>NC_135642.1:14590419-19590419 GCF_053574225.1 Canis aureus | reverse complement strand
TCTGTCTGTGCTTTTCCTAGCCTAAGTTAAAATCACGTGCTTGCCATATAGATGCTTATTTGCAAATTGCTCTTGATGTTCTTTCTGTCACTTGTGCTTGGCAAGATAATGGCAGGTCTCCAGAATCCTTCCCAACCTAATGCATCCCAAAGAAAATGATTACCCTAGCCCAGCATTTCTCTCATTCCCATAGCATGCTCAAATTGTTATCTTCTGGTTGGTGATCTTATGAACTAATTTGTACTGGGCTATCACCTAAAGTGAATTTCTTCTGGTACATGGCAAAAAGAGGGGATTTAGTCATTTATTTATTGAATGACTAAAATGATTGACCAAATCTGGGAAAAAAAACCCTATAATTTGTTTAGGATCCTATATAGATACAGGTAAATGGCAACATTTCCTGCTAATTCTAGGATGTTGAGTCTTACTTGAAACCCTTTGAGGCTGTATTCTCATTTTCAAGGGGAAGTCCTCATTGGATCTTGGCTTTCATGGTTATCTGCTTGTAGCAGCTTGGACACTGACACTTGAACTCCCCTAGTATCATCAGTTTCTGGTAAAATCTTAATGCAGATTGAATTTAGGTATATATTCTGACTTAAGGTATTTAGAACATGTAACAAGTTTACAGCATTTTTACGGGTTTAAGTAGAGCTTTGGCTTTTTCTAGAGATATAGTACTTGGTCTTATAATTGCCAGACATCTGGGATGCTTGTTCAAAGCACTGTAAATTTGAATGTGCATCAATGGCAGAACTCAATAAAAAACTAAAACCAATTTATGTACATATGGTCTCTAAATTGTTCTCCAATGAAGCTACATGTCTAGTTCCTTTATTTCTTCATAGAAATCCAGTGTGATTATTCTAAAGAAATATGTTTCTCCCCTGAACATCTAAGACTCACAAAGAATGTGAAGTTTCTTTGGCAAACATATTTATGGCAAAGCAGATGGTTAAGATCCAATTATCTCTTGTTACGTCTGATCCCCCAGCTCAGAGATTCATAGTTCATTGGTTTATTGAGACCACTGGACTAACTATGCTTTACAGTTTCACGAGTCTGACCAAGGGTTTTATTTTTTAAAGGAGACATGGTATTTTATGCTGGAAAAGGTTTACCTGAAAGAGTAGGAAAAAAAAAAAAACTGTAGCAGAGTGATTTTTATTATATTGTATTTAAATGTAAACTTATCATTTTTCCTGAAAGAATTCATTCTATTTTTCAATTTGAACAAATAATGTAAAGTTACTATTTGAACTACTGTTAGCTTTTTATCTCAAAGTAGCTAAATGGCTTTGTTGCTCATGTGGGAATGGAAATTAGCTCTTGGCATGAACCACTTTAATTGAAATCAGTTTGTGGGTTGAGTTCCTATGCTGCTTGACACATGACATCATTTCCTGTGCTTTTCCCAATCCTCACTGTTTTTCTAAGATAGGATGAAGCTAAGTTTAACTTCAAATTTTAAAGCAACTATACACCTTTTCCTGACCTACTTAGAATATTATCCAAATTTTCACCAAATCATTCCTTTTGTATATTTGTAGATAGTTTTTTAATTCAAAAGCATTTTGGCTGAGACATTTTAATGGAATCATAGGAGCCTAAAATAACTGTTTTAATCAGTTTCCTGGGTTGCTTGACTTATATAACAATGTTCCAACAAAGGAATTATTTCTGCTTTTATACATAGGGAAGTGTAGATAAAATATTTTTAATAGCAACCTACTTACAGCTGTATAATAGCTTAGGACATAATGGGCAATTTCTCAGTCTTAGTGTTTGAGGATAGCTTTCGATGTCATTATCTGGTGGTGTGAGTTAAGTAAGTGGAGATTACCTTAGTAGAGTTTTGCGCCACACCTGCAAGTAGGCAAGGTACTACTCTAGGCACTTGAGGGTATAATTAATAACCACGATGCTATTCACTCTAATGAAGCTTTTAGACAAATGGGTTGGGAATAGGAGAAATAACTAAATAAAATAGGCTAGGTTATATAATAGACATTTCAAAAGAGAAGCATAAAGTACTCTGGAGTCAGAGAAAAGAGGGCTCATATCTAGTGGGAGAAGGAAGAGAAAACAGAAATCAGAAAAAAAGAAAAGAAGATACATTTGCGGTGGGTCTTAGAGATAGGTAGGGTTTCAGTATTTGTTAACAACTGTGTGTATGGTATGTTGGGGATTAAGGGTTAGGGATAAAGAGACAGACCAGTTAAAGAGGAGATTCCATGAGGAGACTAGAACGATGTGTTTGGCATTTTGCATGGCACACAGTAGGCACTCAGAAATATTTGTTGAGTGAATGAATGAATGATAAGTGGATTGGGGATTGAGTCATAGGACATAACTAGGAATATGTAGAGGAGCCCTGAAAAGCCCATGGCCATGCTGAGAGATGGAGGAAGTTCTTAGTGTACTAGAGATAGGGAGTTTCTGGTGGTGCCTCAGAACACTCTCAGATGTTCTTGAGAAAGTGTATCACTTTCAGTCTGACTTAATTAACTTTCTGGTCCTCTGTGAAGGCATCGGAAGTACTGAGTTTTGACATCTCTTCCACATTGTCATGCTGAGATTTGTGTAGCTCCTTATGAAAATGGTGCTTTCTCCTGGAGTCTGCAGCCACTTTTTGATATGGCATGGAGAATCCTAACGAGGGCTGCTCAAGCAGGTGGCTGCTGCGAGGCGTCTTCTCTCTACTCATAGCAGATTTGGCCTCTATGCTCCAGGAAGACTGAGCATAGGAGCAAGGCTGAGCAGCTGATTTCTGCTGTTGCACAGAAGGAGGGGTTCTCTTCTCCCTATGGAAAATTGTGGATCTTTTTCTGTAGGGATTTTCTTCTACAGCTTGGGGGACAGGTTGGAGTAAGCCAACTTCCAGTGCCCAATCCCGGTTTCCTTGTGTAGGGATGTGTCAACAAGGATTCATGACGAATTGTCAAGCCCTTAGTCTTCTCCAGGTAGGGTAGTTATTATTTCCAGAGGACGAAGGGACAGCCTGGGATTCTGAAAGTGTTTCAGCATCCTAAATTACTGAACTAGAGACAGCCTAAGCACTAGAGAAAAGAGAGCACACGCCATGCTGTTGTTCCCCTTCACACACGTCTATTACTCTAGTTTCCTCTAGTGTCTCGTCTCACATCCAAGGCTGCCACCCATGGTCCTTCTTCCCTGACCCCCAGAGTCACACTCCTGTAGGTGACAGTGTGATGAAGAGTGGATTTCAAACACTGTGGGTCTTCTTTAGTTTAAGAATATGGTTTAAACAAGCAGCTCTTTCTGAGCCAAGGCTGGCTACCTCCGTTATCAGGCAGCTTTGTTATTAAATGGTCTTATAGTTATTTTTTCCTTCTGTTTGCTGCCTCCAAAATTAATCTCCCTCCCTCCCTTCCTTCCTTCCTTCCTTCCTTCCTTCCTTCCTTCCTTCCTTCCTTCCTTCCTTCCTTCCTTCCTTCCTTCTAGATTTTATTTATTTGAGAGAGAGCATGAGAGAGAGAGAGAGTGTGTGAGAGAGAGAGAGAGAGATGTCACGAGCAGGAGCAGGAGCAAGGAGGAGAACAGAGGAAGAAGCAGGATGCTTGCTTGAGCAGGGAGTCCCTTGCAGGACTTGATCCCAGGACTCTGGGATCATGACCTGAGCTGAAGGCAGAAGCTTAACTGACAGAGCCACCCAGGCGCCTTTGCGGCTTTCAAAATTTCTTTAACAAAATTCCTTGGAATTTCTTACTCAGACTGTTTTCCTGGCCACCTACGGTGGGACTCTAAATCTTTTAACAGGAAAATTATTGCTGTTGTAATCTTGTCTCATACGGTTGCTCAGGGCACTATTTTCTTGTTAGTATAACTTACAGAAACAACATTGAGTGGGAAGTCCTGCTAAATTAGGGAAGTCATTTAGCACTATTAAGGTAAATATCAAAGAAACCATTACATTGTAATTGATTTTATGTTCACAAAAAGAACATGTTTAGTGTTCAGTAGGGTTATTTCTGCACAAGTATGTGAATCTTGATAAACCATTTTATTTTCTCTCCAAATCACAGCAAATCAATTCCTGTGAAGTGTTGCAACCTACTTACTTAAACTGCAAAAATAAATCATTCTATTTTTTTTTCCTTTTCAAGTCCAACACTGTAATATTCGCTGTATGAACGGAGGTAGCTGTAGTGATGATCACTGTCTGTGCCAGAAAGGATACATAGGGACTCACTGCGGACAACGTAAGTAAATATAAATATCCTAAATGCTAAACTATGCAGACAAATGTGTAGACAGATATGGAGACAAAAAGAATCCCGAGATAGTACTGATGGATTCTCTCTGATTATCTGAAATGTGGCATTTTTTACAAATGTCCCGTGAGTCTTACAGATGATCAGATCACTCACCTAAAGCACTTTGCACCAAATATCTGATTGGATCCTTGAGAGTGCTAGTTTGACTCATTTCCTTTTCATTTATCTGCAGCACCCCCCACTTACCTCTTCCTGTTAGTATATGTTCAGCACCCAAGGGACAGAATTCTTGTTTGCTTCAGATGTATACCTTCCATTTGATTGCTGAATATGTCCACCTGAATTTTTAAGAAGCATCTCAAAATATTTCAAGACTCAACCTCATCTGTCTCCTCAAACATGTCCTTTTTCTTGATTAATGGTATCTGTATCTCTCTGGTTTCCCAATCTAGATTCTGCTACTGTAATACCACAAGGTGTTCAGTTTGCTGGTTCATACATGAACACTGTTTATTTTGTGTCTGCTCTTAACCAATCCCTGCAAAAGGCACAAATTCCTTTAAGAAAGCTTATTTTTTATTACACTAAGATGAACCTACACCCTGCAAAAAATGTGGAAAAGTGCAAAAATAGAAAACAATAAAGTTCTTCATAATCCCGTCATTCCAGATATTACTTTCTAGTCTTTTAATGCATATCTGGTACATGAGATCTTATTGTTTGCATGATTTTTCATACTCCTTTTTTACTTAATATTTTACTAGAAGTATGTTTAATGTTATTAAATATTTTGAAATAAGTTTTTTTTTTTGAAATAAGTTTTAATGGTTGCAGAATACTCCATTACATAGATCTTTTACTATTTATTTAATGAATCTTTAACGATGAGTGTTTATTCTGTTTGCTTCTGGTCTTTGCCATTGTATATAGCTTTACCATGATGAATAATGTTATTATAAATAAACCAAAATTTATATAATGCTCCCGTGACTGGCCATGCACTACAGTGTGGTAAGAATAATGTAATGAGTGAGTTTTGTGTAGCCCACAGCAGCAGCATGGGGAGAGGAGACACAGGATGGCTTCTCCAGTTGGGGAGACCCTTGAGCCGAGTCTCGAAGGATGGGGTGGAGTTCACTTGTCTGATGATGGAGGATGAGCCTTTTATGCAGCTGGCACAGCGTGGGCCAAAGCACAAGAACATGGCGTAGGAGGAGATGTCAGACACAGCGCGAGTTTTGGTGTTGCTGAGGGAGGTGATGGGAAGGGAGATAAGATCAGAATGGAAGTCGTGGGCCAGATTTTGAGTGCCTTTATGCATCCCATGTTTGCAGCCAAAATAGAGCCAGGGAAGAGGAGTGAATTATTTACTGTGTACCATGTGCTGGACACATTTTCAAACTCTTCACATGGATTAACTTGTTGAATAAAACAACAGCCTCCTGAGTTAGAGGCCTCTGTTACCTCTAACAGATGAGGAGAATGGGGCACCGGGATGTCAGTAACTGGTCTACAGTTATATGGGGAGGGATTGGCAGAGTTGGGATTTGAACCCAAGCAGTCTGTCTTCATGGCCCGTGCTATAAAATGCTGGCCTTGTACACTTTACTTAAAATGGTTTAAAATGAGAAAGATCGTGCTGGCCACAGTGTAGAGGTGTAACTGCAAGGGTAAGAAACAGGAAGCAGGAAGACTAGTACCAAGGCTGTGTCTATAAAGGTGCTGGAATGGGAGTGTAGTCAAAGGCATTTTTGGAAAGGGAGTCATGAGTTGCTGCTGGAAACCTCCATGCTTCCTTTGATGCTCCTTGAAGTTTACCCCCCAAAACTACCACTTAACAGGCACTCAGTTAACACTTGCAGAGTTAGAAAAACTTTCCTAGACCGCATTTTCCTAATCTGTAAAATGGGATGGTTGGCTTAGGCTATCTCAGAATTTCTTTTCTGCTTTATCTTTTCCCTCTCTCCTGACTGTAAATTAAGAGGCAAATAGGAACAATGAATATATATAAACATCTCTAATTTTATGATGAGAAATGGACTCTGGCATAGTTTTGGCTCTAAGGGGTTGTGTCAGTTCAAGTTTTCTAATCCCAAGCAGATGCCAAGACAGAATTAGATATCCATGAGATTTATTGTGGAAAAGGCCTGTAAAGAATAAAGGGCTGGGGGTAGAAAGCAGGAGTAGAAGGGGAGGGCCTTCGTACTATAATGCCGGTCTAACCTCTATACGAGGAGAGTGGGATTGTGTAGATTGTGTAGAAGGTGCCTCAGACTATAATGCAGCTCCAAGGAAGCCTTGGCCAAGCTGATGGCAAGCTCAGAGGAAAGATTTCCCATCAGGAGAGTTCCATAATGGGCAGAAATGCTCAGTCTCTGCTATCCCACTAAACTTAGTCATTGGGTGGTAGCAGCCAGAAGATATGTGTCCTTGGCATGAACATGAAGCAGATCTGAAGGTGCAGCAGCTGGAGGCTATCAGCCAGCTAAGCTCCTTACATTAGGTTTTTTTGGAGGGAGATCTGAGTGGCTCAATTCCATGACTGCCACAAGGATACAGATAAAGTGTGCAGGAAATATATGAAGGAGGAATTAATTCAAAAGGAGGTATTAGGGAAGTCTCATGGAGGAATGAGATTGGAGCTGGGCTTTGAAGAGTGGGTGGTGCTGGCAAGTTTGATGCAGCAGAGTCCACCACCTGGGGATAAAGATGCCTGGAAAGAGGCTGTGCGTGAGAGAATTGCAGGAAATTGTACAGAGATGAGTTGTTCAGGGCTTGAGCTGTTGGTTCTTATTTTACTACCTTTTCTGGCAAGTAAGATGTCCCTCCCTCAAACATCGCTGGACTTATCTCACTGATAGATTCTGTTACAATAGTGGGATCTTCATTATGGTCCATAAATATGGTCAGAATGTATATCTGTAAGGGTAACAGAGGTCACTGTTTCCCTCATGGGAATCCTCAAATCATAAGCAAAAGAGTCAGCTGGCTAAAATGCAGTTCTCATTCAGTGACATCTCTTGTAAACCACCATTTTAGATGTAGAACTGAAAGTATTGCTCAGATACTTCCCAGAATGAAGCTGTCAGCATTAACAGAGGTACAAACTCACCTCTTCCAGGTGGTTTGACCTGAGTTGACTAAGGAATATAGACAGATCTGGGACTGTAAAGTAACTGTTTAAATGAATACCAGGATGAGTATTTAAATTTTTTATTGCTGTCCCTGCAGGGGATGGTAGGTTTTACTTTGTTAGCATCTACTTTCAGGTGAAGGCTCTCAGCTTCTCTCTTCTTACCTTCCAGCTGTCTGTGAAAGTGGCTGTCTCAATGGAGGCAGGTGTGTGGCTCCGAATCGATGTGCCTGCACATACGGCTTTACTGGACCCCAGTGTGAAAGAGGTAATTTTTTTAATGAATGAGTATAAATATGTTCTGGTGGCTAAATCTGTTACTGATTTAAGCACGCATTGTGTTTATTACAGCTATTTCATGAATTTTGCTGAGCTTTAAGGGGGTTTCTGAATTGTCACTGGGAGGGTTCCTGTGATGATAGGACAGTGGCCCCAAGTCTATGCCTGTATTCAGTAATTCTTGCTAGTGGACTGCAGGACTCACTCGTGAGCCTATGCATAAGCACCAGTTGGCAGGCATCAAGATAAAAAGAGGAGAATTTTCCATAAGGGTAAGGATTGAGCTCATTATTGTTCTAGTAAATTAGAGAAGTGGCTCCAAACGAAACATCTGTATAGAAAGGAAAAAATTTAGAATGAAGAAAAATACTTGAAAGATCTGTGAGAACCTACTGGGGGCTGTAGTAGCTTACAAGCGTAGCATCCAAAAGTCACTAGAAATGTCAATTGCTGAGGAACTGGGCTTTCATGTATGTGGTTTATCTAATAATAGTGCAGCCTACTGATGTGTGTATAATCCTCACTTTTCCATATGGAGACCAAGGCTTGGGGAGGGCAAGGGATCTGCCTAAGTTCACACACTAATAATATGCTTTATTTATTTTTTATTACTTTTTAAATTTAAATCCAATTTGCCATCATATAATATAACAACCAGTGTTCATCCCATGAAGTGCCCTCGTCAGTGCCCGTCATCCAGTTACCACATCCCCCCACTCACCTCCCCTTCTGCAACCCTTTATATTACACATATGAGTGAAACCATATGATGATTGTCCTTCTCCAATTGACTTATTTCACTCAGTGTAATACCCTCCTTTAAATTGAATGTGGGTATTGTGTGTCTAAGTCTGATGCTTACTGATGCTCTTAATTAAAAAAATGTTTTAGCCAATATGCCTACCTGTAAAAGGAAATATGATATTGAGATGTATTTAGATGTGTAATATTGTTGAGTTTTTCCCCCAACCCCCTGAAATTTGGCTTTATTGAATGTCTTGTCTCTACATTCATAGCTGTTTCTCATCATTCCTAGTTTCATGGTGAAAGTTTGGGAGGTTTATTTCATACAAAACTGCACAAATAGTCATGAAAACACTCATTAAAAATACTCATGAACCTTTTAAACTGTAATCATCACTTTTATCCAGAGTTTTATAAAGATTTTTTTCTATTCTGAGATGGAAAGCTAAGATTCAAGTAGCAGATGTTGAATATATGTTATGTAAAAACAAAGAACAGAGATTGGTATGGGAGAAATTATTTTCTGCTTCTATTTTTATAAGTTCATCTAAATTCAGTTATCTATTGATAAAGCAATAATACCAAGTTTAGTAGATAATAACTAGGTTAATAGTAATTCTAGTAACTCTAGGTCAATTACTGTTATTACTGGATAAATTATATTGTATCTTAGTTCGTTACCACCAAATGGTATTGATGAGTAATCAATGCATCAAGTGTTTTTATTGATTCAGAGATAATATATCTCTAATGATACTCAAAATAATAGAGATACTTCTTTTGATTAGGTGGTAGCATTCTGTAGCCTTATTATTACTCAGTGAAGATGATCGGGGATTTAAATGGTTGAGAATAAAATTGCTGGCATGTAACTTGGACAGTAGTGTGTGAAAATAATTCCTCAGATAATAATACTAAAATAAATAATATATTTTAGAAAAATCACAAATAGGAGGAAGTTTTAGGTATTTTACTTCTAAGGGAGTGGTTAATGATTTGCTGTAAAGAATATTGATGCCCATAGTTCAGACATTGATGATAATACAGTCTAAAATAAAAGAGGCATGATATTTTACCATTCCACAGTTATTTCTTCAAAGACTTCACCTTTGACCAAGATTAAGAAATGAGGTGAACACATTGAGTTACTAAACTTATCCTCAAAATTTACATATTACTTAGGAATTTCTCTAAGTTTGGAGTGTCTTTAACTGCTCCCTTTGATGATAACGCTATCCTGAAATTTGCACTAAGATGTAAATATATTTTGGTGCCGTAGAATCTTCACAGTGGTGATTATCTAAATAAAATTATTCCCTAAATGGTAGATTTTCAGGCATGTGCAGTAGTGGAGGTTGGGGAGAAAGCAGGCTCTCTTTGCCTGTTCAACCCCTGAATACAGTCCTAGACCTTCAGTGAGAGAAGGGAAACACAAGTGTAATTTCACTCACCACATGGGAGAGGGGAGTCTTTTTGATTCCAGAATTGTATTTAAACTTAGAGAGTCTTCACTGTTTTCTGCTCTTATGGAAGTCATCTGCTTACCTCTTTAAAGACCTAGAGGTAGTATCTCCCTTTACTCAAATGCATGCTCATGATTTCAAGAATGATTAACAAAAATGAAGGACTGAGTCAGGACAAATCCATCCTGAAGCATAGGAAAATGTTCAGTGTGATTTCTATGGTGGTTTAGTATACTAATGAAGTTGTTTATTACTTAGGTTGGTTTATTAAGTTGTTTCATTGCCCAGGCTAGTTGCATTGTGTTTTAATTGGGATATGGCTTTTTATTTTAAAAAATAACTTGCAGGAAGTCTTTACTAATCTCCTCTCTTCCTTCCAAAAGGCCGAGCCAAGTGCTCCTTCTGCTTTCTCCCTTAGTACATTCTCCACACTTGTTTTGATAGCATTTACCACATTATATTGAAACAGCGGGTTCCCATACTTCTCTCCCTGACTAGGGTGTTAGCTCTTCAGCAGCAACTATAGTTTCATCAACTTTTTAATTTGCACCCCAAGTTCAATGTCTGATGCATAGTATTTGGCCAATAAATGTTGAACTGGACTTATTTTAAAGCACCAGAAGGGCAGCCCCAGTGGCTCAGCGGTTTAGCGCCCACTTCAGCCCAGGGCGTGATCCTGGAGACCTGGGATCGAGTCCCACGTGGGGCTCCCTGCATGGAGCCTGCTTCTATCCTCTGACTGTGTCTCTACCTCTCTCTCTCTCTCTCTCTCTCTGTCTCTCATGAATAAATAAATAAAATCTTTTAAAAAAAGCATCAGAAAATCTGGAGATATGATTATCAGGTATGAATAAATATCTCCTGGAAGTAATTGCTGTTTACCTACTTGTTGATAGTCCTGGATATTTTTCATTGGTTTCGTTTTAAGAGGAGTTTACAGTGCTGATGACTAATTGAATTTGGCCCTATCTTTCACAAGTATGATCTTTTTAGGGCCACAAGATTGTCATTTTTTTCAGTAGGAAAGGATGTGAAAAGGAAGGCATATTTTGACTAAACCAGGTGACACATTTATACCCTTTGGGGGTGACACTGGCAGGATTTGGGTCATTTTGAGCAATAAGTGAATCTTAATAATCCATGAACATAGTGTTTGGATTTGTGATGGAGACAAGCAGTGGATCCATGCTTGAATTGCAAATCAGAACATTCATTCAACAGATGCAATCAGAATATGAAGCAAATTAGTCTTTCCAGGAAAATAATGTTTTAAAAAAATACCTTGGGAAGTTAGCTTTATGGGGAAGGTGGCAGTGATACTGTTACCTGTCTCTCTATACTAAGAGGAACAAAAGTAGAGATCTATGACTTGCTTGGCCTGCAGTGTTTACTTTTTAAAAACCAAATTTGAATGCCTTTAGTTACATTTTCCAGTTTGTCACAGTCTTTACCTCTCCCTGTTGTGATGCATCCTGCTCTCTTCATCCATTTTTCAGTTGGTTCTATTAGTTGCATTAGTTTGCTTCTTAGCCCCGGCAGGCACTTAAGTCTGCCACCTCCTACTACATTTATACAAAGTGTAAATTTACACTTAGGATTTTCTGGATAACCTCCTCCCTCAGCTCCCCTTCATTTTTGCCTTCTCTCTGCTGGGGCCCTGAGCAACTTAGTAAAGCTTGTCTTGCCTACCCTCAGTGGTGCGGTATGTTAGTCTGTCTTTCTTTCTCTCTCTCCTTCCTTCCTTCCTTCCTTCCTTCCTTCCTTTCTTCCTTTTCTTCCTTTTCTTCCTTTTTCTAGCATTTCTTATTTGAATACTGAATTGAAATCAGTGCCTATTTGGCAGTGACAACACAAGCTGGTTGTGTATTCCTCTAGTTATTGCCAACAAGAGTATGTGGAATCATATTTTCTCTTGCCATCTTGCATCAGAATGCTGATGACTTAGAATCTTGTTAAATGCTCTTGTATTAAACAAAGTGAATCATGTGATAGATAAGATTTCTCTAGGTCATGAAAAAAGAGAGAAGGATGATGGGGGTAGAGCTGAAGTTGAAGATGGGGAGAGGATAATGATGAATAGGCTTGGGGAAGAAGAGAACAGAAGATAGATACTGAGAAAGCGTGAGGAGAAACAAGGCCACCGGGAGAACACTGAGTGAAAGAAACTAAAAGCAAGGAATTCAAGAAATAGCTTGACAATTGTTACTCAAAGGTCAAGAAAGAATGAGAATCACAAAGAGGCCCTTTGATGTAGCAATAGGTGATGTGTACTGGATGCTTAGAGTGTACCCGGCAGTGTGCTGAACACTAAGGCAGTTTGCAACAATCTTATGACCTATAACAAGTCCCACCTTGTAGAGTAGATAGAGACAGAGAGAGGACAAAGAGCTGGCCCCAGGTCAGAGAGCTCGTAAGAGGTGCAATCAAAAACTGAAACCAGCTAGACTGCTCAAAAGCCTATGCACATAACACTGTGCTATATTTGGATTTCACTGGGAAAAGCTCATTAGTAACCATAGAGAATTTTTCTGAGGAATTATAAGAAATCCAGAACCATGAGTTTTAGCATAGAAAAGTTATAGATTTTTAAAAAAGCACTTCAAGAAATTTGGCTAGGTAAGTAGTTTTCTTCTTTGGTAGAGTTAAGTTGCTTTTAAATAATTTTATAAGCCAAGAGAAAGGAGTCTTGAGTATTGCTTGGGTGCATCTAATGTAGGAACTTGAACTATTTCTCTATTTGCTGATTTTGTTGTTTTAAGCATTACAGTCCACTCTTGGAGAAAGGGTGATACCTGTCTGTTTATAGTCCATGTAAATTGACTCCAAAAGACTGAACCAACATTTTGAAATGTAGACCTACAAAATGAATATTGTTTGTGCAGTTACTATGGAAGGTTATATAGTTTTCCTATGATATTATAATTCTTCAAATCATATTTGGAAACTTTTTTTGAATTATCTTTACAGAGTCAGCAATACATTTGACTAAGTGTGTGAACGTTTTGCCTTCCTTTCTGGGAGGCATTTAAATTTTAAGAAACAGCCTAAAATAGAGTCCATTCTAATGAGTCTAGTGGATAGTGGAGCACTTTAGTTATTTGGGGTAAAAAATGGATTTAGATTAAAAAGTTGTGTGACTTTTGAAGCACATGGAATTGGATTAATGTTTTAATGTTAAATTTTATGTGAGCCAGAAGATGGACTCTTTTGGAAGCATAGATGCTAGTAACAAGATATTTTCTATTATTACTCCATCTGGAGATCTTCATTACGTACCATCTGAATGTAAACATGGACATGGATTCTTCTCTGTCTCGAATCATTTGTTCAGTGTTTTCTAAAAGGTAACAAGCAATAAACTGCTTTTATTAAAATATGTTGAGGCCCTTGTGAGCTTTGTTTTTGGTATTTGGTCTGAATGGAAAGTAAATACCAGTGTGTAGATAGCAGGGTATCATGCCCTAAATGTTACTATGCATCTGAAGTGGTATTGCAATATTTGGAAGTTGGTGGATCATTGGATAAACTTGATCTTCCTAGAACACTTCCAGAAAATGCATCTGTTGACATAGATATTCAGTTTTTGTGGTTGAGTAATGATATGAACGTAGAGAACATATGCTACCATGCCCCTGGATGCTGCATGTGCCTGGTGTGAACAAGCAGGGCTGTTCACAAAATTAAAGCAGTTAATTTTTGTCTCCCACTTACAGTCCCTTTGAGCCCACTCAGTAGGCTAGTCTTCCTCCAGCTTGTGGATGGAATTTTCTGGTCCCTTTCAGAATGTTTCCCCTGTGGGTCCCTTATGTGAGCAAAGATGTCTGTATTCTTCTTGGTTGCTTACATTTCCTTCTTCAAGCCCTAGATGTCCAAAGGTACCTCCAGCCATTTGGCCTCTTTGCCACTCCACTCTAGGCAGCGCTTTGAGGAAGAATCTAAGTCCATTCCACACCAGCTTTCTCTTACAGTGGTCCACAACTACCTGGTAGAAAATACTCATGCGTTTTTTGCCACAATACATTTTTAGAGTGGACACCAACTTCAACAAAGAGGCAGCCTCTCCCTTGAACCATATCCAAGCATCTGCGAGCCAGTGTCCAGGCATTTGATGGTTCCCAATCTGCAGTGTCCTCCAAACTGCGGTGGATATAGTCTGAGTAATCTCCTTGAAGCCCCTCTCATGACTTGTCATCATAATGTGGTCTTCCACCAGCTTCCTAACTGTGTTGTCCCCATATCTTCCTACCTCCGATATTTTTATATTCCTGTTAGGCATGAGGGTTTAAGAGCCATATGACCAGATTGTCATCACCTCCTTTGCAAATTCTGCATCATAGTGTCACTCTTGACTTAGAATGTGGCATCTTTTATCTTGGTGCTTCAACTGAAATGTTCATTTTAACATCCTTTAATATAAAAATGAGTCATTTTGTACGGTTATTAAATTTGCTTTAAAATTTGATATCATGGTTTCATCTTCTAAGACAGTTTGTTTTCAAATTTCTTTTTTTCCTTTTAAGCTCTTATGAACTTTTAAAAAAGATAAAACTAATTTTTATGTTAGTAGCCACACTTAATATTTGGATCACTTTTCAGTCTTGGGTATTCAAAATGCTATTGCAGATAACACTGAGCAATAGAAATATAATGTGAGCTACATATAGAAATTTTAACTTTTCTAGTAGCCACATGAAAAAGTAAAGAGAAACAGGTAAAACTAATCTTAATAACGTATTTTGTTTAACCCAGTATATCTAAAAGTTTTATTTTAATAGATACTCAGTATGAAAAATTATTGAGATATTTTGCATTCTTTTTTCCACAGTAAGACTTTGAGCCCTGATGCCTGTTATCCCACATCTCAGTTTGGGCCAGCTAAGAACCAATGTGGCTAGTGGCTACCATATTGGACAGCACAGCTCTAGAGCTTTACTTCTAATATTACACATCAACACCTCCCCTAAGATCTCTATTAGATCTCCAGTTTTCCTTCTTCTCACTGCTTCTTCTTCACCTTTTAAGAAAGCAGCATCTTAGAGAATCAGAGCCTGTATTGATATTTAAAAAATAAGCCAATGTAAAAAACCCCACAAAATTAGAGGTTTTAGGTTAGAGTCTAATTTCTCAGGAATTGCTAAGTTGAATTTTGTTCAAATATAAGCGATTAGCAAAATCTCTTGTAGTCACATCAATTAAGTATTAAGAACTATAGCAAATACTTCATAAAGGCTCAGCCTTAAGCTAGGCACTGTGATGAAACCAGAAGGAAATTTATGGTTCTTGTCATCAGGGACTAAAAATCATTTTTCAAAAAGATAGAAATGTGTATGTGAAATAGTAAAATAACAGCAGGGCAATGATTTAGCTAGGTAGATGAAGGAAAGTCTACAGATGAAGGGGAAGAGATAGTACAAATACGAAGAGGCTGGAATTGACCAGAGGAGATGGAGGGCAAAGTTGCCCTTAGGAAGTTCTTGCTATGCTAGCTTTCTAGCATGTTGGAAACCTCCTCTGAGAAAAGACGAGGGGGCATGATGCCAACTTGCCTAACTCCAAAGAAGGAAAAATCTATTTCAAATCTCTCTGTGATACCCGTCTGTTCTACTGAATTGTGGCTTCTGTACCATTTCTGTATGAGGCAGGGTATTGGGATTTCAGAACATTCTTTGAATATATATATTAGTGGGTGGACTAGTCTATTTCTGAAACTGTTTTAGCTTAATCCTGTGGATAGCAGTCTGGAGACCCTTACCAATTTTATATGCTCAATTGAGAGTCCTTGAGAATGTTTGGTGTTTATGTTCCCTAGTAGTTATGGCCTCTAGAGAGTTTGTGCTGTTTTTGGTTTATGAATGTATATCGGACAAATATATGGGACTTCGTGGTCTAGATGATGTGCCAAAGTACTTTTTGTAGAACATTAGTCCCATGGGGGTTCCATGAAATGAAGTTTCCATGGTCAATAGCATTTTGGAAACTCTATACCATATCCTCTTTTGGAAAGGCAGTGGGTGTATTAGTATGTTAGCTCTTGGGAGTACTTCAAGGTAACTGTTTTTACTTAGTTTAACTCAGCACTTCTAAATCCATGAATTTTAGAATCCCCATCCTCCCCTGCCTTTCTCCATTAACACCTTTAACATCTTTACCTTGAAGATTTGGATTCTGATTATTTTAACAGTTATTTTGAAAATCATTTGACATCTCTGTGACAACACCTTCGTGTTTTACATAGATATTCTAAATCCATATATGGTCCTTTTCTGAAGATGGGTATTTACTACATGTCTAGAGGTTCTTGGAGGAAGATTCTCAACATGTAGTAACTCACCTCTTGTGTTCCTAAGAGGATTCATTTGGCCATAAATTGAATTGCAGTATGAAACACCCATTCCCAGGGATTTGGTTTTCAGACATTCTAAAGTATCACCTAGGTTAGGTGGACTGTTCCATTAAGTAGTGATGAATACCTGGTTCAGAAAGGTTTGATGTGGGCAGCCTGGTGGCTCAGCGGTTTAGCACCACCTTTGGCCCCAGGGCCTGATCCTGGAGTCCCCGGATCGAGTCCCACGTTGGGCTCCCTGCATGGAGCCTGCTTCTCCCTCTGCCTGTGTCTCTACCTCTCTCTCTCCCTCTCTCTCTCTCTCTCTCTTTCTCTCTGTGTGTGTTTCTCATGAATAAATAAATAAAATATTTAAAAAAAGAAAGGTTTGATGTGATTGGCATTATGTTGTCTAGTTTTGATCAGCACTTGAGGGTTCTACTTACCAGAACTGGGAATATGTGGTATTCTTGAAACCAGAGCTTCTCTTTTCTAGATTGGTTAAATTCTTTTCTTTCAAGGTCAACTTTAAGGCTTATTCCTCCAGTCCTTTCTTGACCATAGGGAGTGCCACCTCCCAACTCCATCAATTTCCATACGAATTCACTGACATCACTCTCTCTGGTGCCTGGACCTCTTCTATATTTCTATTTGATAGTCAATGCGTACATTAAATGATTGGTCTTTGTCGTTCACTTTAAGCCACATTAGCCATTTTAGTATTTTTATTCCTCTAATGAATTATTTTTCTTGTACTTCATTACATTTTTAAATAATTGGGTGACACAGCCTTTGTCTTTGGGGATATATATATTTGGAGATATATATATATATATATATATATATATATATAAATATCCCCACCACTGAGCCACCCAGGCATCCCTATAGTGATAGTTTTTAATGATGTTTATTAAGAAGTAAGAAATGAGCATGTTCATCTTGTCAAAAACTTCTTTCCATGTACATTTATTGATTCTTATGTTGAGATCCTTATATCAGCATAAAAATATCTAGAATCCCATTTCATACCTCTTAGGAAGACTTATAAGTAATTTATAATATTTTAAGTTTTCTTAAAAATATTTTCTTTAGGAACACTTGGGTGGCTCAGTGGTTGAAGGTCTGCTTTTGGCTCAGGGCGTGATTCTGGGGTCCTGGGATTGAGTCCCCTATGGGTCTCCCCGCAGGGAGCCTGCTTCTCCCTCTGCCTATGTCTCTGCCTCTCTCTCTGTCTCATGAATAAATAAAAATTTTTAAAAAATATTTTTTCTTCACTAAATGAAACATAAATGACATACTCCTTTAAAAATGTAAATATACATACATACACAGGCATGAATATATATGTGAGTATATATATACACACATATTTTTTAACTAGTATTTTAAAATAAATTTGGGCTATTGGATCCTTTCTGATATGAGATGCATGATCTGAGAATTACCAAATTGCTGATCTTATTCTAGTTTGGGGGCTAACAAAATGCTGATTCATACATAGTCTTCTAGCTGGTCTATGGTGCTTTTCATAGAACAAACAAAACAAAACAAAACAAAAAACCCCAAAAAACAACAAAAAGAAACCCCAAAAAACAAAAACTGTGTCTCATTGAGTACCAATGAGAGCCCAGTACTGTGAGGAGAGTAGGTATGCATTAAATCTTTGTTGATTTACTTAATTTAACTGTGGGACCTTGAAGTTGATGGGAGAGAGTATCTAAATATTAAATATATTTGTTTAATACATTTTTTAAAAAAAGGGTATTCTGAACAATAGCACCTACAAATGCATCTGTATTTCATGTGGAAATAGGAGTACAGATATTGATAATTGAAATGTGTGGGAAGTGAATTCTGTTGCACACATGAAAGGAAATGTTCTCCAACTTTCCTACCATATTCCCTCAGCAGCAATCCCTTTTCTCTGAACTGTTTCAGAAGAGCTTTGTAAGTAAACAATAGATCTGGATATTTATTTCCTCAGGAAATAAGGAATGTTCTAATGGTGCAAATCATAAAACAGGCCCATTTCTATCTTGGTCCCTGGAGACCCCTCACTCTCTTTCCTGCCTCCTCATAGGAGACATTGTTGACCTTCACTATTGTAGGACATTCAACTAGGTGAAAGAGAAGGCTTGCAGGTTTGGGGGCAAATTTTACTCAAATTGAAAATGGTTTTATAAATATTCATTAGCTCTTAGGGATCATTTCTCTCCTAAAGTCCTAATGGAAAAATCTTATTTTCTATTTAGGGATTTCAGTAATTTATTCTTTAAATTCAAACTGGTGAACTTTAAAAGACAAAGGCAAAAATCATAGCCCTTCAAAGTAAAATTTGATTCATTCTTTGTATAATGATTTGTAAGCTTCATTTGCAAAGTGGGGAATATTTTGGAACTTTCTTGTACTATGGGAAAAATAAAAGGCAAGGCATACATAGATTTTAATGATATAAAACTGGTTTTGGATAGCAGTGTGTAATAGAAGTTTGAATTGTCCTCTTTGAGGAAAATAACCCTTAAACACCATAGAAAATTCTTTATTTTTTTTTTTAAAGCAGAATTTGGAGTTGGATAGAGCTATTTCTTTTCAGACCTTATTTAGGCTTCATTTCTTTCTACAGTGTTTTTCCACACTGCCAAGCAGAACAAGCTATCACAAACCCAAACAAAAGGCAATGACTCTAAAAAGTCATTAGAGCCCTTTACAGAGCCAATCTGCAGTGTGCATAGGGTTCACATGTTCTCATGACTTCTAGATTGTGATTTTTAAATTTTTTATGAATGAGAGGAAATGATAGGAAAATTGTTTTCAAAACTAAATTTTTATTCCAAAGGACTCCTCATTCCAACTTGTCAATATCACAGGACAATAATTTCAGTGTTTTAATTTAAGATGCCTAATTAGGAGATGTGTTTTTTCAATTGCCTCTCCATTCCTTGATAACTGGTTAAGAGCTCAGACTCTGGGAAAAAAATCTGTTCTCTATCTTTATAGGTCTGATTCTACTTTTTGTTTGTTTCTTCATCTGTTTTGTTTTTTATTCCACATGTAAGTGGAATCATATGGCATTTGTCTTTCTCTGTCTGACTTATTTCACTTAGCATAATACCCTCTAAGTCTCTCCAGTTGTCTCAAATGGCAAGATCTTATCCTTTCTTATGGCATAATAATATTCCATTGTATATACATGCCACATTTTCTTTAACCATTCATCTATTGATGGACATTTGAGTTACTTCTATATCTTGGTTATTGTAAATAATGCTACAATAAACACAGGGGTGCATGTATCTTTTTGAATTAGTGTTTCATTTTCTTTATGTAAATATCTAGTAGTAGAATTATTGGATCATGTGGTATTTCCATTTTTAAATTTTTGAGGAACCTCCAAACTGTTTTCCCCAGTGGCTGTACCAATTTACATTTCTACCAACACATTGCATGAGGGTTCTTTTTTCTCTATATCCTCACCAATACATGTTTTTTCTTATGATTTTGATTTAAGCCATTCCAACAGGTATGAGGTGTGATACCTCATTGTAGTTTTGATTTGCATTTTCCTGCTGATGAGTGATATTGAGCATCTTTTCATGTGTCTGTTGACCTTCTGCATGTCTTCTTTAGAAAAATGTCTATTCAGGTCCTCTGCCCAGTTTTTAAGTTGGATTGTTTTTTGGTGTTGAGTTGTATAGGCTCTTTATATGTTTTGGATATTAAGCCCCTATTTGATACATCATTTGCAAATATCTTCTCCTATCCAATAGGTTGCCTTTCTGTTTTGCTGATGGTTTCCTTCATGGTGCAGAGGCTTTTTATTTTGATGTAGTCCCAACAGTTTATTTTTGCTTTTGTTTCCCTTGCCTTAGGTGACATATCTAGAAAAATGCTGCTATAGCCAATGTTGGGGTATTTTAAAACCATGCACTCCAAACCTCACTTATTAGAGTTCAGTTTTGTTAAATGAGCCCATAAAAAGGCATAATATTAAGCTGAAAAGAAAATGTTCAATAAGATATATGAGTTTTTATGTTGTGTTATCAGTTTTTCCCCAGTACTGTGTTAACAACTGGAGATGTACAATAGTACATGAAACACACTTACTTCTGCCTTCTGGTGTTACACTCTAATGGGAAAAGAGATTATAAAAATAAAAAGAGAAACACCAAAATACCAATGTGGCGAAGATCATGAAAGAAAATAGAGATTATGAGGGCAGGTAATAATGATGCATGTGGACTGATGGTCAGAGGTGACTCTCTGAAGAATAAGTTGCCAGCCATGTGAAGAGTGAGAGGAAGCTTTCTAGATGGGAGGAAGAATGTGTGTGTGTGTGTGTGTGTGTGTGTGTGTGTGTGTGTGTGTGTAAAAGTCCTAAGATGGCAAGCGCCTATGTATTTGAAGAAATGAAAGTAAGCATTTTATGGACAGAGTTCAGAGAGTGAGGAAGAGTGATAGGAGATGAGGTGGGAGCAGTAATCAGGAGAATATTCTAGGGAGCATTGTATGCAGCATATTAAGGCATGGACAGTGGTGCCGTGTCACCCACATTGGGGAATGAGAAGAACACTGTAGATTTTTCTATGGCACCTAAGAATCCTGTTGGCTCAGGTCATCCCTGAGACTCTGCTCTAAAGAGCCCCCAAATACTGACTCAGTTAAGGTGGTAGAGTTCTTTTTGCAGGTTTCCAATGCCCTTTGAAACTAGGGGAATCTTGAGTTTTATGTAACTTGTATTGCTTTTCCTCCAATCCTCGTGTTTTTAGAACTCTGACCCCTAGCAATCCCCTAGGAAAGTGGTGGTTAAACTGAAACTTAGATGCTTTTAAAACACATAAAACAAGTTCACTATGAAAATGGTTTGTTGAAGCATCAAGTATGTTGAGATAATTCATGCCTTTGAGTGAACTTCTCCCCAGGGAACGCCTTTGGATGTCATAATAGCAATTCTGGTATCAATAAATCATTTACTGTTTGGACAAGTTATAGCCACCACCTCAGTCACCAGATACATTTGTAATGGTTTATGTGTGAATAATAACAATAATCACCTAGCAACATACTGTTTGGTCATGTCATTTGTATAATACCACATGTGGTTTTGCCAGCTTTGGATAGACAAACTCTTGCTGTGTTTAAAATATATGTTGCAAATTAAACAACAAATATTGTTGGAGGCCCACTGTGTACACAATACACGAAATCATGCTGCATGGTGTGTGGCTTTACAGAAGAATGACACATTGATGTCTTTTGATAGTTTTTTTAGTATTTTTCCTGCCTTGTGAGAGAAGGGACTGTATCTGTCTCATTTACCATTTTACCTCCAGTGCTAGGCACCTAGTAGCTCAGTAAGTATTTGCTGACTGGCCGGCTGGCTGAATAAATGGATACTTTTTAGGCACATTTTATTTCTCATAACACAAATAAGAAATAAGTGAACTAAGGTCTCTGCTTGTAATGGATGGTTTTCCACTTGACCTTTTAAAGCCATGAACAGTGTCAGATATCTAGCTAAGTAAATAGCTAATTGAATTCTCTGAAATGTTAATACCTCAGAAGAGCCAAAGTTATGTGATACCTTCCATACATTCAGTACTTTATAGACATATACACAGCCTCATTTGGTTCTTGGAACAATCTTGAAAGGATACTCTTATAATCAAGGAAATAGATTGGAAAGACCCTCTGTGTCTCACCCAATGCACATCTCAAGAAAGAGATCTCCATTTTCTACTTCAACCTAGACAATGGTGCATCCATAGTTTCCAATAAATCTTTGCCTTGATTTTAGTTCTATAGTCATCTGTAGGATTACATTTAGCCATTATCAATTATCTTTAAGCTCTACTTTTCTTTGTTTCTCTCCATCCCATGTATCTCTTTGATTCTTAGTTGGCCTGCTGACACTTGGCTATTTCCATTCTTTCTGTTTCTCAGTCTCTAGATTAAGTTTTAAAATACTAAATTTTGTGGGACTAGGCAAATCTTTGCAATTGAATTTGTTGGGGAGAGCTAGTCTTTAATTGTAAGTGGATGCTATATGATGAAAATACTTTTGCCTAGGCCAAAGACAAATATAGTGATGGATATGGGAGCTTAGCTGCAATTGAGCTGTGAATGGAGTAGGAAGAGAATGTGGTCCCAGTGGAGCCTGAGAACACACAGACACAGAGAATTTGGACGTATGAATGAATTGCTCTGCTTTGGTGTAATTTATGTAAGTGTGAAATTAGACCAGGTATAATGCAGTGTGTGTTTAGGGAAGGGCTGAGAATTGATTTTCTTTTAGGATCAGTTTGTTTTCTTGATGCATGTGTCAGGGGATTTGCAGTTTTGTTCTTATAAAAATAACTGAGGTTTTAGAGTAGGAGAATAGACTCATCTATAAGCGTGAGCTCCATAAGAACAGGAATTTTTGTCCATTTTTCACAATGCCTAGAATAATGGCTGATGCATAGTAGATGATCAATAAATGTTTGTTGATTAAAAGAATGGATCTGGTATACATCCAACCTCTCACATTTAACAATAGTACTAGGTTCAGAGTGAACTGAATGATTTGCAGGTGTGTTGTCATAACGATGTCTGAACTAACTTAACTCAGTGACAACTCAAGCTGAATCAGGCTTGGTGTTTGATTCTTGTCTGCCCCACTGTACCAGTGCATGCAGTTCTATTCACTGTTTCCAGGGGGCAGCTTCCTACCCCTCTGATTCACTGTATTTGATTTTGAAATTATAATTAGCTGTAATTTAACTCTATATGACAGAATAGTAACTTCTGCTAATCTGTGGCTGAAAATAGGATAAGAATGAAAAGAATTAAAATGGATTGCTTTGGATAGTCTAAAATGACATGGATTAATATGCTATCAATTTTCTTCCCTTGAGAAACATTTGGTCACAAGGAGATCTGGCTTTCAGAAGAAATTCAAATTTGGGTGTGTGGCTTTTGGCATAGTCTAGCATCATTGGAATGGTCTAAGTAGATTTTGTTTCTTTTTTCCCATGCCTTGTCATAGTTGCTCAAAAAGACCCAATCCAATGTCTTGACTTTAAGGTTATCTGTCAGCTATAGGGTGAGCATTAACTTGCCAAGTCTCATTGAAAAACCAGTTAATAGAGTGCACTTAGGCAGTATATAATACTATACTAATGTTAGGGGGGATATAATGTGGGATTTCCATGGAGAAGCTAAGAGAGAAAAAGATTGATTAAAAGATTGATCTCCAAAGAGTAGGCAATATATTTCATGTCTCATGGTGCTAGGGAACTTTTAACGGATTCCTTTGAATTGCCCCAAGAAATATAAATGTCATGTTTGTGAGATTTTCAGGAACTAATGTCCAAAAGACTGTGTTTTCTTGTAGCCATGGTGTGTGCATAGAGTCACTGTGTGTTCTTCTTTGATAGTGTCACGGTATGGGTAGGTATGAGGATCTGTTGGCTGAAAAGTAACAGGAAAAAATGGAAAGGAAGGAAAAGAAAATTAAAATAAGATGTTGGATTGAGAAATAACTAGAATGGTGGATATTTCAGGTTTACTTTTTTAACTTCAATAACTGCCAAAAAAAAAAAAAAAGGAGAAGCAGAAATGTCATAATCTCTCCTCAATTTCAAAATTTATATTTTGTAGCTATTCATTGATTTCTGTTTCTTTTTCAAATCTATACAATATTAAACTTATTTCAGAAACTTCATCTTCACTAAATAAATATAAAATGTTAACATGAGATTATGCTATCAAAGCAAGTATTCTCATCCAAAATATTTTAAAGAAATTAAAGGGCAAGCCAATTATCCTCTTGAGAAATAAGGAAGAACTTATTCCTTGATCAAGTCACAAATTTACCTTTAGATTCTTATTATTTGGGCTCTTTTCTCCCATTAGTGTTTAATTCATTCCATCTTAGAATAACATTCATTTCAATGTACAACGGATTTTAGAAGACATAAGTAATTTATTTAATGAGCTCCTTTTTTACCTTCAGAAAGTTAATACAAATGATAACTCTTGGGGATCCCTGGGTGGCTCAGCAGTTTAGTGCCTGCCTTTGGCCCAGGGTGCGATCCTGGGGTCCTGGGATCGAGTCCCGCGTCGGGCTCCTGGCATGGAGCCTGTCTCTCCCTCTGCCTGTGGCTCTGCCCCTCTCTCTCTCTCTCTGTCTATCATGAATAAATTTAAAAATTTTTTTAGAAATCTAAAAAAAGTGATAACTCTTAGTTCAAATGATTGTTAGAAGATATATACACCTTTCCACCCTTAGGGCAGTTCAGATGAATTGGATCTAAGTGTGCATGGATTTGATTAAGTATGGAAGAGGTGCTCATTGACTAGGGCACTTCCTAGGACATGGAGCCTGAAAGGGCCTGATTTACAACTTAATTCTTCTTTCCTTCATAGTTTGTGAAGAGATAGAACAGAGAATGCTTTTTTTCATATATAGTTCTCTGGATCCAAGTGGACTGAGATAAGATGTAGAGTTAAAAGAACTCTACATCTAAGTCAGAAGATTGCTAAAGTATTCTCATTGCTGTTCACGTCTTGAGCTGTTCTAAACATCCATAGGTTTCAGAAAGCTAGCTCCAGGTAAGTTGAGACTTTATAGAACATAAACAATGAAAAAAACACCAACTCTCTTCCTTTCCTGCTTTTTTGAGAGGGTGGTAGAAATACACGTTCAACTGTATGTAGCTGAAAGCACAATGTAAAAAGAAAAAAGAAGGGCTTGTATTTTTAAAAAAATTTTCTTTTTCCAAATTTTTATTTAAATTCCAGTTAGTTAACAGTGTAATATTAGTTTCAAGAATAGAATTTAGTGATTCATCACTTACATACAACACCAGTGCTTATCACAAAAAATGCAATCTTAATCCCCATCAGCTTTTAGCCCAAACCCCACCTTCCCTTCCAGTAACCGTCAGTTTTGTTCTCTATACTTAAGTCTCTCAGTTTGCCCCTTTTCCTCCCAGCCCCCCCATGTTTATTTGTTTTATTTCTTAAATTCCACACATGGGTGGAATCATATGATATTTGTCTTTCTCTGACTCACTTATTTTGCTTAGCATAATACTTTCTAGCTCTAGCCATGTCATTGCAAATGGCAAGATTTCATTATTTTTGGTGGCTTAGTAATATTCCATTGTGTATCTTTACCACATCTTTTTTATCCATTCATCAGTCAATGGGCACTTGAGATGTTTCCATATTTTGGCGCTTATAGGTAATGCTCCTATGAACATCAGGGTGCATGTATCTCTTTGATTTAGTATTTTTGTGTTCTCTGGGTAAATTACACTAGTAGTGTAATTGCTGGATCATAGGGTAGTTTTATTTTTAACTTCTTGAGGAATCTCGATATTGTTTTCCAGAGTGGCTGCATGAGTTTTCATTCCCATCAACAGTGTGAAAGGGTTCTCCTTTCTGTACATCCTCACCAACACTTGTTGTTTCCTGCATTGTTGATTTCAGCCATTCTGACTGGTGAGAGGTGATATCTTATTGTAGTTTTGATTTGTATTTCCCTGATGATGAGTAATGTGGAGCAT
Source organism: Canis aureus (assembly GCF_053574225.1). Classification (NCBI taxonomy): domain Eukaryota; kingdom Metazoa; phylum Chordata; class Mammalia; order Carnivora; family Canidae; genus Canis; species Canis aureus. The sequence goes on along the minus strand of NC_135642.1, from coordinate 19,564,683 downwards.
CTTTTTATGTGTCTGTTGGCCATCTGTATGTCAAGAAGGGCCATTGTTAAAATTAAGAGCAGACCTAGCAGTAATCGTGTAACTGGTTTGCTTCATACATGGAATTAGACCTAAGTTCAATGAAAATGATATTTCTAAGAATTGATTTTTGCCAGGAAATTATCTGTTTTTGAAAAAGATTTTATTTATTTAACAGAGCACACAAGCCAGGGGAGTGGCAGGTGGAAGGAGAGGGAGGGCAGGCTCCCCTCTGAGTGAGGATCCCGATGTGGGGCTGGATCCCAGAACCCTGGGATAATGACCCCAGTGAAAGGCAGACCCTTAGCTAACTGAGCCACCCAGGCACCTGGAAATTATCTATTATAAGCATGTAAAGAAAACCTCATTCTCTACTATAATCGCTACATTCAGGCATTTATCATGACACCCCACAATACTTTCTAGTGCTCTGGGTGCAATCTCTGGTCCTCACATTGCATTTGCCTTTTCTGTCCTCTATTCAAAGCTGTGTTCGCCACTTAGGTACATAGTCACTATAAGTGTCTACAAGCTTTAACAAGTCGGAGATGCATTTTTGCAGCTGACATTTTTCACTTAAAAATAAATCACAGAATGCACTTTGGAGAGTACAGGTCTAGGAATGGAACATTAACAAAGGATACATCAAACCACAGACACTTTTAGTTGATCCAATTCACAGTGTTTCCACATCGCCTGAAAAAATAACATTATTACCAGCAGAAGTATTGTTTAGTCATTATTTCTGCGAACATACTTTTTGAGCACACATGTGGAGGCAAGCACCCTATGCTTCTTACCTTGGAGACTTGAATTTTCTTCCTTATTTTTCTCTTTTAACAAATAAGCTAAAAAATGAATTTGAAGCATTTGCCAACCTTAGAAGGTTTGATTTAAAAATTTTTTTCCAAATACTTGAATCAATAGAATCACTCTTGATTCTCTGCTTCATCCCTTGCCAAAAATATACTCTAATCTTCAAGTTCTTGTAAACAGTGTATTCTAGGTTTGTTTGTTGGTATAAAGAACAGTAATATTTTAGTAATAACTATATAATAACAGCTTAATTTTTAAAATTGAATTATTAAGCTACCTAAATCAGTCATTCCGTGTCAAATGAAGACTGTCAGTACAACAAAATATATATCATAAACATACCAATCTTAGTGATGTATGGTATCTCAGACCTTAGGGGAAAGGGTTGCAAATAGGATGGTCATGCTACAGAGCCAGCTCACTTACTAACTTTTATTCATTAATTCATGCAGTATGGAGAGTCATGTTAAAGTAAAAATGCCTTGTTGAGTAATCAAAACTGTTGACTATAGAATCTCCAGGGAAGGAGGGGCAATGAGCATTTTTTTGGACCACTTAGTTCAAGAAAGAACAGGCTTTGTTTATTTAAGGGGCTAGTTCATCTGTTTTCTGGTTGCATTCTTATTATGATAATGCTAGAGTATATTATAATGGATAAAATGGGAAGAAATAAAGTATAATTTAAGTGGGCCAGGAAAGAGTGGTGGTAGATGTTTGAATGTTCCCTTGGAATTAATCAGTGGTTCATAACCCTAAAATACTTTATCTCTAAAGCTGAATTTCTGACTCAAGTTACACAGGAAAAAATACTAGTTGGCTTGAGAATGGAAAAACCTTGGTTCACATAAATTTGTACACATATTCCTTTATCATGGGAGAATTGTAATTAGGGATTCAGAATCTTGAGAACATGATTGTGACCTAGTTATTCATGCACTGCAAGTGCTCATAGGAGGTACTGGCTAGACCTGAAAATAATGAATTAAGAGATTCCAGCTGGGATATGATGAAAGCATTTTTGGGAATCTCTGTATCTTGGCTGGACCACATGGTTTACAACTTGGAAAGGCCTAAACTAGTAGTAGTATATGACAGATTTATAGCCCAATTGATGTTGGGCATCAGAAAAAAAGGCTGAGGTTAAAAACAACGACTTGAAAATTATGAGCTTTAAAAGAATTGCCATTGGAAGAGAGGCTGAAGAAGGAAAGCATGCATTCCTTATAAGAAAGAAAATAATAATAATAAAGATTGAGGGTAAGGCATTGAATGGGAAGCATGGTGGTTTGTTTTTCATAGCAACCCTCTCTTCTAGTACCCCTTATCCACCTTCTCTGCTTCATAGGTCTCCATGCCACTCCTACCTAACACATTATATAGATATTTTTGATCTAGCTTTTCCACTATGCTACTGAACTTCATGAGTACAGGAATTACTTTTCTGTACCACTCCCCCCAGCTACTTTGTTGGATCCTCAGCTAGCAGAGTGGTGTCTGACGTATAGTGGGCTTTCAATAAAAAGATACTGAGTGACTGAAAGAATGAATGGTGTAACTTTAAACCAAAAACTCGTTTCAGTCTGTCTTTCCTTCACTCCTTCTTTCCCTCCTTCCCTTCCTTCTTCCAGCAAGTACTTATTAGGATGTGCCAGGGCACAAAGACCCAGAAAACAAGAATCCTGCACTCCTGGAGCTTACAGTCTGTGGGAACAAATCCAGTCACACAAACAAGCATATAAATGAGTAAATGAGAGATTTCAGTACAGGGTAATAATGTTGTGATAGATGTATGCAAAAGTAATGGGAGTAGAGAAAGAAAAAGCATATCAACTGAGAGGTCAAGGAAGATTTTTTGGAGGAATAGAAAATTAAGGATTTCTAGAATCTAGAATGATTTGTATGAGTTAATGAAAAAAAAAAAAAAAAGACTTGGCCTAGAAGAATAAAACAGCATTTCTAGGGAAACTGGAGCTAGCTTATTGTAAACAGAGACATGATACCAGAGCAAAGGGAGCTCGGAGGTAAGCAGAATGGATAATAATTTAAAAATCATTGTGTTTACAAGGTGTTTTGGCCTTTTCACTGAGTCAAATATACTGAGACTTCAGAATACTTTAGACAAATAGGGGAGATCATTCACTCTGATCATCTTACCTTTTCTATCTGTCTGCTTCCTACCTACCCTTCCCAACTTGATATCCTAGGTTAAGAATTAGGCAGAGCTCTAAAGCAGGGTCACCATTCCTCTGCCAGCACGTTGTTTAGAGTGTGGAAACTTCATTTGAGCATAATAACTGGTTGCAAGGCTATAAAGTCTATGTTAGGACAATGGTCCTTTCAGGCTAATTTTGTTATCTGTGATTGTGGGCAGAAGCTGTTCTGGGATAATACTCATGCCTACCGTGTTATTTACATATGAACTATTTCCAATTTCTAATCTGCAAGTGTTCTCTTTTGGAACCTATTTTTACAGTTAGCTCTAGGAATGCCTACCTGTTCAGTAAAGTGGTAGTTCTGTGTTAATTTGATCTAATGTAGCCTCCAAAGTTTAGTAGTGTTAGTATTAATATCTTCACAATAAGGTGGCTTTTTCATCCATATATATTCATTTAAATTGATATTTGGAGGTGCCTGGATAGCTCAGTCAGTTAAGCATCTGACTTCACCTCAGATCATGATCTCAGGGTTCTGGGATTGAGCCCCTGTTGCGCTTCTCATTTGGTAGAGAGTCTGCTTGTCCCTCCTCTCCCTCTCCCTGTGCCCTTTCTCCTGCTCATGCTCTGTCTCTCTCTCAAATAAATAAATTAAATCTTTAAAAATAAATAAATAAATTGATATTTAAAATTAAATAAACAAAGCAACATAAAATTTTTGTAAAATTGGGTGCTATTTTGTATCTTACTCGAGTTTTCAAATGGGAGACTCCTGATTGTCTTGATTTGATGTCAAATGGAAACCATTCCATAGTTTTGACCTTCCTCATATTCTTAATCATGTTAGCATTTCTTTGAATATTTTCTAGCTCATTACATTTATATTTTTCATATTTTCTAATGATAAAAAGAATGGGAGATGTTTAAGCTATAGATGTATCTGCACATGGGGCCTGCACAAAATGGATGCTTAATACATTTTTGTTGAATGGATGAATAAGAGATAATTTAAAAACCTACATTTGATCATTAGCAGCTTCCACTGTCTTTAGGAAAGTCCAGGCTCCTTTGCAAAAGCTACCAGTCCATTTACAATCTGGAACTGGAAGACCTTTTGGCTTTATCTCTTGCTGTCACAACCGATGTTCATGTTGTGCTCTATGCACTCATAGCCCCATGTCTTGACTCATTCCGTCCCTTCTGTCTGACAGATTCTTACTGATCCACTAGATATGGAAGTTTCCCTTAGCTCTACTGCAGAAGAATGACTTCTTCAATATTTCCAAAACATCTCATGTATACTTCCATGAGAACACCCATCTTGGCACTTCACTTGATGTATTTGTGTCCTCACTCAAGACAGGGCCTCTATCTTATTTACCATTGTGTCTCAGGGTCTAATATTGTGCTATTGTGACCATAGCAAGGACTCAGTAATGTGTTTTGAATGAATAACTGGTGTGATTGGGCCAGAGGCAGGGCTTGACGATCACCTGTTCTATAGCCTATGCTCCATACCATGAGGACAAGAGCCCTGTGATCAAGACAAGGCAACAGGGTTGGTAGGCTGAAGAAGCCTAACCCCTCGCCAGGGCATCTGCATGGAGGAGTAACCCTTGCCAGCTTCTAGAAAGCCATGGATTCTGGCCCGTCTGTCCAGCTGGCCCTCTTTCGGGAAGAGTCCTTGAATGGTGCTGCTCTCGCTGCCTTGCCGGCAAAGCCTTTCCCGAGAGATCTGGATCAGTCAGAAGCCTGAAGTCTGGTTCACAGAGTTTCTTTAGTTGTTTGCCAGGCATCTGGTTAAAGGAAGTATGACAGACTTCAAGGGACTGATGAGAATCTGAAATCTCTTTGTTGGGCCACAAATTGTAATTGAGAGCCATATCTTAGGAGCATAATAGAGATTATTTTCCTTAGGACTATGATTTTACATTTGCTGAAGCTTATTTCATATTTAGCTTTCTGTCCACTTAGCCTTATAACAGCTTTCTGTTTTATAATAATAGGCATTGTGCTTTTTAATTTTTATTGTGTAATAAGCCACATCATTTAATTTATGATTCATTGGATTCTGTTAGCATATAATGAGTCATAGTGATAGTACAGAAATGTGATTAGGTGTCGTTCATGGTGCCATATGAGATAAATGTGCTTCATCACATGAGCCTTGGATGTGCACTGCCAACATATAATTTGAATTGCTTTGTGTATTCTGAGCCATAACTGAGACTTTATAGATATAAATATAAATGCAAAAATTACAAACTTTCAAAAATCATTTCAGACAATCCCAAAAGATAGATCTCAGAGGAGGTTCCTTTCTTAGTTGAAATGCTTTGCTAACTTTGTTTTCAGGTAGTTTTCAAACTTCTTACCCTGGCACATAAGGGCTTCTTATAACCTTCTGTACCTCCCCAGCTCCTTTAGCACTTTTTAAAAAAGATTTTATTTATTTATTCATAAGAGACACAGAGGGAGAGGCAGAGACACAGGCAGAGGGAGAAGCAGGCTCCATGCAGGGAGCCCAACGTGGGACTCGATCCTGGGTGTCCAGGATCAGGCCCTGGGCTGAAGGCGGCGCTAATCCGCTGAGCTGAGCCACCCAGTCTGCCCTCCTTTAGCATTTTATATATTTTGCCTCTATGTGAAACAAATAAACCATAACATTTCAGATACAGCTGCTGTCTTTCTCTTTTTTTCCTTTCTAGCTCCTTGGCCAGTCCTCTCACTTAGAGGCTCCGGTCACTATGAATTTGTCATGTATTTTTTCATCTCTATACTTCACAATACAGAAGAGCTCTTGGCCGTTTGCAAATATGTAGATTTTGCTGTATACTTTCTCTTCCAGATTTTTAAGTGAATGCTAATTAAGCCAATCCCACTGCTGCTCCCTGGGAGCTCTTTGCTCCCTGTAGTTTGAAGGTTCTTTGTTTTGTTTGTTTTCTAACAAATTCAGTTGTTGCTCATTTTTATTTATTTATTTATTTATTTATTTATTTATTTATTTATTTATTTTTAATTTTTATTTATTTATGATAGTCACAGAGAGAGAGAGAGAGAGAGAGGCAGAGACATAGGCAGAGGGAGAAGCAGGCTCCATGCACCGGGAGCCCGACGTGGGATTCGATCCCAGGTCTCCAGGATCGTGCCCTGGGCCAAAGGCAGGCGCCAAACCGCTGCGCCACCCAGGGATCCCTGTTGCTCATTTTTAAAAAAAGTTTTCTAAAATTTCCGATATGGTGCTTTTTCAGAGATTTTGTGGAAGTCTTGTAAATTTTGAATTTGATTTGTCACTGTTTTGGAAGGTTGGTTGATCTTTCCTCTTATAATCTTTCTGCCCCCATACCACAAATATTAATTATACATAATTTCTTTTTACAGAAATCATATTACCTTTTATTAACAGTTTGCATCATCTGTTTATCTACACATAAACATTTAAAAATACCATGGAACCATTGTGTTTCCATTTTGTTTGGCATTTGGCCTCTACCTTTAGTTTTTATTCTTTTCTGTTGTATCACTGTGTGTAGCATTTTGTACATGGAGCTTTTTCTGTATTTAGAATAATGTGGAATTATTGGGGCATGGTGGTGAGCACCTTAAAGTTCTTGAAACATATTGCCATTGTGTTCAACATGTGCCTCCGAGTGTCTAAGTCCTGGTTTCTCCTCATTCTTACCACTGTTTCTTTTTATTTTTTATTTTCTTTATTTATTCATGAGAGACACAGAGAGAGAGGCAGGAACATAGGCAGAGCAAGAAGCAGGCTCTTGGCAGGGAGCCTGATGGGGGACTCAATCCCAGGACCCCAGGATCATGCCTGAGCCAAAGGTAGATGCTCAATCACTGAGCCACCCAGGTTTTCCACCACTATTTCTTTTTAAAATAATCAGAAAGAAAATGAGTTTTTGCTCATCACTCTCAATAGCCATCAGCTTTTTATAGAAGAAGTTCTTAAATCTTTATCTTATCTAAATATTTTTCAGGTATTTCTATTGTACAGATAGAAAAAGGTGTACAGATATTTTTGTTTAATGTTTCACATGGACCTTTTCTTTATGGTTTCATCTACGGTTTTTGATATTAAAGAGCACCCCAACTTCCAAAGGTTCAATAAATATTTTCATTTACAATCTTTCGACTTCTTTATGGTTTGATTTTTAAATACATTTGATGTTTAGTCCCATTTGGACTTGTTGCAAGCTTAAAACAGATACTACTGAAGAACCATTGTTCTGCCGTGACTAGTTTAAACCCAGGATAACTGTAGTGGCTGATAAATTCCAGGATTCATCTTGTATTTTGAGTGTGTGTGTGTGTGTGTGTGTCCGGGTGACTCTTGTTAGAAGTGTCATTTAAATCAGATTGATGGGTGTTGGGACGCCTGGGTGGCTCAGCGGTTGAGCCTCTGCCTTTGGCTCAGTTGTGACCCTGGAGTCCCGGGATCGAGTCCTGCATCAGGCTTTCTGCATGGAACCTGCTTCTCCTCCCTCTTCCTATGTCTCTGCCTCTCTGTGTGTCTCTTGTGAATAAATAAATATAAAACAAACAAAAAAAGATTGATGGGTGTTACTAAAATGTTGGCCAACCTTGGACTTCCTCTACTCACGCTGCCTCCTGTGGCTCAGTGGGGATCTGGCAGTTGTCCCTGAAGGATACATTGCTCCTATTTTCTGATTGTCCTCCAGCTAGTTCATGCTAGGTCTTCTTGGCCTTTCTTTTGGGCTTGTGACTTTGCCTTTCAGCATTACTCAACAAACCCATTTTCCTGAGGCTCTGAAAGGCCTAAAACACAGAGTCATTCATCTGTCAGCAGGATCCTTTCCAATCACCTTCCTTCCAGGATCTGCTCACCCATCTCCTGCGGACTGGCCAACAGATGCAGTTCTCCTGGCCTCACCAGCAGACTTGGGCCAGCTCTTCCTCCTTACTAGCTGAAAGGCTTTCTTTTCTAGCTCTACTGCTTCAGAATAAGCAAACATTCTGTTTACAGCAACAACATTGTGCGTGTTTTTAAAAGGAATGAGTATGGAGCAAGTGATTTAATAACTAATCAAAATTTGACTTTAAATAAGCTAGACTTTGTGGGTAAGACAGCTTTTGAAACTCCCCAGTTTAAATGTGATGAGCTCCTTATCACTCAAAATGTTCAAGAGAGATGGGAAAACACTTAAGAAATTGTATATAAGGGAGTCAAGAAGTTCACGAGGATAACCTCAATAACTTTCTTACCCTAGGGTTCAAAAGTTTTATGAGCATCTCACATCCTATCTCTGTTGTTTTTCTCAAAGTTTTCCCAACATTCATAATAGCAGAAGCACAAAACAAAATTTCCAATTCTAGAGTCAGTTTGGAAAAAGTGCATTTTAAGAAATACAGGAAAGATGTTGAAAAATGGGTTAGTTATCTGCCCCATGTGTTTAAAAAAATACAAAGCTTACTCACCTGGTAGGTAAAACAAACCACACATACACAAAAAGAGTAGCAAGCCTATATAGCTAAAAAAGAACTAGAACATCTAACTGCAGATTTGTAAGGTTCAATATATGGATGTATCAGTTAATACATGCATCTTTTAGATAAAAATAGGAATTGATGAGTCAGTTGGGTTTTTAAAAAGCTTTGTGGAGGTATATTTTACATACCATAAAATTCACCTGTTCTGAAGTGTACAATTCAGTACTTTTTAGTAAGTTTAGAGTTATGCAGCTATAGCCACAATCTGTATTTTTGGGGCATTTAGAACATTTCTATCAGCCCCCAAAAGATCCTTTTTGCTTATTTGAAGAGAATCCCTTGCCTCCATCCCAACCACACCCCAGCAACCACTTATCTACTTTATGTCTCTATAGATTTGCCTTTTATGGATCTCGCATATAAATGGAATCTTATGTATGTAGCCTTCTACATAGTTTTTTCCATCTGACTTTCTTTGCTTTGCATAACATTAGTATGTGTAGTATACATTAGTAGTCTGTTCTTTTTTATTGCTGAAAAATATTCCATTGCATGAATATACTACATTTTGTTCATTCATTTACCAGTTGATGGACATTTGGATTGCTTCCAGTTTGGGGCTATTGTAGTAACTATGGCTATGAACATTCACGTACAAGTCTTTGTGTGACTATATGTATTCATTTCTCTTGGGCAGATACTTAAGTATGGAATTGCTGGATTGTAGGCCAAGTTTAACTTTTTGAACTGCTAAATTGTTTCCCAAAGTGGTTGTGCCTTTCCCCTTTATCAGCAATGTATGAGGGTTCTAGTTTCTCCATATTCTTATGTCTACGTTTTATTGTCTTTTATATTGTAGCCATTCTAGTGGGTGTGAAATGATGTCTTAATTACAGTTTTAATTTGTAATTTCTTAGTAACCAATGACGTTAAGCACCTTTTCATGTACTTATTCATTATTTTCTTTGGTGAAATGTCTACTCAGATCTTTTGCCAATTTTAAAGTTGGGCTATTTTTCTTCTCATTATTGAGTTGTAAGAGTTCCTTGTGGTTTTTGATGCAAGTCCTTTATCAGATATTGCAAATATTTTCTCTGCCTGCAACTTGTCTATTTTCTTGATGGTGTCTCTGGAAGTATAAAAGTTTTTTATTTTGATGATGTCAATTTATTCATCTTTTTCCTTAATGAATTATGCTTTTGGAATTGTATGTAAGAGTTCCTTGCCTAACCCAAGAACTTAAAATTTTTCTTTTATATTTCTTCTAGAAGCTGCATAGTTTTAGCTTTTATATTTAAATTTTGATCCATTTTGGATTAATTTTTGTGAGTAGTGTTAAGTAAGTGTCAATTTTGTGGGGGAGGCATTTGGATATCCAATTTTTCTAGCACCATTTGTTGAAAAACCATCCTTTTCTTCTTGAATTTCCTCAACACTTTTATTGAAAATCACTTAACCACAATTGGAAGGGTTTATTTCTGGCCTTACTGTTCTGTTCCATTCATCTATGTCTCTTTCCTTACTCTAGTACCATAGTCTATTGATTACTATAGCTTTATAGTAAGTTTTATAGTTCCCCAGCGTTATTCTTTTCCCAAATCATTTTTTCTCTTCCGGGTCCATTGTATTTCCTTTCCTTTTTTTTTTTTTTTTTAAGATTTTATTTACTTATTCATGAGAGATGAAGACAGTGGCAGAGACATAGGCAGAGGGAAAAGCAGGCTCCTTGAGGGGAGCCTGATGCAGGACTCTATCCAAGGACCCCAGGATCACGACCTGAGCCAAAGGCAGGTCAACCACTGAGCTCAACAACTGAGCCACCCAGGTGCCCCTCCATTGTATTTCCATATAAATTTTAGCTTCAGCTTGTCAAGTTGTGCAAAAAAATCCCACCAGGATTTTGATAGAGATTGCATTGAATCTACAGATCAATTTGTGGAGACATGTCATTTTAATGATATTAAGTTCTCCATTTCATGAGCATGGTCCTCAGTATCTTTTAGAAATGTTTTGTAGTTTTCAGTGTGAAAAATTTGCACCTATGTTATTAAATTTTTTATTGTAAATTTTATTATTTTTGATAGAATTATGAATGGATTTTTTAAAATTTCATTTTTAGGTTCATTGTTAGTATATGGAAAAATGATTGCTCCTTGTATAATGATTTTGTATTCTATGACCTTGCTGAACTTGTTTATTATAGTAATTTTTTGGTAGATTCTTTAGGATTTCCTCCATACAAGATTATATTGTTGGTGAATAGAGATAATTTTACTTCTTCCTTTTCAAAGTATACTTTTAATTTCTTTTCTTTGCATTATTGGCTAGAACCCCCAATACAGTGTTCAAAAGAAGTGGCAAAAGCAGACATCCTTTCCTTGTTTCTGATCTTAGTAAGAATATATATATTATTTCACTGTTATTTATGATATTGACAATAGGTTGAGGGAGTTCACTTATATTATTTATATTTTGTTAAGAGTGTTATCATTAATGGACATAGGATCTTGTCAAATGCTTTTCTTGCATTTATTGAGATGATCATGGTTTTTGCCCTTCATTATATTAATATGGTATTTATATTGGTTGATTTTTCAGATGTTTTAAGCCAAACTTGCATTCCTGGGATAAATCCTACTTGGTCATAGTAGAGAATATTTTTTATATATTGTTGGATTCAGTTTGTTAGTATTGTATTGAGGGATTTTGTGTCTCTGTTCATAAGGGATATCGGTCTGTAGTGTTCTTTTCTTGTGATGTCTTTGTTTGACTTTGTTATCAGAGTAATATTGACTTATAGAATAAGCTGAGAAGGAGGCCAAATGATGTTTATTTTTTAATTATGGTCAGGACAAGGGAAAGATGATATAGAAGTGTTTCTATATGTATGGTGGAATTCCATTTAAATGTCATTTTTTAAAAGATTTTATTTGTTTATTCATGACAGACACAGAGAGAGAGAGAGAGAGAGAGGCAGACACAGGCAGAGGGAGAAGCAGGCTCCATGCAGGGAGCCTGACGTGGGACTCGATCCCGGGTCTCCAGGATCATGCCTCCGGGCTGAAGGCAGGTGCAGCCCACTGTGCCACCGGGGCTGTCCTTAAATGTCATTTTTAATCTGTTGTGAAGTAATACTTTTATAAAACATAACAAAATATAGGAAAATTATGCAAAAATATAGAAATACAAACTTCATTTGTAAAATAGGTTTAGCTTATATAAAATAATCGTGTCAAATTGATACAACAATTTCTAGAGGCTTATTATTTTTTTAAATTGCAATATAATGGTCATATAGCTTTACATTGGTTATAGGTATACAACATAATGATTTGATATTTGTATATATTGCTAAGTGATCACCACAAAAAGCCTAGTAAACATAGCCTTGTGTAACCACACATAGTTACAATGTCTTTTTCTTGTGATGTGAATTTAAGATTTACACTTTTAGTAACTTTCAAGAGAGTTATTATTACTCTTAATTTCTATACCTACTCATCACAGACTGGATACGAACAGCTCTCACAAGTCTGTCAGCCACCTTTGAGTAGCACTTGAGCAGACTTATGCTTCTCAAATGTTAGTTGCATAGCAATCACATGAGGATTTTGGGAAAATGCAGATTCTGATTCAGTAGGTCTGGGACATGGCCTGAGATTCAGCATTTCTCTCAAGCTCCTAGGTAATGCTGATGCTGCTGGTCCACAGACCACACTTGGGTACTAAAGCTCTGAAATATAATGCAGATTGTAAGAGAGATGTGATTTTTCTTATAACTCTGTCATAAATTGCTTTGGGACATATTTTGTTTTTTCAAAGACAGTTGGATTGGTGTTCAGGGGTCAGGATACTCTAGATATCAGTTGTTTTCCTTGGCCTCTAACCTCCAACTGCTCATCTACAAATTGAGGAGGTTGAACTAAAGATCTCTGAAGTCCCTTCCAGATCCCATAGTCTGTGATGTTAAGCATGCACGTCAAGGGAGAATTATGGCTGCATTTACATTTTCTTTTAATATAAATCTAATAAAACAGGAACCCCAAATCATATGTTACCACAGTTCTTAACATGATGTTAAAAACTAACAATAAACATGCTCTCCTAAATTTTGGATGATACAGAAAGATTAATAACAACATTCAAGGATTCTTCCATGTTGAAGCCTTCAAAAAAGTGGGTGGGGGTCTGGCTTAACCTTATAGTTGGAAATAGAATTAAAAAGTAATTGACTTGCCTCAACTGTGGAAAGACAAGTAAAATAGGTGTTTATATTATGAAATTCAAGTTGACACAAAATAGCTGAAAGGCTTCAATTTCAGCCAAGTTGAAATGATCTCACTTTCCTTTATATTTCATTTTATTTACTGAGATACTTGAAACATTTCCCCCTATTGCTTAAAAGCAAATGGAAAAGGTGCTAAATGCATGGTAGAAATGTGTTGTCAAAGCCTCCAGGGGCTGTATCCTCAGTCTTCAGCACATATTAGTGTGATTCTGCTATTCTTACTACAGATGATTACAGCAAACTCTGCAATGATGGGTGGAGACACTTGGTTGGCTTCCAAAGAAAGTGACTAATAATTGACCTAATGTACAGAGCACATGAATAACATATTCTTTGGGCAAAAAAAAAAAAATATGGTTTACAGGGTATATGAGAGTTCACATCCCTCTTTCAGTTCTTCCAAAAGATTTAAGATACTAAGTTGCTTTATTAAATTTTTAATCCCTTAGTCAACTGCAGATTATGCATTAAATGCCACTCTGCAATTCAAGAACACACTTCTGCCCTCAGGGTTTTCTTAAAGTAGTTGTTTAGAATTTTGAAGAGAAATAGTATTGATTTTGTTACATTTAAGTTTGCAGTGGCCTCACACTGTAAAACAAATTTATTATAGTTTTACATACCATTAAGCAATTGTTTCCTTTGGTGAAGAGATTTGAAGTCTCTAAAATATGTAGGAGTTTTTATTTGCTGAGGAGATGAGTGGAAAGTTTAGAACTTTCCTTTTCTCTTTTCATTTAACACATTGAACATCACTTGAATAATACACTTACTGTATTTCTGTTATTTTTGGCTTGGCTGCAAGATATTTTATTTGGTGGATTTCCTTTTATTCATTTAGTAATAATGGGGTCAGCTCAGCAGACCTTTTTATTTTTAATTAACTAACCCTTGATTGTGTTATGTGCTAAGACACATCCATTAATGTTAAGAAGGACACAGATCAAAACATTTTACTGAGGTTCTTTCTGGGGGGTGAGATTATAGTTGAATTTTATTTCTTGCATTCTAATTTTTTGAATATTCTGCAAAGGCCATTTTTTAAAATTAAAAGACTGCAAATATAAAAATTAACAAAGCCTAGGGATTTCTAGCTTTATTTCTCTAGTTTTATTTCTCTTTGTGTGTATGTGTTTAGCATACATTGTTCACCTACTAGATGCCAGAGACTTTGGTGAGTTTGGGCAGTAAGGCCATTGAGACTCTGCTGTTATCCTGAAGGAGCTCAGGCTCTAGTCATCATCTCACCAAAGTATAGTCAGGGAGCCTGATAAATGGCACCCCCGTTATATTATTATCACCCATAAAGTGCATTAATAATGCCATGCCTCTCCCCTGGGGCATTAAAATGGTTAATTGAAATTGTGGATATCAGGTGCTTGGTCTAGTAGCTGGCACACAGGAGGCTTTGGTTATGATTATTGTGCTTTGAACATTCAACATGATGGGGAACTTGTTACCTCCAGAAGTAGCCCAATTTATGCTTGGACATGTCAGAGAGAAAGTGAGATATTACACCCAGGTTAAATCGGTCTCTGAAGAGCCTTCCCCATTGCTATAGCTGCTGTTTCACATAGCATCCCTTTAAATATCACAACTAGTATTTTTGGTTATTACATCAGTTTGAGCCAAGTTGTTGTGATGATTTCTCTGAAAAGGCATCTTTATTCGTATCATGGGGGATAGTGAGAAACTAGGATTTATTTTGTCCTTATGCAACTATATAGATAGTTGTTTTGTAGATATGTGAGGACCACCTGGAGTTTTTGCTTTTTATTTAACTAAATTAACTTTATGTTATTAGTAGAAAACAAGCATTTGAGAAGACAAAGCTGTAACTAGAAAAATATAGGTGCTGGACATCTGAAGCAATTCAGATGAAGACACTGAGTCCAAAGATTTCCAGTCAATTCCCTCCAAAAATATCTTTTCTCTGACCTCACAACAAAACACACATAAAACCCCATTGGCTTTGTATCACAGAAATGCTTTTCTGTCCTCACAGATGATTCTAATAAGTTTGCCTTATTGATCTGGCTGCAAGGGGTGCTGCCCAACAAATAATCTTATAAAATAAAAAGCCTCTGGAGATCCTTTAATAGCCAGGGTGGTGTTGGGTCTGCATGATGAAGAGGATTATGGGTGAGCAAAGTCCAGCTAATCACAGGTTTATTGTTCTAGAGTTGAGTGGCCACAGCGTCCCTTTTGAGCTTTCCGTATGCCTGCCTACCATACCAAACATTGCAGTCTTTCCCTAAAATTTCCAGACCACCCACTGTAACAATATAGTATATAAAAGGATCCAGATGCTCGGAAAGAGAACGGGTGAAGTGTAGAGCACGCGTGATACCTTCTAGATTTTTGAGTACTGTTTTTACATAGCTGGCTCATTAAAGATACCAAGCTTCATCTCTACATCTCCTTTCCAGGGCATTTACAAAAATTATATATATCAGGATTAGATGTATCACAGAAATATGCATTTTAAGATTGTACTTGATTCAGGGGTCTCTGAGCCTTTCCAGCTTTGCACCCCTCTTTAAGCATTTCCTGGAGAACGGGGCAGACATGGATGATTATAGGGCGTGTATGCACACTGAGTTGTTAAGACAGATAGGAGGTGGATAGTACCATGTAAGAGAGTGATAGCCCTGAGGAAAGTGTACCAGATACCTGTGGAGTTTACACCTGCAAAATGGAAGAGTAGAACTAGCTGCATACAGATAACATTACAGTTTATGGCTTAATTGCTTGAAGTTCTAAAAATGCTTTCTTCTGTATCTGTTTTGGAAACACATATGCATTTGGAATGTAGGCAGCTTTGCAGCAATTCAGTGGTGGTCTGTGGCTTTGCAAACCAGGTTTGTTCAAAAACAGGCTTAATAGATGTGTCTCACCCAGCCCCTAAACACTCTGTCCAGGAGAGGTGACTTTTAAGAAGGAATCGTCTTCATAGGAGACTCCTGATTAATTTATTTATCTTTACCCCTTTATTTTCTCTCACCATTCTGCCTAGTATTGTTTCTCCCATCCCTCTTTATCACATACTATATTTTAAAAAAAATACTCACCTGGAATTTTATCTCTTCCTCTAGAAAGGTTGCTTCAGGAAAGCAGGAGCTAGCCACCTGTCTTCTGCTGTATCTTTAGAGCCTAATAAAGTGCCTGGCATATAGTACGTAGGTTCTCCATAGGGACTGATGATAAAACTTGGTCCATCAAGGAACTCTGGACAGGACTATGAGAAAAAGATCTTCTTTGTTCATTCATTTTTTTTCTTCAGGCATTTATTGAGGACCTGATATATGACAAAGACTGCAGTGCTAATTAACTGGGTAAAGCTTGCTTTAAAGGAATTTATAAATAGATAAAAACACATCTATAATGCAGTACAACCTCTTCATTAAAGAAAACATAAACTAATGAACACAGATTTAAAATGTCTCATTAAAAAAATAAAAAAAATAAAATGTCTTATTAAGAGTTTTAGACTCTTCAAAATCTTTATTAAAACAATAAATAAAATTTCCCCTTCTAACTTAAATGCTGTGGTCAGGTTATGAACAAAGAACTTGTGTGGGCTGCTCTCTGCCTAATTTAGACTAGGGGCCCCCACTTGCAGGGAGGATGCTTTCCCCAAACCATGGGCAGAGATTGTCTGTCTTTTGTGAGTTGGCATGCAAGTGTTTAAGTGGTGATCTACCAATGGGCCATCACTAAGTGCCATCTCTAAAAATAGCAGAACTTTATCCTTGAAAATGAAAATGCTTTGGTTTTAAAAATATGTTTCTGTTTCTAATGAATCCAAGGCTTGAATTTGTTTAAAGACATGCACATTTCCCTATGGTGATGGCAGAAAAAACAAAATATTCATGCCCAAGCATGAGGGCTATTCTGTATAGAGTCTCTTGACATTGACCTAATTCCCCATTTGTAATACACAACCCACCCACCATTTGACAAAACATGTTATCTGTGGGGGATATGTTCCAAGACCGCCCAGCAAATGCCTGAAACCACCAAACCCTATGTGTACTATGTTTTCTCCTATACATAAATACCTGTGATGAAGCTTAATTTAAAAACCAGACACAATAAGAGAATAACAACATTAACTAATAATAAAATAGAACTGTTATAACAATATACTGTAATGACTTCTGTGAATGTAGTCTTTCTCTCTCTTAAAATATTGTACTGTCCTCATCCTTTTTTGTGAGGATGTGAGATAATACAGTGCTTATTTGATGGGATGAAGTGAGATGAGTGATATAGGCAGTATGGCGTAGTGTTAGGTTACTACTGACAGAAGATAATCTGCTTCTGCACCACCCTGACCTTGGGTACGAAAAACTATGGAAAGTGAAACCATGGATAAGGGGGACTACTGTAAGTAAAGTTTCTCACAGTGATCTATGGTCGCTTTTTGTCCTATTGTCCATCAGAGTTGCCTAAGATGTCACACTGTGTGGGTCTCTAGAGCCAAACCTTGTGACCATCTGGCTCAGTGTCTGTCTTTTGTGGGAATGCTATGAAGGCCCAGTGAACCAAAGTTACTAACCAGGGGAGCTAATTGATGAGAGTCCAGACAGGTACCCATTTTCCCAACTTCCAGTTCAGTGTTTCCCAAATGTGGTCTGCTGAGCACTTGGATCAGAATTGCCAGGATTGCTTTGTAAAAATATGATTTATGTTCCCCTAGGGAATCAGAATTATTGGGGCTTTAGTCTAGCAATTTGCATTTTAATAAGAATATCCTCAGTTATTCTTATGTACAGTAAAATTTAGGCTTCAGCCAAACAGCCTGCTTGCCCAGAATGACCCACCTTCATATTGTCACCTGCTCAGTAGGTTGACTGTATCAACCATTTAAATATTAGTTCTTTTTTTAAAAAGATTTATTTATTTATTGGAGATAGTGAGTGAGCATGAGCGGCGTGAGGGGCAGAGAGAAAGACAGAGAGAGAGAATCTCCAGCAGATTCCCCACTGAGCGTGGAGAATGGCTTGGGGCTCGATCACATGACTCTGAGATCATGAGCTGAGCCAAAATCAAGATTGGTTGCTTAACTGACTGAGCCACCCAGGTGCCCCAAATATGAGTTCTGATAACCTAAGAACATTAGTCTAGTTGGTGAGGTGAAGCCCTTAATATAGAGAGAGGTTATTTTTCCATAGTGTTAGAGTAAGAAAATTTTCATTGGAATGTTGTTGATTTAGTGGCTCAATTGGAAATTGTTAGTGAGGTCTACAAACATAAATATGAGGCTTTAAAATTTTGGATTGAATCTGATGAAGCTTGAGGAGTTGACATTTAATATATTCACATATGCTTGTGTTTTCATAAAAACCTCTCTGGATGAATGTTGAAGGCACTAATAAAGTGGTTACCTATTTGTTGGGAGGAATTGGGCACAAGGTGAGTGAAGGGGAAGGAGGAGTGAATACTCTGCATTTCTTGAGTTTTGAATCCTATGAATGTATTACCTATTCTGAATTACATAAAATTTTAGAGCGTTAACATTTACTATGGGACCTTAGCAGGTGATTTCTCTGATTCTACCCAGCCTACATGAACACAGGCTGAGGAATCTAGATCTTCCTGTAGCAGGAGGTAATAAACATTCTAAAGGTCAAGGCCAGGAAGGGAAAGACTGCAGATTCAGCTAGTTTTAAGGAAATCACTAATTGGCTTGAAAAGATAGGTCACTGTGATTGCTCACGTATACCCATGATCTCAAAACCTTTCCCCAACAGACCGTTCATCACCAGGAACTCAATGACCTTGGGAAAATCACTCAGCCCTCTTGAGACTTAGTTTTCTAGTCTGTAATAATAGTGATGAAAACTCATTACTTTTCAATTTGCCAACTGTTTCTGAATACATTTTTTTATTTAGCCTTCTCAACAGCCCTGTAGGGTGGGGGGTGTGGTGCCATCCCTATTGTTCAGATGAGGAAAAATATGACCCAGAGAGGTTAGTTGGTTTTGGATCATATAAGGGGCGTTTAACTTCCATTACTGAATTCCTTTTATTGTAACATAAAGTGGCATGGATCGGACAATTTCTAAGGCCTCTTCCAGCATTAAAGTCCTTGAGGATATTAGCTATTCAGAGCTTAGTCAACTTTTCTTGAAGTCTTCGGAGAAATCCAAAAAACCTGAAGTTATGGATCCTCAATTGTAGGAGCTCCCATTGTAATTGGAATATGAACATGCTCATATGATGTAGACCAAGGAATACTTATAAATCTAGTATATACCAGTCGTAAATGATAAATATACTAGAAGTTCTCATATCACATAGCCTATCCTTGTGCACCTAACTACCAAGAGGGTAGGGAATTCCAGTTCCCAGGGAATAACATCTGAGTCTCCCATCCCCTCCATGAATAATAATAATAGTAATAATAGCAACTGCTCTTTGGTCACCTACTAGGATAAGCATTTATTATGTATTACCGCATTTAATCCTCACCACAGCTCTCTGGGAAAAATATTATTACCCAGCTTCTATAGATAAGGAAACCAAGTACCTTTAGGTCCAGGGATTTGAACAGCCATCTTGTAGATGACAGAGCCAGGTCATTAACCAGGGTCCTTTATTGGTATTAGGTATGTGAGCTTCACCTCATGGCTGTTTAATCTTTTGTTTGTGAATGCGTGTAGGATGGTTTCAGATAAGGGTATATTGTAGAGAAAACTTAACTGACTCCTTTCAACATCTAGGGCAGGCTTGATCTCATGCAATGGCAATGTAAGTCATATTCCTGTACCCATTAGTAAAAAAGAGTCCATGAATTCTGCACTCTTATGAGCCTCACTTCCGTGGAACATCTGTTACCTTGTTTTGCCTCCTACATATATGAAGTAGGAATAGACAAATTTACCCTTGCAGATAATAGGTGATGGAAAGTAAACGATGAGCATACTAAATCATGTGACAGGCTTTGTCTCTGTAAAAGAAGGGTTTTGTGGATAAAGTACTTGCAGTCTTCTTTTCAGTATGTTCTGTTCATTATTTTTGTGCAATTAGATATGAAAACTTTCCTCTGTCATTCTCACCTTCCTATCTGCCATCATCTTTCCGTCCCTCCTTTGCCAGAGCAAATCCACTCTGTACTTGAATGCTGTGGAAACCTCTTGGCAGTTCACAGTCTTAGCATTTACTCAGTCATTCTGGGAAGCAGGGAGAGTTTACATTGTTTCCTTAATTCACATGGACACAGGCAAGGTTCATAGCTTGCTGGGTTGGCAGACAGTTTTTGAAGATTGTAAAAATTATGCTTTGCTCGGGACCCTGGCTGCTCACAGAGGCCTGCTTGCCTGTCCTTGGTCTGTGTCCTCGGCAGGCCTTTTACTCAGTCAGACTCCTCTAATGAGAGAGTTCTTGGATTTCAGTCTGGGGGAACCCAGCCTCCACCCACCAGACTTCCTGGAGAGCTCTCTGCCGAAGCTGAAAGTGCCTGGGGCCTTGAGGATTGCATCAAGCTCCCTTTCGAAGGGGTCTCAAAATTCCTTAGACATAATTTATTTGTGGCTACAATTTGTTACGAAAAGAACCACGCTATTCCAGCCAATAAATTGTCAGAGGAGCACATACCTAAGATAGAGAAAATGGCTTGAAGTACAGAATCCTTATTCCCTGTTCTAGTGCTCTGTATTCAGTATTTCCGGTAACTTTAAGTAAAGCTTATTTTTGAGCAGACCCCTGGTTTCTGCTCTTTGCATTTACAAAAACCCTTGGGGCATATGTTAAGTCAGGGCAAGCCATTTTATTCACCTGTTTCTTAGTCTGAATTTAAGATAATCATCACTTATTCCCAGGGTGAATTCAAAGAGCTCTGAATGAAGCAGCTCTCTTTATGGAAAATCAGATTAAGTGGATGTGTATATGCAATTCTCCATAGCTCACAGAGTAAGCTCTCACCAGAAAGTCAGAGCTATGTAGCACCTACAGCTACTTCCATGTTACGTCAAAGATCATCCTGGCTTTATTTTTTATAAAACTGGCTTTTAGAAAAAATAGACTTAGCTCATAGGCATTGCTTCTTTGAAGATACATTTGATGTCCATTCCTACTTAATCTTCTCTCTGAATCTGATCCTTCTGCTATTCATGTATCTCTGTTTTTGCATAAATATATACTGTAGCCAAATATTTTGTATGGGTTCTTTGGGATTGTTTGTTTTTGCCTTTTTGTAAAATTTCCTTAGCTACTTCTTTGGTATAGAATTAGGTATAAAATTTACAAAGCTAATGGTCAATGTGCCAAAATCACCTTTATTTTAGCAAAATAACTTTATGCTTTGCTTAGCTGGGCTATAAGATGACTTAGATAATTTATACTTCTCTTTACTACACTTTAGGGAGTACCTGCTTAGAAAGGGTTTCATATCCTAGCTTGGAATAGATCTAATAATTAAAACTCTACTTTCTGGAATTACCAAGATATCAAAGAACTAAACCTCATGGTAAGAATGTTGAAATGATGTTCAAAATGATACTCAAGTATTTATAATCTTTGTATCCTGAACTACATTATTTACATAAACTTGGAGGAGATACTCTGGAATGGGACATAGTTGAAAACAAAGGTATGTGCATAGAAATATATGAAATGTGTTGTAGGATTGAGCAGTTTCAATGAAGCAAAGAGAATTCCAATAGGGAGGTGAGAAATGAGGTTGGATGCTAATTTAGCCTAGTTGAGAGAGCTTGCTAATTATTATTTGTGTCCAGCCTGTTTAAGAGTTTTTTGTTTTAGAGCACCTGGGTGGCTCAGTCGGTTAAGTGTCTGCCTTCAGCTCAGGTCGTGATCCTGAGGTCTTGGGATTGAGTCCTGCATTGGGCTCCCTGCTCAACAGAGTCTGCTTCTCCTTCTCCCTCTTCCCTTCCCCCTGATTGTGCACTTGCTCTCTCTTGCTCTCTCACGCTCTTTCTCTCAAATTAAATAAATAAAACCTTTAGGGAAAAAAATGTTTTTCTTTTATAAGAAAGCATATTTCAATGGGGGAAATGCCACTCTAACTTGTGACTTAGCCACTGAAAGGGAAGTCTAGTTAGTCAGATCTCAAAGCCTGAAAACTTTGTGGCCAGGTGGTGGCAAATTTGTGGCCAGGTTGTGGCTGAATTATATTTTAGGCATGGTGTTTAAGGTGAGTGTTACGTTTTATTTTCAAGTAAGAGCCTTGCAAATGCAAGCATATCATTTGCTGTCAATGTTATAAGGACCCTCCACAAATAGCTAATTATGCTCAGAGCAGCCCCAGTAGAAGAAAGATGCCGTAGAGGAAAACCGAGTTGTCAGGTATCTTTCCTTAAACTTTCACCTGATTCTTTTCCCTTCTCCAACCTACACCCATCTTGCCTAGCCTTCTCAATGAATACTTGGCTTGAACTTAGTTCACTCAACTTTGTCGCTGACACACCCGTTGTTCTGACGGAATCCTGGCTTGAATGGAGCTTGCTCAGCTGTGCGTTAGACAAACCCTTCTGGCTGACCTGGTTTAAACCTGGCTTTCTTGACGCCATCTCTGGCACGTTCCAAGGTGAAAAAGGACTCTGCTGCCCTTCCCATTGCTCCCCTGGAGGGGAAACCAATTGCCACTTGGCACCAGAGTTTATCAGGCCCACATCCAGAGTAGTAACATGATTTAGTGAGAATAGTCCTGGGCTAGAAGGCAGGAAACCAGAGTTCTAGTGCTGGCTCCACTTTTCAGTAGCTGTGTGACCTTGGGCAAATCATTTCCCTGCCTTAGCTCAGTTTTTTCACCTGGAAAGAAAAGTTAGGACCTTTCTGATCCTAAGGATCAGGTATGCACATAATGTTAACAAATCCTTGAATGAATGGGGATTTGGGTTCCACGTGCTAATTAATCCTTCTGCCTTCCACACTGCCTCTTTGCCCAACACATGTGTCCTCTCTATTGTAGTTCTGTAGTGTGCACTCAATGCACCTCTTAGGCTTGGGCACTTCAAGTCCTTCCTTCCTAAGATGAAAACTAGCCACTTGGGACACTTCCAGCTACTTTACATGCAATAGTTTTCCTCAGCTTTCCTCAACAACCCTGTAAAGTGCTGTTATTACCTCTACTTGATGCGTGTAGGAATTGAGGTTCTCTGAGGTTCTACAACAGCACAGTGATGGTAATGGGTAGGATTGGAATTCATATCAGACTCACCTGTTTCCATAGCCTGAGCTCAGCCACTATCTTCTCTCTGAGAAGTCCCTGCCATTGACATAACAAGTACCTGACTTTTGTACAAGAGATCTCAGGGAACCCCTCTTGTTAAGGGCTCCAAGAAAATGATTCCTAACTTCATTTCAGATGCTTAGGATTTATGCTTTGCCAAGCACTTTTCCACTTAATTTTAAATCCGTGGATATTTCAAGGGGAATTTAACCCATATGTTTCTGTTTCCCTTGTACTTAACTCATCAAAGAGAATTGTTTTGTAAACCTTAGCCTCTTCTTATGAGCACTTTAGAGCTCATATTTGGCGGGCATTGGCTGGATTTTGAATCTGCCATGGTTGAAGCTTGATGTTAAATCCTTCTTTCCAACCACTACTTCATGGTGGTTTCATCTTGTGAATGGTTAGAAATTGAAGGTGAATTATAAAGACTCTTCCAAAACTGCACCAATATTCCACTGATATAAAAAGAGTCACTAACATTTGAAGTTTATTACGCTCACCTAAAACCTCACTCCATTAAGCTGTTGAACTTTGTGTGAATATGTTCCATGAGAGTAAAAAATTAAATTCATAAATGCTGCATTTTCTCCTGAAAATGGTATAGAGCAAAACTGTCTGTGAGAGATATTTGAGAAATTTAGATGTATTACTGCCTTGGAAAAGCCTTTTAGCTTAGAATATCCTGTTTGGGAAATATTTTAGTTACATAGCTAGTGAAAAGTTTTTCAGAGACCACCATTAGAAACATGGAAGGCAAAAAAAAAAAAAAAAAAAGCCTGTTTATTATCTTAGCATGTAGATTAGTTGGGTACATTCAGTTCTGATATCCTGCTGAGTTGGAGAATTAATTAACTTCACATGAGCTCATCTAAGGAATGTGTATAATTGTTGGTAGTTGTGCATGACCCAAAGGGAAACAAGAACAATTTTTGTACCTGGTTAAAAGTTCAGTTCAACAAACATATATATTGAGTGTCTTCTGTCCCTGGCATTTAGGGATAGAGGAAGAGAGGTCAGAGGCAAACAAGGGACTGTCCCTCCTCCTAGGGAATTTACCCCATTCTGTATGCTTCTGTCTGTACCACAGGCCAAACAGTGTGAGTGCTAAATAGTGTAAAGGCATTGCACCATAGAAGATGATGATGTTCATTTTGACTGATGAAGTTGGACAGGCTTCCTCCAAAATGAAGTGTTTAAGTTTGAGCTTGAAGGATGAGGTCTTTGAAGGGGGCTAGCCATTCTGGGATGAGATAACCAGACATGTTCTTGGACAATATAGACAATGCCAAATAGTTTCCCCAGATTTCTGCCCTGTGTGTAGATGTGAGGTGGGGTGAGTCTGTGGAAGTGGATCAGAGTTCTAGAAACTCAAGCTGGGCTAATGAGGATTGTGTGTGTTCCTCATTAATGAGCACCTAGGATTAGCGTGACAGCCTTTAACTGGACACAGGTTTTCAGTGCTGGGAGCCTTTAGTCTTTAATCAAGGAGAGAACATGGGAAAGTGATAAGGAAAGGAGCAAGATAGTGAAGAAACATTTATGCAAAATTTACATAAAGTTAACATAAGTATCATGTATAAATGAAGTTAGCATAGCACATTACGTATGGCCTTATGTTTGAATAGTGCACAAATGAGGGTCAATTATTTCTGAGCGGGGAGAAACCAATCAAATGATGCATGTTATATGAAAAGATCTCTATTCATGCTATCATTGTTACAGAATTATTAGACATAAGATTAAATATTTTACATACTTTATCTCCTATCATTCTTACGAACACTTTGCCTGTTATTATCCCTATGTATAATTAAGAAAACTTAATATCAGAGAGTAAATACTTTGTCCATGGCCACATAGGTATATAAGATGCATCCATCTCAGTTTGTAGATAGTTAGAAAGTTAATAGAAGAATATACAACACTTAGCATAAGCACTGGAACAATGCCAATACCTATCTAGACTTCCTGTCCCAGCTGCTGGAGGTAACTGCCTCTATTATAAATTTTAACACTTATATTTTCAACTGATACCAAAATGGCTTTTGTGTTTTCATGATTTAAGGTGGATATATTTACGAAAACAAAATTCGAGTGACTTGCATTTCATGCGAACACTCCAACACTGCCCTGAGAGTTTAAATATAGCTCCCGATTTAGGAGTAGAAGTAGGATCACTGATGCTAATACAAACATTGCTTGAATCTTGAGGGTTGTGATTTAATCCTGATGTACAGAAAGACAAAGAAATGGAACCTAAGAGGGGGTGTCAGTATGAAGGCCTGACCCAAGATTTGAGAAGTCTGAGTTCTAATTCCATCTGCTATTCATTTGCTTTGTGACATTGAGAAGATCACTTCTCTGAGTTTTAGTTTACTCTTGTATAAATTGTATGATCTCTTTGAGGAAGGCAAAGTAGTAAGGGGAAAGCACAGATTTTAGAATCAGAAACCCCAAAATCAGAATTTTCAATCGGCCACTTAGCCTATGTATGGCCTTGGGCAAGTGTCTTTACTTTGAGCCTCCATTTCCTGTTCTGTAAAATAGGATGGGGGAGTCTCCCTCAGAATTGCTATGAGAATTAGGTGAGCCAGCATGTGAAAGTAGTCAGAACAATGCTGTAATCAATGTGTGCTTTCTTTCCTCCATCTATAAGCTTTTTTCCGGTTCTAAAATGAGAGATTCCAGTGCTCATCTTATACGTTGACTTTTGAGGCACAACCAGCTCATAATTATGGAATTTCCTGTATTAAGGGGCTAAGCACTTCTCTCAAATCAGACTTGTCATCAGAAGACTTTCCAAGGTCTGGATGAATCTTTTCTTTTTCACATTAACAACAACATCTGGGATTTAAAACAAACAAATAAAAACCCATCTCTTTTCACCCAAGCGTTAGGGGCAGGGAATGGAAAGCAAAGTGTGATAAAGTTCATTTACCATCCTTTTTCTTCCCCTTCTTTGAGCCAAAACAGATTAGAAGGCTGAGACTTTGTTTTTATTGGTTGTAGGGACCATCTGTCTCTGCATAGGGGATCAGCGCTGCTATACTATGTGAAGATTGAATAATTCCTCATCTTGATGCAAATGCAGTGACACCTTTCAGGGGCCTTCCAGTCTCTCCCTACCCATTGGCCTCCTCAGCATTTACATATTTCTTTGCTTTTCAGTACATTCTTATTGACACATAGTTTGAAATTGCCACTGTTTGGCAATAGCTCCAGGATTCCATTAGTTCCAGATGTCCCCTGTATTTGTGTATATTTTTATGATTGTTATGGTAACAAATCAAATACACATAACAATTAGAAACCTGAGGGAGAGGGTAATGGTCTTTATTTTCAGTGAAGGGCAGTATATGGGACAGATCACATTAAAAAAATGTTAAGAAAATAGAGAAACAAATTGGTGACCTAATTTTAAAAAAATGGAATGTGTTTCACAAATGAGAAGTGGCAGTAGTGTTGATGCATATGATTCTTTCTATCTTAGTTAATTTAACAATGCGTATGCATTAAAAGCAGAGTGTTAAGGCAAGTTGGCAGAGGCTAATCATGTCCCAATGTTAGACACCTTAACCAGTTGCCAGGAAGGAAAATTAAGTTGATGTTTAGAATATGAGTTCATGAAAGAATAATATCTGGAATTCTCCTCTGAATTTAGGTGAAATTTATTTGAATGTACTTGATCTGCTTTGCTTAATCTTTTTGCTCTCAATTTTAAAAATACATGCTATGTGAATATTTCAGAAATGTAATATCTTACTCTTAGATCATTCACTGATACATGTGCCAAATGATAACAAAATCCATGTACTTAGTGTCTCGGTTGGGAGGGAGTTTGGATGAAGTAATAGAAAACTACCACAGAGACTTAAACAAGTAGGGATTAATTTTTCTCATGTTACAAATTAATTTGTAGGTATCAAAAATGCCATCAAGGACCACTGGCTCTTCTTTGTTAATGCTTTAGTCATCCTTAGCTCTTGGGCTTTTGTCCCCATGATTGTAGGTTGGCTGAGGACTTCCAGGCATCACATCTTTCTAGAAGGACAAAAGGATAAAGGACAAGGAAGGTGATCCAGATTACTGTGTCTCATTTTATCAGAAAACGAAAAGCTTTCCATGACTCTCCATCTTGTACACGTCCACCTGCACCTTTTTGACAGACCTGGGCACCTGTCTACCAGTAGCTGGAGGTGTGGGGGATGAAAGGGATGGAGAGTGGGCAAGTCAGCAAGTCACCTGTGCCTTTCAGGTTCCTTGACTTGATCTTCATGTCAGCTTTTACTTTTGCTCTATTTTGCAAATCCCAACTATCATTCACAAGAGAAGTCCAAGCAAGAGAGTAGAGCAGATCCAGAACAAATCTATCAGCCCTGCTGAATGGATTAAAAGGTACACGTCCTGTGGTCTGTTGGTCAGGGCCATCGTCTGTTTTTAAGATTGTCAGAGTAACTCAGTAATCTGTAATCATGGTATTTGTAGGGGAAAGGGAATGGAAGAACTAGGAACTCTGGTAAGTATTTTATATACATGCTTTCCTGCACTACTCATACTACCTACCTTGGGAGGCAACCCCGGGGAGCAGAAGAAACTGACTCAAGGGTAACTACTCACTGCCACACTGATCATCATAGTTTGAGGATTCAAGTCAGATGGGATAGATTCAGGGAATCACAAGTAGTTAATTATGGCTTGGCCAAAGGGAATGTGTAATGCACAAGATTATGGGTTTAGATTAACTTGGGAGATATGTAATTTTTCATGTTCATTCATTCATAAATACTTGAGAACTTATTATGGTCCCACAAACTAGGCCCTGGGAATACAAAGTTTAATGGAATAAAATATTTATCCTTAAGGCTTACAGTCTGATGAAAAACAATCATATAAATCGTGATTATAGTGGAGTTTCATTAGTGCCACAGAGGAAGAAAGAAGAGAATGGTCAGGGTAAGACTTTCAGAGGAGGAATTTGTTGGAAAAATAGGGGGGGAAGGGCATTCCAAGGAGAAGGGACATGAGTTGAGGAGATACAATCCCCTCGGGGTCACAATAGGGACTGCACCAACGGGAATGGCAAGAGATGAAGTTGAGTAGGAACCAGAGAAAAGCAGAGATGGTTGGTGTTAGAGGAGGGGCAGATTAAGAAGCTGTCAGGGTGTTAAATTTTACAGGGTTTGCAGGGATGGCTAAGTATGGGACGTGAGGACTTTTGTAACACCCCCTCCCAAGTTTGTGGACTAGGTGATCTGGGCTATGATGATGCCTAGATACCAAAATAAGAAGGGTGAGAGGACAAGTCTGGTAGAAAAATGAGCTTCTATCTACGTATGTTTCTACTTACACTGCCTTTGTTGGGTGATGAAAATGACCTTCTCTCCCAGGACTGTTCTGTCCTGGCTCAGACCAGCTGAGAGGCCACCAGGGCATCTGAATGGTTCATGGCTTGTCCACTTAAAGTCCATCAGACAGGAGGAGTGTCTGATTCGAGATGCTCAGAAAATTAGTTGCTAAGCTGAGACTGAAAAGCAAGTCTCTTGACTTTTTAGGCCTACTGCTTTTTAATTCTGTCCCTATGGTGTATTCTGCTTAAATAGACAAGGTAAAAGCATCAATAAATGCCTGCTGCCATTTGGGGTAAATCAACTAGAACCTTGTGTATTACCAGGAATTAGCTACTGACTTATATATGAATGTGATAACTTTTCTGCAAATTTATTTGTTCTCATGTGGCCCCTCTTGAGTTACAATTGAGATAAGAGGGTAGCTGCTAAAGTGTTTGTTTGGGCATGTGTTACTGGGAAGGGTTTTATGTTTTCACTTTTCTTTGAGAATGGAAAGTTACATATTTTATAAAACTCTTTCTGGTTAGTCTTGACAAGTTACCTAAGTAGTGCCACAGTCTTATTAAGTGGTGCAGAAGTTTATGCCTTTTTTGAGCCACAAATACTCTTAAGAATCTGATGAAAACTGTGGACTCTCTTCCTCCAAAAAGGTATAAATGCACACCAACCAGATCCGGTTGTTTACAAGTAACTCTAGTTGAAGCAGAAAGGGAGATTTATTCCTGAGGTGTCCCAGGAATTCGAGGGCAGCAGTGCACCAGAGCTTTATCGAGGGCTGGAAGCAGGAATCCACAGCTCTCTTGGCCTCTCCCTGAGGCCATATGGTCTCTGTCCTTGGTCCTCTCCACAGACATTGTCCTTCCTCCATGCAAATAACTTGCTCTGTGCTTCTTTAAATACATACTGGCCTAGAATTCCAGAGGTAACATCACCTGAGGTTCCTGCCACCTGCAAAGATGAAGACCAATACTTCCCAATCCCACTTCCAAGTTTCTTGAAGAGAACACGTGATTGCCTCCACTTGGATCAGGCACTTAGTGAGTAGGGTCACTTCACTGTCCAGCTCTGTCAGACTGGTACACATGATCTATGTGCAGTTTCTGGGCACTCTGGGACCTCCTGGGTCCCAGTTAACTGTGATTGTCAAGGTAAGAATTATGGACTAGAGAAATTTGAATGCTGATAACCCAAGGTGCTACCTTTTAGCCATAAAACTATTGCAGAAAATGGAACATACATTTGAGTAGAGGATGTTTGCATGAGTATAAGAGCTAAGAATACTTGTTCCATGCAGGAGTTGTGAGTTTTGAATATCAGTAGTTAAATCCCAGGATGGTGAATGTGATGTAGATTGAATTATAACACTCTCCAAGGTCATTGATATTATATTCCTAACTTTTACCCTTAAAGGTTTGGAAATTCAGTTTTAATTATTGTTAACATGCTTCGTAAATATCCGAGGGAATACAATATAGACCTGTTCATACATCCAGAGAGCCAAAATCAGGCTCAAGTTGTTTTTTCTTCCACAGTTGGAGAAAATTGTGGTGTTCAGCTTGCCTCTTGGGGCATGTTAAACCACTTTTAATGCTGTCTCTTATTATTTTCTGACCATATGCACTTTCCACACGTATCTAACTAGCTGCCTCAGATGAAACCCAATGTCTGGCCAAGCTGATGTAAATCTTTAGTAAGTGGTAAGAAAGAACAGAGTGACACAGTGCCCCTTTAGTGTTCAGACAGTACCCGATTTAATAGTTGTAGACCTTATAGTCTCAGGAGCAACGTGAGATTTTCTTTCCAGTTCTAGAGAATGGAAATTTCTGAGCCGTCTTTCCACTGGCTGCATGAGGTGAAACTTAGCTACAACTAGATTAACCTATTTGGCTACTATGCCTATAGCATAGTATTCATACTTAGCTCTTACCTGGGATGTCTGGAATATAATTTTCACTTCCAAACAGCATGATGCATACTGTGCAATTGCTAGCTATTCAATGCTGTAAAACCGTTGTCACCTACAAAACATACATGCCCCAGAACATCAAAACCTGTATGTTACCAGCGAAGCTGCCAAGAGGCCAGAAGCTGCCATGATTGTCCAGTTAGTAACATGTTCTCAGCACATGTGGTAGGTCTTACAAATGGATGACCATCAAATAACAGCAAAAATGCACTTCTAAGGTTCTAATGCTTTTAGTCTTTGGTTTCTCAGAAAATCAGTCTTCTGCCATGTTTTGATATCTGAGCATGCACAGATTTTTGTTAGGAATCTTCTTTTGTTGATTAATTAAAAATGATCTGATTGGGTTTTGGAACTGTGGCCTCTCCCATTCCCTCAGCTTGCATGCCTGTCTTCTGTACAGTTCACTCACGTGTTCTAAGTAATGCTTATACTTTCTTCCAACTTATCTTTCTTCAGTTGAGTTTAGTGCCAGACTCGAGCTGGAAACAGGCTCAGGAAGTTTTCATTCATCAGTCGTTTTCTTCCAAAGAAAAATTCTGAGAACAGGAAGGTCACCTTGAGAACTGCTTGATAATAGAGTATCATAGTTCAGTGATGTGTGTGTGTGTGTATGTGTGTGTGTGTGTGTATGAGAGAGAGGTTGAGAGAGAGAGTCATACACAATGAGAGGGATAAAGGTGGAGGGGATGATCAACCTATATAATCACGTACCCATAAGCAAATTAATATTTGGTAAAAAGCCAATTCTAGAAATAACACTTCTTAACCAATGTATCTAAGCTCTCTCACTGCCATTTGTCTGTCTTGATAGTACAGAAAGTCCATATTTATATGAGGCATTTTTCAGTTGTGGTTCAATAGCTGAACTTTTGTCCTCGCTTTAAGTTTTTCATCAGATCTTTAAGAATTGATAATATCATCGGAGTGTGGTATGTATCAATTTCCGGTAGAATGAGCTTTGGGCTGGCAGTGAGAATGCTCGTGGTCTTGGATTCCCTTGCCCTGTCATTTCATAGAAGCAGCAGTGAATTTCCCCTGGAGGAAATCCCACCCACATGCCAGGATTCCATCACATATTATTGGTCTGAGCCATGTGTACTTAACACTCGGGTTTCTGAGAGAATTGGCTAAACGCGTTTGAAGTAAGAATTTCAACCGTATAGTTTATATATAAATTTGCAAATGTGATATGACTACATGCTTGCTCAGAAAGAGGAAGGGAAGGGCAAGAAATATAGTGAAAAAGCTAAAATGCATAGACCCAGATTAATTTCATTATACATAGGTTTTATAGCATCAAGATGTACAAATAATACTGTTTTATGCAGGGCCAGCCTCATCAGTTCAAATCACCTGTCCTATACTTAGTACTTGTGAAAGTGTGAAGAACTTTTGTATTGCTTATTGCTGGTTAGAGACTAATTTTTGGTCAGAGTCCCCATTTTGGTAAGAGACTAGCCATGTATCCAGCTGCTGGAGCCAGAAACCCACAAGTCATCCTTGTCTTTTCAGTTTCCCTCACCCCTCACCTGCAAACCACCTCTAAGCGCTAATGGTTCTCACCCCCCAGGGACCCCTGCCCCTTCCCAGTTGCTCTCTACTTTTGTGCCATCACCTAGCCACCTCCATCTTCCCTCTGATCCTCCAGTAGCCTCCTTGTAAGCCTTCCCATTTCTGCTCTTGAACCCTCTATACAGCACTTTAAAAATAACCTGTTGTGTTTTCCATGGCTTCCTATTGAGCTTAGAGCCAAATCCAAGCTCTTTACCATGGCCTGGAATGTGCTGTGTAATCCAGTTCCTGCCCAATGTTCCAGCCTCATGGTGTGTCCTTTTCTCTTTGCTCTCTGGGCTCTGGTCACTGTAGCCATCTCTCATTACTGGAGAAGCCAGGCCCTCTCAGGCTAGAGCCACTGTTCTCTGAAGCACTTACTCTCACCATGCGCAGCTGGTTTGCTCTCATCTTTCAGGCCTCAGTATAAATAGCACCTTCTCCAAGAAGTCTTCCATGGTAGGTTCCCCCAATTATTCTGTCATGGCAGCATGCTAATTTCATTTGTAGACTAAATCACGGCCTCAAATCTAAAGTGATTTTAAACATATTCACCTATTTGCTGACTACTTCCCCTGCCAGACTGTAAATTCCATGTGGTCACGGACTTTATCTCCTGCTGCTCACAGTAGCTTGATAAATATTTGTTGAATGAAGAAATCCTTGATTACATTTTACAGCTGTAAAGTTTACTCATTGAACTTTCTCGTTGAAGTCAGAATGTCTGATTTTATTTTATGTAGTGGGATTTTTTAAAATTGTGGTAAAATATATATAACAAAATTACCATTTTAGTCATTTTTAGAGGTGTAGTTCAGTGGCATTGAATACATTCACATTGTGTGCAACCATCACCACCATCCATCTCCAGAACTTTCTTACCTTCTTGAATTGAAACTGTACCCATGAACCAATAACTCCCCATTCCTCCTTTCCCTTACCCCTGGCAACCACCATTCTACTCTGTTTCTATGAGTTTGGCTATTCTGGCTATCTCATATTAGTGGAACCTACGTCGAAGTAACACCAATAGGTTCATTTTTATTGCCCCTTTACAAACACAGGCCTTTATTCTCTATATGTGAAAATCTCATTTATAATGATAATTTTCCAATTTTAACAATAAACATTCCATTAGAATCCTTCAGAAATAGAATTTCTATAGAATTTGTATTTGGAAATTAAGCAATATCACAAGGCACTTTTGATATGTGATATGTGAGTTGATCTAAGAATATGTTGACCCTGGAGAATTTTATATGTAATATCATTGATCACAGGGCCCTTTACTCTTTTGTTATTAATCTTGCTCTTGGAATGTGGGGAATGTTTCATACTTGGTGGCTTTGAAGAAAATATAAAAGAATAAATAAATCAAATTGTTATATAATACTATTATTTTTGTCTTGCTGTTTAATAGCTGATGCTCTGTGGTGAAGCTGCAGTTTGGTTTAACATGGCATTCATGCAAGCCATTTTAAAAGTGCATAAGTCAGAGCCAGCTGGTTCTTTAACATGCTATTTGCAGACTATGAAAAATGAAGACACTCTATAATTTTATCATCTTTTTTTTTAAAGCTTTTATTTATTTATTCATGAGAGACACACAGAGAGAGCGAGGCAGAGACACAGGCAGAGGGAGAAGCAGGCTCCATGCAGGGAACCTGACATGGGACTCGATCCCCAGTCTCCAAGATCACGCTCTGGGCTGAAGGCAGCGCTAAACCGCTAAGCCACCTGGGCTGCCCTATAATTTTATTTTATTTTATTTTTTAAAAATTTTTTATTTATTTATGATAGTCACACACAGAGAGAAAGAGAGAGAGGCAGAGACACACAGGCAGAGGGAGAAGCAGGCTCCATGCACCGGGAGCCGGACGTGGGATTCGATCCCGGGTCTCCAGGATCGCGCCCTGGGCCAAAGGCAGGTGCCAAACCGCTGCGCCACCCAGGGATCCCTATAATTTTATTATCTTGATGGTGAATATGTCACCCAACCCAGAGTTTGACTTCTCTCCACTCCGGCACCCATTTTTTTTTTTTTTTTCTAGTAAAGGTAGTTTGGAGATAACTTTGAGGGAAAGTGAAAATCAGTAATGACTTGTAGGATGTTCAATGAGGGAACAAATAGTGTCAAGTAAATGATTATTCAGACATGAGATTTTCTCTTCCCTGAACAAGATTGCTTACTGTCTTCATCATGGCACAGAATAAAATGTGATAACAGTATTTGGAAGTTGAATTGCTGCTGCACATAATCAGATTCCGTAGAACTATGGCCTAGATTTGGTGAATCACTGAGTCTGCATTTAGAATTAAAAGGTGTATCACCTTGTTTCTGCAGTTTTGAATGATATTTATATTTTATCATATTAAATTTTTTTATCATATTAAATTTATAATGGTAATACTTTTATGAATTAAAGAAGTTAAAAGTCAGTGAAATGTTAACAGAAATAGCTTTGTGTTTTATTCTTATGCTCTATTTCTAAAATGTTTTAATTAGTTTACAGTGAAGCTGTTGTCTCAGATACAGTTACTGAAAGTTAAACATTTTGCATAATGTAACTTAGTAAATTTTTTCAAAAGTTAATATTCTTTAAATAACATTATGGAGATCACATTCATACTCATATTTTGCATGTAGTATTTTGTAAAAAATGTATGGATTGGAAAGTATATTTGAAATTTATTATGTCATTTAAAAAAACATAGCTTGGATAAAATAAAAGAAACAATATTGCATAGTAAAAGTAGCCCAGGAAGGAATTCTTAACCCCTCAGAATTTTTATTATTAAACATTTCAAACTTACATTAAAGTTGAAATAATGATGTAAAGTGTACCCATATACTTCCCACCTACATTAAATATTTGTTAACATTTTTCTACTTTTATATATATAATATTTTCTATGTGCTTATTTGTATATGTATATTTAAATACATATTTTTAGTATTATATGTGATATATATTAAATATTAGTCTGTGTATATTATATGTAAATGTAGTTATATATTTGTGTATATATATTAATAGGTATATATTTATATATATTTGTTGTCTGTTTTGCTGAATCTTTTGAAAATTCAGTTGCATACATCATGACACATCACTTCATAGATAACCAAAATACCATGACCATATCTAAGAGATCAATAATTCCACGATATTATGTAATTTACAGCCCATATAAAATTTCCCCAGTTGTCTCTTTTTGAAACAGAATCCAATTAAGTTTTGGTTATTATATCTTTTTAATCTAAATAATCCCTCTGCCATCTTTTTTTTTTTTTTTTTAAGAGAAGATGTCTTATATTTTTGGAAAAGTTCAGTACAGTTGCTTTTAAAAATCACACATTCTGGGTTTTCTAAGTATTTCCTTGTGGTGTCATTTGTCTTGTTCTTCTACCCCATATGTCCTCTCCGCTATAGGTTAGGTCTAGAAGCTTAATTTGATTAAGGTTTGACTATTTTTGGCATAAACTTCATAGATGATGTTTAGTACTTTATATTTAATCAAATCAGGAGTCATGAAAGTATTTCAAGGTGGCCTGTGATCGTGCAATTCTTGAGGAATTGAATGTTAACTTTTGGTGTCACTGATGCTAAGTTTGATCAGTGTGTTTGGAACCTGGGCGAAGAATCCCTCTGGCATTCTACTCAGGTACCATGTCTAGCACTGGGCAGAGCAGTTGGAAGTGGGAATTCATGGTAGTGGAATGGTGTCATGTATATAGATGTGCTTTATAACCCTGGGAAGGGAGAGCTTAGAAACGTGAATTCACGTGACTATTAGAACAGTGGAGCAGTGGGTGGTTAGCTTTCTTAAATTTTAATTTGCTGTTTTGGTTTAGTGAGCTTGTGGTTAGTATAACTAATAAAGAACATAGTAAAATGCCTCATAATCAGTCAACATTATGGAAATGAATGTTATGGAATTGGTTTATATTGAGTAGCAGTGATCCTAGTCCATGGACTCACATTTCTAAGGATTCTAAGCTGACTGCTTACCTGACCTTCAGGTAAGGCATCTTGCAGATGCCTCCAATTATGGAACATAAGAACTTCTCAATAAAGTTAAGAGAGAGAGAGGGACAACTTAGAGCCCTAGAGGGCAAAATCACAATGGGGGGCTTTTGTAAAAGACAGATGGATACCCAAGACTCAAGCCACATCAACTGAATTGGATTCTAGGGGGTGGGGGTGGGGGAATGAGGAGAGAGGCTATGGGAGGACAGGGGTGAGGCCCAGGCATTAGTATTTTGAAAAACTTCCCCAGGTGATTTTGTTATGTCCTAAGGTTAAGAATAATTAGAGGAAGAAGAAATGGGAGCAGTTATGAGACTAATGATGATCATGGAACTTCTTTGCTTTAATTTTCTCTGGACTGAAAGTTCTCTGAACTCTTTCCTCAGGAGGTTGTATTGAAATTCCACACGTTAGGAGTCTAATGTGTCCCAGGCCAGCCTACCTGAAAGGAAGAAGCATGCTGTGACCCTGTCATGGAGAAATTGATAGCTCATTCTTTTGTTTGTAATTTTTATGAAAAGAAGGATTTAAAATAATTGGAGTCTACTGCCCCAAATTATATCCTTGTGCCTTCCTGTAGTTTGTGGTTTAGTGACTGGGCAGGAGTGACAAGAATTCATTGTACCACAGAATATCCTTTCTCTGTGCGTGATGCATTTTCTTTAGGGTGAAGTCTGATTGCAACTGAAAGTGAAGTAACATAGTGGGTCACAGCATTCTGAGCTGCGGACCTGGGAAGGGGCTGAGGATCTGAAGCCACACATACACATTAGTGAGATCCTAAGCCTTGAAGCTAAATCTTTGGGGACTGTGGAATAGTCCTGGAGCCTCACCACTCAGAATGGGAACATGTAGATGCAAAATTTCCCATGAACTAGCCATATTGGGGTAAGCCAGTTAAAAATAATTAAAATTGTATTTTAATTTGGGAAAGGCTTGGCCTGTTGCCCTAGTTCATGGTGGTCTTATAAGGAAGTGATTGTAGAGCAATTTGCAAACAGAAGTATTTTTAATACTATATTTTCGTTGCATCAGGAATAGTTATTTATGTTGAAGGAATGAGTCAGACATTACCCCAGCATTGAATTAGGCACATTCCCTGTCTAGTGCTGGGACTATCTGAAAAAAAAAAATAAATAAATAAATAAAAAGAGTGTGTAAATTTAGCCTAGTATCATGTAAGTGCTATGGGAATAATTGTAAATAATTGGATTATTAGTAAGGAATTGGGAGTGGGCACATTTTTTTTCTGTGGTTGAGGTATTGGACAAAAAACAGCATAGCTTTGGCAATCTAATGAAACACAGGACAAAAAGCACATGCTGCCAAATCAGAATGACATTTGAAAACCACGTTAATAGAGCATTTACCTTCCAAGAGATTTTTAGATCCAATTCTGTTTCATCCAGATTATGCCTCTGTCCTCTGCACTCAGCAATTTTTATTGAAAATGTGGCCGTACAAATACATTTATGTACGCTTACTAATCTGTACTGTCAAATGGTCTGGTTTTTATCCATAGTGGTATTTACTGTAGAAATGTGTTAAGTCTATAGATTCTGTTATGTATACTTCAACTATTTGCCAAATATCTAGTGTGTTTAATAAAGGTGGGTCCCTGTGGGCTCTAGAGATGCCCAAAGAAAATTGCCAGAATTAACAATAGTGCCATTTCTATTCTGTGTGTTTCATATTAAAATGAGGGTAAGAGGTTGTTAACCCTGGAAAAGTCTTAAGGATTATTTTTTTAATGGGGGTCTTCCAATGAGGAATTCATGTCCGAAATCACGAGGCAGAGTCAGACAGAACTGAATCAGATTTTCTGAGTATTTTGTAGTGTGCCTTGATTTTGCTGGTGTCACTCTCAAAACAGTGTGTTACCCTGAATCTTTGCAATCCTCATATATAAAATCTTTCCATAAGCATTTTGATGAAATGAACAGCAAAACTAAAGCTAAGCAGTGTTGAAGAGAGGATTATAAATTCAAATTCATGTTCCATTATGGTTTTTAAAGATTGAAAATGACATGCCAACATGAATCTGAGTCAAACGTTTGTACTTACCTCAGTAAATTAAGAGAAGAAAAAAACCTGAATTTCTTTCCTTGTCACCTAACATAGGTTTTATTTACTTTTTAAATAAAAGATTATTTTGCTGTGATCTTTCTAGTCTCAGAAGTAAAATATGTATATGTAATCAAAAAAATCTTGATGGTTGTTGTGTGAGACTAAACGTTTTTCATTATAAAGTAATTCATCAGTAATGTACAATGAATGTTGTGTATGATAATGAAGAATTGGAAGCAATTTAAGTAACACACAGAAAATTATTGAATAAATTATGTTATAACTTGATGGAAAATTAGGAGGCATGTAAAATCGTATTTTGGAATAGTAGTTACATGGGGAAATGCTTTTGGCAATTTTAAGATTCAAAGTTGTATCTTTAATATAGTTTCTATTTTGTGGTAAAGAGAAAAACCCCTGTAAAATTAGGTTAAGATAATATAACCAGTATGCATCAAAGATTTCTTTGGGTGCAATTACATGTGATTTTTCTTATTTTTATTGCTACGTTTTCCTAGTTCTCTAAAATAATTATTTTTGAATCACAAACTATATAGTGAAGTGTAAAATAGAAAAGAAATGCTGTATGTTGGAAAAGTATTTGTTAAATGCCTATAGGTATTTGGAAGAATTGAGCCAAATTATGAATGATGGCAGCCTTTGAGTTTGTCCATGCTTTTTACTGCGTTTAAGAGCACTTTTGCTGCAAACTGTCATGGTGGTATCATTTTCCTTTATTGACAGAATGAAATGAGGGCAGAGATTTTATTCCATAGCATTTAATTTTTGTATTCTTGTTTGAATTCAATACTCTGGAAGAAGATAGCAGATTTTTTAATAGATCTGGCATACTCTGAAAAATATTAAATATCCAAATGTACCTAGAATTTGACTATTTAAAACTAAGAATAATCAGTTGGGTAAAAAAAAAATGCATGAACAAAATAAAAAGACAATAAACTGAGGAAGCAACAGGAGATAAGGCTGGAAAGGTGGGAGGGGCCAGAGCATTAGAGACTTGAGTGGAACAAAGTTATAAGATTAGTCTTTTGGAATGGTAACACTGGTGGTGTTTAGATGTTTACAAACTAAACAACTTTTTGGCCTATTTGCATATCTTGTATTAGTATTTACTTAATATTGTTATGTAATATTTTTCTTTAAATCGAGTTAAGCTTCTTTTATTCATCCTCATAGCAAACATATTTGTGAAATCATGAGTAAGTTATGGTTATAGTTTTTAATAATACAAATTAGAATTAATAAGTGACTATTCAAACCTGACTATCTAGGAGCACCTCGGTAGCTCAGTCGGTTCAGTGTCTGTCTTTGGCTCCAGGTCATGATCTTAGGGTCCCAGGATGGAGCCCTATGTTGGGCTCTCTCTGCTCAGCAGGGAGTCTGCTTCTCCCTCTCCCTCTGTGTTCTTTTTCCTCTCAAATAAATTAAATTAAATTAAATTAAATTAAATTAAATTAAATTAAATTAAATTAAATTAAAAACCTGACAATCTAAAGCCATCCTGCATCCCATCAGTGATACACATAGCACACTTTGGTAAGCACTTGCATGGAGAAGGAGATGTGGAGATGGAGACTCCACATTTTGGTCATCCTGTCCATCTCTTAAGCATTACCATAATTTGGGCCTAGTCCTCTTGTTCAACTTGACCAGGTAATATTTTGTATTAGGATCTACTAAGAAGGCTCATCTTTCCACATGGGCATTAGGGCAGTGCCATTGACCACAGGTGGCTCATTCCAGCAAGATAGAAGGGAGAACGAGGAAGAACATTTAGTGATAGGGAGCTGCTAGGGTCATAACTGCAACAGAGAAAGCAGGAGAGAATACACAGAACAGAGGCATGACTGCAGGTAAGATTCAGCTATTGTCCAAATGTGGTCACGCTCCATCCTTCACTCTTACTGGTACTGTAATGAAGAGTTGTCCTTGGTTAACTGCATATGTATGTTTCATGAGCTACCTAAAGAAAGAAAGAAGAAAAGTGAAAACCTAATCTAGCTATTACATTAGCACACATGGTGATTTTCATAAAACTGTGGAATTCAGTGGTGAAAGGAACTTAGTTATTCAGTTATTTATTATTTGTTTACTCCATCCCTGGATTCACAAGAAACTATGCATTTCTGAAAATGACATAGGGAAGCATGCAGTGTCGCGTAGTGGATAAGCCCATGGGTCTTGCTACAGCTCAGCCTCGCTTATCTGTCAAGGTCATTGTAGAACAGAAAGGGATATTATGGTCTCAATTTCTCTCATAGGGAGACTGAAGACAGTCTGATTTTGGTCCTCTATGCTCACTACATGTTAATCTTTCTTGTCTTTTGGCTGCTGAATCCAGATTGACTTTCTCCTGCTAACAAAACAAAACAGAACAAAAATGGAGGCAGATTTTATAGAATACTTGGAAATTCTCCTATGGCCTTGGCTTATCCCTGTTTGCTTGAAGATGGACTTTTGCCCAAGGGTTACAATGATTTCAGACCAATGTCCCTACTGTTTATATTAAATACCTAATGTCTTTGCATGGGTAAATACTTAATAATGCTTACTTGTTTGTTGGCTTGCTTGTGTTTTGTACTTGAAGTAAGATGGACCAATCCAAAAGAAATGAGTAGTCCATTTCTTTTGTTCAAGGAACTCCCAGGAAGAAGGTGCTATGACTTTCCTCATTGCAAACTTTGAAATTTTTTGCTTTCTCCAGCCTGAGTAATAATAGACCGTAAGCTCTGTAAGGGCAGGGATTTGGTCTATTTTAATCACTAAAACATCTCCATCAAGCACAGGGGCTGATTGATAGTAGGCACTGGTACATTTTCTTGAGTGAATGAGTGCTTCTTACTATCATAATGCTGTATTTGTGTAGGACACTACAATTGTAAAGTGTTTTCCCTTAGCTCATTTGATCTTTGCAACAGGGTTTTTTCACAGTGGATAGGAACTAGTGTTTTTACCCTTGTGTCATAGGTGAGGAAAATGGAGGGGGGCAGCAGAAGGGTCTGCCAGAGGCTTCACACAGAGTCACTGACGTGTGGTTCTCTCCCTGAAGACTGTTTCCCGATTCGGAGTCAGACAAGATGGGGCACAGCTGTTCCTCTGCGTGATGGTTCCTGCTTCTCTGGACCTTCATGGAATTCTTCTCCTTTATTTTCAGATTACAGGACAGGCCCATGTTTTACTGTGGTCAGCAACCAGATGTGCCAGGGACAGCTCAGCGGGATTGTCTGCACAAAAACACTCTGCTGTGCCACGGTGGGCAGAGCCTGGGGCCACCCGTGCGAGATGTGCCCCGCCCAGCCCCACCCCTGTCGCCGAGGCTTCATTCCAAATATCCGTACGGGAGCCTGTCAAGGTAAGCCGCTGGCTGATGCAGTTATTAATGGATTCATCTTATTTGCTCTGGAGAGCCATTCTCCAGCAAAGTTGGAGAGAATGGAAAAGCGGTGTCAGAGACATAACTTCACGATTTCGCTGACGGCATGATATCCAACTTAGCATTAGGAGTGCGGCTCGGGAGAGAGCAGCTGGTCTCCCTGGACCTTTCCTTGCCAGCAGTTCCCCCTCTGACCCCAAAGCTGTTTCTTTGGGGTGATATGGTTTTGTTTGCAGCAGTGCTGTGCATTAGGACAATGCTGTGTATCGACACTAAGCAAAATCTCTGAGCAACGTAGTTTCTTTTTCTTCATTTTCTTCAGTTTTTCCCTTCATTTGGTGTTGTTGGAGTTCCTCTGTCTCATGGGTTGTACTTAGTTGACCTCAAGAAAATAGTTCCTCTCTCCATTTTACATGCTACATTATGCTTTTTTTTTTATAAGTCAGAAATAAATTAAGATTTGTTTCACAGTTTTAAATATCCCCAGATGTCGCCTGCTTGCTTCTTCTCCTACCTCCCATAGAAGCCCTTACTCTGTTTTTGGCTTTTACTCCTGTTCTTCCAGCTGTACAAATTCTTTTATTGTCTGGATGTCTGGCAGGAAACAGGAGGAAGTGAACGGAGGCAGTTCAGCACTAAACTGATGGGATTGAAAACTCCCAGGCTGTAT
This sequence comes from Canis aureus, assembly GCF_053574225.1. NCBI lineage: Eukaryota > Metazoa > Chordata > Mammalia > Carnivora > Canidae > Canis > Canis aureus. The sequence goes on along the minus strand of NC_135642.1, from coordinate 19,522,723 downwards.
CTGTTTCCTTTAGACATCTTCAGGGCTTTTTTAGCAAGTTGCAATATTTCCAGAAAATTCAGGGTATGCACTTTTGAGGCAAGTAGATACCAGTTTGGTTTTGTTCTGTACATTAATTCTAAGGCTGATATGCCGTAAAATAGAATTTGAGCTTAATCCCATAGTTTAAGCTCTGTTGGTCTCCATTAAATTATACTTCCACAAATTCCACTTGTGATAAACACTGTTGGTCCTGGCTCCTGATTGCTATGTATAACATACAGCCCCTTTATTTGCCCTTCAACTTGTCCTTCTGAAAGCCAGGAGCTGCAAGAAGTCACTTTGAAACAAAAGAGTTACAGAGGGGTCTAGCGTGTGATTTTATAAAATCATAAGTAAGTTTGGTTCCCTCTCTCTTGGGTACCTCCTTTATTTTTCTCAGCCTTAGAAAGCCCCAGTGAGTTTTGAAGAAATTCTTGGTCTTAGTGTTGTAAAGGCAGCTAGTACCCGTGAACTCATCAACAGAGACCAGAAAGCCGGATTTGGTGTCTGTGAGTCCTTGTCAGAAGTTGAGGCTCTGAGAGAACTGGGGGACAGAGAATGGAGAGGGAGAGGGAAGAGCAATTGCTCCGTGTCTTTGCTATGCATTTCATACAGTCTAGACTTGTCCAGCATTTTCTTTCTGTCCCTTCCTGACTCTTTATCAGAAATTTTGTGAAACCCTTGAAATCAAGATGGCAGTTATACTGCCACTTTGAGAATGAAATTCCCCATGTTTTATTGTGGGTTTTTCCAAGCGATTCTGCTATCTGCTTGGGGCTGTGTTCTCTTTGCTGGTGTTTTTCAGACCTTGGGCTAGATGGGAGGGGCTGTGGACAAATGAGTTCATAAAGGAGCTCATTCTGTCTTCAGTCTTGAAAGATGTGGCCAACAGAGAAGTGCCCTCATATATATTTCCTCTTGGCCAAAATTTATGACCAACAAGACTATCAAGTTTTGCTTATATGTGCCATCAATTTCAAATAACATTTTAATAACATATTCAGTATATTAAGAGAATGGAAACTTCTGGTCTAAGAGAAAATTGAGATCAGCTATAAAATGTAATCTAATTATATTTCACATATAGTGGTTCATTTGTGGGCCAGGACCTTCCATTTAACATAGTGACACTTTTATAGCAAAATAAATTGTTGGTTCTTTAGTATCCTTTCCATCATGCCAACTTTTCTTAAGAACACAGGTTATTAGAGATCTTAAAATTGGTGCTCACTCTCTTGCTTCATACAATGAAGAATAAGACAAAGGAGTACACTAGGTTTCCAGATTTCTAAAAGAATATCCAGAGTGAGAGAAAGAAAAGTTAGACTGCCACACTGGGGGTTCCTTTATTAAACTAGACTTTTGTGTGTTATATATGAAGAGATGGAAAGAATGTACATGTATTTTTTTACAATCTTTCTAACTGAACATAATGAGCTTGGAGTGATTCATTTTGTTCCTAAGGGGTTCGTATTTGGGACTACATGTGGGACCATGTGTCAGGGATATTAGGTGTCAGGGATACAGCAGTGAACAAAATAGACAAAAAACCTGCTCTCTGAACTTTGTATTAAAGACAATGGATTTATGAAACAAAACAAAGCAAACAAGTGTTCACTAGGTCAGCTGGTGATTTGTCCAGTGGAAAAAAAAATAAGCAAAGGGTGGTGAAGGATAAGGGAGCTGGCCATTGCTATTAGATTGGCCAGGGAAGGAGGATCCACTGCTACAGTGGAGTAGACACCTGATGAACAGGGCAACATGAATCTTTATGCAACTTTATGGAGGGAGAACAATCCACGCAGAGAGGCCACTGCTCCAAAAACCCAAGGCAGGTACATCCTTGGTATATTTAAGGAATGGCAAGGGAGCCAGTGTAGAAGGAGAGGAGTGAGAGAGGAGGCCAAAAGATGAGGTCAGAGAGTAGAGAGGGCAAATAGGATCTTCTAAGATAAGGGCTTGAGTTTTAAGCCAGGAGGACACACTCTGACTTACCTTTCAAAAGGTTCCCACTCGTGGCTGCTCTGCCAGCAAAGTGAGTCTGCAGCTCAGACTGCACATTCATCTAGGGTATCTCACACTTCTCAGTCTAATGTCCTGGGTTGTTTAATTTTCACAGTGCAAGAAATTCTACAGAGTGCAAGGTGAACATTTCTCATTTCATTTGCCTAAAAACACCTTCTCATGTCTTCCGAGAGATCTTAAGTAAATTCTGTTTTAACTGAATCATTCAATGTAAGTCTTAGAGACAGTTTTATTATAGAAATGTGTGGCATTTTGATTCTAAGGATTTCTTGTATAACTCTAGTTGTTACTGTCAGCCTTTTAATTATTGTACCCCTATAATTTGCGGCATGCATAATAAACCCCACAAAAATTAATATAAATACTGCCCTTTACATAAGGGAAGATGGAAGATGGGAAAATTAACAATATTCATGACTTCTTATAAACATTATTGACCAAGTTATGTTACTCAAATAATTTATTTTACATAAAGTAATTGTGAAAAATCATTTCTCTCATCATATTCCAAATATTGTGATGGACAAATAACTCACTGACATAATTATGGTAATATAAATGTAGACAAACTATCACATTTTCTTCTGCAATGACTTTTATATGAATCTCTCCCTCTCCTCTCTCTGTCTTCTAAAATCTGACAGATGTGGATGAATGCCAGGCCATCCCTGGGCTCTGTCAAGGAGGAAATTGCATTAATACTGTTGGGTCTTTTGAGTGCAAATGCCCTGCTGGACACAAATTTAATGAAGCATCACAAAAATGTGAAGGTAAGAAATATCATGCTTTGCAGTCAAGGGGTGGAGGGGCAGGCAAAATTCAAATCAATGACAAGCTTTATTGCAAATTGTTCCAAAATCCTTCTGTCTTTGTCATTCCTGTGAATGTGTAAATATAATATTCTTACCAGGAATAATATGCCTTTGTGCTATTGAACCAGAAAAACCCTGCAGCTTTTTCCACTTTTATAGACCCAAAATAAGAGATCCATCTGAATCAAATTAGATATTAAAACATGAAATATTTTTGAACCCATATTTGGGTTAAAATGTTCAAGACATGTTTTTGCATGGTTCTAGAGACATGAATTTAAATTTAATCATTACATATCATTCAGAAAGACATATCTTCTGATGTTTTCCTAGTTAAAATGTATGTTTGATTTTTTTGAGATTAACTCATATATTTATGCTCCTACTACAAATTTAGTGTTTTCTGCCTATCAGATGGAAGCCTTTTAATGTTAATCAAACAGAAAAATAATTTATTCTCTGGAGGTAAATTTATCTATTTGCATTTAGTTTATAGATTGAGCTCCTGAAAATGTGTATAGAGAGAATGTGTTCATATTCACCACTACTGCTACTTGCCAAAAAGAGGCCTGGCATCCAAGGCCGTAATAAATGCTTTTTCCATGAGAGGGAAGTAAGTAGGCAGCACCAAACTCTCTTTTCTTTGAGGAGTGCATGTATAATGTCTGACAGTCATGGAACAAGGCACCTGTCTCATCAAACTCAGCACAGCAAACTTCTTCCTTCATTTTCAGCTCTACTTGATGTGATGTAAAGTTTCATTTCAATGCGTGAACTTTTGTTGAAAGCAATTGCTGTTGTGTCTGCTCCCAGCAACGAAGAATAGTTCATTCTAAGCCATGTGTCTGGGATTGAATCATTAATCTTCTTTGTAGGTAGCTATAGTGTATCATACGTGGGAAAGACAGCTTCAAATTTGAGGTGCAATTCATAAATTACATTTAAGAAGTTTAATACCTACTTACCCTGAAACTGAATAATCTGCAATTTGACTCTGCTAGAATTATCTTTATGGGCTAGAGTTGTTTTTAAGTTATTAATCATCATAGAATTTATAGTGATACGTTCTTGAACATGCCATACACAGTTGAAGTAGCTGTGAAAAATAGGTTCTAAGGAAGTAGGACTTTTTAAGAATATTTTAAGTTTCAAAGAACAATAAAGTTGATTCTTACAAGCCCAATGTATTCTTGAAGTTATATTGTGGATCTATGTTAGCACAGAATGTTGATACTGAACAGGGTAAAGAACTTACTGAGCTGTACCTTTCACATTATAAAGAACCAGCTATGTTAAGTGGCCTGATTGAAGTCATTTAGATCGTGCTAAAATTTACTTCTTTTGATTCATACTCTGGTACTTGCTGTACCATATTATATAGTCTTTTTTCTTGGATATAAGCCATAATCTCTAATATTAATACTTAATATTTATATTTCCTAATATTTTGAAAAATTTACAATATTATAGATTTTCAGGTGCCATTATATATGTCTCGTTATGCCATTACTAAGCTGTTAGGTTTATAATAGCATGCAAAATCCACAGCAGCAGTAGGTTGTGTCTTAAATTTTCAGGCTTTCTCAGCTTGATATATTCAGCTTAGATATAGTCAGCTTCAAGATTTAGGGCAGTATGGTCCATATGATTTGTCCAGTCTTTGTTGTTTTCTGGAATTTGATAGCTTCCAGCTTGGAGTACAGTTGTTTGCTTGTGTCCCTGGCCTTTCCCTCAGACCTATCAGTTAACATGGGTCAGGATCCATCACCTTGTGTGGTTGGGAACAAGTCAGAAGATTTAATACTGAGATTGAAAGAAAACTCATTCAAAATCCTTTTGTTAATGCTAAGCAGCCTATTATGGTGGTGTATCCAATGGACAAAAAAATTCAGTCTGAGAATGACTTAATCCTTTTTCACAAATATTTTTTTTTTCCCGGCTACATATTGAAATCAGTAGCAAGATAAAAACAGCATATTTTTGGCTAGACCTTTTTTTTTTCTCCTAGCCATCTACGGTTACATTAAATTCAGATGATGGGGTTTTTCCCCTCTTTCTTATTTTTTTTATGCAAAATTGATACTGGAAGAGAATGTCCCGTTAGTACTACATGTTCTCTGGCCTAGAGCTCGTTTGGGCATTGTTGACCTGTCTTACTCGGGTAGGAGAGTAAATCAGAAAGTCCTCCAAGAATGCTTGGTGAGCTTAGTCCCCTCCTCCTCTCCCTTGCTTTTCTCCAGCTCCATGCCTCATTATGGGAATGCCGTAACTCTGGGCATAGGATGATTGATAGGATGGTCAATAGAAGGAATTCCAGAAAATCTGGCCTACACTGCTGAAAGTATGAAGAGAACATCTGTGTGCCCTGGGAAGATGGTCAGGCCACAGTGGGATTCTGTGCCCTTGTGAAAATCTTTCTGGCATCTTTGCCATTTCTTTGAGTGGCTTTTTGAAATGCATCTTCCTCTTGACTTGGAAAGGAAGGAACTGGGTGCCTGGAAGCCCGCAGTAATTTATTTTAAAAACCAATTCAATAAAAAATTGGCTTTAGCAAATTTACAAGATGCTAACCTTCACTCCCTTGGTGATGGTAAGAGCAGGTTTTTGGTGAGATCTTCCTTTTGCAGGACCCTCCCTTCTTAAAATATCCCCTTTCCCTGAAACTGAAGAAAGCCATGTACCAAGTTTTAGATCCAGGCGTGCAATTTAGATTCATTTGAAATGTAAATTAACAAGCTGAAATGATTAAATAACAATTATTAAATTTTCATAAATTTAAAAAGAAAAGATTGAGATTTATAGCTGTGATTTGAGAAAAAGGGAAACAAAGTTCATGCCCACCTTCATTGTTGATTTTTCCAATGACTCTCGAGTATGCACACTGAAAGAACACATGAGCCTTTTCTTTTCGGAAACCAAGTCCATATTTGCATAGGTTACTGTGGGAGGAAATTAAGAAATAAAAAGTGTAATTAAAGGATTAAGTTTTATTTCTGGAAGAGGTCCCTTGGATTCCTAATTAACCACTAATATTTTGGGATTTAGATTATCGCCAGCCCAGCCTTTAGCAATTATAATAGCACTGCATGATGCAAAGGACTTTTTAAAAATGTAGCTCTTAAGTCCGTGCACTCCCTAATACATGGCCAAAAACCTTAAGACTTCCCTCTTCTAGAATAATGACATATTTATCCAATGGCTCCTTGCTATTAGGGGCTTTTATCCACTCAGGCAGCAAGGAGAATTCCTAGGGCTACTCAACCCACTGCTCTAGATGGGGCTCCACCCTCTGCAGCTACTTGTAAGCCCTTGACTCCCATTGTTCAGGGTCACCAGCTCCCTACATGTTGCTGAACAAAATCTCTGCCATGTAGGCATAAGAGCGCTAGGCACAAGGTAGCCCTGGCCCGGGTCCTGGCCCTCAGGTCCTCCCATATTCTGTGTGACCTTGGACAAGTCAGTTACCAGCTCTGAGATACTTCAACTTTCAAATGAGGAGGTGGAACAAGATGATCTCTGGAGGTCCTTTCCAGTTCTGCAATCCAAACTCCATCTCCTCACATTTCTCAGTGTTTCCCAGTTGTGATCAGATAGCAGGTGCTGCATGAATAAGAAACCACACAAGCAGGCATATGTGGTATGACCATAAAATAGTATAGCTGCTGTTTTTTTCAACATGATTTGAAGAATTAGCTGACACATTACCACCCTATGTCTCCTGACTCACTGACCTTTGCAGGAGGGCATCCACCTTAAGTTGGACCCCTGCCCCTCTCCCTCCCAGCCCAGCCCCTGGCAATTGAAGACCTGGGTTTAGCATCACTTTATAAATGATCTTCTTTGCTCTTCAAGTTTTACTCATGTCAGCTTTCTGAAGGTCTCAGTGTAATGCAAGAGTTATGCCCAGGCACCAGACTTGCAGAAATCAGTGCTATGCTTGGACCTATACTATGAGAGTTAGATGAGTTGACAGTCATAAAACCTTTAATCAATGTCTGGTGCTCCATACGTGTCAACTCTCATTATTATTAGTACTGTTGTACTATCCTCTCAGCCAAGGAGCCAGATCTAACAGCCAGCATGTGAAGGAAGGATGCCTCCTCCATTCTGCCAGTTCATTCTGTTTTTTTCAGTAACTCTTTCTAGTATATTTTGTCGCCTAAATAACCTCTTTGGTTATTGACCTAAGTGGCCTTAATAAGGTTAGTAGCAGTCACTTATACTAACAGGTAGAAAAATATTTCATTTAATAGACACTATTTCCTCACATCTTTTTTTTAAAGATTTATTTATTTACTTATTTATGATAGACATAGAGAGAGAGAGAGACAGAGACAGAGACACAGGAGGAGGGAGAAGGAGGCTCCATGCCGGGAGCCTGATGTGGGACTCAATCCTGGGTCTCCAGGATCACGCCCTGGGCCAAAGGCAGGTGCTAAACCGCTGAGCCACCCAGGGATCCCCTCCTCACATGATCTTTGATAGGAGTTCAGTGACCCAGACATTCACCTTTAGGGACACTTTGGGGAAGGTACCTTCTTCTTAATACCTTTGTGTTACAGGAGTGCATCCTCTTTCATTATTTAATGAGGTTGTTGAGTCCTTGAGGTTGAACTTCTGTGGTTTGTTGTGGTGGTGGTTGTTTGAGAGAGAGATAGCATGCTCGTGCTGGGAGGGGAGTGGAGGTTAAGATAGAGACTCTCAAGCAGGCTCCACTCTCAGCGCAAAGCCAGACATGAAGCTCGATCCCAGGACCCTGAGATCATGATCTGAGCTGAAATCTAGAGCCCGACACTTAACTGGCTGAGCCACCCAGGTGCCCCTTGTTGGTTTTTAAGTAGGATTGTGGCTGGTAAACGTGGGAGGATTGATGGTAAAGAACTGTCTTAAAATGTGCCTTCTGATACTATGCTAGTTTGAATCTTTAAGCTCCATTCCTGGCTATTTCTTGGCCTGACTTTTGCCGACTCCAGTAAAATGTCTATCTGTTGGAATAGAATATACATTTTTACCATTATACAACTTCACAATGAGAATGCTGTTTATGTTAGCATTGACTCTAATATAAGCAGGGGAATATTGTTTGCTTTAGCCTCTAGCCTAGCATAGAAGAATGGGGATTTTGCTTTTAAAAAGGTTAAACTGCATGTAAACAGTGTCACTGTTGCCTTTTTGACTAACAGGGTGAACTTGAGTCAGACAACACTTGAATCTGGTCTACTCAGAATTCTATTTCGTTTTACAAGTGAAGAGCAGTACTTAAACGAGAGAAGAAATATTCTCTCTCTTTTTAAAAAAATTTGGGCTGAGTACCAACAGTGTAGTGTGGCCATTGCAATACTCCCAGGGGGCTTGGGTCAAAATCCATGTGTCCTTAGGTGAGTGCAGAAAGCCTCCTCCTCTTGGAGTCAAGGTTGTGCAAATACCACTGTTACTCTGGGTATTTACTTTTAGCCTAGGCAAGAAGTTCTCAACTTCTTCTCCCCTCGCTGGTGCCACATCTATTGACAGCTGTCAGTGTTGAAAAGTCCTTTAAAGGAAATGGTTGGATTTGTCCTCAGGAACTTTTACTGCTTCCTTGGAGGAGACCAGTAGTCTCAGGCCCTGAGCACTGATTCTGACTATGGCCTCCACTGACCTCACAGGGGATTCGGGAAGTGGGGCAGATGGCCAGACCAACCATTATCTCTCTTCCACGATCAGTCATAGGGTGTGGGCTCCCAGGAAGGGTGAAGTCTGAGGTGAGGCAGCTCTCTACAGCTCACACAGTCCTGGCAGTAGCTGAGAACCCAAGCTGTCTACTGATGGCACCCTTAATGCTAGGACAAGTCCTCCCTTGAGAAGGATCTGGATGGAGCATCCCAGTGTTCCCCACCATTCACTCACCGAACCCACAGAAAACCATCATCATAGCAGATTGGGTGTCCCTGAGAACCCCACAATGGCCAAGTCTTGGTCAGCACTCAGACCAAATGCTCTTCTCTATAGGATTTTCGTACCTGCTTTGTGGAAAGTCAGATTGAGAAGAAATGCAGGAATTGATGCAGAAGATAGAGTAAACATAAGGGACCCTAACTCAATGCAAACCATAGAGAGAATGGAGAAAACAAAATTTTAAAATAAATGACATTGGAATATTAGCAGGCTATAGTTGCTTGGTAAAACACTATATAGTTTTAGATTTTACAGGGGAGGTTTCTTCTATTTTGCTGTAATCTCTTGAGTTTTGGAAGTTCCTTGGGTAAGCCTGTGTTGAGAGAATCACCCTTTTTAAAATTGACTATTTTATTTATTTATTTTTAAAGATTTTATTTATTCATGAGTGAGAGAGAAAGAGAGGCAGAGAGACATAGCAGAGGGAGAAGCAGGCTTCCTACATAGAGCCTGATGTGGGACTCGATCCCAGGATCCTAGGATCATGACCTGAGCCAAAGGCAGGTGCTCAACCACTGAGCCACCCAGGTGCCCCTAAATTGACTATTTTATATGCAGCTTTTGTTCTGGAGATTGGTTTGGTTGGTGTTCGCTATGAACCTTGTGATGATGAACAGTTTTCTGCTGTGTTCTGTGAATACTAAACTCTTCTTTATGTTCCAGATATTGACGAATGCAGTACCATTCCTGGAATCTGTGATGGGGGCGAGTGTACAAACACAGTCAGCAGTTACTTTTGCAAGTGTCCTCCTGGTTTTTACCCCTCTCCCGATGGTACCCGATGCGTAGGTAGGTTTAATGATAAACAGCATCCCTGTAAATCAGTTCCATAACAAACATCTTTCTAAAGACATTTGTGCAGGGGGACTTATAAGTTCTCACTTGATGTAAAATTTACATTGTCATTTTATCAAACAGTTGAGTGCTCTCTTCAAGAAAAGAGGCATCTTGTGGTGTTGTATTAGGATTTTTACCTCCCAGAAAGAGGGATGATCCAGGAGCCCATACAGATATCCTCAGTCTATAAATTATCTTTGTGATCATGCAAGTGTCAAACCTTCAGCCATTTCCTGGGACCTGTGTTAATTTAGGTCTGAAATTTTGCAATAATCTCTTAATTGGTCTCCCTGCTTCCTGGCTTCTCTACAATCCATCCTGTCAGATTTATCTTACTAAGATAGTGCTTTGATTCAGTAACTCTGTTGCTCAAAAACCTCTAGTAGTTTTCCATGAGGATGTAGAAATTGGTGTTTTCCAGTGTGTGTCACATGGATTATTCAGGTGCAGGGCCTCTAGAGCTTCTGGGGTGGGAGAGGGGAATAGTACAAAGGAGTAGGCAATGATGCTTTTATTTGGTGGTGTGTTAGGCTTCTATGTAAAATATCAGTTGAATAGTGGATTTTGTTGTCTTAAAAAACAGGTTTGGAAACTGCTGGATTTAATGATTGCTAAGACTTCCTTCCAAGTCCAGTTTTCTAGTGTAAAGTTCCAGTTCCAGAGTGTGCAGCCTGATAGTTAAAGACCTTCACTCTCTGACCCCTCTCAACCTTGCTTCCTTATCTGCACAGTCCCTGCCTCTCCCCCTCAAACACTTGTTTTGATTCATTCCTGCCTTTTTTATCATATGTGTGGTACCACTCAGGACAGATACTCTTCTTCCAGCTGAGGCCTCCTTTCATATTCCTCCTCAGCTTCTCTGTCTTTGAAGACACCCCGGATCAGCCTACCTGAAAGCAGTTTCTCCCTTCTCTGAGGATATGATTCTCATAAATGATCTAGGGAAATTTTATGTCTGTATGTTTTTATCTCCCTAATTAAGATGTAAGCTCTCCTTAAAGGCTAACTGCTATCCTCATCTGTCCCCAGTGGTTCTCGGCATGATGCCTCGCATGTCATAGGCACTCAGTTAAGTATTTGTTGAATATCACAATGAGTACTTCCTTATTATTAGGGCAGAGCTAGGAAGCCCATGGCACATGGCCTTGGAGAGAAATGAACACTATCTTTTGATGTTTGTTTCTGGCCCATATTTTCAAAGACACTCAGCTTCACATCCTCACCACAAGCCATGAATTTCAGACCCAAACTGAGTTGCACTTGAAATTCTGAATTCCTTTTTACTTAGTCACATATAATAAAAGCTGAGGGCGATCTCTTAAGTTGACATTTGAATAAGTACAACCAGTGAGGGAAGCCTATCTGGATTTCTCCTTAAAAACAATGGTGGGGCCTGGATTGCCTGATTTTCCAAGATATCTTTGTACATACTGTCACTGCAGTGAAAGAATGGCCAGTGCAATTCATGTATCTCCTTTTTCTTCCCAAACCGTTCCAATTAGCATTTGACATCCAGTGGATATGCTCAGCAAAGAGGTAGATCAGAAGTTCTTTCCTGTCCAAATAATAGGTAGATTTATTTTTTAACTTTCAAAGAGAGCCACAAATTAAAGAGATGAAAACATTTACATAACAGATAGTTTACACTCTTAACAGATATATTCATACTATTTACAAAGAAAGGGAGATGTGGAGAGTGAACTAGGATTCGGGGGTAACCTCCTAGGTGTGAGGTGTTCTACGAGAATTACCTGACTTCATGTTTACAACCATACTGTGGATGGGAAGGAGCTGAGGTGTACGGAGCTCAGATAAGTAATTTGGTTTGATTGCTTAAGCAGCTAAGAAGTGAGGGAGCTGGGATCCCAACTTGGACATGAGCCCACAGTCCCAAACCCTCTCATTGCTCCTTCCCAAATGACTACTGGACACAGTAAATGCTTTCTAACCATACACCTAGACAAGTACAGTTTCTTCTTCTTTGGAACTTTATTGTGCCCACAATTAGGAACTTGTTATATAAAATGCTCCAAGAGACATTTCTGCCTTCCCTAATGCTGATATTTTCTGCCATGTTAAACACAGAGACACCCTCCAACCCCCTGCCAAACCATCCCTAGTGAGAAGAAAATGCATATAGTTTCCAAATTACAAACAAATCTAAGCTTTGTTGGTAAGTTGGCTCTTTGGAATTAGTCAATCTAACCAATAGAAACCCCACCTATAGCTAGTGGTGTGTCGTACTTCCTTATATATCTCTCCTAAGCACAAGATTCCATCCGTTCCCTTCAGTCACTACATTCTAAGGCTCGCAGACCTCTCTGTCCCCAGCATTCCCTTTGTTCTGTAAGCTCTTGAAGTTTATTTTATGTTTTTATTCTGTGATCTTCTTTTGGAGGTTTATAATATCTTGTGTAGGGTGATCTTTTCACATTAGTGTGCTCTGTCTCATCAATTCCCAGCAATCCCGATGATATCCTGTACCTAGTTTGGGCCTCACGGTTCTTAGCTCCTGGTTGGACACAACGATGCTAGTGATTGGTTAGGAGAGGCCTACTGATAGGCTAGGATGACCTGCAAACACCTGTTTAATCCATAATATATATTTTTTGATATAGTATGGTTTCTGGATTCTGAAAGGAAGGAGGCCAAATGATCCAGAAAGGGAAAAAAGGAAGAAAGCATCCTACTCCTTTTCTGCTAGATTCCTTGGTCAGAGCAGATTCAAAATAGAAGAAGGTGTCTATGCTTCCTCCTACCTCCACTTACCTCCTCCAAATCCTAACATTCTTCCCCCTCGGCTTCCACAGGTCTTCAGATTGCCCACAGCCACTCCTTAGCCTCTTTGCAAAGTGATCCAGCACCACAACAGTTTCCTTCCCACTTCCTTTGGCACTGCTGCCTGATGGCATGGGAAACTTCAGGCTGGTGTGCCCGGGGTGGGGGTTGGGGGGCAGTTCCTCCAAATGCTTCCTGGCTTTCACATATTTTCTCTTTCTTTACTTATTAGCCAATAGGTTTGTTTCAAAATTATAAGTTGTGTCAATGTGTGTATTTTTAACCAAAGCTCTCCTGCACAAAGAGAAATTAGCAAAATGCTCACTGTTGGTAGAGGTGCCATTTGTACATCAGAGACTGCCAGTAGCCCAGCCATGGCTGGTAATGTTTTTAGCCCCAACATTCACCATTTTGATCAAGAGTTTTCTAGTCTACCGATTTAACATGTAAGTGAGCCAACTGGGCAGTAAAATAATATCATCGTCAATGTGCAAAATAATAGACATTAGCCCATTAGGAGTTTGCAGTTGGCAGCTGTAGGTCTCAGTTTTGCTCCGAAAGATAGCCCACACTGAAAATTGTATATACAAATTTTGGTCAAGTGTTTATACCAAGTTTTGACCACCAAATTCATTTGAAACTGGGATATAAGCCAGTTTTGAATATTTCTTCCCATTCTTAACAGCCTTTGGTTTCCTTGCCCCCAAACATCTACTAAGCACTGAATAGATAAATTATCAGTGGCTTTAAAGCCATGAAAATTAGAAAGTAGAAAGTTCTATTGCTCTTTCTTCTTCACAGGGAAGGTGCCATTTGTGGCTTCAGAGAGCCTATCTTGTCTGCACTCCTCTCTCGGGCCATTTACCCTGGACCAGGCTGGAAGGAAATGTTCTGCCTCTCTGCTGAGACTATTAGTCTAATGAGAAATGTAGGCCGCAGAAAGCACATGTATACGTGCTAGTGGTTTTAAGTATTTTTCAGAAATAATCTTGTATTCTTTAAAGCTGATCAGTAATCTTATTTTATGGTTTGTTTAGGTTTTGTGTAGCCTTCTTCATGTGATATTAGTTTGTAAGTTAGCCTTGCTTTTCATTAAATTCTTTTTATTAATTTATTGCAACCTTCAAGATCTGAGTGCTTAGTGTTCCTAAGAATGATGTTGATGAAAACAGTCATAGGGTTGGCGTTCTCTGATCAAACATGAAGTTTCTATTTCGACTTACAGGAAACATAGGGATGAAGTTTTAGCTATAAAAAAATTCCTCATTTTATAAAAAAAAAAACTTACCACCTTATAGTTCTTCAAATAACAAGTATGCTTAAAGTATAATTTACTTTTTAACTATACTGCATATGGACTATGCAATGATACCCCTTCCTTAAAGAGAGTACATCCTCAACATCAGGTGGATCAAGGTGTTCTGTACTTAGCTACCTGCCTCCTCTGTTTCACGGCACTTCCTCAAAGGCCTATGAAGTAGTTAGGTTTCTAGTATGTCGCAGGCTCTTTTTTGATAGCCTAGACTTGCACTTCAGTGTGTCAGTGTTGTCATGACAGACATGATGTAACCCAATAAAAGTGGTATATAGAAATATGTCTTCCCATGTTGCTTTGAGAAGATACCTTTCTGCCAAAAAAAAAAAAAAAAAAAAAAAAAGCCTTCAAGAACTATTGTATCTTATAGGACTAAGAACTTGGAATCATGAACATTTTGAACTTGTAAATAATTAGTGCCTTATAAAATCTGTTAGGGCCCTAGGACAAAAGGAAATCTCTATTAACAAGCATTGGATCTGACTGCAAAGTGGCTTACTCCTTAAAAAAAAAAACTCACAAGTCTGACTCACAGTTTCAGTCTGAAAAGTAAGAAAGATCTCTTAGAAATGTAGACTATAGTGCAGACTTAATGTTGTTTTAAAATAGATTTATATCAATATTTGCCTAAAATGGCTTGAATTAAGTAGTTTGAAACCAAGGACAACACAGTCTCCCTTCAGTATAGAGACATGTCTTTATAACTAATTAACTGTCACTGCCAGTGATTTTCTTAGTCTCTCTTTTCCTCTGGCACATATGGTTGTAATCATTCGTTCCCACCTTGGGGATGGAATGTGGGACTTTGGCCAAGTGCACCAGCTCACAGGGGCGAAAGGTGTGAGACGAAGGGAGTTCTGACCAAGCATTGTTCCTGAGCAGCACATACTGCTTCTCTTCCAGGGGGCAAGGGTGTCAATGCATCCCTCCAGAGCCTGAGTGTGAGGCATAAAGGTGCTGGAGCAGAAGAGTGTTGTCACGAGTTCCATCTCAGTGATGTGTGTGTGGGTGTGTTTCTTTTTTCTCTCAGATGTTCGCCCCGGATACTGTTACACAGCTCTGGCAAATGGGCGCTGTTCTAACCAACTGCCCCAGTCCATAACAAAAATGCAGTGCTGCTGTGATGTTGGCCGATGCTGGTCTCCAGGGGTCACCGTTGCCCCTGAGATGTGTCCCATCAGAGCAACAGGTAAGAGCCCTTCCAGTTATCTGTAGAGTGTCCCACTTCCACCTCCACAAGCCCACATGCATGATGCACATCTACTGGAAATCCAGGTAAGTGAAAAAGATTCCTGAAAATAAAGAGAGACAACTCCCAGGAAAATTTGCCCTGGATAATTGGCTTGGGAAAATACAGAGGTTCATACAAGTAATACTGTTTTTTGGTACTGCTTCTTATTGAGCTTGCTTATTACTACTAACTCGCAACCTTTTCAGGAGTACTGGTCTCTCTTCTTACATATTTCTTTTGGCTTTCACGTAGTCCTCAAGAGCTCTGTTGAATAAAGTTCAGGTCTCTCAGAGCCTTTTCATGAGTTATGCGGGATACATGTTTCCTCCTTCCCTAACATTTGACGCGTTCCTCTTCCTTGGTGCCAATTCTTGTTAACTTTTTTTTTTCTTTGTAATACTTCTCTCATCTGTCATATTCCTTCTACTTTCACATAAAGCTCATTTTCTCTCATCTGGACTATTGCAGTGGCCTCCTAACTTGTCTTTATGAAATCTGCAGCTGCCATATATATTTCCCAAAGCATAATTTATCTGAAGTTCAGTTAAAAAAATTATGGCTGGGGGAAAGGTAGGGAAAGATGTCCAGAAAAATTTTCCCAGGATGAATTCAGGAAGGATCTAGTGGTCCAAGTCACTCCATTTCTTGAAAATAAAATTTTACTGCTTGGCGGAGCATCTAGCATCCTCATATCCGACCCCAGTTCATCTTTTAATTCTTCTTCTTTATAGTGGCTTTATTTTTCTAGTTAAATTATATGATCAAGCTTTCCTTGAAGCCAGTCTGGAGATCTCTAAACTCAAATGTTCTTTTTCCCTAAAACTTCTCCTTACTTCCTAACCCCTGCCACCTTGCTTGTTAAATGCCATCTTGTTTGGTAAGGACCCTAATATGATTCCCGATAGGACCTAATTCATGAATGTCCCAAGAGAACCACAGCTGGAAATGATGCCTTCTGTCTCAGGGCACCAGGCATTTACTGCTGCTGTGGCACAAATCCCACTCTGGGCCAATATGTGTTCACGTATTGCTTTTTTACTCTGATAAATCTCATTAGGAGGTGTCATTCATTCTTATAGTCCCATATTCCTTATGCTTTCTTACCACTTCCACCATAGTTAGCAAAATCTGGCTCATAGGGGGCATTCAGGTAGAGTGAACAATTTATTAAGTGATATCTTTCCCACTAGTTCTAAGTGAAAACTCCTTCTTAATCAGATTCCTGAACAGTGTGTTTGACTCAGAAAACTGTAGCAGAGCAAATCAAGGTGAAGAAGGATAAACACAAAAGTTAACGGAATGCTGCAGAATGTTATTCACAGAATGTGAATTTACCATTATCCTGGGTTCTACACCTGCTCACAGATGTTACTATAAAATTTCTTTTATTGCTGAGAATTATATGTGTGGATTAAAGAAGCAATAAAAATCTTTCAGTACATTTTAACATATAACAAGTCATATATTTTGTCTGAGTTGCTTACTGTCTATGACCTAAAAATATAACCCACCACCCTTAGTGCACTGGGGGGACCATTTAGTAGGTCCTGTTTAGAAGTACGTGACATTCTATTAAGACACATGGCTTGAGTACCAGGAAAATGGCTTTTTAAATACATATATTGGGATGCCTGGGTGGCTCAGTGGTTGGGCATCTGCCTTCAGCTCAAGTCATGATCTTGGGATCCAGGATCGAGTCCTGCATCAGGCTCCCTGCAAGGAGCCTGCTTCTCCCTCTGCCTATGTCTCTGTCTCTCTCTCAGCCTGTGTCTTTCATGAATAAATAAATAAATCTTTAAACAATAAAAAATAAATACATATATTAATTTAGGAATCAGCAGCATTGATGCAGATTCCTTTCTGTGCTGAGGCCTTGAATAGAGGACAGAGGGACAGCAGGTTGAGGTGCCCAAAGACCTGCTTTGGGATGCATGGTGCAGAAGGCCCTGTTCCCCTGTGTAACTTTGCAGGGAGCTAGCTGCTCTCTCATGTGTACCACTGAGATACCTCCAATCTAAAATAGGCCCAGGGCAAAGCAAATTGACAGAGAAAAGCTAATTTGCAAGTTGGTACGTTTGCTTGCTCAGATGTTCTGGTAGCAGTGCTGTAGAGCTCTAGGTTTTTAACTTATGGAGAAGGATTTTATATAGATATAAAATACATATATATATAACATATATATGAAGGATTATTTTAGGCTAGTCAGCTTTTCACAATGTAAAAAAAAAAAAAATCAGTATCGTTTCTAGGTTAAATGGAGTTAGGAAAGATGGATATCAGTTGAACAAAACTAGCCCCGGTTCGCTGATCCTGAATGTAAAGGAGCTCATGGGAAAGTTATGAAGCTTAAGAGAGTAGAAGAGAGAATAGGAGCCACTCCGATATACTTTCCTATAGAGGTTAAGATGAATTTAATAGCATGCTTGAAGTCATATACCCACCTAATTAGCAGAAATCCTGATAAGCTATTCAACTTCTTTCATGAAAATCCTAAAAGACTAAAGAAAAAGAAAGGTTGAATTGGTGCTTGGAAGCAAAATGAGTCCCTTAATATAATTGCTATCCAGTTAAATCCAACACATAGTTAATGAATTCCTCTTCTGTGCAATCCACAGGGCAAGGCTCAGAGTGGGAATTAGTCATAAGTTAGACATGATCGTTGACTTCAAAGACTGTGCACAGTCTTAGTGGTAGAAATTTGGTGGAAAGTAAGTAGCCAGGAAATGATAGATATGGCACATCCAGGTGATAATTCTGTAAGAAGGATCATTATGGTTTGGTAAGTGGGATTGTAGCATCCTGGTTCAGGAAAGCATAAACAATATATAAATCCTTTCCAGATGCAGTCAAGTGCTGCAGAATCCGTGTGGGTTAAAATTACAGATAAATAATAATTAAAATATTATTAGAATAGAATAGAATTCTCTGAATACATAATGTTAACCTAAGTTGGAAATGCCAAATTTAATTGAAGAAGTTTTAGTAATGGACCCATATGAAACCACAAGGTACATGATAGCCAGGTATATTTAGCTACCTGTGTAAATTGGCAGATTTTCCCCATGACGTTGAATATAAATGTATTTGCATAAAACATATTACAGTACTTTAGAATAAGTCAGATTTAGTGCACAAGTAAAAGTGTAATATTAGCCTAATTTCTGTTAATGGATAAAACTAGTATAGAAATGATCTGTGGGAGAATCCCTGTGTGGCAGTGATAATAAAATTATCAATACTCTGGCAAGAAGGAGAAAAAGAAATTTTTAAAGATCACATGATTACATACAGAAGGAAACTATAACAAGATGTGGCTATTTGTAGGAAACATGAAAATGTACAAATGGTTAAGTAAATACATCCCTGGAAATCTGGATACTGTCTTAAAACACCTTTTTGGAAGCTCAGAAAAAAGGGTGTCACAAATCTAAAGATAATTTATACTAGTAAAGACCTGGCCTGAAAAAATCAGCCTGTATGTGCAGTCAGAGGGAATCCTTGATTAACTCAAGTGTGCTAGTTCAGGGAATCATTATGCAGCATTAACAACAGACGCACCACCCCCTAGTATTCCACGGGGTGCTGCTTCTCCAACACTTTATTGTCTTGTACAAATAGGTATTCCTCAGGGCTCTGTCTCTGTACACTCTCCTCTTCACTTTCCACACTTTTCCTAGGTGAGCTCATTCATCCTCATGGCTTTAAATACCACCTATCTACTGATAATTCTGAAACTTATATGCAGCCCCCACTTCTCATCTAGGCTTCAAACTCTTACGTAGCTGCTATGTGACAAATCTACTTGGATATCTGCTATCGCAAGATTCATATATTCAAAGTGGAACTTGGCTTCTGCCCATCAAACCTGCTCCCATTGCAATTTTTCCCATTTGGCAAATGTCCCCAACATCTACCCGGTTGGTAAACCAGAAGACTATATCATTCTTGATTTCCTGTTCCCTCCGCTCTGACATTTACTCCTTCTTGAAGCACTACCTACTTATCTCTAAAATATGCTTCAAATTTGTCCACTTCCACCCAGTTACATGGCTGTCTCCCTTGTCCAGCCAATGTTTTCTTGCCCTTGGCTTTCTGTAACAGCCTTGCCTCCTTTCAGCACATTCTCCATGTGTCAGCAAGACTGATCTTTTGAAAATGTTCAGTTGATTACATCCCACATTAGTCTGCTGAAGACAATCCAATGGTTTTCCGTTGCACATACAGTAAAATCCAGTTTTTTAATGTCCTCTTTAGAGAGTTGTGGGATCCACAAATGGGACTGAGTTAAAAAAGTGGCATTTGATTCTTTCTTGAGATAAATCGTGACTTAGGTAAAGACTTCCTAAATTTTGGGAGAGGTATGTGGTACATACTCTGGGGAGTTTGGTTTTGGTTTTGAATTACTGTTCCAGTATGGTTGCTACTGTAGCTGTTAGTATGGGAATGATGTCAATTGGCTTTTTCCCCCGTTCTCCAATTGATCTATGTGGTTCTATGACTGATCTTATTCAAAGTTTCTTTGAAATGTAAGGATGACTTGCACAGAGTATGAGTTACGCTACAACTCAGCTTTTGTGTTCTGTTGTGTTGTGTTTTTCCAGAGGATTTCAACAAGCTGTGCTCTGTCCCCTTGGTAATTCCTGAGAGACCAGGATATCCTCCCCCACCCCTTGGCCCCATTCCTCCAGTTCACCCTGTTTCTCCTGGCTTTCCTCCTGGACCTCCAGTTCCAGTCCCTCGACCACCAGTGGAATATCCATACCCGTCTCGGGAACCACCAAGTAAGGACTGAAAAGTCATCTGGTTTTGTTTTGTTTTACATTAATTGGCTTAACTTTTTTTGTTGTTGTTTATGCTGCTTTAGTCATTAAATTAGTGTATCAATTCTTAGATTAACTGGTATACGTAGTGTGGTATCTAAGTTTCTCAATTGGCCCCTTCCTTAGGAGAAAAATAGGAGGTTTCATATTCTCCAGATTAATGTCCTTTTGTTATTCAACAACTGTGGGAGAGGGAGAGATTTAAATCTGATTCACAGGATGAAGTCATAGAGGAGGTATAAAATTATACTTTGAGTTTTGTATGATGCAAAGTAGTTTTGTAAGTAATTACCAGAACTCATTGCCTTTGTCAGTTACCCAAACTGGAGACTTGAGAGCAAGGCAGAAAAGAGGTAGGGAGAGGCAGGCTACAGTGAGGCTACAGGACCTGGCTGCATGCGATCTCTGTAAGTGGGCATGAAATTATACTTTATTGGTCCCAGGTGACCTTTACCCAAAGAGCGTCTTCCTTCCTTTATGATTTAGCATCTTGACCATTGTGAATGGGTTAAGAAGTGATGAAAGATACCCTAGTTATAAATGATTTTAATGGGGTTTAATGTTATTCCCTTAGGGGTGCTGCCAGTCAATGTCACTGATTACTGCCAGCTGTTTCGATATCTCTGTCAAAATGGACGCTGCATTCCAACTCCTGGGAGCTATCGGTGTGAATGCAACAAAGGATTCCAGCTGGACCTTCGTGGGGAGTGCATTGGTATGTGATGCCTAGGGTTAGGTTGGCATGAGAAGCTATTGCAGTTCTGTCCCATGACTATATGGGTTTTCTGTTGTGGCTGTAATAAATCACCTCAAACTTAGTGGCCTAAAATAACACAAATCTGTAGTTCTGTAGGTTAGAAGACCTACACAAGTCTAACTGGGCTAAACTCAGGTGTCAGCAGCCTGTGTTCCTTCCAGAGCACTCAGAGAGAATCCATTTCTTTGCTTTTCCAGTGTTCCTTGACTGATGGTCCTTTCCTCTATCTTCAAAGCTAGCAACATAGCATTTTCAAATCTCTCTCTAAATCTTTGGTTCTATCTTCCAATTCCCTCCTCTACTTGTAAAGACCTTTGTAATTACATAGGGTTCATTTGCATAACTCAGGAAACACTACCACCACCACCCCGCCCCTGCCCTCCGTCAAGGTCTACTGATTAACAGCCTTGATTCCCTCTTGCCATGTAGCATATTTAGAGGTTCTAGGATTTAGGACATGAATATATTTGGGGAGAAGCATTATTCTGCCTACTATAGTGACTTTTAGCTTTCATGGTAAATACATTCAAGTCTTGCTGGTCACTTCAGCTTAAGTCATCTTCTCAAAATGACCATTAAAATAAAGCTTTAAAACTGTCTCCAAATTACAAATTTTTGCACATTTTACTAATTCAAATGGATAACTCACCAATTGTCTGTAGTTAGTCATTAAAAACTGAAGAGTGAAACTTTGAATTGTTGACATGAGTCATTTAAGCTAGCAAAAGGAGGAAATGTAACACAGGAATAATTCATCTGTTAATTGGAAAAGAACACCCAGTTGCCATCTAACTTTTAAAAAAAAATAAGTTATAGAAAGCAATTATGTAACTATGAATCAGGCAGAAATCAGGAGTTCTTAGTTTCTCATGCTGTGTAGTTTCCTGGTGTTATGAATGCCCCTTCTGGCACACGCTAAAAGAGGTCATCCAGAGCTGGTGGAAGAGGGGACATCTAGCTCACGGTGGAAGAGTGCACCTGCAGCAAGAAGCATGTGACTATGGATAAGTAGGTTATCTTCCAGAAGCCTTAGTTTCCATCTTTACAAATAGGGGAATGTAAACCAGGTCACTGTTAAATAGACTAATAGTTCTATACAACTGTAAAAGTAGTGGGAGCCTGTCTGGGGATGAGAGTTGAGGGGTGGACTCTGTGGTAAGTGAGAATAAGTCATTAAATGACAACTGTTTCATGTCTTATTCTGATGTTCTCAGCAGAACTCAGCAGGGGATGCTTAGATAAAGTTAGGCTTCCTTTTTATTGAAACATAGAACTCCAAGAGATACTCAGAATTCTATCTAGAAGCCATTTCTGAAATGTTAGTCTGTTTGATTCCCTTAGGCCAGACTCAAGGAAGAGAAAATGTTTCTTAGCTTGGAGTGTTGAGTTGCTACATGTTTGGCATTTTTCTCTGAAAAATGACACAGGAAAATAAGACACTTTACTCCACTGGTTTTCAATTGGTTGGTGACACAGTACCTTGTGGCAAAAAGAAAAAAGACCCTCTTCATTATGCTATTTATTTCTTAAAAGGAAAGTGTTCTAACATGTAAAGGAAAGCAATAAAATGTTCTTAAAGTTATGAGTTATTGCCATCTAA
Source organism: Canis aureus (assembly GCF_053574225.1). Lineage (NCBI taxonomy): Eukaryota > Metazoa > Chordata > Mammalia > Carnivora > Canidae > Canis > Canis aureus. Next base: position 19,500,593 of record NC_135642.1, on the reverse strand, counting down.
TTTCTTACTAAAATGCACCATATTTTGCAGATGTTGATGAATGTGAGAAGAACCCTTGTGCTGGTGGAGAGTGTATTAATAACCAGGGCTCGTACACCTGTCAGTGCCGACCTGGCTATCAAAGCACACTCACCCGGACAGAGTGCCGAGGTATGGTCCTAACGTGGAAGATGCCAAGTGAGGGGACATATACACTAAGTAGGAGGTTTGCTTCAAGGGAATTTAATGGAGTTTAAATAACCTTGCTGAAGAGGCTCATAGGCCCTTGTTGTTTTCTGCACTTAATTCCAGATATTGTCACTCTGAAGGACAGCATCATAAAATCCAGCAAACATTCAAATCATTTTAAAAAAGATACTTCTGTTCCTGGAGAAATATCTTATTTTCTATGTGTGTGTGTGTGTGTGTGTGTGTGTATGGAAAAAAATTTTTTTTGCCTTATCACTGTTGCTCTTAATTTTTCATCTGAGAGCCAAGGAATGGGGTTGTCCTTTGTTGACGCAGAAAGTGAGGACAGTTCTAGGTGAAGTTGTATTTCATTAATTTCTTAATGGGAAGATCTAAAGGAAAAGGAAGTAGCCACAGTGGTCACAGCAGCATCGCCTGAGAGCTGATTGGAAATGCAGAATCTTAGGCCCCACCTCAGACCTACTAAATCAGAATCAGTATTTTAATAAGATGCTCCCAGTGATCCATAAGCACGCTAAAGTTTGAGAAACACTACTATAAGTGTTTGCTGATAAATTTTTCCCTCTGTGTTTATTAATTAATTTATTATGTCATCCTATATGCCTTTTATCAGATGACTGATATACTAAAGTTTCTGGGACAGAAATAAGTAAGATGGACTTTCAACCCTTGGGGAACTCAAATATCTATGTCTCTATAGATTTGGCACAGAATAAGGGATTTCACTGATCCAGGAAAGCCAGATAAAAGCGTGTTCTGTGAGAATTCTGTGTTAAAATTAAATTCCAGGAAAGGTCAAAAGGTTTGTATCACTTTAAAAAAATTGTCAGCTGTTAACAGGAGTGGTTTTTTTTTGTTTTTTTTTTTTTGTTTTTTTTTTTAAGCAAAAGCTCTTCATATGAGTTAAAGACATAGAGCCTTTATTTTTAACAGTGACTGGTTGCAGAGTCTTAGAATGTGGTTCTGGCTTAGAGATTTCTTGCCATTTGTATATTTTAGTATACCACCTGTAAATGGCAGTTTTGAGCAGAAGAAACTGGAGCACAGAATGTCAACCTGCTAATATTTCTAGTAATGGCCTTACTCCCTAGATATAAATATAGGTAGTTTGAATGTATAACTGAGTTTAGAACATCATTAGTGTTATGACTGTTGTTTACAACAATTAGCATGTATGGTGTACTAGGCATTTTTCAATAGTGGAGAATAAACCAAAACCAGTGTCTAGAAGACTGCAGTATTAAGTAAGCAAATAGAAGAGATTCTTGAGGACTCAGCTGGAGTGAGAGCCAGCCAGTATAGATGCCTGCTGGTGTTATCGCTCTGAGACTTAATTTATTGGAGGTTTAGGATTACCTAAAAGCTTCAGATAATGTCTTCTTTAAGAGCTAGTGCTAAGCTTATCTCAGACATAAGAAGTTGATGACATATTCATGCCTTGGGGTCAATGGAAGTGGCCACAAGACAGTCAGAAAGTTGGTGTACTTAGCTGAGGAGAAGAGAAGGAGCTGAAGAGACAGACAGAAACACAGTAGGGAAGTTTGTATTACTCAGCCATTAGAAACGACAAATACCCACCATTTGCTTCAACGTGGATGGAACTGGAGGGTATTATGCTGAGTGAAATAAGTCAGTCGGAGAAGGACAAACATTATATGGTCTCATTCATTTGGGGAATATAAAAAATAGTGAAAGGGAATAAAGGGGAAAGGAGAGAAAATGAGTGAAAATATCAGTGAAGGAGACAGAACATGAGAGACTCCTAACTCTGGGAAATGAACAAGGGGTGGTGGAAGGGAGGTGGACCGGGGGAGGGGGTGACTGGGTGATGGGCACAGAGGGGGGCACTTGATGGGATGAGCATTGGGTGTTATACTATATGTTGGCAAATTGAACACCAATAAAAAATATACCAAAAAAAAGTTTGAATGGCAAGCTTTCAATTTATCTTGCAAGGCAGCGAGCAGACTGATGGTGCTCTGAAATTAGTGAGGAGAGAAAATGCCGAACTCTTTATACTGTTTGTTTTATCCTGGGGCCTCAAAAGATTATAGAATCCTAAAAAAAAAAAAAAATTTTCTCCTCAAGAGTATGTGGCTTTTACTATTTTTTGGAGTGTGGAGCAAGTCAGATTTTTGCAAGGATTAAGAAATAAATGAGAGAGAAAAAGAGCGTAGGTTGTTGGCACAAAGATCAGACAGAAGAAAAGCCCAGACTGCCTCAGCTAGTCCAATGACTCGTGTGGAAACCACTGCTGGATCTGCCCAGAAAGAAAGTGCGTCTGAGGGTCAACCTCCAGACACCGTGCAGACGCAGGGTAGACAGAGTAACCAATGTGCCGTGAATGCACATTCTTGTCGTCCAGAGGATGTTTAGGGTGCTTATACTCAGGCACATGTGGCCTCAGCTCTGCTCCCATGTACTACGACACAGTACCCAGGTCTCCGTCTTCTGGGGAATGAGCCCTGGCAAAGGTTGTGCGCTATGTAGACAAAGCAGCGTGTATTCATCCTCTTTGGTGTTCATCCAGGTATCTGGCCTAGAAACTGAGGGGAACAGATAATCCAGGGTACCATGTTGTCCAATTTGAGTTCATCATTGATCTTTAAATGAGAGATCTGATAGACGTTATTTGAGTTATTGTCCTTTTTAACACTTCCACGTCAACCTCTGTTGTTTACTTTGGCATAGTATTAGACAGAACAGAAAAGAAGGGGAAATGCCCCCATATTTTATTTGGTAGATAGAATGCTTATGAAGTTGTCAAAGAAACTAAGAATATACAAACAATAAAACTATACTTGGACCAGAATTGCCATAAGGAAGGTAAACATTTCATGCAGTTGCTGGTTTTCAGATGGCATTAAAATTTTTTATAGGATTTTTGTTTTACTGTTCTGATGTAGCTGTGAGATCTGCCTTTTTGAGCATGTGTTGAAAGATGCCAGCCAAAGTTTAATATAAATAATGATATATACTGGCTCATTAAATTAGCTAGGAAAATGAAGAAGAATCTATTTTGTGTATACAATTGAGATTTCAAGGATCTTGTTAGAAATTAGAGTTAGATCAAATGCTCTTATATTGGCATTCTTTTTCTGTGATAGGTCTTGGAAACTAATTAGTCATCTAAAATCTCACATTATTGGATATCAAGTTTACGTCAAAGAATATCATTTAGTAATTAAACCCCGAAACTACCATCATGGGTTTGGAGATGGAGGGCGGGAGAGAGGGAGATATAAAATAATTGTCAATCTGCCAACTGAAGACATATCTTCTGTTTTACCTTTAATTTTAGACATCGACGAATGTTTACAGAATGGCCGTATCTGCAATAATGGGCGTTGCATTAACACAGATGGCAGTTTCCACTGTGTGTGTAATGCAGGCTTTCATGTGACACGAGATGGGAAGAACTGTGAAGGTAAATGATAACAGTATGGCAGTCAGAGTAGCAGAATAATACTAATCCCCTTCTCCCATCCCGGTTTCAGTTTCAGAAATCTTTAACAAGACCAAGCCAAACATTGAGTGAAAAGTCAAAGTAGCAAATATATTTCATATATTGTTATTATGGGTGAGGCAAACATACTTGTCAATAATATTCATACCTTTAATTACATTTCTGTGATTCACATAACATTTCAAATATATGAAGAGAGCTTGTCCTTTAAAGATACCTGGTGATGATGAAAATTCTGTAACATAGATTATAACTTCCTAATTTTAGGCAATCAGAATTTGTACATTGTTTTTTTAATAGGACACACCTGAACTCCTATATTTCGTTTTTTTAATTCTTAATTGAAGCATAGGTGGCAAAAGCCATATAGTTTTTTTACATTTATAATTCTCCTGTTTAAAATGTCTGTCTAGTGGGACACCTGGGTGGCCCAATGGTTGAATGTCTGCCTTCGGATCAGGGCCTGATCCCAGGGTTCTGGGATCGAGTCCCGTATCGGGTTCCCAGCAGGAAGCCTGCTTCTCTCTCTGCCTATTCCTCTGCCTCTCTCATAAATAAATAAATAAATAAATAAATAAATAAATAAATAAATAATCTTTAATAAAATACAATAAAATAAAGTATCTAGTAAGAAAAAACTACAGAGTATCTGGAACTGTAAAAATTTTTGAAACATTGACTATTGAGAACTAGCTATCTTGCCTCTCAAATTAATCACCTCATTTTGAATTGGGCTGTTTCAAACGTTTTGTCTTTTTCCCCTGCAATTTTTTCCTGAATTGAAAATATGACCATTATTGATGAGTTTCCACTTCTTAGACCTTTAGCAAAAAATGAAGAATGCTTCTTATCGTCTTTCCCAACGTCTTTGGGAAAGATCCCAAGAATCTATTCATACATTAAAAGAATTTCAAAATTGTTCTTAGAAACATTTTTGGCAGAATATTATCTTAGTGATTCAATTCAAAGACTTAATGCCAGAATTCTCGGTTGGGATAGAATCCTGTTTAAAAAAAAGAAAAAATCATAAATTACATTGGTTTGACTAAAGCCTGTAAGTGAAAACACACTGTGTCTAGAAAAGCAAGTGCCTCCCAAGACAACTGTAGTATTAAATAAAATAAGGTATTGATGAATTTAAAGAAATAAACCTATGATCAAGGAGTTCTAAAGGTTAGCTAACGTGGCTATACTCCATAGAGTGTTGCATTTTAAAAATACATTTTTTCCTACCCCTATTTAAAACTTCAAACTTGAAGCTGTTCTCTGGTTTCTACTTTATAAAGAATCAGAAGGTGGTCTAAGTCTGTTTTAAGTTCCATCATTCTTGGTTTTGATTTTTGTTTTTATTTTTCAGTGTATTAAGGGTAATATCAGTGAAGTAAATAGAACTGTCAGACAGTTAACACACTTTTCAGTTTGCAAACTACTGTCTTTAAAGAAAAAGTCCTGGTAGCTTCCATACACATGAGGTTTTATATAAACGATTATATATGGATTTCATGTCTATACACATGTGTATATATGTGTGTATATATATACACATAAAATAAATTTAGCTCTGTAGTTTGCATGCACACGTCAAAAATTGAGAACATAAGAACACACATTTTATATGGCCCTTCTTCTTCTGTATGCTATAATTTGGAAGAAAATTAGCCTTAGACTATATAATTACAAGAAAATGGAAGAAAAGTGAAGAAAAAGAACTATGTTCATTCAGGTTGTCTTCTTTTGTAAGCTTGCTCTTCTGGGCATAAGGAAATGTATCTTTTTATATTTTTCAGATATGGATGAATGCAGCATAAGGAACATGTGCCTCAATGGAATGTGTATCAATGAAGATGGCAGTTTTAAATGTATTTGCAAACCTGGATTTCAGCTGGCATCAGACGGGCGTTATTGCAAAGGTTTGTGCTGTAAAACTCTAAGTTGTATTCTCCTCTTGTTTTTTCTCCCTTCTGTATCGCTTAGAGGTGCTTTGCCTCACTGAGTCTCCCCAGTTAAAGTGCTCCTAATTTGGTTTAGAAAACCTGTCTGGACCTCCTTCTTAAGGACAGCCATCCAGAGAGGTATGGTTTATGCTAAAGAGGCTGCTCTTATTGCAGAAAGGGTGTTAGGGGTCTCCTAAAGGAGAATGAAAGGGTACATAGCAAAGGAATGAGAGGCTGAAGTTGGTCCACTGATAGATGTGAGCATCTTTTCAAAGAAGCTGGATTCTTCCTTTTCCTTGCATTGGGGAATCACGGAAGTTAGGTTTTATGATGGCTGTCATTTGCTACCTCTTGCATCTTTACCTGGACAAACTATTGTAGATTCTTACTGCAGCAATCTCTTCTCTGTAATTTCCTCCAGATATCTTAAGAAACAAAGTTTCTTGTGGATGATTTATTTAGGCATTCTTAAGTCACATAAGCATAAAGGGAAATAGAATTGGGCAGCCCAGGTGGCTCAGCGGTTTAGCGCCGCCTTCAGCCCAGGGTGTGATCCTGGAGACCCGGGATTGAGTCCCACGTCAGGCTCCCTGCATGGAGCCTGCTTCTCCCTCTGCCTCTGTCTGTGCCTCTCTCTCTCTCTGTGTCTCTCATGAATAAATAAATACAATCTTTTTTAAAAAAAGGGAAATAGAATTAAGCAGAAGAGATTAAACTAAGAACCATTGTTTAGCTTGGTAGCTTTTGAAATAATCTCATTACTTCAGGTATGGAAACAAAAATGAGGATTTTTACTTGTGCTGTTGAAAACTGGGGTTCTAAAAAGAGTCATCGAGATAAATTTGCACTTAGTATGTCTTGCCTTATGTAGTCAGGGATGAGTGATTATTGCCCTTGGGTCCAAATTCTAAGTTGAAACCATACTTCTCAAGGAATCTTGTATCCAAACAGGCCCAGGAAATCTTGTAAAATACTGCACTCAAAGCCTTCTGCTCATAGTTTCAGATGGAGAAGTGCAGAGTGTCAAGCTGTTTGGTACTGAGAAAACAGAGTAAAGTCCTATGATGCCTTTTCTCCAGGTTCCCCTGGTAGACAGTTTTGGTAAAGGTGTTCACCAATAGATGAGGCTTCTTCTTCTTTCTTCTATGGAAGAAAGCCTTGTATGAAGTTGTTGGCAAGATGTGCATTTTTTTCTAGGCTTAAAAGAACTTCTATCCTTTGGTTGTTTACCTGTATCCTCCATGACCTTCACATCAGTGTCTCTTAATATCGTGCAACTCTGTCCTCTTAGTAAGAGAAAACATTTTGAGTTTTTAAAATTTGAAATAAGAAATAAGTTTCTATATTACTGAGCCCTGTGCGAGGAGGAACTTATTGTTTGGAAGACAAGATTAACACGTGGAAATATTCTACAATGTAAAACAGAATACAACTAAGTTCCAAATTGTGCAGGTTGAGTGCTATACAAGTGAAAAAGAAAGGGGAAGGAAATGATTGCTGGAATACTTGGAATTAGGCTTCCAAATAAAATAGCAGAAGGAAATGTGAAAGCCCCTTTGTGAGCAGACCTTTTGCAGGAACACACACTCTTGCCTATCCACAGGGCATACTGAGATTGACTTTGGTGCCTGTAGGCTGCTGGTGACCCAGGCCACTGCCTCTCAGCATTAAGTATGACCAACAGATAATGCTGATGTAATTATTTCAGAAGACCTTATGACCTCATAGATTAAACTAGGTTTTCCAACTGTTTGCAACCCATGAAAATAGACTTCAGACTAAAGAGAAAAGAAAGAAATTTCTTGTATGCCAAATTTTTCCTTTTCTGTAACTTTTCTCTTGACATCATTGGATAAGATTTTCTTTTAGTACTGAGTATTTAGTTCTGAGACCACAAAGATGTGACTGTTCAAAGCTAAAATAAACAATGCTAATTTAATGTCTATGGTTGACTAATCTGATAAACAGCATGGCCTCCCTGATCACTCTCTGAATATTGGGGCCACTCAAATTGAGTCATGTCCTTTAGATCTATGTTACAACTCTGTCCCCATTAAAAAGCCTTTGTGTCACTTTTCAGGCTATAGTTGTCACTGTATTACTGTATATCTCAACTTGAACAAAAAGGTGACCTGAATAACTGAACCAGTTTGAGTTCATGTATTTAAATATAACTGGTGCTTTAAAATACAATCTGTACACAGAATCTTGGACCATCCAAGCATATCTTGTGCCAGATAACACATGCTAAGTAAAATGTAGAGGTGTTTCAGTTTTCATTTGCCTTTTTAAGGTCAGAAAAAAAAGAAATAGTTGAATACACTAGGTATATATTATAAAAAGAGTTGTTAGAAAGTGACTTGCTTCTAAGTGTTAAATGTTTTCCAAAACACAATTTTGGTACCATTTCTACTTTCTCATATTGAAGGGGGAAAATATTTGCTATTATTAGCATATGCCCAATAAAGTCTTTTACCAGACCTCCCTAAGCATATACATACAATACTGTAATGTATCTGTAATACTTAGGAAAGATTTTTCTTTGCTGGGTTCCAGTTGCTTACAGTGCTGTTGTTGGCCAGAAGTGGTCATCAAAATATTCTATATTCATTTTCCATTTCTTTTCTATAATGTTCCATCAGGGTTTTAGTTCTATATCTCTTAATGCCACACTAGTCATCTCAGAGAGTTTAGGCATGAGTGATATTGGAATGGACCCCAGTCTGAGTATTGGATGCCAAATGGAGAAGCTTCCTGCCCAGGTCAAAGTTGCAGTCTATTATCAAGCTAGATTTCTCACAGTCCTGGAAGAATTGCCGTGTGAAATGTTCCATAAGACCCTTTGTCTGTTAGCTGTCACTTTTCTTCTTCCAATTCTGTTTTTGCCTTCTTGATTCTTATTTTGGATAAAAAGATCTCAGGAGGATATTATTGAAATAGCTTTCTCTGTGGTAAAAAAAAAAAATGCTCAGTGTAGTTTGTCAATTTTTGTTACTATTTTCTCAAAGGACAATGAAATGTGTCTCATTGAGCTTTGATTGTTGATGCTGCATATTACTTTCCATCTTCCCCATTTTCAAGTGTTGTAAAAGAATTATAAACATGTGATGGTCTCATATAAACATCACTATTTTTAATACGTGCTTTTCCCCACCACAGATATTAATGAGTGTGAAACACCTGGGATCTGCATGAATGGACGCTGTGTCAACACTGATGGCTCCTACAGATGTGAATGCTTTCCTGGACTGGCTGTGGGTCTCGATGGTCGTGTGTGTGTTGGTAAGATAAAGCTATGACTAGATAAGACACGTGGTAGAGATCCACACTCTGTCGACCACTAAATCCCGCCAATAACAAATGCACTCTACTGTAACGGATAGGACAGAATTAATATTTGTGGGGGAACAAACCAACAGTATCAGTTTTCTTCTTGCATAAATTTAATATTAATCTAAGAGGTAGAAAGATGAGCTGAGATAAATGAAAACCAAGGGAATCCCCACCTCTCTTTCCCCTTTTTCTTTTCTAATCATATAGATGTACTTAATTTTCACCAACTCTCCTTTGTTGATAATAGTTATGGAAATTGGCCTGTATATGCTCATTATCTCATAGTGGACATTTTCATATAGGAAATTGAATGTCCGAAGGGAAATCTAGAAGGCAAAGGAGGATACAGATAATCAAGAACTTTATGTAATATTTTTATGTCTTTGCATGAATTTTGAAATTTATTGAGAAATAGATATTAATTTTATCCAAATTATTTTTAGGAAAGGCAGTCAGTAAACACTTGAATTGGGAGTGGGTTGGGCATGGCTGGAAACTCCCTCTCTGGTGGTAAAGATGACACTACTTAGTAGAGCAATGTCTATTAACTTGTATAATGAAACTTTTATAGATTAAATTTCCTCCATTTTGAAAGTACATCTAATTCAAACATTCAGTAATTGCATGTTTATTTTGAGATAGGCCACACTTCTAAGAAAGATCTTATTTATCATGGGATGAGGGTTACTGGTCATCCATCATTCATTTAACTTGTATTGCCCTTGTCTGCAGAAGTTTGAGGAAGACAAAATGAATAAGATAGAATCTCAGGATAGAATCTCACAGTTGAGTAAACCATTGGTAGTCCCTAGAAAACTGAGAGTCTGGCAATTGGTTTCCAGTTCTTGGAAGCTGAATGTAGTGTGTTTTATTTTGTCTTTTTCTTTTGAAACCTAAGACCAGAGGCATTTTCTGTGAGTTAGAACAGGGACGATGGCTAAATAAAGCCAGCTTCACCTTTGACCTGGAGAGTTCTCATCTGTTTGAAGTGATAGTGTGATGACAGTTGCTTCTTTCTGTTTAGACACACACATGCGGAGCACATGCTATGGTGGATATAAGAGAGGCCAGTGTGTCAAACCGTTGTTTGGTGCCGTTACTAAATCTGAATGCTGTTGTGCCAGCACTGAGTATGCTTTTGGGGAACCTTGCCAACCATGTCCTGCACAAAATTCAGGTATGTGGTGTCATGAGGATGCCCTCGTACTACCAGCCTTCTGCCACCATCTACAATCTTTGCGTCTATAAAAGTCACAGGGAAAGATTATATTATGTTCTCCAGATATATCATTTACCTTCCTGGGGTCTTGGCAGGGTTACCCAGGGTCTGATCACACGTTTTTCACCCAATCCCAATAATCTTTGGGAACAGGCAGCATGTTTAGAACCTCCATCCTAACTCTTCCACCTTAGTAATAGTCACGCTCTTTGGAATTCATGCAACTTGCCTTGTTTTCTAAAGTAGTTTCACAGTGTTTGCATTTTTCAGTAACTATTATAAAAGCAGAATTTTACAGAGTGTAAAAGTAAATAATTTTCAGATTACCTGAATATTTCCAACTTTTTTCCAAAAGGCCATGTGAGAATTTTGTTCAAATCCCTCATGTTGATTTAAGTGTGCTTCTCCTAAATGATTTTATTCAACCCTAGGGAAAAAGTATTTTTCTCAGTTTGAAGTGACATGGTATAATGAAAAGAAAACTGGTTGGTGAGTCAGAATTCTTCCCAGCCATGGGCAGACAAATTACTTAATTGGGGGGTTTAGTTCTTTGTAAATTTTTGTTTATTTAGGAGTTTTGCTCACCTACTTTCAAAAGGACCGGAGATGGCTTACAATAGTAAACAACTATAAAATAGAATAATATGGAAAAGGGATCCTTAGTTTTCTCATCTACAAAATGGATTATTTAGGTAATCCAGAAGATCCTCTCCAGTTATAAATTATTTCTGTCTGTAAGGCAAAAATAGTTTATTGAAACTAAAGCAATAAACTGTCAACATTTGGAAACTTGGCAGTTTCCTTTCAATGTTCTAAAATAGATCCAATATTGAAAATATGTAGCTCTGATTGGTTGGTTTAAATCTAAGATCCAGTTAGTTCATTTCTGGCCTAGAGACAATCAATTAAAAATTAACTCACAATTTTTAAACATTTGCCATTTTGAAAATAATATTTTAAATTAGAGAGTTAGAGATTAAAATATGAGAAGTTAGAGAAAGTTAAATGGAAGACTTTAAAAGAAATGAAGGAATGCCAGTTAAAGAAGAAAGCCTTATTCTGGCTGATTTCTTCACAAATTGCCATTTTATTACCAATCAGTTCAATTCATGCTCACAATAATACTTCAATTACACACCATAAAATACAATCTTATTCAACAAAGATACCTCCATGTAACTTTATAGTTGTATATCGTTAATACTGTCCTTTTGTAAGTTACTTTAACTTTTCAAAGTACTTCTCTTACATACTTTGAATTTATAAGATGAATGAGTATCATGAAAACTGAGTATAGGTGATTTGTTTACATCTTCAGTAAGTGGAAGAACCAGAACTTAGAATCCAGGACCTTTGGTGCATATAGTTCTTTGCTTTTGCATTTTCCTCTGGACCCAGTACATGTCCAAAGAATTCTCATGATACCTAGGGAAATGAAGTAATATTATAAAAAGATGACTAAAAGAGACCAGATTTCTTCAAGCAATGAAGCTTAAGGAGGGTTAAATTTGAAGCCCAGCCCCACTAGCTTCTGTTTTATATTTGAATGTACTTGCACAGAAAAGGTCCACATGTGGAAGTGCTTTCCCTCAGTTTGGTTTCTCCACCTCTTTGGTAGATGAAAATGCCAGATCATGAAGGATCTGAGCATAGAATATCCCTTATTTCAGGAGAAAGGGGATATTTTAAAAGGTACTTAAAATATCTAAAAGTTTCCTTCTTTAGTCAATTTAATGAGAAACTCCAACCAGATCACATCTAAAGTCCATCTTTGTGTCCTGGAAGGAAGCCAAGGAAGCTATATATGAAGATATTTCTCACTGGCTGCTGCATGTTTATTTCTTATAGGAATCAGTCAGTTAAATCCACAGAAGTATAAGTATTAGGAATCTTCTCATATGTCCACATACGGTTGTCTCTGTGGCACAACACCAAATTGGCTCAGCAGCACATACCACTTATTAAATGCATGAACTGTGTGAGGAGCCATGTGGAGCACTTTACATGTTCTCTTGTGACATCCATAGAACTGTCATGTGAGTTGGGTATCCTTGTCTCCAGTGTGTAGAAGAGGAAACTAACAAAGAGAAACGGCTTGCTCCTAAATAAGCATTGTCCTCAGTGTTCAAACCAGTGCTGACCTGAATTGACTGACTGCAGAGGATAGTCTAATATCAGATCCTACCCAAATGGAAAAGAGCAGTGACAATAATTTGCTTCCATTTAGGCCAAGCATCAGTTAATTTAGTACTAATTGTGAAACTGCTCTTTGCAAAACTGGCATGATATTGTTTTTCTTATTCTGTTACTTACAGTATTTTGAAAGTGTTTTAATTAATCACTGACATGAGAGAATAATGACATGGCATTTCTTTTGGCTATGACACGGCAATTCTTTTGGCCTCCAGTCCCAGGCTTTCAAACACACAATGGCAGCTACCTTCCCAAAGGAAGGTCCCATTTAGCTGGATTTAAAAATTAAGGAATTTCACCAATTCTCTCAAATTGACATTTGCATGAAGGCAGAGGCTCTGAAGGGTTCAACCTTCATTTTAAAAAAATTCTGTGTAACTCATTTGCATCCACTGTCATCAGGAACAGTTTTCTAGCACTCAGAAGTTCAGGAGCTATTTGCTTCAGCAGTGAGGTGTGGTTGGCCTCTATAAAGAGGCCGTCCCTAATAGCTGTTCTCCTACCACTTCAGCACAAATGATTTGCATTTGACCGTGATCAGACTCCGTGGTTGCCGGAAACTGTGGGCAACTAAGAGGACACTTTAATTTGTTTTCCTTGGATAATGTATGCTTCCAGTTAGTTCTCCATTTACATCATTCACTCTTATGTTCATCTAAGTATTGTTGGAACTGTATGTGAAACATTGCATCAGTTTTAGGAAATAGAAATCTGATTCCATCAGAATTTGGGAGCATATTCTGCACACCTCAGTTCTTGGTAAGACCTCAGTTTTAACATTATGCAATACTTTGCCTATGGATTTATCAGAGAGGATGAATTTAACATTCCAATGAGTGTGAGTTTTAAAAATATACTTAAATACAAGTGCAGAGAGAAATGAGAAAATGTTAAGTACTTGATTGTACTAAAAAAAAAAAAAAAAAAAAAACCTCCAATAGTTCACACTAAGAAGCAAAATTATTCCCAAGATAGTGGGAGAAGGTTTTATTAACAGTTAAGAAACCACATTTTAACAGGCACATTTCACTGTAAGTGTAAAGTGTTCCCCAGTGAACGAAATCAAATTATAGGAAAAACACCTTTTCCAAAAGCGCTTTGCACAAGGAATTACTGTAACTTGCTTATGTCCTTCAAAGTCGTTTTCCACAGTGATGCAGAGCCTTTCAAATGGGAGCCTGGGATACCAGTGACTCCCTTGGGAGATGCCTCCTTTTTCTGTTACCACTTTCTTTCGGTTCCACTCACTTAGGAGGAAATGATGTGTGCAAAGCCAAGCACAGGATCGACCTCTTCTACAAACAAAGGAATCATTTACTATCTGTTAATTTATTGCAGCGGAATATCAGGCACTCTGCAGCAGTGGGCCAGGAATGACATCAGCAGGCAGTGGTAAGGACTGGTTTGGAATTCACTTCCTTCAGCATGTGCAGAAGCAGCAGTGGTGGGCCCTCATCTGGGTTTCCAGTTGGTCCCTTTACATGCAGACTGAGGAGGTCTGACCTCTTCTCTGGTCATCACTGCATGATGTACCTGGAACACCTAGAAGCCCCCAGGGGCAGAGCAACTGTGGTACACTGGGTCCTGGGATTGCTGGGTTGAGGTGTGGGGCTTGATACTGAATAGTTGGGTGTTCTCCCAGGGTGATTGATGGGAGGACTGCAGATTAAATACAATGAGTGTGGTCTCTCATTCATGAGAAGAGACAGTCTGGTCCCCCTTTGGCTCTTCCACCATCAAGTGCAGTTCAGGGTTATGGGCTCAGTTGAATTATTAGACATTCACATTTGAATAATTTATTTACTATCAAGTGTTCAGTCAGTATAAGATGTCAATAGGGGGATCCCTGGGTGGCGCAGTGGTTTGGCGCCTGCCTTTGGCCCAGGGCGCGATCCTGGAGACCCGGGATCGAATCCCACATCGGGCTACCGGTGCATGGAGCCTGCTTCTCAATCTGCCTATGTCTCTGCCTCTCTCTCTCTCTCTCTGTGACTATCATAAATTAAAAAAAAAGATGTCAATAGGGAGCTATCTTATATTTTGTAGCAAGCAGAGATAGCAATTAACTGAGTGGGAAGAAGATGAAATATTTCAGTAGACGGGTTAGAACTAGAGAAATATCTGTACCATGAAAGAATTAAAGTTAAAAGGGAGAATTAGAATGAGGTTAAAAACAGGTGACAGGAAAGATGAAGGGATTATTTTATTAATATAAAACTAAATAGTTCAACTCAGGACAGGTCTGAAAAAAAGTAGACCGAATTGATTGTCCACTCATTCTCATGATTCATTTCATCATTATATGTGGACGAAGGTAGAGAGGAGATATTTGAGGGAAAGAGGAGTAGTAAAGAAATTTATAATGAATAAAGAGTGAGTGGGGAATAAATAAAGTTGTGATAGGGACCTGGAGAAGGAAAAACATGTCAACCTTGACTTATAGAAGATTTGAGACTAGCCATTCACTGATTGTCATCTGCATCACTCTTGACTAGAGAGCTCTCCTCAGTCTGTAGGCACACAGAAGAGGGAGGACTTAGCCTCATCTGGGCTGAGCAGCAGAGGGGTTTCCAGAACAGGTGATGTTTGAGTGTGCTTTGAACCAAAGAATAGGCCTGGTTCCAAACACTCCCCACAAAGAGCAAAAGGACATTGTATGTTCATGGAAGAACGAGAAATTTAAAGTAAATAGAGTTAATATTTTAACTTAATCTTGATTATTGAACCTACAAAAGTTTGAACCATGAGAGTGACACGGTCATCTTGTTTTTTAAGCTAAGTCTGATGGCACTGTGGAAGGTACACCAAAGAGGCTGGGCTGGTGGCAGGGAGACCAGCGGGAGGGACTGGGGCTCTGTGGTGATCCACTTTTCCATCTTGATGTTTGAGTCAGAAGACCAGGGGTTTTCCTTCAGCCTGATTAAAGATTGGTAATCTTGTAGTTTGAGCTCAAATGCCAAGTTCTTCTCTAGGACTGGTGGAAGGAAGATGTGAGTCAGAACATCTTGTAGTGAGAAACAGTGATCAAGTTTCCTCTTCAAAGTGAAACTTTATTTTCACTAGGTTCTAACGTTGTTACATTTATTGTAATGTTATTTTCTTTGGTAGTTCTTTGATGTTAAATTTAGAATGTTATTGATACTGAACTTTTTTCTGGTGGTGCAGATATAAATGAATGTGCGTTAGACCCGGATATCTGTCCAAACGGAATTTGTGAAAATCTCCGTGGGACCTACAAATGCATATGCAATTCAGGATATGAAGTGGATCCATCTGGGAAGAACTGTGTTGGTAAGAAGTTTTACCTGTTTCCTAAGACATCTCACACATCATGCATTGCTTCTTTGTTGCTTTGAGGAAACTGCTTTCAGTAGCTGAAGGGCCTGGGCAAATGGATGGCCTTGACTTTGGGTGTCAGCATGGCACATACATGCCTTGATTAACTAAAATTTACATACCTGAATCCTGATAATTTATAAGTAGTCATGTGTCATGTTCACTCCAAAAAAGAGAAGCTCCTTAGATGTATACAAAATACAGATTGTGAGCCATTTCTTATGTGTCTACAAAGATAGCCCTATTTTTACCGAGAGAAACAACTCTTTTCCCAACTACTTTATTAGATTTAATCAAAGAAAACCCAGTTTATTTTCAGTAATACCTGTTCTCTGTTAAGTTTAGCAAACACCATATATTTTTTAAAGATTTTATTTATTGGGACATCTGGGTGACTCAGCGGTTGAGGGTCTGCCTTCCACCCAGGGCATGATCCTGGAGTCCCAGGATCGAGTTCCACATTGGGTCCCTGCATGGAGCCTGCTTCTCCCTTTGCCTGTGTCTCTGCCTCTCTCTCTTTGTGTCTCTCATGAATGAATAAATAAAATCTTTTAAAAAGATTAATGTATATATTTATTTGAGAGAGAGAGAGAGGGAACAAGCAGGAGTGGTGGTGGTGATGGCAAGGGGGGTGGGGAACAGAGGGAAAGGGAGAAGCAGGCTCTCCACTGAGCAGTAAGTCCCATGATGCAGGTATCTATCGCAGAATTCCAGGATCATGACCTGAGCCCAAGGCAGATGCTTAGCCAATTGAGTCACCCAGGTGCCCCAAGAAAACACCACATTTTGATGCTCTAATAAAATCTTAATGAAAGTACCAGCCAATAACTATAAAAAAAACAAAAACAAAAACTTTGGGAATAAAATGGTCAATATGGGCACCATTTTTTTTTTTTAATTTTTTCCAGTTGCCTAGACTAGTATTTTCTGAAATCTACTATCTATTCTATGGTGCAGTGACATACTACTGCAGATTTCCTGAAGTTCAGCTTCTAACACCAGAATATTCAAATTTATGGGAATATGCCAGAGTATACCAAAAGCAAAATGTAAGATGGTGTATCTTTTTGATTTGAAAGCAAAACAAATTTTACATAAAAAATAGTTTCATGAAGTAGGGAGAAAATTAATCAGTTTTAATAAATATAAAAACGGGGCCTCAAATATACTTTTAACTCTCTAAAAGCCATTTAGGGTTTAGGTGTTAGAACTTAATCTCTCCTGCCATAAGTGGTATTTTAGTTGCAGGGTTTGAAAAGTACTGCCATACGGTAGTCAGTCATTGGAACATGTAATAATTCTGAGATGCTGCAGATTGAAATAAACACAAATGTCTTTGTTTTCATTCTTTCAACACATAATCGAGCAAGTATTAACTACTCCTCAGGTGCTGGACTCAACTATTGCCTAGACAGCCATAGTTGCTATATGTTCTGACTCAAGAAAAGAAAGTTCCTTCTCCTATTTGTCCCTGGGTAACAAGCAATTTTACTTGCCATGGCTCCTTACTTTACCATTGCAAATCTGGTGTTGAGGAGCTTGCCGAAATACTTAGATCCCTCCCAAGAGACTTGTTACCTCTGATTAGACAGACAATACTTTAACCTTAAAAGGATTAAGATTAAATTACATCATATAGAACTTCATTCCTTTGGACAGGGAAAAATGGCCATGTCAATTAAATATTTTGAAAAAGTTTACTATTTTGAACTATTAAAACATGACCATCTCTGATATATCCATGAGTTTTCCTCTGTCTTCTTGTCATCGTGCAATTCTTTTCAAAGCTCCTCCAACCTAATTGTGTATTTCTGTCTCCTTTCAGGAATCTTTGTACACCAGAAAGTACTCTAGTTCGTTATAGTCCTTTTAATGTATTACAGAAGGCCTCATTCACATTTGATTCTTTTATACTTTACCATTTCTTCTTTTTCTTTTCTTTTTTTCATAGCTTCTTCTCCTACAAAATTCTGTGTTTCTATGGACATTGTGAGATCAGTATTAAAACAATATGTGCACCTTTACTCTAGACTCTATGTGTGGCTCTGTGTACAAAGACTCTATGTGTTTCTCTGTCTGTATACAAAGAAAAGAGAATGATTCTAGAGATAGAATGGAGAGGAAAGATAACTCTAGATGTCCTGAAACAAACCCTCTATCGCTTTGCCCCTTCTGGCTCTCTGAACACCTGAGTCATTTCTGCAGGTCACCTATGCTCACATGTTCCTGCCTTCTCTTCTTCCCTGTACTTCCACTATTCACCATAAATAATTTTTCTTTTTGTCTTCTGTCGAACTGCTTGAAGGACAGAACATGGCGAGAATACAGTCCCTCTTGTACAATGTAGAGTTCTAGAATTTTGCAGGTTGAAGTAAAGAGGTTCAATAGGTTGAACTCCTATTTTCCTCAAATTAGGTTAGTTAGGCAAAAACCAATGTTAGAGGAATTTTGCCTCTTTGCTTGAGTTAATCATATCATTGGACCTTAAATACTTAACCTAAAAAAGCATGAGAAGTTGCGTGCAAGGGAATGTGCTCCACTTAAGTTCGTGTTTATTGGTTTTCCAGATATTAATGAATGTGTATTGAACAGTCTGCTTTGTGATAATGGACAATGTAGAAACACTCCTGGAAGTTTTGTCTGTACCTGTCCCAAGGGATTTATCTACAAACCTGACCTAAAAACCTGTGAAGGTAATCTGTGTTTTTATTCTTACACTGTGTACTTTATTGTCTTTCAGTATGCCAGTGAAAAACCATGAGAATAAGTTAGAGTCACCTCTATTTTAGACAATTACGTCATTGTAATTGAGATTCTGTGGTCCTAAATGACACCTGTATGCACTTTGTAGGCTACTGATGGTACTTACTTACAGTTGCCATTTTATTTGCCATCATTTAAAAGATGAAGAAAATATCACACTAAAGTTAGTAATTTGGATATCACATCTAATGTTTGCTCCAGATTTTCTGAATAAAAAGATTCAGCTGTATGCCAGATTCTGTGCTTAAGAGATATGCTCAATCATTATTTTTTGACATTCCATCTAGTCTAGAAAAGAACTTCCTAGGTCAGCTTTACTATCTAATAAAGAATATATGGTAGCAATTGAGGCCAGAGTTTAAATATTCTTTCATGCCCAAGACTACTCTTTAGCAGTAATGTGGAGCTGTTTTTGTTTTAGACATCGACGAATGTGAATCAAGTCCTTGCATTAATGGAGTCTGCAAGAACAGCCCGGGCTCTTTTATTTGTGAATGTTCTTCCGAAAGTACCCTGGATCCAACAAAAACCATCTGCATAGGTATTTATCCTGCTGATCAGCATTGTATTTAATGTTCACTTTTAGTGCAAAAGAGTTTATTGCAAAGAATTTAAATATGGATGAACAAAATTGTAAATGACCACTATCACTTGTTTCACATGTCATTCATGCTGTAATTCCAATGCACATTTGCTTTTTTTATATAGATTCTGTTATCTATTAACGTCATCTCCCACCTCCCTGCAGAAACCATCAAGGGCACTTGCTGGCAGACTGTCATCGATGGGCGGTGTGAGATCAACATCAATGGAGCTACCTTAAAGTCCCAGTGCTGTTCCTCTCTTGGTGCTGCCTGGGGGAGCCCTTGTACCCTATGCCAAGTCGGTAAGAGAGTTGGACCCATTCCACTGGTCACTTGCTTAGAAACTGGAAACCCAGTACTTTGTTCATTTAGATATACCTAGGAATTCTAGATTTAGTTCTTATGACCTCTGTGAAACGTATTGCTGAAGAGGAAATTAAGAGAAGTGTCAAGGACAGTAATTTTGTGTGATTTGGTGATTGGGTTATTTTCTACCACCCGCACTGTAATGTGGTTACTTAGTGTTGCTTTCCTAGATCAGGAATTCCAATGGGTTCTCTTGGAAACTCATAATTAGGGGTCTTGAGGTTTTTACAGGCACAGATTATCTTCCAAAAAATGTATTGATGTTCTTTACATTCAGGACTTAACTTCTAAATCTGTTGCAAAGCTGAGGTCTGAGATCCTTGCTGATGATTTTATTGATTCAGTGTTCAGATATATAAATGTGTGGATTTAAATAATGTGAATGCTGCATGGCGGGAGATCTTCGAATTCTAAAGTTTATTTTCCGTGTTCATGTTCTAGGAGTCATATATTGTGATTCCTGTTTTAGAGCTGATAGCAAAAAAGAAGTCTAGCCAAGTTCCTTCTTAGTCATCACCTTAGCATGATCTTTAGGGGATCTTTGGGTCTTTCAGGACCTCTCAGAGGAATTGAGCTTAATTCAAGGAGACATTTCATCCTCTTCCTCCTCCTCCTTCTTCTTCATCTATGCAATCTCAGAAACACTTTGTTATCTTAGACTTATTCATAGCAACAAAATCTAATTCATGCCCAGGTCCTCTTTTGGATTTCTTATACTATGTGATAAAGAGTCAGGATATTGTTATCTCAAATTTGTTTTTTGTTTTTGTTTTTGTTTGTTTGCTTTACAGATCCCATATGTGGCAAGGGCTACTCAAGAATTAAAGGAACACAGTGTGAAGGTATATTTATGCCTATTTATAAACCATAAATTTCTGTGTGCCTGAAGAATGCTTGTGTGAACTTGGACTGGATAAAGTTGTCATGTAACTTCCCAGTGAGAAATATGCAGCAGAGAGGAAAATAATGAGAACTGCAGAACATAACAGATGTTAATTTCACAAGCATATATATGCTGTTGCCAGTGTTGGATCACTCTGGCCACAGGGCAGGGTGACTGAGAATGGTTTAGGCTGACCATGGTTTTGAGTGACTTCACTTTCAAAATACTATCAGGAAGAGAAAAATGGAAGTTTTCGATGAGGCTATAAAATTTGCATTTTTTTTCTTGGTTTGTCCTGGTGTGTGTGTGTTTGTTTGTTTCATGGTCATGGATGACCTTTAGAAGGACATACTCTATTGTCTCTTTTTTGAAAGCTTACATGGATTCTCTCCAGTTTATTGTGATTCTTTCTCACGGAGTCCCAGATAGACGTAGGTCAGGGTGACTAACACAACCTGACATGACATGGCAGCTGAAAAATTTTAAAAACAGCAATTAGTCCCATATGTGGAATGAAATGAAGTTTTTTTTTTCCCTGCTAAAATAAAGAGAAACACTACAACCCCCACCCAAAGTTTTGTTCCAAATGATGACTGAATCCTTTGGCCTTTCTCTGGTCCAGACCCACTGTTAATAACTTATCTGACCTCAGCAGCACATTTTGGTGTACAAGTGGCCAGAACAAAAAAACCCAAAAAGGTAAATTTCCCACTTCCCACTTATCTCTCTCACAAGGAAAGACTTAAAATATTTTTTTTATACCATCCCCAGCTTAAAAAGTTATTTTTTCTGAACAGAGACACAGTATGGCATTGGGAAGTGCTTTTCTTTGAATTAACTTGATGGTGAGTATTTATCCAAATTATGTGCAGGGAACACACTACTTTCTATTAAACAAACTGGGAAGGACTGGTACATTTGAGATGTTTGGGTAAATGGTGAATGAATGAACATGAGCATCTTTTGACTCTCCCTAACTCAAGCTGGGACCACCAAGGCTTAGACAGAACAGTCTGAGACTGTTGCTGAGCTAGAACTAGTCATACACTTTCTGGGGACATCTCAACATTTCTTAAAAGACATTCTCTTGACTGACCCCACATATTTATTTCTCAGTGGGATTTTTGTCTTCAAGCGATTTCTTCTTTGCTAGTTTGAAAGATGAGATTTCTGTTTCTCTATCTATTTTGGATATCTGATCTCATAAAGCTAGTTATGTGGCTCCTGGGGGCCTTACCTGAGATGTCCATAGTACCCAGAGCTGTCCCCAAGAACTCACACCAATTCCCAGCCTCTATAATTAAAAAATTACTCCCTCAGACTAATGGAGAAACTCCTATCTTTAGTAAAAGGTGGACTCAGTCTGGTTGCAATTCAAAGTTCCTAGAAATTCTACATGAACTATTTGGAGACAAACTAGTTTTATGAACTTATTTGGTTCAAAATGACCTTTTCTGTTGTGAGAATAATTATGACTCCATGAATGAAATAAAGTAGAATGATGTTATACAGATATTTTAACTTTATTTTTTTTTCCTTCATAGATATAAATGAGTGTGAAGTATTTCCAGGAGTATGCAAAAATGGTGTATGTGTTAACTCTGAGGGATCATTTAAATGTCAGTGTCCCAATGGGATGACTTTGGATGCCACAGGAAGGATCTGCCTAGGTAAATCCTGAACTCATTACTTTTCTAATGGTCATTTCTTAAAGATTTAAAAACTCAGTTAATAAGATAAAGCTGAATATTTGGTTCCAAGTACAGAAACACACATCCCAAATTCAGCATTTCCATTAGGATTCATAGTGGTTTCCTTGATAAATAGCCTTCCTCCTCAAGCTCTTCATTTATTCTTTATAAAAAGAGGCTGGAACATGTTAGTGAAGAGAAACTTTAGTTTCTTACTGATGTGTAACTATTCCTTAAATCATTATCATCACAATCATTATTCCAGAACTCTTAAACCTGCCTCTATATGCCACCAACTATATGGTATAAAGTGAATGGTGGGAAGAACAATTTTGCTTGATTAGAAACTGTAACCCATACCCACTAGGCATGTCCTGTCATTGACCAGATGGACAAGTCATCTCAGGAAACCCTTGCGGGTGTGAGTGAAGAGTACCAGATTCCTCAATAGTGAACCTGAAGGTGCCCAGGCCACTGTCACTTCTAATCATGGTGGGATTCTTCATGCCAACTGTTAGAGCCCAAGTGGCATTGATATCGAAGAGACTGGACTCTGAGTTCTCAGAAAGTTGTCCTGTGCGTTCTTAGTGGCAGGAGGTCTGAGATCCCACAGTATGTGTGTGGCATCTGGCAAACTTATTCTGAAGCTACTTCAAGGCTTCTGACTGCCAGGAATATGTCTCTTGGATCACTTGTTTTTGAGTCCATGGCTCAGGTACATTGTATATCTGAAACCATATTCTCTGAAGGTCATCCTGAGTGAAGGACCACCATAGATGGTTTAAAAGAGTGGTATGAGGTTAAGGGATTTGGATCATGTATGAATCAGAACTAACAAACCTTTAAACGTAGAGCTTTATATGGCTTATAAACATAAGCAATATGGAATAGAAAAGCTGGAATCCAGAGGCTAGAGTCTTTTCATGGCCGTGGATGTCAGTTAATCTCATTTTGAGTCTGCTTTTTTGTGTAGGAGGAATTGACACTTAATGAGAGCCTTCTTTCAGGTTCTTCAGTTCAAAGATGTTTCAGTGTTTAATTTAGAAATCATTTAAAAAGTATCCGTACATCATATTGGAGACAACCTGAATGTAAATTTGCCCAGAAGGCTTCAGAAGCTTTCTAACATTAAAGAAAGTTCAGGCACATAGGTGAATGATTAATGACCACATTGTGAAGGAGAGAGGGAAGATAATGCCTAAGGTTTCAATTACACTTTACAGTTTCTAGATACACAGTCTCATCTGAGCTTCATAGAACGCTTTCAGAGATGGGTGCAACATCATTTTATGGATGTGGAAATTCAGGGTCAAGGTTAATAATTTCTAAAACAAGCAACTTCTTAGTTGCAGAACAGCACTACATTCCAGATATCTTGACATCTGGTATATCACTTCTCTTCCTCACAATTCCACAAAATTGGGGTTGGGGCTGGATGTATCCCATGTGTACCCAGAAGAATATACATGTAAGCACATGTAGAGGTGAAAGAAATACTTGAGAAGAGGAGTGAATGACTTTGCTTTGTTGATTTTCCTCTTCAATATTGAGTAGGGCAGTTTCATTTTGGAATTTAACATTACACTTCTCCAAAAAAGAAATGGATGTCAGGGAAAAGTGTGGGAGCTAGTTTAGATGTTCTCCACTGATAAAGAGTTCAGTTTCTTTTTAGCTAGAGAGGAGATTCCAAGGCATTATGGAATGCATCGTATTGGTAGTAAGCATGTCTTACAGAGAAAACATCTCCCAAAAGAGCACTGTGGGATTTCTCAGAATACTGTTCTTTATGTAGAATTATCAGAAAAGGCCTAAAATTGAAAGGAAAGTTTCCAGAAATAGGAGGTGCAAATAAATATGAGCTGCCAAAGAAAAGAAAGTATTTTATTAGGTGGGAATATTCATCAGAAAGCCTGGACTCCTTTTGAGGAAAATAATTAATTCCAGCCAATAAGTACATAGCAAATTATTATGTGTATTGTACTTTGTCTAACACAACGGGTTGACAGTTTGGGGTGGTGAAAACAGGGTAGCTCTCCTTAGCCTCCCTGTGTTCCGTCTGGCAGATATCCGCCTGGAAACCTGCTTCCTGAGGTATGAGGATGAGGAATGCACTCTGCCCGTTGCTGGCCGCCACCGCATGGACGCCTGTTGCTGCTCCGTTGGGGCAGCCTGGGGTACTGAGGAATGCGAGGAGTGTCCTGTGAGAAACACGCCTGAGTACGAGGAGCTCTGTCCCAGAGGGCCCGGATTCGCCACAAAAGAAATTACCAATGGAAAACCTTTCTTCAAAGGTACGATGGTTTCAGTGGCTGGTTGCTCTTCTTTTTAAACCAGCAGGATGTTCTGCAAAGAGGAGAATAACAGTGAATATCATCAATGTGGTCATCCCCTGGTCATCTCTGCAGACATTCCTCACTTTCTGAGTTACATTCAGCAAATGTTCACTCTGGAGCGGGTTTTCTTTTCCCACCTTTCAGGACTTCCTGAGGTTACTTGCCCCCCCGCCCCCCCCACCCCCCACCCCCGCCTATTAACCATTTATGAAGTGTTAAAGTAGATTTTAAAACTACCCTAAGCCAAATATCAACAAAAAGGAAATTTTCTTGGGGAATTTTTATTCTGTCTGCTAAAGCCATAAAACTTGACCTCTTCCCTGATTATTTAATCCAGGTCACTGCAGTTCACCTGAGTATACCGTAGTGGAGGTGAATGGCATGACAGACCCAGGGGCAGATCCTCTTTGTCCAAAAACAGTGAAAGTCATTCTTATGGCAAGCACATTTCAGTGACTTATGATATTTCAAACATTATTTCAGTTTATTATGCTATAATCTAAAATTTGTATAAAAAATGAGAAGTTATAGATCTAATTCCAAAATTGATTTAACTTTTTATGCACAAGGATACAGAACTTGTTTACTTTAGCATGTGGAAAAATCATGACTGGTTTCCCAGAATTCCAATTTTTCAGAGAGGCCCAGCGTTTGTTCCTGGTATAGATTTTTGTCTTGGTTGCCATTGTGTCTGGGCCTAGTTATTATACTTCATAACTAAATCGACTTATAAAAATGGGAAATGAGTATATGAATATTGCTTAATTATCCTTATATAAATGTGTAAAAATAACTTTTAGTACTGAGTGTTTAATCCAAGAAGCCCTAGGGGTTGAAATTCACTCTAGAGAGACAGTTTCTAGATGATCCTCTTAAATGTCTCCTAAGTAAATTCAAAGGAATTTGAATGATTTGCTTCCAAAGGCTGTGGCACTGCATTGCCACAGAAAGACATGTTCTTGAAATTTAATCTGCTAGTTCTGTCTTTCATGACATTTTATAGAAATGAACTTTGTATTTCTTGAGCTTTAGGTCTTGCTTTAGAAAGGCTCCTGAAGGAGATCTTTCACCCATTATATATACAGTCTCCTACTGTACAAGAAACTCTTTTCATTATATTAATGAAACCTTAATATTAATTGAGAAAATATTTTTAAATTATATACACATTTGAGAAAATATTTTAATAGCATACACTTATTTACAAATCATTTCAATTATAAATAACATCTTTTTTTGAAATTCTTATATTGTAGACGCATCCAAGAAAGCATACACGGATATCTCATTTCACTATACTCTTGGTTGGTTGCCACGGACATTTTTTTTGTCAGTCATCTACTGTGTGCTTTGGGAATAGATGCTAGTGGCTTAGAATATTTATTCATTCATTTGGCAAATACTTAAGTATTTGGTATATATCAGGCAGTGTGCTGGGCTCTAGAAGTCCGAATAAACACACCGTCTACTTCCCTAATAAACTTTCTAAAATGTAGAAGTTTAAAAGTCTAGAAATGTTTACAAAGTCATAGTTCTCATGGATCATCACACATTCTTTAAAATGCATATTGCCAAGACCTTAAATCAAGACCTTTCAACTCTCTGGGTTTAAAATAGAGGCATTGAGAACTCCTAACAGGATGCTTAGGAACTTTCTGCATGTTTTATTTTTCTTGAAGATATCAACGAATGCAAGATGATTCCCAGCCTCTGTACCCACGGCAAATGCAGAAACACCATTGGCAGCTTTAAGTGCAGGTGTGACAGTGGCTTTGCTCTTGACTCTGAAGAAAGGAATTGCACAGGTCAGTGAAGGGCTTCCCTTTGCAGAATGCCCTTTAGAACTCTTCACCTTTACCACATTGCCACAAGAATGAAAGCTCTCCTGTTACTCATGTGTTGCCACTTACTGCTTGCATTCAGACATCGATGAATGCCGAATCTCCCCTGACCTCTGCGGCCGAGGCCAGTGCGTGAACACCCCAGGGGACTTCGAATGCAAGTGTGACGAAGGCTATGAAAGCGGATTCATGATGATGAAGAACTGCATGGGTAAGTGTGTGACCATCTGATCCTATTACACAGGTAATAAGGGATTCCCCGAAGCTTTGATGACTCAGAGCCTCCCTCCCAGCTTCTCCCTGCCCACCCCCCAACCCCCCTGCATGGGTCTCCTGACCAGTGTGTCTGGAATCAGTCTGTGGCAGAGGGAGACTGACGTGTGGAAAGCATGAGGGACTTCTTGCCATGGGTTGGCGGGTGGCCTAGGACATTAGTTATGGGTCCCAGAGAAGTGAGTTTAACACCTGGAAGAGACACCCCAGGGAAGAGAAACGATTCGAGCATTAGCTATATTCAAAGTGACATTATAGGGTTTCTATCCAATATTTCTAGAAAAAGAGCTTGATTAAGCTGGCTGCATTAGATTAGGTTCCCTAGAGAGAAGCCTGAGAAGGGGATTTTTTTTTTTTTTTTTTTTTTTTTTTTTTAAAGAGAAGCTGTAGAGAAGTGAAGGAAGGAAGTTAGGGCAGGGGAAAAGGCCTCTTAGCCTTAACCTGATCCCACTGAGCGCTCTGGAATGTGAATGGTATCAAACAATTGTCCTGCTTTTAGGCAAAACCAGACTGCATACTCCCTTGTCTGCCACGGGCAGCTGCCAACATTTGAGGGGGATGTAATTCTCACCTCTCAAGCATTTCTGAATGAGGTGGACAGCAGTTCTCCAAGAAGGGAGCCTGTGAGGCCTAGCAGCCAGGACTCCCAGCGACCCTGATGCACTGAGGAGTGCCCTGGCTTGGGGTCCTGAGCAGGACACCACCACCATCTTCAACTTGGGTCATTGTCATTTTGCAGATATTGATGAGTGTCAGAGAGATCCTCTCCTGTGCCGGGGTGGCGTTTGCCTCAACACTGAGGGAAGTTACCGCTGTGAGTGTCCTCCTGGTCATCAGCTCTCTCCCAACATCTCAGCATGTATAGGTAAGGAGGAAGACTTTCAGACCACATATTTGTGTCTCAACCCACATCTCTGCCACAGTCAGAAGCTTCTGGCTGGGTGTTTGCTATTTTTATTTTCTAAACAGACATCAACGAGTGTGAACTGAGTGCGAACCTCTGCCCTAATGGCCGTTGTGTGAACCTCATCGGGAAGTATCAGTGTGCTTGCAACCCTGGCTATCATTCAACTCCTGACAGGCTGTTTTGTGTGGGTAAGTTCTCTCTTTTATTTTATACTTTATTTTATTTAGTCTCTTTCTAGAAACACTCCAGTAATGTTCTGAGTTCTGTTTTCATCACTAGTTACTTTTACTTAATCTCTCTTGTTTTCTGTAAGTAAAATTCTTTTCATAGTGGCTCACAGTCTTTGGATCTCACCTCCCTTGTCTGTTTAAAGAACCATTTAAATGAAGGCTATGAAATGTTTTCGCTCTAACAAGTCAAATTTGAGCCATGCTGCTTTGAATACTGAACGATAGCACATGCTTTGTTTATGCACGTGCATACCCAGGCAAATCAGCAAGCAAGTACTAACCACTTGCAATAAATGAAGCATGGGTTCTGTGAGAAACACAAAAAAACAGAGGGTACAGCGTCTGCCCTTAGGTGGTTTAGATCAGCTGTGAGATTTCAAAGATTAATTATTGGCAAGAAGACCATGTTCTCTTCATTCCTTACATTGAAATGGAGGCCAGGTCTGGCACTCCTTAAAGATGGGGTTTTGTGGGACAAGCATTTTGCTTTGTGGCTGGCCCTCTGTAGGTTTAGTTGTGCTCGGAAGAGTGGCACAGAAAACCCTCTGGGTTTATTGTGTCCAAAGTCAAAGTGAAACTTTGTGAAAACTGCCAGTTTTTGCCTGGTTTGGGGTGTACATCATGTGGAACTGCCAAGTCTCACATGGTTTCCACCCAAAGCCATAAATCAGCCCAAATTTTTCTGAATCATGGCCCAGGACAACTCAGAATTCCAAATCAGGTTCTTGAAAAGGATCAGAATCTCAGCCAATCAAACTGAATGTCAAGTTTATAACTGAATATGTGACCCAGAGAATTTCATCCACGTGCCTATTATCATAACTGGGGTTGTGCGTTTAGCCCTACCTGGCATGTGGCACCCCATGTATCATGTAACTGATTATTCACCTAACTCCCCAGCTGCAACATAAGCATTATGAAGGTAGGTATAGGTCTGTCTCATTCATGATTAGATTCTTATCTGTAGCATGTAGTAGGTTTGCACTTTATATTTGTTGAAGGAATTGAATGATGCAATGATTTCCAGTTGCCTGAGGATGTTTTTGTTTTGTCGTGTTGTGCTTTGGAAACTTGAAATGCATGCCATGATCATAGACACAAAGAAAGGTGATATTCTTTTTCTTTTTCTTAGACATCGACGAATGCAGCATAATGAATGGTGGTTGTGAGACCTTCTGTACAAACTCTGAAGGCAGCTATGAATGTAGCTGTCAGCCAGGATTTGCACTAATGCCCGACCAGAGGTCATGCACTGGTGAGTAGGTTTTAGCCTCCCGTGAAATACCTCAGTAGCCTAGAGAGGTTCAGGGCCCAGACTGGAGTCAGACAACCCTGAGTTCAAAATTTTGTTTGTCACACATTTTAACTATGCATCCTTAATAAAGATCCTTAGCATCAGTTTCCTCATCTCTAAGATGAGGTTCAGATTGCCTGTGTGGGGGAATGCATACAGCACTTTGCACAGTTCCTGGCACGTAGAGTAAGATATAATTTTGAAGAATCTGATCTTTTGACTTACTTCAGAGCTACTCTAGGTGTGCTCCTTGGACCAGCCGCATCAGCATCACCCAAGGATATGTTAGAAATGCAAAATCTTAGGTCCCACTCAGACCTACTGATTCAGAAACTTCTGGGGATAGATCCCAATAATCTATTTTCACAAGTTCTCCAAGTGATACAGATACGTGCTAAAACTTGAGAACTGTTGCTCTAATTCACACCTCTTGTTGTATCATGCTGGGCTGGAAGAGTCATGTCTCCAAACTAGAGATGAGAATGGAGGTTGATGATACAGGTTTTCATTTTGGTTTTGGCTAAGAAGAGAACTTGGGTTTGGATATCAAAATTACTTTATCAGATCTAGGAAAATCTCCAAAAAAAACTTTAGATGTAAATTGACCAAAAAAAGTTAAATGTTGAAAATAAATATTTTTAACCAAAAGTACATGTAAGTAGATATGCTTGTTTTAAGCAAGTTTCACCTTTACAATATCAGTAAACCAGAAGATAATCAACTTTAGGCATTGAAATATGACAATGAAAAAATAAAATTTAATCATTGTTAAATGATAAGTTCATGTCAGGGATAAAATTGCTAGTTAAATGATGGATTTCTAATAAGGTGTAGAGATTGATCCTAAATAATATGCTATAAATCTTGAAAATGGATCTCTCCTTTTTCACCCAGGATAAATTGATGGGATAATTTAACCCTTCGTCTGGATTTGAAGCAAATAGGCTGTTTATTTGACTTGAGTTAGTTAACTTTTTCACCACTTATTAATAGAACTAGTGTTAACAACATGTTGGTTTTCTTCTCCACAGACATTGATGAGTGTGAAGATAACCCCAATATCTGTGACGGCGGTCAGTGTACAAACATTCCCGGGGAGTACAGGTGCTTGTGTTATGATGGATTCATGGCATCTGAAGACATGAAGACTTGTGTAGGTGAGCAAAGAACACAGAATTTCCCATTTTGTCTGGTTATTCACAAGCATGGTTAAATTACATAAACATTAGTTTGGGAAGTTGATAAATGGATCCTATCGGAAAAGTAAGGATATTTAGGGACATATTACTAATGTTCCAAGACCAACATTCCAAAGAGCAACTTTCTTGTGACTGTGATATGATGTTCTTATCAGATATGTTATATGGACTGAGTTGACCATTGGTCATTCCACGTGGACATTTATTTTATGTCTGCGCGCTATTTCTGTCCACTTAACCCTAGGCCTTTAAAATCTTTTACTAAAGGCAAGCAAAATTTATTTCTGACAAGAATGAAGAAAACTCTAGAATTGATCGTATTGATGTATTCTATTGCTGTGTTTTCAAATTTCTCACACTTTTTTCTGCAGTATATAATCCCATTCAGTATCATTGTAATCTCAGACATTTTAATTTTCATCTCTAAAAATTTGATTTGGGTTATTTTTCACATCTCCCCCGGGAGCGATGTGAAAGTTAAATCATTCCTCTAACTTTTTGAGCCCATGAAATAGAATTGTAGTAACTGCTCTAATATCCTAATTCCATCATCTGTGTCAGTTCTGGGTCATTTCAGTAAATTGACTTTCTTCCTCATTATGGGTCACATTTTCCTGCCTCATTGAATGGCTGGTAATTTTTGACTGGATGCCAGACATTATAAATTTTGACTTGCTAGTTGCTAGATGTTTTAAATCCTGAGAAATATTCTTGGGCTTTATTCTGGAACCCAGGTAAGTTATTTGGAAACAGAAGGATCCTTTAAAGTCTTGCTTTTATGCCTTTAAGCAGCAGTTACTTAGAGGCTTATTTTGCCCCATTACTGAGGCAAGACCCTTCTGAATTATGAGATTTTCCAGTCTGACGAGTAGGAATAGGCACAATTCCAGGCTTTCTGTGAGCTCTGATGATTGTTCCCTCTAATTCTTTTGAGTGGTACTTCCCCTAGCTTTGAGCAGTTTCCTTACATGAGTGCATTGATCACTACTTATCTGAATACATGACGGGGCTCTCTCTCTATGCAGCTTTCTTCTGTCCTTTACTCTGCCCTGTGAACTCTGGCTGCCTTGGTCTTCCGGGACTTCCAGTGTTATCCCCTCAACTCTAGGACACCACTCAGCTCCATCTCCCCTATGTCATGGCCTTAAAACTGTCCCTACACCATAACCTGGGACATTCCTAGAACTCACCTAGCTTGTTTTCTTTCTGTCAGGCATGACAGTCTTCTGTTGCCTCTGTTGTCCTTTTGCTGGTGTTTTCACATGGGAAAATAAATTCTGTGTCTATTACTCCATCTTGGCAAGAAGCGAGAGTCTAGAATTGAAAATATTTAAATTCTGTCACATTTATATCTTTAGAAAACCTTTACTGAATATTTATGAAGTCCTATAAATTAAAGTGAAGTCATAAAAAAATAATTCGTAATTTGGGGAAGACGTCAAGTTTATAACTATCTGCACCAAGACTACCAGTTCATCTATCCTTTATTTTAAATATTGGAAACTAAAATGTTGGCAGCTGGAGACTGAATTAAATTTTGTATCTTACAACAGAATATGCTGTCTTTAAAGTTTCCTAGACTGTCGCATAAACAGACTCAATACGCAGTCTTGAGTCAATCAGTTTATTTGATTACCTCCTGCTTATGGCCCAGATAAGGAGGCAGTCTACCTGGTTAGCCTGCAGTATAGAAAGCAAGTGTGAACTGCTTGTGAACCTGTAAATATACTCTTTTTTTTTTTTTTTTATGAAAACACTTCACCTTTTGTAATTTATTTGTCATAGTTGTTTTATCTCAGGAAAAATGTTTTCAATGATATAAACACATGACTGTATGTATTAATAATATCTGTATTTTACAGATGTCAATGAATGTGACCTAAATCCAAATATCTGCCTAAGTGGAACCTGTGAAAACACAAAAGGCTCGTTTATTTGCCACTGTGATATGGGATATTCAGGCAAAAAAGGAAAAACTGGCTGTACAGGTATGTTTTTTCAATTTGAACAATAAAACGTTTGATGGTTAAAAGACTATTACCAGAGGAATACAAGTTTTAAAACTGCTAACATTTTAATTGCTTTGTAAAGCATTTTATTTATTTATTTATTTATTTTTCTTTTTTTTTTTTTGTAAAGCATTTTATATAACATTTTTCATTGACTTAGCTTGCCCTTCTTTGAAACTTGTCATATTTTAGATTAGATCTATGCTGAAGCTTTTTTCTTTACCCATAAAAAAGGGCATATTGGATGAATTCTCACTATAACTAACACCATAAATATCACATTTTATGAGGTTAAATATCACATTTTTATATCAAAGTAGTTAATATGCTAATTACCGTACATTCCTATCCCTTTTTTAAAGCAAGCCTCCCTTGTCAGCATTTCATTTGAGGGTTTATAGTTAAGGTTTTTAAAGAAACATCCTACAATTCATATTTTTCATCAATTCTCATCAGTCTTCCAGTTCCTTAAATTAGCATGCTTTTGATATATTAAGTTGCTTTAGCCTAAATAATTCCTGGGACTTAGCAAACTTTATGAGGTGATAATTAAACCATTTGTAATTTTGTTTGTCTCATACCAGTAATCCATAAAAAAATCTTTTCACAACATTTGTAGAAGATTATTTTATTAAACATCAAATTAAAGAAGTCACTCTGTGTGGATGATATTGTTATTAAGCATTTAGTTGGTGTTTTCAAATTTGAGGCGATGGTGATAAGTATGTGGAATAATATAATAAAGTTTTACTATAGTTACTTGTAGTAATATAACAGATTATGGGATATAACATAATTTAAAACATAATGGAGATCATGGTGAGCTTGATTAGGTAATGGCATAATTTCTTTACAAATAACAGACTATAATTCCAAAAGCCAGTTTGGCCAGCCCTTGTGATTTGAAACGAACATTAAAATATTTGCAGATTGGCAATGTGGTAAATGTCCTTTCTTAATTATATCAACATTTTTCAAGAAAGTTTGCAAGGATATTTATTATCATTCCAAACTGTCCAATAATGCTAAGTTTCAAATTTATAGATATACAAGATAATGCCAATAATATTACTATTGGTTAAAAAATGACAAATTCTAGCCAAATTACAAAAAGAAGTATGAAGCTAGAATGCCTTCATGCTCACTATGTTCCTCAATCTTCCTATGAAGCAGGGTCAGCAGTCCATTCTAATAAGTGGCACAGTGTTTAAAATCTCATCTGTTGCTCTCTGGGATACAATATGTCTGTGGTTCATGTTTTATTGTAAGCTCTCAGGATAAGTATAGGACTTGAGGTAAGGGGTGGTGTTCTGGCACTAATGAAGGGGAAGATAAGATTGTTTCATATTGCATTTTACCTGATACAGGCTAATACCATTGTTTGGTTCAGTTAAACTCATGAAATTCGTCCCAGAGAACCAAGAGGCTTACAGAGGGAGAAGTTAATCTAATGGGACCATCAGTCTTCATTCCCTATAAGAAAAGGATCTCTAGAACTTTATGCTCCAAATCAGAGGCATGAGCAGAGGCTGATTATTTTAGGCCTTTCACCCTAAAGAAAGCTTAAATTCTCATACAATATTAATATCATTTTAGGTAAATGAGATATATATATAATGCCTTTGGCACAATATTTGGTATATAGTAGCTGGTTAATAAATAGTAGCCAGTGTCATTGTAAAATGAGACCTGCAGGCACAGTATCGAGAAGCCATTTTAAAGACATAACTTCTAGTTCAGCAAAATTTTATAGTACTATTTACTGATACATGCTTGAAATCAGTTTAAGAAGGGAACTCTTCCTTGGTATTCTAAAAGGCTTGTTTTTTATAATTGAGTTTGCACTGTGGTGATGAGAGCCATGTACTCTATATTAGATGACACACCAGTTTTACATTAAGAACAGCAGTCTTTTGGTAAATCTCATGAACAGAAACTTAGATTTGAGGTCCAAGAAATACTCTATTCTTTCCTAAGGCCAACATCCCCTTACTTTTAAATTGTAGCCTAAAATGACTTTTCAATTTCACAGAACCCAGCCAGCACTGTAGGGAGAAAACTGGAGTTTCACAGCCTCTTTGATATCACAGCAGCAGGACATGTGATATTCTCACGTGAAGTAGTAGAACTCTAGATTTTATTGTTAGTTCTTCCACTGATTCATGAGCTTGAACAGCTTATCAGGGTGCTCTGTAGTTATGCAAGTGTTCCTCTTAGGTAAGCACCCCTGCAGTGAAGTATGGAAAGAGGGGATGCATGAGGAAGGGAAAAAAAGAGGTCCTCTGTAAATACTTTAATTCATCCAAATGTATCACATTTGATTGGAAATGACGTACACAAACAGGAATTGGCAGCAAGTTTGGTATACTTAAAAACAAGTTTTAAAAAATCTGAGCCAAAATGTATTTTTAATACCATGTAACTAGGGCTCTTTTAGCCTGCTTTTAGTTTAAAATTAGTGTCACTCCCAGCTTAG
Organism: Canis aureus; assembly: GCF_053574225.1. Classification (NCBI taxonomy): domain Eukaryota; kingdom Metazoa; phylum Chordata; class Mammalia; order Carnivora; family Canidae; genus Canis; species Canis aureus. The sequence continues at coordinate 19,466,074 of NC_135642.1, read as the reverse complement.
AATATCATCAAGTTTCCCTGGTGATAGTCATGTTAAAGACAAGTGTTTATAATGTCCCAGGCAACTAATGTAAATAGAGATACGTATCTTGCCTAATGGGATAAGCAAACCACACCACAAATAACAGTGAAGAACAAACCTGGAACAATGTTTTTGATGATGATATGTAAATATATTTTTGTACATATGTAATATGTATACAGAATACAATGTGTATACTCATATATAATATATATGTATATGTGTATATATGTATATATATACACATATATATATATGAGTATCCTATAAAGGAATTATAAAAATATGTATGCTATTTCATAGAGAACTTTGTTTCATGAGAACTCAAAAAATGTCCTCTGGGTTCCATTACAGCTTTGTCTAAATATTTCAGCTTCCTTGTCATTACTGATTGTTTCCATTTTAACAAATAAACATGTTTTTTTCTCCCAATCACTTTAGCAGTGCTCCGAATCCACCCACTGACTTACATTCCCAGCCCACACAGATGTTAAGGGCTTCTTTTTTTCTCCTTAAGCTTTGTTCATGGGTATGCTGAGGAGAACATTCAATTTAATGGAAGGAGAATGTACATTTGCTTAAGATCTAGAACACAGCTTTTCTGTCCTTAGCTTATGGGGGCTGGATTACAGTGTTTCCAGTCTGTGGACCACATGCAAGGCTTCTGCTGCTCATTCCACATATTTGTAATTAGACAACAAATTGGAAGATGGAGAACTAGGTTGCTGCTACGTACCATCTCTGTGGGTCCTGGCTTTCACAAACTCACTTGTAAGAACCTACCTTCCATCATGTGCTCACTCAGTTTAGGTTAGTGAGAAAGAATGCCATTAAAATCAGAATTGTTTTCAGTTAAAATAGCAGCATAGCTGGGTAATGCCGTTTCTCAAACTCTCGGCTGCTTTTCACATGAGAAATGTTACTCATAGGTCTTAGTCCATGACAGAGAATCATATACTCCAAACCATCAGGACTCAGGGAGAATTTGTACCCATTTACTTCCAGCTTCTTATCACTGCTAATTGTCCTCTACTGGCTGTCAGCCTGTGAAAACTCCGTGGGTGTTCAGTTAAACAGTCTTGGCTCAAATTTGGATCCAAATTGAGAAATCCAAGCCTTCATGTTTGGACTCTCCATTTATTCTAATGTCCTCTTCCCCAATGCCCAGTCAACGAGATCTCCCAGTGTGCCAGCTCTGCCATGATTGATGCCCAGATGACAGGAAGGCAGGTGTGTGGGGGTAATACAGCCTCTCCTTATATGACTGGCAGAAGAGGCCAGAGCAGCTCAGAGCACAAGCCTTTACTTGAATGTCAGTGGGACACACCCAGAACCTGTACTGGTGTCTGCTCAGACCACACCCTTGCCTGTCAAGACAGCCATGCAAGTAGGACCTTTGGGTCTTTGTGAGGGAACTTTGGTGGGGTTAAGGAGGTTGCAGTGTCAGCCCTAAATTTGAATTTCCTTGCTTTTTTTGGCTTGGCCTTATTCTTAATCTTTAAAAAGGAATTTTCTGTCTGGAGCAAACTTGTGGGGGAAAGAGAACATTTGTACAGAAAGAGATGTTCTTGGCAAGCATGTGCTATGTTTCCTTCACACTATTGAAGAGTAGATGTTTGAATACAGCATTTTGTTTGCTTGTTTTCCTTATGGCTCAGTTTCCCCTTCTGTTTGCTTTTATAATCAAGTGCAGTCTTAGGCCCAAGTCTGCCATGGAAATAATTAATAAATAATAATTTGCAATAGTATGCATGCACATATACACACATGCAAAGAGCTTTTACTCAAAGATGCCTCTACATCTTATGACCAACTCTTTCTAATTCATTTATTACATATTAAGAGTAAATAATTGAGATGATGACTTAAATATTCATAAAATAAAGAATTGAATATTGTCTCCTGAGTATCATCTCCTAGTACCCTAAAGCCTATGATACATGGCTTCTTGCCAATGGAATTTCTTTTCACCTTGAGAACATTGCAGGAAAACTACATGTATTTTCTTGAATTAGAAATTTATATTGTCAAAAAATAAAAAAAGAAATTAAGAAAAGAAATTTATATTGGCATATTATTAATGATTTAAAAATGGAAGGAGACTCCTTTTAAAAGAAATCTTAATTGTATGATTAAATGTGAAAGCTAAAATAATCCATATGAAAATCAGAATATCTTTGGTCATTTGAAAATTGGAAAGAAAACAATTCAGAATTACCGGATTGACAGGTTACAGTCATCTCTGAAAATTGTATTAGTAGAAAAGATTAGTGAAAATTTCTACAAGTCTGTTAATACCAAGATTTTAAAAACTCCATAAAGTGGTACTTAGAATAAAGTCTTTATGTGACTAAAGAAATCAGCACGATTAGGCTGTTGTGGCCCAAGAGAAAGAGTGCCAAGCAGCAGACAGGGAAAATGAGTTCTGACAGACTTAGAAATGAGTTCTGCTACTTATTGACCTTGGGGCCCTAGAAAGTCCCCATGTGCTTGGGGACTATGGTATCCTCCTCTGAGCAATTGAGAATTAGGAAAGTCAAATTCTGAGTTTTTTTCCAATCAGAAAATTTCTTGACTTTATAACATTTAGTAGCTTCAGTGCTTAGGCAAGGGAAGCTCATTGTTTCTACTTAACTCAGAGATCAGGACAAATAAAGGAGGGAAATGAAGATAGGACTCTGCAAAAGTGGTCCTTAACTCTGAGGGGAGTGATTACCTGAGGAAGAAGAAGTGTTGATGGTCCTGCTTGGGAGCCCATGAGGTCAGGCTTACTTTTCTTGAATTTCCGTGCATACTTACCACTATTATCCCTGGGCTGGCCTTCCTCCTCATTTCCTTGGAATGTGCCGTGCTCAATTATTCAGTTGGTTAAAGCTTCCAGTCACAAGTCTAAAGCTGCTTGGTATGTGCCTCCCTTGACCTGCTTTAATAACTCAATAGATTCATGTGGCTGCCAAAGCTACATTAAAATTCACCCATACAATACATTATAATTGTAAGAACTTTCTTCAGGCGTGTTTTCATTTTATGATTATTAGTGATGTTATGAAGTATTTCCATAGGAAAAATGTCATTCTTTTATTTCATGTTTGCTCTAGAAGTTATGAAGAAGCCAAATATCCCAAGACCATTTCAGGGCTTCAGATGGAACATTTGGCAAGCAGTGTGTTTCCAAACACTTTCAAATCATTTAATTGGGCTTCTTAAGTAAACAAAAGGGTAAACACAAGTTGCATGCCTGGTTTCTTTTTCATACCACTTTTCAAATGATCACTGAAAATTCTTGCAACATTTCACATGCCAAAATGATCATTCTTGACCTAAGTTTTGTGTTAGACAGTGGTTTCCATGTAGAGTCATTGTACCCATGCTTAAGAGTTCTTGTTCGTAGTTAATGAAAAAGTTATTATAAGGTGAAGTCCCTGTCTTTCATTATGGATTCATTTTGGGCAATAAAGATTCTGGCACCAATTTCAATTCTGATCACCAGCAGGGTGTCTTAAAATTCAACTCAATTCTGACAACAATATCTACCTGAAGACAGTGAAAGACTTCACAGGTTAAGGGCTCAGTTACGCAAGACTGTCTTCATTTCAGATGCCAGTCACAAGTCTAGGTTGTTACCTGGGCTTTTGAATGGCTATTAATCCTATAAATTAGAGGTTCCCACCACCTCTCTATCCCATCACAGAATGCAGGAAACCAGTTTCCTTGTTAGATTACTAGTTTATTATAAATGGATAAACTCAGAACCAACCAGAAGGAAGGGATGCATAGGGCAAGACATGGGGCAGGGGTATTTAGCTTCAAGGCTTTCTCTAAGCAAGACATTCTTTCTGAATCTCCATATGTTCACCAATCCAGAAGCTCTCTAAACCCATCTTTTTGAGTTTTATGGAAGCTTCATTACATAGATGTGATTAATCAAATCATTGGTCATTGGCTAGTGATTCAACCCCCAACCTCTCTCCCATGGAGGTCAGGGTGGTAGAACTGAAAGTTCTAACCCTCTAATCACATGGTTCATTCTCCTGGCAACAAACCCCATTTTTAGGTGAAGTCCAAAATTACCTCATTAATCTTACAAAAGACACCTTTGTGCTTTCATCACTTAGGTAATTCCAAGGGTTTTAGGAGCTCTATTCCAGAATCAAGGACAAAGACCAAATGTTTATTTATTTTTATAAGTTACAATAACACAGAAAACAAAACATTTCACTTTATATTTTATGGCGCTTTTATGTTATAGAATCTATCTTGGCTAAATTTGGAAATAGAATTCTGGAGAACGGAGAACTTTCAAGAATTTGGAGTCTTTTAGTGATGTTAAAAAAAATCAAATTCAACTGAGTAAATTGGCTTTATTCCATGACTTATGCATCCAGCAGTATCCCACCTGGCAAATTCAAAGGAGCTCCAAGGAGCTGTATAAAATGGAAGGCTTTGAGGGGTAGAAAGAGGGAGAGAAACAAGGGAAGAGCAGATTGTTTCAGGCAAGGTCATCTTCCTATAGGTCTATCAGGTAGATTACCTCTTAGTGCTAACCAGGTAACTCCAGACTGACTGGTTAAAAGTTTCATTCCTGGAAGAGGCTATAATTAAGTTAAGTATTAAGCCATTGTTTACTGATATGGGGCTTAGCACAAGTGACTTCACTTTAGGCCTGATGCCTCTTTTTGACAGTAATGTGACCTTAATCTGGTATTCCTTTTACAGAAAAATCTCCATTGGATTGATTTGAGTTTTACATGAAATATGCAAGAAGGCTTGGGTCTCCAACATGCTAGAGGTCTAAGAAGCTAGAGGAAAGATGGTTCACTCATTGCCTTAAAGAAAATTCTCTGCAAATGTTTGAATTAGGAATGCCTAAAGTAAAACTTTTATAGAAATAAAGCATAATTAAATAATATCGTATTTCCGTTGAAGAATAAAATATATTTAATATATAGCATATGAGTGAAAAAGTTTTCTAGCATGCCAACAACATTGTATTCCTTTGTTTGTATGAGGTATGATAACAATGTGCACCATTACTCTATAGTTGACTTAATAAAAATATTGAGAATAGAAACATGTGACCATGCGTGTTATTACCATAGAATGTTAGGCAAATCACTTTTTAAGGTCTTCAACTAAAAAGAGGTTCATTTTGGTTTTCGGTGACAATGAAAGATTAATGGAATTAAAATAATGGAAGATAATTAGAATTAATAATAGCAAGTAGCTATTATCATATTGTCCTTTACAAATATTCAACAGCTTTAAATTTCAATTTTTAGAGTTATATATGTGGATGCTAAACCAATCTATATTATACTATGGAAAGTGTGAAAGTGAGTCAACTTTTGAAGTTGCTAGTTGCTGTTCCTAAGTTATTTAAAAGACCAAAAAGGCATCTGTGCTAAACTTTTTTTTAACCACTGGTTATTTTTCCAGACATCAACGAATGTGAAATTGGAGCACACAACTGTGACAGACACGCCGTATGTACCAACACAGCAGGAAGCTTCAAATGTAGCTGCAGCCCTGGATGGATTGGAGATGGCATTAAGTGCACGGGTGGGTTGGAAAATAATTGCTTCTCATGAGCTGCATAGGTTATAAATACGAAAATATTAATTCTGTAAAGAAAAAGTTGTATGCTACTGATCGTAAATGTGATGTTTTTTTGTTCATAATGATGTGACTTTTTTCCATTAGATCTGGATGAATGCTCCAATGGAACACACATGTGCAGCCAACATGCAGACTGCAAGAATACCATGGGCTCTTATCGCTGCCTCTGTAAAGAAGGATACACGGGTGATGGATTCACGTGTACAGGTAGGCTCATGTTGGAAACAGCTGTATAAAGGGCAATCAGAGAAGCCAGGTGTTTCACCATCTCTCAGACTGTCCATTGTTTGGGACAGTTATAGTCAACTTTTAACAGGAAAGATTAGGTATTTGAAACTACATCTCTTGGGAATGGAAATTTGGTGTCAGGTCAATTAGGGAGACCTCAGAAGCTAAATATAGTTATATAGTTGATATGGGTATCACTGTATGCAGTGATGTCATTACTTAAAAAAAAATCATACTTCCTTTTACAATCCTTAGCCTTTATATTTTTGTGCCTATTTCTCACTGTTATTTTCTGTACCAAACCCAAGAGTGAGCTTGCTGTAGAAAGCTATGTAAGGAAAAGAGATTCAGACATTCTAGATCATAATAAGATATTGAGATCCATTTCATATGACTTGAAAGCATTAATGAATGTATCCTGAGCATTTTGCTCACAAGACGCCACTCAAACATAAAAGAGACTAAGGCGTAGTCAGTGGTTTACCTGGAATATTTTCAAGGTGCTGAAAATTTTTATCATATTTGAAATAGTTTTTGTCTAACCCAGTGAAGTTTTGTCATCATAAACCTCCCGTTACTCCTTAGAAAATATTCAGTTTCATGTATTAGGCATATATGATTTGTGTGTTTGATATTTAGTGCCTGTGCTTATTAGCAAAGCTCAGTAGAGATGGAGCAGAAAGGAATGTTTGGTCTCCTCTATAGTTGCTGTTCTAGGTCTTTTGCTGCCCATCTGAACCTAGTCTGAAACCTGAGAAATAGGCACAAAGCACAGCACATCATTTCCTGTCATGGATGTGTCCGCCTTTGCACGACCCTGCTCGTGAAAGCCTTAATTTGAATAATTCATTTGACTTATTCTTCATTTTACATCATTAGGGATAATTTAGCATTTAGCATTCAGCATTCTGAATCCAAGGCCCACATTCATGGACTATTCAATACTAACATTCAAAGGGAAAGAAAGAATAGGTTTAAATGTATCAAATACAAACTATGATGAGACTCCACTACTCTCAGGGAGTTGGCAATGATAAATGAAAGATCTGAGGAACTGAAAAGCTCCTAACTGAGGAAGAGTAACTTGTGTATCTTTCTGGCTGTAGATCTTGATGAGTGCTCTGAGAACCTGAATCTTTGTGGCAATGGTCAGTGCCTGAATGCCCCAGGAGGATACCGCTGCGAATGTGACATGGGCTTTGTGCCCAGTGCTGATGGGAAAGCCTGTGAAGGTAACTGATGGGGAAGCTGCTGGGGCACTTGCAGGGCCTGACAAGATTATGTTATTTAAACATTACTGATTTTTTTTTTTAATTAAGTTGTGTTTTGGCTTCACATCTGAGCTGGTCAGTTCAGTCTGTGGAGGTATTAGGCCTCCAGCTGGACCATTTCTCTTTTGTGCAGAGAAAAATCTCAGCTTTCTGGCCACAAGCTGCACATCCAACCTTGGTCAGATGGTCTGCGAGAGTACATTCATTGGTCATAGGAGAGACAGGCTAACCAAATGTGGTTAGCTCAATGCAACCTGTTTATCCCCATTGCTAGGGGAAGGAGCTCAAAGTACCTGTCCTCCAATAATGTCCCATTGAAGGAGTCTCTTTAAATATGTTTTTAATCTCTGCCATGGTTTGGTGTCTAGAAATAAAAGCTTTAAAATAATAAGAGCAGATAATCTTCTCCATATGCAGAATAATGTACTGGGCATGTCTCACGTGGTCTCTAAATATCTAATATATGTGAACATGGAACAGTCTTTTGCAAATCCATTCAGTAGGGGGCCCCTAGGGATAATGTTGTATGTCATGCTATCTCTCAGTGCAAGGCTCTGTCTTCCTGAGATGTTGGTCAGACAAGAAGAATCCTGGAAGCCTGTTGGCTAAGGATAGCTCTCACTAGGAAACACAAGGTTCTTTTCTTTCCCCACGCTTGTCAAATTTAAGTGCATTATCTCTCACTGAGAAGAATCAGCATCTACAGTGAACTAAAAAGATTTCAGTAGAAATAAACAAATGATAACAATTGACAGTAAAAGTTTAAACAAGACCCTGATTAATGTCTTAACTAATAATTGTTGCTTGTTAACAGGACATTAACTCAAAATCAGTCTTTAGCTATGACATGTATACCAATTCTCTCATATAGTTCTATGTAAATACTTTTCTTTGTTATGGAACCATTAGGTGTTCTTTATACCATTTATATTAAATATGCAGAGTTTGATACAAAATTCCTCTGAGGCAAGAAACCAGATTATTCTCTTGACTGTGTGCCTAATGCCTGTTTACTTTTGTTACTCTGAACATCCAACCAAAACAGGTACTGTGCCACCTCTGGTAACATAAATAGTCACAGTCAAAGTTTTGCTTCTTTTCATGCTATAAGGGAAGGTTGTGTTTGTTTGTTTGTTCTTAATATAAATCACTGCCGGTGGAAAGGTTATGGCTATTTAAAGCCAGTTTCAAGGCAATGCCTGCGTGTCAATTACACAAGCAGAATGTTAACGTGAGACGGGGATCAGGCCCTGAAAGAAGTGTCTGCAGTTTTTAGTTCTCCATCGACAATAGCACCCAGCATAGCTCTAGGGATAGAGAGAGGATTATAAAACTGATTATGAAAGTTACCGCAGATCCTTTGTGGTTTGTAGAATTTTAGCCTACAATAAAAACAGTGACTATATGTGAATAAAAACCCCTAAAGAATTGGGTCTAAGGTAGCCTTTTTGACTCTTACTTCACCAAAGTGACATGGGCCTGTGTGAAACACCAGAAACTAGACATCTGTAATGCTCAGCTTACTGCTTGGCATGTCATGGGGCGGGGCGGGGCGGGGGGCTGAAAAAAGTGATTTCTCACCTGTGAGGCTTCCTATATATGGCAGATAATCTAACAGGCTACAGGAGAAGCACCTAGATTAGCGTCAGATAGCCTTTTTCTTCATAACATCAGGCGCCTAATGACATGAGGCAATTCCTTTGGCAAAAAAATAAGTTTCATTTCTCCCCCTTTGTGTCCCTACCCAAGATATTGATGAGTGCTCCCTACCGAACATCTGTGTTTTTGGAACTTGCCACAACCTTCCTGGCCTGTTCCGTTGTGAGTGCGAGATAGGCTACGAATTGGACAGAAGTGGCGGAAACTGCACAGGTAAGACATCTGTTGCCGTCGGAAGCTGCCCCTGGGTGCCCTGGGGACCTGGCTGTTGGGGCCTCACCGGAACCTCACAAGAATATTCAGTCACAAAAGAAAAGTGAGGATGAAACAACAGGAACCACAGAATAAATTCCCTGAAACTGGCTACATGTAAGGATGCACAGGAAAGAATGGCAGGCCTTTGAAAGAGCAAGATCTGTAGCCTCACAGGCAAGCTCATGGCTGCCAAAGAAGGTGCCAGAGGTGCTCTGGCTGTAAGGTTTCCTAGCTATTCCTTTTCTCCTTAGGCACATTTTCAGAGAGTTTCCCTTTGAAGGCCATGCCCTGCACTGGGATCATGAGTTTATCTCCTTGCACTTCTCCACTGTAACACCCACTTCTTGCCAGCCTGACCTGTCTGTAGTCGCCAGAGAAGGTGATACAGAGAGCTTGCCTGCAGATTCCTAGCATATAGATGGTTTTCATGTAGATCAAGGGACTCTCAGGGAACATAAGAAAAAAAATTAGAAGAGCTAAAGCACCTAAGTAGACTGTCACTTGGTTCCCTTTGGCACTGAATTAGGGACTTTGCAAGACATTTGCAATTCTCTTTCCCAGGCCACCGTAGTCCACTCAAGGATATTGAGGAAACATGATCTAGGATAGGCCCAGGATTTCAGGCAAAATATGTGTTTTTTCCACCTACCTAAACAAGCTATGAGTCAGTGGCTCTCCAGATTACAACCACTACCACCACCATCATGACCACCTCCTTAAAATAAGTTTAGACCAGGGTTCTCCTCCCCAGGCATTTTTCTCCTGTGTTTTTTTTCTGAAAACGATGATCACACCAACCTGGACCTCTAGCACACCATGGCCCATACCCCTTCCTCAGTACCCCAGATTACCATCAGCATCATTCTGTCTGGTCTCATTTCCTTGAGTCTGCCCTACTGCTCCACGTTCATGTGCAATCTGAACAAATGAATTTCCTGCAGTGGAACCTACAAGAGGGTTACCAGATCCAAGGCGGGGTGGGTGGGAAACCTGAGAGGAGGGTATCACCCTCAATCCCCATTCCCTTCTCTCTGAGTCAGCTTGTCTGTTCTTGAGCATTTCGTGAGTGTTCAAAACAGACAAAAGGATTACACAGGGTACTGTTTGCCAAAACCCATGTCCTAAATCTGGAATCCTGTGCATATTTTTGGAACAGAAACTGAAAGGGAAATATTACACACAGCCTTAGTGATGGGAGAGTAACTCTTAGCAGCTTGAAGGAACACGCTAAGCCTCATGCATATGTCTGCACTTGTACTCAGCTGGACCAAGGCAAGCATGCCCAGTTGGGCCAGCAGCAGAAGTTGCCTGCCTGCTCCCAAGGCTTCCCTGGGACATCTTGCTCTAATTTGATGAAATAACAAGCCACACATATTAAATATATTTTCTTAAAACCTGTGTCTGAATTTTTGGTTGACCGAGGTCACAGTAGTGTTTTGCTTTCAGTTACCTTGACTGGAATATTTTTCCTAGTTCCAGAGTTATATTTTCTCCTGATGACAAATTTGAATGCTAAATGTGTTCCAGGGGAAAAAGACCAAAGACGATGACCTATTTCCTTCCTGAGGGGTTTTATTTCAGAAGTGGAAGACTGTATCCCTAGGGGTCATTATAACTAGTAACTCTTAAAATTCTTGTTGGGGGCCCCCAGGTTCAGTGCTACCGTTTTGTGGTGATGTCTTCCCCACATTGGCTGATAATTGTGCCCCTCATTGTTTGGTCTTAGATGTTAATGAGTGTCTGGATCCAACCACATGCATCAGTGGGAACTGTGTCAACACTCCAGGCAGCTATACCTGTGATTGTCCTCCCGACTTTGAGTTGAATCCAACTCGAGTTGGCTGTGTCGGTAAGATCTTAAAACTTCTTAGAGAAATATACTTTTATTTTTTTTTAAGCAGCACTGACCATTCCACTCTCAAATTTTAAAAAAGTGATAATGTAAAAATTTAAACATCTTCTAAGTCTGGTTTGTACTTTCAGTTATTTTTTTCTATACGTAAATTCCCAGTATATGTGTTTGGACACTTTTTAGTTTCCTAGTAAAAGTAGATTGTGGTTTTTAAACGGTTTCTTAAAGGAACTTGAATTTTCAATCCTCATATAGAGAGAATCTTCTTGATACTCTTTTGTTTATATATGGAAACAGATACCCGTTCTGGAAATTGCTATCTGGATATTCGACCTCGAGGAGACAATGGAGATACAGCCTGTAGCAATGAAATTGGAGTTGGTGTCTCCAAGGCTTCCTGCTGTTGTTCTTTGGGTAAAGCCTGGGGTACTCCTTGTGAGCTGTGCCCTCCTGTGAACACATGTAAGTGAGCATCCTCCTGTTTATTATTATTATTCCACTCAGGCCAGTTCTCCTTTATAGATCCACAGGATAGACATCACAGAGGGAGAGAGCTGCCACCAGTCCCTACTCTTCGATCAGGGAAGGGAGATCAAACCTCTTAGCTCTGTTGAGGGACCCCACTACCAATTTGGGTCTCAGAAATATCCCTAGTTGGCTTATAGTAAATGGTCAAGTGGGGCAGATATTATTTCACTTCTATCTGAGTAAAAAGTAGATAGCATTATTTTAAAGAAGATTTTCCAGGCTAGGTTACTTATAGAATATTGCTTACCTTCCAGGAACACATCAATTTATCTCTCTTGTCATCCATTGGCTAACTTTCAATAGCTCTAGGACAGACTAGAGTGTCCTGGGTGAAAGAGAAGCAATTGGTCAAGTGTGAAAGGGAAGACTCTTTTCTGTTTTTGTGACATGACTTGAAAGAAAGCTTTAGAATGTGATTTTTTAAGGACATAAATAAGTCTTCTAAAAAATATAAAGGGCTTCTCATTTTTCTAAGTAGGTCCTATGTTAGGATTCAGAGCTGGGTATAGCTTCTTAGGCAAAGTTTAGTGGTTCTGCTAATAGTGTGTATTAGGATAGGTACTGATTCTTTCCTTGCTGAAGGGTCATTTAATACACTTGTTCTAAAATTATTTGTTGAGTACCTAGAGTGTGTACTTTGGATGCGCAAAGATGAACTAGACTAGATTCTGCTTTCCAGAAGTATACAGTCTAACAAAATATGATCCAGACAGAAAAGCTATAATTCAGCATAAATCTCAATAAAGGAAGAAAGAAACAGTTACAGTGCCATGAGCAGGAGAAGAAGCACTCCTGGTTCCAATTAGGACTCTATCACTTGCCGCCCATGTAACTTTGGGCAAGTTACTTAGCAAGACTGAGTTTCATCATTCATATAATGCCTTATAGGATTAAGAGAAGTCATTCGTGTCAGGCACTCAGCACAAGGATGAATGCTTACTTAGCAAGCACCTCCTTCTGTCTTCTCTTCAGAAAGGAAACTCAGTTCTGAATGGCAGAGGTGGTGATGAATTTGTTTTTTAATTGTCCTTGAAGGAAGGGTATGACCTGAAAGAGAAGAATAAAAAAGAGTGAAGATTGCAGAAAGAGGAGAAAAGAAAAAAATGAGAAACGGATAGTTAATTTTTTGATATTGAAAGAAGCAAGCCAAGATTTTTAAGTAGGGGAGTCAGCTCTATTGATTAATAATGATTAGCAAAGCAATAGAGGTCCACTCTACCCCAAACTGGACCAGAGCTAGAACTGGAATATATGCACGTGTACACTTAGGTGTATACACATAGCATCCCAGAAGGCCAGGAGAGGGATTATCAGATTTGGGAAGATCAGGATAGAGTATAAATGAGCTGATTCTTATTGAAGCTCACCAGGATGACACAGCAGAATTGGTATATTATTTGCGTGTTCCTCTATGTATCACACTGCTGGTGGATGGCACTGAAATAAATGTTTTTGATTGAAATACTTGAATGACAGAACTAATGGAGGGAATCAAAGGACACTTTAGAAAGTTGGTTTGGGAAACCAGAGAAATCAATACTGCCCTCCATAGAAACAGGGGCAAGAAACATCTCTAGGCATTAAAGAGAAAAGTACAATGGGAGGGACACCTGGGTGGCTCAGTTGGTTACGCCTTTGGCTCAGGTCATTGATCCCAGGGTCCTGGGATAGTGCCCCTCTTTGGGCCCCCTGCTCAGTGGGGAGTCACCTTCTCCCTCTGCCCATCTCCTCAGCTTGTGCACTCTCTGTCTCTCAATCAGTCAATCAATCAATCAATAAAATCCTAAGAAAGAAAGAAAGATGAGATGGGAACCAAGAAATAACATTTTTTCCTAAGTTTTTGTTTGGAGAGGTTTTTGGAGACAGGCTGATAAACATTACTAAGGAAGGAATTACAGCCTACAGAAGTAAGGCTGAACAAAACAAAAATCAAAGAGTTCTCTAGGAAGTAAAAAGGAGAAGAAAATCTTTACAACAAAATGGTGACAGCAACAGGGAATAAAATAGTTCCCAAGAACATGAGGCCAAGAGATTAGATGGAGAGTCCAGAGACTAGGGACAGTGGCTTACATTTATTTGGCACACTTAGAAAAAGCCATTTGAAAATAACACGTAGACACCAAGTTGTTAACTTGCTTATGACAGGTGGGGTAACTGCTGAAGATTTGTGAAAATGTTGCAGTTGGATGCATCAGTATTTGTCTATTTCTAGAAGTTTTAGGTTCAAAGGAACTCAATTTGATTTTTTTGTTTGTTTGTTTGTTTCAATAGCTGAGTATAAAATTCTCTGTCCTGGAGGAGAAGGTTTTCGGCCCAATCCTATCACTGTCATATTGGAAGGTAATTCTGTGTCCTTGATCTTCAAGTATGCACATCTTGAACTTCCTTGGGTTTATTTACAATGCTGAAGAAATGCTACTGTTTTCATTGTGACAGACATTGACGAGTGCCAGGAGCTCCCAGGGCTGTGCCAAGGCGGGAAATGTATCAACACGTTTGGCAGTTTCCAATGCCGCTGTCCAACTGGTTACTACCTGAATGAAGACACCCGAGTGTGTGATGGTAAATGGTCCTTCTAGGATTATAAGTTCTTTCAACTATTGAATACCAACCTCAAAAATCAGCATACAGTCACCAGTAAAACTAAGAATTTAGCAATATAGTGCAATGGTCTAAACATGAACATAGCCAGATAAATATGCCACACATGGGGCAGATGGCATTAAGGTTACTGACATGCTGTCATTTCCAGTACACCCCAGATCTTCCTCTTTTTCTAAGAAAAGTAGAATTTGATTATCTTGGGCCATACTCCCACTGATGCCTACAGTTTTCTGGGCTCTTTAGAAAAGCTATTTTTGCCAGAGTAGCACAGAACTCATTTCAGTGACTTCTATATTCTGGGAAGTTCTGAATTCCTCTTCTTCGTGTTCTTCAGCACTTATCTGTACTAATGCATTGAAATGAGCTTCCCTTAAAAAGGCAGCCTCTTTGGCTTTATGATGTAGATAACTCCTCTTTATCCTGTGTTACTGGAAAGATGGACCACTTTTGGCTTTCAGAGCACTTGGACCATAGACCAGGGTGGGAGAGATGGTTTCCATCTATATGCAGGAGTCACATGACTAGTTAGGGAAGATATCTCCGTGTGTCCCAGAGGAGAAATGTTTCTCTGTCTCTCCAAAAGGCTTATTAGGTGACCTCGATAAATGATGTCATTGGATATTAGTTGAGTATCACAATGTAACCTTTGACAATGACACAATTGTAAGACCTCTGGAATTAACAAAGATTAGAATCAACCCCTATGTTTGAAAATGGGGACAAAGGTGTGAAATACCTACTTTAATACCTTACCAATGCAGGTTCTTGAAACCAGTTGTTGATGGCTTCAGGGCATATCATATCCTTCCATAGATTGTGTGAACATTTGAAGCATTAGCTGTCTTTCTGAAGGATATTTGAAAATTATAATTTGTCCACATTTCCATCTCTGCATGCCTTTGAGAATGTTACAGACTCATTTATTAGGAACTCATTCCAGAAGGCAAAACCTCTTTTTCTGGAGCTTCCTTTCCTGAAAACACACATATTAGCATAGACAAAGTACACTGATGAATTAAACATCTATTTTTCTTACACGGATTTCAAAGTGCCCCTGTGGCTTTTTTCCTCAATTGTCAGCATTTATATGGACCCTGAACATTAGCCATTCCACAGAGTGAAGTTTTCATATTCACATACCACTTTCTATTTGGATTACAGATGTGAATGAATGTGAAACTCCCGGAATCTGTGGTCCAGGAACATGTTACAACACTGTCGGCAACTACACCTGTATCTGCCCTCCAGACTACATGCAAGTGAATGGGGGGAATAATTGCATGGGTAAGTCCAAGCTTTTCTAAAGCATGCTTGTTTGGTCCTCATCTATGAGGAGAAAAAGAACTTGTAAGCACAGCAGTTGGTCCTTAGTGTTACATTACTCATCAGACCGAGTGCTGTCTGCCACCCTTTCACTGTCTTTGTGAGGGCCTCCTCCCTTATAAACCATGAGCTTGGCCTTTTTTCCCCACCTTGTGTGGGTGGTTGGGAGTTTTCTTTAAAATGTAATGTTGGAAAATCCCAAACAACAGTTTAATAGTACTTCTTTTGTTTGACTGGGTGTATCTTTATACAATTATATTTACAGCACTGACCTACAGTATTAAAACATCATGAGTCGGAAATGAGAAAATTGCTGCCAAATAGCAGTGGAGAATTGTTACTAAGAGACTGGGTGGAGAGTTGTATAAAGTTTATTAATGCTGCAGTTCCATAATGACTTAGTTCTGTGGCACAAAATACCAGGGAATACATTTCTCAAAGTCCCCTTTCATATGGCAGCATATGTGGATAGAAAATTGGGTAAGGGCAGGCCAGGCCATTCTTGCTCTCATCAAATTCACAAGTCACAATAAAATCCAAAAGAAATACACTCCTTGAGAATCCCCTTAGAAATCGGTCGTGCTTTCCCTATGACATCACCAACCCCTTCTCTCTAGATATGAGAAGAAGTTTGTGCTATAGAAACTACTATGCTGACAACCAAACCTGTGATGGAGAACTTTTGTTCAATATGACCAAGAAGATGTGCTGTTGTTCCTACAACATTGGCCGGGCCTGGAATAAGCCCTGTGAACAGTGTCCTATCCCAAGCACAGGTGAGTTGCACCATCACCAAAAACATAGGTTGGTACATTACCCATGGCTTATTGGTGGAAATAAGTCTCAGCAAGGGAAGAAAAGGGCTCGTCATTTATCTTCCTAAGCAAAAATTCGCTCACAGAGACAATTGTTTAAATTCACTGTTGATTCTGGTCCTTCCAGCTGAAAATTGAGTCACAGAACACACTTTCTAACTTGTTCATTCACCAGACTGATAGACTCAGCGGATCATAAGAATATAAACATTGTTAGTGTTATGGCGTTCACCATGGAACTAAAAGACTGGAAACATTAAGCAAAAGCAATATGACAAATAGGTGAGCCATATCCCTATTATTCTTCCATATTTATAACTGGTCTTGTTCCAAAAAGAATTTAAGGCAGCCCACAAAGATTTGAATGTAAAATAAGAAGGCCTAAGGCAAATGGCAAACAAGGGTAAGAAACTTGGAGCAAGGAGCGAGGCTAATATGCAAAAATCCAAGCTGGGAATTTCTACACTCTTGCCAAAGATGAGCAATAAGTTTGGCTCCAAACTTCCTAGCAGCTCATATAAAAAGCAAGAGATAATCAAGTCTAAGAGTCTCAATGACTACAAAGCAAACTCAACACCAAGCAAAAGCACAACTCTTCTTGAAAGAAATTTTTTCTTATATCCTCATAGAGAACAATCTATATGATGTTATTTGTGTAAAAACAACAAAAGTCTAACCCATGTCCTTGGAGTAAATGAAGTGAATTGGCGCCTGGTTCTTAGATGGTAAATGATGACATTATCATTTAGAGTGAATGAACTGTGATGCAGGTATTGCTTAAAACATTCTATAGTACCTACTCCATTTCCCCACAGTGATCTGGAAGACATTAAATCTCTTGTCTAGTGCTATCTGACAACACATAAAACAGAATATTCTTTTTTAGTGAAATATACCAGTTCATCCAGTGTTTACTCCAGGAATAATGTAATCATCATCACTTAGCATTACCTATGAGTTATCTCTGGTCTGTCTTTAGACCAGGCGTTGGCAAAACTATAGCCCATGGACCAAATCCAGTCCGCTGCCAATTTTTCTATAGCCCAAAAGCTAAGAATGGTTTTTACATTTTTAAAATGGTTGGAAAATATCAAGAGTAGTAGGTCATGACCTGAAAAACATGTGAACTTCAAATTTTCGTGTCTGTAAATAAAATTATATTAGAATATAGCCATACTAATTTGTTTACTTATTTTCTATGGCTGCTTTCATGGGATGGTTGAACAATTTTAATAGAGACTACACAGCCTGCAAAACCTAAAATATTTACTCTTTAGCCCTTTAAGAAAAATATTGCTAACTCCTGATTTTGACCAGTGGTCTTCAAATCTTTTGATTACACATACCTATCAGTAAAAAAAAAAAAAGAAACTAGCGATTACATGTACTTGGTGTGTGTGTTTACATGTAAAAGTATATGTGTATGTGTCTCTACACATTTTTCAATTAGATTAAAAATGCATGTATTATTTTCATACAGTGTTCTATTAGAAAATATGCACAAGACTAATTTTTTAATTAGATTTTACAAAGAGAAATAGAAGTCTTAGTATTTTTCTTTTTTATCTTAATGGATCATGGTTCTTCTACAGACTTCTTGGCAACCCCTAATAAAGATTATCATTTACTTTCAGAAACATCTGAGTTTTTAAGAACTTAAGTATTCTAAATATAAAATACAAGATTCCTTCTTCATGTTGAACCTAGCCAAATCTGGTCATGGCTTTTCATTAGGTTTATGGTCTGCACACATTTTAGGAGTTCCTGAAACTTGTCTGGATGACCAGTGTTAGCTTGGCATTATACTTGTTATTTAGATGTAGGCACTCAAATATCAAGGAAATAAGGCACTGGGGGAAGAATATGCTACATGTTTTATTAAAATACTTCCAGAAACCTTTTATAATTTTCAGTGGGTTTGACCAATAGGACAACCTTGAGCTTAGATCGATGCCATGCTCTATCAATTAAATTACACTCAGGATCTGGAAATACAGGACCTCAGAGTTCAAAGGGACTGCAAATGGCACTTAGTCCATCCTTTATTATCAACTTTGATGAATTCGGGCACATGAGAAGAAGATAGAGGGTTGAGGGAGGGAGAGAGAAATAACGAGAGAGCTGCACCAAATGAAATCCAGCTCCCCGAATTGAAGTAATGCCACAAATTGGTTGTTTGAACTGAATTAGTCATTAATAGACTTGATGTCAAGAACTTGGCTAGATTTGCTATGATCTCCCCCGATCTACTGAGGAAATGGCTTTTGTAAGCATTCCTCAAATCCTAGATCTCTTACTATGAATGGAAAGAGGCACTCTTGTCAGTCCCTGGGTTCAGAGCTGAACAACATCCTTCTAGAAACCCAAATTCCTACAGGCAAGCTCATACAAATGCGTGGGCTGTGATAATGGAGACCTTTACTTTTTCCTCAGTATTACGTCAACATGAGTTCATTCCATTCAGTGTTTACCTTCAGGACAAGGTTACAACATCTGTGGGAATTTTCAGATTTATTTCTTATTTTAAATTCTTCAAAATACAGATAAATATTTTTCAAGACATTTATGAAGTTCTTTCAGCCTAGCCATTGCTCTTTGCTGACCCCTATTCTCGCTCCCCTCACCCCATCTTTTTTAATTACTACAGATGAATTTGCTACACTTTGTGGAAGTCAAAGGCCAGGCTTCGTCATTGACATTTACACCGGGTTACCTGTTGGTGAGTTATGATGTCATTGTTGGAATTTTCTGGTTTTGCCTTTGTGTTTAAAAAAGGGAATACATACCCTTATTTTCTCAGTTTGCTTTTTTTTCTTCTTAGAAGGAGAAAATCATTAAACAATGCCATTTAGCTTTATTGAAACACTGATTCTTAGTTTGAAACAAACTACAAACACCCTGTGTAGCTCCACCTAATTGGCAGCTGCATTTGTTGCTCGTGATTAAGGGGACTGGGAAGCTTTTCCCAAAATTACAATCAAGCTTAGTTTAACCAACCCTAGGCATCAACAAAGAGAGAGATTCTGGGAGTAGGGCCAGTTGACGTTTGATTTGACTATAATTCCCAATCTTTCCTTCTGACTAAGACATGAGTTTAATATGACTTTTCATACTGATCTCTAAGTGTAGGTTGTTCACATAAAGCCCTTTTGGGGATCAATTTTATCTCACATGGAATCTCCTCAGTTCATCTACTTCGGGAATTTCAGATGTGAACTAAAAATTCTTTCCAATCGGAGGCCCCATCTGGTAACTGGAGCAGAGACCACTGCAGTGTTAGAGATGCTTGTGCAAGATTCAGAAGTATTGCACAGCGTTCAGCCAACAGAGGCAAGGCCTTTGTGGTTTAAAAGCAAATAACATAAAAGTAGATGGAAAGCTATTGCATTCTCAGACTTTTTCCCCAGTGTGATTTATATGCATCCTTAGATGCCCCTCTTAAGTCTGAGCAATTGTGTCTAGTAGCAAACATCACCACTTGCTTGTTCCACCTTATTCCTAATAAGTAAACTGAAATCCACATCAGCCTTTCCAATGACCTTGTTTAAGAAAACAAGGGTCTGGTCCAGCAATCAGCCTGGCTACCTTAGTGCCAAATCCATATGGCTCCACAGGCTAGTCAACGTCCAAAGAAACTTCATGGTTTGGAAGGAAAAGCTGCTAAATGACATTGGCATGAAACACCTGGCCCTCGCTGCTTTGTTTTTCCCCTTCCCAAAACAGATCTTTTCATCTCCCTAGAATCTCTGATCCAAAGATAAGTGGTCTTTAATAGTAATGGTTCTTCATGGACAGACCAGGCGTGTCCCCCAGCAAGGCCTGCCCTCCAAGGTTGGCAGCAGGTGAAGATTCAAAACAGTATCGACATCGTCCACTAGTTGAGCTGGAGACATCTCAGACATCATGTAGTCCAAGTGCATTGCTTTACAGCTGAGGGGACAGAGGCCCAGAAGGGGAAGGGACTCAGCCGAGGTCACCTAGCTAATTAATAACAGAGCTGGGACCCAAATCCAGTCCTGACTCACAGCTTGCTTTGCCTCAAGCTCTTGAAAGCTGGAAATATGATAGTTAGCAATATACTTATTGTTACCAAATTCCACCATGACAAAATATTTAGATGACTGAGAAACTTTGTTTTATTTGAGTTTTATACTCTCCTTCTGAAAGTCTTAAGATTGTTGGCATATAGAGCCCATTCGTATGGGGTTAAAACTATAGCAAGTTTATTAATCTTGTCTTAAAATATAAACTTCTCCAAGTTGAAGTTCAAATGAAATCCAGACAGGAAAAGAAAATATAACTTTTAATATGTCCTTTTGCTATTTTATGCCTGACAATGGCTAGAAATTGGACCCAGTCTGTTTTTGTTAGACTTGATAATGTATCATTTTTATTTAAAATAAATGAATGTGAATATAATGTTTCATGTTTGAACTAAAAGAATATCATCTGAATTGTTTGTTTGCTGATGGTACATTGTTGTGATGTTACTTTGCAAAACCTTTTAAGAACATGAATGATAAATGTGTGAAAAATCCCAAAACACAATCACCTGTATTCAAAATAGCAATATACACTAAACTTTTTTTTTCATTAAAGAGATCAATTTGCCTTTAAACAAAATCAAACCCTTTAGAAAAGGGTCTAAAATAAACCTGTGGTCTGTCAACTTTCTCCTTCAAAGCAGGCTGGCTTTAGAGTATGATTATTCTGAAAGCATGGCAGCTCTTGTAAGCTTCCCATGTACAACTGTGGCCGACTCCTGATGCTGGAGGCAAACAGAGTTCCTTGTAGAGGCTCCAGACTATAATATGTCAACAGAAGTATCTCAACACCCCCTCCCAACTTCTGAAGTGCTCTGTGAAACTCCAGCAAAGGGTGGTAGATGGGTCCTCCAGGATAACGAGTCATTCGATTGTGGTTTTGTGAAACTGTGGTGTGGAAGAGCCTGAAGGAGGCAGAATAGCCCGTTAGCAGATTTCTGATATCAAATCCTCACTCTGCCTCTCCTGAGCTGTGGGGTCTTTGGTGAGAGCCTCAGTTCCACCATCTGCCCAGTGATGGTAGTCCCAGTACCTGGAGACCATCTCATAGGGTGGTTGTGATGATTCAGTGAGTAAATCCAGGTTGAATGGTGAGAAATAGTCCAGGTTTAGAGCAAGTGAGACACTGTCAATACTCCTACTGCTATTATCCTAGAAGACACTGTATGGTTGGGAGTTGAGGGCAGGTCAGACAGACAGGGAACCACCGTGCCAGTGAGGAGGCCAGACCTACCCACAGGGCCACCTCGCCAGCTGGCAGCCTGTGTTCTGGCTCTGCTGTCATTCCTCCTTGGTCCTGTTTTAATGCTCACTGATCCAACTTCCAGATACGGATTCTTAATTTACCAAATTTTAATTGACTCAGACAGCATGCTAGGGACTGGGGAAACAGTGGTGTCACAGCCAGCCCCAGCCCCTGGCCTGAGGAAGCCACAATCTATGGTAATGGGCTTTCCTCAGTGCTAGCCCCCACAGTCACCATGGGCCCTGCATACAACTCCCAGACCTCACTCACCCACTTCTCAAAGCTACATGAGGGAGGAAGGGGTATTGAAAGGGAGTTTGAGAGTTCAAAGTTGTCTATGACCATGGGTTCCTCAGTTCTCCACCAGCGCTCCTTTCCCATTCTTGTCAAACACCACCACACCCTTTGGGTAGAGAAGCTATTTATTCTCAGAGGTTCTTTGATTCCACTCCTCCAGTACATAGTACCCAGTGGGAACCAAAATGGCTCCTACCATCAGGACAAAGCTGATGTCTGAAACAAAACCAAAAAGACAGACACTAAATCCAGATAGACACTAAAGGACAGACACTAAGTCCCGGTACTAAATCCAGACAGAGTGTCTGAAAAGCAGTTTATTATTTCCACTTAATATTGATTGATGTCCCACATTTCCATCATCACCACTCCAACACACACATGCCCATCCAAACACCCATGCACTTTCTCTTTTTTTGTTTTTGGATCTTATGTAAACATTGAGTTAGAAGCTGCTGGCTTTCACGGTTGATTTACCCTACACAGAGATCACGAATTATGCCATCACTCATGTGTGGCTGCTCTGTTTCCAGATATTGATGAATGCCGGGAGATCCCTGGGGTCTGTGAGAATGGAGTGTGTATCAACATGGTTGGCAGCTTCAGATGTGAATGTCCGGTGGGCTTCTTCTATAATGACAAGTTGTTGGTTTGTGAAGGTAAGTGATGTCACTATATCATGTCCAGAAATGAGCTGATGAGCTACTTGCCCACACAGACTTTGCCAATTTCACAACATTGGAATTTCAGAAATTCATCAAGCTCTAGTAGTAGCATAGGGCACCATAAGGAACATCATTTTTCCATGCAAAAAATTCCCTAACTCCCAGTGGGAAAAGCAGGATGTACATTCCCCAGCCCTGCCCCCCATCCCCATACACAATGTAGTAGATTTCCCAGCTGATATAAGAAAGCCTTGAGTTCCTAGGTGTGTCGCATAGACTGCTTTTGTTTCATGTTGCTTGAAAGTGAGCATGGGTGGTGGGCGGTCATCTTTACTTGAATCTCAAAATAGTGTTCTCTTCCAAACGGAGCCTACGCTACTCCCAAGTGAAAACAAGGTTAATGCAAATATTCCAAATGCATGAGAGAATTCCAAATGGCAAGAACAGCAAATTCGATTTTATATGAAGAATGTTGGCATGTGTGCAAGTGGTACTTTTTTCATTTTCAAATTACCTCCCTTTGCCATGTGTATGTACTGTGATTCTGTGCATTCCTCACAGCACTTCATATTTTTCCTACATCTGGGGAAGATAGTATACTTTTACATTTTAGTAAAAGGGACATTACTGGTTATTAAATATACCACGTACCCTAGGATAGCTGGAATCATTGTCTATTCAATACTTAAACTCGGGCCTCTTGCAGAGTTTTTGTTCCTGTCGGAAAGGATTATTACCCCTCACCATGTGTGAGAGCACATGTGTCAACATTTTAATGTTAAAAAAACCTTTTTTTCTTAAACTAGGGACAACTTGCAGACCATGAGTAAAGTTTTGGTCCTCAGCACATGCTTGTTAAATTCTCCTCACCAGGCTTTCAGTCACGTGGCCAAGTGGGCACTTGTCCCTGACTCTGCCTGCCCTGGTGGTTGGGGTGGGGTGGGGGGTGCTGGGGGGGGCATTGGGGTGATAGCCATTTACAGCCTTCCTCAGGAGATAGTCATCTCAGGCCTTGGCCCTAGCCCCTGTACTCTGTTGGAAGGCCATCAAGGATCAGGTGTCTGGAGAGGAAGCATGAGAGGAAGCGTGATGCAGAAGAAAGGAGCCCACAGCAGATGATCTGATAATGCTAACCTTGGCTAGCCAGTCTTTCCCCTTTCATACATGCCTGGGATGCCTGCCACTGTCCTGGGGCCTCTTTTGTTCTCTTCCATTTAGAGATCCCAAACCTATAGGCATGGCTACCTGTGACCATCAATTCAACCTAGACATTGCTAACAACATGAGATAGCTATACCAATGTTAGGGCACTTTGCTGTCAGGATAGTAGTCAGTGGACACTGAGATTACAAAGCACTCCAACTTTTGGGTTCTGTTTCACAGGATATCCCTCATCAGGGTGAATGTTTAATCCAGGGCCCACTGCTTCCTAGCACACTCTTAGCTCTCTGAATCAGAAAACGAAGGTTGATTTAATACATGCCTCAGTAACCCTGAAAGTGGAATGGATTCCAGAAGTGATTTAGGGAACATCCATGAATCTGTTCTCCTCAATATGCATATAATCCCAAGCAGGGCCTCTGATGCCCCACAGCAATGCTTCTCTGTAATACCTTGGCTTCTCCAACAACAGGCTACTCTGTGTTTCTGTATGCTCCTAAGATGAGGGCAGACCTACTGGGTGAGGTGGTGCCAGTCTTGGGGCATTGTAACCCAAGGCAGGCATACTTCTGCACTTGTATCTGCTGCCCAAAGAGGCACCCCCGCGCCCCCCCTCCCCCCCATATTAGAAACTCCTACTGACAGTAGTCCTGTGGTCTCCTCATCACAAAAGCAAACACCTGTGAGGTATCAGTTGATGTATTTGCCGCCCCCTTGTGGGAACTTCTTTGGCTGAGCCCATTTTGTAAAACCCTAATACTGGTGCTAAGAGCCAGCTTCCTTCTGCTTGTGTTTAGGCTATTCCATTTACTAGACTTAGCCTGAATTAGATTGTTTTGTAGAAGCAGGGACAGAGAACATGAATTTTGTTCCATGGCATAGACTGGACTATGCAGTAACTTTCATAATGGCATGAATTTGAACTATGTTAGCTACCTGGTTAAAAAAAAGAAAAGATAGGCAAATAAACCCCCTGAGTATAGTCAAAGCTCTGAAGCACACAATATCCATTTATTCTTTTCTTTAATAGTAAGAGTTGGGTTGTTTTCAGTAGTTTTATGTGCAGTCTCTCATGTTAAGTTTCTTGGTTTGACTGGCATATGGCAGTACTTTAAGTAGAAGCCTCTACAGCCCTGTAGTTAAACACACTGCCTGTGAATCAGGAACATCGGCATCAATTGCAAGCTTATTGGAAATCAAGAATCCCAAACCATTCCCCAGACACACTTAATCAGAATCTGTGTTTCAGCAGGATCCCAAGTGATTCATAGGTGCATGAAGTCTTGAAACGCCCTGCTTATAGAACTTAGAAGGTTCTAAGTTCTATAAGCAGAACTTGGCAACCTGGTAGATTCATAAAACCCTCGGGCTTTGAGCAAGTATATTTCCTTAGGATATTTAGTCTAGACCATGCCACGTCCTGGTCCTAACAGCTGAGTTTTATGGCTTTTTTTTTTTTTTCAGACACAGCATCATTAGAGACCATATGTGGTCATAAACCAAGTACTCGCATTTATGAAAAATATTAGCAAAGCGGAAAAAGTAGAAAGGGACTCTTCAGTGTTCCCTTGTGTTCAATAGAACTGATCAAAATAAGAAAATAGAAATCTGTTTTATGTGAGAGGCTTCATCAGCTTGACACCACATTCTGTTCTCCTTCTAATAAAATTCTCTTCTGCTTGGAGATATTGACGAGTGTCAGAACGGTCCTGTGTGCCAGCGCAATGCCGAGTGCATCAACACAGCAGGCAGTTTCCGATGTGACTGCAAGCCCGGCTACCGCTTCACTTCCACAGGCCAGTGCAACGGTGAGTGCTCCACCCGCACGCCCTCATGAGCTGCCTGTGCCCACCTGTGGGTTAGCTTCATCATGTTTCACATACCTGAAGGTTTTTGAGGTCAGGTTGAAGAATACATGAGTTACAGTTTAGACAGCTGAGTTCTAGTAGCTAGACTAGCAAAAAGGAAAATTATTGAAATGTCTAAACACTTAGAGATATGTTATCCAAACAAGAAATATATCATCTGCATGCATAGATTTCATATTTGCTTATCTCCTGCCCTGCTGCAAACAGCCCTTCCCACAAATACACACATGTGCGTGCACATGCATACATGCACACAGCCCCCTAGCCCGTATTCAGGGCCAAATACTTTTTTGTTTCCTTTTACATAATCCCCCTTAGGGTCGGAGGTTGTCACCATTCCAGCCACATACCCCAATTCTAGATAGTGAACCTCTCCTGGGCTGAGTTAGATTATACTGCATAAATCAAGCAAAAAGAACCAAGAGCACCACTTTTGCTCCTAAACCTCTAACAGAACCAGGGGCAGCAAACATTAACAGTCTTTTATCAGCTATAAGTCACCTACAGTAAAATGAGAAACTGTCCCCTAGAGAATAGATTATTTCGTTGTTCACTTTTGTCACTGGTGAGGTACAAATAAAAAGGATGAGTGAGCTCAAATGGGTGGTAAAGTTTTAAATATCTGATGGCATCTCCTAGCCAGTGGTACCAAAATTAAAACACCAGTGTTTCAGCCCAGAAGCAAAATTATACCTCAGATGATTTTCATGTGAGTTTTTGAGTAATTATAAATCATTGTATATTTAGCACGAAGGTCAGAAAGAATGTTATTTTGCTATGGTTCATTTCCCAAGGAGTTTCCTGGATATTTTATGCATTTGTGAATGAAACAACACAAGGGAACATGGTCAGATTTTCCTTGGATTTCCTTGCCTACCAGTGATTAAGTGGTAGGAAGTGCACTGCTCTCTGTAGGGTATTTTGCATTGTTTTATTAGACCTTGGTGGGAAGAGGGTGTAATAGCAGAACAAAAACTCACTTTAAGAATCAAGGCTTGTTTTGTTGGGTTTAAGGGAACATGTGCAAGTGTTTAGCATTTTGTCAACAAAGCAGTTGTTATCCGTGTATTAAAAAAACAGGACAGGAAAAGTGGGGACGTCTCTGATATGAGTCACAATACCCTAGTGTAACTTGGCATTTATACCACTTCCCTGCATTTTGCTCTTAATTTATATTTCTTTGAAACTGGGCAGAATAATTCCAATCAAAATAAAGAATTGCTGATAATATAGAACGTGTCGTTTCACACCATTTCACGCTCAGGCAAGAAATGGGACAAGCTATTTATACGTCAAGACAACACATCCAACCAGGGCCTACTGCGGCTTATCCCTGCCATATTTTCCTGTAGAACATTAGCACTCATAAAACTCATCCAGCACTAACCAAGGATAAGTACTGTGAGTGAGTGCTGTTTGTAGCCAAAGCTCACTTTCCCTCATCCATTGGAATCCTCAGAAGAAAGAGAATGTACTTGAGTTTTGCAATTATTCAGCCTCTAGGGCTGAAGACTTCACTCTGGAATTGTCTTCATTTATGTCTTTAAAAAACTGTTAAAATGTCTTCAAATGCTATCCTATGCATGGCATTTTTTCCAGCATACTGCAGAAGATGTTAAGAACCAAAGTTTCCTTTCCTGTGTTTAAGATGAAAAGAACCAAAATTTCCATCCCATCATTAGATTTTTACTTGAATTCATAAGTACATCATTTCAAATCCCAAATTACACCTGGCCATATTACCCACATTGTTGAGAGAACGTGTAGGTATCTAAGCCCAGGATGCTAGTCTGATGTCAGGAACTGTATAGTTAGAGCAAATGCAGCCCCCTTCTGAAATGTCTTGCCCAGCTAAAAGCAAGAAACATGTTCTTCCTCACCACTTCCTCATAGTCTCCTCTGTCTGTTGTGTTTTTCCCCTTAAAACCCTGTTAAAACCTATTTCAGCCTCAGATATAATTTCCTGGGAGCTCAAATCTGGTGCTTGTAGAAACCTAGTTTTCTGGTCTCAAGACAAAGCAAACCTCACAGTTAAGTTCTCTAAAATTGTAACTTTTGGGGCACCTGGGTGGCTCAGTGGTTGAGCATCTGCCTTTGGCTCAGGTCGTGATCCCGGGGTCCTAGGCTTGAGTTCCGCATTGGGCTCTTTGCAGGGAGACTGTTTCTCCCTCTGCCTATGTCTCTTCCTCTCTTATGAATACATAAAATCTTTAAAAAAATAAAAATAAAAAAATAAAATTGAACATTCTATTTTACCATTAGAATCTCAAGGTGCTCCATGTTTCATTTTCTTAAAACCATCATGAAATAGGCAGTGTGGGAAAGAAAATCCCTAGCTGGAATTTTTGTAATTCCTTTTTTAAGATGATCCTAAGTGCACTCATTTCCTGTGAGCCCCAGAGATAAGACAGACCTAGTCCCTTGCATACTTTGAAATCCACTACTACCTTAGGGCACCCAAGGTTTGGTCCATCTCTGGTATGGTGGGTCCCGAGATACCCTTCCTCAAAACCAGCTCCCTTTATGGAGCTTAGCGATGGAAATCAGTTTCTTAAATCCATTTTCTCCATTGGGGATGTTCATAATTTGTTAGGTTAATAAGCAATCTAGATAGGTGAGCAGTAGCTCCTAAGCTGCATTTCCTGATTTCTCCATTAGGATGATCTATTCAAGCTCACTTGAGATTTTTAAGTTACATGGTGATTCATCAAACCTAATGTGCTGTGTATTGGAAGAAAGTAGTTGTAACAATGGCAGCCTGAGCACATGGAATAGAGGGCATCTCTTCTGGCATGAGCACAACTGCTTTGTGCAGCAAAAAGTGCCCATTCCCAGTTGCTGTCTTCTCAGGGGACAAGACAGGCCAACAGCAAGTTTGGATTATTCAAATGGAAGCAGGCTATTGCTGTGCTTTTACAGAATCTATACTCAAGTTGGCATTCTGCTTTTTCTTCTCTTTTATGACAGTAGGAAAACCAAGATGATACAGTGCTCTTCAGATGACATGTGTCCTAACCATAGAATCTTGAGAGCTTTAAAAAGAAATTAGAGACATAAGTAGGCACGCAATTATATCATTTGTAGATTCATCTAATAAATTCTGCCCCTCAGAGCATCATATTTCAGGAGAGCAACAAAGATTCACTTGATGATAAATACAATATAGAGCTTAGAGATTGGCAGAGGCAAGATGACAGGGCTTTCCTCTGAATGAATAGGAATAAAAAGAAACATTGTTAGGATTGTCAAAAGGTTATAGGAATAAGACAAAACAATGAAGTAAAACTGGAACAAGGGACAGCTTGGGTTGTCCATGAAGAAAACCTATCTTAGCAATGGGATTTGCTTGACTTTGCTATAAATTTCCAAAGGAAGCCATGAAAGGTCCATGATTTGAGGCACCAGGTCTGGATAGACAAAATACTTAATGCATTCCACAGTCTGTGATATTACTTAGGCACATAATCAAATGGATTATCTCCCAACTTGGATTCTTCTTCCCCATTCTACTTCTAAATCTTCTCAGCTTTCAGAACATGTTTTTTCATCCTTTCATGAATTGTTAATATACTCTGAGTGATCTCAGTAAATGAGAATAAGTTTTAGCTGGTTTTGAGGTAAAAGTAAATATAATGCCAGTGTCTGTTCTACTGGCTTGGTTTAGAGCTAGGATCAGTCCTGAGCATGATACCTAGAAGTAAGTTATTTAATACAATTTTGTCTCCTAAGATCTACCTAAGATTCTTAATGATACATTTTATCTACAGATCGCAATGAATGTCAAGAAATCCCCAATATTTGCAGCCATGGACAGTGTATCGACACAGTTGGAAGTTTTTATTGCCTTTGCCACACTGGTTTTAAAACAAATGCTGATCAAACCATGTGTTTGGGTGAGTATACGATTATCATTTTAACTCCTAGCCTATTGAAAAATTCATTTGCATCTGAATATATATAAATATTAACACTAAACCTTCAGTATTAGTTTTGCTATTTGTAAAATAAAAACACAGGCAGGCATGTAGCATTAACATCCCTTGGTATTTAATCTTTGGCAATCTGAACACAATAAACCTCTTCCTTGATAGTCATTTGGCTGCCAGGTTAGAAAAACTTTTAATGAAGGGAAAAACTGAGAAAAATATTAAAACAAAAAATACTTTTTATTAATGCTGATAGCCTATTATTTTATTAAATCTGTGTGGGTTTGCCTTATTGGAATAGAGTGCAGCTTTTGAGTGTTTGACTATGAGCATTTTTTGAGAAACATCTACAGTTTGTACCAGATCCTCAAAGGCAAACTTCTAGATCCCACAAAGACGATAAACAAACAAACCACCATGTTTTTCTAGGGGAAAAGCTCAAGATTTTAAATCTCTTACCTCTTGCTTTCAGCACTAAGTCATGATGCTGATTTGGAATATATTCCAATATTAATCACTGTCTCTCTTTTCCTCCTTCCTTTTTCTACTTTCAAACAACATCCATTAAGTGTTTTGGGGACTTCATGAATATGGTTCAGTTTCACAACTGGAAAAAGAAGAATCAATAGAGTAATGTTTAAAGACCT
This sequence comes from Canis aureus, assembly GCF_053574225.1. NCBI lineage: Eukaryota > Metazoa > Chordata > Mammalia > Carnivora > Canidae > Canis > Canis aureus. Next base: position 19,436,049 of record NC_135642.1, on the reverse strand, counting down.
TATCTTTCACTGTAATTGAGTTGATCCATTAGGGAACAGTCTTTTAAAGTTTTGTCTTCTTCAGAACAGATAATAGGTTTTAAACTAAAGGAGTATAATCAGCCCTACTTGTCCCTGGGAAGCTAACCCCTAGAGCAATGGCACCCTACGTAACAATCTTATTCCCTCTTCCATCTGGATTATCTGGAACCCTCTACCAAAAAGCCTGCCCTATAGAGGAATTTCACTGGCTTGGCTAAAAATGAATCAAAGCAGCAGCTCTTGATTGCTGGCAGTGTGACTCATCTGGATGTGATCTTCAACCACAGACACACACGTTGGACCACTTTGTGGTCAGCAATAGCTTTCTGATTTAGGATCATAGATAACTTATCTTCATGTCCAAAATTTGAAAGTAAAGGAAATCCTAACTTGAAACACTGCATTTTGTTAACTTGAGGTGTTGTCTTCCACTCCCAGAATCTCCCTACATTTGCCCTCACTCTCCTCATTGTACAAACCAGCAGAATCAACTTTCCTTCATTTTAATTTTTTATTTTCTTCTGAATATAACATACACCTGCTCTATAAGAAAGATGTTAGTTGCCGTGGCCCAATGCAAAGACACAAAAGATGCCAAATTAGCTTTATAAAGTAATCAAAGAGAAAAGTCATAGACCAATAAAAAGACAAATAATAACACAAGTGTGTATCAGAAAAGCCAGATTAAGTGCCATCGATTTGGGATAATTGAGAAGAGTGAGATAAGTCACTAGTAGTGGGGAGTGGTCATGGGTTTTTTGGGGTGGACTGGGAAGAAGGAAGAGATGTCAAAAATATCAGGTGAATTAGAAACCTAATTTATTTTGTGCTGATTTCAGGGTAATATCAGGTGACTCACTGCTTTTTGGTAAACTGGAGTGAGAATCTTAAAGGCTGAAGTTTGCCAAAGGTGGCAGCAAATCAAGACCCAGATGCGCACAGAATTTTCCATTTCCAAGTGAAAATATTTGAGAAAAGTGGCAAGGGTGGAGAATTCTAGAAGTAAATAGAATAAAATAATTCTTGTCCAGTTCTCATGTCCTTAGCTTGCCTCCCTTCACATGCCAACCAAGGAAATGGTTTATTCCCAAGGTTTCAATCCTTGCCTCTTGCTGATTGCTCATGGGGAGCTGCCACTGCTGGGGCTAATACCAACATCAAGACGTTCTTAGCCTATGCCTAACGCATGGTGAACCCACAATGCCCTTAGCCCCCAGGTAACCACTCACGTCATCTTCTGTTAATGGCCATGTTTCTCTACACTCTTTGTTCCTACTAGACATAAATGAGTGTGAGCGAGATGCCTGTGGGAATGGAACTTGCCGCAACACGATTGGGTCCTTCAACTGCCGCTGCAACCACGGCTTCATCCTTTCCCACAACAATGACTGCATAGGTGCGTATGCACACTGGTGGGCACTGATGGAAGGCAGTTTCAGATGCATCCTTTGTAATTAGCAGCTTCTTGGGGTGCCAACTGGTTTTCTTAAATATATGCCCTCTAATACATGACAACTGGTTAAAGGAATTGTCAAATATAATATCCTAAGTGAATGTCAAATAGTCATGGCTTTTCTTAAAATACCTCATTAGCAGCTATAATTTGTATATGTACCCTACTGTGAATTGAATACATTTTTAAATGAATTGATGACATCTTAAAACAAAAGTGATTCTTTGTATAGAAATTGCATAATTTAGGAATAATGTGGACCTACTCATCTCAATGTTTCACTATAGCTTTTCTTTAAAGAATTCAAGTATTGAGTCTATAAATTCCTCCTTATAAAACATGCTGTTATTTATAAGTGAGATTAATGATCCAAGTTTTATATCCTGCTAGAGGCTAATTTTATATACTTCTAATTACAAGAATACTTAATACCTTCAGCTGTATTGTGTACTAGTAATTCAGTTTTAGCTTTTAAAAATGAAACATAAAGGAAGATCAAGGTGAAATTCATATAAAGTTCCAATATAAATTATCAATCTCTAATTAATAGAATAGCATAATCTTGTTAGGTTTTGATAGGTGAGTAAAGCCAGGTGTGTTGTTACAAACTAGATCTTTATTGGAATTTTTAATGTTTGGCTGAGCCAGCCAAGGCCACTGAAATTTAAAATAAGTATTTTTCCCTTTAAAAGTTTTGATCATTGCTGGAATTATGACATTTTCTTTGGAATATATCAAAGGATATTTTTTTGGCAGATGTTGATGAATGTGCAACTGGAAATGGGAACCTTTGCAGAAATGGCCAATGCATCAATACAGTGGGGTCCTTCCAGTGTCAGTGCAATGAAGGCTATGAGGTGGCTCCAGATGGGAGGACCTGTGTGGGTAAGTGCTGCCTCCAAAAGACCCTCCAAAGAATGCTCTCAGAGATGAAAGAATACTGCAGTCCCTATCATCATCCTTCCTTCAGAAGCCTGGAGGGAAAAAAAATCAGAGTAGAATTACACTAATTCTACCTGTAGACTCTGTGTGTGTGTGTGTGTGTGCACACGCATGTGACAGAGAGATTTGTAATTTGCTTTCTTATATATTTTTTTTCTTTAAAATAGCTTTGTAGAAAGCTCTTATATAGTCTTTTGGGTGCCCTCAAAAATCTTCATGCCCATTCACTTTTCACATGCTATATACTTCTATGGAAATACTAAATTTGTCATAGGTCACAAAAAATATGGTTGTTCTACTGCACACTTATGAAAGCTGATAAAGCTTCTTTTTACTGAGTCATTAATTTTTCTCCATGGTAGTTTTATGTATTTCTTTGATTGGATTCCAGTTTCTTGAAATTTTAATTGCTTGATGGAAATCATGCCAATGGGAACTTCTTCCTTCTTTTTCCCTTTTCTTTGCAGATATCAATGAATGTCTTCTAGAACCTGGAAAATGTGCACCAGGCACCTGTCAAAACTTGGATGGGTCCTACAGGTGCATTTGTCCACCTGGATACAGTCTACAGAATGACAAGTGTGAAGGTAAGAGTAGGAGGACTGTCAGTGTTTGGAAGCGAGCAGTGTTTATTACTGCACTGGCATATTCAAAGTTAGTTTTTGTGATGGTGTGATGGTGTCTTCATTTTGGAATACTTTATCAGAAACAAATCCAAGAGCAGAGGGTTTGACTTACGTTCTTACACTCAGACGATGAAACTAGAACATCCAATTCTCATGCTAATAATATCTGATGACACTGTGCATTTGGTTGGTCATATGACCCTGACTCTTTTCCAGTGTGCTTTTATGCAACTTGTAAAAAAATCCTGGATTCCATGTTTTTAAATGCTAATAGGTTGCAACTAAAAATAGCTTCCTGAGTCCAGCTAAAATCTTTAAGTGACCACATTCAAGGTTGAATGAATGTGGCTATATAATTTGTCTATGTTGTTTTGACCTACAGAGCAGTGAAAATGTGTTACTACAAATAAATTCTCAGCAAATTTTATAGTACTGCAATCCTCAATACATATGTCATTAAATTCAATGAAGGACATTAATTGCTAGAACTTCATAAATAACTAGCAGAAAGGATTTTTAAGAAGTCACCTAGTCCTTGCTCCCACATTTAAATAGGCCTGTATCTAATCCAAAGTAAGTAAGAATTTTCTCCACTTTTAATACCATGGAGAAATTTTATTATATATCCAATTTAAATCATAGTCAAGCAATAATATTCTAAGTGCAAACAGTTTATCAAAATTGGGCCTACATGCAAATTATTATAAGTGTAATTTTACTTTTACTAAAGATCAACTTTATTTACTCCATGATTAATGCAAAATTCCCCTAAGATGAACAGAATATAAATGTATAGAAAGAAAAATGACTTCCCAAATACTTAATAATGTGCCCATTCTACCATCCTTGTCCCCATCTTTATGAAGTTGTTGCCTATGGGTTAATTTCTACCATAAGAGAAAGAATCCTAACAACAATGACAAAAACAACAACAAAAAGAAATACTTGAGTATTTTTACAAAAGTTGGCTTTTCTCTTAAGAAAAGATTGGATGTGGGAGTGGAGGGCACATGGGAATGGAGTCATTCATTCAGCAGCAGCAGCTCAGATTCACTAATATACCAAAAGCAATATGACGCAATTGTAAAGGCAACAGAATAACATAACATTATTATGAAGAAATTGGTTTTGCACTGAACAGGAGGATACTCAACTTTGAGTTGCCAATTTTGAGAATACCTACCTATTGTGTGATATTTACAATATTAAGCCAAGATAATGGAATTTCCTAACTTCCCCTTAGATGATCTCATGAGAAGTCATATAATATGAATATGAATTGATGTAAGTAGAGCTCTCTGCACAAATGCAAAAATAAAGAGCCCCATGGTACAAGAGATACATGTTTTGTTGAAAAGAAAAGGGATTTCCATAAAAATAGCATGGCTCAGAATCAAGACTTACCTCTTTTTTCTTTTAATTTTTTATTTATTTATGATAGTCACAGAGAGAGAGAGAGGCAGAGACATAGGCAGAGGGAGAAACAGGCTCCATGCACCAGGAGCCCGACGTGGGATTCGATCCCGGGTCTCCAGGATCGCGCCCTGGGCCAAAGGCAGGCGCTAAACCGCTGCACCACCCAGGGATCCCAAGACTTACCTCTTTTTTACTACAAATTCCTGCTGAAAATCAGGGGTGGATAAGTCTGTTGGAAAGAGTAGCCATACTTTTCCCACACATAGGGTGATCATGCAATTTATTGACCAAACCAAGACAGTTTTAAAGAGGGTACTCTTAATAATGAGGCCACGACAGCAAGTATAAGCTAGGACTCTCCTAGGAAAACTAGGGCATTTAGTTACCAAAGCCATTTACACTTCACTGTAGATCACCTTTAATCAACCCTTCCTCGTGCTAAGGTATATTAATATGCTACAGGAAACATGTCATAATTCTATCAAATTCCTACTATCCATAAGATGAAAGAAAAACTTCAGCCTCTACAAGAAAGACATTTTTGTGTCTTAAGAAAAATTAACCAGCAAATGAGATTTAGGAGCCCCATATTCTGTGATATCTTTAATTTACACTGCACAAGATTCTTTTCATGAATGTTAGTATTCTTGTAAAAGTCATGGTTTTAGGGCTGTAGCACGGGTGTTGGGAAAAGCACTGCAGATGGATGGAGGGGAATACATTTTTGATTCAAAGGCCTAGATCTCTCACTAACTCATTGTCAACACAATTAAAATTTTCAAGATTCTGCTTACTATTCAGTGGTGAAGTTAGACTCTGGAGTTTCTCGTTTCTTGTGTAAGTTTAGGGTGGTAGGAAATTACCCTACCTTTTCTAACTAGCCAGGCAGCTGAAGTCTAGGTAAGAGATGTTTCTCATGGTATCCCTTAAAAGGCACTCGCAGATTCTATTTTTCCATGAATTTTCAAGATTAATTTCCAAAAGGTATCACAGCCTAGAAACCCACTCACAGCAAGATGATACAGAAAAGATCTTAATTACTGGAAGAGTTTTGAAACTCAGTTGCCTTTGGTACTTCTGTACTTTGCACTTGGTATCTAAAGGTGACTCCACTGTGTTTTGACTTTGACACATCTGATTCTTATAGATATTGATGAGTGTGTTGAAGAGCCAGAAATCTGTGCCTTGGGAACATGCAGCAACACAGAAGGCAGCTTCAAATGTCTCTGTCCAGATGGATTCTCCTTGTCCTCCACTGGAAGAAGGTGCCAAGGTAATTGCCTTTGAGGGCTTTTGACTTTCATTACTTTGTGTTTATTTGTTGTGGTTGCAGTTTCTTAAACATGACAAAGCTTTGATTATTTGCAAAAGAGAAGATGGAGAGTTTTCATTGACCCAGAGGTCTAATGATAACCACATGTCAGAAAGGTCATTTTTACTGTTAATATTGAAAACTCATCCATCAAGATATGGTTGCTTGTACAACCACTACCCTAGCACTTAAAGCTCTCTCCCCGCTAAGAACACATTTGCCAATAGGTCAGTTGGGGGATCAGCCATGAGCCACCCAACACTGTAAAGCCTGGGGGAAGTTCAGCTACATGGTCCCTGCCTCTGAAGAGGTAACTTGTACAAAGGTGGGCCAAAATCTAGACTCTCAGTCGGAAAAATGCAGATTAATCCATATACTTTCAGGATATAGCACCCATCCCTTACATCACAAATTTTCTAAGAAAACAGAAAAATAAATTTGAACTGACTGGAACTCTTGCTGGGACATAATCTGTTTTCAGGACTAATACTTGTGAACTTTGAAAAAAAGGAAGCCTGAACTTAAGTATAACACAGTATATTATATCCCAGAAAATGGTTTAGATTTTAGCAAACAATGCGATGGTGTGTGTCTACTCATTTATACATGCTAGTTTAATGAATTTAGAACAAAAAAATCCCACACAAACGCACATTTCTCCCTTCTACCTCAGTGTTTTGTTGTTGCTTGTTTTATTCAGGTTTTTTTCTTGGTTGTTTTGTTTTGCTTCTGTGTTACTAAATAAGAGGTAATGGATATCATTTCAGATTCCAAAAATTGGATTTGGGGGCTCAGCTCTGCCATCTCTATCCTAGGGCAAGTCATTTGATCCTTTGGAAGCTCATTTTCCTCCCTTTAAACAACCATAATAATACTTGCCCAACCAATCATATTGAATATGTAGCAAAGCTTTGTCAGTTTCTGAGTTGCTTGTAGCCTCTTGTTATTCTATTAACTTTTTACCTTCCTTGCAACTGGTCCTTTTGTTACCTAATATTTAGAAGTGTGAAGGGGGAGTTGAGAATTCTCTGGTTGATTTGATCTCGCTGGTGGCTGTAAGAAGCCCACGTGGCTTTCAGGCTTGTGGGTGGGGTGATACTTGACTCAAGCAGATATTCTGTTATGGTACAGACCAGCCAGATAAATTCTAAGTCCTACTCCCTTGTTTTTGTGTGCCTTTGGCTTGGCCCACGTTTGGAAAGAAAGCAGTGAGAAACCAGGTGTGAATCTGCCGATGTGGCAGGCCAGAGGAAACTCATAGGCTATTAATTCAATTTGCACTGGCCTGTCACAGAGCAAGCTAACGCTGCAGGAAGAATCAGCCCAGCTGTGAGCAGCCCTGCCACATGCTCAGCTCCAAGAGGCAGAGCCAGAATTGAGGAATGCAAGCAAGGAAAGTGACTTTTGTAGTTCTGATGAAATTTCAAAGGTCATTAAGGGCTCTTTGCAGATGGACTGGTAAACAGGCATCCTAGTGAGTCCTAGTTAAAGTGTGTGGGCAAGCACAGCTCTCTTCCCCAGTGCAAGGCACCTTTGATTAATAAACCAAATCTAGAGGATCACCACAAGCAAATGTAAATCTCCCACAGGGCACAAAATTTCCAGAAGCCAGGGAATTAAGAGCTGGGTTTTACTTATGACAAATTAGGAGCTCGTGAAATGAGAAAATTCTACAGAACCACAGATGTTTTTGAAAGAAGAATTGTGATAAGACTCAGGTGAACAAATCCTGGCACCTGAAGGCCACAGATGTAAATGGGCCATTCCCCTTACAAACTTCAGTGAAGAAAATTTATCACTTAGGCTCACTGTAAGCTTCATGCGTTTGAGCCTATGTCATGGCTAGATTTTTTCTTCAGGAGGTGGGATGGTAGATTGGTGCTGGGGAGACAAGGCTGGTTTATGGAGCAGGGTCAGTGATGAAAGGAAAAGAGAATGTATCTATATTTAAAAGAAACATAAGCTGGAAAACAACAGACAACTGAATTTTAATATATTGAGACATTTTTGTGAGTAGTCATTAAATTATACCTTAAGACAGTTATAGATATAAATAACACAAAACATTGTGACAATGAACTTGAAGAACAAGGCAAATCAAAAAGTGTTCTTCAAGAAACTATAATCTGTTAAATCTTGAAACTTCTCAGCAAAATAGATATTTGGATGGCAGACGTACCACAGGACAAGGACTGGCTTTTATTGCACTTGTCTTTCAGAAGACAGTTCACTGTGCCTGTTAGGTCCTAGCTATAACAGGTGTGAAAGGAGGGTAAAAACTAGCAAGAAAATGTATCTGGAAGAGTCAGTTGAAGAAGGTGAACAACAGATTCATTGGGGAGGCCAACTGAATTTGACTTACTAGACCCTGGTAAATATGATTCATTGATTGTTATTTTTACTTAATTCACAAAAATGTTTCTTTTGTGATCTTTGACAACTCAGTTATTCTTATATTGTCTCCTTTGTCATGAAATAAAAGCTGTAAAATTGTCTTAGCAGAAATGCATAGATAGCTATAATAATATGTCATAATATGCTACCTAGAGTTGAGAAACAGTGATAGGAGATAGCATACCTGATCATAAAGGGGAATTGTACAAAATGACTATGAAGCATTTCCTTAAAACCTGCAGATTTTAGTCTCTGTGTAGCTAGAGAGGAGTCTGCGAGGCTTTGGATGTCAAATTTGAGAGAAAACACTCCAGGGTTTTGGATGAGCTCACTTTTTAGAGGCACCCAATTTGCTCTATAAGAAATGGAAGAGTCAGTTTCCAAAATTATGTCAAGCACTGTTGGAGAATTTTGTAGCAACTAGATCCCATCTTCCGTATTGGAGTCACCAAAAAATAACCGATATTAAAGAAATACATTCTTTGAGAGATTATCCTGCCTCTTATTCACCCATCTCCCTTCCTCCTCTTTACCTTTTCTCTGTTGAGCTAAATAACCTTCTGTATCTTGTGTGTGTGTGCATGTGCACATGCGTATAAAATCTGCAGAAAGCCCCACGTGCATTTTGTGGACAACAATTACATCAGTAGCTGCTTCAGCGAATGGCCATTATTGTCATATTTTTGCCAGTCCACAAAACTGCCACGTCTTTATTTACCCAATGCCTGGAATCAGGGGTTTTGTTTTGGTTTCAGGGCTTAAGGGACACAAAATAAATAACATAGTGTGATAGCACAGTAAGTACCAGAACTGGGAGGTCTACCTCAACCTAGTATGCCTGCTACATGCTATCCAAAACACAAACACAGCTGTCAATGCAGGGGTCTTGTGAATGGTTCTACTTCTGAATGTCTCCACCCTGAAGTCACTGATGATGTCAGGTTTGAAATGTGATAGTGTTGGATTTTGTTATTCATATCAGGTTATTTTGGAAAATTGGCTAAAATGAGAAATAACATGAAAGCCACACAGATGTATTCATTAGATCTTACTATAAAAGTTATCTCTGACTTTAAAAATCTGAGCTGAGTTACTGTCATGATGACTTATGTTATGGAGTCATCCTATTGTAATGAAAAGGAAACACATTTAACAGGACAGACTGTTTCTTTCTTACTGTTACACAGTAATGATGTAGTAAGAAAGCATCTAAAGGGTCTCCTGGATTTATACTGCAGATCTGCGAATGAGCTACTGCTATGCCAAGTTTGAAGGAGGAAAATGTTCATCACCCAAATCCAGAAATCACTCCAAGCAGGAATGCTGTTGTGCCTTGAAGGGAGAAGGTTGGGGTGATCCCTGTGAGCTGTGCCCCACCGAACCTGATGGTATGTCCACCATCTGCCTTTCTCTTTGGGCTAGTCATAGGGCAGACTGGCCATGGAATAAGAATCGTATGTAGACCTTCAGGAAAAATAAGACAATTTCATTTTAAGTCTACCTAAAATATTAATAAGATAATTTTAACTCATGAGCTGGGTAGTTGTTTTCTTCTGAAGTGTGCTGTTAACCATGGCTGTCCAAGTAGTAGGCATACCAGCACTGGGAGACTTGTTCACTGTCCCTGGTATCTGGGCTTGTCTCATTCATTGTTTCATGATACATGCAGCATGTAGCCATCTGGCCACCACACGCTGTGTGGGAAGCACCCTAGCCAGTTGCCATTGGTGTATCTATTAACAAGTGTTCATCTCTGCCACAGAGGCTTTCCGCCAGATCTGTCCCTATGGAAGTGGCATCATTGTGGGGCCTGATGATTCAGCAGTTGGTAAGTGGACTCCATAAGATTCTCAGCATTTCTTTATATTCTTAACCAGCCTCTTCCCCTGCCTTTTCTCCAGCTGTTCTTTTTTTTTTTTTTTTTTTTTTAAGATTTATTTGAGAGAGAGAGAGAGCAAGCATGAGCAGGGGGAGGGGCAGAGAGACAGAGAAAATCCTAAGCAGATTCCCCACTGAGAGTAGAGCCCAGTGTGCGCTCCATCTCACGACCCTGAGATCATGACCTGAGCCAAAATCAAGAGTTGGACAGTTAACCACCTGAGTCACCTCCAGGTGCCCCTCCAGCTGTTCTTATTTCTCCACATTCATCTTGGAAAATAACGCCCTATTTTTCATTTGGACACCAATTATATTATTTGTATTGTATGGTAATATTGTATTGTAATATTAGATATCTCATTGATTAGATGCTGAAATGGTCATAGTTTACCTTTTTGTTTAAAAAAAAGGTACCTTGTGGGATCCCTGGGTGGCTCAGTGGTTGAGCATCTGCCTTTGGCTCAGGGCGTGATCCCAGATTTCTGGGATCAAGTTCTGCATCAGGCTCCTTGCATGGAGCCTGCTTCTCCTCCTGTGTCTCTCATGAATTAAAAAAGAAAAAAATACGTTGTTATTCACTATTTTTTTTTCTCCTTTGTGTAAGATATGGATGAGTGCAAAGAACCTGATGTCTGTAAACATGGGCAGTGCATCAATACAGATGGCTCATACCGCTGCGAGTGTCCCTTTGGTTACATTCTGGAAGGGAATGAATGTGTAGGTAAGTAATAGATCAGTTTCTTCCATAGGGATTTTACAAATTAGAAATTAGGCTCTAGAGCATTCACACTAGGAAGTGTAAGTACCAAGATTGGGACAGAAGTAAGTTTTGTCCATTCGTTCATGCATTATTTATCTGCAGTAGTAGTTGAGTTCCCTGTGTCCTAGGCTCTGTGGCTACAGCAGTGACCCACGCCAACATGTTTCTTCCTTGCATGGACCTTACAGTCTAATGAGGAAGACACCATAGACATATCTGAAGTCATTGTGGAAAGAAAAACTATCATATATTTTTTTAATTTTTTAAAAGATAAATGGTCATAACCTTATTCTCTCAATATATAAAACATTTATCCAGATTTTATTACATTCAGTAATGTGAAAGCTATGTACACAATATAAACTCCTCTTGTTTTTGCTCTTTTTAAAATTTCAAAGAATGGCTATGTCTGACCTTTGACCTCTTGATCCATAATAATTCAAAATTGAATCCAAGTATTATGTTTATTCCTCTAAAATTTCACCCACAGCTATGACCATGAAGCATAAGCAAGTTCCTTAGTTTTTCTAGGCCTTAGAATGTCATATTATGCAAATAGACTTATTCGTAATTACCCTGCAGCTCTAAAAATCAGTGATACTGTGATGTTTATTGACTTAAAAGAGATGCAATATTCTGGACAGTGAAATGCAATTTCATAGCAGAATAAAAGCAAAATTGTTAATGTTTTCTCTCTGGAATCTTCAGTTAGTGCCTCTATGTGCATGTTAAATGAGCCTTTTCATGCAGTCTGTCTACAACAGCCTCTTGCCTTCACTTTTTGACTCAGAACCCACCAGAAGATATAACCCTGATCATAGTCCATTACTATTCCATGTCCTAGAGAACTAAGATAACTATTATTTCCCCAAAATTTCCCTTTCCCAAAGGAAGATACTCTCCCCAAGTGATTTGTCAGAAGAACAGTCAGTATATTCTAGGTGGATGGGTTGGGAGGTATATATATTTTTTAGACCTCTTTGGTAAAACTTGTCCTCTCTCCATGGTTGTTTACAGAGATCATACCCTAAACATATTTCTTTCTAGTTTTTCTTCTGCCTGATGTAAACCATCTGGTTTCAACAGAATCAACAAAAATCTTCTTGAATCTTGATTTTATCCAGTGTATTAATTTTGCTTAACCTCTAGTCTCTTGTTTTGTGTAAGCTTAGTCTTCTATTTTATGTCTGGCAAAGATCCATCATGTTTAAAGCTTCTTGGAGAATGATGTAATGTAAGGCCAGACTGGAGATGTATTTCTAGCTTTATGTAAGTGAAAACTTTTGACTTGTGAGAGAAGCCTTGTTTTAACCCTTGAAGCATCTATTCCTGGTAGATTTATTACAGGACCCTGGAAAAGCTCATGGAGAAGAACACTGAGAGGTGGAAGCCCAGATATTTTAGTGCCACTGCCACTTAGCAGGTCAAAATTCATAGCTATCAATCTGTGGAGTTAAGACACATGTACTCCTTTCTTGCGAAGGCAGAATGAAGATAAAACAAGATGCCACTGATCAAAGTGCTCCCATAGAGTGAGAGGTACTATTTGACTCCAAGTCCATTTTTTTCTTAGTTCATAATGTCTTGAATACTTCTTGCTTGCAGATACTGATGAATGTTCTGTGGGCAATCCTTGTGGAAATGGAACCTGCAAGAATGTGATTGGAGGTTTTGAATGTACCTGTGAGGAGGGATTTGAGCCTGGTCCAATGATGACTTGTGAAGGTAAGCCTCTTTGCAGAATAGTTGGTTACATGTTCTGGTCCTGTCTTATTAAAGGACCTGATATTAAATACCACTCAGTGTGTATAGAAGAAAGAACATCTAGGCCTAATGGGCCATACCCTTATTCTCCTGAAAAAGGTGGAAGTGGTTCGTGGCACAAATTACGCTGCGTAATATGCAGAGTTCTTTTTGCTGTCTCCCTACTGCAAGTATTTGGATAGAACTCCTGTCTTGTTTGCTACCTTCCTTCTTATTTTCCATTTTCCCCTTCTTTTTCTTTCTTCATCTCCCATGTTCCCTCACTTTTTCCTTTCTACTTACAGAAACATCTGACATAACTACTAACATCCTATAGCCATCTGGGGACAATTACAGCAAAAGAGTTGCCTATGCTCTGTAAGCATCTATCAGTATGCCTAGTGAGCTAGATGTATGGAGAGAAGGGAAGGAGAGGGAGTGTCTAGAACAGTGGGTCTCAAAGGGTGGTCCCTGGATCAGCCACATCAGTATCACCTGGGAACTTGTTAGAGATACTGATTTTCAGGCCTCATCCCAGACATCCTGAATGAGAAACTTGAGTGGAGCCTAGTAGCCCTCCAGGTAATTTTGATACACTCTCAAGTCCAGACCACTGGTCACAAAAGAGAATGAAAGGGAGGTGAAAGTGAAGGATAAAAATGGACGTATCTATCTATCTAACTATAGAATGGACATCTATATCTATATATAATGGACATATATATCAACATATATATATATATACACACACACACCAATATATAATAGATACATCTTTAATGAAAAGAGAGTTTTTTATTAGAGATATGTCCTATCAATACCCATTGTCCTAGCTGTTGCTGAATTTTTAAAGGCTATGACTAAATATAATTTAGGGTCTCGGGCAGCCCCGGTGGCTCAGCAGTTTAGCGCCACCTTCAGTCCAGGGCATGATCCTGGAGACCTGGAATCAAGTCCCACGTCAGGCTCCCTGCATGGAGCCTGCTTCTCCCTTTGCCTGTGTCTCTGCCTCTCTCTCTGTGTGTGTCTCTCATGAATAAATAAAATCTTTAAAAAAAAAAAAAAAGCCAGGGTTTCACTGATGTTCTCAGTCAGCATCATTGGACTTAGAAACATGATAATCAAGATGGTCTGTTTTAACCCTGCTTTTCCAAAATGTATTTGGATGCTTCCAAACTATGAAATCTGTAGAAATCACTTTTATCTATTAACAGCAAAGTCATGGCTATTTAAGGTCACGACTTGGACATCAGTATAAACTTTCCATAAGTATAAAATTATTCAGAACACCATTTGCTTGGGCACAAGAATCACTGTTATTTTACAGGACCCTCTTTTATATGGGGAAGGGGAGCTGCTTAACAGTATTGGGTGGGTCTGCTTCTGTTCTGATTGTAATTGACTTCGCAATTGTTTTGACTAAATGGGGGTAAAACTGACTCCCACCCTATGTGACTTCAGGGAATGGCAAGTGATCAACTTGAGACTTCAAAGCCAGAATTTCAGAAAGGCTCCCTATATGTAGGGTGGTCTATAATTTCTCATCCATCTAGATAACGTTAATAATACTTATACCAGGACAATAAGCCAGAACTGGGACTATGCTAGGAGAACTATGCTAGGAGAACCAGGACACCTGATCATTTTCCCTATACCAATTATAAAAAAGCCAACTCATTTTATGATTCTTTGGAAACCAGTGATTGCTTGGTATATCCATATTGATGACAATGAAGCATTTCAACTTTTGATTAAAATAGGTTTTTTTTTTTTGGTTGATGCCCATGATACATTATTTTCCATGCTCCTTCTGCTGCAGATATAAACGAATGTGCTCAGAATCCTCTGCTCTGTGCTTTCCGGTGTGTAAACACTTATGGGTCATATGAATGCAAATGTCCCGCTGGATATGTTCTGAGAGAAGACAGAAGGATGTGCAAAGGTGAGACATCATTTTACCTGGGGGGCTCTCACTCTACCATGGGAAATGTCTCTCCAAAGCTTCTATTAGTAGAGAAAGACTGGGGATCAGGGAACTCTTCCATAGTCCATGGACAATATGGGATCATCATTGCCTATAGTATGATAATAATAAATTAGTTAAATAATATTTTTTTAAAAAAATCTCCATCACTGAGGATGTTATATTCCAAGAATAGGGATAGCATATGGAATCCACGTTAGTTAAATAATTTCCATTTAGTAAGTAAATGCTTACTGAATGCCTGCAATTACGTGGTTCTGGACTAGGTTCTGCTACACAAAATTATATAAATCATGGGCTCCCGAAAGAGCACTGATTTGCTCCTCCAAGGTCTTAAATGAGCAGCTACTTGTTCTCTTCAGATGACTTGAATAGGATTTTTATTGAAGGTGAACAGATTTCCTAAGAGCTCTACATCACATGCAGGATAAGTCCAAATTTTCCAGCTCAGACCATGTAAAGGAGAAAGATAAAGAGAGGGAAATGCAGTAGGGCAACAAGGAAAGAAGACCTGTGCACGCCAGAAAAAAGGAAATGAGAAAAGGAAGAACCAGGAGAGAATATGATATACATGAATGTTTGTCTTTTCCTCAAAGTATTAAAACCAAAGTTTGCATTATATAATAATTATTCTAATCATATTAATAATAATAAAATCAGATATATTAATATTACATAAAATTTCATATATTACTATAATGATTATAATGGAATTTGTGGTTAATTATACCATATTGTAAGTATAATGCTGTTATAATTATTATGAAAGTTTTATAGGAGGCCCTTTTAGTTGAATTCATCAAAAAGAATTAACAGCCATGCTACCTACCTTTGAAGAGGTTGTCAGGGAATAATTTCTTCATCAAGTTCAAAGGTGGTTAGAAGACTCCTTCCCATCTTAGGAGGCCAGCACCCACAGTACAAAAGGAAACAGGTTCACATGGAAATAAGTGTAAATCAAAACTGATGACTTGATACCATCTCATGCTTAAAACACAGGAAATTAATGCAGCTGCTTTTATAATTCGCGGTTGTGTGTTCTCTCCAGATGAGGATGAGTGTGAAGAGGGCAAACACGACTGTGCTGAGAAGCAGATGGAGTGCAAGAACCTCATTGGCACATACATCTGCATCTGTGGACCTGGCTATCAGCGGAGACCTGATGGAGAGGGCTGCGTAGGTAAGGGACTCCTGGCCCCAGGAGCTTCAAGTAAGTCAGAAGTAACAAGTGACAAAAGGAACCTAGATTCTGAGTCCCTGTGGGCAATGTGTTCTTCTTGGCCAGAGCCATCTTCCCTCTCTACTTCACTCATGCCACCATTTCCCTTAGAGAGCCCCTTGCCTCTTGATTACCTCTGAGTTCCACGAGCACTGTTACTCTCTCCCTGCCTCTGTTCTCAGCCCATTTCACTGCCAGGATTTGGCAGCAGGTGTCTCCTCTATTTCTTTCCTTTACTTCCTAAACTTTCTGTTGTTTCAGGGTAAGTTCTCTTCACCATACTGGAATGTCTTTCTATTGACCCAACTTTGCTGTTCACACTCTGACACTCTGTTCGCACAGAGGCCAGGTCCCTCTGAACCAGAAATAGCACTAAACTAAGGGGATCTTCCTCCAGAGAGTCTCTTCTTGTCTAGAGTAGGGCCCAGGCACTGGCATTTCTTAAAGCCTCCTTGGTGATTGTACTGTGAAGCCTCCATTGAAAATCACAGCTCCAGACCCTGGGTTGGCAAACTACAGCCCAGGGGTCAGATCCAGCCTGTTAGCCTGCTGCCTATGTTTGTAAATAATGTCATATTGCAGCGGAGCTGTAACCATCCACTTATACATCGTCCATGGCACTCTCATGCCACAATGGCAGAGCAGAATAGAGTGAAGGCAACAGAGACCTATGGCCTGCAAAACTTAAAACAGTTACAATATATAATAAAGTAATACTGTAATATCACTACAATTTAGAGTAAAAATTTCCTAACCTCTGGTTTAGATAGTCCATACAGGTGAAAATTACCAGAAAGTTCCCATATGCTTCCTGTTGATTTTTAATGATCAGTGACACCAGAAAAATAAATCTTATGCTATCAGCCAAGAAGCTTAAGAATCTCATTGCTGCCTAACCCTGTAAGATACAGAATTAAACAGTAATTGAAGAACAGACTTTAAAAGCACAGAAAAAGTGTTTGGACACTAGCTCTTCCAGGTTCAGTGGTTCTCAGCCCCAGTTGCACACTGGAATCACTTGGAGAACTCAGGTCCCGCCCTAGACATTCTGATTTAATTGATCAGGGGATAGCATGGGATGGGGATTTTTAGCCTATTTCAACAGCACTGTAGCTGTCATCTCCCAAGTCTGCCTCTCATAATGAGATCCCTGCCTCGGGGGTTCAGAACTATTCTACATGGCATGTACCTAAGCAAGTCTATTTATAATCTTTCTAAAAAATCATCAGATCATTCTAAGAACCTCCAGTTTGTTTTAATGCTTTTTTTTTTAAAGCTGGGAGACTGGACTGTTTCTCAGTAATATTGTTGAAATATTACAATAAACCTAATCTATGTTGAATTGGAAGAATATGTTAGACAAACTCTCAGGTCAGAACTGACCAATCACAGACTTATTCTGATGAAGTATAATATTCCTGTAACACAGGATCTTTTTTTTTCCTCCTTCACTTGAAATAATCCTTTGGGAATCTTTTATATGAACAGATACTGAAAATCTTTAATTTTTATTAAGTGAAAAACTGTACATAAAATGCTGCCATCTACATTTAAGTGTATCAGCGTGCCATCAAATATGTTTTTAAAGGACAGAGGAACACAAGTACACAGATACATGCACATATATATTTGCTTGTATATGCGAAATCCATTTCTAGAAGGATACGTAAGAAACCGGCAGTGGCCTGGTTGCCTCCCAGGAAGGGAGTTTGGTGGCTAAGGAAGCGGGAAGGAAGGGATACTTTTGCTGAATATTCTATTATACCTTTTGAATTGGGAACCACTTTCAGAGGTTATCTCTTCACAAACTAAATTGGAAAAAAGAAAGACTCCATCCTTTGTGCAAAGGGGTAAGATGACTGCTCTTGTTCTTGCTCTTTCCATTAAACCCCACAGATGAGAATGAGTGTCAGACTAAGCCGGGGATCTGTGAGAATGGGCGCTGCCTCAACACGCGGGGGAGCTACACTTGTGAATGCAGTGACGGCTTCACCCCCAGCCCTGCCCAGGATGAGTGCCTTGGTAAGTACAGACAACAGGATGCTTTCACAACCCAACCTTCGCGCTGGGATGCTTGTCGCCCAGATCTCTGATCTGAAAGAATAGACATTGTGAAAATTTGAGAAGGGTTCATATTTTGGAAATGACTTAATGACCGTGATGGCCCATGGGGCTTAGCACCACCCTGCAGCTAAATTCTTCCTTTGCTAATTGTATCAATGAATCACTTGTTTGGAATTTCTTTCTCCCTGCCTTTTTAAGCTTTAGGTGCTCAGGATCAGTTTCCATGTGTTTTTCTGCTCCTCTTTTTTTCAATAGCATGACCACTCCTCCATATTTCTGGGAGCAGAGAGAGTTGTAAACTTGCATAGGCCACTGACTGAATTTCTTGTCTTGTTTCCTTCAGACGTCATCCTTTCTCTCTTACTGCTGTTTCCAGCTTTCCCTTCTCGCTTCTTCTCACCCAGGGTAAAGTGTTACATCCTTTTTGGGTTTTATATTTAACCAAATTCTTAGTACCTTGTTATGCTCTTAAAATTCCCTAAAATCCTCTTTGCAATATAATGTCCCTTCCAGACAACCGGGAAGGGTACTGCTTCACGGAGGTGCTCCAAAACATGTGTCAGATCGGCTCAAGCAACAGGAACCCTGTCACCAAGTCTGAATGCTGCTGTGATGGAGGGAGAGGCTGGGGCCCCCACTGTGAGATCTGTCCTTTCCAGGGCACTGTGGCCTTCAAAAAACTCTGCCCCCATGGCCGCGGATTTATGACCAACGGAGCAGGTATTTCCTTTCGTTCTGATTGAAGTGAAGCAGGTAATTCACTTATGATCCAAAAATACTTGCAGGGAATCTGCTTGTTTTATGGAAAACAGTTGAGAATGTGGAATCTACAGTATAGGCTTAGGCTGAATTGCATGGTTTTCATCAACCAAAACTCTTTATTTATAGTATTTTAGGTGTTCAAGGTCAGCTTGCCAAAGTTGTGCTTGGGTCCCTGCCTCTGCATCACAAGGAATCCCTGACTTTTTAAACAGAAGTTTGTTATAAGTCAGTTATTGGTTACTCAGAATGTAATTTTTTTAGATAAACTTTGGAATAAATGATCACTAAATTCCTAGACTAGTCCACCAGTATGCATTTTAACTCATAAAATTGGCTGGAATATGCTGCATGAAAGAAATATAAACAATGCTGATATACTGGCAATTAAAACACAACTGCCTCTGGAAAAGTGCCAGCTGCTTTCACCTGGTAGACATGGAGGAGGCTGTCAGGGTGTGTGAGGTAGCTCTGGAGAAGACTCCCAGGCCTGTGGTTCTTACCAGTAAACTGCACTTGTTTCCAGTCTCCTAAAATGAACAGAGAGAGAGACTTCTCGAGCTCCATGGGAAGGAACTGGAAGTGAGAGGGGAGAAAGGAGAGAAAGCAGGATTTGTGTTGATGTTAGAAAGACGTGGCTAAAGGTAGAATAACAGAACTGGATGTGGAAAGACACAGAGCTGGATTAGACGGGGTGACCAAAAGCAATTTATGTCTCTTCCAAAGATGTGAAAATGAGATGGTGGATGAGACCTGCTTCTCGAGACCAGGGAGGGCAGGCAAAATTACATTTCAGGGTAAATTGGAAGAGTTAGGATAAATAACATTTGTTGGTATAATATGGTTGTTTGGCAATCGAAGGCTATGAAGTCATTTGGCATTGGTGCCCCAGCAAGCAGTAGGGAGCTAGATGGGTCACGATGTGAAAGGACAGTGGCTTTAGTGCTCAACAGTGCATATTGACCAGATCTTTCTCCCTGGGGTTGAACTGTGAATAAGGGTCTCTCTTCCTTATCAGGCTGTGAAAATTCAGCCCAGAGATCCAGCCCGGAGTCCTAGTGCTTCCCTCACCAAAGGAAGTTTGGTCCCATTTCCTCAGTAGTATGCAATTTGATATTTTTCAGGATTAACTTTACAGCAAAAAGAATGGAAGGAAACCTCCCTCCTTATCTTGGACATATAATATTAGAAAAAAAATGGCATTTTCTTGTCAAACGAGTCTACTGCTATGATCCATTTATGAGAGGTCAGCAGGAGGCAAGGTTGATGGCATAAGATAGAGCAAGGAGCCGGATATGCCTGGAAGAGACAGATGTCTGGGGACCCAGAAGGGAAAATTACAACTATAGAAAACTGATTATTTTTAAAGTGTTCCCCTAGCCTGATTAGTTATTATACTATCATCCAGTGCAGTTATTCATTTATTACCATTACAGATGAAATTTACACTGTCATCCCTTTGGTTTCATTTCTCAGGTCCATGAGATGTTAACACAGTTTATTAGTATTTATAGTGAGGTCACCCCCTGCATACATGTTTCATAATGTCTTTATTTTAACTTCTGTTACATTAACAGATATTGATGAATGCAAGGTTATTCATGATGTTTGTCGAAATGGGGAGTGTGTCAACGACAGAGGATCCTATCATTGCCTATGTAAAAATGGCTACACTCCAGATATAACTGGAACTTCCTGTGTAGGTAAGTGCTCTGCCTTTGATGTTTGGGTTTATTCTGAGGGGAAATTGTATATTATGGGAAAAAAATATAAAGTCCTCAAACTGAACATCTTAAAAGGCCCTGTAATTTCATAGGAAAACATAAGACAGTGATTGCAGACAACACAGAGTTTTTTTTCTTTCCTCAAAGCTGAAATTCTCTGTTAGACCCGATGGGTACTGAGCATCATTATAGATGGACAATCACACTGTATCGTTTTGATCATAGATCTGAATGAGTGCAACCAGGCCCCCAAACCCTGCAATTTTATCTGCAAAAACACAGAAGGGAGTTTCCAGTGTTCCTGCCCGAAAGGCTACATCCTGCAGGAGGATGGAAGGAGCTGCAAAGGTAAAGTGAAATTTGCCTGTACCCTCTCACCTGTCTCCTGAGCATGTTTTTGCGTTCCTTGTACATTTGAAGAATCCAGAGGCAAGCTCGCCACAGGCAAGAGGTGCTTCCCTGGGGTTAGTACCTCCCTGGAATCTCCCTGCCACCCTTCTCCTAGGCTGGATGGATGGAGGCTGAGGCCAGGAAGATTGGGGTTGGGGGAACAGTGGCAGCCTCCATCCTCATGACCCACCCCTTGGGTATCCATGGGGGCTTCCCATGATGGTCTCAGAGTGGGGCCAGGGGTCTAAGGCTCAGGTGGAGCAGATTCCTAATATATTACTTCCTTTCTGCTTTCCATTATTCTATTTATGTAGTTAATCAATTCAGCAGCTACAGAGCCCAGGTCTCTGGTATTGTCCTCAGATTAATTACTGCCTAAAAGACATTGTGCCCAATTAAGTAAACCCTTTGTCTAGGTTTTTGTTCTGTGAAAGAGGGCCACTCTTGCCCTCCATGATCTTATGTGAGCCATAAGTATCACAAAGAATTAAGCAGCAGCAGAACTCTATGCAGAAATCAGTCCCTCCTCAACTAGAAGTTATCTTTTGCAAAATTCTGTTGGTGTAAATTTACTCCTAGAAACATCTTCTCAACAGTAAGAGCTTCACATATTGACTGAAGAGCACAAGACTATCAGACTTAAGGGTAACTTTGAAAATGAGGGGTTTGGAGAAGGAAAGGTAGACCAGATCTCAGAACAAATGTTGGAGCGTTTCTGCCATGAAGGGTTGTCAGAGTAAAAGGAAAGTAAGAAAAGTTAAGTGATGGGGCAGAGTGAAAGTGGAGAGCAGAGGGAAGTAGGACCCTCAGCTCCATTCTTGTGTCTGCTGGAAAAAGAGAGTTAAGAGACCTGTAACACAGGATGACACGATGAACAATGTCTGAGGTTTTCCTATGCAGCACAAATCTTATATAATCCTGTAATTTGGGGAGAGGAAGTCGAGAGACCTACTTAAAAATTCTGACTATCTTGGGGATCCCTGGGTGGCGCAGCGGTTTAGCGCGGCATGGAGCCTGCTTCTCCCTCTGCCTGTGTCTCTGCCTCTCTCTCTCTCTCTCTCTCTCTCTCTCTGTTGTCTCTCATGAATAAATAAATAAAATCTTTTAAAAAATCTATCTTAATAAAGTTGTTTATACCCTTGTTCTTCTTACACATAGAACTTAATCTCCATCTGTGCATCACAGTGAGCTCTGGGCAGTGTGAGGCTATAACTCAGAGCCATAAACTTACTCATGTAAATAGAGAACCAAATTAAAGAGAAAATATCTCTCAGTGTATATATTATCTATGCCAAGCAAAACAAATTTACAGTCTTTTTCCAGCCTGTGGGGAGAAAATCCTCAGAAAGGTCTAGCAATTAATAGATGAAAAATGGAAATTAAATATATAGAGGTAACATTGTTTTTTCACAATGTATCAAACACACCAGCAATGCTGTGTTTATGGGTTCCAGAGTGAGCAGAGAAGCAACACGATTCCTACAGATCCCCTCAAAACATAAGGCCCTTCCTCCTGCTGTTCTCATGACATTTAGATTCTTCCACATACTTGGCATGTTGGACTGAAGATCAAACCCAGTGGTACAGATACATGTACTATGAAAACTGACAGGAAAGAGGCTCAAAGGATGCCCAGGGGAGATGTGGGACCAGCACTTCCCCCATGAGAGCCGGGTAGGATCCAGATAAGAGGAGACAAGGGGAAACAAGATGTTCCTGGAGGTGAGAACAGCAGCAAGTGCCACTGTTCTCAACATGTTGTAGTTAGAAAACAGGGAAAGAAATCACTGAGCTGTCTCTCTCACCTGTGTGTCTCTTCTGGCCAGGGTTGAGACATACAAGTCAGAAACTCAGAACTACTTCCTAGGGCACTGGATAGGTACCTGTGCTAGCAGTTCAACTCTAATACTCATATTACTTTTTTTTTTTTTTTAATAGATCTTGATGAATGTGCCACTAAACAGCACAACTGCCAGTTCCTGTGTGTTAACACCATTGGCAGCTTCACTTGTAAATGTCCTCCCGGATTTACACAACACCATACTGCCTGCATTGGTAAGTGGGAGAGAAGAAAACTCGAGAGGAAAGGTAGCTACTCCTTTAAGGAATCATTCTCTGGTTCCTCTGCTGTTGGAAGAAGATGATAAAGGAGTCAAAAAAGAAGATGTGTGTGTGTGTGTGTATGCCTGCACGCACCTGTACGTGAAAAGTTACTGGCCTTATTTGACCTTTTTCTGAGTGAATCGTCCCTCTCTCTTCCCTTTCAACAACAGAAAGAGAGCTTCAGTGAACTTTAATTCTCTTCCCTCATTGCTTCTTATAGATAACAATGAATGCACTTCTGACATCAACTTGTGTGGGTCTAAGGGTATTTGCCAGAATACTCCAGGGAGCTTCACCTGTGAATGCCAGCGGGGATTCTCACTTGATCAGAGTGGTGCCAGCTGTGAAGGTGGGTAGGATCCTCAGCCAGATGCAGCTGCTAAGTCCCAGTGGAGGTAGTCTGTGACGTTCAGAACCTTCATCATCATCCTCTAAGAGATACCAGAACTGAGCAGAGGGAGAACACCCAACTGAAGATGGGAAATATTTCATGGGGTTGGCACAGGTGTCCTATCTTAGAGACCCATCTTTTGTCTCATGCTTGATCATCTCTATAACATGTGCCTTTCCTCAACTTATCAAGGCCTTTTCTACTCCATTAGTAATGTAATATAATAGGGCATGAATTAGTCCAGAAAAATAGCTAGGTTCCTGAATTTGATTCATTAATATTCTAGTCATTGGATCCAGATCCATAAAAGGATTCCCCTAATGTGGATTAAATAAATGAAGAAGGACTCCTCTGATAATATGTAATTAAAATATAAATTTTTTTTGTTTCCTTTTTGTATTGACATCTTTTAGTCTCTAATCCCGGCACAAATAAGCAAATACAAATAATTTACACAGCTATCCCATAGAGTACTCTTGTGCCTTCCGTTAATTTCGCCATCATTTTCATTTGTAGACTTTACCGGGAATATCTGAATGTCTTTCTCCTTGGACTTATCAAAATCTCCAGAGCACATAATCTTGTAGTGTTGGTGGTAAAATAATTTTTAGTGGTCAGATTTCTTATTAAAATCACCTTTCCCATTACTGTGCCTATAAATGTTGCTTCTAAGAACAACTCCGAGACAAGGGTTGATGTGGCTTAAAGGCGGCTCTACCTTTGTTTTCAGATGTGGATGAGTGTGAAGGAAACCATCGCTGCCAGCACGGCTGCCAGAACATCATCGGAGGCTACAGGTGCAGCTGCCCCCAGGGCTATCTCCAGCACTACCAATGGAACCAGTGTGTTGGCAAGTAGTTTTTCCTTGTTACTAAGACAAAAATCACTACTGGCTCCTGTGAGTCAAAATAGTGCTTTCTTTCTGAAAACTTTAAACTTGTCATTAAATCAACAGATAGTCATTTAAAATTGCCCCAACCTGGTTGAAACCAGAGAGTTACAGCCTTTGCAAAATAGTAAACTGAGGAGAAAAAAATGACAAAAAATACTTTGAGAATATTGGAAATGAAATGCCCGTAGAATTCCTTCACTCTCAGTACCCCTGACACCCCTGCTCTTCTGCTGCATGTAGTCATTGGCCTACACTGAAGTTCTCTTCACATGAGGGCCAACAGAGTTCCTACCTCTAACTGAAAAATATCAGCCAGCCAAAGGCTATTTTGAGTGACTTTTGGCCTGCAGACAGAGAAGTCCCATTCAGCTCTACACACCTTTTGGGGCAGAGTGCAAGCAGCACACATGGCAAGTTTGTTCAGGTTGCTGAAAATTCTTTTGAAAATTAAGGGAGACCTACAGATTCATTAAATTGAAATTATGTCATTTTTGATTCCATAATGTCATGGGAAAGTCAGTCTTAGAGTGCATCAGAGAATCCAAGCACTCTGAGTTTAGAGGGACCTCAGATCCATCTAGCCCAAGCTCTTAGTTTTACTATAAAAACCTGAAATTCCAAGGAAGAAAATTAATCTGTCCTTAATCCTGGTTGTGGCACACCTGGAGCTAGAACCCCAGATTCTTAACTTCCTGATTTAGGACTGCCTTTCAAGTGTCATGTTCACTCTTTTTTTTTTTTTTTTTTTTTCATTCAAGTATCTACGCCGCACCATGGTAAAGCTCTTGCTCAGATAACCTGTTCTAGCTGCCACACACCTGGGTATAGAGCCCTCCTTAGCAAAGACACAAGGATTACCACTTCCTGGGTGCTGCTCCACTACTCAGTGCTTCGCTTTATTCCAAATGAAGATGCATTTTGTGTGTTTTCATTTATCAAAACTGCATCTCTCTCATTCGGTTTGATACTTTTCAAGACACAGTTTTGTAGGAGTGAGTAGGATTGGCTAAAATGATGTCAGCGCTGGGAAAGTTTAGACTACACAACTTGCTGACCAGCCCTCCTTTCCTCTTCTTACCTTCAGTCTGGGGATAATGGAGATGGACAGGTCATGTCCTCGTTGCCCGGAGATTCTACTTTGGCCCCTTGAAGATCATCTCCCAGCTGGGTGTTCTAGAATAAATTAAGAAGTTGGAAGAGGCTTAGGGGTTTTTGATGCCTGAGAGATACTAGCCCAAACTGTGCTCATAACTCTTAAGAATTATAGCTATCCAAAATGAGTGTTGCCTTGAGCCAGAATGGCTTTCCTGAGCCATGCAGAGCAGAGCAGAGCTTTTGGACCAGACGTCTCTGGATTCTCAGTCCTGGGCAGCCAGAATTTCACTCTTAGAAGATGGATGGGTTTGGGGTCAGGGGCCACTGGATCTCATTGTTTTGTAGAAAATATCAAGCTTGCAGCTGCAGTTGGAGTTGAGCCAGAGAAAATTTGTAAAGAAAGCCCATCCTACATTCTGGAATTCTCCTAGCGGTCCTCTTCACACCATAGCTAACACATGCTCTGCAAGCCTAATGCTGTAGCCTTTGATTTAAGAGGACAGAGTTGATAGGTTTCAGTCTGCTTCTAAGGAGGGTTTTTTGGAGAATCTAATGTTTCAATAAAATTAAAATGTCTTTCTTTATAAAAAGGACAAAACCCTCCCCAATTTTTTGAAGATTTTATTTATTCATGAGAGACAGAGAGAGGCAGACATAGGCAGAGGGGGAAGCAGGCTCCCTGCGGGGAGCCTGATGCTAGACTTGATCCCAGGACCCCAGGATCATGACCTGAGCCAAAGGCAGACACTCAACCCTGAGCCACCCAGGTGTCCCAAGCCTCCCCAATTTTAAGTATTGACTGAGAGTAAAAGATTTTGGAGTACAGAAAAATTGCTCCGGGAGCCATTTGCTCTGGAGTGCACAGGATGAAAATGGTCAGAGTAGGGCAAAGCGTGTGAAACAAATCGTGTTTGCACATTGATGAGCAGGATAAGTGCACAGACTCTTTTCAAGCTGTAAACATTGAACATTTGCCAATTTCTTATCTTAATCCCTGCTCTGCTTGACCCCAGCTCTCTCATGCCGATAAGCAAGTTTAATTTAAACTTTGTTAGATTCTCAGAGAGTTTAGAAAAAAAAAAAAAAAAAGTAAAATAGAAAAGAATGTGAAAGGGGAGGGGAGAGTTCTTGACTGGGATGGATATTTATAGTAATGCAGATAGATGCCCAAAGCTAGAAAGAGCCTTAGAGATTATCTAGTCTGACCTCATTCCTGAAATACAAATCTTTCCCTAACCTCCCCAGTTATCCGAGTTTGACTTGAATACCATCTGGAAGGGCATTCTTTTTCTTCCAAGAAAGCCCAAATTTTGTATAGAAAAACTTTAATTCTTAGAAACATTTTTTTTCATAGAAAATTACCTGTCCCCCCCCCCCCCCACTTCTAAACATTGGTCCTATTTTTGTCCTTTGGAACAATATGGAATGAATCTAAGTTTTATATTGATGGGTCTTATCCTACATATACAGACATGGGCTGCCTTAGAGGTTTATCTATCAGAGTCCCAGCAGGAGACCGATGGCTGAGTCCAATTAAAAGCACAGGACGAAGGAGAGGAGCCTGTTGATGCTCCATACAGGTCAGCTTCTGGGAGCTGAGGGCGGGTGAAGTCAGGAGATAGACATGGAGGGGCAAGGAGAAGATATCCAGCCCAGGGATAGTCTTTCCACCAAAGGAAGCACCCTCAGCTCCTCATTCATTCTTTGGTGCCCATGATCTCCATCAGATCTATCACATGTTTCATTTCTGCCTTAAAGTAAGGGGAAAAGAACAAAGGCAGTGGCATATTTAATTATTTCTGTAGGACCCTGAAGTCTAAATGACCTTGGGTGGATACTTGAGAGTCCTTGGATATAAAGGATCCTCAAACAGACCTGTCACTAGGCACTGACTATAGCAGGCAGTTCAGGGAATGGCTTTCTTATTGTGTATTTATTCCTTCCACATAGGAAAGAAGGAGGGAAGGAGAGAGGAAAAGGAGAGAGAGGGAAAGAGGGAGGAAAGGAAGGAAGGGAGGGAGGAAAGAAGGAAGAATATTATACATATGCAAGCACCCTGCCCCCACCATTTTTACCCACCTGTTTTTCTAATTTAAGGACAGGTATTTTCGGGGTGTCTGGGTGGCTCAGTTGGTTAAGCATCCAACTCTTAGTCTCAGCTCAGGTCTTGATCTGAGTCATGAGTTCAAGCCCCACATTGGGCTCCATGCTGGGCATGGAGCCTACGGAAGGAAGGAGGAAAGGGAAAAGAAAAGTACAGATGTTTTCTTAGAAACAGTTTTGTTTTTTATAAAGGAATCAAAAAAGGTGAAACCAACTAAAAGACAAAGGAAGTACCAGTTTAAATGGTGCAGAGTCTCTTGAGAGACACTGACAAAAAGGCAAACACATGGCTTCTGCCATCAGACAGACCTTGGGTGTGCATCTCTGCCCAGCTGCTGCTGTTGGGAGATTTCAGAGAGGCTCCCAGGGCCTTACTTTCGTCATCTGTAAAACAGGGATTATAACACCTACTGCCCATGTTTGTTGGAAAGGTTGAGTAATGAATGGGAAGCACCTCATACTCTGCCGAGCAATGGTCATCTAACAAACATTAGTTACAAAAATGAAATAAATAAAAGTTAGTTACATTTTCCCTCCCCCTTCCATTGGCAGTGTTTGCTCAGTGAAGGTAAGGCCAATGGATGTGCATTCAAATGAATATATGCTTGAAAATGGGCTTTGGCAACTAAGGAATGTTTTACCAGCAAGCTTCCAACCTGCCCTACGAAGGCAGGCCTACAAAAATATATTAGAGATTTCAAAAAGGTATAAATTAGAAATAGCGAGATACTCAAGGTTTTCTCCCTCAAGCTGATTTTTTATAGTTCGATTTCTTTTTCCTGCTTTTTACTGTCAGACTTGGCAGGTGCCTACGGGTAGCCAGTCCTGCAGCATCTGTCTCTATTGTGGGTTTTTTCCAATTATTGCTCGTGAAGTCTGCACTGAATCTCTTCCAGCCATACTTTGCTTTAGACACGGCCCAGACACTCTGGGCAGGAGGCTGGTTTGGATAAGGGGGGGCCCATTCAGAGATGGGAGCAGACATACCAGAAGGCACTATTCATCCCCAGGACAAGCACCTGGGGGCTTTTGCAGATTTTTGCAAAGGAAGTGCAAGTGGGGCAGACACTTCCTGCAGGATGTCAGCCCTTGCCAGCCCTGCACATCCTGAAAAAGGACTGGGAAAGCAGCCTCTAGGAGTATGGTTGGTCTCTGCTTTGGAGATTGTCGTCCCGTTCATGGAGAGCTGGAAGGCTCCTTCCCTCCCACCCCGAACCTTGAACCTTAGCTCCAAACGAGATCCACGTGCTTCACAGAAGGCTCGTGTGGAGCGGAACATACTAGTGTTGGCTTCAAATGAGACCTGGAATTTGTTGGTCCTTGGCATGCCATCCTCTAATGCACTCCACCTGGTACATTTGACCTCATCGACCACGTTTGCTCACCACGTGGCAAGAGGCCACATCCATTTCCACATCTCTCTCTCTCTCTCCCTCTCTCTCTCTCTCGTCCCTCTCCCCACCCCAGCCACCTCGGCCTGCCCTACCTTCCTGAGAGTGCTAGCTGAGGGCCAGCTGGCTGGCAGTCCCTGATGGAAATGCCTGGCTGGTGTCACACATGCCGTGTGTTCTGGTTTTCCCTGCAGATGAAAACGAATGCCTCAGCGCACACATTTGTGGAGGAGCCTCCTGTCACAACACCCTGGGAAGCTACAAGTGCATGTGCCCCGCCGGCTTCCAGTACGAACAGTTCAGTGGAGGGTGCCAAGACATCAACGAATGTGGCTCTGCACAAGCCCCCTGCAGCTATGGATGCTCCAATACTGAGGGTGGCTACCTGTGTGGCTGTCCACCTGGTTACTTCCGAATAGGCCAAGGGTAAGCGCTGCTCTTCCTGTTTGTGGCTAAAGGCTCTCTTGCTCCTGATTTCCTGAAGTATATGTAATTCCCAATGACCCATCCTAGTTGAGGAAAGCCATGCTTTTTATAATCCTATAGTGCATTTGGTTAGCTCTGCAATGGTTTTAGGCTATTTCATATGAAAGGAGGCATCAAGATTTCTGGAAATTCATGGACTATGAAACTAATTGTAAATACCTTGATATATGTTTCTCTTTCTCATTCTCTTAATCTTCTTGTTGAAAATTGATTTCTCCAAAATGCAGGGGCCGACCCATGCCAAAACTGGACTCACACTGCACACTGCTGATCCCCCTCTTCTCCTGGGGCAAGCAGGATTCTGACTTGATATGAAATGCCTTCTCATCCTTCTACTCTTAGAATAAATCACAAAGATACCTGGTTTTTAAAATATATTTTACACCTCAGACTTAAGTTTACATTAAGAACTACCCAAAGAGCATGAAATATGAGAGTTAAAATAATTATGGTCTTCTCTAGGTAGAATACTTCACCACATTGTATGTGTGAGTGTTGGGGAAGGGAAGAGACATTTTTATTTTACTCAGTAATTTGAAAGTTTAGTGGTGAGTTTTCAAATATAGGTCTTCTTTCCCCTCTGAATTCATCTAGATTTGATGTCCATGTAGTTTTGTCTGTCCTGTTAAGGATTTCAATTTTTACCTTTTTCATTAGGAACACACAGACAGGGATCCCTGGGTGGCGCAGCGGTTTGGCGCCTGCCTTTGGCCCAGGGCGCGATCCTGGAGACCCGGGATCGAATCCCACGTCGGGCTCCCGGTGCATGGAGCCTGCTTCTCCCTCTGCCTATGTCTCTGCCTCTCTCTCTCTCTCTCTCTGTGTGACTATCATAAATAAATAAAAATAAAATAAAATAAAAGGCCACCTTTAAAAAAAAAAAAAAAGGAACACACAGACATGAAATACACACGCACACATATGCAACCACACATACACATATATACAACCCACAAAATCATGTATTCCATAGTACAGGTACATGTATATATCAAGTTAATTTAATTTAGTGGCCTTTGATTTCTTGACACACAAACCTCAAGTGATTCATTTTGGGTCCATATAGGCTTGAAGGTAAAAGAATGTTTCATGGGAAGCACACAGAATGCCAGCAATAGGACACAAATTCCCAGATGTTTGTGTCTGGCTCTCAGTAGACTCATTCTTTATAAGTTGAATGCCAGAACCATTTTCCCAGCAAAAATTGTGACACTCCAAACTGGCTTCTGGCCAGTGGGACTTTGTAGTCACACTTCTTGTAAGTGCTGTTCAAGGGATACGAAAATACTGGAAAGGAGTTCTGAGAAAAGAAGCAAAGCATACAAATTTGAGGTTTTCCTTCCAATAACTTAATCATTATGTGAATGTATACATACACACATGATGAGCATTCATCATTTCATCCATTTTATTGTTTTTGCATGTTTCATGCTACAAGATGAAAGAAGAGGAAAGGAAATGTATTGGGCTCTGGCAGGATTGCAGAAAATAGTAGGTGCCCATATATTGCTGAAAACACAAAGAAGATTCTGCTTAAAAAAAAGATTCTGCTTATTGGCATTATATTTTGAATCTTAAGGGCATAAAGGAAAATGGGTTATAAGAAAATAGACCAACTAATATAGAAAAAGATAGTTGGTCTTCATTATGACCCATTAATAGAAATCTAACCATTTGTAACCGTTTGGGCTTCTTTATAAATCACTAGAGTGGACCCTGCCCCAAAATAAAGACTTTTAGGATCATTCAGATATTTCAACACATTTTGAAAGAGGAGCCTGGTAAATACATTCCAAGAGGCCTATGAAATAGTAAGCAGAATAACAAAACAAGGTACTTGTGAAACATGCAAGCCTCCCTCTGTAATTTGGCTTTGATAACTGAAAGGCAAAGAAAAACAGCTGAACTAGTTCTCTCTTGGGCATGGGTTTGTTTATCCAGCCTCACATGAGTCAGAGCCAATGGCCCTAGTGGTTTTGAATGACTTGAAACAATTTCCCACAGTTGGGCAAGCTCTGATACATGCATCTTACACATTACACATCTTTACAGTTTGTGTCTAAGTCAACTTCAGTTCTACCTAGAACTTTATATTTTCAGTACCTTCAGCCATAGTGAATGGTCAAATAGAAGAAATTGCTCAGAAACTGGAGTGATGAAAGCTGATGATTGTGGTTGTGGAAAGGGAGGCAGCAGTGATGGGGTCAGTGAAGCAGGAAGAGGGCAAGGAGCTCAATAGTAGTGGCTCATACCTTTCTCACTTTCTGGTTCATAAAAAGACGTTTTCCTTTAACCTTCCAATTCACATGGGCTCCCTCACCCCCCATTATTCCCCTGTTTCCACTCCATGTCCCCTCTCTGGCATAAGGACAGCAAATACCTGCCACAGTCGGGTTCAGAAATGAAGGGGAATATCAATATGTGACACAGGACCTTGAGAGATAGTAGAAAGAAATCAGCCAACCCCAGGAACTGGGACTCAGAACCTAAACACAGAGGACTTTATGGGGCTGTCAGAACCAGCATATCACCTAATGAACAAGAATCAATGGCTAAATGTCACTAGGTGGGGGTCCATACTTCACCAGAACTCTTGTACCTCCTCCCATATCTCCCAGTTCTAATGAAAAAGGGCTGTGTTCCCCCCTTCCTCTATAGGCACTGTGTTTCTGGAATTGGCATGGGCCGAGGAGGCTCGGAGCCACCTGCCAGTGGTGAAATGGATGACAATTCTCTCTCCCCGGAGGCTTGCTATGAGTGTAAGATCAATGGCTACCCCAAACGAGGCAGGAAACGGAGAAGTGCAAATGAAACAGATGCCTCCAACATTGAGGTGGGTCAGAAGGTGGTTTCTCCTGATGTCTTCTGTTGCAGAAGAGCTTTCCAGATTCCTGTGGTTTCCTCCAAGGATGTTCCAAAGTGTGAAAAAGCTCCCTGGGGAGAAAATCCAGACATTCCCTGAGCTCTAGGCTACATTTTACAAGAGTCTGTGGGACTCTCTGGAGTTTCTTGCTGCTTTTAGGGAGTGGCCACTCGAAGGTTTTCACATACTTGCTCATTTCCTCTGTCTCGCCAAAGAGAAAGTCAAACACCCACCCAAAGTCTGCTGAAAGGAAAGGTCTGAGCTCCAGGACAGCAAGTGGGCAGAATAGTGAAGTGACATAGTGCTCTATCCATGGGGACGCCAAGTTCTGAAAGCTAGAGGCTCCTCTACTGAAAAGAGCCATGTGGAGTGTGAGGGAACTTGGATTCTAGACAAAAACAACATGGGAGCTCAAGCAGCCTGGTTTTCTTTGCCTACGGCTGCTGCAGCCTTTCAGTCAACTCAGAAAGGCACAGATATTCACCCAGACCTCTGGCTCCAGGCCCAGAGAATCCTGCACATGTGGTCCCAGAGAGGCAAGCAAGAAGCCAGGTGAAAAGCATTGAATATTAGCAGATCATCAAAGTCAGGAAGTAGGCTCATAGGCGTGTCCTTCAGAGGGGATGCTTTTGCGTCAGTGAACAAAATTGAAATAGACTGGTTCTTTCTTAGCATCGGTTGCTTCAACCCATCCGCTGTGGTTTGGGAAATGAGATAAGTCTACGGAAAGAAAATAGTCTATGAAAACAGTGGTTTTCGAACTTGAGCATGCATCAGAATCATCTGGAAGACTTGTTAAAATGGATTGCTGGGAGACACCCCCAGGGTTTCTGATTCAGTAGGTCTCAGGGGGCACCAGGAATCCTGTGTTTCTAACAGATTCCCAGGTGATGCTTATGGTCCAGAGAGCACACTTTGAGACGCACTACATGAGAAGACCTCCAGCTAACTACTTGACTTCCAAACTTGACATCAGTTAAATAGTTTTTTTAATATTATAAGCATGTGCCAACTTAATAGATTTGTGACTTAAACAGTGTTTTATGAGAATAGGCATTTTTGACATGGTGTATACAACCTGAGCAGAACGTGATATTAGCCTGAGATTCGAGTCACTTTTTCTTTAAGATGAGAAATGAGTGGCATATTTACCTTTAACCGATTGCCATGTGTCTTTCCAGGACCAGCCTGAGAGAGATACCAATGTGAGTCTTGCAAGTTGGGACACTGAGAAGACAGCCGTGTTCGCGTTCAATATTTCCCACATCAGTAACAAGGTCCGAATCCTAGAGCTCCTCCCGGCCCTGACGACTCTGACAAATCACAACAAATACTTGATCGAATCTGGAAATGAAAATGGCTTCTTTAAAATCAACCAAAAGGAAGGGATCAGCTACCTCCACTTCACCAAGAAGAAGCCAGTGGCTGGAACCTATTCATTACAAATCAGTAGTACTCCACTTTATAAAAAGAAAGAACTTAATCAGCTAGAAGATAAATATGACAAAGACTACCTCAGTGGTGAACTGGGTGATAATCTGAAGATGAAAATTCAGATTTTGCTTCATTAATTCACCATACAGAGACCAAATAATTAAAAAAACAAAGATAGATAGGTAGAACGGATTTTTTCCCCCAATCAGAATCTTCATATCATAGGTACAATCTTTCACCAAATAAATTTCTATAAATTAGCACTATTCATGTATTACAAAAAGCAAGGTACAGGTGACTACCCTAGTTCAAAACAACCACTTTCTCAGGCTTCTCATGTGTGTAGCTGAGCTACCTTGTCATATGTGTTGATTCTTGAAAACTGGGACACGTATTTGCATTGGGGGTCAGCCCTTCACGCTGACGCGCCAGCCTTCTAGCAGATGTACAGGAAAGTGCTTTCAATCGGTGGACTGTCTTATTTTTTCAAATTTTTAAACTTTGCTTCTCCAAACAAACACAAGTACTAGGTTGGCCAATTATAATATCTATTTGGTGCTAGTAAATTCTCAAACTAGATTTATAAATGCACTGTAATATTTACACAACTTAGAAACCAAATTACAAGTATTCAGTTCAAATACTTCATTAATTTCAATCAACCAAAGTTAGTTCAGTAGCTTATCTCAGTTATGAGTATAATACATTACATGTAAATTAAGTGTGTGTATACTGTAATCGTGCTATTTTTTATCATTGAAACATGTATAAACTAGAATAATAATGCCCTTAATGTGAGGGTTTGTAATGGTGCTTATTAAGACCAAAGACTTGTTAAATGTATACACCAAGTGGTAAGGAAATTTCTGTGACTGGCCCACACGTGCATGGAGGTCTGGGAGGACCAAGAACCAGCCTCAGCAGCCAGAGGATCACCAGTGCATCCTTCATCACACCTGTGCAATATGCCAAGATTACCCTCGGTCATTCCTATCAACAAGGGGTCCATGTCATAAATGTCACAATAAAACAGTCTCTCTTTTTTTTAGTGTACCCTTGGCTTTGTGTTCTTGCATGGATGTGGGATTTGAGGGGGGACATTCTGGAGGCGAAATAAAGTTTCTCAAGCTTAGATGATCCTGGGCATGGTAGTCACCGCTTCAGAAGATGCCAGATGAATAACCGCTAGCAGAAAAATTATATTTGAGTTAGTCCTTGTTCTATTCATTAGAGACACTTGAGTACTTCTCACCAGGAAGAAACTGATATTGTAGCATCATTTCTAAAACACGACCTAATTAATCCTGTGATTTTTAGACCACTAGATTTAAGTATCTTAAGATCCCAAGTTTGGTCATCGTCTTAGAGCACATCTATTTCATTATAAAAGATTGATCATGCCCTCTCCCCACACACACAGTGTTGGCAAACCTTAGGTGCTCCATCCTTTAACCCCCTGAACATCTGTTGTTAGGGCTAGTCTAAGACAAAAGGAGAATCCCCAATTGAATGGGTTCTAGCTCTTGTTTTTTGACTGTCCTGATTTGAAAATGCTATTTTAAATGCAATATTGAATCCTGAACAGTTAAGCTCACTGAACTGATATGAAATAATTCCTATAATCCCCAAGGACAGTAAGGTGAGGGGCGGTGAAAATAAAGGTGAAATTAATTTGCTGCACGAAGGGGGAAGAAACGATACAGAACAAAGGAAAAGTCCTCTCAACAACATCTTCAAAAAACCACACTAAAGACAATAGAGTATGTGTGTTCCATCTTATTCCAGAAGACAAAACTCAGGTTAGTTGCAATGAAGTTGACTTTAACACATACCTTCCTCACTGCCACTGAGGGACAGGTTTCCTGTGATGTGGTGAGCTGTCACTCTTTAGAGGGCTCCAGTCTAGGCATAATGGCAGTCAGTGGACAAGATGCTTTCTTCTACCTAACAGGCCATGAATATCTTGAAGGTTTTATTTGTATCTCTGATTTTGCCATCCAAAAAATCTTTCTCGTAATAGGTGCTAAATAGAAATGAATCAAATGACTATTTTGGAAGCAATTTGTACCTTGGTTAGGAAGTGAAATATGACTCAAAATTTCCTTGTAACTCTGTGCCTGTGGGTCTGCAATAGATGTGTACTAAAGTTGTTAGAAAAGAATATATAGCATATAGTAAACAACAGTTTGCATTCGGAAAACGTCTTTGATAATTTAACCAAAACTGCATTATATTCAATAATGGATTTTCTTTATAACAAACAACAGAAGAATATAGAGTTGGCACATGGTAGATCACTTTGATATTTTTAATAGTCTCAGTCTGGATTTTATTTATTTCAGAGCCAACAATTTTCAACAGCATATTTTCCATGTTTCTGTCTGTAACAAAACATTTTCCTCATTGTTCCATTGTAAATATTCCTCTTGTTGGAACCCCTTTTGAATCCTGAGATTTAAACCTGTACCTTTTTAATTGTCTGTGACCTTTCAATTTTACTTTCAGTGGTTGACGAACTTGGTTTTGTAAATCTCTCAGAAGCTTGAAAACGTCTCGTCTCTACCCCCCAGCCCATTCCATTTGCCAATAATTATTTTGTAAGTAAGGCTGAAATGAACTCAGCTGGCCTTGTGAAATGTTTAAACTTGCACAAACAACTACATTTTTGTTCAACAAATAGCACTTTACTCAGCCAAAATTGCTTTGGACATTGCCATTACAAATACTGTTAAACTTCAGAAATCATGTTTGTAAATTAGATGAGCCAAAATAAAGGACAATTAGGTTGATACTATACTAAAAGTTACATACCTATAAATTGTTGGGAGATTTTTAGATCATTGTTTTGTCCACAGAATGTACTTTATTGTGATTTTTAACTGTAGTTCTTAGAGATCTATCAGAAATGTCATTATTGCATGGTTTAAGGACCTTGTTTTTAAATGCTAGAGGACTATTGCTGGGAGGATTAATTTTCACTCACAGACCTGGAGACAGTTATTTTCCCCTTGCCAATTTTAAATAACACTTTGCAAAAAGAAAAAAGCAGCAGCAAACCGATTTACTTCATTAAACATTTTAAAACCCAATGTGAGCCTAACGTTATATTGCTAGGAATGGATTCTCAGTACACTGAGTTTAGGGTTAGAGAGAAACAAGTCTGTGAATTTGACTTTGCAGATCCCTATGTGTATCCATGACTGGGCTCACTGACAGGTCTGGGTCTCAGTGAAAGGTTCTGACATTCTCACAAATGTCTGTATAAACATGAGGGTCTTGTATATTTGACACCTGACATACATTTGACAGGACCTGGCAATATCACAAAATCTGTTATTTCAGCTAACTGCTAATGAATCCAAAATGGTTTTTCTGGCACACAAAGTCATAAACCTCTTTTTAGGACATGGGCTGTTTTGCATCCTCAGGCCAAGCCTGAATCATGACCTCTAACAAACGGACATCAATTTCATTTTTACTATTGGACAGTGGAAGGTGCATTCTTTTTAAATGAATGAAGTTGTAGCAGGTAAGTGGGTCTGATTTCCTGCTAGCTTAACTCTCCTCATTTTGTCCACTCTGGTTTTCTTCCACGGAGAGTTATATCCATCGTTATTTCTTCTAATCCCTGTGACTATTGCCATTTTGTAAATAACTGCAGCACTGCCCTCTCTGGGCTCCCTATTGCCCCTCGTGGGTTGGTTGTAGGGTCAGTTAGAAGGTCTCATGATCACTCTTCTAGTTGGAAGTGAAGCAGCACCAGGCAGCGAGTCTCCCGAGAGAGCCACACAGCTCCATGCAGCAGTCGCTGTGTCTCTTCCATAGCTGGCCCGGGGTATTCCTTGCAGCCCAGCGGGAGTTAATAGAAATCAGAACAGGTCTGTTTCCTCTCCAACATAAAATTCTCTCGGGGAGAAAATTAAATCAAACCTAATTGTTTCAGCTTTTTCTTCTCCTGAAGTAGAGATACGGAAAACATCCTGGTGATCATCACACATTTCATTGATCCCGCCAGCCCATGGCCAGAAAGAGGTCACACACCCCTGTGGTTGTGTCTGCACGGTGAGCTCTGCTCGGGGAGTCCCACACCTCTGCTAGTTTAGGAAAGATTAACGGGACCCTGATAGATGAGGATTTCAAAAGCATGAAAGGCTGTCTATTTTTGCCACCAGGTGAGATCAGCACAATCAGCGGTTGGCCTGTCTTCGGTTATACCAAGATTATCCTTCAGGATCTTCATTGCACCTCTGTAGGGCAGGGTCCTGATCCAATTCCAGGGATTCTGTGCCTCAGGCAGGATTGCAAGCTCCCCAGAGCCCTGCTGCTTCCTCCACGTTTCACCGTAGCAGGCTGTCCTGTGGGTCATTCACAGCGAGCACTGAGCCCAGGAGTCAGTCTGCTGCAGAACCAGCTCCGTGAGGAAAGTGACTCTGATCATGCCTGCTCCATCCACACACACCCACCCACAGCTGCCTCACTCCCATGGGGAGGGGACCGGGAAGCCAGGGCCACTCTTCTTCCAGGCTGAGCTCAAGTCCTTCTCCCAAGGTCTGTGATCCTTGTTTCAGAGCTTTGACCTCTCTTTGGCTTATAAAGCAAGTTCACTGAGAGCGCAGTTCAGACCTCAGGTCCTGAGGAGTGCCTGGTCCAGCGTCCTGACGTGGCAGGAAATCTGAGGTCAGGAAACTGTGTTCAAACCTTAGTTCCCTGAGTTATTTGGCCAGGGGAACTCCTTGATATCTCTGAGGCTTGTTATCATCATCATCATCACATAGATATAGATATTTGTAAAGCCAGCACATATGCATATACATATGACAGGACAGCTCTCTCCCCATAGGTCTTTAGTGAGGACATGGTTAGACTTTGTAGGTGCCTGAAGTTGCAGGGTGTAGGGGGTCCCCACTCCCCACAGTCAGGAGGCAAGGAGGGCAGGAGGCAAGATAAGTTTCCCTAGTAAATTCACCTTTGACATCTGCAGGTCCAGGTCTAGATCTTTCTGAATCACCAAAATTAGAAACCACCATTCTAGCATATCTCCCCCAGTGTAATGCTGAAAAGTGATGATTTTCAATAGAGAATTTATGGTTAGAGTTAGATTCCCAAGTTTAAACGAAACTTACCCTGAAATCTAACACATAAAATCAGGCTGAGCTCTTTGAGTTAAAGCAGATCTAGGTAGCCTGGGGTCTCTCTGCTCACTCCCTTCAAGACAATTCTTAATGGAAAATTATAACTGAAAGGTCAGTTAAACCCTGATTGTTTCTCCTAGGCCCACAAAAAACACTGTTAGGTCAGTGCTGTGTGATGGATTCTAACCACTGGGATGTCGGAAGGATGACATATGCCATTTCCAAGTCTAGCAAAAAAACAAAACAAAACAAAACAAAAAAACCCAAAACAAACAAACAAAAAACATATGCAATCATCCACACTCACAAGAAATAAACTTTACTGCATTAAGTAACTAACACTTTTGGATTGTTATAGCAGCAGCCATTAATTACCCTAATACAAATATACATGTGTAAATATAAATGCATACATGTATAATTATATTAGGGTAATAATAGATATATGTATTGATACTATGGTAATTTTCTATACAGACACACACACACTAATGTTTCTCCACCTCGCTTGCAGCATTAGAATGACTCAGAGTTTTTTTAAAAAATCCCAATGTCCAGGCTGTATCACAGATTCATCAATTCAGAATCCCTGGAGTTGGGACCCAGATGGTATCAGTTTTAAAAGTTCTCCAGGCAGCAACCAAGGTTGAGAAGCACCGCTCTGAATCTTCAGCCCATTGTAAAAGGCAACTTGGGAAAATCTACCAGATAATTCGATATGCATCCACTACTGACACTGCTAGTTGACAAGATTATCACATAAGAACATTAACCATGTCCATCCCTGACTCTATAAACCATATCTTTTCACTGGAGTTTGGGGTACAGCATCAGCAAGGAACAATCAAGCAGTGATGCAGTGTATATGTTGCAAAGTTGGTTATTTAGACTCATTAACGGGCCGTGTGACTGTCACTCACACTAGCCTAGGGGCAAGATTGCAATCCTTGCCTCCATACTGGGAAGTTCCTGGGAGTCAGCATCTCCAGGTGAAGTCTATTAGTAACAAAATGCTGCCAAAATCCTCCAAATATATTTAAATTGGAAATATGGCCCATTGAGCTCATTT
The DNA here is from genome assembly GCF_053574225.1 of Canis aureus. Classification (NCBI taxonomy): domain Eukaryota; kingdom Metazoa; phylum Chordata; class Mammalia; order Carnivora; family Canidae; genus Canis; species Canis aureus. The sequence goes on along the minus strand of NC_135642.1, from coordinate 19,396,405 downwards.
ATTCATACTGCTCTTTACATTATAAAACTGGAAAATATAAATTAGTTCATTTGAAGGAGGCAGTTCTCTGAAGTGAAAACAGAAACTTCCTTTTCAAGAAGCGGTCAGCTTTTGTGAAGAAACTGCAAGTTATTTTTTTTTAAGATTTTATTTATTCATTCATGAGAGACAGAGAGAGAGAGAGAGAGAGAGAGAGAGAGAGAGAGACAGGCAGAAGTAGGCTCCATGCAGGGACCCCGATGCAGGACTCAATCCCGGGTCTCTAGGATCACACCCCAGGCCAAAGGTGGTGCTAAACCCCTGAGCCACCGGGGCTGCCCAAGAACCTGCAAGTTATATGGTGGGAGACAGGTCAGGCCACCATGGAGCCCACCTACTGCCTTGGGGCTGATGTCTCTCAACCTTGAATTGCAGAAATGAAAACATGAGGCATTTGCCAGGAACAGGTGATACATTCTGTTACCTAAATTTAAACCCTTACTATGCTTCCCACAAGCTTTTTGGTTCAGAAAACCACAAAAGACTGAAGACAAAACAAGAACTACAGAAAAGTAGGATGTTGTTGCCAATTTGAGAGTCAGAAAAAGAAAGTTCAAAATATATTTCAAATAAGAATGCTCAGTGATATTGCCATGTACTTAATTATGAGGGAATATCCAATTACACATAAGAACATTATGTTAGAATGTTAGAAACACATTGACATAATGTGAAAGATGATGAGAAAAATGTGAAATAAGAGAGCATTTCAAATAAGTTTAAATGTTATGGTACATTCAGTGCATGTAATAATTTCCCTATGTTGAATATGAAGAAAGAAATCCATTTGAATTAAGAAAAAAAATCAATTTCTATCTCTGGTAACTAAATGTTAACTAACATTCAACAATATTTACTTGAAGTCACCATATTAACCTGCCTGGAGCAACCAGGTGTCAATCTCACTGCCTTAAAATCTCCTACAGCAGTGCTTCTCAGACTTCGCTGGCCACACACACCAACTGCGGAGCTTGCTAAAATGCAGCTTATGATTTTGGAGGCCTGGGACAGGGAGTCTGAGATTCTGTATCTCTAATAAACACTCACGTGATGCCCGTTCTTCTCCAATACAACTTTACTTACAAAAGCAGGTGAACAGCTCACAGTTTGTACTTTGCTATTTGAATATTTTACATTTATATTTATCACAGTTACTGAGTGTTTTTGGTGCATACGCAAGAAGCATGCCTCACGTACCTGGCCCTTGTCCCAGCCCCTGGTGCAGCCTGCAGACCACACTCCCTGCAGCGACACCCCGGTGGACTGCCTCCTTGTTTATCGCTCCTGGCCTGTGAATGATCTACACTTCACATTCAGATCCATAGCTATGCCTCCCAGCCTACTTCCACTCTACACTTCCAGTTCTCCTCTCACATGGGATGTCTTCAAAAGCCCCAGATTTCAAGAAGATCCTGGAATGTGTAATTACATATGTTGCCTCTGAAATTTTAGCTCTCCCTAAATGAAATTCCTGTATTAGGGAAATAATTTTTAAATTGCCTCGCTGTACTTGTAGATGTTGCATTTTCTGATGGTGTGCGTGTAGGTGTGCATATGTACCCCCTTTTAAAGCAAAGGCCTTATATTCTAAATGTTTTCTTGAATGAGACTCATGAAAAAAGTGTGCCTCCCACTCTGGTTGGCCATTATTCTCTATCTGCAGTCAACAGAATACACTCGTGTTATTCTCCTTTTCTGGGAGCTTTTGTCTGAAGAGATTAGGAATATATTCTTATGTATTAAACCATGTCAAACTGTCAGATTTAAAAGAAGCTTCAACCAAGTCATCAATGGTCAAGGATAGAGCCTCATTTATTTGTTTAAGATACGTTAAACTTGCGTTGGCTCAAAATAACTTCAGATAATCCATCATTCCTTCATTGCTCTTATTCTTTAAATATGTGTCCTCCTCTTAGAAACACATTGACACAATTCCCAAAGTCTCAACATACCAATATGATGAGATGGTTGACCTTCATCAACTTGATATTTTATATGAGGCAGAAGGGCTTAGCAACATCCTCCAACTTGCAGATTTCATCATGCAACTCGTGTCTATGGCTCGTTTATAAAAATATGAAACAAGGTCACCTCCAGCATGGTTTCTTCACTATCTGTTTCCAAAGAGTTTAATAATTGGCCCCCTCCCTTCCCTGACTGGCCTCCACTCCACTGGTCACAAACCACAAAAGCACTTTTATCCAAATAGATACACCCATTTACTCACATACTGAGCAACAAGATACAAAAAAATACACTTTAATGGGTGGGTCCGTGGGAAGCCAAGGAAAAGGAACTTGGCCACGTGGGCGGGAGGGGGGGATCATACATAAAAGAGAATTAAAAAAAGAGATGTCTGATGGGCTGGGTGGTGGGTGGCCTATGGAGAAGATCATCAAAAATGTAGCACAGGAAATCATTTTGCTGATATTTTAAGCCAAAATAGTTTTTGCCTCTTAGTAAACATTTATTGAGATTTTTTTTGAAAGGTTTTATTTATTTATTCATGAGACACACAGAGAAAGAGACAGAGACACTGGCAGAGGGATAAGCAGGCTCCCTCTGGGGAGCCTGATGCAGGACTCGATCCCAGGACCCCAGGATCACGCCTTCAGCCAAAGGTGGATGCTCAACCACTGAGCCACCCAGGAGTCCCTTATTGAGATTTTCTATGTGCTTTGCCTCTGCTAGACATCATGGTGATTACAGACAGGATCTACAACATTGAACTGCTATGCAAGGGATTTACAATCTACTGACAAAATTAACACAAATTAAGTCACTGCATGGGAGAGCTTACACACACACACACACACACACACACACAAAGATACAGAAAATATTTAGTTCTACAATGTCTTAACCATTTCAGAAATATCTAAACTATGCCTCACAACCATCCTACAAAGTTGGGGCCTTTGATTCCTTCTTAGTGATAGAGAATCTGAGGCCCAGGAAGGGTAAGTAATCTTCCCAACATCACACAGCTCAAGAAATGGCAGAGATGGAATTTGGTCCAAACTTACATAACTCTGTTTTGGTCAAGGAAAATCTCAGTAGTTTATCAAAATGTATTTCTTCCCCAAATCCGCAAATATTCTTGGTTGTCTGGGCTTTCCTGGGAGGTTAATCTCCAGGTAGTGACTCAGGAATCCAGGCCCCTTCCATACTGAAGCTCTGCTATTTCCAATATCTGGAAATATTCAAAAGTGTCAATGATGGGGAAGAGTGATAATGGCACATGAGATACTATGACAGTCTCCACCCAAAAGGAATATAAATCACTTTTATTTCATTGACCAGATTAGCTTCATAGCCCCAGTAAGTTGCGAAGGGGTTGGGAAATGGACCAGCTGGGTAGCTGTGTCCCAGAAACAACCTGACCTAGTGGAAGGAGAGCAGATATCTTTGGCGCCTGGCTAGCACTCTCTGCTACAAACTCCAAAGCCACTAAATGTCATGCTTCTGAACTAAACAAGGAAGAGCTAAATTACGTGGTGCTAAATTACAGTTCCTGAAAGAAGCTCAAAGAAGTGGGAGATCATAAGGTTGGACCAGAAAGAAGGGAAACCGAGTAAGGTGCTGAAAAGTGGGGATGAGAAGACATTTCTGGCTGAGAAGAACCAGAGCGAACTTGCAAAGTTGGGAAGATAATGATGTGCTCACAGTCATGTTACAATATGTATTTACGAGGCGCATCACAGGCAGTGACACGTATCATAGGCTGAGCTCCCAGAGCTTAGCAAATGCTTTTCAGACAATCCAGACCGTAGCCTTCTCAGGGACTGCTCAAAATGTAAACTCACAGAGGCTAGGGACAATGTTTTACATGCTGCATCTTGCTCTTCTTTGCCCAGAACTTGGCAATTGCTCAGAAAAGATAAATTATGAATGTTCTATGAATAAGAGTGGGCTTTCAAAAAATGTGCTGAGAGGTAGATTAATCCAAGGTCCTCCATTTCCCTTGTCTACTATTGGGCTTTTCATTGCCTAAAAGGAGTTATAGATTCCTCTAATCTTGTAACATTTATCTTTTCCACAAAAGAAGCCCTAAAACTCGATAAGGGAGTATACAGTGGAAGTGGTGAAAGGTCATTTCCATCAGAGGTGTGGGCGAAAGCTTCTTGGAGATGTGGTGGCCATGCTGAGCCTTTAGAGGAGATCCTGAGTACAGGCCCTCAGGTAGGCAAGAACAGGGTGGGCAGCAGTACCAGCTGGCACGGGCAGTGCAAAAAGGGAGTAGGGTCCTGCAGTTGTGGTCATGGAGGGGCTAGAATGCCTGCCTAGAGAGGTCTGGAATACAGTGGGTTGCTTTGAGAATATTAGGAACGTTAATCCAGGAGTATATATGATTGCCCGAGAAGCCTGGAAACTGACACTGTAGAGCAAATCCAGAAGGCTCTTTCATTTTTTTTTTTTTTATTGCTCATTGCGGATCCCTTGGCCAGTGCCCACTTATCTTACTGGGCATTTAGACATGAGGGCAGGCGTTGTTTGTGTCTCAACTGTTCATTGAAAGAATGAAATCGTGTGGGAGTCCAGGCAGGAGCCCTTAACAAGGTGGTGGTTTGGGGAATGGAAGGGAGGGAGTGGACTCAAGACGACAGGTGAAGCGAGACATCTTCCCTGCTCTGTGGCGTGACCTAGGGAGAGTCATCTCTTGTCTGTTTTTTCACCTTTACCTGGTCCCCTGCTTATGACTACCGAGGAGACACGATTATAGAAGAGGTTACAGAAGACTAAACTAAATGTAAAGGGGCCTGCAGAAGTAGTTGTTGTTAAAAGAAAGGGGAATCCAGTGTGACCAGGGCAAGCATGACCTTGAAGTCTCTGGAAGGGGGACAGCTCCGGTGGTGGGTGCCTTAGTGGCTGTGGAATCAAGGAGCTCGTGGGAAGATGGAAGAGTGAAAACAAGCAACTGCGTTCATCATGTGTAAGTGAAATTAGCAGTTCTAGAATGTGATTTTGCTCTGGAGGCTGGAAAAGAAGAGTAACATGTAAGATGTAAAACTCTCTTAAACTTGTAAAAAGGCCAAAAGAACAAAAGGAGGGGATCCAGGGAGGCAGCAGGAGGCAGCAGTGTGGGAGGTAGAACTGGGCAAGTAGGGAGGCCTTTCTATGCTTCAGTTGGCACCTCCATAAGGGAGAGGACATGGTGGTGCCTGAAGGCTGTCTTGGGTGACCTCCTGAGTCCCCTTCCTCCCCATCTCCCTCCTCTGAACCCACCCTGTGTGCCCCCAGCTCTCAGACTCTATGAGACCCAATGCTTGGGATGGCCCAGCCCAAGTCACTCTCTACACTTCTGGTTTCTCTAGATACGGACAGGTTCCTGGCAAGAACGTGGAGCCCAAGACTTGCAAACCCGACTGGCTAATCCGGCATCTCCACCCCAGTATGACTTGAGTGACACGAAGCCCCTTTTGGGAGTAATGACAGAGGCTTCTGCGCTCTGCGGTTTGAACCCCAGGTTGAAGTCCTGCACGTTTGGAAAGTACTTTCCCACTTGCGGAGTGCTGTCCTGTGGGCATGTTCTGAGACTGGATGATAAACAACCCGATGAGCCCATGATCTGGCTGCTGCGTGTTCCAAGGGAGGGAGGCCTTCCTGACCACGCAAGGTGCCCCACGCCCTTGCCCCTCCCTTTCTCACAGCCTTCTGACCCCCAGAGAGTAGTCAGAAGAGATGAGCCAATTCTCAAAGCTCCCAAACCTAGGCGAGCCCTGGCCACCCCCCTCCGCCTCCCAACCACAACCTGCTAGGAGGAAGGATGCTCCGTGCTCAGATCTGTGGCTGGAGCCAGAGGGTCTTGGGAGAAGGCTGAGCAAATTGGGTCAGACTTCTGTGCCGGGCTGGGAGATTCCTTGGAGTGACTGGGTATGTGTCAGCTGCTAAATGACACCACGCTCTTCTCCGGGCTCCCAAGCCTCCGCCCTCCCCCCAGGGAGCTCCGGCTGCCAAGGAGCGCTGCTCTGCCCTCTGGCTGCTGTGGCACGTGTGCTAGTGACGAGCACTGCTCATGGAGCCCTTAGAATGTGCCGGGCGGCACGCTAACCACTTTGCAGAGGTAAATATCTTGCCAGCGTGGAATCAAAAACGAGGTCACATTCTCTCAAACATGAACATTAAGTGCCATCGCGTCCACGTCATGTCTATGTAAGAGTTCCGAGACCCCAGGAAGTCTTCCCTCCCAAGGGTCAGGGCACCTTAGCACTGCCTTAAAGCCTTAAACCCAAAACCTTGCCTAGTCCGCCGAGGAGCCTCACTCTCTCTGGCTGAGTTTGCCACCGCCAGAAGTCCCTGGTGGGAGTCCACAAAGTCCCCCTGGAGAAGCTGCTCTGTGAAATTAGTGACCTGGCATGAGGTGGCCCCTGCCTATTCCAGGAGCCAGATCCTTCCAAATAGGCATTTCCAGTAATGGGAGCCAGTCCCAAGGCACTGTGGATGTCAGAATGTGCACCTGCTATGTTCCGCTCTCCTCTGCCCATGTCACCTCACCTCAGGATCCTTCAACATCAAACACCAAGGGCCAGGACACAGCTCTGCTCTTTATACACAGTGCTCAGAGTTCACGCACATGGTTATTTTTCCCACCTCAGCTACCCACCGTACTTTCTATCGAGCTATGGTGTCATTCCTGAAATGGTGAAGAAGGGACCACCATCTGCAACACCAGTCCTGTCTCAAAAGGACTAGCATGTTTTTCAGAGAATCATGCACCTGATTATTTGTGGATTATCTTTTTAAATTTTCACACCCCTTTGCATTACTAGCTCCATTTCACAAATGAGGAAACAGACAAATGTTAAGAGAATCACTCAAGGGCGCACAACTGAAAAAAAATGGCAGAACTGGGATTTGAACCCACACCCTTATTCACAAACAACACCGTTCCACCTCCCTAAAATGTTCTGGGTTGATACATCCATCAAAGCCAAGGAAAGAGGCTCCTTAAGTAGGTAAATGTGTTTTTTTGTGGAGTCCCTGGATCTGGAGAAAATCACGTGGAGGCAGCCAAGCTGAAAGCCCTTATCTGAACTCCTTTGGAGGAGACAAATGCTCAAGTAGTCTGCGAGTAGCCAGGACATGGCATGCCACATGTGGGGTGTGGCGATTTAGCACACGTGTTGGCATTGGACTGTGGCCTGGCCTGGCACTCTTACTAGGCCAACAGCCTGGGTTAAGAAGACCCAGGGGAGTAAATATGAGAGAATCTAAAGGCATGTGTGCCAGCTATGAGCCTCTGTCATTCCTAGGCTGGATTTTGGCCTCAGACTCCACTAGCCTCATTGGCATTGGCCGTAATCACCTCTGCACTGGGCCTGAGGCTTTTTGGACAGAGGCCCATGGGAAGAAGGGCTTTATCAGGTCTCACTTAAGAGCCATTTGGATATATGAACTTGGGTTTTCCAGTACCATCCCTGATCACCCTCTTCTGAGGAAAGGCCCACCACAGTGAAACACTATCTGCTCCAAACAAGAAGTTCAGATGGAAAATATTTGGACAGAAGTTAGATTTGAGTCCCAGGCAAGAGCCAAGTAGCTGATGGAGAAATCAGAGAGCGGGAGTCTATGGGTACAGAGAAGAGAAGGAGCAGGTGGCTCTGAGAGAGACCTATACTCTGGGGTAAGGGTAGAGGAATGTTAACAGGAAGTAAGTGGCAAAGCACCGAGCCAAAGCAAATACAGAATCCAAGGCTGCCCATATGGCTTATCCATAAGGAACATTGCCAAGAAAGAACACAGGGAGGAGAAGAGGAGTGGAAGATTCACAGCACCTTGTTTAGCAGCCAACCATGGGAACGGGGAGCCTACAATGCATTCTGGGCTCTACCTCTTAAGAAACTCAGATGGGGTGTTTCTGCCCCTTAGATCTGGGTACAAGAGGCTTGAATTCTATCCCCACCCCCCACCTAGATTTTTCTATGAATTCCTGAAGGCTTATATTATCACCGTCTCCTCTGCCACGCAAGCATCCACTTCCCAGAATGTTGTGTCTGTTGCGCACCATATTGACCCAGATATCAAACACTGTGACCTCCCCCAGTTTCTATACACTTCTGCCCAGCCCCCTTCCAAAGCAGACTTTAAAGGATCTGGGTTTGAGGGGAGATGGAGGAGAGGATTCAACCTGGGTGACGTAAAGCAGTTGTTATAGATCGCAAAGTCTTATTCTTATATCTGCTTGCTTTGGATTTTCTCAAGGAGAGAGCACTTTGCTAGTACGTGGGCCTCAATATATGGTATCTCTTTCATGATAATGGGTAGATGGGTTTTTCCTATATACGCATCAGATAACAACTATACATACGGCTAACATTTATTGAGCATGTCCTGTGTGCCAGGCACTATTATGTGTAATATACGTATTGCCAAATACTTAACTCTTTCCTTATTGAAAACATCAAGATTTTGTCATGATATTTCTTGCCTCTTGTAATGAGTAGTTAGGAAATTCTAACCCATACTTTCATACCCAGGCTTCATCTGGGTGATAGGAAAACAACGAAAAATCTGTTAAAAGTTCCAACTAGATTCTATCTCCCTATGATATGGTCCTCACCACCATTTTCACCTGTCCTTGATGCCATTTGTCATCATTGTAGAGTGTAAGTAGTTATCTGTGCACTTACTTGTTTAATGGCTATCTCCCCGTAAGGATCTACAGGTCACTGAGGGCAAAGACCACATCTTCTTGGTTGACCTCTGTCTTCAGAGCCAACACAAAGCTTCCCTAGTGAGAAGAGGACCTTGTATTCCATCTGTCTGTCTATCCCACCCATTTTTGAAAATGAGTTCATCTTTTCCAGAAAGTAGCCACAGAAAATAGAGACACCACTAGGTGTCCACATGGAGGCCTCGTGACCAGTTGGAAGGGATGGGGCTGGGGATGGGGCCCCTTTACCAGTTGTGATTTGGAAAGTCTCTGAGATCCTTTTCAGTCTCTGATTCCTGGGACTCAGTCACATGGCCAGAGCCAGGACTCAAGGCAGGGAGAGTGGAAGTTTATATCTGAACAGAAAGGATTTAAATGACTGAAGAGTTCTTGAAAGCCATTTTTTTTCCTGGCAAAAAAAGTAATTCTTTGAAACTCATTTTTCTGGTTGCACAGGTAAATGAGGCTCCAGGGAGTGACAAAGAACAGAATCCAAACTTCTACAGTGCCAAACAAAACAAAACAAAACAAACCCAAAACATTATCAAAATGTGGCAAAGCTTAAAGATGCATTTTTCAGTAGTCTGTCTCAAAACACTAGGCCACTAGTTGTCCGTGGCTTGTGCCTTTTTACACTCTGAAGTGAGAAGCGTTCAAAAAACTGACTTCTCCCCTTTATTGGAATTAGGAATAAGTAACATTTCTTGTTAGAATATAAAACAGTGAAACATAGTTCACATGTTACATAAAATTATTTTGTTAAAAAAAAAGACTTCTCTGGGAAGAGACAGAACTGTGTACAATGGAAAATTGAAAATTCTCCAATTTCAAGATGAATCAGCAAATAGCTTCTCCATGACAGCAACCTGGGAACCCTGCTGAACAGACAGACCTACTTTAACAGGAGATCAGCTGTATTTCCTGGCTTGCAGGAACGATTATCATTTGAAGACCCTTTCTAGGTGATACGTCTATGTCTTTGCCTGTTGAAATTTATTAGGAACAGAGCATGATATCCCAGGACAATATTTACCCACAGGAAAGGATTTGTGTCCAATGGAATGTGATTGCATCAGGTCTCATCCCACCCAACCTTTCAGTCCTGGCTTTCCCATAGGGCGCAAGCTGTTTGGTGTGGCTGCCAGCTTTTAATTAGAAATTTTCTTTTGCTTTTTTTTTTTTTTAAGATTTTATTCTTAAGTAATATCTACACCCAACCTGGGGCTCGAATTAACAACACTGAGATCAAGAGTCACATGCTCTACAGACTGAGCCAGCCAGACGCCATGTTTGCAGGAAAATCATCAACACCTGGTTTCATGTTACACATCCCTGACCTCCCCACCCCAAAAATATTAATTTCCCCTTGCTCCACAGGGAAATGCTTTTGCCAAGCATTCCTAACCCTCAGCAATTTATTCATTCAAAGAAAGGAAGTGGGGAAAGCAAAAAAGCAAAAGAATGGAGAAAAGATGGTAAGTTCTCTCCTTTCAGCTCTGATCATCCAAATAATTTAAGTATTTCCTGGTGCTTACTTTGGTGCCCCCCTCATTTCTGAGAGGACACTGCCCAATATGCAAATTACTTGTTTGTTCTTAACTGATGTAACTGACACACTATTCGCAGTGGAACTGGGCATAGAGATTGAGTGTGTAAGGGTGGAGATCCTGAGGCAATGGCACCAACCACTGTTTAGTAATTCCCTATCTTCTTCCTAACTCTGAATCCATATAGTTATCATAAATTTTATTCAGCTCAAAATTGATTTTCCTATAAAAATGACATAAATGCTGGGCAAAATCCTCATTTTCTACAGGGAGAACAGGATCACCTGAAGTTGAAAAGGTGTCTTCTTTCTCTCACAAGGCCAGAGCTAGCCAGCCCAGATAGACTTTTATACTCATCTTCCATCTGTCTGTCCAGCAGTTCTTTTTCTGGGGATAGCAATGCCTTCTCTCTGGGGAACTGCCTCTCCACTTCTTTTACCAGGTAGCTCTTATTGGGACAAAAAGGATGGATCTCCCTGGGAGTCTGCCCAAGGTTCTGATACCCTGAGAAGTTGTCATATTTCTCTAGCAGGATGTCCAGTGAAGCATAACTTGAATATATTTTTAGCAAGATAAACTGCCAACGGCTTTTATGCCTAGGTAGATGCAGAAAGTCACCCTAGGACAGATTATCCTTGATGTTTCCCTGTAACACTTGAATGGTCTCAATTAAGCAGACTCCTGCTCTCCAGGGAGAAGGGATGTTACACACACCTGTCTCAGAACTATTGAGATGCAAATGGAATTCTGCATGATTAAAGCCTCTCCCATAGGTCTAGATGGTCTTAAGAGAGTTTCACTGGGACATTAGGAGCCCCAAAGAGGAATTCCTAGTGTAGGAAGGAGTCCAGATCAGGAAACAGGGCTACTATTTTGTGGGAAGTACTAGTTCCAGGATTATAGCTGGGGTTACAATCTTACCGATTCATCCTGTCGGGGTGGTTGCTGTGTTTGGGAAGCAATAGCTGATCCTCTGCATATAACCAAAGAGAACCTGTATCTTGGTGCCCAAGGGTAAGGACTCACAAGGGTTCCATCACCACAGTGGACAAGAACACAGTTGGACTCCTGCTAATATGGGTAGGTGCAGACGGCCGTCAAACAATTGGAAAAATTAAAATGCAGGGGCCAAATCTCTATCTACATTAGCAAAATGGGTTGCACTAGTGACATTTATACATAAATATTCACTCAAAAGTTCTTTTTAAAAAAAATTTTCACTTTTCTGTCAGTGATCCAAGAATTAGGAAAGAGAAGGTGCCTTCGTGTGAAGGGCTTATCAGCCAGAAGGTAATTGCAGTAGAACATTGAATGCACGTGACTCGAACATGTTTATACATTGCTCCCTCCCCGTCACATGATCAAGTATTCCCTGTTCCTTCAGGGTTAAGGCTGAGTCACCTTCACTTCTATTTCAGTGGAGACATACTCTCCAGAAATTGAGGCCTAGAGGACAAAACACCTGAAATCAAAACTTAATAAGGTTGTGACACTTCATGGTACTGGTGTTCTAGCAGAGTGTGGAATGAGCTTGAATCCTAAAACTAAACTGTCTTGGTTCGGTTCCCAGCTAGACCACTTATTGGCTGTGTGACTTTAGGAAAGTTACTTAAACTTTCTGTGCCCCTCATCTTCATATAGGGATAATAATGCCCTCCTCCAGGCCTGTAGCAAGCATTACATGAGTGAAACATATAACATTCTGAGAACTGTGCCGGACACACAGCAAGCAATCAATAAAGGTTAGCCAGTATTATTACTACCAAACAGAGTCGCCTCCACAAGATAAATAAACCATTCAAACCATGGCATCCATGATGCTGATCCAACAGAAAGCAGAGGCCAGTCATCCATCACCAACCCAAGAGGTGCCTTTGGTTTCTGATCCCAGTAATTGAGGACATGTGTTACTCTGCAGACAGTCCTGATGGGAAGTGGTAGGTGGTTCTCTCCTCCGAAGCTTGGGGGAACGAGAAGGATGAGGAGATGGGAAAGGGAGGAGGCTAAACATTTTCATTTTCTTATGTTAACAACTCTGATGAACAGTAAGAAGGGAATGGCAAGAGAATATAAAAATGCTTTGTGGAAGGTTCACATTAACTCGTAGTTCTAACTCCACTGCGGCTGATTAGTTCATGGGAAAAAATGACAAAAAGGAATAAAAACCTGACTATGAATCCAGTATCAACAATTTGCAGCCATAGTAACCAAGAAAGTGCAACTCATGAATTGAAAAAAAGAAGAAAAAACTGTGTGTGAGAGTGTGTCATCAGGACGATGTCAGGAAATGGTTACCAAGTGAAGAATGTAGTTAACGCCTGGTGGCTCAGCAGGGCAGCTCTTGGATGGGCCATGTGCACATCCTGGCTTATGTGGGCATCAAGGATTGTCAAAGAAGTTCTAATCTCTATTTGATAGAGTTTCTAACTCAGCTGTAAAAATTCATTCAAGGATAAAAGACCTAAAAATACTCTAACAAGAATTTGATTTTTTTTTTTTAAATTTTGGTTTAAATCAAATTTGGTTTGCATTTAGTTCAGTCCGGCTTCATTGCAGAAAGACAATAGGGAGTGTGGCTCCTCATACGTTTCCACAGCTAGCTCTGGAATGACTTGAAGCTGCCTTGTGACTACAATTCTGGATAAAGTAGAGTAATGCAGGGCTCATAATCACACCCCATCTTCTTCACCTTTGGGACAGCTATAAGTCATCGGTTTCTTATTTGTGTAGCCAGACCCCAGCAACGTATGGTCCAGGACCCTGGAAGGAAGTCTAAGCAAGTGCCAGTGGTTTGGGAGGTCCTGGGGAGGAAATAACCCAGATGGGAGTAATGGGCAATTTAGGAACCATCCAATTATCAGTGGTGGGGCTGGAAACATCCTTAAGGGTCACCCAGTCCAGTGAGCTATATAATGCTTGAATTTTCCTTTTCTTTCCCTTTGTGCCAGAAAAGGTTCATCCAATGCTCAAACCCCACCGTTGAGAAGGAACTCCTCTCACCGTGGGGCAATCCATATAGTTTTGACTGCAAAAGACTCTTAAATTGAGCAGAATCTTTCTCCCTGCCTGCAGATTACCACTCACAGCCCATTAAAACAAATCAAATATTAATATATTTGAGGATGAATGGCTATTTGTCCTCAGAAGATTTCTCCAGTCTGAACATAAAGAGTTGCTGATCATTCTACATTTAGCTCTTCTCCTCTTGCACCCCTAGAGGATCAGCCCTTAAAGTATAGTCCCCTGAATGAGCACAACACTCAATGAATATTTTACCCAGGGAAGGGAAATAACCCCATTATTAGCTCCATCATTCTGAGATTTTACTATTATCAATGTATCCTCAAAGTTACATAATTCTAACAGCCTAATGGTTTTTGGACTCATAATGAATTTACTTCCTACTAGAATTTGTATGATAGGTAAATTAACGATACTTCTGATCATCAGTGGCCAGTTCTGCTCTATGACTCAGGCACTTGGGAGGAGTACGTGTCCCCACCCCTTGAAGGTAGGTGACCATGTGACCATCTTTGACTAAGGAAAAATAAGGAGAGGTGCCACATGTCAATTCAAAGTTGAGACATTTAAGTACTCATTCTCAACTTTTCAGCCCTCTTTTTCCCATCGTAGCAATCGTCAACGCATGTGTTGATTAGGAAGTGTCATGGATTGAATCAAGCTGGAATACTCAGCCAACACACGGAGGACAGATGCCCTGGCACATTGCCTGGACATGCAGCACATTTTGACTAAAAAATAAACTTTTGTTGCATTATGCACATGATTTGGGGGTTATTTGTTATTGCAATATAAACTCAACTTTCCTGACTCAACATATAAGTTATTTTTCATAAGTAGAATCAGATTTCCCACCCCGCACATACCCCTACACTAATTTTTCATATTTTAATAATTGCTTTTAAGGTTTGATTCAGGGACTTATATTTGCTTTTTCATGAAAATTACTTTTAATTATTTAGTCCAATGGCCAGTTCTGTTACAATTCTTTTTAATTTTGATTCCATCAAAGGTATTCACTCTTCCTCCTACCTCCTTTACATCTGAAATTGTTAAGAATACATTTAAGACGAGAAAGAAGACATTTCTGATGACATGATTTTCTTAGTTCTCCACTCTCTAGTCTCACAATAATGTTCAAGCCTAATGAAGTCAGTTCTGAGCTTTCTTAATTCAATGTAGAGGTTAAAAAAAGTAACCAGGGGGACCAGTAACCATTGGAGATTTTGTTTTGAGCTCAATGAGATCTCAGTTCCCATAATGAAAATAAGACATAAAAATGGGAAAATATAGATGATTACTTCATTTTGTTCAGCTACAAAGTCATTCCATTTTGACTCTATTACTATTCTAAAGGAGTCAAAAACAGAGTTGTGAAAAATTTAGGCTGCTTACACTGAGAGATAGCTCCAGCCACATCCTTGCAGCTGACACTACCAATGGCCATCCCCCAACTTCTTTCACATTAATCACACCCTGACTTTGTTCAGGTGTTAAGAGTGCACAGACTTGAGGAAGTACACGCTACTTCCCTCCATACCAGTTATGGGGATTATATGTCCCTTTGCCATTCATTGCTTTGGAATGACCATATAACACACTTCTGACCATTGAGATGAAGGTAAGGTCTGCAGAGAAGGTTCCGGGAAATTTTCTCTCACTCTTAAAAAAAGGCACAGTGAAGGAGGATTCTTTCTTCCAGCCTTAAATATGGATGTGTGAGAATATGATGCTTAAATCTGCCTCTACCACATCTCTCACCATTAGGGGATAAGCATGAGGACAAAAACTAACACAGTTAGCCTGGCAGGTCAACAATGGAAAGAACTAAGGGCTTTATTACATAGCTGGGTGCTGAATTAACTTGTCCAGGAACTGTCTCACCACTAGACCTTCTTATAGGAGATAAAAAATCTCCTTACACTTAAGCCGTGTTGTTTGGGTAGGTCTTTTGTTACTTGCCACCAAAAGAATCCTGACTGATACTATCATTAAGAAGTATTTCATTGGGCAGCCCGGGTGGCTCAGCAGTTTAGCGCCACCTTCAGCCCAGGGTGTGATCCTGGAGACCCTGGATCGAGTCCCATGTCGGGCTCCCTGCATGGATCCTGCTTCTCCCTCTGCCTGTGTCTCTGCCCCTCTCTCTCTCTCTCTCTCTCTCTCTCTCTGTGTCTCATGAATAAATAAATAAAATCTTAAAAAAAAAAAAAAGAAGTATTTCATTATATGGGCACCTGGGTGGCTCAGTGGTTGAGCGTCTGCCTTTGCCTTAGGTCATGATCCTGGGGTCCTGGGATCAAGTCCCGCATCAGGCTCCACACAGGGAATCTCCTTCTCCCTCTGCCTGTGTCTCTGCCTCTCTGTGTCTCTCATGAATAAATAAATAAAATATTTTTAAAAAGAAGTATTTCATTATAAACATCATTGCTCTATTAAAAGTAGAATCATTATAGGAGGAGGACATGGAGGAGGAAGTGGAGGATGAGTGGCAGCAGTACTGGTAGTGGTACCAGTAACGAATAATATTATCTTATGAGACCCTACTTTGTGTGAGGTAGTATAAGAGGCATTTTAGAGAGTTTATTCTAAAATTCAAGACCATACTTTAACTTTTCCAATATAAGACCATATCTCAGCCATTCTGGCCTCACCATGCCGTTCTGTTCTCTTTTATACCTGGACCTTGATGTTCAGAGAAACCAAGAAATGGGGTCACCATTAGTGCAACTTGTCACTAGTCTCAGTCTATTCATAGACAAGGTACAATGACATCCTTTCTGCATTCCACTGGGAATTGTGGAATTCTATTGTGTTGTTGCTACACTAGGATCTGCTACCTCAGGTGTCTGAGGGAGGAAGATGGGACACGATAGCAATATGGTTCTTCATGGTCACTTCACATGTCCCAGATGCTCACTGAACTATTAGTTGAGAGGGGGTCTCAGAGCAGGGCATGATCCACAAGAGATTCAGTCAGTGGACATCCAGTTCTCAGTGCTAGGATTGACAAACATTAGTGAGGCTATGAAGATGGGCAAGACACAATGGTGAGTTTGCTGAAAAGAGCTCAGTTTTTAAAAACATGGATTCATTGCACCTGGGTGGCTCAGTGGTTGAGCGTCTGCCTTTGGCTCAGGTCATGATCCTGACCTGGGGTCCTCAGATCAAGTTCCACATCAGGCTCTCTGCAGGGAGCCTGCTTCTCCCTCTGCCTATGTCTCTGCCTCTCTCTCTATCTCTCATGAGTAAATAAAATCCTAAAAAAAACATGGATTCAGAAGTTAGATGACTACAGTATCAGGTTTCACCATCAGCCCTGCGCCTTGCTAGTTCTGTCAGAGGGATTTCATTACCTCCCTAAAATAGCTTAGGGTATCTGATGCTTGGCTTCCTCATCTATCAAATAAATGTGCCTGACACCTAGTAAAGACTCAATAAATCATAATTATTATCATTCAATATCCTATCCACAAAGGAAATATATGAGCACGCTGCCTTGGTCATGTTAAGAAAAACCTTCCCTAGTCTACCTTTGTCTAAACACAAAAGTAAAGACGAATTTCTGATTACTGCATCTAGCTATATCTGAAGATAGATGATCTCTGGATGTAGTTCCTTTTTTAAGAGAATTTGAATGGGGTTTCTGTCAGATACAGCCAAGATACCCAACCAATATAGTATTAGTTAGGATCAAGCTCAAGTCTTCCCTCTACAAGCTTTCCCAACACTTCAATACACAACACAAGCTGATTCACAGTCCTTTCTAATTTCCGTATGCACATTTCAGTAATTACCCCTATTTCACTTGGCTTTGTTACTTAACCATTTTATGTGCATATCTGGTTTTCCCAAAGTGTTTTTAAGCTTCTCAAGGCAAAAGCAATGTACTCTACTTATGTTCTGCCACAAAACCAAGTACAATTCTGGGCACATACTGGATCCATAATAAGCAATCAGCAAGGTGGTTTTCCCTGGAATGTAAGCCAGGTTCCCTGCTGAATTAAGTATTTCTGAGCATGTCTGGTAACCTGGCATGATGAATCTCCCAGGAAAGAACCACCCTAAAGGAGGACAGAGTCAGGCACAAAAGCACTGTCCAGTAAAAATGCTTCAGTCAACATAGAGACATGGGGAATCTAAGCATAAAGTACTCGTAAGATGCTGAGAACATCAGGCAGTGCTGTAAGGGGACCACTTTAGGACAGTGGACTTGGCATAGTGCAGCCTTCAAATGAAGGAGAAGAGGGCTTGGTCACATTCAAGGTGCATCCCGCCCCGCCCCCCATTCATATGTTGAAACCTAATCCCCATTGTGATGGTATGTGGAAGTGGGGCCTTTGGGAGGGCTCTCCCCTCATCAATGATATTAGCCCCCTTATAAAAGAGACCTTGGAATGCTTCATTGTCCCTTTCACCATATGGTAACACATATGATGGCCATTAGGGATGAGAAATCATCCCCTCATGAAACACTGAATCTGCCACTGCCTTAATCTTGGACTTCCCGCCTCCGGAACTGTGAAAAACAAGTTTGTTGTTTGTAAACCACCCTATCTATGGTCTTCCGTTATAGCAACCAATGAACTAAGACAAAAGGTCAGCTTCAACACCGGCGGTGGCAGAGAAGAGCCACCAACAGCAATGCTCACTCGAGGCACAGAGATCCTGATGGTGTTGTGGGCACTTAAAAGTGCCAAGGTGAGGAGATACAGCTGGAGGACAAACCCTGGCATCTAGTCAGTGATAAAACTCTTGTCACTCAGAGGGAACCATTCAGGACGTTCTTTGAGGTTTCCCAGAAATGTTAGGGAGACTTTTTTTTTTTTTTTAAAGATCTTATTTATTTATTCATGATAGACAGAGAGAGAGAGAGAGAGAGAGAGAGAGAGAGAGAGAGAGGCAGAGACACAGGCAGAGGGAGAAGCAGGCTCCATGCAGGGAGCCCGATGCAGGACTTGACCCCGGGACCTGAGGATTGTGCCCTGGGCCAAAGGCAGGCGCCAAACCGCTGAGCCACCCAGGGATCCCTGGGAGACTTTTCTAGAGTCTGAACACTGTATATTGCACAGCATCTTGTGATTCCCTTGAGTGTCATTCTCTAGAGAAACATGAATTACACTTACAAATTAAATTATCAACGGCAAGATTCCAGTGCCAAGGCCAGACCACCATGTGAGTGTGGAGGAGCAGCTGAAGCCGGCCCGCCCTCCTCTTGCTACTCTGGCATGTCCTGCTCTCTGGCAGACCTCTCACCTGGCTGTTTTGCCTCCAAAGGGCCCCCAGATCGGCAGAACTCTATTGCACTGGAATTCCACCTGCCGGGTTTCCCCTGCCCCAAGAGGCCCCATAGTCATGTATTGCTTCTTGGCTCCAATTTAACTTAATTTTTAGAAAGCAGATTCCTATTTGCATCTGCATAGTTTTTCATAGAATTTTATCAGTCTCTTAAATATCATGTTTCTAATTTCTCCTCTCCTCTAAGAATGGGTTTAACTTTTCAAGGTCTGAAGTCATTTGACATAAAATGAGTCTTTGGTGTTCTGAGTTCTTTGGCCAACAGGTATCCATCAACATGAGGTGACCCAGAAATTTGTGATGGCATCAAGGGATATAAGATCCATTTACTTAATCCTGTACGCCTCATTCTGTGGTTTTGAAGAACTGAACTAAATGTAGAACCAATTCCCTTAGAGGAAATTAGGGGTATGGAGAAACAACATTAACAGTTTAGAGCTACTAGGGTACTAGTGACTAAATCTTTGCTTCAGAGTTTTGAAAAGTGCCTGCCCTTCCTCTGTCTGTGCCCTAACTTCCTAAGGCTGTGCTGATGCCCACAGTCTACCTCACTGCTTCAGTTGTGGGCTAGGTGGCTGTCAGTACTTGGGTTCTGGACATACCCAGTGGGGGGATGCTATGCAAGGTGGTTACACATGAACTTCAGTAGCCCAGGAGGGTTGCTGGGCTCTCTGATGTTCTTTGATTGTTCCTGGGCACCCGAACTGAGGCCAGGGGGAGAGTCCTCACCTCACACCCTTCCAAGTTGGTCCCTGGGAGTGAGAAGAGGGAAGCCACCACCACTGCTCCCTATATTCTCCTCTAGGCAGGCAGCTGCAAGGGTACTATGGCACAGAAAAACATGAGTAAACAGGGTGCGAATTGCTCTTTACAGCTTTCTTTTTACATTTCAGCAAGGAGGCCATCTGTGAGAACAGAACATTCTCCGTGTCATCACCCACAAAAAGAAAATGCAGGCATATGGGCATTTGGGACAATGATTTCTGGCCCTCTTGTCCAATTTTAGCCGCACTGAACCCAGTGAATGGACTGCTTTTCCAAGGGCAACAAAAGCAGAAATAAACAAAGGGGACTAAAAGACTTTTGCAGTGAAGGAAACCATTAACAAAACAAAAAGGCAATCTACTGAATGGGAGAAGATGTTTGTAAATTATATAACCAATAAGGCATTAATATTCAAAATATGTAAGGAAGTCACACAACTCAATATCAAAAAAATAATCCCATTTAAAATGGTTAGAGGATCTGAATAGACATTTCTCCAAAGAAGATATACAGATGCCCAACAGACTCATGAAAAGATGTGCAGCATGACTCATTATCAGGGAAATACAAATCCAAACCACAATGAGATACTACCTCACACTTGTCAGAATGGCTAGAATGAAAAAGACAAACAATAATAAGTGTTGGTGAGGATGTAGAGAAAAGGGAACCCTCATGCACTGCTGGTGGGAATGCCAAACAGAACAGCCACTATGAAAAACAATACGGGAATTCCTCCAGAAATTAAATATAGGACTATCATATGATCCAGCAATCCCACTTCTGAGTATTAATCCTAAGAAAATGAAAACACTAATTCAAAAAGATAAACGCACCGCCATGCTCACTGTAGTACTATATACAATAATAGCCCAGACTCATAAGCATTCCCAGTGTCCATTGGTAGATAAATGGGCACGACACACATACACACACACACACACGGAATTTTACTCAGCCACAAAAAAGAATGAAATCTTGCCATTTGCAACAATACAAATGGAAATGGACCTAGAAGGTATCATGCCAAGTGAAATAAGTCAAACAGAGAAAGACAAATATCATGTGATTTCACTTTTACGTGGAATCTAAAAAAGCAAAATAAATGAACAAACAAAACAGAAGCAGACTCATAAATACAGAGAACAATCTAGTGGTTGCCAGACAGGAGGGAAGGTTGGGGAATGGGTGAAATAGGGGGAGGGGATTAAAAGGTATGAATTTTCAGGTAGCAAGAAAGTAAGACAGGGGGGTAAGTACAGCATAGGGAATATAGTTAGTAATAGGTAACAACTTTGTATGGTGACAGATGGTAGCTAGATCCATTGTGATCACTTCCTTATATCTAAAAATGTTAAATCACCTGAAACTAATATAATATTGTATGTCAAGTACGCTTCGATTTTTAAAAATTACATAGATATATAAATAAATAAAACTAGTCAGTCATAAAATCCCAGCTTGGAAACAAATCATGTTTGTTTTCTAAGAAAGGACATTCCAGTCAGAAGTCACTACTTCAGTTATTTTATTCTTTTTAAGATTTTTTTTTTTTTTTTTTTTTTTTAATCGGGCAGCCCGGGTGGCTCAGCGGTTTAGCGCCACCTTCAGCCCAGGGCCTGATCCTAGAGACCTGGGATCGAGTCCCACGTCGGGCTCCCTGCATGGAGCCTGCTTCTCCCTCTGCCTGTATCTCTGCCTCTCTTTCTCCCTCTGTGTGTATCTCATGAATAAATACATAAATATCTTTTAAAAGAGATTTTATTTATTAGAGAGAGCGAGAAAACATGAGCGGGGAAGAGGAATAAAAGGAGGGGGAAAAGCCGATTCCCCACTGAGCAGAGAACCTGCCGGATGCAGGGATCGATCCCAGGACTCTGAGATCGTGATGTGACCCTAAGTCAGATGCTTAACTGACTGAGCCACCCAAGTGTCCCCCGTCATTTTATTCTGAGGGAAATAGGGGTGAAAAAAAGAAAAATGTAGCCTGAGGTAAATGTAAACAAAAAAATTAATCCCTGGTGGCTGCTGAGTATTCTCTGCCTGAATAGGCACTCATACATAGAGTGGGGCATGATTTAATTTCAATTTCAGGTTGCATTAAAATAAGAATGAAAAAAAAATGAAAAAAAAATAAGAATGAGCTGGGTTAAGAAAAATAGAGAAGAACTTTAAAGCAGTTTTCTCTCAACACCCTTGCCAGCCTACCCTCATGCCATGCCCTGGAGGCAACCACTCTGCCATGTGTAATCCTGGATCATAAACATAGATATCTATTTCTCCATCTATTAGCTTTATTTTTTTAAAGAATTTATTTATTCATGAGAGACACAGAGAGAGGCAGAGACATAGACCCAGGCAGAGAGAGAAGCAGGCTCCATGCAGGGAGCCCGATATGGGACTCAACCCCGGGTTCCCAGGATCACGCCCTGGGCTAAAGGCAGGCATTTAACCACTGAGCCACCCAGGCATCCCACATCTATTAGCTTTAAATGATACCAATTTACTCTTAAAATGATGATTTAGCTTTTTTTTTTTTTTTTTTTTTTTAAGAGATTGGAGATGTACGGAGGGTGAGGGGAAAGAGAATCCATGCTGTGCATGGAGCCTGATGCAGGGCTCAATCCCTTGACCCTGTGATCATTACAAGAGCTGAAACCAAAAGTCAACTGCTTAACCAACTGAGCCATCCAGGTACCCCTGATTTAGCTCTTTGATATTATCCCTCACTTTTCCTCCCCCTTAACCTTCTGAGCTCATATATTGCTGCTTTTAATTCTTCTCCTGGTTACCTTTGTTACTGTAAGTGACACATTTACATCACTATTTCATCCTCCATCAACTTTGGTCCACATTTTTTATTTCTTTTTCTGTAGAATAAACTACAACTATAGACATAATCTTTGCATTACCAAAGCCATTAACATGTATTTCTGCTCTAGTTCCAGACGGGTATGCTTTGTCTATTAATTTTAAAAGGTAAAAGTGAATACAGGGCATTTATATCATTGAGTGAGTAAATATGGCTCACGGCTGAATGGAGTAGGTACTACGGTCTTATTTTCTTCCCAACAGATCTTTGGGGCTGGGTAGGCTCCGGTCACGACTGTGGGTTGTGAGGTAGAGCCCCACCTTGGGCTCTGTGCTCAGCATGCTGTCTGCTTGTCCCTCTCCCTCTGTTCCTCCCCCAACTTACATTCTATATCTAAAATAAATAAATAGATGGATAGATGGATGGATTGATCGATTGATGGAGAGAGGCATGGATGGATAGACGGATGGATAGATAAAATCTTTAAAAAATAAATAAAAAGAACAGAGGGGCTAGAGAAAGAAATATAAAAGATGACAACTGGATGTGAATAAAAGGTGGAACTCAGGAAGGGAACAAATGGAAGGAGACAGGTTATGACAAAGAGGGGGAGAGGGAACAGAGGGGCCTGGGAAGAGAAAAGCTCTTCTGGGTGAGGAGGGAGGAAAACCAAAGGGCAGGCCAAGGCAGGCACTGGCAGCCTGGGAAAAGGGAAGCCATGGCAGGAGTGGAGATGGGCAGGGAGTGGACAAGCGAAGGGATGCAACAGTTCATCTGGGCAGAGGCTGGGAGAGAGAGAAGAAAGGATAGCCTGGGTCCAGATGGTCTCATCCAGGGGCCCTCTGAGCCATGATGCATGGAAACTAGCTGCACAGCCCACAACTACTCCAAAACACCAAGACACTTAGCAAATGAAGAAGTTATCAAAAATATTAAGGGTCAAGCTAGCTGTTGTTGCTGACTTTATGTGATATTATAAAGTCACCTGTCAGCCCTCTGGGGGCTACCTTGTCATTGACAATTCTGTCCAGTTGTTCTGTTTCCTTCCCTTCTAAAGCCTTGTGGTTTCCTGACCTTAACATCGCCCTCTGTAGAACTGGGGACCTTTTGCACCTCACCTCACAGGAATTGGACAGCGTGCTCAGTGACTGCAGCGTGGGCAGGGGGCATACCCAATCTTAGAAGATGGCATCTCTGCCTTAAAGACTTAAAAGGAAGGTAAGGTGCCATATAGGAACATTCAGGAAGGTAGATGTGCTGATGGATTTCCAGCCCTGATGAGTCTCCAAAGGTACCACAGCTCAGGGGACAGGCTTCTCCCTGTCCCTCAGATTCCATTCCCTTAGTCACAGAATGAGGATGGAACAAGGATGGTGGTAGGGGTTGAACTAGATCTGCAATGGCTCAGACATTTCTTTTCACTTCTGGGAAGTATTTTCCTATAAATGCTGTGGTGAAAGAGATTCTGAGGTTTCCTCGCAGCTGCAGCTGCATGGGAAAGTGCTGTTTCCCTGGGATTAATATCTGCCTTATTGTCCTAACAGGTATCCCTTTTTGCCACTGCCAATCCTCATCACTAGTCTCTCCAGGATCCTAAAGAGCTTCTGCTTAAATTCGTTGAAGCCAACAAGGGTTCTATGGCAACTTTCACACAATGGACCCAGGAAAGATGTGGAAACTTGCCTTGCTCTGTCTGCAGCCTCACACATGTGCTTGATCAAACATGCTACACTGGTTGTCCAGAAATTCAGTTTTCCTAGTGCTGCCAGAGATCTGAGTTGGCGACCCTCCTCTGCTCTGTGATACATTACCAGAGAAGATGCCCATCTTTCTTAAATTTCCCTCTGGCACATGCTGAGATTTGTGACCAAAGTTTGTAGGTCAATTCTGTGTCCATAATACCAGGAGGATGCTGAGAAAAAAGGTCATTTCCTCCTAAATTTATATTCTCTGTGTGTACTCCAGAACTATTAAGGTTTTAATGAGGATTACAGATGATGATTACAGTCTAACCAAACTTCTTTGGTGATACAGCTCTTGTCTCCAGCAGTGTATGTGTATGTATTCTATATAACTTTAAAAAGTAGAAGGCCTACTTCATACAATTCTTTTATACGATTACCTTTGATTTTCATCCTTATAACAGGAAAAGTAGGTATTATTATCTCGATCAACCAGGACAAAATCAAGTCCCAGGGAGTTACAAATGCTCCTGACATGGAGCTGAAAGACGAGAACTAGAATTGGAATCTAGATCCTTTGACGAGAGGCTCACAGAATTTGCAAGAGCAGGAAGTTGGGGAAAAACTTGGAGAAGAAATTGAGGGGCTGGGCAGCCAGCTTTACTATAGGTCACCCCCATCCCTTGCTCTGAATCGAATCCAGGAAGCTTAGGTTCAGAGGCAGGTCATGGGAATAAAGTTATAATTACTGAGTGAAACAGCTGTTGAAATGAGCCGCAAACATTTTGGCTCCCTCTTCCCTTTTAGAATCCTGTATATTAGTGGGTTCCAGTTCATGTCCTGAGGAGCCTTTGAGTTCGTGAAGGTTCCTGATGGTCAACATGACGGAACATCTCTACAGTGCCATGGTCATTGGCTTCAGATATTGGGCACCTGAATAAGATTTAATTTGAAGAACATTCTGCTACTTAAGAAAATTTTTGAAAATCATCATTATACAGGACTATTTAACCTCTTGCCTGTTTAGTTCTCTAGGACATCTGGAAAAATTTCACCCAAGGAATTCACTATTAAAAGAGGTAAACCATGACCCATACTGACACAGAGGGAGCTAGGAGCTGGCTTAAGACATCGGATTTAGAAGCCACGGGGACGAGATCATCAAGGGTCAGAGGAGGTGGCCCACCAAGGCTGTGAGGGTGGGAATTGGAGGCTGAGCAGGACCACATCAGGGAATCTATGTGTTGCAAATAGGAACTGAGAAATAAATGGAAAGGGTTGAAATCTCAGGTTTTTCTCATAGGTACATCAGAGTTCCTTTAGTTTCTGGTGATCCAGATTGAGCTTTACTCCTGGAAGCCTCGATACACAAAATTCAACTGGAAACACCACCACAATAAATAGAATTGGGTCTTGTCTTCTATTTCTACCTGTTGCTTTCATATAAATGTGTGAAATCAAAATTCAACCCTGTCATCCAGCTAGACTTCCTGAACTCCATGAATTCTACTTGTGAGCCTGGCTCATTTCTGGACAGGATCTGGGACTGGGTAGAGAGTTAGGAACAAGAATGGGCAGAGGTTCAAATTGTATTTGAAAATGACTAAATTTAATCACAAGCCATCACCATCCTTAACCTGTTCTAGAAAATCAGCCTTTTTTTTTTTTTTTCCCACTACAAAAGAAAAATCAGAGGTCTTGTCAGAAATCATTTTGGAGATTCTAAAATAAAAGACATTTCGGAAGCATGAAAACATGATCATGCAAGCAAGACCAGCAATGCAATTAAATGCTATCCTTTCCTTGACCTCTGTGTCATAGAAATGGCAGCTGATATGCAATATTACCTCAGAGAGGGGGAAATACCTTGGGAAGTCTAATCCTGCATATCGTTGGGGTTGAAGATTGAGGAGGAGCAGGGCGGGCCCAGGAGTAGTGCATGTTAATTCTCGAGGACTGCAACCACTCAGCATGAGCCGTCCCCTCTGGTAATTGCACTTCCCCACGGCAGCGCCCCGAACTCAGTGTTACATTAGGCAATTGTGGCAGGCCCGTAACCTGATAGCAGCACATTATGTAGTTATGTGGGAACTCTGGTTTCTGGAACAGATTGAGGTTCCCAAGCTCTGGTCTTGTGCTGTTTGGGTGTGTCTTTCATGAAACACTCTTTATGTAGAAAACAGACTAAAAACACCAACATGGTCTTTGGGATAGTTTTTGAACAGCAGCATGAAACTGACCCACTTCTTTCAAAAGATCCTTGCCAAAAAGGAGAAAAGTTGCTAAAAACAATAAATTCCTCTCTTCTCTGTCTCACATTCGCCACCTAGCTTGCTTAAAGACTGTGCTTTTGGGTAAGTCATCTTTTTTTTTTTTTTTTAATAAATTAAAATGTAGTAAAAGAATTATCATTGATGATAGAGGTACTTTAAATTCTTATTTCTTAAAGGACACACTGAACTCGATAGGAAGGCTAAATGTGACGTTTCACATTTAATAAATGAAAATGGGTGGGGATAAGTAATGAGGGTTGGAGTCCCAGTTTTCATGCTCATAAGGAGAACTAAACTGCCAGTGCCCCATCATCCATGATTTATGAAAGCTGGCTTCGAGAAAATAGGAATGAAAGGAGAAGCAGCAGAGTAGAGCACCTGCATCATTCAAGCTGAGGGACTTGTCTCTAGGAACTAGAGAAGAAAAAGGAGAAATTGGGTGTCACATCCCAGGAGCAGCAACCCTATCAGTTTGGGCCTCGTGGGTGCTCTCATGTTCTCAGTGCAGGATTCAGATGACTGATGGCGATTCGGCTCCACCGACCAGATGTTCTTGCAGAGTTACTTCTAAAGCCACACTGGGGGGCATCGGAGAACACGGATTTACCATGGAGCAAGCAATAGTGGGGGCCTGGGGCAGAGGACAAAGGAGGATGGAGAGATGAAGAGGAGAGGGTCGCTGGCAAACCTAGGAGGGGAAGGCAAGGGAGGATTCCTGAATCTCCCCTGGGTGTACGTAGGATTTTAGACATGATGTGACACATGAGACAATCTGAGAAAAAAAGAATGTATCTGATGTCTGTGTCAATGATTTGGCTTGGTCACATAAATAAGTGCCAGGTCCCCACCATAGAGGGGAAGACCCCCCTTTGGCAAGCACAACTGTGTCAATGTGTGGGATGTGTGTGTGCAAGGACACACTTGGAGGCCCTGTTGCTCATCAAACCCCATGGGCAGGTATGCTGGCTCCAATCCGGCATGTGTTCCTTGGCCACTCCCTCTTAAATGGGCTAGGGAACCTGCCTGTGATGTCACAACTTAGGAGCTTTGGGAGGCGAGGCTTTAAAGTCTGAGATAATGTCGCTTCTGAATTATTTGCCAACAGCTTTCCCATAAAGGAATATTTCCAAAGGAAGGAGAGTGATCCCACAGGTGGACAAATTCTTACTAGAGGAATTTCCTGAGAATACTTCATATCATAGGATATTATATTTTTCTGACCTATTAGTTGCATTTAAAACAATTTTTCAAATCAGCATCCCAGTAGTCATGTTTACCAAATCCAGTGCCCTGCAATAGCCGCAGTGATTCTTTTTTTTTAAAGATTTTATTTATTCATTTATTCATGAGAGACACAGAGAGAGATAGAACACAGGCAGAGGGAGAAGCAGGCTCCCTGTGGGGAGCTCCATGGAGGACTCGATCCCAGGACCCCGGGATCACGACCCGAGCCTAAGGCAGACGCTCAACCACTGAGCCACCCAGGTGCCCCCCCCCAGGGATTCCTACGAGACTTACCTTCATCTGGGAAGGACAGATCCAGGAAGCCACAGGGTTCCAAGTGGTGCTGCATTCCTGACGATGCACAGTTGGGCCCGAGTGGACTCTGATTAAGGACAGCCCAACAATAGGCAGGCCAATGACCTAGGGTCAGATGGGGAAAGAAGAATGGTCCAATTAGAGTCCCTTCCTGAAAGGTTTGGGCAATGATATTGACTAAGGTTTAAGAAGGTCATGGAGATGGGGCAGGCGGTGGAGGGGGGTGGTGGGGAGGTGCCAGGATGGTCATTATGAGACGTGCTAAATGAGAAGAGAACAGAATGTGTGGGGAAGGGGAAGGGAAGACGGTTGGGGAGGGGAAAGAATACCCCTAAAAAGTGGTTTGGGTTCCTGGTAACATTGCAAGCTCCATGAATTGTTGTGGGGCTTCATTTCTTGTGTGTGAATTTCTGTGACTCTCCTGCTTCCCAACCCTCACACCTCCCTGCCACCACTCCCAGCAACTCCCTTCCAGACCACCACCTCCCCCAATGAGCAGCAGGCTTGCCCGGCTCTCTGTCCTTCCAACCATGAACAGGAATGCCTGAAGAAAAAGTCTCTTAAACGCCACCTGGAATTACCTCTAAAGCCACCAAACTGAGAAAAATGCAAACTGTCAGAAAAAAAAATAAGAAAGAAAATGCAAGTGAAAAAGAAATAGTCACAGACTAGATGCAAGATATCTGGCCAAAATGTAATCTATTTTGTTAAGCTTTCAAAGTTACCATTTAAACCAAAAAGTGTTCATCCTGAAAAAAAAGATGAAAGAGAGAAGAGCAAGAAAAGACCAACGTTGTTTTTGGAAAGAGTGAAAGGTAGAAGAAAAACACTAGCGAGAACCCAGACACTCCTTCCACAAGGAGAAATGCCAAAAGGGGATACCTACTGTGTGCTACTTGCTTTACACACGTTATCTTGTTGGAGTCTCTCAACTGGCACTATCTTTACCGGAGTGCAAACATAAAAGAAAAATAGGTAAACTGCCAAAAGCTAGAAAGCAGAAAAAGAACAAAATCCCTTGGCTGGCCAGCTGCAGAGCTCATGCTCCGAAGAACACTCTGAAGGAAGAACATGTTTGTCTGAGAGTCTCCAGTCAGGCATCTGAAAAAAGGCTCACAGACAATCGAGATGAAGTGTCATCGAAGGGATCAATCTTTAACAAGTTTTCTCACCTGAGAGTTTCAGCAACAAATGTTGAGGATTCTACCAAGTGTTTGCAATTGTTAGGACTTTCCATGCAGCTGGATCTTTTACAAAACAAATCCTGGCCTGAGACATGATTACCAAGAGAGACAGCTGTAGGGTGCGGTAGCCTCATCTGAGGTCAGTATTGAGCAAATAAGATGAGGCAAAGAGGGTGCATCTTGTGGAAAGCCGGGGTGATATTTGCCAGGGGAGGTAACTGCTGGGGAGAACAGCACAGCCTCAGGTATAGGTAGTTTCTAGTGCATAGATGTAGGACATTCACCAATGGGGGAGTCCTTTTCCTACATTTGGAAGGAAGGCTTTACCTAGCACAATTAGGAAACAATTCAGCAACAGAGTTTGAAAACAGAGTTGCCCGTGACTTTGTTACAGCTGGCTCAAGAGCTCTGAAGCTCAAAGCAGTTTCCTAACACTTCTCCAGAAAGTGAAGACATTCTGGAAGATATCCCTAACCTACAAGGGAACACATTTGAGAGCAGAAAGACCAGAGTGAGTTATGCTAGATTATGTACTGCAAGCCCAAGGCAGGCAAAAATCAGAACTTGAAAATCCTGACTTCCAGGTGAAGGTTTTGTGTTGTGGAGCCCTCTGTTTTATAACACCCCAGGGGTCTTAGCCCTTGAGGGCTGATATTATGTACAGCAGTCCTCCACTGTGGGACTAGGAAATACTACATCTAAATTCTCCATTGTAAAGTTAGGAAAATAGAAATGATATTGTATTGTACAAGTATATTATGTGCCATGTGAACCCATAGGAAGAAAACTACTTTGTTCTGGAGGAAGTAGAAGAAAGCTTCATAGGGGAGGTAACACTATATTTCATAGGAGGAAGAAGAATAGATACCAAGTAATGGAAATGGTCTATGCATGGCTTTGAAAACAAGACACAGGAGGTATGTTTGAAAGATAACAAATAACCCACTATGTTGGACTGTTGGGTTAAGATTAGAAAAGTTTCCAAGAATCAAATCATGAAAAATTTTGTGTGCTAACATAAGGTTAGAATTAAAGCTGTAGGTGTTACAGTTCTAACAACAGATTTAAGAAAGAGGAGTGATATGATTATATTTTAGCCTTATAAAATAATTCTGATTCAAATAAACATGGAAAATTAAGAGTAAGCATTTATATAAACTCTCTCTACAACCTACTGAAAATGACAGTGAGGGAATTAATGAAGGCATAAATTCCAAATACCAAAAAAGCTGTAGAGGAGCCATCAGACAAGAAATGTCAACTACATTTTGAAAGATGGGAAGCTGAAAGAAGGAGAGTAGCTGACTGAGCAGAGAAGAGAAACCTAAAAACCTAATAAAATCTAAGAGGAAGCCAAGAAAAAGCTATAGGAGTTGCTCCAAAAAATTTTGGAGAGGTCGGGAATTGATGGTTCCTGGTATTTGGAAGATGATGGGAATCGAAAGGGGCCAAAACACAAAGATTTTGTTGAAATCTGCATAAGTTACAGACCCTTCCCTATGCCCCACAGCTAGGTATCTCTCTCCTGCTCCAGTAAAAAGCAAGATGTTTGCTCTGTAGAGATGGTGAGCAAGCCAGCATGGTTCTGGACTCAGTGATAGATGAGAGCTAGACAGAAATAGGATTAAGTAAAGTCCATTATTCTGAAGCATATGTCTTCTCCAAGTCCCACAGACTTAGCTTCTTAAGTCTCCTTCTCTTGCCTCCATAAATGTTGACATTCAAGTTTATGTTCCCCATAAACTTGTCAAGTTCCTCTGGGGAGAAAGCGGGCAGCCCGAAAAGGAAACACCTACTGAGGCGGACATGGTAATGACCCAACAAAATGCCTAGTTCCCACCTCATCACTCCACAGGAAAGCTAAGCAGTCAGTGAGTCCTGCAGAGGACTTCCAATCAAATTTTATTCCTTGACACCTAATGGTGAAAAAGCAGCCAAAGATCTCCCGATATATGAGGAAATTCTCTAATATGAAAGATATATTTTAAAACCCAAAGTAGCTAAAAATAAGTGGGGGAAAAAATAAACCATGGAGAAAAAAAAGAGGCAATCCAGAGAAGAAAACTTCAAAAAAAAACCTGTTATTAATTAGCTATTATTGCATCCATAAAGCAACAGGATGCAGTAAAAGGGATATAATAAGTAAGCAAGAAAAATCTCCTAAAAATTACAGATATAAAAGTTGATTTTTTTAGATGAATAAAAGAATAAGTTGAGAAAGCCTTGCAGAAAGTACTACAAAAACATAGTGATGAAAAATAAGAAACTAAAATTTCCACACCAAGCATATCATTAGGAAATGTCCAAATACTAGGGATAAAGAGAAAATCCTAAGTACGTCTAAAGAGAAAAACAGTTCCCACATAAAGAATCACAATGGCATCGGATTTCTTAATAGTAACACTGGAAGCAAAAAGACAATGGAGAAATGCCTTCACAATTCCAACGAAAATAAGCTCTTTCTACCTAGGGTTTAATACCTGGGCCAACTTTCATTTCAGTATGACATTAGAACAGAGGTATTGACAGATATGTAAAGTGTGGCAGACATTACTTATGCTCACCAATATTTGTCTCTCCTTTCCTTCTTGGTACATGGAACACCATACTCCCCAGACCTCTTCAAGTTAAGTTAAAATGGTCACGTGTTCTGATCAAGTAGGTGTTCGCAGAAGTGACATGTCATTTCCTGGCCAACGTACTGAAGAGGCATGTATGAGCTCCATGCTTTCTGAAGAGGCCTTGTGTTGAGACAGCGGAACCTTAAGATTGAAGCATTTTGGATCACCACATGAAAGACAACTTCCCTGGAGGGTTGCCTGACATCCAGCAAACCTGCCTGAGCCAGAAGACACTTGATACAGTAAACCATAAAGATGTGAGGCTTATTGTTACTGTCACATAGTTTAGGCTAACCTAACACACAACGTATCATAAATATTTCCAATGGCTCCATTTCTCAAGAAGTTAATGGCTACCCTATGTCCCAGCCATTCCACTCCTGGGTGATATAACCAAAATAAATGACTGCATGTGTCCAACGAAAAGGTGGAATAAGACTATTTGTAGCAGCAGTAGTTATAGCACCCTTATACTTTACATTCATATCACATACCTCAGCAAAAAAACAAACAAAAGAACAAACTACTGGTACATGCAACAACATGGATGGCTCTTCCAAGCATAATAAAGAGTAAAAGATGGCCAAATATAAAAGAGTACACATTTTCTGTTTATTTACATAAAGTTACAAAACAGGCAGAACTAATTGACGGTGATAGAAAGAATAGTCATTACCTCATGGGGGTGGTGTAATGGTAGAGGGTATTGACTGGGAAGAGGCATAAGCAAGCTTTGTAGAGTGCTGGAGATATTCAGCCCTCTGCAAGATTTGTGAAGATTTTATTATTTATTTATTTATTTTTGAAGATTTTATTTATTTGTTTATTTATTTAGAGAGCAAGCAGGGGAGGGGCAGAGGGAGAGAGAGACAGAAAATCTCAAGCAGACTCCACACTAAGCACAGAGCCTGACATGTGGCTTCATCCCATGACACTGAGATGACGACCTGAGCTAAAATCAGGAGTCAGATGCTATACTGAGGCACCCAGGCCCCGATATTCAGTATCTTGATGGTGGTTATATAAATATGTATACAAAAATTAATTGGGCTGGACACAAGTTGAATGTCCTTTACTATATGTTCATTGTACCCTAACCAAAAAAATTTTTAAGAAACTACTGGAGTCTGTGATTCACCAAAATGAGGACAGAAGCCAAAAGTAGTAAATCATGGGATCCAGGCATAGGAAATCACCCAGAGGACAGAGATGAAGGGAATTCCTAAGGAGATGGCAGCTGAACAGCAAGCTGGAGCGCAGTCAGCCGTGATTGAGGCTAGAGACAGAAGGATCAAAGACAGAAGACTCTAGAAAAGAAAAAGAAAAAGAAAAAAATAGTTTATCTTAGTGTTTGTTTCCATTCAAGAGAGTGTTCCTATTCTATCAAAAAATTGGTGAGAGGGCAGCCCGGGTGGCTCAGCGGTTTAGCGCCTGCCTTCAGCCCAGGGCATGATCCTGGAGACCTGGGGTCGAGTCCTGCATCAGGCTCCCCACATGGAGCCTGCTTCTGCCTCTGCCTGTGTCTCTGCCTCTCTGTGTGTCTCTCATAAATAAATAAAATCTTAAAAAAATTGGTGAGAAATTAATGATAAACAGATAAAACTAAGCAACAACAAAAAAGAGGATATTATCAATGAAGTTACACAAATATGCTATCATAGTATACTATGTGCCAGGCTATGAATTTAGCCAAAATATTGTTATATAATTGCATTGGGAAGATAGGAGGAAGGAAAGCAAGGTGGGAGGAGTGTGCCACAAAGGAGCATGCTAAAAAGCTGAATTCTCATCAGCTGTAGAGGAAAACCAGTAGATGAGCGCCTGGGTGGCTCAATTGGTTAAACATTTGACTCTTAACTTTGGCTCAGGCTATGATCTCAGGATTCTGGGATTGAGCCCTGTGTAGGGCTCTCCACTCACTGGAGAGTCTGCTTGTTTCCCTCCCTCTGCTCCTCCTCTCTCTCTCAAATAAATAAATAAACCTTTCTAAAAAAGGAACCAGTAGAGAGTGTCTATTTTGAAAACAAAAATGAGGAAATAGCTGCATGCATATTATTTAGAGACATGAAAGCAAATAAGCAGTTGAAAGTGTTTCAACTTAAGATGGAAAAGGGTAGACAGAGGACTGCTATTTTCATTGTACACCTTGTTGTATCATTGATTTTAAAGCTATGGATCCCTGGGTGGTGCAGCGGTTTGGCACCTGCCTTTGGCCCAGGGCGTGATCCTGGAGACCCGGGATTGAGTCCCACATCGGGCTCCCGGTGCATGGAGCCTGCTTCTCCCTCTGCCTGTGTCTCTGCCTCTCTCTCTCTCTCTGTGTGACTATCATAAATAAATAAAAAATTAAAAAAAATAAATAAAGCTACATGCATAAAGTGCTTCACCACCGTGCTGAAGCAATTAGACGACATTTCAGGAAACTCTAAGAGATCTAACATAAAATTAAATAGCTCATTTCAAAGCACATTTTGATTCCAATTAATTTTTTTAAGACAGATTTATAGTACCTAGTAATTTTCATTGGGAGAGGAGGGGTGTGCGAGGGGTTGTAAAATCATGCTGTAATCCTTTTAGGGATTCAAAAGGCCAGGACATCAGACTCTGTCAGCCCCAGGTGTTTACTTCAAAGAAACTAAGAGTCATAAGAAAAATACGTTCTATCAGCTTATCAGCTCTTTCACATCAAATAGCATGGTAATATTGGACTAGGGTTGTGAATTTTTAGACGTAAGCACTTTTGGTCCCTATTTTCAATCCTGATTGTGCAATTTAAATGTGCTTTTTAAAAAAATCAGATTCTCTTAAAGGGAGCGTGGTCCCCTTAAAACAAGGCAACCTATGCCTAGAAGGGGCTCGTCCTGCCAGTTCTGCTAGACTATGAGAGCCACCAACTGTGGGAAAAAAAAGGTAATGCTGTATAAGTAAAGATGGCTAAGAGTAGTAAGTAACCAAATAACCATAAAAAGGGAATTTATTCAATCATCTAAAAATGCTCAAAGGTAGAGAGATACCAGACAAGGCTGCATCAGGGGTGTCACCAAGTAACAAATTATCTTCTATTGTTTTGCGCTCTCCATGCCACGGTGTCAGCTCCATCCTGGGGCTGGCACCTCTCTTGGGTTTAAGACAGCTGCTACTTTCTGCTGGGGCTAATGCTTCCTTCAAGTCTGCTGGGAAAGAGTAAGCATCTATGACTGATAATTCCCAGAAATAGTCTCAATTTTGCTGGTATCATATAGGCTTCAGTCATGTGCCTGCTGTTGAACCAATCATTGGCCAGGAGGTAAGATGCACAAGAGCCCCAGGTGGACTCAGTCTCCCTAGAACAATATTGATGCTTAAGTGGAGGAGGGGAGATGGATGGAGACCAGCCATAAATGCCCCTAAAGGTACTTAGAAAGGAAGAAAGTTCAGAATGTGCTGGCAGTTGTAAATTGACTATCTTAAGATAATCATGCATTTCATATATTGTTACCTCACAATTCTTACTTTTAAATTTTTTTTGAAACTCAAAGAGAGAAAGTCAAGAAGAACAGGATATTTGGAAAAGCAAATGGGGACTTTTCCATAATAAGCTAGACATAGGAAAAGCATGTTTCTCCTACTAGAAGAAAGAGCAGGAAAAGGTAATGCTACGGTGATACAAAGGATTTACGTTTTTCGACTAGATCTAGCGATCTCAGAATAATACGCAAACCCTAAGAAAGTGCCCAAGTCAATGCAAGCCTTGGGGAAAACCATAGCATATCAAGCGGAAACTGAAGAGTAGTTGTGGTACATTCAAAAGGATTTGCTCAAAATGTCAAACAATGCAGGACTGGATTCTCCTGAGGTTCCTAGGTTGAGTTATTTATATTTAGAAAAAGATAATAATGTCCATTTTCCATGGCAGTCAGGAGGATTAAAACAGATACTATCTGTTTAAGTATGCATGAGGCGTCAAGTGTGAGGCAGTATATGAGGAGAGTATGAATAACTGTTGAGGATGGAAAAGCTACCAAAGTTCATAATTTAAGATCTTTCTCAATTTTTGATGTAGTATTAAGTCTGATAAATATTACACTTAGCTGTAAGTATAAGGCACTGAAAATGTAAAAATGTGTAATTGAGTGGAAAATTACACTACCTTTGATTCCTTTCACTACAACCTGTGTGAACACTGACATGCTATTTTACCATTGCATCTATTAAAAGATGCAATCCATTAAAATTGCAATCCCAGGCCCAGGAGGGAATAAATTGCATTTTCAATGCGGTTTTGCAAACTCAAATCAATTGGTGATGGAAAATGTCACTTAGTGGAAGAAAAAAACACACAAGGATTCCATAATTTCAACAAATGTGAATAAACAGTATTTTGGTGTGCATATGTGTTCAAGAGAGATTGAAGGATCATTTTAAGATGTCTGAATTTTGGGAATCCCTGGGGTGGCTCAGTGGTTTAGTGCCCACCTTCAGCCCAGGGTGTGATCCTGGAGACCCAGGATCAAGTCCCACATCGGGCTCCCTGCATGGATCCTGCTTCTCCCTCTGTCTATATCTCTGCCCCCCCCCACCCGGCCCTGTGTGTCTCTCATGAATGAATAAATATTTTTTTTTAAATGTCTGAATTTTGTCATTTTCATTATATTACTTGGGTCAATATGTTTGTTATAAACACTGTAGCTCAGTATTTGATGAGCATTCTTATTTAGGCTGGACTGCTGCCACAGTAGAACCATATAATACTTAATTTGCTCTACTATTAATCATATTATTTATATTAATCATATGACCTTTTAACTCATTGGCATTAAGATTGCTAAACGATCTCAGATATGATAGTAGTGAACATGTTCTGTGAGCATGGATTGCATTCATCACTAGTCAGTGCTTTATAACACTGGCTATAGTCTAGACTAATTTTTAAAAGGGAGAGAACAAGTGGCAAATGAATATATGTCATGTTGCCTAATATCTCATTGTATTCTCTCTTAAGTGGGTAAATATTTAACAATTGTTTTTGCCAAATATTCTCCAGATTAATAGATGCTCTGAAGCAATTTAAAAATATTTGTACAGTTATTCCAAATATGAGGAATTTATAACAAGCAAGCTCACTGATTCTTGTGTTTGTATAAAATAGGTGGTAGAACTAATCACAAACTAAATTCAAGGTGTATTTCAGGTGCTTTAGTGCCTTATACTTAAGCAAATTTGACCCCAATCTCTAAATGCTTTGCAAAGTTCTCATCGGATAACAACAATGGAATAAAAAAAGGCCAAAGTTTGTAGGGATATTATTGTCTAGCTTCATAATAATGATTATGATAGTAGATCCTATGAAACACTGATCAGAAACCAAGCCCTGTGCCAAGCATTTTGCAGGTATAACTTATTTATTTACTCTTCCAAAAAAGGAACATAAGCGGTATAATTTCTCCCATTTTACCGTAAGAGGATATTGCAGGCTGGAGAGCATAATTAATTTGCTCAAATCCACAGCTTGTGGGTGATGGAGCTAAGGTTTGGACCCAGGCAGTCTGAATTCAAAGTCCATACCCAAGAATCCTCTACAATAGAGCTAAGACTGTCAAGAGCTTATGAGTTTTATTCTGGGCTTTCAACTTTTTTTACTTGAAGGGTGTTTCTTTAAAACCTGTCAGTTTTTAACTTTTAAATACTTTTCATTTTATTATGGCATATTATGGCTTTATATTAAAAAGTGGAAAAGGTAATAATAAATCAATGGTACAGATGGCCCTGATTTAGGATGGTTTGACTTGGAATTTTTCAACTTTACAATGGTGTGAAATCAATACAAATTGAGCTAACTTTGAATTTTGGTCTCTTCGGGAGATGGTGATATGCAGTGTGAGATTCTCTGGTGATGCTGGGCATCGTAAAACCATGGTTTCTCACTTTCAGTACAGTAGTCAATAAATTATATGAGACAGCAACACTTTATTATGAAGCAAGTTTTGAGTTAATGATTTTGCCCAACTGTAGGCTACTGTAAGTGTTCTGAGTATGCCTAAGGTAGGCTAGGCTAATTAGTGATAATGTTTGGTAGTTTAGGTGAATTGAATGCCTTTCCAACTTGTGATGGGCAAATCAGGGAGTAATCCCATTGTAAATTGAAGAAGATCTGTATTTCATTTTTATTTCTATATAAAGGAAGACAATAAAATAATGTTTTGGACTACAGTGATATGTGTGTGGTATGAATGCAATATATTTTGATAATATTAATTAAATCTCTTTAGATTCAGCTCTGGAAAAGAAGAAATACCTAATAACAACGAACAATAGAGGGAAGTTTGATGACAAGTTTAAGACAGTCTTAAACTGAGTTTATAGCTCTGGGTTTCAGACCCTTAGAGAAAACATTATCCAGATCAAGATCATGAATTTATCTTCAGTCCTCAATTATTAATTTGTTACTGTCTATCACAGACTCTTTACTAGAATGGTATTTCTAGACCAAAGATAAAAGATCAAGAATTGCTTGATAATATTTTTTATCAAATCCTACCTACTTCAGATATTGAGAAAATTTTCGTTAGCTGAGAGGTTTAGGAAATTACCAGAATCACTGTTATGTGATTATAACAATTATTTTGTGACATCTTCAAATCAACCCAATCTACTTTCTTCACATTCCAATTAGTTCTCAATATTTCAGGATAAGTATTTAGCAGTTGCCATTTTTTAAAAGCAAGAGATGGTTTTGATTCTCACAATGTCTGCATTATTGAAAAATAGAAGATAAGCCAAAAGATAGGGGAAATGCTATCAAATAGCTACCTTAAAAAAAAAAAACCTTGGTTGATACTTGATTTTGCTGGTTTCTATGTTCTGTATAGTAACACTACCACTTGACAAGCATTTAGATCTGGATTTGTAAAGATTAGGCAATAAAGACATTTCTTCTCTTCTTTCACTTAGAATATCAACACCACCTCTACCATGTCATGCATGCTGGCTTGAAAATGTTTTTTAAAATATGAACTATTTGGACAGAACACAGTGAATAAAAGCATTACATCTTTGTTTAGCCAGGTCAATTTGAGGGATTATGTAGGTTTAGTAGCAAAAAAATGTTCAAGTATTCACCGGTTTAATAATTTCAGTAACTTAGTAAAAAAAAATCTATTTCTATTTATTATCTGTGATGTTTGGGGAATAAATATGCTGATAATTCTTTTGCAACTCTAACACGTCTGCAGCAGGACCCTCTCTAAGATTGAGACCCTATGAGGTACTAAAGCAAGCATTCACTTCTCTCACGCTTGAGGTCACAAGTTTTTGCAAGTCAAAAAGGTTGAGCATGCCAAAAATATCATGCCGCACACTACCAAATAAAAGAACACTGTTATTCTTACAAGGAAAGGTTTGACAAGACAGGAAATAGGCAGGGTCAGAGAAGTTTACTTAATACTGAGACTTATTTAACCATCGTGAAGCCAAAATACAATGACAGTTAAAAAAAAATAAACAAATAGCCGTTACACAAAACAAAACCCCAGGATACATGGTCTCTACTGGAACCGATTATTAGATTTTTTTTTTTTTTTTAGCAAATACGGGAAGTGGGGATCCCCAGAGAATCCTCACCAAATTTCTAGACATCTTCCCCCATTGACTTTTGTAGCATGCCTTTCACTGAGATAATGCGGATTAAAACGGTTTTAATCAACAGGGAGAAATTTGAACAAAGAAAAATCAGTCTTAAAATGCTGCAAAAGAACTTCATTGAAGGGAATCATTTTAAAAGTTGTGTTCTCCTAAAACTGGGGAGTGAGGACGAGGAGGAAAACAGAAAATGGAAGATAGGAAAAATCTAGCTGTTCATTACAATTTTCCATTTTTTGTTTAAACACAGCAGGAGGGCAAAGCTGCTGGCTTCTCTTCATCCTTGCAAATGCCAGGAGGGATTATGCAAACCCCACAACCACCCAAATCTTATTTAAAGTTATAATCATTGTTCTCATTTAATGACTTTTGCCTGCTTTCACTCAAATATTGCTGCATCTTGTTTTCTGCCAGTTTGGACCCACTGGGAGTCGTCAATTCATAATTGCAGATAAACCTTTTAAAATAAGAAAAAAAAATGCTACCTTCACACACAAAAAAAAAGCAAACATCAAGTGACATCTAGTGGATGTCTAGATACTATTTTCTAAGGCCTCTGGATAGCAGTATTCTCAACAATATATTGTCTTAACACTGCTTGTAATTGTTTCTCAGGCAAAAGTCTCTGTCTCTTCCTAAGACTAGGAAAGACAAGTTTTCAGATAGGAAAGTGGCCATTATGGGGTGCCTGGGTGGCTCAGCGGTTGAGCATCTGCCTTTAGCTTAGGGAGTGATCCTGGAGTCCCGAGATCAAGTCCCGCATCAGGGCTCTGCTTCTCCCTCTGCCTGTGTCTCTGCCTCTCTCTCTCTCTGTGTCTCTCATGAATAAATAAATAAAAACCTTAAAAAAAAAAAAAGGGAAAGTGGCCATTATCTTTTCTCAAAGGAAAAAAAGTCTTTCTTTAGCAGCGGAATAGCAATTCTCGAGATAAATGGTCCTGAAAGTAACTCACCTGTAACTCACACCCTAAAGTGCGCAAAACAAGTCACAGAATTTCCAACGTTGGACAATTATTTGGGCAATTATCAATTGTGTAGATGGTTCTTAAGATGATATTTCAGGTCTCAAATTCCTCTGTTCATCTATAAATTTAAAGAGAATTATTAACTTGGCAAATCTATATTTAGTCCAGCTATGGTCCCCATTTATCCTTTCTTGCCCCTCCCCTCCCGCAGGAGAATTGTACAGGTATCCAGGTCCACTTTCCATAAATGAGTAACATTTGCTTGTTCATCACAAATTGTTAATGAACAGTGACTTAACCAAGAGAGCAGTTGAAAACTTAATTGGGATTGGGATTGCTTAACAACTGCTCCCCAGCGATGTCATGTGTCTGAAAGGCGTCGTGGAGAATAAATGTCTTGCATTGGTTGTCTATAGAGACTGCATTTGTTAAAGAGACAGAAAGGGAAATTATAGGGGAATTAGAAGATGGTGTTTAAATTTAGTATTTTCTTTCCTTTCAAGGAAAGGAAACTTGGAATATGCAACTGTAACCCAAAAGCCAGCTGTCTGGCCGTTCGTAAGACTTCCAGTCTTTTAGAGTCACTCTTCATTTTAAATAAAACACACACACACACACACACACACGCACACACACACACACACACACACACAGAGTCCTGCATGAAGGCCTCCTCTGATTTCCTGTAGAAAATCTAGCATTCCCACCTTCCCTTCCTTTTTTTTTTTTTTTTTTCCCACCTTCCCTTCCATTCCCCCAATCATTTCAGGAATTCTTGAGAGTTCTGTTCTTTCTTTCTTTCTTTCTTTCTTTCTTTCTTTCTTTCTTTTTTTGAGAGCTTCCCTCACTGTTAATCTCAGCTCTGCATCAGACTTCATACCACTGTCTTATTCTTTACCTACTTTGGCCCATACGCAAACTTTTCTGCTTTTTGTCCTCCTCCAAAGCACCCGTGACACTGAAGTTGTGTGTGCAGTCAACTTTATTGTAGTTTGGGTAAGAGGAGGGAAGCTGCAGCACAGATGGCTCAGCGAACAGATTAAAGTACTCAGAGCAGTGATACAATGTCTGGGATTTGTTTCAAAATAATTCATTGGGGTTGGGGATGGGGGATTAGGTGGGGTCATAGAAGAAACAAAATCAGCTGTGAGTTGATAATTGTTGAAGCTGAGTGATGACTGCATGGGGTTCATGCATTCTACTTTTGTATATGATTGAAATTACACAATAAATATTTAAAAGAATAAGTTCCTTGGTGACCCTTGATGCAGGAAGTTTCTCACTGGCTCCAATCCCTTCTCTGATTAGCCTCCATCGCATTTTGGGGCCCCCTTCCACCTGAGTCTCACTGCCTCTCCTCCTTCTCATGCTGCCCAAGCAAGCTTTGAGCTCTGGGACCCACCCTAATACTTAAGGATCCTATCAGAATGGCTTGCCAACTCCCTAAAAATAAAGAAACTAGTTGTTCTTCTACTTCTTTTTTTTTTTAAGATTTACTTATTTATTCATGAGAGACACAGAGACACAGAGAGAGGCAGAGACACAGGCAGAG
Organism: Canis aureus; assembly: GCF_053574225.1. Taxonomy (NCBI): domain Eukaryota; kingdom Metazoa; phylum Chordata; class Mammalia; order Carnivora; family Canidae; genus Canis; species Canis aureus. The sequence continues at coordinate 19,354,840 of NC_135642.1, read as the reverse complement.
GGAGAAGTAGGCTCCACTCAGGGAGCCCAACATGGGACTGGATCCCAGGTCTCCAGGATCAGGCCCTGGGCTGAAGGTAGCACTAAACCGCTGAGCCACCTGGGCTGCCCAGGAAACTAGTTTTTGCCCTAAGAGGAATTCTGCCTTGAGTTTTTGAAATATCCAGCTCAGATAAAAGTGATGCAACTAGCATGCTACCTTGAGAATACAGAGTTTTAAAAGGTTAGTTCTCTTCCTCCTAAGATTTATATTCTAATTGAAGTTCTCACAATTGATTCTAACGGAAGCTGACACAGACAATTCTATCAGGACAAAGCAGTTTAAAAGATAAGATTCTGGGGGTGCTTGGGTGGCTCAGTCGGTCCAGCATCTGCCTGAGGCTCAGGTCATGATCCCGGGGCCCTGGATTGAGCCCCCATCAGCTCCTCCTGCTTGTGCTACTTCTCTCTCTCTCTCTTTCTGTCAAATAAATAAAATATTTTTTAAAATAAAAAATGACAGATAATATTCTGTGCCTACAAATAAGCCTTGGAGAGAAAGCACAGGTAAAATGTGGCAGATGGGTGATTATGTTTGCCTTCCAAACCGAAATATGCTCAATGTAGACATTGGGTCGCATATAAGTAGAGCTATCCCTAGAAATAAGCGACGTATGTCTCTCTTACCACTGAGCTACGCGGCAGTAGCCAAGGGCTACACAGATACCCCAGCAGTCTCATCAGAGGCTCACTGGAAGCCTGAGGAATCTAAGTGCCCCCCCCCAACGCCCTCACCTCCATGAACTTGGTGGGAGGGGAGGGAGGCACACTGGCCTGGAGCCCATGTAATTGACCAGTTTCTCTTCTATCTTAATCAGCATCAATGGGCAACCTGCTCCTTTGACTTAATTTTGCCTACTTTAGCCTCAAAAATGCAGGCTTCGCTTAGAGCAGCTCTGAAGTCACCTGGGATTAATGTCCAAGCCCTCTCCCCCCCCACAAAAGGCATGCTTATAAAGAGAGGAAATGAAGTTTATGTCAGGAAGAAGAGTTTTCACTTCAAAATGCATGTGCAGGCACAGTAAAGAGCATTTGCTCTGGATGATGATGCTAATAATACAAAGGTGGGAACTGTGTCTGTTGTGCCCGAGAGGGAGGAAAGGGGGTTCAGAAATTTGGGGATGGGGAGGGACAAGTAGCTGTGGCTTCTGCAGCCACTTGCCAAATGCCTCTGAGCAAAGAACTTGGGAAAGTGAACGTGTTACCGTTGGCATGTGCCATTGTCCCCAAACACATGTGAGACAATGTCAGCACTTACTTCTGGCACTAAATTGAAAAAACACTTCCTCTCTTTCTGCCAGCACCATTTTTTTCTCCCACTCACCCCCAGAGTTTGACACAATTTCCATTCCAAGGAGACCCAGCAACGATTCCAAGGAGACTGGCTAACATATTCCAGTGAAAAGAGCTGGCGGACAGTGTGAGACGGGCACGGGGATCAGTTTAGGCTGAAATGAATTAGGAAACATTTTTAAGTTACCCTTTGAAGTTTTTATTGCCTTATCATCAAACAGCTTCTCTTCTTTGGCTGTATATTGATTTTTCTGACTATGAAAAAGTGTTTCATCTCTTCTATGATAATCAAACACAGTCTCAGTTGAACGGGCACCTTCTTTTTTCTGAACCGTTTTATTCCACATATCATGGAATTATCCTACACTCTCCCATCTGACAGGACCTTCAGAGAGCATTAGTCTTCTTCTAATATTATTTTTCCTATCATTCCCAACAATATAATGTTTCCATTACAAACATATAGCTGCAGGGGATTATATCATTATTTGCCTTTGTTCCAGTCAAAGTATATTTTATGAGAGCTCCCTGTCATTTGTCCTGAGTTATGCTACTATTTGTCAAAACATCACCTCTGAAATTGCCTGCCTCTCCAAGATGCCAGAAAAAAAAATATTTCATGTCAACTAAAAGTTAAACCCTTATAAATCCCACGGGGGTTTCAAAATGGAACACACTCGGGATTTCATTTCCCTCTACTTATAATGCCCTTTCAATACTCAGAGTGAATGGACTTGCAGAAGAGTAAATTGTCACAATATTTCCCCTCTAGCCCCTGGCACCTTAGAAAATAGTCACAGAGGGTCTTTCTTTCCCAGGCACTTGTACATATTGGTTTAGTATTCATACCTGAGGGGAAAGGTGGATTAAACTCTTTCCTGGGTGGAGAAGGGGTATGAGATCCTGAGTCAGGAACCCTGGAGTCTAGTCCTACAGCTGCTTGTTTAGTTGATATCATGAGCCCAAGCACATTAGAGTCTACCTTAGTCTCAGGTAGTTCATTTGTAATCTAACAATGTCTCAGTCTTAGAAAGTTTCGTTCTCGACCTTTGTTTTTATACAAAGTCAAAAAGCAAATGCTCTTTACTGTGCCTGCACATGCATTTTTAGTGCTGTTTCTATCCATCCTTCCTTTGCCGTCCTCTGTGCTTATTGCCTGGCTATTCTGGCGATGGTCTCTTAACTTCATTGTCACAGACATTAGATTAATATCAATCTTCCTGGGGCTCAGCTCTGGGATGTTGCTCTTTGCCCCAACTCTCCCATGGCTGGCCATTGCTTCGCTGGCACTTAGCATCCTCTGGAGTGGACCAGCCACCCACCGTTCTGGACCAGTTACCAGCAACTACTACCTGTCCTTTGTACTCTAGTCTGTTTGCATTTTGGTTTTGCCATTTTGCTGAATGCTTTCTGTGCCTTCTTTGTATTTTTGAGACACATCATATATTTCAATGATTTTCATATTTTTCTAACTTCCCTTCTAGATGGTATCCTTCCTGAGGATAATTGCTACCATTTATCGACAAAATATTCTTTGCCGTGGACTGTGTGAGATGGCTTACACCCACCATTCCTATATTTTCTAATGTAAGGTGGATATTATTATCCTTGTTTTCCAGATTTTGAAGACAGAGACTCCGAAGTGGTTAAATAATGTCCTTAAAGTCATACAGCTAGCATATGACAGCTCACATCTAGAAAGTATCGTCTAGGAAAACACTTAATTGATGCTGGCACTTGCCCAGCACACAGATGCTAGGCAAATACGGTATCAGCATGAATGAATGAATGAATGAATGAATGAAGATTTTTATACCTTAAATATAGCCCCTGACTTTAGACAACTGCCACCAGGTGGCAGTAGTTTGCCATAGCCATACAGCTTGGAGTCCAAATTCACTAAATGGCAATAGGAGAGCCCGGAGGGACCCTGCGCATTACCTCATGACTCTCCTTACTTCATGCTAAAAAAATTGAGCAGCCATAAGGTTATTTTATTTACTCAATGTCTTTAGTTGATAAAAGAGTAGGCCTTAAACTCGAGTCTAAAACACACCAAAGCTAGCACTTTTCTATTACAACAGCTTGTGTATTTTTTCCTCAAAACTTGTAATTTATAGTCATAATCTTCTGTATGTTTTCAATATCAAAAATATTCATTAAAATAGTAAATATGATCAAAATTATGCAAAGATGTTTTATAAAATTTTAAGCTTTTTTCTTAAGGAAATGATATAGTTTTCATTTTAAAATGTTAAAATATAGATAATGCAAAAAGGGAAAAATTACTAGCAATTCCAACAGCCAGAGATAATTGTTATTTTGGTACTATTCTACCAGAGGTTGCTTCATTCATCTGTAAAATCCATTTTTGAAAATTAGGAGTGAACCAAGATAGGATTTAGTAACTTGCTAATTTTAAATTTTCTCTATAATCTTACTTTCATAAAGCGTTACTAGACAATTTCCTTAGGGGAACTCTTGGATCTTTTAAAATGTTCCTAACCTGGGATCCCTGGGTGGTGCAGCGGTTTGGCGCCTGCCTTTGGCCCAGGGCGCGATCCTGGAGACCGGGGATCGAATCCCACGTCGGGCTCCCGGTGCATGGAGCCTGCTTCTCCCTCTGCCTGTGTCTCTGCCCCTCTCTCTCTCTGTGTGTGACTATCATAAATAAATAAAAATTAAAAAAAAAAAATGTTCCTAACCTAACCATGTTTAGTTGCCAGTAAGGAGAGACCATTTTTTTTTTTTTTTAAGGAGAGACCATTTTTTAATTTACTTCTCATTTTTCTTTTTTCTTATACTTCTTGAGAAGATTCCCTCAGTGAGAATTCCAGTTTCATTTATGTTTCCCTCTTCTCATGCTCTTTTCAGTAAGGAAAAGAAAAGGCACTGTGAAAACACTGTGTCCATAATCCATCTCCAAAGGGAGAAGTGTTTTTTCAGCAAAGGGCATTTTATTTTCCCTTCTGAAAAGTTATTTCTACCGACCTCACTTCTCAGAATGATGGTTTCATACTAGAGGGTATGATTTCTAGAATTGGGTCAGTTACATAAAATAGTAAATTTTGTGCTAATGAGCAGAGGTACAATGGCTTTAAATGCCTGATCAATGATTTGATTTTTACTAGAACGATTATATGCCTCTTAGCATGGGTTTTGCCTGTAAAGCTCTCCCTCTATCTAGGGATGCTTCTGAATCTATAAATATTACTACAAATATCATTGAGCTTTGGCACATGATTTCTATTGTTCTCTGTAATCTGCAGTTCTTATGACCGACAGTTTATCACTGCTATCTTAAGGGGATGCAGCAGAGGTTACCAGTAGGAGAAGGAAGTCGTGGGGGGCCAGAGAGAAGTATAAATTATTGGCACTTTCCTAACAGGAACCACTATTGGAGTTGAAGATGCAGGGAAAAGAAGAGAAACGAGAAACCAGACCAAGAGTGACCTGGGGATAGTCAAAGCAAGACGCTTATGGTAGGAGCCCTGCTGACAATGGACTCACACTACTCCTGTAACCATGCCAATGTATCTGAGGTCCATAATCCCAAAATCCAATATATTATTCACTTCACAAAACTCCAGGTGCCTACTTAGCTTAGCTCTCTAGTGTTACTATCATTCTTCTATTTATATGATAGAAAATGAATTTGAGAAAATAATGACCTGGTATATCCTGCCAGGTGGGCCGGAGAGGGTCCTGTGGCAGGAAGTACTGTGTAGGGAAGGTACTCTGAAACCAAATCTTGGGCCCTGGCTTCTTATCCACCTAGGCCAATTGTCCAAGAACTAGTACGTGGCTTCTTCTGCAGCTAGCCACCAACGTAAGTTAGCTGATGGAGCAGCAGATGCTGGTAGGAGTCTCCCTAATTGTTCCTCTTCTGAGGTGTACAGCACCAAGGACAGGAAGGGATAGTGGGCCTCATTCGAGAGTGAGGCCAAATTGGAAGGAAGGCTGCCCCAGGAAGTTAGTGTGGTTATTAATCAATTTGTTGTTAATTTAAAGATCAGAAGGTGCAGTCGTACATGTGAAAATAAGATTTATCTTTGGCCATCAGCAAAAAACTGGTTTTCTTTCAGCTGGGGAGGAAGAACTTGTCCTTATAAATGGATGCTACTGGGTTTCCCTTTTCCTACCAACTGAATCCACCTGGTTGGAATAAAGCAAAACTGATGTGAGCTTAGGAACCATGCCTTATTAGCATAGAGCTTTCAGCTCCTAGAAAACCAGTCCAGACTACCATTTAGGTGTTCTATTTTGTAATTATTCACTATATTGTATATACTTTTTTTTATTGTATATACTTTTGTTTTACCACTTTTCTAAATCTTATATTGCACAATAAAACAAAGTAAAATTAGTGTAAAATATCCAAACTTCGCATATATAACATAGAAAATTAGTCTCCAGTGAGCCCAGCCCAACTAATTGGTAGGATGTGGCTCTTCCATAGGGCATATTCTTTGCTTTTTTTTTTTTTTTTTTAATTAAATTTGCTCTCTTAGGTAAGTTCCATGAGTCTGTCCTTAAGCCTCTATAAAGAAAAAACTCAGCTTGTTTCTTTCCTATGTAGGGAAAAAACTAGGTCTGCACTCCTATGTCTTTCTTCCCTGTCTCCTTTACTACCCACATTAAACACCTCACTTCTAGTCACTAATTGCGTGGAGGCTTTTCCAGACACCAAACAATTCTCCCCAATATCAGCAGGGTGTTCTATAATTTAACTCAGTTCTGTCACTATGTAGCCAGAGAGAGCATCAGATCCCACAGGTTAAGGGCTCAGTCCCACAAGACTGTCCCCACCCCCGACACACTTCAGATACCAGTCACAAGCCCAGGCTGTCACCTGTGCTGCTGACCAACTGGCTGTAGATCGGAGGTTCCAGTGACCCCCTCCCTCAATTCAACTTGCTAGTGTCTCACAGAATTCAGGGAAAGACTTGCATTTTCCAGCTTATGAAATGACATGATAAAAGACCCAGATGGAAGAGATGAGTAGGGCCAGGTATGTGGGAAGGGTCATGGAGCTTCCACTCTTCCAGCACTTCCATGTGTTCACCAACCTGGAAGCTCTCCAAGCCTCTTATTTTGGGGATTTTATGGAGGTTTCATCCCATGGGCATGATCCATTATTTTTTTTTAAAGATTTTATTTATTTATTCATGATAGTCACACACAGAGAGAGAGGCAGACATAGGCAGAGGGAGAAGCAGGCTCCATGCAGGGAGCCCGACGTGGGATTCGATCCCGGGTCTCCAGGATCGTGCCCCAGGCCAAAGGCAGGCGCCAAACCACTGTGCCACCCAGGGATCCCATGATCCATTATTAATTCCAGTTTTAGTTCTTCTCCCCTCTCAAGAGAATAGGGGGTAGGGCCGAAAATTCTAATCATGGGTTGGTCTTTCTTTTTTTTTTTTTTTTTTGGGTTGGTCTTTCTGATGACCCCCCCCCCCCCCCCCCAGGAGCCATATAGGAAGCCACCTGGAGTTACCTAGGAAATCTCCAGGTTTCAGGAGCTCTGTCAGCACCCGGAGTCAAAGACCAATATTAGAACAAGAGGTGCTCCTAGTTCTCTTATCACTCAGGAAATGACAAGGGTTTTAGGAGCTCTGTGCCAGGAACTGGGGGCAGAGACATATATGTATTTTCTTTAGATTAAATGTACTGATCTTAGTTCCAGTCTCTCAGGTCACTTATAATAAACCTAATTCCCTTTGAGTCTTTAAAATCGAAGATCTATCATACTCCAGGGACCTTCTCTAACCACTCCTTCCACGGTCTACCATGTCCAACATGCACAATTTTTCTCCACCCCCCCATCCCAGATCTTCCATCTATCTATCATGAACATGGTTTCAAGTCTCTAACTTTCAGAGTAGCTTCAGATCTGAACAACTTCCCTCAAGAATGGTACTTAGATGGAAACAGATGCCAGGTACGAAAAAACTGGAGGGCTGTCATCACCCATCTCTTCTATTCTGTATTCTCTCTACAACTTGGAAGACTTAAGATACTGCAAACAAGGGCTTTGAAGCCACAGGACCTGAGCTTTAATAGTCAGTCATTAGTTGAAATGCTAAGCAAGTTGCTAAATGTCTCTGTGCCTATTTGTCATCTATAAAGAGTGCTTTATCTACTTTCCCACAGGTATGCTATGAGAGAAAAACAAAACAGTTTGTAGAAGTGCTTAATAAAACAGACTTTCAGTAAGTGGGAATGAACATTAACAGTGTAAGCTAAGCCCAAATCTCTTGGCAGTCACATCATACCATTTGTTCTTACTCAACTGTTACTACGTACTGGTCAGGGTTCAGAGAATAGAATCCAGTAGTTTAGCAGAAAGAGATTTATTTAAATTTTATTGACTGCAGAAATAATCTATATCATGACCCAGTATACACATGAACACACAAATATAACTCAATGTTCACAATATTTACCCATCTGACATGTGCTGTCCTCTGCTATTTCTCTTTAATTTTTAAAAATGCATTCGAGGAGTTGATTTCATGACTCACTAATGAATTGTGACCCACAGCTGGAAAATACTCCATTGCAGGTTATAAAATGGCTTAAAGAATCACTGGAAGGACAGAAGAAACAAAGTACACTTTGCTTCCAGGAATTGAGCAGTTGAGGGCTGCCTCCTCCAGAAGCACTCCATCTGCATGACCCACACTCACAAAATGATGTCTCGTGAATCTCACACTAGTACATCTGAAATAAAGCAAAGCCTAAGGCAGAGCCTAAGTGACACCCAAAGCCCTGGTGCAAGGGGTCTGGGAATACAGTACAGGAAAGCACACCTAAAAGGTCGCAAACGATATCTGTCAAGCTAATCCACCAAATCAGACCCCTACCTGCAATGACATGCTGCTTACACACAGGAACTCAAAAGCACTTGGGATGAACAAACCCAGTGGCTTCAAAACACATTACTGTACTTTATCCCTATTAAATTCCATATTTTCTTGGTTATGGCCTATTATCGCTATTAGATTGAGGGAAACTCACACAACTCGTACAATTTATTTGATGGAATAAAATCAGAAGAACAAACCCACTGGAAATCCTCAGGTTACATCTCCTTTCACAAACATAGCTCTACCCGGCCAACTTGGGCCTACCAAAAGGATGATTAAAAAATAATTAGAGGTGTACCTGGGTGGCTGTCAGTTAAGTGTCCAACTCGATTTCAGCTCAGGTCATGGTAACAGGGTTGTGAGATGGAGCCCCATGTGAGCTCTGTGCTGAGCATGGAGCCTGCTGAAGATTCTCTCTCCCTCTGCAGCAGCCCCCCTCAAATAATTTCTTTTTTAAAGATTTTATTTATTTATGCATGACAGACACAGAGAGAGGCAGAGACACAGACAGAGGGAGAAGCAGGTCCCATGCAGGGAGCCTAATGTGGGACTTGATCCCAGGTCTCCAGGATCATACCCAGGCTGAAGGCGGTGCTAAACCACTGGGCCACTGGGGCTGCCCAATAATAATTTAAAAATAACTTGAGGATTTCTCGTTTTCCCAATGTCACAAAGAATCATAAGATGAAAAAAATTTTGAGAGCAATGAAGAGAAGGAAAACAAACAAGGAATAACTTCAACTTTTTTATTATCTTTTTAGTTCACTTCATACAATAATTTATATCTGTGAAAGAAAAATTTATTGAATGAAAGGCACTGCTTATGATTTACAAAGCAACGAAATAAGTTTAAGAGGTAGCATTTAGTGAATTAAACAATACAAGGTTTTTTGGATCTGTAATTGATATACATGATAAAAAAAAACAAAAGGTTTGTATTAGGTCATCACATATATTTATTTATACAATAATCAAATGCGTAAAACATAAGCAAGTAAGGTTTTATGGGACCCCAACAGAGGTATCTTTTCCTTAATCTTAAGAAAACCAAACAGTTTTAGAAGCTAAAGCTATTAAATTTACAGATGTGCAAAACATCAAAACACTTTAAGCAAAAACTATTTTTAAGAAAAAAGTATGTTTTCTCATTTTCTATTCTTGGCATAATGTTAATTCTTCCCAGTAGAACCAAAACCTCCTGAACCCCTTTCAGTGTCATCTAAAACCTGGAAAGACATAAAGGTGATAGCCAGGTAGTTAATTTCATTTCTCTTTCGGTTCTCTCTAGCTCCTAATCTGTAAGACTTTTATTCTTGCCATACCACCCTTTCAAAAAGGACATTACAAAAAGAAAATTAAATTTTTAAAAAGCTCCATAAATAAAATTTGGGCAATTTTCAAAAAAGCTAGAGAAATAGAACTTCAGGGTATATTTAAATGATTTATTATCCAAAGTAATGCTATGAAATAGCTATGAAAAACATTTCACGAAATTCTAAAATAAGCTTTTAATTTTGCTTTAAGTAGGACTATTATATGTGCTATTATTTAATTACAAAGAGCAGATGAAACCTTCAAAATTGTATTTTTCCCTTCACTGAAGATGATACATCATTTATTCCCTACTCAGCTTTTATGATACTTACCTGAACTTCCTCTATTTCTGGATAAAAAATCCGTTCACAAATGAGCTGTGCAATCCGATCGCCCTTTTTGACTTCAAAGGAAAAAAAGTTTATTACTGATATTTTATTGATGCATTCTCTATATCTTGCCTGTACAGTGAGAATTATAGGAGGGAGCACGTGTTATCTAGACATTCCTAACTCAGAAAATTCACTGCATTTATGTGATTATATGCATTTAACGTACCTTCAAACTTTTCTTTGCCAAAATTAAATAGCACAACACCCACATTTCCTCTATAATCTTCATCTATGACGCCAGCTAAGGAAAGAAAAATAATATTAGCATGGTTTATGCTACCAAACACCGATGGTGAGGTGTATTAGTAGGTGTTTGCTACCGAATCATTCTTATGCAGCTCCAAGATTTTAATCCTCACAAATGAGTGAATCTTGCTCGGGGACTCTGTAAAGTCTCAAAAGTAAGGAATGAATATTACTAAAATGCTAACACATGGAATTTATAGAACGGCCCTAATTTTCCCACCTGTCACCCCTACAAATGGTGACCATTTCCTATTCCAAACTGGGAGTACGTACTGAGCATCTCAGAAAACTACTACTGTTCATCTGCTGCATACCTGCTAAAAAGACTACACGAGTTGGGTTTTAAAGGCTTTTCCTAGTAGCAGCTTCCCACTAATACCCAGATTGAAGTACGATAGTCATAAATAAAAACGTCAAACCGCCTGAAGATCTGCAATGGAATAAGCCAATGCTGACATTGTTAAGCAGCAGCCTAGCAAATATCAGAACATTCATTTTATAACAAAAATAGAGATGAATCTCTCCATTCATACTCCTCCACTCCTTTTGATTTGAGCCACCATCCTTTCTTAGAGAATGACCTATGACCTCTCAGAAGACATGAGCACATCAGCTCAATAATGAGTACGCTTTTCCATAATACAGTGTATAATCAGTGCCTATCTGAGATTACAAACAAAGACAACAAATCTTTGCAGGAGAGGAACTTGAGCCAGGGCCCTGCCTTGGCCCAGAGAGGTACATTTACCAGGCTTGTTGGCATTTACATTTGAGCCGAGAACTTAAAATGTTTCCAATAAACAGAAGCACAGATAATGCAGGTGCACCAGGACTTTCCTGTTTCCTCTTTCAATATTGAGACATAACAACTCAATCTTTTTAGTATATTCAGAATGTGCAACCATCACAACAATCAGTTTAGGGGAACATTTTCATCACCCCCTAAACAAAGTTCCCTACCTATTAGGAATCACTTCTCTTCTTCCTCATCCTCCCCACTGCCAATTTCCTTTTATACATGTTCATTTCTCCCCTCAGTTTGTAAAATGATGGATAGGATTCATGTGACTCTAATTCAAATGTAGCTCCATGTTACAGCTTACATATTAGAAATACCCCACCTCCTGAAAAACAAACAAAACTCTCATTAAAGAAAAAAAAGAAAATAAAAATAATCAGGAGTGTAGCTCAATGGGTATTAATGCTGGTTGACCAGACTCATAACTATTTGGGGGTCAGCTGAAAAAAAAAATGTTTTAAACAAAATAAGCATTCCTTTTCAATTTTCTCATATAGAGGGAAAATCTAGCATGGGGAAAAATACTCAGAAAAACCAACATTTTAGATTTTTCCAGTGGATTATAGAAGTTTAAATGAACCCCTGTGCTTTGTAAATGATTTACTAGGGATAAGTAAAATTGAATTGAAGCATTCTTAAAGGTTTCTGACACAACACTTTCAAGAGCTTGAATTACAGGTAAGTAATTTGTAACAGTGAGAAGTGAGAAGGAGGAGTAGATAAGTAGCAGAAAGGCCTCAGAGGTGGTTCATATCACGTCTAGACTAAAGAAATAGTCTATTTTTTCCTAGTTGCACAGAAACAAAACCTTGACCAACTCAAAGAATACTGAATGCCTGGCTTCTTTTCTCCACTGCCACTTGACCATTAAATTAGTCCTAAATGTGTTATTGGTAGAATGATGGGACCAGGTGTTTTCTATATTATCTATACGTAGAAAGTTCTGGCTGTAGGAACAACCTGGATCAGATTCAGTGGAGAAATCCTTGCAGAGAACATGCTACTCCATGCTGGACAAATGACCCCAGAAGATTATGGAATCTCCAAGATGGAGGTCTCAAGTGCGGGCTAAGACTCGTTTGCCTAGGAGGCGTACAATGAAAACAATGTGGACCAACTTCTGAACTCTCAATTTCTACTTTCTAAGAAAAATTTTAGATTACCCAAATAGCACACATACGTATAAAGTAAAACTCATAATGTTCCCCTACCTTCCCTCAGGTAGCCAATGTGACAGTAATAGATTTTACGTGTTACTTTCTTGTATATTAATCAGATGTCAGACATCCTTGTGTATTGGTGATTTTTCAGTCTCATCAAAAAGTCTCCAAAAAAGCACTTTCTTGATCAGAGGATGTGTACATTTGAAATTGTAATGGATATTTCTAGATTACTTTTCAAAAAAGGTGTACAATTCAAACTTTTATCGGCGATATTTAAGAATGCCCATTTCCAATGTCCTTGCCAAACCAAATGGCAGCAAGCTTTTCTTTTTTTCTTTTTTAAAGATTTATTTATTTACTTGAGAGAGAGAGAGCAAGCATGGGAATGAAGGGAGGGGCAGGCAGAGAAGGCAAGAGAATCTCAAGCAGACTCCCGAGCTGAGCATGGAGCCGGGAGCCTGACACAGGGCCTGATCTTATGACCTTGAGATCATGACCTGAGCTGAAAGCAAAAGTTGGATGCTTAACTGACTGAGCCACCCAGATGGGAGCAATTAAAAAAAACATTCTGGCCAACGTAATGAGTGAAAAATGGTATCTCATGGCTTCATTTTGCATTTCCCTGATGATGACTGAGGCTACAATGGTTTTCCTCTGTATGTCTGTTGCACATTTATATGTCCTCTTCTATATGATTTTTTTCCTTATTTGTTTGGGTATTTAATTCTTTTACCTGTAACCTGCAAGTGTTTATGTTTTTACTTTATGGTATCTTCTCCCATACAAAAACGTTCCCTTTTTGTAAAGGCCTTTGTTATATATCTATAAAGTAGTCCCATCAAACTCAAATGGTTAGGTGTCCTGAATTCTGCAAAGCCAGATATCCACTAAGATTTTATGCTTGGCACACAGAGATATGAAAAGCCTTTTAACTAACTAAAAGAAATGAAGCTGTTTGAAGTCAATTAAAACGTATGGCAGGGAAAAAAGGCGCCCTCAATTAATACTTTTCTTTTTTTAGCATGAATGCCAATAGTATGAAAAAATCCAATAGTTCCAAGTTTATTTATTACTCAAAGGCAATTTGACCTTCAAGAAAAACCCAAGACATTCTTTTTCTACATAAGGAACATAAGCGTCAGGGATATTTCTCTTCATGAGAAAGCAGAAAGTATTTTGAAGTTATCACTGGAAAAATCATACATTGGAACTGGCAGAGTAATTAACTGACTTCAGGCAAAAGTTTTACTGTGTCAAGACTTTGGCATGTCATTTGTTGGAAACCCTCTTTAGTGAAAACTATCCACACCTACCAGATGTGAATTCTGAACAGAATCCTGCATACTCAACTTTTCCCTTTGACCCTTATTTACAGCCTGGGATTTCTAACAACATCTCTCTTCTGAAGTAAAAACTTGTGGCCAACTATGATAAACGTGTGCCTAGGAGACATTTTTAAGATACTCTGCATCCAAGAACACACCACAATGTGATTTTTATGAATAATACCACACCAGCCACCAGACAAACGAACTTTCCATTTCTTTTACATGAATGTTTTTCAGAAGGTTGTTTTAAACAGAGCAAAAATTAGTAACAAGTCAGAAAAGTTGCCATATTAAAAAAAAAAAAAATCTATGAATTCTCTAGGGGACAAGAAGTCTAACTTATAGGGTCTAATATGTGCCAAGTGTCAGATGCTTTCACTCAATCCTTCAGAGGCAGGCACACTAATTTTCATTTTATGGGACAGCAAACTGAGGTTCAGAAAGTAATAAGTAGCCAATTAATGACAAAGCTGGGAACCAAGTCTAGTTGTTACCCCAAACCCCATGTTCCTTTCACAACCCTTTGAGATTTCTTAAAAATATATGCAAATCTCTTACATCCTGAAGTTACAGTCCTCAGTTACCATACTTGATGTTATAAAAGTACTTTTGAAAAGCAAGCATAACTGAGCCCGGGGCCATTCTCAACCCAAGTGGGTTGTTCACCCCTGCTGTGTCAAACTTGGCTCCTCGGTTCCTATGAAAGAACTACTTTGGGGATCCTGTCTTGCCCCACAGCACCATCTAGTGACACCATGGGGAGACAAAGGGGCAGGCCAGAGACAGCCTGGGGACCTGGGGACAGGCCTCATTCCTTACTTAATGCCCTCAGTGTAAGTGAGTTCAGGACAGCAGTTGGCTGGTGCAGGGATGGGGGGAGGTGACACCCTGCATTTAATTGCAGTGTAAAGAACAGATGGACTGGAGTCATGGATAAAGATTCCAGTGTTTACCATGTCAACTTGGGCTCATCTCTGAGCTAGTTCTTCATCTGTTAAAAAGTAGCTTTGTAAAAATGGGAGGGATTTGGAAAATCTAGCATATTCACTTATGGAAGGGGGGGGCAAGGTGTCTAGGTTTTTGTTTTGTTTTAGATTTTATTTATTTATGAGAGGCACAGAGAGAGGCAGAGACATAGGTAGAGGGAAAAGCAGGCTCCCTGCAGAGAGCCCGATGTGGGACTCGATCCCAGGACCCCGGGATCATGCTCTGAGCCAAAGGCAGATGCTCAACCACTGAGCCACCCAGGCACCCCCAAAGATGTCTAGTTAATGAAGCACTCTGCTCACTATGATGGGAATAAAAGTCAAGATAAAGGTCAGTGAGGTCTATATTCCAGAAAGGAGGAGATCCAACGCAACAGAACCATATCAGAAAGTGCAGAATTTCCTTATGGTGAGGGTGGTTAGGGAACCTACAGCAGGAGGGCCAGCAGAGACTGGGGCTCTGTGTAAAAGGGGCTCCTCCACAAAGCTGGTGGCTTTGAGATCCACGAGTAAGGCTTTATCATAAGGGAAACAGGGGTCGCTGAGTACTTGTTGGACAAAAAATGTTGACAGGGAAGCAAAGTGTTTCCTCTTCTCAGGGAGAGTCTTTTTTTGTTTTGCCAAATGTGTATGGCTCTCTTATACAGGTATGAAAATTCTTCCAAGATTGACTTGCATTTTCTATAACCTTTTGTTTAAACAATTTCTTAGTTATTTAAACAAAACATACTGGCTTAAAAAAAATGACATAAAAGCTTTTCCTACTCTTATAAAACTACCTTTCTTCTAAGAAGAGAGTCATTTTTGGACTACATTCAGATTATCACTAAGCCAAGGCAAAAACCCTATCCATCGGATAATGTCTAGTTAGCCTATTAGTAAAATAAAACCATTTCACATGTCATTTTAAAATTAGACATAATCAAATGATATTTGAAACTGTATCACAATTGTCTATTCAGAGATGGAAATTTCTAAAGACGCAAAACAGTCATTTTCTTTTCTTAAAGATAAAAATAAAATATGTCATTTGATTACTATCTCTTAAGCACAGGCAAATAAATATATATCCATATATTTACAGAATAAAAATGTAAACATATTACCTCCTACGTCAATGAAGTGTTTTGCAGCCAAGCCAGAACGGGGAGCTAAAAAACAAAACAAAACAAAAAAAAAGGAGAAGTTGGCTTCTTTGCAGGGGGAGGGGCAATATTGGATATAATTTACACAACTGAAGCATGCCACTCTCAG
Organism: Canis aureus; assembly: GCF_053574225.1. NCBI lineage: Eukaryota > Metazoa > Chordata > Mammalia > Carnivora > Canidae > Canis > Canis aureus. The sequence continues at coordinate 19,339,158 of NC_135642.1, read as the reverse complement.
CTCTTAGAACATGTACCTCTTCATCTTAACTTGAGCAGATGGTTCTGGATTAAAGAACGTATTGATTATACTGTATTATTAAATAAGGAAAGCACAGTGTAGAAAAGCTCGACAAAGTTCAATTCAAAAGCAGCTTAAACCACTTCCACACCACTTCAGTCCATTGAGGATCTGTGGTGGCATAGCAGTAGACTGCGAGGGTAGACTGAGAGGTAAGCAAGTGGGGACAACCAGAGACAACTCTTTCAAGCAGCCTGGCCACAGAGGGAGGACAGTAGCTGGCTGCGACACAGGACTGAGGAAGAAACGTCTGAGATCTGAGCACAATGCAGTATAGACGGGGAAGAGGGCAGAGGAGGAGGGTGGAAAGAGATAGGCATAAACTTAACGAGCAGATCTTAGCTTAGACCTTGGGAATCTTATTCACGATTCAAATGCCACATGACATGTCTGTATAAACAAGTGAACCAGAGTGATGAAAGGCCTAGTATCAGTCAGGCAATGGTCAAAAAGTAACCTTAGAAATTAATTCCAATATTTAAATAAAAACATAAAAAGCTAACTTTGTACCTTACACTTGCTGACTTGAGCGTCAGGCCCGTGGCTAACGATCCTGGCTTCTAGTTTTCTATTCCAGAATAACTTAAACCAGGCACTTTGTCAACAAATGTTGCTTCTTCCTGCTTTTCCTTTTATTTCATCCCATCTCCTGATCCCCACTCCCTGAAATATTCTCAAAATGCAGCCAAATGCTGACAAAAGGAGATGAAGAAAGAGCCCATCTTGCTTTTTCTTTCAAAGGTCAAAGTATCAGCAGTTCTCACGCTCGTGGCAAACAAGATGGTGGTGTCCAGCCCCTCCCCACCCAGAGGAACACCTGTTTCTTTATGTTTACTCTGAAGTGAGAAAATGATTATGCTCTTGAAGAAAGCTTTGAACTCTCCAGTAACAGGTGACTCGCTCTTCCTTCTATCATATCCACTCTAAGGTGTTCCCCTCTTGTGCCCTGAAGGGTGTCCCTGACCCCAACACACCCCATGGGAAGACACCCGAACAGTAAAAGGCTAAATTGTCTGATGGACTCTGGGTGAACAGGAACCAGGAGTTTCATTCTTAGGATAAGAAAGGCCGTGTGCCATGAGCCCAAGCCCGCCCCCATTTCTTATCTAACAAAAATTCTCATCACCATCTTCACGAAGACATCTGACCTCAGATGCAATGTGATCCTTGAAGGGGATCACCTGTATTTTCAGGTTCTCAGGGAGGAGTGGAGAGAAAAAAGCTCCTGGGCCAATGTGAGCCTCCTAAAATCTCATGGAATCAAGAAAAAAAGAGGGTGGGGGGAATGCACAAAAAAGCAGATATGTAAATGAAATGTAATGTTTTCAAATGGCTGTATTTGCCATCATAGTTAGCACTTCTTTATTTTAGGACACACACCAAACAATATCCATTCCCTCATTTATATCCTAAATGAAACTGAAATGAAGGAATATATCATAAAGGAAGACCCTGACAAATAGTTACTATCTTAAATCACTTACCTACTCTTCCATAGCACCCAGAAGGAAGAGCTACTTGAATGTCTGTTTTCACAATGGCTTTCTCCATGGGTGGTAGTATATAATCATAGGCACTAGGAAAATAATGAAGGGAAATAACCAGTATTTATTCATAAAATTGTTTTTTACATTTTCTTCCTTGTGACAAAGTATATAGATTGGTTTAAATATGTGTCACAAAATAATTTATGCAATCTTAAATTTCAATAACCTATCTGATTAAGAGTTCAGTACTCTAAATTTCCAATTCATATTTACAAAAAAGTTTAGGGATGCCTGGCTGGCTCAGTTGGTGGAGTGTGCAACTCTTTCTTTCCCTTTTTTGAGGCAGAGAGAGAGAGAGAGAAAACATAGTGGGGAAGAGGGAGACTCAACATGGGGCTCAATCTCACAACCCTAGATCATGACCTGAGCCTAAGTCAAGTCAGATGCTTAACTAACTGAGCTACCCAGGCACCCCAAGTATGCAACTCTTGATCCTGGTGCTTGATCCTTGTGCAACTCTTCAGCCCCACACTGGGTGTAGAGATTACTTAAAAATTTATGAAGAGGGCAGCCTGGGTGGCTCAGCAGGTTAGCGCTGCCTTCAGCCCAGGGCGTGATCCCAGAGGCCCAGGATCGAGTCCGACATTGGGCTCCCTGCATGAAGCCTGCTTCTCCCTCTGGCTGTGTCTCTGCCTCTCTCTCTGCATCTCATGAATAAATAAATAAAATCTTAAAAAACAAATTATGAAGAAAGTCATGGTAGATATTTCCTTTTAGTCCATTACTATAATGATGCTACCTTGAGATATAATCATTCTGGTGATTTTTTTTTTTTTTTTTGGTTTAAGAGGTTATCAGCATGCATTCTTGTTCTCCCTTGAACAAAACTTCGTAGGGAAACTGAAGAGCATATTAGCAGGAGGGGGAAGAAAGGCAGACTTTTAAAAGATATATGTTTTCACATGATATAAAAAGAAGAGAAAGAAAAAAAAAAAAAAAACAAGGGAAGATGTTCAAAGATGATGGCATAGGAAAATCCTGAGCTCACCCCCTCCCACAGACACACCAAACCTATAGCTACTTATGGATCACTTCCCTATAAAAAAGGGCCAAGGAAGAAGGGCAAATACTTGCTAATAATAGCTAATATTTACTAACCCCTTACTCTGTGCCAGGTAGTCCTAAATGCTTTATATAATTCATTGTATTCTCACAACAGTCATTTAATGGTTAGGGAAGACAGCAGAAGGAAGAGGGAAATGGGTGGACAACATGGGGGAAGGGGGCAGATAGAGTTGTGTTGGTGTATCTGTTCTGCTGGTCTTGGTAGATAACCACGCTTATCCAGCCGAAGCCATGAACCTCACTGGTTGGGGGGCAGAGCTGATCACTGCAGAAGCCCTGGAGGACACTGCTGAGGACCTGGTTCTCTAAGATCCACCAGCAGATGCTGCTATTGTTGCTATTGCTGTAGCCCCCTTTCTTGACAGACATTTAAGAGATTTTACACTGAGCAGACCTGTGAGTTACTTTGGAAACCTTAATGAAGTCTGGTAAAGCTGTATTACATTTTCCCTTCCCTCATTGAGATGTCCTCTTTCAATAGTTAAACTCTAATTTATTAAAGAGATCAGTTATTTCCATGTCTATTTCCACATATAGTTATCTCTGTTCGCAAGAAAGGCATTTTTTAAAAAGATTTTTTATTTATTCATAGAGACACAGAGAGAGAGAGAGGCAGAGACACAGGCAGAGGGAGAAGCAGGCTCCTTGCAAGGAGCCTGACATGGGACTCGATCCCAGGACCCCAGGATCACGCCCTGGGCCAAAGGTGGCGCTAAACCACTGAGCCACCGGGGCTGCCCCACGAGGAAGACATTCTAAGTATCTTAAATCTAAGTCTCTCGTATGACTCACAGCAATGCCCAGACATCACTCCACTTTTATTCATGAAAACGAAGGGACTGAATACATCCTTTTCAGCGATAACAGACCATACCTCATTTTTCTTTTTCTTTCCTGTCTTCATTACTATCATCACACACTTCTTTCTACCCTTCTCCTATACTCCCTAGGACTCCGATCAATAGTTCTCACATTAGAATTACCTGGGATGCTTTAAAGTAAATTCTAAGGGGCAGCCCGAGTGGCTCAGCGGTTTAGCGCCACCTTGAGACCAGGATCGAGTCCCATGTCGGGCTCCCTGCATGGAGCCTGCTTCTCCCTCTGCCTGTGCCTCTGCCTCTCTGTATGTGTGTGTGTGTGTGTGTGTGTCTCTCGTGAATAAATAAATAAAATCTTAAAAAAAAAAATAAATCCTAAGGATTTAGTAATGTATAAACACGCATTCATTCCCCCTAGTATCACTGGTCACCTACCTTAATGTTTCTAAGACCTGACACAGTAGTCAAGGGGAAAAAAAAAAAAGCACTAAATTAAGAGTCAAAAATTTTATTACATTCAAACCCTCAGGCAATAAACTCAGCTCTTCACAAACTCCCTCACCTGTAAAAAGTAAGTAGCACTTATCTACTTCAGGACTGTTGTCAGGATTAAATAAAACCGCACAAATACAGTTTTTAGTAGAGGTAAAAAGTACTGAACAAACGGAAGCATAGTAAGATTACTGATATTCACGCTGCATTTCATATTCCTGCCGTTTCTAACATCCCCAGTCCTTGGGGTGAACTTGAATATGGACATATAGAGAAATTTCACAATTCCTTTGAGGCAGAAGCACCCTTCATTAATCCTCCCCAGCTATTTTCACATTCAGCACCTAGACTTCCCCGTGGCTTCTCTCTTTGGTGCAGTGCATCACCCTCAGGCCACGCCTTAAAAGCCACGTCAGACCTTGTTCATCATTACCTTCCACTTAGGAATGGGTACGATAAATGCTACAAAACAAATAATGCTTTGGTGGAGGTTTATATATAAACCTATATATATATAAACTATATATATATAGTTATCATTCTGCACGCTTGTCCCAAATCCTGATTGAATTTATGCTAAAGAGGAAAGCTAACATTTTCAGCATTAGAAAAAGTCAGAAACCCTACATATATGCAAAAAGAGTTTGCTTATGTAATCTTTCTTTAAATTTTCATTTATTTTTTTTAAAGATTTTGTTTATTCATGAGAGACAGAGAGAGAGAGAGGCAGAGACAAGGGAGAGGGAGAAGCAGGCTCCATGCAGGGAGCCTGATGTGGACTCGATCCCGGGTGTCCAGGTCACACCCGGGGCTGCACACCCGAGCCACCCGGGCTGCCCTGTAATCTTTTTTTTTTGTTTTAAGATGTTTATTTGCGAGAGAAAGAGAGAGAGAGAGCATGCTCGGGCAGGGGGAAGGGCAGAGGGGGAGGGCGAAGCAGATTCCCCGCTGAGCAAGGAGCCCGCAGTGGGCTGGACCTCAGGACCCTGGGATGCTGACCTGAGCCAAGACAGACGCTTAACCGACTGAGCCATCCTGCGGCCCCGTTTCTGCAATCTTTTAAGTGAAAGGTTCACTGTGGCAGCAGATGGCAAGAATATAGGCTAACATGACTGGGAGTTGTAGAACTGCAGAGCTGGCCCTTCTCTCGTGGGGTGGGGATGGCGCGGGCAGAAGGCGGCCCAAGTCCCCACTCACCTGTACAGGTCGTAGCCCGCGGCCCGCGGGGACCCCTTGGTCGGGGCGGTGGCGTGCTCTGAGAGCCGGACGAAGCGCAGCCGCATGCCGTCCTCCGCAGGCCGGGCCCGCTTGCTGGGGGAGATGGCAGGTGTCGCTTCAGAGCAGGGCATGGCGGGGCAGGACGGGAGAAAAGAGAGCAGCAGTGGAACGAGTGACCCCAGGACGAGCGCGCCCGCCAGAATTTTAAATCTCCCGCCAGCAACCACTCGCCCCGCCCACCGCCCCGGACGAGCCCACTGTCCCGGCTGAGAGGGGAGGCGACGTTCAAATTTGGGGCTGGAAACCCTTCTTGCGAAGCGGGTTTGGGATATGGGAAACCACTGCGCCTTTCCAAGCTTTTGCAACTCAGGGCACAGCACCAAGCCGAGCGCGGCCAGCCTCGGGGGCCTCTGGGTCCCACAAGAGAACGCAACCGCCCCTCCCACTGGGGGCCCTAATGGAGGCGCGCACGCGCACGCGCAGGGGCTGCGCGCCCTCCCAGGGGCCGCAGCGCCCGGAGCCGGGGCGGGGGGGAGGGGCGGCCTCCCAGCGCCCACAGCCCGGGCGGCCCGGGGGGCGGCGGCCGCGCTCCCAGCCTCCCCGCGCTCCGCCAGGCGCCCGACGTTACTGGCGCGGCAGCCGCCCCGGCTCGGCCTGCGGGTGCTGGACAGCGGTCGGAAGAGCGGCCCCGCGGCTTCTCCTCTGGGCGCGGCGCCGCGCGCGTCCTTAAACACGGAGCGGAGCCAGGACGTGGAGGAGAGAGAGCCGAGCGCGGGGCGAGGGCAGAGGGGAGTCATGCCCCGAGGTTCGGGCGCCGGCTGGTCGTCGGCCGCGGCTGGCGCGCCGGGCCTGCACCCTGAGGTCGCGTCCGGCTGGGATGACCTCGGAAGCAGTAACGCCGCCGTGTGACGAGGAGCGCACGCAGGCCCCGGCGCCCCGGGCGCGGCGTACGTCTGCCTCGCGCCCGCGGCCCGCGTCGATTTGCGGCCCGGGATTTCCCGGGGCCTGGCCCCTGCGCGCTGCTGCGTGACCTGGGGCGGCGCCGCCGGCGGCCGTGGCTCCTCAGGTGCTAAGCTCACGGAGCCGCCTCGCGGGGCGGGTGCAGTCGCCGCGCGCGGCGTGTCGGTTACCCAGTGAAGGAGGGCGGGGGCCGCGCCTCGCGACGACCCCAGGACGGCTAACTCGGTTGCCAGCGCCGCTTCCTACGCCCCAGAGGAGCAGAGATGGGGAGGGGGACCCCCCAGTGGCTATGCTTCCAACAGAGATCGCGGCTACCCTGGAATAACTCACCGGAGGGATGTGTAAATGGCTTTCTAGGTAATCGTAAATTGGGTTTTCGAGGATGAGCGTCCAGTTATTTCCAGAACTGCTGCAAACATCTGAAAACCAAGAATGTCACGCAGCTTGTCAAAATAAATGCAAACTGTGGTGCAGTTTTAGAAAAATGACAAAAAAAAAGGGGGGGGTTTTGCTGAGGAAAAAGAAAAAAAAAGGGTTTTGCTGAGGAAATAAAAGGTTTTGCTGAGGAAAAAGAAAAAAAGGGTTTTGCTGAGGAAAAACAAAAAAGATAGGGTTTTGCTGAGGAAAAAGAAAAAAAAGATAGGGTTTTGCTGAGGAAAAACAAAAAAGATAGGGTTTTGCTGAGGAAAAAGAAAAAAAGGGTTTTGCTGAGGAAAAAGAAAAAAAGATAGGGTTTTGCTGAGGAAAAAAAAAGGGTTTTGCTGAGGAAAAAGAAAAAAAAGGTTTTGCTGAGGAAAAAGAAAAAAAGAGGGTTTTGCTGAGGAAAAACAAAAAAGATAGGGTTTTGCTGAGGAAAAAGAAAAAAAAGATAGGGTTTTGCTGAGGAAAAACAAAAAAGATAGGGTTTTGCTGAGGAAAAAGAAAAAAAAGGGTTTTGCTGAGGAAAAAGAAAAAAGATAGGGTTTTGCTGAGGAAAAAAAAAGGGTTTTGCTGAGGAAAAAGAAAAAAAAGGGTTTTGCTGAGGAAAAACAAAAAAGATAGGGTTTTGCTGAGGAAAAAGAAAAAAGGGTTTTGCTGAGGAAAAAGGAAAAAAAAGGGTTTTTCTGAGGAAAAAGAAAAAAAAGATAGGGTTTTGCTGAGGAAGATAAGACTTTCCTGCTGTGCCTTACAGGCCCCGCCTCTGCAGCTTTTTATTGGCTCCTTTCAAATGTTGGAATTCCTCGGGATGAGGTTATGGATTATACCCTTTATACTCTTTTCCCTGCCTTTAAACAGCTCCCACCTGATGGGAGATGCCTCACCACCGTTTTCTAGCACAATAGCCTTTTCTAATCACATCATGTATAATCTGTACTTCTTTCATTATTTACTTATTTTTTCCCATTGTCTATTTGCTCTAGTAAACATAAGGTCCAGAGGGCAGGGACCATATATGTCTTCGTTCCCTCTTGTATTCCTGGGGCCTAGCCTCGTGCCTGGCTCAAAAGAGTGCTTCATAAATATTCTATGAATGAAAGAGCTCTCATCGCCTATTTCATCCGGCCCCTGTATAAGACCACTTCTCAAAATCTTTTGGGTTTTTTTTTTGTCTACCTCTTTAGTTAATTTATTTTTTAGAGAAGTAGAGGGAGAGAGAGAGAATCTCAAGCAGGCTGCACACCCAGTGTGGAGCCTGACAGGTATGATCTCGCAACCCTGAGATGATGACCTGAGCCAAAATCAAGAGTCCGTGGTTTAACCGACTGAGCCACCCAGGCACCCCACATCCACCTCTAATTTTTTTAATCAGTATGTTTTGTTTTTCTACATAACGCCTTTTCTCCAGGCCCGCAATGAAAAACTGGTCTACTTGCCAAAACCCTCCCCCAATTTTCAGTCCTCAGGGGGCAATGCTTCCAACTTTTTTCGGCTCCTTCTGCTGGAATGTACCTCCCTATTTCTAAATTACACGTTGCTGTTTTTTTTTAATGGCATAGACATCTTCAGAATTAGGGTAGTTGAGTTAGGAGGAGGGAGTTGAGGGTAGTGAGGAGTCTCTTACTGCTCTTTCTACCCCATTCTGCAAATAGTTGTGTAATAATTTTTGGATAAAGTCAGCGGTACTTATCATGACTACCTATGACTCACTGTTGAGATGAGTAATGTAATATATTTTTTTTTAACACCTAACCCCTGCCCCAAGCTAAGTATGCTGTTCTTCCATTTGTCTTTGTTGGTAGTGGTGTTTTTGATTCACCTATTGCTTGTTTCTTATTTGTTTTTTTTCCAAATGCTCCAGAGAATCCAATACCTCACATCTGTCACATCAAATGAAACACATCAAATCCCATCAGTTCCATTTGCCCCCTCACTCCCCTGTTTTTGTTTTTTTAAAGGTTTTATTTATTTATTCATGATAGTCACAGAGAGAAAGAGAGAGAGAGAGAAAGGCAGAGACACAGGCAGAGGGAGAAGCAGGCTCCATGCACCAGGAGCCCGACGTGGGATTCGATCCCAGGTCTCCAGGATTGCGCCCTGGGCCAAAGGCAGGCGCCAAACCGCTGCGCCATCTAGGGATCCCACTCCCCTGTTCTCTTCCTCCACTCTGTGTGTATGACTAGTCCTGCTGAAGAGCCGTCATCCTGGCACTTCCCTTTGCTGGTCACTTATATTGAGGCCTTAGTTTTGTTTTTTTTTAATTTTTATTTATTTATGATAGTCACAGAGAGAGAGAGAGAGATTACCAAAGGATTACCAACTATATGAATACTATGAAGCAGGATACCAGGGGGAATGTAGAGGCTTCCTACCCAGAGGGGTGGGGGCCCAGCATAGGAAAAGAGGGAGAGGCAGCCCCAGAGGTGTTAGTAAGTGGACATAGAGCACTATAAATATTTTTTTTATTTATTTATGATAGTCACAGAGAGACAGAGACACAGGCAGAGGGAGAAGCAGGCTCCATGCACCGGGAGCCCGACGTGGGACTCGATCCCGGGTCTCCAGGATCGCGCCCTGGGCCAAAGGCAGGCACCAAACCACTGCGCCACCCAGGGATCCTGAGGCCTTAGTTTTATGGATCTAGTATCTTCCTATTAGTTATCCTTCATTGCTGAAGCACTTTCTCTAGTAAATACCTAAGGAAGTTCACACCAGAGATAAATTGAGTCTTTGCACACCTTAAAGTATACCCAAGGTAAAATCTCACTTCGTTCATGAAACTTTTACAACCAGAATTGAGTTCCATCATATCTTACAATTCTTACCATATCATTCCTTAGCCATATACTCCCATTGTGTAATCACCTCATTTTGTGCATTTTATCTTCTACACTAATAAGAGCCAGAAACGTGTATGAATCCTTCAAAGCGCCTACTTCAGTATTTCATACAAAAAGTTATTTGTTTGATTCTTTGTAATACCCAGTCCCAAGAAAAGGATTCTATTTCTTAATGTGGATAAAGTGTTTATTTATTATTGTCACTTTTCATCTGAGGTTATTTTAGATTGGAAGGAGAAAAGGGTATAATCCAACTGCAAAAGAGTAATAGGTTAGTGTTCTGAACCAATAAGCATTTAACAGGACATTCCTTATGACAATTGAAATATAACTTGATAAGGAAAATACATCCTAAATTCAGTACTCTATAGCCAAGAACTAGACGTGTTCCAACCACAGTTTATTTCCTGCTGTTTTTTTTAATCAGAATAGAATTATCCTATCAGTCCTGCTGATTAATTCAATTACATAAGTCTAGTGCCCACTTCTTGAGAATGCAAGTTAGTACTTTATAAGCCAAGTTGTCCTTCCCTATCTTTAACATTACAGGGATATTTCTCTTTTTTTAACAGATGTGATGGTTACTTTATGCCAAGTATATTTATATATTTATGCCAAATATATTTAGTCCTTTATGAGTATTGACATTTAATCATGACAACCAGAGGAAGCAAGTACTGTTATCATCCCTGTATTACAGGTGGGGAAACCAAATCACAGGTTAAATGATTTGCCCACGATTACACAGCTCACAACTAGAAAGAAATGGAGCCCAGATTCAACTTGAGGTAGTTTGGCTCCAGGGTCCTTAACACTTAGCCACTGTGATCTGTAAGTTTATATGTGCCTACTGAGACTCTGATGAACTCTTCTGGCTGCTGAGCCTGCTACCGGCTGTGTTTCCCAGGTCTGGGAAAGATGTGGGTAGTAAGTTAACCCGGCATTCGTAGCTTCACAGTTGATTGTGCCCTCCTGGTTGAGACACTTCCTCACCGGGCCATGCTCTGGTTTTCCTCTCACCTCACAGCCTTCTCAACTTCTCTTCTTCCTCAAGATAAAAAGCCTTCGAGGGGCATCTGGGTGGCTCAGTCTGTTAAGCGTCTGCCTTTGGCTCAGGTCATGATCCCAAGGTCCTGGGATCAAAACCACCGGCTCCCTGTTCAGCGGGGAGTCGGCTTCTCCCCCTGTGCCTCCCCCTGCCCTTCCTCCTGCACTGCATCCTGCTGTTCTCTCTCTTAACTATATATATATAAAATCTTAAAAAAAAAAAAAAAACAAAAGAAGCCTTGGAGTCTTGCTTCCTTTTTCTCTGTCAGATCTTCCCTTATCCAAAAATAGTTTCCTCATAGGTACCACATGCTGCTTTACCCTATCTGGTTTTTCATAGCATGTACTGTTATGTGCCATTACATATTTATTCTTTTCACTTGTCTGTTGAATGTTTTCTCGTTTTCTCCTTTAGCATTAAGCTCCACAGTGGACTTGAATCTATCTTAATTTGGGCTCTTTTCAGATGTTCTGTTTCTTTTTATCCTTTCAAATTATATTATTATTAATTTGATTTTTATTAATTTAATTATTTTACCATTTCACATTTCCTTTTACTAATTTAGAGATGTTGCTCTCTGATGCTATTTGTTTTAGATAAAACATGTGTGCATAATTCACCAGTGTCTAAAATCCCAAACAAAATTTTTATCTTTCTCCCGGATGACATAAGAACCTTCAAATGCTTTAACTCCATTAAAACCCTTCTTTTGATATACAGTTGTTGCCTAGTATTTTAGGTGTATCTTTGAATCTCAATAAACATTATTATCACTATTTTTAGAGTCATTTAAAAAATATTTACCTAGACTTTTATCACTTTCTTTGCTTTCCTTTCTGCATCTCAGATCTCCAGCTGGGATCACTGCCCTTTTGCCGAAACTTCCTATGGAAAGGTCCTCCAGTAGGTGAACTTTCAGTTTTTGTCAGAGCAAAACCCTTGAGCTCTTCCTCGGGGGTAGTGCATTCTTTAGCAATCATGCAGGAATGGAAGAGGTGATAACATTAAAGGAAAATTATCATAATTCCCCATAACTGCATAGTTCTGCTGTGTCTGAATTCAGAACATTCCACCATGGGCAATAATACTTCATTTATCATGCCATAGTTCACCTTTACCAGAAATACGTGTGAGCCAAGAAAAGACAAAAGCCATTCTTTGGGTTCCAGTACCAAAATATAGAAGTCCTTTGTTTCAAACCCAAAGCTTGTTATACCATGGACAAAGCAGCAGAGTAAGGCTGGGGATGGATGAGAAGTATACCTGTTTTTGTAGAAGAACAATTGAAATAAGGGAAATGGGGAAGAACTAGTATACAGGCAGATTAATTTCAGTAAAAAAGTACATATGTGTACTAACTATCTGGAAGTTAGTCATTTGGTCCAGAATACCTCCTAGAATATCTGTATTTCCCTACGAGTATCTATAGCCCAGTTTGAAAATACTAAACCAGCATATGACTTCTAAACACCCACGAATGTTCCTGCTAGGCTCTAAGGAATAATGCAAGAATCAAATATATGTAGTCTTTCAATTTCATAAGAGCAGCACATGGATCTTAAGCATATAAGTATCTCAAGAGAGTGACATGTTGAGTGGCAATATAATAAACAGGTAAGGAGGTAGTAGATAGTTAACAAAATAAGCATTTTTTTAAAATAAGCATTTATTGCTACAAAACTACTTTGCACTAATTCACAAATGGCTGCTGCATGGTACTACAAAGTTCAAGGGGATCAGAAGAGTTAACATACAAACTCAGAGCTGCACTTTTCACTGATACACTGAATACCCAATCTCTTACATAATCGTGAAAACTTGACTGAATTATGCCAGTGTGTGTAGGAGTACCAGAAGGTGAAATTTCTGTATTAAAGCCCAGAGAATAACTATTGTTATTTCATTTTAAAACATCACTGAGTTTTTAGGAAGTAAAATAAAAGCAGATAGCTTAAGAGCAGGATACACATGAAAACACCCAGAAACCTTGGTCAAATGCCCATGTCCAACCCCTACTACAAACTGACTACTCAGAATCTCCAGGGTGATTCTTGCTGACTATCTCTGGCTAAGGACCACTGCCTTAGGGGTTTTATTTGTATAGAATCTGCTGGGGTCAAGACATGCTAGAAAGAATTCCTTTACATTTAACCAATATCATGAGCTTCACCCAAACCACTATACTCTGGACTGTTTTGATAGAGACTTCATTAAATATAGTAATTTTTTTCTTGGATATCAATTTGTAGTATAATTTTACTAAGAATAATTGCAGCCCAGCCAACTTTTAGAATATTGCTTATTTCTTGGATGAACCAAATGGAGACCACTAAAGCAAGTCACAAAAGGTGCCCCAGCAGTTAAATAGAACTAAAAGGCTGAAACTGTAGTGTGTAAAATGAAAATTTGAACAATAAGAAACTTGATCTATTTGACAGTTTGTCTTGCAAGACTAGAGAAAGGGGCAAGGGCCAGGGGAAGGAGGATTATATGGGCTAAACTGGAAAGCTTTTTTTTTACTTTTTTGAAGATTTTATTTATTTGAGAGAGAATGAGAGAGCACAGGCAGGGGGAGAGGCAGGCAGAGGGAGAGGGAGAAACAGGCTCCCCACTGAGGAGGGAACCTGATGTGGTGCTTGATGTGGAGCTGGATCCCAGGACCCTGGGATGACCTGAGCTGAAGGCAGACACTTAACCAACTGAGCCACCTAGGCGCCCCAGAACTGGAAAGCTTTTAAGAACTAAGTCACCTCTAGACTTCTACTGTTTCTCCTGGCTCACATGACCTCTTTCAAATAACATCTCCCTCTTCCATCTTTGAAGAGCATCTGATGGGACTGGAAAACTAACTTTATCATGTTTTTTAATGTAACTACCCTACTGATTAGTCCCTGGTTCATTTTCTTTTTCTTTTTTTTCTTTTATTTATTCATGACAGACATAGAGAGAGAGAGAGAGAGGCAGAGACACAGGAGGAGGGAGAAGCAGGCTCCATGCCGGGAGCCCGACGCGGGACTCGATCCCGGGACTCCAGGATCGCGCCCTGGGCCAAAGGCAGGCGCTAAACCACTGAGCCACCCAGGGATCCCCTAGTCCCTGGTTCAGAGAGTAATTGCATGATCCTCTCTGGCCAGAGTAGCAGAGCTGATTTCACTCCAGCACACAGACACTTCCTATCAGCATGGCAGTATAACTGGCCAACACTGTGAGACTGTAAACTGTCCAGTGTATTCCTTTCATGAAACATGTTTGGTGATGAAACCCCTGGAAAATTCTGACCAGTGAGTGCTCCAGGCACCTCAGATCTTCTGACATACAGAGGAAGTTAGTTGGAAAAAAAGTGGCCATTTGTAGGCTCTCGGACAGAGAAGTCAAGCAAGCAGGGTGATCTTTGACAAGGGTTTGGTGGCATAGGAGTTCCTAAGATCACCTGGAGAGTAAAGAGGCTGGAGACATTGGCAATGTTATATTGTGCTACACCAAGCTTGAAGTGATAAAGACCGCATAAGTTTTCTTCTGCTGTAATAAACAGCCACAGCAAATTACCTTAGTGGCTGAAACAATACGAATGTATTATCTAATAGTTCCTTAAGTCAAAAGTCTACCACGTGTCTCACTGAGCTAAAATCAAGGTGTTGACAAGGCTGCCCTCCTTTCTAGAGTCTCTAGGAGAGAATCCACATCCTTGCCTTTTCCAGCTTCTAGAGGCTGACCACATTCCCTGGCCTCTATCCTTCACCTTCAAAGGCAGCAACAGAAGGTTGAGTCCTTCTTATGCTGCTGTTTCTCTGGTTCTCTGATCACAGCTGGACAAGATTCTTTGCTTTCAAGGACTAATGTGATTAGATTGGACCTTCCCAGATAATCCAGAATACTCTGTCTCAAGGGCAGTAGTCTTAATCACATTTGCAAAGTCCCTTTAGTCATGTAAGGTACTATATCCTTGGATTCTAGCAATCAAGGTGTGCATGTCTTTGTGGGCTGTTACTATGTCTACCATAAACACCTAGAACAGATATTTCATTTTATTTATTTATTTAAAATTTTTATTTATTTATGATAGTCACACACAGAGAGAGAGAGAGAGAGAGAGGCAGAGACACAGGCAGAGGGAGAAGCAGGCTCCATGCACCGGGAGCCGATGTGGGATTCGATCCCGGGTCTCCAGGATCGCGCCCTGGGCCAAAGGCAGGCGCCAAACCGCTGCGCCACCCAGGGATCCCATAGAACAGATATTTTAAATAATCAGTAAGACTTAACCTTTAACTGGATCAATGGCCCATAAAGTCAATTTGGTATGGAAATGCACTAGAAGAGGTAGAAGAAGATAACTGAGATCAAGCATGACTTATTTGGGTAATTTTACCCTTTTTTAACTGTTCTAAGACATGTGAAGGTCTGTCTGCCTGCTGTCAGTAATAGGAACAATCTGGTAGTCACAAAAGCATGAGTGTCTTAGGGAAGCTTCTAGATCTGGGATCAAAAAGCCTTATAAAAAAGCAGGCCTTGTCTGTTTTTGTTTTTTTTTTTAAGATTTTTATTTATTTATTCATGAGAGACACACAGAGAGAGAGAGGCAGAGGCACAGGCAGAGGGAGAAGCAGGCTCCCTGCAGGGAGCCCCATGTGGGACTCTATCTCAGGATCCCGGGATCATGCCCAGAGCTAAAGGACACCCAGGTGTTCCAGGCCTGGTCTGTTCTTGAGTGTTCCCAAGGGTGCGTTTATTTTCTCACCTTCCCTGGGAGCATTGGTGCTTACCCAGTTGGCTCCTAGTTGCTGGGGACCATCTATCTCCTTCTGTTCCTCTTCTCCAATATGGGTCCCATCTCAGGGGGCTTCCTCGATGCTTCTTGGATGAAGCAGACAGGTCCAGGGAGCAGGTATGGAGAATGAATGTGGAAAAAGAAGATGATATTAGGGCCACACTGGACAATTCTGGTGTGAGTAGAAACCCACTAGATGGTTAGTTTGGGACAAGTGAATGTGTGACAATAATTCTGAGCACAAAGTGAGCATGAGAGCCTTACTATACCATTGGGGGTGGCTCCAGGAGAAAGGGTGCCTAGTTAAAACACTACCTCAGACAGTTTTGATCTCTTTATTTCTCAGGCCTTGTTGGTTGCACCTGATTTCCTCCATGACATTAAACAACTGTTGTATAATTTCTCTGTTGGTAGCACACAGTTTTTCCAAATTAAGGAAAAAAAAGACAGGAACAAAAAGGTTATACTTTTCATCTATGTCTGTGTAAACAAACCCAGTAATTACCATAACTCAAATTGCTGCTGAAATTCTCCATATTTTAATGTGCACACTGTCGCTCTTGCTACTAAATCTCTGCATATATCCTGGGAAGTTAATCCTGAATTAGGAAACAGAAAAACTGATTAAATAAAATTGGGCCAAGTCCATGATTTTTATATTCATAAGATTCAGAATATCTGTGAGGAAATGTGAAATGCAAATTGAATTATCTTCCAGAGTAATAACAAAAAAAAAAAAAAGAGAGAGAGAGAGAGAGAGACAGAGAGAGAAACAATGCTAAAATATGGGTATCCATGCAGAGATGTATGAATTAGGCTTGCTAAGGTTTCAGTTGATTGTGATTCAATATTCTGCTCCTCTGAAACAACCATTACTTACTAGGCTGCACAAACTCAATTCTCTTAGACTATAGTGGATATTATCCAGGTTTCATGTAGCAACATTTTGTCAAATTTTATACTCTTATCAAAAGAGATTTTTTGCTGAACTTTGAAGATAGCATTATTAGTCCTTATAATTGTTTCAATCACTGTCTTTCTTGATTGGCTTTAGCACAAAAGGGCAGTTGTAAACATTCAAAGAAAAGTCAGGATGGCAAAAGAGCATTGTTTTTGTGCCCATAGGCATGGGGTAGGTGAAATTGAGTATTAAGGAAATAATGTAGAAAATTCAAGACTCACCATTTGTCTCTAAAAAAAGAAAAAAAGAAAAAAAATTCAGGACGCCACATTGTCTTTTTTTTTCTTTTTAAAGATTTTATTTATTTATTCATGAGAGACACAGAGAGAGAGAGAGAGGCAGAGACACAGGCAGAGGGAGAAGCAGGCTCCACACAGGGAGCCCGACATGGGACTCGATCCCCTGTCTCCAGGATCACATCCCGGGTCCAAGGCAGTGTTAAACCACTAAACCACCAGGGCTGCCCTCCACATTGTCTGTTAATAAATTGGACTAATTGGAATGTTTTTACTGTATCTCTTTCTTTTTCCCCTCAGAGCCCCTCTCTGTCCCTCTGTGCTCTCTGCCTTGGGAGGCTGAGCTCTTTGGACCTGACCAGGGAGCTCTCTTGTCATCTGGCTTGCCTTGGGGTCTAACAACAGAGAGCCCCAGCAGGAAGTCAGAGGGAGAGGGGAGGGTAAGTTCTGGGTCCCCTCTAGATGGCTGTGTCCCTCCACTGAAGACCACTGCTTTTGCCAAGCTTGCCCTTTCTTCTAAGCTCTGGAAACTACTTTTTTCCCCTTTCCCTTCAGGCCTGGCACTGTTATAAACTTCAGGGTACTACACTCTCCTTGGTAGTTTTGATTTCCCACATCCTGGCCCACAACTTTTAATACCCTTTTAGTCAGGAGTCCCACACTGGCCCAGAAGCACAGGGGCTAGGCTCTAGCATCCCTGATGTGAGCACTTCAGGACTACCTTTCATGTGGAACGGAATATGTCTACTGTCACAGGTTGGCTGACCTGTGTGTACGCAGCCATTAGGATCTGTCCCACCACCTTCCAACCACTACAGGGAAGTCCTGGCTTCCCCCTCGCCTCAAGGGTATCCATCCTTTCTCTGTGTCACATGCCTCCCCATGCCCTAATTAAAAAAAAACAAAACAAAACAAAAAAAACCCTTTAGGAAACTCTGCTCGAATTATCCTGATTTGACTGTTGCTCCATTTTATATTACCACCCCTTACAGAAACCAACTCTGGTTTATCCAGTCCTGTATTTAAATTCTCCTCCCATTCCTGGACCACCATCATCTCTTACCAGGACTGCTAGGAGCTCTCCACTTCTACTCTTAATTGCCTCAAAGTCTTCTAAAGGTTTCCTATCACAAATATAAGATCCAAATCCCTCTCGTGGGCCAAGGCCCCATATGGTTAGGCTCTTAATCAACTTCATTTTGAGTCATACTCATCTTGTAGGTTCTAGAACACACCAACTTCTCTTTTGCCTGAGGACCTTTGTCCATATTATTCACCCTGCCTGGACTGTTCTGCTCCCTGTTCTTTATGTGGTTAGCATGATCAAAGACAAAAACTGAGTTAAGTAAGGAGATGGATTTTATTCAGTCCATTGCAGAAGGGAAAGTAACCCAGATCTAAAGATTAGAGTGTATATTATGTTTGTTGTAACAAATTACCACAGAATTAGTGGCTTAAAATGATAGAAAGTTATTCTCTTATACTTCTGGAGGTCAGAAGTCCAAAATGAGTCTAAGTGGCTAAAAGTGAGGTGTGGGCAGGGCTGTGCTGCCTCTGGAGAGTCTAGGGGAGAATCTGTTTCCTTGCTTTTTCCCACATCTAGGGCTGGATTCCTTGGCTCGTGGTCCCTTCCTCTATCTTCATAACCAGTGTTGTAGCATCTTCTGTGTGACTCTGATTCTCTCTGCTTCTATCACATGGCCACCTTCTGTCTGCGGTCAAGTCTCCTGCATCCCTCTCACAGGGACATTTGTGAATATACATAGGGTTGACCCAGATAATCCAGGATAATTGCCCCATTTCGGCTCTTTAATTACATCTGCAAACACCTTTTTTCATATATGAAAACATTTATAGGTTTTAGGAATTAAGACCTGGATATCTTTTAGGGGTCATTATTAGCCCCTATCCTGTATTCTAGCACAGTGTTTTTGCCCTAGATCTTTATAGGAAGTTGGAACAGGAAAGAGGAAATGTATATTTCTGTGCCTAGCTCGTTTTAGGGGGACAGTCAATTCTAGTGTCAGCTAATTATTCATGAGACAAAGAACAAAGAGAATCTATGTCTAATTTTTGTCAGCAGATGTAGGCAAAAGGTTTGCTCTTGTCACAGGTAAACATGGTAGTCATCTATAAGTTTTAGGAGTTATAAAAAAGAGTGGACAGCAAGTCTTATCAAAGCCATGTGGGGAATGGTGGTTCATCAGTGAGCCATTTTCTGGAACACAAAAGGGTAGCAGACTTGAGGGGGGGGAATGTTGGGGAGATTTCTTAACCATCACTGTCTTCCAGGAACATGGAGTTCAGGTAGTCAGCACCTTCTTATTCTTAAATCTTTTTGCATAGATGCCCTCCCTGACCACCCTAAGTGCTGCTTTTCTATTATTCTCTCTTACAGTTTCCTCTTTATTTCTTTCTGATATTTTCCATAATTCATAATTATTTTGTGTATTTGTTTGCTCATCTGTCAAGACCATAAACTTCTTGAGGACAAGGAGTGTGGTGTCTTACATTTGAAGAGTTAGAGGAATGTCTTTGTATCTATAGAACATTTTTGTTGAATTGACCAAAAAGGAAATATCAGATGACCAATAAACTCCAGGAGAAACTGTCTAGTAATTGGTAGTTTAGAAAAAAGGAGAAGAAGAAGAAGAAGAAGAAGAAGAAGAAGAAGAAGAAGAAGAAGAAGAAGAAGAAGAAGGAGGAAAAGGAAGAAGAAGAGGAAGAAGAAGAAGAAGAAGAAGAAGAAGGAGGAGGAAAAGGAAGAAGAAGAGGAAGAAGAAGAAGAAAAAGAAGAAGAAGAAGAAAAGAAGGAGGAGGAGGAGGAGGAGGAGAATCACAGTGAGATAAACAAAAGAGAGTCAGAAATCCTGGGCAGAGACACACAGAGGTGTGTGTGAAATGTGAGTCATAGCTGGTGTGGGATGGGGTCTGAGCAGGGTGGGGTGAGGCTCCACAGTGAGTCAGCGACCAGAGTCCAGAGGAGCTTCGGATTTATACTTCCTGTTCCCCTCTGTGCCTTGCATTCATTCATTCATTCTATCAACAAATATTGAGTGTGTTTCGTGTGCAGGGCACTGATCTAGACTTTGGGGACAAAGCAGGGAACAGAACAGACAAAAATAAGTCTGACCCTAAGTAGAAATGATTGAAATAAACAGTTCTTTCAAGGTTGTTGTTTTTTTCTTTTTTCTTTTTTTTAGATTTTATTTATTTATTCATGAGAGACACAGAGACAGAGAGAGGCAGAGGCAGAAGCAGGCTCCATGCAGGTAGCCTGACATGGGACTCAATCCCAGGTCTCCAGGATCCCAGCCTGGGCTGAAGGTGGCACTAAACCACTGGGCCACCCAGGCTGCCCCAAAATAAACAGTTCTAAGCATTAAGGAGAAAAGTAAAGCAGGAGAGTAAGATGTGGAATGTAGGCTTGTGATTTATAGAGTGGCCATTTAAGGCCTCAGTGAAAATAGACTCTCTGCCAGGCATGGAGTTGAGGGCAGGGGGCCCTTAACCAAACTTAAAGGAAATGATATCCTGGGGAAGGGTGTTCTAGGCAGGGGGCACAGCAAATAGTCAGATCCTGTAAGATGGCCCAAGTGGTCTGAAGAGAGTGATGGAGGGTCTCAGAGTTGTAGGAGATGAGGTCATGGAAGTGGGGGGCAAGGTGTAGTTGTAAGGCCTTGTAAGCTTCTGTAAGGACTGTGGCTTTTCCATGGAGTGAAATAGAAGCCACTGGAAGGTTTTGATAAGAAGAGTGACATACTCTATTTCATTTAACAGGATCGCCTGGGCTGCTATGCTGAATGAGACAAAAAAGGATCAAGGCCTGATGAAGGAAGACCCTTTAGGAGGGTGATCCAAGGGAGAAATGATAGTGGTAGCATGGGTTGGGAAGGTTGCAGTGGAGATGGTGAGAAGTGCTAGATTCTGGATATATTCTGAAACTGGGTCAGATGTGAGGTGAGAGAGAGAAGTCAAGGATGACCCCCCAAGATTCATGGCAAGGATGAGGGTTGCCATTTATTGAGATCTGAAAGAGTGCCAAATGAGCAGCTTTGGGAAGGAAGGTCAAATTTTGTACAGATTAAGTCCAAAATGCACAAGTAATACTTTTTCAAAAGAGAATTCATTTTGTAAATGTACCTGTGAGCATTAGGAAATCATAGAACTGGTGATCATATCTCTCCAGTGTGCTGATTGCCTTAGTGGCTGGCTAGGGTAACACCTTTTGAGACCTGTTATTGCTTTCTTCCTTGGACTTTCCACCTTCCCTGAGAATGTTTCTACCTCTCCTTTGTTGGAAGAAGTACAACAGGAAATTTAGAAAACCCAAATATATAACTGCTTTGGAAATAGCAATTTTTTGCTGTTAAGCAAAGTCCATCTGTGAAATAACTCCTTTTCTTGACCTCTTGGACACCCAGAAGGACAGATGAACTGTATTCAGAAATTCAGGAAAGCCACTAGCTTGGGGGAAAGAGCTGTGTCAGGACAGAGGCCCATGCTTTGGCTTCCAGGGCTGTGTCGCTGAGTCCACAGCTTGGCATAGCTTTCTCCAGTAAGTCAACTGCTTAGCTTTGGCCCCAAATAGCCCTCTGCTGAGTGGTTGTCCAGGCTGAGAAAGCAAGCAAAAAGGCTTTTTGCTCCAGATATCATTGCTCTCACCTTCTCTGAAGCAATGACATTCATAACCTGGATTTTGGCCTTAACCTCTGAGTTCCCCTTCCACATTCCTCATCTTGAACTACCCAACCTGAAAATACACTCTTTAAGTCTTATGCAAGAGTGCCATGCATTCTGCTTCATCCGAGTCATTCCGTGTAAATTAATTTTCCAAATAACTGAAGCTTAGCTATCCCTTGACATCAACTATATGAAGGAGAATTTTTCTGAGGATGAACGATGTCTATTCTTACTATCTTAACCAGAGTACATGGAACAAAATTGAACTTTCTGCCATAAGGCTGTCTTCTCACAATGACAATGTCTGAGGCTCTCATGAAGTATGGAGAGTCTATGTCTGTGTCTGCTACACTGGATGACCTCAGATTGCCATGTTTTTGAGGTGTGTATTTCTTCTTAAAAAGGTGTTTTTCATGTTTTACTGCATCATTCCTGCTGACATTTGTTGTGTAGTTGCTGCTCATTTAACATGCTGGAAAACACCGAAAAACCACATAGTCAGGATTGTGCATAAATCATCTGTCTGAGAACCTTGATTTAGTGCTAGAGAATTTAGTGCACTGAGGTCATTTTCAGCTTTATTTTTATGGTTCTAGATTTCCTGAAAAATAGGCATGATGGATTATGCATAGATAATGAGCTTTTATTTGGATATGACTTGAGCATTTTTAACTTATCTAATTCCCAACTTTACTCTTAGTGGCTGATACGTGATCTTAGAAATGTGAGATAGCATTTGTAATAGAATTCTAATATTGCTCTTCATGGTCACCCTATGTAAGCTCCTTCTCTTGAGTTTGGGCAAGACCTAGGAGTATGATGGGATAGCACTCTAGTGATTAGGTTACTTTATATGTTTGGCAAAGGTGAAGGGATTTTGAATATGTAATTAAAGTTTCTAATCAGCCAGCTTTAATTCAATCAAAAGGGAGATTGACCCAGGTGGGTCTGGCTTATTCAAGTGAACCCTTTAAAAAAGGGTCTAGAGGGAAGCGGTCTTATCCCCTGCCAGCTTTGAAGAAGCAAGCTGCCATGAGTTTATACAGTTGTGAGTAAATTAATTTAGCCAGCAATCGCGTGAATTTGAAGGATCTTGAACCTCAGATGAGACCACAGCCCCAGCCAACACCTTGACTGTAGTGGGAAACCCTGAACAGAGGACTCCCTTAAGCTATATCTGTACTCTCCATCCATGGGAGCTGTCAGATAATAAATGGGTATTGTTTTAAGCAGATAAATTTGTGATAATTTATTATGAAGGAATAAAAAATTAAGACAGCATCCTATTTGGATTTTGTGTTTAAAAAGGTAAAAGAGCATATTGTACTTGCCATGCATGGGTTCACACAAACGTAATCACATTATTATAATGACCTCATCCTACTATGGATAATATAAATTCTCAGTTTTAGTCAGTCCAGGAAATAAAACCCAAGAATTTATTAAGATTATCCTTGTCCTTTCCTGAGCTTCAGTAAATAAAATGTGCAGAGTTGTAGTGAGTAGTAAGTCCAAGCCAACATTTCTCTATCACTGTTTTTACCCAGGAGAGAGTCGTAAGCTTTAAAAAAAGATCTCACTTAAAAAAAAAAAAAAAAAAAAAAAGCTAAACTAAACAGTGTGTAGGAGGTGGGATCAAAAATTTTTTATGGCGGTGTTTTTGTTGCTTATTTATTTTGTAGGTAAGTGCAACAGAATGTAATGATGGTAAAATATCTTACATTTTTCTGTGCTTTATAAATCTTTTTAAAGCTTGTTACATATGGCCCTCATGATATATGTCACTTCAACATGAGTTAATTAAGTACAACCTGGCAGGCAAGTAGTTTCGTTATTTATGGATTTCATTTTTAAAATTTTAATTCCAGTATAGTTAAGATACAGTGTTATATTAGTTTTAGATGTATGGGATAGTAACTCAACAATTCCATACATTATGGATTTCATTGTTAAAGTATTTTTAAGGAGTCATTTCAATATAGTAGAAATTTGATCTCTCTCTCACACACCTGTCCTTGATTCATCTTGTTTTCCTCTTTAGAGTCCCCCCTTATCGGTTATCTGAGCATTCTATCAAGGTATTCTATGTAGTAACGATTAAATATTCAAATAATTATGCATAAGTAAATGGTACCTAATGCTCACAAAGTGCGATTAATTAATTTAACTGATTTTCTGACAATAAGGTATATCTGCATTTCTAAATGGCAAATTATTACTTGAATATATTGATAAAATTGAGTTATTAGTATTTTATTTGGGATTTTTCTATGTTTATTCATGCAAGAAAGTTATTTGTCCTTTCCAGTTTTTATAGTCTGTCATCTTTTGGTATTGAGGTCGTGAGAGTTTCCTAGAATAACTCAAGAAGAGAAAGACTTTTATCTTGCTCCATTCAGCAACAGCTTAAATAGAATTGTAATTATCTTTTCTTTGAAAGTTTAAAAGGTGTCACCTAAAAACATAAAAAAATAAAAAAATAAAAGGTATCACCTAGAAAAAAATCCTTTGAGTTGTTATCTTTCTGCAGCTAATTATTTGACAATCTTTGTGTTTTATTTTGAAGTATTAGATTTTGTCAGGTATTTTGTCTTCTTGTGTTAAGTGAAAAATGTAAATTTTACTGGAAATTGATATATTTCACTAGAATTAAAAAAATTTACAAGGCAAGGATTTTGAAGAGCATTCTCCAAAGTTGTACCAATAGTCTCTTGCCCAAATGTAAATTTGTATGTATTTTTATCTTTCATGCTTTGATGTGCCTTTTTTGTTTTAGCAATAGCAACAAACAGCACTTGAGTTTATTAACTGTACTGTTTCTGTCTTTCCTGAAAATAATAATGTCTAATGCTTAATGTCTACCACAAAGTACTCAGCTTTTAATACACATTATCTCATTTCTATGCAACAACCCTCAAAGGTAGATTTTTAAAAATAATCTCAAGTTACATATAAGAAAATGGTTTCTTCAGGAGGCTAGGTCATGATCCTTCTACTGCTAAATAGGAAACTGAGACTCCGCTCTGCTCTCTGACTCCAGATACTAAGCTTTAGATTTTACTTTCCTGCTTTTCTTAATTTTTCTTCATGTTTTCCTCTAGTTACTTGGCACAACTTCTAACTTCTTTTTTTAATTTTTATTTATTTTATTTTAATTTTTTTATTGGAGTTCAATTTGACAACATATAGCATAACACCCAGTGCTCATCCCGCCAAGTGCCCCCCTAAGTGCCCATCACCCAGTCACCCCAACCCCCCGCCCACTTCCCCTTCCACTACCCCTTGTTCATTTCCCAGAGTTAGGTGTCTCTCATGTTTTGTATCGGAAAAGGACAAACATTATATGGTCTCATTCATTTAGGGAATATAAAAATTAGTGAAAGGGAATAAAGGGAAAGGAGAGAAAATGAGTGAAAATATCAGTGAGGGTGACAAAACAACTTCTAACTTCTTGAGTTGCATGTTAACTTTCATTTTTTCAGGGCACCTGGGTGGCTCAGGGGTTGGGTATCTCCCTTCGGCTGAGGTTGTGATCCTGGGATCCCGGATCTAATCTTGCATGGAGCTACCTGCAGGGAGCCTGCTCCTCCCACTGCCCATGTTTCTGTCTCTCTTTGTCTCTCATGAATGAATAAATACATAAAGTCTTAAAACAAAAACTTTCATTTTTTATTTATGAATGAATCTATTTATAGGTATAAATCTATCTTTGAGTTCCACTTTTCTCAGATACATTTTATGTGTAATTATCAATGTCATTTTAGCTAAATATTCTAAAATTGCATTATTTCTTTTTTGAATTGAATTTAGAAGAATTTTCTTTTCCCAATGAGTAAGGTTTTTGATGTTGCTTACATGATGTTGTTGTTTATATCTGTAAATAATGGTAGTTGGATTTTGATAAAAATATATTTACTATTTCCATATTTGGCATTTACTGAGGTATCTAATATATAATTTGTTTTTAAAAACATACTATAGATTCCTAAAAGGCAATGTATTCTCTGTGCATAAGCACTGTTGTGCCCATTAAATCTATTTTTAATTTTTATATTTATATATATACATATTTAAAGATTTTATTTATTTATGCATGAGAGACACAGAGAGAGGCAGAGGCACAGGCAGAGGGAGAAGCAGGCCCAATCCCAGGAACTGGGACTCAATCCCAGGACCACAGGATCATGACCTGAGCCAAAGGCAGATGCTTAACTGCGGAGACACCCAGGCGTCCCTAAATCCATTAAAAAAAAAAAGATTTTATTAATTTATTTGAGAGAGAGAGAGAGAGAGAGAGAGAGATGGAGAGCACAAGCAGGGGGAGCAGGAGAGAAGAAGACTCTCCACTGAGCAGGAAGCTCGATGTTGGGCTCCATCCCAAGACCCTGGGTTCATGACCTGGACAAAGGCAGACACTTAACCCACTGGGGCCCCCAAACCCCCCTATTAAATCCTAATTAAATTTTTAAATGTAGTTTGAATTATCTTATCCTTGGTCTTTCAAGGTTGTGATATAGGTGAACTGTTTCCCAAGAAAATTGACTCTCTGTGACTCTTTTTGTTTCCAACAATTCTTATGTGATTTATGTCAATATTATGCTAGTTATTTACATAAAGCTCGGTTATTATTATAGCTATCTTGTGGCTATACGTTTTTTGGAAACACAAAACGATACTCTCTTTTTCTTCCTAATTCTTTTAGTCCTAAACTTTTAATAATACTGCCAACTCTACTTTTTGTTTGACTGTTTCTGTATTTTTGTTTATTCTTTTGTTTTTAGCCTTTTTGATATATAATTTAGAATATGATGCTAGAGTTTGACTATTTTTTGTTAAATTTGAGAATCTTCATTAAGAAAGTTACAGATAGTTTCTGTTTCCTTGTTGTATGTGTGATCTTCTGTTGTATGATCCTCTGATAAGATTTCCCTTCTCTGGGATCCCTGGGTGGCGCAGCGGTTTGGCGCCTGCCTTTGGCCCAGGGCGCAATCCTGGAGACCCGGGATCGAATCCCACGTCGGGCTCCCTGCCTGGAGCCTGCTTCTCCCTCTGCCTGTGTCTCTGCGCCTCTCTCTCTCTCTCTGTGACTATCATAAATAAAAATTAAAAAAAGATTTCCCTTCTCTAATGAGAATTTTTTTCTGACTTTACTCCTGTAGATTTTTTCCCCAGTTTTTGTGCTCTTTATGTATTAAAATTTACACACAATGTCTTACCTTCTACTGGAAGACAACTTTAAGTTATTTTTTAAAAAATCATGCTTAGACTTATAGTTATCCAAAATATTAATGCCAATAACAAAATAGTGTCTATTGGTTTTCCCTTGTAAGAAATTGCATTGTTAGCTCTCTTGGTGGCACTAGAGTCCTGTCATGTGGAAAAATGGGGACATCAACTCTGAGTATAAGTATGAATAGAAGAGTGGGGCGCTGAAGTGGAACCATATTTTACTTCTTTTCCCCTCTTTTTATATGCATAAGAATGGTATATGATTTAAAATTCTACACTTACAAAAGCCTTAAAAAGGTATCTCAATTAGTATAGCAAAAATGTCAAGTGATCAAATACCATGTCATAGTTTAAATGGCAGAGATTTTTTCTCCCTTAGTGGGACCTAAAATAATGGTGTATTTAGGATGGTGACATAAGTGAGAAGAAATCTTGTAATTTTTTGGAAAACATTTTTCCTGCATGATAAAGGAAGGCTGAGATCATTGTTTCAACCTCGGAAATCCTAAAAGAGATAAGATTGGCCACACCTTGCTGTGGAGAGTTGGTTCCACCTGTTGACCCAGGCTGACAGGATGTAGGGGAACTGGTAGCTCTGCAAGAGCAGTTGGGCCACCTGCTGGGGCTGGAGCAAGAATCTAACTTCTTGGCTGTTACTGCAACTGCTGGGGGTGTCATGATCTGTCAGCAGCTGGGATATAATAGCACTAAAGTGAGTTACACCACCAGAGAAACTTCTCTTCTCCTCTTGTGGAGTCCGGACAGATCTCACCCTTATGTCATGTGTTCCTAAATCTCTGCAGAGGAAAGCTTTAGAAATAAATATCTAGGTGACCTGGGTGGCAATATCCAGTAAGCATCCCCATGGGCTTTTAAGGACCCAGTGAGTCTTTTAAACCATGCTGATGACAAGTAGATGTGGCGGGACTGGTGCTTGACACAGGGCCCTTTACACACCATCTAGTTATTGTGACAGTTTTCCTGTTTAATCTTAGCTAGAGGTCTGCTTGATAGCACCTTGCAGTGCCTGCTTAGTAACCTAGCAGCCTGAGAATAGAGACCAAGGGCCAAGATTGACCATCTCTGTGACTTTTCTTTGTATTAGGAGAAGTTGAGTACTGAGAGTTGATTTTGTCTTTGGCTCAGTCTCTATGGCAAGCACAGATTTTTCTGGTAGCTCTCACAGGCATTCACGTCTGTTCTGGGCACTTGGGTGGCCCCTCTGAGTAGGTTTTTCTGAATATTCTTTGTATTCAACAAAGCAGATCCCACTCACTGCTGTACTCAGTCCCATCTTTAGTTTCTCATCTCCAGATGCAAACTGGGGGAGGGATTGGTGGAAATCTTTCAGGGTCTTCTTGTGATTTTTTTCTCTGGAGTATTGATTACAAGCTGACCTTGATAGTTTCCTTTAATCTTGTCCCAAGTAAACTATAACTTGATTTTTTTAATGTTATCATAAGGATGGCATCCTTCCTTAGTTCCTACTGTGATACAGATCTTTCCTATTTTTATGTTACTTTGGTCATTTGGGGGGTGAGGAGCTGTAGACAATGGAGAAAGCCTTTGCTCCAGTTGTGTGTTTTGGCTGTTTTTTTTTGTTTTGTTTTGTTTTTTGAACAGAAGTCTGGTCTTCCTGCATCTGTAGGATTTACAAAGAGAAACACTGTGAAAATTACTAATTCCATACTTGCATTGGAGCCTTCGGGGAGATGTGAGAAATATAAATTTGGGGGACAGGGACACCTGGGTGGCTCAGTAGTTGAGCATCTCCCTTCAGCTGAGGCCGTGATCCCAGGATCTAGTCTCTTGTGGGGCTCCCCGCAGAGAGCCTGCTTCTCCCTCTGCCTATGTTTCTGCCTCTCTCTCTCTCTCTGTCTCTCATGAATTAATAAAAATTAAAAAAAATTAAAAATAAAATAAATAAATTTGGGGGACGTCAGCCTATAGTGGCAGTCAGGTCACAGGAATAGGAGAGACTGCCTCAAGCAGGTTCCAAAACCTTGCAGATCATTGACTCGTCTCCCAGATTCTAATTTAGCAGATTTATGGGTCCCAAGAATCTACAATCTTTTTTTTTTTTAAGCTTCCAAATAAAGATTTCTAGAATTGGGTGTTAAGAGAAGAACTTATTAAGACAATGCTCCCAGAATGGTCCTATTTAGGTAAGAATGGTTTATGTCTACCACACATGGATATGTTGTAGGGATGATGGCATGGTCATCAATTGAAAAAGTGATGAAGATTTTGAGAAGTCATTGTGAGGAAGAAGTGGGCATGCCGATGAGAAATGTAAACAAAGTGGGAGGGCAGAGAAAATTTGACACCAATGCATGTGATTATGCAACTTTCTCCGTCCTGCTCTGAAAGCTGAGTGTAGACACAGAGATGAGTAGTTGGCTTAACTGAGTTGAGTGAAGCAAGGGACAAGGGCAGGACACCAAGGGCTACATGAATCTGCAGGTGTCTGACCACAGCCTCTATCTGTTTAATTTTCTGCTACCCTAACCTATTCCCAGTATAGCTACCCTGGACCCCAAAACTGCCAGTCCCTACTGCCATTCACCCCTTTTTCTCAGGCTGTCTACCCTTGTTTCATTAACCTGGAGCCCAGGGACATCACTTCAGTCCCTCTCTTGCATTTAGCCCTCAGAAAATTAAATAACTAGTTTAAGGCCAAACCACTAATAAATGGTAAGACTAAAATTTGAACTCAAGCCAGTCCAAGTTTTTGGGCTTTTTTTTGTGTGTTTTGTTTTATTTTAGACCACTACTTTATAGGACTGCTATGGTGGGATAGCGATGTCCCACCAGACCCTGTTTCAAGGACTACCCAGCGGCAGGGAGTGCGATCAGCAGACACACTTCAGCTCTCAGGCCCCTCAGAGATGCTTCTGCAGCAGAGAACTGCCTCACCCTGCTAGTGACCGATCAATGCATGAGTATAGAGGCTTGGCCCTCTCAGCCTGGCTTGGGACAACTCTGAATGAACTTTGTCTCCAGAGCTCCCTGTGGAGGTGGCTGAGGCTGTCCCGGGCCCACATCACACTTTCCTTCCCCTTTCCTGCCTCCTTCCCAGCCCTCCCTTCCACAGGCGTTGATCCCAAGGGCACTCCTTAATAAACATGCTCCATGTTAAATGTTCTTCGAGAGTCTGTTTCCCAGGGAACCCCATGTGCGACAGCTTCTCAAGCATGTAAGAGCCAGAATTCCCTGTTACAGAAGTCCTGTGACTTCTCACCTTTCCCAGAGAAAGTGTTTCCAAAAGTGTTTCTGAAAATTGTGAGGTCCAGATGAAGCTGGATGCTCCTTCCCCTGGTCACTGGGATCATACCTAGTCTAGTCTTTAGGTTTTGGGGATATAGGGCTCAAGAGGGATGGTTTAATCTGGGGCTGAGTGAGGCAAATGTCCCAGATTTAGAGTGGCTAGCCTGCTACTTAAGTTTTGGTGACTGTTTCCTTTTTCCTCCCTCATTATCCTCCTGAGCTGAGTCGGGGCTTAGAATTTTGAATTTTTTTTTTTTTTAAGATTTTATTCATTCATGAGAGACACAGAGAGGGAAGCAGAGACAAAGGCAGAGGGAGAAGCAGGTTCCCCGCAGGGAGCCCGATGCGGGACTTGATCTTAGGACCCTGGGATTCCACCCTGAGCCAAAGGCAGTTACTCAACCACTGAGCCACCCAGGTGCCCCTAGAATTCCAAATCTTAATTCCTGGTTTTAGGCAAGCGTGAGACGAGGCAACGAATTGAATTTTTAATGCTTACATCTGATATGCCATTGCACGGTGATCTGCATCAACTTGAAAGCAAAAATGTGACCTGGGCCAAAGCATACAAATTTCAATGCTTTTATTTCAGGTTCATTGTTTCTCTTGTATTTTATCAGTTAGAATAAGCAGTCAAAATGTGTTAAGAAAGAAAAAATCAGGTCATTCATCAGAAAAAAAAATTGTTGATTTTTCAGTATGATTATTATAGGAATATTAATAAAAATTTAAAAAATCAATACTTGTATGTTGTCTACAACACACAATTTTGTAATTTTGTAAGTTTCTCCACTTCACATTAGATTATTCCTCTCACTCCATACAATCAGTATATAGAGTAAGTAAGTATATGATTCAGGATATATTTCTTTATAATGGTTTGAAAATTTGGGTATTAGGTTTTCAATTAGACATCTAAGAAGATCTCATCTGTGCTAACCACTTAATTAGAAACAAATATGCAAAGAAATACTATGATGGAGATTTCAAAATAGTAGGCAAAACAAAGTCTGTATATTAAAAATGGAATCTAGTTCATCTAATTTGAATATTGTTGTCTTCTGATCCACCTGACATACTCTTCAGTCAGCAGCAAATTG
The DNA here is from genome assembly GCF_053574225.1 of Canis aureus. Lineage (NCBI taxonomy): Eukaryota > Metazoa > Chordata > Mammalia > Carnivora > Canidae > Canis > Canis aureus. The sequence goes on along the minus strand of NC_135642.1, from coordinate 19,308,452 downwards.
AAGCCATATGTTATCAATAATCACTCAGATCACTCTAAGTATATACGCTGTGTTACATTAAATAACCTTATTTAGGTAACTGCTTTAAACATGTTGTAGACTCAAGTACTTCTTAAAGTTTTCAGTTATTGATTTTCAAATCTTCTTTGTAGGTATAAGCCTCTCAGAAGGCCAAATGTAATCGAGGTTCCTGCCCAGTCTGTCTTTTCCTTTGATAACCACCCACAGTTACTCTACTAGCCTGTCAATAAGCATTTAATGAGGACCTGCTGTGGGGCTGAGGCCTCTACCAAGGCCTAGCAGCGAACACAAGATTAGGTTTGCCTGGAGATGCTTACAATCAAGTTGGTGGTTTTCATGAGGATAAACCAGCATGGTCTCCTTAATTTTCTTGTTTATCAACAGCAACAATAAAGATGTTTTCCTAGGGGTAGTATTTCTAGGATATCAGCTTTGATACCCTCTTAAGCTGATAGAAAAAAATAGCCCCCAATAACTAATAAAAAATAATGACAGTTTCTATGGAATCCTGTAAGATTGTCTCAGAGGTTTGTAAATCCATAGATCAGATTTACAACATAAAGTACCAGAACATATTTCCTAATTTTTCGTACATTAAAATGTGTTCCAATCTTTCACATACTAAGAGTAAAATGTCAGGACATTTTTGTGGTTTCCTCTAACTAGTAAAACAGGAGGGAGGTTCTTTGTGAGGATTTCCAACCAAGCCATGTACAACCAATCTGATATAGATCCTTTTCTTGCAACTGGAAGGCTCCTGACAGCATGGAAGAAAAATTTAAAAAGTGACAATTACTATAGGCAGTAACATAACTAGTCATCTGAGCTATTTAATAACCAATGGTCTGAAACTTTTGTAACCCTCCCCCCAAACATGAAAGCACTGAAATTATTCTGAACATAGATATTAAACCGATGTATTTCTCAGATAAGACAAATATCTATAAACCAGAAAAATAGTCTTAGGCATTGTAGAGCAGCAACAAAATATAACCATAAATTTTTATTCCTCTATAAATAGAAAATTTGATCAACCAATATCTCTCCTTTTTTTGATGGAAATGATTTTCCCTATATTTTAAAGCTCTTGTATTTGGCAGAAGCCTCAGAAAACAGCTACCCAATTCAGGAGACTGTTCTAGGTCTTAGATGGATAGTCCTCTGCTGTAGACCTTGAAGGCATATTAATCTTTATACATAGGAATCATATCATGGAGTAAAATGTGAAATAGCTGTTTTCCATGTTTAGTTGTCAATCTTTAAGTTAAGTAAGCATTCCTATTTCCAACAGGTACACCTCTAAAATTTGTGAAGTGAAGGGCAAAAGTGGAAACAGGAAGAGTCCTATGCCTTTTTTTCCTACCTTGGTCTCTTTCAACATAGCAGGGAGCCACATGCTGTGGACTCTACCTCAGGAGCACTACACAGGGAAGAAGCCCATGAGCCTCAGTGGCTGACTTGAGGCCTGTTAGGCAGAAGGTTCCAGGGTCAGGTTTCTGGAGCATGGGCTGAAAAGGGAGCCAAGATTCTATGTGGGCACATGCCTTGGCCCTACATGTGGGGCACACCAGAGAGAAAGTCCAAGTGGCAGGGTCTCAGGGTGACGTTTTTTTCTCACTGTCTAAAATCCCACATGTTCCAAAATTTTAAAACTTTCCACCTGAATAGTCATTATTTTTTAAGTCAATTAACCCATTTACCTAAGATTCCCCTCTAATATTCTTAAATGTCTGCAGTGATACTTACAGAACAATGAGATTAGCAGCTCTTGAGTGCTCCTGTAAGAGTTCATTCAGTCGAACTTGGCGGTAGCTCTGTGGACAACATTTAGATTTTGTTGAGAGCAGTTCCACCAGAATTATGAATGTGAATCTACTTAAATTATGGAGAAGTAAAAAAAAAAAACCTCACTTCAAAAAAAATTACAATTATTTCTTTCATATTTGGATACTAGTAGTGTTTTAAAAAACTCCTGGAAAAAAAAATAAAAAAATAAAAAAAATAAAAAACTCCTGGGAGGGGCACCTGGGTGGCTCAGTGGTTGAGCACCTGCCTTTGGCTCAGGTAGTGATCCCAGGGTCCTGGGATCAAATCCTGCATTGGGCTCCCCACAGGGAGCCTGCTTCTCCCTCTCCCTATGTCTCTGTCTCTTTCTGTGTCTCTCAGGAATAAATAAATAAACCTTAAAAAAAACTCCTGAGAAATTTTGGAAATATAAAGAATAAGATCAGGTTGTTGTGCTATAGTGGCTTATTGAAGTCTAAGGAAAAAAAAAAAAAAACAAGCGAGCAGAAAACATGGTTAACAGTAAAGAGAAGGTGAGAATGGCCAGATCTGGGAACAGATTAGAGGTAGAAGAACTAATAGAATCATGATACCAATTTAATATCCTAAGCACATAAATTATATCCTAGTCTACATTATATAGGCTCTTTGAATATTTTATCAGCACAGCAGACTTGTTTCAACTAAAATGTCAGCCAAAGACTCACTTGGAAAAATAACTACATTGACAATTTTGCAGGGATGAGAATAATACCATTCATTATACTTCATTGGTTCAGAAATCAAGGCTTAGATGTATGATTTGCTCAATTAGGTGAAAAATCTTTGTTAGAAGTGGGCAGTTTATGAGAGAGAGAGAGAGTGAGAGAGAGAGAAAAGAAAGCAAACTCTTAACTATAGAGAATCAACAGGGTTGCTGGAGGGAAGTGGGTGGGGGATGGGCTAAAGGGGTGATGGAGATTAAGGAGAACACTCTTTTAAAAAAAATTAATTTATTTATGATAGACATAGAGAAAGAGAGGCAGAGACACAGGAGGAGGGAGAAGCAGGCTCCATGCCGGGAGCCTGACATGGGACTCGATCCTGGGACTCTAGGATTGCGCCCTGGGCCAAAGGCAGGCATCAAACCACTGAGCCACCCAGGGATCCCAAGGAGAGCACTTGTGATGAGCACTGGGTGTTGTATGGAAGTAATGAGTCACTAAATTCTACACCTGAAACTGATTATACTGTATGTTAACTAAGTGGAGTTTAAATGAAAATGTGAAACTAGGGGTGCCTGGGTGGCTCAGATGCTTAAGCAACTCTTGATTTTGGCTCAGGTCATGTTCTTAGGGTTCTGAGATTGAGCCCCACATCAGATTCTGTACTGAGCCTGGAGTCTGCTTAAGATTCTCTCTCTCCCTCTCCCTTTGCCTCTGCTCATCCCCCAACTCTCTCTCTCTCTGCCTCTCTAAAAATTAAAAAAAAAAAGTGAAACTAAAAATAATAAAAATAAAAATCTTCCCAACTTCCCCTAATAAACAAGCAAACAAATAACTGGCCAGTTTATTATACAGTTTATCAATCTTAGCTCAGTATTTTCTCCACTAAATTTGAAAAGCTTTAGTATCTCTCATTCTAATTTGTTTCAAGTTCAGCTCCTAATGTAATTTATTATATCCATCCTACAAAATGTGCCCAACCCAACTTTGATAATCATTATTCCAATTATGTATTTTCTCAGATTACTTTGTTAGTTTTCATAACCTCATCAGGTTAAAATTTTTTGTTACTGTGTTAAATTGTGAGTCACTTACCTTTAACTTGGTACACATATTGACTTAAGTTATTTTAGAATGATGGATCTATCTCCTGGTCTATAAAATTAAATCTGAAAGGAGACTTCGCAATACATATCAATAATCTGAGATTTTTTTTATCTTTCAAGAAAAGCATTGATTTTATATTAAGAAGTGGAAACCAGTTTCTAAATCCTCATATCCAGTAATATATGATTGAAAAGGACTTGAAAAATGCAGAAACCCTGGATCTGGAATAATGAAATTCTATAACAGATACATCGTTACTTCTTGATCTTTAAATCAACCACTGTTTTCTTTTTCAGCTAGTTAGACAGTAAAGTAAAAATTAAGGAAGACAAGTCCTTACCTTTTCCTTGACTGCTTCCAGTTCTGCATCTGTAATTTTCCATGGGGTTTCTCTCTTTAATTTCTCAGCAGTTGTTAAATCTTTGCAGCTTTCATGGAGACGATATGGTTCAATCATCTCTTCAAAGACTTTCCAGCTGAAATTGGAATTATAAAGGAGGGCTCACAGTGGGAAACTAACTCATTATTTCACAGATACTCCAGGTATGACTGGCTCTGCTGGCTGCAGAATCAGACCTGAATGTCATGCAAATCTTTTAAGAATTATCTTTGCAGGGGAATTACTGTGAGTAAAGCCATGGATATAGTACTGCCTCCCTACCTAAGGAAAGGCCTTAACATGTTTGAAGCCCTGTTAGCCTACTGCGCAATAGACCCTCAATAAAAACGCATCAACACATAGATAGTAATTATTCTGCAAATACATTTTCTACACAGTATAGTCAAAGACACCATTGTAATGTAAACACTTTAGCTCATAAATAAGTTTCCATCTGCTTAAATGAGTTTCCATCTGCTCATTGTACAGACTGTCTAGGAGACATTCATGAATTAATGTGGGAGATGAACTAGGTTACTTGGGATAGGATTTGGCTGGGCTTTCTCTCTCCTTTTAGTCCAAAGGGCCCTTTCCCTGCCGGCAGGGGGCGGTGGATGGGCAGCTAGAAGAATAGCAAATTTAATGGTTATAGAGCAATTTGGATGTTTGCAGCAAATAATGCAGCTTTTGTCCTTCTCATGTCTACTGTTGCTGTCTGAGATGTTTAAATGACTATTTTTCAGGTGCATGTTAGAGGAATGAACAAAAATCAATAATATTTTTATGTCTAAAAATCTGAGGCCATTTTAGAGCAATTAAGAAGAAATCATTGAGTGGAAAACTAATAGCAGTATCTCACAGCTGTGGAACATTTTAAAGAGTGCCAGAAAATCTCATTCTTGTCTTTTGTAAGAATCTCAGATTTTTTTAAACAGTAGTACAAAACAAAGCTTACAATTTATGAGAATGGTTGTCTTCAGTGTGCTACTGTAAGATGATGCCAAATAATACAATATCTTTTGATTTCATATAATATAGCTTATAATTTAGTAACTTTGGAATGAGAGGTAACTAGAATCAATGTGCTGCTGGGTTAAGGAATTAAAATATGAGTTCAATGATCGGTTGCCCTGATTTTGAATTTGCAGATCAAAGTGCAGAGATTATAAAGGAGAACCTGCCAGTGCCTTTATTAAGGGATTGAAGAGATAATGAATGTAGTAGATTTCTGACACTTTGGTTTCTTTAGAATAGACAACAATGGGGAATGACTGATATGCCCTATTCTTTCAACTACATGATACTTTTATTTGCTATTCCTTCCAACAGTGCCATGCCTTCAGAGACCCTCGGCTGTAATTTGTGCAATGGAAAGGTGCCAGCCTAGGAAAGAAGAACCTGGGTTCTCACTCCCACACTTCCATTGTCCTCCTGGACCTGGATAACCTCGCCTATAAAAGGAGATAATGGTGGCTGCTGAGAGCTGGCCTGAAGATTGGTGTCATGGTTAGATGATGATTTGGGTGACAGTGCTCTGAAAAGTGTATAGTGCCCTATAAAACCAAGGTGTCTTGGTTATACAGTTATAGGACTTAGGTTAGCAGTTGAGAGGCTCTCTGTTTAAGCTCTCTATATACTTATTTTGATCAAGATAAAAGTTTTATTTGCATCTCAGCCCAGGTGCTTATTAGAAAAACCAGTTTGAAAACAGTTTCCTAAGAAAGGAAGTGGAGTGCATGTTGCTTGTTGTCTCCTTGGCATCCATACTATCCTCCCCAATGCAGTTTGGGTGAGAGTGACTCCATCCCCAGCATAAGCTAATCAGCACAATTCTATTCCATCTGCCAGAGCTCTTTGGCCAGGGTAGGCACATATCTCAGGCAAACTTGACCAAAGGGCACCTAGCATTTCACTGACCAAGTAAAATGGCTTAGTGGCTTAGGTAGGTGCAATGGAGCCCATGATGTGAGTTCAATGACTAAAGAAGAGACAAGCTTTCTGTCCCACTGAACATAAATGAGCAAGTATGTAGTCCTGGTTGCTACTGGCTGTCATCTTGTTTTTATGAACAAAATCAATTTTGATTGATGCTTTCATAATGGAAGGTCGAGTAAAGATAATGGAAGAGAATTAGTCCTTGATTACAAAATTAACCTTCTAGATCAAGCTTTGCCTGAAAGCCAAAACATAATTGGATTTTTCAGTTATGTTTACCAATAATTTGCATCATTTAAGTCACTTTTTATTTGCATCAAAACATGCTGAGTGACATAATGGGTTATAATGGGACTGTATTTGCCCATTTATTTTCTCTCAACTCTTACTGTTCTTTGTCTATGTTCATCTTGACTTCTTCCTCCTAAGGTTTATTCCTGAGCTGGCCATTTTCCATTCTTCTAGCTAGATGATGCAAAGGTGGCTCAAGATTTTTATTCTGATTCTTATGAAATCTGATTTTTTATATAAAAATTTCCAAAGAGTTTATTTATTCATGAGAGACACAGAAAGAGAGGCAGAGACATAGGCAGAGGGAGAAGCAGGCTCCCTGTGGTGAGCCTGATGTGGGACTGATCCCAGGATCCCAGGATCACCACCTGAGCCAAAGGCACATACTCAACCACTGAACCACCCAGGTATCCCTATAAAATTTTTTTTAATTGACTCCAGAATAGGCCAAGTTTTACATGCCATTGAATGTAAATGACCATTAGTTCAATTTAAAAAACTAATTTACACCTGCCCTGCCTTCTTCATCCTTGTTCTTCATGACACCAAAGTATAAAAATTTGTTAATTGTAAAAAAAAATTTCCCCCTAAGTTCATATAAGATTTTTCTCAAATTAATAGGCTAGTTGTTATGTGACCACTCTAGTATCTTTTTTTTTAAAGATTTTATTTATTTGAGAGAGAACATGGGGAGAGGGGCAGAGAAGGAGGGAGAGGGATAGGCCGATTCCCACTGAGCGCAGAGCCCCACACAGGGCTGGATCTCATGACCCTGAGATCATGACCTGAGTCAAAACCAAGAGTCAGCTGCTTAACTGTTTAACTGCTTAACAGAATGGGCCACCCAGGCACCCCACGACTCTAGTATCTTTAAAGTATCCAGTTAATTGCTTCTACTTTCTCTTTAATTTCTGTGTAAAGATTGTTGCTTTTTTGGCCTATGACTTTTAAATCAGTACATTCAATAAAAAATAAAATTTAACCACAGGAGATTTTCAGTTTCTCCAGGCTCAATTATTTTCTCATTAACTTTGCTTTTGTACTCCCTTTCACCCTTGCCCAGCCATATTTATAATGTTTCTATGATAAAATATCTCCATAATACTGATGTTTTATGAGTAGTCAAAGGATTTATTAGAGTCAATCTAGGTACATTTAACATTAGCCTCCAACATGGAAATCATTCTCAAACTATTTTTGACATTGTATGTCACATGATGACCAAGAAAAAGCAGTGTTGGGGAGATAATTATTAATGGTAGGTAGGGGCTTCCTGGCCAAGAGAGCTGAAATAGAGCTGGCACTCTAATAAGTGTTAGGCCCTTGGACAGGGCCTGGATCAGCTCAGAGGAAGATTCTTCTTTCTCTAATTGAATTCAGAGGAGTTGCCTTTTAAAAATGATCCAAAGGCCTCAACAAAAGTAGGTTTAGAGGGAACATAACTCAACATAATAAAGGCCATATATGAAAAACCCACAGCTCATTATAATCAATTGTGGAAAATTGATAGCATTCCCTGTAAGATCAGGAACAAGACAAGGATGTCCACTCTCACCACTTTTATTCAACATAGTACTGGAAGTCTAGCCATAGCAATCAAACAAGAAAAAGAAACATAAAGCATTCAAATTGATAAGGAAGTAGTATTCCTTATACTATTTGCAGCTGACATGCTACTACATATCAAAAAGCCTAAAAATTCCACAAAAAAACTATTAGACTGATAACTGAATTCAGTAAAGTCACAGGATATAAAACCAATGTACAGAAATCCATTACATTTCTACAATTAGGAAATAACAGAAAGAGAAATTAAGAAAGCAATCCCTTTCATAATTACACCAAAAATAATAAAATATCTGGGAATGAACACAACCAAGGAGGTGAAACACCTGTACTTGAAAGTATAAAACACTAATAGAAGAAATTGAAGATGACACAAACAAATGGAAAGTTATTTCATGCTCATAACTTGGACAAGTATTGGTAAAATGTCTATACTACTTATAGCAACCTACAGATTTAATGCAATCCCTATAAAACTACCAACAGCATTTTTCACAGCTAGGACAAATAATCGTAAAATTTGTATGGAACCACAAAATAGCCAAAATAATCTTGAAAAAGAAAAACCAAAGATTGAAATATCACCATTCTAGACTTCAAGTTATACTACAAAACTGTAGTAATTAAAACAGTATGGTACTGGCACAAAAATAGACACATGGATCAATGGAACAGGACAGAAAGCCCAGAAATAAACCCATAATTATATGGTCAATTAATCTTCAACAAAGGAGACAAGAATATGCAATGGGAAAAAGACAGTCTCTTCAACAAATGGTGTTAGGAAAACTAGACAGCTACGTGCAAAAGAATAAAGCTGGACTACTTTCTTACACCATACACAAAAAATAAACTCAAAATGGATTAAAGACCTAAATGTGAGATCTGAAACCACAAAAATCCTAAAAGAGAGCACAGGCAGTAATTTCTCTGACATTCACCATAGCAACCTTTTTTCTAGGTATGTCTCATGAGGCAAGGGAGATAGACGCAAAAATAGATTATTGGGACTACATCAAAATAAAAACCTTGTGCACAGTGAAGGAAACAATCAGAAAAACTAAAATGGAATCCACTGATAGGGGGAAGATATTTGCAAATTACATATCTAATAAAGGGTTAGAATCCAAAAATATATAAAGAACTTACACAACTTAACATCCCCAAACAAATAATCCAATTAAAAAATGGGCAAAAGACATGAACAGACATTTCACCAAAGAAGACATACAGATGGCCAACAGACCAGTGAAAAGATGCTCAACATCACTCATCACCAGGGAAATGCAAATCAAAACTACATTGAGATATTACTTTACACCTTTCAGAATGGTTAAAAAAAAAAAAAAAAGAAACAGGATGTGGAGAAAATGGAACCATCATGAACTGTTAGTAGGAATGCAAACTGGTGCTGCTACTCTGGAAAATAGTACAGAGGTTCCTCAAAAATTTAAAATAGAGCTACCCTATGATCTAGTTATTGTAGTACTGGGTATTCACCCGAAGAATACAAAAACACTAACTTGAAAGGATATTTGCATCCCCCATTATATTACTTAGTCATAAAAAAGAATGAAATCTTGTCATTTGCAGCAACATGGATGGAAATGGAGATTATAATGCTAAGTGAAATAAGCTAGTGTGAGGAAGACAAATACCACGTAATTTCACTTATATGTGGAATTATGAAACAAACAATTGAACAAAGGAATAAAAAGACAAACCAAAAAAACAGACTCTTAACTATAGAAAATAGACGGTTACTAGAGGGGAGATAGGTGGGAGGATGGTGAAATAGGCGAAGGGGATTAAGAGTACACTTATCATGATGAGCACTGAGTAATACACAGAATTGTTGAATCGCTCTATTGTACACCTGAAGCTAATATAAATAATATAACATAGTTAACTATACTGGAATTAAGATTAAAAGCTTAATAAAAAATTATCACAAAGGTACCAGATGTACTACCAATGGCCATCTGTGAGATTTACCAACTGATCATTCTCTGTTTTAAAGTAGGATTGCTTTTATATATTTGAATATCATTGCCAATGCCAGATATGTGACTGTTTGACAAAGCAATATGGTATCAGTTACAGTGGAAGGCTGAAGAGAGGAGAATGACTCTTCCAGCACCCCTTTCCTTGGTGGTATTTTTTCTTCACACCAGGGTACATTAGCTGCAAAGATTCTTTTATTGCAGTAAAAATAGGTTTTGTTTTGGGTTTTTTTGGAAATTTTCCTCAAGACCTTGAACTATCAGAGAAAAATATCCCCCAAATTGTGAAATCTAATTCATTTTGTTTTTCCTGAGAAAGGGAAATAGATTTCTGCATTCATTGCAGGATGATAAGGATATTTAAGAAACACAAATTAAAATGGTGTCTAAAATTAAATTTAGACACCAGTACAAGAACAAAAATGTCTGGTCCTTCATTTTTTACTACTCTCCATAATATTTACGGTCTGAAAAAAGAATAACAGGGGCATCTGTTATAACTCAGAGGTTGAGGGTCTGCCTTTGGCTCAGGTCGTGATCCTGGAGTCCTGGGTTTGAGTTCCGCATCAGGCTCCCCACAGAGAGGTGTCTGCTTCTTCCTCTGCTTATGTCTCTGCCTCTCTCTGTGTGTTTTTCATGAATAAATAAGTAAAATATTTTTAAAAATGAAAAGAGCACAAAGTTCAGGGTTAGTAAAATAAATTGATGGGCACTCAAACAATGGAAAAGCATTAATGGAAGAGGTACATTGACATCCTTGGTGATAGGACAGATAGGATAGGCATGCAGGGAGTAACTGTGGCAGCATGGCAGAGACTAGCATGAAAGAAAGGGAAAGAAACTTGAGAAAATCAGATTGATCAATAAAGAGGCAAAGGATATAGGAACAAAATTAATCAGCAAGCATAGACAGTCCTTAGTTGCTGTTAAGACAAATAACAGCAAGAAGAATTTGACTACAAGGAGTAGATGACTAATTTGTGCCCAGCATTGAGCCAGTGCTAATAGAAAAACTGAAGTGATTAGGGGACACCACGACTACCCTCCAGACAACAGTAAATAGCCCTATGCTTACAGAGCTCTGGCAGGCTCTGGCCTGTTGCGAAGTGGCACATGCTAGGAAATCATTGTACCTGCTGTGTTATGAAATAGAATGCATTTCCACCAATTAGAGACGTAAGAAGAGCCTGTTTGATCACATCATTGCCAATTCCAATGACTTAGGAATTAAAATTCTTCAAATGAAATGTGGAAGGCTACCAGAGATTACTACATGACAACCCAGTTCATATCAGAATGTTAATTACATTTACTAAGAGGTATTATTAACTGCATCTTAATTTTAAGTATTTAAAACTGTAGAAATATAGGAATAGAAGGCATTAGTGGTTTATATGATGTGAGGAAATATTGCATAATCATAACCAGGGTGAACTCTGTTGATTATAGTTTTCTTATCACAATTAGGATGTTTTGTAAAGCCATTTGAACTGACCCGCAGCCTTGGAGGCATCATGAACACCCACAGATGACATGAAGTTCAAGGTAATGTAGTTCCTAAGGTTGCATCTTAAATCTGGATGCTTTTCTGGCAGATATTTAGTTCATATAGGATAACAGTGAATCAAAAGAAGGGAAGAATAATAAGATTTGAGTGTGGAATTGCAACCCATCAAGAACTGCAGGAGGAAGGAGAAATGATGGTAAACAGAAATAAGAAGACGTCCAATGGGCCACTAAGAACCTAAGCTCTACTAAGATCCTTGTGTCCCTTTTGTACTCTCAACCTTGAACGCCCCACTCCACACCAAATCAAATGTATTAAGTCATATGCAGATGCAACAGTAAATATGATTTTGGACTGTAAACAATTGAAAAATATTATAATTGGTAAATTATCACTCAAAGTAGTTTGTTTAACATCAGCTATAATTTCCAGACACTCTTCTTGCATGTCTGGGAATTCCTGTGAGGATCTAGCCTACAAGCTGTTTTCAAATACCATGGACTTGGCAAATCTAATAATTAATTAGGGTTAAAATTATGCCACAGTTTGAAGACATTTAGACAATTATTTCAATTTCGGCATTTTAAAAATTTGGAACCAAGACATTTCCTTGCCAGGTTTCAGATAGTTTTAGAGGACTCCCAAAATTTCATAGCTCTAAGGCGTGGCCCTTAGTACCTAAAAGTGAAAATAGCTGTGGAGGGTTGGCCCTGTCATTGTGCAAGGAAAACTCAAGCTGTTTCTCTCTTCTCTGTCAGAGCTCCCCATCCAAGATGTACCACCAGTAACTTAAAAAGAATTTTTTAAAAAGATTTATTTATTTTAGAGAGAAGGGAGGGACCGGGGCGAGGGAATGAATCTCAAGCAGACTCCTCACTGAGTGAGCGCAGAGCCTGAGGCCCGGCTCCATCTCAAGACCCTGAGATCATGACTTGAGCCGAAATTAAGAGGGGATGCTTAACTGACTATGCCACCCAGGTACCCGACCAGTAATTTTAAATAATGAGACCTTGCCCTGACAGCTCAGTCCAGAATTGGCTGAGCTTGTGCTTCCTGCTACTCTTGCCACCAAAGAAACCAAGAACATGAAGGGCAATTCTAAAATGCGAACTAATCTGTGTTTCAACAAGTCTCTCTCTCAAGCTCAAGTTGACCATAAAACCTTTTCCTCCGATTATAATTTATTTGATAGCTCTGCATGGTTATCTGAAGTAAGTCCCTTTTAATTATATCTTATTAGGAGGTCACTGCAGTTGATAGACAACATTTTTAGCCTTCAATAATCAACACAAAAGAAAATGAGACAGTACCAGCAGTAAACAACAGATCTTGTTAAATGTTTCATACCTCTCTTTGTTTGGTTTAATGTTGATGTCACCAATGATATGGATATCTGCAAATTTTATCCTAAATTTGCTCAGAAGGGAAGCCATTCTGGAAATATAAGAGAGAAATACTTCATCATTGCATAGGCTACTATTTTCAAGCAAAGAGTTCACAGCTTATTTCAGCTTCATGTTCAAAGGCTCTGCTTAGTGTTTGATTTCCATCACAGTATATTAAATGCGACCAAGCTATTCCACTGATGGCAAAGACAAATTCTTGTAGGTGCAGATCCTAGGAAGAGCCAACCCAACTCTGCATTCGCATTTCAGGTAAGATAACATAGAGCTGTACATACTTCCTTATCATTTGGGAAAAAAGAGGACAAATTTAATATTATTGACTATCATCTTGCTGATAATTTTTAGAGTTACTAACAATGTACTGACAGACTAATAATTATGATATATTATTATATATTGGCGGTTCTTCCCCTGGCAACTGAAATTTTTGATACAATTTCAAAGTTACAGAAAAGCTGCAAGGACAGCATACACAAAAAAATCCCAGATCTTGCCAATTGTTTATATCTTGCCCCATTTGATTTAACACTTTTTCTCTTTATATACAGCTACAGCTGTCTATCTACAGCTTTCTTTCCTTTTCTTCTTGCTTTCTGCTCACCTACCCGCCTGCCTAGCTTCCATCTAAAGTAAGCTACTGCTCTTAGGCTCCTTTATCTATAAATATTTCAGTATTTTCTAAGAATAACAACATTCTTTTATGCAAACAAAGTACAGTCTTTGAAATCAGGAAATTTAACGCTGATGCCATGCTATCATCTAATCCACCAGCCATCTTTAAATTTCATCACTTGCCCCCAGTAAGTTACTGGAGGCCTTAAGAAAATACAAATTATTATAGCCATCATGTTAGTTTTCATTATAATATGACTCTCTTTAAGAGGAATGAAATATATTAATCATATAATATATATAATAAAATTTTATATTTAAGCATGTATAATATATTTAATATATATTATCCTTCCAGGATGGGGGAGAAAATATGACAAATTACTGAATAAATGTCTGCCATTATTTTGTAACTTTTGGAGGGGCTCAGGACTTAGGCTTGCCATGAGGGCTGCTGGAGGTCTCTCTCCAGATTTCCACCAGAGACGTTTGGATGCACCACATTCTCAACATGCTTGCTGCTTCCACAGCTACATATCAGGCTCTCCACAGTTAAATCGATGACAAAGATGCAAATTTAGTTCCCAAAGATCACTCTGGGGACTGATTTGAATTTTTTAAGTAAAAGAGTTTTCAATAGTCATCCATTTGAACTCTTTCAAGCCACAGATGAGAAACAGGGGGCCTAGATCTGTGCCCTGACTGTTGTTGCAAGGTCCTGCAGCTCATTGGGGGCAGGGCTGGGACTAGGACCAGGTTCGGTCTCTCAGTTCTATTTTAGGGTGCTCTGCTGGAGTAACCACCACAAATTAACAGGTTCCACCTGCCCCAAAGAAGCTACTGGACACAGATTCCTTTGGGCTTTTCCTTTCTTGGATACAGTCACTAGTCAAAGCAAAGCAAACATTATACAAGACAATGATAGTCTCATTCAAGACTTGAGATGAGGCTTCTGTGTCAAACTCCTTTTTGAAAGCATTTGTGGCAGGGGATCAAGGGACATAAAGAGAGTGATTACAAGAATTATGCAGATAATTTAATGACCAAAAAAAACAACTAAACACAAGGCCTATCACTATGGCTTTGTCTTTAAATCTCGTGTCTCAGAAACACTTAAAGCAACAGACATCCAAAGTGTTCTAACACAGAGTGATGAGTTACTTACGCAATTTTTTCTTCTTCAATGCGATTGATTTTCCCTCCAACATAGATTCTTAATTTACAGTCTTTCCATTTTTTTCTGAGAGTCAAGATATAGGGGATAAGGAGTGTTAACCCTAAAGAAAGAGTAAATTATGACAGAAGGAATGAGTATATCTCACGAAGAGGAAATGAATAGCTTTACATCTTTATTCATTCCCACATTCATTGCTCCTAAATAATTTAAAATCTTTGGAAAACACAGAAATATTATTCTTTAACTGATACTGTGTTTATATACCTTCCCGTGCTGTTTGTTAAATTGATCAACATAGTACTTCTGCTCCCTAGTGTATATTCTGGAATTGTTTTTACCTCCATCATCAAATAACCACCACACATCAATTGTGCCTTTTCCTTGCTTCTTTTTAAATTGGGTGCTGGCTTCCACCAATTTCTGGTTGAACTCCCCCACATGCATTGATTGGATGGTGTTCATGCTGCTATCTGTAATGAAAGAAAAAGTAGTACACACATTTGTATTTTGAAGAAAGAAACAAAATAACTTGCCAATAAATCTATTCGGGGAAATAGAGGACGGGTCATGGATCTGTATTTTTTTATACTTACTGGTAAACAGTGAGCTCTGAAAAGAAGAGATAAAGGTCAAGTCCCACAGTAATTTAGGTCACCTTCAAAAGTTCAAAAAAATTTGATACTGGTTTCATGATTACAGTTTTTTATAATAAAGCAGTAGATTATTTTCAGGTCTCTAGTAATCTCAGGGTAGAATTATTATTTAGGCAGGTAACAATGCTAAATTATCTGATACAATAGCTAAAATATCACCATTTTCCAAAATTTCAGATATAACAACTTAATCGTATTTTCAAATTTACTTGAAAGTAGAAGATGTGGTGATTGGTTTTCTAGAGATAAGCAATAGAAGCAGAATTATTTCTTCATTAGAGCATTCATTTGAGTGCAATGGGTGTAAATTCCATGAATGTCTGGATTATAAAGTTGGCTAGGGACCAAATGCATCTTGATTCTATGCCCCTTAGGTCCTAATATCAGCCTGGCTTGATGCTTTTCTGTTTCCAAGGAGACTTGTGAAGCAAAGAGAAAGCCACTGAGCTATTTGAATCTCAATGAATGAGATGAACAAGCCAGGAAATACAGAAAGACAAAATTCCTTTACTTGAGGTAGAGATAAGGATGTACAGAAAGTTCTTCAAATTTTATTTTTATTTTTTTAAAAATTTTTTTACTGCACTTTCCACCCTCTCAAGGATATAGTGAAAGTATACCAGGGAACTAGGCCAGTGTTTGAGCAGGACTCTGGTTCTTATTTGCCAGTAGAGATTTTTGTTGCTACACCATATATATTATTTCTCATTTCCACATCTTTTAAAGTTGTGACTTCATTGCTCTGTTTCAAAGGGATGGTGTCAGTAAAGTGCTTAGAGTAGGGCTGACAGCTGCTTCAGAGCTTCCTCTCTGATCTGAGGGGTTCTGAAGATGCTTTGTTCCGTCTTTTGCCGCTTCCATGTTTAGGGCCTGTCAGTTCCGAAGCAATTATTTTACATGGCTTCTATCTCCCTAGGACTGCTGAGGGAGAAAGTAAATATCTTGACAAAATGGACCAAACTCTGCCCCCACTTACATGCAAATCAAAGCATCCCGAGGACTCCTGTATTAGTGCCTGGAGGTAGGGCTTGTCCTGATCTAGAACTCAAAAAGAGTTGTCAACCAGTGAAAGCCCAGAGCTGTGAAGGAGCCTACTTTAGAGCTGTGTTTGAAATTTGAGGTGTTGGAAAGAAAACCTAACATTATTTTGCTTTTCTGAGCAATGAGACATGCTGACTTTCGGAGGATGTATTTTTGCCAAAAGATCTGTGATGCAGAAACAGGCTTCTAGAAGAAATAATAAGTCCCTTTTCATTAATAAGAACATTGATGCTTTCCTTCTCCTCCATCAGCCAAAGAACCCAGTATTGGGCTATGACTTCTGAATTTTCCATTGCTTTTCCCAACTGTAACTAACATTGAATGATTGAATGGCAGAGCGGATTCAATGAATAGTTAACATTTCTCATGAATAAACCAAATAATTGAAAAGGAAAGAAGACTGTTAGCATCCAGATGGTCTTATTCTAATATTTACACCCTGAAGGTCCCGATGTACCTCCAGCTTGAGATTCAAACACATCATTTTCCTAGACAATGTCATGTTAAGGTATGCAATACTTAATAGGCTTTCCTGCAGCCCATCAAATATTCCAGGAACCCAAGGGTATTTTAGTATTTGAGTGAGGGCAATGTTTATATTTCATGTTATTCTATGTAAATATATAAAAAATATTATATTACAGGTGAAACTTTGTCCTTGGGTGACAGTAGGAAAACAAGCAAAGAGAACCAAACCTCTCCTTGGGTATTAGAGAGCCTCATTGAAGGACGTCTTTAAAAGGTTGGAGCTTGTCAGACTAGACTGGAAGCCTGCTAAGTTTCAATCTGGATCTTGCTATTTGACTCAAAAACTCTCCCAGAGAAATGATCTTTTCTGGGGCTCACACCAAGTGACTTCAGGAAGTATAGGATTGTGTATGTTAACATTCTAATTTTCTACCAGCAGAGGTCGCCATGGACCTCATTAAACTCAACCTTCAGTGTTTCTGAGAAGGAAGCAATTTTCAGTTTTCAAAAAACTCAGATCACCTGTTTAAAAGTTGTACAAAAAGCTCTCAGTCTGTGGTCTTCTATTCCTGGGGTGCATACTGGACGTTCAGAGGTAAGTGTGCCACTCAGCTGAAATCTACAGGTAATCAGTATCAAGAAAGTTGCAAGGCCAGAATTCTGATTTGTGTTAAAGACAGATGCTTTTTCGAAATTAGGGTTCTAAATGGATCCCTCATTTAATTGTACTGGTTACCTTTCAGTCTCCTGAAATGTCTGCAAGGGGTGTGTGTGTGTGTGTGTGTGTGTGTGTGTGTGTGTAGATAAGTCCACATGGACATTGGTTCTAAAATTCCTATCCCCTTTCCATCTTAATTAAGAAATATCTATTTTATGGCACTCAAATCTCTGTAAGCACTATAGGACTCCCAAACCAAATACTGTTATTTTATACTTAAGTTTTTACAATAAGATGGTGCAAAGAGCTTACTGTTACTGATAAATAACATGCACATTTAATCTATACTACTGTCTGGAAAGAAGCATCTCCTAAGTTCTTCTCTAACTCATTGCCCTCAACATCTTAGATGCTGACTTCTAAACCCTAAGATACTCAAGCAGTGGCTCATTTTTGTCTATTTCTTGTGAATTTTATTTTATTTTTAAAAATATTTTATTTATTTATGAGAGACACAAAGAGAGAGGCAGGGACATAGGCAGTGGGAGAAGCAGGCTTCCTGCGGGGAGCCTGATGTGAGACTTGATCCCAAGACCCCAGGATCACCACCAAGATCCCATGAGGGGAGACACTCAACCACTGAGCCACTCAGGTGCTCCTTTACTTGTGAATTTTAAAAGTACTTACCTTTCTTAGGAGTTGGCTTAGTAATGTTCAACTTGCTAGCTTTTTTAAACAAGCCTCGGATGCCTCCACTTCCTTCTTCACATTCGTTATCTTTGATAGCGGCTTCCAAAGCCAGCCTCTCCTGTTCCAATTTCTCTAATTCATCTAATGAAAGAAGACAAAAAAATCACTTATTTAACTCAGTGTGACAAAGCTTCTAGGAGCAACCTTATAAAAGATTTTAATATAAAAAAAGTGTCCCATTTGCAATGACTTGGATGGAGCTAGAGAGTATTATACTAAATGAAGTAAGTCAGTCAGGGAAAGACAAATACCCTATGATCTCACTCATATGTAGAATTTAAGAAAAAAAACAGATGAGCATATGGGAAGGGGGAAAAAAGGAGAGAAGGAAACAAACCATAAGTGACTCTTAATGATAGAGGACATACTGAGGGGTGATGGAGGGAAGAGGGTGGGGGATGGGCATTAAGGAGGGCACTTGTGATGAGCACTGGGTGTTGTATGTAAGTGATGAATCACTGAATTCTACTCTAGAAACTGATACTGCACTGTATGTTCACTAAATTTAAATAACAAGAAAATAAAAAATAAAAATGGTGTCTATGTAATAAAATTATACATCATATGATTTTTTCCAAGTGATTATTAAAAACTAATATACATCAGCAAATTGTATTCAGAAAGTGATAACTAGCTCAGGAAAATAGCTCTATGTGTGGTTATAACACATGAAGTTGTTAGGTTTTTATGTGTGAAGGTAAGGGAGGCGATGTATTGATATCTTCATTCACATCTGGCAAAACCCAAAAAAGATCCATGGTACATAAGATCTTGTACACTGTACACCACTGATTTACTGACCTACACTACTGGGTCTGGTATTTGACAAGTGGAAGTGCCAAAATTACCAAAGTATACCGGGTATATATCAGGTACACGACAAAGCCTCCTAAATTGCAGCATAAAACTAGACGGCAAGAGTTAAGGAAAGGTAACCAAACCTTATTATAAAGCCTTGTATGGGCTCCAAATAAAAATTACAGTGAACCATGTCTACTAACAATTCTTTTTTTAGAGAGAGAGAGAGAGAGTGAGTGAGCATGAGTTTGCACACGTGTGCACTGGGCGGGGGCCAAGGATGGGGCAGAGGGAGAGAGAGAGAGAATCTTACTCAGGCTTCACACCCAGTGCAGAGTCCTCACGACCCTGAGATCATGACCTGAGCCGAAATCAAGAATTAAACACTTAACTGACTGAGCCACCCAGGCACCCCAACAATTCCTTCTGATAAGCAAAATACTTTCTGGAATGAGTGACCCAAGAGTAAGAAAGAAAAGCTTAGGTTTCTGTGTGCCTATCAGATTTCAAACAGCTAGAAAGGGTCTCACAACACTCAAGTCTGGAATAAGAGGCAAACCTTGCAGCTTTCTGTCCAGGGCTTAGACCTACTGTCCAAGCTTTGATGTTGCATCTGGCTACCTTTTATCTGTTTTGGATTCTGATTGTGACGAAAAATTCCTAACTGTTATGTAATGCCTTGCATCTGTCTCTGACCTCAGCCTGCATTGGGTCAGGGTATATAAGACTTCAAAAGCAGTCCCGGGACAGCACTAAAGCATGATGGGCATTCCTGCTTACAGGAATGGTGGGCGAGGTGGCCTCTTGTCAGATCCCCTCATCTTCTTGCTCACTGAGAACAGACACTTAGAAAATGAGCAATATTCTGAGGAACAGAGTAGAAAACCTAGCTTCAGTGTTACACAACTCTGGTAGGGCTTCTGTAAATGTCAACCCTTGGAGCCTGTTGCCTTATCTATCTGGGAAGCGAAGCTATACAAACTCTAGATTTATCAATTATGTACTAACTAAATCTGTCAGGACAGTCACATCCCTAGACGGTGGTGTTATTCAGCTACACAGAATTGTCTGGCCTCTTTCCAGGTCTTAGCAATTAATCTTTTGCCAGTGGCATGAGATTTAAGGTCAAATCACCCATGTGATTTCCCCAAAGCTTCAAAGGTTCTCAAGATCAGCAACTATAGAAAAATCTGAGAAATTAGACTGATGGTATTAAAGTTCAGACAGGAGTTGCTTACCTCTGACGTTCAAAAGGTGAACCCAAGCTGCATTGCACTGGGGGTCGTGACCGATTACAGCTCTGTTGTGGGCTTTATGTGACGTTAAGCAAGTTATTTACTTTTCCTATGCCTCTGATTTCCTATCTGTGAAATGGAAAATTGTAACCCTTCCCCTTTCCTACTCTCTCAGCTCCACAAAAAGAAATAAACACCACTTTCTGCATGGTGCTTTGTTGCTCCTGAAAGAACAAAGCAACGAGCGTGTTCTATAGGCAGTGTGTTTATGCAACTTCTGGAAATGGGCTCAGTCATGCAAAGCATATTGGGTATTTTGAGAAGCCTGGGAGTTATTTTAGCAGTTACTATTTATCGCGCACACTTTGGGTGCCAGGGACTGTGCTGCATATTACTCCTTCCCCAATGACTCAAGATAGTTACTATTATTACTCTCATTTTGTAGATGAAGAAACCAAGGCTCAGAAAGGTTAAGTAATTTGTCTGATGTCACCCAGTAAATAACAGGGTTCAAATGCAAAGAGGTCAGCTTGACTCCAAATGCTGCATGCTTCCCCCTCTGAAGACCTTTTGCTTTTTTCTCATTACTATTATCTCAGAGCTGTTCCATTAACCTCCAACACTTCATCACTGGGCAAACCCACGCACTCTCAGGCAAATGGTGTAATGCCAAGTTCCTTCCCCAAACTACGGCCTTCACACATGTCATTTTCAAGGGAGGACCCTAAAAATATATGTGCCAGACTGCCCCAGGGCAGCAACACTGGCAGCATCCCTGCCCTGGGTAATGGCCCCCTCGCTACTATCTATTGTTTGGGAGGCTGTGGGGTCACCTCCTCTTTGCAGGTGTCTGGAAGGTGCATATTTGTGAGCTTCTTTGGAGGCAACTGCAAGGTCCACGCCGGGGAAAGTTTCTTTTGCTTTACTTTTTTGGCAGGCTCCAGCACACCCTGAGATTAGGCACTAGTTGCCATGTTCTTTGTCTTCTAGGTTGGACAAGAGAGGAAAAAAGATAAATCCTCCTTTGTAACAGCTGGCTGAGTGAACTGGGAGCTCCTCCAACTATTTGCTCAAAGGTATGTACACAGCCCATCCTGGACAGAGCAAACCACAAAAATCCCAGGCCCCAGAGACAAAACCAGACCTCACTTGAATGCGTCAGATTCAGCAGTCCCCTCAAAGACAACAGACCGAGGCCAACGGAGACAGTCTGTTCTAAGGGGCTAAAATCTGCTTGCCTGGCCATCTTGGGTTTTCACATTCACACAGTGATCCGATCACTTGCACAGTGATTTTGCATATTCTTATTAGAGCTAATTCTTAATTATTCACTTTGTAGGTGATCTAAGGCCTCCTCCTGTGCAATCCATCCTTTTCGAATTTCGGTGCTAAGCAGAAGTGACGGTTTGATGATCTGTTCTGAATGATCTATCGGGTGTACTGCTTGCCTCTGCTCACGTATGAGTCAAGAAGAGTAGATAGACTTTGTCAAAATCCTTTCGAGAGTACTGGCTAGCTGACTTGCAAAAGTGTGCCACTGGCCACAAGGGGCTGAGCCAAGGGGGTATGAATGGATAGATATAAACTTATTTCCACGGGGCTGACAATAAAAATTACTCATTCCATCACAATCGCATTTGTAATGTTCTGAATTCACAAAGCCCTTTCCATGTGGTATCTTATTTGTTACCAGTTCCAGTGCTGGGATGCAGGCAGAGCTAGTGGCATTCTCCCCATTTTACTGTGAAGGAAACAGGCTCAGACAGTTCAAGGTTGCACAGCTGGTGATGCAAGCTCCTGCTTCCAATTCTAGCATTCTCCCTCGTTACCATCCTCCCTCAGCGATATGCTCTGACTGCCAATATCTGCCTATTGAAGAAATACACAGTCTGCATTTTTTGAAGAAGCCACCCCCCAATTTCCCAAATGGAGAAATGTCTACATTTCCATGATACTCTGATTCCACCTTTATTCCACTAACTATAACTGTATGACAGGGAATAGAGTTTTAAAATACATGTTTATTTTACGCCCTCTAGACCGCAAATTCTTGGAGGTAGCTTATGTCATATTTCATCACCTCCATATATTGAGAGCTTATTTTGTGCCACATACAATGCCAAACATTTTGTGCAGCTATACTATCTTTAATCTGAAACAACAAATCTGTGAGCTAGGTGCTATGATTATTTCCATCTGAAAATGTGAAAAGTGAAACAGAGAAGATGAATAATCTGACTAAGGCTACACAGACAAAAAGTGTCAAGCTGGAATTTGATCCCAGTTCTGACTGACTTTAAAGCCTATGCTTAGACTTCTCACATCCTTAGTTGTGTCCATGCCTCCCTACTAGAGTCTACCACCGAGAAGAGTCTGTTGGAATAAAAGAACAAGTCAATGCTATTCAACACAGTTCAATATATTTGAAAGTATCTCTGGAAAGGAAGGAAAACAAAAGGATAGTTGTCAGGGATGAGCATGCATAATGTACTGTGTTGCAAGGAAGCAGGGTTAATGCTGTATACAGAGTTATAAAAAGAGGGCCTAATAGGGGCCTAATCTGGGCTTCAAGGCAGGCTGGAATGTGACAGAAGTTAGGACAAGCAGGTTTGAGCCGAAGAATGAGAGGCAAGGAAAGGGATCCTTTTCTTGAAAAGATCCACCATCTGGGCATCAGGTGGGAATTTGAACGTTCCATAGTAGAGAAGCCTAGAGTTCTATCACAACTGACAAAACCACAATGCGCGCGCGCGCGCGCGCGCGAGAGAGAGAGAGAGAGAGAGAGAGAAAGAGAATAAAAGCCTGCCTGTCTCTCAGTGCCCTGATAATCCGTGAGGTTCTAATGATGGGGGGGGGGGGGAGGGAAAGCTTAGACCTTTATAGTCTCTCAGTTGAGTGGGTTTCTTTTTTTTAAATATTTTATTTATTTATTCATGAGAGGCAGAGACACAAGCAGAGGGAGAAGCAGGCTCCATGCAGGGAGCTAGATGTGGGACTCGATCCCAGGACTCCAGGATCAGGCACTGGGCTGAAGGTGGCACTAAACCACTGAGCCACCAGGGCTGCCCCAGTTGAGTGGGTTTCTAACCAATTCTTTAGATACACTCCCCAAGCAGTTCTCATAATAAGAACAAAGAGTGACCCTGAGCCATGCCTTCATACAAATGCCAAAACCCCTTGAACAGTAGTTATCCATTTTCAAGTGTTTTATAAATTGGTTGTATGGTAACTAACTGGAGTGACTACAGTTTGAAATTCAATTTAGTTGTCAAGATTGCTTCAAATATTCTATCTCCTGTCTTTTTTTAAAATATTTTATTTATTTATTCATGAGAGACACACAGAGAGAGGCAGAGACACAGGCAGAGGGAAAAGGAGGCTCCCTGCAAGGAGCCTGATGTGGGACTTGATCCCAGGACCCCAGGATCACGACCTGAGCCAAAGGCAGATGCTCAACCACTGAGCCAGCCAGTTCCCCTTCGTCTTTTTTTTTTTAAAGATGTTTTTAGAAATAGGCAGGAGTCTACAGATTACGATTCACTTTGAATCTCTCAGATGGAGAGCAGTCAATTATCTGACAGCAGAAGAGCTAGCAGGGAAACTCACTGAGGAATTGTGTCCCCTCCCACTTCACAGCATCCTTACTCTTCATTAATTATTAAATTATGATTCTTTCCTGGGTCAATCAGCTCAGAGCTGTAAATGCTCACATGAATCAACGTGACTTACCCCAGGTGAAGTCTCGTTGAATTGAAGGCAGGAAGCAATCCTGCAGTGGTCGTCTTCCAATCAAGTAATTATTTACTACACTGCCATCTGTCTTTATTTTGCTAAGCCACTCCATCAGACACAGCAGAATCCCCATGCTCTGAGATGGCCATAAATCGTGTAGTACTTACATGGAACACTTGACCGCAATATATTGCGGATCACGTTTCATCACTTTATTCCTAACAGTACAATTTGGACTCTTTGTTGTAGTTGGCAAACTTGCTAAATACCCCTGGGAAGCAAACAATATGAAATACCGCATTTTTGGTGTTGTCAGGCAATAAATTAATTTATTACGAGAAACTATCAGCCATCAGTATCGGAAGAGTTGCTGTGGTATACAAGTTAGAATGTTATGAGCATCGATCTTATTTATATACAAAAGTTATTCTCCTCACATAAGCCTGTGACACAGTATAGAAATAATTGTCATTAGCTGGTAAATTACCTATAAAGCTGATTTCTATTCACTGCTTTATTAACTACAGTATATGGGCACTCTGAATTGCTAATATTTCCTTTAAATTATAATCTGTGATGACACTGTGGTGCCTGTGTTGGAAAAGCTATGATGATAATCATTAACATAGTGTAATGCAATACTTAAGATTTATCAGGCTCTTATTAAGCCCTATATTACAGTATAATATAATGAAACACAAGCTTATTTCTTCCAATTCAAAATCTAATATGAGGGTGGTGTCATAAATTACATAAACTTCAAAACAATGCATAGAAGTGTGGCGTAAAGTTAATTTCTATCATTATGCTGTTGTTTTTCTGCATGTTCGTCATGTATTTGTATAATACTGTTTTTTGTTTATCCTAGATAATTGGTACTTATAATTATTTTGTTAACATCCAACTGTATTTTTCCCTTTCTTGACTAAGAAGCAGAAATATTTCAAACATCAAAGTTGATATAAATTGGATACATCCCTTGGGAAATTAAAAAGGGATGCAGTTCACTGCCAGGATTCTTTCAGAAATACTACAAAATTTGCTTGCTGTATCACCTTACAGGACTATATTGATGGTTGCTTTTTGGCAGATGGAGAAGTGAAGGTGGGAGCAATATTTTCCAGCTACATCACATCTTTCGGCTTGAAGAGATCAAGATAACGTACAAAGCAAATGTGTAATCTATATACAAATTGTATTTTGTATTCTCATTTTTTAGATGGGAAAACACTATAGCACAAAAGGCAAAAAAAAATTAAAGCAAAATGTAGAAAGTTAGCAACAGAACAGCTCTCTTAATATTAGATTTTTGTAATCGTTGTTAACATCATGTCTATTTTATCATGAACAACAGGCAGTCCCTCCCCCCCACTTTAAAGGAATTGTTCCATCCCCATATCTCAGGTTTCATCATTGGTTCTCCTTATCTTAGTCATTGTCCTCTCTAGATCTCCTTCCTAAAAGATAGAAGAGTAGTTTCAAATGGACATGGGTCTGAATCTTACCTCTACCAGTTGCTAGCCTTGTGCATCTTGGATAAATTAGCCGTAAAATGGGGATAAAGATAGTGCATTCTTCCTTCTTCATAGGGTAGTTGGGATGACAAGTGTTATGGGTGAACATTAAGTACATACATGGCAATAAGTGCTCAAAAATGGTTAAGAGCGCCTGGCTGGGCACAGAGCATGTGACTCTGGATCCTGGGGTTGTGAGTTCAAGCATGTGACTCTGGATCCTGGGGTTGTGAGTTCAAGCCTCACGTTGGACATGGAGCCTACTTAAAAAAATGCTAGCTGTTGCTGCTAATGTATTAAGTTCTACTAGAAAGAACTATGAATTAATCATGAACACTGGGAATTAGTATATCCATCTGTAAATGTAAAATGTCCATAAAAGACAATAGGGACATAAAAAAAAGGGAAGCCTGAGGCACCAGAGTATCCTCTTTGCTATGGTTTTGCACAGGATAACTCTCAGTTTTATTTTTTAAAGCTATTCATACATAATCATAGAGTATACACATTGGATAGTGATTCTCTATCCTATGTAAATGCTTGATCTCCAGTTTCCTCTTCTTTCTCCTTCTCCCTTACCAACACACCAGAATGGCTGCATCAGGAAGTTGGCCTAATCCTCGCACGCTGCCTGCTGTTATGATGGAGGTAATCATACATGGCCAGATAGAATCTGGACCGTCAGGCACCGGCACTCTCAGATCCCTTGGAGACTTTTCCTTTCAACTGAACCGATCCTGCAAAATTCAGATCTTCCTCTATCTGATGACCAACTACCACTAAACAAAAACTGGACAACCAGCAAGACTCCTCCACCCTCAAAGAGACTTGAGAGCATTGTGCATGATCCTCCTCAATCTACCACTCCACCCTATCTACATACCTCATAATCAATGCTCACCTCTCTTGCTCTAATTTTAGAAGATGAAGCATTTTTTAGTTTTTCTCTTTCAAGCCGCCTCTTCCATCCACACCCTTCCCTTGATTCATCCTGTTCCTCCAGAATCTTACTCCACGGGTTGCCTTTATTTTTTTTTCCCCCTCTACCTTCAATCTCTCACATTCTCTTGGACCCATTTCCCCAATCTGAAATATCCCCCTCTCTTCCATTCTAAGGTCGATGGGTCTTCCTATGATAAATCTTCTCAATCTCACTTTCCTTTGCATCCAAACTTCTAAAGGTGTTGGGCCACTCCCATATTCTCTGCTTCATTGTCTCATATTTTCTCTTCAACCCACTGTAATCTGGATCCTGTCAACACAGCTCTATAGATAATATTCTCACTAAGGTTATCTGTGCCATGTCAATTGCATTTCATTCACAACCTTACTGGAATTTCCTGCTATATTTGACAATAGTGATGATTCTTATTTTGAGCACTCTGCTCCCATGGCTTCCATGACACCACAGATTCCTAATTCCTTTACCTTTCTGAATGCTCCTTTCCTGCTCCTTCTTTGGGGCTCATCCCTTGTGTCTTGGGGTTCTTTTTTTTTTTTTAAATTTATTTATGATAGTCACACAGAGAGAGAGACAGAGGCAGAGACACAAGCAGAGGAAGAAGCAGGCTCCATGCACCGGGAGCCCGACGTGGGATTCGATCCCGGGTCTCCAGGATCGCGCCCTGGGCCAAAGGCAGGCGCCAAACCGCTGCGCCACCCAGGGATCCCATGTCTTGGGGTTCTTGACTACATGCACTCTTTGGGTTATATTTTCCAGTGTCGCTGTTTCAATTTTCATCTTAACTATGTTGTTTTCTGTATCAATCCACTCGGCTTGCCACAACACATACCACAGACTGGGTACTTAAACAACAGACATTTATTTTCTCACAGTTCTGGAGACTAGAAGTACAAGATCAAGGTGTTGGTAGGATGGTTTCATTCTGAGGCCCCACTCCTTGGAACATAGATGGTTGTCTTTTCCCTTTCCTCTGAGTGAATCTTCTCTTTTGATAAAGATATTGATTAAGGCCCATCCTAGTGATCTTATTTTATCTGACTTACCTCTTAAAAGACCTTACTTCCAAATACAGCTACATTCTGAGGTTGGGATTTCACCATAGAATTCTGAGGGGACATAGTT
Source organism: Canis aureus (assembly GCF_053574225.1). NCBI lineage: Eukaryota > Metazoa > Chordata > Mammalia > Carnivora > Canidae > Canis > Canis aureus. The sequence goes on along the minus strand of NC_135642.1, from coordinate 19,281,024 downwards.
TGGCCTATAGCATCTCCTAAATCTGCATCTCCAGATCACATTTCTCCTTGAAGACCAGGACTGTCTAACTGGCTATGGGGTATTTCTGGTAGAAACTCCCAAAGGAGATTATTTAAATCTACTCTTCCTCTGTGTTTCTCATTTCCACAGGTAGCACTGCTTGAAAGTACTGTTGTCCTTTCCACTCCATCCCTGGTTCTAGTTCAGGCTGTTGCCTTCTCTGCCTTTGATTATCATAAAAATCTTTTTTTTTAAAAAATTTTTTATTTGTCTCCCTGTTTCCATTCTAGTCCCCTTTGAGTCCATGTCCCCTCACTAAAATCTCTTCAATTGTTCCTCATTGTTTGCAGAATATGTCCACACTTTTTAATATGGCAAATGAGGCTTTTAAAATCAGGATCATGTATCAGCCGCCTCAAATTTCACTACTGTCTGCTTCGTAATTTCTATTTCAGTAACACATATCTGTTTTGGGTAGCCCATATACCCCATTCTTCCATAATCTCATGTATTCACACCTTTGCTGATGCTTTTCTCTTTGCCAGGAATGCTGATCCCCAAACTCTCTCATTTCTCCCTCACCCAACATTGCCTAATTAATTCTACTCATCTCTAGGGTAATTTCCTCCAGAAAGACTTCTTGGAGTATGATGACCCCCTCTCTTTCCCATTATACTCTATTAATATACTTGTTAGCACATGAATAATACACCCATACCCATTTCTAGGCTGTGAATCTCTTGAGGATACAGACTCTTATTAGGCTTGGTTAACCCAGCACTTCATTTACACCATGCCTGGTACACAAGAGACATCTAGAAAAATATCCCTTTGTTTTAGTGTCAGTCATCAGTGGACTCTATTTTGAAGTTCATAGAAAGAGGTAAGTCACAAATTAGTGCCCTGTCCTAATTCAATGACTCTTTAGATGTGTCCTTTATTTCATATGTAAGAGAGTATATTTAAACGCTTAGGACTAAACAAGTATACTAAATCCTCTATAGGGAAAAAGCAGAATCACTAATCTGAATTAGTGTTTCTGCCTTGGACTTAGATTAGTGATACACAGTCTGATACATTCAGGCTCATTTCCATGTTAGCTGCAAACCAGATCATAGACTCTGAAAAAAAAAATACATGGTTTTTTCAAGGAAAGAATTAATCTTTGTTTTCTCAAACTTCTTGCAGAAATTAATTCAGCAGTTTATTTCACCAAAGATATTCATTTTCAGTGATGCTGGCTTTGTGGTTTTGTGATAAGAAGAATAATTTATGACTGCCCTGGATTATTCTGTTTTTTATTTACTTAGACAAAGGCCTTTTGTGTTAGCAATGGAGAAAACACCAGGGAAGTGTACACATCTCAGATCAGCACAAGAATGTAAGCTCCATCGTTAGGGGTTTTATCTGTATTGTACACTGCTGTATCTCTAGCATACACCTAGAAAAATGCCAGGCATGGAATAGGTGCTCAACAAATATTTGTTGGTTAATAAAGAAAGTACATACCTTGCACTTGAAGAACCTGAGAGATGTCAAACCCTTGGCTGATTCTGACTATGACCACACCAATCTCAAAATCAAATGCATCACTGAAAGTAAAGGCAAAGTGGTTAGTAATTTAAAAGACTCCTTTAATCCTGAGGCTTTGTACTACTAATAAGAAATTCTAAGATTCTCAATTCTAAGATTTTAATGGAACTAAACTGTGAAAATTCCCTTAGAATACAGCCAAGAGATGATGCCTTTTCTGTTAGTTTGTTTTTCTCCCTTTCTGCCTTTTAAAAATGTATTTTGGCAAAAGGTAACTAATACATTTACTCTGGAACCAATTTATTCAAATAATACTGTCACCTAGAATTTTGATTGAGAGTTTGTCACATACTTTTAAAATAATTGTTTCTTTTCTAATGTAAGCATATATTTAGAACAGAGAGTTTCCAGGTTGCAAAGACCCTTTGAAATTATTAGCCAAATCCCTACTTACTGAGAAAGAATCCTACAACATTTCTGACGTCAAGTTCCTGGCTAAAATATCTCCAGATCCTCCAAAGAACTTTCACCATTGACTCTGGGCAGAGCATTTGAAGTGATGCTTTCTCATGACAATCCTGTGCCATTGAAGTTGGCTGTTGTGCTTTATCTACACTCGATTCAATAGATTTAGATTATTAGAAGGAAAAGAAAGTCTCTCTTTCTTTTATTTCTCTTCTTGTAGAATATTTTTTCTTAATATTTTCCCCTAAATATGGGGCAAACCAATCAGTACTTTTGAGTTCATTTGAAATTTTCTCCTTGGAGGTTGCTTTGTTCAGTCTCGAATGAATCTGAAGCCTTGTACACTTCCCATCGGAGGTCACCCTCTACCAGAAATAATGCAGTTTTGATTGTCTTACCACAGGCAAACAAGTTTCTAATAGCCAAAGTGAACCTGAATTATCAAATAATGATATAAATAAATTCAGTGTAATATGAACATCCATGCAAAATTCAAATTGTAAGTGATCTTCATCAAACAACATAGACTCATTGTAGCAAAAGTTGCCACAAAACAAATTCATGGTAAATCTTGTTTCCAATTGTCTACAATTATAAAATTTAGACAATGCTTTCCACAAGAAATATTTGGATCCTGCATTAGGCAGAATAATTTTAGACACCCCCCCCCCACCAACCCCGCCAAGATGTCCACATTCTAATCCCTGACCTGTGAGTATGTCACCTTATATGGCAAAAGGGACTTCCCAGGTGTGATTAGATTAAGGACTTTGACATGGGGAGATTAACCTAGATTATCTGTGAAGGCCCAGTGTAATCACCAGGCTCCTTAAAGTGCATTGGGGAAGCAAGAGAGGTCAGAGTAATCTGAGGAATATTTGACCCATCAAAAGCTTTGAAGATGGAGGAAATGGGCAATGAGCTGTGGGCTGCCTCTAGAATTTAGAAAAGGCAAGGCTAGGGATTCTCTTGTAGAGCTTCCAGAAGAGAATATAGCCTAGCCCACACCTCAGTGTTAGCCCAGTGAATTAGTCTCAGACCTTTAGCCTATGAAATTTGTGTTGTTTTCAGCCACTAAGTTTGAGGTAAATTCTTCACAGCAGCCAGTGAAAACTAATACAGATTCTAATTAAAATTAAACCATATCTAATAATATTATAAACATTTAAAATCTTTTACTCAAAGAAAAATGATAAAATACTATACTATTGTAACAATACCCCTATGTTAACAATTATACCATGCTTTAAGTCACAAAATAAAACCAAACAGAAAGGGAAATATAACACAAAATGGATGTATGTCTTCCTTCTATGTTGACCTCACTGCTGTGGTAGTAAAGTCATTTAACTTTACTAAGCTAGCTAAGTTTTATACAAGTACAAATTTGAGCCACCTTAACATTGAACTTTACTACCGAGAAGACCAATTATTAATTTGGTATAAAAACGAGAAGTCTCCTTGGCCTATTATTACTGGGTTTGATTATTTTGGTACCTTTGGATTTCTAGAATGTTTGGAATTGTGGGGAGGGTGGAAGACAACCCCAGATAATTTTGTATCAACTAAAGGACATTTAATGACTGAAGGTTTACATATGTCTTTCTGTTTGCTCCAACCCTTTTCTTCTGGAAGATGAAGGTGAAATTTCTTTTCTCTCCACCCTTTCCCTCCCCTGGTGATAAAGATGAAATTTTACTGAAGAATCTGGATAGCAGAGAGCAGATCTAAGCTATTTCCAAGGATGGTCAGCAACTATGATTCTAAATATATCAAAATGCTGGTTGCTGAGCATGGTAAAATTCTGACCTTGATCACCTGCTTTAGCCTTAACCTACTGAACTTAAGGCATAGCAGGGGCCACAGTAGGTGGCATCCAGACCTCATACCTTCGGGGAACACAATTTGGGCAAATGCATTTAATACACAGGTTCTCCATGTTAGGAGGATTATTAAGTGAATTTCTGTTTCATAAGTAATGCATATAAATTTCAGAAAATGAAAATTATTGTCTTATATACTTCTTTTCAACAAACTAATACTCGAATGCTTTTGTAATGTTCCCCAAACCTCCCCCAGATAATGATAAATATGATGTTTGTTCTAGCAGGGGCCAGCAACACAGCCTGGTATAAGAAGCACTGTGTGTGTATATAATTATTTTGAAGATGTGAAGATTTGTTTCCTGTGTATTACAGACTTTTAAAGTACAGCCAGACTTCTCAGGGCACACTCTCTGCCCTGTGGTATTGAATCAGAGCAAAGCCAGACTCCAGACAGAAAATCTTCCATTTTCAGAGTTGTTGACAAAAGATGGCTGTTAGCATAGCTAACATTGCTCCTCATGAGACAAATCCGATTAAATATTTTCAGGCCTGGAAGAAAGGCTATTTTCTAGAATAGTCACTGAGGACACCCTGAGCCTTTCCATATGTGAAGAATTTGTTTTCCCTTAATTTAGAAGAAAGAACTAAACTAGGTAATACTTTGGGTATACACGTACTTTGGGAGGCAGCAGAGCATTGTGGTCATGAGTCTGAACTTTGAATTTGATTGTCCTGGGTTGAAATTCCAGCTCTATTACAACACTGTCATTTTCTGCAGGTTATTTAATTTTTAACATCCATATCTACTTATAAAATGGGGACAGTATTAGTATTACAAAGGCTCCTTGTGAGAATTCAATGGGATAATTCATGCTAAGGACACTAGCCTGGAACTTGCTAGTCTTTTAAGAACTATCATCATTGCCCTTGTTCTAAGATTTTCCCAATATTTAGATATTAGATGTCACATCCCATTTAAAACTCCCCTTTTGTCTTAAACCAACACAGAGGCACTGATATATGACAGCCTCATATCAGCCAAAGGGGGAGTTGAGGCTCTGGGGTAATAAACTCTTGATCCCAAGGCTCTGGAGAAGACAATGAGTGAACTGGGCACACCAGCCAACCCAAGATTCCAGATGTTTTGAAAGAACATTTCCTTCCTCACCTAGCTGTCCTTTGCTTTTAATCTTATGAATAGGTTTTGAGATGGTAACCCTTAATATTTATCTTTTTCTTTGATGTTAAGTTTCTTCCACCCTACCACCTCTGACACTATGATCCCCCCTCCAGTTCTATTAGTGGCAGTATTTTTTCACTTTGGTAAAGAATTCAGGGTACGGGGGGAATGTCCTCCTCTTAGGCAATTTAATCTGGTACAGCAGCACCTGTTATGTACCACCCTGGTTAGTGTTTGTAAACAGAACCCGTCTTGAAAGCCATTACTTACTGTATGATTCCCACATAGTTCTCAATCTCTGTCAAGGGAGCTTTCCTCCAGTTTTTTTTATATCCAATCACCAGAGTGTTTGGCTTCATTCTTCCTAAGCCCGAGGCCTAAACAGAGGAGATAAACACATAGGCAATCCTTTCCATACCAGGAAACTACCACTGCAAATGAAAAATAATGCCCACAAGAGCACTGAAGTAATGTCCTGAAGATTCTGAAGATTAGATTACATTTTAGTGCATGTCCTTCATGCCCGTACCCAAGCATAAAATAGAAAGATTAGTTCTAAATCATCTCAGCCATAAATGGATTTTAGATGACAGAAATGTAGCTTTTCCAAATTAGCAGTCATTTGCATTTCTTCTGACACACTCATTAAAATGGTTCAATAATTTAAAATCAAGTGAGGGTCGGCTTAACCGTTGGCATGCGTGTTGTAACTTAGTGGTTCAAAGCTCATTTCCACCTGTTTTATCCATAATGTCATTAGCTATAAAATCCCTGTTTGGAAAATTCTTAGATACAAGGATCACTGAAACTTCTAGTTACATTATTTATTGACGAGTAAGTGAGCTATGTCTCCAGGACCTAATCCTCTTACATGACAGTATCGTTAATAGTCATCTTCCACCTCAGGTTTCACTCCCCCCATTAGATGGCAGGATATGGCTTCCAGTTAATTAAACTTCATTCAGCAATATTATTGAGCACCTATTAATTGCAGAGTGTTATGGTAGGTGTGGTGGAAGAGCAGTGAGGCATAATCTTTGGCCCTGTAGAGCTCAGAGTAATGTGAAGGAGGCAAGATATACACAGATAATTATAATTCAAGCGCACATGCAGTAGGAACTCATCTGGAAGCAAAAAATGAAGAAGACTTGAATTCCAGCTGTGGATTCATGGCTGGCTTCAAGGGAGAGGTGATATTTGTTCCAGATCTTACAAGTTGGTTAGAGGTTGACAAGCACAGAAAGGAGAGCAGTGCGAGTGAAGGAAGGACACTCTTGGGTTACAGGAAGAGGGAAACCAGTCACCAGAATGGGACATGTTAAGGGGGATACTTAGAAAGCAGGAGGAGACAGGCATTGATGGAAGGGTTCCTGAAATAAACTTTGTCTCCATGGTTGTTGTGTTTCTCCTAGAACTGTACAGGTAGCAGGACAACTCCTTAGGGCTGTCATTTGACGCTTGGCAGGAGGGAGCTTGTCTTTTCTGTGACTACAGTTTGCAGATGTGATCATTCGTACCTTAGGATCTTAGATGCAAAGAAGGCTTTATCCAAAAGGGTGTAAAGACCAGTGCTTTCCTTTAATTCCACCCAATCCTGCTCTTTTGTCCTGGTCCCTCTGTACTCCAATTTTCTTTGAGGAAATTCAAGTGAACAAGCTTTCTGCATTGTCAATTTTTTTGGTTTCTTCCAGATTAATATAACAATTATTTTCAAGACCTGTGTCTTTTCTCTCCCTGCTCATTCTTCATTGAAACTTCCTCGCTGAGATTTTTGTTTACCAATCTTCTGGGATAATTTTACCTTAGGTGGTGTAACCTTCTTAACATATTTCACCAAAGAGCTACTGAAAAGTAACTCACTACAGAAAATCAGCTTCTTAAAATGACATGTATTTCCATGGCTTCGCAAATTAATAACAGATGAAAAAATGCTCACTGGGGGTAAGAGGTCTTTCAGAAATGGTTTCTCTACATGTGCAGCTACTTTGCAAGAGTTCTTCAGGAATATTAGAGACAGGAATGCACCAAATACTCTTAATCTCCAAAATATTGCAGTTTAATCAATGTTTTTTCTTTCCTGTCTACATAAGCATCAAAGAGACCTGGACGCTGTCCTGAATTTTGACACTCCTGGAAACGGTAACTCTGAAAGTGAATACAAAATTTGGTAGATGTAGAATCAGGGCTTTCCAACCCCATAAAGCCAGAATGATTAGAAAGCCAACCCCTACAGTTTCTCAGGATCTCTTGGGTTATTTTAAGGATACTTCACCAGTCTAAGTTATGATGGGAACTCAGGATAGATTCTATGTACTTATTATGGGAGGGGAGGAAAAAGGAAAGAATAAGGGGGAAGAAAATAGAACTGCAGGCTTTAGTGTTGAGCCACAGAGATTATTACATTTTATTCAACATTCTGGAAATAATTTAGAGGAATAGGAAGATTTTTACGCCCAGATCACCACGCATTTATTTAGTCGAATCTAGCAGCTTGCCCTCACGCCATTTGCAAAAGAAAAAAGGAGCAGAATGCCTGACTTGAGCATTGCTATATGCAGTATGAGATGCAAAAATAGTTTGAAGTTTTAATAGGATCCTGAATGTCGTCAACCATCAGAACAAATTTGCATTTCAATAAGTGTGGGGACAGAATGTATGCTGGTGGCCAAAGGCAACCTCATTTTCCATTTTCAGTGTATCATCCATAGTTCATTGTAATAGAACCTCTCTGCTTTTGTTTTAGCTTTGCCTCTCCTCAGGAATTCAAAATGAATTCCTTAACCATCTGCATTGATCTCTGGTGCTATGCTGCCTAACTGGAGCCATTCATTTTGGGAGCTTCATTAACAGAGGAGTGCTAATTGTCTTTTGCCTCCGTACTCGTTCACTCAATGCCAGCCTTACCTGAAGGAGACTTCGGACACCATCTCTGAAACAATCTGCCGCTACTGCAGCATAAAAAGCCTTGATTTTGTTCTTTATAAGCCAGGCCTGCTTTTTTGCCATGCCACTGTTCATCTCTTTAACGCACAGCTTGCGCGGTCCCTGTACAACACAATGAAATATTGGTTAGAAGCCCTGCTATTACCCATCGCACTGCTGTTGTTTTCTAAAGGACAAAAATAGCCAGCAATGCCCCACCAAGCTAAGAAATGGGAAAGAGGGGAAAACACCTCACTAAACATGGTTCCTGCAGATCCAACCCCTTGGAGTGAGCCTGTGCTCCTCCCATCATTCACCTGCCACCCAGAATGTCCAGATGCATTAACACTTGCTTAATTAACTGCCTCGTGCCAATGAAAGCAAGAGTGGAGGGCATCACAGCACAGGAAAAAAATACTGAAAATGCGACTGAAGAAATTCAGGATAAATACACAATCAACCTTTGACTCAATAGCAAGAGGCATGTTTAGGAACACTAAGGAAATCTCAGCTGGAGCCCAATTTGAAGAAATGGACAGAGATCCTGGAAGCCAGAACATGGTGAGTTGCCAAGTCCTGCCATGAACTACCACATCTTGACAATTCTATTAGGCCCTTCATTGCTTTTTGTGTGTGGTTAAAACACCCTTGCACCATTATGTTGACTTACTCCCATCCAAATAAATTAAGATTTCCCTCTCACTTGGTGAATTTGGTAGGAACAAAAGTTCATATACCTAATGCATAGGAAGAATAGGAGAGCTTAAGAGAGAAGGAGGCAGGTGTTATTGTGGTAGCTTTTAATTTTAAGATTGGAGTTCTGGAAACACATTTTAACTTGAATTTTGATTATTTTTCTTCTCCTCTAAAGGTCCAAGCTAGCTCTTTTCTTTGCAAGTTTCAAATCAAACCCCAAAAGGGTTTCTGGTGATCTATAATGTGGCTGATAGGGTATGAATCCAATATTTTAGTAGGAAATTCTTTCAACTCATGGAGAGAGTAAGTATGTTGTTGAATTGTCTTAGATTTCTTACGAGCTACCTGGGATCTTTTTTTTTTTTTTAAGATTTTGTTTATTTATTTATTCATGAGAGACATAGAGAAAGAGAGAGGCAGAGATGCAGGCAGAGGGAGAAGCAGGCTCCATGCAGGGAGCCTGACATGGGACTTGATCTCCAGCATCACGCCTGGGCTGAAGGTGGCGCTAAACCGCTGAGCCACCCAGGCTGCCCACCACCTGGGATCTTGATGAAATGCAGTATGTAGGTAGGTCTGGGATGAGGCTTAAGTTCTGCATTTCTAACAGCCCCCCAGGTGACATGGATGCTGTTGGTCCTCAGACCATGCTTAGAGTCAAAGTCTCAGACGGTCTTAGATTGGAGAAAATGAGCTTGAGATGTATGAGAAAGATGCCAGGCTTTGTGATCTGCAGAACTGGTTTTAAATCTAAGCTTGGCCACTTTGGAAATTTCTGATTATTTCTGAGCTTTGATATATTTTTCTGAAAATAGGGATAAAATCTCTATCCTGAAATGTTGGTTTGAATAGTAATGATAAGTCCCTGTCTGCTGTCTGGAATACAGTAGGTACTCATCCAAAGTTGGATGATTTTTATCATCTTAAAATGAGTGCTTACAATCTTGTTAAAGCCCCAGACTTTTTTCCACCATTGTGTTTGCTCTACGACAGAGTGCTGAACGGGAAGCCAGAGTAAAGGATATAGAGCTGGCTCTGGCACTGACTGGCTAATACCCCAGTGTGCCATTTATCCTTTCTTGGTGTGGGTTCTACATTTATAAAAATAAGAGAACTGTCTAGTTCATCACTGTCCAGTATGATAGCCCTTATCCATTTGCCGTTGAACATTTGTAATGTGTCTGGTCCACATTGAGATGTACTGGAAATGTAAAAAACATACTGGATTTCGAAGCCTTAGGATGGAGAAAAAAAGAATATAAAATATCTCATTAGTATTTTTATATTGCGCTTATTAAAATAATAATATTTAAGATGCATAACATGAAATATAATCTACTAAAATTAACTTCGTTGGCTCCTTTTACTTTTTTTTGATAGCTACTAGAAAATCTTAAATTACATATGTGACACATACTATATTGCTATTCCATAATACTAGATGATCTCTGTGGTTACTTCTATTTTAATATTCTATTTGAATTGGATCAGATTCTTTGTGTACTTGTTTTTACTAGTATACTTTCCAGAATTCACCAACTTTTCAAAAGATGTTTCAAACAAGAGCCTTCAATGAAGATGGGATAGATAAAATTATAAGGGATGGTAGTTATTAAACCAGAACACCTAACCTAAAGAAACATGTCATTATGGATCAAATTTTGCTCAGGGTTCTAGAATGTCAATGCATTTTGAACCATTAGATCTCCTTGGGCATTCTAGACTCCGTCAACTGCAAAGAAAGAAGAAATATTTTATTCAGGGAAGTTCAATGGTAACATGAGAGAGAAGAATAACCAACAACTAGAAAAGGTATTGGGCCATCAGTATATTGAGTTGTACCACAATGACTGTGAACCCCTGGGGAAAGTGGCATTTATTTAAATAAATACAGTCTAATGTATGTCTATTATTGCTACAAAAATCCAGATTAAGCATTAATTGTGACAGAAAGATTTACTCTAATGCCTGAATTTGCCATATTGAGAAGTCATAAAAATATTTCAGGCAGAAACTCTCTTTGCTAAAAGTGATTATAATATTTTTTTGCACACTTATTAATGTGAGGCAAGGCTGCAATACAAATGTAGTAGAGAAAAACAAACTAACAAAGAGAGAAGACATACTGGAATATAATTATTCAACATTCAAATATATCATAGTCACAAAAATGGATTTTACCACTCAATTAAAACATTATAGAGATTGGCTCAGTTAGGATCCAAAATATCAATGCATAAATTAATTCAGAATTTGAACAAAGAAGGTCTAAAAATCTTGTATACATTATAACTTTGACATTGATTGAGAAAAGGGTAAAGAAATTCTAATTATTTAGTCTGGAGAAGTAGTTGATGTGATGCTACTTCAAATAAATGAATATTATGAGAAGAATTTGCAATGGACTTCCAATATCATTAGGATCAAACAGAGAAATTTGGGCTGAAAGCAATGTTCTTTCCAGCTTTCATTTTTTAAGACATTGAGAATGTTTCTGTTCTGTCTCTGCTTTCATTGTTGCTCTGGTTGGAATGGTGGGAAAGAGAATTTTTCCTTCCTGATTTGGGCCATATTTCATTTCACCATGTGCCTAGTGCCCATTCATAGGTCATTTCATTTTTCCCACACTGGGCCATGTCACTGTCTCATACACATCATGACAGAGACTCGACGGCTAAAGAAGAATAGATGTAGCTATAAAAATGCATCAACTTGGTGGTTGTGAACGTTGAGATTAAGAAGAGGTTGAAGATAGAAGAAAAAAATGAGAATTTTAGTTTCCCCTTGTTCATCTGTGCTTGAACTGCACAGGAATTGGTTGTATTCCCTGGATTTTCTGTAGAGCATCTTTGAATTCAAATAGAGACTTAGGGTTTATGATGATATTTTATAAATTTCAAGAAAAAAGGGAAAGGCAAACAGTAAGGGTGAAATTTTGTTAAAAGGGGATCTACATGAGGAAACTGGCCAGAAACTGTCATCTCCTCTACTGTGAGAGGAAAGAACAAGACACTCAAGATTTAAAGGATGTGAAAGAGTAGGAAACGTTAATCAAAATAGATCTACATCTTGGCACACTTAGGTGAAATGAGTAGAAGAATACCAATAAAACTCAGATAATATTGCCTTTGGAGAGGGAGAGAGTCATGAAAAAGTGGTTATAAGAGAGACTTCAGCTTAAGCAATGATGTGTTCCATTTTAAAAGTGAGAAGGAACATCTATGATAAAAATGTTAACAGTTATTAATTAAAATAAGTTGAATATAGGTGTCATTTAATCCTATATAGTTTAATCATATGAAATTGCCAGTGTTCCACAGTTTTGACTGACAAAAATGGAAATTTCATGATTCAACCTAATAGTTTTCTTACAGTTTCAAAATAAAAAAAATTGAAGCAATCTAAATTTTTTTATTTTTCTTTTTTAGACACTGTGAGAGCAAAATGGACTTAATCAAAGGTACCACAGCATACATGAGAGCCTTTTGCAATTTTAGGACAAATGAAATTTAGAAAAGAGGTAAGTGTTGCATTTGGAGGATGATAAAGGCTTTCTCTGATTTGAATCTAAAGCCCAGATGAATTGGATCAAGTTCCCATCTTTTTTTTTTTTTTTAAGATTTTATTTATTTATTCATAGAGATGCAGAGAGAGAGAGAGAGAGAGAGAGAGAGAGGCAGAGACACAGGCAGAGGGAGAAGCAGGCTCCATGCAGAGATCCCGGGACTCCAGGATCATGCCCTGGGCTGCAGGCGGCGCTAAACCGCTGCGCCACCGGGGCTGCCCAGTTCCCATCTTTAATGTATACTTGTCTTTGATTTGTTTTAATAAAAAATACCTGCCTTTAAACTAAAACTAAGAAGTGTATGAGCCACTGACTGTTGACGCATGCGTGACGTCTTCTTGCATGGGGAAGAGAAGCGTGAGCTGGCATCATACAGTTTTTAGAACCAAACATAGTGTGCCCAGAGAAATAAGACCAAACTAAGTTATTGCAATGATTGGTTTTATCATCTTCCTAACTCCTACAAATAAGTGAGGAAACTGACAAAGAAAGCCAGTGTGTTTTTATGTCATGGTACACAGGGTGGAGCTTGCAAACCCTGACTTAATACTTCCCTGTTGCTGAACCCACTGAACTGGGCTATGCTTGACAATTTGAGAAGATACTAGAAGGTAGAGTCTCACTCCCTTTGATCTTTCTGTGATGATAGAAATGAGGCAGAGAAGAAGAAGAAATCACTTTTGTTCTGTACACGGCCTCTTGGGACATAAGTATGTCAATGATTTATCACAAGTAATTCAAAGGAGAAGAATAGATAATATTGTAAGCTGGATTCCTTAAAATAAAAAAAAGAAAGATGCCCACATTTGAATGATGAAGGATATTTCTAAAATGTCCAGGTTGGTTAGGAAAGAAGCAAAGAGGAAGAGGCTCTGATAGGTGGGTGTAAGAGTTAGTTGGAGAGTTTGAAGGACACAGTGAGAGCTTGGGGTTCAGCAAAAAGAATTACTCTTTGCATTTCAACTTCAGGAGCTCTAAGAGCTATGATGTCTAGTTCTTTAAAAATGTCTCTGTTTTAAAAAAAAGAAGTCTCTAGTTTAGAAAATGGCAGCTGTAGCCACATGCTTTCCATCTACCCACCAGAAATGAAATACCAATGAGCTCTGAGTTTTGCTCCTTCCTTGTAGTATAACCGCATTTCAAGTTAGCACCTAAATAACCAAAGACCACCAGAGGAACAGAGCACAGAGCCCGCAGTCCTATGATTAGTCAGTGGGAATACATAGCTCACTGTTCTATCATAATCATATTGGACAACTAAAAAAGTCCAAAATTCAGCATCGGGATCTGGTTTCCCTAAGAAAGGATGTTTCCAGTTTTTGTTGAAAGGGATATATTTTTGGAGTGAAAATGGCAACTATGGTATACCTAAAATAATAATGGTGATGAAAATACAAGTACCAAGAGTAACAAGTACAATTAGTTGAGCATTTACTATCTGACAGGTGTTGTGCCAAGCACTGGAAAGCTTACCTGATAGAATTCTCACAACAGCTGTGCGACGTAGGTGCTATTATTGTGATGATTCCCATTTTATAAAGAAAGAGAGAAAACTGAGGCCCAGAAAGACTAAATTCTGTACCTAAAGAACTCACAGCTAACAGGTGGCAAAACAGTGATTCAGAACCTGACCGGATGTCTGAAAAGCCCGTGAGTACCAGCTTCCCAGGGTTAAGAACTGCATCGTCACCTCTCAAGATCATCACTCCCAGTTAACCTTCCAATAAGATTGGCCAAACTACCAACAACTGTGCTTTTGGAAAAAGTTTTCTAATGAAATGCTGCTGTCTTCCCCATGCCCCCTTCCATCTGTTTCTTAGCAAAGATGATTGACGACTGAGCTGCTGGTTGAAAAATGCTGATGGCATCTGCAGCCCCGGGGGCTCACAGAGAGTAACCACCTGGAAAGTCACTAACTAATGCAGTAACTATTTTCTCTCCCCAAGAGAACCCCAGAATCTGGGAGCATGACCCATGGGCCCTACTCAGAGAGACGAGCACAGCAATATATGATATGGTCCAATATACATGTCACACAACAGGGCCATCGGAGGCACAGACACAGGTGCCTACTTCACATGAAGGTCCACAATATCACTCTTTTATTAGAGTGAAAGCAGCAAAGGGTTAATTAAAAGCAATATCTCCTGTCTCTATGAGAAGACCTTTTCTCCCTTGCCAATATATATATGACTTTATACTCCTGGTTCATTTTTCCTGTCCTAAAGATATTTTATTGCCTGCTAAACTAAGTTTTCTCTAAATTGCTGGAGAAGAAAAACACCCCAAACTGCTTATTCCATCAAAACCAGCTCCTGTATTATATTGGCCAAAATGAAATTCAGTAATCCAGGGCACCAAAGTTGATAATATGAGGGAAGAGTGCTTGATAAGATTTTTAAAAATCCTCTGGAGTCACAGCTGGTCATTACTTAACCTGTCAATCTCATGTAGTCAGTAGAGTTCCTTTCACTCCCTTCCAGATAATTGCGTTGAGTTATATTATCTCAGTTCCTAGCATATAAGCACTGAGAGGAAGAAGAATACGACCAATTGCTTCATATAGCATTTAGAGTATTGCCAAGTGTAAAAAGATGCTTAAGAACTGGTCATGATGGGATCCCCGGGTGGTGCAGCGGTTTAGCGCCTGCCTTTGGCCCAGGGCGCGATCCTGGAGACCCAGGATCAAATCCCATGTCGGGCTCCCGGTGCATGGAGCCTGCTTCTCCCTCTGCCTGTGTCTCTGCCTCTCTCTCTCTCACTGTGTGCCTATCATAAATAAATAAAAATTAAAAAAAAAAAAAAAAGAACTGGTCATGATGATGTGTGGCAAATTTGTCCACGCATCATGGCACAGCCAACTGGCCCCAGAATTACTCAGGTCCCTGTCAACCCTACTCCCTATTGGAAGTTTGGGTAGTGGCACTTGATTCTTTCAACACTCCCAGGGACACAAGTCTGCTAAGATTTTCTCCTCATGAAGGAAAACACAGAGCACAGTTGGGTGGCCTGGACTGACATCCTAGTTCTGCCACTTTCTTATCATATGACCCTGTGCGATAATTTAATTTTCTTTTTCTTTTTTTAAAGATTTTATGTATTTATTCATGAGAAACACAGAGAGAGAGGCAGAGGTATAGGCAGAGGGAGAAGCAGGCTCCATGTGGGGAGCCCAATGCAGGACTCGATCCCAGGACCCTGGGATCACACCCTGAGCTGAAGGCAGACGCTCAACCACTGAGCCACCCAGGCATCCCAATAATTTGATTTTCTTAAGTCTCACTTTTCCAACCAGTAAAATGAAAACAGAGATTCTTTTTCCTTTCTGCCTCACTAGGCTGTAATATAGATCAAGTAAGAAAAATTGTAGGAAAATGCTTGGAGGAAGAGGTATGTACTAAAAAAAAAAAAAAAACATTGAAGTAGCTAAGGGTTTTGAGCAGTGTGTGTGTGCCTGTGAGCAAGAGAGAGAGACAGAGAAACTGTGATTATTATGGGAACACAAGTAGACATAGACTGGTTTGGAGGACCTACTATTTTGTTATAATTTTAATACTTTCTTTTCACTTTAGAGATTGGTGATTGGTCAATGATTTGGTTAAATTTTTAGCATCTACTTTGAATACCTCCTCGGAACACCACCAATAAGTTCCCATTAGTCTACCACAAACTTCCTGAACAGAAAGGAACTCATTTGGCTCTGAATGTTTATCTAAGGCAGGGGAAACTTGGTTTAATTCCCTAGATATCTATAGCGTCATCAATTTTATCCAAATATTTAATCTAAATTCTATGTGCTGTCATTTCAGGACATTATGTCTGGTTTCCTCCTCATCAGTTAATCTATATAATAGCACTCTCTGGCTTATTCCATCCTTTTATATTTCTGTGGACAGTTACCACCCCAAATGCTTTCATTTTATTTCTGAGCCAGTTCTCTTTTTCTTGTCTCAAAGGCCATCATTTGGAAATATTTATCACTTTTAGTTGGTCTCCTATGAAATCTGAAACACTTTTTATCCACTCATTTAAATTCAGGATCACGGCCCTTGCTAGTTCTTCCTCTATGAATCAAGGAAAAGGACTCTTGTTTAAACTGGCTTGCCACTTTCCTATCACTGCCTGTACCCACTTGGCTCACGTAAAATAACACAAGGTGAGTAGGTAGGGAAGAACCTTCCCGGGATGAAGTGCCTCTTACCACAAAGACTTCACAGCAGATGCAAAGGCCACTGTTCTTGGTAAAGGCATGAGTAATGTCCAAGAGAGCAGGTCTTGTCATAGGTCCCCCTGTTAAGACAATGCATTGGGGCCTGGAAATGAGAAAAGAGGATGTGAGAACTGGCTTATGAGCCAGAACATCCCTAATGGAAATGGCAGGAATGGGGAGAGGAGAGTTTGGCAAAATGGGACAACTTCTCCCCTAAATATTTCTTGGGTTTCTCATCGGAATTCTTGAATCATCCTGCTTGTTCATCTTGCCATCTTTGTATTCTTAGTTCCTTAGTGATGGCAAAAATGTGAAGTAAGAAAAGGTGGTCTTGGGTTCCCCCTGTCTTTTATTCTCAAGGCACTACCATATCCTAAATCCCCAATACAAACTATCACTCTCCAGCTGGTATCTTTATGCTGCTTTCCTTCATCTTCCTTGCAAAGCCTGTTTTTTTTTTTTTTTTGGTTCCATTCAAAATAAAATATAACTAATGAAGAGTTTAAAATATTACTTTTCCTAAGAGAATTCAGTAAGCCACAGAGCCTTAAGCAGAGTGGAGATAGCTCCAATGATTAAGGTATTTGGGGACATCTCTCTGAAATCACACCCTTAGATAACCTCTCTATCTCTGTGCATGGAAGGTGACACCTGACATTATGCTGGTTTATAGCTGGAAGTGGGCAAATCTCAG
This sequence comes from Canis aureus, assembly GCF_053574225.1. Lineage (NCBI taxonomy): Eukaryota > Metazoa > Chordata > Mammalia > Carnivora > Canidae > Canis > Canis aureus. Next base: position 19,263,933 of record NC_135642.1, on the reverse strand, counting down.
AGCAGAAGAGAAGAAGCACTCATTCACAGAGATGTTGTGAAAATGAGGCATTTTTATATGACTCCTTATTCTTAGAATATACCCATAAAGTGTATCACTACTCTAGTGCATTGGTGTCCCATAAAGGAAAGCCACTTCTAATGTGGAGCAACACTAGAATGCCTGGGAAGTAAATTTTACCTGAAATTTTTCACATGGTCTTCCACGGTAGTTAATTCCAGCGCATTGTCTAATGCACTGACGTAGGAAAGAGCCTGCGTGGAGGAGCCCCAGTTCACATCTGTGGACAACAGAAGAATTTGGCATTAAAAGCATTGGCCTTCCCTCTGTATATGAACAATTTTTATAAGTCATTGCCTTCTATGATTTTCCTTGGCCATGTCATCAGTGAGGAGTGCCCAAGTTAGAGAAAACACAGTGTACTATTTCCTCGAAAGAGCATTGTGTTCTTCTATGAACACTTTATGAATTCTTAGAAGTGAGAGCTCTCTTTCCAGTTAAGGATCAGACTTAGCCAAAGACCTAGAAATTTTGCTTGGTGGGAGGGGCTATGTGATAACCACACTGCAAGTGGATAGACTTGGAAAAATGGTTAGCCCCTAAATAAATTAAAAAGTTCTTCACAAATTCTTCAATTGAAAAGAGGCATTTCTGTAGACACAGATAGTGTGCAGCAATCTTTATATTTTGAATAGTAAAACTGAATAGCTCAGAAAGTCTTACTTTCTTGGGTATCTATGAAGAGTATTCAGCAAGCATTTTAATTTGATTTGTAATGAGGGAGGTAAGTACTACCATCTCCTAACTCCCTTTTTTTTTCCTACACTTTTTTGAAAAAAGAAATAAATTGAATATTAGATGGAACTACCCACCAGAAGTCCCTGATGGGAATGTACAGATTTACTCCAGATGGCAGATAGAGTCATCTCCCTAATTTTGGTTGGAAGAATCAGGGAAATGGTGAGGACATAAAAAGGATTGATATTGCCTAAGGTTTACTATGCAACAGGTATTTAGCATACTTTAGGTTATTTTATTTTAATAGAAATCTTACTAGTTAATTAGATATTTGAAAGTAAAAAATGAACTTTGAACCATTCTTCATGCCATATGTAAAAATTAACTCAAATTGGAAAATGGACATAGATTTAAAAACTAGAGCTTTAAACTTAGAAGAAGTTTGTGACCTTGGATTAGGGAAAGATAGATTAGAAGTAAAAAAAAAACATAAAAGCAAAAAATGATGTATTAGACGTTATAAGAATTAAGTATGTCTGCTCTTCAAAATAAACTGTAAGGAAAATTGAAAAGGCAAGTCATAGTCCTACAGAAAATATTTCCAAAACACGTACAACTAAAGATTTGCATCTAGAATACATAAAGAACTCTCACAACTGAATAATAGGAAAACAACTAAAAAATATAGGCACAAGATTTAAACAGAAATTTGACTGAAGATGATAAATAAGAAGATGGTAAATAAGATGTTCAACAACATTAGTCATTAGGAAAATGCAAAGCAAAGCAAAGTGATAGTACTCTACATCTATTAGAATGTTTTTTTTTTTTTTAATCAACTGACAATACTAAGTGCTAACAAGGATGTAGACAATGAGGACTTCCATTTATTGCTGGTAGGAATAGAAGATGATACTGCTTCTGTGGAAAACAGTTTGGCCGTTTCTCGTGAAGATATTTATATATACGTATGTATGTATAACCACACACACACACACACACATTCTTATTATATAATCAGAAATCCCACTCTTAGATATCCTACTCCCAGGGAAATGAAAACAAAGGTTCACATAGAGTTCTGTGCGTACATGTTTATAATAGTTTTATATAAAATCATCCCACGCTGGAAACAATCCAGATGTCCATCAACTGGTGAATAAATTTTTAAAAAAAATTTGAGATATATTCATATAATGAAATATTACTCAACATAAACCACTTACACATGCAACAACATGGATGAATCTAAAAATACCATGTTAAATAAGAGGAAGCATACACAAAGGCTAGATGCTACAGGATTCTATAAAATATTCTGAAAAGTTGAAGCTATAGTGACAGAAATCAGAACAGTGGTTACTAGGAAGTAAGTTGAGGGAAGGAGATCAACCATGTAGGAGTATAAAGGGAACTTTTAGCGATGATGGAATTGTCCTCTGTCTTGATTGTGATGGTGGTTACAAAAATGTTGAAGTTTGTCAAAACCTATAGACTACACATCTAAGGGGATGAATTTCACCATATGTAATTTATGCCCAAAGCAATAAGTCATAAAGACAAACAGCAAAAAATCCCTCAAAGATAGTTAACTACCTTCTCTACTTTCCTTGTGCAATACAGGTAAGGGACATAGGAGGGTACTTTGGGGCTACCCGGCTCCTGAGACTGGACCTCTCTCTACCATGCTCTGTAGTCTCTAGTCTCTCCCAGCCTCAGTCCATCCTTCTCATTGATTCTAAAGCTAACATCCAAAGTTCAGATACAATTGAGTGATCTCTGGCAGCCTTTTGTTCCCAGATTCCTTAGCATGACATTTATGTTTCTTATTTATCTGACCCCAACTACTCTTCTAGGCTCACCTCATGCCTCTTCTCCTTAACACCCAAGACTCCATCCGTATTATAGGCATTGGAGCTTCCAACTTATGCCATGTTCTTGCATGCCTCCTAATTTCACTCATGCTTTTCATTCTGCCCAGAATAACATTTCCTTGTTTTATCTGACTAACCAATCCTTAGTTTCTTGTCTCTTTTTTTTTCCCCAAGGCAGTTTATTTGTTCATTCAACAAATATTTATTATGTATCTACTGAGTTTTGGCCCTGAGAATACAGGCCATGAACCAGAAGAGTCTTCTTGGAAAACTCTAATGAGAGCTAATCACTCCCTCTCCTCTTCTCAGTACCTCTCATATGCCACTGCATGTTACTCACTATATTGCATTATGGTTAGTTGCTTGTGTGGGGGTCAGTGAACTCCTTGAGGTCAGAGACTATATCTTATTTATCAGGATTTTTAGAAGGTGATATAATGGAAAGCGTGGGGGAATTTGGTATCATACACTCTACTTAAAATGTCAGCTCCATCATGTCTGTTACCTTGGCAAGTGATCAACTCTTTGAATTCTAGTTTCTTCATCTGTAAAATCGGCCTAATAATACCTAATATGTAACATTAGTGTGAAGATTCAATGGGCGCATGGTATATGATTATATTATATTATTAATCTCCACCACTCACATGGCACACTTAAGCACATAGGGGCTGCTCAATACACATTTGTTGAATGAATGAATAGGTAGGAAGTGCTTTCAAAACCCCTTCCTATACAGTCCTTATCTTACCTGGCTTCTTATAAGTCACATAGATATAGAGGAAGAACTCAATGACGTAGGTGATGACAGCTGCCCACCAGTTGATGACAAACATCACTGCACAGCACAAAATGGCTCCAAAAAGAGATACCCACATGTTGTAAATTCCATAGGCAGGTCTCCATCCTGAAAAAAAAATCTCGGTGCATAACAAAAACTTTCACACTATACCACTACATATGATTAGAATGCAGGCAACAGTGTTACCTAGTATAAAAATAAGAACTTTTAGGTCAAGTTCCCAATTCTGTTATTAGTTTTCTGTGGTCTTGGGTCCCTGGCTTAGGAAGGTATACCAAATAAGAATGCTGTGAAATACAGAAAATGTGGTACTTAGGGTCTTTTCATATTTCCTGTGGGCCACAATTGTCTCCCCTCAACTACAAGACCTTAAGCTTTTGATGTCTATACTATCAGGAGCTGAAAGGAGGCAAGGAGAGATGAGAAGAGTGGGGTCTAGGAGAAAGGAGGGGGAGAAACTCCTTGGTGGCCCAAGAAGGAGAAAGTTAAGACAATGGGCCTATTTTTCCCATGAAGAAGGCAGAGTATCATCGAAAGTCAAGCCACTAACTCCCTACTAGCTCTGTCTTTACCTTAAGAGGATAGTACCCGCCCTATCAGAAATAATAATCTATGGAAAGGGTGTGTGTGTGAAATTTTTCTGCAATGGCAGAAAAATTCTGCAATGGCTTCTCAAACTTGATACATTAATAAATTTTGCATTTTACAGTGAAAATATTTCTCCTGGATAAACACAGGGAGTTTCCTGTGTTCTATTATTTCCCTGCAATACAGAAACTGGGAGACAGCATGGTCAGTCTGGGGAGACTCTGGGTTGAAGGGCATTTGGCCTATGGGTGAAGTACATTTTACATTTGGAGTTGCCAAAACACAACGGAGCTTTCAAAATCTTCAGGAGCAATTTCTGAAATGGCCACAAGATGGAAATAGCACTTTGAGAACATCTCTGGAAATGCCCTTATTTTTCCAGTCTGGCTGTGCGTATGTCACAGGGGCACTGTGTGTGTTGTTTTGTGGTTTTGTGTATCTACGTGTCTCTACCTGGTCTTCTCTTTTTCTTCTCTCTCTCTTTTTTTTAATTTTTATTTATTTATGATAGTCACAGAGAGAGAGAGAGAGAGAGGCAGAGACACAGGCAGAGGGAGAAGCAGGCTCCATGCACCGGGAGCCCGATGTGGGATTCGATCCCGGGTCTCCAGGATCGCGCCCTAGGCCAAAGGCAGGCGCCAAACCGCTGCGCCACCCAGGGATCCCTCATCTTGTTTTTCAAAGACAAACATAACATGGCACAGAGGCACACATTTCTATGACTTGTATTCACTGACTAGAACTTTCTCTTCACTGCTTTAAGGAAGATGACACAACAGAAATAAAAATTCCTCAGTTTTTTTCTGGAGCTTAGTGGCCTTGGGTGGATGAAAGCTGCCCTTCCTTCTATATTTTGTCTTATCGGCAGCAGGTTTTCTGAAGGAGGCTTGAGACCACAACAGGCCCTAACAGAAGGGAAATGTTCTTATATCCCTGATAAAGACCTTCATGGTAAAGAAATTTCTGAAGGTCAATAGTGACGAGTATCTATTCTGGTGGAAAGGCAGAAGGAATTCTAATAGCCAACGAAGGAAAGGAAGAAGTGAGAGGTGACAAGATAGGAAAGGTTCTTTGGTGTGAAATTTTGCACCTCTTTCAACCACAGTCTGCGGAGGGCAGGGATGTCACTGGCTTCAACACGAATCTGCATTGACTATACTCAGCAGGTAATTATGGGAACTACTCATCCCTCTCTTCTGCACCATGGGCAGGAAACAAATTGATAGTAAGGAAGTTTCAAATATATACATTTATTCCACTTCTGTGGTCACTTTCACCCTGGAAATAAATAGTGGTGTTTTTCTACTGCTGAAATAAATGTGGTTTCTCTTGCAATGAATAATTTATTGCCACAGGAGAAAATTGACTTTACGGTTGGTCAAAAAGGCCATTGCTCAAATGATTCTTTTTCTATTTCAGAAGTCCCCCCACCTCAACTCACCAAAATAAAGTGGATTACGTTACCCACTAGGATATAAGGAAACATATGAACACCGATTGAGCACTTTTCACTGACTTATTTCACTTTATTGAGACAAACTGTCTGCTTAGGCTTCTTTTACTTTTGAAGAGTCAACTTACCCGGAGATTTGGCATAAGAGGCATGGAAACAGGAGAAATTAATAAGTGCGTATGAGGCCAGGAAGAAGTTGGAGATGATGGGGGCGATGGTATTCAGTTCCGCTGTGAATGAAGCAGAAGTTAGCATGTCCGCGTGAGTGATGAGACCAGGGGCTGAACAGCTGTCAGAGCCTGGAAGCTCGACTTTATTTGGCAATTGAAAACATAGCTAGCTAGCATCTGTCAAAGTTTAAGAAGTTAGTGATTTTTCTTTTGGATTGTATTTATTTAAAAATATTTTCTCAGTCAGGGTTTCCATAAAGCAAGAAGCAAGAAAACCTCCCAATGAGAAAATAGACAATATATAAGGCCTCTGCCTAGCAAACATTCAAATGGGCAGGGGTGGAGGTTTTGGATACTGGGCAAATGATAAATTTCCCAGTCACCCTTCTAGAGGTACCAAATCCTGCACTATTTCTCTGCTATGGATATAAGCAAAAAGCTCTACAGAGTGACAGGTTAGTTAAATACCAGGGTACCAGAAATGCCTAATTGGAAATCTCTATACCCATCTTGCTCTCCCTGGCTCTCAAAACCCTTGCTAGTCCTAGGCCCTTTTCTTTTCTTACCATTTCTAGAGAGTTATATCTCTCAAAGTTTGCCAAAAAAATGTTTACCCCAGTAGCTAAATATCTGGTATAATTTAATCATAGCTGAATGGTTTACTGTATGATATAAGAAATAATTTAGAGACATTCTAATTTATCAACCTCTCTGATGCAAATGCAGGTGGCAGCTGGGTGTGATTCTCGACCATGGATGCCAGCCAGGAAGTAGGCAAAAATAGCTGCCTTGAAGCTTGTGCCGTGAAGCTAATCATTGTTCTGAGTGATTTTTAAGGATAATATTTAATTTGTACAATTTCTTTTAACACTTTGGCTATTCGATCACATACATGCATTACAGGGCAATGATTTGAGGTCTTACAGTTTAGGTTTTGTAATGGAAACATTTCTGTACATTATCACTTTTTGTTTAATTTTTTTTTTAAATCTAACAAACATAGCTATATTTTCCCCCTCTTCAACCCTGTAGAAATCTTATGATGATTCAGGAATTACAGTCACTTCCTGAGCTTACGTGATGATGATGAGCCTTTATTGTTTGGTGCCACTGTGCTGAGGAAGGCTTTGCCCTTCTAGGCAGAGTTAGCATGGCCTCACTTTTTGATTCTTCTCTCATATGCTCACCAGCAAAGGTGGCACCTTGGGGAGGAATGAGGAATGTGCAGGCTAAAGTTGATGAATGTGTCTCTCCAAGATTATGCAGCAGTTTCTATGTTGCTTAGGGAGAGGGAGCCGAGATGATAGTCTTGGCAAGTGGTTCTCAAACCTCAGTGACCTATGAATCTCTGGAGGAGCGTGTACACATGCAGGTTCCTTATCCCCAAAGACTCTGATTCTAACTCCAGGGTTGGGTCTGAAAAATTGGCACATTAACAAACCCCAAGTGCTTCTGATTCTGATATAGGCCGTCAATGGACCACATTTTGTAAATGACCCTTGGATTCTCCTGCTGGCTACAGGCCAGTAGACTGTAGAGACAGGTGGCAGCTGGGGAAGGCTCTCGAATTAGATGATATAGGGCAGCTTGGAGGAAGGATTCAGTTGCATTTGGTTGGATGGATTTCCAAAATTTGAATTCAAAGAAGAGATTAAAGTCTGAAGTCTACCTCAAGCCCTCAAAAGCTCTACACACAAGAATTCCTCATTTCCTTCTTAGACTCCATCCAATATTACCAATTGGGATATTAAACACAAAACAGGAAATTCCTCAAGCTAAAAGGAAAACCCTATCAGTAATCAGAAGAATTCTTTGGCTTCCAGTAAGCACAAGAAAAATACGAACCAATAAGAATGAACGCCATGGCTATAACAAAAGTGAGAATGTATCCTCTCAGGGGTTCATTGTTTTTCCCATATCCCTTTGCAAAGAACTGCAGGGCTTTGTAGATGTTGTCCTTGCACAGAGCCTAATGGAAAAGAAGAGGAGAAATTTGTCATTTATATCTATGCACAGTCATTTTCCCTAGGTGATTCAAACAAGAAGATTTGGAAGAAGATGAAGTGATACACAATATAGGCACAAGTTAACACTGCAGTTTATCATTCTTTATATTATTTGAATCGATCTTGACTATGTGGCAGACAGCATTTGAGCCAGATGCAAACGTTAAACTGTTTCAGAAAATGATGGAAAATGATTGCTGGTGAGAATGAGTATTTCAGCTTGATCCATGTTCAGTGGAAACAGACGTAGGGAGAAGCACATGCTCTTGGCCTGAATTACCTGGAACACTTTGGGTGCGCTGACGAGCGAGGCCAGGGCTGAAGAGAGCGTTGCAGAAAAGATGCCAGCAGTGATGAGGGGGCCGAACCCTGACACCATGCTCATGACCTTGAGAAAAGATGTTCAAGTCAGGAGACTCATCCAATGGACAATTAAAAAACAAACACAAACAAAGCCAAAATCTTATGCAAATGCTTCCTCTTCTGCTTTCCGTGATTTGGAATCTCCTTTATAAGCTAATTGCTTCTAACCAGATTTTTCTTTCCCCCTTGCTTCATTCTCAAGTTCTTAACATTTGTTGTTTCAAAATGGAAATGGCCATTTTGTTATCATTGTTTATAAAAATAGGAAGGGCTCACCACAATACATCCAGGAGATACTGGAAAGAATAAAGAAGGCAATGGTTTCAAAGAATTTGATGACATTTCCCTCGTGATTTGTGGGCATATGTTTCTTTGGCGATGGGGAAATTCTATCCAGCAGAAAGTGGTATTTTAATAGGGTTTGGGGAGGGCTCAGCTGTTTACAGGTCTTTTGAAAAGCTTCAGGCTTTCTTGTCCTTCTTGCACATAGAGGCTTTTCAAACCTTTGCTTTCTCTGTGCTCATTAAATATAATTTTAGATCTGAGACATGATGAGATTCTATCAATTTAAGTCATATTTTGGAATAATGACTTAAGCTGAGCTAATTTCTCTTTGTTGGTTGTTAAACTAGATGAATGAAGCCCTCGTGACAAATTTGCCTCTCCCTCCACTCACCAATCATTCAGACAAATTGATGTTTCCATTTCCACAGTTTTCCCAACTTCCCTTATTTCTTCCCCCTTGTTTACCTCCCCTTCTGCCACTCACAATTTCCCTCCTGGCCTTATTTTCCAGGCACCCGCAGACTGCATCAGAGGCTTTCCCAAAACTGAAGTCCAGGAATGAAGTTCATTCCAAGTACTACCTAAATCTCTCTTCTCCCCACCATGAAATCTTGCACAGTTGATTCGAAGATGCATGTCAGGTGGTATTCTTTCCCTGGTGATGCAATTCATAGACTGCCTGTTCTCTCCCCCCACCCCACAATAAATGTAACCACAGGATTTGGTGCCATGTAATGCCTATAATGCTCCCTTCCCTCATGCATAAATTTTTCCTTGCTGAATTCAAATGGATCAATAATCAATCAGTTACAAAGTCAGAACTTTCATTATGCTACACATGACATTCTACAAATGAAAACAATAGCAATAAACTTTTTTTTTTCTGCTCAAACCTGGAAATTGTTCATCAGCCCATATTGACAAGGTTCATGTCGACATCTTGAGAAGTCGTAGCCCAACCCACAGGCTGCTGAACCATTGCAGTTCATCCCAGAAATGATGGTGTCATTCATGCTTCCGGTAGCATCTCGGACCACACAGGCCCCTGGGGAAACAATCATGGCTCATCAATTCTTTATAAGGGTGCTGCTCCCATGGGGTTCTCTACTGAAAACACAGTTTACTGTGAGTCTGAGCAGGTCCACTGCCATCCATCCTCTCTTGTCATCCTGGGGACATAGTAGGAGGAGGTTCCCATCCTCGGGGGCTTGAGAGCGCCCCCTGTCTCTGACAGTCTGCCACTGCTACTGCTCTGGGTGGTTTTGGTCCAAGCTCTCACCTACCTTTGTAGGACACTTGGGGATTGGATCTCTCTTACTTTCTGAAATGCACATGGCAGTGCTTTGCGCATGATATTCAATTCATATTTCTGGCCTGAAGCTACTGAGTAGGTGTTTTTTCAGGCAGAAGGATTTATTTCCTCATCTGTGAGATACCTAAGGGATAGCATTATTGAATTCTGGTAATTAAGAGAATGGAGCCCTTGTTTTCAACTGATGATAGTCCTTGCACAATTTCTTAAACAGTTGCAATTCTACTTTATAGAGAATGTTAATAGTTTAAATAATGAAGAAAATGGAGATAAAATATTGAGATTTCCTGGTAATATTAATGGTCAAATAATATTCTATCAAATATCACTTTCTTCCATTATTTTTATCCATTTTGGTATTTCTGTTATATTCCATTATAAATATTCTAGGATGAATATCTTTGTGCCTACATTTTTTCTTGTGTATTTCAAAATATTTTTCTAGGATAGATTCTTAGAAATGGAGTTATTAACTTTTTAAAGATCTTTGATACATATTTTACTAAACAACTTTCCTTATGAATAACTATAATCTCTGCCATTATCTATTTGATAGGATTATTGAAATATATGAATATATGTGTGAAATCTGTAGAAACTTTTCTGAACTACGTGAAGGGTAAATATTTTACAAACTAAATCCCAACCAATAAAACTGTTCATTTTACTCTTCAAACTCCAGCCAGTATGAATTTTCATTATTTGCTAATAATTTTAAGAGAAGGCCCAGTGACAAGTACTAATGGGAACCCTCAATTTTACTCACGGAATTCACATCCTGTGAATCTTCGAAAGACTTAAAAGGATCTTCAAGCTGAAGGAGTCATTTAAAATAATCAGTACAGGAATCCTGTTTACACAGCCCTGAGGGGTGGCCTCCCAGCCTCTGCTTAAACAGTTGAAATTATGAATGTTGGTTACCAAGCAAAACCATCTGTTCCAGATTTTACCTTTTTGTATTGTTCATCTATGTTGAATTGACTTTTCTGAATTGTAGATCTTCGCTTTTGCATAATACAGCTCCCTAAATTTTCATGAAGCCAAGCCATGAGCTATAACTTGCACTAATGACAGGCTATGGACCCCACGACTATCATCCTCTCCAGGGAAAAGTATAGAAATGGGATTTTCCCCCAGGCAAAGACTGGAAGAAACTCTGATTTCAGGTCTATAATTTTACTCATTTCTTCATTTTTACTTTGTGTGAGATAGGAAACCATTTGGGAAATTTAACTTAAGGTGATTTCAATGTCATTTAAAAATATGTCAATTTTCTAAAGTATTGGAATAAAATTTCTTTACATGTGACTAAACTTGGAAATGCCACAGCAATAGAGCTAACATTATCCAATTTCCTCAAATAAGAGACAGAGAGATGCAAAAATTCAAGTTAATGGTTTTGCTTTTCTCTCCAGAAACCAACGAAGATCAATGCGCTTCCCCGATTTCCTTCAGGCAGAGGACAAGTGGGATGTGCCCTTCAGTAAAATGGTCATTTGAGCTTCCGCAGTAGGGAGCTATATTCCCTAGTGTGCACAGAAAAGTTTTCTTCTAACAGTGTTCCACATTTCTTCCTCTCCTCCTATGGCATAAGCATGAAGTGACCCCCAGCCAGAAGGAGGTGTGGCTGCAGGCAGCCCATGGAAAGAAAGTCAGCTTCAGAACAGCAGGTGCATCCACATATTTTCTGCTTACTGAGCATTGTGAGGGCTGACCACCTACACTGCAGGCAGGTGGGTCTTGTTCTGATTTCCTGCCAACTGGTGACAGTGGCATTTCTATAGTAGGGACAGTAATGCAAGGAGGAGATACAGTTATCAATTCTATATCTTTCATACATTCCTAAGGCTTTTGTTTTGTCTTGTTTTGTTTCTGACTTCTTTTCTTTTGCTCTGTTTCTCACCTGTCTCCCAGGGCAAGGGAAGCAAATGCTGAGTGGTGGCTTCTTTGGCAGTGGGATTATCACCTGGAGTAGCTAAATGGGAATCTCTTTCTGTTCAGGTAGAATGACAATCTGATTAATTCTACCTTGGCTCTGACCCAGAAACACCTGTATCATAGCTTAATTGCATTCAAACCCCTAAAGCACCTAGGGAGGGAATTAAAAATGTTGTTTTTTAAAAAAAACTTTCTGTTTATGATCCACAGAGAGCCCACTGGACATGAAGAATGACCGGATTCCTTGTAATTCTGGCATTCTAACACCAGAGATAGCTTACCTACACAAATAGCAACTCCTATATAGGCGACAGTGGTGATGAAAATGGCCAGCATGGTTCCTCTGGGGATGGCATCTTGGGGATCCTTTGAAGAAATAACATGGTGGGATGAAGAGACAGGGTGGGTTAAGAAATAGAAATGACTTGGAGTTATTACTATTTTTCAAATGTTTAGGCTGCCCTTCCTGGGGCAGGTTCTAAAGAAAAGATCAGGCAAATGGCAAAGTAGAGAGCCTGAGCTCTTTTTGGACAAATATAAGGTATTCAAGGTGAATAAAGAAATCTCTAGAACTTGGTGCTTAGGCAGTCTCTAACCACCCGTGATGGAGTTTTTATAGAAAGGTAGACCAGTTAGCTCACCCACAAATGCATCTCCCTCCCTTTATCTCCTGTGAATTTCATGCAGATGTATCAGACCTTAAAGTATTAGGGGAAAGACATAAACATACCCTGCATATTGATGCTCCTTGACAATTTCTGTGTGTGGGTGTTAGTTTTGTACTAAGCTTAGACTTGCCTTTGAAAAAAATAACTTTGAAGCAAAAAGGATGATCTACTAAATTCTCCAATCCCTCATATTCTCCATTTGGAATCTAGTTCAGGAATGACTGCAATGGGAGATATTTAATTTCCATAAGCAGGCATAAAGAAAGAGGCAAATTTAAGCTTATACCAGAAAATGGGCTTTTCTTTTGCTTATGAATGTATATAAATTCACGGGGCTGAGCTCACACCATATATAATATATCATTTTATATCCTATCTTGGGGGCTAAATCATATCATAATCAATTTCCAAGCAGCATAACTTCTAAATAATTGAATCCAACTTAACAGGGGTTATTAAATAGAGATTTCAATGTATTCTTGCTTATAAGACAGTGCCTGGCATATAGTAGGAGTCAATAAATATTGAATTGAGGGAGGCACAATCTCAGTAGATATTAATTCCCCTACCAGAGGACCTGAGATTTTTCAATACAAATAAGCAATAAATGCAGTCAAAATTTGAGCTTTTTTGTTTTTGTTTTTAACTTAAATCTGCTGATCAAATCCATCCTAGGGGGCAACACATGGTACATGCAGACCCAACCTGACAGCTGGAAATAACTTTACATGTGAATCTGTCCCTAATGAGAGTCAAGTCAGCCCTATGGCGTTGCTCTGTGGTCATTGAGTCCTTCCTAATTTTTTAGGAATATTTGCATATAGGGCCGGTTCTGCTGCATACATACCTAGCCTCCTCCTTCCAAACTATTGTCTCCAAGAGTGATTTCAGCTAATGGGTGCAGCTGAACAGCACATCAAAGGAAGAAGAAGGTAATTGTGGTTGAAATGGGCCCCACTCAACCTCTCAACTCATGGTATGTTTCAGGTTTTATTTTATTGATTAACTATTTCTTGTGATCTGAGTGAAATGGGAGGATTAAGTGCAAAGAAAGGACATATATCTAAGGATTAGAAAGTGGCAGGCAGTAATGTGCCTCAAACACACACACTTAGTTTTTTATGTAGAACTATCTGCTACAAACTCTGAAATTACTTACTTAGAACGTACATGAGGGTCAGACTTGGCCCAATATAAATCCACATGTCAGTATCTTAATGTATGATCATATATTCACACTGTCTGCTCTGGCTCTCTCTCCCCTAAACAGGGACCAGGACTCTGACAAATTCTTAGTTTTCACTCTAAGTGCTGGTTTCCATCTCCCCAGCAGTAACTTAAAAGTTGAAACTTCCTTCATTAGATATTACATTTTTTTTCTTAAGACAGAATACACAAGCAATCTACTAGGTTGCAGTTTTTTGAGTGTCAACCATGTCCTAATCTTGAATCTCTGAAGCCACATCTTAACTATCCTGATTTGAGTACCTCCCAAATCTTCTCCTTGGTGCATATTTACAGATTATGAATTAATGTGTTAACAAATGGGAGGCTCAGGGTGGGAACTTTGTAGCATCCCTTTGTGCCAACTCTTGTTGTCACTGGCAACCTGAAGTGCCATCATGAGAAGGATTCTGAGGCTGTGAACAGAGGTAACATCTTGCATATCCCTATAGTATGTAAATAATACATGTTTACTAAGTTGAAATGAATCTATTATATTGTGATTATTTCTAGTTTCACTCTCAGAGAAATACTATCTTTAAGTACTGAAGTTTCCTTGTCATTTCCCACTATGTAGTCACCTCTCAGTTCTTAACATATTTGACCACTCTGGCTTTTGGTCATGTTAATTACTCCTTCTCTCTGTTTTTTAAAAGAATTTTTATTTATTTGAGAGAGAGGAAGAGAGAATAGAGTGAGCGAGAGAGAACATGAGTGGGGGTGGGCAAAGGGAGAGGGAGAATCAGGCTCCCCACTGAGCAGGGAGCCCAATGCAGGGCTCAATCCCAAGACCCTGGGATCATGACCTGAGCCAAAGGCAGATGCTTAACTGACTGAGACACCTAGGCACCTCCTGTTAATTACTGTTCTCAAAGCATTCTCCTCTCTTGACCTTCATGATCCCACTAGCTGTTGCGTTCCCTTACCTCCAAGATGGCTCTGTCTTTCTTCTTCATGGTCACCTTTTCTACCATATATATTTTGAATGTTCCCTGGGCACTTTCCTGGTCCTTTTCACTCCTCCCTCTTGCACAGTCTTGGATGAACTCATCCAGGCCATGGCTCCGAGTCCCGCCTTAGTACCTTTCCAGAGCTCCAGACTCATAAATCCAGTGACCCACTAGACAGCTCCACTCTGATGTCCTTTTTTGCCATGCCAACCTAAATGGCCAGATCTGTGCTTCTTTATCCTTAGCAATTACTGCATGGAATCAATTCGGTAGGTTGCACCCAGCATAAAAAGAATACAATAAAATAGAACTGATGTGACAGTATCAGAAGACATCATTTGTAATAAAGTTAAGAACTGCTGGGGGAAAATTTTCTCTGTGTGAACTTGACTGTGATGTATAATGTCTTCTGACTGCAGATCATCGTAGAAAACATTCTTTCCATTTCCTCTCCTAACCCTAACAAAAGCTGACCCCTTTGATCCTTTCCCCCTGCCATGGCCTTAAATCAGGCACATGCCATCTTTTGTCCAGACTGCTGTGTTATTGTCAAACTGATCTTTCTGCCCCCAGCCTCCCTACCTATCACCCCCCTCCACCCTCTAATCCATCTTTACAAGCTGCTAGCTGGCTCTCTCTAAAACACACATCTAAACAGCTTGCTCCCTGAACTAACTGCCTTAGTGTCTCTAGCTAGTTTTGGGATAACATCCAAACTCCCTTTTCTGTAGTTTAAAGGGTCTCTGACTTCCACTTAATAGAATATAGTAGTGTATGTGCTGAAAGTCACACTTAATTGCAAAATCACCTAAGTATTTTTAAGTAGAAAGAATGCAACTTTTTATAATACTATGACCACACGTGCCTTGAAAATCATGACAGGGGGGTGCCTGGGTGGCTCAGTCAGTTAAGCATCTGCCTTCAGCTCAGGTCATGGTCCCAGGGTCCTGGGATCGAGTTCTGCATCGGGCTCCCTGCTCAGCAGAGAGCCTGCTTCTCCCTCTCCTTTCTGCCTGTGCTGTTGCTATCTCTGTTTCTCTCTCTCCCAAATAAATAAATAAAATCTTTTTTTTTTTTTTAAAGAAATCATGACAGAACATTCTCTACATTTTCTTTATGTATCAACTCAAACTCAGAGACTCTCAGTACAGAGTGGATAGAGAAATAAAACTGCTTAGTAGTATAGCACCTCTAAATCAAGTCAACAGTCATTTTGTGAGAAAGGAGCTTTATGTGCTACCATTTTTAGATAGGGATATCTTCTGGGTTTTTGCTTGCTCCCATAGCATCAGGACACACAGAAGGTCCTTTATAAACATGCTTATGAAAATTTTGCTGAAGCGATTTTACTTGCATACCCCAGTCTACACATAAATTAATTTCCATCAGCAGCATCTTTCCCTGTGCCTTTTGACACTCCAGGCCTTCTGTTCCGACTGTCTCCCTCTTCTTTGTTCTATTGATGAACCCCTGTTTGTCCCTTGAAATCTGGATGGAGTGTCCCCATCCTCTGAAAGCCTCCCCTTGCTTCTTCAGGGACAGGTGATTACTATTTCCTCTTTCCCTTGTGCATGATTCTGTTCTTGCTTCTTACGACTCATACAGAGGGAGTCTGTCTTCACCTTAGACCATGAGCAACTAGAAGGGAGGATTGAGTTCTTTGCTTCCCCAGTGCCTGCTGTCAGTAGGCACTCTGTAAGTGTTGGCTGAGCTGAACTGATGACTAAGTGTCTAATACGAACTTGTTTCTAAGGAAAGCACAATATTCTTTCATTTAAATGTGTGCTTACAGTTTGCAGGATTTTAAATCAGTGACCTCTGATACTTTCCCAAATCTGAAAAACTGGAAGCTCCACATCCATTACTAAATTTCGTTAAGCAGCGATACTTAACTACTTGAATCATTTTGAACAAGTTAACTTAATTTTCTGAGCCTCCACCTAATCTATTTTATGCCGTATCTCAGCTCAAGAATTTACCATGGCACTGTGACCCCTAATATGACAAATCAAAATGCCTTTATTCATTCAATAAATAAATATTTATTGAAAACTTACTAGCTCTGAGGAAGTAGCAATGAATATAACTAAAGGCAAGGTCTCCACTCTGATGGAGTTATATATTCCAGGGCAGGCCTCTCTTGCTTAGGTTCCACCAATAGCTATTTCCCCTTATGTTATAAGGTCATCCAGCCTCATCAGGGCTTCTCCAGTTGAACTGTGAGGGATCCCTTACTGCCTCCAGCATCCCCATGACTGACTGTTCTTTTGTCTTCTCTACCTGGAATACCCTTACATTTTCTTATCAATAGTCAGTATTGAGCTTTTGCTCTAAGTTCACACTTAAAGATAGCGTCCTTGAGGAAATCATCCTGGACTTAACAACTATTATGTTTATTTCACGATTTATTTAGACAGTACATATGATTTTGATTTATACCATGTCTCTTGATAGCTCTTGCAAATATTTCTTATCTTCCAAAGTTGATTATAAATTTATTTTTTTAAAAGATTTTTATTTATTTATTCATAGAGAGAGAGAGAGAGAGAGAGAGAGAGAGAGGCAGAGGGAGAAGCAGGTTCCATGCAGGGAGCCCGACGTGGGACTCCATCCCGGGCTGCCAGGATCACACCCCAGGCTGCAGGCGGCGCTAAACCGCTGCGCCACAGGGGCTGCCCTGATTATAAATTTATTGAAGTAAAACCTATGCCTTCTCCTTTTTTGTATATAGTAGAGACTGTTTAGTACCCCCTAATACCCATTCACACCTTCTTCCCTTTAACACTAGAACTCTCTAAAATTCTAGGAACATGGCTGCCCAGCTAGAGATTACATTTCCCAGTCTTTTCAACTAGGCAAGGTCGCAGAGACTAAACTCTTGACCAATGGAATGTCAGCAGAAGTAATACCTTCAAGGTCCAGGAATTGCTTGCCCTCTATTCCTTATTTCACTTCCTATAGGCTAGAACATGATCTTGGAAGTGACCAGTCATCTTGGACCTTGCAGGTGAGGGCAAACTCCAAGGTTTCCATAAATCAAGAGAGGGCATCTGGGATTGTGGGCTACCTTTTGGAGCAAACTTTTCTTATTCCACTGCATGGCCTATGAGCTCAGATTTTTATTCACTAGAAAAATAAACTTCTATCTTGGTTAGGTCACTGCTACCAGTCTTTTATAAAACATTCAACTCAATATTCTAACATAATGCTCCTTACAATACTTAACATCAAGTAATATGAATAGAGTGCTAAATATATACCGATTAAATGAAAGAACATATCTCTGAATTTAATGACATAAAAATTCACTAATAAAGTGATTTGGTGGGAAGTGGGTGGGTTTTTTTTCTTCCTGAATGTTATGTGTTTTTGTTCCTTATGTGTTTTAAAAAGAGCTCTGATATTTTTTTTCACTGAGTTACATTCATTTTCTTAGAAATTTTATATGGTGTCAATATACTTTATTTTTCTGATATCACTGAATAAGACTTTTTGGAAGGACTCTCGGAAACAGGATGGTCTGAAATTAAATTTTGGCATTAAAAGAGAAAGCTTTTAAATTACTGGGACTCTTACAGAAATTTTAATTTTAACATCTTTAGGGAACTATGGTCTCCGTTGACCTCTATAACTCACGCTGCTCACCAACTGCACCGCAACTTCCTAGTACTACAAAAGCAGAGGAAAACAACATACCTCCAAATCTCCTGAGATATTGGCACCAGCAAGAATCCCAGTAGCTGCTGGGAAAAAAATTGCAAAGACAGAGAAGAAGCCTTCACCTTTTGTGAAGCTTGGCCCAAAGTTTTCTGCAAATATTGATGCTGCAACACAAATAATGAGAATATTATCATGTAGACTTTCTTTACAGAAAAGTAGATAGTTACCTTTAGCTTCTATCAAAGTATCACGTAAATGGGTCCCTATGTGCTAAATGGAATTAATTTAAAAATGTTGGTGTATTCCTGATAAACTTCGTGTTAATATTTGCTAAGAGTCAGCATATATATCACAAGGTTTTAGATCTCCAGAAGATGGCTCTGAAAAATTTTTGTGCCAATAGAGACCGAGGCCTCCTGACTTTTTTGAATCTAGAATATTGAGAAAGAGGGAAATGGAGAATTCTTCTCATGACCATACTGGTATATTCACAAATACAGCACACACACCACACACATAACCTGCCCTATACACACACATAACTACTCTCTTGCATGCATAACTACTCTAATCAACACACAGTTTTTCTGCTTTTATATGCCTTTTAAAAAAAATCATAGGAGAAACTTGTGGGCAAAACTATCTTAAATTTTTGATGTTTATGTTCTAACCTTCCCACTCTTTGCTCCCAGAGATTAGATCTTAAATTCTTATACTAAATTCTCATATATAGGAGAATAATAGTAAAGAGGAATGCTGGTCATAAAATAATACTATCCCAGGGGGTCTCAACAAATTACTTAAACGAGAAGGGAATAATGTAGAAGAAAAACAGAAAAATGAGGGAAGGAAAATGCAAACAAAAGAATCTGGGATGATGTAAAAACAAGGAAAGAAAATTTAAGTCTTCAGAAAAAATACAGCAGGAGCTAGAAGAGGGAAAAACATAGAAAGGAAAAGGATGTTAACCTGCAAAGCAAAAAAGACAAACTTTACAAAGAAGAAGAATCAGGAAGAAAGAAATGATCTGATACCAAAAGGAAACAGATACTAATAACTGAATAAATAATAAAGGGAAATATTTTAAAAATATCATCAGTAGGGGATCCCTGGGTGGCTCAGCGGTTTAGCGCCTGCCTTTGGCCCAGGGGGCGATCCTGGAGTCCGGGGATCGAGTCCTGCATGGAGCCTGCTTCTCCCTCTGCCTGTGTCTCTGCCTCTCTCTCTCTCTCTTTCTGTCTCTCTCATGAATAAATAAAATCTTAAAAATAAATAAATAAACACAATTTCAACAGTGGATTCTTGAGTAAACTAGAGTGGAAAGCTTGGAAGATGTGCATAGGTGGAGTAGAATTTCATGCTTTGTGACATTTCCTCAGGATGCTACACCAACGCCAACAATCTTCTGTGCTTAAAAACCTGACAGTGGTGCTTAACTAGGTAATGCTATAGATAAGCAAGGTGCAAAAAAAGTTTAGCAGGGGGGTGCCTGGCTGGCTCAGGAGGTAGAGGATATGACTCTTGATCTCAGTTTGTGAATTTCAGCTCATACTAGGTATAGAGATTACTAATAAATAAAATCTTAAGAAAAAATAAACAGAGGGAGAGACAGAGTACAAGCAAGGAGAGTAGTGGGCAGAGGCTATGGGAGAAGTAGACTCCCCACTGAGCAAGAATACCATATGGGACTTGATCCCAGAACCCTGAGATCATGGCCTGAGCTGAAGGCAGATGTTTAACCAACTGAGCCACTCAGGTGCCTCAAAAATAAAATCCTTAAGAAAAAAACCCCAGCAGTAAAATGGCTATGTTTGGCTTTAGTGTTCTCAAGTGTTGAACAAATTGTCTGAACTATGTTTTCTTTCCTTGCATGTATGACTCTACTTCTAGTATTTGACAGCAACAAAAATTTGTCCCACACTTGAAGGTTTCCAAAGCACCTTTGCATCTACGATCTTTTTTACTTCTCAAAAATCCTCTCAGTAAATTATTGCTCACACTTCAAGAGAGAAATTCGAGGCCCAAACACATTATGTGACTGGTCTAGCTGGCAAGCAGCAGGGTTGAGACTCACTCCAGATTTCCTGAGCCCAGCTCCAGGCTCTTCCCTGGATCACAATGGGATTCTCATGGTCGCATGGGGATCACAGGGATGATGATGGAGACAGGCAGTGAAGAACCACTGATTGTGAAGCAACTCATCTGTCACACGTACCTTGGTAGTTAAAGAAACCTCTGGACTTCTTCTCATTGTTGGAGGGAATGACGGTTCCAATGAAGAAGTTTGCAATAGCAATGAGAAGAATGACCAGAAGTATCACCTGAGCCTGGAAGG
Source organism: Canis aureus (assembly GCF_053574225.1). Classification (NCBI taxonomy): domain Eukaryota; kingdom Metazoa; phylum Chordata; class Mammalia; order Carnivora; family Canidae; genus Canis; species Canis aureus. The sequence goes on along the minus strand of NC_135642.1, from coordinate 19,243,567 downwards.
GCAAAATAAGAGAATTATGTAACAATTTTTTACATAATTATAAAAGTCATGTCCACTGAAAGTCCACTGGAGAAAGACTCTGACTGGTTATTCTGGTTAAAACTACTATCCAGACTAGGTAATAGTATATCCCTATAGAATGGCATCTTAACAAGCCTTATCTGACTTGAGTGTGGAAGTTACATTTTCAATGGGGGCATTTGTGTGGGCACTTGAAGGGGATATTTCAAAAACATTCTAAGTATTAGGTGGGTAGCTTACTATAGGGTCTTCAGGAATAGAAGTGGAGCCCAAAGTTTTATCACTGATAGAATCTATTTCTTTTCTAGGCAGAGTGCCTATGGATTCTTTCCTTTCCCAGTGCTAAATGCAACAGCAGTTGCATTAATAACACAATAATTCATAGAGTTCCTGTGATGCCTTGTGCATTTGATGTTGGGTCACCAGTGTGTGCCCAGCATATGTGGTTTGCAAGTTTGACAAATCAAATGGTCTTTCTTTATCCCCTACTCCCCCTGCTGACATTTCTGGGGTCTGTTGGCTTGGCGTTCCGATATGCTGTTCCCTCTGTAGAGAATGCACCTTTTTCCTACTCTTTGCATAACATTTCCTTTGTTTCATCCTTAAAGTCTTAGTTCCTTACTCAGAGAAGACTTTTTTGACCACTGAATCTAAATAATAGCAGCTAACATTCGCTGAGGGCCTACAATAACAGACAGACTTAAGTTTACCAGTATTCTTTCAGATAAATAATACCACCAATAACTGTATGAAGTAGGTAATACTGTTATCATTTTAAAGATAAACTGAGAAAAAAAAATTAAGATAAACTGAGGCACAGAGAGGTGAGGTAAGATCATACGGATGTAAACCAGAATAAAATCCAGGTGCTGTGGCAATAGAGCGAGAGCTTTAAACCTGCCCTCTAACTGCCACAAAGCTACATTGCCTCCCTCAGGGAATAAAGTCATTGAAAGCAGATTCCCCTTATTTTCTATCTCAGTGCCCTGTTTATTTCCTTTATAGCACATTCACAGTTCAGCATTCTATATTTACTTGTTTATCTACTTGATTGTTACTCATATCCCCACAGACCATATGCTCAACTAGGGCCAGGATTGTGCCTGCTTGGGTCACAACTGAATATGCAGTACCTAGCAGAATGCCCAGCATGTAACAAGCACTGAATTAATTTTCATTTGACATGTGATTAAATAACCCACAAATAAATGCCATATAAGGAATGATTTCCATTGCCTTATGTAGGTGGGCGGGCTGGTGACCTCTTGAGGTCTAGGTACTGTATCTCCAGGCACTTAAGACCTGTTGTGACTACACCCAGTCACTCTAGAGAGTCCTAAATCAGGGAAAAGATATGCTCCCATCATTCAGAATTTTACCTACTGTATTACTACTAGTTAAGTCCAGATATTCTCTAGTTCCAGGACCTACAGTAATCTCAAATTTACTCCTGAAGTACTGTGTCTCAGAGGAGAATGATAGCTTCTGCCTCTATTCCCTTGTCCCATCACATAGGCCATTTCCTTTGGGCTTCAGCACCCACAGTCAGCTTGAGAATAGGACCGCAGTGGGATTGAGGTGGTTCCCAGCATGTACCATTACCACGATCATATGGGGTCTGTGTGTGATGATGGCAGCCACCTTGGTGTCTATGTCATGGTAATGACAGCACAAAGGACAGAGTTGAGGCCTGATCATGTGACACATGAACAGTGAGTCGTGACTGCCTCACATCATGCTTTGAGGGCTTGGGGCTCCCGCCCCCCAGTGTTAACCTGAAACTTTTGACATAGCAAGTAATAATAGCAATCCTTTTTGAATATGGGGTATGTTCTATTCCTGCAATTTGGTCAAGACCTGAGCAGCAGTGGCTGATAACATCATTTTGAGAAAATCACCTTTGCTTCCCATTCCATTCCAGCTACTGAAATCCCTAAAAGAATCACCACTGTGATGGAGCCTATTATCCGTATGTCATTGGTTGGATCCACCATCATTGAATTGCTCTCCTGGAACAACAACAAAAGTCGCCAAAATGGTTAGAGACAGAGCTTTTTTTGCCCGAATGCCGTAGTGTAGAATTGAACAGTAAAGAAGAAAAAATGTGCACTAATGGCCATGTAGGATAATAGAAAAATGAAGTGCTCCTTAAATTGGAGATTAATATTATTTTGTCCTATAATAATAAGGCTTTGGCAGCCAAGGTTAAGAGTTGGAAATCCTAGATGCTCATTCTAGTCACAGCTTTTAAAACTATTATAGCACTAAGATAAGTAGGTACACATATAAATACAATGTTTTGCTTCAGAAGAATGACTATTTTTGTGTATCAAGGGGAATCTTAGAGAAATGAAAATAAGTCATTTTAAATGTGAATATTGGAAAATAAATATTCAATTAAATAACAAACTCTATAAATGAAATAACACATTTCTTGAAGGTAACATACCTTATGAACTATATAATTCACTCATTTATTCATCTAATTTTCAAATAAAGGTACTATTATTAATTGAATTCGGTGAATATTATCATGACCATGAAAGGAGAACTAGAAGTTAGTTCACATATCAACTAGTTAACATGCTCACATACATAATGCTGTGTAGACAGAGCACCTAAACTAGGAAATGCTTAGTTCTCTGCAGTGAGTTGTTTTAACGTTTGAACTATCTTTCCTTTTGGAAATCTATAACCATGGTAGTAATATTGCTGCTGACAATAACTAACCCATTATTTATCTTTTGTTTCATATTTTACATAGTATTTCATGTACATTGTTTCATTTGTTCTGTACCACATTTCCATGAAATACATAGATCAATATTATTAGCCCATATGATAGATTTGAGAGGCAATGTTCAGATGAATACAGGGACTGGCTGAGAATGTCTCAGCTGATAAATAAGAGAGCCAGGATTCCAAGTCAGTTCTGAGGCCAAGCCTAGAATTTCAACTATATCCAACATCCGCATTCTACAGAATAAATCTATTTCTTCTCTCTTGCCATAATGATATCCCCTAGCGCTCTGAAAAAGGCAAATTGAATTGAATTATCTTACTTGGTTGAAGAAAAGAAAAACTTGTAATTACCTTAAGAAGATCTACCACTGTTTCAGCAAATCCCACCACATACATAGCAACAGCCACTGCATTGGCAAAAGCAAAGATCAAGCCTATAGACCCACCGAACTCGGGCCCTAAGCTTCTGGAAATAAGATAGTAGGCCCCACCTAAAACAAAAAAATGAACATACTTTACTCTGAGGAACTGCTAAGGGATTTAGTTTATATGACCAAATAATTTTGGATAATTTTTATTCTAGTAAAAATATCGCAACTTCCTAATAATTTTAGGAATCTTGTGTCACTTTAATGAGTAAGTTAGCCTTTCCTTGTACTCTGAGAACTGTAACAGAACACGGTAGAACTATCCTGACATAGTAAGTTCTGATTTATCGAAACCTAATTGTATACAAATGTTTCAAATAAGACTATAGCAAACTTTACCAAAACAAAGTGCTTTGCCTTTTCAAAAAAATTCACTGGTAAGTTTAAATCAATAATGTAGTCAAAGTAAAATGTTATATTTGAAATCTCCAGGAACAGGCAGGTCTAGGCAGAAAATGAAGTAGGTGAAGTTTATCATTGCTATTCTAACTTCCTTTCTGGTACATATTTGCTGCATAAACAGGTATCTGTATACACAGCCCCTGGGTGGCGCAGTCCATTGAATGCAGACTCTTGGTTTTAGCTCAGGTTGTGATCTCAGGGTTGTGGGGTGGAGGCCTGCATTGGGCTCTGCTCTCAGCTTGGAGTCTGCTATTTTCTCTCTCCCTCTGCCCCTCCCCACCACCCACAGAATAAATTAATAAATCTTTTTTACAAAGTTTTCTGTATAGTGCTACACATTATCCACTCTATAAATTGGAATGAGTTCTCTATGTTTTTAGCTCAAGAAGGCATGATTATTGCCAAATATCCATTTGTATATGGGGATGGCAAATGGGAAGGAAGATTGGGAGGGTTTGGAACAATTGCTTCTCCTTTGGACCTTGAAAAGATGGTTCTGTGTATGGCTGTGAACTTCTTTCTGTGCACAAAAGTCTGAGCTGTGTTGGTTAACTCCTAGAGGGTGCTGAGAGCAGGTAAAAAAGGCTAAATGTCAAGAGGCCTAGGTAGCTAGATGTTCCGACAGACCATCGCAAACTAATGTCTTCCTATACCGAGCGAGTCTCAGAGGTGGACAGAACTGGTAGGGGAATGATATCAAACAAACATCTCAAAACAGAACAAAAACTGTCTTTTATGGAAAAGGAATTTCCTCCACTGTAGTAACTCCTTTGGGGTAAAGGGTCAAAGCTCTCTTTAGAGATGTAACCAGTTCTCTGGTGGAGCAAATCTCCATTATCCCTTTTGTCCACACTACATTAAATAAATTAGCTAACCAGTGACTTAGGTCTCATCAAAATGAGAGGGGCAGGGGAAGCTGTGAGAGGATATGTGTTTGTGGGAGGGAGAGTGCTCTTAGAAGGGCCTGGGTAGGAACATCTGAATAAGATTGAGGCCCCAGGAGCCAAATAGAATGGGAGAGGGGAAGATGAGTTACAGCAGCAATGACAGACTCACCCTCTTCACTTTTTGCTAGTCCTGCTTATTCCTGGATGATTTAAAAGTAACTTTTTGTTCTGTTTATTTGCTTCTATTTTCTTTTAAAGGATCCTCTCAGGCCTGTGGGCCACTGGGAGCATTGTGTTAGGGTGAATTCTGAGGGCTTACCAAATGGGAAGTGTCAGCTGGGGTGCAGAGTAGGCGTGAGAGAGGGCCAGTGGGGCTCAGCCAAGGCACAAAGAAACCACGTATTTTACTGTAATTATTTATTCCTTCTTTCTGGACACCTGGTCACTCTTTATAAACATGTTTAATCACAGGAAATGGGTCAAAGAAAACCTTCTGGAGATCTCTTAATTTTATTTGAGAGAATTTGCCTTGATGTTTAAATTTGGGTTAGTTCACTTTGCTTTAAGGCTTTGGGGACTAATTATGAATATGCAAATTTTGCTTCCAGCGTTAAACCAATTCTAGACATGACTTTGTAACCCAAGCTTGTAGTCATAAGCAAATGAATTGGCTTACCTCCTCTTACTACTCCATTTGTGCAAATAGCGGACATAGAAATACCTGTGAGTGTTGTCACTACCACACTCAGGCCAATGATGATGACTCCGAGACCTGCAAAATCCCCCAAGAAAAGTGTTTGGTTCCGGTAAATCAAGAAGTCACCAGCACTTCAGGAAGCAGTGGTCTGAGTCTTGTCACAGCAGAGTTGGTCTCCCCATGAAAAACCTGAAATGTTCTAAATGATCCCAGTCCATGAAGGTCTCAGGAGCCCCTGAAATGTACTGAACTTTAAAACTGAAGCCATGTCCAGGGATCATTTCCCAAGACACTGCTGGCAAGGGGTGTGCAAACTGGCCTGAAAAAGAAAACATTCACCAGAGGAATCTGAGCATCTGGAAGCCACGAGCTGCAATGTGCCAGAGAGGTCCATTAGAGGAGATCCCATAGATGACCAGCACGGACCAGGCCTGAACTCACGGTACCTTAGGTTCCTTCTGCATCCAGCTCACCTATGTAGTTCACCAGGCATCAAAAACATCGAGGCTACTTGCTTGCTCCAGTCAAAAAGAAGTATATAAAAACTTTTCCTACCCGTGGCAAGCGATGAGGGCATTTAGGTATCTTAAAAATGTTACCTCCACGAACAAACCCGTTAGTCGCTATTGCAGAAGTTGACAACCCCGTTATAGAAGTTACCATGGTGGAAAGGAGAATTATGAGAACTCCAAGACCTGTTAGCAATGAAAAATAAAAGATAGTACATTTTACTTTTCTTACTTGGATTCCCTATTGCTGCAAACTATACTGCCTCTGATTTAAGTTTTCACCTCCACGCCTTGGGCCCCAGTGGAGTTGCTTTGTGCTCCGGAGAAACTGGTTTGCCTGGCATAAAGATCAAGTTGGAGGCCTGCTCATTATGATGAAGGATGGTCTCCCAAAGTAAACACAATCTAAAATGCAGCCCTGGAAAGGAAAAGTTGACTTCTGCTGGTGTCCTGGGAGAGGAACTACCCTGGCTGTGAAAAGAGAAAACATGACATTTGACCTTCTCTCTTGCTTGAGAGGAACCTGAATGAGAAAGTTGGGGGCTTGACAAAGGTTAAATCCTTCCCCATTTTTCTTGCATCTCTCTTGCCTGGAGGAGAAAAGAAAGGAACGGACTTGGATTACCTTTGAACACACTCCAGAAAGGTCAGTGGTGAGCTATCTGAGCCTGTGTTGCCTTTACCTTACAAATGATCATGCAGGTCACACGTTTAATTACCTCCTCTGACATATCCATTTGTGGCAATAGCAGAGGTGGATAAACCAGTGATACCAGTCACTGTCACGGCTAAGCCGATGATAATCACACCAAGACCTCAGTTGAGAGAGGAAAAATAAAGGCAATTAAACAGTGAAACAATCCATTAGATCGTTTACATAAAAGCCAGCAAATCTAGGGTAATCACCAAAGGACCACATCTGAATTAACAAGTTGGCCTGGAAACCACCAGAGTAAATGCTCAGCTTTGAAGGTTTCTGCCTGTAGCAGCACAGATCCTAGAAACTGGAGAGCTAAGATGTGCAGTGAAAATTGCCCAGAACTGAACAACCATGGCTGGTCAAAATTTAATGTGAACCCCATTTTTTACGTTGTTCTAGATGCCTACAGACATAAAAATTGGTCAATACAATTCTAAGCCGCTAATATCACTGGAGAGTAAATGTTCATCCTTCCAGGTAACTATCTTTTTATGTACATTTGGTTGTCTGGGAGTGCAGATTTATATACAATGTAGTAAATTGTTCATCTGGCAGATAAGTAAAGTGGAAAGATTCAAATTGAACTACATTTACCGATTGGCTATGTGACCTCTGGCAAGTTACTTATTTTCTGAACCAAAAAGAGCAATGAAATTTGAAAGCACACGTCTGGCTAGCTAGCACGGTGAGTAGAACATAGTACACAACCAGTGGCCCTGCTTTTTCGTCATGTCCCGATAGCTGTAAATAGGTGTTGTTCACGGAAAGCCTGCTATACATCCAGCTGGTGTCAGGTAGCATGTGAGATGCGAGGAACAAATGAAATGAAATGAAGAAAGCTGCCTCAAGGATCTTATGGTGCAAAGGTCAATGATTCTAAGAGGGAGAAGGTGATAAATGGAATTCAGAGAAAGACAAGGCTGCTTTCAGCTTCAGAAAACATACAGTCAAGAGGATACTGAAGGGTAGCATGATATGCTACCCCAAAATGTACCACTTTAGCAGAAAGATTATTTTGAACTGAAGGTGACAGAAAAAAAGCAGATACCTCCCCCTTTTTGCCTAAAAACAAGATATAAGTTTGTAAAGTGGTCTCCACTTTCCTCTATACTGGGAAGGGCAGAAAGTAATGGTCAGAGCCAATTCTAGAGCCTTATTAGCTAGGGTAGCACGAGAGGAACCTACTAACAAACGTTACTTATTTTCCTCATGTGTCTGCCTTCCCGCAATTTGCCACCCTAGAAACTCAGTCCTTTCCATTGTCTTGTTCCTTCTCCAAAAATCTCTTGTTCTCTTATTAAAATGCTACATAAGGGCAGCCCAGGTGGCTCAGCAGTTTAGCGCTGCCTTCAGCCCAGGACCTGATCCTGGAGACCCAGGATTGAGTCCCACATTGGGCTCCTTGCATGGAGCCTGCTTCTCCCTCTGCCTGTGTCTCTGCCTCTCTCTCTCCCTCTCTCTGTCTCTCATGAATAAATAAATAAATAATCTTAAAAAAAGAGAGAAAAAAAATGCTACGTAAGCCCTCTCCTCTGAATGAATGACTCATTGCTGAGTCTTCTCATATGTACATGTGATGTGTGAGTTAATAAACTTCCAATTGTTTTTCTCTCGTTAGGTGGTTGGTTGCCAGTGTTACAGAAAGATGTGTGGGGTCACAGGCACTGAAATCACCCTGGCTCTAGCCAGAATGCTCTCGCCTGGGTCTGTTAGGTATGCTCCCCCACATGAAATGGATGCTGCATAATTGTTGTTGGAAGGCTCTCTCATTCCAGAGATAATCAGAACAGGAGTCTTCTAATGGAGGCTATGATCTCTCTGGCCACGCCCTGGGAGAAGGAAGGACATTCAGAAATGGAAACAAGGCATTGGAGGCTGCCTTTCTTGATGTTCCATGCTATATCTTGGCTCTATAAGAAGTCTCCAGGCTCTTTTACAGTTTGAAGTGCAATAGGAAGAGACTAACTGTAGGCATGAGATGCAAACTTGGACCATATTGCTTCAGTCCCTAAAGACTCTTCAAGTTTGGTGTTGTGAGAAACAGTTGCACTAAATTCTTCAAATGTATGGCAGGGATTCTGTGGTGACCATCACCTCTGCCTCACCATGTGGCCTCAGTTCTTTGCACCCCAACAGGTAATTTCTTCTTATCTTTTGCACACTACTGCTTCTGATTTTGTTTTGAGGACATTTGATGTCAAATGTTTAGCTCACCCCAGCAACTACACAGAGCTCTATAGTTTGCATTTCAGGACACTAAAGCTACTCTGACTTTATTATTTCCCTACCCTTATTTTCCTTTCGTTTCTATTTCCCCAACAATTCTTACTTATTTGTTTGCGTTGTATACATTTCTGTAAACCATTTGAAATCCTGGAACAAAGTTTTATACATTTAAACAGCAAGAGATTTGCTCTTCTCTCACAGTCAAACATGAAATCCCAGGGTAAGAGGCAGCTTCAAGAACATTCAGTTTGTAGTTGTCTCCAAGTGAGGTCCTTGAATCACCTACTTCAGGAAAGTCCTGAAGTGTTTATTAAAAATGCCCAGACTCACTGAGTGTGAATCCTTCAAAGAGAATCCCAGGATTCTGTGGTTTTGTAAACTAACTTCCTGGGTAATTCTCAGGTACCCCACAGTCTGAAGATTACTGCACTACCTTAGCCTATCTCATTTTGTGTCTGCCTAGACAGCAGGGTTCTTTAGCTTTATCTTCAAAGAATTGATTGGGAAATGATTAATCCAGCTCCTTAATTTTCAGATGAGGAAATGAAACTCATGGAGTATATAAATGACTTGCTTCAGGTCATACCTGTTTCATCATATCCTTCTTCCATGCTTGATGTTTATTAGAAACTATCTTGCCCCAGCCAAAGTCTCCGAGTCAGAGAAGACCAATTCAATGGCATTTGTGGTTTATTCTATCATTTGCTTTTGGGGAAAGGACAGCCCAAACTCATGGCCCTGGAACGACTACCCAGGGGCTGTAGCTACAGTGACTCACGGCTACAGCTTCCTTCTGGCTTTGTTCCCAGAGTCTCCTCTTGAAAATGTATTCAGGTTTCTTCTCCAAACTATCCCCACAACAAAGAGAAACTACTTGTATTTGCTTCTTTTCTTACCCAATAAAGGGAATCCAAATGGGACCCAGAAGGTGACTTAATCAACTCATTTAGCTTTAATTTCACAGCAAAGGCCAGTAAAACTGAGTAAGGGTGGTAATAAGTTTCTATGACTCACTAAAGTCTACTCCATGAGAACTAAACAACAAACAAACCCTTGTTCAAAGGAAAATCCACTAGACACCCATTTAAAGTAGGGTATGACTACTTAAATAAATAGGTCCTTGTTAAAACAATACTGATGTCTGAAAGTACAATAGAGTTTAGCAGAAGATAGGGTTCTTCATATTTTATAACTCTGTAATAAGCATGAAACTGTGAAGAATAATGTAAGATCTGATTAAAGTTCAGATTATTGCCCAAACGCATGGATGTTAAATAAGTTGCATTAGAAAGAATTACTCTTGCCCTTGGCTACACTCACACCTCCAAACAAAGTAATGTTGCTTGATGATCTCAATAAGTTACTAAACTGCCCTTAAAAAACTAATTTTGCGTGAAACCCTGGAGCAAACACTTGGCAATATTAAGATGCAGATTTTCCATGGAACAGCATATACTTATTTTGTACCCTGTGGCTATAAGCATTCATTTGATATGCATCATAAAGCTGGCAAGCAGCCCTTTGTCAGGAACCCAACAGTTGCCAAACATGAAACATGGAAAAACTATGGGAACTGGTTCCAGTGTTTCAATTTACAGCTCAGCCCTTTCTTGTTGCGAGTTAGTCTTCTGGTGATGCTCAATATGTTTTGACGAGCAAAGGCAATAAATAATGACCAAGTACCTTTGAATGTGAATTAAGATACATTCTGGAGCAGTATCTAAAAGCACATCTGAAGCTCTATGTTCTCGATACTAATGATTTATTTGGCTTCTCCAAAAGTGGATCTATAATGTATTTCCCATGTATAGAGTGGAACATCATTAATTTGTATCACATTAAATCAGGGACTTTGATAAATTAAAATTTAAAATAAAAATTTTTTTAAATTTTTATTTATTTATGATAGTCTCAGAGAGAGAGAGAGAGAAAGAGAGAGAGAGGCAGAGACACAGGCAGAGGGAGAAGCAGGCTCCATGCACCGGGAGCCCGACGTGGGATTCGATCCTGGGTCTCCAGAATCGCGCCCTGGGCCAAAGGCAGGCGCCAAACGGCTGCGCCACCCAGGGATCCCTAAAATAAATTTTTTATATAACTTTTACCAATATGCTCCCAATAAAATAAAAAGCTTGCCACAGGAAATGATATTTTAAATAAAATACCACCTTTAAAAACATCAAATAATCACTGGAAATAATTTCAACGTCATGCATTTTCCTTTAGAAAAATTAGTAATAGTTACATATGTTATCTTAGTCATTTTATCTATTATTTTTAAGCCTCTACCTGGCAATATTTTATTAACCTTTGTTTTCTTACCACCGGCACCTGAAAGTAACACAATTATTTTCTTTGGAAAATGTCCAACTAATTCAGCATGAGTCAGGTCATGCTGTTACCACTTTTCCCACAAGCTGTTTTTGTCAAGTGAAATTTTGCCAATAATCAATAAGGGGGATGCCACATGTCAGTATGTCCCCAAATCTGAACAGTGCTATTTCACATATACATGTCTCTATGTATTGGTATACCTAAAACTCGAAGAAAAGATAGAAATATTTGCGTGAGCATTTATATGGTCGGCAAGCTGGAAAATTCCAGTCTTCCAGAAGTTAACGCTTCACTTTTCCTCTGTGACAAACATTGTCCAAGAGGCAACGTTAAAGAGCTGGAGCGCAGATTCCTTCTGTGACCTTGAGCTCACATTCAGCATTCGTGGTCAAAACAAGTTGCTTATGGAGTTTATAGCTGACATTGAAAACTCTACGCGGGGGATGGGGAGAAGGCTTACCAATTCCAGCCTCTCCAACAATCCAGGAGAGGCGAATGAAGAGCATGACACCCCAGATGTTCAGCATGCATCTTACCTGTGGGTTGAAGGGGCATGGAAAGGGACGTCAGACATGGTAGTGCGGCAAAACCTAGCTGGCTCTGCAGCTCTGCTATGGGGCTTTGCTAACAGTCTCTGAGGACACCGAACAAACAGATTTCAGGTGGAAACATAGGAGCTTTCTCACCAGCACACCTTTCACCCATCCAAACTTCACAGCGCCGGCTTTATCCTCCCCTTCCTTGTTTTCAGCTTCTTCATCTCCAGGCATCCCATCACCGTTAGCAACCCTGTCAACCGAGCCGGGTGCCACTGCCACATTCTGCATTTGTACAGGTAGCAAAAACACAACGTTTGGTCAACACAGGGACCCATAGAACTTCCAAAGGCAAATCAAAACAATTGACATAAAATTTTAGACATACACACAAAAGGAAACATTCTAGCATTTGAATAAGGTAATCATTTTTTTCCCCCTGGGAGCTGGTGAGTTCATTTTATGAATGATTTCAGGCACAGTGAGACTGTGAGGGTAGCAAAGGAGCTTGGGCAGTTCAACTGGCGAAAATATTACCTTAGGAGAAAATGGTCAGATTTGGGTACGTCTAGAATACAAAAAGAACAAAGGAGAGAAAAAGAAAGTAAAGGTGGGGCAGAAAGCCTATCAAAAGTGAATGAAGTGGTACCTGGGTGGCTTAGTGGTTGGACGTCTGCCTTTGACTCCAGTCATGATCCCTGGGTCCTGGTATCCAGTCCTGCATCGGGCTCCCCAGGGAGCCTACTTCTCCCTCTGCCTATGTCTCTGCTTCTCTATTTTTCTCTCATGAATAAATAAATAAAAGCTTAAAGAAAGTGAATCAGGGTCTTTGAGGCATGGTAGGAGGTTAATCTCATTGATGCCGACTATCTGGATGTCTTTCCATTAACCTCCCTGGACTTTACTTTATTCACCTAAAATAATGATAGTAAAGCCTCTATAATCATCATCTTTAAGAAGATTGAATGAAAGAACACATAGAAGCATTTTATTCAAAAACAAGCAGAAAAAGGGTTACAGTTCTAAAAAGATTTAAAGGGACTATTTGGCAACAAGAATGTTATTCCTATAAAGGAAGTTTCTTTCAGACTTGATAGGCCTTTGCCTGAGAATTGCTGGATGTGCTGGTAGTATCGCACAAAGAGTAAGAAGTTCTCATGACTGACTGACTACTAAAAGGTAAGCTGAGTAGAAGTAAAAAATGAGTTGTATAAAAAATGTCAAAAGCTTATTTAGTGGTTTTTGGTGACCTGATTTTGAAGACCTTCCTTGTCAGTAGGATAATCTGAATTTAATGAGGAAAGGAAATAGCTCTGCTTCTCTCAAGGTAAGAACAACCCTAATTTCTCTGTTAGATGTGACTTTGAATAATTTAAGATGCATCTACTTAATTTAGTCTACCTGGCACCCACCTGACTCTCATGGTTAGACTGAGTTACCCACTGAATTCCCCCAAAACAAACTTTTCCAGTAAGGGGTTGAAACCACTGGGGAAGTCTCTTAGATTCAGCACTTAATTATCATTATTAAAGAACAACTTTATCCTAGTTAAGCGGCCTAAATTATTTTAAGGCCCGGATGATGTGTTCCCACATTCCTAGCTAAGGAAGTCTCAGACAAGGGCAATTATTTTTCCCTTCTAAAATGGGTCTGGTGTGAAATAAATATCCAATATTTATTAGAAGGACTTTATTTGAAGGTGACCAAAGTTCTCGTCCTTGCCATGCTTAAGGGTTATTGCTTCTTTGGGCTTTGGTGTATCATTAGCATACCTACTGTAAGCTGACTCTAATTTGGGCTATTTGCTCCAAGTGACTGACTTCTTCTCTCCATGTTTTTTGTACTTATCTATGTAAGTAAGGATTTCTTCCAGCTTTGTTATTCCACAAGATTTTTTTTCACACTAGTAAGCCACTTGGGTAACCAGTGCAATACAATGTGGTAAGGATGTGGGCTACTTCTCAATATCAACCAAGAACCTACCATACTGCAAGTCATCAGAAAACATTGCTGAATCCATAAAGTAGATTTTAAGGCCACCCAAGCTCTACCACTTAAGAACAGATGACCCAGTTTCTTATCCATTCTTGCCTCCTATTTCTTTTCTCTTTCTTCATCCCTATTGGGTATTTCATTTCTCATTGTTTCCTCTCTATAACCCACATTTAAAAAAGGAGGGGAAGAGAATGAATCTCAAGTCAGATCATCTTACTATTTTCTGGCAGTATTCAGAGTAAAACTGAATGAAATTAATAGTTATAATATTGCCTTTAATTACCTGAGGAATATCTTAATTAATTAATTAATTAATTTATTTATTTATTTATTTTTAGGAATCTCTTAATTTAAAGCATCCTCAGTCCCTATTTGCGCAGATAATTGAAGGCTGACACAATATGTTCACACCAATATTAGATACGGGTAAACAAAGTCCACAGAAATTGAGGCTGAACCAGCAGGGCAGAAACTGGTTATCTGTACCAGCTAGAGATGCAAGTCATGTATGTAATTCAAAAATTTCCAGTAGCTCCTTTTAAAAAAGTGAAAGGAAATTAGTGAAATAAATGAATTCAGATTTGGATTTTTAAATTTTAAAAATACACTTAACTTTTGTACAATATCATTTTCTCAGTCTTTGCAATGTAATATTCATTAGCTATAGTGGCATCCCACCTTGTAGGAGGAACCTGATCATGGGCTGTTTTAATAATGTACTTTACGGGTAGCCCAGGTGGCTCAGCGGTTCAGTGCCGCCTTCAGCCCAGGGTCTGATCCTGGAGATACAGGATCAAGTCCCATGTCAGCCTCCCTGCATGGAGCCTGCTTCTCCCTCTGCCTGTGTCTCTGCCTCTTTCTCTCTCTCTCATAAATAAATTTTAAAAAATAATGTACTTTACTTAATAGACCTATATAAAATATTATTTCAACATAAAATCAATAAAAAATATGAATGAGACATTTTACATTTTTTTTTCACACTATGCCTTTGAAATCTGGTGTGTAGTTTACACTGATAGCACATCTCAATTTGTACTAGCCACGTTTCAAGTGCTCAATAGCCGCATGTGGCTGGCGCTATCATATTGGAGTGCACCTGTCTATACACTGCAGTCTATTAGAGATGGATGAAACATTTGAAGTTTTTTTTCCAGGCAATTAAAAATTCTATTTTTCTCTGAATAGATTCTATACTCATAAGGCAGCTGAGTGATTCAGATGTAACTTCATTTTCCGTAACTAGAAAATCAATGAGAGCAGAGAATTGAGGTATGTGTTAAAATGCCCATGAATGTTGAAGAGATTATTTGGTTAAGAAATTCATTTATTTGACTTGATTAGAGAAAAACTTTTAAAATTGTCAATATTCTAGTTAATCAAGATCTCACGGCCAGACTATCAGCAGCTACTCATTCAAGGAGAAGGCAATTTCCTTTTCCTCGGTTAATTGGGGATCCCATGAGACAGAACCCTAGTCACTTGCTTTTTAAAGGCAATCTTGGGAATAAAACCTATGTTTTCTGATTAAACCTGAACTTGAGGGTTTGGTCCAGGAAATTGCTTTATTCCTGGCTGAACTCCGAAGGTAACCGTGACCCTTACATCTGGATTAATGAGAATACCAATGATGTTAAAAAAAAATCTTACAAAAGAGGCTAAAGGATGAATAAGATGTTTAAAATTTCCCCTTAAATGGACATTTTTATCCGGTAGATGCCCTTCTGGGCACAACTTAACGGTTCTTCAATTTATCACTAGGACATCACAATATGAAGCAAAAGGAATATTCTATGCAGGCATATCAGGGAAATCATCATTTATGGAAGTTTGTAAGGCAATAAATATCTAAAACTATTCAAAAATAGAGTCAATGTAGATGGTCAACTCTTTCTTCGTTGAATGTGTTCAAACTGCTCGAGTTTCAAAGTTTTTAATATATGCATGCCATAGAGGAGAAAAAACCTTTAAATGTATATTTCTTCTTTTGACTATAAAGGGCTGGTAGTAAATTTATAAGTACAGAATCCATTTCCATTGCTTACTCTCTTACAGGAGCTGAAAAATCACTGTACCATATGAACTAGGAGACTTGGAATCTAGTTTCAGCTATGCAATTAATTCAGGGTGTGTCCTCCAGCAAGTTACTTAACCTTTCCTGGATACTGCCAAGGAGGATAAATCCAATGGGTTTTCTGAAAATCTTACTTTGAAGTAATTTACTCTAAGGCAAAATCATTTTTCTATGTTTGTCATCTTCTCTTCTAACGTGGCAAAGCAAAATTTGGTTTCACTCTTTAATAAATGCCTCCTTTGTAAGTCCATACGGCAATCATAAAGTCAACTTATCATCAAAGTACTGAAAAGACTTTGGGTCGAGGGTTTGTGGGTACTTGATGGCTGTGAGCTATAACCAGTGGCTGGCAGGCTCCTGGCTGGTGCATGTACTTGGGACCAAAGTCTCAAAGACTAAAAGTTTTATGATTGCTGCCTGAAACCAGTTTTCCCCTCATACTTTGAATTAATTTGTTTGTTCACACTCCATTACCATAAATGATGACCCTTCCACCTTTCGTAAATGCATTTTAAATTGCATAGCTTTAGGGAATGATTATTTATTTACCAAAAGTTTTACCTGTGCATTAAGTATTCAGAGAAGGTAAAATGAAGTGCAAAAGAAAGAAAGAAAGAAAGAAAGAAAGAAAGAAAGAAAGAAAGAGAAAGAAAGAAATAGGCCATGTCTCCCCTCCAATATTGATAAATTAGTGAAGCTTCAATCACATAAATTATTTTATTTAACATAAAATGTGTGATTTTTCAGACCCCATAAAAATGACAAATACTTTCTAGCTGTTATCAAAGAAGAAAAAAAATAAGTATATTTATTCTATAATTCTATAAATTATTCTATAAATTATATAAATTCTAACTAGATAATATTAGCTACTATACATGTTTTTAGGTTTTTACTGTTTAATCTTGGGATGGTAGGAACCTTAGCACATCACTGAGAAGTAGCTCCATAAATATTTAGGACTACAGAATTCCCTCTCAATTGTTTTAAACTTTCTTGAAATATTTAAATATATGCAGTAGTTGGGAGAATAATTAGATCTCATGTGCCTATCATTCAACTTCAATAATTATCAACACATGGCCAATATTATTCTATTTAAACCTCTCACAACCCTGGGATTATTTTAAAACCAATGCTAGTAAGAATCAGTTCCTAAGGTTCATTTCAGAATGAAAAGCATGAGTCTAGTCACATTTCTATATTTTGTTGATCAATGTTATTATATTTATACATTACTAGCCCTTTGTGATATAGGGGAGTATTTAAAATTATGAAAATGAGGGGTTTTTCTTCCTTGTTTCAACAGATAAACCATGCCTCTAAATCACTACCAATGGTCACCATTTATAATCTCAGTATTTTACTGTGTCTGAAAATATGTAGCTCACACACAAATGGACTTATATTTTTGATAACTTAGGCCAAAAGATAACTATGTGTGAAATAAACAGCATAAGAAAAAAAAACTAAAAGATTCTTAATACTTTCCATATATACTTCAAGGAAACCCCTAGTTTACTCATCTGAATACTAAAAACTACAACTAAAACTTCTAGTAAATATTAGATTCTGAGTCTCTAGTTGCAAATTTTCACTCCAAAAAATATTTTAGAAGTGGCCACTAATCCTTACTGGATTTCAACTGAGGCATTTATTTGGCTTCATGATATTTCCAATTTTGGATACCCTCAATTTGAATGCTAAAGTTCCAAATTTGAACTTTGCAACACTTTAGAAACTATTATTTTTCAGAGAATGCACTTGTATACTTTTGTTTGTCATTTTACAGAATATAAGCATTTATACACTAGTTTCTGTGGTTTTATGTTTTGTGTGCATATTTGACTACATGTCCTTTATTTCTACCCATAACAATGATATTTGACATATAAAATTCTGGGGAGTAGAGATCAAATCTCTTTAGCTCACTGTGTACAGCAGTTCTTGTAAATAGAAAGCTAATAAATGCTTTTGATGATGACAGGAAATGATTGAGACCTACAAGTAATTCTGTAGGAGAGGAACAGTGGGTGGCTCAGTGGTTGAGCATCTGCCTTTGGCTCAGGTCATGATCCTGGGGTCCTGGGATTGAGTTCTGCATCAAGCTCCCCGTAGGGAGTCTGCTTCACCCTCTGCCTATGTCTCTGCCTCTCTCTGTGTGTCTCTCATGAATAAATAAATAAAAATCTTAAAAAAAATAATTCTGTAGGAGAAGCAACATTATCTTTTGGCACATCTCCAGGAAAGGAATCAGAATCTCTTGTTCTACCCATTAGGACTGAGATACAATTTCTTCTTTGGGCCTGAGTTCCACTATTTCCTGTAGCTGTTAGATGAGCTAAGGCAGAGTGCAATGGGAGAGTAAGCTGAAGATGGAAAGTACATGGACTCTGGAGTCACGCAGACTGGGCTCAACTTATTAGACACATGACCTTGGCTTGACTTTGGAAGTTTATTGACTTAAGTTTTGTTTTCTCTTCTAAAGGATTCATAGGATTTTATAAAATCTTTGCTATCCATAAGATAGCAATAATAACAGTACCTACTTTGAAGAATCATTCTAAGGAATGAATGAGAATTTGCCAAGTGTGAGCACCCTGATAGGTAAAAAATTCTCAATAAAAAGTTTGTTTTTACAACAGAGTTTGATTCCACAAATCACTATTCCTAATGCTTTTTATTCACAAATTACTTTTTGTTGCTAACAGCCTAATGGCCCCAGTGTGAAGTCATTCCACTGTTTTTGTTTCCGATGGTTTGTAAATGGTTGGTTTCCTTAAAAACAATATTTCTATCTTAATTTTTATAGTATTTGGTACTTTTTCATAGACAATTTATTTCAATGACATGAGAACACGGACTTTGATAGAAGGGCTATGTATTTTCCCAGTTTCTATATAATATATTTTTCTGTAACAACAATGGTGGTTAGTAAGGCTGAAAAGGAGATCCATTTTGGTTAGCTCTGTAGTTAGGAACTGTGTTTAAAAAGGTGGCCACAGGATTATACTGGACACAAAAAATAGAATTATTTTTACAAAGTAAAAATATTAGATTAATCTTTGCCAGGTGTTTAATAATCATTATACATGTTTTGATATGGAAAGAAGTCCAATGTATATTATTTAGTGAAAACAGGACAATGTGTAAAAAAATATGCTTCAATATGTGTTTAAAAAATATAGACAGAAAATTAGATAGATAGTAATATAGATACTTAAATAAGTATGTTTGTATAGGCATAGAAAATTTCTCGAAGGATTTATAAGAAACTGCCAATAATGATTGTCAGAGACTAACTGAAGATCTTTATGAGATAAGAGGCATCTCTATATTTTTTAGTACTTGTTAAATGTTTTATCAGTGTATATTTTACTTTTTATTTTATTTTATTTATTTTTTTAAAGATTTTATTTATTTATTCATGAGAGAGACAGAATGAGAGAGAGAGTGAGAGCGAGAGAGAGAGAGGCAGAGACACAGGCAGAGAGAGAAGCAGGCTCCATGCAGGGAGCCTGACATGGGGCTTGATCCCGGGTCTCCAGGATCAGGCCCAGTACTGAAGGTGGCGCTAAACCGCTGAGCCATCTGGGCTGCCCATATTTTACTTTTTAAATAAAAATCAGCTAATACAAAAATTTCCATCATCATTATCAACAATCATTTATTGAGCTTCCATCCATTATAGTCAACATACTAGACTGTATATACATAAAAATTATAGTACTCACAAACATCCTACAATATCAGTTGGAGTTATGCAGCTTGTATAATATTGCAGAGAAAGCAAAAGATGAAGTCATTTGTTTCCTGCTTTTAACTAGAGTTTTTGGAAATCCATAATTCATAGCCATGCGTCTAGGCATTTAGCTCTTTACTACATAGAAAATGAAAAGATTTATTTAACTATGATCTCAAATCATTGGGATTACAAATTTTGTCAATATGTATCATTCCTAGAGCTTCAGTTAAGGTAGTCTTGAAATAATGTCTTTTAAACCTACTTTTCATTTCTACTACTAGGTAAACGTTGTCATGTAATTTTTTTCTGACTTGGAAGTAATAACCAGGATTTGCGCAAATCCAACTGGTTTCTGTCTAAATATGTCCTGTCATTTAGTATGAATGTATCATTACTATATGGCTTTTTAAAGCATTAGAATCATGGGTACAAAAATAAGTCACCAAATTTGTACTATGTCTATTGCTTCCCATTTTTAAATTGTTTAAGTAAACATTATAACTTAGTCATAATTTTTTTCGCATTATAATTTTTTGCATACAAAATCTGTGATGTGTCTGAGCATTATTATACAATGTTTTCTCTATTGGTGATTTCTAGCTGTAGTTTGAGGGACCACCATAAACATGTCAAGGACCACAAGGAGGTAGCAGCATTAGCTGCTCCATTCCACAGCTCCATTCCACTCTAGGTCTTCATCTTTTATGGGGAAGTAAGCAGGGGGAAATAGGATCAAAATCACTAACAAGGAAGAAAGAGGTGAATTGAAGAAGGCCTGGATTGTTCATGTCTGGTATCAAAGGATAGTACAGAAGTAGAACATATAGAGAGGTGAACTGGGCCCTAGAGTTTTAGAAACACTAGAATGTAGATTCTGTATTTGAATTCTGCTCCCAATTTGTTGATACTTCTGCATGATTTAATCAAGATGAATGTTGATGAGTGCAGGCTAAATTCATAAAAAGAGTGACTTATTACTATACTCATTCATTCAGAATGATTATTCAGGGCACTGGGCCTAAACCTAATTTTTTGAAATAATTTTACTTGTTTGTTTTAAAGATAGAGAGCACAAGCAGGAGGGGCAGAGGGACTCTCAAGCAGATTTCACACTGAGTGCAGAGCCCATCTTACCATTCTGAGATCAGGACCTGAGCCAAAACCTAGTCAGATGCTTAACAGACTGTGCCACCCACGCACTCTAGGACCAAAGCTAATTTTTAAACTATTTAATTTGCTATTCCTTTGCAGATGAGAAGAAAGAGCTTTGAGTCAAAGTTAATTCTTTGTCTCATTTTATCTTTTCAAAAAGAATACGATGTCACAAAAAGAATACAAAAGAGCTTTGAGTCAAAGTTAATTCTTTGTCTCATTTTATCTTTTCAAAAAGAATACGATGTCACAAACAGCTTTGCAATCTGTCAAATGCATGTATTGCGTTTCTATCATGGTCATTCAGATGGCTTTTGAACAAGTGACCATTGTTCCCTGAGAATTTTTTTCCCCTAATGTAAAGATTTACATAAACTGTGGCTTTAGGAATCATAAATAAGCTACGTTTCTCTCAACATTAGTCGAAAGATCCATGTGAGTTTGCTCAATTCCCTTTTTAATGGAATTAGAGTTTTACTTTGCTTTGTTGTAAATTGGGGGAGGAATGTGAGTGAGAATATTTAAATTTTGATGGTGACTTTACAAAGGATGAAGCTTTAAAAATTATCATGTGTAATGAGTTTGATTATGGTGGGAGATAATTTTAGTTTTTTTTAAAGATAACTTTGGCTCATTTTACTTCTTCAGCATAAATTGAAAGCTCTGTATAATGTCCTAAATTTCTTTTTCTGCTTTTCCCATATCTTGAAAACTCCCGTGCTCCCTTCTCACAACCAACTTCTCCCTCTTTTCCTTCTCCCATTTCTCTCTTCTCTCCTCTTTCCTACAGAAAGCCAAGTGACACCTCAGTCCGATTTCAGGAACTTCAAATCAACCCTTTTCTCAAAATTCTTAATGGGGGCTGCTATTTTTCTTCTGACATTGTCACATTGCTAACTGCCTTTGATGAAAACACTAAATATCCCAGATAAAGCCTAAATCTTATATGTGTAAAGAAACCAGTATTCAGCCGAATGTTGCCAATATGGTATATGGAACAAGTAAGACTTGTTGCAAGAAAGGTTAAGGTAGAGTTCCCAACATGGGGTTTCCTCAAGAAGTCCCTCAGTCTCTGGTGGTGGGATGCAGAGTCAGGGGCCCTGTGTAGTTTTAGAGATGAGTTTCCTTGTGGAAAGAAGAATGAAAAGAAACTAAAGGGGCATTTTCACTTTTATTAGTGTCTTTCGTGAAGCAATATTCCCAGACTCCCGAGGGTGGGTAATTGATTAATTTTAAAAAATTGTTTAATGAATGAATACGAAAGGAATTGTTTCAGTCCATTTTTTATTTTACCTCAACACTTGAGCAAAAGTAAACTCCATTTGGCTATGTGACAGCTAATTACTCTTTTTTAGCAAGTAATTATATCCATAAAGAATGATATTCAGGGGATCCCTGTGTGGCTCAGCAGTTTAGCTCCTGCCTTCGGCCCAGGGCGTGATCTTGGAGCCTTGGGATCGAGTCCCACATCGGGCTTCCTCATGGAGCCTGCTTCTCCCTCTGCCTATGTCTCTGCCTCTCTCTTTCTCTCTCTCTCTCTCATGATAAATAAATAAGATCTTAAAAAAAAAAAAGAATGATATTCATTCCAAACTGTGCTCTAGGAAGATGAAGTGCTTCAAACCATTTTAGAGCAAGGTAGAGAAGAAGAAATCTACCAAGTTTATAACTGATTTGCTACAAGATTAGAAAAAGTGCTGCCTCATGCTTCTAGCAGATTTGGGAACCCTGGCTATATTCCTTAAATAATGAAAAGTTTAGCCACGTCTGTTGCTTCTGTACTTAAATTTAATTTAGTTACTTTTACATGCTTAAGTGCATTCAGGAGCCTCAGGCAAAGTTTTGAAGAGGAAGGGATAAAACGCTGAATCTTACAAATCTTCGCTCTCTAAAGAATATAAAATACCCGTGTGCTCTAAAGGCTGGCACCACAGTATTAACTACTGCAAGTGCCAGTGATTCCCCGCCCCCCCCCTTTTTTTTAAACTGTTGTGGAGGCATTGATACTACGGTGAAACCAGCTTAGCATTTAGCTGGACGTGTTTAACCAAGTGTGCAAACGAGTGGACGAAAACATAAACAGGATACGACACATTGCCTAACTTTCAGAGCTAATTCTTGAGTTCTCTGTGCTTAGTCAGTGAGTATTTGTGAGACGATTCTCTGCATTTTCTGGTTCTTGGAAACTAGAGCCTGTGGTGGAAGGAAGAAGGGTGGTTTGGAATAGACCCCTCCACCAGACACTGTGACATTCATTGCACTATTACAGAGCAGGAGATCACCTGAAGGAGTAAGGGAGGATACTTGCCTGTGCCCTGAAGCTTACCTTTGCAAGTTGCTCGTGAATCTCAAGCAGGCTGGGTCGGTTGACCTTGGGCCCGCTGATGCTACCCGTGTTGCGATAGTACTCAATCTTGGGAACAGCATCCACAGTGTTGTGGCCAAAGGTTTGTAGGTAGTATGTGTTTGTGTGAGAATCGTAAGCATGAAAACTGGCATCTGTCTTAGCAGTTTCTCCATTCTGAAGGAAATTGTCATAGCACTCCTGATTCCCAGGCCTAAAGCTGATTCTGAATCTGTTCTGGGTTTCATCCCCAAAAGAAGTTTCCTCATAATGTGGAGGGTCGGTGTTGTTATCCACAGCGGCGCTGCTCTCATGGCTCTCATTTATGACATTAACTTGAAAGCGATTGCTATTACCGGGCACTGAATCCAGAAACACATTGGAAGAGTTGTTCAGAGACATCTTCCAAAGTGGATTTCTTTTTTTTTTTTCTTTCTTTCTTTCTTTCTTTTTTTTTTGACTAGTCTATTCTTTTTTTAATCTTTGTATTTCCTCCTCAAAATAAACACTAATGTGTTTATATTAGGGAGTTCCTGGCTTTTATTCTAGAAGGACTCAATAAATAGATTCTTGATGCATTGTCCCCTATATAATCTTCAGAATGTTCTTCGAAGCTGCCATTGAAAAAGAAAATTAAACTTCAAGAAATAGAAATACACTTAAGTAGGGATAAGGGTATGACGGAACAGTTTTATGTCGCAAGACATACAATTTTAAATTCATTTCATTAAAAATTACCTGTCCAGGAACTTTAGTCACCTGAGCAATTAAATCCAATAATAAATAACTAGGGGCCTGCTTAAGCAAACAATTTTCAATGCAGTCATGAAACTGTTATCTTTGTTTATAGGACTTGCTTAGACTCATTGCAGTTGGATTTAATATGATTTTAGAAAAGAATAACCCTACCAACTGAGTATAGTAAGAGCCGATAAGAATATTCTCAGTCTGAAATACAGTTCCTTGACAGTACTGAATGTTGAAACTGTAAAGTATTTTATCATTGATATGAACACATATTATGTGATAATGATGATTATACTCTATGATGATTATAAAATTAAAAAAAATATTTTTAAAACTTCTAAAAATTACAGGTTATTAGTTTATAAAAATACATCCTGTGAAGAAGATCGCTTTGTAAATTCTTGGATCTTTTACTAGCCTTTCATTTGCTCAAACACTTGTATGTTTTAGAAATGCTATCAAGGAATCTTTAAAAAAAATACGAGTATTCAGTGTAAGAAAATAAATCTCAATCCTTGATAAAGTTTTATGCTCTATTTAGGTAAGATAACCATGCCCTATGGATTCCCTTTAATGAAATAGTCTCAAATTCATTGAGAAGCTTATTTTTGACTATGAGATAAATAAACCACATAATCACTTTACAATCCATGATATGAGCCCATCTTAGAACATTCTTTCATGAGAGTAATATGTCTTTATTGATACTTTAAATTTTGGCTTTTTAGAAAAACAGACAAATACAAACAAAAATGCACCTCCCTCTTGAAGTTATTAGGCTATTTCTTTGAACTAAAAAAAAAATCTTAACATCAACTTGCAAATAAACTTTTATGGGGAAAATTATAAGTGAAGCTGTCATCTCTTTAGTTTTTGTGGAACATCTCACTTCTCTTCATAGTCGTTGACATCCTTTGCCTTTATTTCACTACTCAGAATCTACTTTATGACATAATATTAAGTGTGATTTTTATCCCACCCAGAGAGGTTTTTAACTTACCACCAGAAGAAGGAACCTTCTTCTCAGGAAGCATTACCTGTTTCAACATCACCCAGGCATATATGGGGCACTTAGCTTTCAGCCCAGAACCATAGGCTTCTTCTTATTGGTTAAAATCTTCCTTGAAAGAGGTGATAGAGCAGTGATTGGTGTGGAATAATACTGTGGGCCCTCCCCAGTCATTAGCCCTGAGTACCACCTCAGCTAGTAAGCAGTAGTAAACCATTAATCCATTTAGACAGGAAGTCATATAAAATTTCTTTAATTTGTAAGGGGAGTTGGATTGTTCAGCATTAATCACCCAACAAAATATAAGCAGTGCTTCAGTTGTTTGGTGCTAAATAAATTGAATCCCACTGTCTTCACATGATTCCTGGTGACCTCCTATTGCTTAGCACATACAGCAAAATCTAGGCCTCCAGAGATAATTTCTATACTTTGTAACTAGAAAGTGGTATTTGAGATCATTTTATCTTGCTTGTAGTAGATATTAGATTAATTCTTCTCTGCATAGGAAGTGAGCAGATTGAATATAAAATCAGTGATTTATTGAAAATATTTCTACCTATTGGGAAAATTAGTTCAAGCAAGAATGAAACTGTGACTAAGTTTCCCAGTGGTCTTTTTGTCTCTACCCGGCAAAACACGTATATCAAACCTGGTTTTTTTGGTTTATTGAGAGAAAGATTTTGCTCAAATCTGTGAGGTGGTGATTATTTAGACAGCACAAACAATTCCGCTGTGCAGGTTCTGTCATTGGTTTTCAGTTGGGGTGATTGAATGGATCCTCCTTGTCTTTTACATAAGAAGCTATCCAAGTGATTTCCAGCTGCCTGAGCAGCACACTTGGAGCTTGACACAGTGGTTAGGAGCAAGACTCTGAAGTGAGTCAGTATACTCAATTCACAGCCCAGCTGTGCCACTTCTGTGTAAGCTCTGGCAAATTAATCAATCTCTCTGTGCCTTAACTTTCTCATCAACCAATAATGGTGGATAATAATGTTACCTACTTTGCTGTACAGTTATTGAGTGGATTAAATGAGTGAATTTGTGTGTTGGATTTAGATCAGTACTGGTTTGTACTTCACACTTTTATTATTTTGGAAATATTTACAATTGACTGAAGACTTTGAGGGTGTCTGGGTGGCTCAGTGTTTGAGTTTCTGCCTTTGGCTCAGATTGTGATCCCCGGGTTCTGGGATTGAATCCCGTATCAGTTCCCCATGGGGAGCCTGCTTCTGCCTCTGCCTATGTCTCTGCCTCTCTCTGTGTGTCTCTCATGAATAAATAAATAAAAATATTAAAAAAAAACTTTGATTTAGTCAAAGATTCCAGGGTGAATCATTAGAGATTGGGATAGGTACTATTCTAATAAAATAGGAGGAAAGGTAGGTGGGTGAAAAGATGCTGGATTGTAGAAAAGGATTTGGAGACACCTAAGTAAAATGCCCTAGACTCTACTAGATAAATGTCATACTAATCAATTGGGCTAATGTCATGAGGCTGTTTCAGAAATAGAGACAGAATTACAACTATGTACCACTAACTCAGTCTGTTCTTAAATACAAGCCATTTATCCATTCAACAAAGGGTTCTGACTCCCCGCGTAGAAGGCATAGGAATTATGCCTTTCAGATTCAAATTCATTTCAGAATCATCTGGCTGTTGCTATTTAGAACAGCTAAGATGGGGCTAGGACTCAAAACAAACCCTATTGATTGGCCCTGGATGGAAGCTGTGAACTCACTGGCAGTTATTTCTACCATCTCTAGTCCCTTTTTCCTTCAACCATTTCCTCAATGCCTCTTTCAGGAGCCCACCTATTTGTTCCTTGAACTTTTTCCTCTGCCAAGGACTGTGAATGCATCCAAAGGTGGTCAATTTCCTTTATCCTTGCTGCTTGCCTGCCTGACTACAGTGTCCTGTGAATTAGTTTCAGTCTTGGTCTTACATCAACCAGACATTTTCATTCTAAGCCTTTTATCTCTAACTGTGGAATGAAAGTCTTTGTTCTCTATTAAGGGATTCAGACATTCTAGAGCAGATGGGAGATGGTTTGGGGGATATGGATGAAATTACACCATCCATAAAGCCAATCTTGAAAGGTAAACCCAATTTAGGCTTTTCAAGTATGTGGATAAGGTAACAGGAGGAAAACTTCTGGAAGTATGCTCCTCTAATTTTCCTCTTGTCTTTCCTGACAGGGGTCTGGGGAAAGGGTAGCTGGAGAATGATCTAACTATGACATTGGACATTCCTAAAAGAATTAGCATTTCATGAAGTTTCCATGATGTATCCATACTATAACCATTCCTCATATTTTTTGTATTATTTCTGGTTCTGAAAATATAGACACTGACCACTCTTTCCCATCTGCTGCCCCCCAAAAATCTAAGGTGAACAATAGATCATGAATAAATTCCATGGATGAGGACAATTTTGGTTAAAAGAATTTCCATTTAGTGGGATTGAAAATAATACTATGGTCGAATTGATGATATCTGGAAAGCTTGTGAGTGGTGAACTTTCAGAAACAATGCTCATACTTCATGAAGTTATCTTATGTTTTGGGTCTTAGAGTCTTTCTTCTTTGAAGGGTAGAGCTGGTCTTGTTATATTCTAGTGACCAAAATGGATGGTCTTGTTCAATGTCTTCCCTGGGGAAAATGGTGCATCTTGTACTTGGGCATATATCTTAACAAGTACTTTAGAAACCTGGGTCACGAAGGAGATACCTCACATCCTGGGCACATACAACTCCCAGTATGTCTGGTTGACTTGGTTCAATGAAATGTTCTTGGACCAAACTACTGACTGGCTATAAGGTGTCCTAGGCTGACACTCCTCTACCTACTGGGGTTCAAAGAGCTCCTTGAGGTGTGAGTTTGGTCCAGAAGATTAACAACCAACACAGATGTGTTCTAAGTCTATTAGGAGTTGGAAAGTATCAGGGATGAGACAGCTTGTTTTGGAGTGCCATAGACTTGAGCAGTAACTATCTTTGTAAGATATATAAAAATGTTGAGGATAGTGTCTTGGAGTATAGCATGATGTTTACAAACAATGACTTTGACATTAGACTGCCCACATTCAATTCCTAACACAATCACTCTCTAGCTTGATGACCTTGGGAAGTTATTTAAGCTCTCTCAACTTCAGCTCCTCATCTGGGACATTAAGGTAATAAATAAAATGGAAATAGTAGTTTTGAACTCAAAGGATTCATAAGTATGTCAAGTCACATAATAAATGGAAAGCATCCAATTTAGTGCTAACTCTGAGTAAGTAGTAGTCATTCGTTTTTTGGTGTGTTTGGCAGTTTTGTGTTCTGGTGACACAAATATTTTTGTATTGATTTATCTCCTACTATATTCCTCCATTTGGTAATCATAAAGGGTCAGAAATTGTAGTTGGAAAGAATTTTAGAATAAGATAATTCTATATTTTCATTTATCAAATGAAGAGAATTAAGATAGAAAAGTGAATATCTTACACTAGGCCATTGTTTTTTGAGGTTTGAGAACCTCTATTACTATTGCCAATGAGGGGAATAAATAATAATTTCAAGGTATGTTTTGACAATGTTTTCTGGTTTTCAAATTGCTTTCCCATTCACTATGCATCATTTGGTCCTCTCAACATTCCTGTAAAATATGAAGGATAGGTTTATTTATCCTTGTTTTGCAGATGTGAAAAGGTGCCCCTTAGCTAGCTTTCTAGGTCATAAAGCTAGTTCTTGACTAAGTCAACATTAAAATTCAAATCATAAGAGTTTAGATTCCTAAACTGGAAAGCTTTTCATGATATCTTAAATCTTCATTGATCTCAGATCTCTGGGTTTCCAGATACATTCACAGAGTTCATAGAGCACTAGATTTGAAAAGGACATTAAAAATCCTCTGGTTAGCTTCCTCACTGAAGTCCATAGAGATTTGATGACTTGTCCAACCACACATGTTTATTGAATTTAGTGAATGAAATG
Source organism: Canis aureus (assembly GCF_053574225.1). NCBI lineage: Eukaryota > Metazoa > Chordata > Mammalia > Carnivora > Canidae > Canis > Canis aureus. The sequence continues at coordinate 19,215,049 of NC_135642.1, read as the reverse complement.
AGCCTCTTCCAGCATGCTCAAGGAAATTACAATTGTATCTTCCACGTGTCCCAGTGGTATAAGCCTAAAAACCATAAAGGTGGAACTCTCACGCAAGTGCATATTCAAATGTTCCTTTATCAAACTCTTCAACTTCATGTTCCCATGTAGAGGAAGGCATGCTACTATATGGGTCTAAGAGAATTTTGAAGCATCTGATAATAAGAAGTCCCAAGAAGATACACAAAATTCCAACAAAAGCAAAGCCAGTTTTTTGCTCCAGAGTCAATGAAAAAGCTGATACTTCGTTGACACTCATCTTAGCTGAAGAGTTGCCACAGTAGGTACTACTCATTATTCACTGTCACATCATTATGGCTCTTCAGAATTCCTGCTGGAGTCACCTCTTGGCCTAGATACAAAATTGGACTCAGTTTAGTCTTATTCATGTATATTAGTGAGCGGGTAATTGCTTTCTAAAATCTGGCAGTTTTCAAACCTTCTTGACTTAATTCACAAAAGACACACGAAAACATCATCAGATATGGATCAGGATCAAATTATCATTGGAGATGCTATTTCTCTTGTAGTAATGACAGACTACAGTAATGACAGTAATGGCCTTTGTGGACATCCAAAACTTACCTATGCACTAAATATAAAATCAGGTATGAAAGGGAATATTCAAATAATTAACCCCAGAAGCTTTTGATTCATTGTGAGATAGTTAAGTCACTGCCTCCTTGACCTGAATTGTCATCTAATCTTTACTTCATTTTTTCACGTGCAGATAACACCATAAATAATCATAGGGTGTGAACTGGTCCAGCTCTCTAAGGTCCGTGTTTTAAGGTCTGTCTCCAGTGCCTTTTGTCTGATACAGACTCTGATACTTTTAAATAGGTATGTCTTCGTTCTTTTTCATTCTCTTAGTTTTTTGACATGTACTTGTGTTTTTCTTCCCACTACCACTCTGTAGTGGTAAATATTAATCTCTTAAAGAGATATATATTTAAATTATTTTAATAAAAACAGTACCTTAATATAGCATCCTGCAAGTAGCAGGCAGCAATAGCTGTGTATCATTAGCCATCTCCCCACCATCCCCATTAGCTTTCAGAACACCCTAAATAAACATAAAACCCAAGTTAAACAGCATGTTTTTTATAAACATTCAACTTCAAGATGAGCTTCCCAGTCCTCTTCCCAAACAGATTCCTAGTCCTAAGCTCCTTCTGTACTGAGATTCTAAAACTACAGCAAAAGTGTTCAGAAAGTATGGGTTGAATTAACAAAAAATAGATTTTCCCATTTGATACCTTAACAATAATTAAATTAATTAATTAAAATTGAGATCAGTTAATTAAATCAAATGGTTACTAACCCACAGCCACCCTCCTTGAGAGGACCTTTTACCAAATAGCTTGTCATCCAGTAATAGAGAATAATCGAATGTTTGTGTTTGAGTTTTTATTATCTCTTTTTCTAATAATAATTGTAAAGAATTATTTATTAAAATAACTGACCCTTCAGATCTTTTTGGATTCAATTTTCAGAAAGCAATTGAGACAGAAGAGGGATGGCATGTAAGGAGTAAAGAAAGGAAGTAATTAATAAGAACAAACCCTGTGGTTTTCAAAGTTATTTACCAATGAATAAACCAGTTAATATTAAACAATATTTTATTTTATAATTGTTTGTATTACAAAATAGCTTTATAATCAAATCTTAAGTGTTAGAAACATTTAATACACTTGGGATATACTGTTTGTTTAATAAATGGAAAAAATTGTTTCAAACTTCTCTGTTAAACTTCTTTCCATCAAACCATTTTTCTTCCCTGTTATATATGGCATAGTGACTATACTCTAAATTTAAAAAAAAAAATTAGTATCACTTATGTGGCTCAGAGTGATTTTTCTAATTGAGCTCTTGTTCTATTTATCCTGTGGAAGACATGAGACCTGACTGAATATCTAACGACCTTGGGATTTAACAAGAACTTTCTTTCTTTCTTTCTTTCTTTCTTTCTTTCTTTCTTTCTTTCTTTCTTTCTTTCTTCTTTCTTTCTTTCTTTCTTTCTTTCTTTCTTCTACATATAATTATGATATTAGTTGAATGTATTTGTTTTTAAGAATCCTAATGCAGACAGAGACACAGGGTCATAGCTGATCATTAGATGAGTTAAGTCAGTTAGCTCTAAATGATTAATCTACTAGACTGTATTATTTGTATAAAACCCATCAACTGAACAAACAAAAGAGGTATTTTCTAGCTGTAGCAATAGAACACTCAACTCATTTGTTACTTTTAAATTAAAACACAGTATCTTCCTAGTTAGAGATACAAAATTCCTTGTTAAATTATCTACCATACCATATATTGCCTTGTTCTGAGAATCTCAGACAATCTGTGAAGTGAATTACTTTCTTTTTAAATGGAAAAATAACTACCTCTCAGGTACTGAATATAGTTCCCAGCATATCATGGGTATCCAATAAATATTTGAACCAAATCAAAGTAAATTTATTGAAAAATTTAATTTTTGATGAATAAAGTTCTGGTTCTAAAAATCTGATTTTTAGACATCCAGAAAACATGTCAAAAAACATTTAACATTTAGTTGAAATGAATAAGAAAGCTTTAGTTTGATTTAAAAAACAAATTGGCCTTGAAGTAAATATCAAAATTCAGAAGCTCAGAGTTCAGTGTTTCTTGCTCGTTATTATCAGATTGATTAATAAAAGCATTCCCACAAAGATTCATATGATTTTACTCCAAATAATTCCAACCTGTAGGGGAGAGGATCCATATACAAACAGGAAGAAAACAGCATAGGCTTCTACAAAGGCAATTAAAGGGAAGAGGGAAAAAATTGTATTTAACATATACTGGATACCAAATATTGCTTTACATCTATTATTTTATTTTATATTATTTATTTTTTTAAAGATTTTATTTATTTATTCGTGAGAGACAGAGAGAGAGAGAAGCAGAGACACAGGCAGAGGGAGAAGGAACAGGCAGGAAGCCCGACATGGGACTTGATCCCAGGTCTCCAGGATCACGACCTGGGCTGAAGGTGGCGCTAAATCACTGAGCCACCTGGGCTGCCCTATTATTTTATTTAATCCCTATAATAACCACATGGGATTAGTATTATTGTCTTTAACATCTTAATGACAAAAGAGATGCAAAGATCTAGAGGGAACAAAGATTTCATTCATTTAGAGATCAGGAAAAGTTTTTCTTGTGAGAGATTTTATTTGAGCTGAGTCATGAAAGAGAAGATTTAGATATTTGAGGAAGGAAACAGCATTACAATAAATATGAAAGCAGAAAAGTACTGAATTTGTTCAGAGCAATTTGGCACAAGCAAAGGGGAATATAAGAAACAAAACATTGGAAAGGTAGGTTGAGCCAAAATGTAAAATCTTTTGACTATCAAGCTAAGAGTTTACAATTTCTTTGCCTAAAGTCTAAACTTATGATGAGGCCAAAATAGACATAGATTTCAGTGAAGGAGCATCATGGGAAAGAAATGGTCCAAGTGAAAAGCAATGAGGGCTTGGACTATGAAGTAGATGTGTGGGAGAGGAAATGAAAGATATTTGAAAGATATTTATAAAGATATCAGGGATAGTTTTGGCAAATGATGGAAGGTAGTAGGCCATGGAAAGAGAGGTATCAAAGATGACTGTACTCCATTAAGTCTGGACAAGTGTGGAGATCCCTGGGTGGCTCAGCAGTTTAGCGCCTGCTTTTGGCCCAGGGCACGATCCTGGAGCCCCAGGATCGAGTCCCACGTCGGGCACCCAGCATGGAGCCTGCTTCTCCCTCTGCCTGTGTCTCTCCCTCCCTCTCTCTCTCTATGTCTATCATAAATAAATAAAATCTTTAAAAAAAAAGTCTGGACAAGTGTAAAGATAGTGCTTTCACTAGCCAAAATAAAAAAAAAATGAGCAAAGTGTAAATTTAAAAAGTAAATGAGGGGGATCCCTGGGTGGCACAGCGGTTTAGCGCCTGCCTTTGGCCCAGGGCGCCATCCTGGAGACCCGGGATCAAATCCCACGTCGGGCTCCCGGTACATGGAGCCTGCTTCTCCCTCTGCCTATGTCTCTGCCTCTCTCTCTCTCTCTGTGACTATCATAAATAAATAAAAATTAAAAAAAAGTAAATGAAAAGTTTAGTTCTAGTCAATAGGCAGTTTTAAACAAATTAATCCAGATCATGTTGTCCAGCATAAAATTGCTGGTGGGGAGACTATCTTAAGGATATTATTGTCAAATAAAGTTAATACATAGAAGCATTTACAGATCAAAATTTAAGGAAAGAATTGCTGAGGTTTGCAGAAAAGGGAAGATCAAAGAGGATGACAGCTGCTTTCAAATATTTGAAGTGTTACTGTAGGAAGCCAGATCTACTCATTCTGGATTGATCCAGAAAGCAGTTTTGATGTAATCGCATTAAGGTTCTATTTGCAGTCAGCAAAAAGGACTGAAAATGGAAGAATCCTAGCAATGAGCCTCAAAGAATCCCTCTCTTACAAAAAGAAAGCAGGATCTGCTAGTGGAATTGTATATGGAATGATCAGAGTCATAAGTGGATCTGTAGTAGGAAGTCACCGGGAATAAAGGAAGCTAGAGGTTCTATAGGTATTGGTAAACAGTGTCAAATTCTGCAGCGCTGGTGGAAACTAAGTGCTGTAAAACAGGGCATTGGGTTTGGCATTCAGAAGTTTTTCATCACTGTAAAAATTTTGGTTGAATGACCAGGGGTGACACTATATTGAAGAGGGTTTTAGAGTGATGGGTAATGAATAAGTGAAGCCAAATGATAAAAGAAACCTAACACAAAGGAAGTTTTACTTGCACAAAAACTTAAGTGCAAAAGTTGAGATCGTGAGACCAATTATTTCCGATAATAAGGACATGATTATATATTCAGCTTTTAAAAGTAGAGCCAAGTAAATTCACTGGGGTTCAAAGAACTAGTAATTTTCCATTTTTAACCAAAAATTGGAATGATAAAGAGGAGGGAAGAATTCTTCCCTACATAAAGGGAAGAATTTGGACTTCTACATTCATTTTAAAATTCTACGTTATACTAAAGATGAAAACAAAGTTCAAGTCAAGGAAAACAACTTAAAAGGTAGTATTTAAAGGTTGAAAAGTAGTGTCTACACAAGCAAATAAGTAAAAAGTTAAGCGATTGCCTAACAATATGTTTGGCAAATAGATGCTGTTGGTGATTTAAGCGATATGTATAGCAGTTGAAATACCAGTATTTTCAGCCCTAAATTTTTTAAATGTTTGCCCTAACTTTGCATTTTACTTGTTGTGTGAAATGAACAACTTGTCTCATTTCAACAGCAGCCTGAAGTTGTTGAGACTATATTGTTAAGTGCAATGAGCTTTGTGCCCTTCTGTTGATATCAAGCACAATTTGATAAAAAAAAAGTATTGCTAAAAACAAAATACTGTTAAAAATAAGTAGAACTCTCCATTTACAATACTGGATTCTTTATAATTAATAAGATATCTGGAATTACCCAATGAATGTGGATGAAAGACACATTTTCACTTTCTCTAATCCATGACAGAGAGGAGAAAGCAAAACAATAGGTTCTGTAAAACAGACATTTTAATGCCTACCTCAGAGAGAAAGCATCATCTTAATATCCTGTTTACTGGGAAAAAGAAAAATGAGAGACATTTAAATTGTGAAGTTATAAAACCAGGATAAATAAACCCTGTTAAGAAAAAAGAAATGAATTTTTAAAAAAAGAGTAGATGTAAAATAGTGTGGTAAAAGTTATTTTAAATATGCTACCCCACAAAAAATGGATATGAAGATCAACATTTAGGTACTTTAGAAATGAGCAATTGAGTTGAAAATACATCATTTCCTTCATGGCAACTGTCAGGAACCGGGATTTCTAAGTCCTGATGAGTCATAGGATTGGGCCAATGGTATACCTGTAGACCAAAAGGCCAAAATCCCACTCAATAGTTTTGTAGTTAATAACCAATAAGCAAAGTCTTTCTATGATCAGTCATACATACTATTGTGAGTAGTCAAAAATAACAGTATTTTAATCTTTTTTATAATTTTATATTTTATAGCCTTTCATACACATGAATGTTGTATGTGATTTTTTTCTTCTATGAATAGGTTTACTGATTAGAAATATAAAATTTCACTTTCCAGAAACCTATAGTTTGCTACAATGTGCAACTACAGGAGCCAATATTATTTTTAAAGTAATCTCTACACCCTATATTGGGCTCGAACTCACAACCCCAAGATCAAGAGTTGCATGCTCCACCAGCTGAGCCAGCCAGGTGCCCCATGCAGAAACCAATATTGAAAAGTATATGCCCATTAAAAAAAAAAAAAGAACTTCCTGCATTTTATTTTAATCAACAGGTTTTTCCCTCTGGTTTATTTATCTATTAATGATAGTCCAAACAGTATATCTGAAATAACAACTATTATAGTGGAATATGGCATTTTCAGTGAAAAGTATTTTGATATTGGTTATCAGATACAGTAATCTTTGATGCTAATAATATGAAGACTCATGATTTCATGAAATGAGGCATATAAGAAAACCCAGGCTTAAATGAATCCTCCCATAATACATACACAACATACCCTACCAAATATCAAGGTTATTAAATCCCATTCCAAGTAAACAGGGAAAAGAAGAATTATTCAGGCCACTTCTGCACAGAGCTAGTTAATCATTAGGAATGGAATGTGTTGGAATTAAAGGAAAACCTTAAATTACAAACCCAGATGTCTTCATCATGATGAAGTACATAAATTACAGGCCTTCCCAGAGATCCAAAACCCTGGAATTTGTCAGAATCCCCCTCTCTAACCTTTCAGATTTCAACCTTAAGAGCGTCTTCCCAAGGCTCCCCAAGGACTCTGACATTGGATCTTTTCGAAGCACTGGATATCAGGTCTGAAAATTTTCAAAATGTCTCACTAGAGAAACCTGGACTGTCATCATCTTTCTGCCTTGTTTGTCCCCACTTCTCTTTGGGCATATTAAACTAAAGAAGCATAGAAACCCCCTGCAAAATATTATAGGAGAAGCATCAGCAAGCTAACTGCAAACACACATTTTTTTTTCTTTCCTTTTTGGCAACAGCAGCTGCAGCAGCGGAAACATCAGGGCTCTTTTCTCCTTTAGAATTTGAACTGACCAGACCTGCAGGCTCCATCCCCGCGCCCCCCACCCCCCTTCTCCGCTCCCTAGCTTCAGAAATACAAGAGAATGAGAACAGGCTTCATCTGGACCTGCGCTTGAACCCTGTCGGCTACTGCGGAGGGTAGGGGGAGAAAGTTACTTCGCAGACAGCGATGTCTCACCTTCCATGCTTGTTGCCATGGAGATGAAATCCAGCCAGTAGGTTTAAGTGTTGGCAGGTTTGTCTGTGTTCGCTGATCGGTTCAGTAACAATGTATAAGGCGTGTCCTGGGAACCTGCGTGGAGTCACAGGACCGTGGTTAGCGACTCCTGGCCTACGTGTGTAAATGTCTGTCTCTGTCGGTGAGAAAGAGAGGACGTGGGCGGCCGCGAAGTACGTGTGCGCGCGCGAGTGTATTTGCAGGAAACTGTGCCTGGATTGATCTGCTGTGGCCGAGTGTAAATATTTGCGCGCGCGCGCGCGTTTGTGAAGGCGTCTGTGTTTGCGAGACAGAAGAGTTGGTAAATGAGAGGGGGAAGGGGATGGGCCACCGCAGCAACAGGCTCCATCTATTCCTCGGTGTTGCAAAAAAGAAAAAAAAAAAAATAGCTGCTCATTTCCACTCCTATCACACTGCAGGTTAGCCATCGGTGTTCGTCACCCATTTGGTTTCCTAAGGCAGTGGAAGTTTAATTAATTTATTGTTAAAATCCTTGTTTTCTTCTCCTCTGCATCAGTGGCTGTGCCGCGGGCATTTGGCTGTGCTTCTTGACCGCAGTCTCAGTCGGAGAGTAGACGCTACTTACATTTTTCTGCTCATCCGATGAGAGAAAGACGAGAGTGAAAGTGTATTGGTTTAACTGGGGACCGCATGCGTCATTTGGAGTTATTTTCTCCTACTCTTCACCTTTCCTTTTCCATGCAAACCCAACCAGATCCTTCCCTCCCTACCTCTCTGCCCCCAAACCCCGCAAGCCTTTTAGGGATTGGTGTAGGCGCTGTCCGAGGTGCTGAAATATTGCGCAGTGAGACCTCTGAGCTAGAATACACCAAGACAAGAATGCTCCATAAAAGCCCATATGTAGTTGCAAGGCACGTTTTCTAAACAGTGTTGAATACATAGAATCCAAATTTAAATGACATTGAAAGCAAAGCAAAACAATACCAAAGGGAAAAAACAACAATAAAACCTCTTCCCCCATCCTTACTTAGGGGACTTTTTGTCCAGCTCAATTTTAAGGATCCAATTCTATTTCTGTTTGGATACTATATCCAGACCTTCAAATTCCAAGCACCTGTAGATTCTCTAAAAACTTAATTATTGACCTTGTAAATTATTAAATTTTCAGAGATTGGGGAAAATGTAGATGCAGAATGGGGTCATTGTTCATGTAAAAAATGCTGAAAGCACATGATGTAAAGATGTGTTAGAATTCAATAATAAGGTGAAGACAATGTATATGGTCATTCAGAGTATTTACTAATTTAGGAAATTTCATGGTCTTACAAAATATGGGCAATGTATAACTGGGAGTTCATGTAAGACTATACTCAAAAAAATTATTCTTTTTCATTTAAAACTGCTAAACATGGGATCCCTGGGTGGCTCAGTGGTTTAGCGCATGCCTTGGGCCCAGGGCATGATACTGGAGTCCCTGGATGGAGTCCCACATCCGGCTCCCTGCATAGAGCCTGCTTCGCCCTCTGCCTGTGTCTCTGCCCCTCTCTCTGTGTGTGTCTCTCATGAATAAGTAAATAAAATCTAAAAAAAAAAAAACCTGTTAAACACCTTAGGGGTGCCAGGGTGGCTCAGTTGGTTAAGCACCCAACTCAATTTCAGTTCAGGTCATGATCTCAGGGTAGTGGGACTAAGCCCCACAGTGGGCTCAGCTCTTAGCCTGGAGCCTGCTTGGGATTCTTTCCCTTACCTCTCCCTCTGCCCCTCCCCCATCAAATAAATAAATAAATCTTCAACAAATAAAACTATTAAACACCCTATAATATAGGTGACTGCCCACCAATGAAGAGAATGGAAGGAGTTCTTCCAGTAACATGTTCCCAGCCATGGCTTTATTGACTTTTTTTTTTTTTTTTTTAGCTTGCTAAGGGCCCCATCCTGTTTTGGTAGTATTTGCTAGAGCAATGCCTCCTGAAATTTAATTTGCACATAAGTCCTCTCAGGATCTTGAAAAAAAAATGTAGGTTTTCATTCAGTAAGAGAGTTTGGGTCTCAGATTCTGCATTTCTAACAATACTCCACATGATGACAGAGGTTGCTAGTTCAGGACCACACTTCAAATAGCAAGGTTCTAGAAATATTGTATTCTCGCAATGCAGTCACTCATAGAGTATGGGAAAGGAGGTAGTTTTCTTCCACCCATGATTCTGTATGTTTCTGGACTGTTGCAAGAAAGTTCTATTCATGTTAGTTCAGAAGTTAATTGCACAATATTAACAAATTACTTATAACTCAAATTGCTTAAAAATTTGATCATTTGGTTTTGATTTTGACATTGTCTGGAAACATACTACAGTTTACATCACTCTCTATATCCATACTATAACCTGCAATCACGCATCCTCTTTGCAATCCAAGCTCAAGGAAAAAAAAAACAAGTTACATGATTTTATGACTCATGTATGGGCCCCATGCCAAGGATTTGTTGTCATGATTGAAGATTTTGACTTGTCCTTCTATGGCTTCATAATAACTGTTTATTATACTTATTTTACAAATCTGAATGTTGCAGATCTAATTCTCATCCAGTTTAGAAAGTAAGATAAGACCATTATTTTATAAATCATTTGAGTATATACTGACCTGTCATGTCAGTGACATAACACATGTATAGTTAGATTTTGAAGGTTCTTCTGGATGGTTTTCTTTTTTAAAAAATAATCCATACATATAGCAGTTGAGACAGTATTTTTTAGTCAAAGCTTTTGAATTGATGCCAAAGGCGAATTTTTACTATGTATTAGGTTCCTTGGCATTAGTTAGTGCATAATCTTGATTTTTTTTCTAGCTATACGAAAGGTGGTGATGCTCTGGAAATTCTGCAAAGTGGCTCAATGAGGAAAATGTAATGAATTAAAAATCTATTATGTTCCACTTCCTTACTAGTTGCTGGGATACAAAGATAGAAAATCTTTGGTCTCTGATCCTGATGTGATACATTGTAAAACAACATGGCAAATTCTACCAAGTTTTATAGGAGCACAGAGATTAATAATTTATATTTTATTCTCCATTGCCAAAGAAGGATGAAGAATAGAAAAATAGATAAAACCCAGAATACCTGCATTTCAGGTCCTTATAAATTCCTGCTGTCAATTTTTATTTTAAAATATTTTTGAAAGCTATGAAACACATGAATGCTTTTCTAAAGCACATGTGGTTAATCCATAGTTCTGGATAGTCTATTATTTGTTTTCAGAGCAATCCAAATTATTAGAAAGGTAAGTAAGAGGGTTTCATTTTTTAGACCTTCCCAAAATAGATCAACATTACATTTTCAGTTTATATGCACATATTCTGTATAAAACAATCCTTAGTTTACATACCTTGCTCTATGTGTATTATAGGTTGCTACTAAAGACTTGGACAGCACTTACTATTCCTTATATGAGATCTCTCTAAAAACATTTCTTTCATTTCCAATCTAATGAATTGAACTCTCATACTCCTCCTCCTCCTCACTTAAACCATCCAAAGGTAAGTGGTATGTCTTCCTCTTATACACAATGCACATCATATAATTGATCCCACTTTCTTTTAGTTACTAGGGATGTCAAAGTCAAATTAACAGCTAAAAATTAGTAACTGTGTAAAATATTAAGGCCTTTATTTTTGTGTTCTTTATTGCCTGACTACTGCAATTTTGTCTTCTCAAGTAGTGGTATTCTTTTCATTAACTGTTTTTATGTGTGTCCTCATATAAATGTCCTCACAAAATCAGAAATTAAGGAGGGCATGTGATATGATAAGCACTGGGTGTTATACCATATGTTGGTAAATTGAATTTAATTTTAAAAAAAGCAATGATGTAAATAAATTAAAAGTAAGTAAGTACATTTATTTTTCTACTTTTTTGGCCATAAATGTTGACTACTGTATGGGTATATATAGTTAGTTGTACTACAAATTTGTTTTTATCAAGATGCTAAAATAGGGGATTCCTGAGTAGCTCAGCAGTTTAGCACCTGCCTTTGGCCCAGGGCCCGATCCTGGAGTCCCGGGATCGAGTCCCGCATCGGGTTCCTGGCATGGAGCCTGCTTCTGCCTCTGCCTGTGCCTCTGCCTCTCTCTCTCTCTCTCTCTCATTGTGTGTGTGTGTGTGTGTGTGTGTGTCTATCACGAATAAATAAATAAATCTTAAACAACAACAACAACAACAACAACAACAACAACAACAACAAAACAAGAGGGCAGCCCGGGTGGCTCAGTGGTTTAGCGCTGCCTTCAGCCCAGGGTGTGATCCTGGGGACCCAGGATCAAGTCCCACATTCGCTCCCAATATGGAGCCTGCTTCTCTCTCTGCCTGTGTCTCTGCCTCTCTCTCTCTCTCTCTCTCTCTCTCTCTGTGTCTCACATGAATGAATAAATAAAATCTTAAAAAAAACAAGATGCTAAAATACAGAGAAAACAATCATATAGTTAGCTATGAAGATAAAAATATAATTTATTATGACTAAATAATAAATGTTAACCTAACAGATGGAAATTTTAACTATAGACCAGCTTTATTTCAAAATACTTTATTTCTGTTTCTCCTTCTATATCCTAAATAGTGTCATTTATATGAGTAGGACCATTTTTTTATGTCAGAGAGCTGAAGTGTTGATTGCCTACCTTGTTAGAAGACGTAGCAACTACAGAAATGTAAAGAACATGACAGCTCCACTCTTAAAATATACTTTAGAATAAGAGTATCACAAAGGAATTAAAAGTGAGAATTTCTTCTAACAAGCCAGCTAGGGATTCTCTTCAGAGGAAAACTTTTTTTGTTGTACATTCTTGCCACCCTGACTCTAACTGACTTCTTGCTCTCCAGTTTTCTAGTGGGATTGTCTCTTGAACCTAATAGGCCAACAAGTTACCTTCAGTTTTTCATGGAAATCTACATCTTGTCTGGCTGAAGTTTGATTATTCTTTCTAAGTTAAAATATCTTAATGTAACTGTGTCTTTTTATTTGAAATGTTACTATTTACTCAAATAATGAACACTACAACTTTCAAATGTTGAACTCTAAAAAAGATATTAAAGACAAACAAATTATTTTTGTTATAAACATTAAAAAATTAATCCAATGCTTATTTGGATTTAGATGGTATTAGATAATTAGTTATTTCCAAAAGTTACCTATTTATCTTTAAAAAATGCATTCTTACCTGTTCTTAGCATTATTTTTAGCTACCCATGCCCTTTTCTCTTACAGGAGTGGTTTTAATTTTTTTAGAGGGTTAGATTGGAAATAAAGTAAGAAATATATACCCTCTACCTAAAAATATATGCAGGAAATTCTGCTCACAACTCTGAGCATTCATGGGCCCTTGGAAGTCCATTTCTATAATCCCAAAGGAATCCAAGGAATGATTTAAAAATTTCAACAAAAATGAATGGTCTTGTTCTCAGTTTTGCAACTAAGTATTGACTGGCTTAACGTCCTATATATATTTTTTAACCATTCTATTAATTTTCTATTTTCTTTCCTTGGAGTTCTTCCTGTTGGTCATTTTAACGTCGATCTTTAGAGTAGCCAATGCTGAATATGCTCCTATAGGATTAGAGAGTACAGTAATAGGATGATTAGATTTGATTAGAAAATGACTGTGGGATTTTTATCAACAGTGAAGAAATTAAAGTAAGTGGACTCACAAGTGAATTGAGCATGATGACACTTCAGTGTAGATAATGATCTAATGCTGGTCTGTTTGATGAGTACCATTGAAAATGAGATGTTATATTTTGCTGGTAAACTTCTCTGCAAAGAAAAAATGTGCTAAATGCTTCAGTTCAGAGTGATCTATTTAAATGAAGTTTCATTTAATTGGTTTTAATTTACAGCCTGTAAGCCTTAAATTGTTTCATTTAAAGTATACTTCAAGCTCTCTACTATATTTACTGTTGAATCTAGTATGTATGATAGAATACCTTGGGTACAATCTCCACAAGCATTTGAGCCATAACCATGGTGTAAAATGTTTAATTGGTTTATTTTACTAGGTTAAAGAAAAAAAAGAAACAAAAGCAGTTTATTTTGCTGCAGTGTATGTTTCTGTAATATGAATCAGTTAATACATAATTGGCAAATATATATGTCAATAGAATGTGGAAATCAATTAGTTTATATAGTTTTCCTCCATATATCAGGGTTTGACTGCCAAGTAAAAGCAGCTGAATCCCAAGTTCACACTAACAGCTGAATGCAGTAAACTATGAAGGAAAGCGGTCCTGTACACATGCCCATTCACTCCTTTTACTCCTAGCTCAATTTGGCCACATGCTGTCTTGAAAATGCTTACTTATCAGTTCTTCCTAATCTTTGTGCATTTGTCCCTATTTTCAAAATTTAACCTTTCCTTTCACTTTTTCTATCATTCTTTTTTAACTAAATATTTTCTTGTGAAGTTCTAGATATATTGCAATGTATATTTTTAACTTGTATTTTTAATTGCTAAATTTTCATTAGGTTTGTAAATGTTTTTGTGGTGTTCTGGTTGTGAAGTTTCATGGGTTTTACCTTTTTCCCCCCAATAAGATTTTTCTTTTCCTAAACACTTTCAGTTATTTTTTAATTGAGTCGGCTTTATTTTTTATTTTTGATAGAGAAAGATGGTAGGGGTGCAGAGGGAGAGGGAGAGAGAGAATCTTAAGCAGGCTTCATGATCTGCTTGGAGCCTGACATGGGGCTTGATCTTACTACCCTGAGAGCAGGACCTGAGTCAAAATCAAGAGTTGATGCTTAACTGACTGAGCCACCCTGGCATCCTAAGTGGGCTTTGCTTCTTTAAAGCAGTTTTAATATTACAGAAAAATCTATCAGAAAGTACAGAAAGGTCCCATATACCTCCTCTCCACTTGCCCCACAGTTTTATCTATTTACATATTGTCCCACAGTTACATCTATCTACAATATTGCATTAGTGTGGTGCATTTGTTACAACTGGTAAACCAATACTGATACATTATTATTAACAAAGTCCATAGTTTACCTTAGAGTCCATCTTTGTATTGTTCAATTCTGTGGGTTTTGACAAATGCTTAATGTCATCCATCTGCCATTATAGTATTATAACAGAAGAGTGTTACTTCCCTAAATATCTTCTCTAAATATCTGTCCCCCAGCTCATTTTCACCTACCTGCATCATGAACCTCTGGAAACCATTGATCTTTTTACTTTTTCTATAGTCTTATCTTTTCCAGAATTATATGTATGGAGTCATACAGACTCTGTTATTTTTTCAGACTAGCTTTTTTCACTTAGCAATATGCATTTAAGGTTCCTCTTTGACTTTTCATGGCTAGATGCTCATTTCTTTTTATTGCTTAGCAACATTTCACTAGATGGATATACCACAGTTTAGTCATTCAATTACTAAAGGGCATTTTGGTTGCTTCCAATATTTGAAAATTATGAATAAACATGCTGTAATCATTCATGTACAGGTTTTTGTGTGAACATAAATTTTCAACTCATTTTGGTAAATACCTAAGAGTGAGATTGCTGGGTTGAATGGTAAGACTATGTTTAGCTTTGTAAGAAACTGCTATATTACCCTTTAAAGTGACTGTACCATTTTGCATTCCCACCAGCAATGAATGAGAGCTCCTGTTGCTTCACATTTTTCATCAGCATTTGGTACTGTCAATGTTTTGGATTTTGGCAATTTTAGTGGCTATGTTATGGTATCTCATTGTTTTAATTTTCAATTCTCTAATGATACGAGATATGAAACAATTGCTTGTTTTTCATCTTTATATCTTCTTTGGTGAGATGTCTGTTCAGATCTTTTTTCACTTTTTTTAAAAAAAAGATTTTATTTATTTATTGATGAGAGACACAGAGAGAGAGAGGTAGAGACATAGGCAGAGGGAGAAGCAGGCTCCATGTAGGGAGCCCGACATGGGACTCGATTCCGGGACTCCAGGATCAGGCCCTGGGCCAAAGGCGGTGCTAAACCACTGATCCACCAGGGCTGCCGTTTTTCAACTTTTTAATTGGGTTATTGGCTTTCTTATCATTGAGTTTTGCAGTCCTTTATGAGATACATGTTTTGCAAAGATTTCTTCCTAGTCTGTCTTTTCAGTTTTTGAAGTGGCGAGTTATTTCTAGGGGATAATTTTGTAAAACAAGAGTTGTTTTCCCCTCAGAAATGTGTGCATTGTTAAAGAAGAAATACTTGCATACTTGATATCAGATTTCTAAAATGAAGCTAGCCAAATAAAACTCACACTTCTCATATTCTAAGCAAAACTGAACTGAATGAGTGTTTAGTAAGATATAAATTCATTTTAGGCAATTATCGAAGATAATTAGAAAGGCTTACATATGGGCCTTATCTTTCAATATTACCTAAAAGTCAGTAAAAAAAGTTGAAGTTAGTGACTAGTGCATAAAAGAATACCTGCAAGTATGAAAATTTTAAGGAGAATGTATAAACCTAATATTTTGAGGACTGATTAATTTTAGTAATTTTTTACATAATCTCTTTCTATATATAGTAGCTCTTATTTGACTGTTCTTAGATGATGCTCAAAGCAATAAATAGTTGGGAAGAATAAGGTCTGATTTTTCAGAAATATTTTTGACACTAGTTTCCAGAAATATTAGGAGTCTAGATGCAGAAATCTAGGTTGAAGTAAATGGACACTTATGTAAACCTACATTCCTCAATGACTTTGGGGCTATCAAACAATGACCTTGACATTACTACCACGCAGTTTCCCTAATAATCTGATGGATAGCTCAAGGCACTTACAACTGGGATTTGTTGATGAAATCAAAAGAGTAACATCATGATAAATATTTCTACATATTCAATCTTATTTAGAGGCACAGACATTTCTAAATTTAACAGATACAATGAATGAATCGATGAATGAATTGATGAAAAAATGGACATAATAATTCTGTTGTGTTTTGGGGTACCTCAGAATGTATGCCAAATGGCTTAGACATTGTGCCAAATATTGCCTATTGATACCCAGCACCATCCTCATCATTCTATGTTCTCCCTATATGAGATATTTCTCAGATTCTGTGGTCAGTAGTATTCCAACCTAAATTCTACCAAGGAGAGGCCCTGGTGTAAAATTTAAGAGGAGGAAAAGAAAAAGAAATCACTAATCTCAGCAGCAGTAACCTTATAGTTATCAACAAGTGGCAGATGAGGTGTAATACCAGCAGTTTTGGGATGTCAGGAAGCTCTGAGACTTCCCTTGCTGCCACAGGGACGAAGATCATTGGAGAGATACTCCATGATTCCTGCTCTTCCTAATTTTTCAAACCCTAGCAATAGCTCCTAGACCTTGGTTTCCCCATCCCTAGTTATTGTGTAAACCTCTACATCTCTGTGCATTAAATCCTACATGAAATACCAACTGTGTTTGGCTGGATTTTGGCTAACGTTTTTAGCATGTTTAGTTTGTGAATGGAAATGTAATGACATGAAACCACTTCAGCTTACCATTCTGTAATACATTATGAAAAAATGTACCACATTTGTATACTACTGAAAAACCACTATTTCCAATGAATTAGGCTCATAAACAGCCATCAGGAATGGTGTGTCCCTTGTTAAAAGGGGTTGCAAAACAATAGGATTTTTGAATTCTGTTCAGTTTCATAAAACTGAGATAATAGAAATCCAATGGCAATGCCTAAGGCAAAGGGAATTCTTTTTCTCCCCAAATAAGAAGTTTGGATGTAGGCAGCCTGAGAGTTTTACCATGGCTCTGTAAGGTCATAAGTGTTTCAGTCCCCTATTTTTCTGATCTATCATCCTTAGCTGTGGCTTTTGTCCTCATTCCTATTCTCTCATGGTTTCCAAAGGGAAGCTGGGCACATTGCTACTCTAAACAAAAGTGTGGTTCTGTCAGTAAGGTAAAAAGGGAGAATGAATACCAGATAGGAAATTTGTAGTGTTCTAAACCATAAAGCAAAGGAGCAAACAAAAAAACAATGTAAATGATGTCTTCAGAAAAAAAAAAATTTTGAAAGTAGTGTTGTGTGACCATAGTGTAGAAGGAACTATTGAAGCAACTCCATCATTTCAATAAAAATACTAATCATCAGGATTAAGTTCAGCTGTATATGAGAAAGACTCCAGATGGTAGCAATTTAATTAGGATAGAAATTTATTTCCTCCTCTTGAAAACAGTTTTGGGTAGGAATGTGAGGGTTGTTAGTGTCACTATCTAAAGATGGGCTGATTAATCTATTAGTCTATTTTCCTGTTCCATCATCCTCAGCACTTAGTTTCCAATCACAAGGTCACTTCATGGTCAAACATGGTTTCTATTGCTACAGACATCATTCCTTCATTTCAAGCCAGCCAGCAGCAGAAGGCAACGACAAAAGAGCTATTCTTCCAGTTAAGTCAGTTCTTTCTAAGGCCTATTTGGTCCTCACAACATTTTTGCTTAGATTTTACTGGCCATAAATAGTCACTTCGCCATGCAGAGTTGCCAGTGAGGCTAGGGAATAGGGGCTTTTATCAATTTTCATAGTCACCTTAAATAAATTTCTATTATCAAACAAGGAGATGAATATGGATTATGTTAGTTGTTCTATCACCACCATTTTAGGATTACCTTCAAATGTGCAGGATGGCATGTAGATTGAATCTTATTATTCATCACTGTAAGAAATCTATTTTCCCTTCCAAATGCTGTAATTGAAAATTGAGAATAATTGTTCTAAAAAGGCAATTATTTAAATGAAAAACAATATTTGTTAAAATCATTTTCATTAGTACTCTTTAGATTTGGACTAAACCTAGAATAATTAAAAATGTTATCATAAAAAAAAAAATGTTATCATATAGTACCCACTGCTTTGGACAGAGGAAGCCCAGTTCATGGGATTATTAAAAAGGAGGGAGCAACTATGCCTATACGGAAGGAAGGAGGTAAATTGGCTCTTCTGATCCACTTTTTAATGGAGTTACTGGAATGAGATTGAAGAAAAGGCAGGATGATTTAGGAAATTAGTAAGTAGACAAAAATTGAGACAAGTAAATGTCTAGGAGTTATAGGAGCCTTTAGTCTTCAAAGAAAAAAGTGTCCAAATATTGCTTACAAAAATCAAAATTAAATCTGTTATTGGGTGATAATCCTGGCATTGTAAAGTTGAAAAATGAAACAGTTATCTAAGGAATTCAAGCAAAACCCTTGGTATTATCTGAGTTATTTGAATAATAGAGGGGAGAGTGGGATTTCTGCCTGGATTATTTAGATAATTGCCTTAATTCTAAGATTCATTTAGTTCATAGGGACCTTTCCTTAGGATATATTTTTAGAATGCTAAATGGGAAAATTAGACTCCTAAATTAAGCAAAACAATAGAACGAGGGAGGGCAGGAGGAGAGAGAGAAAAACAATGAAAGAGAGAGAGAGAAAAGAAATAGTAAGTAGTTCATTATCAGAATAAATCCAAACTTTTCTCCCCCATACTTTTTCTAAAGATAATAACTGACATTCACATTTCATCATAGAATGAACTTCCATGATGAAAAAAGGAACTATATATGGATCTCAGATATAACCCATAGCATTTTTTAAAGTTTAAATCCTTTTTGGGTTTCAATTCTTTAAAGTGTGGAAACTTAACAGCTCCAAATTCATCCATTTAATTTTATAAAGCCAAGTAAATTGACTTAAAAATCATACTATACTTTCTGCTGACTTCATATTGTTGGTATTTGCCTCCAATTCTTTTTTTTTTTTAATGTTTATGTATTTTTATTCATGACAGACACAGAAAGAGAGGCAGAGACACAGGCAAAGGGAGAAGCAGGCTCCATGCAGGGAGCCCAACATGGGACTTGATCCGGAGTCTCCAGGATCAGGCCCCGGGCTGAAGGCAGCGCCAAACCACTGGGCCACCGGGGCTGCCCTTTGCCTCCAAGTCTTTTTTTTTTTTTTTTTTAAGATTTTATTTTATTTTTTTAAATTTATGATAGTCACACACAGAGAGAGAGAGAGAGGCAGAGACACAGGCAGAGGGAGAAGCAGGCTCCATGCACCGGGAGCCCGACGTGGGATTCGATCTCAGGTCTCCAGGATCATGCCCTGGGCCAAAGGCAGGCACTAAACTGCTGCGCCACCCAGGGATCCCTTTGCCTCCAATTCTTAAAAACAAATTAAAAGGGGATGTCTGAGTGGCTCAGCGGGGGCGCCTATCTTTGGCTCAGGTCTAGATCCCGGGATTCTTGCAAGGAACCTGCTTCTCCCTCTGCCTATGTCTCTGCCTCTCTCTCTGTGTCTCTCATGAATAAGTAAACAAAATCTTTAAAAGAAAAATAAAAGGGTGATCATATCTGAGTTGCCACTTCATTCTCTTCTTTGGTAACAGAACCGTGGGCAGTGAGGCCAACTGAGAAATTCTTTGCCCACCTTCCCTAAAGGTGAATGCATCATATTACTAAGTTTTGACTGATGAGCTGGAGTGTTGTTTGAGACTTCGGGATAGGATCCCTCTTTTCTGGACTGCTTCTGGCCTCCAGTGAAGACAAGATGCCTAGATCTCCAGTAGCCATCTTGGGCCAGAGGGCAATCCTAAGAATGGAAGTCACATGCAAAGATTGTGAAAGATTTAGAAGGAACCCGAGCCCATGATGACCATACCTGCTCTGCAATGCCTACTTTCGTACCACTTTTAAGAAAGTAGTAACTTCTATTTTGTTTAAGACTATTATTTCTAGTCTCTGTTACTAGCATAACATGTATTACTAAATAATACATATTAAAGTGTTGATTGAAAATATTTTGGAATTTTAGGGTTAAATTTCCAGATATGTGTAATGGCCTCTTTCAATCGACCCTCCCAACCCCGTTTTCACACACACACACACACACACACACACACTCCAATTCATAAGAAAGAAAATTAAGTGGTTATGAGAAGTTGTACCAGTTATACATTTTGTGCAATTGCAAATAATAACATTTGCAGTGGAAATTGTAAGAGGATAAAAACTAAAGTATCACTCAAGAATTTTTCAGTATGTATACATAGACTTAAAAAAAAGCAGAGGAAGGAAGGAAGGAAAAAGAACACTACAGAAATAGAATGTAGCAATAGGTTTTATTTTATTTTATTTTATTTTATTTTATTTTATTTTATTTTATTATTTTATTTTATTTTATTATTTCAGGCGGGGAAGAGAGAGCACAGAGAGTGAGAAGGAGAACCACACACCCCGCTGAGCAGAGAGCCTGACAGAGAACTCAATCCCAGGACTCTGGGATCATGACCTGAGCCCAGTGAGCCACCCAGGTGCCCCTGTATCAATAGAATGTTAACATTTTTAAATTTTTTGCAGATTTAACTAAAGTAAGTATAATATTGATAATAAGAGAGGAAGGAAACATCTATAGAGCAGTCTGATGGAATAGTATTTATCATTTTCTCTTTAGAAGCTGTCCCAATTTTCCCCATCTTTTTTTTTTTTTTTTAAAGAGTTTATTTATTTACTCATGAGAGACACAGAGAGAGCCAGAGGCAGAGACACAGGCAGAGGGAGAAGCAGGCTCCATGCAGGGAGCTTGACGTGGGACCCGATTCCGGGTCCCCAGAATCACGCCCCAGGCTGAAGGCAGGCACTAAACCGCTGAGCCACCTAGGGATCCCCAATTCTCCCCATCTTTTAAAGATCTAGCTCTTCTATGAAATGTTCATCAATCCCTCTGCAGGAATTACCTCTGCCTGTTGTTGCATTTATTAGAACTAGGACTAAGTAAGATACAGTGAGAGAAGTATTTGTCTTAGGCACAGCATTTTAAGGGAGAGGCAAAAAACTCAGCAATCAAGAAAAATATTTTAATGGAATATTTTAATTAGCACACCACAGTAAGCAGGTCAGTCTCTTAAATACTCATAAATAAATTTTTTCATAAATAAATTTTCATAAATAAATTTTTCATAAATAAATTTTTTTTTGTAAATAAGTTTTTAATTATGCTTCACACTTATCTCTATTATAGCACTCAAATAGTGCTTTTTATAAATTTTCTCTCCCAACAGTGCCATACTCATTTTTCATATTTCTCATGTGCCTACTACTCTCTTTTAAGCATAAAGTCTCTGAAAAATATTAAATTCGATTTATTGAAAGATTTTGCAAGAATATACTGTATTAGGGACAGCACGATTATGTTTTCATCATTAAATTCAACTATAGCAAAAGAATAATAGAGGGTAATGAATGTTTTGAAAGTACTTATAATTCAGTTCTATGGGAAAATGACCTGACTTCTCTTTGACTAAACCCTGCTCAGCCTTGAGAGGGAATTGTAATTCTACTTTATATTCATATAGCACTTTGCCCTACATAAACTGCTTTCTTTTAATTCTCACCTTAATCCCGTAAAGTAGGTATTATCACTGTTATTTATTACAGAAACATTGAGAAGTGACTTGCCCAAGGAGTTACAGGCAGAAAGTGGCAGAGCTGGGATTGTAACCCAGGTTTTCTGTATCAAAATCCAATGCCTTTCTCCTATTCCAAATGCTAAGTCTTGGAATTGACCAAGTAGTTCATGCAGCAACTACAACAGCATATATGTGTTTATGAAATAATGTCCGTAGCACCCAAGACAGCAGTATTTTACCCAGTGTGCTCCTCATGACTAAAACTGTTCTGATTTTTATGTTTGCATGTTTGATGAAGTAGCTCAACTTTTCTGATATTGGATCAGGTGTTCTAAGATCTTTTTTTAGTCGACGGCAGAAATCTACATAATTTAAATGTCAAAGAACAGGGGGAAATGAGGAAATTGTATATTACTTGAATATTAGTCTTTCCTTCCTTCCTTCCTTCCTTCCTTCCTTCCTTCCTTCCTTCCTTCCTTCCTTCCTTCCTTCCTTCCTTCCTTCCTTCCTTCTTTCCACAGAGAGAGAGGCAGAGACATAGGCAGAGGGAGAAATAGGCTCCCCGTAGGGAGCCAGATGTGGGGCTCCATCCCAGGACGCCAGCATCATGACCTGAGCCAAAGGCAGATGCTCACCCACTGAGCCACCCAGGTGTCCCTGAATGTTAGCTTCAAACTACCACTTGACTACTAATGTGTGTGTGATACTCTGCAAAGCACCTAAACCATACAGGTTTGCTTCTTTACCAGAAGAAACATTTGAGAAGGTCTTTAAACTTCTCAGCTGACAAAGGCTATTTAAATGTGAAATATTATCAGTCTTCAGGAGTTAGTAGTTGATTATGTTTAACGGGTTACTTTTTCATATTTGGGAAAATCTATGAGTATATCTTAAAACTCCATATGGTAATTAAATGTTTGAAAGCCCGTAACTGCTTCGAATGTAATTTTCATCAACATAAAAATAACACAACTCCAAGCCAAAATGTCCATTATCAGCTAGTCTAGCAGAAGATTTCTTATTAAAATTATAGATTCTCCTCATTGGTTGCTGCCCAGAGAATTCGAAAACTTCCAGCCTTCTTTTTGGAAGCTGATGGCTGAGTTCTAAAGCGTCTGTCTTAAGAACAACCAGAATGCAAAGAAATTCAAAGCTGTTCATTTTGGTGAATTGCAACCTGTCGTCAATGACTGTATATTGGATGTCCACAGAGTGCCTAGGCATTGAAGTAGCAAGTGATTTATTTGCATTATTCAAAGGATTTCTAAGGGGGGGGGAGGGGTGTGTGTCTGAAGATTTGCAGAGGTCTTTAAAGATGCAAAGTGGTATGTGCATTTGCAGAGGTCTTTAAAGATGCAAAGTGGTATGTGCTTCTTTAAACTGCCCCGTCCCAGGAATGGATCGAATAATGTGGGTTTCGGAGCTCAAGGGATTTCTAGCCCTGGGGCCGACTTCTGTACGCGGAGACCCCAGTGGGCGTCCAGCGGCGGGCGGGCTGGTGGGCAGAGCTGGGCCCCATCGGGGGCTTCCGGGCACGTCAGGCCGCCCCCGGGCTCGCGCAGGGCGGGCTGCGGCCCCGACGTCCCCGGCCCGCCGCCCCCCCCCCCCGCCCCCTCCCCTCCCCCTCCACGCCCACCCCCCGCGCCCGGCTCACACCCTCGCCTAGTCTCCCGGCTCCGGCCGGTTCTCGCGAGATCCGGGCCGCTGAGCGCTCGGGGCCTTTTCAAATCGGGATCCGTTACCGCTTTCCCGGCCGCCGCCATTGCAGCGCTCGGAGCCCCTCCGCGCAGGCGGCCGAGGCGGAGGCGGGGGCGGAGGCGGAGGCAGCGACGGCGGGATGGCGGACGCCGACAAGCCCGAGGTGCTCGGGGCCGCCGGCGACGACAGCCCGCATCAGCAGCCCGCGGAGCAGCCGGGCGAGCCGCGGCGAGACCGACCCGCACCCGCACCCGCACCCGCACCCGCCGGAGCCGGAGAAGCAGCCTCCGCAGCACGGCGGCAGCGGCAGCGGCAGCTCCAATGGCGTTAAAATGTATTGTCTTTTCCTCCGGGCACCGGGGCGAGGTGGGGGGGCGGGGAGTCGGCCTGGGACGGGGGGCGGGGCGGGGCGGGGCGGGGGGTCAGGGCCGGCCTGGGGCCTGGTCGCCGCGGGGGTGGGCGTGGGCGCGGGCGGCGGGCGCGCAGGTGCGAGTCGGGCCTCCCCCCCCCCCCCCGGCCTCCCCTTCCCGCCGCGCGCGGGGCGCCGCGTCCTTCCCGGGGGAGAGCCTTGAAGCCGGGCTCCGCGGCCGCCGCCGTCCGCGGGAAGATGGTCCCCCTTTTAAAGCCCAGCCCCGTAGCTGGTGTTCATCGCTAGGGAGTAACCAGGGATGACATCATCGGGCATTTCCTCCCAACCACGGGGAACGCGTTTCAAAGGAACGGCTCCCCCTCCCCCTCCCCCTCCCCCCGCCCCCCATCTCCCGGCCTCATCCCGAGCTTCGTGAGTTCGGTGTTTGCTGCTGCTGCTGCTGTTTCCAAAGTATATGATCTTATTTTCCGAACGGATTATGTATGCCAAGGGGGGAGTTTAATAATGCGCGGTTAGCCTGAATCCATTGTGTCATTCTTGCATTGGTTAAGAGGTGATTCCGAAAGGAAAATGTGCGTTGGTGCCTTGACCCCCCACCCACCACTCCCGCCCCCGCAGGTGTTTGTAAATCAGCTATACAGGTCATCATTATTTTTTTTGAAGAACTCGTTGTGTGATGGTTTTGTTCTTGATTTTGGTAAAATGGTAAACTAAGATTTTTGTTGTTGTTGTTGTTTAAAAATCGAAGAAAGCCCGCTGCTTTTAAGATTGCCCCTGTCACCAATGCTTATAAAGAATTTGGTTGCGTCGAATCCATAATTTCTAGTTTATAAGAAAACACGCTCCCCCATTGTTCTTGTCGTACAGGTGCTGTGAATCAGGCATTCTTTTGCAGGTGCCCAGCTCTTTAAACTTGGAAAGTCTGTTACTACTTTAGCCAAAAAAAAAACAAAAAACAAAAAACAAAAAAAAAAAACCAACAACAACGAAAAAAACATCCTTTTCCTTCTCTTCAGTTGTGCCTCAGAGTAGAGAGCGGTGAACATACACGGTCACCCTAAAATAGGAAAGAAAAGTGTTTTTTTTTTGTGTGTGTGTGTGTATGTGTGTAAAATGTTTGAAGCAGGAGGGTAAGACCTGAACTAGTTGGTGTAGGGGTTGAGGGCAGATGAGGTAGCTCTCGCAGCTCACTTTGAACCCTCTTGTTTTCAGTTGGGTTTGAATAGGATAGATTGCATCTTCCAGGCAGAATAGAGGTGCAGGTAGAAGAGATTCGACCTCCGTGGGATTTGTTCCTAGGTGCAAAGTGGTGCACCTCAGGAACTGAGCAGCTGGAAAGCGAGCACTTTGTACCATGCCTGCCAAAATGTGGGCTCTCTGGGATTCGGCATCATAAATTTGAATAGAAAGCATTGGAATGATAAAATACGTGCTTTTTGTTTACATCAGACATGGACTTGCCACCCTATTCTCCCGAACAAGAAGTACAGCCTTGAATTACAGAGAGAAGCCCTACTATACTTGGGTGTGATTACTATAATAGTGTCAGTACAGATAAAGCTGGCATCTAAACCTCCCAGATCTGAAAGTCTCTAATCCCTTTGAAAGTCTCATTGTGGTTTAGCTGGACAGGAGAGGAGAGATTTTTTTCCTACGATTCTTTCCTACGAAAAGAATCTCTCACTTCTAATTGAAGAAGGGGGGCGGGGGGGAATATAAAGTGAAGTTAAGAAATGTTACTAGTAAGTACAAATGAAGATGCTTTTCATGTTACTTATAATTCATCTCTCACTCTTTTTTCCCAAAAGTTGAGTAAAGATGCAAATTTATTCCCAAGGGTTTCTTGTACTGTCAGTTCCATGAGAACCATATAGTGGTCCAGCATGGGTCGCTCATGCTGAATCACTGGGGACATTTACCTGCATCAACCTAACAACCTTTATTTGACCCTATGAACCAACTGGAGTAGTTAACAATCCAACACATAACTTTTGATTTGATTACCTTACATTTTTAAGGATAAGAATTCACAGTATGTGAATGTAAAATATGTATTGCTTAACATTGAGCAGGGTGCCACCTACCAAGATTAAAATGACTTTTCCGAGGTTAATCCATAGTCATTGAGGATGGAGACCACTATGTCTTATTCATCTTTGTATCCCCAAGGCCTTATACTTAAAAAGGTCCAGTAAATTTATGTAAGAAGTGCAGACGTGAACTTCTATCATCATGACACACACAGAGGATTTCGTGGGCATGTTCACATCTTTTGAGAAGTTAAAGATGTCTTCCTAGGTTTAGTCTTTTTGTTTATGCCAAAGTGGTATGCCAGTTCTCCTTAAGTGAAAGAGGGGGAAAAATAGCAGTATTGTTACAACTCTTCATTATTTCTGTGTAATTAAGTAACACTGTATTTGAAGATTGAGAGTTACATTAGGGTATAAAATATTGCGTAAGATCCTAAGCATTTAGCGTGAAGCAAAGTGAGGTGGAGTAATATTTTTTATATTAGGAATAAAGAATGGAACTGCGCATAATTTTAGATCTTATACTAAAGCACTCTTTTAAAATCGTATTAGGGACCCCTGGGTGGCGCAGCGGTTTGGCGCCTGCCTTTGGCCCAGGGCGAGATCTTGGAGACCCAGGATCGAATCCCACGTCGGGCTCCCGGTGCATGGAGCCTGCTTCTCCCTCTGCCTGTGTCTCTGCCTCTCTCTCTCTGACTATCATAAATAAATTAAAAAACAAAAAAACAAAAAAAGTGTGTTTCATTATTTGGTGTTGAATATTGACTTTTCAGAAATTTATTATTTGGGTAGGCATAATTCCATCCTAAGAGTAGATAACATTTTTGTGACTTAAAATAGTCACAGTCTTTATTTCAAGGGCATTAGGGAGGAGGGTTTGTTTGAATGAATGGTTCGGGCATCATTACAAGGAATTCTGGATATAGTGCCAATATTTAATACTATGTAGCATCATTTCTCTAAGAGTTTTCGCATGTATCTGAATTATTCCATAGTGTATTTATGATGTAAAAAGAGTTTAGGAATTGAATAATTAAAGCTTATTTTCTTAATAATCAGATCATAATATCTCTAGCCACTAAACTGATCTACTTTCCATAGATAATTTATGCATTCTAGATGAACAGTGTAGCAGTTATCTTTATTTAATATGTCGCTAATTGGGGAAAACTTGAAGAAATTGCTCTCTGGCCATCATTGAAATAAATATTTTAGAGAGGATATCCTACCCTATATAATATCATTGCTTTCTAATGGAATTATCAGATTGTTGTAAGCAAACAAACATTCATATAAGAATAGAAGAACATAGTATTTCAGAAATTTGCACAGTTTTCATAATTGGTTTCAACCAGGAAGAAAATAGGGAAGAGAAGACATATTGAGCTAGAGACTATATAGATGTCTATTTACCTGAACAGAGACTTAGTGATTTTAAAAACATTAATTCTGTCTACTATGTAAATGAGTTCCTTGGGGGACGAAAAAGAAGAGTTCTTGTATCTACTTAAAAACCAGAGAAAAGGCCTTTGTACCTTTTGGCTGCTTCCTTCCATTTTCAGAAGTAGCACACTGTTCAGACAGGTAGGTACTTGCTGGAGTTGGACAGTTGTGAAGACCACTTCTAGATTTTGCCATTTCTGATGAGGGAAGTTGTTTGACAGTGAAGGTGCACCTGTCAAGGTCTGAAAAGGTGGCAAAGGAAATTTGACCCTAATGTCTCTTCCTTGATTTTAGCAGTTTTTCTGGCAGACAGCAGCACCATCTGTGCCCTGATGAGAATGGGTTCTTAATTGACTGTTCATTCAGTCAAAAATTTGTATTTATTGAGTGACATGTGCAGTCACAGTGCTAGATGCTACTCATACCAATGCAGATAGTTTTTGTTCTTACAGAGTTTTATGTAGTATATTTACGGCTGTGTTGTTATCTGCTCAGAAAAGTAGTGCCTAGGAAGTTCAGTGTATCCTGGAACAGATGACCACAATAAAAAGTGTGTGTGGACCCCTACAGTGTATAGATTCCCACAATTGCTTGGCCTAGAAGATAATTTTTTTAAATTTATTTTATTTATTTTTTAAATTTATTTATTCAGAGAGAGAGACAGACTGAGAGGCAGAGACACAGGCAGAGGGAGAAGCGGGCTCCATGCAGGGAGCCCGACGCGGGACTCGATCCTGGGTCTCCAGGATCAGACCCCAGGCTGCAGGCCGCGCTAAACCGCTGTGCCACCGGGGGTGCCCTAGAAGATAAATTAGAGCCTGGATTGTGAAGCTTGTTTCTTTGTTGGCATAATCTAGGAAGCTTTAAGAGATTTGGAATTCTGAATGTCATTCCCAGAGATTTTTATTAATACATGTTTGTGGAAAATTATATTATTTATTTTTTATATTTTTAGAGATGAGGAGAGAGAGCAGGGGCTGGGGAGTCATGGAGGTACAGAGGAAGAGGGAGAGAATTCTAAGCAGGCTCCATGCCCAGTGTGGAGCCAGACCCTGGGTTTTGAGATCATGACCTGAGCTGAAATTGAATGGGATGCTTAACAGGCTGAGCCACCCGGGCATTCCATGGAATTTAAATTGAAGTTTTAATTAAATAGTTTTAGATTCACTAGAATAATTAATAATTTAAAGGAAGCCTATTGTTATTCTGTTAAAAAAAAGATTCCTTTTGAAAAGTAAATTGCATTTTAAAAATCTATATCCAGATTTTTATCTATAGGATTTACTTTAAGTGTATACTTACACATGGTTGGTGGGTAACGTCATATAGTTATATTGTGATTGCAGTCTTATGATTTAAATAGTTTTCCAGTTAGAGTCTCATTAAAAAGTAGATTTATAAAATTCTGATTTGTGCTGCCTTCAAGTACTACTACCCATCTCCTCTCCATACTACCTTCTATGTAATAACTTCCAGTAAAAATTATATGATTCTGTGAAGTACCCTATCCTAGTTTATAGATTAATATACAGAAAATATTGAGTATGAAAATATTAGAATACTTCACAAGTAATTATGGTGATCAAAATTGAGAATAGAAAAAATTTACAAGAGTCATATGGGAGTGTATGCATATATAGACACATCAATATAGCTATGTATTTTAGTTATGTTTTTAAGCAAGGAGGAGAAAAGTTTTGTGAAATTGTTAAGCTTGAGGAGATAAACTTTTTTCAGGGTATCCTTTGCAAAGTAAAGTATAGGGTTCTGATTGAAGTTCAGAAAGTTAATGCTTCCTTTTTTAAAGATTTTATTTATTTATTCATGAGAGACAGAGAGAGAGAGACAGAGAGAGAGAGAGAGAGGCAGAGACAAGGCAGAGGGAAAAGCAGGCTCCATGCAGGAACCCTACATGGGACTCAATCCCAGGTCTCCAGGATCAGGCCCTGGGCTGAAGGCAGCGCTAAACCGCTGAGCCACCCGGGCTGCCCGAGTTAATGCTTCTTTAAAGAAGGCAGATATATATACTATAGGAATAAAATCACTCGTTTTCCCCTCTTGTTAGGTTCTTTTAATATTTATTAAATAGTATGATGGGAGAAGCTGGGAGACTGGATGCTGCACCTATTTAATATGGAAAGAGAAGGATTGTTAAATGAGAAGTTTGGTAAGATGCCCAAATCCTTGCTTTGAAATGGCACTGGGTAATTTCAAAGCAAGCAAGCTGACTCTCCAGCAGCTTTGCTAAGGTCTAACTTAACGGAGAGTTTTGTGAAGTGAAGTGATAAGTATAAAATATTTATGTAATGTAGGCTTCTATTATTAGAAACATGACTGAGGTTTTCTTCTTGTTTTGTTTTTAATTCATAGGGAGAATGATGAATCAGTCAAAGAAGATAAATCTGAATTAAAAGAAAAATCTTCAGGAAATAAGAAGGCCAATAGATTTCATCCTTATTCAAAAGACAAAAATTCGGGCACTGGGGAAAAGAAGGGTCCAAATCGAAACAGAGTTTTCATTAGCAACATCCCATATGACATGAAATGGCAAGCCATTAAAGATCTAATGAGAGAAAAAGGTAACCATCCCTGATAAACCCACTGTTGGGTAATCTTCATGTAGAAGGGGGAGGGAACTAAGCAAACGTGGTTTTTATTCCCCTGAGCCACATAGACTCAAAAAATTGATTTTGTTTATTTCTTGACGCTCGAATTAATCTTTTCCTCTTCTTTCACTTGACACAATTTCATTGCAAAGTCATATGGATAAATGAAGTTATTTTTTTTCCCATTTTAGTGGTATAGTGTGAGCCAGCATATGCATGCCACCAAGAACTTTGTTAAAGAGATTGCTTTGTCTAGTTGAAGTTTTTATAGATTTTTAAAGGACTATTGCACTAGTTAAGTAATACATTTAGCGTGTTAAAGTATGAATAATAAGGTCTGATTATTTTTTTCCAAAAGCTGTTTTGTTATTTTCTTGGTGGAGTCTGGAATCTGGCTGTGGAGTTCATTTTGTTTGCATTGTCATGAATGCCATGATGCTGTCTCTGCAGTTCTATATTAAAATTGCGTTACTGCTGTTGCAGTTTTGTTTTTAGAATAACCTGAAAACCTTCATTTTATATACATGGTTGGTTTTGGGGAAAAATAATTTTAATATTTGATCTTGTAAAAGTTAGTTTTGTTATCTCTTGAAAAATTGAGTTTCAACTGTCCTGCAAACTATGTACTTGGCTTTGAGGCTGATCTCTTCTAATAAATAAAAAACAATTTGCATTGGTGTATCTGTTGTAAGGTGACAACTATTTGATTGGTTTTATTTATTGACTTTATTTAGAAAGTGTGTGGCTTGCTGTGAAGCATGACTTGTAAATTTAGTTTACTGATGGCAAACATGATTGAAGACATTCAGGTAGAAAGTCACCTTAAAACAGCTGTTGTGTGTAGGCGACCAAAGTTATTTGAAAAGTGTTAATGTTGATGTTTTTAATATGACAGGCTAAGGGACCATTTGTTATGTATATGTGTATTTGTTCACCAACTATATCATGCTGGCCAAAATATGATCTGTAGCATGAATTAGGTTAATATGGTTGTTAGCTTTTTTTTTTAGAGAAAGTGGATGATGTACATTTTAGAAAATTAGTTAAATTTACATAGCCATTGATAGGAGGTATGTTGGTCTGGTTTTGATTGTTGGTGAATAATAGGTGCTTTTCTGTAGAGTTGTGCACAGGTGTGCAGTAA
Organism: Canis aureus; assembly: GCF_053574225.1. Taxonomy (NCBI): domain Eukaryota; kingdom Metazoa; phylum Chordata; class Mammalia; order Carnivora; family Canidae; genus Canis; species Canis aureus. The sequence goes on along the minus strand of NC_135642.1, from coordinate 19,183,978 downwards.
AGCAAGATACTGGTGTTTAAATGTATTGTTTCTTGGTATCTTCCTTTTGTATGTCTTATGTAGTTGGTGAGGTTACATACGTGGAGCTCTTTAAGGATGCGGAAGGAAAATCAAGGGTAAGTGCTGTGGGCAATAATCTGCTTGAGGTTTAAAAGTTCCTCAGCAGTTTACTTTTTTGTATAATATTTGTACCAGTTTTTGGAAACTTAAGTTTCATTTTGCTTTACTTTATTATGCAAGATTTGAGGCTTTACACTAGCAAGTCTGACACTTATCCAAACCAAACTAGCTGCCTGGAAGGGATGGGTTTCATAAAGGGCATTCACTTTTCTAATGCTCTAAGGTAATGCTTCTTCTTAACCAACAGATTTAATATAGGATTTTTTTTTTTGTTGTGTTTTGATGTCTTCAAGGATATTTTAAAAGTTACTGAATTGATAATATTCCCTAAGAGTTCTATGAGAAGCCCATAGCTTAAAGGTGTTAATTCAGAATGTATGTTTGAAACTTTACATTGAAGAACTTAATTTGGTAGCCTGCAAGACTACATAAGAGGCAGTGCTCTGACCAATTGGTATGAATGACATTGATGATTAAATTGACATGGAAGGAATTGGTTGATAGTAGATTTTGATTTTTAGCAACAAGAAAGCAACATTCTGAAGAATACAGTGGAAAACTTTAAACAGTGTTTAATTATATTGGAAGAACCAGTTGGGTGCATGAGAAAAGCTTTGTCACTACATTCAAATGGCACTTCAAACAGTAATAATGACATGATTATTTTTAAAATGATTCTATAAGTTTGTTTCTTTAGCATAGGTTGTTTTTTTACATATTTAAACTGGATGCTATTAAATTGTGTGCAGCCAGTTTTGTCTAATAGAGAACTGAGTTAAAAAGATTATTTCCTATATTGATTTAATAAAACTGAAAGATATACATTAAAAACAATTTGTGCATCATACATCCTTTGGAAATATTCCTAACGACATGAGAATAGGTGTATTGAAACCTTCAGTTATTTCCTTGAGTTACTTTTGACTGAATTTGTGCGATGATGTTACTTTGTCTTAACTTAAAGAAGAGTCCTCTAAAAGTAAATATTTGCTCCAAGCTTTTTAAATGCTAGATTTTACTCTCTTACATAGATGGATTTAAACATTGACAGGAAATTTGTGGTCACTTGCCTGTTGTGTTCTGGAAGTGTAAAAAGACAAAATGTAATTGTGTTATTGGTTGCTTTTAATGACTTAAATATTAGAATCTGCCATTAACTTCATCTACTGATCTAAAACTTTTTTTCTTTTGCATATATTGACAAATCTACCTGGATATAGGGTTGTGGGTAAGAATTTTTTTTAAAGTATCAAGTCAAATTTAAACTTCTGATTGGGAAAAAGAAAACTCAGTATATAAACATTTCCTATAATTTTTTCCCCATTAAGTGTGGTTGAATTCAAAGATGAAGAATTTGTAAAGAAAGCACTAGAAACTATGAACAAATATGATCTTAGTGGAAGACCCCTGAATATTAAAGAGGTAAGATTTCTTATATTTGGAATAATTTAAACTTTGAATATAAGGGCATGTTTTCTTTGGATTTTCATCTTTGGGGATATATTTCTCTTACTGCAACTTTTTTCTTTTTTTTCTTTCTTTCTTTTTTTTTTTTTTTTTTTTTAGCATAGATGCTTACGAAAGCATTATATAATTGATGAAAGTTTTGCTTGTACATGCTTTCCTATTTGCCGTTAAGCAGTTTTCCTATGTATTTGATTTGTCGCAAGTTGTTAGAAGTACAGACACATGATTAAAAAAAAAATTCAGACATTTAATGATGGCAAACCTTAGGTGTGACTTTATTCGGTATAGACATTTTCAGTTTTTAGATTGTGTGGCTTAATTTGATAAATACAATAGATATTCTTGTAGTTTATGATAAAAAGTTGCTTAATAATGCAAATACCTTATGGATTTGAATAAAATTGATAGTCACTTTTAATGAAAATTACTCTGAAACTGTGCCAGATTAAAATTAAAAACAAAACAAAACAAAACAACAATTTGTGAATCTATTAGTGAAATTGTAACTGGAACTTGAAAACCCCTAAAGTGGAGATAACTCCCTTTGTATGGAACAATAGCAGTATAAATCTGTTGAAAAAAGAATGGTCAGAAGATAACATGAGCAACTATTTACACTTAAGTGTAATTGACCTTGGTAATGATTAGTTTGAGTAGCAGTCATTTTCATGTCTTCCTTTAGTTTGTATTGGTACTCTTATCTGAATAGTTTAATCACAGACCGGTTATGTATATGTTTTTGCTAAATTCTATATTACGAATAATTGAGAATGTACTTAGGACCCTGAAGAGTCTCTACCAGCAAGCTTGCAAGTCATTGGTAGTAGAGCATTACTGTTGGTCACAGTTTAATTTGGTATAGAAGTGATTTGAATCCCAGCTCTATCAGTTTCTGTGACTAGGCATATTACTTATTCTCTAAACCTCGGTGAGTATAATAGTACTACTGATAGTACTCACCTAATAGGGTTTTTATGAAGATTAAATGAGATAACTTGGCAAAGAATTCAGGCTCTGGTATCAGATAATCTGTGACTTAGGGCAAATTACTTACCTTTACTTACTTAACAAGTTGCCTAACTAATTACTCTCTATTTCTTTGTTTCCTTATCACCAAAATAGGAATAATATTAGAAGCTATCTGATAGTTTTATAAGGACTCAGAGAGTTAATACACGTAAAGTATTTGATAAATGTTAACTACTATGATTGTGATGTTATTATATAAAACATTTAGCACAGTGCTCAAAGTAGTATATAAAACTACATAATAAATATTAGCTGTATTAATAGTTGATTGTTGTTATTCCTGCCCCAGGTGGGAATGTTACTGGTTGTTGGTCTCTTGATCCTGAGTATGAGGTGATAATAGCTTAAAATTAAAGGCCATGCCACCAGGAAATAGAAGTATCCCAAATCTTTTTATTGGAGTAAGCTCCTGAATTCTTCTAATTCTGTTTGAGTCTGGGGGTTTGTTCTTCTTTTCTTTTTTTCTTTTTTTTCCTTTCTTTTCCTTTCCTTTCCTTCTGTTCCCTTCCCCCTTCCCTCTTCTCCCTTCCCCCTTCTCCCTTCCCTTCTTAAATATTTTGACTGGGAAGTGGAGAATTACAGAAAGTTTAGACTGTTGTCGTCTGTGCCAGCCATTTATGTGGTAGTTTTTATGCTACAAGCTGAGCCCATGTTATTTGTGTTATTTTAAGTTTTAGCACATCGTATATCCTCAGTAATATTTCAGAGACCCTAGTATAGAGTTATGTGATCCAAAATGATGTAGGTTACTTCCCATTTTAAGCTTTTTTAAGAGAGAAGTAACCGAATTTGGACTAAATGGAGAGGTACTCTTTATTCAGTTAACTTTTTTGGATTAATATCATAAAAGTTCCTGTCCTAGGAATATCTAATTTACAAATGGGTGGCTGAGCTCAGGGGTAAAACTACCAGTGAGAAAATACTAAGGAAAAATCTATTTCCAATATGCCTTACCAGATATTAGAATTGCATTTTTTCATTATCTGAAATGGAGGTTAGTAGCAGTTACAAGCTTATAGCAGGTAGTGACTACAAGGCTGTCATCTAAGGGGAAAAGAGGAATAAAAACCATGTTATGTTACGGTAATTTGCTTTATATAAATTGTATTTTATATATGTTTTATATGTATATGTATGTATATATTTTTGTGTGCACACATTTATATACATGTCAAATATAAAAAGACAAATCAAAACCTAGCAATATGCTTTATTGTTACGATATTAAGGACAAGCAACTTATCTTAATAGTTTATGATACATCTCTCCTACCCATCTTCCCCTCCCCATAGGTAACAACCACAATCCTAAATTTTGCATTTGTACAAGTTTTTGAAACTTTAGTTAGACCCAAAGTATTATTTATTAACTTAAAATTTTTATAGCATTTTTCAAAACATTTATTTCTTTACGTCTGTATTTATTTTTATTTCTTCATGGTGAAGACATACTTTGAAGCTGGTGTACCTTTATTCTTGCATTTACTTTTTCACCTTCTGTTTTCCCAGCCTTCCCAGAGAATTTCTGAAGGTCATCCAACTTTCTTTTTATTAGTATTCCCAGACTGAGACTAGTGGAGTTGAATTGATGGTTGTTAACGTTTGTCATTATCATTTAGTATTGCAGATGATAGTCTTATTAATGTTTATGTGTTTTTTTGTTTGTTTTTTGCATTCCACCTAGTGAGATGAGTTGAGTGACAGGGGATGAGCTTAAACTCGCTTTTTTAGTTTTGTTTAAAGGTAAAATATTTCTCTTAGTTAATGAACTTTTTAAAAAGCCGTGTTTAGTATCATTTTTCCTTTTGACACTTAGCCTTTCTTTATCACCCCCCAGCCCCCTTCATCTCAGGTCATAATCCATTGTCAGATCATAATCATTGTTGAGGAAGGAAAAAGGTTGGAAAATGGATAATATTTTGTTCAGGAATGAAGCTTAGACGTTATAATAGTTTCCCTTTACCCCAGTATTTCTGGGTTTTATAACAGTCTGTTCCACTGTTAAAAAGCTTTGACTTAATCCGGTTTGGCATTGCCTTGGGCATCCAGTGGTGAGAATTCACCATTACTGGCATTTTGGAAAGAAAACAGTCAACAGTAAGTATTTTGTTCCTCTTTGAGTTATGTATATTTATGTGTATGTGTCATATATTTGAACACTAGTATGAGGGCAAAATTAAACTAATTTCAAGTTCTTAAGTGACTTTAGTGATTGGAAAGAGGTATTTAATTGACACCCCTGGAGACTGAAATCTTTTGTCTGTCCACAGGTTTTTATGGGACTGAATTCTCTGGATAAGAAAAAAAGCTCACTCTTCAAGAGGGTCAATAATTTGAGCCAGTTGGGATAGCTACTGTAGAATTTGAAGTTGTTATTTTAATGATACAGATTTACTGATGTATCTAGTGGTATTTAACATTCAATGTGTGTTATAGGATCCTGATGGAGAAAATGCTCGTAGGGCATTGCAACGAACAGGAGGATCATTTCCAGGAGGACATGTACCCGATATGGGATCGGGGTTGATGAATTTACCACCTTCCATTCTCAATAATCCAAACATTCCTCCTGAGGTTATCAGTAATTTGCAGGCTGGTAGACTTGGTTCCACAATTTTTGTTGCTAATGTAAGTTTAAGCTTTAGTCTAAAATTTTGTCATTCAGATATTTAGTTCTAATCATGAGATTATTAAATTAGATGAATGGTTTGTATGTAGGTTTATAGAACATTTTGCTTATTTTTGACTGAAGTAAGCGAAACGGTAATTACTGTAAACTTGAATCCAATTTAAGTCTCTTTCTCTCTCTCTCTCTCTGTGTGTGTGTGTGTATATATATATATATATATAAGGTTAGGGTGTAAATATGTAAATATGAGTAGGATTCTTTAGAAGAGAACTGTGGAATTTATAAATACCTAAGCAGTTCTTGAAAATGTTTACTTGCATTATATGTGATTTTTGTTCATATTGGGGAATGGATTTCTTTCTTTAGCTTTGTTATTTGATATTTGTGAATGTGCGCATTGTAGTTGGTCTGTCGTTTGTTCTAAGCTTTTGAAAGTCAGTGGTATCAATAATACTTTCCAAAATCTGAATTTTTCTCAGTAAAAATAGATGTGCAAGTTTCAAATGTATAAAACAGGATTGGGCAGTTGAGAGACTATTTTGGGAAAAAAATTAAAGATAAGGAACAATGTGGATGTAGCTTAATTGATTTTTAAACAACTTAAGATTTTTTTATTTGAATATTATCGATGTGCTAACAAGAAGTATAGTTCTTCATAGTTTTGAGAGTTCAGAAAAGATTTGTTTGTATTATAAATGGGGAGAAGGGTTTATTAGGTATGTAACTTTATATAATTTTATGTTAAGCTTGACTTCAAAGTTGGTTGGAAGAAGCTAAAGGAGGTGTTCAGCATAGCTGGAACTGTAAAGCGGGCAGATATTAAAGAAGACAAAGATGGCAAGAGCAGAGGAATGGGCACAGTCACTTTTGAACAAGCAATTGAAGCAGTTCAAGCAATTTGTATCCTGATTTACACTTTAGCCTTATTTAATAAGGTTGAAGAAGCTTGATACCATTTTGTGGGGTCATGAAATTTAAGGTTGCCTGGCTTAGAAATGTATATTAGACTTTAGTCTCCAGCACATAAAACCTTTACTATGTCCAAGTACTAAAGTCACTCTTAAAACTTGAATTAGCTATTTTGTATAAGCCTAGTATGAACTTTTTTCTACTTTCTCTTCCTACCCCAACTAATCGTATGTATATCTGCTTGTTGACAGTTAATGTAATCCATAGTACATTAATGCATACATTGCTTGAAATGAAGCCTTGTTAATTTTCTTTTATCAGTGGCTAAAATAAAAGGTTGAATTTTACTTATAAAACTGTAAAGCAAAGATTTCAAGATTTTTTTTTAATATTTTTATTTATTTATGATAGTCACACAAAGGGGGGGGGGCGCAGAGACATAGGCAGAGGGAGAAGCAGGCTCCATGCACCGGGAGCCTGACGTGGGATTCGATCCCAGGTCTCCAGGATCGTGCCCTGGGCTAAAGGCAGGCGCTAAACCGCTGCGCCACCCAGGGATCCCATCAAGATTTTTCTCTGAACATTTGGAAGAGACTAATACAAATAAATACAATAGCAAAGATTTTGATTAAAATTTTAGAGGTAGTCTGACTCTAAGATTATTAAAAATGTCTGTTCAAGTATAATTTTATAGTCTTAATAGACTTTCCTTGACTGAACCAACAGCTATGTTCAATGGGCAGTTTTTGTTTGATAGACCTATGCATGTGAAAATGGTGAGTTTCTATATATCACTTCGACCCTCCAATCTCTTCAACCTCATTTATCGCTCTCCTCTGCATTACAGATCCTTTTAGTTCTGTATTAACCGTATAATAAACTTTTTTTGCAATTAGGATGACAAGTCTGTCCCTCATGAAGACTACCGTTCACATGATAGTAAAACACCACAGCTACCACGTAAGTAAAAGTTATTATTAGAAACAGTGCACACCATTTCTTTTCTATTTTATTATATGCTAAGCAAAACTCCATTTTTGTGCCTGTATCACAAATTTCTGACAGTTCAGGGTTAGTTTGGAGTTAATGAGGTAGATTGTCATGATTGATGAGGAAGACTGAGAAGATGTTTTTCTTTTGGTGGTTTTTATGGATTATAACAGCAAGACATACTAAAAAAAAATTGGTAAGTCCATATACATGAAGGGAATAAGGAGTCCTTTTAATTTTGCCACAAGTAACCTCCATTATAACATTTTTGTGTATTTTTTATCGCTTTCCTTATATCTGTGTGTTTAACATTAATAAGCAGTATCCCATATTGAAATTCCAAGTGTTTTTATTGGGTGTATAATAGTCTGTTGTTTAGGTGCTCCAGAATTATTTCACTGTTAATGTTAGGTATATTTTTTAACTTTTTTTCTTTAATTATCAATAGTGATTCATATCTTTGTATACAGATATTTGGTATGATTTTGGTTATTTCCTTCAAGTTGATATACAGGTTCTCAGGCATGCTTATTGATCAGTATTATCTAATTGTTTTCTAAATGATTAAAGAACAGTACCTAACAATTTTGTCTCAATGCTCCATCTGCAAAATGAAGATGAAAATAGCACCTGTATCATGGAGTTGGCATGAGTGTTGCATGAGTTAATACATATAAAGCACTTAGAACAGTTCTGATATAATATATAAACACTTGAAAATACTAGTTCTTGTTCATACCATTTTATTGTACTGTCTCTGGTTTTTATTAAAAAAAATTATTTTAAAATATTTTAAATATAGACAAATAAAATTACTCCTGTAGCTATCACAGGCCATAATTGTTTTAGATGAGTTTTCTTTAAAATAAAATTTTACAGATAAAGTTGAGACTCCCCCTCTCTCCTGACTACCAAATACCATACCAAAAGGAAGCAACCTATGAATATAGTGTTTATCATTTAGGTTTTAGTGATTTGGCTACACATTGATACATCCATAAACACTATATGAAATTGTTTTGTTGGATATAAAATTTGGGGTGAGTGACATCATATTGTATATATTATTCTACAATTTGTGTTTTTGGTTTAATATTTTCAAGTCTGCGACCATACCACCCTGAACGCGCCCGATCTCGTCTAATATTTTCAAGATGCATTTACATTTATGTATTTTTTAGGTTATTCTGTATATTCTGTTTTTTAGGTTATTCTGTTTTCTTGGGGAGTTGGGAAGTACTTATTCTTTTTTTGTTAGAATAATCTCTTCTCTCAGTGTTCAACAAAAATTACTTAGAATGCTGTCTGGCCTTTTTGTATAATTTAGGGGAAGATTTGAACTAATGATTGTATTTCCTATTGCCTCTTGAGTCAATTTTGGTAATTGCAGTTTTTCTAAGATTTTTACCATTTTTGTTCATTTTCAGGTTTATTGGCATTAAATAGTCTCTTAAATTTCTACTACATCTTTGGTTTTTCCCTCTGATAAATTCAAAAAGTTTACAATTTCTCTTTGGTCTGGTCGGTTTTGCTTAGATTTTTCAGTTTTATTAGTGCTTTCAAACAAATAAATTTAATTTTTGTATCTTAATTTCTGCTCTTTGCTTTAGTACTTTCTTCTGTTTCTTTCGGTTTAGTCTCTTGTTTTGTCCAAATTCCTTAAGTTGAATGTTTACTTGACTAATTTTGCAGCCTCTCTTCTTTAGTAAAAGTAGATATAACTATTAAATTTAGCTGTTGTGCACAGGTTTTGCTATGGAGTATTTTTATTGTGATTTATTTTTTGTTAAGTTACTATTATGATTTCTTCTTAAGCTATGCATTTTTGAGTTTCTAAATGTATAGAGCTTTTTCTTACTAATTTTTTAATTTAACAGTGTAGCCAGAGGAGATATGATTGTGATTCTTGGAATTAATTTGAACTTTGCATTGTGGCCTAATATATGGTGCTGTTTAATATATATTCCAGGTGTGCTTGGTGAGTGCAGTGTTCTACATCTGTCCATTAAATCAAGTTTGTTAATCATTTATAATTTTTCATATCTCTACTAATAATCATGTCTGCTGTGCTGTCAGTAAGTGAGAGATGTACATGGTATAATTTCCCACTAGAATGTTGGATTTGTCTTATTTTTTGTTTTTACTTTAAATATTTTGAAACTAACTTAGTAGGTACATCCAAGTTTAAAACTGATATATTTTCCTAATGAATCAAAATTTTATCATTATAATTTTATCTTTATTAACTAGGTCTTTTGTCTATTATTAATATAGATAGAACAGCTTTGTTTTGTTTATTCACGTTTATTGGTTTATTTAGATTAATTCCATTTTCTTATTTTGTGTTCTGTTTTTCTGCTTCTTACAAATATTTTTCTCCTATCTTGCTTTCTCATTTAGTGGTTATCCTGTATTTTTAGTATAGCTATATATCTGAAGTTAATGTAATTATTCTTTTATTCAATAACAGAGTGACCTTTGAATGTTTTAGTTCTGATCACTTTCCTACTGAATTATATGCTGTTATTGCTCATTGTCTTAGTTTTGTATTGCTTTCTTTTCAGTCCCACAAAGTAAGCATTACCACTTTTAAAAAAATCTTACCTTTCTTTGCTTTCACAGACTTTGGCACTAGTGTTCCCCTCCCCTCCCCCGCTGAAGGTTATATTTTAAAAGCTCTTTCAATGAGGATCTGTTGTTGGTAAATTGTCTCAACTTTGGATAGTCTATGTCTTCAAAGATAATTTTACTGGTTTGTAGTTTAAGATAATTATTTTGTATCAACACTTTGAAAATATTCCAGTCTTCTGGCTTCCATTTGTTGCTTTATTAAGTCACTATCAGTTGAAATGTCCTTTCTTTATAGATAGTCTTTATTCTTCTTATGGTTGATTTTTTAAGACATTTATCTTTGGTATGCAGTTTTCTACAGTGTGGGTATGAATTTTTATTGGGCTTTCACGATATTGGAATGCAGGTTTTTTTTAAGTAAATTCTGGAAAATTCTCAGCTTATGTGTCTTTGCAAATTGCCCTTTTTCTCTTTATAGGGCAGTCTTTTCCTTCCTCAATCAAATTTACCTTATCACTTAAGATGTCATCTTTCAAGATCCTATCTGGCTTTCTGCAGGGACTTCTGGTTTACTTTTTGACTATTAAGTACACTTCTATTTATTTAGATTAAAAAATATCCTCTGTTATATTCAGACTTCTATATCTGCTTTTTGATATTTATGTTTTTTATATATTCTTCTCTATTGACAAATAGTATGAATTCATAGATTTTGACGGAATCTGTTTGTTGTCTAGTTAATCCTTAATGTCCTTAATTTTCCCTTCTTCTCTTCTTTTGCTCATATTATTGTAACTTGTCAAGTGGGGGCTTTCTCATTTCCTATGCTGCTGATTCTCTTACTTTTGGTAAAAGCATGATTTCTCAGATTTGGGAAGATTTTTGTTTTTTGTTTTTTTTTTTGGTCCCAGAGACATGAGATTGGCCTAGTTTCAAGGAGTCCTAGTTCCTTTTAGTGAAGAATGATATAAGAGATGAAAATATGAGTTTTAGGTGTAGACCTAGGCATTGCTGATGGTCAAATATGCATTTTCAGTTAGACCAATTTTAGGAACTGAGCAAAAAAAAAGATATTTCTTTTACCAGATCACAATCTTTCCAATTTAACGCAATGTGCTTCCGTACTTTATCTTTTAAAATATATATATGGTTTTCTCAGCCCCTGTCACCCAATTGCTACATTGACTAGCAAGAACTTTAAAGCCAGACTCAGATTTAGTAGAATAAAATAATTTCCATTCAAATGTCAAGTCTTTAAGGTCATCAGATTAACTTCTTAAAGTCTATTTTCAACAAATTTAATTAGTTTATTTTAAGAGAGGTAGTAAAAGGAATACTGGATTTAGAGATAGAAAACTTAAATTCTAGTCCTAGCTTAATCACATAGCTAAGTGGTGTCATACAAGTAAGTGACTTAAGGTCTCAGAGATTTCCTCCTGTATGGAAAAGAGATGTAAAAATACTTTAAGATGCCATATAAAATGTAAGTAAATATCTCATGGACAAAACCAGGTAATGTAATATTTGTTTTATCCAATATTATGTTTTCATTGTTGTTGATCTTTTAGTTTGATTTAAAGTATCTTAAAAGTAATTCTTCTACTTTAAGTGGTTCTACAAATTTGAGCAGGGTTCTCATTTTCAGATATGTATACCATTTATAAGGTATATAATATTATTTAAAATCCTGTTGGTATTTTTTTGGTCCTTCTCAATATGCCTTGAAACTAGGATATAAGTAAGATAAACCTGCTTCATTAATAAATGGTATTATAGTGAGGCTTCAGTGTGCTGTGTTTTGATGAAAGCAAGAGCCAGGACTCTTATTTGCAAATTTGCATAATTTTGGAAATAATCCTACAGGCATCTAGCTTTACAAAATTTATTTTGCCAGTTAGTTAATTATATATGGGTTAGTAATAGTCTTACTTATGTTTTAGGTGGTCTTGGAGGCATTGGAATGGGACTTGGTCCAGGTGGACAGCCCATTAGTGCCAGCCAGTTGAACATAGGTGGTGTTATGGGAAATTTAGGTCCAAGTGGTGAGTATTCTCACTTATTTCTTTTTTAGTGGTACATTTGCCAGATGACAACGCTTACATTTACTAGTTTGTAATAATATTCAAAAGACTATTTTACAGTTAAGCATTTTGGATGTCATTCAATCTGAATAAAGAATGAAACCTTGAGAGCAGAGAACATGAAAGAGGGTGAGCAAAGGTCAGGCAGGTTCCTCTGAGGCCAGTTGTATTGTAGCTAGCTTTTTAGCACTTGGGATTTTAAAGTGTCTTTAAGGCAGAGGGAGAATGTTTAAACATAGTGTCTTGTGTGTCATGGATATACGGTATTTGTGGAATGACTGAAATGCTACCCTGTCAGAAGCAGGTTAAATTTTTATATGTAGATGGGAAAGTAGCTTTTCAAAGAGCTGTTTGTCTCTTTACTTGGACTAATATACAGTTTATCTTTGAAGATCAGTTTTTAAACATTGTGGTTTCAGAACCCTTTTACTCTCTTAAAATTTGTTGAGGATCCCAAAGTGCTTTTGTTTATGTGGTTATGTTTGTCAGTATTTGCCGTATTAGAAATTAAACCCTAGAAATTTAAAAATACTTGCATATTTATTTAAGATAACAATAATAATATCATGTTAATATAAATACAATTTTTAAGAAAATGAGTTGTATTTTATAATACAAAGAAATTAGTGAAAAGAGTGGCATTGTTTTTACCTTTTTGTACATCTCTTTAATGTTTGGTTTAATGTAAGACAGCCAGACTGTTATATCTGTTTCTGCATTTAGCTTGTTACAATATTTGTACATCATGTAGTTCCTGGAAAATCATACCTTATATTCATGACAAAATGAAAGTAAAACAGTCAAATAATATCTTAATGTTACGTGATGAATGAAATAGTTTTGACTTATTGGACCCCAGACCCTACTTAGAGAGCTGCATCTTAATTGATGGACTAATCAATGCTATCAGATTCCTGTTTTTGCTGAGATGCTATAGCTAAACTTTTAAATTATAAGGATAGTTTAGGTGATCATTTTGACCCAAACAGAAACTTTGTCCCTTACTCTTAAGCCCTCCGACCTCCTAAACACATGCTATTTTATTTTTAGTTTTTTACTACCCCTTTAGCTGGCATGTAAGGAGTCCTTACTTTCTGATTTGATCTCTAAATCTGCTGTGGTGATATTTGTGTGTATGTGTGTTAAAAAAAAAGTGAACAATGACCTAGTATTAAATATTCTGTACTTGAATGTGAGTGTGACCAGTGAATTTTGTTTTCTCATTCAATAAATATTCATATAGGCCTTTATGAAGACTAATGATTAAATAGCTGATGTGGCATAGCACTTTAAAGCATGCCACCTGTCCCCATCCCCCACTGCTTCTCTAGCATTCCATCATGACTAGACCAGTGGTACCTTTTGCTGTATTGCGTTATGTCATTCTTTAGTCATAAAAATAAGATTGACTGAACGTACATACTGTGTATTTTATTTGAGGTATGGGAATGGATGGTCCAGGTTTTGGAGGAATGAATAGAATTGGAGGAGGTATGTATAAGCGTTTGTTTTTTTATGTACCCATCACCATTTTTAGTAAATTAGAAGCTGTGTTGAGAAATCCAAGGAAAAAAGTCATGGTTTATTGTTGGCACACATCTAAAGACCACTGGCAGGTACTGAGCCTGGTACATACTTAGGGGATATGGAAATTGATGTGTTGAGAAGCCCCTGGACAAAGTAGGGTGGATGAAGAGCTTACTGGTGAGACTTAATCTTTACCAAATGTAGCTTTCAACTGTATAACTGACAGGTAAATCTCAAAATTAATCTTTATTCCATAGGAATTGGGTTTGGTGGTCTGGAAGCAATGAATAGCATGGGAGGATTTGGAGGAGTTGGCCGAATGGGAGGTAGGTGAATGTAGGAGTGTGTACTGTAGATGTCTTTAAAGGGCATATGGGCATAGGGAATAGGGACAGGAATGATGGGACTGGGGATAGTATATGCCGTATGAGGTAAGTTGGTGAATCACAGACTTTTGTTTTTGTGACTTTTGCTGTCTCTTCAGTTTAGTTTCAAAATATTCCTAAATGGAATACCATGTAACTGATGTACTTGAAAAAGAGTTAATTTGTTGCATAATCTTTTCAGAGCTGTACCGTGGTGCGATGACTAGTAGCATGGAGAGAGATTTTGGACGTGGTGATATTGGAATAAATCGAGGCTTTGGAGATTCCTTTGGTAGACTTGGTAGGGCTGGCTGCATATTTTTCCTTTTCTTTCTGCAGGTCATATTTTTCAAAGTCTGTTTCCTTTTTTTGTGAACAATTGGAAATTTATAATGTTTCACATAATTTATAACTTGATGAAAAAACACTTTAGGAATTTTAATGTACTCTCTTTTTCCAGTATATTATGTATTTAACTCCTATTTCTAGACGACTTATATTTTTTGGTTACTGTACATCTGAGAGCATAGTACCGTGGAATTTTAAAATATGATTATTCAAATTAATTAGTATATTATCTTTCCATCCTTGTTTAGGCAGTGCAATGATTGCAGGAAGAATAGGAGCTTCTAACATGGGTCCAGTAGGATCTGGAATAAGTAGGTTTAAATTTTACTAGAATTTATTCAGTAATATTTGAGTGCTTGCAAAAGACTTTGCAAGAGTAGTTATTGTAGTATAGTAATACTTTGTTTTTATGTGTTAATGTCTTGTCATAATTTAGAGAAATTTTGATAGTTGTTGAGCTTTTCTGTTTGATCACTGTTTGAAATTTCTAAACCAACTTGGAATTTTACTTCTTTGACATTTATAAACTAACGCCAGAGTATGTGTTAACTGTCAGGTAATCCAAGAAGCTCCATTCCAACTAAGGAATCTGGGGATTTCTCTGATCATGTCAGGAGCAACTTTTGCTTTAGCACCAACTTTGTTTCCTTGCCTGTTGTCTACAATTGCTGTTGGTGACTAGCTTATTTCATCTGTAAACCACTTGTGTCTTTTGGTAGATGAACGTGAATCACCCCAGTTATAACCACCTGTAGAGAGCTCCTGAGGTTGAGGGCTGAGGTTGAAAGAGATGCTTCTTTCTTTTTCTCTTAAGAACCTTTCCTGTGACAGAATCAAGAGTAGTTGCAACATTGGGGAATGCCCATTTCTTCCATGTGTTTCTGCTACCACATTTGAGGCCTTATATTAATTCTTAAAGACATGGCTCAGTTTTTGATCTCTGTTGCTTATTAAGCCATGTGTCTTTGAGCTCTCCATACTCTACTGACTTCCTTTAATTGAAATCTCGCAAATAGGAAATAGAACCTACTTGGACTTTTCTAAAATCCTGTCAGCTAAAGATATTTACTTGCATTGTACCTTGCTTCTCATTCCATTTCATCATTTTCTCAGCCGTGAGGTAATTTTCCCATTAATCTTAACTTCCCTACTTTCTCTTTTCACCTCAGGGTTTATACTTCTGTTTCCCTAACTTTATATTTGTTGTTCATAGAAAGTCGATTTAAAGGTGATGTTAATTTTTATAATTTCTGTGTGTGGGGATATTAGTACAAGAAAAAAGGATAAGTTTTGAGAATGAATAGGATTGGAATTAATTAAAGGGGACTTAGTGCATAAGAATGAATTGGGTATGAGCTGTGAATTAAATTTCAAGCTCTGGCCAAAGGGGTGTGATTCCATTTTTTTGCTATCTCCTTAAGTTCTATATAATATTGAGATTAAAAGTTAGGTTTTTCTGTGGTCATTGAGAAGCTAAATTACATGTGAAATGGAAGATACTGAGGTAAAAAGAATATTATGTAAGAGAGTATGATGAGACTAACAGTTAATGTGTTGGAGTTATAATAATTTGAATTCACTTCATATATCTTTGTTCTAGCATTTATTAAACCTGGTTTTATTAGATAAAAATGATAGAAACTAGTGTAACATTAATGGATCAAATAATTGGTAGGGAATTAATAATCCTATGTATTTTATGATCAGAATTTAATTTATAGAAGTATATATGATGTATTCATGTAGTGGCTAGAATGAACAGATTTGGTTAGTGATTAACAGTCAACTAAATGTATATCAAATTCTGCTTCTTGGAAGATAGTTCTATTGTGTATATGAAAATAATTTTATGTTTATTATCTACTTATAGAAATGAATTAATTTTTCTCTTCTTTCTCAAAAATGATTCCTCCTCTTCCTCCTCTTCTTTCTCCTTATTCTTCTGTTTTTTTTTTTTTTTTTTAAAAAAACACCCAAATTCCCAAATCCTCCCCTTCCCTTCCTGAACTCTAGGTGGTGGCATGGGTGGCATGAACAGTGTGACTGGAGGAATGGGGATGGGACTGGACCGGATGAGCTCCAGCTTTGATAGAATGGGACCAGGTATAGGAGCTATACTGGAAAGGAGCATCGATATGGAGCGAGGATTCCTATCTGGTCCAATGGGAAGCGGAATAAGAGACAGAATAGGCTCCAAAGGCAACCAGATATTTGTCAGAAATGTAAGCAACTAAATGTAAAGGATGCTTAAAATTATTTTTTTCTTTGTATATCTGTTACTAATACATTTTTTCATTCTAGCTGCCTTTTGACTTGACTTGGCAGAAACTAAAAGAGAAATTCAGTCAGTGTGGTAAGTATGCTAATGACTGCAGACATGTTAATATTGATTATGGAGGAAAAATTGATTTTAGACTTTTTAAACACTGTTTAAAAACAGACCTTACCTGTCCAGATGTTTTTTCCTGGATAGTATGACAGGTCTAATTCCACTTCAAATCAATTATTCTGCTAACCTCTGACATTAGTGCAAATTTACTACTAAATAACAAGATTCAGAATAGAGCCTGCCTGCCATTGTCTTCTGTGGATAAAGAAAACGCTTGTTTTATTACCTTATTTTTAAAAGTTAATATATCATCATTGCTTGTATTTAAAAATATTTTTTTTTCTGTGGGAAATAATAATGAAGGGTATATTTATTTCCTTGTTTGTAATGTAGTGCAGTGCATTGTCAACATGATCCCAAAATGCTGGCCTCCAAATGATGTGGAGTTAATAGATGAGACCCATTCTGCACACTTTGTTGCCTATACGACACAGGAAACTTAGCTGATAGCATAGAGTCCACTGGCTGGAATTCCTTAGACAGGTACATTCTGGTGGCCCTTCTAGCCCTTTTATAAACTATTCTTGGCTGTGGTGATACTGTCTGTACAACCTTACTGTGTTCATTAGGCCTGTAGAAGATTAGGTGGTTTTATTACTTTGAAAGAGGCCCTTTTTCTTAATGATGAGAGAATTAGTGTGATCAAAGTGATCATGTAGCTGTCATCTGCTGTGTTCTCAGAGTACTTTATACCCAACTTTGTGGTAATAATCTGCTCACATGTTTTCTTCCCTGCTAGATGGAGGCTCTTAATGCAAGAACTGTCATCTTTTTATTCTAACATTTTTCATTGCCTTGGTACATATAGTAAGACTTTATTAGATGTTTAGAGTGAGTTAAGCATTCTGAGTAGATCTTCATTCGTTTATTCAGTTATTTATTGAATAAATCTACAAATTTTTTGTGAGTCTGTCTAGGATGTTCCTTTGACTCCTTTTGTTGATAGTCTTTTTTTTTTTTTGTATTTCATTTGCATTTTATTTAAAGAAGAGAAACAATATTTTTTTATTGTAAAAAAGTTGTTGAAAATGGGTTAACTGTTAAATAGGTACCACTAAGAGAAAGCAGGATTGTAACATTGTTTTGCAGTGTTGGTAAAATTTGTATGAGTAGGAATATCAGAATTGGTAAGCATCATCTGGCTACGAATCACATAGACTGGAGAGGAATGAACATATTAGGGCCTTAGTAAAATAGGTCAAATGAGGAGCAGTGGCAGCAGGTATAGATGATCTCTGTTATAGTTTCAGTAAAAAAAAAAAATCTCCAAATGAAATATGTGAGATTATTTTGATCAGTAGAACTGAGACAAGAATAAAATGGGGAAACAATGACACTAATGAAAATGTGACCAATATTGAGTTGACTTTATCATTTGTAGGCATATCTCTTTTTTGAGGTCAGACATGAACAAGGCTTGCAGCAAACTTCAAGTCTTTTGGTGGGCTTATTAGTGGAGTGGCATTGTTTTGATAGAAGGACATGAGAAATTCAAAAACATTTTCTGAAAGAAAAAAGATAGTATCCAAATACACATTTAAAAAATGTGTACAGCGTTTTAGCTGATAAAATGGTTATTATTCTTTGTTATTTTAGCGTTCTTCCTATGTCCTTTATTTGATCAGTCAATAGTATGAGAGTAATGATTTTTGTTTTTCTTCTCAATTCTGTTGTAAAAGCTTCTGACTTTTAGGTTTATATTAAAGTAATACCATATTTAAATAATTCCCTACAATCTTCCTGTTTTTAACCTTGAACTACAATGATTGGAAGGAAAATAAGTTACGGTAACATAGAATTAAGTGTCTAGCTATTGACATCTATGGAAATTATCTGGCTTGTATGAACTAAATGATCCTTCTTTCTGCCACATCTCTTTATTTTTAAATCTTAGAAAGTTTATTCTTTGTTAGTATGTGAAGCTGCTGCAAGTCAGTAATGACCTCTTTCACAGTAAAAGGCAGGTTTTTGATGATTTTTTTTCCCCCCCTTGAGCCCAAAGTGAGTAAGTATATACTTTAGTTGCTGCTTGGTAAGAGTCTAGTGGTACTCCAGACTTCTTCCCTGGACAATATCTGCCTATAAATGGCCGATTAACAACCCCCTGGTTGTTAAGTATCTATATAGATCTTCCTCGACTTAGGATGGCGTTACACTTAACCTACTGAGCATCATAACCTCACCTAGCCCACCCTAAGAATGCTCAGAATACTTAACATTAGCCTACAATTGGGCGAAATCCTCTAACACAAAGCTTATTTTATAATAAGGTGTTGAATATCCCACGTAATTGATTAAATATCGAAAGTGAGACATTGAATGGTTGTGTGGGTACAGAATGGTTATAAGGACGTGGATTGTTTATCCTTGTGATTGCCTGGCTTACTGGGAGTTGCTGTTCAGTGCCTTCTGCCCAGTGTCAGGAATATCATACCAGACACATATCACTAGCTTGGGAAAAGATCAGAATTCAAAGTACAGTTTCTACTGTGTATTGCTTTTGTACCAGCAATGTCAAAAAATTATAAGTCAAACCATCATAAGTTGGGACCATCTGCAGTGGTTAACTGCCCTTGAAAGGGCAAATACTGAAGCTAAAAAAATGTATTTTAGGTTATACTACATTCAGTACATTTCCTCAGCCCTAGGGGAAAATGTGTTCAAATATCCCCAAATGTATAACAAAATAAGAAATAAGTGACTGTGGTAAACATAGATCTCTTTTTATCCTACCCTATGTAATTCATCAGTGACATGCATTTTTAAGAAATCTAAGTATAAATAAGTATACTTATGGGTATAAGTATAACTGACCGATTCAGAGTCAGACCCCACATTAGTTTAAGTTGTGCTAATGGGGTCAAATAGACATAGTCTTTCAAACTTGCTCCCATATTTACTGTCCACTTTAACTGTATTCTGACCTTCCAGTTCAGTGTGATGCAGGACCGTAACATATTAGAACCACAGTGTAAAAAAAGGCTTATTTAATTATTCCTCCTATAAACTATGGAAACAAATACAACTTTGTTTCACATATTTCTGTTACGGAGTTTTCTAGACCAGTGTACTTGAACCAGATAGAAAGTAGAGACTTATAGTAGATTTTATTTACCAAAGCACATGATGCTTTAAGCATAACTAGTGGACTTTTTTTTTTAAGATTTTATTTATTTATTCATGAGAGACACATAGAAGCAGAGACATAGGCAGAGGGACAAGCAGGCTCCTTGCGGGGAGCCCAGCGTGGCACTCCATCCCAGGATCCCAGGATCATGACCTGAGCCAAAGGCAGATGCTCAACCATTGAGCCACCCAGGTGCTCCATGACTGGTGGACTTTAACTATGGAATAATTTAATAGTAAAGATAATGCAGTAACAGTAAAAATAATATACAAAGAGTATTCATTGATAGAATTACTTTTTTTTTGTTGGTAAAGAAACACTAAAGCATTGTTTTTTTGTCCTTTATATCATAATTATGGCTACTTGTAGAATATCTGATTTTGCTTTTATTTCTTGTGGTTATGTTACAACTTCATTTGGTAGTACATTTTACTGAACTATTTATTTATCTGTGCTTTAATTTGGCGTATTTTTAGATGTGCTTTTATATCAGCATTTCCCAAAACATATCACAGGATGTTAATAGGCTGGATTAAATAAAGTGAAAAGTTTTCTTTTGGCAGGATAGGTTATTTGTATAAAAAGTACGGCAGTGTTAACTATAACAGCAAGATGCTTGATTATTCTGTGGTACTGATTTCTCATTGCATACTATTTTGTCCTGTACTGCTGTTAAAATAGCAGTTCTGTTTTTGTTTTTGTTGGAATCATACAAGATTGGTAGATAATTAAGTCACTCAAGAAAGTCCTCAAGAGCATGTGAAAATAGCCAGAGGTCTGATTTTAATTGTTTGAAACTACATTTTTTTCTCCTGAATTATTTATCTTTAGAAAAGCAAATTATCTCAATTAGTGTTTTTATGGTATTAAGAAGAAACTTAGAAAACCTATAGCTCTTGCTGGTTCTGTTCTGCCAAGTAGGGGTTTTTGGACAGTCTAACCATGAAACATGGATATCTATAGACCACTTTCAATAGCCTTAGTGTCCAAACTGTAAGCATGTTGAAGCATCTTGGTCAAGAGACCTCGTCAGATTGAAAAGCCATGAGATCATTATGAGTTCATGAATTTGAAGGTCTGGATGTTGGTTTCTAAACTGAGAGAGACAATTTAAGAGAAAAAAAAAGAGGCTTGTCTTGAAAGATTGAGATAGATTTTGCACGAGATAATTACATATTTTCCTTTGAAGTTTTGAAGATTTCTTGCTTGAGTGAACCTTACTATTATTGCTAATAAACCGATGATGGGATGCTTATGTTAAGTAAAGCCCTAAGTTTTTATAAAAGGTAAAAGTAAAAGTAGAATAAGGAAGAAACTGTAATCTTAAAAGCCCTTGAAAATTTTCCACAGTATCCTTCGGAATCATTGTGCAGTGCTGCCATTTATGAAGGTATGCGTATTTAATTAAACTTGTTTTTTTCAGGTCCCAGCATTCAAGATATTAGGACTCTGGAAATTGCTCTGTGTCTGTCTTTATAGCTTGCTTTTTAAAGTTTCATTTTACGTTGTTTATTAGAAAATGCGAAAGTTTCATTTTATGTTGTTCATTAGAAAATGTGATTTCTGTGTTTTTTGTTTTGTTTTAACCAATTGTAGGTTATATATTTGAATCTACTTTAATCATGATAATAAAATTTTTTTTCTGGGAACTAGTCTGTTTTATGACTTTTAGAAACAGTTAAAGGCTGCCTGGGTATAAAATCATGGGTTTGGCTCACTATGATATTTATTAACTTAGACCATGTAATTGTATTGAGTGGGTAAGTAGTTGACTACCAGTTGGTTTAAAAAAATGCAGTAATGGTAGGATGCGAAATGGATGAAAAGACAAAAATAGAAGAGTAGTCCCAAGTTGTAAATAAGAAAGCATTCAGTTCAAGACTTAAACGGAAAACAAATTTTTCTACTTATGCATTGAGATTAGAACTGATCCTATCACCTGGAAAAGAGATTATGGGATTTTTTTATAAACTCTTTGCTTTTATTGTCCCCCCCTTCTTTTTTAGTCCCTTTATAGAACTAAGTGTGCTTGCCTTTTAAATTTGTTGCCAGACTAAAATTAGCCCAGAGTGATTTGGCAACTATATAATATTCAAGGGAAAGGAAATATTATGGTAGGTAGGCACACAACTCACCTAAATCTGTATGGATCTGGTGAGAATACATCCCAGTTTGCCTGGGGATAGTTTCCCTTCGCAGCTGTTATTTATGTATAATTACTAATAACTTTCCATTTAACTCTCTACAGTTTCTAGTTTGGATGGTGGGTTTTTATGGACGTTTTATAACTTGATAAGTGGTAACTAATTTACTCAAAAACTAGTCTCTAGAGTCAGCAATGATATTAACTGTATATGGAATAATTGTCTGATTTTCTTCTTCCTCCTTGAAGCTTCTCTGAGGTTCTTTCATCTGAGTGTTCTTATCATCACTGTTTTTACTTTTATTGTTTTAAATCTATGATATCTCTTCCATGCCAATTTCCATAACCCATTTGGCGCTACTCTTACACTGGAGTTCAAATTGTGATATTGAATAAATAAATGAGTTTGGCACTGATAAGCAGAGTTAGTGGGACCCTTTGTTGCCTGGTAAAAATTAAAATTCTGAGCAGTTGGTACTATTTGCAGTGATGAAGGAATGAAAAGGGGGATAAAAGGGAAAGGAGAGATTAGGGGGATTGGGCAAAAAGCGACAATTTTTTCTAAAACTAATTTTGTTTAAATTTGTAAGTTTGTTATTGGGCACATTGACTTGGTGGCATTTTGTGCTAGTTTGCCTTACTGCTATAAAATTTACTTCAGAAACTAAAAAACTTTTTAAAGACTTTATTCATTTGAGAGAGAATACATACAAGCTGAGGGAAGGGCAGAGGGAGTGGGGAGAAGCAGACTCCCAGAAGGGAGCCTGAGTGGGGCTCAGTCCCAGGACTCCTGAGGGAGCATGACCTGAGCCAAAGGCAGACGCTTAACTGACTAAGCCACCCAAACATCCCTGGAAACTAAGAATTAAATATAAGAAATAAATTTTTAAATTTTCTATTTTAATAAAATAGTAAATCCTCAGCAAGTTATTTTGATTCCTATTTTGTATATTTTAACATGTTTATATTAGTGTCTATGAATTGCATTATAGTCAGAATATAATGATGAGAATAATGTTTATATGATGTATTATTTTTAAATCATTAATGTTTTTAGTTATTTACCATTTCATTGGCTATAAGGAATTTCAGACCTGTGAAGTGAAATGAAACTGACTAGTAATTCTATAATTTTTCTTTTACAGGTCATGTAATGTTTGCAGAAATAAAAATGGAGAATGGAAAGTCAAAAGGTTGTGGAACGGTCAGATTTGACTCCCCAGAATCAGCTGAAAAAGCCTGCAGAATAATGAATGGCATAAAAATCAGTGGCAGAGAAATTGACGTTCGCCTGGATCGTAATGCATAATTTCAAACCACGGAACATTCTTACATCTGTTTTGCTGAATCTCCTAGTAAAAAGTCATTTTTTTAGTAATACTGTATGCTTACAAAAGCTGTAAAAATGAACTTTTAAATCTCCCACCAGCTTTTAACAGTATAGTGTGAAATATACTGTGATTTTTGTTAATCTCAAGTTTGGGTTTTTAAAGACAGCAAGTCGGTCATTCAGTTCAAATGAATGGTTATACTGTTTTTAATGAAATAAGCCATTTTTCTTCTTGTTACTTTACTACATAGTGGGATTTGTTTGTTCAAGTTTCCTCAGCTTTTATCAACTTATTGTAAGGTAAAACATAGGTGATTTTTTCAAAACTTCCGTTTTATATATGTAATTGTCCTTGAAAAGAAAGGGCTCAGGCAAATTAGGATGTGATTTGGGTTGGTTTTAAATTACTTTTCTTTGGCGATAAAGAATTACTGTAAGTAAGTTTTAGATTCGAAAGTTCAGGATCTTTTTTATTTGACTTAAATGAAGAAGTGGAGTTTTCCTTCTCTTCCCTCTCCCATCATTCACATTTTCCACATAACACTATTAATATTACCCTCCACAGCCTCTTATTTTATTATTTCCAAGGACTCCAAGTTCATATAGAACTGATAATGTGGCAATCCCCAGGTATAATAACAGACAGACTACTCCTAACTTTCTATCTAATTTCCAGCCATTGAAGTGAACTGCTGAAAAAAGAAAAATAATTGATATGTTGAGAGAGATGGTTATGTAAGTTAGTCCTCTGCTGTTCACTTCTACAGGAGCTGATGCATTTATAAATGCAGTTTTAATAAACCATGGAACACCTAGGCACAGCATATCAAACACGTTGGATCCCACGATGTTAGACATAGCCATATCTCCTTTGCCTGCAGAAAAAACATGTTGTTAAAATGTGCACACCAATACTGTATTTTGTTAATAAGCTTCATAAAAAAACACTGGAAAATTTTTTTGTTTGTTGGTTTTGGAAAATTGTTATATTAGAACAAAAGTCTTACTGAATTTGTATTTTTTAATTTGGGGGGTTAGTATTTAAAGTCTTAACATTTATTTAATAATAATTATCTTTATTTATTAAACCATTTTTTAATAAGGTCTATAGATTACTTGTTGCTTTTCATTCTAATTTAATATGGTTAATTATGATTTAATGCACATTTCAGATAAATATTATTTGGGGGATTAGATTTAGTGAAATTACTCTGATATTAAATAGTAAATCCTTCCTTTTGAGTCACTCTTTTTTTTTTTTTTTTCTTAAAAGTATGTTAACTGAGGAAATAAATATCTTTAAAGGTACCTTTGCTCAGTGTATTTCAGAATAGCCAGTCTTGAAGAATGGGCATTGCAGCTTGAGGGGCCTAGTTCTTACCTTTTCTTGCAACCAGCACACTTGTAATTGTGTCTGGCAGGCTTGTTCCTGCTGCTAATAAAGTAAGGCCCATTACTGTATCTGGAATTTCTAAAGTTTCCCCTGTAATAAACAGAGATACTACAAGTTGCAGATCTTATTTCAGATATTTCCTTTCTCAACAAAAAGAAAACAGGCACATTTAGATTTCACAACTAATATGTACTTAGACTTTACCTAGCAAAATATTTGAATAAGATTGGTAAATTGAAAAACCCAGGTAGCATTAATTTTTAATGACCGCTAAAGATATTTAATAGAATTCTACTAAGGAGTAATTCTTCTACCCCGGTATGCTTACAGAAGGTTTGGATGTTCACTGTTATCAAGGCTGTTGCTTAATATATGCTAATAAGATTGGTCCTTTTCAAACTCTTAATGTGATCAGGATTAAGTAAATTGTTTTTAGCTATTTTTAACCTGTAAATGTTAAGATGGTACATGTTTTTTAAGTCCTACTTTGATGATCCTACCTTAAAAAAGGAAAACAAAAATAGGGTTCTACTTGAGTCTTCCTAACATTATGGTCCCAATTTATTAATTCTGTTAAATTTGGTATCAAGTTCAACATTTGACAGAAATGTGTTCATTCTGGGACATAATCAGGGAAGTTAAAAGTACATGTAACTACTGTTTTAATGTTGCGATTGAAAACTACTTTAGAATCTTTTTTAAGTAGCTGTTTATTGCATGCTTTATATATTGATATTGGAATTGTAATAATGGTTGTTAATTTTTGTTACCGGTTTGCCAGAGTTCATATGTACATAAGTAACACTAGTATTTATCATCTTAGGGGCTGTTCTATAATATTGCTTGATTTTGCTCTTTAACTGATTTCCTATTGTCAAATATCTGGCTGAGAAAATTTGGAGAGATTTAATATGCAAGCTAATTGGACTCTTTCATCTTTCTCATTAAAAATAAGAAATACTCTGATATTTTGCTAGCATGCTATTCTAAGTCATATATTAACTTGGGAAAAGTCAGAGATCTGCAGGCTTTTTTTTGTAAAGGGCCATGTAGTACTTACTTTAGGCTATGCAGGCTATATGGTTTCTGTTGCAGATATTCACCTCTGCCACTGTAGTGTGAAAGCATCCATAGATAATGTATAAATGAATTAAATGAATGGGTTTGATTATGTTCAGTAAAACTTCACTAGCAAAAACAGGAGACTTGGTTGTTTGGGTACACAGGCGATAGTTGGGTCACCTCTGATATGTCCAAGTTAACCTTTTTGGGAGAAGTTTTAATTTTTTTTCCCCTATGTTTATATTCAGTTTTTTCCTTGGAATTCTGTGGGACTAGAGCTGATTATGGCCAAGCAGTAAGATTTAATTTTTAATCATGAAGATAGTAGAACCTAAATTTAAATTTTATTTTATGCCCTTTTCACCCATTTCATAGTTTGTTTATATGTCCTTATTAAAAAGCAAAATGAAATGCAATCCAGTTAAACAGTGAGCTCACATTGTTATCTCAAAATGCTGGCTCCTTGCTATATGTTTCATTATGGAATGGAATTCAGTATAAAGAGTATATTGTGAACCTCATACAGTGTGATTTAATTATTAGTGTAATAGGGAGATATCCTGTGTATTTAATTTCATTTATAAGAAGATCCCGTGGCCTTTAACTCTGGCCTATACAATACTGAGAATATAGTTGATATGTAATATGCAACTTAAAAACCCTGAATTGATCTTGTTGATATATTAATATTTTATCTTTTTATATCTTTAGTCTTTGCTGAAATAGAAATTTCCTCTGTAACTAGATTACTTTTAGTGAATATATGCAGTTTCTTCTTCTATAAAACTGATTATTTTCTTTATAAATTGTGATCTTGTACTAAAGATACATACCAGTTATTGTGACCATCCAAACCAAGATATATGTAAATGCAGATATCCACAGTGCTGACATGAAAAAGGTTATCATAAAATAATTTTTCCAAAATTTTCTTCTACAATCTGGTGTGGTTAGGAAAAGTAAGGTAATAATAGGAAGGGATAGTACCCAAAAAATTCTTTTTAAGTCTGCTTCAGGCATGTTGAAAACACTTGGTGGATCTGTTGAGGAAAAAAATAAATGATTCTGAGTTTTTCTCAAATGGCCAATTAAGTTGGAAATGTCCATTTAGAAAGCTATATTGAAATAAATTAGCTGTATCAGTTTTTAAGAGGCTATTTAAAACATTTGAATACCTCATTACTGATATTGCTGGCAAAAAGAAACTAATTGAGACTTTAGGGCAGACAGTATAAAATGTTATACTCAGCATTTCTTGTTTTGGGGCCTTAAATCCATGAAAATCTTGGGTCATCCACTAAATATATTGGACGTAATGTTTATGAAGTACTGGTTGGACTTTCTTTTGGTTTTCTACAGTGTGGATGGTAATTTTTTAGTAACTTTTTTTGCTTTATGGTATTAACCTGACTTCTACCTATTATAACTATTATACTTGTCTTTCTTCCTCAGTATTGATGTTTCTAGCCTGCCCTATGTATAAGATAATGCATACATACTTAGGACATATAAAATAATTATGGCATAATCTTTTTCTTAAGTTGAATATTCCATTCTAATTTTCATTGTAAGTGAATTTTGGAGGCTTGCTTCATATTTCTCTCTTAACATTAGTTTACTAAATTTGGAACTCACTACAGTTCTTATGAAGAACCTTTAAGAAAATAGCAACTAGCATGAAACCTACAATATAACTTCTAAAACTTTGAGTATGTTCCTTATTCAGTACGTTTTATTAAGTTAGTGGAAGACAATAATACATTCGATAAAAATAAGCATTCACTTTAAAATCATTTAAAATTTGCATGGCATTTACAAAATAATGTACCCATATATTGGATCAAATTATATTACAACTAATACTAGTAAAATAACTCATAAAAAAATTTGCCAAGCCTCAGCCAATGGGCCACCAAGTAAATTTTAGATATAATCTCAGTGTAATGAAAAAAATTTAGAATGGTCCTTTTGAATTTCTTGTTATAAAATTCAACTTAGCAATATGTACCACTTGAAAGGCTAAAAAGTATAATTTTTGTAAGAAGGGAAGAAGTTTTGTTTTAATTTTTTTAGGTGGTAAATTAGAATAACTTCCCTTCCTAATGTACTTAGGTAAATTTAGAATCTGTTTCATACAACCACTTTGTAAGAAGCTAACGTATAAATTTCTATTTCTGGCCATAGATGAATTTGACTTCTACTAAATATCTAAATGTTTTGCTACTGCTTCAAATGACATACTTAAAACTCAAATGTTTCTTTTTTCCCATACCATCCCTTTTTCTTAAATTCCGAGTTTTTGTAAGTGATGTTCCCATTTTCTCAATCAATCATAAACAAAG
The DNA here is from genome assembly GCF_053574225.1 of Canis aureus. Classification (NCBI taxonomy): domain Eukaryota; kingdom Metazoa; phylum Chordata; class Mammalia; order Carnivora; family Canidae; genus Canis; species Canis aureus. Next base: position 19,156,157 of record NC_135642.1, on the reverse strand, counting down.
CCTCAGAATTTTCTCTTTTCCCTTTCCTGACCTTTTCTGGTCCTTCTATTGCCTCGTCTTGGTTGATACTTCCTTTGCATTGTCTTTTTTATTCCTACTTTCCTTTATCTAGGCGTCTACCAAACACATCAGCTATTTTAGTAGCCTCTTACAGACTTTCATTTCTTTTATCCTCTAATTCTCCTGCTTCATAAGCCTGCAAAGACTTGTGTACTAGCATTTAAGACTCTTCTGTCCTATTCTTTCCTATCTACCTTTTCCCTGCTTCCTTATTGTGTACATTCTGTGCTCCAGGTATGCTAGTACATGAATAGGCCTTTTGCTCATATATTAATTCCTTGGCATTAATTTACAGAACATACTTTACCCTTCTACCCCTTCTACATGATAGTTTACATAATAAACTTCGTAGCTGTTACTTATTGGTCATAAATCAAGTCATCAGCTAAAATCTGATCTATTCTACAAGGCTCAGTTTAAATGTTCCCTTTTCTGTGATAATCATGCCTGTGTAGCCATCAGATTTTATACAATCTGTCCCATTTAGGAGCTACAGTTACACTTTTCTCTTTACTTAAACCTTCATATGTTAGCTATTTTCTTTTTTCTGTACAGCATTGGAAGTTTCTTAAGGATAGGACCACCTCTTCTTCACTTCTGAATCTCCACGGTATGTTTTACATAATAAGCGTGTGTAGTAATTGCTGAATTGAAATGAGATTCTTAAGTTTTTCTAGTGAATAGACTTACTAGTGGGCATGATGGGCTTATTACCTTCAGAAACCTGACTTAGATCATGTAAACTTAAAGGAAGCTGAGAGTAGCCAGACTCTTCATAAAATATCCCACTGTCAGTTCTTGATTGCCGACGGATGAATGGCTCACCCTCATCTTCCCATCCCATCAGTGGCTGTTGTTCACTTCTCTCCTCCATAGCTTCAGCAAGACAGGTGCAGCAAGGACTGAATTTCTTTATAATATATTGGTTAATTTTAATGTCAAAACACAGCACCAAAACATATAATCCATATATCAAAAGCAGTAAAGTTCCTTCATACCTATAAATTAGAAAACTTTGTTTTAAAATTAAAAAGTTTTTTTTTTTTTTTTTTTTTTAAAGAATTAATAGCTTTTGAGCAGTACCTGCTTAATAATTTTCTGGCATAGCAATAGAACAAGCAAAGAATATTTCTAGATATATTTTGGTTTTCTAAGATTTGTCCAAACTTGGCTACAGCATTATTAGAAATTTATTGATGAAGGCTTGACAATCCTTTCTATATTTCAACTAAAACCAAGAATTATAAACTCATCTTTATTTAGAGATTCTTTCAATGATAGGCATAAAAAATGCTTTGAAAATAATAATTGTGGATTTTCAGAATAAAAGTTAATGAATAATGATGGGCTTTCTTCATCTCAGTTCATTGGCAGCAAACATCCCCCAAAATGTATAGTGATTATAAAAGAATGTTAGTTCATTTCAGCTGTGTCTATTCAAATCTGGTATAAGAATTTTATGTAAAATATTCAGAATATATGAGGCTTTGGGACTTCTCAATTTACTGAGTTTTTTTTTTTTTTTTAATTTTGACGTAACTGAATTTGGCTTATATTTATACAAGGAAACGAGGATAGTCTTTAAAATAAAATTGTACCTTAGGCACTGAGAACTGTTGCCCTGTACCCTGGTTTCCTAAAGAGTTAAGATTAGCTAATACCATTACATTTGAACCTGTCATTTACCTTTTATTTTATAACCAGTGAATTTCTGCTACAGCTGAAAGCACAGAGTTCTTGATTTCCCTAATGGAGGGAGTATAAGCTTGGATACTCTCATAGTCATTGTCTCTATAGAGACAACTGCTGAGTCTCAGAAGGATCCTTGCTATATCCATTGGTCTTTCTTCGGAAGACAGACCAGATTTTAGGATGATTCATTTAGAAATTGTTCTCCCTGCTAGATTTTAAGTTTCTAGTCAGCAGGTATTATGCAGGGTTGCTAAGTTGTAGTTCTCCAGAAGGGTGCCATTTACATTGTTTTCTATTTTTCTGGTATCCTCTGGCATTGTGCAGTGCACAGCCTGTGTGGCTGTGCATTGTACATTTTTCTCCCTCTTTTATGATTCCTAGCATAGTGTTTTAACGCCTAGTAGATACCTGGTTCTTACTAGTTGAAGAAGTTACTAGCTACCCACTGAGTCAATCTCTGTTTCAGTTTCTTGAAACGGCAAGATACTGGGAGGTTACAAAGAAAGCAAACAGTTGTTAATACCTAAATATTGTTAATTCTCAGAGGAAGAAGGCTGTACTTCCTCTTGTTAAATGAACACTAGAAAGTTGGAAGAATCTAGATTTTAAAATTTACTTCCTCCCTAATTTCTCTCCAATCCTGTGACCATGAGCACTTCTAACAAAGGCAAAGTAAATAACCCAATAGATGAAAGACCCAACTGATGGGGCTTGAGTGGACAAAGGGAAGACTTTCTGAACAGGCAGTGGGGTGAAGGAAGATTGGTAATATCCAGTGATTAGTGAGACAAGGAAACTGACATGACTAAAGAAATTTCAAAGAAGGGAAAAACCCAACTGGCAACTGTGATGAGGAAGTTAGCTCAGAGGCATATGAAAAAATGTTCTAGAAGTGGCAGGTAATTGAGAAGTGACTGAAATAACATTTCTGAAGAAAACATTGCTAAACCATTGGAATCTCATAAAATCCTCTCTGTAATTGTGTTTTACATAAGAGTAACGGTTATTTCAAGCTTACCAGTAAACTTGGTTGTCGAATATTATGCCAAGAACTGCAGCTACACTAATTGCATATGCTGCACAGTCTCTGAATAGGGGCCAACATGATAGCGTTGAGACCTGTAAAATGACAATTTACTGTTTCCATTACACTGTAACTTTGAGTACATGCTTAGCATAATACTGGAATTGTATGTAGTTAAATATTGTTATCTTTTGCATTTTGCTTAGAGAAAAAGGAATTTTAAGAAAAATTGTGTTTCAAAACCTACTCTGGTTTTCATAAATTTGACCAAGAGCTATTTGTGGGTTAACTTTAAATGGAATACATGTTTTTCTACTGATTAATAAATTTGATTGAGCACATTACTAGTGCCTTGTTTGTTCTAGACTATAAACAATTTATAGTTTGTCAAGACAATAAATACGTTGAAGTTTTCTTACATACCACATTAGATAACAAGCCACAAGCTGCACAGATGCCAAAGAGGTTATACATTGCAGATCCAAGGATGGTACTAATGCCGATATCTCCCTTTGTGATAAATACACCTATGAGCGAGTTAATTGCCAGGTTAGTGTTACTAGACTTGAAGAAGAGAAAATCACATTGAGTAAGCAGAAAATATAAGAAGCAATATTTACCCAGGAAAGCAGTAACTAACTCAGGAGCTGAACTACCGGCTGCCATAAAAGTTGCACCTGCAACATCCTGAGACAATCCAAGGGCTGAAGACAAATAAAATTATGTTAAAGTGGCAAATGAAAGGGTATGTCCCTATACCTAAATATTCAAATCTATGGCTTCACAGAAAAGCACTCACAGTGACAAACTGGAAAAATAAGACATGCAGTTAAAAAATTAGAGGAATCCAGTGCCTTGCTTTCTCAATGAATTCATTACTTCTATGGAAAGGGAGAGAGGCCAGGGACTATTGGAGCTATGCTCTGACTTGGTATTTATTGTAAATGCCAAGTTACGAGATTTTGTGGCACCCAGAAAAGATTCCTAGCTGCACGGCTTGTAGGTGTATAGCGACAGCATGACTGCTTTAAAATGACACTGTCAACAGTGCTCCAATAAGATTTGGGAAAATAAAGTGTTTCAGGAGTCATAATCCAGTTTGAAAGAGGAGGAAAAAGTGAACATTGGTAGTTCTTAAAATGTGTAAGCAAACCTGAATTAAAGGAGATTATTCACAAATTGGCAATTCCAACCTTGTCAACATAAATGAGAGGAAATTAGTTAACCAGAAACCAAATAAGATTTACTATTGTATAATTAGAATCTATTGATTTAAAACATACAGCCATTAAGACTTTGCTCTAGAGTAGGAAATACAAGAAAATACTACCATTCAAATAGTTGGTGTATATCCCCCAGACTTACAAGCATGCAAATCCATTATCTTCAGTGATTGCTGGGGTGAGAGTCTTAATATTTCTGGCTTTTTTTCAGTTTTAGAGCTAAGGGATCTAGTATGGGAAGGAAAAGAGAGAGCCGTGCTGAAAAACTACCTTGTTTTGGGGAGGCTGAGACAAGGTCGCATCGGAAATCCCCAACCAGGCTTTACTGGTAGACTAAAAAGTAGGCTATAGAAGTAGCAGGCTTTTTTATTGGTGGTGTGACAGATTGTATTTTACAAAAATGGCTACAATATTTGCATCCATGTGATTTTCGAGAACTTTTCCATTCCTTGCCCTTTCCACCTCCACCCTCCACCCAAAAGTAGAGTTTATGTCTCCCGTGACTGACTTGATTAACAGAATATGGCAGAGCCATGACATTTCTGAGGCTGGGATATAAAAGGTGACAAAACTTCCTTACCGTTCTCTCTCTGGGGACCTTTGCTTTAGAGCCCTAAGCCACCACATAAAGACACCGACTACCATTGAAGTGTACTGGAGATGCCTCGTGAAAAGCCCATACAGAAAAAGATGCCTGAGGCACCTCTACTATTTCAGCCCCCAAATTTTGAATCTCCCTGCCCCAGGCACCAGACATGTGAAAGGGAGAGAGATTTCAGATAACTCCAGTCTTCTACACTGCATGAGAGACCTCGAGCTAGAACTACCAACTGAGCCCAGTAAATCCTCAAAGCTGTGAGAGGTAATATGGTGACTGTTGTTTTAAGCCACTAATTTGGAGGTGATTGGTTAAGTAGTCATTGGGAACTGGAACATCTGGCTATCGTTCACTTATTTGTTACACTTTGTGAGTACTATGCCAGATGCTTTTTTTAAGTGCTAGGAATATGGCAGAAAAAACAGCCAAATGTTTCTGTTCTTGTGGAAATGTTAAGGTCTTGTTCTTAATTCTAGTGAAAAGAAACCGATAAGCAAAATTTGTTATGTTAGATCTTCGATATTACTATTGGGATTGTTTGTTGTCACCGTGAACCACACTCATACAAGACGATGAACTTGGTTGATAAATACTGTGTGTGTTCTGACTGCTTCACCAACTGACTGTTCTGCTGTCTCTTCCTCTCTTCAGGCCTCCCTACTCCCTGAAACACAACAGTACTGAAACCAGGAGAGTGAATAGCCCTACTATGGGCTCTAAATGTTCAAGGGAAAGAAGGAAGAGTTACAGATCTCTCACTTTAAATCAAAAGCTAGAAATGATAAAAGCTTAGTGAGGAAGGCACGTTGAAAGCAGAGATGCTCCAAAAGGTAACAACTCTTCTGTCAAATAGCTAGCCAAGTTGTTAATGCAAAGGAGAAGTTCTGGAAGGAAATTACCAGTGCTTCTCCAGTGAACACACAGAAGGTAAGAAAGTGAAAACAGGCTTATTGCTGATAGGAAATTTTAGTGGTCTGGATAGAAGATCAAACCAGATACAATATACTCTTAAGCTAAGGCCGAATCCAGCAAAACCCTAATTCCCTTTAATTCTGTGAAGGCTGAGAGAGGTGAGGAAGCTGCAGAACAAAAGTTTGAGGCCACTAGAGGTGGTTCATGTGATTTAAGGAAAGAGGCCATCTCCATGACATAAAACTGCAAGGTGAAGCAGCAAGTCTTGATGTAGAAGGTACAGCATGTGATCCAGAAGATCTAGCTAATAAGATCACTAATGAAGGTGGCTACACTAAACAACAGATTTTCAATGAAGACAGTGTTCTATTGGAAGAAGATGCTCTCTAAGACTTCCGTAACTAGAGAGGAGAAGTCAAAGCCTGGCTTCAAGGCTGCAAAGACAAGTTGACTCTTGTTAGGAGCTCATGCAGCTGGTGACTTTAAGTTGAATCCAGTGCTCATTGACCATTCTGAAAATCCTGGGGCCCTTAAGAATGATGCTAAATCTACTCTGCCTGGGCTTTATCAGTGGAACAACAAAGCCTAGATGAGAGCACATTTATTTACAACATTGTCTACTGAATATTTTAAGTCCACTGTTAAGACCTGCTGCTCAGGGACACCCGGGTGGCTCAGCGGTTGGGCGCCTGCCTTCAGCTGGGGTTGTGATTCCGGGATCAGGGATCAAGTTCCACATCGGGCTCCTTGCGAGGAGCAGCCTTCTCCCTCTGCCTATGTCTCTGCCTCTCCCTCTTAGTCTGTGTCTCTCATGAATAAATAAAATCTTTTTTTTAAAAAAGACCTGCTGCTCAGAACAAAAGATTCCTTTCAAAATATGACTGCTCATTGACAATGCACCTGGTCACCCAAAGGTTCTGATGGAGATGTATGAGATGAGTGTTGATTTCATGCTAACACAGCATCCATTCTGCAGCCCATGGGTTAAGAAGTAATTTCAACTTTTAGGTCTTATTATTTATAAGAAGCATATTTTGTAAGACTATAGCTGCCATAGATAATGATTACTCTGATGGATCCCAGCAAAGTTTATTGAAAACCTTCTGGAAAGAACTCACTATACTAGATCCCATTAAAAGCATTCATGATTCATGGGAAGAGATCAAAATACCAACAGAACAGGAGTTTGGAAGAAGTTAATTACAACGTTCATGGATAACTGAGGGAGGGGTTTAAGATTTCAGTGGAGGAAGTACCTGCAGAATTGGTAGGAATAGCAAGAGACCTAGAATAAGAAGTAGAGCCTCATGATGTGACTGAATGCTGCGATCTCACCATAAAACTACAATGGATGAGGAGTTGCTTCTTATGGCTGAGCAAAGTGGTTTCTTGAGATGGAATCCTCTCCTGGTGAAAATGCTGGGAAGACTGTTGAAATGACAACAGAGGATTGAAAATATTGCATAAACTCAGTTGATAAAGCAGCAGCAGGGTTTGAGAGGATGGGCTCCAATTTTTAAAGAAATTCTAGTGTGGGTAAATTGCTATCAAACAGCATTGCACGCTACAGAGAAATTGGTCATGAAAGGAAGAGTCCATCAGTGTGGCAAAGGTCATTGTCTTATTTTAAGAAATTGCCACTGCCACCCCAGCAAACACCATCCAAGGTCAGCAGCCATCAACACTGAGGCAGACCCCTCTACCAGCACTGACGTCTCAGATAATAGTATTTTTTTAGCAAAGTATTTTAAAATAAAGGTATGAACATCTTTTTTAGTCATAATGCTATTGCACACAATATAAACATAACTTTTTAACGCACTGGGCCACCAAAACATTCATCTCACCTTATTTGTGGTATTTGTGCTCTGTTGTGGTGGTCTGGAACCAAACTGGCAATACCTGAGGTGTTCCTGAACCTGAGGTAATAGTGCTCTAGGCAGGAGTGAGTGCAAAGATTCCACGGTGGTGGCCAGCCTGGGTGGTCAAGAAACAGAAAAAGACTGGCGTGTCTGGAATAAAAAGTGTGAAGGGATGGCAGTAGGTGATAAGGTAAAAGGTAGTAAGTGGCCAGATCATGTAAGACTTGTAAATCCTAGCAAGGATTTTGGCCTTTATCTTGAAAGATATGGGAAGTGCTTGGAAAGTCATCCACACACTGCCTGTCAATGATCCCAGCCCCAGTTATCTTTTTTGTCTTGGGGTTGTTTGGCCTCAGAGTCCCAACTAGCTGGAGGTTGAGCTCTTTTGCCACCTTTTAGGCCTCTGTTGTGAAAAGTTCTGTTAGGATAGTTGAATGATTCCTCACTATTTTGCCTTTGGTCATGTTGCTTGATGAACGTGTTGCAGTAATGAATGAAGGTAGAGAGGTCCTGTTTTGTGGAACATATTTCATAACATTTCTTTTGCTGGTTAGAATCTGTCTTCTGTCCATCCATTCATCCATCCATCCATCCATCCATCCCTGTGATGTGTAGTAGGACAAATTGGCCATAAAATTTAAAATATAGTATGATAAAGCATATTGCTCTGTAATTAACTGTTGTCATTTTAGGAATGAAATAAATGATATCTTACTATCATGGTATACAATTCACTTTCATATTCATAATTTAAAAATCTCAATTATCCTCAGATATGAGTGGTGATATTTCCATTTTACCTATGAAGACATAGGTCCGGGAAGTTAAGTAACTCAGTTACACGGATAGTAAAGATCTTCGATGTGAGGAGTTAAGGCATAAACCCTGAGTCTGTTGTTTCTAAATCCAATGCTATTTCTGTTTCACCACAGAAACACAACATAAAAATGGCACTCAGGCAAGCCAATTATATCATGATGGGTGACTGAGTTATTTTCTTCCCTGATTCTTGGCATGGGCATATAACTACCTCCATTCTGGTCATTCCTAGGGGAAATAATAGTTACCAGGAGTCAGGGATACTTTGGAAGTTTTCCAGCATATTCCAGAGGATGTATCAATTTAGTGACATTGGATATTATCATGAATTCTTTAATCAGATCAGAACTGATCATTCATGTGGATGAAGTTGAAAAAACAAAATGCTTTATTTTGAACTAAATGTTCAAACTTGGTGCAGCTGAAGAGTGTATGACCAATCTTTGCTTAATGTTAGCTGAAGAACGCTTCATTAGAAAACTTCAATCTCAGGAGGGAAAAGGTGATCTATTGAGCTGTTTGTTGCAAGGTGGGAAAATAAGTGGCCCTTCTGAACACTTTCACTATCAAAAGGCAGTAACGATAAAGCTTATTGCTATTCACTGGGCTCTAATTGAGTTATGAAAGGAAAGATTCTGTAAAGATGGATGTATAAAATTTCAAAGATATTTTAACAAGTTATATCTTAAGGTTCTAAGCATATTTTGTAAAATGGTTTATACCTTTGAACTTTAGAATAGAGTGACTTTGTCTTCACTGACCTTTGGGTAGCATTTCTCTCTGCTATAGTTTATTATTAAAGATAAATTTTTCTGGTTTTATTCCCCCCAGAGCTATTACTTTTTTCCTCTTTATTACTCTAAAGGAATAATCACATTTCCTTCAGGATATAGGAGAACCGTTCAAGGTGAGTTTTCTTTATAGGTTTAGATGTCATTACATTGTTTATATAAAGTGCAACTTCATGATAATGAGCTGTGGTCCATGGGGACCACGACTTGGACCAAAATTCATCAGTCTTTTTCTTAAGCATGTTCTTTTTTCTGATGTCATGTTGAAAAGCTTATAACAGTTTTTGAAAACTCTCTTTTGGAAATATAATACAGTAGGAAGAGTTTAAAATGGAGACCCGTATTCTGGCCCTGCCTTAGTATGTGACTTCAGACGAGTCATTCAGACAAGACTTGTGTTTTGCCATCTGTAAAATGGAGTATTGGATGACATGATCTTTGAGGTATCTTCTAATTTTATCAATTTTTATCAAAATACAGAACATAGATTCTGTGCTTTCAGACTCTATACTCTTATTGTTAAAATAAGTTTCTTTTAATTAAAAAACCCCTACATTATTGAAAATTTAGGAGATAGAGTGGAAATATAGAAGGGGATTACCATTGTGTTTTAACCACTGCTATCATTTTAATGTATTTCCAGTCATTTTCCTGATGTATATTTTAACAGACTTACAAGCATAAGCTATATATATGTGATTTGGCATCCTCTGGCACAATTTTAGAAAGTCTCCAGTGATAGCAAATTTTCATGCTCTGTGAATGGGTTTGGATTTAAGTTTTGGAACTGATCAAAGGTCATTCAGACCCAACTCTAGTGACTTGGATGGTAGTCATTCTGTGTAGTTTTATTTTGGATCCAAAATGAAGTGTGACAGCAAACTGGCTTTTTTTTTTTTTTATGATTTGCAAAACTGGTTCTGACATTAATTTTAAATATATTTTTAGAATTTTTTTGAGTAAAGCTTTAGCATCATTAGACTAAATGCCTAGCTTCTCAATGCACTGTGTGTGTGTGTGTATATATATATATATATATATATATATATATATATTCCGTGATGTTTTTTAAACAATAAATACAAACATCTTGAGTTTTTTATAGTTACCCACTTCACATTTTTTCTGAGCTCTGATGGAATAAATGCTGAAACCCTACATAATGCTTTTAAAAGGCTTAATTCCACTTAGGACACCCACCAACCCCCAGCCTATAGTATTATAGTGAATTTCCACCTGCTCTAAGCCTATGAATAACATATGCACAAGACATTTTATCTCCAGACCTTACAGTTATCTCAGTGTTAACTCCATAACTTGCCCAAGGTCACATAGGTAGTAATTGCAGAGATGGGATGGGCACCTAGCTCTTTTTTACTCTAGAAAGCTCCTCTTTCAGTTATCCATATAGGTAAAGTGAAGAGATTAATGCATGGCTTTATTATTATTACTACTACTACTACTACTATTATTATTATTATTATTATTATTATTATTATTATTATTACTATTGCCTGTTTCTGCAGTAGCATCTTGGTAATACACCCAGACGACTTGGCACTTATTTAGATCCAGACACCTGAGGTAGATTTAGGTGCAATCCAAAGAAGCCACAACTTAGAAAAGAAAAACACGATGAGGACAGCCCGGGTGGCTCAGCGGTTTAGTGCCGCCTTCAGCCTAGGGTATGATCCAGAGACCCGGGATCGAGTCCCATGTCAGGCTCCCTGCACGGAGCCTTTCTCCCTCTGCCTATGTCTCTGCCTCTCTCTCTCTCTCTGTCTCTCATGAATAAATAAATAAAATCTTAAAAAAAAAAAAACAAAGAAAAACAGGATGAAAATGCTCATGAGAGGAGGATGAGTGTCTTTGTGGCAGGGAGGAAGCACTATTCTTAGATTCTTTGTTCTTTGGGAAGGCTTTGCCTCTGTAAATTTCATGAGGATTAAGAATCAAACAATCCCCTGAAACTGTAGGCTATCCAAATGCCACACTCACGGAATTATTCAGCTCTCTTTCAATTTTATCAATTTAGAACCAATTCTACGTGGAATTAAAACTTGCATTTCTTTCTTATTGTCTATTTCTGAAACATAACATTGAAATGAACATGGGCAAACATTAGTTCAAAGCAGAATGAATACAAATAAATTTTTAATAAAAAATTAAATGTTTTATTTAAGTATGTTTCCCCAATACCTTATTAAGATAATTTCCACTTAAGACATGTTATACCTCAAAGGATTGGCATGATGGAGGGATTCGCATTTCTGAGTAGTATGTTAGTGTAACTTTAAAAAGAAAAGTGTCTTAGCCAGATTATGGTGGACTTTGGGCTGTATCAAGTGACCAGTCCCAAAGGGTCCTCAGTTTTCTATGTAGTTACCTTGGAAAAAGGTAAAGGAAGCTGCTCTAAACAGTGGTTAGATATCTCTAAGAGAGCCCCATTACCTACCAAAAGGATACATAAAAAGGATTTATTTTGGCTTTATACTGAAATTTTATTGTTTCTAAAACTGAACTGCTTGTAGAGATGAGAGACCATCTATTTGGGCTATAAGCTAATATGGTTTATATTATATTTTAATTTATAATATATGAAATATTATATTTAAATGAAATATAAAGATATCACTTTTTAAACAAGGGAAGATTGCCAAAGGTAGAATAAAATAGTATGGATTTTAATGTAAGAGAAATAAAAGGAACTCTAAACAGAATATTCCAAAGATATTTGAGGTATCATTTAAAGTTGCCACAAGGATTGTTAGGTCAGATAAAAGAGTGGGTTCATAAACTTACTTCCTACCTTGTGAAGGTAGTACTTCCTTTATTTGCCTTAAACTTAGTTTTCAGGCTCTAGAAGATGCGCCCTAGATTTGGCATTTTCCCCCAAACATACTCATACTGACTTTGATCACTCACCTTCTGTGCTTCCATCTTTGCTGAGTAAAGGATAATAGTCTGTGTTCTTATGTAATAATGAATATTTAGTGAATGTTTACTGTATATGCTAGGTTGTTGTATAAGCATTTTACTTATATTTCCTCCTGTTTCAGCACACAGTTCTATGAACTGTCTCCTTCCCTGGGTCTCTGTCACACACACACACCTCAGCATATATACCAAGTATGAGTCTAGAGGAACACAGCTGGTGGGGATGAGGGAGCTCCCTTAAGTTTATTCTTTACCATTGAGCTCAAATAACATTCTACCTCTGATGACACTTTTTAACCCCTTCCCCTGAATCCTCATCCTATTTCCCAATTCAGAAACTAGGTCTTCTCACCAAAGGTAAAATGCTCTGGACAACTAGAGGGTGATTTTTATTCCCTCTATGATGTGGAATTAATTTCACATCATTCCTCTATGTTCAGAGAATCATCATTAACCTCTTTTCCTATAGTACCTAAATGGATGTGAAAGAAGATGGGATTAGAGGAAGAGAGTATAGCAACAGCCTTTTCTTGTATGGGTGCTACAAAGTTAAGATGACAGCAAAATATCTCAGATTGTCTAACAGAGGTATGTGGGATGGATAGGAGAGCCCATGTGACTTCTGTGATATCGTGAGTAGGGCAAGGAGAAAGCAAAGATCCTTGCTGGAAGAAGCCGCAGGTGGTGGTGGCTCTAGAAGAAATTGCCAGATCAATATAGATAACTACAGGCAGAGAAAGGCCCAGCAAGGGTATCAGTGAGAGGCTCTGCCATCCATGACCTCCTGCTCGTCCTCTCCACAGAAACTCCCGTCCTGAGCCCCTCTAGTCTTCATCTTGCTGAAGACCTTTCTGCTGACCAAACAAACCATTGCTGGTGAGTTAAAGAGGGGGTGATGGGGTGATAGGGTTGGGGTGGGCCTGGATCCTGCCAATTCTCCCATCATGTTCTAAGTTGGGACTCAGAGTATGCACCCTACAGAAAGTCATTGCATCATACATGATGATTAGGTCCCATGAACTCATAGAAATCCTAGACAAAATGCTTAGGCCTCAGAATCTAATTATTGTACTGTGGGCAAGTGTATATAACATTAATTTACAACCTCCAACAGGTTGCCTAAAGTCTAAACTGTTTTTTTTTTTTTTTTTGTTTTTTGTTTTTGTTTTTGTTTTTTAGGAATTCAGCAGATTCTCTTTATTTTGTAGTATACTTCTTCCATAGTAATAAGAGGTATTTGATATATTCTTTTGGTCAAAATTCCAGTGCCCTTGATAGAAAAACACCATTTAAGACTGTTTAAAAGAACAGTTCTTCTAAAACAACCATATTATGACAGCTAACCTCAAATAACGATGTGTAATATTATACAGCAATTGAGAACATTCTTGGAGGTTGGCATTAGAGAGAGCAGGCTCTGCAGTGTTCAGACTGTGTAGTCTTTCTTTTAAAGATTTGGAGAGAGCACAAGGAGGGGTGGGGGCGGGTTGAGGGAGGAAGGCAGAGGGAGAATCTTATAAGCAGACCCCCTGCTGAGCAAGGAGCCTGAGGTGGGGCTCAATCCCACAACCCATGAAATCATGACCTGAGCTGAAACCAAGAGTCTGACACATAACTGACTAAGCCACCACCCAGGCGCACCCAGGCTGTGTAGCAGTTATCTGAGCTTCAGTTTTCTCATCAGTAAAACCAATAATCTATAGTCCTGACTTGGTAGGGTTTTTGTAAAGACTAAATGAAACCATCTCTATTTAATTTAGTACCATGCTTGGTCTTCTATAATTGTTTTATGATAAATAGCTAATAAATAAATATATAAATGAATAATAACACTGCAGCACATTGTGGAATGCTTCAGTAAACTGTTTTCAGGATTATATTAATCCTTATTAGTTGACAAAATGTGTGGAATTATTACAACTCAATGCTCATCAAAGAACTATGGGGAAGTGTAAAAGCATTTGCAGACTTCTCTGATGCCAGTTTCTGTGGCTGTAAACAAATTCCAGGGAAATTGTTTTTTATTGTTGATGTTCTAATTTGGATGAGACCAAGCTAGACGTTGAAAGGAGAAATGGCAGAATTAATTTATAGCCATTTAAAAAATGAATTGAGCCAGTACTATTTCTATCTCATTTTGTTACCAGGATTTTCAGTACTCAAGACCAGGGTCAATTCCTAGCGGCTGAAGAAGATTTAGCAGCAACATGAGCATCCATCAATCACCCATGTAATATTGTGATTTATAAGAAATATATATTTGGTCATTCAGTTGACCAAAAATATTATTTCCCATATATATATTCAGCGACAGTTACTGATTCAGGCTCCCTAACCCTTGGAATTTCCTAAGTATTCCCAGTGATGAAGGAATCTATTGCTAACGTTAACAAGATGACTTTTGGGTCCCACTTAAGAACCAGCCTTGTAATTAGAGGGTTACAAATTTCAATCCCACCCCTGGCGTCTAGGAAGGAGAGAGGGACTGGAGGTTGAATCCGTTGCCAATGGTCAATGATTTATTCAGTCGTGCCTATGTAATGAAGTCTCCATAAAATCCAAAAGGACCTTCCTGGAGAGCTCCCATGTTGGTGAATATGTGGAGGTGCAAAGAGGGTAGAAGTTCTGTGCCTTTTCCTGACCTTATGCATCTCTTTCATCTGGCTATTATATAATTTTATTATATATATATGTGTGTGTGTATATATATATAATATATATAATTATATATATATAATTTCTCATAAACCAGTAATCTAGTAAGTAAAATGTTTCCCTGAGTTCTGTGAGCCACCCTAGCAAATTAATTGAACCCAAGGAGGAGGTTGTGGGAATCTCTGATATACAGCCAGTTGGTCAGAAGTAAGGGTAACAACCTGGGCTTATGACTGGTGTCTGCAACCCAAGGAGGGGGTTGTTGGAATCCCTAATCTATAGCTAATTGTTTAGAAGCACAGGCTTGCAACTGGCATCTGAAATGGGGTGTGGGGAGCACTCTTGTAGGACTGAGCCCTTAATGTGTGGAATCTGATGCCATCTCCAGATAAATACTGTCAGAATTGAACTGGGTTCTTGGACACCCTGCTGTTGTCTGAGCATTGCTTTTGTTGGTGTGGGGACCCCTCCACCCCCACCCTGCCAACCTTCCATTCATATACGTTGGAATTGGGTTCAGAACCTATTGAGTTTGGTATCAGTGAAGTGGGATTTTTCTAGAATGGCCTTGGCTCACAGAGAAGAAGAAGGGTGAAAGGACAGGGGATGAGGAACCTTTGATTTCTTTTTTTCTTTGGGAAGAAAAAGAGTGAAAGGACAGGGGATGAGGAAACTTTGATTTCTGGGTGGCCACTCGGTCACCCATGGTATGGAGCAGCAACTGTGCTGTGCTTAGTTACTAAAAGTAAAGGTTACTAATGGTGAAAGTTATCAGGAATTTAAAGATGGATCCAACTCTTGCGGTTGGTTCACTTGATGCATAAGGAAATGCAAAGTCTATGAAAAAGGCAAAATCATCTACCTCTTGGTTATTGTTATCTGTAATGGCTAAACTAAAAGTAAAAGAGACTGTCTGGTCAGACCTTGATGCTAGACCAAGCTCAGATTTCTGTGAGTCTGTGTGTAGGCTACTGGCCTCAAGGCCACTCAACAAGGGGGAAATTATGCAGGGGCAGCAAAAAGTACTTCTAAGACTTCTGGTTACCAAGTAGGTAGTCAATAGGGAGCAACAGCAAAACCAAGAAACCATTGAAACCAGAGGGTATAGTATGAAGGAATTGTTTCATTTTGTGGATGAGTATCAGTAACTTCATGAGGAATCTTTACTGAAGGGGATTGTGAGAGTGAGTTGGGGGCTATGCCTGGTTTTGAATGCTGCAGAGCGAAAGAGCATGTTTGGGTTGATATGGGACAAATGTCTCACTATGGAAAAATCACAGATGGCCATACGTGATCCATACATATAGGAGGTTATTCCAGAGGGAGCAGCCAGCCTAGAGGACTGGATAAAAGCCATGGAAAGGTCTGGTTACCCTGAGAAGGGAGACTGCCCAATTTTCCCTATAAATGTCAAAGTGGAACATCCCTAATGAAGCCAATGATAATGTTCTGTATGTAAGCCATGTGGGATTGGTTTTATGAAGATTAGGATATTCACCCCCTGAATATGTCCATTACCCACATCATGATAAATGCTGTGATTAAGAGGGTCCTCCCCACATGAGCACCCCATATAACCTTATTGTTGCAAAACAGAAAAACAGGGAATCTTTATCAAATGTGCTAAGCTTCCCCGCCTTGGTCTTACAGATGCTAATAAAAGCATCAGGTTATTTAATAAGAAAATGGGGAAAACCAAGGGGAGAGTTAAGGGACTGTTTGCAAGAAGGTAAAAATTTCTAGAAGGTTATTAAGAAATACATTAACAAAGCAAATATAGAAAGGGACAAAACAAAGGAATCAGAAAGAGGAGAGTGGTGGGACTTGTCCCTGCAGGGTGGAAATCTTTAGATGGTTACTAGAGAATGGGATGAATAAAGAACACATTGATGGGGTATAAACAAAAGTTTTCATGCAGCATAACCTAAGGTTTGTGGGCCAGTGGGACCCAGTATTGGTCACCCACCATTAAAGGACCCCAAACAATTCTGCTGTATTTACCTCTGTCTGGGAAATTTTAAAAACTGGAAGGTAGAGATTACTATGAGAAAATGGACCAGCAGTCACCTGGAGCAGTGGTCAGGCAGATGAATCAAAGATTCCTAAAGGAGCCAGGGTCTCTTGGGTTGACCCCTCACTGAGGACCTTTTGTGCAAGAGTGGGTAAAATGGGCAGTGGGTGGAGAAGAGAAGTTTCCGGGACAGTGTCCATTGGCCTGGCTGTATGATCAGATTAGAAAGGCAATAGAAACCTGAGTACTAAAGGTGTGCCCATATAAGACATAACCCTATGGAAATCACTCTGAACATTTGAAAGGTGTATTAGAGAAGAAGCCTATAAGAAGAATGCCCTTCCAAGTTTGGAAGGCGATTGAAATTGATAAGTAGATATCCCTGTATGCTCCCTTGAGATGGCTGACTGGTCCATGAAATGAGTAGACAGGAGGGTCTGCAGTAGTGCAAAGATGGGCTGAAACCAGACACATTGTTCTTGCACCCTCTGAAGCACAAAATACCAATAAGAGCTGCTCTATCTACCAACAAGAGAGATGGAGACTGTGGATGGCTATGTGGTAGATTCCCTGGGGAGAAGGTCCTGAATGTAGCTGGCAAGTGAGATTGATGCTGGTGGCCTTTGGGGGCTACCAGTGGGTCCTGACAGGAGTATTCGCTGCCTCCAGACTGGGCTTTGCTTCCCTGATATTAGATGCAAATGCTCAAAATACTACAAAAGAACAGGAGCAGAAGATATTACATGGATTTGGATTACTGACCATCACTTCTTCAGACTGAGGAACCCATTTTACAGCCCATAATATCCAACAATGGGCAGAGAGATAAATTTGATAGAGAATTGGAGTGGTTGACATAACCAATGACTGAAACATTGGTTATTGAAAACAGGAAGAAAAAGGCCTGAAGGACTGGCTCACAAGTCTTCACCAGTGTGTGCTCACCCTCAATATGAGGAGTCCTGAAGGTGTGGCCCCACGAGGTAGCTGCTTTTTTTCTGGTGGATCTGGGCAAGAGGGGGAAGGGAAGCTGCTATATTCTTTCTTCCTCACATCACCTCAACTTTCGTTTTGTTTGTTTTGCCCTCCTGCTAGATGCACTGGTCCTTGTAGTTACAAGGGCTAGAAGCAGGGAGGATTGCTGAGCCGGAAACTGTAACTATGTTTTTAACCTTTATGTCACAATTCCTGAGAGCCCCATGGGATAGGATGTACCTTCACTCCCTCTGCCAAATTGGGATTAATTCAGCCATATTGCTTGTGATAAAAGTAGCTCACTACTCAGTGCGCCAGAGTGACCTTGCGTTGTGTGATCAGGAATGGACTGAGGGAGAGGGTCTTGCTAGTGACTTTGCTGCCCCTGATCTAGACCGGCATGGTGGACTGGGTAGTTAGTTACTAAGGACTGAATGAGGGTCTAGTAATGTGCCAGCATCTTTTTGTTTTGTTTTGTTTTTTTGTTTTAGATGATTCATTTATTTATTTGAGAGAGAGAGAGAGAGAGAGCGCCCGCACACGCACATGTGCATGAGCAGTGGAGAGGGGCACAGGGAGAGGAAGAAGCAGACTCTCCTCCAAGCAGGGACCCCCAATGTGGGGCTTGATCCCAGGACTCTGAGATCATGACCCAAGCCAAAGGCAGATGCTCAACGACTGAAACACCCAGGTGCTCCCCTGTGCCAGTATCTTTTGACTGCTATGATTGTTTTGGCATTAGGGGGATATGTGTGTGAAGACCAGGAGGTGGGCTGTGATATTGTTGATTTATAAAAAAATATATATTTGCTTTTCATCCATAGTTCCTGGTTCACAGCTCCCCAAAGCCCTGGAAATTCCTAAATATGGAGAGTGACAAAGGTTATGTTATGTTATGTTATGTTATGTTATGAAGTATATTTTGTTATGTTAATGAAGTATATTTTGGTCACCATCTAAGGATGGCTGCTGGTTGCCAAGGGAACAAACCATGTGATTAGGGGGTGGCAACTTTTAGTCCTACCTCCAAGCCTCCACAGAAAGGAGAAGGGCTGGAGGCTGAACCAATTGCCAGTGGTCAATGATGTAATCAATAATGCTTATGTGATGAAGCCTCCATAAAAAAACCCAAAAAGATGGGGTTTGGAGAGCTGGGAGAGTGACATGCCTGGAGAGGGCATGGAAGCTCTGCTCCCTTTTCTAGTACCTTGCCCAGGCATCTCTCCACCTTTGGCTGTTCCTGAGTTATATTCTTTTATAATAAACTAGTAAGCTAGGTAAGGAGAATATTTCTCTTGCGTTCAGTGAGCCACTCTAGCAAATTACTTGAACCCGAGGAGGGGGTCATGGGAACCTCTGATTTATAGCCAGTTGGTCAGAAGTATAGGTAACAACCCAGACTTATGCCTGGTATTTGAAACCCAAAAAGGGTGTCATTGGAACTCCCAACAGCCAGTCAGTCAGAAGCACAGGTAATAATTTGGGCTTGCAAATGGCATCTGAGTCAGTGAGGACCAAGGGAGGGGACAGTCTGGAATCTGATACTATCCTCTGGGTAAATAGCATCAGAATTGCTTCCTCTTGGGGGGACTACACCCCACCCCGCACCTCCCACACATCAGAATTGTGGGCCATGTTCTGAATTTACACATTCATAATAGCTACTGTATTATATTTCAGAGCAAAGAGCGATTCACTTGTCTGCTGATGATGTTTCAAAATAATTCCACAAGTGGCCTGGTAGAAGTCATTATCATAAATATTCAATGAAGTCACTTAATGAAGATTATTTTGAAGTAGCAATCCAAATTTTAATTTTAATGCAGTTTCTTCTGCAGGGCTAGAAAAGTGCCTTGAATTTAAAATTTCTTAGCTTTTGTTTTGTTTTGTTTTTAAAGATTTATTTGTTTATCTTTGAGAAAGAGAGTGTGTGAGCCTGGGGCAGAAGGGGGGGGGGAGGGAGAGGCAGAGAGGGAGGGAGACAGAAATTTAGGAGACTCCATGCTGAGCTCAGAGGCCAACATGGCTCAATCTCACAACCCTGAGACCATTACCAACATTTAATAATATGGGGAAATGTGCAGAAAACATGTACAGAAAAATCCTCAAACTCAAGAGTTGCAAGCTTAACTGACTGAGCCACCCAGGTGCCCCAGCGGCTCAGGTCATAATCTCGGAGTCATGAGATCAAGTCTTGTATCAGGCTTTGAGCTCAGTATGAAGTCTCCTTGGGTTCTCTCTCTCCCTCTCCTTCTGCGCCTCTCCTGTTTGAGCTCTCTTTCTCTAACATAAATAAGTATTTTAAAAAATAAAATAAATACATAAAATATATTGTTAGTATAGTTAACATGACGTATGTAGGTTTTCTAATTAAAGGTGCAGTCCTGGCACAAGGGCAAACAAATAGATTATTAGAAGTTTAAGAGTATAGAAGCAGATGTTCTATATATATATATATATATATATATATATATATATATATACACACACACACATATACCCACACACACACATATATATTTATTTATGGACATATGTATATATGAATATATATGTGTGTATATATATGAATTTAGTATATGAAAATCGATAACTTTCTGAAAAAATTGCAATGCATCCTATAGTAAAACAAGTTCTCAGTGAAAGAAAGAAATGTCAAAAAATAAAAAAAAAAAAAAGAAACTACAAGTAAAAGAAAATATGACAATTTTTATGACCTGGGGATAAATGTGTAAGTATAAAACCAAAAGGAGAATCATAAAGGAACATATTTATAAATTTACTTAAAGATCTGTAAACTTCAATGGGATAAACACATAAAATACAAATGCAAACAGCAAACAATGGAAAAGCATAGGATATAACAATTATATTAGAAAAAGGATAATATCCTTATATATATTTTTAAAGATTTTATTTATTTATTCATGAGAGACAGAGAGAGAGAGGCAGAGACACAGGCAGAGGGAGAAGCAGGCTCCATGCAGGAGCCTGACGTGGGACTCGATCCCGGGTCTCCAGGACCACACCCTGGGCTGAAGGCACCGCTAAACCGCTGTGCCACCTGAGCTGCCCCATAATATCTTTATATTAAAAAAAAAAAAGTCTTGGGAATCAATAAGAAAAAGACAAATCCCTTCCTATTAGAACATGAATAAAAAAAGCAAAACCACAAATTTCAATAAATATGAAGTTTTCAATCTCACAAATAATAGGATAAATACAAATTTTATAAAGTGAAATTCCATTTTAAAGCAATTAGCAAAGACATTTGAAATGCTATTATTCATGGTTTTCTGGAATGGAAACTATCGCACAATTCTGGAGGTTTAAGTTGGTTCACCTTTTGTGAAGTGTTTTTGGTAAGGTATAAAATAAAGCTTGAAATATGCATAGTTGAGCGTCTTTATCAAAAAATTATCAGAGAAGTTTGCAAAGATTTTATACAAGTATGAGCACAACATTTCTTAGAATAAGAATGAAAAAAAAAACCCACAAATGTCTAAAGAGATCAATAATTTTAAAAATCATGATACATTTCTACTGGATACCTACTATGTATAAAACCCAGTGTGAGGTACTTAAGTAATTTACAAAATCATGCTACCATTAAAAATTATGTTTTTGAAGAGTATTTAATAATATGGGGAAATGTGCAGAATAATATGAGGGAAAAGAAAAAAAAACTCAAACTCTATCTATAGCAAGATCTAAAAGCCTGAAAGGAAATACACCAGATGGGGACTGTGAGGAATCTGAGTGATGAAAATGTAGGTGATTTTACTTTTTTCTTTCTTTTTTTTCTTGCATTTCATCAATCTCAGTAAAAATACTATGTTAAAGTAATTTAATCTGTAGTAAAAAAAAATTAGTGGTGATGTAAAATGGAATGTCAATATAAAAATGGCTGTATTTATACCTACTTATGTTAAATGATAATAACTATAACAAACTTACCCTGACCTGTTTTATGAATTTTTTTCTTTAAACAGATTCATGTTGAGAGCCTGTGTTCTTGCCAGGTCCTGTTTTAGGTCTTAAAGATACTGCAGTGATGTAGTGAACAGGAGAGAAAATCACTAGCAGTTAAGCGGGGGTAGGGGTCTGGGGCCATGGGAAAAGAGAGAGTTAATGTTCTAGCTCTCTCTTTCTGGGAAGAAATGCTAGCAGTGTGTGTGTGTGTGTGTGTGTGTGTGTGTGTGTGTGTGTGTGTCTGTTTGGTGGGGGGAGAGGGTACCTTTTCTGTGCACTCCTGTGAGCATGCAGTTCGAAACCTACCCCTTAATTTTGACATTCTCTGAGGTGAGCATGCTCAGCCAACTCCACTCACCAAGCTGGAGACACACTGGAAACTTCTGCTGGCACTTTTGTTGTATATGGCATGAATGAATCAGCATTGATATCCTGACTTTAAGAAGCCAGTATACCAATGAAAGCTCTGTGCTCAGAGTTCTGGGTGATCCACATGGCTGAAGGGATGGAAGAGAGGGGCTTGGCCCAGCAGATCTTACATTCAGAAAACACTAACTGAACTTAGTTTTAGTAAAACTCAATTTACAATAATCTGATGCCTGAGGTCACTTTGCATAGGATGCAGGATTTATTTGTTTATTGGTTCATAAACATCGGTTAGTTTCCTTACTAGCATAAGGCTGAGAAAGGTAAAGGGGGAGGATAGTCCTTAATGTTGTTTACCATCTACCTTTAAAAAAACTTTCAACAATTTTAGAGTAAAACTTAAAAAGAAAAAAGTTTTTTAAAGTATAAAGTGGCAAGCATCAGGCATGCTTTGTCTTAGGAGTACACACCAAACACACATATGTGAAAACTCGGAACAGTTTACTAACAAACAGCCAGCCGGGCAGTATAGTAGACAGAGAGTTTCTGGAGATAGTCATTATAATAATACTTGCTGGGTACTCATTTAAATAAGATGCCCTGCTGCACATTAACTACCAAGAAAAGCCACGCGCAGGCCAGTTGTTTTAAGGTAGGGCCCCGAAACACAGAAGTCTATGCTCTGCAACCAGTTGAGATGGACTAAATTGTTGCTGAGCTGTTTTTCAAGACAGCCACGTATGTGTGGCACAACTATTTTGGAAGCTTTAGGGGAGATTTCCAGCCACTTACATTCACTGATGATTTCCAGGGAGGGTAGGAAGTACTCGTCACAGACAATAGACAGGGCCACGAACATGTAAAGGATAATTAGGAAGTAGATCACGATGCCTCCATCTGTGCGCTCCTGTTTTGTGAAAAACCCTTCAGGAAATTCCAGTGATGGAGAAATAACACATTGGGTGCTATTTCCTGGTAAGGAAAAGAAGGTGAAAATTTGAAGTATGCTTGTGTCACTTGTTCCAAGGCCATGAAGAGAAATTCCTTAAGAAAACGCTAAGTATGCAGTAACTGGGTGGCATTTTAAGAACCCTGGTGAAAATGTATAAATGATGTAGAGCTTTGCAGAGCTTTTAAAAAAAATAATCTTTGGAGCCCAAAAAGGAGCTTTAATGAAATAAGCTGATGATAGTAAAAGAATTAGAAAAAAGAAAATCATGAGATCCCTCTTCCTTGTCTGCTTTATTTCAAAAAGGGAATTCTGAATCCCTCCTCCTCCTCAAAGAGAAACTATATCTCTGATGAGAAAGATTCCTACTATCCGTACAATTTCATTTTCCCATTTCAGAGCCCAGGCTGTCCACAGGCCTGTGAAGAATCCTCCACTGTAGCAGAGAGAATTTCTAAGACGAAAGAAGATTCTCTTTCATGATAAAGTCTCCAACAATAAAAAACTGGAGACTTGCCTGCTTCATGATGTCTATGAATGATTTCTGAGCTATCTTTGAGAACTTACTCGAAGGATCAAAAGTCTTTGATATTATTCCAAATGCTTAAAATCAGAGGAGCGAGCATAAGCCCAAGTGAGTCAAGTGAGATCTCCCTCTCTTTGTCCCTTCGTCCCTCCCTCTGTGGCAGCAGCAGGGGGGGCAGCTGACCCCAGTGTCCACCTACCTGTGGCCCTTGGGACACGCTGGAGCAGAGAGGCACCTGGAGGAGGCAAGTGTGCAGTAGCCCAGAGGATGGCGAGGAGCAGAGCTCTTCTTGCCCACCGCTGGCCCCCTTCCGCCTGCATTTCTGCTCTTACTGCAGTGTGCTGCTTTGGGAAGGGGTGAAAGGGAGGAATAAGCTGGATCATGTGAGGAGTCTCCTTCCTGCTCACTGCCCTGCCCAGGACACATCTCAGCAAGGCCTGTGCAGGAGGGAGGGTGAAAAGAGCCAGACAAGCTTCTCTGATTAGGAGCCCCAAGCTCCAGAGAGGCTGGGGGAGCTGGGGAGCAGAGCAGAAGATTCATGTGATACAGCTGTAGTAGTCCCCGAGGGCAGATCCAGGCAGCTTGCTCTTTAAGGCATGGTTTGATTTACTGGTCTTCATAGTAGCTGTGATTTTGACTTTCTCTAGATTTGGACTGACCTCAGTTTGCAACTTCCTCCATTTCGCCCTCTCCAGCCCTCCCTCCCTCCGAGAAGTTGCTGCGGCTGGTGTATGTGAATTCTTTGACTAGATTGGCATGTTTTTATGTTTCTTTTGGGCCTCTCCTCTTCGGTTAGGGCTAGAGGCAAAAAGGTAACTTTGGAGGCTGTTGCAATAATCTAGTGGAGAAATGACGAGGGCTTGAACCAGAGCTGTAGCGGTGGGGCTGGAAAGAAGCAGACAGCCTTAAGAACTGCAGTGGAGACATGGTGGATGCTCTTTGATCATTGGTTAGCTGTACTCTCTGCCAGAGGTTCTGAAATACAAATTCAGCAAGCCCGGGAGGGCTAAATACCACTATCTTGCCTACCCCAGCATGTAGTTCGCTTGCCACAGCATTGAGAATTTGGGGGCAGTGAAGTAACCTGTGCCTAATAGCACAGATTCTGGAGCCAGACTATAGTATGAGTCCTAAGCGCTGCTGATACTAGCTGTGTGTCCTTGGGCATGTTATTTAACCTCTCTGCTCCTCAGTTCTATTATCTGTAAAAAAGGGAAGGTTAGTGCTACCTCACCTCTGTGGTGAGGATTACAGAGATGAATGCATGCAATCCCCCAGAGCAGCCTCTGCCGCGTGGTCAGTGTTATCTATTTATCATCTATCTATATTATTATTAACGTGTTACTCTTGATTAAGATAAAAGCTTCTTGGCCAAAGGATTTCTTTTTTTAAGTTTTGCAACTCTCGTGGTTCCTTTGCTTTGCGGAAAAAGCATAAAAATTGATGTGCTTGCTAAGTTTTAGATTTAGAAACTGGGTTTTTCTGGTGGAAAAGAGTTAAGTTGCTTCCGGATGTTTATGATCTTTGGTTG
Organism: Canis aureus; assembly: GCF_053574225.1. Lineage (NCBI taxonomy): Eukaryota > Metazoa > Chordata > Mammalia > Carnivora > Canidae > Canis > Canis aureus. Next base: position 19,131,254 of record NC_135642.1, on the reverse strand, counting down.
GTAACAATTCCCAAATGCCCTTTTGTTTTGCTGGGAATTGGTAGCCATTATAAACCTTTCTGAAATTGTCATTTCTAGGAACTGTCTATCCACATGTGTGGTGTGGTTGTGAGGTTGGGATGATGAGTCAGCAAACTGTAGCCCAAAACAGAGCAAATTCTCAGCAAGCAGCACCGACCCAACCCCCACAGAAGGTGGCGCCCTGGGCCACTGAACCGTGGCCTCAGGGCCTGCAGTGGCTGGGGCCAGGGTAGGAACCACTTTTGTGCGGAGTGGATGTGTCACATGAGCCTTTCCTCTCCAAAATGCAGTAGTTCAACCAATTAATAAAAGTGAACATTATAAACAAAATAGCACAAAAATTCAAATCAACAGTAAATATTTCTAATGGCCAATATTAATCCAGGAAACAGCAAACATCTGAAGATACAAGCCAGTTATAATGGAATAGGAGTGCCTTACACATAGTAGGTACTTTTATTTATTTTTAAAAGATTTTATTTATTTATTTGAGAGAGCAAGCAGAGGGAGAGGTAGAGACAGAGGGAGAAGCAGACTCCCAGCTGAGCCGGGGGCCTGATGCAGGGCTTGATCCCAGGACTCTGGGATGGTGAACTGAGCTGAAGGCAGACACTTAACAACTGAGCCACTCAGGCCCCCTCATAGTAGGTACTTAATAAACATTTGTGGATTGATTACATTATAATGGTTCTTGAAAACACATTCCCAGAACACATGTGTACTTGCTCCGAACAAAGTCAAAACCAAATATGAATTTACCAAGGACATTAGGAGGTTAATTAGATCCGCCTTATACATTTATTGCTCACTTTGCAAAAGTATCTTATAAAGTTTTTTTTATTGTAAAATCACAGATAAAGCCACACAAAATAAATGTACACTTTGCTGTCATATTATTATTGTAATTTTCTAAGATGGATTCACTTGTAAACACTTCAAATCAAGAAATAGAACTTTCCCAGCCACCCTAGAAGTCCCTGCATGTGCCTCAATCCCATCTCCTGGAAAGTAAACAGCTCCCGACTTCCATAGTGGTCACTTCCGTGTGAGTGTATTTTTAATAGTTTATTACCCACATCTAAATGGGGGCATCTTTAGGACACTATAGATTAGCCTTAGAAAAAAAGACTTTTAAGGTGCTTTTAGTTTACAGATTTCTCCTTCTTCTCTCTCTCATTCTCTCTCTTTCTGTTTTTTCTTTCTTTTTTATAATTTATCTGTTGGAAGACGCCAGGACACTTGATCTGCAGTTTCCCAGAGTTCTGATTTTGTTGAGTGTGTCCGATGGCATAGCTCAACATGTTCCTCTTTTCCCTCTTTTTTTGTTAATTGGCGGCTGGAGGCAGAGGCTTGATCAGACTGGGTTTTCTGACCCACTGGCAAGACCAAAGTGGGTGAGTGGTGTGACCTTTCCTCAGAAAGCACACAAGGTCCGCACCTGTCTTTCCTTTTGTGATGTTAGCACCATTCCTTCTTTTGAGGTCACAAAACGGTCATGCTCTAATTCTATCTATAATTTTTTCTTCACTTATTACTTGCAATGTTTTACAGTGAGATGATTTCTATCATCTACTCTTTGGGTACCCAGTTTAGATGGAAAAGATAAGGTATGTACTTGATCCTTTTCCTCTACTTATCAGTTCTCAAGTTAATTGGTTCTCAATTTTTTCCAAAATAACGAACTATATTTTAAAAACGATTATGAGTCAATGTATTAAAATATATATTATATATATATAATATATATATTTTAAAGATTTCATTCATTTATTCATGAGAGAGACACACACACAGAGGCATCCTCCATGCAAGGAACCCGACGTGGGACTCAATCCCGGGACTCCAGGATCACGACCTGGGCCGAAGGCAGGTGCCAAACTGCTGAGCCACCCAGGGATCCCCTGTATTTAAATATATTTGATGGCTTCCAATTGCAATGATTATCCTTTTTGAATTTTAAATCATCTCATCTTTAGCTGGTGGGAACCTTATGTCTAGGTTGAGTTCTGAGAGCCTTTGACATGACCTTAATAGTTTTTGATAGCTTTCTTATTATCTGATATAAAAGAGATGTTCTGGGCTCATCTTAAACATAAAACCAGTCATTTCTCCAAAATACTCCTTTATTTTTTTAAGTGGAAAGAACATCCATATCATGATCTAAGAATCTGGGTGGCTAAGGATGCTCATTGTTGCTGGATTGCTCATTATTTGTAGTTCCCCTGTCTCCCCCACCCCAATATCTCTTAATAAAATACCTCATGAGTTCATACTCATACTTCCCATTCAAGGGTCCTGGATGATAGAATTAGAATATCTGATATTTCATAATTACTTATTCACTGATCCTATATTACAAATATGAGTCTCAAATGATGACATAGATTCTACAACCACTAATATTAATTACTGAGAAGAATTAAAAATTTTTGTTCGTGCTCTTTCCATTCTTCCATTCCAGGAGCTATAGCCTATCTGCATTGCCTGGGCATATAGTCATTAAGTGGCTCCCTTTAAACCTCAACTTGTCTTGGTTGACTTGCCTGAAACTTATTTTCTAGTAGATGCCTTGGAAAAGCTCATGGGAATAGTGTTCCTTGAGTTCTTTCCTGTCAATAATGATTTCTCAATGGTCTTTATACTTGAAAGTCAGCTGTGCTGGATATAAAATCACTGGCTCATATTTTTTTCCCTTGAGTATCTTAAATATGTCACTTTGTTTCCTTGTGGCATAAAGCATTGTTGTTGACAAGCTGATAATTATATAATTTTCTTTCCCTTAAGTCGATTTCTTTTTTTTCCTAAATACCCAGAAGATTTTTTTTCTTTAACGTTTAGTAATTATACTAGAATATATCTATCAGAGTGTTGGTCATTTTAAGTCAGTATTCTTAGGTATATAATGTGGTCTTTCAATTGTAGTTTCAAATTTCTTTGTTTCAGGAAAGTTTTATTGAATTACAGTTTTTAGTATTCTGTTACCTTTCTTTGGATTTATTCTTTCAGGGACTTCCACTATTTCTATGTTGGATATTCTTTGAATATCTTCAATATTGTTACTTGGTCATAAATCTTTTCTATTTTTTTCTCACCTTTTTTTTCTCACTTCTTTTTGTTTTTTTCTCACTTCTTTTTGATTTAAAATTTTTTCTTCTTTTCTTTTTTGCATTTCATTTCTTTTAAGATATTATCTGCTGTGTTTACTGCTTCTGTGTTCCTTCTAGTTTCATACTCATTTTTTTCAAAAATTTTTCTTTTATATCCAGTATTTCCAGATTGCTACCACACCACATATCTGAGTTTTTTCTTTCTAATTTGATTTATGTTGTTCTTTTTATCTTATATGATTTTCTTCAAGCCTTCTAGATTCTAGTTGCAGTTTGATCTGTTGTGTGGGCATGTCTTCCTAGCATGCTTCCCGTTTTTGAAGCAGTGCTATTCTGCCCCTTATTCTCTTTTATTTTTATAGTAACTTTGTGTGGGATTTGACCTCTGTATCTTTATTTTTGTCATTTTTATGTGAAACTAATTTTTCCTGAACTTTAAGAAGAGGTGTTGTTCAGTGTAGCTTTTCTCAATTTGCAGAGATCGCTCTTCTATTGTTTTCTGGTGGTGTTCCAAATCTCTGAAATTTGCTGGCTCTGTACCCCATGCCTACTTGTATTGGGACCTCCTCTGTCCTTTTTTCCCCTGTTGTTGCTGTCCTGGTTAGCTTTTATTTCATGACTAGATGTTTCAATATGTAGTTTCAAATCTCTGTGTGTCAGCCTAATCCTGGAAGGGAGCCCTGCTTGATTGGTTTCGAGAGTTCATATGTATCAGACCTTCTTGTGACCCTTTGTACTCAACCACTGTTACACTGAGCTGAACCTTTTTTTGGTGTTTAACTGTTGGTTGCAAATAGTCCTATTGTATTTCATCCAATTTTTGTTGTTTTCTTGGGGTCTCCTGTTCTCAAGTTGGTCAGATTCCCTGGGCCTTTCCTGTACTTTCTCCTGCATACAAGCTGATTCTATGCATATTTGGTGGCATGAGGGCACTTTGTGTTTGGGGCTGGTGGTGATAAGCTCCTTACAACTTTCCGTTAAATGCTGTTAATGGATCTTTGCTACCTAGTTTCTTTGTTTCTATGTGGAGATTCGGAAAGATTGAGAAACCGTGCCACTCCTGTCTCCGTCTTGAAAAACCTTTTCTTTTTTAACCAAAGGAATCCATAGCTGTATTTTTTTAACCAGAACTTTTTTTTAGTACATTGAACATATGCTTATACTTGATAAAGATTCTATTTACATACAACCAGTGGGAAACTCATCTATTATGTAAAGTTGCATACAGCTAAACTGTTACTGAGGTTCATGCTGTGCAAACAAAACAAAACTGAACCCACTGGGTGTTGACTCTTGGTATTTTGACTTTACTTCCTAGGGTTTCCTCACGCCCATTTAAAATAAAAGGACTGAACTAGATAACTTCTTAATTCTTCTTATTAATATTTTGCTGGTATTCAACAGTATTAGACTCTGAGTAGCGGTTTGTATCAAAATGGAAATTAAAATGAATAAACAAATAGGGAATCTCTAGAACAAGCCATCTCTTGAAATAACCAAGTAAGTAACCCATTAAAGTCAGTGCAGAGGTGGTTATTGAGCTATGGTCAAGTTATAGATTAGTAGCCATCCTTCTTTTAAGGAGTAAAACAATCAGAATTACCTCCAGCTCTTCTTTGCTCACTGACCAACTTCAGTTTAACAGTCTTCTCTGAGATACTTGGAACTCTGCTGAGTAAGACAGCAGCAGTTGTGCTTGAGAATCAAAGCTAACAGTCATGTGTTTAGTAAACCTGAGGTATTCTTGTGCATCATGCAGTGCAATTCTCCTACCAATCCTAAAAGATGAAGAGGAGTTCTCACTGGCTGCTCAGTAGAAGTAGCTGGTGGCTTTTAGAATTACTGATGTTTTGGCACTTACCCATGAAATAAAATTTCTGGGCATGGCTCACGCACGGATACTTTAAAAAATTTCCCGGGTGATTCCAGGAGGGTTGAGAACTACTGGTACTGGGAAGGATATTGCTATCCTTGCTTTATAGATGATAGTTTGAACGACTGCATAAGATCTAAGGTTACATAGTTCCCATCTAAGTGACAGAGCCAAGATGTAGGCAAAGGTTTCTCTGATGTCAATGTACGTAACATCCTCACTTGCTGAGCCAGCTCCTAGAATGTAAGTTTTATGAAGGTAAACCCATACCTACCTAATTTCCTACTCCATTGCCGGTGTTCAACACAGTGTCAGGCACATGGTGGGAATCTAATAAATATTGTGGGAGGTGCGAATGAATGAACTACATAAGGAATTTCACAGTGGCTTTTCCTTGAAAACATCCCTGGGCCCCCATAAGAATGCACAGGATTTTTTGTCCCATCCAAATGCCATTGGCTCGGATGTCTGAGCATTTGTCTAAAGTGTCCCCTAAACGAGCAGCTCAATTAGCTCTCCAGCTCCACCTGCTGATGCTTCAAACACCGGCTCTCCAACTTCCTGTTGGAGGAAATATGGAAAAATCTACTGTTAGAAGCTCTTTGAAATCAGTCATTTCAAAAGGTTTTGATTCTCCTCCATAGAATGAAAGCTAGGGATGTTTTGCACCTCCTGCCTTTTAGTATCTGCACCGTTAAATGAAAGTTTTCACAGACTGCCCCTATTACTGTGAGGACAGAGGAGGAGAAAGAAGCAGTGGCTGAGGCTGTCCCCATATTCTGACTCCAGCTTGTTGATAGAACTTTTTATTATACATTATATAATATATATACACGTATTATATTTGCATATATAACATACATACAGAAAAGTGCATGTATTTTGCCATTGCCTTTTGCAGTTTAGACCTGCAGAATCATGCCCCATAGGTAACCCTTGTAAGGTGAGGGATTGAGTGTCACCATGTTCAGAGCAACCTGGGAAGGCCTGGGGGAGAGTGAGTGTTGAATGTGAGTGCATTGTTGCAAGGAGGCTTCAGTGGCTGCTTGCTTAGGCAAATAGCCCGGGAATCCTCAAGGCAAGGAACTTTCAGTTCAGTCTACCGAGAACGTTCATATTTTGTTTCCAACCATCACAAGAGCTGCCAGTTTGAGCCATAGCCATGCAGTTGAGTAGCATTCTACTCGGTTCACAGATTGACAAGGTGCCTGTTATCTTTCCCACTCCCTCATCCTCAGTGAGTTTATCAGCCAAAAATCAGGGTCGAGCATGGATGGGTTTAGGGTATGACTGAACATGGTCAATTTTCAACCCAGGTTGTCTCATTCACTGCTGTGTGGGTCCAACTCAGTGAACATTATTCAAAAACATTTTTGATTCCTAGAAGGCCTTCACAGTCTTCTCAAATTTTCTATTTTTCCCTCCTTTTATTGGAGGGCATATGTCAATTCTCTGAGTACTAGAGGGGAGTTCAAGTTTTTTAGATCGAATGTTACTTAAAAAAAACATTTTGGAGTGGAAATAATTTTAGATTATCCAAACCTCAGTTAAATCTCCCCTTCTTTGTTGTTTCTGAAATGTAGTAAGTGGGGGATAATACCACATGTTTTTTAGGCTGTGTGATTATAGACCTAGAGTATAAATATTTGTCCCTTTTCCCTCTGTGCTGCAATTCCACGAGACCACATTTTGTGTTATTAGAACTTGGCAGAGTGCTTAGCTCTCAATGAAGTCAAATGCATCCGGCAGGCCATCATCTAGGGGGAAAAGTGGTAAGGGATTTTCATTAGCTATATTTATGAAAATTGGAATTTTGTTTTTAGCTTGCTTTTTGATACTTGTTACTGTCACTTAATTTGTGGTAGTCTTTCTTTGTCTTTGCTCTCAGAATTAAAATAAAAGCCTCCCGTGAGTGTTTCAGTACCTGGTGGCTGAGTGAGTGATCCGGAAAAAGGCCTGCCTCAGCCTGACTTTGCATTTTCTCCTCCAGCTCTATTTCACTGAGGTGCTCTGAAGGGGTGGCAAGTGAGACAAGAAGTGGAGGGGCCTGACTAAAATATGCTGGAGTGTGGAGATTTATTTTCTTCACTTTAATATAATAAACCCCCTCAGGGTCTGAGTTAGCATCATCATTTTTCCTTAGTCTGCTCTCTGAAGGCTGCCAACCCTATGTGAGGAGATTGATGCCTCCTTTACTATAAATAATCGAGACGAAGGCATTTATCAGGGATTCTTCAAAATTTGCTGGCCTTAGAACTTCTCCCCTAGGCTTGGAACTTAAAAGCCCTAGAGCTCATGAGGACCAAACATCAGAGCCTGATCCTGAAGAGAGAAAGCCAGTAAGTGCATTGTGATTCTCTCTGGCTGGGATTGGCTGTAGAGATTATACTATGTGCTTTGAAGTCCTTGCCTAGTAGATGGAGAAGGAAGTTGTCATAGCTCTGTCGCTGTGGTGGTGGAGGTATGGAGCTAGTAGGGAAGTGGGCCAAAAAGATTGACCATTGTAATAAGAGTAGCTTAGTACACCATGCCCTTGTAGTCCGGGACTGCTGTTGCGATTATGACTGTGGTCCGTCTTTGTAAATCAGTCTCTTGCAGGCCTGGAATGCACAAGTCTGTGAAAAGCGCCTTTGCTTTCCAGAACACTGGGCTACTCATTCTGCTCTGTCTTTGGCTAGATATTCCCAAAGAACTAGAACAATAGTACTTTTTTCTGGAACCTAAGGACATACATTCCTCAGTTGTTGCCCTTCTCTTGCCTCTTTTCCCAGTTCTTCTTCAAGCTGGAAGGTCACTATGGGAGACATGAACATGTGTCTCCCAGAGCCACTTCGAGAAAGGACTGTTGCCCCAGCCCTGGGAGTGCCATTAGTGGGTGGCCTCCACCTCTCAGCCCCATGTGAGGCTGCCTGAGTAGCACAGAGCTGCCTCACCTGAGATCACAGCATTCCCAGGGAAGCTCACATCTAAATAAGGGAGAGCTGTAGAAGCCCAGGCATGTTAGCCAGACAGAGACAACTCTGATGGGTACTGCTCATTTCACAGCTTCTCATTGGTTCGGCTGTGGCTTCATTCATCTGCCCCAAAGTTCAACTTCTTCCACCACCAAATCCTACTTCCTCCTTTTTCTCTCACAGATGCTGAGCCCCAGGAAACCTCTTACACCCCAACTTCATCTCAGTGACAGTTTCAGAGAAACCTACGTGTAACAGGCTCCAACCTGCCTGGTAGCTGGGGAGAGTCTATGCTCAGAATTCCACCTTCTATTCTTTGTTATAAACAGGGAGTTTTAGATTTTGGAAAACACTTTTTTTCTTTTAATATATCGTGGCTTTCAAAATTGTTGTCTATGGATAGAAAAAAACAGATTGAATTTGAAACCCAAATTTGAGGAGTGACTCCCTGGTTCTAGGCTGTGTCTACCCTTTCCTTGAAGCCATGAATACTATTGATTCCATGGATGGGTTGTTAGTCACAGGGTAAGAGGAAATGGGAAAAAAAAAAGAGTTGGAAAGTATTTCTAAAACATCAACCCCATTGTATCTCAATTACAGAACTTTGTAAACTGTAGAGCACCAGGCAAATCCTGATGGTTGCTACTTTTTGACGGATGGTCGCTATCCCTTTCACCATGTTGCGGTCCACTGAACAACTGGGCTGGCCTCATTTTGGTCTCTTCCTCAGCCGTCTCTGGTGTTCCCACATGCTTTGGGAGACTATTTAGGCAGGAAAGAGCAGTGGCTATGATGGCATAAATGGCTTTAATTGGTTAAAATAATTTTAGCTGCTGTCTCTATAGTCTATCATGCTTTCTGATCTCCTTTTGCTCATGTCCATATTTTGTGGCTCTGATGGATCCTTCTAATCTGGAGATCTTCAGACTTTTCTCCTACATACAAAAGGAGGAAGAGGTTCATTTTTGAAGGGCCACCTCTCTTTCTGTGCCTTCTGTGCTTAAACTTTTGAATGTGACTTGTGCAGCCATCGATTTGTCCTGCATGGTGGACTTATGTTGCTGGAAGTTGTAACATAGGAGAACCCCAAAAGACCAGCAGCCTTTGATCCCTTCACAAGGAATTTAGCTGTAACATTTAAGATTCACTCAGCACTCCCTTAGGAGACTTGGCTTCCTTTGAGGAGAGGTCACAAAGAGAAGTAGAAATAGGGCTGCCATATAGGTAGAGTCTCTTAGCTAACTGTTTCATTGACTCCAGGTCTTTTTGTGCCTGGGAGACTGATGCAGGGCTCAGAAGTTCTAGCCAAGTCTCAGGATTCTTTCTCTCTTTCTTTAAGACTCATGGTTTTCTTTAAAAAAAAAAATCATAGAAATCATTTGGCACTTCCATATGGCAGAGTAGAGGTTCTGTTAAAAAAAATCAATAATAAAAATAGACTTTTTTGAGCATCTACTATGATCCATGCACTGTTCCAAGCCTTTATAGTTATTACTGTATTTAATTCTTACAATAACTCTATAAGGAAGTTGCTACTAATATTTCTATTTTATCATGAAGAAAGAGAGGCAAAGGAAACAGGCATCCATTCTGGTTCATTTCCTAACTGTTCATAAGGAGCTGCTAGCTATCTTTTCTTTTTTTGGGAGGAGGGTGCAGGTAATCTTATTTTATTAGTAACTGTGTTTTCCTTTCAGTTACTCAGTAACTATTCACTAACCACCTACTGTATGCCAGGTGCAATGGCAGCAGTGGGGGATAGAGAGCAGGATAAAGCACATGTGGTTCCTTCACTATCGGAAATCAAAGGTGGTCAGAACATCCAGTTCTTTAGGGGCAATACCTGCATATCAAGGCTTTTGGCTAGGGAATCCGCCTCAAACCCTCTGCATGCTGTCTAATTTTTCTTAAAGGCTAAGCTGAGAGAAACCAGGTTTCTGGAAAATTTCTAATTTTATGTGCAGCCCATTTTCCCTCCAAGTGCCCACTTTTAGTGAATGACATCACCCTGGTTGTCATCCTTGACTTTTTGTAGTTTTCCCATCCTCTATCATATCTCTCAATCTCTGAGTCCAGATATTTCTTTCTCCTAAACATCTCTTGGGTCAACACGCTTCCTTCCATATCCATTGTTACCATCAGTTGTTGCCCAGAGTCTTCCTGACAGAGGTGTCATCTCTCTTACCACCCTACAGCCCACTGTCCTTGTGTGTCAAATAGGCAGTTGAATATAGGAATACAAACTCAAAGGTGCAGCCTAATAAAAGAGGAGGAGCCAGCAAATGAATTTCAGCAAGCAGGTCACCGAGGTAGGATGAAAACTAGAGGGTTGTGGTATTGCCAGAGTGGAAGATGGGTGGTTTCCAGTGAAGTTAAGTTGAAATACAAAACAGTCCAATACATTTGGCAATACAGAGATCATGGGTAACCTTAACTGAGAAGAGTCATTAGAATCCTGTGGGTAAATAAAATGGGAATTAACCCTGAGAAGGAAAGAAGTAGAGATTTATTTATTTATTTATTTATTTATTTATTTATTTATTTTAAATGTATGTGAAACAGAAATTGGATAGCAGCTGGTGGAGAACGTTGGGTAAGGGATTTTGGCTTTTGTTATTGGTTTGTTTTTACCACAGAAAATTCTATAGCAAAAAAAAAAAAAAAAAAAGGAAAATTCTATAGCATGTTTATGCATTGATGGGGATGATTCAATAACAAGCAAGAGATTGAAAGTGCAGCAAGGACAAGGGAATCCTTGAGAAGGTGCTAGGGATCAGGATTCCAGAGCTCCAGAGGTAGATGGGCTGTAGTTGGAGGCACTCTGCTACCTCCACTGAAACAGGAGACATGGAGAAGATGAGCATAGATGAGGCTGACTTACAGATTTGGTAGGGCGGAAGAGTGCAAATTCTTACACGACAGTGTCTATCTTTTAATCAGAACATTTGAAAAATTACATTTAATTCATAGTTAAAGAAGTTTTGAGAAAGAGACTGTAGAAGGAATAAACTAATCATAAGACTGGAAAAGCTAATTTACTGAGGAAACATAAGAGGAGTGTTGAGTGTTTTGTTCAGGTATTCTGGTCATGAATTTGGAGTGAATCTGGTCAGCTGTGTTTCATGTGTGTGTTTTCCCTCCAGGAGTATTATTATTATTATTATTATTATTATTATTATTATTACTATTATTATTATTTAATACGGGCATGGATAAATGAGTCCACCAGGCTTGGCTTTATTCCAGGCAAGTGTGACAGAAGAGAGAGGTGTTAAGGAGAGGAAATTTTCAAGGAGGCGATAATAATTATAGAGCATATGATCTAAATGACTCAGAAAGAAATTATAAAGAGGGGACTAACAGACTGATGGGTAATGGGAATGTAGTTGATAGTTTGGAGATACCACTGAGGTTAAAGAATGATGTCAGTGAGTGGGAACTACGGGAGGAGGTGTGGGCTAGAGACTGGCTTTCATGAAACAGAGCTGGAGGTGGTGTGATACAGCAGTAACACAGTAGTGGGTGACAATAAGACTAGCTCAGCTGCAATAGGCTGAGGAAAAAACAACCAGAGGTGAGAACGTTGAGGAGCTGAACATTCAGCGTTTAGACGTTATCTCATTTTGCACACATCTCAGTGTTTTTCGGTTGTTGGTCTATCTTTCCAACAAGTATGCTATTCTCTGAAGGAAGGAACTCCATTTGTCTTATCACTGCTTCCTCTCTCATGCCCAGTGAAGTACCTGACCCATAAAATACTCAATAAATATTTACTGAATGGGCAAAAAAGTCTATTCTTTTAAAAATTCGAGAAGGTATTCCTGAATCGAGAGCTGCACCCTAGGACCATTGTCTTGACTCCTTCTGGACCACTTTCGGTGAGCTGCCTTGTAGGTAATGCCATTTACTGCTGCTGTGGAAGCAGTCCTGTTGAATTCTCCCTGGTATTTAAGGGCATGCTGAGGAAGTAATTCGCTCCTTTGCGTAGTATTCCCTTCATTAGGACCCACAAGGGAAACTTGTCTGAGCTTTCATTGCTAGGAAGACCTGTGACTCCCTTAAGTGAACTGATACTTTGTGAGCCTCGTAAGCAAATGTGTATCCCTCTCCACTTTGCCCATTACAGGCAGATTTGTGGCTCAGGCTCAGCTTCAGCAATTATGCAGAAAAATATGGTATCTATTTCTTAGGAATAATTTTATCCTTTGCTTTATCTGGTTATCTTTTCCTGAGTTCCTCAACTCGGTGATTTCTTCTCGTGTTTCATTTCTATTCTAGAATATTTCTCAAATATGTAAAGCTAAAGTATGTTTCCCCAGGGTGCAGCTGGATGGAATTTTATCTCGACCACTTCAACTGGTGCATGCTTCTGGTGATCAGGTGAAAAGCGAGCCTGTTATTTCATAACCTGTAAGAATGAAGATTTAGATTATAATCATTTATAAACAATACATGTTTCTTGGAATTTATTGAGCTAATCTTTTTGAGTTAAGCTTGGAATTTCTACATAGAATGCTATACATGTCACCTATTTTGGACTTAATACCAAGCACAAAATTGCTTACAAAAAGTAAACACTTTTTTGAGAATTTATCAATTAAATCAAAAGCTCTTATCTGAGCCTTTATTAATTTAATTAAAGAATCTTATGAATTTTTTGAGCATATGCTTGCTTAATTAAATAATTGAGGAAGTGTGAAAGGAACTAAGTCATGACTAAGGACTTTGGGAGCCTTATTAGAAATGCAAATGCAATAGTAAGGCAGAGATCAAGATGACCAATATGGACAAAGGCCACTGAGGAATGAGAAGGATGGCCGGAAATGAGAGGACCTGGGAAACTCTATAGGACTAACCACAGAGGAATACTGGGCACAGAAATCTACACACTACAGAAAATGAAAGGGAAAAACAGAGGAATCGTGTTACAGCTGTGGGCTTTGCAATACACGATATTGGAGAGTCATTAGTGCTTTGAGAGAGTACATAAATACTGTCACTGTGGGAGAGTGTGTTCCAGAACACAAGCTGAGACACCTACTATATTTTACAACCGTTGCTTTCCACAGTTGGAAATGTGGAACATACAGGACAGAGAATGATACACAAGTGCAACTCAACAATGGCACTCGCACCAATGGGGCCATGACCAGACCTCTGTGTGTAATTTGGTTAGGGATGACTATAAGCTTCTTTCTGTAAAGTGCGATCACTGGTCTCATTAAGTATTGTGTCTGAGAAGAATGAGATTGTTGATTGTGTTGGCCATGAAATATATGCATAAGAAAATCAAATGCATTAATATTTTATCAACAACTATAAAGATATTCCAGAATGGTCTAAGTTATGTTGGCAAAGCAAGTTTCACATATTTTTGTAAGCTACCTCGAATCCTTTCTTGGGAAAAGCTGGGCTATTCATTAAAGAATGTAAAACCAGACAGTCATATTTTCAGTACTGCATTTTAAAAAATGACTCTGGGAATGGAATGTCTCCTATTGGTATTATTAGAACTATTAACTATCATACATTGTGTGCTTCCAACGTGCTAAGCAAATGCTAGACATTCTTTGTGCCTTACTCGTTTAATCCTCATCGTAATCTGACGATAGGGATGATCACTACTCCCATCATGCATGCAGCAAATATTTATTGAGTTCCTAATATGTGCTGGCAACTTTTTTTAGTGAGTGAGACAAAGACTGTATTTTCATGGTGTTTCCTTAGCAATGGAGGACAATGAGTGAACAATCTAACAGAAGACCAATAGTAATAAATGCCTGGTGAAATGTGAGGCTAGGCAAGGGGATGGAGATTGATAGGGGGTACAATTTTCAAAGAGTGGTCTGGGAGGGCCTCTCTGAGGAGGTGATATTTGAGAAGAAACCTGTGTACAGTGAGAAAGCGAGTCATTTCATAAACACAAACTCAAAAAAGGCTAAGTAACTTGCAAAAGGTTAAGCCCAGGGTTATCAAATTCTAGAACATCCCTTTCAACCATTTAATTCACTGGGGGTAGAGTTCTGGGCTAATTCTATGACCAGCCTTAAGGGCAATTTTGAAAGTAGGATCTCAACTCTTGGAATTCCATCTTCCAAAGTCAGGGCTTGCCACTCACTGCTTCAGGGCCACAACAGTGTGTCCAGGCTGCAATCTCATGGCAAAAAGATAAACACATCTTTGATGAAAACAGATTTGAAATCCAGCTGGGATCTGTTTTGCTGTGTGAAAATAGAGGGGAGTGTCTTTGGGAGCTGTATTGTGTGGTGTCAGCACTTCTAAAGCATTACGCCATGAGGTACCCGCAGAATGTTCACGCTGCTTGAGGGTAATTCATGTTGTGTCCTGCGCCGGAGTCCTACAGGATCAAATTGATAGAGTGGAAACACATTTGGCTCTTTTAACCTCCTCTCACTTGTTTTCCCTGTCATGCTATAGTTGCCACTGGAAGGGAATGCAGAAACTGTCCCATTTACCTTCACAGCCCACCTTCGTTCAGCTAGAATCGTGTCACCTTCCCTTCTCTCTCTGATATTCTCAATGTGGACAATGGACAGTGTCCGGCTGGTGTCACCCACTGTGTTATGGATTAATCACCTTTACTGGTGGTAGTATTTGTTCACAAGAAGGCGGGGAGAGCATGCTATGGGTGGGAGCCTGGACTGGGATAAGCCCTCAGGGAAAGCTTGGCCCCTAATATGCAAAATAACATCTTTAAGTTGATGTGGATTTGAGTGAAGCTCTGAAGTTTTTGGAGAGGTCACAAGAAGGGCTCAGGAGAATTCTAATCTGTTTGTTCATTTGCTCATTTGCACATTTTCCAAGTACTTATTAGGCACCTTAAATATACACAGCATGGTTCTTATCCCAGAAAGTGGTCTCATGAGACACAGTTGTGAACAAGGCCACTGCATTCAGTATGACAAGTGGCATGGAAGGAAGAGCTACACACGATGTGATGTCAGAAGCACAAAAGGTGACTGGTAGGGGGTTCAAAGAAGGTTCACAGCAGGTGCTCTTGATGGTGGATCTGCGGGGAGGATGTAGAATTTGCCAGAGAAGGAAGGAATGAAGGGGAATGTTCTGAGATAGAGGGGATAGTATGTTCAAAGGCAGAATTCAGAAGGGGTCGTCTGCCTCAGGCAATAGCCCTGGGACATGAGATGCTTGTGCAGGAACTGAGGGCAGGATGGCAGGAGGGGCGGGGGGGGGGGGGGGCGGGGGCTGGGCCAGATGCAGGGCCTTCTGTTCCCAGCCAGGGGGCTCAGGCCTTTTCCTTGCCCTCTGTGGAAGGGAACCACAGGTTTGGAGAACATCTGGTGAATAAAAAACCTGACGCCCAGATGGTGACTTGATTAAACTAGATACTGAAAAATAGGATATGATTTGAGTTATTGCCAAATGAGAAATTCCTGAAGATTTTTGTTTTGTTTGCACATGGATGTATTCTGTATTATTATTTTTCCTCCGGTGTGCTTGTGTGCAAATGATGGACAATGTGTCATAAGGGCTTCAGATTCTTACAGCCACAAGAACCTGGTTCTGTCAGAGAGTTTACTGCGCAGCATGAAGACTAATGCTTTGGACACTCACCCACACCATGCAGGTGGGAGTATAAATTGGAACAGCACTTCTGAAGGGCAATCTGGCAATGTACATCAAAACAACTTATGAAAGCTGCACAACATTGACCTCAAACTCCTTTTTAAAGAATTTGTCCTAGGGAATGGCCAGAAATGCATCTAGAGCATTCATTGTAGTATTTTTTTATGATGTCAAAAAGCTGGAGATCACCTACGTTTTCTAATGAAGGGATTATGGTATAATGGGAGAGCTCTGTCGATGTTAAAAGGATTAAACAGAAGTTTGTTTTTATGGAAATTTATTACTAAATGAAAAAATAGTTTGCAACGTAATATGTACAATGACTCTAATCTTGTAAAAATTAGATGTATAGTCTACTTATGTGTATGTACAAAAAAAGTCCAGAAAAATATATACAAAGATGTTATTATTGGTGGTAGGATAATAAGTAATTCTTAATTCCTATTATTGGCTTGTCTGTATAATTTCTAGGGTTTTTTTGTTTAATAATAAACATGTATTACTCTATGACTTATGCAGTATAATTTTCCCATGTGTTTGCCACACTTTTTTACAATTCTTCTGTTATTCCATCCAGGATCATTTGGCCAACAACTCAGGAGAATGGAAAAAATAAAAGATTTGGGGACCATATATTATCTTTGGAAAACTTCTGCCTTGTGTAGGCCATGTCTGTGATGAGAAAGATAAGCTAGGCTTATCTTCATTCCTTTTTGGAACACACATCTTTAGATTAAGCATTGCTGGCAAACTTCCAGAATTCCCATTTCCTTAGTAACTGAGCAGTGTAATAAATTGGATAAAAGCATCTGCTGTTTTTCAAGTCATCTGTGCTGTGCAAAAGTCTCACCCGGACACCTGGATTCTTTTTCAAAAGCTGTGATTTTCATATTCTGTACGTACAGCTGGAAATGATCTGGGTTTAAATCAGTCCTTGTAGGGGTAGCTGCTTATTTGGTTTTACCCAGTATTGTGACTCTGGTGTTCAAGTGTGTATTGCCTGAATCTTGTGTCTATTTCTAAAACTTTTAGAAAAGATTCTGTACCTTGGGTTTTATGAAGATCATAAACACGTTGTGGAAAATGAATTGAAACACCATTCACTGTTCTTATGTATTGACTTCAAGCTGCAAAGAAAGATATGCAGCGATTCTGGCCATTTCCCTTTTCCCTCCTCACTGCAGAGATTGGAGATAACCTTTCACTAGATCAATTCTGGTCCAAAGAAGCTGCTCTTCTGCACGTCTCCTGTTGCTTTTATCTGAAAAGGTCTTACCTGCCTTGGGGCATCTGCAACCTGCTTGCACCTTTATTACAGAGTCTTTGTTTATGGCAGAACAAAAGATTGAGTTAATAATTGGTGCAGGTTTTCCCTGGTTTTAGTTCAGATGGGAAATTCTTTCTCCTTTCTTAGTTCAGATGGGAAACCAGGTTGTTGGATTTCTTTGCCCTGGAAACTTTTTGCAGAGCAGAGAGGAGAAGCTGCGTGAGGGAAAAACCCCTCCGGTGCGTTATAAAATCTTGAGCTCATCGGAGATGGCATTGGGTATTCTGGAGAAGAGTGATGTGGAGGGAGCACCTTTGGGGACAAGATGAGAGTAGGGGGGTCCCAGGTGATAAGCAGGGTTTGCAGGCTTGGCTAGCCTGGAGTGAGGTCAGGACCCACACCCTGTGCCCGGCAGTGCTCTAGGAGGGGAGAGGTTCCAGAGGGTCAAGGTCACTGCAGCACCAGCACGACTGGCTGAGACTCTCTACTTTGGAGCAGTCACACTTCAAGGGACCCTGTGGATATAGATTTTGAGCATGTTAGAGGAAGCTGTTGGGAGAAATGAGGACCTGCCCCTATTTCAGGGCTTTTTGTACATCTTCCAAATAGTGGAGGGGTAAGAGGCTGGACTAAAAGTCGGAGAGGCCGTGTACCTCTAACCCAGAGTGACATGATCTTTGAGGTAGACTTACTGTGGATGAAAAGAGAACACTGTTTCTGGCTCTGGTGTCATTGGCTCTGAGTCCATCAGATACAGTTTTTGTTTGTTTGTTTGTTTTTTAGAAGACCTTGCTTGTTTCCTTTCAGTATTCCTCCAACATGCTGCCAGTGGTCATATACATTTCTGAGGTTTGTAGATCTAAAATGAGATTGTTTGGATTATTGCATTCCCTTTGCAAGGATTAATAATTTTGGGGCCAGAGCTCAACTTTTAAGGGCCGTGGTTATTAATGGGATTTGCAACCCCTTTGTGTGGGAAAAGTCGCTTCCAGATTGGAGCTGAGAAGAGATAACCCATTTCTGTAGCTTCGTGAGATTTCCTCTGTCATGTTAGTAAGCCTTGTCCTTTCCCTTTGTAGCAGCGCCAGCTGTAATTGTTTCTCTGTGTGTAGGAGCAGGTAATCCATTTTTAGTTGCACTATTTAAAACGATGCGATTGATTATTCCTTGGTTTATGTCATGGTTTCTAAGGCCGTGCGGATGTAAAGTCACTATAAGTTTGCAGCTCTGATAGTTGCCGCTTATGTATCTAAGGGGCCTATCTGAGCAGGCCTGAGCAGTACGGATGACACACCTTGCAAATGAACTTGGATTACAAGCTGTGGGTGAGAAATAGAGCTAGGAGGCCTGACTTCAGCTTTCTGACAGCTCATTGGAAAAGTTAGAACCTAGTCATCTAGTTGTGTGACACACAACCTTAAACCAAGGCAGCTATTTATAAGGGTTATAATCAATTTACAGGGCATTAAGGGCATTTAAAAAAGGGAGGGTTTATTCCTGGATGGAATATGTGTAGAATATTCCAGAATGATGCACAGGATTTGGGTGGGCAGAAGGCAAAAGGTAATTTATGTTTCTATTATTCATGAAGTTTTATAACTAAAAGCCTATGGATTTGGTTCTTAAGATAACCCAGAAGCAACCCAAAATCGCCCTGTTTTTCCATCACATCTTTAGCCCGAGTCTGAGGCAGATTGGAAAGAGGTAAGATTGTGTTCCATTTATTTTAAGAGAGTTTTAATTTCATTTCCTTTTTCCTTTTCATTATTTTTAACCAAAGACTGGGCCGGGTCAGTGGTATGAGTTCAGGCATTCTCCAGACACCAGGAAGGAGTGGGGACGAGGGGAGGGTTAGGGCTCCCTTCTCCCTTGGGATGCTGCTGCCCTGGCCCTCACCGTCCTGCCTGGGTTGATAATCATGGAAAGGGAAGAGAAGAGGAAAGGGGTAGAAGAGAGCCAGCGTCTCCGGATTGCTCACCTATAAATTGCTGAATACCAAACATGGGAAAGGCCCGAGGCCGAATGAGGCAATGAATTGTGGGAACGTGATGCCCAATCGAAGTATGCTCTCCATCCACATTTTGGATCATCAAGGAGACACGGTGAAATGGAGAAGTACCCACGTAGAACAATTTCCAGATCCAATAGCACCAAGTCTGGACGTTCTATTATCATATAACCATGAGAGCTAGTATTTATTGAGCACTCACTTGCTGCCAAGCTCTTGACGTGCATTATTTTATTTACTGCACATAACTACCCCATGCAGGAGATACACCTGTTATCCCTATTTTATAGGTGGGGAAACTGAAGCAAAAGAGTTAAGACAATGAGCCAAGGTTACTAGCTAGTAGCTAGGGAAGGACTGAAGTCTGGCTCCAGAGCCCCAAAGTGTAATATGTATGCCACATTGACTGTCTGCTTTCAGGGGAGCAGAGCAGGGCCTGCATTGGAAATTTCTGTAAGCACTCCCAGCGTCTTGGTCGGTAATGGAGACGTCACTGAGTTTACTTGCATCAGCAGAGAGAATTTAATGAACCATATTAAAACAAAAGCAGTGGTTGTATTCACATTTCCTCAGATGTTTTCCCTTTTATCCTCTGCCATTAATGGGGTGGTGACTAGACAGTGGCATTTTTAAAAAGCATCCATAATGAATTAAAATAGCTTTTTGATGGAGAAACTATCGATAGCCTATATAAGAGTAACACTCTTAATAACTCATCTGGAGTGACTGAGGAGAGCAAATGAAACACATTTGCAGCACGGTGTATTTTGCTGGTTTAGTTTCTGAAAAACAAATAAGCCAATAAACTCTACCACTGAAGATTATGTTGAGTTACAGGGTTGTAATATTTATTCACCAATCAGGAAACATGAGCTTGCATCCCTAAATATGCCTCTGCTTTTCAGACACACTTGTTTGTATAATTCTTCAGCTTCCTGAGAGAGGAGTGATGTTGAACCTATATCCTATGTTCAGTTGCTATTTACAAGTTCACAGCCAATTCTAGACTCCAATTCCAATTTTAGAGAGAACATTTCTAAGAGAACCTTCAAATTTACATCTCCACCAAAGCGATGGTGCAAATACATTGGAATTAATAGGAATTTTAATTAAACGTGTCCCCTCCTGGAGATGTCATGCACTGTTTTCTAGGACTCGAATGCATGGGGTCTCTTAAGGACATACACAATCTTAAAGAAAACTCATTTGTATTTTGATAAAAGGTAATGCATGCACATAATACAAAATGCAAAAGGTGTTAATAATATATACTGAAAAGTGAAAGTCCCTCAACCCCATTCCCTGGCCACAGCAATTAGTGTTTCCTTGCCTTGCCTCACATGATATCTTGAGATAAAGATAAAATTATAAAATAATTCGAGAGTATTTTGACTAGACTGTAAAACAATAATTGAACTTTCACCTTGAAAGAAGTTATCAAGTAACACTCATGCACGATGCATCACTGCACTCCTCACCTCTTCCTTTAGAGCCAGTTTTTTCTTTACCACAACTCTGATAGTCACCCCATTAAGAATGAGATAAAGGGAAAGGCGGGAGGGAGTAAAAGGTTTCATGAAGTTCTGGGAGGGGCAAGAATGGTGGGCAGTCAGAGTTGGGTAGGATGAGAGGTAGGATAATCAGAATTACATGCTATGCAGACTCATTTTTCAAATCCAATTTTAAGACTCAAATTGGCTGCTGCTTGATGTTGTGTTTTATGTGAGGCAAAGCCTTAGTGACAGCCCTCAGAGGAGCTTGGAATCTGATTAGGACATTTGGTTGTCTAAGGTAATATAACAGGAGTTCGTGACTAAGCTCTAATGGTGAGTAAGCACTGAAAGCATTATTATGTGTTCCAGCCTTTATCACCAGTGGGATTGAGTGGCAACCCCACTTTAAGCAGGGTGAACAGGGGGAAAGTAGGAGGCTGTTGTAGAATGTGTTTCCAGAATTCACTGAAGCTCTTCCATGCCCACAGGCTATGAGTATCTTTGTAATACTTGTTCTTACACCCCCATCTCCCCACCCTCAAAAAAGTTTACCATGGTTTCTAGTTCTGATTGATTCATTGCAACGTAGTGTAGTGGAAATAAAGATTATCTATAGATATAGATATAGATATAGATACAGAGTTGCATTTTTCCAGCAGGATGAAAGTAGATAGAAATATATACAGAAGAATAGCATGACCAAGGCATGGAGGAGTGACAGCCAGCCCTGTGTGTCTGTGTGCTGGACAATACAGTGTCATGGTCAAGTTTGGGTGAGGAGCATGGAGTGACCCACTGCTCTAGAGGAAGCGGGGGCCTGGATGATGCTTGGCCCTAGATGAAATAGGGAGTAGTGCTGGGCTATTTGAATCAGTAGACGGTTGTGGTCAGAGTCTGGAATAACATCTTTGGTCACAGTGTAGAGGGTAGCTTAGAGAAGTCAGTGTTGCTTGTTTCCCTCATGCTTACTGGCTAGCAGTCCTAAATGTCCCTGCCAAGAATTCAGGAATATACTTAAGAGAAAAGCTTTCATCATCTCTCACCAGATGCATAAGGAATTTTAATACCAGTTTTCTTTCTATATCTTGGGCTTTCTAAGAAACTTATCTAGCCATATGACTGACTCTTTGGACACTACCTGGTTGCATTACCATCTGGGGTGGAACTCAAACATTTTGGGATTCTCCATCATGTCTCAGTTGTTTAGATCCCTCAGTTAAGAACTTAGTTTTAATTTCTATGATTGCGCGGGTCAGTTTACAGGTAAATTTGCCATATCCCCAAAATGATAGAAATATTTTTGTGCAATAATGTAGGTGCAACAACAATGACAAGGGCCAAGATGAGGTTTCCAATATTGGGGCTTTGTGGCATAGCTAACTCATGCCTCCAGGGCTGTGCTGGTATGACTCAGCCCCACTCAGCAAGGCATGTGAGGATGATAGACAATAGTAATATATTTGAATGCTTCTTTTATGATGAATAGGAGTGGGTATTACAGAGTGATCAGGAGATATGCTAAGAGAACATGCTGAGGAGAGAGAGAGAGATTTATTTTAAGGAATTGCCTCATGGATTATAGAGGTAGACAAGTCCAATATCTTTGGAGAGGGCCATCAGGCTGGAGGCCCAAGCAAAAGCCAATAGATATTGCAGTTCAAGATCACCTGCTGGTGGAATTCCCTCTTGATAGGGGGCTAGGGATGATGGGAAGTCAATCTTTTGTTCTATTTAGGCCTTCAGCTGATTGAAGGAGGCTCAACCTTCTCATGGAAGGCAATCTACTCTACTCAAAATCTGCAAATTTGAATGTTATCCTTACCCCAAAATATCCTCAAAGAAACATCCAGGGTAACATTTGCCCAAATATCTGGGCAACACAGCCAATCCAAATTGACGCACAAAATTAACCATCACAGAGACTCAGGCACACAGGGATAAGGAAAATGTAAAGATGGAGGCAGAGATTGGAGTGATGTGCCCACAAGCCAAGAAACAACCAAAGATGGCTGGAAACTATCAAAAGTGAGGACAGATGTCTAGGTTGGTTTATCCTACAGAGCTTCCAGAATGAATAAATCCTGCCAATACCTTGATTTTGGTTTTTTGTTGTTGTTTTGTAATAACTTGATTTTGGACTTCTACCCTCCTGAATTGTGAGAGAACACATTCATGATGTTTTAAGCCACTTAGCTTATGGTAATTTGTTACAGTAGCCCTAGAAAGTGAATATACAGTAAACTCAGCCGTGCTGCAGGCACATTTCCGAGTAGAAGTTAGGGTCTGATGTCCTACTCTGGGGATAGGTTGGGATGTTCGTGATGCCAGGCACATTGGCAGAGCTTTGGAAAGAAAAGGCTTAGATACAAGGTTTCCAAGGGACACTACGTACAAAAGCCAGCGGCAAACTCACTGAAAAGAAGTGGAGCTTATATGATAGCAAAGCAGGGGTTAATTTCCTTATATAGGAAAAGCTGCTACAAAAAAACATCAGGAAAAAAAGAGAAATGAC
The DNA here is from genome assembly GCF_053574225.1 of Canis aureus. Classification (NCBI taxonomy): domain Eukaryota; kingdom Metazoa; phylum Chordata; class Mammalia; order Carnivora; family Canidae; genus Canis; species Canis aureus. Next base: position 19,108,414 of record NC_135642.1, on the reverse strand, counting down.
TTTTAGAAAAGTGAGGAAAATTGAGGAACAATCAAGATGCAAAGGAAGAACCTAATGAGTCACCCCCAGGATGACCCGGGCTCAATGTGCATCCTGCCTCCCCTTAAATTTGTGCTCAAAGTGTGTTTTTTTAAGCATATCCTGAAGATGCACATACAGGACCCAGCTTGTAAGGACCAGAGAAAAGGCCTAGAGCACTGCATAACTTACTCCATCACCCATCAGCAGGGCAGGCGTTGCCACACAGAGATGGTTTCCTCGACCTGGGAGCAAAGGGTGATGGGACATATGAAAGCACGATCAGTTGATTAATCAAGAAACAGGCATTTACTGAAGATCTATTTTGTCTCCGGAACTATCCTGTTCATTGTGAGGAACATGAGAACACTATGCTCTGGGCCCCTGCCCCGCTCCACGGAAAAGAAAAGACAGGGATGAGAAATAATAGAACAACAATCCAAGGAGGGATGACTATTTGGCCTAGATCATATCAGTGGTTCCCAGTTCTGGATGCCTGTTAGAATCCCTGGAGAGCTCTTTACAAAATGCAAATGCCTACTAGAATGTTCTAGTAGTAGCACTACTTGTAAGGCCTCCAAGCTGGAAACTCTCCAAACGCACATCAATGGTAGTTTGGATAAATAATTATGGATTATTCATGTAATGGAGTAGCATTCAGCAATGAGATTGAAAGATTGACAACTACACACATCAATGTGGATAAATCTCTTTCATATAATGTTGAGTGAAAGAAACCAGATAAAAAAAAGAGCACCCTTCAATCTGCCATTCGAATGTGAGATGTTAACAATAGAGGAACCTTGGTACAGGGTGTAGAGGGACTTTCTGTACTACCTATCCTTTTTCTATAAAAATAAGCGGTTCTTAAATTTAAAAGTTTATTTAAATATAAAACAAAATCATACTGTATGGTTTCACTTACGTCAAATACGAAGACAAAATTTGCCTTACGCTGTTAGAAGTCAGGAAAATGTTTACCCTGGGAGGAGTGGTTTCTGGAATGGTCCGTGAGGGGACTGTGGGGAATTGGTCATGTTCTGTGTCTTGATCTGTGTGCTGGTTACATCAGCAAACATGTTTCACTGTGAAAATTGACCAAGCTGAACACTCATCTGCACTTTCTGTTAAGTGATATTTTATTTCAATAAAAAGTTAAAAGCTATTCTGGTGTCTAATCCTGCCTAGACTAACTAAATCAGATTTCTTGGAGAAGGGCCTGGGCATTAGTATTTTTAAAAGCTCCCTAGATTATTCTAATGCTCACCCAGAATTAAGAGTAACTGTTACTTGTCCTGTAGGCAGTGAGAGAAGCCAGTACAGACTCAAGCTGTGAATTCAAGCTTCTCAGAGAGGTCAGAACATGCATGGGGCCTCAAAGGCTAGAAGGGATTGATAAGGCCACGCCCCACAATAAATGAGCTTTTTGAGCCCAGGAAACATTCAATTTCCAATTCTCATTTTCCTGTTTTTCTGGCAGTGGCTACGTTTTCGCTTAGAAACTTGATTCCTTAGAAACTTGATCTTACATGCACTTAAATGTTCAAAGAGCTGCAAACAGGGTCTTGCCAGAATTCATGCAAATAGGATTAAAAAGCAATTAGTCTGGTGTACCCCAAACACTCTGTTTTATCTAATTTGTACCCTTTCTTGTATTTCTACTCAAGCCTCAGTAAGCCCTCCAGAAAGCATGCCTGAAATAAATGACTGGAAAAAACAAGCCCCAGCATTTCGGTTGGATCAACAGAAGCACTCCCTGTTGTACCCGTGATCAACTGCTAAGACCTGATACATTTAAGTGTATAAGATCAGGGAAGGCAAACTTCATAGGGGCAAAGTTTGATGGATCTTGGCTTGTGGAGGAACTTACGTCTGAGTGCGTGTTGCTGCTTATGATTGTTAGTAGTCCAGACAGGCCAGCTGACTCACTGATAGGCTTCTTACTTATAAGGAGAGAGAAGCTTACAGAACATTCACGAAGAGTATCTGTGAATGGAGAGCTGGCATTTTCAATCTGACAGCCTTTACTTCCTTGGGCTAATTCTGGGTAAAAATGGTAAGAACAGCCGGCTTCTATTGAATGCGCACATCACACCAAACACATGGCCAAGCCCTTTCCATAAATTATCTAATTCAATCCTCGATTCAATCTTATGAATCCCCACTTGACAGATGAGAAACTTGATGCCCAGGACTAACAATTTATCCAGCTCCCACCACCTGTCAGAAGCAAGGCCAGTTATCTCAACACTGTTGACTTCCAGACCATGTGTTTAACCGTGGTGTGATGCTGCCTCCAGTCATCCTGGGAAAAGTTGGGATGATATAACCCTGTAACACTGTGTCCCTAAAGCTGTCCTCTCCTTCCCAGCCCAGATTCATCCCCTCCCCACCCTAAGCTCAGCTTGTCACCTCCTCCTTACCTCTCCCTCTGACTTTCTGTTTTCATCTCCGGATACTCACATTTATTCTGGACAGTTGTTTCTCCTCCCTCTGCTTCTCACCTCTAGAAGCGTGGATGGTGAGTTAAATCATGCTAAGACTTTTGAGATTTGCTGAGTGATTTCTCTCGAGAGTGATTGTCCTCGACGAGAAACTCCACTGGGAGGACAGCGCTTACCACCGTGAGTGCTTACGCAGGTGGCATCAGCTGGCCCAGGGGTCGGCAAGCTGCTGGCCAAATTTGTTTCGGTAAATAAAATTCTATGGGAACACAGCTGTGCCCTCCTGTGTATTGACTGTCTATGGCTGCTTTGATGCTACAACGGCAGCATACAACTTTTGCTCTCTGGACCCTACAGAGAAATTTTGCCCATCCCCAAGCTAACCTGTGCAGAGACTCTACGCAGAACTCAGCGCACAGGCACCCTGCAAATGGTCATTTCCTCTTGCAGGTTCCAGATGTCTTCCTGAGGGGAGTTCCAGCAGGAGGAGCGTTCTGCAATCACATCACGTGGCTGGCTGCTGCCCCTGCCCCTCCACAGCGGGCATGGGGGCTACAATCCTCGCTGGATATTCCCTTGCACCTTGGCAAATGAAAAAGTGACAGGCATCCTCACAGAAGCAAAGCCATGTATTATTCATTTTGCAGAGAGTGTTTTCTGGTGTGCAGACAGCAGAGAAGCCCTGGCTGGGGTGGAAACAGCCCAGGACTGGGAGTGTCACCTCAGTCCTAGGACCAGAGAGCAGGACACAGGGATTGATGCCTCCATGCCACAGACACTGGGCAATTATGTGTCCTCACAGCTGTTTCCTTCACCGGGTTAGAGAAGGGACTTAATATCTATACCAGAATATGTTTAAAATATCAAAAACCGAACCAAACCGAAAAGTCTTGAAGTACTTGGAATTAATTTGAAGTTAATTGCAGTGTCTGCTTCTTTATTATACTTTTGTTAAGGACCATTTCCATCATGCAATCCTGTTTTCCACTGGTTAGCTGCAGGGGTGGCTTGGATTTGTTGTGGATAAAATTGAATGGCTGTCTTGTAGCCATTTCGAGAAGTCACTAAGTGTAACCCCTTGGTTGCTCCATTAATTTTACTTTCTCTAAATCGGGGGAAGCAGGGGACTTGCATTTTGTGAACCATTCTCTTCAGAAATTGTATCTCCCTTCCTAGGGACCCACAAGTACTTGGATCTACTCTTTTCTCCTGGATGACCTAGAAGATCTGATCCCACATTATACCTCGCACCATCTTCACTGAGATTGAGCTTCTGTGAGGTTGGTACAGTGGTGGAGGTTGGAATTAATAAGCAAGTAACCCCATTAGGGCACCTGGGTGGCTCAGTCGGTTAAGCATCGGTCTCTTGGTTTCGACTCAGGTCATGATCTCAGGGTTGTGAGATTGAGCCCTGCACTGGGCTCCACCCTGGAGCCTGCTTAAGATTCTCTCTCTCTCCCTCTCCCTCTGCTCTTCCCCCACCCCACTTGCACAGTGCACTTGCTCTCTCTGTGTCTCAACTTAGTTCCAGGGAGCAGGAATGAGGGCTGAGGGAAGTGAGGCAGGACAGAGGAGGGGTGGGGTGACGATGGGCTGTAGAACTAGCCTCCTCTCAGTGAGGGTTGCTCCATCTCCTGAGACCATTTTCCAAGAAGATGTATAAACTGGGTCTTAGGACAGTCAACCTTGAGGGAATAAAGGAGGTAGAACTTATCCACCAGCTCTTGTCTTCCCACCATCCCCCGAAAGATTTACTGACAGTTTTTTTGTCCCCCTGTACTTCCGGGCTGCATGTGTCAGCCCCGAGTGGAGCCTGGAGAAGTCCCAAGGCTACTAGTCATAGATGTGGCCACTTTGTTATCTGGCGTCCCTTAGTACCCCCTGTTTGGCAGCTTTCTGCCTGAGGCTCTCCCTGGTTGCAGGACCATGTCTGACCCCCACACCAGGGGCTTAACATTCCTGGGAGCTGAGAGTTGGTGCTAACTACTCTGGTGCCTGCAGCCCTTGGGTGTGTCAACTGTAAAGCCCGTGCTGTGGGTTCTCCCGGAGGCTTCCAGTGGCACGGAAGCCCAGGTACCCACGGCAACACCTCCCACCAACATCGGCTTTCTTCCTATCCCTTATCAGTGTTCCTAGGATCCACTCTAAATTCTTACCTCAAAGTCTGCTTTAGGAGAACTTAGCCAAAGCCAGTAGAGAGGTCCTCAGGGAGGTGAGAAGCGCATGGCATGGGCGTAGTGCACCGTGCAGCTGCTCTGGCTGTGGTCCCAGTAGGGGCGGAAGGCAGGGGAGGTTGAGGCACGTACAGGTGTCTAATGGTGTCTGCTGCGCCTGGCAGGAAGAGTTAGAGTTCATTGATTTTAAACTGCCCCTAAGTAAGGGTGTACCGCGTGCAGAGGCCACGCGTGAATCAATGCATTGAAGTCTCACCATTGTGACGCAGGCGCTGTTAACACGGCCCACATTTTACACATGAAGAAACGGAAGCACATAAGGAAGAAGTAAGCTGCCTCAAGTAATATAGTAACAGAAGGCCCAGAGGTAGGACTTGAACCCAAGGCAGTCAGCCTCCAGATTCTGTGCCTCTAAGTTAATGGTTGAGGATGATGCATCTTAATCGTTGCTATTTGCAGATTTACCGTGACCTGATTTAATTTCAGGAGACACAGCCATTCAGCCCCCCGTTCCAATGCCCACCTCTAGACTCGGTTTCTTAGTGGAGTGTGTGTATGTGTGAGCACTGGCTGTCGGGAGCATGGGAGCTGGGGGTTGAAACACGGTGACCCCTTTGCCTGCAGTCATTCCCCAAAGAAATAAGTTCCCACCCTTTGTAATCAAAGCCACAGCTGGATATGAGCCTGTCATCGGGGTTTGGGTCTTTTTCCAGGACCAGAGGCTGTTTCTAAATTAGACTCTAACTTACTGGCCATGAAATAGCACAAAGCAAACAACTTTTTGATGAGTTAAGTGTAAATGAGTCAGAGGCAGAGAGATTAAATTTTCCCTCAAATACACATGGGTTAAAAAAATTATAGTCTCTAGAGAGCCTGGCTCCTTGAGGACTGAGTTTTTGCCAAGTCAGCACATTGGAGAAAGAGTTTGTGACTCTCTGCCAAACCCCAAGCGCCACTGGCTTCCTTGCCTTAGCTTCTTGCTGAACCCGGGAGGAATCCGTCTTCCTAAATCCTTGCTGCCTGTCAGAGCTGAGTGCCCGTTTCTGTGCAAATGATTCATTGTTATAATTTGTGCCACCTCCTCATAGACTCAGGGACTTTTCCTTTTTTTACATCAATTCCTATGTAGTATTCCAACAAGTCTTTTCTTCCTCCCCTGTCTCCCTCCTGCCCTTCCATCGTCTCTGCCAACAGATTCAAAACAGGAGTCCGCGACAGGGCTTTCTTTGTCTGGCCCCGAAGCTCGCTCTGCCTCTGGCGGCCTATGTCTGACAGGTGCAGCACAGGCAGGAGGAATGACAGCATCATGCAAAACACAAGCCAATGTAGTAGCGCGCATCATCATTTCTCCTGCTAGTGTCTTTGGGTTACGGTGAGGTCACCTTTGGGGACAGCTTTTGCTCTTTTCCTTAAACAAAAGAATCACTGTGGATATCACGCACCCTCCAATTCTACTTTTAAGAGCACAACAATGAGAAAAGGATTAGAATGATTTCGAGTATCTTAGATACCTCCCATTCCAGGGTTTGGGGTAAAAATGTGTCCCCCGTTGCAGGGGGCTCTAAAAATGAAAGAGCAGGAGGGCCTTTGAGGGGCCCCTGAATATTGGTGGTGGAGGGCCAGTTTGCTCAATTGCAGGTGATGCTACTTCTGAGGTGGGTGAAATAAAGAACTTAGAGCCACGAAAACAAATCTCTTTGAATTTGAATTTGAATACCAATAAGCATGGGTCCCAAAATTGAGCCAGTGGCACTTGCCAATTCCTCTGCTTGGAGTGGATTTTAATGAGCACCCCGGGTGTCATTATATCTCCCAGGCTTTTTGCAGAGTGTCCAGATGACGCCTGAGGAGAGCTCCACTTGTAGAACCTCTGGCATCCACACCTGCAGCATTCCGGAGGGCTAGGCCACTCAGACATTTTTTGTTCTGTGGGTCCTGGAAGACGGTTGGAGCTGAGCATAGATCAAATTCCAGGGAACATGCACGTCAACTTGTCAAATGTTCTGCTGGGTTGGGGGCATACGGTGGCGTAGGCTCGTGCCCAGGGAACAGCCTGCATGCAGCTCATGGAAGGATGCAGAAGTACAGCCTGCTTGACGCCAAGAGCCGTACACGTGGAAGCCCCGGTAAAGTCCAGCAGCAGATGGAAAACTCCACCAAACCTTTTATTGGCCATATGTCACTTTTGAGCGTTGGCCAACAAACTAAAATTTCAGCTAATATATAATGATTTAAACAGCAAAAAGAGCAGCTGCACTTTGATTTTTGATGCCTTTCCTCCCGGCTCTCCCAGCTCACTGGAGTTTTTTGATCTCCTCTCTTTAACCCTGCGTTGGCTCTGAATCTTCACCAGCCGGCACCCTCTTCAGAATTTTGCTGCTGGTTACATCTTGCTTAGTGGGTCAATCTCTCTATTCTTTCTTCCTTGAGGGCTGAGTTTTCTAGCATTTTTGTGGTTATAATTATGTCTTAAATTTTTTAAAGATTTTATTTATTTTTTCATGAGAGACACAGAGAGAGGCAGAGACACAGGCAGAGGGAGAAGCAGGCTCTATGCAAGGAGCTCAGTGTGGGACTGGATCCCTGGACCCAGGATCATGCCCTGAGCTGAAGGCAGACGCTCAACCACTGAGCCAGCCAGACATCCCAAATTATTTCTCAATTTGTTAAGAAAATACTACAAAGCACAAGATTGGAGTATTTTAATACTTTCAAAAATCCCTCTTGGGTAAGGTCCCCATGTGTTCATTTTGGGTGCCTGGGCTGGCCTTCTGCTTAGCCTGCAGAGCTAGTCCTTGGAGTCGACTCTGGGAGGGCAGCTTGTTCTGATTTATGAGGACACGGCCTGAGATGGAGTTCCTCTGGAAAAATTCAGCTCTTTTACTGTCAGAATCATCTAGAAGGAAATGATTGATGTCAGGAATCAGGAAAGCAGGCCACCCCTTGGCTCTTTCGTCTCTTCTGGCTCTTCTATCTCACACACTTGAAGTGCCAAGTCTCTACTCCCAGCGGTCGTGGACATGATAGCTGGCTTAGTGCTTGAAGCCTCATGGAAGAAGAGGCTTCTTGTTATAAATTGAGGGTTATACAGTTGTTTCTGGGGTCAGTGTGCTGGAAACCACCAGGAAAGGAGTGGGAGAACAATATGAATTTAAACTTGCATGCTTGCCAACGACTAAGACTAACCCAATACTCAATTTAGGAATACATGATCACTGAAGTTATGTCCTCATCAAAGGGCTTTGTAGTTGTCACTCTAACAAATTCCAACTCAGGTTTCTGTATATTAATTCCTGCAGAACACAGCTACCTCCCTAATGTTATTCAAAAGATTTTGAACAGCATTGTGAATAAAAGTTATAGCAGAGCGCACCAAACTCCATGATTTCTATAACATCTGGAGCAAAGCACATCAAGGGGGGAGTAAAATGCACATTCATCATGGGTGTTTGGGGTATTTTCTGTTTTTACAAAGAGAGGAAGTAAGAAATATTTTTCCTGTAGGGATTTTTAGTTATCTGTTCCTGTGCTAACCTGGACACCTCACAGAAGAATTATGGTCTCTGTCTTTATAGGTTGATTCCCATTGTAGGTCTGATTAAGATTTTGTCCTGTAGCCGCTTTCCTTTGGGAAATTTATCCAGAGATAGAACTGCTGTGTGAAGCAACATGTGTACACAGCTAACCGTTTCAGCATTATTTATGAAAGTGGGAGACTGGAAACAACCCAAATGTTCATCAGTGGAGAGTAGACTGCACTATAATACATCCATACACTGGAATGCAACCTAAAAGAAGAAAGATGGTCTCTACATACAGAGTTGGATAAAGCTCTAGGACATTTGTTAGTCAAAGTTAGGTATAGAACACAGTGTGCAGTGTACTACATTTTGATCTGTGTAATATGTGTAATAGGCGTATACACATAAAGAAACTTTAGAAGGGTACATGAGAAAGTAGGCTGATGGGAGAGCAAGAACAGACACCATAGGAGAGAATATGTCATTCACTGTTTTTTTTAAATTGAATATATTTGACATGTAACATTGTACAAGTTTCAGCTGTGCAATGGGTTACTTTGATACACTTATATATTGTAATATCCTTGCCATTGTATCGACATTATCACATAATTACAGTACAATATTTTGTCTATGTTAATTTTTTTGTGCATTATATCACTATGGCTTATTTACTATTTGTTGCAGGTTTGTGACCGTAAATAACATCAATTTATCCTCCCATCTGCTACCCTCTGGTAACTACCATTCTACTCTATTTTTTTTTACGAGTTTGATTTTTTCATAGTCCACACGTAAGTGAGATCATGCGATATTTGTCTTTCTCTGACTTATCTCACTTAGCATAATGTGCTCAAGGCTCCTCCATGTTGTTGCAAATGGCAAAATATCCTCCTTTCTTGTGGCTGAATAATATTCCATTGTATATTATACACACAGACCATGTCTTTTTTATCTGTTCATCCACTGTTGGACATTTAAGTTGTTTCCATATCTTGGCTATTGTGAATAATGCTTCAGTAAACATGGGAAGACATATATTTGAAGGACAAATACAGCAGTGTTTTCACTCACCAATGACAGCTTCTCTCCTCCATGATTCTCCACCGAACTATTTCTTCCACTACTCTCACTGCTCATTTCCTGACTTTTTCGTTGGCTCTTCCATCTCCTCACACAAGATTGTCTCCAAGGTCCTGCCCTTGCCCTCCTGTCTCTAGCTACCTCCCTTCCCCAGAAGAGCTTTGATCTTCACCCTATGGGTTTCCTCTCCAAGTCTGTGTCCATACCTTTAGATATTTATTTCCACTTGCTTGATGGGCATTTTCACCTAGAGATCTTGCTGGAACTCGAGCACTGGTATTTCCCTGAATCAAATATATCATCGTTTCCTTACAATCTGGTTCTTCTCCTTGCTTTATTCTTCTGGTAACACTGCGTCCCCAACTCCACATTCCTTAAGCACAAAACCTTAGATAAAACTTTGATTCTTTGTTTTTTTGCCCTTGCTTTTCATTTCCAATAAGTTAAAAAAAATTGATGTTTTGAGTTTGATTGACCTCATATAGCTTTGTTATGCATTAATGTCTTGCCCGTGGAGCTCTTCACTGACCACCTCACCTCCAACTTTATTCTTCTGCTATCTACGTAGCTGACAAAATAATCTTCATGGAGAGAGGTGCTCATACGATCTGTGAGGAAGACTTTCAAATGCTAATGAGGGATACACAGAAAATGTCTTCGTAAATGGAAAGGCCAGAAAGCATAAGTTATTATAAAGCTGACAATTCTCCCTAAATTAATATATAAAGTTAATGAGTGTCAATAAATATACAAACAGGGCTTTTTTGTTTCTGTTTTAGTTTTTTATTTTTCTGTAACCAGATAAGCTGATCTGAAAGTTTTTAAGGAAAAATAAGTGTGATAGCATATTGCAGGAAAATTCTAAAGAGGATAAATGAAAGGGGAGAATGAATCCTAAAAGATATTAAAATTATTAAACAGTGATAGTATTTAATATAGCTTAACTGCACATCATAAGTGAGAACAATATAATAGAATCAGAAATTGATCCCTATACTTTTATGAAAAGTTAGTACTCGATAAAGGTTGCACATGTAAATTAGTGGAGAAAAAATTTACAGTTTAATAAATGGTGTTGGGCCAATTGGGTAGCCATCTGGAAAATAATAAAGTTGTATTCTTCTAACTCTTTAAGCCAACATAAGTGCCAGATGGACTATCAACATGAAAATTATACTATCAAAGTTCTAGGAAGAAAATGGAAAAATTTTTTCTAATGATCTTGGAGTGGAGAAGAGCTTCCTATGCATGATGAGATTCAGCAGACATAAAAGAAAAGATAAATTTGGATCTAAAAATCAAAGACTTCTGCATGGTAAGAAACACTATAAATAGAGTCAAAAGACAAATCATAATCAGGGGAAAAATATTTGTTACAAACATATCAGACAAAAGGCTGAATATGTTAAAATATAAAGAACTTCTACAAATCAATAAGAAAAAGATTAACACTCTACTAGAAAAATTGGCAAAGGACATGAACAAATAACTCCCAAAAAGAAATACAAATGGTACTAAGATAGTTGAAAATATTCCTAGGTCCCTACACAATAAGCAAATGTAAACTAGAACTGCATTTTTCACCTAATATCCAAAGTTCCTTAAAATGTATTTTTGACAACTTGTTTTTGACAAGGATATAGGAAAACAGACATTTGTACGTTTTTAAGGTATGTAAATTAATACAACCTCTAAAGAGAGCAATTTCAGAATATTTATCAACATTGAAAATGTGCATACCCTTCCACACATCAGTCCCATGTTTTAAATTGTCTCCTACAATTCTGTTGAAGCTTGTGGCTGAAGAAATGTATGAGGATATTCACTGCAGCACTAAGTGGAATAACATATTTTATCATCTCAAAAAAAAAAAAAACAGAAAAAAAAGAAATGAAAAAATAGTAAAGCATAAAACCTGCCATGTTTACCCTCTACTCAACACCCCCTACCCCCAATTGTTTCCCATCAGGCATGTAAAGTTTTGTGATCTGGCCCCAGCCTGCCTTTTCTGTCTTGCATCTTACCTCTGTCTACACTTCTTATACTGGGGCAAACGACCACATTGCTACCCTGCACAGTCCTATCTTCATACCTCTCTTTGCGCTGAACCCGTTGCCGACATGCACTCTTCCCCACCTCTCCCTTCTTCTTCATCTATGTGAGTCCTAACTCTCCTTTATAACCAGACTCACATGCTACCTCTTCTGAAGACATCCTTGAATGTTTGACAATCCCCTATCCTTATGTGAAAATCTCTACCTGCTACGACTTTTGCCACAGCACTGTGAGTCATCTCTAGAATGACAGCGATATATCTTGATGTCCTTACTTTGATGCAACTGTTTAACCTGGGGACCCTTTGATACAACCTACGGAAGACACTATTAACTTACATTTCCCCCAAGAATGAAAATATCTTAACTGTTTGTTTCTGATTATATAAGTAAAATGCACATACTTAAATAAGTGGAAAATCTCAAGACTCACTCCCGTGTGTGTGTGTGTGTGTGTGTGTGTGTGTGTGAGAGAGAGAGAGAGAGAGAGACACACACACTAAAGGAAAGATAAATTTCCTGAAGCAGATCCCTGGGTCAAAGAAACACAAATTTAAAATTTTGACATATGCTGCCAAACTGATCTTCAGAAAAATTTATAATTCACTCAACAATAGTCATTGAGATCAAAATATGTGCCAAGTACTGGGTGCTGGGTATTTAGGATACAATGGTGAGTAATGGCAGGTGTGGTCCCTGCCCTCCTAGAGGTCTGGTGTAAGTGTTTCTAAGGAAGACACATAGTTTTGTTAGAAAGGACAGTAGAGAGGATTTGGTGTAGTTGGGGAGTTCAAGGATGGCTTTGTGGAGGAAGAGACATTTCAGATAAAGCCTAAAGCTTAAGTGGGAGGCAACTAGACTAGTGGGGGCTATAAGAGCTCTTTAGCAGTAGCCTGTGCAAATGGGGACACAGGGGGTGTTGCAGAAGGTTTGTGTTGCTGCTGTGGAAAGTGAGGAGGGCCTGGTGCAAGGCTAGGCTGGGGGTATGGGAAGGGAGTAGGCCACAGATGCATTTGTAGGTCTTGTTAAGGATCATATTGTTGTTCCAACAGCAAGGGGAGATAAAAGCAGGGTTTAGAGAGCATATTTGTGTTTTAAAAAGATAACTTTGGCCAAGTGGAGAACTGATAAATAGGCAAGAATGAACCTGGTTGACAAGTTAGGAGGCTATTGTAGTCGGCCAAGGGACAGGTGACACTAGCTTCAACTAGCCTGAATTATAGACAACAATAAGGTGATCAAGGCTGAAACACAGAAAAGTGGACGATTTTATAATTTTATCGATGAATACCAGTATCAGAGTAGATATCACTAATCTTTTCCATCTTTGCCAATCCAACGTGTGTATGTAGTATACAATACACGTAATATGGATTATATGTATAACTTAAATAATTTTCCCTTGATTTTTAGTGAGGTTGAACATTTTTTCCTTATTAGCTCTTTCTTCTTTTGAATTACCTGTATCTAGCCTTTGTCCATTTTCTTCTTGGGGTACTTGCTCTTCTTCTGTTCCAGGATCCAGTCTGGGATCCCACTTTGCATTTAGTTTTCTTTCTTTCTTTTTAAAGATTTATTCATTTATTTATGATACACACATAGAGAGAGAGAGAGGTAGAGACACAGGCAGAGGGAGAAGCAGGCTCCATGCCGGGAGCCCGATGTGGGACTCGATCCTGGGACTCCAGGATCGCGCCCTGGGCCGAAGGCAGGCGCTAAACCGCTGAGCCACCCAGGGATGATACCCTGCATTTAGTTTTCATTTCTCCATTGTCTTCTTAGGCCAATGAAAGTTTCTCAGGTGCGTATATTTTTATTAACGGTTTGAAAAAAACCATCATGATTGATGCAAGGCAGAGCTTGGTAAGAATCCAAGTGTGAAATCAAGGTAAACTTAAACCAATTTTAAAAAAGCAAATGATAATATGTGATACACATTGCAAATATTTATCCAGTTTTCTTAAACTTGGGTGCTTGTGTATATGCAGGTTTATGTGTGATACCATCATCGAGTCACTGTCTTTTCCCTTGTTACTGCGGCTTTGGTATAGTGCTTAGAAATCCCTCCACCCCAATGGTTAGAACTATTTATGTGAGTTATCTTTTATTACTTTTACAACCATACATTTTCAGGGTTATGGCAAGTAAGATGCAAAACAGACATCTTTGCCTTGTTCTTTATTCTCTCCGATGTCCACTTCACCAGATGGGGTGATAAAAATCAGTATGAGGTAGTGCTTATGATATAAAATCAGCAAAGTCAAAATGACCGAATGCTCTCCTCTGAATTGCTTTGACTTTATACCTAACTTGGGTCCTGAACAAGGCCTTCCCTGTCCTTAGTATTCTTTGCCTTGTCAATCCTACCGGATCACGAGTTCCTTGAGGTCAGGAACCGCATCCATCTCCTTCTGTGTAATACCCATGTAGTTGGGTCCTCCTTAGAAGTCTCCACCAACATAGCATTCTGATATATGTATTCCCATGAAGAAAACTCAAACTCTAAACATTGACAAAAATGTAGCTTTTCTCGAAAGTTTTGTGAGGTATTTATTGGAAGTGAGAATCCATCCTAAATCCCACAGCAAGACAATCAAATGTCTCTATCAGGAAGCACATTCATCCACTTCCTCTTCCCCTCTCTTCTACAACCACTCTCCAGTGAGAGCAAAAGTCTAGTCAGCATAATAAAACCTGCCACGTCAGCCTAATGAGGGTCATGTGTGTTTTTTCAAACATCCCTTAAGGGCTTCAGTTCATTTCATCAAGGCTGTTTCCCCTGGTGTTTTTATCAGAAAACTTTGTGCATGACAGTCAATATGTGCTTATGCAAATCAATAAGGTAGGCAACAGTGCAGCTCTGACGCTGGACTTAAGCTGAGACTTAATTGGCATCTAGGAAGTAAAAAAGACTTTTGTTTTCTAATTCCTTCTTGTTAGGACTCTATTGGAAACCCACCATAGTTTTATGGGCTATCAGATCAAGTTAATTGTAATAAGGATCCATCTTAAATTCTCACCAAAGGGCTTAGTTCTTAAAGTGGCATTTTCTTAAATGGTCCCTTAGCACAGACTAGAGGACAGTGTAATTGCAAAGTGAGCAGATGGTCTGGGTGGACTGAAAATATGGATATCACCTGTCTGTCCTGGGTGGCCAGCCAGATGCAAATCCATTTGGGATAAAGCCTTTAGGCTAGAAGCCAATGGCCTCCAAATGGGAAGTTTTATTTTTTCCCCGAGGAATATGAACAAGGGAGTTGAGACATCATACACCATTGGACAAAGTAGATGGAAGCATTCTTTGTTCTAAGGAGCAAGCCAAGTGCACACGCGTGAGCAAACCAGATTACACAAGGTTGAAGGGTAGCTGCTTGATGCCTTGTCCAGGCTCAGGTTGGGACCAGGGCCATAGGATGTTTGACTATCACCTGAGCACGGAGTTACAAGAGGGGTTCAAGTTCAAGTTCTCAGAAGTCTGCTGCCCTGGCACCAAAATTCTGGCCTCATGGTGAGTGCAGTCAGTTTTCTCCTCTTTCATTTCCTAATGGCCTCATCCTGCTTCCTGGGGTCTTTTCAAGCCATCATTTACCTATAACAAGTTCACCTTGTGTGAACATCTCTTATTGGTGATGTGACATTACTTTGTTAGCTTTAATTTCCTCATCTGAAAAAAGAGAAGAAGAATAATAGAGATAATGTGGATAGAGCGACCAGCATGGTACCAGGCACCTAGTAGGTGCTCCTGTGGCTCATTTTAGGAGAAGCTAAGGCTGATTCCAGCTGTCAAGACACCTGAGGCTTTGGCATTCTTCTAGGCCATTGGCGAGGGCATGCCTCGACCAGAGCAGCAAGGATGACAGGCGGCTTGTTCTTTCCTGATCCTTTGCCATGTCAGAGTTCTCGTCATTTAGGTCTCTTGCCCATTTTGGGAGCCTGGATGATGACTCCCTGGTGTCTCTTCACATGCCACAGCCCATGAGCAGTCACTTCTGCCGACCTCTCTGCAGGGTAAGACAATGAGCTGGGGACAGCTGCGGGAACCATGGGAAAGTGCCAGAAGAATCAAAGCCGTAACTGAGTTAATGACACCGTGGCACTCGGGTGGCTGTCTTGAGATAGAAAAGAAAAGAAAAGAAAAGAAAAGAAAAGAAAAGAAAAGAAAAGAAAAGAAAAGAAAAGAAAAGAAAAGAAAAGAAAAAAAAAGAAAAAAAAAAGGAAAGAAAGAATCCCAGGCCTCCAACCAGAGACAGCTGTTTTGACTTAGGAAAAAAAGCCTAAAGAACAGTTTAGAAGTTTGTTTATCTAACAGCAAATGGATACATAACTGGTTTAAAATAAATCAAAAGACATTTTGTATTTACATAAAAATTAATCCAAAAAGGAAGATAAATAAAATCTCATCCTCTTGACTTCTCTGTTTTCCCTCTTCTCTTTCTTCTTTCCTCTCCTCCTCCAATACAATGAACACCCCTCTTCTTGAGTATTTGACATGGCTCAGGCTTAGGCTCAAGCTCAGGCCCAGGTGAGCTGGAATCAGTGGATGTGATCGTGAGTGGGAGTCCTGGAAATTCCAACTCTCATCTTGTGCTGCTTCATGTACTTGAACCTCACAAAGGCAGAAACCTCTGTTAATTTAGTTGTGAGTGTAGTGTGCTAATGATGTCAGGGAATAGCAGCCAGCATTTATGGAATTGTGCAAGGAACCCACGCCTGGGACTCAGGACACAGAGACTATGGTTCTAGTTGACCCCTAATTCATGTGTGACTTTGGGAGTGTAACTCAACCTCCCGGGGACTCTCCTTCCTATGGTCTCTTCCCTGATGGTCGAAGTGTATGCCTTGGGCAGAGGGCTGTTTACAGTTATGGCACTGAAGGAGGTGACCCTGGTGACAAGTCAGAGTTAAAATCTGGCCTTTGCTCCCCTTGCCAAGACTCTGCCTCACCAGAGGGGAAACTTGCTGAGACCTGGATAATGAGCCTGGGCAGAGGCCCTCTCTGGCGTGGGGTGGGAGTGAAGAGAGGGGGAGGCATTTTTGAGATCTTGGGACCTGAAAGCCCAATGATGTGACTGCAAGGTGGTCAGGAGAGACCAAAGACAAGAGAAGTCTGCAGGAGACTGTATAGAGGAGGTTAGGAGATGGAGGAGAGGACTGAGAGTCAGTGAGGAGAGGAATCCAGGGAGCGGTCTGGGGGAGGCAGTGGGAGGGCCCCTTCTCCGAATGTCAGGGTGACTAGGAGTACAGCCTAGCCTCAATGCAATGATAAGACGCAGGGGGGAGAGTGCATGCACACCGGCCCACACCATTCTGACTGATACTCTATTCTGCTGGGGTGTTGAGGAGGGCTGGATGTGGGGGCAGTGGGGGTCCACAGGCTGGGGGAGGCTGGAGACCAGAGAAGAACATGAGGATGAAAGAGACCCCAAACCTCCACTTTGAGGTAATGCATGGCTGTGATTTATCCACTTTTATAGTTGAATAGAGTCTGTCCCTTAGAGAGTTTACACTCTGTGGTAAAGTGGATTGCTTTGTGCCTACCTGAGCCTGGCTGACTGGCCTCTGGTGGTGTTTTGAGTGGCCGAGACGGGGAGATGCTGAAGAGGAGTGACAGGGAAGATGGGAGGACCAAGGTGGTATTAAAATAAGGCAGACCTTGTGCTTGGAACACCCTAAGCCTGGCCCCTCTAAGAGGGGGACATGGATCATGATCTGAAAAGCTGGGGCAGAAAATGTGAATAAGCTGCAGACATGAGTGCAGAGCTGGGCTGACCCCAGGCTCCCGGGGGGACTCTTCGGATGGGGCCAAACCAGGCTCCGTTTGGAAAATCCAGGAGCGAGTCGGTACCTGAGGGTGAACGTCTGTGCGGAGGGCGCTTGTGACCCGGGGCTGGGCCGGGAAGGAGTGTTGTCTGTGCTCCCCTGAAAGGTCTGGTTTATTAGACGGGGCGGCAGAAGCAGCCAGAACACAGCAGGTCCCTCTGCGAACTGCCTTCTGCGCCCCGCGCCGGGCTGAGCCGAGCTGGTGCGGGTGCTGAAACCCCGGCCTAGGGCTGTCACCGCCCAGCTTGCACCATGGACTCTCCCAGAATGTGCTAAAGAGGTTTGTGTGTAAGCCACATGGGCTGAGGGGCCACAGTCGGCGGCGGGGGGCTGCTGTTACAGCCTCAGAGAAGGGCAACCCGGGTGGCTCAGCGCTTTAGTGCTGCCTTGGGCCCAGGGCGTGATCCTGGAGACCCAGGATCGAGTCCCACGTCGGGCTCCCTGCATGGAGCCTGCTTCTCCCTCTGCCTGTGTCTCTGCCTCTCTCTCTCTGTTTTAAATAAATAAATAAATAAATAAATAAATAAATAAATAAATAAATAAATAAATAAATAAAATCTTAAAAAAAAAAAAGCCTCAGAGAAGACCAAAGAGTTGGGCAGCAATCCTGCTTTACACCTCCTCTGGAGGCTGAGGATGACAAGAGGAGCAGGGGTGAGTAGTTTCGTCATGGGGCGAAAACAGCACTGGGTTAGGTGACGTAGGAGATGGGTGTTGGCCCTCCCTCAGGCAGCTGACCTTGCTTACCAGATGGGCCCCTTGGTCTAGAAGGTTCTCTGAGACTGAGACAAACCTCATGCCCTGTTGCTGAATATCCTCAGCTCAGTCTCCAGACCTGCCAGAAGATTGTCTACATTAGCATTCCGCGGCCGAGGTGCCATCCCATCACCCTACGTAGAAAGCCAGTGTCTAGCAACAACACCTGACACACCAGCCGGGTACCCCCGCATGTGAGCCCTGCATGCCACCTACTTCATTGTGATGAAGTGCTGTTCATTCATAGCTGAACCCCCCCAGGGCTTGCACATACATCCAGAATCTTGACATCATTTTCTTATCTAGCAGAGTTCTGGAAGGATAGGTGGAGATGGCAGTCACACCAGACTGAGTTTTTCCTACTCTACATGATTCCCCCAAATTGAGTCCATCTGCATATCGACTCTTTGAATTGCCCTCATTTCCTCAAACTCTCAAATTGTTATTTCACAAAAGAGAATTCTATGTCTCATACCTACTAACTCTAATACCTTTATGGAAGTAATGGTCAGTGGAACAGATTCACTTATGAAAACTCACCCTTGGCGGACATTGTCAAATTAAGATTTGAAGGCCAATAAAGAAAATCTAATAAAATCATATTCTTATGTTTCCTTAAATCTACCATAAGACCAAAAATCTTTAATGAACCAGAAAATCCACAAAAAACATCAAGCTAAAAATAAGCTTTAAAAATTGACTGGAAGTCAACAAGAATAATAGAAAATGTAAAACCTGCTGACTAGAGCAGTGGTTATATTATATTGATCTGAAGGATTAAGGCAAAGAGAGGGAATTCAGGGGTACACCATGATGAATGTTTGCTGTCCTTTGAATGAAAATTTCCAGGAATGATATGACGGGTGGTTAGGTTTTAGGACCTCAGGAGGAGGCCACCTTCTCCCTACCCTCACCATGAAGAAGTTTGTCCAACAGGCTATATTCCAAATTCCAAAGCAGTTTTACTAACAACTTCCGATGTGGCCATATGATCAAATCAAATGAAATGCCTTGTAAACTGTGGAGGGCTTTACAAATGCAAGTGGCGCCTTGGTTGTAGGGGGAAGAGTTTAGGTCTCAACCACTAGTTTTCTCCTCAAAGAGCCTGGACACAATAAGAATTTGTTGAACAAATGAGTCAAATATTCTACAGATAATACTCTTTGGATATTATTCCTTCTGATTATCCTCAAAGATTGTTTTTGGGAGGGGTGGGTGCCAGGGGATACTCATTTACTATCTACTTGCAACCTAAAAACTGTCCTGAGTGGTTCTGTTACATCCTATTCTCTTTGGAGGGAACCTATAGAAAAGGAGTCCTTTAAAAAAAAAAAAAAGATTTTATTGATTTATTCATGAGAGACACAGAGAGAAAGGCAGAGACATAGGCAGAGGGAGAAGCAGGCTCCATGCAGGGAGCCCGATGTGGGACTTGATCCCAGGACCCCAGGATCACAACCTAAGCCAAAGGCAGACAGACGCTCAACCATTGAGCCACCCAGGTGCCCAGGAAGGGAGCCCTTTTGTTAAGAAGGAGGATGGAGGAGATGACATCGACCGTCCTTTCAAAAGCCAAGAGTCTATGATTCCAGATGCATTGGGGCTCCTCAGGTGACCCCATGTGATTTGCCCCCTGCCTTGCTCACTGCCATCCTCCTCTTGTGGCCTGGCTGAGATGTCTTAGGATGTTCATTTCAACTCCTAGAAACTCAGAC
Organism: Canis aureus; assembly: GCF_053574225.1. Classification (NCBI taxonomy): domain Eukaryota; kingdom Metazoa; phylum Chordata; class Mammalia; order Carnivora; family Canidae; genus Canis; species Canis aureus. The sequence goes on along the minus strand of NC_135642.1, from coordinate 19,088,829 downwards.
ATTACTTGATTTCTATGATCCAGTCCTTGGAATTTTCTTTCTCAAGCCATGAATAAATCCACAGAAGGTACACTGAAGTAGTTCTTTAGGTTTCTCTTGAGGGTGGGCTCCATTCATTCATTTATTCCACAGATATTATTGATCACTCACGAGGGGCCAGGCACTTTGCTGTTACTGAAGATCTGGTCCTAAACAACACAGACAAATTCTTCTCATAGAACTTGAATGTTGATGACTGGAAGAAGAGCCCCAGTGGTGTGGGTTCTTCTGTGACTGGCCTCTACCTCCCCACCCCATCCGTGGGTAGGCTTTGCAGCAAGAACAGAAACAATAGATGCCTGGTAAGTCTGGGTAAGTAACAGAGGTGACGTCAAGAACCTCACAATGTTAGGCTTATTAATTTTGTGTTTATATGACTTTCAGGATCTTTTACATACTGGTTAGCCAAAGCCTGCTAGTGCAAATGGCCAGAGTAGGAGGACCTGTTCCCAGCCGTGACTGCCTCCCAGCCCTGTTTCTTGGTGGAAGTTGTGCGGCATAAATGGGTTGATTCTGATACTTAGTGGAACTATTTGGGTTAAGACTTAGGGTTCGGCTACCTTGTTCTCAAAGAGTACGCTGGTGTGAATATTTTTTTGCTCTATGGAGCCATGTAGCATAGTAGCTAAGAGGCACTAGATCTCAGCTGTGTACTTGGGGCTCCCAAGACCTCCTTCTAGGGATAGAAGAGAGCAAGGTTATGATCTGCCCTGTGAGCTCTATGACAATGCTTTGCCTCATGAAGCAACGAGCTTTTGCCCCCTTTGCCTTGGCATCCTGCAAAGAGCTTGCAGGGAAGGTACGATCTCCAAGTTTCCTTGACTTCCTGGGCTATAGGAATGTGCTTGGTGAGACACTATGCAAACTTCCAAAGAGCTCTGATGAAAGGAGACATATTAGTGATGTTTTCCTTCAGCAGTTCTGTGTGATGGAGTATTTCACCCTAACTCTGGGATGACTCCAGCCAAATTAACATTATTTTTAGGAGCCCTTGAATAGATCTGACCTATTCTGGTCATCAGAGCCAATTTGGAGAGGTGGCTCCATTCCACAAAGATCCCAGGGAGCATGACTCATTTGGCCAAAGATTTAGGAACTCCAAGAGATGGTCTCATCAGCCACCCAAATAAATTAATCACAACAAGTCCTTGTAGCCACCTAACATCTGTTCTGGGACAACATGAGGTTACAACTGCGGAAAAGAATCAAAATAAAGAATTGGTGATTGGTGTTGAGGGACCAAGGGGAGAGTGAAATTTTCCCACAAGATTTACCTTTGTTGTTACCAAGAATTTATCTCATTGGGTTCTGTCCATTTCATCCTGTTCTGTTGCAGGATGATGTATACATTGCCATCTTGATAGTCAGAACTCTATCTTCCTTTTCCCCTTTTCCCATGCCTCCCTTGAAGCGGGGAAGCAAACAACCAAGACACAAAGGAACGAAGCCAAATACTACAAAACATTAATGGAATATTTGCTCCAGATGAGATTTTTAAAGAGGCACTTTAAATGCAGCAAAGACCTAAGCACTCACATCAATGTTCCTGTAGGCAGAAAATAAAATCTACAAATAAAGTTTTAGTGGAAGGTGTATCACTTTATTTTATTAGTATTCATATTCCAAACTCATATATGCAATTGTGGAGGACTTCATGAGACAGTTTGCTCTTGGGAAACAGACAACAACCCCAGACCAGCCTAATAAACATCCAAAATATCATCCATGCCTGGCGCAGGTGTTCTCCAGTTGCCACCTGTGCTAATGTTTAGTGGGCTAGAGCTCCGGGCACCATCATAATTTGTGCTCTGGCTTTGCATCCCACATGCCACTGCAACGAAATGGCCCAATTTGTCCTGCCTCTGCATTGGAGGGGACAGGGTCTCCAGGATCTCCTAGCAATATACCTGTCTTCCAGTTTACTATATTTATAGTCAGAATGACAGACACTCCTCTTAGCCTCCCTGACTGTTCAAGGACAGGTTAACTCTGAAGAAAGGTGCTTGAAGGTTTCCTGGAAGCTCCGCTGTTTTGATTTGGCCTCTGACTCAGAGTCGAGCACAGGTGAAGGCTTCAAGCCTAGAATCCAGCACCGTTCCCCTAGTGGGGTACAAGATGGGGAGTCGATGTACATACCCTGTCCAGAACCAGGAGAGTTTTAGTTTTTTGATAAACTGGCCTGGTCCTAGAGAGGATCTGTTGGGCTATCGGAAATGCTGGTGCTTTGCTACTTAAAAAGAATGAATTTCCTTGCAGTTTCATTTGACCTTCACAAGGACATTCCCACTTTGACCCCAAAGCATCGAGAAGTGACTTTTTCACTTTACAGGCACTTTTAATCTCATTCCAATGTTTCTCTCCTCATTCCACAGCCACCCTAACGATGAACTGAGAATCATTATGAATTCCCAGGGGAAGTACCTCCACATTTTAATTCCTTATGGTCATGTGGTGGGAAGCCCAGCTGAAGAGAACTTTCAGATTAAAGACAAGGAAGAAACCTGAGGAAAAACCAAGGATTTCAACAGACCTCATTTGGTTGGGAAGGAATCCTAAAGATGCCCCAGAGGGAGCTACCCAAACTGTAGCCTGGCAACCTGGGGAAGTATCTGACCCAGATATGTAGGGTTTGGCTTAATCTTCAGATTCTGGTTGCTTAATTCCCAGACTATTTGTTGTCAATGCTGCACGATCAATTGGCCTAAAGAGATAAGGGACCTGTTTAGATTAACATCAGAAAGAAAAAAAAAAAAAGCACATTCTCTGATGGAAGTATCAGTTTTTCTCAGCTAATGGGCAAGGAAAGTAAAGCCAAGAAGAGGTGCTGGATGATTCCATCCCATTTCACCTAACTGGACAAACCTCTGGACTGTGGGAATGAGGAGGAAGTGATCTTATGTGAAGAGGGTACTATGCACTCAGGAGGCACTGCAAGAAGAGGGCCTAACCCTGGCCTCATTACAGGCCAGAGAACTATCTAGCCTCAAGGAGAAGGATAACAGAGTGGTTCAGAGCTGAGGCTTTCAAGATAGAATTTCTGGAGTCACATCTCACACTGCCACTCTTATCTTGCTCAAGGGCCTTAACCTCTTGGTGCCTCAGTTTCCTCTTCTGTAAAATGGAACTAATAAGGCTAATGTGTAGATCAAACAGGTAACAGTGTTTAGAACCATGCTTGGCATAGAGTTATTATCACATGGTCACTACTGCTGTATTTGATGTGTTAGGCTACTAACCAGATTTCATTTATCCAGACTCCTGACTGTTTATTGTTCCTGGACCCAACCCCAGATCTGCAGAATCAGAATCTCTGTGGGAGAAACCTAGGAATTTGTGTTTTAATAAATGTCTCAGGCAAATCTGGAAAACATAAATGTCTCAGGCAAATCTGCTGAGAAAATTCCTCTTCTGGACCCTGGACCCAATTTAGGATGGTTTCAATCCACTTGCTTCCCACTTTGCCTCTCCTCAGCTACCCTGCTCCCCCTCCCCCACCTGGACACGTCTTCTTCATGACCATGAGGTGTTCTGTTTTCTCATCCTTGTGTGAGGAAGTGCTTTCTCCTCCAAGTGCACATGAATTTCCTTGCTGTGCTCTGCTAGCTCCACTGCCTGGAAGGCTCTTTCTTGCCCTCCCATTGCTGAGCACTCCCATTGCTGAACACACTGTATGCCAGGGTTAGGCATTTTTCCCTCGCAGAGGCCTTCTCCGCATCTTCTTGTCCAGCAGAATTTCTCATGCAGAGCTAGATGGTTGTCTTCTCCCTAGACCTGTCTCCTGGTTCACCTGCAATCCTCTTTAAAGGGCAATTGGAGTTCAGTCATGAGAAACTAAGATGCCATGACCCCCGTGTCACCAGCTGGTGTCTCCTCACCAGGGACAGTGGGGTGTGGATAAGGAGATGATCTAGTCTCTCAGGAGACAGCCCCTGCAGCTGCTCTCACACTCACTAGTACTGGTCATACCTCACACGCCAAAACCATGGCCCCTCCACACCCTGTTCAAGCCCTTTCCCTGGTGTTTGGCCCGGTTCCCTGGAACTGCTCTGTGGCCCCTTTGCTTTCTCCACCATCGTTGCCTACACAGGATGTGGGTCCCCTTCCCACTGTCTTTGCTCCAAGCTTGAAACAAGCCAGTGTAACCAGCACCTTGGGCTGGTCTGCTCCAATCTGGACTGCTGAGCACAGCTCTCCACTCCAGGCCCTGTGGCCTTGCTGCCAGTAGGGAAGATTCTGTAAGTCCTTTGAGCCTGTGGTGATAAGGAGGTCAGAGAGGAGGCCTGGGGCCAAGCCCCAAAGGGCAGACTTCTCTGGAGACTCGGGAACTGGCCAAGTGGGAGGCGAGGGGCAGACATTCCTGGTGTTTCTGTTGCTGTCTTTGCCACACCCTGGGGCTCACCACATATCCTCTAGGTCTGTTGTTTGACCTGCTTTGTTAGCAGATCCCATCTCCTCCACCCCAGCCCTTCTTTTGCTCTGTCCTTTGCCACAGAGGGGGCAGGGGTTGGAGAAGCTGTGGGAGAAGGGAGGGAAGGGATGCACTGTGACTTTAGTGCTGTTGCAGGGAAGCTCCCAAGGCTTGGGACTATGGCTGAGGAAGGTTCTCTGTCCTCCCATGTGGTCATTTCTCCAAGGACAGAGAGAGAGAACAGTGAGAAGACAGAGATGGTGTTATACTCCAGGACTATTTATTACCTCCTTTTTGTACAGATTCTGTTCCTTCTCCAATAGTCAAAGATGACTTTTTGTAAGAACAGATACATGGCTTATACTTTAATTTATTCTTTCATTTAGCAAGTATTCACTGAGAACATACTCTGTCTGGGTCCTTAGGGTAAAGGTGCTGGGAAGAAGTCTGGGAGGTGCTGTAGATGAGACAAGCCTATAGTGCAGTGCCTGGGGTTGAATAGGCCTTAAAAATGGCTTTTAAGTAAAATCAGGCAACTCTGATATAAGGAGATTTTTTAAAATAAATTTTATTTATTTATTCATGAGAGATACACAGAGAGAGGCAGAGACATAGGCAGAGAGAGAAGCAGGCTCCGTGCAGGGAGCCTGATGTGGGACTTGATCCTGGGACTTCCGGGATCACACCCTAGGTTGAATGCAGATGGTCAACCTCTGAGCCACCCAGGGGTCCCTGATATAAGGAGATATAAGGGCCACACAGGTGCTCTAAACAAAATATACAAGGGTCAGAAAATCTTTGCTGCAGTGCCTGAGGGTGGTGTCAAGGTAGAGGTAACACTTGGGTTGACCTTAAAGAACAGGTGAGCATTTGTAACCATGCAGGTGTGGTGAGCACTGTCGACCCGAGTATATGTAGGGAGATGGGAAAGTTCTGGAATACTTGGGCAGTGGGTAAAGTTTAGTTTGGCTAGAGCCCAGGGTTTCTTAAGGAGAATAGTGAAAATCCTAGGAAAGTTGGCCAAGACAAGTCTGTGCAATGCTCATGGAACAAGACGAGAAGTTTTTACTTGATTTGGTCAGATACATAAGCACTGGAGGCTATCCTCCAATAGACAGATGAGTGAACATGACAAATTGTGCTTTAAAGAAGAAGAGTCTTCCTTTCAGGCCAGGAAGATCATCAACATAACAGTGTATGAAGGCAGGAGCAGTGGCAATATGAATAGAAATGAAAAGATGAGATTTAGAGAGTGGTCCTGAGGGAGACTGAGCAGGATTTGGCAATGCTGTGGGGATCGAAGAGAAGAGAGTGACGTATCAGGAAGCGGTTGTGTGCTTCTATGTACTGATCCCCATTGGCTGGGAAGCTTCTCAGTTCAATAATCACAAACATTGATTAGTGCTACTCTCTTATCTTGTGCGAGACAAGCAATACAGGAACAGCAAAGGTGACCAGACACAGTCTTTGCCCCAACTAGAGAAGAGACTTAGAGGAGAACCCAGGCCAAAACTTCTATTCCCTTTGGAGAGAAATCAGAGATGATTGAACGTTGTATTTACTATCATCCACGAGTATGAATGAGAGGGAAAGGGACTTGGATTTCCCAGGAACACCATGGGTAGTTTAATGATTTAATGATTTTGTTTGGCTTTGTTTCATCAAGAGCTATTTCTTTTGACTCTAACATGGGGTATATGTTGAGTCACAAAGGTGAGTAACAGATTGTCTCCCTTCCCCTCTCCCAGCTCTAGGGGATGCTCAGAGGAGTCTGAAAAGAATGGCAGGGCTAGGTAAAGAAGAGGACACATTTCAGTGGTCTGGGATTGAAAGGCAAGGAGGGCACAGGAGCTGAGGGCAGTCTTTCTGCAAGAGGAGGCGTTTAAGCCAGATGTTGGATGGGGTAGGATTTCAATAGGCAGACATTGGAGAAGTGAGAGTGGCGTTCTTGGTGAGAAAAAAGGAGAGCAAAGGTGAGGAGACAGAGATGATAGGACATGTTTAGGGCCTGCTACACTGTCTTGTTTGAAAGATGTATAGGCAGGGGCGACTCATTGACTCAGAAGGTCAAGCCTCTGACTCTTGATTTCAGCTCAGGTCATGATCTCAGGGTCCTGGGATCCACTCCCCCCCACCCCATGTTGGGATCTGAGGCAGGGGTACACTCAGCTGGGAATCTGCTGAAGATTCCCTTTCTGCCCCTCTCTGCCCCTCAAATAAATAAATAAATACATCTTTAAAAAACGATGTATCAAAAAAAAAAAAAAAAACGATGTCTCTTTAAAAAGCATATGTATATGTTCTGTAAACAGAACGCCATCCTGTTTAAAGCTAAAGTTTTGTTTTGTTTTGTTCATGAAGTTAAGAATAACAGTTGGTAAACCAGCTAAGTGGGCTAGAAGTCGTGGTTTAGTTGTTTCCAGTTATACAATGTTCTGGGTTTCTGATTGGGCCTAGGAGACATCCTTGTTTGTTAACAACTGTCAAGAGTTATTTGATTAGGTTATTTCTCTACTCAAGCCCAGAAGTGACTTTTGGCAATAACGTATCCTTGGTACGGAGACTTCCATTACTCACTATCCAAAGGAGTGGAAATCATGCTTGCTTTCCTTTTATGGGGTCTCTTTATGGACAATGAAATGTGTATGTGACAGGACATAGAGGTCAATACATGGAAATCACCACATTTCACAATCATATTCCTGAAAACCCAAATGCTCCATGCAAGAAGTAGGCTGAAATTAGTCTTTTGCACTTTTCTTACTTCATCCTTTTGGATCTTCCTTTGCTCTCAGAGTTGTTGATTCATCAAAGAGCAACTAGAAATATTATGACAACAGTGTCTTTTTTCATGCTCAATAAGAGGACAAGAAGGACCACCCAAGGGTAAGAGAAACAATTAACCAACTTAATTATCAGCAATAAATTGTCAGTAATTCTTAGCTATTCTTTTGGTAACACTATGTGCTAGCATGCTTAAAGTAAATACAAGAATGGATTTTTTTTTCTTTTTGGCAAGGCATAGTAGAGGGATGGTGGTTAGGGTTGGGGAATTGCTTGCCAAAACAGAAAGGATTCTAATAAACACATGAGATTCAAATCCTAAACATGTCTTTGAGTTTGAAGTGTTGAAGTTGGTATCTGATTGTGTACTGCTTTCCTAGGGCTGATTACCAAATGGTCACCAACTACATGGCTTAAGAACAACAGAAATGTATTTTCTCCCAGTTTTGGAGACCAAAGGTTCAAAATCAAGGTGATTTCAGAGTCACATTCCCTCTGAGGTGTTGCAGGGAGAACCCTTCCTTCCCTCTCCCAGCTTCTGGAGCCTCCAGGTGTTCCTTAGTTTGACACTACATCACTCTGCCTCCCAGCTTCATGTGGTTTTCTTTGTGCATCTCCATATCTGAAGCCTCCCCCTGCCTTTCTCTTAAGAGGGATACCTCTCATTGGATTTAGAACCCACATGAATCAAGGATAATCTCTGAGATCCTTGGCATAATTCCACCTGCAAAGACTCTTTCCCCAAATATGGTCAATTTACAGGTTCCAGGGATGAAGGCATAGACATATCTTTTGGGGGCCATCAGTGTATGACACTGAAGATGCATTCTTTGGTGGCATAAGGATGTCCTCCTGGATGTTCAACTAGTTTTTGTTGATTACTCATCCTTAGGACAGCAGAAGATTGAATTTAGTGCAAGGAGATTATGGTGAGTCCAAGAAATCTGCACTTGGGACAAGAGGAGTTATGTAGTTTACTGGACAGAGATTATAAATTCATTTTACTAATCACAGTATATTTTGGAAATTTATCAACAACTTTCTTGATAAATTCCAATGCTGGGAATTAGAGATCTCCAAAGAGAGTCAACCACATGGTACATTTTGTTGTTCATAACACACTTTCTTGGTTTTTTTTTTTCTCTCTTTATTTGTTTTAAAGATTTTATTTATTTATTCATGAGAAACACAGAGAGAGGCAGAGGCAGAGACATAGGCAGAGGGAGAAGCAGGCTCCCTGTGGGGAACCTGATGTGGGACTCGATCCCAAGACCCCGGGATCACAACCTGAGCCAAAGGCAGAAGCTCAACCACTGAGCCACCCAGATGCTCTTCCCCTTTCTCTTGAAAATAGAAATCTTTGAATTGATCCAGTTGGGCATTTGAAACTCTGAAATGTTATGGAATAAAAAAGTACATTTTAAAGCAAGTCTCCCTAAAATAAATAGAAGACAACCCAGCAAATAATACACATTGAAGATTTTTCAAGAATGTTTTTGATGGCACCCCTTTGGGGTCAGAGTTCCTTATTTTTCATCTGGGAATAGTAAGACATAGAGAAGCCAGGGCCACAAATGCAAACTTAGCTCCCTAAATAATACATGCAGAATCCCTTTTCTCTTCCAGTAGCTGAGAAACACAGCCACCCACATATTCCTGCTCCTCTCCCCCGGTGCTTTCGGTTGGTAGTAGGAAATTGCTGGGAGAGCACTGACTCACCGGAAATGCTCTCTTTTTTCTAGAGTAAACAACAAGAATGAAATTGTGTCAGCACCATTTACCAATTTTATTTTTAATTGGATTCTACGCCTTTGATCACTGAAGGGGAAATAGTGAATGAGGGCCGGCACAAGCTTAAGGACCGGCATTATTACCTTGTATGTTCGTTTAGACCATTTCCCACCATCCACCTGAGATGCAGTTATTTATTAGCATAATATGCTTACGGATCTATCTGCAGGGCTTAAAGATGGAAATTGAAACTCTGTGATGATTTAGCTGAAAGTTACTGGAGCATTCATAAAGCTGTCAGAATTACAAGAGAAACCACATTAAGAAAACGCCAGCACTAGTTGCTATTAAATGGATATTCAAACATCGTCAGCACTGTTATCCACAGAGGGCTGGTCTAATTTATAAGCTCCTGTACAAGGGGATAATGGTAGCTGCAGGTTCAAAGGAAAGTGGATCATAGGAATGACATTAGGAAGAATGATCACATGTTTTAAAACATAAATCAGGACACAGGACAAAGGACTTTCCCCCGATTCATTTTTTTTTTAATATATTTACATCTTTAAAAAGTATTCTCACTAATAAATCACATTTATAGAAAACAATGAAATGAATTGAAAAGGTACAAATTCAACTTTTATTCATTCAACAAATACTTATTGAGTGCCATTTGTATGCCAGGCATGATTTTAGGTAGTGGATATGATGCAGACTAAACAAAGTGCTGACCATAGATAGTAGTTCATTGTTTTATCAACAGAGGTTTATTGAAGGCTGCTACACACCAGGCATGTGCTATGGTTGATATTCTGTTGATTTACAATCATATACATTTGTGATCCTATATACTCTTGGGAAATGAAATGTTACTGAGTCTCTGAGCCTAAGAATTCCCGGGAGTAGCTAGGTGTCTCCCATGAGTCTGCTGATCACTCTTGAGCATAGCCTGCTGCTCTGTTGGCTAAGCTAGAGTTCTGTAGACTCAGTCTCCATGTACAGAGTCACTGTACTGAGCCAAAATTTTGTTTCCATTTTCACGGCTGCCTCTACGTTTACAGCCTCAATGCTGGTGGAGCCAGAGATCTGGATGTGATGTTGGTGTCCCTGGAATGGAGCCTTGTGTTCTGAGATGGCGACCTGTCATGACTTGTCATGTGAATGAACTCTTCCTCCAGCACACTGAGCTCGGGTTGCTTGTGCCCCAGGAGTTACAGTGTTTAGCCAGCCAGTTCTGTCAATTCTTCCCAAGCAGAGGTTCCTTTGCCGTCTTGCATCCAACTCACACATCTGTACCCTCTCCTAGCCCCATAAATCTAAAGATGTTAGTGCGTGTAACTTCCACTCCTTATGGGCCTCTGAGACCTGCCACGCCAAGGCATCTGGTTACACACATGCATCTTTGAAAACAAGATAGTCTGGGAAAATCTAGAGCAGGTGGCCTTAGATATATAGCCTCTAGGTACAGACTGAATGACCCAGAGTTCAAGGTAGAAAAGCCAGTATTTTATGGAAATGGGCAGTTAAGAAAAGATGACCCAGGAGTCAATTACAAAGGCAAAAAACAAATTTGAGTATGAGCCGTACACCCAGAAATGAAATTGAAGTTAAGGTGCAATAATTAGAAACATGGGAATCTGCATCAGAAATCAAATTAAATTGGCAAAGAACTTAACGATGTACCCCCAGATCTTCACAGGGAGAAATTATTACTTAGGCCTATTCTACTATTAAAGATGTGGTCATTGAGCTTCTGACCCGATGCAGACTCTGCATTAGGCAGTGGGGACAGAAGGATGAACGAGTTCTTTTCCTTGCCTTTAAGAAGCTTAGAGTCGAAGACAAGGGTCGGAAAGTACAGCCCTTGGGACAAATCCAATGCACTTCCCGTTTTTGCACGGTCTGTGAGCTAACAATGGCTGTTGCATTTTAAATGGTTGGGAAGTGGGAATCAAGAGACTAATGTTTCCTGATATGTGAAAATTGCATGAGTTCAAATTTCAAGGTGTGTAAATTAAGTGCTTTTGGACCATGGCCATGCTCATTCGTTCATGTGTTGTGTCTGGCTGCTTTCCTGCTACAGTGTCAGAATTGAGTACTTGCCACGGATTGTATGAGCCACAAAGCCTGAAATGTTTACCCACTCCTGATCTAGGAGATGGGGCAGAGGGAACAGCACAGACATAAGCACATGATTAGGGGAGAATATGAAGGTAAAGATGACCCCAAGGGTATTTCTGGAGCATTGAAGAGAGCATTACAAAAGAGGCATAATTTTCAGTTTATTTCAGTTTACTAGAACACATGTATAATTACCCAGAGAATTTTAGATACTTTTTTTTTTTTTTTTTTTGCTGTTATATAAACAAGGAGCCAAAGAAACAAACAAAAAAAAGAAACTTGTGACTGTATTTCCAGCTTAACTCTTCTGGTTATTTTTTTTTTTTACTTACTTATTAGTAATAATATTTTAGCTTTCTTTTAATAACATTTTATACACACAGGTATTAATATTGCTTTATTACCAGTTGTCTTATATGTATTATTAAAACATTAGTTGTTCAGGATATCCTGCATCGGATGAAGTTTTTTTTTTTTTTTTTTTTTTTTTTTTTTTTTTTAAAGATTCTTTAATTTTTAAGTAGTCTGAAGGCTGTGGTCTGGAGCAACTTGGCAAGGCTGGGTCTCTGCATGTGGTTTAAAGGGCAAGTCTCCCCCAAAGGCCTGAGAGAGGGGTGTGCTCTGAGACACTCCCTTTTATTGGATCGGGCTTCCTGGGACAGGAAGTGGGGAACCTGGATGTCAGCAGGTACCAATGGTGGCAGCTGCACATGGCTGACCTCAGGGGCATTTTTAAATAGAATCTCTTCCATATCTGACCTGGGGGAGCTGAGCAGAAAAAGACAGATATGGGACTTTGTTTCTCATTTTATATTTTTATCTTTGGCTTCCTCTGGTGAAAGTATAAACTCACGCTGTAAATGAACAAGTGGTCAGAAGTCCACACTGACTCACGGAGAGGCAACATGGCACTAGTTGTGGGGTTAGGATGTCTGGATTTGAATACTGGCCCTGTCACTCAGCAGTTTTGTGACTCTGGGAAATTTACTTAGCTTCTAGATATTAGCGCTTGTTAAATGGGGAAAGTACTAGCAGCTATCCAACAGGGTCATTGTAGATTAAATAAATTAATGCATGAAAAACATTGGAAACAATGCCCGGCATGCAGAAGAGTCCTCCACATTTGCCATGATGACAATGATGATTAATATTAATTTGCTCTCTTGGAAATTACCTATTTGGGGTCCACCCTAAACATTGTTTTTAGGCTCTTAACATATTTCGCCACACTCCATCTTCGGAGCGGGAATCCTTCCCTCTGTCTCTCTTTTTCCTGAGGTCCTCCCCTGAATTCTGGCCTCTTCCATTGTCTTTTTGTCTTACTTCAGTCTTTTAAATCCTGACTGTAGCAATCTAGCAAATATGCCCAGGCACTAACTTTTATTATCCTTGTGAGGGAAGCCTAGTGGAGTGATTAAACGCTCTATCGCAATACCATTGATGATCGAGTTTCTGTTTTAGAGCATCAGTCATTTCTTCTGCAGCAGAAATGGTGACCACTACATATTTGTTGGATTGAATTGAATTCTATTCTTGCTCTGACAGTGATGAAGATCCTATTCTTAAAAATTTATTGCTGCATTAAATTAGCCTAGAGCTTAAGAACTGGACAGGTATCCATTGATTTACATTTAACTACCCGATACTTTCTGCTTGAACGTTTTGCTCTGGAAAAGAGAGTTTGGAATTTCTGTGTCCCGATTTATACAAGGGATGTATTATGATTCTTCAAGCAGATCATCCTTATCCACAATTTTCTGGAACTCTTGCTTTAAGCATATGCTTACTGGGCTCCTTATTCGTTCCCAGCTGATTTGTTATTGGCTCAGCTTCCTCCCTTTCCTTGCACTCAGCTGCTCATCTCTGAGTTTCAGAGATGCTTGCAAAGGACTGATTTAGGATTTAACAGAGGGAGAGCGAGTGTTTTAGTTATCTGTGTCTGTATACCACACTGCCCTCGAACTTAGCAGTTTGAGACAATGAACATCTACAATCTCACAGTTTCAGTGGGTCAGGAAGCTGGGAGTGGCTTGGTTGGGTTATTATGGTTCAAGATTTCTCACGACGCAGCAATCGAGGTGTCAGTCAGGGTTGCAGTCTTCTGAGACTTGATTGGGTTGGAGGATCCACTTCCAAAACTGTGAGCATAGCTATTTTCTGGGGCCTTCATTTCCTTGCCAGGTTGGCTTCTCTTGCAGGGCTGCCTACACACAACAGTAACTGGCTCCTCCAGAGAGTGAGCCATGTGAATGAGTAAGAGTGTCCAAAATGGAAGCCAGAGCTTTTATAATCTAGTAGTAGAGATGGCATGTTATTATTTTTTGTATAGTATTGGACATGCAGATCAACACTCGTACCATGTGGGTATAGACTACAAAAGAGTGTGGATAACCAAATGTGGGTTCCTTGGGGATCATCTTGGAGGATCAGTCCCATATTCTACCCTCTGGTTCCTAATGATTCACATCATTCCCACATGCAATATACATTCATTCCTGCACAGGTTGCCCCAGAGTATCTCACTGAAGCACTAGCTTGAAATCCAGAATTTTCTTATCTATATCAGCTCCAGCAGAAGAAGGGGCTCTTCAGGTGTAGCTCCTTAAATGCAACTTCTCAAGTACAGTTCCTCTTCATTTATGAAACTAACTCCCCACACCCGACATACAGTGGGGGAGCAGGCATAGGATAATGGTGATAGACATTTCTGTTCAAAAAGAGGGAGAATGAAAGGCACACAAAAAGTTACTAGTATTTTAGAAATAGCAATCTGGAAACCAACTAGTTAAATGCCTGACTTTGATCAACTATTGAAGCCTGGGAATAATTCTCCATGGCTCTCAGCTCTGCCTTCTGGGCTTTTGGTTCCTCCCAATGAAATCATCTTTCTCTTTTTTTTAAAATAAATTTTTAAAAAATATTTTATTTATTTATTCATGAGAGAAAAACAGAGAGAGGTAGAGACATAGGCAGACTCCATGTGGGAAGCCTGATGTGGGACTCGATCCCAGGACCCCAGGATCACACCCTAAGCTGAAGGCAGATGCTCAACCACTGAGCCACTGAGCCACCCAGCCATCCCCCCCCCTTTTTTTTGCCATCCCTTTTTTAAATACAATTTTAATGTTAGAATAGTTTCAGATTTCTACAAACTTGTATGTTACTTAGCTTCTCCAGGCCTCAGTCTCCTCATCTTGCTTTCTTTGTTTCAAATGCCCTCTGGTATTTTCACCCACTTGCTTCTCCAGACTAGAAAACTCATTCTTAATTTTTACTCCTCTTCTCCAGTGTGCATTCCAGACTGCCCAACCCAAGGTCAATGCACGTTTGGTTCTCCTGACATGTGTTTCTTCCGCATCCTGTTATGCACATGAATGCAGTGTATTAGAATTATTTATTTTCTTGTCTCTTGTCTTTGTTTCTTAGCACATTGAAGGCTAGAATCCAAGCCAGTGTCTAAAAGAGAGAGGTGCTTAAATATTTCCTGAATAAATTGAATACATTAAAGAATTATTTTTTTAAAAATAAAAATACAGAGCAAGTGTATAGATTCATGTAACTACCATTAACAATCAGGATACAAAACAATTTCATTACTACATGAAATGTCTTGCTATCCTTTCCTTTACCCCTAAACCCTGGCAATCACTAGTCTATTCTCCACTCCAAGGTTTTGCCTTTTCCTGAATGTCAAATACATGGAATTACAGTATGCAACCTTCTGAGAAATGATTTCTTTATTCATGCAAGCCTTTGAGAGTCATCTAAACTGTTATGTATTTCAATAATTTATGACTGCAGTGTTTATACTGCTGAGTAGTAACCCACTGTATGGATATAACACAGTTTGTTCATCCATTCACCTATTGAAAAACATTTGGGTTGGTTTCATTTTTCAGTCATTATGAATAAACTTTCCTATGAACATGTTTTTGTGTTAATTCAGATTCTCATTTCTTTAGGCTAGATATCTTGGGATAGTATTTCTGGGTCATATGATAAATATATGCTTAACTTTATAAGGAACAGCAAATTGTTTTCCAGAGTAGCCACATCATTTTACATTCCCACTAGTAATGTATCAGAGTTCGGTTGCTGTGAATCTTTTCCAGAACCTAGTAGTATCAGTATTTATTTTTTTGGGGGGGTCCATTTTAATAGATATGTAATGGTATCTCATATGGTTTTAATTTGTTTTTCCCTAATGGTTAATAATGTTGAATAAATTTCCATGTGCTTATTTGTCATCTATATGTTCTCTTTGTTGAAGTGTCTGTTCAGTTCTTTTCCCCATTATAAAAATTGTATTTATATTCCTACTGCAGAGTTTTGAGAGTTCTTTATATGTTCTGGGTACAAGTTTCTTGTTAGTTATATATTATAATTTTTTTCCAATCTGTAGCTTGTCCTTTAATTATCTTAACAATATTATTTTAATGAGGTGCAATTTATCTTTTTCATTTTTTAGTGGCTAGTGCTTTTGGAGTCATATCCATGAACTTTTGCCTAAAGATTTTCTCCTATTTTCTTCTAAACTTTATACTTATTACATTTATATCTGTGATACGTTTTGAGTTCTTTTTTAAAGCTTTTATTTATTTATTTGACAGAGAGAGAAAATGAGAGAGAATGTGAGTGAGAATAAGCTGAGGGAGCTGCAGAGGAGAGGGAGAAGCAGATTCCTTGCTGAGCAGGGAGCCAGACATGGGGCTTGATCCCAGGACCATGGGATCATGACCTGAGCCGAAGGCAGATGCTTAACTGACTGAGCCATCCTGGGACCCCATTTTGAGTTATTTTTGTATAAGATGTGAAAGATATGTCAAAATCAATTTTTCACATAATGATGTCTAATTGTTCTAAAGCCAAGTGTTGGACAGACCAAGCTTTCCCTATTGAATTACCTTTGCATCTTTCTCAGAGGTAAATTGATCATATTTCTGGGTCTCTACTCTCTTTAGTTTATTTTAATGTCTAGCTATCCAGAAATACCATACTGTTCTGACTACTGTAGATTTATATTAAGTCTTATAATTACATAGTATGATTTATCCACATTTACTCTTTCTTTTTTCTTCAAAATGGACTATTCTAGCTCCTTTGACTTTTCATATAAACTTGAGAATCAGTTTGTCCATATCTAACAAAAATCTTGGATTTGATTGCTATTGCATTAAATCCATGGAACAATTTGAATCTTTGAATACATTAAAACAGTATGTTTCTCCATTTATTTAGGTCTTTCAAAATTTATTTCATCAACATTTTGTAGTTTTTAGCTTACATGTGCTGCACATGTCTTATTATATTTCTACATAACTCCATTTTTAGGAGGATTTATTGAAAATGGTATTTTTACAGATTTTCATTCCCAATTATTGTTCATTGTCAGACTTCTGTGTGTAATTTTGTATACTGAGATTTTGCTAATTTCATTTTTAGTTCTGGGAGTTATTTTTTATTTTTTTTACTTTATTTATTTTTTTGTATATTTTTTAAATTGGAGTTCGATTTGCCAACATACAGTATAACACCCAGTGCTCATCCCATCAAGTGCCCCCCTTAGTGCCTGTCACCCAGTTGCCCCAACCCCCCACCCACCTCCCCTTCTACTACCCCTGTTCATTTCCCAGA
Source organism: Canis aureus (assembly GCF_053574225.1). NCBI lineage: Eukaryota > Metazoa > Chordata > Mammalia > Carnivora > Canidae > Canis > Canis aureus. The sequence goes on along the minus strand of NC_135642.1, from coordinate 19,072,112 downwards.
GTTAGGTGTCTCTCATGTTCTGTCACCCTCTCTGTTATTTCCCACTCAGTTATTTTTTAAATAGATATCTTGTGATTTTCTATATAGACAAATGTGATCTATTTAAAAGTACACTTTATTTTTTCCTTTTCCATCTGTGTGCCTTTTTATTTTTCTTGCCTTGTTGCATTGGCTAGGATTTCCAACATCTATATTTATGAAGGAGACTGATCTACAGTTTTCTTGGGTACTATTTTTGGTATTTAGTATCTTTGGTTTTGATTTTGGCTGGTCTCACAAAATGAATTGGGAAGTATTCCCTTCTTATCTATTTTCTATTAAAGATTGTGTAGAATTTGCTTTCTAGCTTCCTTCAATGTTTGGTAGAATTCTCCAATGAAACCATCTGGGCCTGGAGATTTCCTTTTCTGAAGGTTTTACAAATTAATAAATTTCTTTAATAGCTAAAGAATTCTTTGGATTATCTATTTCATCTTAAATGAATTTTGGTAGTTGGTGTTTTGTAAAGGAATTAATATACTTAACCTGACTAAGTTGTTGAATTAGTTGTGTGCACATAGTTGTTTGCATAGCTATGGGGGTATGATAAGCTCTTCCTGCTTTCATTCCTGATATTGGTAATTAATATCTTCTTTCTTTTTTCTTTGTTAGTCTGGCTGAAGACTTATCAATTTTCTTTATTTTTTTCAAGGAACCAGATTTTAGTTTATTGATTTTCTCTTTCCAATTTCATTAGTTTTCTTCTATTTCTATTAGGCTTGACTTGAGTTTATTTTTCTTCTCTTTTTACTTTCTTAAGGTGAGATCTTAGACCTTTTATTTAAAACCTCTTTCTTTTCTAATATAAACATTGATTTTCTTTTCTAATATAAATATCCCTGTAAGCACTTTATTAGCTACATCCCAAACATTTTGATATGTTGTATTTTAATTTTTGTTCAGTTCAAATATTTTCTAATTTTCTCTGAGACTTCCTTTTTTGACTCAGATTAATTAGAAGTATGTTGCTTAATAGCCAAGTATTTGAAGACTTTCTAATTATGGTTCTGTTATTGATTTTTATTTTAATTCCATTGAAGTCAGAGAAAATACTCTGTTGGGTTTTGATTTTTTTAAAAAATTTGTTAAGGTTTGTTTTATGATCTAGGATATGATTTACCTTGGTGAATCTGTCATATGCACTTGCAAACAATTTGTATCCTGCTCTTGTTGGATAGAGTGTTCTATGAATGTCAGTTCGGTCAAGTTGGTTGATAATGTTGTTCAGTTGTTCTACATTCTTGCTGGTTTTTTACCTACCTGTTCTATTGAGTACTGAGAGAACAGTGTGAAATTTCCAACTATATCTGTGGATTTGTCCATTTTTCCTTTCACTTCTATTTCTTTTTGCTTCATGTAATTTAAAGTTCTATTGTTAGATGCAATATATGTTAAAGATATGGCTGTCGAAATCAGCCAAAACAACGAAACAAAAAATGACTAGGATGAATTTTAGATACACAATGAATAGTTTGTTGGTATAAATATATCCTAAGTAACATTTGTATTTTATCTGGCAACTCTAATTCAGGATTGTTATGTCTTCTTGATGAATTGGCCTTTTATTAATTTGTAATGTCTCTCTTTATCCTTGCTAATTTTCCTTGCTCTGACATCTACTTTGATATTAAAAGTGATTCCAGTTTTTTTTCCCCTTAGCTTTTTTTTTATTATTAGTATTTTCATCTTCTAAGCACATCAAATAGAGACAGGCATTGTCAGATTTAAAAATAAGAATAGCAACACCAGTAACCATGTGCTACCTACTAGGAACTCATTTTAAATATAATGATATTGATTATATTATGTGTCAAGTAGTATACCAAATGCAATTCTATTTAGGTAGACAAAAACACCAGAGTTATCACTTTCAGAAGAGGAAACTGCAGTTTGAAAATGATATAGTTATTGCTTCAGGTCATACAGCTACTAAATAATGGAATCAGAATTTAAAGCTTAGCCTAACTCCAAAGTTCATGTCTTAAGTACTAGATTGTTCTTTCTGGTTACCTTGCCTGTAAAGCAAATTTTTGCTTTGTTTTGTTTTGTTTTTGGTTAAGGACCAGGTGAATATTTTAGGCTCTGCAGGTCATGTAGTTTCTTTTGCAACCATCCAACTCTGCCTACAGTCCAAAAGCAGCCACTGATAATCTCTAAATAAAAAAGTGTGCTTGTGTTCTGATAAAACTTTATTTAAAAGACAGGTGATAGATTAGATTTGACCTGTGGGCTTCTGTTTGCCAATTCCTGCTTCTAGGTTATGGGTGGATTTTTCTGTTCTTGTCTCCTGTGGGCTATATTTCCTGGTTCTTGATTTATGAGTTCATTCCAGGTCATCATAACTAGTGATAAAGCTTAATTCACATTTCAGGCAGTCATGTGTCATATGACCTATTCCCTTACCTAAGATCTATTTCTCTTATAAGGAACATTAACTTCTTTCTTCTTTCTTTCTTTCTTTCTTTCTTCTCTCTCTCTCTCTCTCTCTCTTTTTTTTTTTTTTTTTTTTTTTGGCTTAGCAGGTCCTATTATAAATGCAGGATTCAGAGGCAAAAGAATAGGAACAGTGATATACAAGGCTCTGTCTAGGAGAACAAGGAGAGAGAGAGATGTTAAACACACACAATCTGCCTTCACTATGCAGCCTGGTTGCTGAATCTAGTCCAAGTATACATGTAATTCCAGTCTACTACATCCTTGAAAGAATCATTTAGTTTCTTCTTGTATGCCTCTAGGGTTATGGGACTCTCAATCCCTAAAGATATCTTTCTTTATCTAAATCCCTAAAGATACCTTCCTGTATCTTCCTTGGGGATGGAATAAGTAGATTGCCCTTAGTTCTTGGAAATGTTGTGTAAATAATGAACTGAAATGTGTCTCTGTGTGATTTGTTTCCATTGTTTGAGTCTTACCCTTTGAAGTCACACAAAATGAATGTAATTTCTTCAACAAGGCAGTCTGGGATTGTAAATTTATTTTCTACTAGAGGAAGGAAAAATACTAGATCTCACAGTAGGGTCAATAGCAAGCACAAAATGCTTAAAAATAAACTTAAAAAAATTCCAGGATTTATGTGTAGAAAATTTCACACATTTTTGAAAATATAAGAAAAATGGAAACAAATGGAGAAAAACACAATGAGAAGACAATACTATACAATGAGAAGACAATACTATAAAAATGCTGATTATTACCAAATTAATCATTAGATATAATATAATTCTTATTCAAACCCCAACAGCTTTAGCTTTTAGCAGGGAATATTTTGAATTAGGACTTGACTGAGCCTGAGTTTAGCATGGGAGTGCTTGCGGACTGAGGAAAGATGGGGTATGGGGTGGAAGAAGCAGGGCTGAATAGTGGGAAAACCTGGTCTGCAAAAGAGTATCAAGCTTCCTCTCCCCATGGGGAGCATGGCACTAGTTTGAATCTTTAGTTATACCAAGTTGGGGTTCCCCTAGCTCCCAATCAGTCAGTTATCACATGCTTCAAGAAGGAGGCCGGATCACAGGTGTGGTGTTTTTCTTTAGCTGAGTGCTCACAGCTGAGGACCATCTCTTGAGCACTCTCAGCAGTTGGGAGAATAATCCTCTCTACCTGAAGAAGGATCTGGTGGCTCATCACAACATCTACCCTGTGAAGAAAATTGGACAAAACTTCTGTCAGTAAAGTTCATCTAAAATATGGGGGAAATCTTGCCCCATGAGATAGTATACTATGAAGCTACCCACAATCATTAAGAGTAGATTATTGGCATAGGCAAAGAGAGACCAATCAGTGAAACAGAAATGCAAGAGCAGAACAAGAACCAGACTTTTGCATATGTAGGAACTTAGTACATAACACATGTGATCCTTCAATCTAGTAGGGAATGAATGATCATTCAATAAACAGTATTGAAATTAAAATGAAGTCAGCTTCCCTATCTCATACCTTATACTAAAGCTAATTTTAGGTGGATTAAAATCCAACTTAATACAGAAAAGAAAACTTAATAGTGCTAGAAAAAAATGTAACAACGGGAGTAGAGGATTTCCCGAGGATGATCTCAAGATCAGAATCTGTAAGAGAAAAAATATTAACATCAAATAAGATTAACAGTGTACAATGGCAACAAACTTACTGTAATAAAGATTTATTTTATTTTAGAGAGAGTGAGTATGTGCACATGAGGGGAGAGGCAGAGAGAAAGGGTGAGAGAGAATCCCAAGTAGACTCTGTGCTGACATGGAGCTGGATGCAGAACTCGATCTCACAACCCTGAGATCATGACGTAAGTCATAATCAAGAGTCCAATGCTTAACTGACTGAACCATCCAAATACTCTGGCAACAAATTTACTGTAATTCATGTATCTAAAATTGATCAAAAGCTTATTATGTACCAGACACTGTTATCAGGACTTGATATGATTTGCCATCTAACCCTATAATTAAGGTACTGTTATGTTTCTTATTTTAGAGTTGAGGAAACTGAGGACTACAGAGACATTTACCTGGTTTACATAACCAGGATGTGGAAAAGCCATGATTTGAACCCGGTTTGTTCAAACTCCCCATTCTTTAAACAAATGTGGAAGACAGTGACAACCTAGGAAAAGTGTCATCAATGACAAAAGGTCATTATCCCTACTTGAAAAAGGTCTGTTACAAATTGAAGCTGAATTTGTCATTATTCCAATAGAACATTTAAAAACCCAAAGTAAAGAAGAAAAATAACGAGCAGTAGATAGGTGAGAAGAGCTCCAACTTTAAAGTCTCACCAGTGAAGAAGAAATGAAAATTTCAAATAAGGAGAAAGCATTTTTCCTCTGACCCATAAGCCAAGAGTGAAAAAAGCTATAACCTGAAAGTCCCGGTGGTGCAGTGGTTTAGCGCCGCCTGCAGCCCAGGGCGTGATCCTGGAGACCCGGGATCGAGTCCCACGTCAGGCTCCCTGCATGGTGTCTGCTTCTCCCTCTGCCTGTGTCTCTCTCTCTCTCTCTCTCTCTCTCTCTAGCTGTGTCTCTATGAATAAATAAATAAAATCTTTTAAAAAAAAAAAAAGCTACTTCCTGGAGTGACAAGTATATGGGGAAATGGCCATTGCCATATAGCTAGTGAGAATATTGAGCAGTATAAATTTTCCAGAGCTGTTTTGCAATATTTACCAAAAGCTTTGATTCAACATGGTCACCAATAGTTATTTAGTTTAAGAAGATACGTAAATATATATTAATATATGTTAATAATATATTAATTAATAACATGCATTATTCTGGTGCTGTAATGATAAGAGTTAATTTTTAAGAACAGAATATATTTCCACTATACTATACTCTCATTAACGATGTCAATGCATATCTGAATTAACCTAGAAAATTGTTTAGTTTTTTACTGAGTGAAAAAAAGGTATGTATAGTGTCACATTTTGTAAATAGAGCTATAGGTATAATTATCTGGATGGCTATATCTAGAATCTTAGCAATACTTACCTTTAGATGGTGAGATTATGGACAATTTTTCCTCTTTTTATTAATCCTTATATTCTTATTTTCTACCGTAAATGTTTGCATCTTGTGTAAAAAATATAAATTTTGTTGATGTCAAAGTTTTGAGTAGATGTTCTTAAATCTGAAGCCTTTTTGGAAATAGCAGTCACATTCCTAGCTGGCATTAAAAATATCTGTAAAATGTGTTTCGCCTGGTTTCATTTTTTTGGTTTCAATTTGGGTCAGTTTTTAAAATTTCAACTTGGATCTTTTTTTTTTTTTTTTTTTTTTGGCCTGGGTTCTCTGTGTATGTTTGCTCCCAGTACCTAGAAAACTTGCCTTTTCATTTGGTAAGTAAAGCAGTCAGAACAAAGCCACCAATGTAATTTGAGTAGGTGTGGATCAGAATGAATCAGGCTGCAGGAAATGATTTGGGACTGTTTTTCAAGATCTTTGCTTTTTTTTCAGTCTTTTGTATTCAGGGAAGATTGAAAGCCCATGTGGGAGAGAAAGGCTTTCAGATTCTCAGGTTTTTAAAATACAGGTCTCCAAGGCCTTCGACTGAGCTTCCTAGGCATGACAGGAACAGAATTTGGTGCAAAAAGCAAGCAAATCGCCTTGGCGAAGATATTATCCCTTGGTCCCTCCCAGCTCCCCAAGTGTCCTGGGCTTTCTCTGCTCTCTTCCTCTGTCAAACATCTCTCTGCCTTTTCTCTACTTCTCATCCTCTCAGCTCCCTAAACTGCCAGTGTCCTTGAATTTGAACTTCTTCCCAAAGAGAGAAGAATAGCCTAGGGAAATAAGAAGAGGAAACGAGTTTATTTTCCAGTTCTCAGGGGCTACCTTTAGTAAGAAGGCTCCAGGACTGTGCCAAGCAGTGTATGTGTATTGCTGTTTTGTTTACTTTTATATATATGCATTGCCCTTCCACCTACCCCCTCCCTAAAACTGTCTGCACACCCTGCTCATCCCTACAGGATTCCTGACTGGGGAGCCATGTAACAAAGGGAAGGAAGAATGAGATACAAGCACTATGCTATCATGGACACTGGGGGGCAAAGGAGGGTGGGAGATGGTCTGAACAGAATAGGCTGTGGTATAGCAAAATACCTACAGATATTTCTGCTCATTTCAGATTCGTTTGTTTGTTCTTTCATTTATTTGCCCACGCTCAAACATAAACTGTAGTGGCAGACGCTGTACCAGGCCAATTGGATAGACAGATAAACCTACTTCCAACCTCAAGTAGTTCAGTTAGAGACAAGATTGCTAATTATGGATGCTCATCAGAATCACTTGTAAGAATGCAGATTTCTGGGCACCATCCAAGACCTTCTGAATCAAATTGCCAGGGAAGTTTCAGAAATTGTAATTGCATCAAATTTCCCAGATAGTTCTGTGTAGTCAGTACTGGTCTGAAGACCAATGTTAGGAAATAACTGGTAATAGCTTCACAATTTACAAAAGAAAAAAATAATTAGGAACCAAATCACGGTGCAAATGCCAGGCCAGCCAGCTTCTTCTCTCTCCTTTCCTTCCCACTATGCTTCCTTTTAGGAACACCAAAGTCGAGGATAGTTTTTCAGCTTTCTATTGCTGTGTAACAAATGGCACCCAAGCTAAGTGACTTAGAAAAGCAAACAACAACTGGTTGTTTTTCACAATTCTGTGGGACTGGGATCAGCTAGGTGGTTCTTCTGTTCTACATGATCAGATTGAGGTCACTTACATGGCTGCATTCAGGTACAGTCTCTAGTGAGGCTGAAATGTCCAGGATGGTCTCTCGTCCTCTATGAGTTGCTCTCCATGTGATCTCTCCTAATTCAGTAATCCAGCCCAATTCTCTCTACTATCTTTGTAGCCAACTCAAAAAAAAAAAAAAAAGCTGATGCTGACAGTTTGTTTAAGGCTTGGGCTTGAAATCCCAGAAAATTACTTCTGCTGTATTCCATGCATTCTATTGGGCAAAATGAGACACTGGGCCAGCCCAGATTCAAGTGAAAAGAGAAGTAAACTCACCTCTCACTGTAAGGAAGAGGAAAGAATTTGTGGTCATCTTTAATCTACCATACAGTTTTTAAAAAGTATGCTGCTTTATTAGGTCCACATACCCACAGACTTCACAGATGACTTCAGGCTAGGGGTTGCAGATATGGTTCTAGAAATCAGTCAACTTAGACCAAGACCTTGGCTAGTTGTATAAGTGGTCATAAATGAACAATAAACTTTAATAGGGTCAGGCTGTAAATACAAGATGGGTCACTCCATTGTGACTACATAAAAAAAGAGCTAAAGGTAAATAATGAACAAACAAGGCATGAGACTGTAATCTAGTGTTTTTGCCAAAAAGGAAAAGCACAATATCAGATATACTTAGAAATTCTAAAGAACATTAAAGCCGTGACTAGAATATCATATCCAGTTTTCGTTCTTATAATTAGGGGCCAGAGTTGTTCAGGTTAGAAATAGAATTGATTTTTTTTCTTTCTCCATTATGTTCTGGAGCCAGGACTTGATTAGGGAATCCAGGATAGCCTATACTGCAGGAAATGAGGAGTTTGGATTTGGATGGGGGGAGAAGGAGACAATTGAATGGCAGGCCATCATCCACCTGTTGACTCTCTAGAGCCAGGACTTAGGGTATCAATTAGGCCATGTCGTTTTCTGTTTCACCATCCTTTGGCTATTCAGGTTACGCAGAGTAAAGCCTAGGTCTGTGCAAGAGCCAGCAAGGCCCCACCTGGTCTGGCCTCTCTAACTAATTTCATCTTCTACAAATATTTTCCCTTTTCACTTTACTCCCATCACAGTAGCCTTTCTGCTGCTGGTTAGAGATGCCAGCACACACCTGCCTCCAGCCCCTTGCACTCATTCCTCTCTTTACCTGGGATGCTCCTCTGTAGATCTGCATGGCTCATCCCTCACTTCCCCCAGGTCTCAGCCTATATTCAAGCCATTACCCCATATAAAGTGGTAACCCCCACTTTCATACTCCCTATTGCCATCTATCCCTATCACACTGCTTTGCTTTTCTCCCTGCACTTCTAGCATTGGGTATACATTTATTTTCTTGTTTATATGTTTGTTGTCTCTCTTCCCTCACCAGTATGCTAGCTTCAGGAAAGCAGCAGCACGGCTTTGTCTCCTTCATACCTCTAGTGGCACCAGCAGTCCCTCGCACCTTCTAGGTACTCAGGAAGAGTTTCTTGAATAAATAAATGGACCTCCTTGTGAGCCTTGGGTAACTGAATACAACACTGAGATCATAGCACCCTGAGTGCTTGTTGAATTGACCTGTTGGCCAGTATGTTGCAGAGTCAATGGGCCAGGAGACTGGAGTTAAGTCCCTGCTTTGCCTCTAACTTCTTTGTGACTTTGGGCAAATGTTTATCCTTTCCATGTCTCAACAGGCATATCCTCTACAAAACTCAACATTTAAAGGAATCTTAGGTGGGAAAGTGTTTTGGAAAGAAGATTACCAATGGTCTTGTATTATTCTTTGAGGGTCTTGCCTGTTGCTCAAGGCAAGAGAATTGCAGCCTATGCTTTCAGTTCAAATCTTTGTATCCTGCTTATGGGGAGGGACATTATTGACCTAGCCAATTGCTAATGTGTGAGAAAGTAAGAATAATGGAATTTCAGAGGGCAAGTGGGGGCTCACCAGGTGGGTAGAGATGGCATTATCCAGGAACTGGGAGACGTGGGGTTTTTCACTGTTGAGGTTGGTTAGAATGCATGTCAGGAAGGGTCAAGGGTTTAACAGAGTTTTGAATCCCTTTCCTCATAGAAATGGTTATTTTTAAAAATGCTAATTGATATAGCAAGAACATGGTCTTAGATGTCAAATTACCTAGATTCGAATTCTATTACCACTTGTTAAGTGTGAGACCTAATATTTTAAAATCCTAGTTTCACCTTCTGTAAAATGGGCATTTTAGAAATTATTATTACCTTGCCAGGCCATTATGAAGATTAGATGAAATATTCCATGCAAAGTGGCTGGAACATATGTATGTTTGCAATTATTATTATTAATACTACTACTACTATTACTACTACTACTACTACTATTATCAGGAACAGTAGTAGAGTAGTAATGGTAGACTCATATTTATCTACCTTAAATCCTGTCTCATTTTCTATTCAGTGAAATGAGATACCAATCTGTATCAAAAGGCTGCTGTGAAACCAAATGATGGTGTATGTCAAAGAACTTTGTAAATGTGAAAGCTTTATCCAGATGTGAGTTATTATTAAATGTTAAGATTCAGCTACTATCATGAGCCCCAGGGCCCAGCTCCATTTCCCCTTCCCCATGGGCCCCAGGGCCCAGCTCCATTTCCCCTTCCCCATGGGACACATACAATGTACCCTCTACCTTGCTTTTGGCCCCACAGTCTCCAGTTCCTCCAGTTGCTGGGTCAGATCATCCTCCAGAACCAAAGGGACCAAGAACCTCAGCTCCAGATGCAGGGTAAACACAGGCCTCACTCTTGTCAAGTCTCTGCAAAGGACCCTGGAGGCCATGACGGGAGGACATACTCTAAAAGCTACCACTGCGGACCCATCTGAGGGTTGTCAAAACTGTCAACAGGAAGGTTGTCAAGTTTCTCTCCCTGAGGTTTTTAAAAATAAGAGTCTTGCCTGAAGATGGAGCCTTAATTATATGACCTCTCAAGATCACATCTCATTAAGATTCCATGTCACTTCCTGAGTTTGTATAGCCTCTCTTTTGAGAGTAAGGCCCTTCAGTAATTAAACATCTGAAGGAACTGGGCATTCATTATCTGAGCATTAATTCTGAAGACAGATCAGGGGATTCTGCAATTTCAACTCATTTTGGTAAATGGTCATTTGATTATTATCCAGCTGATGGAATTAGAAAGAGATCTTTGAACTCCATCTTTGTTCACATCCCTGTTCTTAGGGTTTCTCTGTGTAAAGGTCTTTGATTAACTGGCTATAAGGATGCTCTGTTGGATTTCCTTTGTAGACATGCCAGTCCCCTCTGTGATATAGGGAGCTCCTTTGGGGCCAGAAACCCATCTTGTCCTTGTGTGTCTCTTGCTGCCTGTCACTACACAGGATCTAAATATTACAAAGTAAATATTTTGTTTTGTTTTTAATAAACAAATGAATACAATTTCAGGGGAACTGTCAATTGATCATGACCAAACTTGGGACTGCTATTAAAAAAAATTCGTCTTTCATCTTGGATTTGCTTTTTGGTTGTCTGCTATCTCAGAATGAAATAAGTAACAAACATTTTGAAGTAGATTTTTATGACAATTCTGAATTAATTTTAATGAAATTAAGCCCATTTCTGGAGTTTGCAGAAGGCATTTCAGCACATGAAGTTTGTCCATAGAGGAAAAAATCAGACTCTCTTTTCACACTACTCAGAAAATGGGACAGAAGAAGGTGTCTGATCATGATAACAATGAAAGTGGATGTGAAATTTACATTCTAGTCCTGTGTCCTGTGCTTTGTTGTCTGGTTAAGATGGAAACTCATCCAGCAAAATTTGACATGATTAATATAGACCCATTTTTCTGAGCCAGGGATTTCCTGAAAGAGGGTGGTAGACTGAAGTCATAAGATCTGAATCCTGATTTTGACACCATGGACCTTGATTTCTGTGTGGGTATGATGGGGGTGGAGTGGTGAGGGGAAGCTCTACTGTTCTATGACTCAGTGCCTGGCTTCTTGTAAGGCGCCCACCAGAGAGTGGAAATAGCATGGAACATGATGGTTCTGAGTGAATTCCTTGGGAGCAGAGTCTCTCACAATGCTTAATGCATGAGAAATAACAAGGAGTGTTTATTGCCTAATGAGTGTGTCATGCTGGTTTGGGCCCTGGCTTTGAGGATAGGCTGAACTGGGTCTTTTCCTTGGATCTGCCACTCGATAGCTTTGTCACTTTATGTATGATAACCTTTCTAAGTCATTTTAAAACGATATATACATTACATTGAAAAATGGAAATAAAAATAGTGCCCATATCATAAAGACGGTGGAAGGACTGACGGGACAAAGTATGTAAGATGATGTAAGAACCACCTGATATACAGTGAACACTAAAAAAATAATAATTGCTAATGTGGTGGTGTGGGATGAAGGTGGTGAGAACCAGGATTACCTGAAAGAGACAAGGATGTCAGTTTCCTTATTTGTCTCTTAGATTGTTGAGAAGATTAAAAAGAGTTTAACAGATTACCCGGCACACAGTAGGTGCCATTAAAGTGTTGATATTTTAAAGAAAAACACGTTCATAAGTTCTCCACGCTCTCCAACATAGATCAAGCTTCTCCCGTGTGAAGTCAACAGAGAAAGTAGGCGTGTGCTGCCACTGAGACATTTTCTGGGCATTAGTGTTCGATTTCATGATCAAGAAGGAACAATTCATTCCCTCCTGGGTGTGCTGTTGTCTCTAAAGACAACAGGTGCTCTGCCATAGTATAGCAAATCCTTCTTTCTTTTCCTCTTTTCTTTCTGTTCCTCCTTCTTTTGTGTTCTCTCCCCAACCCCTGCCCCCTTGCCTTTTGGTTTGTATTCAAGTTATTTTCCCTCTGCTGTGATCTTCCCCCTCACATCTGCTCTTATCCCTCCTTTGCTGCTGAGCCACATGAGTCATGAGGGCCGCTCTGACAGAGGTGCAACTGTTCTTTGGCAATCAAAGAGCTTCTCAGGCCTGCTCAAAGTCATACGGTAATGCTGCAAATGCCAGCTCAAATGCCAGCAGAAAGCTGGACCCCCTTTCATCTCTTCCTTTTGAAGAACTTCTTTGTGGGGGGCCCCTCACAAATAGTATCTTGAGACAGAGTGCATTTTAACCCATTTGTTTTGCTTTTCTTCCTCAACCCTTGTAGAAGGAGTGGGAAGTTGGAATCAGTGATCAAACTGCTGCTCCACAGAGGGAGCCTCTCCTGAAACTGCACCATGGACTTGGGCTAAAAATGAGGTAATTTCCCCGAAGTGTAGCTTTGCCACATCCACTGAATCATTTGGGAGGCCTTGTCTAGGACTGCCTCAGCACCCTACTGGTAACTCATGGGGTTACCCCCAAAGACTGTGGACTTGTCTAAAAATCCATGGGTTGTCTCATTTGAAAATTGTGAATCTGATCACATTTTTATATTTTAAATATTTTAAACTGGTTTACTGTGAACCATTATGAATATCCCAGGCTCAAAACTTATTTAGGGAGAATTTTGGATTCTAGGAATAATACCAGAAGTTTGTCCTTCTGTCAGAACATTTGTAAAGAGTTTTCCTCCTCACATTAGTAAACACCCAAAAATGAGATCAAGATTCCTTCTAAATCCCATTATTTAACTAGTCATATTTAGTTGCCTATTGTTTATATTCAGCCTAAAGGCCCTGACATCAATGCACGGAATTGGGAGCAAGGAACTGTCTTCATTCCAGAACTGAGCTGATACCTCCTGAAGGTGAGATCCTTGTGAGATGTTCCCCGAATAATTAGCAAGAGCCTGAAGGATGTATGGTTTGGTATTTAGTCTTATTCTATTTCTAACAAGCTTTGTTCCTTGTTCTGGTACAGGTGAATCAACAGCTATCTAAGGAGGAAGAGATCATTTCTGCTGTCCCACATTCGACCTCCATCCTGGACTGAAATTGGTATTGAACATCTACTGCATGTAAGCATATAACCTCCATTATCTATAGTCTTTATGAGAACTCTGTGAAATGTTGTTATACTAGGTCTTCGGATAAAGAAACTGAGGCTCAAAAGAATCAAGTGACTTTGGCAGATTATAGTTTCAAAAGATGGTCTTAGCAATATTTCCTGCTGCGTGGCTCATCCAGAGTCTTGCCTCTCTCCTACCCAGAGGGGAAGTCCATTTTTTTCTCCCCTATAAACTTGGCAGGATTTTGTGATTGCCTCAAGAGGTAGAATGTTGTAAAGGTGATGCTACATGACTTCTCAGGTTGTTTTAATAAAAGGTGACATTGTTATATCTAGCTCTTTCTCTTTCTTTAGGAATATTTACCACCGGAGCGCATAACCATGTTGTGAGGAAGCTCAGGGTATGTGGAGAGGTCACATGTGGACATTCTGTTCAATGGCTCTGGCTAAGGTCCCAGCCAACAGCCTACACCAAGTGCTAAGCCTTCCAATGATTCCAGCCCCCAATGTCAAGCCACCCCAGTTTATGGTGGCATAGCAGAGACAAGCTGATCCTGCTAAGTCCTGACCTAATTGCAGATTCACAAGCAGTGTAAACATCATTGATATTATGAAGTTTTAGGATGGTGTGTGGCATAGCAATAAAACCAAAAAAGTAAGCTTGTAAAACTAGTCCATGCATGAGTCAGGATTCAAACTTAAATCTTCATCCCACCATAGGTTCTGTGACAACTATACGACTTTACACCACTGTAGGCTGGTTCCACTGTCCCAGATCCTTATTCTTCTTATTCTTCCATGTTTCTCCTCAAGTAACTCTTCTTCTCCAAAGTCCTCTTTCAGCCTGGACCCAGAGCCATTCTGCCTCTGCTTGCTGTAGCTGTGCTCATTACTCTTCTTTCCCTAATTAATATACAGAAACCTGAGGAGCAACACACACATTCCGGATATAGACAGGCCTTATGCACTCCTGGGGATGCTTTCCACATTATATTGTGTTTTTTTTCATTGTTTCCTAAGGGCATAATAATAAGTCTTCACAGTAGTAGTGGTAAGTGTACAGGTCTTGACATCTGAATGTCGAGGTTCAAATCCTGCCTCTTCCATTCACCAGCTGTTTGACCTCAGGCAGTTTAACTTCTCTGTATCTTAGTTTTCCCAACTACACAATGAGGCTAATACCATTTCCTTCTTCATAGAGTTGCTGCAATGGATTAATGAATTAAGAAATTAGCACCCTAGAACAGCAGTTAGCATATTAGTTCTCAGTTAATGTCATTTATGGGTCACCTATAATTTAGAAGCATAGTTCATCACACATTTTTTTCTTTTTTTTAAGATTTTATTTATTTATTCATGAAAGACACAGAGAGAGAGGCAGAGACACAGGCAGAGGGAGAAACAGGCCTCTCATGTGGAGCCCAATGCGGACCTCAATCTCAGGACCCAGGATCACGACCTGAGCCAAAGGCAGATGCTCAACCACTGAGCCACCCTGGTGCCCCTAACACATTTTTTTCTACTTAGGTCATTGGACAGGAAAATAATGTTAAATTCTCCCATTGCTTGTTTTCCTCTGTGGTTCTGTGTAACCTGCTTTTGTTTAGTGTGGAAGGTGGGGCAAACTCTGCTGGTCATCCATCTTTGAGTAGGGAAGACCAGAGACTGGCCAGAGACTTTGTCATCCAAGGTTTAGCCCTGCCCTTATCTTAGCCACATCACCTTCTGCCAAATGAGAACTGTTGGCCTCTGTTAGTTGTTTGTGGTGTGTGTGAATAGATGTGTAAATCAAAATTTATTTTGGAAGACACTTGAGAAAATTGGGTATCTTTCCATAAGGACTCAGGGGAACCAATAGACAGGCAACAAAAAAGGTCGGGGAAATCTTTCTGGCTTCATACAAATAATAGAGAAACACAAACAATTGGATAGGACAAGGTAGTGGCTGACACAGCACCAATGATCACACAGGACAGAACTGCAGGGGATCTTCAGTCCAATCTCCAGGGGTAGTTCCAGGGGTGAAGCAACTGCTCTGCTACTGCCTGCATGGACTTTAAGAGCCTGTGGCTTGATTACCTTGTGTCCTTGATCACCAAGGGCATTTGACTTTGGGGTCTTGGATTCCCCATCTTCATAATTAACTTTCTGTTCTGCTTCTTTTCCTTGAAGAAAAACTGAGGTAGACAGGTAGCTGTGACAAAGCAATATATATTTAGAAGTGCCATTTGCTGAAACTAGCCGAGTGTCAGAAATTGCAGGAAACATATAATTATCCAGTCTGCCTCATGGCTGAGGAGCCCTATTGGTGTGATGGCTAAATTAGTTTTATGATATTATTTTTGGCTTAAGCTCAGGTGAACCGAGGGACCTCAGGAGGCACACAAACTCTCTGCCATCTCTCTATTTTCAGCACCTATCCTTGCTGTGTGGGAACCAATGTGATATCAACGTGAAATATAAATTGAAAAGCTTCCCTTGGCCCTCTGTGTTCCGCCCAGCTTTTTATATCAGTGACTCGATTTCTATCACTTGTCTGCCATGCTCTTGACGTCTTTGCTGTCTCAGTGTGCTGTTTAGATGCTTAATGCCTCCTCTGTTGAAGTCCATTCCCTTGGAGCTGGTGTTAATGAGGTCCCACGAAGTAGCGCTACATTTTGCAGCACAATTTCAGTTGCCCAGAGAGATGGATGGTATGAAACAGCCAAAAGGGCTCCATCAAGTCGGCATGGAGAACAGGACCACCAGGAGCCCTGAACGGAATTCAATCAGGTGGTGCTGTAGAGTAGGAGAAGGGGGAGAGATCCCTTTGACAGGAAAACAAATTGAAAGGGAAAGAAAATCAGAAGACAAATGCCAGTTTTCAAAATGGGGGCTGGGAATAGAGGGGCCCTGCATTTGGCCAAATCGAGGCTTCACACTGCAATGGTTTTCTAATATTCTGGGGAGATTTCTATCTGACATTGGTCAGGGTCTCGATTAAGGTGTCTCCTGAGGAAAGAAACTTTCCTTTGTAGCTTTTGGGTGCCAGGATTAATCTCAGTTCAGATGATGGCCCCATTTGAGCAGTTTAAAAATTGCGTAGATAGCTAGTGATTATGCCTCCTTTCCTCTCCTGTCAGCTTGCATTTAATGGCAGCTCATTGCAGATAAAAACTTGGGAGTGGTATTGCATCACGTGGGTGTACCCATGCGAGCACGTGCACACACACACACACGCTCACGTGCATGCATGCACACACTTTGAAATGTGAGCCCTGGAGAAAGTTCTAGATGAAGGGGTCCTTGTTATTGTATTAAAAGTAAAAACTGCACTTGTCTAAAAGGTACATGGCACATCTGAAGGCTCTTTGAAACTCTGCCTCTCTGCTTCAATGTTCTATGCATTTCTAAGCAGGGAGACTTCAGGCAGCTGCAGGGAATAGGACAACTTAGCACATGCCTTTAGGCTTTCCCCAGTGAAGTGACATTCTTTTCCTTGGGCAGTTCTGAAATAGCTGACTCAACTGTAGCTTCACGGCTGGGAGATTTAGACAACCTGGTGTAAATCCGGGCTGCTCTATTTACGTTGTGTGGGACCATCAGCATTTTACTTAGCAGTTTGGAGGTTCCATTTCCTCAATTGAAAGGTGGAGATATTTAATGTTGCTGTGATGCTGTTGTAAGGGTGGTATGAAATAGGGTATGTCAACGTAGTGCTTGCCGAGCAACAAGTGCTCAACAATTGTTACCAATTTCTAACAACAGCAGCCTTAAGTATTGGCCATCGTGGCATATACGAGAAGTGGTTTGGAGAGAAAAGCTGAGATTATGCACTCCTAGCAAGAAAAAGACATTAAGGAATGAGTTTCACCAACCTCATTTGGAATATAAGGCTAAGTTCTTAGGGGGTAGCATCTCATAAGTGGGCTTTTATCAACACAGTTACTTTTACAGCACACGATGTGGCCAACTGTATAAGATAACTTAACCTCCTCAAGATGCCCCTAAAGTGAGGGTGTGCAGTGGGAGAGGTGGGCATTATTGTTTCTTTAATAAAAGTGAGGCCCTGAGAGAGAGAAGGCACTTCTTGCACATGGTTCTCAGACCTGACGTGGAGTCCTGTGAGCTGCAGTGGTTATGGCCTCCTGCTCAAGCTGAGGATGAGGCCGTGACTTTTGATAGTGGAGAGGGAGAAGAGGTTGAGTTCTGAGATAACGATGGTACCTGGGATTGAGATATAACATTGGTGGTTGGCTATCAGTCTATTGATTCTGCAAATTGGGGTGTTCCTACATTCAGGCCATACAGACACAACACTACAGAGGAGCAGTGTTTTTAACCAAACTGTTGCTCTTGACATTTCACTCATTCAACACTTACTCCTTCATCTAATGAGTATGTCCCTATGCCAGCAATGGGCATCTCTCATCTCCTTATGAAGTCCACATTCTCTCTGCCCCTGTAGTCTAGATCTTAGTGAAAATCTCAGCCACATAATTAGCCCTCTGAGCCAGATTCCTTGGTGTGTCTTAGCTTCTTGCTTTCCCTCACTTGCTGTTCACTTGTCCCTTGTTTGGCTTTTTGAGGTGGCCTCCTAGTGTCCCTTCCTCTAGTTGCTTGTGTGGAACCTCCTGCTTACATCCTTGAAAGGCTTCTTCCAGAGTGATGGCCAATTTCCTTAGCATGACTCAAAGGCCTTTCCTTATCTGACCCCTCCCTACTCAGCCTCATCCTCTGCCACCCTCTCTCCTGCCTCCTTGCTTCAGAAATACTGGTACCTTTCCTAGCACTGCATGTGCTTTCTTGCTTTGGAACCTTGGCTGTATTCTCAGCTGAACTGTATTTGCCCTGCCCCAGTGGCCTGGAAAATACTTGTGTTTCCTTTTAGATTTCTCTTCAATGTCCCCTCCTCTGGGAAGCCTTTCTCTCTTTTTTTATTGCTTCTGTGCAATGTTGATTATGTTCTCCATAATCATCCTTCTCTGAATAATCCTCCAAAGTTGAACTAAGCACATCAGACTGTAATTATTTGCATGTAAGTCTATCTTAAAAGATAGTCCTCTACTCCCTGAGGTTAGCAACCATGTCCTCAGTGCCTCAATAAGATTTACACAATTAATTAGGGAAATCAATCTATGGATGGTAGCCATATTTAAAGACAAGTGCAGGGTAGATATTATTTGAGAAAATTGCTATTTTTTTTTTCTGGAATGCTCTCTGATGATTTGTGTGTATGTAAAGAATGTTTTCTGGCTTTAGTAAGGATGCTGGCTCTGGTGTCATTCCACCCTATCCAAGTGGTGGGGTGCCTGCCTCAGAGTCAGAGAAAAATGACTAAGCTTCCTAATTATAGTATGGTAAGAGGGGTGTAGAGTCCAGAAATCAGGGCCTGAAGGGCAGCCAACTAGAAAGGTTTTGGGGATTTGGAATGCAGATGTGTCCCCTCAGCAGGAAACAAGTCCAAACCGGAAAATGAAGCAAAGAGGGAATAGGCAGGAGCAGAAGGCAAGAGCAGAAAGAAAAAAGAACAATGAAGAAATGGCAACATGGGGCCAACCAAAAAATACAAGGGTTTGTGCAATGGGTTTGTGTTATTACAGCTCTATAACAGCAACAAGTTGCATTTTAAAATCTGACTGGTGAGTCTTCCACTTCTTTTCATCTTTCTTTGTCCCTCCTATGGAAGGGGACTTCATCATAATGTCACATCATCTTTTTTTCCCTTTTGAATGGAGTTCACAGTATTAGCTTCACAGCAAAAGTGAGAAAAACATACAGAGATTCCCATGTGCCCCCTGTCCCCACACATGCATAGCCTCCCCTGTCATCAACATCCCACGGGAGAGTGGGATGTTTGTTATAACAGACGTGCTGGCATCGATGCATCATAATCACTCAAAGACCATAGTTTATCTCAGATTAATTCTTGGTGTTGTGCATTCTAAGAGTTTGGACAATGTAATGATATGCATCCAGTTTTACAGAATCATACAGAATAGTTTCACTGCCCTAAAAATCTTCTCTGCTCCATCTATTCATCCCTCCCTTCTCCCTAACCACTGGTGTCCACTGATCTTTTTATAGTTTCCATAGTTTTGCCTTTTTCAGAATGTCATATAGTTGGAATCATACAGCGTGTAGCCTTTTCAGATCAGCTTCTTTCACTTAGTATCATGCAGTTAAGGTTCCTTCATGTCTTTTCATGGCTTGATAGCTCATTTCTTTATAGTGATAAATAAAATTCCATTGTCAGGATGTCTCACAGTTTATTTATCCATTCACTTACTGAAGGACCTCTAGGTTGCTTCCAAGTTTTGGCAATTATGAATAAAGCTGCTTTAAACCATCATGTGCAGGTTTTGTGTGGACAAAATTGAAAACTTATGCTTTCAATTCATTTAGATAAATGTTTTGTTTTGTAAGAAACTGTCCCACTGAGGCTGTACCATTTTGCATTCCCACAAGCATCTACTGTTGCTTGTGTTCTGGATTTTAGAGTGTGGTGCTAACTTATTGTTGCTTAATTTGCATTTCCCTGATGCCATAGGATGTGGAACATCTCTTCATATGCTATTTGCCATCTGTATACCTTTTCTGGTGAAGTGTCTGTTTAGTACTTTTGCCTATTTTTTCAATTGGATTTTTTGTTTTCTTATTGTTGAGTTTGAAGAGTTCTTTGTATATTTTGGATACCAGTGCTTTATTGGATGTGTCTTTTGCAAATATTTTTTCCCAGTCTGTGGCTTTCTTTCTCATTCTCTTCACAGTGTCTTTTCCAGAGCAGAAGTTTAAAATTTTAATGACGTCCAGTTCATCAATTATTTCTTTTATGGATTGTGCTTCTGGTGTTGTATCTAAAAAGTCATTGTCATACTCAAGGTCGTCTAGATTTTCTCCTCTATCTTCTAGGAGTTTCATAGTTTTGCATTTTACATTTAGATCTGTGATCTATTTTGAGTTAATTCTTGTGAAGAATGTAAAGTCTGTGTAGATTCTTTTTTTTTTTTTTCGCATGCGAACATCCACATCCTTTGGTGTGAATATTTTATCATTTAAAAAATACAGATGTAGAGATTTGTGTAAGTTCTTTATTGTTTCATCTTTCAGTGTTTACTTTTACGGCTTATCAACACCAACCAATACACACACAGTAGTGTCTCAAGCTACTGTAAAAATCTGGGGAGTCAGTGTTTCTCTGCCTTTCTCTCCCCCTCCCACCTACCACTTTTGATATATTAGATTAAATTTCAGCCCTGGGCCAATCTGTCAGAGAAACAGGAAATGTCTTTTGCTATGACATATTTGCTAGCGGCTGAGGTTTGAAACCAGGTGGGTATTAGTTCTTGCACAGAAGCAATTTCTCCCCATCAAAGAGCTAGAATCACTGGACCTGCCCAGCCCAAACCTTTGCTTTGTACGGATCAGTCTCTCTGATGTGAAAAACATCTTTTAATAAACACATTTAACAATTTGCAGAATTCTTGAGAAACTTAAGGAAATAAAGAAGACAACAACTTTCTGCTTTGGGAGGAAAATCAACTCTAAATATAGTACGCTTTGATCCACACTGAAATTGTATGTGGATGATTGTCATATGGTTATTAACACCCTGAACAGGCTGTATGTGACTGGAGACAGAGTGATAAGAGGGAGGGGAATGCACATCTCTCAGAGAGCCTCATAGCGTGCTCCTGTTATCACAACTATCTCTAACTAGAGGAGAGTCCCCAGCTCACTTTCTCTTAGCATGTGGAAGTTAAGGAGTGGCTCAGAGTTGCTTTGACTCATCACTAGGAGCACATGGTGAGGGAAGGGAACCCACCTCTCCTTCATGCTCTCATGCCTTTGCTATTCTGCTGAAGGAAAAATCAATACCAAACACAGAGAACAAATCTAGCAGCACCAGAGAGGCAGCACTTCCCTCGTGCTTGCCTAAAGAAGATATCTTTTGCAGGTCCTGGCCAAGAACTGTAATGGCTGCTGCCAGCCCCTAGATTTTCCTTGTAGAAGGAATTATTTTTACACTGGTGTCCCTACTAGCTACCTCCTCTTTCAGAATTCCTAACCAGTAATCACCTTAGAACTCATTCAGTAATCACCTTAGAACCCATTCCAAATCAGCCTGGAGATCCAGGTGGAAGCCCAGAGCAGAGGGAGGCATCCCAGGTTTTAGAAGCCAACATTCATTCCTCCCTTTCGTGTTATGAGGAATCTAGGTCACTGACACCCGAGATAAGTTGTTCAAGGTGTGGTGGCCTTGAGGCCAAGGCAAGTTGTGTATTTTGCCTTGAGGTTTTAAGGGACTTATTTGCAACAGAAGCTAGGAAGCTGCCTGAGCAAGAGAGCAGTGTGGAGCTTAGGAGGAGCTGCATCCAGCAATAACCACCAAAACACTGCTATTCCTCTCTTTGCCGTGCTAATCAATGATTCTCTTTAGAGTTAAAAAATAGTTTTTAAAAGTTACTTTGAGTTTTTATATATTGATTTCTATCTACTTCTGTATCTATATCTAAGTCTATATCTATACATGTTAATTTTAAACTTAACCAGGAATGGAAACTTCATGGCTTTGCACAGTAGTCAGTGAAATGATCACCTTAAATGATTTGCCAATAATTATTTAAGCAATTTTCCTCTTGGGACTAATAATAAAATAGTAATCGTAATCATGCTAATTATAGTAATAAAGCAACAGCCATCACATGTTAAACATGTTCGATGTCTAGGCCCAGTCCTTAGTCCTTTATGCATTTTTTCTTATTTAATTCTTACAGTTCTGATTAAGAGATGACATTCTGTGCAGGTATCAGAGAATACAAACAAAAAAAAAAAAAAACAAGACAAAAAGTCCTTAAAATTTACCATTTGCTTTCATTTTGCTTTATAGCCATTTGCTTTATTAGAATGTGCTATAGAGTATTTTTGGAACATGGTGTAGGGTCTGTAGTTCTGAAATCAACTGAAAATTGTTTGCCTATTTTATTTTTTTAAAATTTATTTGAATTCCAGTTAGTTAACATAGAGTGCTATATTAGTTTTAGACATTTGCCTCTTTTAAAACAGCATTTGTAGATTCTATTGTGAAGGTTAATATTAATGACAGCAATAATAATAATAACAGTAAAGAAAGGAATCTTCTTCTGAGCACTGAAAGTTTACCAGGCACTGTTTCACCTGTGTGGCATGTGTTAGCTCATTTCAACCTTTTGAAATGGGTATTACTGTGTCCATTTGCAGATGGTGAAGCTGAGATTCACAAAGGGCAGATGGCTGACCTGAAAACCCTCAGCTGGTTAGTGATGGAATCGACATCCAAAGCAGACTGGCCTGATCCCTGAGTGCTGTGGGGCCATCTGCAAAGAGTGCTGTGCAGCCTGCTGTGAGCCCATCATGGAATAACTACCATCTAGATGTGGGGAAGAGCTGTTAGAATTGGGGAAGGGGGTAGGGCTCTCTCATGAAAACCACACTGACTGGACTCTTGGGCCAAGGTCTTTTTCTCCTTGATCAAGTGTCTGGCATCTGTCCAGTAGCAATGACCTCCATGCCATGGTATTTAATATGTGAAGAAGGAGCTCTACCAGCTGGGAGAGAGAGTTGAAATACGTAAATTCAGTTGGACGCCAACACTGGAGGACCTGTTTTATACACTTAAGGAGCTTCTTACTTCGTTTCTGCTTTTTCTGGAAACTGTCTCTCCACTCTGCGGACTCTCATGACAACCATATTATATGATGTCATTTGGGCCCACACTGGGTCAGACATGGTTCCCCTGGGAATCTGGAACTGGGACTTAGATATTCCAGCCTCAGAGGGAACTGTGGGTGGCCTAGAATGCTAAGCTGCAGTGACAAAGTGTAATGAGGATGCATTTGAAAGCATGGAGGGGAAAAACCAGGGAAGCAGTCATAAAGACACTCTAGTTTTGGTCTATTTCTGAGGCTCCTCTGTGTCTTTGAGTAGTTTAGTGAGATCATCTATTAAAAATTAAATATAATATGGCAAATTTCCATTTTTGTTTAAATTAATTATGTGGAATTCTGTCATTGGCAAATAAAGGGGTCTTAATTCTGGAGCGTCTAAAGTCCAAACCCAGGTTAGGCAACAGCCGCAAAACTCTAGAAGAGGGGATGTGATAGTGAACATGGCCATGGTAAACAAGAAGCCAAAGGAAATGACAGCATCCAGGGTCTCCATCAAGTCCTGAAAACTGAGGATTGAGGGCACTGGTGTTTACAGTCCAGTAATAGAATTGCCCATGGGTGAGGAGAAGAAATCTCCTGCTCTGCTTCCCCCGCTCCCAACCTGGAGTAGAATGGAAAAGGGGGTGAGGATGGGCAGGAGGCCCAGAGGAGCAGAGGAGCAGTAGCTGATGCTTCTGGAGAGCCAGCCCGAAGTTGGAACCATGCGGACATGGTGGCCACTGGGAGGGGGCAAGGTGCCTATGGCAGCCATGCCCAGTGGGGTGTTTGGAGGAAGGGATTTGGAGGGATTTGGGATTTCTGTGAAATGCGGAAGGGCCTGTGGTGTCTGCTATGTTGTTACCACTGTTGTGATGCCACCTGAAGCAGCAAAGTTTACACAAACTGAGGATAGTAGAGAATGAATCCGGCTCAGATGGAGGATAACCAACAAAGTCACCTTACTTGACTCAAATTTGGCAGAGATGGTTTTCAAATGTAAAGCATTATCATTCTACTTGCAGCTTCTCTCTATCTGAGCCAGACATGAGACCAGGGGGGAATAACTGCCCACACTGGACATTTCTAAACGTTCCTCCAGCCTCTTTCCAGGTGGACTCACCTCTGAAAACTCTGATGCCACCCCTGTGGCTGCATGATTCCCTTTTGCAGCAGAAATTCTAACTCCACAATTGAAATAAAGAAAAATCCAGGAGCTGAATCAGGTGGAATTGTTGCAAGATCTCACGTTGTTTTACTACACTACCTTTCTTCCATTAAAAAAAAAAAAAAGAAAAGAAAAGAAAAAAAGATATGTATTATCTTTGAAGGAGAAGCGCCTAAGAAGTGCTGTTCTATGCTGACAGAAAGGGAATCTAGCTTCTTAGGTGTTTTTCTGAGTAAGAATACTCAGGTGATTCTTACTCTTTTTCTTCTTCCTTGGAAGCTCTGCGAGTCTTTCGGATAAAAAGTTCTGAGATCCGTGAGCAGAATTTCTCCCATCTTTGTAGTTCCAGGTCATTTTGGTGCTATGTTTTGGTTGTGTTCATGAGAAATTTGTCGTTTCTAAGTCACTGCACACATTTTATACCTGAATAAAAGAGAAATACGCATAGATGCCATTGTGCTTGATTGAATCCTTATGCATGACAATCTGAAGGTGCTTATTTGGGGCATTATGATCAATTAATGATTTACTCATCTCTGACTTAAAGCAATGTGTGGTGTATCACCTATGGCTGATGAAAGGCATCGTAGAAGTGCAAAATGTTATTAGCTTTTAAGGAAGGGATGATAAGATTTGAAGCATAACCTAGCCCTGGAAATACTCATTCTCGGGTAAGCTGCTTGCAGTTCAAATTGCAGCAGCAAAGAGGCTTTTGGTCCCCACACGCATTAATCTTTTAAGCAGAAATGAAGCCTAGAAACTCCTGCATCTCCAAATGGAGCGGGTGCCTGGGATGTATACAGTAGGCATCTTAGGGATCAGAGTGGGCACTGAATCTAGAGATGTACCTACTGGCCTCTCTGGGTGACCTTCAGCCGGGGGCCGAGTGGGTGGGGTGCGGAGGATGGCGTGAGCTGGGCAGAAGGCTTTGTTTGGCTCCAGGAGGCACCTCATCAGGACAGGATGAGGCATGCATCTCTGACTGATGGGCTGTTAGAGCTTTAAAATGTTTGCCTTGAGTGACCTTAGGGAGAAACACCATCCTCTCTGGCTTAATGTGAATTAAATTTTTCGATTACTCTAGAGGAAGGAAAGGCAGCGGCTCCAAGCATGCTTATTTGTGGAAAGTAAAATGAAATTAAACACTCGAGCAGAAGGAATCTTAGCAGCTCGCTGATCCCAGGGCATCGCCCCTTGCCACTCAACGGCAGTGAAAATTTGATTTGAGGGTAACGGATATTTCAAATGGAGTGTCCTGAATCCATCTAAACATGTTTTGATTCTGAGAGAATAACTATACTAATTTATATATCCTGGGAAAGAAATGAAGCATTTTAATATTTTTTCTTCCTTCAAGGAGAGTGCTATAGATCCCGCCACTAATGGAAGGAGAATTTAATATAGGCATGTGTGGTCCTGTTGGCTGATGTTTTGTGGTTTGCCATAAGCACGCAGAGAGAGGATCCTTTCTTGGTCATGGGATGCTCAGATCAAAAATGAGGTTTCTAGGATTGGAAGAAAATCTAATTGTTCTCATAAAGGTGAAAACCTGGATGGCTCTTTCTTTCTCTTTAAGGATGAGAAAAAGTGTGTGTGTGTGTGTGTGTGTGTGTGTGTGTTTCATTAGAGTGTGAGCAGGCAATCTTGATTATATATCAGAGAGCCCATGATGTATTATCTGCAAGTAGATATATTTAAAGTCTGGAATAGAGAGTCGCAGAATTATTGTCACCATCATCCTTGGGGGACCTGTGAATGTGCCAAATCCCTATGAGTTTGGAGTGCCAAAATGACAGACTTGAGACATAACTTCACCTCTTTTGGGTTTTATTTGCAATCAGAGCGTAATCTCTTAAATACAGGCATATTTGTGTGAGGGTGTATATACACAAGTGTGTACCTGGCCGAGCTGTTCACTCAACTCAGAAACCTTCCCTGTAACATCCCGGATGGCCTGGCATCCAGATGTAGCTTGAAGGCTTGCAAAAAAGACAATAGAACTATTTCCAGGGATCACCCATCCTACCATTAGACCACTCTGGTTTCTAGAAGATGATCTTCCATACAGAGTAGAAACCTACCCCTATAAAACTTTACTTATCATCCTGGGTCTATCCTTCACAGTAACAGAATTTTAGGCATTAGAAATTAGAACTGATAGCATTTTATGTAATCTGGGGGCTGTTGTATTTCCCCTTACCTGTTTATTTCCAGACTAACCACTGCTTGTCCTTTATTCCTCATAAATTGTGCTCAGGGGCCTTGTCGCCCAAGCTCAGCATGCTGGCTGCCTGCCACCTGCCCACTGCCCACCAGCAGCAGCCCAGCCCCGCAGCCTCACACCTATGTTCTGGTTCATCAGAGTCTCTCCCAGCATGCAGCACCCAGAAATATTTCATAATTCATATTTTTTTCCCTCATCGCACCATCCTTCCTCATAATTAACATAGATGGCTGTGGTTTGAATGCAATTTTTCATCTCCAGGGCACATTTTTATGAAATTTACCAGAAAAGCTTCATTTCCCTTCTCAGAATATAGAAAGATTTTTAATTTACTGCACCAACAGGAGGTAGAGAAGGGGTCTCCTCGGTCAAAGATCTGGGATTACAATTTAAACACAGCTCCCCAAAGGAAGTTCCTCACCAACAATGAGGTAGTTGTTGACAATCTTCAGAGACCATGGGTCTTGCTAATTGCTTTCTCTTTCTTTGAGCTAAAGCTTCTGTTAAATTATTTCAACATATCCCAAGGGGGACTTGCTTTCCTTGCTTGTTTTCTTTCTTTTTCTAGGGATCCAGGGCCTACGCCCTGCCTGGGGTCTTAGCCTGGCTCCATTCCTCACCAGCGAGGTGAATTTGGGGCAGTCTTTTTGCAGCTTGGAGTCTCAGTTTCCCTATCTAGAAATGAAGGGCAGGAGTTTTGTAGAGCTTAAATGAGATGATATGTGGAAAATGATTAATCAGCCTTTTGTCAGGAATATATTTGGGATTGCTGCATAGAATATGAGGCACCCAGGGAAAAGTGAATTTCAGATAAATAATGAATAACCTTCATGGTGTGTCCCAGATATGTCATCACTGTCACTTTCCTGCTCTCATCCTCTCGTGGTCCTTTCTTTCCTTCTCTTCCTCTTCTTTGTCTCTCTCTCCTTCATTCCTTTCTCCTCCCCAGCACCTAGTTCTAATCTTACAGGCATGTCAGTGGTAGCATGACTGCACTCTAAATTTCGTTTTTTTCAGGGGAACTGTACCTGCTGTTAGTGGTAGGGCCCAGCAGCCTGGGAGGCAGTCAAGGAGACAAGAGGAGGTGGCAGCGTGTAAGTGGCCTGTGGGCTGGAGGGTTGTTTTACATCCCTTTCTTTTTTTTTTTTTTTAATTTTTATTTATTTATGATAGTCACAGAGAGAGAGAGAGAGAGGCAGAGACACAGGCAGAGGGAGAAGCAGGCTCCATGCACCGGGAGCCCGACGTGGGACTCGATCCCGGGTCTCCAGGATCGCGCCCTGGTCCAAAGGCAGGCACCAAACCGCTGCGCCACCCAGGGATCCCCGTCCCTTTCTTTTTAAAGAGTCTTGCTTGGTGACTAAAAAGTCAAGTTTGCCCACATGAACAGCTCACTTCGGCCCACTCAAGCCTTCACCAGAAATGGAAACGTTTGTCTCCATCATCAGCACACTTCAAAAAAAAAAAAAAATCAATGTATTATGGAATATATTTTCATTTTTCATTTTTCCCTCATCGTTTCTTAGTTTGTTTCTTCATGAAACCCCCAAACAAAGGCTATATTCAGAAGCACTCAAGTCATGCTCCTCGCTCAATATTCTCTTGCTCTGGCCAAGAATCATTAAGTCCATCCTCTTTCTGGGCCCTTCCGCTCTTCTCTGGATTACTGTCCATACCTAATTTTTCTTTCTGCTTCCAACCTCTTCTCTCCATAATCAATTTTCCACTGAACGCCACTCATGTTATTTTATAACTTCAAGTATGTTCATTTTATTCCCTTCTTGAAAAACCTTCAGAGGCTCCCATCATCCCTGGAGAATCCACAAGAGGCGCCTCAGCATGGTCTACGGTAGCCATGGCTTTCCTGGGGCATGTGCTGCTTGAGATCCTGTGAGAGCCTTTGTGTCTCCTTCCTTCACATGCATTCTCTCCCCTTGTAAAGGCTGTTCTGCCCCTTAGAACCTCACTCAGGTTTCACCTGCTGTGGGACACCTTTGCTGGTCAACCCAGTTACTGTGCACCCCTTTCCTGTTGTGGTTACTTTTATCATGTGCCAGTCTCCCGCCACGCCTGCCACATCTTAAGCCTCACGAGGGCAGGGCCTGGGTATTAGGCATCTGTCCAACCACACCGAGAGCACAGGGCCCGATACAAGGGAGGTGCTCCCAATTGCAGCAATATCATCAAAGAGAAAGCTTTGGGAGGCTATAAAATGCACGCTTACCCTAACATTTGTGAGGCCCAGAGCAACAGTGTGAATGGAGGCCCATAAACCGTACGCCTAAGTATTTAAAAATTATAAATCAAGCTAACAAACTGTTCTGTAAAATAAGTTCTATCTTCCTACCTTGATAAATGTGCCCTCATCATGGCAATACCAAATATATAAAGCTTTATGTTTTTAATGATGGAAAATCGGCAAAATACCAAAGACGGCTGAATTTAATTATTAATGCACACATCTGAGAACTCTCTTGATGAGTTGGTGACATTTGCATGAGAATAAAATGAAGACATACATAATTCATAAATTACCATATATTTATTCCATTAAATTTATTCTCTTCACTTAACTTGAGCAAAAATCCCTAATTATGTGATTTTTCACATAATTTGAGTTCTATTCATAGTGATCATCTGAAGGATTAAAACTGTAGTTGTATTCAAGATGTATTTTAAATATATTTAAATATATTTTCATAAGAAGATAAATAAACATCAAAGTCAAAATATAAAATTAAAATTATTTTTTATGTATATTTTCAAAATGTTTTAATAAAATCAGAAATAAAACTAACAATTTTAATTTTAATTTTTGAACAGTTAGCTAAATCTTATTAGATGTTTCTCAAAATAAATTTGCAATTCTAGCATTCAATATTCCTCAAGGTGCTAATGTAAAATCTCAGTATCATACTTCAAGCATGATATATAGATATATATATTTAAAAGCTATATGCATTATTTAATATTGCAAAACATTCCTCGGTTGCCATGTGCAACTGTTGTGAATACCTAATTCACGAGTCCATGCAGAACTACAAACTGGAATGTGGAGAGGAGCAGAAAAAGCACTCTCAGTGCTACTGGGAAATAGTACTTCATTATGCACAATTCCACTGTTCATGCTTAGAGAAAGGATTTGACAAGTTAATTAGTCTTTTCTCTTAGCTAAGCACAAATCCTCTCCACGCCCAGAAGTTGTGCCTGACTCCAAGTGCTGGACAAGTGGCAAAATCCATAAACCTTCATGACATTCAGGTTCACTTGCTTTTTGTTTTTCTTTTTAAATTGAGATATAATCAGCATATCACTTATAGGTTTCAAATACACAACATAATGATTCGATATCTGTATACATTGCAAAATGAGGACTTAGGGCAGGAGGTGCAAAGTGGCATTTGTCTGGGACCTGAACAGTGTTAGTTACCAGAGCAGATGTTTGAAGTCCTGGGTCAGACTGTGTCAGTGCTAGGTGCCAGATCTTGAGTAACAAGGGTGTCTGTGAAGCTCTTTAACATATTTATCTTTTGTCTGTGTTTTCTCTAATTCATGTGGGGTCCAGTAAAGTGTAAGGTACAGGGCATAGGTCCTTTTCGCCCCAACCTGAGGGGTATACTGATCCAATCTGTTGTTTATGTGAGTATATTTTAAATAGCTTAATTTCTTTCATATTTAAAGTATTATTGCAATCTTGTTTTTTTTACTTCGAATTGATAGCCCAAAGGCCTCAAGGCCGGGTAGTCAGAGCACAGAAGTAGGGATTGGGAAGCCTGGCCTTGAATTCTAGCTTGGTCTCAAATTCATGGTATGAACGGATGCACCTCTAAGTCTGTTTTCTCATCAGAAAGAAAAAGGGAGGGGGGTGGAAATTAGAGTAATTGTTAGGATTAAATAGGATAAAGTGGAAGGCTTGAGTCACTAAGAAACAGGGTTTTTTTTTTTTTTTTTTTTTTTAGATTTTATGTATTCATTAGACACACACACACACACACAGAAGCATAGACAGACAAAAGAAGCTGGCTCCCTGTGGGGAGCCTGATGCAGGACTCAATCCCAGTACCCTGGGATCATGACCTGAGCCAAAGGCAGATGCTCAACCACTGAGCCACCCAGGTATCCCTAAGAAGCACTTTGTAAATGAAGGGATTCATTTGGTATAGCCTGGTCCGGTTTCTAGGCCTGTCATACCAAAGTACCACAGCCCAGTGACTTCAATAATAGAAAGAGCACAAACTTATTTCCTCCGTGTCTGTGGGATGGAAGTCCAAGATCGAGGTGTCAACAGGGTCTCCTGCAGCATCTCTCCCCAGCTCATGGATGGCTGTCTTCGTCCAGTGTGTGGTCCTTCCTCCTTAAAAGCCTGTGCCCCCAACTTCTCTTCTTCTTAGGACACTGATGCTCCAGGGTTAGGGCCCACCCCCATGGCCTCTGTGACCTCGGCATCCTAAGGGAAGGTTTAAACAGGTCTGAGTTTCAGCCTCCTCATCTATACAGTGGGATTGATATGTGCTAGAGCTGCTGTGAGGATCAGCTAAAATAATGTGCCTGAAATTCTTGGCAGAGCTCCTGGCATGTGGTAAGTGCTCAATAAACAGGAATTATTATGACCTCCATAGCTTGTTTTGCCACTAAACCCCAAATGACTTTGTCCTCTTCACAGTTTTGGAGGATGAGAACCAACTGGGGAATGGAGCCAGGTACGTGCAAACAGACTTGTAAAGAACAGATAAAGGTTTTGAATATGCAAATATGAAGGAGAAGAATATTTGGGGTAGAGAGAATGAAATGAGTACAGGCACAGAAATAGAAATATGCAGGGGCCTCTATGGTGGCTGGCAACGAGATGGGTTTGAAGGCATTTTAGGAGACATGGATTGGACTTGACTAGATGAGGTTGGAGAGGGAGGGTAGGGACAGCCTTGCTAGACTTGCATCCCCAACTGGGAGCCATAACCAGGGTCTGGTGCTCAAGGTTGAAGGCTTTGACTCAGGTGTACAGGCTGGGATGCCAGGAAGTGGGGAAGGGAGTGGGTATGTTGCAAAACCTGGCCCGTAGCCGTGTGGAGCCCTTTCTGCTGCTCGGGGAGCCTGCTGTATAGTCGGAGGCAGGACTTGAGCATTTCTCTGCAGGACATTAGTGAAAAGGCATGAAAAGCACAAGCTGAAGGATGAATGCACCGTAGGGCTGGGTGTCTCATTGTCCTCAAAGAGCATGTGGATGCAGCTTTTTTTTTTGTGGTCTCCACAAGCCATCACTCACTTGGATTCCCCTACACCCATGATTAAAGGCAGAAACAGAGTTTTGTCACTGTTTCTTTTGTTTGCAATATCCAGAGTATTACCACTCTTCTCTCTGCTGAGTTAGGCCAAACAGCCTCTAGCCCTGGTGACTGCGTAAATTTACCTGCATGGCTTCATCTTTTTTCTCTCTCTCTCTCTTCAAGTTTTACAATCCCCATTCTATTTTTCTTTCTTTATAGAGGTTCTAGGATTTTTGTTTTAATTTTGTAAAAAAAAAAAAAAGTTAGGTGTGCCTAGGTGGCTCAGTCCGTTAAGTGTCTGCCTTTGGCTCAGGTCATGATCCTGGAGTCCTGGGATCGAGCCCCTTGTCGGGCTCCCCACTCAGTGGGAGTCTGCTTCTCCCTCCTTCTCTATTCCCTCCCCATCTCAAGCTCTCTCTCTCTCAAATAAAGAAAATCTTTAAAAAAATGTTAATCGAAGTTTAGATGATAACAAGGTTATATCAGTTTCAGGTGTACTTTCTCTTTGTCATAGGATTTTGTGACCTTTTCCACCTCAAACCAAGATTCAGAGCAGCTACCTTACCCATCCCCAACCTCAGAAAGCCACTGGGGCCCCTGAGAACTGATTCATTTGTTCTCTGAGCCTGTGCTTTTTTTCAAAAGACAAATTGACCTCTGTTCTATTACAGAGAATTAGTAGGCACTAATTTATAGTCACTTTATTTCCCATCAAATGACTCCTAGAAGCAATAAAAGGCTGGATAAAGGCCATCCACAAACTTCTAAATTGGAAATATCTGTGACCAATTGTCTTCACCTTAAAAATCCCACTTAGGGGCTGGCAACCATTTCCTGGTATGATGTTAGATGCACCCTAGTCTTTCTGTGTTTCTTGAGCTTTGGAAAAAGAAATACTGTGTATGTAGCTTTCCAGCTGAAAGGTGCTGTGTTCAGCACATGGCCAGAGTGTGTGCGAACACACCAGGCTGACCGTGAGAGATTTTTTTCCAATACAGCCTTCCAGTCTCTACTCTTCCCACCCCCCTCCGTGGGGGTTCATTTCTCAGAGCACAGTGTGTCCTCGGAAAAGTCATGTAGCTGTTGGCAGCGAGAGGTGCTCTCCCAGCACTGAGGGCTCCTGCCTCACTCCTACAGGCTGGGTCACCTCTCTCAGAGAGTCCTTGGATCTTGAGGACAAAGACAAGAAAGCAGTAGTAGGGGAGAACGTGCTACAGGGAAATCTCACTGAGCAGGCCTCCAGGCAATGACTCCAGCTGACAATATCAGAGGTGAGACCTCAGCTCCAACCCTTAAAACACCACGGCTGGAGGAAGATAGATAACCTTTGCCTGTTTGGCTCACTATTTCTGTTCTCACTTGTTTCTCACATTTGTGGGTACCCATGTTCGGGCCAGCATCTGGCTTCTTCTGAATCAGGGAGGCCATTGAAGAGGACAGTCAGGGTTTGGAAAAGTCTTTTCAGGAGGTGAGGAAGGTTGTGTGGAGGGCACGCAAGCTTGGATTGAGGACAAAAGAAGAGGATTGAAAAAAATTAAAGAAAAGCAATGTGTGTGAGTGAAAAAGGGGACAGAGCCACGCAGGAAAGGTAGGTCCAGTCAGGCATCCTCCCGATTTGGTCAATGACAGATGGAAGGCTAAGTTTAACCCACAGGTACCTTCAGTGATACTGCTCTGGCGGGGTGGGGGTGGGGGGGGTCTGAAGGAATCCTGGGCCCTGATATTTCCTAGTTGTGTAAACATGGGTAAATCATGTAGTATTCTTGAACGTCAATTATCTGAAGTCTACACATTCATTGATGTCTCCCATCTATCACAGATCAGTATCTTAGATTGCTATACTCAGGAAATGAAGAGGTGAGCCCTGGTACTGCCCCAGCCATCTTGGGAACCCAAGGAGGCGGGGCAAGTTGAAAGCATGGCTCCTGATGGGGTTTGCCAGCACTGTTGCTGAGCAAACTCAGACAAACTTATCATAAGCAAAGCCAGTAATTCAGGACATGGTGGGGGAGGGGTTGGAAAAGAGAAATGGAGAAATTTATTTCGGGTGTCTGCAGCCAAGCGAGGTGGTGGGCTCAAGCCTTAACAACTGACCTCCCTTCCAGCAAGATGGACACCTAGAGTCTTATAGGAGAGGTTCAGGTGCAAGAACAGGTGGAGAGGGTGTGATCGTGGGTGAGGGTTGGTAGGTGTTGAGCCCACTATCAGGGGCAGGGAAGGGTGTGTGTGGAGTGTGGTTCTTCTAGGCTATCAGCGCTTTCCCGGTCCGGTGTCTCGGGATGTTCCAAGTCATTGCAAAATGCCTTCATCAATGTCTCAATAAAGTGCAATAAGAAATGAGCACAATGGGTTTTAGTTAGAGCATGAGGTAAGTGGTCTTGTCTATTTCTGGTTCTAACTGTTGAGGTCTTTGGTTGGGCAAGAGGGCTTGCCGACACTAATAATAATATCCAACAACAGTACTGTCATAGTGATCAAATAAGATCATGCGTGTGGAAGCAGTTTGTAAACTGTAAGCACTGTCTAGTGTGAGATACTATTGCCTACCACCTGACTCTCATTATTTACATGAACCAGGCCAGAGACTGGCCAGAAATTACAGTGTGCCTTCAAGGAGTGCACTTTTATTACTTCCTACTGCATAGTGATTTGGACTATGTCAACAGGCTAGATTAGTGAAAGGCCTTGGAATATTCTGTAATGGTGTGGTAGTAGATGTTGGCAGTCTTAGTTTTAAAAAATGCATATCTTCACACTTTATAAATTCTTTTTTTTTAAATTTTTATTTATTATTTATGATAGTCACACAGAGAGAGAGAGGCAGAGACACAGGCAGAGGGAGAAGCAGGCTCCATGCACCGGGAGCCCGACGTGGGATTCAATCCCGGGTCTCCAGGATCGCGCCCTGGGCCAAAGGCAGGCGCCAAATTGCTGCGCCACCCAGGGATCCCCACACTTTATAAATTCCTATGATGCTTCCTAACTCAGCCCATGGTCTGTGTGGGGCAGAGATGTGAATATTCTGGTTACAGTGCAGGAAAGAATCCCAGCTTACCTTCCTACCAATTCTTTCTTCTTGGAAAATTGGTTTACTCTTAGTCATCCTGCTTAGAGGATAGAGGCCGGTCGGGTGGAAATGCACTTTTGTACTTTGTACTTTCTTTTTTTATTAAGTTAACTCTTACCTTCACCACGGGGCTTGAACTCGAGACCCTGAGATCAAGAGTCGTATGCTTTACTGACTGAGCCAGTGAGACACCCCTGTATTCTGGAAACAAATGGAATGTGGAGCTAGAAGAGCTGAGTTCAAGTCCTGACTCTAATATTGTCCATTTGTATGACCTCAGGCAAATCAGTTCACCTGCCCAGAGCCCTGCTTGTGTTATTTGCAAAAGGGAGAAGATGTAGGAAATGCCTATTTTACCAACGCACAACATGTGGGGAGGACAAATGTGTGACAACTGTAAAGTGCTAATGTATTTGAATATAATCATGTGAGCCATCTGTTTTCTCTTCCTGTCGTCCACATTCTGTCCTGCTGGGGAAGCCTACATGGTCTTTCTGCACAGGCTCTGCACCGAGTTACGTGTGTCGGAACCTCACTGAGTTCTGATTGCTGATTTAATACTCATCACCTTTAAGATCCACAACGGCTTCTTCGACCAAGTGGCCGTGAAGAGACAAGAAGTGTAATATCCCAGGATGGAGCCTGAGGTCTGTGCTGTACTTCTAATGAAGGTGATCTCTGGTAATCTTTGGCTCTGAATACCTCCGCTGCGTGCTTTTCATCATGTTTATGATGAGAAAGGTGTCATCTGTGGAGCATCTGCAGAGCCTTGGTTGAGAAGTGAGTTGCTTGAAAACATTTCATTTCAGATTACTCATAAAGATTTCAGCGGCACTGTTCCTTCATTCCTCCTGGTAGTCAATTTATTTATTTTCACGACCACAATAGTATGAGTGTCATCTTTTGAGCCTAAGTAGTGCAGTTTAAAAGTCCCCTGGACCTGAACTAAAACACTTGTTTTCTTTAAAGTGTGAGCTTTTCTATGACTTGGCTTAAATTCCTTTTAAATCTGTTTTGAATGCAGATTCAAATGTTTTGAAATCTGTTTTAAATCTGTTATGTTAGCCAGTCAAGGATACTTTTCCCTTCCTTCTGCTTCTTCTTTAGGACCCAGAGTGGTTTGTCAGTTCAAGTACACAAGGCAGGCACAGACTTCATTTGACTGGCAGCTTATAGGAACTCCTGGCTCAGCATTTTAAGTGAGATAGAGTTGGCATTTAGGATGATGTCTTGCTGTCTGGAAAAATCTGTCCATATACGACCAGGAGTTTTCGTTCACCTGAAGAACGTTGACATCTTTCAATACTTACGATGCATGGCTAATATGTTGTCTCCTTTTTTGGCTAGTGCCACCTGGCAAGCATATTTCAGCCAGTGGGACACCACTAATATTTTTGCTTTGCAGGGGAATTGGCACTACCTTTGGGACACAAGGCTATTATTTTTCTTAGTACTAAAATTTTACGGCATCTGTTACAAGGTCTTAATTTAATAATATCAATAATTTGAGCATGATTCTCTCCTATTGGAAGCAGAGTGTTGTGGAAAGGGCCCTGGTTCTGAAATCGGAAGAATTGGGCTTGAATCCTGGCTGTCCTACTAATTAGCCAGATGACCTTGGGCAAGAGATTTAGCCTTTACAAGTCTTAATCTCCTGCTTTGTGAAGTGGGGGATAGTAAGCATGGTTGGGATTTCAAATGAACGGATATGATTGTGGGGTGATACATAAGTGGAAAGAAAGATTATCATCAAGAGTCTTTACGCCTAGGGGAAAAAAATTCTTTACCCTTTGGGCTGCTGGGAGTTGGAAGGTATATTTTGATTTTGGAGATTTGGCCCATAGATTTCATATGACACTTGGTTTTATAATTTCGGAGGATGGCAAAACCTCAGGGCTTCATGTCAGCCTTTCCAATGGTGCCATTGTTTGAGGAGGAGGAGGAAGAGAAGGTTCCTTGAGGAAGAAATTTCCACTCAGCTGGACAACGCCCTTCTCAAATCTCTCCAATCCTAAAATCCTGTTATGATAATATTCTAGCGCTGACCATTGCAATTAGTCTAAGGGCCTCATGAAACTCAGACATTGACTCATTCATTCACATCACAGAGGGAGCGAGAACAGCTAGGGGACAGGTGACACCGTGCCCGGAGCTTGACAAACAACAGTTGCTTCATTGTTTCAGTTGACTTGAGTATAATTCTAGCTTCTCCTTAGGTCTTATGTGTCGATCCAGTTTAACTGATACTGAGATAAGTAGAGACCTAAGTGTTATGCAAGGTATATAGATTCTAGAACTCATGAGGAGTTAACATCCTGTTAATTCCTTCTCCCTCTTCCTCAGTGTTGCCTCTCTGTTATCTATATCCACATCTGTATCTGAATCTATATCTATACTGGAAGGGGACTGTATCTATGAGCTCCTTAAAGAAAGAGTCCCACTGCTTCTAGCATCTGACTCACTTGGAAGCAGTTCTGGCTGCCTAAAACTTGGGCTCGGGAGAATTGAGATCTATAGTTGGTATATCTGGGACAAACAATAAAATTTGCTGGGTACATGTGGCTGAAGGATAGATTGGTGGAAAGCAGGAGTTTTGGCATCAGGGGTCACTCTTGTGTGAAGGTCTACATAGTCATAAGCCCCAGCCTCAGTAGCTGTGGCCAGGCTGAGGCCACCTTTCCTCCTTTGTCACATGACCTGATGTCACCTTATAAAGAAAGGTGACATGCCCATGGCCTCACCTCCTGGTGAGCTGTGTTAACAGCTGCCCATGGATTCTTGCAGCTTGCTCGTTCCATCATTCACTCGTTCATTCATCCCACAAATGTTTATTGAGTGTCTACCATGGAAAAGTTCCACATACTGGTGACAAAATGGTGAGCAAAACCACATAATCTTTGCTTTCATGGAGTTTTCAATGTATTGTGAAAGAAATGCACGGATGTAAGTTATCCCTGTGATGGGCATATATGCCTGTGGCAAGTGCTGGGAAGGAGGGATTTAGGCCTCGAGGGAGAGATCAGGGAAGAGCTGAAGGAGGAGAGGAGGATAACAAGCAAAATGGGCCTGGGAGAGCTTCCAAGGCCGAGGACATGCTACACAGCAAGGCTTCCCACTCCGGTGGCCTGAAAGAAGGCAGTATCTGAAGATTAGAGGCTGAGAAATAGCAAAGATGCGATGGGACTGGGGAGGAAGAGGCCATTAGGGTCAGGACTTTAGACTTGAAGCCTCTGGACCATGAGAAGACAAAAGAATTTTAAGCACAGGATCTCGTTCTGCACGTTGGAGAAGGATGGCGGGGGGGGTACCCGTCCGGTGTGGGGACCCCAGGTAGGCTATTATCTCAGTGTAGGAGAGACAGAGTAGCTGCCGCGGACTAGGTGCTGGCCATGGAGGGCAGGGGTGGTGACGCTGAGGGACATCCAGGAGGCAAGGCTTTGGAGAAGATTTGCTGGTGAGGGGAGGGAGAGAGAGAGGGAGCCAGAGGGCTGCCCGAGTGGGCCAGGAAGGCCAGAAATAAAAGCAAGGGTCAGGGTTGGAGGAGGCAGAGTGCGTAGGCAGCAGGGAGAAAGCAGCGGGAAGGCCTTTGTTTAATTTTATTCCTTCTGCTTGTGAATGCTGCTCTAAGCTTGGTTTGTCCCATTGGGTTTCCACCTGAAGCATTTTTGCCTTAGAGCTTAACTGTGAGGGGTCATTCAACCCCTGGGTTGAGTTTTCGGTTTCTTTTTCAAGCCTGCAGGTGCACGACCATGTCTGCAAATGGGGGCGCGGGGAAAGAGACCTTGGTATTTGGTTCTTGGGCTCTGAATTTCCACTCTTCTGGAATGTGGCTATGTCAGCCTTACACAATCCTCCCCTATGCCCCATCTCTCCTCACTCACTTTCACCCGTGACTGAGCAAGTTTAGTAGCCCAGGGTTGCTACGAGCCCTTCTAGTTTTTGGTTACAGCTCAGTAGCCATTCTCCCCTCAGGCAGTCGGTGGGGCTCAATCCTGGCTGAATGGTCTCTGTGACCCTGGAGGTCCTTTAGGGCTTGTGAGGGTGGGAGCCACTGTGGGCAGTTTGCCTTTCTTCTCATCTGAACGAGTCTTAACAGAATCCCACCCCATCCCAGCCCATGGAAGCTTCACATTGTTATTTAGTGCCAAGTGGCCTGCAGGGACTATGTATATTACTTTTATTGTATTAAAGAGAGGTTGGCATTAGAAAGATGATGAAATCTTGACATTTTGGGGGGACTTGGTGTGAAGAAACTTTTTTTTTACATAGACATCACTATTCCTAATGCATATGTCCATTTTTTTCATCCAATTAGTGATTGGATACGAATGTACTGAGCCATCTCCCATGTGCCAGAAATAGTGCTGAAGAAGAAGAAGGGAAGAAAGGTGACCGATGACTATTTTCAGACCCATTAGTGCTGTTTGCAATTTCCCATGACATAGGTCTAGGTTCCAGGGGACTGAGTGCAGATTGAGTGCAGAGGAGCCAATGCCAATGCCAATCCCTTGGCTTGGGATGCTGCTGCTGGCTGGGCAGCATAACTTGTCAGAATCTCTCTTAATGTTTGTTTGAGGGCTTCTGTCTCAGTTTAAAACTTCATGTACCTCTTGCACTTGGCTCTCTTTGTTTAAATATTAAAAATGTCCCCCAACCTAAAAAAGAACATTGTCGCCCTACGCACAATGCTGACCCCAAGCTCCTTTGCACACAACTGTGCACCCCCAGACAGGAGTATCACAAGAGAGGCAAGGAGGAGAACTCAAAGTCTGGTGGGACAGACAGCCAGGCACACCCCACAACAATGCCATGGAGAAGACGAGCAATCATGGAAATAAACGCTAAAGCTGGGTCTTGAAGAAGGGACTTGGGATTTTGAGGGATGGGGGAAGCATTTTGGGAGATGCAGATTGCTTCTGTGAGTGTGTGGAGGTCTGAAGTAAAGTGACTCGTGTTGGGAGTAAGTTGTAAGAGCACAACTGGTGGTGAGGGAATGAGCCAGGAGAGTAGGTGGCACCCAGACCACCACGACTGAATCAAATCCAGAGCCACCGATTCCGTAGGCAATGAGAAGCAATTGAAGGTTTTCTCAGGTGAGCTAGAAATGTCACCGAGTAGGACTTAGCCACAGGCCATTACAGGTAGGGTGGTTCAGAGTTCA
Organism: Canis aureus; assembly: GCF_053574225.1. Classification (NCBI taxonomy): domain Eukaryota; kingdom Metazoa; phylum Chordata; class Mammalia; order Carnivora; family Canidae; genus Canis; species Canis aureus. The sequence goes on along the minus strand of NC_135642.1, from coordinate 19,032,406 downwards.
GTGCCAGGATTCCCTTCATTCTTGGACTTTCTGGAATGGGTGGGGTTGCGGGGGGTGAGGAGTGGGGCCGCCTTCCCACTTCTGATGCTAAGTCTGGGTGGGATCTGACAATCTGTGTGTTCAAACATCTCATTTCAAATCTGAAAGCAATTAGCCAGGTTTGGGACTCGCTGCTCTTCTGCGACCCTTTTATAGAGGAGACGGAGGGCCAGGAAGGCCAAGCCACCCCCCAGTGTCACCCCGCTCATTATTGGCCGACACCCGGGACTCACCCCCATCACGAGTTGGCACCCAGGAGCCCCAGGGGGAGTTTTTCTGTTCACCTTCTCCCTCGTGTATTTCTCCAGAACCGAAGGCATGTGGGAGGACAGAGTTGTTTTGCAGGGCACTGGAAGTTTTGTGTCCCAGCCAAGGTCAGTTTAGCATTCTTATTAACATACTGTAGATAATGGATGTCTAAAAGTCTGAGGGCATAAATATTTTAATGTAGCCATACCGTGTCGCTGTTTCTTTCAGACCTGCACTTCAATTTTTATTTACTTTTATATGTTGTTGGCGTGGGGCCACAAGGTTTTCCATCAACAGAAATGGCTGCTGATTGAGGCGATTTGCTTTCTCCCCAGCACTGAAGAGAGCCCCATTCTCCAAAGCAGGTGTTTTTAGATCAAGATGGGCCGTTGGATGACACAGTGGGGAATACACTTAGTAAAGCAATGTCATAAATTGGGCTAGTGTCGGCTTCCTGATTTAATGCTTTGCTCTATTTGGTCATGAATTATATATTCTTTTTCAGATTGATCATTTCTCTCACTGATAAAGGGACAGTGTTCTACCCAGTGGGTTTGGCCCCTGACCCAAGAAATATACCAATGCATCAAAATTCCCTGAGCTGACAACTTTGGGTGAACTCTGGAGACTGTAAATCTGCAAAGGCAGAGAGTGGGCAGGCGGGCAGGCCTCTGTGCTGGAACTCTCCCCTCACTCAGTATGCATCGACTACCATGATGGTCGAGCAATTCCTTGTCTGCTTTTTACCCAGTGTAATTTGCAAATTGATTATTCTTCCTTAGAAGTCTTTCTTAATTAAATAGTAACTGCAGTTATTACCCTCAGACAAAGAGGACATTTTAGTGTCTTGGCAGAGGACAGCCTTAGCTCAGTGGATTTTCATTTATTGAGGTGTCTGCCATGGACTATTGTGCACAGAACCCTGCCTGAAGGCTCCTTCTAGGGGAATGAGATAGTCCTCCTTGCCCACAAGGAGCTAGAAGCAGGTGAGTTAATGATAAGGCATTATAGCAAAATATGCATAGATGCCTTTGCTTTTGAATGCACTCATTTCAAACATTATCCTATTCCATTTTCATACCATGTATGGCGAATGACAGTAGTCTCCATTTGTCAGATGAGGAAAGTAAGGGAGAAAGAATTTAGGGATTTGCCCAAGCTCATAGAGAAAAGTGAGAAGCAGGAATAGCATAGAGATGACCGGCTTCCTTGTCTGCTCCTTAGGTTGAATGAGGCCCAGATGTGTTCATCAAATGTGACTGGGCCCTGTAGACATGGGTAGAACTGCCATGGGTGAACAGGCATCTTCACTGGACACCAGCCTTCCAATCAGGCCAGTGGTTCCGAATCCTTGATAGGCATCAGGAAAATCTGGGAAGCTTGTTAAGTTCAGTTACTTGGGCCATAGCCTAGCATTTTAATAAGTCCGGATATGTCCCAGCACGTACATTTCAAAAGTCCTTGAGGCGAATCAGATGGCCAGTTAGGGTGGAGACCACAGAAGTAGGCCTTTATCTTCACTAGGATTGCACGAGAAAAGGTGAAATGGAACCTGACAAATGATCCCAGCCAGACTGGAGATTCGTAGGGGAACAGATGTCACCACAGGAAGGTCTCAGAGCCCATGGAGAGATAGGCACAGTCTCTGCTATAAGAAAACACACCAATGTCTCTTTGATGAAGCTCTTCTGGCTTAAGCTGCGTCCACCTAACAAGCTGGAAAAAGAGAGCCTGCCCCTTTTAACCTCTGTTTCTCCCCTTATCTTTCTCCTTTCCACATACAAAATTCCCTTCTTCCATCAAAATCCTCCTCCTCCTCCAAGACCCAGATCACATGCTACCTTTTCCATGACATCTTTTATATCCCTTCTCAGAATAGACTCTCTCTTTCCTCTGTGGTCTTTAGCACATTGTATCTCTATGGTTTTACTTAGCCATCCTACATGAGGGTATATTCCACCTTGGGGATACACTTCCTATTCCTTTTTGTCCATCCCAGAAGGTAACACAGAGCCTGACACATTGGAGACGATCAGTATTTGTTGAATTAAACTGACTTAGTGAACTGAGGCTACTCAAAATTAATGAATGAATGCATCAGTTCAAATGTAGAACACATATCCCCACCAATAATTTCTGTCTCTTGACAGCTTAAAGAATAATAAGAATAATAATAAAAAGCAAAACACATTCAACTCAAAATACTTGAAGAAAGAATAATTGCTGGTTTCAGTGATGAGTCTACATTGGCCATTGGTAAGTTAACTTGGATCTCAGATGTAATTACATGTTAGGCCTATCTGTGTGAGCAGAGATTGTCCCACACAGCCACCTTGTGACTCCTAGGTCTTGGGTACTTTTCACAAGCAGTCTTGCATGCTACTTCCTTTTATACCCCAGGGCTGAGCCTAGCCTAGTCTCCTCCACCTCAGGAGGAGAAACTTTTTCCTGGTGGTCTACTCCCTGCTTCCCTCCCTACTTCTGTAACCCAAACTGACTCCTGTGTCCTGCCCTAAGCTGCCTGACCTTGAGTCTGTGGAGGCCGGCCTCGGTCAGGAAAGGGGCTGACAGAGCAATTGACAGAGCTGTGCAGCCTGGGGGTGTTTGCTCCAGGTGGGTGTGCACGCTTGATTGGGAAGGCTGACGGTCAGGCCTGGTGTAAGGAGAAATCCCTCCCTTCTCTCCTTTGTCTCTTCCTCTTCCTTCCTGACCCTGGAGTTAGGTTTGAAGACCTGCATCTGGCCGGCTCACTCTGTACACACACTTTTCTCGCCAAGTTTTTCAGACCAGGGCCAGAAACATTCAAGGTCAACCATAGTCAGGGTTCATTTTCCATACAGGTATGATAAGAGTGATGTGCCTACGCAGTTGATTCCTTCTACCCAGAAAAAATAGCTGTAGGGAAATAGCCTCAGGATCCTGTCTGTACCTCTGGAAAGGATGATGGGCCCACATGTCTCCATGTCCATACTCTCACACCTGGTAGGATGGCTTAGTTGTTGGCATGGCCCTGAATCAGGGGGAGAAGCAAACACAATGTCAGTGTGATTGGGAGAGTCACAAAGATGTCTGTTGGAGAAACACCAAAAGGTTTCTGGAAGAGAAAATTAATAAGACCAGCATGGCTGTCCTCAGACACTTGAAGGGTCCTCCTGAGGAAGGAGGAATGAACTTGTGCTGTGAGATCCCAGTGGGTAGAACTAGGCCGAGTCATAAATCCAGTCCCCAAATTACCTTCCTTCTCCAGTTTCTGGCTATGCCGAATCGCCTCTGCAGTTCTCTTTGCTTTGCTAGGACACTCTCGGTGGATAACTTTGACTCCTCCTTTGGCTAACGGCTTATACTTCACTTCTCTAGAACAGGAGGCCTTCCTTAAATTCTCTAGATCAGGTTTCTTTAAGTGGCACTATTTTGGGCAGAGTAATTCTTTGTGGTAGATGTCTGCTAGCATCGCTGGCTTCTTTCCACTGGATGCTGGCAGCATTCCTTCAGCTGTGACAATAACAAATGTCTCCAGATATTTGGAGACATTGTCCTCCCAATTGTCCCTGGGGGGTTAAACTGTCCTCCGCTCCTCTAATGTGGTCGGGAACCAGTGTCTAGACAGGTGGGCCCAGAGCACCCTGTGCCTTTCCTTCTGTAGCCCTCATCACATTCCTCTCACTTCTAGAGTTCTTGGGAATCTGTTCATCTCCTCTCTCACCAGCTTCTTGAGAGCAGGGATGGACTCCAGAGTTCTTTGCTACTCCTAAACTTTAGAAATGTTTCAAAAAAAAAAATAGCGAAGGGATGAACTGATTAAAATGAGAACATCGAAGTACTCAGAGCTATCCACAGATCGCATAGCTTCCCCTCAAAGTTATTAAGTGTCCTATCGCTGGAGGGATCCAGACATGGCAAACGATGACTTGAGGATGTGACAGAGGAGACTTAAGCCCTGGATGGGTGATCTTGAAGGTTCCTTCCAGTTATGAGATTGTATGGAATGTGGGCTTTCAGCCAACCACCCTGTGGGCAACTAATTAAATCACAAGGAAGAGGCCAACCACTCCCTCCAGAGTCAGGTGCTAACTGTTCCCAGGAAGGGGTGATGTAGCTTGGAGAGTGACCTTTGAGTGGGTCAAGAGTCACATGAATATGGAATGCCTTTCCCTTGCCTTTCTCCTCTCCTCACAGGTCATTTGACCCATATCCTCAGGGGTAGGATCATGCTTGAAGAGTTAAGAAAACATCCAACTAAGTCCCGCTGAGTCTCCCCCTCCATGGTGGCAAGCAGAGCCAGGCAGCCCTCGGGTGTGTGACGTGGATGAGAAAGGAAGCCAGCACCCTTCGCTGGATGGTGCGGGAGTTGCCTGGGGTGCTATTCTTCAGACTTTGAAGGTTACAGCACGTGTGATTGATTGCTCTATTTTTCCTTGCCTATAAGCCCTTTGCTACTGGGGCAAAGAGCAGTAAGCGGAGACAAATGGATGCCCACTAGGCCCACATTTGGTTCCAAGGGCTATGAAAGAATCAGCTTTGCTTGCTGCGGAATGTGTGCCTATGTGCCTGGCACTGTGCTGCCCACTTTCATGTGCACGATCTCATCTCATTTTCATTACTCAGTGAAGGAGATACAATTAAATCTCTTTTCCAAAGAAGCCATGGAAGGGGTCAGCAACTTGCCCAATATCACATAGCTAAGAAGGAACCTGTGCCTAGGCCTGAATCCATTCATACCTGCTGTACCCCCTGCATGTCCTGCCACAAGCAGAATGTGAAAACCTTTTACCCCAAGCTTGTGTTTCAGCGAGCCCCTGTGAATTGGCATAATCATGATGAAAACTCCCCTTGAACTCAAAGCTGCTTTTGTGGCTGCTGCTTATGATCTTGCCAGGTTCACTTGATTATACATTTCAAATCTCTCTTTGCATATCTGCAACCGAGGCTTCTTAAATCATTGTACTTTGGATTTAACATGGTGAATTGCACACATATGTTTATTTCTCTCTAGAAACAAAAGCAGAGGAATAAAGAACGATATAAACCTACAAGGAGAAAGAAAAGGAGAGCGAGCATCTCAAACAAAATTTGGAAGATGAAACATGGATGGATGAGCAATAAATGACCTGGCATAGCAGAGAAATCTGAAACCCAAATGTCTGAGGGTGGGGTAGGGTGATGTGGGAGCAGTGGGTGTGTGTGTGTGTGGGGGGGCAGTGGGAAGCCAGTAAGATGCAAGACAGTTCCCATTGCAGAATCCCAGAAAGAATAAAAGTAGAAGTGCCGACTGCCACTGAGTACAGAAGAAAGAAGTGAGGCCACCTCCCTGCTCAGCTACATGACTCCTCCTCTTGGACCTCAGCAGACTGCCTAAGGAAGGTATACTCTACAGACTATAACCCAGCAAAGCTCTGGATCCAGACATGCCAGCTATAGCCAAAGCCTGGGAAGAGACACTGGTGGAAGCAGTGGCTTAAATCAAAGTTTGCATACTGTATGGTAGGATTTCACAAACCCCTTTTCCTGATTGGCTTCCAGATTTCTGGAAGCTAGGCTTCTACCCAATACCCCAGATAGGAGATTAGAAAATCCTTCTCAAGGGAAACTGACCTATGAGAAAAGACCTAAAGAGTTGGACATTTGGGGTATTCTCCAGTGGAGGATCAGGTCCACATCATTCTGTAGAGTGGCCCATGGTGGACCAGTCCTACTCATGGCATACAGACCATCCAGTCAGGGGTTAGGTGCCTCACTTTGGAAAGCCTTAAACTGTGATAGTGCTGAAATTGGATCTTTGTCACCAAACAGGCAACTTCATTGCTATTGAGGCATCTTTGCAAACTTAGTATTTGAATTTCTTGACCTACTAATCGCAAAAGCCCTAGTTCTTATTTCCTTAAACATTTTGGTCTCCTCCTTTACAAAGCTGACTCTCTTCTGTGTATTCATACCTTCACTCCTCATACAATATCCCAAATGTCAGGGTTTTCTTGTTTTTATTCTGACATAGATTAAAACTTAGATCACTTTGTAGGGGCTGACAGGGGTGATTCCCTATGTATGTTGCTTGACTCTAATTTAGATATCTCATTGGTTATTTTTATTGTGTTGGTGTTTTTGTGTTACTTATGTTTTATGTCATTTTTCCCCACCTTACTCTGAATGCTCTGAACCTGATCCTGGTTTCCTGGGAATAAATAACAAGTGCTTTAAAGCTTTTTGTGCTCTTGCCAGATACCATTATCTAGAAATATGTTGGCATCTCATATAAACATATGTTTAGATTTCTATAACTAAATGTATCCTTATGTATGACTTATTATTATAACTGAATTCATCTATAAAGATATAAATTTATTTACAGGTGTGATCTATCATAAGCTTCTACATTTCTATTCAGTTGGTACATATGCCCAACAAAGAATGTGTCACTTGTACTTAGGAATAAAATCACATTATTTGTGAAGACTTAATAGAGCTTAAATGAATGCAAGCAGTATTTACCTTATTAAGTAGGTATTTTCAACATTTATCATTTAAAAGGCCCATGTTAAAGGGTGATGTTCTGAGACATTTCAAGGTGACCTCTAGCTCTACGAGCTAAAACAAATGAGAAAATGTGGTAAAGGCTGATACTTGTGGATGTTTTGTAAAGGAAAGCAATGTGGTGGAGTGGAAATGGCTAGATGTCTAAGGTCAGAGACCTCATAGGCTCAAGCTCCTCATTTATTGACTGTGTGATCTTGTGTGAGCCCCTCCATCTGACTATGGGGCCTAGAAAAAAATGCATATTCGTGACCTCACAATTTTGTTAGGCATTGAGCTACTGTGTATAAAAGCATAACAGTAAATTGATATATTTAAACTGTTGTATATCCAAGTCCGTTTTATCACCCTGTTGCTTACAATGCCTTGGGCAAAGTACTCATTCAATAAATATTTGTTGGATAATAAACTAATAAATGAATTTGTGAGTCTGAGTTTTCAAAATATTTTTGTACCTCTCCAAGTCATATTTAGACATTTGTAAAATTGAAAATTTATAAGTTGTTGCTGGATAATCAGATATCTTGATTCAGAGGTAAAAGATGACTATTCAGGTGTTCAAGCCTTTCTTGCATATGGAACACTAAATGGCACAGCTGATTGTGAGAAATTGTCATCATCCTGCTCAAATATAAGATCATAGATTGGGGGAAACTTAGAGATAATCATCGCCTTCTCAAATATGAGAAATTTGAAGCCCAGAAGCTCTTTGAAGTCAGTAACTTTATATGATTTTTCTCTTCTATAGCTATAGGGATATTGTAGATAGTAGATAGTTGTACAACACATACATTTTTTTTAAAATGGTTTTCAAGGATTGTGTTAAGCACTGGGGAAATAAACAACAGCAAGACAAACCTTCCCTTCGAGAAACTCACCATCTAGACAGATATGGAAAGCAGTTAAGTATGCTGTTGTTGTACTAATGCCGTGGTAGATTATAGGGGCAGAAGGGAACTGGCCAAGGGAAGCTGGGGAGATAATTTTTACCTGGCATCTTAGCTTGGGATCCTCAAAAGGAGGTGAGTTGACAAGTGACTTCTTAAGGAAGTGTTCCTGGGAAGACCTAAAAAGGGAGTGTAGAGAAAAGAATAGAGGATCAGGAGAAGACCCACGCAAGGATGAGATTTCCGGCCGAGTTCCGTGGAGAGTAGTTTAGCCTGATGCTATGGGGTAACTCCAGAGAATTATTTATACTTCAGAGTTTGCCCCTGCTTCCAGGCAAAGGGACTGGACTTTCATAGTCTCACATTAGTTGGTCATTGGCTAAGGGCCGTGGTGAACAGGGTTGGGAAGAACTAATGGGCAGATTTGTTCCAGTATCCAGAGAGTGGGCCTCTGTAGGCTGTTTCAGATGTGGAACATTAGAAACAAAATGTTTGGAATCTGGATGACTCTGGATGAAACCTTAGCAGTGTCCACTTCACCTGAGGTTCTTGAGGATGATGTGAGGTAGGAGGGAAGGGCATTCCAGGCTAAGTGATAGCCCGAATAAAGGCTCTGAAGCATGACATCATAGGATGTGTTTAGAGGTGAGAAAGTAGTTGATGTGGCTATATTGCCTTATATGTAGTAGAAGTAAGCTGAGAGATGAGTGTGGAAAGGTAGGCTGGAGTCAGATTATGCATTTTTGTTTTTGTTGTTGTTTTGTTTTGTTATAATTTGGCAAGAAAAGGAGGTCTACTTGAGGTACTTCAAATACTAGATGGCTTATTATAGGGTTGCATGTACTCAGGATTCCAGGAAAGGTCTATCACTGGGAAGAGGAGTCCTCAAGAAACTAGAACTCTAGAACAAGCAGTACTTAGGGGTCTTTGGCCTGGTGCTCAGTAGCTGCTTTTCTCTATCTTCACTTTCAATGCCTGCTTCCATTTCTATCTACCTGCCTTTCTCAGCATGTTCAGATTCAATCTGAGTTCAGATTTCTAGGGTAAGCTGCACGGACAAGAAGATGCCCACTGATGGGCCACAGCAAAAAATTGTTGTCCAGTCTATGAATTCAGTTGCTGTCCTAGGTTCAGGTACACAGTAATGATCCAACTGGCTATTCCCAAGGGAGGGAGCAGAGTCACATAATGATAAAGGTGTAAGGGAAGTTAAGGTTTATTGAACATTGTTATGAGCATTTTATATATATTGTTTTATTTAATCGTCACATTTATTTAATCAATATTAATTTAATTCACTTTCATATTCACTTAATCAACCCATGAAGCTGTTCTATGATTATTTTCAGTTTACAGAAGAGGAACAAAGTCCTAGAGGTTTGCATGGCTAGTATGTGGTGAACTTCCTTAGACAGAGCTGTCAACAAGGCAGGAGTCAGGGCTGGCGCATGCAGTCAATAGCCTTACCTCTTCATGAAGGAAAATGGAATGTATCTGATGGTAGCCATTCAGCCACATGTCTCTAAAGGTGGAATACAATCTTCCGTGTGACCTGGTATTAGGATTGGGGTGAAGAGTTGAAAGATTTCTAGTGTGAAAAAATATCCAGAGAAGATTATGTTTGCTTCATTCTTGCATAGTTTTCTCTACCAGCATCAGTTTCAACATATTCAACTAATTTGGGTGAGAAGCAAGAGTCTCTAGCAACTGAGTAGAAAACTCAGGAAGTCCACAAACAGTAACAATGGTATCCATGAACAAAGGCTCTGTTTTCAGAGAAGTTTCTCTGTGTGTTTCTGGGCTGCCCTGGCCGTGAGGGACATGGCAGGCCAGATGCATGAAGGTGACAGTACCTGGGACTCCCTTCTTTGGTGAAATAGATTTAATGGTCTTTGTAGGCATAGTAAGCCAGTTTTATCTTGGAAATCTGAAAACAGGGAGGTGAGTGATTATCTACTTAGGCTTCCTCTTACAAGGATGGAATTGAGCACTATTATTTCTTGTTAAGAGGAGGAACCACAGGGAAATAAGACTTTTCTCATGTACCCAGGCTTTAGCCATCTGGTGCAGCATTAAAAGCACCAGAAAAAGACTTTTAGGGAGGAGGTGAGAAAGGTAAATGTGGACCTATACTTGGCCTCTCATTGTGCTTCCTTGTCAGTGACTCAGTGCAGATCACTTTTCTGGCCAGAAACCAAAAGTCTCTCATCTGAGACCTGAGCCTGAGATGTGACTAGTTTTGTTGCTCATCATTAGACTTTATTTTTAACTCCATTACCAAGAAAATGGTAAGATACACTTATTGAAGAGAGGAACACTTAGAGAAACCCATTCTGAGAATAGAGGGAAGAGACTGCCAAAGCTTCCCATTGTTCCACTGTCTCCTTTGGATGGAGTGGCAGTGGGCTGTCGGGAAAGAGCCTTGGAATGAAGTACGGACTCATCTCAGATGACTGTAACTCTGTGCCTCAATTTCCTTGTCCATAAAATGAAGTTTCTAAGCTCACTCTCCAATGTCCTCTTTCAGCCCTCATATCTAACAAATACAGAGGTGTAGCCAACACCATCTCCTGAAAGAAAAATTAGAGGTGTGTCAATTTCAATTTTGACTTTGGATGGTTATTGCACAAAGCTTAAAAATTAAAAAAAAATTATATTGCTTTGTAACTTCCTGAAGGAGCTGTCACTGAACCCATCCCAGGGTTATAACCAGGCCCCCTTTTCAGGTCATACTAGTTCCAGCACCCTCCTTCCTTTCTCATAGAACATTCTAGTATGTACATGTATACATTTGTATACACATAGTACATAAAAGCCTGGTTGAAACATGGGATGCCATTTCTTATCTGAGGAGAAAAAGAATAACAAAAACTTATGGAGCTTGCAAAAGTCTTTTCAAGGTTCTTGTGGAGAACACTGTTCTAGAGTCTCTGGCTTCCTCCTGAGGCCTAATTGGAAACACAGTTGGCCTCTGTCTTCTGTTCACTGATCCTTTCCTCCACTCAGCCTCTGCCTAGCCAAAGGGCATGTGGTCCCTTCCTCCTGGTGGGAAGACAGGACAATTCAGGCAGATTAACATATGCCTTTATACGACCTCCATTTTACCAGCCTTTTTCTTAAGATAGACATTTTCTTACACTTCTTGTCCTCATTATTCTGTTGACCTGTGGCTATTTCTCCTTTGTAATGTGCAAACCAGAGGGCTTTTGTGCTATTTTTCAGGGAGATGGGAAAGAAGGAGAAACTGTTGATTTGCCTGCTCCATGGTAAACCAAGGAGTAGGAAAATTCTGGGGCAGGGAAGGCAGTGCAAAGGCAGTGATTGAGTAGTCCAACCCCAAGTCTTGCAAGGGAACTGTCTTTGAGATATCTCCAGCGTCTAGAAGTGGGCCAGGTAAGTATTTAGCACCAGGAGGCTTCCTTAGGAGTATTTAGCAATATGAACATCTTGCCCTCATTGTAAACATGACATGAGGAAAATTCTACCTCTAGTTCATTTTCTTCACATGGAAACACAAAGAAAGGAAGGCAATGAGGCAAATGATCACTGTCTTTTCCCATGGCTCTCCTCCTACGGGTCTACCATGCTCCTGGAATGGACCTGGAAGATGCAAATACTAACTTAAACACCCTTCTCACCTGTCACTCTAGGATTTCGTAAACTAGAGAACAAATCAGGGCTTCCTGGAAGGGTAGTATGTGTTCATGGGGACTTAAACACTGTTTTATGGAAGGTATATTTTACTGGTAATCACTCAGGACAAGGGAACAGAAGGCAACCTAAAGGCAAACCATAAGCTAACGCCCCCACACCCCAGGTGGGTTATATGTGCCATTCTTCAGGCACTCCTGGCTGCTCGAGAACAAAGGAAAGAGAAAAATAAGTGGTTAACTGATAGAGATCACAGTCTAGCAGGACATGAGTCTCCATCAGTTTGCAACTGTCTTAATGATTTACAAGAAAAAAAGCAATCTCCAGAAACCTATAGACCCAATCTCCTGGGACCTTAACATCACCCTCCCTGCCCCAGGATAGAAAATATTCTAGAATCAGCCACTCCTCACAACCCCAGTGCAGCCCTTTCTGCTCATGAGTCCTGTCCCAGTGCTTTAATAAAACCTCCTTTTTGCATGAAAGACATCTCAAGAATTCTTTCTTGTCTGTTGGCTCTGAACCCCAACACTTTAAACCACGTCAACTAGTATTTTCAGTTCTCTTTTTTCTGAAGATTGTGAACATGGAATATTGTTTCATAACTCCTTCTGGAGGCAAGTTCCCTTCTGACACAGTGAATGATGGAGGGACCACAAGATCAGTATAGTTAGGTTCACTGAATTATCACATAGAAAACAACTCCCTGGAGAGTTACTCATACCCACCTTGAGGGACATGTTAACTTTTCTTGCATGAAGCCCCTGAGATTTTGGCATTGTTTGTTACTGCAGCATAATTAACATATTCTGACCAATACACAGACTCAGTCTAAGACCATTTCTCAAACTTGTGTGTTCATCAAAACTACCCTAAGTGCTTTAAAACTCATCCTAGGGGCACCTGGGTAGCTCAGTGGTTGAGCGTCTTGCCTTCAACTCAGGTTATGACCTAGGGTCCTGGGATGGAGTCCCACATCAGGCTCCCTGCATGGAGCCTGCTTCTCCCTCTGCTTATGTGTCTGCGTCTCTCTGTGTGTCTCTCATGAATAAACAAGCAAACAAAACCTCACCATAAAGCATCTGATCCAGTAGATTTGAGGGGGGGCCCAGGAATCTTCATTTAATTGTATGTTAAATTGTCCACAGAAATTCTGGTTTAGTCTGTGACTCTGCTGCTTCTTGAGGTCCACACATGGAGAAACACTTGAAGGCAGGTTGAAGAGGTTAATTTACATTGCTTGCTGTTGAGGTTGTATTTTTCTCTTACTCTGAAGGTCTCAATTACTTTCTCAGCCACTGGAAAAAGAGAAGACTGGGAGGTGGGTTTACCGGCAAAGGAACGCTTGCATTAGTCAGGATCATGGATATGGGAGTGATACCGGCTTCTTAAATTCATTCTGGGGATTCAAGGAAATAATTCAACAGGATGCATAAATCATGTAGTCCCTTGTCTGGAGCAAGCAAGATGGGTAATACATGTAGTTTCTTTAAAAAGGAAAAAGGAAAACTAAGTTTCAAGCAATTATGATTACCTTCGTCCTGCCAGCCATAGTGAGGCACATGGAGCTGACCCGAGCCAGTTGTGCAGATGTTGCAGAGTGAAGTCGGGCAGGGGGCTGAGCCCTATGAGGGCAGAAATAATCCAGGAACAGGGCTCCGTTGATAAGGGCTGTGGGAATTGTAGACTCAAAGTACTAGGAGAGTTCAGAGAAGGAGAGATTTCAGTTTTCCTTGAATACTGACTTGATATGGCATGGTAAGGGTAATAGCTTCTAAGAATGACAGTCAGGAGTTTCTCACAAGGGCTAATGAATCACTCCATTTAGCTGTGACAACAGCAAGGCAAAGAAATATCTTCAAGGGCCCAGACGTTATTTTTCTGGCCCTGTCCCGGGGGTATAATGTGCTTAGAAGTTATGACAAATTAGCTGCTTGTAGCAAATCTACACGAGCCCTTTTATAAAGATGGAAGTTTAGGCCTGCGTTAATGGGTTATTATTGGCAAGGGAAATAAAGTTAGATGAAGAGGGCGGGCCCTGGCTAGGAAGGGCTTTGAGAAGCGGCCCAGGAGCTCAGCCCTGGCCCAGGAAGCCAGAGCACGGGCAACTGTTCCAAAGGCAGAGACCAAGCCTCTACGGGGTCATGGGCCATTGCTGCGTGTCTGTGTCCCCACAGTCATTTTACACACGGAGGCTGAGGGCAAAGTTACTGGACTTCTGTACCGGGAAATGGAAAGGAAATAAAAGAGAAGTAATTAAGGAAACAAAATGGAACTGGAGATGTGAAGAGAATGCAGTGCTGTGGTATTTTTTTTCAATCATGAGAATTTATTTTCTCACCAGTATTGTTTTTCTAGGAGGGAGCATCCCCTAATTTCACACTGCTGTGTTTATGTTTCAATGTGCCCGAGTGACATTTGCGATGGCCAGCCTCTGGGTTCTCTCTGTGCTTTGGGAGGGAGAAGCCAGGCCTGAAGTCAGGGCCCTCGGGAAGTCGAGCCTTGTTTTGGCAGAGATGTGTATCCCTATGTTCATTTATGTTCTATTACAACGTATGTGGAAACAGTGACCTGTGAACTATGCTGTTCCATAACATTAAAGAAATACAGGTACACACACACACACACACACACACACACACACATCTTAAATAAACGCAGTGTGCATAAATACTTTTTAAATATAACAGTGAACTATTTGCATCTTATGCTAATACCTCTATTTACCTGCAACTGGCATAAAGAACGAACCACTGAACAGTAGCGTCCTGTGGAAAGCATATACATGGTATCTCATATTGCTCTTAGACATAATGGTAATTGATGTTAAATCACAAATACACAGTATTTAATTTTATTTATTTATTTTAAGGTTTTATTTATCTGAGAGAGACAGAAAGAGAGAGAGCATGAGTAGGGAGGAGGGGCAGAGGGAGAGGGAGAAGCAGAGTCCTCACCGAGCAGGGAGCCGGACGCTGGATCCTAGGACCCATGGATCATGACCTGAGCCAAAGAAAGATGCCTAACTGACTGAACAACCCATGCCTCTAAACAGTATTTCAAATAGAAAAGCAGCACACACACACACACACACACACACACACACACAAGAACATACCTGACCTTAAGTGACCTCAAGGCCTGAGCAATGTGTAGTCAGGATGCCTACCCATGGAGACTTCAGGAAAGCAAGCGGCCTGGCAGCGGAGTGGAATGAGGCCATCTTCCAGACCCACAGTGGCCATTAGCCTTGCTGTAGTTCAAGGGGTCTTCACTCTAATCAGTCTGTTAATGGGACTCTGCTGCCTTCCCAGTGCTCACTGTCATCTTTTTCTATCAGCTTCCTCCCTCAGGCTTCCTACCCCCTTATTGCTCTGCTCACTCAGGCTTCTCCTTCCTCATAACTGGGCTTCTTCATGGCCCACAATGGCCCCTGCTTGTCTTACAACATGGCTTTTCAGCTTGGTTTCTTATTGCAAACTGCCTGCTTACATCGGTTTCATTTATTTATTTTTTCCCAATTTTGCCTCCCAAAAGTAAACATTGGAAAGGACCAGCTCATTTTATTTTGCACCAAGCCATTTTACTTCTTCTTTTTTCCAGAACAGCTTTCTTGAGGTATAACTAAAATACAAGGAACTGCAAATATTTAATGTGTATAATTTGATGAGTTCGGACATATGCAAACACCCATGAAACCATCACCACAATCAAAGTATGGGTCACTGGTGAGTCAGAGAATTGGTTTCTACGGATTATGTGCCATTGAATCATAGCCTAGGTCCCTGTGGGAGACTAGAGGGGGCTCAGGCCCGGGTGGTTAGTTCAGGGTTGTCTTTCAGCAGGGGCTGTGGCAGGACAGTCACTGCGAGTGGCACGTTTTGTCAGGTTCTTTCACTTGTTAGTTCCCCTAGCCTCTGCTGGGTGGTGGCTTGGGGGGCCTAAGGCTCCAGTTACTGGGGTGGTGTGCACAGAAGACCTGGCATTCTTTCTGCCTGTCTGCTGTGGTCAGAGCATATGTCTGTCTTAAGAGTCCACAGTGGTCCCCCTATACTAGGTCAGGGCACGACAGGTCAACGTAAGTGAGTCTCTCACTGAAAATGATAAAAGAGAAGCCAAGATTTGTCTCTTGTAGGGCTCCCTCTGTTGCTCCCCTTCTAAGGAGTGTGAGCCATATGTGGCGGGTGGGAATGACTGCCCTCCCACTGGTGAGGTAAAGGGTTTGTAGCAGGCAGCATGCTTAGCAGCAAGGTCAAAACCCAAATCTGGTTAATTTCTTCCAGGAAAGGTATCATCAGACAGTTCTGGGAAGCTCTGAGATTTACTAGCAGCGTTTGGAAGCTGCATTACCAGGTATAACCTACTCGGTCATTGAAGACATCTCTCTTACTGTCATTGGGCACCAGGGCTCAGCTCCTCCTCCTGCAACCACAGTCCTGGTCTCTTGTGAAAATTGCAGCCACACTTGCTTCTGGAAAACCAGCATAGCCACCCACCAACCTTTGCCAGAATGAGCTCTCCGAGGCCCAGGATTTTTCCACTTTAAAATTGGGGGGTTGTCATCTGACAGTGGGTCCTAGGTTACATGTCCAGGCCTTAGTTGCAAGGAAGGCTAGCGATGCAACTTTTACGAGTGGTCTCTGCTTCTTAAGATAGAGAATCCCCCAAATAGGGTTCAGATGCTGGACAGTAACATTTATGTCAAATACATAAATGCTATGTATTTATCCCCTTGGGCCTTGTCCATTCTTAAGACAGGAGAGAAACGTGAGGAAAATTGTGCATTAAGTACTACATGTTTGTGTTCTCCTCCAATTCATATATGGGAACCCTACTCCCCGGTGTGATGGTGTTTGGAGACGGGGCCTTTGTGAGGCAGTTAGGTCCTAAGGGTGGAGTCCTCGTGATGAGATTAGTCCTCTTATGAGAAGAGACACAATCGAGCTTGCTTCTCTCTGCTTTCCATGTGAGGATACAACCAGAAGATGAACATCTGAAGACCAGGAAGGGGCCCTTACCGAGAACGGAATCTGCCAGCACCTTGAACTCTCAGCCTCCAGACCCAGGAGAGAGCACTGTCTAATGGTTAAGTCCCCCAGTCTGTGATATCGTGTTATAGCAGCTGGAGCTGACTAAACACAGCATTTGGGGGGAGTCTGTGGAATGGATTGCAGGAGAGAGATGGAACTGGAGGGCCTCCGCGGGGAGCAGCATAGGAATGATGTGCAGAGCTCACACCCGGAGAGCGTGCTGACCTTGGCACAGTGTCTCACCAAGGGAAGAGAACTCTAGTCTAACACAGATAATTTCTAAGCCGTCTCAATTTTGTGTGTGTGGGTGTGTGTGTGTGGGGGGGGGCAGGGGATAAGCTGAGATGGACAGACCAATAAGCACACAGACAGATGCTTCAGCTCCAGAGCCCAAGTCAGAGAGTCCATTCCACTACTAGGTTCTTTGCCAGCTGTGGAAACTTAGGTCAGCCCCAGACATGCCGCCTGGAAAAAGGGGATGATGAGAGCACCTACAGCGTGTGGCAAGGACTCGGAGGGTTCATGCACAAAGAACTGTTGGCCGATTGGCTGGTCCAGAGCAGGTTGCCAATAAATGCTATGTATTAATAATGATATTCTGACGTGAGGTCGAGAGGCTGGCCTATTTGGTAGGCATGGGAGGGAGGCTGGGAGGGCGAATGCGGGAGGGAATGTGAAAGGCAGCACAGACGGAGCATGGTGACAGATGGGGGGCAAGGGCACAGGGGAGAAGCGAGGGTCACAGAAGACTCCATAAATTATTGATAAATCATCTCTCTCATTTGGTTCTTGGCATGGGTTATTCTGATTTGAGCTGGCATTTTTCAGATAAAATAACAGGGAGAGAACAATTGAGAATTTGATCTGATAGGATGAATGCATCACCCGAGAAGTAAAGAATGTCTGAGTGTGCACCCATAGGAAAGCGGGGGTGGGGGCAGGGAGGAGGGAGACTGGCGTGTCCCCCCTCCCCCTCCTCCTCCTGCTTCATAAGAGAAGACACTTGAAAACATAGGGGAGGGGAAGATTTTACACCTGACTTTACCAGTCAGATAACCTGATCCTTACTCTGAACTCTTTGCTTTAAATCCACGTTAGAAGGAGACAGGATATAAATTGCAAATAAATAAATAATCAGGTCAGCTCGTCCACTTAGGAATTAGTTTCTTCCCCAGTGAATGGAGGTCAGATCTATACTAAGGGAGTAAGAACTGGCCCCAGATTTGAGACTGACCTCCCTGAAAGGTCAGTCCCTGTACTGAGAGTCCCCGCTGTGTCATTCCCTGAGGAAGCCTCTGGATCCTGCGCATTCTAGTGTCACTTTACCAGGAGAGGTAATGGTTGCTAAAGCTTCCATCTAACAGGAGTGGATATGATTTTCCATTAGTGCCTAGTCTCACCTGACAGAAATGTAACTAGGGAATGAAAGATAGGATTTATAGATAATCTTAAGAAGCTTCAATTTATTTGATGCCTTGCTACCAAAAGCATAGCCCAGGAATCAGAAACATCGACATCCCTTGGGAGGTCAGTAGAAACGCAGAGCTTCGGGCCCCATGCCATCAGACCAACTAAATCAGAATCTGCATTTTAATAAGATCCCCAGGTAATTTGGGGGATCACTGCATTTTGAAAGGCACTGGCTGAAGGCAGGAGGCGGGCATAGAGAGAGATCAGATTTGTGGAAGACAGAGGAGGCCCTGGGAAGGTGGGAGAATAATGAGGGTCTTACTCATAATTTTGCCTAGGGCTGGCTTTTGAGTGGTGTTTAGAATCTTGACTCATGACAAAATCTCTTGCAAGGAATAGTCTTCACAAAGTTCTCTGAAACCCATAAGCATCACGTCAGCTCAGCTCCAGGTGCAGAGCTGCCTGTCGACGACAGGTTTATTGAGCTCAGCGCGTGCAGAGCACTCGCCCTCTTCCTTTAAATTGGAAACAGATTGCAGCGCTGTAGGCAGTGTCATTGAGAAGGTGGCAACTGCCTTGTTCCATCTCCAAAGTCACCCGGAGTAAAAGTGGATTCTAACATCCCTGGGCCACGCTGGTAGGACTTTTTGGGCCCTCATAGAGTCATTTTCCAAATACCACCCCCTCTTCCATCCGTTTGTTGTTTAATTCCCTATGTTAGGGGTTTTTAAAGCATGACCCCAGGACCAGTAATCTCCACATCACAGGAATAAGAGGAACGTAAAACTCTGGGGTCCCACTCCAGATCTACTAAGTTGGAAACTCGGGCTGGGACCCAGCAATTTGGAAACAAGCCCCCAGGAGTTTCTGATGTTAGCTGAAGTTTGCAAAGCAATGCCCTGCATTTTTAAAAATCTTAAATGGAAATGAAAAAGATTTCCTTTGGCCTACCTTCCTAGGTGATGGTGATGGAGACTTTCTTCTTTGATGGCCATTGTATTTCTGTGCATTGACAGTAAGGAAAAAAAAGTCAAGTTCTTGGTATTTAAAGAGCACTTTTGCAAGAAGTATTGCCTGTGCTCGCTCTCTCTCTCTCTCTCTCTCTCTCTCTCACACACACACACACCTTTGTGAAGCAAATGGAGCAGATGTCCAATCATAGTCTCCATTTTAATGGACAAAGAAACTGTCCCCAAGCACAAAGCTATTTGATCCCCAGGAATCAGGCTGATCTGAGTTTTGAGGAAACATCCAATGCAGAAATTCTATAAGGTCTCATTCAGGAAGCAACACGTTGCCATTGATGAGGCTATTTCGTCTCATGCATTCTGAAGTTCTGTAGTCTTTTTGGAGGCCTCTCGGAGTGACTGGAGATGTGGAAAATCTTGGACTACTCTTTGCTTTCTTTGCAGATTTCCTTTTTTTATTATACTTACTGGAGCTAGTGCATTTCCAGACCCTTCCAAAGAAGGGATTCAGTCACCTGAGTATGACTTCCTATTTGCCTTTACTTAAAATCTGAGAGCCTCCACAAGACCCAGATGTTGGGGCGAGGGGCTGGGGGCTCTACTAATGGCCCTTTGGGGACATTAGTGTGGTTTGGCTCCTGCCATGACAGTAGCCTTATCTTGCCCACTTCCCAGCACCGCCGAGGACATACTGGGATAAGTGCATTTTGGGCCAGGAGAGGAAAGCACAGGGAAAGAGTGGCCAGGGAGGTGGCGCTCCTCATCAGGTAGCCGTCCGCCGACATGGGGCCAGGTGGCTTCTAGTTCTAGGTTATGCCTGAAGAGCAGTCTCTGAGAAGCTGCCTGGCGGTGCAAGAAGAATGCTTAACTAGGATGAGAAGATGTGGGCTCTGGTCCCAGTTATTTGCTCTGCAAGTTTGGGCAAGTCACTTAAACTCTTGGGCCCCATTTGCCTCATCTAATAAATGGAAGTATTAAGACCCGCCCTGGATGTTTCCCAGAGGACTCCCTGCGGTGTCTCTGAGAGTGACCTGTAGCCTGGGCGGTGCCGGGCCCAGTGAAGGGCTGGGCACCCTACACGCTGCTCCCTGTTGTGTGGTCCCCAGGGCTCTGCCCCTCGGGGAGACCTCTGCCTTTCCTCCCCCGTGGGAGCGCAGGGCATGTCTTTGAGGGAGACCACAGAGGCTTCTTGCAACAGGGTAGTGATTCTTCAGCAGTGCTTTTGTGCGCCCGGACTCAGGGCCACCCAGATGAGCCACCAGGGGTTCCCTCACCCCTCTGGGTCCATGAGGCTCTGCTGCCAGTGCCCTCCTTCTACCCAAAGCACAGAATCCGACCCTGTGAAGACGGTCTCTGTTCTACCCTCCACGAAGCTGAATAGAGTCCATTCTCCTTCTTCTGCACCTTTTATCTCAAAAGATTCCTGAGCACACAATACACTTCACAGCCTGGTCCTCTGCCATTAGACAATAAAGGGTCTTTCATTGACCAGTGCTGTTGAAATGCCACCACCTCCGCTGTGCGGCTGCCAGACAGCTGTTCTGAGCTGTGCAGAAAACATCTCTCGATTCTGGGTCATTTAGAATGTCATACGCTGATGAGAGTTCAGGGTAACACCGAGGCCTGCAGGTTATAGGAAAGCCTGGAGTTTCGTAAAACACACACACACACACACACACGCTTAACCAACCTCCAACTGATCCTAAGGAAACCAGACCGAAGTTGTTTATGTGATGTTGGGTTTGTTTTGCGCTGAAGATCCAAAATTTGACCCAGTCCATTTTTGTCCTATTCAAAGTGGTCTCTTTATTATAAACAATTAGGTGTCTTAAAATGGGAATTATATAGATAAAATGTGAGAGTGGTGTAATAAGCTTTACTTGGTCTTGTCTCCAAATAACTATGGGTACTCATGTGTTTTGCCTAATACAATTCCACAGAGGGTCGGCTATGTGCCAGAGCCAGACTTGGAGCTGAGTGGCTAACATGAAGTGGACAGTTTCTGGCCTTGAAGCCAAGCACATTCAGATGTTCACATTCCCTATGTAAAAGGAAAGGGCTTGGGGTAATCTCAGACCCTTGACTCTTCTTCTTAACACGTGGGCCTCTCTTGGTCAAACACCCAACTAGAACAACACTGGCAGCCAAAGACTATCCCAGGCTGCCCTCAGTCTCCCTCTTATTATTGAAAGGAAAACCAAGCAAATCTGGGGAGCTTTTCAATAATTATTGCATAAACAACTTTGTAGTCATGATGCTAGAAATGACACTGGCATTTGTGTTTCTTTTCTAGTGCTAATTACATTCAAACATAATTTTTATTAAGTTTTCTTCAAAGGGGTGATTCAGATTTTTATTATGTTGTTTAGATTTTATTGCTTTAACTGCCCAAATAAATGCTCCAAAACATAGGAAGTCAGAGTTGTGACTATGCCACTGATCTACATACGTGGGTCTAATATAACACTTAGAACCCCCACCACCTCAGTTCTTTAATTTCTACTGCTTTTTGTGGGTGTTAGCTATTTTTAAAGTCAACATAATCCTTTCACAGAATCCTTCAGAAGCACAATGGGAGAAGGAGGAAAATTGTGATGGCTTAAAATCTGTTCAAAGACTCAAATTTGTGTTTTCCACAGAACCATATAAAGCCAGTCATTGACACTTTGTTAAACACCAGTTTGTGCCAGAGCTATGGTGGGGTCTTGCCGGAAGCCTATAGGTGAGTATATGAGCTACATAAGCAAAAATCCTGAGGGAAATCTGGTGAGCAAGATGAGATAATCATGGGAAACGAATTTGAGAATACTCTAGGATGCTGTCATTAAGTACTAAATTTCCTGCTATGGAGTTCAGGGGTCAGTCGAAGTTGGTAGTTGGAGTTCAGCTGAGAGGAAGCATTAATTTACACAGAGGTAGACAGATCTGATTGATGACCAGGTACATTTATGTATTGATGATCTAGGGTGAAAACCTTTTTGTTGGACCAATAGCTTTTAAAACACTTGGTTGACTATTGAGATGATCCATCGGTGGCCACATGGCCATTCCATAGAGTGGTAAATTTGCTTCTATAGCTCCAACTTTTCCCCTCTTTTCCCCCAAGGTCAACCTTCCCAGGGAGACAGCTCCTCCATAGACTGGTGATTGACTGCCGGTGACATCACTTTAGCGATATGAAATTGCACAACAGACATTTCTAGATCATATAATCCAGTGATTTTTTCCATTTGCATATATATCTCAATTACTTGAAGATCTTGTGAAATCACAGATTGCTGGATCCTACTCACAAGTATCCAGGTTAGTAGGTCTAGGGTTTGAGACAAGGCCAGAGAGACTTGCATATTTAAATCCCAGGTGTTGCTGATGAACTAGTCCAGGGACCACACTTTGAGAAACACTGATCTAATCTATTATCTCAGTTTACAAATGAGGAAACTGAGGCCCAGAGAGTTCTGAGTTTAAAAAATGTACCAGAAAGCAATTGCCCACCACCCCTTGACTGCTCACTGTCTGCCAAGTCCAACCCGACTTTGGTTAGATTTTAATTGTCTGAGGGCTGAGCTTCTCTAATCTCAGGGAAAGTTCTTGAATATTTAGGAACAGATCTGCCCCACGGCAGGAGGATAAACTAGCTAACTTTGAGGGTTTTAAGGCTATGAAAATGTTACATTAATAAAACAAATTTTTTTCCTACAAATTATTAATTTATTATGTCCCTGATTTTATAACCTGTAGGTGGCAGTGCCTTCCTTCTGTATACACAGCTAGATGCTTGGCCATTTTCATTTCCTGAGGCAGTAAGGAGGCTGCAATGCATACATTGTGAGAGATGAGGCCACCTACCCCAGCCCGGGACAGCTCCTCCAGAGACAGGGGAATCAGATAACAGGATTTAGTGTTCTGAGAACTATGTTGTTCCTGATTACATGTGAGGGTTTTTATTTATTTATTTTTATTTTTTAGCTGTAATGTTTTTATTTTCTCATTTTCTTGTTTAACTCGTTCGGTTCTTATTCCCTGCACAAGGTTCTAAAATTTAAGATCTGTGAAAAGTCAAAAACCAGTGCCAGAGAGAAGTGGAACTATTGAAATACCACAAATTTATTCTAAGAGAGCATTCTTCACTAGAGAGGTTTCTAGCCACCAAAGCACTCTTTTATTGGTGAAAGCCGGGGGCGGGAAGGAAGAAAAAGAGAAGTATGATTCTAGGAACCACATTGCAGAAATGCCGAAGGGAGGTTCGAACAAGTGAGTGATTGTTCATTAGCTACTGCCAATGATTAAACATGAATTCCCCATTTCCATATGACCCAGAACTCGCAGATGACCTGTTGGTACATGATTTCCATTTCGTCAGCAGTGACTGACATGAAAAAAATAAAATTCAGCGTATGTTCAAAATGAAAATGAAATCACATTGTAAGAGGCAAAGGTGTGCGCTTGCAAACATCCAGCAGTGCCTGCTTGTTCACCTCACCTCCCGAAGACCCCAAGGTCGGTCCCTTTCCCAACGTCACTTGAAAGTCATTGAACTGTCTCCACTGCTGCCTTGCCAGAGAAACACTCTGATCTGATGCCTTTTGACCATTCCCTCCTTTCTGTCTCCACAAAAGGAACCATGATTTCCCAGTGCTGATTTCTCTAAGTCATACAAAAATCAATTAATTCCACATCAGTTAATTTCCTTGGTTTTTCCAACATACTAACATACCGTAACAAACTGTAGCTGTGGTCCCCAACATACCCAGAGTGGACTTTAACCTCTTTTTCGGCATTCGAAGATGTAGGGTTAGTTTCTACCTTATTTCTTTAGCCTCATCTCCCTCTGTTTCCTACCCCTCTTCTCTGCATTTGCTCTGAACCTCGCATCATTTCCAAAATGATTTCATGCCTGTGGGTTTTGTACATTTTGTTCCTTCTGAAAAATCCCTGTTCATTTTTTGAGGATTAACAGTCATTTGGGAGAAGCATTTCCAGACTCCCCCAGACAGCACCATACTCTGCCTTTAACACAGCTTTTAGCACGTTATAGTGTAATGTATGTGTTGACATGTCTTTCTCCCAATCCTTCACCTCATTTTGTCCCACTCCTCCTCCTCCACCTCTTGCTGCAATAGGTTGGTGCCATGATAGTAGTGACTTTCTCATTTGTCTTCATATCCCTAAGACCTAGCATAAAGCGGGGCAGATAGTAGATGCTAAGTAAAAATGTGTGGGCTGTTAATCAATGAATCCTATTCAAGATGCTTCTTTCTTTTGTTTCTTCTGAGAAGCCCCTCTTTTCTCAATTTCAACCTTTCGCCTACCCTGTTATTTCATTCTGAACTGACAAATAACTTGAGTTCTACATATGATAGGTTTATATCAATGAAAAGATGAAAACATGGAAATGGAAAGCTTGAGTGATGATGATTCTTCTTCTACTACTCCCACCACAAAACCAGCTTCATGGTATCTCCAACCCTTGGAAAATTGCCTGAATTCCCTTTCAGAATACTCACAGAAGTTTTCAGCCACCCCTTTGTCTCCCCTAGATGAACTGACCTTTCCTCGAGACCAGAATTCAAACAAACAAAAATGATTTCTTTGTGGTTGTTGCATGTTTTATTATCAGCTTCGAAACAATGTCGTATTCTACTTATTTTCATTACAATAGTGTGCTATTTCTGATACTTGTGGGTTAGAGAGGGTAGTACGGCCAACTATGTGGTCAGCTCCAACACTACAAAAACTGTTTTTAGAAGAAAATGGGTTTCACATTTCAGCAACTGACCTAAAAATGAACTTTTTGAACATGTCCTATGTTTTAATGTGAGAAACCTGGCCCTGCATACAGTTGACATCAATTTGCAAGAGTGATCAATTCATCCATTATGTCACATATAGGGCAGAACACGGAGCCAAAGACATATATACCTGGCAACATGCTGGAAAATCTCTTATGACTACTAGGAACACATAACCTTAATAATCCCCAGTGACATAGCTTTGTGTTTCCTGTAATCATGGGGATAAAATGGGATAAAATGGGGGTAAACAGGAGCTGATTCTTTAGGCAAGGGCCATCCAGCAAAGGATGTTGGAAAGGTGTCGTAACATGGGTGAGGCTCTGTAATTCAACTTGAGAATCAGTGACAATGACTTGACAAAGCCTGACATGCCCTCTCGCTGAGGTTAGTGCACCTAGAGGATGGAAATGAGTGATGTCAAAGTAAAACAAACAAACAAATCTTTAAACAAGGAGCCCATTGCTTTGTTATTTAGCATGCAAGCAGAGACACTGATTGTTTGGGAAGTCAGGGAATTAATTTGTCTTAAAATTTCCAGATGGGGACTATGATGGAACAGTGAATAGCATGAGGCAGCCAGCAGCACTCAGTCAGGCTGTAAGAGGAGTGTTCAGGTGGGAGGGAGACGACAGGGAAAGGAGATCTCAACAATAACTCAGGGAGAGACCCTGGACCCTTGGACACAACTTCCCCTGGTAAGATCCACTTGGAGTAGGAATTAAAATATTAAACAGCACAAGCCCCATGAGAACGCAAGTGGATAGGTTTTATCCACAGCTGCTACAGCCAGGTGGTATGCTTGATAGTGTGACACAAGAAATCACCATAAAGAACTTCAGAGTATGCAGGAAGAGCTTTCCAGATAGCACTCGTGTTAGAAATTATTTTCTTTTCATCCAAAATTTAAGATAATTTAGAACACCTCCCCACCACAGCAGTGCAGAAGAGAAGGCACTTTATAGCAATTATTTTGCAGAAACACTTTCGTATTGGAGTAACATAGACCTGGAGAATTTCAGCTTTGCATATGTATGAAAGAGGAAACTAGTAACCAAAATACCTAGAGGAAGAGAAACACATTAAAAACAACCACGAATAAATAAACTGTGCATTGTTTGAAGGCTGACCTCTAAGCACTGGTCGCTGCCCTGACAAATATTATTTACAGATAGATAGATATATCTGTTCACATTTATTTTTATTAAACATAACATATATAAAAATAATATAATTTGTATGTAAAGTTACATGTAAAGTTTAAAGATTAATAATGAAATGAAGACCAATGGGTTCAACAATAAGCTTAAAAAATATAACATCTGGTACTCCTGTGTGCTCATCCTGCTCTGATCCTTCTGCCTGCTTTCTAGAGCTAACCACTGTCTTGAATTTTTACCACATCTATAACCTTAGTAGTTTAGTTTGAAACTTCATACAAGTGGAAGACATGCTGTATATGTATGTATATATATATCTCCATCCCCTGGAACTTTTCCTCTTTCAGTTTTGGGCTTTGAGAATTCTGGGGGGTTTTTGCTGTGTGGTATTTCATTTTAAGAATACCACAGTTTATTTGTCCGGACTCTTGTTATTAGACATTTAGGCTCTTTCTAGATATTACAATTCCAAAAATGCTGACATGAACATTCTTGTCCATGTTCGCTGGAACACTTGTGCAAGAGTCTCCCAAGATCTGAACAGTTCTGTAGTAGGAAATGCACATCTTCCATTTGATTAGGTAATGACAAATCGTTTTTTACCAGAGTGGTTTAAACTCCGCCAGCAATATATAGGAATTTTGATTGTTCTACATTCTCTTCAATCTTTGCTGTTGCCAGACTTCTGCATTTTTGCCATCTGGTGGAGGCAAAATAGTTGTGGTTTTAATTTAAATCCTCCCTTTTGATGAGGTTGAGCATGTTTTCATATGGTTATTGGCCATAAGAATTTCTTCTTCCGTGAACTGTCCAATTCTTATGGGATTGATTATTAATTTTAGAGATTATTTAAATGCCCTATATATTAATCCTTTGTCATTTGTGTGGCAAATGTGTGAGTCAAATTTTAATTTCCTTATAAAATTGTGCTAATATTTTCACCATTCATCACATACGCATACATAGATAGCTCCAGTTGGATGCAAAAGGTAAATTCCCATTGCAGTGTAACAATACTATTTTATATCCTAGTGTCTGGCTGGTAGTAGCAGTGTTTTATATAATTGGCTACATTAGAATCTGAACAGCTAAGGATTTGTCTTCATCACTGTACCTCCAACCTAGGGGAAACATGTGATTGATACCTCTTGGTTGTCCTGAAAGAGGAGAAAATCCAGCAAAGCACTAACCATTCTCGTTTTGTAGTTAGGTAGCAGTTGTCTCTCAACCCACAACTCTTTCTTTTGGTTTGCACTTCAAACATCCTTACATTCCCCCAAAGACAGAGAAAATAAAAAGAGCCTAAGAGCTACCAGGTTGAAATGAATGAAGAGGAGTAACATGTTCACGTCTATCCTCTCTACCCTTGTTTGACAGGCTGAAATTCTTTCTGGTATCACTTACTGCGTTAGGTAGATCGCTTACCAGGAAGTATTCTGACTTAAAGATTGTTTAATGTTAAAACAAAACAAAACAAAACAAAACAAAAAAAAGATTGTTTAATGTTTGTTTGTCCCATTTCACTGCAGACTATACATCCTCCTGAGCACAGGGCTTTGTCTTTCATCTGCAGTACCCTTGGCACCTCGTATAGTGCCTGGCACCCAGTGGTTCTCAAAAGAATCACTTGTTACATAAATGAAACAGGTATTTTAAAAATTTACTCATCCCGTTTCTTTGTGTTCTCTATGTCCTCTCATTTTGCAGTTTGAAAGGATGATACTTCTCTCCACCTATCTTGTTTCCAATGATCACCTCAGCCTTTTCAATTTAAAGAAAGGCTTCTCATCTTGGTGGTCGATATATATGTATGCTTTGATTTTCTGTCCTGTTCAACTGCTTTCAAAACATCAGTGGTTTGGATGGTGTCATTGATAACATCCCGATCGAGTACACGTATGCATAAAGCTGGGAGGGGTGGAGATTGTGATAGGCTGAATCTATCAAAGTGGGATCTAATCAGCATGAATGTTAAACTCTTGGGTTGGGTACAAAAAAGAAAACTGTGCAAATTGCAGAGAAAAGCGTGTGCTTCAGTGGCAAAATATGCATTGTTTACAGCACAATCTTCTGGATAATCTGATTCTTTGGAGATTTTGCACCTTTCACTGCCTTTGAGCTATTTTACAATTATGTAAATTATAGATAAGCTATAGCAGTGCAAAATAATTCTTGTCTATAGACTTGCAAATAAGTTTTGTCCAGTGGAATTTCAATTGACTCTGCGGATTGGCGAGTCTTGTCTCCATTTGCAAATTCATTTCAATATTCCCAGTCTATAAATGTATTCTTTGGATTCTCCTTTGAGCTTGCTCCCCTTATTAGTGATTTAAATAACATATTTAACACATGTCCACTTTATATTTATACAAGAATTGTTATTTTATCTTATTTTTAAGGTTACCTATAATAAAGTAAAGAACAGGAATAACTTGGGTAGGATACAATATGTGCAGAAGATTTGAAGTCCTGGCTGACAATAATTCCAATTTAAGTCATTGGTGTAATATGGCTGTTGCTTTGGTTCTTTGAATATTAAGTACTAAGTTTAGAAACACTATTCCAAACCACTGGTCAACTTATTTTTACCCCAATAACTAATTGTTTTGATAATGGTTGTTATAAATCACGTTTTAAAATCTGCTATAGCAAGCCATTATAATTATCTTGGTTAAAAGAACATTTCAATATTCTTGATAGTTTATTCTTCTAAATGATTACTCTGTGAGTTTGTCAGAGTCTGATATATTCATTTGGGATCATGGTTTTGCATAAAATCTATAAATATTTGCTCAGGAATTATTGTCATTACTACTGTATTTGGTTTTTCCAATAAGAAGCAATATATATATATCTCCAATTATTCCTCTCATCTTTTATTTCTCCCATTAGGACTTTTAAATTTTATTTGAATAATTAAATCATTTATGTCTTGAATTAAATAAATATGCATTTAATGGTTTCAATTGTAATAGAATCTTTTTTATTGTGTCTCTAGCTATTTGTCATGGGCCTAAAAGAATGCAATTGAGTGTTATATTTATGGGTTTTTTTTCTAAAAAGTTATTATCAGGGATCCCTGGGTGGCGCAGCGGTTTGGCGCCTGCCTTTGGCCCGGGGCGTGATCCCGGGAACCCGGGATCGAATCCCACATCGGGCTCCCGGTGCATGGAGCCTGCTTCTCCCTCTGCCTGTGTCTCTGCCTCCCTCTCTCTCTCTGTAACTATCATAAAAAAAAAAAAAAAAAAGTTATTATCAACTTTTCAGGGACGATTACTGTATTTTTATCCAAAAAATACCACCAGCATTTCCAGTACTATATTTTTAAAAAGTGAGTTAAAAAACCCAACTAGGTGTTCTTGGTTTGAAGATAGTCTGCATTCATCCTGGAGAAAACCAAAGTAAGAAAAATTTTAGGTCCTCCTTTTCATCCCTCAAAGATAACTTGAGTAAAGATTGCTTCACTTTTTACGTAAGGTTTTTTGGGATGAGGCAGTTAGAAACACCAACACACGTTATAAATCTTTCTAGTCGATACTTGACCAAAGATAATTTAGTACTGCCATGGGTTCAATCAATGTCTGCATGTGTAGTCCAGGACCCAGGAGAATATTTACTCAAAGATACTATTTGGAAATTCTTCATTATTTCTTTAGCATTCTTACGAGTGTGAGCAGCATGCAAAGGAGACCAAACGTTTGAAGTTAAGATTAAAATATTTTAAACCACAATAAAATTTTTCTTAAATGTTAATATGTTTTCTATTCTTTTCCAAATTTTCCTTTCTTTTCTTTTCTTTTTGCTAGTCACCATCTGTCTTTGATTATAACTTAACTCAATTTCCTTTGAAATTCCTTTTTCTAAACAAAAAAAAAAGGATTTTTTCCATGTATTTTCTAAATTTCAGGTGTTTGAACTCAAGAAATTATGAAGCCCTTCTGACCTTCCATTTCCTTATTTGTAAAGTGAGAAAGAAAGTTTTGTGTGTCTCCCTGAGTGGTTGTTTAAATCATATAACATGGTTAGAGCATCTTCTCCTTTGTAAGAGTGGTTGGCAATTGAGGACCACATTACTTAATTCAGTAAGAATATGTTTAATCTACTTCACAGCTACCATGGTTCCATGTAATTATAAAGAAATGCAAATAAAAGTGAAATACAAAATAAAATTCCTGTCTCCCAGAGAAAATGCTTCTCAAATATTAACACCCACATAAATCTCCCAAGTCTTGTCAAGTGGCAGATTCTGATTCACTTAGTCTGGGATGGTGCCTGAGATTCTGCATTTCGAACAACCTCTAAGAGATGCTGATACTGTAGATAGCAAGATCCCTACAGTATAAATCATACGCATCAGAGAAAGAGAGATCAAGAAGAACTCAATATCCTTGAGTATCCAAATGGATCACGGTGGGCCAGAGCATGAAAGTTGGGACAGGATTCAACCTGAGATTCCTTCCACCACTGGTTAGGAGACAAAGCAGGCATACCACAGTCTTAACAGGAGTGAAGAAAATGGTTCATCTTTGGTAAGATTCCGTGGATTCATGCCTTTAAAAATGCTTGAAATGGCTTCTGACAAAAAGGTAGGAGGATGTTTAGCCAAGAAACAAAGGGGTTAAGCTGCTGTTGGAGCTCAATTATCACATACACGCATACATATCAAAGTTAAGAGAGCTTACGCATACATGTAATACTTATGTGCACATATGATCTTATTATCAATCAGGATTTCTTTTGTGTTTCTCTATAGACAAGTCACATGCTTTGTGTTTGCAATATTATTAAAGGCAGCATTTGGCATTCACTAAGCAACAATTGAGCTCCCAGGATAGTCAGAAGCAGTTCCTACCTACATGCCAATCAGCTTTTTCTGGAATGAATGTCTGGCTGTTCTTATTCCCAGAGGGTGATCTGCAGCATAGCTACAAAACAGGGTAAATTTATCCACTGGACTCACTGACTCAGTTTCTTGAGTGCCCCATCCCTTGAGGATGCAGTGCCTGCCTCTCCTTGATGGTCCTGATCACCCCCCTCTAATTCCCATGTTCACACCCCTTCAGCTGAATGGCGACTCTAGTCAACCAGGCCTGGTTCTCTGTTCCCACTCTACATGGGAAAGGTAGGGCAGGGAAGGCTCCTAGCTCAGAGAGGCAGCTGAGCCCCTTCACACATGGGCTCCCTTCTAGGCACAAGTAAGGACCCTAGCTTCAGGGGTCCACCACTGGCTTCAAGCCATTCTTTCTCTCTTCCTTCCAACCCCAAATCTTTCTATATCACTAAGTTATATCATTAAGAAAGGCAAGGCTTTAAGTAGTTACTTCTGATCATTGATGTCTGAGAAATCACAGCTGCCACCCAGGGAAATTACTGCCAACTTTCTCCTTTGCTTTATCCTCTGCTGGAGCCACAAGACCACATGGCCATCTTGTCCTGATGAGGTCATCTTGCAGCCACACCCTGTTTTTAAATGTAAAAACAAAAAACCCCAAATCCTCAAAATACAAGAATATGGATAAATGTTTACTTATTCCAGCCAGAAAAGCTTCTCTAAAGCAATGGAAAAAATATGAAAGTAAAAAGTAGATTTGATGACATAATAATTTAAGAATTCTGTTTGTTAGAATAGACTATAAACACTATTAAATAGTAAATGTCAAATTGGAGGAACTTGCCATAAATATGGCAGGGGACTGAGATCATAAATGTATAAAGAGCTTTTCCAAATCAATACAAAAAAACTATAATATCTCCATTGGAAAATTGGTAAAAAAAATATGAAGACAATTCACATATGAATTAAACATTCAATTTTACTAACAAAGAAATGCAAAATAAAATGATAAAGAAATACTATTTTTTTTGGGGGGGGGGTAAGAAATTGACATTAAAGATAGCCAAGTGGAACTCAGGTGACAATGAGATCTCCAACTTGATGTCTCCTCCCTCCCATTATAGCTTCCTGACTGGCCTTCTTTCTACTCCATCAGGTGCTGAACTTGTCCTTTAGCATTTCTGTGTCTTTCACTCTCCTGAAGGATCTATACTTGCTATGGGTGTTTGTCTGGGTATCTGGGATGGTGTTGAAGGGAAAGAGCATGGAAGGAAGGAAGTCTAGAATAATTATGTCATATTTCTAGATCCAATTATTTTACTTAGAAGAATATCTTACTCTTACTCTAGGCTAAATAGCCTCTGGTTCTCATTGCCAAATCTAATAGACACTAGTAGAGAGTGACTATACTACAGCTTGGAAGTTATTAACTCTAGCCTTAATAAATTGATAAAGGTTATTCTCCGGGCCCATAATTGGCCCATTAGCCCTGGTCTACCTTTTCTTAACTCCTTGCCTGGCTAGGACTCTGAATTTGGCAACTTTAGTGCTGTTTTCTTCATTCTTCTAGAGTTCTGTCATCTTAATTCTGTACTCTGTCAAGTTGGTTTGCACCCCGCCCCTAGGGTGAATACCCACTTTCTCTGCTCCCTACCCCTATTCTCTGCTCGATGGAAAAAGACACAGGATCACACTGGCTATGTCCACTGCAGCTTGTGTGCTGTGCAATGTTGATTTCCCATTGATTTTCCTGGGCACTTACCATAATGGCTAGTCTAAACATATTCTAATATCCACAAGGCTCCTTTAACAGTAATAGTAATAACAATGACAATAAATTGAATTTTACATTATATGATTCCCTTAGTGCCTAGCAAAGTGATAACACTTATGAGTTGTCCAAATAATCTTTCTTGAACTGAAACTACTTTACAATATATGGAATGTGAGTCACAGGTTCCTGAACCTGTGCCTACAGCTTTCTGATGAGCTCACTGTTTTAGCAGCCAGAGTATTTTAGCACCTTTCTTGACCTCTTATTACATAGTTTCATCTTTTCAGAGAACAATTCTATCATTTCTTGTGTAGTTTGAGTTTTGTCCTCCCTACACAAAGGAAAGATGAGGTAATCCAAATAACTGCTTGTTCTGTTTGGAAATAAGGCCAGAGACACCAAAGAAATAATTTTCTTTTTTTCTTTTTCTTTTCTTTTCTTTTTTTTTTTTTTGATTTCTTAAGCATCCACAAGTGTATGTGCTGTAATTGTTTTGAAGACCCAAATAGCTATCATCCTAGATAGAGAAAGGGCAGCATGGAGCCAAGGCCCATTCTCTGCTCCCCAGTAGCCCCAATGTCACTCACTGAACAGTGGACTGGGCAGCTTTGGCAGGTGCAGCTTTGGGCTATGGAACCCTTCAGGCTGAGGGTGAAAATAAAGGCTCTTTGCTCCAGACATTATTGTTCATCGGTCCCCTTCTTGGAAGTGGTGTCTTATCCAATCTCATTTCTGTCCTCAGCACAATACAGCATGGAAAATTTCTGCCTTTCTTCATCTTGAATTGGTCATCAGCATGAGTATCAGCCAGACCTTTCTACTGTGTGTTCCACGTAATACTTATTCCATAAGAGATCAATCAAACCAGGTTTCTACAGTCAGATAATGCAGAACCAGGTTTAGTTTCTCAGAATCTTTAACATGCTAAGATGTTTCCTAAATCTCCAAGAAGGGTGGCATTTTAAAAATTCCTATGGCTACAGAAGACTTTTCTATTTGGCTGAAAATTAGAGCATTATTAAGCATCCCATGCAAAAAGTTTTGGGGAAAGCTGCTTAATGCTAGTATAAACATATAGTAACATGGTATTTATTTACTTATCACGTAAGAGAATGAGCTATTGTACAGCTATGAATTTTCCAGATGACTAAAAATGAACTCTCTTTTGAATACCATTTGGCCAACAATATTTCTGGAATATATTACATATAAGGTGGGGTACCATTTTGAGATATTTACTATTTTTTTTCTTCTCTGCATTTATCTTTTTTCCTTTCCTCCATTTAAGCAGGGTCAGTCCTCTTTGGTTCACTGTCTCAGGGAAGGAAGTAATAAAGTGGAAGGCAGAAGTAGCCTGTACATCCCTCCTACTTTTGTGTTCCAAAGGCCTAGGCTTTTAGACCAACTTAGAAGATTTGTGGAGGGGATGAAATACAGAGGGTTTGGGGCATAGAACCATGAGAGGAGAAGGATAGCCCCCCAGACTAATAATAAATGCACCCTTGAGCAGAGAAAATAGAAGGGAGAAGAGCAGAGAAGAGGCAGAGGGAAGGAGAGAAGAAGAGGAAAAAAGGGGAAGAAGGGGGACAGGTGGAGACAGAGTACAGACATCTGGGCCTAGAAAGAAATGCTTGAGTAGTATATCCAGGGAGAAGGCCAAGTATAGCTTTGTAGGAAGATCATTATTCTCCATGGCTGGATCAAAAGAAGCAGTGAACCAAGGCTAGGGTGGGAACAGGTGTGCTGACAGCAAAAGAGATCTTGTCTGTGTGTGCAGGTGACTTGGGCCACTTCACCACTGTTTTGACATTACTGACATCTCTTGTGGCCATTGACATAACCTCAGAATGGAGTGGAGGGGTGCTATGAAAGCCTGAGGTTTGAATTCTTAATCTGCTTATGGGGGCCTCCATAGAAATGACTATGAACTTAAAAAGTTCAATTTTTTGCAAACCTTGCTTTTGTGAAGCATCACCCAGTCTGTTTCATGGTAGAGACTGGCCTCAGAATCAGGTCTAGAGGGTCTGTTGAGGAGGAATCAGCTTCACCCCCACCACTGGTGTTGTAGGCTCTGGTGATTTTTCAGTTTTTGTCTGCTTTTTATATAATTTTCCTGTCTTCAAAGGAGCTCTCACTTCCCAAAACTTATCATGGGCATATAAAGTTCTAGCTTGCTCTTTTCCTCTCCAAATTTGCTCTCCTTTGGCCAGGAAGCCAGATAATAAAGCTTCTTAGAATTATATATAAAGGGAGAGGAAATCAGTTCTGAGAGTCCGCTTGCTTTCCTCACCTACGGAGTAAAGGAGCTGTGATAGATCATTGCTAAGGTCCGGTTCAGCTCTAACATTTTATGATTCCTCTGAATAAAATGTGTGAGCTTTTATGTGCCATTTTGGAACATCTACTTTCTCCATTTCCTGGTTCCCAGCCATGTTCTCAAGAGACGAAATTGCTCATCTGTGACCTCTTGAAAAGTAACATTATTTAACTGGGTGTCTTTTGCTCAATTCACAATTAATCCATTCATTTAAAAATTATTGAGCATCTACTGCATACTCAGTGCTGTACTGTATAACTGAATACAAAGATTACTACAAGATCTCTCCCTCACGGAGTTCACAGGCTAGAATGTGGATCCCAAACTTTTCTGCAGTCATGGCACTCTTTGGGAATCAGATGAAAGCCCATTATATGAGAGATCAGTATTTACTGAGCACTTAATATGTGACAAGTTCTGTTCCAAATGCTTCAAAAGTAGCATGTTTTGTCCTCAAGTATCCATGAGATAATTGCTATTATCTGCATATACAGATCAATAAATGGAGACCCACAGGTGAGGGCACATGGCTAATAAGTGGTGGGACTCACAATTCACTTCTAGGCAGTGCAAACCCGAAGTGCACATTTTTCATGTGGAATAATGGTAACACCAAAAACAATGTGGTAACAACAATGGCTTTTGCGATTCGAAGTCTTGTGCCAGATACTGTGCTAAGCTCTCTACATTGATTACCTCATTTACTACTAACAACATCGTGAGTAGGTGCTTTCATTATCTACACATTTCAGTAGAAACCCCTTTGGTTTAAAAAGGGTAACTAACTTGTTTTGAGGTACACATGTAATAATGAGGGGTTAGGGGGTATGAAGTGCAATTTTGGTACAGATTTTGATGGTTCATGAACTTCTTATCCTCTGGCTAAGAGGAAGAGATCGATGAGAAATATATTGATTTGTGGTAGTGCAGTGGGAAGTTCCATGGGAATAGCATTAATCATTCTGCAGGATCAGGGAAACCTTCCCAGAAGAAGGCATACCTAAGCTGAGTTTAAAGGATAAGTGGAAACTCTCTCCACGGGGAAAAGGGTACTGGGGGCAGAGGAAAGAGCTCATACAAAAAGCAGGAACAGGAGACAATAATGTGACCTGGGAAACTGCAGACTTGACTGTTGGGGTTTGCTGTGCTTGCAGGCGGAGTCAGTCCGAGGAGGCAGGCAGGAGTCAGGGCATGTGGGGCCCAGGTGTCAAGACATTTGAACTCTGGGGAGCCGGTGCAGGCTTTATGTGTGGGAATGCCTTGTGCATTCCCTTGTGCATTGTAGAAGGATGCTCCTAGTGTCAGAGTGCAGAGAAGTTAGCAGGGGGACCACCGGACCAGAAATAGAGGAAAGTGAACCAGGCTATTATGATCAATGCTAGAGTGATGAAAGTCTGAGTTAAGACACTGATAATAGAAATTAATTTGAGAGATATTTAAGAGATAAAGTCAAAGAATGGTAGTCTAGGAGACTCCAGGCAAAGCCTGGGGCCTGGTTTGTCAACTGCCAGTCTAGAAAGGTTGGTAAAACAATGTAGAAAATGAAATGAGATGGTGAAAATCATATTGACCAGTTTCAGCTTTACGGATATTCCTGACTATAGTTGGTGGGTATATAACCTCCATGATGTGGATGAAATGGGGCTGGGAGGCTGAGATGCCAAGTAACCAATATCAAGTGTTATGGCTTGAATTATGCACCCCTCCATTTGTATGTAGATGTCCTCATCCCCAGTGCCTCAGAATGTGAAATTATTTGGAAATAGGATCATTACAGATGTAGTTAGTGAAGCTAAGATGAGGACATACTGGACTGTGGTGGGCCCCTAATCCAAAGTATTCTTTCATAAAGGGGAAATCTGGACACAGACACAGCACAGGGACAGTGCCACAGGAAGATGAAAGCAGAGATCAGACTGATGTCGCAATAAGCCAAAGAACACCAAAAACTACCAGCAAACCACTAGAAGCTAGGACAGAGGTCCTCAGAACTTCCCCCAGAAGAATCAACCTTGCCAGTGACATCTTGATTTTGGACTTAGAGCCTACAGAATCATGAGAATAATTTTGTGTTGTTTTCAGCCACTCGGGTGATGGTATTTGTTATAGGAGGCCTGGGAAGCTAATCTACTATGGAAGCACAGGCGCTCTCCAAACAGTCTTCCAAGGATCCTCAGAGTCACCAATTATCCAGAAGTGCCTAGAACTGTGGGGTTTCTCAGGACACAGGATTTTTGATGATAAGATCAATGAAGTCTTGGGTAAACTGGAATGAGTTATTCACCCTAAGACAGTGGGTCTGCTTAACTGCGGCTTGAAGGTATGAGGCCAGAGCTGAAGTGCTCATGTGGTAGGGAGTGGGGAGCACAGCTACAAGTGGCCTTCCTGCACTCTTCCCACAGGTAGCTCTGAAGGACTCCTCCAAAATGTCAGATAGTCATTTAACAAATGCTACTTTGAAGGGCTGTCAATGTTGTCTTGTCTTGGTCACTCTTGGTCTTCTGAGTGACTGGGGGCACGATTTTCTGAGCTAGAGCATGCTAAGAGTGGAGAAGGCCTGGCGGGACTCACAGTGTCTATTTTTGTTTTTGTTTTTTTAATATTTTATTTATTTAAACATGAGAGACACAGACAGAGAGGCAGAGACACAGGTAGAGGGAGAAGCAGGCTCCCTGCAGGGAGCCCGATGCAGGACTCCATGCCAGGACCCCAGGAACATGACCTGAGCCAAAGGCAGACACTCAACCACTGAGCCACCCAGGTGCCCCTCACAGTGTCTGTTTAAGTCATGCCAAGGTTAAGGTAACAGTGATAAATCTGAGGGGGAGTATTGGTCATAACAGCCAGATGGAACCAAACAGGAAGTCTATCTAGGATATGGATCTTCAAACAGAGAAAACCTGGAAGAAACAGCTGATATTCCAGAAGAAGGGTGCATAAGGCACAGGGCCTTGGATCACTCCAAGTCATTGATAATGAGGCAACTGTAGTGAGAAGAGAAGTAGGGGCAGGGGAAGAGCGTCAAACTAGCAGAGAGAGAGAGATAACCTGACTTATTCAAGGAGGTGAAAGAATTGGGCATATGGAATGTCTGTGTATATTCAGACAAACACATGGATGCTATTATGCTGTCCTGCTGTGAAGACATCCATTCTCACTACCTCTCTCAGTCCATGAAATCTCTCCCCCGACCATATTAAATTGCACCTGACTACCCCTGCACTTCAGGAAATGGGAGTTGTCATGTGATACTATCATTCAGTTTGCACATCCATCCCCACATTTTCCTCTTTCTTCCATTTCCTGACCCAAGAGAGAGAGTCTTAGTTTATTGACTTATAATTCAAGAATGAATGAATGAAAAAAAAGCCTTTTTCAGAGGGAGTGGGTTTGAAGTATAGTTAAAGCCTATCTATCATTTCTTGGTGATCTCGTGGTTGTTCATTTCTGGTAGAAACATATGGCCTGAAATAGTAATAACAGATTCATACCTTACCTTTGCAAAGGGCTTTATACTGTATCAAATGCTTTCACACGCATTGTCTCTCATGGTCTTTGCATACTATTGATAGGAATTCTAGTGTGAGTTTACACAATCCTTTCACTATTGTAGGTAAGATGTCAATTTATTGATTAGATTTATTTATTGAATAACTGGAGATTCCAGCCTCTGATCCTCACAGACACTCTTTGCAGGCCCAATGGGAACTTCTATTCTCACACAATAGGGAAAAACTTTCAGGGAATTAAGAGATAATTTTTTTAGCCTATTATTTAAATAAAACATTGGGATAGGCGTTGAGGGAAGATGCAAAGCAACATTAGAGCTTCTGCCCTCAAGGAGCCTGGGATTTGGTTGGGAAAACAAGATGAACAACAAGAAAAAATGACTCAGTGAAAGGATCCTAGGTCAAATGTGTAAAGAAGACACAAATTAAAAGGAGAATGGGTGGTTGTTGTGGCATGTTCAACTGAAGGGTTCACTGAGAAGGTGGGGTTGAAAGGCCCTCATCGTGTAGGGGAAAGGGGAAACTACTAGAAGGGGATGCAGTGTTAATCCAGACTTTAATAATAGAACTTGTTAAATTTTGATTTGCTTGTTGGAAAGAGAAGAAGGACTGCCACTAGCTAGCAGACCTATACCTGAAAACACAGGAATGCAATTTGTTTGTTGAGCTTTGGAAGTTAATGTTTTTTGCAGAGTGTACATGTGTCCTGAAGAACAGTAGGGGCGGGCAGTGGCTTATTGCACTGGAAGCTGGAAAAATTTCCAAACAGAAGACTAGAACCTGTTTAGGGGTCAGTCCCATTAAAAACAAAACAAAAAAAGCACTCCAGCTTAATTAGCACTTCCAATTTAGAGTGAGTCCCCTATTCATGAATTGGATTTGAGCCAAAGTCTTGCTACTCCAAGTGTGGTCCATGGACTGGCAGCATCAGCAACACCCGGGAGCTTGTAGAAACACAGAATCTCTGAACTCCCTACAGGTCTACTGGATCTGTACCGGCCTTTTAATAACAACTCCAGTAGGTATATAAAAGGAAATCAGTTACCAGGCGCTCAGAGTATGTCCTTACATTCACACAAGGTTGAAAAGTTTATTTATTTAACATAATGGTTCTGGTCACCACAGAGGAAACTTAAATATCAATTTACATTATTCCTACCCATTAATATATTCTTAGGTGCAACTTGCAACCCTAAGGATAGCACCCTGCCCCTTCACTGCTTTCCACACATCAGCAGGAGCCCAGGGCTCTAGGGATAGAGCCTTGTGTTCCTTTCTGGGGAAGGTGTCATAGATTCTGCTGAGCTGGGGAGGCGCATCTGATACATAGAGGAAAAAGCAGGGGCTTTGTAGGCAGATGTGGATTCAAATTTAACTTAACCTCTCAGCCCCCATATCCTTCTTTAAAAAAAAGGGTCATAAAAATGATCAGATTACCTACCATGCAGTTTTGTGTAGTTTAAAAAAGATAAATTATGCAAAGCATCTAGAAAAGTGTCTGGCACATTGAAAGTATTTCACTCCAAAAAGCAAAAGCAAAGTTAATTCTATCCCTACTCCCCACAAGTACCTTGTCATTTAACCTCTGTGGGGTTCTGCTTTTACTTCTGTATATGAGATTCAGGGACTACATGAGCTCTAAGATCTTCCCAGGGCATAACTGCTCAATGCCCTGGTGTGCAAGCAGAGCACAGACTGAGATGGCTACTGTCTCCCTCCACCCACCCTCATCCGACCCTTGTGCTTCTCAGGCTACTGCACTCCCTCTTCACAGGCCTCTGCCACCTGTCTCTGAAATCAAGCCTAGGCAGTACTATTCCTAATACTATTCCTTAAAGTACCAGTTTCTGCCAGGCAAGTTGACAACCTGGGTAAATTCTGCAGCAGTCAGGAGTACTAACACACCCAGGATGTCAGCCCTGAGAACACAGGTCCAACTGGACATCCTTGGCTGCCAACACTGAGAACCTGGATGGCCTACACCCCTTTCCTGAGACATTGTAATCCTACTGAGAGACAGTGTAGGGAGCTCAGGGCTATGTTGCACAAATAGGTGCTACTAACAAGTCTTTTCATACCACAACTGAAGCAAAGCACCTATTGTTGCAAGTCACGGGGCCTAATTTTATGGGGGAAGTTGTGGTAACTTGCAAGTCTTTGAATTATGAGATTTAAAAAAGCTGTGTTAACTCAAGTTCCACTTGGCAAATTTGGCTAAGTGATTTTGTGTTTGGCTGGGATTTCTTGACACAAGAGAGGGTGGTTGCTCCGTGGTTGGAAATTGCTGATGGGAACGCTGCCAAAGTGGTTAATTTGGGTTTTGTTTTTCTTGCTGACATAAAGTTTTCACCTGGGCCACGGTATTTTTCTGGTCCTTTCTGAGGCACAAAAACAAAGCCCAAAGAAAACAAAAACTTTGTTTCTTGAAGATTTGAGTTTGGAGGGAAAAGAGGACTTGCTCGTTCTTTGCTTGACTGTGTTTGCTTCTTTGGAGACTGGTCTCTCCGAGCTGTGCTCTGCCCTTGCTTTTTTGTCATAATGTACCTCGTCATTCCTCCTGTCCCAACCCTCCAAGATTCCTTCTTCCTGTGAGCCATGTGCTCATTCTTAAAACTGTCTCATTGATGAGGGAAGCATCATAAGGTAGCCAAGTAGAACATTTTTTCCAGTAGGACTTCTCCAGTGCCAGAAATGCCATTACTGCTCCACCTAAAAGATTTGACTTCAACTTCCTGTAGCTGCTCTAAATTTTGAAAAACAGTGAGTCAGTTTGTCAATAAATACTTATCAAGTCTTTCCTCTCTACCCTCCTGCCATTGGAAGGGAAGAGCAGAGCTTCTCAAACATGAACATAAGAATTACCAAGAGCAGACGAGTGTGGACTCCAGGAAAAGCCTGGTGCGGGTGTGTGGGAGGATATTTGTGTAGCCCAAGAGGCCTTCAGCAAATAGAAAATTTCAGCCAAGTCCAATTTTATCTCAGGAAATAGTGTGAATATTCTACTTTTAAAAATATCTGTTTGTATTCATACATCAATAATGTTTACTTACCATGGAATAAAACCAATGGTCCTGGAAGGTTTTGTTTGCTTAAGTCTTTCTTTTTTCTTTTCTTTTTTTTAAAGCAGTTTCAGATTCACAGCAAATTAGGAGGAAGGTAAGGAGATTTCCCATATACCCCTGCCCCTACACATGTATAGCCTCTCCTCTTAGCAATATCGTGCACCAAGATGGTACATTTGTTACAACTGATGAATCTACATGGACATACCATTAACACCTGAAGTCCATAGTTAACACCTTTGGCTTCGCTCTTCATGGTGTAGATCCTATGGGTCTGGACAAATGTATGACATGTATTTATCATTACGGTGTCATACAGAGTCGTTTCACTGCCCTAAGAATCGTTCATCCCTTCACCTCTCCACCAATCACAGATCTTTTAACTGTCTCCATAGTTTTACCTTTCCCAGAATGTGGTCTAATTTTCAGAATTTCTTTTTTCACTTAGTAATATGTCTTGAAGTTTGTCCATGTCTTTTCATGGCTTGATAACTCATTTTTTTTCTAGTATTGAATGACATTTCCCTTTTTGGATGTACCAGTTTACCAGGTTTTTGTGTGGACATAAATTTTCAGCTCCTTTAGGTAAATGCCAAGACATATTATTGCCTGGTGGTATAATAAAAGCATGTCTAATTTTGTAAGAAACTGCCCAATTGTCTTCCAAAGTGACTGTACCATTTTACATTTTCACCAGCAATGAGTGATAGTTCCTGTTGCTCTACATCTTCACTAGCATTTGGTATTATTAGTGTTCAGATTTTGGCCATTCTAATGGATGTATAGTGGCATCTCATTGTTGTTTTAATTTGCATTTTTCTGAAAACATAAGATGTGGAACATTATGTGTATCTCTTCTTTGATGAAGTATCTGCTAAATTATTTGGCCCATTTTAAAATTGGGTTGCTTGTTTTCTTACTGTTGAGTTTTAAAAGTTCTTTGTAGATTTTGGACAACCATCCTTTATCAGATATGTCTTTTGCAAACATTTTCTCCTATTCTGTGTTTATTTTTTCACTTCCTTGTCACTGTCTTTTGCAGAGCAGAAGTTCTTAATTTTAATGAAGTCCAGCTTATCATTGTTTCCCAATGGATTATGCTTTTGGTGTTATACCTAAAAAGTCATTGCCTTACCCAAGGTCATTTAGGTTTTCTTCCATGTTATTTTTTTTTTAAGATTTTATTTATTTGTTCATAAGAAACAGAGAGAGAGAGAGAAAGAGAGAGAGAGAGAGAGAGAGAGGCAAAGACACAGGCAGAGGGAGAAGCAGGTTTCATGCAGGGAGCCTGACATGGGACTCGATCTTGGGTCTCTAGAATCACGCCCTGGGCTGAAGACGGCGCTAAACCACTGAGCCACCCGGGCTGCCCTTCTTCTGTTATTATCTTCGAGGAGTTCTGCAGTTTTGCATCTTACATTTAGGTCTATCATTTGTGTTAATTTTTGTAAAGAGTTAATTCTGTGTCTAGATTAATGTTTTTGGCATGTGGATGAACAGTTGTTCCCCTACCATTTACTGGAAAGACTATCTTGTCTCCTTTGTGTTGCCATTGTTATTTTGTCAAAGATCAATTGACTATATTTAAATAGGTGTATTTCCGAATTTTCTACTACTCTGTTGATACATCTGTCCATTCTTTTGCCAATACCACACTATTTTGATTACTGTTGCTTTTTTTTTTTTTTTTTTTTTTTTTTTGATTACTGTTGCTTTATAGTAAGACTTAAAGTCTAGTAGTGTCAGTCCTCCCTCTTTGTTTTCAACATTATGTTGGCTATTCTGGCCCTTTGGTTCTCCACATAAGCTTTAGCATCATTTTGTCAATATACAAAAAATAATTGATTGGGATTTCATTGAATCTGTAGATCAGGTTGGGAAGAACTGATAACTTGACAATATTGAGTCTTTCTAATTATGAACATGAAAGAGCTCTCCATTTATTTAGTTCTTCTTTAGTTTTGTTCATCAGGGTTTTGTAGCTTCCCTCATATAGATCTTGTACATATTTTGTTAGATTTACACCTAAGTACTTAATTTTTGAGGTGCCAATATAAATGGTATTGTGTTTTGAATTTCGAATTTTGCTCATTCTTTGCTAATATGTGGGAAAATAATTGACTTTTATATTTTAACCCTTTATGTTTGCCATAATTGATTTTTAGTTTTAGGAGAATTTTTGTCAAATATTTGAATTTTCTACACAATCATGTCATCTGTGAACAAATATAGTTTTATTTCTTTCTTTGCAATCTGTATAATATTATTTCCTCTTCTTGTCTTATTGTACGAGCAAGAATTTTCAGTATTATATTGAAAAGGAGTGATGAGAAAAGACCTCCTGGTCTTGTTCTTGATCTTTGCAGGAAAGCTTTCAGTTTCTCACCATTACATATGCTGTGAGCTATAGGCTTTTTATAGATAATTTGTTGACATGTTGTGGAAATAAACTATTCCTAGTTTACTAAGAGTTTTTATCATGAATTGGTGTTGAATTTTGTCAAATTCTTTTTTTTTTGCATCTATTGATATGATCATGTAATTTGTCTTGTATAGCTTGTTGATATGATGAATTACATTAGTTGATTTTTGAACATTGAATCAATATTGCATTCCTGGGATAAATCTCACTTGGTTATGCAATATAATTCTTTTTATACACTGTGGATTCATTTGCTAATATTTTGTTGAGGATTTTTATTTCTATGTTCATGAGAGATTTTGGTCTGTAGTTTCCTTTTTTACGTAATGTCTTTGTCTGGTTTGGGTATTAGGGTAAGGCTGGCCTCATAGAGTGAGTTAGGAAGCAGAGGCTCTACTTCTAGCCTCTGAAAGAGATTACAGAAAATTAGCATAATGTATTTCTTAAATGTTGGGTCACATTTACCTGTGAACCCATTTGGCCTGGTACTTTTTTATTTTGGAAGGTTATTAATTATTTACTTAGTTCTTTAACAGATATAGGAACTACTCAGATGGTCTCTTTCTCCTTGTGTGAATTTTGGCAGATTATCTTTCAAAAAATTGGTACATTTCATCCAGGTTGTCAACTGTGTTATCAAATTTTGTGGGCATAGAGTTGTGCATAGTATTCCTTTACTATCCCTTTAATGTCCACAAAATCTGTAGTGATGTTTCTTCTATGATCTGAATGTTTGTGTCCCCTCCAAATTCATATGCTGAAATCATAACCCCTAATGATTATGGCATTGGAGATGAGACCTTTGAATAGTACTTAGGTCATGAGGGTGGAATCTTCATGAATAGGATTAGTGTTCGTATATGAGAAACCCACAGAGATACCTTGCCCTTTCCACCATGTGTGGACACAGTGAGAAAGACATTGGCTATGAAATAGGAAGGGCATTTTCATCAGAAGGTGATCATGCTGGTGCCTTGATCTCGGCCTTTCCAGCCTCCCAAACTGTTCTTTTTTGTTTTGTTTTTTCAGTCTTTGTTCTCTTTGCTTTTCAGTTTTAGAGCTTTCTATTGTTATATCCTTGAGCTCAGAGATTCTTTCCTCAGCCATGTCTATTTTAGTAATAAGTTCATCAAAGGTATTCATCATTTCTGTTGCAATGTTTTTGATCTCTAGCAT
The DNA here is from genome assembly GCF_053574225.1 of Canis aureus. Lineage (NCBI taxonomy): Eukaryota > Metazoa > Chordata > Mammalia > Carnivora > Canidae > Canis > Canis aureus. The sequence goes on along the minus strand of NC_135642.1, from coordinate 18,987,598 downwards.
TTCTTTTGGTTCTTTCCTAGAATTCCTATCTCTTCACTTACATTGCCTATCTGTTCTTGCATGCTGTCTATTTTGTTCATTAAAGCTCTTAGCATATTAATCATAGTTGTTTAAATTCCCAGTATGATAATTCTAACTTTCTTGCCATGTCTGCTACCAGTGTTCTGTCCCTTCAAATTGTGGGTTTTTTTTTTTCCCCCTTTTAGCATGACTTGTAATTTTGTCTTGATAATCAGGCATAATGTTCCAGGTAAAAGGAACTCTTGTAAATAGACATTTAGTAATGTGGTTGTCAGGTGTGAGAGAGAGAGGAAGTGGTCTGCAGTCCTATAATTTTTTTAGTGAGCCCTTGGACTGTGAATTTCACAACTGTTTCTCAGTTTTTTTTTCTTTCCCCTCTAGATGGGACAAGGTGGCTAGAGTAGACCACAACCGATTATTTCCATTCTCTCCCATAAAAGGCTAGAGTGAGCCAGAATTGGGTATTTTCCTTTTCCTAGATGAGTTAAGCTCTGATAATATCCCAGCAGGTTAGGTTCTAGTTAGTTTCTCCTGAGAGAAGACTTTGTTAAGAAGAACAGAGTGCTCTGGCATATATCAAAATAGTTTTTCTCCTAGCCCTGCCAGAAGCAGAAGGGGAATTTTCTCTGTAATTTACTGTGAGAACCTGATTAGGTCCCTGGAGATAAAACTCGCGAAAGACTGGGTCCCTTTAAAACGTTTAACTTTCAGGCTTGTCTGTACTCTACCCTCAGCAATTCATCAATAACAATTCAGATTGTTCTAAGCTGGTACAAGTTCCCCCAAGCAGTCTCTATTGAGTCTCTGCTTTCGTAAGCTATGACTCCTCTATTCACTTGTCTCTCCAGTCTTGGACAGGTCCTGTGTCCTCCTCTTTCTTACAGATCTAAGAAGAGTTGTTAATTTGTTGCTAGGATGGAGTGGTGACTTCTAAGCTCCTTACCTATGGAACTGGAAAGTAGAAGTTCCCTGAAAGACATTTTTTAGATTGTTTGCATCCTCCAATAGACTGTTCTAGGCTCCAGTGCTGGCTCCAGTGTGAGAAGATGACCCCAGGAGCCATGAAAATAGTGACCACATGGCTGTTCAGAGACATCTCAAATTTAGAATATTCTATCTGAAAATAAAGAAAGAATATTTTGTTTGATTATCCTCATACATGAATTGGTACTTGTATAGAGCCATAATGAACTAAATTTTAATTTAGGAATAAGATCCCCACCAGCTTTTGAGATTTGTAAGATATTTGCTCTGCCTTCGAAGAGTTACTAATCTGGAGAAAGAAGATTAGCATATATGAAACAACAGACAACATGAAACCTGAAACAATATCTTGACGTATTCCAGAAAGGATTTAAGATGACGAATAAGGGCATTTTTAGTTATGTATTAGTGAGTGGTGAACTATGAGGGCCAAAGCGGTTCAGGAAAAAGAAAGATCAGCACAGATGGAGGGGTCAGACGGGGCCTGTGGTTGGACTAGGGAGGGTAGGGAGTTGCTTTGACTTTCAGAATTATTGAGCAATGGTAGTTGCCAACGAAGGGGCTGAAGATTTGAGAAGAGGAACTTCTTATCTTTTCCGAGAAGTCTTGGCCCATGAGGTAGAGAGGAGCTGTGCCTATGACCTGCGGTCAGTAGGTCCTTCCTGTGGTTTGTTACAAGCTCAAGTGTTCTCTGAGTGGGCCACTCACCAGAGAAGGAAGGCTTTTCAAATGATTTGTGCAAAAGCTTTTTCCATCCTATTCCATCTCCACTCAGTCTTACAAAGGCCTCTTCTTCCTGCATTGTTAGCACCTTTTTGACTTTTCTGAAACGACGCCTGCCCTTATCTTGGAGAACACCCTCAAGGGCTAGTCATCCTTCATTTCTGTTATGGGCCAGTTTTGTGAGGTGCCAGAGAGGCTTTGTATTAGTTGCTACTCCTACAAGAAATAGCAGAGCCATAATTTGGGGCCCTAAGAAAAGGAACAGGTATAACTATCCTCTCTCTCCTAAACCATAATTTGCTCTAGGAAAGAAGTCATTTAACGGGAGTAGAGTCACTCTCAAGTAAAAGCTGGCCACTTAGATTACTCCAAACCAAAGAGTAAACGTGAAGAAGAAAGGACCAGCCAGTAACAAATGGAATATCTACAGTAATATTGGGCAAACACTTAGATCTACCTCTTAGTGGGTTCTGTAAGCAGGAATGTTTCTAAGAAAAATAGTGAAGTAGGTGGCAGATGTTTCTGTATTATCAACAATGCCTAATGCCTTATCTTACACATAAAAGGGGCATAATAAATATCTGCTGGATAAGTGAATGAGTGGATAGGGCATCTCATTTTAGAGCCATCATATTTTTATGAAAGAGCAGTATTTCTGATGGAGAATAAACAGGTGGCTGCCAGAGGAAAGGTGGGTAGGGGGAAGGGTGAAATAATAAAAGGGATTAAGAGTACACTTTTCCATTTATTGTGATGAGCCCTAAGTAATGTATAGAATTGTTGAATCACTATATTGTACACCTGAAACTAATATAACATTGAATGTTAATTCTACTGAAATTATAAATAAATAAATATTTTAAAAAACAACAATTTTTTAAAATGCAATTCTTCTATGAAATAATAGAATCTCTGAACAAAGTATGGGAAGGTATTATTGAAGTTTGTGAAAGAAAGATCTGCACAGAGTTATATAAAGTTTGTTTTACCTTATGAGATACTGTGGATTTTCTTGTTTGAGAAAAAAAAGTTACTACCCACGTCAGATTTCCTGCCAGTATTAACCTCTTTGATTCTAAATGATGATGTTGTCTATGAGAAAGTTACAGTGGGTTGGTGTCCTGGGTTGAACTGAATGTTGTTGGCAGTAATCCTGGACCCTATTCTGAAAGATATACTATAGACTTCAGGGAAGAACAGAGGGATGGAGGGGCCCTTAGGTGACCCACAAGCCACACGAATGCCTAAGCACTCATGGACCACAATTCCTGCTCCCCACACAGATGAGCTGGCTCCTCATCCCTACTTGCTATTTACTGGGGCCTGATTTTAAAAAAATGATGCAACCACAGAAAAGAGAGAAAAAAGAAGAAAAATGGGGGCAGCCCCGGTGGCACAGCGGTTTAGCGCCGCCTGCAGCCTGGGGTGAGATCCTGGAGACCCTGGATTGAGTCCCACGTCAGGCTTCCTGTATGGAGTCGGCTTCTCCCTCTGCCTATGTCTCTGCTCCTCTCTCTCTCTATGAATAAATAAAATCTTTAAAAAAAAAAATGGGAGCTCAGCATGAGGAACATAGAGTTGCAAATACAATAGGCCCTTAATGGATACTTGTTGAATTAAGACAAGAGAGAAGAGAGTGTGACAGCTGACTGGGACTTGACCATGAAAAATGGGATACAAGCAAACAAATGAAAAGAAAACGTAGGAGAAAATGTAGTGGCAAAGGAGCTTGGAGATGGAGTACATGTTGGGAAGAAGCAGTAAATACCCAGGAAGTGTGCCAGAGGCAGGCCAGAGAGCACAGAGCCAGAATTGAAAACTGCCATCACTGATGGATGAGGACCACTAAAAAATGTATAGGGGAGCCCCTATCCCCCAATAATGTCAGTATAGGTTTAATTAGCACAGAACCACACTGTAAAGTGGGAGCACTGAGTTGGAAAGTCCAAGATGAAGGCAAATCACATCGGGCATGTCCTAATTAGCCATTCTAACAGCGAAAGGGCTATAGATAATACTACAAAGCAAGGACTTATCTAAGGAACATTTTAAAATAATGTTTAAAAATGATAACCCACAAATATATTTTCCCATTCCATTATGAAAAATAATTCCCATTATGACCTTTATTCATGTCCTATTTTAATTAAAGGATGGTAAACATATCTTTAAGACTTAGATAAGAGGTTAAGAATCTGGGTTTTGGCATTGCTTAGCTTTACAAAATTCAGTTTCTAGCTCTGTCATTTTTCAGCGATATGATAGCAAATTACTTACTGTCTCTAAGTTCTAATTTCCTTACCTATAACATGGGACATACTCATATGTATGAGTAATATACTCATACATACCTCCTATGAGTATAAGGAATTAAGTGAAAATGTACTCAAGGTATCCCAGAGAACTTGATCTGCAGAAAGGGCTTAAGCTGAACCAGTGGTAGCTTTTACTACCTGCATCAGTGTCACTGCTGGAAGGTGGATGCTGATAAGCATGCTGGTTGGAGACTGAGACAGGAGGATGTGGGGAATATGTAACTTCTAGTTAACTTTGTCAGTGATTTTTGGGTAACTTTGGGCCAACTGTAATTCTTTAATGAATGGGGGTGCAAAACATTAAGATTAATGACTGTCATAGCTTGTAACCAGATGTTTACATAATTCCCTCTGTTTTAGAGCAAACATATCAGAGGAAAGGAGTTGAATGATAGAATTAGGCAAATAAGTACAGTATTTGGGGTATGTATTTTGATTAAGCTAATATTAAAAATCAACAACCATACACCAGTTATCTAAATGAGGTAGTTTTGGACATAAGTGACTAGTGATGGAAAGCCAGTTTGGGAGTACATGCTTCCAGCAATATCTCCATTGATCAATTGTCCCCTGCAGAACACAGAGAGTTAAATATGTCTTTAATAGCCTCTAGTATGAAAGGGCAAATCATTTCTTTTAACTGAGGAAGGATAAAATGTTTTTGCTCTACACATGCATTTATGTTCTATTTTAGCCTCATAATTATTTTTGCAGCTGTCAGAATTTCACACAACCTAATAGGAAAATAAATCTGAGTCCAGAATAGCTCAATACTTTCCAGAGGAGTCCAGTAAATAAAAACTCTACAGTGACCTACGAACCTCATTCAAGTCACTACTCCTAAGCCCAAACTCTGGAATGAATGGGAAAGAGGTTAATTAGAATAAATTCATGGGATTTTTTTTTTTTTAAGAAACATTCTGAATCAAGGTGATTAAAACAACACAAAGTGTAGAGCTGTGAGAGAACAAGGTTCACATAATTGAGTGTCTTGATTATGTGAGGAAGATGGGAAAGCAATCTTGCCCATTCGGGTCACAAACTACTAAAATTTGGGAGAGGCCAAGAGGCAGAGGCAACTAAAGTCAAAAGTGAGGCCAGAAACATGACTAAGTATCCACAGGATGGAGCACATGGTGTCTGGAGGGTTGTTGTCAGTTGTGTGGGTGCGAATTCAGAGGCTCTAGTAATTACATTTACTTCCAGGATTTGTAAAGTTAGGTCAGGAAGCAGAATATTAACATTTCACTTCCTCACCCACTGCTTAATTCATTCATTTAGCACATATTTATTTATTTATTTATTTTTTTTATTTATTTATGATAGGCACACAGTGAGAGAGAGAGAGAGGCAGAGACACAGGCAGAGGGAGAAGCAGGCTCCATGCACCGGGAGCCTGACGTGGGATTCGATCCCGGATCTCCGGGATCGCGCCCTGGGCCAAAGGCAGGCGCTAAACCGCTGCGCCACCCAGGGATCCCAGCACATATTTATTTATAGACAGTTACTGGCACTGCGCATGCCCTCAATCAGTTGCCAACCCAAAACTGGAAAGAGGAAGTCAAACAGGGAAGCTGTGGTAAATAAAATAATGCCCCCCAAGACATCTGAGGAAAAAAATTCTCAGAAAAAATATAAATAAGTATAAATATAAATAAAATGATTAAAAGAATATATATAAACATGGCAAGGTGGGGGATTAAGTCTACAGATGTAATTTATGTTGCTGATCAGCTGACCTTAAAACAGGAATGTTATATTGGATTATTTGTGTGGGCTCAACGTAATCACAAGGATTCTTAGATAATGAAAGGAGGCAGAGGAGTCAATGTCAAAGAGGTGCCACATGAGAAAAACTCAACTGGTCACTGCTAGCTTTGAAGATGGAAAGGGGGCATTAGCCAAAGAATGCAAGTGACCTCCAGAACCTGGAAAGGAAATAGACTCTCCCACAGATCCTCTACAGGGAATGTAGTTCAGCTGACACCTTGATCTTAGCCTAGAGAGATCCATATTGGACTTCTCACCTCCAGAACTGCAAGAAAATAAATTTGTGTTATTTTAAGTCAGTAAGTTTATAGTAATTTTTGTTGGCAGCCATGGGAAACTAATACAGATGTGGAGGCCATGGACAGGAAAGCACCCCAAAATCACAGCATCGAGAGGAGCAGACGATGTCCTAGGAGAAGCCACTGTGAAGAAGCCAATGTTTCTTTGGAAAAGGAAAATTCGGGATCCCTGGGTGGCTCAGAGGTTGAGCGTCTGCCTTGGGCCCAGGGCGTGATCCTGGAGACCCAGGATTGAGTCTCGCATCGGGGTCCCTGCATGGAGCCTGCTTCTCCCTCTACCTGTGTCTCTGCCTGCCCCCTGCCCCTCTTGTGTGTGTCTCTTGCGAATAAATAAATACAATTTAAAACAAAAAGGAAAATTCATTGGCAACTCGGTCTGTATGTCTTAAGAAAATTTCCTTCGCCCGTAATCACCAGTCCTAAGGTCACAGACTGTAGAGGTGCTAGCTTCTGTAGTCTTTTCTCAGGATACTCTAGCCATCTTTAAAGGAGGCTAGTCATTTTCTTGACACTGCATTAAGGGGTAAGATTGGTGGGGAGGAGACAATGAGAAGTGGGAAGGACAACTTTTTTCTTTGTAATCCCATCGCATTGCCTCCAGACTGGCTTATGCTTCTGCTCTTTCCAAACCATAGTTCCAGAGCTTTCCTTTCTGCAGACTCCCTGGGGGTTAGACTAGAACAGGAGTTGTACTACAGCATACACCGTTCCTATTAGCATTCTGTGTCCCGCTGAGCCCTACCTGCCTGGCTACTCCAGGACCACCCACTGGGCAGATAATGTGCCATCCATCAGGAAATTCCCAATGCCCACCTTGGAGGCGAAGCACTGCCAGTGCTGATTGTTTCTGGGAATGCCATTTCTTCTCTGCCCTTTCAATATTCTTGTTATGTTACTCCTGCGATCACTGCTAATCCCTAGAAAATTACAGGATGAATTTTTGTGAAGGACTGAATTTGCATAGTTGTTTTTTGTTGTTCATTATTGTTGAGGAGGAGGCAGGATTCTGCCTTTTGCACACAATTCGTGTGCATTTTATTGGAGGTTATAGGATTAGATTTATCCCACTCAGTCACTATCCTGGCATTGCTGTGCATGCGCTGTTGGGGCTTAGCGTTAAATGATTTTCTTTGTTCAGATTTGGACTGCTGTCTCTGCTTGCAAATTATTTTTCACAATGACTTCTCTCTCTCTCTCTCTCTCTCTCACACACACACACACACACATACACACACACACACACACACAAAGCTGAGATTAAATACATTTTTGTATTGCCAAGTTCAGGACCATTAATACCTTTTCCAAGTTCAGGGCTGGGATAAGTCTTCTTCATTTTGGTTCCTGGTCATCACACAGCCATTGTGTTCTGCTAAACAAAATAAATTACAAGAAGACACAGAGTTCATGTCTGTGTTTTAATAGAGCATGGTTTCTCCACTTTGGCTCTATTGACATTTTGGGCTGAGTAATTATTTGTTGTGTGGGGACTGTCCTGAGCATTATAAGACCCTTAGCAGCATCCCCAGCCTCTGCCCCGTAGATGATGCTAGTAGCAACACCTCTAGTCATGGCAATAAAAAACGTCTTCAGATACTGCCATATGTTCCCAAAGGGGTAAAATTGCTCCTAGGTGAGAACCACCGGAGTAGAGAAATCATACACACACCCAACTTTGAGCAACTCATTAAGACAGCCTCAAAAATAGTGAACGGGCTCAGCTGTTCACCCAGCTGTGTAGACCACCTGTGCCCAATTACTTTGACAAGATTATTGAGTTACAGGTTTGGGCATGCGGTCTCAGCTAGAGGCAACTGTATGCGCTCTGTGGGTTGGCTCCACTGGTGGGATTGGGTTACGCACATTCCACTTTGCTCTGCTCTTCAACCGCTTGAAGGCAGCTCACGTACATACTGAGTGATGACAGTTCAAGTTCAAATCAAATGTATGACCCCAGTGTAGTTGAGTGTGCTAACTAGAAATAAGCACAGTCACTTTTTGCACCAATTATTATTGTTGTTATTGCTCCCATTATTGCTGTTATTATTATTATTATTTAAAAGGGCGAAGTTCCCAAGCTTGGGGGATGACATAGATTTTACTGATTCCTCGTTTAACAACTGTAGATATGTACCAGCTTACATGTTCTGGCGGCACCCTAAGTAGAATGCATTCAAGTCTAAGTTTACCATCATTCATTTTCCAAACAGCATTCCTAAAAATTCCAATTTCTTTTAGTTGCTTCTGTTACCTAGCCTTGCAATAGCCATTCATGAGCTGCCTAATTTAGTCACCTTCCTTTAAATCTTCCAACACAGACCTACCAGATTATTTTTCTTAAATCAAAGGTTGGATTAAAAACTCTATTCAAAAACATGAAATGGCTCCATGAACTACTAAGTTCAAAATTTGTAGCTCAAATTTAGGGTTTTCCAATAGTCACCTTCTGTCTGTATTTTTCCCTCCTCTGTCCTTCCTTCCCTCCTTCCACCTATTACTCCAATGTTATCTTCTAACCAAGTAGCTCCTAAAATGTGGTCCACGGTTCACCTGAAGAAGAATCAACACAGATTCTGTTCTAAATGCAGATTTCTAGGCCTAAACTCCCTAGAAATATTATCTCTAGAAAAAATTATCCCTAGAAATTAATTTAGGGAAAAATATGACCTGAGAAATATTTATTCCTAGAGAAATAATCTGATTATCTAAAAAACAGAAATATTTTTAAGACCCAGCTCAAAGTAACTTCTCTCTAAAACACTGTTTTTTTTCTTCTGGTATTTATCCTATTCTAACTTGGAGGAGGAAGAGGAAGCAGAGGAGGTGATGATGGGCAGCTATAATTTTTGTGCCAGACACTATACATTGTTTATGTCATTCAATCTTTGCAATATCATTATTCATTTTATAGATGTGGAAATGGGGACTTAGATAGGTTGATTTACTGCCCATGGTAGGGGAGGTTCTCACTTCAAAGATCACAAAGTCAATACTGAGCTGTGACCCCGCTCTGATTTCACTCTGATGGCTTTTCGTACACTTGTCTTATGTTTCTTGCTGAGTAAACTTTTGTGTACAGACCTTGATAAGATGGCTCTGTAGAAAGAACGCTGGACTCAATCTCTGCTTGAATTCTGGCCTTGGCATTTTTGGCTTCTACTACCTGACCCTGGGGTATGGCCATCTGCCTCTTGACAAGAATACAGCCAGACAATAAAGGAGGAGGAATGAGGATGAAAGGTGCAAAGGACAAGTAACCACTGTTTTTTAAGGAAGATGCCTGGAAACTTTCACCTACCCTTTGGCTAATACTCCATAACTTAGCCTTATCCCCAACCCAGCTTCAAGGGAAGTTGGAGCTTGTTTCTTTATTAATGTGGCCTTGTGCCCAACTAAAAATTAAAGGAGAATGGATTTGGAGATCTTTCTCTGCCACCTAATCATAATGGACATGTATTTTTTTCTTGCATTTCCCTTTTTCCAGTTACAATATCTTGTTTTTCCGCTGGGTGCCATCCTTCTCCATCTCAATCCATGCCTTCAGGTGAATCTTACTCCAGACTCTAAGGGAGGACAAATGCTCCAGGTCCCACCAGTAAGAGATGGGTGTAAGATCCTAGTCAAGCCAAACACCTCAAAGCAGAGTGGATCCTGACACTACTGAAATAATTGGTACAGAGGTGTGCCCTCCCTGCCCCGGCCTTAAAGCTAGGAGGGTGTGAACTGGAGGCCTGTAGAGTCCAGAGCCATCACGGAGGGAAGCAGAGCGGAGACGCAGAGAGAAGGATCCTGATGACATCACTTGAGGCCCCAGGTCAAACCCCTTCTTAAGGCTGGGATCTCCCCCTGGATGTTTCATTTACATGTTCCCATACGCTAGCTAGTTTGAGTAGGATTTTCTGTTCCTCATAGTGTGCTAAATAGACAGAGATTCAATAAATGGTCACTAACAAGATGCTCATCTTTGAATTTCCCACACCATCACACTTCTTTGTACATAATAGATGCTTCAGAATCATGATTGGGAGAATAAAGGAAAAACAATGAATGAATAAGTGATTGAGGTTTAGACCAACCCCATGAAGTTATGAGAATTTCCTTAGTTTCTTTTATTACAAATAAATATCTTCTCGGACCACATTTACTTTTAGGAGTCACAGTCATGAAAAAAATAGGCCAGATGGCCTGAGATGTTTTTCAGAGCTCCTCTTAAGACCTTGAAAAGAAACCAAAAAGAGAAGATCTCCCTAGTTTCAGTCAGGCTGTGTCCATATGTGAAAATAGAACCATTCCCGAATAGTTTCCAACTAAAATTTGATTTTCACTAATCATCTGTTGCCTGTCCTCCTGGTGATGGGATGCAGTGAGGCCACGGTTTCAGTGCCACCAGATGGTATCCTCATGTAGATGGACAGTTCCTGCTCAGGTCCATGGGAAAGGGACAGGGAAAGATTTTTGCAACAGGCCCTTCGGTGGAACAAAATTTGAAATTAATTCATGCATTTATTACTTAAACCCAATTTGCTTCCAAAACAGGTTTGAGTTAGCTTTTAATAAATGGCATATGTACAATATATCTGTTAAGAACCAGGATAAAGGAACCAACACCATACAATGAAGGGTAACTATATCGATTAATTATAAACATTTTTAATAACAGCCGCATTATGAGAGCTTATCATACACAGGGTTAGATGCACTGTTCTAAGCACTCGTATCATTTCATGTAATTCTCACAACTGTATGCTCCTATTATTATTATTTGCATTTTATAGCAAAGAGGTTTAGTGACCAGCTCATGATCATACATCAGTAACACATGTATGCAGCTCAGCTGAGTCAGGATTTGAATCCAGGCAGTCTCAACCAGGACATGCCAGAGAAGAGGAGAGGTCCTTGTTTTGGAGTCCATCAGCCTAGATTTGAATCTCTGCTCTTCCACTGATTAGCCAAATGACCTTGGCAAGTCACTTCACTTTTTAAGCTTCAGGTTATTCATCTGTAAAATGGGAATAATGATCTTTGCCTCTGGGGCTTGTGATGAAGACCAAAAGAGATATTGTGTAAAACTGTGTAATACAGTGACTGGCACCATGTAAGTATGTGAGACATAAAGTCACACTCTGCATATAACCCAGTATTATCACCTTTCAATAACACCCTAATAATGTTCTAATAATTTAATAATAAGTAATTTGATATTAAGCAAATTTTAGGTTTTTAGCTACAGAACTAAGAATTTTTTTCTCTTTTCCAATGTCATTTGTAAAGGACACCATATATCTCCCACCATTTCTTTTCGGTGACATTGCTGAGGTCATGCCTGTATGGGAATGGCAAAACTTTAAAAATTAAGAGGAATATTCCAGAAGTTCAAACTAAGCAATGATAGGATATGAACTAATAACATGAAGCAGAGTTGAATGTCTCTCAATTTTCCTTTTTGAGTATGCAAATCCTCAATAAAGCTCATCAAATACAAAAGTAGGATTTAGCTGCTACAGTCCCGCTCCCTTTCACTGTGTGCTTTTGAAATGAGCTCTTCTTTTTTTTTAAAACAAATAAATAACAAACTTCCTATCTGAGTGTTCTCAGAACCATAAGGAAGAGTGACATTGTCTTTCAAGGCTGCTGACACAAGAAAAGATGGGGCGCCAAAGTCAACTAGCCAGGGATTATGTGGAGGGATGTTCCTGTTACAGAAATCGTTGAGGGGACATCACCATCGGTCTGAAAACACTGGTTATGTTCTTGTGCCAGGGAAGGCACAGTGATACACAACACGCCTCTGTTTAATTACTCGAAAAGCCTTCATTTCAAGCACTTTGTGTGTGTGTGTGTGTGTGTGTGTGTGTATGTGTGTGTGTACCTGTGCATGTGTTTAGATTAAATAAACAAACTAACCCATACCTTCCAGATTAAATTCTGTTTTGGCAAACCTCGATTGTGAGCCGTCTATTTTGTGTCAGTCTGGGCACAGCCCAGCAGGTCAGATGGTCAAGCAGGAGCATATGGGCTCAGGATACAGAGCACCTTAACCTCACTTGCTGGCAGCTAGATGTTAATTAGACTAGTCTGGGCAGGCCCCAAGCTGGACTTATTTGTTAATATAATAGGGCGCTTTCTCTTGGGGGTGGGCAGTAAAAATACTTTGCAGGGAAACCTTTGATTTGATGCTTCTACCAAGGGGAGGAGGCGGTGTCACTGGGAGCCTCCGGGAGCTTTGGGGGAACTTGCTCAGTTGGAGGTGGTAAGTGGGTGTTTCACCTCCATTTCTTCCTGTCCTGTTTCTTTTAGCTGCTCTTTTTCCTTCTTCATATTCTCCTTTCCTCGCTTTGTCTTAGTCTTCTCTTTCTTTCAGTCTTCCTTCCTTTTCTTCTTTCTCTTTCTTCTCTTTTTTCAGTCATACATCAATAATACATATATATATGTTATATATAACATCAGTAATACATATATACATATATGTATGTTTATAACATATGAATGTAGGCATTTTTTCCTTCTAGCATTTCTCTTTTTCCTTCCTTTTCACATATTCCCAAATTTGCATTATACATCCAGGGGAACAAAGTAGAGGTGGTGGGGAGTGACCTAAGGGCTATGGTCTGAATGTTTGTAGTCCCTCTAGAGTTCACGTTGAAACCCTAATGCCCAAGGTGATGGTGTTAGAAGGAGGCGCATTTGGGAAGGTGATTTGGTCAGAGTGGAGTCCTCGGGCAGTGTTCTCAGGAAAGAGCCTCCAGAAAGCTAGCTTGCCTCTCGTCTACCATGTAAGGATACAGCAAATGAGAAGGCTGCCACCCAGGAGAGGGCTTTCACTCAACCATGCTGGCACCCTGATCTTGGACTTTTTTTTTAAGATTTTATTTATTTATTTATGATAGGCACAGGGGGGAGAGAGAGAGAGAGAGTGAGAGAGAGAGAGAGAGAGAGAGAGAGAGGCAGAGACATAGGCACAGAGAGAAGCAGGCTCCATGCAGGGAGCCCCATGTGGGATTTGATCCCGGAACTCCAGGATCACACCCTGGGCCAAAGGCAGGCGTTCAACCACTGAGCCACCCAGGCATCATCCCTGATCTTAAACTTCTAGCCTCTAGAACTGTGAGAAATAGATTTATGTGGTTTATAAGCTACCCATTCTATGGTATTTGGTTACAACAGCCCAAACAGACCAGGCCATCAAGACAACTTGAGATCCAAACCATGCTAACCATTTACCAGGTGGCATTAAATATAGACTCTCCTCAAGCTAATTCCATTACTTAGGCACACCATGGCATGGCATGTCCCTCAAGGTCAGCATTCATTGTGACAAAATAAAACACAATGTGGTATGATTTTATTATATCTGGTGATATACCTGAATGATTAGGAGAAAACCCAAGGAGCTCTTCTCTCTTTAAGAGCTTCTCAGTTCTTAGAGTTAATACAAATTTATTACATCTGATCGCCAGTGCTCCTAGGTTTTCTGGTTCCTATAATTTAAAACATCTAAAGTTAAGTGTATTTGTTAGCATAGGTAGACTTAAACTGTGATCCAAAAGCAGACAAATCATGTCAAAAATTATGTTTTTGTAAAAGGTCTAATTGTAGCTTGTTATGCCATGTGGTCTCAATTCACAAGAAAAAAAAATTATAGAGAGAACATGTTGACTTCAGAAGCTGTAATCACTCTAAAAATCTACTCAGTTCTCCTGAATTTCACTGGACTCTGCCTTAGAACTGATGTGTCCCTAAGAAGGAGTCCCCTGGGACTCTCAACCCTGAGTGAGTGATGTGCTTTTACCTCCAGCATGGCAAGCTACTGGAAAGGCCTGCCTAGCTACTGCCAGGGTCTGGAGAAGTATCTTGGGAGAAAGCAATGTTTTAAGAGGGTCGAGTAGTCTTCTGAGGTTACACCGGCTTGCCACTCCAAATGCTACTCCATTTCATCTTAAAAATAATATTTTGATCCCAGACCATACCATATTTCCAGCAAAATGTTACACTTGACAAGCTTTACCCAAATTACCATACACAGTCACATACTGTTTGCAGTTGATTCCATTTTTAGCAACGTCAAAGGGAAAAAGGAATCTCAGAATGGTGAGTGCATTTGATACGCCTGATACTGGTCAGAAGGTCAACCATGCACATGCCTTCCCCACAGGGCAGCATTCCCCAGGGCTCTTCAAACAGCTCTCTCCTGCCCGAAAACCCCTCAGGCTCTGCCAAGTTTCCCCTCACAGTGCTCAAGCCCTTTTCCCTCAGTTCTAGAAGGAAATCTAGATGGTCTAGCATTTTGGCTGGCTTTTTCTTGCATCCGTAATGGAGACCTACTAACTTGCTAGTCTCAGCAGCGGAGCTAGAGATGGCGAGAGACAGCTGTGACAATTGCAGCTGCGTGTGTGTGTGTGTGTGTGTGTGTGTGTGTGTGTCTTTGTGGACTCGTAAGTGAGTATATTCCCAGCCACAGGATTTTTTGGAATTATTTTAGTGTAAAGCCACAGGGTAAGGTGACTTCTAGGCTTGGGAGAGGAATAGAGCCTAAGCTTCAACTGTCATAGCTTATATTGGAAACCTTTTCTATGATAGCTGGAGCCTTCACCTTTTTCCTTCTTTCTTTGTGGTTTTACTACGAAATAGTACATAAATCCTCAATATTGGATATAATGAATATAAATATGTGAATGAAAATAACATGTTTATATATACATTCTATGTGTCTATATATGTACATAATATATAGCCCAAAAAATCAATACCTATGTATTAGCATGCAGCTAGTATAAAATATTAAATATATATATTATAAAATATAAAAAAATAGAAATTCTCTGTACTTTTAACAAAAGAATAGAGGTGTCTCTATACTCTTGACATGTCCCAGTTGAATTCTTATCCATTCTTTCTGTTTATAATGCTTTTTCATTTCGTTGTACTTTGTTACCTATACAAGTATCCGTGAAGCATTGCTGCTTTTATGTTTTAAGAATTTACATAAATAATGTGGCTTTCTGCACCTTGCTTTTTCCACCCAACATTTTGAGATTCATTCATGCCACTCTGTATAGCATATGTTGTGAATGTGCTTGAACATGTAGAGCATTTTATGTTACGACTGCGTCCCAATATATTACCCATTCTACTGTTTCTGAACATTGTGCTCTGTCTTTGCTAACGCGAGCAGTGCTTCTGTAAACATTCTCTCACCTAACTCCTGGTGCACACGCATGTGAGTTTCTCTAGTGCACCCAATATATGTGAAGGGGCAGTGTCATGGGTAGGCCCACTATAATTTTACTGCTTAACACCATATTGCTTTCCAAAGGGGTTGTACAAAAGTACATTCCCACCCGCAATATATGAAAGATCAGGCTGTCCTACATCCTCATCAACATTTGGTGCTGCCAGACTTTAGAATACGTGCCAATCTGATGTATATGAAGTAGTACATTGTTAGGATTTTAATTTGTGCTTCTCTGAATACTAATGAGCCCAAATACTTTTCCATATGTTTATTGGCCATTCATACTCCCTTTTTTGAAATTATGTCTTTTAGCTATTTATCCTCTGGGATTTTTTGTTCTATTTGATATGGAATACTCTAAAAAAACCCTATACTCTGAGTACTAACATTTCGTTGATTTTACATATGATAATTGTTTTTTGCTTTCTTTATAAAGCCCTTTGATAAACAGATGTTTTTAGCTTTAATGCGGTAAAAATTACCATTTTTTGGTTATAGTTACATTTTTCATCTTGTTTGAGGAATCATGCCTCACATCAAGATCATAAAGATACTCTATTTTGTCTCCTAAATTTCTTCAGGTTTTGTTTTCACACTTAGGCCTTTAATACATTTGTAATTGGTTTTTATATGTCACATAGAAAGGAATCTATTTTTTGAAACTTGGGTAACCAAGAGCCTCACACATTACTATTTACTGGGTAAATAGTCTATATACCCTCCCTCCCACCTCTGTCATAGATCAGGTTTCCGTATATGTGGGCCTCTATATTATATCTCACTCTGGGTTCTCTATTATATTCCATGGGTCGGTTTGTTATATGTGCCAGGATCATGTTCTTACTATTAAAGCTTTGCAGTAAGTCTTGATTTTTGTCATCTCCTTGCCTTATTATTCTTCCCTAAGAGCATAGTGACTATTCTTAACCTTTTGTTCTTCAACATAAATTTTAGAATCAACTTGTCATGTTTCACTAGAAACCCTGTAGGAATTTCTATTAGAATTTTATCAAATCTATAACTCAATTGGGAGAGAGTGTACGCACTACAATATTGAGTGTTTGAATCCTTGAACATGCTTCCTCATTCCCCTGTCCCTCCCTTCCCCTCTCCTTCCCTTTCTCTCCCTCCCACCTCACTTACGCATTTTCCCCATCATAGGCAAACGTTCCAATTTGTTTGTTGTGGATTTTTTGGTATGTATATTTTTATAGCATATGCTTTTGCATGTATTCTAGTTTCTGTAAATGTTATCATAGAATGCCATTTATTACTTTTTTCTTCTAGGTCCTGTTTCTCAGATACATTAAACTGCTTATAAGCATATCTAGACAGTTCTCGCAAACTGCAGCATAGAACTCCAATGCATGAAGCTACCTTATTTTGCCTATTTACTCACCAAGTTATGGGTACCCAGGTTAATTTCGACTCATTCTGCCTTTCTTACATACACACAAATGATAGTTCCATGAACAACTTCATGCAGGTGTTTGTAGGTGAGTTTCTTTGGGGGAGCTATTCACTCAGAGGCAGAAATGCTTTGTCACAGAGTATACATAACTCAGACATGACTATTTGGGGTCTTTTGTGGTTCCATACAAATTTAGGAGTGTTTATTCTATTTTTATGAAAAATGCCATTGGAATTTTGATAGGGACTGCATTGAATCTGTAGTTCTCACTGTGGGTGGTGTGGACATTTTAACAATATTAATTCTTCCAATCCATGAGCAGGGAATATGTTTCTATTTCTTGGTGTCTTCTTCAATTTCTTTTCTTTTAAAGATTTTATTTATTTACTTATGAGAGACACAGAGAGAGGCAGAGACATAGACAAAGGGAGAAGTAGGCTCCCTACAGGGAGCCTGATGAAGGGCTCCATTCCAGGACCCCAGGATCACACCCTGAGCCAAAGGCAGATGCTCAAGCACTGACCCATCCAGGTGCCCCGTCTTCTTCAATTGCTTCCAGAAGTTCTTTATTTTAATACAATCAAATGAATCCTATTTTTCCTTATGGTTTGAGTTTTTGAAATGTTTCCAGGAAGTCTCTTCCTGTTCCTAAGTGTAGTAGACAGATTAATGGTCCCCAAAGATATCTATACCTTAATTCTTGGCATGTATGAATATATTACCTTACGTGGAAAAAGAGACTTTGCAGATGTGATTAAGTGAAAAATCTTGAGATGGGAAGATGCTTGATTATGTGGGTGGGCTCAGTGTAATCACAAGGGTCCTTATAAAGAAAGAAGGAAGTAGGAGAGTGAGAGTTACAGGAGAAGAGGTAACGACAGAAGCAAAGGTCAAGGAGAGGGAGAAATTTGAAGATGTTATGCTGTCGGCTTTGGGGATAAAAGAAGGGGCTACAAGCCAAGGAATTCCTGTGGCCTCTGGAAGATGGAAATGGCAAGAAATATGATTCTTTTCTAGAGCCTTCCAAAGGACTCGGTCCTGCTGGCACCTTAATTTTTAAAACTTCTGACAGTAAATTTGAATTGTTTAAGCCACCAAGCTTGTGGTAATAGGTATGGCAATGATAGAAAGCCAATACACAAGTCACAAAGTTATTTTCCTGTGTTTCCTTTTAAGAATTTTATAGTGTGATTTTCAGTTAGATTTTTAATCCATCTATAGTTCACGTTTGTAACTATTATACAGGGATCCACCTTAATTTTTTCCAGTTGTATCCACTAAGTAATATATTCTTTCCCCATTGATTTATGGTGCCACTTTGTCATATATATAAATTCTTTCAGATCCAGAGCTCTCTGTTCTGGGTAGCTGATCCATTTGTCCTTCTCTCATTTATTGAGATCTTCCTTAATCTTATTTTTAAAAGTTTTCCAATTTGGTTTATGAATTCTTGCCCATACTTTCTAAGATTTATTCTTAGGTATTCCATTTTTTAAAATTATTATTGGAAGTTCTATATTTCAAAATATTTATTGTTGGTTTGTGTCTGGTAAAATAAAATGTGAGTGATTTCTGTATATTAATGCCATTTCATCCATTTTGCTAATCACAGCTATTAACAGTGTTTGTAGACCCACCAAAATGGATATCATTTGGGGATATTTTTGTATTTTCTTATTATGGACTGAATTGTTACTCTCTGCTCCCAGTTCATATGTTGAAGCCTTAATACCCAGTGTGACATTTTTTTGCAGATGGGATCTGTAGGAGTTAATTGGGTTTAGATGAGGTCTTGAGTGCCAGGTCCTCATAATGGGATTAGTACCCTTAGAGATCAGAGTACTTGCTCTCTCTTTCTCTGCCATATGAGAGCATAGCAGGAAGGTATCTACTGACAAGCCAGGAAGTGAGACCTCACCAGAAACTGAATTAGCCAGCACCTTGTTCTGTTGTTTAAGCCACCCAGTTCATGACATTTTGTTATAGCAGCCTTAGCAGGCTAATACATTTTCTTTCCATGTAATTACATCTCCTTGTCTCTTGCCTGCTCTTTCAGCTAGGTCTCTAGTACATTCTTGAGTAAAAGTAGTAATAGTAGGTACCTTCACTTTATTCCTGAATTTACATGAAGCACTTTCAGTTTTTTACCATTACCACAATGCTTGCAATATATTTCTATTAGACACACTATATCAAGTTAAGGAATATTTATTCAATTCCTGTTTAGCTAAGGTTGTCAAATTTTATCAACTACTTTATGTGCATCTATTAAGATGAGCTTATGATTTTTCTTCTTTAGATATAGTAATTTGTTAAATTATATCAATAGACTTATAATGTTCCAATCCTTTATTGTGGATAAGCATATATTTTATATGTAATTTTTCTGTTTTGACAGACTTGGTTTCCTACTTTTTGGTTCAGGTAAGATTCTTGAATCTATGTTTATTAGTGAGATTATTCTGCAATTTTATTTTCTCATCTTCTTCTTGTTGGTTCTGATGTCAAAGTTACAGTTATCCTGCAAATTGGGAGGGGGGTATTATCTTTTCCTCTGTTGTCTAGGTTAAATAGGACAGGTATTATCTATTCCCCCAAAATTTGGTTTAAGTCATTTATAAAATTATCTGGACCTGTTATGGGAAGATTTGAAATTACTGATTTAATTTCTTTAATAGTTAAAGGAGTATTCTAACTTTCTGTTTCTTCTTAAGCTTGGTAATTTATAATTTTTTTTCTAGAAATGTATCTATTTTGTCTAAGTTTTCAAATCTATTGGCATTAAGTATTAACAATATTCTCTTATTAAATTTTTATCTATGCTGTGTCTGCAGTTATATCCCTCTTTAATTTCTAGCGTTTATTGTGTGTTCTTCCTCTATTTTTTTCTTGATCAATTTCCCCATAGGTTTGTTATTTTATTAATCTTTTTCCAAGAAAAATCTTTGGATTTGTTGATTCTCTATATTACATCTTTGTTTTTTACTTCATCTATCACCATCACTGTGTTATTAGAGATTTTATGATATATTTAAAGAATACTGAAAGTTTATTGACAAACTGGCATTGGCCAGGTACCATACTGAGATGTTTACATACAGATCTTATACATAATCTTATTTTGTCCCTATGATGACTTTAGGAGGAAGATATTATCATTATATCTATTTTACGAATTGGGAAACTCTGTGAAAGTCATAGAGCCACTAAATTGCAAAACTCGGATTCAAATCCAAGTCATATGTACTGTGTTATTTCTCTGTTTTATTTGAAGCAGAATTCAAAGAATAAAGACAGTGTTTAACTCCAGGGAATAAATTAGTAAGTGTTGGGATTTCAGGTATGGTATAAAGCAATAGAAAATTTTTGTTGAATTTGGAGTTGAAAGCTACAGTCTGCTTATGGCTGCTTCCTCCAGCAGTACTTCTATGCTAATAGTAGAATGAGAGAGCCTAATTATTGTCTGAGCCAAAAAAAAAATAGACATATAATGGAGTGCTTCCTGCAAATTATCAAATTGTCTTGTAATGAATGATAATATATTTTTAAATGTCAGTTTTGAAATAGCTTGTTTAGAATCCGTTCTCAAAGCATTTTAAAATACTGCCTCTAGTTCTCACACTTCTTGCATCTTAGGGAGCCTGTAGGTAGATAGGACCATTATTATTCCCACCCTACAGATGCAAATTTGAGAAATTGAATAGCTTGCTTAAGGTTACATACATAGTAAAAGGCAGAATGATTCTCCAATGCAGACTTTCTGATTCCCAGATCATTCATTGCCTTTTTAAAAAAATTTATGTGTTTATTAGAGAGAGAGAGAATACACATGCATGAGAAGGGAAAAGGACAGAGGGAGATGTTGAGGGTCTGAAGCAGACTGCCTACTGAGTGCAGAACCTACATGGGGCTCAATCCCGGAACCCTGAGTTCATGACCAGAGCTGAAATCAAGAGTTAAACACTTAACCAAGATATCAAGGTGCCCTTGTTCATTGCTTTTTTAACTTATGTATCCCACATATATTTAAGACCACTATATGCAAGGTGCATTGTTGGGCAGTGTAGTATAATAGAACATTGTATAAATCAGAAATACGAAATATTCATAAAAATAATTATGATAAAATGTTACAAAAGAGATTCAAGTAAAGGTTTTTGAGAAATTCATAGGAGAGAGAGAATTAATTTTTGGTGGAAGAAAGAGAAGGATTCTAATATTTTTCTACTAAGCTCCAAATCAATGTTAAGAATTAATCAACATCAAAAAAATTAGATGGAATCTGGAAGATTTGCAATACAATATTACTTTGCATGCACTATCAAAGAAAATTCTGGAAATAAATGAACAAAGTGGGTAGCTCAACATACTATAATACTACCCTCAGCTGGAGTTAAGGAAGTTTCCATATTTAAAATTTTGGGCCCATGATGAGACCATTCTCATCATCAGACACTGACCTCTTCTCTCTTATTATTACCAAGAAAAAAGCTGTAAGTGGAATAGATGACCCACATTTCCCTAAGAAACCACTGGGACTAATGCCAGCGTGCTGCCTTTACCTCAATGTCTTCCAGAAGTCCAAGAACCTAGGTCATCAAAGAACACACAGAAATACCTCTATATATAAGGATCTGCATCTCCCAAATGGAAGGATAGGATCATTTAGGGATCCATTTAGGATCTACATCCTTCCACTCTGCTTTCTACTGTTTATATTCTGTCTCTGTCATAATCTTCCACATCCTCAGTCTCTCCTCCAAACACTCACTCTAATTATCAAAAACCTGATTTTGCCTTTTATTTTATGATCTTAAAAAAAGTCAAGGACTATAGATTCCAACTATTTTCCTGGAAGCCCTCTCAACCTACTTTTACTTCACAGTGCCCATACTCTGGCCCCAAGAGATAATGCCTGGTGCTCTTCTTATTCTCATTGTTTTCCCAGATCTTTTCTTTTCATTCTTTCAAAACCCCAAATATTTTGTAGCATATGCCATGAGGCATAAAAAAACTACCCTTTTCTATTCCTTCTTGCAATCTTGTTCCATGTTCTTCCAGTCATACGGCTCTTGAAGATTTTAGGACCTCGCTTGCACTCTCTCTGTCACTGGTGCCGTCATCATTCCTAGTGACTTCAACAATTAGGTAGACGATCCATCCAACAACCATCCTCTTTACTTGAAATGATATCTTCCACCAACCCACCTTGGCTATTTACTCTCATAGCTAAACTCTAGACCTCATCATCACTTTTAACATCTCCAAATCCTAATATCAATCATTTAATTCTTTAACAATCACTCCAAGCTTTCCAACATATTTAACCCTGGTGCTGTCATCACATTTCTTTGAGCCCACTGAGAAATTCAGTTTATTGCCCGTGCCTCTCTTTCCTTTGTATTGCATTTCTTTTCTTACTTCTTTCCTCTTTAATTAAACCGACTTCCATGCTCCATCACTCCCTTGCATCTAACATAATCATGCTTTTCCTCTCTCTATAAGAGGTACGTGGCAAAACTACCATGCTGGTTAAGTGAAACTTTGTGTTCTCGTTTCCTGCATCTGAGAATATGGCTGGAGAAAAATCTATAACCATGATGCATAAAGTCGCTCAAAATTTACAACCTGAAATTTACAACCTGAATTTACAAAGCTGAGGCAGATCTGCGCTGTTCAGCCAATCTTCTCCTGTCTCTAGTCAATTTCCTTTCCCACTCTTTGAGAAGACTATTTCTCACCTTCTGTCTCTTCAGTCTTGTTCTACCCTTCTCACTCATAACTGATGATCTCACTCTTTATTTCACTGGGAAATAAGAACAATCAGAAGAGAAAAATGCATCTTCCGACACCAATGCATCTTCTGCTTCTCTCGCGGTAAGTGGGATAAACTTCCTAGTTCCTACCAAATGCTTGTGCACTGGATCGTATCTCCTGTAACCTTTTCAAGAAGTCTGGTCTTCCTCTTCTCTTCCTGGATCATTAATCTGCCCCTTTCCACTGAGTAATTTCCATCAACAAGCAGACACGGTGAAATACCTCTGGTTAGGGAGCAAACCTCATTCATCCTCCAGGGAGGGAAGAGGATGGATCTGATTAGTGAATAGAGGAGTTCAGCTCAGTTCCTTCTTCCTCTCTCTTTCCTCCTTGGGCTCCAACTTCCTAAAAGAAAGCTTACATTTAATTCCTTTCTATAAAATTATAAGTTCCCTAGTAGGCAAGGTCTAAAATTATCAGGAACTTTTTCTGAATCACCTTCCACCCAGCTTTGGCTTTCAGTTCCTTTCCGTCTTCTCAGTGAGGTGTTCTCTGACATTTATTTTTTTAAATTATAAGCCTCCCGACTTAGCCTTCCCTATCTCTTTTCCATGCTTTATTTTGTTCAAAGCTCTTCTTCTATCTGACATGATAAATCTTTTACCTTATTTATTTGGTTATTGTCTGTTTCTCCTGTTAGAATAAAACTATAAGCTCCATGGAGACAGTAACTTTTGTCTGCATTATTTCTTTAAAATAAAATGGTGAGCCCTTCTATATTTACATAAATGAGTAAATAATGGAATCCTCTTGGGTAAATTGAATATACATCTAGCTGGCCCATTAACTGCTTTGCCTGAGCCTCTTGAATATCATGATTGTCACCTGACTCAGCTTCGGCCACCACGGGCCAACTTGCTCCATCTTAGAGTCTATGACCTCATATTCTCACAGTTTTCTCTGTCTTTAAATCTTAACCTCTTACCAGGTGGATAATTATTTTGGAGAGCATATTGGCAACGCAGATAAAAAATCTAAAAAAAATGATTTTTATAGTATTTATACTTTTAAAAGTATATTTTGAGAAAAGAATCTCACATGATGAGATGAACACTAGGTGTTATATATTGGCCAATTGAATTTAAATAAAATATTTTTAAAAAAGAAAAGAATCTGAGAAAAAGAAAAAAACTTGTAAAAGTGTCCATCTCAACCTCAATTTTAATATGAAACATATATATTATATAATATGTATATATATATTCATTAATTGAAGGGCATTATATATAGTCCACAGCATGATTAGCTATGTAGTTATTGGCATGGGAAAGTATCTATTATTTTAAGAAAGGTAAAAAATATCCCAGGCTATAAGATACTAGGTATGCTATTATTCCATTTTTATTGTCTATGAAATTATACATACTAGCATATACATATAAATCAGTTTACTTAGAGGCAGGGTCTTAAAACATAATATCTTTTCCATGCTTCTTTTCTATTGGATTCAGATTGGTAGAAGCCAAAGTAGGGGTGCTGGGTAAGAACATTCTAAGTTTGGAAGTAAGAACACAGATTAGAAAGGGAAAGATTGATAGGGCTGATTATATATTAACTTCTCTATGTTCATCTAGTTAACAGCTTGGTATATATATGCGAAACTGAGAAACATTTTCAGTAAATATGACATGATTATATAAATATATCATTCAAATTAGATAAGAAAAGGACTAAGCCAAAAGTAAGTAACACATATGAATAGTCAATTTTTAAAGAAGAAACAAAACTGGCAAAAATCATGAAGGAATATTCAAGCTCACTAGAAATAAAATGTTAGCTAAAATTATAGAAATGATATGTACCCACTAAATTAGTAAATTGGTAAAACGTATGTGTAGTTATGTAACATGTATATATGTATTTATGTTTGTAAGTATAAGCATGCATATACACATATACCTGAATACTCACATACATATCCCCACATCCACTCTACTCTAGTAGGTTATAAAAGTTTCATGAGGGATAAAACTATTTCTTTGTGATTGACTGCTTTTATCCTGAGCACTCAGCTCAGTGATTGTAACTTACTAAGTGTTTAATAAATATCTGTTGAATGTATAAATGCCAATGAAGTTATGGTGAAACTGATGTACATTTTTGAAGTACATTTTCTACTATTATGTAGAAGAGCCAGTTTATAAAGCCATTTCAGAATTATTAGTATTTTATATCTTTTTAACTTTGCCAGTTTCTAAACATAATCAAATGTGTATATTGATGTAGTCTTTAAAAAAATTTTAATTATTCTGATTATAGTTCATTTTTAATGATTTTTTTCTGTTCTTTAGCAATGTAGTCCACTTATTTTACATCATGTTTTAGTGTATCTTACAAGAAAAATAACATGCCAGAGGAAATTGCATTGTAAATGTAAAAATGTAAATCAAATAAAAATCCCATTGCAAATCTCTGGTGAAGCTATCTCTAACATCGATTACAGGACAAAATATAGCCGAAACAACCACTGCCTTATTATGCAGACTATAAAATACACTTTTAAAAAAACTGCAAAAGGTCAAGGTCTTTCTCTTTCTCTTTTTCAAATCAAGTTGGGTAAATAATAGTGCATTAGAATGAAAAACTATTAAGATGAGTCACCTTACCCTGGGATTGAAAACCGTGGAATATTTACAACACACATAACTCTCAAAGTACTAGTTCTTGTTTTAGCATTGATATTTGATTGATTTTGGTTGAAAATATGCACAGATACATTGCAGTGCATTTGAGAATTGAAAGGCAGGGAAGATCTTGGAGAGAGAGCTACAGAGTGGGTATTTGGGTTTTGTGACCTGAGGAGTCCCATTGGTGTCACAGTCCAGCAAAAGAAATGCCTGTCTTTTGGCAAATAAGTATCCACCTTTGAAATTCTATGAGAAAGTAAATCTGGACAAATACTACCAAAATATGGCTTCTTGGGTAATTTTGCTATCACAAACTTTCCACTGACTTCCCCCTTCCTCCACAATAAGGAAGACTCCTAATTCCCAACAGCATTCAAGAACACTGGCCTTGCTACTTACTGTTTTTGAAGAGCAGACTAGTGTAAAGGAGAAAACCAGGGGACTAGGATTTGGGAAAACAGAGTTCAAATCCCAATTCTGTCATATTTAACCTCAGTTAAATTATTCTATAACTTAGAATGTCATTGAATTATTGAATCTTAGATTACTCATCTACGCGATACAACTAATAGTATCAGTTCCAGCTGCCTCCTAAGGGTATTATAAAATTATATGGTTATGATATTAGTTCAAGTAGTATGCACATTGTATTATCCTTATTTCTATACTTTTATTCACCCTTATCCATGGAATTTCAGATTTGACCTCAAAAGCAAGTTCTCAACAAGCTAGCAATCAGTCATTTACCCTTTAGTTAAAAATAACATGGACATCTACTTTCTTCTTAAGAGTGTGTTGAGATCATAACATGGAAGGACTGAAAGTTTTAACTCATAGGAGAGATAGAGAAAAGTAATTTTGAAATAGAAGGTACTGCCTAAAGTAAGACTTAAGGCCTTCCCTGGTTGATTTTCTCTATTCTCTTCATGTACCTGTCACCAATGTACTCAATGATTCTCTAACTGATGTCTACAGCCTTGGCCCTGCCCTCAGATTTGGACCTAAACACATCAGGCTGTCTTGTAGGCACCTGCAGCTCGACAGCTCTCCATCTCTCCATCTGAGCTCGTCCTTCCTGTGCACATTTCCCCCAAACTCCAGTTCCAGTCCCCGTATGGACCATTCTAGCCATTGCCAGTGCCAGAAACCTCCATTACCTTGCCTTTCCATCCCTCTCAGCACTCACGTTTCATGATTGTCCCCTGCTGTTAATACTTTCTGAAATTCTTTCTGAAGAACTCTTCCTCCCTCTTCTCATCACTGCCACCTCCCTAGTTGAGATCCTCATCATTCCTGCCTATTGAATTAACCACCTATCCAGATTTCTCCTCATTTTCCATCCTGTTATCACAGTGCTCTTTCTAAAAATTACTATTCTTCTGCTTTAAGCATTCAGGGATGCACCACTATCCAGAAAGCCCAAACTTCTTCATGTGGCCTACAAAACACTCAAACCTTCCACTTAGGCTTCCTCCTGGCCCCTCTGCCTTTCTGCCCAGCCTCAGTCACACGATGCTTTTACCTCCCTGGCTGCCTTCTGCTGTCCCAAAGTGCCTTGTACCCTATTAACCCCAGACCTTTGCTCATGCTGTTCCCTGGGTCTGTTTCTTCTCTGACTGAAATATCATCTTTTCTGAGAAGACCCACCTGGACTCCTTACTACCCAACTGTAGGCTCCATTTCTTGTATATGCAAACTTGGCTTCCCCTTCTTTGGGATTCCATAGATGCTCTATTACCTTTATTCTAGGATTTACAGCCAGGCACATTTACTTATCCCTATGTTTATCTCTATACAAGGCTCTGGGCTCCCAGTGGCATGGTTTGCTTCTTATTCAGCTCCACATATCTAGCGATTGGCTAAAATGCTTGAATTATATTAGGTGCTCAATACATGTCTGAAAGACAAATGAAGTGACAATGCACAAAGATATCCCTGTCAGCCAAGCCAGCCTGAGAGTCCTGGGTGAAGCAGATGGCACGCAGTAGGGAGACAGAAAGGAGACTAGAAAAACACTGGTAGTGAACTTTTGCCTTGAAATTCATACAAGAAGCCAAGCCTAGATTCTGAGAGAGATCAGTATGACCCTCTTCCTTTCTTGATTCACATGTAAAGTCTCCATGCTCAGCCAGTCTTCTCTGATTTGTATCCCTGGCATTTGCAGCTCTAATAGATAATCATGCCAGGAAGCTACAAACAGGATTCTTGGAGGGGGGGACGCTGGGCCTCTCCCTGCCTGGGAGCTTGCCTGGATGATGAGCCACCTGACTGCTAAATAAAAAATAGAGAAATCTCAACTGAATTCTTCTATGTAGGAGGATCTTGTCAACTCCCTGCAGCTCCACACCTCCATGTGGCACGCCAGCCACCGCAGTGAGCTGTCAGCCTCAAGCTCCACAGAGTCAGCCTTAGTTGCAAAGGCTTCAAAGAATTTCTGCCCAAGCGCTGTCCCTAGGGCACATGTTCTTAATTGCTTTGGATTGATGAGGGAGATTACTGAGGGACCTGGTCCAGGAGAGAGAACAGTAAATTCTCCTTTAAATATGCTGGCAATGAAGCCAGGTTAGAGTGGAAGGTGGGAACCTCTCTGCTCACAGCTCCAACTTTGGGGGCCCTCCTACTGGGGTGGAGGGCTCT
The DNA here is from genome assembly GCF_053574225.1 of Canis aureus. Taxonomy (NCBI): domain Eukaryota; kingdom Metazoa; phylum Chordata; class Mammalia; order Carnivora; family Canidae; genus Canis; species Canis aureus. The sequence continues at coordinate 18,959,762 of NC_135642.1, read as the reverse complement.
GAAGGGAGAGTGGGTAAGGCACTCTCAAACAGCAATTGCTTAAGGCATAGGAGCGTTTCTTTTCTCAGTGTACCCAGAAGAATCAAGTCTTGGCTTTAGTGTTTCCACTGAAGTTTCGGCTTCTGCCTTATAGATGGGGCCCCTGGGTGGGGGTGGGGGGTAGGCTGGGAAAGGCTTTGGGTGCCGCGCTGAGCATCATCACACACCCGGCTTGCTCAGGGCCCTGCGTCTGCTCACAGGACTTCTGGGCCCCTTCCTCGGCTGTTGCACAAGAAAGCAGCTCATCACCCTCTCTGCGTTGCTGGCCTTCAGAGTTCCAGAAAACTCTATAATCACTTCTCCTTTTCATTGTGCATCTCCTATTGTTCAAAGATGCCCCCAAACCGAAGGAGGGCCAAAGAAATATTGGCCACCAAGGGCTCCTCGAGAAAAGGCACTTGGACCCAGCCTGCTCACTGGGACCCACTGAGATTAGACTCACAAGGAGCCTCTCTGTCTCTGTCTTTCTCTCTTCTCTCTCTCCCTCCCTGTCTTTCTCGCTCTTCTCTCCCCTCTGGGTCAGACAATTGAGTCTTAGCACTGGCCTTTACTGGGATTATTTGTTCTTTTCTATAGGGTTCCAAGCCCAACCCTCAAGTCCCGGCCAAATCCGCGCTCTTAGCAACCACTGGGGCCTCGTTAAACTGGTGCCTGGTTCCTTGGATTACTTCCCAGGACCTTTTGAACACACATCTCTCCCTGGGCCCCCTCAATCTCTCAAGGCCCTCTTCAGTACTTTCTCTCCTCTTCTCTTTCTTGGCCACTCTTAAACGCCAGCTGCTGGCTTCCTGGCCACCCACAGCAGCTCATTTTCCTGGGTTTATCTCATCCTTTTCCTCGATCCGCTTGCTTTTAAAGCATCTCTCTCCCGTTAGGGACTCACTATCCCAGTGTATCCGGCTGCCATTTCCTCACTCTTTGTCCTCTGGATTCAATTGTTCATGACACATTATATCTATTATCATGTCTAAAGATTTTAAAGTCAGTTGTGTTTGTCTACCAAGGGAATCAGAGTACATTTCCATAAAATACAGAATTGGAAAAGATGGCAATTTTTATTGTAATCCTTTTTTTAAAGTTTGCCTTATACTATTTGATCCTTTTCAGAAGTGGTTTAGTAGGGCATGGGAATTATAATCCAGAAAAGTCTGTTTTCCATTATATACAGATACAAGTTAACTTATGATTGCTAAGTGTTAAGTAGGAAAAAACATAGATTTCCTTACAACGCTCATACTCCATAAGAAAATTTGATAAACCCATAATGGAATAGGGTTCCAGGTTTATTTTGCATACATTATTTTTTCCATATTTGTTGTTTTATTACCATTTTTTAAAACTCAAGTGTTGTATTTCCTGGCTCCTTGTCTTGTCTCTATCATTTCATTCTTGGCAGATAAGAAGGTTGAGAAGCCATTATCAGTGGACTGTGTGACTTATATAATATCTTCTATAGTTTTTGTGATAGGATATGCACTAAAAATGGAAGAACAGTTTTACAATTCCACAAACTTTCTTTCCATATAAATGTATAATGAAGGAAGACCAAAAGAAAGCCTCTTCTACAATGAGAGCTGTGTACCCAGAGTTGCATCTAAGATGTTTCTTTAGAGCTTAATATAGAGTATCACCTGCTTTTCGATGAACTGTTTACAAAAGCTTCCTCTTGAAGTAAACCTTAAAAGTGGTATTATGAAGATAAAGAAAAAAATAGGAAACCAGCAAGGTTCAAGAGTGTGTGTCCTGGAGACATTCAGAATGTGAACAACTTGTGATGATTTAAATCATACATTTTTAAATAGAAAGCTAATTCATGCCTATTATAGAAAATATTGAGAGTAAAGAAAGGAAGAAAACAGGGGGCCCTGATGGCTCAGTTGGTTAAGTGGCAGATTCTTGATTTCAGCTCAGGTCATGATTTCAAGGGTCATGAGATCAAGCCCCTGTTTGGACTCTATGCTCCGTGAGGAGTCTGCCCTCCTTATCCCTCTCCCTCCCCACCATTCTCCCATTCCCACACTCTCTATCTAAAATAAATAAATCTTTAAAAAAGGAGAAAGAATCATCCAGAATCTGTGTTTCCCTAAAAGCAGGAAGAAATATGTTCTATTTTCATTTTAGATTTTGCTGTATTTTCTTCCTATCTTTTTTCCTAAGGATAAATTTTTGCATAGCTGAAATACTGTTTGTAGATGGTTTATACAGCTTATTATTCTGTTTTAAAGAACCTATTGATTTATTAAACATTTCTCGTATTTATAACAGCTGCATAAAATTCTTCTATCAAATGACTGTTCCTTCATTTATTCAACCACTGCACCCTCTAGAACACTTAACTTATTTCCAATGCAGGATGATAAGTATCTTTGTGCATAAATCTTCACACAAGATTTCAAATTATTTTCCTTAGGATAGATTCCTAAAGGTGTGTAAACTGAGCCAAAGGGCTGGGACATTTGTAAGACTCTTGACATATTTTGACAAATTGCTTTTCCAGAGGGTGGTACCAATTTACACTCCTACCAGTGGTGTCTGAATATATCTCACCTCATCAGGACTGAAGAAGATAATTTTCAAAATCTTTGCTAATTGGATTAGTAAGAACTAGCATTCTTTTTTTACTTTATTTGTATTACTTTATCTCTAGGGAAGTTGAAGATTTTTTTTCATCTTTATCATCTAGATAGAAAACAAGGTTCTTTTTTTTTTTTTTAAAGAAAATCATGTGCAAATGGAGAATCTTCTTAGCCTCTTTTATTGTTTTGCAAGGATTGATAATGGTCTCAGTGGATGATGAAAAGGTCCTCCAAATAGAAATGGTAACTGTTACGTGACTCTATGCTGATAGAGTAGAGGCAGGAGCAGAAGTATTTATGCTTCAGAAATGCCCTGCTTGGGATGGAACTGAAGAACAGATTCAGTTTCTCCATGTGTCTTAAGTCAGGTTCCCCAGGATCAGCCCCAGAGGATTCATGTGAAAGTGATTTATTAGGAAATGTTTTTAAGAAAATACAACCAGAGAAGCAGGAAAATGGGCTTGGGACAGGAAAGAGGTGAAGCTGGTATGAGATATCAAGCAAAGTCAAATGGAAGGAGCTACGTCAAGGGCTTTGAGGACTGCCCTGGTATCATACATTAGAGTTGCCCAGTTGGCGACCTAGGGAGCTGGGGCATGATTTTATTTCCTTCCTGTCCTCAGTCAGTCTTCAAGGTGCTCATGAAGAGAACTTGGATTTTTTCCAGGCACTGCTTACTTTCCACCGTCCGTGCTTGAAGGCAAAGTGGGTTTCCGAAGCCAGAGGGTAGCCTTCTGTCAAAGAGATGCAGGTTCTGGCTGCTGGGAGTGGAAACACACTGAAAGCAGTTGTGCACAAATTGTTGGAGGGGCTTGGATGGGGGCAGGCAGAGACAGTACTGGCGGTATCTCCACCCTAGACATCCTGGGACTAAATGTTCTGGATGACAACTCCAATGACCACCTTAGGCAAAGTCTATCACTGCCTGCTCCACGCAAATAGACCCGTTTTCATGGAATAGTGACACGTAAAAGGTGGAGATCAATCAATAAGGTAAAATCTTGTTCATATCTGTGTGTGTGTGTGTGTGTATTAGGAGTAGGAAGTAACTTGCAAATGTAAAAAAAAAATTAAAAAAAAATGAAGAACACTCTAAGGGAGTTGGAGGGAAAACCAAAAGAAAAGGAAAACTGAGGGCACCTGGGTGGCTCAGTGGTTGAGCATCTGCCTTTGGCTCAGGTCATGATCCCGGGGTCCTGGGATCGAGTCATACACCAGGCTCCCTGTGAAGAGCCTGCTTCCCCCTCTGCCTGTGTCTCTGCTTCTTTCTCTGTGTCTCTCATGAATAAATAAATAGAATCCTAAAAAAAAAAAGGAAAGGAAAACTGAGAGTAAAAAACAAAAGCTGATCTGAAGACAGCTGATTAGGGGATGGGTGGATCAGGACGCTGGGTGACAGAGAATTCCAAGTAAAAGGAGCAGCATAGGAATGGGCACAACATACCATAGTGGCCACATCAGGATTTGGAGTCCCCTGTAGGTGATATTCTTTGTTGGGCTTTGAAAGAAAAGCATAGACATTGACTTAAGAAAACACATAATACGTATATTTGGAACATCCATGAAACAATTTGAATATTTTGAGTATTCAAATGCTAATATTTCATTAGGTTTACCGTAAAACATAGATGTCCTTGTGTGACTTAGAAAACAGAAGTGAGAACCATGGCACTAGCTTCAGGTTGTTGCCATTGGTTAGGAAGACTAGTTTTTCTTCAGTGATTTCTGGAATTTACTTTCAGCTTCCTGGGTGGCAAGAAACAGTGGTGGTGGCCACAGCTGTCTTACTTCAACTCTCTGACATGTGGGTAACAATTTTAGGGGTCCTCTCTTGGTGTCAAGGTGTCTAGTAGCTGCTGTGGAAGGGGCTGTGACTCTGGGCTCCAGCCAGCATGGTTCCAACAGCAGCCTCAGCCCAGCATTTTTTTCAGAAATCATTCCCCAAAGGCTCAGCCTGGAACCTGCTGCTGCTCCTTTCTCCAGTGAACATGTAAGCATCCAATTACCTCAAGTAAATACCTACTGATAAAACACCTGGAATGGTCTGCTTTTCACACTGAACCTTGACTGACCAGGAGTATATACAAATTTTTTTTCTTTAAATAATAAAAAGAGCAATGGTTCTCTTCCTCTTTCCCTTTTTTCTTTCTTTTCTTTCTGCCCTTTCCCCTCAAATTCTTTCCCTTCCCAGAGCCAAGTCTAAAGCCATTATGTGGACAAAGTAAGATAAACATCCATGGGGTAGGAGGAATCCTGGAGTGGCATGAGAGCCCACCTGGAGTAAGGAGAGCATTCCAAGGGAGGCTGCTGGCATTGATAGTTGGGTATAGGCCATGAAAGCAACCACAGAACGAGGAGCATGTCCAAGCAGGGAGATGCCACCAGAGCTTCCATGAAGTGAGAAGCATTCTAGCAAGGGTGAGGATATTGTCTCTGTGTGTGTAAGGCTGGGGTGGGAGGAGCCAGCGCAGACTGTTGGAGCCCAGAGTGAAAAAGAGCATCCGTGAAGGCTAGCAGCCTTGGAAGTAGTCTGATGTGGGGTGATCAAAGCAAGAGGACATCTGTGTGAGTGCAGGTGGAGTGTGTGTGTGTGTGTGTGTGTGTGTGTGTTGGGGAGGGGGGAGATGTGTAGCCGTGTAAGCAGTTCAGTTTCAGAGCCTGAATGGGACAAACAGGGTATCTGTGCAGCAGGATGGAGTAAATGCAGCAACAACAGAATGTTGGATACGTACAGGGATATGGAGCAAAGAAGTAAATATTTTAAGGATGCTGGAAGCGGGGTTTCTCTCTGTCGGAGAAGGGAGTTACAAATCTGAAAATGGACAAAACTAGAATGAATCCTATGGCGATAGGTTGGAATTGGAGATATTGATGTGAAGTCATAGTTCTTGATAGATCCATCAATAGATAGATATGGATGTAAATGAGTGCGTGGCAAGCATATATTCTCTAGCACTATCCAAGGACAGAGTGAAGAAACAGTGACACCCCAGTAGCAATAAACACATCAAACATCTAGATCTTGGTGACTAATGCCATTCTCCACTCAAAAAGATCCCTGAAGAAGCCCCAGAGATGGGGCAGAGAAAATGCAAGTAATCCTAAACACCTTATAGTGGCAGAAAGTAATGATGTGGTTGATGAATGATGTGGGCATGTCAAAAGACACAGAGACTAGCTTGGGGAGCTACCATTGACCAAATCTGAGACAATTTGAGCATTGAAATAAATCATGATAAAATCAAATAAAATCAGCATCCATTAGTCCATGCTGGTATCAATAAGCAAATCAGTTGAAAGTTTGATGAGGAATGGAACATTTTACCAAGTTTCAAAGTACCTCTCTACAACATATTTATTAAATACAAAGAAGAAAAGGATAACTTTATAGTGGAGAAGTTGGCAGATACCACCTTAATCAACTGATCAAAATTAGCATCATCAGTGATGGGACAAATTGACATCATGTGCCACCTCATAGGACACAGTAAAAAGAACACAGCATCACTTAAGTGGCATTCCTGCCAAAGATGCATAATCAAAAACTAATCTTGCAGAATCATCTGACAACTCTACATTGAGGGATAGTCTACTAAATCACTGGTCTGTGATTAAAAATGTCCAGGTTATAAAAGACTGAAAAGCTCTTTCAAATTAAACGACGCGAAAGAGATATGATAACTAAATGCAACTTGTGATTTCGGACTGGCTTACTTTGCTATAGAGGACATTATTGTCACAGCAGGTGAGACTTGAATGGGTCTGAGAATTAAATGTGCATCAATGTTACTTTCCCTGTTTTGATGGTTGTAGCGAGTTATATAGGAGAGGATCCTTGTTTGTAGGAATCGTACATCAAAGCACTCAGGAGTGATGGGGCATTATGTTAACAATTCTTCAGTGATTCAGAAAAAATGTTCTTGCACTCATCTTGCAATTTTTTTTGTATGTTTGAGATTGTTACACACACACACAAACAGACCCAAGCCCTCAGCTGTTTAGAGGATTATGATCTAGACACTTAAAAAAAGGAAAGGTGCTGAGGAAGACCTAGGGCTGGAGAACTAAAGAGAAGAATTTCTTCATCCTGGAGTAGTGGAAGTGAATTAGCCAGAGCCAATGTGGAGCTTCCATTTGGGGTGAGAGTACTCCAGAGGGGGTATCTGGAATGATGAGACAGCACAGAACTGGACAGCAGGTGAGGCCTTGGTTATAGTTGGACAGTCCCGCCGAGTCAGGTTGGTGGAGTTGTCTGTAACTGTTTTGGTCACTAAACCAATGTCATGTCCTTGTCACTCATCATGTCCCAGTCTATCGGGGAATGGGGTTTCCTATCCTTGTCACCTTGGGCAGTTCCAGGTGCACTGCAAGCTATACAAGTTCATATAACTTAACAATCTTGACACATGTCAGGCGATTCAGGTGTCTGACACCTGATGAGAATGAGCTTCCATCACTCCTATTTTACTCAATCTTTCTTTGCTCATGACCTACACTGAGAATGTTTTTTGACTTGTTCTAGTTTACATTCTCTTCATCCTTGCCTCCCTTCCTGCCTATAACCTTAGTTTCCTCTCTTGTGTACTTCTGTTCACCAAGTTGCTCTAGAGACACACCTATTCATCAATCTGGCACTAGGCAAAGAGATCAGCCCCTCTTGTTAGGAGTGCCTCTTTCTGCCCTGGGAATCCAGAGCAAATGGCTCTGCTAGAAGAAGTCTAAGGGATCATATGGCGTATTCCATCATTTCTCAGGTGAAGAGACCGAGGCCTAGAGAGTCTATGATGTACCAGTGGTGACAAAGCTGACTGAGGACAGAGCCAGGAGCAAAGCCCAGGTTTCCATCGCTCAGTTCAGGCTACCACGGGTTACAGATGGTGGTGGTAGAATTGAAAAAAATAAAAGCGGAAAAGTAGAAAAGAACATCTTAGAGAAGGCAGAGAATTCAAGTGCAAAGCTTATCAATTTGATTTGGAAATGAATGAGGAGTCACTAAAAGAGGGATGATGTATTTGATGTGAATTATTAGGTATTGATTTAACGCAGGGTAATACTACTAGTATTTAAGTCTGGCTAATTCTTTCTTGTGGGGGCTGCCCTGTGCCTTGGAGAGTGTTTAGCAGCATTCCTGGCCTTTATCATTTGATGCAGTAGCACTTCCCCAGTTAGGACTATTAAAATATCTCCAACAGGGGTGTCTGGCTGGTTCAGTTGGTGGTGCATGTGACTCTTGATCTCAAGGGCATGAGTTCAAGCCCCATGTCAGGCATAGAGTTTGCTTAAAAAAATAAATAAAATGCCAGATGCCCACTGGAGTAAAAAAAAAAAAAAGTTTCCTTGTTGAGAAACAGTTTTAAGGGCTAGATTAGAACCGAGATGCACTGAAGAAATGAAGTCAACAGGAGGTTTAGGGAGGTTTCAATTCACTGAGGTAGTGTGAATGGTGGTTAAATCGTCCTGCTCTGGAGGCAGACCTCCTGGCTCAAAGTCAAGACCAGCCTACTTACCAGCTGTATGGCTTCCCTTGGGTTTTCTAAAATGGGGGTAATGTTGATACCTAGCTTTTAGGGTTGCCATAAAATAATATCTATAACCCTGATAGCAGGGCTTGGCAAAGAGGTAAATGTTTAGTGAGTGAAGAGAAAAGAGAGAAGATGAGCAAGCCTTGACTGACCATGTGGCAAAGGAGGGGAGCCCTGCAGTGGTGTCAAAGAGATGTGCCTGCTTGTACTAGGTGCTCTAAGCAAAACATCTAGACCATTCTAAATGGTCTATTGATGATTGTATTTGTCCTAAAAGGATTTGGTGACTGATGGATAAATTAGATTTGTGGGCATTTTGGAACTTTTCTTGAAGAACCGAGACAGGTCCACTTTTATTAAACCTCATGTTGTGTGGAGATATATGAATCACAGGAAAGAAATCAAATGAGATGCCTCATTTTTGTTTCAAATACAAAAGTAGGTAGAGATATAAATATTTACTTAGAATGAGAAGAGATATCACAACCGATGCCTGGAGTTCTGGAAATGAAGGACCCTTTCTTCTGTGATCTCTTCAGATGGTATACTAGAAATGCTAACACAGAAATGGTATCTACTGTCATCTGCCTTCCACTTGCCACCTGGAATACTTTACAATTCCTAGCATTCTCAGGAATGCAAGTGAGGAGCCTTGAAGTGTCCATTTTATTAACCGCTTGCTAAATCCACCACTAATCACGGTATGAAAATCTCAGATGATTGTGCAATTATGTGACTACAGCTCTCTGTGCCTTTGTTCATGGGTCTTCTGGAAATACTTTGTGGGAATGAAAAATCCCCTAGTGATAGCCACAGCATGGCTGAGCTCCAGTGGCCTACAACATTCAACTGGTGCTCATGAAAACACTCCAGCAACGGATATGTGAACGGGTTTCACTTGGCTGCTGTTTGCTTTTCACATTTGTATTGTTTCCTGTGCCAGAGGTATGCACTTATTTTATTTTCCCAGCCCAGAGATTTATGATTCTCCCACCAAGAGGCTTGTTTCCCTCTAGCAGTATCCCTTAACTAATAATAGTAATAATCCTCTACATTTATAATACTATATACCTTTCGATGCAGTTTCATGTATATTAGTTGACTTATACTACTGTTTTTGCCTGAGAAATTGCTATCAGCTCTATATAGAATTTCTAATTTTGTCCTAAAACCCCGTGATCCTTCCAGTTTGCTCTTTTAACAATGTTATATGTTGTTCAGTTCACAAGGTTCAATCTTAATTAAACCAAGTTCAGGATACAAGCGGAAATGACTAGCAGCGAGGGGCAGATTACTAACACTCTATGGCACATTCGTTCTAAATTTAGACAATGTCCTTAGAGTCTTCTGAATTGAATCAGAACCTTATAATTAATATTTCCTGTCCTTCCTCCCTGTGTGAAATTGTCAGTCCCAGGGGCACTTCACAGTATTTGCAAGTATTTCTTTACAGACTGTATGTTGCTGTATGTGAAGTGAAAATAGTAAGATAGTACTTTTCATTTTTTCCTGAAGAGACAATGAAAAAATAAAATCCAAACAATAACTGCATAATTGCATGTAAATATACTGATCTCCCCTGAAAGTCCCTAGTTTAAAAAATCTTATTTTTAAAGTTAAAATATTTTGATATGCGTTGGACACGCACATATCTGTGTAGAATTAAGAATTTCTAAAGCCCCCTGCAATTTGCAATTTTAGAGATGATCAATATGAAAGGCAATGTTCATTTATTTGGCAGGAACATATAAATATGCATGTGGAAATAATATCAGATTAAAATTTATTAACAGTTTGAAAACTTTCCAAGTTTTCTCCAACTGAATTTAAAGATACAGAAGAAAAAACTCAATTTCAAAATAACTGAGGTTCAATGTCAGGTGCCAGGAATTCCATATTCTGCTATGTGACAAACACCTAATGGACATGGGTGCAGAGGGAAGTGAAGGGAGGTGAAGGAGAAAGAGAGGAAAAGCCACTGACCATCTAGTCTAAAATTGGGTGATGCTGCTTAAAGCTGGTGTGCACGTACTCCTGTATGACCACAATAAAAGTGTGTTTTATAGCTAATTTCAATAGGATAATTAAGTGCTCAGATGCACCCATCCAAAATTGCCAATTTAAGGTGTCCTTGATAATTGGCTTTAATAATAATGTTACATAATAGTAACCAATAGAAGAATTTGGCTTGCAGTGGGTTTTTTTTTCTATGAAAACCATGTTTTGGATGATCTAACAACAGCTGAAACTGTGATGAATCTAGGGCTATAGCAGAAGCCAAAAGCTGACTCAATCCATTTGTAGTTAAATGATCTAATTCCTGGTCAATAGCAGACAACATGAAGCCGTAGTTAAATGAACCACATACCAGAATATCATACTTGGAGAGGTTTATGGTCGTTTGAGATACAATAGCCATCTCTTTGCTTGGTATGTCTCCAACCATCTATGCATTGAAGAGCTCTGCACATCTATCCTGGTCATTTGGTATCATAGAGGATGGCTATGCCTTACAGAATTATGAACCTTGGTAGCTTTCTCCATATGAGATCAGTACACATCATCTGCTGGTTAACAACTTCCCAAAGAGATCTTGGATGTGTAGACCAGCAGTGGAAGTACAGAATCTTGAACCTGGACCTCTTGTATCAGAATGCACACTTTAACACAATTCCCAGGTGATCTCGTGCACTGTAACATTTGTGAACTGTTGCTTTATATGGTCTGTCACACTTTCCTTTGGGTCTATCTTTTAAATCTGCGTCATTGCAAAAGCCTCTGAACTGATCCTCCTGTCACTACCCTTACTCTACTTCATGCAGCCGCCATATGCATTTCTAAGGCAAAACTCAGATGGTACAGGAAGTACACTTCCAGTCTTCCAGTCTCCTTCCTGTGGCCATCAGAACTAAGTCCTGACTTCTCAGTCCTTTTTGATCTACTCCTCATCTACAATTCCAGATGTGCTTCTTAACATCTCCATGGGATGTGACAGTGATTTAGGTAGGGATAGGGATAGCTACTCTAAATCAGAAGATCAGAGAAGACTTCTAGAGGAGGTGATGGTTAAGCTGAGACCCAAGTGATAGGATCCTGTGGGCCAAAATCATGCCTCCTTGTTTTTGCACAATCCATTTACTGTACCCAGAGGAATGTAGTTACCTCATGCTGCTCCCTGCCTTAATTTTATGTTCATGTTTCCAGATTCAACCAAAATATTATTCCTTCCTGGAGAGTCTTTTCTGAGTTACTCTAGTTCATGTTTGGATTAGTTCACTTGCTCTGGACTTATATGCCTCTTATACATCAGGCTAAAATGACATTGTGCAGGTTTGATTCTCTGTGCAGACACTGATGCAGAGTTTGAGGTACAGCATACGTATTCAAGGTCAACATTTGTGAATAGAATTTGGAGGAAGGAGATGGGGTAGAGAAAGACATCAAGCTATGATGCAGATCTGATAAGGCCTTTTCCAACCCAGTGGGAACTCTGAAGAATGTCCAGTATCAGGCCAAAATGGCCAGGATTTTATAACCTTGTCTGATTCAATCACTGGATGTGAGTGCTCCAGGAAGGGTGTGCCTGTAGGAGCTGATAGCTAGAAGCAGACAGGACCCCCATCACCTGCAACTGGGCAACAAATCTTTCCTCAAAAGGGACTCTGGGTACTGCATCTCTGTGTGTACCTGAGACACTTATCATACTGTTTTCTAAGTGGATTTTGAGTTCCTTGAAAGGAACAAAATCATTATGATTTTGCTTTTTGTTTCGAACATGGAACATAGCACAGAGAATGGTCCATAATAGGTATTAAATATGAACATTTCTGAAATGATTAACTTGCTTTTTGAACACTGTCCCCTCTTATTGAGACCCACCCTGTCACTCTATATATGGCAAGGAGAATAATACATATAGACTTTTTTTAAGTTCTCTGAATACCTTCAGAGATTTCATACACGATTTCTTTTACACATTGACATTTGCTTGTTTTGTAACTTTCCTTGTAGAGCTGTAGACATCCTTCCTAGTAATCAAGCCAAAGGAAGCCAAGCTACAGGGAGCACAGTTCTGAAATTGGTGGTAAGGCTATTATTGATAATTTTGTTTCATCACATTAAATTAAAAATAATGAGAGGCTGAAGTTAGTAAAATAGATGAAGAATATGGCTATGGACTTGACCTCCAAGCTGATGCCAGCCTCTGGAAAGGATAGCCCTGTGTGAACTCAACAGCCACTGCCTGCCCCATGTCATCACAACTATGATCTAGTGGTGAACATTTTGTCCAGAGTGAGTTAACAGTTCCCCTCCTCAGGTTCTTTAATCGGCGCCCTGAGAAACTGAGCATCAGCAATGCCTTTCAGGCCACTTATGAAGAAAGATCACATTGTTTTCCTTAATTTTCAAAACACTATGGGCCAATATTATTATAAAATACAGTAAAAATGAATTACCAAGAAACCAAATTGAAAGATATACAGTCCATAAGACTAAAATTTTTATTATTAGATTTAGCAGCCATAAAATTACTTTTCAATAAACGTAAACAGAACAAACATAACCTATGAGGAAAAAGAATTTTAAAAATCATGCACATTATTCATTAGAAATGCAAATATGTGCAATTAATATAGTTGTTATTACACTTCTAACTTCTAGGTGTTTCATAATCATAGCTAAACAAAAGCTATGATTTTTAGAGTAATTTTCCATAGTGCATACCTGTTTTAATAAGCATCATGTGTATCAATATATAAAGTTTTTATTGTAACCAATGAGCCTACTTCTTGCTTGTTAACTAACCTAATCTAGGTTGCATTGAAGATGACACTATTTTCAAAGGATCACATGTATCTAAACTGCTTCTGTGTTTTATTTTAATAGCACTTGTAGGAGAGAAATGAACCTTACAGAAGTAGGTTGATGGAAATGGAAGAAGATATTTTAAAGCAATTTCCACAAGCTCAAGATATTAACTTTTATCTAAAATGAAGGAGATGATATTGTAGTTTTAGATCTAACCTTCATTTTGATTCAGTAGCCAGTTCCCGAAACTTAAAACTATGAAGTTACAATTAAATATACATTTTCTGTCAATGAATAAAATGAATTTTGGATTTTGTGACTTTTGAGGTTACAGTTGACAAAATAACCTTAAACTGTCACATGCTGCAACATGGTCCTACTGCATATGATGTGTGTCTCAGGCAACACACAACTTCAATTTAGTAACACCCACACTAGTCTATCTTACTCAAAAAGGCAGGTCCGTTCATCATGCCCCAGATTGGAATGTGGGGCAAGATCAAATTGCTATGAAAGTTTCTAAACATTTATTCTCAATTTCTGTACTTTTCCTTCTCTTTTATAGAATGGTTAAAATCTTTTTGCAGATATTCTGTGGACACAATTTGAAGGGGGCAGAATTAATTAATTGGAAGGAATGTGAACTAAAGTCATGTAGATTTGGGGCCAAGCAAAATCTAATGCAAGCTGAAACTTTGGGGAAGCAGAGAAACTTCTCATTCTGCAAAGAGAAGAGAAGAAGTCAAAATCTGTGGGGTTCATTTAGAGACAGACAAGCAGCCTCAGTTCTTGACCCTCACTGTTCCATTCTGGGAGAAGCTGCGTCAATGAAATTGACTGCTTGGCCTAGCCTGTTTTGTGTGGAGTTCTGTTTTGTGCAATAAGGATCCTATATTAAGGTATTAGATGACAATACATCCCCTCAAGAAAACAAAGTTAGAGTAAATTTCTAAGCCTTTTCCATCTACAGCTGGATTCCCAGGTCGAACTACAAGTGATCCAGATGTGGATTGCCTCCAAAAGACAAGGGTCCTATTAGCCTGGAAATTTACTTGGGTCTCTTTTTTTGTAAGGATTGTGAGCTCTAAGCCTTGTGTACACTTGCAGTTGGGAATGTCCTGATTCATTCTCAGCGTTTCAGAGAGAGAAGCAAGAAGCTGTAAGTTTGATGGGTAAATAGAGAATGGGAAACCAATGGTCTTCTTCCAGTCATGTTACAAGGCTGTGAGTACTTGCTGTGTATTGTATTTGAGAGGGATTTCCATGCCAGTAGGTCTGGCCAAGCCTGATGTCATTGACTAACAAGTATGACCAATGCCTGCTGAAAAAAAAAAATAAAAAAATAAAAAAATAAAAATAAAAAAACATGATGAAACTGTGACTGCTGGTATTAGCTGAAATTTTCCCAGTGAAGGTCAAGCAAGATGAATCCACTTGGAATTGCCTGCATCAGGGAGATTGGGCTATTCTTTGGCATATTGACTCTACTTCTACAAACAGCTTCTATAGACTTTTTGTTGTTGATGTTTGTGCTCACAGTTATAATTCTATTCACCTTGCTTCCACATATGTGGGTGTTTAGTTCTGCTGATGAGCATTTAAGATGATGTTTATATACTCTGGTTTTGCACAGATGTGCCTAGGGATTTAAAGCATGGGGATTTCATTATGCCTCTCTTAATGACTAGATATTTATTGACTAGATTAATTAACACATTATATATTCTTAGGCACAAATATCTCCATTGTCAATGATTTAGTAATTTCATGGGACACATTGGAGTCATTCATTAGGGTACATCGTTACCCTTCTGGAACACAAAAATAATTCTAAACTGTTGTTCCTGGAAAACCACACTAAATTAGAGACTTCAGGAGAAATCATGAATAGTTTATTTCTGTGTAACCCTAAAATCTCAGCAGCACACATGTGGGGCGATGATATTGGCTAACTCAAAAGCCTTCCCCTCTGAATGTAATAGAACATTGCCAATGTATCTGTGCTTTAGGAAGTGAAAAGAAAACAGAAAGCATTAGGACCATATTTATGGGAATCAGCAAAAGAGAGTCCAGCTTAACTTAAACAGCTGATTTAAACTCATAGCCTGTTTAACTCCCGTCTGAATTCATTACACACCAGATAGAGTCTCTGCATCTTCTAAAAGTCTCAAATCCTTCCCTTGGAGAGCGGGAGCCAATATCATTTCTGACCTATTGACTGACAGATACACACCCCAGGCTGACCGTAGTTCATTAAAAATAGTATGTGTGTTTTCCTTTATGTCATCATTTTATTGAACCCCAAATGTTCATTGTGAGTTCCGAGGCTAGAAGGTTAAATTGCTGATATTGCACAAGTTCCCTAACTTCTCTGAAAGTTATTCTTCATGACCTCAGGTTTGGCTCTTTGAGGCAAACCTCCGGCATGGGCATTTTTAGCACATTTTACTTTTGAGAGGCAGCCTGCTAAAACTGTTGCTCACAAAACATCACACTCGGATTGCTTATTGCCACCCCCCTTCAGTTGTTGCCAATAGGCAGGTTTTAATGTGTCAGTTCACAAAGCTCTCAGGAAGCTGCTGTCACTTTTCATGTTTGTCTCTGTGAAGTTAGTGGATGTGCTGGGCGTCATCTGCCCTTTGTGGTGTGGGGTGTGAGCTTTACATAAGCTGGCATGAGACATGTGCGCACACTCTCTAAGCAACTTGGGGAATTAAAAATATACATTTATATATATCAGACGTACTTTACCAAAGGGCTCCCATTTTCCTGATTCCATCCTAGATCGAGACTTGAATCTTTCCCCCAACCTCCACGTTCCTCCCCCGCCTCTCCCTGGAGACTTGTGTTGAAACATGGGCACAATGATACAGCATCGAAGAAAAAGGTGCTTTCTGCTTGAAGATGTACTAAGCATTTTTTAAACCTCATTATGTAAATGCATTACCCTAATACACTGATTCTTCTCTTGTTCAACAGAGCCCTTAGACATGAGACAGCCTACTACAAACTTAGAATATTAACCAGAATTCTCTTTATCTATCTACTTATTAAGAAGCATTTTGGAGTTCCTACTATGTGCCTGAGGTACAAAGATCTAGCTTAGGCCATTTCAGAGATTCAGATGCAAGGCAAATTATGTGATGTTTTCTTCCAGTTATACCCTCTTCTCCCCAATATTTTTATTTAGGCAACATTAGGCTAAATTTAACTTTTAACATGAGATGTAAAAAGAGTAGCATAAGGACAACTTACAGACTGCAAAGCAAATGTAAAGATGGGAAGGACTGACTCACATTACCCAATACATGATTTGGGTTTTATGGGGAGCAAAGGAAAGAAGAAAGAAAAAAATTTATTTTTCCTATAAAATTCAGGAGTACTTAGCATCCACTATGGGGCCACCTCCTCCTTCATTACCTACACCCTTTCTAAGTCACTACCAGGTTTTTAACAGAGCTTCCCCCAAGAAAAGGAAAAGCAGGGAAGGTCAGCACGTAATGTGTTTGGGGCCTCAGGTTGGTCTTAAAATCAAGTAAAGTTCTTCTTAGAGGACAAGATTAGAGAGGTGGTTCTGTCCAGAGGGATCACAACACACAGGGCTCACAGAAGTCACAAGGGTCTGAGTAGAGACCAGAGGTCAGATAGGCACAGGTGATAAGGAAGGCTAGGTTAGTGGTGCTGCCTTCATCTTATTTCCTCTGCCTCTGTATTCCCATTCTCTCATAGCTAGACCACCAGTCCCCCCTCTTGGTCCTCTTCTCTGCCAGTCTGTTGGAAACTGAAGTTATGTCCACATACATGCCCTCATTTCCCCCAGAAGTTGCTCATCCAGCTTTACATCACCATTGTAGACCTGGCCCAGATCCCATCATTCTGTGAATGCTATCCATTAGCCAGACCCGGGACAATTAGTGTCCCCTGAGCAATGCCTGGGATCACAGCTTCCAGGTTACAGCCAACTTATGCTCATCCCCTTAATCTTTCTGATATTTCGGGGACTCAGGGCTCATGGCTCTGCCTCAGTCTTGATGATCACCCCTCCTCCTTGGGATGGGAGGTGTTACCCCTAATCCCTGCCCAGTTGCTGGGATCTTAGTTCCCAGAGAGAGGGATTTGCAAGATGGATAGCTGTCTCTCTAGTGCTCTGCTGTCTGGATTTTGGCCCATTGTCCCTTGCTGGTCTGATTGGAAATCCCGGTTGGTAACCAACTGTCATTTGGACCATGACTGAGACTGATGATGGTTTAAACACCATGTAAAAGAGTTGGTACTCTTTTTTACCTGTTTCTCCTAGTATGGAGCTCAGCCCCTGGAGCTCTAGCATTTCCCACCATTCATTCTGCCCTGGTGGTTGGTTATCTTGCTTCTTGGAGAATGATTATACATTGCCCCTAAGTACAATTTAATCAATTATTAAGCATATTTTGTACATAAGAACAATGCTGGTGGACAATCTCAGCTAATAACTTGTGATGTTAAGTTCTGATTTTCTACATAGCATGATTATAGCAACAGTTAATGCCAGTAAAATACAATATCTTAGCTGTATACTCATTTGGCCCTCACAACAACCTTATGCTGAATACTATTACAATCTCCCTCTTATAAGGAGGAAAACCAAGTCACAGAGAGGGTAACTGGTGTGCTCAAGGTCACACAGCTAGTAAGCATATCACTGAGTTTGAAACCCAGATATTCTGACCCGACTCCACATTCTTCACCATCATGCTATGCCGCCTCTCTGACGCAGGAGGCCCCTTTAGGTTCACAATATAATCAGTGGTAAACTTTTTGGATCTTTTTGGCACTGTTCACATAAAATATTTCTGTTAGAATTACTACTAACTGAAGCTAAATTAGGCTTGCAGTCTGAATAACACACGTAATACACAACAACACACATGCAAACCCACATACATTGTGACACAGACAAGTATTTAACCTCTCAGTTCACAAATGATCACTTTGGGCAAGAGTTTTGGAGTGAAAAACAAATAGTATAAAATCTGTAAAGGGACTATCACAGTGCATGGTGTGTTGTAAACATGATAAAATGTTATTAATTATTATTATTATTAATGCATCATATGTCAGAATTATTAATCAATGTGCAGTATCCCCATACTACTATCAGAGGCAAAATAGCTTATCATAAAAGGATATGAGAGAAGTATCAAATGCTCCTTTTTCTTTGGATAGCCCCCTAAAATGCTTTCTTTACATGACAATTTCTCTGTATGTAAAATGGATGCTGAAATTTTATCTCTTTCAACATCTCAATAATATTGGAAGGTAAAATAAAATAATCTGCAAATTAAAACCATTGAAATAGATTATTTTAATAAAATACTGGAAGAGTTCCTTAAAAAGCAGATTATATTTTGTACTATTACCTCCAGGCACTCCCTAGAAATACACCATTTTGAAGTAGATATCAATGAGAACTAGTCCAATAAATGGTATGGGATTATTCTCAAGTACATAAGAATGGGAACTCCCCCCGCCCTTCTCATCCATGTATCTGTCCAGGGCCAGCTTCACGGTGGTTTGTACAATCATACGCGGCCTCACACTTGAGGGTCTCTGCTTGCTCTGTTGTCACTGTGTTGAAATGATTGATTTATGAACAAGGGACTCTGCATTTTCAGTTTTCATGATGGCCCACAAATTATTTAGCCCCTGTCTTCAGTGATGGGGCCTACCTAACAATGCAGAGCTGACTCATTTGGGAAGCAACTTCTCTGGAGGGCTGAACAACCCCCACAGTAGTGCTTAAGCTAAAGCAGAACAGAGGAGAATTAATAACACAATTTCAGGAATGATTATCTTCTTTACTGTGACACATGAGACACCTACATCCTGGCAAAGCAACTTAGTGAAAAACTAAGTGAGGTTCGATTCTGTGGAGAGAAAACGATCAGTGTCAGAAATACCTGCCTCAATCAGGGAGGAAGGTGATACACTGAGAACGCCCCTATTTCTGGGATCTTGGGTGCTGAGAAGCATCTCTTATGTTTAGTGGTCCATGCTGGGGCCTACAGGATAGAGCTGATGCCGACGCCACTTCTCCTCATCCCTTGTCCTGGGCCAGGCCCGCTCACAGTCCTCCAGCCAACCGCCCCTCAAACATGGAGCTGCTTTTGTTTCAGTGCTACTCATTTCTTAAAAAAACTTTACTGTGTTAAAAAAAAAATGATTGTAATATAATTCATATACTATAAAATTCAAAGTGTGCAAGTTGGTGCCTCTTTAATACATTCAGAGTTGCACGATCATCACTATAGTCAATTTTTCAACACCCCTGAAAGAAATCCCATACCCATTAGCAGTCATTCTGCAGTACTCTCCCACCCTCTCACAGCCCCTGGCAACCGCTAATCTACTTTCTGTCTCTATGGATTTGTCTATTCTAGAGACTTCATACAAATGGAATCATACAATATTTGTCCTTTAGTGTCTGGCCTATTTTACTTAGCATAATGTATTTAAGATGCATCCATTTCATATCATCCATCAGTCCTTCATTTCTTTTTATGGCTAAATAACCTTCCATTATATGGATATACTGCATTTAATTTATCCATTCATCAGTCGTTGGACATTTGAATGTTTTCCATTCGGGGGCTGTTATGAATAATGCTGCTGAGAACATTCATCCACAAAGTTTTGTGGGGTCTTATGTTTTCATTTTTCTTGGGTATATACCTAGAAGTAGAATTGCTGGTTCATATGGTAAAGCCAGTCATTTGTCTACATCTCTACAAAAAGAAGACCCTGCTATCAATATCACTCAAACCAAACAAGAGTCTGGATATGAAAATCCCTAAGGCTCTGAATTAGATAACAGTGAAATCTTTTATATTTAGATTTGGAACTTGGAGTCAGATTTGCTGGAATAGTCATCACATAAATGGTTTTATAATTAAGTAAATAAAACCAAGGAATGGTAACATCTCTTTGCCTTCCAGCAGAGTAGATAATCCAGGATTTTTGTTCTACCTCTGCCAAAAAATGCATTTAGCATCAGTTCAGAATCATATTGTCTCTTGAGACACTTTGAGAGATCTGGCCTGGGAGATATTTGTAGAAAATTTGCAGAAGCAGTTGTAGAAAAAAAAAAAAAAAAAAACTAACCAAGTCCCTGTGTGTCTGCCTTGGACAGGTTTGGGAGAGAAAGATTTGGGAGGTGCTATGGTTCAAATATACCTCCCCTCCTAATTCACATATTGAAACCTACCACAAAGAGACTGCACTAGGAGGTGGGGGCCATGGGAGGTGATTAAGTCACGAAGGTGGAGTCCTCCTCAATGGGATTAATGTTCTCATGAAAGATGCTCCAGAGAGCTAGCTTGCCTCTCTTCCACTAGGTGAGGATACAAGGAGATATCTGAGACAGAGGAGAGCCCTCATCCCATCATGTTGTACCCTGATCCCGGACTTCCAGACTCCAGCACTGTGAAAAATAAATATTTGATGTCTATAAGCCATCCAGGCTATGGTATTTTGTTATAGCAGCATGAACTAAGATGGCGGGGGGGGGGCTTGTTAATGTAAGGAAAGAATTTCAAAAAAATATTCCAAATATTGCGAAGATGGTCTTATCAGACTGATGTGCACATGAATTACCTGAGTATGTTGGTGAAATGGGTATTCTGATTCAGTAGGTTCAAGGAAGAGGCTTAGATGCTGCATTCCTAACATAGCCCTAGGTGATGCCAATGCTGCTTGTCTGTTGACTCACACTTTGTCAAGTAACAAGGCCCTAAGGGACCCTGTGACAGCAGGAGGATATACTAAATGACACAGCCCCCTTGACTCTGAGTAGTTCACAGATGCCAATTTGTTGCCCCAAATTTGAATCCTGTTTGGTTTTGTAGGTAAAATCAAGCATAGTAGGGCCAAATATCTCACATCTAATCCACAGACCGAAGAGAAAGAAGACATGGGTACCATAAGCCTAGTTCTTCTCTTGCAGAATCAGTAAATCTCATCTGGCTTTTCAATACCAGTAAGCTCAACAAGTATGATTAAATGGCAACCTATTTGAAAGTCAGTCAGCTTCCTGTTGCAATGAAAGGCCAGGGTTGGACTAGAAATGAAGAATAATTGAAAATAAAACTCAAAATTGTACTATTTCCTCCTGAAAAACATTAAAAGGGGATTTAATTTAAAAACTACAGAAAAAAATTAGAATGTTACTTTCCAACCACTTTCTCAATGTTCTAGATGCAGCACAACAGCCTTCAAGATCTTTGTTCTCACATTTTTCAGGACTTGATGTCTTCCCCATTCTTGCCCTCAGAGACTCTTTTTCCTTTCTCCACCCTTCCCACGGGGTCAGGTTTCAGTTGGGTAGACACCACTTCTCAGACTTTAAAGAGCCTGTGGATCACCTAGGATCTTGTTAAAATAGATTCTGACATAGCAGATCAAGATTGCCCGTGAATCTGCATTTCTAACAAGCATCTAGTGATTCTGATGTGTGGAATAGTCTGAGGAGCAAGAAGGTGGATTATTTTAGTCTCTCTGCTTCTTTAATTTCCCCTCTTATTTCTCCTCGTCCTTCAAATTAGTAGGTAACAAATGCTGATTGAATAAACTAAGTGATTCTTAGTTTTATCATTTATAATAATGATGACAATGAAGGTTCTTTTCCAAGTCAGATTGAAGATTAAATTTCAATGGAAATTGAACATGGAACATGTAACATGGAAGTGTTACATGGAAGACCTAGCACATGTGCCTGACACTCAGTAGATGTTAAATAAATATGAGTTTATTTTATTCCACCTTCCTAGGTTGTTTATGGAGCTCTAGGCAGGCGAGTTTTGTAAGTGCAAGGGGTAAACAAGCATTAATAATTTATATGAGCAGATATCTACAAGCTAGACTTCTCCCCATTAAAAAAATGCACTATTTATTAAAACAGAAGCATGAACTATACAACCAATCACTGTGGAAAAAATGTAATCATCCTGACTTAGAAACTGCATGAATCGGGAGTGACATCCTTTTGAATCCAGGCCATCTAAAATGAGATCAAGATTTCAGAGAAACCCAAAGGCAAAGGGCCTTGCCAATCTTTATTCCTCATCAAAGATTAAGCTATCAAAGACCAAGGTAGGAACAGTCAGATGTTACCCACACAGCTTCTAGCCCTCTGCCTGAAGGTGGGTTCTTCAATTATCTGAGTGATTCTGAGCCCAGGCTGACTTGGCTCTGTCTGTGGTGGGCAGACAGAATGACAAATGGGGTGCCTGGGTCTGTGGAGGGGGGGTGGTCTTCCGGATTGAAGAACTTCCTTACCAGGGAGGAGATGTTCTGACTCCTGTTTTATGCTTCCTCAAGGCAAAAGCAGTGAGGCCTTGGTGACACCCAGTCATGAGTCTAATTTCATCAGGGACACTGAGGATGGAGATTCTTATCTGATGGAACATAGAAAGTCAAACCAGTGTAATTTCCAAACAAAGAGGGACTTTGAACAAGAAAGTTGCAGACATTACACATTCTCATTCCTCAATGCACTCCGCCGTCCATCTTCTGGGAAAGAGGCATCCAGATCATGGCGTAACTTGCTTAGAACAATAGACAATTGTCACAGACTATTAATTCCATCTGCTTCTGACGGGAAGGAAAAATAATTACATGGTGAAGTCAGAGGGTCTCAGGCACAGAAGGGGAATTTCTTGAGGGTCTCCCGCAATACCGACGTATAAATGGAAGCATGATATAAAGAAGAGAACCAGAGCCATTCTTGGCCTCTGGGTTATCAAGGTCTCAGTATCATTATTCCTTCTGTGATCTGAGGCTGCTCTTTTATTTAAAAAAAACTTTTTTCAGTTGAGAACTGTGCTTGGATCTGTAGTATTAATATGGATGTTGAGAAAGTAGAAAAAAGCAGAGTAAGATGATATTATCAAACTAGTTCTAAACCAGAGAGGACAATGAATTGAAATGATACTATCAGGCTAGTCCTAAATCAGAGAGAAGGACAATCAATACCTAAATATTCGTAGGTTTCTTGATAACTCCTAAACCACTTGGTTTTTTGTTATAGAAAAAGTTCATATAATTGTAGGAGTATCATTTAGATTACCTTACCTTACCTGGTACATCCCAGGAAGTAGCCCTGATTGGGAGCCAGGACTCCCAATTGAATGATCAAATAAATATGGATAGGGTTAGTTTTCTTTGTTTCAGGACTTCTCCAAGTCCTTGATATGCTAAGATATACTGGAATGCTCCAAAAAGAGGTCAGAATAAGCTGTTTCCTGAAAAAATTTGATCACAGGGCCCTTCTCCTTTGCCTCCCCACCCCCATTTTAGTAGCATTTCCTGGGAATTGCATGAGATTGAATACGTTTTGGGAAACGATGGTCCAAATAATTTCTGAATTTTAACTAATAGTCATTTTGAATGGACATTGGATTCTACTTCTCAAATTGCTAACCGAGAGAACACTTTCAGAAACTTCCCACACGCATTAAAAAATTGCATTCTTCTTTGCTTTTTCATTGACATAATATGAATTTGATGTCAATCATGAAAGCATAAATGAATCCAATACCTTCATGTAGTGCATCTGAAGCGAATTATTCACGCTCTTGGGACTGCTCTATTAATTCGTTGATCAGGGGAATGTTTATGTGATTTAAACATTAGCTCCAAATATACTTGATCCAATGTTTCAGAATGGCTTCAGAACACATCATATTGATTTTCAGCTGATTGCTCAAAAACTTCTTTTGAAAATAGTCCAGGAAAAAAAGAATAGAATTCTTACAGGTTGATTCAAGGGGCATATACAAAGTACACTAAAGTTCATTATAAACCAACATCTTAGTGGATTACAGAGGTGCGAAAGGGTCCACAAGGGTAATTTCCAGAAAGAAATTATGAGCTATCAATGATCTTTAGAACGTGGGTATTTGTCCATAGAGGGGCTATCATTGTCTATGCAGAAAGAAGTCCTAGTCAAAAACAGGCTATTATAGTAATCCAAGCAGTGATGACTAACCATCTATTCATTTTAATTTCTTGGGTAATTGATTCCATCTATTAGCAGTCAGCCACATATTTAAAAGATTTTTCTCCATAAAAATCTTTCCTCTTGGGTGTGATGATCAACTAAGTCAGTAAGCATAGTGGATTTTGCTAGCATCTTGTAGCAGTGATTTCAGACACTCCAAGGACTGGCCATAAATACTTACTCCAACAAACTCTACCCAGTGACTCTTACTACTTTCTGACAAAAATAATTCCAGAATGTTGTACATTTTGCAATTAGTTTTCTTTTATCGTGCATCACAGATTTATATCATTTACTCTGCTATATTCATGGTATCCTCAGAACATTGCAGTTATCAGTGTAACATGCCACTTCAGAAGGACTAGAGTAGCTGAATCTGTTTTACAGTTTGCAATAAAAAAGTCCTTTCTGAGAAGAGAGCACGATACTGATTTTTATGTGCCTTTCACATTTCAAACTTGAATTTAGTTGGACTACAAAATATTTACATTTTTCACAACCAACAAGTTCCTGTTTTGACAGATTGAATGTAAAGAGACTCCCAACTCTTATTCCATTTTCAAAAATGTCCACATGCCTCACCCTCTTCTTCCCACCACCATCTAATAATCTACAATTTGGGAAAACAATCCAAGGTGATCCCTTTCCAACCTGAGGCTGAAATGTGCTATTGTATTATCATGGGAAGGAATGACAATTAATATTCCTGAAGGGATAACAAAAATCTGGTCCAAACTGGCAAAGAGCATCACGTTGTCATTCTCTGTTGCCTGAATTTCAGGTGGAACCACATCCACCTGAAAGGTGTGTGATTCATGTAAAATTCACTTTATGGACTTAAATGCCTGTCACCTGAGACTACCCTCAGAAATTGTGAAACATAGTCAAAGGCAGAAAAAGAGGATGGGTTAATTATCTACAAGACTAGAGCAAGGGAATAAAATACTTTGTTTCATTCTTAAAGGTATAAGTTTCCTTTCGATGATTTTAACAGGTTGTAAGAAAGTATTTTTTGTTTTAAATTTTAAAAGTTAAGTGTGAAAAATTTCAACCCCCCAAATAATACAGTAGCATACAGTCAAGAGTAAACTTACATTACAGTTTTCTATATTTCTGGTTATCCCTTTTTAAGAGAAATACTACATTATAGATACCTTTAAACATCCTCCCATTGTCCTCCTCCTGCCCTCCACAATGGCAGCTTCTTTTTTTTATAATAAATTTATTTTTTATTGGTGTTCAATTTGCCAACATACAGAATAACACCCAGTGCTCATCCCGTCAAGTGCCCCCTCAGTGCCCATCACCCAGTCACCCCCACCCCCTATCCTCCTCCCCTTCCACCACCCCTAGTTCGTTTCCCAGAGTTAGGAGTCTTTGTGTTCTGTCTCCCTTTCTGACATTTCCTACCCATTTCTTCTCCCTTCCCTTATATTCCCTTTCACTATTATTTATATTCCCCAAATGAATGAGAACATATAATGTTTGTCCTTCTCCGATTGACTTACTTCACTCAGCATAATACCCTCCAGTTCCATCCACATTGAAGCAAATGGTGGGTATTTGTCGTTTCTAATGGCTGAGGAATATTCCATTGTATACATAGACCACATCTTCTTTATCCATTCATCTTTCGATGGACACCGAGGCTCCTTCCACAGTTTGGCTATTGTGGCCATTGCTGCTAGAAACATCGGGGTGCAGGTGTCCCAGCGTTTCATTGCATCTGAATCTTTGGGGTAAATCCCCAGCAGTGCAATTGCTGGGTCGTAGGGCAGGTCTATTTTTAACTCTTTGAGGAACCTCCACACAGTTTTCCAGAGTGGCTGCACCAGTTCACATTCCCACCAACAGTGCACGAGGGTTCCCCTTTCTTCCCATCCTCTCCAACATTTGTGGTTTCCTGCTTTGTTAATTTGCCCCATTCTCACTGGTGTGAGGTGGTATCTCATTGTGGTTTTGATTTGTATTTCCCTGATGGCAAGTGATGCAGAGCATTTTCTCATGTGCATGTTGGACAATGGCAGCTTCTCTCTTGAATTTTATGTGCATCACTTTGATGTGTATTGTGAAGTTTTATAATACCTACTTTTGCTTTTTTATCTAAATGCTAATCTAAATAATCTAATTATCTAATGTCTCACTTTATTGAGACATAATTCACATAATGTATAATTCATCCATTTAAAGTGTACATTTTAATGGCTTTTAGTATATTTAGTATATTTGTGACTGTCACCCCAACTTATATTTTAGTCACCTCAAAAAGAAATCCTGTACCCTTTAGCTATCCCCCCTATTGTTCTCTCAATCTTCCCCTCCTCCCAGTTGTAAGCAACCACTAACCCAGTTTCTGTCTCTATAGATTTGCCTATTCTAGACATTTCCTATCAATGAAACCATGTAATACATGTTTTTTTGTGACTGGCTACTTTTACTTAGTGTAATGTTTTCAAGATTTATCCATGTTGTAATACTCCATTACATGGACATACCACAATTATCCATTCATCAGCTGATGGACATATGGGTTGTTTCCATCTTTTGGCTATTATGGACAATACTGCTATAAACACTCATGTACATATTGTTTTGTGGACGGCTGTTCTCATTTCTCTTGGGTGTATTCCTAGGACACAGCATTGGGTTTTGATACGCGTAGATCCAGTCAACTGTAACCGCCGTTTGGTGCTGTATTGCATGCATAAGCCTCATTTTATTTCCCTCTTCTGCTAATAGGCAATTTGGCAGTTCGTTCTCTTTGTCTTCTGCTCACAGTGCTGCAGTGATGTCTTTATATGTGCTCCTTTGTGCATACAGAAGGACTCTCAAGAGAAGACCTCTATAAGGGGAGGGTGAGCACATCTGGAAACTTTCTAGATGTTGTCAAACTGCTCATCAACATTGAGGCAAACATGTTCACATTTACCAGCAAAATAAACATTCTTTTTATTTTTTTGAAAGAGAGAGAGAAAGAGAGAGAGTGAGAGAGAGAGAGAGAGAGAGAGAGAGAGAAAAGGGCAAGCATAGGAGAGAGCATAGGATTCTCTTAAGAGAGAATCTTAAGCAGGCTCCATACCCAGTGCAGAGCCTGATACAGGGCTCAATCCCACAACCCTGAGATCATGACCTGAGCTGAAATCAAGAGTCAGACACCGAACCAACTGAGCCACACAGGTGCCCTAAGATAAACATTCTTATTTCTCCACATTTTCCCAAAATGCAGTTTTCTCTGACAACCAGTTTTTGCCAATGTGATGAGAGCAAGTTGGTGTTGTATTTGTTTGCTTCAATGTGCATTTTTTTGTTGCTAGTGAATTTGAACATATCCTTGTGTTTACTGGTTCTTCCCATTTGCTCTGCAGTGAATTTTATTTTTATAATTTTTGTGTTTTCTATTGGGTTATAGTTTCTCTCTAATTAACTTGTAATATCCCTTTTAGATATTAATTTTATATCTATTAAAAAGAGATTGCAGATATTTTTTGGCCTAAAATGTTTTCCCAACTTTTAAAAGAACTTTTAAATTTTTTCTAGTTTTATTGAGTCCAAAGCATAACCGACAAAACATTGTATAAGTAAGGTGTAGAATGTGATGATTTGACACTCTTCCATAATGCAAATAATCACAATAGGGTCAGTTAATACATCCATCACCTCACATCATTCACACTTTATTTATTTATTTATTTATTTATTTATTTATTTATTTAGTGGAGAAAACATTTAAATCCATCCTCTTGGCAACTTTCTAAAACATAATACATTTTTGTTAACTTTAGTCACCCTGCTGTACATTAGATCTCCAGAAACTATTCATCTTATAACTGAAAGTTTGTACACTTTGACTGACACCTCCCTATTTCCCTCACCCTATAGCCCATGACAACCATCATTCTGCTGTTTCTGAATTCAGCCTTTTTAAGTTTCACATATGAGTGAAATCATACATATTTATCTTTTGCTGTCTGACATATTTCACTTAGCATAATGCCCTCAAGGGTCATCCCTATTGTCACAATGTTTCTCAACCTTTCAAAAAATTTTTTTTATTATTTTAAAAGATTTTATTTATTTGAGAGAGAGAGAGAGAGAGAGAGAGAGAGATTGAGAGAGAGCATGAGTAGGGGAAGGGGCAGACAGAGAAGCAGACTTCTTGCTGAGTAGGGAGCCAGACATGGAGCTCCATCCCACGACCCCAGGATCATGACCTGAGCTGAAGACAGACACATAACCAACTGAGCCACTGAGGCACCCCTCAACTTTTTTTCCTAAGATTTATTCATTTATTTATTTTAGAGAGAGAGAGAGTGTGTGGGGGGAGGGGCAGAGGGAGAAGGAGACAGAATCTTAAGCAGATTCTGAGCTGAGTGCAGAGCCAGACTCTGCACTGCGGGGCTCAATTCACAACCCTGAGATCACAACATGAGCCAAAACCAAAAATCATATACTTTACCAACTATGCCACCCAAGTACCCCAAATGTTTCCCAACTTTTAAAATGCTTTTCATTATACATTGGTTTTAATTTATAAGATCAAATTTATCAGTTTTCCTTCATTACTTACATATTTTGTATCTTACTTTTTTTCTGAAATGCTAGGTTTTGCTTTTTTGACATTTAAGTCTATAATTCATTTGGAATTGTGCATGTGTGTTGTAATGAAATGAGTTGACTCAATTTCACTTCTTTTCTATAGAAAAGAAGTTTTCACTTCTTTTCTTTAGATATCTATTTGTCTTAACGTCATATATTAAATATTCTTTCCTTATTGTCTTGAAATGCCATTTTTTGTCAAACCCCAATATTGTGTATATACATGTGTCTGTGTGTGTTTTTTGCAAGTACATGCGTGTGTGTTTATGTGCGCACGCGCGTGTGTGTATATGTATGTGTGGTGGGGCAGGGCAAGAGGGGAGTGTAAGTGAAAGATTATTTCTGGGATCTTTATTCTGCTCTGTTTGTCTATCACTGTGGTAATGCCACTTTATTTATTTCGGCTTTATGAAAAGTCTTATTATCTGAGAAGGTGAATCCTTCCTCTTTCCCCTCCTCCTCTTCTTTATCTTCAAAATTATCTAGGCCCTTTATGGTCTTTTGTTACTCCATATATATTTTAGAATCATATCACAACTGTTAATGTACACTTGTTAAGTTCCAGAAAAAGCCTGCTGGTGTTTTTCTTATAATTGTATTGAATTAAGATTAATTTGGAGAAAATTGATTAGCTTTAGACTTTGTTGAGATAAGAGCACAGTCTAACATCCCAACCATTAAGAAATAGAAATGGAGGGGCAGCCTGGGTGGCTCAGAAGTTTAGTGCCTGCCCTCAGCCCAGGGTGTGATCCTGGGGTCCCAGGATCGAGTCCCACGTCAGGCTCCCTGCATGGGGCCTGCTTCTCCCTTTGCCTTGTCTCTGCCTCTCTCTCTCTGTGTCTCTCATGAATAAATAAATAAAATCTTTAAAAAAAAAAAAGAAATGGAAAAGAAATAGAAATGGAACATGTAACTTCTAAACCAGTCCAAAGCAAAAAAGGAAATAAAGAAAACACAATCTAGTCTACTATTGACATTTTCACACTCATATACTGTCTCTTTACATGTTTTTATGTTTACTATTTTACTAGCACCTTCACACACCCTCAAAATCATAATTAGAATGAAGTTATGAAGGGAAAAGAGGCAAAGAAAAAATACAGTAAATTAGAAGAACAGAAATCATGACAGCAACAAAGTCAATTATATCAGCAATTATAATTATTATAAATAAACTAAACCCACTAGTTATAAGATAGAGACTTTCAGACTGGAAATTTCAAAGTCCAGCTATAAACTGTTTACAACTGATACCTTCCAAATGTTATGAAAAACTGAAAGTAAAGGGATGAGATACAAAAATACTAGGATGATACTCAGTGGCAGACACGAGAACGCACCTCTCACAACTCTCACTGTAGGTGACCAAGGGCACAGGCAGCTGTGCTTCAGAACCAAGCATCCCACGGACTATCCCCAGCCACTGGCTCCATGTGGCAGTTGCATCTCAGCAGGCCGTTTCCTGGGAGAAATGCATCTTCTCAGGTGACTCTGGCTGGAAGATGCTGTAATGGCTTTGTTGAACCTTTTGTAGGCTGGACCGCAATCTAAGATGCTTCCACTCACCTCCTTTCCTTCCTTTTCCTCCCCTCGGGGTCAGGGTTGTATTGTAGTCTGATGGCTCTCAGCCTCTCCCAGGTCTCTCAGCATTTTCCCCAATGAAATAAGTGTCTTGCATGTTTAATAAATACCATCTTTGAGGCACAGAGGACCTGAATTTGTATGCTACTCCCAAAGCAATATTAAACAATATCCAACCAACAAAAACAGACCTGTTATAACCATATTAATATTGGCAAAAGACTGTAAAGCACAAAGCCTAACCAATACTAAAGAAGACCATAATTTTAAGATAAACAAAATATTTACCAGGAGTAATATACATGTTATATGTATTACTGATCTGTAATCCCAGCATGACATCAAAATATACAAAAGAAAACCGAATTACAAAGAGAAAATAACAAATAAGACAACCATATGTATTATTTCCTTTTCTTTTTTTAAAGATCTTATTTATTTATTCATGAGAGACACAGAGAGAGGGAGGCAGAGACACAGGCAGAGGGAGAAGCAGGCTTCATGTGGGGAGCCCGACGTGGGACTCGATCCCAGGTCTCCAGGATCACACCCTGGGCTGAAGGCAGGCGCTAAACCGCTCAGCCACCCAGGCTGCCCTATTGTTTCCTTTTCAAATCTGCCTGTGCCTTTACTTAGTACCTAGTGATTTTCTTAGGTTATACACACACACATGCACACACACGCACACACATCATTAGTGGTTTTTAAATATTCTTACTTATATTCTCTTCCATGTTCTTGTCCTGTCATTCTAGTTTATGGAGCTTTAATCTTACCTTATCCACTGACCTCTGCACATGGTAGATTGACTTCTTGTGTATTTATAATGATTTTCATTGTAGGCTCATCTTTAACAAATACTCTCTCCCTACCTTCTATTTCGTCCCCCAAATCCCTGTGGCTTGGGCTATGAGACCTGACAGGTGCACTTGCTTCTGCCAAGTACCTCAGAAGTATCACTAGCTTTCAGGCTATATTATGTTCATTTCATGGTGCAGGAGCTCTTGGAAATGGGCTACTGTGGATTTGGATGCCTAAACAACACAAGGTGGAGGTAGGGTGACCAAGTCCGGCTTTGCCTAGACTTGAGGGGGTTTCAAGGATCCCGATTTAAAACCAAAACTGTCCCAGGCAAACTGTGACAATTGATCATCCTAAGTAAAGGCCTGCTTTCAGTTTTGCTCCCCCAGGGAAGAACTGTTTTCCCACCCAAATCTCAGGCAGAAACAGATAAGCTTCTGTGTCATGCCCCTAACAAAGATAATATCTTCAAGTCTACCCTTCCAGTGGAAGGATGCCACCAGTGCCACTGTTGGAAGCTCCCAGATTTATTCCAGAGTCTTGGTTTCTACTCCCCTCTCACCTGGTTCAAAGACCCTATCTCCTGTCCTTGTACAGGCACCATGGCCCCAATCTGGCATTTCTGATCCATTAGCTTGTGTGCTTCCAACTCTTGTTTTAGTTCCACCTTTCTTTCAGGTAATTGGGTGTTCCTCTTCTTACCTGTGAGCTCACAGTGCATTTAAACATTTTGTTTTGTTGTATTTTTGTTGCATTTTTTGTCCTTACAGTTGGAGAATGGTCAGATTATCTTTGTCTGCCATCTTGCTGAGACCAGAACTCTTCCCATTACAAATATATTCTGTGTGTTTCTGTACTGTCTCTGTCATTTCTTGTTCTAGACTTGGTATTCAGGAGGTTATTTGGCTTTTGAAATTGAACCAGATATGCTGGTTACATCACCAACAGCAATTTACTCTTCCTTGTTCACAAATCTCTAATTATTCAGCTTCCTCCCCCCCACCGCCCCCCGTGGTTTTGATAAAAAATCCCAATTCACTTTGGTCAGTCACTGCAGTCCCATTATCCTAGCCAGTAACTGGGTAGGAGTAGGGAATGAGACTGAGCCAGTGAGAAGGAGACTGAGCCAGTGAGGAAATCTGGTGGGAATTTTCTAGCAAAGGAATCCTTTTTAAAAAAGGGACAAATGATAGTAAACGACGCTCTCATTTGACTGGACTTTGTTGTTTGCCAATAATGTCTGGTTTTGGAAGTCATTTCACAAATTGGAGGAGGAGTTTGTCAAAGACAAGGCTGCTGTGCTGAAATTGGGATAGGAAAGAAGAATTAACCAGGGTCTTGATGTCCTTGAGTAGCTTTACTGAGTCACCCTAGAGCCATCTGATACTGGGACCTCTTATTATATAAGGTTATAGTTGTCCTTACTGTTTAAGCCAGATGAGGTAGGATTTTCCATAATTTATAGCCCAAGTCATCCTAATTGAGACAATAGCAATCTTTAAAGGTCTTGGCTTAATCACCAACTCAATTGGCCCTCATAAGATTTGAAGAACAGGCAGAAAGACTTTAGGAGGTCTTCTAACTTCCCAGAAAGCCTAGTGTGGGGAGGGATGAAATGAGGAGGCTGTAGGGTGTGACATCAAGGCCATTTCTAGGATTCTGTCTGAGGCACAAAAACTCCATTACCATTTCAACAGAACCTTCTAACTCTGCTGGAGGTACCCACTAGCTGATCCTTCGAAGTTCAGGCTGCTGCGGTTTAATTAGTAATGGGGCTCTTGCCTGCATCAAAAGTACAACATTCTCCTTTTTTTTTTTCTTTTCTCCTGTGGTACAAACACTGCCCAAGATGCTTGACACTGCAGGAGGAGAGAGGGATGCGGAAAATCTGTTTATTTGGCACCTCCACCCCCTGGCAATATTGGAGCCTAAGAGGTTGCTCTGCTTGTTTTGCAATTTGAAAAGGGCGGGAGACTTTCTCCAACTTTTCCTGAGTGAATACAAAGGTTCTAAGCAGCTGATGACTGCCGTGTAAGAACCTGATCTTTTTTGTTTTGCTTACTTGTTTGTTATTTTCCCTAAAATTGGAAATAGCTGATGGCCCAAGAGCTCAAGCTTCCAGCTGTGAAGATGTCCTGGACATACCGAGGCACGACCCTGGGGCTGTCTCAATTCCAGGGCAGCAGGGGAGATTTCTCAGTGAGAATGAAGGACTTGCTCCAGAATTTCCTTCCCAGGAAGCCCATGCTCAAAAAGTTCATGCCAAAGCAGAAAAATATCCCAAGAGTGTTGTGCCCAAGATTGCGAATCCGAGAAACCACCAAGGAGCCGACACCGATGCAAACACACGAGGGTTGATTTACAAGCTCGAGCTTGGGTCCAAGTACACCCGACACAGCGGAGCAGGGACTTGAACCCCGAGGTGGGTTTTAGCTTAGTTTTAAGGGCTGGTCTCCAGAAGGGCTGGAGCAATTCCTCAAGTTCTGTTTACATTCTGATATGGGGTTTTCAAGGGCATTGAGCTCTGTTCTCATTCTATAGGGGCTTCCTGCCCTTGGCTTGGGCTCTGTTTTTATTCTAATATGAGGCTTTCTAGGACGTTAAGCTGTAAGCTGTTTTCTTCCTGTAACTGAAGTAAGGTAAGTTCAGCTCTTATTCACAGGGGCCTGGGATGGCTGTACTTGTGCTAACGCTGAACTTAAAGTGGAATGGCCTTAATTTTCTCGGCCTCCACAAGAGCAATAGATACCCATCCTTCCTTCCTGTTACTCCCTCCAAACAGCTCTAACAACCACAGAAGCCTGGTTGCAGGTAGGATCCTAATGTGCCCCATTGTCATAACTCTACTGCATCTAATTTTTCAAAGACCTGAGAGAAAGGGAAAGGAATGAGAGGTAGGGGGAATGGGAAAGGAATATTCTAGAAATGAACAATATGTATCAGATTGTGCCCAGGAATTACGTATAGAGATTCAGAAAATGCTCCCTTAGTATCACTGCTGTCCCTAACTTGCCACTAGTGTTGTTCACATCTCCAGGTGGGCTGCTGAGTCTGAGACTCACTAAGTCCCTGGGCTGGAACAAGGAAGGTGGGAGGGAGGCCAGTCTCTCACTTATTATGATTTCCCTCTGTTGGTAATTGGGATGGACTCTGGTAAGGAAGGTAAGTGTGAAAAAAGGGTCTAAGGGTCTCAGATTCTTTCTCCATTTTTAGCTTTCTTTTGTGGCAGCGTTAATCAACGGCCCTTTGCTCTACTTACAACTTCCTGGAGTCCAACCAAATAGTTGGGATTTAAAAATCAAACAAAAAGATAATCACTGAGAAATCAGATTTAAATCTGCAGTGACTAAAGTTGCTTTGTTAGAGAAGGAAAAGTGTTAAAAAGCTTTTTCTTCTAAGGCCACTAAACAGTTGTAGCTGGCACAAACAGGTTTGGGGCTGTTTGCATTGAGTGATGTAGAACCCACCTCACATGTGGAAACAGGCTATATTTACTTTGATTTCAGAGCTCTTGCAATCGCTCAGAAAACCGGAAACAATTCCTTGCTCTGATTTGGAAGAACTGATGCTTTCCCTACTAATTGTCAAGGCTCAAAATAACAGAAGCTTGCTTTTGGTTGGATTCCCAAATACCACCCCCACATCAGGAAAATGAGAAAACATATTTGACACGGGAGCCCAGTGCAGGCAAAAATTACAATGCATGTCACACTGTCATTTTACAAAGTGACTTTTTAAAATAGAAAATAAATAAATAAAGCCAGAAAAACCCCACAGAGACATGTTAATGCCTCAACCTGGAATAATAAAGCTCCGTTAAAAACACTTGCCATTAGCCACCATCTGCTGTCAGCAATTGGGGGTAATCTTTATGTCCTCTTGACAGCTTTGCTCATTCCTTAGCCCCTTGATGGAACAGACTCCAACGTGGACAAAACATTTAGGGATAAGGATCCCTACCTTACCTAAGGATCAGTTCTACTACCCTTCAGTGCTCTGAGCTTGGTGACCAACATTCAATAATCTGTTCAGGGTTTTCAAGACTACATACTGAATTAGAGAAAATCTGCTAACTGTATCTCCTTCGCTACTCATCATGCTCTGTGGGCTTTCTCCCCTTGACATATTTTGGGATTTGGGAAAATAAGAGAACCACATTCTTACTCTGCTCTGATAAATGAGGAAAGCTGTGTGCAGCAACAAGATTCTCTTGATCAAAATGCTTTCACTGCACCTGCATTTTCCTCCCATTTGAACTCGCGCCGGTAGACTATTTAGTAGATATAATTCTTGTTCACCCCAAAAGTAAACTTATTTTCTCTTTGTAGTACCATGGGTTGAGTCTTCAAAAATATCAGCAAGAGCAATAGCAAAGTCACGTGCTCGCTGACAATTTGGCAAAGAGCTCTTGTGCAGATAGAGGCACAGAGCAAAGGGAAAAAAATGCCATTAATATTCTCAGTGCATTCAGACCAGTTTCCATCTTTCAGATGTAATCTTACTGTGTATGAGGAATGCGACTAGAGCAGGGAATGCAACGTAGGTAGAATGTCTGAATGACACACACTTGTTGTCCCTTACTCCCTATGGGCGGTTTTCCCTATCTAGCTGTCCATGGTGGCACTGAGCCATAAAATGCACTGAGATTTTTCTAGAATAGTCCTTCTCCAGTTTTTGGACTACACGGACTCCTCTGAGACAAATTTTCTGTATTCTTCTGTGAACCTGCTTATTACAGTGGAGGAAATGGACTGAGGGCATAGAAACGGTCACGGGACAGGTGATTTCGTCAATAGTCTTCAGTCCCAAGGCTAGTGCCCTCTGATCCACTCCAATCATGCTTATTGGGGCTGTGCCCTGTAACTTCATTTCTGGCTTATGTCTCCTGGTGGAGCACTGAGAAGGAGAAAGGGATGCAGGAGAGGAGAGCAGTGGAGAAGGGAAAGGAAATATGAAGTGGGCTTAAGCCACCCTGTCAGATGTACTTTCTTTCACCCACTTTCGCATTCCTCTTCCTCCTAACCTGTGGACAGTATTCCTAGCCTTAGTCTCAAAGGACCTTATGGTGTACTTTCCATTTAATCCAATAATGATAGCGACATCACTGCAAAACTATACAGAGCACTCACAATCTACTGGAAAGAAGTTGCTTAGAACACACAAATTACCCGATCTCTTCCTTATGTTTTTTCTTCCCCTCTTCTTTTTTCATCTCTTTTAAATATTAGACTGGCCATGGACGTCACCCAGATCAAAAATGTTACCCTCTACTGGAGTCCTCCAGACAACCAGTAGACATTCTAAAGCGTGAGAACCACTGTTCTAGGAATTCCTGGTATCTTGAAAAATTCCAATAAGAATTTTGCATATGTATATGATTTATCAATCAGAACTTTCCTTCATCTATTTGTACCATGTGTGTTCTTTTATGGCAAATGGAGAAAGTCCAGAATATCTTTGATAATGGGGGTTTATTGCAATCCCTGTGTTATATCCACTCAACCTCACAGAGAATAAGAGTGGTAGCTCTCCACTGTTTGGAATATTGCTCAAACTTAAAGAATTTTTAGTCTCAGTGCAAATCAATAATCATAACTCCTAAGAGAGAGGATATGATCAAGTTAGTTTTCACCATTCAGTACCAAACACACCACTTAGAGATTAACCTCTGGTCATGTGGCCTTGTTTATGTCCAGAAGGACACCATTTTCATCATTTTCACCATTTTCATCAACTTTATCAACATCATCAGCATCCTAACACTTATTATAGGCCCTATTGTAAGCATTTTACATACATAAACAACATAAAAGTTGTTAATTTTATCAGTATCCTCATTATCCTCATTTTTGGTTAAGGAAACCAAGGAACAGAAAGGTTAAGTTACTTGCCCAGGGTCACTCAGCTAATAATTGGAGGAGCCTGATGTTGGCTCAGGGCCCATGCTTATTCATACATATTCATATTCATATTCATATTCATACATCCTTGTTGGCCCTGGCTTATCAGCTACCCCTAATTCAATCAGATAGGCTAAGTAAGGTGATAATCTCCCCTGTGTCCTATAGGCCTATTGCTGTGACAGTTGAGTCTTTCATTGCTGGATCATGGGGAAGTTCTGGGGTCCTTAGGAAAGAGCTAGTAAAACCTATTTAGGGCTGGGGGAAGAGCTGTTTTTCAATTGGTAAGGAGGAAGGATTTCGATATTTTAATAATGGGTAGTCCCCAGTGACACGTATAGCTCTCTGAATATGTATGCATACTCATAGTACTCACATTCTGTTTACTTTTCCTTAATTGAAAGTCCTGTTTCCTCGTAACCACCAATAAAGGTGCCAGTTATAACACCTCTTCTCCAATACACACAACACCATTTCAGTAATGTACCATTTGTACTATTTGTTCTATTTACTTTAGGAGCAGACAATAGCTACATGGTGTACCTTTGAAGCCTATATCTGAAATTAGTCCAGATTCTCATTCAGATGAAATTAAATCAGATGAGATTAGTTCACACAATGAAGTTTACATGTATAACTCCTTAAAGATTATTATTAAAAAGGAAGAATATGTTCTGAGGGCCAGACAGCACCTCATTTTGCATTTAAAAAGTATAAGTCTGTTTAACAATCCAGTAGAGTCCAGCCATAATCTAAGTAGAGCCTAAGTGAAACAATGTGGGAATCAAATATAGAAATTATTTTACAAAGAGTTCATTTAATGAGATTGGAATGAAATCATGAATAAGGTGTATACAGATGTAAAGCTGAAATTACCACCCAACATTTTAAACATTCTCACTGACTTAAGTATGTTACTGAATGCAAATAATT
Source organism: Canis aureus (assembly GCF_053574225.1). Classification (NCBI taxonomy): domain Eukaryota; kingdom Metazoa; phylum Chordata; class Mammalia; order Carnivora; family Canidae; genus Canis; species Canis aureus. Next base: position 18,921,973 of record NC_135642.1, on the reverse strand, counting down.
TACCCTAAGGGGAAACTAACTGCTTTAGGAGTAACTATAACAAACCTGAAAACAAATGGTGTTCTCTGGCCCAATGTTGTAATCAACTTCTGCATACAAGATGCATTTTATATAAGAGGAGAATTGACTTGCTGTGCCTGTATATAAACCCCTAACAGTCTTTCCTTTCCTCCAAACCGAGCGAGCCATTGTAACTTGGACAAAGTGAAATACCTTCTTCTTTTTAGGCCATGTAAGCTTCATTAGTTGAGAGTTCAAGGTCCTAACGTGATAAGAAATTTGAAAAACCACCACAACTACTCAGGGCAGTGAAAGCTACATTTTCCATTGTTTTCCCTTCACCTACCAGAAAAGATGCATCATGGAGATTCTGCGAGGTACTGCAGCAGACAGAATTCTGGTTAATTCCAAGGATCACACAGGCAATTCTTCTGGAGAAACTTATAATTCTGAGAAGACAACTTTAAGGAAGCAAGGAAGCAAATCTCATGGATATGCTACCTTGAGAAATATCAGAGCCAATCACTCTCACTTTTTTTTTAAACTGTAATAAACAAGCTGAATGGGATAGCTTGAAATTGCCTCTACATATTTAACTGCAGGGTGATGAAAGGTAGCTTTTCTCATTAAAATGGTCCCAAGAAAGTCTGTTTTTGTTGGTTTCCAGTTCCTCATGAATAGCTGATAAGCAGCAGCCAATTGTCAAAGTTGCCAGATGGAAATTGGTTTATTGGTTTGAACCAATTTGACATGGCAGCTCTTCTCACGTGCCAAGCCTTGACATTTCTCATGTTGTGTCTGAATTATATGCCCAGAAGGACTTGGGTCCTCTCCTCTGATAGCCTTGTACCTTACACCAACTCGAAGTCTTAGAAGAAATAGGGAAAATTTACGGCGTTAAAAATGGCCCCTTTGTGACAATAGTATTGCTCAGTTCGATATCTACTCAGGTTGAGAGCATTCTCTTAACCTCAAACATGCCAGTCCTTCATAAACCACTCCTCCCCTAGGGGATGAGAATATGGCCCAACCCGATACTATAATTCTGGTTACAAGCTGATGGGGTGGATTTACTATAATTATAGGGTACCCAAGCTTCAGGTTAAGGCTTACTTCCTTGGCTTTGAAAGACAGAGGTCACTTTGGTTTGACATATTCCATTCTTGGGGGCTATTTTCTTCTCTCTTTATTAGAACTGCAGTGTTTTAAGTGAGGACAACAATGAATAATGGCCAGGGACAAAGATAGAATTGAGGTGCAAGAAAAATCTAGCCATCACTTCTGAACCTTCCACTGTCATCCCAAGGCAATTTGAAATAATTTCTATTCTAGGATAGGTGAGAAAACTCTGTCATAATTCAATCAATCTTAGGGGCTTTCTTCCCCTCACCCCCTAAAAATTGTTCAGTAAAGGAATCTGAGAAATCCTTCTGGTGGGATATTTGTACTGCATCATATCTAGCTTTGTCAAACGTTTATTTATTTGTGTTGATTTGTGAATCTTTAAGAGGTTGTTCAATTCAACCAGCTCATTCTGCTGATGAAGAAGCTGAGGCCTCCCAGAGAGTGAGTGATTTACTTAAGATTCCAATGTGAGAATGTGGAAAACCTGGGATTGAACATCAATTCTCAGGATCTGTCTGAATTCATTATGGTAACATCCCTGCAATGCAACTCGCTGCTTAATAATAATCCAATTTGTATTAGCAACCTCCAATCCACAAAGTGGGAAAAAGATTTAATAGATAGATGTCCATGTCAGAGGGAGTAGAAGAATCCAGCAGGAGAAAAGGCTCCATCTGACTTTGTTCTCCAAGTTCACATATACACTTTTTAAAAAAATAATTTACTTTTATATACCGGGCACAATTTTTAACATTCAACATGAGATAGAAGTAGAGTGTGTTTCCAATTTAAGGTTAACTTCAGATAGGTCATGGTTAGAATTTTGTTGGTGAGGGAATTGAAAACATATGTTTGAAGTTAACAACAAGATACTCATTGCTTATTTCAGATGCCCCAAGACTCAACTTCATTCATGATTCAGGACTCTCTGAACCATAGACACAGCCATCACACATTAGAATAAAATCTAAAGGCTAATTTATTTTGCCAAGCAGTTCAATAGATTGTTATTTCAATTTTTTAAAAATGTATAAATTAGATTTATTCATCAGAATGTCTTATGTAATAGGGAAAATGTAATGTTCAATTTTTGAATTAAGGTAAAATAGACTTCTAAGAAAGTGCATATAAGGTTTTGGTTTTGATGAATCATCACAAACTAAACGTATTCCTATAAGCAATGCCTAGATGAAGAAATAGCACATTACTAGAATCCCCTCCGGCCTCCTTTTGGTCCCTAACAACAACACCCCCATCCCTAGTAACCACTTTCCTTTCTTCTAACCACTTACACTAGTATTTCCTGTTTTGTACATATAAATGGAATGATACAGTATGTATTTTGAGGGCATCTGAGTTCTTTTGTTCATCTTGTGCTTGTAAGGACACCCATATTGTCACATTTGTTTGTAACTGCTCATCTATCCTGCAACTGTCACATTTATTTAACTATTCTATTCTAGTTGGGTGTTCTGAGAGTTATCCTAAAGATTTTTTATTGTGTTGAATTGCTTGCAGGAAACATTAACTCAAAGGTAATAAACTCACCTTTTAGAAGTATGGGTGCTTTAGAAGCTCACACTATGGAATTTTTTTTCCCAAAATCTAGTTTGCATTTTTCTGTGTGTATTTGGATTTATGTCCTCCTGACCAACAGTTTCTGTTGAGTCATTCAATGGTTAGAACCTGAGCCTGACAGTAGGAGTCTTAACACTGCATGCTCCAGTCAAAATGAATGGCTAAATTACTGTGACATTAGTAAGCAGGTAATTCATTTCCCATGCCACTGCTCTTCACCTCGAGTTGGTTAGCCAAGCCTTTTCAAAAACCCCAACTTGTTTGACCTGCTCCCAGTTATAGTCCATTTTAAGCTCTTCTGTATAAAATGCAATCTTGTCAAAGGGAAGACACCTGCTCCCAGCAGGAGGGTTACTCACCAACTGCCAAATCCTTTGTTACAGTGTCTAGAAATGAAATGATCTTTCCATCTGGAACGTGTCTGCCGCCATGACTGCCGGCCTTGGGTTGACTGCCAACCTCTGCTATAAGAGAGAGGCAGAGACATATGAGAGGAGGGTGCTGGAAATGGATGTTGATGCGTTCTTGATACTGGATTTTAAAGCTAATTTACTCTGAAGGAGGAATATTTAGTTTTTGGGTGTCCTCAGCAAAATGTGCATATTTCTGGGTCTGGTTTCTCCTTCTGTGACCTCAAGTCTAGCTTATTTACTTCTTCTTACCTATCTAAAAATGTTTAAAAGCCTTCATTAATTCTCATTTTTTTCTCTAAAATATTCTAAGCATTTTTCAAGGCAGGAGAATCCAGTGAGCTGCTGCTCTGCTTCACTGCCCTCCCCAGTAGCATGGGACACTGGGGTCCAATTGCAGTTATATCACACAGACCATAGGTCAGTCCCTTTGCAGTCTGGGCCTGTTGAAAAGGCTCCTCTTTCTAGCTGTTACTTAAAACTGTGAGCTGAGTCCATTTGATGGCTAATTGGATGCAGTTTTTCATACCAACCCCCTTCTTCCTGATTGAAAATTACCAGTGTCCCCATAATTTCCAGCTGCCTGCTCTTCAGAGTCATGAAGAAGCAGAGGGCTTCTAAGAAGTTTGACTATTTATATCTCCACTGTGTTGTGTCCAGAACATAGACACATACAGTTTTCAGGTAGTAGATTATTTTTAAACCACATAATGGAAAATGTATACCAACATAAAGAGAGCATTTCATTTAAAAATTAAAGGATTTTTCAAGATTACTACTCTCTGTTGAAATTCGTTTGAAAGAACTCTAAGATTTCAACCAGGATTATTTGCTCTGAATAGCATAAAGGCCACCCAGTTTGGTGCTTTAAGATAGAATATTGAGAAAGAAAAACTTAATTATTTAAAGGCATTCTGTAAATTGTAAGACATGCACATGGGACATCTGGGTGGCTCAGTGGTTGAGCATCTGCCTTCAACTCAGGATCCTGGAGACCTGAGATCAAGTCCCACATCCAGTTCCCTGCATGGAGCCTGCTTCTCCCTCTGCCTGTGTCTCTGCCTCTCTCTCTCTCTCTCTCTCTCTCTCTGTGTGTGTGTCTCTCATGAATAAAGAAATAAAATCTTTTTTAAAAAATGGCACAAATGTATTGTTATTTTAACTGACCTCCAGGAGTTAAATGTCTAAAAATTATCTAAATGTTCTTGGTTTCCAGATTGAGTGTAATCCTAAAAATCAGTGACCACCAAACTACAAAACAAAAACCCTTCCCCTGTAGAAACTCAGTTCTAATCTCTCACTCTAATTTATTTCTTCAGAAGGTAAATAACCTCCCATGAGCGCCATCTTTGTGTCCCATTTAATTAAAACAACACTAATCACCTACTAATCTAGCTCACTCTTAACAAAGTACTGTATTCTGACAAGTGTGTGGAGGGTTTTTTTGTTTTGTATTTTTTGTTTTTTAATTTGGTTTTCCTCCTCCAGGGAGAAAAAAAAAAAAAAAAAAGATGGGAAAAGGTAGGTATAGGTTTGAGGTCAGCAAGGAGATTTATGTAAGAAAACTAAAATACCAGGGGAATCAACTCCATTTAGCCATAAAGCATTTCCCACTGCAAGCTCAGAAAGGATTCCAATTATTTACAAACAGATAACATTGTGTAGCTCCCCCAGTATTACAGATAAGTCACCAGAAAACAACTAGTTTGACAAAATTGCCTAGCAGCTCATTAACTGTACAGCTCTGCTAAATATCCACCCTGGGCATCCCTTTGGAATTTGCTAAGAAAACTGAGGGTGGAATGAGTTCCCTCACCAGTATTCTGGAAGTCATAAAATAAGAAGTAGGAAATGGGTTATACCACTGATGCACCAATTCTATCAGTTGAAGGACTTGTTTTTGTTGTTGTTGTTGTGTGTGTGTGTGTGTGTGTGTGTGTGTGTGTGTGTGACTGAGAGAGAGGCATTAATAGATGGTAAATATCCAGTAAGAGTATCTAAATGGGAATCCCTGGGTGGCTCAGAGGTCTAGCGCCTGCCTTCAGCCCAGGGTGTGATCCTGGAGACCCAGGATCGAGTCCCATCTCAGGCTCCCTGCATGGAGCCTGCTTCTCCCTCTGCCTGTGTCTCTGCCTGTCTCTCTCTTTCTCTCTCTCTCTGTCTCTCATGAATAAATAAATAAAATCTTAAAAAAAAAAAGAGTATCTAAATGTTCTGGATCTTCTAACTGTGAATGAATGTTTCATTACAGTCTATCCAGGAGTAGGTCAGCTGAGTGATCACTAGAGAAAGGTGTCTTTTCTGGTTCAGTTTTTGAGAGTGAAATGTTGTTTTCTTCATCTTAATGTAGATACATTCCTATTGGACTATGGTACAATTGGGAAGGAATTCAACCATAGTAAGTCTGAGATTCTGAGACAAAATAGAGGACTACAGTTTACTGGTGCATGTTTAAAATCCTACCAAGCAACATTTTTGAAAGTTTCTCTTTTATTTTCTACTGCCCTAAGATGTCTACCCTAAGAATCTTGAGAGACATCCGGGACACTTCTATGTTTTGGATGGGCAGAAGGGGGTGAGGGAGGCTCTTGGTGAATTATAAAATAAAAATAAATGCCAAAATAAAAATTAAAAATCTGATACAATTTAAGTATTTGCATTTAAGATGTTAGCACTTTGAAAACAGAAAATGCAGTTTAATACAATTGTGTTATTCCAAACATAGAGGATTTATTTTAAAATTTAAATCATTGCCACCTATAAGTAATTTAATCTGGTAATGGAACAAAAGTTTAAAATTATTGGATGAAGGTCATCTTCCAATCCTATTAGTTCATCTTTGTAATTGCATATATAAATAACTTCTTTTGGAGATAATGTCAGAAATCTAAATTTCAGGCAGCCATGGTAATGGGAGGCCCCAGCCACAGGACCTCTGTTGCTTTCATGCTCCTGATAAGCTATCACCTGATTTCATTTCTACCTGTTCATGATGCTGAGTAAGGTCTGAATCTGGGAAGTGATTTCAGGAAATGGACGATTCTCAAAGGCAAGTCCCTGAACTGTCACTTGTTCAGAATAATCTGGAATTCCCATTAGAAATACAGATTCTGGGACACCTGGGTGGCTCAGTCATTTTAGTGGTGACTTTTGATTTTGGTTCAGGTCATGATTGGAGGATCTGGGGATAGAGCCCAATGTTGGGCTCCCTGCTCAAAGGAGAGTCTGTTTCTCTCCCTCTCCCTCTGCCTTTTCCTCTACCTCTCTCTCTCTCTCTCTCTCTCTCTTTCTCTCTCTTTCTCTCAAATAAATAAATAAATCTTTAAGAAAAAAAAAGGAAATCAGATTCTTGGCTCCTCTTAAGACCTTCTGAGTCAACATCCTTGGGGTAAGTCTCAGAAATTTGCATTATTATTTATTATTTAAATCAGCGCCTATGTGGTTTTAGGGGCACAGAAATGTTTGAGAATCACTAAGCTTTGGGTTGGGATTGAGGATAATGAGGACTGATTTCAGATGTGACTATAGTTGCCACCCACATTCTGTGTGGAAATGCTACATTCTAATGGCCATGTTTTAATTACTTCTATCCTTGGGGCCATCTGAATCATTCACTCTGGAGAATGACTAGGGACATTTTGACCAGGCCAGTCTTCAAATCCAATTTTCTTTTTTAACCAACCTAGTCTTGCTCTTATAATGAAACATGTGAAGCACTCTGGGCCCAAGAAGCTCCAGCGGTCTCCTTCCTGGTGGGGTCTGGAGCCACTGCTTTAAAGGAAATAAGCCTGTCTCCTCCAAAAAAAAGGCTCCAGAGAACTATGAAAAATACCTGCACTCCACCATGCTTCTCAGGAATTTACCCTGCAATAGGTGCCCACCAGGGAGATGAAGGCAGGGTAGCAGGGCAGGGCTGAGCTGTATCATCCCACAGTAGCCTCGCTCTACACACTATCTCAGCCTCAACTCCAAAAATACACAGGCTAACATCCTTCCCCAAGAGTGAGATAGAAGTTCAGAGACTTGTGGCGAATGCGAATATGTTGTTCCTAAGAACCTGAACATAGGTCAGCCTTCCTATACCATCCATGCCCACACTGCATTCTACTTGTATAGAAAAAGAATATGTTCAACGGCTAGGGAAAAAAAAAAAAAAAAAAGGCCTGGCCCCTCCCACAGAAAAGGCTTTGGGAAGAGTCCAAAGAACAGAACTGGACAAGTCCTGAGAACTGTTTATAAGAAGTGAGCCCTTGCATGGCATTGCAGACCATACTGTTCCCTTAACGTAACCGGCGAGCAGTGTGTGGGCCACACACAATTCCTTTAAGTTGGGTGCTGAGGTAGTCATCCTGGCTTGGGGTGGCCTCGGCTAAATCGCATCCCTGAATGAGAAAGAAGAGGTGAATGCGGCAGATAAATTAGAAAGCAGTACATGTGTTAGTTGCTACTCTTATGATTAACAGCAATCAGCAAATTACTAGGTGATGTCACTTGCTAATTAATCATCTCTTTTGATGGAAGGATTCTTCCTGCTTTGGTGCTGTTACCATGTCAAAACAAAGCTTTTTGAACCTATTAAAGTTATACATTGTGTTGGCACTTGTTTTCATTCTGACCGTTACATTTTATATCATAAAGAGAGTTCTGGGGTACTGCTGAGGAGTTTTATTTATTCCTCCCATCCCTTGCTCCCCACTGAAATCCTTCCCGGCCCAGCACAAATGTCACCTTCATCGAATTTTCTGACAGCCCTCTCTCCATCCAAAATTAATAGCTCATTTCTCTGCATTCTGGAAACTTGTAATTTGTACCTGCTTGAGCATTTCTGTCCCTCTGCCTTATCTGCTAGCTGTTTCTGCTGTCCCCTCATAATGGTCTCTGGGAAGACAGGGGCCGCCGTGCCATCTCTGCTTCCCCAGATGCAGGGTTTGCAAATAGCAGTCATTCATCCACAAAATTCAAGTTCGTAGTCCTACAACAGAAGTCACAAACTGGCCAGCCTCAGGCCAGAAATATCTACATTTGTGACATAATCACCCACTGGACGTCTAGCATTCCTACAGCCGTAAGTACCTGAACAGAGTGGCAGTTGCCCCTGTAGAAGGGACATTCTCCCTCTGCTTTCCCATAATTGTTTTTCCTTTGTTTGTATTACCTGCCGGTCCTCCACAGACACCCTTCTCACAGAGACACCATTCTCTGACATTGGTCAGGAGTAAATGCCTCCATGAACGAGTATGTGACTATGCTTCTGGTGGGCGCAGTTCGGAACCAAAGACTCTGTTTGCTGGGACAGATCGTTTACAGGTCAGCTGGTAATCAACTGGTTTGCTTTGCTTGGTGATCTAATTTAATTTTTTAAGGTGGAAAAATGTGACTTGATCATATTTTGTTTAGTTGTTTAAGGACGAGTGGCTTTGTAGAATACAAATCAAGCTTTAGCCTCAAGTCAGTATAGATAAATTAATGCAAACATTCACATCTAGTTCTTATTTGGTCTGAGTTTCCAGTAGGGTGATACTTTCAGTCTTCCTCCCTAATCACTCCAAGGAATCCGCACAGAGGTTTATAGGTTGACAAGGTTTTCTCTACCTGAGGTCTCTATCTCCCTACTTCCCACTTTTTCCTTAACCTGCTCCGGCCTGGCCTCTGATCCCATCATGCTAAGGATAGTTCTAATATCGGCTTCCATGTCACCATGGAATATTTTTCAGTACTCTTTGTATCCAGTCGCTTGGCAATTCTTTTACAATAGACCATGCTCCCTTTTTCCCCGAAGGTCTTTCATCCTTTGGTCACTATGGTACCACATTTTTCATGTATTTCTGGTGGCTATCTGGCTTCTCTTTGTCCAAAGCTTCTCCTTGTGTATCTCCCTTCACCTGATGATTAATACTAGAGTTCTTCAAGGCTGAACCCTGCTCTTCTTTTCTTGTCATTCTATATATTCTTCCTAAGAATCATACTCATGTCCTTTCCTTTAATTACTATTCAAATGCCAGTGATATAAAAACATATTTATAGCCCATATCTTTTCTTTGGGCTCTAGACCCTGGAGTCCACTATCTACCTGACATCTTCACTTGCATGCCTCAGGGGCATCTCAAGTTGAATTGATCCAAAAACAAATTCACACCAGTTCCCAAGCCAATTCTTTCAGGGTTATCTTGCTAGCAAATATCACAGCCATCCAGTTATGCAAGTGAGAAAACTGGAAACCATCTGCCTCACCTACCTCCCCACCATATGGTTTCCATCACCAAGCCTGATACTCTGTCTTCCAAATGCCTTGAAACTGTCCCCTTGTCTCCATCTATGTCATCCTACACTGGTCCCAGCTACATTGTCTATTAACTAAACAGCTTAGCATGTCAACTGGCTTCCTCCATTTTATTCCTGCCAGAGCCAGAAGAATCCGAATGCAAATGTAACTATGTTTACAGGGCCCTTTTGGTGGCTTTCCCCTGTTCTTAAAGACCAGAGTCCCTGAAAAGGCAGTACAAGACCTGGCCTCCACCTATTTCCTTAGGCTCACCCATTGATACCCAGCCAGGTGCCAGACTAGATCTCTCCACATTTCTACATGCCGCAGACTCCTTCCCGTAACAGGGCTTTTGCTCACATGGCTTTTTTTCTGTCCGTATACCTCGATTTCCAAACTGCTCCTCTTCAACTAATTGTTTCTATTTCTTTGTTGGATATCAACTGAAACATCACTTCTCCAGAAAGTCTTTCTTGACCTCCTTTAGTGTGTCCTCTCTGTAATGGAACTAATTACAGTCTGTAATTATAAATTCATTTTGTGACACACTTAATGTGTCTTTTCCACATTATGTTTTTGCTCTTGACCCTCTAGGACTATCTCTAGGCCCTATGTAATGCAGGGGGCAAATATATATATATATATATATATATATTTGCCCCCTGCAAATATATATATATATATATTTGTATATTTGGAGGTAAAAGAGGTTAGTCACCAAATTAGCCATCAGAAATATCTGAGCCCTAAGTCTATCCCCGCCAAACACCCTGTTACACTTCAAGTCACTTCCCATTTCAAAGCAATACTATATGTAAGTTGTTTATAGAACAAAGTTGATAGAAATGCTTTAATTGAAAATAAGAACATATTTCTGTGTACAAAGCTCCATACATCTCTACTCACACCCCAAATTTAAAATTCTTTTGTAGTTTCAAAAAGTAAAGTGTCATAGATGGATGGCTAATGGTAGAATATTTAAATTACTTCAGTAAAACCATTAAAGAGAAACTGGGAACAACATTTTGATTGATGCAGCACAGCAAACAAATTGCACTGATATGCCTCTAAATTGCTACTATCATGATCTTTAGCAATTGTATAGCGTAAATCATTACTCAATCAAGCACTCAATATACCGTATGAGCTCTAAGAAAAATAGACTAGATATGATAATTAGGCAAAAGTGTGATTGTTACATGAAAATGAACATGAGGCTTGTATCAATTTCGTGGTTGTGTACAGTCATCTTGGTCCTCGTATATTGTACCAACAATTATTCCATTACTTTGAGATTCCCCGTAAAGCATTACTACACACTCAAACTCAGGTTAAATTTCTACATCTGAAACATAAAGAATATGATAACTTGGGCTTAGATTAAAAAAATAATAATATTCCACAGATTTACTGGTTTCAAATTTCCAATCACCATTTTCCCAACTGAAAATTTTCTGAATTGGTTGCTGGGGAATGGTGGAACTGCCCTTACAGGTTTTTCCTGAGAGCATTGTCAGGCAGACATCAGGAAAAGACAGACATAACTGAGAAGCCAGAGATCATAGAAAAATTTAAAAGTCAAAGAGCTGTATTCTCTAGGCTCTGAAATATCTTTTTTAAGGCAAACGTATTAATAATCAAAGACAAGTGTCTTTCAAGCAATGTGACTGCCAGTTTCTCCAGGTTTTTCTCTTTGGTCTCTGAAATACCAGTTTTCAATGACACCAATTTATCTGAATGTAAAGTAGAAAATGTCATATGTTCTGTACACTTGGTGCTCCTCATCTGGATAGTTCCCAAATCAGAGTAGACCTTTAGTGAACACGAGGTGAGAGATGGTCTCTAGTTAGAGCAGAATGAGGTTTGAGTCACCTTTTCAGCAGGCTTTCCGACTCGGCTCTGGAGTTGTTTTTTATTTGAAAGCTGATCAATCGCCCACCTGCAATGTGACGTCAGATGGCGTTAGTGCTGTGCTGCACTTCTGAGCATTGGGGATCATTCAGAAATCGAATCTTCTAACACAATCAATGACCGCCATTTATCTTCCAAAGGCACATTTGACTAATCAGATTCTCTCATTTTCCTCTATTTTGACTTTCAGCCCTGCTTCCTATTAGATAGAGGAGAAACACAGAACTCTCCTTTCAACTGCTTTCCATACAATTAACATCAAAGAGAAATAAGTGACTCACAGTCACAGATAAAAAATTAGCCAATTATATACTGAAACTGGGACAAACAATTATGTCAATAAAATCGACTGGCACAAGAAGCCAGACCCATAAAACCAGCGCATTTGGCAGAATCGCACTCTCCTTCCGGTCTGTCACCCACTAGCACAACTGGACAAATGGACAATGGATACCGGAGACTGAAAGAAAAAAAGGTCATGACTCTGGTGGAGGGCCATTTAGGGCCAATTTATCCAGCAAGACTGGTGAGTCTGGAATGGATGAAAAGCTCTTTCCTCCCCTAAGCAAACCTGCACATAAAGACATTAACTTAGCAGCTTTTAGGACAGATGAATGTTATTTTTCAGACATGATTATTTTTTCCTGGCATATAATTTGGAGGGGAAAAGAGCCATCAGTTTAAAAATTTAAATACTTACATCTTTGAACGCTATTTGCCAGACAGTAAGAATGAATGGTTTGCTTCAAGGTCGTGCCTCGATGCAGTGAGACAACCAGCCGGAAATAGCCCCGAGCCAGCTACCACACCATCTTAACAGGACATCACTCTCTGAGTGGTCAGGGCACATGAGACACATCCATCTGGATTGAGTAGACAGGCCACAGTGATCCAAAGTGACGGATTCTATTGCTCCATGGTCTTTTTGTTCCAGTTGATTAGACACTGCTTCAATTTTGACTAGTATACAGACCGAGATGCTCAATGCATTCCAATTTGCAGTGATATTATGGAGGGGCTAGAAACAGAGCTCTCATTGGTAATCTGGAGCCTGTGTGGTACAGATGAGAAGCTAGAAGCTCCGTCAACCCCAGTGTCTGAATCCCTCCCCAGGAGAGAAAGTTAGGTGCTTAGAGAGGCTTATTAACTATTGAAGGCCGTTCAGAATACCGTTTAATGGATTATGCTACAGTAATGCAGTCTCACCCTTGCAAGAGAGCAGAATGGCCATTTCCGTGGGAAAGGGGGAAATGTCACTTAAGTTCGGCCTCTGACCTCCTCCTAACCATCTCTAGGCATGCCATTTCCAAGGAGAGTAGCTCCATGTATTATTGTCAACTGTGGGGTAGTGGAGGGAGCTTGCATCTAACTAAGACATAAATTTGGATTCTCATAATTAAAGTATGTTCTTAAAGTCCCAAATGCTGAGAATAAATTTCTCATAACCAAAAAACAGTGTGGACACAGTATCTGAAAGCATCACTTGCTCTTTTTGCTTATCACTGGGTTTCTTTCTTTCCCTATAAGACCAGAATTCCATTGGCAATCAAATGCCCTTATCTGTCTGAGGAAGGGAGAAGTGGAAGTAGGACCATGCCCCCTGTCCCGTGTCCTTTCAGATTAAACCAAGTATCTCCTTGCCCAGTGCCCAGAGGGCCAGCCCTGGAACATGAACATGGGGGATGGAGAATAACCAGCCAGGGTTGGCACAGTACCCCCTGCTGTCAACAGGACATGAGGAAATGAGCCATGTCTTGAGACATCCATGTGAAGGTCTGATGACCATGCAGAGTGGCGGGCACCAGAGTTGGATAGAAAAGTCTTTGACATTTTAATTTTCATGTTATGTAAAAGATTTCTGACCCCATTTATCAAGCTGAAGACTCAGATTCCACTATTCTTAAAAGACAACAGGCTTCTCTTGCATGAGTTGAAAAATAAAATCCCAAGATCAGCTAGCTCAAAATCCTCAGCAATCTTCTTTTCACTGTTTTTCCTCCTCACCACTGACCTCCAAGCTAAAGTCCATTGTGAATGGACAGAAGTCTCCTGCCGGTAAGTGATTTTGAGAACCAAAAGCCAGCTGTAGGGAGGAGGGGTCATCCCTTTCAAACGTGTTCCTGGGCTGACATGGGGCCTCATGGAGTCTTTTCGTCATCCCCATGCTGAACTTGGATAGCAGTGAACAAAGCAGCCGTAGCTGAATTTCTCTCTAGCATGTAGACTAGAGAGTCTACACAGTGCTAGATGGCATAGGAAGAAGAGCCACCTGGATGGGCAGCCTGAGACAGGGTTCCAAGCATGAAAATATTCGGATTTTAAGCTTCTCAGCAGCCCTTTCAGTGAACACCGGCAGAGCGTACATATGTCATGTGGAGGGAAGAGAGGGTGCAGAGAGGAATGCTTCTTGACAGTCTGTTGTCCCCCCTTTTAAACATAAATTAATAGATTCATTTTAGGGGGGGTTAAGTTTACAGAAAATTAAGTTGGAAAGTATAGAGAGTTCCCATGTACTCCCTCACCTTCCCCCACATTTTTCCTTATTATGACCGTCTTGGGTTAGTGTGGTTTATGTGGCCACACCCATGAGCTGATACTGATACTTGAATATGAATTCAAGCCCATAGTTTACATGAGGGTTCACTCTTGGTGTTTTATATTCTGTGGGTTTGGACAAATGTAGAGTGACCTATATCCTCCACTGCAGTATCATATAGAATAGTTTCATTTTCCTAAAAGTCTCCTGTGCCCTGCCCTATTCATCCCTCCTTCTCCTAAACCTCTGGCAACCACTGATCTTTTTTCTGTCTCCATAGTTTTGCCTTTCCTGTATGTTAACTGGGATCATAGAGAATGCAGCCTTTTCAGATTGGCTTCTTTCACTTCGTAATATGCATTTAAGTCTCCTTTATGTATTTACGTGTCTTGATAGCTCATTTCTTTCTATTGCTGAGTAATATTCCACTGTCTGGATGTGCTACAGTTTATCCATTCATCAAGTGAAGGGCATCTTGGCCACCTCCAAGTTTTGGCAACTATGAATGAAGCTGCTGTAAGCATCCATGCGCAGGTTTTTGGTTTGACACAGATTTTCTGCCTTTCTATTTTTTGTATAGAACTTCAAGAATTGGGGTTAGAAAGTCTCAGTTGAAGTTCTCATCCCTCATGGACCAAGGAAGAAAGACAAGAATAATAACCATACACCCCAGATGTAGCACACTGCTGGGCAATTGTAGCTGCACAGTAAATAGTGGTGAAATGAACAACCGATGACCTAATAAAGAGGCTCCCTCAGGGTGTTAAAGACTGAATTTTGTCCCCTCAAAATCCATATGCTAAAGCCTTAACCCCCATTACTATTGCATTTGGAGATCAGGCCTTTAAGGACATAATTAAAGTTAAATGAGGTCATAAAGGTGAATCACTAATCTGATAGGACTGGGGTCCTTATAAGACGAGGAAAAGACACCAGAGCTCTCTTTCTCTTTTCACATGCACACACAGAGGAAAGATCTCATAAGGATATCGTGAGCAGGTTGCCGTTGGCACTAGAGGAAGAGCTCTGTCACCAGAAACCAACCTTCACACCTCCATCTTGGGCTTTCAGCTTCTTCCAGCAGACTGACAGACTGGTCTCCTTGGGGTTGTTGCGGGAGGTTAAGGGGATGGAGAGGAAGCTTTGTCTCTTCTGGGTACCTCTGTGGATTTACACAGGTGAGAGTTCACTTATCCCTAGGCTAGGTTGTAGTCTCCTCCAGTAGGCATGGAAAGGGGCTCTAATAAGGCATCCCTGATAATTTTCTTGGAATTAATTCTCAGTTGTAAAAATACAGAGTCCTAGAGGTAGAATTTCTGGGTTAAAGGGTGTATTCAGGTTTAAAGACTGTTACATATATTGTCCAATTTCCGACTATACTCCTTTACATTTCTACTAGGAGCTTTTTAAAGAATTCATTTTACCACATTTACCAATGTTGGCTATTATTACTATAAAAGATGAAAGTAAAATGAACCTTGTTAACTTCATAAGCAAAGCACATCTGATAGCTTTGGAGATTTTTGTTTGGAAATTATTAGTGTGGTGTATTTTTATATTTTTACAATCATCTGTATTCCTTCTGTGACTTACAATTCATACCTTTTGTTCCTTTTACTATGTGATCATGTTTCTCTTATTAAGTTGTAAGAAACCTTTATATATTGAGAAAACTGATGCGATCAGCTAAATTGCACATTTTTTCCGTGACTTTTTTTTTGACATTTAATTGTGTGTAGGTATTTTGATGTGCAAATCTTTTTAACTTTTATGTTACTACAATAAATTGATCTATTTGGTTTCTGCTTTAACATCATATGCAGAAATCCTCACTCATAGCAAGGTTAAACATTTTATTTCTATGTTTTCACCTGGTATTTTGTTGTTTTGAGTTTTGCAGTTAAATGTTTAATCATCCTGGAAATTCTCTGTGTATAAAGTGTGCAGTAGAAATCTTCTGATTCTTTTTAAAGAATTGTAAACCAACTTCCTTCTCTCTGTCTCTCTGCCATTTTACAGTATTTTTCACTGACTTCTTGAGAAAATCTGAACTGAATTTGAAGATCTTCCATCAACAGTGGTCAAGAAAAGAAAGCTAGGGAGACAGAAAAGAGAGAAAAAAGGGAGATCAAGGGGAAATTTTTGGTTTAAAAAGCCAAGTATAAAAGTCACTTTGGTTTCTCCATCTTCTAAATGAGCAGGCTGGACAGGATAATCTGTGGAGCCCAGTTCCAGCTCAGTTTTATAGGATTTGAGGATTCGGAGGGCAAACCACATCTCTCATCCCGTCGTTCTCAAAGGAGCTAGTGAACACTAAACAACTCTAAGCTGAAATGACTTTTAAGCTCATGAAATACTGCAGCCCAAGAGGATCTACGAGAAGAGAACTTTTAACCTCAATTGAATCATTTTGCTGATAAGGACAAAATCCTGGGGAGGTTAATGGATCTGCTCCAGGTCCCACAAACCATCAGTTGCAGGGGGTCTGGGCACTGGGCCCGCAGATCTGCATGCTGCTCTCCTCCCTCCCATTTCTCCAGCCATCTCTTCATTTCCTCTTGCCTTTCTTTTCTTATTGCAGCTTTCAGTATGAAATTCATTTCACTCTAATCATGATTGCTCCCATCCCCTGGATGTGACACAGTTTGACAGTGAAAGCTGAGAAAGAAGGTGACTTGCAGCAGGAACAATGTAATAGAGAGAGTCTCTCTCTTAGGAAATTTACCACTGATGGCCACCGTGTGCTTCAGCCTCCTCAGGCACTTTAAAAATATTTTCCCCTGGGAGCTTAGAGATCTTTTCAGTTCTCTTCTGAGAATCTGATTGCAACCAAAGCAACAGACTTCCATTTTTGCCTAAAAGCAACAAAATGATTACCTATATCCTTAATTTAAATTCCCACTGACAGCTCAGACACTGTTGCAGCTGGAGGGGCAAGCTGACCTTCACATCTATTGTCAGCGTAAAGACAGAGGGGAATTTTATTGACCAGAGAGGATAATATGCATTAGGGAAGCCGAGCAAGGATGTTCTGACCTATTGGAATACAGTGCAGGGTCAAAGGGCACAAAATTCGAGCCGCATGGCATCGTTAGCGCAAATGCCAATTGTGTCTCTTTGTGTGCTCTGCTGTGTCACTCGCCTGTCTGTACCTTGGGGACTGGCAAGAGAGGCTCTTTCAGCTGCTCTTTGCTTATCTCTGGTATTGGGAAGAGCCTGTTCCCAGCTCCCATGGGGCTGCCTCTTGAAAAAAAAAGGGAAAACAACCGATTGCAACATTGCAAATCCCAGAAATTCCATCTGCATATTTTCAGAGCCTCTGGTACACTGGGTCACTCCTTAGGGGGACAGATTACTGTATTTGCCTTTAAAAATGAACCCTCAGAAATCACTCAGGGGAATGTCTGAAAGAAAGAAATTCCTCTTTCTTTCCCCCTCCCGCTCCCCTGCTAAGTGTCTCTGAAAAGCGCCTCTCCAGGGACACTTGTTCCTGGTATTATCAAACTCCAGTAATGCAGGGGACCCCTGGATATTTTTCTTGTTCACTTCTTTCCCCACTTTCCGTGTATAGAAAGAAAGGGGGGAGGCTCAGGGGCCCATAAGAAGTTCATCAGATGTTCTCAGGGGCTGCCGAGGCTATTGCAGGGATACAGCTCTCTTCTGAGTGGCAAGCACAGGCCTTTGTGTTTGATTTACATTTTCTCATTATATAGGTATTACTAGTATTCCCATTTGACCAATGAAGAAACTATGGAACAAAAACTTAAGTAATTTCCCAAGGTGACACAGAGAGCAAGTATAGAAGGTGTGATACAAACCCAGGCATTTGAGCCCTAAACCTCATGCCCTTAATCACTGCCCTGTTCACCAAACTTTCCTCTCTCTCTCTCTCTCTCTCTCTCTCTGCACAGATGCTCTTGATACCCCACCCAGAAGCCCTTTAGTAGGCAGCACACCACACATTAACTACTGTCTGTGTTGACTGTTACTAGTTCATGGCTTTCTCGATGCCCAGGAGGTTATAACCCCCTTCATACCTTTTCAGTTCCAGGAGGAGCTAATAGAACTAAGTGACCAGCTTGGAGGTACAAAAGACACCCAAGTATGACCAATCATCACATGCGATTCCTCCTCCAGAGTTGTTTGTAGGCTCAGGTCTCAGACAAGATCCACGCTTAGCTTTATTTCTTTGCCCTACTCATCTTTTTTGAGAGCAGTTCCTTAATAAATAATGTGGAAAAGAATCCCCTTCTCAGACTCTTCTTCCAGCCGGTCCAATCTCAGACACTTGCCATCATGCTTCTCTCTACCTCTGTGTTTTGGTTTCATCTTCAGACTAATTCTTTCCATGTGGCATCAAAGCAAGCCCCAGTAGCTCTGTGGTCTCTGTACCTGGAGAGAACTCCTCTTTGTCTCTTAGTATTTTAACAGTCCCTGAAAATAGGTTCTCATTGACCAGTCTGGGTAACATGCCAGTGTGTTGGGATGAAGTGAGGTCATGTGATTGACAGCTAAACAAGCAGAGAAGCAATACCTGCATAGAAGGGTCAGAGATGCCAGGAGGGAATAGTTCAGGGGGCCATAGAGAGTGACAAAATGATCCAAGGTTGCTTATAACACTTGTTGGCATGTGACAGTCATCACAGAGAGAACTTGCATTCACACATCCTACCGGGCTGGAGTTAGGAAAATGATCACCATGGCTCAAATGTGTGGCTCTCAGTAAGCATGGAGCCAGGGATTTCTGGGTAGGGGGAAACAGGAAGGAGGGAATGAGGGGGCAACCTGGAGAGAAAAGTCCCCTGTGCTATCCAGGTTTGGGTCCATTTGGGCAAGAAGTCAACTGGATGAGTGATAGTAAAAATGTGTCACATAATTCTATGGATTCCATGTGTTTTGTGATTGGTCACTGAATGAAAGTTTTCTGTCTGGTAATAAATAATGGTTTTGAGTTTTTAGACATTGCAAGGATTCATAGCACATTGGTTCTTCCAACAAGCCTGAGGTAGCTAATATCAGTCTCAAGAGCAGATGAGAGGAAAGAGCCTTCTCAAAATCACACAGCAAACCCAAAGCCAGCTTCCAGTCTTTTGGCTCTCCATGAGTTAGCAGATGGTGGCTTTGTATTTGCTAGACAGAGGCTGAGGAGCTTATAAGCCAGAGGTGCCAGAGAATAATTTAAGTCAAAAACAAAAATTTGGGGTCAAATATCTTCCCACCCCTTCTGGTGTGCCAGTCTGGGACTTGTCATCAACTACTGGTCACTGATTGCTCCTGAACTAAAACATAGGTGGTAAGAACTATAGTTACAATTTTAGCTGTTGAGGGCTCAGCAGGGAGCCAGAACAAGCATTTAGCTGGCTTCAGACAGAACAGCCTCCACCCACTGGTGTAGTGCACACAACTGGGGAAGATTTTCGGGAGAGGGTAGAGGAAGGTCTAGAAGAAGAGGTTGTGCCAGCCCGAGACAATATGGACACCCAGGTGTTATGTGGAAATAGAATGAGAGGGTGAATGTCACTGCAAAGGTGTAGCATTGTTCCAGAGACAGGAACACTACAGAAAACCATGAAAAGGTGGCAGATAATCAGGGGTCCAAGATCTGGGGCTAGAATTTTAATTCACCAAAGGATTAGAGAGCAAGTTCCTCACTTGCTGGAACTGAAGCTCAAGTATTTAAGTTTACTGCTCTTGCTATAGATGTGTCCTGACAAGTTCAGGGAGCATGAGACTCTGATCTCCCTGAGAAGGAATGCTGTTTCTAAGTCTTTGAGTTAGGAATGCCTTAGCAGAAACTAAATATGGCCTCATCTATAGTTAAAGGTGTCCCCAGGCAACAATTCATATGAGTTAATGTGCATAAGATCTTTTTTTTAAGATTTTATTTATTTATTCATGAAAGACATAGAGAGGCAGAGACACAGGCAGAGGGAGAAGCAGGCTCCTTGTAGGGAGCCTGATGTGGGACTCGATCTCAGGACTCTGAGACCATGCCCTGTGCCCAAGCCAGACATTCAACCACTGAGCCACCCAGGTGCCTCGCATAAGATCTTTTTTTAAGAGAAGGGGGAGATTAGTGAGTGAGGGCATCTGTCCCCCTGGCCAGCCCTATGGTTCTTATAGGTAGATGAAGCACAAAGACAGGCTGTGGGAGTTGCTTTCATGAGGATTTTTCTGAGGAGTGGAGAAACGATGGCAGCACGGCACCATTACGAGGCCGGTGGGGCTTCTCAGTTCTCATCCAGAAGATAAGAGAGCATCCAGAACAGGACAGCTTTCACCTGCACAGGGAGCAGAGGTGGCAGGGCACCTGGAGGAGATAGTGGATACTCACAGGCACTGTGAATGCCCAGTGCACAAGATTGGTCATCGACAGAGGCCTAGGAAGAGGCCAGTAAAAAATACCTGAGACTCCTCTGGAGACTCCAGGGGGATTTGGTAGGGGTTGGAGAGTCTGTGTGTAGCTGAATGCAAAAGCAGGGGGTTTGGTTTATTAAAGTTAATTTAATTTCATTTGAATTCATAGCTGATGAGGCCTCGGGACACACTGGTAGGATTGAGCCGTATATCACCTTAAAAGTTAGTGGCATAACACAACCGCTGTATTTTGCTTACATATTCTATGGGTAGGGAATGCAGAGAGCGTGCAGCAGAGACATGATGTCTGGGGCCTCAGCTGGGAGAATTCAAAGGTTGACAGTGACTTGACAGCTGAGGTCTGAAATCATCTGGAAGCGTCTTTTCTCACACGTCTGACTGTTGAAGTAAGTTTTCGGAAGGACAAAAAAGACCCAGGATGATCAGCCATGTGCAGGACACATAGACTGATGGTCGAGCATGCCAAAAGGGAGCCATAGATCCCACTCATGGAGGGTACCATGTGGGGGTAGGGCTAATAGGATGGATAATCAAATTCAGACTCAAAATGGCCTTGACATGCTACATCCCCATGCCAAAACCCTGCAGATGAACTTTCTTACTCTCTCTCTGGGGCTTCCACCTTTCCTCAGGTCCACTTGGTGGCAGCCTCCAAGTCAAGCAGGACATGGTATGAATGCCTGATCATTCCTGAATGCATTGGCAAATACAAGTATGTCACTAGATCAAAGTAGATTATTGCTGGAAGAAATCTTGGAAACTGTCTAAATTAGTAATTTTTAACATTTAAAAAATTGTCTTAACATGTTTTTATCAAAGAAAACATAAGGTCCAAAAAAAGAAAAAGAAAAGATAAAAGAAAAGAAAAGAAAAGAAAAGAAAAGAAAAGAAAAAAGAAAAAGAAAATATAAGGACCAAGCCCAAAATTTAGAGCCGATAAAAGGACAGCTGCCTTGATGAAGCAGGGGTGGGGGTTTCACAGTGTCTGTACAGTCAACCTCCCCTTGTGCAATCCTGGGGCTGTTCTTGATGAGGAAGACATCAAATTCCAGAAAAAGGAAATAACTTCGCCAAGGTCATCCAGCTGGTTTTTGACAGAAGTAGGAATGGAACTTAGGATTCTGACTCTCAGATTTGGGCTATTTCTAGTTTTAAAGAAGTATTTTTCATTTCAATCACAGAAGTACAAAGCCATTGTAGAAAAATCTAAAAACAAAATGTACAAGAAAATAAAAATTACTTTTAATCCCATGACCAAGGAATAAACACTTTAAACATTTTAATATATATCATCCCAGTCTTTTTTCTTTGTGTATATATACATGGTAACCTAATACAAACACTGTTTTACAACGTGGTTTTTTCTCTTTATAATTTCATGCCAAGATTTCCCATGTCATTAATTTTTTATAACTTCATTTTAATGGCTCCACATAAAGAGGTAGCATGATCTGTTTAATGGAACTCCTGTTTTAAGATATTTTGCTTATTTATTTTCATTCTTCTCTTTTGCAACATCAGACTAGCTTGTGATAAACATCCTTGCAGACACTTCCTCATGCACGTCTGGGTTAATTTGATTATAATATATTCCTAGGAGTACATTTTTGGGTGAAAAATCCACACACGTTTACTAAGATCTTTTGATACATTCTGCCAAATTGACTAGGGTTCCTCTCCTTAACACCAGGGGTTAACACCAGGGGTTCTTCTTCCTGGAAGATCACTCTTCATTGCATGATATAGATGTTCCCCCTTGGGGACTGTAGCATTTATTGTTTTGAGTTCTCTTTATAAGGCAGAACCATAGCAACATAGACCTGGAAAGAACTTCAGAAGATGGATGGACCATCTCTCTCCTTACTCTAATACAATTTAACCTGAGAGTGAGTGAACTGAGGAGAGAAATAATGACAGGAAATCTCAAAATGCTACCATTCTAGAGTCATTTATAAAGATAAAATGACTAACTTATAAAGAAATAAGTATCAGTATTTCTTGTATTAGGTTAAGCTTGGATTTAGGGATATCTGGTTATGCTTAGAGGAAGGGTGGAATATGCCTGTTGGGGTATCCTAATAAAAGGAGCCTAAAGAAATGGTTGATGCAAAGATGTTGGAAGGGGGGGGGGCGCCTTGAGTGGCTCAGTAGTTGAGTGTCTGCCTTTGGCTCAGGGTGTGATCCTGGAGTCCTGGGATGGAGTCTCGCATCAGGCTCCCTGCATGGAACCTGCTTCTCCCTCTGCCTATGTCTCTGCCTCTCTCTGTGTCTCTCACAAGTAAATGAATAAGATCTTAAAAAAAAAAAAAAAAAGATGTTGGAAGGAATGGAACATTCTGAATGTAAGGATGACCATCTCTAGGCCTGTATTAGTTTCTTGTTGCCACTGTGGGAAATTACCACAACTCAAAGGCTGAAAAGGACAATGTGCTCCGCATTTCTGGTGGCCCAAAGTCCTAACTGAGTCTTATGGGTCTAAAACTGAGGAAGGCAAGGGTGGTTCCTTCTAGAGGCTTTAGGGAAAAACCCATTCTTTGCCTCTTTCAGCTTTTGGTGGCTTCTGGTATTCCTCAGTCTGTGGCCACACTGCTCCAATTTCTGCTGTGTCACATCACTTTCTGTTCTCTGTAATCCAATCTCCCTCTGCCCCCTCATATAAAGACACATGTAATTACATTTAGGGACCTCCAAAATAATCCAGAATACTCAAAATCCTGAACTTAATCATATTCACAAAATCTCTTTTGCCATTCAAGACAACATTCACCAAGGCCAGGGATTATGGCCTGTATATCTCTGGGGGGGGGGGGGGGTCATTATTTGGCCTACCACAAAGCCCACTTGCGAAGAACTCACACCTAAATTATAGGTCAAGGAAGCTGTGATAAGATTGTCAAAGGGGGAATTACCCAGAAAAGGCTAATCCATTTCATACAAATCGAGATGATGGTAGATTAGCATAAGCAACCAGGAGCAAAAGTAAGGCAGTGGCACGTCCTCAGTGTGTCATCATTGGAGTCACTCATTCATACGTATAAGCACTGATGGCTCTAATATCAGTGCTGTCTGCCTCAGATCAGTATCTGAGCTTGGAAGACAGTAGTAGAACCATGTGCTTTCCCGATGGTCCCTTGACATGGCCTAGCTGTCATCTTTGTTACTACCATAGAAATCTAGAGCAGAAAAGACAAGAATTTTTGGAAATACAGCCACAAGGACCAATATTCAGAGGCTGCGGAGGTTGTAGCTATAAGAACCATTTGAGGATTTAAAGGGGGACAAATTTCCCATGTAACAAGTTGAGCTGGAAACATTCTGTGTTGAATTTCTGTTAACCTTTCATATCTGCAGACTTGTGGGTTTGACACGTATGTCAGAGCTCATGTGTCTGTGGAGAAGGAAATACAGACTCTTGTTAACCAAGAGAGTGGTGATGCCACAGTGTGAGTATCACGAGGAAGAAATGCAGAGCCTTAGGTCCCATTCCAGACCTGTGTTCGAAAGACTCCCAGATGACTCGTCTGCACAGTTGATTTGGAGAAGCACTGATTACTGAGAAAGGGGAATGGATGCTGAACAGTGACAACAGGTGACTATTACACAAATTGCCCTGTGATGGTGTTAAATTGATTCTGACAGCATTTTCCATGGAGAAGATCACAAATGAGTTGAGCAGTTATCATTTATCAATTTGAATGTTTTCAGTGACAGATAAGGAAACTCCAACTCAACGGGCTTAAAGGATAGGGAAAAAAAAGTTATTATCTTACATAAGGAAATGAAAGTAGCTCCTGGGCTTGTATATCCTTTTTTTTTTTTATGATAGGCACACAGTGAGAGAGAGAGAGAGGCAGAGACACAGGCAGAGGGAGAAGCAGGCTCCATGCACCGGGAGCCTGACGTGGGATTCGATCCTGGGTCTCCAGGATCGCGCCCTGGGCCAAAGGCAGGCGCCAAACCGCTGCGCCACCCAGGGATCCCTGTATATCCTTTTTAAAACCTTCCCATAAAGACTCCTAGTGGGTCTTCCTGCATATTTCATTGCCCAAAATTGACCTCTGTGCCCACCTCTAAACTAAGGAAAATGGAATCTCCATCCCTGACTTGTGCCATTCAGGATGTGTCCTTGACTCATGAGAGGAAGGAATAGATGCCAAGACCAGCTTGGGTCCCTGTCAGCAAAGAGGAAAGGCCATTCATACCCAGGGATCAACTGTAGTGTCTTTGGTGTATTTGTGGAACTTCCTAAGATTGCTACTATTTTGGTGCTCCATTTCCTTTTAATCAGTCCTTATTTTAAAGCTCTACCTTAAAATAATTAACTTTATTTGTTTATGTATCTTTTTTTCCCCAGTGAAACGAGGAAGATTTTTAATAAGAAAAGGAAAATAGACTGAGAACAGCAGGAAAGAATTTTCATATTCAGGCTTCTGATTGAGTGTGACAAAAGGTGAAATAAATAAAAAGGGCACTTGACAGTTTCCTTTATAGAAAAAGGTCTTATTTGTTTCGTGTTTGGGCAGCACGGCTTCCTTTTCCCGGGCCTGCAGCTGGGGGGTCAGACTGTCTGTATCAACCAGGATCACTAGAATTTTTGACATTGTGCTACTTAAGCCCCGGGGTACACATTTAAATTGTCATATTTGGTCTGCCTCACAATGACATTCTTCAGCAAGCAAAGAAAAATAGAGTTTGTGGTTGGTGTGAAAGAGTAAAATCAGATACACTTGCAAGTCGCACAAGAAAGTCAGAGTTTTTTCACACTTAGGCTTGTTTTCCCTCATTAAGGCAAAATACTCAAGTTGCTCTCAGTTTCCTGAGAACAAGGCCCAGCACTAGGGTGGATTAGAAGATAGATAATTATGCCCAGTGCTGTGTCAATCCTCTATTGATGACGTGAGTGTTTGTGAGGAAAGAGTGGACAATCCTGAACCCCCCAGGGGCTGCAGTCACTGAATGGATGCCCTCTCTTCAGGGCACTGTTTAATAAGGGGCTCTCCAGCCACCTCGGCCCCCTGCCTTGTGGCCCACCAGTCTGTTGTGGGAGGGGACAGTGGGTGGTTTTACACTGGCTTTCTTTAGTGGCTGAATGGATGGTCTCCTCATGATTTCTTTTGTTCCCGTTTTATTAGCAATCTCCCTGTGCAGAAGAGTTTTGGACAAGGGTAGACGCTGGAAGGAGGTTCTGTTACAAATTTCACAGACTTCAGAATGGTCTCGCTGGCACTTCATCCGTCTCCAGTAGGTTTTACTCTTAAAGCCCAGTTGTTTCTGAACATTCTTCTGGGATTTTACAACAGAAAAAGCATTTATCATAATTGAGGGTCCTGGAGCTGCCAAGCCCTTTATATGCAATAGCTCATTTAATGCTTTCAATAACTCTTTGCAAAATGCAGCATTATTGCCACTTAAAATCTGGGGCCCAGAGAGGTTGTGTCTTGCTCATGGTTACACAGCAACTAGATGGAAGAGCCAGAGTTAAAATTCAATTTTAGTTTACACTAAAGCCTGTGCTCTTTTCTGCCCGAGGCTCCTCCACCCTGTTTTTTGGAATGTTTGCAGCCTCCTAGGGAAGGCAGGCATTGGAGGGAGCAGAGGTCAGGCACAGAAGCTGAATGCTTGGAAACCACGGGCTCGCTAACCTTCTGGGCGTTGTCCCAGAAGTGAACCAAGAAACCCAAACTTCACTTCTGTGCTCGGAAGCTTACAGCCCTCACTTTAAGGCCTTATGTTATCATTTGGGGCGGGTTCCTGCTCCTCCAGGATGGAGACAACTATCGATTCATGACCATCTTCCCTGAGCCTAATGGTACCTAACACTTGTGCCAAAAGCACCAGATGCATTTGAATGGGTGGAAGAGAGAGATGGGGAGTGGTGGGGGTCACAGCAAAGGAGTAGGTCCCACTTTTCTCTTCCTTTTTTTAAAAAAATTGCCACAGCTTACTTTTTTTTGGCTTGAACCTCAGATGGTAAATTGTTTCTGTGTGACATTGGGCCAAATACTAAATATCTCTGACTTTTAAAGGTAACAATATTGACTGTGCAGTTTTCTTGAGGTAATTAAATGAAATGACACAAGGAATATAAAGAGTTTATCTCAGTCTCTGTGTGCGGCAAGCTTTTGATAAATGATGGCTATCATTATCATCACCATCATGTTTTTTTGTTTGTTTGTTTGTTTTACCAGTGTTGGGAATAGTAATTTCACCTGGCTCCAGGGATCCCAAACAGACTGGGTTCAGTGTCTTGCCACTGACAGACTCCAAAGACGGCATTGAAATAAGAAAGGGATTCATTTCGGTGACTCCAACACTGGGAAGACAGAGGACGACCTTCTCAAAGAATGTCTCCAAAATGCTGAAAAGCTCCTAAGTTTCTTTCTTTTTTTTTTTTTTAAGATTATTTTACTTATTTATTCAGAGAGAGAGAAGCAGGCTCCATGCAGGGAGTCTGACATGGGACTCGATCCCTGGTCTCCAGGATCACACCCGGGGCTGCAGGCGGCGCTAAACTGCTGTGCCACTGGGGCTGCCCAGCTCCTAGGTTTCTATGTGGAAAATGTGGGACAAAGGTCAATGGGTACATGCAGGTGGGCAGTAAAAGTCAGGTGGATCATTGTCTTGGGGCCAATCTAAGGGATCTCCCTGGTGTCCAGGCAGTCCCTGTTGCTTGAGGGGGTAGTTTCTGCTCCTACCACAGAATGCTTTGCCCACAGGTCCTTTGTCAGAGTTAAAGAGATAAGCCGGAAAGAGGAATTTAATCAATTGGAAAGCACAGACCAAGGTCAAAATGGTGGTAGTTGAAGTCCACTTTCAGTAGGAACCTGGGTCTGTTTTTCTTAAGACAAGAACATTTGTGGTTCATGATTCCCAAGAAAGATGTCACTGGACCACATTACTCTGTAGGGAGCGGGCCTAGAATTCTGACTTTTGTGGAAAGGACCTCCTTGGATTTCTATTTCCATACCACTTGCCTCTTTCACAGCTCTGTTACCTGGGGGTTGACCGCCCTCATATTCCTGACCTACTTGAGCCCTATCGTTTCAAGAAACAAACATCGGAATATTCCCCTTCCAGGTAATACAGAGCCTAACTAGTGTTTTCCCCAATGAGTATTTTAAAACTAGAGATTTGTATGGCTCATTCAGAACCATTTTACCAGAAGAGGCAGCCACAGGGAAAATGACTTGAAAGGACACATGAAAGATGGACTCAGCCTGTCTTCGTGGTAACAGAAATATTGCTATTATTAATATCATGCACTTAGAGAGTGCTGCTTTCCCAAGGAGCTCAAAGCATTGCACATATATTATCTTATTTCTCTTTGCCACATGCAAGAGAGGTAAGACAGGAATAGGCAAGCTTCAGTAAAAACAAAACAAAACAAAACAAAACAAAACAAAACAAACAAACAAAAAAAAACACTGTTTATTGAAGTACATTTGAGTTGAACTGGAAAAAGACCAAATCATCCGAGCCTGGTAGGAAGAGGGCTAATGAGTTATATTCCCTGGAGCACCTAACTTCCTGCTGGATGCAAGGGGAGATAAGAGGTCCCTCTGAGAGAAACGCCTGTACCCATACCTTGGGAGAGAGAGTTCACAGAGGCTCTAGGCCACTCAGCAGCCTTCTGGACCACAGCTAACCTGGGGGCCCCACAGCCCCCTGAGCTGTATTGCCTCCTGGATGAGTGGCTGAGTCCAATGCCTGCCCCAAGGCATTTTGTTGATTTTGGCTTCTGATGTTCCCCCTGGGTGTTTGTGGAATTCTGCAGGTAGACTCAAGACCATTCCCCATGACACAGGGCTCGTCCTCTAAAGGATATCAGATACATTTAGGATTTGGTTGCAGAAGATGCCCCGGATTAGGCTCTCTTATTGTCCTAGCAATGGGAGATTCTCTGTGGTGTTGTACATCTAAGTAGCTGTCTGTGAGTTCTGGTATTTATTTCATGCTCTACTCCCTCAGCTTTGTTCTAATCTGGAGCATGAGCCCTTGAGTCCATCCCAACTTAAATTTGACTTAACCGAGCTAGCAGTAAAGAGCTACATTTAGATAGATGTTATGCTGTATCCAAACTGGTGCCTGGTAGAGACATTGTTCCATCTTCATTGGTGATGGGAATTAAGGATGAAGTCCTGGGGACAAGGAGATTCACTCAGAAGACTACCTCAGTACGATATGTTGCTCAACACATCTTTAGATGTGAGATTCTGACAGACTGGAATCTGAAGTCTCAGATCTGCATATTTACCCATAAGTTCTTGAGAAATTCTTTCAAACTCCTGAGCCTTAGTTTCCTTATCTATAACATGAGAACCAAGGCATATAATGAGGGGGTGGTTATAAAGGCACAGAACAGGCTCTTTTTCCTCATGAAGCAGAGCTCGGGATGGGACTGTGGGAAACTTCATCTCCCTGTTTTGCTTTCAGGCACAGGTAACTTCGGGCCATTAGTGTTTTCAGGAAATGCTAAAATCCCTCTAGGAAAACTCTAAGTAAGTACTGGCATTTCATAACTATTTATTATGAGAACATGTGTTCATCCATTTATTCAGTCAGTGAAAGAACATGTATTTAATGAGCCTTGGGCACTGGGCACAAAGTACAGACACTGCGATGGCAAAGGACACAATCCCTTCCCTCAACAAGCGCCAGCTATTGTGTTTGGCCCATTTTTTCCCCTTGTTGGTGCTGTGAGAACCCCAGGTGGCCTAAGTACACTTGCTGTCTTCAAGGCAGTGAAAGGAAAACAGCAAACACCCTCTGAATAGATACAGCCCTGGGATTCAGCAACTCCAGCCACACCAATTATAGCACTTTCTGTCAGGGCTGACCTTTGAGGAGATTGCCTCAATTATAAAAGGTCAACATCTCCTAGTTCTGGCACAAGCAAGTCCTGAGCAAGGTGGTAAATTATAGCCAAAATGACCCCATGTGGGTCATCTGCTTTTGCCATTCAGCAGTGACCCAAGGCTATCAGACACCTTCGTAGCACGGTAGTTAAATAGTTCTCACACACAAGGTGTGTGCTGGCAAATTAGCACTTACATCTTAATATAAGTAAATCACATGGGCTTTTTTATTAGCAATTCACAATGTGTTTTCATAGCTAGTTAGTGGTTACTCCTAAATGAATCAATTCCAAAGGTCATGTACTTCTCCGCGTACTTAACAAAAGTTAAGGTGTATTGGTTACAGCAATATTAGTAGCTTTTAGAGAACTCATTCCTGCAGGTAGGAGGAGGGCAAGTAGGCAAGGATATTCAGGATCAAGTGCCTGTTTTCTATCTTGCTGTTTTAACACAAACTCCAAGAGAAATTATACTCCCTGACATTACCTGGATGGATAATAGTGACTCTAACCTAGATGCAATTTTCTATTGTGAAACTCAATCATCCTAGACTGTAAGATTCTACCTCCCAGCACCTAGAGTAGAAGACAGACCAGGTGGAATGTTCTTTTCAGAAGGACAGGATAAGGTACAAGAGTTCATAGAGAACAGTGATCTGGGTCAGACCCCCAGGGATTCTGTGGAATTGGGTTCCCACCTGCATAGCTTCTTCTGTGAACCAAATCCAGCCTGTGTTCACACCAGTTCCAGAAAGCTGTCCCTCATGTCACCGGATCAAAGAACTGGCTTATTCTTAGGCCAGAGGAGCAAAATCAGATTGGGAACTAACTCTGAAACACATTGCACGTAGCCTGGATTCCCTTGTCATGGTAGGCCTGGAATTTCTCTTGTGCCCCAGACATTTAGTTTGTTTTTTAGCTCTTGTTATCAGAAGATCTTTGATAAAGTACTATATCAGACTTCCTTGCTCATTTTTCTCATAGTTATGTAGTGCCTTTCTGACATAGTTAAGTATTTGTGGTTAGTGTTCTTAGACTTCACAAACATAGAAAACAGCTCTTAATTTTTAGGGCACAAAGTCAGTGAATGGCTAAAGTCTCCATAATTATATGCAAGTAATTTTGGATATGCATATTTTTCTAGGGGGAAGAACCAATGTTCTTAGTCAGATTCTCAAAGCAGTCATTGACCCAGAACATATCATAAATCACTGATCTAGGGAAAGCTTTCTTAACTTTGATGGCTGATTAGTGACTGATAGAGAACAGAATTCAATTATAATGAGAGAGAGAACAGAGAGTGAGAAGGTAGGAGATGATCTCTCAGCAAAAGAGGTGATTCTCTTTTGCAAGATTCTCTTTGCAAGATCCCTTGTGTATGAGTAGTATAATCATGGACTTGACTCAAATGGGATGCATTTTGGTTTTTATGTTTGTGTCCTGGCTTCATAAGACTTCATTCCTTCATTCTGCATTGAGTTTCTTATGAAAAGATTTGTCCAGAGAAGCACCTCTCTTTGATCACATGTAAAGTGTAATTTCACAGACTTCTCATGGAAGCAAATGAGAGGGTCTTGCATATTAGAACAGTGTTTTATTCTGGCAAGACATGGTTTTTCTTTCACTAAATAAGAGGAACTCCATTGCTGTTACCCAATCTTTGTGTGTAACTAGTAACTAGACAGCAAAGAAGCACAAAGCAAATGAGAACTACCAGAACCCAAATAATCCATCAAAAAGCTATAGAGAAAAGAAATAACTCATAAAACGGAAGAGAATAGCTTAAAACTGTCCTAGATAATAAATTCAGGAAGATTAGAAAATATACTTTAAAAAGATTTGAACACTATGTAAAAAGATATACTCAGAGAAAAAGAAAAAAGAAAAGGTTCCTACTAATTGAAACACATTACCAAAAGTAAAGAAAAAAATCAAAGGATTAAGTCTAAGAAATTTCTCAGAAAATAGAGAAAAAAGACAGAGAGAGGGGAAATGCAAGGAAAGGTAAGAGAGATAGGGAAAGGAAACATCCAGAGAATTCATTCTGGATCAATAAGCTCCCTAGAAAAAAAGAACTGGGAAGATAAAGGGAGGTAAAAAATAAGAAAATAAATTTTCGGGATCCCTGGGTGGCGCAGCGGTTTGGCGCCTGCCTTTGGCCCAGGGCGCGATCCTGGAGACCCGGGATCGAATCCCACGTCGGGCTCCCGGTGCATGGAGCCTGCTTCTCCCTCTGCCTGTGTCTCTGCCTCTCTCTCTCTCTGTGACTATCATAAGTAAATTAAAAAAAAAAAAAAAAAAAAAGAAAATAGATTTTCCCAGAGCCAAAATACTGGGATCTTCCAATTGAAGTAGAAGCACTTCAGGTACTGTTTCCAAATAATGGAAAAACATACTTATCTAGAGATAGCCCTGTGAATTCAGAACACCAAGGATAAAAAGGAGACCCCTAAACCTTTCAGAATTTCTCTTAAACATACAAAAAAAAATATGACTGACATCACCCTTCTCAAAAAGCAACTTTAGATGCAAGAAGACAATGGAGCAAGCAACTTCGAAGTTTTGAGGAAAATAATGTTCGACCTAGAATTTTATGTCCACTCACGTGGGAAGTCTAATTAGAAACCTCTTCAGATAATAAAGACCCAGAAAATGGCACAGTTGGTTAAGTATCTGACCCTTGGTTTCAGCTCAGGGTGTGATTTCAGGGTCATGAGATCGAGGCCCATGATAGACTCCATGCTCAGAGTGGAGTTGGCTTGGGATTCTCTCTCCCTGTCCCTCTGCCCCTCCCACTCATGCTCTCTTACTCTCTCTCACATAAGTTAATTAAAAAAAAAAAAAACCTGCGCATCTTATGACTGGCAAGTTTGAAGTGTCAGATTGGGGAAAGTAGAGAATAAAAGGTGGCTAAACAGCCACCAAAGGGTTGCCCCAATTAGATCACAATTCAGTTGGGTGGGACACCACTCCCACCTCTACAGAGGACTGAAAACATGGCTTCTGCTGCTGCTGCTGGCCCTGGACACTGGACCCTCACTTTCTGTCTTAGAATCCACAGAAACTCAACATTGTCCACTGTCACCAACACCACCATCCCACCCAGAGTATGTTTTCCATGCTCCCTGTTTCTTTGAATCCCTTGCTTTTAAATCAGTCCTGAGTAGGGAAATCTGATGGGCAAATCCTAGGTAACTTGTCCATGCAGAGGGGATTAGAGAAATGGGTTGTAGGCATTTTGAGGTTCCAACAGAAGAACTTGAGCTTTGACCTCCAAAGACTCAACCAGTAGAAAATTCTCCGTACATAAAAAGAGAGTTTATATTCTGGGTAAAAAATTTCATAATTTGGCCTTTAAAAAATTAAAGGCCAAATTGCAAACTAATATAAAAAATAAAATTGGAAACTCCAAGAAAATAAATGAACAAAAAGCAAAGGAGCATCATGGTCCCACTGTGGAGCAAAATAGAATACTTGATTTTATGTAATTGATTGAGTATAATGGAATAAAGTCCTTTTAACTTTGATGCTAGAAATTTTCTACCAATGACTCAGAGATCCGGAGGTGAGATCTGGAAGAAAGAATATAATCCTGGTGTGCTCTTTAACACTGCAAGGAACAAAATCTACACAATCAAAATAATGTTAACAGGTTTTCCTTGTTGTTATGTTTCATGTTTATTATCAGTTTGTGAATAAAGCACACTTGCTTGTGGTTGCAACACAAAATGCAAATGTGACACTGGAAATGCCAATGTGTGGGTGACTGAGAGGGGGATGTAGAGAGTAGGAGAGAGGGTGGAGACATAGGTAGGACGCAAATATCCTCCCCTTACAAGCAGAGTATCAAGAAATATGCTGAAATTCAGTGGGACAACAAATAGAGCATTTAAAGCTACAAAGGAAACACTGGGAATTTTTTAAAACAAATTTAACTATCAAATATTGAGAACAGAAGAGAAGGGGGCAGCATAAGTGACTCAGATCCTCATCTTTCATATTTGGAAGTCAGTAGAAAATTTTCTAAATTTAAGAAATTGAGACATGGTGTGACAAGCCTATCTCCAGGGGTATGGTGATTACCTCAGGATGGCTGAAAACTGGCAAGATTTGAGATTGGAGTAAAGATACTGGACTGGAGTAAAGAGACAGAAGACAAGGAGTCCTGTTTTCTATCATTATCTCTTGGATTGTTATTACATGCATATGAAACGTGGATAAATATTAAGTTAAAAGTAAATAAATAAGCATCTTTGATGGAAAAACAACCAAAATGGCATCCATTTATTTCCTTTATTTGATGAGTAGGAAAAAAAATGTGATGTTAAAAGCAGATTAGAAATTATGATTATTTAAAAAACAGCTTATGGTATTTCCCCTTATTTATTTTTGTGAAGCACACAATTAAAGAGCAATGGTTTATTTTAATTTTACTGAAAACTATTGCTACAAAGATGCTGAAGAGTGCAGCCCCAGTGACTTAGCAGTTTAGTGCCGCCTTCAGCTTGGGGAGTTATCCTGGAGACCCCAGATCGAGTCCCATGTCGGGCTCCCTGCGTGGAGCCTGCTTCTCCCTCTGCCTGTGTCTCTGCCTCTCTCTGTGTGTGTCTCTCGTGAATAAATAAATAAAATCTAAAAAAAAAAAAAGATGCTGAAGAAACATTTTAGATAGGTGATATATGTGAGCTCATTGTAGAAAATAAAACAAGTAATAAGTTTTCAAATTCCTTTTGGCAAGTATAGATTTGTATGGAGCAATTTTCTTTTTCTCTTTCTAGTTTGTTCTCTTTTTCTTTCTTTCTCTCTCATGTTGTTACCTTCTGAATTTCAATTTTAGAAGACACCAGCAAAGATCTACAAAAGAAAATTATATTTTCAAACAGAGAACCTTAGTTTGACAGAAGTTTTTGAATTCCGTAATTAATTCTTGTCTGTAGATCAATGGATTGCATAAATGGCAGATCAACCTTGACAAGACAGAACAAATGCAATCATTAGTGAAATCTTAACAATACAGAACAATTGACTGTGAATTTAGGTCAGTTTGTCTGCCTTGAAACACTTTTCCTTGGCACTGTTTCATACATGATGAGTCTTTATTGTGTGCTTGACATCTTTTGTAATAGTTTGTAGACAATTTTAAATAATCTTTGTTTACTTAAAAAATATTTGCTTAAGAGATGTGAATGTGTAGAACACTGAGAGCACGGTTAACCGGAGATTTTAACTCACTGTAGGAAACACAATAGCATATGTATTCTGAGATTCTAGAATAATACTTATGGCTAGAATATGAGGTGGGTGGCAGGATGTGTGGGGTGGAGGACTGGTCTGCTGAAAGTATGGGGGTGGGTGGCATTCTCTTTCCAGGAGACATGAAAATTTGGACTTGGGGTATCTTGCTGAAGAATTTGAGAAGGACAAAAGCCAAGAGGAACCTAAGTGGCGGGGCATCTTTCCCATAGGAACTTTGGATTTGGCAGGCAATGGGCTCGCAGAGAGGATCTTCTTTTTCATATAGAGTGGTGCCTGCCTTTTTTCATCATTAAGAGTCTTCCATCACCTTCCATCTGACTGAACTTCTGTACTGCTTCCTTCTTCCCATGGAGCATTCTTTGTGGCTCTAAGAAAGACACGACAGGCTTAGTCATATTTGATTTCCTGGGAGGCTAGTGGACTTGCAGTTTTCACAGGGTCTCCTTTATGTACAGCAGCGTGGTGATTAGGAAGCCCTCCAGGTATGCCAGGCAGGCATTTACTCTTCTTACCAACCAGAAAACACAAAATGATCTGGTTTTTATAAGCTTCCCAGGAGGCTCGTGCTTATGAGTAAGAGGCTTTCTAGTATTTTCACTTTTACCTAATACTGCCTCTTCACTGTTACATTCAGAATTCCTAATCATTTTTACAAACATTTGAGAAAAAGGTCTGAAGGCAAATTCAAAGCTTGCTGGATGGTGTCAGTGCTACCAGGTTTAATTCTATCACAGTCAGAGGAGCAAGTGTTCCCTTGGGCAGGGAGTCAGACAATCCTCTCGGAAACACAGGCTTGGTACAGAGATGGCTCATCCCACTTGTGAGGAGGGTCATGATTATTACTCGCCACTCTTCACATACCCTTGACCTCCACCTTCTCCCTGACACCTTTTCATCACAGTGGGTGCGAAATGCTAAGAACAGAGTCTTTGGACTTTCTAAATGTGACTCTCGATCTTTCTCTTCACCGCTCCTTATCTGCCCTCTTCCACCCAGTGCCTGCATCTTCATCTTTCCAAGTGCTGAGGCCAGAAGCCGGTGGGCACTTCTTGTCTCTATGTTTTTATCACACACTCTATCCAGTTTGTTCCAAGTCCTATAGACTTTATTTCGAGTTCATCCACGCTCTATGTTTCCATTCCCACAAGTCTAAACACCCATCCACATCTTTTTTTCTGGACAAAACAATTGTACTGGTCTCCCTGATTCCTTTCTTAGACTTTTGTAGTCCATTCTGCACATGGCCATTAAAATGATCTTAAAAAAAAACATAACCTATAGATTTCACCAAGTTACTATTGAGCCTGTAGGAAACACAATAGCATATGTATAAGGTCCAAATTTCTTAACATATTTTATGGGGCTTTTTGACATGGCTCCTGATTCCATTTTCCAGCCTCCAGAATATGCCCATGCTCCCTCCTGATTCTCATACTCCAGTTACACTGGCCTTCTCCCCATTAGTTGAATGTGGCCAAGCTCTTTTTCACTGTGAGGCCTTATACTGCTGAAAAGTTCCTTCCCATTTCCATCTGAATGACTCTTTCCTACCTTCCAGATCTTCCCTTTAATGCTGCTTCTTAAAAATCCTCTCTCTGATTTCCTTTATAAACTCACATACAAAGTTGCTTCCTCTATAAACAAAAATACGTTGTATTTTTATAGGACAGCACAGCTCTCGGGGTGTGGCAAATGCAAGGCTAGCCTAGCTCTGGCTTTATCTTTGCCTGCTTCTGCCTTTCCCCAGTCCTACTAGCCCATGGCCCTTGCTCTACATTTTGCAGCATGTCTTGGCTTTGTCCTCAAGAATGTCCAATCAAATATCAAATTTTTATATGGCTCCTCAGTTGAATACTCTAAACTCACTCAGAACTACATGTTTGAGGACTCTAATGAAGCACAAATTGGTCCTGGATATACTGAACACAATTCGCTGAAACATGCAATTTTTTTTTTTTTTTTTTTTGTAGCTGTGATATGCCAGGTAC
Organism: Canis aureus; assembly: GCF_053574225.1. Lineage (NCBI taxonomy): Eukaryota > Metazoa > Chordata > Mammalia > Carnivora > Canidae > Canis > Canis aureus. The sequence continues at coordinate 18,885,675 of NC_135642.1, read as the reverse complement.
TGTGCTAAGTATTGGGAATAGAGAAGTGAACGAAGTGGTTTCCTCCTGCATGGAGATCATGCTTGATGAGTGAGGCAGATATTAAGCAAATGCATAAACACACAGACATACATATGCACACATGCATGTATAATAACATACTGGTATAAGTTGTTGTAATTTCTATGGTGAAAGTATTGTGACTGGGGGATCGAAGATTTAAAATTCTCTAGTAACTGTATTAAAGAAGGTAGGAAACAAACTGGTGAAATAAATTTTAATTAAAATATTTTTATTTATCCATATCCAAAATATTACTTTTCAACATGCAATCAATATGGAAAAATAATATTTTCCTTCTTATGTATGAGTCTTCAAAGTCTGCTGTGTATTTTGTACACACTGCATGTCTCAAATCAGACCAGCTGTATTAGAAGAACTCAAAAATCACATATGGCCATGGCTACCCTATTGGATGGAGCAGCCATATAGATTCTCAAAGGCTTATTGGTGCTGACCATGAGCTTGCCCTAATTTTCTCACAAAGGAGTATTATCACTCAGGTAGGGTATGACTTGACTGCTTGAGTGGCATACTCCTGACAATTTTAATTCCACTTAAGGCTGAAGGTGGTAGGTAAAGCTGATATATAAAATTAGAAGTTTTTGTATGGCTCCACTATGTAGAACTAGAACTGAATTTCAAGGAGGCAGTTTTAAACTCAAAACTTTAAACAAGAACTTTCAGGAAACAAATGAGACGCCCTGTCTTGTACTTTTTGTCATGAAACCAACCAAGTTAAAGGCTGTTGCCCACTTGGTCTAGGATTCAATAATTCAGTGAAGGCTACTATCAGATGATCTCTCAAGTTCCTTTGAATCATGAGATTCTGTAATTGAATTAAACTTGAGATATTCTTCCAACAAAGTATGGTATTTTTTTCTTTTTTGGCTCTTATTTAGAAAGCACTAGAAAATGCTTCTGAAAGCATTTTATTTTCAGAGGAAACAAGCTTTCACCTATAGCTACACATACAGAAAGAATTTAATAATTTAGGCAACCATTCAAATAATTTTAGAGAAATGATGAAAATATTTTGGTAGGGTGAAGTAGAAATCATCTCTTTAACTCCGTGTTTCTTAACTAGAAAAAAGGCCTGATAGTATAACTATTAGTATAAATTAGGCCTAATGAATTTTCACCCTCTATAGCATGTTGGACTCATCTATAATCTTTTTTTTTTAAGATCTATCTATTTACTTGAAAGAGAGAGAGAGAGAGCAAGCACAAGTGGAAGGGAGGAGGAGAGGGAGGCAGAGAGAGCAGCAGATTCCCCGTTGAGTGTGGAGCTGGGTACAAGTCTCTATCTCACACCCCAAGACCAGAACCTGAACCGAAGTCAAGAGCTGGACACTCAACCGACTGAGCCACCCAGGCCCCCTCATCTATAATCTTATTTGACTGAATCCACCAATATTAGTGATGGTGGATTATCTTACAGTGGAATTATAACTGTTCATTTATATATGGTATTACAAATTATAAATCGACAGATTTTCTATACTGTGGAACTCAGTGGGCCTGGGAAATGCTGACTTATTATAGTCACTTCTCCACAAATATTAAATCAATACATTTTGTTTCCTGTTTGTTGGCAAGAATGGCCTTCATGAGTCTGGGCCTGCTTGGGGCTGAATACTTACCTCCATAATGCTGATAAGACAAAACTCTGCTCAGCCAGACAGCTAGGGATTCTCTCTGTTTTTAACCCGGGAGACAAAAATTAACATTTAAAAATATTAAAGCACTTAATTTTTTAATATATAAACACCTGGGTGGCGCAGTCAGCTAAGCATCTGACTCTTGTTTTTGGCTCAAGATCTCATGGGTGGTGAGATCAAGCCTTGTGATAGACTCTGCCCTCAGCGTGGAGGCTCTGCTTGGAATTCTCTCCCTTTGCCCCTCTTCCTACTCTTGCAGGTAATCACGTGTGTTCATTCTGTCTCAAATGAATAAATAAATCTTCAGAAACAATAGAAACATATAAAATTGCTTACTAGAGGGAAGGTGGAGGTGTTGAATGAAGTAGGTGACAGGGGTTAAAATAGATAAATAAAAGCATATAAAGATATAAAGTTATCAGAGAGGAGGACAAACCATGAGAGACTCCTAACTCTGGGAAACAAACTAAGGGTTGCAGAAGGGAAGGTGGGTGGGGGGATGGGGTAACTAGATGATGGGCATTAAGGAAGGCACGTGATGTGATGAGCACTGGGTTTTATACTATATGTTGGCAAATTGAATTTAAAGAAAAGGAAATAAAGTCAATTACTTGGAGAAGAGTGAGATAATGTATTTCACAGTAATAAGCATTCATTTTTATTTGCTTTTTAAATAATTAAGGTTAAGGTTGTTTCTAGAAATCTGCAGATTTTTTAAATTTTGATATTTGTGTTATGATTATTTTCAATGTGTAAATGCTTTCTATGGATCTTCTCTTATTAACCCTATCTACTCCAATCTATCCTCCCTCTGCTCTACACCCCTCATTCATGCCCTGCCTCCTACCCCATATACACACATTACCCTCACGCATGCCTCATTTGCGCACGTAAACACACACACACACATGCAGAGCAATAGATGAGTCCACTCTTTTAAGGCTGCAAAGTTGTTCTCTATGTTCCCAGGTGAAGTAAGAGTGCCCTTAGGCCTCATTTATGTCTTCTTGGGCTCTTTCTGTCCTATCTGTTGCCAGATTCCTCTGAAACTAGTTTAAAGCCATTAGTTCTATGCTCAAAGAATAGTTTAGGCCATAGAAGAATGTGCAGAGTGCTAAATGGTATCCTTGTCTTATTTAGAAAGTATTTCACTCAGGTGAAAATGAAAAAAATAGAAAGGTCTTTCCTTTTTTTTTTTTTTTTAATGATAGTCACATAGAGGAGAGAGAGAGAGAGAGAGAGAGAGAGAGGCAGAGACATAAGCAGGCTCCATGCACTGGGAGCCTGATGTGGGATTCGATCTCGGGTCTCCAGGATCGCGCCCTGGGCCAAAGGCAGGCGCCAAACCGCTGCGCCACCCAGGGATCCCTCCTTTTTTCCTTACTGTTTAACTTTCCTATTTAGTGAACATTATTTCTGAATGCACGCTTCACCCCAGCCCTGTACAGGAGGGTAAGCCCATTCCATCCTTACTTAGTTCACAAGTAAGCAGAGGGACGCATTCATCAAAACACTGGCTTTTCTACCATGTGACAAATTAGGTAATGACAAGTGTGTGAGCTATCATGGCGTGGGCATGATGGGGAGGGAGTGACAAGCTCTGCCCACCTCTCTGAAGAGATGGTATTTGGGCCAGGCCTTCAAGAATGCTGTGCACTTCTGGCACGTGGCAGGGGGTGGGGGAGCTGCAGCCCAGCCAGAGAGAACAAAGTAGAGAAAGCACAGGGCAAGTGTGGGGAGCAACAGGTGGTGTGAAGTGACTGGCTAGTTGGGAGTCAAGGCCACAAAGCCAAGAGTGGTCATGTTATGAAGAGCCTAAGGGCTGGAACTGCCCTGGAGACTTTCATCCCTCTCTCTTAACCTTTGGAATGTTTTTCCAAAGGTCGAAAGATGGAGACTAGAGAGTCTTCCAGAATACTAGATTGGAAAATATGAAAAACAATCAGGCTACATTTTGCTGGTGGTGGCAGCAGGCAGGGGTGGCTTCTTGCTCCTCCACCACTTCCTTCTTCTTCTCTAAAATAGCAAGAATGCATCTTTTTGTAATAATTTTGCGAACAATAGTGCATAGAATGCCTAGACATAGGGAAATTCGGGTACCACTCTGTACTAGTTTTCTATTCAAAAACAAAATGCCGTTATCTCATAGACATGAAATGTTAATGAGCTGTGTTTCTGTGCCCACTGGGAGCCACCCATGGGCCAGTGCTGCTGTGGAGAGTGCTAGAGATTACTGAGTAGAATGTCAGAATTCAAGTGACCTCAAAGCCCCATTGTGACCAAATGGCCCTTTGCATGAATGGGGATGTTCACACTGTGGCCTGTGACCACAGAAAAGGGAGCTGATACACCATCTCTAGACGATTATGTAGTTTTTCACCAGACTACTCCTGAAATGAGGCTGAGGATCCCATGGGAGACCAGAAAAATCAAATGTTAAATCTGTGCCCTCCCCAGGTTGTAACATCTGAAAAGCCACCACAATGGAAAGTGACTGATTAATCTTGTCGACTCTGGTGAGCTGGTACTCGGATGTTAAGAGCCAAGACCACATTAGTATGACAGTCAGACTAGACTAATCAGGGTAGCCACGTTATTTTGTGCATATAGACACAACCTGGATTCCAACAATAAATAGTATCTTGTCCTGACTTTTGATAAGGCACTTTCTGTATATAGGGTTAATTTGAACCCTTTCTTGCTAACCCAAGCACCCTACTCCTTCAGCCTCTAAAGGGCCAGGGTAGCCAGCATCCAGACTTGCAAGCTCGCAGCTACAAACATTTTTCTGAGTTCATAAAAGGCCATCCCAGGATCACCTTCATGCATTTCAGAAAGGGATGTAAGAGATCAATGAATTGAATTTTGGCAAACTTAAGCTTCTTATACTTAAACTAATTTCTCCAAAATCTGTCTCAACTTCTCTCCACCGTATCTGGAGTTGGATATTTCATTTTTGGTCCCTACCTCAACCCCTCCACTCATCCACAAAGTTTGTTACTTTCTGTTCACTCAGACTTTTCTCCCTTTCTTAAAAAGTCAGCTTTTTCTCTTACCTAAACCCTTATCCTGGTAGCTCTTGTGGCTCTGCCTTGTTTTTCCTATTATCTACAACTCTTTCCCCCACAATCTCAAGAAAACACAAATAACTCACCTTATTTCATTTTCATTGTAGTAAGTATTTCTTGAGTGCCTACTGTATGTCAGTGTTGTGTGCTGTGAAGAATATCAAGGGAGGTTAGAGTCCCTGCCCTGAAGACCTGACAATTTAAACAAGGAATTGGTGAAGTGGACAAGTGTAACAGTAAGGTGTGGCAAAGTATGTGCCAAGCAAAGTTGAAACCCTGTGTTTGGGGGACCTTATGGAAAATGGGACCATGACTGGAGATAAGAGACTCCACAGGGGCTGCATTTGACCCCCGTCTGATGGTGCCAATGGTGAATAATCTTTGATTTCTGATTGTTTTCAGTACTTGTGCAGTATCTGGTACTGCAGCACTTAATTAACACGATGCATTTAATAATGTGACAGTCTTTTAAAATATATAATTTGTTTCATGCCTAATTTTGTCACCTATGGTGGATCTGGTCTCCCTGGCAGAGAGTAAACCCCCTTGGTGCCAGCTCTTCTATTCCTCAGGGACATAGCATGGGCTTAATTAACCTTGGCTGGGTCATGATGACCCATGATGGGTCAATAGATTGGTTACTTCAAACAATCTGACATTAAGAACCCAAGACCTCCTTTAAATCAGGGCCTGGTGTTTAGAATCATAGTGCACCGCCTGATATATTTCGAAACGCTGCAGCCCTCTTTAAAGCTGTACTCCACTAGAGTCTGCCTAATGCTCCCAAAGGACTCTCTATAGAGAAGCTTCTTTAGAGACACCGAGATCTTTGAAACTAAATTTAGAACCAAAGTAACCTGATGTTGGTGGCCACTTATCAACCTTGTCCAGAGCACAGCTAGCTCTGCTCTGTGGTCTGGTATGATTGAAGGGGAGGAGCCTGCAGAGGAAGTGGGCAAAGCCCACATGGGAAATCTGAGCAGTCTCTGCAGCCTCCAATTCCAGACCAAAGCAAAAGTTTATCACAGAGGCATTTTTCTTTATTTCATGAACTTGGTATTCGGTCAATACTTGTTCTGTTACATGGTAAGCTATTTATGGACTCAGGGAACTCTGGCTTCTTGACTGATGCCATTTCCTAGGGGTTGTTATAGCCAATCTTCTTGCCTCATAGAATTGTTGGAAAGGATGGATGAATTGTTCATGAGCAATCCCAAACATTAGACAGTCTGTACTGTAGTCACCTCACCCCGATGTCAGGATCACATTCATCTCAAACTGGATGCAGTATCCTTCCAGGTGGCTTCTTGCCTGGACCACCTCCCTTAACCTTCAGAAGTCAGCAAAGCCAGATCTTGGCTTATCAGACATCAGCGTGTGATGATTCCTTCTGCCTCCCCACCTCATACAATGGAACAGAAGGGAAGGCTGGCCACTTGAATTTCTCTTCATCACAGTGTTTTCAAGATTTCAGTTATCACTCTCATGCAGCAGTGCCCTTTGGATCCAGGAAGCCTTGCTGTCTAAGGACTTGATTTTCTGGACTGCTAGCTTGTGTTCAAGGATGTTCCTTTCTCAAGCAGGGCACTAAGCAGTTTTAGGAAACGCTGATACAACTGTAGCAATTTTCCCCAATTTGTTCCTGACAAAGAACTCTCCTCAAAATTGAGTTGGCTTCTTTTCTTTTGTTCGAAAATGCTGGTAAACACAATTAGCCTCATTAACCTCAGTTTCTGTTTCATAACTGAAAATTAGCCTACAATCACTGGTTTGCTGGAAAGCACAGTTGTAATTAGTCTTTAACAGACTGATATGAAAAATCTGCCTCTTCTTTAATTTCTTTGACATCTCCATGCATTTGAAAACACGTCTGAACTCTCTCATAGTGGCACTGGGGATGGAAGTAAAAATAAATCAGGGATTTAAATCAAGGATCCCAAGCTGAGACGTTAAAACCAATATTCTTGCACATGGAAATTGGATACGAGGAGGCATTTGTTGAGGAGGAGATGACGAGAAGATAGATCCTATGAAGCCTATTCCCAATACCGCTTCTGACACGTCCAAAGAAAGGGCCAGTATGCTGATGAATCTGTCATCCGTAGGCAAAATCAAATGATTATTGGCAAAAAAAGATAGGGGAAAAATTAGTTGCTGTCTTGGCACACGTGAAGAATCATGATATCAACTCTCAAAAACTATATTGTTGACCAGGTTTACAATGCCCCCTTTTGTGGGCAAAAAAGTCACATTTCATGAGCAGTCTTGGAACTTGTTCATCTTTCAGTCCAACACCTGAAGGCTGGACTTTCGGGCCTTGTGATCAGACAGCTGGGATTATGAGTCTCATCGAGAAACTCTATGGCCATCATCCTTCAGTGGACAGGAGCCTACAGAAAGTGTCCAAAAGGATGAGGATGTTCATTTCCTTTTGATCAACCTGCAATTTGCTGAGGTAAAGGGAAAGTAATTTGAAGTAGTTCAACCAGGTCTGTCTCTGGGCCTGAGTTAAAACAGGATGTGATCCGGGGAGCCTGGCTGCGATGGACATCCATTTGGTAGAGCCCATCAACCTGGATTAGTCCCTGAGGTAGCAAATCAAACGCATATACTGATGTGTGCTCTTCTGGGTTGCTGGCTTTGGGGATGGCATGATGGAGATGAATGCTTCAGTGCTCAGGAATCTGAGGCCAGTGGGATCTGGTGTGTGTGTGTGTGTGTGTGTGTAGGGGTAGGTGATATAGGGCACATCCTTAGGCTGAAGCATGAATGACTCCAAATGAGGCTCATTGTGTAAGGTGCCCTGAAGTAGAAGATGGGAGATCTATGAGTGGCAAACATCTTTTCCTTTATTGGCCTCAGTTGACTTTTGGTGGAATGAGGAGTTAGGAGGTTATAACCCCTAAGACCCATCTAGTTCTGGCACCCTTTGAGTGGATACTAGGCAAAGTCATAATCTCCAGCCTGCACAAACAAGTATTAGATTCCTTAATATAGACATAATTCTTTTCTTTGTCTCTTCACCTGCTCCCCAAACTACTTTATTGTCTTAACCTCCACTAAATGTTCTTAATTCCTGACTTGTTTTTCTGTGGACTTCAACAGTGCCCCCTGGCAGGCACATGCTCAAAGACCCTGAATTGTGCTCCGCACCCATGTGGGCTCTGGCTGGAGGGCTATGAAATGGAGCCCAGCTGTTCTATCTGAGTGCCCAAACTGCAAATGAGAAATCTTATAATTCAAATTGAAGTTCTCCTGTGTCACCCCCTGCACTTCTTATAGAGTCCCATAATACCGAAATAAAATAGTCACTAAGTCAGGAAATAATCCAGGGCAGTAAAGTAGCTTTTATTAGGCACCTAAGGCATCAGATGCAAATAAAGTAATGAGAGAGGAAATTAATATTATTTTCTCTGTGCTTGTTGGAGAAGGCATGTGTGACACTTGACTGAGTAGCAATATCTCTGAAACATCTTCCTTATTCTCTTCGGCATTGTTTATGCAAGAGTCTCTGGCTGTGCAATAAGCAGGCTCAAATGGTCATGTGGTTGGGCAAGATAACTGGGTCTAATTACTGAGAGTCCCTGACAGAAGTGTCTGAGTTGAGAAATCCATCTGAAGAATTCCCAGGTATGTACTTTTTAGGAACCGCTGTATTCCAAAGAATGACACCGAGACTCCTACTTGCAGGGATGTGTTTGTGCTTGGCTGTCCCTTACCCTGTCTCACTTTCTCTAGCCTCACAGCCATATGCTTTGTCTGTTTCATTTTCTATTCATTTCAAACAGGCATCATGTATCCCACAGAAAGAGTAAGATTAGGGGTGGTTATTTTGACAAGACATTTGGGAATAGGCACCTCCCTCTTCCTTTGGCATTCATTTCTTGCATGTTTCTTTTGGGTAATTAAATATGGAAAGGTCACCTAGCATCCTGGCAAGTACAGGAAATGGGAGGGGGGACATGAAGTAAAAGCCAACAATCAATATGAGAAAGTCAACACTGTGTTTTTGTTTTTCTTCCAGTTTCTCCAGAAAGGGATTAGTGAGGTATTGATTATTCATATGCCACCTACTTCCCCAAAGATTTTTGAGGCAGTCCAATGTGAGAGCATCTCAGTAACACCTGCATGCTCCTAAATTTAATTTCTTGGCAAAATAACAAAAAGCCAATGCAGAAATATGATTTGTGTGCTTCTAAGTTCCAGTGGAATAAAAAATTTGTCTCAGGGAAAACATCTGTATTCACTTGTTCCAGTTCTTTGTTCCACCATCCAGTCACGTTATCTTCATTTCAAGAAAATATTTGCTTCCCTGTCCTGCTCAGATGTACATGTCAAAACATGTGCAGCTACAAGATTTGGAGCTTTCCATTTCTTGCACCTTCTTGGCCCAACCCAGCAAGAAGGGCGAACTATATCCCGCAGCCCCCAGCATCTAAGGGGGCTTGTGTCAGAATGAACCCTCTTTCAACAGAGCTACTTCTCTAGAGGATTGCCACCCCCTCTGGATCAGTTCTGATAGTTGACATTACAATTGTGACCATTTGGAAATTCTGAGCTCTACTCATAAAACTGGGTTGTCACTACTGTGAACCTATCCCAGGCTTTCTCAGTCCCTGGTTTTCTTTGTGCTATTCCTTTGGCCCGAAATTCTCCCTATTTACACTACCTGTCACAATCCTCCTCATTCTTCATGGCTTGAAAGACTGCTATTTCATGAAGGCTTTGGTATCAGTTGTCATGATAAACCTGAGTAACAAGTAATCAAACTGTAATAGCAAACTACAGTAAACACTGATTGATCCCCACAAGTCCATAGGTCAATTGTATGATTCTTATGGTCTCAGTTGGGTTCATCCATGTAACTGCAGACAGCTGTGTGATGACAGAAAGGTATGTTAATCTTGGCTGGCCTTTCTCACATATGAGGTTGACTGGCTGTGAGGAGGCCTAGGGTAGCCTTAATTGGGACAACTGTGCTTTCCTCCACATGGTCTCTCATCCTTCAGAAGGTTGGCTTGGGCCTGGTCTCATGACAGTGTCGGGGGCTGAGAGACAGAGGCAATGTGCAAATTCCCCTGAGGCTTAGGCTCAGAACTGGCAAATCATCATTTCTGCTGCTTTCTGTTGGCTAGCTCAAGCCACAAGCCCAACTCAGTTTGAAGGAGTGGGGAACTAGATTCTATCCCTCATAGAAGAAACTGCAAAATCACATTGTAATGGGCATGGAGAGGAAGAATGAATAATTGGAAATTTTTTTTCAGTCATTCGACCACAACTTTTCTGATCACCTGGCTTGAAGTGATTTTGATTTATTCTTATCATTTGGATAGCAATTGGAAAATAGAATATTATTTGGTCACTTGCTTTGTCTTCCTTTATGACCCTTAAAGTGAGAAATCATGTCTCATTCATTCTTTAGGCTTCAAGTTGCTTCATTCGCTGACTTGCCCCTCTTAAGCATTATGCATATTTAAACATAGAAACAGTCTACAAATAAAGCAAGATAGAAAACATAAGCACACAGAATTTTCAGTCTGGAATGACCTCGAAAGTTCATGCTGTCATTCTGTCCGGTAATAGTATATAAGCTGCTCTAAATAGAAAGCTGATAGAAAAATGGTCTCAACATGTAGAGAAGCCCCTCAACTAATCAATGCCTGTTGCAAACATCTGTGTACCCTAATATTCCAGGTTTACATTTCCTACTTCTCAGCAGAGAAAGAATGGCTACTTTCTCATTTTCATCCTAGCCTTTACTGTCTGCCTTCTTCCTCTCACTATGATTCAGCTACATACTTCATTAACAACAATGATATCCACTCATCATTCCAAGTTGAAAGCCTAAGTGTCAAGCAGTGCCTTGCACCTAATGGGTAATCAATAACTGCTGTCAATGGAAGAGATTCCTTCCACCTTTGTGTTTCAAGGTCCCACCTAATCAAGGGTTCTCCATGAGAACTATTATATGATCCTGCAGGAAATTCTGGCTTCTCTGATGTCTTTCTTGACTTCCTTCCTGAAATATGGCTCCCGAGAGAGTCAGTACACCTCAGACCTTCAGCGAATACTAAGTCTCCATCTGCTTGAATCTTCCAACCAGCCTTTTGGCAAGAGTTGGATTTTTCAGAAAACAAGCCCAATCCAGTTGGGGATGGGGGTGGTGGTGGCAAGGAGTGAACTCTGCTCTGAAGAGAAAGGGAAGATTGAGTGCTGTATTGATTCCTTCATCTTAAGTGCTCTCCACTCTGCAGAATGGAATTCAATTAATATTTCAGATTTTTAATGAAACTTGTTCTCACCATGACTTTTCCTGTCACCATTGATTTGAGTTCTAGGTTTGTAGACCTCAGTATTAAAGGTCTTTTATAATCTGTATATACTCTCATAGTTTTCCTGTTTGGGTTTGCTTCCTCAGCCAAATCACTGACAAATAAAAGCCTGTTTTTTCTTTCACTTTAGGAACAGTTTTTAAAGAAAGCCTTTTTAAGTATACAATTCTGTACCTTTTATTGTTAGTTATAGGTTAGTATGTTAAACCTCGGTTTATAATACAATGTATCTTTCAGATTCTCTCTGACCCATTTTCTTTGAATCTGTTCCTGTGATGGTTAATTTTATGTGTCAGCTTGACTGGATCTCAGGGTGCCCAGATATTTGGCTGAAGATTATTCTGGGTGTGTCTGTGAGAGTGTTTCCAGATGAGATTAGCATTTCACTCTATAGGCTAAGGCAGATTGTCCTCCTTAGTCCTGGTAGACATTATCCAACCTGAATTCTCTCTCTCTTTCTCTCTCTCTCTGCCCGACTGCTTGAGCTGAAACTTCAGTCTTTTGCCTTCAGACTGAGACACCATTGGTGCTCCTGGTTCTCAGGCCTTTGGACTCAGATTGGAGTTTATATCACCAGCTTTCTTTCCTATGTCCCCAAATCATGGACAGCAAGTTGTGGGACTTCCCAGCCTCCACAATTGTGTGAGCTAGTTTCTTACAATAAATCTCTTTATATACATCCAATTAGTTCTGTTTCTCTGGAGAATCCTGACTAATATAGTCCATTATCGTGATATGACTATGGCTTTTTTAAACTTAGGACAACCTGATATCTGGTTCCCTCTGGCCATTTAGCCTCAACTGCCAGCATTTCTCAATCAACAGAGGTCAACAGAAGTAATCAAATTGACAGCCCCCTCTGCCCTTTTACCTTTCAGGATGGTCTGCTATTCTTTATGACTTTCAAGATTCTATCTTTACTGATTTCCTTGAAATTTGGTCTTCCTTATCAGAGGAGGACAGCTTTTCACTTTTGCCTTTCAAAAAGAAAGAAGAAAAAGAAGGAAGGAAGGAAGGAAGGAAGGAAGGAAGGAAAGAAAGGAAGAAAGAAAGAAAGAAAGAAAAGAAAAGGAAAGGAAAGAAAAAAGAAAGAAAAGAAAAGAAGAAAAGAAAAGGAAAGAAAAGAAAGAAAAGAAAAGAAAGAAAAGAAAAGAAAAGAAAAGAAAAGAAAAGAAAAGAAAAGAAAAGAAAAGAAAAGAAAAGAAAAGAAAAGAAAAGAAAAACTTTCCAAAATCATTTCTTTCTTTTCCATAGTCAGGGTCTTTTTGAAATTTTATATAGTACTCTCTTAAAACAGGCTAGAAATGGTTACCAGACTTTCAATTTAGAGTAATAAATTATTGGCCAAAATCTTCCCAAGTGTTTGTTTCAAAATGTTTTAAAATGAAATCTCAAAGGTAACTTTAATGTAACTTTTTACTTTGTAATTATTTATTCCTGATATTCTCTCAGAGATTTCAAATAATAATAGATTTCTCTTTTCTTTGTTTGTCTTTATCCTTTAAGAGAAACCTCTATTCTTCAGGCAGTTAAAACAACATTGATCGAGCGACTGCTAGATAACTGGTGCTTGTACGGGGGACTGAGGATCCAAATGTTCTCAGGCTGTGCAAGGAATATATATTTTTTTTTTTTGCAAGGAATATTTTGTGTGTCTTCCCACCAAAAGCCTGACCAGGAGCCTGATCAGGATCCTGAGGAGACTGACTAGGAATGCTGGGTAGGCCTTTCCTTCTTTCGTTTTGCTCCCTCTGATTCCAAATGATGTTTTGGGCACTTGATGTTCATCTAGTTACTGAGTAAGATATTGAACAGATTTCCTTCTTGTTAGGATGCAATTTTAAATGGAAATATTTCTGTTTTTTAAATTATTTCTGCCACTTTTGAATACTAGGCTGTGGTCATTCCAAACCTTAGGTCTCATCACATTCCAGGTAGTATAATCCTTATACCATCAACTATTTATGCCTCCTTACATTTTCTGGCTGTACTTTTTCCCCTCCTAAAGTGTATTCCTATTTCCTATCTGCCAGCCTTTCCCATGAATGCTCAGACACAGAATTTCTTTCAGTTTTCTGTAATCTCAGTTTCTAACACCAATAAATAATCTACCTATCACTCTAAGGACTTACGAACTTCCCCTTCTTATCAACTTGACATATTTTTAATTTTTGTCTTTAGTTTTTACATATCGTTGCTTCAGTTCTCTGATGTGACTTCTTTGCATCCAGTTCTACACACTAGCTACCTAATTTTTGCTTTTCAAACTCTCACTTTTCCTTTCTTGTTCTTTGCAGAGGCTCCTCCCGCCCCAGGCTCTTGCTCCAATGCTTACTTCTCTGGCCTTTCTCACCAGGGGTCTGCTGTCTGCTTAGCTGCTTGGCTCATAGCTTTTCTTGGAATCCATTCATTTACCTCTGTGTCCTTACCTCCTCCTTCTCTTGCCTATGCTCACTAAATTTCTCTTACCTAATTGTGCAAAACAGAATTTCCAGAAATTGGAAAGTCTCTTTACCCACCCCACCCCAACCTCAGTCTCCATCACCATTCACCATGGTGAAACAGCAGGATCTCACGAGAGGTTGATTTAGTTGGACAATACTGTGAGCAATTTTGGCAATGCCTTATGGCCTCTCCCAGGCACAGTGTCCCCTTCATGCTTCTCATCCTCTCTTTATTGGTTACTGGAAACCTCTCTACCATGCAAAGAGATTTGGTTAACATTTTATTTTGACAGTTTCAACTTACAGAAAAGTTGCAATAATAGTAGAAAAACTTCCCATGTACTCTTGACTCAGAGCGCCATTCAAGTTTTGATAAATGTCTCATCAACATCCCTTATAGCAGAAGGTCCACATGAAGTGCATCCACTGAGCCAGTTGTCAGTATCCCCAGTCTTTTAATCTGGAATGTTCCTTAGTCTTCCCTAATCCCCATGACCTTGACATTCTTAAGACTGTAGTCCAGTCGCTTTATAGAATTTTCCTCAGTGTAGGTTCTGTAGTGTTTCCTCATGATCTTATGGAGGGGATATCATAGATGCTGTGATAAATGCATTGTGGGTTGATATTTTGAGACTATGTAAAATCCTATTTCTCATCCAATTTTTGCCCACAAGTTTTAGAATCCTTTGGTGTATTTTTTGCCTGAATTGATTATTACTGTGATGGAAATTGCAGGTATTCAATAATACCATTCCTTCTACATTCATTAGTTGATTTCTTATCCTAAAAAAATTTTCCTTCTCAGCTCATTAATTTATTCATTCATTTATTTATATCGGTGTGGGCTCAAGGCTTCCTATTTTATTCAATATGTTGTAATGCACTCTCATAATATCTATTTTGATGCTCAAATTGTCCAAGTTCGGTCAATGGAAGCCCTGTATATGGGAGCTTTTGGCATGTCTCCATCACTGCCCTATCATTTCCTCGGTTTCGGTTATAAAAAGATGTCCTGGACTCATCTTGTTCTTTGCCTGACCCAACCCTGGAAAACCAGTCATTTATATATATATATGTATATATGTGTAAGTGTGTATATATATGTGTGTGTGTGTATACCTATGTGTGTATACATACACGTATTTATTCTCCTTCTAACTATATTGAAAACTATGGGTGCTCATTGATACTTCTTATTTTTTTAAAGATTTATTTATTTATTTATTTATTTATTTATTTATTTGGGAGAGAGAGGATGCAATCTGGGGGAAGGGCCAAGGGAGAAGGAGAGAATCTTCAAGCAGACTCCCCACTGAGCAGGGAGCCTGATATGGGGCTGAGGCTCTGAGATCATGACCTGAGCTGAAATCCAGCATCGGACACTTAACCTGAGCCACCCAGGTTCTCCCTCACTGATACTCCTGATTCCAGTACAACACCACAGGGTTTATTCTAGCTTCCCATCTTTCTATACTTATACTTCCTTTCCCTGACAGTGAGAAGGTTGGCACCCTGTATTTCTATTCCCCTGCATGTAACCAATCTCCTGACCTCACCGGCTACTGTGCTCCTGGTACAAGCCCAGCCTCTTCCTGGGCCTGGCCTCCTTCAGATCACCTACATATTTGTGACTGCCTTAGTGTCTTTTTGTTAAAGGAAATAAATAAACCAAGAAATATCTATTTAAAAAGGGAAGGCAAAGAGCGAAAGCACAGTGCTAAGAGTTTTTATCCAAACCATGTTTGTTATTGCCATCTCTCATTGAAATTTGGCAATTACTTCTTTACCACTTATGAACTAATCAGAAATAATTTAAAAATATATCTTTGACTTTTTTGCTCTAATATTTATATTTGTTGACAACATGTGCTGTTGCTACCAACAGTTACTAGCCAATTGTCTTTGAGAATAGATGGGAATATAAGATACCCAGTTTTGAGCTGTGAAGAGAATAATTTCTATTTTGATCCAAATGGGTTGTTAGGATGTACAAACAAGGATCCTCAAAATCTTGGTGGCTTAACATAGCAAAAGCTTAGTTCTTTTTCGTGCAATATGCCCAAAGAAGGTAGACAGATGGAGATCTCAGAGACCTAACCTGATGGAAGCTTTATTTCTAAATGTGTTCCTGTGATTTCCAGAGTTATAGGAAGAGATTGTGATCAATTGCACACTGGCTTTAAAGTTTCTACCAGGATGTGAAGGATAGCATTTCTGCTCACATTTCACTGGCCAAAGCAAATCATATGACCATTACTTCCCAGGAGATGGGGAATTCCTGCCATGTGTCTTGAGAAAAGAGAGTATGAAATATTCAGAGACAAGCACTAATGATTCTCATAGTGTCCTTGGACAAGGGACATCAAGGCCAGCACTGTGACTTTGGCTCTGCCTTTTATTACCAGTTTTACCTTGTATTGTTTCCATTTCTTTATCTGTAAGGAAGGAAAACTTAGCCTATGTGGTTATTACAAAAGAATACTAAAAATGCTTTACAAACTGTAAATACTTTAAGAAGCATGAGAGCATCATGGCTACTCTAATAAATGTTCCTGGATGGCAGATAAGTTCCCTGGGAACTTCCATATTCCAGGTGCTGAGGAGGATAACCTTCTGATCTCGTTGTAAAAGTAATAGGCACTTGGTGTTGAACATTTGCTAATACAAAAACACATAAATAAGAAAATACAAATACCCGTTATTTCAAAACAGAGCATTATTTACCTTTTGGTATTCAACTTCCCCTTTATTTTCTGTGTATAGTTTAAGTAGTTGAAATAATGCACCATATTTGGTATTATTACATCAGTGTGCATTTATTTTCAAATTATAATTTGAACTTTATATTCAATATTTTTCTATATTTTTACTTAAACATTAAACTTTTTCATAATTATGAATTTCTTTGAAATAGTGTTTTTTGAAGCCCACATAATATTTTGTAATTAAACATTTATCTACTGTTGGGCGTTTAGACTGTTTTCACACACATGATATTCATGTTTACTTAACTCTGCCAAAGATGAAAGATTTCCTTGCCTCCACACTGTACCCATTCTGTATTTCAGATTCATTCCTCATCCCCCTCTGCTCTGCTCCACATTACAGGCCCCCAGGTCAGTTGGCTGCCGGCTGAACTTACCTGGTGGAAGACACTAACAGAAGGCTGCAGAGCAGGGTAAGAAAGATGCCCAGCTGTTTCTTCCCTTTACTCTGTCTTGGATGTTTTCTCTGGCAGTAGCCATGTCTCCTCCTTGACTCTGGCTCTCACCAGATAAGATTCCCTGGACATGACCCAACCTCTTACTCCGGTAACACTCCCTTCTCCCTTTGTCTCTCTTGCCTGGGTGTGATACTGGCTTCCTGCTGTTGCTCATCTCTCGTTATCTCCCGGTTGATACTTAGCTGCTCCATCACTTGGGTTACCAATTCCCTGCATTAAATTCTCTCTGAAGAATGGCTGCCTAGGAAAACCACTGGGGCCTGAAATGGAGAACAGTTGGAAGGAGTGAGGGAAATGGACCAAGGGATGGACACTGAGTATTGACGTTGGTGATTTTTTAAATTTTTAAAAAGACTTATTTAATTATTTAGAAAGAGAGAGCAAGTGTGGTGGAGAGGGGCAGAAGAAGAGGGAGAGAGGGAATCTCAAGCAGATTCCCCACTGAGCAGGGAGCCGGATGTCCCTGAGATCATGACCCGAGTCCAAATCAAGTGTTGGACACTTAACTGATTGAACCACCCAGGTGCCCTGGAGATGTTCTATTAGTTAAGCTGGATGATGAGTAGAAGTGCATTCATGTTATGATTACCATCTGAACGAAGTTAAAATGTATACTTGGGCAGCCCGGGTAGCTCAGCGGTTTAGCACTGTCTTCGGCCCAGGGCATGATCCTGGAGACTTGGGATCGAGTCCCACGTCAGGCTCCCTGCATGGAGCCTGCTTCTCCCTCTGCCTGTGTCTCTGCCTCTCTCTCTCTCTCTCTTTTAAATAAATAAATAAATAAATAAATAAATAAATAAATCTAACTATCTTTAAAAAATATGTATGCTTACATATGTGATATACTTAGTAGAATAAATAAAATGTACATATAAAATATACATTGAATATATAAGACATATAATATGGAAAATGGAAATACTTCTAAAGCTCAGTTCATAATTGGCCAAACCTTAATTTTGAAGGAATAAAGATTTTAAAATGTGTTTCCCTTACTCTGTATCCATTATTGCTGGTGCAGAAAACCATGCATAGCTATAAATATCCAGGTTTTTTCTGCTCTAACATGAAAACTCTTTATAGAATGATTGCTGTGAAAAGTCTCCTTCTTCTTACTGCTGTGATGGGAGGTTACTGTAAATTTTCTTATCTTCTTGATGAGAAGGCTCATCATTTGTGAGGCTCTTTCTTACGACTCAAAGGTCCTGATTCCACAGCCCTTTCCCGTGTCACAACATCAAGCCTACCACCAGGCCACAGCAGCTGTGGATGAAATGCATTCACTTACTATCTCACTGGGCTTTGGCTGTTTAATGTTAAATTCCCACTCCACGTGAACACCCTATGCAAGATGTAGTCAGGGGTCACTCCATCAATCACTCCCTATTGACTGCTATTCTGCACCCTTTTTCTATAGTCTAAATGTCCATCTTCCGTCCTCTCATCTAGTCATTTTTAGGAAGAAGGTGACTCTTGATGTTCCCCAAAATGAGAATATCGGCAGAGCTTCTGCTCTTATACACCATGGGTTCCTCATTTGTAGTGTTTATTTTATTAACTCCTACACATGCATATCTGCGCTTTTATTTATATCAGCCACAATTTGGAAGTCAGGTCAGGTTCTACTGTTAGTCGTGGCCAGCGACTCTCTGATTTTTGTGGCCAGATATCCCTCAAAATGTGGCGCCTTTCCAATGTCCCTGAGAATAGCCCTTCCCCAGGGGTTCACCTCTTGCTGCTTGTTTTTCTTATAGTATTTGCAGTGATCATGCAGGGAATCATAATAGCTAGCGAGAGCTGATTGTTAAATACTCAGGAATTTTGCAAGTCACTTGTGAAACAATTGGTAGCATAAAATAAATCATTGTGGGAATGTTTACACCATGGAAATTGGCAAATGCTACATAAATCAGGGCTTCTTTTCCTCCCCCTGCCCAAGAAAGCCAATTTACTAGCATATGACCACATTTGGGTCATTAAAGTGAGAATAATGAAAATAAAGACATACTTTGTGAACATAGGTAATCAGGAAATTTTTATTATTGAGTATACTCAGATAATGTTCTCTAGGAAGTTTCAGAAAAGGGACGACTGGGTGGATCAGCAGTTGAGCATCTGCTTCGGCTCTGGGTGTGATCCTGGAGTCCTGGGATCGAGTCCCACATTGGGCTCCCTGTATGGAGCCTGCCTCTCCCTCTGCCTATGTCTCTGTCACTCTCTCTGTGTCTCTCATGAATAAATAAATAAAATCTTAAAAAAAAAGAGATAAATTTCAGAAAAAAATCACCCAAACAGGTAAACAAAGAATTTTCTAAAGTAAATAAAAAATGCTAAATATAAAAGAGTTTATAAATTGGACTTTATCGAAATTTAAAAATTATTTTGAAATACTGTTAAGAAAACGAAAAGATAAGCCACAGACTAGAGACTATATTCACAACATGGCAAAGGGCTTGTGTCTAGAATATATAGAAATTTCTGTAAATAACAAATAATAAAAAGACAATTTGATAATGAAGTGAGGAAAATATTTGAATAGACACTTCTCAAAAGAAATATGCTAGTGGCCAATAATCACATGAAAAAAGGCTTAGCATCATTATCATTAGGAAAATGAAAAATAAAACCACAATGAAATGCCATTTCACATCGACTAGAATGGCTTAAGTCAAATAGTATATCTAGGATAGGAACAACCAGACTCTGCTGGTGGAAATGAAAAATGTCATACCACTTTGGAAAACTATTTAGCAGTTCCTTATAATGTTAAACATACACCTACCCTTGATCTTGCCATTCTACTCTTACCCAAGAGAAGGGAAAACATACCCACAAAAACACTTGCATAAGAATCTCTAGCTGCTCTATTCATAATAACCTCAATCTGGAAACTACCCAAATATCCATCAACAGGAGAAGGACTATACAAATTGTAGTACATATATATAATGGAACACAACTCAACAATAAAAATGAGCAAATTATTTACACATGCAACAACATGGATGAGTATTCAAAACTTATTAAGTAAAAGAATTGAACACTAAAGACCATGTACGGTAAGTTTCTATTGATATGAAGTTCAAGATCAGAGAAAACTAACCTTTGTAATCAGAACAGTGGTTACCATTCAGGGGACGGAAATGGCTGGGAATAATCAGGAAGAGACACAGGCCGCTCTCCGGGATGATGAAGATATTCTACACCTTGATTAAGGAAGTGGTTACACAGGTATATGCATTTATCAGAACTCCTTATCTGCATGTTAATCCAACCCAGTAAAAAGAAGAAGAATAGAAAAAAATTTGCCCCCAATATCGCAACTTAAAGAACACAACCAAAATGAGACTTTCATCAAGTCTCAGGACAATGAAGTAATTTTCTCTGGTTTTAGTGATGGAAGATATATATCATGAGATGATATCACAGAGTATCAGACCATAAGACAAAAAGAACAGAGAGCAGAAAGCAATTTAACCTTACACCGTTACACATTTAGCATGAGATCACATGAAAACTCTTCCACCGATCATTTTATTTCATTTTATTTCAGCTGATGGTACGTCAGGAGTAGTAGTTTCATTGCTGGCCTTTAAAAAAAAATTGTTTGGCCTGTTTACTCATATTGGTGGAAATAATACATCTAATAAATCATCACAGCCTCCCACGCTCCTTGGCGGGGCTAAGTTGCTGACTGATGGCGTGGCCGCCGGCTTGGCAGGCCCTGCACCCACTGGGCCTGCTAATTGCTGCGCAGCCACAGGGTCCGAGGGAGACACCGGAGGGAGGAGTCAGGGAGTCCAGAAGCCTGCCCAGGCATTACACGACGGCAGAGGCAGTAAATCAGCCTTTTTTGAGCTAGACGTGGTTAGTCTACCCTGCCACGCTTGGTCCTGTGGCCACCACCGCGCTCACACAGCAAAGTGGCTTCTAGGAGGAGCACTCAACGGTCAGGGGACACAGTATCCAGTCCTAGACGGGTTCCAGGTTAGCTTTAGTTTTACTATTAAAGGAAGATAAAAAAATAAAATAAATAAAATAAAAAAATAAAGGAAGATCACTCCAGCCCACCCTTCATCTTGGCCGCCACTCTGTAGTGTCCTCCTGGACATTTCTGAGAATTCCTCAGTGGTCCCCGTGTGCCATGGTGTCACCTGTGAGCTGGCTCTCCGACCCTGGCTCACTTTTCTCAGTCCCCTTCGGCCTCTGGGGTCCTGCGACCCGTGAGCACAGCTCAACGCAGTGGTGGTGTCACCGGGTGGACCTTCAACTTAATGGCTCATCAAGCTCTGGAGAAGGCCCGAGGAAAGGCGGGGGGGGCAGGTAGCACAGGCTGGAGACGCCCGATCCTGGCGGGGGGCCCCAGGGCGGCTGAGGTCTCAGGGTGGGGCTCCCCATCACCGGGAGTCCTTTCACAGGAGCTCCTTCCTCGGCCTCTGGCTTCCCCATCTTCTCGCTGGGACCCAGTACCCCCCCCCCCCAATCTCATCATGGCCTTACCGTGCAGGACAGTTAACCTTTGCCTTGACAACCCCGTTCCGCGCCCTTGTCCCCCTAACAAACACCCCAACGCCTGTCCGTCCTCGCTCATGATTTCCACACACGTGGAAACCGCCCCCCTTCAGGCTGACAAACTGCCTTGGGTTTCCCCAAACAGTATTTGTTCCTTCCCTTCAGCTCTGTTTATTTTAAGCTTCAAATTCGTTTTCCTGCCCTTGGTGCCATTCGGGCTAGACGTTTCTGGAAGCTCAGCCTTCTGTTGATACAGGTACCCACTTACTCCCATGTTGTTACTTGTTTTGTGGTTGTTCTTGTTGTCCTTCCCTTGCTCCCTTCTCTCACGGGGGGTTGGCTTCCTCTAGATGTACTTGGACACTCTTCTCTTTATAAACTAGATACACTTTGCCTGTGTGCTACTGGCTTTCCATTTGTGGTGACCATCAGGTTGGTCTAGGGAGCTGGCCATTGGGGGAGCACAGCATAGTGCAGGGCTAGATGGACACTGGGGACAATGCAGCCAGTCCGTGCCCTGCCCGCACGTCCTCTGGCCTGGCTGTGGAGTCACCTACTTTCCCAATCTTACGAGCACTGTGGTTAGATGAGCCAGCGGCTGCCTCTGCCCGTTAGGGCCCTCCCTCCAGCCGCGGAGCCCCAAGCGCAGCAACCCTGGGAGCGCTGGCCCACATGTTTGCCTTAAAGGCTTTGCATCTGCCCAGCGGCTTTCACGCGGGCTCCCCTCCCTGGTCCTGATGAGGCCTCCCGTGAAGGACCCACGGCTCTCCTTACTGCCAGGTGGAGCCTCATCTGGTGCTTCCTGAGACTGCTGTTTTCCAAAGGCTGGTCTCTCCTAAAGCGGTTTGGGAATAAGCTTTGCTCCCCCCACCCCCCTCCCCCCCATATAAAATAAGAAGACACCAGGGCCATTTGCTGTTAGCTCCAGCATCAACTGCCCTTGGTTTTACACTCTGGCAAACTCTTTCTATGAGACTTCTGACCCATAGATGAGTCTGGAGAAGAAAACAAGGTCACTGGTGGCTGCCTGGCTGGCTGCAGGCTGAGGCCAACTATCAACAAACCTGGATTAGCATTTTCAAACAGTCTCCATAAGAAGGATAAGTATTCAGGACAGAAGAAAATTCTACTGGTTGGAGCCCTCTCGGGCTGCCTTTAACGTTCGCCCATGCCTTTGTCCTCCGTTCCAGGTGCTTATTACAATATTTACAAAAAAAAAAAAACTGAGCATGAGCGTGGGGCCTGTGAAGCTCCGAGGTGACGAGGATGCTCTTTCTTCCACTGTAAGGAATGAGAAACTGGAGCTGAGAATGAAAATCTTCATGAGCATTTTCTACACCAGTGCACCAGAGGAGACGGCAATGGCTCTTCGTTCTATCCTTTAGTTTTATTTATTCCATTTTTTAAAAAATTTTAAATAACTAGCACTGGGAATTCCAGACATCCAGCTCAGCTTGGGGCAACGTTAAAAGCCCACCGCCAGATCCCCACCAAGATAAGCAGCCCCCACGCTGAGACATTCCACCATCAACTAGGAGAGATGACTGAAGCTGATGATAGGAAAGAGGAGAGATGCTTTTACAAAAATAACATAATTTGGCTCTCTGAGAAAAGGAAAGGCAAAATGCAGGTTGTGTTCCTTCTTCTCTCCCTGGCTTGCTACCCTGGGTGGAAGCATTAATAGGCTTAGTGCTTATTAAGGTGAAATCAAAATGAGAGAAAGACAGAGAAACTGCAGGAACAATATTCCTAGAGACCTGAAGTTTGAAGCTTTCCAGCTGGCTCATTTCCTTCACGAAAGGCGCTTTGGGGAGTGCTGGAGCCTCTCTCTGCCTTCATTTAGCTTCAAAAGGAAGAAGGAGGGAAGAAGTCGATAGCTAATGTAGAGGGTGTGATCCAAAATGATGGTAACTATTCCATCTTTTCACTTCAGCAAATATTTATTGAATGCTTGTGATGTGCCCAGTGCTGTGCTTCCACCCAGGGTAGCAAATTAAAAGGACTTACTCATAGCTGCCCCTCTTCATGAGATAATTTAATCTCTCTGAGGATGAAGCTGACCTCATCTTGGTGAAAGAAGGACTTCCACTTTGTGGATTGCTGAGACAGCCTTGGATGAGTCAAATGGATCAGATGCTGGCAATAGTTAAAATGTCGTGTTGTAGGTCATTTCTGGGTCTCTGCAGTGGGGTTGCTGTGGAGATTTTAGGATCAACTAAGCTACTCTAATTTGGGAGTTGTTTATCTTTGCCTTCTTTCCCGACATCTTACATCTGAATTGTTTGCATCATACTGACATCACTGATGTGAAACACAAACTAAATGTCTTTCCCGTATTCGACCTCAGTTTCTCCATCCACGTCGTTACAGAATCATCTGGTTCCAAGTCATTCAGTGTCTTGGCAGAAGCTCAGTGCATTTGAAAGCTAGTGGGTGCTTGTTTCAAGTCCTTACAGCTCAGTCCTCCCTGTCTGCCATTCAGGTGTATCTGCTTAGTATCTCAGTGTATTATGTCTATAAAGGTGCCTTATTAGAAAAAAAAATCCCTGGAAATACTCACCAGCATCATAGTCTCTTTTCCAGTAATTTGACATTGTTTTCTGTTTAATGAATACAATGACTTTAGGAATACTGTGCATTTAAATTCAAGTTCAGGACAGACTGACATTGAAAAGATCTTCCCTTTGGAAAAGAATCTGGCTATGTGATACTATAAGCAGTGGGAGGAGGCCATGTTATCGTCGTTGCCTTTTTGAAGCCTAGCAGTGTGTGTGTGTGCATTGGGTGGGGGGAGGTTTGAAAAGTTGGAATGGAAATGACACTAGACATTTTTGCAGAAATTAAGCAATTACTATTTGCTGATATAATGTCAGTTCATAAATGATCCTTTAATTGCATCAAAGCAGATCACTTGGAAATTAAAAAAAAAAAAAATAACCCCTTTACTGAGCAAGCAGATGTATTTGTTTAGGTAAAACATCCAGGAGTTACTTAACCCCGCAGCTAACCCAGGCTGCAAAGAGACAGCGCCCCACGTGCCCATCAGCCCTGGGAAGGACTCGGAAACCTCCATCGCCTATGGCCTATGGGTTCTGACAGCAAAGTGAATCACTTCTGGGGAAGACAATGACTTGTTTACTTTTCAGTGAATTGAAAATTGAAGATATTTCATAATAGGATCTGGGAAAATTTGCCAGATGTTTCATTCCACTGTGTTCTGCTGGCAGGTCTACAAGATATAATGCTGAGAAAGGCTAATAAATCAAGGTAGGTATGAAAAGCTTAGGGACAAAATTCATAAAAACTTGAACTGCGGGAGGACACCTTTTCCCTAGCTGCTAGAATATGAAATTTCCTTACTTTTTTTTGGTGCTTCACAGACAAGCTAATATAAACTATAGATCTTACCTTTACTCATTTCTCTCTCCTCTTTTCCTCCTTTCCTTCTTCCCTTCTGTTCCAATTTTGCCAATCTGAGGATTTCTAAACCCAGAGTAGGAAAATATGTCCTCTAAATTACTTGAAGGATGATCACATGAATAAGTAACCACAGCTTTGGCTATTGCTTCAATGGGAGGGCTTTTTCACCTGGCCCAAGGAAAAATAGACTGGGACAAATTTTGAGATGTCTTAAATAACAAACTCATCTTGCCAAGAACAAACACTGAATGGAAAGCTTTTGGCTCATTTTCTTTGTATTCCTCTTCAAGTTTTTGAGGTGCTAATGAACTGTGGCATTAAGTAGAGGAACATCGGTTCAGACTTATTAATGGTCATCTGTTACTTTGGACACAGTCTGCATCATAGTGACTACAGTCCTGTTGTTGGAGATATTTATTTCTGCGTAAACAAAGCATCCTAAAACTTGGTGTCTTAAAACTGTAGGCATCTTGTCTCACATTTCTGCTGGCTGGTCAGAAATTTGCGAGTGGCTTAGCTGGGTGGTCAAGCACGGAGTCTCTTGTGAGGTTGCGATCAGGATGTTGACTGGGACTATGGGCAATGAAAGCTTGACTGCAGCTGGAGGATCTGCTTCCAAAATGGTGTACTCACATTGCTGTTGCCAGAAGGTTCAGTTCTTTACAGTGTGGACAGACCTCTCCATAGGCTGCCTGAGGGTTTTCATGACATGGCAGCTGGCTGCTCCCAGAACAAATGTTCCAGGTAGGAGAATGAAAAAGAACAAAAGTAAAGCCACAGGGCCTTCTATGATCTAGTCTCCAAAGTCACTCTGTGTGCTTTATTCTGTTTGTTAGAAAGCTCTAAGGCCAGTCCATACTCAAGGAGAGGGGAATTAGTCTCCATTTCTGAAAAGGAGGCATATGAATGAATTTGTGGACATATTTTAAAATCATCTCGCTGGTTGAACAGAATTTCTTATTTGTGCAGTTGATAGGAAGTTATCAATAAATATCATGCCAAAAGAAAAAAAAGAACAGAAAGAGAAAGAAAAAGAAAAGTACAACTCTATGCATGTCACTCTTTATTCTGCTCCACCAACTTCCACCCCAAGCTCCATGCCGACCCCTTCTCCCATTGTTACACTACTCAGGGCTTTAACTAGCTTCTCCTAACTCCAGTTGTCGATCTTACAATTGCTGAGATCTCACAACACTGAGGTCTTTCAACATCTTAGGGAAAAGAATCCAGCAGAGGCAGAGGCCTGGGTACCCCTAAAGTCCGGAGTCATAAGGAAGCCACAACTCTATAAATTCAGAGGACAAAGGTGAAGCGATAATGTAAGGAGGAGAGACATTCTCACAGATGTGATCCTTTTTACCTGCCATCTCCTGGAGTTCTGGGAGGCGTTGCTAAGGCCTCCCAGAGGATCCCCTCTTCTGATGATGGGAGCAGGTACTCTCACCTGCGAGGGGCCAGCATGTCTGCTTTCTCACTCATCACTCCTCTGTAGCTCCTCTGAGCTTCCGGGGCCCGGTACTTCCGGCCTGCACTAAGCAATAATCACAGTACTAAATCACTCTCTGCCCGTTATTATCCAGAGTTTGCCCATGGACATCTTTATATCCCACCAGGAAGCCTGTTCTGATCAGCTGTTCACCGACTTCCTTTCATACTTAACAACAGGCAAGAAAAGTGGCTTCAGGGACTAGCAGCTCAAGGGACGTAGTCAGTCCTAATGGCCTTATCACTCGGCTACCTGCTTCTCCTTCCCAAAGGGAGCACCAGTTAGTGTATGTGAGCCAGAGAGTCTGGCTGAGCCATCCTATTACTGTTTTATATAAAGCACTTACTGAATTCCTAGAGGAAAGAGGAGTCTCCAAGGGGGATTTGTCTCATTAAACTGCTGCCTGCTTTCCAAGCAGCCAGAGAGGATCTAAAAGGTGATGAGCAGGGAGGCAAGACCTTTGTGGATCTTGGTGATGCTAATGCACTGACCTCTGGGCGTGTGGGCAGTGTCAAGGGGGAGTAACCTCAGAGGAGAAAACCAGAAATGTGCTTTTCTCCTTTGTCCCATTTAATGGAGTTGAAGAAGAAACAAAGACTTTTTTATAGAGTGATAAAAATATGCCCAGGATCAAAGCTTCTAGGTTCCCGTACCTAAAAATGCTTTATGACTCCTTTCTTTCTTTCTTTCTTTCTTTCTTTCTTTCTTTCTTTCTTTCTTTCTTTCTTTCTTTCTTTCTTCTTCTCTTTCTTCCTTTCTTTTTTTTTATAAAGAAAACTCTCCTGTCTGCCCTATAGAATTCTCTACTTAGCCTTGATAGATAAAGAAAATGGCTTCTGAAGATGTGAGCTTTTAAAAGCTTGGAGAAGAAAGAACAGAAATTTCTTTAAAAGGCCTCTGGCCATGATGTCTTTTAACTCTAGTTTATAGGAACCATTCACAGGAACCCTCTGGAAAAATGGCTTTTTGCTAAGAAAGCACCACAGAAAACAAACCAACTCCCAGGTTGACGGGATGCTGTCTGCAGGGAACTTGGGGATTGCATTTGCAAAGGTTTCCAGACAAGATTGATGCATCTAGATGCAACGGACTCTGTATGTCAAATCATTAGGGATTTCTTTCCACTGCTGAGGCTAAGACTGCAGAAACAGGAGAAGGAAGCCCTCGGCACGGTGTAGGACAATTAGGACATGATTTCTGAATGCCATTCCACTCCAAAAGGGGCCTGGGAAGCATTTCTTTTTCCCCATCTTTAGCTCTTCAACACAGAGCAGGATGTCCAATTCTCCTCCCTCTTGTATGGGGGGTTTAAATAATGTGTATACGAGGCAACCCAAGAAGGAGTGAGTGTAAGAAACAATGGTAGTTGTAGTGTGTTATGCTTGTGCAGTAGCACCTTCCAATATCTGAGAACCCCTAGGTATCCACTGTGACCTGAGACAGGGCCAGTTGTACATAGAATAAAATGTATACTGACTTTCCATTCCCAGAATATAATTGCTTTATTTGGTGACAGTGCATAGAACCTGTCATTAGGGCTGAAAGCAAATATTTTTTTTAAAGATGTATTTATTTATTTATGAGAGAGAGAGAGAGAGAGAGAGAGGCAGAGACACAGGCAGAAGGAGAAGCAGGCTCCATGCTGGGAGCCCGACGTGGGACTCGATCCCAGGACCCCAGCATTGCGCCCTGGGCCAAAGGCAGGCGCCAAACTGCCAAGCCACCCAGGGATCCCCCTGAAAGCAAATATTCTTTTTTTTAAAAAATATATTTATTTTTTATTGGTGTTCAATTTGCCAACATACAGAATAACACCCAGTGCTCATCCCGTCAAGTGCCCCCCTCAGTGCCCGTCACTCATTCACCCCCACCCCCCGCCCTCCTCCCCTTCCACCACCCCTAGTTCATTTCCCAGAGTTAGGAGTCTTTATGCTCTGTCTCCCTTTCTGATATTTCCCACACATTTCTTCTCCCTTCCCTCCTATTCCCTTTCACTATTATTTATATTCCCCAAATGAATGAGAACATATAATGTTTGTCCTTCTCCGACTGGCTTACTTCACTCAGCATAATACCCTCCAGTTCCATCCACGTTGAAGCAAATGGTGGGTATTTGTCATTTCTAATAGCTGAGTAATATTCCATTGTATACATAAACCACATCTTCTTTATCCATTCATCTTTCGATGGACACCGAGGCTCCTTCCACAGTTTGGCTATTGTGGACATTGCTGCTAGAAACATCGGGGTGCAGGTGTCCCGGCGTTTCATTGCATCTGTATCTTTGGGGTAAATCCCCAGCAGTGCAATTGCTGGGTCGTAGGGCAGGTCTATTTTTAACTCATTGAGGAACCTCCACACAGTTTTCCAGAGCAAATATTCTAATACTCCTTTAGGACATTTGGTTGAACTATTTTCCATCAACCCCTTTGAAATGAGCTGTGGCCATCTGACTTGCTTTGCTCACTAACATGTGGATGGAAATAATTGTGCCACTTTCTGTCGAAGCTTTAAGAGTTATAAAGCACCTCTTCTCTTACCTGCCAAGGTGACTGGCAGTGATCTGGTGATGGCTGCTTCCAAAGTGAGGATGACTTGGAGTAGAGCCCCTGCCAACCCTTGATGCACATAGAGGGAGCGTAAGAAACAAGCTTTTACTGTTATAAGTCACTAAGATAATTGTCTTGTTATCTTAGCATGGCTTCTTCTGTTCTATCTGACTCTCATAGTCTCCTATGGGAAGAGGGGGGCTTCTAGCTTCCGAGAGAAAGAATCTATGGTCCTAGTTCATAAAAACATCTCCACAGATGACTATTTGTAAAAATCCTTCACACTTCCAGCCCAGGAAAATATATATTATCTAAGACCACAGGAAAAAAACAAGTTTCCATAAAAATTGAGCTGTGTATAATTTTACCTTGGAAAGAGAATTCATCAGTTTTTTTTATTGTTTTGTTAAAGTTTACTACTAAACTAATCTGTCTTTCTAGGCCTGTGTGCAACCTAGGATGCAGATGCATTCCCACTTTTTATCTGAATGCATTTTATCCCTTGAACAGAATGAGGGTGGAAGATCATGAGTTAATCATGCTTCAACAGTGATAAAAACCTGGCAGCATTCTTGTCCAGAGCAAAATTATTTTCTTAACGAACTTATACATCTGCCCTCTACAGGATAGACTTTGGGGAAGATCTACCTTAGGACCCTTAAGACTAAACAAAGGGTTATAAGCAGTTGCCTTTCCGAATTTTATTCTCTTCCTATGGCAAGTAAGAAGTATTGTGAGTGAAAGTGTGTGTAATAAGGTTTGGTATATATGAGCTATGATTATGAGGATGATTGATTTAAAAGTAGGGAAAACCCTTGGATATGTGTGGAACTGTTGCGTTCCCTGGGACAGAGCTTAAGGCAGGGTTTAATGCCGACACTTCATCCGGAGGCGTATGATTTCAGGGCATAGGGAGTAGGGCAAGGGAGGCAGGCAGAGCAAGTCAAAGGTGGTGCTTTCTGAGTGGCCCACAGCTCCACAAGAAAACACGGCTGGTTGCTACAAGGGCTCTGCAGACGTCACAAGGAGCCACTGCACCTCAGAACAATCTATTGAGTAGGGGGGTACAGAAGCAGAGTTTTCCTGTTGGCTGCTTTCTGCCTGCTGCCACTTACTGGTCAGATAATGTCTTACTGGGTGTTAATCCCACCAACCTCAGCCCCTGGGCACACGTGCACATGTGCATACCTACAACACACCTTACAACCACGTTGTGTTAGGCCTTCTGAGAAAGGGTCAAACCACCACCTCATGCTGCTTTACCCATGTCCCAAAATGAAGAGGGCCTGAACCTTTGAGAATCCAATAAAGTCTGTATAGGGCACTTGAGTTTCTGCCAGTGGTGAAAGAAAACAGGGTGACAACAGCCAGGGCTCTCCAATGAGCAAAGTCCAAGACCTTGAAACATGAAGGGCAGAGTAATCTGGAGAGGAGCATAAAGTGAGTCCAGCATTGCATCAATAAACATTGCTATTTAATTGAAAGAAGTATATGTCTACATGGAGATAATGGTGAAAACAGTCGTTGAAAAATTATTATATGTGGACAATTAAATGCTTGTAATTATAGATGGCTGGCAACCTGTTTGGGAGGGCTGCGGAAAGCAGCATGGGTAAGGTTTAATGTTGAGATGTTACAGGATGTTTCAGAATGCCTTGAATGCCCAGATTGTTGGAAATCATGAGGCTCCTTTAGCCTACTGCAGCCTTCATGAAGCTGAGATTTGAATCAGTTGTGCAAGAGTGGTCAGTCAGTCCTTTGTGGCAAACTTTTCAAAAACAAAGGTCTAGAAATGACATCATATTGCAACCAAGTAGGGTTTGCCAGCATATAGGCATGCACGTACTCAAAAAACAAACAAAACCAGGGTCATTTGGGTGGCTTAGTTGGTTAAGCTGTGGACTTTTGATTTCAACTGAAGTCTTGATCTCAGGATCGTGAGATCCAGCCCCACGTCAGGCTCCATGCTAGATTATCTCTCTCACTCTCTCTCTGCCCTGCCCCTCCCCTTCCCTCCCTCATGTGAGCTCTCTCTTTGTCTGTCTGTCTATAAAATAAATAAAAACAAAAACAAAACAAAAACAAACAGAACTGAGGCACTAGGTTACTAGTCACTGAAATAATTTGAATTGTAGGTTATGTTTACTTGATACCAAAAATCATCCAAATATCCAAATAGTGGATGTCGTATACACCAACGAACATGTCTTTTGAGAGTGCTTTCCAAGATGCAAGATGATCTGGAAGTAAAGACCTATATGATTATGTGTGTTTGGAAGTGTTACAAGCATTGCCTTGTCTTGGAACACTTAAGTAGCACTAGGCTTTAAGATGTCTTATTATAAAACAGTCTGCTACCATAGCATTCATTCCCCTAATTTCTTTCATCATAGACCACTTTCTTCCGTATGACAAGTATCTACCTTCCAAGGAATGGGAAATCCTTAGAGAACACATAAGCAAACTCTAGACCATTGAGAAAGGCCATGTAATTTGGTAGAAATTCAGGCAGCTAAGAGCCTGAGAAGTGTGCTGTAGGACAACTTTTGACATTAAAGCTCTGTGACTTTAAATCCAAATCACATAACCATGCCTTTCCTCTGTATCTTTGTTTTTCAAATAGAGGTAGAATGCAAGGTAGCAAGTAGCCGGTAGCATGTTCTATGGTCACCAGGGTGACTTGATGAAGGAATGGATGTGAAGGCATTTTGGAAAACGAAGAGGGAAGAAAAAACAAATGAACTGTCCACTTTTCAAATGAATGTTTGATTGGCCCACAATTGATTCAATAAGCACCTCCTTTTTACGGATGAGTCCTATGCTGATCTGAGCAGACTTTGCCTTTTTCAACAGGTTTTCATACAATTCTGCGAATGCTGAGAGACAAGAAGAGAGTGGGTGCCAGGATGAAATGAGGAAGCACTCCTGCCAGCTTCTACCAAAAACTAGGTGCTTAGATCATGTTATCCAAAACCAGTTCTTTGAAGGCACTAAATGCTGAATAAATATCACTAAAATGTGTGTTTAGCTTCTCTGCTTTGGAGGCAGAAAGTGAGTAATAGTTTAGGGTATACTCCATACACATCTCTCTTCTGCATGTTCCTTCTGGGTAAAAATGGAAAGTGTGAATCATCAGCTCCTAGGATGGTAGAGCATGAAGGGACTTTCATTTAGCTCACCTTCCCCATCTCTCCACTTGAGAGGGGAGTAAATTGAGACCAAGAGCTACACAAACTTATCCCCTGTCCAAAGGAGTACTGGTAATGGTACTGGACCCAGTTCCCCTTCATTCTGAGCCAATATTCCTCCACTACAGCACATAACCTCATTTTCTCCTCCCCAGTGATCTGAAAACATTCCCACTAAAGACCACACTAGCCCCTTAAATATAGATGAGCCATGGAGGAAATTTGGTTGGATTACATAAAACCTCCAAAGGGCAGCCGTGCAGCCAAGCAGTCTCTCTACTAGCTCTAGCTTTTCTAGAAGGGGAATGACAGACTGAGCAGAGATGAGCAGAATAAGCTGGGTTCCTAGAAGCAGAGCCTGGCACAGGATAGAGCAGGAGAAGAAGCCTTAGCAAGGATGTGGTCTTGGGTAAGGCCTTGCCTTGGTCTCATTCATGGGAGAAAGGTTCTGGAATGTGTGCTACATAGAACACATGTTTCTTTTTAGGCAGGGAGGTCACCCTCCTATAGCCCATGTACATCAGGTATTGGCTGTAGGCCTCCAGGGATGGAGTTTATCTTCCCAGGTGAGACAGTGTCTGTCCTCCAGGGGCCGTTCTCCGGGGAAGGGGTAGCTATCTGTGAGTCATTAGCAGCCACCTCTCACAGCAGGTAGGGTCTGAGCACTGGCTGCTTAGGGGGATCAGGGCCCAGCCTACAACATCTGCCGCAGGAGCAGAGTGTGGGTATGGAAGAGAGAAAAGGTTTAACAGTGGGCAGAGAGGAAAAGTCAGGTTTAATGTCATTCCCTTGGAGACCGTATTTGTTCAGGCCCATCAAGACTGGGCAGAGCAAGTGAAACCACCAGAGGAACATGGCTTTGCTGTGGTCATGGTCAGAGAGCAAGGACGCTCTCAACTTCACAGTTTCTTTAGGGTTTCTCCCACATTTCATATTCTAATCGAAGAAAGTAAAGAGACAGACAAGTGTGACGATCTCTCTCAATGCATTGGCAGCCCTCCTTGACCCTCGTGCTGCCCAGAGAAGCCATCCAGAACTTCCCCATCTGCAGAGTGGGAGGACAACCATGGCAAACACTCAGGGGATAAACATGGGGTGTGATACTCTCCTGCCTTGATAAATTAGAAAATATTTCTCTCATACCCCTTCTCAGTTCTCTTTGGTATGTGAACTTGTGGTTCCAGGCCCAATGAGTAGGTGGAGATGGCAATATGAATGTATTTGCACAAACAAGTGTCAACACTTCTTTAAAAAGAACAACCCATTCTTATCATACTATGAAGGAAATATTAATTCTTCACTTTGGAGAGTTTGGGCCACAGTGCTCTGTCACAGCATGTTATTGTTGGGAAAGGCTTTAGGACAATTCTTGTCCAATTTCCTCATTTTAAAGTGGGGGAAACTGAGGCAAGAAAAGTGGAAATTATTTCACTAAGTGCACAGAGCTAGCTAATGATAGAAACTGTAAGTGTCATTCTTTAAAAACATACAAACAAACAAACAAAAAACTATTAGGCTTCTACACGATGCCAAAGTGCCCAACCTTCTGCTGGAAGCCAAACATTCCAAGTTGACTAGGACCCAGTGGTCACCCTCTAGGAAAGCACCACATACCATGAACCCTAATGAACACTTTACAGCATGTGCTCCTCCTGAAGTCCTCAGGATGCTGGAGAATACCGGCAGGCAGATACAATGAGCTCTGTCTGAGGAATTTGGGGCAAGCCTTTGCAGAGGAGGGGACATTTATGTTGGAACTGAGGGAGAGGGGCCACATTTTGAAACTCAGGAAAGGGAAGAAGAAGGATAAAGAAGGTACCCCTACAAAATAGCCTAAATGAAGGCAGAGAGGGAGAAAGGACTGTCATTTTTTTAGGGGATGAGACAAGTGAATCTGCATCACTGTACCCAAGAGCTGGAATGGACTTCAGAGGAGAAATGGTGTGTGAGCCTTGGTTTGGAAACTGGATCTGGAAGAGGAGGGAGGCGAGAAGGGAATGAGTACTAATGAACTGCCAAAGCGAACTTGACTTAGGAGAAGTGATTTCAAGAACAAAGATTAGGGCCTCTTAACTACAAAATCTCTCTCTGACCCTATCCAGTGCCCCTTTTCAGTCATGATACCTAAAATTCACTGTTCAGAATTCATTTCTTTGGGTACTGACGATGTCTTAAGCAAGCCCTATGAGAATGTAGTGCTTCTGAGTGAGATGAGTAAAATCAGGTAACACATTTGCCGACAACCAAATGACAGCTAGCTGAACAGAAGATCTGTAGGAACTAAAACAGAGGATGCATCCCTGGGGGAGGAAGCTGGGTGGTAAGAAAGAGGGAAAAGTGTTAAAAGGGGAGGCTTTGCAACTGTGCTAGTGGCTGGCCCTGCCCAACAACAGCAAGTGCAGGCCAGGCAGGAAGTCAAAAGGAACTTTGGCTTCAAGACTGATAGGTGGTGCTCAGGCCCCAGTTCTGAAGGGGAACGCAGTATGCTTTCGGCCAAGGGTCTTCAGGAATGAGAGCGTGGCTTCCCAATAGTCCACCTTATTTGGTTTGAAGGGACAAAGAGGGAGTGCCACCTCATGGAAGACTCCAGCTTCTCTTCTGCTTCTGGAGAAACATGATGAAGGCAGCCCCAAATCTGGATATTCTTGGACTCTGTTAAGAATCTGCTTGCACATCCCACAAACTGGTACAGACTTTACATTAAACTTGCTTCAGTTTTCTGCAGGGTATGTGTGGCACTTTTCTCCAAATTTGGATTCTATTGGCTGCCCATTCTATAATAGCTGAAATGTCACACAGCTCACGGTGAGACAGCTAAAAAAATAAAAAGTGAACAGGGGGAGCATAGAAAAGAAATGGAAGAGAAAAATCAAACCATCGCAAAGAAGACATCCACATAAAGAAAATACAAAAAATAAGAAGTTGGATGGAAATGTTGTCAGAGGCATGGATAACAGCCCTGAGGGAATTATCATGATAGAATCCTAAGATACAATTTTGAAAAATAAAGTGATAGCAATACAGTGAAAAATGTGAAAGGCAGACAAAGGCAATCATATGTACATGAAAGTAGATGTCCATTTCATAGGTGTTATGCACTGAATGTTTCAAACTCATATATTGAAGCCCTAACCCCTAGTGTGGCTGTGGTGGAGATGTGTCTCTGAAGGAATAATTAAGGTTAAAAAAATTAGGTCATAAAGGTAGGGCCTTGATCCAATAGGATGTACCCCTACAAGAGGAGACCCCAGAGAGCCCTCACTCTGTCTGCCTGTCTCGCTCTTGCTCGCT
The DNA here is from genome assembly GCF_053574225.1 of Canis aureus. NCBI lineage: Eukaryota > Metazoa > Chordata > Mammalia > Carnivora > Canidae > Canis > Canis aureus. The sequence goes on along the minus strand of NC_135642.1, from coordinate 18,850,462 downwards.
CACTCTCGATCCTGTGAGCACACGGTGACAAGGTGGCCATCTGTGAGCCAGGAAGCTGCTCACCAGAACCAGTGATGAGCCACGATGGCTCCCTGAGCTCATACTTTCAGTCTCCTGAACTGTGAGAAACTAATGTCCATTATTTAAGCCACACAGTCTGTGGTATTTTGTTACAGCGACCTAAGTCGACTTACACAACAGGTAAGAAAATTAAGGTGCAAGGAGATTAAGTAGCTTAGCCAAGTTCCTTTAGAAGGTAAGCAGGAGAGCTGATGTTTGAAACCTGCAGTCTCCTTCCAGGATCCGTGTGCTAAACCGCCCTCCTCTACAGCCTTATGGGATACAAAACAAATGGAGTCTTAAAATATTTAAAAATATAATAAAAGAAAGTTTTGTTGAAATGTTAGAAGTAATAGTAAAATATCACATGGCGTTTGCTGTGTGCCAAGCTATACAAAATAGTTTACTGTGCCCACAGAAAACCTGATAAAGTGACCTATATCAAAGTAACTCATGATAAAGGATTTTTAAAAAGGAATCTTACAACACCCAAACAAATCATAAGTATGAGAAAAATACTTGAGTATTTTCTGAGTATGAGTGACCTCGCACCACTCCATGCCAACATTTAATAACAAACTACATTGACCACTCGTGAAAAATCCATATGAAAAATAATTTTGATTGCTTTATTTTATGTTTACCTTAATTTACACTTTTGGCCCAAACATTTGTATATATTATATGAAAATTGCATTTTATGCTAATTCTTTATCTCACTACTGTAAGTAGAATAAAAATCATGTGAAAATCTCAATTATAAAAACATAATATGTGACTTGGCTAAAATACAAAAAATAAATACCTAATACTTCATAAATTATGCATGTACTTTATCACTTATTTAAACATCGAAACACATAAGTAGGAGGAAAAATAATTATATTCAATTGTCTTTGATATTCGCCAGCTTTTAGCCATATGCAGAAACTATAGTTTTATACATTTTCTAGTTTTGTCATTATAAAGGTATATTTGTCAAAGTAGGAGGATAAAGAGAATTTCATTTAACAGCATTTATAACACCTAAATGTTTAGGCACTGGTTAAGTGAGTTTTAATTTTTTTAATTTTTAATTTTTTTAGATATTATTTATTTATTCATGAAAGAGAGAGGGATAGGCAGAGGGAGAAGCAGGCTGCATGCAGGAAGCCCGACATGGGACTCGATCCCAGGACTCCTGGATCACACCCTGAGCCAAGGCAGATGCTCAACCACTGAGCCACCCAGGCGTCCCAGTGAGTTTTTATTTTACTGTTACTTCAGACGTCACAAATGTTAGGGCCAAATTGACTAGCATAAATAATAATAATCATGAGGTGCAGAGAAAGAGCAAGACATTAATTTCCCTTATGATTTATATGAGGGATTTGATAAACACTGTTGAAAGTCAAAATAGGAAGTTTTGTAAAAAAAAAAAAAAAAAAAAAATCTCAATCTATTCGTGCTATCCATAATCTTCACTTTCAAATTCTAGGCATATTTTAGAAATTAAAAAAAGATAATCTGAAGACCAATATGTTTTGTTTTATTGGCTTTTATCCTGTTAACATTTAGGTAGATTGAACTGAATACATTTTAATAGAATAGCTTGCATAGTAACTTTGCTTTTGTAAAATTTGTCTTCCAACCTTGTTTCTTCAATCTGTATATTTCTTCATCATTCCATCACTGGAATGATGTTCCCTGAAGTTCCCTGACACCTCCAATAAGGGCTATTTCTACTAGAGGTGTCCTCACATGTTTTTTTTTTTCCTTTGCTCTTTGAACTCTATATTGCTTGATTTTTTTCCCTCACAGGAAGCAAAAATTTTCTCAAAAAAAAAAAATCATAAAAGTGCATGTGTCTGTATGTGTTTAGAGCAAATAATGACAATTGTATCAGCTTCATCTACCAAGGCATAGTAATTGTTCTGCAATTTGTTGGATTGGGGTTCCCTGGTTTGATGATATCAGCCTGTGTCATCTTATTTAGATTCCCCATCTGAGCTGATTTGCATCATCCTTGCTGATTTGCATAGCACCATATGCTGCCCCGACTGAATCTTTGCACAGTATGAAATAATTCCTTTTGACAAGATAACCACTATTACAGCAGGTAGGCCAAACTAGGGGAAAACTGTAATCAAATTAAGGAAGCAGTAACTAGACAATTAGGTTTACCCCACCACCAAATGCTGGCATTAATCTGCTCAGGATATCTAGAGAGCATTTGGTTGTGAATGGCTTGAGGGCCACTTAGAACATTACTGCAGTGTGAACATGAGACCTCCTGAAGGTTCTTATTCATAGGCTGTTTAGGCCTTATTGGTGCTTTTATGTCCTGATTTTTGCCATATTTTGAAAAATGAACAGTTTAGTCCATGCCTCAAAACCCAAAGGTATAGCCCCAGGACCAAGAATGCAGCTACAAATTGGCTTTTCTGTGTAGCCCAATGGCCTCACGCATTAGTTTAATAACCATGTTTTTAAATTTTAGTGTCAGGGGTCAGCGTTTAATTATCTGACCGGAAGATAGAGTTGCATACTCTGAAATGTAATCCTTCCTGTCCTACAACCCTGACATCTTCCCTCCACATCCCTTCTGTGCTGTCAACAAGTAAGGTAGAAAATTGCTGCTTTCCCATCTTCCTCAATGTGTGCACTTGCACAGAACAGAAACCCTCAAGCCAAACTGAAGTGTCTGAGTTGAAGAATTTACTCTGGAAATGATGGGATGAGAGACATTAGAGTTCTGTTGGACAACTCTTCTGGGAGTTAGAGAAGCTTCTGTTCTCAAAGGGGCCGAGCCATTTTGTAGGATGCCATGGAGGTGGGAATGCTTTTTAATGTCTCCTGAAGTCTGAAGGACAGAAACTCAAGGGTGTAATTGTGGGGTCTGATGGCTTTTTTATAACCTGGGTCTTTAGGAACAGTCAATTAAGGTTTACCTGCTGGAGCATTTTGCAAAACAAATCAATATCTCATTTATTAAAAATTAAGGACCCATAAGCTTTGAATACAGAAGTGAAAAATCAGGGAAACTATGTAGCAATGAAGGCTTGGAGGACTAAGGGGAAAAAAGCATGGCATACATTTATGATTTTAAATATACCACAAAGTTCAGAATGTTGTCATGCTGCACTGCATGGCATTAGCATAATCAAGTTTGCTTACTTTTAGTTTATGAGCTATGAGTGACAGTTAGGCTTGATTTGTATTTTGTTTCTTCTAGATCACAGGCTCCAGCTCTGAAAGGAGAGGAGTTAAAGAAGGGTCTCACAGAGGCTGGAGAGGGTAAACAAACTAGTGGCCTTCTTTGAAATGGAACAGGAAACAGAAAACATGGCTGAGTGGAGACTATTTTTTTTAAAGATTTTATTTATTGGGATGCCTGGGTGACTCAGCAGTTGAGCCTTTAGCCCAGGGCTTCATCCTGGAGTCCTAAGATTGAGGCCCACACCAGGCTCCCAGCATGGAGCCTGTTTCTCTCTTTGCCTGTGTCTCTGCCTCTCTCTGTATGTGTCTCTCATTAATAAATACATAAAAATCTTTAAAATTTTTTTTTACTTATTTATTTTGTGAGAGAGAGAGTGCTTGAGTAGAGCAAGGGCAGAGGCAGAGGGAGAGAGAGAATCTCAAGTAAACTCCATGCTTAGCATGATGTGGGGCTTGATCTCAGGACCAGGAGATGATGATCTGAGCTAAAATCAAGAGTGAGACTCTTAACTAAGGAGCCATCCAAGCACCCAATGGAGATTTTCTTATTGAACTTGCCACTTGTAAAATTTGAGCGGGTCTCTTCACCCAAAACATCCTCATCCCCAGAAAATAGTTCCTCTCCCCACTTCCATGACATAACTTTAAGAACAACAGGCCATTGGCATTCCAAAAATGCTCTTGCCTGCCCATTCCACAGCTCACAGGTCAGATAATTAAACGTTGACCCCTGATTGGCTCATCCTGTTAGTACCTGTAGCCACAAGTTCTCAAACTTGCTTATTCATTTGAATCACCTGGAGAGTTTCAGAAAACACTAATGCCTTGGCCTCACCCCACAAAAATTGTTAAATAATAGGTATGGGGCACAGGTTGGGCAATGGGTTTCTTAAATTCCTTGAGTAATTCTGATATGCAGCCAAGTTTGAGAACCACTGAAAAGAGTTGGTGCCTCTCAAAATATGGTCCTCAGACCAGCAGTATTAGGATTCCCTGAAGTTTATCTACCACTACCCTTACCAGTTATCTCTAGGCTCTAATTGTCCTCTAACTCTATGAGCTTTGCACTCCACAGAGAAGCAGGCTGATCTTTCATCAACTTTTCTCAAATTATCACCATTGCTTTCCCCCTCAGTGCAAAACATTCAAATGGATTTTCGATAAAAATCCAGACAGAGCATTGTGAACTTTGTCCTCTGTCTTCATCTCTGACCCCCCCTTTCCATACTTCCTCTACTCTAGCCACAGGAGCTCATCTCATCTGTGGGCCTCTGTACTGCCCTTTTTCAACATCCAGAACTCTCTTCCCCCAGAAAATTGCAGGGCTATCTTCCTCTACTCAAGGCTAAATTCAAAGGTCTTGTTCTCAGAGAGGTCTTCCCCGGACCACAGTCTCTGAAGCAAGTTCTCTTCTCAATAATACTCCCAACATTTTGGCCTATCACTATCTGAATTATCCTGTTAATGTTTTTTTTTTTTTCCCCCTTTTGTTCCTTTGTGTGTATCACCACCAGAATATAAATCTAAGAGAGCAAATATTTGTCTCTTTTGTTTTTTATATAATGGGCCTTCCATAAATCAAAGAGAATGGTGGCAGGACATATGACCTATGCTATCTCCATTACACTGTTAATTCATTTAGTTTTATAATAGATATAAACAAAGAAAGATGATGAAACTAACTGTGCAGATTAGAAAAATCCATATAAATGGACCAATACTTGAACCATCAGCCATAACCCCAGTGAGCTGGGGTAACGGGTGTTGCAATGGGAATGAATCATGACTACACTCTGCTCTCTTTTTTCAGACCGTGCCTGTACACTGTGCTTTAAGACCATATTCAGGTATATGATGTTTTCCCACATTTCTTGCTACCCAAATGTATCACACTGAATTTGCCACTCCCTCCTTAGTATGATATCCCTATGCTACAGAAGGCACACCTGGTAGAAGTCCTATTATTTCACCTATCATTCTATCTTCATGACAGACTTATACAATTAAATGACAAAAAATCCCAAATAATCTGATTTAAAAATAAGAAGAGGACTTGAATAGACATTTTTCCAAACGTCGTACAAATGACTAACAGGTATATGAAAAGATGCTCAACTAACATCATTAATCATCAGGGAAATGCAAATCAAAACCACAATGAGATATCACCTTACATCTGTTAGAATGCTATTATAAAAAAGATAAGAGATCACAAGTATTAGTAAGAACATGGAGAAAAGAGAGCCCTTGTGTACGTTGATGGGAATGCAAACTGGTGCAGCCACTATGGAATATAGTATGGAGGTTCCTTGAAAATTAAAAATAGAACTAGCATATGACCCATCCATTCCACTCCTAGGAAATGAAATCACTATCTTGAAGAGATATCTATACTCCTGTGTTCACTACACCACTATTCACAATAATCAAGACATGAAAACAACTTGTATCTACTGACAGATGAATGGATAAAGAAGATGTGGTGTCTAAATAGACAATGATATATTATTTGGCCATAAAAAGAAGAAACTCCTGACATTTGTGACAGCATGTGACAACATGAGGGCATTATGATAAGTGAAACAAGACAGAGAAAGACAAAAACTATTATGATATTACTTATATGTGGAATCTAAAAAAGCCAAACCCTTAGGAACAGAGAATAGAATTGTTGCCAGGGGCTGGGAATTGGGGAAAATGTGAAGATGTTTGTCAGAGGGTACAAACTTCTAGCTGTAAAATGAATAAGTTCTGGGGATCTGATATACAGCATGGTGACCACAGTTAACAATAGTATATTATATACTTGAAAGTTGCTTAGAGAGTAGATCTTAAATGTTCTCATACACACACAAAAATAGTAATTATGTGGGGTGATGTATGTGTTCACTAACTTTACTGTGGTAGTTATTTTACAATATATATTTTATCAAATTATCACATTGTACACCTTACACAGTGGTTATATATCAATTATATCTCACTGAAGTTGAGAAAAGTTTAATGATTCTGGGATATTTTGTGTGTTCGACCTACGCAGTGACTAATGGTCTTTTCCTCAGTTTTTATTTTCTTTTCAAAAGATGAACTAACTTTTCATCATGTTATCTGAGAGATTTAGTTTCATACAAGGAGTGGTTAAATTGGCTATTAATATTTTCTCTCCTTCTCTACACATCTGTATGTATACAGATACACACCTGTGGTTTCTCAGTATGTCCTCTCTCACCTCGGAAAATTTGATCCGTAAGGTAATTTTTAATCTAAACAGTTTGTACTCTTCTCAGTCCTATAGTTGTTCTTAAATAATACATCTAAATATTATAAGTTTTTTTCTTTAATTTTATGAGAAAGTCGTCTTACAAAGGAGGAAGGAGAGAAAAGAAAATATTAAACACAGCACTGCCTCGAGTCCATTAGAATTCACAACACTGTTATTAAAATTTTGCCTCATTAATGGAAACTGAGCTACATTATAATTCAAATTGAAGTTTAAACTGAGATCATCCCAACCAATGGGAGATACGTGATAAAGCAAGTATATTAAAGATGTCAATGGTGGAGTGCCTGGGTGGCTCAGTCAGTTAAATGTCCAACTCTTTATTTGGGCTCGGGTAGTGATCTCGGGGTTGTGAAACGGATCCCTGTGTCAGGCTCTGTGCTGGGCATGGAACCTGCTTAAGATTTTCTCTCTCTCTCTCTCTCTCTCTCCCTCTGCCCCTCCAACCCCATGCTCTCTAAAAAAAAAAAAGAAGAAAGAAAGAAAGAAAGAAAGAAAGAAAGAAAGAAAGAAAGAAGAAAGAAAGAAAGAAAGAAAGAAAGAAAGAAAGAAAGAAAGAAAGAAAGAAAGAAAGAATGGAAGGAATGATATAATCTTGCTGGATATGCAGTTGTTCACAGTGAGTCTTCCAAGTTTGTTGTATGCTTAAAATTTTAACATAAAAAGCTGGAAGAAAAAAGAAGGAGGATCAGGAGATGGAAGATTATTTCATCAAATAACTTCTCTTTCCTTATTTCTCCCCTTCATGGAAGTACTATTTATAGTGAAATGCAGTATTCATATCTCTGAAAAATAAAGAAGCAGGACATGATTACAAATGATGCCTCCATTAAGAATTTCCATCTTTTTCATGTTTCAGGTTTAAATTTATGCACTTATGACTCAGGGAAAGAAAGAATGTAGGTGTAGGGGTGCCCCACTCATTTCTAGCCTGAAGCAGGAGCACTCTGTGCACACCCCAGGGACCTCTACAAAAGCCTGTACCTGGCTCAGGAGGACCTCCTGCCCCTCCAACTAGGACTGAAACACAAACTATTCACATGGAGAAGGAAGGTAAAGGAGGAAGGAAGGGAATGATTTTGCCACACTCATTTTTTTTACTTTGCTTTTGCTAATTCAGGTGTCAGTAGCTAGCTGTTGTTTCATTTTAACTCGTTCACTAAATATATATATATATTAAATTTTAATATAAATATATATATATATTTGTACTCTTCTCAGTGCTATAGTTGTTCTTAAATAATACATCTAAATATTATAAGTTTTTTCTTTAATTTTATGAGAAAGTCGCCTTACAAAGGAGGAAGGAAAGAAAAAAATATTAAACACAGCATATATACACAAAGGTATATACGTAAATATATATATATATTTTTTTTAACAAAGAAAAGAAAAAGGAAAAAAAAAAAAAAGAGGATCCCACCTACGTAATGTGCCCATCTCAGGCTCCACCAGCCAGCTGTGAGCACAGCTGTTTGAATATCCAGATCTCAATGGCTGCAAGCCTCTGATGTATGTAACTGTGTACCCCACCCCACCCCACTTCCAGGGTGACCAGTCCCTAATGATTCATTTCTACCACTTTCTAAACTTGTACTCTATGTCATGGAGACTCTGCAGTCCTGCCCTGATGTTTCCAGAGAGAGAGCATTCTGATTGTAGAACACAACACTTGTCTCAGTTGCTGTTGCCTGAATCCTGCAGAAATTGGAAATTAACTGTTCTCTGTGTCAAGGAAACTGGAACAGTACCTGACCCTGAGGGCCGGATATCCTTCTGGGAAGGGGGGGCAGTAATGTTGAGGGTAGAAGACAGGATGTCCTGCGGAAATTCAGCTGGAGTCTCAAAATATCACTGCAATTAGTAATCTAGCTCTTTCCTCTTCTGTAGGCGAGGAATACTCTCCCCACCAGATCAGTGGCCCACAAGTCAGCAGTTCCTCAGAGATACAGGTCTGAGGTGGGAAACTGCTTGTATCACGGTGGTCGTGAGCACCGCTGTTACCTAGCTGACATCTAACATGCTGTGCCAGATGTGCTGAGGGCAGCACTTTCAGAGAAAAGGGCAGAAAATAATTGCATTTTTAGCTTTGAAAAAGAGTAAGGTTCCCAGCATTAGATTACATGAGCAGCCCTCAAGTATTTGGAGTTCTGGTTTTCTATTGTCCATACACTCACACACACACACACACACACACACACACACACACACTGGTAGTGAGTAGCTGGATGTGGTAAATTGGAGATGTGGGCAAACTGTCTGATGTACTTTTGATAAGTAGCATCCCAGTTGCCTCCCTATGAATCTGGCTGGCCCATATTTGGCTGAGTACAGGGAAAGTGGATCTACCGTGGATCTGTGCCTGGTCTCCAAGCTTCTGCCCTGACCTCTTGGGGCACCGCACCATCATGGAAATTCAACCACCCTGCTGGAGAAACTGGGTGGAGGGGGGTGGGTCCTACTGAGGCCAGCCTCCCAGCCATTCTGCCAAGGCCCCAGGCAAGCTAGCGAAGCCTCTGCCCCACTTCAGATGAACCCAGTCACTAGCTGAATACCACAGGGTGACCCCAGTAATGCCACCTGATGTGGAGGAGTTGGCCAATCCCTGACCTGTAAACAATGGTTGTTGTTTTAATTCACTAAATTGGGAAATCCTCTATAATGCAAGCTATCGATTTCCAGAGCCCTCGATAAGGACCATCACTGCAGGTACCTGTAAGCTGTGTTCAGAAGTAATTTCCTCTCAAGACCTAGATCCTATGCCTTATCTGACCCTCCTCACTAGACTCTTTTCCACTGGATGCAGACCTCTGGGGCCCCCAGAAGTACAGTCCTCATGACACCAATCAGATGTCATTAGATGAAAGTCAACTTAACTCCCACTAGCAATTGTAGGTACAACTACAATATGCACAGAGACACACTAAAATATTGGAGCCTTATTCTCTGCTCATCCAGGATACCCTGCTAGGATTCTTTTACTAGTCAATAATTGCTATTTTAAAGCTTTTTAAAAAAGATTAGTTGATGAAGATCAAACAGGAGAAAAGGTAAATTCTTTTTTTCGTACAATTTGAGTTGAAGGAAATATTCAAGGATGGAAAGTGCATGAACAATTATGGTACATTAATCTTTCCTTATTTTTCCTTTGTAACTATTATGTTTTCTCTTCCTCAAGTTCCAATTCCTAAAACCTGTGCTGCATTTCAGGATATAAATCCAAAAGTATGTGATTAATATTCTCCATTAGAGCTATTTTCCCCCGATTTCTTTTTCTCTTCCTCTGCTAAAATTAGTGTTCCTAGCTGGGATCCGTAGTTAACTCAGTGTGTTGCTCTAGTTCTGAGTCAGACGCTAAGAACACCTTTCAATCTGGTTCCCAGGGTGTTGGCATTGATGTTGTATGCGGAGCATCAATATGATGTTCAGTGATGCATAGTTCTTTCGGTTCTAAGGGCTACATTTGACTGTTTTTAGAACAAGAAATGGACTAATCTTCACCTGCTGACAAAGTGAATGTGGGTGAGATGCTTCTAGATTCATGGTAGTGATGCTCGTGACCAGTGATCAGCTGAGGTTAGGTGTGGCTTACAGGAAGCAGGAGTTTACTGCATCCTAGATCCTCAAATGGTCTTTTCATTAGATTTGTGCATGAAGAGCCTTTTTCTTAGCTGGCTGAAAGGAAGAAAGATTCAGGATTTTAATGTGTCAAAGTTACCATGCTCCACTTATCAGGGGATCTTTAATTATTTTCTGATCTTCTCACATCCTCTTGCATGGTATTTGTGAAAAGTATAAAAAAAGAAAGTCTAAGAAAGAATTGAATGGGTTAGTTAGGACTTGTTATTTAAAGTTATAGAAAGACTTCAGTGGCTATGTGGGATTTATTATCCAAACTAAGATATTTTAAGAGTGAAAGGAGGCATCACTAATAATTATTCCAGGACAACAGGTATGAACTTGTACTGTTCTAGGCAAACGGGACACAATTTCACCCTTAAAATACCCCAATTCAAATTGACTTAAGCAATAAAGGAGATTCCAGTGGTCCATATAACAAGAACTACAGAGGCTGAGTGGGCTTCAAAACAGCTCAGCCAGTTTCTTCCAATTCCTCCACTCTGCTTCCTAGAGGGTAACTTACCCTTCGACTGTTTCTTCCTGTGGTCATAGGATGAGTGTCTGTATAATTGGAGCATCATGCTGCTGCTTTTTACATTAAACAACAAGGAGAGCACTTCTGACTCATCCTTCTAAGCAAGATTTTTGAGGTTTAGACATTTATGTCACATGCCCACCACTATATAAAGACATGGCCGAGGAAATGGAAGGCCTTGATTGGTTTCAACCAATAAGGTCCCACTGTGAATGGGGTCAGCTTCTCACAAGTACTGGATTAATCTGGGGATCAGTGACTTTTGTTCCCATTAAAACCTGAGTAATTTTAAGAAATGAGAGGGGGATGAATACTGACTCAATAACTAGCAAACACTTGCTCTATTGGAAACAAACCTGTAATATAATTGTTTTATGCTGTGATAGTTAAGAGACCTGCCTAGGTGTAAATCCAGGTTTTACCACTTAATAGCCACGTGAATTTGGACAAGTTGTTTAACTTCAATCTCATTTCCCCAACTTGGAAAATGAGATGATAATATTAACTGGCCTTATATGGTTGTTATGGTATTAAATAGATAATGTAAAGGGCTTGTGACATTGTCCAGCTTATAGTAAATGCTTAATAAATACGACTTTCTACTGTAATGGTCATTTAATTGACTCTTGGGTGGGGGTGTTCATGGGAATTTGTAAAGAAACATTAAAGTATCAACAGTGGAGAAATCCATTTACTTGGTTGGAGGGGAAATAATGAAAGCAAAAATAAGAGCTGGAGGAAAGATGAGGGCTGCCTACAGGGGAGAGGAATAATCCAAACAAGCAGATGAGTGAAGTTGGGTTTAAGAAAATTTAAAACGGTTTCTGTCCAAGGTGAGTCTATCATTCTCAAACATTACAAGACTCTCTAAGGAGCCTTTTCCAATGTTTCATGGTCAAGAAATTCTCCCTTACATTCAAAGTAAATCTTTCCAGGTGCCACAGAAGCCCATTTTATGTCTTCACACAGGATAAAACATGGGTAAAGGTTTAACAGACTTGGAGATCGAGGATGAAACTTTAGACATGTTGCAGAGGAAAAGTGACAAGGCTTAGTGACATCTATTTCTTCATGATGGGGAGAAAGGGGTAGTGTCAGATGTAGGCTTGTGATAGTGAGCATGAAAGATGAGGGAGACAACAGTGTTTCTGACACAGAGGGAAAGGGAAGAGGTTGGTTTGCCTGATAAGGAGTTGGATTTATAAATATAAGGTAGTGGTATCACCAGAGCTTTGATAGTAAAATCAAAATGGTGCCAGAATAGTAAAGAAAACGTATCCTCTTCCTCTCTGCCCTCTCCTAGATACGTAGACAGTTAAAAAGACAGGAGAGGGGGAAATGTTGCAACAATGAGAACTTTTAACCATCTGTACACATTCTGGCAAGGTTTACTCATTAAAAAACATCAAAAACAGATATTATCAAGTCCTAGTTTTTGGCGTGTGTGTGTGTGAGGGAAGGATGTTTTAGAGATGGTATATGTAAAAGAAATTATATTTTCTTATGACTGATTTCGACAAAAGACAAACTCGATTATCCAAAATTTGATTGCTTATTATATACAACTGCATTAACTTATATAACTGCATTAAATGTAACTTCTCCAACAGTTAAGTACATTTTCATTATAAAAAGATATCTGTGGTCTCGTAAGTACTTTATTTAACTTGCTATGCACATAGCATCTGGTAATCATTTTGCATCAAAAATAACAGAGTAGAGGTCTACCTCTGAAATTTGTACATCGATTTGGGAAAAGAAATATCTAGTATCACTGGTAGAAAATTGAAATCCTAAAGAGGATTGAGTCCCATGAAAAAGAAAGATTAGGAAAAGAATTTGCTTTTCTTCTGTTTTTGCTCTCCCAGCATTCTTATGCCACAAATTATGGAATTTTTTATATTACCTTATCTCCACTATCAAGTAACGTGCAAGTAACGTGCTTTTATTTACAAATAGTAGTTGTTCAAAAGGTGATTGTAAATGAATGAATGAATATATTATACTTGAGAAGATAACTCAGAGTTCTGAATTTGTCCATGAGTTGCATTGAAATATTATGTGTCTTGATGCAAATTTATGGGCACAATAAACTTGCATTTTATATTTTAAAATTATCTGACCCTAATTTATTAATATGTTTAAGAATTTAATTCTTGCTTAACCACTTGACCTACCACCGTCCACTACTCGCAATTACTTAACAACTTAAACTGACACTTAATAAGTATGTAAATGGAAACCACCCTAACGTAATCCAGGTATCTTGCTAAGTGCCAATTATATGCCTCTACCTTCCCTTCAATTTGAATGTGTTAGTAAGAATCTAATTACACTGGTTTATAGCTGATGGAATTACAGAAGGAGAAGATTTCTCTCCTACATACTTATTAGACCTCAATAAGTGTTCCTTTGCAATCTGTTGCTATTCAATTACCAAGTAATAACTGTCTTAATGAATCTAATTGAAATGCTTATTTCAGACTCCTATCACAAAAAATAAAAGAGGCTTTACTTAGAGTGATTCCACTGGATGGGACCTGACTTGTTTATCCAGAAAGAAGTAACTTCACTGAAAGAGCTTCACATTTGTGACAGTTTTTGCAGAGTTTCAAGGACATTCACTTCTTCATCAACCATATAATCATAAAACTAAGCCCCTCCACAAACTTATGCCACTCAAACCCATGCCTACAAGAACACTCGCACAATCATTGGCCCTACATTTTTCCCTCACAATGAGACTTTGGATTAGCTTTCCTCTATGAAGACAGAATAATAATTAAAATTAAAATATCAATAGCTAATATATAGAGAGTATGTCCTGGTGCGGATGCTGCCTAAACACTTTATATATAGAAACTCATTTAATCTCTACAAACTCCCTAAGAGGGGTAGAGACTATTTATATGCCCACTTAATAGATGAAACTAAGGATAGTTTATTTTTTAGGGAAGGACATATCTGTACAGTATATAGGCTAATAAATGGCAAAGATTATGGATCAAGCCGGGGTCAACTGACTTCAGCAGTATAAACTCACAAAAGTTACACTTGAAACATGTTAGAGCTTAGTTGATAGAACCTCTTGTTACTTTAGGAAATTGAGGGTTTAGAACTCATGCAGCAAAACCAAAGCAATAAAATAGTTAAAAAACAAAGCATCAAAACGCTTTGAGTTGGATGTTCTAAGTGACACACCTTGCCCCTTTCTTCTGCCTTTTTTATAACTTTTGTTTGGATCAGCAACTGTTAAATTCATTCATTTCAACATAAGAATTTGTTTGGATTTTGAGTGGATTTGAGTGGCTCCAGTGGTTGAGGGTCTGTCTTTGGCGCAGGGCATGATCCTGGTCCCGGGATCGAGTCCCACATTAGGCTCCCTGCAGGCAGCCTGCTTCTGCCTCTGCCTATGTCTCTGCCTCTCTCTCTGTGTCTCAACAAAATTTTTTTTCTGTTTTATTTTATTTTATTTTTTTAAGATTTTGTATTTATGAGAGAGAGCAAGAGAGGCAGAGGCACAGGCAGAGGTAGAAGCGGGCTCCATGCAGGGAGCCTGACATGGGACTTAATCCTGGGTCTCCAGGATCCCACCCTGGGCTGAAGGCGGCGCTAAACCGCTGAGCCACCTGGGCTGCCCAACAAAATCTCTTAAAAAGAGAGATAGAATGTATATGAGGACACCCCAAAACATACCACTGTGTTTATTTTCTTAAAGAAATGTAAACTTTATTGGTCAAAAGTGAGCTTAATTCAGACCTGCAGATCACTGATGATTCACAATTTTTCTGCAGATTTAGTATAGCTGCCCCACATATGTACAACCACCTCTGGAGAACCCAGAGCCTGGGAGCTATTGACATAGGTGTGTTAAGCCCAGAGACTCACTGAAAGTTAAGTTAGCCTCACTGGATGTGCTCTTCTCAGGTCCTGTCCTCACAGTCACGAGACGGGCAGATGCCATGGTCTAGCTCCAGGACATATGCTGTATGGATTTTCTTCTCCAGAAACGATGACATGGTCAGGTAACACCTCTGTGATGGCAAGGATTTCTGGTGCACAGTTTGTCTATGGAATTTACAACAATCTTAGATGCAAAAAGACCTACCTGACAAGAATAAAATCAATGCTTTGTATAAATTATCTGGGTTTACTGAGCCATCACCTCATTACTTACATGGGTGTGGTTTCTATTTGTAATCATCGGTTCCTCTCATCAGTGCCTGGGGGCCTTGCCCCAATTAGGAATAGCCAGAAAGGGAGTCACACAGACCCATCTCTGTCCCTCATTGTCATCTGTGCAACATTCTTCTCATTCTAAGCTGTGATGTTTTTCTGCAGACATCCATGCTGGCTCATGCCAATTCCAGGGGCTTTAGGGCTCCTTTGGAATTCACTAAGGAATTTTTAAGGAGCAAAGGTCCTGATATCTACCCAGTTAACAGTATCAAAACAGAGACTTCTAATAGAGCAATAACTTCTTTTCTATGGAAAGAAAAGAAACATGATAGGAGCAAGTTATTTATCCTCTTGAGAAAGCCCGAGTTCCTCCAGGCAGCCAGCCGAATCATTTTGAGTTCCATTTATGTGCCACACAATGTACGTGTTCCCTGGCTTAGGATTTACAGCCTGGAGAACTAGAGCCTATAGTTTTAGGGAAGCTCCCAGGAATGTCCTTAAAATGATGTCCATGGGAAATTTGCAGTGGGGAGCAGTGAACACAGTGTTGTGCAGTGGACTGGGGAGACCCCAAGCTCTGAGACCTAGCCTGTGGGAAATGTGTCCCCGAAGGTACTTGGTTTCATCGTGAGAAAGAATTCAAGGACAGACACAACACAGTGGATGAGCAGTACAGGCAGGAAAGTTTATTAAAACAAAAGTACACTCTTGTGAGAACAGGCAAGCTGGAGAGAGACAGAGCTGCATGGGGGGGGGGGGGTTGGGTTTCTGTCTTTCATTGACAGTTGTTAACAAGGGGTGGAATATTCATTACTTGAGGTGGGGATTTCGTGGAAGCAAGATTTTTGTGCTTTTTCTTCCTTATTTGGTCAGGGGTTTCCGGCCTTCTTTGTCAGCCATCTTGGTTTATGTGCAGTTTGATCTGGCTTCTTTTGACTTTATTTTGGAGCGCTGCCAGGACAGGCCTTTGACTTTCCTGATAGCTGGCCATGACTTCCTCCCTGCTGGCCTCCAGGCATCCTGTCAGAACCTAACTAAGGGCCTCTAAAAACAGGATGGAGAAATGAGAGTTTTACTTAATCCTGTCTATCCTTAACAGAAAAAGCCCAGAACAAAATTTCATGTAGATATACAGTAGGCAGGTCAAGTTCTATGCAGAGAAACTGGCTTATGCAACAAAACTTAAAAACTGTCAAAATTTTTTTAAGTCTAAAATTGATCTGAGGACACAAGACAAGCTCACATTCTCTAAAATCTATTTCCCTTCTATTTCCTCGTGTTTTCTGCTTCTAGTTCTTGGAAAATAGGGAGAAAAGCAGGGGAATTGGGTTAAAGAGACAAATAAATAACCTTTGTTCCCCCAGTAATTTTGTTTCTTTCCCCCATTATTGGCCACCCTGTCAAGTTCCAGACTACGACCGAGCTAGAGTTTGGGAAATCTAGGCACAGCATGCTGTGCGACCCTCCATGGAGCCCCACAACACTTCCATTCACCCTTCCACCTAGAGCCTCCTCTCATAAAAGAGACCAAAAACGGAATAAAAAAAATGAGAAAGTCTATGAAAAACAGAGGGAGAAGCTCTAGGTTGAAAGAGGAAAGGAGAAGGGTAAGGGAGTGAAGATTGGGCGAATTCATAGAAATGATAAACCCAAATCCCCTTCTTGTGCCAGAGGCTCTAGCCAAACTCAATTTTCCATTTTCTGCATGTGTAGGGTTTTCCCACCACTCTTCACTGCTACATGTGTGAATCCTTGTCTCTGCTTTAAGGTCCAGGGCAAACACAGCCGCCTCTTCTCTGGCAATTCCTCTAATCTGTTGGCTAGAAACAATTTAGCTCCTGAGATTCCTTGGTCACAGGACAGTAGCACTTTCTAACATGCTCTAGAACCACCTAGACTTGAGGCTCTTCCTCTCACAAGAGAGCACTTAAGGAAAAATGGATAAACTGTACCTACCTTTATATCCTTTTTCCTCCTCCTCCTTTTCCTCCTTCTTTCTCTTCTTTTTGGCTTGTTTCTTCATTCACCATGAAGGCCTAGTTAAAGTGAAAAGCTAAAAGCTCAGTGCCTTTCCACTGGTTTCTCTAGGTGCTTTCACAATGCTCATTGAATGTACATTGAATGAATGAATGCTTGCAAAAGGGTACCCAGGTTGAGGAGCCACCATAATTACCCCACTGTGTCCACTTTAATTGCCATTTATTATGTTTCTTCTTGCCTCCAGTGAGCCTTGCCCAGACTGGGAAGAGAAACAATACTTTGTTCATGTTTGAATCTCTAGGAACTAGAAGACTATCTATGCTTCATAATAGGTCCTCAGTGCATACTTGTTTGAATGAGTGAATAACTAAATTAATGAATGAACAATCCTGGTTTCTAGGCATGATTTAGGGAAATGATGGGAGATAATAAGGTCCCATCCTGAGGCCATTTTGACAAAGGCCTTATATATAAGACTAAGGAGGTTGAGCTTTATTACTTAATCTTTTTGCTATAGGGAATGACTGAAGATTTTGAAGCAACCAGGGAATAATGTAGTGACCAAGCCTATTTACAAAGATCATTCTGATGGTTATGTAAAAGACAAATTGCTGTGGTGCAACTTCTAAGTTATTGTTGATTTCAAAGAGTGACAATGGAAACTTCAGTGAAGAAAGAACTTTTTAGTCTCAACACAGATGTGGCTGCCTTAATCTATTGCCTATTAATGGAAAGAAATACACTTTACCCACCTTCCTATTAATGGAAATAAATATACTTTATTCACTTTATGTGGTCAAAGAGTGTTGTATAGTTTTAGAAGACAACACATCCTTGTGAAACTAGTGTAAACTAAATGTATGCAATTATTTATCATTTCAGTAAAGTATAAGGTCACAAGGGACTCCTAGATTCTTAATGGTAATCAAGACTATTCTCAAACTGAGGGAGAGAAATACTCCTCTTCGACATTTTAACATCACTCTGAGAAAGAGAATTCTTTGATTCCTGTGGACTTTTAAGGTGCTGGACATCAGGTTGCATGATATAGTCAGTCTAAGATTTGAAAGGTTAGATTTGTATGAGCAGATTGTTTCGTTGGTTTCCATCATCTGAGGAGCTTGACCCTGATGGTCACACCTTAACATAGTTTTGGTCAGTCACTTGGTATTTTCTCAGAGTAACCTAAAATGTTTTGGGCTAGAGCTGAGAATAGCTCAGATCCCTCTACTTGTGCTTTTTTGTGCCTCTAAAACCATACTGAACATCTTTTTGTTAACATATTATCATAAATATTGATTACTCACTATGACATATTATATATGGCTATACATTTTTCCTGCTCCTTTCATAAAGCAGTGGAGTCTGTTTCTCCCACTCTCTGAATCTGGACTGGCCTTATGAGTTGCTTTGACCAAAAGCAAGTGGCAGACATGATTTTGTGTGATTTCCAGGCCTCTGCTTAAAGAGAACTTATAGCTTCCACTCTCCCTCCCTTGGACTTCTGCCCCTTGAGGCAAGTTCGGGCTAGCCTCTCTGAAGATGAGAGAGCCTATATATAGAGAGAAAAACGAGAAAGCCCATGTAGTAATAGAAGTCTAGCCATCCCAGTAATCCTAGCAGAGGCCCAAGATGCACAAGGTCATCTAGTACCAGCTGGCCTCACAGTCAGCTCTACTGACTGATTGCAAACACACCAGTAAGCCCAGATCACCCCATGTGGAGCAGAAGTGAGCTATCCTAACTGAGCCCAACTGCCAACCTATAAAACTGTGAGAAATAAATGGTTATTGTTGTCAGCCAGTAAATTTGGGGGTATTGTGGTAGATAGAATTCTAAAGATGCCTCCCTGCCAAGATTCCCATTCTCTTGTTATTCAATCAAACACTAAAGTAGGTACTGCTGTGAATGGAGTTTTCAAATGTAATTAAAGCCCCAAGTCAACTGACCTTGTGATATGGCCCTGACATGATCATTTAAAATGCTGAAATGAGCACTTTAAAATCAGTCAGTTTTCCTCTGGCTTGTTAGAGAAGGGTATAACATAACATTCAAAGAATGAGAAGGAGTTGTTGAACTCTTGCTGAATCACAAATAGAAGGGGCCATGAGACAAGAAAAATGGGAGCCAGGATCCCTGGGTGGCTCAGCAGTTTAGCACCTGCCTTCGGCCTGGGGTGTGATCCCTGTGTGGAGCCTGCTTCTCCCTCTGCCTGTCTCTCTCTCTCTCTCTCTTTCTCTCTGTCTCTCATGCATAAATAAATAAAATCTTAAAAAAAAAAAGAAAGAAATATGGAAGCCTCTGGAAGTGCAAAGCCTCAGCTGACAACTCACAAGGGGGCTGGGACTCAGTCACGCAACCAAAAGAAATAGAATTCTACAAAGAACCTGAAAGAATTGAAAGCAGATTCTTGCCCAGAACCTCCACATAAGAGCCCAGTTTAGCCACAACCTTGATTTCAGCCTTGTGAGACTCTGAGCAGAGAACCTAGGCCAGCCTTCCCACATTATCTGTGACCTACAGAACCATGTGCTAATAAGTCTCTACCTTTGTACTAATGTGTTATGCAATAATAGAAAATTTATACAAGCAGTTTATTTCATAGTCTTGGATGACAAATGCACTAACATTTTTTACAACACCTGGAAAGGCACAGCACAAACTAGGGGATTTCAATTCTGGCTGCACATGGAAATCTTGTAGAGAGCTCTTTAAAAATACCAGTGCCTAGACCCACCCCAGAGATGCTGACTTAATTGATTTAATTGTTCTGGGATGTAGCCCAGGCATTGGTATGTTTGAAAAGCTCCCCAGGTGATTGATTCTAATATCCAACTAGAATTGAAAACCACTAATACAGAAGAAAATATATATGCACAATTAGATGAGAGAGAGAGGAAGATTTCCAACCCATCAGCTCCCATCCCCCTCCACACTGAGATAACCATCTTAAGAATATACTGGTGACTAATATTCTACTACCAGTTCCAATATGTGGGTTTCTTCCCCATACCCAACAATTCCTGGACACTGGCAGGGTGTCCTACAATTCAGCTCAATTCTCAACAACCTGCTTGAAAGAAGCATCAATTCCAAAGGTTAAGGATTCAGTCTTGCAAGACTGTTCCTTGTCTCTCCACTTCAGATGCCAGTTACAAGTTCAGGTTGTTGCCTGTGCTTCTGACTAACTGGCTACAGATTGGAGTTTCCAACAACCACCCTTCTTTAATATAATTAATTTGTTAGAGTGGGTTACAGAACTCAGAGAGAAACATTTTACTTAGTAGTTTATGAGTTTATTATAAAAGGATTTAACTCCGGAACAGCCAGATGGAGGAGATGCACAGGACAAGGTACAGGGAAAGGATGTGGACTTCCGTGCCTTCTCCAGGCATGCCACTCTCCTTGTATTTCCATGTGTTCACCAACTTGGAAGCTCTCTGAACCCCATCCTTATAGTTTCTTAAGGAAGCTTCATTACATAGGCACAATTGAGTAAATAAATAATCAGCCATTGACAATCAATTCAACCCCTAGCCCCACTCCCCTACCTGGAAATGGGGATGAGGTGGTAGGATGTAAAGATTCAACTCTCCAATCATGGTTGACTCTACTGACCACCAGTCCCCATCCTTAGAATACCGAAGGGCTTTTTTAATGCTGCCTCATTAGTATAACAAACAAAACAAAACAAAAAATCTTTATCTTTTTCATCACTGGACATTCCAAATGTTTAAGGGCTCTGTGGATGACCAGGAGTTGGATGACCACATATATATTTCTTATTATAAATCATAATATCACAATGACTCTATCACTTAGGGGACTTTCAGCTGGATGAAATAATATTAGATCAGCAATGGGAGAGCAAGAACACTAATTTCTCCCTAATAGCAAATCCAGATACGGGAGGCTTTAAAGCTAGTTCAGGAGCTCTATGCAGCCATCAAGGACGTGAGGGCTTTCCATCGCTTTGGTCTGCCATTTTCAGCATGTGCGCTTTCTCTTGGTTTGCCTTTATTTTACCAAGATGGCAGCTGCTGATCCCTGGACCATATGTCATGCCATCATCCAAAGGGCTGAAGTTTTCCCCTCATGTGCTCTCTTTCTATTAGGGAAGGAAACCTTCCCTGAAGCCTTCCCATATTTTCACTGAGGTACTACAGGCCACAATTGGGTTATATATCTATGTCCTTACAGTAAGAAAGAATAGAAAAGATGTATTTGGCATTTTCAGCCATTATAGTGGGAGGTGGCAGGCTCTTCTAGAAAGCTAGAAGCAGGAGAAAGTGGGTGGATAGTTACTGGGTAAACTATCATGTCAAATCTTTCACAGACCTCCTTATGTTCACATAAAAATACTTACTCATGTTTGGATATATAGATCTACACACATGAATGAAATTATATCACAGATGTTCTTTACTGTGGTCATCTTCTCACATTGTGTTATTGCTGTTATAGTTTTGACTCACTGCTCTTTACCCCAGTAACAAATGTTCACACCTAGTGTTTATCCTTCAATAATTTTCTTAGTACTTAGATTAAGCATAAAAAATGCATACACTTATGTGATGGAGGTGGGGGGTGTCATTTATTTAACAAAACAGGATCTTGTAGTATATTATGGCAATTCTTTTCATGTCAGGTACATACAGCCACCTATGTGTCTTGCTAATTAATCTCGAAATGTTACCTATTCGTGCTAACTTTTCCCCACTTTCCCTGAGATTCAACTCTCCAGTTTCTTCAACTTTTATCAAAGAACCCAAATAAGATTGAGTACAGAACTCTCAGCCTCATTCTTTCTTTGTTGTTTGGGGTGTCAGGGCAATAAAGTTATGAAGCCAAGTGTTCTCTAAGTATTTCTCTAGGGTTAACTAGCTATCGTTAACTAACTTTATCTAACTAGCTACTTACATGCAGATAAATTTTCTGGGTCTCCTATCATTAATTTTATCCCTCCTAAGCTTCTGGAAGCTGCATTCTCTCCTACGGAAATGTCAGACTTTGGGATAATGTTTTGCATTTTCAAACATGCCAATTTTCCCATGACTTTTGCTACCCAAATGGTAGAAGTTTCCTGTTGCAGGCTGGAGAGGAATTCATTCTTTCCAGATTCCCTTTCTTCTCTTTCCATGTTTATTCCAACAGAGAGTTTCTTCTTCCCTTCCCTTCCTTCTCTTTCCATGTTTATTCCAACAGAGAGCTTTAAAGTTCAACTGTTCTGCCAAGGATTTCTGTTTTGTTTTTATTGTTGTTTATTTTTAGGAGCTATGGGTTTTCTGTTATTTTTCAGTGAGGTATGAACAAAGCCAAACAGTTGTTTGACAAATTTATATAGGAGTTATGTTATAGATTTCTGTCAAACATAGTTAACTGGGATCTTTTATATGTTTCTTCTAAACAACTCCCTCAATATATTGGTATCTAAGGAGAGAAGAAAAGAAGCAAAAGACCTGATCACTGGAAAAGACATAGAACCATTCAAAAATGATTACAGCAAAACTGTGATTCCTGACCACCTTCAGGCAGAGGGCTTTGTCAGATTGGAGCCTGGCCAGATTCTAATGAAATGTGAACAGGGCCAAGAGGAGTAGGGGTCTCAAAAAGTTGTACACAATGTATCTTCAGTGTGTCCAGGTCACCTATCTTAGGTAGTGGAGATTTAGACATTAAAATTACTCAACTGGGGTGATTTCATATGCGAAGATGGGGAAAATACTCTTTACTGAGAGATATCTCTTCATTACCTGGTAGTAGGTGACTAATCTAAAATCAAGAGACAAGTCCAGTTATGTGGCTAATAAAAATGTTTTACATCTGAAGGGTAATTATCTCTATAGTGGCTTCATTCTCCCTTTTGTTTCCTAAGATTATTTTCAGAGAACAAGAAATTGAATTGTTTGGCTGACTGACACTCTCTTCATGTAAGTTAGGACAGTGCAAAAACCTATGAAAAAAGATGATAATACACGATGACTTATCATCAGGGAAATGCAAATCAAAACCACAGTGAGATATCACCTAACACCTGTCAGAATGGCTAAATTCAAAAAGATAAGAAAAAAATAAGTGTTGGCAAGGATGTGGAGAAAAAGGAGCCTTTCTGCACTGTTGGTAGAAATGCAAGCTGGTGCAGCCACTGTGGAAGACAATATGGAGGCTTCTTAAAAAATTAAAAATAGAATTATCATATGATCCAGTAATTCTACTACTGGGTATTTACCACCTTGATACAAACAACAACAACAACAACAACAACAAAAACAAACAAAAAACAAACCAAAAACACTAATTTAAAAAGATATATGCACTGTTATTTTTACTGCAGCTTTACAATAGCTGAGATATGGAAAAATCCAAGTGTGTATCAATAGACAAATGAATAAAGAAGATGTAGTGTGTGTGTGTGTGTGTGTGTGTGTGTATACACTCCTGGAGCAAGTGTCAGAGCTTGGGATCCATTGTGCTAGCTAAAGCTCGAGGTGTCTACCCACATCATACCTTAGGATTTCTTTATTAACTATTTAATAATGCCATACATTTTTATAAGGTTAGATTGTTCGTTTGAAAACATCTGTTTTCAATATTGGTATTGGTAAAAAAAAAAATATATATATATATATATATATATATATATATATATATATATACACAATGGAATATTCCTCAACCATGAAAAAGAATGAAATCTTGCCATTTGGAACAACCTGGATGGAGCTAGAGAGTATTATGCTAAGTGAAATAAGTCAGTCAGAAAAAGACAAATACCATATGATATCACTTAAGAAACAAAACAAATGAACAAAGGAAAAAAGTGAAAAGCAAACGAAACAACCAGACTCTGAAGTACAGAGAACAAACTGGTGGTTGCCAGAGGGGAGGTAGATGAGGAGTATGGGGGGTGGGTGAGTAAGAGCACACTTACCATGATGAGAAATGAGTAAAGTATAGAATTGTTGAATCACTATGTTGTACACTTGAAACTAATATAACATTGTATGTTAATTATTCTTCAGTTAAAAAAAAGAAAAAATATGATGGTATACAGTTATGTGGCAACTTAGAGGCTGAATGAATTCCATTTTGGCCAGCTACACTGGTTAAGATGAGCCAAACACATCTTTAATCTCTGTAGTCCACAACTAAGACAGAAGGA
Organism: Canis aureus; assembly: GCF_053574225.1. Lineage (NCBI taxonomy): Eukaryota > Metazoa > Chordata > Mammalia > Carnivora > Canidae > Canis > Canis aureus. Next base: position 18,826,447 of record NC_135642.1, on the reverse strand, counting down.
GCAAAGTCCCTTCTTCAAAGGGAGAACTTGTTAAATTAAGAAAGTTCATTTTTTCTAACATTTATTTATTTAACTAATCTTTATACTCGAAGTAAGGCTCGAACTCATGACTCCAAGATCAAGATTTGCATGGTCCTCCAACTGAGCTAGCCAGGGACCCCAGATTCATCTTTTAAAAGGTAGGGCAAGGAGAGGAAACGCAGGGACTTTTGGAAGGGGTTGTGGCTTTCCTGACAAGCTTACCAGGCAGGCTGTCCGAGGAGAGGATTTTACTCTACTAATTATTTCGTATTTTCACAAGTTATCATTACCCTAACAATCTCATTGTCCTCAGAGCTACCTCCTCTCTATTGACCAGTTTGCTTGCTTTTTGTTCTGGAAGCCAGGGACAGAAGATAAAGGAGCAAATGGGGCTTTACATGTTTCTATGTCCTTGCCCTTTGAGGCTGACTCAGCTTCTCCGTTCTGACTTCCTGCTCTGGGCGCTCAGGCTGCTCAGCTCCTGGTGGTGCCCTGGCTAACCTGCCTCAGTCATGGTTCTGTCCCTTGGAAACCTCTTTTCTGCCTTTCAGTATTTTCCTAAGTTCCATATTTTATCAGTTCAGTCCTAGCATCTCTAACCAAAACAGAAATACAGGTTAGATCCTTTATAAACCAAAGGACATCTAGGTCTATCGTAATCACAGACATCTCCCTTGTAGCTAACTTATACCTTCTGGGAGTTTGTTTTTGGCCGCGGACTTCATCTTTTCTCCACATCAGGTAACTAAGTAAAGTCAGAGGCTGTATCCAAGGGTTTTTTTTTTTTTTTTTTTATAATCAAACTTAGAGACTTTTCCAAAATATGTGCAAGGGGTACATATCGCTAACATTTCAAAACTATATGTTAGTTTTAATGATTATAGCCAGTTTTCAATACTTTTGTATATTTTTCTAGAGTCCTTTCTATGTGTATATTTGCATTTAAAATGACTTGAATTCTATTGCTTTCTTCAGTTTAGTATTTTGCTATTTTCGTTAAATAAATTTGTAATAAATATTTATGTTAATTAAGCAAACATTAAGAGTTAAACTGTTTCCACTTCTCTGAAATGTGGGTTGCAAAGGTGATTGGAAATAGTCTCTGAATAAGTCCTGGTGATCTGATGGATTTATTAAGAGACAGCCTTAGCCGAAGAGTCCATCATCAAGTCAGATTGAATATTAAGTTTTGACTCAATTTTGTGAGTTGCTGCAGGCACGTGATGACCAACAAACATCCAGTTGCCTAGGCCAGCAAATGGTCTTATTTTTCACTCTGATATGTTACTGAACTTTGGAGCCTAACTCGAATCCCAAATGTTCACTAACACTAGAGACTTTCACATTTGCAAAAGTACTCCAAGGCTTCCATTTCCTTTTTACAGTTTCTAAAGTTGTCCCCCAAACCTGTGGAATCCTTCTTTCAGAATATTTAAAGAATTCTATAATCCTCTTATTTGGAAACCTGATTTTGCAAGTGCTAAGAAGGGGTATATGCTTCTACTATGCTTATTAGCATTAACAGTTGCAAATGTCTCTCCAGACCATGCTGCCTGACCTAGGACAAAGCTCTGAAGCAGTCACTAAATTTGGTCCTTCAACACTTTCTGTGTGCTTACTCTGTGCCTCATGGGGGGGGGGGGGGGGGGCAGGCAGCTCAAATCCTCAGGAAACATTCTCCTTGAAATAAAGTCTCACTCCTCTAGCTCCCCCAACCATAAGGAGCAGTCAAAAAATTACAACGATATTTAACTCCCAATATGTAACCCCAGCTCAGTATGAAGCAATTCCAAAATAAGAAATAAAGTGAATTCTCCCCTGAGACTCTGACAGTCCACAGATGTAGATCTGGCAAGATGCCCAGAAACTTAGATGGGTAAAATTTGGACATATCAGGTTAGTTTCTTTTAACATTTCTGCATTCATCCTCTTTGGTTGTTTTCAACCTACACTGTGTCGGCTCAATCCATGGATTTTTTTCCAAATAATTGATTTGGCCTGTTTGTTACGATGGCCTAGTGTGTGACTGATTCACTGAATGTTTCATTTTTCACTGGATGTTTGGCACGTATTCCTGGATACTGTAATTATTCTACCTTTTTTATTTTTCCTCATTATACATGAAGCATTGGAGAGAGGCCATCCATTCTGATTGAACGCTGATATTTTTTGTTTGTTTGCTTTGTTTTCAGCCCTTTCCTGGGGGGTGTTGGTTTGTGCACAGGGCACGAGTGTGAGAATATATGAATTAGCCCTGATTTGTGAATTGGCTGTCATCTACATTTCCATAGTTGTCAGCCACGTTGACCTCAATTTCTGTACCTTGAAAACATGAATGACAGATCTTACCCCTTTTCAACAAAAAACATGTTGAGTATTAACTGTATAGGCCTCAAAACCACAGGAAAACCTAAGATGAACCTGTCCACCCAAACCAAGTACTGACCCTCTCTCAGGTATCAAGGGATGGGCTCATGATAGTTTCTAAATAAGGAAAATAAAAACAAAAGCAAACCCATATCCTTTAACTAGATCTGTAATTGGGTGATCAACTGTGACCCCAGCTCACTGTGAAGCACAGGGGTAGATATACAAAATACATATACAAAATGTGTCTTATCTTTTAACTAGAGTCCAATACTCCTTGGAATTGCTATATTTCAGCAGTCTGACCTCTAATAGCTGTGGCAATAACAGCAGTGGCTTTCTGGACCAGTGCTGTCCAAAAATAGTATCTCAGGGGCATTGGCTATATTCCAGGTGCTCAGAAGCCATATATTGGATGCTCATGGATACCATATTGGATAGCATATATGCAGAACATCTCCACCAGCACAGAAACTTCCACTGGGCTGGGTTGCTTGACACTGACAAACCTTTCCTCTCACTAGTATACTAACTAGCCTCAAGTCCATATTTACAGTAGTGTCTTGTGGGTCCATCTCATACAAATGAAGAAAAGTCCTAAGCAACAGTGATATGTAACAAATGCCATGTTTTCATTGTTTCCTTCACCTAGCATAAGAGGCTAAGATAAACCAAAGGGCATGTTACAAGGAGATTTATCAACCAGTAATCAATACCTAATTTTAAAAAGAATTATACTATGGGCCAGGGTCTAGAAATATTCGATTTTCTTTTATATGTGAATTCCAATTGATTCATGGTCTGAATATGCCGGATTTGACCACCCCCCACCCCATCCTCTCACCTCCCCCATTTTTCTGTGAATTAAACATTGATTTTATTATAGGTCCATTTCCTTCTTGTTTATGGTATCTCATCTATTTGATAAAGAATGCAACATTGGCAGAGATTTAAGTATTTTGCATGTTATATATGCAAAAAGGGTATACAACCAATATAGACCCAAGCTGAATGGCTTAAAGTGCATTGTTTATTGTGCCTTATTTTATTGCTAATCTCACATATATCTCACATCTAACAGGGAACAGGCCTCACACACCCATAAAAAGCCTACAAACTAAGCTATTGAAAGAGTAATATTTAAGCATAGCATTCATAAAATACGGAATGGAATTATAGAGTTGACAGATACCATAGAACTGTCAACAAAACGGATGCTGAGCCATCTCTTTTCAAAAATGAGAAAACTAAAATCCAGAGAAGTATAGTGCCACAAAGTTATTTGCTGAGTGATGGAGTTTGGATTAGAACCCAGCTCCTGCATGTGGAGCCACGGCTTTTTTGGACACTTCCTTTGTTTGCTCGGATGAAGAAGATGAGCTGGGAGGGGAAGGCAGAAAAATGGCCACTCTCAGACGGTGGGAAGTGAGGCATCTTGGTGCCTGGCGAACACCTAGGCCATGAAAGGCCCACTATGTTGGATGAGAGACACTCTTTCTTCTTAGCCTACATAGGCATCTAAAGTGCTCCAGGCTTCAAAATTGCCATTTCCCAAAGTAACCTAAATGCCAATCAGAGACTTCTGGAACGAGAGTACAGGTGGTCTGTCCTGGTTAATTTATTTTTTGAGTGTGCCTCTACGATGTCTTCCTTATGGAAAGCTCCAAGTTCTCTGACCCCACTTCTCTCAAATGGCCTCTAAACATTTATCTTGAGGATTCACAGATGTGGTCTTGGGGGTCTGTAAATCCCCTGAAAAGGAAAATGAAATTCAGCTTCCAGTCTGTATCATTCACTAAGTTATCAAAGATAATTGAAAAAAAGCCAAGAAAGATCTGCTATAAAGAGAGAAGAGAAAGATGCACTTTATTTATTTATTTATATTTTGAGAGAGAGAGAGAGCGAGAGAGCAGTAGGGGAGGGGCAGTGGGAAAGTGAGAAGCAGACTCCCCACTGAGCAGGGACCTTGATGGAGGGCTTGATCCCAGGACCCTGGGATCATGACCTGAGCCAAAGGAAGACACTTAACCAACTGGCCACCCCAGGTGCCCCACTTTTTAGAGGAAAGAAAATTACTAAACCCAGGAAAACTGGCACGATGAACATAAGGTATAGGAAACGCCAATTTAAAAGAAATAGGTAATGAAATTGAAAGAGAAATCAATGGTTAGGAAGCCCAGGAAAAAACAAGGTTGAAGATACAGTTCATTTTATTGTCTTACTTCATTTTTTTTTAAGATTTTATTTATTTATTCATGATAGTCACAGAGAGAGAGAGGGGCAGAGACACAGGCAGAGGGAGAAGCAGGCTCCATGCAGGGAGCTCGATGTGGGATTCGATCCTGGGTCTCCAGGATCGCGCCTGGGCCAAAGGCAGGCGCTAAACCGCTGTGCCACCCAGGGATCCCTTACTTCATTTGTTAATCCCCAAGAGTTATAAATCAACTTCTGCAAGTCAGCGGGATGGGTGAAAACCTTCCACCCTCTTCTCCAGCAACACAAAAGGGTACAGGCTGACTCAGACTTCCTGCACTGATGGGTGGTGGGGCAGGGCTCGGAGTGCCAAGTCGGGCTCCATGGCCTGTGGCATCGCCTCGCTGCCTACCAGTTGTAGTGGTGGTAGCTATAAAGAGGGGCAAACTGCCTCCCACATTTCTTTTCCTCTCAGGAGAGGATCCTTGCAAACCATCCCTCACATCTACATAGATGAGAGTATGCCATGATAGCAATGAAAAAGGACTCCTGAACACCACTGAACTAACACTGAAATACAGCATTCTAATTAGATGACGCCAGGAAGGAGAACCAGGCCCCAGACAGGAATAGACAAAAAGCTCCTACTTTTGCAGAGCTGCTTGCTGGGGTTCTGGGAGAAAACATGGCCAGGGAGGAGGTACACAGGGGCTTGGGGCAGGAGCAGAAGCTGAAGGGAAGAGCACAGAGATTGCTACGGATACCCGCATGGCCTCCCCAGAAGTGTTGTGACCCCCTCAACACCCACAAGATGCAATGACAGCAGCCACCAACTCACTCCATGCCAAAGGCAGCACCAAATGGGATCATAATTTTGTTTCCCATTTCCATATTTGGGGAAGGTATCTCAATATAGTCTACTCAATTAAAACAGTGGAATTGTGAAATGCCATTTACCAAATTGCAAGAAACGTTCACAGGAACCTGGTTTGTCCGCTGTAACTGGACTAAAATGACATCAAAGTTTTCATGTGGGAATACAAATCACGCATTCTAAAAAATGCCTGCTGAACCAGAAGGGTGGACAAGGCGAGTCGCAGGTACGTCTGCCTGAAGCTCTTGCCCGCTAATGCGGGCACAGTCCATCTGGCTTTCTGACTCGTTTCTCAGTTTCTCGAGGCTTCTATCAGTATTAGCTTTCCAAGAAGAGAATGGTGGTGGAACCATGACCAAATAGCAAGTATTCCAGATACGAATATTCTGGTACATTTTAAAAGAAACTCTCAGTGGTGCTGACTGACTGTAAAATATTCTTAAAACATGATAAGCCATAAACCTCTTCAATATCAAGAGGCAGAATATAATGATTTGTATATTTTATTTTGACTTTACATGCGGTGTTAAAAACCCAAAGTACATATTATTTACACATCCACAATACAAGTTTACAAGATATCTATACATGTTAAAGTACTCTATAAAACAGTATAGAGCCACTTCACTTTAGGGTTACTTTTTATGCCGTACCATTAAAAAAGATACAATCTGTGTTTACCTTTGCACAAATGGATAAAGCATTTAAAAATTAAATTAACAGGATAGAGACTAGATTTTATGTTAGAAATTTCAACATAAATACTGATAGAACTCACATTACAAACTACAAGGCAGCACAATGTTACAAAATGTTATCTGGGTTCACATAGAGTTACTGTTCCATTTTCCGCACGCTGGGATTAATATTGGTAAGGTGAATTCAAACACGTTTGTTGGCGGTGGGCTGAGTAGTGTTTACCGTTGGTTGGTTTAATTTATTATTAATCTGTAATATTTTAGTTGCAAAGCTGAAGTGTTTCAAGAACAGAAGTTCTAGTTTTTGAGCTTCCAGAGATCTCAGGGAATCACGTTCTTTATAAAACAATATTCTCAAAGGAAAAGAATAACTGTATCAGTATTCTACAATCTGTATAAAAATGCTCTGGTCTTCTGCAACCCATCCTCCCCCAAGTAATACATATCGTCAGTGTTATCACAAGAAATCAGTTGAACTTATTTGTCTGACTAAGTCAGGAGCGTTCCTCTGCCTTGATACTTTCTAGATTAGGTTCAATAAACCATGGTGTGGTGTGCAGCATTTTAACTGAAACAGTCATCAGGGTTACACATCATCAACTGTAAGTGGCTTCTGCAAAACTACGAATAAATGACTCTATGGTTTCCGCAGGTGTCACATTACCCGAGAAACCTCATTTGACTTCACATTATCACTGTTTCATCCTTAGGAAAGCAGGAGTGGAATGTTTATCATGGCAAAGGATGTAATGCTGCTATTTGGGTGGATTGTTTTACAATTAATTGTTCTAGGTTGTTTTTACGATTTTTTTAAAAGTCTTTTCAGGTGCTGGTTGAAAAACATTTACAACTGGCACTCGGTAAATGATGTGCTATACTGAAAACACTTGACATATTTTAGTACTTCTATCATTCTCATGAATAAGGCACAAAATGCACAGATTCAGGTAAACTCACATGTAATATTTACAGTATATTGTCATTACCTGCATGACTTAGAAGAAAATTCTCATATAACACAACACAGACAGCATGATTGCACCACTGTTCAGTTTTCAGAGACTCTCTCTGTTAGGCCCAATTATAATTCCTTTCACATTTCCTTCTTTTGTCTTCTGGTTTGTTTTGTTCTTTTCTCTTGGGGGTAGGAGGAGTTAAAGGAGGATAAATTTTACCACATGGGAGAAACCAAACAACATCAAAATAAAACCTTATTAGTGTGTCCAAGGTTAAATACAGTGAGTCAGGCTTGGATTCACAGTGGACAGGTAAATTTTACTACTGAATACTGGTGGATAAATCAAGGATACCTCTTAACATCTCTATCTCCTTAAGCTGGCAAGACTGTAATAGAAGTTTTAATGAATAGCAGCACAAAATTACTTAGAACTCTTACATTCTGGCATTGGGGACCATGGAAGTCAAGTTAATCATTTTGATGGTCAAATCAGCCTTGACTTTACTTCTTTTCTCAAAGCTGAACCCAATGGACTGCTGTGGGAAGAAGTTATTGTCTCTTGTTCAGTCATGCTCAATGTAAACAAGTCCATAGCACAAAAAGATGCAATGGGCACCAAAACAAATCTTAGTGGGTACAGAACACACACACTCACACGCACGCACACATGCGCGCGCGCACACACACACGCACCACAGTTCATTGGTGGCATGAAAAAAATGCCACACTTGAAAAAAATGCTACAGTTTGGGTCAAAGACTGAATTTTTAGCAAATTGTTTGGTAATCTACAAGTTTGTTTCTTTGAGACATTACCATTGTTTTTTGACATTTGTGCAAGAGGCAAGGTGAATGCATACAATTAAAATGTTCACATTTAATGGGAAGACCACACATAATGGTAGTCTAAGTTGAACCCATTTTCAAGTATTTGCTCACAGATTCTTCTGAGTACTGTATCAGCTCTCTATACTGGTAGGGTAGCCCCTGAGAGCTACGCATCTCTTTAGCTTCAAACAAAAGAAATGGAATGACCAGCACCTTCCTTTGTTTTCGGGCAAGTACACAGAAGCTTTGCTGTAGTAGCTACATGTGGCAAGTTCTGATGTTGCCAAAGCGAGAAAGAGTTTCTTTGGCCACTTGGTTCTCTTAAAATACAAGGGAGTGTCTTGTCTGAAGGTACCCTTACAACATCATCCTCTCAACAACATGGACAGGATAAAGCCACACGGAGAAGAGCACACTTGAGGCCTAGTAAGTGTATTTGTTCAGTGGTCTGACAGATGTGGTTTGAGGAACAAATGAAGGCTTTGGTGGCACATCAGGTTTTAAGGACGGTGTCCTCTTTAGTCCCGTCCTAGGAAGGGTGCCATTACTGGTATAGCTGCTCTGTCTGGAGAGGGAAGGCTGCAGATGAACACTCACTGGTGCTCCCTGAATATAGTCCACCTTTGCCCCAGTGGGGGTGGGCACATACCCACCACGGTTCATGCTAGGCTGTCTGGATAACAAAACACCATTTGGTGAGTTTAAGTTTTTAGGCATAGCAGATATAGAGTGCCTCTGGGAGGAATTTTTGTGGTAACCCCTTTGTCTTTCCAGAGAAGTCATTGGGACCCCAGGAGTGGTGGGGACATCCACTCGCTTGGTTGGGCTATTTCTGGGGAGAGTTGAAGGAGGAGAGTATAGGGATGCCTCCCGGTTAGGGACCTTGGGCGGGACCTCAGACATAGGTCCCACAGGATCCAGCATTAGGGTCTGGTGGGCCATCTGGATATCTCCCATGATGGCTTTGGGGTTGCTGTTTGGGTCATTTAAATGCTTCAGGAGATCATTGAGGGTATTTCTGGAATCCACAGAACGCCGGTGATCTCTTTTACTGGATGACTTTGTAAGTGGGTGGTCAATGTTTTGAAGCTTCTTTTCAGCTTTGTGAGCATTGGAGTTTGAGAAAGACGTGTTGTAGTCATGAGTAGCATTAGGAAGAACAATGGCACTGGGGATATGCCCATGACTTAATGGGGAATGGGGTGGTGGACTAGATGGGAAAAACTGTGAGGTTTCTTTCCTTGAAGCCCCATGGCCATGGGCCTTATCTGAGTGGCTCTTCATGGCCTGCAGGGTCTTCTGGTGAAGCACAGGAGTTGACTCAGGCGTGGGGAGAGCAGCCAGTTCGGGAGGTTGGCCTCGATGGTCCATCACCATGGATTTGGTATCTCCATTGGGTGGCAGCTCTTTCCGACTAGTCAGCAGGTTACTGTATAATTTGGGAGAATCGATATTCTGTTGATATTCCTTGACCGGGCTGTCAAACAGACCATTCAGTTTGGCAAAACTTCCACTGGAGTCTGTGCACGACTGGGCAGATTCTGCATCCTTATGAATCTTTCTGTTTTTCCGAACAAACATGTCACGATAGCAGTATACTGCCACCCCTGCAATGAACGCACCCAAAACAAAAGCAGCAAAGACACAGGTGATGAGGACGTTCATGTGGACCATCTGGTTGGACTCTCCCGATTGGACTTCCCATCGCACACCTGCAACAGACACGTAGGAAAAGGGTCTGAGTGGGGTGCTTCTTTCAAACCATATTAGCCGGCAAATGGCTTCCATTGAGCCAATACTGCATTCACAATGGTCCATATGCTTAGCTTGGAGGGTCAGGGAAACTCTAAGATTCCATCTATATATTTTTCTTTAATCATGATCGGATCCCCAGAGACATACGATTGCTGCAAATGCCAGGATAACTCTGATCTCCCACCAATCCATATGTGTCTTTTTTCCCTTTTCTCTCTTAAGTAGTTATTATGTAACATTCTAAATTTTAAGAGTTTTCTGGTCTAAAAATTAGAGTTAGAAAGCACATATTTTCTAAATGGCCAATTTAGAAATGTTTTGAAATATTCTGTCTTATGATTTTTCTCCTAATTCATGTATCAGCAACAGCTGGAATTAGGAACATGTATGGATTGGCATAAACATACATTATGCTAAGATAATTATGCTAATATAATTATGCTATCTTCACTACAATAAAGACAGATAATTGGCTCACAAACTAAAAGCATAACAATGACCTGCTTGGTGATTGTTAACTACAAATATGGACTTTCTTGTTTGCTTTGATATATTTTTTTCATTCCATCTTGGAGTGAAGTACTCTTGAATTGTTTGCTATGAAAGAGATCCAGATAGTCTAAAGAAATATAATATGTAGTAGTTAAGCGATATTATCCAACTGTCTTGAGATATTTAAGAAATATTTAAGTTAGACTAGAAGAAGAGTGGATTAGTTTATAGTTATTGGGATTTTTAATGCAACCACAGACATCTAACAGTCAATCAAATAAATGTTAGTTTAAGAGGTATCCAAGTCTGTTACATGCTATAAGCACAGCTATCCCAGGATAAGGTAAGTCAGTAATTTTGAAGGTTCTGTTGCTTTAGGTTAGTACTAAGGCCTTTGAACATTAGTTGTTTTTAATCAATGTTTGGGATTATGGAATTCAGTGGCATTGGGAAAGACAAAGAAAAGAAAGTAGAAAGAAACGATATTACTAAAGAAAACAAAACAGAAAGAATGATTATAAAATTGTTTACAGTGAAAACATATAAAACTCAAAGCAACACATATAAATCATAAATGACAATGTACTGGCATAAAAACTGATTGGAAACCTGATACCACAGTCTACTAAGCCCTGGAGATTTTTTTTTTCCCAGAGTAATATGTCTAATAAGGTAACTCAACAGGCAGCTGTTTTATAACTGCTTCTATCAAGGGCTGGAAACGATAGTTATGGACAAGGGCTCTGTTACGTTTTATTGCTTGTGACATTCAAGCAGCTCGCTAGCACCTTGCATATCCTTTTCATATTACATTTGGAATCAAAGCTAAACAGAAGGCTGGGAAAGGCTCTTAGACAAAACATCTGATACCAAGATATTTGCAATTAATGAGTTCTGTGTTTTGATGTTGTTGGGGTGGTCCTGGTAATTATCTGACATTGAGCAGGCTCTCAGCACCTTCCAGCAGAAACCAACACAGACTAGATTGTCTGAGTGGCTATCTTATCACCTCCCTTTCTTTCACGGCTTTCCACCTCCTTCATCTGTAAAGGAATGCACTCCAATACAAGCAAGGAAACTGGAGTGACCACAACCAGGGGAGGTGGCATGAGCAACAGCAGGGCTGTTCCAGCCCCCTTCTAGGAAACCCTACAGCCACCAGCTCCTCAAAGGTATCAGGAATCAGGTTTCCACTCAGCGAGAGATGAGTTCCCTGGTGAGGCCTTACCCTTTGGGATACCTGATAAAGGATCAGTAAAATCAGAAGTGTTTGGGTCATCTTGAACTACAAATTTCCGGGAGCTCGTCAGTTTAGGCCTCCAGGTATCAATCACTTTAGGTGTAATTTCTGGGATACTTGCCATTGTGGTAACAGATGATGAAGATACCTCCATGTCTGTGGTGGCAAACAGATTTTTATTAACGTGGGTAGTGTTGACAGATTTCTCTGACTGCTCTGTTGCATTTTTAAGTAAAGCTTAAGTCAATTTTATGAGAAAGTCTGTTCGAGGATTTCATAAAAAAACAAAACAAAACAAAAAACATCCAAAGAGACTACACCAAAACTCTTTCTTGCAAGGGAAAAAGAAAAACTAAAAATTAACCATGAAGACAAATAAAGCAGATTTCAAAATTAGAGACACTCAAATGCTCCTACCAAAGCTCCTATGGTAAATAATGACCCTCATGGAAAAGGTAATAGAAATCCCAAAGACTGACTGCTACTTACTCCATCTCTTTGTGAGACGGCATTATTCTGTTTCCTTTTGTGCATAGTTTAAAAGCGTTTTCGTGGACTGTTGGACACTGTATGTCCTTCACTGAGGAACCTACAGGGTTACTTCATCAGGAAAGACTTGGTTAAATCCTTGTAAGCACTTGATTTTTGTCCCGATAGAGCTTTACCGAGGACCTCCCGTGCATCTGTGCCTTGAGGCCTCGCACTGTCCACGATAAAGCACTGAAGCAGGGAGGATCCTTGCCTGTGCCTTTCAAAATGCTCAGGGAATTTCTTCTGAAGAATTAGCAGCAACTCATGCAAAAGAAATGGCATTTATAAGCTGCATAGGGATCTTCTGATATGTAAGATCTGCCATCCTTCTCTCCCTTCTGAGGAACCAAACTGCTGTGAGTTTTAGAAGCAGCAATAGGACCACAAGTAACTTAACCTCTTAGTGTATATGCTACTCATTTCCACAAAGTAGATTTTCCCTCGGGATGTAAGCATACGGTTTTAGGTTAAAATTCTGGAGACCCCCATCCAGACCGGTGCAATGGTCGCAGATGAAGACCCCAAAAGAGATACAGACAGATGGGCACGGAGAGCCTATGGAACACCTTCATACGCAGATACCAGCTTCATTCAACGGGAGCCTTTTACACACCACTGAGACCACAACATTCAAAGATTCCCGGGATCACCGCAAACGATTCAAAAAAAGATGTCCAAAATTTAGAAATACACATTTTGGGGAAATGTGTATTTGTTTACTAGGTCGTAGGAAAGGTGAGGAGAGAAGGGGGAAATAATGAAATCCTGCCATCCATTAAGTATAGATGGCCAGAGGGAACATCCACAATGCACAGGGGTGAGAGAGAAGAAAGCTCGGGTGGGCGGGCGTGCAGCTGGAATGCAGTCTATGTGAATCCATTGGGTTTTTCTTACGAGATGTGCCTTGGTCAATGATGAATCGTTAACATGCTACACAGGGGTGGAGTGCTGAGTAAGAAAAAGTCTTTCAGTACCATCAGTGGGATTATGAGTCAAAGCAGAAACATGAAGGGCTGCCAAACTGCGCAAAAGGAGGGGAGAGGGGGCTGAAAATGCTGAACTGAAGGAAAGAAAAGGTTGTTAATTCAAAAAAATTAAAAAAAACTAACCAGATGTTGGACCGCCAAATATTTTGTAATCTGGTGTAGTTGAAGTAGGCAAAATTTCTAAAAGAATTAAAGGAACAAGTAATCAGTAAAAAGTAACCAAAAGAAAGCAAAAATTTATGAATTCCAATTAACTAAAAAAGTCAAAAGAAAAGACTATAAATTAAAAGGTTAACCTACTGGTCAGACTACCTTTCTCTAGATTTTCTACAAAATTGTAAATGGTGAAGGAAAAAAAAAAAAAAAAGTAAGATTCTCCTCTAACGTATCCCCATGACCAAACAGCTCAGCTTTTGCGAAGTTTAAGTTAAATGCTAGGTGGTATGTGTCCTGAGTCATTAAAAGGCTGATTGTAAAATAATGTTCACGTGCAAATGTGGTCAAAAAGAACTGTCAGAAGGGAAAGGAAGATCCAGTCTTACCATGGCAGTCCCCTAGGTGGGCCGTGTTGCCGTACTCTGTGTCTTGTTCATATCCTCCAGCGCTGTGGTTATGGAAAGCAAAGAAGTCTTCGGTTAACAGCCTTCATAGGGACACAAGTGACAACCAGAGCAGAACCAAGAACACAGATTAGTAAGAATGGGCAGAGAGGAAAAAAAAGGACATTTCAACACAGCTTGCTAAAAATGAGTATTTCTGTTCAACATCTGGCCCCTAGAATGTTTAAGAGGGGAGAGAGAATTGTTGGTTCTCTCCATTCATTTCCCTTAGGTATTATCCTGTCTACAATCTCCCTTCCTTCTTAATGCTCCAGATTTTCTTTTTTCTTGTTTTTCTTTCTTTTTTTTTTTTTTTTTACTTCTCCCATAGCTACAAAAAGAAAAGAGGTGAAGAAAAGAACAAAAGTGGTACAACTGGAATTTTTCTAAAATTTCTAGCTTTAGAGACCCCCGAGAAGACAGACGCAGCTCTCAGAAGATCTTGGCTAATGTGACAGAGGATACTTACAGCATCCCTGGGGTCACTCTGCCACAGGCCCCCTGGCTTAACCAGCCACAGTATGGGTCCCGAGATGCAACACAAGACCTGTATAAATCCAAACAGAACGGAACTTGGATTTTCTCATTATCAAAAGTCATGATGCTGCAAGACTCATGGTAAGGAAAGAAATACCAGCTTACTTCTTACAGGATCCGTAACGCTCGCAACGGCTGAGAGGGAGGCGGATGACGCAGCTAGAGAATGCCACGTACACAGCGTGATGGTCTTTATCCAACTGTAAGGAGATGACCCTTCTGTCTTCCTCATTCTCAGCATTGCACCTGTATTTTGGGATACATTTTGAAGCCATATGCTTAATAAGTCGAAATGGACAAGGCAAAGTGGGGTTTGGTTTTGCAATTACTAAGAGCAAAGAGGTCCTGAGAAATATCCTCAGTAGCCAACCAGTTAAGTACATAGTTTGGGAAGTAATAATTCTGCATTTGAACTTCTGCTGCTCTGCACAATTGGTTAATCTTCAGGTTGGACAAAGTTTTTTTTAAGATTGCTTTCTTGTTCTGGTGACCCAAGGAGACTGTGTAAAGACCACTTTAGACTACTGGGAAGAAAAAGGACAGTGTTTCAATGCACTTAAATCTTGCTGTGCTAAATGTTTCTGGATCTCTCTTTAGTCTCCTTTGCTCCATTTCTCTCACCTACTTCTTGTTTTTTTTTTTAAATGGTCTAGTTATCTTTTATATCAGTGGTTGGGAGAATTGTATTGCGTGTATGTGCATACTTGCAACCAACTGTCTGCGGCAGGTAGCAGCCTAAAATAAACCTGTAGGGTATGAGGGGTGGGTGCAAATGTGTTCTCATTGTCCACAGCTGAAAAATGAGGGCTGAATTATTTTTAAATTCATTAACTTTCCACCATCCTAGCCCTGGTGGACTTGGGAAAAACAACAAACTCAGGATTTATTTCACTGAGGGGGGAAAAACCCAAAACACTAATATTGCCAAACCACTGCTAATTTGGGGGGCTAAAAAGAAATTACTAGATGAAATACACACAGGAAACTTTTGAGCAGTGCTGAAAAAAGCATTCTCATAAAATACACCTACTTTGCTTGGTTGTATGCTTCAATCTCTTCCAGTAATACACTGTCATTCAAAGAGAAAGGGCTGGTCTTTGCCAAAACTTTAAGCACCACGCCAGCTTCAGAGCCAACAAAGATGACTGTGTAGTTCTGATGGGGCCCAGCAGTGTGGTCAACAGCGATGGCCGTCAGTCTGTACCTGCCAGAGGAGGTATGTCAAGTCAGAGGCGGGAGGCCCACAGGACGAGAAGGCATTAGATGGGAGTGGGCTGCTGTTACCTGAGTCTTACCTGATCCGAGTCTTTGTGAACCAGGGCTCATCGGCAATGGGTGGTACGGCAGCGTCCATTAGCGGATGGGATTTGATGAACGACAGGGTTTCGTCAGGGAAATCTATGGAGGTTTTATAAGCTTCGGCAAGGCCATGCTTTGCACAACAGCCAGGCCTGAAAGGAAAACAGTGTGATTTTTCCCCCCTCAAAAATTTATCTAAGGAGTAAGCGTCTGCTCTGAAAGAAGAGGCCCAGAAAGAAGGGGGAATGAGCCAAACCAGAGGGGGGGCACAGTTTCCCTGCACTCAGCAGGTTCTCCCCACGCAGGGCTCTGTGTCCTGGCTCTGTCTGCAGAGCTGCCCGGGGGACCCCTTCCTGACATGGGAGGCTGGCCCCCCTGCTCTCTGAGGATGGACGCCTCCAGTGACCAGAGGGTTTTGTTAAAGACAATAACCAGTTTCTGTCTTTTTTTCTTTACCTTGGCTTGGGTACTTTGTCTTCAGGGACTGCTGTCCAAACAGAATCTGGGGTTTTCTGTTCTTTAAAGCGTCCTTTGAATACTTTTTCAATGTCATCCATGCTAAATGCACACACTGCAGACCCAGGAATGCTGAAAAGGGGGAAAGCATCAGGAAGACCATCGGGCGACAGTAGGCCCGCTCTCGGGTCCCCTCAGCCAGCACAGGACAGCTCGTGAAGTGCCAGAGATCTGTTCTCACCTGTTGAGCTGTGTGGTAAACACCCCGACCACAGTGGGGATGCCATTGATTTGTATGATGTCCGTAATAGACTGCAGAACATCAAAGTAGAAAAACGAATCTCCGGGGACAGAGCAGTTAAGCCGAGCCTTCAGAAATGAAGTCCAATGTTTCTCCAGGACCCGCTGCGAGCCACCCATGTCATTTTTACATATGCGGGCCACACGGGAATATACAGCCTGCCCAAGGGACAAAAGCGAAGCCACAGGGTTATGCTCATGGAGGGGGGTAAGGGAAACAAAAAGCTGCTATTTAAGGGAGGGACAAAAGACCGCTAAAGATAGGTCTGGCTCAAAAGAATCTAGCAATCTTCTCTCTAGGGATTTGTACGTAGGAATGTAAACTAGATTTACCTGTGAGAAAAGAGGGCCACTTTCCTGTCCTGCCAAACGAGCTTCCCAAGAAGTGGTGGGGTGAATGCAAACCATCCCCACGCTTTGTCTCATACTGGTAATGAAAGATGCCATCCTTAAACTTGGCATAACTAGGCTGTGATGCTTTAAAATTATATGGGCTTTTACTGAAGCACACAAAACTGAATGGGAGCCACTACTTTCCATCCTGCCTTTTGATGCTGAGAAAGAATAAACTATCAACAGATTTCTAAAGTGTTAAAGAAGCATCCATAGCTCAAGGGTGCCTGTAGAACACTCTCCGTAGTGACAGAAAAAAAATGAAACCTTCTCAAGGCCCAAGGCTGCTGTTCTCACTCTGGCCATTGTTCAGGTGTTTTCCAGCAATTATTCTCATGATAAGCAACTCACTTCTCTGCACTTGGCCCTAAGTGCACTGAGTGCTAGAAAACACACAAAGAGTATAACCCTACCAAGGCGGCTCGATTCCATGCAGTACAAGTCCATAATACAAGTCAAGTGTATATACTTGCCTTGCCTAAATTATTATGTTCTACAGCAATTTCTCGAAAGAAGAAATAGACATAGTTTCCATATTCTATGGCATGAAGAAAATGTGGCTCTGAAAGAAAAATTGAAAACAAACTGGTTCCTAAAGGGTAATTCAATTAGCACAAGACCCCGGCTGCTAGGCTAGGCATGACTGACAGGTGTAGCAGAGCTCTGTTGAAGCCAGTGAGAACTCCAACACACCAACGAGCTCAAGGAGTCCCAATATGGGTGTGCTGGAGCTTTAAGGAACCCACGGTCTTTCATGTCAGCTAATGGACTGTAAAAAGCCTACAGGAACTGAACTACAGCAAAGGTCTTTGTTTCAACAGATTTATTCATTAACCTATTTAACTAGGGAAGAAAACTTCCTATACTGAGAATAAAAAAATCTTGGTATCTAGACTCGAAAGGACAAAATGCCTCTAATCAACTCTCGCTATTAACCCTGCAGGATTGGGGTAGATGGGCATGGGCAAGGAACATTATGTGCATTTAGACGTAGGCGAATTGGCACACGGAAATGAGATCTCTCTTTCTGGGGGTCAACCAGGATAAAATTGTAGATGAATCTACTTTCCTGACATGGCGGCTAATCTTCTCTTTCCAATGTCAGAGCAACTTGTTCTTGCTCTAATTAAACAATATAAAGTCATGCACTGAACCTCCTGATGCCATGGCTCCTGTTCCCACTTGGCCATCCCAACCCCCTTGGTGATCCCACAACACTGCTTTTCGAAGGTACCTTTTATCCATTTGGAATCATATTTTATTGTACGAAGGGCAGATCCATCACCCATGCTTCGATAAATAACAGCATCACTGGCCAAGAAGTCAGCCACTGTGGCAGAATATAGCTTCCCATCTGAAACCAGAGTTATAATTTGGGTAAAATAACCATAATTATTCTGTAGTGTGTTATCCCATGTAGTGTGTTATACCCTTTGGAGTGCTTTCACCTGTTATCCCTTTTTATGCAAATAGGCCTAGACCTGAGGCTCATAATCAACCTGTGACAGGTTGCCCCACGGTATTACCTAATTTCACAGATTAAGGATCTAAGTATCACAAAGTTAAGCAACTTATTCAGGGTCATTGACCTCATTAACAGCAGAGCCAAGTGTCAGAACACTTATGCTCACTTTTATTTTATTTTTTTAAGATTTTATTTATTTATTCATGAGAGACACAGGGAGAGAGAGGCAGAGACACAGGCATCAGGAGAAGGCTCCTTGCAGGAAGCCTGATGCGGGACTTGATCCCGGATCCCAGGATCATACCCTGAGACAAAGGCAGATGCTCAACCGCTGAGCCACCCAGGCGTCCCTTACGCTCACTTTTAAATCCTCATTTTGGAAATCTTTTTTTCATAGCTCCTGGACTTCGAAACACCTATATCAAGGTAGCTACCCTAGTTATGAGCTTTTTTCTTTCTTTAAATTCCTTTTTACCTTCAATGTCATTAATCATTTATATTCATTACACTAAAGGATCTTACCAGCAAAAAGGGCAACATTGGTTTGTCTGGCATCAAATGGGCATCTTGCCAGGCCACTAATTTCCTCTCCATCATACTCTAAGGTATTCAACTATAAAAGAAAAATAAATAGCTGGTGTCACATCTGTTCAATGTACCTGTTTGAAGGCAATACCGCTTTATTTGTACTGAAATTCTATTTGAAGAATTTTGTCTTTATTCTTCCATAGCATTAGGGATAAATGGGTTATAGCAGAAAGGATTCAACTCTAACAGCATGGCAGCAAAGAAAAAAAGTTGATAAAAAAAGCACACCGTATGAAATATACTCACCCTATAGTATCTGCACATGGGATTGAATGCATTGGTACCACATACAAAAACCATCTCATCATTTCTTGGGACAAATACTTTAATAAAGTTGTGGCATTCATCCTAAAGAAAGTAATCATTAAATTACTATTAGACATTCCATATGCTGACATTGTGAGAGGAAGCCCACATAAAGACTAACTCTGGCAGAGAACTCGTCTGTTTTACTTACTTTATGTTTGCCCTTCATAGCACAGTTTTCTCGGTCCTGTTGTCTTGACCGCCATGTCAGTTTCTGTATTAATCAAGCAAAACCAAAGTTCGATGTTTTAACTGAAAATTTTTGGAGGGGAGGGAGACATTATTCAAATTCCAAGGGAATGCAAATAAGTTTCATTTGCTCACCTTGCTTGGTATTACTTCTGTCTTGGGGACTTCATTTAAGTTTACTGTATAAACTTGATCCCTGTTGGAAACAAGGCAATAAGTCACATCATGTGAATGCATAAAAATGTTAAGCTGCTTCTTCCTATTTTATTTTTACAGATCTGCCTTTATTGTATTTTGGAGATCATTTGGATTTTTCTCTGTCTCCAACAAAGTCAACAAAGAGTACTTTTTCATTAGTGAGACGCTTTTTATCTATCACTGTAGTTATTAGGGAGCAAGGAAAGCTCTTCTCTTCAGGCATGGGTCAAACTGCTACTTGGTATTAGCATAGGCATACTTCTAATATTTGCTCGAATAATTCTAAGTTAAAAAAAGAATAAAGAAAGATTTTTTTTCCCCTCTGCTGCTTTAGGAATAAAGAATGGTGTATGATTTCTTGATGGCAGTAATAAAATAGCACCGCTGAAGGCTTTAGCTCTGTATTTTGTTCGTGGTACACAACACTGACTCTTCTCGGTGAATATTTTTGGCTACTTGCAATTTTTGATCACAATCACATATTAGTTTTTCATGAACTAGACACATTAATGCAAGCACCACAAGAGAAAAGAATTTTAATCTAATAAACCAACGAGAGGAAAATTACCTGCCAGCAATATAAAGTGTGTCTCGAATTTTCAACATCAGCTGAAAGTCCAGCCTGTGCTGGGATTCATTGCCTGAAGGGCGTCCTCTAAAAACCGGATATTGCCTTGAATCTGCAAGTAAAAATGGGCTAAACCATCAGTCAGGATTATGGAGCTGAAGAATCAATATACAGCATTGATTAGCTGTATATACTAGTTGTAGAAGGGTTTTAACTAAATTCCTCTCTTAAGGTCCTGAATATAAATGAATAAAAGACAGTGAACGTTAGCAAATGGTCTTTTTCTTTTACCAGAAAATATATAACCCGTACATGGGTTGCTTGAGAAAAGCAACCAACAAAGCTGTCCCATTTTCTCCAAACACTAAGCAATGACTCTGGATCAATTAATATGCAAAACAGTCTTAAGACATATAAAAAACTCTTTCTAAAAAGCGACACACTTAGAGAATCAAAACCAAAAAAGCTCCCTTCTCAGAAAAGAAGCATGTTCTTTAGATTACTTACAGTGATAATCAACAGTATTGAGGGGTTCATCATCTTCAGGAAAGCTGACTGCCCTCAGCTGGGAAATCATCAGGAGCAGCATGTAGGCACAAAGCAGGAAGAACCTCATGGTGGGGCCAAGATGAAGTCAGAGCAGCCCCTCCTCAGAAGTCCCACTTAGCTACCTGAAAAACGAAGACAATTTGGGGAGATCTCTGGTGTGATAAAACTTTCTCATCTGTAAGTGGTTCAATTTTCACCATGAGCTCTCTCCAGTGCCCCCTCCCACCAGGAGCCCTGGCAGCAGGTGGGGGTGAGGTAGCTCTCAAAACAGGCAAGACTCGGCAACGTGCCAGGCCTGATTAAAGCATCTGGTGAGCATATTGAAGTTTTAGGCACATTTGCAAGAGTTTTTGAGGTAACTATGTATGTCATCACAGCAAGATCACCAGAACCACAAACAGAAACGCTGGCTGCTGACTTGGCAAGAAGATGGGCTAAGTTGGGATTAGAATTTTAATTAAACTCCAATTTGCTTCCCTTCCCCCAGCCTGAAATACATCCAGTACAGCTTGTCTCTGCACCGCCCATCCCCAGCACCCCTCCACCCCTGCCATAAAATGGCCAAGCTGTCTTGCAAAGATCCAGGGAGCTGATGGTCCTTTCACCCCTCATCAGATCTTTGCTAAAGGTATTGCCAAATTCCCAGCATTACTCAAGCCTGAGCCCTAAATTCTTAAGTAGAACAGTTCTCTTAGTTTACTAAGACAAACATGGAAGCAAGGACATGAATGACACTGAATTAGGGTGAAAGAGAATTAAAAGAAATGAAATGATTTCACGATCTATCAATTAAGCAGGACAGAACTAAAGCAGCACAGCTGACACCAGACCACTAGGGAAGTCTACCTCTTTACATAAAACCATTTGGACACAAACCAATACTCTAAGTATGCCTGTCCTCTTAGCTTTATTGAACTTTAAAACCATAGGGGTCCTTAGGGACCATCTAGTCCAGCCTCCTCATTTTTCAGATGAGAAAACCATGGGCTGGAAAAATTAAGGGACTTAATGAGTTTCAGGGAGCTATATAGAACATGATCAGGGTACAGACTCACATCAACTGAGTCTCCATCCATGCTCTTTTCATCAACTTAAATGATGAAATTAAGTGACTTTTTTTTTGTTCAAAAATATAGCATTACAAAAAATCTTTTTGGGCTAATGAATATATCCATTATCTTTATTGAAGTTTCACAGGTGTATGCATATGTTAGATTTTTATCAAACTGTACATTTACAACGTGCAATATATTGTATGTCACCATCTCTTCAAAGCCCATAGCATTAATTGCATAATATTATCTCTCAAAAATTAAAAAAAAAACTTCAGCTGTTATTACTTTATTAAAAAAGAAAATTAGGGCTCTGCTGGGCCAATGGGATGGCTGTTTTGAAACTGTAAATGCCCTACTGTGTAACAATACTACCCTGTCCTTGGTCATATGGTCACTTACAGGTACTGTACTGAACAGTTATAGCATTTAAGCTTTATCTCCAGCCTCATCTACCTAAGAACTTTGGGAGATATCATGAGAATCACTTCAAATTCTGGGTGAGTCCAACAACTCAACTGGGTACTTACTGTGCCTCTTTTATCTTCTCAATGTCAAACACACAGATGCACAGGCATGTGAGCTATGCAAGGCTTTCAATGTTTGTCTTTCTAACTAGAAGCCATGTACATGAGAGTGTTTGAATCCTAGCTTTGCAAAAGAGAGAACGATATTGCAGTATAGTTTTTCTTAATGAAGAATTAATCCAACAGTAAGTTAACACATCAAAAATGGCCCGCAAAAAGCATGGTGGAGTGGGACCTGTGGCAGCATCATTTTGTACTCAAGTCAAAAGAGTGTGGATGTTGGCAGTAGTCTAACTTAGGCTTGGTTGGAACTCCACAATTACTAGCTGATTGACCTGAGGAAGCTTCTTTCATCTCTCTGAACATTCATTTCCTCATTTATAATATGGAGATAATACTACCTTATTCACTGGGTGAAAAGGAAGTAAATGTCCGGCTCCTATAAATTCTGAGCAAAGTTAGTCCTCCTCACCCACTCCTTACTGAACACCATGCACATGACCTTGACCTGAAGAATTTGGACAGAGTCTGGGAAAAAGATACCCTAAAGTATTAAAGCTATTTGGCCATTTTTTCCCCAGAGAGTTATTCTAAAATACAAAAGGATTATGAGGTATCTGGATGGCTCAGTCAGCAAAGCATCTGCCTTTGGCTTGGGTCCTGATCCCAGGGTCCTGGGATAGAGGCCTGTGTCGGACCGCTTGCTCACCAGGAACCCTTGCTTCTCCCTCTGCCCCTCCCCCTGCTTGTGCTCTCACCCTCTCAAATAAATAAATAAAAGGGATACTTGGGTGGTTCAGTGGTTGAGGGTCTGCCTTCAGCTCAGGGCGTGATCCTGGAGTCCCTGGATCGAGTTCCACATTGGGCTCCCTGCATGGAGCCTGCTTCTCCCTCTGCCTGTGTCTGCCTCTCTGTCTCTCTGTCTCTCATGAATAAATAAATAAAATTTAATAAATAAATAAATACAATCTTTAAAAAAGATCAAATGCAAAAGGATTATTTTTAGAATAATTTTTACAACTTGAGCCTATTTTTATCAAACCTAGAAAAGAAGGTAAAAAAAATACTGTCAATCCTACCATCCTAACATAAAAACCATAATGATTTGGTTCTAGTCTTTTTGCCACATGCACATATTTTCAATGATGACAAGGTGACCTCTTATAATGTACCACTTCTCCAGCAGAAGCAGAGTCTTCCTGTCTTACTTTTCTACCATTTTTCCTTTTTTTTTTTTTTTTTTTTGCCATTTATACAGACCCTGGAAAGTTGAAGTAGTATAAAAACATGAAATGTTCCCATAAGAACAAAATTCTGCTATGACATCAATCCCAAACTTCATTCTCTGGATGAAAAGTCACTGGGTGTTTCTGCTAGGTGTCAGGGAAAAAAAATCAGGAACACCAATCAATTCTAAAGAAACTTAGAAATATCTGTGTGAAAACAAGAGGCAGGCAGCTCTGTGAATCTCTCTCCACCATGACAGGTAAGTGAATGGTTCACATCATGAGGGCAGAATCTTGATGTCCCAGACAGCAGGACAGGGAGGGGCCCTCACCAGGAAGGGTGTCTTTCACATCTGTGATTCCAGCATTGAGTCTGAGGGTGAAATCACTGCTGACTCACTGGCAAACACCAAGTTGCCGGCTGAGCTATCATTTCCTATAATTCACGCATCTGACACTGCAGAAAGCAATTTCTCCTCATACCCTACCCCCACCCATCTCATCCTCTAAAAATAAAGCCCCACCACTAATTGCTTCCTGTCCCTGCATAAAGCTTTATTTTAAAAATTACTTTCAGATTTGCCATAGAAATTATAAATGGAAGTATTTACTGTAAAATATATACCAAAGTAAGACTGAGTTGGGAAGGGAAGGATCTAGAAATTCCTGAGAGAAACAAACTAGGGAGATTTATTTGCATAGAAGCCCCTCAGACTATCTGGGTTTGACCTTATTTAAGGAAATATCTCAGAATTCCAGGGCTCGGTAAAATCATGAGACTAGTTATGCTGAAGAAGAACAAGTCAAGAGGCAGGACAAAATGTTGGAAAAGAATACAGACCTTGGGATTTGAAAAGTCTGGTTCAAACTTGCTTGTGCCATTTACTGGCTCTGGGATCTTGCTTAGGTGGGCTTAACCTCGCAAAGCCTCCGTTTCCTTAAGTGTAAGTTAGGAAAATTGCCGTTACTACCTTAAAGGCTCTTCTGAGGATTAAAGGAGACAACCTATGTAAAACACCTAACATAGCAGAATTTGGCTCATAATAAATCGCTTGTAAATTTTAGTAGGTATTATTATGACTATTACTGTTACCTCCTATTGGGCAAAAATGACCCCAAAAGGGGAAAGAAATGCTCACTCTTTTATCTTGTACAACTATTTACAAACCACTTATGTTTGCCATCATCGCAATGACAGGAGTGTTCTGAGAGGGTAAAGGTACAGCTTCAGATGGGGATGCTTCTGAGAAGGAGGGAACCACCTTCCTCATGCCTAAATGAGATTTCTCCTTCCAGCCAGAGAACAGGGGAAACTGAGTAAGTATATTTTGTCAGTTTTTGGTATTATATATAGGCATCTCCTACGTGTTTCCAATGTTAAAGCCTAAATATAATGAGGGAAGCTCTTGAAAGCAGTTCAGAGCCGCCAAGACAGCAAGGCTCTGAGTCGCAGAATCCTTGAGAAGGGAGGGTGCCAGGAAATGAGCTCCAGACTTAGCACTTGAGTTCATATTATGGGGTTTGCTGATTCTTTCTAAAGATTTATTTACTTGAGAGAGAGACAGAGAGAGAGAGAGAGAGAGAGAGAGAGAGAAGTAGAGAGGGGGAGGGGCAGAGGGAGAGAATTTTCTAGCAGACTCCCCGCTGAGCATGGAACCCAATGTGGGGTTTGATCTCACCACCCTGTGATCATGACCCGAGCTGAAACCAAGAGGTGGATGCTTAACCAACTGATCCACCCGGGTGCCCCAGGATTTGCTGACTGTCAAACTACCTAAAGATGAGAGTATAGCTAGGTAGAAAAGCTGGATTTTAGCAGTATCAAGTTTAGGGCCCACTCAGGAGTCCCAGTAAATATCTGCAGGCTTTCTTTTGGACCTCTGAAGATCTATACACTAAGGAGAGGAGGCAACATGAGGTAGACCAAACTGCACAAAAACTCCAATGTGGTCTCCAAAAAACTAAGTTCTGGACTGAATAGATGTAATCTCTTCCCACTCCAGCTCCTTGAATAAAAGATAAGGTGAGTCCTCTCTAGAGGAAAATAGTATTATCTGGAGACTGTAATTTTTTAATACAAAATGCTTAATTTTTTAATTAAGTAATTTACAGCAATTGCTAGACTTTCCAGGAACTAAGACTAAGAGAGAAAGGAAGACAACAGAAATAGGCCCACAGGTAACCCAGATATTAGAGTTATGGGATGTAGATTTAAAAAAATAATTATTTTGTCCAAGAGAATATATGACAAGATGGAGAATTTCACCAGAAAACTGGACTCTATTAAAAAAGAATTAAATGGAAATTCTACCACAGAAAAAGCACAATCATTAAAGCATCTAAATAGATGTGTCTAGCAGCATATTTCTTGTAGCTGAAGAAAGGATTAATGAACTAGAAGATGGCTTAATAGAAACTATCAGACAGATACATGTAGAACAAAGGTGTTGGGAAAAGCAGACGAGAGAGAAAGAGACACCTAGGATCTTAGGAAAACATTTAATGTCAAAGTGGCAGTGAGCGAAGACAGAGTGGATGGAAGCAACATTTGATGAGACAATGGCTGCATTCTTTTTCAAAACTGGCCAAAAATCATAAATCTCACATTCAAGAAACAAGAACTTCTAAATACAAAGAAAAACACAAACACATCAAAGTCGAGATGCTGAATCAAAGACAAAAAAAGTGTTAAAAGCTAAAAGATATTATACCTTCAAAAAAGCAAGAATAACACTAACAGCTGACTTATCAATAGAAATGATGGAATCCAATAGACCACAGAATGACATTTTTACAGTCCTGAAAGAAAGTAAATTCTCAGGCTAGAGTTCTATTACTAGCACAAATATCCTTAAAAAATGAAGGCAAAATAAAGACATTTTAGACCGACAAAAGCCGAGAGATTTATTGTTAGCAAATCCTCCAGACTAAAAGAAATATTGAAATGGAGTTCTTTAAGTAGGATAATGTACAGGGTTGGTTAATAGAAATTCCTTTTATAGTTATAGAATAGTGGTCAAATTTGAAATTAATAAATCCCAGATAAATAAATTGGTATAGAGTCTATGTCTCCCTGAAAATTTTATTAGTGCAAAGGAAAAGAGACTTCAGAAATGGAGTAGGCATACTTGAGCCCCAGTCCAAAGAACCCAGATAGATACCATGCTGATTTTATTTTTTTATTTTTTAAAGATTTTATTTATTTATTCATGACACACACACACACACACAGTCAGAGACACAGGCAGAGGGAGAAGCAGGCTCCATGCAGGGAGCCTGATGTAGGACTTGATCCCGGGACCCCAGGATCATGCCTTGGGCTGAAGGCAGGCGCTAAACCACTGAGCCACCCGGGCTGCCCACCATACTGATTTTAAAGCTCTGCCCTGGCTATCTTCTGTAGATTCCACTTCTTGAAGAGGAGCTTTTCAGACTCACATACTGCATATACCTCGGGATCTGAAAGTGGAGTTGGTTCCTCCCACTTTCCCAATTACTCTTCCTCATCTGAGAACTTCATGCTCTTCAAAAAAACAAACAACAAACAAACAAAACAGAACAAAAACAACGCCCCTCCCCCCAAAAACCCCCAAAACCTTTCTATTTGGGGTTTTGCCTTTCCTCCTCCTTTTCAGCTGATAACTTCCTAGTCACCTTTTCTAAGATAAACTTTTCAAAGACTTTAGTAGCCCTGGTCTATACTTCCACTCTGGCACTTGTCATCAGCTTTAGCTTCTTCACCTCAAAACTCATAAAGTCAAGCACTGCATGCTCAACTCTCAGTCTCTTGTCCTTCCATCTTTCTTGTCTAGCCACTTTTACCCTGACTGCTCTTTCTCATCAGAGCCATCAGTCTCCCAACTGATCTTTCTTCTAATTAATTAGCCTTCCTCAATCTTGACATTATCACTTTATCCATCTTAGATGTAACAGTCATTAGTCAATCATTTCAATAATACTTCAGCCTGTATTCTAGACTTCATCCTTTGTATCCTTATCAGACTTTCTTGAAAACTTCTTACCTTAGATGAATTCAACCCTTCACCTTCTGCACCTGCCCCAGAGCAGCTGAACACCAGTGAAGACAACCATATCCTGGGACAACTGGGTAGTAACATCACAGAATTCTTGGTCACTGACTACAAGCACCACTATGATCGGAGGGGATGCTATGTTTCTCTACCAGGTTTGCCCACTCCCCAAATGAATAAGTTTAAGCTTTCCTTATTCTCTTCAAAGCCCTCATCTGATCCTTCCTGCTCTACTACATTCTTTCCTGCTATCCCATAGCTACTTCACTAAGAAATTCCTCAATCCCCCACCCCCTTCCCATTACCAGTGAGATCCATTGGCTGCATCCTCATCTAGCTTTTCTTCCTCCTGTCCTGTTTTAAGAGGAGTTTTCACTCCCCAAGTCCTCTCTATGTTCTTTAAACCCAACCCTTTCTGTCTTTCCTGGAATAGAAAAAGCATGGATTATGTTTTTCTCTTTCTGGTAGAGTCTCTAACTTTTTATTGACTAAATACTATCCTTCAGCACTTAACTTGTCTAAGCTTCTCTCATCTCAAAAAAAAAAAAAAAAAAAGTACAAAGCTCCTGTGACCCCAGATCCTTCTCCAGCCACCACCTGCTTTTCTTTCCATTCAGATGCTTAAAGTTCTGTATTCTCACTGTTATCATTTCCTCACCTCCCACTCATTCTTCTACTTCCTCTGTTCTAGCTCCTCTCTCAATAACACCTTTCAGTAAAGACATGAGGACCTCCAGGTAGCTAAATGCAATGGATGCTTCCAGCCCTGTCTCATATGATTGCCCAGTAGCTTTAGACACAGTTGACTGTTCACAGCTCATTAAAATACCATTCCCTGCCTTCCCTTATACCATATTCTTCTGACCTCTTACTTATTCTGTCCCTTGTTTGTCTCTCAAACGTGTCTAAATGCAGTAAAGCATTATCATTTCAGAATATAAATCGTATCATATAGTCTCACAATCTCCCAGTAACTTTCTATTGCTCTTTGGAGAAAGCCCTGGTGTTTGTAATGGGGCCATTAAGATTTTCTGTGTTCTGAGTCCTGTCTCCATCTCCCGTCTTATTTAAGCCTGTCTCCTTTACACATGCTTCTACCATGCTGGCCCTGTGTCTGGCCAAGGACTGTGTCATTCAACCTACTTCCATCAAGCCTTTGTTCCTATTTAGACTCTGGATGTCCCTTCTTGTCTCCCATCCTTGGCCTAGTTAAGTCTTCCTAATTTTTTTAGAGCCTAGGGAAGATCCTTCTCAGTGCTTTGGGATAAGCATGTCTCACAGTTGTCTATACTTGAGACAACCGTGAATGAACAGCAAATGAATGAAGAAACAAAACTAATCATGTGCCCTGAATCACCACAATCACCACAAGTCCTGCTGAATCTCTCAGGGCAAGATTAGCATTTCAGACTCCGGTCTAATCTAGATTTATTTAATACTGTTAAATAAACAAACGACGACTATAAAAAAGGGCAGCAGACCCAGGGAACCCCAAATAGAATTAGTTGAGTATGCTGTGAACTAAAGGAAAGAATAGGGGTGGAACCAGTGCTGTAGCTTAAGGGGCACCATTCATTCTATAGTCTATTACATTCCAGGGGGCAATGTTTACTTTGTAGTCCATGAGAATGATGGCCCCTGGAGTTACAGGTCTGCCACCTAACAAGCCCACAGAACGGAATGGAAAGGGAGCAATGGGTTTTAGGTAGATTGAAAAAACAGCAGAGAGAAGCAAATTAATTGTTATTTTTTGGAACCTACCAAGACTCAGAAGGTTGTAATTGAAGATCAATTACAAAAAGGTTATGTTTTAATAGCATTAATATGTATGGATTCTAGGCAGTATGTTCTGTGTAGGGCTGTAGATTTTAATAGGTGCTCAACATCAGTATTTAATCAGAGTGATATGATAACCAGGCTGACAACATAGCCTTTTAAGTGTAAGAAGGTGAGAGGAAGAGATGATATACCAGTACTAGTATCAGAAGACCCTTAAGGAGAGCTGAGGTGGGTATTCTGGGCCCTTCTGAAGAGCTACCATGGGTTGCTCCCTGCATCCAAGCTCATCAGTGACTCCTGACTGATGGAATCTCTTGGAATAGCACCAACGGTCTTGTTTAAGGAATCTCTACTGCAATGTCACCCACCCCCACCCAATCCTCTCCTGCACATGGCCTTGGAAACCAGGTGCCATGTAAGAACAAATACATCCTCTCTTACTCTGGGCCAGGAAGAGGTGGCTGAAAGGCCTTTGAATCTGAGACCCTTCTGCCCTCTGGGAACTTGGGTGCCCAGGTAAGAGGAAGAGGCTTCAAAAGCATTGTCATGTTAATGACATTTTATAATCAACCACCTAAAACACTGCCCATGGCTTGTTGAGGAAATAGCAAGTCAGCTCTCTGACTCACCCTCCACAAGGCTGAATTTCTGCGGACACATCAGAATCTGGAAGGATATGCATCTTCAAGGAGTAGGGAAGAACCCTTGTGGGGACCTGGGGACTTGGAACAAAGGATATATCGGGGATTCTCCTCCCACTGACACTGGCAGCAGGAGAGGAAAGGGAACAGGAAGCAGGAGATTTGGGATCACAGACTTGCTGCGTGATCATGGACAAGTCTCTGGATTGAGTTTCCTTGTGTAATAAAAGGGGGTTGGGGACTGGAAGTGTAAGAACACTTCTTTCCCTACGAGTCTATGATCTTCTGAGGGCAGGATGAGAGTTAACTGTTTCTCCTCCCTACTCAAATAAACATCCCCATTGTCCACAGGTTCTTTCCCCTCAATATGTGAGCATCTCAAATGACTCCCATCACAGACACATAGTATTTCCCCTAATCCTGAGGGAGCCTCTGCTATCTCCCTCTCTCTCACCTCCTCTACCAAGTTTCCCTCAAGAGAAGTCTGAGCCCATTGTCTCCATTTTCTCACTTTTTATTAAATTTTTAACCCATGTCAGTCTAACTTCAACTCTTGCCCATCAACCACTGAATTACCAAACTGAACTCAACTCTCATCCTAAACCATCTTTCATCTCCCCAAGGTATTTAATCATGCTGGTCCTCCTCTCAGCTCTTGAATGTCACTTCTGGCTTTCAGTAGTTACCTCCTTACTTGTCCAGCTACTCCTTTTCAGCAAACTTCTCCAGCTTGTCCCAACATACTCACTCTTTGATGTGATTCTTCAGGGTTCCCCTTGGCTCTTTGGAGATTCACCCACACTACACCCACCCTTGACACTACCATCACTTAATTGATGAATGTCAAATCCACGTGTCTAGCACAGACCACATTCCTCAGCTGTGGAGCCAGCTGTCCAATTCTCCATCAGATATTTTGACCTCAGTTAAATATAAGCACTTTAAACTCAGAAGGTGCAAACCTGAACTTCATACACTTTGCCTTAACTTGTCCTCCTGCTAAATTCCATACAGAGCACAGGCTCTGGGTTTAAGTGCTTGGCTTCTTCTTTTTTTAAAAAAAGATTTTATTTATTTATTCATGAGAGACACAGAGAGAGAGAGAGGCAGAGACACAGGCAGAGGGAGAAGCAGGCTCCATGCAGGGAGCCTGATGCAGGACTCGACCCCAGCTCTCCAGGATCACACCCTCCTGGGCTGAAGGCAGCGCTAAACCACAGAGCCACCCAGGCTGCCCTAGCGCCTGGGTTCTAATTCACACACTATCACTTACTAACCATGTGACCTTGGATATAATACTTCATCTCTCAAAGTCACAATTTTTCTCGCCTAAAATGAGGATAATTGCAGCACTTACGTCATTACAATGATTCAGTGAAATGATGTATGCAACACATATAGCCAAACCCCGGTAAGGATCCAATAGTTACAGCTACTATTATTATTGTTGTCATTATTGATAATTTTTAATAACCTACTCAGTCACTTAAGCCTTAAACCTGAGAGTCATCCTAGATCTCTCCCTCTCTTTCATCTTCTCCAATCTGTTAGCACGCACTATTGATTTTTCCCTTTATCGTTCTAGAATACACTCTTAACTGGTTTTTGCTCTCCTATACTTAAGTTCATTCTCCAAAAGTCACTAGATTGATCTTTCCAAAGCGCAAACAGTATCATGTTACTTTCTTGTCTAAAAACAACTTAATGTCCTAAAGGCTTGTATGGTAAAATCCAAATTCATTTTCAGGGTTTACAAGTTCACCACATTCTGATTCTCACCAGCTTCTGTTTCACCTACCAATACTTCCCTACCTTGATCCCAAAGCAGTGTCTCCTGTGAATGATTCTGTCTACTTACCAACTCAGAATGTCCCTGGTTTTGCCTTTTTCCTATTCCTCCCTTCAATCCCAAATTCCTCGCCTTTGGCCACACTGCTCTCCTAAGGATGCCTAATCATAGTCACTACAACATAAACACTTCTATTACGGAACTTAGATAATAGTACTTACTTGTTTTCACCTCTTCTCTATTAAACTAGGATGCTGGAAATAGAGAGTAGATCTTAGTCATCCTCTATCCCAGCATCAAGCACAGGTCCTGTCAACTAGGAGGTCTTCAGTCATTATTTAATGAATCTAGGAAGAGGTAGATATACGAACGAGGTTGTACATGTAACAGGACTTAGCTACGGCGCAAGTACCACAAGAACATGTCTATACCATTGCCTCAAACACCTACAGTCTCAAGTCTACAACTGTTCTCCAATGCCATTGGCACACAACACTCATTAGCCCCCAATCCATGAGTTTCCAGGTGCTACAAAACCAAGAGGTTCTTCACAAATGGCAATAGATGTCTCTCTTCACACTTACCCATCATTAACAAATTGCTCTTTGATCCAGGAGTGATGGGCAATACGGGCCAAAGGAGTAAGTGATTTCTGTCACCCCCTCAACTGAATTCCTGTTCATTTTGCAGCTTTCCCAGAACAAAGGAAAGGAAAGCAGAGCTGTTCCTGAGATTAAAGAATAGGGTATATGGGACTGGCAGGAAGCCTACTTGACTCCTCACTACACAACAACAACAACAAAATAAAATAAAAATCAGACAGCCATTAGGCAGAGATCCTGCAATGGGTAATTCTTTTCTTTGGCTGATAGCCTTTTTTTGCCAGTTAAAAGTAAGTAGTCCTAAAGCATAACTAAGCCAGAAATCAGCACAAATACTTTTCTAAGATCTCTCCTTTGGGCTAGATTCTGAAAGGAGAAAACAGGAAGGTGGCAGTAGATGGCACAGGAGGGAGGCACAGGCATGCTGCAGGGTAAGGAAGCCTTATATGTTCTTTATTAATGCCTTTATAATCGATGTCTTCCCCAAAGTCGGGCCAGTTTTGTTTAATTTCATTTAACATGTATGAGGAAAGCTGGCTATTTTTAAAGTTTTCTGAAAATTAAAGCAGTTCTTATGTAAGATTTTCAGTTTAAATACGAATTGTTTTAAAGCAAAGCGCACCAATATCTCCATCAGTAATGCTTCTGGTCAAATATTAATAATTCAAAAAAGAATTGAACTTAAAAGGAATTGAGCAGGAAGAGACATAAGACAGACTCTAACCTGTCTTTGCCAAATCCTAAGCAAATCAGAAACAGGGATCTCAGAATCTGACCCCTGATAAGAACCATGGCTCCGGGAAGCAAAATTCTAGTGACAACTTGTCTACGTGTTTTGCTGATCCGCCCTAACTCAAATTGGGTAACTTTTTAAAGGTAGATTGTCCTAGAAACAACCCTGATTTAACGTGAAAATAACCCCAGAAACTAATGAGTGGATAAGTCCTGTATCTAAGCCGAGAGGATCTGCTATCCAGGCAGATGAGAAACACATCAACTTCTTAAGAGATGAAGATGAGGACTAGCTTTGTGAAAATATAAAACCTAGGGACCTTCTATGATTGAGAAAGAAAAAAAAAATAGATAGCAGAAGATTGCTGTGACAGATACTAACACAACAGTGCGTTCTTTTTTCGGGGAGGACTTTAGGGCTTTCAAGCCTAACTTGGTGACGAGAGAAATTAAAAGCCTTTTCTTTTGTTATCTCGTCCATACACAGAGTCCCAGCTCGGACCTGGGTGCTCCCTGAGGGCCTCCAGGAAAGGAACCATTCTAGACAAAAGAAGAGCTCAGGGTTCCAAGAGACGACTGAGATGCCAAAGGACCCAGCCTGTCTTTGGAACGTTGGCTTATTTTACCAGATGACCTGCTGGGGCTGCCATATGGCCTGCGCATGACATTCTGTTCGGGATAATAGGGCCTGGGTCCATGCCTGGCTCTGCTCTCTGGGCTGGGATGACAGAAGTAGAGCATGTTTGTTCTGATTCTGCTGACTTGTCTGATACCATCACTATGGAGTCTTAGCTTTTAACATCCTCCATGGCACCTTTTTCAGGTTTTCAAAAACATGAACATTACCCAGGCAAGGAAAGACTACTAAGGATGAGCTGCTGCTACTATTCCTGGAAGAGAAGAAGCAGATAAATGAAGGAATTTGTGATCCAAGAGTGGTAAAGCCAGTGCAGAACCTAGATGTCACAAGAGTCCAGTGATCTATGTCCCCCATCACCGCCAACAACAATAGCAATCGCTCTACGTTAAGGAGTTCGCATCTTCATGTTTTATATGCTGCAAACCGCCTCACCAGGGACCTCCAGGCAATGTCATGACTTAAAATGGTGCCCAAGGGTTTACAGGAGGGTTAAACTTTAACAACCCAGAGAAAGAGAAGTGGCCTTTTTTTTTTTTTTTTACATTTTAAAAACCAAAAATTCCTGGTTCAAGTCCTAGGATTCTGAGCTGCCAAAAACACAGCCTTTGAATTTGCCTTCTGTATCTGTAATGGTTGCTTGTCTGTGGCAGATGTGGAGATGGATTATAATGGTTCAGAAGGACCTAAGGCATCACCATTATCCACATTCCATTAGAAAATTCACTTCCACTTATTTTTTAAAATGCCTTTCCCTGGTGAAGAGTGCATGGCCTCTGTACTATCGTTGCAACTTCCTATGAGGTTATAATTATTTCAAAATAATTTTTAAAAAAGTTTGTCCTACTGATAGAAATGAGAGCCCTGGTAAGTTATGTTAGGCTCAACAGTCCTGGATTAAAAAAGAAGGTGTAAGCAAGAGTGAGAATGAATGGCCAGAGTGAATTTCCTTTTTTTTTTTCCTTAAGGATTTATTTATTTGACAGAGAGAGAGAGAGAGAGAGAGAGAGAGAGAATGTGCACAAGTAGATGGAGTGACAGGCAGAGAAAAAAGGAGAAGCAGGCTCCCTGCTGAGCAGAGAGCCTGATACGGGGCTGGATCCCAGGATCCTAGGATTCCAGGACAACGACCTGAGCCAAAGGCAGGTGCTTAACAGACTGAGCCACCCAGGCGCCCCTGGCCCGAGTGAATTTCATGGCTGGCAAAACCTCTGGGAGGGCCCAGCCGGGGTCTGAGTTATCTTACCTGAGACTCACCTGTAGACCTCTGTCTGCACTCTGCATCTGATCTATGAGTTTTTGAAACATCTAGGTCCACAGAGGCAAACTGGGAGGGTAGGTCAATCATGCCACTTCCTGATTCTTACTAAGTCAACTCAACACCCAGAGGGTATGAGAAAAGCAGGGTCTTTTCTTCTACGAAGGGTAGGGCCTGCCTGAAGTGCCGGGCAAAGCAGCACCGGGATGGAGAATCTGGACCCTGGAGCCACAATGTCCACGTAGGAGTCCCAGCTTTGCCACTTAACTAGCCGTTTGCTCTTGAGCCACGAGGTTAACTACCCGCTGCACCTGAGTTTCTCTGAGGATTGAATGAGTTATTAAGAGAGCGTAGAGAATTCATGATCGGGTGAGTAGCAGGAAGATTGTGCAAGGCTAAAGGCACAACCTTGGAGGAAGGGTTGTGTGCTTCTAGAGCTAGCGCTGGAGAGAATTATGCTTCACACGTTATATTACCCTTATCTACATTTATTCTTGCCTCACCATATGAATCACTTCAGGGGGTACTAAGCTTACCCCCCCATCCCCCTGACATCAAACACACCTGGAGACACCAGGGAGTTAAGAAATCTGGATTCTATCTCTGATTCAGCTTCAGCTAGCTGGGAGGCCATGAGAAAGCCAATGCACCTCCCCTGGCTTCGGCTTCCTCCTCTGTATCATGAGACAGTTGGGCTAGAATGTCCGTGATCTTAAAGGCCTCCTTCAAGTCATTAGTTTATGATTCTGAACGTGGCGTCTGGTTTGAGAGAGGCTCTTTACCAAAAGCAAAATGATTCTTAATTCATGCTTCTGAATTTTTCCTATAGCATTGATGTTGCCTAGGATACAAAGTGCAAGTACTCCCTCTGAACTCTGAGACTGAGGAGCGCTGTGATCGCTGCCTCTGATCCCGAACACCAAACCACAAACGGGCTTTCCAGTACGAACTGATGTGTTGAACGCAGAATGAGGCTCCACTGGCACTTATGGATGTGGATCTGGCATTCTTTTTTTTTTTTTTTTTTTTTTTAGATTTTATTTATTCATTCATGAAAGACACAGAGAGAGGAAGGCAGAGACATAGGCAGAGGGAGAAGCAGCCTCCAGGCAGGGAGCCCAGCCGGATGTGGGACTCGATCCTGGGACTGTGGATCACGTCCTGAGCCAGGGGCAGGTGCTCAACCGCTGAGCCCCCCCCAGGCGTCCTCGGATCTGGCATTCTGGTGGACTCCCAGATGAATGGCAGAGGGTCCATTTTTCCCCCTCCCAATCGAGTAGCTTTGGGAAATGCTACTTGATGTGCTGCCTCTAGCTTCCCTGGATCTGGAGATCAGATGGAGCAAGCCCTCCCACCAGTAAACAGATCACTTTCAATTTCTTCTTTACATTTTATCATATGCTTGTTGGAAGCTCAGCTCACATACACCAGGGACCTCTGGGTTTCTTCATCTTTCTCTGTTCCCACATGTACTCTGTAGCTGACAGAGGTATTCCATGCACTTCTGTGTGTGACAGCAGCCCCCAGCTCTCAGGGATAGTCATACTATACCGGGGGCTGGGCAATGAGCTTTTTCCCTTTTATAGTGTTTTATGCTTTTAAGGCAAACATGCCTTATCTATTTTGGTCCTTAAAGGTTTAGGACAGAAATAATTATCTCTACTGAATTTCTCATCAGCTTCATGAGGACAGAAGTTACTACTATTCTCGACTTCATTTTTTTTTAAGGGGGGGTTGGGAGGGGCAGAGGGAAAGGGAGAGAATCTCAAGCAGACTCCCCGCTGAGCATGGACCCCCCCCCCACCCGACCCCCCCGATGTGGGACTTGATATCACAACTCTGAGATCATGACCTGAGCTGAAACCAAGAGTCAGATGCCTAACCAACTGAGCCATCCAGGCACCCCTCTGGACTTTATCTTTACAACTACCATGGTGTCTGGTAGCAGATACCTACTTTGAGAATATTTGCTTTGAGTTAGTGAATGGATCTCTACTTACAACTGAGAAGTTAAAGAACTGCTTGAGGTAAGGCTGTGAAAAAGAGGCTTCTGGATCATCTATCTCCAGGTCTGCTGCTGTTTCCAATACCTCAACGGCTAATCTCAGAGAAGCTCAAGATTGATTTGCATAGACAAAAATAAAACCTATGTTTCACGGCAACATTTGGCAGTGACCTTACAAATACAAGGCCTAAGAGAGACCGGGGGCAGCATTTGGATGATGATGCTTCTCTTAGCACCCCCACATTTTGAGTGTATGGATTCACCTACTTCTCAAAACAAATCTGCTTCTCCTCCCTGCCTCTGTCTGTGCTGTGCCTACCTCCTGGAATGTTGTTCTTCTTTTTCTTTTTTTGAATGTCCTTCTTGTCCTTTTTCTTCCTTGATATGGTTAACTTTTAATCAGAAATCACGCCCCACCAAGAACTTCTCTTTCCTCACCTCTGCCACCGAAATCTGAGCTCACCTTTGTCAGAGCACATACCACACAGTATTCTATCTCTTCATTTTCTCAACTTCCTTTCTCTTCCCCAGCCCCACACTATAAGTTCTTGAGTACAGGGACTGTCTTTTTAGGAATAAATTCCTAAAAAGTGGTTGGTATACAGGTAATAGTTGTTTGTTGAATGCATTGTTGTGTGCAACCCTATATCTTATCAAGAGGGAAAAAAAAGTTGAAAAATCTCCATAGAGCACTTTTCCCACTGATGATGAACCAGTAGCAATAGGTTATCCATATGCACCAGTAATGAATACAGGCCGACGTGAAATCATGCGGTGGCACGTGTGGAAGGCATTCTCCCTTGTGGCTGCTAATGCAACCATAGTAAGACATGGGCTTCTGCTAATGTTGCAATTGTAGGGATAGATGCACAGAAGTTACACTGCCCCAGTGTTATTGTCTGGCCCATTTCCTACAATGACCAGGGCCTTGGACCTGGGGCCCTGGATTCAATCCCAGCCAAAGGAAGTGGAAGTACCCTGGGAAGGTATAGAAAAAAGAGTGTTGCTGCACACATGCAGACAGGCTGAATTTCATGGAAAAAAGATTGAAGGGAATTAGCCTAATTAGCTTTGGAGGGAAAAATGTGGTTGGATTTCCTTTTCACCATTTACCCTTATTACAGGCTTGCAACTCCTTGGTAAAAAGCAGTATAAAACTAGGGAAGGTAGAGGGTTTGGGGTCTTTTGTACAAAGGATACAGGGACAAAGTGTTATTGTCATTATTCTTATAATAAAAAGAAGTAAAAAAAAAACTCTATAAAGAACTTTACCAGGACTTGGGGGAAAGAAAACAAAAGGGACTTCTAGATGTTCTTCCTAGGTTGTGTCTATTCCAAGCTGAGGAGAGAGGGAAGGCTGCCTCTTTCATGTTGCACACACTGAAGGTTCCAGAGAGTCTTCAGGGTAGTGGGAAGTCAAGTAGAGGCGCCCATGAACACAGGCACAGTGCTCACCCCATGGGGGTGGGGACACTGCTCTCAAAGGCACTCTAATCAAAAGTTCCCAGGCCCTAAGCTCCATCTCAGGTGAGTCGCTAACACCTTCTCTGCTTCCTGTGTCTCTCTGCAGCACCCCAATTTTCCAAGGCATAGGAGGAAAGACAGAGTGCTGTGGAGCATCTGGGGGCTGGGCAGCAGGGCTCCACAGCCTCTGTGGACTCGCGTGGCCTCCCACGCTCTCGAGCCAGGCCTGTTGCCTCTTCTGAGGTGAGATCCGGGAGCACTGCTGCTGACTGCCTTGCCACGGTTTTTTAAAGGGACAAGTGAGAAAATGGAAGTAAAAATACTTTGTAAATCGTAAAGGTGCTATACAAGTGTGAACAAGTAGTATTATCATCAGTGCTTTATTTAGTTGCAGTTTGCATGAGCACGATACACTGACATCGCTTATGCTTTTGCTCAAATACGTATCAATATTCCTCATTCCACAGATGTGGCTGCTCCACGACTTGCCAGCCTGCTGGGCCTCCTGCCCTTTGCTCCTGCTGTTCTCTGAACCTGGAAGGTCTTCTGAGTGAGGCTGCTCTGACTGGCAAGTTCTCAATCGTCCCTGATGGCCCATCACCAGCTTGGGCCCTCTTCTCTTTCTCTCTCGGGTTTCCTTTCACAACACCCCATCCATTTCAAGTAGGGATTTGCCATGGTGGGTAGCACTGGCCACCTGCTTGCTTGCCTTTCTGATTAGACTGTGAGTTCCTGGAAGACAGGATCTATGACTCATTAGTGGAAACGCGCTCACAGGCCGGTACATGATGTTTCCCGCGTGTGCTCCACTAATGTTGATAACATACTCATTTGGTTTACATGCGACACACCTGGAGTTCTGTGGAATCTGCACGTGCTGGAGGCTGGAGAAATAGAGGTGATAATGATCATGACGAGCCACGGATGAATGCTGAGGAGGCATGAGGCACTGTGCTAAGTACTCCCTAGGATGCTAGTGCTATTTTATTTTACCAAATTTGCAGATGAGCAAATAAAAGAGGCAATCTGCCTTCAGTCCCCAAACTAAAGAGCGGGGCTTAAGTCAGTTTGACTCCAATGTCTGTGGTCTAAATCACTTCACCAGAAAAAGATAATGCAGAAGAAATGGAAAAGAGAGGAGAAAAGAGGGATTTGTCATTTACAAAGGAAAGAACATCCTATTTTTAGCTTGACTTTATTATTGATGTTTTAAGAGATAAATAGCACTATTTCCCTTACATCCTTTCTTTTAATCTAAAGACCTAGGAAGTAATGGAAGCAGACAAATAAAGTTTCTATGAAACAATAAAATACTGAGAGAGGACTTTGATGCAGAAGAGAGCCAAGATCCTGCCCCCCCCTCCCAAGTCTTGGGAATTGGCTTCCACCCTTTCCTCCTATCTCCACCCTTGAAATGGTCAGAGACCTCTTCCCTACCATCCTTGACACAACAGCAAAGTCTTTAAATTGTTTCCAGGGATGACAGGGCAGGGGTGCAGCAGGGACCCACCCCCAGGGCCAGGGAATCTCCTTGTTCAGATGCTCCCGTGTAGACACAAATTAGTGTGGAAGGCCTGACAGGCTTGTTCCTCAGTCCTTCAAAGCTAAAGAAAGGCTCGCTTGATAACCCTTTCCATTAAATGTCTGGCAGGCCAGAAAGAGTAGATGTGAGGTACGTCTCCATCTCTAGAAAGCTTGTCTACTTTTTTTTTTTTTTTACTTCCTGTCTTCTAGGACCAATAAAAGAACAGCAAAGAGGAAGTTCTCACCTACACCCCACCTCGGCCCCATTAAATGATGGGATAAAGGCTGTCATTGTGTGGAACTCAAGGAAAGAGCAATGGGATCATGGTCCATCTTCTTACTGCTCCTGAGAATAAACACCCTCATACAATTCAATGAGGAAACAAGCTTTCAGAATATTCTGGCTCCATCACCCACTGGCTGTATGATCTTGGAAAAATTACCTCACCCTGTATCTGTAAAAAATAAAATATAATGTCACCTGTCTTAAAGGACTGATCTGAGGGTTATGGGCTTAATATACAGCAAACCTTTAAAACTGTGCCTGGTGAATAAGTGCAGTAAGTATTAGCTGTTAGTATAGTTATTGCTGTTAGTATTATTATTAGCATCACTCTGTTATCCCTCTGCTTTGTCCCCTGCCCTATGATAATCTAACCTTTTCTGAGATAAACTCTAGATTATAGTTCCAAATTCTCTCTTGTAATACTCTTTGGAAGAAGAGACAAAGAAACTGACTTCAAATCATTTCCCTTTTCAGGGCACTAGTAATAGAAATACCTAAGTCAACCACTCAGCAATCATGCAGGATTCTCATAAAGATGGCTGTTGGCACATTAGAAGTTAAGCATTTGCCAGTATAAATGCACCAAATATACTTAATGTCATTATTAGATGCATCACACGTTCAAACTCATCTCCAATATCTATCTTAAAAGAAAAGAGTCTTGACAACAAATGATTAATAGCAGAGGCCTAGCAGAGAACTGGCTTCCTGAAGAAGTCTGGATAATGGAAGGAATAGATTACCAGTACCAGAAAAGTGTCCAAGAGATGCTGGACTGAATTATTTGAGGGAAAGGTAAATGAGGTCAATGGAAAACTCACTCGTGATACATTCTGGAAAGCAGAGGTGGAGGTTAGTGCTACAACACATCCCAGTCTGATATGATTCAAGTATCTAGATGTTCTGACTCTCAAAGGGCTAGAAATTCCATATAGCAATTTAAAAACAAGGTACCCAAATATTTTTATACTGTTCCCATTTAGAAGTGGATCTATATATGCTCCCCTTGAACCTAGGATGTAACTACTGGAATAATGGAATACCCTGGAAGTAATGTATCAGTTTCTGGCCCAGAATGTAACAAATAGGCAGCTTCCACTTCCTGATTCTTTGGATACTTGATGTTGAACCAGCCACCATTGCATGAGGAAGCTCAAGCTGCTCATGGAGAAGGCTTTAGGAAGAGGTCCCTGTAGAGAGGAACTCAGGCCAGTCCTAGCTGAACTCTCTGCTCATGAGAACACTGGCCCCCATGTGAGTGGGCCATTTCAGAACTGGATCCTACAGCTCCTGGCTGAGCCATCCTAGATAATACTATGTGGAGCAGAATGTCTGCCAAAATGTAGATTCGTGAATCAAATAAGTGATTTTTTAAAAAAATAAATACTGTGTCCAATGTGGGACTGGAACTCATGACCCCAAGATCAAGAGGAGCATGCTCCTCTGACTGAGCCACCCTTGATTGTTTTTGTTTTAAACATCTGGCTTTGGGATTCCTGGGTGGCGCAGCGGTTTAGCGCCTGCCTTTGGCCCAGGGCGCTATCCTGGAGACCCGGGATCGAATCCCACGTCGGGTTCTCGGTGCATGGAGCCTGCTTCTCCCTCTGCCTATGTCTCTCTCTCTCTCTCTGTGTGTGTGACTATCATAAAAAAAAAATCTGGCTTTGACACGGTTTCTAATGCAGCTATATAACTTATATATTCCATGTTAAGGGAGGAATCCCTTCCTGGATCCTTTCTATGTATTCTTTCTATCATCAAATATTGTTTTCTTTGCCTTCTCCTCTTAAGCCAGCCAAGGACTGAAATTAGCTGTCATTAATATTGCAGAAGATATTGCTGGATCTGTTGCAGAAACAGAGGGAGCTTTGGGTCAGAATGCAGATGCCATGACAATTCCCTAGGAGGAGTTTTCAGATTGTTTTTCTATGAGTCAAACAGTATAAAACTTGTTCTAAGATATTTGGTACCAATGTCCCAAGATAATGTCTTCTTGTTACTTTTTGTAAGATTTTACTAATTTGAGAGAGAGAGAAATAGAGAGAGTGAGCTCAAGCAGGGGAAGGGGCAGAGGGAGAGAATCTCAATCAGACTTCATGCTGAGCACAGAGCTTGACTTGGGGCTCAACCCTGAGATCATGACCTGAGCTGGAATCAAGAGTGGGACACTTTACCAACTGAGCCACCCAGCTGCCCCTTATTATTAATCAGAGAAAAGCAAATTATATCCATGAGGTACAATCTCAAATTAGCTTCTCATTGATCAATATATTTATTGTACATGGCAAGGTAACAGTACAACCATTTAGAAAACAATTTGACAATGTGCAATACACACATTCCCATCCATATACATTAGCAATACTAACCTTTGATTCACTAATTTTACCACTAATGATTTATCCTAGGCAAATAATCTAAAGTAAGAAGAAAAAAAAAGGAACCGTATCAGAGGAAGATACTCATTTTAGCCTGGTGTAAAAAATTGGAAGCAGGCTTAATTTCTACACGTGGAGAAGAAATTAAAATAAAAGCATATTATGTCACCCTCGTGGAATATTATGTAACCATTAAGATGATAATAAGGAAAACTAGTAATCCTCAGTTTATGATGTAATACTAAATGGGGAAAAAAATCCGAATATAAAACTGTCATTCTACTGACTACAAGTTTATTAAGGTAGAGATACATATAAACACATATTAAAATGGAAAATATTAAAAACAAGTTATTTTATATAATAGTTTACATTAGATTTTTTCCCCATAAAAAGAAAACTTTGTATTTTTTTAATATTTAAAGAAGTGGGATGGAGAGATGATCCATTAAAAAAATTAAAATTACCTCCCAACTCAATTAAGCAGAGAATTTTCTTGGTCAAGATGGTTGTGGTTGCCCTTCTGTGGAATGAAACCAAGAACTAATACTTGGAGCCCAAGAAAAATAACTTATTTTAGATGGTGACTTCATAGACAATAAGTATCTCTATCATTTTGTATCATATTTATATTCTGGATATTCAGTGAGAAAAATGGAGGTAATTCAGAAATTGCAGTTAAATGAGCACATTATATTTTTGGCTTTCTTTCTCTACCCTTCCAACCTTCTACTTTTCCCTTCTTAGATGTTCAGAATATAAAGTGCTAAAATAAAACCAGCAACAACAGTTTCTATTTTTAGAGTGAACTTTAATCCAATTTTCACAAAAATCCATGACAATTCAAAATCACTGCTCTTCTCTTGGTGCTAGTAATACAGTGATTGTCTTTTGCATTAAAATGTAAGAATTACAGTCACATATGAGAAAGGAAACTTGGCTTAGACTTCTTTGTGGTCAAATGTATACCAGCTAAAGCAAATGGAAAGCTGATCGCAATTGTGCATTTGGATATTTAATGCCAACACCACTTTTACCCCAATGGCTCAAATATTGGCATTAAAGTCTCCTTTCTTGACTCTAAA
The DNA here is from genome assembly GCF_053574225.1 of Canis aureus. Taxonomy (NCBI): domain Eukaryota; kingdom Metazoa; phylum Chordata; class Mammalia; order Carnivora; family Canidae; genus Canis; species Canis aureus. Next base: position 18,783,042 of record NC_135642.1, on the reverse strand, counting down.
AACAAGCTCAGGAGAGTGGAGGAGGAGGGCCTGGCCTATTCAAATCCCCAAATTCCACTTCCAGCCATGTGAGCAGAGTGGCAGGAAATAAGGATGCTCCGTCTGCCAGCTTTCTGTCCACTGCTCCAGTCATCACCCTCCTTCACCACGGTCCAAATAAGTGACAATCTAAGCATTACATTAACTTTGATTTGAATGTGTAGCAAAACATTAAGTACATGTTTTTATAAACTAATTTCCAAGCAGAACTGTTTATATTCTACCTTAGACATTAAATGGCTGCTGGAACACTGAATCTATTTCAGAATTTGGTCACATTGAGCCATTTTTCTTAGTCATAAAATAAATACCACAGCAGATAAGGATAATTCTGTCCTGCCACTGGTTGTTAGAGCAACAAGAAGTCAGACTTGGGCTCTCTCTGTGGCCCTTTTCAAATCAGCCCATTCAATACTAATGCAAATGTAAACACATCATTCTGCCAACCACTGCAGCCTAAGGAATCTCTTGGGAGCTAAAATGTGAACTCCCCTCTGGTTCCAAGGCTTCTAGGCTAAGCACCCTAATGCCACAATAAAACAGGCAGAAGTCAAGATGTTCTCCACCAGGAAAAAATAAAGTTAAGTAAGGTTGAATTAAATTAAAATAAATAAATAAATAAATAAATAAATAAATAAATAAATAAATAAATAAATAAACAAACAAACAAACCTCTAAACTGGATAACTTTTAGGAGGCCCAAAGACAGGAAAGTAGAGAGAGAATAGTAGTGCTCTTGAAAGTAGAAAAATTACCACTCTCTTTCTTTCTCTCACATACAGACACAAACACCCTAAGCTATTCAAGTTGCTTAAAATAATCTACATTAACACCTCCTGATCAGGGTCAAAGTAAAAATTGCTTAATATTTAAGTGATGAAATCCATAGCACTAAGCATCAAGGCTTTGATCTTAATTGGCTCCTGCTACTGTGACTTACACTGGAGTTGTTTGTGGACTTTTAACACTACAGACAGGCTCCCCATCTCTTTGCTCAAACAGCATGCTTATAAAGTGGAGAGGCCCACTTGATGAGGCAAATGTTCAGGTGGGTGATTAGGGACACTTTGAGCATCAAATTTTCTTGTGATCTAAAATTTGCTAAAGTAGAAGGTGGCTTCAGGCAGAACTGAAGGTGTATCTAAAAATGATGGCTGCTGAATCTCAGTTAATTTAGAGGGTTTTTTTTTCTCCTTTGAAATGTCTTTATTCATCGCAATTTGCCAATGACCTCAACTTGATAAAAATACATGAAATCTGTGCTTGTCATGAAAAAGCTGTAAGTTTTAATACAGAATTTGCAACTGTGCTCTCAGAGGTGTCAGAACGCCTGAACCAGAAAAGATCTTGGTTCTCACACTGAGTGGATGCAGATTTAATGGTGGTACCTTATTTTTTTATACTTTGGAGATGCTGGGTCTCTGTAGATATCTGGACCACTGTGGTACAGTGGTACCTTCCTCAAAGTTCATAGCGAGTGTAAGACTACATGGAATACATCTTGAGCTGGCATTCACTTGGTGTCACATTGTGGAGTCTGTTTTTTTTTTTTTTTTTTTTAAAGATTTTATTTATTCATTCATGAAAAACACAGGGGGAGAGAGAGAGAGAGAGGCAGAGACACAGGCAGAGGGAGAAGCAGGCTCCACGCAGGGAGCCCAATGTGGGACTCGATCCTGGGTCTCCAGGATCAGGCCCTGGACTGAAGGCAGCGCTAAACCCCTGAGCCACCCAGGCTGCCCTGTGGAGTCTGTTTTAATTGGTCACTGCCCATGCCAAAAGGCTGGCTAAATATTTCGATTATCACTTTGCAACATTCCAAACTTCTTGGATTATAAATTAGAAAATCCTCAAAGATACCAATATTTATATATTAGAATTTTAAGGTCTTAGATGTAGATTTCTTTGTAAGCGTGGCACAGTACTGGAGTGAGTTAAGTCTCCTCTGAGATGTTAGCATAAAAATCTGTAGAGGAAAGGACAGATCCAAATGAAATGGGCAGAATCATGCCAGTGCTCAATGTATTTGATTTTATGTAGTAAGACCACCAAATAGCATATAGGCCTAGTCAAAGGTTTCAAAACGAGCCCTGATTTCAACCTTTTTTTCTTTTGGTCCCATAATCCCCATTTCTTAATATCAAGTTTTGAGAGTGTGATCATTACAGTTATCATCCAAGTACAGGCCTGGCATAATTTTATACTAGTATCTAGCCTACTGAAGTGTGAGGACTGCCAGCAGTGACCCTGAGGACATGTCTATTCTGCCTTAGTTTACAACTGAGAGAACCAACGCCCAGGGAAATTAAGTGGCTGGTTGAGTATATGATGCAGTCGGAACTCAGACCCAAAGCCTGGGACTCTTTACAGTTCATGTCTGTCTACTCAGATCAATACAAAACAAATGCCATTGGTGAAAAGAGCCATCAGGAGAAGCCAGTGCAAAAGGAAAAGGTAAAGGTCCTTATTAAAAAATTTTTAAGAATTTTAAGACAGCTACAGTGGAGCATTCTAGGCATGCTCACTAAGCATGCTAAGTGTCACTGCAGAGGTAACAGACCCAGAGAAATGACCTGGGTGCCATTATTTCATTACTTACTGGACTTTGACTCTTGGAAGGCAAGGAAGAAGAAAGGCTCTTTGAACACAGAAAATGCTCAAGAATTACCTGTCACATGGATAAGTGAATGAATGACTATGTAAATGAGTGAAAGAATGCACCCAGGAAATTACTACTAAAATTCAGAGGCAGGTTGAGTTAATGTAGTAAGTCATCATGAATACTTGGTCCATTATTTAAGTATCACAATTCATAATCTGAATACACTGCACAACATAATAAACCTTCCCAGCCCCAACACAAATAAGTTGCCAGAACTATGTCCAGCATGTGAGTGGCAATGTGCACATATGGTAGCATTATTGTGCTATTAGTGCTCAAGAAATGCCAACCTCTTACCAGAACTGTTTAGTATTTTTTCTCTTTCTGCATTTAGAAGTAGCCATCCAGATATATTTTATGAAACCCATCCAAGTGCAAAATCAACAAGCCCTTCAGATATGAATATTTCATACATTCCCAGGCATCCTTGATTTAAGAACAATAGTAATAATAATAGAACTACTACAATTTATTGAGTTTTTATTATGTCAGATATCATGCCAAGTGCTTTGAATATATTTCCTCCTGAAGAAGACCTCATGACATCTCAATGAGGTAGATATATTACCCTGATTTTCCAGTGAGGAAAACCAGGCCCTGAGAGAGGTTGAGTGGTAGAATCAGAATTTGACCTTAGGACTATTTGGATTCCTGGAGACTCACTATTCTTTGAAAGGAAAATAGTGCAAGTTGGACATACTGAGAATAGCAGAGCAGGAGCTATTGCTTGACTTGAAAGAATGAGACTTTTATTTGATAAGGCCTGAGTGAAGTTTCACTTTGGTGAACAGAAACGAAAATCTAGGTGGTTAATTTTCAGTTTACTACAAAGACCGATGAGTTGTACAAAGACAGGTAAAGGAGGAGCCTCCTTGCCCACATTTTATGGGGCCTTAGGACTGATTTACTGCATTACTATACCAGGAAAAGACGTTAACAGTATAACAGTACAGAGTAAAAGGCGGCTCAGAGCCAGGCTAAGATTTCCACTCAGGTGGTTTGTAGTATGTTTCATTAAAAGACAAGAGAATTTTTTTTTTAATAGTGCATAACTTTCCTCAGTAGATACAGATTTACAATGTGTAATAGAAACCTGGAAAGCATTAACTTTAGAGATTCAGGGGTTAATGGTTTTTTGAAGTAGGAATCATAAGAAAATGTGAGTTTATAATCATGAAATGTCTCAGAATTGAAGAAAATATAGTTAGTGTTTCTGTCTCTACCTCTCAGGAGATAAAAGTGCCTTCATAATTATGGCTTCTATTTATTATGATGTTTCAAAGTGTTAATCTGGCAGGAGTATCTTATTTCTTATTTAAAACAAGCTACAGAAAATTAAGGAAAAATGTGGAGTGTAGCAAAAGCAAATTCATTTCATATATATTCTTGTCCACATTTTGTAGCATTGTCCTCCAGTGTCATATCTTTAATAGCTTTAATTGCCTGATTAAATAAAAAGTCCGGTTTAGGTATGCAAAATTTTTAAATAATGGCAGAAAAATATTTCTGGCCAAACACCAAAGTTCTATAACTGAGCTCACTCATGAATAAGTCTATGTAATACACACTGTGCGTATCTAGTACGCATATATAATAATGTGATACATACAAATGATTTGCAGCACAATGATGATTTTGTTTATGTATCCAATGGTAAGACAGTCTCCCCCATCTAAGTCCATTGGGGTGGTCCCATTCCCCTGCCCAAGACTGCTTTCGGATTTAGCCATGAGCAGGTGTCATGACTCTATACACAGAGACCAAGGAGAAATGTGTTACTAGGAAAGGTTTTTTAGACTCTTGATCTGCTGGATACTCACTTGGAAGGTGCATTTTACTGGAAATATGAAAAGAGTTAGCAAGGGACAGGATGGCAGGCTGAGAATGGCAGAGGACACAGAAAGCACCCGAATCTTTGATGACATTGTTGAACCAAAGAATTTACCAACCCTGGAGCTATCCCATCTCAGGACTTCTTTTTATTTGGCTTAACATACATGTTCTCATTGTCGAAATAACTTTGAGTTTTCTGTTACTTGTAGCCAACCCCAACATGACTGACACCTATTATGTTCTAAGAACTATTCTGGCCAATTTCCGAAATGCATCATCTCTAATTGATTTCACATCTCTAAGCTAAGGGATATTTTCTCCATTTAACAGAGAAGGAAACAAAGACTTGGAGAAACTAATCACATGCATCCAGTTAGCAGGTAGGACAGGATTCCAACCTTGGTTTGCTTAAATTTGAAAGTTATCATTTTAAAATCTCTGTATGTGGAGCGCCTGGGTGGCTCGCTCAGTTAAGCATCTGACTTTTGATTTCAGCTCAGGTTATGACCTCAGGGTTGTGATATCAAACCTGTTTGAGATTCTTTGTCCGTCTCTCTCTGGCCCTCTCCCCCCAACCCCTGCCTAAAAAAAAAAAAAAAAAAAAGAGAGAGCTTCTAAAATCTCTGTGTTTCTGTACCGTATGGTGGTATTGCATTTTTATATATGTCCACACTTACATACATGCCTATGCTAAAGGCATTATCTGTGGTAGCCCATCATTTATCACATTTTTCAGTCTTTGAAATGTTAAATATAAACATGTTTAACGTAAAACATTAAAAAGCGTGAGGCATGCAAGATTGAGGGAATATGCTTTAAACAAAGCAAATGGCAAGAACTGGAAAAAGCAATCATCACCAGGTTTCGTTTTCCATGGGGATTACTTATTTTCCTTCTCATGGGTCAGATAATTCAAGCTGTGTTCTTGCGGCTGGCTGAGACATTGACATCGTGCCGGATGTCATCTGCATTAAATACTTATCAACCTGCCTGGGTACCATTAATAAGTACGAGTGTTGTAAGGGAGATATGTGTCTCTAAAGGAAATACCGAATCAAAGATGGCAAATTTGCTGCGTAGAGGCTACCATGAACCTTCCCTTTTCATAGAAGGCTTCTGTAATCAATCAAGGCATTCCTTTTCTCCCTGACCTTGGATGTAGATCCACAAATTTCTACAACACTAGCTGCAGCCGCTACCAATCAGTCAGGTTTGGCTCTCTACTTGGAAACTCATTTGCCCTGTGTGTCCTATATGTTCCACGGGGGATGGCTCTTCAGGGACACAACTGAAATTACAGGGAAATTGTGCAATGCTAGCTTATCAACCCCTGAGAGCTGAATGAAGTGAAATTACTGCTAACTGAAAATATTATCTATGTATTTTTGAAAATTGAGTCTAAAAACTATATTAGCAGCAATGAAGTTTTAAGTGATCCCGAAAGAAAAGGGCAAAGTGTTGTAAAATATAAATGGCAATAATAAACTTGAAAGTTGGACTATTTGTGTGCCTGTCCCTTCTTTTCACATAGCTATATGCACATTCATGAAGTGAACTTAAATTTTTAAAGATCACCACTGGATTTGAGCCTACCACCTAGCTAATTAAAATATGAAAATAAATATAGCATTTGGAATTGTACTCCTAGAAAGAATCTTGGAGATTGTCCAGACTCTTTCTGCTGCCCATCCCCACCTCACTTTGTTCTAGTGACAGATATAAGGGCAGCAAGGCCAGTGCATTGAGATCTGCTAACTCAATTAAAACACCTTCCTTTTAGTCCTTCAAAATGACTCTCTGGTCCCCCAAATTCTCCTCCTTTACTCAGTCACCCTATAAAAGGCAACTGGATTCAGGGATTCTGTACATGCAGTTAATCAGATAAAGGATATTCATCCTCAAATAAATGAAAGATACAAAATAGAGGACATGAAGATCAGCATGGTTAATTTTTATTCTGTTACTACTATAATGATTATTTTTAAGAGCCCCCAGTTGATTATTCTAAAAGGAACAGGGCCCTCCTGAGCACTTATGTGCTAGGACTTTATTGTTTCTTCCACTGATTGAACCAAGGAGGTGTTATAGTGAGTGGCTGGGTTGTGGGCTTGGAAGTCAGGCAGGCTTGGGCATGGATTCTGACTCTGCCACTGCATGCTCCTAATGAGGTGCTGACCTGTGGCGGAGGGAACAATGTCCCCACCTCTCCCCAAAGATGTCCACACCCCAATTCCTGGAACCTGTGGAGAGGCTTCTTTACCTGGCAGGAGAGACTTCATATAAGTGATTAAGTAAAAGATCTTAAAATAGAGAGATTTTCCTGGATCACATAGGTGGGCCCAATGTCATCATAAGGGTCCTTAAATGATGGAAGGAGGAAGCAAGCATCCAAGGAGATGTGATGATAGAAGCAAAGTCAGGGCTGGCTGGCTTGGAGGAGAAGGGACCACCAGTGGAAGAAAGGAAGGCAGCTTCTGGAAGCTTCCAGAAGCTGGAAAAGACAGGGAAATGGCTTCTCTCTTAGGGCTTCCAGAGGGAACATAGCCCTGCTAACACTTGGACTTTAGCCCAGTGAAACCCATTTGGGTCTTCCTACGTCCAGAACTGTGAGGTAATACAGTTGCGTTGGTTTAGGCTTCTAAATCTGTGATAATTTGTTACAACAGCAATAGGAAACAAACTGATGCTCCTGAGCATGTGTCCTCATCTATAAAATGGGAATAAAAAAGTATGTGCCCCAAGGGGCTGACACGATGATTATATTAAGAGAATATAAATAAAACACTTTAGTGCCTGGAAGAGATTCAAAACTCAATGAATGTTCACTGTCATTATGCATATGATCTCATCCTTTAGACTAGGGATTTATATATTGCTAATTATAATAAATGGCGATTCCATAAAATGTAATTCATCTTATCATAATAGTTCCATATATCTGAGCAGCACTTATCTGGCTTTTAGGAAGCACGTTCACTTCTGTTGTCTCATGTGATGCTTATTATAACTGTGACTCCACAGATAAGGAGACTGAGGGTCCGAGGGGACACTCAGAGAGTACTCTGTTGGCCAAAGTTGGAATCCAGGTCATCTGATTCCGAATACCGTACCCTCCCAAATTCATCGATGAGTGTGTCTTATGGAAATATACAGGCACGGTATGCAGAATCTTAATAGGAAACAAAAATGATAAAGCCAAATGATGATGGGGCTATTCATCGCACACCAGACCATTTCCCCTATGATCTCACGGTGAAGTTTCCTGTCCAGGCCTCCAGTCCCCCTGCTCCTCCAAGTGCAGCCCGAGTACTCTCTCTAATGCATCTAGTCAATTGTGCAAAGCACAGGGGAAAAAATTCCATCCTGACCGCAGCAGGCAATCACCTTATGCCCTGAAGCATGAAGTTTGATTACCCTTATCTCAGTTTATCATTAAATCAGAAACTGTTGCTATGAATACTGGCCTAGGACTCCATTTATGAAATGATATAGGCCAGTCAGCAGAAATAAGTGAGTACCCTTTTTCTTTCTTAATTTCTGCTCACTGTGAAGATTTTTTTTTTTTTTTTTGAACAAGGGGCGGGGGGAGCCTCTTTAGCTTTGAGCAGATTTTTACTACTTTCTTCAATTTCATGAGCTAGCCGGGATTCCTCTGGCTCATCACCATTCTTGCCATGCTGTAGGCAAAAGGTTTCGGATACCTAGTGGCCTGCCAACACTAGCCTTGAAGTCTACACCTTGTTTGGGTGGGGATCTGCCCTCTGGCCATACCAGAACATCGTTTATCAAAGCATGGTCAAGGGACTGCAGGGTGTAAGTCACTTGAGATGTTTGTTGAAAATGCAGATTCTGAACCCAGCAGAACAGAGCTACTAGTGCTGGGACCCTGGGAATCTGCATTTTAGCCCTACATGCTACTAATGAATTCTATAGTTGAAGGACCACTGATAGAGATCAAAGATGTGGGAGGAATGGTCTGGGAGTGTGCCTGGATTTTCCAGGTGCTATTTAGCTTTTCATCAGCCCACGGGGCAACCAGCACAGAACTCATGCCAATCATCTCTATTTGCCTTCAATACAACCAACAGCAGAAGGCAGATTTCTGACGCCATGAATCTGAAACGGCTGACATCAGGGGCAGGGTTATGTTACTAAGCATCAAGGTCTGGGGTAACTCTCCAGGCCACTGGACCTCTCCTGCCAAACTCCCCTTTCCAGTCTGGCTGAATCTGTGGCGAGTGTTGTGCATGTGCATGAGGGTAGAGGATAGCTGGTGGTGAAACTGGCTTCAAGGGCTATAGATCAGTGAAAGAGATATATGATAAAATCCCATGTGAAGAGACAGCACAGTATAAGGGCTAAAAATAAGGGCTCCGGAGCCAGACTACATTTACTTTTGTTTAACAGACACTGAGGTATAGATGGCACTCACTAGCTGCCAAGCACTATTCTAAGTGCTGTTCAAATATTAATTCGTTTGCATCGCACTATAACCCTTCTGAGTGGGTGCTACCATCATGGTCCAGCTTTTCTGTGGTGAAACTGAGGCTCAGAGAGGTAATTTGTAATTTGCTCAACATCACGGTCCATGAATCACACTGCCTGGACTCCTACCTCAACGGCCTGGCTCCAGAGAGTTCATGTTCAAGAGCCTGCCATGCCATTTCTCATGCGTCCAAGTCCCCTGCTTTGACCCTGGGAAAGCTGCTCAACCTCCCAACCCTCTATGTCTCCCTGTATAAACTGTGGATATTATTAATAATAGTATCTACCTCAAAGAATGCTAACCAGCTCCCTTGATGTACGCATCGAGAAAGAGTATCACACAGTAAGCACTCAGTAAGCGCTAGCTCTCGGTTCCCGATCAGTCCTACACGCTCAGGGGCAGCCTGAGGATTAAATTAGATAACATATTTAAAGTGTTAGGCACAGTGCCATGGCACACAGTAAGTGCTAGCTGTTATTATTAGCTGAGTTGAGCCAGGCCAGTTTATTTTAGGTCCTGTCTGGAAGGCAACTGTGCTTTATGCAGGGAGAGGCCGCCGGTCCTTCAAAATAAATAAATAAATAAATAAATAACTGGGTGGGAGCCAGACTAATTATTAGACTGAACAGGTTCTCTGCTTTAGGTCACTGGAATATTCCTGAAAAGTTCCCGATATTGAATTTGTGTATGCTTAATCCTTTTTCCCCATTGACCTATTTTATAACTTCTGATTGATCTTTCATTGGCACAGATTCTTCAGACTTAAGTCTTTTCTCAGACTGTCATGTAACTATTAACTTGTAAAAGACTTAAATATACCAAGGAAAATTGAACCACTGGAGCACTTCTTGGCAAAGTAATTGGCTTAATCATTCCCTAATGTAATTGTTTTCATTTTATTTTTCCTTTATTATGTGTTCTAATAAGCATGCTTATACTACACTGAACGTCCCGTCTTTCCTTCCACGAAGCTTATCACCTCCACTATTAAACTTAACCGTGGTTAAGTGGCTTGATTGCAATTTCTGTTAGTTCAAGGGGTGTATGATGGCTTGGCAACCCTCATACCCAACAGCCTAACTTGCAGCAGTAGGGTTGGACATGGGAAGGAGGTGGGGAGGTGGGGGTTGTGGGGATCCACTGATAGGGGCTGAGTTTATCCTGAAAGCTCAGACCCAGAAAGTATAGCTGAAGTCCCCAGGGTATCTCCAGGATGGAATTTTCCAAAAGGAAGTATTAGTAACTTCCCAAGTTGTTTACTGCTACTTTTTCACTTTATTAGGAAAAAACTGTCAGTGCCAATCCCACCTTTTGCAGAGCTTACCAGGCAGTGACAGGCTATATCTGCAATGTAATAAAATGCTAAACTCAACCCGCACGTTTACTACGATGTTTGCTGCATGTTGCTCACTCTGCTACCTTTCGGAGATGAACAGGCCATCCAGCCTCAGAACCTACAGTCCAGCTCCTATCATTCTAACAGTTTTGACAAGTTTCTGTTCTTCTGCTTCCTCTCTCCACATTCCCTTCTCCCCTCTCCAAACCCCGCCATAATCCTTATCACAGAGTCTATGTCTAGAGTTCTTTCAAGTTAAAAAAGATGAAACCAGTGAAGCAGGACCCTTCTGGTATGGTTCTCCAAACAACCCCGTGGGGGGAACCCATCTTACTGGGTAATTTGAGGCAAATCATGTCATCCCTTCCGATGTCCTGGCACAACACCAAACCAGCTGGCAGCTGACATGGGGTTTTTAGCTCTGATCACGAAGCAATCGCCCCAAGATTGATCCCATTCATTCTGATGGCTTAAGGACGGGGCTATCTGCTGAATGGCTAGAGTAGACAAGAGATACTCAACAAATATTTGTGGATTGCACGGCAAACTGCCTCTTCACACCTGAAATGCAAGTCTGTCCTAGGTTAGGACTCAAATGTGGACAACTGACCGTGACCCATCCCCATCCCCACCCCAGGGCCTTTGCCTAAGCTGTTCTCTATGCGTGGAATGCCCTCCCTCTCACCACCTCCCCCACTGCCCCTCACAGTCCACCTGTCCAAATCCTACCTAGTTCAAGGACCAGCTCAAATATCAGCGGCTCCACAAAGCCCTCCCTGACTACCCTAGCCAGAAATAACTTCTCACTCCTCTCAATTTCCATAGGTCTGGGTGTATGTTTTCTGGCACTTAAAACGGTTGCCATTTTATCTTGGCTATGTGTTTACCTTGTCTTTTCTACACCACTCAGTAAGACCCTTGAGCTCTGGAACTCTGTGTCAGTTCCTCTTTGAACCATTTCCCCCACCCTGCACCTAGTCGTGCAGAGCACACACTTGGGAAAAGTTGCCTGAATGAACAAATGGTTACCCCAGCAATGACAGAAACAGAAACAACTGCAACATTCTTTATTCCTTCTTCTGCCTCTCCTCCTTCTCCTCTTTCTTCTGTAGCTTTTAAAATATATTTACTTGATCCACCAATTACCCCGGGGAGGAGGTTTGGGGACTAACTGATGGATGTAGACAACTCTGCAGACCAAAAAAGCTTCCAGAGACCCCTATGATGACAAGTGATGCCTAGGCCAACGTAGATGCTGGGGAGCCGGAGTCTCTGGTCTGTTGACAGCCGGCTCCTGGGAATGGAAGTGTTATTTTCCCAAAGAGCTTCATCTGCTCTGGTTCATATGTGCCAGTTCCTCGTCTGAGTAGAAACTCCTGACTTTATTTTTAAATACAGACTCCAATAATAGGCTAAGTAATTGCAGATCTTCCCGAGGCCTTATTATACATGTACCAACATATTGGCCTTCTTAAAACCCATATTTCTTTCCGGTAAATATATGTTGAACACCTGAAATTTCAGCATTCTATGTAGTGGTGGCATGTGTTTGTTTTTCCCCCTCCCCTAGGAATCCTGAATAAAAAAGGGACAACAAAAGAAATGCTGATGCACGAGAGCGACAATTTCTCAACAATGTGTCTGATTACTCGTATAGGTAAAAGGATTCTCCTGCAACCGTAAGTAAGAAAAATGTGTATTACAATATAATACATAGTCAAACTTCAATAATACACTTTCTATCCTGGTGCCACTAATGCTTGAACAGCTGCAGCTCTCACTGTCTTTGCTGATGGGGCCCATAAATACTCCTGGGAAATGGGACAAGGATACATAATGGATCTTCACCTGCCAAGATCAGGGAAATGAATGTCAATCGCACCCTGGATGCAGACGCACTTTTTGGTGGAGAGTGATGAATATTGCCATTTGTCCTATGCCACTGTAATCTTGGACAGGAAAGCCTACCATGGAGAAAAATGGTGGGAGAAGAGGCTGTTCTGGGACACTTGAAAAGAAGAGTGTGTCATAATTATTTGGCCACCAGGAATAAAAGCGAGAGAAGTGTATAACAATATGATTTAGTTTAGAGAAAGGTTAAAATTTAAGAGGGTACCCACACTGTACATATCATTTCATTCGGTATAAAATTTTCCCTCAAAAAAGGACTCCTTCTTTGAAAACCAAATGTCAGAAATATCAGGGAAGCACACAATTATAGGGCAGTTTATGTTACCAGAAACAAGTCTGGGTGGTGATTAAAGGGTGTGGGCTGATGTGTTAAGCAGACCTGGGTTCAAATTCCGACTCTACCCCCTCCCTGCTGTACCATCTCAGGAACATGACCTGACTCCTCAGACCTCTGAGCTTCCTTTTTAGATAAAGCAGCGAAAATATCAGAGCCCACCTTGTGCAGCTGATTAAAGGTTACGTGATATAATTACTATCAAGAGTAACAATAAGTGCTAGGTGTTGTGTGGTCGCTACTGTCTTCACCCTCTTCCCCTTCCTCCTCCATCATCATCATCTTCGTCATATCGTCCCAGCTGCTTTGGGGCTGATTTCCTTAGGAAACGTGAGGGAAAGAAGCAAGAAGACTATCTCCCACCCAAATACGAGGCGGTCGCCCCCTCTCCCATCAAGCTCCAAAAGCAGTACTTCTAATCATAAGTTTTCTTTTTAAAGCTTTCACCCTAACTGAACAAAGGTATCCACCTAACTCATGTCATTCTCTTTTTATCAAGCAATGACAACTGTAACAGATACCTTCTTAGTTAAAAAAAAAAAAAATCCCCCTCCTACAAAAAGAGTGATGGAAAGCATTGCGTACTATTAGACACAAGTCCCAGAGCATACATCATACGTTCTCTGCGAAAAAGGAGGAGGCAATGACACGGTCAGTTCTCCAAAGAATTTAGGCAAGGTCTTTTTCTGTTTTCAGCCATTTGGAATCACAGGCTAAAGACTACTTCATTCTTTTCTTCCCCTTTTCAAAAAGACTGCATTCCGAACGTCTGGGATGGGTGGTGTCTGAATGGTTTCTTCCAATTGTGCCACTCTGGTGGCTTCACCGCATCAAGCCTCCCGAGGCGTTCGAGTGGGTCGTGTAAGGCTGTGGCAAGTCCCCTCGGGGTGGAGCACGCCACTGCAAGGCGGCAGGGCCTTTGTGCAGGTGGACCCCCGGAGCTGGATGAGGGGCCCAGCACAGGTTGCCAAACAATGGAAACTTTCCCGTTCTGGGTGTTAACTTTAGTTACCACAGCCAGACAATGCTGCCAGTGGTGTGGAAGAAAAAATTGCTGTAGCCAGCTGTGCCGTTCACAGTCGGATGGATTCTGTGTAGCTCCAAATGGTGATGGAGCCAACCGCCTGTTGTAGCCAAGGACAGGATGATGGATGATCTACACACTGTGTCCAAGTGGAGAGAATGGCAGAAGTTCACTTCGGGGTTGTTAAAATGCTAATCTGGGCGAGTTAACAAAAGCTTAATAGAAACGAAAAAGTTTGAGAAATAAGTACACCTCATGTGGTATCTATGTGGACCACTGATTTGATCGCCCTTGGTAACATAAACGGTTGCTTTTCAGAGTAGAAACGTTTCCTTGTTTTCCCGGTGGCTGAATGGAAGCGGCTCCAGTGATTAGCTGCACCCCCACTGCTGGCGGGGCCTGAGGAGGAGAAGTCAGCCCAACAATAGCCACCTCGGCGGAAGAAGGTTACGGCGTGGCTTAACATAGTTATAGGACTTTTATCTCTCCGTGTGTCCTGGGAGTAAATCTAGACACACTTTTTCTCCCCCAAGCTAGAGGTTGGCAGCTGTTCATGAAATGAGCAGAAACCTAAGATACAGGCTTGGGTGGATTTTAATGCTAAGTCTCTGTTCACAGGAGTTCCCCAGTTCTCACCACAGCTTCAATTCCTGAATTACACTAAGAGTAGATTGAATTCTTAGTGTTCGCAATTCAGGATTCAACGACATGCTTCAAAAAAAAAGGGTGCATATTTACATAACGCGTAAAGTGATCCATTTTGCCACACTCTGGTTCTTTGCATTCTTCTTAAGTTGAACATACAACAGAAGCGCGTCTGCCTCACCTGGTGTTGGAACGTTATTGGCTGGCATAGCTTCCTGCAAACGACAGGTACTCACTAAATACGGCCTGGCTGGCACCCCCCAAGTGCCTCTTGCTTCCTCTAGAATGAATCTAGAATGTGCAGGCTGAAAGTCTATTAACTGAAATAAAAGGGAATATTTTATCCTGTACCCTGTGAGGGAAAGAGTTCGCCTCCTACGGTTACACCAATAAAGGTTAGGCATTCAGCCAGGCTCTTAACTCTGCGTAAAATGCATCAGAATGGTGAAAAATGACCCTCTTTCAGATGCATTTCTCACTCTTTGTATCTTAGTGAAACTCACATGCAGGAACAATGACTAAGCTAATTACCAGCGTTTATTATGATGGAGCAGCAAGAAGCGAAGAACTTCTCCAGGTTCAGTAAGTCCTTAACAATTATGAGTAAATTGTGAATCAAAGCTCTGATTGCTGCTTACTTGCCTGTGTGCCTTTCCAGCAAGAGAAACCACCAGAGGAGGATGCAGGGGCCCATTCACCCAGAGCACAGATATTGGACAGATCCTTCCTGAGCAGCAAGCAGCCAGTGAACTGAAGTCCATGGATTTCTGAGTTGCGCTCACTCTAAGGACTAGCAGGTTTACGTCACGGCCATCTTTCAGATTCATCAAACCAGGGGAGACATGACCAGATGGTGCTATTAGTGAGCACCAAAAAATGGAAGAAAGGGAGGGGGGAGAAAGAGAGAGAGAGAAGCAAAAGGGCAGAATGCTCACAGATCTAAATCAAACTCAAGTTAACCAGCTGTTTGTGATGAAGAAGTCACAATATTCCTGGCAAACTGTCCTGCATCACAGAAATGTTCCTTAAAATAGGTCAGCTCCGTAGCACCTCCAGTAGAAGCAAACACAGGTAGCAATATTCTGAAGGATCCAATAGGAAATAGTAACTGGTTGTTAATCTAACTAAACGTGCCAGGGGAAGAAAAACGGTCTGCTAACAACACAGTGTGGAAATCTTAGGGTTATCTATTTAACTGCCGTGCTGAGAGCACATTCTAGGGACCCAAGTCAGAGCACAGACAACAACTATAAAAAACAAAACCCAGCTATGGCTGGGCTATAGTTTATTTACCTTAAGACGTTTTAAGTTCATGAGAACATAGGCCCAAATCTCAGAGCTTACTTGGCAATTTCTATTTATCTAAGTCGGGTAAATGTTTGTGTAATATTTGCCAGCCTCACCGAATATGCCTGTCACTCACTACATTAAGCAGGACTACGCGCAACTTAATTTTCCGAGTTAGATACCTAAGAGAGCAATAGGATTTCTTAACAACTTGAATAAACCAGCATCAGAATCTACCATCTATGAAACCAAAACGACAGCAGAGTCCTCACCTTGAGGCAGGATCTTTCTCAATTCTACAAGGACAAAAACCTGGAAAGATTTCTCCAAACAAGAATTTTTCCTAGGCCGAGGGACAAGAGAGACCCAGCCGGCCAGCTGAGAAAAATGTTAAACCTCCCTCTAGGACTTTAGCCTCGAAATAAACAAGAGGATCCACTTTACTGCTCCAAACACCAAGCAGAGGGAAGGACAGTCCTTAAAGAGTACCTGGACTTGTCACTGCAGACTTAAAATCCTCAGTAGCCAGAAGTTCTTGGGAAAATCACTCTAGACATTTTTTTCCCCCCTCAATTAACTGGAAACACTACCGCTGTTCTTAGGAGAAAACAGGCGCCCACAGTGGCGGACACCAGGTCCAATTACTGTTTACCAAGTCTATACGTCTATAATAACGATCCACTGTCCCTGTGGGGTGTGAAAGCCACCCAGCTGGGGCCGGGGAGGCTGTGGGATGCTGGAACTTGGCTGGCTGATGGGTCACCTCACAACACCTAGTCCTAAGCCTGAGCTCCTCTAATGCTGTGATTAATACTGCCACTTGGTCCCCCTCTAGCTCCACGACATTCAGCTCTTTCCAAGTTCAGGATTTCAACGATCTCCTGACAGCGGTGCTCCCGAGAGTCGACTTGGCAGAAACGTCTCAAACCCGGTTCGCATCCACGCCAAGCGCTTCATGACCTTTCGGTTCAACCCAGGCCTTTCCTCCACCACGGAGGGGGCCGTCAGCCCTCCGGGACCCCCCAGGCGGCGGCGGCCGTTCCCGCGCACCAGGCGCACCCCTGGTCGCTGTCACGACGGGAAGTGGAAGTTCCCCTACCTTCTGCTCGCCATGCCCTGCGGCGGCTCCCTCCGGGCCGCGGGGCGCCTCTGGCCGCCGGGGAAGGGGCTCCTGCGAGGCCGCCTCTTCCTTAGCACTTTCCGCGCAGAAGTGATGGGGAGACCGGGACGTAGCGCACCTCCGCGCCGCGCCCTGCCCGCCCGGCCGCCAGCCCGTCCAGGGCGCTTCCGTGGACCATTTGCAGCCGCGGAACAAAGCGCGGAAAGTTGCGGGGGAGCGCGGCCCGCGGGAGAACCCGGGGCGCCGGGGGGGGGGGTTCGGGGGCGGCTCCGGCCGGCAGGGGGAGGGGGAGGGGGAGGGGCGGGGGCGGGGGCGGGCGGGCCGCGGCCGCCGCGGGGCTGGAGCCCGGGGCAGAGGCGCCCGAGCGCGCCCCCGCCCCCGTCTCCGTCCCCGCCCCCGTCCCCGCGCGCGGCCGCGGGCTGCCCCAGCGGGGGGCGCACGGACAGGCAGCGGCGGCCGCGGCTCTGCGCGCCCCCTTCGGGCGTCGGGCGTCGGGCGCGGGCGGAGGCTCCCTGCCTGGCGGGCGCGGGCGACCCCGACGGTCCCGGCGTGCGCTCCGGGGCGGCGGGCTCGGTCGGCCTGGGCCGGGCTCCCGCTGCAGCCGCCGAGCCCCAGCCCTCCCGCGGCGCGGCTCCCACCGACGGTGCGCGGGAGAGCGCGGAGCCGCCTGTGCCTGGCAAGAAACTTTTACTTGCCCCCTCCGTCCGCCGTTTTTACCATCATTATTTTCTCCGGGCTGCGGGTGCACAGTGGCGGGGGCCTCCCAGCGGCCCACGTGCCCCTCCCCCTGCGCCTCCAGCGGCGCCCGTTTCGACGGGTCCCCAAGCCTGTCGGGCCCGCGGCGCGCCCCCCGCTCGGCGGACGGACAGAGCTGCTTGGAAGAGAAATCGACTCTCCAGTGACAACACGCAGCACGGGCGGCACACACGCACACGCACACGCACACACACGCACACACACGCGCACACACGCGCACACACACCGGCTGCCGCTCGGGCTCCGAGGGTCCGGGGCCGAGCCCCACCGGGCGCCCAGGGCATCGGCGGATTAGGAGCGGGTCTTACCTCATGGGGGGCGGGGGCGGCTGGCAAAAAGAGGAAAAAACAACAACAACAACGACCCCAGCTCGTCACGCGCAGGGAAAAAGAAAAAGAGAATAAAGAAAGAAAAATCCCTCTTGCTCGTTAGGTCTCGGCTTCCTCCATACGATCCTGACAGTCGCCGCCACCAGGGCTCGCGGCAGCGCCGGCAGCGGCGGCGGGACGGAGCGGGAGCAAAACAAATCGAGGCCGGGCAAATGGTGTAATTCGATCCATCTCCAAGTCAACCCATCAGGCGAGCCGGAGCCGGTTCCCTCCCCGCACCGGGCGGCTCGCGGCGCGGGGCCCACCCCCGGGCACGGACGGCAGGCGGCGCGGGCGGCCCGCGCGCTCCCGCTGCTGCTCCCGCTCCCGCTGCTGCTCCCGCTGCTGCTCCCGCTGCTGCTCCCGCTCCCGCTGCCGCTCCCGCTCCCGCTCCCGCTCCCGCTCCCCCCGCGCCGAGCGCCGCCTGGAGGCCCCCAGCCCGGCGCCGCGGCCCCGCTGACCCCTCGGCGGCCTCCGCGCCCCCCTCCCCGCGGCGCTCGCGGCGCGCCCTCCCTCTCCCCACCTCCGAGGGCCGCTCCTTCCAGCAACTCCCGGAGCCTCGGTCCTCCAGCCCGCGGCGGCCGCAGCAGCCTGCGAGGCAGCCTTCTCGCTTCCTCCCTCCTTCCCTCCTCCTCGCCTTCCCTCACTTTTTTCAGAGCTTTCCTCCAGACGTGCGGAGGACAAACCATCGCAGCCCGGAGGAGCTGCAGGCGCAGTTGCTCTGCGAAAGTTCGGCCTTGGTTTCCTAACCTGAGACCTGTTTTCCAAGCGCATCCTTTACGAACCCGCCCCCGTATTACCTTTCTGGTCCCCCGGCCCCCTCCCAACGTCTCTTTATAACCGCTAAGCAAAACAGCTGGGGAGAAGCAATCAAACATTGCTTTATCTTTATAAAATACAGAAATTGCCTACTAAAAATCCCATTTCTCCTTTGAATGAAAGCCATTCAGTACAGTATAATTTTGCAGGCTAATGAGCCGGTTTTACAGGCAAGTGTTTCGTGTAATATGTTGTGGGAGAAATGAAAATGTCCTTGAAGTGACATCATTTAAAATTGACTGTCACAAATGAAAGAAAGAAAAGGCCATATATTCCAAAACAAGAGGATTTTAATCCAAACTTCGTTTCCAAGAACGGGGGCTGTGTTTTATTAATTTCCAGTTGAATTATGAATCACTGAGGGCTCTAAATGGCTGGAATGAACCATGATATCCCTATTTAAAAAAAATAAAGAAAAGAAAGAAGAAAAGAAAGAAAGAAAGAAAGAAAGAAAGAAAGATGAAAGAAAGAAAGAAAAGAAAGAAAGAAAGAAAGAAAGAAAGAAAGAAAGAAAGAAAGAAAGAAAGAAAAAGAGAGCTTTCTCGCCAAACTTTTAATTTTCATTTGAGTATGGTTAATTACCGTGAAAGAGAGAAGGGGGCAGAGAAAGGATTTTCCTTTCCTCAGTGGTTCCTGCTTTCTCCCCAGCACAAAGTTACATGTTTACATTTAGGTAAAATACCCTGTTCTGAGTTGTTTCCGCAACTTCCACGACAGGCTTGAAAAGGAACTCAAAAAAGACACCCCAAGGAACTGCGGCAGGACTCATCCGGAGAACTGTTTTCTCACTAGTTAACACTTTGTTACCAAAAGGAAGAAGGAGGGAGGAGGAGGGAGATTCTTTTAAAATATAAACTCTCTTCCTGCTGTTCTTCCTATTCGAAGAAAGGGGTAGGGGGCGGAAAGAACAGCTTTGGCAACGCAGCTCTGTGATTTTTCTGTTGTTGTTAAGGCTTTTGTTGGCTGGCTGGCTGGTGTTTTCTGGTTGTGCTGGGCTCTGACATCATTGCAAGTTACTTGGCAGTCAGGGCCCTTCCCCAGCCAACTTCTGACCCAGAAAGCTGTGCCTGTTTTACTGGCATCCAGTCATTCCGTATTTTCTCCATCAAGGGAGCAAGCCCCGCTGCAGGCAGAGGGCTCTGTGCACTGAATGAAGATGCAAGGGGGTGACCAGTGGCTTGATGAGAATCAAATTGCCACCCACCTGGAGGCAGAAGGCTTAGGAGTTGTCCCGTCTGCAGTAGCAGCAAGTGGTGGTGGTGGTGGTGGTGTGTGTGTGTGTTGTTGGGGGGGGGGGGAGTTTAATTCTTTAGATTCTTGAATTCTTTGCTGTAATTCCATGATGGCCAACTTTACAGAGCACCACCCATGGGAGTGCAGTTTATCGGGCACTGTGTTCTTAAATCCAGGATTAAAAACAAAAAACAAAAAACTTTTAGGCTGCAGAAGGATGTACTTACTAATAGGTCATTTCGAACCAAGGACTTGACGTGTTTGCAGTCTAAATACTAGTCTAGACCTCTGAGCCAATCCCGATGTTTGGTTCACTGGGAGAGAGAAGTAGAGAAGCGGACAATCCCTGGACATGGACAGAAAGACACCCATTATATTTTGTTTGGTATCAAAACATTACTCTTAGGGCTTTATCATTCCCTTGCTTCCCAGAATCTGATGGTCAGGAAAATGATACTCTTTTAATTCGGAATTTAGTGGCAAGAAGTCTAAGGAAAGTACACACTCTCTGCAGTTTGTTAGCATTTGGTTCTTTCAGTTGATTTCAAAAGTTGATCAAAAGTTGATTACTTTGAAACTTTCGGCCCTGTTTACTTCTCTAGGCTGACACTCCATCCCACTTTACACTTTAGGCTCTATAGCGTCGAGTGGCCACTGGCAGTTCCCCACCGCGTCACACTGATTCATGTCTCCTGTCTTCACTTGTGTCTCTGCTTTTAAGGGTTCTCTTTCCCCCATTATTTCAGGTACTTTAATTCTGGCTTTTCTTCACTTTTACCAAAAATTTTCTCTAGGTGTCATAATTTCCCTCCTCTCACTAGCCCCAGGATGGGTGTAAGCACCTCTTTTCTGTGCTCTCCCAGCAAGTTCATCTATGTAATTCACCACATTAAAGGGAAAATGTCTGCTTAGGATGTCTTCTCTACTGGTTGCTTCCTTTTTTTTTTTTTTAAAAAAGATTTTATTTATTTATCCATGAGAGATACACAGAAAGGCAGAGACATAGGCAGAGGGAGAAGCAGGCTCCCTACAGGGATCAGGACCTGAGCCAAAGGCAGATGCTCAACCACTGAGCCACCCAGGCAACCCTCCTACTGGGTGCTTCTTATCTGCAGGGATCTCGCCTTTTTATCTCAACAGCTCCAGTGCCTAGCACAGTGTGTGGCATTTAGGGGGCACTCGATAAATCCTTGTGAAACAGGACAGATAGTGGAGCCTACAACTTTCTCGCACAAGTTTATGTGCTAAACCAGAGAGTATAGTCATCTCTGGATTCTGTATTCCTCCAGAGTAGAGATTTATTCACTTGTATCCCCAGAGCAAGTGTAGTACCCTAGTAAGGATGTTGATTGAATGAGTGAATAAGGAAGGAAGGAGAAGAGAAGAGAATGGAAGGGAAGGGAAGGGAAGGGAAGAGAAGAGAGGAGAAGAGAAGAGAAAGAAAGGAAAAAGGGCAGCCCAGGTTGCTCAGTGGTTTAGCTCTGCCTTCAGCCCAGGTTGTGATCCTGGAGACCCAGGATCGAGTCCCACGTCGGGCTCCCTGCATGGAGCCTGCTTCTCCCTCTGCCTGTGTCTCTGCCTCTCTCTCTCTCTCTCTCTCTCTCTCTCTCTCTGTGTCTCTCATGAATAAATAAATAAACTTTTAAAAAAGAAAAAGAAAGAAGGAAGGAAGATATCTGGCTCTTTTCACACTCAGAAAGAATACCTAAAGGACTCACTGCTGTAGATTGTCAATGATTATGCTTTAGTGTTATCTGCATACATCTCCCATTAGTGGTAAGTAGTAACTTAATTCACAGTCGTTTGTTTGACTGTTTTCTTTAGGAGTAAAGCTCAGAATTTAATTTCTATGTTTCATTTCCAATCTAGTTTTCAGAATAACAGCTCTCTGAAAATTATAGAGAATCTGTGTGTGTGACAGTAAATAAAAGTATATCAATCATTAAAGAGTACAACTCATTAACTATTACATCACAAAGCATTAGTGCTTAATATGTGCCAAACTCTATCCTTAGCATTTTACAAATATTAACTCATAACAATTTTATGAGGCAAGTACTATTATTATCTTCATTTTATAGAAGAGGAAATTGAAGCTTATAGAGTTCAAGTGACTTGCCTAAGACCACACACAGGTAGTAACTAAGTAGGGTCTGAACTTAACCTCTTGTTTAGTTTTAACAGTGGTTAATGGTGAGGTCACAGTTAATAGCAGTAGCTAATGGTGCAGGCTTTAAAACATTAGACAACCTAGCTTCAGGTCCAGGCTCCTCCTCTCTTGGGATCAAATTTATTTGACTACACTGTGCTTCAGTCTTCTCATCTGTGAAACAGGGGTGATAACAATATTTCAAATGGGTCTTATGAAGACTGAATATGATAATGCATGTAAAGTGTTTAGCATCTTACCTGGAACACATCAAGCACTGAATAAGTATTAGCCAATGTTCTTACACGTGCCTTGAAGGCAGTGCAATCTTGGAATCCTGCAGAATTGAATGGGAGACTTAATCCAACCTCACATTAAATGTGAGACGTAGGGCAAAAGCACTTGGTGTACAATAGGTTTTCGATAGCTTTTTGTTCCATTCTATCTCCTTCATTCCCCCATCTCTGTCTGCGTATCTGTTAATTCAGATACACACACTACTCACTATCCAGTTGATAGGAAATAACATTTTTGCATGAATTTTAATGAATAATACAGTTTAGGATCTAGAATTTCATGTTCCAAAATAAAAAGAAAGGTATTGAAATTTCAAAGGCAGCTACAGCTTCTGTGATTACTTTAATTTCGAATGCACATATAGTATTCCTTGCATTCGCACATTATAGAAAGTGCTTTTGTGGCAAGGGATTGCTTTCAAAACTAATCTAAGCTCTCCATGACATGATAAATCATTAATAATATAGACCCAAATCTCGGCATCTGCATGGGCACAGCTGGCCTCCTTGTGTCAACAGTCTGCATATGAAAGTGACTCTGCCAAGATATTTCACTTTAATGAAAAATATTTATCACGGTAAATCTTAAACCTCAAGATTTTACTGACATAATTCATTTCTATTATTATGTACTATGATAAGATACCACCACAGCTATGCTTATGTTTGGAATGATAAAAATGTGCCTTTTTAGTCATTTTGATTACTATTCCTTTGCATGAACCATTTTTGCTATACAGTCTAAGTAAAGGGAATGCACTGTGCATTTATGGAAATAATAAATCAGTTACTTATCTAATTTTTCCAATGACCCCACAGATGCCCACTGTGTGGAAGGGCACTGAGTGCTTAAGTCAAATAAAATCAGACTCTTTTTTTGGTACCAACAGAAAGATGAATGGTAAGCAGCCCTTAATAATACTAGCTCTTCTGAAAACAGGCAAGAGATCGTTTGAAACAGCAGAGGCAAAATAAACTTTTTAGAGGGAGGTTCAAACAAAAGGATGATAACTTAGTCAAAGTTGCTTACTTGTATAATATGTACTTTGAGAAGGAGTGCTTAGGATGTGAGGATGCTAGCTTACATCTCTGCAGATATAGGGAAACTGAGGCTCTGTGTAAATTCCTCAGAGTCTTCTCTTCCACAAATTTACAGTAATCAACCCCTTGACCTTGAGGAATTGGGGCTGAATAATAGCTATTAAATGTTAGAATCTCTTCACAAAAATGCAAGATAATATAAATAATCAAAAGTGGTAGAGAATTAGAACATTTTATGTTTTTTAAAGTATATGCTTTTTAATTTTTTAACACAGGTATCAAATATATTTTTTAAAGATTTTTTATTAAAAAAATAAAAAAAATAAAGATTTTTTATTTAGAGAGAGAGAGAGCATGCACACTAGATGGGGGAGGGGCAGAGGGGGAGGGAGAAGCAGACCCCTGCTGAGCAGGGAGCCCAATGCAGGGCTCAATCCTAAGACCCTGAGATCATGACCTGAGCTGAAGGCAGATGCTTAACTCACTGAGCCACCCAGGCGCTCCAATTTGTGCTTTTGAAATAAACCTCACTTTTTCTCCTTCGTATCCACTCCACCCTTGCTTACTATTATTATTGTTTGTTTGTTTTTGCCTCAGCCAATGTTAAAATTCAAATCAACAAAGGGAGAAGAAACTGAGTACTTATTACATCCTAGATACTGATGAGCTACAATGGAATCCACTTAATTTTTACCATAACTCTTAGAGACAGGAATCATTTAGGAATGAAGAAACCCAAGTTTGTTTGAGCTAACCATCTTGTCAGGGTATCCAGTCTCATAGATGATGGAGTCTAGAGTCTACCACAGATCTGTTTGGCTCTCAGGCCTAATTTGCTTTCTAAGAAACCATGCTGTAAAAAAATGAAAAAAGCACACATTTGAAAAACAATGTGTCTTGGATAACACAGGCAATAAAAATATTTGAAACCCACAACTACACTCTCAAAGATAGGTTAAAAATGTGGGCTTCAATTTCTAATTCTTGGATAGTTGTTGCTTGTTGCATACAAACTAGTATTAGGAACTGTGTGATAGGGTTTATAGCATACTTTAACCTTCTCTACATTATATGCATACTATTCCCCGTATACCTCTTCTGGATCACTTATAAATAATAATTAAAACAACTATTTAACAGCATGCAAATTTATATTAAAAATAATCCCCACTGGGTAAGCTACAAATGTTTCAATTAATGGTTAGGGGCATATGATGGCAACTTAAGCAAAAAAGAAAAAAAAATCCTAATCCCTAAATCTTACATATATTAGAGCTGTTCATTAGAACTACAGAGTCAATTCATTGTTGGAAACCACTTAGTGCCACCTACTGGTTAAAAAAAGAAGAAGAATAGGATTCTGGGTAATTTTCATCTTTCCAGACAAGGCATGCAAGGATACATTTTCTCTTTCCTTTGCCTTCGCAGGAGGATGTTTTCTATTGTGGACATTTGATTAATATCGAACATATTAGAGTCATTTAAAAATGACAGTGGTAATGTGCAAGGGAGTGAAGGGTAATATGTGTATGGGGGGCAGGAAAAAGTTGACATTCTGGAATAAAAATCAATAGCAAACACTGTTCACATTCTGCTGTAATTACAGGAGTTGTCTAAAATCCCAAATGCCTTATTATAATAAACTGTGATGAAGTGGCAAGGGCCAGCAGCACAAGGGGAGATACCTTTGGCTAACAACTGTTTAAATCTGAGTCTGGGATATGGTGTCATTGAGTCAGCAATGACACAAACGACGTAATAGGAGGTAATGGTCTCTCCATCAGCCCCAGCTACTGGAGTTTTACTTATGTCCTACAAGGAGGCTCAGGAGAAATTTGCTGTTTGTCTAACCTTTTGTTGGTTCCACAAAGTGGTCTCCCCAGATCTCTCTGGCCTTCAAAACCAGAAGCCATCATCAGTAGCCAGCAAGTAAAAACAGTTAAGGATCATAAATTTTTACAACAGAATTTTCTTACTGGGATGGTCCTAGCAACCAAGTTGGATTTAAACATTGTCCAATTTACTGTAGTTGAGCATGAGCTCCTCAATGGCTGTCTTCTAAAAGTTTGAATTGTGGTATGTGCTGAAGAAAATCACTTCCAATTTATATTCCTAAGGACACCTTTAAAAAAGGGCCTCAGAGTTTGTCACTGTCTGAATTTGTATTTCAATTATAAAGCTAAGAGAAGAAACTGTTTGGCTGGAAGCCTTTCTGGAAAACCCAGAAAAGGTCCAGAAGGACTGGTTAGAGGCTTTTAACAGTATCACACACCCATTAAATTAGAATCTTTCCATGTTACAATTGTATTCAATAGTTGACTTTTCAAATCTTACTGCATCTTGATCCACACACAACATGGTGTGTGTGTGTATGTGTGTGTGTGTGTGTTTTTCTTCCAAGAATTCCTGTTTAAAGTATCTGTCAATTCTTTTGCTATATTAAAATCTTTGGAATTGTGCTCATAAACTACCCCCAATGTTTTCTGAATTTCTGGGTCATAATTACATAATAAACAGATTCATTTCTCATCACAAATTTTAATTAAGAATTCCAGTTAAGCAATTATTTGCTAATGAATAATACCTACTCAGTACCAAAGCATACTACTAAATATGTTTACTCAAAAGCATGTTTTCCAAAGATATTTTCCATGGGTCAGTTCATTTTTAAGTCATCAACCTTATATTTAAAATAAGAGGAAAACGTTTATCTCCGATGTTGTTGAGATGTGTGAGGGTTCAGAAGACAAGGAGAGTAGCTGGAATAAATTAATATTAAACGTTAATCAACTAAGATTGCAGCTCTTCGAAAATATAAAGATCCCTAAATTCTGTGATTTATCTTTGTTAGATCATTTGGTGAGGCTACCCGATTGCCTATTCAATGGCCAGACTTTTGCCTAGGAAAAGAGTAGCGGAGGCAATTATTTGCCCCATGTGTATTTATTGTGCTTTTGAAAAAACTACCTCAGGCTACTGATTCCTCCAATATGCTCTTAGTTCCCATGTAATAAGGGAATAATCAATTTTCTTGCTTTTATTTGCCAGCTCTTATGTTGCTGAACGAAAAACATAAAAAAAAAATGAACAAATTAGTCATCCATTTTGATAGCAGGTAAGTGTGCAGCTTATAGAAGGGGTGTATTTATGGGAATTTCAAACAAATTAAGTTAAACCACTGGGTTGAGACAGACTACCTGTAAAAATGTTTCCATTAAGAGACAGTGAGTTCCAAGGGAACAGAAGACCTTCCATATCAAAGCAGGACACTGCAAAATCCAATCAAGGTGACAATAAGAGATCTCCCAGATAAGAATGTAACTAATGTGGAAGACGGCAGGATCATTCACTCATTCATCCTTGCATACGTTCATTTCACCATTTGTTATTAATAGCAGCAATCTGCTTTGTGTAAAGCACTGTGCAGAGATAAATGAGATATACCTTGCGTTTAGACAGCAACTTAGAGTTTGAAAAGCAGCTTTATCAGTCAGTGTCCTGGCAGGGAACAGATGGCACATTCAACTTGTGTAATTTGAGGTGCCTTTAATAAAGGAATTATTTGTAAAGGTGTGGGTAGAGGGCAGGGAAAGCACACAGAGAGGTACCTTAGCACCTGACTACCCATAGGACATAAGGAGCCAGAGGAAGGAGCAACTAGTAGAAGCTAGAGACAATGTGGGGAAGACCCCCTTGCTTAGAAGTCAATTTCTAGAGGCACAGAGTAGAGAAAAAGGAGAGGCTAGATGTGATGGAATAAATGGAAACCTGTTATTTATTTTTATTTTGATTCTTACAGAATAGTAGGTGGTAGAAATCTTAATTTTGCAAATGCAAAAACTGAAACTAGATTTATTTATCATAACTTAGAGCAGAATCAGACCTTGAACTTGAATCTAAATCTGGTGCTTATCAACCTATCTTCTACTTCTCTACCCTTTGGACTTCCTTATTACACGTACTATATTGAATCATTAACACGTTTTATCACTTAGTGGACTGAGCTTCTTGAGAGGGAGAACTAGGTCATTGTATTTAGTGTACAAAATTGCTGCTGGATAGGAATCCCGGAGATCTCTGATGGATAGAATGGAGAGAGCATGCAACCTAACTGGAGAGAAAGATGTATGAGGCTAACATCATACATAGCAGAATGCTGCAAATGCTAAATCCAAGAGTAGAGGGAGAATGCTCTAAATAGACAGAAAAAGGAGGAATAGCTAACAGTGTGTATTGTAAAAACTTTATGATGTAGGGTCATATGAGCTGAGCCAAGCACATTGAAAGACAAGTGTCAAAGGTAGAGGACTATAACCAACTGACTGTGGGCCGAGGGGACAGGAGGGGCAGGAGACAGTGGGAGGGCATGGTATAGTTGAGCATGATTGGCATTCCTGGAGGCAAGTAGAGATGTGGCTGGAAGGACAAGATAGGATCATAGCATGGAATTTCTGAATTGGCACTTGCTGGAATTAGAACGTTTTTCTCAGGGTGTTTAGAAGCCATAGATTTTTAAAGAAAAGATGATCCTAATCTAGGCAATGCTTTTGAGAGACCGTGCTCAAGTCAAAGGGTAAAAGAGCTTAGAGAAGCGAGAGTTTCAGAGTAAGGATGCTAGTGTAGGGGTCAGGGCAGAAGATGGCTTCAGTGGTTGCCGGAATCAGTATATACCAGAGGCCAATGCTTGACTATCCATGTGAGATATGTGAGATCTTTCCAAGTTTTCCTAGTGTGGCCAAATTTAAGAAAAGTTGTATTATTATAAGAGACACAGGGAGTGAAGCAGGTTTGCGGAGGGGATAACTGAGTTTGGCTTTGGAGAAGTGGAGCTTAAAGTGCTGGCATGGTATTCTTGCAGCAGCAAATTAGAAATTGCTATTATAATTATAGTTAGTGGATAGGGGAAACTTTCTATGTTCTGGAGGAACAGCAAAATCTAAATGAGCTAAATACAAAGAATAAAGTAAGAAGAAATTTCATTTTTATCAAACTACCCTGGTTAGCCTGTATGCCCTCCTAAGTCTCACATGCTCAGAGATGCTCAGGTGAGAAACTTTAATCCTTCCCATTCCTGGACTGTTTCCTCCAACATGGAAAATGTACACTGGAGAATTACAGAATGATTTCCATTTCTCTGCCAAGTCCATACAAACATAGGAATAGCAGACCTGGCAATTCATCATGCTTTATCTAATACCTTTTGGGCCCGCTGTTCAGTGATATCTTTTCCACCTGACACTTTTATAGAAAATGCTGATGCATTCTTTTAAAACTTTTTGTGAACCTATTCAATATCATTATTTTAGAATGCTAAGGGAAATCTGATGTTTCTTAAAGTGATGTAGATGAGAAAAGTATCCAACAATTAATTAATTAATTTAAGCCATTATCACTCTATGTCATATTGGATAATTAGAATCTGATTATCAGTATTTGCTACTGAAGCCTAAATCAACTCAGAGAAATACAGTTCAGTGGTTTCTTCTCTCAATTATCTTAAACAATGTGAACATCGCCATTTTACTTAATTTGAAATGTTAACATGAAATATAATATGGATCGTTTCAGAGTAAGAAATCACATCTTGACAGCCTGATGATAAAATGCTATAACAAAAATTAGATCAGTGCCACTTCACTTTACAAAAATGTGGGAAAAATAGAATATGACTTTAAATCCTTCAACCTTAGGTTTTTCTACTTATTTAAAAAAAAGAAAGTGAGTGTGGGGACCATGAATATCACGGTATTATTTAATAGTTGGAGTGAGCTTCAAAGTAACTTCTGACAAGACAGCTAATAATGTAATAGTTATAGGATTTGATCAGTTTCTTCATTTATGTTATATAGATTAAAAACATATAGTGTTCTCACCCAGTACCTATGGGAAATAGGAGGGAAAAGGGGGTGGAGGTAGAAAAAAAAGTAGAGTGACAAAATGAAAGAAAAGGAAAGCAAATGAGAAACCTAATTAAATTTAACAGCACATTTCCAAGGAAAAGATAAAGTCTTCTGCAACATCTGCAGGTTCAATTTCTGAAGTGTAGGTACTCACATTGGCAGGAACTTACTTTTTTTCCCCTTTTTGTTTTATTATTTGCCATTAATGGAAGGAGAAATAAAATAGATATAAGTATTTGTTAATTTCATGCAACCCATTTCAAATTACACAGAATGTCATGGAATGTAAGCTTAATTACACAAGCAACCTTTGTATTAAAAACATCACTTTATTACCCTCTATAAACATTTTATGAATCCGTTTAGTTTACAGTTAAATTAAGAGGAAATGAAAGGCAAGGATAAACTACAAAGGATTCCTTCTTCATCTTTTAAACTGACTTCATTAGAACCATAATTTAGTTCTAGGTATATCTGAGCAACCCGAGCGTAGAGATAGGACAAATCTACACTTGTATTATTCAGTCAAATGTTGAAAAAAGTAGTGTTTGGCTTTTGATGAATATTTAATATGCCAGAGAGCTCTCAAGATTCCACTTTAGCAGTGAGATCTGGAGCAGTTTTCAGCAGAGACTGAATTGCTGATCTGGCCCCCTGAGCTCCCTTTCCACTTTTTCTTCCTCTGATATTCCTTAAGTTGTAGAGAAGTAGAAAAATACAACACCCTGTTGCCCAAACGGTCTCCTATGTGTATTGTATAAATGAAGACCATTAGGAAAAGTACCCTGGGACTGAGAAACTCCCCGCTCTGGAGAAGTAGCCTGTTGTTGGCTTGAGGCCACAGGAGTATGACTACCCAGCAAAGATTTTTGACTCCCTGGTAATGGCCTTAAGCCTTGAGAGCTTAACAGAAATCCAACATTTTTCATACTGCAACATGAAATTTGGACCCAATTTGAGCAATCTGGACCCATCTTTGCCTCTTAATCAGCATGAGTCAATGTGGGACAAGAACACAGGGCTTTCACAGAGGACTGGTCTTAGTTTTTTCTGCAATTCAGAGGACTGAGAAAAGCACTGGTTGGGATGGCCTGGTGTGATCAGCCGGAGATTCTCTGGTTAAAGTGGAAAATGGTGAACTTCTGGGCAAAAAATCAGGAAAGAATTCTAGAACCTCTGTCAAAAATTGTTAAAATAATTAAGTCATATATTTTATTATTTTTCAATTACTTTATTAGGGTAGGTGCACAGGTTTTTTGTTTGTTTTGTTTTGTTTTTCTGCTTAGCTTTGGTTTCCTAACAATTCCAAATTTCAGTTTCCTCTTTTGCAACGTTGACATATTTATTAAGAGGTTATTGTTAGGAGTAAAGTAATCAACATTTGTGAAAACATTATATAGGTTTTATAGAGTAAAACTGTAAAATCTTATATTAAGGTTAGATATTACCCAAGTTCAGTGGCCAATCTGTTGGCCAGATAAGAATCACTTGGATGTTTGTTAAACCTTATGTGTCATACCTGCTTCCTTTCTTCCTTCCCCGTTATGATCCATCCCTCTAGTGTCCTTCTCTTCTCTCTCATTGAGTAATCATTACTTTAGTGATCCACTGTTATACTGTGTCTTGTAAGTTCTTCAGAGTAATAAAAAGGGTAAAAGTAGCTGCCTTTAGCAGGAAGTGCTAGAAAGCCATATTTGTATCCCTAGTGCTTAGAACAGTTATCTGGCTAAATATATATTTATTGAATGGACAGTTTAAATGATAACACAGAGATTACTACCAGAAAGGTGAACATATTTCTACTAAGGTTGTACATCTTTTAAAAACTTTAAATATACCTTAACTATAGCTCTGAAAGAAAAAAACAGAATGGGATAAATTCTTCAACATGATCAAAATACAAGCCATTCATATCAAAATTCAACAAGTTCCTAGTGGTAAAATGCAAGAATTCCTCTTTTAAAAAAATCCATGGATATCAGTCATCAAGTTCTTCTATAATATACCATAATTTTGAATGTGCTGGCCAAAGCAGTAAGTCAAGAAAGTAAAATATAGTCATAAATATTAGAAAGAAGGAGACAAACATTGTAAAGGTTTTAGAAAGAATAAGAGAGCTTACTAAGCTTAGTAATTTATAAAATGATGCAAAAATCACTAGTCTTCCCATATACCAAATACCACACAAATATTATTGCAGCATATAATGGAAAAATATCACATTCACAAAGGCAAATGAAACATAGATAGATTACCTGAGGATAAACTTGGAAAGAAATGTGCTGGATTTCTATTAAGAAGACTGTAATGCTCTTCAGAGGAATGTAAAGGAAGATGATTAAATGAAGAACCAGATTTTATTCTTACATCAGAAATCTCGACAAATATGTCTATTAACTCTAAATTAATCTTGAAATACAGTATACCTGTAATTAAATTTCCAGTACTTTATTTTGTGGGTGTTGGGTGTGTTGAACATTGCTTTAAAAAACATTTAGAATCATCATACATGACTAATCTACATAGTTCAGGATATAGAAGGTAACTCTTTTCTGCTTGAGCAATAATATGTATGCTAAAGCTACAGCAACTAAAACAATGCTGTGGTGATGCAGGAGGAAGCATCCAAGTAAACAGAACAGAGTACAAGTATAGACACAAATTTTTATATAAAATTAAATTCATGAATATGCAAATTAAAATATAAATATGGTAGCATTTCAAGTAACAGGGAAAGGATACATTATTAAATAAGCAGATTGAAGCAACTGGTGATCCATTTTAGAAAAAGAAAAAAGCTAGAATCCCGTTTCATATTTCATTGTCTGCCAAAAAATAAATTTCTAATAGATCATATATCTAAATTTTAAGAAGAGATTATAAAAATGTATAAGTGATTATTTCCACAAACCTAAGATAGTTTCTAAATATGACACAAAACTAAAGATCAGAGGATAAGAGACTGATACTTTTCCTAAAAAAAATTAAAATTTATATGCAGTAAAAAAACAAAATAAAACTTAACACCAACTAGAAACCATCTGTAATATGAAAACAAAAGGATTATTATTTCTTTCTAAATAATAGCTGTACTAAGATGTAATGCACATACTACAAAGCTCACTCTTTTATAGTGTACAATTTAGTGGTTTTTAGTATATTGATAGAGTTGTGCATCCATCACCACAATCAAATTCCTGTATGTTCTCATTACCCCCAAAAGAAACCCTGTACCCATCAGCAGTCACTCCTTATCCCTTCCTTCCCCTGACCCCGGTAGCCATTAATCTACTTTTTTGTCTCTGTAGATTTGCATATTCTGGACATTTCATACATATGGAAATACAATATGAGGCCTTTTGTATCTATCTTTTCCCACTTAGCTTAAAGTTTTCGAGATTCATCCATGTTGTATCATGCATCAGTACTTTATTCTTTTTATGGCTGAATAATTTTCTTTTGTATGGATATACCACATTTTGTTTATCACTCATCAGTTGATGGACATTTGAGTTGTTTCTATTTCTTGGCTATTATGAATAATAGTGCTATGGAAATTTATATACAAGATTTTGCATGGATACATGTTTTCATTTTTGGGGGTGTGTACCTAGGAGTGGGCTTGCTATGATAACACTGTCTTTAATTTATTAAAGGACTACCAAACTGTTTTACCCTTTGGCTGCATAATTTATATTCCTATTAGCAATGTATTAGAATCCTAATTTTTTTATATCCTCATCAACACTTGTTACTGTCTTTTTGATTAAGCCATCTAAGTGCGTGTAAAGTAACATCTCATTGTGGTATTGTTTTGCATTTTTCTAATGACTAAAGGTGCTGAACATCTTTTTATGAGTTTACTGGCCATTTGGATATTTTTTGAGAAATATCTATTTACATTCTTCACCTGTTTAAAAATTGGGTTGTCTTTTTATTAATGAATCATAAGAGGTCTTTATATATTATAGGCAAAAGTCCTTTACCAGATATATGATCTGCAAGTGTCTTCTCTCATTCCATGGGTTATCTTTTTGCTTTCTGGATGGTGTCCCTTGGAGCACAAAAATTTAACATTTTGATAAAACCCAATTTATCTATTTTGTATTTTGTTACTTATGCATTTGGTGTCATATCTAAGAAGCCATTGCCTAATCCAAAATCATGAGGCTTTATTCCTATGTCTTCTTCTAAGAGTATAATAGTTTTAACTTTTACATATAGAGCTATGATCTATTTTGAGCTAATTTTATATGGTGTGAGGTAGGGGTCTAAGTTCATCATTGTGCAGGAAAAAGAATATTATCCTTAATATGTTAAGTGCACTTCAATAAGAAAAACTGCAAATAATAAAATGGAAAAATGATATTGAGCAGATAATTTCAATCAACTAAAAAGCTATCAACTCTAAAAAGTAATCAAAATGCTAATTAAAACAATGAGTTATCATTCATATTCTGTAAGTTTAGCATTACTTAGAGAGACTAGCAGAACCCAATGTTGAGGATGTATGGGGACATACAGTTCCTTGTATTTATTGTTGGGAGCAATTAGGCACCATGTATCTGAATGTAAGATGTACTTTTCTTTCAACCAGAGGATCCATATCTATGAACTAATCCTCTTTTTTGAAGATTTTATTTATTTATTTATTCATGAGAGAGAGAGAGAGAGAGAGAGAGAGAAAGGCAGAGGCATACGCAGAGAGAGAAGCAGGCCCCATGCAGGGAACCCAACATGGGACTTGATGCCGGGTCTCCAGGATCATGCCCTGGGCTGAAAGCGGCGCTAAACCGCTGAGCCACCTGGGCTGCCCAAACTAATTCTTTTTTTTTTTTTTCCAAACTAATTCTTTAAAAAAGAGTTAGGCTACTGCACATACTTAGGACTATCTATGGTAGCAATAAATTTCAAACAACCTAAATATCTATCATTAGAGGAATATTTAAATAATGGTGTATTCGGTGAAATACTATACAGCTATTAAAAGTGATGGGACATTACTTTCTACTACATACTAAAAGATAAAGATAGACTATGGAGCAGTTTATTTCATATGATTTCATGTTTTAAAAACAAAATTCAAAAATAAATTAAAAAAACTAAAAAAAATTCAAATAAGGCATGTGTGTATATATAAATAAAAATGTTAAAAATGGTTTTAAAACAGGTAATTTTCTTTCTTCCTTACATTTCCATGGACTATCAGAAATTTTTCTCTTTTTATCAAGAAGGAATTAATCTTATTAGCAAAAAAAAACTTAATTTTTTAAGCAAAATCTAAAGCCTTGTAAAACTTTTAATATGTTCTGATATATGATGCATATACACACATAAGCCTACCCCATCTTTCCTTCTTTCCAAAAAAGAGAGGGAGAGAAAATTGGGCCATTGTTTAGTATCGGACCCAAATGTTATTTACATCTCCATTAGTGATGTAATTCCCTCCCAGAATTATCTAGGTAATTGTATTAATTTTCCACTTTCATTTTTAAT
The DNA here is from genome assembly GCF_053574225.1 of Canis aureus. Classification (NCBI taxonomy): domain Eukaryota; kingdom Metazoa; phylum Chordata; class Mammalia; order Carnivora; family Canidae; genus Canis; species Canis aureus. The sequence continues at coordinate 18,748,307 of NC_135642.1, read as the reverse complement.
TTCAAAAGGTAGGAGTCATCTTTCATAGGCTTCATTTTTCCCTGCACGAAATTTCTGGAAATGGTCACAAAGTGAGTTGCCTCATGATGGGTTCTTTTCTCTTTTTCCATAGGTGCAGTAATATATGTGAAAGTTCACATAGCTGATCAAAATGTATCATATTGTTGATATTATGACATAACTAATAACGTTAGCCTATGTCAAATATTCAAATATGCAAATATGCCCTTACTTTAAATAAGAAAATTATATTTCACGTCCTATACAAAGAAGCGTGCATTTACTTTAAATAAGAAAATTATATTTCACGTCCTATACAAAGAAGCGTGAAAATATTTTTATTGATGATACACAAGGAACCCCAAAACTAAAAAACAAAAGGATAGCCTATAAAATACAACTCTACCATGGCATAAATTACAGTTAGCTAAAGCTAATGGGCTAGCTGGAGCAAACATTAACCACTTGACTAACAATGCATATACTTGCTTTAGAATGTAGAAATTCTTTTGGAGAATGTTTCAACAGACTTTTTCAAAAAAGTTGTACATGAAAATTTGAAATAAGAATGTTTTATTAGCAATAAATTCATGGACTGTATTCAAAACCTTTCCATTTCTCCTTTTCTTTAAATGCACACACAAATTGTATCATAATCAATTTTGGAGAGACTGACAATCATTCTGCTATAAGAAGGGGATTAGGAAGTAAGAATATATTGAACTGTGTGTTCTTGCTTTTCCTCTGTTCTCTTTTCTCCCCCAAATATTTCCCTCCCTTTGCTACTGAATTGATGCTAAATGCAAGAGGTCAATTGAAACTATTTGTTTAGGCCTGACTTGGAGGGATAGTCACTATTCTCTGTTGTCAGTAGCTTATGTTTTCATGATTCAGGTTTGGGTCTTTTTTAGAGGTAATCTGGTGTAGTGGAAAGAACACTGCACAGATACAAATAAAGCCACTTTTATGTACCAATTCTATTCCTTATAGTTGTTGGAAAAATTACGCTAACGTTTTAATTTCTTCATGTATTAAAATAGCAATAGTAATATCAATCTTCATAGGGTTGTTAAACATCTAAATGAGACAGCACTGGCAAAGCACTTAGCATAATGCTTGGCACACAGTAGGCTGGCAATAAATATTAGGTCTTGTGTTATTTTACCTAAATCCTATGATTAGATGGAAATTTGTTTCAGAGAGAAAATAACAGGTGCTAAGTGAACAGTGTTGAATAAAGGAAGTGAAATAAAGGTCTTTGAAAAGCTGGCACAGGCTTACCCTTTACATCTTCATGAGGCTGGGCACAGAGTAGATGTTCAATAAATTACATAGATAGGATAAAAAAAGCAATTTAGGGATTACTCTTTTTTCCTGTTCTCCCTCTTTTATAATCATAGTTGCTTCCCTTTTGCCTGCCTCTGCTCTCACAGCCACTTTAAATTTAAGTTTATTATACAGTGGAGAATGTCAGAACTACTACTTCGGCAGTGGTGGTAGGCTAAAGCAGAGCCTGGAAAACCATACCATTAGGGACCTAGATAGTGTCTGGTTCATAGGAGCAAGTAGGTGTAATATATTGTGCCAATTCTGCTAGACAGTGATTGCATGGGATAGTGCATCGCTGAAGATGCTGTGGCTGCACGAGGACACGTGGGGAAGAGTTCTGACTGATGAGTTATGCCGGCCATGGGTACAACAATATGGACCAGACACCTCTGCACCACCTATTTCTATGTCGTATATGGGAATCAGCCACACCAGAGGAAAAACAGAGGAAGGGAAAAAGTAACAGGTGATTTCCACACAGGAAGAGAACAATCAAGTTTATAAATGTTTCTCATTTAGTAGATTCACATTTTTAGGTCCCATCTACATCAAAAAATTTTTAATTCCCCTCTTGAGAAGTTTTCCTTGCTAGGAAGATTTTAGTAGCCTTACATTGGGGAAGTCTTAAGAGAGTTTTATTTTTATTGCTAGAGGTTTTGCCATAGAGGCAAAAAGCATTTATAAAATTTTGTTCTTGCCATTGTAGTTTGACCATTTGGTCTATTAAATAATATCTAGGCTTGCACAGGCCCTCGTTTTCTCATTTCCTTGTCTATTCCTTTGGTTACATAGGGAGAGAACATCTAAAATAGCTTACATTTATATGTTTATTGACCAAGCCCCCACTTTGCCGTAAGCACTGTTCAAATATTAAATTTCATAGATTATGCAAAATATCTGTAATCCCAAAGGGATCTTGCCAAACTCATATTTTAATAATTGAAAATGTCTATTAAAGTGCACATAGTTCCTCCAAGCATACATTAAAGATCAAGGGATTTCTGATAAAAGATACTCAAAATTGAACAGATTCTAAAGATCATCCATGGTCAAGTTTTCTATTTTCCTGGTGGAAAAACTGATGCCTAGGGGAGTTAGCGATCCTTTGGTCTTAGTGAGTTAGGTAAGCACCATGTTGAAATGGCTCTTGACACTCAGTCATAACATTTTCTACCAAACGTCACTACCCCTGGGGAGAGTTGTGTTAGAAGTAAGATGATAAGGGTGTGTATTCAAGATGATGTTAGGAGGCTTACAGAATAGAAGGAGTAGGTGGATTGAGATGGAAAAGCGAGGAAGGCTTAAACAGCAACAGAATTGAATTAATTAGGGATAATCTTAAATCAGCAGACCTCACTATGGGAAGAGAGATTTTGATAGAGACTAATGGACAATTGAGAAACAATGAGCTAAAGAAGTTTTAGGGTCTGAATCCTAACCAATGTGGTTTATTGGAGTATTATCTGAAAACAAATGCAAAGTTTGGAGTAAAAATACAATCAACCGTGGAATCCAATGACTATCTGTCAATAACCAATGAGTTAGGAAAACAAACACCACAATGTTTGCTAGTGAGAGAAAAGAAGAGGCAAGAGTCAAGGTGGCAGCCAACCATCGTGCCCTGGACCCTGGCTGTCCTGAGAAGTTCTTACGGGGAGTTCAGAGAGGCAAGTGAGGCAGGACTGGCTCTTTTCAGGAGAGCAGGGTAACTGCTAACCCTCAGATTGCAGAACTGGATACCCTGTACACAGATTGCCTTCCTGTGCTTCTCTGCTCTGAAAATGAGGAGAGATATTCAGGTCCCTACACCCTGTTTCCTTGTTTCTAGCAAGTTCACAGATATGCATTGCCCTTGCCTTTCCTGCACAAGCGGGGAGAGGGTGCAGTTGACATATCCTAGTGCATTCTTTAAAACCTGAGCCTGGTGTGAGAGTGAAAGGAAGAATAAAGACATCCTTTTCTCTATGTGATTATCTGATAATCTTACAAAAGCTTATCGGATGCTTATGAAACAAGCATACTATTACATAATAATAGGGGCCTGGGTAGGACTTACATGATGATGATGATTACAATGATGATGATAATAATAATAATAGTGGTTTCCATTTATTGAGTCCCTACTGTGTCAAGTACTTAATTGGATCCTTTACAAATATTAATCTTTATAATAAACCTATGAAGTAAGAATTATTATCACCAGTAATGTATGTGTATCCATATAATGAACAAGCAGTCTCTAGGGCAGTGGCTCAAATGTCAGGTCTATCCCTACCTGTGTGACTAGAGAAAGTAACTGAACTCTTGGGAATCTCAGTTTCTTATGTGCAAAATGGGAGTATTAATTCCCACACAGCAGGGTTATTGCTGAAGTGCCTTTCACAGAACTTGGCCTCCAAGAAGCCACAGAGCAGATGTCAGATTCTTTCCACTGCCTTCATCCTTTCTGTTCACCTTGGCAGCAAGAGAAGTCACTAGGAGCTTTTGCCAAGTTTTCTCGCCACAGAGAACCCCTCTTGCTTCCCCTCCCTAAGCTCCCCCCCATCCCAGGCCCCATCCCTGCTTCTAAAAATAGCTGAGAGCTTTAGTCCTGACAGCAATGTCTAAATTGTGTTGTTCAGGCTGAGAGAAACCCCTGGAAGTCTCTCCTCCCTCTTGAACTTAGCGGGAGACCTTGTTCCTCAAGAGACTTTCAGAATTTCAGTGTTACACAACGTGGACTTCTAGGGATGGATGGAGAATGCAGAACATCCTACCAACACTTGGAGTAGATAAATATAACCTGGCGAATTTGAAGCCTGAGCCATCTAAAGAGACTTTGGATTGAAAACAAGTTTTTAGGTTCCCAGTAAAAACCTGGAAAAGGTGGAGTTCAGATCATCCTCTTAACACATCATCAACTGACATCAAGGAAGCATGTTGGAGGTGAGTGAAGAGAAGACTTCTCTTGTGCTAAGGGTAAATATATTTCCTAGGGGGTAGTGAAGAAAATTAAGCAGCAGAGGTGTGCATGCACATTTGTAAATATGTATGTGTTTTTCTTCTTGCAACAAATGTTTGCAAATATGTACTAAAATGAGCAAGGACCTGATTGTAACAACGCATTACTGAAACCCACGCTTACTGGATATGCTCATGGCTTACTGGTTACAAAAATGTCAGCTTAGTTTATCACAGATCAATAACTCATTACATGCTCCAGAATATACACAATCCAATATGAATCAGCTTGCTGTCACATCCAGCCATTCAAATCCCACACCAATATGGACTTTTAGTCACGTGACCTTCATTTTTCCTTCTTACACTCTACTAGCTTTGGGGATTAAAATGCATTTCATATTTTATTTAGAAAAATAATAAAACTTATGTTTAGCTTTCATTTGGAAAATTTGACAGCTGAAGGGAAGTCAGCAGATGATGATAAAAAATAAAATCTTCATTTAACAAGACCTGTAAGTGTGTGTGTGTGTGTGTGTGTGTGTGTGTGACACAATGCTTCTCTTTCCTACTTAGAAGTTGTCAGGGCTTTCATAATTCAATTTAGCAAACCCCTTCCAGCTGATTTTAGTAGAGACCATTCTTGGTATCTTGTAGGGAATGAAGATACCCAAACTGCCTATACCTATACCTATACCTATACCTATACCTATACCTATACCTATACCAAACTACCCCTATAACTCACTAGTGCCTGAAATATAGCTTCACTGAAGGGAACATAATTTACATGGCTGTGCTAGCAAGGTTCTTAAAGGCAAACGGGAACAAGGAACGCATTACCTTTTTCTTCTTTTCTTCATTTGAAAAAGTAGACTTTGGGTTTGGCATCGGTATTACAGATCAGTTTGAGTCCACGGAAGTTTGATGTACGTTTGGACGCAAATGAGGAATTTCATTAAGTGTGCCCACCAAACAAGCATTAGCCACCTAGTGACTAGGCAATCTGCTTGTCTGTGTTACATAGATTTTAAGCCCTGGGGGCATATGTCAGGCACAGTGCTGCCAGTCAAGGAATAAATAACCTCCGTCAATATTAACTTAATTTTTGCCTAAGGCAATGCCTTGCTCAAGCCTATCATGTTTGGGGCTCTGGATCCTCTCCCTGTTACTGGCATACATCACTACCATCTCAGTAATTGTAACACACACTCTAATTGGACACAGATGTATTTTAATTACCAACCTTCTCTGCCATGACTTTTCATCTTTGTCACTTTTATATAACAATGATTCTGATTTGAGAAAAGCTGCTGTATTCTTTCTGTGCCCTGCTGCAAAAAATAAACTTGCAGTTGACTGGCCACAACAGACACATGCGTTGATCTTTTCACAGCTGGATTGTTTGTATTCATGTGAGCCTAGGAAAAATATTGCCATTTGTATCAGGTGAGTGAATGCACAGCTCAACCACAGGCCTGTAAACCTCAGGATGGAGATTGATGGCCACAAGCAGGAGGCACAGGCTTCTCCCAAGCAGCTCCTAACTCAGCTTGAAGGGGCATGAGGCAGACAGGAAAGGCCTTTTCCTGGGAAGTATTCTTATTTTGCAATTAGGAAAGGGCAAAATGCTCTCTTCTAAATTTATGGTTTGGTGGGTTGGAGGTGGAGAGGAGGGGTCTCAAGTTCCTAAACTTTTGACCCTGAGACATCCATGGGCCAGACAGGTAGACTGTGAACTCTCTGATATTAAATACAAAATTCGGGGCACATGTACATTTCTGTGTGTACATGCGTGGAAAGAGTCCACAACTTTTCAGATCCTCATGAGCTTCGAACATGTAAAACAGCAATGTACTAGGTCAGTGTTTTTCTAACGTGAGCATGCATCAGCATCATCTGTAGAGGTTGTTAAAACACCGATCCTTGAACCCGAGCCCAAGAGTTTCTGATTCAGTAGGTCTTATGAGCCTTGAGAATTGGCATTTCTCACAATTTTCCAGTGGCTCTAATGAAGTTGGTCTGGGGAACCAAACTAAATGAATTCAAGATTGCCAAACCTATCTGCACACTGGAATCACTCAGGGGAACTTTTTAAAAGGACCAAGTCCTAGTCTCCGCTCCCAGAAATTCTAATATGACTGATCTGGGGAGTCTGGATAGCCTCTTTTCTCCAGATTCACCAAAGTTCTCCAAATGATTCCAGTAATATGAGGCAGAGCTGAGGATCCCTGCCTTTGAGGAACAGGGGAGTTGTGGTGATAATTGGGGAGGGAATGTATTGAGAGAAAAGATGCCTTTCACTTGCAGTGATTTAGCCTTCTGATTTTTTTCTTTCATCTCAGACGATAAACAATTATATGAGTTTGCTAGGGCTGCTCTACAAAGTGCCACAGACTGGGTGGCTTACACAACAGTAATTTATTGTCTTCAGTTCTGTGAACCAAAAGTCCAAAATCAAGGTGTCTGCAAGGTTAGTTTCTTCTGAGTGCTGGGAGGGAGATTGCCTTCCAGGTGTATCTTCCTGGCTTATAGATGACAGCCTCCGTCCTGTATCTATTCAAATCGTCTTCCCTCTGTACACATGTCCAAATTCTCCCTTCTTATAAGGCTGCCAGTCAAACTGGATTAGGACCCACCCTAATGACCTCGTTTTAAGTTGATTTGCCCTGCAAAGATCCTATGTTCATATAGGTCACATTCTGAGATGCTGGCAGTCAAGACTTAAATAGATGGATTTTGGGAGGAATGGAATTCACCCTGTAACAATAATACTGTTGTTTCTAAAACTGTGAATATCTGGAGATGGGAGAGCGATACTCTACTCCTTTTTTGCAGATTTCCCATTTAAAATGAAGCCTATTCTAATTGTAGAAAATCAATCTTTTGTAAATACTTTCTTTTTAGCTTGTAATTGCAGAGTCCAAACTTCATGCTATGCTTTTGAGACAGAACATTGAGCTACCAGAATGAGGCCCTAGGATCACTGCTAAACAACTAGAAAATAGACAGTCATTGGTATGCAATAGATGGCCCATCCAGCTGACACTATGGGTCATCTCTGCAACAGATCCCAAGAAAATGTGAACACTCTTTCCAGTTCAGCCAGCCAAGAATTTTCTGACAGGTTTACATGACTCTGCTTTATTTTGAGCATTGGAGAATTGGGTATAATGTGTTTTTAATGTAACGTGACAATATTTAAGGTGCTAGACAACCTTGTTTTCACAGCTTAACTCTCTGTGCTGAAGGGATGCTAAGTTTGCAGCATGCTTAGGGATTTTTTTTTTTTTTCAGAGAAAATTGTGTAATCAGCAAGTGGACCTTAGCAAGATCATTACTAGGGCGGCAGAATAGTAATTGTCATGGAAGATGCGGGAAAGCAAAGATGGTAAGTGGGTGCATGTTCAATATTCTGATATGTTCACAGTGGAGGAAGAAAAGCTTCATGGAATAAATAACACTTTCAACCAGCAAAATTAAGGCAAGGGCTGGGGTAGGGGGAGAAATGCATTTCTAATACTACCAATGACTTAGAAAAATGCTTAAATCTGAGCAGAACGCTAGATGGTCATCAACTAAGGGGGAAAAACATGTAAATAAGCTTTCTGAAGAGTTCTGCCTATTAAATACTGTAACTCTTAAATTCTTCAACTGTATTTCAGTTGCTCTGGCCTTCTTGCATTTTCTCAAACATCTTAAGCTCTTTCCCCTCTTAGAGTCTTTGCCTTTGTAGTTGCTTCTCCTAGAAATACTTTTCTTCCGGCTCTTTGTACAGAGAAATCCTTGCTACCTTTTGGGTTGCATTGTAAATATCACCTCTTGAGTGAAGTTTTCTTCTTACCATTCCATCTACATATGTTCCCTCTCCCATTCTTCTTTTCATTCTTCCTTTTCTTTTTTAAAAAAAGATTTTTATTCATTTATTCGAGAAAGAGAGAGAGAGCACAAGCAGGGGGCAGAGGCAAAGGGAGAGGCAGAAGCAGACTCCCCACTGATCAGGGAGCCTGATGGGGTGCTCAATCCCATGATCCTGAGACCATGACCTGAGCCGAAGGCAAATGCTTAACCGACTGATCCACCCAGGTGTCCTCCCATTTTTCTTTTAGAAGAGTTTCACATTGTAATGTTTTCCATTTATTCATTGGCTTTTTTCCCATTACAATGTAAGTTTCATGAAGGCAAGGACTGTACAACCAGCATCTAGCTTCTGGTAGACACTCAATATAGATTTTTTGAATGATTATATGAATGAAGCAGGCTGCTAAACTAAAGGTTTCATGAACATGGACAGCTGACCAATGTTACACAGGAATAGAGACATCTAACCTCTCTCCCATCAGGCATGGTGAATACTTTTTATCATGAGAGTACTACTAATTGTCCTTTAAGTCATTGTATTCTCTTGCAACTATAGACTATAGACTAAAGCTGCTGGTGATAGTGGTAAAGATGGAAGAAGTATTTATACTACCTACTACCTTCAGTAAACATAGCTACAAATGAGAAAGACCATGTTTCAGCTTTGTTTCAAGCATTTGAGGTGGCACAGTGATTATTATGATGGGCTACATTGGCTTCTATTATTCTATTATTATTCTATTATTTTTTTAAAATAATAGTTCAGGGGCACCTGGGTAGCTCAGTCAGTTGAGTGTATGACTCTTGGTTTGGGCTCAGGTCATGATCTCATAGGCCCTGAGATAGAGCCCTATGTCAGACTCAGCAGGGAGTCTGTTTGAGATCTCTCTGTCCTTCCTCCCACTCAAGCATATGCACATGCTCTCTCTCTCTCAAATAAATTAAGAAAAATAAATAAAAATAATAGTTACAAAGAAAAAAATAGTAACTTCTGCAATAGAGTAAGCTGGGACGCACCACTTTATGAAGTAATCAAAATGAACATAATTAGTGATAAGACATATTGACATCAAGTACCTTCTGATATGATGCTCTGAGATGGGCTTAATATTATTACTTCTTTGATATTTTTGAAAAAAATGCATAATCTCATTTTAATCATGAGACAACAGAGATAACTCCAAATCAAGGCATATTTTTAACCAATAACTAGTCACTACTCTTTAATATTTTATTTTATTTTAATTTTTATTTATCTATGATAGTCACACACAGAGAGAGAGAAAGGCAGAGACATAGGCAGAGGGAGAAGCAGGCTCCATGCACCGGGAGCCTGACGTGGGATTCGATCCCGGGTCTCCAGGATCGCGCCCTGGGCCAAAGGCAGGCGCCAAACCGCTGCGCCACCCAGGGATCCCTTTAAAAGTGTCAAAGGAGGGTGAAGAACAGTTCCAGATTAGGAGAGATCAAGGACACATGACAGTTAAATGCAGGGTAGATCCTGGATTGACTCTTGAACCAGAAGTAGGATGTTAGTGGGACAATCACTGAAATTCAAATAAAGTCTACAGATTAGTTAATACTGTTGTATCACTGTCAATTTCCTGGTTTGGATTATTGTTCTGTAGTTCTATAAAATGTTAACAAGTGGTGGTGAGGGAAAGTTGGGCAAAAGGTATGATAGAACTTTGTGTATATTTTTGTAACTTTTTTACTAAAGTATAATTAGCACAATGTCATATTAGTTTCAGGTGTACAATATAATGATTCAACAATTCTATACATTTCTCAGTGCTCATCAAGATAAGTGTATTCTTAGCTCTTTTTATCTTTTCCACCCACTTCCCCTACCCCCATTTCTCTTCTGGCAAACACCAGTTTGTTCTCTGTATTTAGGAGTCTGGGTTTTTTGTTTGTTTCTCTCTCTCTCTCTCTCTCTTTAATTTGCTCATTTGTTATATTTCTTAAATTGTACCTATGAGTGAAATCATATATTATTTGTTTTTCTTTCAGTGACTTTTTCACTTAGCGTTATACCCTCTAGATTCATCCATGTTGGAAATGGCAAAATTTCATTCCCTTTTATCTCTCAGTAATATTCACACATACATATATATGCATATTATCTGTATATATAAAACACACCTTCATGTATATGTCTTCTTTATTCATCTATAGATGGACAATTGGGTTGCTTCCATATATTTTTGTAACTTTTTAAAGTTTAAAATTATTACAAAATGAAATGTTAAAAAACCACAGAACAGCATAGTTTATAAAAATATAATAAAGATGTTTCAATTTTGAAAAACAAACTAAAACATAGCCTACCAAAGGGAGTCTAGAACAATGTTTCCTTATAAGTTGGTATCTCTAAGTTTGGTGCCACTGAGAACCACTGTGTGGTGCCGAAGGTTGTTTAGTGGATTCTGAAGGTACAATGCTTGGTTATTATTGTGTCTCGTAGAGGAGGAACCAAGAAAAAAACTTGTGGGATGAAGAGTTTATCTCTGCACATATGAATGAAAATAGACAGTCTTTGATTCACCGCTCCCCCATTCTTGGGAAAATGAGGAATTCCTTGTGGAGAATGTGGATAAAGTCTGGAATCAAGAAATGAAGTGGACACTAATTGTCTGTGTAACAACTATAATCTCTCTTAAGATTGGTGGTTCCTCTGTTCTCCATCTATCATGAAAGACTCCTTCAAATTCTGTATCTGCCCTCTTTTTACCATACATACCACACCTGAAACAGGCCAAAAGAAAGTTCACAATAAGCCACTCTGGGAACAATGACTTCTCAAAGCCACAAGGGAGAATCACCTAGGTTTTGAAGCTTCTGAGCTTTGCAGTAGATGCAAGTTGTTCCCTAGTGTAGCCGGCCTATAGCTTCATATGTGGGCAAAATGCCATGCCTCCAGATGGGCGGCACAGGGTGGAATTTTCAGAGGGAGTCAGTGCCTCTATCCATGTGACAGTAGCACTCCACTTAACAGAGGAGCAGAAGTATATGGCCATGAAGGAGCTCTGTAACAGCAGAACCAGCCTGCCCAGGCAGTATGTTTCAGGGAAACACTTTGCTCTAAATGCCTGCTTTCTCTGCCCCCCTAGCAAATATCCTGCTGCCCAGGAAACCCCTGCAGAGCTGTGAACAGGAAAGGGATGATGATGAGCAAATTCATGCATACAGAAAAGCTGTGGGCCCCAGTGAGCTCATTTCATCAGAGTACTGTGGAAGCTGATGATTTGAGGAAAGGCAAGCTAACAAGGAGAAGGGGCAGGAATGGAGTCAGGACCTTGCTCTGAAACATGCAGTCCCACTCATTTCCCAAATAAGTGGGGAGTGTGGCTGCAGATAGTGGCCAGAGAAAATTAAGCTTCTTCGAGGCCAAATCTCTCCCTCTGCTAGAGCTAGAGCTTTTAGGCTGACTGGGGCTCTTTACTAAAGCTCTGACGGGAGGTCCTTCTTCATTTTACCCACTGCCCAGGGCAAGCCCTTATGCTGTGGTATCAGGGGAAAGAGACTGCAGAAAGCAAACCAGGGTCTACTTATTTTCTAGCGTTCTTTTCTATCACTAAAAGCTGACTTCACATGGCCAGGACCCCTACTCTAATATAAAACCAAATGGCCCAACGAGGCACAAACAAAATTCTCTGGGAATTGCCATCTGATTGGCACAATTTCACATGTGTTCCTTCATGAAGAAACCAAACCAACTTTTACTATATAATTGAATTACATGCTGAAACTGCCTCCCTATAGCAATTTGCAGGATTTCAGCCTTTTCTGAACAGGCTATTAGAACCTAGAGATGTTCCAACTACCCACATAAAAATGAAATTCAAATGAATGACTAAGATTGATTTTTTACATTTAAAAAATCTGAAGGTAAGTGTAATTGTTGAGTTTGAGTGTGAACAAATATCACTGATACACTTTGCTGTGTAAAGTCTAAGCTATTATCTACCATGGCTTTCCCAACCCTCCCTTTCCTGGGCGGGCCTCTGAGCAATAGTAAATGCCTTAAACTCGCCATGATTCAAATGGCTTATCTATGACTCAAAATGGTTTTCCACTGTTTTTGCCGACTTGCACAATGAGCCAAGACTCATTTCCTCTGCCTCCTCAGAAACCCCCTCTTTTATTAGAGTTCTTTCATCCAACCAAGCCATGTACGTGATATATCTGCATAATTGAAGTGTATTGGTTACATGTGGGGAGACAGTCTGGTCAGGAGTATTAGCTAAAGAGTATGACCCTCCACAGATTTTAAGGCTCTCAGCAAACACCTGGTCAGTTCCTCATTGTTCACTGAGGAGACTGAGCACAGTCTGGTGAGGCTGCCAGGTTACATTATGAAATGGTTGACTCAAAACTAGAAAATAAGTCTTCTTCCAGGTTGTCTACTTAAAATTTTGTTTCTTCATGTACGTCCCTCTCTCATTCCCAGTGTGAATCATAGAATGCCAAGGTTGGAAATTACATGAAAACTGTCTTAACCTACCCATTCAACCGATCTTGTCATTCTCTCTACAAAATCCTTACCCAATCTTTACCCATCCTATGTTTGTTTGTTTGTTTATTTATTTATTTATTTATTTCCCATCCTATGTTTAAATACCTGCTGTGACAAAGAATGTACTACCTCCATGCTTTTAGTAAATAATTGCGGAATTAATGAATACATAATTTTAATCCAGCGCCTATGTGATTGCCCTTTTAATATTTGAAGATGAATCATCTTTTGTTTAGACTGAGCATTCATGTTCGCTTTAGTAATTCTCAGATTTTATCTTGGTTTTCAACCACTTCTTCACCTGGACTTTTCCTAGTGAATCTACCTTTAATGCAGTGCCCGACAGTTAATTATGATGCTTGCAAGGAGAACAGGACTCTCCATTACCTTATTTTAGCACTAAATACAGTATTAATGCAGCCTATCATTACTTTACTTTTCTGTAAAGCCATATCACGTTGTTGATTCTTTGAATTTAGTGTATATTCAAAATGTACTTTCTGTATATTCTAATTCTCTGGCAACATTTACTCCCTTGGCTTTACTTACCATATACGTGCTGACAATCAAACATGTACTTCATTCAATGAGCTTAGAACTCATTCATGAGCTCCAAATTCTTACATCCAACTGTACCTTGGTCATCTGTGCTTGAATAAGCTATAGAAATGTCAAATTCTGCAGGACTCAAGTTTGAATCATTTTGTCTCCTTAAACTGCTGTTCCCCTAATATTTTCATTTCACTGAACGACACAATCTAAGCAGATACTCCAGCCAGAAATGTGGCTCTTGCATCTCATATCCAATAACTTAGTACATCCAGTTGTTTCAACCTCAAATATCGTCCTACTTGTCTCCATTCTTAACTGTTACTAGCTATTAGGTTGTCTTGCCTGGGATTCTCCTACACATGACTATTTTCCACATGGTTCCAGATTGGTACTTCAAAGACTCATATTTGATCATGTTACTTTTCTGCTTAAAAATGTTCAATGATCAGGGACCTGAGTGGCTCAGTCAGTTAAGCAGCTGCCTTCAGCTCAGGTCATGATCTCAGGTCCTGGGACTGACCCCCACATTGCGGCTCAGTGGGGATTCTGCTTCTCCCTTTTTCTTTGCCTGCCACTCCACTTACTTGTTTTTTTCCTCTCTCTCTCAAATAAATAAATAAATAAATAAATAAATAAATAAATAAATAAATAAAATATCTAAAAAAAAAAAACCCACAAACAACAAACAAAACCCTGTTCAATGGGTTCCCACTGCCTTTCAAGTAAAATCTAAACACTTCATGTGGCTAAAACCATGATCTGGATTTTGCTACATTCTCCAAATCTTTGAATAAACCATGCTATATACTGCTCCCTTCTGAAACATTCCACAACTCTGCCTTACTCAGCTAATTCCCAGTCAATCCTCTTTGAGGTAGGTTTTTTTTGAAGAATCCTACACCACTGAATTACATGGTTTTTTCTTCTACACAATGAAGTTGGTTAGATGTCTAACCCTTCGTGTCTTCATTGACGCACTTTAAGAAAGTTTCAGAAGGTTGGAACTTACTAAAATGACCTTTCTAAAATGTCTAAATGCTGAAAGACTTTTCCTTTTGTCCCCAATTTATGATTAACTTTTAAATTTACTTGTGAATCACTGCAAATGATTTTGTAATATGGCATTCTCCTGGGAACAAGTTAGCTTATAAATGACGCAAAGTCCACTTAATATATCTTGCCATGTGCAGGAATGCATCAACCTCTTTTTCCATCCAAATAGTGGCTGAGATTAAGTATCTACATTTTTATTTAAATAAATAAGTAACATCCAATATTTTTATTTCTATTCCTCCCTGTAAATCCAGACCCACTTGCTTTCAGGTGGACTCTATGTCAGTAATCATACACTGCTCCACTGGCCCATTTCTCAGATATGCTTTTTTTTTTTTTTTTGGTCAGGCTGTGTTTCCTAATCATTACGAGTTCTCCCAGCAGTGTGGAGTGGAGTCTCAAAGAGATGTAGAGCTAATCCAGGAATGTGGCACATCTTCCTGGGGTCCATTTACTCACAGGTTGTATTAGACTCCTCATGTGGTCAGCCCCAGATCCTCTGGGCCTCACCTGTCTCTAGGGTCCTTGGTCACATGTTTTGCCATAACTGTTGTGGTTTGAGATTCTTGCTAGGGATCTCAAAACCCTCCTATCACTTCTGGGCTCAAACAAAGCACAACCTCAATTATGGGAGATATGACTTGCTCCATGGCTTGTCGAAAGGGGTATATGGTCCAATTCAATATTCAGGGGAGTTAATTCCATGTGGGGCAAATTTTAATAAATAGGGAAGGGGATCAGTAAAGAAATTCCTCCAGTCCCCGCCCCATGCTGCCCCACCCTGTCCAATGGACTGTTCAGCAACACAGTAGTCCCTATATGGCCTTTAAAAAGACTTCTGGCCAGACCAGGCAATCACTCTTTTGATACAAGTAATGGCTACCTTGGTGATGTCCTCCCATGTTCACTCTCTCTCCTTCTCTGCCTCACTCCTTTTCTCCTTCCCACCTGCTTCTTTGGAATTTCACTAACCAATGAGGTGTTTGCATGAAAGTGCTTGCCTCAGGCTCTGTTTCCTAGGGATGTGAGAAAATTTATTGGATAATATTGCAAAAAAAATTCTTGATAAAACAGGATTCTCTAACTATAGTTAATGCTTAAAATGGACCCCTCATGATATTCAACTAGACCCCTTGTAAGACAGGTTTGTTCTCAATTGCTGTTAGAAATTCTTTAGGAAAAACATTTGAGAAGGACTGGAAAAAAGTGCAAGTTTTTCAACATACTTCTTGATCTTGAATTTTGGTCCACTCTGTCTTCCCCACTTCCTTCTTTTGTGACAAAATAATCATATCCCTTTGTTTAGTACTGTTGTTTTTTAAAGATTTTACTTATTCATGAGAGACAAAGAGAGAGAGGCAGAGACATAGACAGAGGGATAAGCAGGCTCCCTGAGGGGAGCCCAATGTGGGACTTGGTCCCAGGACCCCAGGATCACGACCTGAGCCAAAGGCAGACGCTCAACCACTGAGTCACCCAGGTACCCCTGTTTTGTTTCGTTTTTTAATAAGTTTCATTATGTCTCTGATATTTGGCATTGAGCCTGGCATACAGAATCTAATTAGTGAATATTTTAAAAGTCAATTTATAAGTGAATGAATGAGTGAATAAATGGGTGGATGGAATAGCTTTCTCTTCCCTACCATAATGATTAGATTGAATTGAAGTTGTAAAAATCTGCCAATACCATTTTTAAAAATGGAATTCCTATATTAAAAGGTCCTATAATTTGTTAAATATTTAACTTTCAATTATAATTGGATAACTGCCAGCATAGTAATCTTTGACAAGCTACATTCATTCGTTTATTCAACAAGTAATTATCAAGACCCTGGTATGTGCCAGGCATTACTACAGACTCTAGGAAACAAAGCAGTGTACCACACAGTCAAGCACTCCTGCATTCCTAGAGCTTATGTTCTAACTCATGTCTATGTGGTTTATTTTTTTTAAGATTTTATTTACTTATTCATGACATAGAGAGAGAGAGAGGCAGAGACACAGGCAGAGGGAGAAGCAGGCTCCATGCAGGGAGCCCGATGTGGGACTCGATCCTAGTACTCCAGGATCACACTCTGAGTCGAAGGCAGAC
Organism: Canis aureus; assembly: GCF_053574225.1. Taxonomy (NCBI): domain Eukaryota; kingdom Metazoa; phylum Chordata; class Mammalia; order Carnivora; family Canidae; genus Canis; species Canis aureus. The sequence goes on along the minus strand of NC_135642.1, from coordinate 18,731,961 downwards.
GTTTAACCACTGAGCCACCCAGGCGTCCTATCTCTGTGCTTTAATACTAACTGTAAAATGAGTATTTGGACCTTGATTTTAAAAAGAAAAAATAGTATGGATTATATAGTATTATATACTATTACAATATAATTATATAGTATATAACTTGGTATAGTATATATTATATAATACAGTATTATAATATATGACAGTATTATATTACTATAATATGAATATAAATATCTCCATAGTTTTTAAGGTTCTACCAAGGTCCTACTAAACATGTAGTCCACACTTAGTAAATGCCAGTAGTTGTTACTGTTCTTCTTCTTCTTTTTTTTTTTAAATTAGGCTGGGGAATGTTCCATAAAACTGCATAGCTCACATGAAGATAATGCAAGCTTGACCACCCTATAAGTGCAGGCAATATTTGATGTGGCCTTTGGAAGGCATCAGCATATTTTAGGGAGAGGGGAATGAAACCTATGATGCTTTTCTTTTGGCTAAAACTGCTTAGATGTGAAGACCATTGTGTCTGCCATTCTGAAGATGACTCCATGTCAATCGATACAAAACATATCCATTCCTTTAAAGAATCCTGCCTTTTTATCATCTGTCTTCAGTATCTCTTAGATTTTGCTATTACTAGGTATTAAACTTTATGAATGTTACTAAGTGCATGTTGCTAGAAAAAAATAAAATTAGTTACACATTACCAGAACTGAACTGAATGAAGACACATTTCATTTTCTTCGTGCAGTCAATATTTCATTCAGTCATGGCCTCAGTGCCTGGACTCCCAGAGAGGAATGAATCACTCATGTTTCAGTACAACCACACTAATACTTAGGAACGTAAGGCTAATAGTAGTAATACTTAACTATTTTGAGTGTGCCCAGACATATGATTTCTGCTGATAAAAACAGGGCAAATATCAATACAAACCAAATAAAATGTTCATGGATGATTTTTTTTTCTGAAAATAATGCAGGCAAGTTAAACTAAAACTTTTATCACATTCAGATGAACAGTAGGTACTAAATACAAAAAGTATTATGCTTTCCAGGTCGCAAAATTTCCAATGCAACATACACTTAAGGGTTTTGAGATTTTCATAAACTACTAGCTTATTTATTTTCAGAACTTGGACCTCACTGCTTTTAGGTTCAGGTCTTGACATAAAAATATGCACACACACTAATCATTTCTCTTCATGGTCTGCTGTTTGGAGTTTCGATGCAGCCATGGGAATTAAACCTGAGCGAATTCACTGTGTTCAGGAAATCAATCAACAGCCTTTATATGCTTAGCATTAGTGTTGAGCAAGCTCTTTTGCTGATGAAATCTATCCCCTTCCTTCAAGTGGTGTTTGTGTGGTGTCCAGGGTTTCTATCTTCATTTCTCCCAGTGGACATAAGTGAGGAGAGTTTTACGTACCACTCAGGCCAAATGACTCACATCAAAAAATGATTTAATTTTCAGCCTAACTAGGATATTGTTATTTGGCAGAGCTGTGCTATTTTTATAGTACAGTATCGGTTGATGTACAAAAGTTCATGGTCTTTTGCTTATAGGGAACGCTATGGGTAAGCCATTCTGGTAAAGAACCATCCCAGACTTGGTTTGTAGGATGAGTAAACCAAGTAAACCAAACCTGGAAATGGGAGAATAAAGAAGGAAGTCAGTCCTGGAAGTTACCAATTCGTGACATATTTTAGTTAGTGATTCGAAGAATGATTTAGAATGATGTGAGTACTGCAGACATAACTGACACAAAAGTGGCCTTGTTTGGGTCAGATTATGGTACTTCTGTATCCTGAAGTACTAACTGATTGAAAAGAGACCTAACAGCTAACTTTACTCTTTAGGGGTTTATATATATTCCCTAAATCACACCTTACTCAGTGACATTTAGTAAGATTAATGTTATGGAGCTGAAACTTGGCTTCTATAAAAATTGAATACTATTTGAGACAACTAGGCCATTAGATCTAAAAGCTTTTTCTTAGAGGGTAATTTTTATGATAAATATATTTTTTAGCTGATCAAATGGGAAATTTTGTCAACAGCAACCACATCCCCATGATAATCTCTCCTTTAGGTGAAGAATACTAACATAATTTGTGATAACAACAATAAACCCACCTTTCATTTTATAATGCTTTGCAGTTACTAATCATTTAATTTTAACTTTATATCAACACTGTTTAGAAGATATTACTATCTAAGGATTGAGGAGGACAAATATCATGTGCAATATACAGTGAGTGAGCAGTAAAGGTTGGTCTGAAGTAGGCATTCATTCATCCATTTACTTATTCGTTCATTTTTTTTTCTTTTTTTACTATGGCAAATAATGGGTAACATTTGTCTTAACAAATCTCAAGATACAGTGTCGTTAAGAACGATGTTATATAGCAGATTTTCAGAACTCTTTCAACTTGCATGACTTGAAACTCCACCCATTGATCACCAACTGCCCATTTCACTCTCCCACCAACCCCTGACAACCACGACTCTACTTTCTGTTCTTAGGAGTTTGGGGTTGCTTTAGATGCTTCATATCTATTGAATAATGCATTATTTGTCCTTCTGTGACTGGCTTATTTCACTCACTTTAATATCCTCAAGGTTTCTCATGTTGTGTAGCCTGTGTCAGATTTTCCTTCCTTTTTAAAAGCAGATTAATACTCCATTATATGTGTATACCATATTATCTTTACCAACTCATCTGGGTTTTAGGTTGTTTTCACCTCTTGGCTTTGTGAATAATGCTGCAATAAACATGGGAATGCAAGTATCTCTTTGAGAAACAGATGTCAATTCTTTTGGATAAATAGCCACAAGTGGGATTGCTGGATCATATGATCATTCTATTTTTAATTTTTTCCAGCAACTTCCATATTATTCTCCATAGATGCTCACCATTTGACATTCCTACCAACGGTGTACAGAAGTTCCAGTTTCTCCCCATCCTCGCCAACATTTATTATTTTGTTTATTTTATAATGGCCATCTTGGCACATGTGAGGTAAAGCTCATTGTGATTTTGATTGGCATTTCCTTGATAATTAGTAATGTTGACCATGTTTTCATACATCAGGTGGCAATTTGTATGTCTTCTTTGGAGAGATGTCTATTCAAGTTCTTTGTCCATTTTTTAATCAGGATATTTTTGTTTTGTTTTGTTTTGTTTTGTTTTTTTTGCTATTGAGTCATGGGAGTTCCTTATATAGTTAGATATTAATCACTTATCAGATGGATGGTTTGCATATATTTTCTCTTCTATTAAAACATCCAGTAACCATATACACTGAATCATTTAAGAAATTGGTAAGGCATCATCTTGCCAATAAACATCTGACTTTTTGATATGTTCAAGTGATTACATTTATGTCATTGGCCTCATTCTTTTAAGGATAAGGACAGATAGCCTTTCAATTTATGCATATTATCTGGAAGGAGAAATATATTAATCAATTAGTATCCACAATTTCATATAAAAATGAATTATTTATTACATTTCTATCGTGCTCTTCAGTTCAGAGCAGAATTCATAAATTATGTGACACCAAATATAAGAATTCTAGTGGTTGAAGGGGATCAATTCAGTTGAAGAACATGAGATATACCCAGGAGAACAGGTTTGGGGACATAGGGATGCATTTCAGGGAGCACCTCTGACTTATAAGAAATAGTATGAAGAGTATGAAGATTCTGGACATACGCTAGTTGCTGTCATGGGCGGGTGATGAAAAGGGCAACAGAGGCAAAATTTTGCCATTTTGTCATGGGAAAGAGGAAGCTAGTTCTCATAATCTTACCTGGACAGCAGGTAAGCGTAAATAGGGGGGGCCTACTCACACTCTGGTGTTTTGTCTTCAGGTTGTTATGCAGTTGCTTGAGGCAATTCCATGATGGGGATTACCTGGTGATTCTTAGACCCTTGAGCCTTGGCATAAACTTAACTGGATTCATTAATGCTTTAAGGCCTACTTCTGCCATTTAAGAGCTTGTAGATATGATACAATCTAGGAAACCACTCAGACTTAAACCATCTATATCCCCAGTTTTCTTCTCTGTGGAAACCAGGATTGACATGAGGACCAAATGAGCCTAAGACTGGGAAAATTATTTAATATCTGTAGAATGTTAGAGATATATTATTAGTGATTGCTATAATTGTTTTTCCTTCAGATATCTTATCATTTACAAACCTTGTCATGGGAAAAATGATTTTAACTTTTATCAATTTCCAAAATTTGCCCTGTGAACCACTTGAGGAGAAGATAGGGAAGTTGTAGAACAGAAAAGAATGACCAGGTGTTGCCTTTCTGGCAAGTGTGAGCATCAGAAGACACTGAAGGTGCCTGAAGAACCAGAGCAGAGCTACAGGGAAAACAGGATCTTTTTTCTTTTCTCCCATGAAAATGTGAGAGACTCACTTGGAAGAATGTAAAAACTAAGGCCAAAGTATTCTCTGTCTTTCTTAGCCAGAATATATAGAGTATAAATACCGTGGTTTTAGATCTCAGAGTCATCCTCATGACGATGTAACCCATCCCTTTATTTTATATATAAAGCACCTACCCAGTTGCCTGAAGAGGACAATGAACTCCCTCACAGTCACACAGCCCTAAGTGATAGAGTTTAGGGTCTTCTCATTCTCAATTCAATGTTTTTCATTTCACAAAAATGGAATTTATATTAAAAAACACATATCTATAGCAAAAGTTAGTCAAGACACTTTTATTTGCAGCAGCAATAAATATACAGTCTATTACATTGGACTGACTTTTAATATCAAATTCTTATTTTTCAAGAATCTATAAGTAAAAGTATAGATTCACCTTCTCAGACGACCAGAGTTCATTAAGATTTTATAATATACCTTAGTAATAGTTAAAATCTGGAGATAGACATAACGGCCTTTATTCCTGGCTCTAATACTCAGTAGCCTCATGACCTTGGGACCTTAATTTTACCTCCTGGTGCCACAGTTGGCCCACCTATGAATGGGCCTAATAATAGCAGCTATCACACAATAACATTATTGTGAGGATTAAATAAACTATTAAAATGAGGAAAATAGAAAAGATTCAATAAATAGACATTATAACAGAGTCATGACTAAAAGGAAAGAGAAAGTGTACTTCACCATGCCCATCAGCAACGCTTTGCTACTTACTAGCTGTGTGTTCTTTGGCAAACCTCTTAATTTACAACGGCTCCTTTCCCTAGTTGTGGGAATGTGGGCAATGGTAGTATCACTGTATTGATGTGAAGATCCAATGAAATAATTTAGATAGCACTTTCTAATATATAATATACCCATAAGAAAAGATAAAGAAAGACAAGAAGGGTGGGATGAAGGGAAGAAGGGAGGAAGGACGGAAGGAATATGAAGATATTAGAAAATCATAAAGCATTTTTGACTGTCAGAGGCTAAGAAAGGGACTGCTGTCAATCTGTGGCTGAAAAGTTGCTTTACCTTCTTGCCACAGCTCAGCCACTGACGTATTGTTTGATGCTGGGAAATCATTTAATCTCTAGATTACGATCTCAGTGGGTGTATATAATTTGTACTCTTCTGCCCTGTATCATTGCATTAGATAAGATGACCTTGAGGTCCCCTTCAGCTCTAATTTTCTATGATAAAATTATGTTCCTGTGCCAGTGGTGCCTCTCCAATAAAAAGAAAATAGTAAAACCTTAGGCTAGTGATTGTGTCAAATGCTTTGAGATTTGCAGGAGAAAATTAATGTTCACAGGGTGGTTCTCATTGAGAAAAGATACTCCCCATTTTCACACTCCCTTTTTCTATTGAGGCTTTTAATTTAGTGGAATTATAATGCTTCTTTACTGCTCTACAGCTTTCAAACATGGTGTGCTTTTGTGAAAAGTCTTTAATCATCTAATTTCTTACATTCTCTGTGTAAAAGCTACATCACGAGGATTGCTGGCAATTTAAACTTTCCTTTTTATGTCATTTCTTGGTTTTCAGGACCTATAGCTACATAGATACAGATGTCGTTCACAATGAACAAAACACTGAATATTTTTAGTGTGAATCAACTGTAAAAGGTATCTTGTTCAGTTATCTCATTTAAGAATTGAAGATCCTGGGGCTCAGAGAGAGAAGGCATCTAAAACAAGGTCACACAGGAATAGACTCTAGTAAATGGCATTTTCTAAAGATGGTTGTAACATTATTTCCCATTCCCATATGCTTGTCTGTAATGTGTTTTTTTTTCCTACTCTTACATTAAGATTTAGAGGCTAATCCCTTTTTCCTTGAATATGCCTAACCAATAGAATGTGGCCTGAGGGACCTTAGTAGCTTATGCCTGGGCCTCTTGGGATGCTTTCCCTTAGAATTCATCCCCCATGTTGTAAGAAGCCCAAGCCACATGGAGAGGCCATGCATAGGCAATATAGTCAGAGTTCTTAGCCCCAAACCAGAAGCTACTGTTAGCCAAGAGTGTCAGTTTTCTTGTATGATGAGCTCAGTAGAAACAAAAGTCCCAGTCACCATCTGTGACCCCATGAGACATCCCAAGAGAGAACTCCTCATTTGAGCCCAGCCTACCAACAGAACCATAAGATAATATTTGTTTCAAGATAGGCCGGCCTAGAGGGGCTCCCCCCAACCAAGCTTTGGGGTCTTAAGCAGCAAAAGATAAACCTAAGAGTACCTCTCCATTTCATTGGCTCTTACATTCCACACTACTTCCTTCTGATTCTACACTACTTCTCACACTATTTGGGATTAGCAGATAATATAATTAGTACCCAGGTCTTAACTTTGCATGGAACTGAAGATGCGAGCCAATTTGAGTTTGACTGGGGGAACAACTTAATGTCAGAATTCTTTAAGTTGCACAAATTATAACTTCCCACCTTTTTCTTGTATGGAAAATTTGCCTTGGTTTTTCACATCGCCCATATTGAACTAGCTATCTCTAAAAGTATCAGACCTCATCAAGTTTAATATGAAAGGAGTCAAGCATGGAAGTACTTTTTAAAGATACAGTTGCAGAAACAGCTATTTGCCACTCAATATCTAAGTTCCTCATCTTCTCTGGTAACAGAATCCTAATTCATTCATTGTGTCCGGACCCACTTAGTACATTGTATTTCTCAGCTACCTTTGCTACTTGGAATAGTTGTGTGACTAAATTTTGGCCAATGAGGCATAGGCAGAAATGTTATATGTGATTTTCCAAAACGTTGCTTCAGAGTTGACATAGCCAGGAGGTAAGATCTTTTCATTCCCTTTTTGCTTCTTTCTTCTTCTGTACCAGAACTAGACATGATGGGTAGAGTTCCAGCACCTAGCTTGGACAATGAGGTGATATGGAGAATAGAAGTCACATCTGGCAGGGTCTCACCAGGAAAACAAGGCCACATTTTGTTAATGCTGATGGAATTCAAAACAGGGAATTGGTTTCATGGGTATTGGAAGAGTGGAGAAGCCAAACAGAATGGTGAGAAGACTTAGAAACTACTAATAGTAGGTAGCCACCACCAGTGCAATGTTGGAAGATAAAAGAAGGAGGTAATGTTCCTGGAATCTAGAGTGCAGAGTCACCCAACACAAACTGTAACTGTGGAACTGTCCTGCTGGAACTAGAACCCCAAAGAGACACAGCTGCTCCAGAGGGGCAGCCCAAGGCAGAAGAGCTTCATCCTTCTGCCTGTCTCATGAACTCTGGCCAATGCTTCCTAGTGGCTAACTGCAGCTTGGAGCCAGTAATCTCAGGAATCAGGGAGATACCAGCCGCAGGAGCTAGCTTCCCTATAGTACAGGGCAGATCAAGGAAAATGGTTAAAAAATGACTCTGAGGGCAAATGAGCCCAGGACTACCACAGAAGCCACTGCGGGCATGATCAAAGAGAAAGCTAGAGGGAGGGGGAGCCCTGATGATCATGGAATTGCTGTATTAGAAAAATGCCAGCCATCTATAAGTTGTTATTTTAGATTTTCTATTACATACAGCAAAACACAATACTAATTGATATTATTGCCTCTTAGGGAGGGGAGTACATTAGTTTATTAAGGCTACCATAACAAAATACCACAGACTGGAGCGCTTAAACAATGGAGATTTCTTTTCCCACATTTCGAGAGGCTGAAAGTCCAAGATCAAGGTGTTAGCACCTTTGGTCTCTCCTTGGCTCACATACTTCTCTGTCTGTGTGCACATGCACACCTAGTGTTTCTCTGTGTGCTCGAATGCAGTCAGATTGGATTAAGACCCATCCCAATGGCCTCATTTTAACTTAATTACCTCTTTAAAGGCCTTTTTATCAATCATATTCTGAGGTACTGGGGCTTACAGCTTCAACACATGAATTTTTGGAGGAGACACAATTCAAGCAATAACATAGGTTAAGAGGAAAAATCAGGATATTGGAGAATTGAGTCAATTTAAATTATATATGCTAAGTAGGAAATAACAATGTTGGGCAGCCCTAGTGGCTCAGCGGTTTAGCTCTGCCTTCAGCTCAGGGCCTGATCCTGGAGACCCAGGATCAAGTCCCACGTCGGGCTCCCTGCATGGAACCTGCTTCCCCCTCTGCCTGTGTCTCTGCCTCTCTCTCGGTGTCTCTCATGAATAAATAAAATCTTAAAAAAAAACCTGAATATTTGTTTAAAAAAAAAGAAAGAAAATAAAGTGTTGACAATGCCAAAAAGCAAATAATTTAAGAAACATTTTTAAGTGGCTTTATAATACTGTGGTCACTCCTTAATCTTGCTTTGTGTTTCGCATTGTTGACAGACTGTTATGTAACTCAGTCTGCTTTATTTGCTCACGTGGAGGCCCACCATTAGTTATCACTTAGATCATTGAGCCAGGAGGTCTTCCAAGAGACCTAGGATTTGGCAGGTGCTAATTATTCACTAACCCCTCAAATAACAGGAATTCCCACTTCTGCTGGGGAAAGGATGCAGATGCTCATGAATTCTCAATAAAGGGGCAGCTGCAAAAAAACCCTGTTGCTTCCATAGTTTGCTCCTATAATTAGCTCCACCTTAATCCTCATGTACACACTACCTTCTGAGACTACAAAAGCCCAGCCTTGTCCAGCTGCCATTCCTCTCCTCTAAGCTTGCTTTTGGCTGGACCATACTGCTTCTAAAGATAATAATTAAGTGTTTTGGCTTAAAGGGCAGAATCCAGAAAGTGATCTTGAGTGGTGATAAACAGAATCCTGACCCCTCCAACCACTATGGTTACAAACAGGGTAAGAGAAAGCAGAGGCAGTTAGAATGTCGGTGAAGGGGGCAGAAGTGACCTTGTCGGTGGGAATTTCAAGTTACCTTCTTAATCAAAGAACAATTAATGGATGATGTTTTCGACCTGAGCCAAGCTTTCTCAAAGCTGTACTTTATTCCAGTTGAATTACGGGTTTAACATGGCCCCAATGACTTCCCATGGCAATGGCGATGGTGGCTGAAGGATGGGATGGATGCTCTGTTCACAGTCCACGTTTTTCCTTCCAACCCTTTCTTGCCACTCTCCCTCCTACCAGCAGAACAAGCCAGGCCCCAGGATATTTCACTGATCTGAAAATTACCCTCAAACTGATGTTTGAAGTAGGCACTGAGTCCTTATTTGGACATGCTTTTGCTACCAACAGCATATTTTCCCCACTTCACATTACACTGGTTGGAACCAATGGGCCTCTGGGGTGGCTTCAGTCAGGATGGGTCCTGGGGCCAGCGCCAGTGTCGTGTGGAAGGAAGGGGATGGCCCACAGGCCACACAGAATGAGGGGAGACCTGCAGAGAGCGTCCTGGGACAAACTTAGATGCAAGTGCCTGAAGGACAAGATGCAAAGAACCAGATGGGAAGCAACGAGACAAAAAGCAGAGGTGTTAAGCCACAGAAAAGCCAGCCTGCGAAAGCGCTGTCCATCGGGGGGAACCGCCTGAAGACCCAGCAAGGAACGAAGGGGAGCATCCTGCACATCTCCCACGGAAACCTGTCTGCGGCCCGTGTGCAAGTCTCCCCATGTGGGCAGAAGAGCCTTCCTGCAGGCATCAAGCTAGTTGGGAAATTCACTCCTTGGTTTCTTTTCATTATCTTTCTTCCCCCAGTTATCCTGGTGCTAATCCACCACCATCACCCCCAGGGCCCTGAACCACTTCCTTCTCCTACCCCACAGCAAGTTCCTGAGCAGAACTGGCTTTGCCCCATAGGATGGGCTGGCGTTCAGCTGATTATGCTTACAACGTAGCCACCGCATCAAAACACCAAGCTTTCCCTGCAAACCTCATCCCCGGATTGAACGTGACATATCCCACTGAATGCTTTCTGGACCAGCCCAGTCGTTGTGTGACAGGCGTGTAGGCAGCGTTCCCAGTCACGGATTCTGGTAGACAGCCATCTGAAAGCAGGGGTTAAGCTGGAGAGGGAAAAGGGGAGGGGGTGTTCTCAGCTCGTGTTGATTTCTGTCAGATTTCAGTTGAGGTTTGTGAAGAGATAATTGTGTTATATTTTCTCATCCTTCACAGCCTGGTGGTTCCTGTATAATTATATATGCCTGAGCTTAATATTATTTCAGAAAGAAGAAAAGTATACAACAGATTTTTAGCCTCGGGCTTTTTATGATTGGGTACAGATTTTACTCTTGCAAATAATTTAGTTCTTTTTTCCCTTTGCAAAGACTAATTGTAGGGACGTGGCTCAAGTGGATAGCTGGCCAGTGGGGGATTTTTTGGGGCTGAGGGAAGATTGCCAGGCTATGGGCATATGTTATTCAGGACCCGATGAAACGCACAGAAGTGGTCCTCCCGTGTTTTCGACAGCAACCAGGGAGATGACGGATCTTTCTGCCTCTGGCATCAGAAGCTAAAGGAGTTGGCTTGCAATGAAAATCCCATTTGAAAAAGTTCCTTGTCTTTCTGATAACCCAGCCGATTTGTTAAAATTGTAGGAGCATTTCGGAATGTCATTTAATTTTTGCCACTTACATTATTAATATGATTAAATATTATTAGGCCGTATTTATTATGTTGCGCTGAATTATTCTGATAATTATTAATACATTGCCTAGAGTGGAAAAATAAAAAGAAGCAATTCAGGTTGAGTGAGATTTTCATATTGATGTTATATAATTATCATTATTTAACCAGAAAGAGAAGCTGATGCAATTAGGAAAATAAAACATAGTCCAAACGTTTTTATTGATATCATTAATACACGTGCTTAGGACTGCCAATGAACAATTTAAAACAACTTGGTGATAGAATAAATTACATCAGTAAAATAATTATTTCAAGTTAATTAAAATATTATTGGCATATATTTTTCTTAAAACTCAGGACTTAACCCTGTGTTCTTCAACTATTTGCATTACTTTCAGGGTTCAGTCTCTATAAAGTTGACTTCTACATAGGACTTTGTTTTGGTTTTGCCTTCTTTTTCATAAACTTTTGTGGTCTGTAGCTAAGAAAGCAGTGGGCATTCCCTATGATACTGCACTTTCTAAGGGTCCATTTTTGATATGTAAAATGGGAATGATCGGGAAAGTAATTTCTCACTACTGTTGGACTCTGCCTGGTGTGATTAGTTAAAGCATATAAAATGCTTTGCAGCATAGCATAGCAGTTGAGTTCAGACTCCAGCCAAGCTACCTAGCTTTGAATCCTGGCTTTGTGTGTAACCTTTGGGCAGTCACTTAACCTCTCTGTGCTTTGGTTCCTTCCTGTGTAAAAGAGAGATGAATATATCATGTAGGGATATTATAAGGATTATATGTGATCATAGTATCACATAGGGATGGTAAAGGTCTTCTATGAATCCACATAGGTAATGTTTTCTATGTTTATTAGCAGACACCTTGTATGCAGTCAATGCTCAATAAATAATAGCAGTTGTTATTCTTACAAACATACCTACACACGCCTGTCCTCGAAGCAGAACATGGCAACTTTCTGTTCTGCTGTAAGCATTGGTATCATATTCCTCCCTGTCAGTCAAGCTCTTTCTCTCTTGCTTGCCCTTTTATCGACCCAGTTACCAAGCCTTATAGCTGCTTCTTTCACATCTCTTTGCTTCCATTTTATTGCTACCACCACCAGGTTTTCAAACTTAAAATATTGTAATAGCTTCTGAACTGCTATTCCTGCCTCCAATTTCTCCCATTCCAATCCATCGTTTGTGGTAGTAAAAGACATGTTTTTCCTGCTCACTTACTACTTGGATTCCCACTACCTGGATTCCTTATTTTGTCAACCTAAACTTTCCATCTCTGGGCCCCAAATATGTTATTTCCTTTCATTACCCAGTGCTCCAGCAGGCTGATTTATTTCTCATGCTCTCAAAAAACTACAGGCATGATCACTTTTCTCTTTGTCTGAGGTCCCCCTACCAATTCAAACCCTACCTGCTTTTCTGCTTAAGTTTCTCTTTCTATCCATCAGTTATTTCTCATTATGCCAGTTCCTGTAGGTTTCATCTAAATCTTGTATACATTTGCCATAGGAACAAATATTGTATGACATTATTTTATAATTTGACCTGTATCCACATTTTGTATACACTCTGGAGAGCACTGGCCACTTCGGACAGCTCTCTTGTATACCCTCCATTGCCTAGGATGGTGACAAGCAAAATGGTAGGTATTTCAGAAATTCTTAGAGTGACTATCGTATCTAGCCCAAACTACTCAGTTTCATTTCTCAACTCAATTCAGCATCATTTTCTGGTTCTTATGCACTGCGTATAATGAGATTTGCTTTGAGTTATCAACACTGCAGGGAAATGTTTAAATTAGAAGGGGAAAACCCGCCACCAATTTCTTTGAAAATGAAATAAAAACACAAAGATATTTTTTCTATATTCTATTATCAAAATAAAATCTAAATCCAAAGCTATCATCTCGACAATACCATTGTTTTCTCAAGAATGTAAACTTGGTTTACAGAATGTACTTATTGAAAGTAATTAAATGGAAACCAAAACCCTTCTAAAACATTACTGTGTAGTATTTCTCGCTATAAAAAATGGGATTGGCTAACACTTAGTAACTAACACAGCAGGAGGAAAAAGCTGATACCCACAAGAAAATCAGCGGACTTGGGAATTTAATTCAGCCCTTTAAAAATGAGTGAGAAAGGAGAAAGGCAAGTATGTTTCATAAGTGTTAAAGTGTGTCTTTACATATAGGAAGGAGACACTGGAGCTTGCTTTTGTTCTTCAAGCTTCAGGTCCTTAACTGTATTAATCCTTTAGATGATTTTTCTTGTGCACATCATGGGAACAGAAAATCTACTAAGCATCATTTTTTTTAAAGATTTTATTTATTTATTCATGAGAGAGAGAGAGAGAGAGAGGGAGAGAGAAAGAGAGAGAGGCAGAGACACAAGCAGGCTCCATGCAGGGAGCATGACATGGGACTCGATCCCAGGTCTCCAGGGTCAGGCCCTGGGCTGAAGGTGGTGCTAAACCTCTGAGCCACCCAGGTTGCCCTACTAAGCATTATTTCAACGGAGTCCACAGTGGTGGGGAGACATCATTAAAGCAGTGCTTCTCCATTTCTCGTTGGCTTTCTGTGGCAAATTGGCCCCAGGAGTCTTCACATTGATTTTTTTGGTCAGTCATACCAATAACCAAGCAAGGACAGACACAAGAAAATCCTACCCTTCTCAGTTGAGATACTTTGTAAGCTATAGTGGTTTCTCAGGTGATGTACCACATTCTGGGTGGTAAGGTTAGCACATGTGTATATAAAACAAATGAAGACTTCACAGCTCACAGAGTAGTATGATTAGTGTTCACAATGCAACATAATGAATATTTGTAACAGTGTTAATGAAGGTTAATGGAGCCTAGAGAAGGGATTGACTAATGCTTTTATTTATTCTTGGGTGTTTAAGATGGGGATTGTATTCTAGGAATGCTTCACATGAGGATGACATTTGAAAAAGATCTTGAAAGATACGCAGAATTCCTCCAGCCGTAGGAATGCCAGGGATATCTCAGGCAGGGCAACATGCCCCAAGGTGCAGAATGAGTGAAAGAACTCAATGTTCTTAGAGAGCTGGACAAGCATGGGGACTAATGCCAACTTACTGGCTAGCATAAGCCAGGTAGTTGTCTCACAAAGTTCCTGAACTTAGAGTTACCTATGATAACAATACAAACTCCATTCTCTGGAAGAAGAGAAGGTGGTAACAGCTATAAAATGTTAGAGCTGGGATTCAAGTCCAGGTCAGACTTTAGGGCGGTTTGTTCTATACCACATAGAATGGGATGTGATGAAGCAAAGATGGAAGTGTTGCTCCGCAAAGGAAGAAGGAAATTTCTTTCTCTGAAATAACTGAGAAGGAAAGGACAGATGTGTAAGAGAAGGAAATTGATGGAGGAATTGACAGATACATATGAAGAGACAGGCTAGGTCATCTTTTGATAGTAAAAGGAACAAAGCCAGGGTAAGAGAGGAATAAGAGTTTTGAATAGTAGCTATGGGGAGTGGGAAAGGGTGCCTTTGGATTGTCAAGGAAGGCATGGCAGATGGCTAAGGGGATGAGAAGCTTTGGAATTCTGGGATGGGAAACCAAATGACGACTATCCTCATTTAGCCATTCATTTATGTGAGTAACAGTTAACAGACATGCACCATATGCCAGGCACCAGGCCAGGAACCGATGATGCAGAGAAAAATAAGAAAAGGATCCTGTCCTTAGGGGCTTACAGCTGATCAAGAGGATACAGACATATATGCAACTCCATGCAAGACTAGTCACAGATGCTAAGATCAAGGTACACATGTGAAAAACGAGAGGAGGATGCTCAAAGGAAGAGGTGAGGATTCCATTTGTGTGGAAGGAATGAGTTCCAGGATGGAATTCAAAAGATGGTGCTTATAAAATGTCCTTCTCCTGAGGAGCTCTGTGTCAAAATAGTCACAGATGAAATGGCCCAATGGTCCTTCCCAGCTTATTTTCAAACTACACAGCAAAATAAAAGAAAAATAGAAATTCATGCATTAAAAAAAGAAGAAGATGTGGATGAAGCCTAAGGCACCAAAGTGATGACTGGTGGATCTGTTTTGGTATTCCTTGTATTTCCTAACTTTTCTGTAAGTTTGGATTAAAACAAATTAAAAAGTGGTTTATGTATACAATGGAATATTACTCAGCTATTAGAAATGACAAATACCCACCATTTGCTTCAACGTGGATGGAACTGGAGGGTATTATGCTGAGTGAAGTAAGTCAGTCGGAGAAGGACAAACATTATATGTTCTCATTCATTTGGGGAATATAAATAATAGTGAAAGGGAAAATAAGGGAAGGGAGAAGAAATGTGTGGGAAATATCAGAAAGGGAGACAGAACGTAAAGACTGCTAACTCTGGGAAACGAACTAGGGGTGGTAGAAGGGGAGGAGGGCAGGGGGTGGGAGTGAATGGGTGACGGGCACTGGGTGTTATTCTGTATGTTAGTAAATTGAACACCAATAAAAAAAAAAAAAAAAAAAGTGGTGGAGAATAAAAAGAGGAACCTTACACTAAGAACCAAGCTGTAAATTATTTCCTGCCAGTAGATGTAAGATGGGAGAATGTCCAATTAGAAGAGGCTATGGGGGCTCAGTCAGTTAAAAAAGTCTGACTCTTGGTTTTGGCTCAGGTCATGATCTCAAAGTTGTAAGATGGAGCCCCAGGACAGGCTCTGCGCTCAGCAGGGAGTCTGCTTGAGATTCTCTCTCTCTCCCTTTGCCCCTCCCCTGGCTCACACATGTACTCTCTCTCTAAAATTAACTAACTAACTAACTAACTAACTAACTAACTAACTAACTAACTTTAAAAAATAGAAGAGGCTATGATAGCATGTAGACAAGACAGTCTCAGGGAACTGCAGGCAGCAGCATTCATTCTTGGAAAGATTAGAACTTTCCTCCAAATGCGGAAGTGGGGAGAGATGAAGCTACAGTGGCAGAGAAAGGCCAGTCATGGTCAGGAAAAAGAAGCTATTCGTTAAGTCAAAGAACAATGATAATGAGGTGTTGGAAGAGACTGTTCCTTCCCAATCTGCAGAGGGTCTCGCTCAGTAGGTTCAAATAAGCTTTTGGTTTCTTGTGGTGGAGCATGCAGAGAGAGCTGGATGGAAGGCAGGATGGCATTTATCTCATTGATTTTGTAATTTCTGAGATTAATGAAATCAGAGCAAGCCACTAGAAGTAGAAGCAGAACATAGCCCATATATTACCCAGCTCTTTATACATAAGATGTTGGAATAGTATATATGTTATAAACAGTGGAGTAGGAATTAGTTGACCAAGAGCTGGAATAGGTCAGACTTCATTTTAGTCTTAACATTCTCCCATGTTAGGTCAACTAGATGTTTATAGTATGACACAGAACAAACTGATTCAAGTCATTTCAGAGCCATTAATACTGGGTATTGTTTTTTAGATTACTGTTTTAACTGAGTATATTCCAAACTTTAAGGTACATCAAAGGGGAAATAAAGTCAGTGTCAGTATCAGAGTCAGTATCAGTGATGCTTTTGAGTAATCTTGGAGATAAAGAAATACTCCACAGTCGCACTTCTAAAGCATCTACTTTTTCAAAACAAATTTTATAGAAATTATAATTACTTCTAGTTGTTTAAGATGATTTTAAAACAAAGAATTACAATTTTTAAAATGTAAGAATAGAGACAGAGAATAAGCAAATGGGAATAAATAGAAAAGGAAAAACTTTCCTCATCATAGAGCCTGCCCCAGCCCCCCCCAGTCCCCAAGACCTTGGACACCTCCCTCAGTGTCACGGTTTATGGAGCTGTCTGGTCTCTCCTGGGGACCAGTCTGAGGAATTAGGCATCTTCATGTGGCTCTCTATGAAGCGTGAGGCCTGATGTGCTAGAGAATGCTTATAGCTTCACACAAAATTAGACTATGTTGTGCTTGAATAGTGTTTTTAAATACCCTCAGTGTTCTGTATAGCTATTTAGTGTTTCAGCAAACCAAAACTTCAGAATGACAAGTCCATTAATGATGATGGTGATTGTTCCAGTTAGTCTCACTTTGTAACAAACCACTCCAAAATTCAATAATGTAAAATGACTGATTATGCTCATAGATTCTGGGGGACAGGAATTTGAACATGGCACAGTGGGGATGGGTTGGCTATGCTCCATGATTTTCAGTGCTTTAGCAGGAAGACCTGAAAGCTGGGAGTGACTAGACAGCTGAGTGCCAGAATCATCTGGAAGCTTCTTCACTCCCATGTTAGACAGTCAGGCCATGATGATTCTAATGCTAAGCCCAGTTAGGAGTGTTGATTAGGGTTCCTATGAGTGCTCCATGTGACTTGGGCTCTTTCCAGCATAGCAGCCTCAGGATAGTTGAACATCCTACATGGCAGCTTATTTAGGACCATGTAAGAGCAATGAAAGGGCCATGATAGTTATAATAATTTAGAAAGCACTTTTCTTTCAAATACATAAAGTGCATTCACACTGAGAAGCTTCATTTGCTGTTCATATGATGAAGACACATTGCCTAGATGTTGAGACTGGGGTGCAAGAGCCAAAGGAGCAGGAAATTCTCACAGGTGGGGCATAATGGAGATAATTTATTTATATTTTGATTAACTCTAAGCAGAAAAAGATTCTATAAGCAGAAAAATTCAGCCCTGTACTCTGAACACTAAGAGCATATATACTTATGGTCTGTGTCTCTATCTTGCTCTCCCTACACAGTTCTGGTTTCCAAAAGATGCCACAAACCCCTAGGACTCACCTTGCTTAAAAGCATCCTCTTAGCTGTAGCCTCCCCAATTCTCCCCCTGAATGAAAATAAAGGAGTTGGTGACTAAGCATGGGATTATCCCTTAAATGTCCCAATTTTGCCCCAGCCAGGTTGGTGCTAAATATAATTCCTAATACAATTATTCAATGAGGGTAAAATAGGGATTTTGCTCAGGGCACTGGCTTTGTCATTAAATATAGAGACATGTCTGGGCCCAACTTCCTGAAGCAGGAAGACAGTTCTATTTCTTGTTTTTTCTCAGAGCATTCTTATGACACTGTGAAAACTCAAACGCTATTAGAGCAGGACTTGTGAGTAGGAATTTGTAAACAAGCATTTTTGTAACTTCAGAAAAACCCATCACACAAAATTTCCCTTAACTATCAGCTGAAAATTTTACCATGGATGTTTTGGAAATCTGAATTTTCATGTTGCTGGGGCCATCCATGTATTATTGACAAGCACCGAGTTTTAGAACAGCAATATCTTATTATCTAGGAATTGGAACACATGGCCTAACAATAGGAAAAACCCAGGAACTCTGAGTTTGTTCTGGATACTCCTGGCTGTAGTGTTGCCAAACTTAATTCTCTAAGGTTGTTTTTTCATCTGTAAAAATGTGAGTGCCACACTGATCTAATGCTGGCTTGTTCTTATCAGCTATACTCTAAGTGTAAACATTTCTTTAAAAGAGCCCCGAATGTATTTACCTTAGGCAGTGTCTGCCCACACCCTCTCTCTAACCATGATCTTGCTCTTTACCCTCCTGACGTTCTGTCTTCCTGAAAAAGTCAGAGGATCAGAGAAAGACTGGAAAGGATGTGCAGTCCCTTGTTTTTTTAAAAGACAAAAACATGAATAAAGAGGGGCAGGTGCCTGGGTGGCTCAGTTGGTTAAGCATCTGACTCTCAATTTTGGCTGGTCACGATCTCATGTGAGATGGTGGCCTTCATTGGACTCAGTGCTTGGCATGGAGCCTGCTTAAGATTCTCTCTCTCCCTCTGCCTCTTCCCCCTCCCTCTCTAAAAACAAAAAAGGAAAACACGAATAAAGATAGGTAAGGGGAGAAAAGTCAGGAAGGATGGAAAGTGAAGACAGAGAGCAATAGGCTATAACACTCAAGAGTATTAGGAGATGACCTAAATCTGCAAAGAAAAGAACGAAGAATAGTTTTCTTTTGACCCTTCCTTCTTCCTGTTCAAGGGCTGAGAATACCAAGAATCATTCATAATTATAATTTAATAAAAAAATAACAATTCCAGCAAGTCAACACCTATTTGCTATGGCTAGCGGGGATATTTGACAGAGAAAGACATTACATTATGAAGCATAAAGTGCTCTTGAAATGAGAGATGACAGAGGAGGTTCTAGGTGACACTCTGCTTGGGAATTTTGCTCTACTTCCCCCACCTCCCATTAAAGCTCGTGAAATGGATACAATCTGAGTTCTGTAACTGCCATGGATGTTGAGGTCATCCACTGAGCCTGCCCAGTATTTGCATCTGTCTTTCCAATTAATGCAGATGCTGTAAACAGTATAAAGAGTTGATGGGTAGGACTCAACTCTAACGATGAGTTTTGAACAAATACAAAGAGAATGCTTGAAAACTGTGCAAGTAGATGTTGAGTGCTGCTCCTAGAAAGTGGCTAACCACCACAGCTGGCGTGTTCATTGAAGAGAACAAGTCAGGTGCATAACGGGTACAAAGGAAAGGGGAAGCCAAAGGAGGACCAAAGAAGAGATCTCATTCCTCCTGAGGAAGTGCCTTCACAGCGATGCTAAATGATCTGCCCAGGGTCACATCCAGTGAGAAGGGGCTGTTATGTGATACAAATTATAATTAGGCCTACAAATGTGTCCCACTTATTTTTGAACATTTGATAGCTATAATCCATGATAAATGGATCAGCTCCCGTCACAGTACAGATTTGAGTCTAAATAATTATTGTATTATTTTTTCAAGATAGGAAGACTTCTTAAGTGGAATCATCACTACCTGGAACTTTGCCTGGCTCATGTAGTAGGAGCTCACTAAATATTCCATGGACAGAATTTAGTTATTATAAGGTGAGGAATCTTCAAAAATAACCAATCAGAGCAAATTCATCTGTCGTTGTGCCTGCGTTTCTAAAGCATAGGTTGGCACCTTATAATGTAAAACAAATGTCACCATTTTATGTGTGTGTGTATATAGGCAGAAATAAGTATAAATAAATAATATCTATAGTAGATATAACCCTATGGGTTGAACATTGTTTTGATATGAGGCTCTATTAATATATCCACCGTCATTTGTCTTCAGATTTGGTCAGACTGACTTCTGGATTTTTTTTTATTCATAAGATGAATATCTACTCAATTATGATGAAAAAGTCTGACACAGCAAAATACAGAGAGATCCAGAAGTCAAAAGATTCAAGGTCTGATACAAGTGCTGCTAGCAGTCTACACATCCATGAGCAACTACTCTGCATTTCTGGAGCTGGATTTCTACATCACCAAACAAGAGAGATGAGCCAGGTGACTTTAAGGGTCATATCCATGTGCCCAGATTATCTACATAACAGTTGCATTTTCACTCTTTTTCTCTCTTCTCCCATGTAAACCACAAGAATATCTTGGAAGTTCCAGCACTTCAGTTTTCTAATTACATTACACAGCCTGCCTTGAACTCAAAGAAGCACTGAGATCTTTTGATTTTGATTCCAGAATCCTGGTGAAGAACTATGATGACTGTATTCTAGGTACTCCCTTCCTATGACACTAAGCTTCCCAGGTTTTTATTTCTGGACACCAGAAAGCCTAGCACCAGTTTACATATAAATGTCTTTTTTCAAAGCTCCCAACTCCATTGCTACTGTGGAAACAAAACAAAGCATCATCTGTTACTTCAAAGATCAATCCAAGATTAATTCAGGATCAGGAAATAAGGTGATTCAGTTCTAGTGACATTGAATTGAGTCAGAATAAACAGTTTACTGGCCAAAAGGAGTAAAAGATTTCGCTTTCTGGTTGGAACAAAGTAATTTTCCATTGCTGAATACAGTTGGACTTTTTCACAGTGACCAATGTTCTTGGAGTACTCTTTCTGGAAATTGCTCATGTTTGGGTAATCTTTCAGGGCTCCCACTGCCCACAAAATTAAAGGAACTGATGTTTATTGAGCACCAATGTTATACCAGATGGTATTAAATGCCTTATGTATGTTGTTTCATATGATCATCTGAATTGCTTTAACATATGAGTATTTTACTCTGATTTTCAATGACTTCTGTAGTATGGTCTCAGCTTAGCTTTTGAGACTACTTCTCCCCAATATGTAGCATAGGGTTATTTTATACTAAAAGAACTATATGCTATTCCCAAAATATTTGATTTGCCATATCTTTAACTTTTATCATCCCATATGAGTCAATTGTGTGTGTGTGTTTGTGTGAACAATAACTACTTACTTTGAACTCCTTCTCTCCTACAACCTACCCCTTCAATTTAGGTGAAATGCCATGTGTTTAAAAAAAGTCTTTTGTACTCTACTCAACTCAAAATTGGTATATAGTGGTACTCCAAATATATATACTGAGTTGAATTAAGTTCACGTATTCTGTGTTTGAAATAGAAGTTTAAAAGAAATTGACTCCGAGAAGTGAGGTATATATGTATACACACAGAATGCCTAATGAGGCAAGTTATTGCTGAAATGTATGCGGACATATTTAGGGCTCAAAAAGAGACAGAGGAAGATAAATTCTGAAAAGGATGTGCAAAGAGTGATGAGCTAATAACAGAACTTTCTGGTCTTCCTGATTTTACAACACTGTCATTAGTAGATAAAACTGAGATGAATGCTATTTCATAAAGACTTGGCTAATTTTAGGTTTCAGTAGTGCATTCAAAGAGGATGGCAGAAACACAGAAATGGATTTACCACTGCCATTCTGCTGCTACTTGTCCTACTGCTTTTGGAGATGGTACTCAAAGACTGTGAGGAGACAACACAAACATACACAGGACTCTGCCAGAGAGCATGTGCACGCAGAGTGGTGGTGGCAATACTCCTGCTCCAACACTGCTTCTCTTTTGTATGCATAGCTTTGGAAACATTGCAACCTGTCACGTTCCCAAACACTGCAGACACACACTGATACACTCGAACATACAACCTTACTAGCTGTACTTGGGCTTCCAAGGGGAGGCAAATCAGAAATATACTTTGCATTTGCATGCCATGCTGGAAGTCTGCAGTGACTGGCTTGGAATGGGCTTCAGGTCAACTCATTGCCTGTGTTAGGAATACCAGAAAAGAAATGAAGACGCAACTGAGCACTTTTTGTGGAAGTCATCCAGGCTGACTGTCTGACTGGAACAAGAAGTATGTCTGAATAACAAAGTTCTGTATTAGCATCGTTTAAATTTTTTTTTCTTTATTTTAGGGATATGGGTTCTAATTCTACTCCTGTCCGCACTTTTGCATTTGGAGCAAAATCTCTCTGTAACTAGGCAACGTGGTTTCGCTTTGAACAAAAGGACTCCAGCATCACCTTCTGGGGACACAAGCTGGCCATTCTTCTTCTTGGACGCACAAACATTATTACCTTCAAAGTCCCCATTTTCCCACACAGCCAGTGCTTCAGTTCCTCTGTTCACTTCCTAGAATGTGCTTTTCACGAATACTGTTTTTCTCTCTGAGTTTCTCCCTTCAGGAGAGAATGTGAGAAGCCAGCTCCTCATGCAGTTTCCATAGCTTCACCCCTCACCCAGAAAATCTTAAGGATTGTAGATTTAGCAGGGCAGCGCCAAGGTGTCAAAACCAAAATGGATTTTAAAAATCTTAAATCAGCCTGGCAGGCAGAGATTATTACATCACCAGCATTTTCATCATCATCAAGTTTTATTTCATTTTTGTTACAGTAGAAATTCCAAGATGAATAAGTATGTAAGAAAAGAGCATTTAAATAGGCCATCTTAGGAACAAACAGTTCAATCTTTGTATCCATCTCTCATGACACCGCTTCCAGGGGAAGTGCCTTATTGGAAATTCCATGGCGGAGGGGGTAGGGAAGAGGACCATCAGGTAAATGTTCTCCAAAGAGATGTGCAATGACACAAGGGGGGTCTAAAGCTGATTATGAAAGAAAATCTCATTTTCTTTTACTTAGCTTTCTAAGGAAATTAAGTGAATACAAAAAAGAACTAATATCTGTGACTCAGAGTTCAAAACTGACTGGCTCTCTTTTGCTCTAAGAAGACATTTGGCAAATGTGACTGTTTCTTTATTCAAAACCTAACTGTATTAACAGATGAAAGCAGCAGACTAGGCTTGCTTTTCAAATTACTTAAATTTGTGTATGAAAACATGGGTTCTCCTGAACTGTCCAAACAAGTATAAAGAAATATAGTGAAAAATCAACTCTTCAAGATCTTCAGAAAGTTTGTGAGTCACTCAGAATGCAGAAAAATATCACTTGTCATATCAAAACTGGGTCTTAAATAAACTACATCTTTTTATTGAAGAGGCACTTGTATATGGCAAAAATTCAAATATTACCAAAAACAATCCACCAAAAAGTAAGTTTTCTCCATACTCTAGTAACTGAGTCCACTTCCTTAGAGCAACTCCTGTTATAAGTGACTTGCTTATCCATACAAAAATAGGTAAATGGAACCTATGCAAGCATCTGTGTCTCCATGTGTCTATTATTTTTGCCTACATATCACAAACACTTTTCTAGATGTTGTTCTTCTTATTTTTTAATCTTAGAACATACCAAAGTTCTCTCTCTCTCTCTCCACTTACAGATCTAGCCCATTTTAAAGAAGACGATGAATTGTTACATTATGCCAATTTCCATAATTTATTTAATTTGGCCTCCTATTCATTCATATTTAGATTATTTCCACTTCTGTATCACAAGTTTTCACAAGTGTTTTATGCCTCTTACATGAAGCATGACTTCAGGTAATTTAGTTAATCTATTTCTCATTTCTTTATTTGTTAATTGGGGACAACAGTAGTACTTATATATGACAAATACTTTTTTTTTTAAGATTCATTCATTTATTTGAGAGAGACAGGGGGAGAGAGCCCATGCATGAAACTGAGGGAGGGACAGAGGGAAAGAATCTCAACCAGACTCTCTACTGTGCACTGAGGGCAAAGTCTGACGTGGGGCTTGATCCTAGGACTCTGAGATCAGGATCCAAGCCAGAAATCACAAATCAGGCATTCAACTGACTGAGCCACCCATCTATGGCAAATACTTTTGATTGCCTTTCCAACAACTATTCTTTCTTTTTTAAGTTTTAGAATCCTGACTTTGTCTTCTTGGCCACACAATATGCTCAGGTAAGTTGAGTCCTTCCCCTAGTCCTAGGGATGAAAAAAAATTATTTGTTTCAGCAAGATTAGCAATTATATTCCCCTTTGTTAGGGATTAGTTTAAATCCAGGCACAAAACCTGGTGATAAAATTAATTGTTTAAGAGTATAACTCTTATTATATTGAGCTATGTTCCCTCTAAACCTCCTCTGAACCTGTTAAAACTCTCAGCAAAGTAGGTTTAAGGAAACATACCTCAACATAATAAAGGCCATATATGAAAAACCCACAGCTAACATCATACTCAATGGTGAAAACCTGAGAGCTTTTCCTTTAAAATCAGGAACACGACAAGGATGTGTCCACATTCACTACTACTATTCAACATAGTGCTGGAAGTCCTATCTGCAGCAATCAGATAATAAGAAGAGATGAAAGGCATCCAAATCAGTAATGAAGAAGTAAAACTCACTATTTGCAGATGACATGATACTACTGTATATAGAAAACCTTAAAGACTCCTCTAAAACCATTAGACCTGATAAATGAGTTCAAGTAAAGTCACAGTATACAAAATTAATATGCAAAAATCTGTTGCATTTCTTTACATAAGTATAAAGAAGTAGCAGAAAGAGAAATTAAGAAAACAGTCATCTGCATCAAAAATAATAAAATACCTAGAAAAAATTTTAAAGAGGTGAAAGACCTGTAATCTAAAACCTATAAAACATTGATGAAAGAAACTGAAGATAATGCAAATGGAAAAATATTCCATGCTCATGGATTAGAAGAATCAATATTGTTAAAATGTCCATACTCCCCAAAGCAATCTAGATATTTAATTCAATCTCTATCAAAATACCTGCCACATTTTTCACAGAACTAGAACAAATAATACTAAAATTTGTATAGAACCCCAAAAGACCACAAATAGCAAAAGCAATCATGAGAAAGATGAAGATTTAAAAATATTCTACAAAGCTGTAGCAATCAGAACAATATGGTATTACACACAAAAGTAGACACAAAGATTAATGGAACAGAATGGAGAGTCCAGAAATAAACCCATGCATATATATTGACCTATGACAAAGGAGGCAAGATTATACCATGGAGGAAAGATTATCTCTTCAACAAATGGTTCTGAGAAAACTGGACCACTTTCTTACACCATGCATAAAAATAAACTCACATTGGATTAAAGATGTAAGTGTGAGAACCTGAAACCATGAAACTACTAGAAGAAAATGCAGGGAGTAATTTCTTTGATATTGGCCATAGAAATCTTTTTCTAGCTATGTATCCTCAGGCAAGAGAAACAAAAGTAAAATTAAACTAGTAGACTACACTATATAAAAAGCTTTTGCATAGCAAAGGCAATCATTGACAAAATGACAAGGCAACCTACTGAATGGGAGAAGATATTTTCAAATGATATATCTATTAAGGGGTTAATATCCAAAGTATATAAAGAATGTATACAACTCAACACCAAAAATCCCAAATACTCCAATTAAAAATAGGGAGAGGACCTGAAAGGACATTTTTCCAAAGGAGACATATAAATGGCCAACAGACGTGGGAAAAGATGTTCAACATCACTAATAATCAGGGAAATGCAAATGGAAACCACAATGAGATATTAACTTACACTGTCAGAAGGACTAAAATAAAAAAGATAAGAAATAACAAGTGTTGGCAAGGATGTAGAGAAAAAGGAATCTTTGTGTACTGTTGGGA
The DNA here is from genome assembly GCF_053574225.1 of Canis aureus. Classification (NCBI taxonomy): domain Eukaryota; kingdom Metazoa; phylum Chordata; class Mammalia; order Carnivora; family Canidae; genus Canis; species Canis aureus. The sequence continues at coordinate 18,706,155 of NC_135642.1, read as the reverse complement.
ATGCAAATTGGTTCAGCCACTGTGGAAAACAGTGGAGTTTCCTTTAAAAATTGAAAATAGGATTATCATATGATCCAATAATTCCACTACTGGGTATTTACCCAAAGAAATGAAAACACTAATTTCTAAAGATATATGTACCCATATGTTTATTAACAGCATTATTTATAATAGCCAAGATATTGTATGCTAATTGTATTTCAATAAAAAAAATTGAAATCCATATTCAAATTTTATTTAAAACAAAATAAAATTTAATGTAATTAAAAAAAAAGAGAGAGTATAACTCTGAAGTCAGCTGCCTGGATAAGAATCCTAGGTCCAGAATTTATTAGCAGTGTAATCTTTGGCAAGTTACTTAAACACCCCTTGATCCTCAGGGATACTAAAGTACCTACTGTATAAAGGATATTGTGGAGATTAAATGGGTGAATTGGTATAAAGAACTCAGAGCATTCCTTGATGTTAAGTCTTGATAAATGCTACTATTAATATTATCTGTCTGATGAAATGTCTTCTATAAAGATGTATGCTCCTAATCAAAGAGACAGACTAAGAAGACATTGGCTTACCTCTTGCTTCTGATGCTACCATGTAATGTGTGAGACTGTGATGATCAGAGCTGCTGTAGCCATCTTGTTACTGTCAGCAGGCCAAGAGAATTGCTCAGGCATCAACCAGAATCTGCTGCACCAGATTATTTGGAGGATTAATTACATCCAAACTTCTTATTTAATTAATTTCTAAATTGTTTAGCCCACATTTCAGTGGGCATTTGGTCACTTGCAGCTAATAGCACTCCCTAATTGATATAATAGTTATAGGTGTTTGTGTGGATTAAATAAATTGATACTATATGTAAAGAACTTAGACTGATACTTGGTCTATGATCAATGTTCAATAAGTAATTGTTATCATTATTACTCTTATAACATTTAAGTATTATATAATTACATATTTTACATAAATTCGTACAAAACCAACTTCTGGTCTCAGAGCATGTGGATTTCACACTTTAATATGTACCATAAAGTTATCCTTTAGAGAAGTACATCAAAATAAAAAGGCAGTATCTTATTTTTTTAAATTGATACATTTTTAATTGTATGTACATTTTCAAAAGTGAGGTTAAGCATCTTTCTTATAGGTCATTTTGTACTGCTTTTTTCTGTGATCTATGTAATCATGATCTTCACCCTTTCCTTTATTGAATTTCAAGAACTTTATATACATAAAGGAAATTATCCTTTTGTCATAGGATACAAATATTAATTTGTCATTAAATTTTTTTGTTATGCAAAAACTTAATTCTGATTCAAATTAATAAGACATCATTTTCTTGCTTACAAAAACCCTTTCCACTCCAAGTTTGTAAACAAAATAAAACAAAAATAAGGACAAAAACCTGTAATCCTATATATTTTTCTAATACTTTATTTTCTTTTTTTTTTAACATTTGATTGGTGGATCCATTAGTATTTGGTAACAGATGTAGCTTTATTCTTTTGCAGATGGCTGGCCACTTTCCCAATACCATTTTATTGAGCAATTCCTGTTTCTCCATTGATTTTAGCATTACATTTATTATATACTAAATTTTCTACATATATTTAGAACTGGACTCTCTGTCCTCTCTTACTGTTCTATTTGTATATAATGTGCAAACACCAATTGCTTAATGTCGAAATACATTTATATAGCAACTGAGTTATCCTCACTTATTATTTCTATTTTTCTGAGCTTTTCTGGGTATTCCCATGGGTTCATTTTTCCACAAAGACTTTCCCATCTGTTTTTCTAATTTAAAATATTCCACTGATATTTTACTTTGGATTCTATCAAATTCATTAATTGGAAAACTGACATCTTAACAATATTGAGACCTTCTCTTCAAGGATAAGGTACGCCTTTTTTATTCCAAAATAATTTCTTTATAAAAATCATGCTGATTTCTTGTTCAGCTTATTGCCAACTATTTTTTGGTTGTTATTTAAAATGTTATCTTTTCTTCCATTATATACTTTAAACTGTTGGGTGTATAAATCTGGGGAAATTGAATAATAGTCCCTATGCTTTCTTAAACAGAATATGCCCAATATAATTTAACTTTTTTCTTTTAACATAACTTGCTAAAATTATGTAGACTACTGTGACTAATGTGATAAACTATAACTATGTAAAATATCATAATAGATGCTAGAAGATGATGGATAAAATTTTTATAGGTAAAGGTGTATATATTGCATAACCTGACATCAAAATCAGACAAAGATAGTTTTGTCCAGTGTTATTAATGAATCTCATTGTTAAAATTAAAAAATAAATTCTTGAAATTTAAATTCAGGAGTCTTCTATCATTTCGTTAATTCTAAGCTATATATTTTTTTTACATTTTCATGTCTTTGAAGATGAAAAGCACATTATAATTCATATGTATATCTTACATAGTAATGTTTCTTTTTCCTGTTGAAAATTTCTTTACCATAATTGATGATATCTAAGACTTGAGAAAATACATTATAGCCATGTAGGTTTCCTACCCTCCCACTTCAGGAAAGCAAGGATGGTTTAGTATACTTATTATTATGATCAATTTTAACTGTTGTTCAAAGAATAAAATGCATGAATTTATTGAGAGATGTTGAAAGATTTGGATAAGATCTAACATCTGATTTTTTTAAAGTAACATATTAGATAAATAATAATACTTCACTACCATCATAAGAATATCTTAAGCCAATTACCACCATCATTCTTATAAGACAGTACATACAAATTTTACATTAAAGTTATTAAGAAAAAATGAAGTCCTTCTATCATTGCATGGAATAAATTTTTCTATCAATCTAGCTTACGTTTTGTTGGATTAAAAAACGGTATAAAAGTGCAAAGGAGGAGAATATGCATTGTTTTAAGGTATATTCTTACTCTTTCTAAATTAAATTTTAAAGTAAATTCAATTAAATTTAAAAATGCAAAAATCAATAAATTCCTTATACTCTTGTAACCATGTAGTCTGAAAGTGGAATAAATATTGTTCATGGCAACAGAAATAATTCTGAAAACCTAGGAAAAAACTTAGAATGAGTGGGAACAAATTGAAGAAATTCAAAAAACTGCTAAAGACATAAAAGCAACTTAAAGACATAAGGAATCATATTACTTCTTTATATAAAAATCCCAAGTATGTCACATATGCAGTTTTAAGGCACTTAGAACCTACAAATGTTTAACAATTTCCTATTCTTTATTCTGATTTTAGGGCTTAAAAGCTTACTACTCAGCTGACTCATTATCATTTATCTGTGCTCACCATTTTTGTCTATTAATGTTAGCAATACTTTTTTGCTTCTCTCTTTTGCCTTTCACTAGAGGAAGACAAATCAAACTGTGCAATTTCACCAATGCTCTGATCTACTACAGAGATTGCACACATCATATTCCTCAGAGTAGCATTTTTAGGATAGCTCTAACATTGGATACAATGGGTGACCTAGAGAGAACCCTTTGTTGGATGACATGTGTTCAACATGGTAGTCTGACATCCTCTAGGATTATAGGCATTATACAGGGCATTCTTTGTGCCTTAATCATCATAGCTGTTTGCTTTTTTTTCTCTTTTGTCACTTGTTATTCTCCATTGTCAGAGTGTCTACTGGTTTCCATGCCTGTTCTGCTTCTAATTGATGTCACCATGCTGATCACCATCCTTCTCCTCTGCATGTTTCATAGTTTTTTGCAAAAGGCAGGCTTAGTATTTCATCAAAGGGCCCTTCCCATCCACGTGGCAGCTTTTATCAGCTGCATTTTGGTGCTGTGCTGCTTCTTTGCTGCTAAAAAGTTTCATGTATTTTTCCAGCTATTTATGAGTTTGAAGGCTTTCTGGAAGTCTGGCTATTCTAGAAAGCTGAATTCTGGATAGTAAAAGCTTCCATGGAATTGTCTTTACAGATAAGAAAAAATGCAACTTTTACTATAAATAGAATGAATGTGTTCATTGGTATCTGGACTTAATTAAGAATAATTTTAAGATGAAAATCCCAAGAATGTATAGGAAGGGCATGGAGGCTAATCTTTTCTAGCAAGAATTATCTGTCAGCCGATCATGCTGGCCACTTTGTACAGTCAGTTCTCATTGTTTAAGGTATTCATGTTCTATAAAATCACCACAACACTTGACGGGATGAGCACTGGGTGTTATTCTGTATGTTGGCAAATTGAACACCAATAAAAAATAAATTTATTATTAAAAAAAAAATCACCACAACCATTGGAGAATATGGAACCACTGCTCCTATGGGAAATATAGGGTTAGGTTCCTGTAAGCCTCTGTCACAACATTTTTGTCAACTAATCAATATATAGCTTTGTTATACGGGTGTTTTTATCTAAAAGCACCTTATTCAATATATATTGTTCATTGATTTATTGACATGGAACTCATGGCAAACAGGACTCTAGCTTAAGCCTGAGTGAAGCTTATCTAACACATGCATTTTCTCCAAAAGGCACATCATACTCTTCTTGCAGTTAGAAACATCAGACCAGCACTTCAACACTACGCTTGGACATTTGGAAGACAATTTGTGAAGCAGTGAAATTACCAACAAAAAGCAAAAATAAATAAATAAGTAAATAAATTATCCAAAACTATGGCACTAAATAGACCATGGAAGGACAACTTTTACAAAATGAGAGGTGAAACAAGAAGGCAGAGCATAGTCTCCTTTGACTTCAACTGTGAACGTCTGTCAGGCAACTCAAATTTTTTACCAGTTCTTGTATGTCCATAAATGACCAGGAGAGTGCCATGAGCATTGATTTTGGAGTTACAAATAAATTTTGGCAAGTAGGTTAATTCACAATTACTGAATCCATGAATAACAAGAATAATTTGTATTTGGAATTTCATTTAATATTTTAAAAACTCTCAAGGATAAATCTTGGTATCCTCAACTTACAGAAGCTTCATAGTAGAGAAGTTTCAAGAATATGTTAATAACCCGTGGTGCTTTTATTTAATTATAATACCCTAATAATTCTTCCCATGACAGTTTTCCAAATGTGAATAATGACCTTCTAATTCATTTTCTTTGAAGAAACTTGAATATATTTGCAATATTTAAATTGGATGCATGCTCATCTAAAAACAATAAAATAGGGATCCCTGGGTGGCGCAGCGGTTTAGCGCCTGCCTTTGGCCCAGGGCGCGATCCTGGAGACCCGGGATCGAATCCCACGTCGGGCTCCCGGTGCATGGAGCCTGCTTCTCCCTCTGCCTATGTCTCTGCCTCTCTCTCTCTCTCTCTCTCTCTCTGTGACTATCATAAATAAATTTAAAAAAAAATAAATAAAAACAATAAAATAGTGATCTATGTCATTTTCTTGGGCTTCTTCTAATCTTTGTAAGTATTTACAGCAATAATACACATGCACACATTACTCCTGACTTTCTTTTTAGAAGAGTTTAAAAATATAATTATGGAAAGGCAAGAATTATGACCAGAGTTCTTAACTCAGGCTTCACATGAGAATCACTTGAGAAGTTAAATAAGGAGATATGAATGCCAAATCCTAACCTGGGTCAATTAATGAAAATCTCTGTGGGTGAGACCCAAGCATCTATAATGTATTAAAAAACATTCAGGGGCACCTGAGTGGCTCAGTTGGTTAAGCATCTGCCTTTGGCTCAGGTCATGATCCTGAGGTCCTAGGATCAAGCCCTGTATCGGACTCTCTGCTTAGTGGAGAGCCTGCTTCCCCCTCTTCCTCTTTCTGCCTGCTTGTGTGCTCTCTCTCTGTCAAATAAATAAAATCTAAACAAAACAAAACCCCCAAAATATTCCAGATTATTTGAACGTGTGGCCAGATTGAGATCCATTGACTTGCAGGGGATGCAGAAACCAGGCAAGCCTGTTTACTTCATTTTCTTCAATGAGGTGTCCCGAAAGGTATGGAAAAAAGGATAAAAATCCATGATAGAATCATAGAACTGGCTGAACAGTGGTGTAAATGATAATCTAACACCACTGAATTAAATGGAAAGAAGAACCTTTGGAATTTGGAATCAAAAGATTATCATGATCCCTCCTTTTTTCCTCACCTTAGATTATGACCTATATATGGGTCTTTGGTAGAAGTTTTACAATCACATCAAAAAAATGGAAGAGAAGATTCCATATCACTGTAAATTCCCGAGGCAGGGACTATACCTATTTTGCTTGCCACTGAATCTCCAGAGCCCAGCACAGTGTCTGGAAAAAAAATGTATGTCTCATTAAATATGTATTGAATATATTAGTAATGCTTCGCATTGTTCTGAGAATGAGTGAGGCAGGGATCTTGAATCTTTGATTAATTCTCCATTTATTTATTCACGGGTGGCATCTCTTCTACATGTATGCATGCCTTGTGTGTGTCTATTCACTGTGCAATATATATTTACACAAAAGAAACCATATACACTTAAAAGAAACCAAGAAACTCGTAATATTGCTGCATAGACAAGGCCCATAAAATATTAGTAATCCTTATTAAATAATTATTTTAACAGCACCACACTGAATCACGAAGATAAGTATTGCTGTTGGGAGTATTTGGGCAAAGCTTTACAGAGGCATTGGGTCTCCTGGGGAACCTGCAGGCTCTGTGTAGAAAAGAGCAAGTCAGTCAAAGGAACATTCAACACATGGAGGAGATGCCAGTGGCATCAGCTCTATTCTCTACTTTACTATGAAGGCCTTGCCATGAAGGAGTTAGCATTTTCTCAGGGTTCGGGAAGAGTGCATAAGTGGGTTCTAGCGAACGAGCACCAGCAGTCAATTTTCTCTGCTTTTTGTGATTTTTATTTTCAACGTATATTTGAAGAGTCTCTATTATTTCCTGAGGAGTCAAGTTTCTTTTTATGTGCAGATTCCATCGCACATTAAGCATGCTTACATGAAGATAGCTTCAGGTTACAGTTCTATTTGAAGTTTTTCTATGTAAAGAGCGATTCAGCCTTGATTTAAGAAAATTTCTCATTATCTTGCATTTTCCTTGTAAACTGATCTTCCCTCAATTATACCTTGCCAGGTGTATGGGCATGTTTATCTGCTAAGAAGACAGAATTATTTTTGCCATCCCCTTTCCTAGCCAAGGAGATCTGGAAGTAATAAGAATGCTTGAAGAGCATGTCTCTCAATGTTCCTGAGTGCTTGGCACCACAAACTCCAAGTCCAAGGAGTAGTAGGCTCTTGTACATTTCACTATTTAAATAATTTGGTTGCTGCCATTGAGTGGTGAATTGATTTAAAACCAGCTTTACTGTAGTTGGACTGTGGGCCCCTCAATAATACTTCCATGCACCAATGGGGAACAATGGTATGGGTGTGTATCTAATTCTGAGGCAAAGCAGAGACCAAAATGATCAATCCCTTAAATAAATGAGACACCAGTGAGCCAAATGTACACCAAGCCAGTCCTTGAATCTTTGTTTGAACCTTGAGATGTGTGGGATACAAGCTACACGTGAAGACTTTGTTATTATTATTACTTTAGGTAATAGTGGGTGCCACAGGAGGACAGCCTGCATTTGAGGCGGATCTAGGAAGGCCTCTGTGTATGTATGACTCAAAAGCACTAAGTATTATCTAGCTATCTAATTTCACAGTTCCATCTTTAGCACTCCCTGGAAAGTGGAGAGGGGTGGGAGTTCTTAAAGAAGAGGATAAAGGTAAGTGGAGGGTTGGGAGGGGCACTTGGGGAATTCCAGAGCCTAACACAGACTTCAAAGTCCTATTCCTGTTAATCTCATAATGTCCTTGAACTCCTCCACAGACAGCTGCACTTGTTAGTAAAACTCTTCTTAACCCTTCATGTACCAGTCCCCTGCAAACTCAGAAAACCACACAAAGCCCAGGTGGCATACCTTGCGAAAATGATGGATTTTGTTTTCCGTTTGTCTTTCTCATCTTTCTCATCATCTCAGCATTACCTGAGTGAAACCTCCTACATGCAAAGTGCTATTTAAAGAGAGTAGGGAATTTCAAATTTAAGAATTATTTCCTGACTACCAGGAGTTATAGTTTCCCAGTGAAGATGGGGCAGTATATGTATAGCAAAAAATGATTCAGAAAATAAGGTTATGACCATTAGAGGTAGGACAAGATCACCACCAATGCAGGAAACTAGGGAAGTGTTCCAATATTTAAGCAGGCCATTCCTGAGGAACACACAGATTCCCCATTGCCCAAGGTGTGTTCAGGCAGCAGCAAGATGCGGTGATTGCAAAGTGCAAGGGAGTGACTGGTCCAGCTGGGATGAAGGAAGGTTTACATGGGGTGGCAGTGACTGATAAAGCTGAACAGGGAGGTTGGGGCCTAACTGTGTAGAGTGGTGAAGTCTCTCTCATTGAGAAGCACATAATAGAGAGGATACTTTAGGAAAACGATTGCCTTGTTGGTATGCAGTATTGTTTGAAGACAGGAGAAGATAGGGAACACAGTGCTGTTCAGGGGGTATGAATGATAATCCTATATATTTGTATAGAGCTTTACCTTTTATGAAGTGCTTCCAAATTTAACTCTCTTAGTATAATAAAGAGGGGAAGCTGGGGGTCTGAGAATTTCATGGCTTTCTTGGCAAAACCGAACTCAAATATAACTTTGATGTGAAGTTATACACCAGGGATTTCTTCCAATTTCCCATAGCCCCTACTGTTCCAATTGGTGCTCAAATCTGTGAACTGAGGTAGTGGCTGCGGGAAAAGGAAGTAGAGGTGGATACAAATGAGGTTGTAAAAAAAGGGTCCCCCAGGTCTTGGTGACTGATATGCAGGACCTGGCTTATGGGGCAAGAGAACAATCTAGACTCAACTACTGACTTTCATTAAGCCCTTATCGAACATTTCACTTTTCTGAATTCCTAGCATACGTTGTCTAAAGCACATATCATTCAGTTTATTCCTTACTAATATGTTCTCTAATTGTTTTTTGAATGTTGGTCTCTTATCTCCAAGTCTAAGTTTACCCAAACATGAGACATGACTTTGTTTATTTTCTTTGTATTCCCTGTATCGATTAGACCATTACTGAGAAAATACAAAGAGATTTATTAAATAATGCTCTATCATGTGTGTGAAATACAATTTCTTTAGGTAATAATCGAGCCAAACATGTACATCACAGAAAGGAAGTGGCATACAGAGTAACAATACTAATCAAGAGATGGATTGGTAAAATGTTGACATGTTATGATTTTTCCAAATCTAAGACACTAATGTTTGGACACTACTTATTTGTCACTATCTAAGAATTTCATTTCCCAGAGGTACTGAGGGTGAAGATTAGCTTTTTTTTTTTTTTTTCCCGTTATATAAGGCTGTGTTGTAACATAGCTTGGATTATAGTCATTGATTCATTTAGCAACCATTAATGGGTGCGCCCTATGAAATATGTCCTGTCCCATGGAAATGAACGAACACCCTGAAACTCTAGCCCTTCATGGGGTTTGAGGGATGGGTTTCTCTGGGACTAGATAGCAAGGCAAGGAGTTCTAAACTGAAGCAATTGGAAACGCTACTTTCAATAGTATATCAGAAAAAGTTTAGGACACAGAGGGTACAAAATTGCTGAGAGGAACATCAGAAAGCATGCCAAATCTAGCAAGGAACATGGCTAGAATATCAGATAGCAGAATCAGGAGGTCTGATCTAGAAGAAGAGCCACCACAGATGAACCAGACCAAAAACAGGGGCAGAGCATGGAAAGATCCTGAGTAATTGCCTTACTTGAGAACATTCCTGAGGTGTCAAGATTCATAATGCAAAAGTAGTTTAACTCTGGTTAAGGCCTCAATCAGATTAGTCATGAGTGGATTAGGAATCAGACAGGATAATTTCCACTGGAAGAAGCTCTTTGAAGACAGGATCTTTGTTTATTTCATGTTTGCATTCATGTCCCAATTACTCCATTCTGATTTTTTGATGGTCCCTAGTTTACAGCAGAGGAAAAGGAAAATGGACTGTTACCTCCTCATGTTATTAATATAAAGCTTTGTCTGAAAATTATTAATAAGATCATAAACAAAAAACAGCAAGCAGACAATTATTAACACATCCTCTAGCAAGCAGTAAACAAAGAACAGATGCAAACATTACTGTTCCAGTGAATCAACAACACGGTAAAATCAGTATTAGCTTCCAGATACTTTTAAAGTTCCTTCTTATAACATGTCAGCAAATTTGAATGTCATTTTCATGTTTTCCAGAGGGAAGTATGATCTAAGCAGACTTGAGATAGAGCAGAGTAAGAGAAATATCACCCTGAATCGACATTTCAGGTTGGCACGGCCCTAAGCTTGCAGTTTGGTGAATTAATTAATTCCTTCAGGTCTCATTTTCCTAATCTGTACAGTGAAGAAAAAAATGACTGTTTTATACCTGTGTTCCAATGTTATTGTAAAGATAAAATAAGTTAATAAATGTGAATTTGGAAATGAAGGCTTCCTGTGGTACAACTACCATATAAATGCATGGTACCTGAATCAATTGAGAGAGAAATCAGCAATTGATTATTGAGTTGGGAGTCAGCTATGTGTATGTGTGTGTGTGTGTGTGTGTATGTGTATGTGTGTATGTGTGTGTATAATAATATATGTGGGCAAGTATACATATATGTATATATATAATACACATTAATATTTATATTGAGCATCTCCTATGTGCTAGGTAGCATATTTTCAAATTTGAAGTCAGCAAATACCACTCAGCTGTGAGTTCCCACAGAGCCAGAGTCATCTCTTGGAGGAGATGTTACCATGCTTTTTGCATTCCAAGCCCGTTCCCCAGGTGATTCTGTTATCTTCATCTATGGATTGATATGTGGACATGTTGTATGAAGTTAGGTGTAGCAAGGCATTCATGGGCTAGGTCTCTAGAGTAAAGGCAAATCTAAAAACCAAAGCCTGAAAAATAGAGAACCTTCAACGAATACAATTCCAATCAGGAAACCGGTGTCTACTCCTGAATCCCTACTTAACTAGCAGTGTAACCTGGCCCAAGTCAGTTAACTCAATGCTCGAAGTCTCTGCAAGATGACTGGGAAGAGAAAATTTCACCATGCCTGTAAGTGTTTAGCACGTTACTGACACATCACAGGTGCTCGGTAACTGCTGTCTGTCGGTGGTGATGGTTGAGAAAGGACACCAGGGGTCAATAACATGGTTTCCAAACTCTATTTTATTACCTGGCGATGGTAAACAGCAATGCTTCACAAGAAATACTTTCAGAGCATCCTATACTTTTTTCATGTACAATATTTTTTCAGCCAAGACTGAGCTGGTGGGGAAATAAGTTTTAAGAACACACTACTAGCCTTCACTGATTCATTATGGAAATTGCCTACAGGAACTATTTTGTAGCAACATTTTTGAAAAGTTGTAGGCATTTGGCTTCTATGAAAGTGAACTGCCATCTGTTGGTCCTGCAGGCATTTGCACGAGAGTTGTAGCCCTTTCTTTTGATGACTTGTGGCTGGCGCCCCCCCCCCCCTTTTTTTTTTTTCTTCTATTTTTGTGAAGGTCTCAGAGGGAAGTCCCTTCCTGTGCAGGCCACCTTGATTAGTGTTGGATAGTTGTTCTCCTGTCAGCTGATAATGTTCCAATGGCTTGTGCAGTTCAGTTTTGAATGACTCAGTGTCATCTGTGTCAGGCATTTATTTTTAGTACATTTTGCCCCATAGATACGTCTCTGAGATGTGTCTCTTCCATCTGTCTATCTGGCTCAATGCTTCTGTTTAAGTGACACATAAAGCTTTGTGTCCAATTCTTTATACCTAAGCCTTTCCATAGCCCTTCTCTTCCTTATACCATCAAGATAGCCGCACAGAGCTACTGGAATGACTGTTTATTCACATTAGCAAATGGGTTCCTCATGGTCATGACTTCAATATTATAAGTACATGTTAAAAATAGGCTCATTGAAAGTATACAGACACACATGCATGTATGCACACATACACATTTTCATGCAGAAATAGATGTGTATTAATTTATAAGTACACATGTGGAAGTATTTTATAGATATAATGTATCATCAATATTATATTATCATGTTAAAACAGGCACATAAAACATATTTACTTTTGTTTATACAGAAATATATTTTTGCATATAAATATAAACAGATAATATGTTTTGATCAATTTTACATTCTTCTTTTGATTTCTGTTAGGTTTTATATTCCTAAAATTGCCCAGAATATGAATACATGTATATGCAGAAAGGAGTATTTTAACCACTATCCCTTTGTCACTGCTTTAGAATGAAATGTTAAATCTACTTTTGTAGTTATGTTATACTTTAGAGAGTGTTTTGCTGCTTCTCAGTTGTGCTATATAAGAAGCCATGGCCATTTTACAATATGTAGAATAATTTAGGCTATTTGGATCCATTGCATAATTTGCCTCCATGAAGGCTGTCAGGGCTGATTTCCTTTGTCCACAATTGGGCGTGCTCAGTGTGAATTCTGATCTAGGAAAACTCCATTTAGTAGACTTCAAAGATTAGAAATGTATGAATTTAATTTCATCTGCTATTGACCAGGCTGATTTAAGAATTAATATGTCCCTATTTTCTCCTCTTTCTTTTTTATCCATATGCTTTGTCACTAAAAAAATCAATATGCCCATTTTAATTTGGAAATACTACATATTTTTGCATGACATTTGCACATGCAAAAAATACTCAATACCTCTTACGTATATCCTCCTTAACTTATCAGGCATTTCATCTGTCAGCCTGAAAAATAAAGACCTTCAATGAATACAATTCCAATCAGGTAATCTTGCTAGTTCAAAATGAGCTTCAATAGCCCTTGACAGACCCCAGCAGAACTAGCTCACTGTGTGAAAACAAACCACACAATTCTGTTTTTATATACACATTGGTATATGTTGACAGACTATTAAATTGTTTTAATAGGACCTACTTAGGAAAGTGTATATCTTGGTAGTTAAAACCTACTACATTGTAAAGTACACTTTATATGCAAAATATTGCTCTCATAGGAAAATTGTAATTACAATGTTTAGACTTCAAAGCCAAACTATGTTGCTTTGTCTTGTCTTTGGAAAACCTATACTAAGCTAAAACTGTACCTGTCATTGAATCAGCAGTGACGAGGAAAAAAAAAAAGAATCACCTGGGGATTTAGTGGAATATGGAGGGTGTAGGTTGCTGCACAATTAACCACAGTTCTGCTTGATTATTTTTGGTCACAGCTGCAGTCTAGATGAAACATAAATGCCGACCTTTTTTCGTCTCTGAAAATCCTGTTCTTCCATGAAATTTGTTTACCACAGCTTTCTCTCAGAGAAGATGGCGGATAGTGATACATTTTTCAGTTAGTGACAGATTTTGCCAAAGGGGACACGTTTGCCTAGTGAATAAGTAAATCCAGTCCTACTCACACAAGCAGTTATTTCCTTTCATTCTTATCCTGAAGTTGAACTCCCTGGCTGCTTTTGTCATCATATCCCAGAAAGTGAAGGCATGGTCCTAAGTATGAATATGGATCAGTATATCCTCAGCCCTTTGGGCTTAGAGAGAAATACTGTGACTCAGAATTATGCTGCCCACCAAACATTTCCAGTTTAGCAACAGGAATTTGATTTACTTCTTTTCACTCTGAAAATCATGAAAATACTACCAGATTTTCTCTTTCCCCCAAATGATTCTACTAACGTTCAGAAGTGTCTTTTTCTGATTCACAAATGGAGATAGTTCCAAATGTCTTCAGTCAGTTCTCATGTCTTGGTGGGCATTATAAACTCAAACATCCTTCTTGAGACATCCTGGCACATCTCTCTCATCCACTCTGCCACTGCCTGGGAGCCAATCTGCAGGTAAGTTAGGCTATGTAAAGAGAAGATGGGAGAGAAGGCCAGGGAGTGAGCAAGGCAAAGAGCAACTCTGGAAGATGTTATGGTTTTCTAGATGTTCTGTGTATTACACATGGTAGCACTGCCCTGGTGTCTTCAGAGAGGGAGAAGCAGTCCCTTAAGTTGGAAATTGTTTTGCAGTGATGACAATAGCAACAACCCAATAGATGAGAAGAGAAAGGAGAAGATGAAAGGGAGATGCTCATTATCCACAACTTGACTGTTTTCTTAAAGCTGTTTCCAATAAGGGGCTAAGGCAGCACATAATTTGGCCAACTTCCTTTTTCCTTCTTGTTTGGATTATCAAAGCTGCAAGCAATGAAACAGATTTGGAACCCAACCAGGCCTCTGATAGAGTCCCAGCACCCACATGCTTACTTCACTGTGGACAGGCTGATCTCAACATCTTCACCAGAGTGGATGTTCTTCTGTTGTTTTGGAACAGATGTGTTTGCCCTTTTAGAGACACATGGATCAGCACGTTGTGTCCCTGAAACATCTCCAATATGCTAATTTTAGTCCCTCTTCTAATATCTGTAAGCTTCATTTGGTCACTCAAGACTAATCCAGGCCTTCAAAAAGAAACACCTACAGTTGATGGGAACAGGATAGGCCCAAAGAGCCACTTGAGTTGTTTCCATGACCCACCAGTATAAACTATTTGAGGTGAAAGAGCTCTCCTTACTGTGAATAGAAAGCTAGAATTAATTCCATCAAACTGTATAGTTGACATGGTCCACTTTTATCATTATTAAATGCTTTTACTTAAATGATATGACATTATCCATGACATAATGATTTTTAATGCCAACTGGGTATTGTGTATGCATTTAACATCTGTATATCATTTTCACCCATTATCAACCATGCATTGACTCAGGATTCACAATATGCTAGAAACTGATAAATTGTTTAAAAGTTTATGATATTTGCAGGAATAAATACTAAGAAGGAAGATAAAGCACGGTACAAACATTTTGATTTTTGAATGTATTCACTACTTCACAGCAAATAAAATAGAAAGGCTGGAGTGAGACTTGGCCTAGATAATTTTTAAAAGCCCTCCCACCCTCCTCCCAGGGATATTCAGGGATGAGGGTAGTCTAGACCAGGGGGGGATTAACTGACTGTCGTCAAAGACATGCTATCCAGTCCCTTATGACCAGTATCACCATCTCCTGGAGGTTTGTTCTGAATACAGAATCCCAGGCCTCATGATAGATCAACTGAATCAGAATCTGCATTTTAATAAGTTCCCTGGGGGATTGGCAAGTGCATAGAAGTTTGAGAAGACCTACTGTACCACACCACACACTACAACAGCTAGATCCCATATTTGAAGATTATAACTGAGCCTTGGTACCTTCCTCCTTCAAACCTGCCTCGGAGGCTCTGCTGGAGGCACTGAGAAACTGCACTGTACAGGCAAGACATATTTTCCTCTTTTTGTCAGATTGTCCAGAGCAGTGCGAATGCAGGCTCTAGATATTCCAAGTGGCAGAAGGAGCCAAGTCCACTCACAATAATAAGACCAGAATATGTTTTTCATCAGAGAAGCAGAAGTCACATGTGCAAAGTAATAGATTTAAGCCTCTGCGCTATGCACGGTGCATTCATCACACACTGTCTTCTTGCCAATACAAGTGTGATGACCATAGAATAAGACATGACACCTGTTTGACTCAGTAGAGACTCACACAATTCCAACCTTCTTTATCTGGTACATGTGGGGTATCCTTCCTGGTAGCTGGACTATGCAACCATGCCCACTTCTGTTCCTGTTTCTGCCTCTGTCTCCTTATTTCCCACTCCATCTCTATGTCACAATCTATCTAGCTACTCTGCCATTTTCCAAGCATTAGCTGAGGTGGTTCACAGCCAAAGCACAGGATAAAATCATACATCACCCAACCCCTCTTGCCTTCCTACCTTGTGCTTGCTCTCGTGGAATGGCCTTCTCCACTGTGACTGCAAATCCAGCCCTATCTCCCGGAGAGGCCGGTCCATTCTCTTTCTGCTGTACTACATGGTCCCCTTTGCTCTTCAGTCTCTCCCTCCCTCTCTCTCTCTCAGACTCCTGGATGAACCGTGCCAGGACCTCTGAAACCTTGTGCCTCCCCTCAGATTGCTGCATTGCTTTTATCTAGATATGTACATGCCTTGCCTCTCCAACCAGATACAGAAGCCTTTGAGGGTAAGGCCTGTGGCTTTGGATGCTCAAAAAGCTGTGCACTCTGCTGTCCTCGCAGTGAGTCCTCAGCAGCTATGTATTTGGGGTTTGTGTGTGTGTGTGTGTGTGTGTGTGTGTACGTGAATGTGTTTCTCTGTTTTTGTCACAGGGTGAAGAATAGTAGAAAAAGCACTGAGTTCTGAGTCAAAAAATCACAGCATTCTCTAATGACCTTTGTCAAGATATTTCAACTCTGCACCCCAGTTTACTCATGTGTAAAAGGAGGGATTGCACTAGTCATCTCTACATTTCTTTTCAGCTCAGACTTGCTCTATTTCTGTTACTATCCTCAGATAAAATCTCTACTGGCACTGACTGCTTTAAAATCCACTGTAATAGGCACATGCCATATCTGTGCATAGAACAATAATGTCCATCAATTTGCCTCTAAGATACAAAAAAAAAAAAAATCTGATCCTGTCATCATCACCAAGATAGATAGGCTGACTCCATGAAGAAGGTTGGGGAAACAGATCATGATTAATTCGGCAAACATTTATTGAGTACCTCTATGTGCCAGACACTGGGCTGAGCCTTGGGGACACGGTCCTTGAGGCTAGGGGAGAAGCAAACAAAGAAGCCAACAACTGCAGAAGAGCATGCTCTCTTCTACCTTAGAGGTACACATAGCAACACCAGACAGTAGGAGGGCTGGGGATTACTAAAGAAGTGATGGTTCTGGTGAGTTTTCTATAGAGTGAACCATACCAGTGGGCAGGGTTGGGGAGCACAGTGTCTCATGTCTCATGGCAGAGGGAGTGGTAGTTACAGACCTCAAAAGGGGGGAAATAAAAGAAGTTCAGTGTGGTTGAAAGGCAAGAAAGCATAAAGGCAGATATGGCTGAAGAAGAGCAGAACACAGTAGTCCTGTCCACCTAGCTTCCTGGCTAAAGAATGGGAGTTTAGGTTGGACAAACCAGGGGAATTCCCTCTTCCTCAAAAAGAAGCTGCAAATACCCCAAACTCCCGGCCAAGTAAGTACTCTTTGGAAGAATCCAACCAGCCCAGGTCTAAGCCTTGCCATGATAAGGATTCTGTTAACCTTAGCCCATACCAGTTACTCTCATAAGCTCGAGGCAGAAATTATTAACTAGAAATTTTGGAAAAGGGAGAGAGAGAGCAGAGAGAGATTGAAACACAGAAAGACACAAATAGAGACACAGAGAAGGGGGAGACATTCCTAAGGATACAGGAACAGCAAATAACAGACCCAGGATTCACAGAGAGATCCTCTGCCAACAAATTCAATTTTCACTCCTTTTTAGCCTCCAATTTTGAAAAGTTTCCATGTGTTTTTAAAAATCTGCTTAAAGCCATGATATTTCTATAAGTGGCTCTTGCTTCCTGCTGTCCTTGCTGCTCACCAAGGCCACTCTTTATTTCACCCTGGTCCCCAAGCTGCATAAACATGTGGGAAGGGGATAAGGAAGGGGTGGAGGCTACAGCTGCCCTCAGGGCCAGAAGCAGCTGTGGGGACCTGGTGAAACTCCTCCCCCCTCCCACTCTGCTCCATCTAAGTTGGCTTTGAAAAGGCAGACCATTGGGAACCAGGTTTTTATCACTAGTGACTTCCTTTCCCAAGAAATGTGAGCCCTGTGGATATGAAGAATAATTGGTGAAGTACTTTGAGATTTCTTGAATATAAAGGACTGTGTAGGTGTGTAACATTATTATTACCACTTTCTGTTCAAGAAGTGATCTTTAGAAAAAAAAAAAAAACGGTATGTAATTTTCAGCTTTTCTCCCAGACTGGCCTATAGCCATATTTAACATTAATATCATATTCTTTTGGGTGCACATAATTAGGATGTTTTTTATGAATAGTTAACTCTTGACTTGGGGAGTGTATTACATAACATCATCTTTGCTCCATTACTAAGCAGCGAGGAGGCAGAGGTAGCCAACCCTGATGGCCTTCAGTCATAAAAGAGAGGAGAAAATATCTGCAATATATCAACTAAGGCTGCTTGCTAAGACATCATTTGAAAAGATACCATGAATATATACAATTCTTTTAAATTAATAAACAACTTCCTTTATAGTGATCCTTTAGGTACATTGGAAGCCTTTTCATGGGGTACCAGAATCATCAATTTCACTAGAGTACAAGACATTTCTTTGAGCTCCCTCCAGGCTTAGATAATTTCACAAGTTCACTCTAAGGTGGGAGTTGGACAGGATCTCAAGGATTGCTCTAAAACCATAGCAAGCTTTTAAAGATAACAGACATATTTGTATCTTAACAACAGTCCTGATTCTTTATATATCCTCTTCTTGAGACACCTTGGTTCATCCCATCTGCAGGGATTTCCCTGCAGATGGTGAGATGACTTGAACATGGGAATCTTGCCTCAGTCCCAGCCTGTTTGTTCCTCACACTATGAATTATCCTTGGTGTCCAATACTTCTTAAAAGAAAAATTACACATATTTTAAAAATAGACTTTATTTTTTAGAAGAGTTTTAGATGTGCATAAAAATGTAAAAGATTGTTACAGAGACTTTGCATATATCTCTGAACCCAATTTTCCCTGTTATTAACAGCTTACGTTCATATGATATTCTGTTGTATTAATAAATCAATACTGACATATATAATTAACTAAGGCCCATAGTTTATTTAGATCACCTTAGTGTTTACCTAATGAACTTTTTCTGTTTCAAGATCCTGTCTAGGACACTACATTACATTTAGTTGTCATGTCTCCTCAAGCTTCTCTTGGCTATGGCAGTTTCTCAGACTGTTTTTGATGACCTTGACAGTTGTGAGGAGTGCTCCTCAGGTATCTTGAAGAATGTCCCACTATTGGGATTTATATAATGTATTTTTCATGATAATACTGGAGCTATGGGTTCTTGGGAGAAGACCACATGGATAGAGTGCCATTTTCATCACATCATATCAAAGGCATAAACTATCAACATGATTTATGGTTGTTGGTGTTGGCATTGATCACCTGGCTGAGGCAGTACTTGTCATGTTTCTCCACTGTAAAGTTACTCTTCCTCCCCATGCCCCTTTCCATTCTGTCTTCTTTGGACGGAAGTCACTATGTGTAGCCCATACCTAAGGATTGGGAGTTATGCACCCCCTTCTTGAGGGTGGTTCACCTCCATAAATTACTTGGAACTTCCCTATGTGGGGAGATTTGACTTTTATTCCCCATTTATGAATGTGTTCAATAATTTACTTATAACAATATGTGTTCATGGATATTTATTTTATATTTTGGCTTACAATCTAATATCACTTTGCTATTCAGATTGTTCCCACTTTGGCCATTGGGAGCTCTTTCAGTTGGCTTCTGTGCCCCTTTTACATATTCCTATCAATATGTTGGCTTTTACGTTTTTTGTACTTTTTAAAACATTTTTATTTATTTGTTCATAAGAGACACAGAGAGAAAGGCAGAGATATAGGCAGAGGGAGAAGCAGGCTCCCTGTGGGGAGCCTGATGTGGGACTCAATCCCGTCCTGAGCAGAAGGCAGATGCTCAACCACTAAGCCACCCAGGTGTCCCTTTTGTACTTGTTTTTAGCACATCCTTATTTTCTGGCACTATAAGATGCTCCAGGTTCATCTTGTATACATGCTTTTCATTGGTGGAAAAAATCTGGTCACCAGAGGTTGTGGTCCCTTTAAAGAGATTTGCCCTCAACCTTTGAATGAGCCAGCAAGTAGATGTAGTTGAAAACCCCGCACTGACTGGTACCTTGTGGAAACAGAGTTGCATCCTCCTAACTGAGAAAGTGGCCCAGGCTTCAGGTGTCATTGTGCATGGATGTGAGGGAGGAAGGCACAGACATGAAGGTGACCGGACAGAAAAATATCAGAAAGAGATTGCAGCCTAGGGCCATGTCTCTTCCCGAGACCAAGTTCTATTTTCTCAAGCTCAGAGGACTGATCATTCGCAGCTGAGAGCAACCACATAGCCAACCTGATCCATCTGCTCACAGAACATTTGAGTTGAGGCAGCCAGTTTTTAAAGACATTTGGGGGAAATCTTTGGTTTAGACAGGAGCGAGAAACAGGGAGAGCAGAGAGAAGCATCTCCCTGGTGTCATGTGCCAACCGAAATTAACAACTAATGAAAGCAGATTGTATTTAGCAGATTTTAATATAAATTAGGTTAATGGTGACACATTTGAAATAGTGCACTGAAAAATCAGTCTGTAATAACAAGCTAACAGATGTTGGCATTTTTATTATTAATTATACATTTCATTATCATCTGATTATTGTCAAACATCATCATACAGAAAAAAATCGTATAAATGATTCATACACATTTGTTACGTTGTTAAGGGGTGTTAGTGTCTGTTTTATTAATGCAATGACGAGTATTCTAGTATCATTCCAAAAATCTTAAGTTTAATTAAGACTATTGAGGCATACACAATGTGTAACAATAATCTTTATCTGTGCTAGTCATTGGAGGATCTCAAAGAATTTCACATCCTTATTTGTTTTACTCACCCTTCTAGCTTCCTCAGTGTAAGGCCTATAGTGAGGAGGTTAAGGTTCTCAGGGAATATTACTGAACAAATATAACGGCATCATCACATACCATATTATTATTTCTCAAAAAGATCCCCGAGAGAAGCCATTATGAACCTGCTGTTCTGGAGTCTGGGGAACTGAGAAATTGGGTGTTTGTCTTAGATAAGCAAAATGAAATTAAGAAATGGGTAGCATAAATAGCCAGTCACCAGACCAATACAATTTTAGTTGTTTTTTTTTTTTTCAGATACTCTTGTTCAAATCTGCTTATACAATATAGATCCTACAGATAGTCTGTCTGTGGCAGCAGCATAAGCTTTTGACTTGGATATTATTCTGGTTATGGTTTGCTGAATACTTCAGACAGACACCGTAATAAAGTCTTGTGATGCATGCTTTCTTCTGGGACTTGTATTAAGCAAGTAGCTTCTTAGCTTTGTTGGAGTGTGGGTCATTGATGAAGACAGCCAAGCATGGTGTAGAAGCACCAGATGTTCCCTCTGTAAAGAACTGGTGATGGAGCTGGAGACACTTAGCAGAAAGGACAGCTTATATCTGACTAGTGGGCAAATACCCTTTTTGCATGATTTAAAGGTTCTAAAAACCCTCCTGAAAATATCTTCTCCCAAAAGCTTATCATAGCATCATACCTCTTTCCAACCTGATCTGTGATTCTCAATGTGAAAGTCATTCCCCTTGGAAAACTGGTAAAATGCTAGTGATAGAAAGTGATTGTGAAATGCTCCCATTTCTTAAACATAGAGGAAGGCTCATGAGTTCTCTGCCATTGAGACACAAGGGAAAAAAGTATGTCCTGTATTAGTCCAGTGATTTACCTGGGAGCACTACCCTGGCTCTTAGAACATAGAGCAGTGGATGGGCCAGCCAAGCAGCTGCCCATGACCCAAATCCACATGGGGTGATGGGGAATGAACAGAGATAACACAAGATTCAAAATATCACATCAATCAGAACCTCTCAGGGAGAATGCTGTTTGGGGTAGAAAGGAGTATTTTATTTTTTTATTTTATTTTATTTATTTTATTTTATTTTATTTTATTTTATTTATTTTATTTTGAAAGGAGTATTTTATTAGCTGCTAGGGTATAAGTCAAAGTCTTCTGGAGTGTGCTCTGGCAACAATAGGTGGCAGCTACATTGGCTTTCTAGAGGATGTGCTCAGATCAAAATGGACCTTTTGTTTCTCTGAGAAAATGTAAGAAAATTGTGTCCAGAGCTGAGTTGCTGAGAATCATTAATGGGATCTGAGCTTGTCACTGCTGAGCTCCCTTCTCTGCCCTTCTCTCAATAGCACTGAACTCACTTCTACTTCAGGCTCAACCACTATTTCAAGAACACTGAGTTAACTGGGCATCAATTTATCAGCCTGCTGAGTTTGTCCGCACATCTCAGCCCAGCCTACAATAGCCACGGGCAGGTATGGAAATAATAATGAAAAATACTTAGGGAAACCTCTAAGGGGGGATCAGCTAGCAACATTGAGAAGAGATTTGTATATGCATCAGGTAGGGCTCAAGGCCCCTCTGCACTGCAGGTCCCAGTGCTACGGCAGTGCTGCAGTAACTGAAGCCAGTATGTGGCTTTTCCTCACTGACCCTGTACAGTGCTGCCTGCAGGGACTGCTAAAACTGCACTGGGGTGACCTTTTCTTGGTCACAAGATGTTCTTGATGTTAGAGGCATGGAATCATGTAAGGAAGTAAGAGAAGAGGACTAACCAGAAGGCATCACCTGGGGTTTGGGTAATTGCAGAAGCAGGGAGCTCTCAGAGTGTACTGTAGCCAAGGAGGGCAGGTTCAGCTTGATGAGAAATCTGGGGTAGGTAAATTCAGGGGATGGCTCTAATCTATGTTGAAAAGGAGAGAGAGAGAGAGAGAGAGAGAGAGAGAGAGAGAGAGAGAAAGCCTTGTGAACAGTCTGCACCGGTTTCATAATTCTGCTCATGCTTGGCTTTAATAAGAGTTTACCAGGGACAAAGAGGTGCATTCATTTCTCTTTGGGTGTTATGCTAGTTCATCCTTGATCAACATTAATCTTCAAGAGTATAATTCAAGTTTTAAAAACTGCCTGTAGTTCAGAAAAGAGGAAATTCTATCTGTGGCATTCTTTATTCTATTACTATTTTAATTTTTCATAATTTAATAACTTTTTGTAAATGTAAAAAGTTGTGCAACCATCACCACAATCCAGTTTTAGAATATTTCCATCACCTCTGAAAGTTTCTTGTGCCTGTTTGTAGTCAATCCTGCTCCCCCTCTGCATCAGCTTTGAGAGCAAAAGCAATACATGCAGGGTGAATATTCAAGACTGCTTCTGTGAAAACAATTGTGTGCTTGAGGCTCCTAAATAGAATGATCATCCTTAGTAATAAGATTTTTCTAACATTTAAGTTTTTAAAATTTTTATTTTTTGGTCAGGGGCAGTCTTTATGGATACTGACAACCAGGAGAGAGTTCCTGACTCATGTGTATTTAGTTAAAATGTACATAACATCTGTCATGCATGCCTGTTGATGTGGTTGCCTGGTTGTCAAAAATCAGATCTGCAATTTTGGCTGTATGTTTTGATGCCCTGGTATAGGATATTTTCCAACATCAACAACAAATTCTCTGATTCTCCAGACACCAACTGCATGCTCAACAATTCAATTTTTACACCACGTGCCCAGTGTTAGCATAGACCTCAAAGCTTAAGGGTTCAGTCCCACAAGACTATCCCCCACTTCAGATGCTGGGTTTAAGTCCTGGGACTCCTGTACTTTTGACTGACTGGCTATAAATCAAGGGTTCCCATGTCCTCTTCCTCAGATTCTATAATTTGCTAAATAGCTCACAGAACTTAGGAATACACTTTACTTTCTTTTCCTACTTCATTATAGAGGACATTTTAAAGGATACTAAGGATAGCCAGATGAAGAAGTACATAGGGTAAGGTCCTAAAGAGTCTCAAGGGCAGGAGCTTCTGTTCTCTGCAGCTGGTGTACACTACCTTTCCAGCACATGGCTGTGTTCACTAACCTGGAAGCTCTTGGAACTGCATCATTTAAGGTTTGTAATGTCTTGTTATGTGGATATGGTTGATTAAATCACTCGCCACCAGTGATTGACTCAATCTCCAGCCCCCTTCTCTCTCTGGAGGTTGAGGGGAGGCTGAAAATTCCAAGTTTCTAATCAAGGCTTGATCTTTCTAGTGACCAGTCTCCATCTGAAGCTATACAGGGGCTACCAAGAGTGACCTTATTAGAACAAAATATACTCCTATAACCTTTATCACTCAGGGAATTCCAAGAGTTTTCGGAGCTCTGTTCCCATACCTGGGACTACTTGAGAAAGTCCAGTTCACAGGTTATATCTCTAGATTCTGACCTAGTTGATCTTAGTGGGGTCTGGATGATTTTACTTATTTTTTAAAGATTGTATTTATTTATTTATGAGGGGCAGAGAGAGAGAGAGAGGCAGAGGCATAGGCAGAGGGACAAATAGGCTCCCTGCGAGGAGCCCAATGCAGGACTCGATCCTAGGACCCTAGGAGCACAACCTGAGCCAAAGGCAGACGCCCAACCACTGAGCCACCCAGGCATCCATGTCTGGATGATTTCAAAAGTGGTATACATGAGTCTAAGGTATAGCTGAATTTGATAATCACTGTTAAATATCTGTTAATCACCTACACGCTTAGCAGGGGCTATACTGAACCTTTTACGGCAATTACAAAGGGAAATAAAACTTACTCCAATACCTCAGGGGTTTTATAATCTAGACTTAGGATCAGATAAATGAGTGCATATATTATAAAACAAAGAAATGTGATAAGGTGTGTTATCATTTTATGAAGACATAATAAAGAAACCATTGCTTTTGGCTACAGGGAATAGAGAGGGCTCTAAAGAGGTGGAGGACTGTGGTCTGGGCTTTGAAACATGAGTCTAACTGTTATATGTAGAGAATGTGGTATAGGCATTACAGTCTCAGTATATGACTTATCCTCAAATTTCATTGACAACTCTGATGTCTTATTATTATGGAATGAACAATAACCTTCCTTTTCTTGCCTTCTTTATTCTAGAAGGAAAAATAACCTTTCCATTGAAAATGCTACGTATACATTTATGTATTTAGCAAAGATCCTTTATTCCTTACTTTACAAAGAATTTGAGATTAACATCGCAAAAATCGGTGAGGACCAAAATAAATACATCCCGTGTTCTGGTACACCTCACTCTGGCAAACAAAGTACTTGGTATGTGCTTGACACATTTCAAATGAAGAGTCAACCCATGGTCTGGGAAGGAAAGTGTGCTAAGATAGACCTGTGGAATAACACCTGTTCTGATGTTAATACTAATTTAATACTAATTTGCAGGACTGTTTATTTCATAAGTGAAGGGTGTTTGTATCTCAAGTCTGTGTGTTCTAAATTTTCCATAAAATGGTATAATCATTTCCTAAAGGAAAGTTTTAGAGGTTTATAGCATCTGGCCTTTGTTAGGGAGTAGAGAAGACAGTCCACATAGGACTTATCATGGAGGAACAGAGTCTAATTGCTCAAAGGTCATGGCACTGAGATGATAAGGTAGAGGAGTTCAAGGTAGCTCCAAGCTATTAACAGAATTCTGGTGTTCACTGTACCATTTAAAGAGTCAGTGATTTATTCCATTCATTTGTTAATTATCTTTGTGATTCTAATGACTAGAAGATGTCATCTTCACTGATAAGAGAATTTCTAAAGTGAGGGTCCTAGATGAAAATCACACGTAAAAACACATCCCTCTGGTGGAATCTTCTAAGTGAAGGGATTTCACTTATCATATATATGATGTCGTTGAAGACATCTTCTGGTGGGAATTACAATCTAAATTTGGCAATTACTATTAGAGACTTTTGTTTTAAAGAAGTCACATATAAAATATTAAAATCAAAAGGGAACTTCTGATTCATCCAGGATGGAGTAGCCCAATTATACCAAGATCTTACCTTTTACAACTAAAAAAAAACCCTGGACATCATACAACAACAAATATAAGTAGGTTCTGAAAGAGGCAAACTGTATAGGGACATCAGGATTTAAGGAATGATGAGGTGGTGAGTTCCCTGGATTTCTTTATTGTGCCCATATATTCCTTGTAAGGGGATTCAGAAGCCAATAGGCACAGACTTAAAAAGTGCCATAAAAGACATGTTCCCCCAGACAAAATACCAGGAACAGGGTGACCTAAAAAAAGAAAACTTTTTGACAATACCTGCCATACTCCTGTCAAACACCCATAGAAAACCTGTACCATCACTTCCTATGAGCTTTCAATAGGGAAAGTGGATAACTAATCTATCACTCCATACACCACATCTGGAGAAGTGAGCAGTGCTCTGATCCCTTTGCCTAGTGGTGTTGATGGGCAAGAAGCTGATCTTCTATTTCCTACCCAGCAGACAGAAGCAGTGCTTCAATTTCTCCTAGCGGTAGGGTAGTCAGCAAGGTCTAGCAGTGACTTGGCCCTCCATACCAACCCAGTAACAATGAGACTGAACAAGGTTAGTTGATACTCTAGTCTCCCTCCCTTCCCCACATGTGGTATATCATGTGATGCAGGAGGTAATTGAGCCTCCATTCCTGCCACCCACCCAAAATCAATGAGAGTTTGAGGAAGGACTGGTGGCACTCTGCATCCTCTCCTCCCCTCCTATGGTGGCAAGGGGCCCAGTAAGGAGGTGAACTTCTGCTCTTACCCTGCAGCAATAAAGTGTTGTGAATCAACCCTCCTTCCCTGGTTGGACCAGTGTGGTGATCTTCCACCCAACTCAAGACAATGAGGGAGTATAAATTGGTGTTCCACTTTTGTCAGGAAGGTGGTTAGTAGCATCAAAAGGGGAGCTGAATGTCTATCTACAACAAAGAAATATGAGTAGGGATCCCTGGGTGGCGCAGTGGTTTGGCGCCTGCCTTTGGCCCAGGGCACGGTCCTGGAGACCCGGGATCGAATCCCACGTCGGGCTCCCGGTGCATGGAGCCTGCTTCTCCCTCTGCCTGTGTCTCTGCCTCTCTCTCTGTGTGACTATCATAAATAAATAAAAATTTAAAAAAAAAAAAAAAAAAAAAAAAAAAAAAAAAAAGAAATATGAGTAAGTGCCCTACTTTTGCTGGTGTTGTATTGGTGTGGTCTAGCAGGAAGCTAATCATATACACCAAACTGACCTTCATTATATGTGCCAACTGTGGTTGGGAGGGAGACTGCCTGCCAAAAAAGGAGATTAAATAGGATCCAGAGTCTCATACTATAATATCCCAAAATGTTCCAGATACAATAGTAAAATCTCTAATCATATCAAGAACCAGGAAAATCACAACATGAATGAGAAAAGATAACCTAAAGACATCAAAACCAAGATGAATCAAGTGTTGGAATTATCTGATGAGAACTTTAAAGCAGCCATAATAAAAACGTCTTAATAAGTAATTACAAATTACCTTGTAACAAATGAAAAAAAGGAATATAAGCAAAGAAGGAGAATTTATAAAAAAATGGTAATTACAGAAATAAAAAATGTAATAATAAAAATAAAAACTGGGTGAATGAGTTTGATAGAGAGTGGAAATGACACAGAATAGAATCAATGAACCTGAGGACAGATCAATATAATTTACCTACTGTGAACAACAGAGGGAAAATAGACTGGAAAAATTAACTGAGTCTTGAGGGATCTGTGGGACAATAACAAAGTAGCATTTGTATCTTCAGAACTCAGACGGAAAAGAGAGAGAGCATGTTACTGAAAAGTATTCAATTTAATAATAGCTGAAAACTCTGTAGATTTGACAAATGACATAAATCTACAGATTAAAGAAGTTGAGCAAATCCCGAATAGGATAAGCCTACCAAAGTTCATATCAAGACACATTATAATTCAATTTCTGAAAACTAAACAAAAGAAAAAAATGTGAAAGCAGCCTTAGTGAAATTAACTTATAGGAAACACCAATTTGAATGACAGCATATTTCTTATCTGAAGCCATAGAAGCCAGAAGAAGTGCCACATAATTTTCAAGTAGTGAAAGAGAGAACTATCAACTATCATCCAGTGAGATTACCCTTTAACAATAAAAGGGAAATAAAGGCATTCTCAGATTAAAAGAAAACAAGGAAAATCTGTTACTAGAAAACATATCCTTAAAGAATGGCTGAAGAGTAAATATGGCTAAAGAAAGTAAATAAGATTGGAAAGAACGTTAGAATGGGTGAAAATAGGAGTAAATATAATCGAGTATCTTCTCATTCTTTTCTTAAATATTATTTGATGGCTGAAGCAAAGATTATAACACCATCTACTGTGGTGTTCAATATATGTAGAGGACATAATTAAGACAATTGTGTTTAAAGTGGGGAGGGTAAAAGAACCTAAATGGAATTAGGGTTTCTACACTTCTCTGTGATAAGTTATGTATGTATATTATATTAAGTAAAGGAAATTAAGAAAGTTATAGATAATAATACACTCATAAGAATTATAAATAAATCAAGTTAGAATCCTAAAAATATGTTGAAATAACTCACAGTAAAACATGAAAAAAGAACAGAGTAATGAGAAATAGTGGAAGCAGAAAACAACAAAATGACAAACTTAAGCCCTAACATGCCAATCATTATCTTAAATGTAAATGGTCTAAATACACCTGACAATAAAGATTGGCAGAGCTGATAAAGGAAAAAAAAAAAGCATGGTTTAATTATATGCTGTCTACTAGAAATTCACTTCAAATTCAAGGGTATACGAATGTTGAAAGTAAAAGGATGGAAAAAATATACCATGCAAACAGTAACCGAAAAAAAAAAAAACATAAGTGGCTATATTAATATCAGTTAAATAGAATTCACAGTAAAGAAAAATTACGAGACACAGAGGGATCAATTCATTGGGAAGTCAAAATGATCTTAAATATGTACCTATCAAATAAAAGAGTCTCAAATGAACCAAAAGCTGGCAGAGCTGAAAAGCAAAATAGACATACAATTATGGCTGGAGGCCTCAACATGCCCTTTGCAGCAACTGATAGGACTACTAGACAGAAAATCAGCAAGGCTATACAACACCTGAACAACAAAAACAATCAATATGATCTAACCAACACAGCATATTCTATTCCAGAATAGCAAATTACACCTTTTTAATAAGTTCCCATGGTACATACTCCCTAAGATAGACTATCCTGTGCCATAAAACAAACCTCAACAAATTCAAAAGAATCTAAGTCATACTATGTTCTCTGACCATACTAGAAGAAACAAAAAGAAAATAGGAAAAATCTTGAAATACTTGAAAATTAAGCAACCACTTCTAAATAAGCCGTGGTCAAAGAGGAAGTCTCAAAAGAAATTTTTTAAAAATATAGAGCTAAATAATAATGGAAATACAACATATCAAAATATGTGGGATGCAGTCAAAGCCAGTGGTAAGAGGAAATTTTATAGCACTGAATGCTTATATTAGAAATGACAAAATGTAAAAAATCAATAACCTAAATTCCTATCTCAAGAAACTAAGAGCAAAAGAAAGCAAAATAAGTCCAAAGCAAGCAAGAGAAAGAAAATAATAAAGAGCATAAATCAATGAAATTGGAAAGAAGAAAATGATAGGACAAAAATCAATGAAACAAAAATACAGCTATTTGGAAAAAATCAATAAAATTGATAAATCTTTAGCAAGACTGATGAAGGATAAAAAAGAAAGAAGACAGGGGATATCACTTCAGATCTTACCACCAGAATAATTAAGAAATATGTATTAGTTCCTATGACTACTGTAACAAATTACCACAAACATGGTACTTTAAAACAACACATTTATTCTCTCACAGTTCTGGAGATCAGAATTCCAAAATCATTTTCATTAAGTCTCCCTCTGGAGGGTCTAGGGAGGGATCTATTTCTTTGCCATTTTCAGCTTCTGGCTTTTCATTTTTTGTACTCCTGGCTCATGGGATCTTCTTCTATCTTAAAAGCCAGAAGCTTAATTTCTTGGTTCAGTCACCACATTGCCTTCTCCATTTTTAGCCAAATCTCCCTCAGCCTCCATCTTATAAGGACACATTTGATTGCATTTATGGCCCACCTCTATAATCCAGGATAATCTCCCCATTTCAAGATACTTAAATTACATCAGCAAAGCCTCTTGTTGCCATATAAGGTAACATTTACAGATTCCAGGAATTAGAATCTGGATATCTTTGAAGGCCATTATTCAGCCTACTACAGAATCTAACAAATAACTTTATATTTATAAATTCTACAATCTAGAGTAAATGGATTTCAAAAATCATAAACTACCCAAATTCAACCAAAATGAAATAGAAAACCTGAACAGTCTTGAAATCATTAAAGACATTTAATGCTTAATTAAAAATCACCTGAAAAAGAAATTTCCAGGCCCAGAAGTCATCACTGAAGAATTATACCAAACATTTAAGGAATTAACACCAATCTTATATAATCTCTTCTAGATAATAAAGAGGAAACATATCGCAACTTATTTATAGGCTAAAATTATCCTGATACCAAAATCAGACAAAGTACAAAAAATTACAGTCTAATATTTGTCATGAACTTCGATGCAAAATCCTCAAAAACTTTTAGCAAATCAAATTCCATAATACATAAATAGAATTGTACACCATTCCAGGTGGGATTTAATCCAAGTATGAAAGCCTGGTAAAGCATTCAAAAAATCAATCAATGTAATACATTATACCAACAGAATAAAAGAGAAAAAAAATCACATGATCATAAGAAGTTAATACAGAAGAAGCATTTGCCAAACTCTAAACTCTATTTATGATTTTAAAAACCTAGCAAAGTAGAAATAGAGGAAAACTTGATTTATTTTATTATTATTTTTTTTAAAGATCTTATTTATTTATTCACGAGAGACACACAGAGAGAGAGGCAGAGACACAGGCAGAGGGAGAAGCAGGCTCCATGCAGGGAGCCCGATGTGGGACTCGATCCCGGTCTCCAGGATCACAACCCTGGCTGAAGGCGGCGCTAAACCACTGAGCAACCCGGGCTGCCCCTAGAAGGAGACTTGATTCAAAAGATCTGCAGAAAGCCAATAATTGGTATCATACATAATGGTGAAAGGCTGAATATTGTCCTAAGACTTGGAACCAAGCAGGAATGCCCACTTTTATTACTCTTTCAACATAAAACTGGCATTCCTAGTCACTGCAGCAAGCAAGGAAAAGAAAGAAAAGACATATCAACTGGAAAGGAAGAAATAAAACTGTTTCTATTTGCAGATAACATGATTGTCAAAATGGAAAATCTCAAAGAATCTACATTGCAAACTCCTAGAACTAATGAGTTCATCAAGGTCATTGGATACAAGAACAATACCTTATTTCAACGTAACTAACAATGAATATGTAAAACTGAAAATTAAAAACACAGTATCATGAAATTCACTCCTAAAAAATAAAATACTTAGATAAAATTAACAAAATATGTATAGGATCTATATGATGAAAAT
Organism: Canis aureus; assembly: GCF_053574225.1. Lineage (NCBI taxonomy): Eukaryota > Metazoa > Chordata > Mammalia > Carnivora > Canidae > Canis > Canis aureus. Next base: position 18,674,972 of record NC_135642.1, on the reverse strand, counting down.
TAAAATACTGATGTAAGAAATTAAAGGAAATTTTAAAAAATCAAGAGATACACCATGTTCATGAATGGAAGTCTCAATGTAGTAAAAATATCAATTGTCTTCTCCAAATTCACCCATTGATTTAATGCAGTTCCTACCTGGCTCCTGGGAATTTTTTTTTGTATCCATAGACAAGCTCATTGTAAAGTTTGTATGGATGAGTGCAAGCTTTAGATTAGCTGAAACAAACTCAAGAAAGAATAATAAAGTAGGAGGAACCACTCACTCCAAAATTACAGCCTAGTAGATAGTGGAGAAATCAGCCCACCCAATTTCATGATTTATTATATACGTACAATAATCAAGAGTGTACAGTATTAGTGGAGGAATGTATACACAGATAAATGACACAAAATACAGAACTTAGAAATAGACCCAAACAGATTGCCCAATTGATTTTTGACAAAGATATAGAAAAGCAATTCAATAGAGGAAGGATTGCCTTTCCAACAAATGGTGCTGGAGTATAAGTAAAAAATAGATCGGATCTTGATCTGAACCTCACAGCTTATTAAAAAACTGGCTCAATATGAATCACAGACTTAAATGTAAAATTAAAACTATAAACCTTTTAGGAAAAAAAAAGAGAACATCTTCAGAATTGAGGGCTATGCAAAAAATTTATAGACCTGACATTAAAAGTATAATCCATAAAATAAAAAATACATCAAATATCTTCAAAATTAAAAACTTTTGCTCTGCAAAAGAGCATATTAAGAGGATGAAAAGATAGGTTATGGATTGAGAGAAAGGATTTGCAAACCTCATATCTGACAAGAAACTAGGATCTAGGGTATTTTAGAAACCACCAAAACTAAATAGTAAAAATCAAATAATCCAATTAGGAAATGAGGAGAATTTATTGAAGACTACACATAGATGGCTAATAAGCACATCAAGATATGCTCAACATCAGTAGTTATTAGGGAAATGCAAATTAAAACCACAATAGATATTACTGCACATCTAACAGAATGGCTAAAATAAAAAAACAGTGACAACACTGAAAGCTGATGAGAATGAGAGAAACTGAATCACATACATAGTTGATGAGAATGTAAAATGATACAGCTACTCTAGAAAATAGTTTGGTAGTTTCTTAGAAAAAGGAAACATTTGACTACCATACAGCCTGGCAATTACAATATTGAGCATTTAACTTTGAGAAATGAAAACTTACATTCACACAGAAACCTGTACACAAATGTTCATAATAGCTTTATTTTATAATAATAGTTTTATAATAGTTTTATTTATAATAGCCAAAAACTAGAAACAACCCAGATGGGTGAATGGTTAAACTGTGGTACACGCACAGCATGTAATCAAAAGTGTGTGATATTAGAGGATGAGTAAGCTAACAGAATAGGATAGCATGTAACACTATTCAGCAAAAGAAAGTGGGTTTAAATTATTGATACATGCAACAATGTGGATGAATCTTCAGGTAACTATTCTGGGTGAAAAAAGGCAATCCCAGTAGGTTACATACTGTGTAAGTTCATTTATACAACATCCTTGAAATGATAAAAATTATAGGATTGGAGAACAGGTGAGTGGTTGCTGGGAGTTAGGGGCCAAGGGAAGGGAGAGGATTTGGTGTGGTTATAGAAGGGAAATAGGAAGGATCCCTGTGGTGATGGAACCATACTCTACCTTGACTGTAAAATGTCAATATCCTGGTGTGATATTGCGCCATAGTTTTGTAAGATATTACCATTGGAGGAAACTGGGTAAAGTGTACAGAGGATCTCTCTGGACTAGTTCTAAGAATTGGATTTGAATCTAAAATTATTTCAAAGTGAAACATTTAATTTAAAAAAATCAAATGGAGGTGAGAGGAGGGTTAACCATTTATTGAGCATTTCCTATGAGGCAGACACATAGCTGAATGCTTTTCACGTATTACAGCATATATCCTCACAGTATCTCTGGGAGGTATGGATCATTGTCCCATTTCACAGATGGGAAACTGTAGTGGCTTAGAGATGAGAATTAAATTTATTTAACGAACATAATTGATAGAGGCAGAGCTAGAATTTTAACCCTGATCAAACTTAAAAGTTAGAACACAGGTCAATTTGATCAATTAATTGTTTCATTTACCTATTTCCACGTCACCATGATTTTTGCTTATTGGGTACATTATATACTCTTGGTAGTGTTCCTTTTAACAGTCTGATCTCAAAGCAGCATTTGCTATAACCAGATCTGAGAATGATTGTGTCAAAGACAAAGATGAATTTATTTTTGTTTCTTTACTTCCCCCCGCTATCTTCAACCCACATCACCAGAGCAGGAGGAGGTTGGGAGTAATTGCCAAGCTAGTCAGTGGCACCACCTATAACAGCTGTCTCACTAATCACCCTCAGCATACCAAACAGGAAAACTTGGCTGTGGCAATAAGGTAGGCTCTCCTTCTACCAGCTTCTCTGCAGAATTGCACTTTTTGGTAAGTAACTGTCTTTCTTGTTTCATATGATGTCCCTACTATAAACGTTCCTTTATGCCTCCCATCCTGTCAAATGATTTTAAGCATTAGGAAATTAAATTATGAACATCCCTCAAACACAAAATTGCATGCATTGTGGAACATCTCCATCAGCCAAAGCATTGATATTTTTTGGTAGATAATTCAAGGCTGACTCCCAGTTACTTGGTTTATGCCCACCTTCATGAACAAGAAGGCTCATAATGCATTTCCAAAATTAAAAGAGTATAAAATGGGCATGACGTGAGACACCTGGGTGGCTCAGTGGTTAAGCATCTGCTTTCGGCTCAAGTTGTGATCCTGGGGTCCTGGGATCAAGTCCTCCATGAGGCTCCCTACAGGGAGCCTGCTTCTCCCTCTTCCTGTGTCTCTGCCTCTCTCTGTGTGTCTCTCATGAATAAATAAATAATTTTTTTAAAAAATGGACATGATGTATATAGAAGGGCAGTTCAGGAAAACATAACAGTAACAGTAGCAGCTGCCACAACAAAAACCCACTATCTTCATACTGCTCAGGTGCTTTCTTTAATTCATCTTTCTTGGTTTCTTGGTCAAATGAAAACATTGAAAACTCTCCCCGCCCCCCGCCTTTTTTTTTTTATTTTTTATTTGGATGAGAAAGGAAGGGTATTATTGAAGAGTCTCCATTTCTCCAAGTCTCTGGGAAGTTGCCAATGATAGTAATTTAGAAAGTCCACATTCAGGGTTTCTGGCCACTTTTATTAAAAGGAGGACTTCTGGGTTGGACTACCATTGACATGCCCATTAGAGGGTAGCCACATGCTCAGAGAACTCCCATTCTTTTACGTTACAGATCATAGCATCAGTACATTTAGGAAACCCCATGCCTGCTCTTCTGTCCCCAGGTTTCGATAGGGAAGTAGCCTTAGAATCCTGATTGCATATAGAGCCAGCGAGGCTGGGGCAGCCCTTTCCACCATGCCCTCAGAGTTCCTGGGTGAGCGACACACATACATTCCTAGGGCCTGAATCTTACCCAACAACCTGACTGGAGCAGTCTTCTGGCCTAGGAACTCTGGCTGCCTGGAAGGAGCTTTTCTCATGGGTACGGAAAGCAGTTCTGTATGCTCTATGATCGAAGCACAAGTTATATATGTAAAAAGTCTACTAATGCTCAGTCTCCCTCTTCTCTCTCTCTCTCTCCCTCTCTTCCTTCCTTTGCTCTTCCTCTCTTCCCTTTAATCCCCTCTCTTGGCTTTTCAGAATCTCTTGCATCTTCAAGCCCAGAGAATCTTTAGTTAGTGTTATGTCTTAACTAGCAGTCTCCAAAGTGAAGTATAGTTGCCTCAGAGCTATGAAAATTATTATTATTAGAGTGTAAGAGGAAAATACATGAAATTATATTTGCCTCTAGTTCGTTGCATCCTTTTTTAAATTCCATTTTTATAAATGTATAAAATTTAGTAGTACACAGTCATGCATGTAATTTATAAGTAAATAAACATTCATATTTTTGTATGTATTCTCAATAGATATTTTACTAATCAAGACACAAACATCAAAACTATGGAGCGCGCCCATCTAAACCATGCTTGGCAGATGACTGCCTATCTTTTTAGGGAGAGAGATTTTTGCAACCTTCAGTACTGACTAGTCTAAATATTTTATCGCTGTGTTTGTGCGTTCACTCACTTTAATCACTTAAAATTATTATAGCATATAACAATTAGGCCATAAGCTAGGTAAATGGCTTTGGCTTAGAATTATTTTTCCTCCCCATGAGCAAGATATTTCCCCAAAGAGTCTTTGGGATAAAAATGATTTGTCAACTAGAATCTTAGGCCCATTTGATCTCTTCTGAACACAAAAAAACAATTCAACTTTCTCTCTCACACACACACAAAATCAGTGAAATGATGACAATAATATTTAACCTGCAAGGCTGTTGTAAAAACGAAATGACATAACATTCATTAATGTAGCATGTTGTTAATTGGAACAGTTTAATAATGTAGCAGCAGTTTGATTCTCAGAAATAGTAATTCCCTCTTCCAGTCTATGCTAAATAACCTCATTTTCTTTAATATCTCTTCAAAATATATTTCATTCATTTATGACTTGATGGCTGAAAGTGGATGCCTCGCTCTGCTGGAGCCACATGGAGGTAAAAATCTCTTCCCAGACCAATATGTCAAACCTCATTTAACGTATCTGAGAAATAGGAATTTGTCCTGCATTTTCTTTCTATAATGGCACTTCATTGCTTACTCACATTTATCTCATGGTTAGTTATGTGTCCTAAGTGTTTTTCCACTATATTTATGCTTAGCCATCCTATATTTGTGTTACTGGATTCGTGTTCTTTGGAGGATGACTTGGCATTTGCCATATTACAATTCAGCTTTGTTGGTGAAATAATTTTCTAATATTTCAAGAACACTTTCTATTTTTCCCCATATCTAGAATTTTGGTAGCCCCATCTAACTTAATATTATGTACAAATTTGATGAATACATTTGTAGGTTTTTCATAAAGATGATAAAAAATTACATCGTCCCTACTAGAAAGTGTTTGATAGGGCTTCCCAGGTCAATGCCATTAATAACTCCTTTTATCTTCTTTCCTTAGGCTAAAAGAAATGTGCAAAGCGGTGGAATAGTAAGTGCAATAATATGGGTAAATACCCAGAGCCATGAGGACATGCAGGTATAGTTCCTAACACAGTTTTGGGAGATCAAGGAAGTCTTCTAAGACCCTGTGACATCGGCACAGAGACAGATGGGGAAAAAAAAGTGGGGGGTGGGGGTGGCGGCAAGAAGAATATGCCCTAACAGTTGCAAAGGTCTGAATGTGAGAGTGCCAGACCATATTTCTGGGTACTGACAGCTGCTCTGGATGGCACAGGGGACTAGGCATCCTAGTGAGAGATTGGCATGTCTAGGTCCTGAAGGACTTTGTCAACCAGAGTAAGGATGGACTTTGAGGTCACTGGGAAGATATGAAAAGACTTTTTTTTTTTTTTTTTTAAAGATTTTATTTATTTATTCATGATAGTCACACAGAGAGAGAGAGAGAGGCAGAGACATAGGCAGAGGGAGAAGCAGGCTCCATGCAGGGAGCCCGATGTGGGATTCGATCCCGGGTCTCCAGGATCGCGCCCTGGGCCAAAGGCAGGCGCCAAACCGCTGCGCCACCCAGGGATCCCTGAAAAGACTTTTAAAGCAGGATCCTGATGTCTTCAGATTGTTTTGTAGAAAAATTAAAAAAAATTATTCTCCCTTCAGTGTGAAGAACGCATTATAGAGAGGACCAAATTTAAAGCAGAGGGATAGTACAGCTACCTATATGTATATTTTATCTGCCTTTCTGGGCTCCCAGTACTCTGAAATATGTGTGTTTCTTGTTTCCCTTCAACCACCTTGATAATATGTTATAGCATAACCCCTCGATAATACGTTATGGAGGCATCATATCTGTGCCATCTCCCTTGTTGGTCATGGTTACCGCTGTGTTACAGAACACTGAACTCATCTGGACTACATGGCTTTGCAAAATTCTGTTTTGTATCTTGCATACTTTTTGTATCAAAGAGGCTTTCATTATTTAAGCCACTGCTACTCATTCACTTCATGATGCACTCTAATATACTCCTAAGAATGATTGTTCTATTGGCTGGCACATCAGTTAGGATACGTTAGCTATCAGAAAGCACTATTTTGCTCTGGTTTCCTTATATGTAAAATAAGGATGATAATTTTACCTATACAGTGAGGTTACTATGAGGATTAAATTTATTAAAGTGTACAAACTAGTTGCCCAGCAGAAATAAACACTCAGTAAATCCTAAGTATTGGGTTGTGATTATTATAATTATTTTAGCTATAGATAAGTGCCAGAGTATCAGAGAGTTCACAAGCCCCAGATGGCCTTACCAGTGATGACCATTGCAAGCCTATGAAAGCTCAGATTCCCAGCCTTGGTGGAACAAACCTTAAGGTATAATTTATTCTCCAGAACTCCCCAGGGGATCAGGGTGGGGTTGGGACTTTGCCTGAACTTACCCCTACTGAACTTCCCCTCTGTCTTCCTGCCTCCACCTTTGCTAGATTCCCCCAAACCCTTCTTAAGTAAGTCACTCACACTCACATGCTTATTTTAGGGTTAGCTTCTCCAGACCCTCCTGAGACAGGTATGCAGAGCAAGGAGAAAGAAAGTGGAGAGGGGCATTAAAGTGCCAAGGACACTAAGGATGAACTGAGCTCCTCCAGACTTGGGCTGGTTCTCCAGTAGCTTCTGTACTGCTTTGTTGGGCTAGGCTGAATTTCCTGGCTTCACTATCCTCCTCTTTCACATTCAGGACAGAAGCAACATGAGAGGAAAACCTCATGGAAAACAAGTAGAATCCAGCCTTGTTGGGAGACAAGGAATTTGCACTTTGGTTATTCTTACTCTCAAGTTTTGAGATTCTGTGCAAATGAGGGTAGCTGAATCAGTAATCACTCCCATATTTTCAATGGCTGGGTTTGGCCTGCATAGATTCAAGAGGCTTGCTGGTCTAAAGCTCCCACAAAAGGTTTTGGTCAGGAAGTCATTTATAACCTCAACCACCAGCAATTTACCCTGATGATTCTTGGGTGAATTTCTATCCTGTTGAATAAGCTCTGTCAGTGGTGCCACTAGGAATTTCTACCTCATTATCAGAACCCTCTGGGTTACTACCCCATCTGTCAAGGACGCAGCAGCTCCCTGCTTCACAGTTTCTGGAAATGAGAGGTCGGGTTAAAGTGTTATGCTTGAAGACTAATAATTTCTCAGTTTTCATAAACATTTTTTTTACGTTGCAAAGTGCGTTCATATGTGCTTCCTTGGTAGCTCTTCATAACAATAGTGTGAAGAAAGTAGACTTGATTGAATTGTGTCCGCTTGACAGGTGAGAAAACTGAAACAAAGTAAGGTCAAGTGAGGTCCTTAGAGCCACAGAAAGGGAAGCTCTAGATCTGAGAGCTGAACTGAATGAGGATTTCCTGATTGTGAGTTCTGTGCAGAGGGGGTTGGGATGGGGAGCATGGGATAAGATGGTGGCCACCTCTCAGTTCTCCAAGGCACGGAAGCATCTAAGAGCAGCATGTGGAAGTGAGACAAACTGCCTATGAACTCAGACACCCTGGGGCCCCACAGAAAATTGCCCACAGCCCCAGGCTGGCTTTATCTGACACAAGTGATTTCTTTGCACAGATTTAGACTTCCTTGCCAAGGAAGATCTAAAGTGAGTCATTATTGTTGATTCACTGGGCTTATGTATTTAGCTAATTCAGCTAAAATAAAGATTCTATCCTGGGAGAAGAGTTTGGACATGTAGAGCTTATAATCACCACATTTCTGTCTCTGGTTGTGACCATGGCTTATGACATTGGGTTTTCCTTTTGTTCTATTTAGCAAAAAGTTAGGGACAAGTATCTGTGACATGAGTCAGTAGTGCAGATTTTAGCTGCTGGGATTCTCACTTGTTGTTGTAAGTACGTACCAAGCACACATGCACCTGTATTCACCCAAGGGAGACTTCAGAAAATGGACTGGAACAGGCTAGGTTAGTTCTAGGATATTTTCTTACCATTGGCTGTGAACTAATGAGGATATAAGAGCCCGTCTATGTGATTTGCTATGCCCATTGTGTGCACCACACAGGTGTCCTTTCACACAAACCTGGGTGTTACTCATTGCCTTCCCTTCCCTTCTGTTAGGTCCTTCCTACCATATACAGTCAGGATTCCATATTGTCAAGAGCTGGGACACAGGATGGCATGTAGTAGGACACTCAGGCTGGGTGTCTCTTTCTAGGAATGGTCACTAGTCATCCGGCCTGAGATCATGCTAGAATTTGGTCTGCCCCAGCTTACCCTGGCCACATGGGAAAGGTAGATAGATATTCCTCTGAACCCCTCTAAATCCAAGGTCAAAAATATACCCACAGTGAAATAATATTTGTACAAATAGAAGACAATTAAAAAAAAAGGAAGCACAACGACTCAGCTGCAACAACCACCCCCTAATTTATTGCCCGTATACCCTCTAGATCATGGTGTGCTGACAGCATGATGAAGTAGGGAAGATGGATACACTGAGTGTCAGCACAGCTGGCTGATTTGCTTTTTAAAAATAACCCAGGACTGGATCAATAAGTAACCAGAGGCTGCATGTTCATCTTGATTTTCAAAGTTTAAATATTAGTTATTCTTGCCCCTGTGCCCTAAAATTACAAGAATCTCTATTGCCTTGACATTGAGAACAAAGTGGGCTGAGTGCTGAGGTTCTCACCCCCCCCCCCTCAGGGACCCTCCCTCTGAGGTACACCCACACAAGTTGGTAGAACCCTTGCAAAAGGACACACTCTGTTACAGAGTTCAAAACACCAATTCACATGCCCAGGGCAGGTGCATACTAGTCACAATCCTTGTGTGGTGGTCTTTAGGAAGTTAGAGCAGTCTTAGATTGCATTAATAGATGCTTAGTGTCTGGGCAAAGGGAAGGAGTGTCACCACACTGTGATCTGCCAACACCTCAAGTGTTGAGCTCAGATCTGGGTGCCATATTGTAACCCCTTGGTTTCACTGTCACTCTCACCCCTTTTCTGAAACATGTTGTTCCCTTACTCACATCCTGTATTGATCAGTAGATATGACGTGAATGGGGAAACAAAATAAAATAATAAAATCTGGGCTTTGGAAGGTCCTCAAAGGAAATCCGTGTCCATGACCTTTGTATTTCCCAGGCCATCAAAACTGACACAGAGTCGCTAATCTTATGTTTTTCTAAGTAAGGATGTTATAACAAATACAAACAAAAACTCCCTTCACTTTCAACATCAATTCATTTTAAAACGCATTTTAATGCCCCAAGTCCAGATTACAGAGCAGTACTATAAGCCAGAGTTTATCGGATGTTAGGACAAGCTTATTAAAAACAGATTCCTGGACCTCACCCCCAGAGATGCAGATGCATAAGGTTGGGGGCCTGGATTCTACATTAATAACAAGTTCCCAGGTCATGCTGATATTACTGGTCTGTAGGCCACATGTTAGGGAGAAGAGACATCGCTGTAAAGAAAATAAAATTCTCCTGCTTGGAACTCACTGTCCTGTGCTTACACTTATTTTGTCCAGGGCCAAAGAACACTTCTCATACACAGGCTATTGTCTGCAGACCCACTAACCCAGTATAACTGTTCACCTGATGCCACATTCCTCCCACTACACATCAAAGCACATATCACCCATGGGTTTGAACAATCCCACCTTCCAGCACATAGCTTTGAAGGCTCTCAAGCAAAGGCTTGAAGATGGATAGATGGATAGAAGGCTTTCCTTCAACAGCTCTCCAACACACTCACTGAATTAGTAGCTTAATTTCTTCCAAAGGGGGGAAGTGAGAAAAAACAAAAAACAAAAAACAGGAGGGAGGGCACTAGAGGCAGGGAAGTAGTGTTTGTTGGCCTACATGGTGACTAAGACAGGTCTTTCTTTAGTGGTTTGACTGTTTCTGCCAGAGTTTCACTGCCTTGGAAAGTACCTGCTGCACAGAACTACCTGTAGTTGGGTCTTGAGGAATGTGCACTTATCTACTGAGTTTCCCTCAACCCTCCTTTTCTCAAAAGGGCCTCAGCTCACAGCTCTTCTGGTCCTTGGGTCACTTCCAGAAAGGCCACCTTTTCTCCATTCAGGAAGTGACCCAATTGCACAGAGATATTTGTATTACATCAGACTCTATTCTATTAGACATGCTCAAATGCATTGTCTCTTTGAATCTTCTTATCAACCCTAAGAAAAAGCTATTATTAGCTCTATTTTTTTAGATGAAGAAACTGGTATTTATGCTCAGTAAACTTGTTCAATGTTACCCAGGAGGTGACTCTATATCACAGCAGTCATCCTGCTCTGGCTGTACCATACACTTATTTTTAAGATTATTCTCATTCAGCTGTGTTCCTCTTTCTACTCTTTCCAACACAGAGAGGTGCCAAAGGTCAAACGTGAAGCTAAATGCAGAGTGGAGATTAACTTTACTATCTCTATAAGAAAAAACACCCCAAATCCCTCTAGCTACATCACAGAAAAGCCACCCAATTAATTCAGTGACGAGATCAGCCACATTGATCGGTTGAAGAGTCAAGTGAACAATACCACTCATTGATTGAATGTTTTATTTTTCAGAGGCTTGTGTAGACATAGCACAGGAAGTCTCTTCTGAAAGTGTTACCATGGCACCAACCAATTGGTTTGCTTGTCCAGCCTCCTCTGTTTCCCCAGGCAGTCTTTTTAGAGACTCAGTCAGAGGTCTGCTTGCCTCGGTCAAGATCTGAGCACCTCTCCTTGGACTGGATGGCTTTTCGAACAAATGGGCTTGTCTTCCAGGATAGTCTTATTTCAATTACTAAGAACCTATTGACTTTACGTTTAGAAATTGCTATGCTCCTTTTTTTTTTATTAGTAATCTAAGCACTGAAAGAGGGCCTATAGTATTATCCCCATCTTACAGACAGATGGGGCACGAAAGCCTAGAGAGGGTTAGGTCACCCAGCAAGCTAGATTGGACCCAAAATTGTTTCTCCCAATTTGAATATTCTCTGAACCGTCTTCTGCCTTCAAGGGGATAAATCAATGAAGATGCATTAACCTTGAGAATCAACTCAATTAGGGAAGAACAGACAGGAATTAGAAGAGACATCTTATCAGGACCATACCAAATGGATGCCTAGTGAAAACTCAATTGGAGGAAATGAATTCAAATGAAAATGAGATGTTAAAAGTACCTAATAGTTACACAGCATCTAGCCCTTACTTTGTGCCGGGCACTATTCTAAGTGTTCACAAAAATTAACTCATTTGGTCTCTTGTTTGGCCCTAGGAGTCAGGTTATCACCCCACTTTACAGATGGCAAACTGAGTCTTCACAGGATAATTTACCCTTGGTCAACAGAACTGGGATCTAGACCAAGTAATTTAACTTTGCAGGGTATGCATAGGCCCTATGCTAAATCTTAAAGAAAGAACATTCTACAATATTTCCTTATTGTACTGGGAAGAAAATCCATGACAAAACCAAACCAAACATATAAACCTGGACATTTCCTTCTTTCCTCAAAGCCTATTTCTGTTACCATGTCATTTTCAAAGCAAATAAAATTTTGTCTATAGCAGCTCTGACAAATAATATACATTTTTACCAACCCCTCCCTTAAGAGGATATATGTCCCCACACTATACATAGCAATACTTTGTCCCATAGCAACTGTTTTCATGGTCCCCTTAGACCCTTTATTTTTTTATCATCCCATAATCAACTTCTGATTTTCTCAGCCAGTTTCCTACAAGCATCCAAGCAACAGACCGAAGTCTAAAAGGTGATAAATTCTTCTAATTGTCTCCTACAGACTTTAGGTAACCTTGGAGGGGACTTTGGAGAAACAGTAATAAACTCCAGCTTCTGAGAGGAATCCTGAACCCAACTAACAATGAGATCAAGGTAGAGCGATATCTTTGGCAGGCGACTCACTTGAGCTCAGAGAAGGCAACAGCTCACGCTTGCTAATGTTCACGCCTGGGAGCTAAGTTTGCTGCTGCAAGTCTTGGCCCTGGGCTAATATGTGACTAGAAATTCAGGTGTAAAAAAGCATGTATGCCAAAATCAGCTGTTTCTTAGCAGTTGAGTTGAAGCAGCTGAGGGAATCTAAAATAATACTTCTCAACATATGTGCTGTGCTGTCTAAAAGTCATAGAACTGTTGAGAGAAGATGAGAAGGCTGGGGCTTGAATCCCATAAAGGGGGAAGGAAGGGAGGTTTAGGAAGAAAAGTGTACAATCGACACTGTGTGTCCAGTCTTCTATTTTCGACATTGACTTTTCCACCTTGGACATCAGGAGTTCCAGCAAATAAAAAGCACACATCCAAACTCTGTCTTACCCAAATCTCTCATGCATGCATCATTTACCTACCTAAATATCTACAAAATTAAACTACACCCTCTCCAGACCTATCCACAATTTTGTCTTCAGATTCAGCTCTTTGGAGATCAATGATAAGTAGTCCCACAATCCACACACTCCTATTTTTTTAAGCATCTACACTGTGCCATAGCCAAGTAGAGTACTGCAAGTAGAGATTTTTTAAGTCAAGGTCCAGTTACTTGAGAAGATCACAGTTGAAAGAGGGTAAGAAGTGAGTAAATGATTAATTCAAATATGACATAATCATTCTCTAATGTGCACAGAAGACTATAGGTGCTCCAACATGGATATAGCTAATTTACAGGAAGGCTTCAAGGTACAGGTGATATATAAATATCTGAATTGAGCCTTAACATGTGTTAGGAGTTTATCAGACACTCAGAAGAAAAATACAGTCTTCAGTAATTGCCTATTGCATGTCATTGTATATATTTTGATTTAAAATGCAAAGCTCACATCCATTTCGGATTTTGACAATCCATCTGAAATGGTTTTCATCTTTTTGCTTTATTAATGCAAATGCTTTCACAAAGAGAAAATTTCTGCCCAGGCCTTACTGAGTGTTAAATAAAATAGAATTTCCCTCTTATGTATGGCACACTTCCTTTTCCTTTTATTATCATCATTTGGATTGATGTAGTAATAAAAGATCCTGAAACCAAGTATTCAAATATATTAGAATTCATGCCCCTTGGGTCTTTCTTATCTGTTTTCTTTGATAAGACTATTTTTTGGAATAGGTGGGGAGAAAAAAAAGTTAAAATTTACTCATTTTTGAAAAATAAATACATAAGCAGACACTTTTGTAAGCATTTAAGTTGATGTGTATATAAATGAAGTCTTAATTTTTATAATTATAACTATGAAGAAGCTGTCATGATAAGATCATGGAAATTGGCATGCATTGGGTTGAAGGAAGCTTTCCTAGTATGCTCCTGGGATTCACCCTGAGTTCCAAACACTTCAGGTTTATTCTTTAACAGATTGTGGTTGACACATAATAGGGCATTGAAAAATATATCTATTGAATGTATCTATTGAACAAATATGAATAACAACAATGGCCAGGGCAGCCCTGGTGGCTCAGCGGTTTAGCACTCCCTTCAATCCAGGGCATGATCCTAGAGACCCGGGATCGAGTCCCATGTCAGCCTCCCTGGATGGAGCCTGCTTCTCCCTCTGCCTGTGTCTCTGCCTCTCTCTCTCTCTCTCTCTCTCTCTCTCTGTGTGTGTCTTTCTCATGAATAAATGAATAAAATCTTAAAAAAAAAAAAAAACAATGGCCAAATACTGGCAAACAATGGCTGTATTATCTCACTGCATCATTAGATCAAATCCATAAGATAGTTACTACCAATCCCATTTTACACACATGAGAAGACCGAGGCTCCAAGGATTAGGTAAATTGTTAATGTCACACATCCTAAATGTCAGAGTCTAAGTTCCAATTCAGGATGATCTGATGACTTTTTTCTTTTTTTTTTTTAAGGATTTATTTATTTAATTTGGAGAGAGAGTGCAAGTGAGGGGAGAGGCAGAGAGAGAGAGTGAGAGAGAGAATCTCAAGCAGACTCCCCACTGATCCAGGAGCCTGCCATGGGGGCTCCATCTTGGACCCTGAGATCATGACCTGAGCAGAAATGAAGAGTAGATGCTCAACCAACTGAACCACCTTGGTGCCCCAGGGTGGCCTGCCAATGACTGGATGTCCTGTACTGTGCTAGATCCTGGACCCACATAGACTAAGGGCAGGAAATCTCAAGGACTGGCATGATATGACGGAGTTCATACATGCACAAAGATGCTCAACAAGATCAGGGGAGGTATGAAGACACCTGTAGAAGACACTGGGAAGGGAGGAGAGGCTCTTCAGTGGACCCTCTGATTTAGTTTTCTGGCTGGTACAGGATTTAAAGTAACTTAGACAGGAACCTCTATTCTCTAAGAGGACACCCAGAGGCTGAAGAGAAAGAAAGATTTGAACTGCAAAGAATTAAATCAGGTTGTTAACTTTAAAAAGGCATTTGGGGGGATCCCTGAGTGGCTCAGTGGTTTGGTGCCTGCCTTTGGCCCAGGGCGCGATCCTGGAGTCCCGGGATTGAGTCCTGCGTTGGGCTCCCAGCATGGAGCCTGTTTCTCCCTCCTCCTGTGTCTCTGCCCCCCCCCCTCTCTCTCTCTCTATGTCTATCATAAATAAATAAATCTTTTATTTTTATTTTTTTTAAATAAATCTTTAAAAAAAATAAATTAAAAGGCATTTGGCACTTGGTGGGACAAACTCTAGCAATGCTGACCCATCTGAACCATCTGAATTGTTATGTATTGCCTGCCATGACCAGAGGGAGGTAAATATAACTCGGCTACAAGGAGGTGCTTGCAAACAAGGGCACGCTGCTTTTTGATCATCCAGAGAGGTGCCAGGGAAATGGTTTGGGGACATACTTCATCACCATGTTATAAAGCAGGGTTTTGTGTACGTGTGTGCCTCCCCGATTCAATCTCCACTTGTTCACGTTTCTTAAAGAGTCTTTCAGTCCTCCATCCATGAACCATTTGACGTTTTTTAAGGAATTTTAACTGGAAGTGAAAAGTAACTGTCGCCTAATACTAATTGTTCTGAGTTCAAATATTCTTCCCAAACATTAACATTCAAAATAAAAAATAACACTTAAAGAACGCTTAACAGTCTTGATACATTGCATGTCTAGATATTTCTCTTATTTGCAATTTATTCTGTAAGCACCGTGATGGCAAAGGCTATACGTTACCCATCTTAGTATCTCACAGTAAACTGAGCACTACCTAATATTTTTGTATTATGAATGTATTTTTGCTGCTCAATAGAGCAATAGAGCTCTATAGAAGTGTAAGCTCCTGAGAGAAGAGACTTAGTCTTGGTCACTGCTATGTATCCCCAACATCTGGAGGGGTGCCTGATAGGTACAGGAGCTCAACCAACAGCTGGTGATGAATTAATAACATATTAATTAAAACAGTGCTAGAAATTAGTAGGAGCTTAAAACATTTCCTAATGAATGAATAAATGAAGTTTAAAAACCTCCCGTCTTGGGCAGCCCGGGTGACTCAGCGGTTTAGCACCGCCTTGAGCCCAGGGCCTGTATTTTTGAGTCAATAAAGACATGGCTCCCACAGAGAAGAAAAAAACAAAACAAAACAAAACAAAAAACTTCCCGTCTCCTTAGAACAGAACGAGTTCAGATGAAATCTGCTTATTTTGCAGGTATGCATGTGTATGGGGGAGAGGTCTTTGTCAGTCTGTGCTGGTATTTAGCTCTGTTATGCAGATGTACATTTTAAATGTTCCTTAGATTTTAGAATAATCAGCAGCATTGTTTCTTCCAAAAATAATGGAAAATAAATAATCTGTAGTTTTAGGTTCCATGTAGCTCAAAATTTACTGCCATGAAACAACGTTATCTATGTTTCTCATAAACACATTCACATCAGTACTATTGTTGAGATGTTTATAACTCCAAGATCTAGAAAAGAAGTTACAAAAGTTCTGAATTTGTAACAAGTTGGCAAGAGAACGATGGTGATGGTTTGATATTACTTCACTTAAAAGAAGCTACTAGTTGTCAATCTCAATTATCTGGACTAAAATGAAGAGTAAAAAAAAAAAGAAAAAGAAAAAAAGCCTTTGCTTTGTCAAAGCAGCCTTTACTAAAAAGTTTGAGTATTAAAGCCCACAGGCCTTCACCTTCACCTCGCTCTAGGACACAGGGCTAACCAACAGATTCCAAATCCAAGCACAAGTGCAAGGGGCAAACGAGAAGGGCTTGGAGGCTACTGGAGATAGTGAGAAACAATATGAGAGCCAGATAGCTAGAGGAAAGACATAATATCCATGAAAAGGAACACAAGGTGTCCACAAGCTTAGCCCTCCTAGAATCATTTTGGATAAGAGCTTTTTACAGCACAGAAGTTTTTAAAGGCATTACTCTCCTATGCAGAAATTCATCATGACCCAAAGGAATAAATATATTGAATTTTCTCTGTGTAGGTAAGGCAAGGGACTGATGGTTGTATTGTCCATGTATTTTATTTTCAAAATGCTTATTTTCTTAGGAGAAATTTCTGTCTTAGTGAGCCTTAGTGAGCACTGAGGTTTGGTCACCATAATTCAGTTCACTTTCAGTTCTTTAAAGGAATCTATTACAAACTCAAACATGTAAAGGGAAAATGGGACAGCCACAGGATTGGCATAAAAGGTAGTGTTTCAGTATAAAATCTGTAGTCAGTATACCATTCTCTAAAGAACATTCTATTCCATTCTATTCCATTCTCAACTTTCACCTTAGTGACTCCTAAGGGATGAATTCTCCTCCGTCAGAAACTAATGCTTTTTCTAGCACTCTAGGACTGTAACATTTGCAATAATCCTATGCATCTCAACTGTCTATAAAAACTGTTCTATGTTAAGATTTGCTTTCCTACATAATGTCCCATTTTTCCTTTATTTAATTAATATATGCTTGTTCTAGAAAATACAGATCCCACAGAAAAATATACTAAAAAATTCCTCATATTACATCAGCCTAATGATAAGCATGTTGTGTACTTCATATACATAGACATGCACACGCATGTTTATAATATTGTGTATAAAGTTCCGTATTTTGGCTTTTCACTTCTTATTTTAGCTTATTTTTTCCACATCACTCAAAATTGATTAAAAAACATTTTAACACATATGATTTTTTTGGTCATAAAAATATACCATTGACATTGTTGAATCATTCCTTTCCTGTTAGATATTTAGGATGTAAAAAAGGCAAGATATTTTGCAGCTGAAATGCAGAGAAGTACAAAGGCTCTGGTATCTTTGAAAGTCTGAAGCAAAGTTCTAGATGCCCGTATGTGTATATACGCATGCGTGTAGGAAGGTTTGAGGTGGTAGGCTAATCTGCATGCAGCCTTGGCACAGGTGCCTTTGCTGTTGCTTCCACTGTGATGGGGTTTCACATGCCTCCACTCAGGTGTTGCATACATTAGGAATGATGAGAGAACCTCAGTCATCTGCGTGCCATTTGCCATGCGCCACATAAAGACATATGTTCTGAACACATCTAGCTGTTTTAAAATCTTTTTAACTGCCATATAACATAAAGTCATTCTTTAAATAACTTAAGCCACTTTGAAGTGAGCTATATGAGTATCTGTTTCCTTTCCCTGTCCTGCTTTCTTTCATTCTGCACTCAACATTGGAAACAATCATATTAGGCATTTCTACAGTTTATTAACTATATTCTTCCACAGTAGAAAAATAAGTAAATGCTGAGAAAATTTCTTCTTTAATATTTCAGCACACAGTATTACTATTAAGAGTTTGGAAGAAAAATGGTATCAAGAATAAATTACTATACTATGAACGAGTAAGATAATATATCTCAGAAGGAAGCAGATTATGGCAAGTATTTATTTAAAAGAGGGGAAACTATAAATGTACATTGTAGTGGGGATGTAGCTTGGGCCTCAGCCTGTTAGTCTCTGCTGCTGAGGTTCAGACATGTCTGCAAATTTTTATCACGCTGATAGCAAAGACATAAAAAATGTTTACTCATATGGAACCTAAAGTTTTTCTTGAGGGTGGGGGATGTGCTTAAAGGTAAAGCCACTGTTGGAATGTGTTTTGAACTTACACAGTGGCCCAGTGGAAGTCTAGGAAGGGAAGGTTGGGGGGGTGGACGTGGCACTAAGTATTTTCCAAGGAAGAACCCATCCCAAGAAGGAGAGACTCAGTTGAGAAACTCTTATGTAGGAAAGTCTTAGGTGTAGGTGAGGAACAGAAAGCCTACCTACGACATGGTGCCTGTGACTCAAATTAGTCTCTGTCCAAGTATCCTGGAAACATGGTCAAGTCCTGGGGAAGGAGAGGGCTAGAAGGAAAATCTGAAAGAACCTACACTGTCTAACTCATTGGGATTCAAGCCACACTCTTCAGGACCCCTCTCTAACCATGGAAGAAATCCATTCTCTTTACTGTATTGCAGGCTAGGGAACAGTGTGGATATTTTCAAAGGAGACACCAGGAGATAATGATCAGACCAGATAGGCCAGCAAGACAAGGCCATTATGCAGAAGGGAGCATATGTACAGTTCCTGGTAGCTATTGCAAAAGGCAGTGCTGTTGCTAAAGCAGTAGGGGCAATAGCAGGCAGGAGGGGCAGAAGGGGGGCACGGCTGCTGTCCCTGGTGGAACCTCAGATAAGTACTGATGCTGTGAAAGCTGCTCCGGAGATATGGGAGGCATCATCTGGGAACTCCCAGGAGGATTTGGGAAGGGGGAAATATACAGAGTACTAGAGTTCCTGTGCCCGGAGGGAGGGGATGGAGCCAGGTTAATTGGGTTACAGGTGGTAAAATTTAGTTAAGTCTCATGATTTACATATCACATACATATGCCATTTTAGTGCAGAAACACTTCAATTTTAAATAAGTTTCAGAAGCAGTGAATTTCAAAGATCTCCTTTGGGGTCAATTAAGATCTGCATATATACCTTCAAATATTTAAGGGAGTTGTTCCTCTCAATAGAGGGGCAGCTCAACCTAATGCATACTCAAGTAGGAAGAGACTGATAAACTGGCCTCTGCAAAGGGCTTCAGTTTTCTGCTTCTAAATGGATGAATCCAGATTTGTACTTTATATCAAGCTCTGTATACATAGGAACATGATGGTAAATATAAACTAGTAAATTATGCCCAAAATGGATATCTCACAGCATGGTTTATTTTCTTTTGGAGTACGATATACCATCCCTCCATCTATACCTGCTTATTTCATTCATTTAAAGTTTTATTTATTAAGCTCTATGTAATGGACGGTGTGGATAATAGAGATGCATAAGGTAAAGCCACTAATCTTATTGCTGCTCCATTCTTCGCTTTGTTACACAATCTGAGTCAGCACAAGTAGTGTGACTACTTAACATTTCAAGGTCTGACATCAGTGAAAATTCACAATACCATGTTAAACTATTGCATTTAGTGTTTATGTGAATCTGATGGCTATAGGAGGAATACATCAAATCCTTAACTATTTCTCTAGTTTTTCTTTTAAAAGCATGGACCAGAATAAAATATATGAATACAAACTCACCAAAAGCAGGGTGTTCTGTAATGGTTCTAGAAGTAAATGTGTTTATGATTATTTTCACACAATTTATAGTTTTTCCTTTAGGAAATTACTAGGGATTACAATGGAATTCAAAAGGAAAAGGATTCAACATACAAATGTTCATTTAGTTGTACCAGAAACACACAAGCTACTGACAGTATGGTTAAGAAATATATACATCAGATAAATAAAACATTGTTTTTTTTTTTAAGTATTCAACAAAATTGAGACATTTTGTTGAATAGGGAACCAGAGAAAATCTTATCTGAGTTAAATACACTTAGGCTTTGTAAATAATATACATTACAGGTAATAAGTATGTGTGTGTGTATATATATATATATATTATATATATATATTTCATAATAAGTGTGTGTGTGTGTATATATATATATATATATATTTCATACCCAGACATAGGAGGTTATTTGATGCTTGTAAGTATTTGACACACTGATATTTAATTTGTGAAAAAATGAAGAGAACTGTGGGAATTGTGAAGAGAATAATGGAGAAAAATCCCAAAAGTGGTCTCTTTCCTTCCAGATAATAGCCAGTAACTTTGCAATTTTAATGGAAGTCTAGAAAATCAGATATTGTAGAACTGTCTTCACTTTCCAGTAGAAGTAAGGAGGGAGGGACTTCATATTTTATTGCTGAAATCTGTGGGTGGGTGGAAATTCCTCTACAAGTAAAACTAATCCTACCTAGTACATATAATTAGTCTAATTCTTGGTCATTACCAGGTCATTTAGATTAGTCTAGGAAAGATAATTGCTAGTGATAGAGCAGAAGGAAGGGAAATTTATGAATCAATAATCTATGGATTAAAGGTTTCTACATCTTTTAAATCATTGAAGAAAGTAAATTACGACGATGCCCCTTTAAGAAAATGGAAGAGAATCCAAGTCTACTCCCATTTGGCACACAAATGAGCCATTCCATAATAATATTATCTTGACTGTGAAAAGAACAGAATCTTTGTTTACACATAAGCTGGAAAACTTTTAAATAAAAATCTTGAGAACGGAGACCATAGTACCCTCTCTGAGGCCAAATTATGACCTCAGTTATATCAAAGACAGTACAAAGAGCCCCAATAAGAGATAAGAAAGGGACAAAGAGAAGAGAGGAAAACAAAGTCGCCAGAGAAATGTTTGGCAGAAGCCCAGCATAAGCCTGACATATTCTCCTGAGGCCTCCTGCTTGTCTGCAGAGCCACCACTCATCTTCCACCAGCTTCTCTGGCCTGAAAGAAATGCCAGTGAACCCCTCCCAATGCTTTATCAACACCAAATGTGTCAAGATAAATAGACCCATCCAAAACCCATATTGCATGGTTCTCCAAAGAAGCTTCTTCTCATAAGAATAAGATTTCTCATTTGCAAGATTCACAAAATTGGGAACTATATATATATTTTTAAGATTTTATTTATTTATTCATGAGAGAGCAGAGAGAGACAGAGAGAGAGAGGCAGAGACACAGGCAGAGGAAGAAGCAGGCTCCATGCAGAGAGCCCGTCATGGGCCTCGATCCCGGGTCTCCAGGATCACGTCCTGCGCTTAAGGCAGCGCTAAACCGCTGAGCCACCCAGGCTGCCTGGGAACTATATTGTAATGAAGCCTGTACTATTCAATGAAAATATTTTCTTTTTTTTAAAAGAAAATATTTTCTTAAACACATTGGCACTTTCCCCTGGAAACCAATAATTCTCTACTTCTTAACATGTGTGTTTGTTTAAATACAAGAGAAGCATATATTTATTTATACTAAATAGAGAAACATAGTAAATAGAGTAAATACAACCACTGCTTGTATAGTCGATGTGTAGAAAAGGACAAAGATTCAGACATTCCTTATTGCAATCGACTGCTGCCACTAACTTGTTTTGTCACCTTAGGACAGTACCTTAACCTTTCTGAGCCTCAGCTTCTAGAACTATAAATTGAGAGAGCAGGAAATTTTTAAGGTTGTTCGTTAGTTTGACGATCTGTGATCTATCCACGCCAGTCAACTCCAAAATGGCATGCTGGAAAGACCATTTTGGGAGTCAATTAAAGGATGTGGTAGTGACTAAAGGAGGCATATATGATTTTCATATTTAAAATAAAATAAAAAGGTCTTACTTTCCTCAAGTCAACAAAACATATTCCAAGACCCTTGACCTCATCTTCACCAAAAACATTTGATGTGATCCTTAGCACTTGATTTAAAGAATTCTGAGTCTTAGAATTGTACATATTTTAGCTCCAGATGGTACAACATAGATCTTTTCCATTGACTCTCAGATTTTAAAGATGGGAAAACAGAGGTCATGGTACAACTCAGTAGCAAGAATAGTTTCAGAGCCCAGATCCCACACCCTATGCTTAGTGATCTTTCCATTGCCGGAATCTACCTTCAGAAGTTTGAGTTGGACATATGATTCATTGCTAGGCCTTGAGAATTCCAGTGAGGATCACCAGCAGCCTTTTGTTTCAATAGTTCACATGTTCAAGGGTAGGTAAGAGGTTAGTCAAATAAATGGATATCACTCATTATCTAACCAAGAAATCATTCTTTTTTTTTTATTTTTTTTTGCGACAGCGGCGATAGCACCACTCCCTCAAGAAATTACATTCTTCTCCAATTGACTCATTTCAATTGGAGAAGGACAAACATTATATGTTCTCATTCATTTGGGGAATATAAATAATAGTGAAAGGGAATAGAAGGGAAGGGAGAAGAAATGGGTAGGAAATATCAGAAAGAGAGACAGAACATAAAGACTCCTAACTCGGGATCCCTGGGTGGCGCAGCGGTTTGGCGCCTGCCTTTGGCCCAGGGCGCGATCCTGGAGACCCGGGATCGAATCCCACGTTGGGCTCCTGGTGCATGGAGCCTGCTTCTCCCTCTGCCTATGTCTCTGTCTCTGTCTCTCTCTCTCTCTGTGACTATCATAAATAAATAAATTAATTAATTAAAAAAAAAGACTCCTAACTCTGAAAAACGAACTAGGGGTGGTGGAAGGGGAGGAGGGCGGGGAGTAGGGGTGAATGGGTGACGGGCACTGAGGGGGGCACTTGACGGGGTGAGCACTGGGTGTTATTCTGTATGTTGGCAAATTGAACACCAATAAAAAATAAATTTATTATTAAAAAAAAAGAAATTACATTCTTGATCACATTCAAACCACAATCATAGGGACACTGGGTTTCCTTGAAACATCTGCAGATAAAGGAAGCAAAAATCACAGTAGATGTGAAGGCAGCCTCCAATGTAGCCTGCTTCTTGATATTTGTGCCCTTGTGTAGTTCCCCGACACACTGTATTAGAGTTGGCCTGTGTGACCAACAGAATACAGCAGAAGGGATGGTACACCATCACCTCTACTCCTAAGAAGTTAAGTAGCTCAAGATTTTCTAGGCTCTATTGTTCTCTCAAGGTTATGTTTTTATGTGACCAGATGGGTTCTAAATCTTTCTAGGAATTACGTCCTATAATAACAATTATATGTTGATCATTTCTTTTGTAAAGCTTTAGTGCAAAAACTTAGATGTGCACAAAATTTCTCATTTCTTCATTTGTCAAAAATCAAATTAATTTGGTTCCTGTTACCAGACAGGTGAGAAATCTAACCTCAGTTATCACTGAAGCTTCCTCCTCTCCATCTTTTAGCATCTGCCCATGGTCTTATTCATTGCCAGAGCAATGGAGAGGGCCTCTGGCCTTCTGTTTCTACCCTGACCCTTTTCATTCTTATTGTATGATACCGTAGCACAATTTTTCAGGCCCAAGCTGGGCCATGTACTTGCAGTGATGGGAGGAAAACCAAGGAGAGAACAAACACTATACAATATCTCAACAAATCATCCAGTGGCAGGCAGTCAGAGAACAAATTAAATGTTAGGAAAAACAGAAAAGAAGTAAGCAACATGGTGCCAGCTTTTGGGTTTCTTAAACACTCAACGGGAAATGCAAAGTGCAGAAACAATAAACCAAGGAATAACAAAGTAGGGCATTTTAAAATGTACCATTTCAATTGCAAAGGCTGAAGAAATCAACAGAAGGAAATGACCAGAGTGGAGTGGGTTGAATAATAATAATAATAATAATAATATATATATATATATATATATATATATATATATATATATATATATATATATAAAATCCCTCACATTTGTATGTATATGTTATGAGGGACTTCCCCCACATTTATAATTTCATTTGAGATCCTCTTTAAAATGAGGTTGGCAGGACAGGAGTTAACAGCTTAATTTTACAGATGAGGAAACTGGGACTCAGCTAGCTTTGTGGCTTGTTCAGTGTCACAGAGCTGATTAGTAGAGAAACAGAAAACTGAGCTCAGCTCTCTTTCTACCTAGTCCTTTCTCTGGCTCCTCTTCCACGTCCATTGTGAATTGGTCCCTGAAGGTAAATTTAAAAGCAGGTTGGAGTTCTCTACATGGACAAAGAAAAGAGGCATCCAAGAGTGGCATGGAGTGCAGGTGGCCATGGGAGAGCATGAAAATATATAAGAAGGAAATGATCAAGTAGGTAGATGGTTCTGGATATAAAATAGAAAAACCAGGGTGTGAAACGCTGAAAGAATGCCAAGTGGTGACTAAGGGAACCATTGATCTTAGATGGAAAATTCTCCCCTCCCACCCCCTGACTAAGAAATTTATCTCCTACATCTCTTCAAACTGAAGAAACATAAAGAAAACACCAGTATCTTCATGCAGTATATCATCCAGTGCATGCATACAATCTCTCTTGGGCCATTTCTAAATCTTAGTCATAGTGAGTGACATCATTCCTTGTTCTCTGCGTCCTATATCTAAAGCTTATATTCTGGTCTGGACCACACAGACAGAGGTGAAGTCTTTAAGGAGGGCATCATATCCACTTGCCATCATGCCTCTATAATTCTTAGCAATATTTGATATTGCCACCCACACTGACCCCAGATAAAATAGTGCAAGAGATTTCAGGGAGGCGTTACTCGAGCAAGCTTCTTCCTTAGAGTACAAAGATAGGGATGGAGTTCAGGAGACGATGTATCGTATCTCTGAGTGGAATAAGACAGGTTTCTAAAGGAACAATAGGATGGAGATCCAATTTAGGATTAAGGTGCCAGATGTGTACAGTGAACTGTTAAAGGGTTGTGATGCCGTTTAATCTTTTCATAAATATTTTGTGTGGCCTGAAGCTTTGGTATTGAGAATCTACACTGATTTCTGTGCTTACAAATAAGAAAGCTATTAGCAAATGAAAACAAAAAAAACCTACCAATATGCAATTTCACCCCATACCCCTCGCTCTCTATATTGTTATCTATTTTAATAAGCAACAGTATTTTGGCAAATGAAAATTCTCAAAATCCTCAATCACGCCCTTATCCCAAAGCCTGGACTTAGTTCGAAAGCTTTATGGCTCTGACTCAGTAGAGCTGGTTATCCTCTTTAATTGGATTGATGGCGACAATTGTAATTACCTTAGATGAGATTGCCTGTAATGTAATTATGCTTCCTTCATCAGCCTGAGCTGGACTTGTGGAATCCATACAGAAGATGCCTCCAATTACTGAGAGGTTAAGGAGAGCATCATATTGCTTCACAAATCATGTTTGTTACTATATAGAATTTTTAAAATTATGTAGGAAGCTGAAGGAATTAGTCCTTTAAAGCAGCTTTTCTGATCTAAATATGTTCCTGCATAAGCTATAATGTATAGTGAGATGGCTACATTCCAGAATTGTACTCTTATTTGAATAAAAAGCATATTTTAAGGATGTGACATAGAGTACCAAGAGTAAACTGTATTTTCTCACTGTTTTGTTACGCCTGTTTATAGTGATTGCATCTTAAAAGATGCTTTAAAAAAAAAACACAATACATAGTAAAGTTTAACTTGATTTTTTGTGTGATTGAAAAGTTATAATTTCTAAAACGAACATAATAAATAACAGGAGGTAATTTTAAAATACTAGTCTTTATGATAGATGGAGCTATAATTAAGGAGCCAGCTGCTCTACTACAATAATGCCTCTCTCTATTTTCCAATTAACACATGGAGAACTTTAAAATTTTTCAATTGGAAGCCCAGCCTCTAAACAGGACAAGTCTGCCAAACGTACTGCAAACACATGTAGTTTAGGAGAAATGGCACATACTGGAAATCCACCCCAATCTTATTAACTTTAGCATTGCTCTCATTAAAAATAGAGCTGCTTATGGGTTTTTCCTTCTGAAGCATATGAAACATAGAACTTGGAAATGTGCCCTTTTGAAAAACTTATTCCTGTATTCACAAACCAGATGGTGCACATCAAATGCATCCTGATTTCCTAATGAAATAAAAAAAAGGATTCCTATTGTGTTCTTTAATAAGATTAACGCATCCTCAATTGCTACTTTTGACAGATACTCCTGGAAAGTTAAACAACTTGGCTAATGCTGTCCTGCTGGACCTGGACAGGAAGGCCTCGGCTGAGCTGAAGAGCTGGGGCTATGCTGAGGGGCACTCTGCTTTTAATTTTTCCAAAGTAGGCTCTAGTAGAGGTGCAAGCCCTGCCACAGCTGCTGCTCACAAAGAAACCTTCTGTCTCTAAAACATCAGAGACGAAGAGTCTGCTGTCTCATAAAAAGAGCTAATCAAGCAAAAAAAAAAAAAAAAAAAAAAAGAGAGAGAGAGAGAGAGAGAAAGAGAAACAGAGACAGAGACAGAGATTCTCTCCCCCCCTCCTCTTCCCTCTGGTTTGAGGGAAGTACTGCTTAGTCTAGCCATCAAATCATATTTTAAGGGTGGTCTCATCACTAACACCAATAAATAACAAACTAATTTTAGTTTTATTATTAGGCTCCATTTGAATGTTACACTCAAGACTTTGAAACACTGTACAGTAAAGTACAGTAAGTAAAATGTATTCAAAGCGATAAAATTGTACTGGATTTTTCAAGGCATTAGAGAAGAGTATAATGTTGCTTACCTTGGAGAAGGTTGGCTTGTGTGGTCAAAAATCTGAAAAAAGAAAAGATAAATGGATTAATTTTCTATGACTTCTGATGTTTGCCACTATGATACCACATTAAACATAGCTGTGGTATGTCTATTAATTTAGTAAATCCACACATTGTTTTCTCTTGCTTGAAGTAATAGAATGGTTTAAGCCAAGTTGGATTCTAACCTGAATCCAGTTGCTGTGTTTAATTCCACTATTAAGTTAGGAATAAGTTTGGCCAAGGAAAAGCATCCACCCATATAGACTTGAATAAACAAAACAAAACAAAAATCCTGTGGCAATCAAGACATTGTAGTTGTAAACATTATTATTTTCTTTAAACAACTTGAAGATCTCTGGACCAGTATGTCTTATTTTATCTCCCTCCACAGAAAATAAATTTTTTTCTTTGTGCTGAAACACCCTGTGTTTCATGAAATGCAACATCGTATCTCATTTTTCTTCATGAACTGCTCTAATTTAACAGCTGGGCTGGAAGAGCACACATTATCAACAGGTTCAGTCATATAACACCCCAAACTTGGAAATAACAAGTTGGAAGCTTCACATCCTACAAAATAAATCAGTTGCTCTATCAATTCTATAACTAAGAGTTTGAAAATTGAAGGGAGGCATTTTGAACAGCACTGTGCAAAAGCTGTTGCTGAGTTAGGTGTTCAGTTAAGCTGAACATCATGTCATGTTCCTAGTCTCCTTTGCAAAAGCATTTACTTTATGTTTTAAATGTGCATATCTTCTAACTTGGGCGAGAAAGACTTAATTTAAAACAACACCACTACCACTAAGTGATGCTATGGTTAATCAATACTTCAAGATTTGAAAAAAAGTTTTCCCCAAATGTCAAACAACTCCCTGGAATCTGGGAGCTTTTCCTCCCTTTCAGGTTTAAGTTTGCTTCTCTTCTTCGTGTATTGCCATTAAAAACAAAAAAAAAAAAAAAAAAAGAAAAAAACCTATTTAACAAACGGTACCGAATCCATCTAAAGGTTAGCACTCTTTTTATTTTAGTGCTCTTTCTTAATGGGCAAAAATTGATTGATTAGTTCACCTAGAACATTCTCAGCCTTAGGGCAGAAACAGTGCTCTGTATACAATCGTGGACTGGATTTTAAAAGAAAAAGAAAATCAACATTTAAGAATACAGTGAAGTTCAAAAACAAGGAAATAGAAAAGGTTCTGAAAGCATATATTAAAACTCTTGTATTTATTTAAAATCTAATGAATGTGTTTTAAGTTGTATTGAATTATCTATCATGTGTGTACTGGCTTTTCATCTTAGTTGGAAATGTACTTACACTTAAAAGTCCAATTCATCTGGATAGTTTACATAGTGAACATCAGAGTCATCTTATTTTCCACAAATTCCATACACTTTTTGAGAAAAATATTAAGGCAATTATTTTTCCCAATAAATCCACAGCCTCTATTACTTCTCTTTCCCTCCACCACCATTACCCTTCCACACTAACTTTGAAACTACTTTCAGGAAGAGGATTCTCTAAGTGGAAAGTTTGTTGACCTTTCAGAAAAGACAAGAGGTGAAAGAGAAGCAGCTAATTCCTTGCCACTGGCAAATGAAGTGAGAGGAACTATTTGAACCTGAGTAA
The DNA here is from genome assembly GCF_053574225.1 of Canis aureus. NCBI lineage: Eukaryota > Metazoa > Chordata > Mammalia > Carnivora > Canidae > Canis > Canis aureus. The sequence continues at coordinate 18,646,728 of NC_135642.1, read as the reverse complement.
TATTCTCTTCTGCTCTGATCTTATCTCTGACCCTCTTCTACCATTTATTGCTTGGGTATCTGGAAGTACCATGCCCCCAGCACAATGATTTATACTTAGGAGAAAGTGGTTTTTAAATTTAAGTGTACATGCAAATTCCTTGGGGGTACTTCTTAAAAATGCAGATTCCTAAGCTCCAGCTCAGCTCAACTAAATCTGAATGTCTAAAGGGTCAGTGCCCAAGAATATTCATTTTCAATAAGCTTTCCAGGCACCAATGATTAGGTGGTCATTTTGAGAAATACAGACTTAGGAAGATGGGAAAATTGATCTTGGATTGTGCCAAGCGCCAAGCCTAGGATAGATAAGGTGAATTAAATTGATACAGAGTAAAAAATCTAGTGCTTTTAGAATGCATTTGAAATTGTGACCATCAACTTACTATATGCACTGCTATATATGTAAGATGTTATATAGGGACCTAATGGTAACCTGAAATAAAAAATCTATAATAGATACATAAAAAATAAAGAGAAAGAAATGCAAGCCTAACCCTAAAGAAGGCCATCAAACTACAAGGGAAGAGAGCCAGAGGAGAAGAAAGGAACAGAGAAGAAGTACAAAAACAAACAGAAAACAATTTTAAAAATGGCAGTAAGTACATACTTATCAACCACTTTAACTACTTTAAATGTAAATGGACCAAATGCTCCAACTGAAGGACAAGCTAACTGAATGGATTAAAAAAAAAAAAAAAAAAAAAAGAAACAAAAAACAAGACCCATCTGTATGCTGCCTACAAGAGACTTACTTTAGACCTAAAGGAACGTACAGACTGAAAGTGAAGGGATGAAAACTATATCATGTAAATGGAAGCCAAAAAAACCCAAAAACCAAAAACCAAAACAAAATAAAACCCCAAAAATCCCTAGGGTAATATATCAGACAAAATAGACTTTATTTTTTTTTTAAAGATTTTATTTATTTTTTCATGAGAGACACAGAGAGAGAGAGAGAGAGAGAGAGGCAGAGACACAAGCAAAGGGAGAAAGAGGGAGAAGCAGGCTCCATGCAGGGAGCCCGACGTGGGACTCGAACCCAGGTCTCCAGGATCCCACTCCGGGCTGAAGGTGGCACCAAACCACTGAGCCACCAGAGCTGCCCCAAAATAGACTTTAAAACAAAGATATAGAAAGAGACAAAAAAGGGCATTACATGTTAATAAAGAGATCAGTCCAACAAGAGGATATAGCAATTGTAAATACCTATGCACCCAACATAGGAACATCTAAATACACAAAGAAAATAGTAACAGACATAAAAAGAGAAATCAACAATAGAGGAGGAGGGGCAACAATAATACTATATTAGTAGGGGACTTTAACACCTCACTTATATCAATAGATAGGTAAATAAGGAAACTGGTTTTAAATGCCACATTAGACTAGATGGTCCTAATAGGTCCATACAGAACATTCCATCCAAAAACAACAGAATACACATTCTTTTCAAATACACATGATTCATTCTCCAGGATACTCCATATATTGTGCTGCAAAACAAGTCTCAATAAATTTAAGAAGACTGAAATCATATCAAGCATCTTTTCTGAACATGATGATGCAAAACTCGAAATTGATTACAAAAAAATAACTAAGATGCAAACACATGAAAGTCAAACAACGTGATACTAAGCAAAGAAATCAAACAGAAAATAAAAAATACATGAAGACAAAAGAAAAGAAAACACAATGGTGCAAAATCTTTAGGATACAGCAAAAGTAATTCTTAGAGGGAAGTTTATAGGTACCTCAGGAAACAAGAAACATCTCAAATAAATAACTTAACCTTACACCTAAAGGAGCTAGAAAAATAACAAGCAAAATCCAAAACTAGTAGAAGGAAAGAAATGATAAAAATTAGAGCAGAAATCAATGAAAAGATGACAAAATAATAGAAAAGACCAATGAAACCAAGAGCTGATTCTTGAAAAAATAAACCACATTGATAAATCCTTAGCCAGACTCCTGAAGGAAAAAAGAGAGAGGACTCAAATAAGATCAGAAATGAAGGAGGAGCAATAACAACTAACACCACAGAAACACAATGAATTATAAGAGAATAATATTATGAAAAATTGTATACCAACAAATTGAACAACCTAGAAGAAATGGATAAATATCTAGACGCATACAATCTTCTAAAACTAAATCAGGAAGAAATAGGAAATTTGAACAGATCAGTTACTAGCAATGAATTGGCAATCAAAAAATTCTCAACAAACCAAAGACTAGGACCAGATGGCTTCACAGGTGAATTCTACTGAACATTTAAAGAAGAGTTAACACTTATTCTCTCAAAGTAGTCCAAAAAAATAGGAGAGGAAGGAAAATGTCCAAATTAATTCTGTAAGGACAGCATCATCCTGACACCAAAACCAGAGAAAGACATTACACAAAAAAGAAAACTACAGGCTGATATCTCTGATGAACAGAGATGCAAAAATCCTCAACAAAATATTAGCAAACTGAATTCAATACATTAAAAAAAATAATTCACCACCATTGAGTGGGATTTATTCCAGGGATGCAAGGACAGTTTGATACTTGCAAATCAATTAATGTGATACATCACATGAACACAAAGAAGGATAAAAGTGTTATGATCATCTCAACAGATCATTTGACAAGATACAACACCTGTTCATGATAAAAGCTCACAACAAAATAGGTTTAGAAGGAACAAACCTTAACATAATAAAGGCCACATATGAAAAACCACAATGAACATTGTACTCAGTGTTGAAAACTGAAAGCATTTCCTCTAAGATTGGGAACAAGACAAGGATGTCCAGTCTCACCATTTTTATTCAACATAGTACTGGAAGTCCTAGTTACAGCAATCAGATAATAATAATAATAATAATAATAATAATAAGAAGAAGAAGAAGAAGAAGAAGAAGAAGAAGAAGAAGAAGAAGAGGAAGAAGAAGAAAAGAAGAAGAAGAAGAAGAAGAAGAAGAAGAAGAAGAAGAAGAAGAAGAAGAAGAAGAAAAGAAGAAGAAGAAAAGAAGAAGAAGAAGAAGAAGAAGAAGAAGAAAAGAAGAAGAAGAAGAAAAGAAGAAGAAGAAGAAGAAGAAGAAGAAAAGAAGAAGAAGAAGAAGAAGAAGAAGAAGAAGAAAAAGAAGAAGAAGAAGAAAAGAAGAGGTATGAGGAGGAGGAGGAGAGGAAAAGAAGAAAAAGAGATGGAAAGAAAGAAAGAGAAAGAAAGAGTGAGTATCAAAACTGGTAAGGAAGAAGTACTATTGTCACTATTTGCAGATAACATGATACTATATACAGAAAACCCTAAAGACTCCACCAAAAAACTATTAGAACTGTTAAACAAATTCAGTTAGGTTGAGTGATACAAAATTAATACATAGAAATCTGTTAGGGCAGCCCCGGTGGCTCAGCAGTTTGGCGCCGCCTTCGGCACAGGGCATGATCCTGGAGACCCAGGATCAAGTCCCGCGTTGGGCTCCCTGCATGGAGCTTGCTTCTCCCCCTACCTGTGCCTCTCAATCTCTCTCTCTCTCTCTCTCTCTCTCTCTCTCTCTCTCTCTCTGCCTTTCATGACTAAATCAATAAAATCTTAAAAAAAAAAAGAAATACGTTACATTTCTAAACACTAATAATGAAGTAGCAGAAAAAAGAAACTAAGAAAGCAATCTCATGTACAAATGCACCAGAAAGAATCAAATACCAAGGAATAAGTTTTACCAAAGAGGTAAAAGACCTATATTCTGAAAACTATAAGATATAGATGAAAGAAATTCAAAATAATATAAATAAACAGATGGACATACTGAGCTCATGGATTGGAAGAATTAATATTGTTAAAAATGTCTTACTACCCAAAGCAATCTATAGATTCAGTGCAATCCCTATCAAAATAACAATGGCATTTTTCACAGAACTAAAACAATTAATTCTAAAATGGGTTTGGAACAACAAAAGACCTTAAATAGCCAAAGCAATCTTGAGAAAGAAAAACAAAGGAGGAGGTATCACAAGCCCAGATTTCAAGATATACTATAAAGCTACAATAATCAAAATAGTATGATCCTGGCATGGATACAGATGCATAGACAATGGAATGAGACAGCCCAGAAATAAATCCACACCATATGGTCAATTAAATTACAACAAAAGAGGCATAAATATGTGATGCGGAAAAGAGTATTTTCAATAAACGATGTTGGGAAAACTGGGCAGCTACATACAAAAGAATGAAACTGGACTATTTTTTTACCCCACATACAAAATTAAATAGATTAAAATAGATCAAAGACCTACATGTAAGACCTGAAACCATAATACTTCTACAAGAAAACATAGGCAGTAACTCTTGGACATTGGCCTTAGCAACATATTTACGGATAGGTTTCCTTGGGCAAGGGACACTAAAGCAAAAAATACTATTGGGATCATACCAAAATAAAAAGCATTTGCATAGTAAAGGAAACAATCAACAAAACAAAAAGCAAAAAAGCAACCCAGTGAATGGGAGAAGAGATTTGCAAGTGATATATCTAATAAGGGTTAATATCCTAAATATATAAAGAATTTATACACTTCTCCAACTCAACACCAAAAAAAATCAAGCAATCCAATTTAAAAATGGGCAGAGAACCTGAATAGAAATCTGTCCAGAGAAAACATTGAGATGGCCAACAGACCCGTGAAAAGATGCTCAACATCACTAACCATTAGGGAAATGCAAATCAGCCCACACCAGTCAGAATGGCTAGTATCAAAAAATTAAGAAATAACAAGTATTGGTGAGGATGTGGAGAAAAGAGAACCCTTGTGTACTACTGGTGGGAAATGGTACAATCACTGTGGAAAACAGTGGAAAACAGTATGGGGGGTTCCTCAAAATATTAAGAATTACCACATGACCCAGTAATTTTACTACTCGGCATATATCCAAAGAAAACAAGAACACTGATTCAAAAAGACATGCAGCCCTGTGTTGTATCATTATCTACAATGGCAAGATATGGAAGCAACTCAAATGTCCATCAATAGATTAATGGATAATGAAAACGGGTATATATACACAATGGAATATTAGCCATAAGAAGGAATGAGGTCTTGCCATTTGTGACAACATGGATTGATCTAGAGGATCTTATACTAAGTGAAGTAATTCAGATATAGAAAGTTAAATATCAAATGATTTCACTTATATGTGGTATCTAAAAAATAAAACAAACAGCAAAAAGCAAACAGACTCTTAAGTATAAAGAAGAAACTGATGGTTGACAGAGGGAAAGAAATGGAGGGATAGGTGAAATAAATAAAGGAGATTGAGAGGTACAAATTTCTAGTTATAAAATAAATATGTCCTGGAGATGAAAAGTACAGCACAGGGAATACAGTCAATAATATTTTAATAACATTGTATGGTAACAGATAGTTTCCACATTTACTGTGGTGAGCATTGAGTAATGTATAGAATTGCTGAATCAATATGTTGTACACCTAAAACTAATATAACATTGTATGTCAATTATACTTCAATAAAAATGATTGACATTAACCAAGATATGATTAAAGTGCAAAAACAAAAAAATAATGTATGGTGTTAGAGTCAAAACAGTGGTTACCTGGGTAGTGGGAAGGGATATCTAGAAGTAGCACTGATGAGGGAATTTCTAAGTTGGTTAAAAAGGTGTCTTCAGTTTGAGAAAATTTATTAAGCTGATTATTTGTAATATTCTCTCCTGTGTAAATATTATATTTGGATAAAATAATTCTTTAATGTGAAAAAAAACTGATGCCCCATCTCAGAATACATATGTAATGAATTTTAAGTTTGAAAAAAATAGTTTTTAATATCTAAGTACAACTTGTACATTATTTGCAGATGTTTTTCCTTTTCCTTTATGATTTCCAAACAGATACCTGACCTGTCTTCAGCATTATTTTGCTTTGGTAGTGTGTAAATCACTGAAAAAGGAGTAAGTATATGGAAAGTGGACTCCAATTAATGTGGACCTTATTCACAGTTTATCTCTAAGTCATACAATCCTTGAAGTTTATAGCTGGAAGGACTTCAGAAAAAAAATTAGTCCAATCTTTTCATTTTTTTTCAGGTGAAGAAGCTTTAATGCAGAGGGATTAACTAACATTAGGATTATTTTATAAATGGGATGATGTTCATGAAAGATTAATGGAAAATTTTAGCTGTGATCTTAAATAATTCCCAGGTGTCTGCTTAATTTTTACCCCTTCTCAGTTCAGATGGAAATATCCATAAAAAGACCTATGTAAGTAAATACAATTAATCATAATCAATCATGTACTGTCTTGGATTTGCTTAGAACTAAAATACTGAAATGGACACATGGCATCCTGCTGGTTCTAATTTTCCATCAATTCATGAAACACTTCATGCTTTGCTTGTGACAACACAAACCCTTCAGCTTCCTATTATAATTAATGTTATGAAAGGCACTGACATGCCCATAGATGGTGCCATGAAGTTCCTGAGTGTGGAATAGCCCTTTCTGATACATATAGTTTACATAAATGATTATAAACAAATTATTATCACTTTCTTTGCATTGGCCTCAAGACATCACTTCCTTTATCTATAAATGTTAGATTCAGACTAGTTGATAGAAAGAATCTAACAGAATGATACAATTAAGCTAAAACAAAAGGACTAGTATAAAGATGCCAACTTTTAATTTAAAACATATGTACAAATGTCTGAAAAATGATTATCTCTCCTATCACCATCATTTCACTAAAAAGGAAAATTTTAACACTAAAAGCATAGGAAACACAAATTTCAAAATAAAGACCACTCTTCAGCTGAAATAAAAATTTAGTAAAATACTACACTGTCCTTATGTTTTCCGTATTGCTGTAGATTCATAATAACTTGGTCACTGACCAGCAGCAATCTCTGAAATACTTTTTGGGATCCACTGCTCTAAAGTTCATCTACAAAGAACTTAAGGGCTGCATTTCCCTAAGTGTATTTGATACAACACTCATTCCCTGAGATGCTTCCAAATAAAGGATTTCCTGGTTTTATTTATTTATTTATTTATTTATTTATTTATTTATTTATTTATTTATTTATTTATATTTTTTTAATTTACTTATGATAGGCACACAGTGAGAGAGAGAGAGAGAGGCAGAGACACAGGCAGAGGGAGAAGCAGGCTCCGTGCACCGGGAGCCCGACGTGGGATTCGATCCCGGGTCTCCAGGATCGCGCCCTGGGCCAAAGGCAGGCGCTAAACCGCTGCGCCACCCAGGGATCCCGATTTCCTGGGTTTAGAACAAAAGGGTGCAGTGGAGGTGGTAACTGGTTCACAGTATAATCCCTTTTCAGAAATTCTTAGTGAAAATATTACAGATTCAGGGTTTCTCTCTCTCTCTTAAAAAAGATTGATTTGAGAGAGTGTATGAGAAAGTGCAGTAGGGAGGGGCAGAAGGCGAAGGAAAGAGTATTTTTATTTATTTATTTATTTTTTATTTTTTTGGAAAGAGAGTATTAATCAGATTTTGCTCTGAGCATGGAGCCCAACGCAGGGCTTGATCTCATAACCCTGAGATCACAACCCTGAAAGCACAACCTGAGCTGAAACCAAGAGTCCAACACTTAACTGATTGTGCCCTGCAGGCACCTCCAGAGTTCTCTCGAAATAAGGCAAAATGTTAAGTTTATTTCATCTCTCATTTAAAAATTTATTTATCCCAGCATATAATTTTTGTACACAGCAAATGTAATGTTCTGTTTAGCACACTCTCAGAAACTACTCTATGATTTCCCTAAATCAGCTCCACATCCTGAAATCCCAGCTATAGCTAGCCAGCCCACCATTCTCCCATTCCCTAATGGTAACTTTGGAGGAATCTTTGACCTACACTCAAGAAATACTAGTTAAGCGACGTGGAAGTGAGCCAATGCTGCAGGTGGCAGGACACAAGGACAGTCCAAAATCAAGCCCTGGAGGAGGGTAGGTCTTCATAAGGGAGATGGTTCCTCCCAACCCCCATAGGGCAAGCCATGTCTTTCGGGTCTTTTTCCTTGTAATTTTGGGAAGTTCAGCTGTGTGTGTAAGGAGACCAAAAGAACAGTGGCTTAATTAAACAAGATAACTTCTATTTTCCTCTGATATGTACAATACATCGTCATGCACTCTGCTTCTCAAAGTGCAGCCCCAAGGAAGGAGGGAGCATCAGCATCACCTGGAACTTGTTAGAGATGCAAATTTTTGACTCTCCCCTTACTTGCTCAATCAGAGGCTTGCCAGGCCTTCTGGGTGATTCTGATACTAAATTTTAAGAACCTCTGGCCTAGAGGTACCTGATCCAAGCCTGGAATGAGGACTCTGTTTCAAGGGGTCTTCCAGGATCCCAGGATCCTTCTCTCTTGATGCTTCACTCACTATACCCCAAGATGATTCCTTTGCACACATGAACCCAAATGACTTGCTACCTACCATGTATGTTCAGTCACAATGCCTATGCTGTCTTCCTCAGGAAACATTTTCCAAACTAGGCACCTCTTCTGAGTTCTTCTGTTATGGGTCTGGTTCAGGCAGCTCCACCTGAACTGCTGCAATGGCCTCCTAGTTGCCTCTGAGCTACTCACTGATTCCCTTCAGCTGGAGTCTACCCCCACCCAACTGGCAAAATTATCCTTTTTTTTTTTTTAATGTGACATTTGTCTCTAACTAGACTGTCATCTGTTTCCCATGGCAAAGCTTCAACTCTACAATGAAGGTGGCACTTATCTTTCTTCTGAGTTCTCCCTCAACCCTTCACCTGGACACCTTCTCAATCTTAGTGACCTTAAACACAGTTTCCAGATCTGACCACATTCCTTTGCCCTGCATGCCTTTCCACATGCTCTTCCCCTTGTTTACAATCCCTGTGTTAGGACTTCTCTACACACACACACACACACACACACCCTCAGACACACTTTTTCCAATCATATTTTCCACCTTATAAACACCTGTTCCTTCCTCGAAATCTAACTTACACACCATGCCTGTGGTGTCTTTTTCAACTTCCCCAGGCGTGGTTCCTTGCTTCCTATGCTCTCATTGTAGGGATTCCTACCTATTCTAGAATACTCAACAAATTGTATTATGATATTCTGTGTACAAATCTACCTCCCACATTAGATGGAAAACTTTTTGGAAATAGGCACTGCACTTATTCAATAAACATTACATGCCCAATTTGTGTCAGTAAATTCATATCTTAAACTGTAGAGCTTAGCACAGCGTCAGTGGAGGAGGGTAGGTCTATCCAATGGATACCCAATAATGGTAGATTCAAAGCATAAATGAATGAATGTCTTTTACAAATTCTCTCAAGGATGTAATGGTTGTAACAACTATTTACAATATACCTGTGGGTGTCCCTGAGAGACACATGTAAGTGTCTTAGTTGTTAGTAATGTGTTGAAGTTTGGTAATTCCAAAAATGGGAAAGTATTTTCAACATAGTGGACTTTAAAGAGCAAAAGAAGGAGAAGGAGAGGAATGAGAAGCAAAATCCCCAGGGATCAGGGCGAAAGAAGTGAAATTTCTGCACTCAAAGCAAGGAATGTGCTTTTATCATGGAAGATGGGGCAAAATGAGTCCTGTAATGATTTCAGCTCTACAGAGAAACGAATATTATCCTTCCAAGTTTGTAAGATTTAATGGCACCTGTCCCACTTGCTGAGCAGGAGATAGTGAATTGTGTTGTCTATGCACTGATGAATTTAAATCTCCTCAGGCATAGTTGACTGTGATGCCATTTCACCCTGATATTGTTTCTTTCAATTTTTGAAAGGAAAATATCCTAATGTTTGAAGCTTTTCTTCTGATTATTTAAAAAATGAAAGACTTTCCAGGCAATTGTCCAAATTCAAGAGCTTAAATTAAAATGCTCATTTTCAGAATTTGTCATGTAACTCCCTGTTTGGATTGAGGATATAGATCCTCTCTTGACTAATCATGGGGGAAAGAGGAATGAATGCTTCTGAAATTCTGGACCAAGTTAGAATCAAGGACACTTAGCAGAGACAAGTGGTACTGCTGTGGCTCTCAGGAAGAGGCATAAGGGTAAGCCAATCTTTTCATGATCTGTCCTGTGCCAAGCCCTAGCTTATTGTTTATTCCATCAGTGAATGCATTCTGGAAGGTTATGTTCATTATAATACTTTGTCACTAATCTGATAAGAAAAAAGAATTAATATGATTGCCAACATTGTTACTTTTCATAATGAACCAAGCAATATATATGCAATTTCAATGCATAATCATTGGATGTATAAAGTATTATGGACTATATTTACAATTTGTTCATCAATTACGAAGCTACTATACAATGAAAATAAAAAATGCTACAATCTTTTCAGGATTCTCATGAAGGGCCCTTCTAGATGCAAATTTTTATTTATGTAATTTTCATAGGATGCAATTTGACGTAGTCTCCATCTCCTAAGCAGAGGATTTGTTGTAAATACTCTATTTAGTTTGGAAGTACCATACAGTTAAATGACTAATCACAGAAACTCAGTCCATGATCATTGACAAAAATGGCCACACTTATAGTGGAAATTAACACAGAGGTAAATGGATCTGTTTCCTACCCACACCTAGGAAATCACTCATAGCAAAATGGCCCAACAATGACTACAAGTTTGTGAAGAGGTACAATTAATCTGTGCAGTCTAAGTCAGAAAAAAAATGCATATCTTAGGTCCTATTTTTCTCACTCCAAGTATGCTGGATGCAAAGAAGGGGAATTGGTCCACAACAAAAGGGCAAGATATTCTCTCAATATGTTTGGGTGAGATGTGGGAACTCTTTTTCACATTTTTCTTACCCACTAACCCTTCTCTTATGGCCTACCAAATACAAAGATTGATTTTTAAAGAAATGTATTTAAGAAACAGTGATAGTATTTTCCCAGCCCCCCTTACCTTGATTTCAGAAATAACATCTATTTCACATTAGGGACTTACATTATGGCTAGAAGACTCAGAAAATATCACCAAGAATGCCAGACAGTGAGTAACAATTGCTCCCCCTGGATTTTACTCTTACCCCTGTGAAGTTTATTATTTAATACTGACAAGTGTTGGGGTCTTTCGGCATATGTTTACTATAGTTAGTTCTCTTATAGTACTATAGTTAGTGGCTCTTTCAAAAAAGTTACTCTCCCCAAGTTCCCTCTCTCCTACCATATTTCTTAACAGTGTCAATAGATAATCTTGCTCCTTCAGACCCAGAGACACTAGAAGTCAATACATGGGAACTCTCACAACATCCTTAAACTTCTCTGTACACTTCCACATCCCATTCTCCATCTACACATTTATGTGTCTTTACCCTCTCTCCCCTCCTTCTGTCCTTATACAATGAAAGAGGTATTTCTCCTATAGTCTAAAGCTTTCAAATTTTAGTGCATCTTTCCCATCAATAACTCAAATCAAAAACCAAATGAAAACTTTCTATCAACCTTTCTACTCCTTAGAAATCAAACTTCTTCCAATCCTTATCCTATGTTAGCGAGACCATAAAAAGACCCTCCAACAAACCGTTTCTCCTGGTATTCATGTCCTTGTTTAGTTCCCTCTCTTTGAGCTGAGCGGGACTTGCAACTTACTTTTTGGCCGAAAGAATGCAAGAACGTGACATCATATAGTTTTTTATAAGATTTTATTTATTTATTCGTGAGAGACACAGAAAGAGGCAGAAACATAGGCAGAGGGAGAAGACAGCTCTCTGCAGGGAGCCCGTGCAGGACTCCATCCCAGGACCCTGGGATCACGACCTGAGCCGAAGGCAGATGCTCAACTACTGAGCCACCCAGGTGCCCCCCATCATATAACTTTTGAGGTTAGGTCAAAAGAACTTTTGCACTCTCCACCTGGATCTCCTATAACACTTGCTCTTGAAGAAGCTAGGTGCCATATAAGTAGTCCAACCAACCTAGAGATTACTGCACTATTAGAAAACCCAAACTGGCTATGTGGAGAGGTAGAGTGGAGATAAAAACAAACAATGCCCATCCCGCCCCGCCTTAGTTCCTATCATCCTCGATGAGGCACCTGCCATGTGAGTGAAGCAGTTCTCTTAGATATGTAGCCCAATAGAACCTTCAGATAATCGCAGTCCCAGTCATGATCTGACTGCAACTGTAGGAGAGATCCTGTATTTGTTTCCTAGGAATGCTGTAACAAAGTACCACAGACTGGGTAGCTTAAAAACAGCAGAAATCTATTCTCTCACAGTTCTGAAGGCTAGAAGTCTAAAACTAGGTGTCAGCAAGTCCATGCTCCCTCTGAGACACTGGAAAGAATCCTTCCTTTCCTGTTTTTTTTTTTTTTTTTTTTTTTTTTTTTTTTTTTTTTTTGATGGTGGCCATCAATCCTTGGCATTTCTTGGACTACAGCTGCATGGATCCAATTTCTGCCTCTGTCATCCAGGCATTGTCCCTGTGTGTTTCTTTCCTCTTCCTATAAGAGGGTCAGTCATATTGGATTAAGAGTGCACCCTACTCCAAGATGACCTCATCTTAACTGTATCTATGAAGACCTTACTTCTAAACAAGGTCACATTTTGAGGTACTGGGGATTAGGATTTCAACATATGTTTTCGAGGGACACAATTCAAACCATAAAAGACCCAAGTGTAGATCCCCAGCTGAACCCAGTCAATGCACAAAACCATGAGAGATAACAACACATGATGGTTTTATGCCACTAAGTTTTAGGGTGGTCTGTCCCATAGCAATGGATAATCAAAATACCATTTTTTATGGAAATCATTTCAACTAACTGCAATCTGGCTTCTACCAACACATTCTATTTGACAAAGTCACCAGTGACCTCCTTGGTGTTAAATCTAATGGACAGAAGGGTGACATAGCTTATACATCTACCTCCCTTCCCCCCTGAAGTCCATTAAATTGACCAAAGAAATTTATATGTAAGAATAAATTTGTCGAATCTTTAAAAAAACAAAGAGAAGGTGACATCAGCAGGCAGAAATTTGAATCTATTTTTAAAGACTGAAAGCAGATAGAATTGGAAAGAAGATGCAAAAACACAGCCAGGGAACCCACTGCTCAAGGGGGCAAGAAGAGGGCCACTGAAATGGTGACATTGTGGCCTCCTCAGAGCCCAGGGAAGAGCCCAGGTTCTGAGTTGCAGGATCAGAAGGCTTTGTTGGGGTTGGAATTGGTGTTGCCTCCTCTATTATCACCCTCTTCGTGCAGAACAGACATGCTCCTTCACCTACAGTAGATACAAAAGTAAAGTGGGACCTTTCCTGGGGGCAGGGGAAGGGGTGCCTACCCTGGGGATTAGAATCAGAGGGGCAAGCAGCAGTGTCCTCAATAAAGGCCGATTTCCACAAACAGGGAGAGAACCAATTAGAGAGGGGTCCAATAGCTCAGCACAGGGGCAAGAGACAAGAATGTCCACTTACCCCCACTTACCCTTTCTTGCCACCACAACCCAGCTGGGTGTGGTGCCCTCTACTGTCCAGCCACCCTCATACCCTAAAGGAAACTTGCCCTGTGGGGAGAGTCATGTGATTAAGTCAGCCTATCCACTCACAATATCATGTCACTACTGATGGTGTGGAGCTGTTCACAATGAGAGACACCTTTAAGTCCATATTTCCCAATGTGGGCAGTATTGACATTAGGGTCCAGACAGTTCTTTGTCATGGGATCTGTCCCCTGTGCATTGTAGGATGTAGGGCAGGTGACATTCTTATCCTCTACCCACAAGATGCCATAAGTATGCCTCCACCCCCCCCACTCCCTGAGTTGTGACAACCCAAAATGTCTGCAGACATTGTCAAATCTCCCCCTTTGAGAAATGATTCATGAGTTACAGACCCCCTCTCTGGCTTGCTGCTAATTACTAGGAGACTATAAAACTCCATCCTCTAGAAAATACTGGTCAGGTCTAATTGTAACCGACTTCTCAGCTCTGACTCCCACTCTCTGAATTCTTCCAGGAACTTGACTTTCCTTCACAGACAGAGCCCCAACAGAGGCAGAGACTTGCAGACAACATCCAGATGTTGGCCTTCACATAGCACTTGCAAATGCCTATGAGGGAAGCTTTCTGCATTCTCAAATTCATGATTTGTGGTTTCAAATACGTGCTGTACTTGTGCTAACTCAAAACTTCTCCCCACGTAAAGACCTTATCAAGCCAGAGGAGTGTGGTTTACAAAAGAGGAAAGGTAGGAGTGCATGGTTGAAAGGCAGGGATTCGACTCTCAAGAAGTGAAGTCAATGGAGGGAGCAAATTATTCTCTGAAGGATTGGAGTACAAAAGAAAACAGGCTAAAATTCTGCCCCTGGACCATAGACTTTGCTGGAGTTTCATTTATAAGTTAATTGCTCCTCTTTGAAAAGGAAATGTCCCCAGGAAAGCCTCACCCACTTTGCTTGGGGGAGAGAACTTCAGACCCCAGGTGCCACCAGAGATGAAAGGTAGGGTGGGAGGAACTCATGGAAAGTGAGACAAGAAACTTCATTGGGGTTGTGGCTGGAGTCTTTTGGGGGCTCCTTCTCCCAGGCCAACTCTCACTAAGGGGAATGGGAATGTATGTTGGGGGAACGGGCAGAAGTAGGGTAAAGAGGCCCCTTTAGCTCAGTCTTTCAACAGGTGGTGGGGGAATTTCCTCATTAGTTAGGCATCCAGTTATCTTTCTTTAATACTTTCCTACGGAAGTAGATGCACACATGTAACCTCCCAACAGCTCTTTACAGAGGGAACACATCTGTCCAAGGGAATCCATGTTGCCAACTCAACTCTCATTTAGCTACAACAGCAAGTCCGCTGCCATGCATATGGAAAAGGGGAAAGTGATCCAGGCATTTTATAATTTACCAACATGTCAAAGTGGTATCTCATTTAAAAAAAATTGTTATTGCAGTGGTCAGCAAACTCTGAGCCCACCATCTATGTTTGTAAATAAAGTTTTATCAGAACACAGCCACGTTCATATCATCTTTGACTGCTTACAACGGCAGAATAGATTAGTTGTGACAGAGACCATATGACCCAAAAAGTCTAAAGTATTTACTATCTTGCTCTTTACATAAAGAGTTTGCCAACCCAGCTCCAGAGTACTAAAGGCAGAATTGTTTTTAATATTCCATTCATTTGCCTGCTTTTCTCCTCTGTATTTTAGCTGTACTTAAATAGAACGTGAAGTTTTCAATATAAGACTGATAGTCTTTGTAAAAGATATATTCAGATTTCTTCACTTTTAAAAAAAGATTTTTTAGTTTAGAGAGGGAGTTGGAGAGAGCGAGCCCATGTGAGCATGCTCAGGAGACAGGCAGAGAGAGAGAAAGAGAAAGAATCTGAAGCAGGCTCTATACCCAGTGTGGAGCCCCCACACGGGGCTTGATCTCATGATTTAGATCATGACCTGAGTGGAAACCAAGAGTCCCCTGCCTAACTGACTGCACTACTTCACTTTAAACAAATAGTGCTTTTCAGAAAGGTCTGGCGTGCTGCCGTCTGGTCTAGCATAGATGCACAAGTCTGCAGGGATATAAGGTGGAATGAAGAAAGATGAGACAAGGACTGTTTGGATGGTAGGAGCAAACACAGGTGATGATGGTTCTACTTTGCAAACTCAAGACAAAGTCAGGTGACTTGGGGACAGGGCAAGATGGTAGGAGCATTGTTTCTGAGGGCCCATCTCCACTCCCAGTCATCCTGTTTTCTTCCAGTCCTGCTCCTTTCATGGGCCCGAGGTTCCTCTAGTGACAGGAAGGGGCTTCCTCCCCTGGTTGCCCATGCAGGAACACCACAGCCCTGTCTTCCTGTCTGTTGATCTTATTTTGTGATTGCCCTCTGCTCTTCCCTTCCTCACCCTCAAACCCAGATCCCCTGGAGACTTCTACCTCCAGCCCAGTCCTCTGGCAGCTTTCCCAGCCCACTGGAAGTACCCTGGGGAGTGAGAACATAAACACAGGCAGGTCTTGTAAAAAACCTGTCAAATTTCATTTTGAAAATCTCTCCCTGCATTTAAATAACAGTTCTAGAACAAAACAAGTAGCAAAACAGAGTTTTCTTTGCAAATTGATGGCTACAGGGTTGGGGGGCGGGGGGGCTTGTGAATGCATCTGTTCTGTAGGAATTTTTGTTGAAGAAAATTCGTTTAATTCAGTGGAGCATTGTTACTATGAGCCAGCTGCTGGGGCATACGGGAAGCTTGGCTCATAGAACTCTCATTTAAAATGGTGTTGGTTTAAAAGTAGTTTAATCTTCCCAAAGTAAAATCTTGTTTATACAGTGACTGGACATCAGAACATTTGGATAATACGACCACCTTGTATTTATTTGCATTTGTGTAGTATTTCACAACATATATAGCACTTTCATAGACACAACCCTATTTGGTCTTCCCAGCCAATCTGGGAGGTGGGTAAAATGCTATTCCTTTGGAAAAGTAAGTAAATGAAGGCTCAGTGAGGTTCACTGCCTTGTTAACCAAGGCTACACTGTGGTGGAAGAGCATACTAAGACTTTCATCTCTGAATTCTTGGAATTTCCTCTAGCACTCTTGGTGTGTTTTCTAAATTAGACACTGGTTTTCATCTCATCATGAGCCCCTGTCATTTCTTGCAACAGGCCTCTGAATTCTTATGCCCACTAAGCGTTGTCTATATACTAAATAAAGGACATATCAGGCACCTCTAAAGAAGCCATGATAAATAGCATATAATTAATTCACTTAAAAGGTACTTTTTGTCATTTTTACACACAATATTAAAAGTGTCTTTAAAAAAAAAAAACTGTAGAAAGAGCTGCTCATTTAAAAAAGGCTGAGAAACAGTAAACAGGTTTACTGAAGTGGATACTGCCGGGTTTCAGGGAACCAAAGGAAGCTTGGATAGGGATGTAATCCTGAACCAATGGTCTCCTTGGTCCCATTTTTTTGGTCAAAAAGTCAATTCATTATAATAACTCAAATGAGAGTGGTTGTATGCCTGAAATTTAGGGGTGTAGTCTGGAGCAAGATAAATCCTGAGCAAGTTTCTGAACTTTTATCAACTTGAGCTTCTGTCCATATAAAATAGTACTTACTTTACAAGTTTGCTGTAGGGATGGACTGGGATTATTAATTTTTATGAATTACTTAACACAATGCATACCACATAGTAATTGACGGATAAATTTTTGTTATCATTATAAATAGTATTGTTGATATAAATCACATATTTTTGGCCTCTCCTCTACCTCAGTCAGTACTTTCCCATTTCTGTGAAAAGATGCTTCACAGCTGACAGGTTGGATTCTTGCCGAAACCTGTTATAGGAAAGGTGGTCTTTCTCTTATTTCTTGCCACATAGTGTTCTTGCCTCTATTAAGCTAGCAACAAGCCCCAGGCAATATTACCTTTTCAAGATGAGGACACACTCCCACATCGGGGCTGTCAGAGGGAATTTGGGGCATGCGAGCCATTTAAATGAATCAGACCTGACAAATCCGATTTACAGATTAAAATAATGTTGTGATATTTACCAAAAGTATATATATAGCAAGTTAAGACACCTCCGACAGGCAGACATTGATTGCCTATTTTAATCAGCTGGTATAATTTAGCTACCACCAGAAGCAAAATGCTTAGGAAAGGTAAATCTGATCATAAATAATTCCCATTTTGATGCATTTAAAAACAAAGTAAGACCTTTGTTCCCAGTTTGCTACAAGGTGACACGTCTACTACATGATGTGAGGCCACATCAGGTTTCATTTGGGTGTTGGGAGAAGATCTGACTTGACATAAACAGCTGCCAAACAAAGCGTTAAAGCAATTTCACCAGGCGCCAGTGTATTAAGATAGACGGAGTGACAATGGAGACCCACTGCCTGCATATATTCACTAAATCTCTGACACTTCTGGGACTTTATCAATATTACTTCATCAATACCCCCAACATTTTCTAGCAGAATCAAGAATCATAGCCTTGAAAGAGACCTCACAAAGTTACTTCATCAAGAAACCCTGGAGCAACGTTATTGCTTAAGAGAAGCATGAACTGGCTTTCAAGACTTATTTGTTGAATGAATGAAAAAAATTCTCCTCACCTCTCAACCCCAGAAGGCTGCTTAGCCCTGGGGGTAAGAGAGGAGCTGAAGAGTCTGGAGCAGAGCCAAGGGTTTAAAGCCCTATCCACTTAACTTATTATTTATACCCTGCCTGCTTCTAAAAGAGATTTGAGGCAGCTTACAACAAAAGATACCAGCAATAAAGAGCCTTATCCTCAGTCATCCCTTGTAGGATTTTATCATCACTTTCATGATCATCAGAAATGAGTATTAAGTGGCTATTTGCATGGGATGCTATGCCAAGGGCTGAATAAATCAGGCAGAGGCAGGCTCTGACCTCCATAAATTTCCATCCGTTCGGTTTGTGTTCATTCATTCTTTTGATAAACATTTATTTAACATGTTCTCCATGCAAGTGCTGTTAGGCAGTGTGGGGGTGGCAAAAATGAATTACACACAGATAGGTACTGCCCTGACCTCAACTTTACAGACCAGTGTAGGGGCCTTGAGCAAGGGTGTGTGATAGTGATATATGTCTGAACAAAACACAAACATGCCTTAAATTAACTCTTCTATGTCAGGCAGAAGGGATCAGTGATGTGAGCAAGTTGCAGAGAAGTGTAGTCCAAGGAGGTCAGAGGAGACTGCATCTACTCATTTTGTGTCCTAAAGAGACAACACTAGCTGAAGTAGCTCAGGCTGCTGGCAAAGCTGTGATGGAGAACTCAGCCTTCCCTGATAGCTCTTTGTCCTCTTGGTACTCTCTGACTCCTCTTTCCCTTCCCATCTGGATACCCTAAACCCTAGTGCTGTCTCAGCTGCCTAGCTTCCCAGAAGACTGGTATGTCATCTTAGTGACATGTTCTTGGATACAAATGTACATTTCTGTAGGATTCTGCTCTCTGTTGGCTATCACCAACAACAGGGATACAGAGCCCTTATCTCCACCAAGGTAAAAATAATTGGCCATTGTTTGTTGCCAAGCCATGCCTAGAAGTATCTGATTTTAAAAGATGACCAGGCCTGGGCATAAAGGAAGTAATCATGACAAAATACATGGCTCCTAGAAGCCTGTTGTTGACATGAGAGTTTTCTGGGTGTCCTCACACCAAGATTCAAACAACTTCCAGAGAAAACATCCCTGAAGGGTCTTACCAGCAGAAGATCTGCTAGCTCCTAAGCTAGATTGTAAGGTGGAGAAAAAATTTCTTTAGCTATAGTCCTTCATGCCGTGGAGCAGTAGTTTTTAAACTTTAGTTTTTATAAGAATCTCCAGGGAAGCTTGAAACAATTCAGATTCCAAGGCTCCGTCCTTAAAAACTCCTTTTCTTCAGGAGGTCTGGAGCCGGTCCTGGAGTTTGAATTTTTTTTATTTTTTTTAATTTTTTTTAATTTTTTTTTTTTTTTGGAGTTTGAATTTTTAATAAGTGTCCCAACAGCCTCTAAGGAATGGTCTTAGGGCCACCCTTGAGCTTACTGCCAAAGGGACATACATTCTAGGAGAAGGTCTAGAAGGCGGGTGTCTATCTTATTCATAAATGAACTCCTAGCACTTGAAGAGTATATAGCTCAGGTTATACACACTCAACAAATATGTATTGATTTAATTAATGAATGGAGACCTGCCCTGTCTCCTGGCACCCTATGTGAGTAGAAGGCTTGGTAATATTTTTTAGTGAATGACAGCTTTGGAAAAGCTACAAAGGTAATGCCGTGGCCGCATAAAGGACTCAGGATTATGTAAATGTAGAATGAGGCAGTTCAGAATTAGTTTTCTGGTTGCAAGGAGTAATCATATGTGGATCTTGACCCACCCCCAAAGATCTGACAGGCTGAGGAGGTGGGGGGCAGTATTGGAAAGGGACCCTTAGAAGCTTAGCCTGCAAATCACTGTTCTGCACAGCATCTCACCATTCACCCTCCCCTCACTAGGATTCTGGAGGAAAGTCCTGAATGAAGAGCTGACTGGCTGATGGAAGGCAGGGCCAGGAATGAGGAGCAGCAAGCAGTTGTGGGGGGGGGGGGGGCGCAGTAGGGAAAGAGAGCTCCAAGCCACAGGGCACTGCACACGGGGGACACCTGCTCTGACCTATAAGGGACACAGAGCACACTCAGCACCACACCCTTAGAGGCAGCTGCCTCTTCTGCTTAGTGCAGAGTGAAACCCCAAATTGGCTGCTTTGGGCCAAGGCATTTACCCTGTGGCACTTAGCCTATTGTCAGGTTAAATTTATTCTTTTGTCTTCTGACTGACTTTGATAAAAAAAAAAAATAGTGTCAATCTAACTAAGAGGAGAAATCCTACAACTTCTTTCAATGACTCATTGCTGGGCCTTGTAACCCACTGTCAGGGAATTCTCATGCCTCATGTCTGATGTCAGTTGGGAGAACAGAGAAAGCAATCCTTACTTCCACTGAACTGCATCATTAGACTTCCTAAGAGCACTATTCACAGTGGGTAGATCTGGGCTCCGGCAGTTGCTCTGAGCAGGACTGGCTGCCTTAGAAATCTTGCTAACATCTATGATGGCTTAGTTGACATTTTGTCTGGCCTATTTTCCTTTTACCCGTGGAAAGAAACAGGATATGGGGCATAGCCTGGTTAAACTGTTAAACTGGACTTCTTCCCAATACCATCATGCTTGAGGAAGCAATTAATGATGGATCCAGAATCTGTTTTTGGACAGTCTGAGAAAATTTTCCAATCGGTATTTTCTTCCTCAGAGTTCAAATGAAGGATTCACCTATGGATTACTGTGTGTGTATTCTATTCCCATGCACAAAGATATGTGAGACCTAGGTTCTGGCTTGAGATGTAACCTTGTATGAGAAGCATAAACTGGGGCACCTGGGTGGCTCAGTGGTTTAGCGCCTGCCTTTGGTCCAGGGAATGATCCTGGAGTCCTGGGATCGAGTCCCACATCGGGCTCCCTGCGTGGAGCCTGTTTCTCCCTCTGTCTGTGTCTCTGCCTCTCTCTGTGTCTCTCATGAATAAATAAATAAAATCTTAAAAAAAAAAAGAAGCATAAACCCCCCAGATCTCATATTCATCTGTAAACGGAGTAGATTCTGCTACTGGCCGTGAAAAAAAAATCCTCTAATGTTTTCTCATCACACTTAAAATTCCAGTTACTTACATCTTTATGATTTGGGGCCCAGCTACTGTTCCCACCTCTCTGTTTCATGCACTGGCCCTCTTTGTTCCTCTAGCACTCCAAGCTTATTCCTGCTTTGGGCCCTCTGCACTTATCTCCTCCCTCAAAATTCTGCTCCCCACAACATCTCCACTTCTCCACATGAAATGCTGTTACCACAGATTTTTGCATGGCTGGCTCCTTCGTGTTATTCAGGTGCCAGGTTCAAATTTGACCTTTCTGGAGAGGCTTCCGTGGCCATTCAATCTCATTCCCTGATTTAATTTTTTCAAAGCATTTACCATTACCTGGAATTACCTCATTTATTTGGTACTCTGCTTGTTTGCAAATAGTTCTGCCATAACATGACATACGTGTTCCTAAAAATCGCTGCACCTGTAGTTGTACAATATGAACCACTGGGCTTATGGCAAAAATGAGGTTGTGGGCCAAATACTCAAAAACTTCATCAGTGGCACATTAAAAAAGATGGGAACAATAAAAATGTAACACAGTCTTATTTATGTTATGTGCTCAAGATATTCATATATACCACAATAAATATGTCACCTTATCTTGAAAAACACTTGAGGTTTGCCTGTGTAAGTAGGCAGTAGGGGAGGGCTACGCTTGAGAGCTATTGTGTGAAATCAGATGGACAGCTGAAACACCAGATGTGGCCTATAACACACTCAGAAAACGGAGGTAGCTGTAGATGGTTGAGGTGGCTGCTTGCCCCCATTTTACATATTCCTATCCTATGTGACTCAGTTGAACCTGGTGCAGTTTTCTGTGTTCTAATGTTTCTCATAGATGAAATCATGCTTAAGAAAACACAAAATTCACATTGTGCTTAAACTATTCCCTAATATATCGGTAGCACTGGAATAAATTCACATGGTCAACACAAACATTTTAAGAGATCTGATGGTATTTGCATGCTCTGCTCACTGGAATTTAAGCTCCACATGATCAAGGAACTTTCCTGTTTTATTTGTTACAATATTCCTATGTCTAAAGAACTTGGTACATAATTGATTTTCAGCTGGTATTTGCTGAATGAATGAGTGCATGAATGAATGAATCTTCCTTCAACTTTCTTCTTTCTGCACCTACCGGCCTGCCCTTTCAAGAGTCACAGTGATCTTCATCAGTGTGGGGTTGCTTTTGGTGAGCGGGCAATAATAAGATGACAGGAATTTCAAAACTGCAGTGTTGGGGCTTATATTCTCTGAAGACAAACACACACACACACACAATCCAAACCACTACAAATCATTATGATGTCTACCTACGTTCTTCTGCTTTTGTAGTCATGGAAGGTCTCTAAAGTTCCTTGTATGCCTTACAAATACCTGATTCTAATTATAGATTGTCTTGAAGACTGTGCAGAACCATGGATGAGGAAGGTAGAAACACCACACAGAGTCCTATGCTATGTGGAAAGCCTCCTGGAATTCATCCCATCAGGAGCAAAGCAAGCCTCAAGTCTAACCGTCAGCAAGTAAATTTTCTGAGAAATTCGAGCCTCTGTCTCTCTTCTCCATAAAAATATGTCTGAGACCTAAAATCTAATCACTCTTTCACTAAGTCAGAGAACAGAAATAGAAGTGGCTTTGAAAGGTCATCCCAGACAGGTGGGTTATGTCATATTCCTAAAGGGTTTGGAAATTGTTTGAATTTCAGGGAAATTGTCTAGCACTACTAAGTAAAAGGTCAAATCAGAAAGTCCCCAAAGAGCTAAAGAATGCTCTTTCTTCTAAATTTTCTCTGGTTTAAATTCTGAACCTAAGAAAATGTGCCTGAAAATGCAAATGTTATGATTGAGTTGCTTTAGTTTATCAGGCAAAATAGGGAATATTTTGTTATGATTCTTTACTTCCTCAGTAACTGCTCAATCTTATGGAGAGTTGAGTGGAGTGGCAAAGTAATTACATGGTGAGTACCATATATTTACGATTATTTATGTTTTCTAGATTGGAGTACAGGGTAATTATTTTTGGTCTTATTAAGTGCAAATTACCAAGTAGTCTTCAGGAACATGTAATTACTATGTACTGTAGTCACATGCCACTTATCAAGCAAAATGAATGCAGTCAAAATTTTATTTAATACAAGCAAAACGATGCATGTGGTTTTAGGAAGCAAAGTACAGGAACCTGCCTTCCTGTCTTGGGAGAACAAACAGAAGCAGTTCTTAACTTAGGGCTCTTCTTCAATGAACAAATCAACATTCTAAAAGGTTGATGCTTGTTAAGAATACAGATGTCTGAAGCCCCAATCTAGACATATAAACAATCCTAGGAGATGAGGTTGGAGAGTCTGGTTTTTAGCAAGTCCTCAAGGTGTTGTATGTGCTCACTGCTTTGAAATGGTACCTGCCTGAGATTCACAAAATACTCTGACCAGCAGTGTTACCTTTACACATAACAGGTGGGGAAAAATGGAGACCTCGGGGGTGTGAATTTTTCTGTTTTTCACTGTTTGACTAGTTTGTATTCTTTTTAGATTGCACTTTGACATGTATCTTTGCTCTCACTTGCAAGGATACAGAAGTGTTATTATACATTGAGCATTCTTTGTGAGTTGTTTTCTATTATACGTAGACTACCTACATTCAATTTAGTTTAGATATTTTAGATCTTAGTGGACATACAAAGACACACACATGGACACAAAATACACAAAATCTAAAGGACAGCAGTATGAAGCCAGAGTGATTTGCCTCATGGTGACATCAAGGGCAGACTTTATTCAAAAGATATTTCCTGAGCACTTACACTATGTGATATAATTTTACTTTCTATATCCATTTATTCAATAATTCTTTTTTCCTTCATTGATCATTGTAGTGGTTAAGGGCATAGGTTCTGGAGTCAGGGGACTCCAGTCCCACCATTAACTAGTTAGGAAACCATGGGTGGTATGGTCTGAATGTTTGTGTGCCCCCCAAATTCTTATGTTGAAATCCTACCCCTGGGGCACCTGGGTGGCTCAGCTGGCTCTGCTTTCAGCTCAGGTCATGATCTCAGAGTCTTGGGATTGAGCCCCACGGTAGGCTCCCAGCCCAGCAGGGAGTCTGCTTCTCCCTCTCCCTCTCCCTCTCCCTGTGTGCTCTCCCTCTCTCCCTCCCTCTCTCAAATAAATGGAAGAAAGAAAGAAAGAAAGAAAGAAAGAAAGAAAGAAAGAAAGAAAGAAAGAAAGAAAGGAAGGAAGGAAGGAAGGAAGGAAGGAGAGAGAAAACAGAAATCCTACCCCTAAAGGTGATGGTATCAGTTGGCGGGGCCTTTGGGAAGTGATTAGGTCATAAGCAGAGAGCCTTCATGAATGGAATTAGTGCCTTTATTCAAGAGTCCCCACAGAACTCCTTCCACCATGTGCCCATGCAATTAGAAGTCTATGACTAGACAGAGGGTCCTCACCTGACCATGCCCGCATGCTGACATCAGACATCCAGCCTCTAGAACTGTGCAAAATAAATTTCTACTGTTTGTAAAAGATACCCAGTATGTGGCATTTTGTTAGAGCAGCCTGAATGGACAATGACAATAGGCAAGTTTACTTCTCTGGCTCACTTTCTTCATTGTGGATAAGGGGAAATAAAAACGCCTGTCTTAGAAGGTTACTTTGAGGAAAAATAGTATAATGCATGCAAGGTGCTGCTACTATCTATAACAGTCTCAAAAAAAATTCAGCTGTTATTGACATATTAAACATAAAAATACTGCATTCATGTATTTGGCACTTGCATTTGCTTTATTAGGCCTAATCTGAAAAGAAAAATCTATAAGACAATTTGTATACATATCTTTCATCTCTCATTTAAAAAAGTCTAGCCACACTGACAGGCAAGAGTATAACATGCTTTGTCCTTGCAAGGCAGGGAAAAGGTTAACTTTTTGACTTCAAGAGAAGCCAGCTGGAGAAGCAGACTGTCTGCTAATGGTAAGGGAGGGGAAACAAGAACTAATTTTAGCCATCATTCCTCAATCACTGTCCAGTTCCTCTTACACTCCTCCTTGCCTGTCCCCATCCTTTCTGGATTGTGAGGTGGAAGACTGTTCCTCCAGGGCACCTTCAGTCCCAGGAGGGGGGATATAATTCTTTGGCATCCCACTGCCTCTTCTAGTGAATTGGAAACGCTTATGCCCCAGCTTAAAAAAATATCCTAAACATCATAAATACCAGCTTTCTATCACTTATAAGTTATGTCTGTCTCAGAAATCCTCATGCAACCATGTGCCTTTCCTGCCATCTTTTGTAAAGTTACTTGTTCAAAAATGTGAAGTATTACTGTAGAAAAATTTGAGAAACTCCAGAAACACATTAACTCAGTCTTATAGTAAACAAGGATGAAGAAAGCAAAGATTAATGATGATTGTTAGGGTGAGCACACATACTTATATGAGTTTGTTCAACCTTGTTGCTGAAGTGAAAATATCAAGGGAAAAGGAGAGAAAATTATGCAACTAAATATTATACTTCATGGGCCTTTCTACCATAAAGATTGTAATATATATATATACATATGCATATGCATATACATATATGTGAAATGCAAACATTTTTTACTTACTAACATGTATAATTAAGGCACAAGTTCTTGCTGGGGAATAGACGCATAAACAGAAACACAATTAATGCTTCTGCTGACAGCAGGTTTCTTCTGTGGGTAAGAGCAAGCATTCCACATGTGCATAAATACTGAGATGTATTTCTGTAAGTACACAAACATACATGCACAGAAAATATGATCCCAGGCAATGAGAACTCAGAAACAAAAGGGAGCATCTAACTCCTCAGATCTGAGAATCACAGGGGGCATGTTTTGTGCTGGATTGATAAGCAGTGGAAAAAAGGCTTAGATGACATAGTCTGGACACAGAGAGAATGAAGGGTTAGTCCTTTTCACTAAGTTGGAGAAATCCCTGTCTGAAAGTATCCTGCCAGTGCTAGCCCAGGAGGAAGGAGAGAATGTTTGAATAAAAGAAGCCTTAGAATCACAAAGAGGAAAACTATAAGAAATATTGAACTCTAGGGAAAAAAAAACTAAGGATCCCTAGAGGGGAGGTGTGTGGGGAAGGGGTAACTGGGTGATGGGCATTAAGGAGGGCACCTGATGTAGTAAGAAAGCAAGGGGAGGGGGGTTATATGCAACTGATGAATACTAAATTCTACCCCTGAAACTCATAATACAGCATAGGTTAAATACATTATATTTAAATAAAGAACTAAGGGATTCCTGGGTGGCTCAGTGGTTGAGCCTCTGCCTTCGGCTCTGGGCATGATCCTGGAGTCCCTGGACCAGGTCCCACATTGAGGTCCCTGCATGGAGCCTGCTTCTTCCTCTGCCTATGTCTCTGCCTCTCCCTCTCTGTGTCTCTCATGAATAAATACATAAAGTCTTTAAAATAAATATATAAAGAACTGAAAAAAAAAAAAAAGAAAAGAAGGCTTAGAATCACAAGTCTTCTAATTGGATCCTAGATTTGCCTATAGAACCAATGTCCCAGTGACCTCTGGCTCAGGAGCTGGCTGATTCACTGCTGTCAAGTTGCCTCTGAGCCTAATGATGGGCTGGGCTCAGACAGGGGAGTCCTTATTTGAGGCTATGTGAGGATGTCAGCACACCCAAGTTCTGAGACAAATTGATCAAAGAGGGGCTGCTGATCAGACCACCTTGCCCTACTTCCTGCTACCCTCATCAACATCTTTGTTCTGATCTACAGCTAAGGGCTTGCCTTGGCACAGGGTCCTGCCTGAACCCCTATCTGCAGGTATTTGCCCCTTGGCCTCCTTTACCTGTGATGAGAAGATATGCTAAGTTCAGCTGCATTTGGACCATGGTTTCGACACCTCATTTTAGTTTTTCTTTACTTCAGTTCTCTATCTCCATTACTCTGCATTCTAAAGGGTAAAATTCCAAGCTAAATGCTAAACATTAAAAAAAGGTGGGTTTCTGCTAAAGTTGAAATAAGCACAGATAATAAATTGACTCCTGAAAGTCTTTTTTAAAAAATAAATCATGGTTAATTGGTAATGCTTTTAGAAACTAATAGTTTAAAGGAATAGTATGAATCATTTTGTCACATAAAAATTTTGTGATGAAAATATTTCATTTGGGTAAATCCAGAATTTTTCCATCATGGCACCTTATCAAGCAAGACTGGAAAAACTGTAAGATAGAAAAGATGGTATTTATTTGTTTAAATAATACAGAGTGCCTATAATATGTTCCTTTCTATTATTTTTTAAGCCTGTGTGTTCCTTATTCAGCTTATATACTTACAAAGGTGAAGTTACACAATGTTTACTGATTCCTTTATGAGATCTCCTGGATGCCACCTCAGAGCCCTTACTGCTAGAGTCTGCATCTTGTACTACCCAGCCTCTAGCCACTTGCACCTCCCTATGTCTTCTAGCTTGGATTGCTTTAGCCCACCCCACATCAGGGCTTTGCTAACACTTCAGCTAAGATAGTCTTGACTCTCTTAATATTCTTTCTACTCTCTCCCTGCC
Organism: Canis aureus; assembly: GCF_053574225.1. NCBI lineage: Eukaryota > Metazoa > Chordata > Mammalia > Carnivora > Canidae > Canis > Canis aureus. The sequence goes on along the minus strand of NC_135642.1, from coordinate 18,618,988 downwards.
CAGCTGCTTTACAATACTCTCTATCTAAGAAAACCTATGTGTTGGGAGACAGCTATGCATACTCTGATCCTCTTTCAGTACCCTCAAAAGAATCAAGAGATAGAATGGAATAGATTACTACATAATTGATACAATTAATTTGTTTCAATGAATGAAATGAAAGTTGTGTCCGCAGTGCCCTTGTTTCCATCAGCTCAGTGACCTTATCACCAGATCCAGTTTCACTTCATAGGTTTAGCTTAGCAAACTCTGTCTGAAAGTCCTTTCATTCAATAAACATTCTGGCATCGTATTTTTAATGTTATATTTGCATGTCAGTAACCTAAGAATTTTTTGGATATTACAGTTTGAACCACGGTTTAGCCAAAACTAAAAATGATCAGTCATTTCCAGGGTAGATCAATGCATTCAGATCCAAATAATATCAAACAAAAACTACTCTGAATGTTGACCATTCCTACTAATGTGGAAAGAACCCTGAGGATGAGATCAGTCTCTATCCAGAAGAACTAAGGTATTACTCAATAATTGTTTCATTGTACATCAGCCTGCAAGATTCAATAAGGTTCTTGCTTAATGATTAAGATAATTAGCAAGCACAGAGCTCTAATGTGTGCTAGGCAGGCACAGTACAGGCTTCATGTGCATCATCTGGACAGGTACTATTCTTCTTTTTTTTTTAAGATTTTATTTATTTTTTCATGAGAGACACAGAGAGACAGGCAGAGACATAGGCAGAGGGAGAAGCAGGTTCCCTGTAGAGAGCCTGATACGTGACTTGATCCCAGGACCCCAGGATCAGGACCTGAGCCAAAAGCAGATGCTCAACCACTGAGCCACCCAGGTGCCCCAATTATTCTTATTAAAGATAATGAGTCCAGGGTTCCAAATATGTTAAGACTTCCCGAAAAAGCAAAAGTACATATTCTTTGTTTATGTTTTTCTTGTATTGGAAGAAATAGCTATGGGTGCCTGTTCTCTGTGTGTGAATACATGCAATTTGATGCTTAATGCGTCACCAGAGAACTGCGTTTCTGATCTCAGCTATCTAGGAAAGCAGGAGAAATGGTGGTAGATATCCTTCAGACAGGAGAATGGTGGCAAAGATGGACTCATAAAAGAAGGGTTAAGCAAGGTCTATCATGGACTCTCTGATCAATCTAAAATCAAACCTTTTGTTTCAAAACACTAACAATCTAAGTAAAATAATTATAAATGTACAAAGTATTTTCCCCATGCTTTTTGTGTATACTTTGTCACAATATTAAGTTTAAAAAGTAGCAAAAATGAGAGTACCCAAATCATTTATTTCTGAAAATAATCAAGGCTTAAAGTGTTTTTTTTTTTAAATTAAACATGACCTATAAACCTCATTTGATACATATATTTTGGTCAGTGGAAAGTAGTAACTATCACAGACACATTTTAAGAAAATTTTGGATCTAGTTGTTCCCTGGAGATGACCACTAATCTTGAGATTATTGTACTAACCCTATGGCCTTTACTTTCAGAAACATATATTGCCACATGATCGAGGAGGTGTTTCTTACGCTGAAATTTTCAACCTCATCTAGAGTCAAAGTGATGCTGTTCTAAACTGATGACAATGTGTAATTTGGTTTCTGTTTCTATAATACTTCGAACTAAATATTGGATAGGAAACTCAGCTCCAAGCAGAAAATAATAGGTTTTATTTTTCAAGGACTTTTTGCCAGAAGAATAAATCATGTTTTTGTTAGCTCCTGGTAAGGATGAACTACAGGATGTACATGTATACACACACACACGTATAATCTCAGATGCTCAATTTTCAGACCCCATATTTTCGTAATTTAAACAACATTTGGGCAATTTCCTATTCCTTACCAAAAATGATCTTACAAAACTTTAGTATTTGTGGTTCCTGTGAACATTACCCATTGAGGCCAATGGAACTCTAAATATGCCTATACCACAGCTGTTAAGTGAAACTATTTAACAGAGTATTTTCTGCAATGCTTTTTCAGGAAACCATTCCAGCCACAAAACAGTTCTCAGCATTAGATATTTAGCTTTCTTAAACCCAGATTAAAGATCAGTGATGGTTTTGGGATGCTTTTAAATCACTCTGTAATTGTAAATGGTTAATCAAATTCATTAATCAGAATTCAAAGACCTACACTTTGACTTAATGTACTGTTTCTGAACTTGAGAATTCTCTAATCAGACAGCAGAGTATCTGTAATTGGCATTCTCAAGGTCAGTGGACATGGCCACCACTTGTATAAATTCCAGGGACATTAACCTCTGAAAATATCCTTTGTTTTATTTTCAAATGCTTTTGTCCAAATTGAGCTCTGAGATTTTTTTCTCTTCCAGTTACAGAGTAAGGATAGCTATGTTTCTTAATATTGGTCTCAAATATATTTAAATGAGTAGGCTAAAGAGTGATTTTCCATGAGAAATGAACTTATGACCTTGTCAATTAAAAAAAAAAAGTCATGGTGAATGTACAAGATAAAGATGTGAGGCATAGCTTGCAGACAGGCAAGAGAGGAACAGTGATGGGAGGAAATTTAGATGAAGTTTGCTGTTTTGTACCATTTTGGATTGTACATGGTCCAAAATTTATGTCAGCTTTTGGATCTGTTCATAGAGCTGAAAACTCCCCAGCCCTAGATGTCTATTTGGCAGAGCATAGAAGCGTCTGCACCTTGGTGACTCCTTTCAGAGTAGTTTTTACATATTGAGCCTTTCCCCAAGCAGCAGGCCACTATATCACCATGGTTTCTTCCACCAACTAAATCATTAGGTTGGACCTTACTGGGTCTTTTGGCTATAGCTTCATCATTCAGGTGCTGTCTGGGCAGAGCTCTAAAGCACCCCAATTTGTCCTGCATCAAGGGATAAGTCTCCTGGACTCAGAATTGAACTGAGTGTGCCTTTGGTGGTGGCAGCAGGATGTCACTGACTAGATGAGGCCAGAGCTGCAGCAACAGGGTAATGAGGCACTGGGCTACCAGCAGAGACTGAGAAAAGAGGAAATTATTAAATTAGAGGTCCAATCCTTTATGATGCACAGAGTCTTAGGGAAACCTCAGGAATCAAGTGGTAACTTCTTTTTTTTTTTTTTTTTCAGCCTAAGATATGTTAAAAAATAGAGAAAAGCCAAAATGAGATTTCACCATTCATTGACTATTTAAATATTTACATTTAAACAAAATAATAACAAAACACTAAACAGGAAAAATCCATATAATTGTACTGTTCACAACGCAATTATAGGATTTATAACAAATATATCATAGAACTCAGAATAAGCAGTGTGATTGATAACGGATCACAATTTAAGTTGAAGTCTGAACTCCTTTTAACACAGTCAATACCACCCTGCCCCAGCTGTATGTATTATCTCACTTTAAGATGACATCCAGGGGAAAGGGGAAGGGCCCCATGGCCCACCTGCATAGGGGTGGGGCATGCAACATGGAGCCAGCCATAGGCTTTATGAGTACACAGTTCTCCACATTCCTCAGTCAAGAGACACAATTATTGTGTCTCCTCGATTCCAAGGTGGTGGCCTGCTTACGTACTCTTGTAAAAGTGGAGGTAATTGATCCTGCTACAAGGCAATTGTGTTTTGGGGGGTCCTCAAGTATCAAGGACCTGTTTGGAACCTACAAGGTGTCTTAGAGTGGTGTCTGGTCCTCTGAGGGGAGTTGCTGCATGGTTCTCTCAAGTGGCTAGACTCAAACACGTGGTCTCCAATCACAGTAGGTGTCCTGTGCTCAAGGTCATTCAGGATCCACTGAACCACTTCAGGTTTATATCACCTTGTATGAAAAGCCTATCAGAAATGGCTACATGCACTGTAGGCCAGAGGGCTCTCTTGAAATGCTCTCCTTTGCATAAGATCTATAGAACCTTGCATGATCCTGGGGGTAGCAAGGTAGAAAAGGAGAGCCACTAATGGATACTGATTTTCCCATCAGTCAGGTGGAATAGAGTTGCAGGATCAGAATCAGATATAATTTAATTTTAAACAATAGGGTTATTCTTACACAGCCAACGTGATGGTTATAGATGTATAGTTATTACGAAGCTACATAGTTTTTCTTTAAAGGAAACCTTATTTGGAAGCCCAAGGTGAAAAGAGGTAAAAATCAAAGTTTTTCAAATTGAAACAGGTCATGAGAAGGCCTGAAATCCTGTGTTCCTGTTTCCCCAAACAGTGCCTAACAGTCTTTAGAGATGCCTTGGGAATCCATGATGTCATCTAGAGTTCCATGGAGCACAGTCTGAACACTTATGTCACACTCAGCGAAGTGTGAAGAACCGGTGATGGTGACAATGACAACATTACTAATGAGGAGAACAGATTGCTCTGTGGTTTAAAGGGCACTTTTACGTATGTTATATCACTTAATATCTGTAACACCTGAAGTAGATATACTATATATCCTAATTCTTAAGATGAAGCAAACTGCTCTGGGCACAGCACCAGTACGTCCAGTGCCTATTTTTTGTCGGTATCTTTTAATTTGGGAAAACACATCAAAATACAAAAAGAGTGCTGAGGACACATAAAAAGCACTCATGTTCTTAAAACTTGAAATGAACAAATATTAACTTTTGTCACCTGAGATGTCATTTTTAATGAAATATAAAGTTACTGATAAATAGTTCTCCTATGTTTCCCTCCCCAGTCTCATGTTTTATCCTCAGAGGAACCAGTATAATTCAGATAATATAGGGCAGATTCTTGTTTTATGTATAAGTGATACAAAGATTTATTTTATTAATTTTAATTTTTAAAGATCATACTCCGTGGTAAACTTGCATTGTCATTCAACATTAAATTATTTTACTGCTAATTAATAGTATCACATAATTTTCTTCCACTATAATTTATATGTGCTCTCTCATAATGATGGGCATTTGGGTGGTTTCTGACTGTACACTGTTAAAAAACATTGCTACAGAGATGAACACAGCCATAACTGAAATAGTTTCTCTAGAGGAGACAATATTAGTTTATGGGGTATGAGCATAGTAAGTCTTACGAGATATTGCGACCTTGGTCTCAAAGCTACTTTCCCACCAGCATTATATGAAAGTTTGGATATACCTGTGTTCTCATCAAAATTGGAATTGGCCTGTTTTTTAAATTTTAAAAATCTAACAGAGGTTAAATATATTACCACACTATTGTTTTAATTGGCATCTATCTCCATTAGAGAAGTTGAACATTTTTTCATATGATTATTGGCCATGTAGGCTTCCACTTCTATGCGTCACCTGTTTAAAAGGCTTATCAGGGAAAGGAATATGTATTTCTCCTGATACACATTTCTTCTCAAACAAACAAAAACATCTTCAGTTCTCTTTCAGAGCTCAAATTCTTGTCAGTACTAACCCACTCCTCTTTACCGAACACTACCACGTGATAGGCACTGTATGAAATACTTTACATGCATTAGCTCATAATGACCCTGGGGGATGTATTTATTACTATCACTTTCCAGATGTGGAGATTCAGGTTTGGGAAAGTTAAATGACTTGGTCATGGTCATACAGTTGCAGGTAGTGCAGTCCAGATTTGAGCCAGGTGTCTGCTCTCAAATAGGCACTCACTTAGTATTAAAGCAAAATGACCTGTCTTAAAAGCTCTTGAGAAAGCCTCTGTGCTTTCTTTCAACTTGGAAAAACCCAGGCACATGCTTTCTGTCCCTGCTCACATGAGAGCTTGACTTGGTCTCTGAATCCTTGATGCAAGCACACTTTGCAATTTACTAATACATAGACTAGGCCAAAACACACTCTGTTCAAGCAAACACACTCTAACTTTACCTCTTCATTGTCTCTTCCTTTTCCCCATCAACTACTTCATACCTTTCCATTCATTGACTGTTGGTGAGAAGGGATCTCTTTTGAGGTCACTTCCAGCCTTAAGATCTGTGACTTTCTAGGTTTTCAGGAGGCAGAAGATATTCCCAATGTCTTTAGATCTCTCTCTTACTCAGTACAGCCTGAGTTGGGCCCTTCACGAGGTTAGCACAGCAGGTGGAAGCCTAAACAGAGATCTAAAGACTTAGGAATGTCTTCTGTCTCTTGGGAACCCAGAAACTCACAGATTTTAAAGCTGGAAGTGACCTCAAAAGATCACTCCATCCAGTCATCTGCCTTTGTCAGATGTCAGACATTATCTCAATTTTGGTGATGAAGTAACTGGGACTCTGAGATTACATGACAAATCCAAGGTCATATGTTGAGGAAGTCACTACAGAGGCCTAAAGCCCTGGTTTAATAAGCTGTGGCTTTTATTACACATTAGAGTATTTCACTGGGGCTTTGTTTAAAAATATTTAAACTTTATAACTTAGTTGAAAGCTAATATATATATATGTATATGTATATGTATATTTTATACATATATTATATATGTAGTGACAAGGTTGATAGCCAAGAGAGAAATGCTGAACTGGAGGAAGAGAAGTTCTCAAAGAGAAGTGGAGCAATAAAGAAGACAAATTTTGCTCACTTCCTGCTCTGCACTGGATAAAATTTATTTTGCATTTCCATTGGTACTTTTCTGATTTTGCAATGATGGAGGTAGGGAAAAAAGGAAAAGAAGGGAGCAGTACATAATACACTACACATTTATTGTCTCATTAAATTCTCCCCCCACCAAAATTTATGAAGTAGGAACAGGTTCCCTACCTTTTATCTTAAAGAACTTATAGTCAGATGGTTCCCAGACTCAGAATTGTTCAGATTTTAAAAAGGGAATACATGTATCATAAATTACAAAACATTTCCAATAGCATCTGGGATAACATCCTGTAATCAAATACATTTGTATTTATTCAGCCAAAATATGAATATTCTCATTAAATGGGATTAAATGAAGACTATAAATAGCCTCATATCAGTTCAAGTAAGGTTTTGGAGCCAACCAAGTTCAGATCAGGTCAGATTTTGACATCAAATGAGTTATTTAAAAAAGCTCTGTTTTGCGAGATTTCTGGAATTTGAAATTGCAGATAAGGGACTGGGGATCTACATTAATATCCTGTACTATTATCATATCACAAATGAAGAAATAGAGGCTTAGAGTTTGACTAATTGCCTAAGTTCCCACAGTTCCATGCCAGAAGTGGGATGGGAAACCAAAGCTCTCAACACCACACTATCTTCTCAATCCTTCCAAGGAGGGTGTTTTCTCTGTGAAAGAGATGGAAAGCAATCTTACAAGAACACAGGCGGGCTAATACCTGTGCTTTCTATTTTTAACATAGTCCAGGAGGGTTTGCACAGCATTATGTACATGGTACACAAACTAAAGGCATCTGGACAAATGAATGCCAAGACTTACAAATGAGCACAAGGGAGATGGTTTGGAGATGCACAGAGGTAGGAGCTGGCTTCTCTGAATTCATAATCAAAATGGTGGTCAGAACCACTCAAAGGTGATATGACATAGGAAATATTGATCATGGATTTATATTCTCAAAAAGGAGAGGCTTCTACCTCTCAACTCTTGTCTTTGTCAGGGAGGGTGAAGGAAGACGGAAGTTCCTTACCTACTGCCACAAGACACTGGTTAAAGAATCGTCATTGGGAAAGGTGCACATTGCGTGGATCTTTATGATGGTAAATAATCTATGCAAATATGACACTTTTGTTAATTCCATAAATGTTGGTTAAGCATTCTACATATCATTATGGTTCTAGAACCTACTGGGAATACCAAAATAAGTAAAACTTGTTTAATGCTCTCATAATGTCCTCAAGAGGAAGAGATAAGGCACACAAATACCTAATTTTAATGCAAAAGCAGAAGAAAACAATAAATAAAAGTGCTGTGGGAGTTAAAAGTATGGTCATCTGAACACAAAATTCAAGAAGGGCTTTGGAGATGATAGAGAAGAAGGAGTACATAGCACTGAAGATGAATAGAAGTAGGGAGGAAGGTGTTTTAGATAGGCAAGACATAATAAATCGAGGCTACTTGGCATTTTGTTTTCTTGGATTCCTAATTAGGAAAGTAGCTATATGCCTATGCATATATTTTCATGCCTATATTTGTAATCCATATTTTTGTAATCTTTATTTTTAATCTCTCATATAATCTCCATTATGTAACCCTTATTTATTTCCCTAATTGTTAAATTTTTTTCTTTAATTTTTAATGGTCTTCAAGACTTTGTAATTCAATGCTTTTTAGTAAATTTATAAAATGGTGCAACAATCATCACAATTCAGTTTTAGAACATTTCTATCATCTATTGATTTTCATTTGAGCCTAGTTATAGTCAGTTCCTGCTCCTACCCCTAGCTGAGGCAATTGCTGATCTGCTCTCCATAAATTTTTCCTTTCTAAAAAGATGAAACAAATGACTCATACATTGTGTCATCTTTTGCATCTGGCATTTGTCACTTAAAGCTTCTGAGGTTCTCTCGTGTTATAACAAGTATCAGCAGTTCATTCTTTTGTTGTTGAATCATATCTCACTACATGGATATACCACATTATGCTTATATATTCACCGGCTGATGAACATTTGTATAGTTTCTAATTGTTGGCTATTGGGAGTAATACTGTGAATATTCTCAAGTTCCTGTTTGGATATACGTTTCGATTTTGCTTGGATTATTAAATCTATTAAAATTGCTTGGTTTATAGAAACTTTATATTTAAGTTTTTAAGAAACTGCCAAATTGTTTCTAAAGCAGCTGTTATCATTTTACATTTCTACTAGCAAGCCACCAGGATTGCTAACACTTGGCATTGTCTATCCTTTTTATTATAATCATTCTAGTGTGTAACTCATTGTGATTTAAATTTGCATTTTCTGAATGATTAATGATATTGATCACCCTCTCATGTGCTTATTGGTCTTTTTGGATATGTCTAGACAATTTTTATCAAATGTATAATTTGCATATATTTTTTCCCAGTCTTTGGCATAGCTTTTCATTTTCTTAAACGTATCTTTTGAAACACAAGAGTTATTAATTTTAATAAATACAATTTATCTTTTTTATGAATCTTGCTTTTAGTGTTGAATCCAAGAATACTTTGATTAATCTAAGGTCATGTAGAATTTCTATGTTTCCTTCTAGAAGTTTTATAGTTTGAGTTCTTCCATTTAGGTCTATGATGCATTTTAAGTTAGATTTTTAGAATGGTGTGATGTAAGGATCTAAGTTTATTTTAATTTTTTTTTTTTGCAAATGGATACCAAATTATTCAAGTACTGATTGTTAAGACTATGCCTTCTCTTTTGAATTACTTTTGTACTGTTGAAAATCAATTGTTCATATGCGTGGGTATATTTCTGGACTTTCTACTTCCCATTGATTGTATTGTATACTTTTATGCTAATATTACACTATGTTGATAATTGTAACTTTATAATATACCTTCAAATAAGGTAGTATCAGTCCTCTAACTTTGTTCTTTTTTAAAATATTACAATGGCTATTCTTTTTGACTTTTAGAATTTAGATCCTTTGAATTTTAGAATCAGTTTATCAATCTCTATTTAAAAAGCCTTCCAGACTTACTACAAGAAAAAAAAAAGAGGCCTGTTGGGATTTTGAAAGGGATTGTGGTAAATCTATAGATCAATTTGGGAACAATTGGTATTGTAAAAATGTTCTATTCAATCTTCAAATCCATAGAAATAAAATATTTCTCCATCTACTTATATCTTTAAATTTCTAAGCAAATTCATATAGTTTTTATTGTATAAACCTTGTACTTCTTTTGTTAAATTTATTCCTAACTGATTTTATTATTTTTATGCTACTGCAAATGAAATTATTTCATAAATTTAATATTTAGTTTTATCTTTGCTAGTATATAAATAAAATTGATTTTTATTTAGTGGTTTTGTATCCTGTGATCTTGTCAAGCTTGTTTACTCATTCCAGAATTTTTTAAAGAATTTATTTATTTACTCATTAGAGACACAGAGAGAGGCAGAGAAATATGCAAAGGGATAAGCAGGCTCCCTGTGGGCCCCCCCCCCCCCCCCCCGGACTCAATCAAAGGACCCAGGGATCAGGACCTGAACCAAAGGCAGACACTCAACCGACTGAGCCACCCAGGTGTCCCACCATTCTAGAATATTTTATTCTTGGTTAGAGCACCTAATACAATGTCGAATGGAAGTAGCATAAATGGTATCTTTGACTTAGTCCAAATTTTAGGGGGAAAACATTTAGTCTTTCATTATGAAGGATAAATCAGCTATAGGTTTCCATAAATGTCATTTATCATATTGAGTGCATTTTCTTCTATTCCTAGTTTGTTCAGTTTTTATTTTCAATTAGTATTGGATTTTGTCCATGACTTTTCTGAGTCTAGTGAAATCATCATATAGTTTTTATCCTTTAAGACTAAAGGAGAGACTTTAAGACTAATATGAGATAGTGTGTTAATTTATTTTTTAGTGTTGACTAAACATACTTACCTAAGATAAATTTAACTTAGTCATGATTTTAATCTTTTTTATATATTTTGCAGAATTCAGTTACTTTTGTTAATGGATTTTACATCTATGTATGCTCTTCTTTGTATCTGGCAATATTTCTTGTCTTAAAGATATTTTATCTGTTTTTATTTTTTTTAAAGATTTTATTTATTTATTCATGACAGACACACACACACACAGAGAGAGAGAGAGGCAGAGACATAGGCAGAGGGAGAAGCAGGCTCCATGCAGGGAGCCCGATGTGGGACTCGATCCTGGGTCCCCAAGATCATGCCCTGGACTGAAGGCAGGCACTAAACCACTGAGCCACCGGGGCTGCCCTTTATCTGCTTTTAATACAGCCACTCCAGCTCTGTTACTTTTACTGTTTCCATGGTTATCTTTTCCATCCTTTTCTTTCAACCATTTGTCTTCAAATCTAACATGTGCCTTTTGTATACAGCATGTAATTCCTTTTTTATCGAGTCTGATTATCTCTGCCTTTTGAGTGAGGTGTTTAGTCTCTTCATAATTAACTGCAGTTATTGATATGATTGTTTTTAGACTTGTCATTTTGCTATTTGTTTTCTGTTTGTCTCATGTCCTTCTGTTCCTCTATTTTTCCCTAGCTTCTTTATGTTAAATAAATATATTCTTGATGTACTATTTTAATTACTTTGTTGAGATATATATATATATATATATATATATATATATATATATATTTTTTTTTTTAATGGTTGCTCCAGGGATTATAATATGCATATTAACTTATCACAATATACTCCAGAAAAATACTAACCTAGTTCTGGTAAGCTACAGAAACTTCATCCCAACATAAATCCCTCTTTCGTGCTATTTTGTCATATATATCACATCTACATATGTTATAAACCGAAGAACACAGTGTTTTAATTATTGCTTTTACAATCTTACTTATTTTAAAGAAATTAGGGGAAAATAAAAAAATACATTTATAGAATCTTTCATATTTGCCCACATTTTTTTCTCTTCTTGTCAGTCCTTCAGATCTTTGCTCTTTGCTATCATTTCTTTTAGCCTGTATGACTTTCTTTACTATTTATTGTAAGAAATGTCTTTTAGCAATAAATTATTTTAGTCTTCATTTACCTAGAAATGTCTTTATTTCATCTTCATTTTGAAGACTGGTTTTCCTGGAGAAGGTATATATGATGGGCAAAAGTTTTTTCTTCAGTTTTAGGTATTGTTCCACTGATTTCTGGACTCAATTGTTTCTGATGATAAATCAGCTGTTAATCATCCCTTGCATGTGATGAGTCATTTTGCTCTAGCTGCTTTCAAAATTTTCTCTTCTTTTTCAACGCTATAAACAGTCTATCATGTGTCTAGATGTGAATCACTTGGATTTTGCTAAATGAGACTCATCAATCTTTTCAGACCTGTATATCAATATTTTTATTAAATTTGGGAAATTGTCAATCATCTCTTCAAACTTTTTTTTCCTGTTCTGTATTAGTTTCCTGGGCTGCTGTAACAATATACCACAAACTGGGTGGCTTAAACAACAGAAATGTTTCTCAATTCTGGAGGCTAGAAGTCTAAAATCAAAGTGTTGGCAGTGTTGGTTCCTTCTTAGGGATGTGAAAGAGAAACTGTTCCATGACTATCTCCTATTTTCTGGTAGCATCAGGTTTTCCTTGCTTTTCTTATGTCACCACATTGTTTTCCTTCTGTGCAAGTCATTCTCTGTGTCCAAGCTTTCCCTTTTTTATAAGAATACCAGTCACAGTGCACTAAGGTCCACCCTAATGGTCATCACCAATGACCTCATCTTCAAACTCCCCAGTTCCAAATAAGGTCACATCACAGCTAGTGGGAACTAGGACTTCATAGACTTTTTGTAAGGCACAATTCAATCTATAACATGCCTCCCTTTGCTCTCTCCTCTCCTCTGGAACACCAATTACATGTATGATGGTATGTTTGATGCTCTTCTATAGGTCTCTGAGGTTCTGTTCATTTTTCTTCAATATTTTTCACTCTGTCCTTTAGACTGGGTATCTCTATTGATTTATCTTTAAGTACACATTTTTTTCCCTTTCTTCCATCTCAAATCTGCTCTTGAGGCCTCTAGTAAACTTTTTAATTTCAGACATTGCAATTTTTGACTCTAAAATTCCCTTTTTATATTTTTAAAAAATATTTTATGTATTTATTTGTGAGAGAGAGAAAGAGAAAGAGAGAGAGAGAGAGAGATCCTGAGCAGGAGTGAGGGGTAGAGAGAGGAGCAGACTCCCCGCTGAGCAGTGAGCCCAATGCAAGACTCAATTCTAGGACCCTGGGATCATGACCTAAGCTGAAGGTAGATGCTTAACCAACTGAGCCACCCAGAGGCCCCTTCTTATAATTTTTATCTTTTCATTGAGATTCTCTATTCATTGTTATCATGCTCTGCTTTTTGTTTAGACATATAATCCTTAAATTTGTTAAGTGTTTTAATAAAACCTTTTTTGAGGACTTTGTCAGCAGAATCCAACATCTGGGGATAATCAGAACAGTTTTTATTGACTACCTCCCCCATCCTCCCAGAAGTGGTCAATCTTCCTTGTTTCTTTACACATTTTGGAATTTTTGTTGAATACATTTTATATAATCTATTGTAGTAATTCTAAATTTTGACTTTTGTCTTTTCTCCTGTTGTTTTGTTGTTATTTTGTTTGTTTAGTAATTTGTGTGGACTATTTCTGTGAACTCTGTCTCTCCTGCAAGTTATAGGTTCTGTTGTCCCTACTCAGTGTTTTTATTTGTTTTGTTTTTATTTTTAGGACAACTTCCTAGGTATCATCCCTTTGTCTGAATCACTGAGTGTTCAGGCAAAGATAGGTCAGAAGTTATGCTTAAACACCTTAAGCCGGTAAGGCTTCCACTCTCTGCTAATGGATGTGAGTGTAGGCTTGAGAGCACATTCAAATTTCAGGCCATTCCTAAGCTGATCCTGACTTTTGCTTCCTTCTAGGCTTTCTTATATTTCCCCTGAGAATTTATGCATGTTCCACCAGTCAGGAATCTTTGAATGGCTTGAGCCTGTACCAGTCTTTCCTGAACATCTGCACTTTTATGACAGTCTAGCTCATAGCTTGGCCCAGGCAGGACTGCAACCACAGGCTAGTGGAGCCCCTGGGACTCCATAGTGGAGTCCCTATTAGCTTGATACTAAGCTGACCATTTTAACTGCCAATTACTCCAAAATAGGTGAACATTCTACAGCATGAGAGGCTACTAGCAAGTATCATGTTAATAGTGATGAGGGAGAGATGGAAGAAGCAAACTGACAATAACACCACAAGCTTATATTGTTCTTAAGCTGAAATTCAGTATTTTTTAAGAATAAATGCTCCTTAATATATTGTATGCCTTTGGTTGATTTCCAGATCCCTGAATGGTTGTATCTGACTTTTTTGTCCAGTATGACAGTTGCTTTTTGGGGAGAGAATTCCTCATTCTGTCACACTTGCAGAGAAGCTCTCATTTCAGGGGGTTTTGTTTCTGTTTTTGTTTTTTATCAGCATTGTGCATTGACTCTTTGCTCTGTCCTTATGATGATATTTTCTCAAATGCTTTTGGTCCTAGCAGCTTGGGAGATAGACTAACTAATTCTGGAGATAGCTGAGCCAAACAAATGGATTCATTTCCAATCTCTTACTTTATCTCTAGAAAATAACAAGATTTTCAAATACCCTGAGTTTTCCCCATCAATTAGCACTCTCTGGAATGTTATTATCTCCCCTTTTCATACCAGTTTCTGCTCTAAGACTCTGTTCAAGACCATCGTCTTTTATAAAGTCATTCCTAATTACTTCAACCTCCTCCACCTTCCCTTCTCTTTGAACTCTTTGGTTTTTATTTTTGCCATTATTTTTGGAAATTATACAGTCTATCATATATTCTTCTCCTAACTATTCTTTTATGCACTATTCTTTCTTATCTCCCCAGGGAGATCACATTTATTGAAGGTAGAAGCAAAGCTATTATTTTGCATGTCTCAGATTTTACTGAAATCCTAGATAGAACTGGTGCACAATTTAGAGTTGGTAAGTTGAACTGAATATAATCAAGTGAATGGTTGCCTAATTGGTGATCATGTTGTATACTTTTAGAAAAGCTGGAATCATAAAAAGATGTTTTATACTCTTCACATGGTGCAAGTCTCTGCATGCCTAAGTCACCCAACTTTTCAAAGTCTAGATAAAATACCTCCTTCATGAAGCCTTTCCTGATTCTCTCCTTGCTGAATTGGCTGTGTCCTGTACTTTGTAGTGTTTGCCACTCTGTCTGCATCACAGCTCTATGTGTATGCCCTTTTCTCTTAGCTATGAGCATCCACTTCAGGCAAGGATTTATTTCTGTAACCTTATTGGTAGAATGTCCTGGTATACAATTAGCTTGGTACTGGTATACTAAATAATTAAATAATAGATGAGTCTCAATCTTGGCTTTATAAATTATACTCAGCTTATAGAATATAGTGGTTGAATATAGAACGTGTATTTTGTAAAGTCAGAGGAGGTCAGCCCTGGAAAAGAACTTACAGATGACCTAGAATAGTTTATTTTCAGATAGAATCACTGTTGTCTAGTTAAGTAAAATTACTTGATCCAGAGAATTAGTAGCTGAAGTCTCTGGATGGCTGATGAAGTTGTTTCACATGTTTTTACCCAGGCTTCCCTCAGGGATGTAGAATGAAACTGTGGCTTTGCACATGTTACAAGCAACTACTGGCTTCATCAGAATTCCAAGTTTTATTTAGTGCTTCTCTTTATGTCAATGAATTTATATTCAAATCCTTACACCACCAACAGTAGAGCTGATCTTGCATTCACTGTAGGGTAACAAATTAATGGGCCCATTCTAACAGCAGAGTTACCAGGTCTAACAACCAAGGCTTTCCCTTTGACAGAAAGATGTTAATAGACCCCAATGTATTGACTGGCCCTTAACAAGGAAGTAAATTCAAAACTAACAAGAAAATGTAAACCTGATGTGATTTCCCTAACCAAAACAGAGAGCAAATAGACCCCATTCTCTGTGAAGTGTACAGCTACTAAACTTTAATGACAATATCAGTTCTGCTTGATGAGGGCAATAGTAAGTCCTCAGTTCATCTATTATAAAGATTGGAATTCAGGCTGATTTCACTGCACTTGGCAGGTGGCCGAGCATTAATGAGCTAATGCAGGCCATATTCTAGCTGCACTTAATGAAGGCAGCACCCAAGACATCAACTTCAAGCAAAAAGCTTATATACATATCTGTTTCAGACCGCACAGCAGAACATTGTGTTTGCCAGGTTGCTGATGTTTGAGACCATGGCAACCTCAAATTAGAGAAACAGTACAATCGCAGTTGTAGGTTCTTCAAATTAAGTTAGGTACCTGTCAGATCTATGCTTTCATTTTAAAGGGGTGAGGGAACTTTGGGAAAGGGCACTAACAGAGTGTGACAGACACCCCTATAGGTGGACACTTCCCTCTCATCCTTTTAAAACAACCCATGTTTACATCTTATAATAATCTACCGTAGAATTTTTCCTAAGCCCCTCCCCCTCTACCCATTCTGTCCCCCTATACCATGCTGACTCCTATAGCACACGCGAATACTGTAACTAGAGATAGCTGCTCTCACTACTTGAGAACATACTATATGCCAGGCTCTCTACTAGATGTCTTACACCATCTCATTTAATTTCAACAAATCTTTTCAGTTAAGCATTGTTGCATGCCTTTTAGAGATGAAATGCACGAGACTCAGAGAAATTAACTGACTTGCTCAGGGTCACATAGCTAGTGAGGGGCAAAGACAGGTTTTGAACATCCAAAAGTCTGCACTGACACCATGATTTCTTATTTTCATCCTTGATTTTGACTTTGTGCACCCAAAAGACATCACTTTTAGTCACTGTCCTAACCTCAGGGAAGGGAAGCATGCAGCCTTCGCGCTGTTATAGTCCTCCAGAGCTTTCCTATTGGGAAGAGGTTCCATAATAGGGAAAAGGGACTTTGCATAATTTCTCTCAATACTATATGCCCAAAATGCCTTTGGGGAGCCATCCTTGGGGGATACCTCTACAGCATGGCCTATAGACAAAAATGATAAAAATATGACAAAAGACAAGAAACATTTTACTACTGTATTATATGCACAATGCCAGGCATAGTCCTTCACACATAACAGGTGTGCAATACATACAAATTTGACATTTTTGATAAAAAGGTATTCTCGCAAAAATTCATTTCCTGGTCTATTTCATAAAATGATCTTTGTCTATTCATTACACATGGTTATAATGTTAAGTGGAAAAAGCAGAGAATAAAATCTTATCCATGCTATGATCACTAGAAGAAAAAATTATGAGTGAATATTGAAAATAATTGGAAGGGAATATAAAATGGGAGTAAGGATTTGTTGATGTGGTGGAATTGTGGAATGATTTTCTTCTTCCATGTTGATTTCCTATTAAAGCCGTGATGGTGTTGTTTATGCAATAAATAATTTTTAAAAGTATAACTGTGAATACAAATTAAAAGTAAAACATGGAAAGTAATGTGCCAACATCATCAGGAAGCATAAACGTGGCATTTCTATTTCTGCTGGAGTTCTGGCTGCTAGTGTGATCTTTATTCTTGTCACAAAGTATAATCAACCCCCAACTAACTGTGTTAATGGAGGAAGTGCTGATGAGGGTAGGTCAGCTCAAGATGTGGATGCCGAGGGACCCATAGCATCCTACCAGTTACTCCACTGGAGGCCCTTCTGTTGTCTGTGGGCTTGACGGCCTGATAGGCATGGTTCTGCAGATCATTTCTAAATAATTTACACTGACTACCATGAAAGCATCTGTACTCTGAGTTCCTTAGCAGAATTTGACCCCAATCGCTGTTGTCACTATTACATCATGTAGTTTGATAATGCTCAAAGGCATTGTAAGGTCTAAACTAGTGGCTTTCAAATATTGTCCCTGAGTAACAACTTTGGGAACCTGTTAGGAATGCAGATACTCCAGCCCCTCAGTCTTTCTGAATCAGAAACTCTGGGGCTAGTAGACCCACAAACCTGTGTTTTCACAAAACCTTCCAGGTGATTCTGATGATTACTACATTCTGAGAACCCCAGACTATACATACCCCACTTTGTCCCTACCCTGCATTGGCCAAAGGCTCTAATATTTTACTTTTGTCAGGACTGATCATTTAGTTCACATAACCCATTCACTATTTCAGGTTAAAACAATGAAAGTTATTTAAACACAAAGGTGTTGCAAAAAAAGGTTTTTTTGTTTTTTTGTTTTTTAATGTTTGTGCCGTTAACACGTTGAATTAATTCCTCAGTTTGCCTTGATATAAAACAGATTTAGGGTTTGGGTGTTGAGGGTTTAACTGGAGAGAAGTTATGAGAAGAGGAAATGACAGTAGAACAAGAGAGACTATCAGGGGGTAGATGGGATTAAATTCAGGTCCTGCAAATAAAAACTCACATATCTTCTAGACTACCTGAACCAGCATCCCATGCATCCAATCCAGTTCAATGTCCTCCTTGGGAAGAGGTTCCCATCTACCACCCCTTATTGTGAAAGGTGGATGTATCTATTCTCTGAACATGTATTAGGGATTCAGGACTCAAAATGGGCCTGTTCAGAAGCCTCAATACCTGTCCAGAAAATGCTACCTTCTTATAAGATGCAAAGCCATTTTCAATCAGAGCAAAAATAATGTGCAGCTCAAATCTTGTTTTCATATATAATTATGAATCATTTATCCTGGCTTGAGCCCTGCTGAGCATGGTTCCATCCGAGAATCACCATAATCCCCCTGAGAACACAGACCTCCTTGCTTCAGCACTTCCCCACTGAGGGCTTATTAGAGAAAATACACAGAAGCTACACGACCAAAACAAACCCTTTACCTGAGACTATCAAAGATGTTACCTACAGCAGCGATATACAACGGAGGACCTCAGGGTGTGTGCACCCTTCATGTAATGCCACCATTCATTATCTGCGTGTCACTCTGCATTTGGCTTTGCAGCCACTTGTCTTGCCGAAAATGAGCAGTAGGATGATAGAAGAGTGGAAACAGAAAGCTGCTTTCTTGGGCATCAAAAGAAAACTGAATCCTGAAATTAACACGTATTTCCTTTCTTATCTAAGGTAGGGCCAGGACCAACCCTAGGCAGTTTGCCCTGTGGCAAAGTTTATTTTCTTCCATTGCTACACCCTCTTGTCCCCACATTGCATCTCCTTTTCAAAGTGCCAACCATCCATTCTGTAGCACTACACCGACTGACTGGGTGACGCGTTTTCCTGTAACTTGCATTCACACCTTCTTCCTGCTTTTTTTCCAGCTGAATATGTGTAGTCTTCTACCATTTTCTCATAATTAAGTAGGGAAGCTGGACAGCATAATGATTATGAATATGGGCTTTTGAGCTTCAGTGTCTGAGTTCAAATCCTGTCTCCAGCACTAAGTAGCTGTGTGGCTCCAGGCAAGTAATCCAGCCCTCATTTCTGTCTGCTTTCTCATCAATATGATGAGCTACCTCATGGGGTGGTCAGAGAGGCATATATAGTATGTGATTAAAGAGAAGTTTGTTTCCTTCCCCACACTGTTCTATATCTTGTCTCACCCTTGTCTTTCTCTTTTGGTCACCCTCATCTGCAGCCCTTCTTCCTAAAATGGGTTGTTAGGAGCACAGTGCACCTGGTCACAGCCCCTGTGATGGTTTTCTTCTGGACTGTGTACTTCTCTAATAGCATATACATCTTTATATTTAACCCACTTCTTGTAATAGAATTTGGGAGAGCTCCTCAGATGCAGGTTATTTGTTTCCAAACATTTTACCATTCCTTTGCCTTTTTATCAAACAACACTGAAATGCCCTTCTTAAGATAGGAATAATATAGAAGGAAATGCTTTGGCCTCACCCACAGCTGAATGAAGGCTGGCTTGTACCCCAAACACAACTTCAGCTTCATTTCAAATTGAGATTTAAAGTCTTTTTACCCCTGTGATGTTCTCTCTTTTAAGCTCAATATTCAGTGGTACGATATATTAGTTGCTGTAAAATATCTTTTTCAGGCAGGGAATGTGAGCTATTAGCAGGGCTATAATATGCCAGCTAAAAGGAAAAGGGTTATAGGCGTGGGTGTGGGCAAGAGGTGTTCTATGCAACCCCACTGGGACATCACCACTTTAGAAAACAATTTTACAGTCATATAGTTAAATTAACTGGTAGTTAGAGGCAATTATGTGATAAAGTAAAAATATTTATGTTCTTTAGAGCTCCAAAACTGTCATTTGAAGTGTGACAAATTTTTAAGTAATTTCACCTGCAACTTTTGAAAGATTAGTTCTATGACTAAGGGCATAAAATTGAAACAGGTTGCCACTGTAAAATAAAATCAAACTTATCTCCTCCTTGTAATTTTGCTTGAATTTAGTGCTCATGGAATGTCTCACTGTCATAGTTTCTGTGCTTCAAGTCTTTATTTTCTAAACAACTGCAATTTGAAATTTAAGACTTTAAAAAGCAATCCTCCCTTAAGAAGTTCAAAATACATGCGTGTACACATGCATACACACACTTGTACAGTTCTTGGTGCCCTGCTTTATCATGTTTGGGGCATTTTTTTTATGGTAAGCACAAGCTCATACTTTTTCTTATTTTCATTAAAAAGTCCATTGGAAGCCATAAGCCATTAAAAAAAAAAAAGAAAAGAAATCACCTACTATCATATCTTCTACACAGCTATTTTATGGTTACTCATTATCATTTTTGTCTCTGCTCATGTACATTTACATTTTTACACAATTGCAACTATAGTGTATATACAATTTTGTGTTTTTCTTCAGTACTTCATATTGTGCATTTTTAGTGTTGTTAGTCTCCGTGACCATCATTTTAACAAGCTGCAAAATATTATTTTGAATGACTACATCATAATTCATTTTACTATTCTTCTATCATTGGGTGCTTCAGTGGTTTCTAGTATTTCACTCTTGTAAATAGTGCTGCAATGAACATTTATATGCTATGGCTTTCTCTTTTCTTTTATTAAATTTCCTTGGGCTAGAATCCCACAAGTGGGGTTAACAGGTTAAAATACATGTGCTTTTTACTTTGGTAGCTCTGGATACCCAAGGTCAAATTGCTTTTCAAAGTATTTTATCAATTGACATGACCTCCAGCAATATAGTTCATCTATACTTTTGTGTATAAATTTGATAGCAACATGTTTATTTATATGGCTTCACTGATATTATACATAATTCTAAAGCATTTATTGGGTCTCCTAATCTTTGGCCTTGGTGGAAGGCCTTTTGCTCCTGCAGCTTTCATGGGTGTCACAGCATTCAAATGCAAGTGCATACAGGGACACACACATATAAGCCCCAGATGTCAGATGGGTAGTTCAGTAGGAGTAGCGGAGATCAGTCAGATATTTGCCCTTATGTATTGGAAGTACAAAGACATAAAGGAAAAAACATAGTATGTGGAGTTCAGTCTTCAGGCTTTCTCACCTTGCTCTCACCTCTTCTTTCCACCACTTAACTGCCTCAGTCTTAAACTCCAGCCCCTGCCGAGGCTGTGCTCTCTTTCATTCCTGGCAGGACACCAGCCTTTGTGTATTGCTGTTGGTCTACCTGGCCTTTCGCCATAGTCTACCTGCCTCTGAATGTCACCATGAGAAAATGTGTATATTCAATTCATCCCTTCCCCCAACCTCAAACTGCTCCCCGTCATGTAGACAAAGGGCTGCCCACAGAGCTGTGCGTGGAGTAGGCCCACCGAGTGCAAAATAGCACAGAGGATAAACATGTTCCTGGCTGACCAAGCAATGGATAAGCTTGCTAATCTCCCACCAATACAGTTCATGAGTTGTAGTCATCTAATCATAGGAGTCTGGATCTGAGCCAGTAACTCATTTCACATGGGTCACTCAGGAGCCCAAGATAGAAATAAGTTTAAATCAATGCAATCAAAAGGTGAAAACCTCCATATAACTGGAGGTGTAAGGAGCAGAGCTTATTGGCATCTTGAATTGTTGTAGCTCTCATAAAAAGTTATAGCTTTAACCTTTCATATATGATGGTTCTAGTCTAATTTTTATTACAATATTATGGATAATGTATGTCTATTAGAGAAAATGTGTGCTTTTGAAAATGATAATGCCATATTTACTTTTACATTTTCTTGCTCATAGAATTTGGCCCCCATTTCGGAAAATTCCTGCTTGGGACAGCAATGACAAAGGTCGGTTTTTCAGAGCTTATAGGGTATCAGGTTCCCAGCCATAAGAGGTTGAAATAATAATAAAGGCACCATGTACCTCTGGAGTAGTTCTTGCAAATGACCTGAGGGTTACCTTGAGCCTGAAAAAGGAACTGCTCTATACCTTTGTTAAGTATGATGCTCACCTGGCCATTGTAGCTTAGAACTGGGCCCATATGGATGGGTGGGTGGGTTAAGCTGCTGGACCAGTCCATCAGTGAAGATGATTAAATCACAGAAATTCTCACACTCCCAGATTCTTTTGCTGAAGATTGGTTCTCACATTAGGAACACATTCTGTATTCTATTAAAAAGGTGCTGCTTCTATAAAGATCTACATACAAAATTAACTGCAAGCAGGAGCAAATAGCACTGAGCTATTTGTCACTTAATGGAAAGAAGTGAGGAAGTACATGGTAACTGAGTATGATTCTCATTTGCCTCTCGCTCTGCCTGCAGTGAGAGAGTAGCTTTTGAGTTTTGTTTTACTTTACACTACCAATACTAAAAAAATGGACCAAGAAAAGATGACTGGCCATTCTTCTAGCAGACTGAAAGACTGAAAACTTCAAAACGTGGAAGGAAAGAAACCCTAGCTCAAAAATTTATTTTTTCAATCATTTGTGCTCACTTTCATTTTTAGCTTCCCATGATATAAAAGTAAAATCTCCTGAAAGGTTATAAAGTACCATAACAACATGTTCCATATTCTCTCAAACAGGCCAGCACATGGGCAGCAACACCTCTCTTCTCTCTCCTTAATGAGAACTTAGATTGCCCATGGAGTACTTTTAGGATGAAAGAAGGGAACACTAAGTGGGAGATCCAGACTTCAATGATCTTTGCCACATCGCCTGTGCAACTTTAGGCAAGTATTGAGGCTTTAATAAAAAGAGTAGACTCTCACAGGTGAATGACATTTGCACAGGTCTATAGTGAAGAAAGACCCATGTTTCGCACTTCTAGAACACCTTTAATTTCCTTAAAGTTAAAAGATCTGGGATGAGGGAGAAAAAGAGTTATATAAATTAGTACTGTAAGTGTGATCATCATTTTTGTTTCAATAACTCCAAAATGGATGCTGGATATAGTTATGCTATTTGGTAGCACACAAATAAATTTATTTCCTTGTGCATAAAACCCACAGTGAAAAAATCTGTTGATAGTTTAGATTTTTTAAAAATCATATTTAAAACATTTCTTCCATTTCCTATAAGATGGGATTAAGTCGGGACGCCTGGGTGGCTCAGCAGTTGAGTGTCTGCCTTTGGCTCAAGTTGTGATCCCGGGGTCCTGGGATCAAAGCTTGCACCAGGCTCTTCGCAAGGAGCCTGCTTCTCCCTTTGCCTATGCCTCTGTCTCTCTCTCTGTGTCTTTTATGAGTAAATAAATAAAATCTTAAAAAAAATATATGGGATTAAGTGATCTCCCTCATAATGTCTCCATGACATGGAATAGGACTGTAGTCACAGAGAATCTGACATCACTAGAGACTCAGTATAGTGAGTGTGGCTTCATGCCCTGATAGGAGTTTCATAGGAAATAAGCAGACTGTGCTGGGGAAAGAAAAAGATCCTCAAGGGTACCAAGACAATGCTGCCAGAAGGTTGGGAATCTTCTTTTCATGTACACTGCTGGCAAAGACTCCTAGGTTTCCACTTGCAGGGAAGCCAGGCACTCCATCCCTGCTCCTAGAGCTGACTGTAAGCCCTCCTGTCACATGCTTTCTTTGCTGGCTGCAATGGGAATGAAGTATATGGCTGGCTCCATAAGGGCTGGGAATCCCCTGTGATACACTTAGCTAAGTGAATATGCATATTTTCAGCCCTGAGGATTGGATGAATTTATTCAGATCAAAGTGTAATGATCTTTAGCAGCATGTCCTCATAAGTCATAGGGTGACTTGGAAAGCATGAATACCATGCTTCATGCTCCAAGGTTGGTGCTGTTAATAATATTGATGATAATGACATTATAATTAATAATAATAATGATAGTAACAGACAAAAGCTCTTCCAAGGAAGTCCATTAAAATTTTATAGGATCATACTTTCCTATATTTTTCTAAATGTTTACAATAAACTTGTGCTATTTTAGGTTCAGAAAAAATTATACCTGTATGTGTATGTGTATAATCTTTACATGTGTATGTGAGATATATATATCTCAATCATCATACTGGAGGGGATTCTCTTATTCTGTCAACCATGTTTTGGGAGCACATTGTGATGTCCTGAGAGTATTCATGTTGCTTTGAAGAATGTCCAAATGGCAACTGGGATGACTCTGGAGGGTTCTGTGAAAGCTTTGCTGAGAGGGGAATGGCTCTATCCATATTTTTGAACATGTGCAAATTCCCTTGCCTACACTTTGTATACTTCCCCATTTCTGTGTTTGCTTCCAGAAGGGAGAGGGCCAAGAAAGAGCTGAACTTGTTCCAAAGGGAGGTGTTTCTGGCAGGTGTGAGGATTTTAAGATAATAAAAACATGTTGCAACCAGCAGTCCCCTCAGCTGAGCAGCAGCTGCCTTGCCACGCTACTCACTAAAGCCTGCTTTGGAAGTGTTATTGGCTTCAGACACTAAGCGGACCCACTTCTGTGTTTCCAACCATTTGATCTTTTTACCGCTTAGCCCATCACTGGGGATTCCCAACTACTAAATTAGGAAAGTTTGAAAAGCTCTTCATTTCAACCAGTTCTCATCAACTATGATAGGCAGAGCACATTGTTTTCTCTTAAGCACATAATTTTCCTCAAAGAGTTTGTAGCAAATAAAAGGACACAGGGATTAAAATCAAATCAAAGGGAAGAATGTGTCAGCAGTTATGTTATTTTTGGGGAAAACAAGTTTTCTCTCCAGAGGTGGGAAATTCCAGAATTTTCTGTATTTCCAGACTAAAAACTCAGCACAAAAGTAGGTGAGAAATGGAGTCTTCTTTTCTTCTTTATATGGTTAATGTGGGTAAGCGTCACAGTGAGCTGAAACTGACTTCATTTTGATTGCTTTCGTGTAGGTAGGAGATGGATGTTAATAATGTTTCAGGCATACATTTTTATAAGGGTTTTTAGAGGCCTTAGGCCAACATGGCTGGATTTTTTTTAAAGATTTCCTTTATGCTCTTTGCACATTTTTGAGCTTCAAACTAAGATTCTATGAGCCAGCTATTTTCAAGTGCAGATAACAACATGATTGAAACAAATCTCTATTAAAGAAGAACAAAGATGGATGAACACATTTTCTTCCATTTTATTGGGACTTACCAAATGTTGAAAGTTAAAAAAAAATAGTCAAAAACCAATATAGCACAGCAACAGGAACTGTGCTGGAATATTTGATGTGTAAAACAAAAGCAAGAGCAAAGATACTATTTCACAGAAATTTGTACTATAGTTGGAAAGCAAGGCACTTTCCTCTGCAGAAAGGTCTTTCTCAAGCTTTGGGCTATACAAAAGTCAGCAGTGAATATTAATTTAGCCCCACAATTTTCCTGTGATTAGTGGTAATAATGGTGTTGTTACTAATGTTTCAGGGGTTTTTGTGGTATGAGGGTTTATAAACTGGTGGATTCTGAGATGGGTAGAGTATTTTCATCATTTCCCCCTGTATTTAAGGCTGTCTTGTCTTGTCCTGATGTAATCAGGATTCCCCAGAAATAATAATCTTCCCAAACAGTATTTATATACGTATAATTTGAGTTACATGTAAAAATAGTATCATTTCACAAGTGCACATAAAGTCAGAGGTATTTCTGTGTGTGTATTTTTATAAGCAAGATCCCCCCACTGACCCTCCCCAAAGCAGGCTAAGCTGGGAACAGGCTATTTCTGTCAGCTAGAATGTCTGGCTCTTGATGCATAAGTACTAGACAGAACTGGGTTGGAACATGGACTGATGGGGCCAAGGTCACAGGCTGGATATCAATTAGCTCTGTATAGAGGATATAACTGTGTCCTAGGGGCACAGATGCCCCTTGGTCATCTGACTGGGAGCTGCACATGGTTGATCTCGAGGGAAATTCAAGTGTGAATGATCCAGTATGATCAGTCATATCCTCTGAGATCACACAAAATGCATATGCCCTGCCACAATAGGATTCTCCTTCATGGCCACAAGGTGCTGGTCACGTTTCCTAAATATAAAGGGTTGGTGGGGGATGGGAGGGAAGTTCCTCCGGGTTTTGTGGCACTATTTTCTAGGTCATCCACATTGAAACTTTTAAGCAAATGTTTGATTGTTATCTGAAACCATGCTATATACTGAAACAGAATCCTATTTCAAAATACTTAGAGATGTAATATACTTAGAGATATATAGCTATGTCTATCCAATATGGTTTTATTCACTAGTTTTCGTTAGCTAGGAAGTCAAGACAGTGCAGAGAAAAAAAGCTCAACTTTGGAGTCAGACAAGTTTAAATTAGAATCCCAATTCCATAATACTTTCTATAACCTTAGGAAGGTTAAATAATTTACCATGCCTCAGTTTCACAAATCATAAAGTGGAATATGTTTGATAACTATGTTTCTCCCATTTGTATTTAGTGATACTCCAAATTTCTCTGTCTTTCCTCAGGATCTTCCAGCTCTTTTCCTTTACATGGTTTGGAGTTTTAAGTTTCCTTAAATGAAAATTTCCTATGCCAGTTCATAAGAACTCTGAAAACTCCCCTATCCTTCCTAGCAGAGTCAGTTCTAACCTCCCCCGCTCCCAGCCCTACAAATATGTAGTAAGTATATGTGCATGTGTGTATGTGTTGGAGATAAGAGCTTCAGGTATTACTTATCTCCATGCCTCTACACTTTTCCACTTTAAGTTGGGTGCAGCTTTCTGCTTGCTGCTTCTATCTGGAAGGGGCCTTTTACGTGGCCCAACACTGTTGCCACATTGGGAGAAGAAGAAGAAAATGAGGGAGAAGTGTTAGGAAAAGGTGGTGTCACAAACTAAGGACAGAAAACATCTGAACTGGAACAAGATACGATGTCTTTAAGTGTTGATTCCAGGGCTTCCTTTCATTCTCTCTGTCCTCTGAATGGCAGAAGATACCTTTTTTATCTCCTAGTTCTTTCATAAAATATAAAAGGGATACTATGAGTATACATTAAAAATTGATCACGTTTACTTAAATCTTAGAAGCTAGATTTAGAGTAACCCATTCATGGACAGGCAAAGTAAAACAGGACTATAGAATTCAATTCAGAAACTGACAAATCGGGAATACATGTTGATATTCTGAGCTAATAGTTATTAATATCAAGAAAGTGTGATGTCTGGGTGGCTCAGTTGGTTAAGCGTATGCCTTTGGCTCAAGTCATGATCCTAGAGTCCTGGGATTGAGCATTGAGTCACGCTCCCTGCTCAGCAGGGAGTCGGTTTCTCTCTTTTTCTCTGCCCCTTCCCCTGACTTGTGCTCTCTCTCTCAAATAAATAAATAAATAAATAAATAAAATCTTAGAAAAAAAAAAGCAAGCATGATATCTTGCTACTATCCTATGGTTGCATGAGGCAAACTCTAATCTGATTAGGTATTATAGCCTAAGGAATATGTCTTTTATGACAGACCACCAATAACCTTTGTTATTGATTATGCAATCCAGAATAGGTATTGGTAGATAGAGTACAAATCGATAAGTGTCCACTATATTCACCCAGTGATGAATAACTTAGTAAACTATTTTAATTTACCTTAATTTGCAATTCAATTGGTTATACATTTTCCCCCAAAGTGTTAATCAATTTTCAATCAAAGCAGATTGAAGTGTCACCCTGGGTCCCTTCAGATTCCCAAAGCATTATTTATTGTAGAGGCAAAATCTCAACTCTTTGGCATATGTCTACATTTTTCTGGAAAGCACTGAGCTATAGATTTGTTGTTTTACTGAGGCACTTGTACAAGTAAAAGTCCACATTCTCTTCCCCTACCCCATGCTATCTTGCAAAGAAACCAATTCATCTACAATAATTTCCCAATATTGCGGCTTTAGATAAATTCTTAAGATAAAATACTTGCTTCAGACTATAGCTGTCCCTAAGACTGTCCAAACAAACAAACAAACAATCCCCCAAAAGTCCCCTTGCCCATGGGTTTCTCTCTTTGTTTGATCCTTCTGGCTCCCCTAAAGCTGTTGTCTATGTTACAAGAGCCACATATGGGAGAATCCTACTCTGGATGCATAGTTCTGGATTTCTAAATTCCTTCATATTATAGAAGTCTCCATAGTTTCTTTCTCTATTGGAGTTTAACCACCCTGGGTTCCATTTTCCCAGGATTTGGATGGCAAGTAGTAATCTGAATTATTTGATGTTAGGGACAATGGGCTATGGTGGCCTGATATACTACTACTTCAATATTGCAACATATAAGCTCCATAAGAGAAGGACCATGATATTATTTTAACTTACATTTGAGTTAACTTTCCAGCACAGTACCTGACAAATAGTACTCAATTTTAAGCCCATAAATATTCAATAGCTATTGTTGAATAAAGGAATAAGGATACTATATTCTAACAAGAATTTTCAAAGTTTTAACCCAAAGAGTTTACATTGATGGTGTTACTAAAACTCAGAGCACCCTTCAAAGGGCTACTTTGGGATTAGGATGCTCTAGAAGGTATGCTAAATGCTTCACCTACCACAGGTAATGTTTATTACAATTAATTTCTCAAAAATAAATTTCTATTAAATACCTGGTTACATTCATTTAGTAGGCATTAAAATGTTCTAATTGAATTTAAAATATATAACTTTGAGCTTACATTGTTTAGTTTGGATAATTCCAGTAGTTAAATTAAAAAAGAAATTTGTTTACTATATCAGAGATTAATAGGGATACTTGTGTTCAATGGTAGACTTCTGAATACTGCAAGACAAATCTATCAACTAACTGTAGTTTCTTTATTTAGGTATCTCCCTTCTCTCACTGGTCTGGCAAATTCCTCATTTTCTGATCTCTCACATATCATTTTAGCTTTATTTTTACTTGCTTGGAAGAAAGCCCCCCCGCCCCTGCCCAAATTAGCATTGTGAAAGTATCCAGAATCTATTTTATTTTATTTTTAAGATTTATTTATTTATTTACTTATTTACTTATTTATTTGAGAGAGAGAGAGAGAGAGAGAGAGAGAGAGAATGAGGAGGAAAAAAGAGAGAGCAGAGGAAAAGGGAGAGAGAAACTCAAGCAGACTCCCCACTGAGCGCAAAGCCCTATCTTGCACTCAATCTCAAGACCCATGAGATCATAACCTGAGCCAAACCAAGAGTAGGGTTCTTTTTTTTTTTTTTTTTTCAATTTATTTTTTATTGGTGTTCAATTTACTAACATACAGAATAACACCCAGTGCCCGTCACCCATTCACTCCCACCCCCCGCCCTCCTCCCCTTCCACTACCCCTAGTTCGTTTCCCAGAGTTAGCAGTCTTTACGTTCTGTCTCCCTTTCTGACACTTCCCACACATTTCTTCTCCCTTCCCTTATATTCCCTTTCACTATTATTTATATTCCCCAAATGAATGAGAACATATAATGTTTGTCCTTCTCCGACTGACTTACTTCACTCAGCATAATACCCTCAAGAGTAGGGTTCTTAACTGACTGCACCACCCAGGTGCTCCTGCAATCAATTTTAGTAGGTTATATCCCATCACAGAATCCCAGACTTAAATAACCTCCTGACAGTCATAGAATTCCAGAACTAGAAGAAAACACTAGAGATCATTTAGTCCAAGCTCTTTAGTTGAAAACAACAACAACAAAAAAAAACAGATATGACTTAATAAGTTGTCCAGAGTGACACAGTTTAGACAAAAATTTAGGCCGTTTAATTCTTATTCCAGGATTCTTCTTAAGTTTCATCCTTAGTCATAGAGTCACTCATTCATTCAAGACCCCTTTTATTAAACATCTATAATGTGACAGATACTGCTAAAGCATTGATGATGCAGGGATATAAGACAGTGCTAGATTGCCAATATCTACTGCACTGCCAATGGCCTCAGGGTTCTAACAGTCTAAAGAATGCAAAAGATGTCTACATAGATAACTACCAACAGTATAAAACTATAGGCATTGTGGAGACATAGAGCAGGGCAGCTAAGTCAACCTGAGGTCAGGGGAGACACATTTGAAGCCCCACTGGTAACCTGAACAGACACATGGAATTATCGCTGAAAAGAACATGTGACTTTATTGGCCATGTTTTCCCCCAGAGTCCCATTAGTGCTTTTGTGACATTCTAGTGATCTGCAATAATGTAGTACGGAGTATAATCAGTAGAAAAAAATTTACTAAAAACAGCAACAACCTCCCCCTCCCAAACAACTTAGAAAAAAGAGAACAGCACTTCTTTAAGCAAATAGTATTCTAATTTTTTAGAATAGAAAAGAAGGAAAAGCAGGAATGCCAAATCCTCGAGGTGGGTAAAATGTTAAGCCAAAATAGATCACATGTTTAATGGTGTCCTTACTAGTGAGTTGCACACTGGATCAACCAATCCTTGTAAATCACCAAGCCAAACAAGCAGCTTCACAAGGGACTAGAATCCAGAAACTGCATGTGTAGAATCAGGAATAAGATGCCTTTCTATGGTTGGCTGAAAGTGAGTGCAGCTGTAGCAGAAAGGAGATTCTAGGGTGGCGACTTCTTGGCAGTTCAGGAAACCATATAAATTCTCCAGAGTTTCTATATTCCAGATACCACAGGATCAGCTTTTTGTCTAATCAGTTCCTCAAAAATATTCCTGTCAGATCATTGGGTTATTTTGCCTTGGGAAAAAATGCTTCTTGAATATTACAAGTGAAAGTCAGAAGAAAATAGGATATAATATTATAGGAATTTATGATTGGCTGATTATTATACCCATAAACTGAGGTGCACCTGCAGTTAAGTTCTGTGATTGGTCTTCATGAGGATTTCATTGACAGTCAACATCTTCATTTTTCTTGTTATAACAGCAACCTCACTCTGTATATATGCATATATAACAGTTTTTTAAGGGAATGCAAAAATGTTTCGAAGGGTCTTTTTAAAAATCAAATAAGCAGCTGCAAATGGGGAAATAACCATTCCAACTCTGTTTGGGAAACAGCTCTGATCACTCAGGGTATTCAGCAACTGCACAGGGAACTTATTTAGAACAGCTCTGAATATACCATGAAAACCAGCCCTAAGCTAATTCATCTGATTGTACTCTTGGCAGCTCTTTTCAGATTGCTAACACTTTGCAGCTGTAAAAATAAAACAAAAACACCCTTGAAATAAGTTAGGTGCATATATGAAAAGCACAGCTGGGCTACTCCCCCAGATCATCTGCAGATATAAGATTCATTTTTCGAATGCTATTTTGCAAAGGGGAAGACCATGGCCATATCTGAAGAAAAGCCAAAATTGCAAAAACGGATTCATTCATAGTTCTTTTTTCCCCTCTCTACCTTTTCCCTTCCATATCTCTGGAACCATTTTACTGAGCTCCATGGAAATTGCTGTTAGACACAACAGTTTTGGCCAAGTCCACACAAAACCAAGTAGAGATCAAGCAATTTTTTGGAGGCTCAGAATAACAGAGAACCTGGAGGATTCTGGCCATGGAATGTCTTTATTTACCATCAACATTCTTTCATCTCACTCTTTGGGTAATTGTTTATATTCACATGGTCTTTATAGGAACATTTTTAGAAGCTATGGGAGTTAAATTATCTTGTTGATGTTCACTGTGATGGAGCTAAAGTATCTTTCTGGAAAACTTTCTGCCCACCTCCAGGAGTCTGCCTAATAGCACTTGCAGAACCAAACACGTGAAATTTTCTTATTTGCAATCTTCTTTACTATCCTGCACATGAACGTCCTGTTATGTGCAAAAGTCAGAAAGCTCACTCAAGGAAGGGGTCTATATCTCTTCTTTTACATAACATCCTTGCATACTGCTCATCACAAATTTGATCATGTTATTAAGATTCCTAATTCCCTTTATCTTTTTCATAAATCTTGTAATTTACACTTGATTTTTACTTCCTAATCAGTCTTATCACCAGTACTCTATCCCATCAGTTTTCTTCTCCATTAGTAATGAGTTATTCCTTCTTGCAACACCACCATGTTTGCTCACATTTGCTGCTTTCAACCTTTCCCTTTGTTTGGAATATGCTCTCCATTTATGTCTGTGATGTTCCTTTGTCCTTTCCATTCACTATGACTTTCCTTTAGAAGCCTTCTTGAACATCCCTAGATCAACCCTCTAGATCCTTTTCTCAGCCCTTCATGAGCACAGCGTGAATTATTTCATTATAGGATTGATCATATTGCCTTTCAACACTCCCTGTGTTGAAATATAACAATTCTTAATATAAGAATTGAGATACAGGCATTAACCAATTAGGATACCAGCCACACATCCAGTTCATCTGTACGTAGTACATGCTGGCTGAGTGCAATCTGCCTGTGTCGCCAATGTGAACGGCTACCATACGTTCATTAAGCATTTAATGAACAAATTGGGAGATTTATTTATTTATTTATTTATTTATTTATTTATTTATTTATTTTTCAAATTGGGAGATTTAATGGATGAAAGAAAAGATGAATGGACAAATGAATGATTGTTTTTTTCAATGTGAGTTCATGGAATATCTTACTAACTTGCCTGTTGGTGGCAAAGGATTCCTTTCTAATTTTGAAATATTATCTCACATTCAGAGGTCACTAACCATAAAAACCTGGAAATAAATTTTCCAGGCATTTTATTCAGAACCTGTTTAGAGTGGATCTTTTTAAGCTATAGGAAAATCTCATTTATATGTGTGTGGATTCTCTGAATTATGGTTTATTCACAATAAACCATGTTTTAAAGTTCTTATTAAGAATTAGCACCTACTCTAAATTAATTAAGTGTTCACAGTGTGGCTTCATTACATGTTTGAAGTGTTGTGAATTCCCGGAGCACCAGACACATCCATATTCAAATGTAAGTGCAAAATAAAATATAAAAAGCCCATTACAGAGCTAAACGTAAAAATTTTTTGGATCATGATCCTACTACTCATCTCTTACACGAGTAGAGACTTCCAACTCTCCAAAGTGTATCCTCATACATTTCATAAGGCGAGGTAAGCTGGTACCATCCCCTTTTACAGATGAGAAAACAGGAACCAATGAACAGGATCAATGGTTCGCCTACTGAAATGCAACCCAATAATGACAAAGAAGGTCCCAGATCCACTATCTCCTGGATCAGACCTGTACTCATGTCTTCTGTCCACTATCTTTTCGGCTACATTTCTCTGCAGTTGCACAGTTGAAAACACAGGTATACACATAACCAAGAATTGTGTTTCCCTTCTATGCTTCTGTTTACATATTTATTTCCTGGGTGTAAAACTGAGCCCAGGGTTATATGGTGAATGGCCTCTGTCTCAGAGGCATTTAAAATTACATTATTATAATAATACTATTAATCTTTTGATTACATGAACTCATTTCTTTTGAGAATAAATTTACAATGTTTTAATTGTCACCACGGTATGCGGTAGCTAGTGACATAGCTGTAAGCAGATGTCAGTAGAAATTTCAATGGCAGTACCAGGTGATGACAAGCATATCACAATATAGTAAAATACTGAAACAAAAATTTTATGTTCTAAATTATCTGTCTAGAAAAATTCAACAAAACAGGGTATTTCTTGCATTACACTTTCTAACACCTTGCCCAGGAGAGGAGTGGTTATCAATTTCTCTAAAGCTTAAGTCATAGCTTGAACATTTTCACTAAAAATAGGGTTTTTCAGGATTCTTAGCTTATGTCTCTTTTCTTAATTTTATCCCCTGCGCTCTAAGTAGATCTTCTTGATACCAGGGAAATTATTTCTTTTCTTCCTCTGGGTTTACATTCTCTGCATGGTTGTTGAAGGTGTGTCTGTGCTTTCCTTCTCTTTAAATAACTGAATTTTCTAAAAACGTATTTTTCTTTGCTAATATTTTGCCATATATCAGTGTGTTGATACCAAATAATAATTTTAGATTTTATGACAACTGGAAAATCCTGAAAAAGTATTTATTAAGCTCAATAAAAAAAAAAATAACTTCTTTAGGGGGTGCCTGGGTGGCATCAATTAGGCACCTGTCTTCAACTCAGATCGTGATCCCAGGGTCCTGGAATCAAGTGCTACATCAGGCTCTCTGCTCAGCAGGGAGCTTGCTTCTTCCTCTTCTTCTGTCACTCTGCCTGCTTGTGTGCATGCTCTCTCTCTCTCTGTCAAATAAATAAATGAAATAAAA
The DNA here is from genome assembly GCF_053574225.1 of Canis aureus. Classification (NCBI taxonomy): domain Eukaryota; kingdom Metazoa; phylum Chordata; class Mammalia; order Carnivora; family Canidae; genus Canis; species Canis aureus. The sequence goes on along the minus strand of NC_135642.1, from coordinate 18,584,956 downwards.
AAACCCAACCTCTTTATTAAAGTTTTGTCTTACCTAAGCCTATTTATTGCTGTTTTAATATATTATGACAAATATCAATAGCTATTGTGCTTATCTCACACACCAATTAACAAACCAGTAGATTCTGGTGCAGATAATTAGTTTGACTCTAAAAGAGACCTTTGCTTCGATGTTGGCTTTCCTTTCTGAACTTGGTTCACTACTAGGTCTTGGCTTGAATAATCCAAGTTCACTACTAGGCCTTGGCTATAACCCATAGAGCTATAAAATACACTGGGCTCTTCTACCCCTGCCCCCCAACTTGTCTGATATGCTCCCAGGGTGGAAGGTAACACATATGGCAAATGCCTCTAACCTTAGTGGGGTAACTCTCAAGTTCTTCAAACTTTTTTGGAGGGGGGTAAATATTAATGACCAGTCATTGTGTTAGATGTGGGAAATATAGTTTGAGGGACACTTGGGTGGCTCAGCGGTTGAGCTTCTGCCTTCGGGTCAGGGTGTGATCCTGGAGTTCCAGGATCGAGTCCCACATCAGGCTCCCTGCACAGAGCCTGCTTTTCCCTCTGCCTGTCTCTCTCTCTCTCTCTCTGTGTGTGTGTGTCTCTCATGAATAAATAAATAAAATCTTAAAAAAAAAAAAAAAGGAAATACAGTCTGAGCCAACACAGACACATTTTCTAATCCCCCAGTGACTCAGAAGCAAATGGAGCAAACCATGTTACTCAGATAATCATACTAAAAAAGTTAAAATTACATCTATAACAGGTGCTTCCAAGGAGAGAAATATGATCCGATGAAAGCATATAAATAGGTTTTATCTAAATAGAAAGTAACTGATAACAAATTTATCTGTTGTAGAAACTCAAGGAGGGTTAAGAGGACTGGCATAAAGGGCTGAGAGCTCCTGGTGGGAAAATAATATTAATGTATAGAAAGACATAGAAGAACAGAGAGAAAAGAAAGGATGTGGAAGAAAGGAAAGTTAAGAGATGGAAAAAAATTGTACAGCTGATAGAACTTCTCACAATGTAATTCAGCATCTAGATATTCAGACTATATGGGGTTAGTTGAGAAGATGGTGATAGGAGCCAGCTAAGATTTATAAAAGAAACAACCAGAACAGAGATGGATGGATAGCAACATTAGAATCAGGAGAGATCTGGATAGAAAGAGAAATGAGGGAATAGAAATCTGGACTATTGACTGCACTCAGAATGTGCTGGGTTTTGAGTAATCAGAAAATATGTAGTTCTATCAAATTACTATATTTTTTGAGGAAATATCTCATCTTGCTTGCCCTTTTGCCTCTCTAATCACCTCTTCTCATACTTCCTGCCTGGGCTTGAATTTTGTATTTGCTCTCAAGCTTTGGTCTTCCATCCTGACTTCTTCCTGAATCACCCCCTAAAAAAGTGCATGTAGTCTCTTATCTCATGACCACAGCCATATCATTGACTTTCAAACCTATTCCTCTAACCCTGATAGCTTTCCTACACTATTTTATCCACCCCTATTTTAAATTTGGATAATCTGTTGTCGACCCCAACTCCACACATCTAAAACCAATCAAACCATATCTCTCCCCTTTCTACAGAATCTCTAGCCTAGCATTTCCACTTCTGTTAATAGCCATGTATTGTCTCAGACACAAAGGCAGAAAAATCCTTGAGGCATGCTCTGATCATCTTTGACTGCTTCCCTTCCTTGCACCTCCATAGCTAGTCTATCACCAAATTAAATGTTTTATCCTGTGAGATGACTCTTAAGTTTGCCCATTTCTCATTCCAACTGCCAACATTCTGGTTCAAGCTCATGTGGCTTCAAGCCTGATCCTTGATAGAGCCTCTGATCTGTTCTCCTAGGCTCTAGGGCTTTCTTCTCTCAAATTTATTCTTGAAATATCTGTGTAATATTCCATAAATAAATTTATTTATTTTATTTATTTATTTTTTTTTAAAGATTTTATTTATTTATTCATGATAGTCACACAGAGAGAGACAGAGAGGCAGAGACACAGGCAGAGGGAGAAGCAGGCTCCATGCACTGGGAGCCCGACGTGGGATTCGATCCCGGGTCTCCAGGATCGCGCCCTGGGCCAAAGGCAGGCGCCAAACCGCTGCGCCACCCAGAGATCCCGATCCATAAATAAATTTAAAACATCTTTCTCCCTTTTAAGAATTTACAAGGTTCCACAATATTTTACAGTCTAATCTAAACTCTTCCCTACTACCTCCATCTCATTCTGGGCTAACCTCTACCTTCTATCTTATACTTTGACTTGCCATGTTTCCTGACCAAGAAACATTCTTCTCTGTCCTCTTAGCCTATAGTAGCTCTTTAGATCTACTTTGTTGTCTTATAATCTGTTTAAAATCCATCCTCACATGATAGATTGACATGATATATTTGCCAAGTGTTACTATTATTTATATTGTGAAAATAAGAGGGATCCCTGGGTGGCGCAGCTGTTTGGCGCCTGCCTTTGGCCCAGGGCGCGATCCTGGAGACCCGGGATCGAATCCCACATCAGGCTCCCAGTGCATGGAGCCTGCTTCTCCATCTGCCTATGTCTCTGCCTCTCTCTCTTCCTCTATATGACTATCATAAATAAATTAAAAAAATACTTTATAAAAAAAAAAGAAAATAAGAATGTTTGTTTTTCTCCCTCTCCAAATATAAAATTAATTCATATTTATTGTAATTTTCTAAATTATGTACTACCTCCAAGAAGTTGTGGTAACCAGCATTCTCTATTGAGAATTACAGGCTCTACTTTTCTAAGATGCATTTTATACCACTTGGTCCTTTCTGACTTCCATATCTAAATGCTTACAGATGCATCACACTGGTATTTTCCTAATTAAATGCTTTACGTACTGTTATTTAAATGTATCATGAAGACTCTTTAGCTTAGACAAGTTATAACAGTTTGAATTATTTTTACTCTTTATAAGTAATGAAGATATGTGATAATGAAATCAAAATAGTTCCAAGTAATTCCTTGTTTAGACCTGAGGAATACAAAATTGATATATAATTGCTGGGAAAAGCAACTATTTTATAAAATAAAACAATAGAAATTTTGTTAAAGCATGCAGTGCTTGTATGTAGAGAGAGTAGTTCCTAAATATTCAAAGATGGCTCCTCTAGCTTTCTTGGTTTTTCCATTTTCCCAGCTTTCTCTGTGAATTCTGGTTTTTAGAGTAATACGAGCCTTGGAAATTATGGATTTTATTGTTAGTGACCTAAATTCATTCTGATTGGCTTCATTATAATGGATGTGGAATAGCTGGTTGTGTTTTGTTCTTGACTATATTTTGTTTTCTCACTATTCATAATCAAATTGATCCTGGAAAAGACATCTTGGAACCAGTAATGAGATACATCTTCCACATGAAGACATGGACATCATTACTGATTTGTGCACACTTAATAATTCTTCCAAATTGTCCCTCAGTGATAGAAAGTCATTTGGTCTGAGTCTGGAAGCTAACTATACAATCTGGTAACTGTGACTGAGTGTGCACTGGCTAAAAGAGAGAAAACAGGCTCCTCACAAATTAATCTATGACAAGCCTTCACTATGCCCCAGTCAAAATCGATATCCCCTTCCTCTTGATTTTCACAGAATTTTGCACATTTTCATAACACAATAGCCAGAAGAAGTTCCTCAAAGTCGGGGTTTATCTTATGTACTTCTACATTCCCCAAATCCACCATAGAACTATATTGCTAGGAGGTTCTAGATAAGTTATTGTTCCATTGAGTACAAAGAACAGCTTTATCCACCCTAGACATTAGCATTTGAACTATGCCATTCAAAATAATGTATTAATCTTCCTGATGCATAGCTGAAAAGTTTTTCATAGTTCCTAGCCAAATAAAATCCAAATACAGAATTCAAGATTCCTCATGACCTGAACCTGATCCACTTTTCCTGCATCACTGCTCACTACTCTTCATGAAAGCAACACAGACAAACTACCTGCTGTTCCCTGTATCTACCCTAAGTTTTCTAACACTGTTTTCCCTTACCTGAATATTCATCCAATCTTTATATATCTAAATATATCTAAATCCAAATGACTTTCTAAATGTCCCTTTTATAAGGTTTTTCTTCAAACCCCTTCTCTCTTTACCCAGATACCTTACCCCCTATGAACTGGAGATTAATTGCTCTCTTTTGAAAACTCCCATACACTCACTGGTACCTTCTTTTTTATTTTTATAGCACATTCTATTTAGTTTTATGGTAGTTTTTATAGTTGCCTTGACTTTCTTTAGGGTAGTGGCCTATCTGATTTATTGTTCACTCCTTCAAGGTAGTTAGTCTTTATGCATAGCAGGTGCTTTAAAAAGTATTTGTTGAATTGATTAATAAAATGGTTTCCCAGAATCAAACATTATAGAGATCCTCTGTCCAATTTTAGGGACAAGGATTAGGGTCTTTATAAGTGGTATATAGCATTGTCTTTGAAGCAAACTGACTCAGTCTGTATTCCATCTCTGCTTCTTCCTAGCTGGTGACCTTGAGCAAGTTACTTGGCCCCTGTCTGCCTCCAGGCTTTTATCTGTGGAATGGGGTAACACTCAAATCTACTACATAGGATTTAGAATTTAATAAGTAATGTATATTTAAAAGCTTAGAATAGTACCTGGTACATAGTAGATACTACATAATCACATAAGCATTAGCTCAACTGCTCAGAGCAGTTTTTTCAGATCCTATTACTAATTTTCTAAAAGGTCATTCCTTTACATCTCACTGGTTTCTTGTCACATACTTTCCTTTCATAGCTCTCATTTGCCTGATCCTGAATCATCTGTTGTTGAAAGATTCCACCCCATAGCTGTTCTATTCCTTATTAAGTTTATTTCTAGTTTTCCTGAGTTTAAAAATACAAATAGCTACATTTACATTTATTATGCATAGGCTAATGTCTGTATATTAAACAAAGTGGTATATATCTGTAATATGCAAATAAAAAATTTGTTTTAATGTTTCAAGTTTTTATTTAAATTTTAGTTTGTTAACAAATAGTGTAATATTGGTTTCGGGAGTAGAATTTAGTGATTCATCACTTTCATATAATGCTCGTTACAAGTGTGCTCCTTAATCCCCATAACCCATTTACCTCACCTTCCACCCACCACCCCTCCAGAAACCCTCAGTTTGTTCTCTACAGCTAATAGTCTCTTATTATTTGCCTCACTCTCTTCTTTTTTCTTCCTTCCCCTATGTTCATCTGTTCATTCTTAAATTTCACATATGAGTGAAATCATATGGTATTTGTCTTTCTCTGTCTGACTTATTTCACTTAGTACAGGGCCCTCTAGATCCATCCATGTTGTTGCTGATGGCAACACATTCTTTTTGATTCATTCATTATTTTGGTTGCTGAGTAATATTCCATTTTGTATATATACCACATTTTTATCCATTGATCAGTTAATGGACTTTTGAGCTCTTTCCATTATTAGTTATTATTGATAAAGCTGCTATAAACATTGGGGTGCATGTGCCCCTTTGAATCAGTATTTTTTAATCCTTTGGATAAATACCTACTAGTACAATTGCTGGATCATAGGATAGTATAGACATTTTAAAAATATTTTTTTCTCCCAATCCATGAGCATGGAGTGCTTTTTCATTTCTTTGTGCCATTTTCAATTTCTTTCGTAAGTGTTCTATAGTTTTCAGAATACAAATCTTTAACCTCTTTGGTTAGGTTATTCCTAGATATCTTATAGTTTGGGGATGAATGGGTTTTTTTATTGATATGTCAGAGAGAGATGAGGAAGAGACAATATTGTGAGGGAAACGCTATTATAAAAGGAATGTGTGTGTGTGTGGGCAGGTAAGGAGGAATGAGATAGAGTAAAAATTCAGGCTAGGTGAAAAATAACCTTCCCCCATAGGAAACTTCTTCAAGTATCAGAAATATTCAGAAGCATTACATGGTTTCCTCAACAGCAGAATACTGTCAGCCCAAACAACTTATTTACATGAGGATTTGGTTTTGACAGTCAATACATTAACATATACTTAATATAGTTTTATTAACATTAGTAAGCACTCTATTTCTTTTTGATTAAAATTATATTATTAGACTGCTTAAGCATTCAGCTTTAAGGAATAAATACTCATTGGTTTGGACTCATTTTTGCTAGTGATGTCCTATAGGTGGACATGTACTTAGTATATTTCCACATTCTGCTCTCCACCATGCTCCCTCTTTAGGTAATAAGCACCCAGTCTATGCCACAATGAACTCCATGACTTTGGATTGATTGCATATGTAATGAATTAATGACAAATACATATCTCTATATCTTTGCATCTCAGTTAAAATTAACATGTCAGTAATATTTTCCAGTGAAACTCTTTTTTTAAAATATTTTATTTATTTATTCATGACAGACACACACACACACACACAGAGAGAGAGAGAGGCAGAGACACAGGCAGGGGGAGAAGCAGGCTCCATGCAGGGAGCCCGGTGCGGGACTCGACCCCACGTCTCTAGGATCAGGCCCTGGGCTGAAGGCAGACGCTCAACCACTGAGCCACCCAGGCGTCCCTCCAGTGAAACTCTTAAAAGCACTTACATTACTCACAAATCTGACACAATTCTGCCATTTTGAATTTTGAGTCTTTTATTCAATCAGAGCAATCACAGCACTTTCACTCTGAGTAGCACAGGCCTCTGTGATATCCCAGGTTTGGATTTAATATTAAACTCTGTAAATAAGTTCCATCCATCCCCCATCCATTTAAGAAGCCAAAAAGTTTCTCTTTGCACATACTTTTTCCAATTGACCCTGTCCTCCCACGAATAGAATATAATGGTTTGGTGTGAGCAAAGTCAAGGAGAGCAGCTTTGGCAAGCATAGTAGCCCTCACACCCTCAGGTGGCCATCAACCTCTTTACAACCCATTTCAGCTCACTGAACTGTCACTTTTTTGTGTCTTCACTTCCTATACTTCCCAACCGCTACACAGAGAGCAAACCTACAGACTTCATTTTGAACTTTAAAGAAAAAGACCAAGTGAAATCTTTCTGCTGGCAACAACACTCTGTATTTCAAAAGATAAAATAGCCATAAACACTATTTAATAATCTCCATGATATGTTTTACAGATAAATGCTGTAATCAGTTTATTATTAGCATGCCTACACTTGAAGTTTTCTTTTATATAGTTAAAAAATCATTTTAATAATTTCCAGGAGAAAGTAGAGACTGTTTCTCTGCTGCCTTGCAATACTTTTTTGTTGGGCTTACTGGTTTACACTTATGCTTCCTGAACTAGAGTCAAGTTTTCTTTTTGCAAATTTTCAATCATATGATCATTATGACTTATCACCTACTAGATCTATTAGGCATATGGGGAAAAAATAAAACATTTTCTGAGGAATAAAATTTTAGATAGCAAGGGTTTCTCAATTTTATTATAGCCATTCTGTGGGTTATCAGTAGTAGCACGTAAAATATTAAGGGAGGATTTTTTCATATTTTATTTGTGAATCTTGTGATATACAAGATAGGGTGACTCTTCTTTAGGCTAAGCAATCTTATAATCAATATTATCAAGCAATTTTTATTAAATGATCAAATTGGAATTCCATTGTGCTGAATGATATGTAGTTCACTTTATACCCATGTTAACTAAAATGGGGAATGACGACACTGAAGTGTATACATAGTGAGTTTTTTGTTATCCAGCAGTATTGAGATTTGAAATGTTCAGTTTAATAAAAGCTTTCAGTGAAATTGAGATACTTAGTCAATTTGTCAGGCATATTCGACTTCCTCTTCTTGTTTAATCTGCCATTGATAATAGCCTGGAAGGGCATATCTCCACAGGATCTCTACCAGCCACTGCTGATTAGGCCAGAAGTGGACAAGAGACCAGGAGGAATAAATCCACTAACTGACCAGCCACCAATTAGATATTCCCTCTTAAGAGTTTGAACTGAGAAAACAAGAATAACAAAGTAGGATTCAACTCTGACATTTGATAAAGGTTTGGGGCCAGAATCAGTGCCATAACAACTCTGAGCTTCATGAAAGCTAAAGTGATGGGGAGTTGGAACTAAGAACCCTGTGCAGTGAGCACAGAGCAAATGTATATCTCAGGTGAACAACAAACAGTACGAACCCAGAGGAAGAGGGAAAGAGACAGATAAGGTTTCTGAGGAAGTCAGACTACATGAAATTGGATTTTATGAGATTTAACCAAAGCCTTTTAATTAATGCCTTTATTCATTCAGCTGATGCAGGGGTGCAGATGGAGGGGGGCTGCTTAAAACTAAACTATCCTTGACAAAAACACTAGTCAGCTAAGACAAGCAAATTTTCAGAGGATTAAAATATATTAATGCCCATTATAAGAAACCTTCCTAGACTGTGATTTGACTTCAAATTGATGCTTGATAAAGTCCTCCAGGATCCTGAGGGGCCAAGATCTTTGCATACCAAAAGGAGAGAGGCAAAAGGAATTAAGTACTAGGAGTGGGGCTGAGATATAGAGTAGAGAGAAGGGTCTGGGTGCCATTCTACAACAAGGAAATTTTTTTTCCTTTCTTTCCTTTTTTTTTTTTTTTTTAAGAGAAAGGATGAGGGAGAGAGAGAGGGTGGGGGAAGGGCGAAGGGAGAGAGAGAGAGAGAAAGAGAGAGTCTCAAGCAGCCCCCTCTGCTGAGCACACAACCTGTAGTTGGCTAGATCTCGTGACCTGAGCCAAAATCAAGAGTCGGATGCTTAACTGTATGAGCCACCCACGCAGCCCCCATGAGGAACATTTTATTAGTGTACTGGGTGTTTTAGAACCAGAGCCACCTGCACCCTCCCAGCACTCAATCTCCCCCCACCCCCAACACACACACACAGGACAGTGCACAGCAACATGATCTGTAATAGGTAGCTCATTTGGAAAGGGGATAAATAATGATGGCAGTGGTGGGGGTGGGCAGGAGGAAGGGAAGGCAGGTTGTAGCCAGCCAGGGTTTTCTCTTTCATTGATTCCCAACACTCCATTTTTGTCCTGACTGATCCCCTAGAGAGGATGAGGTGGCATAGAGACTAGCAATGTCCCCTCCTCCCTCCAATCCCCATCCTAATGATTAACACAGAGGGAGCACTGGCTAAACTGTTGGATTCATTTTGCAAAATGAAGGTAATCACAAATGCATATGCATATGGTCCTTTTGTCTGGATATATATGCAATGATATAAAGTGCCGGTTATAATAGCATCTGCCAAATGTGCAGCTCCTTTCTTATACCTGATAATTCTGTTCATTACTATATTATAGAGTCCAGTGTGTGGTCATGTAATGAAAGCCCAAATATAATTTGTCTGTGCATATGGAGACAAGGAAGAGAAATGAGGTTATGATGAAGATTTTCTGTTTGAAACCTAGTTTCCTTTGCACTTCAAATCACAATCTTAATGTTAGGTTGATATTCTGCACATATAATTTTAAAGTGTTTATTTGCTATATGTGTATTTATAGCAAATTGACAATACATAGTTTTCTTCATTAGAATCTTATTTGGTAGGAAAGTTTTCATGTACATAAGAGCAGTATACATCTTTGACCTATTTATATTTTCACTTAGATTTTGTTTTGATTGGATTAAGGCAAATTGGATGGAGTGTCATGGTTCATTTGTGCTTATTTTTTAGTTTTTGTGTAAATCCGCTCTTATACATAAATACATAAAGTAAAAAAAATTATACCAATAGTAATATACAATCATTGAACGCTTACCCTGGCCAGAGAGTATGCTAAGTTCCTAAGTTGAATTATTTCATTTAACTCTGTCAATCAGCTATATGGAATAGGCATCATTATTAGCCCCATCGTATAGATCAGGAAACTGAGGCTGTAAGAGGATTTATAACTTCCTCCAAAATCATCCCAGCTAATGAGTAGTAGTGGCAGGACTCAATTCAAGCTTGCCTATCTCCTAACTTTACCATCATAACTATTAGACCACATTATTCACTCACTCTATCATCTATAAAGGCAGATGATTTAAGCTAAAATTTGCGTTCTGGGAAGCTGGGACTTAAAAAACATCACTTGTGACTTACAACCCCTAAAAATGTCCTTTAGTACACACGGTGTATTCAAAATCTATCTGAGGTCTCTTTAAATGTCCTGTAATCTTAATTATCTAAAATAGTTACTATGTCAAAGAAATAACCATGGAGTATATTTTTGAAGGAGCAGGAGGGTTTGCGTTTAGGTGCACATTTTATATGACAATAGGATTTTGTACAAATGGTCCAATTTAGGGATCATTAGTTAATTATGGAGTACCTAATCTTGTTCTCAACTGGGACATTTGGTACTTAGAAAGAAATATGTTAATGCATTTGTTCAAGTCCCTTGGGGTTGCTCAAAAGTTCAATATTCTGCCTGAAGGAGTTTGTCACTACAGGGAGGAATGCAAGGAAGATTTTAAAGATACAAAGCCCAGTTTTCCTTTTCTTTCTTTTTCTTTTCCTAAGATTTTATTTATTTATTTATTTATTTATTTATTTATTTATTTATTTATGAGAGACACAGAGAGAGAGGCAGAGACATAGGCAGAGGGAGAAGCAGGCTCCATGCAGGGAGCCCGATGTGGGATTCGATCCCAGGAACCCAGGATCACGACCTGAGCCAAAGGCAGACCTCAACCACTGAGCCACCCAGGTGCCCAAGGCCCAGTTTTTCTATAGGAGATTCTGTTGAATTGGAATTACCCTTCCTCTATGCTTTGCTGCATGTGAGTCACAGCAAATAGTTTCTCCTGTTCTACAATGTGATTCAGAGTCTGAGAGGATTGCCAGACACGTATCTTCTTGGTCCAGAAACACGGAAGAATATCAAGATACGTGATCCCTGATCCCTTTGCTTTGGTCCCAACAGCTGAGGAGGGCTGTGGAGACCATCTCTTTCTCCCTGCAGAGGAAGGTCTAATCATGACTTGTCAGAGGGGCTGCATTTCAGACTGAGACTATCACCCAAAGAATGAAGACAAAATATGTGAGGCTTTAAATATCTTCCTGAAACACATGCTTCCAAACTCACGGCAAATTGATGGAACAATCACTCCTTCACATGAAATGACCTAAAGATTAAGAAAAATGTAGGTTTTCAAAGATAAATGATATCCTTCCCCAAACCCTACCATCTCCAAGAGGCTTATACCAGTGATTCTCATTTGTAGAACAAAAATTCTTTCCAAATAGGGGTCCTAAAGACATCATTAATTAAAGATTGGAAAAATAAATAAATTTTTAAAAAAGACCTCAAAGTCAGGCTGATTCTTTTAGTGAGACAGCTTTTAGGACTAAAATAGGGAGAAAGCCAGAAAAATAGGAACCTCTTTTCTGAGTGAAAATAGGCTACCTTTAGGAAATAGATGACAGCCTATGTTGAAGCTTACCTTCCCCCATGTTCTCCACTCCAGAGAGACTTCCCTAACAGCTAGTCTTGTTATCCAATAGCTACTTTCTCCTTCTTCCATAGTAATAGAATTATCAGCTGGTCATATGGACACAGAGAGTAAAGACTACATTTCCCAGTCTCCTTTGCAGCTAGATGTTGCCTGGTTCTCATCAATGGAACAAGAAAGAAAGGACACTTCAAATTTCTGTCTTGCAACCTTAAAGAGGGGGCCTTTCCCTTCCTCTATCATGCTACATGGTTAAGCTCGCTGGACCACAGAAAGCAAAATACTCATTTATTCCAAAGTTATAGAAAAGGCTTAAAACCCAGTCTCCTAACTGTTGGCCAATTGAAAGCAATGGAGAGGAATGAAACAGTAAACATAAAACACAAATTAGCTGGTCCCATGGGCAACCTCATGTATCTTCCCACTCTACTCCAAGTTGAACATCTTTCACTAAAGTTTGAGGATTATACACTTCAGTCGCCATGAAAGAAGGCTTGGGCAATCTAACCTTAGGAGACATGGAGTGCTGGGAAAGATCTAGATATAGAGGGGCCTTCATCTTGGGAATTCTGTCTTTAGCTGTTCCCCAAGGAAAAAGCAGAACTAAAAATACATAAGAATTGGTTATGACAGGCACTGAGGAGGGCACTTGATGGGATGAGCACTGGGTGTTATACTATATGTTGGCAAATCGAACTTCAATAAAAAAGTATAACAACAACAACAACAAAAATAATTGGTTATGTTTCTCATTATTTACATAGAGAATGAGGTCAGGAGAGCTGAAGCATTGCCCTTACTCGGGTGAAAATGAATGCAGTGTCCATATTAAAGTTTAAAACAGAGACTCAAAATTCCATCAACCAGGTGCCTTACATTTTCCCTGGCTTTGTTCTGGGTGCAGTCAGGCATGAGGAGCTGAAGTGCTGATCCTCCCACCCAGAGTCTGGCTGGCAATAAAATGATACTACCTTTTGTCATCTAGGAAGCAGTTACTCACACAGCACAGGAATTTTTCTGTTGAAGTAATACTGGAAACCTAGTCTTAAAAAAATAATCATAAAGGATTGTGCTTTACCATACTGACATGCAATATCTTGAAATCTGTGGGGGATTTTCCTACCTGCTGGGGGTTATAGAGTGTGAAAAAACAGCTGTTAGCAGTTTCAACAGTGGATTATTTTACAGAAATTTTCATGAAAAAAAAAATTCACATGCATTCTCCAGTATTCCTTTTCTCCACTCTTTCTTCAAGAAGCATCTAAGGAAGAATATAAATTTAATTTCCTTCTTTTTTTTTTTTTTTTTTTTTTTCCTCTCACTGTTCAGAATGCCCTAAAGGGAACCAATGTGGTGGGGAAATAAGGTAAGGCTAGGAGTTTTATGAGATTGGCATACAAAATTGCCTTCCTCATTTTGTGCTGTGAACTCAATCAAACACTTTATTTTCTCTCAGAGAAGAAACCCAAACACAAAAACACACATACAAAAGAACACCTTTCATCAATTACTTTCACAGAAAATCTTTGAGAGTTGGTTTTCTTATTCTCCCTTGGAACTAGATCTGTAACAAATTCCAGAAAAATCTACATGTGGTATCAGAAATTTATTTTTGGCATTTCCGTACAATTTTTGGCCAAAACATTCTTTTGCCAAAATATATATCTGACATATTCATACATTCTTAAAACACTTGTATAATGTAAACAAAATATTTACTCTTTATTCTTTTCAATATTTTCTCTGAGCAAATGTATGTGTTTAGTGTTGTCACTGCCAGCTTGAAATTTAGAGCCTTATTTTTTTTTTTTTTTTTTTCTGGAGGGGGCTATTTTTTCTGTTTCTGTCTTTTTTTTTTTTTTTTTTTTTTTAAGAAAACACAATTATCACTGTTTAGGCCCAGTTCTCACCTGCTCAACCTGACAGGACATAAACTATTTGGTAAAAATTCCTCTCTTGGGGGTAATTCCTGTCAGGAGTCAGTTGTTAAGTAAAATCCTGAGACTCGCAGTACATGAAAGACAGTCCAGTTAAGAATCACTAGTTCCATTTTAGTGCCAAACAACACCACCAAAACCCAAATCCAAAACAAGCAAAGAACAATTCTGGCAGACCAGGACAACTGGTTGCCTAATGCCATAGTAATAATATTATTTGAAATAATGAATAATAATGAATGACAGATTTGAAATTCAAATGTTCATCACAGGGGCACCTAGGTGGCTCAGTGGGTTAAGCTTCTGACTCTCAGCTTGGGCTCAGGTCATGATCTCATGGATAAGGGATCGAGCCCTGTGATGAGCCCTGCATCTGGCTCCTCGCTGAGGAATCTGCTTAAAGATTCTCTCCTTCTGCCCTTCCCCTTGCTCTCTCTCTGAAATGAATAAATCTTTAAAAATAATATGAAATGAAAAATATTCATCACATTTTAACAGGCATTGCTGAATATTGGCCATGTCCCTAAAAGACTGGCTAGACATTTTGAATTGAAGTCTAGTCTTTGGGGAGGATTAGTAATAACATTCAGGTCAGTAGTAGCACTTCTCAAGTCACAGCCTTCCTCAAAGCCAACCTTTTATGCTTACATGGAACATTTTCAGAGATGCTGCTCTGGAGTCTTAGCCTTCAGAAAAATCTCTCCCTTTCCAACTTTTTTTCCCTCTCAATTATGGTGCATGATTGACAGAAAGTTGTTTTTTTGTTTGTTTGTTTTTTAGGATTTTATTTATTTATTCATGAGAGACACAGAAAGAGAGAGAGAGGCAGAGACACAGGCCGAGGGAGAAGCAGACTCCCTGCAAGGAGCCCGATGTGAGACTCGATCCTGGATCCCGGAATCACACCCTGGGCCAAAGGCAGACACTCAACCACTGAGCCACCCAGGCATCCTGAGAGTGAGTTTTGAGGTCTTCTTCCAGTTCTCTAATAAAAGGCAAATAGTAGGGTGCCTGTGTAGCTCAGTCAGTTGAGCATCTGACTCTTGGTTTCAGCTCAGGTCATGATCTCAGAGTCATGTCTGGTGTTGGGCTCCAAGCTCAGCAGAGTCTACTTAGGATTCTCTCCCTCTCCCTCATACTCTGCTACTCCCCCTACTTGTGCTCTCTCTCTCTCTCTCTCAAATAAAATCTTTTTTAAAAAATAAAATAAAAGGCAAATAGTTCTAGGAAGGATGGCCATAGGCCATTAGTAGTTCAGAGTGAGGGAAATACATGTGATAAATAGTTGAGAGCAAAGTCCTGTAGGAATGGGGTACCAACTGGTATCAAGGAGGGAAGCAACAAGAATAGAAATAAAGAGAGGTGGTGGGGTATGGACTCACCTCAACAATTTTACTGTGAAAGGGAAATTTGAGGAAAAACTAAGAAGAAGAAAAAGAAAAAAAGGAATGAAACTTTAAAAGTTGGAAAAGAAAAAGGAATGGATATAAGGAATTAAGGTACAGATATTGAAGGTAAGAAGATGCCAAAGACGACTCTAGTCTGGTGTGAAAGCATGAAATGCCTTTCTTACTACCTTACTTGCTGAAATTCCACAACTTACCAAAAAGAAGGTGAGTGTTTTATACCAGAAGCTTTCCTCTCCAAATAGATGCAGAGAGGTTCTCGAAAAGGTGGTCTGCCCCTCCACTTTTCCGTTTCACTAGACTGGTTTTCTGTTGGTCTTTTACAGACTATTTCATGGACTATTTTAAGTGTTCATATGATTAGATACATGAGAAGCTGCCTATATGATTTCAGAGGCCTCTGTGAGACTCTCCTGCCTCTACTACCCTTATTGGGAGCTGAAATTGTACAAACAGAATTATAGGAGTCTACAGAGGGGCCAGACCTCTAAGAACATTTTAAATCAGGCTCCAGACAATTCAGGGACCTTTTCCTAACCTTCTGTGGCACATGAGTAGTAGAGAAGAATTATTTTGGTAGTGAAGTGAGGTGCCTTGCTCAAATGATCATACTTATTTTCAATCCTTGGCTCCTCTGTGGATGAATTTTTAAAATCCACACTGAAAAGTCAGATTTGAGAAAAGAAAGGAATAGCAGGAAGAGACAGAGAGCAGAAACAGGAGGGCCACTCACCCAGGTGGTGGAAGAATCTGAAGAGTCCAAGATGAAGCCCTAAAGACTTTGCCCTTCAGACAACCTCTACAGCTGAGGTTCTACCCAGCTGGACCTAAAGCTTTCGAGCACCTTCTGAGCTACCTCTTTATGAAGTAGCTGTTTGCAAAAAGATGAGGACCATAGCTATGTTTATCTAAAACGCCCCAGGTGACTTGAAGCCATCCTCTGAGAATTATAAGTCTCTTATTTGTGCTACCCTAGAGGCACTCATTTGTCATTTTTTTACCTCTTTAAATCCTCTATTTTCATTGATCCAGATCATCTATGTTAGAAGGGGGTAAAGGCAGACAGAGAGAATTATTACTGGGGGCCCAAGCCACATGGAAGGATGACAGGTGAAGACACTGAAGTGACAGAAGCAGAGACCCTCTGGCTGTGAAAAGAGAAGAATAAAAGCAGAAAGGCAGCCTGTTTCCTACCCAGTCAACCCCTTTCTAGGAGGAGAGCAGCCTGGAGAGATGCTCAGGTCTCCACGAATGTGACCAAACTTGGTCCATTAACATTGTCATGAACAAATACTCTGTCATCTCATTATTATGCTCATGTTCCCCTGGTTCCTGGGTAGCAAGACATAATATCTTCTTTATGTTTATGTTCCCGAAAGCCATATATAGAAACTCCACCTCCAATGGGATGATGCTTGGGCGTGGGACCTTTGGAAGGTAATTAGGCTTAGATGAGGTCATGAGGGTGGAGACCCTGAGATGAGATTTGTGTCCTTACAAGAGAAAGTGATTTTACCCCCTTCTCTCTCTGCCCTGTGAGGACACAACAAGAAGACTCCTATGTGCAAACCAGGAAAAGAGCTCACTAAAAGCCTGACCGTGCTGCCACCCTGATCTCAGACTTCCAGCCTCCAGAACTGGGAGAAATAAACTTCAGTTGTATAAGCCACTTAGCCTATTGGTATTCTGTTAGGGAAGCCCAAACTGACGAGTCACCTTCCATGATCACTGGTCTCAGGGAAGGCCCTAATATTTGCTACGTTGGCCTAGTCTAAGAAAGCAATTATTAAGCAATATATTTTAGTAGCCTGAACCCAATTCATCTACTCAGGAAGATACATTTCCTTATTTGCTACCAGGATAGCACTAAATATGAGTAGAGAAGAGACTTCCTTGCATTAATGAAAATCTTGATACTGTAGTACTGTCTCTAACTAATTAGGTTTCAGAATGATCACACCCCTGAATCTTTTGGGTCTGACTTGGTATTAAGTCATTTATAATTAGGCATAAACTACAGCAAGCTTTCTATTTGTCTATGATTTATCCATGGTATCAGGCATCTTTAGGAAAGTAAGCCCTTTCTATTTCTTTTATCTGCAGAAACCTCATTAATTTGGGGTGTGTGCGTGTATGTGTGTGTGTCTGTGTGTGTGTGTTTTCCTGATAAGGCTCAAATTATTACCAAGGTAATCTTCAAGTAAGTTTCAATCAGCGGCCTCACAAGGGGGAATGGCATGCAGGCAAGTGGAAACACAGGCCCCAGCCACCTGCATGCAAAGCCTGTGCTCATCTTCCCTCACCATCCGCAGTCTCCCGGGGAGATGAGGATTAGGCTGAGCATGTTAATTCAGGATGGAATAAAATGGCTTAAATCTTTAGGCAGTTCCATCCATACCTAGATACGGCAACATTTCACCATACAGCAATCTTGTCAGCAAGGAAACATAATGCACAAAACTGTCACTAAATTATGCACTGAAGCCAGTTTGTATCGGTGGCAATAGATTTTATGATAGATCCTACGCTGAAGCAGGGCACATAATTCATATCTATCCCACGTCTCTCGACTCTCCTTGATAAAAGTCAGGAGGAAGGCATATTTGTATTCCACTGTCCTCTGCCGAGAGTGTTTAACATGCTTATAGGCCAAATGAAGCTGCTTTGTTTGTTATCTCCTGGCTTCCAGAAATAGTCAGCTCTGATAATGTGCCACTGGAGTTCTGAGTTACCACATCATGATGTAATGGCTCAGGGAGTACAGTGAAACCACAAACGTCCAAATGAATTGACACAATTTCCTGCAGAGGAAGCAATCTGAAAATAATAGGCAGAAATTCTGGCTACTTTTACACTTAGAAGAGATGACAATCATCACTGAAGGGGTGTCTGGGAGTGTGCTGGTTGATCCACAAAAGGGAATGCTCACAAAAATCAGGCTTTTTTACATGCATGGTGAACCCGTCGAGTGTTCTTTATCTACCTACTAAAAGTCAATTGGGGGCGGGCTTGTGGAGTAAATCACCAATATTGAGAATCTCCCAGCCATCCTGTTTAAGTCTGGGCATCCCGTCAAGAGTTCCACCAAAGGATCATACTCTTTTACTCCTTGATTTTGCACCCTGCCACTTCCTCTACATGGAACCCTGTATTCCTTTCCAACTACTCCTCCTTTCTTCACTCACCCCACCCTGACTCCTCCTCAGACTTGAAGTCATAGTTTGAACTTGGTCTAGAAATCCTCACTGAACAAGCCTGGAATTTGGGGAAGTTCTCTCCATGTGCTTGCTCTGCTACCTCATCACCTATGTCCTCTTTAAGCACGTTTCTATTCACCAGCCTGGGAGACCCTGGAGGTAGGCACAGTCCTTTACTCACTCTTCCATCCCCAGCAGCCCCCGTGTGCTGAGGACAGAGGAGATGCTCAGCCAGTGTTTAGTGAAAGATTGAGAGAAAGAACCCAAGCTATAGGGCTTAGTTTTATTGTTGAAGTTTGATATTTTGGGTTTTTCTCTTTAAGCCCATAAGGACATTTACAAGCTCTCTCTAGCAGATCTGCAGTTTCTGGCATGCCCCTCTATGATGGATATTCCATTTGCCCTTTGGGATCTACTCTCTACTCTTCTGCACCCTGTTCTGTGCCCTGAGAGGTTGACCTTCCAGGCTTTCAGACTCCAGCATCTTCTGACTTTCAGCTGGATTCAATGAGTGAAAGGCATCATTAAGAGATGGAACACAAGAGGAGGAAATGGTGGGGATACTTACTCCCCTGGCACACATAACCAAATACTGCCTACTTGGCGGGTTGGCGCTGTCCTCTGTCCCCTTTGATACTCTTTTCCTACAACCATATGGCCTCATGACCCCCACTCCTCTTGTCCATGGACACCTAAGGGTAGTGATGACTTCTCTCATTTCTAGGCATAGACAGCATCTTCATTCCTTAACCTGTGCATACTTTCATAAAGGACCATTCATTAAATTCTAATTACCTGGTGGAGAGTTGTCATCTTTTTCCTGCTAAGATCCTGAAGGATATGCCTTCCTTCCCTAATTCTGCCCTTGTGAACAAAGAAGACCACACAAAAGCATTGTCACTATTACCACCACTACACACCCTCCTTCTGGTGGGAGGGCTCCATCAGCACTTACCAGAGTCAGGCTCACACCTTCCGAAGACCACCCCCCTTGCCTACTCTCCAAAAGGAAATATTCTTTTTTTTTTTTTAAGATTTTATTTATTTATTCATGAGAGATACAGAGAGAGAGAGAGAGAGAGAGAGAGAGAGAGAGGCAGAGACACAGGCAGAGGGAGAAGCAGGCTCTATGCAGGGAGCATAGACTTAATCCCGGGTCTCCAGGATCAGGCCCTGGGCTGAAGGTGGCACTAAACCACTGAGCCACCTAGGCTGCCCAAAAGGAAATATTCTTGAAAGAGTGCTGATCCACTTTTATTTATTCATCGTTTAACAAACACATATTATGGCTTTGTGCTTGCCCCTTGAGATAAAGTGTAAATAAGTAAGCGAGGTCCCAGATCACATGAAGCTTATAGATTGATGGGGGAAACCAGACAATAAACAGGACATATAATTCCTAGCTGTGGAAAAATGCATGGTGCCACAAGATTTCTGATAATATCCTATAGTTCCTATACAAAAATACTTCCTGTATAGGTTTCTGTATTTTAAAAATCTAATAAAATGACTGAACTATGATTATAAATGTTTTGCATTGTTGAAAAGCACAAGACATTCTGAGACTCCTTCTAAACTCTGAGTGCACAGCTTCCCCTGGTTTCATGTCAGCTCCTTGGGACATGTTGTGTACAGTTGACCTGGTGCCCACAGAGCTGTGCTTATCCACCTGCAGTGTGGAGCTGAGTTGGACAAGTGCAGTCAGATTACTGGTAGGTAAAGGGAGATACATAGTTCTTCTTAAAAGCATGCTTAATAATGAGTCTTTGTGATAGATTTATTTCTTAGTGCTAAGGAAGGGTTTTTAAAAAATTGAAATAACTTAATTTTGTCCACTATTATTAGGAGATTATAATCTGGAATGATGGTATATCTGAAGAAAAGGAAATTCTGAAATGGTATCATGCAATGATTGTGGAAGCAAGTCATACATTTATTCAACTAACACTTGTTAAATACTTGCTATGTGCCAGCTCTGGCACAGCTCTTGCTATGTGCCAGCCTCCTCAAGCAAAGGAGGCAAAAGTGGCTATAAGGCAAGCAGATCTTGAGGAGTTTCCGTTTTAGTTGAGGAATCTATCCAGCACTTCAAGGCAGGAGAAGCAGCGAACTTCAGAAAGGCAATTGTCCCGGGCCTTGAGCAAAAAAAAGCAGGTGGGGAAAAAAGTCTCTTCTAAAAGGTGCTACGGAACCTGAAGCTTCTGTAGAGCCTCCACAGCTGCCCCTCTGCCACTTCACTTACTACATCTCTTCCCCTTCCAAGTACCCTCCGAGAGCCCTGCAACCTATGTCCAGCCTGGTTATGTGCATTAATGCAAAACCTAATCAGCCTATACTGACCCATCTATACTCAAAGAGGCCCTGTGAATAGCACAGGTGCTCTTGTCAACAGGGCACCTCGGAGCCAAAACCCATTAGAGGAGGTGGTTTTGCTCTGGCACAACAACACAACAAGGTAACTTTTCCACTATCCCAATCCCAATTCCAACTCCACTTACCCTAGCTAAGGCGTGGTAATTAAAGTTTAAAAAACAGAAAAATCCAAGATTTCTCTTCGATTTTTGGAAACTCTTCTGCCTCCAAAACAGCCAGTGCAGAGACACCGTAAGTGGGCACATCTGCCTGAGCTAGATGCTAACTTTGTTCTTCTACCCTCCATTCCTTTTTGCTTCAGTTCCCCAAGGCAAAAAAAAAAAAAAAAAAAGAAAGAAAGAAAAAGAGAGAGAGAGAGAGAGAGAGAGAGAGAGAAAAGAAAAAGCGTGTGGCATCCATTAAATTGTTCACTGTAATTTCCCATTATTTGGCCTTTGACCCCTTCAGCCTCAGCTCCTCTGTTTCTCAGCATCCCCTCAAGGCCCTGCCATTTGTGGCTGAGATTACAGGTGCTCATGGGATACTGCTCAGAGATAACCAGCTTGCAGAGTTTTCTGAAGATCAAGGCACAGTGCAATCTCTCTTCTCCTGGCTGTATTTTGCACTGTATTCTGAAAGGTGGAATTGGAAGTAAAACTTTTAGAGTCAGTCTTCTGGTAGCTCAAATTATTCTCTAAGTCTTGTCCAAGATGTGAGTAAAGAAGGGTTAAAGCATCTCTGTCCATCTAAGGTTCCCTTCTGTTGAGAAAGCATGATATGATAAGAAAGAAATGAGCACAAGTTTGCATCCCCAGAGACCTAACTCCTACTCCTCACTCTGCCACTGGCAGAGGGCCTGGGGCCTCAGCTTCTCTGGGCCTTAATTTCCTCATAGTATTCTTTTCTTATTTGGACCTGTCATGTGCAAAAATAAATTCCCAGAATGTTATTCTCTAAAGTAAATTTTAACTGTCTTTTAAAATCAAAGGATAATTGATTTTGTCTCATACACTGGTTTCTCCATGACCCTGGCTGGTGAGAACTGCCCAGCTTTCATGGAGACACAGGCCTGCACATGAACAGGCACAAGATGTGGGTATTCCATGCATCATTTTCCTATATGTCTTGCTCGATGAGGAAATGCTTCTAAGTTCCTTAGGGAGGAACTTAGAAAGGTCAGCAGCCTGAGGAAGGATTAACAGAGACTGAGACTCTAGCATTGAAGATATGGTCTATCCTAGCAGGACAACACAGTGTGAAAACATTTTCAAGTATTTTGTGATGATGACAATAATGACAAAATCTTTTATTTTTCCAAAGAAGCTCAAAGAATTTCATAGGCCTTGTATCAATCATCCTTGCCACTTCCTCATGAGGAATAATGAGGGCAGGCACTAATATGATATAAATGGCAGCCGCAGAGTCAGCCATCACATTGAACTAGAGCCTTATAAATTGTTCATTACCCCTTGTAACCAAACAGCAGCTAAGGTGAAAGGCGGTAGGGGGTGCTTGGCTTGGTCTCAGGCCAGAAGCAATATCCCCTAGGAGACCTCCAGACAAGTCGGTGCACCTGATATTTATAAATGGCACTTTAGACAGACATTTATCACTGATTAAAGCCTGTCTTACATTCTGAAGTCATCTCTGCTGTCCTGATATTTTTTTTACTGCATAGAACCTGATTTCCACCAACTAGCGATTACTGGATTTCCCCTTAGCCCTCTGATTGTCATCAGTATAAACAACTACTTATCATTCCCTGATTGCCATCTGAGTTCTTGTTCTTGGGTTCTTGTTGTCTAAAAAGAAGGAGCCTGCTTAGTCATTACCCTTTAAAAAATAAAGAAGACAAAGCCTTCTCTGGGCTTCTCTAGCTTAAATATCTCCTTCTCTACTTCACTAACTCCCTATAGTCCTTGCAAGTACTCTTTATTAAAAATTAAATCCCTATTCCATGCTCTGAATGACACCCCCCCCACACACACACACAAAGGCTCATGCAATTCCAGGTTCAGAAGTAAATAAATAGTCATGTCCCTGGCAGCTGTAATTGTCCTCATCGCACTACCATTACCAATATTTAGTGGGCTCCCATGAAGGTGAGGACACAGTACTGGCCGAAAAGAGCTGAAGAAAGCACAGTCATTGCCTCAGGGCCAATCCACTTCTTTTTTTTTTTTTAATTTTTTAAAGATTTTATTTATTTATTCACGAGAGACAGAGAGAGAGAGGCAGAGACACAGGCAGAGGGAGAAGCAGGTTCCCTGCGGGGAGCCCAATGTGGGACCCGATCCCAGGACCCAAGGATCACGTCCTAAGCCTAAGGCTAAACCACGGAACCACCCAGTAGTCCCTCCACTTCTTGAAATAAGTTGGATATGGTCCAGCTTGGAAACAAGCAGTGGGTGAGTGGACTAATTATTGGGGGAGGAAAGCAGGAAGCCTGTGGAGGAAATAGTGTCAGGAAAAGACAGCTCCCCCAACTTGCTAATGCTGGAAAAGCAGTTTTATTACTTAAGGGTGGTCAATCTATGAAGGGTTAAGGAGAGTGAATGGGGAGGACCCAGAGGCACCGGGTATAGATCACTCTTCTTAAGAAAACAAAAGTGATGGGAAGGATATATAACAGCTAAGGGTGATTCCAAGGTCAGGAAAGAGTCCCCTCCCAGATAAAAATTTCCTGGGGTGGGAAGGAGGAGGAGGAGAGGAAGGAGAAGGAAACAAATAAGCAACAAAAAAGGCAACAAAAACAAAAAACTTCTCCATATTATGATTTTGAGGCTATATTTTGCTCCCTGTCTCAATTTCCTGACGTACTTCTAAAAAAAAAAAAAAAAAAAAAAAAAAAAAAAAAAAAAAGGAAAGCTTGAAATAGAATTCACTGCATTCCTTGTGCCACAATATAGGTGTGTAATGAATGCACGGAAGGGAGCAAATAGGTTTTTCCTATAAAAAAAAAAAACACGTTCAGTTGTCATGCCAGAGTCCTTCAAGTAGGTGGATTTCAGAGTGAGCCTGTCTGACCTCGAAGACATCTGTCTTCCAGTCTGAGAGTCTATGATCTAATTTCCAACAAAACCCACTTTGAAAACTCCTAGTAAGCAATACCTGACAATGTGACCACAATGGAAAACTCAGCCAGCCAGGGAATCAAGGGCAGCCATACAACTTCCTACAACAGTGTGTTTCCTCTGAATATCTGAGGATCATAGATAATGGTTCATTCCTTATTCATTATAAAGCTAAAGACTTTAAACTCTACTGACCATGATATTACCTTTCCTAGAAGTACAGCTGGAAGCTACAAAATTAGAGGGCAGCATCAGCTCTTAAAAATAGTGTTTTTCTAGAAAGCACTGCTCAGTACCCAAGGAAACTGCTTCAGTCCAACACATACTTCAACGAGTCTTATTCTTGGGCACTTAAAAGGTTTTTTTTGAAATTGTTTCTTCTTTTTAAAAAAATAAATAAAATGCATTATTCAATATAGCTCTTTCTAAGTGTGGACTCCTTGTCACACTGAAGACACAAGGCTCTGGATCAGCTTCTAGGAGAATATTTTGGCACTTGGAAATTATTTTGCATGAGTAAGTCTTTTTTTTTTTTTTCTGCATGAGTAAGTCTTATGACTCATCAATACTTATCAGTTTAATGATGTCCTCTTCTAACTAATTTCTTTTAAAAAGTGAGGCACCTCTCTTGTTAGCTTGGTAGAGCTGTAGCTGAGGGCATACTTCTATGACACATACTAATTCACAGTGTCCCCACCAGATAGATGGGACTTCTCTGTGCCTTAGCTTCTATCCATAGAGAACGGTGGGGAGGAGTTCTGAACAGTTAGTATTCCCCTCTATTCCTCTTATTTCCTGGGAAGGTACAACAAATTGATGGGATAGTAAATTAGTCTTTTGTTAAATCAGCTCAGTTTGACAGTAATGGTTAAATGGTTAAATTCAAACTAGAACATCAATAGCATTGAAAAGTAAGTTGATTCTGTCACTTTGAGGTGCCTGTGGCAGCCATGATCATCTGAGAGCAAATGGACAATGCACACCATTTCATTCCAGAAGATCCTTTTGTAATTTCATTTAAGTTAGTTTTCAGGCCAGGCTACTCATATTGGTGAACTGAACTTAAGTCCTGGGTGGTTTAGCATGATAATGAGCTAAGTTCACTTCAAGGTAACTGGGTGCCAATGCAACTTACAGTCATGAAATGGTACATGTATGAATATGGTACTCATCCAATATGGTACATATGGTACCACGGTCTATAGAGTCACTATAAACAACAGTGTTGTCCCCCAAAACCACCGATTCCACATGGCTCAACAGGGGTAACTGCAAGTAGAATCCAACAGCTCACAAGTCCAAGGCTCCACTCTGCAGCCAACCTGTTGCCCACAATTTGAGGTGTGGTTTTCTGGTTTCTAAAAGTAACTTTCTATCTCTGTCTTCCTTTTCAGATCCACCCAAATTATAGCTTTGGCTGTGAAGAAGGGTTGAAAAAATGACCACATAGTGTAAAGGGTATTTTTTTTTAAGGTAATTGGACCATTTACTGGTTCTGCTTCAAGTCTAGCTTATAGAGTCAAAACACATCAAAATGACACAAGACAGCCTCATTGAAAAGTTGGTTCTATGCACAGCTCATGCCTTTCACTAACTGAAGACATATGCTCCCAGCCTGTTACAGATCATGTTGTAGGGAGATGCTAACTTTGCTCCAACTCCACAGAAATTCTCAAAGGGGAAAAGAAAACTGCAAACTCCACCTCTGCTGGGGCTGCCTCCAGGAGAGGGTCCTATCTCCTTTCCACTCTTAGACCTTTGTATTCTTTCTGGGGGTAAGGAATCCCTATTGTTATATAAAGATCTCTGTAGAAATTTATATCCAGCCCCAAATTAGCAAGTACTAGAATATCTACTACATTTTTTAATTAATTCCATAGGGTTTATTGAAATCCTATTATGCCTCAGGGATGATTGTAGGCACTTTATATCAGTGAAGGTCCATGTGGAGTTGACATTCATGGCAGGGGGCAGTGGAAAGACAGATAATAAAAATAGTAATAATAAGTAGATTACAGAATATATTAGTAGGTGATAAGAGCTAAGAAACATAAAACAGATCTAAATGAGGAGATTGGGAATTTCAGGAGAGAGACTGTCAGCAATTTTAGAATATGGTAGTCTGGGTAGTCCTTTTTGTAAAGTGATACTTGAGCAAAGGCTTCAGAGATGTGAGGAAGTTGATGATACTGATGTCTGGAAGATCATTTCAGGCACGGGGAACGTCCAGTTAAAAAGCCATAAATCGAGAGCATGAACATCAAGTTTTGAGAAAGTCTAAGAGGCCATCTGGACCCTCCTAGTGAGACTGTAGGGGGGTCAGTAGATGGTGGGGTGGTGTAGGACATGAAGTCAAAGTATACTAGGAGTCCAGATCACGCGGCGTCTTGTAGATCACTGCTTTTCAAACTTTCAAGTGGCTATAAATCATCTGAGATCTTATGAAAACGAAGAGTCACATTCACTTGGCATGGAGTAGGGCCGGAGATTCTGCATCTCTAACAAGTTTCCTGTTGCCTCTGGTGCTGCTGCTCAAGAGCCCACACTTTGCATATCAGAACTTTTGAACACTGTAGATTACTATTACTCTGAATGAAGTAGAGAATCCACTGAAAGATTCTGAGATCATCGAGAGCCGACTGTGTTAGGGGAAAAGGAGAGAAGGGAGACCAGTTAGGAGGCTACTGTAGTAATATAGGCAAGACAGTTGGATTGAGGAGGTATCGGTGGAAGTAATTAGATTCTGGATGTTTTGAGAGTAGAGCTATTATAATTTCCTGATGGATTAGAAGTTGTGTGGAAGAGAGACAGGAACCAAAATGATGCTAAAAAACTTAACCTGAGCAACTGGGAAATGGAGCAGCCACCAACTTGAGAATGCTGCAAGTAGAATATGTTCTAGAACGTAGGTTAGGAGTTCAGTTTGGATGTAACACATTTGGTGATGTTAAAAAGGCAAAGTCTGGAACTTTCAAAAGAAAGGCCTAGACTGGAGATGAACGTGGGAATGGCTGACAAAAGATATTTAAAGCGGGGGGAGGAGCAAGATGGCGGAAGAGTAGGGTCTCCAAATCACCTGTCTCCACCAAACTACCTAGAAAACCTTCAAATTATCCTGAAAATCTGTGAATTCGGCCTGAGATTTAAAGAGAGACCAGCTGGAATGCTACAGTGAGAAGAGTTCGTGCTTCTATCAAGGTAGGAAGACGGGGAAAAAGTAATAAAGGAACAAAAGGCCTCCAAGGGGGAGGGTCCCCGCGAGGAGCCGGGCTGAGGCCGGGGCGAGTGTCCCCAGGACAGGAGAGCCCCGTCCCGGAGGAGCAGGAGCTGCACCGACCTTCCCGGGGGAAAGGGGCTCGCGGGGAGGTGGAGCAGGACCCAGGAGGGCGGGGATGCCCTCCGGCTCCCGGGGACAGTAACAGACACCTGCGCCCCGGGAGAGTGCGCCGAGCTCCCTAAGGGCTGCAGCGCGCACGGGGGACCCGGAGCAGCTCGGGGGGGCTCGGGGGCGGCTCCGCGGAGGGGGCTGCGGGGCGGGAGCAGCTCGGGGGGCTCGGGGGCGGCTCCGCGGAGGGGGCTGCGGGGCGGGGGCAGCTCGGGGGGCTCGGGGGCGGCTCCGCGGAGGGGGCTGCGGGGCGGGGGCAGCTCGGGGGGCTCGGGGGCGGCTCCGCGGAGGGGGCTGCGGGGCGGGGGCAGCTCGGGGGGCTCGGGGGCGGCTCCGCGGAGGGGGCTGCGGGGCGGGAGCGCGAATCCACCAGCGCAGGCTCCGGAGCACAGGGCGGCGGGACACAGCCCAGGGTCCCACCTCCCCCGGGACAGGCAGAGGCCGGGAGGGCCCAGGACAGCAAGGACGCTCCTGCCCCAGCTGAGCACATCAGCGGCCCCGCCCGGAGCCTCCAGGCCCTGCAGACGGAGTTCCTGCCGGAGCTGAATCCAGGTTTCCAGAGCTGCCCCGCCACTGGGGCTGCTCCTCCTGCGGCCTCACGGGGTAAACAAGCCCCACCGAGTCCTGCACCAGGAGGGGGCACAGCAGCTCCCCCAAGTGCTAACACCTGAAAATCAGCACAACAGGCCCCTCCCCCAGAAGAGCAGCTAGACTGACAACTTCCAGAAGCCAAGGGACTTAAAGTACACAGAATCAGAAGATACTCCCCGGTGGTTCTTTTTTTGTTTGTTTGTTTTTGTTTTTGTTTTTGTTTTTATTTTGTTTTGCTTTTTGATTTGTTTCCTTCCCCCACCCCCTTTTTTTCTCCTTTCTTTTTCTTTCTCTTTTTTTCTTTTTTTTTTTTTCGTTTTTTTTTTCTTCTTTTTCTTCCCTTTTTTTTTCTCTTTCTCTTTTCTTTCCTTCTTTCTCTCCTCTCTTTTTCTCTTTTTCCCAATACAACTTGCTTTTGGCCACTCTGCACTGAGCAAAATGACTAGAAGGAAAACCTCACCTCAAAAGAAAGAATCAGAAACAGTCCTCTCTCCCACAGAGTTACAAAATCTGGATTACAATTCAATGTCAGAAAGCCAATTCAGAAGCACTATTATACAGCTACTGGTGGCTCTAGAAAAAAGTATAAAGGACTCAAGAGACTTCATGACTGCAGAATTTAGAGCTAGTCAGGCAGAAATTAAAAATCAATGGAATGAGATGCAATCCAAACTAGAAGTCCTAACGACGAGGGTTAACGAGGTGGAAGAACGAGTGAGTGACATAGAAGACAAGTTGATAGCAAAGAGGGAAACTGAGGAAAAAAGAGACAAACAATTAAAAGACCATGAAGATAGATTAAGGGAAATAAACGACAGCCTGAGGAAGAAAAACCTACGTTTAATTGGGGTTCCCGAGGGCGCCAAAAGGGACAGAGGGCCAGAATATGTATTTGAACAAATTCTAGCTGAAAACTTTCCTAATCTGGGAAGGGAAACAGGCATTCAGATCCAGGAAATAGAAAGATCCCCCCCTAAAATCAATAAAAACCGTTCAACACCTCGACATTTAATTGTGAAGCTTGCAAATTCCAAAGATAAGGAGAAGATCCTTAAAGCAGCAAGAGACAAGAAATCCCTGACTTTTATGGGGAGGAGTATTAGGGTAACAGCAGACCTCTCCACAGAGACCTGGCAGGCCAGAAAGGGCTGGCAGGATATATTCAGGGTCCTAAATGAGAAGAACATGCAACCAAGAATACTTTATCCAGCAAGGCTCTCATTCAAAATGGAAGGAGAGATAAAGAGCTTCCAAGACAGGCAGCAACTAAAAGAATATGTGACCTCCAAACCAGCTCTGCAAGAAATTTTAAGGGGGCCTCTTAAAATTCCCCTTTAAGAAGAAGTTCAGTGGAACAGTCCACAAAAACAAAGACTGAATAGATATCATGATGACACTAAACTCATATCTCTCAATAGTAACTCTGAATGTGAACGGGCTTAATGACCCCATCAAAAGGCGCAGGGTTTCAGACTGGATAAAAAAGCAGGACCCATCTATTTGCTGTCTACAAGAGACTCATTTTAGACAGAAGGACACCTACAGCCTGAAAATAAAAGGTTGGAGAACCATTTACCATTCGAATGGTCCTCAAAAGAAAGCAGGGGTAGCCATCCTTATATCAGATAAACTAAAATTTACCCCAAAGACTGTAGTGAGAGATGAAGAGGGACACTATATCATACTTAAAGGATCTATTCAACAAGAGGACTTAACAATCCTCAATATATATGCTCCGAATGTGGGAGCTGCCAAATATATAAATCAATTATTAACCAAAGTGAAGAAATACTTAGATAATAATACACTTATACTTGGTGACTTCAATCTAGCTCTTTCTATACTCGATAGGTCTTCTAAGCAAAACATCTCCAAAGAAACGAGAGCTTTAAATGATACACTGGACCAGATGGATTTCACAGATATCTACAGAACTTTACATCCAAACTCAACTGAATACACATTCTTCTCAAGTGCACATGGAACTTTCTCCAGAATAGACCACATATTGGGTCACAAATCGGGTCTGAACCGATACCAAAAGATTGGGATTGTCCCCTGCATATTCTCGGACCATAATGCCTTGAAATTAGAACTAAATCACAACAAGAAGTTTGGAAGGACCTCAAACACATGGAGGTTAAGGACCATCCTGCTAAAAGATAAAAGGGTCAACCAGGAAATTAAGGAAGAATTAAAAAGATTCATGGAAACTAATGAGAATGAAGATACAACCGTTCAAAATCTTTGGGATGCAGCAAAAGCAGTCCTAAGGGGGAAATACATCACAATACAAGCATCCATTCAAAAACTGGAAAGAACTCAAATACAAAAGCTAACCTTACACATAAAGGAGCTAGAGAAAAAACAGCAAATAGATCCTACACCCAAGAGAAGAAGGGAGTTAATAAAGATTCGAGCAGAACTCAACGAAATCGAGACCAGAAGAACTGTGGAACAGATCAACAGAACCAGGAGTTGGTTCTTTGAAAGAATTAATAAGATAGATAAACCATTAGCCAGCCTTATTAAAAAGAAGAGAGAGAAGACTCAAATTAATAAAATCATGAATGAGAAAGGAGAGATCACTACCAACACCAAGGAAATACAAACGATTTTAAAAACATATTATGAACAGCTATACGCCAATAAATTAGGCAATCTAGAAGAAATGGACGCATTCCTGGAAAGCCACAAACTACCAAAACTGGAACAGGAAGAAATAGAAAACCTGAACAGGCCAATAACCAGGGAGGAAATTGAAGCAGTCATCGAAAACCTCCCAAGACACAAGAGTCCAGGGCCAGATGGCTTCCCAAGAGAATTTTATCAAACGTTTAAAGAAGAAATCATACCTATTCTTCTAAAGCTGTTTGGAAAGATAGAAAGAGATGGAGTACTTCCAAATTCGTTCTATGAAGCCAGCATCACCTTAGTTCCAAAGCCAGACAAAGACCCCGCCAAAAAGGAGAATTACAGACCAATATCCCTGATGAACATGGATGCAAAAATTCTCAACAAGATACTGGCCAATAGGATCCAACAGTACATTAAAAAAATTATTCACCATGACCAAGTAGGATTTATCCCTGGGACACAAGGCTGGTTCAACACCCGTAAAACAATCAATGTGATTCATCATATCAGCAAGAGAAAAACCAAGAACCATATGATCCTCTCATTGGATGCAGAGAAAGCATTTGACAAAATACAGCATCCATTCCTGATCAAAACTCTTCAGAGTGTAGGGATAGAGGGAACATTCCTCGACATCTTAAAAGCCATCTATGAAAAGCCCACAGCAAATATCATTCTCAATGGGGAAGCACTGGGAGCCTTTCCCCTAAGATCAGGAACAAGACAGGGATGTCCACTCTCACCACTGCTGTTCAACATAGTACTGGAAGTCCTAGCCTCAGCAATCAGACAACAAAAAGACATTAAAGGCATTCAAATTGGCAAAGAAGAAGTCAAACTCTCTCTCTTCGCCGATGACATGATACTCTACATAGAAAACCCAAAAGTCTCCACCCCAAGATTGCTAGAACTCATACAGCAATTCGGTAGCGTGGCAGGATACAAAATCAATGCCCAGAAGTCAGTGGCATTTCTATACACTAACAATGAGACTGAAGAAAGAGAAATTAAGGAGTCAATCCCATTTACAATTGCACCCAAAAGCATAAGATACCTAGGAATAAACCTCACCAAAGATGTAAAGGATCTATACCCTCAAAACTATAGAACACTTCTGAAAGAAATTGAGGAAGACACAAAGAGATGGAAAAATATTCCATGCTCATGGATTGGCAGAATTAATATTGTGAAAATGTCAATGTTACCCAGGGCAATATACACGTTTAATGCAATCCCTATCAAAATACCATGGACTTTCTTCAGAGAGTTAGAACAAATTATTTTAAGATTTGTGTGGAATCAGAAAAGACCCCGAATAGCCAGGGGAATTTTAAAAAAGAAAACCATATCTGGGGGCATCACAATGCCAGATTTCAGGTTGTACTACAAAGCTGTGGTCATCAAGACAGTGTGGTACTGGCACAAAAACAGACACGTAGATCAGTGGAACAGAATAGAGAATCCAGAAGTGGACCCTGAACTTTATGGGCAACTAATATTCGATAAAGGAGGAAAGACTATCCATTGGAAGAAAGACAGTCTCTTCAATAAATGGTGCTGGGAAAATTGGACATCCACATGCAGAAGAATGAAACTAGACCACTCTCTTTCACCATACACCAAGATAAACTCAAAATGGATGAAAGATCTAAATGTGAGACAAGATTCCATCAAAATCCTAGAGAAGAACACAGGCAACACCCTTTTTGAACTCGGCCATAGTAACTTCTTGCAAGATACATCCACAAAGGCAAAAGAAACAAAAGCAAAAATGAACTATTGGGACTTCATCAAGATAAGAAGCTTTTGCACAGCAAAGGATACAGTCAACAAAACTCAAAGACAACCTACAGAATGGGAGAAGATATTTGCAAATGACATATCAGATAAAGGGCTAGTTTCCAAGATCTATAAAGAACTTATTAAACTCAACACCAAAGAAACAAACAATCCAATCATGAAATGGGCAAAAGACATGAACAGAAATCTCACAGAGGAAGACATAGACATGGCCAACATGCATATGAGAAAATGCTCTGCATCACTTGCCATCAGGGAAATACAAATCAAAACTACAATGAGATACCACCTCACACCAGTGAGAATGGGGAAAATTAACAAGGCAGGAAACAATAAATGTTGGAGAGGATGCGGAGAAAAGGGAACCCTCCTACACTGTTGGTGGGAATGTGAACTGGTGCAGCCACTCTGGAAAACTGTGTGGAGGTTCCTCAAACAGTTAAAAATATACCTGCCCTACGACCCAGCAATTGCACTGTTGGGGATTTACCCCAAAGATACAAATGCAATGAAACGCCGGGACACCTGCACCCCGATGTTTCTAGCAGCAATGGCCACTATAGCCAAACTGTGGAAGGAGCCTCGGTGTCCAACGAAAGATGAATGGATAAAGAAGATGTGGTTTATGTATACAATGGAATATTACTCAGCCATTAGAAATGACAAATACCCACCATTTGCTTCAACGTGGATGGAACTGGAGGGTATTATGCTGAGTGAAGTAAGTCAGTCGGAGAAGGACAAACATTATATGTTCTCATTCATTTGGGGAATATAAATAATAGTGAAAGGGAAAAGAAGGGAAGGGGGAAGAAATGTGTGGGAAATATCAGAAAGGGAGACAGAACGTAAAGACTGCTAACTCTGGGAAACGAACTAGGGGTGGTAGAAGGGGAGGAGGGCGGGGGGTGGGAGTGAATGGGTGACGGGCACTGGGTGTTATTCTGTATGTTAGTAAATTGAACACCAATAAAAAAAAAATAAAATAAAATAAAATAAAATAAAAAAAAAAAAAAAAGATATTTAAAGCCATAAAATGAGATAAGATCACCCAGAGAGAGTGTGTAGATATAAAATAATACACCAGTAACACCCCTAGGGCACTCTTCTTCAGGAGACAACCCAGGGGAAGCCTACAATGAGAATTTTCTCTCAGGTTTCACTGGAAGCTGCACTTGTGAACTGTGTTTGAAGAGTCCTGCCACGTCTCCCATACCAGCTCTCACTCGTACAGGTAACAAGGCCATTGTGCCTTCAACAATGACTTCTGGACACATGTAGCAGAGTGGGAGAAAAGCTGGTTTCTCCTACCCCCTACAATCTCAGTTTCTATGATGAAGCTATACCTATCAGCATGAATTATCATTTGAATGGTCAACAACTCAGAGTCTCTATGTGGTTTGTTGCAACAGGTGAAAAACAAGCATCCATTTAAGGTAGCAGCACAAACATGGACTTATTCATTCAACTACAAAGAGTGAGCAATACAGTGTCTGGCCTGAATGATACAGAAGCTACAGAGATTATCATCTATGGGTTTTACCTACCTAACCATTTCAAAAACCTTAACAGCTGAGGTTGGCTGAGATGCTGTAAAAACAAGTAACACACATGGGCATGTGCATGCACACACACACGTATACACAGTCTATTGCCCCTGCGACTCTATCTTGGATCTACTTCTCAAACCTCATTCCATCTAGCTTAGCTTCTGTTGCAGATTTATCCCTTTGTGACCCTCTTTTCTCTACCTGCCCCCCTCCTAACTGAACTTTAAGCTCATCTATTTTCCTGGAATACATATTTGGCTCAGTGCTACCCACGCCTAAGGCCAGCAGTTACCAAAACCCTGGGTGGGCAAACTGTAGGCCCTCTGCCTACTGAGGACTGGAGATAATTAGGAATTCTCCTTAAAAAAAAATTATGGTATAATAGAGATTAGTATTATAGGATTGCTTGATAAATGAGCCAGAGTATGTATATGTGATTGTTTAATTTCATGTACACATAGATGCGGACTATTAGTAGCACAGACACTATCATGTAACTTATGGACCTTTGGTCCATTTTGCCTTATGTTCCATCTCAGACTATGGTACCATTTTTGGGGGGACAGTGGAGGGAGGGAAGATTGTTATTCTCTGGTATCCACCCAAAGGTTAAGTGTGCCTGGTTTCTATGAATAATTCACTCTCAGTCTCTCATCCATGAATTTATCTATACCTTTCCTGAAGCTATTGACATTTTAGAATGTATCACCTCCTGGGGGTAATGACATAGCATTTTATGCATCACTGGAAAGTGACAATGGAGAAGGAATCTGTCAAGGCCAGCTTTGGTTCCTGTTCCTCTAGCCTGACTCTCCCAACTGCAGGGAACACATTCCTTCCACCTATAGACTAAGCCCTGTCCCAGGCTCTAGGGCCAATCTTATCTTTAATCACAAGAATTTAGAGAATTCTTCTTCAACATTTAGGGGCCTCAGAATCAAATCACTGGAACTGCCAGTTCTGTTAGGCCACATGACGTAGTTCTATAAATGAGCTTCTGTCTTGTTCCAGAGATCAGCTTCCCACTTTGTACCCCAGTTCTGGCAGCATAATCTTTGTCTTGCTCCTTTGTATTGAGGTTCCCAGCTTGGTAACCTTCCCAGTAATTCAGGGCCTTCTAGGAATATTTCCTGCCTTCTTTTTCCCAGGACTTCTGCCTGAGTAGTGGGGAATCCTTCCCCTGAGTCCTGGAATTGCCTGATGCTGCCTGTTTGCATGTCTGCCTGCTTCATGATTCCACAGTTCTGTGCTCTTCCTACCTGTCAGGACTGCATGGTGTTTCACATCTAACCCTCTGCATTCACTGCTTTCAGGATCCATCTGTTGTTACTGGTTTTATTATGTGTATATTGTGAGTGAGTCATGGAAGATGCTTGCTCTACCATAAGCACACATTCAAGAGAAATAAAGAATATTAACCTGAGCCACTGCCTACTGCTGTGCAGATTACATACTGCTCAGTTGCAGAGGGCAACATATGCAATGTCTGAAAGGTACAGCATATCACAATGTAAATGGCACCCCCTGGAGTTTTGCTGTGCAGCAACCCTGACGCCAACCACAGCTTGATATCCTGGGGATATAACTTAGGGATTGTGCTTATAGCAAGTTAAGTGGTTATCAGCATATGCATCAGTGTTTAACATATCAGCATTTAAGTTTGGGAATGCTGACTCAAAGCCAGATAAACTTTAATTATAGCCTAAAAACAGGGTCAGATTCAAAAGAAAAAAGTGAGGTAGTATGCCTAATCTCAGACACTTAGTAAAGTTAAATAATTTAACAGACGAGAATTAAAATTTTCATGATTGAGGCAGGCTGTTTGCACAAGACAGGTAGCTTAATCCTGAAATGATACAGTATAGATTCCAGACTGTAATGGTCCTCAGAGCATATGTGTGGACTGAGGTGTGCCAAAGGCATTCTCACTTTCAATCAGTCCTCCTCCCACCTGCCACAGAGCACACCTCCCTCAACATTAAAGTCAAGTTTTAGGATTAACTAAATTGGAGCCCCACTCTACTCCTTCATTTGCCCTTCCCCTCAAAAATTTATCTTATAAACCCACTAGGTATTCATCATAACATAAATCAGCATTATTGACTCAATGGCTCAAATATAAGTTTCTGAAGGGATACATTACAGGCCAAGTGTAGTAGGGAAGGAGAAGAAACAATAATGTCAAGATATAGGGGCAACCATATATATTTTGGGGAGTGGAAGTTGATCTGAAAGTCAAGAGAAGTGGGATCCAGGGGAGGTTAGACAACTATCCACTTTGCAACCCTGGCCAAACCATGTTACACCTCTGGGCATCTGCCCTTTCAACTGTAGAGATGAGGGAGTTGGATTAGAGGGCATCTAAGGTATTTTCCACCACTAAAACTGCAGACTATAAATTGGAAGCTGAAGCTTTTTTTGTCATAGAGTTCCACTGTGGCAATCTTCAGACAGCATAAGGATGCAGACTTAAACCGATGCTACAGGAATCCCCAGCCAGGGTGGAGAAATGCCCCAAACCAACTCCACCTCCTCCACTATTCCCCCCAAGGCAGCTCTGAAGGAAGATGAATGCTTAATTGCAATGTAGGCACTCAAACAACAGCCATGTGTAATTGAAGAGGTGGTTTCA
Organism: Canis aureus; assembly: GCF_053574225.1. NCBI lineage: Eukaryota > Metazoa > Chordata > Mammalia > Carnivora > Canidae > Canis > Canis aureus. Next base: position 18,548,944 of record NC_135642.1, on the reverse strand, counting down.
TAGGCACCATTTAAAACGTAAGGAAATTGGAAGACTTACACATTGGCACTCATTCAGAAGGTAGTATTGCGAGCACTTATTATACACCCAGATTTTCCTCTCATAAATTAGATTATAATGTACGTGGTTAATTCTAGCAAGGTATTAATATCACATTAATCTGAGTCATAAAAATAAAGTGTTTATGGATCTTATTCAGCCTGCTAAGAACCAAGTGCCATATGGAAGGTGGCATTGGAAAATGAGGTCCACAGACAAGTCTCTCGGCTCCTATTCAAGGAAATGAACCTTTATTCTTCTAGTCTACCATGTCCTCTGCCTGTTAGGTTTAGCTTGAGCTCCATTTTTCCCTGAGCAGCCCCTCTAAAGCCAGCCTAAAATCCCCCTCTTTCTGATTTCTTATGGCCCTCATTGCCCACGCCTCTGGTGAATCTCTGCATTCTGGCCATTGTATGTTTTTCTCTAATCAACACATACATGCAAGTCTTGACATTATGATTAGACTATAAAGAATCCTTGGTCCTTCAGACCAAGATCCTGTGATGCAATCAATGTTCTTTTATCTCTTCAAGGGCCTGGCATTGGAGACTGGCACATATTTAATGCTTGGCAAACATACTCTGAATAGAATTAATTTCATAGACTTTTGAGAGTCTACTATGGGCCAGGTTGGGAGACATAATAGTAGATTAGAGAATCTCTGTCTTGAGCATTCACCAAGGGAAAGTAAAGAGAAAAATGTTTGCACATAATCACTGAGACACAAAGGTCGTGGGAAAAAAAAAAAGAACAAAACATTTTGTGATCAAAGAGGAGAGCAATTCATTTCAAAAGATAGGCTGAATCTTCATTCTTAAGCTGTAGCATGCATTGGAATCATTTGGACAGCACCCTTTACTGGGTCCCCCCCTTCCATAGTTTCTTATTTGGTTTGGGAAATGGCCTGAACACTTGCATTTCTTCCTAGTCCCTAGGTGATGAACTAACACTAGCTCAAGGGCAATACTTTGAGAACCACTGAGCTAAAGGGCAAATAGGCCTGAAATAGTGAAAAGCATCTCAGCAGTTATTTTTATCTCTTCTAAAGCACTGGGGGAGGACATTGTCATGTGAGCAGTATGAGTAGAGAGGTAGAGATAGGGAAGCATCCACAATATTTAGGGATGACAAATAGCTGTATGGAGAGATGAGGCTCCCAGAATTTGGGGGCATTATTTTGGGGGCCTTCAATGGCATGCCATGGATCCTGGGTTCCATCTTGGACAACAGAGAATACAGGAGTGTTGTGCACAGATCTCAAGAAGAGGCTGATAACAGAAGGCAATGGAAGAATGGACAACAGGGCTTGATAATTATGCCACTAAACCAATCTGTCTTTAGTAAAGGAAAACCAAAATAGAACTGAGACATGTATTCATCCAAAAGCCACTCCATATGTTTCTAGAGTTCATCTGTGTAAGCAGGACAAAGGCCTCAATTTGACCATTGCCCAGGGTTTTGGGATTCTGCTCTTATTATCACTCATCTACACAGAAACACACAAGTACACCAGAATTTAGAACACGCCTCTTCACACGCCCACATGAGTCTGTAGCTGTGAAGTTAGGATTTAGCCCCAGTGCTAAATGCATGGGTGTGGAGGCATTACCAAATGCACAGGGTAAGATGCTTCTCTAAGTCAAATCGGGAGCTGTCCAGAATGGAAACACGATGTACCAAGTGGAGCTAAAGACAGGAAAATCACACTGAACTCTCCAATCAGGTTCTGTTTGAAAGGAAAAAAAAATTGGGTTTGAACTCTGTCTCTCAAAATAAAAATAACAGCCAACACATAGTGCCAGACACTGCTCCAAACACAATAAATACATTACGCTATTTAATCCTCACGAGAGATGATTGTTATCTTTATTTTACAGATGAGAAAACCAAGACACAGAGAAGTAGAGAAATGTGACAAGGTCACACTGCTAGTAAGAGGTAGAGCCAGGATTTGAGTTTAAGAAAGGCCAAAAATCAGCATTTGTGTATTGATCCACTATACTAGGTTTGCACTCTCAGTTGTGCAAGGACCCTGAGGTTACACACACATTTGAAAAACAAAGTTTGATTTGTTTCTCATTCCTCTTCCCTCCCTTTCTCCCTGGCCTCTTCCTTCCCAAATTATTGAACACCTATGGCTTGTCAGGCACTACACACATACATTGAAGCTGCTGTTTAAAAGTTGAGTGAAGAAGCCATTCAAAGCAAAGAAATAATTTTAGCAGTAAGTTACACACGTGGCTAGTATACAGGGTCTTCACAAAAATCAAACCACTCCATGGGGCTACCCTCTTTGAGTGCAGACTTGGCTACATTTGCAACTGAAAAAAAAACTCCAGGACCTCGTCCCCAGCCTCATTTAATTTCCTATCACAAACCATTCTGGACCTTTTTGCAATGCCAAATAGGATTCAAAACCTCCTGGAAGAAAAGAGTGTAAAGAGGGCTTTTATATAGTTATGGGGAAAAAATACCTTAAAACACATTCATTGGAAGCCTTCTTTCAATTCTCCCATGGAATGCTAACCTTTATTTGCAGTTTGTGAGATTCATGTCAGAAGCTTGCTGTAGCCTGAGGTTGAAACCAGAGAGATTCTGACTTGGTCCTGAGGCAGGTACCTTTGTAGCTTTCTAATCTCTCCCTCTGAAGTTCGGGGCTTTTAAGGGAGGTTGGTGATGTTCCCTGCGGAAGATTTTCTGTCATTTCGTGGGGAGGAATGCATGGTTGTGATACAAAGAACTGAAGTTTAAATCTCTTTACATTCTGCTTAATTGCCATTATTGGCCTAATTGCAGGTACAGGGCCCAAAGAGAGTGAATGTCACTTGCCATCTGTAGCCGGGAGGTGCTTGAATCAAACCAAATCTGTTCAGGATGCAAAAGACACTTTAGCATATGCAGATGCCCGAAATGGCTTTACAGACCCAAATCCTTTTAATAAGCTTAAGACAGGCCTGAATTTATTTAAATGTCTAATTCTAAATGTACGTATGCCTGGTAGTAATGTTTACCATCTGTCTGACACTGCCTGTTGAGGTAATTGTCAAGCTACAGTATGACATATGGTGCACATATTTGGACCTTAAATATAACAGCCTTGGCATGAAACAATTGGAAACCAAGATTTAATCTTTGGTATCATTCAAGTTGGAGTTGAACAAACAGACAGTTCTGGGCTATTACTGTTTTCTTCCTTTATGATAAATACTCCTCCGTAGACATGCTTGAGAACAACACTGGAGGGGCAGGTCTTATTTTAATGCACTGCCTTTTTCTTGCTCTGGCTCCAGCACTTAGAAACCCAGTTGGAATGGCAATTCTGCAGTGGAGGCCAGAAGCCAGTCCCCGGCCCAGGCGGCATCTGGTCTCAGCCAAAGAATATAAGGAGAGTCCTACTGGAGAGCTGTGCGGGGCTGGTTGCCCGGGTGGAAGAAGCAGAGCAGAATCCAAAGCAAAGGCGGCAACTGCAATTCTTCTTTCTATTCTTTATTCTATTTGCTTATCTTCTCTTTTCATCTCCATTCTACTTTATTTCCCTATTTTGTTTTCCAATCTTCCTGTCAAAGATGGTAGGGTTGGAGGAAGGGAGGAAGGCTAGAGGCTGATGGCTCCAAGAGACTCCCTAATGCCCTGCGGGAAATGCACATGACTCCAAGAGCCGAGAACAGCACCCTTTTCAAGTTATTTTGGTTAAATGATAGAGACCCTAGAGTGACAAATATCTCAGGCACTGCTCCCTTCATTCTTTAAATACTAGCAGCACTGTAGCATTAGATACAGCTGTGTAGATGCCTAGAGCCTGACTTGAAAGACCCACTTTATGCTTGGCTCGGAGGATGAGTGTAGCTATTGTGGTTGCAGTCGCTGTCTGGATCTAAAGTGATGTAAATATGGCAACAGGAATAATGTAACTCTTGCAGTAATGTAACTAAGAATGTGGTTGATGCCTCTTCTCAATGGCATGTCATTATGCATGGCACTCCATACAGTAATAGCTTCCAGTATAAAGTCAACATAGACACTTTCTCTAACCCTGTTTCTATCCCTAGGCTCTACTGCCTTTTCATTTAGAAAAGGAGGCATGGGGAATTCTGGAGGATGAGAAGGATACTTAACAATGATCTGTGTGTGCGTGCACGCGCGCGCATATGGATGCCTGCACCATGTAGGAGGTCTGGAAGGCGAAAATGACAGTATACGAGGTTAGCCACCAAGGTAATCTGGCCTTGGACTTTCCCCCAGTCTGAAATGATGACTTGATTCCAGATTTTGGTATCTTGCCAGGTTCTGTATTTAAGCCTGAAGCTTAACATGTCCTCTGTTCCTAATTAGCAACAAGGCTAAATTTAGCAAAGATTTCTCTGGTGTCATCACAGTCACAAAATGATTCTAAGAATCTAACATGAAGGCAGGTTATATGATGGATTTAGGAAAAGGCAAAACAAACCTGAAGGTGCCTCTCAGAGATCTGATGGCCTCAGAGGCCAAGAAATTTTGAGGCACAGGGATAAAATTGGCCATTGTGTAAATATGTAAATTTTGATACAGGAAAGTCCCTCCCTTGGGGCTCAGAGTACACAGTGGGGCAGCCCAGGGGTTACACTCTCAGACAGGCCCGGCCCAGGGGAACAATGGGAAGAGGGCTTGATTCATTTCTCATGCCTCCCAGCTCCCCACTAGGATCCTACTGCTCTCTGTCCTGCTTCCTTTCCTCTGAACACCTCTCAACCGTGGGACCATCCCCAACAGATCAAAGTTCCCCTATGCACTGTCATCCCCCTGTGCCCCACCCCCCAACTTCTCAGCACATTGAGACTTCAGATGTCATGCAGCGGCATCCCCCACACCAGTCTTTCCTTCTGGTTGGCCGTCCATCCTCCGGGTGCTTCCTCCCTACTCTCAACAACTTTTTATTTTTAAAATACTTCACATCTCCAGAGGAACTGCGAGAATATGATGATGAAGGATGAACAGGTGTATAACCTTCACCTCAAGTCATTTTGCCACATATACTTTATTGTTCCTTTTCGCTTTCCTTATATGTGAGTGTATGTGTGTGTGTGCACATATGATATATGTGGTATTTTTGTTTTTGTTGCTAAATCATTTGGGAGTTAGTTAGGCATCCTAACTCGGCTTACTCCTTGGTGTATGTTCACATGCATCGCCTAAAAACAAGGACATTAGCTAGATAATCACAATTATGATAATCACACGTAGGAAGTTTAACACCAATACTCTACGACTAGGGAATATACAGCCCATGTTCACATTTCCCCAACTGTCCCATTGTGCCTGTTCAGGTCTTTTACATGAAATACTTACATTTATGTAAGGTCTGGGCCAGTGGTTTTGCCAGATGGGCTTCCTGCTGTAAACAGCACTAAGTGTTACCACTTTTGCCACCCCATCAGTGGTTGCACACATCACTGGACATGGTTAAGACTCACGTTCTTATCCTCACTTAAGAGGGAAAGAATAAAGATGCCAGATGGAGGTCAGACACCTGGCCCAAGACCAGCCAGAGGAAGCAGAGCAGAAGAGCTCGTCTGTGGTCCTTTCTTCTCCCTTCATCTTAGATCCCCCACAGCTGTAACTCCAACTTATATCAGGCCTGATATCTGATTTCCTTTCTTATTCCTGGCCTATACCCACTTATCATGCAAACAGCCACTCTTAGCCACTATACTTATGAGGGGAATGAGACAAACTATCTTGATAGGGACAAACCCTTCCTCCCCACTCTTCCTTTTTCTCATTGAGGACAGGGAATTTCCACTCCACTCCCCAAAAGGACAAATGTGAGGAGGCTCTACTGAACCCCCTCCTCTGTGAAGTGACTCAAATCTGAGCATGCCTGGCCAGCCCCTTCCTCTTTTGCTCCACGCGGCCTGTCAGAGCAGACACATTGACATGCTCACAGCATCCCCTGGGTGTGTTGGCGTGCAAGGCGGGTGTAGTTGGGGTGGCCACGGGCAGCGTAGAGAGCACAGTAAGCGGCCTGTTTGGTGGCACATCGAAGCCATGTCACATTCTCTAATTAGCTGCATCAAAAATAAAGCTGCTATTTTGATATTTATCTGTCTGGTGCCTGCAATCCCCTGTTGTTTTCCACGTCAGGAGGGCCAATTGGTCTTATTTATTGGCTCTCTGAATCCCCAACTTTTCAATCAGAACACTAACCATAATAGAGCCACCAAGTTTCCCACTGCCCTCGCCAGGGGGTGGAATGGATACAGTGCCTGTACTGAACTCTTCCCTCCTGAAGGGTGTGGAGGGTTGCCTAGGCTGTGGGACAATGGGGAGAACTCCGGGCTGCTCAGGCAGGGTGGGGGCGGTGAGGACAGAAGCAGCCAGCCAGCTTCAGCTGAGCCCCAGCCAGCTGGTCTGCTCGGAAACTCCACAGAATTCAGTAGGTGGGAGGAGAAGCTCAGGATTCTTTTAAGCAGGTGCAAAAAAGTTGAAAATGGACAGGCAAAGTCCTCATTTTAAACTCTTTGGAGAAAGAGCAGATCTGGCTGATATTGTCTACAATATCTCATCTCCGGTGACCAGGCGGGAGGATCATAGCAGGAGAAGCAGGGGGCTTTGTGTCTGGCTGCCAAGGCCTAAAGCATTTACTATGGAAACAGCCTTGGGTTCCTACCAGGTTCTCTGGAGACACTCGGGCTTCTTTACCAGGAGATGACTGAACTGTCCTTTCTAACAAAGACTTCCCCTTAGATACAAAGAAAATGGCCTCTTGTTAGTTGGAGGTTTGGGTGTGGGATGAAGGTTTAAGTGGCAGTAAATGTAAGGACTGGGGTCTTTCAGCCTTTCTCTTACATCACTAAGACTTTAAGTTATCCTGAGTAATGTCTGGTTTGTCTTTGTGTGTGAGAAAAAATGAAAGAAAAAGATGTCATTCAAAGCAGAAGTGAAGCTGTCTAGGCCTTGAGCTGTCACACATAGGGATGTGATATGTGAATGTGCCTGTGCGTGTGTTGTGCATGTGCATGCACAGACGCAAGCAGAGGTATCAATGTTTCCCCCAAGGAAGAGTGAAGCTATTCTTCATGCCATGTCTACAGAGCTACCAATATCTGAATAATTCACCTCCACCTCTACCATACACATATACTTGTTTTCCTTCCCAAAGAATATGAGCAAAATGGCCCCCCTAGTCCTGACTAGAATCACTGCCAGCTTTGGTACGCTGGGCAGGTTTGACTATATGGATTGGTTTCTCAAGTGAAACTTTTGAGACCCTGTGATCACAGGACTGACAGACACAGTGCATGGCACAAGGGGAGTGTCTAATAAAAGGGCAGACATGTTTCGTCCTTTCTGTGAGTGCCAAAGAGTAGGGTGTGCAGGTTAATGACAGAGATTTAGATACAGTCCTGTCACTTTATTAATTTGGTGATTCTGGGTAAGTTACTTGGCTTCCTTAAGTCTCACTTTTCTCATTTATGAATTAATAATAATGACTATTTTGTGCTATTGTTTGAGGTAGTCATAATATGGATAAAGTATACGGTTGAATTCCTGGCAATAATCAGAACTCAATAAAACTTGGGTTGGAGCTGAGAGTAGTGCTTTAGTAATAAATTGTTATATTGGAAAAAGTCTTAGTGGGCCTCTGTTCCTCATCTCGTAATTAACATGGTTGCATTAGATTCTCAAATTAACCAGACAGTATCTACCATTATTTTGTGTGAAGATGTGTATGTGGGGTGTGGTCCTGGGGACAAGAATCGTCTTAGGAAGTCTTCAAAGGAGGCCTTTGAGTATCTAAAAACTTGGGAAATTTTTTTTAACAAAAACTTCCAGTTTTATATAATGCTTGCGTTAATCTGAGTTAGAAAACTGTCTTTCTGGACATGTAAAAATCTTAAAGTATGTTGATGAAAACATTCATCTGATCTGAACCTTTTGATATACTTCACTGGACTTCTAAACACAATGTTCTCCAATTGCCTATCAAATATTCTGAATTGGAAAGAATGGACCAAAATCTTACATTTCTATCATACCTGTATACATGATAAACTACAAAGGAAATGCAGGTCATTGTGGCCACTTAGGGGATTGCTAACTCAAATGTCTAGTCTGTAGCTGAATCAGTGAGTTTTTTCTGCCCCGTGGCATTACTTTAGTTGTGGACCTTCTCCCAAGGTTGGTATCATGAAGAAAAGGGGGATTTCCATTTGTCTTGAGAAGGAGCAAAAACTATACAGGCTCCACAAATCATACAGAGACTGAACATGTGCTGATGTGTGTAAGCGTCGGCGCTTGTGAAAGGACATAAGGAAAATGCTCAGATACAGCTAAATGCTGACCACTTTCAATGTCTTGTGCTACTGCCATTTTATTCTTTTCTCCCTGTGAGGCTCCCATTGTGTTCCCCGAAGACCCAAAGACCCAAAGTTCCTCTCTCTCATGGCAGTTGAGCGGGGGATGCAAGGAAATAAAATGAACCTATACTTCAAGCCCGGACATTGTGGGAGAAGGAGGGGGATGTGATTTCTGTATGAACATGTGAAAGAAAGCAGGGTTCAGCACCAAGCACTTTCTTCTCCCAAAGTCCGACTGCGACACCCATGATCCCCTCACTGGATACAAGCAGCTAGAGCTACGGTTATTCAGTTATTTGGTCACAGCACATCAAAGATCAGAAGCAGGGCTACCGCTGTCCTCAGTGTGAGAGGAAGGGGAAGATACTGCCTCATTCTTCCTCCTCACTGGCCAACAGACTTGTCTGGGGTCTGCCTGGGCCATGGACCTTTTACCTCCGGATCTCCCCAAACCATGGCTGCCTTTATCATGGGAACCCTGAGATGCTCCTTAAAGTACATGGTCATGAGCGCATGGTTTTGAAGGCAGATGAGGGACAAAATATATGAAGGAAAATGCATTCGAAATATTTGGCTCCTCCTCTTGAACTGGGCCAAATTATCTAAGCGCTTTAGAACTTATTTTCCTCATCTTTGAAGGGCAACTATTGGTATATATCCTTCACCTTGTTATTAAGGTGAAATGACACACATTTTGAAAACTATCTACCATTGAATCAATGCTCAAGTGTGTAAGCTTCTCTCTCTTTGTTGACCGTAACACCTAGGTATAGGCTGGACTGTCTTTCAGAAGGATACCTGTCTGCTGGGCAAGCTTTGCGGCATGACAGCAGCAACAGCCACAGTGTGGATAACTGCAGGGACTTGTGTTTGATAAATCATAATACCCAAGGTTGGTAGACCTGGGTTCTAGTCCTGATTCCTTCCTTTACTAGCCTAATGACTATGAGCAAGTCACCTCACCTTTCTGAGTCTGCTTCTGCATTATCTCTAAATACCTATTCCACCAAATACACAAAATGTTCAAAAGAACTATAGAGAAGCTAGCGCCCTTTCAATGACAAGGCTCAGTATAGACACATCAGATCAACAATGTCAAACTCCCTTGGTCAGGTATCAGCTCCAGAGGTTGCTCAGTTGGGGCTTCTACTCTGTAGGGGGCACTGTCCTTCTTATCCTATTCTGTGGACACTGGCAAAAAGACAACACAGACATGTCTCTGAAGTAAAAACCAGGACCAGGAGAGGCCCAAACTTCCCAGATCTGGCCCAATGTCATGGGCTCCCAACACAAAGGATACAAAGGATATTCATAAATCAGAATTTAGCCGGAGTCTATAACAGATCTGTGGAGATACTCTTAGGATCATTCTTGGTATCGTGGCCTAGCCAAGGTCCCCCAAATATGAAGCTAATCCCTCATTAAGCAAATCTTATACCCTAATATTCATTTATTAAACATTTACTACATTAATGAAGGTAAAGCAATGGCATCAAGCAAACATGAAATTCTGCAAATATTATTTATTAAACCCATTTTAAAGATATGGGAACCTCAATTGCTCCAAGGCCATTTAGTTGGTGAGTGACAGATCAGTCTGTCCACTTTGACTCTGCCAGACTGACAACCTCACACTTCCTATAAACAGCATATTTATAGGGGTCTGGTGTGGTCCTACTCATGTTGTTTGTGTTTCTGATAAAAGAAGAGTTTACATTTGAAATGAAGATTCAATATGATGTATGGGGATATGTCACTTCAAGAAAAATAAACATGCAGAAAACCACTTTTTTCCTAAAAAGATGTACCAGCAGAAGGGTATTCCAGTTTTATCTCAGAATCTATCATACGATATTACTAAAGATCAACTTTCCATAGGATATCCAGTATACAATTTGAGTTCCAAAAGTCTGATTGATGCAGATTTTTGTATTCTGTTACTATTTGACTACAGTCAGTATAAGATAGTGTGTAGTCAATAAAATAGACACCATTAAAGGCAGAAAAGAAACTGTATTGGTTCTAAAAGTGTATCAACGCAACCATATATATAATCATTAATTTTACTAATATTTTGTGCCAAGTGTCAAGGAAAAAATTCAAAATGAGGCCAGGTTTAAACAAATATGAGATTGGGTGAGGGGTAGGAGGCGACCACAGTCTACACATTCTTTTCTTTCTTATTTGGCTCAGTTTATACGGGGAAATCACAGTGAGAAAACAGTTTGATGAAAATATTCCTCAAAATCAATAGACATATATAATGTCTTGACCTAACAGTCTGGGTCATAGGACCCAGGAATGGTGGAAGACAGGAATGACATTAATATGTGGAGGTAATGTCTGGAAGACATTTCATGAACCAGTGAACATTCTTAGTCTGAATGAATTTGAAAATTTGTTACAGAAGATATTCCATTCATTTGGATAGAAGGGAACCATCTTTCAAAGATGATATGACATGCCCCTGTTATATTCACATGGTTTGGGTCACAGATTTTGCCAATTACTGCACAGCCTTTAAAGTTTTCATCTCATATCAATTTTCTTCCATTCACACCTCAGGCCAGAGGTGTGAGGGTAGTATCTTTCTTTCCATGTGGCCTTATCCCAGGAAGCCCTTTCATCTGGGGGAAGGACAAAACAAAGGAGCACAGACCATAATGCTGAATGTGCTGGATTCCCAGAGAAGCCCACTTTCTGTACTTTTAAATCACAGAATTTATTTATGTTCTCTCTCTCCTTTCTGTGGTCAATGACACGGGTCAAAGGCATTTAATCAAACCCTTGTAGAGAGATGGGTCCCATCACCATGCAGTGCGACGATCTAATTTGTCTTCTGTCAAAAAATGTATTTTGGGAACCGAGCTGAATATGATAAGTGTGATGTCTTTTTACGGTCACTGCTGAAATATGTGTACGGCACAGATTTGCTAGGCTCATTATTTCATCTGTCTCTGGGTAAATATTGAAATTGTTGTTAGCGTGGATACTAAATACTGAGGAAACATGGGGACATGTTTTCTTTATTCCACTCTGAGTTTAGCTAGTGAGAGCCAAAACTACCTTCTCATCTCTGAATCAGAGTAATTGATGACCAAGAAAGCAATGCAATGACAGGAAGGTCTACGGACCAGATGCCTAATTGCTGCTGGAGAAATAATAATGTGAATGAAGCTTACAGTTAGAAACAAAAACAAAAACAAAAACTCCTCCAGCCAGCAGGTGGTGCCACAATTTATAGTGTTTGGCTACTTTGGGCTTTATGAACAGCTTGCTAATTGTTTTGTCAATTAATTTAAGTGATGTGATTTAATTTCTTCTGTTGTATAACAGTGGTTTATTAAAGAAATCATATCCAGCTCCTTGGCCCTGGATGACCAGCTCATTTGTTTTGTTGCTAACAATTTCCAGGTATCCTCTGCTGAATTCTTCATCCACCTAACTCCAAAAGGAAGGGGCAAGTTTGTTCTTAGGTGTTAATCAAGAGCAGATATGACCTAGATTCTGAACGAGACCCTGTGTCTCAACCTTAAATCTGAACCTGTAAAGTAAGAAGACAAAATGATGCCCCATTCTCAAGGTATTGGAGAAACTCTATCTTTGGTCCCATGTAGGCTCCTTTCCCCTAAGACCATTGAGTTTTTGCTGTATGACAGACAAAGCCCTGGTCAGTCCTCAAGTATTCTCTTGTGTATAATGTATATTATTTTCTCTGCCAAAGAAGTAGAGAATAAAATAACACATGAGATAAGGAAGGGAAGTGAGAGACATACAAGAAACTTGACAAGAAGGGAAAATTCTACCTCTGAAAATAACTTCAGTCAGCAATACATCTCCTAGCACTTACAGAAGTCCCTGATTAATTTAAGTTTGGAGCCCTAAAAGCTGTATTTCTTTCTTTCTTTCTCTTTTTTTTTTTTTGAAAGCTGTATTTCTAATACAAATTAAAGAATTGAGCTTGGCTGAACTGATAAAAAGAAAAAAAAAAAAGTTTGTTGCTTTGGGATTCCCCATTTGCCCAGGTGTCAAAAGTTACTTCAATCCTCTGCATTGTTTTTTCTAGAAATACCCAGACCAATACTTCCCTCTACTGCTTGAAAGCAATTCTACAACATGAGTCGACCAGAATTATTTATACAAAATAGTGTGCCTGTTTTACAGGTGTAGAAACTGAGGCATAAGTATTAAGCTGACTTTTGCAAAGTAAAGTCAAAAGAAAAGTTTAGATTATTCAAAACTCTCACCTCTGTGGAACACCTCTTTGTAAGTGTAGGCAAATTTACCTTTCTGAATGTAAATCTTAACCAAATGACTCTATTAAACAAAGATAGCAAAAATAAATCTTTGAAATAGATTCAAGAAAAGAGCAGAAGTGACAAATAATCAAGGAATGTATATACCACAAGCCTGGGTCTAACATTATACTGATAAATCAGAACTTCTGTGGATGCACCCTGGATACTAGCATTTACTGAAATTCTCCAAGAAATTCTAATAAATACTAAGCTACTAAAATGCAATACTGGCCAGTAGGGTTTTTGAAAGCACTAAAGAAGGGAATAAGGGTAATATCTTTTTTATTAAATTATTATAATTTTTTTTCAGTTTGACTACTTGATAGAAGCATGTAGTAAATTAATATACACTTATATTGCGGTCTTAAATTAATGCAAATATTTGCAATAGTCACAATTACTGGGCATATAAACACATAATTTAGGAATTCTGAGTAGATATTGATATCTGTTTTTTTTTTCCCATTCACAATGTAGCTGCACAATTACATTTGTTCAATAGGGGCAGACAGAATGAAAGTGCAGGGGTCAGGGTAATAGGATCTGTATGACCCACCAAGTAACCTATTGCACAGAGAGCCATCTCAAGGGCAGAGTGGCTTCTAACTAGTCAAAACCTCCTCTTCCTATCAGAGGGGTCACTCTACTAGTGTCTCATATTACTTGCTATGAAAATGACTTCTCAAGGAAACAGAGGCTAGGACTGTTGCAGCAAAAAGAATTCTGGCTGAGGAGGAGGATCTGGGATCATCACTGATAGGTTAAGGGCTAGATCGTGAGCAACTACCCACACCAAGTAGCCATGGTGATGTCAAGAAGTTCTGTGGGTAGGAATATGGTGCTGCCTTTATTCACTGGAGAAAAAAAACGTTTGAACTACTGGGATAATCATTCATATCACCATCTGTGAGCCTGCTGCTGTGTAGGGGAAAAATAACAGGCTATAAACACATGATTTACCTGCAAAAGCTTTAGAACTGCAATCTCAAGCCTTATAGACACAGCTCTATCTTTTATTTAAACAGCCTTTTGTTTCCATCCAAGAAACTATAAGCAATTTATAGATACAGCTGAACCTCAAGGTTCATAGGAATATAATCTTGAAAAATATATGACTTAAAATCATGTAACTGAAAGTATTAAAATAACTTTAAATTAGTCTCAAAAGCATGATGGATTCATCATATTTTATGAAGCAAAATATTTATTATTTTTTGTTTTGTTTTTTTGTTTTTTTTGAAGCAAAATATTTAAATGCAAAATCTCACAATGACATTAATAATCCTAGTCAAATGTTTGTTATGAATTATAATTTGATGAAGTTACAAATTAATAAGTTGCTAATTAATTTTTGTTACAAATGACATAATTGTTTTATCTATGACTGGTCTTATCTGGCTTTGCAGGTAAGCAGTAGAAAATCTGCAGAGTCTAGGACAGGGAGTCAAGGGAAGTGTTGAGTGAATGAGCCTGGGAAGGGTATGGAAGCTGGGATAGAAAGACCATTTCTGGGGACAGATGAGAGGCTTAGAGGGAGATAAGATCTTTGGTCTTAGATCTTGGTATTTTGGTCTGGTTTACTCGCTGTGCAACCCTGAACAAGTTTTTTCATCTTTATGACTGCTATAATCTGAATGTGTATGTCCTCCAACTCCCAACAAATTCAAATGCTGAAGTCCTAATACCCAATGAGATGGCAGAAGTAGGTGGGGCCTTTGGGAGATGTTTAAATCATTAAAATGGAGCATTCATGAATGAGATTAGTGTTCTTGTAAAAGAGGCTCCAGAGAGATCCCTCACTCCTTCCACCATGTAAAGATGTAGTGAGAAGGCACTGGCTATGAACCAGATAGAGGGATTCTATCAGACTCTGACCATGGTCGCACCTTGATCTTGGAATTTCCAGTCTCCTGAACTTTTAGAATACAGTTCTATTTATTATAAGCCACCCAGTCTGTGGGATTTTTGTTATGGCAGCCTAAATAGACTAACACAATGACCTTAGACTCCTCATCTGAAAGTAGTAATAGACAATAGGTCATAAAATTGCTTTAGGGGCTAAATTTAAATGATGCATATAAAGTGATGAGCAAAGTGCACAGTAAGTTCACAAAAAATGGCAACAACAATAATTTATATAATTATTCATAGCTGGTCTCCACTGGGTTACTTAGGAGATCATTAACTATCATTCAATAAATAAAGTTTTCTATTACAAATTACAGTGCATGGTACAAATAGGCGACAATGTAAGGAGCAATGTAACTACAAATCTACCTGGAATACCTACTCCACACCTTTTAATTACTAACTCATATTTCAGGCCACTGTCTACTTTACTCACATCACAATTCTCATGGTCTGTATCATGAGGGCTCGTGTACATCAAGTAGCTATTTAGGATATTCTTGGCGGTGTTTCCCATATCCCCCCCAAAGTAAATCTTTCACACAGCTTGTAACAAATATTTTGAATCAGTCTTTGATAACCACATCTCCAAATTTGGTGAAAATATGTTCATCAATTTTCATTATTTGTGGTAACATGGAAGCGGAAATATATTTTTATTGGCAGTAGTTGACAGTATTATTATTTCCTAAATAATGCTAGACATCTATAACCCAGAGGGATTTGGGCTTCTGGGATTCCTCATTCTAAAATGAAGGGGGTTGGGAGCCTGGGTGGCTAGGCAGTTGAGCATCTGGCTTCAGCTCAGGGTGTGGTCTTGGAGTCCCAGGGTTGAGTCCCACATTGGGCTCCCTGCATGGAGCCTGCTTCACCCTCTGCCTATGTCTCTGCCCCTCTCTCTGTGTGTCGCTCATGAATAAATAAATAAAATCCTAAAAAAAAAAAAAAAAGAAAAAAAAATGAAGGGGCATCTGGGTGGCTCAGTGGTTGAGCGTCTGCCTTTGGCTCGGGGTGTGATCCCAGGGTCCTGGGATCGAGTCCCACATCAGGCTCCCTTCAGGGAGTCTGCTTCTCCCTCTGCCTATGTCTCTACCTCTGTGTGTCTCTCATGAATAAATAAATAAAATTGTTAAAAATAAATAAATAAAATGAGGTCACAAAAAGGCCCTCCCTTTCCCATTCAGAGATTTTCCACCTTGTAGCCTTGAGATAGGGATTTGATAATCTGACGTTTTTGTCAAGAGTTGTAAGAAATGCAGGAAAGGGGTTGAGACTTACCAAAATAAAATTTACCTATTTTTCAGTTTTGCTTCAGGCTGGTATAGAGGTCTCAATTCTGATAGAAAGGTATTTCTTTCTTTGGAAAGAATAGAGTATATATCTATGCCTCTTCATTGCTAAACTTTGGGAATTTGTAATGATAACCCCAAGATAGAAATCCAGGTTATAATCAGATCATTCATTTTATTTTTATGGAAACACAGGGTATTAAAGTGATGCAGTAGTAGGTAACTTTGTTAAACTAGAATGGACCAAAGTATGAAGATAATGATTGTCACACTTTGGAATATGGATAGTGGGGAATCTACAAAGGTTTTAATGATATTGGAGTCCTGGTTTAAGATAACAATCTGACAGCAGTTTACAAAGAGATAGAAAACCAGGAAAGACATTTATTGTAAATGGCTCCTATGGGAATCCTCTATGTCCTGTGCAGTATTTGCATCAGAAGAACAGAGTTAACCTTTGGAGACGTAGAACCTACTGGAAACTGACTAAATGCCAAAGGGGGCCAATGAGGGAAGCATGAGAGAGTAGGAAGTTTATGAAGATTCCAAAGCTTCAACAGTGGTTGACTGGCAGTAAGATGCTTCAGTAAACAAAATTAAAAGATACTAATTATAGTGGAAAGTAGACTTGATTTTACATATGTTGTTTGAAGTGCTAAAGGTTGTCACAGAGTTGGTCAAGAAGCTTTGGGCTAGAGATCTGGAGCTGTGTAAAGAGATCAGGGTTATACAAGTACACTTAAGATTCATCTATTAGGGAGATACTTGCCACCAAGAAATGCATTAATTTACTGAGGGAGGGAGTGTAAAATTACAGGAGGAAAAGGTAGTCAAAAGAGAGTCAGAAAACAACAATGACAAGAAAGTAGAAATTTCAGAAGGGAACTAAATAGTAGTGTCAAGGTTGTAAGGTCAAAGCAAATGATCACTGAAAAAAAAAAAAAAGATTACTGAAAGGGAGCCAAGGGTATAGATTTTGTTTGACACTGAAGGCAGGAGGAAAGAAACAGGCATCAGCTTGGGCAAATGACAAGCTTGAAACAAGCTATTTTTTTTTCCGTTTTAATTTTTTGTTTTTGGTGTGGGGAAGATGGCATAAGAATTATGCAGAAAATGCCAGAGTAAGAGAATGGTTTATGGAGCAAGAGATTAACAGAAGCAGCAAGAATGAAATCCAACAAAAGAGAAGAAAGGATGAATTCTGGCAATAAATAGGAACACTTCTATCTCACTGATGAGAAAAGAAGAGATGGCAAAGGAGTAATAACTTGTGAAACGTTAAGAAAGAAAATTAAGGGAATTGGGTCCTATATGAGTTCATCTATTGAAACCGTTGAGAAAGAACTGAAGAGTGGAATTGTGAGACAATGGAGTATTTAAAATAATTGCTGGAAGTTTGGCTGATGCCAACTAGTGATGAGTAAGGGGATTTCAGTGCAGCCATGATGGCTCAAGTGAGTAGAGACAGTTAAAATGCTTTCTCAGCTGTTTAGTGGTCCAGAAGTCAGAGAATCCAATGATCTTCTGAATTAGAGACCAATAAGGTGGGAGGATAGAAGGTCAAGTAGGCAAGACATCCTTGTATCATCCTGACTCCAATGTTGAATTTTCTGAAAGGGAGTTCAGGCTAAGTAGAAAGTAGAAGAACAATGAGAAAAGGGTGACAAATCAAGAAAATGAAGGATACAGATGATAAATATCAGATTTAGGTGAAGGGTAGGAACTTCTTATCAGAGGTGAATGAGGACCGTTTCAAATACTGATTAAATCAAAGATACAAAGTCACTATTGCTTGAGGTAGAATGAAAATATAAGTTTCTAGAGCTGAGAAATAGAGGAGTAGATATTAAATTAAGGGAGGAGCTTGAGCTCCCAGAAGGGAGGCTAACCAAGAGGTAGGTTCTGAATCACTGAGGACATTAGAAAATGTTGGTAAATCTTCAATGAAATAATGGAGATGTTATAAACATACAGGGAACAAGCATTTCAAAAAATGTATCTATTTCCATTGAGTGAATGAAAGGCTGGATGGCCCCTGATGAGACAGGACCAGCACTTTCAGAGACAACTAAATATGGCTTAGGTACTGCTTAGTCTTTGGCCGGCTAGAGAAAATATTGAATCTGAAAGTATAATAAATTAGCTCCTATGTTCCATTAGGATACATTAATATCAGTAATCAGAAATTTAAAAAAAAAGAAGTTTAATGAAAAAATGGAGGTGAGTCCCTACTGTTTTCATTATACTCAATTTTCTAGTGAACAATTGTTTCTAACTCCTTTGGAGAATTTCCTTTAGGAGACCAAGTGAAAAATGTGTCTATAAAAGAAATATTGATTAGTTTAACAATCTCATTAAATTTGATTAACCTTTTAAGAGCATTAGGTAGATCTTTAAACTATACAAAGTTGAATAATACTTTTATGTGCAATGAAGGGCACATTTTAAACACCTCAGAAATTTATGAGAATTGGGTATTTATAAGACTGAAGTTAACATTTAGAATTTTAAAATGTGTCACTCTTCTGTATCCTACTTATTTTTAAGGTGATTCAGAATTAAAATTTTGCCTTGTTTTTAAAAATATTCATGAAGGGGATCTCTGGGTGGCGCAGCGATTTGGCGCGGGCCTTTGGCCCAGGGCGCGATCCTGGGGACCCCGGATCGAATCCCACGTCGGGCTCCCGGTGCATGAAGCCTGCTTCTCCCTCTGCCTATGTCTCTGCCTCTCTCTCTCTCTGTGACTATCATAAATAAATAAAAATTTTAAAAAAATATTCATGAAGAGGATGATAAACTACACTTAGACAAGAGAAAATAGGTTAAAAAGAGTCCTAGGGACCTTGTTTCCCTTATTTTCTTACCGTTTCAAAATTCTACATCATCCCACTTCTGATCTCACAGATTCATGAACAAGATCTAGTAACAAGAGTTCTAATATAAATAGTAAAAAACCTTGTAAGGAAAAGGACCAAAATCAATCCTAGGAATATAGCAGCTAGATCCTCCATCTTCATATCCTCAGGAAAGTAAGTTCTTAGGCATCAATACAAAGTTGACCGACTATGTAAGTCTCAATTTACAACCAAAGCATAACACAGGTTTTAAAGGAGAACAGAACTCATCTGTAAATAGAAAACCTTTCTTGTATTTTCCTTTCCTCTAAAACAATAATGTATAGTAAGAAACATTGATATTTCTCTGAATGGATGGTTGCAAGAATGATTCTTTATGCAATTCCTTTAATCATGCATGGTCATAAGAATGACTTTCAGATTTTCTATTTCCATTTAGAGCATATTTTTAAAATAAAAATGGTAAGGCATTAGAAACTTAGTCCCTTATGTAGTTGCCCTCTAAAAAATTCAGTATTTTTATTGACTGTCCATTGTATTTTCTTCCCCTGAGATACTCGTATGATAATTGAAGCATGGGAATAGGTAATCAAAGACTGGGAATCATCAAACATTATTACAAAACCCTAAAGACCTGCTATCATGTGTAGAATGATTCATCAATTGCTCTGGTGTGTGTGTGTGTGTGTGTGTGTGTGTGTATACAATCTCTAGATTTTTTTTTTATTGCATTTTGGAGATAAGAATAAAAACAGGGAAAAGATGCAATTACTTTTAAAAAGGGAAAATGATGCAATTATTTTAAATTATAATAATATACTGCCAAATCCTTCAAAAGCTGTTTATCATGTAAAATAAGTTACAGTATTCATTAGTCATGTATACTGAAAATTCCTCAAATTATATATCAATAAATTATGCCCAAGATGCATAATACTTAGCATGAAACCTCGTGAAAGCTGACAGAAGGGCTTTTGACATGTCTCCTATTTGTGACTTTAACGTTGCTGAGACATTTCTTCATGGCATTTAAAACTCCTTTTGTGACTCGTCATCAGCTGTTTTACAGACAGCAGTGATCTCTATAATATACATTTTCACTTTCTGCATGGTTGAGGGAGTTCATGTGCTATATCCAATTTTAAGGTAGAGTGCAAGATTACACTTCTAGAATATAGAAAGCCACAGCCATCGAAACTGCACTATTGCTGTTGATAGTAATTCCTACTATTTACTGTTTGATGGACATTTGTGAAATGTAGAGAAGATAGTGCCAAGATGATCGTCAGGCCTCTATAATAACTGGTAGTGCATGTTGTCAGCTGTAGATAGGCCTGAACCTGCAAGCACTTGGGTACTCAATATACTTTGAAGTCAGCAGCTTCTTTGCTTTTTGGAATGGAACTGACTTTGAAGAATATGTTACAGAAATATATGAAATACCATTCTGGCTGACTTTCTTTGTCTTGTTGAAGCCTTCATGTTGCATACACTTGAGGCTTAAATTTTCCATTGCAGATTTTATTCAAGTTGAAGTTTTGCAAACTATCCTCCATTTCCAACAGCCTTGCCATGAATTTTACATAGGACTCCAAAGTACTTTCAAACAAAAAGTCTAGGATAGGCATACTAGAAGAATAATTATAAGTATGAATTTTGGGTGAGGCTGACTTGGGATTAGATCTTAATTGGTTTTAGATAAATTACTTAGGTTTCTCTGAACATCAGTTACTTTGTCTTTAATGTGGGATCATTGGTTTCTACCACCTAGGATATAATGATGTTTTAATGAAATAATACATATGAAACAGCAATAAAGAGTTTCTAATAAATAGAAAATGCTCAGAACTGTTAGCTAGTATAGTTATGAACTCACATACATATCTGGGCCTCTTTTCTTAACTGTTGTTCAGTTTACTGACACATTCACTATCAGGGTCTCTCTAAATGGTATAGGGTATGGCAAATCTGCCTTCAAAGTCCAGCACTGGTTTCTGGTTGAAACATATTATAAGGTGATCTTCTAGCTAAGATGCTGTGCTTTTATAATTTTTCAATTCTAAAGAGAAACCTCCATGTCTGACCCAATAATGTTTTTATTTGCCAACAACAACAAAAAAAAGACAAAAAGACCACAAGATGAAAAGATCTAGGGGTGAAGGTTGCTGACAAAATCTCACATAGTGCATTTCTCTGGCAGAGGTATGCTTTCAGGAGGCATGATTTTTCCCATTAAAACACCAAACTTTGAGAATGGGCCATCGTTCATCTGTGCCTTTTGCTGATGTGTCCACCATCTCTCTGTTACAGAATGCCAAGTCCAAGGGATGAGAACCTCTCATGAGGAACTAGACCTCAGTGGATCTTTGAAGAATCTTCATTATGGTGGTTGATTCTTACCTGAACTCAATTCCTTTGTCTGCAATCTTTTTTTATTTGAAAATCAAGTGTTTCTTTCCAAACTTTGCCTTTAAGGCTGGATGCAGAAGAAAGCTTAGTTGCTTTTCTTGTCCCTCCTGCTCAGAGGACCTTGGTAATAGATATGGAGGAATTTAACCCTTAGGACAAAAAGAATCTTACTTGGCAAATAACTAAACCAAAGTTGGGAGCAAGACATTCATCCAAAAATATGCAAAATGTTGATTCTTTCTTTCTTTTTAAAGGTTCATTGTGTACTCTGTAACATTGTGCTCTTCCACTCAAGGGACACCGGTTAAAGTTATGTCAGCGTTTGCACCATAAAGCCCCTAGTGTCTAGGTATTCAGAGCTGCCTACAAAAATATTTGTGAACACAGAATACAGTATTCCAAATTTCATTATCTGAGTATATTTTAAAAATTTATTTGAAATCAGTATTTCCAGAGTTTTAAAAATGGTTAAAAGAAGCAAAGCCACATTCAGGTTTCAAGTAGTTTTTCAAAACATCTTTATATATTGCTTGGAAAGGCATAAAAATACAGAAAGGGCTGTGTAAAAAATACACACAATTTAAGGTCCTGGCTAAAGATCAAATGTTCAGGGAGCTGGGACGAGCACTTTGTGCATTTGCCTCAGAAATGTGTACTTCCCTCCCTTGTGGACC
Organism: Canis aureus; assembly: GCF_053574225.1. Lineage (NCBI taxonomy): Eukaryota > Metazoa > Chordata > Mammalia > Carnivora > Canidae > Canis > Canis aureus. The sequence continues at coordinate 18,527,136 of NC_135642.1, read as the reverse complement.
ACATGTGGGAGAGAGCTTTTTAAGTATTAATCGCAGTTTTATTTTTGCTCCCTTTGCCAGGAATTGGACAGGCAATTCTATATTTCAATGTTGTGGCTCAGTGGGATCTTATGGAAGACATCTCTGGCTTTTATCCTCTATCCTAACTTAAGTCAAGTTTAGATTTATCTGGCTTTCAGTCTATTTTGGATTTTTTTCTTTCATTCTGGGTAGTTTCAATTAATAGTATTTAAATTGGATATTTCTAATTCGGATCTTCTTATGCTTCTGTGGCCAAAGTTACTCATGTGCTTTCTTACATTAGATGACCTGCATTATTGCAATCATAAACACTAATTAGAAAATTATCGTGTCCTTGAATTTCCATTTATTGCATTTCATGACAGATTCTACAACTCTGAAGCCTAATATCCAGCATGTGTGATCAAGACCTACCATATTAATAACTAGCTATAACAGAAAGAAGTAGGGCCTAAGCATGTGAGTTTATGAGTTAATTCAACCAGTTGGTTTACTTTTTTAAACTGTTCTCTGCTCCAGGGAGGGAAAAATTACATAATTTTTCCTGCTACGTAAATGAGGAAAAATTAGAACACTGACCAAAGAAAAAAGGAATTACACAGAATGAAATTTCTTTGGCAGAAATGAATAACTAAGCTCATTTTGAAGTGAAGTCACACATATTTATGTATTTATATGTACACATATGTTCCTATATGTATGCATGGGTATGTACATGTATATATACATACATATGTACATATATATATAAAATTTCAAATGGATAGACTTAATTAGATGAACTGTAGTCTTCATTTATAAGGTATTATTGTCCTCTGTGTGGCTCTCTTTTATCTTATTTTAATTTAAAGTATAATAAACTCACCACTAGTTCAATAGCTAAAAACATTACCATTAACTTACATCTATTAGTAAGCACCTCACTATTCCTTGCCTCTCCTAAGAAATAAATAATACCTTGGATTTTGTGCTTATAATTTCCTTACTTTTTAAAAGAATGTAGTTTTGAAATCACACTTGTATATGCATATATTTATAAATAATCTATTGCTTAATTCTACCTATTTTTTTAGTTTTATGATGGAGTACCACATAGTCTTCTGTGACTTGCTTTTCTTCACTCCACATCATGTTACTAAGAATCATCTGTGTTGTCCATAACTCTAGTTTGTTTTTTTCTCATTGACATATAGTATTCCACTGTGAAAATACATCATGTTATCTATCCAGGCTCTTGTCAGAGTTTCTGTCAAAGGCATCCTGGTTGTTCCTACGTGATGTTATTTGAGAAGAGGTGTAGTAAAAGACTACTGAGAAAGTAAAATGAGTAAATGATTATAAAATACTCTGATATCTGCTGTTAGAGGCAGGGAAAGCTTTGCTAAAGACAACTAGGAAACCTCGTAGAAACTGATGAAATATTTACACTACTACTGAACAATTAGAAGAAAGAAATTTTATCAGCATATGCCAAGACCCAGTAACATAAAAACTCACAGTGGGAAACTGTAGGTAAAATCAACCCAACATGGCAACTGATAAGAGTGAAAAAATAGAAGTGTTAAAAACTGTAAGCCCTCAGGGTCCCACATTGATAGGTGATTTGTTGTGAAGAAATATAAGCTTACCACTGCAGAGACATTTGTGTGTGTGTCTTTATTCATTGATATATCCCCAGGACTTTAATATATAGTGAACACTTTCAATAGGCATTTGTTGAATATCTGAGCGAATGAATAAAAGGATAGAGGAAGCAATGCATATCAGTTTCCTAAGACTACCACAACAAAGTACCATGTACTTGGTGGCTTAAAATAACAGAAGTTTATTCTCTCACTTCTGGAAACTGGAAGTCTAAAATCAAGATATTGGTAGGGCCACGCTCCCTCCAAAGACTCCATGGGAGAATCCTTCCTGGTCTCCTCCAGCTTCTGGAGGCTCCAGGTGTTCCTTGGTTTGTCCAAATATAACTCCAGTCTCTGTGCCCTTCCCCTGGCTTCCTTCCCTGTGTTTTCCACTTCTTTGAAGGACATCTATCACTGGACTCAGGATGATCCTATCTTGAGATCCTTAACTTAATTACATCTACAAAGAGCTTTTTTCCAAATAAAGTCACATTCACAGGTATGTGTGGTTAGGACTTGGACATATCGTTTTTGGGGCCACAATTCAATTCCTTACAGAATGTCACTTCTATGCTTAAAATCTTTCAATGACTACTGTCTTAGAGTAAAATATTAATTCTTTTAAGTAGCCTATAGGACCCTATGAATCTGACTACTGTCTATCTCTCTGTCTTCATCTCCCTCTCCTCTCCACATACTATGCTCTGATTACAACAGTCTTCTAGAATTTCTTTCAGGCCATACTTCTCCATTAATCCTTCTGCTGTGGCTATCTTCCTTCTTCTCTACCTCTGTCTACTCTTTGGGTTTCAGGATTTCTTCTCTGATCCTCAAATAAAAATTATCCTACTATAGCCCTACATGTTTAAATAGTAGAAAGCTGCATTAATCAAAAGTGTCTTCAGAAAGGGAAAAGTAGATAAATATCTAATGGTATATACATACTATGGAAGTCCATGCAGGGCAGCCCCAGTGGCGCGGCGGTTTAGCGCCTCCTGCAGCCTTGGGTGTGATCTTGGGGACCCGGGATTGAGTCCCACGTCGGGTTTCCTGTAGGGGGCCTGCTTCTCTCTCTGCCTGTGTCTCTGCCTCTCTCTCTCTCCCTGTGTGTGTCTCTATGAATAAATAAACAAAATTAAAAAAAAAAAAAAAGGAAGTCCATGCAGTTGCTTTTTTTAAAAAAAAGGTCTGACTATGCACTCATATGAAAAGATCTCTGAGTGTGAAGTGACAAAAGCAAGTGACAAAATCAAATGTATAGCATGATCCTACTTATAGTAATAAAAATAACAGGGATCCCTGGGTGGCGCAGTGGTTTAGCGCCTGCCTTTGGCCCAGGGCGCGATCCTGGAGATCCGGGATCGAATCCCACGTCAGGCTCCCGGTGCATGGAGCCTGCTTCTCCCTCTGCCTGTGTCTCTGCCTCTCTCTCTCTCACTGTGTGCCTATCATAAAAAAAAAAATAATAACAAAGCAGATATGCCTATATAGCTTTATGTATATATGGCAACATATAGAGAAACAAGAATAACTTGTTTCTGTAACTGTTGACAGTTGGGAGGAAGGCAGTGAGAGTAATGAGGAGAAGAAATTCTTTCATATTTTCTCTGAATATTTCTGTACTCTTTCAACCATGTGCAAAGAAAGAAGTTATGTATTACTTGTATAACAAAAATAGTAATGATAAAAACAAAAAAGAAGTAAAAAAAATAGTATGAAATAATATGATTTATTTGAGGATGTACAAATAGAACAGTAGAAAAGAACAAAAAGCCTAGTAACTGGTGCACACATATTGGAGATTTAGTATTTGATAGAGGTAGCCTCTCGAATCAGCCACAAATGGATCAGCTCTTCAATAAATGGTACTGAGGCAAGTGTCTGGCAAGTAGTGGGGGTTAAGGAGAGGGAGATAATAGATTTCTGCCTCTGACCATGCACTGAAAGTCAGATGAAAGAACGAGCTAACTATAAATGGCAAAATTACGAGAAATATTAGAAGAATATACAAGATAATATTGGGACTGAAATAACTTTCCTATGCAATACAAACTAGATAATCATTGTTAGATAACTACACCTGGAAAATACTTGCATGGTAAACATTAAAAAATGTATAAAGGTGTTCACTGAACATTGCAACTTAAAATTAGAAATAACCTAAATAGCCAGAAACAGGGAGAGGATTAGATAAAAATGTCATATATCTTTATTATGGTACATTTTTAGCATTCAAAACAATGAAGTCAATCCATATTTAGTGACATGGAAAAGTCTTCAATGTAAAATGCAGTAAAGAAAATTATAGTATGTATAATACAATCCACTTCATGTTTTTAAAAAGGAAGCTATACCCTTCACACATATGAATAGATATATGTGTGTATGTGAGTGCACATGTACATACATAAATATGCACATGTGTATGCACAGAATGTATGCATAAATGTATATATGTATGAGCATTAGAAATGTGTGAACATGGGCTTGGAAAAAACAAACACTAGCTTTTACAGTGGCGATCCCCTTAGAGATAGTGGGATTAGCAGGAGGGACATCCATAAATATTACCTGATCAGTAATCGCTTCCTCCACGTTCCTTTAGGGAGCTATTCTTCCCCCCTTCTTCAAGGTTCTTATGCAGATGCCAAACAGAATACACATTCTTTTGCACAGGAATTGAGAAGGATGGTCATATGACTTAAAAAGGCCCAATCAGACTCTTTCTCTGAGATTTTATATATGGACACTGGGGAAAAAAGCATTCTCTTTTTTCTAGGTGCACTATGAGTATGACTTAATCTCCAGCTATCTGAAGTCATGCTACCAATCCCTGCCTTCTTAGAATAGGAGGACGTGAGAAAAGAGAGGAGAGGGGAGAAGGGAGAGAGACTAATCATTTGGGTCTTTTCATCTAGTTGTCTGTTGACTGGTCATGCCTTAAAGTCAGCTCATCCCTGAATCTCTCAATTATATGAACCATGGATTCACTTTTCTTAATTTGATTTAACCGCTTTCACTTGGAACTGAAAGTCTTGACTAAACTAGGCACTTTCATTTGACCGTATGTATTTATAAAGCTTAACTGTCTTTACAAAGAGACTATATGAATGTGTTACTTGTATAAAAATGTCACATTGATTTAAATACCTATTTGTATATTTGTTTAATACTACTTTGCCCATTAGACTTGAAGGCAGGGCCCACTGTAAAAACAGGGCCAATGCCTACTATATAATAGCTGCTCGATGAAAACTTATTTTTAAATAATGTATTATAGAAATATCACATTGGAAATACAGCTTTACTATAGGATGTTTAAAGAGTATTAGGGCTAATAAAGGTGATAAGTATATTATGTACAAATCATGAAGGACTTTTTAAGCCATGTAATACATTCACAGCTAATGGTAGTATAGATTTAGCATTAGTGCCATCAATTACATTTGTAATCTAAATTCTTCTCCCTATAAAAATGTACAAACTTAGTTATAGAGAGTCTCCTAACATCAAAGATTCATTAAAATATAATTGTACCTTCCACGTCTTTTGCCAGGTGGAAAAAATGGTTTCATTAGGGTGCATATGAGGCCAAGATAACAGATGTGATTCTTTCATAGGCCTGTTTTCTTCATTGTAATGCACATCCAGCTGTCTGGCAACCTCCACAATGGGAATGGGTGATAGGGTGTTTCCAAGTTGGCAGAGATCCACTAAAAAGAGCTCAAGACATTTTGAGTTGTTGGGGAATATCAACATCTTCATCTTTCTTAATAGAAGACAACTTTGCAAATGGGAGATCTTTTCCTAAAAGTCCCTCTCACTAGCAGAATCAACATCAAAAGTCCAATCTTTATAAAATTTATGTAACTTCTTTCATTGTTGTTCCTGCTTATGGTGCACATCTGTTTATTTTCCTGACATAAGTTGCACATTACAAATTCACTTAGTACACGGATGGAAAATATTAGCAGGAACATTGATTGCAGCTGTCCTTTTCATAGTCTGATATTGTTTGCAACTCTGCCTTGTATACCTTTTTTATGCTTTAATTAAACATGAGTACTCCGACCCATCACTAACAACAATTACACTTTCTTAGTCTAACTATGGACTTTAGCAGATTTGGGCTTTTATTAGAAACTTTGGATATTTCTCCTAACTACCTTCCTCTTACCTGGCCCTAACTGCCCTAATTCACTTCATGACAAAGCACCTGTTTGGCAACCCTGTCCTTTCATTATCCACATAAACACAGTCCAATAATGCAGACTTGCAAAAAACAGTGTCACTGGCCCTGTGGACTCAGTGTTTCTGGCTCTTTTTGGAAAACAGAATTGTCTTCCCCTATCATGTTAACTGTGACTGATGAAAAAGTTCACAAAACTGGGTGCACTGCAGAGAGCACTGTCACAGCTCTTAGCTATATGAAATATGGCATGGACTGGACTGTGATGCTGGTCATGTGCTATGTGATGGCTGTGATGGCTCAGTGCTATGCGTATCTGCCACTTCCATGAAAGATTTACAAACTAGCTTACTTGAGTTTTGTGCTTTGTTTCTCTCCTCATGTCACAAGTTCTGGACAGTGGTAAAGCCAACCCAATTTAATAGTATCATTCTAAAAAGCTGGACACATAACATAATTGAACCTGACCAAACTCTCTTTGGGTTAATATTGTTAACTTTTCTTTGGTATAGGTCTAATTACAATTAAAGCAGAGTATTTCACTCTTTCTGCAAATATTGTATCATGGACTTCTTCCTGGTGACCTTCATTTTTTTAAGGGGTGGGGGTCATGTCTCTAACTAATTGTGGTTGTTTTATGTTTATTCCTTCTTCCAAGGTTATTATCCACCTCCAAAAATAGAGCATACTAGATACCTTGAGAAACATGGATGTGACCTAAAAAAATGGTTGGTTTCATTCACTCTGACCCATTACCTTAATGTGGACCTAGAAATATTAATCTGCATGTTTTTCAGGTCAGTGGCTCAGATTTGGACCACATAATCAAATTCAGTTTAGTCACAGTGACACAGATATGGCATTTATGTCATCTGAGAACATGGTAAATCTACATCCTCTATATCATGAAAGCCACATCTACACAAACTACAATTTGAAGTAGACTAGACTACTAGATATTCATAGTATTCATATTATCTTCATATTATTCTCAGATATATTTGTCCAGTGTGATATGCTATAGCCATCCTTGTAGCCTTTGAAGAATAAATGGAAAAGGCTTAATAAACAACTTTTCAAATCGGAGTTGGGATTTATCTCACAGGAAAATGCACAGCATTCTCTTCTTCCATCCCTACAATTGTACAATTTGAAACTGCTCTTTGAGTTGACTGCTCTCTTGACAATGAAAGGGTTTGGACTGTATTTTTATTTATTTATTTTTATAATGGGAATAAGGAACATAATAAAAAATGTTTAAGATATAAATAGTACAGGTTTTTTTCTTCCTTCTTGAATGTTATTATGATTGCAGAGGTTTCTTGGGATTTTTAAACCTGATTGGATCCCAGCATTTCCATGTTTGGGTACCCATGCCTTCAGGGACTCTGACAAGGGAATAAAATATTAGATTCACCAACGAAGTGGTAATAGTATTTTAATATGCTTGTAAAGAATTCCAACAGTCTTGGAAATGAAATAAATAAGGATCTTGAGTTGCTATGTGGCCACTGCAGCAAAATATTTAATCAAAACCCAAAGTATCCCTGAAACTACTCCTCTTGGTGCAAGGGCTGTAATGATGTTACATAGGATGTGTCCCCAAAGCACCACAGAAGTACCCTTGCATTGCTACTTATGGGGTAGGAATTTCAATAGCACTACACAAGAAATGTCTCTAAAGGATTGTTGATGGAGCAGGGATATTTAATGATGTTACACAGGAAGTACCTCTACACTGCTACTGCTGAGACAATGTCAAAGCACTACACAATGGGGAATGTTTTCAGCTTGGTGCCAGACATAAGATAACTCTTACTGCCAAAAAGAGACTGAAAATACCCTTCTTGCTGCCAGAGTATGCTTAGAATGCTACAAAGTGCAGAAAAAAATGCTGATTGTTCCAAAAAGGTTGGAAAAAGGAGGGAGCCCTCCTGCATGAGAAGAGTTGCAGGGCCAAGCAAATAGACCAAAAAAGCTATTACAAGGCTAACGTGTAAAGCAGGCAGCCAGAATTGTGGTGAGCTGAACAAAAATCTCTGCAAATTTTCAATGTGAAGTGAACATTAAGCTTTTGCAGACAGGAAGCCCAAAAACTATCAACAAGAACCCTGAAACCAGAAACCTACGCGTTAGTATGAAAGAAACAAGGCAGGGCATTTGCAGCTCCAAGAAACAGAAACAAAAGAGGCAAAGAGTTTAGAGTAAGCCAGCACAGATATAGCATTCCTTTGCCACCAGAATTGAGAGATTTTAACAAATTTTTGCTGAGAAGGGCACGAAGATGGAAATCTGAACACAAGTGAGTGATATTTATGGTCATTCTATAGTAAAGGTGGTCTGAGGGTAATTGAATAGTAAAATCCATATAGTTCCCATTCCACAGAGTAGCTTTAATCCTTCAACAAATCCTTTCAGGGTCTTCAAAATGCCCTTAACTAAAAATCTCCTCCGGGTGTTGTGATTGATAGAAATTTGAATAGACTATACTTAACTATTGCATTTAAGACTCTGATGTCCTGAAGGGACAAAAATCAGGCAATCTGCCCTCATCGTCCTTTGTAGCATACATTTATCAATGCAAGCAACATGAAGAATCCAATAGGCCAAATGTTCCATTCTACTCAATCAATGGAGATTACCTACACTTTTCTTTCCTTTGCTGGAAGGCAACAAGATCAGTATAAGATTCAAGATGACCAATCTCTGGTCTCCTCCCACATATCTCTGTAGCCAGCAGGGTCCATGGCTGGCTAGCGAGTCTCTATGGTGAGAGGTAAGAAAATTGTTAGTATTTCTTAAGTTGTATGCAGTTAACCTAGCAAATACTCTGGCAGTAGGTCAAATGGTACCTTCTAATGGACTAGGTAGTTATTTATTGTATCTATTGTTGGTTGTCTGTATCCCCTCATTGTTGGGATTTAAGCCCAAGGCTTATTCTCTGATATATTTCAAACACCGAAAAAAATATTTGGTACAGAGTAATTGCTCAAAATATATTTATTTAAGGTGTTGAGGGAATAAAGTTATCAACCCCAATGTTATAGTTCATCCTTTCTCTAAGGCATGTCTATCTAGTTAATTACAATCACATGGAGCTATGCCTAATAGATTAATAAATAACTTTTTTTCTTATCAAACCAAGAACTCCTCCCTCACTTCTTTATTATATTATATTCTTGCAACGACTCTTTGTAGTCCCTTAGATTTTTATGTTTTCAGTCATTTTCTATTCTTTATTTTTTCCTGATCTTCTATGTCCATGTTATCCTGTCAGCATGTCCTACATATGACTTCTACATAATGGCCCCTACTATATTATTTCCACATGTTACACCGTAGTCTAAAACAGGAACAGCATTTAGCTATAATCCAGCTTGCCAACTCAAATTGTTTGGTAGAGGTTTCCCAGAGGGCTATGCTGAGAAGGATTCTGGTGCCATTCTGAAAGCATTTTGCTTTTGAGTAGGGATACCTGTCAGAGAACAGGTAACTATGGCTTGTCATCCCTGGTCTAAGCCCTCATCAGCTCATGCATTTAATATAAAACTCCTTTATAGTGCCCAAGTTTTAGATCTTACTTCTTTAATACCTTTAACATAAAATTTTTAAAACAATCTTCCTCAAAAATATTTTATATTTCTTCTCTCTCAACCAATAATTTATAATGGCTCCCTTTGTCATTATGTCAAGTCACATCTTTAATCTAAATTTTAGACTTATTGCTTACTGAATGCCCCTCCCCCATTCTCAGAGGTTTTATCATTTATGATTTACCTACCCAAAATCCTTGTCCTAGTCAAAGGATCTTTGGTTTTCTTGCATGTCTTACTTGACACTGTCCAAGACTTATTATGTCATGTTGCACGCTGTACCTGAAATGGTTGCCCTCCCTTCCCAAATACTCCTCTAATTGCTCAGAAAAATGACTTCTTATAGGAAGCTTTCTCTAATTAATAAGACCTGGCAGGTCACACCTCCATTCTACTCTTCCTCAGGACTCCTAAATTAGCCTTACTTTATTTTATTTTAAACATAATTTTGTACTCACACATAGAGCTGTATCTTTAACAGGGAGTGCTAAACTATACATAGCAATGTACCTATGTTCCTCCCTCAGGTTTAGCATGTAGAAGGAAACAGTCTACAATGATTATAGACTAAGCCATACCACTCTCTCCTCCTGTTCAGAGCACTGCAGACATAGTCAGTAATGGAGCTCAATAAATTTGCAAATTGGAGGTGACTGGGTTGGCAGTGGCCTGACTTCAGGGCCAAGTGATTGGAAACTGCAGTGGCCATGAGTTAAAATAAGCTTTTATCCATCAATCTCAAATTCTTGGAAATAGTCAAGTCTAGTTCCAGAAGAAGAACCACAGGAAATGTCCCAGTGCAAATAATTGGAGCTCTGGTGTCTAAAAAAGCTTGAGTTTAAAACATTCACTACTCTCTAGAATCCACCCCAACTCCTTCAAATCTCCCAAATGTACTTATCCGCTTTATGTACTTAAGTACAGAGCTACTTTGTAACTGTAAATGGGGGTGGCTGTGAACTTAAAGATGACAAAGCCCAGGCTGCACATAATTTTAGACCAGAAAACTGGAAGTGTTTTGTGGCTGCTCATCTCAAAAAAAGGGCTCTCTAATCTTATCTCAACGGCTCTCATCCACTATCTCCAGCCTTATTAGGAAAGTGTCAGGGATTTGAGCCCTTAGAAAAGTCTTTCAGAATGTACTAAACATCTATAATATGGTAGCTTACGATTCTCAGAGGCTTAGGAAATTTAATACCATATAATTCCTCGGAGACGATTTTGAGTCTAATAGCAGAGGCAGCCCCATAATTAGAAAATTTCATTATGATGATATAGACCCCAGATAAAAGTATAAACAAAAGACAATGAGAAAACACAAAGATGCACTTAACCCAGCCCTGATGTTTTAAAAACTTTCTGCAAGAGGTGATATTCAAAGTGGGTCTTTATAGTTAAGTATGTGTTCACTGGGTAAAAGAAGATAGCAGGACTGGGGGAAGTAAGTTTATTTAAGTTACTATGTTTTCATTATGAAGATACCATGAGAAGTAGGATAAAGTTCATCACCACAGATTGTTACAGTGTTATTACAGAATTGAGTTGGATCTATAAATAAATAAATACATATAAGTAAAAAATGGTACAGATAAGAATCTTGGGAGCTCCAGCAGAACTGGAGGGCAGGGAGAGAATTCAGGCAAGGATATGCCATTAGGGTGACATGTGAGGCAGATCTTGAAATAAAGGCAGGACTTCAGTGTGGAAAAATAGTTGGGAGACCATAAGCCAGAGAATAGAGATGAGACAACTCAACAAATGTATAGGATACATGAAGAGTGCTACTTAAATTGAAATGCAGGATAGGATGTCTGAAGGAGAGTAGTGGAGGATCAGTTACAAAAACCAAATTGGGCCCAGCTTGTGGGTAATTGTGACTGTCAGGATAAGGTGATTGGACTGTGTCATGTAGACCATGGAGAGTCACTGAAGGTGTTTGAGTGAGACAGTAATATGATCAGAGTTCCACATTAGATAGGAAAAATCCATTGGACAGAAGTACATCAAACACATTGGAGAAAGAGAGAGATGGAATTAAGGAAGCTGCTTTGAAAGAATTGCTTTCTTCTAAGTGAGAGATAACAAAGAACACAGGCAGTGAAATAACAATGGTAAGAACATAAGGACTTTAAGAAACGTTGTAATGTATGATTCCACAGAATTGCAAACCATTTGCATTTGTCTTTACTTTTTTAAAGATATTATTTATTTATTTGAGAGAGACAGAGAGAGAAAGACAGAGACAGAGACAGTGACCAAAATAGCATAACTGGGGAGGAGAGGGAGAAGCAGGCTCCCAGCTGAGGAGGGAGCCCAATGTAGGGCTCGACCCCAGGACCCTGGAAGCATGACCAGAGCTGAAGACAGATGCTTAACTGATTGAGCCCTCCAGGCACCGCTGCATTTGTATTTAGATGTGCATTTCCATTTAGTGGGGAAGGGGTCCTCTTCTTACCCCTGCATTCTTATTATTGCAAATGGTCCCTAGACCTAGTATATTGCAATTATTTGGTTAATAATAAAGAAGCTCCCAATTTACTCATCCCAAAGGTTGATTTCCAAGTCACCACTCTAAAATTCACACTAATCTTATAGAGACATAATAAAAATCAGATTTCCCCCATTCCTTGCAAGACGACCTCATAGAGTTATTCTGATGAGATAAGAATAAAGTGTGTAGTGCTTAAAAACTAATTGGTATATACACACTTATTAGTATTAGTGGAGTTCCTGGGTGTCAGTGGCTGTGTATAGACCCCATAGAAGGTCAATTTCTATAACTGAGATGGAGTTCTTGGTACTCAGCACATCATGCCTGCCCCTCACCAAACTCGAAGGGGGATGCTGGATGGGTAATTCAGGATACTACTACTCATCAAATGATGCTCCATGTACTGAGCATGGTAGAGTCCATGGAAGATTCCTAAAATGAAAGTTTTGTTCCCTGAGAGCTTATAATTCATTTGGTGATATGAAATTAATATGAAATTAATATACACATGAAATGACTTTCAGACCAAGACCAATCAGGGCTGAAGAATGGGATTCACACTTTGAAACACACAGACTGAAGGGAAAGAAAGACATGTTCGTCATTCTTTTTTTGCCCTCCACTGTAGTTAATCCTTGTCAAAGTTCCAATAAAGCCGCCATCATTCATGAAGCCTGGTTTTAGTTCTAGTTCCCTTCTATCAATCCCACACGACCCCAGCTTTTTGCCCTTGGCCCTTTGCTTCCCCTTCAGACTCCAAAGTTGCTTTATAAAGGTCTAATATTAGCCTGACCCTTTGGTTAGCATCACTCTTTCTTTATGATATTTATGGGACTTAAAGATGAACCAGACAGATAAGAACTTTAAACTCTGTTATTGCCCTTCCTTGACACTTCCAACAAGTTAATTGTCTGTTTGCCTTCCTGTGATTACTTTAATTACATGCCATTAGTGACCATTAATAAATGCAAGTGTGTTTGATTTTCACAAATCTTACTTTTCTTACTCTCTGTAGAACTCCACCAAAGCTTTCACATGTGGTCAAAATAGAAAGTGAGGCAACTAAGCACATTCACATTTAACCTTTGGGGCTAAAGTGAAAAATAAAGGATAATTCATGAATGGGCTAATTGTTTTTCCCTGCTGCTGACACTGGCCAGCATCTTCTCTATGGTGGTTACATATATATGCAGTGTGTTCATTTATAAGACAGCAAAAGTTAAAAGGGGTTGAGAAATAAAAGCTGCCTAATTGCTGCTATTATCTCAACTCAGGGAGAGAATTGCTGGGTGATATTATGAGGATCGAAAAACCATTGAAGATTTTATTGATGGAACACTTTTGCTCTAACTTCAAGCCACAGAAAATGAAGGTCATAATTTCAGTTTTTATGAGCACCTGATTGGGCATTTACATAGAAAGAGCTGAACTATAAGGAGACTAAGCCAGTATTCTCTCTGCCACAGTTTACTAGATTACACCACAATATCTAGTATAAAGACAGTTGATCCTATATTGTCTTTTGGTCAGCTTTACCAATGAAGCCAACTGAAAAATATTTTCTCAAGGCAGCTTAGAGAATGAAATGTATCAAGAATGGTTAGTTAGATGCTTCTCACTGCATCACTTCAACAACAATACGATCAGTGGCAAAAACGTTTAATTCTGTGGCCATTTAGTACTTTCTGCATAATTCTTTTGCTTTTTAAAACATTGAATAGACTAAACTTATTGGTAATGGTGGCAATATGCTTTTCTCTAAATACAAAATGATGATGTTAATCTCTAATTACCAGAATTTATTTGAGTTCTTTTTTTCTTGTGGTGAAAATGGGTTATTCCAGGTCATTTGCGATCTTTCCCTGCTGTAGGCTAAGAGCAACACTTGAGAAATCTGGCCAAGGCTGAGCCTGTGGGTTCTCTAAAGCTATGCAAAGGCAATTTGAATGTGTTACCCCATCCAGGTAAACCCAAGAAGGTGGCACCATTAGTACTCCTGTGCTCCTCATTGTATACTCTGCCCAGGTTATGAGGACAGGACTCATTATATAATTTACATGCCACTTCCTGTAGAGTTAATGTGAAGTAATAATTACTCATCCTTCTGGAGGTAATAAAAACCCAAACACTGTAATTAATTCCAGGGAAAAATATATTTTCCTAATATTTTAGAACTATCTAATTTGTGATTCTAGTCAATAAATTCTGATTAAATGAAATAATATTCTAGGGAAAATAAAATCCAATCTGTATTATAAAATGTCAGTTTTCTGATTCATCCACATTGTTACCACATCATGGACCTTTAATCCTACAAAATGACCTTTTTACATGACTACTAAGTATTACTGTCTCCTCTTTCACATGTCAACATATTTTTAGAAGAAGGGTAGATTTATATTTAAAAGATATCGTCTGCCCAAGACCTCTCTGAAAGGAGGGAAGTATAAGGGTGCTAGGAAAGTGAATGGATTGGAGTTAGGAAAAAAATTCTAAGGTATGAAGCAGGGCTGTTTTAGACTGAGGTTGAATGGGATGAGTCCATGTATTAAAAAAAAAAAAAAAAAAAAAGAAAACCTGACTGAATTCAATCAAATAGTATGCTTAAAATATGTTAGCTCATCTATATCCATACTTCCCTGCCTCCATTCCCACTGCTGGTTTTTAAAATGACTTCCAGGGGTTTTGTCATCTTTTTTTTTTTTTTTTTTTTGAGAAGACAAGAACATGGTGGAAGTTGTAGATAGGGTGACAGGTAGATGGGAGAAGGAGTATATAATTCTAAGTTGTTTATAAGCTCCACCATTGATTTGTGTTTAATTGAACCTGAAAATAATGTATTTCAAATTCCCAGATTTCTAACATATATAAAATGAGTACAATAACTAAGTCCATCTCCTTTTATCAAATAAAAACTTATATTTTAAGGTTGTAAAGGTCATTTAAAATTCTCCTTACATTAAACCTCCAAATCAGTGAGAGAAACAAAGCCCTTCCCAACTTGATCCTAACTTTTGCCATCCATCCTACCAATTCACTCGTGAAATTTATGCATCAACTAATGACCAATGTCAACAATAGAGCTAAATAAAAGAATAAATGAATAAATGAATGAAGCCTTAATTTATCAAATACAGAGAACCCTTTTCTACCGCTTTGCCTTTCCTTAGAATGCCCTCCTACCTCCTTTGCCAAAAATATGCCCATGTTTCCATCAAGATCTAGGATCATTGTTACCTCCCTTGTGGCAAAGGTCTTCCCCCACATTTTATTTTTTTCTAACCACACTCTGTACAAACTCCCATCATAGTCCTGCCACTTAGCAGCATCATTTTTGGCCACTCAAGGAAATTGCTCACTACTTGCTTGGCAATTGTATTATTCAGGAGAAGCTCCATTATGCAAGTCACAAACTGAGCTCAAAATCTCAGTAACTTAACTTACTATGACAGAAGCTTATTTCTTGTTCATACTTTATGTCCCATACATAGTCTGAAGAGACTCTGCTTCACATAGGTGCTCTGAGATCCAAGTTGATGGAAACTTCCATCATCCTATAGCTATGCCATCCAGAACATGGGCATGCTTGAATGTTATAAATCATGCCATGAAATCATGCCACAAAATTATGACAAACCACATATGGGCTTTTACTCCCTCAGTCCAAAAGTGATAAATTCATCATTGCCATTTACATGTCACTGACTAGAATTGGTCACGGTGCCATGCCTAATCACAAGGGGCCAAGGAATGTAGTAAACAAAGGGAATATTTGTTGACCTTTACTGTCTTTATCTTAATACTCTATTAAAATATTGTTAAAATGTCCATACTCCCTGAAGGAATCTACAGATTAAACACTGTTCTTGTCAAAGACCCAACGGTGTTGTTTTTACAGAAATAAAAGAAATAATCCTGAAGCTCATATAGAGAATCATGAAAGACTCAGAGTAGCCAAGGTAATCTTGAGAAAAAAATAAATAACAAAACTGGAGGTATCATACTCCCTAGTTTCAAAATATATTACAAAACTACAGTAATTAAAACAGTATGGTACTGGTATAGAGACAGACATAAAGACCAATTGAACAAAATAGAGATCTAAAAGTAAACCACACATAGATTGTCAGCAACTTTTGACAAGAGTGCCAAAAATACACAATGGGGAAAGAATGGCTCTTCAACAAATTGTATTGGGAAAACTGGATATCCATAAAAAGAATAAAATCAAACCCCTAACTTACATCATACATAAAAATCAACTCAAAAGGGATTAAAGACTTAAATGTATGGCCTGAAATTATAAAACTCCCAGAAAAAAAAAAAAAAAACACAGGAGAAAAGCTTCATGACATTGGTTTTGGTAATTATTTTTTGGATATGACACCAAAAACACAGGCAACAAACACAAAAATAGGCTAGTGGGACTACATCAAACTATAAAACTTCTGCACTGCAAAGGAAACAATCAACAGAGTAAAAAGCAACTCTGGAATGAGAGAAATCATTGCAAACCAAATATGTGACAAAGGATTGATTTTCAAAATATATAAGGAATTCCCACAACACAATACCAAAAAAAAAAAAAAAAAGTCCAATTAGAAAATGAGCAACACATTTGAATAGACATTTCTTCAGAGAAGACACACAAATGGCCAACAGGTACATGGAAAGGTGCTCAATATCATTAACTATCAGGGAAATGCAAATCAAAACTACAACAAGATATCACCTCACACCAATTAGAATAGATATCAACAAACAAACAAAAAATAAATATTGCCAAGCTCTTGGAGAAACTAGAACTCTTATATGCTGTTGGAGGTAATGTAAAATGCTGCAGCTACTGTGGAAAATAGTGTGGAGGTTCCTCAAAAAATTAAAAATAGAACTACCACATGATCCAGCAATCCTATGTCTGGGTATATACCCCAAGACATTGAAATCAGGATCTCAGAAAGATACTTTCATTCTCATGTTTACTGAAGCATTATTTACAATAGCCAAGGTAAAGATACAAACTAAATGTCCATCAATGGTTGGATGGATAAAGAAAATGTAGTATATAACGACAATGGAATAATATTCAGCTCTAAGAGAGAAGGAAATCCTACCATGTGTAACAACATGGATGAACCTGGAAGACATTATGCTAAGTGAAATAAGCCAGTCACACAAGCAAATTATGTATGATTTTATATATATTGTATTTTCCCTTATATGAGGTACCTGAAATAGTGAAACTTACAGAAGAAGCAAATGGAATGCTGGTTGGCACGTGGTAGGGGAAGGGGGAAATAGGGACTTGTTCAATAGGTATAAAGTTAGAGTTATACAAGATGAGTAAGTTCTAAAGATACGCTGTACAACATATTGCCTGTTGTTAACAACACAACATCGTGCACTTAAAAATGTGTTGAGTGTAGGTCTCATGCTAAATGTTCTTACCACAAAACAGAAAGAAAAACAAAAAAAATGAATGGATGTAAGGAAACTTCTGAAGGTGACTGATATGTTTATAACCTTGATTATGACAATGGTATCATGGGTGTATGGACATGTTCAAACTCATCAAATTGTATAGATTAAATATGTGCAATTTTTTGTCTATCAATTATATTTCAGTAAAATTGTAAAGAAATACTCTAGCATTGGGAAAAGAGAAATGATTAAGACTTAGTACCTCTTTTCACATAGCAAGCTGGATAGATACTGAATGGTTTTTAACAAAGCCAATACTTACTAGAGTTGATGTTGCCTAAATGAGCATTTCATTGAGGTCACATTAGTCTCTCTGAGAGGAATCCTATTGTAAGATGACTTTTTGGAGTCATGTAACATTTGCGGCAAAAAATACACTCATAAATTTAAGTGTTAATGCCATATGCCCTTTGATATATGCAATGAGGCTTGGGATGCTTAGAAGCAAAAGTGTTTGTAGTTTATGTTTACAGTAATTTCATGGGAACATAGAAAGGATCCTAATGTATTGAGCAAACATTCCACAACTAATTAGGCCATTTACTCCTCAATCCACTTCTCCTGGAAACTGAAAGGAGAGAGGCTTCTGGCTAAGGGATTCTGACCCCAGTGGCGACAGGGAAGGTCTGTCTTCCTCGGGGCTCAGCTGTAAGCCTGTCTCAGGCAGCCCTGGGCTTCTTCCGGAACTCAGTTCACTCCCGCAAGCCCACAAACAAGGCGACAAGCTGACAGGAACTAAGCCAGGATTCTTGGCCTTCTATGCGGTTTCATGAGCCAAAGGGAAAGGAGGCCACCTTCCGAGGTCCAGCCAGCTAGGAATTAAGCCTCCTCCTCCCCTCTTCCTTCACCCTCGCCAGACAGCCTGTGGACGGCCTTCTCAGGCTTCCGGCACTCCTGGCCAGCTGGGAAAGGAACGGCCTTTCCAGACCCTGTGAGCTCGCCAATAAGCCTTTTTTTTTTCTTTTTTTTTCCACTTCAGAGCCAGAATTGGGAGATTACAAAGCCACTGTCACAAAATGGTCACTAATAGAGGTTTTAAGGGACCAAGGGGAAAGAAAGAGTTTCTGGGTCAAAGAAAAAGAAAGAAAGTGGCGAGTTTCTAGCAGTGTAGTCATGGTTTTCCATAGTCTGCTGATAATCAGAGAAAACCTTTTCCTTCCAAGGGACCCCAGGCCGGCTGGACGACGTGGTTCTGAAATCTGTTCAGAGCTGTATTTCATTAGTTCCATTTTATGAGACGCTTTCTTTTTGAGCATTAATCCCAATTCTCTAATGCATGAAAAATTTAAGTTGATATTTTATGAAGAGGTGTAAACATTGGTACCAGATCCCTGTTTGACAAGCAGACTTCCTGGGGACCTGGCGGGAAAGCAGCTAGAAATACTCACTCCCTCAGTTTGTGTTAATGTGTATCAGGAGACTCGAGCATGCTGGTTTGATTTGACTTGTGATGGAGATCTTTTCCAAGGTTGGCCTTAGTGTGACTTGGCACAGGAACAGACCTCTCTCAAGTAGTGCTGAATCTCTAATTTGGCCTGGTATTATCCAGGGTCCACTGGGTCCTGTAAATTCCAAATCTTCTCCAAGGCCAGGTTTGGACTGGAAGCAAAGCTGCCTCTGCAGTGGTCAAGGGAAAGGCCCAGTGAGTAACAAGAACTGCAGAGCTGTGTAGCTCAAGTGAGACCACCATACCTTTCCAGAGAGGACTGAATGTCTGTCTCCTCCTCTCACCATGGTCCACATTCCTGAAACACCAAGAGTTTTAGCAAAATATTTTTTCCTCTCAGGGTGTCCCTGGAGAAGAGGCACTATCTGAATCTGTTTTTCCTAGGAAAGTTCCCATGAGTCTTATGGAACAGAGAACTCTCTAACTTCATTTAACTTAGCTTCTAAGACTAGGTCCTACAGGAGGCAAAAATACACTCTTAGGCTCTCCCTCCAGAACAGTGGACCTCTATTTACTCTATGTCTACATACCTGTAATAACCAGGCCCGTAGTTATTGACACACAAAAGCAAATTCAACCTTGCAAGTGAACTGACCTTCTAACTTTAACTGCAGAATCCAGTTCCAATCATCAAATCAACATTTTCCAACTTCAACAATTTTAAGATCCCGTCTTCACCTACTGGTCCCTTATGTACACGTCTCATTTAATTTTCTGTTTAGGGATGCCTGGGTGGCTCAGTGGTTGAGTGCCTGCCTTCGGCCCAGGACATGATCCTGGAGTCCCGGGATCGAGTCCTGCACTGGGCTCCCTGCATGGAGCCTGCTTCTTTCTCTGCCTCTGCCTGTCTCTCTCTCTGTGTCTCTCATGAATAAATAAATAAAATCATTAAAAAATAATAATAATTTTCTGTTTAATTTATTATAGATTATATATTTATAATATATAAATATAAATAATTATATAATATATTATAAACTATTATATATTGTTTATTATAAATTATATCAATGTTATTCATATTTTCTAGATGAGGAAGCTGAAACTCAGGAAAAATCAAGTAACAGTGTCAGTGTCATATAGATTTTAAAAGATGGATGCAAGATCTGACTCCATTTGTTTTTGGCCACAAAGCTCCTTTACTTCTACTATTCACATTAGTCCAGTACAGTCCTGGGGCCATCTCAGATGAAGAGGGATATCTTGGTTGGGAAACAGGACTCTATGCTACCATCCTCACTACCTCTTCCATGTTTACCTGTTTTACACACCGGGTTTTCATAAAATATTTTCCTGGAAGATGGGAAAAATTGGAATACAGAATACTATACCATTTGTCCTCCTATTTCAGACTTCCTATTTAGGAAAATATAAAAGCTAAGATAGCAACATATGACTGATGAGATATCTTCTAAGGGTACAATTTCTGAGTGATCCTGTGACACACTGATTATCATGTTAACTTACTAGACACTCAGAGATGATATCCTAAACTCCCTTGTGGCCCAAATTTTTCCTCCTAGACCAAAATAAAATATTAATTAAGGTAAATAAGAACAAATGCATTTCAGACTGCTTTAATATCTTTTACATTTGGGAGAAAATATCAAATTTCCTCTGTTCTTGTGATTTGGAAAGGATAGGCTATTGACAATTAATTAGGACAAGTGACCCTCCAATCCAAATTCTCCCTCTAGTTAAACTAAAAGAGCATGGTTAATACATGTCACCTCCTGGGCTATGGTTTTTGAAAATGTCATCTATCATTAACATTTTTCCTGATTTATCTGCAAGAATAAGGGATACCAAAATACACAGGATGCTAGAACCCCACCCCCTACTGTCTATTCCAGTGGTACTTTGACACCTTTAAGGATGGAAAATGCAATGCCAAGGTGTGTGGCTTCAAAGCTTAGCTTTGTAAGTGGTTCCTGATTAGTCACAACTGCCTTCTGGCTTCTTGCTGATCTCACTTAGCCTTGCTTTCCAATGATAAAATATGTATGTCTCTTCTCCTCTCCTTTCTCTCCTTCCTCTTTTCCTCCTCCTCCTCCTCCTCCTCCTCCTCCTCCTCCTCCTCCTCCTCCTCTTTCTCTCTTTGTGTGTAGTGTGCAGTGGTGTGTGTGTATGTGTGTGTGTGTATGTGAAATAGAGAGAGGCAGAACTCTGATCAATTGAAGTTGGTGTATTTCAAAAATGATCTCTTTTTCTCCTGATCTATCAACCTCAGATGTGTCTATCAGGGACTTTTCTTAACAGCTAAGCCCCTTCTTCAGAAAGGCACTCCCACATTAAATACAAAGGACACAATCAAAGCAATTTACCTTGGTTGTCTAGCTCCATGCACTAGGCCCAGTCCCTTATCTGGTTCAAAAACCAAGTCAAATGGATTTGTCTCCAGGCTGCTCTTTACTGCCATCTCATGGTGAGCCAGCCTTTTCCTGAGAATTAACCTCTTACCTGGTGTAGACCCTCCTAGACAAAGTAGACAAATCATGAAGGGTCCTATCTACCAGAAGAGCACTCTTTATAACAGATTGCTTAGGACATAAGTTCAAAATATCTAAATAATTACTGAATGAATTATAGTTTTAGCAAGGAATATATCAGCACTTGATTTGAGAAATAAGAAAATGTGACATAGGAAAAGGAGAACCTGAATCAGAAAGTCCCATATTTTTTTTTTTTTTCAGGGAAGCAGCAAATTTAACAAAACTAGAATCTTGGAGACATACTTATAGGAACTAACAGACTTAAAACTGCAACAAGAGTCAGTAATGATTTCAACACAATCACTAGGACAGCCTATTGGTGTCTCACAGGGTCTGTGCAGAAATTCACAGTTCCCATGATATTCATTCAGTCACCCCGTACCACTGTCACTGTTTGAATACAACTGCTTACTCCTCTGACTCTGTTCCGTCAAATATTCATAAGGCAAAATATCACATGTCCCAATCAATTAAGTCTTTCTTTCATACTTGGTTGCTTTTTCTCTTATCTCTTGGTCAAAACCAGTAGTATTTTCCCTATACATATCATACGACTTGCCTTGCTCCAGCAACTGCCTGCCAGACATGCTCATTACAGTATATATGTTTAGTTCTTGAAAGCATAACTTTACATTGATTAAAATTTGGAAACACCTCCATAAAGCATTTTTGGTGTATGGCATACAGCAAACTGACCTACATTGGTATTCAAATGGTATGTTTAAAGCAGTGCTTTTACCTTTATTCTCCTTCTATTGAGTTTTTTTCTAAACTTGGCAAAGAGGTTTTAAAAATTATAATAAAACTTAAATTTTGATCTATACTAAATCAAGAAACCAATCTGAAAAGCTAATCCAACCTGACTACTTAGTTAAGCATGTCTAGAGCCAATATGAAGCAAAAATCCAGAGGAGATTATATGTATTTCCCTAAGAACAATGAGCCTTCCAAATTCAAGCTTAAATCAAATCATAGCATAATTCTATGGGGAAGAAATAGAATTGCAGAAGACCCATGACTTACTGTTTGGAGTCTTGGTCTTCCTTAGGATTCCAGGCTGTCAATCTGTGGCTAAACAATCCAGGACTCTGTATTCTACAGTAAATAGAAAATAAAATAAAGAAAAAGATATTGAGAAAGCTACATATGCAGTGAAAGTACACTGGTTACAGGTTAAAAGGAAATAGAAAATAAATTGGAATTAGGTTCACAATCCCTCAACACTAGACCTTCATCAAAAGCAACACTAGACATTCATTAAAAAAAAAAAAAATTTCTCCACACAAAAATATTATGTAAGGCAGTAGTTTCATACAGGGCCTTAGAAACTATGCAGTGTGATTACTGAAGGTAACAAGAACATGTTAGGAGGAACAGGATAGGGAATAAAATAATTCCAAGGCACATATGACATTATTTCCTTTTCTCAGTACTTCTGATGAGTTTAAGGAAAGAGTTTTATGTTGGTTATAGCATTCTCTAATCTTTGCTAATCTCTTTTAAATCAACCTAGGTCTTGGCAGACCACAAGATACCGCTAGAATTTATTAATCGATTTTGTTTCCATTGTATTTATATTTAAGTCTTACATTTATCACATGTCTTATATTTATCACAAGCCATAGGAATATCTATTTACCTACTTAGAGACAAAGTATTTTCTTTTAAAGTGATTTTAAATTTAAAAGTGTGTCAATTTAAAGAAAATTTGAAGTAAATAATAGTACTTTTGATATAACAGTATAGGAAGAATCATGAAGGTTATAAGTAGGTAACTAAGTTTGTGTAAATTCATTTATATAAATAAGAAAAGTAAATACCTATGGGAGACTGGAAGCTAATCATGATAGTTGAGTATTTCTATAATAACCTAATCTCCAATATCTGGCACAGTGCATGGCACATAGAAGGTACTTGAAAAGTATTTTCAAAAATAAAGAAACAAGGGGATCCCTGGGTGGCTCAGAGGTTGAGCATCTGCCTTTGGCCCAGGGCATGATCCTGGAGTCCTGGGATGGAGTCCCATGTCGGGCCCCCTGCGTGGAGCCTGCTTCTCCCTCTGCCTGTGTCTCTGCCTCTCTCTCTCTCTCTGTCTCTCTCTCTGTCTCTCATGAGTAAATGAATAAAATCTTTAAAAAACAGTAAAATAAAGAAACATAAACAAATAGCTTCTGGGGAATTTGGAAGATTCTAGGCTTAAGTGTCCTGACTTTAAAAATTTCTCAAAAAAATAGAAAACATAAAGACCATTTCTCTCTTCCTATCACTCCTCACCAAAACAAAACAAAATCTTAGAGCAATAGTTCCAAAAGTCTCTGGGTTTTGACAATGATGCTCCAAGGTGGAGGGAATCTACTTGAGGTTCAGAAAGTAAGAGAGATGCCTGGGTGGCTCAGTGGTTGAGCATCTGCTTTCAGCTCAGGGCATGATCAAGTCCTGTATCGGGTTCCCCACAGGGAGCCTGCTTCTCCCTCTGCCTGTGTCTCTTCCTCTCTCTCTCTCTGTGTCTCTCATGAATAAATATTTATTTTTAAAAAAAGGAGTTTAAAAAAAGAAAGAGGGTGCACTGCAATAGATAATATTAGAGAAACAAAATACATCCAACTAAAAGTCGATTTGCTTTTTATCATTGCCATGCACTGATAACTCTCAACCAAATCAGTTATAAAATACTCCCCACCAGGCAGAGAGCTCCACTGCCTCCCACCTGATACACCACAGAGGTCAGAAAAGGTGGGCTATTTACCTAAACTACAAAATTATAGTGATCAGGAATTTGGCAGTGACAGGCTTCTGTACCTAGAGACCTCAAAAGTTCAAGGGTTGATTGGAAAGGGAAATATAGAAAAGCTTTCTTACTGAGAAAATGCCAAGGTATCCTTAGACAGGGTAACACAAAGAGGTTTATTTTGAGAATCATCCTAAATGGCTTTACAGTGTGTTGATGAATGTACGAAGATATAGCCCAGGGGCAGGACTACTTCCTCTGGCCTGATTGTCTACCAGTTATGGGACAATTTTAATTATGCCATCCAAACCATGGATACTGGATACTGGTAACTGTTCTGTGCTTTTCTTGGATATCATTTCTATAGACAAGAACCAAGGAAGTGTTGCTTTAATACCCACACAGCCTATCAGTAGCAAATTATACAAAATTAGGAGCTTTGATCAGTAGGTGCTCTTACAGAAAGTCTTGAAGGAACTTGATACCTCCCTCTTGCTCTAAACTTGCTCCCCATAACCCAGCTCACTTCATATCCAGTGTTAACTCTCTCAGGGTTATCATCTTGGCTGGCTGTGGGCCTTGCTGAGCTGTCTCCCTTCCCTGATCCCAGCATTTACTCACTTAAACTGAGGCCATGAATATGATTATTCTTGCTTTTCACTGCCTGCTTCCTGGCTGAGTCAGCCAGTACTCTGGGTTTAATCCACTGTCTCCAGAACATCCTATTTCCTGTTCAATTACAATGGTTGATGCAGTCTCCACTTCTCAAGCCAAATCTGCTAATATGAGAAAATCCCAATGATGGAAATCACTGTCAAGCTGTACCCAATTTTTCAACAATGAAGAAACATAAATATTACGTACATATATGAACACACATAGTATCATATAATACATACATAGTATCATATAAGTTAGTTTAAGTTAGAAAGGAGGCTGAAGTTGCTAATTTCCTTGATTATATTCTTTTTCCAACAAGAAGACAGGTCTAGTGCAGTAACTGACAAAGACATGAGCCCATTATTTACATAACATACGTATTGGCCTCGCTTCACCCAGTACTGTTACATAAACTGTCTCATCAGAATCTCATAACACTGCTGATACTATTATTTATCATACAACAGATGAGAGAAAACACTAAGGTCCATAGAAGCAAAGAAACTTTTTCCAGAACACATAGCTAGTAGGGGAAGGGGTTCAAATCTATCTTCTTTCTCCCTGCTGTCTTTAGCAGGCACATCTACTAGATGGCACCAGTGCTGCTGGATTTGGTCCTACAAAAACCCATAGTGATAAAGAATTCTATCAATTTTCTCTTAACATCCCATCAGGGAAAGAAAAGAGAAAATGTCCTAATGTGAAGCAAAATACCATGATGTGTAAAAGGGATGTGATGAAGGTAGAGAAACAATCCCACTCCCATTTCCCACATATCTAGATCAAGTCTTAAAAGTTTTTCCCTAATTAAACAGCCTTTTTTATTCTTCCATCCCTTCCTCTACTTCTCAGTTGGCCATTTAACTAACATTTTCAAGTTGTTTTTTCCCACAAATGTGCCAGCATTCTTGTGTTTTCAGCCTTCACATGTTTAATGAGAACACACTGGATATAAGGCCTTATGTCAATCCACCTTCTCTAGGTTGCATTTTCTAGCAAGCATTAGCATAAATACCAACATGTTTACATCATAATTACTTTAATTCCCTTGGCCCCGACTAGACTTGGAGTGTGTCATTCCACAGTGATTTCAGGGGTAAAAGATGATTACTGTTCCATGAAACAAAAATTACAATAAATGCTTAGAAACTTGGCACACTGCTTCCGAAACGATCCCAATTTTGCATCAGGGAGGGCATAATGCTTTTATGTTGATATGAGCAAGTCACCATTTTCTAGGTCTTCAGGTTGTCATTTATAAAACAAGGATCAAAGTTCTTATCTTTACCTTTCCTCCATGAATAGTTGCAGGTATGAACATTTTGGCATCTGAAAAGAATGTCAAAAAAAGCATGTTTTTCCCTGGAGAAAATCACTAGGTAAATATTATTATAGAATTGGCAAGATCCTTTCCTGGGTTTAAACAACATAAAAGTCAGGGACCTTTGCCTATTATAGGTAGAAGAGTTGATCACAACTAGCAATGTTGCAAAGCAAGTGTCTAGGAAGTAAGAATTTTAAATGGCATATGCACAGTTACTCATTAAATAATTATATGAATATACAAAGGTCTCTATTTGTGGCTTATTATTAATAACCAGACAGTTAATAGTTATAGAGGTTGAAGTCAGAGGCCCAGTTTAATTTATTGCAATTTTATGAGGGATATTTCCATTTTTCTTATAGAATATAGATTTATATATTCACTGGTAAAAACATATTTTTTGACTAATGCATGCAAACCACTTATGGGCACAGGGAAGAAAAAGGTCTTGTATTTATTGAGCAACTATCATATCATAGAGGCTGTGTAAAGTGCATTTACTTGTGTGTTTGTGAGTGGTGGAGGTGGGAGGATGAGGAGGAGAGAAGGTGTAAGAGAAAGAGACGAATGGGATATTCTAGCTTGAGTCTCAGCTCTACTCATCACTGGGATTCATACATATCCAGAAAACTTGCGCCATTATCTATTTGCACAACAGAGATAAGAACCCATTAAGAGTACTATTTCAGACAAACTGGTTTGGTTCATGACAGTACATCCTTTTTTAATGGTGTGTGACAATCCATGGGATTGCCACTTTGATTTGTGTTCTGACCTAATTGTACATGGACATATATAACTATATATAACTATATATAACTATATATAATTATATGACTAAATGACTATATATATATATATATATATATATATATATATATATATATATGTAGTCCTTGTCTATTAAAGAGATATTTAAATTAAATCAAAGAGAGAAAAGAAAGTCTCCACTTTGGCAAGGATGCAGGGTGTTTGTGAATATGCAAAGCTACAAAGAATACAATACAACTTTGGCACTTTGAAAGGCTGAGTAAACCAGCCACGCCACAGTGGTTGCTACACATAGTC
Organism: Canis aureus; assembly: GCF_053574225.1. Taxonomy (NCBI): domain Eukaryota; kingdom Metazoa; phylum Chordata; class Mammalia; order Carnivora; family Canidae; genus Canis; species Canis aureus. The sequence goes on along the minus strand of NC_135642.1, from coordinate 18,500,017 downwards.
TACCATGGCAGCACACAGGCAGCTCCTCAAAATAATAATCTGAGAAGAGTGAAAAGTAGACCTGGCTGTTGAATACATTGCTGGCAAATGTGGGGGTATGAGGAAGCAGGGCCCTTGGTGTGGAACTGGGCACTGGCAGCAGTGGCATGCCATGAAGTTGAAAAGATAGGTATCCCCAAAGGCACTTGAAGCAGGACATGATGGTGGTGGTTGGGGGTGGAGGGGTGGCTGATGTTATCTGATAACTGAATGCATTTCTTTTTTCTTTCTAATATCTTTTTTTTTTAAGATTTTATTTATTTATTCATGAGAAACACAGAGAAGAGAGAGAGAGGCAGAGACACAGGCAGAGGGAGAAGCAGGCTCCACGCAGGGAGCCTGACATGGGACTTGATCCCGGGTCTCCAGGATCATGCCCTGGGCTGAAGGCGGCACTAAACTGCTGAGCCAATGGGGCTGCCCACTGAATGCATTTCTTAATGAACACATGTAAGACATCCCTTGGGACAAGATGCTGCAGGGGCTGAATTTATTACAATAGCAATAGGTAGTCCATCAGAGAAATACTATTTACTATTTATGTGACCCTGCAAAACCTGTTTTACACAAAAAATATATTTAATCATGACCTTCCTTAATGGAAGGTCATTGTCCTCATCTTACTGATGAAAAACTGTAGCTTAAAAAAAAAAAGTGAAATCTAATTAGGGTCACTATATAGGTTCAGTAGTGACCCCTAAAAAGATACATGTATGTCCTAATCCCTAGGACCTGTGAATATTACTTTATATGGCAAAATATATGATTAAGATAAGGATCTTGAGAGAAGGAGCTTATTCTGGATTATCCAAATGAACTCTAAATGCAATCACATGTATCCTCATAAGAAAGAAAGAGAGGGAGTTGGGGGCACCTGGTGGCTCAGTTTTTTAAGTGATCAGCTTGGTTTCAGCTCTGGTCATGATCTCAAGGGTAGTAGGATCAAGCCCCAGGTAGAGCTCCATACTCAGCTCTGAATCTGCTTGGGTATTCTCTCTTTGCCCCTCCTCCATCTTGTACACACCCACACTCACCCTCTCTCTCTAAAATGAATAAATAAATCTTAGAAGAAGAAGAAGAAGAAGAAGAAGAAGCAAAAGGAGTTTTGAAACAGGCACACAGAAAAAGAGGAGATAAAGATTGGAGAGGTTTAGCCACAAGCCTGGAGCCATCAGAAGCTGGAAGGGGCAAGGAACAACTCTGCCAACACCTTGATTTCAGTTCTGGCCTCTGGAGCTGTGACAGCACACATGCCTGTTTTAAGCCATCCACCCTGTGACAATGTGTTACCACCACCATAGGAAACGAATACCATCACACAATTATCTAGTAAAAGGAGGAGATATGTTTCAGATCTAAGTTTGTCTTGGGCCTTGCAAGATACTTACCATCTGCTTTAGTCAACACCACCTTCTATTTGGAAATGCACTAAAACTTCTGGATTTGTTAAGATTTAAATGAAAAGTACATGCAGTCAGTGATAGGAACTGAATCAAGAGAACTTGTTACGGGCAAGAATGATCAGGAAAGAGTTATGGAGAAGAAGGCTTTGAATTGTGAGGAAAAGGATACATGTAACTGGCTAATTGTGAAGGACATTGCAGAGTCTCTGAAGAACGGCTTGAGCAATATTTCAAGGGGGAAATCACAAGCTCCACACAGAGGACACTGTGTAACTCAGCTTGCAATTGGAAATCTTGTACTAAAATGAGAAACTAATTAGATTTAGATCCTGATTGTTTCTGCTATTGCTACAGTGGATTGTTACTATCCCTTCTGGAATCTGAGGTATTATTTACTTACTGAAGATGCTTTTCTTAAAAAAAATAAAAAATAAAATCCTTCCCACATCCAAATTCATTATTGAATTGGTTTTGTAGCTACAACTCTTTGTGGCCAGGCATTTTCTTTCTGTCCACATGTCTCTTTCAATACCATCTGTTTTGCTAAGGGATTTAATGAATTATAAGCCAGGCCAGGAACATACTGAGCCACAAAGACCTAGTTCTTGAAGAACAGGTTTTAGCTTTACATGAGCCCTTCCTTCTCCACTAAGGTGAATTAACTAATCTTTACAAGAGATAAAATTACCTGCCCTCTTGCCTAACATAATACTGAAAAAGAGAAGGGCTTTTATCTATTCATTGTAAACAGAGTAATCACAATTTGCTATGGCTCACAGAAACAGGAAAAAAACAATAACAACAAACCACCACAACTAATGTGTTTTTCATTTTATCTGAGAACCTGAAGAACTTGGTAGTCTTAACTCTAATTCATTACACCTAACAATTTAATCTCTGATGGCAGAGTAGTAAGAAATATGTTTATGTCCTGGGTAGCAACAGCATCACCCCAGATCAATATTCACAGTCTCTGTGGGAAATAGGTTCAGTTTTTGCAAAGACACCTATGTATTTTCCACCTGGGAGCAGAGAGGCTGAGATGGGGCATTTGGGTGGAGCATCCAACCTCTGCAATCACTAGTCAGGCAGCATCTATATTGCCACAAACTACGGAGTATAAAAAAGGCTTAAAACATCATCTCTTACTTAAAAATCTAGCTAGAGAGATGAGACATAAGTCTTAAATTTTAAATAATAGCCCCAAACAATAGAAACAAACAAACAAAAAAATCCCAAGAGTTCAAGAAAGCAAAAATAGCACAAAGCAGGACACATTTAATTATCAATAATTGCTACAGGATGTCAGATAAATGGTGAGAACATATCATACTAAAGTGGTCTGGAAAATTTCCATGGCAGTACCATGATTTGAAATGAATCATGCTAGATGAGTATAAGAAACAAACAAACAAACAAAAACAATATCTAGAATCACCAAATGGTGCCTCTATGTATATTCAGTATACTCTGATAACGCATAAGGACTGTCTTGCTCATGTGGCAGGATCAAATCTAATACGCATTGAGTTGAACTAGTAAACAATTTATAGCCTACTTCATCCACCCCACCATATAAACTGGAGTATGCAAACAAAAACACATATTCCTCACTTATTTTAAATGTATTCTGCAAGTGGAAACTCTAATCTTATAGATTTTATCCCTTTGGGACTAGTGTGTTTGTATTGACCTTAGTTCATCTTTCTTAAATTAACATGCAAGGACCAGATATTACATTCTAAAGAGTATGACTCATCAACTATGTGTCCAAAAAATAACAAATGTCTGCTTTATAAAGGGCAGATACAATGGGTGAAGAGGAAAGCTACAGAGTCCATGTGTTCATGAAGTTTACATCCGAGCACGTGTGTGTATGTATGTGCACACAAATGTTTTGAGGGGAGACAGACAATAAACAAGTAGTCCAAATGAATGAAAGCAATTTAGATTGTGAGATGTCTGCCATGTAGAAATGATGATATGATGAGATGGAGACTGACTGCAGAGGGTGTTCATTGAGTAGAACAGATATTTTGGATGATGTGGTCACCAAAAGCCTCTCTGAGAAGGTCATATTTCAACTAAAAATTGGAGAAAGACAGCAATGTGAAGACCAAGAGGAAAGTGGTCCAGCCAGAAAAAAGAGCAAGTATGAAGGCCCTAGAACAGAAATGAGCTTGCTCAAGGAGGAGGCCAGGACGGTTGGAGAATGAGAAGAGTACTGGTTGGAAAAAAAAGCAGGAAAAGTAAGTAGGCAGGAGTTGGACCATGTAGGGCCTTGTGGACCATGGAAATGACCCAATATGCTTGTTTAGGGCAAATATTAATAGTAATTTCATAATATCAAGGCAAATTTATTTGAGTTAATTTCTAGGTCATTATATCCACTCTTATATATTTTGATACCTATTAGTAACCAACATTTTAGATACATATCTGCAATATTTACTAGAAAGAGAACATTTACCAAAACTGAAATTTGTTGTTTACACACTTTCATGATCCTATTTAAGCTTTTTACAATACATTTCAATGCTCCTCACCCTCTCTCACAATATTATCTACACAAAAGTTTGGAAAACAAGGGAAAAAAGCTATAATCACATAACACTAACAAATCACCTATTTTCAGTTGTATTTTCTCCTTCTTATATCTGTCCTCAAGTATACAGCATCATGATACAGCTTTAATCATAGCAGAAATATGATTTTCCTTCACTGCTTTCAAAGCACATTTAGAGTAGAGTACTTATTATTTTGTAAGATTTGGTCATTGGCAAGAAGATTTCTTGGCAACTCTAAATAAGCCTGGCAAACCAGGCTCCATTGATCACTGCTTGCAATGATTTCCCCCCTCTCGTTGACTCAGATCTCCACTTCTTATCAAAATTGGCCTTTCAGGGTAAAAAAGGACTTGAGACGAAAAGTAATTTCTGATAAGCAGTAATGAGCCTGACTCCTTCTTACGAGGCTCCCTGGGTATAAAAATTAGATTCTAAGTAATTCTAAATCATTTTTGAGAATTCACAGGAGGAGAATTCCTCCTCTTGGCTGAGTGTCATTTGGTTGCAAATGAGAAGACACAGCTGTGGGATGGCTAATTAGAAGACTTTAACCTCACCTCACTATGTCTTAACAAAATCCCGAAAATAGACGTTTTTCTTAGTCTTTGTGTAAGAGTTTAAAACTCCTTGACATGGAGATTTGAATATAGGAATCTAGAGAGCTTAAAAGGTCAATGGAGGAGTTGGTGGAATTGATTTTTAAGGAATGGATTTTATTTCATAAATTCATGTGTTATTTAGAAAATTGCAGAAGGACCAAATACAGTAAATTCTGCACTATTCCACATTTTCCCCCAGATAGTTATCTCTGATATTGCCACAGAGATGAAATTCTTTTAAATAGAACTTAATAGAGTTCTCACAGAAATTGTTAATAAAATTTAATATTGGTTTAAGTGGAAGGCTTTAGGGGAAAAAGGGAGAAAATCTATCATTTGTTTTGTGGTTATTTTATAAGTTTTTAAATTTAAATATTTCCCCCTGCAGTTATCATGGGCATCTCAAAATTAGTACAGTCAGTACAGAATTCTTGATACCCACACTCACTATCCATCTGTTACTCCATGGTCCTTCCTGGCTTAGTAAATCATCATGCACCCAGTGCCAAATCAAACTAGACCATACTTGAGTCTCCTCTCTCTCAGAGCCTCCTTCAACTCCATCCACATCCAATCCATCTGCTAGTCCTACAAAATATATCACAAGTCTGCAATCAAGGAGTTGGTGGGCTGTGTTCTCTGGAGGCTCAATTGAAAAGAATCTGATTCCAAGCTTATTCAGGTTGTTGACAGAATTCATTTCTGTGTAGCTGTTTGACTTAGGGGGATGGCTTTTTGCTAACTATTGGCTGAAGGCTACTTTCAGGTTGTAGTGGCCACCAGAAGTTCTTAGAGGCTGTCTATATGCCCTTGACACACAGGTTTCTTCAGCATAGATAGCCATTCATTCCATTAAGCCTGTAAGAAGAGTCTCTGGTTCAAGTCTGCTAAAACAGAGTTTTATATAACATTATTATGGGAGTTACATCCTATCACCTTTGCCATAAAACATAACCTAATTGCAGGAGTGACATCTCATCACATTTACCATATTTATTTGGCTAGAAAAAAGTCATAGGTTCTACCCACACTCAAGGCAAAGGGAAGGTAGGAATCACTGGGTCTTACTGTAGGGTATGCCTACTACGTTTTAATTGATATTCTTTATCATAGCTTTTTATTTTGCTGTTTCAAGCTCATAACCTTACTATTTCTTTTGCTTACTTCGGTTTAAATTGCTCTTCCCTGGGCCCCTAGTTTCTTTAGGTGGAAGTTTACACCATTGATTTGAAACAATTCTTCTTTCCTAATCTAATCTTTGGTACTATAAATTGCCCTCCAATCACTGCCATAGCAGCATCCTACACACTTTCGTATGTCTTGCTTTTATTTTCATGCAATTAAAGATACATCCTAATTTCCTTTTTGATTTCTTCTTTGACACATACATTAATTAGAAGTATGCTATTTTGTTTACAAATATTTCAGGATTTTCTAGATCTTTCTGTTATTGATTTCTAACTTAATTCCACGGTGATCAAGGAATATATTTTATATGTCTATACCCAATGCCCCTTGAATCCCTTTTAAATTAGAGGCCTGTTTTATGATCAGAATATTGTCTATCTTCATAAACATCTCACAAGCACTGGAAAACAATCCTGTTACTGGTTAGAGACTTCCCTAAATATAAGTTAGGTCAGATTGGTTAATAGTGTTAAGCCTTCTGTATCCTTATTTAATGTACATCTTCTATTATTTATTTAGAGAGGGTTGTTGAAATCTCCAATGATATATATTTATTTAATTCTCTTACTTTTTTTAGTTTCTGTGCCATGTTTTGGAAGCTCTGTTTTTAAGTGCAGAAATATTTAAGATTGTTATGTTCTCTTGATGAATTGACCTCCCTATCATTATGAAATGGTACTCTATCCCTCATCATTCTCTTTTTCTTATATTAATATAGCCACTCAGTTTTATTTTAATTAGTGTTACCATGATATAACTTTTTGAATAATTTTACTTTCAACCAATATATGTTTTTATATTTTAAGTAAGTTTCTTATTTTCTTACAGACAGCACATTTTGGATCTTGCTTTTTTATTCAATATGATAACCTCTCATTTTTAATTGGATGTTTAAACCATTTACATTTAATGCAGTTATTAGTATCATTTCATTTAAATCTACCATGCTGTTCTTTGTTTTATATATATCCCATCTCTTCTTTATTCCCTTCCTCCATTTGTTATGGATTGAATGTGTCCTCTCCATCAATTTATGTTAAAACCTTAACCTGCAGTGTGATGATATTTGGAGATAGGGCTTTTGGGAGACAGAGTAGATTAAGTCACGAAGATGAGACCCTCATGATGGGCCTTATAAGAAGAAGAAGACACCCCCCCCCCACCTCTCTAAATGCCCACACAGAGGAAAGGACATGTGAGGACATAGCTAGTAGGTAGCTATCTTCAAGCCAGGAAGAAAGCTCTCACCAGAAACCATGCATTGGCTGGCATCTTAATCTTGGACTTCCCAGCTTTCAGAACTGTGAGAAATAAATTTCTATTGTTTGAGCAGAGTGAGACATCCCTTTTTTTCTGCTTTCTTTTAGATTAATTGAATATTTTTAAAAAATTATTCCACTTTATTGTTGGTGTATTAGCTATACCTCTTTTTTCTACAGTGGTTGCTTTAAAGGTTTACAGTTTATACATCTTTAAAATATAGAATTTCAAGTGATATTATGCCATTCCATGCAGAGTGTAAGACCACTACAACAGTATACATTCATTTCTCCTCCCCTGTTCTTTCATACATATTAATGTCTTGTCATACATGTTAATACCACAGATATTATAAAACCCCTCAAAATGTATTATTTTTGCTTTAAATAATCAATAATATTTTAAAGATATTTTTAAAATAACAAAAAGTATTTTAATATATGTTGACCAATTCCAGTGCTCTTCATTTCTTTGTGTAGATTTAGAGTTCAGCTTTTTTTCTGAAAAAGTTTTTATTTTGGTTTTGGTTTTTGAGAGATATTCTTATTGAGTATACATTTTAGGTTGACAATTTTGTTCTTTCAGTACTTTAAAGATGTTGCTCTTTTGTGTTCTGGCCTGCATTGCTTCCAATGAGAAGTCTGCAATCATTTTTATTTTTTTTGCCTCTGTATGGGCTGTTCCATTTTTTCCTTTGGCTATTTTAAGATTTTCTTTTTATTATTGGTTTTGACCACTTGATTATGATATGCTTTGGTGTAGTTTTCTTCATGTTTTTATGCCTTGGATTCATGGAGTTTCTTGGATCTCTGGATTTATATTTTTCATCAAATTTGTAAATTCCTCACATTTATCTCGCCAAATATTTTTTTCTATGCCCTTCTCCTTTTTGAGGACTCCAATAATAAGTATATTAGGCTGTTTGAAAATTTCCTACACTTCATCGATGCTCCGTTTATTTTACATTTTTAGTCTTTTCTTTCTCTCTGGGTTTCATTGGGATTGTCTATTGTCATGTCTTCAAATTCACTAACCTGTTCTTTTGCAGTATCTGATTTTCTGATAATCCCATTTTATTTACTTTTGAATCTCAGATATATATTTTTTAATCTTTATGTTTTATTTGGGTCTTCCTAAATATCTTCCATGTCTCTCCTTAATGGTCTTATGCTTTATTTTACTATTTTTTCAATTTTATTTTTATTTTTTGTTAAATTCAATTTGCCAGTGTATAGTATTTTACTTGAGCATATGGATTATATTTATAATACTTTTAATATTCTTGTATGTTAATTCTTTCATCTGGGTCATTTCTGTCTTTTTGTACTGATTAATCTTTTCTCTTATTCTGAGTGTATTTTCCTGCTTATTTGCATGTATGAGAAAATTTTTATTAGATGCTTGACATATGGATTTTATATTTTTGGATGCTGGATATTTTTTATATTCTTTTTAATATGCTTGAGCTTCATTCTGAGACTCAAACAAATTATTTTATAAGCTTTCCAATGATTACCTACAGATTTTGGTATGCAAAATCAGAGTAGTCTTTAGTTTAGGGCTAATTTTTCACTAAAATACTAAGTACTGAATACTTATTAATACTAATAATACTTATTAATACGCAATATGTATTAATACTAATAAGGCAATACAATTCTGAGTACTATACACAATGCCCCATGTATTACAAGGTTGTTCCACTCTGTCTGGAAGGAACAAAAATTATTACAAACCCTGTATAATCACTTGTGACTGTTTCACCTGATCCTTTATAGGTTTTTTCTCCAGAAGTAGAGATTTCATTACATCCTTGCCCTGAGCAGAATGCAGTAGAAGACTTAAGGAGAATACCCTGGAGGTCTAAAAAGTCTTCTCTCAATGCAGCTCTCTCCTTTCCAGTATTCTGACTTACAAACTCTTGCCTCTTTGGCTTCCCTGAGTTCTCAATCCCATCTTCTCAGTTCAAGGAAACTACTGGGATCTGGTTCCAGCCTCTTCCTGGAAATTCTTCCTAGAAATTCTTCCTGGAAACTCAGCAGTAAGCTGAGACCATCATAGTGTTTTCCTCTTTATTTTTTTTTAAACTTTCCATAGGTATTATTGTCTTAGACTGCCTACTGTTCAATATCTTAAAACTATTGTTTCTTATATGCTGTCCATTTTTGTTTTCATTGTTTAAGGTGGGTGCATAATGTAGTCTTGGTCCCACATCCTTAGTAGGAGTGTAAATGTGCAGGGATCTCTAATCTTTTTATTTTGTGCCATGGCCTCTATTGGAAATCTGGTGAAATCTATGTACACTTCTCATAAGGTTGTTATTAAGTTCAAGTAACCAAAGCATAGGATTTCAAAGTAAACCAATTATCCTGAAATACATTTATCAAAATATTTTTGTAAATAATTGTATTGCTGTAATATATGTGCTCCTTTATTAAAACATTTAAAAATTCTAGCAGCAGGTCTAATAATTACTAAAATCTGAACAAGTGTTGAGCATAAATAATATTTCCAGATATCTGCAGAGACTATTATGTATTATGAAAATATTTTTAATAATTTCTATTGGTGACAAAAATCACAAGAATTGCTAATACTACTAAGATTTGGATTCTGCATTCATAATAGAAGGAATGCTAAATTTCAGTTAGGAATTAGTGAAATTAGAAATTCATTTTTTTTCTTATCTATGTTCATGGGCCTCTGCATTGTCCATGAACATCATGGAGGTCTATGGACCCTATTATAAGAAATATTCCCAATTCTTTGATTTTGGGGAGTAGGCCATGACAGAATTTGCTGTCTCCAACACCCTTGTTTCTCATGCTTTCTGCTAGTTCTATACCTTCAATGTTATTGAGGTCCTAATGAACGATAGGATTGAATGGGATCATAGGTAAAGCATTTATCATTGTGCATGGCACCCAGTAAGCCCACAATAACCACAATAACATTAGCTATTCATCATTATCACCATCTCTCTCTCTCTTTTTAAAGATTTTATATATTTATGAGAGACACAGAAAGAGAAGCAGAGACACAGGCAGAGGGAGAAGAAGCAGGCTCCATGCAAAGAGCTCGATGTGGGACTTGATCCTGGGAATCTGGGATCAGGTCCCGAGCCAAAGGGAGACACTCAACTGCTGAGCCACCCAGGCATCCCTCACCATCTCTATCATGGTGAGAGGGACCACTTCTGTGGCAAGGAACAGACCAAAGCATATATAATGTGAAGGGCCCCTCTTAAGGAAAATCAATAACATATTTACCTTTTGCCAGTTTTATGAAAACTTATGGTTATGTGAATGCATTACTTGGGTCTCTCCCAGAGCCTCAAAGCCACCTGGCCAAATAAGGATTTCTGAAACCTTAGTTTCTTTAACTTCATGGTAAATCTGCTTCTGTCTGATATTTTCCTCTTCCTCATCTTCATAAATCCTATCAGTTATCGATGATGGCAGAGTGATCACTTTGTCCTCATTAAGGTGGAGATAATCATGTGGGGAAATATGGAGAGGTGATAGAGATGGAAGAGAACCATGACCAGGCCTAGCCTCAATCTTTGGAGCCCTTCACTGAGTGTTTGACTCCTGGAGGGATCATTTTCCATGTTCCCAACAGCAGGTATATTAGAGTGGACCAGTGACAAAGAACATAGAGAAGAGAGGGCCCTGTTTATGTTACTTACTCTACTGCCATCACATAGTGAAGTAGTAGTAGCACATGATGGATGCTCCATGCGAATGTATCAAATCATGAATAAATGTAGTTTTATTTTATAGGAATCTTTCTTTTGAAAATGAAAATAAAGTAAAAAAGAAGGAAAGATAATGAATCCAGATACTTCTACAAATTTTTAAATTTTAACTACTGAATAAAATATGTTTTCATGCTGGGATGTAGAAAAGAGAGGTATATTGGGGTGAACAGAGAAAATGACCTGTTTAATTGTTCTTTAGTGCCTTTTCCACTGCCCTACCAGTGCTGTTATTCTTCCTCCAATTATGCCCTCCTAAACTTCCCCACTTCTAGTGTGTTATTCTTACTACTCTCTGGTTGCAACTGAGGTGTTTGTGCACAATTCAAAATGGTAAAACTAGTAGCAACTAAAACTTATTGTGTTTACTATGTGCCAGGTTCTGAGACATAACTGTATCATAACCCATCAATACTTTCACAATCCCTAAATATATGTATTATACTCCCATCCCACAGATTGGGAAATTAATGTTCACACAATCCAGGTAATGTGTTCCATGTCACACAGTTAATGAGTATCAAACTCAAGATTCAAACTTGAGCATTCTGACTCCAGAACTTAGGCTCAAAACTACTAAGTACTATACCACCATATTGTAGTAGAATAAAATTCAAAGGTTCATTCAGAAAGCCTCTGCATGAAAAAGGGTCATTCTATAATGAAAAGCCTTCAGCATTCACAGAAATATATATAAAAAGGTGGCAGATTAGGAGACTGAGGTAAATGAAAATTCTATTATATAGACATCAGCATGTCCCATGTGTAAATAATAGAATTGAAGGTTGTGTGTATGTATTGTGCATGTGTGAGCACACACACCTGAATGCTGGAATAGTGAGTTTTTCCTATGAATGCATCCTCAAAGCCTCATCTCAGGATAGCAAATTGCTTTCTTGCTGGGTAGTCTTCACACCATGACAGGTAGTCCTCATGGACAGAGATCTATCCTATTGCCCCAGAAATTTGCTTAGCAAAAAGTGTTCAATATACATTTGTGGAATGAAGATTATATTCTGGTACCAAAAATAAAACCAGGGAATATCAAAATGACAAGTTGAAAAATAACCTTAGAAATTAAGACTACTTGTAGGAAAAAAAGGCTGCTCCACTATATAAGGATCACTAATGGGCAAGAACTCAGTTACCAAAACTAGACCACAAGTTCTTGAAGTGTATTACAAAACTTTAAGAAGGCAGTGATTCATAGCCTTTGATTCATAGTTAAATCTTACTACTACAGATCCTAGCATATAACCACCAGGCTCTCTATAAATGTTCATTGAGTGCATGAAAAAGTTATACTGTTTTAAACCATATGTTCTCTGCTGACTATACCACAGACCTTGCATTACTTAGAACATTAGTTGGTAGCAGCAGGCTTTTGCTCATTTGTTCTTTAGTCCTATGAATCACTGGGATGTCAGATACTCATGACCAAAGAGATCATCAATGGGGAATGAGCTTTGTAAAGAGCATGACTCTCTAGGCTTCATCTGAGGAGGGCTCCTATTTCCAACACATATTTGTTTAGGATCACGCTACCTTATAGCTTCATCTGCAATAGCTTTCAAGTTTGTGTATGGCTTGTCAGAAATTCTGGCCACAGGATGGGACTAGTATTGGGCCCTTGATCCCCCTCCTATGCCATCTTTCTGAAAAGAGTTGTTAGAAGTGATACCTGTGATAAAGCAAGATATTTTGAAATAGATCAAACCAGTGACATTTGATTCTCTTTGTGGAGCGGGGCTATTTGTTTTAGTTCATGGAATAAAGCTGAATACTTGCAGACGTGCTGTTACTACTTAAAATTGAACTCTTCTCTGAACATGAAATAAAGATAGGCCACAAGTACCATTCCCAGTTCTTTCCTCTCAGTAGGATACAAAGCTTTCGTGCACATAATGAACTCAGATATTTTAATAGCTGATTTGTACCCTTCAGGCCGCTGTTGTCATAACCTCTACTGACTCACTGTGGATTATTATGTGGGCTTAGCATTATTGATTTACTTTTTTTCATATCTGTTCCCAAAGTGATAGAAATGGTCACTTCCGTTTAAAACACATTTGTTGAAATGGTGCTTTTCTTTTAAAGGGCATTTAAGTCATTTTTATTTAAAAAAATTAATTAAATTTATCTTCCTCATTTGCCTCTACAGGACCTTTTGGGAACTCGGAAATTAAATTTTCTCCTAATATTTTACTTTCCAACTTGGCAAACACTGACATTGTTTTAGATTCTGAGCAAAGTTGAAAAAAACATAGATTTCTTTTCAAAATCACTTCAAGTTTAAAACAAAAAATGATAATGAATCTGGAAATTTATCTGCTATAGTATAAGCTTTACTTTTTCTTTTTAAATAAATTACAAAGAGGTAATGATGAACATAAAAAATAACGAAATTAAAAAATAAACTAAAATAGGTGCCTGAGTGGCTCAGTCGGTTAAGTGTCTCAGGTCACGATCCTGGAGTCCTGGGATGGAGTCCCACATTGGGCTCCCTATTCAGCAGGGAGCCTGTTTCTCCCTCTCCTGCTCTCCTTGCTTGTGTTCTTTCTCTGTCAAATAAATAAAAATAAAATCTTAAAAAAATCAACTAAAACAAAAGCCACCCATGAGAGTGATTTCAACAGTAAATACACTCATTTAAAAAATGTAAAAGTATCCATATTGCCATTTAATGAATATTATGATTTTATGTAGATAAACATAATAAATTACTGAACAGAAATTTAAATACCTGTTTTTGAGTAAGCCAAATAAAAATTACTGATGTCAATAACACTAAGTAACCATTTCCAAAATAAAACAAAATACAGAGTAGATCAGTTTGCTATTTATAACTTATAATACTTTTTCATGTTTGATAACATAATCATGTAATAGACCTAATCATGTAATAAAAGTATTCTAGGACCTTTAAGAAATGTTTTAAAATTTAAAAAAATTTCCTGTCAAAGATCAAAAATGAAGATTCATTTTCCTTAAAAGTCAATATTTTCTTAAACAAAAGAAGAAAAATGTTTATAAAAACACTAATAAAACACTATAAACACTAATTGCATATAGCTTTATGATTTGTCGAGATATTTCTATACACATCTTCTGAAGAGGTAGTTAAAACCAAAGTAAAGTAACTCTCCCAAATCATATAGATGCTAAGTTTCAAAGCTGGGGCTTGAATCTAAGTCATCTGACTTTGAATCCAGTTTTTGACTAATCAATAAATACATCCTTCCCCAATATCTTCAAAAGCAATTTGACAACTGTTTTCTATATGATTGGGTGACGTTGACTGGCTCCCTTCTTTCATTTGCCTCAGCACTACTATCACCAATGGGTATTTCTTTAATGTAGTGGTTGCTGCTCTAGAGAACTCAAAGAGAGAGGAGCAAGCCATGGGCCAGGCCTTTAGGATCCGCGAGGTAAGTAGGGGAGCGAGCCAGGAGATGAAGTACTGATAGAAGGTCAATGTGTGCATAAAACAAGGGCACCAATTCTAAGTACCAGTGGCCTTCACAAAAAGAAGTGTTCAGCTGGGCACTGGGGTAAAGAAGAAACAGTTCAATTTTTGGTTTTGGTCTTAAGTACACTGAGGTATAATTTACATACAATAAGATGTATCTGTTTTCTTTATACCACTCACTGACCACCACAGTCAAATCCAAGAGCATTTCCATCACTCCCACAGATTCCCCTCCAGCTTTTCTGCAGGCAATCCCTCCTCCCACCCTTGGCTTCATACATCCATTGATCCAACAGGATTTTTAAAATCAGGAAAGTGGAGAGGGTGAGGGCAACAGTGAGAACACAGGAAGGACTTAAATCAGATGAATTTCTGAACTGTTAGAGTTCCATGTTGTAAGTCTAAATAAAATTTCCAGGCAAGGAAAGAGAAGTGAGTTGGGTTTGTGGGGGGAGGGACAGCTGCCTGCTCGCCCATGTAACTCTTCCTTTCCAGCAATCTTTTCCTGGTTTCTCACCATTCATCTTACCACAACCCAGGCCCATCCACACCTATATTTATAGAATGAAATGACACCTGCAGAGCCCTGCTATATCGAGGAGCTGCAAGCTGGACCATACTGTAGCTCCAACTACCATTCCATGTCAATGAATCTTAGCCAAGACACTGCTCAAATAGTTCTTAAACTTCAGGAGATCACAGACCTCTCTCAAGAAGCTTTTGCTATTTTCCCTGGTAACATGCACCTCAGCACACAATTTCTCATTCTATTTCAGGTGGTCTTGGGACCCCCAAAACCCATTCCTGGAATCTAAGGACTGTCTTTGGTGTTCAGTGCAAAATCTTCCCACAACTATGCATTTTTCTGCACCTTCCTGCTTTGAGCAGACCAAGGACAAATATCTCATCCTGTGTAAAAAGAATCAGGAAAGCCTGTGCATCACGACTTTAAGTGCTACATTAGCATTTTCTCTGAACAGTATTTTTTGGGCTTTTATAACCCCTTATGTTTCCTTTTGTTGGAGGTGGAGACATCCCACTACTTTGTACAAGGAAATAAGGTTCTGAAGAAAGACTTGTGGGGTTAGGGAATGATGTGTGGCGTGTTGAGAAGAGATGCAGCAAAAGGTAGAACACAAGACATTCCACAATTCCTTTTAGTCTGTTTCCCCCCAGTAGCTATGGGCCTAGAAGGTCACAAACCTTCCTGGGTATCCCCAGTATGCTCATATTTCAAATAAGGAGGCACTGGACTGGATAATACCTTTAAACTCAGTATTCTAGGATTCCGTTCTGATTCCCCTTACATCATACTACCCTTTATCTTTTATAATTGTAATAAACTATGCTGGACACATGAAATCATCTATAAAATATCCAGCACACACAGGCAAACAACAAGACAGCTGAAAAGCACATAAAATTGAGAAGTGATCTGGAATGTACATGGCCAAGAGGAGGCAGTTTCTGAGGGGAGAACTCACCTTCTTTAAATCATTCTCTCACAGAAGACCTTCCAAGGAAACTCACAACAAAGTGGTGCTCTGCTTTAGGGATCAACTGTCTGTAAACACACTAACAAAGTGGCATTGACAAGCACAGGAATGTTTGTTATGAGCATACTGGGTTGGGCAGGTGGTCGCTATGCCAAGGAATATCATTCCCCAATATCATCTAGTACATCATAGGTAATCAATAAATAAGTATGTCTTGAATGAATGCACGAAAAGGGGGAATTTATGTTACTTAATCTGGGCACAGAAAGGAGAACAGAGAATGAGTGAGTTATATATTTTGGGTTATTTTAACTGGGGTTATCTGATTTATTAAATATACATTTAAGATAAGCCTGTCTTGAGAGGTTCTTTGCCTGTACAATGAGCACTGAATTTGTTCTATTTGCTTCATGTCTAATTCTACTTTTAAGAGACAATTAAAATAGTGCTAAACAGTCCCCTATGCACAAGAGGTCAGCCACTCCTCAAAACTACTTTCTCTGGCTCGGTAGTTGTAGAAACTGTAATATGTCTCTTGGAGTTTCCCTAATTCTTTGTAACATTTTTAAAATAAGTACTCTGGGACAGCTAAACACATAACTTGTCATCTAAATATGTATTCAGAGACTTCTAATACATATTATAAATATGTATTTAGGGATTTTCTTACAAGGAATAAAGAGCTTTATAACAACTCCTTTGGAAAGATTGTGCTCTATTGCATTATATGTGTTCAGTCTCTTAAAAAATTCATGCTATTTCCCTGATAGACCAGGATGTATGATAAGAGATGGTAACAAGACACTGTCAGGGAGGCATGGAGCATCTCAAATTCCACATATGATGTGAAGCTCTATTCTTCATGAAGACAAGATATGTGGTGAGGAGCTCAGGATACTTTGTTTTCCTTATAAATAATGCAATACAGTTGCTCACATGTCATACAATTGCCATAAATGGGCAAACACAATCCACATGAACTGGGTCAGCCAGGTTCAAGGTAAATCTGTAAGCGGTGGCCTGCCCACAATTCTAGATGGGACATAGAACCTGCCTTTTTATGCAGAGGGCTAAATGCAGTGAGTTCTTATGTAGGTCCTGCAATTCTTTCCCCAGACAGATCCTTTTGGCTTTGGGCACACATACTTTACTATTGTCTTGTGCAACGGACATCAGCATTTTTTATTATATACTCCATTAATAAAATGTTGTTATATCTCCAGTATATGTATATTTATCAACTCATATGCTATGTATATTGAATTTTAATAAAGCTTAATCTATGCTTTATTTCTAAATAATACATGAGTACAAGTGTTGACTATTTTTCTCCACTCCTCAATAAATTACCATGTTCTTGATTTGGGAGAAGTCAGCTCAAATTAGGAAGCATCCTCACAGGAAGCATGTCTTATCTAGACCTTTGTTGCTTCATGATAGTCTCTTCAAAACATGCAAAGAAGGGAGTCAAAGCCTGCAACCATACCAACATGTCGGCAATTCTCTGTGACCACAAAAGAAGCAATGAGTGGGGCAGAGTGTGAGTTTACATCTGCTTGTTTATTAGAATGAGATTCTGGATGAACAAAGCAACTGAGGAAATAAAGCCAGAATGGAAGGAGAAGAGGATTTGCCATGCCCCTCTCTTTGGGGAACTGGCAGGAGCTATCCCAGAAAAAAGGTGAAGACTCCAGTCTTCCCTCTGGAGGAAGGTGTCTTTTTCTTTTTTTTAAGATTTTATTTATTTATTCATGAGAGAAAGAGAAAGAGGCAGAGACATAGGCAGAGGAAGAAGCAGGCTCCCTATGGGGAACCTGATGTGGGACTCGATCTCAGGACCCCAGGATCATGACCTGAGCCAAAGGCAGACATTCAACCACTGAGCTACCTAGGTCCTCCATGAAGGTGTCTTTTACAGGCAGCACAGGCCCGTCCAGTGATTATTCTCTAAAGCAAGGTTATTCCTTTAGCTCTACTCATGTTTCTCTTAAAACTTTTCCTTTCTCTGGTCTCCATATTAAATACCCAGAATTCTCTTTCTTTCTACATACAATAATGAGACCATGCTACCAAGAAAATATTGTGAAAAACACATTAATCTCTATTTTATTTGACAAATGTTATTGAGCTCCAACAGTCTTCCAGGTTGAGAAACAAGTGATTGATTAGGCACTACTCGACCAAGAACTACCTGCTTAAAGAGTGTGCCTGATTGCTAATGATTTAGATGTCAGTAACCAGACCTCCTAAGCCTTGCTGAGGCCATGCCACAGACCAGTCTGCCTCCCAGAACAACCTCCACCTGTAGCCTGGCCAATCAGCTGAGTCAGGTCACAGATTAATTTTTACTGGAAAAGAGCCAGCTCTTCTCCATTCATTTGTCACACAGGTATAAACAAAGATCATGGCCCAGGATTCATGATACACTGAAATTAATACCTGCAGTATCATAAAGATACTCACTAGACTTGAGAAAAGAGTGGAAGACATGAGTAAGACCCTTCACACAAAGATAAGGAATAACATAGCAAAAATAAAGGGTTCAATAAATGAACTAAGAAACACACTTGATGAAATGAACAGCAGGATGGGAGAAGCAGAAGAATGAATTAATGGCCTAGAAAAGAGAGTTTTGGAAAGTAATCAAGCTGAACAAAAGAAAGAAAAAAGAATTATTCAAAGTGAGAACAGACTTAGCAAACTCAGTGACTCCATCAAACATAATAACATTCATATTATAGGAGTCCCAGAAGGAGAAGAGAGAGAAAAAAGGGGCAGAATATTTATCAGAATAAATAATAGCTGAAAACTTCTCTAATCTGGGGAAGGAAACAGATACCCAGATCCAGAAGGTGCAGAAAACCCTAACAAAGCCAACAAAAGCATATCCACATCAAGATATAATTAAAATGGGGAAATATAGTAATAAAGAAAAAAATTTAAAGTAGTAAGACAAAATAAGACAGTTACATACAAGGGAAACTACTGAGGCTATCAGGGGATTTTTCAGCAGAAACTTTCTAAGCCAGAGGGGAGTGGCATGATACATTCACAGTGTTGAACTGGAAAAAAATATGTAGCCAAAAGTACTCTATCCAACAAGCTATTATTCAAAATAGAAAAAAGTAAAGAAGGATAGTGGCATAGTCAGTTAACTGTCTGACTTTGACTCAGTCATGATCTCAGGGTTTTGGGACTGGACCCTGCATTGGGTTCTATGCTTAGCAGGGAGTATGCTTTTCCCTCTCCCTCTCCCTCTGCCCCTCTCTCAACTTGTGCTCTCCCTCTCTCTTTCTCAAATAAATAAAATATTAAAAAAAAGAAATAGTTTCCAAAACAAAATCTAAAGGAGTTCATGACCAGTAAACCAGTTCTGCAAGAAATATTACAGGAGACTCTTTGAGTAAAAGGAAAGACCAAAAGTGACAGTATGAAGGTAGGAAATAAGCAGTAAAAATAACTATTTCTGTAAAATATCAGCCAAGGAACTCAAAAGACAAAATAATATAAAATATGACACCATATATCTAAAATGTGGGGAAGAGGAGAATTAAAAATGGGCTCAAACTTAAATGACTATCAATGTAATATAGACTGGTATGTGCAGAAGATATTATATGCAAACCTAATGGTAACCACAAATCAAAAGCCACTAATCAACACGCAAAGAATAGAGAGAAAGAAACATAAATATATTACTAGAGAAAACCAGCAAACTATGAAAAAGAGAAAGATAAGACCTTAGGAGAAAAATCTTCAGAAACAACCATAAAACAAGCAATAAAATGGCAATAAATACACTCCTGTTGATAATCACTTTGAATGTAAATTGACTAAATATTCCAATAAAAACACAAAGGGTGACAGAATGGATTAAAAAAAAAAAAAAAAAAAAAAAAGAACCAACTACATGTTACCTACAAGAGTCTTATTGAAGATGTAAAGACACATGCAGATTGAAACTGAGAGGATGGAGAAATGTCTATCATGCAAATGGATGTCAAAAGGCCAGAGTAGCAATATTTATATTAGACAAAATAGACTTTGAAACAAAGACTGTAACAATAATATATATTACATATATAATATATAAAAATAAAGAGGACAATCCAACAAGAAGATATAACAATTGTAAATATTTATGCACCCAACATAAGAGAAATTAAATACATAAAATTGTTAATAACAAACATAAAGGAACTAATGAATAATAATAATACAATAATAGCAGGGGACTTAAACAGCCCAGTCACATCAATGGACAGATCATATAAATAAAAAATCCACAAGGAAATAATGGCTTTGAGGGACACACTGGACCAGCTATTTTTAACACATATATTCAGAACATTCCATCCTAAAACAGCATAATACACATTCTTTTCAAGTGCACGTGGAACATTCTTCAGAATAGATATTAGGCCACAAAACAATTCTCAATAAATTCAAAAAGAACAAGGTCATACCATACATCTTTTCTGACCACAGCACCATGAAACTAGCAGTAAATCACAAGAAAACATCAGGAAAGACCAGATATACATGGAGGTTAAATAACTAGCTACTAAACAATGAATGAGTCAATCAGTAAATAAAAGAACAAATACATAATACATGGAAACAAATGAAAATGAAAAGCAACAATTCAAAATTTTGGGGATGCAGCAAAAGCAGTTCTAATAAGTTTATAGCAAACAGGCCTACCTCAAGAAGACAGAAAAATCTCCAGTAAACAACCTAAACTTACACCTAAAAGAGCTGGAAAAAGAACAACAAATGAAACCTAAAGCCAGTAGAAGGAAGGAATTAATAAAGATTAGGGCAGAAATAAATGATATAGAAATTTAAAAAGCAATAGGATAGATCAATGAAACCAAGTCTTAACCAAATTAAGTCTCACCAGACCTATAAAGAAAAAAAAAGAGAAAGGACTCAAATAAATAAAATTACAAATTAGACAGGAGAAATAACAACCAACACCACTCAAATACGAAAATATAATGAAAAACTGTATGCCAACAAATTGGACAACCTAGAAGAAATAGATAAATTCCTATAAACATATAAATTACCAAAACTGAAATGGAAGAAATAGAAAATTTAAGCAGAGTGATTATCAGGAAAGAAATTGAATCAGTAATCAAAAAACTCCCAATAAACAAACACCCAGGACCATATGGCTTCACAGGTGAATTCTACCAAACATGTATTCACCTTAAACTACTCCAAAAATCGAAAAGGAAGGAAAACTTTCAAATTCATTCTATGAGGCCAGCATTACCCTAATACCAAAACAAACAGAAACAACAACAAAAAGGAGAACTACAGGCCAATATCACTAAAGAATATAGATGCAAAAATCCTCAACAAAATACTAGCAAACTAAACCCAATAATACATTTTTTAAAAATCATTCACCACAATCAAGTGGGATTTATTTCTGCATTGCAAGGGTGGTTTGATATTCATAAATCAATCAACATGATGCATCATATAAATAACAAAGATTAAGAACCATATGATCATTTCAATAGATACAGAAAAAGCATTTGACAAAGTACAATATCCACTCATGATAAAAACCCTCAGCAAATTAGGTTTAGAGGGAACATAATACGATAAAGGACATTTATGAAAACTCACAGTTAACATCATCCTCTATGGAGTAAAAATGAGAGCCTTTCCCCTAAGGTCAGGAACAAGACAAATCCACTCTCACCACTTGTATTTAACATAGTACTGGATGTCTTAGCTACAGTAATCAGACAACAAAAAGAAATAAACAGCATCCAAATCAGTAATGAAGAAGTCAAACTTTCACTATCTGCAGATGACATGACACCATATGTAGAAAACCCAAAAGACTTCACCAAGAAACTGCTAGAACTGATAAATGACTACAGTAAATTATAGAATATAAAATCAATGTGGCATTTCTACATACTAATAATGAAGCAGCAGAAAGAGAAATTAAGAAAGGAATCTCATTTTTAATGCACCCAAAATAATAAGATACCTAGGAATAAACCTAACCAAAGAGTGAAAGACCTGTACTCTGAAAACTATAAAATACTGATGAAAAAACTGAAAATACCAATGAATGGAAAAACATACCATGTTCATGGATTGGAAGAAGAAATATTGTTAAAATGTCTGTACTACCCAGAACAATCCATACTGTTAATGCAATCCCTATCAAAATATCAAAAGTGTTTTTCACAAACAATTCTAAAATTTGTATAAAACCACAAAACACCATGAATACCCAAAGCAATCTTGAAAAAGAAAGCTAAACTAGAGGCATCATAATTTTGTACTTCAAGTTTTATTACAAAGCTACAGTAATCAAAACAGTATGGTACTAGCACAAAAATAGACACATGGATTAATAGAACAGAACAGAAAATCTAGAAAGATACCTGCAATTATATGATCAATTAATCTTCCACAAAACAGAAAAGATTATCCAATGGGAAAAACACAGTCTCTTCAACAAATGGTGTTGGGAAAACTGGAAGCAACATGGAAAAGAATGAAATTAGACCACTTCCTTACACCATACACAAAAATACATTCAAATGGATTAAAGACCTAAAGGTGAGACCTGAACTATAAAAATCCTAAAAAGAGCACAAGCAGTAATATCTTTCACAGCAGTTGTAGCAACTTTTTTTCTAGATAGATCTCCTTGGGCAAGGGAAACAAAAGCAAAAATAAACTATTGGAACTTCATCAAAATAAAAAACTTTTGCACAGCAAAGGAAGCAACAAAACTAAAAAGCAACCTATGGAACGGAAGGAGATATTTCCAATGACATATCAGAAAGGAGGACTATTCTAAATATATAAAGAACTTACAAACTCCACACCCCTCCCCAAAATCCAATTAAAAATGGGGAAAAAATATGAACAAACATTTCTCCAAAGAAGACATACAGAGGGCCAACAAACACATGAAAACATGCTTATGATCACTTATCATCAAGGAAATGCAAATCAAAACTATAATGATATATCATCTTCCACCTGTAATAATGGCTAAAATTGAAAAACATAAGAAACAACAATGTGGGCAAGGATGTGGAGAAAGAGGAACCCTCTTGCACTGTTGGTGGGAATGCAAACTGGTGCAGCCACTTTGGAAAAACAGTAGGGGTGTTCATCAAAAAGTTAAAAATAGAACAACTCTACAATCTAGCAATCTCACAACTGAGCATTTACCCAACAATACGAAAACACTAATTCAAAGGGATACATGCATCCCTATATTTATAGCAGCATATTTACAATGGCAAAATCATGGAATCAGCCCAATTGTCCACCAATTAATGAATGGATAAAGAAATGTTGTATATGTATACAATGCAATATTAATTCAGCCATAAAAAAGAAAAAGATCTTGCTATTCACTGGGTGTTATGCTGTATGTTGGCAAATTGAATTCCAATTAAAAAAAAAAAAAGAAATCTTGCTATTTGCAACAACATGGATGGAGCAAGAGAATATAATGCTGACTGAAGCAAGTCAGTCAAAGAAAGACAAATATCATATGATTTCACTCATATGTGAAATTTAAGAAACAAAACAAATGTGCAAAGGGATAAAAAGAGAGAGAGAGATCAAGAAATAGACTCTTAATTATAGAGAACAAACTCATGGTTACCAGAGGGGAGTGGGGTAGGGAGACGGGTTAAGTAGGTGATGGGGATTTAGGGCACATTTGTCGTGATGAGCACTAGGTGATGTAAGAAATGTACACTTGAAACTAATATAACACTGTATGGTAACTAACCAAGTAAAAGAAAAACTTAAAAAAATAAATATAATAAAAAAACTTAAAAAAGAAAAAGAATAGTAAGTTTGAACCTCCAGTTTGTTAGCTGAAGAATTAAAATGTATGCATAATTTATATTGTGTATACACAAATTAGCAATGCAATTATAGATCATAATACATACTCTAACACAAATATACTCATATTCATCCCATAACCCACACAGAAGAAAGCATCCCATGCACACCCTCAGTGGTAAAGGCCAGCATCCCCCAAGGCTGGTAGCTCTTCCTCCCAAACCACTCTCACAGTGGCAAACAAGAAATCATCCCCTACCCTGGAAGTGATCAGTGCCCCAGCAGGTGTTGGGGCATAGTGTGCCATGAGAAATACACCTAGGTTGATCACCCAGGTGCAGGTGGAGACTATCAAGAACAGAGAGTGGGTGATGAATGGAGGAAATTTTCATGTAGGAAGGAAAACATTTTTTGCATGGTCATATACTTTCTCTTACACATGGATTGTCTATTTTCCTTTAGTGAGAGGGAAGTGGGAACTTATCATTCTTTGTGAGTCCAAAGTACTTTGTTTTTTTTAAAGACTTGATTTATTTATTCATGAGAAACACACAGAGAGAGGCAGAGACATAGGAAGAGGGAGGAGAAGCAGGCTCCATGCAGAGAGCCCAATGTGGGACTCAATACCAGGACTCCAGGATCACGCCCTGAGCCAAAGGCAGACAGACGCTCAGTCACTGAGCCACCCAGGCATCCCAGTCCAAAGTACTTTTATGCTTTACTACCACCCCCTAAATCCATTGTCATGATTCAACTTATATCCCAGATGAGCCATCTCACCCTTTGAATATAACCTTTTGAAACAAATGATATTATATGGAGCTTGAATAGAGGACACTGTATGGTAACTAACCAAGTAAATGTAAAACTTAAAAAAATAAAATAAATAAAATAAAAAACTTAAAAAGACATATCACCTCAATAAGGAGATAAGTGAGTTTACTTTCTCTTTTTCCTAGTTTCCATAAGTTGTCTTTAGTGACAGTATCATAACATAATGATATCATGAAAATAGCATCACAAAATTATATTTTAAAAATCTGTGATACAAACAGGACTCAAATTATCATAAATTTTGTACTTTCCCAACAAATAAACTAGTTCAGCTAATTCTGGAGAGAACTAAGCATTTGCCCCATTATCCGTGTGACATCTGCACTTGTGATACTTATTCAAAGGAATGCAGATGGAGAAACAACCTTCCATCCTTGAAAGCTTATCCTGGGTATCAGAGGAGTTAAAGGAAATCAGCTAACCCAACACTTCACTGACTGACACTTTAATAAAGGCTTATATATTCCATCTCCATTGACAAGCCATTCTTATTCATTCAAGCTAACATGAATTTTCTTCTTTTTGAACACCCACAGCTGTCCATAGTATTTGAAGGTCATAATCTACTTTGTATTGTTAGTAACTCCATGTGTGTATGTGCGTGTATGTGCATTTGTGTTGATTATAAATTCCATGAGACTGTTATTTTTCTCTGAATTGCTCCTTAGTGCCCTGCATGTAGCAAATAGGCATAGGGGAAAAGGTCTAAGATGCAGTCATTGATGAGCAAGACAGCAGCATACTGTCACTTTCAGCCAAGGGCAGATCACTTCCAGAATAAGGGTGTGGCTGACTCTAAAAGGTTAAGTGAGCCTCATTTGGGATTCTGACCATATCTCAAAGACATTGTGACTGTCTTCTAGATCATCCATTTGTATATCATCCTTATCTACTCTCTTTGTACCCACTCTGGTCTAGAAATGATGGGTTATTAGTAAAAGGTAATGTTCTTACATGTCCTGAGAAGATCAATTTCCATGGTAAGTGATCATTACTAATTAATTTCCTAAAACTTCCTGATGTGTGAGTGTACTCCTTTCCTTCAAAAAGACTGAAGGACTTCCACAGTTGCTAATGTTTGGTGATTATCTTAGAAAAACTCTCTTTGAGAGTTATATTTAAGAGTTTGTGTTAATATCTTCTCAGTGTATTCCAGTGATTTATTACTGTATAGAAAATTACCCCAAAACTTAAGAGGGTTAAAACAATAGTAATTTTATTATCTCCCCTCGATTTGGGAAGGGCTCAGCTTGGTGGTTCTGGCTGGGTCCCTTGTGAGGCTGTAGTCATGGTGAGTAGACCTGGTGCAGCAGGTGCTACAACATCTAGGAGCTGGTTAAGCATCTCTCTGTTCATGTAGTCTCAAGATCTCCATGTGGTCACTCCACAGGGGCTAATTTGGGCTTCTTTACACTACGGTGACTTTAAAGCAGTTACTGTTTGAACAGTAACTCTGTAAAAGAGTTCATTCCACTGAGAAAAGTGAAAACTGCATTGCCTTTACACCTAAGTCAAAATGACAAAAGTCATTTTAAACTGTTCTCTATTAGCCAACATAATAGCTTGCCAAGTTTCAGGGGAAGACCCCAACTCTCAATGGGAAGAAAGTAGGGATGGGAGATAGTGTTTCCATCTTTGGAAATGCCATCTGCAATTTATATATATATATATATATATATATATATATATATATATATATATAAAATTGCATTCCATGTGATTAGTAATCTTTTCAATTTGCTGAATTGTAACGCAGTTTCTACCACTGGCAAAAAAAAAAAAAAAAAAAAAAAGGATAATTTTCTAGTCAGTGTAATAATCTGTAACTACTGGGTGGTTAGGGTGGGAGTAGTCTTCCTGTTTTGGTTCTGGAGAATACTACTTAGGACACACACCTATGACTTATAAGAAAGGAGCAATAAGTAATAACTCTAATCTTTTTGAAATTCCTAGAGTTATAAGTTTTTAGAGTCCTGCTGTTCTCATCAGAGTTTCCCTATTCATAGCAAAGTTT
This sequence comes from Canis aureus, assembly GCF_053574225.1. Classification (NCBI taxonomy): domain Eukaryota; kingdom Metazoa; phylum Chordata; class Mammalia; order Carnivora; family Canidae; genus Canis; species Canis aureus. Next base: position 18,473,540 of record NC_135642.1, on the reverse strand, counting down.
TTTTTCTACACAGAGACTCAACACCCAAGAAAAGATGGCTCTTGTGTTGCATTGGAGGACAATGGCAAATATACTTCGTTTCCTGGCATTTCTGATGTAGCAAGTAACAGTAATGTAGACATCTAGAGCACTTTTCACTCTGGAAGGTGGCTATTAACCCAAACAATGTCAACCTGTAATATTTAAAACTTTAAACTTTTGGTAGCACCTCCACAGATGTTTCCTTATAATAGAGCTATCAAAGGCTGGTATTAATCTCCTTTGAATGATGAGGAAAGGGAGACAAATGGGAGATCAAGTGGCATAAGTCATATAGCTTGCTGGTGGCAGAGTGGGGATAAGAACGTAGGACCCCCATTTGCAGGCTAAGGCTCCTCCTGCTCAGTTTTATGGAGCAGAACAGGCGTAAATTTTTGTGCAGCTGCAGAGACAGAAAAAGTAGCTGAGCCTCCCTTTCCTGTATATCGCAAAGTGTACCCTTTAGAAGTGTGGTTATAGACCACTTCTCTGATAGGAAGAGGTAAAGGGGAAGTCTTAGGTTTCTAATGGTCTCAAAGACTGTCGAGTAGGTAACAAATCTAGGAAACATCAGCATTTGATGTAAATAATACTGTTAATAGATTTTAACCAAACTTCACAGAAAATATTGCTGACATATTGTGGATGCAAGGTTTGCTAGTCATTCAGAGTCTCTTCTCAAGCTATTTATGCCCATTATAATATAATGACTGTAATTAGGATGAATTTTAGCTGCCTTTATAATGCTAGAAATTATATACAATGAGGGGGGGTGTGGTAAACTCAGAGGAAAATATTCGTAATTCATACATTTAAAACTTAGCTAATTATCTCATTTAGTTAATCCAATATCAATAACAACCTAAGGAATTTAGGGATGTAGGTGATCTCAGTGTAGAGATGTGGCAGTCACCTCCTGTGCTCCATCCCTCCCAACCAAAGAAGCTATAGAGAAATCAGCCTTTGATAGGTTACAAATACTTTCTCTGTTTTACTCCTTGGATTGAAATATTTCATATTAACAGATATTCATAATATATTATGGTTGGGAACATATTCAAACCAACCTTTCTAAAAAAGTAAAATGTATTTGGTATGATCCCATAAAAACATTTCAGCATATGGAGTCCTCTAAGACCAGTTATTATTATTTTTTCAATCACCTGGGATCTACTATTGCCAAAAATCATGCCAATGTCTATAGTTGAAAGATAGCTATGCATTTTGAAACTCCTGCAAATAAACACTTAAAAGACAAATGGTATATCAGACTATTATATAAATGACATTTTGCCTGCATTCTTTTATAGTAATAAACATATCATTTATCTTGCTTGTTGTAACAGAATATTCCATTTTTGTCTTTGCATTGGTCATTTTTCACTACATCTTGTTCCCATCCCCTCCATTTGCATTACAATTTTTGTTGTTTCTGACTAGTGTCCACTTTAGTTTCTTTTCAACATTATTTACTCTATATTTCCTTACTCTGTTTAACCTGACTTTCACTTTCCAGAGTGAAAAAAATCCAGAGGATTTTTTTTTACATTAAGTCCAATTACAAGGGTGAAGAACATACTTTGGGATTAGGAATGATTGCTCAGGAAAGAGAGAGAGATTGGAAGGCATGTGATCTACATAAGTGACATAGTTCATATATATGTCTAAGAAAGACCAAATGAGACTCATAAAAAAGATACAAAATAGTATTATATAAAGTGAGTGTCTAGAAGCTAACAGGACACTATAATTAACCTCATAGGGCTGCCATGTAAATCTAAGTGTGAAGCAGAGTATCAGAAGGATGGTGGCATTTCAAAGGAAAAAGAAGGAGCAAGTTACACAAGGTGATGACAAATAGATGAGCTTAGTTGTAGCGTTTGGTTTCCTAAAGGTCAAGAAAAGATAAGCTGAGTTACAGCAATAGATTCTCATGCGTGTTCCATAAATTTGTCACAATTCTCCTTCCTTTTTTTTTCCTTTTCATGTGCTAAACTACCTGAATGCATATACTTTAAATTATCTCAATATCCTTACCACTAACTTCCTTCATGTCAGACAACCTAGTTGCATTTCATTTTGATCAACAAGAAGTTCTCAGAGATCACCAATGACCTGATTTATTTTTGTTTTTGAGCTCAGCCTCTCCTATATTAGGCTTCATTCACCATCATTTTCCTGACTTTATTTCAGAAACATTGTACACTTGGTTTCTTTTCTAGATTGAGGCCTGCCAAAGACTTTCTTAAAAAGTGGTTGTGGGCAGCCTAGGTGGCTCAGAGGTTTAGCGCTGCCTTTAGGCCAGGGTGTGATCCTGGAGACCCAGAATCCAGTACCACGTCGGGCCCCCTGCATCGAGCCTGCTTCTCCCACTGCCTGTGTGTCTGCCTCTCTCTCTTTCTCTCTGTGTGTGTCTCACTCTGGTCTCTCATGAATAAATAAATAAAATCTTTAAAAAAAAAATGTGGTCCTCCCATCTCCTTCATGCATAAATGGCAGTTCTCTTCCAAAGTTTAGTTGGGGTTCTTGTCCTCTTTCCTCAATGTTCTGTTCTTTTCCAGTCAATAATTCCCACATGCGACCCAATACATGTTTGCATGTAACTCTCCCAATGCAATCCCCAGCCCCATATTTCTTACTGACTATAAGTTGTCATCACAGATTTCTTGCCAATAATAAGTGAAATGTAACCTCAGCCAAGTTTGTTATAAAGTCACTATTCAAAATTCATGGCAAACCCCCACTTTCCTGTCTTTTTCTTTGACTTTGTTGATGATGATGATAATTTCTTAACTGCTTGTGCCCTTCCTCATGGGAGGACATCTTCAGGTTCTCTCTTTCATTTCTTCATTCTGCCTATATTTCTTTCTCCCTTTTAAGTCTTAGACACATTTCTTCCTCTGTTTCTGAAACTACAGTCTTCATCTAATTTCTAACACAGTCACAACTGTTCAAGGCTATTCACCACCCCCCTGGTGTCTATCCCTTCTTTTGTTCTCCTAAATTCAACTTATATGTGAGCAACTTGCTTTTATGTAACTCTCCCGACTCATCATAAAGCGTGTGCTCAATAAATGTTGGAGGTTGACATTTCCTGTCACCTGAGACTATACCTTAGATGCATTGTATTTCCCCCCTTTTTTCCTTAGTGCCTGGAATACTTTTTGAAATGAAACTATAATCTTCCTTGTATTCAAACTCCTCTAGGTAATTGTGATCTTTTGGGGAAAAAAATTTAGTAGTATCTTTGTGAAGGATTTTTAAAGATTTAAGTGAGTCTTTTTCTTTCCTTCCTTCTTTTTTTTTTTTTTTCCTTGAGATCTCACAGTTACTTTTTATCTGATTTTTATTGTCTGCTTAATTTGGCCTCTAAGCCCACAGGGCAGAAATTAGGTATAAAAGTGTTCAGTCATGAGAACAGCATCGGCACTTAGTCAATAATGCACTGTCTACTTCTAGCTCTGCCTTTGCAAAGTGAATGAGAAAATCCCACACGGAAAAGGCTGTAATGAAAAGATACACCATGGCCAAGAGGATATTGTACAGATCATATCATCACTTAGGTCACATGATAAATTTTCTCTGTAAAGGAGAGTTCACACATTCAGAGAAGAAAGTACATCCAAAATTACAGTGTTGGCACAGATCAGACCAAATTGTTTCAGTTGTTTCTAGTAACCATATAAAAAGAAACACAGAATAATCTTCAGTGGGGTATAATTAAAGACTTCTAGAGAATTGATCTGTATAAATACATAGATTGTAAGTATTCAGTTTATATAAGTTTTTAAATAGAAGTGAGCTGACTCGCAAACATTATTAAAAATGTACACAAACTACTCGCTTCTTGGTACATAGCTATTATTTGATTACAAAAATAAAACATAGCTAATGAAATAATTTTCAGAGTATATGCTCAAATTAATTGGCCCAGTGGTCTAATTATAACATGCAAAGAATACAAGGTGATCCCCTTCTTTCATTGCATAGAAATCACAAATTAAAAATTCACAAAGCTCCAGTTTTTACATGAATGCTTTTTAGCTTCCCTCTTTAAATTGGTAGACTCAAATGTTTTTATCCTTTCCCCTTCTACTTGTTCCTAAAATGTCACCCTACCACTCTAGCTGCTTACCTATTTACAAGGTATTGCTGGGAGATAGCACCACCTCAAATGCATCTGCTAAATATGATGCACATCTGTGTTACAGATACTGTTCTAGACATTTGGTATATAATAGTGGGCACAATCAACAAAAATCCGCTCCCACATGGAGTTTACATTCTAAAGGTGGGGGACAAACAATAAATGAAATGAAATAAATGAAAAAATTACATGGATAAGCAGAATTAGGGATACCCAGGGTGAGGACAAGGACAAATGATCATGGTAGGCCTCATTAAGGAAATATTTGAGCAGACTTAAATGAGGTGAAGGAGTTAGCCATCTGTGGAAAGAGCATACCTGGGAGAAGAATAGCCAGGTGCAAAGGTTTTGGGGCAGGAGCATTTCAAGAGGGTCTCAGGAATGGCAAGGGGACCAGTGTGGCTAGAGCAGATGGTGGTGGGAGGTTTTATGAGAGGAGAGGGGAGACATAAGAAAGAGTCAAATCTCATAGGACATAATGAGTTGTTAAAAGGATTTTGGCTTTTACAGTGTGTGAGATGAAAATCCATTATGGGATTTTGAGCAGGAGTGACAGGGTCTTATCTATATTTTAAACGATCATCCTGGCTGCTATATTGAGATTGCTTCTAGGGAATCAAGAGAGGAAGCTAAGAGACAATTTAGGAGGCTTTTGCAGTCAAGAGATGATGGCAACTTGTATGAGAGTGGTTGCAATGGAGGTGGAGAGAAGTGGTAGGATTAAGGATATATTTTGAATATAGAGTCAATAAGGCTTTTCTGAAAGATTATATGTGAAATATGAGAGACAAGACAAGTCCAAGATAACTCCAAAGTGCTTTCTTTGGTCTGTGTAACTAAGATGGGGAAGATACAAGTTGAAAAAACTTGGGCAGGGGGGATCAGAAATTTACTTTAGGACATGTTAAGCCAAACAATTCATTCACACTATCCAAATTCAGTAACAGTTAGAAATTAGAAGTTCCAGGAATGAGACAGCATTTATAAGCCGCTCCCTAACTTATTCCAGATTTTGCTAGAAGCTTAAGTCACAGCAAGGGCATAGAGTGAGAAAGAAAACTTGTATAGTAGGCTCATGAATCAAAGGGATTCTCAGGGTATTATTTTTGGTTCTTTCAAAGCAAACAGTAGGGAGAGGGGAAACGCAGGATGCCATTTAGAAGAAACACCAAGCCCAAGGTTTTTATTTTGTCTCACCTGTAGAAAAAATAAAATTCATAATTACAGTAAATTAGCTGAATCATCTTCACTGCTATACAGGTCTCTTGAAGGAGATTCTCCTTTAGTTGGAGGAAATGAAAGTAACTAAGAGCCAGCCAGCAAGGTTGGTATCCAAGGTGGGAGATCACTTCTTCTTCCTCTCAAACTAGATATTGCTTAGTTACTTTACTAATTTCAGACTGTTGTGGGTGGGGAATGATTTGGGATGAAAGAACATAATCAATATCAAGTACGCAAATGTGCAGAGGGAAATGTACACGATTTATTTTCAGTTAGACTATAACTGATTATTTAAAAACTTCCCTGACCTGCTTATAGATAACAAATAATTTTGACACATTGACTCATTGACTCATTCAACAGTAAATATTTAATATTGCTCACAAACATCATGGATTGTATTAGTGGTGGGGGTAAAAAACATAATAAGACATGACCCCTTACCTAAATACTACTGTGTGCCTTCCAAGCCTATATGAAGGTTACTTCTTACAATAATCTGAATGGGCTCATAACAAGATTTGGAATGGCCACAAGACAGCAACTGGCTATTATTCAGATATTTGCCTGAATAAAACACTGGAAACCTCTCTTGTAGAGTGAAGAAGGAAATCCTTTTTTAAGGGTCAGTGAGGGACAGACAACTGAACCATTATTTTAAATGTTGGTTCCAAGCAATCATTTTTCCACAATATTTTTTTACATTATAGGATTTAAAAAATTAAATTTCTATGTTAGAGAAATATTTTAAATATATATTAATTATTTAGAGTCTACTAAAGCATCACAAATATTATATGTATTAGTCAGGTCAGGCTAACAATTATGTGTTAAGAAATAACCCCCAAATCTCAGCACCATAACACAGAAAGTCAAATTTTTATTTACACTGCATATCTAATATGGTAGCAGGCTCTCCCTCCTAGAGTCACTTCGAGATCAAAATATTGGAACATTTAGCTTCCTCAGGGGATGAGATACTGCTTCACTAAGCATTGGTTTCTTACTGCCTCAGCCTGGAAGTGACTTATATTACTTACCTTAAAGCCCTAAGGCCAAAGTTAGTCATATTATTAAACTATAAGGATCCTAGGAATATGAGGAATATTTGATGAGTAATTTTCTTTTCCATATCATCTTTCTGTTTATTTTTTTAAGGAAATTAAAACAAAATAACATGACTTGGAGATAGGGTCTTAGTGACCCAAAGTATGATTCTTCTTTAAAATGTCTATAGAACTAAAATAAAATGTATGCAGAAGTCAGTGAAAAACATTTAAAAAAAACCTATCTCAATTCTTAATAAAAATCAGACAAAAGGATCAAATTATTCTAATCTGTAGCGCTTCTACCTAGAAAGATCCCCATATGAATCCTGTCCCTCTCAAGACCAGAATAAGCCAAACTGAGTCAGAGCATTCTGAGGGTCTAGCAGACAGCAGCCTCAGCACCTCCCTTAGCTAAAGTGGTCACAAAGAAATTAATCTGGCCCAACCACCTAGAGAGGCACACAGCCTTAGATTGCCATAGGCAGTTCATGGTTTCTCATCAGGGTCTTTGAGCATGTATATTTCAGGACATAAGGCATACATGGAAAACAGAGTTTCCACCATTCCACGAAGCCAAATTTTATCATAGAAGATGGAGACATAGTGGAGGAAGACCATAATCTATGTTGCTAATAGTTCGAAGGATTATGAATCAAAGATATGGACTGAGATGGTTCACCAACCAGGCTGCTTCTACTGCAGCAACCTCACAGAAATTTCAGACTGTAGTTTAGAATATTTCCTTCTTCATTTGGGAAAAGAGTCTGTTCAAGTATGACTGCAATGAAAGCCCAGCTTACCCACCACCTAATGCAAACCACAAAGTCTATGAAGAATAAAGCAAACTATATAAAGGGGCTGAAACTTGAACATGTTTCCAACATGGTTTAGTTTAAAATCTGGCCATTCTCCACTAATTTATAATCCAGTGATTTTTTTTTAACATTTATTATCTTTCTTTGGGATCAAGATAAAGCTGTTAAAGAACTGTGGTCTCTGTCTCTGTGTCTCTGGCTGTCTCTCTGTATATGTGTGTGTGTGTTTCTGATAACCAGCTGTGCTTAGTCCCTCTGAAAGGTCAAAAGGAGGCCCCTTTTTTCTTCCCATCTGGCATATTTCTTACAAAGAACACACTGATATAAACACACATATTCCTCTTGTGTACCAGGCCTTGCCCTTGGATTGATTCTGGGTTAGTCAATGGTCCCTCACATATGATTCAGAGGGAGCTATGCCATGTGAGACCACACATTATCTATTTGTAGAATGAATTCTATATTCCAGACACTATTTATGTGCTGTGTAGGACATAAAGTGGACCAAACACAGACTCAACTCATTAAGTAGCTTTAGTCCAAGTTTATTACCTGCATTTCATTACTCTTCTTGAAAACTGAGGAAAACAAAGTTTTATTTATATATCACTGCTTATGGAGGCAACAAAATAAGGGTAACAGCAGAAAATCATTAGGATGGCATATCGCAAGAAAAGAGACAGAGGGATGGAAGATGGAAGAAGGAAAATATATTCACTTTGATTCAGTTTATTCCTTTTCAGCCAGAACTCTGTTCCCTCTACTTCAGTTCCACTTTACTGTCAGCATGTTGAGTATTTCAATTTGAATGTTCGATCTAGGATGCACCCATTTCAAAAGGATTAAACACTTATTCCCAAACTGCTTCCTTTAAACTTTCTTATTTTTATCAATCTTTTCAATATTCATCACCAGACTTGAAACTACAGTTACAGTGTTTTTCCCCTTCTCCTTCAGCTCCCAAACATAGTTACTTACTCTGCTCAATTTTATCATGCATCAATTCTCATTTTATATTATCACTACCACCATCTTAACTGAGGCCTCATCTTTTCCTATCCAGATTGTCATCATTGTTTCATACTTGGCTTTCTCACTTTATTGTGTCAACTCTACACCATCATTTATGATTTCAGTGACCTTCTTGGGATGTTGAGGTTTACTGAGATAATGAAAACTTATGTCCTTGCTTAAAATCTTAACATTCAGAATTTTGATATAATTACTGAGTGCCTATCTCATAGCTTACATTTTCAAAAGCATAAAGAATCTGTGGACAGAATGCAACTCTCACAGGACTAAGGATTTCTTTCTCTTAATCTTTTCCACATCTTATAATTGAATTGATTTTGACATCTAAGCCATATTTTACGTTTACCCCATTATGTTTACTTTGAAAAGAGACTAACAGTGATCCAAGGATTCCAAGGTTGTGGTGGTGTATCTAGGTGAATCATCTGTCTCCCACACTCCACACCTTCACTGAGTTCTTCACCTAAGTAATTATTAACCTCAACAGAAACTCAGTCCCAGAATGCATGATCCATGAAACACTGAATTGCAATGTTTGACAGAAAAAGACTTTGGCAAAATAAAGTAAAAGATATATATTAAATGCAGCCAATTTTTATTAAAATCTAAGCCCTAGTGTTTTGAGGCAAAACCATTATTTATTTAGCCTGAGAAGTTGACTGGTTAATGAAAAGCCACTGAAGTCTCCATTGTTGCTTTTATTGCTTTTATTCTACATGACAAGCTGTTGTTTAGAAGACGCATTTTATAATGGTAAGATATTTGGATACATGCCTAAGAATCAAGAAATGTAAAACCTTTTATTAGTATTCTAGTAATGCAAATAACTCAAAGGCTTGATGCAAACTTACATTTGCATTGTCCACAAAAAGAGCTCGGCAAGAGTATAAAAGGTTGAAAGGTTAAGAGTATAATTACATGAGAAGTAATAATATCTAAAATATTGAAGTGGCAATAGCATTTATCACAATTGGTGATTATAGATTATAGCTTATTAATAGCTTATAAATAGTGATTTACCACTGCAATCTTAGCACTTAGCCCACTGTCTGGTACAAAAGCTCAGAAAATTTTTGTGGAAAGAATCAATTCTTTTCAGTACATTACAAACATCCATTCATAAGTAATAGGTGAGTCACTTTACCCACTCTTTAAAAATACCTCATTAAGTTTTTGACAATCACTGACGGCCCATTTTATTTTATGGTTTTAAAAATAATTTTTCACATCTTAAAAATTCACACTTCTCACCAAAGCAAAAAGGACTTTGATTTGGTCATTCAGATTTTTAGTTTTTCTAAGCTGAATTATTTTAATTTGGAAAACACAGTAGCTCTCCCAAGAAATGTCTAGACCAGCTCATCATTTAGAGTTAGTTTTAGAGCTGCTTTTTCATATGAAGTGTAGTCACATGATCTTTTCAGTACATTTGCTTATCATGCTTCCTCTGAAAGCCTAGTTACTTCACCTTTTATTTTATTTTATTTTTTTTGGCTCATTACTTACTAACTCTTAATTTATACAGATACATATGTTACACTATATATGTATTTTATTTTTATTTTATGTATTTTATTTTATTATATATGTATAGAAAGAGAAAGGAGGGGGAATGAATCAGAAAACTGTCAGCCTGTATAAGAAAATTTTTCCTACCTTCTGAAATTCATTGGCCTAAACATAAACTGCTCTATATTTGTTCCTATTGATCCATATTTAAAAGCCATATTTATTCAGGGTAATATTTTAACCCTCTCTTCTTATCTCCATTGTAAAAATAGAGGATGTAAGAATCAAATCTATATAGTTTTATAGAACGGACATTGGCTATTCTGCTTGTTTTCAATAAGGCATTAACAGGTCCGAAATTTCTCTTGGCTCTTTTGAATTCATTAATGATTTTCATGAACACACAGTTCTCCTCCTATAGAAGAAACAACTTTTAGGGCTTAACAGTCTCATGCATTGCTGAGTGCACTGGACCATCACCCTAGCCTAGCCATGTATCATCGCTGGCGGTTGGGTGGATATTTAAAACAATGAAATGGAATCATTACTTTTAACACTTTTCAAGGTTGTCTCAATGAATGCAAAGTCTTGTGCATACACATGATATTTACAAAATAAATAAGAGGCTTATTTATAACTATTATCCTTGTTTCAACAGAAACACTAAGACATATTTTAGTCGCATGAGATGTCTTGATGTCAGAGGCATTTTCAACTGTACTGTATCTGAAGTCTAAACTGTTCATTTCTTTTGTGCATGTGAATCACCAAGGGATACTGAAAACATCACAGAGAAAGTATTTTTGTGGGTGCCTTTGAAATTGGGGTCAGCATGATTCACTCACATCTGTATGCTGGACCTTTAGGAGTAATGACAAAACTGTACCTGCTGCCCATACTAGCAATGCTGCTAGTTGGCCCTAGGTCCCAACAGGGGTACTGGTGGTGGGACACAGGCAGGGGGAACACATTATACCCCTGAGAGGAAACATATGTTCTTTTCTAGCATTTTACATGTTTTCCTCCTGTCTCTCTGCTCTGCCTTAGCACTTCCAGGCAGAGACATATGGGTTTGACCTGCTACGAGGGAGACCCAGCCCACATTAGCCTGTCTCTGTCCCATTGTTTTTGCCCTTCCAGCTGCCTCATTAAAAACCATACATATTTTATATTGGAGGAGGCACAGTTAACTTGCTTTTCCCAAACCAGCCCCTAGCCTGATGAGATGCCAAAGAAAGAAAAATACTTTCTGGATGATCATAGACAATAAGCAAAAAACACATACCAAGGAAGTGATAGTTTGCAGTAATTGTCTTGTGCTAAAAAGGAAAAAGAATTCTCTTTTTCCCCCTCTCTGTAATAGAGGAAATAGTTTGGTTGACTAAGGAGACTTTTTGGAGAATAGGGAAAAGTAGGAGAGGAAGAATAAGGATTTAATGCTAAAGCCAAAAAGTAGCTGGCACATTGCACTTTTATTACTCTCCGTCACTCTATCAAAGTTCAACACCTCAGGGTACTTATAGGAATGGTTGCTAAATCAGGTTGGAAAGCTCACCACAGGAGCCTCTCACTTTGCAGATATACCCGTATGGGCCCCTTCTAATGATGGGCTCCAAACCAACATAAAAGGTACTTTGGCTGTGTTATATCATTTAAAGGTGCAAAAAAAGTAAGAAAACTTTCCATGGATGCCTGCTTAGTTACCACTAGGTAAGACCAGAACTTTCTAATCACTGGGAAGGTCAACTGGTGTGGTCACAAAAATCTGAGAGCTTTAAAATTCCCAGGAAAAGAATAGAAACTTTTTAAAGAAAAATCCTCTTAAAAACACCCTTGAACCATTTTAGTTTATTGATGGACTTTGACAGGACAGAACATAGTGGCCTTGACCATACAATACAACGAAAGTTGATTCAGAAGAGTACTATCTGTCCTATTGTATTCCTTTCCAGGCAGGTGTTTCCTGTAGAGCCAAGTGCTTATGGTCAACATACAACTCTGTTAGTGTTGTATTGCCTTACCAAGAAATATGCAATAGTCTAACAGCCCAGTATACTCACAGATACTGCAAATTTATGTCAAATAAAATCCCTCAGAAATTCACACTAGATTTTTGAAGGACTGGTGAGATGTGATATCTCATGATCTACTGGAATTTCATGTCTCTTCCATATGTAACAATACTATCTCACAGCTGTCTGACAATTTACTAATAAACTTCACATATTTTTATTTAATCCTTATAAGAACCCTAACCAAAAAGTACATTATTGTATAAGAGGACTCTGAAAATTTAAGAGAGTTATCAGTGGTCACACAGGCAGTGAGTAGCAGAATCAGGAACTGAACAGCTCAATATTTGTAATGATAACTTTGGTACTCTCAGCACTGTATCTTTATCATTGCTACCTCCAGCTTTCCTACTTTTAGGAGGGGGGTAGGACCTGAGCTCACACATGCCCTCACATACACAAATACTTGCTCTGAATCTTTCAGGGTAGGAATGCTCTCTTTTATCACAGATGTTCTCTATTTGTCCTTTCCTTCCTTCCCTTTCTTCCTCCTCCTTTTTCCCCCTACTCCTTCCCACTCTCTTGTCCATTCATGCAACTATATAATGCATCTAAATTGAGTACCTGAGTACCTACAATATACAATGTACATAAACACCAAGAGATGGGAAAATGAAAATCATGACACCCATCTTATCCATTTTTAAGAATCATTTCAAGCCCAAATCCACACTTGAAGACTTTTCTATCTCCCTATTCTTAGAACTCCTTTTGCTCTTATAACTAAAGTGTGCAGTTGTAGCTGAAAATAACTTTGGTCTCCTGCAAAGTGTGTATTGATTGATTTCTGTTTATACCATGTGTTCATATTAGCTCCACGATGAGGTTGTAAAATTTTTTATTAACATACATACATCATACTATTCTTTTTAACTCCCATGGTCCTGGATATTTTATATTATACAGTATATAATATGTACTAAATAAGTTCTCAGTGCTTGATTTGTTGGTACTTTGAATCTATTGTAATATGGCAGGTAGATGGCACCTAAATTCGCCTATTTATTGTGATTATTGATAATGCTCAGTTTCTCGCTTTTTCTATATTTTTTTTAAGGTCAGTTAATAAAACATCTGAATCTTAGACCTCCTCTGGGGAGCTAATGATTTCAAAGTAATTTGTCTGAGAGCAATTTATTCAATTATCCTATTTTATATATCACATTCCTTTTTTCTTTTTCCCTAGGAAGAATATACTAATTCTCTTAGTTTCCTCAAAGAGGGTTGGGAAAAAAGTTTAGTAAATCAGAAAGGGTGCCAGTATGACAAGTAAGAGTTTTCACTACTTCTGGGACACAGCTCTTAGAGTCATTATGATTATCATTACTAATTATATTATATATTATACAATTAATATTATATAATAATATCATTACTGAGAACACTAATTCTTTTAGAATTTGTAGTCAATAGCCCCCTCGGGGTTAGAGATGATCTCACTATTCCCATTTCCCAGCAGGCTTAAATGATATCCCCAAGGCCATATATTAAGCAAAGAGCAAGCAATAACTAACCTAGGTATCCTAATGTCATACTCAGCATCCTTTCCCATGTGTGTATTCTTCTTTTTAAAACAAAATTTGTGATATATAAAGGGTAACATCACTGAGACCAATGTTTTCCAAAGTGTTTTCCACAGATTTGTAATTCCATGGGATATTACAAAACATGGTAGAAAGAAGAGGGATCCAGTAAGTTTGGGAAATGCTAGGTTTAAAAAATGTTAAATTTCAGTATTTCTCAGAGCATTTACCCGGCTGTTAGGTGCTATGATGCTACAGAAGTGTGCAGCATTTCCTAGACTTATTAGACTGTGGAGCAGGTAGTAGACAGCAGTTATGTGTTCAGTGTTTCTCAAACTTATGTGATCAATGGATCATTACAGTGACCAACAGCTCCTAAGATTTGTGTCCCACGACACATAGTTGGGGCAATACTGCTCTCTATCAACTCCTTTTTCTCCCTATTAAAGTGTTTCAATATCATCATGTCTTTATTCTTTTTAAATATTTTATTTATTTGTGTGTGTGTGAGAGAGAGAGAGAGAAAGAGAAAGAGAGAGAACACAAGGGGCTGGGCAGAGGGAGAGGGAGAAGCAAATTCCCTGCTGAGCAGGGAGCCTGAGACAGGGTTTGATGTTTGGATTCCTGGATCATCACCTGAGCCAACAGACACTTAACTGAGCCACCTAGGCACCCCTCAATATCATGTCTTTAAATTAAAGGAAATGGTACTATCATTGAATATGGATCTTACTTCAGGAAGATCACAAAAGAAAATGCAAATATGTCTTACTATACCCTACTGGCATATGAAATTGCATTTGGTATCTGACTTATTAATTTCTTTTTACTACAGTTTAACCTGTATAAAGAAGCATGTTATTTTTACCATTTAAACCTTATCAGTAAAAGAATCTTTATGTCTTTTTAACCAGAAATATTCTCTTCGGATTTATGACTTGCATCTGGCAGAGAAAACTATGTAATTTATACAATTCATTAGCACAGTAGTAACAAGAATAAGAGTCACAGCAGCCCATAGGATCTTACAAAACAAATCTGAAACTAGTCCTTGCTAGTGTTAGGCTTCACTTGGGGAAAAACTCTTTGGTATTATATGTATGTGTGAAAGAGAGGATTTGAGTTTCCATACCCTATAGGAAGTACACATCAAGGGTGTGCTTTTATATGTTAAAAAGTGTTAATAAAAAGACCAAAATCTATCTTTGAATATTTCCTTCTGTACTCTTATGCTTTTAACTAGAAACGGTTGGCAAGAAAGATTTTCCCAGCAATGACCCTGAAGCCTTATCTTTTTCTCTGTAAAGACCACATCCTCATGTTCCCCACATGATAGGATCAGAATGGAGGCGTTCCATTAATCCAAATACTTCCATGCAAGATACTGATTATCAAAACTGAATCCACTGTGTGTTTTCCTCTGCATCAGAAGCTCTGTAGGTTCTTGTGATAAAATTGCCAACCATTAGGCAAAAATACCAAATAAAACAGAAAAAAAATAGCAATTAAAATTCTTGCATGAACCTATCTCAGGTGCTTGATCAGTATCTATATATTTCTGGAATTTGGGAGCAGCAAAAAAAAAAAATGCAGAAAGGCTTTTAAGGGATAATGATGGGGGAACACAAGGCTAGCTGATGACAAGGCATGAGCCTGGGGCAGCACACTGATAAGTCCTTGCAACAGGCAAAGGGACATTCCTTTATGGATTCAAATGTCTTGATGTTCATACTTTGCTAAAGGCAAAAGGCAATCTTAGCCCAACCCCCAGGTGCCTATAAGTCTATTTTAACATATAAAAATTCCTTTAGAAATTTCCTTTATCTCTAAACCCTCAAGATACATGTTGGCAATCATCCCCCAAGCACATGGCCCACTGATAGACATCTGAAGGGTCTCATGATTCAGGTTTTATCAGACAGTAATAAGTGACCTTTTGTCCAACAATAACTAGCCCCCTCAAGGTCCTGGAAACCTTGTTTCCAAAATTCCTTAGAGAGTACCCTATCCTCAAAGCCCTCCCACCTCCCAGGTATATAATCAGCCACCCCTCACAGGCCCAAGGCAGCAGCTCTTCCTGCCAAAGGGTCCTGTCCCTGTGCTTTAATAAAAGCACAATTTTGCACAAAAGACGTCTCAAGAGTTCTTTCTTGGTCATTGGCTCTGGATCTCACCTATATTCCAAAACTCCATCAATAAGACAAGTAGACAAAGCAACATTTATTAGTATATTATAGTGTAAATGCAAAGTTTCTTATAGGTTCTTTCCCCCAGTTATTTTAGAACACCTGCCAATAGCCAATATGCACACAAAAATCTCCAGCAGAGAATGATTAAAAGTAATTAGAACAGGTGTTTATTGGGCTGGGAAACTAGAAGGGAGAATTTAGATTATTCATTGAAGAAAAGCCCCCAGAGTGTCCTTGGATGCTGTGAAAACTGGGAAGTGGAAGAAAAGGTCCCTTTACCCTTCAAGTCCAGGGGAACAAACTCCTGTTGCATTCAGGGAGAAAGCAAGGGATATCAAAGCACACCAGACCACTACTATTCCAAAGAGCAAAAGAGCAAAACCACAGAAAAAGGAATTAGTGTTAATTAGCCTCCATTAGCCGTTGTAGGCCAACATGGAGGTTAAAGATAGAATCCATACATCTTACTCAGATTTGCTCTGCCTATATCATAGAGCATCATTACCAATTTTCCAAGGTATGAGAAGGTTTAATACAGACCAATATTGTTGTGGGGCATCTTTTATATACAAAGTGTTTTTAGAAATGGTGCCTATATATAATAATTCAGCTTACAGTAATCTTTTTTCTTAGAAAATTGATCCACATAAAAATAAAGGGACTGACACTGATATGGGAGAGCTTGGTTCTTGTCTCACGGAGTCAAAGAATGAATCTCGCAGACAACGGAGAGTGAGAAAAGAGAAGTTTATCAAGCAGAGATACAGAGAAAGCTCTCAGAAGTGAGCCTAACAGGGTTGCCACTGAGGGCTTTTATGGTCTTTTATAGGAAGCTGACCAGGGCACTTGGTAAATTTCTTGTCAATATCAGGGTGGATGTTTAGAACAAACATGGTGGACTTATAACTATCATAATAACAAACTAGATGTTTTTGCCAATATCATGAGCCCAAACAAGGTGTTCCCTTCTCTCCTCTGTAACATTTCTCTACATTTGGGATTTCTGTGAGCCTCCTCAGGTAGCCCAAGGCCTTGAGATTCTTGTGCCGTCTTGGTTTGAGCAGAGACTATTGATAACACCTTACAGACATATTTCTGTGCTTACTTAGTTGCCATTAAAGGGGATACTTCCTAACATTTTAGAGCTAGGGAGCCAGGTATTTTTTTTTTTTTTTCTGTTTTCACTATCTTACCTCTGTTTTCTTGGGATGGGTAGGAGCCTCACTCTGGGGCCTTTCCCTTATGTTTCCCTGCCTAGCCCCATCTGCCCCTAACTCGTTCCCACATTAACACTTCATCCTGATCTCGTCTAACATTTATTTGTTCCTTATATCATGGCTTATACTCTCCTCTCTCTCCTATTCAAATGAAAGTTCCCTGTCAGTAGGATCTATATCTGATTTTCATTTCAGGTTTCTTAAGCTCTACCATTTGTTTTGCTCCAAGAGTATTCAATATATAGTCAGTGAATTAATGGATGGATAAATAAATTTAAAAATAAAGTGAAGAGAGAGATGGTGTCTCAGGCATTTATTTTGAATACACTTTCCAACTAATTATAAAACTGAGACTCTAATCTAGACTTATGATAGATAGGAATTTTATTCCATTAAAATTTGTTTTCTTTCACCATAAATGATCTATAGAAGTAAAAGCCCTTTTTAAAAACAATTTTAAAGTGCATTTTTTAAAAAAAATTTCAACACAAATTTTTTTCCTATTACTTAGAATATATGCAATGTATTAAAGCTCCATATATGGTCTAATTTCTTCTCCTTATAGTTCCATGGTACACATCTATTTTTAATTCCTAGCAGGAATTAGAGGTTTGGCAAATAGCACTCTTCTCTCTAGACATGGAATGCTTTAAGTTTACTTTCCTAGATAGTACAATTACTCCCTAAACAAATAACACTGAGCAACATCACAATTTAATAATACTCTCTATGTGGCGTGCTGTTTGCTGCTTCAGATGTTGTTGCCCTCTCTAGGTTTTCACTGATTTTTCTACTTAAAATTTAGTAAAGCTGAAAAATTCTGTGAATAGCAGAATCATTCTGTGAACTTGTTTTGTGATATTAGAAACAAATGGAGACTGTGAGTTCCTTGCTTGTCAATTATAGACAAACAACTTTTGCCTGGTCCCAGTGGTTGGTGTTATTTTTAAATGATTTTAGTATTATTTAGTACTTAAAGCAATAAAAGCACTTGCAAACAGTAATGTCAAACACTAGTCATTTTTAGACAACTCCCACCTCCAATGTACTCACAAATACTTGTTCCTGGCAAAGCAAGACTGTGAAAGAACAGAATTAGAGCTTGGTGCTAGATCTTTTAAGTCTGGGGAAAAATCCATACTCTAATTCATTTGCTGCAGTGGTGAATATTTCATATACATTAAGACACACTATGGAATATCGAAAACATGAAATATAATTTCTCACTTAAGGAAAAAAATGATTCCTTTATCCTGTGGATTTATACTTGCTGTTTTTCCTTAGTATGTCATCTAAGGGTTTAATTATAGTATATGTTTGATGAAGACTAGAAGTTTCATTAGACAAGGTCCCAGGTGAGCTAGCAAGCATGCTGTTAGATGTGCTTTGACTAAGAAAGAAAGGAAGCAGATTTAGAAGGATTGTAAGCATTCAAATAATTCTTATGACAAGAAAGGCTAATTTTGAGTTATCTTTCTTGTTATTTTAAGAATGCCTAAGAGAAAGTGATGGTAAAGATTATTTATCAATGCAGTAAGTTTGAGTTCTAGGCCCCAAGGCAGCTATACATTTCTTAAATACACAAACACACTCATAATAAGTTCCATCTTTGGTCTCCTGCAAAGTAGATGCTGTTTGGGTGGTTCACTTTTATCTAAGAGTTCTATCACCGAAAACCAGAGTTAAATATTCCTCAAGAATTCAAGGTGTGACCCATAATTTTAAAATGTGCAGTATAACACACACAGCACAGTGACTCAGAGTCAATCAGAAGGAACAGGAACTCCATTTATAGCACTTATTTTAGCAAAAGGCCAATCCTCACCTTTCATTTATATGTCTTTCTTAAAGGCTCTTTTAGCCCAAGGGTCTTTTCTTCTCTCTCTTACCAATTTCCTTTGAGTGTTGGCCTTCCGTTTCAACTGAGTTATTTTGATGATAATGTTTCCTTTAAGATGATTATTTGTTTAAAGTTCAAGCTAATAAAAGGAACTTAACCCACTAAAAATATTCTGGGGAGCAGAACAACATTTTAGGATGTTAATTGCTCATGTTACCAGTCATCCATGAAACATATGCCAAAAATGCTCTTAAAGGTTCCAAAATGTCTCCTGCAGCTATAAATCTTTTACAGGTACAATTATGTGGGAACAGAAATAAGAAAAAGTGCATCCAACATCTGGAGTCAGATGGTTTACTGAAGTAAAATTACAAAATTAAATTTAAATGAACTTAATTAAAAAGAGGAGGGGGATCCAATTTAATATGGACATTCATCATGTCCTCATTGAAGTTTCTTCTAGCACCAGAAAAATACAATGGTCTCTATACAAAAGTTGGATAAAGCCTCTAATGGAGTGTGAAAAGATGACCAAAGAGAGGCAATCAAACAGAATATAGTCTCTTTCTCTCTCTGCTATGTTAATGACATGGAATACCCAATTGTTTTGAAAAGACAGTATCAATCAAGAAACTGAGCTTGAAAACTTATCTGTTTCAACCATCTCTTCTGTTTAGAGTTTCACTCTACATATTTCGTCACTTAAGGATGGCAATTGCTAGGTTTGGTTTTTAATTCAATGATGCTTTATTGAAAACTCTAACAATATGCAGCAAACATAAAACACCAAATAGGAAAGTGTTAATTTCAAATCACCTGCCCATTTAGTTTTCTAAAACAATAATATTAACAAAACAAATGAACATAGCAGAAGGGAAAGGGGGAAAAAAGAGAGATGGGAGCAGACTATAATAAGACACTCTTAACCATAGAGAACAAATTGAGACTTGATGGAGGGAAGTGTGGGTGGGGGAGCTAAATGGGTGATGGGTATTAAGGAGGGGACTTGTGATGAGCACTGGGTGTTGTACGGAAGTGATGAATCACTAAATTCTACTCCTGAAACAGTTTTATCATATACTTTTTTTACTAGAATTTAAATAAAAGCTTGAAATAAAAAAAAAAGAAAAAAATCATCATCATCATCAAAATATTGACCCCCTTTAATACTGTGGTACTGAATTCTTACTAATTATTGATCAGTTTCTGTCTTCCTAGTTCTTAAACATTTTTTAAAGATTTTATTTATTCCTGAGAGACAGAGAGAGAGAGAGGCAGAGACACAGGCAGAAGGAGAAGCAGGCTCCCTGCAGGAAGCCTGATGCAAGACTCAATCCCAGGACCCCAGGATCATGACCTGAGCCAAAGACAGATGCCCAACCACTGTGCCTCCCAGGAGGCCCAGTTCTTGAACATTCTCAAACAGTCTTCTTAGTTCTATGCTATGCCTAGGTGCTGAGGGAGACATGTTAAGAAATAGAACCATGTATCATAGAATTATGTATCTATAGTTATATGAAAAAAATAACATTTTATTTTACTAAATTGACTGACAGATTCTAGAAAAGACAGCAAACGTTATTTGGCAGGTTTTTGCTCCGCGGTGGTTGTACATATGATGGACATTACTAGAAGCTTGGTTTATGAAAACTTCACACCATCAGCTGATGCTCAGATTCCCATCATTTCATCTTTCCCTTCTTTTCCGTAAATATTTAGTTTTCTCATACATGTCATTAGCATATTTCCTTCAGATCCTCCTTAACTAAATGAGACTCCTAACACCTCTCCTTCCAACCAGAAAGCTCATCTAATATGGCACACATTCATTGGTCAAGTAGAAAGCAAAGGCAAAAAATGCTTAAGCAGAAAAAAGGAGCAAACAGTGGAAGAGGCCAGAAATACATAAAACAGGGAAGCTAACCAAATCCTTGAGGCTGAAACTAAGGAGCACATGATGAATGCATATTTATTGAGCACATACTATTTATAACAGTGTGCTGAACACTTTCAAATACAGTGGAGCAGTTCACACAGCAGCCCTGTGATAAGAAGACAGAGAATAATAACACTTACATAACTTCCTCAACAATGGACAGCTGGTAAGTAGCAAAGCCAGAATTCAAATAGCAGCAGCCCTTTGATGCCACTTCCCATACTCTTACCTCTATCACACTGCCTCAGACACTGCAGCTGCTGGGAACTCATATTAAGGGAGATTGAGAAGTATAACAAGAAGATTGAATCTTATCTTGCAGTAGGGATAGAGAAATAACCAGTGGTATAGGTGAGAATGAATAATGAATAATTTTAACTGTTAAGAAAAGTTCATTCATCTAAATCATGTGTTCTTCCCTGTCTCATAGCATCTGCTTCCCATAAAAAGGACAAAAATATTACACTTTAAAATTTCTGCAGTATCTCTACATTGTAGGAAGAGAAGAGAAATGGCAATTTTATAATTTATAATAATTTATAATAACCCCAATGGTACTGATGGTCTGTGTCACTGTGATCCCATCTATTTGTAATCTATTTCATATGTATATATTCTATTTTTTTAGAGAACTGAATACATGCTCCTAAGGCTATAAACAGAAAACAGCTTTACTTTTCAGAGATATTGGGCCTGAAGCATTAGATCTAATTATAACTTGTATTTTAGTACCATCGAGTGACTAGCCAGCTATAGTGCCTCCAAAAACTTTGACTATCCCTTTTCTCCCAAAAAATGTTGATTTTAGAAGTGTCTTAGATGGCAAGAGGAGAAGTTAAGAGTCATTTATGATTCTGCTGAGGTTCGCATGTCCATTCTACAAAGACAGAAAGCCACGACAAGGGAAAAGGTCATTAGAACTTGCAAAATGCATACCTTCACTCAGTTCAGAGCACATGACATTGAAGATGAGAGGAACTGTCGGGTAACTGGGATTTTAGAGAATGCACAGAATGAGGGAATGCAGCACTTTACTTCTAAAGTAAAGTGGAGAACACAGTCATGTTGACAGTCACTCATTCACCCATTGAATCAAGGAATGGAACAGACCTGGAGAGAAAAATGGAGAGGGGAAGAAGGGTTTATAAATAGGTGGGTGGGAGAAAGTCACAGAAGGCCAGTGAAGTTCAACAGTGAGTTCTATAGTTGAGTCAGTTGGCACATCTGATGTGCCAAATAGTGAAATGTTCTTCTGGTAAAGGAATTTAGGGGGGTATTCTGATTAAAGATGAGCCACTGGGTTCTACAATGATGAAATTAAAGAGAGCCAGCCCATTCAGTGTAAGACCACTTCACTGAAGACCACCATTTGGATTAAGACAAGAGAGTATCTGTGTATCCTGAATCATAGCACTCCTCTGAAGGACCACTGTCTCCTCAGCAACAAAGTTAGAACCTTACAACTCTTCATGCTCTTGGAAAGGTCTGACTTACCACCCTGGAAACTTGCACACAATTCTCTCCTTACCCTGAACACTTATGGAATCACCATGATCTGTGAGAGCAGCAGGACAGCTATAATCAGGCCTCTGCATGTCAGTCACTGTCTTCTCTTGTCCTTTCTTCTCTAACACCCACAGGACTTTGTTCACTATTTCTTCTTACCTTGGCCCCATACCTCTTGAAACCCTTTCCCAGGACCCTCTGGGACTTTGGATAAATCACTGGTAAGTCCACTTATTCTCAAATTCCTTTGGAAACTTCCCTTTCACTTCTTGCACTAGTTGAAATCTGGCTGTCCTTGATAACACTGATTCCACTAAAGCTGTTCCAAGAGGTAGTTTTTCCTCTTATAGATCTCTATTACCAAGAAGACTATGTTACGTGTCCTTCTTCATCCTCATTACTGCACCCAAAACTTTCTCTCTTCTTCATCTATAAAATTCCAGCTTTCACTTCCACATCATCAGGCTATACCCACCCTCTGCTGGTGCTTCTTCTACCATTTACCAGTTGATTCCTCCTCCATTAACTGGAAGTTTTAGTGCCTGGCTCATGAGTACTCTCTAACACTACTATTTAATTTTTGGACATTTCCCTACTGAATGGGATGATCCTTCTCCTATCTTAATACTCTCAATTCCTGGATTCTCTCTCTTCCAAGGTATCATCAGCCATCCTTCCTGACCCACTTACACAACACAGTCTCACCTTTGACTTTGTTGTTACCAGTAACCGTAGCCCCTAAAAAACCTCCATTTCAAATATCCTTTCTCTGATCATGACCATTTATCTTTCCTACTCACTCCCTTTAACATCTCAAATCCTATAATTCCATAATCCTACCAGGACCTAAAATTCCTCTCTTAGTGCTCCTGGGTTTTTCTCTCCCATGATATCTTCTCCCCTCTCCTTACCAAGGAGATCATCATTATAATCACATCCTAAATTCCTTTTTTTTTGCTTTGATGAAGTTTCCTGGGTGAAATCTTAACCCTTACTAAAGTCAATTAGGCAACCATTCAGTGCCTACATTCATGAAGTCTGATATACCTGATGTTTGGTAGACAATCAAAGGAGAACTTCCACACACCCTCACTATCACAGCTGTGCCCACTCTTCAATCTCCAATTACTGTGGATAAGTTCCCCATGTGCTTAATCAAGGTCAGCCTCTCCACTTAGGCACAGAAACTTATCTTAGAGTTACTCCAGCATGCTCCTAAGTGATGTCCCCACTTATACCTTGCCCGCCCACTCTATGTGTCCCTTTCTGTTGTCCACTCTCAACATGGCAGCCAGATCCCTGGAAAGTATGTCAGATCAATCATGCCACTCCTCCACTCAAAACCTCCAAAGGCTTCCCATCTCACTGAGTACGAGCCAAGTCGTCCGTGGCTCCAGTGCCCTAGATGATCTGGTTTCACGTTGTCTCTCAGACTTTATCTCTTACTATCTATTTCTCTTTACTCTGATCCAGCCTCCATGGTTTCCTTGCTGTTTTACAAATATGCCAGGCACCCTTCCATCTCAGAGCCTTTGCACTCACTGTTCCCACTGCCTAGGAAACTCTAAATACCAGCATGGCTTGCTTCCTCTTTCCTTCAATCTTGTTTCAAAAGATCTCAAATCAGGGATCCCTGGGTGGCGCAGCGGTTTGGCGCCTGCCTTTGGCCCAGGGCGTGATCCTGGAGACCCAGGATCGAATCCCACGTCAGGCTCCCGGTGCATGGAGCCTGCTTCTCCCTCTGCCTATGTCTCTGCCTCTCTCTCTTTCTCTCTCTGTGACTATCATAAATAAATAAGAATTTAAAAAAAAAAAAAAAAAAACAAAAGATCTCAAATCAGATGCAACGAAACGCCGGGACACCTGCACCCCAATGTTTCTAGCAGCAATGGCCACAATAGCCAAACTGTGAGGAGCCTCGGTGTCCATCGAAAGATGAATGGATAAAGAAGCTGTGGTTTATGTATACAATGGAGTATTCCTCAGCCATTAGAAATGACAAATACCCACCATTTGCTTCAACGTGGATGGAACTGGAGGGTATTATGCTGAGTGAAGTAAGTCAATCGGAGAAGGACAAACATTATATGTTCTCATTCATTCGGGGAATATAAATAATAGTGAAAGGGAATAGGGCAGCCCCTGTGGCTTAGCGGTTTAGCGCTGCCTTTAGCCCGGGGTGTGATCTTGGAGACCCGGGATCGAGTCCCACATCGGGCTCCCTGCATGGAGCCTGCTTCTCCCTCTGCCTGTGTCTCTGCCTCTCTCTCTGTCTCCGTGTCTCTCATGAATAAATAAATAAAATCTTTTTAAAAAAATAATGAAAGGGAATAGAAGGGAAGGGAGAAGAAATGGGTAGGAAATATCAGAAAGGGAGACAGAACGTAAAGACTCCTAACTCTGGGAAACGAACTAGGGGTGGTGGAAGGGGAGGAGGGAGGGGGGTGGGGGTGAATGGGTGACGGGCACTGAGGGGGGCACTTGACGGGATGAGCACTGGGTGTTATTCTGTATGTTGGCAAATTGAACACCAATAAAAAATACATTTATTATTTAAAAAAATGGTATAAGTATCAGAAACTCATTTCTTACAAGATGTATAAATGTGAGGGAGAACTAACTAGGTTTTATTCTCAAGTTATTTTTTTAATATTTATTTATTCATGAGAGACAGAGAGAGAGAGAGAGAGGCAGAGACACAGGCAGAGGGAGAAGCAGGCTCCATGCCGGGAGGGGTGCCTGATGCAGAAGTCAATCCCAGGACCCTGGGATCATGAACTGAGCCAAAGGCAGATGCTCAACCACAGAATCACTCAGGCATCCCAAGTTATTTTGCTTATTATAAATAAGATTTATTACCTTTAAACAGTACCATATAGTAAAATTAATAATAATATAAACAAAGTTGTTTTTGCACAAAAAAAACCTCAAAGGTCTACCTAGAAAAGCTTTACTAGATAACTATAATTCAAAACCTACCCCACTCTGCCCACCACACCTCTATTTTTTCTCCAACACCCATCTATATATAAAATACATATGAGTATATAAAATATAAATGCTAGATCTTTTATATTATATAAAATATATAAATATACTTGCTCACTGCTCATCTTTTCCACTAGAAGGTAATCAATGGAAGAAAGGATTCTTATCTTTTGGGTTTACTTCAGTATCTCCAGTACAATGACTCGCAAGGCCTAGTTAGTGATCTATAAATATTTGTTCAATGAATGAACCAACAAATGAGTGTATGAATGACTAGGGAAGGATAAAAGAGAAATTTATAATGTTTTTCACAGGGAAAATTAATATTTAGAGATGTCTATTTTTACTACGAAACCTCCTGTGTATGAAGTTGGGATTTTCAGTGGGACCTAGGATACAACAGCTGTCACGGTGGTGCAGTGACAATATAACAATACAGTTCATTGAGCAATACAAAAACACCAAGATTAAAGTAAATCCTTGAACAATTCTAAAATTACCATGCTTAATCTTAGCAGTAACTGTCACTCCTTGAGGAAAGAGATACTTGGTAGATCTTGCCCTTTCAGTTTAACCTGCAAAAGTTTCACTTTTGATAATGTCTATTTCCTACTTTCTCAGACATCCTTTCCCTCTCTCTCTCTCTCTCTCTCTCATACACACACACACACACACACATACACCCCTATACAAGCAGATAGAGTCTAAAAGCTGGCATATATGACCTAGGAGTGGGATGTCAGAACATATCTTTTTGTCTAATATTAGGATGTAATCACAGTTTGCTTATACAATTTGTATTTCTCAGCTCCCCTTGCCTCCACTCTCCAAACAAACAGAATTTATATTTTTAGTCTTTTAAAATGTTTTCCAGTATCATACTTGTGCCCTTACAATATATTTTTATAATATATAATTGTATCCTTACAATATAATTTTATAATGTATCGTTAGATAGTTAATTAGAATTTTTTGCAGATGGTTGATTAAGACACCAGAGAACATATTATTGAAACTATTCTTTGCCTTCCTCCTCTATTCTGTAGAATCCTCCAGGGATATATAAAGATTGTCTTTTATCAGAGGCTCTCAATCTATCCCAATTTTCCGTAAGGCACTGTGCTCTAATGACATTTCGTCAGATGCAAAACAAAAATAAAAGGAGAAAATTCACTTTTAACTTTATTACACCAAAAATGTCTGAGTGATAGATGGAACCATTGCAGATATGGTGGTTGTTTAGTTCCTATTGTTAGTCATGGGTTATTTTGATCAGCTGCAAAGTAATAGTGGGTGACTGGAATAGAAAATACTTGTCGTTTTCTGGAGCTTCAGTGAAATGCTAATCAAAGTAGCTGAGATTTTAGAGACCCTACTTGAATTTCTATCAATTTTCATCATTTCATGATTCCATTACTGGGAAGGGTCATAAGGATTCCTCTTTGCTAATTATATATCTCATCTCCATTTTTTCTTTAGGGAGAAGCAGAGGTCAATGACTGAAAAAAGAAATTATCTTTTGAGTTGGGAATACTGAAAATAATAGTATTCAGATCAGTCAGATCCCAAGAAAATTGTTTCACTGAGTTTTTAGTAGTATGGTCTGCTGTGATGATTAAAAACTACACTTTTCAGGCTAATTAGGTCAGTCATAAACACACAGAAATCTGCATGGAGTATCCTGAAATAATATTTTCCGTATTTAATTTTCTTCCTATCTTAATTCTCTTTGGTTACTCTTCCAGATTAGTTGCAGAATTTTGTAACCCAAAGAAAATTTAAACCTTTTTCTAACATAAGAATGGAATGAACCATACCCAAGTTTGAAAGACTGTTAGTTACTTTTGTTCTCTTGGTAGAATAAATTGGTAGGAATGAGAGCAGATTTAACAGTCAGAGGAGGTAAAAACGATACTACCATGTAGCTGAAGATCTTGGGACAGGGAAGAGGATGATAGTGCATGTAAGTAAAATCTCCATGATGGTGAACTTTGGATGGTGTTCAAATTTTATCCCTGAAAAAACTAAATAGATGATATCCTTGGTTGGTATTTCATATGTCAGCCAATTTCTCTGATCCACATCCATTAAGTTAACATTCTTCTCTGGCACTCTGGATAAAAATTTGACTACTATGTTTAACTTCATCCATTATTAATAGTCTTTGATTGCTTCTAACATTAGTACATAAACTGAGAACTCTGGTAGATTTTCTGTAACATGTAATTGTTGGAATTTCCTGTTTATTATCTAGGCAATGTTTTCTAATAATTATAGTTTTATTCTGTTTTTAATCTAAATTCAATATAATTAACATATGGTATATTGTTAGTTTCAGTGGTAATTTAGTGATTTATCAGTTGCATATAACACCTAAGTGCTCATGACATCAAGTGCCCTCCTTCCTGCCCATTACCTAGTTACCCCATGCCCCCACCCTTCCCTCTAGCAACCTTCAGTTTGTTTCCTATAGTTAAGAGTCTCTTATGGTTTCTTTCTCTCTCTGTTTTCATCTTATTTTTCCTTCCCTTCCCCTATGCTTGTCTTTTGTTTTTTAAATTCCACATGAGTGAGGGACACCTGGGTGGCTCAGCAGTTAAGCATCTGCCTTTGGTTCAGGGCATGATCCTGGAGTCCCGGGATCAAGTCCCACATCAGGCTTCCTGCATAGAGCCTGCTTTTCCCCCTCTGCCTATGTCTCTGCTTCTCTCTCTCTCTGTGTCTCTCATGAATAAATAAGTAATCTTTTAAAAAAATTCCACATGAGTGAAATCATACATTTATCTTTCTCTGACTGACTTAATTAGCTTAGCCTAATACACTCTAGTTTCATCCATGTTGTTGCAAATGGCAAGATTTCAGTTTTTGTGATGGCTGAGTAATATTCCATTGTGTATATATACCACATCTTCCATTCATCTGTCAATGGAGATCTGGGCTCTTTCCATATTTTGGTTATTGTGGACATTGCTGCTATAAATATTGGGGAGCATGTGCCCATTCAGATCACTGTCTATCCTTTGGATAAATACCTAATACTGCAATTGCTGGGTTACAGGGTAGCTCTATTTTTACTTTTTTGAGGAACCTCCTTCCTGTCTTCCAGAGTGGCTGCACAAGTTTGCAGTCCCACCAACAGTGTAAGAGGGCTCTCTTTCTCCACATCCTCACCAGCATCTGTTGTTTCCCGAGTTGTTAATTTTAGTCATTCTGGCCAGCATGAAGTGGTATCTCATTATGGTTTTGATTTGTATTTCCCTGATTAATTATGGCTTTAGTCTTAAAGGATATATGATCAACAGTTCTTTGCAAGGGCAAAGACTATGGTGTGTTCAAGCAAATTGTATTTTTTAACCCAAAAAATACAGAGACTGCCCCCAACCCAATTCATATTACTGTCTATGTTTGTAATGAAATGGAGTCAGAAAGTAAACTCAGAGCTATAGGGGTATATTTGTTTTAGATATCAAACACTTAAAGCAGGATTTATGAACACAGAAGGCTGTGGGTCAATATCCAAACAAAACAAACAAAACAAAATATTGGATTGTAAACAAGTAAAGGACTTTCTGAGGTGTGAAGAAGAGGAGAAAGAAGACTAGGAGGGGATGGAGAGGAAGATAAGGGCAGGAAGATAAGCATGTATCTTGCTTTAGTAAAAAGTATGTATCTGAAAAAAATTAGAAGAAAAGGGTCTGAAAAAGAATGATTCATCTCAAGAATCATCCCTAGAGACCCCTTCCTCCCCATCTTACTGACAGTGATGTATTATAAATATTTCTTCATTCTCACCCATGCTCTCCTTCTGGAGTAATTCTTGGACACTGAAATTTGGGGTCAATGCATCATAAACACTAGATACCGATTCAGACACAAGTCAGAGGCAGTTATAACAACTGACTTTTGTAGTGAACACAATTCAGAGAGAAACCAAATATATTAGAGCTCTGAACAACTGTTAAGCCTTTGTTCAAAATATGAAGGCATCCATGATGATCAATTAAGATCCTTTTTGACATAATTTTTAAATCAGACAAGTGCTATTAATCAGGAATCAACTTTCAAGCAATACTAAGTTCTGTGTAATGATTTTAAGTTTCTCAAAGTGTTACCCATTTATTTTATCTTTGTATAATTCTGCAGAGGAGTACAATGAGTATTAACCTTATTTTACAAACTAAAAACTAAGGCCCAAGGGTTAAGTGACTATTTAAGATCTCAAAGACAAAAGAAGGAAAAAAAAAATACTTCTCCAGCTAAATCAACTATAATGTCAGGATTAGGATTAAGGTCCATTGATTCTTAACATCACTGCTCTTTCTATTATGACACTCTGCATCAACATATTCTTTCTCAAACAAGTCTGTCTGGTCAACAAAGTGTTCTCACATTATAAGAATGGCACAGTATTCAATACTGCCTGGTTCTCTACAGAGATTAGGAGCTCAAAGGCTAGTTTCAAGAAAAACTTCCCATACCCCAAAGGACATAAATCAGTTTAGCATGATCTATTGGGTTCCTCTGGTAGGCTTTCACTCTTGATAACAAAAAACATAATTTGATATACAGAAATTCAGATGAAACTATGACTTCCATGGTCCAGAAGTGACTTACTAGACTACTTCCCTGAAACTTTACTCTGTTTCATTAAGGCCAATCACATGCATTTTTCTCCTACTTTTGTTTTCTCCTCAAACTGCTCAACCTCGGGGATTTTAAAAAGCCCTGTTCAGTTTAATTCTTGCCCTTCTGATATCTGAGATTTAATGACTTTCATTAGGATGTTATTTTGAATTCCATGTATATATAAGAAACCATGATTTATGTATGGGAATTAGCGTGGTGGTAGTTCTAGAAAGCATATCTAAATCATGAAATAAAACATTAAACTCAAATGCAAAGTAATTTAATTTTTAAAAGGAGTGTGGTATTCAGATAAAAGAAACCATAATAATACATTCATTTACTTTTATATGTATGAAAGTGTGAAGTTGTACCATCATTTTCAGGTATCAGTTTTAAGTAATGCCTCTTCCAGGCTATTTAATAATCATTCTTCCATTGTTCCATAAATAGATTATGTGAATACAAGCTGTTAAACTAAAAGTTACCGCAATAATATAACTGAATAAAACAGCAGGGCAATTTGAGAGGAATATACTCAGAAGACTAAATTTGAATACTGAATTGCCAAAATATGTCCTTTGAAAATTCACAGATATAAGGCCATCTGTGGTATACAAAAATGGACAAATAAGTTGGTTAAATCACTTGTTGTTCAATGTATCATGGACCTGCTACAAGGCCCCATGAAGATGGAGACCCAAACATACATGGAAAATATACTAAAATGGCAGCCATCCGAGAACTAAAAATACCAAATATTGTCTCACCCTATGAAGATCTGACTCACCTTGAAGTTGATAATGGAATGGATATTATTACTAAATTTAACTTTTTAAGTTCAACAGTTCAGAGTCCCAAGAATCTACCTGGGGCAAAGAAAATCTTGTTTGGCTCCAGTTAACTACATCATGGTACATTTTTTACTTTATATTCAAAATCTAGATACTTTGTTCTATTTCATAAAATATGGAACGTTAAAATAATGCTTTATTCAATATTATATTTTGGCCTCATATCTAAGAATATGTGTGTGTGTGTAAATGGAAATGGAAATACACACACAGAATGGAATGCTTCTCTTTTCAAAACAACCTTTTAACCATCTGCCAACATCTTCATCATTATGATTCTCTTTTTAAGAATCATCATATGGTTGTGCCTCTGATGTCAACAAGCATCCAGTATGTCACCACACCATCATCAGGAATTCTTCATTTTTATGCAATCACCCAATTATTACAGATTTGATTCTTTTAGAAACCCGATCTTTGGATCCATACTGAGGCCATTACTGCCTCCCTAAGGTATTAAGAACAGAATCACTGCCCCCTTTTTTTCCTCATTGATCTTAAACTTTGTTTCCTTCTGTGCACTGATAATCATATCTCTTCTTAATAGAGAGATATGTTCAAAATGGAAACCACTTCTCCCACTTGGTCCAATCGTATAAAAATTTTAAAATCTTGATATTACTTAGTTTTCCCACTTCCCCTAACCTAAACAATACTAAATTCAGCATTTGTGGATTAGAGATTTCTCTTCTGTTTACTGTGATTTTATACAAGGTAATTAAATAGAAACCCATATAGGACAAAAAAACATTACATGTAAACAACTTCACTTTCATATATAGTGCAAAAACCCAGAACCCAGTAATATTTAATGTCTTTTATTGTTATATCTTTAAATCTTACCACTGCAGGCAAATGTGAAAATCCTTAAATTGCTGGCCTCAGTGTTCCCATGTCAACTGGCATATGCTCAGGTTGATGATCCTGCCAAAAGTCAAAGGAAAATGTTTATGAGACAGAGCCTGATGAACAATTATTTTAATCCTGCATGTCCAGCACTGCCAGCAAGTTTGGTTTATGAATGCCTGCTGCTGTTTTAATGATAAGACCTCTTAAACACAGCTGAATGCAGTGCACCAATGGATTTTCTTCTTTTTTTTTTTTTTTTCTTCCCTAACTAGGAGACTGATTATTGATCTCCACCTGGATGTTCCTATTGAGAACAAGCCATTCATGAATACAAGCAAAAAGAATAATGGTGCACACTGCATGAGTAGTTTTAATAAACTGCAAGACTGACACAGTTTCTGTGGGGAAAAAAAGGAACCAACCCAATCTTAATGAAGTATGTGCTTACATGACTGAAAAGTCTGTGGGCATTCTATGGGCCAAGCATCAGGGTTTTGACTGAGTGTCACATCAAAGTGACTAGAGAACCCCAAGGATATCTTATACTCCTACTCCAGGATGGCTTCCAAGTTCTCCCTATTGCCCTTAGAATAGAAGCTTTGAAGGTAAGAATGGACAGATCTGACTACACTACGAAATAGAGGGATTTGAACCCAGTAGTGGCTATATAGAAACAGAAGGGAAATGAGCTCAGTGGAAACTTGAGAATCCAAAACTTGAATACAAGAGGGTGAAAAGTAGATTAATGGACATTTATCTTCAGGAGATCCCTGAAACTGCTTGAAAAACCAGAGAAGCCTTTGGTCAGGAATGGATGCTCCATTGGGCTTCACTCAAAGCCTGTGACACTCAATGGACTAGAGATCTTTCAGACATACTCTGGGGTTCTAGGTCTTTTGCTGGTGGCAGGCACCTGAGACAGGGATTTCAAATGTATCTGAGTAACTCAGGAGCTTGATCTAAAGTAATGATACTCATTCACTTGTATGCCACAGATTTCTTCCTTTCACTTTCAATCTAAGGGTTTTAAAGTTAGAAAATGTCAGATGTAGTAATTTCTTTAAAGATTTTATTTATTTATTAATGAGAAACACACAGAGAGAGAGGCAGAGACACAGGCAGAGGGAGAAGCAGGCTCCATGCAGGGAGCCTGACGTGGGATTCGATCCCAGGTCTCCAGGATTATGCCCTGGGCTGAAGGCGGCGCTAAACTGCTGAGCCACCCGGGCTGCCCCGATGTAGTAATTCTTATATGGGTTTTTATTCTATCAGGGTATGAGTGTGTGTGTTAGTTTATTTAATGCTAAGAGGAAACATACATTTTATATTCACCATTTGCTAAAGTAATTTTTGGAATTATGCATCTGATGTTTTTATATTAAAAAAACAAAGCAGAACTATGGGAATAATTCTTCAATGGCAAGAATACATGCAATCGTGAAGATAAAAATAAATAAATAAATAAATAAATAAATAAATATATATACACACACACACACACACACACACACACACTAAGGAAGCTCCCTTCATATGAGGGCTACAGAGAAATCTGTATACTCTGCACAGTACCTATCATGGCATTAGCCATACCACAGCCTCTCATCTGGTATTTCTTTCTTTTTTTTTTTTTTTTAAATTTTTTTTTTTTTTAATTTTTATTTATTTATGATAGTCACAGAGAGAGAGAGAGGCAGAGACATAGGCAGAGGGAGAAGCAGGCTCCATGCAGGGAGCCCGACGTGGGATTCGATCCCGGGTCTCCAGGATCGCGCCCTGGGCCAAAGGCAGGCGCCAAACCGCTGCGCCACCCAGGGATCCCTCATCTGGTATTTCAATTGAGGGGAAAAAGTATTTTATTGGAAAAATGCAAGATTACAAATTTTAGCATAATATACTAATGTTTTTCAAATATGCTTTCTGAATTCTGTATTCCTTAACATTTTAAAGGCCAAAGAGTCATTAAGGATAGAATAATCATTAGATTAGTATTATTAAAGACTGATAATATTTGAGCAAGTACTGAGGAAGGCAATTCTTGAATGTGAGTGTGCATAAGAAGTACTTGGAGGGTATGTAAAAATAAAGATTCTTCGGCCCTACTTCCTAAAGATTCTGAATCAAGGGACAGATGCTCAGCAGTTGTGCATCTGCCTTCAGCTCAGGACATGATCCTGGAGTCCTGGGATCAAGTTCCACATTGGGCTCCCCGCATGGAGCCTGTTTCTCCCTCTGTCTATGTCTCTGCCTTTCTCTCTGTGTGTCTCTCATAAATAAATAAGTAAAATCTTTACAAAAAAAAAAAAAAAGATTCTGAATCAAGAGATTTAGGATAGGATCCAGGACTATATATTTTTAAGGAAAACAGATACCCTAATGCACCTAACCCAAAGACTGAATTTGAGAACTAATCAGAAACCAATTTCAGACCCAGTTAATGAGAAAAACTTTTCTCTCCTAGCCAGTTCCTTCTTGTGTTTTCTGGCTACAGTTGAGATAAGTTGAGCACTGAATTTAGCAGAAGTATATGTAAGAGGAACAACAGCTGTGATGTTTAAAAAGGGAACTGGCTTTTTAAAAAATCAGACACTGCCAACAACAGAACAGGTAAGACTTATTTGGAGAGAGATATAAACCCAAACCTGTTTCAGTTGTGTTGAAATGCTTTCTGCACAAATAAAGTTATTAAACCAAAAGGAATCAAAGGCACACTTTCTCTCACATTTGGATTGGCAGTCTAAGGATGTTGGTTCTAATCCTAGCTCTGCTTCTAACTCATTTTGTGGCCTTTGTGGCAAATGCCTCCACCTCTCTACACCTTAATTTTCTCACCTGTGAAATGAGAAAGCTGAACCAAAAAAATCTAAGTATTATTTTGGCTCCTCAGTTCTAGAAAATGCCGATAAAATGGCAACAACTAGGAGGAGTGACATGGAAGGTATATTGCCATGTCCATTGGCCTAATCTCCTTATTTGTAGGAGAGAAAATAAAGCCCAGGGAGCTTTTCATACAATACTTCACAGTAAGAGATCAAGGATTGAACCCAAATTTCAGACTCATAGATCAATTCACTCTTTTATTCTAATACAAGAAAAGTTTATAAAGCTGTATTCCCAGGTCACAGTTTTACTCATTGTCCAAGGGAGCATTTCAAGCAGGATTTTTCCTTTCTTGGCTGGAAGAGGGGTACAATGTGTCCTTTGGGGTTCTCTCCCAGATTTTCACAGGGAGAGAACATATGCTCAGGTCCCCAGAGAATTGTGTTCCTACACTCACAGCTGTACAACAGACAAGAAAAAGCTGTCTACAAGCTTAAAAAAAAAAATCAGCATTTGCAAAAGTGCTCTGGGGTATCTTCAGGAAGTGTTCCAGGAGAACTGCTATTATAAAATGATCACTAGGTTCTCTTCTTCTGGATCCTACTCCACATTTATATTTTAGGTACATCAGTGATACTCATTTGTTCATCCAAAGTTCAACAATCAGCAAGTATGCCTGGAAACAACAAACCAATGCAGATTATTGTCCAGCAAGGAATCATGTCTCCTGGAAGGTCTGCTACACTCCTGCCAGTGTGTACTAAGGGCCAGGGAGAGGTACCGCCTTTCCAGGAAAAGGGTCATGCTTCCTTTAAGTTGCCCTTTTTCAAATTTACAAATACAGCTCAGGAGAATCTCTATTACTATAGTGTGAATCAGTTTACCCAAACAGCTTTCATTGAAACTAATGAAGCATTAGACACTGTATGTCTTTCCTCATTCTGTCAATACCCATTTGCTTATCATAATCCTACTTACTCAGTAACACCTAGGCCAAATTCTCTCTGTTCAGTCTCGCAGGATGACTTGATCCCACCTACCTAAGAATGTACAGAGCAGCCTCATTTATTCCTAGGACACAGCACTTGAACTGTGGGGATTTTAGAGCTTCACGTGTACAGGAATTCTAAGTCATTGAGTTTAACTCCATTTTATACATAGGAAAGAGTGGTCTACAAAGCCAAAGTTGCAGAATAACTGTTAATGAATTATTACAAATCAAAGGGAAAGAACAGGAGAGCAAAAAAGCATTTGCTTTGCACTATATTCTTTGGAAGATATTTTAAGTACATTATTTCAACTAATTCTCAGAAAAAATCTTGCTCAGTATATATACTATTATCCAGATGCAGTAAACAAGTATAAGAGTGAATAAATAACCTAAACCAAACAACTGCAAGTAGTATTTGGCAGAGGTGAGGTTCAAACACAGCTCTGCCTGGGAATGCCAGACCATGCCCTGCTCATCCACCAGTCCCCTCTACTTCCACATGGTGGTCACAGAGGTGAGAAGTGAAAGCACTGAAATTCACCTAGAAAAGGGATTTGGGCAGCCCTGGCAATAAATCACAGGTCCCCAACAGCTTGGTCAAGGGCTTCCTTCTGAGACCAAGGTGCCCTCCCCTATGAAGGGCCAAGAAGATGAAGAAAGGCATGAGAGCACCATCTTTGTGGGAAAGAAAGCAATAAAGACTGGCAGGATTTGCAAGTATCTGAGCTTCTGGTTACTTATCAATCAGATGGGCATTGATAATCACATTAAAACTCTAAGCTCCAGGAATGATAATAGCCAAGCAGCTGTAAAATGTAAAAACTGAAGGTTTCCACTGTGTATACACCACTCTCAGAGGGAACAGAGGATCTCCCGATCCTTATTTCCAAGTATTATCCATCTTATACACATATGACATTTTAGACAGGAATTGGGTTTGATGGAAAAATGCAGTTGTTCCTCTGAGGAACAAACAGTAACATTCTGTATCTAGTTCAAGTGGACCTTTCCTAAATATTCTGTAACTATAACAGCCTTAGGACCAGTAAAATAATGACAACAACCACACCTTCTGCATATTTAGAATTTTTCACTTTACTTCAGAGTAGCTTTATATACACAGTTAATATTCACAAAACCATATAAAGTGAATAGGATAGTTACTATTAGTCCAATTTTTATTTATTTATGTCTTAGTCCAATTTTTAAAAAAAGGAAACTGAAGCTAAGTGAAGTGTCTAAGATAATGTGTAACAATGCAAAAACAGTAACAGTTGAACTTATTGAGGTCTTGCTATGGGCTGCACACCACTGCAAAGGTTATGTAAGTGTGCATACTTAATCTGTATAACCACTGCATGAAGTAGGTGTTATCCTCTTCATACGAATAAATAATCCAAGGACTAACGTGGGTAAAATGACTTGCTTAAGGTCATAAAGAAATTAGTACCAGAGCATGATTCAAATCCAGGTATAAATCAAAGCCCACAGTCTCAACCAAAATCTGACAGAGTCTAAATAAAGTAATGATTTCCTGAGATGTCCTCATTGCCTGAGCATCTAGACTCCTTGGCCTGCCATGCCTTGCCTTTTGTGATATTCTGAGGCCTTTATATTACACTCTGAAATAGAGAAAAGTTCAAGTTATTGGATACCTCCCATCAAAGTTTGTTAGTATCACTCTCCATAGTCAGGCAGTTCAGGCAAAATTATGTATGTCAAGTAATGTAGCTTGTTGTGTTTGTGTAGACTGTGCTTTGTTGCTTTTCTCACTTTGTCCTGTAACTACTGATGCTTACCTGCCTACTTACATGCAAAGCTGTATATAACACAAAATGTGCATGCTCAAACAAACCTTTTCCATACTTCTTTCATGGGCTCAGAAAAAGAAAACTGAAGAACTGTAAAGAGAGGAGAGTGAAGAAAGGATATGTTAAAGCTCCTTTTCTTTCAAAGAGCAGTTCTCAGGTCCTCTTGCATATGGCGCCTGTGTGAATGAAAATGTGGTGTGTACTTGGGAAGCGCTGTAGGGCATGTGTCTCTGCATACATATGCATAATGTCCTTTTCACACTTTGGAGTTACCAGATGCCTGGTTCTGCTGGAAGGGGTTTGGTAACCCGCTTGAAATCCTGAGGATTCATAACTCATTTATGCAAGCCGCAGAACCCCTCTAGATGACATCTCCTGCTCTAAAGAACAATTGAGAGAAAGATGTAATAGTGCTGAAAATGACAATGAAATATTAGCAGCCGTAGAGTTTATATGAGGCATTCCGGGTAGATGAGGGAATTATGCAAGTCAAAAGACGGGCCTTTAGGCAACATGAGAAGCAAAAACAAAGGAAGTAAGAATGTCTACGTGTCAAGGACTAATTTTTTTTGTTATGGGAAAGGCCCCATGGCACTGATTGCAGCCTTCAACCTTATACTCTCCACCTAGGAAGAGCTAGGCAAAACTCCTCCTCCTTTCACACCTGACCTCTAAAATTACTTAACCCTCTGGGGAAGTGTATGAAGACTGGCGGTAAATCCTTAGGATGGATTGAGACTCTGCCTGAGATGGGACTTTAGGGTCTGATCCTCTTCTGGTACCATCCTTGTCCAAGCAAATCCTTCCCTGTTAACTCTCAAAATGTTTTCTGAGACACCAAGTTCATTCCATCTCTCTCAACTCCTTCACACCTCCTCCTCACCAACAACACCTCACTCAGGGATGAGATTCCTGTTCTTAGATGGGAATCCAAAATCTTTTATAATCCTTCCCGGACTTTTCACTTCTCACTGCATGGAACTTCTTACATCTCCTAAAACACTTTAAGTTTACTGTGCCTTTGCTCTGCTTGTCCCCTCTTCCTTTTTCACTTCTCCACTGAGCAAATTTCTACTCATTCTTTGAAGAAACAGCTGCCACATAAGCAGCTAGGTGAAGACTTGCTCAAACTCTAGGAAGGCACTAGTCATTCCCTCTCCTATGTTCTCATAACACTGCACACATCTCTACTTGACCACTTAGCACTCTCTACTGGAATTGTAATTTACACGTTTTAGCCTGCACAAAACTATGAATTTCTGGAGGGCAAGGGCAATGCCTATAAATATACCTTTTTATCCTCTATACTAAGCAAAATGCCCAAGATATATTAGCTTAATAAATACATGTTGATTGAAAAAGATGAATGAATAATTTCCTTATTTCCTTCCCATGTGCTTTTAGAAAATTAGAATGTAATTCTTCATCATTCTTTGATATACTGTAGTGGTGATATTGGAGAAAAAAGCTATCTCTAGAAGGCGACAGATCAGGGTACTGGCTTGGCATCTTTGTCCTGAAACCTATCCTTTTTGCCAATTTCTTCTTTATTATAAAGGACAGCCCTCTGCTATAATGCTAGGGCTTTCTCAGGTCACAGGATTAAAGCTCCCAGGAGAGAAGTAGTGTTGCATGCTGCAAAGAGCTTGGGTTTTGTAATTAGATGGTCCTTGGCTCAAATCCAGGTGTAGCTTCGGGTAGCAATGGGAGCTAGACCAAGTTTCAGAATCTAGCTGAACTTTAGGTCCATCCTTGGTAAAATAAAGATAAATACTTACCCTATAAGGCTATAATCAAGATCAAATTAAATTATGGCTGCCCAGAACGTTGCTCATTATAGGTTCACAGTAAACTGTAACATTTATTTTTTATATCTTCAGCCACTTCTGAGCCCTCACAAAGTTCTGTTTTTCTTATAGAATAGGGATTATCCTTGGTGGGACAGTTAGAAGATGGTTTATATGCCAGAATCATCTAGGGTGATTTTCCATGTTTTACCCCCACATTCCTTTCTAGAAACACTTGTGTACTATGATTGTTGTAGAGTAGTATGTATTTTATTTCCCAGAAGTTATCTTATAGAAAGGAGATTGAGAATCACTTCTCTAGAATTATCTTGGAAAGTCTTGCTCTTTGTTTTCAGAGCCATAGGTCTAACTGGGACCCTAAACCTCTCACCATAAAATTGTGATAATAGCTTCCCACCTGACTGTCCTATTTACAAGTTTTCTTCTTGTCAATCTATCCTATATATTATAGCAGGAATCGTCTCTCAAACTCCATAAAGGTAGAACGATATTTCGATGAAATGAACACTCTGTAGTCCCCACTGGGAGAACCAGCCACTTTTCCCCCAATACCCTCTGTATGCTCTTCCATACCCTTGTCCCTTTGCCAATGCTCTTGCTTCTAACTGGAGAGTCTTTCCCTCCCCTTCTAGTCTCTACCTCAGCCCAACCCATGAAGTCAAAGAATTACTCACATGGTTCAAGAGTAACTCAGGTAGAGCTAATCATTTCTTCCATTGGGCCACCAGTGGACCCAGCTCATCTCTATTATTGTGTTCATCATATTCTATTACAAGTTATTAGTTTGCCAGTTTTTCTGCTGTATGAGGTTGTGAATTCTTTAAAGGTAGAACTGTGTCTTAATTATTCATGTATACCCCCAAAAAAGTACATACTCACTAAATTTTTATTGAATTGAATTAGACTGAACTGAGATAAATCCTTGTTCACAGTCTACTTAAGCATTTAACTTGCTAATGCCTCCTCCTAAGATGGTTTTATGTGTATACATGTAGTTTGCATTTCTGGGGTTCTCTAATAACTTTCACATTTTTCCACAGGCCCCTGCCAGACAAAGACTGTGCAAGAAAGAAGAGTTGCACATTTACTGGTCCAGTTCATTTCAGACTCCAGGGAAGCTGGGCAAGCTCTCCAGTCAACTCTGATTGTGAAAAACAGCTTTTGTTAAAATACCTTGTTGCTTCCTATTAATTAAATCCAAACTCCCTCAGGTGGACTGCAAGGTGGTATTGCCAACTTCACTGAGACTCCACCCAATCTAACTGCCTGGACTGGCCTAGAATGCACAACTGCTTCTCTTTGTGATTGTCCAGTGAACAGGACAGATTTCTGTGCCCACATGTCTCTCTCTTTAGAGGGTGACATTGTTGTACCTGGTAGCACTCTGGTATATTCATTCTTCTGTGATGAATATATTAGGCCTCTTGGAGTCCCAGGAGTTGTTAGCTTTTTCCTGAACTCAATGTTCATTCATTCATTCATCATTTATTGACCCTCTTTCCTTACATTGAATGCTATGGTAAGTCCTAGGGGAATAAAAATGCATAAGAAGAAGGCTTTGGTGCTCAATGAAGTAACCCAGGATGGGGAGAAGACAGAACATAAACAAATAATGGCACTATAGCAAGACAAGTGGAAAACAGATACGAGTGCTAATGTCAGAGGGGCCCAGTGAAAGCAGATAAAGCGAGGCTAGTATCTTTTCCTACGTGTTGGCTCTACAGGAAAACTGAAAGCACCCAACGTAGACATCTTACTCAGGTCCGAAATATCTCCCATGAACCCAACGACAGTGGAGAAAATTGCTAATCCTATCACAAAAATCATTGCTATAGTTACTTAATGGCTCCAGGAGCCCAAATTTCCCCTCTGAGAAGTCCATCAGTGGAGGATCTTTAGTGTGCTAATAGGATAGTGTTCTGTCTCACCACAGCATCTTTTTTTTTTTAAAGGTACTTTTTTTTTTTTTTTTTAAGATTTATTTATTTATTGAGAGAGGGGCGGGGGCAGAACATGCAGGAAGCCCAACGCGGGCTCGATCCCAGGTCTCCAAGATCACACCCCAGGCTGCAGGCGGCGCTAAACCACTACACCACCGGGGCTGCCCTTCACCACAGCATCTTAAAACCTCTGTTCTCCAACATATGTAACACTGACTTTGACCAAGTTTAGGATACAGTACATAACAGAAGGAAATAAAGATAAGGTTCGAGAACCTTCAATAAAACCCTGCTCCAGCTCTCACTCAACAACTGTGCTGCCCAGTACATTAGCCACTGGCCACAAGCAGTTATTGAATTATAGATTACTTGCAACTAAATACAATTACGGTTCTACACCTGCAGCAGCCACATTTCATGATTTCAACTGGACAGGTGTTGAACATTTTCATTATCAAAAAAAGGTCTATTAGACAATGCTGCTCTAGATAATAATCTGAAATTTGTATTCATTGGTTCATCATTTTATAACCTTATGACTTTCTTACTGGGTTCTGGGTTCTAGGGGAGGCAGAGATTAAAAGTTATCTATTTTTGAAGGGCCCACAGTCTGGTGGGGAAAAGAACTGGACATTGAGTATTGGATGGTATGGGTGCATGGAAACAAAACAACCTATTATGCCATAAAAAGTAAGAGAAGACCTCAAAGAGGTGAGACAGCATGATTATTGAAGAGTGGGCAATTACTTTCCTTTTTTTTTTTATAATTTTTTTTTAATTTTTATTTATTTATGATAGTCACAGAGAGAGAGAGAGGCAGAGACATAGGCAGAGGGAGAAGCAGGCTCCATGCACCGGGAGCCTGATGTGGGATTCGATCCCGGGTCTCCAGGATCACGCCCTGGGCCAAAGGCAGGCGCCAAACCGCTGCGCCACCCAGGGATCCCGGCAATTACTTTCCTAATTTACCAGTGGAAAGGGCACTAGAGGTGGTGAGATCAGTATATATGC
The DNA here is from genome assembly GCF_053574225.1 of Canis aureus. Classification (NCBI taxonomy): domain Eukaryota; kingdom Metazoa; phylum Chordata; class Mammalia; order Carnivora; family Canidae; genus Canis; species Canis aureus. Next base: position 18,431,771 of record NC_135642.1, on the reverse strand, counting down.
AATTGCAGGACATGGAAGAGCTTAGAGCCCTACCAGGCATTTAGTATTTCTGGAGTGTAAACTTCTGGGAAGAGATTGGGTGAGAACAGTCTGGCAAAGCGGACGACACAGTGTGCTGCAGGGTACTGGGTGATCAGGAGGTGAGAGGAAGGGAGGTTACAAATTATAACACAGCGAGTAATAGCCTTGACGTTATCCAAAACGAGGTTTCTGCTCAAAATTTGCTTCTGTGAGCTTTAGTATTTTGGCAAGTTTTAAAATCTCACTGAATCCCATTTTTCTCATCTGTAAAATGGTGTTAATAACCCTGCTAACCTTTTACGATTTGTGTGTAGATTAAATGAGACCATGTGCTTGTCACAATGCATAGCACATGTTAAATAATCAAAAATGAAAGTTATTGTAATTTATAAAAGGAATGTGAGTTATGAAAGGATTTGAGCAGAATAAGATGATTATATTATATAGAGAAATAAGACACAAGACAATTACCTATGTCAATAATAATAATAATAATAAAACAATAGCTAATATTTACAGAGTATTTACTACGTATCAGGCATGATTCCAAGAGCTTTAAGTAAGCTAATCATTTAATCCTCTCAACAACCCTAGGAGGTAGGCTACCATTACTATCTCCCTTTTACAGATGAGGAAATGAAGGCATAAATAAGTAATTTGTCTCACTACTAATAAATGACAGAATGGGATTCAAACCCAGATATCCATCCATTTCCTGAATCTCTATCCTTGGCCCCCAGGCTGTTCTGCCTCTGTTAGAAATTCTTTGACAGAAGTCGGCCTGATTTTATATTGGATTATTTCCCACCTCAGCATGGCTTCAAAATAATTTTATGTAAGTACAGATCTTCAAAACAGCATTTTTACACCATAAAAGCCAGTAAGCCAGTATGTGTGCTACAGAACCATTCCACAGAAGGTCATCAGGATAGAAATGGACAAATGCTTGATAAATTGTGTATCATTAAAAAAGTAGGTTCAAAGCCTCCTTGGATAATCCAGACATGATTGTAATTCCAGAGATTCCTCAACAATAGCAGCCTATAACAACCTCTCATAAAAGCCAGCTTCTTCTCCATGAAAATGGGGCTAATGTGTGCTTCATAGGTTTGTAAGAAATATTAAAAAAGAGAATGGATAGAAAGCATTATGCATGGTGTGTAGCCCATAGAAGGTGTTCAGTGAGAAGTATCTTTTGTGGCTACAATTTTTCCTCTTTTAATTAAAGCATCATTGTCCAATACAAGGTCTGCTGAGTCTTAAAAAACCTTTCTTAGGATTCACTGGAACTCTCTTAAACATATTAAGGACTGGATAGGAGGGTATCATGGAAATGAAATTCTTCAAAACAAACACATCCCAGTCTATGACCTAAATTCCAAATCTCCTTATTTAAGACTTTTTCTGATTCAATTTCAAAAACATGTCCCTGTTTTTACCTAAATCTGGGCCCAGATGAGCCTAACACATTGATATTTTTATTGACCGACCTCACCAAAGGCCTCATCTCTCAAGGAAATTCTTCCAAATGTCTTTTCTTCTGATATTCTGTCCTTTAGATTGATGTTCATCCTCAGGTAATTCTACTTTAATGAGTGAGATAACATAATTATCCTTCAAATTTGTTCCACGCCTTTAGAGTAGCACTCCCCATGGGGCCTTGGCTAGCATGACCATGCTTTCCCCAGCATAAGGCACTAGCCTGGGTCTTAGTCCTGGTCAAGGGGGCATGTTCATTAGTGCTGATGATGGCAAGTAATAATTATGGAAGCGCAGATCTTCAAACCACAAATACCCTATTTTTGGCCTTACAAATGTGGTAGAATGAAAAAGAAGATCTAGGGTATCAGCCAGGAAGCCAGAGGAGTTGAAGTCTAGGAGGCCAGGATTTGGGAAGAAAAGAGGTTTAGGTGGCTGATATGTATATATATATATAGTTCCCAGGCCCTGAGTTAAGGGAAATTCTTAGGGAGATTCAGCAGGATGGTGGCTGGTAGGAGAATCAGTAAGCTGAATGTTGCTCTGGCACTTGATTAAAAGCAGATTGTTGTAAACTGAGTTGTCATGGGAATCTCACTGGACTAGAAAGCTCACTGTGGGTTTGTGGCCTAGAATTACCAGCTATGTGACCTTGAGCAAATCACTTAACCTCTTCTATTCTCTGCTGTTTTTTTTTTCTTCACTAAAACGCAGATAATAATAGAAAAAAAATAAAAGCAGCAAAAAGATTTCCATTTTTAACTGAGAAACTATATAATATTTTATATTTTTACAAGTGCCTATAAATTTACAAAATACTCTCATGTAATAAATCTCTGTGAAAGCACCTGGCAAGACTAGTGGCCCCCAAATGTTAACTAAAGCATAATCACACCAATCTTTCAGTGGTGCATTCTAATGACTATTTTTAAGGTACAAAGAGGGTAAGTATCTTGACCAAGGTTTTGCTGGTGGTAAGTTTATCCAGGCAGTATGGCTCTTGTAACAGGGGCCCTAAACACTCTCTGGATAAGGGCCCTACGGTCACTGTAGCTTATCCGAGTTGCCAAGGCAAAAGCATTATGTTGGTTCCTGAGAGACAGATGACAGCTGACTTCAGGATTCCCCCAGCAATGGCCATGGCACCACCCAATACTTCTCTCTTGCTCTCACTTCCAAGTCTTCACACATACCCTTCCCTGTGTCTAAAATTATAATGTCTTTCCTCTTCTGCGTCAAGCCATATCTCTTCATTTCTTTAAAACTCTCAGCTGGAAGCCTCATCAGGGTCATGGGGAGCAGGGATTAGAATGGTTTTCATCAGCCTTTCAGGATATTTAAGAAGCAAAACAACAACAAATCTCTTGTTCATTTTATTGGCATAGACACACAGGCTCTGGGACCCTTGGTCCTACTATGAAGACTCACCAACAACAGGCTGAAGTTCAGGAATTTATAGCCTGAAAAGTGAGGCATCTGTGACTTTAGATCGTTTGAAAGGGTATCTTATTTGATAGCAGCCAATAAAGCAGGAGACAGTGCCAGATCAGATAAGAAGAAAGAACATCTCTGGCCAGAATTAAAAAGGCTATTTTGGGATATGTCAAAAGGAGTAAAGCTAGATTGAAAATGACTGCAAAGGTGATTAAATAGGTGAGAACAAAGAGAACACTTCCTGAGTTCTGGCTAAGAAGGGAACAATTCTTAATCATCTTTTAATTGTACTTCATAATTAGCCAAGTCACAAATGCCATGGCTGGGATTAGAAGATTTTTCATAAGGCAGACACTGTTCTGGATTTTTGCTAGGGAAAGTGTTGGGGGCTGGGGGATAGCATGAATGCTGAAGGCCTTTCAATTTGTGTAGTGATTTGAGAAACTAGGTTTTTATAAGCATATTTGTTCATAAAGCACATTTTGAAAGATACTGTTGTTCTATTTTTGCCTTTTTTCTCTTTCCAAAGGAAATGAAAAACAGCAATGGAAATTTTTCCAGAGGAATAAAATCTCAACAAACAGTGAAGCAAATAGCCACTGGAAACTGCTTATGAAGCTCCCAGAGATAATGGATATATGATATCATAGTTATGTTACAACATCTTCAGTGACAAGTGGTGAAGAACAAGAAAATGCTGAAGTTACATATGAGTGAGTTATTCCACACTAAATATTTTTCATTGGTATCACAGAAGGCATGGGAAATTTACAGAAATAAAACAATAAAATCACCTCTAACAGGCATGCATATAATATATCAATGTATAATTTCTGCTGGGAAAGCAAACCCTTTCCAGATTAGAGGGAGTTAAGAAAAAGTTTGTGAGAAAAATAATACCTCTGAATGGCTTGCTGATTACATCTTCATTCATTCTTTGAACATTTATCTAATACCTATTATGAGTAAGACACATTGCTCATGAATTGCAAAAACAAATTGAAATACATGATCTGCCCTCATGAAGTTTAAAATCTTGGCAGAAAAATAAATATTTTTTCTCATCTATATCCTCTCTTCTCTCTGTGTCTCCATTTGTGATTTCATTTGGTTTATTGAATAGGTTCTCCAAGCAGACTAATATCTGAATTATATCCCTAGCTGACCTATGCTATGAGCATGCTCTGTGACCCAAGTAGCATAAGCAGGCCTGCTGGTTGTCTACATAGAAGTCTCTGAGGGCTCTCCAAACAAGTGTGTCCAAATCAGAAATCCCATTCCTTCCTCAGTCCTCCACCAACTTTTATTAGTGGTTCAAGGCCATTAGCCAAAAAAAAAAAAAAAAAAAAAAAAAAAAAGATGTAGACAGAAATAGGATGTAGGAACAGATTCTGAAGGGCCCCATACTTGGTTTATAGTGCTCTACTGTCACTGTCCTGAGATTCTTAATAATTTTATCTTTCAATTTGAGTTTTGTATGAGAAGTTCAATGAGGCACCAGAGCATGTGTATAAGGATAGAAGAAACCCAGATGAAAAGAAAACCTGGATATTTTAGTATCTTTACCGACTTTTTTTCCTGTTTTCTTGAACAAAAGCCCCCACGTTTTTATTTTGCACTGAAGCCTGTAAATTGAGTAGCTGATCCTGTGTATGACTATCACACAAATTAGATTCAGGATGTGTGGTACATACCCCATATTTTCACTCTATCCTAAGTGTGCTAACCTGCCCCATTTCTTTCCCTCTTGCTTCTTGCTGTAGGTTTTTAATTGGTCTGAGCATCAGCATTTGGTGTCTCTGTTTCATGACCTCTAGGACAGCTTGCCTAGCAATGGACTTGGAGCCACCACTGCATCACAGCATTTCCCCACATGATAGCACTTGGCCCCTGGATAGGCCTTCTCTAGCCTATACACACTCTCCAGAGGAACAGGGAACGATACTCAAATGGTTTCTTATTCTTTCAAAAGGATGTGCTCTTTTTGTAACAGGTAACAGTTAACAAAATATCTGACAATCCATGGAATGTCTAAAAAATAAAGAGGCACAGTGAACCTCTTATCACAGCTTTCTGCTTTGAAAACCAGGGTTTGCTCCACAGGATTTGACTGTTTCATTTGACTTCTCCATTGACAAAGCCAATGAAGATTTGCATCTTAAATTTCAACACTTTCCAATGACATTTTAAAACTCTCACTCCCCAAAAGCAGAAATGTTTTTTGAAATCCCAAGAGAGTACTCTCTGAAGAAAAGCTCTTCCCCCTCACAGTGCTTAGTAGAACAATGTCATATAATATATTTTCCAAAGTACAACTAATTGAAGCACTTTGTCTTTCTTAGTTTTCTACATCTCAAAATACATATTATGTATGTAATTTTATAAATCAGGTGTACTGTAATGTCCTATCTATATGTATTTGGGAATTTCACCTTGTCTCAGTTGTTTAAAAAATGTTAAGGAAACCTACACATTTTTGGGGCATGGCATCTCAGAAAAAACATTCTCGGTAAGACCACAGCAATCTTTTTTTTTTTAATTTTTATTTATTTATGATAGTCACAGAGAGAGAGAGAGAGAGAGAGAGAGGGGCAGAGACACAGGCAAAGGGAGAAGCAGGCTCCATGCACCGGGAGCCCGATGTGGGATTCGATCCTGGGTTTCCAGGATCGTGCCCTGGGCCAAAGGCAGGCGCCAAACCGCTGCACCACCCAGGGATCCCAAGACCACAGCAATCTTAATGAGGTTTCCTTTGGTCAAAAATGGCAACAGGGAAGAAGTGAAAGATTACCTTTTTCTTCACTTAAAAAAATAGACATCATAGGTTGCCACTTCACAGTAATGTCTTAATATTCTCTCATTTAATTATGTAAATCATCAAAGAAGGCTGCTGTTTATGGTAATTTGCACATGCGGAGATCTGCTTCCCAAGGTAAGCTAATTTAAATCAAATTATAACTAAGAGAGATTTACCACTTGTTGATTTAGACAGACAATCATTTATAACTCCACCAAACGGCTAGCAAAGACTGCAGGATTTGAAAAGTGAGGTGAAACAGTGGTGATCCTGCTGTGAAAGGAATCAGCTGAAATGCTACGGTAGGATTTAGTATTCCTATTGATGTCAGCAAGAACTGAAGGCAGCCTCTTTTGTGAGGGAAGTGATTAGTGAATACCGTTGACCCTCACTACCTCTATATTCAAGCCTTCCTTTACACATGAAGTTAAAGGCTGTTCTCCCCAACTAATTCACCACTCTCTTTTGATACAAATCCAACCCTCTTCAGAATCTGCCTGCATTCTAGTTGCATAGTTGTACCAAGTGCTGAATGTAAGGGAGAAAAGACCATTGTGAACCGCTGAAGTGTTCATGTGTCCCCAGCTCCTTTCTTTTCTTTTTTTTTTTTTTTAACCATTAAAGATACTCCATTTCAGTTTGAGAAACTAAGCATATACAAATTCATTCTTTGTCTTATGGCACATTTGTTATAGTGAATCCCAGCTAACGAAACTGGCTATATGGGTCTCTGATAGACCAAGAAAGGTACACTTCCTCCTTGATGCAAACACAGGTGTCTGTGACAATGACCACAACTTGGATTTGGCAACAAGGAGGATGCAAGCATAGCAAACTGATTAAGACAGTGGGCTTAAGAACCAGAGAGAACTGGGTGCAAATACCCATCTTGCCATTCACTTGCTAAAAAATCTTTAAGAAACTTCCTTAGCCTCTCTGAACCTCATTGTTCTTATGAAAAGATAGCATTAATTATACATTCTTCATAAGATTCAGATGATGACTTAATAAGCCAATGCATATAAAGCACAAAGCTTTACATAAATGTTCATCTTCAAAAAATAGCAGCTCTGAATAATAACAAAAATGATGATGATAATGCAGTGTTATACCCAGGAAATGGGCAGTTTCCAACATACTTATGGGTAAACAGTAAATGAAACCTTTTCCATTCTCCATGAGAACTTGACCTTCATTTGATCTTTCAAATCAAATCTGGGTTAATCCATTAAGAATCATATGTTGGCTATGTTGCTAATGAATGTCGTTTATGATGAAATGTGATTCATAAATTGCATCTGGTTTGGAAGGCACATACACGAACTATAAATACCTGGTAGGAGACCACGTGGAACTTCCCCGAGGGTGCTGAATTTGTCACTGACATGTCCCTCCTAAGGACCCTAGAAATTATGCCTATATTACCGTTATTATTGGCTCTCGGAGCATGCAGCTTTGAAGCACGTGCCCAATGTTGACCCTCTCTCCTTGCAGCTCGCCTGCACTCCACAAAATTCTGTGAAGACTCCCACGGAATAGAAATGCCTCAGGATGTCCTGGGTTTCCTATTCAGGTTCATCTAAATGAATATGCTGTCCAATATCTTCTATGGTAATCTTGTGGGTCTGAATGCTTCACTAAGTCCAAGGAAACACTCTGTAGATATAGCAGAATGTTTTAATTTATTTTTTTGGTCACCAATGCATATGCTTAAAAACTAAGAGTATGATGACATTAGGACAATATAGGTTTTGGATCAACTATGAATACTTATGGCATAACAACAATTTCCCCTGCTTATGTGTATTTTCGCATTTTCTTGAGGGAGATATTTCTGCTATTGATGATTCTTAGGGACTAATGAAGCCATTTGTGGAGGCCAAAGATTCTTGATTAGAATCAATTCACAAATGTAATCTTCTCACTGTGTCACATGAAGGTAGTCAAACGGAAGTAAAGCACAGACCTGCTAGAAAGGAGTTTCCCTCCAGAGACCTCTTCAGTAGTCCTCTGAATAGGAATGAAAACCAGAGAAATCCCTCATTTTCATTAGAAGACTTTGCTCACCCTGGTGGCAACTTGGGGTTCCTGGAAAAAATTCAGCCCTAATACCCAAAAGCACATATATTCGTTTTTTTGTGGTTGCTATAAGAAATTACCACAGAATCAGTGGTTTAAAACAACATAATTTTATTATCTCACAGCTCTGGAAATCAGAGGTCTGTAATGCATCTCACTGTGCTAAAATCAAGGTGTCAACAGTGCTGTGTTCCTTCTGGAAGCTCTGGGGGTTGAGGGGATCTATTTTCTTGTATTTTCCAACATCTACAAGCTGCCTACATTTCCTGGTTTGTGGTCCTTTCCTCCATCTTCAAAGCTAGTAGCATTGAATCTTCCCATCCTTCTCTGATTCTGACCTTTCTGTCTCCTTCTTTGACTCACTGGGACTCTGGTGATTACATCACACTCACCCAAGCAATCTAGGATAATCTTCCCACCTCAAGATCCTCAACTGAACCATCACTACAAAGTCTCTTTTGCCATGTACCATAACAGACTCACAGGTTCTGGCGATTAGGAAATGAATATGTTTTTGTGTGGGGCCATTACTCTGGTATCCTTTGTTTATAATAAATTAACTTCTCTCTTGTGCAAACACAATGGTGCTGCTACTTATGTACCATCACCAGAATAATTGAGAAAACTGTCACTCAAATCATTTTTGGTATCCTAAATTGGATAAGGAATTTCAGTTGTGAAAGCAAAGAGTGCTTGGTGAAAACAGTGCCTTAAACAAAACAGGAAATGAAACATTCTTAGTGATGATAGTTTTATAAATTCTTTGAAAAATTGGACAGAGAAAGTAGGTAAAGGAGGTGGGCCATGAAAATTAAGTGTGAGCCCAGATAGCATATGGTAGTGATTTTAAGAGGCATTGCTGGGTGTCAATATAACTATTAAGAGAAAGAGAGATTGGGGTAACAGGAATGGGAGAGAATATAAACGTGTGTAACTGGTGCCCCTAAATTCCATCTTTTCTAAAAATGTACCAGTTAACAAAGTTGTCTTTATTTTAAAAAAAATCTAGCCTTTATTCTAATGACCCTTGCATACTTCAGTGGATACTCCAACAAGAAATATTCAGCAAAAAAATGCATGTGTGTAAAACCATACAATAGCCAGTTTCACTACTCTTGCAAAAAAAAAAAAAAATCAATGGTTGTTTCTGTCCCCAAATTTCATCTTGGGCCTCTTTGTGAAATGTGCAGTTCAATTTAGTGTTGATAGGTCATTCCAGTCAGTGTGAGTTTATATACAATTCAGTATTAATTTCCAGCCAACTGGAAACCAAAGCATTCTAGTTAGACAGTGTCACCTCTCCCTAATATGCTTGACAATGTCTTTTAACTAGTTATAGGAGCCACTGTCTGATGGATTGATTCTTACAATGATCACATAATGTCCAGCAGGAAGGCTAGGAGATTTTTTACTGTCACTACTTATTTAGAGCTGAGTGAAACCTTTGGTATAAAATTTAGGCTACCCAATTTGGCATTAGAATGTTTTCTATCATAAGAAAGAGTTCTGCAGTGGTAGACAAGAGGCCTAGTTGCAGTTGTGGCTCTGCCAGTATCCGGTGTGTTTGAGTCTGGAGAGCAAGTCAGGTAGCAGAGGAGCCAGTTGGTTGAGGGGGTTACTGACAGCTTATTTAGGTTAAGCATTTAGAAGAAGAAACGGGAGCTGCTGTCCAGAAGTCCTACAGTGTCTCTGAACTTAAGTGGAAATACTTTCAGAAAAGAAAGCAGAGTAAAAGGGGTTAACTTGTCAGACTGGTAAACTCAGGAAGCAAGTGCTAAACTTAGGAAGGAAAGCTCAAAGCAGAGCCACGAGTCTTCCTGAGCATGAAGAGAGTAAGAATTGGGCTAACACAGACTTTGAGCTGCACATATTGCAGACTCTGCTTCTGACTCACATCCCCACCCCTATCTCTTGATTATTAATTACAAAGGGAGGCTAACATTTCAGACAATACAGAATGGAGGGGGGAAAATCAGTGTAGTAGGAAAGACAGATCCCCAAGCTGGTAAAGAGCAAACAAAGGTGGCAAACTAACATAAATGCTATGAAGGAAGAAGGCCACTGAGAGAATCACAGGAGATGACCCCCTACTAATGTCTCCAGAAGAGACTTCTCTGAGGAATTTATATATAAGCTAAAATTAGAAAGAACCCTAGGAAGCCTTAGATCTTGATGGAATTACATATTCAAATGTTTCTTGAGGCAGGAAAAAACTTGTCCTGTGTGAAGAACACGGGGCGGGGGCGGGGGACACGACAACAAGGCTAGATCAAGGTGAACAATTAAGGTAGAGTCAGAAAGGTGTATGTGGTAGATTACTCCACGCAAATCTTCACTTCTGTCCTCCTACCCTGTTCCACGGATGAATATACTTTTCCACTTCACTGTTGTTGGACTTAGCCATGTAACTTGCTTTGGCTTCCTCGTGGCTGAGTGAAATTTGCTCACCCTTAACTTTGGCCTCAGCCATGTTACTTCCCTGGAGAAGGGGGCATTAGCAAATATGGACACAAGAACATGTTTAAAATGTACTTGCACTGTTGAGCTCACCCTATGGCATTGCTGTCACTGTGAGGAAAGAACATGCCCTGGGTAGTCCACTGGTGACAAGAGGATGAGAGACATGAGCCGCAGACAATGAATCCAACACGCAGCTTGGAGTCAAGTCCAGCTGAGTCCTACCTAGAGCAGCCAACCTCCAGCTGGCCTGAAGATGCTTGAGTAAGATTAAATAGTTGTGTTAAGCCACCAAGTTTTGGAATGGCTAGTTATACAGTGTTATTACAGAAATAGCTGACAGAGTATATAAGGATCATCTTACAGAGGTTATGGGAAAATAGTTGAAGAGTTTTAAGTAGGGAATGATGGGAATCAGGGTTATTGAAGCTCTCTCTGCTATTAGAGGCCAGCAAGGAGGAAGCAGTTGGAATGGTCCATCTGGAGAGAACAGTAGCAATGCAACAAAAAGGAAGTGAATATATTTAACATGAATCTTGGAGACAGAACAATAACACTTACTAGAGAGTTATACAGAGAGAAAGGAAAGTGAAGAACTAAAGAGTGACTCCCAGGTTTCCAGTCTGAACAACTGAATAGAGAGTAGAACACTTTGGATTTCCCACTTTGCTATTTTTCTCATAATAATTTAAATAGCCCTACAGTCGGCACAGCATAAATTACTTAATTGTCCTTTATGTTGGACGTTGGTTTGTTTCCTGTTTTATTCTTTTACCAAAAACTCAACAGTTAACCTCTAAATACATTTAATATTCGTATATTTTAGATGGGGGATGTAGATTTCTAGAAATGGGAAAACTGAGTCAATGCATTTCAGTAATGTCTATTCTTTTCTCCTCCAGAAAGTCCATTCCTTCCCATAGGCAGGAAGTGAAGTATGGCATATGAAGATGCACATTGACAAAGAACAATACATTTTGCTTTAGTGAAATGTCACAGCCTCCTCGAGGTTCCTAATAATACTAACAGCACACTCTTATAAAATATTTTATATGTACCACACACTGTTTTACGCTCTTTATGTATACATTAGATTCTCATGAATCTAATTCTTGCAACAATGCTATGACATAGATTCTAATATTATTCCCATTTTAAGGAATCTGAGGCTGAGGTGCTAAATAACTTGTCTCAAAGAACTTAAGAAAGAGTTGTGTAGAATTCACCGTGATTGTAGTAAGGATGATCCTGAAACATTTAGTTCACGACAGGTAACTTATCTGGACTTGTAAAGAAATTGCTCTCACTTTTTTTTTTTTTTTTTTTTGCTCTCACTTTTGTATCAAATAATCCTTCTGTTTATTCTAAGGAAACAGATTTTTATCTGATGAGTTTTGCACCAAATAATTACTCTTTTTTCCTAAACAAATAGTAGATTTTTATTGGACAAACTTTATAACTGATTAGGTTCTACCTAGAAAATCTGTAGCCAAATGTCTAGGCTACGTGGGCATATGTTTAGCTCTTTATGCATGTAATCCTCATTCCTGGTTCCTGTTACGTTTTCTATATTATTTTGTCATTTATTTCTGTTTTTCTTTTTTTTTTATGATATTTATGATAGTCACACACAGAGAGAGAGAGAGGCAAAGACATAGGCAGAGGGAGAAGCAGGCTCCATGCACCGGGAGCCTGACGTGGGATTCGATCCCGGGTCTCCAGGATCGCGCCCTGGGCCAAAGGCAGGCGCCAAACCGCTGCGCCACCCAGGGATCCCATATTTTGTCATTTATTTCTAATTTTAATTTATACCATGAAGAATTTTATGTATCCTATAAGCTTCCTTAAATCCTTTCTGAAACAAAGAAAGATTACATAAATAAAAACCAAACAGATTCAGGCAAGTGTTAAAAAAAAGAATATTAATATAAAGAGAACTCAATGTTTATATATTCTATAGGAACTATATTTGATACGTATTTATTTGCTTTAACAATGGTCTCTAGCACTTCCAAGTTTTTTAAGCTGTATATTGGAAAGACTCAATCAGGAAATGGTACCTGAAAGAGCCCCCCTTTCCAACCCAGAAGGCTCTAGTGCAACCAAACAATAATAATAACAATTCTCAAAACAGTAATACAGGGATGCCTGGGCAGTTGAGCGTCTGCCTTCAGCTCAGGGTGTGGTCCCGGGGTCCTGGGATCAAATCCCATATCAGGTTCCCCCTGGGGAGCCTGCTTCTCTCTCTTCCTATGTCTCTGCCTATATCTGTGCCTCTCTCTGTGTGTCTCTCATGAATAAATAAAATCTTTTTTAAAAAATTTAAAAATTTTTAAAATATGACATTTATTGAGTGCTTACTACTCTTCCAAGTGGCAGAACTTAGGTAGACACTAAGTATTTTATAGCAAATTATCTTATTTAATTCTTACACCAATCCCATGAGGGCCTTACTGTCATATACACATGCTACAGATGGGAAAACAGATTTCAGGGGGTTAAGTAATTTGCCCAATTTTACGGAACTCCCACATGGCAGATTTGGGGATTAAACTGAGGTTTCTTCAGCACCCAAACTCATGTTATTAATCACATGATATTTACATATATTCCTGGGATAATGAGCTCCCAACTTTCTTCAAAATTATTATTGATTTTTTCTTTTTAACATTGTCTGCCCTGATGTAACATTCATCTGAATCAATCTGTCAACCAATTAGTCAGAGGAAAGAAATGAGCAATCATTGAATGCCTCCTACATGGTAGGTGTGATATTATTCCTTTAACTCTTATAACAATTTCAAGTTCCCATTTAAACTGGAATATATTGGGACTCTAAAGGTTTGTTACTAATCCAAAATCACAAAATTAGTTAAGACTGAATCTAAATGACTCCAAATCCATGTTTCTTTATTTTTTCCATTAATAGAGTACAAGCATGATTTTGGGAAATTACAACTTTAATGTTCCTCCACCTTTTCATCAGGAAAATGGAATCTTGTCTTAAATTTCCTAGATAGTGTGCTCAAGATGACCACACTTAACAATCAGATGGGGAAAATTACTTTCCAGGGCTATTATTAATAAAGGATTTTTTTGTGTCCTAGAAGACTTCTTATTCCTGGGAATGTAGTCACATGTCTAAGCTGCCTAAATTTGTCTGATAAAGAGAAGCAACCAAAAACATGACGGAACCACCCAAACAGCAGGGCCTGAAAGCATATATGCCCTCATAATGACCACATCTGCAGGGGTAGTGCTGCTGCTCCCTCTTCCTTCTTTGCCATTACCTCACCTCTACAGCATTTATAAGTAAGCAAAAAACAGATAAATGTTCCTGCCTCTGCACCCAAGTTCACAGAGTATGCAGGATAGTTTAATTCCAGATAAATCAACCCATGATGTCTAGCCTCTGCACCATACTTATGTGGTAGGCATTAGAACATGTCTGACAGACCCCAACTGCTGGGAATGTAACTAGTCAAAGACCCAACTGCTGCCCTCTGAAATCCAGCACCAGGCCCACCCAGGGGTCATGCTTCCCACAGGCTACTGCCAGTCAATGGGTGAGCAGGGCAGAGCCTGGGAGACAGACTCCTGGAACAGCCAACTTTGGCTGCAGGATTCACTGATGGCCCTTAAACTTTGATGTGACTGCACAACAGTCTGGGACTTCCCCCTCCTTTTCTCCTTTACTGGGGCCAGTGTTGAATCAAGTACTGACATTCCACCCAGACTCTACCTCTATCTCCTTACTGTCATTCATTGGCATTCACCCTCATAAAATCCTCATACATTTTATCCTACATTGGCCAATGCTGCTCGAAGGATCCAGAACTCACACATTTTATGTTTCCTGCTGCTTCAGTTTCTCTTAATATTACCCTTCAAACTTTTCCCATGGAGCAATAATTGATTCCCTAAGTCCTAAGCTCCAGGGGGAAGCTTTTCCTGTAGCCTCTTATCTTTACTTCTTTTAGGATACCCAAGTAATTTTTACCATAAATTATGGTTGTCTATGTAGATATTTTATCTCCTCTACCAGATGTTGAGCCCCTTGAATGTATGGCATCAACCTCATTGATACATTCTATCACTCTATGCCAGGCATTGTGTAGAATTTTACATATAGTAGATGCCTATTTAATCCTCATCAACACTCTGCTAGGTATACCTTATTAATTCCATTTTACAGAGAAGAGAATTGAAGCCCAGAGAAATGAAATGACTTGCCCAATGCTGCACAGGTAGTAGTAGACCTTAATTTGAATTCAGGCTTTTAGACTAAATCCTGTGCTCAAATTATAATTCAACCTCTGTAAAAAGCTCTTGATGATATAAGTGCTAGATAGCTCTTTCTCTTTCTTGAGTCCTAGGGAGCAGAGGGCTAAATTCCATGCCCTGCTGGAGCAGATGTCCTTTGCCTTGGGGTTCAGTTATTGTTTGTAGCCTCAACCTTAATTGTATTTTTTTCCCATTCTATTGTTATAGTTGTGATGTATGTCAATCTTTTGAGAGTGTGGGCAGTTATAAAAAGCAAGCGAGAACTTCTGTACCTTGGAGTTCAGATGCACAGAAACACAGAGATAGATTTCTCTGACAAAACCGAAGTAAGGTGTAAAAAATAATCTCAGAGAAAGTAGAAGCCAGGTGGTGCTTTTCTCTGTTAAAACAAAAAGAAATCAATTTTTACAAATTCACATAGCAATTTGGTTATGGAAATTAGAATGGAACTCACTACTCCCAGTTCCCAGAGCAAAGACCAAGTTGCCTCCATAGCAGAAACGAATAGCATAATGTCTACTGTGACTATGCCAAAATGTATATTCATTTGTTTTGAGACAAGGTATTTTGTAAGTGGAAACCAGGTCTATGAAGTCCCTTACTTGACTTAATGGCACTTATTCATTCTTGAATTCTTTATTGCGATGTTCTGTTTGTAGTGCAAATTGCATTATTAAGTATTGATGAAAATTCCTAAAAATACACCTCTATCTATCCAAAAGTTGGATGCAATATTTGCATGAGTTATGAAAACTGTTGTATATAATGAGTCGGAACAGTGCCTCATGAATTCTGTGGTAAAAAAAAATTACAGTCCAGCTCCATGAATGTAATTATTCAGCCACCTAGTCTGATTTATCATCTTGATGAGAAACTAAGCCATGAAATATTCTCTGCTAGAAATCAGCCTTCGTTCATTTCACAAATACACTTGAGAGAAACAGGAGGGGTGAGAAAAAACAACAAATGATCTGCCAGGACTAGAGGAAACATATTTCTTTTTCTTTACTAAAAAAAAAAAACCAAAAAAAAAAAAAAAAAAACTTTAGTGATCAAGTGTTAATTTTGAAAGAGATAAATGGGAAAATAACTACACACTGCTGTATATGTTTTTGGCAGTGTGAGCCTGACTCAGGGCTAGAGATGTTTGCTTTCACACCACTTACTCAAAATCAAAACCTCAGGGTAGAGACCCAGAGGGAAAAGCTTCTGGGCAGGAGGAATAGAGGCATTTGGAGTTCCCCACACAGACACCTTCATATGCCACAGTTGGTAGCGATTAGTCCCTTAGCAGGCAGCAGTGTCTCTGTTGGCCTCTGCTCGCTGCTCATTGCACAAATTAGTGAAAATGAGTCACAGCGTGTGCAAGCAAGTGGGGTTGACGGAATCTGCAGAGGTCAGCTTGCTGAGAAATCATTTCAAAGGGAAATAGGAACTTCCGACAGATGGAAGAGTGGGAAGCTGATAAAGATGTTTCAGGGGAATAGGAAAGGTGAAATGGGGGAAAAAAAAAAAAACAAGCTTCCCAGCTCTGAGGAACAAGAGAACACTTAATGAATAGGCACTAGAAAGGCAACAAATATTGTGAATTTGCTCTTTTATCGAGATCTGTTTAAAACACTTTATATGCATTGCTAAACATGCATATAATATTTTGGCTTTTCTACTCTTTTGATACAACTGCTGTCATTGAAGGGTGAGGTTGGGAGAAGGTGGAATGGGAGGTGGAGGTTGGCAGTTGCCTATTTTGATTGGTAAAACACACACACACAAACACACACGCACACACACACAAAACCCACAACAAATCCTGTCACATTGGTCTTAAACCATTCTGTGGAGCTCCCTGAAATTCTTAACATTAAAAAGCAGCCAAAAATGACTGAGTATGAGCAATTACTGAACCCATTAAAAATGAGACAGTGAAAATAGACTTCGTGTGTGTGTGTGTATATAAGTGTGAGTGTACGTGCATGTGCTTTGTGGAATAAGGAGCTTGAACTTGGACCAGGAGACACATAGAGATGCTTCTGAGAACGAAGGCAAATGGTTATAAGAAACTCAATGTGTGGGCAGCCCGGGTGGCTCAGCGGTTTAGCACCGCCTTCAGCCCAGGGTGTGATCCTGGAGTCCCAGGGCTCCCTGCATGGAGCCTGCTTCTGTCTCTGCCCCCCTCTCTCTCCCCTCTCTGTATTCTCATGAATAAATAAATAAAAATCTTAAAAAAAAAAAAAAAGAAACTCAATGTGTGCTAAAATTTCTTAGCATCCTGGGACCGTTCAGTGGTCTGGTGGCTAAGAGCTCTGTGTCGTGGAATCAGAAAAGGTAAAGTTCTAGTACAATCTTAACCCCTAGATCTGTAAACATGGGCACTTCATTAACCTCACTTAGCTTCACTTTCCATTATCTTATAAGGTGGAGATGATTATACTATTTAACTCATAGGGTTCTCATGACATAAAGCAAGTAAAGCATTTACTTCATCGTCTGAGACAAGGAAAGATTCAATAAATTATTAAAGTGTGGTAAGTACTAAGCCTCTGCCAGTGCCAAATGTGAAAATAAAGGAAGCCCAATCTCAAAAGAATAGTGTGCCATATTCAGGAACATCGGGGCCGACAGTTTTATTTTATTTATTTTATTTTATTTTATTTTATTTTATTTTACTTTAATTTTATTTTATTTATTTATTATTTTTTATTGGAGTTCAATTTACCAACATATAGCATACATCCAGTGCTCATCCCGTCAAGTGTCCCCCTCAGTGCCTGTCACCCAGTCACCCCATCCCCCTGCCCACCTCTCCTTCCACTACCCCTTGTTTGTTTCCCAGTCAGAAGTCTCTCATGTTCTGTCTCCCTCTCTGATACTTCCCACTCATTTTCTCTCCTTTCCCCTTTATTACCTACCACTATTTTTATATTCCCCAAATGAATGAGACCATATAATGTTTGTCCTTCTCCAACTGACTTACTTCACTCAGCATAATACCCTCCAGTTCCATCCACGTTGAAGCAAATGGTGGGTATTTGTCATTTCTAATGGCTGAGGAATATTCCATTGTGTACAGAGACCACAGCTTTTTATCCGTTCATCTTTAATGGACACCGAGACTTCTTCCAGTTTGGCTATTGTGGACATCGCTGCTATGAACATTGGGGTGCAGGTGTTCCAGCGTTTCACTGCATCTATATCTTTGGATTAAATCCCCAGCAGTGCAATTGCTGGGTCGTAGGGCAGATCTATTTTTAACTCTTTCAGGAACCTCCACAAAGTTTTCCAGAGTGGATGTACCAGTTCACATTCCCACCAACAGTGCAAGAGCGTTCCCCTTTCTCTACATTCTCTCCAACATTCCTTGTTTCCTGCCTTGTTAATTTTCCCCATTCTCACTGGTGTGAGGTGGTACCTCATTGTGGTTTTGATTTGTATTTCCCTGATGGCAAGTGAAGCAGAGCATTTTCTCATGTGCTTGTTGGCCATGTCTATGTCTTCCTCTGTGAGATTTCTCTTCATGTCTTTTGCCCATTTCATGATTGGATTGTTTGTTTCTTTGCTGTTGAGTTTATTTTTTTTTTATTTTTTATGATAGTCACAGAGAGAGAAAGAGAGAGGCAGAGACATAGGCAGAGGGAGAAGCAGGCTCCATGCACCGGGAGCCTGATGTGGGATTCGATCCCGGGTCTCCAGGATCGCGCCCTGGGCCAAAGGCAGGCGCCAAACCGCTGCGCCACCCAGGGATCCCTGCTGTTGAGTTTAATAAGTTCTTTATAGATCTTGGATACTAGCCCTTTATCTGATATGTCATTTGCAAATATCTTCTCCCATTCTGTAGGTCGTCTTTTAGTTTTGTTGACTGTTTCTTCTGCTATGCAGAAGCTTTTTATGTTGAGTAAGTCCCAATAGTTCATTTTTGCTTTTGTTTCTCTTGCCTTCATAGATGTATCTTGCAAGAAGTTGCTGTGGCCAAGTTCAAAAAGGGTGTTGCCTGTGTTCTCCTCTAGGATTTTGATGGACTCTTGTCTCACATTTAGATCTTTCATCCATTTTGAGTTTATCTTTGTGTATGGGGTAAGAGAATGGTCTAGTTTCATTCTTCTGCATGTGGCTGTCCAATTTTCCCAACCCCATTTATTGAAGAGACTGTCCTTTTTCCAGTGGATAGTCTTTCCTGCTTTGTCGAATATTAGTTGACCATAAAAGTTCAGGGTCCACTTCTGGGTTCTCTATTCTGTTCCATTGATCTATGTGTCTGTTTCTGTGCCAGTACCACACTGTCTTGATGATCACAGCTTGTAGTACAACCTGAAATCTGGCACTGTGATGCCCCCGGCTCTGGTTTTGTTTTTTAATATTCCCCTGGCTATTCGGGGACTTTTCTGATTCCACACAAATTTTAAGATTATTTGTTCCAACTCTCTGAAGAAAGTCCATGGTATTTTGATAGGATTGCATTAAATGTGTAAATTGCCCAGGGTAGCATTGACATTTTCACAATATTAATTCTTCCAATCCATGAACATGGAATATTTTTCCATCTTTTTGTGTCTTCCTCAATTTCTTTCAGAAGTGTTCTGTAATTTTTGGGGTATAGATCCTTTACCTCTTTGGTTAGGTTTATTCCTATCTTACGCTTTTAGGTGCAATTGTAAATGGGATTGACTTCTTAATTTCTCTTTTTTCAGTCTCATTATTAACATATAGAAATGCCACTGATTTCTGGGCATTGATTTTGTATCCTGACACACTGCCGGATTGCTGTATGAGTTCTAGCAATCTGTGGTGGAATCTTTTGGGTTTTCTATGTATATTATCATGTCATCTGCAAAGAGGGAGAATTTGACTTCTTCTTTGCCAATTTGAATGTCTTTTATTTCTTTTTGTTGCCTGATTGCTGAGGCTAGGACTTCTAGTACTATGTTGAATAGCAGTGGTGAGAGTGGACATCCCTGTCTTGTTCCTGATCTTAGGGGAAAGGCTCCCAGTATTTCTCCATTGAGAATGATATTTGCTGTGGGCTTTTCATAGATGGCTTTTAAGATGCTGAGGAATGTTCCCTCTATCCCTACACTCTGAAGAGTTTTGATCAGGAATGGATGCTGTATTTTGTCAAATGCTTTCTCTGCATCTATTGAGAGGATCATGTGGTTCTTGTTTTTTCTCTTGTTGATGTGATCTATCACGTTGATTGCTTTATGAGTGTTGAACCAGCCTTGCATCCTGGATATAAATCCCACTTGGTCATGGTGAATAATTTTCTTAATGTACTGTTGGATCCTATTGGCTAGTATCTTGTTGAGAATTTTTGCATCTGTGTTCATCAGGGATACTGGTCTATAGTTCTCCTTTTTTTGGGGGGGGGGGTCTTTGTCTGGTTTTGGAATTAAGGTGATGCTGGCCTCATAGAACGATTTTGGAAGTATTCCATCCATTGCTATCTTTCGGAACAGCTTTAGTAGAACAGGTATTGTTTCTTCTTTAAACGTTTGATAGAATTCCCCTGGGAAGCCATCTGGCCCTGGACTTTTGTATTTTGGGAGGTTTTTTATGACTGCTTCAATGTCCTCCCTGGTTATTGGCCTGTTCAGGTTTTCTATTTCTTCCTGTTCTAGTTTTGGTAGTTTGTGGTTTTCCAGAAATGCGTCCATTTCTTCTAGATTACCTAATTTATAGGTGTATAGTTGCTCATAATATGTTTTTAAAATCGTTTGTATTTCCTTGGTATTGGTTGTGATCTCTCCTTTTTCATTTGTGATTTATTAATTAGAATTTTTTCTCTTCTGTTTTTAATAAGGTTGGCTAATGGTTTATCTATCTTATTAATTCTTTCAAAGAACCAACTCCTGGTTTTGTTGGTCTGTTCTACAATTCTTCTGGTCTCTATTTCATTGAGCTCTGCTCAGATCTTTATTAACTCTCTTTGTCTGCTGGGTGTAGGTTTTATTTGCTGTTCTTTCTCCAGTTCCTTTAGGTGCAAGGTTAGTTTGTGTATTTGAGTTTTTTCCAATTTTTTGAGGGATGCTTGTATTGCGAAGAGTGGAAAGTTTTAAAAATCAACCAGTAGGTAGCCAGGAGATAGGAATTAAGGACCAATTACATACAGTGCTGATGCCCATTCCCTTCTACTAGGGAGGCACTATGACGTGGCACCCTCCCATACCTGCCCTGTGTCTATTTGAGCAAATGAATTGCCAAGATCAATCAAACTCTGCTGGAAACCTTTGCCCACAACTCTTCCCAGATGAGCTGCAGCATAAGTGAAGAGACTAGGATCTTGCTTCTTTGATTCTAGGCATCATGACCTTCTCCATATCCTTGGAAATAGGGGATCAGCCAAGACCACTTATTTGCATCAAAGTTGTGGAATAACAGGGGGCTGAGAAGAAATTCTCCATTGTTCTCAGGAGGCACAGTGGAAAGTCCCCTGGATCATTTTGAGAGATAAAAATTAGATCTATGCAAAAGTCACCTGTTTTCACCAAATGGCACTACAAGATTAGGGAGCAATAGTTAAGCACAGAGAGCTGCTCCTCTGAAATCATGCTTTTCTCTTGTCCCATCTAGTAAACTGTGGGCTTTGTGAAGATGTAAACCATGTCTTAGCCACATCTGTAGTCTACTTAGGCACCTGAGCAGCACTGGAATGGTCTCATAACAGCTTTTATAAATGTTTGTTGATTTGGTTTGTACTTTTTAAGGAAATCTCTTTGGCATAAAAATGTCTCAGTAATCCCATCTTAAACAGCTTGATTCATCATGTAAAAATTGTTTATTTGATACTATTCCTGGGTCTCTCTTGCTATGTTAATCTGGTAACGTTCTACCGAAAGCAAGCAGCAACGATTTGTCATCTCTTCTCTTTATTTCATCAAATATTTCCTTACCAAAGAGCAAAGCAATGCAAAAACATTCTCAGGGCATTTACTAGGTCTCATTCACCTTTGTCTCCTCTAAACCCAAATACAGTCTCTGGCTCATTGTAAACATACAACACATCTTCATTGAATGAATGAACGGAGAGGGGCAAATAGGACAAAGATCATTTATAACCATGCATGAGAGTTGGCCCATATGTTCTCCACTGCCTCATTAGTCACTTCTCAAAAGATTTGTTCACAGCAGCTACAAGTTCATTGTAAAATGTTGAGGCTTATAACTCATTTTTCCCACAATTTTATATTAATACCACATTTTTGTGCATTTGCATACATTTCTATGATTTTTCTTTTTAAGTGTGGCCACCTGTTATTTTATTTGTCTTTCCACTGCTAAAAAACATTTCCATTTATACAAAATTTTGTATCTCCTTTGATGGAACACCTTGAAATCTTGAAGAAATCCCTCAAGTCACCCTTATTAGAGAAGGTCACCTTCCCATTGACTTTTACTGAGGCATCCCAAGGCCACAGGTGTGCTAGTTTGCCTCTGAATTTGGGGCATACATTAGATTGATTTCAGGAAATTATCCTGTAGTTGTTACTCCAGAGACTAATTTGGGTAAACAAGACTCCATGGAATTAGGCCTTCCGGTCAGTCGATGATAAGGGCTATCTGTGGATGAGCGTTAGCTCAAAAATAGAAATTACACTTATTGGCTGTTTTCAGTAATGGGCTAAAGCTACAAACATGATGCCACTAATTTTATTCCCCAAGTTTTTGGTGCAACCTGTGGATTTGCTCTGACGTGGTGTATTTTTGAGACTGTAAATATACCATAAACCATTGTAATTTTTACCATGTAGACATAGTCTAAGTCCTCTGCTGCAATACTGTTGAACCAGATGTTCAAAGTGTAAAATCCCCTAAAAGAATGCTTGGCCCTGAGCCCAGCAGGCTGGTAGCTTCAGCCTGGCTTAATTCACAGTTTTGCATTTCTATTATGTTTCTGGGCCACAGAGATGTTTAACTTGTTTTTCTGACTGCAGCTGTTTTAACTTTCTCTTTTTAGCATTTTATTTATCATCACTAGGGAAGACAGTGGTGGGTGATATATGATGACCTCCAGCTATTTTGACTGCAAGTTCTAGAGTCACTTTTAATTGACTCCTAAATCTAGGCTCATCTTTGAGCCTGCCTTCAAAATTTTGTTACCATAGCTATTTCAATAAAGTATCTCTCTACAGACTGATCCTTATTTAACAAACTTATATCATTCATCTGTAAAATATATGAAGTGAGACCAGACCCTCTCCACACTGCCAAATTCTCTCATTCTGCAGGCTGTCCTTAGTAGACCCACACACTTCTACTCCCAAGAAATGATATGACTGCTTTCCAGTGGTCACTTATATATGTTCCTAAACTCAGTAATATGGTTGCTCTTATTATAATTAAATTAACCAATTAAATATGAATCAGAAAATAAAGAGAATTGTTGTCATAAGGGAATTGCACTGATGTTGTGGGAAGATTTTTCTTAAGGTGTGTAGAGATGGGATAATTATAAACACTTGTGGGGAAAAATGAGAGCCACAGCAAAAGAGACATTATTCATGCTGGTTAGCAAATGTCTCAGAATTCTGATCTCATGTTCAAGGAACTGAACCTGGAAATTGAGAATAATAGTACATGTGTCTGTGGTTATTGCAAGATAGTCATTAGAAAGAAGAAAGAATCAACAGATCCCACTCAAGGAATACACCCTGGTGTTATGTTGAAAAAAGCTGTGATCGAGTGTACATTTATAGGCTTTACATTAAA
The DNA here is from genome assembly GCF_053574225.1 of Canis aureus. NCBI lineage: Eukaryota > Metazoa > Chordata > Mammalia > Carnivora > Canidae > Canis > Canis aureus. The sequence goes on along the minus strand of NC_135642.1, from coordinate 18,408,520 downwards.
ATAAAATGTTTAAGGTTTGTGTGCTCCATATTTATGATTCCCTTCCGTAATGTTATTTTTTGATTAACCAACCAACATATGTCAGATGAAAGGGCTTCTACTATATTTCTAGATGTGGTATTTACTCAGGCTAAGAAAATCTTGTTCTGTGCTCAGAACTTTCCATTTCATGGTTGTAAGGCTATTTATATCGTTAAATATTTCTCTCCACTAATCTGTTCTCAAAATCCTATTCAAAGCTCCTCTCTTCCAGGAAGTCTTCTCTGATTAATTCCACCTGTGTTTTAATTATCTTTACTTTTTATTCCTTTATCACAAATGGGCTCAATATACCCCTTCTCAATTGCTGCTTTTTCTTACACTACCAAGTATTACGTGTTTTTTTTTTTAATCTGTTAGGCTGATTTCCCTTAATAGATTACAAATTTTTCCAAGGCAAAGACTGCTTCTTCTCTGTTTTCAAATTTTCTTCAGTGCCTTCCTTCAATAGCACTCTCTATAGAGTAAGTTTACTCAGTCTATCAACTGACCTATTATTTTAGACATTTAATTGAATGGATTAAATAAATGGTTTCCACACAGATATATTTTCTTCCCTGAAAATGCCAGTTTTGAGAAAGGCATAAGCAGTTCCCTCAAGCACAGTATTTCTACACTCAGAGCTATGGAGATTTGGTCAGGGAAATGTAAAAGATTTGAATTAATTTATTAGTGAGATAAAATGAAAAAGGTCTTAATCACAGCTGTCAACAAAGACTTCAGTATTCAAAGGTTTGTAGTGGGGTTACAAATTATATCCCAGGCTACAGAAGTTATAGAGCCAGAAAGAATTCTCCAGCATAATTTTATCCTTTCTCTGTCTGTTTTAGACAAAGTATCTGGTTGAAAGAGGAGGGGAAGAATTACATGAGATTATGCTGTGTATATCTTCTGATGGACACCCTGCCAGATGGCTACAAACTGCTTGACTCAACTGTGGGAGCTCATGTGGCTTCCACAAGGTCCAGTGTATGTCTGGAAGTCATATTTTCTGTAACTGGCCCATTAAGCAGCTCATTAAATTCTGTGATGTCAGAACAGAGTATCATACTAATAGAGCTCTCTACCATTTCTGGTAATCCCATTTTACAGATTATAGAACTGATTAAGTCAAGTCTGGATTCATTTAGCAGAATCTTATCTTTCTTAGCCATAATATATTAAGGAGTGAATGACAACATCTGGTGGAAAATAATGTATTTAGGCCAGTGTTATGCAAGACATTGTCCTAACTGAAGCAAGCACGGCAGTGAGAAGTCTGTGGAAGTGGGTACTGATTTTGAGGTACACAAACTATTCAGGGAGTTTTACAATTATTATGAAAATTCTTAGGTTGGGAGGAAAGACTAGATTCACCTAAGTTCTAAAAGATGTGCAAAGCACACTTCCCAATGATAATACACCAAACATTTTCTCAGGAAGATCCTTCAATCTTTAGCATTGTTAGCATTGGTCTGATCTTAAAAAAGGATGCAGATGAAAAACAGCATTTATTTTAAATAAGATTTTTTTGGTAATCACCTTTGCTGAGGACATTCTGCCTCTAGAAAGGAGAGAATTGTGCTTTTATTACTACCCTAACCTGCTGCTTTAAAACTCTTTTCAAGGCTGAAGTATGTATTTTTAAGCATTTCTCTCATTAAGGATTTTACCAGTTAATATATTCAACTGAAAGTGACCAGGCAAAATAAAGCTTCCTCTAAACACTTTATTATAAACATTTGGGAGCTTCGGAAAACAAGTAGGTTTTCAAACATCAGCCTGGAAGGACACCTTCCTGCCAAAAGGAAATTAAGAACCAGGAGCTTTGTGACTTGCCTCTACTCCCCTCAGCAGGCATAAACACCTTAGTATTCTCTGCAGACTCAGAGAAACATTAGAGGTCACCTGTAAGACTGCACTTACTTCCTAGATTCCAGGTAACTTTCTTAGTTCTATTGCCAGGCACCTTCCCACTTCCTGCTCTCACTCCTCCCTTGCCTTACTTTGGGATTGACTCTGTACAAGATAGGATGGTAGGACACCTTCTGACAACTTCTGATCCTCCCACTTATTCAGGAGTGCTTTTTCATTTTATGAGACCTTATTTTCCACATACCCCTTGCTACTTCCCTACAAGGACTTATAGTCTGTCTCTGATCCTTAGGTCTTCACAAAACAGCTTTTTTTTTCACCCCTAATAATTACTCTCCATTTCTCATCTCTGTCACCCAGGAGGCACTCAGCAACAGTGACAGACATAAGTTACTATTTCTATCTGATTGCATTGCTAGGAATTACTGAATTTCCCCATCAGGCCACTTGTACCTATTTCCTGATGGTTCCAAAGATGACAGCCATTCCTGAAATCATTTCATGTTATTAAGACACAAATTTATTATCACTGAATAAATTATACATTTGATTCAAAATTCAGGCTAAATGGAAAAATTAGATTATTTCTATCATCCGGCACAGATTTTATTATTAATTTGTTCATTTGAAATTTAATAATTCTAGAGAGGTCAAATAAATTATTTAAGATTGTATTTTGCCCTCAGATACAAATCCAACATATCTTCAGGCATTCAATTACTCATCATATGCAGCTTCTTCAGAAGTCAGGATGATGTCTGGTGAATAATGACGGGGGGAAAATATGATCAGCTATCAGGCACCAATTATTGATTATTTTAAGTCAAATTAGTTATTTAAATCATCATTGCATAGGAACAATAGAAGAAAATGTCCAAATTATGCTTCTGATGTGAGCATGGGAAAAACAAAGAGCTGATCAATTTCTCAGTAACAAATCCACAAAAGGTCAACTCAGGCATCTGTGGAGACTGCTGCTATTTAACATATTTTACCCCACAAGAAGGCAGCCGCCTTTAAAGCACATATATCTGCCCATCCCACAGTAATATGTAACCTAATAAAGAACCACTGCTCCCTAGCTACCCATTGTCTGGATAGAGTTGTTTATCTTTCTTTAGCAAGCTGTACAGAAAGAAGAGCAGTTTTCCAAAACTTAGATGAACAGTCTGGGCTTACAAAATAGCATTTTGGTTTTCTCACAGTAGCAATTTTAGGCGACACTAGTGCTTGGCTAGAAAGCTGAACACAAGTTATAAACAACCATTCACATAACCACCGGGTGGACATTATGACGGAGCCAACTTTTATGTTCAACATCTCCATTGTGAAACCAGTTTGGCATTTGGTTTTGCAAAAGTAGAAGGCAGTCTGTGCTGGGGGCGCTGATGTGGATTTCTTGCTGCGCTCAGCATCGAGCAGCAAGCTGAATTTGTTGTATTAGAATACAGGTTGGGATAAAGAAAAGAAGTTAAAAGGAGTACCCCCACCCCAAAAGACAGCTTTGTCAAAAGAAGGACAGATGGAGATCCAAATGAGAGAACTGCAGCAAAGCGGGCACAAATCAGCCAGGGCAGCACCACTCACCCTTCCCATTGCCTCTTGGAAATCCTTATCCCTGAAAATAACTGACCAGGTGCTCAGGAAGTGTTTGCTTCTAAAAGGTGTTTATAAAACCTGTAAGTTCATTTTAATGGTGTGCACTCTTTGAGGACACACAGCTAGCTCCATCTTAAACAATTCTCCTTTACATAGATCACATCCTGGAAGCTATTAATACAAACAACACACAACTGCAGGCTGGGAACAGGCAATGTGAGTGGACCCAAACTCAGCCTAGAAAGGCACGGAGTTTTCCTTTTTCCTATATATAAAAGACCAGCATCTGGCTCTTATTAATTTTTTTTCCAATTAATACAATGGAGCATAAATGGAGTATATGTAATTTCTTATTGTCCTTTAAATTATTTTCAGTGCATTATAAATCATAATCCACACAATTTATTAGTGAAATAGAATTATATTTGCCACGCATCCCTGGTCATTTAATTTTTAACAGACTTTTGTTAAGTAAATCCACATCCTCCTTTTTGTCTTCTAAGAATTAGAATTGTAACTGGGTCAATAGACTGATTCTTTGCTGAAATGCTGGGAAACTGAATTTGACTTTTTTTATCTTCTCTGGTCTGGTGTGAAGTCATGTGCTCTGCTCACCAGAAGGTTAAAGTAACTGACATATGCACTAGTATTATAGTTCATCAGGCGCGTGGACAGAAAAAAATTAAGATAAATCATTTTCTTTGAAAAAATAAGAGTACTAGAGAGGGGGAGATGGAGACTTAGAGAAAACTGAGAATACTGAGGGTAGAAGAGAAGAAAGGGAAGGAAGAGGAGCAGAGGGAGGGAAAGGGGAAAGTCGGCAATGGGCTCCACGGGAGACGAAGGAGCAGCCGGAAAATTTGCCACTCAAGATTTTAGACTCGTTATACACCAACACCATTCCTGCATTTCCTGGACATCCTCATGCTGCTCCTAGCCTCCTCCTGACCCATCTTTTTGGGGGCCAGGTATTTTTTTGCTTTTACAGCATCTATACCACCTGGAGACTTCTACTCTCCCAAATGCTGGACTCCTAGTATAGTGAGTCAGCTTTTTCAGACACCTCTCAAGGAGCAATACAGACAAAAGATAGCCAAGGAAGAAGCAGAATGCCACAGACTACAGAGGATAAATAAGTTCAGAGGTGAGAAGTTACAAAGTGCTCTGTGGGGAAAGAGCTCAGGAAATAGCTGCTGCTAACCCCCCACCCCACCCCACCCCCTGCTGGAGGAGCCCCCATGGCAGGTGCACCCCAGAGCCAGAGTCTGATGAGGAGGAGAGAAGACATGGCAGTGGTCATCCTCCTGCCTTTCTCCCATAGCTTCATCTCCCAGACCTGGTCAACGTTCCCACACCTAGGTTCCTGGAGTACCGTGAAGGCAGGATCAGCAGGGCAAGGAGCCCCAAGGACAGAGGTGTTGGGAAATTTGTCCCTGCTTCTCCTGCCCTCTCCTTTCAGCACAGTGAACCTTGGCCTGGGACAGGTGCTAAAAGGTCTCCCCAATCACATAAAAAAACACTTATGTCCAATGAAGTGTGCCTTTCATGCAGCGGAAGCAGGCAAATCAAGCTTTAATAGCTATGACAACTGACCTTTGTAGGGACCACCTAGACAGAGAAGAAAGAGAGAGCTCTGCTTTGGACAGCTGATTAGGAAGGAAGAGAGAGTTGAGGAAGTACTGATGCCAGTTTACATGTGGCTTGCACACAGAAAACAGGTACATTGCCATTTTTGCTGATGAAAAAAGGCCCCTCTGAAAGAAGATTCAGCCCTCGCCCCAAGAATGAGCTCTACCATTTACTGTGTGGTTCTCTCCTCTCTCACAGTTGTAAGGAAGGGCAAACAAATTAAAGGGTATCTTTTTACCACCTCCACTGTCACTCCTTCTGTGAGATTTCTTCCATGAGCCAATTTTCAACTTCTGATCCCATTTCTTCCCTTCCAAATGAATGTTCTAGTTCCTTACATGAATATTCTTCCCATTTATTCTGGATAAATAGGGGGGAAATGGTTATATGTTCTTAACACAGGAAGACAGTCAATGTTTAGAGCTCCGGTAGATGTTTTCCTTTTAATTTGCAAGCATTCAGCATTCTTTGTCCTAGTTCATGTCCAAAATAAGGTTGATTTCTGCCAGCTAATCCTCACATCTGTTTCAGTTCAGTCTTGAGCCAACCATGGATGAGTTATTTACTACTAGATGGGTTTGTGCTCTGACCTCTGCTCACGGCCATGCCTAAGAACCCCAATGAAATGCTAGAATCCAATTATTTACCTTTACCCAACAAAAGGTTAGCTCTTCCATTTAGACCTTTTGTTCAAAAGCCCGGGAAAGTTTTACAGTCAGTAAAACACAGGTTTTGGTAAAAATGGTAAAAGCAAACACAATTGTATCAAATGGAGGCTGGAACTTACAGGAAGCAACATGAATAATAACAGTCCAATAACTAAGTGACAAATAATAACACTTAGACACAAGGCTGGGAAATCTCCAACTTATTTATCAAATGTATAGAAGCCTCATAATGTTCCTAACACCTGTACCAAATACAAGTCAGTCTGTATGTTAGTGGAGTGAGGTACAACAACACTGTCTTATGCTTTTTTTGTCCTCTGCAAGAGACATTTCTTCCCACACCAGGACTCCAGTATCTAAGACCATTGAGTTCTCTCTTCAAGCCTCTTAAAAAATTGAATTTTCTGAAAAGCCTCTGATGTAGGAAAGTTAATGTATGTCATTGTGTTGCTTCAAATATAGGGTATATTTTACATTTTAAGATATCTGTAATTTCTGTCCATGTTTCTTTTAAAAATAGATAAGCATTAAAAAAAAAAAAAAGATGGAGGAAGAGTGGGAGTGGAGCCTCCCTGGCTCATGCAAATCCCACTGTCCAGGTGACCACTAGTTCAAACACAAGTGGATGACGGCATCAACAACACCTGAGATGACACCTCCAAGCTACCTGGATCTGATGGGCCCTGTGAAGTCAGGTACAGATGGCTTATTCATCCCCAGATACTTGCCAGTGTCCTTAACAGTGTAATGCACAAAACTAGTGCTTAGCACTAAGGTTGGAGGTGGTGATGAAGGCTCTTGAGAGCTAGACAGGGAAATAGAAGCTGAGATAGGTTTCATGCCTGTATATTCTTGGTAGAATTACTGTTCCATGATCTAAGTTTGGCATTTGGTGACCTTGTCATCAAGGAGCTGGAAGTTAGGAATTAAAGTTATGTTTCTGGTGACACACAATCTGGATTCTATTTCTTTCCTCAAGCCTGAAAATGACCCTGGCCAGTCCTATGATTATCGACTAGAATTAGCAGTGGAGGATGTTCTAGTGAAAACATAGTTCAGTGGCAGGAGGATAACATTTATACGTATCCTAGGGGGAGTTGCTGGAGTTTTAGGGGCAAAGTTTAATGTAGCTGTTTCTTTCCCTTTTGAAACCTGAGGCCACAAAATAAACAATACTGTGGTTTTATTAAAACACTAAATACATGGTGATTTTCCACTGACATTTACCTAATCATGGGAAAGAGTGTACCAAAGGGGCTCTGAGGCCCCTGCAGATTTATGCTTTGTAAGCTGTAGCATCAGCAAACATTTGCAGCAGAAGCAGGGAGGTAAGCTAAATAGGGAGCTCTCAGGTCGTGTGTATTTTGAGGCTAACTAAATATGGAGTTGGTTTTTGCTTTGCATCTATCTCTTCAAGTCCGGCTCTATCTTTGCAAATAAAAAGAAAGAAGCAATTTCCATGTTATTCCATCCACCAGTTCAAGCATGAGAAATTTTAGAATTTCCTATTAAAGGTTATATTCTAGGCCAGCTATGTCTGATCTCCTCCTTGCCTGAAGACCAGGGGAGGCCTGGGCATGGTGCCAACCAAACGATTTGAGGTACTAGGCCTGAGTTTAATCAGGTCGGATAGTAACAAAGCCAGACACTGAGTGCCAACAGAAAAAGAACGTTAAAGTCAAAAGTCACTGAAGCCAAAGCTTTAATCTAGTCCAATCAATGTGTGAAGAGCTGAGAACTGGAGATGAAACCAAAAGACATGGGGTTGTTATAGGCAGATACAGTATATCACAGCAGGTGCCAGCTTGGGGATTGGGAGCACTTGGACTTCAATACTGATTCCGACACTTAACACTTGTGTGGTCCTGAGCACATTACTGGATCTCATTAAGCTTCCATTTCCTCATCCATAAATGGGGGAAAGTAATACTCATAGGACCGTTTTCATTATTGAGAAAATGTTTGTAAAACACTCCACACAGTGCCTGACAAGCAATTAAGGATTCAGTAAATATCAGATATGGTGATCATCATCAAACACAAAATAGAGCAAGAAGCTGAAAAAGTGAACTTGATGTAGGAGGGCCTTGAGCAGTATCTTCCAAATGCTTAGGATGTCTGAGTATGTTTTTTAATGGCTCAGCAGTTGTATGGTGACTAGTTCACCCTGAGAATCATGGCACAAACAGGTTGCTCTGCATCACAGGGACGGGGAAGAATGGTGCCTCCACAGTAACACTGAGTAGTACCTAAGGCTCCTATACATGAAGATTGTCTTCCTTCCATTCTTCCTGAAGTTTCTGGTACTCATATTACTTTAAGAATGTTCTTGGGATCTCTGGGTGGCGCAGCGGTTTAGCTCCTGCCTTTAGCCCAGGGCGCGATCCTGGAGACCCGGGATCGAATCCCACATCGGGCTCCCGGTGCATGGAGCCTGCTTCTCCCTCCGCCTGTGTCTCTGCCTCCCTCTCTCTCTCTCTCTCTCTCTCTCTCTGTGACTATCATAAATAAATAAAAAAAAAATTTTTTAAAAAGAATGTTCTTAAGAAGGCATATGATTTCATTGATATTGGGGGTAGGATCCTTACTGAAGGAACTAAGTAGCAAACACATGTAAGATTTCTCAAGCATAGGCTTGATTCGTTTGTTTGATTAATCTATCACATGATAGTTCATTTATTTTTTTCAACAGACTTTTCTGCCCCTGTGGAAACTATGGAGATGGAAATTAAGCATCTACCATCAGCACCTGGCAGAAAACTGGATTTTGAGGTCACTTTTGTGATGAATGAACATTATGAGAGAGAAAAAAAGGTCTCCATGTTGCCATCCTAGGCAAAGAATTTGGTTGAACAAAGTTCATGGATACTGGCTTCTCATGAACAGTGGCCCCAAAGGAAGAGGACACAGGAGTCCATACAAATTAGGGAACCCCAGGCCAACTGCAATATCTGGCCATCCACTGTTTCATTTGGCACTGGACTGGGTGAACAGATTCCACCCAGCAGCTGTGCACTCACTGGCAGCAAGTTGTATCCAAAGTCCCACCTTCTGCATCAAAGTCCTTTACCAAGTTACCCTGGTTACATCATTCCCTTGGCTGCCTCCTGCATTATCCCCCCTCTCCCTCAAATGAACACAGTACTTGCGCTTCATATAATGAGCACTACCCTTTAATTTATGATATTGTCTTCCTTTTTTCTTACCTCAAGGCTGCCAAGCCCTCACCATTTTCCCATTTAAACTATTTCTGAAATACCAAAAGACTTTTTATAAGTATTGGAGAGAGAAGGAGTGACACCTTGAGAATGACCTACTTGCCCTTTAGCCAGAAGACAGAAGTCCATTTGAATAAGTTCAGGCCTCAGCTTTATCTTTTATTGGCTCTATAATCTCAATTAAGTTACATAACATACATGAGCCTTAATTTCCTCATCTGAAAAATGGGAATAATAAGAGACCTCTCTCATAGGGCAAATAAATGACCCAATCCAATGCAATATTGCTTAAAACAGTGTCTGGTGTATAATAAGCATTCAGTTAATACAGGCTATTTTCATACTTATTTTGTAGCATATGCCTCCAAAAAGGATACGAATGCTTAACTGCATTGAATATAGATTTTCTAGTCAGAATCATGGTGTCACACTATTTGAAAATCTTCCTGTTGGGTAAGAACTTCCTTTATTCTTATGGCAATAACATATACTTTAGCAGGGGCTGGTAATCCAACACAATTCTAATGTACTAACCTTTTATGTATATGGTAAAATATATCAGTGATTACTATAATGATCAGTAAGTTTCAAAAATGAACCACATTTCATCATAATCGGTATCTTATAGTAGAAGGAAAAAAGGGGAATTGTTACTTTTGAATTTCAATGGGAGGATTTAAAACCATGATAACAGATTGGATTCAAATTTTCACACTAAGCCTAACATAGTAGATGAAACACCGGCAATAATGGAAAGATATGGAGGGCAATTTTCTAAGATGTTTTTTCTTTTAAAAACTATTATTGTCTTTTTTTCTCCTGAAAACTTCAATACATTGTAAAGGTGTCAGATAATTCAAAGAAGTTGCTTCAAAACCCTCTGAGCTTCAAGCCTGATGCAACTTTTAAAAATGTTGTTACTGAACTACAGAAAAGTGCACAAATCATAGGTATGTCGTTTGGTTAATTTTCACAAACTAAACACTCCCATGTTACCAGTTCCGGATCATGAAACAGAACATGACGAGAACCCAGGAACAACTTGGGCCCCTTTCATTTCCTACCCTCTGAAAATAACTACTACCTTGATTTCTGACACTATCAATTAGTTTCACCTCCTTCTGGATTTTTATAAATGGAACCACAGAGTAGTCATCTGGCTTATTTTGTTCCACCTGGCTTGTGACATTAACCTGTATCACATGGCCCTCAAGATATTATAGATTAAAGCAATGACGTAGCTTTCTTGTAGAAAACCCAGAGACTGGAATGTTCAGGATGATCTCTGAGAGTCTAAAGTGACCACGAAGCATCTCTAAGGAAGACTGCATTTCCCTCCAGGGGTAATTTTAAGAATTATTAAGTGCTGAAATGTAGCAGAAGGTAAAAGACTTTTGATCAGAAAATCTGGGCTCTAACTCTTGCTCTGTTACTCTACTATGAACTTCAAGCTTCCATATACATAAATGGAAATGGAAAGGTCTGGCAATTAATGCAGGAATCATGGTAGCATTTCTGGAACTCCTACTCAGTGCTTGTCACGTGGTTCAATAAAGGTTGGCTTCTGTTTCCTTGTTACAGAGGAAAAATGATACATGGAGGGGTCCATCCAGGTGTGTGAAGTGGCTAAGGGAGGAAAGTAGAAAAGAAGTCAGGCACACTTATTTTTTGCCTTAGTGAAGGTGTCAGAGAGTGAAACTTGTGGAATGACTTCACGGTAAGGAAACTCAAGGCTTTCGGATCACACAGCTGATGGAGCTTCCTCCTCTCCTCTGTCTGCCTCCCTGAATCACTGACATGGCTGGGTCCCTCAAAGCTGGGGAGCCCGGCAAGATGCTGTTGGTTTGTCGTATCTTAGAGGTAACCCTTGCAATGGTATTACTGCTACGGGCACTGGTACCTAAATAGAAAGATGAAATGCTGAGCACACTGCTGGAAAGAGATCTGAAAGCCTCGTGAAAAGCTTGTCCTATTGCTATTTTATGTTGGACCCAAACATTATGTTCCAGTCACACACCAAATGTGCTTATGAAAAGAAAAAGGGAGCATAAGCTTCAGGGGGCCCTTGGTCTCTCAGAAGTGTCCTCATCTTGTCAAAGCTAAACTGGAAGTTTTTGAGTATGAGCCAAGGCTTGTCATTAGAAAGGCAGAAAAGCTTGCTCCAACATTATTTAATTAAAATGTTAAAGAGATGCCTGCGTTGTCAGCTTAAATACATGGATTGCAGTATTACTTAAGGAAGAAACCAATTGTATTAATCTCTCTGTGTCCTGCTCTCTCTCTCTCTCTCTCTCTCTCTCTGTGTGTGTGTGTGTGTGTGTGTGTGTGTGTGTGTGTGTCTATAAGGACAAGGAGAGGGACATCTGGGAGGCTCAGTGGTTGAGCATCTGCCTTCTGCTCAGGTCATGATCCCGGAGTTCCGGGATTGAGTCCCACATCGGGCTCCCTGCATGAAGCCTGCGTCTCCCTCTCCCTCTGCCTATGTCTCTGCCTCTCTCTCTGTGTCTGTCATGAATAAATAAATACAAAATCTTTAAGAAAAAAAAAAAAAAAAGGATGGGGAGAGTAGTCACAATTACAAAATCCCAGATTAACAGTTCTGCTTCCCAGCAATTCCTTTTAAAATAGTTAAAATAGCTTGAAATTACTTTTGCTATAGTTTAGGAATAAAAGACAATTCTGGTAAAGTATTGTCCAATACTTAAACAGTTCAGACACCCCACAGGTGAGTATGCCAGAAGGCAGCAGAGCTTTAAAAAGTGGGTTAAGTTATCTAATGTAAAAAGGCAAAAGACTTGGCATTTTCTTCTATTTTCAGTGCTGCTAATACTAAGTAGATATGCAGATGACCTGAGGTTTGCTGTCCACTCAAACTAGATTTGTTATTTATAATATAGCCAGAGCAGGATTGGGAAGAAAATCTGTTCTACGGGCTTCGTGATGTTTGCAATAACAACTAATTAGAAGAGGATGGGGAGGGCAGGGGCAGAAGCAGTGTAAGAAGATCCACCAATAGTTATTGCGCAATTATTAAATATCAGACACTCTGGCAAATGAATTACATCATGAATTAGTTCAGCTCTATGAGGCCGGTACTGTTAGTAATCCCCTTTAAGGGCCAATGAAACCAAAGTATACAGAGGTTTAAATTACGGTGAGGGATGGCCCATACATTCCCATTCCAGAGCCTGCACTCTTGCTACTTTGATGCCTCTCCAGGGAAGACAGGGCCTCGCTGGCTGCCATTTTTCTGACTGGAGCTTCACTAGCCAAGCAGTTAGTACTGAGTCTATTTCTTGATAAAATTTTATTTTAGATGTCCAAAGAGTTGAATAAGGCTCCTTTGTGATCTGGCCCTACCCCACTTTTCGAACTCTATCTTTCATTGCACCGCTTGTTGCCTGTACCCACTGTCTCCAGTGTTTTCTACCACTAAGGAATTTTTTGCCTCTACAAGCTGTGCTCTTTGTTAAGTCTTTTTACACAAGGATTCGTCTGCCTGAAATTCTTTATTCACTCTATGTAATATCTACTCATCCCACAAGACCAGGGTCTAATGTCATCTCCTCTGTGAAATCTCTCAGATTCCCTCAAGCAGAGTTAATAACTTTCTTCTCTGTTTCCCAGCGGCATTCTGGTATATACTACGAGTATAGGCTTAGGGCATTTTGTGCAGTTTTTTCTGTCTTTACGTATTTGTCATGGTTCTTTTGTCATAGTTCTTTCTTATGGGCAGGGAGGGGCTTCACCATCATATTCTATATTCTTACTCTATGTTATTAAATAGATTCCTGCCTTTGTCCTTGTAGGAAAATGGACAATACCAGAACTGCCATATATGCCCATTCAGATTTTAAATGCACAACTCCAGAGGGCACTATCCACAAACGTTACAAAAGTTTGAAAGGCTCCTCCGGAGTCATGCCATAACATTCCCTGCACAACTGACCATAACAGTCTCGTATCAACAATAAGATATTAAAATTTGTGGGGGATCCCTGGGTGGCTCAGCGGTTTAGCTCCTGCCTTTGGCCCAGGGTATGATCCTAGAGTCCTGGTATTGAGTCCCGCATGGAGTCTGCTTCTCCCTCTGCCTGTGTCTCTGCCTCTCTCTCTCTCTCCTTCCCTCTCTCTCATGAATAAATAAAACTCTAAAAAATAAAAATAAAAAATAAAATTTGTGAATGCATATGGTACATATGGATCAAGAGCAATATGGTATATATGTATAATTAACTGAAATCAAAGTAACAGAATTTTGTCTTTCAGTCAGTCTAAACCTTGTCATTTGTGATCAGTTATATCCCAGTTTGAATAAAACACTGACACCATAAAGAGTATAATCAGCTCCTAACTGACCCAGATCATAATCTAAACATCTCCTAAACAAAATACACTCTGAAAAAAAACTTGGTGGATTGTTTCTGATACTATATCTAAATTTACTCAAGCATGGACAATGTAACTTCATCATAAATATACAGAAACTTGACCCACTTAAGAGATTGGATGCAGATGTCAGAAACAAATTGCTATAAGAGGAAGAGATATTCACAGCTGTTATATGGCCATGGTGGAGATCTTTGGGCTTCAGTGGGGTTATCCACCTGCAGGAGTTCCTGAGCACAGCTGTAGGTATAGGGAGATAACGATTATCCACCCTTCACCAAGCAAAATATCAAACCCCAAGAAGAGGCTAGAGTGCATATGCTAAACAAGGGAGAAAACCATTGCAACACTCTACAATGTATAAAATAAAACAGGCTGTCCTGTTTTAACATTGCTTAGCCAGGCTGTCAACTTAAGGTCTGATGATCAGCAGGTTGTCTATTTTGCTCCAGTCCATTCCTAATGAAGGTTCTGTCTGTGGGATACCCTCGCAGAGCCTTTTAGGCCCTACCAGGCCAGCTGAAGGGCTAATGATTGGAGGCTGCTTTTAATTTCCTCCGGGCTTCTCTTTTGTTATCTTACTGCTTGCCATCTCTCAGATGCTTGTACTTGATGGATTCTGTGGAGATAAAGATAAGGGTAATTTCTTGCCTACGATGCTTTTCTTTTGATCTTTTGTGGTTTTATTTTTGCACTTTGGAGTATGGCACTCCTACTGTGCAGCCAGATGTGCCCGGATCCTATTGAGATTCAGCCCAGAGCATACAGACCACAGCAAGGCAGTTCTGAGATGGCCAGAATCATTTGTGTCCTGGGCCCAGGGAACAAGAGGAGGGAGGGAAGGGAGGGACGGTGAGGGACAGGAAGTAGGTGGGAGGATTTAGGCAGGGAAGGCTGGAAGAGGGGTGGTGGAGAAGGTCTTGGGGTGGGGAGATGGCCTGCTGCTTGCTCTACTTTCAGTGTTAAGTCATACATTTCAGGGGGTGGAATTCATTCTATGTTGGTTACAGAGAAAACAAATTACTGCGACTATATAAAATTCCACATTTGCAGTGCAGGGATATAAATAATGGTAATTATGCTGCTCCTTCCTCAGCATCTTGCTGGTGACCCTGAGCAGACCCCTGGAGCTAGCTGATTTGAACCCCTCTAGACCTGTTCTTCTTTGGTCTCTCGCAGCTTTGGAGTGACTGATTATGAGACAAACTGTCGTGTAGGCTATGGTCGTTTTGAAGCCATGATAATATAAGCCATCTGGGCTCCTGCTGCCCACAGAATCAGTCACAGCTGATTCTGATCTGCAGCTCCAAAGGTATGAAGACAGTTCCACACCTATCCTGCCAGAACTTCTAAAGAAATTTTTATTTCGGAACAAGTGTAGTGACCCTCAGATCAATAAGGCATGCATGTGCCATCTTGCTCAGCTCAACTGCACCAGGCTCCCAACTGGAATGTCTTAATTTTGTAAACTTCCTTCCTAAACTGGCATGTCCTCCACTTTTTTAAAACTGATTTAACCTGTTCCTTAGCCTTCACAATGGCTAAATCACTCCCTTTTCAGGACTTTCATTCCACCATCTTTTTACAAACATCCTGCTACTTGCTTTGTACTCTAGGTCTTGCTTTGTTTTGTTTTTCTGAGTTATGGGGGCGTGGAGCCAGCTGTATGGGCATACCAGCTGTGCTGCTCTTCAGAAGGACCCTGTCTTTGACTTAAGTTAATGTGGTTTAATGACACCATTAATGTCATCATAAGTTTTGGAAAAGGAATCCTGCAAGTTATTTACTCAGTCCTGAATGGAGCATCATTCCCCCAACCCTATCCCACCTCAGAAAGTGAACTCAGATTCACATACCCCCATATGGCCTACTTTGTGCTAGGACCATAATAGGTATTGAATGAATGTTCAATTTTAGGAAGGTGTTCTTAAGTCTGTGACTCAGAGTCCAGAGTCTGAAGCCCGATCCTTAGGCTCAAATTTCAGATTCCACCACCTACTAGCTTTGTGATCTTAGGTTATTGTTTTGTGTCTTACATTCTTGCTCTATAAAGAAATGATAATAGTACCTATTTCACAATGTTTTTGTGAGGATGAACAGAGTGAATACAGAAAGTTCATACAAGTTTCTGGCATGTAGTAAGTAAACGTTGTTTATTAGCCACTATTATTAGTGGTTTTGTTGTTGTTATGTGGAGATCTTTTTCTTTCTAACTAAATTTGATCCAGGTATGGAAGGAAAACAGTGTTCAGAAGGTTTCCCAAGAAGTCAGACTGTTTTAGCAAGCCCTCAAGGATTTGGTCACTGGCCTAGGAGTGCCTGCATTTTTTCCCCAAGAACAAATGAGCAGCATGAAGTCATCACCTCTAGAATTCCCACTGGCCCTAATTCAAGAAACTCAGCCTCTCTCTCCCAGCCACTCTTCTAGTATCAAGTGGAGCTCATCCCCAAGCAGAGAAAATGATTGTGTATTGGCAGCAGCAACTCAAAGGCTTGCAGCTGCCTCTCCCCCCACCCTTCCTGTGACTAGCCCCTGTGAAGGCTTCATTATGGTTGGCCACAGCCACTGTTCTCCTCTCCAAACTGGTGGTTAGAAGGCTCCAAAGAGGGCCACTCTGCTTTCTCCACACTGATTACTATGATCTTCAAGAAGCTCAGGGCCTGAAGCAGATTGTTTAGGGGCTGGTAAGCCCACACAAGAGCCCCGTGAGGAGTGGGGTCAGCTGGCATCATTGACTGTGTGAGGCAGGGACCCTGAGAGCCCAGAGGTTAAAGTCATCATGGCAAGGGGCAGGACTGGGAGCCCAGGAAGTTCTGCTGGTCAGTCTGTGTTAGACCAAGTTCTAGGATCATGAACAAAGACTTTCCTGCTTGGGAAACAGAAATCCCATTCTTGCTATGAAATCATGAGCTTCAAAATTAAAAAGAAAAAAAAAAGAAGAAAGAAAGAAATCATGAGGCTCTGTATTTATACCTCATCCCTCAGCATCCCATCTATCTGATACTCCTCTCCGAAGCTAGTCTTATTGTGTCACTACAGCTTCACCAAGGCAGAAGTCTTCTCTTTCCCCATGATGATTTCCACTTCACTATGTAGCCAGCTCTGCCCCCATTCCTTTTTTCCTTTCTTCATCCTCACTCACTCCCCGCTCCCTGCCTCGTTTCCGTGGTTGTTGCTTGATGACATTTCTCCTTGCCAATTAAGGCAGTCCACTCAGCTTCCAACAATTTAGAGAAGGTGACCACAGAAATCAATGTTTTGTAATAAAAGGGGAACACATTTATGAAGCCTAATTTACTCTAACAAGCTCATTTTTGTTTTAATGTTTTTAAATCTTGGTAATTCTATTAAATTGGAAGTCTTTGAGAAGAATGTTGCAAGGATAATTACATAGTACAGTTTGTTTTCCAGACCCAGCTTTATGGAGAAATCAGAAGTGGTGGTGTAATGCAGCAGAGCTTCTGGGACTTTCTAAAAAGA
Organism: Canis aureus; assembly: GCF_053574225.1. Lineage (NCBI taxonomy): Eukaryota > Metazoa > Chordata > Mammalia > Carnivora > Canidae > Canis > Canis aureus. Next base: position 18,391,643 of record NC_135642.1, on the reverse strand, counting down.
GGAGATACAGCAGTGGTAATACCAGAAGTTGTGGCACACAAGAGCTGAGTGGAGTGAAGATAGTAGGTGATATGGGCATTGGGTCCAGCAGGAAAGGACGTAAAGGGAGACAGATTGGCTCCATCTATTTATCATTCCATAAATATGCACTGGGCAGCTATGGGGTGACTGGCACTGTGCTAGACCTTGAGAGAGAGAAAGATACAGGAGCGAGCAGATAGCTCAAGGCCCTGCCCTCACAGAATTGCCAGTGGAGCTGGGAGGCCATTAGTGGTTTTTACAGAAGTTCAAACGGAAAGGGGCAATAATAGACTCTCTAGTACAACCTTTCCATTTTACAAATGAAGACATGGGCCGTGAAGTATAGGATTTACAGATATCATTGTCAGTACTGAGACTTACACCTAGATCTCCTGATTTCTACTTTAATGCTGTTTTATCCCCCTTTGATGTGACTCAAGGAATAATAAAAAGTGGCCTAAAATTTCTCCATCAGTGGGGCATGAGCTTCTCAAGGCCTGTGGTCCTTCCCTGGGGGACATGCACATTTTGACTGAATGCAAGCAGGATGTTATCTGAAGGGGTGGTTGGGGAGATGTTAAAGAAAAGGAGGAGTTTATGTCACCAGTACAGCTGAATCCTAAAACACAGAGTGGCCAGGCTCCAGGCTCCAGGATGCAAGACATGAAAAAGACAAAAGCAGGCCCTGAGAAGGAGATGAGGAAGGAAAGAGGAACTGGGAAAGGACCTAGTCGTTAATAACCATGTATATTGCATATGTGCTTCTATAGTAAATCCTCAGGACAATCTCACAGGGTAAGTTTTGTCCATTTCTGACGGAACGGGGTGGAGCCACCATTTTCAAGAGGCAAAGGTAGGACCCAAATCTAGGTTGGCTGGTTTTAAATAAATATGTCTATTTCAAACAGCCACTCTACCCTCCCTCATAAAATTTCCCAGCTGCACAGTTTCCTGTGACTTAGTGTTTCATTATAGCCTTACATTTTATTTTATTTTATTTTACGTTTATTTTTTGACTGCTCTCTAAATACAATTAAGAATCTTTAAACATTTAAAAATCAGTGGAAGTAGCTGATTAGAACGTATTCTGAATTGCCATATGCGGAGAATGACTGCTTCCTAAATTATTCTCTTTGTAAGCCTTTGCAGTTTCAAAGACTGGGTTCTCTTGAAATAGGACACTAGCTTTATATTGACAATTGGTAAATTTTCCTGTCTTGCCCCTATAGTCTAGTGTAGCACCATCCCATAGAACTTTCTACAATAATAGATAGGTTTCAAATTCGTGATATCCAATATCATCACTAGACACATGTGACTACTGAGCACTTGAAATGCGGCGAAGATGATGGAAGAACTGAATTTTAAATTTTGCTTAATTTTAATTTAAAATAGCCACATCATGGCTAATGGCTAACATATTGAACAACCCATATTTAAAAGGTTCTATAAATGTATGTTGCATACACAGACCTATGCTTACCTGCTAAGAAAGTTCAGCATATACTGGGGGAAACTAAAGAATGGTGGCACTCTAATATAAAGACACAAATGTCAGAGTCAATCTGGCATAATAGCTTTAGTAACATCCAGACATCGTTAGTGGACCTAAGGATTCATTAAGTTTTAGAATCCCTTCACTGATGAGCAGGATGCACTTGTCTGATATGGCTAGCTGTGTCACATTAGTTTACCGACGAAATGAACATTCTAGAAAATTTATGTCCTTGTTTAAAAGCCTAGGAAAAAAAACAAAACTTTCAGGCTTTGACTACGTCAAGTACAAAGCACTTTCAAAATCTCCATTGGGCCCAGATTAGCTTTGCCTGTGGATGTGAACACAATCCAGCATTGGTCCAGGCCTTTTACTCAACCACATTATAAACTGCTTTAGGGCTTTTGTTTCTTCTTCCCCAGCTCTTTTTGATCCCCTCAAAACTATGCTAAGTTTCATAGTGTTCCTAGCAAGTTTGTCATAAGACTGAGGTATATTTTGAAAAAGAATCTCTGAATGAAATACTATTATAACCTAATTAGAACCATGATTATTGGAACACCTAGGTGGCTCAGTTGGTTAACTGTCTGACTCTCGATTTCACCTCAGGTCATGATGGGTCTTGAGATGGAGCCCCATGTCAGGCTCAGTGCTTCATGATTCTCTCTCTTCCTCTGCCCCTCCCCCTGCTCTCTCTCTCTCTTTCTCACAAATAAATAAATAAATCTTTTAAAAATTTTAAAAAAGAATCATGATTATCATTTTTTTCTTTTTCTCTTTTGTATGTTCATTCTACCCAGTAGATATTAATCCCTAGAAAGATTTTGAGTTGGTATAAAGTACTTGAATTTTCATAATAACTCTAAGTGATTGAAATACATAAAAAAATATTTCTTCTACTTACCATAGCACCTTCCTCTCAGAATCTTACGTCCTCTGGCTTATTCTGCTTATTCCCACAGAACAGAGAAAAGAGGAATCCCTCCCACCTCTCTCATACTTTCCATATTCCAGGCAAATATCAATTGTCAACTGCTCTAAGAATTATAAATGGATTAATTCACTTAATCCTCATGGCAATCCTTACAAAATCACCACTATAGATGACGAGAGTAAAGTACAGAAAGGCTAAGGAGCTTGATTATTCAACAAATGATCAATTAGGTGCCAGATATACACATACCCGGCACTGTGCTAGGTGCCACAGAGATATAGTTCATATCCTTAAGAAATTTCCAGTCCAGGAAGGACAGAAGATATGCATCTGGCCTATCTAAAATTCAAGGTGACATGATAAATTCCATAAAAGGTAACACGGCAGGCCAAGTGTGGTCAGAACTAAAACTATTCTTTCTACAAGAGTGAAAAGCCTCTCTTCTCTTTTGTCTTCTGAGAGTCATACTGGTCAGAGCTAAGGCTCTCCTCCCCAGGTGAACACCCTAAATTTATGTTTAAAATATGAAAATAATCTCATAGACTACTCTACTGCTCTTAGGCACAAAATAGCTATAGCCATCATGCCCAATCAGAGCCCTGAGTCATGGAGAACACACAGTACTTTCCTCTGAAACTGATGAAATCCAGATCTGCCCATGGGGCTGTTGAAAGCACTTCATTCACACATTACCACTTCTGCCCCCAGGAAATAAATTACAACCAGGTGGTCTCCTACCCATTTCAGAAACCAGGAAAGTGAAATATATAAAGACAGTCCTTTCACCAGATGTTTCAGAAAGCTTTGGAGAATAAAAAATAGGAGCCATATTTCCTATCATCTCAGTCCATTTCTTTCCCTCCTCCCCAATAGACCATGATAAGCTCCAATGTTTATATGGGGATCATTGCTAAGAAGCAATTACAGTAAAAAGCTAAACCTATACTCCATTGTTTTTACTATTACTTTAAAAAATATTTGTCTATAAATAAACTGGAGGGGGGCCAGAGATAAAAATTACTGTACATAAAAGGATAAATTATGAACCAAAAAAGGCCAAGAAATAAATAGTGATTATGATGGCAGGGTCATGGTGATCATTCTTCATAGGAAAGCAACTACTAATCATCCAAGGTAAAACATCATCTTATTCAAAGACATGGGGAGGCTCCCTTTCACACATGGTGTTCAAATAATCTTTGGACAGGCAAGTGAAGAGTTTAGAGAATACTATCATCCACCTACAAAGAAAACTCAGAGCCTTGCCCTAGAATCAATTGTGGGACTCTGAAAAAAATAGTTTCTAAAAATTCCCAAAGTCTATAGAAAGTTGGAGCTTTTTCTAAACTGAGTTTAAATGTATTTAGTTCATAATATATTAGTAAACCTTTTTATGATATGCTTTCCTATTAGGATAATTGTGGAAACAATACCCACTCAAATCACCTGATCAAATCGATCAGCTGATGGTGTTGCTAATAGCTTCAAAGGATGAGGAGCTGCCAGCCTCTGATATCACCAGGTAAACATAGCCGATGGCTCTGTAAATAAATTTGAGCATTTCTTATGTTCCTCCAGTCATCTTATTGGGTGGCTCTCTTGGTGTTTTGGAGGTTTGGGAATGGTTTTTTTGGGGGGGATGCTTTGCCAAAATGTCATGCTCAGCCCCCATTTTATATAAGCATTAGAATTTGTTCATATCAGGATCCCTGGGTGGCTCAGCGGTTCGGCGCCTGCCTTTGGCCCACGGCACAATCCTGGGGTCCCAGGATCGAGTCCCGCATCGGGCTCCGGGCAGGGAGCCTGCTTCTCCCTCTGCCTGTGTCTCTGCCTCTCTCTCTCTCTATCATGAATAAATAAATAAAATCTTTAAAAAAAAAAAAGAATTTGTTCATATCCTGATAGAAAGGATTTGAAGATTATCTGCCTATTTGGTGTAATCAACATCTCCTTCCTCTTATATAACTTTTAACAATGGAGACTTGACCCTATTCTCCTATTTTAAAATATTCATTAGCTAGTGTTCTCGACTAAAGAGTTCTTCCTATTCTTCTCTGGGAGGAGAATAGGCCTAGTCTAACTTACGTGGGACTAAGTAGAAACATGGTAGGTACTGGCATTTCCTGGGGATCAATGTTAGAAGTATTTTAAGGATCATCTTCCCCAAACGATTTAGCTTTACTTTTTGTTTTCAGCTTTTTCCCTTCTCTGTCTCTCAAATGAATGTTAGAAAGGTGGGGGGGGGGGGGGGGAAGGAATACTGAAAGAGAGAGAGAGAGAGAGAGAGATCAAAAGAGGTGAACTCTCAGTGCAAATGGGAATACTCAAATAGACCAAGAATTGAAGAGGCTTCCAATTTCCACTGTTGCTCAGAATCTCCCTCTGGGTTAGACTGTCCTCATTTGGAGCTCTGAAATTCTGAGGTTTCCTTGCTCTCACAATGGTGTCCAGAGTAGAATGTCGTGTTTAACTAGAAATACTGTAAACAGGGACTTGGAAGAGCAATTCAAAACAGCAAAATCTTGCCCCTGAAATTGTTTTTGTAATTATAATCTTTGCGTTGGGAAAACATGGCCTTCTCATTTACATGCCCTCCTAGTGTGAAGGCCTGATGCATGCTGATCTGCAATGTAAATCATGAAGAACCAATCACAACTAGATTTAAGACAGCGGTTCTCCAACTCTGCAGTCAAGTGCACTGAGTTCTTTTTTTTTTTTTCTTTTTTCCTTCCCAGAATCCCTTCTCTTCTTCTTCTCTTAAAAGCTATTTAAGCAGGTGAGCACAGTCCTGAAAGGCCAAGCAAATGGAAAGGAGGGCTGCAAGATACAGCACAACTAAGGAGCCAGACGTCAGCTGTAAAAAGACTACAATGGGAAATGCATTTTCAAAACTTTCCCTGGCACACACACATACACATACACAGCCTTTCTTCTAACAGTCTCTGATTTGAATAATTTTCCACCTCTGATCTCTGAGTCCTGAATATCTTTCTTAGGCAACATCCGTTGCAAACAAAACATAAAGCTTTTCAATTTTATATCAAAACTTCAACAATAAATTTTTGAGGAGGTAAAGTTATCATCTATTTTCTTTGTAATTTGATTTTTATTTCAATACTCTAGAATCTTAGTCCTCTTATCTGTATTTAACTGGCAATTTTTTTGGAATGCTTCATTCCTTACTTGCCATCTACAACTACGTGGTCCTTCCCTTCCACCCCCATTTCCCTCTCCAGCCTCCTGTCTGTACCTTAACTATTCATTCCCTAACCTGAACAGTAAGTAAGACATCTGAAGAGAATAAAGTCTGAAAACACAGAAGTTTGGTACACGGAAGTTTGGTCCATCGATGCCCCAGATGGAAAACCCTAAAACTCTGCCGTCTTTAATCGCAGGAATTAAAATATTCCTTTCTGAACTCTTAAATCTTCTAACTAGTTTCAAATAATATGCAAAATATCTCATGAATTCATTGTAGCAATTTCACAAATTCTTGAATGATTCTGTCCCTTAGGGCTGGAACCTACACACATTTTAGGCAGTTTAAAGCTGTTAAATAAACTGACTTTGTCACTTTTTTTCTTCCTGTACTTAAACTGCCAGCAATAGAGAAACGAAGTGGACTGCAAGGCCTTTTGCTGACCACATGTCTCCTCCCTGCAGAATGGCAAGCAGCCACTTCTAACCATAACTGTTATGTGCCTGTATCATTGCTGGCATCATCTAGCTGATTCACTCTTAGTCCCTTCACTGGAGGGGAGATGCGTTAACTGAAAATGTGTAGGGAAAAGAACATATTCTGGTTCAATGGTAACTCCCAAGTTGCCTTTCCTCTGCCAAATAACAGTGGACTCCTAATCTTAAGTTTCAACCTCAAAATAGATCAGGGAGAGACTGGTGGGAGGCGGAGGAAGAACTGAGCCATGAGAACGGTTACTTGTGATTTGTAAAAATTAAACCCAAAGTATAAAATTAAAAACAGGAGAAAAATGTCAACCAGTCAATTAACTGGTAGCAAAAATTATTTTGTTTTTCCTATTTTCTTCACGTGAAAGACTAAGGGAACTGAGAATACTTATTCTGAAGAATAAAATTATAGGGAGGCATGGGATATTGGATGTGGGGACAAGGAAACCTCGACTCTCTTTGAATGGTTGAAGTACTGCACTGGAAAGAAGGGACAAGTTTGACATATGTGACCCTAAGGAGAACAAAGTCCAATGGATGGAAGGTATAGGAGAATGGATTTTGAGAATGTTAAGAATATTAGATAGCAGTTCATAAGAATCAGACCTACCCAATGATAGAATGGGACATCTTGGTGGAAGGAGAGATTCAGTTACTGAAGCTAAGTCTTCCTTATGTGGATCTAATGGTATGATGGGAGGAACACTGGACCAGGAGTCAGAAGTCCTTGCTTTGTCACTTACTGGCTAAATGATATTGAGAAACATAAATTAATGCACTTCGACTTCACTTTTCTCATCTTCAAAATGAGATACGTAGATGTGCTTTACTCTATAGTCCTTCCAGCTCCCATAACATCCTATTATTATTTACCTAGACATCTTTCGACTAGTTATGCATAAATTGATGAGGTGCTTAGGTAATATGTGGACACAATTTGGGCATACTATTTGAATATACATTTCTCAAATTTTATTCTCACTATACAGAATGCCTGAAAGCATTACTCTTATGCATTGCAGTGAAAATTTCAACCAGAAGTGCTTGAGGATTTTGGTTAACCTCTGTTTCCTGTAAATGGTACAGCTAAATTTGTTCAAGGAGAAGCTGTAAGTAATACAGAGAGGGGAAATGTGTTATACCCAACTAGGATTGGAGCTTACTGGTTTTATTGATGATGCATTCTGCTGTGTGTTGTTCAAAGTAAAATAGAAAACCATGAAAAAGATTGAGGCTATACTCAGGTCTTGCAGGAATCAAGATAAGGGTTCAGTGAAGCACAGTAGTATTTTTTTCCTAAGACTGAGAACCCACAAGATTGGATATTGGTAAATGCTCTGCAATCACTGTAAAATCTCAATTATTGCTCCATATCCATCCCTGAAGCTCATGTTCATCTCATCCTTTGCTCTCACCCCTCAACACACACACCTGCATCAAATCATTCAGAAAGCATTCCGTGGAAAGATATTATGATAAGATGGTATGGTTAAACTTAAAGGACAAGTATCTGTGGCTCTATATTCTTTCTATCCTGGGAAAAGTAAGAATTAGAAAAGCAAGAATCATGAGCAACCCACCTCTCTTTGCTGAAAGCCATTATGACATTCAGAGGGGAAGGCACACTTCTTTATCTCTCCTTCTATTTTTAAATCACTAAAAGGTATAGCCCCAGAAAGGGCTTATTGATAAAAGTACCAGCACCAAAGACCATATTATGATGCCAAGATTCAAAATTTACCTCAGAAACTGAAAAAGAAAGAGACAAAGAGAGAGAGACAGAGACAGAGACAGAGAGAGCGAGCAAGCGCTTATCAATGGAGATGATTCAAGAATCCCACAGGAAAACAATTAAATAATACTTTAAATCTGCTTCTTTGTGAAATATGTTTTTCAAAATTTTGAAACTACTTTCAAGAATGTATCTTAATATATATCCTTTATGATTGTTTGCATATCCCTTGTATTTATGTTAATGGCTTCAATAAAAAAGGAAAAGATTCTGCATACAACAGTCTTGACAACCTTACCCAATATTTTACACAAATGTACAAAATTGGCTTAATTGTTGTCTTTAGGAAAAAGGATTATTCACTCATTCCTTCCTAACATATGTTTGCTCTCAATCCCTTTTTTAGGCACTGCTCTAGGAACCAAGATGAATTAAAAAATGAGATTAATATATTGCCTAGCTTCAAATGATTTAGTCTCACACTAAGAAAACTAGATGTGTAATAAAACTTAAATAATATGATATGGGCTACAAGAGAGGTATAAGTTTAGAGAATTAAGAGACAAATTCTGATGGACAAAATCAAAGAACTCTTCATGGAGAAGATAACATGTGCCCCAAGCATGACACATTCCCAATGAGAATAGCATATGGAAGGGTGTCAAAGTAGAAGGATACCAAGATATAAAGTACTGGAGGTGTGACTCCTTGTTAAAAGCATACAATACAGAAAAAGACTAAGGGAAATCATTATCTACTATTTATGCTAGGAAAAGGAATTTGATTTTTATTTGGTTGACTCTAGAAAACCCTTGAACTTGTTCAGTATGGTCAGGGACTCCTAAATTGGATGCAGGTCTAAAGAAATTATAAAGACAGAACACACAACTCTTTAGGAACTATCAGTGTAATTTGCAATCCTAAAACTCAGTATCTTTTGTGAGGCCCTTGGGATAGCCTGAAAAGGTTAATCATGATTTTCATTATGAATAGAATTTCACTGAATGTAGGGGATATATATATATATATAAAATGAATAAACTGTCAGTAGAAAATAAAAGCAGCAAATCAAGACCCTAATAGGAATCTTCATGACATCTGTGTAGAGCTAAATAAACCTTTGTATGGAAGATTACTAGTTAGAAATATTGATGACCCAGTATCCAAACAGTATTTATCCAAAAACTATTTCATGAAAATTCTATCTGCCTGGGTCTATCTACAGGATGCTAACAATATATAGGCAAAAAGTAATAAGAATAAATCCTCCTGGGTGACTGGATCTTTATAGGACAATATATCCAATATGCTTAATATTCAAGAAGCTTTGCAGGACACACAGTTCAACTGCACCCTTGAAGATATGGTCAAAAACTGTCAATCAACTAATCCTTCAGCCTTATTTCTCTTTATAGCTCATGATCAGGAGCTACAGACTTATGTGACCATGGCTGAAGGATGTCTAACTAACTCTCTTTAGCATTCATTGTACAACTGTGGATGGAGTTAGGATGACTGAGATAAATGATCCAAAAACAGAGGGCTTTTCACTTTTAGAAGGTGAGCTCCTTACAGGTCTACCTGACACCTCATAAGCCTGAACTACATTCCATCCTTCTGATGGGACATTTCCTCTCTCAATCAGTCTCAGGACATGATGATGGAAATAGCAATGTTTATTCAAGACTGTCACTATCTTGAGCTTCTAAGGCAGAGTAGTGAAGATAAGATAGCTTGGTAAAGATAAAAAGGTTATTAGTCTTCAGATAAGACATCTTATCTTCAACACCTTCTCCTACTTTAATACTGAGGCTCTGTCAGTTCAAAGACAGCATGCTGATGAAAATCAGCCAATTATTCATCTGGATGTTATAAAATATAAAGAAATAGAATGTGTCATTATTTACTTTTCTACTCATTAGTAAAATATTAATAATATTATCTGTTGCTTAACTAATATTAATTTTTCTTTTAATCAAGTATAATCTTTTATTTCATTGGGAAATAGATTTCCAGCTTCCACATGTTGGTTTGCTATACAGTGACAGTGAGGTTTAAAGACATTTACTCCTTTAATCAGGGGACTATCCTTATTTATCTTCAGATTGACTGGATAATGGATTTTAAAATCCTGTTTTAATTTTGTTCTTTTGGAACATGTCATTTCTTTTGGTCAAGCTGTATTTTCCATTTTATTTTGATGACAGTTAAACATAGTACTTTCCTCTTTCAGAAATCTTCCATGTCAGCGCTATAAAAGAATGTATGAAAGGTTCTAAATTTTCCAGTTGTTCACCAAATTGTTTTGGACCACCCTTACTTTTGTGTGAAGCACTGAGTTAAGTCATGTTTAAATACCAGGAAGTATCAAACATAAATTTAGCTCTCAAGGAACAACAGCTATAGTTAACTTAGGTCATAGGTAATTACACAACAAGTACAAAGTGAGAAGTGACAAGCAAAAGGAGGTATAGGTATGAGGCATGGTCTGCTCTGCTGGTTAAGGACAAGGTCTATGAATTAGAATTCCAGATCTGAAATCATATCCCTAATCTTGGATAATTGCTGTGCCCTCTCTACAGGGTTCTTCTCAGGTAAATTAGGAATAATAATAGTATCTACATTATGGAGTTGGTTTGTGAATTATATGAACTAATGTACATAAAGAGCTTTTCATATTATAGAATGGCATTTAATGTGTTATTATTATTGGTACAGTAGAAAAGAAAGCATCACAAAATGAGATTTAATATGTGAGAGATTTTATAAATAGAGAGAAATCATGGCCAACTTAAGAATCAGGAAATTATTCAAAAAAAATTTGACATCTGAGTTGAACCTTTAAGGGCAGATATGATATAAACACATGGAAATAGGTGGGAAGTGGGGCACCTGGGTGGTGCAGTCAGTTAAGCTACCAATTGGTTTTGACTCAGGGCATGATCTCAGGGTTGTGAGATGGAGCCCCGCATGGAGAAGACTGTCTCTCCTTCTCCCTCTGCCCCTCCTCCCTGTGCTCTCCCTCTCAAATATATATGTAAATAAATGGGTGGGGAGAAGTGGATGCACTGAGACAGAATCAAGAAAGCATCAAGTTTCCAAGGAGAGTAAAAGGCTGCTCAGCTTGATAGCTGGGCAATGGTATGTGAAAAGAAAAGTCAAAGTGTACTACTAATATCCATACAACAAAGAATCTGTTGTATCTGTAGGAAACGCAGAGCACTTCAGGAGTTTTGATAGTGAACATTATCATACATAACCCAAAATAGTATAGATGTGATATGGTCCCACCTCCTACTTGGGACAGAAAACCTTATAAATAAAATGGCCTGGGGATGCCTGGGTGGCTCAGCGGTTGAGCATTTGCCTTTGGTTCAGGTTGTGATCCTGAGGTCCTGGGATCGAGTCCCACATCGGGCTACTTGTGGGGAGCCTGCTTCTCCCTCTGCCTATGTCTCTGCCTCTCTCTGTCTCTCAATAAATAAATAAATATTTTTAAAAAAACAACAACAAAATGGCCTGATGAGCTAAGATAAAGAAGCCATTTATGATCCCATTTATTTGTATTTTACGCTAAAGTCCAATTGTTTGGATTTGCCACATCTGTCCTTAGCTCAATAACCGTAGCTAAAACAGCTACAGTTCTTTTTAAAAATATTACTTGTCCAATCATTCAGGTATTTTAATAAAAATGTAAATAAAGCTTTGTCATTATTAATAATAAAAGTACACAAAGGTTTTGCATTGTAAATATACAGATTTTTGTCTTTTTCCCTTCCCTCCTTCCCCCTTTTTATGAAAGTGATATAGAAAAGCAAATACCGAAAGTTGTGTTTGGGTGGAAGGGCGATCGATGAAGACAGCTGGTGGGAAAAGACAGATAAATGACTCAGAAGGGTCTGTGGTTTATTGCTGTCACTTGAAACATAGAAACCATGTAAAAATGAGCCTTTTCTAACAGAATGCCTTGAGCATAAAATTCCAATAATAATTCAAATGCTTGATCCTATGTTCAAGTTTACTGTTGGAAATTCAATATTTTAACATTTATTTAGTAGATACTGTATGTAAAGTACAAAGCCGGTATATGTAAGTCTCTGAAATTGGTTGTTTCTGCTCTAGTGACTGACCTGGTGTAGGAATCCAAATCAGATATTCCAATAAAGGACTATTTTATTAAGAGCTTCCTAATCCCCCATTGTTGTTTTTGATATCTATCTTACGAGATTCTATGACTTTTAATCATGATCGGTTGAATTAGAAACTTGATTTGTGATAAAGGGATATGACTAAGTTATCATGAAAACATACTTCTTGTTCATTACATATAAACATACACACAAACATACACATATTCCTAGGCACTGTGAAAAATAAAATGCTCTTTTATTATGCTAACTTCTGAAATGAGTAAACTGCTCTGAAGCTTACACGAATCATTCTCCAATAATAGACCCACTTAGTTAATTTGTTGTTGGTGTTGTTGTTTTCTGCACTACACAGTAATGGCATGAAACCTTCAAGGGCTATTTCATCCTCCATGGATGAGGATGATAAAGATCAGGCCAGTATTTTATTCTAGATTGTATTCAATAACATTAGCATTGAGACCAAATTTCAATTTACTCCAGGCAGTTACCAAAATCTGTTTTTATATTAGGCCTTATCTCTAGATCCATATTTTTTTAAATGATCTCAATTCTACTTTCTCTCCTACATCTTTTGGTAGTACAATGCCTACTTAAATGCAGTTAAAATTCATTGTAACGCCTTATTTATACTACAACCACACACAGTATTTTCGATGAAAAAGTATTTGCATTTTAAAACAATCAGACAAAGGCCCTTCGAGCAGCAGAAACACTGGATAATATGTCCATGTCTTTATATTCAATACATCTTCACACAATGATATGGTGGTGGGACTTCATCCTGCAAATGCTTCTTCCCTGGGCTTAACCAGATGTACCAACATGCCCTGTAGAGTCATGAAGAGTGAACAAATAAACAAAAGTGCCTCTTCCTTATAGAGATGTTAGCCTGCACCTGCAAAATCTCAAATAACATCCTCTGATAAGGAAATCCAATCAAATCCACAGAAAGTACCTTCCGCTTTTTAGAAGAAAATTGTCAAATGTGCCTAGAATTATTGTTCCTAAGGAATGTAATTCCCTTCTGTGTGGGGAGAAAGCAGGTCTAGAGAAATGACTATGGACTGAACCACAATGTTTATACCATGGAGGGAATGGAGAGAAATGGAGATCCTTCACCCAGGATCTGCTGCTTTGAGATTGCCAGGAAGAATGGAGCTCAATCAGGTTAGATGCCCTGATTCTTTTCCTCCACAACCCTATTTCACATCCTTGAAGAGCAGATCTATAGGGTGGTGCAGCAGCTGTTTGGTTAAGAAAAAAGCCAGCCACTTAAGGTTTCTAATTTCTGTAATCCTATTGTTTCCCACATCACAAATGCCTCTTCCATTGTCTGCTTGATAGCATTCACTCTTCCTTAAGATTTTACCTAAATATCAACCCCTCTAGAAGACTTTCCATGAGTCTTTCAATAGAATTAGTTACTGGTGGTATGCTACAGTAGAAAAAACAATGTGTGTGTGTGGGTGTATGTGTGGGTGCCTGGGTACCTGAAGTCATACTCTTGAGTTAAGGAGGCTTGGCTTTGAATACTGACTTAGGCAGTTTACCAGTTGGATGATCTTGAGCACAAGATTATTTTGAGATATAATAAGATAACATATTGCTATGGACTAAATGTTTCTGCCCCACCCCCAAATTCATATGTTGAAAATCCTAATCTATGTAATAGTATTTGGAAGTCATGTCTTTGGGGTTGATTAGGTCATGAGGGTGGATCCGTGGTGAATAGGATTAGTGCCCTTCTAGGAAGAGACAGTAGTAGAAGTAGTGACAGTTTATGTATATATAGTTCTTATGCATATGGTGCTATTTTAAGAGGTTTTTTTAAAGAGTTTTTACATAGTAAGTCATTAACCCTCACAACTCCATGATGAAGCACCAATGTCTCTGTTTACAGATGAGGAAACAAAGAAACAAAGACATTAGATAAATTTTCCAAAGTCACATTCTAGTAACTAACACAGGTTTCATTTAAAACCCAGGCAACCTGGCTCTAGGGCTCATGGTGTGCAGTAAGTGTTAAATGAAGTAAAGTAAGAGCAAAAAAACAAATGGTGATTTATATATTCTTCCAGCTTTATACCTAAATATGTGCTGGCTATGTTATTTAGGATGCAAAATTTGAAAAATTTTTTATTAGAAAGATTATATCAAAAGAACTATATCAAAAGACCCAGATTTTAATGAAAGAAAAGAAGGGTAAAGACATGGGACTGCCAAAAAACAGAATATCTAGACATTTATCCGGCAAGATGGAAGAACATCAGCAAACCCCCCTGTCCCACAGCATTTTTGGCTCATAGCCAAAGACTTTTGATTTCTACCACGGAGACATGGCTGAATTTTTGGAAGTAATACACCATGTTCATTGACACTAAAATATTAGTGATGTATTAGGAGTAATAGATCCAATTTTTTTTTAGAGAAATACAGGGAATGTGTGACCTCTGGTTTTCCAAAGACAGATTTGGAGAGGGGAAAAGAGGTGATAGGGAAGTGAAAGGACTCAGAAAAGACTCCATGCCTCCTCCGCAGCTTCTACAGTTTGGTGTGCATTGGTCCTTCTGGAAGAAGGGGCAGATTCTCACGGAGTTTATAGAAGAAAACATATGGAGCAAAACACTCCTACCTTGTACACTTATTATTACCTGTGGATTTTTAAATGTCTCCAGTGAATTCCAGCTACCTAGTGATTATAGATGCTTAGCAAGTCATTGAAACAAGTGCTGTAGTCTGAAATGAGCAGAAATGCTGATCAATATTCTCAATTGTTATTTGGAGGGAAATAGCTACTTTCTGTCAGAAGAGCCTACTCCATTTAATTTTCAGCATTGGCTGTGAATAGGGCTCCATTTGTTGGAAGAAATACCAACTATGTTGAGTTGGGTTTTAATTTAGGTTTAAATTTTTACCAGTTACTCTAGAGCTGCCCCTGACATTCCAAGGCAAATGGGCTTTATGTTAAGAAATACGTTTCAATAGAACCAAAAAAGCTATGGTGGGATTGCAGGTTGTCATCAATTATACAAACACCACTTCTGCTAGAGCTAGGTAGGACTCTGATAGCATTAACGTCTTTTTAATGTTGTTAAAGAAAATACAAAAATTCACTTAAGACAGAAACCTGGCACCATTCCTAGATGAGAAGATTGTACTTTTAAAACTCTTTTTATAAAAATAGAGAGATTAGCAAATCTTTTATTCAACTCTTACTATGTCACCAAAGAATATCACTATAATTATTCTGTTTCTAAATTTGAATTGCCTTTATTTGATTTTTATTTAAAGCCATATAATTCTTCTCTCATTACCTTGTGCTATCATCTGGTGGTTGAACTTCCAGTCACCTCAGCCCTCTTGAACACAGCTACAATCTGGAGGCAAAATGACAGTTGTGGAAGAAGTTTTAGGGGATTAAATTTAAGCTCCTTGTTTTCCATATGTGGTGCAGAGATGTTAAGTGACTTTCTTAGGCACATGGAACAAATGGAAGCAAAGATCCAGGTGACACTAGACCAAAAACCTTGGTCTCCCGATGCTATTTCACTGCCTCCCAAACAACATTTTGCCTTTGAAAGGAAAATCCTGAGCAACATGAAAAACTTGTCTCCTAGAATCCTTCTACGTTACTTATTAGGAAAAATGGGCATACCTGCAACCAGAACTCACTGATGTAATATGGTTAGCAAAATCAGAATTACTAAACTAAGTCTTTGTCTTATTCAGTCTTTGAGAAACTTAAGCTCTGACATAGGTAGCAACATGGTGTCCTGATAGTGGTGACTTTGCAGCTTGTATACTTTGTAGTGGTTATATATTTAATACCTTAATAGTTGTATGAGGTATAGTCAACATAATAAATGCTCATAATAAAATGCTCATATGTAAAATGCTCATATTATAAATGACATATATAAATACATATATCTGTGTGTAGTGTGAGTGTGTGTATATATACGCCTGTGATATTGTCATCATAATCAAGACATGAACATATGCATCCACCACTCCCAAAAGTTTCCTTCCATTCCTACCCTCCCTCAACCTCCCTATTTCTAGGTAACCTGTGATTCACTTTCTGTCACAATAGATGAGTTTGTCTTTCCTTGAGTTTGTTAAATGTAATCATATAAGGTGGAGTTTTTTGTGAGGTTTTTTTCCTCTGTCTTAACTCAGTTCTATTACTTTGAGATTCATCTATGTTGTTGCATGTATCAATAATTCATTTTTTAACATTTTTAAAGATTTTACTTATTTGAGAGAGAGAGAGCATGAGTGTGGGGGGTAAGGGCAGAAGGAGAAGCAGACTCCCTGCTGAGCAAGGAACCCAACTCAACACGGAGCTGGATCCCAGGACCCTGGGATCATGACCCGAGCCAGAGGCAGATGCTTAACCAACTATGCCACCCAGGTGCCCCAATAGTACATTTTTTCTCATTGCTGAGTAGCACTCCATTGTTTGGCTACACCATGTTTGTGTATTCATTCACTTGTTGATGGGCATTTGTTTTAGTTTTGGACTATTACAAATAAAGTTGCTATGAACATTCGTATACAATCGTAGGGTCATATGCTATCATTTATCTTAGGTAAATATCTAGGTATATAATGGTTATATATTTAACTTCTTAAAAAATGTCAAATTGTTTTCTCAAGTGGTTGTACCATTCATTTTACATTCCTACAAGAAGAGACTGGAAGTTCAGTTCTCAAAATCCTCGTTAACCGTTGACATGGTCAGTCTTCTAATTTTAGCCATCCTAAAAGGTGTGTAGTGATATCTCATTGTGATTTTCATTTGTATTTCCCTAATGACTAATGATATTGAGCATTTTTATGTGCTTATCTGTCAACTTGTATATCTTCTTCAATGAAGTGTCTTTTCAAATATTTCACCCAAGTTTTTAAAGAGTTTATTGGAAGAAAATTCTATTCAAATTGGGCAGCACCAAACAGAAAGTGGTTAGGAACACTGCACCAACAGGAGCTCAAAGATGAACTTTTAGAGAGAAAAGGGAAAAGCAGAATAGGACATTTTTGATTGGCTATAACTGAAAGCCTGTTGGCAGCCCATTGGCTATGACTGGTTGTCTTTAAGTTACAATTTCATAACCTTAGGCATGTACGGGCTTAGATTTTAATTTGCTTACAAAGGCCATGATGGCAATACAGCCAAGCCATTTCAGTCAAATGGCCTTAACAGTTGTCATGTCTCTGCAGTCCCCTTCATTCTGTAATACTCAACAGTTCTACCCATCACTCAGTGCTCATCATGATTAAGTATACTCTTAATCTCCTTCACCTATTTCATCCATCCCTCCACTCACCTCCATCAGTTTGTTCTCTATAGTTAGGAGTCTGTTTCTTGGTTTGTCTCTTTTTTCCCCTTTGTTCATTTGTTTTGTTTCTCAAATTCTACACAGGAGTGAAAGATAGTATTTGTCTTTCTCTGACTGACTCATTTCCCTTAGCATTATAGTCTCTAGCTCCACCCATGTCATTGCTAATGGCAAGATTTCATTCCTTTTTATGTTTGAGAAATATTCCATCTTCTTTATCCATTCACCTATTGATGAACATTTGGGCTGCTTCCATAATTTGGCTATCGTAAATAATGCTGCTATAAACATAGGGGTACATGTATCCCTTTGAATTAGTGTTTTTGTATTTTAGGGATAAATAGCCAGAAGTGTGATAACTGGGTCATAGGGAGGTTCTATTTTTAACTTTTTTAGGAACCTCCATAATGTCTTCAATAGTGGCTACACCAGTTTGCAATCCCACCAACAATGCATAAGGGTTCCCATTTATTCACATCCTCACTAACACTTGTTGTTTCTTATGGGTTTGATTTTAGCCATTCTGACAGGTATGAGGAAATACCTCATTATAGTTCTGATATGCTAAATTAAGTAATCATAAGACATTTTAGGAACAAGTCAATAAACATTTGTTAAAATTCTTCCTTACAGAGATAAGACTTAGATATTTGCAGAACTTATTCAATGAGAACATCTTAAATGTTTCCTAAAAACTATAGAAGAAAAATATGTTATTGTTCATTACTTTTTTTAGATGATTAAGGGTTAGTAATTTGGTGTTCTAGAGTAAACAAGGAACAGTTTCATTGAACTTAAAGACTCAGAATTGGAGCAGCCCAGAAAGGTTCAGGCACTGAAGGTGGAAGGAGGATGGGAAGGGAACAAAACATGAGTTTACCATAGGGACACTTCCTTTCCCAGATGCTACAAGAAATATCACGAGCCTAAAAGCAGTACAACAGATTTGGCTTTGTGTAACCATTTCTAGAATAAAAAGCACTTCACATTCAAATGACGCACAAGAATCACTGTAGAGTAATTCTTAAATCATACAAAGTTGTTTAAATAATAGAAGCAAATATTTTGTTCAAAATTTTACAATTAAGCAGATGAGAAGGTTTGGGGAGATAGTGACCTATCCAAAATCACATAGTTGCTAAATGGCAAAACTTGGAAAGAAACACAGACCTTTCTCCCCAAGCTAGTACTTCTTTAACATGCAGAAATATATTTGGATCTCATTTCTAATTCCATTTTCGATCCTCTGGTAGTTAAAAACTTAACCCAAATCTACTGGCAGGCTTGAGAGGTCTCCAAGTCTCCTAAAATGATTTCATATATATCGACATTTTTAATGAGTGAGTGGTCCAAGTCTGTAAGACCAAAATGGGCTAAAATTCTACTTTAGACACTTTTGAAATAATCACTTAAACTGGAGTTATAAATCTCCCAATGGTATCTCCCATTCCAATGGTGCAAAGGGACTTTGTATGGTATATCAGTAAACACAAGAATCTTAGGGAGGCAGGGTGGTGTTTCAGTTTCTATGTATATCAATGCCTTCTTACTGCCCACTTCTCTTTAGCTCAGGACAGTTTATTCTAAGCCTGGGGCTATGGATATAACAGCATGATTTAACTCCATAGCCCTACATCTGCATAATGTTTCAATCAACCAACTGAAACCAATTCTGGGGATTCAGCTGATGGTTTCCAGATCTGACCCCTGAAAAAAAGTAAACATGGTGTAGAAAGAATGATTTTTGACTAGAAATGTAAAGTCATAGACATATATTATTTTCTCTTGATAGCAGGAGTTGACCACTTTCCTGAAAGGGGAAACAGCAAGTAGATGGCAATACAGGACTAGTATTAGAAAAAGTAGGGGGTCCTCTGTTCTCCCTAGAGAGGTTGCAGCAGAATTATCATTCCAACTGTGCATTCTCTCAAGCAAATTTTTCTTTGAGTTTTTATTTTTTTAATTAGCACTTGGATAGTTTGTTTTGCCTGGTTCACATGCAAAGCTGATTCTGAAGAACAATTAACTTGGCTCACTGTCATCTCCGATGCTCTCCCCTCTCCTTAATTTCCAGGCAATTCCTTCTCCAACAGTTGCTTATTACCCATCACCTGATTCCCTGCCTCCAGCTCTATAACCTCATGTCTTCCTATCATTATTTCCTGTGCTCACTCTACTCCATCCATATATCCTTGGTCTTTGAAACTGCCAAGCTTTTGGCATCTCAGTGCCTTTGAACCTAATTCCTGTCTTTGCCCCAGATAGTCATATGGCTTGCTTCTTCACTTTATTTAGGTCTTTGCTCAAATGTCACACCTTATTAAAGACTATCTTATAAAAAATAGTAACCTACCTAATCCCAACACTATCCCCTTTGTCTTGCTTCATTTTTCCTTATAGCACTTTGCAATCTCTCACTTACTAAACATTTATTAATTTACTTATTTCTGGCCTTCTCCCAGTTACAATTATAGATAGCAAGGGTTTTGTCAGTTTTGTTTCCTACTGATCATCAGCAACTACAGTGATATCTGGAAAAAGGAGGTACTCAATTCATCTTTGCTGAATGACTGAGTGAATAAGTGATGTGTGCCATCAGATTATCTATTTTTCCATTACTTGTTATGACATTTGCCATCAAATTTTAGATGGAATTTCTGGGTCCAATACTAATTAGACTATTGCCATCCAGATATTTGGTTAGGCTGTTACAGAGTGGACTGTGAAGTCTTACCTATAGCCTTTGGACCTGAACTGCTAGGCCTCAACTTCGTGTCAACAAAATGGAAATATATTAGCATTCCCCAGATCTCACTTACAGTTTATGATTTTTTTTTCTTAAAGCATTGCACCAATTTTTGTTTATGTCTTGATCAAATATTCTATTTACTTTATGACATATATTTCACAACACCATGGACTATTATAAGTGAATACTTACTTGCAAATCCTACTCGCAAATCCTACCTATTATGGTTAATAAACCATAGCTTAATTTAACTGGAGTAAGCTCTGTAGACTTGAATAGTGCATATATATTTTTAAAGATTTTATTTATTCATTCATGAGAGACACACAGAGAGAGAGGCAGAGACACAGGCAGAGGGAGAAGCAGGCTCCATGCAGGGAGCCTGACATGGGACTCGATCCCGGGACTTAAACCACTGAGTCACCAGGGCTGCCCGAATAGTGTATATTTTAAACTCATGCATTTTTAGAGTCATAAGGAACAATCAAAGATTGCCAAACCTAGTTTCCCACCTCACTTAGGGATTTATTCAAAAAAAAAAAAGAAAGAAATATACAATAACCACAAAAATAACAGCATCCATGTATAACTTTTTTATCTTACTATATTACCTAATTATCTTAGATTACAATAAGTATTTGAATTTGTTGACTTCCACTGATTCCTTCTTGAACCCAGTTAATAGATGGGCTATAGTCATTGGAGTGGCAACTGTATAAATGACTGGCTATTTATACATACAGTTGAATGAGTCCTCTGTATACAGTACTGTATTGTGCATGTATGCAGATCTGTTCTGTGATTCAGAACTCACCCCATGTAGGGCCCTAATCTACTGCCACAATCCTTTATCAAAAAGCATGATTATCTTGTGAGTGCCCTAGGATCTGGCAGACTGAGGCTTTCAAGATTACGGAAAGGCTTGTCTTTCTCACCCATATAACTCCTTATGAATAAATGACCCCACAGCCACAGCTAGATTGTAGAGGGAGAGCTCTGTTCTTGATTTAAAGCTTAAGTGGACTTAGAAAATCATCTTGAGTTACATCCCAAAGGGGGAAAACACAGTTTGAATAGTTAAAGAAAAGCTGCCATATCGCCCTTCTTGTGCCACCCAGGGCACATTCCCAAGTTCCTTATGGTTGTTTAACTGCAGCAACGTCAACAACAGACAATTAGGTGAAAGCTTTGAGCTTAAAAATAAGCTGTCAGGGCCAGTACCCATTTCTTCCTGGACTCACTGCTCAGATACAGTGTTTTAGCAGCCTGCCTTTCCTGCGGAACCTTCCCTGGAGGACACGTCCAAGGCTGGAGTGGGAACCTGAGTGTATTTCTTCAATCTTGCAAGCAGTTTTTGATCTCCACTCAAGGTCACATAAATATGCACAAACCAATTAAAGCTCAGTTATTATGTCAACAAGGAGAAAGTGTTTGCTGGCACGGTGGCACACTGTAGCGCTATTAGTTAAGGAAAAGTAAAATCACCAAAGATGTCTTGTTAGGTGCATTAATGTCATTTACACTCATTCTTCAGATAAGTAAGCTAATTAGAAACAGATTTTAGCCTAAGCACTTCTCATTCAAAACCCTAACACATTGGAAGAATGATAATAAAGAAGAGAGGTGAGTTTCCTGCCAAAATTGTACACAGTTTTAGGGCAATGGCAGGATTCTTTCACTAAGCTCCCTCTTCCAAGATTGTAACTGACTCAATCATCACCACACCAGGCTGCTACTGGTGCAATGTGAGAACTAGCAATGTATTAAGTGACTGGAAACATAGGTTATTGCTGTTAGAATGTTTTCTTATGTTGTCTCTTCTCATAATGGCTATGGAGAGAAACATATACCACAAATCTATTTTTGGCTTTAGTTCTCATTCCTCAGGGTTTTTTTTTTAAACTTTTAAATACTATTTTCATTATAAAAATTTTTGACAATGGTGAAAACTATAGAGAGGATAATAAAAAATCACCTATAATTACACCATCCAAAAACAGTGTTATTTTGCTTTGTTGCATTTCCTTATATAATCTTATCTCCATATGCATGCTTATACGTATGTCCACACCTTGTTTTCTTCCAAAAACTAAATATAATATCTTATATTTAGCTTTGTATCCTGTTTTTTCCACGGTATATAAGGAAAATTTCCCCATATAATTAAGAGGAAAATAAAATTTAATGATTATATCCTATTCTAACATATGAATGTACAATATTTGCTTAAGTAAATTGTTTAACTAGTTTCTAATTTTTCACTACTACAAATAATGCTGTATTGATATCCCTCTATGTTTATCTTGGCATACATAAGAGATTATTTTCTTATAGTCTACTTTTAAAACAGAGAAAAATATATAATCATTGATAAGGTCAATGCTTATAAGCACTAGCTCAAGAAAATTAAAAAACAAGAATGATGTGGCCAAGAATTGGATTATTCCAAAAGAAATCCAGATTTTCCTTGATCGCTTTGGCTTGGGATATGGGTAGAGTGGATTATGAAATTACAATAAAGGAAAGTTTGCCAGTGAGATTTGGGGTGGGATCAGAGATTAAATTCATGACCTAGACTCTCATGAAAAGATGCTCTTGTCATAGCTAAAGATTGAAATTGGGCAACATAAACAACGCTGTGCAACATGGAGGAGAAACCACACTTCTGAGCATGACTTGCAATTCTTTCTCATCCATGACTAAGTATGCATTGTCAATACACATTGCCCATGAATGTGTCTATATCCTGGATCCTCTAATCAGAAGCTCTCTCTCCTGTCTACCTTGAATTTTACAACGAACACATTGAAACTCACCTCATTTCCTCTGAGAAAGTTTTCTTAACTTTTCCAAAGATGTATGGCTACCTCTGAGATTCTATAACATTTTGTATTGAGAAAGCATTATTTGGCGGTGCATGCAGATTACTGTCATACAGTACTCAATGAAGACAGAGACTATATTTTATTTATCTTGGTAGGTTCACAGATTCTGGCATGTAGTAGGGATTTAATAAATTTTGGCTGAATTAAGGAGTCGTGATTGGGACTGATATTAATACCATGAATCATGGCCCACTCACCCCTATACAACCCCAACAATCTCCTTAGCCAGTTTTGGAACATGGAAAATATGAAAGCAGAGACTTCAACCGTAGTGCCTGACTCCTCAGTCATGTTAGCCTCCCCCATCCATCAGTGATTTTGATCACTATCGTCACTGCAACCCAACTCCATGACTTACAAGATGATCCTTTTAATGAGACAGTACCTTTCCCTTAATGTCTTATCTTATGCCGAAAAACAGTGGAGTACTTCATTACCAATGGACTAAGGAAGACCTACGTCATGTATACATGAACACACACATATGGACACACACACATATGGACACAGGCACATACACAGAAACATCACTCATGTCTATAGTTGCATGAAAACATCCACATGCACAGTCCCAGACAAGATCAAAAGAAAGAAAAAAAATGGGAAAAGCAGAGTATAAAAGCATAACAAGAAATAGTGAATATTTTGTATATGAGAGATGGGTCCCTAGATGGGAGAGAGTGGAGGTAAATGTGTGGTCAGCAAAGGGGTCACCAGTTGCTAATTCGAAATAAAGGCTGCACTGGATGTACAACTTAGTTCTGTTTTCTTTTAATCTGTCACCTTACCAAGTGGGCAACCTGGAGGTCACAAAGGCAGCGTACAGTTCTTAAGCAGCATCTTTATCAGCTGACTGAGGCAATGATGACAACTTAATGAGATAACAGTAGAAAGATATGACTGTAAAGCAGTGTTTTCAAACTTTAGTGTGCAAAGAAATGTCTTGGGATCTTGTTAAAAATGCAGATAGTCCCTACCATAAGTAATTCTGATTCTGTAAGTCTGTGGTGGAAGCTAAGACATGACAGTTTTAGCAACCACTCAACTGTATTCTAAGGTAGGTCTGAGGGCCATTTTTAAAGGAAACACTACTATAAAGGGAATAAAAAGAAATACAAAAGAAGAGAAGAGGCAGTGAGGTAAACTACCTAACGTAACCCAAACAATGCACACTTTGGTATATCACAATTATTAGAGTAAATCAAATGATTTAATCTACTTCAGATAAAATATTCTGACATTAATTTTATTTCCTTGGCTTCAGATAATGACAACAAAATTTTATACACTTATTTATCTTCTTATGTATACATTTTATAGCCAGTACATACTGGATGCCTTTGTTACAGGTTCAAGCTATGAGTTGCATGGCTTATTAGTGAAGAGGTTAAGAAAAACAGTAGGAGGATGTATTTTCCATTCATTTTAAAGTCTCCTTCCATCAAGCTTTCCCTGATCCCTCAGCTCATTCTACCGCTAGAAACCACCCTGTGGTTTTTCAAACTAGAGTTTGTAATACTGGAAATTACTTGCCCACACTCTGTCTTGCTCACCAACTAGAAAACTCCATGAAGACAGAATCTTATCTGTCTTGTTCAACACTCTACTACCAGCATCAAGAACAGTGCCTGGCACATTATAGGTTCTTATCATTTTTGCTGAAGAATGAATAAGCTTTACCTGTATAATGAAAATCTACCCTCAAGATAATTTGGCTAAAAAGAGAATAATGAAATAAGAATCTTGGATTAAGAAAGAATGAATTAACTCTATCTTGATTGATGAAAATCTACTCAAATGACTTGAAGGGAGAATAATTAAAGGACAAGATACTAAAGATTGAAATGATAAAAACAGGAATGGTACTGTTTCCCCTGACAAATCCATGGTCACCTCTTTAGTGGGCCATTTCTTTCCTTCCTACTCTATGCCAAGTTGGTAAGAGGTGAGGGGTGCACCAGAGCCCATGATTAGAGGGATCCAGGCTGGCCAACTACATCTATAGATCTCGTCCATAGGTATGCCTGTGTGAGCTTACAGGCCTGACCAGAGTTGCTGCATGCTAAGCCTTGTTCACCTTCCTGAGGAGTACTGGGAGATGCTCTGATGATGGTCTAAAGCAAATGCTTTAACTTATAGCAGTACATGGGTCCTCCATCGCTTCTGTCTTAAAAAGGACCGTTTATGCCTCCGAGGCTCCATTATGACCTTGATCTACATTGAAGAAGGCTTCATCCTCTCAGCAATCTCTGGTTTACTGCCCAACAGCATAATCATTTCTTATGGGTAGGAAAAGCAGAATTTTCAGGGACAAACCCCACTTTTTAGTGTTTTGGAAAAGCTTCCCCAAGTGTTCTTACTCTCTTGGCCAGGAGTTTAGAATTCATGTCAACTTGGCATCAAAGAAGAGCTGGCATGATCTTGCTAGCTTCACAGTCATCTTGAGAAAAATTGGGTTTCCTGTCTTCGCTGTTCTATGTAAGATACATAGAATCAACATTCAAGGTTGGTTTTGTCTTTGTGCTTGAATTATTAGATTTTAACAATTCGTTCTGCAGCTTTCCTCATATTTGTGAACTAAGACCTAATCTTTAGAGGAGCATACACTTGCAAACTAGCATACCTGGTTTCAAATTCTGTTTCTGCTTTACACTGCAATATATCCATGAATGAACAAATTAGCTGATCTCACTTTCCATTTGTAAAATAGAGACAATGGTAACAAACATAATAGATATAA
The DNA here is from genome assembly GCF_053574225.1 of Canis aureus. Lineage (NCBI taxonomy): Eukaryota > Metazoa > Chordata > Mammalia > Carnivora > Canidae > Canis > Canis aureus. The sequence continues at coordinate 18,365,907 of NC_135642.1, read as the reverse complement.
TTCTGTGAAAATTAACTGAGGAAAGGATCAAAGTGCCTTGATTCAGTAAGCATCAATAAATATTACTTCTCTCTCCTATTCAGTTTCTCAGAAAAGGCCTCAGTTTGCCTGCAAGGCACTCATGAGCATTTTAACATTGAGAATTCTGCAACCTTTCTCTGACAGGCAGATGCACCAATGTGTCTCAATCCAAGTATATCATGCTTTTATTTTCCTTAATGAGGAAAGGATTTCTCCACTAAGTAAAAAATGTTTTTTAATTTTGCATCCCATCTATTATTTACCTTTTATTTATTTTCCATTTCTAAGTCACACGTTAAGGGATTAAAAAGCATTATCTGAATAGGCTTGTATGTAAGTACAAACCTAGGCTTTCTAGTAGCATACCTGTAAAAAAAAAAAAACCCACACTTTAAAATAAACAAATACAAACAACACCTTCAGTTCAAACACGTATGTGTCTATTCGTAATTAAATGTGGTTAATGGAGCAGAGTGGACTCTCATTTGTGAATTTTAACAAAACTGTTAGAAAATATGGGGGGAGGTCTATTAATGCAATGAGAATAACTAGTACTTGTATCATGCTTATGTGCCCGGTACTTGGCTGAGTGGTTTACATGAACTATCTGGACTCTTATAAAAATGTTATGAATTAGATGGGATCATGGGTATTTTACAGGTGAGAAATTTGAGAAAAGGAGGCTAAATAACTTGCTCAAGATCACTTAGCTAGTCAGTGGGGAGCCAGGGTATAAGCCCAGTACCAATGGGTCCAAAGCACATCCACAGTATTTATGCAGTATCTGCTTCCCAAAGGCTTAAACACTGATATAACCTACACCTGATCACCTAAGGGGTATGGTCTCACCAGAAAACAGCAAGAATCTGTCTCTGGGCTGACTCCTACTGTCATGGGATGAATTGGCATAGAACTCTGGCTGGCTTTTGGAGCCTGTCCCTTAGAAATGGCACATCCAGATGTCCAGAGCATAGGTCCAGAATTTTCCAGAGAGGTGTCCATGGTCTACCCACTATAACCATGTTAATATTCAGCCTTGTGTGCCTTTGGTAGGGGTGGGTGGAGTGGACAAAGAATTAATCTAGCTTGGGGGAAAAAAATCTCTTTCTCCCCAGCAGGTAACAAACCCCGATTACTAAAACACACACAGGCACACACACACACGCGCGCACACATGTAAGTCACTAATTTTCCTTCAATAATCAGTGCCTCACAACCAACATGTTACAAACCTGATTCCTACATTCTGAACTTGAGCTTGGCACTTTTAAAATTTCCTGTCAGATCTATTTTCAAGGTTCACATGGCAACACTGCTTGTAAACAACTCAGCCCTTACTAACAAAATGTAAGTGTAAACCAGGCTGTAACCTAATGGAAGACAGTAAACACATTTTGAGAATGAAGAAGAGAAAGATATACTTCCCATCTGACCTGTTTGCAATTCTGATCTTCACACATCATGCGAATACATTAGAAAGGCAGCACCTTTTGAACAAGAATGTGCATAGCAAATGCTTTTAACAGGCCAGGACAGATAGGATAAAATGGTCTCTTCTTTCTGATTGAGAGCAGTAGTATGACTGCTATGCTACTCTGGTTAATAGCAGAGTCATTGTCATAAGTAAAATGAAATAACACTCATGACAGCATTTCTGTAACTCCTTTACAATTGCTCTGATTTGAGATTTTAAACATGATCGTGAGGGAATTTAATTTGTTATTTTCATGCCCAGCAGTAAAGAAATTAATGAAAATTGCATTACAGAATCTGTTTCCATAATGGCTTCTCATTGGGTCCTCTCCAAGGTGGTATACAGCTTAGGGAAGTTTCGCAAGGAAGAGTGGATGGCAGCTCTGGTTTGAACCTTTAATGTTCAAAGTAATTTAACAGCAGACACTTTTCTAGAAAACCTGATTTCTTACAAATCCAAATTCAATTACGTGTAGAGGTTCTAATAACTAGTTACATGAGGCTTTTTTTGTGTTGTTGTTTTCTGGCACCTGGGCAACTGCTTCAGGCAACAAATTCATGTCTCTTATAAGCAATTTTTATATTTTATTTTTTGACTCTAGAAGAAGCTCTAAAGATAAAACGACAGTTGCAAATCAAATACCAACATGTAAATCAGTCCTTTCATTAATAAGTTAGCAATTTCAGGAACAGAGGAGGTACAAGGAGGGAAACAGCACGGGTAATGGCAAAACTGAACAGTTAGACCTAACCACAGAATGAAGGGATGGCCAGGGAATCAGCATAAGGGCTATTTAAATGGCAAAGAGGGCTTAAGGTTGTTTTCATTTCTGCAGATGAAGCCTTGGTAGGTAATGCATTTTAAAGGGAAGGCATTCTGTCACAGTCCATTAGAACCTGAAAGGAAATTATACTGACAGATCTTGGATCTGAAAACCTCCACCCTGTGCTCTTCTAGCCAAGATCCTGTAATGGTTAAGGACAGTGGATAACTGAGTGTTGCCTATTCTAGGTAAAAACAATGAATTAAATTAGTAAAGTGTTACAAGGTTGGGCTTGAAGTTTCTGCTATGAGTGAGAGGGATTGTGATATAGTTCAATTTAGAAAATAATTATTTTTTTTGTAGAATTATGTTGAGCAAAGTAATTCAAAGAAATATACAAAGGAATGGCCAAGAAATACAAAGAAAAATATTCAAACTATTTAGAAAACAGAGAAAATAAAAGAATGAGTTAATACTTCTTTTCCTAGCAAAAAGATTAAAAAGAACAATGTTACCAGTATTCAGAGAAAGTGTGGCATATGTGGCACATGCATATGCTACTGGCAGAAGAGTAAATTAGTGCCACCTTTCTAGAGTGTGATTTCAGAAATTTGGATAAAAATGGGCTTATCCTTTGACTCAGGAGCTCCACAAAGATGTGTTAATCTGAAGATTGTGATAGCAACCACTAGAGCCAAAAATCAAATGTAAATGAATATAAGGTTTTAAATAAATTAAACACATTACAATGGAATAATAACAGCTTTAAAAATTATGTTGAACTATATTCATTGGCATGGAAGGAAGCTGACAGTGTATTTCTAAGTGAAAAGAGCAAATTATAAAATGGTATCTTCTACACTTATAATACACACACATGCATATATACATATATGGTAAGTATATTACATTTAGATAGTATTTTACATAAATAGCACACATTTATATTTAATATAATTTATATAAACATATATGTATATAATTAAATATGTATACATTATACATATATATGTCTATATAGAGAGATATATATCATATATTATTTGGCTTCCCTGTATTTCCTTAAGAGAATCATTAACCATTGTTAAATAAATAAATCCCTGCTGTTACCCATCATAGACTTTACAGTAATATTTTCCATATGGATAGCAATTGATTAGGAACCTTTGAAGTCTACAGTTTTCCAGATCTAAATCTTTTTGTTTTTTTTTTAATTTTTATTTATTTATGATAGTCACACACACAGAGAGAGAGAGAGAGAGGCAGAGACACAGGCAGAGGGAGAAGCAGGCTCCATGCACTGGGACCCTGACGTGGGACTTGATCCCGGGTATCCAGGGTTGCAACCTGGGCCAAAGGCAGGCGCCAAACCGCTGTAACACCCAGGGATCCCTTTTTATTTGTTTTTTATGATAGATATCAATATGCTTTTCCACCATGGCTTCTTCTACCATATATTTATGGTAAACAGGTCAAGTCACTTTCTTATGGGAAGTATAAAAGGTGATATCAAACTAAAATTTATTTTTATACATTTATAAATTCATATTTATGAAAGAAAAATAGGTTAATACCAAGGTGCAATAAAAAGCTAATAGGGTTATCTCTGGATTGTGAAACTTTGTGTTAACATATTGACAGCCTTGGTTAACTTTGATGTTTAAATTTGGCCCTCTTGGTCTTCTAGTCTATGTGCTTTATTTAACAAAACCAAAGTGACCAAGCAAAACACCAGTAACATTAGATGAGTACTTTCTTCTCCATTGCCAATGATACCCACTAGAGTCAAGGTGACTGTAGCAATATGCTCTCATAGGGAAAGAAAGATAGAAAAACAATTGTCAACTGAGGGGAAATACAAAATCACCCTTAGGGAAATATCACAGTTGCAGGCAACATCACTAATGGATGCTAAAATCAATGTACAAAGGATTAAAGAGAAAGGGGATGTTAGCATTAATTTAAAGTATCTCCTCCAAGATATTTATCAACTAGAAAGAGAAAATTAGTCATTCTACAGTTGGAGAAATCTAGCAGATATAAGGTTAAAATCACCACTAATAATACATACAGACATCATACATAATGCACTGAAAAGGGTGTGACATTATATCTGTGGTGTTCTTCCCAAAAGTGCATAACTTCAATTGATTCATGAAGAAATACCTGATAAACCTAAGTTCAGAGACACTGTACAAAATAACTGGCCAGACCTCATTAAAAGTGTGAAGGTCATGAAAGACAAGAAAAGAATAAGAAACTGTCACAAATTAAAATAGACTAAGAAGATGCAAAACAACTAAATGCATGCAGGATTGGATCCTAGAACAGAAAAACAACATTATTTTTTTTTTAAAAAAGCTGGTGAATTTTAATAAGATCTGAAGTTTATATAATAGTATTTCACCAATATGTGGTGAAGCTAGGCTAAGGGTATAATTAGTGAATTTCTGCAACTTTTCAGTTAAGTAATAAATTATTTGAAAATGAAAAGGTTTTTAAAATGGGAGGAAATTGCCACACCTTCCTTCTGAATTTGATTCTTGTCCCATAGATGTCAAAGAAACTTTCCATTCTTCCCATAGTTTTCTATTTCATATAAGCACAGATATACCCTGCCTGAGCCTTAACAACACAGCTAAAAGAGGTTTTTCACAATCCATAGTGTTACATTGATGTGATAGTGTCTCCCACTGTTTTAATGGTGCCCTCTAATCAGGAAAGGGCTTTCTTGCTCTCTGTAGAGTATTAGAGAGGGAGGGAGATTGTGTTATTAAGCATTTTAAAATAGCCCCATCTAATAGAGTTGAGAGGGTTTATCTAGTCACCTTCTGTAACAATCACAATATAAATGGCCAGTACCTAAATAAGTGCTAGGCACATAAATTTGTGTTGACTGGTGAATAAGAAGCATAAAACAACTATGTGCTCCATCTCCCCATACTGAAAAGGTAAAAATCATTTTTCCCATAAAGAACTAACACTTCCTCAAATTTATGTTCATTATACCATGTAGTAATTTCTTATAAGGTACACACATAGTCCTCTAATAAGAATGAAGACAGTAACACATAATTTATTATAATAGGTTTTTTGTAGAGGGAAAAAAATGAAACAGGTATAGACCTCTTATTTTTGACTCTGAGACTGGTTAATGATCACATTTCTTCACTCATTTAAATACTGTTGCATGACGGTTGATGAAGTAAATGCATTCCATTATCTATCCCTAAAGTATGTAGGCGAAACCCTATGGCCATTATTCCCCCCCACTTACTTCTAGGGCAGTTCTAAAGTATGCAATTTAGATAATACTCAGATCTGTCTTATTTAACCTAGTAAGAGACAGAGAACTTAAAGATGGGAGTGAATTCCTAAGACTGTACCAGGTACTCCTTATCAGAGGGCTTCCCCTGATTGATCTAAGTCATTAAGACTTGGGAGATAGATAGATAGATATTAATAGATTTTAATATATTATATTTTTAATTAAATTTTACCTGGCTAATGCTGTATAATAGGAGATAGAACACCTTGTTATCAAGAAGTTTTTAATTCAGTATAGAGGACAAAAATAATACTTTAAATTAATCATAGAATACATAAATATCAGGCCATATAGTAGGGTCAGTATGCCATCCAGCATCACAGCAAATATTCACATACTGAATTGCTGCTTTCTATGTAACAGTCACTGCTTGGTATTAGGAAAATAGAGGCAAACAAACATTTTCTCTACTCTCAAGGAATTCACAAGTCTAAGGGAGAATTTCAAAAATTAAATAAAAATGATAATAAAATAAAATGTAATACAGGTAGTGAAGTGTTAAAAAAAAGAAGAGGAAGCACTTAAACTCTTTTGGATGGAAGAAGGAAGACTCTGGAGAGGGGGTGATGTTTGAACTGAGATTTAATGGATGAAAGGGAATTTTGAAAGAAAGAACACAGGTTGGGAGAAAGGGCATAAGCATAAAGGATAGCAGGTATTAAGTCAGGAAAGCATGAAAAGAGGTAAAGTGTAAGGAGTCATAAAATTTGTGGGTAACTGCAGCCGATGGTACAGAGGGAAATGAGGGCAGAAGTCACAGCTTGGAAAGGCAGAGCAGGGCCAGGGCAGGAGGGAACTTTATGAAACACTGGGAAGCTGGAGGCTTTATGAGATAGATAATGAGGAATCACTGCATATGAAGTGGAATTGAGAGTAAAGAAAGAGGATTTCAACAAGGACTAGAAGGTTTCTGGCCAGGCTGCTAAGTGGATGGTGCAGGGATGAGAAATGCAGAGAGGGAGCTCATGAAGTCTCCCTGAATATGAGAGCTACAGAAGCCAGAGAAGCATCCCTGCAGATATACCTGGTGAGTAGTCAAGAGAAACTGAGGCAACAGAAAGGCAGAAGAAAATAAAACAAACAAAACAAAACAAAACATGGCCCAAAATGGTCAAAAGCTGTGCTGCCCAATCTGGAAGCCACTAATCCTATGTGGCAACACAGTCCCTGAATGAGATGTGCTAAGTGTAAAAACACATCTGATTCCAACGATTTCATTTTAAAAAATAAAATATCTCATTAATAATTTGTATATTGATTCTATGTTGAGATAATAATATTTTGAAATAGTGGATTAAATAAAAACATTGGGGATACCTGGGTGGCTCAGTGATTGAGCATCTGCCTTTGGCTCAGGGTATGATACCGGGGTCCTAGGATCGAGTCCTGTGTCGGGCTCCCTGTGGGGAGCCTGCCTCACCCTCTGCCTGTGTTTCTGCTTCTCTCTGTGTATCTCATGAATAAATAAATAGAATATTAACAAATATATAAATAAAATAAATAGTTAAAATTCTTTTTACCTGTTTATATTTACCTTTTTAAAACATAGCTATTAGGAAGTTAAAATTGCCTAAGTAGTTACAAATGTAGTTTGCATTATATTTCTGTAGGATAGTGCTGGTCTAAAGGCTCAGCCTTAACACTCTGGTACAGTTTAGGGATGTGACGAGGGAAGCAAAGCTAGTCTGGGCACATGTTCAAAGGTAGAGGCTGTTCAGAGACTAGAAAAGAAAATGGAAAAAATCAGAAGTACTCAAGACATGATCAATTATCATTTTGACATGTCATGGTGAGGAAAACAGCCTAAATGGACATGCATAAAGATGGACACATAAAAAAGAAGGGAATCCAATTATGGAGAATAATGAATGAATATGGTTAAACATGTCTGCAGTATCAGAGAGCAGATGGCAAGGGTGGCATCAAGATGCGAATAGTGTTTTAGGAAGAACCCTAAGTCATTGGTACACAAGATGAAATGGAGACAGAGAGGGGCTGAAGACAAAAAGGCAGAAGGAGCCGTGGTTGTTGTCTAAGCAGTAAAATGATGTATTGTAGATAAGGGTGAAAGGTATGGGAAGAGGAAAAGGAAACCTTAAGGAAGATGGCTAAGCAAGAATGGATGCTGTCAAGTGCAGGTGCGATCTAAACCAGAGCCTATCATTTGGAGCAGCCAGGCCAACGTTATACTCAGAGCTGAGACATCAGAGGCATCAGGCCACAGCACTTCTCCTGCCTTAGCACACGCCTAGGACACACCAAAAGAATGGTTTACTGGATCTGCACTACTGAAGATGGCAAGCTGCACAGTCTTCTCACAAGAGCTTCAGGAAATGGCAAGGTCGCTGAAGGTAGCTTCATAATTAACATCCATCGCCAGGACTGTCTCCCACGGCTCTGAGCTGCTGCAGACATTTGGTTTGCCTCACGTAGATACAGGAGAAAACTCACCAAAGGATTTCCCATAAGCAAGGAAGAAATGTGAACAGCCTAGGGTAATTCTTGACTTTTGTTGTTAACTGTTGTGTGGGGGGGGAGGGGAAAGCTATATATGGATTTTTTTTCATTCCTGTTTCTGTAATTTTAATGAGATCCAAAGTTAAAGTAAAAAGATTCAAATTTTAAAATCCAAAAGATAATTTAATTTGTAAAAGAAATGGAAATACATCTTTTACTTCAGGGTAAGTATCACTGTGCTGATCTGCAAAATGACCTGATTCTGAAACTAAATACATCAAAATATATGTTAAAAAAATCCACACAGCTCCTCCTGCAGGCATCACATTCAATATCCTCCAGTGATCCCCTGTTGGCTCCAAAGCAGATTATATTCAAGAATCAAGAGGTGAAAACCTTGATGAATAAGGGTATTAAAATGAATGCTGTGTCTCTGAGATAGCAATTACATTAATAACTTCTTCTGAATCCTTAAGAAAAAAAGAAGTTAGCTTTCACAAAGGGTACTAAATTGAGTATACGGACAACTAAATCCTACTTCACCTATATGAGTTCTTTAAATGGAGAAGAACACAATTATGCATGCTACCTAAACCAACTGATCAAGTCACTGTATAAAGGGAAAAATGTGTAGATGATGCAATAAAAGTCAAACTCTTTGGGTCAATTCTTTCCATGTTGTACTGACAGGAAATCTTGAATGGGCAGTAGTAGCACAATGAGATTTTTAACGAATGGTCCTTGGTTGCAATTCCAAATCAAAATGTTATCACACTTTCTTTGGAATTTTGCTTCCCAAGCACACATTGTTCAGAGCTTCGGCCAAGTAATTAGGCAGTATGTGATATAATCAATTCTAATCCAGCAAGAAATTCTGTACTCAACTATGGCCATAAAGCAAAGGTAAGTATACTTCCATGATTTTTAAGGAAAGGAACAATGGAGAAACTAGAATTTATGTATCTAGCTTCAACTTCTGCAAATTATGCTCAAGTATTTTTTTTTTTTTTTTTTACTTCTGATTTTGTCTCAGTCCTCTCATAGATTGTGATGCAGTGTAACATTTAGAAAGAAGGGATCCCTGGGTGGCGCAGCGGTTTGGCGCCTGCCTTTGGCCCAGGGCGCGATCCTGGAGACCCGGGATCGAATCCCACGTCAGGCTCCCGGTGCATGGAGCCTGCTTCTCCCTCTGCCTGTGTCTCTGCCTCTCTCTCTCTCTCACTGTGTGCCTATCATGAATAAATAAAAATTAAAAAAAAAAACAATGCAAATTATTAAAAAAAAAAAAACATTTAGAAAGAAGTTGTGTGGGATCCCTGGGTGGCACAGCGGTTTGGCGCCTGCCTTTGGCCCAGAGTGCGATCCTGGAGACCCAGGATCGAATCCCACATCGGGCTCCCAGTGCATGGAGCCTGCTTCTCCCTCTGCCTGTGTCTCTGCCTCTCTCTCTCTCTCTCTCTCTGTGACGATCATAAATGAATAAAAACTTAAAAAAAAAAAGAAAGAAGTTGTGTGATCTTAGGTCTCAGCCTCCAAGAGATTATATATGGAAAATACCATGTCTCCTTATAGAACTGGAAGGAAGATTAAGTGAGATGAAAGTATGTAGTGTACAATAGATTTTCCATAACAATAATAACAACTATTACTATTCAAAGAGTATAAAAATCTTGGTTAAAAAAAACCAAAATATTAACTGTTTTTGTATACATTTAGAGGATTATTTTTGCCCTCCCGCAATTTCTTTAGGATTTTACAAACTCCTTCAAAGTAGTCTATAAGTTGGGTAAGCCATGGGAGCAAATGTGAAAAAGATCAGTTGGCTCATTTCAAATATGTAATGTCCTGCATTAAAAACAGAAACATGCCTACTTCACCAAATGGAGACACTGGTCGAAACACAACCTGGACCAGGAATCTAACATCCTTCTCATCATTAGCCCCCATAACCTCTTCAACTTTTATCTCAGCTTCCAGTTCACAGTTACGATGGGATGTATGGTTTCTAAATGTAAGCTGAGCTTGCAGCCCTTCTATCTCTATGTCAGGGTTAAGTACGTGGTTTTGTCAGGAATGAGTAAACAACCTGTCACATGAAAAAGGCACACACTCCATCTATCCTTCCATTTGCCACAGATCTGAAAGGACGTGTTCACAAGACTCTCTCTTGTACCACACATATACCAGAAATTTAGAAGTTTGTAAGTAAGGAAACTGAAAAAACTGAAAATGAGTGTAAAGATGAACGATGTCCCTTTTGTTTCCTACAGGCAGTCAGGGGTCCTTCTGAGAAACATGATCCTATATTGCCCCTAGGAATGATATATTTTATATTATTATAAATGCATCTGAGAGTAAATGTCAATCCTGTAGGAATGCTGGAGGGCCTTCCAGAGTGCTGTACTTAAAAGATGTTAAGGGATTTGGTAGATGTGTGTATTAACTTTGGCTATATCCATATGATGCCAAACTAATAAATGACAGAAAAGAAAAGAAAAATTTCCAATGGGTAAGCTGTAAAATTTTTCAATAACTAGAGCAGACTTAAGCCGTTTGATTTTAGTTTCTGTCCAAAATAATTCCAATCGAACAGAGAAGAGTTACACTTCTATCATTTTCCCCCATTAACTCCCTACAATTATAGGAACAAAAAAGGCAAAATTTGACTTCAGTTTTGTGCCAATGATTACTATGGTCTGTTCAGAGATGCATGAAGAGTCCTACCCAATACCCTGACGCCATTGCCAGCACTGTTATGTAAAAGCACCGGAGTCTTTTGTCCAAGGGATACTCTGAGGCATGACTAGGGAAGTGTTCTGTGAGTGGGCTGTTGTGTCTCAGGAGGTTGGTTCTAAAGATTTCAAGGGAATTTTCCTGATTTGCTTAATTAAGAAGATAGGTCTACTAAAATGTTCATTTATTTTAGAGATTATAGGTAGAATACAATGTTTTAAGATTCAACAGATAACTAAGGGTACATCCTTAATATTTATTGAATGTCTACAATATGCTGGAAATCATGCAGTAGACATTACTCTCATTTAATGTCAAGATGGCACATTCTCATTATCAAGCTGAGATCTGGGGAAAAAATGGTCATTGATACAACCATCATATAATGACTATGTGGCAGAACTGGGATTTAAACAAAGGGTCTTTGCAGTTATGCAGACATATACCAGGGAGAAAAGACAAGTTAGGCCAATACTTAAACATTGAGAGATCCTTCTCTGTCTTCTTAACTTTTTATAAAATATGCTCTGAAATGTGTAAGCTTAATATCAACCTGCTTACCTCTCAACCATCTTGGAAAATAAAAATTAGCCAGGTCAAATTCTGACACATTTTTGCAGGCAGCAGACATGCAAAAACTCGTCAGAACTTCTCATCGTAAGATCCCTGATTAAACTGCTACAGAAAATACTCTTCGATCAAACAAGTATGTCATCACATATAGATTCCTTTTATGTAATTCTTGTAAATCATCTTTGAGAAGATGGTTGCAAATAATAAAGACTAATTAGTATAATTGTCGTTTTGCAAGTAACAGTCATTTTCATTTACTTGGAAGGAAATGAAAGATATTTTGGAGATGAGGAGGAGATATTGACAAAAGCCACTAACACTGCCTTCTTTTCCTTATTTTACCCCCTTTACCTAACTGTTCAGCTTATATCAAGCAGCTAGCCTTGAATGAGCATTCTTTTTCATAATGACAGTCACCTTCTTTCCTGCTTTCTTTACATTCTCTACTTTGGCCACTTATCTTTCCCAGTTCTGTACATTTGTGAATTTCCTGGAGAATCAGGGAAAAGTCTTCTCATAATTGAACGGAGAATATTCATAGTATTTTTCCCTAGGCCTAGGATTAAGCAGGAGTTGGCAGGGAAAACTGTGAAGAATTCTGGGGATTCCTACAATTTCATCATCACTCATCTCTCAAATGTGTATGTATCCCATCTTTTTTTATCTTCCTTAGGTTTCCTTTTTTTTATCTTCCTAGGTTTCCTAGGTGGTTTGTTCCTAACAAAGAAAAATGACAACATAAGAGGCTAATTCTAAGAGGTTTGGTTTGCCCAAACAATATCATACATTTGCAGTTAACAAACTCCTCTAGCCTAAATGTGTAATGGCAGAGAATTCATCAATAATAACAGCTAACGTCTATTGACTATTGCCTATTCCTAGGGTGCTTTTCTAAGTGCTTAACATATAATTAATTATATCATTAATCCTCAAAACAGCCCAATAAGAGGAATGCTATTGTTAATCCCATTATACACTTGAGGAAATGGAAGCACAGGGAATTTAAGTTACTGCATGGGTCACACATCTACTTAGAGATGGAACCAGAATTCAAATGTTAGAAGTCTGGCTTAAGGGCTTGTGTTCTTAAATACCACAATACACTTCTAACAGCAAAATGCAATATGCTCATAGATAAGTTGTCTTTTCAAAAAATATCTGCAGTTTTTGAAACCGCAAATACTCCTATCTATATTGAGTTGAAAAGTCACATATCTTCTACAAATTATATTGTAGAAGGGAAAAGGGTATGTATATAATTTCTTAGAAAGGAAAATGTTAGTGATTGCCTCTACTGGATGGGATTATGATTGATCTCTATTTTTATTTGTATATACATGTTTATTTATTTTTAACTGTATTCCCTATTTCTTTTTACAATGAATATGCATTGCTTGCATGATTAAAACAGTGGGTGGTGGTGGAGTAAAAATAGAATTCCTAGAAGAACCCTCTATGCCAGAGCCAGCAAGAAGATAAGTTATCACTGAACCTTGACTCTCTTCGATTGGAAGTCCCACCTACCTATTCAAGAAAACCTTTCCTTTTGCATAGCACTTAAGGGTCTACAAAAAGTTTGCAAATGTTATCTAAGTACTATTCACCAGAACTCTCTCAGTTCAACTTATTATTCATTGTAACACTGTGACAAAGAAGAGAGGAAGGCCAAGAGCAGATGCTCATATGAAGGACACACACACAAAAAAAAATGTGTGTTGGCCCAGACAGGAAAAGACTGTAAAGACCCCTTTTGGGCAAGCAGCTCATCCTGGCTGCATTGGTGGCAACTCAATTTCAAAGAGAGATCTTTACCCATAACTTCTGTGTATTCAGGAAAAGGTCAGAGCATGCAATGCTTTATTAAAGCAGGATTGTTATGATGGTGGCAACAAAACTGCCAAGTTCTGCACATTATTCAATAAAGTGTTCCTCAGAAGAAAAAAAAATACTACCTTAAACTAATTCTCCTTAATTAACTATACTATAAAATGGCTAAAACACAAATGGAATGAAACAATCAGCACTGAATTATTATTATTTTTAAAGATGTTATTTATTTATTCATGAGAGACACACACAGAGAGAGAGAGAGACAGACAGAGACAGAGACAGAGACAGAGACAGAGGCAGAGACACACACAGGGGAGAAGCAGGCTCCATGCAGGGAGCCTGATGTGGGACTCGATCCCGGGACTCCAGGATCACGCCCTGGGCCGAAGGCAGGCACTAAACCGCTGAGCCACCCAGGGAACCCCTCAGCACTGAATTACAGCATTTTATGATATAAGATAGTTTTACCATTAGTTAATATAATCTAGTTACTAAGGAGAAGGGTGCCCTTGTTTCTCTTTTACAAGATGATGCGATTTCTGAGGTAGTGACCAGTAGAGTAACTTGGCTTCTCTCACAATGTAGCTTTGGTATGGCTCAAGGAAGTGTAGCTTAGCTATCAGTGCCATGTTTCCCTACAGATATTCTCCTGGCTTTGCTATCATTAAGTCATGCCATGGACCACACACATGGCAATCCACATGGCAGCGCCACACCAACCCAGCTACTCACTAGTCACCAACACAGTGAGAGTGATTATAGGGGAAGGATTGCACTGTATTCTATCTGAGTAGGCCAAACTTTAAGACACATGATAATCAGCTATAAAGTTTATTTAAAATGTAGATTCTCTAAGCCCTACTCTTGGAGAAATAGATTCAGTTGGTCTGGAGAGAGAGTCCCATGAATTTACATTTTTTAATAAGCAACCCAGATGATTCTTTCTAGCCTTTATGGTAGACACAAATGAAAAACAGGTGCTCTTATAACAACACTCAGCATATATTCTTGTTTGCCTTATAAATTCTCATCTAAGTATGAATAGAGATGGTCAGGGTGAGTCTTTCAGCTTTGCTTCATTAATAATTCAGCAGAACTGAATATTGTTGTTGAATATATCTGAGTGATTGCAAACTTGGCATGTCTTGTAGGCAAATTTCCTCCTGTATTTCATATCACCAGAACAGCCTTAGTCATCAGCACTACAGTAAAATACATTTACTTGAGGGCGATGAGGTGTGAGGTGATAGTTCAGATAAGAATCTGTTTACACTTTCAACTCAAATGCAACTGAGGAAATAAAAATATACATCCATCCTCAAAACAAGAGAATATTCAGCAATTTGAGATTTTTAAATGAGAAAATAAATATTAAGCTGTGTCGAAGAAGTTTAAGATAAAATTTGGAGCATTCTGGACTAGTTTGAAGAAAATAACTAATATAGACAAGTAGTAGTTCTGTCAAAATCAGTGTATTATTGAACATGTTTTTGTTTGTTCATTTCTGGATTCTTGATCCCTTTTCTTGAAAGAATGTGTGCCTCTACATTCAGCAGAGTAATCTAAATGTGGCATGCTCAGTTCAAATCAAGATGAAAATAAATATTAGGTCACCTTATAGACTCTAACAGAAGCTTTTATACACAGAATTTCCAGAGGGGCTGCTTAAAACATGACTAAGATAACGTGACAACTTCTATCTGGAGAAAGAATGTGATTTATGCATAATTGTGGAAAACTTGTGCTAACAAAATATAACTAGTCTGAACCTCTCATATACTATGTATTTAAACATAGTATCCTGCACACTCACTCAAACTTGCATCCTATGTCATTTTTTCCATGTAATCTGACTAGTCAGAGTGATACAAGGATAAGAGACATATAAGGGCTAGTGGAAAAGTTATCTTGACATCAGGGGAGATGGCAAAAACTAGCCTGAGCTCTCAGGTGTAAGTAAGTAGTCTTTCCTGGAACTGAGAAAACAATGCCATCACTAACAGTGGGCTTGAACTTGTATAGTGAGTGACATAATTCAAAGGGGGAAGGCTTATGCTTCACCAACACTCCACTAAAGTCTAACAACTCTTTATTCACTCAATAAATATTGAATGAATATCTATCAAGTGCCAGATAATCCTGGGGATGTATAAGTAAACAAACAGAAAAAATCCTGCCCTTATGAAACATATAATTTATGACAGAAGAGAAAAAGTCAAGAAAATACATGTCAGATATATGATGCATCCAATGGTAATGAGAATCACAGAGAAAGACAGAAAAAGAAAGGGGTGGAGAGTCCAAAGATTGAGGAGTGGGGCCATATTTTTAATAAAGGTTATGGAGAGTCTCACTAAGAAGGTGGTAGTTAGGCAAAAACTTGAAGAAGTGAGGAAGTAAACCATGTGGAAGTCATCAGGAAGAGCATTCCAGGAAACTGGAACAGCAAATGTAAGAGACATGGAAATCATGAGAGATCCTGAAAATGTCAGCATCTAAATCCGTGGCATGGCTTCACAACATAAGCACCTATTCAAGAAATTCAAATCTATGTATAATATCAGATTGTACTGCTGAGAAGTGTGCTCTTAGTAATTCCACAGCTTTATTTTTTTTTGAAGATTTTATTTATTTATTTGATACAGAGAGAGAGAGAGAGAGAATATACAAGCAGGGGGCGCAGCAGAGGGAGAGGGAGAAGCAGGCTCTCCCCTGAGCAGGAAGCTTGATCCCAGGACCCTGAGATGATGACCTGAGCTAAAGGCAGACGCTTAACCAATTAAGCCACCCAGGCACCCAATTCCATAGCTTTATAAGAGAGCAAGGCTGCGGTAAAGTTTGGTGTGTGTATATCTTTGGGAATCTTGTCAGGCATACTTTTGTTTCTATCTTTCGTTTTTGTCCAAGAAAAGACAAGTTCTCATATGAATCTGGAGTAGTAAAATGGATTAAATTAGGATTTTTCATCTGCCCAAAGCACCCAGCATAAGCACAGGACCAGCTCAGTTGCCAGGGTGGGAGCCATGTGTCCTTGCCATCAATACTTCTGGTAAATTTAGGTTATTTTCTACAGTGAATTCATTTTCTATAGCTTCTGTAACAAATTGTCACTTACTCAGTGCCTTAGAGCAATACACATTAACTTACAGTTCTATAGATTAGAAGTTTGACATGAGAGTCCCCAGGTAAAAATCAAGATGTTAGCAGGCCTGGATTACTTTTTGTGGACTCTATAGGATCCATTCCCATGTCTTTTCCCTATTCTAGAGTCCATCCATGTCCCTTGGTTCTTTGCTCTCTTCCTCCCTCTTCACAGCTAGTGAAGTCAAGCTAAGTCCTCATAATCACACCTTGCTCCTTCTCTGACTTTCAGACACCCTCCTGTTTCCCTCTTCCACTTGTAAGGATCCTTTTGATTACACTGAATCCATCCAGTAATCCTGGATGTCCTCTAAGTCTCAATTTAATCGCATCTACAAAGTTTCTTTTGCCATGTAAGACAATATATTCATAGGTTCTGAGGATGATCATGTGGACAAATCTGGGGGCTGTTACTCTACCTACCATGGTATGCTTTTCTCTTTCTTTGTTTTTCCACGTTTCAGAATCCGATCAGATTTTTATAAGAGAAGTCTGCATTAGTCACTGAAAATCTGGCAAGGGACAGAAAGTCCTCTAACCTATGAGCAGAAACAGTTTTCTGGGATAATAGTTCCTAAGAGGGTAGCACAAGACTAAAGGGTCTTAAAAAGGGGGTGGGGGGGGCGAGGAATGAAGGCAACTATTCCCTTTTTGGATATTCTACTAATGTGTAAACTGGAGCACCCAAATTGACTACTGTGAAGCTCAGTTTCCTTCAAGCAAACTTTTGGGCTGTTATGGAAAGTAGAGGACTACCTGTATGGCACATGGACTGACGTGGCAATGGCAAGCACCAACCACTTACTTTGCTGTTACTGTTTTTCTTCTTATCATCATCAATAACATTTTTTTTCTTTCACTTGCTTACTACTTCCTCTAATCTAATCTCTGAATAAAAACCTTTAAAACTGCTTCCCATGTAAACTTGTCCTAGATATTGCATTTGACCTAAATAAATATTTCTGCTTTTTTTCTCCTTTAGGTTTTGGGGGACTCTTGAATGCACTATGTAAATTAAATCTACCCAAAAGCCAAATCAGTATGCTATGGCACGAACCCTAAAGCTATTTTTAAGAGAACTGCCCTGCAGTCACTGCCCCTTTTCTTCTCTTCCTTCTCACAGCTGCTGCTGAGAGGGACAGTCACCTGGCAGAGAGTGGCAGCAGCAGCTGTCTGTACAAAGAAAGGCTCAGCCGAGCAGCCACACTCCTGCCTCCTGCTGAAGGCAGCCAGTGAGCTCAGATCAGGTGAGCAGCACATTCAAGATCAGACTGCCCCTAGGGCAGCTAGACACCTGCCTGCTGACCTTCTGGGCCACCTGCCTCTTCAGAAAAGGCCTGGGTAGAAGGAAGCACAGCAGCTACCTGTTTTCACTTCTGCTCTACTTCTGAGTGTCAACACCATCTACTTCAGATGCCTCAACACCAGATATCTAGTATTGCTAGTATCTGA
The DNA here is from genome assembly GCF_053574225.1 of Canis aureus. Lineage (NCBI taxonomy): Eukaryota > Metazoa > Chordata > Mammalia > Carnivora > Canidae > Canis > Canis aureus. Next base: position 18,348,135 of record NC_135642.1, on the reverse strand, counting down.
CATATTACACATGGACTCTAAAGCCTCTGCACCCTCTGGTGCCAACTCATGTCTAGACTCATGTCAGCACTGGGGTTGATGGAGGTCTAGCTGTCACTGTTTACACTGGTTTAGCTCTCTCTCACCTTTGCTGACATGAATCACAGAACCACTGACTGCTCAATGTGTGCCTTAGAGATCACTGAATCCAACTACCTAATATGAGGGATAAGGAAATGAAAGCCTAGAAGAGGAGAGCGGTTGGCCCAAAGACAAGAGGTGGAACCCTGCTGACCTGCCTCCCAATTCACTTCTCTTTCTGACACCTCCCTCAGCCATACTTTGAGGCTGTGTGGCCTGTCCTCTGTACTTTAAGATATACTCACTGCATGGAGGGAGCAGGTGGTTAGCCAGGTTATTTTCAGAGTTTACTATTAAGCATGTCTCTCTTACAGATTAAAAGGCTGGAGGAAATAAAATGCTATAGCCCTCTGCCAGTGGTTTAGAGAGCTGGCAAGGATCGTCAGGAACAACACTTGATTGAAGATGCAGCACCATGGACTGGGCTTGATGGCTACATTAAATATAACACCTGTGCTGGCCTAACTAGCCTTTGGGAACTGTACAGAAGGCAGATGGGTGGCAGAAGGAAAAGTTGGTGAATGATCAGAGGAAGGAAAGTAAACATGTCCTCGACCCTCTCTGAAAAATGGGAACACAAATTTCTATGTTCCCAAACATTCACCTACCACTGATTAACAAAGTGAAACCTACAGAATGGGAGCCTCAAAAAAACAAATCTCAAATGTCAAATTTGTCTGTTCTCTTAAAGCAACACACCTAACTGTATAAGTAAAAAAAGAAAGAGCTATAAGATATCAGCATGTGTGTGATCCAATGGCAGGGACCATGTTTGGATTTTTTCTTCCTTCTGGTCCTCACCAGGTTTCTACGAACACTCCCAGGACTCAACACTGTGCTGTGCACAAAACAGGCAATAAATGTTTTTAACTTGACAGCATTCTTTTACACTCACCTAACATAGGCAAAACTCTCAATTTTTCTTTCTCATGATTTTTCAAGTGGCCCAGTTTCACTTGGCACGACAGACAATACAAGAGTAATCAGCCAAGAATGAAATGCCCTGAAGACTGGAAAAGTAGACATTAAAACCAATTGCTGCAGAAAGCCCTCAGGATGAGAACCAGGCAAGCACTGCAACCAAGCCACGAAGGGCACAGACCAGGTGGAGCACATCTGCTCCTAGAGATTCGATGATACTGTTACTCCCCAAGTTTGCTCAGATTCATCAGAATCTCCAAATCTTTTGAGGCTCCCTAACACCCAACTAATAGCTACATCAAGGATAAATTTATGCTAATCTGTTAATGTGCATGCCCCATAGTCATTAGCTGAAGAGACTGGCTCCTCTTACAATTGCTAAGGGTTTCTTAAATAGAGAACTAATGGAAATGTCTAATAATTCTCCACATTAACTCTGTATTGTTTTTAGTGCTCACACATATGTGCCTGTAATTTTTCATCAAGTATCTACAGAATCTTATTATTTTACAAATGGCTTCTGGTAGACAGTAGCTTCTCAGGGAGAAACAGCTTTTTTAAAAGATGTAAGTTACTGAAGTGTATTTAATAGATTCCACACAGGGTAGTTTGCCATCAAGAATAACAATATAAATATTTTGATTTATCTAGAACTCGCTAATTATTTCCTTACCAGTCCATATTTTGGAGAATGTCCATATAAGCAGAATTTACTTATTTTCATCTTCATCTAACTAAAAGCCTTCCTGCAGTTCTGACTGAAACAACTGTTATTTATTGGCCATGCAGATCCGCTTTAGTTTCCTTGCCAAAGGTAAATACCCCAAAGGAATCCAAAATTATAGTGAATGAAAATTTGGATGGGCACCATTTGTGCTTTAATTTGGGTAAAAACAGTCTTCGAAGGTTATGTGCCGTGAGGGAGAGTTGGCTTATTAAGTAGGCTTGAGGTTCCTAAATGATTGAAGTTATTCCAAGCACACTGGATTTTGTCCCAAACTGGTTATTTCTGTGTGGACGTACACCAGGAAATAAAATGGTTTGTTTGAAAGCAATAGTGTGTTTGGTTGGTTTAGTCTCTAAGTACCACATGATTCATTCATGTGCTAAGTGTCATAGCTAGACCAGCCCACAGGCCCACCTGGTACCCACCCTCCAAGCCATCACCTCAACATCTCCCATCCCTGCCTTCCTTCTGCACCTTTCTTGCACTTTCCTGTCTCCTGTCTGAAATTTTATTCTCACCTATTCCACTGGTTCATCATGGCCTTGGGCAAATCACAATCTCTCTGATACTAAGCTTTAATGTTACAAAGTTCAGGACACCTTCAGGGATGCTCTAAGGGATGAATGAGATAAGACGGAAAGCAGCACAATGGCTGAAACAGTAAATGCTCTAGTGAGAAGTTAGTATCATCATCATCCTCAACAATGGGCACAAAGTAAAGCCCAGGGGACTATCAGGGTGATGGAGAAGCTGGGCACAGAACTGGGTTTGTTTACTGAGATGCTAAGGGAACCCTCGCAGAGGGAAAAGGGATATAAGACTGAGGCCTGGGATCCCTGGGTGGCGCAGCGGTTTGGCGCCTGCCTTTGGCCCAGGGCGCGATCCTGGAGACCCGGGATCGAATCCCACATCGGGCTCCTGGTGCATGGAGCCTGCTTCTCCCTCTGCCTGTGTCTCTGCCTCTCTCTCTTTCTCTCTGTGTGACTATCATAAATAAATAAAAATTTAAAAAAAAATTAAAAAAAAAAAAAGACTGAGGCCTAAAACATGACCAGAGTCCAAACTCTCACCAGCCCTTCAGCCTGCTGGAAGGCAGATATAAAAGGAGAGTTGATAGAATGTTACACTGGCATAATGGGCCATTTCACCACTGGGCAAATAAGAACACAACTACTTCTGTGAAAAGCTTGGAGTAAATGTGGTTTCCAGTAGATATAATCAAGTCATGAAGTCACACTGCTTGGAACTCTATATTGCACCTTATTCCATACCAAATAGTTACTTCCTGTAAATAGCTCATGCTGCAAGCTGTCTTTGGCACTTTTTTTAACTTCCTCTTTATTAATGTTTAGAATAAAGGTATGTGTGCCCAGTGAGAAAAAGTAACATTTTGTCTATATAAGGCTGAGCTTTGAAATGTCCAAGTTGGTCCACCAACAACTACACCTAGGAGCTCCACAAAGCCATGTGATGGTAATCAGTGTACAGTCTTCTTCCCAGTGCAAGTTTTGCCCCTCATCCCTGTGTGTCCTGGACCAATCTCCTATGAGCCCTCATCACCTACTCCCATTGCTTACTGATACACCTTGTTCACTAACTGCCTCTTTGAAAGTGATCCTATTAGAGCATAAATCAGATCAAGGTGCTTATCTGCACAAAACCATTACACTTTAGAATAAAATCCAAAGTTCCTACTTATAAATTGTAAGGGACCAGCATGCTCTGACCCTTCTTTACATCTCCAAACTCATCTAGGATTCCTCGATCTCTCATTCCAGTATTTCCACTGGTTTATATTCTGTCCTTCTGATATACCTACCTCTTTCCTACCTCATTTGTGTGTACATTCCTCTCCACATGTAAATGTTTTGTCCATTGTCCCCTTGTGGCTACTTGTATTTATCTTAAATGTCATTTCACAGATGGGTTTCCTGATCATTGAATATAATGGAACCCTTAGCTAATACTACTGATAACTCTTTAACTCATCTGTATTTTTACTACCTTTAGAACTTTTATGGGGACTCCTGTGTGGCTCAGTGGTTAAGCGTCTACATTTGGCCCAGGGCATGATCCCGGAGTCCCGGGATCCAGTCCCACATCGGACTCCCTGCATGGAGCCTGCTTCTCCCTCTGCCTATGTCTCTACCTCTCTCTCTCTATTGTCTCTCATGAATAAATAAATAAAATCTTAAAAAAAAGAACTTTTTTCATTTTTTTGTATTAATTTACTTTGTTTAGTAATAACCATGGTTCTTTGTGAGGAAGAACCCTTAAACCACTGCTATATCCACAGCGCTCAGGCCAGTGCCTGGAGCAGAGTAGATTCAGAGTAAGCATTTAATAAATGAATAAATAAATGCTTCCATCAAGACTTTTCCATTTTATGAAAAGCAACATGATGATTTATAATTAGGCTCATGATCTCTTTATAAACACTTTGGTGTAGTTATAAGATCACACAGAATAGTTATACAAGATCACACAGAATAAAATAAGAGGGGGGAAAATAATGGGTTCTATAAAAAGGCCAGAGAATTATTGATTAGAGCTAAATTACCTGGTGACGGTTGTTTAAAAGAGACCTTCTGGAATCTTGTACGAGAAACAAAACTGAAAACTAATAAAGATGTGTAAGTAAAATGTCAGCTTTATAAAGCAATTGAGATATCATATAAATGTCTTATACCTTTAGGGCCTAAAAATTTCCAAGACAAACACATATTTTTAAATGTTATTTATTCCTTTTTAAAGAACCTTATTCTGACTTCCACTGTGTGTCACTAATGATAACCTAATCACCAAACTGGCTTGCAAGGGGGCTTCTGGCTGAGGTTTGTGTGCCCTTGAACGGGGAAAATACCTCCTTTCTGATGATTCATTTTGAAAAGTGGGAAGAAATTCTCAAAATGGGCTGAGAACTGTTTTGGGGGGAAGAGAGAGCTGTGTTATAATTGCAGGCATTTAATTTCCTTTTTACAGACAAAAATGTAAAGACGATTTTTAGAATTCCATTTGCTTCTCTCCCCTTCCATTCAGCCACGTGCCTATCAATTCCCCTTACTGAACACGGAGCTTTAAAGGGATGCAGGTGTTAAAGCATATTCATATGGAAAATGTTTCTCAAACACGGTCCTAAATTATACTTGGTGACCAATTGTGTGAATATTTATGGCAGAATTTGCTCATCCCTTAAAGAAAAGAGTATTTTTCCATTACAAGTCTTGTATTTTGATAAAACACTCACCACATTATATTGTGCCCTTTTAAAGGAATCTTCTGTTGGGCAGTATATCTAGTATATATCTTTACCTTTACATTGTTATAAAATATGTTCAGGCATATAAACTGTTTTTTAGTTAACATTCCCTCTTGCTTTATTTTGTTTCACCTACACAAACTTCCATGGATTGTATAAATGTCAGCTAATTATCTGGACAGGCTCAGCTGCATACACAGCCATGGGGTTTTGTAATTGATTAAGTTTCAGCCTACTAATGTTGAATCTAGTTTTCATAATGGTATAAAGCAAATGTCTTGAAAAGGAGGCAATATGGTAGCAGCTGCTTTTCTTTTTTCTTTTTTTTTCTTTCTTTCTTTTTTCTTTTTTTTTAGCCAGTGCTATTTCTGAAGGCAGCCATACCTTGGTGAACTCAGCCTATATACATACACACTCAGTATATATATACATACACACACTCGTTTATCCGTCCATCTCTTCAAAAACTGTCACTATCACTAGAGTGTTCATGTCTGCAGTTGTTGTAATCTCCTTAACTAGATAGCAAGTCTACACGAAAACAACTAGGTAAAAAAATCAGGGTGAGCTGGAGAGGTGCCAAAAGGGGTTGCATTTGAGATGCAAGTCTTAATTAAACTAGAAGCTTAATATGTGGACTTCCACCTCAAACATTAGCATAAATACGGAATTAACTCAGAAAACTGACACCTGAGCCTGTGGGGTCAAAAGTGGTTTAGTGGACCTGCCCGAGAAAAAACACTACCAAATTTCAACCCTACAGGCCAGCAGAAGAGCCACAGACTAGTCAGGGGGATAATACTGGGTCTCTATATATGATGGGAGAACCTTCCAGAAGTGGAGCTAGAAACAGAACAGATTTGTGACAGGTATCTGAAAAGCTAAGAAATAACCCTTAGCCAAGTTCAGGAGAAACAGTATCTTCTGCAATTTGGTATAGCCCCCAACTAAATGACTTTTAACTGTGGGACCAAGCATATATCAAACATGTAACCTTGATTAGATGTGCATCCCATTTTTAACTCTGTGCTTAAGCTAACATTTTACTTTTCACATAAAAATCATATAGCTCCGGAGCACCTGGGTGGCCCAGTCTTCTTTTGGCTAGGTCATGACCCCAGAGTCCTGGGATCAAGCCCCACGTCTGGCTTCCTGCTCAGTGGAAATCTGCTTCTCCCTCTGCCCCTCTCCCTGCTCATGCTCACTCTCTGTCTCAAATAAATAAATAAAATCTTTTTAAAAAGTAGAGTTAAAAAAAATCATATGGCCCATTATAAGCATCCTGTACCTGTTCCTGAATACAATTCCTAAATCACTATTAAAAGATCTCTACCTCTTTGCCACTGGAGTTCTAAATCTTATAAAGGTTTAATTTCAATGGATAGGTCTTGTTTACTCTCCCAAAGGTCCACCAATAATTCTTCCAGGAGTTTAGGACTATAAATTAACATTGTGAGATAACAGGCTTTGGAAAGGACCAAACTATGCCAAGCCATGTGCCTATTTAGGGGCAGGGGAGTGGAGTGAAGCAGAGTAGAGGAAGGAGAATATCTTCACTCTTCAAACTATGAGATCCTTGTTCCCACTATAGATGGAAAATAAAGTCAATAATTTATATTTGTCTAACCATCTAACCTATAATTATTAAAATTATTTCTCATTTGATACTCTCATACATGTAAAAATATAACAAAGCATTTTTTTTAAAACCTCCTTAAAAGGCTTATAATTACATTTATTTTCCTTTGTTGTATAGTTGACAAAATTGCCACAGAGAATACAGACCTTTGGGCCGGTGCGTGACTGTGACTCCAAGCCCTTCTGCCCTCTTTGTAGACCTGCTGTCTTTCTGCTACTCTTGGCTCCTTTTGCTCTATTAACAGCCTAGGGTGAGGCTAAGGCTAAAAAGTATCTTAATGATTCCTTTTAAATTGGAGGCAGCAAAGACAAAGGAAATATTGCACAACAGGGTGAAATGTTTCAGATTGTGTTTCACTCTGGGCAGAGGATAACAGACTTAAACATTGTCAAATACTGAGATGGCTGCTTCCCACCTCTGTCTTTGTCAATTGTTAGCAATAGCTAAGAAGAAAAGAATAAAAATCTAAGCAATATATACATTCCACCTTATTCCTAGCCTTTCAGCCAGAAACAGGAAGGAAATGAAAGTCTCTGCTAAGTACAGAGGTAAAGTCCTACGAGACGAGAGCCAGAGAGGCATTTTGCCAAAATAGTGCATTGAGTTTTGTTTCTTTTTTTCTTTTTCTTTCTTTCTTTTTTTTTTTTTTTTTGTGCAAGACAGAATCATCTCATTATTTACAACAAAAGATGTCCTCTTCCTATCACAAGAAGAAGCCAGAAAACAAGAAACAACACAAACTCTGTAACATTTTTAATTTTACTTTTTCTTTTACCTTTAAGATAGAGATTTAAAAAGACTACCGTTGTCACAAAGCCAGGGGAAGGAGAGAGATTCCTACAGTCTTTTTTTTCCCCTCAGAACTATAAGGTTCTTAACTTCTCCAGTAGTAAAGTACTTTCCAAAGTACTTTCAGGACATAGTTCCAATGTTTCCTTTCAGGCAGTTCTTAAGAATGTTGGAATGTGAACAACAACAAAAAATGTTGCTTCAACTGCAGTCTTCACTCTGCATTTGGCCCACAAGCACTGCTGATGTTGCAGAATAAGGACCAGCGACACCATGAGCAACTTGAAAAAAAATTTTTTTGGACTGACAAAGTGCATGTTATGCAAGACTTAATTGTATACACTTCTCTACACAGAGAGAACAGCACAATGGTCACAGGATAAAATCCAATGAATTGAATACACTGGGCATTTTAATTACAGAAAACTGGGCATTCTTACCATAATTGTTTATAATAACCATATCCATTGTGCTGTATTAAACCAGTTCTGATTTTAGGACTTAAGCAAACTAGACCCAGACACACAGACTGATTTCCAACTCCCTATTGCCACTGTAGACTAAACAACTATTGGTCATTAATAAAACATCAAGATGAGATATAAATATACACATCCTCCCCCACAAAGGTATCATGGCAAAGGCCCTTATACATAATAAAACTGTTCAGTGCATCTCTTTTGGAAAGACATAGAGTGCGACCAGGGTGCCTGTCTGGGACCTAGGAGTCCAGCTTTTATTAATCCAAAGCTTAAGCCATAAAGCCAACTCTGATCACCAAGGAAAAGTGGTGAATTTAGGCCATTCTGATCAGAAAAACAAAAACACACAATTGTAAGGGCAGATAGCCCAGAATAAGACTGAGAAAGCTGAGTTAAGATTTGGAACAAGAAAAAGAGTGAAAAGCTACATCAGAGCAGGATGCTTCCTAGGGTGGAAGGAGGGTGCTCAGAGGCTAATGTGATGAAGAGCACTGCTAGAGGAGACTGGTGAGTTCAAGAGGGGGAAGGATTGGGCAGACAAGGAGGCATCTACTCTGCCTCTATTACTGGCATGGTCACACTCAGTTTTGATGCTGTGACCGGAAAAAAAATAAAAATAATAAAAAATAAATAAAAATAAAAACCACCAGGCTCCCAAATTAGACTTTTTTCCAAGAATTGAGTTATTTTACTCCAAGATTGGATTCAGTAATCTCAGAAAGAGATGCAAGAAAATCAATTTCCTGATAAAGAAAAAATATCTCATCAAAGAGCACTCTTGGGAGACAGACTGCATGGCCAAGCGAACATGTCCCCCGATACAAAGGAAACAAAGATTGCCAAGCAACATGAAATGAATAGCAAATATTTAAATTGGTATATCCATCCACTCAGGAAATGGGGTTTTAATGAAAAAGCTATCAAAACTAATGATAAGTATTTTCTCCATCTAAGTCCAGTCACCCTTCATTGCTCACCCTATAGACAGGACCCAGACCCTGGCTTAAGCCGCCAGTCTTCATGGAGCTATAGTTCACTACTCAAATAGCACAAGGCTGATGTTTGCCCTCATTATGTTTGTCTGTCTATGTGCATAGAAATACCAGAATCTTTGAGTCCCTGCAGTGTGTGCAGCAAGCTAGCTCCCAGTTCAGATCTCAGGAACCAGCTCATCAAATCCATGGTTTACAAGCTTTCATAAAGGTCCTAAATGCAATCATTGTTTTAAAAACTCATCTGCTTAAAATAAAAAAGGAAAGCATTGCCAGGAACTGCTTAAAGGAAAACAAAAAACTCATTTGATATTTTTTTTAACTTTGCCCATCAGCTGCCAAGTAAACTTATTAAATCTTTGGTTTATGAGGAATCATGAAACATGTCCAAAAGCAATTTTATATAGCCAGTAAGTATCAACCAAATACACTGCTATTTACTTTTACAGGTATTTTTTTCCTTACATCCCGCTGTAAACCTTTCAAAAGGAAGGTACCACATCTTTTATATACTCCTTTATTTTCTGTCACAGTTCCCTGAATACAGTGGCCTTTCAATCAATGTTCAATGTTCAATCAATGTTTTCAAGAGTGAAACACTGCAACTTCCAATCACACATTTATTTGTTTCACTAAAAATAACATGAATTTTTTTTATCCATTTTAATGTGTTCTTCCTATACCATAGAAGGAGTTTCTTCACAAATAAAGAGTAGAAGTTCTGTATGCTATGTGCATACATACAAGATTTCTTTTACAAAAGTATCAACAGGTAGAGTATAACACCTTGATTTCACAGAACAGAGGCCAAAATTTTCTCACTATTGCATACTTTGTTTTGACTTGAGATATGAGATAGAACGAGAGAAAGTGACAGGATTGCTAAAGACTGATCTAGCTTCAACAGACATCATCAAACACAGCAAGAAGTCTATTATGATGTTAAGATATTATCTTAAAAAGGATAATGGGGGCCCCTGTGTGGCTCAGTGGTTGAGCATCTGCCTTCAGCTCAGGGCCTGATCCTGGGATCCAAGATAGAGTCCCATATTGGGCTCCCTGCAGGGAGCCTGCTTCTCCCTCTGCCTGTGTCTCTGCCTCTGTCTCTGTGTGTCTCTTGTGAATAAATAAATAATATCTTTTTTTAAAAAAGGATAACGGTAAAAATAGCTTTCTAAAATACTGTCGAATATGTGAGTGGTGAAAGGTATAGAACAAAAACTATTTAAAGAGCTACAGATATTGATGGGATAATAGAATGGCTGGAGACAGACTTAAGTATTTCAGAGCAAAGAATATTAGTTTAAAAGGAAGGGATCTCTATTCTCTAAAACTCCCATTGGAAGAATAACCAGGGAAAATGCTTCAAATAAAGGCAGTTGGTTAGGACAGGGGAAGAAGGAAAGGTAGACAACAATTTGGGGTTAATAGCATCTCCAACCAGGTTTTCCTTCCTATCTTAGGTGCCAGCTATGAATGAGAGTCCTGTGCTAGCGTTCTTAGCCTCCATCCTCAGTCCTCATTTCACAGCAATGGGTTTGGGAATCATGAATGTGAGGGGGCTGGAGAAGATAATGAGTCTTCAAATCACAAATGGAAGACCTTGGACATCAGCCTGCCTTTCTTCTCTGGCTGCAATACGTGATATGGTATGTGAGAGGAAGAGGGTCATCAAAAGTGGAAGTGGTCTCTGGGGTCACCTTTGGCATAATTCTGTTTATTTGTGGTGCTTAAAAACTGTAGACAGAGAATAAGGAAGGATTTTTCAGGTAGAGGGACACATTATTGAGTGAATGGATGAACTGTCACACTATCCTGGATGGGTCTCTACCTTAAGAATTTTCACACCATATTATTATTTTCACTGGCCCTCCTTGCCATAAGGACAGATACCCTATCTTGTCTGTTTCATATCTACAGTGCTTGACTTAAGTAAAATGTTTAATCATTTAAAGCATTATGTCAATCCATTAATATATTTACATTACTGTGACCAGTAGGCTGTGGGATCACAAGAAATATTTGAAAGTGGCAGGCACAAGTTTGGGGATGATGGTGATAACTTATAAGCAAAAAAATACCTTAATGTGGATAATATCAGTGATGCATGTGTTCTCTGGCTATTTTAGGAAAGAGTTAAAGGTAGAATACTTTAAAGTAGGCAACTGTATTAGTCAGTTTTGCCTTGCTAACAAACAATCCCCACACAAAATAAAAGTTTATTGTTCATTCATGTTACAAAATGGCCATAGTTTGGCTATGGCTCTACTCTACCTGCCTTCTGCTTCCAGTACTGAAGAAACAGCCCAAATCTGAAACATGCAGAGAGAGAAAGAGGAAATGTGGTGGCAGAAACTTACAATGCCTCTAAAAGCTTCTGCATAGAAGTGATGTGGGTCAGAATCACTCACGTTCCACTGGCTAAAGCAAATAATTTGCCAGACCTCTAAGTCAATAAAGGTAGGAATGCATAATCCTCTTATAGGAAACTAGAGAGTAAATAATTGCAAACAGTAATGTATCTACTACAAGATATTTCCATAACATACAAAGACTATGAAGCTCCTCTAGCCTTCTGGATCCCAAATGAGAGCATGGCCAAAGGATGGTGTATATTACTACAATAGCTATCCAGATTCATAAAATTTGTATCTGAGTACCAAAAAGACCAATGGAATATCAATCCTAGACACTGGGAACCACAATGCCCTTCCACTTCTTTTGGATTGAGACAGAATTGTCATTAAGTAAATTCAAGGATCTCTGGCTTCAGAAAATGCTGCACATTACCACTCAGAATGCATCCCTTCTAAATGATCGACTCCTCTGGTGGTTTTATTCTGTACTGTGAAAATGGGGAAACCACTGGGCACAGAAAGTGTCTCAGGTCCATGAGTCAGTTCCTTCTAAATTTTTTCTCCAAACTCAGGTGTAAATATTACCTACATGAGACAACTGCTGAACCTTGTAACTAACCAAAGGCAATTGACCAATTTTGTGCTTGGAAGTCCTAAACTATTTAATACAAATCACTCATAATATCACAACATCTAAGCACTGCATGTTTTCAAAGACATATGGAAATAATGAATCAATGCTTCAGCATTCAATGATTCAATAACTTGTGTTTTGATCTAAAATTTTAGGAATTATCTCTTTAATGTGGCATCAAAGAACTATTTTGATGCTGAATTACTGTGTGGTTAAGACTTAGTTTTTAATCTGAAGAATATTATGCTGCGGTCCTTTTTCCCAAGGATCTGAGTGAAATGTAAAACAAATGGAACAAATGTTTTACTTATCCTGTATATATGTGTGAGTGTGTATATTTTTGTTTTTCTGGTTCCACATATTAGCTACATGTAGTAGATAGAAGAAGACTAATAGAAGTATTAATTCATGAAGGTATGGTCATTTTTATTACCTTATATTGATGTCTCAGTCACTTGTTCAAAACAGTGAAGTGTCACTAGCATGGTAGAAAGACTATTCAATTTAAATTTGAATTGAATAATCTATTTTTACATATTTGTATGTAAGTATAAGCATCAAATATATATTCAGATACTTATGATGTTGTATGATATATTTTATTAAGTACAAATCACCCCAGTGACATATATATATAATTTGTATCTATTTAAAATTTAGATTTTAAAATGTTTTAATTATTATTATTGAAAAGACACACAGTTGTTTATATTTCAAGCATGTAATTCTTCTATTTACATAGCACTGTACAATTCTCAATCTCCCAGTTTCTCCATCTCTCATTTCAATTAAATTCCCTTGGACTGGAAGTTAAGTGAAACATTCTCATTTTATTTACAGGAAAAAGAATAGTGCATTGTTTTCAAATATAGATTAACACTTGGCATGCTAAAGGTGACATAATGACCCCAGCGAGCTTTGGAACTTTAGCTTTAGTTGAAAATTTTGCAACTATTTCTGCAGTTTCTGTTATGTACAGTCCTTAACCTAAGATGTGAATGTACCTTTGTATTTCTTAGATGAGAAACACCTCTGTCAAGTAGGCAGCATGCTGTAGAAATATTGCAGAGGCTCTAAGAAGACATTTTTTACCCAAGATCACAAGGAGACTTTTCTTTACTTTTGGATTATTGTGCTGCCTTTCCCTTTGATATTTAGCCAGTGTGTGAGAGAAGTCTGTCTTTCCAGGCAATTATTTCACTCCTCCCAGGAAAGGCTATAGTGGCCCACCTTCTAAGGATCAGCCTGCCACCATCGGCACTCCCAGGATTGACTATGGAGAGGGATGGGGATCTAGAATGTATGGGGCTGGGGCCAGAATGCCTGCATTCCATTTCTTCTCTTATATTTTGTACCTGTACACAATGCCCTGGTTACCTCCTCTCTGGGTTTTATTTATTAATGTATTTGTTTATCTATTTATTTACTTGCAACTCTATATTATTAGTATTTCCTGTAAAATCCAGCCTCCTGCTTTGTGCTTCTGAAGTTTCTGCAGGGTTGAACATACCCAGCTGTTTCATCTGCTTCTATAGAAACAACAGTCATCCCCGAGGAGAGCTGCCATTTCACAACCACTCTTGCTTTCCCCGAAGCCACGCTTTTTTCCTTTCACTCAACATTTAATCCCCTTGATTCTTTGTCGCCACACTACTTCGGAAGAAAAATTAGTTTATGCTAAGAATATGAATACTGAAAAACAAATGTTCTAAACTGAATTTAACTCAGTTTCTTAATGTTCACTTTGGAGTGATCCATTTGTGCCCTAAAATAAATGTTCTCTGACATTTGATTCTCATTTAATATTCACCTTGGTTGAAGCTTCTGGGTCTCCATCCCTCTTCCACCTCCCTCCCTCTTCAACTCTTGGTTGCCCAGCAACCCCAAACAGCTGGTTGCCCAAACCGGAAAAGTAAATGGGATTAACTCTGGAGGAAACTAATTGAAGGAAGCATTAGTATGCTCCCAATCAGAATTCTTTCAAAACTAGCTGATTAAGTTGTGCTTTGCTGTCCTAAGTAAGAATGTGGACTGTGGAGTGTACAGGTGGAAGAACTGTCAAACACTTGAAGACACACAGCAGTGGTGACAGCAGCTACTTACTGTATAATAGCACTTAACAGACCATAGTCCTCTACCTGCAAAAAGGCGTAAAATTATATTACAAGTCTTTTGCCCACTCTTCCTCTCATTCCTGTATTCATGCATGAATCCATACATTCATTCACTCACTCCCTTACCCAATCCAGTTAAATATTTATTGAGAGACAGCAGGCTATTACAGATATTCTGTGGACTGTGGGTGAACCTGACATTGGTTTCAATGCTAACTCTACCACTTTCTAGCTGACAATGAACTAATTTTCTTAAACTTACTGGGTCTTCATTTCACCATTGGTAAAAATCAAGTTATCAAAACCTACCTCAAAGAGATACTGTGAGGATTAAGTAAGATAGAACATGCAAAACAACCATTTACAGTGATTTGACCAGATTAGACCTTCCATTGATTCACTTTCCCTTCTACTACATGAAATTGAAATGTGGAAGAAAAATTGGAGGTGTGTTAGCTAGTTTGTGACTGTATTTTAAGCACAAAGCCAAGACAAGAATGAAATTTTAGCAGTAGTAATTAAGAGGACAGGATAGACATGAGACTTTTTTTAATGAATAGAATAGGGTGAATGATACATCATTAGAAATTGTCAAAGGAATCTCCAATTTTTTGAGACTGGATAATCTCAGAGAATGGTGGTGTCATTAAGGAACTAGCAACCAAGGAAGGGAAGTTAGTTTGTCAAACAATTTAGGTTTAAGTACTGGAGGCAGAGCTGACGCTGGGGTAGAACAATGAAGGGCATCACCTTGACTTCTATTTGCCTTGTTTCCATTCTGCTCTCACACACAGCTAGCTAGAACAATGGAGGAGGCAGGGGCAGGTGAAGAAACAGATGCATTCAGCTGGAGTTATAAAAGAACCTAGGGTGCTTACATGAGTTAGAACTCTGGTATCCAAATATTGAGCATCAACCTTTTAAACAATTTTCAAGATTTCTTTTCCTCAGAGCAAAAGAATTGACAACTGCTTTCTAGACCAACTCATATTGGTCCTATATAGCCCCTAGAACTCTGTGTGCTGGGAAATGTCCCTCGGTGGATGGGGCTCCTGAATATCTGCAGACTAGAAGCACCCACTCAGAACCTGTGTTCTCATTTTCTCTGCTGGTCAGATAAGTGTTTTCAGGGACTGGATAAGGAAACCATGAAGGCTAGACTGGTCCAATCCAGAGTTTTAAAGCTCAAACAAGTACTTTTAGGGACATGCATTCTGAGTGAGGTACAAAGCTGATATGCAGGATGGAATGATGTAGCTATGAATAAGCCTAGCATGGTTGTTGTTTATTATCACTCATTAAAAAGAAAATAAAATAGCTTCTTTTTGAATATGGTCATCCACTGTGCTATAAAGTGTTAGTAAAAATTAAAGAAGTAGTTAATAGGAAAAGGATAACTTAAAGTGTAAAGATTGGATAGAAATGAGACAGGAAAGAAAGGCAAGAACCCGTGCAATGATTTTCCCACTTGTAAATTTGGAGATGCTTGAAGGATTTCTGGAAGAGTGATAAGGTGTGCAGGAATGGCTGCCTGGCAATTTCATTCCTCAGGATGAGTGATGCTTTTTGCAATTCTTCTTCTCTTATTTACCCTTCAAGAATGCCCTTGTTAAGTCTATCCACTTTTCATCTGAATAATAATAATGTAAAAAGTTCTGTGGAGGCAGGGATGGCGATAATATGCAACATAGATTTCAAGAGGTCTGCACAGTTTCGAGATCTGCCCTTGTAGTAGGATGTCCTGTTACCTTCTCCTTCCCTTTTCTCTTTTTTGAACATCTATATATTCCCAAATGTTTCCTTGTATAAATTTAAAAAAAATGTGAACTCCTCTCCAATACAGTAAAAAGCACGATTTGTTACCCATATTCTTTTTTTCTTCTACCAAAGGCAGATGCCACCTTTGTAATCTGTCCCTGCTGGAGATTATATATTTCTTCTAGTGACTGAATCAGTCACTAAAAAAGTAGAAAAGTTAAAGAAAAAAAAAGGAGGCAGAAAATAGGGATGTTTAAACTATATAGAATGAATAAATAATTCAATGATATTAACCTCTCAACTACCTGCAAAGCTTTCTTTGTAGCTCAAATCATGAGCCAGCCTTGTGAGAGAAACGGTGTTTATCATTTATTTAATACACATGGCTGCAGCCTAAGGAAGAAAAGTTTAAAAGTAATGTCAACAGGCAAAGGATCACACTAGGAGTCATCGAACTCACCTTGCATTTCTCCCTGAGGCAGAGCTGATGTGAATTCATTCAGGGCCATTCTATTATTCATGCAAAGAACTGTCTATCACAAATGCAATATGAAAAGGAGGTGCGCCCCATGTGAGGCATGAAATATCATCTCTAATAACTGGCAGTTTAATTCCAAGATTTCGAGACTGCTCATTTAAAAGTACCTGAAGCAAAGTTCTAAAGCACAAAAAAAATGATAAAGGAAATCATTGTTGTTATACTTTAAGAAACCATGTCTTATATCTGCTAGAAAATACAAGAAATTGGGTTAAAAGGAAGATATGAAAAATAATGCAAACACTGACAATGGAATGCCATGGCAGCCAGTGCCTCAGAGTAAGAATTTTTCATAACTCTGGAACACATTCACTAGGATATAGTCTTTGTAATTATCTTGGAAAACTGGTCTTATTTCTCTCTAATCATAGAGCAATTGAGAAAAGAAGTCACACAAATTACAGCAGAATCTAGAATTTATAGAAGAACCTAGATCTTGAAGCATAATCATTTTTGCCTGCTGATAGACTAAAGCATTGCTGACTCAAATATCTAGAAAGGGCCATAGGAATCACCCACTATAATAAACTTTTTCGAATGGTTAAGAAACTGAGACCCAGTGACAGACTAAGACCAGAACTGTATTACCTGATAGTCTTTCTACCATCCTCCATACATTTTTAAAATTATACTAAAAATAATATAATAGTGTTTAAATTTCCACTTTATAAATGTTCTCAAACCCTTTTACATATATAATGCTATAAACCCTGCTTAACAGATGCTTCGTATTGATGCATTAAAGAATGAGAATAACTGTCTAACACCCCAAATTAGATGTGTTGTGGTGGTTTGTGGGGGCAATAGGTAGGTTTGTGGGGTTCCTAAGTCAAGGCTCTATAGGAAAACCAAAATTAGAGCAATGGGTAGAGATGATAATAGAAAAGGAAGCCAAAGCCCACTCAGCCAAGGAAAGGAGTTAAAAATAGGAGGTCAAACAGAAACCAGGGCTATGGACCTAGGACTTCCTGTCCCAGGGAGACAAGTACAAGAGCAGCAGCAGATGTAATCAGGACCCCGTCTGGGGTAACAGCCTGGAGCAGATGCTGTCTATGAGTGGTCTCTATGTGCCAGCTGTGGCAGGGTGAGTGGGTGGGCTGATTATGATTAAATACAGGATTGAGACAGGCTCACACATATGGGAAATGTTATAAGCTGGTTTACTTGCTGTATTTCTGGTCTAGCCTCAAATTTTCTCCAGCTGGACACTTCTAGCATAGTGAGAAAGCATAAGCAACAACCAGAACCTTAGCCCACCCACTACTAATGAGGCTTGGTTTTCTTCTTAGAGTCAGCTAGACCCCAAGAGCATCTCTGACCATCTCCAATAGAATATGAAAGTCATTGAAGTTAGGGATTTGTAGGTGAAGAAAATGACAGTAGGGAAGAAATGTAGCAGAGATTGAATGAGAGAAGACAGATGTTAGCTATATGTAAACACCGAAGTCTCCAACTGAAAGTGAAAGAACAATTCAACCAATTAACCAGTCTTTGCCCACAGTCCACAGTGCTGAACAGTGGACTCTTGTGATATCACAGCCCCATGGGTGTTCAAATTCAGTGATTCAGGACAGGGCACATGCTTGAGTGAGAACACACACACACATTTTGTTCAGTGTGTCTGCAAAACAACCACACTCCAGGTCCTGCCGCTTTGGGGTTTAGAAGGCTTCAGAATGTAGGACAAAAAAGTTGAGAATAGAGTAGAATATGGAGCACTACTGTTCCTTAAATGAGAGAAAGGAAACTGTTGTGCAGGATTTTCTCTCAGTTTGGCCTCTGAGAAACCAGTACTAAAAGTCACTCTGGGCTCTAGAAATTTCAGATCCCACTATGTTCAACAGCAGAAAATCATGGTGAATAAACAGAGAGGGTAAGGCAGTAAGGATTTGAAAAGGGCTGAGGAAAACAAGGAAGAAGGAGCAGAATGGACAGAAAAATAGCCCAAAGAGAGGACTTAGGAGAGAGATCGCATAAAAGGTGTAGTTTGCTGCCCAACAGCACTAATGTGAGTCCACCCAGAAACGAAAAAGACTGGCTGGAAACTTGGAGCTCATTTGGGGAACAATGGGGTAGTAGGAAAGATAAAGACAAGAATCCATAACATCATCCACCTTGAAAGTTGCCAGGAAAGCATCTGACAGAGTATCTATCACATACTAGATTCTCAAAACATGTTAATACTTTTCCTTTCCATAAAATTTCCTTGAGTATTCTTGGGGATGGGTGGGTCATGACAACAAGGGTTTCTGGGGAGTTTATAACGTTCCTAACAATGATTATTCCCTCAAAATTAGCCAATATCCTGCTTTTAGGGAGAACATAGCCATGCCTATGCATACATGCATTCTTTGTATTTAAACAGCAGGGCACTAAGCGCATTATTATTATGTAATTTATAGTAACAAGGATAGATATAATTCTTCCATGGCAGGCAGTATGGTATTATAATGGGGAAAGGATAGAGTCTAGTGTTAAAGCTGAATTAAGCCATGAATCAGCTGCTCACTTGTTCTGTAATTGGCGTAAACTTCTATATGCTTTAATATCCTTGTTTGTAAAATGTGGATAAAAATACCTATATCACAGTATTGTGAATATTTAAAGAAATCATAAATGGTATGTACTAACAGTGACTTAATACAAACAATTTCATTTTCAGTTTCTGAGCCTATGCCTATAGAATATATACATATTCTATTTATTCTATTTTATGACATAATCATAAGTGCACTTTTCAAGGCTTTTGCATCTCTTGTTCACAGAAAATGGCAGGCCGCCTTTAGACCAAATCCTGTCTCTGCACAAATTGCTAGTATTGTTTCTTCTCATTGGACAACCACTACCATGGTTTTTGAGGTTGGATGTCCATGGCTTCTGTTAATGTTTCCTTTGCCTATTTTGCTTACATGTAGTCAGTTGCAATTAGCGTACGTAGCCTGACTCATTCTCATTCATGTCTGCAAACCTCACTGCTAAACTACAACTTCAGTGCTGATGTGTAAAGTGCTTCCACAGGCCCGTTTGGAGAACCTGCCGTTTCTATCAGAAATTAGGTACATTCAGCTAACAAACTATTCCCTTTCTTCATAGACAAATCCACTTGGTGGAACACTGGAACATCCTCAAACTTCCCGACTGACATAGATAATCCAGCGTGAGGTGATGGAACATTAGGGAACTCAGCTATGCAGAGTTGGGGAGGCAGAGATGGAAGAGATGAAAAAGGAAACGAAGGTCATTTCTCTACTTATTCCCTTCCTCCTGTGCTTTCCCTACAACTTTTGTTTGTTTGTTTGTTTGTTTGTTTTGTATCCCTACAACTTTTGAATCTTCGTAACAATCCCATTACCTAATTTCTCATCCCATTTTCTTCTCACACATCTTACTCTTTCTCCCTGAGTCTCAGATTCCTTTTCAATTTTCCTTAGCTTTAGGTTTCTATTTCTCTATCAATCCAGATTTGGTATTATATATTTACTGAGCCCATAAACAGTACTTATGCCCCAGAGGAACATCCTGAAAAAATAAATACGTTGTATTCAACTTATTTGAAATTAATATGACAGCAAGTGAACCAAAATTTCATTTCTTTATATACTGGTTAATGAACCTACATTTTGGCAGACGTGAAAGCTTCTTTCAGTGCTTTCCCCTCCTTTTTTTAAAGGCTTTTAAAAAAAGTAGCTTTATGGGCAAGTTTCAGTAGGGGGGTGAGCATAGAATTTTGATACTACAAACCTTCCCTTTTCTCAAATCTCAAGCTTCCCTTCTTTTGCTGAGCATCTTAAACAAGCAGGCGGATGTTTTTCCTCTTTTATTTTTTAATTGCTTATGTTGATGTGCAAGACAACATTTTCAATGAGATGCAAACGGAGTTGCCCACACAGTAATAATGGGGGCTTTGTGGGCTGCTCAGCATGTGCTATGTTTCTCTGAAGCCTTTAGGTCCTTATCCCCAGCTCTACAAAGGGGTCAGTACATTTCAGCTTCCCTCCCTCCCATACCAAAGAGATGCTCTGACTGTGAGAAAAACAGCAGGTAAAATAGCCAGTAACAGAGTTTCCCCTTCCCCCACTATGTATATCACTTCTTTTCCAAAATTACTACATTTTAAATAATCAGTTGTACTTTATGAGGATTTCATGCAATGCTGCCATGATATGGTAAGCCAGAGTTGACTGAAAGAGCTATTTCACTCAAAGATTTTTCCTATTCAATTAGCTTTTCCTGTTAATACATCATGATAGCTACTGTGATTAGAAAAAATTACATTCACTGATTTACACCTGAATGACACATAAAAGGTTGCTAAGTGCTTTGGAAGTATAACAGGATTATTTTTGATGTGGGGAGTAATATATTTTCTGTCTTAGGACAGAATTCTGGCTAAAGTCTACAGAGAATGAACAAATAGAAATTACCAATCTTGATTTAGTGTTATTCTAAAGGCCAACTATTCACTTAGGTAAGGATTTTTGCTCTCTATATAATTATTAGTACTTTCAACAGCTTTTATTCAACCGAGGCAGCACAGACTGTAGATACCTATCCTTTCTCAGGTCTTCCTCACATAAATTGTAAGTACCAACCCCAAGAAATCTCTATTAAAATTAATGTTATGGGAGAAGAGTGCAGATGTTGTCTGGGTAACAGACTTGGGCACTGTAAGTACTAGAGACTTCTGTGGGCCTATTTTCCTAAGGCAGGACAAAAGAGGGTCCCCCTTCAGAAGGGTTAGCTCACTCTTGAGGCATTAAAATTGGAAATGAAGGGTGAAACTAAGGGCACATTTTCCCTTAGAATTCCCTAGAAGACTCACAGCAATGGTACTTCCACAAACTAGTGAATGAACAATGATATAAATGAGAACAAACTTAGAAGGTCTTCAACCTCACAGGGGAAGTAAGGAAGGTCATGTTCTGGCAGGCCTGGACGTGGCTGGGACCTTGAGAAAAGAGGAATTCACCCAAATTTATAGGATGGTAGGTGAAGTCAAGTGGCAAGTTCTTGGCTTGACTTGCTATTTTTAAGAGGCTTTTAAAAGTCCAATCTGACATTTAGGTCTTTAACCCATTTTGAATTTATTTTTTGTGTATGGTGTAAGAAAGTGGTCCAGCTTCATTCTTTTGCATGTGGCTGATCAGTTTTCCCAACATCATTTGTTGAAGAGACTGTCTTTTTCCCATTGGATATTCTTTTCAGCTTTGTCAAAGATTAATTGACCATATAATTGTGGGTTTATTTGTGGGTTTTCTATTCTGTTCCATTGATCTATGTGTCTATTTTGTGCCAGTACCACAGTGTTTTATAGCAGCATTATTTACAATAGCCGAATTATGGAAGCAACCCAAGTGTCCACCAATTGATGAATGAACAAAGAAGATGTGGTGTAAATATACAAAGGAATATTATTCAGCCATAAAAAAGAATGAAATCTTGCTATTTGCAATAACATGGATGGAGCTAGAGAGTATAATGCTAAGTGAAAAAAGTCAGAGGACAACAAATACCATATGATTTCACTCATATATGGAATTCATAAGAAAGAAAACAAATGAACAAAGGAAAAAAAGAGACAAGCCAAGAAACAGACTCTTAACCACTGAGAACAAACTAATATTAACAGAGGGGAGGCAGGTGGGAAAATGAGTGAAATAGGTGATGAGGATTAAGGAGTGCCCATGTTGTGATAAGCACTGGGTGATGCATGGAATTGTTTATTCACTATATCGTATACTTGAAACTAATGTAACACTGTATATTAACTACACTGAAATTAAAATAAAAATTCAAAAAAGAATCCAATCTCAGATTCCTTATGGAAGTTTCCTGCAAAGCAAATTTAAAGTCTATATAGTAAACTGCCATTCTTTCTGCACCTATGTAAATAATCAGGCCAAATCTAATGTGATCAAGAATAATTTTTCCTTGAGATTATTTCTGATCAAAAGAAGGGTGACTGTAGAGAGAAATGTTGTGTTCAATGGAAAACTATCCATGATCTCTACACATTTTTCTGGATTACAGAGTCTAGCCCTGTTCAATGTCTTGAGTTATTTTGCAACTCTGTAAATTACATAACTGCTAGATTTGCAAACTCTGTCTTGTTTGGTAGAGACTTCATTGACTTCCTCTCCAATGGTGGAAAAAAATCACTTTTTTTACTTAGATGTAAGTTGAACCAAATTTTGTTTTTTGCACAAATTAATAATCCTTACCAAATTTTCAATTCTTTCAGTTTTCTTCACTACCTACCTACAATCCTCCAAACCAGCTTTAGTTTTTCTCCCTCCTTCCTAACTTGTCATCATCAAGACCTAAATTCTAATGCCCAGATCCTTTGGCTGCCTTGCAGTTGGCTCTGTTACTCAAGATCTAAAGAAGTCCTGCAAGTAGAAGCCAGGCAATATGGTATAATGCTGGAAGACCCAAGACCACAGAAGATCATGCATGAACCAAAATTCTTCTTGAAAAGAAAGTCCAGCAAAATACTTGGTCATACATATAAGAATGTGGCTAACATCATCAAGACCATCAATATCCCAGCTTGAGAGCTTTGAGAAATTCAATAATGGTACCACAATACGAGCATGAAATTAATTAAGTAACTCAGATTTCAGTGTCATCTGTGTCCTTATATCTAGTCACTGACCTCAGACATATTAATGAACCTTTACTTATTAGATACTCAGTTAGTAGATCTTTGTTAACACCAGAAAAACCTTACTAAAAGCTGAAAACAACTCAATTAAAAGACATTTATATAATTAAAAAAATAGAAGTAGGATAAAAAAAGTAAAAATAAAATCTTCATTAATGTATAGTAAGTTTAAACAATTTAACATATTATATATTAATAAATGAATTTAATCTGTAATAGGATTTACTGTGTTTGTAAGAAACAGTAAAGGTATTTTAGCTTTTTTATCATAAATTGAGCTCTATTTTTAACTGTTAATTTTATTTCAATAATGAGCCACATTGTTATTTAAGTTGTAAATCAAATTTATTTATGCTTGGATAGATCTCATCTGGTGCACTGACAACAGCATTAATATGATCACTCCTGAATATGCAGGTACCCCTTTTTTAAAGACAGATTATTTTTACATATGTGCTATAGTGTATATACACAAACACATAATATTTATAATTATAAGATTAAGTAATAGGCCTGTATTGCCTGAATAAACTAACAATGATTTTTTTAAATCAAGCCATAAATAATAAAAGCATAGCATAGAAAGTTCTTAAAATCAAATATTATATGACTGATATTTAAAGAAATTCTGACTGGAATATAGAGTGCACAGCCTAATGTACGACAAAAATGCCAAATAATGTTGCTTAAAATGCAAACACAAATTTAGTTTGTATGAATAGCCACATAGCATCTAGATTAATGGCAAAATTACACAGTGACTTTCTAATCAACTCTTTAATGAAATGAAGGGAAAAATGAGTAAAAATTTGCCACCAGTAAAAGGACAGAGTGGTAGAAAAACCTTGAGCCATAAATATTTTTAAATGAAACTGAAAATTCTGTTATGAAATGGCTTAACATAACTCCTAACCTCACCATCAATCCACAAAAGTAGTAGTAAAAAAGTTAAAACTAAACCTAAGAATTGTTCACCAATTTCCTGCAACATAAGAAGCTGTTCTGTCCAGAAGATGCATAAGTGGTCCTGAGAGGAGTAATGACCCTTAAGAGTGAAAGCTCCCAGCATTCCAATGGAATGGGTCTAACTTCTTACCATTTTCAAATATGACATCCACAAGAACTGGGATGCATCCTTGGCTAGTGAAGTTAGACATTTAATGGATATCAAAAAGAAGGATCTAAATTCAGTTCCACCATCCATAACTGAACTGCCTCTCATCTTCTTCCCCTCCCCATTTCCCTTAATAGTCCCTCTCAGATCACAGACTAAATAGAAGGCAATACCTAGTCTGCTGGTTTTGTTCAGAGGGGAGAATGGAAGGAATAAATGACAAATTAAATAAACTGGAAAAAATGGCAAAAAAGAAGTGACCCACACAATATCAGAAATAAATAGAACATTTGGGTCTCAGACTTTGCTGCATTTTGGAATAACTCTCATGCCTAGGCCATATGCCATACTGATCAAATTAGAACCTCAAGCATTAGCATTCTTTAAAGCTCCCCAGTTTACTTCAGTGTGCAGTGAAGTTTGAGCAGAGCCTCTCAAACATTAATGTACATAATGATCACCTGGGGATCTTGTTAAAATGCAGTTTCTGTTTCAGTAGATCCTGGGTGGAATCTTTGATTCTGCATTTCTAATAAGCCTCTAGACAATACCAATGTCTCTGGTGTGAAGACCATACTGTGGGTAACAAGAATCTAAACAGAGCTGATGATGTAAAGTTAAGAAAAAATTAAAGGAGAAAGGCATGGAAGTCATGCAAATATTAAAAAAAAAAAAGAAAAAAAGAATAAAAGCAAAGAAAGATAAGGAAAATCAAAGGCAGTTAAAAAAAATCTAGTTGGAAAAAGATACAAAGAAAAAGTAGCAAATTCTGAAAAGTTGTTATGTACTCCAGGACTTAATAAGAATTTGACAGGAGTAAAATCAACTCAAAATTAAGATGCTAGGACAAAAGATTTAAAAAATAGAAAGGGAGAATACCAAGCTAAGTAGAAAACATGGAGAACCAAATTGCTATCAGATTATTGGAAAACTGAGAAAAAATAAGATTATAGTTGTGAAATAACCAGAGTGAACCACAAAAAAAAAAAAAAAAGTCAAAAGGTTAAAACAAATATTGAGAAAATGATGGATCTAAGGAATATAGATAATTCAATATGGATAATTGGTATTTTATAATCATAGAATAAAATAAGTAGATTTATTCAGTATTCAATATTCAGAAACATATGGGAAACATTCTCTTAAATAAGGAGGGGGGAATGAATCTGTAGCTTGAATGGATACAGCACATATCTTTCTATAAAATAGTCAAATTTAAAACATAACTTCAGTAAGTTATTTAATTTTAGGAATTAAGAAAAAAAAGTTTGCAGGAAAAAAATGAAGTTACTTCCAAGTACAAAGAGAAAAAAGCAGAGCCCAGACTATTCCATAACATCCTTTGATGTCAAATGACAATGGAAGAGTGTCTACAAAGTTCTAAGGTAAACAAAAGGTCACACCAAGAATATTTTAAGTGGCTAATATTACTCAAGTATAAATGCAACAGGATATTTTTTTGATATGGAAAAATTCAGAGAATACACATGAATTCTCTTGAAAAAAAAAAAAAACAAATGATTTAGTGATGATATGGAGCCAACCAAGGCATAAAGCAAAATGAGGACGTCAGAAATGGAGAAAGCCATATTAAAATTACTGGAGCTGGTTCTGCTTCTGACATGATACAGAGAAGTGCTTTGTGGACCTGCTTCCCAGTGAAACTGGTGAAAATTATTTTAAAACAATAGTTAAAGTCTCTGGAAATGGTCTTAAGAGCATGCAAAAAATGAGGAAGTTTTTATTAAAGAAAATCTACTAAAACATGATTAGGATAGCAAGAGTCTGGGTATTTAAACCATGACCTGTTCCCTTTCTTTTCTCTTCCAGTGCAACATGACAGAAACTCTAGTCTAGACTTGGTATAGCCAAGAACACAAGCTCCCAGCTAGTGGGTTATCTTTCTGGGAGTTGGGAACATCTAGAAAGAAGCAAACCATTGCTCCCCCTACCTGCAGATCAAGAGCTGTGGCTTAAGAGATTTTGCCCAGGAGAGAAACAGCCTTGAAACATATCCTAATCTCATCCTAAAACACCAAAGCAAAACAAAGAACAAACAAACAAAAAACCTAACTTCATATGCAACAGAGTATGAAGTTTAAGTTTCAGGTGGCTCTGGAAAAAAAATAATAATGTTATGATGAAAGGTAATTGGAAGGAAATTAGATTCATTGGAGAGAGAAGCTAAACAGGCTGGATGGTTTGCCAGAAAGAATGGGGCAAAAAGACAGCTGAGAGGAACCCCTTAGGGGTCAGTCCGCATATGGACTTCAGAAATTAACCAATCAAAGGAGCACAAATTTGATTGTGTTCATTTGTAGAACAATTTATCCCATATGGCATTAATGAAAACATTAGAAAAAACAGCCAGCACCTGGTGAAGCTTCACAACTGGATATATTCAGGGACTGGGACAATGATGCGAAGCCTTACCAAAACCACTGTTACCTCAGGGTGACCGTGATCATACCCATGGCTGCGCTCCCTGAAGAGTAATACCGGGGGGATATAGACTCCACTAAAATACTCCAACAAGTCACTAAATGAATAAACAAGCAAGTGACAATAGCAACAGTTACTAATTAATAGTTAATTGGTTAATTTTTTTAAAGAATTAAGAAAAATGAGCAGAGACTCAGAGAAATATGGAACTGAATTAAGAACATAAAAATACATGTAACCAGAATGCCAGAAGGAGAGAGAGAAAAGAGCAAAGTATTCCAAGAAATAATGGTTGAAAATTTTGCAAATGTAATAATAGTTAACCAGTTAATAGTTCCCCCATAGTAGGAGACCAGTACCCAGAGTGGCTGCAATATATTATCTAAAATGTCCAGCCTCCAACAAAAAATTAGAGGACATACAAAGCAATAAGAAAGTTTGATGCAGGGGCACCTGGGTGGTTCAGTGGTTGAGCATCTGCCTTTGGCTCAGGTCACGATCCCAGGATCCTGGGATCAAGTCCTATATCAGGCTCCCCGCAGGGAGCCTGCTTCTCCCCCTGCCTATGTGTCTGCCCTTCTCTCTGTGTGTCTCTCATGAATAAATAAATAAAATATTTTTTAAAAATGAAAGTATGATGCACAGATCAAATAAAACAGACACTAGAATCAACCTGTAAGAGTAATCAGATGCCATATTTAACATATAAGGTTTAAAAAGCCATAATAAATATGTTCAAAGAACTAAAAGAAACTATGATTAAAGTAAAAGAAGGTATATGAAGAAGATAAGTTCACACCAAGTAGAAAATATCAATAAAGAAACAGAAGTCATTTTTTTGAAAATACTATAAACTACAATAACTGAAATGAAAATGTCACTGCAGCAGTTTCACAGTGGATTTGAAATGGCAGAAGAGCTGGTAAACTTGAGGATAGGACCGTAGAGATTATATAATCCAAAGAAGTGAAAGAGAAAAAAGAAAAGGAATTAAGAAAAATGAACAGAGACTCAGAAAAATGTGGGACTCAATTAAGAACATAAATATACATGTAATAGGAATGCCAGAAGGAGAGGAGAAAGAAAAAAAAAAAAAAAAAACAGACAAGATATCCAAAGAAATAATGACTGAAATTTCCCCCAAATTTTTAGAAACCACTAATCTATACAACTAGGAAGGTCAATAAATTCCAAGTAGGATAAATGAAGGAGATCCACAAATGGACCCATCATAGTAAAAATGTTGAAATACAAAACAAGGGGAGGGTGAGTCTTGAAAACAGCAAGAGAAGAAGGACTCACAAACTGCATAAAAACCCCCAAAGATTAACAACTAATTTTTCATCAGAACAATGGAGTCCAGAAGGCCATGGCATAACATATTCTAAATTCTCAAAGAAAACATTGTCAGGGATCCCTGGGTGGCGCAGCGGTTTGGCGCCTGCCTTTGGCCCAGGGCGCGATCCTGGAGACCCGGGATCGAATCCCACGTCGGGCTCCCGGTGCATGGAGCCTGCTTCTCCCTCTGCCTGTGTCTCTGCCTCTCTCTCTCTCTGTGACTATCATAAATAAATAAAAAATTAAAAAAAAAAAAGAAAATATCGTCAGCCAAAAATCTTATATAGGGAAAATATTTATTTTACAAAAAGAAAAATGAAATAAATGCATTCTCAGATTAAAAAATAACAACTGAAAAAAATTTCTTGCTAGCCAACAACATACAAAATATAGTTGTTCCTGTAACTTGAAAAAACTTTCTTTAGGCTGAAATCAAGATCCCAGACAGTACTTGAATCCAAATGAAAACGCAAAGAGACTGGTAAGAGTGATTATATAATTACAGAAGATAGTATAAGTACATATTTTTCTCATTTCTTCTCAATTTAGAAAGCAGCTGTATAAAACAATATGAATATAATGTATCACTGGGTCCATAACATATAGAAATATATTTGCCAATAATAGACAAAAAATATGGTAATAAAACTGTATTGGACCAAGGAAATAACTCCAGATGGTAACTTCATTCTTCAGGAATAAATAAGGAGAACCGGAATGCTAAATAAGGTTAATACGACAAAAGCTAAAAATATATACCTGTTCTCTGTTCTTTAAGCTTATTTAAAAGACATAAAATTATATGGAAATAATTATAGCAATGACTTCTTGGGTTTATAACATTTAGAGAATATATATACATATACATATATATATACATATATATATGTATATGTATATATAAAATATGCCACAAACGGTGAGAAAAGGAATAGATCCATATAGGAGCAACATTTCTATAGCTCTCTAGTATTAAGGTAGTGTAAATCTAAAGCTGGTTCTGAAAAGCTAAGATGTATATAATAAAGCACTAAAATAATCACTAAGGAATTAACGAAAAAAAGACCCCTGGAAAAGATCATTATTAAAATGCTACAATAGAAAATACTCACTTAATGCAAAGGGCAATAAAAAAGGAGGAAGAGAAGCATGAAAAAAGATATGACATATAGAATATAAAAGAAAACTGGCAGATATAAATCCAACTATATCAATAATAACATTAAATGTGAATGGATTAAACAATCTGTACAAAAGGCAGAAATTGTCACACAGGATTTAGGGAAAACACAAATAAGTCCCAACTATAAGCTGTCTACAGAAGAGATAATTTAGATTCAAAATACAGATTAAAAATAGGAGGATGGGGGACGCCTGGGTGGCTTAGGGATGTCTGGGTGGTTCAGCAGTTTGGCGTCTGCCTTCCACCCAGGGTGTGATCCTGGAGACCCGGGATCAAGACCAACATCAGGCTCCCTGCATGGAGCCTGCCTCTCCTCTCTGCCTCTCTCTCTGCCTGTGTCTCTCCCTCTCTCTCTGTATCTCTCATGAATAAATAAATAAAATCATTAAAAAAATAGGAGGATGGAAAATTATAATATCATGCAAACAGCAACCATAAGAAAGAGGGAATGGCTACAATTATATTATAAAAAGCACATTTAAAAAAAAGGCTAAGAGAAACAAAGGACATTTTATAGTAATAAAAGGGTCAAAAAATTAGAAAGGTGTAGGAATTACAAACATTCATGCACCTAAGAGCAAAGCACCAAACTATCTGAAGCAAAACTGACAGAAATGAAAGGAGAAATAGACAATTCAATATAATAATTAGAGATTCAATATCACAGTCTCAATAACAACAAATAGGTACAAGATCAATAAACAGAGGACCTGAATAACACAATAAACCAAGTAGGCCTATCAAACATCTATAGAACACTCCACTTAAAAAAAGCAGAATATCTTTCTCAAGTGCACATGAAACATTCTCCAGGATAAGATCATGTGCTAGCCCATAAAACAAACCTTAATATATTTAAAAGGATAGACATATCTTTGAGATAAGTGAAAGCAAAGACACAACATACCAAACTTACTGGATGCCGCCAAAGCATGGCCTACAGAGAAATTTTTATCTGTAATTGCATATTAAAAAGGAAGGGACACCTGGGTGGCTCAGTGGTTGAGTGTTTGCCTTTGGCTCAGGGTGTGATCCTGGAATCCAGAATCAAGTCCCACATTGAGCTTTCTTTGTGGGGCCTGCTTCTCCCTCTTCCTATGTCTGTTCCTGTGTCTCTTTGTCTCTCATGAATAAATAAAATCTTTAAAGAAGAAGAAGAAGAAGAAAGATCTCAAATTAATAACATAGCCTTTTACCTTCAGAGATTGGGGAAAAAAAACAGAAAACTAAACCTAAAGCAAACACACACACACACACACACACAAAATAATAAAGATTTGATCAGAAACTTATCATATAGAGATTAGATCAATACATAAAATCAATGAAATCAATAGCCCTCTGAAAGATCAACGAAAGTGTCAAATTTAAGACATTAACTGAAAAATCACCCCATCCCCACTGCCAATTGATATCCATGTTAATCTCTAGAACTTAAATACTTTACATGGTAGAAAGTGTGGTTACATTGAATACCTAGAGAAAAGCTTATGCTGGATTATCCAAGATGTGGCTAAAATGCCATCACAGGTGTCCTTAGAAGAGGCAGAAAGAGATCTGGCACAGCCACAAAGAGAGGAGAACAGAGAGGAGAAGGTAATATGACTAAGGAGGCAACAAGGAATGCCAGGATTGCTGCAGTCACCAGAATCTAGGAGAGAGGCATGGAATGGATTCTTCCCTAGAGAATCTAGGGAGAGTCTGGCCCTATGTACATCTTGATTTCAGACTCTTGACTTCTGCAACTGTGAGAGAATGAATTTCTATTGTTTTAGGCCACCCAATTTGACAATATAGAAGAAATGGACAATTTTCTCAAAAACCACAAACCACCAATATGCAACCAAGATGAAACAGATAACCTGAAAAATACTATAGCCATTTGAAAAAATAGAATTCATAATTAAAATCTCTACAAAAGGAAATCTCCATACTCAGTTTCAATGAACACTTTTAGAAGACATTTAGTGGAGATTTAACACCAATTCTACACAATCTCTTCCATAAAATAGAAGAGTAAATATTTTCCAACTCATTTTATGAGGCTAATATTACTCTGATATTAAAACAAACCAAAGACAGTACATAGGAAGAAAACTACAGACCAATATAACGCAAGAACCTAGATACAATATCCTCAACAAAATTTGGCAAACCAAATCCAACAATGTTTAAAAATAATCATATGCCATTATCAAGTGGAATATATTCTAGATATGCAAACCTAGTTCAATAGAAAATTAATTACTGTGATCCACTCTATCAAAAGGATAAGAACAAAAAATCAAATGATCACATCAATTAACATTGAAAAAAAATTGACAAAATCCAACACCCATTTATGATATAAGTTGGCAATAGTGAGAATTGCCTCCACTTGTTTAAAAAATATGTAAAAACAACCTATTGCTCACATTACAGTTAATGATGAAGAACAGAATGCTTTCCTCTAAGATCATGAAAAAAAGAATTTCTGCTCTTGCCATTATTATTTAACATAATACTTTTTTAACACAATAATAAAGTCCTAGACAGCACAATAAAGCAAAATCAATCAACAAAATCCATGCAGATTGGAAAGAAATAAAGCTGTTCTGATTTGCAGATGACATGATTATGTGCCTAGAAAATGCAAAGGAATGTATAAGAGAATCTAGATTTATTAAGTGCTTCCAGCAATATCACAGGATACAAAATCAATACACAAATATCACTAACGTTTCTATATACTAACATTGTCCATGTGGAAACATAATTTCTGTAAGAATTATAATTGCTCCTAAGAAAATGCAATACTTAAGTAATATACTTAAAACTGTTGTAGGAAAGACAACATGCATGCTGAAAATTGCAAAATGATGATGAAAGAAATCAAAGGTAACCTAAATAAATGCAAAGACATATTATATTCATGGAATGGAAGACACACCTGATACTAAGGACATCCATTCTTCTCAAGTTGATCCACAGATTTAATGCAATTCCTATCAAAATTCCAGCAAGACTTTTTTTCTTGAGAGACAAGGTGATTTTAAAATTTGTGTGATAAGACATATGCCCTAAAATTGCTAAAACTATCCTGACAAAGAAAAATAAGTTCAGTACTCTGGCATTAAGGTTTCTTATACAGCATTAATGAAGCTATCTGGAATTCATAGAGGAACAGAAACATCCATGAAACAGAATACAGAACTCAAAAACAAACCTAAACAAAAATGCTCAACTGATTTTGGAAAATGAATAAAAGCAATTCTATGAAGCAATTCCATTTCAACAAACAGTTGCTGGAGCAAGTAGATATCTACAGGCAATAAAAATGAACCTCAATTTAAATCTCACACCTTATACAAAAATTAACTCAAAATGGATCACAATTAAATGTAAAACACAAAATTATAAAACTTTTAGAAATAACCACAGAAGACTATTTTTTAAATTTAGGGGTAGACTTGATGCCTCAGGATATCCTATAAAAGAAATACTGGAAAAATTAAAAACTTAAATTAACAAATTTTAAACTTTAGCTCTGTGAAAGATCTTGTGAAAAAAGATGGAGAGATAAGCCATGGACTGGGAAAAATATTTACATGTCACATAAACAAAAAGGACTAACATCTAGAATATATAAAGAAATCCCAAACTCAGTAGTAATTTTCTAATCCAATTAGAAAATGGATAAAATATATTAACAGATATTTCTGAAGAGGATATACATTAAAGGAGGATATACAAATGGCAAACAAACACATGATAAGAGATTCATCATCCTTAACCATTAGGGAATGCAAATTTAAACCAAATGAGGTATAACTACACACTTATTAGAATTGCTCTAATAAAAAATAGATTAAAAAAGTAGACATATTTAATACATAATTTGTAGGTAAAGCCAAGTGTATATATGCATTTGATCACCAAATGTAAAAACTAGCTGTTTCTGAGTAGAAGACATTTGGTTGAGGTATGGCTATTTTCTTTGTATTTATCTGCATTGTTTGAACTTTTATAATGTAATCTTTAAAAGATCATGAAGTCATTAATTTGGAAATAAAAATAAAGTGTAAAATAAGCAATAATTCTACCCTAATAACAAAGACATATTTGAGTCCCTAATACATAATCTAGGAAGTAAATTGGAAATGGTTGCACATCCAGAAGAGAATAAGCAGGATGACATGTTTAAAGAAATCTGAACTAAAGTAATTTGAAGGGAAGAACCATAGTCATCTTTAGTTGAAGGCTGTCATATAGAAGGGAAAGTAGATATTATGTATTATGTTCTAGAAACCAGAGCTATGAGTAGAGCTTCCATGGCAACAGATTTCCTGATAATCAATCTGCTCACAAAGTACAGAATGAGATCAAGCAGAGGCAGGATAAACTTTATGTCAGAAATGTAGAAAGAAGATCTGCAGTTCAGAGGGAAACTAGAACTGTGGATCACTAATCTAACTGAATTCTACCTTAAGAAAAGAAAGGCTCTGGCTACTTTCAATTGCTATTAATCTTGGATATAGAGTATCTGGCACTCTCTAACCTATCCCTTTGTACTGTCTCCCTCTGGTAGGTGCTGTCTGGAAGGCAGGTCTCAGGTAGCTTTGATTTGATGCTTCAAGATGTAAATCAGTACAACAGTCCCTCCTTGCCCGTGGCCTTTTCATGGTTTGTTAGTGGTCTGAAAGCAGATGACCCTCCTTGAGACAGATCATCAGATGGTCAACCATAACCTAGCACTACATCGCAATGTCTATGTCCTTCGCCGGACCTCATTTCATCATGTAGGCATTTTATCATCCCATATCATCACAAGAAGGGTGAGCACAGTACAATAAGATATTTTGAGAGAGAGAGAGAGAGAGAGACCCCATTCACATTTTTATTATTGTGTATTGTTATAATTGTTCCATTTTATTTTTGTTGTTATTCTCTTAGTGTGCCTAGTTTATAAATTAAAGTGTATCATAGGTATATGTGTATAAAAAACATAGTATACATATGGTTCAGTATTATTATGGTTTTAGGTATCCCCTGGGGGTTCTGGAACATATCCCCTGCAGACGAGGGGGGACTACTGTATATAAATGTGAATCAAGGTACCTAAACCTTTTAATGCATTAATTATTTCAAATATATTTTGATGTTATAAACCAGAGAAAGGATTCTCTCCAAGTCATCCCTCCACCTTTTTGAAAATGTAACTGGAAAATTTCTAAGGCAAAAATATGCATCTATTCACACTACAGTTCCCACAACTGTGTCAAATAGCACTTGGCATATGACAGAAGAGAGCCACATTCGGTGACCTTCATTCCTTCTGGTCCTCAGATCTCACTCTGGGGCAGCGTGTCTCACTTTCTAGGGCAGACCTTTAGGGCACTTTGGAAACCGTTTACTCCTCTTATTCTTAAAGATAACATTCAGTCAAACGGAGCTAGTAACAGCAATTGCTATTTAAAGGAACTGTCACTCATTTTACACAAATTCCAAAGTATTTGAAAAATTATGTGAAGAAAGTTTTTAAACAAATAAACACAATGGGACCATTCCTCCACAGCAGCATTTAAAAGTGTTTTCTTTCAGCATTTGTGGTTTTAATTAGTGCTCTATTTATAGACATCCCAGGAAATTAGGCATTCCATGGTTATCCACTGTATGTCATGACTTACACACACTTTCATTGATATATAAATCTTCCTGTGTTTTCCTTTAGTTACAAAAACAGACAATTCCCACCTCGCAGGTTTACGGTGAACATAAGAAAACCTGCCAGTAAAAGGTCTGACAGAGTGGTTAGTTTTATTGTCTAGGAATTATCCTAGACTACAAGCTCCTCTAGGGCAGGGTCTGTGACCTACTCATTCCTAATGGATATGAATTTGCTTCACAACTCCTTCGGGCATGTATATGATCTTATTTTATGTTTAAAATTCAAATTAAATATTGTTCCATATCCTAACTACATATCTGCCCTGCTTGCTAGGCAAGGACCTTTGACTACTTGTTTCTCAAGATTATCAGCTTTTCTATGTCACTTCTTCTGATGCCCTTTCTTTGATTTTTCCAGTTCTGGAGGTAGAGATTCAGCCACCTCTTGACTCCTGGTCCAGGCCTATCTCTTTAGCTACCTTGATTATAAGACTTTGGGACCTTTCCTAAAACACAGGATGGTCTAGAGTCCAGAATTACACCCTCTCACCTTCTTGAAGTGTGTGTGTGTGTGTGTGTGTGTGTGTGTGTCCGTGCCTGTGTGTGTCAGGGTGGAGAGTTTATAATGAACCCATGGGGAAAAGACAACAACAACAACTTTGTTTCAGGTTATCTCACCATCCAGTCTTGTGTCCCCAGTGCCTAACACAGTCCTAACAATAGGCCTGGCATACCCTGGGCACTCATGAATATTTAATAAGTATACGATTGAACTGTGGGCAACACAGGTGAACTCTCTTGACGCATGCCAACTATAAGATACTAGAACACAGATAGCCCAGTGTTTATTGAAGTTGCAGAACTGTCACTAAGCACACATGTCAGAAACCTATTCAATTCCTTGGATATGCTACTGAGAGTCCGAAGCCTTACAGATAAGGTTAACTAAACTTCTTTAAGCAAGGTGATAAGACACGCAGCATTTAGAGACTTCTGTTATTTCATAATCAACCTTGTAAATATACATGTCTTAGGGAGCCAGACAAATGCTGATTGTCATTTCTAACAGTCTATATTGTAAATCAGTAGAATAGTATAATAAAACTTCAGGTATTGGGAGCTGTTTTCTAAATAACTCTTTAAATCTCCCAATACTGTTAACATTTTAACCATTTTGAATGAGTATCTTTCTAGAATTCATTATATATATCCCTGCTCTCTTGAGTAAATCATAGCAAACATAATTTAACCTTTCCATGATAATTTAATGTAATCATTGCAAGCATTCATTATGCCAGACCATATAAACAGTAGTGCCTTCTGGGCACTTTGGAGTAAATTGTGCTCGTTGCATGGCAGGAAATGACCCTGACTGCTGGATTTTCCCAAACCCACAAGATCTGTCTTTCATTACTTTTAAGTGTTTTTTGCTAAACAGTTTTCTCACTCATTGCTCGATAAAAGGACATGATGCTCTGTTGGATAATAGCTGTTGTCTTTCCTTTATAATTTTTATCTTATTGCTTCTAAGTTGCTAAGGCTTAGAAGATGGGAAACCAACATTCATTTTTCATTTAGCAATAAATTAGAACAAATAGGCTCTGGTTTTCGGTGGGCTTATATTTTGTCACCTATTTTTGCTGAAAAGGATGTCCAGTTTGGGTTCCTTCAGGGTCATGGCTATGTCGAGGCCATGAGGTTGTAGATAGTTGACTTGTAAGTATTTACATGTATCTGTATTTGTATTTTTTTGAACAATGTCACAGCTTTGAATCATCTGTTTCTCATACCAGTCCTGTATTATTTCATATATTTTATAGGTGAGAATTTCAAGGTTTAAAATGTCCACATCCCTGTAGTCAATATAAAGGGATTAAAATTTCATCCCTTGCCTCCTGACCTCAAAGCCCGACACAGTTCCCAGCATGCTACACTCTGCAAATGTTCTGGTATTTGAAAAGTGAATTGACCCTACAGGGTCTGGTAATCTCACAAATGATGAAATGATGACAGAATTTTTAGATTCACACTATTTCTTCTCATTTTTTAAAATCAAGTATCAACTATTAATCCAGCTACACATGGGTACACATAAAAGTATGGGAACTAGAAGAAATTAAGCAATGTCAAATGAGACCAAAAAGTAAGCAAATATTAGATGGATAAATAGGTAGATAAGAGACATAAATAAAAATAGATGTATGTTTATAGTGATTACTACGTTTCCACCATTAAAGTGAATACTAAATAAAATTCCCAAGTAACTCATGTGAACTAAGAAACACTACACATTTTTATGGGTTTGGTTGACATTTAATGGATGGCATTTTATTTTTATTTTTAAAAATATTTTATTTATGTATTCATGAAAGACACACAGAGAGGCAGAGACACAGGCAGAGGGAGAAGCAGGCCCCCTGGGGGAGCCCGATGGTGGGACTCGATCCCAGGTCCTCAGGATCACACCCTGAGCCAAAGGCAGACACTCAACCACTGAGTCACCCAGGCATCCCTTTATTTTTATTTTTACTCTTACTATCTAGAAGGTACAATATATGGAAAATAACATATTTCTATTCCAGCATTTTTTTCTTTCCTTTTCAATATTTTTGGAATACTTTCTCCCTTTTAAAAACCTTAATCAGTCTTCAGGGTTCAGCTGAACATACAACTTCCATAAAATTTCCATGATTTCCACAAAACTCTTTTCTCCCTTTTCTCTTCATTCCTCCAAAACCTCCTACCGTGATCTCTCATTAAGTTTCAGGTCTATGTATCTCTTGACCTAGTTTGATGGTAATTCTCAGATCAAAGATTATATCTTACATTTCTAGTACAGTTTTTCTATAGTTTTTCTTTTGAAGTTAGCAAAGCCAGCAAATATCTAATTATATAATAGGTGACCAAGTAACAAATGAATAAATGTCAATAAATTGGTAACACTGAAATTAGCCAAGTTCAATATATTTGTACACTTTATAGAAGAGATATAGATATCAATTTGCCTTTGTGCTGAAATGAAGAATTTCATTTATCCCTCTCCACACACCCAGATCTATTTTCCACTTCTCTGGTATGTGCCTCATGAGGAAGACCCCTGTGGATTACTATGGTAGACAAAATAATGCCCATCACCCCCTTACCACAAGATGTCCATGACCTAATCCTCAGAACCTGTGAATATATTACTTTATGGCAAAAGAGACTTTGCAGATGTGATTAAGGTTAAACATACTGAGATGAGGAGATTATTCTGGTGGGTCTAATGTAATCATACACAATCTTAAATGTAGGGAACCTTTCCTAGTCCTTGTAAGAGAAAGAAATGTGGTAACAGGTGCAGGGTCAGACAGTTGTGACATAAGGACACAACTCTGTTGAGTCACTAGTTTTGAAGACAGCAAGTACCATGTACCAAGGAATGCAGATGAAGTCTAGAAGATGGAAAAGGCAGGGAAATTGATTCTTCCCTGGAGTCTTCAGAAAGGAACACCGTCTGGGGACACCTTGGTTTTAGACCAGTGAAAGCCATGTTAAATCTGTGACCTACAAAACTATAGGATATTTTTTTTAAAGATTTGTTTTTTTTTAATTTTTTTATTTATTTACGATAGTCACAGAGAGAGAGAGAGAGAGAGAGAGAGGCAGAGACACAGGCAGAGGGAGAAGCAGGCTCCATGCACCAGGGAGCCCGACGTGGGATTCGATCCCGGGTCTTCAGGATCGCGCCCTGGGCCAAAGGCAGGCGCCAAAACGCTGTGCCACCCAGGGATCCCCTATAGGATATTTAAATTATAAGGTTTATGCTAGCAAGTTTGTGGTGATTTGTTACAGCAGTAATAATGGGGAAGAAATATAACTATGTGTCTACTTCTAGCTGGACCTTTGTTGGATTCAGTCAGTGAGAGGGCTGGTAGGACTTTGTATGGTTACAAAGAGAAAAGAGCACCGAGTCAATTTCCTCCCTGCTCCCTCCCTATTTCAGCCCTATATGTCAGTCCAAACTGACATTCATCTCATTGACCCTATGTCCTTTCTGACTGTAGCTGCCACTGGCTAGATCTTCTACAATGCATCCAGCTCCCACTGGTCTCTGGCAATACTATTTTCTTGCTTCATTCCTCACCTTTAGAGATAGTAATGGTTTCCCAAAGTTAGTTAGTTTCTGGAGGTGTCTCTCTCTACCATGTTTATTCACTTAACTCTGCCCACATCTCCATTAGTGGTCCCCCACTACACAATTTTTCTTTGAACAGTCCAGGAAGAATCTGTCCCTGCTAGGGGCAGTCTTGTTTCCTTAAAAGTATTATGAAAGGTTGCTAAAAGGTCATGTGGACTTGAGAGAGGAACACATATTAGAGAGACAAGGGTAAGGGTCATGAGAAACTATCTGACCTCTGAAAGAAACTTTGAATTTCTTGACATTTCCATTCCCATGAGTCATGGTTGTGATTTTTTGCCTTATTTTGTGATGTCCCCATAGCCTCACGATCCCAACTCTCACTCCTCCACTACAGCCATATATATACAAATATTTTTTCTTGATGGGTATTTACTCTCTGTGTTTGCAATTTCTTGTGTTTGAAATCCTTTTTCACCTTTTGGTATTTAATGTTCAGAACAGAAACATCTCTGAAAACAAGATCAAATTCTCAGAATAAGCACCACAAAGATCACCAATTTATGCCCAACTACAACACATATTCAGCATGCACAAAACTGCATGTTTATAAGACAAAGGCTTTGAGTAATAAGATGGAGATATAACAGTGGAGCACCTCTCTTATCTGTTCAGATATCCAGATGTTCTGAGCTGTGGACAGAAGCTGACATTCCCAAACAACCATATTCTGGCCCCATCCAGATGTTCTGGCCTTACTTCTCAGGTAAGATCTACTTCTCTGTGTTCATATACCATAATACAAAAGAATGGGTGGTCCTGAGAGAATATCTACTCCACTACCTTCATTCCATAAAGAAGGAAAGGAAAGCCCTGAGAGAGTTTGGGTCATGGAGTCAGGCTTCCTAGGAGTTTGAAACATGGCTCCATCACTTAACCGTGCAAACTTAGGCAAGTTACTTAACTTGTCTGTGCTTAAGTTTTCACACCTGTATTATGAGGGTAATAGTATTATTTACCACAGGGTTGCTATGAGGATTAAATGAGACAATATCTATAAAGGGCTTTATAATACATACTTATAACCAGTAAATGTGTTACAAATATCAAAAGGAAAATTAAAGTCATGTATTTTTATGCATAATTAGTCTTTACCAACTCCACAGCAAAGACATTTTCTTTACAGACCATAAAACTGAGACTCACAGAGTTTAAAGACTTGACTAAAGTCATAAAGTTCCTGTCAGTAGAAAAAATTCAAATCCAGATCTCCCTGAGCCTAAAACCTGTGCTTCTTACTCACACGCTCCCATGCTGTTACCTCTTTCTTCTAAGCAGTGTTTGTCAGCCCATCCCAATGTTCAGTGGATATCCTGAGGTTCATTTTCCTCAGGTTACTGTTGGCTCAAATATCCTATTTAAACTAGCACAGCCCACATACTCTTTAGCACTTCTTTTGCCTTATTTTTCTTTATACCACTTATCACTATCTGACATCATGTTACATAATCATTGCTTATTTTCCATCATCCTCATTCAGATTGTAAACTCCATACAAGGAAAGACTTTGGTCAATTTTGTCTATTTCTCTATCCATGTATACATAGCATGTAAAATAATGTAAAATACATTATGGAACATGATTGGTGTTCAAAAATATTTTGATGAAATATGAATGAATAAATGAATGGATGGATGAATGAATGAGATTCTCCCAAATACCATATAATAAGTGCACTCAACAAGAGCACTCTACATAGTTACTGGTTTCCTCTCTAGGCTCACAGTCAAAATCATTTGCCAGGGCATAAAACCCACATCTCAGAGATACCCCCTTTCCTTGTTTCTGCTATTTAAAGTCATTGTCCATATGAAGCCATTGTACACAGAGCAGTGGAAACACCTTGTGTCATTTTAATTATGCTCCATTACTACTTAAAAACTTACTGTGTTTGACATTTTCTAGGATGCCTTAACTCTAACCTGCTAACCATGGCATTTCTGGCTCTTTATTAGCTTCCCCATTTTGTTCTAAAACTAACTCTTCTCATTTCCTGCTATGTTACAAATTCTAATTATTATTGCCTGTTTTATTTTGAACATAACTATACTGACTTGAATTTGCCTAATGAAAACTTCCATTTCTTCCCATCACAAAGCTATTCAAGTTCTAATCAATTCTTTCTAAAGAATTGGGTCTCCATAAGATCATTACAAACCATTTGTTTATTTATGTATGATACCATAAAAATGAAAATTAAATTGTCCTTGTTCTACCTTCCATGTTCTTAATATTTTAGCACAAACAGTGCTGGTGTAAGAAGTCAGGACAGAGAACACACACAAATAACCAGTTCATAAGTTGAGGCCATGAGAAGTAAGGGGATCTTTTTTAAAATTTTAATTCCAATATAGTTGATGTATAGTGTTATAATAGATTCAGGTATACAATACAGTGATTCAGTAATTTTATATATTACTCAGTTGCTCATAAAGATAAATGTATTCTTCAGTAGATAGGAATGCAAATTAGTGCAGCCACTCTGGAAGACAATATGGAGGTTCCCAGCAATTGCACTATTAGGTATTTATCCAAAGAATACAAACATAGTGATTCATAGGAGCACACACACCCCAATGTTTATAGCAGCAATGTCCATAATAGCCGAAATATGGAAAGACCCAGATCTCCACTGACAGATGAATGCATAAAGAAGATGTGGTATGTATATATGTGAATATTACTCGGCCATTAAAAGGAATACATTGTCATTTGCAATGACATGGATGGAACTAGAGGGTATTATACTAAGCAAAATAAGCCAGTCAGAGAAAGACATATATCATATGATTTCACTCGTATGTGGAATTTAAGAAACAAAACAGAGGGGAAAAACATAGGGGAAAGGAAGGAAAAATAAGATGAATACAGAGAGGGAGACAAACCAGAAGAGACTCTTAAATACAGGAAACAAACTGAGGGTTGAGGTAGGGGAGGCAGGTGAGGAGATGGGATAACTGGGTGATGGGCATTTAGTAGGGCACTTGATGGAATGAGCACTGGGTGTTATATGTAACTGATTAATCACTAAATTCTACCTCTGAAACTAATAATACACTATATGTTAACTAAATTGAATTTAAATAAAACAAAGCAAACAAACAAATAAATATAAAATTTTTTAAAAAAAGATAAATGTGTTCTTAATGATTTTCACTTCTTTTACCACCCATTGCCCTATCTACCTCTCCTCTGGTAACCATCAGTTGGTTCCCCATAGTTAAGAGCCTGCTTTTTATTTGTCTTTTTTTTTCTCCTTTGTTCCTTTGTTTCTTAAATTCTACATGAGTGAAATCATATGCTGTTTGTCTTTCTCTGACTTATTTCACTTAACATTATACTCTTAGATCCATCCACATCATTGCAAATGTCAAGATTTCATTCTTTTTTATGGCTGAATAGTATTCTATTGTGTGTGTGTATTCCATTGTGTGTGTGTATGTATATATATATATATATATATACATACACACACACATATATGCATATACATATATACATATGTATATATATACACACACAATGGAATACACACACATATACCTGTATATTTATATATACACACACACATACACACACACACACACACATATATATATCCCCCTTTGAATCATTGTTTTCATATTCTTTGGGTAAATACCCAGTAGTGCAATTATTGGATCAAATCATAGTTTTATTAATTTTCTGAGGAACCTCCATACTATTTTCCACAGTGGCTGCACCCGTTTGCAGTCCCATGAACAGTGCATGAGGATTCCCCTTTCTCCACATCCTCACCAACAATTGTTATTTCTTGTGCTTTTGATTTTAGCAATCCTGACAAGTGTAAGGGGATATCTCACTGTGGTTTTAATTTGTATTTCCCCAGATGATGAACATATTTTCTTTTTCTTCTTTTTCTTTTTTTTTTTTTGAGCATTTTTTTCATGTACCTGTGAGCCACTTGTATGTCTTCTTTGAAGAAATGTCTGTTCATGTCTTCTATGCATTTTTAAATTGGATTATTTGGTTTTTGATGATGATTGTGTAAATTCTTTATATATTTTGGATACTAGCCCTTTATTGGATATGGCATTTGCAAATATCTTCTCCCATTCAGTAAGTTGTCTTTTAGTTTTGTTGGCTATTCCTTTGTTGTACAGAAGCTTTTTATTTTGATGTAGTCCCAAAAGCTTATTCTTATTTTTGTTTACCTTGCCCCAGGAGACTCATCTTGAAAAATGTTGCTATGGCTAATATCAGAGAAATTACTGCCTGTGCTCTCTTCTTGGATTTTTATGGTTTCAGATATCACATTTAGAAGCTTAATCCCTTTAGAGTTTGTTTTTGTGTATGGTGTTAGAAGTGGTCCAG
This sequence comes from Canis aureus, assembly GCF_053574225.1. Classification (NCBI taxonomy): domain Eukaryota; kingdom Metazoa; phylum Chordata; class Mammalia; order Carnivora; family Canidae; genus Canis; species Canis aureus. Next base: position 18,304,884 of record NC_135642.1, on the reverse strand, counting down.
TTTCATTCTTTTACACGTAGCTGTACAGTTTTCTCAACACCTTTGGTTGAAGAGACTGTGTTTTTTTCATTGCATATTCTTGCCTCCTTTGTCAAATGTTAATTGACCATATCCTCGCGGATTTGTTGTTTTTGGGCTTTTTACTGTGTTCCAATATGTCTGTTTTTGTGCCAGTACCATACTGTTTTGATTACTACAGCATTGTAGTGTACCTTGAAATCTTTATTTTTTTTAAAGATTTTATTTATATATTCATGAGAGACACAGAGAGACAGAGACACAGGCAAAGGGAGAAGCAAGCTCTGCAGGGAGCCCGATGTAGGACTCAATCCTGGAATCCCAGGATCACACCCTGAGCCAAAGTTAGATGCTCAACCACTGAACCGCCCAGGCATCCCTGAAATCTGAAATAAAATATCTCCAGCTTTGTTCTTCTTTTTGGTGGTTGCTCTGGCTATTCAGGGTCTTTTGTGCTTCCACACAAATTTTAGGATTGTTTGTTCTAGTTCTATGAAAAAATGCTATTTTTGAATTTTGAAAGGGACTGCATTAAATCTGTAGATTTATTTGAGTAGTATGGACATTTTAATATTTGATCTTCCAATCCATGAGCATGGAATAGCTTTCCATTCATTTGTGTTGTCTTCAATTTCTTTCATCCATGTTTTATAGTTGCCAGAGAGAGGTAAGGGGATTTTGAAAGCAGTCAGACCATTCTGTCCACTAGCCTAGGTATACATTAGTGAGATATCCTAGTCTGGATTTTACTGTTTGTTAATTCTTCTACTTTGTACTTTCTCCCACATTTTGCATGAATATTGCATTTCTCCCCAAAACCTTATGTTTACTGCAGCATTATTTACAATAGCCAAGATATGGAAGCTACCCAAGTGTCCACTGATAAATGAAGGGATAAAGATGTAGTATAACCATAAAAAAAGGATGACATTGTGCCATTTGGACAGCATGGATGGACCTAGATGGTATGCAAAATGAGGTTAAGTCATCCAGAGAAAGACAAATACCATATGATTTCACCTGTATGTGAAATCTAAAAAAAAAAAAAAGAGAGAAATAAACCACAAAAAGCAGAAACAGACATATAAATACAGAGACAAATTGATGGTTACCAGATTTACCAGAGAGAGGAGGGAAGAAGGATGGGGAAAATGGATTAAGAGAAGTGGAAGATACAGGCTTCCAGTTTTAGGATGAATAAATCATGAGGATACAATATACAGCATAGGGAATATAGTTAATGGTATTGTAATAGTATTATATGGGGAGAGATGGTAGCTATACCTGTGGTGAGCACAGCATAATGTACAAAGTTGTCGCATTACTATGCTGTACATCTGGAACTAATGTAACATTGTGTGTCAAGTACATTTCAATAAAAATTTTAAAACCAAATAAAATTAAATCAATAGAATAGCATTTCCCCCTAAATGGCTTCCTAAATCCCAAACTACACTCAGGCTTAGGGATTCCCATTTCTCTGGTTTAGTTATGCTCAACAGGTTTAGTTATAGACTATAGGTAAAAAGAATAGTTTAACTTTGGTTTTCTAAAAAAAAAATTATATAGCAGACATGTACATACACTATGCATTAAATATTTGCTGAGATAATGCACTAAAAGGTAATAAAGTATTTTATTAGCAATGGTTACTGCTACTTGTCCACATTTCCCAAATTTTCTATAATAATCAAGGATTGCTTTCATAATCAGAAACAATATTATTTTTAAAAATGTACTGGGGCATCTGGGTGGCTCCATTGGTTAAGTGTCTGCCTTTGGCTTGCTTGGGTCCTGGGATCTGGGATCAAGCCTTACACTGTTCAGGGAGGAGTCTGCTTTTCTCTCTCTCTCTCTCTCTGTGTCCCTCCCCTACTCCACTCCCACCTCATGCTATGTGCTCCCTCTCTCTCTTAAATAAATAAAATCTTAACAAAGAACTTATTTCCAATCCAGCACATAGTTGACCATAAGGATACCAATAAATTTTTCTCTGAAAGTTTTTTTCACCTTCAGATCCCTGAGCAAATTGCCATTAGTTTGTAATTTAACTCAATATCTGTTTTTTGCAGATTTAACAAAACTTCAATTCTGACCCTCAAGTTTGCATATATATGCATATACCCTATGGCTCCTTCTTCATCACATACCAACCAAAGTCATTAGCATGAAACCTTGCTTGATTAAGCTTGACCAAAGTTTATAAAGCATTATGCAGAACATGAAGGAACAACTGGGAGAAAATTCTGATTAAGCAGCTCAGCTTTGTGAACCTTAAAAACTTCAAAAAGCAACTACAGAAAGCAAAGCCAGAAAATCAGACAAGAATGGGTTGACACCTCAACATACCTAAGTCCATGTTCTCTATAATAACAATTATGTTAAGTACTCAAAATGTGATAGCCTGGAGTCAGGCTGTTGTGACAACAATATTGTGGCAACACTGGGCCACAGGTCCTATTTTATGCCAATTTTAAGGGTAGGTTTAGGATTCCAGAATGATTAAGTGACTTGTGCAAAGTCAAAACAGTGGTAAACAGCAAAACTGGAATTCACAAACCTCGTCTCTGACTCCTGACACTAGTTCTTTTCTTTATACCCAGCTGATCCATACTGAGGAATCTTGCCCTGCCAGGAACCAGCACCAGAGCCAGGAACACAAAGAAGAAAGCTAATGTGATGCAGAATTTTCTATCCACTTATGGGGTTCAGGACATGCCAAAATATGGTTCTTTGGCATGTTGAATATCTTAAGCTGAAGGAGTTTGAGAAAATGACAGAAGCAGAAAGGTCACTCTGACCTCCCCACCTCACCCTTCTGCCCTGAAGTCCAGAGATAAATCTGCCCTGTGAAAGTACCCTCCTATGCCACAAGGAAAAGAGACACACAGAGAGAGGGAATGCGGATTTCTTAACTATATTAAATAGCCTTTATCTTCTAACTTACTTCTTCCCCACTTACTAATAGTTCAAACCCTTTTGTATGGTCAATTCTTCCCAATCCTATTGTTTCTTTGTCTAAAAGGTATAAAAGCTTCTTGCTCTTATGAATGCTCCCATGTAAATGTAAAACTTTAGGAAAATTCATATGATTTTCTTCTGTTTGTCAGTTTAATTTTCAGGCCCAGCCTAGGACCTGAGAACGGTCAAGGAAAACTTTTTCTCCCCTGTGCCAATTACCCTCTACATCCACCCAAGTAGATTCAAGCAGAACTAGAAAGCCTGATGAGCCAGCCACACATTTGGTAAGCTGTGCTTTGGGTCACAGTTGATTGTAGAGATTTCTCTTTTCAGCATTTTCACCTCTCCTCCCTCCCCCCACCCCCACCCCCAAACCTGCTGGTTCCATAACCTAAATCAATCCCAGCTCTGGGTCATGTCTACAGTATTTCCTCTCAATGCACTTGGCCTTAGAATACATCTGGAACCAGAATGCAGTGAAAACTGCTAGGAGAGAGAGAGGGCACAAGAATCCTACTGCAGTTCTGAGCAAATAAAATAAAGTTTTAGGATTAAAAATAATAACAACAACATAGAGGGGCACTTTTTACTCTGTAGGTGGTGACCACTTACACTTAGTCTAGCTTTGCCAGGTCGGCAGCTGTCTCCCTCCTTCTCTTGCTTTCAATCATTTCCTTTGTGAAATCTGGAAGAGGGACTCTGATTTCCGAGGCCCTTTATATATTTAACATTCTGTGGTTCTAATAGGCATATAAGAGCTAAATAGGAATGGATTATTGAATAGTAAGATGGAAAATACACTTCAACAGAACCATTTAGCACTAGGAATGTCTTTTAAATATACATTTCGGGCTACACATTGTTTTATTTTTTTTTTTTTTTTTTTTTTTTTTTTTTTTTTTATTATTATTATTATTTTTTTTATTGGTGTTCAATTTACTAACATACAGAATAACACCCAGTGCCCGTCACCCATTCACTCCCACCCCCCGCCCTCCTCCCCTTCTACCACCCCTAGTTCGTTTCCCAGAGTTAGCAGTCTTTATGTTCTGTCTCCCTTTCTGATATTTCCCACACATTTCTTCTCCCTTCCCTTATTTTCCCTTTCACTATTATTTATATTCCCCAAATGAATGAGAACATATAATGTTTGTCCTTCTCCGACTGACTTACTTCACTCAGCATAATACCCTCCAGTTCCATCCACGTTGAAGCAAATGGTGGGTATTTGTCATTTCTAATAGCTGAGTAATATTCCATTGTATACATAAACCACATCTTCTTTATCCATTCATCTTTCGTTGGACACCGAGGCTCCTTCCACAGTTTGGCTATCGTGGCCATTGCTGCTAGAAACATCGGGGTGCAGGTGTCCCAGCGTTTCATTGCATTTGTATCTTTGGGGTAAATCCCCAACAGTGCAATTGCTGGGTCGTAGGGCAGGTATATTTTTAACTGTTTGAGGAACCTCCACACAGTTTTCCACAGTGGCTGCACCAGTTCACATTCCCACCAACAGTGTAAGAGGGTTCCCTTTTCTCCACATCCTCTCCAACATTTGTTGTTTCCTGCCTTGTTAATTTTTCCCATTCTCACTGGTGTGAGGTGGTATCTCATTGTGGTTTTGATTTGTATTTCCCTGATGGCAAGTGATGCAGAGCATTTTCTCATGTGCATGTTGGCCATGTCTATGTCTTCTTCTGTGAGATTTCTGTTCATGTCTTTTGCCCATTTCATGATTGGATTGTTTGTTTCTTTGGTGTTGAGTTTAATAAGTTCTTTATAGATCTTGGAAACTAGCCCTTTATCTGATATGTCATTTGCAAATATCTTCTCCCATTCTGTAGGTTGTCTTTGAGTTTTGTTGACTGTATCCTTTGCTGTGCAAAAGCTTCTTATCTTGATGAAGTCCCAATAGTTCATTTTTGCTTTTGTTTCTTTTGCCTTCGTGGATGTATCTTGCAAGAAGTTACTATGGCCGAGTTCAAAAAGGGTGTTGCCTGTGTTCTTCTCTAGGATTTTGATGGAATCTTGTCTCACATTTAGATCTTTCATCCATTTTGAGTTTATCTTTGTGTATGGTGAAAGAGAGTGGTCTAGTTTCATTCTTCTGCATGTGGATGTCCAATTTTCCCAGCACCATTTATTGAAGAGACTGTCTTTCTTCCAATGGATAGTCTTTCCTCCTTTATCGAATATTAGTTGCCCATAAAGTTCAGGGTCCACTTCTGGATTCTCTATTCTGTTCCATTGATCTATGTGTCTGTTTTTGTGCCAGTACCACACTGTCTTGATGACCACAGCTTTGTAGTACAACCTGAAATCTGGCATTGTGATGCCCCCAGATATGGTTTTCTTTTTTAAAATTCCCCTGGTTATTCGGGGTCTTTTCTGATTCCACACAAATCTTAAAATAATTTGTTCTAACTCTCTGAAGAAAGTCCATGGTATTTTGATAGGGATTGCATTAAACGTGTATATTGCCCTGGGTAACATTGACATTTTCACAATATTAATTCTGCCAATCCATGAGCATGGAATATTTTTCCATCTCTTTGTGTCTTCCTCAATTTCTTTCAGAAGTGTTCTATAGTTTTGAGGGTATAGATCCTTTACATCTTTGGTGAGGTTTATTCCTAGGTATCTTATGCTTTTGGGTGCAATTGTAAATGGGATTGACTCCTTAATTTCTCTTTCTTCAGTCTCATTGTTAGTGTATAGAAATGCCACTGACTTCTGGGCATTGATTTTGTATCCTGCCACGCTACCGAATTGCTGTATGAGTTCTAGCAATCTTGGGGTGGAGACTTTTGGGTTTTCTATGTAGAGTATCATGTCATCGGCGAAGAGGGAGAGTTTGACTTCTTCTTTGCCAATTTGAATGCCTTTAATGTCTTTTTGTTGTCTGATTGCTGAGGCTAGGACTTCCAGTACTATGTTGAATAGCAGTGGTGAGAGTGGACATCCCTGTCTTGTTCCTGACCTTAGGGGAAAGGCTCCCAGTGCTTCCCCATTGAGAATGATATTTGCTGTGGGCTTTTCATAGATGGCTTTTAAGATGTCGAGGAATGTTCCCTCTATCCCTACACTCTGAAGAGTTTTGATCAGGAATGGATGCTGTATTTTGTCAAATGCTTTCTCTGCATCCAATGAGAGGATCATATGGTTCTTGGTTTTTCTCTTGCTGATATGATGAATCACATTGATTGTTTTACGGGTGTTGAACCAGCCTTGTGTCCCAGGGATAAATCCTACTTGGTCATGGTGAATAATTTTCTTAATGTACTGTTGGATCCTATTGGCCAGTATCTTGTTGAGAATTTTTGCATCCATGTTCATCAGGGATATTGGTCTGTAATTCTCCTTTTTGGCGGGGTCTTTGTCTGGCTTTGGAATTAAGGTGATGCTGGCTTCATAGAACGAATTTGGAAGTACTCCATCTCTTTCTATCTTTCCAAACAGCTTTAGGAGAATAGGTATGATTTCTTCTTTAAACGTTTGATAAAATTCTCCTGGGAAGCCATCTGGCCCTGGACTCTTGTGTCTTGGGAGGTTTTTGATGACTGCTTCAATTTCCTCCCTGGTTATTGGCCTGTTCAGGTTTTCTATTTCTTCCTGTTCCAGTTTTGGTAGTTTGTGGCTTTCCAGGAATGCGTCCATTTCTTCTAGATTGCCTAATTTATTGGCGTATAGCTGTTCATAATAGGTTTTTAAAATCGTTTGTATTTCCTTGGTGTTGGTAGTGATCTCTCCTTTCTCATTCATGATTTTATTAATTTGAGTCTTCTCTCTCTTCTTTTTAATAAGGCTGGCTAATGGTTTATCTATCTTATTAATTCTTTCAAAGAACCAACTCCTGGTTCTGTTGATCTGTTCCACAGTTCTTCTGGTCTCGATTTCGTTGAGTTCTGCTCGAATCTTTATTAGCTCCCTTCTTCTCTTGGGTGTAGGATCTATTTGCTGTTTTTTCTCTAGCTCCTTTATGTGTAAGGTTAGCTTTTGTATTTGGGTTCTTTCCAGTTTTTGAATGGATGCTTGTATTGCGATGTATTTCCCCCTTAGGACTGCTTTTGCTGCATCCCAAAGACACATTGTTTTATATAAGTCTGGATAACAGTGCCATTTGCATTCTAATCCTGGCTCTGTCCCTGCCGTGCAAGGAGATAGATGAATCTCTCATTCTTGTGGTGTTTTAATTTCCTCCGTGGTTAAGCAAGAACGATACATCCAATCTACCTTTCAGAATTTCTGAATGGATTATAGCAAAATCCTTCATAATGTTTTGGCTTAAAAGATTTCTCTCTGAACCATATTTATGTTTTCATATTCTATTTTCCCCAAACAGTCATCAATAGGATTCACAAAGGAAATATATCCATATAATTGGATTAATTTCCCTAAATCCTTGGATGATCCCAAAATGTTTGGCCATGACTAATCAATGAATTTGAATTTCTGGCAAAAAGCAATTATTATGTACGTTTCAAATATCTGCCCTTTTTCTCCATAGTCAGGGAAATTTACTTTAACTAACTGTTAGAACATAAATATTAATATTCAACAGCATTAAAATACTGTTTTGTTGGAGTAAAATTCCTCTTGTGACATTAGAAATCAAGATGCAAAAATTCCATGTTAGTGCCAAAGCATAAAATATACCAAATCTATAATATCATATTGAGACTGAATGCTGCAGTTGGAAATGATTCTTAAAAAGGAAAAAACTAGTGGAAAGGTTTGAGTTTATAGATGAGGAAAAGAGGGAGGCCAAATATCCTGAGCAGCTGAGGTATTATGCTAAGTGCTTTACCATACCAGTGCATTCAATCCTCCTCTGTTCCATCACAGCCCCCATGTTACCTAAGAATAATATGGAAATAACTTACCCAAATTCAGGGGTATGGCTATTCTCAAACCCCAGATTCTCTATTGGAGGTCCTAGTTCAGAGATCGAACCAAAAACCTTTAGCAGCAAAATACCAACAAGCCAACCAGCAAATTTTCCCCTCTAGGCGATCGTGGTTAAAAGCTTGTACAGAGACAACTGGGAAATGGTAAGACTACCTGTGTGCCCTGCTTTGGGGATGACACATCACCCCACAGGTAGGAGAACATCAGGCTTATTCCAACAACATATATAACTGAGATCAGAACTTTTAATAATCTTGTTATAAAAATAACTTCAATTTATTGAACACCTATGACATGTCAGGGATTTCAAAAAATGTTATTTCAAAGCCTCATGTAAACTTTAAAGGTAAAAATTATAACCTCATTTGACAGATGAAGCTTAGGTCCAATAACAGCAGTAATAATAACAGAAAGTATTTGTATAGGATACACAGTGGGTCAGGTGTTACATTCTAACACCTGACCTGATATATGTTTTTATATCTTACAAATATAATACCTTATCTTCATAATAAGTCTATGAGACAAGCACTAGGATCTTACCTGCTTGGTATATGGGAAAATACTATACAGAAAGGCTAAGTAACTTCCGCAAATCCAAGCAGTCTGGCTCCAGCAACCAGGCTTTTATCCACTGTTCCATACTCAATATCATACAGGGAGTAAGTGGCCATAGAAGGACTGGAACTTCAGACCTGAACGCCAAAGCCAGCATTTTTCCTAAGTCTCCATGTTTCTCAGCCCTGGCTTCTCATTAAAATAATATGGGCAGCATTTCAGGAGGCAGGATTTCCACTGAAGGTATATGGTCATTTTATTGTGCACGTAAACTGAAGGTACTTTTGTCTGAGTTGCCTTCTCTTTCCTAAGTGAGGAAAGAGTAGATGAGTACCTTCCCTGTTGTTTGGAATGAAAGCTCTCATCACTTCTTAACTGATTCATCAGGTGACTAGTGGGTAGTTGTTGAGATAGGGCCTGGCCCCAGCCTAAGCATGGCAACTAGTAAACCAGGATCAGAAAACGTGCATGGGTTCTGCAGAAATGCTTTTACATCTGAAGATGAAATTCTGATCTATATCACCTCCCTTAACTTTTCACATTGACAAACATGTACTGAGTTCCAACTATGGGAAAAATGCTATGAAATACTATGGTAGGAACTTTAGGGGAACTCAGATTCCTTGTCCTTAAGAAAAGCACAATCTGGGATGCCTGTGTGGTTCAGTGGTTGAGCATCTGCTTTGACTCAGGGCCTGATCCCAAAGATCCGGGATCAAGTCCCATATTGGGCTCCTGCAGAAAGCCTGATTCTCCTTCTGCCTATGTCTCTGCCTCTCTCTCTCTCTCTCTCTTTCAATCTCTGTCTCTCATGAATAAATAAATAAAATCTAAAAAAAAAGAAAAAGAAAGAAAAGCACGATCTAGTGGGAGGAATATAAATAAGAAGCCCTTTTGGCTCTGTACTCAAGTTCAAGTTTCTGCTATGTGTGGGAAAATTAGAACAGGTTCAGGTGCACTCTAGGGGTCAAATCAAGGCACATAAAGGTGAGATATGGTGCCTTACAATGTGCTTCATTTTCATAAATGAGTTTAGACAACTCTCTGTGCTTTTAATGTACCCTGGAGAATTAGGCAGATCATTATTACTGTTGTATGAGTTTACAGCATCTTCTCTTCAGTGGTCTGTGTCCCTGAGAGCAAAATAAACTCCACGTTTTCTTTCTGCAACCTCTCATGAATATTAATGCTGTCTTTATTTATTGTTTGGCAAAATATGACAAAAATAAAAATGCACTGCAGCAAAAAAGAACACTCACACACCAAAAATACCTAGCTACTGTCAGAATACTTGTGTCATCATCATTATCAATAAATTGCACACTTGACAAACATAGTCTACACATTACATCGTCCCACAGTTCTTCCTAACCACTGACCTTTCTTAAAGGGTGCTGCTGGTTCTTTGGTTGCTACTTGTACAACAACTTCCATTAATTTTAAAGTTGTACAGTTTTGTCATGTTTAAGCCAGGAATATGGAGTTTAGTAACACTCGGCTAAGGAGATTTATAATAGACTTTCAGAGCCTCAGAATCTTCCTTTAAAGAGCTTCATACCTAGAAGCTCAAATCTATAAAACAAACAATAGTAGAACTGTTCTGGTTGAAAGGGGGATAGTGATGGAATCCTACCTGTTCAGACCATCCTCACATCCTTAAACAACCTGAAATAATTCCACAGAGCCCTCTGAGTTCTGCACGTCACACCTGGACAGCCACTAATCCAGTCCACTTTATAGATGCAAGACCAGAGTACCAAGCCAATTACAGTCAGTAAGGCCACAGAATTAGCTAGCAGCAGAGCTGGACTAACATTCCTATATCTTTTGTCCTACACAACTACTTGCCTCCCTATATATTTCAATTTGAAGAAAGGACAGGTGGGACAATTATTAGGAACATTATCATGACAGTTTGTTTTCCAATGCTGGTAAGTTAGAACTCCTCTGAGGTTTGTCAGGTACTCCTGGGATAACTATTGTATATTGCACCAATAAGTACAGAGGACAGTTTCAAGATGTCTATGCCATATTCTTACACTTGGAAAAGAACATACAAAAATATTAGTAATTTTGTGGCCTGGCAGGCAAAAGGATGTTAGGCTACACTGAAAACTTGAACAGGATTCTAGATAGCTTGCTTAGATCCACCGCTAGTTCAACTTTCTTCCTAAGAATGGTGTTGAATTATATAACCTAGATATTGCCACAGAACCACTCTGATAAAACCCTGTTTAAGGGCACAGAAATTTATTCAGGCTGGTAGTATTTTGTTGTGTATGTATTCACTTAATTCAACAAAAGACAAACATTATCTAGCAAAATAGATCCAACGTTATTGTCACTTATTTGTACCTTGGGTTCTGACAAATTCCTTCAGTGACTATATGATAAATTGAGCTTTACGGAGTATTAGAAAGAAAATATAGAGTATTATTAAGAAAATAACTCCTTTATACAATATGGTAGACATAAAAAATAAACTGATAATATACATGACTATTGTTGAAAGACTATAAATTTATGATTTGGTTATTAATTGCATTATTGCTAATATTGGTCACACTGAATGTTGTGAATCATAATATTAAGTACTTAAAATACTACATATTCAATATTGGATTAATACAGGTATACAGGGCTAGAGAGAACCCCATGTGAATCCTCCCTCTTCTGGCAGAACTAAACATACCCAATGTGTGCAATCCATTTCTCAAGCTATCCAGGAAAGGGAGGATCTCATTTTTCTTCAAGAATCAATTCTCAGGGGATCCTTGGGTGGGTCAGCGGTTTGGTGCCTGCCTTTGGCCCAGGGCATGGTCCTAGAGTCCTGGGATCGAGTCCCGCGTTGGGCTCCCGGCGTGGAGCCTGCTTCTCCCTCTGCCTGTATCTCTGCCTCTCTCTCTCTCTCTCTCTCTCTCTCTGTCATGAATAAATAAATAAATATTTTTTAAAAAAAGAATCAATTCTCAGATGTTATGAAATGAAAAATTAAGGAACTCCAAAAGTTTGCCCCTCCATAAAAGCAATGAAAACTATGGCAAAACCATCAGAATCAACCTTTTCAGAACTCTAGAATCTAACTGAAAGCTTGCAGCAATCCAGATAAGATTTGGTAAAACAAAAAAAAACTGGCTAATTCTACTTAAGAAGTGCAAACTTAGGTCTTAATTTATACTATTCATATCCTTCAATACCCAGCTCAACAGCAGCTTTGAAAATAATAGCACACATTCCAGGTACGAATACCTGAGGAAGCAGAATGCAACACTTTAGCAAAGACTTCTTCTTTTTTTCTTTCTTTTTTTTTTTTTTTAGATTTATTTATTTATTAAAGACACAGAGAGAGAGAGAGGCAGAGACATAGGCAGAGGGAAAAGCAGGGTCCCTGCAAGGAGCCCGATGCAGGACTTGATCCCAGGACCCCAGGATCACGACCTGAGCCAAAGGCAGATACTCAACCACTGAGCCACCCAAATGCCCCAAAAGACTTCTTCTTTGTCTGTCTCGTGGATCCCTGAAGGCCTGTCTTTACCTCATCTAATTAGGAACTTGCCTAGTATGAAAGCTGTTACCCCTGGGGACTTTGTCAAAAACACAGGTAGATGTTCCAGCCTCTAGCTTTTATGTCTTGCATACACAGAGGTTGGAGGTCAACCAGAGGTGGGAGCTTCAGGCCTTCTAAGCTCTTTCTGAGCTTGTACAGAGCCCTGGGCCTGAACATGACCTTCAAGAATCCCAGAAATACATCAGAGTTTCTCAAAGCTCTTACTCTCCAAAGTATCTCAATCCCCAGCCTTTTCTACCAAGCGTTTTGGTTAGTAAATAACACTTATATTAGCACCAAAGGAAAAAGGAACATTTACGTATAAATTGAAGAAAATATGTGTAAGATTTATATGAGGAAAGTGAAAAAATGCTAATATTAGGAATCAAAGATTTAAATAAATGGAGATATATTTCATGTTCTTGCATAGGAAAATTTAATATTTTTAAGATGTCAGTTCTTCCCCACTTGATCTACAGATGTAAGGCAGTCCCAATCAAAATTCTAGTAAGTTATTTTGTGAATATTGACAGAAAGATTCTAGAATTTACATGGAAAGGCAACTCAGAATAGTACACAGTACTGAAAAAAACAAAGTTGAAGACTGATACTACTTGACTTCAAGACTTATTATAAAGTTATAGAGATCAAAATAGTGGCATTAGTGAAAGAAAAGACCAAAAAGAATTGATGGAGTAAAATAGACAGCCCAGAAATAGACCCACACAAAATAGTTAACTGATCTTTGACAAAGAAGCGAGGGCAACTCAAAGGAGAAAAGACAGTCTTTTCAACATTGGTGCTTAGAACACTTTGATATACATATGAAAGAATGGATATAGATATAAATCTTACACCTTTCACAAAAATTAACTCAAAATAAATCATAAACCTAAAATACCAAAGTATAATTCTAAGGTAAGATGGAGAGTATCTAGGTGATATTGAGTTTGGCAATAGGTTTTCAGATACCATACCAAAAATATGATTTGTGAAAGACAAAAAGTTGATGTTAGACTTCATTAACATAAAAAACTTCTACTCTGTGAAAGACACCATTAAGAGAATGAAAACTCAAGCCATACAGTGGGAGATATTTACAGAACACACATCTGATAAAAGACCTGCATCCAAAATATACAAAGAACTCTTAAAATTCAATAATAAGAAAACAAACAACCCCATTTAAAAATGGGCTAGCGATCTGAACAAATATCTCACCAAGGAATATATACAGACTAGATAGCAAATAATCATATGAAAATATGCTCAGCATCATATGCCAACAGGGAGCTGCAAATTAAAACAACAATGAGATACTACCACGCATCTATCAGAATGGATAAAAAAATCACAAACCCTTAGAAATCAAATACTGGTAAGGATGTGGAGAAATGGAAACTCTCATTCATTGATGGTAGGAATGCAAAATGGTTCAGCTGCTTTGGAAGACAATCTGGCAGTATTATACAGAACAGTTTCACTGATGTTATGCATTTGTCAAAACACAAAGAACTGCACAACACAATGAGCAAATTATAATGCAAACTATTATGGACTTTAGTTAATAATAATGAATCAATATTAGTTTATCAGTTCTAATAAATGTGCTGTACGAACCAGGAACACTTTCTTGCTTTCTGGCACAAGACATTCCAGGACCGTCTTGTACTTGCTTTCTCCCAGCATTAGAATTGTTCATTTCTCTAAGATCCAACTAAACGCTATTGAGTGGAGACTCACTTTAGATTTGTAGATCTTTATATTCAATTTTATATTTTATATTTACATCAATAAATAAATTGAAAATAAAGGACTGGGGAAGATAATCCATGCAAACAATAACCAAAATGAGCTGAGGTAGTTATACAAAATAGACTTCAAGACAAAAACTTACATGCCAGACAAAGAGAATCCATATCTAACGATACAAGAATCAATTCTTCAAGAAAAGTTATGAACATATATGCACTTATCATAAGCCCCCAAATACATAAAGTGAAAACTGCTAGAAATGAAAGATGGAACAAAAAGTTCAACAATAGTGAGAGACTTTAATACCAAACTTGCAGTTACAAAAAAACTAGACAGATGATCAGATAGGAAACAGAAGATTTGACAACACTGTGAAACAACTAGACTTAGACATCTACAGACCATTCCACTCAACAAGAGAACAATGTACATTCTTCTCAAGCATACATGACACATCCTCCAGGATAGAGCATATGTTAGACTACAAAATAAGTCTCAGTAAACTCAAAGAGAATAAAATCATATAAAGTATATTCTCTGGCCACAATGAAATAAAATTAGAAGTCAGTAAGAGAAGGAAATATGGAAAATTCACAAATTTATAGGAAAAAAAACACTTCTAAATAACTAATGGGTCATAGAAGAGGTCACAAGGGAAATTAGAAAATACTTTAAGATAAATAAAAATGAAAATACAACATACATATGTAGTGCTCAGAGGGAAATTTATAGCTGTAAATTCCTACAAAATATAATAAAGTTCTCAAATCAATAACTAAACTTTGCATCCTAAGAAACTAGAAGAATAAAAGCAAGCCAAACCCAAAGCAAGTAGAGGGAAGGAAATAATAAAACCTAGAGCACAGAAAGAAAACAGAAAAATAATAGAGGAAATTGAATAACCCAAAACTTGGTTCTTTGAATAGATCAACAAAATTGGAAAACCTTTAGCTTTACAGACATAGTAAAAATGAGAGAACATTCAAATTATTAAAATCAGGAATAAAAGTGGGGATGTTACTACTGAAATAAAAATATGTTACTGTACAGAAGTAAAAAATATATATGTAAAGTATACTACGAGCAACTGTATACCAAAAAACTAGATAACCCAGATGAAATGGACAGAGTATAAAAAAATACACAAACTACCCAAAATTGATTCAAGAAGAAATAAAAAATCTGAACAAAATAGATGAACACAGGGGAAAGGAAAGAAAAAGAAAATAAGACAAACAAAGAGAGGGAGGCAAACCATAAGAGACTCATAACTATAGAGAACAAACTGAGGGTTTCTGGAGTGGGGATAGGTAACTAGGTGATGGGCATTAAAGAGGCACTTGATGAAATGAGCACTGGGTGTTATATGCAATTGATGAATCACTGAGTTCTACCTCTGTTATAAATTGAATTTAAATAAAATTATTTTTTGAAAAAGCAAAGAGATGGAGTTAGTAATCAAAAAATTTCAAAAAAAGAAAAATCCTAGGATTTTCTTTTCAGACGGCTTCACTGGTGAATTCTACCAAGCATTTTTAAAGAATTAATGCCAATCTTTCTTTTTTTTTTTTTTTAAGATTTTATTTACTTATTCATGACAGGCACAGAGACAGAGAGAGGCAGAGACACAGGCAGAGGGAGAAGCAGGCTCCATGCTGGGAACCCAATGTGGGACTCGATCCCCCATCTCTAGGATCACACCCTGGGCTGAAGGCAGCGCTAAACCGCTGAGCCACCCAGGCTGCCCAATGCCAATCTTTCTTTTACTCTTCCATAAAATAGAAAAGAAAGAAATACTGCCAAACTCCTTCTATCAAAAGCAGTGTTAACCTGATACCAATGTCAGACATCACAGGAAATAAAAGCCTACATATGAATATAAATGCAAATATGTTAGCAAACTGAATCCAGCAGCTTTAATGGGATTACACACCATGAATAACTGGGATTTATTCCAGGAATAAAAGTTTGGTTCAACATATGAAAATCAATGAATGTAATAAACTTTATTAATAAATGATCTTAAAATGATCATTTCCATAGATATAACAAAAGCATCTGGCAACATTCAACATCTTTTCATAATAAAAAAAAATGTTCCATAAACAAGAAATAAAGAGAAATTCCTTACTGATAAAGGGCATCTACAAAAACACATCATGCTTAATTACAAAAGAATGAACTTTTCCCCAAAGACCAAAAATAAGTCAAGGATGCCTGCTCTAGCCACTTCTATTCAACATTGTTAACTATACTGGAATTAAAATAAAAAAATTAATAAAAAACAAAACAAAACATTGTATTGGAAGTTCTAGACAGGACAATTAAGCTAGCAAAATAAATAAAATAAAAAGCATCCAAATTGGAAAGGAAGAAGTAAAACTATTTCTATTTGCAGATAACATAATATTTTATGCCTTAAGTCCTAAAGAAAACACATACACACACACTATAAGCAGGAGCTTGTAAAAGAATTCAGCAAAGTTGCAGGATATAGGATCAATGAGCAAAAATCCACAGATTTATTTTTTTATATTCCAGCTAGTTAACATAAAGTGTTATATTAGTTTCAGGTGTACAACATAATGATTTAATACTCCACTGATATCTTTGCACTTGCAATAGACAATCTGAAAATGATATAAAGATAATTTCTGTTTATAATAGCATTTAAAATTATTAAATACATAGGAACAAATGTAATCAAGGAAGTACAAATCTGTACAGCAAAAACTACAAAACACTGGAAATTAAAGAAAACCTATACAAATGGAAAGATATCCTATGTCCACAGATTTGAAGATGCAGTATCATTAAGATGGTGTTACTCCCCAAGTTTATCTACAGATTCAATGCAAAAACTAACAAAATTTTAATTGCCATTTTCGCAGAAATGGGCAAGCTAAATCCTAAAATTCATACGGAAATTCAAAAGACCCCAAATAGCCAAAGTAATCTTGAAAACAAAAACAAAGTTGGAAGACTCACACTTCCTGATTTCAAAAATTACTACAAAGATACAGTAACCAAAAGAGTGTGGTACCAGCATAAAAATAAAGAGATAAATGGAATAAAATTAAGAGTCCAGAAAAAAACTCATGTCTACATTCTACTGATTTTCAACAAGGATGCCAAGCCTATTCTATTGGAAAAAAATAGTTGTTTCAACAAATGGTGCTGGGATAATTGAAGATCCACATGGCAAAGTATAAATTTGGATCACTACCTCTTTTCATATATATATATAAATTAACTCGAAATGAATTAAAGACTTAAAGGTAAAAGTTAAAAGTGTAAAACTCTTAGAAGGAAACACAGGGGTAAATCTTCATGAGCTTGATTCAGGCAGTGGTTTCTTAAAAAATGACACTAGAAGCACATGTAACAACAACAAAATAAAAATAAATTGGACATTATCATAATTAAAATTTTTTGTGTGTCAAAGAACACTATGAATAAGTGAAAGGATAATCCACAGAATGGGAGAAAATGTTTGCACATCTGATATATAAATATATATATGTATATATATACACACACACATATATAGTATACATATATAAAGAGAAAGAGAGAATTCAAAATATACAACTTAACAAAAAAAACACAACCTAATTTAAAACCTTGCAAAATATTTGACTAGTCATTTCTCCAAACAAGATACACAAATGACAAACACATGAAAAGATGCTCAACACCATTATTTATTAGAGAAATGCTAACCAAAGTCATAATGAGATACCACCCCATAATCACTAGGTTGGCTATAATAGTAAAAAGCAAAAACAAAAACCCCATAAAATAACAAGTGTTAGGGGTACCTGGGTTGCTCAGTGGTTGAGCATCTGCCTTCAGCTCAGGTTGTGATCCCGAGTCCTGGGACTGAATCCCTCTGCCTTCATCTCTGTCTCTCTCTCTGTGTCTCTCATGAATAAACAGATAAAACCTTAAAAATATATATTTATAAAAAAATAACAAGTGTTAGAATGAGGAAAAATTCCCTCATACATCGCTGATGGGAATATAAAATGTGGTAGCCACTGTGGAAAACAATTTGACAGTTCCTCAAAAATTTCAACGTAGACTTACCATCTAATCCAGCAATTCCATCCCTCGGTACATACTCAAGAGAAGTATCCACACAAAATCCTCACCACAAATTATATCAACTAATAAACGGATAAGCAATATGTGGTATATTCTTATAGTTAAACATTATACAGCCACAAAGAAGACTGAAGTACTAACATATGTTAAAACATGGTTGAACTATACTAACTAAATGAGAGTAGTCAGAGAGAAAAAGTCACACATTGTATGTTCCATTTAAATGAAACATCCAGAAAAGGCAAATCTAAAGAGACACTAAGTAGCTTGGTGGTTTCCAGGAACTAGAGGAAGGAAGACATTGGAATTGACTGCTATTAAGATGTTTCTTTTTGAAGTGATAGAAATGTTCTGGAATTAGTACTCACAAAATTCATAAAATTATGAATTTACTAAAAACCACTGAAACGTATATATATTTTTTTGATTTTTATTTATTTACGATAGTCACAGAGAGAGAGAGAGAGAGAGAGAGAGAGAGAGAGAGATGCAGAGACATAGGCAGAGGGAGAAGCAGGCTCCATGCACCGGGAGCCCGACGTGGGATTCGATCCCGGGTCTCCAGGATGGCGCCCTGGGACAAAGGCAGGCGCCAAACCGCTGCGCCACCCAGGGATCCCTGAAACGTATATTTTTAAATGGCGAATTTTATGTAAGAAAAAAAATCAATTGCCAAAGAAAGGTTCTAATTTCTGTCTAGCCTATGGGTTATGCTAACACATTTTTTTTTTTTTTTTGAAAACAACAAATGCAGGCTAAGAATTAGGAAATACTTCTTGTTCTAACTGACATCTCCTGAAGGGATAAACTGCTGGGGCACAGTTTCATGTAATAAGAAATAGAAGAATTGTCCTGTGTAGAAAACAAAAGTAATTATGAATTAAATATATAGAAACTCAGTGAATGGCCAATTCTGGAAAGTATAAGCGACAAATTTCATTTCCTCAATTATGTGTGTGAATTTAAAAGCATCCCTGCTTAGGAAAAGTGGGAGTAATGGTGATGAAAAGTGGATTTTAGTGGGTGTTGTTTGTTGGGTGGTAACTTGCTAGAATAGCAAGCACTAGCTGAGATCTGAAAGATCAAGGTAGAGCCAAATGAGAAGAGAGAAGTGTGTAGAAGCTACAGAACTAGGAAAGGGGACAAAAAAGATTGGTTAAGAGCAGCCAGTTTGGGTGAGTGAGGATTTTTCAGTATTAGTAAAGAAGATGCTAGTCCAGGGTCATTTGTGTGAGTGAGAGAAAGGATTTACTTGAAGGATTTCTGTGCCTAAACTGAAAATGTCAACCAAATAGAGAGGAAAGGAAAAGGGGGAGAAGAGGGAAGAGGAAGAAGATGGAAGTGAGGAAGAGAAGGAGAAAGGAGAGGGGGAAAGGAAAGATGACCAGAACTTTCTTGTCAATGTACCAACATGGTAAAATTGAAGAAACAAGGCTTACTCTGTGAGGAAGAAGACAATGTGGGAGGAGAAAAAAGACAGTAAAACAGAGGAAATGCCTAGTAAAAATCAGACTAGTGACTTTGATTTATTTGCATCAACTACATGTAAGCAGTGTGAAAATTACCCACATATCCATTATCTGCATTTTATAGATAAGAATATAGGAAACCATTTGTCGTCCTAGTGGCTCCTTACAAATGAGTCAGAATTACCCAGAGGGCTTGTTAAAACCCAAGCTGCTGATCCTTCCTAGATCTTCTCAGGCCTGGGACTGAGAAGGAACCCAAGACTGTGCAATTCTGACAAGGTCCCCGTGTGGCTGACAGCTGCTGGTTCAGAGACCACACCCTGAGAATCACTAATGTAGAACAGCAGGGTGCAAAGAAAGAAATCCTGGTGGCCTGTGACTCTAGTGTCTGTAAAAGGATGGATGAGAGTAGAGAAGGCCGACCATGAGCCAGTCATTTACAGAACACGTGCCTACCTTGTGCTAGGTACTAGAGATGCAAGATGGAAGCAGAACAGGCAAATGGTTACTCTCATGTAATACTAATGCCTATGCACTTGTATCTCAATTTTTGATAGTGACGTTATTTTTGTTCGAATTTTACATGCTAATTGTTCTTATATGTAACCATGGAAATCCAGGATTAGTAAAATGTATTGTGAATTTCAATCCAAGATATACAATTTTGTATATATCAGATTCTGTTATGAGAAGAATGGTACAATAAGGATATGTTGCAATAAAGTCTATTAAATGAGGGCATGAGGATCAAACAGCAAAAGCCGGAGCAGATAAATCAAGAAACCCCAGTAGACCTATGCCCCAAGGGTTAAAAGCTAAAAAAATTGAGTCGGTTGCTTAATTTCCAAATAGTCTTTATGTGAAAGGAGAATTTCTTTAAGAGGCCTGAAGTGAAAACAGACCAGAATTAGCAAATAAAAATATAGGATACTCAGTTAAATGTGAATTTCAGATATACAATGAGGTTGGTTTATTGTTTTGTTTTGTTTTGTTTTTTATGTAAGTGTTGTGTATTATTTGGAACAAACTTATACTAAAACCTTTCTCATTATGTACCTGAAATTCACATGTCACTGAGTGGTCTGCATTTTATCTGGAAACTCTAATCTAAATGGACTTTGACCAAACATTCATTCAGTGAACATTTAATATGTCATTAGTCTTATGAAGAGGATAGAAGCACAGAAGATATCCTGTGCCACGCATGAGACAATAAATAATAAAATGATGTCCAAATGGCAAAGGCTTTTTGGGGGATCCCTGGGTGGCTCAGTGGTTTAGCGCCTGCCTTTGGCCCAGGGCATGATCCTGGAGTCCTGGGATCGAGTCCCACATCGGGCTCCCTGCATGGAGCCTGCTTCTCCCTCTGCCTGTGTCTCTGCCTCTCTCTCTCTCTCTCTCTCTCTCTCTCTCTCTGTGTGTGTGTGTGTGTGTGTCTCATGAATAAATAAAATCCTTTAAAAAAATGGCAAAGACTTTAAGTAAAATGGAGAGGGAGACCAATGTGACTGGAAGAGTCAAGGAAGGGGCACTCCATCAGCAAATACAACTTCATCTGCTACTGAAGGTAAGTAGAATTTGATAAGCCAAAAGCTGGTAACAAAGCTATGTAAAAGAGGTAAACAGCATGAATATGAAGTGTAGCATCTGGACCAAGGACAGCAGGCAAATGGGAAAGGAACGAGATCACTTGTGACAGATTGAGCCAATTCCCTCACCAGCTGTATGGCATATAAGACCTCTTAGAGCACAATTACTGACCCTCATCAATATTTCAATATATATCCATGACCATCAACTGTATCCCCATTTTGTTTCAACTTCACTAGAACCACATGGAGAGATTTGAATGCAAAGCACACCATAGGATATCCAGACAGTCTGAGCTTTTAAGACAAAGAAATAGAATCTGGTGGTTGGGATGCTTTTATAATTACAAAATAAGTGCATCTCTGGTCCAATGCAATCTCTGATTCCAGTTTGAAATGAAGGTCTGTGCTACAGCATCTTGGAGTCAGTAGATCTGGGTCCTGTCTCTTGAGTATTGCTCACAAGTGACAGTCTTTGGGCTTCAGTTTCCCAGCTGTAATGTGACAATCTGAGATTATATGATCTTTCAGGGCCCTTCCAATTTAACATTCAGTGATTAATTGAATAAATCATCCATTCATTAAACACTTACTGAGAGCCTGCCATATGTAAGGCAATTTGTTAGGAGCTGTGATGGATACAAAGGGAGTTATTTATTCATAGTTATTTATTCATCATTAGGCAAAACTCTGAAGCAAATAGTTTGCTCCCTTTCCCCATCTTTATGCTGAGAGACCTACTTGGGCACTCCATAGAGGGTCTGGCCTCTGGCCCACTGAACTCAGCTTGCCAGGATTTGTTCTGCTGCCTCTCCTTTATTTTACTCCCTCCTCTAAGTTTTCTCAAGGAAACTCCCCACCCATCTGCATTTCATTCACTGGGGGTTCCTGGCCTCAGCTCTCTGGAGTGAGAATTAATTCATCTGATGAACTCAAAGGTGTCAAAACCCTAAACAGGGAAAGAGGGGGGCTTACATCGAAGTACCTGAAAGTAAAGGGGGCCTTACTTTTTTTTTTTCTATAGACTCGTGGCTTCAATTGGAAGAAATTCATTCAGATTAAACAAAGCCAATAGAAAGAAAATAAACATTTCTCAGGGTTAACTAGTGCTAGGACAGAGCTAAGTGCTATCATGCATCACCTTATTTGATCTGCATAACCATCTCGTGACAACAGTTTATTATCTTATAGATAAAGCTGAGACAGGGAATAGGCAGTAAACTTGCCTTAGGGCAAAAACACCAGTGCCATGGGTGGTCTAGATTCCTCTGAATACCACATGGATGCTCTTTCCACAGGCATGGTTCCAGGTAGCCAATATGTTTCAAATAGCTGTGTGGCATATCAGCTAGTAACAGTTGAAGTAACAAACAGTGTTTAAAGAATAGATCAATTTCTTTATAATAATGTCAACTTCAATGGCTTCATTCCAACATGCTTTTGTTGCTGTTGTTCAAAGTAGATTTACAGCCCAAGGTGAGGCGTTACCTATAATTCCTGCCACAGCAATATTTGCTCACACGATGCCATACGTCATTCGTATTATAGCTGGAACAAATACTGGAAAGTACTAAATGGGAATCAGTTGAGTGTGGGGATTCTTTGGCAAGTGAGCTTCATTCTAGTCCTGTATATTTGTAAGGCTGGCCCGCATCTTTAAAGGAGGGGCTTGTGTGTGACACAGGTGGGAGAGGAAGCAGGTAAGCAGAAGGAGAAAGAAAAAGAAAGAGAGGGAGAGAACACAAAACACAGAGAGCTACAAACAGCTCTCTAATACCCATAAGGAGTTAATTTGGACACCGTGACTTTAAGGCAACTGAGCTTTTTAATGATTTATATAGCAAAAGGAGAAGCTTTTCGAAGTTGTATTATTATACATGTAGCTGTCTTTTTAATCTTTTTATGACCTAGGGTCTCCGTGATAATCATATAGTACTTTGTAAATACAGCAATGCCCTTGAGGATAATCATGTGTTCAAGGATGTATGTCTCTACCCTAATGAGCTCCTGATCACTTTGTTTTTTTGTGGTCGTGGGCATTTTAACAAATGAGTTCTATTTCCCTTGGCTGGCAGGAGGGAGCTTGGAAGAAAAACTTTTTCGGGTATAGGATACATACCGAACCATCAGACTTACCAGGTTAAAAATTCAAGGAGAGCATGGTTGAGCCAGAAAGGACAATTAGAAAAGTGAAACCAGAATATAAGCCTGAACAATGATTCCTGGTGCAAACCAAAGCAAAGATTTAAAAAAATGGGATGAAGGAATGAGCTTTGGAGAGTTAGAGAAAGGAGACTCCCAAGACGAAGTCTATGGATGATGAGCCAGACCCTGCTCATCCTGTTCGGGGTGTGACTTCTTTATAGGCAACAATGTTCCCTGATTGTCTCTGATACTGTTGTTTTTCCTGGGTTCTCTGACTTCTCCTCCCTTGCTATTTTATCAGTCTCTATTGCCACCTTCCAAGGCAGTGTCTATGTAGGAACCCCTCTTGGCCCTTTGAATCATTTGCTACAGGTATGGATTTGAAAAACAAAGACAGTTAATAGAACTGTAAGTTAAAAATGAATGAACAGGCTGTCTGTGAGGGCCTAAAGGTAGCACAGTACTCATGTTTGGGTCTATCCATGACATCTATTGTAGCTATTTAGATAACTTCTTGGTTTGTTTATGGATTTCATCTATGCTTTAGACAGGGAGATGGTCTAATATAGATAGATAATTGCATTCATTTCCTCAAGCTTCCATAATGAAGTGCCACAAACTAGATGGGTTAAACAACAGAAATTTATTTTCTCACAGTTCTGGAGCCTAGAATTCTGAGGTCAGGATGTTGGCAGGGTTGACTCCTTCCAGGGGCAGTGGGGGAAAATTTGTTCTACGTCTCCGCCCCCCAGCTTCTAGTGGTTTGCTGGCAGTCTTTGGAGTTCCTCAACTTGGAGATGTATCTCCTAGATCTCTGCCCTCATCTTGAACATGATATTCTTCATATCTGTGTCTGTGTCCAAATGTCCCCTTTTTATAAGAACACAGTCATATTATATTAAAGTCTGCCCTAATGACCTTGATTATATGGAAAGATCCTATTTTCAAATAACATCACATTTATAGATGTGTGGGTTAGGGCTTCAACATCTTTTGGGAGTAGGGAAAGGCACAACTCAACCTATAACAATAATGTGTTTGTGTGCATGTATTCTATAAGGGAAAAGGAGCGCTGCTTAGGCTCCTATATAAATATGACCTCTGTGAGGTGTGCCTTTTCTTACTCAAGTGTCCAGTTATAAAAGCCAGACTCATCAAATCTGGGCAGACCACATGACTCGGGGACTTGGTCCTCTGCTCTGCTTGAGACTAGAAGATGCCAAGGGCTTTCTAGGCAGGTGTATTGGGAAGGAGAAGAGTGCACTCAGGACCTCAGAAATTAGACTAAAGATCTTCTGCCAATACATAACCAAGCAGAGTTCCCTCCAATATCCCTACATCTGTACTGAGCAGTAAGGGGCAGGGCGGGGAGAGAACGTATAAATAAGTTAAGAAATGTAAAAGTATTGGTTTGGAGTGAAAAGAAATAGGTCAAGATGATATTAAATAAGGATAAAAGAGCATTTTTGGTGAGTTGTAGTTGTTAGTAGATCCCAGAAGTACTTGTACATTTAACTGAATAATTACTGATGCGAAGAATTTCCTTGCATAGTCATTTATTCAACAAATACTCATTGAGCACTTACCATGTGACAAGAATTTGGGTGACTGGGAATAAAATGGTGAATAAATCACAATCTTTCTTTTAAAGTAACAGTAAATGAGTGGCTGCTAAGTTTTTAAGGTGAGACCTGAGATCAGATTCCATCTGCAGTCTGTCTGCACTTGTTTCCTTATGCATAAAATGGAGGCAATAATAATACCTAACTCACAGTGTTATTATTAGAATTAAGCTAGCTATTATATGGAAAGTACTTAGCACACTGCCTGGAAAACATTAAGTGCCAATGAATACAATTATCTGTATTACGATATATTCATAATTAATATTATTATTTTATCTATAGCATGGGGGAAAGAAGAGTTAATTCTGGTGGGACCAGCCTAAGAATGGAATCACCAAGGAGATGATATTCAACCTGGCCCTGGAAGTCTGGGTTAGGATGAAAGTTAAAGGGTGGAAATATAATAATAAACAGTACTCCATCCTTTCTACCATAAGCACCAAATTTGTTCAGAATTAAAATGCTTTTGCATTTTAGTCACAACTTTATAGCAAACTTTAAAGAAAAAGAGAATTTGTCATTTTTGCTCAGACTTGTAAATTATAGATATATAATTTTTATATTTATATATAAATATAATATATATATATTTTTATATTTATATATATAAATATATAGCACTTCAGAGGGTAATGAAGGGGGAATAGAGTAAGGGAATATAATTGGAGACATAAAAAGAATAATTCAAAAAGTATATATGCCATTTGTGCATCTAAGAATTATGTTTTGCAGGACAATATCCTCTGCTGAACTACCTATAGTTTTACTCACCAGTCAGAATTGAGGCTTCATAATAAGCTACTGACCATCAAAAAGAGTAAGCAGAGGTACACAATCACATAATTTATCAACAGGTAAGTGCACACAGAGGAAGGCAATCTTTAAGCCTCTACCTTCAAAGCTCAAGAGTAACTTAAAGCCCATCTGACAGAAAGTGACAACACACAAGTTTGATGTTGGAAAACTGGCCATGTAAAGCACAGTTCAAAAATCCTTAAAGAGCACTGCCACAGGTGACAAATAAGAATGAAAATCAAAAGGAGAAAATTTGGAGAGAACTTAAACTTCAGTAAGACCCTCAAACATCTCTGGAGAACTGACTATAAATAACTTTGGGGAAAAAATTACAGAAATAAAAGAGACAAGATGAAATGTAGAAAATATTATTCAAAGGGTGGTGTGGTAGGAAAATTAACTTTAAAAGATAAAACTAACTTACAAATTATGATACTACATATCATTCTTAATACTTTAAGAAGATAATTTTAAAACAGAATTTTTCATATTTCAAAATAAGAAAAATTAGGATGGGGGAAATGAAAAAGGATGGTTAGCCAAGAGTGGAAACTGTGGAATATGTATATATGTATACATATATATACACATACACGATGATATATTACATATATGTAATCAAAAGAATGCAAATTTTTCTCTATCCCTTGAAGAAGAGAGTATTATTACTTGAGGCCAAAAAAAAAAAAAAAATCAAAGAAGATAGTCACAACCCTTGTAAAGATTTTGTAATTATCTACAAAGAAACAAAATATTTAGGGAGAATGGTCAGCATTTTAGTTTATCTCTCTAAAGGGTTAATGTGTTGACTCTGTCTCTGCCTCTGAGAAATATGCCGTCAATAAATAGCCCACACTATGCACCCAGTCCTTAGTGGACCTACTGATCAATAAACCATGAGTGGTCTCCCTTAGCATGGTTTTTCAGTCACTAACTCTGTTGACAAAACAAACCCTCCTTGCCCAGGCGGAAATTTGCATCTCATTTATTAATCCAATAAGCATAATCAAACTCCTGGTATTAGGATCTGAGAATACTAAAATACATAAAGGGAAACGTTGTTCTCAAAGAGCAAGTTAACGGAGAAGGTCATTCAGTTGTGGTATTACACTAGTGGTCATCTAGAGCTCTGCATGGTTAATCTGAAGGGGGAAAATGTGTGAGACTGACTACCCTGGCAGGACTAAATTCTGTTTTTTAGTGACAAAGGCAAAATAGCTAACATATTTGTTCCAGGTTAAAAGTGAGTATGAGGCTTTTTGGGGTTATCGGATGACTCTTGTTTTGGTGTGTTTGGTTGTAGCCAGTGTTGTAATCCATAAGTGTGTTCTCACCTTGGGAATGAAAATGGACTGTTTGGGAAACAAGGTTCCGGATATGGAGAGGGTTTCAAGCAGACACTCTCACGTGAAAGGGGATAAGTGGCAAGAGCATGGAACCAAAAGGAAAATAAGTGGCATCTGGCAAGAGCATGGAACCAAAAGGAAAATAAGTGGCATCTGAAAAGGAAACAGGTTGGGGTAAATTCAAGTGGCAGAGAAAGTATGAGAAGCCTGAGTCCTTTATCCAGTGGGACTTGAGGGGCAATGATCCCTTTCTGAGCAGACATCTCTGTGACTGATTGCTCCTATCTGGAAATCTCATATAATGGGTTATTCATTCCTGTAGGATATCTTTTCCTAAAGTGTGTTTTGTAAAAGACTAGTTCCATTAAATACTAATCCATGAACATGAAAAATGGGTTTCTTGGTTAAATAATTGGAAAACTCATGTTATATCTGTATTGATTCTGCAGGATATATAATTCACTCAGATGATTTAGGAGTTCTTAATTTCATGTGTATGTGCATGGGTGTGTGTGTGCATGTGTGTAATATATGTGTGATGAAACTCTTTGGAAGTCAGGTGAAGCCTATGAAACCCATTTCAGAAAATACATAAAATGAAATGCATAAAGATTATAAAAGGATACCAATTAAGTTAAAATTCAGTTAACAAATTTTTTTTAAAAGTTTTAGTTTTGGAATAAATATTAAATATGCTTCTATACTACATCATCTAAATAGTATGATCAAGCATCAGGTCTCAAAATGAACATAGTTTCAAACCACTGATAACAATGAACAATATTTCCAGATATCAAAACTGCAGTATGATGTGAAAAAAAACTGATACCTGCTGATGACAGTCAGGTACTGTGAATGCCTTTTACTTACATTCATAACTGAAGGAAGTGATAAATTTCTTTCAGATGGTGAAAATAAAGGGGTAAGTTTTTTACTAAGCCAGTTCATAGCGCAGTCTTTTTTTTCCCATTCAAGCTCACTGATCCTCTCTTTGCTATCTATAATGTCATTGAGGTCCTTGAACCCCAGGAGAAGAAAATCCCTAAAGATAGACTTTAATGTTGCAATTTCTTAAGGAAGTGCAGGCAGGGTTAATAAAACAATCAAGGGATGCAGAAACACCCAAGGGGAGAGCAACAACAAAGAAGCCTGTGGTTGAGTGGAGGGAAGAGGAATAGTGTTTCTAGAATGCAGGGAGGACTGAAGCCATGGGGAGGACCTGCCCTATAAGACCTACCATCATAGAAGAAGTCAGCCACTGCCACTTCACTGACACCAAAGCAGGGGGAAAAAAAAAAAAAGCTGGGAAGAAAAATTCATTCTCCTCGTGCTGTTTTATCTTCTGCAGATCTTCTATTGGCCAAACTCCATAAAAGGTCAGCTGGCACAAAGCCTGGGTAAAACTTTTCCCAAGGGTTAGCCTCCAGGGGATCCACAGCAGGGCAAAGAAAGATGGATAATAGCTTGGTGTGGCAAGGAATATGAGAAAAACTACCACACTAGCTAGGGCAGATTTTTCTGATACTTCAATATGCACCGTGCTCACTCAATATATATAATTATTAATTTAACAAGGGGTGTTTATCAAAGCTATCTTATCTCAGGATCCAGTTTTCAAGGGTCATCATGGAGGATTAATATTCTGTAGAACACAAGTTTGCAGATGCCACTCTAGGATTTGCTGGAGATATGTGTATTTTATAACATCAAGTTATTTAGCTATCTAGCTAGGGTAGCATATTAGTTAGCAAACACCTGTGAGAAACCAAAAAGACCTGATTTGTGGAATAGCTACAATTATTTGGCAGCAGTGAGAACCAAGAATGAATACAATGGAAGGAAAATATATCCATACAGCCTCGATAACTTACCCTGGTTTTTGTTGTTGTTATTGTTGGTTGGTTGGTTGGTTGGTTGGTTGGTTGGTTGGTTGGTTTTTTGGATTGTTTCGGTTTTTGTTTTGTTTTGGGGGGATTTTTTGTTGCTTTTTACTAGAAGAGATAGTTGAGAAAGTATCCATTCCATCATAACATTATAGAAAGCCCATCCCCTCATACCTAGTTCAGGAACTCCAGACTCCTTGTGTGGCAAGCAGTTCGCACATCCCAAGTCGTCAGCATGGATCCTGGGCAGATCAGAGTGTTCTACAGCCTTTTCACTGAGGACATCAGCTTGTGGTAATCACTCTGATCACAATATATCTTTCAAACATCATGAATAAACCATTGTGTACCTGTCACTGAAGTTACCTCTCACTGGCATAGCACCTTAGTCCAGGTTAGCTAAATGCTAAAAATTACTTTGTTGAGAGGTAGAGAAGAGCCATAAAGAAAGAGGTGTTAGTTGATTGCTTGCAAAAAGGGCCAATCTCCACTCTTTCCTGCATCCACACCATTTGCAATGTGGCTTTGCAGCTCCTTCCTTTAAGGAGTGGAGTCAGTTTCTCACTTCCTGTAAATGGGATGCCCTTACAATTTGCTTTGGACAATAAAATATTGCAGGGAATACAGTATACCAGTTCTGAGCCCAGGCATTAAGACTTTTTCTGCATCTGCTCGTTGTCTTGGAAGACTGCCCAGCAGCCATGTGAACGAACCAGAGCTAGCCTGCAAGAGGATGAGATACCATGTGGATCAGCATCAAGTCAGACCATTTGTCCTAGCCAAGGCCTCAGATGTGTGAGAGCCAAGTCAAAATCAGTAAAGCTGGTCTACAGCTGACCTGAGCTGACCACAAATTAATACAGAAGTCTAGCCAAGACTAAAGCAGTACCCAGTAGACTCCAAATTATATTGCTGACCCACTCAAACATCGGTAAAATAAAAGCTTGTTGTTTTCAGCCACTGCTTTTGGGGATGGTTTGTTATGCCCCAATAGCTAATTGATAAGTAAAGCACAGAATAGAACTCTATCTGGGCTCATTGTAGTTCACAATTTTTAAAAACAATTACCGAAAGGCATGTGGGTAGCATAAAAACATCAGGTTTCTTGTCCTTGAGAAATTAGTAGGAGATTCTGACAGGAAATACAATACAAGAGCAATAAAAAACACATTCTTAAGGATCCTATGTCATGTTGTCTAAAACCTTGAATTTCTCAATGCTAGAGCAACAGTGCTTATGACCTGGCAGCTTCTAACCTCCTCGTGGAATCTTAGTGAATGTGTTTTGTGTATGGGCAGGAGTTTTAGGGTCATGGTCCACCTCTGGCAACTGACTGGTGAGCATCTTGACACAGTAGACTTATAGAAAAGCCATTCCAAAAGCTTTTAGTAAGTACATGGGCAACCGTACAAAGAATAATGACTCCTGCCAATAAAAAAGTATTTTTTTATAAGACAGTCCCTGAGAAATTGCTCTACCAAGTCAGAAAAGCTTTCTTTAAACAGCAAGTTTAAAGCTGTACAGGAGGACTATGAAGGGTTAAGTGTTATAGTGCCAATGCTGACAAGAAAAAAAAAATCAAGAACAGCTATGGAAGTAAGAAGTAGGAAGCTTTGGAGTAGCACACTTCAATCAGTTAGCAACCACTAGAAAAAGCATAGGCTTTGGCACCAGATGGTCCTGGATTTAAACTTCAATTTTGTCCCTTACAACGTATAAAGCCTTGTCCATATTGCTTACTCTCTGAGTCTATTTCATGTTTTAGGAGATGGTAAGAGCAATGCTTGCCTCAGAGGGTTATTCTGCAGGTTAAATGAGATAGTAGCTATCAAAAAATTGACACAGTGGCTGGCATATAGCAAGTGCTCAATAAATTGACATTGCTAGTTCCTTATGCTGAAGGCACAGCATAATCTTCATGAATACTTTGGCTATCATAGTGTTTCAACTGAACAGAGTTTTTATCAAGAGCTCAATCATACTCTTCGGAGGCAGTAAAAAGCATGACTGTGAGTTGTAGATAATAAGCAAAACTGAGAAAGAATGCATCTTTGTTTGATGCTGTTAGTCACCGTCCAGGAACCCTCCAATTTTCAAAGGATTGCATTCCAAAACTAAATTTGAGTCATATTCTGGAAACAATTTTATAGACGGTGGTTAGATTCTCAAGCCACCTCAGAAGAGTATACTTAACCCAAAACATGGTTGACTAAAGTACCTGAACTCTGAGTCCCAGGAGCAGAGCCTCATGTGGTAGAACAGAAAGTTACCATGAAGAAGAGGAGAAGGGAAATGTGGAGGGGAAAAAAAAAAAAAAAAAACTCAAAGTATCGGATAAGTGAAAATAGCTAACATTTATGGTGCATCCTTTAGGTTCCAGGCATTGAGCTATGTGCATAGCAGTTTTATTATTTAATCCGTATAGCATCTCCTTGACATAGGCATTTCCCCAATAAACATAAATAAACAGCAATTAAAACAACCTAGAAGTTCAAGAAGATTAAGTAATTTATCCAAAGTCACATAACAAGCAACTAATGAAAGAACATTTTCAATGTGGTAAAGTCAGTGACTAATCAAGACGTGATCAGGAAACAAGACTTCAGCTAATGGATTTCAGGAGGAGTTACCTTCATATGTGGAGTATCCTTTACAGGTATTGGCTAAAAAATAGTTTACAGAAGTGTGTGCCTATACATATGCACACTTATATACACAAACAATTTGTCTATTTAAATATATGTAATTAAATGAAATCTAGACAAATGATACACAATTTTTCAAATAGTACAGGAAGATATAAAATGAAAGTTAAGGAACTCCCACCACCTAAAGTTCTATCTGTATTCTTCCAGTAAAGCATATGACTACTGCACATACACAAAGGAGAATTTATACTGCATGCTGTGTATATTACTTAATGATACACCTTAAAGCTCTCTCTACATCATCAATAGGTGAAACTCATTCTTTTCACAGATGCAGAATATTCTGTGCAAAATGTTAACTTATTAGTAATTGCTATTGATGGAGAATTTTGTGTTTTCCAATTGTTTGCTATTGCAAGGTATATCCCATTCAGATAACTTACTTGTGCAGCATATCATTAGGGTAACTCCTGAACTGTGAAGTTACTGGGTCAAAGGTCTTATAATTAAAATTTTTGATTAACAATGTCAAATTTCCTTTCAAAAATGTTGCACCAGTTTCTAGTTCCACTTATACTGTCTGAGATAACTTCTTTCTTCACAACCTCACCAATGCTAAATATTACTGGATTACCTTTTTGCCAAACCCAATACAAAAACTGTATCTTAGTTTGACTTTCAGTATGTGTGATATTCATGATTTGTATATGTTTACTAGTTATCTGTACTTAACTTTTCTGTGAATTGTTTTCACTTGGTAGTTATCTTTTTGCCCATTTTTTTAACTCACATCTTTTTTCTTATTGATTTGTATAAGCTTTTTCAAAATTAACAAACTGCCTCTTTGTTTTTCATGCCTCTTGCGTATTTTTTTTCTTTCTACTAATCAGCCACCTCTTCGACTTCAACTTCATCTTCTTATGCAAATTTCTGATTATGATCTGACTTTCTGTTAAATTATCTTGCAAGAGAATATGTTCTGGTTATGCTATTAGGAATATTCTATGAAGTTTGGGCAGCCCGGGTGGCTCAGCGGTTTAGCGCCACCTTCAGTCCAGGGTGTAATCCTGGAGACCCAGGATTGAGTCCCAAATCTCGAATCCCATGTCAGGCTCCCTGCATGGAGCCTGCTTCTCCCTCTGCCTCTTTCTCTCTCTGTGTCTCTCATGAGTAAATAAATAAAATATTTTTAAAAATTATTTTTAAAAAAGGAATATTCTGCGATGTGTAAGAGTTTCATTTCCTCTAGTGAAGTGACACATTAGCAATCTAGTTTTTAAATATACTGCTCAGAATTATGTATGTCCGTGTACATAAGCTTGTTTTGAATCTTTGTTATTTTGAATTCTCAAAGATAGATCCAATTTTGGTGAGCAAAGAAAACATTTTCTTTCTTATTATTATTTTTTTTTTTTTGTAATTCCAGCATAGTTAATATACAGTGTTAAGTCTGTTTCAGGTAGGAAATCATTTTCTGATCCTACAAGACTGAGAGCAACACATGGGGTCATTGTTAATGCCACATTCATGCTAACTCTCCAAGGTAGCTCAGTGTGTCCCATATGGCTGCCAATCACTTTCTTCTGGAAATTGCCAACCTTGCCTTTACCTCTTCATTCCAACTTTTTAGAGAGCACCTGGGCATCAACAGAAGAAAAATGTAGAGGTAGGGCTCTGGTCATTGTTATCTTTGTAAACCAGGAAGAATTCTGGGGAGATGGATTGTTCGGGAGCATGAGGCAGCTTTTAACATTTAAAGAGAATTAGATGCTGCACTGGGAGGATTCAAGGGATTTGGAACACTGAACCTCCAAACTCTGTGCTCCTCCTGAGAGCCTTGTAAAGGTTCACATTTACTCATCTCAGTTCACAATTATTAATAATTAACATTGATTACATATTTTGCAGCTTCAAAACTATAGTCTGTCAAACAAATAATTAGTAAATACATAATTTGAAACCTTGCAGTCTTATTCAAGCTCATGAAAAACCTGTTGCATTTTTAAATAATTTTATTATAATTTTACATTAAAATCTTCAAATAATAAGGTAAATCAGCCTAGTACTATATCTAAAAGATAAAAAATGACCATTCAACAGGATCAGTTACCTCTGCAGGGTTGTAATTAGACATCAGGACTAATTTTAGTCCTGAGTGTTACGACAGAAGAACTTCCTGTCATTTTACAAATTATCTAATTATGTTTGGGGGAAATGCCAATTCTATGACCCTATAATTTAAAAAATAACACTTATAAGTGGATTATATAGTCTTTCCCCACAACTCTATAGGAACATTGATTCCCTACTCCTCTGTCATTAAACTTTACGTGCTTCTTAGGTGAGAACCACATTCTTCAAGCATTTGGCATATGAATACTCAGTTCCTATGTGGTCTATAACATTATCATGTTGTGTATAAGGAATGAGAGTTGTTGGGAAAAAAAGCAAAATACTCAAAACTCTGAGCTATAGCTAATTATTTTCAGTTTTTAAATTTTGAGATCCCAATTTATTATGTACATACATGTGTATCTATACCATTTACCAACTGACAAGTATTACCATTTATAAATACATGGTTCATATATAATGAAGTACAGCTATAAATTAATATATAGAATTAATATATCTATGAGTTGAAATTTACTTATGATTGCATATAAACAAAATTATTAAATAAGACAATATCTGTACAGAAAATATACAAATAGCATAACGTATGGCATTATTCATTCAAAACACATATTATTTGAAAAGTATCAAACATTTTTAAAAGTCCTCCTTGTAGCAAAATGTGTTTGTGCTTATTTGTGCAATCCCCTTTAATACATCTGTGGACAAAGGAAAGCATCCTTGATTTTCAAGGGCAACTACAACCTGGTTCCAATAACTAGAGTTTAGAAAATGCTCATTTTTCCTTTAAACTCCTCAGAGAACAAAGATTCTCTAGCTACAGATCTTTAATAGCTTCTGTCTAGATTCAGGTAGATTACACAATATAAAGTATAAACAGCAGATGTTAATTTGAATTTAAATGCAATTGAATTGTCCATCAAAAGGAACATCGCTCCAATTTATAATTAGCCTCCAAATAAATGAAAACCTATTCCTGTCTAAAATGAAGCTTAGGTCTGTTTATAGAACAGTCATGAGATCATGTGCTTCCACTGCTTACAGACAGAACCCACTCTTCCCTAATGGACTTTTAAATCCATGTAACTGTCAGCAAAGAAAGAACAAACTAAGTGGGCATATGATACTACATTAGCCAAACTTCCCCCTTCCTCCAGCAATCAGGGGGTCTGATATGGTCTTTGTGCCCATCTGCATTTTCTAGAATGAACTCAGACTCTAACCAGAGAAAACTGGGAAATATAAATCTTCCCATGCAGTTTACCTTAATATCAAAACGAAATAGAAGTGATCACAGTTTTCCTCATGATGAAATGTCATTATAAATGGTCATTTATTTGTATCTGGGTTGGAAGATTAGAGAGTCCTATGAGAATTTCTAACATGTCATCTTTTCTATAACAGTTTTGTTCTGCCCATAAGTAAAATAGAGGAACCAGACAAGAACAGATGCCAAATTCCCTCATTATGTATATTCTAAACACAAGTGTCTTCAGAATCTACAAAAACCTGAACACATTCAAGAACTCAGTTAAATAATCATTCTGCATGCTGCTAGCAATATTATATTACTTCCTGACCTTCAGACATGTCTTCATGTGACCTTTTCCTCCTTTTCCATTAAATGTTTTAAACGTCTCTGCTTGTGAAGCCTTCCAGACTCTGTGCTTTTCAACTTTGTCCTAATCCCCCTAATACCTCTCCCACTGCATCACCTTTCCCTTCTCTCTGTCAACAAGAGATTCCTTGACCCTATTTTGCCTTAAAAACACATTCATTTAAGTCAGACTTTTTACATTTAAAATGGTCTAATTACTAAATAGCTACCATCTTTTTTTTTTTAATAACAAGATTTAGGCAGGGAGAGAGAAATGATTAGTCCCCATAACCAGACATCAGTATAATGTACAGCTTGACATCATATTGCTTATGGTGCTTTTAACAGTTTTCTCCATGGTGACACACATGGATGACATTCTGATCAATGACCCAATCTCATAAGTGAACCCAGGTATGGGAGCAACCATCAGTGTGCCAGACACAACTCTACACCACCTTTCTTTCCCACTCAAGGAGCAAAATAGAATGTAAATGAATAAGACCTACTTCCTTATACCAGTGATCAGGATTGTTTTAATTTCTTAA
The DNA here is from genome assembly GCF_053574225.1 of Canis aureus. Lineage (NCBI taxonomy): Eukaryota > Metazoa > Chordata > Mammalia > Carnivora > Canidae > Canis > Canis aureus. The sequence goes on along the minus strand of NC_135642.1, from coordinate 18,269,246 downwards.
AACAAAAAGGGAAACACCTTGCAAATGTTGACACTGTATTAATAGAAACAAATTATTTACCACGTACCACAGAAATGATCACAGCTTATCAGTGTGTTGTGTCTCTGTGGTTAAGATTACTTGCTACAGACTGTTATTTTCTCATATACTTTCTCTAAACCTTGTCATTCACCAAACAATGTTAAGCATACCACAAGAAACCCTTTATTGATTTTGTAGCTAGGTTTAAAAATAAGTGATTTCAGAAAAATCCAATCAGATATATAAGAGTTTTTGAATTAAAAAATTAGGAACAGATAAGCACAGAAAAATATCAAATGTGGGTAGAGTTAAACCTAATCACAGTAGAAAAAGAGAACCAAAAACAGATTACAAACACTTGGAGTTAATAGATCAATCTACCCATTCCTCAAAACAACTGGCATCAGATAAACTCTCAAAAAGCCAATCTGCCAAGTTGTCGACTAGCATTTGTGATACTCTAGAACTGTGCTGTTCAATAAGGTAGACAGTAGTCAGCTGTGACTATTCAAATATAAATGAAAATGAACTAAAATATACCAAATTAAAAATTCAGTTCTGCAGTCACACTAGTCCTACTCATAGCCTATAGTTTCAGATGCTGTCCAACTGAACTTTAAGAAAAGAAAAATGGAGGTTCCTGGGTAGCTCAGTTGGTTAAGTGTCTGTCTTCAGCTCAGGTCATGACCTCAGGGTCCTTGGATTGAGCCCCACATTGGGCTCCCTGCTCAACAGAGAGCCTGCTTCTCCCTCTCCCTCTGCCACTCCCCCTGCTTGTGTTCTCTCAGTGTCTCTATACATATCAAATAAATAATAAAATCTTTAAAAAAGGAAAAGAAAAATGTTCTGTATTCATGCTGTCCAATATGTGTAGTCCCCTACCAGTGGCTACTGAGCATTTGAAATGTGTTTAGTACAAATGAAGAACTGAAACTTTAATATAAATTAAATTAAATTTAAATAGTTATATGTGGCTAGTGTTCTATACATATAGAACATTTCCATCACTGAAGAAAGTTCTATTATACAGTGCTACTCTAGAACCATAGGATCTCTTATGCTGGGATGCTAAGAAAGGGAATGGGATAGTGTAAAAAACAAGAGTGATGCTACAGCAGAAAAATAATATTTTTTCACTACCTACTATCTGCCAAGCACTTTGTTAATACGCTTTCCATTTGTCACTTCACTTAATATTCACAGCCCCAAAATTGCTATTGACCTAACAGCAGAAGCTTGGAAAATGTTTGAGTCCATATCTATGTGATATCTCATGCCATCCTCTTTCTACTACTCCTTGACACAGTATAGTTATGGCTACTATTCACATGTTCAAGATAAAGGAGTTTAAGAATGAAGTCCCATGTCACGAAGCACATAAAAAGAGGAAATGCTACTTTATATATCCAGCAAACATGCAAAATGTGTTATTTTGAAAGATGGTATAGACAAAAAAGGAAACAGAATTATGGAAAATGAATGACTGAGTTTCATTATTAAGGGAAGATAGAAATGAGTGAATTGCCAAAACTAAAACTGTAGTAGCAGTGATCATCATAACAATAGCTACCATTTATTGAATGCTTACTGTGCTCAATACTTCATGTTCATAATCAGCCACCTTCTGAAGTGCAGGTGAGAATGTCACTGTCAGAAATAAAATAGCAGTCTGGGAAGCAGAAAGGTCTGACTGATTAACCTCTTTCTTATCGTCTTAAGTGAAATTTCCCAAAGCCTTTTCCCAGGTACACACAACAAAGTGATGAAAGAAAAGATAATGTCCAATGACAGTCAGTGAAGAAATGCATTGCCATTGTTGAAAGTCCTCATTTAAATTTTAATTTGCCTGTTTCTTAATTATCCTTTCATATGTCCTAATTTTTTTTTCCCTAAGTTTGTACGTAGTATTCATAATCATTTTCAAGGCTGACATTAAGGTTTTCTAGGTTGGTAGGCTTGGGTGAATGGATTAATTTTATGCATTTTTTACAGACCTGTAAGGTTATTGTTGATATTAGAAAGGATCTCCGTCCATCTTGGCCTTTTTAGCATTATCTCCTTTCTAGTTGTTTTTACCAGCAGTCATGAGGCAGAACTGTTATGGATGAAAGTACATTTAAGGAAATAATAGACTCTTGACTGCTGCAATATCCATCTCATACTGGCTGGAAATAACTTCAGGAAAGCTAATTATTAAATAATCAATACCAATAGTCTCTTAATTAAAGATAGCGTATGTGTTAACACTGAACACAATCCTTGGCACACAAAACTCACAATTATTTCCTTTTCTCCCTTTCCTCATCTTATCCCCATGATTGGGACAGATTATAATAAAAATTGTGATTATAAGTAAATTTGGCTAGGCATTTTCCTCTTTGATTCAAGATCACAGCAGAAAACCAATTTCTGATCCAAATCTTCTATAGATATGGTATAAGGAGAATAATTACCAATTATGACTTTCAAATCTCCTATAATTACTATTAATGCTAATGGATACTTAGTCTATATATATCTCAAAAGATGGTCAAATTAGGATCACACATTTAAAGAATATATATGTATCTTAATAAGAAAACATATTCTTGGAAATGTACTACTTTGTCTTATCAATGGGCTAAAACAAAGTAAGGAAAATATACTCTTATTTTGCCTACAAAACAACTTTAAAAATTGGCCCCACTGATTAATTTGTGATAGATTTTGTGGCAGAATAATTGTGTAGCCACTAAAAAGAATGAAGAAAATCTATAATTATTAGAATGAAAAAAGATCCAAGAAATATAGTTATGTGAAAACAGTCAAGTGTACAAGTATAAGCATGCTATGATTTCTTTTTAGGCAACCTGAAAATTTGAATGACTGTCAAATTGATAGACAAGGAATACAGAGTGATGGATGAATGCTGGTAGATTATTATTATCATCACCATTAAGCATCACACACAAAAATCTCTTAATAGTAGTTACCTCCATGGAGGGTGGTATGACATTTTATTTTATACTTAAGTATAATTTAAATTTTCTAATCATGTACATGTATTACTTTTAGAAACTATCACCAGGAGTTACATGGGCATTGACATTGTAATCCTCTTGCTTTCCTACTTCTATTAAACACACACACACACACACACATATACAGTATATGTCATTTTATAAATAACCTTTCATACTATTGATGAAAGTTTAACTGGTCTATCATTTTCTTTGCAAAATTCGCATTGCCAAATGGCTGGGTTTTCAGGAGCAGCCTTCTAAAATAATAGAGTGATATTGGTTTGGGTATCTAACAATTGGGTCAAAAAAATATCACTGGTCATGAGTGCCTATCCTAAAAGAAAAAAAAAAAAATCACAGCCTGTATCTTCAAAAAAAAAAAAAAAGTCACATAATATCCTCCATTTATTTATGATGACTTTCCAAAATTCTACCTTCTTTTGTGTGTTCCCCTGCCTGCAGATTGAAACAGAAATATGCAGAAAAAAATAAATTATGGCTTGGAAGAATTATTATTTTGTAACCATTCAAAGTTCCACTAACATCTGGACACAGTAAAAGCGAGCAATATCTCCCCCTTTTTTTTTTTTTTTTTTTTTAAGAAAATGTACAGAGGGCAGCCCAGGTGGCTCAGCGGTTTAGCGCTGCCTTTGACCCAGGGCCTGATCCTGGAGATTCTGGCTCCCTACATGGAGCCTCCTTCTCCCTCTGCCTGTGTGTCTCTGCCTCTCTCTCCACCTGTGTCTTTCATGAATAAATAAAATCTTTAAAAAAAAAGAAAATGTTATAGAAATGTTTAAGAAGCTAACTATATTCAAAAATATTAAAGTTTGAAATGTAAAGGTAGGTCATGATGGAAAAGATCTAGTACTTTCTCAGAAAGAGGACATCTATCACAAGCAGACTTGTTACCTCATTTTCCTTACCCCAGTCCCCTTTTTCAAACAAAGGAGTGTAGTACATTTTCTTTCTTCCAGGACAAAAAAACTAACATTCACAACTGGAACAAAACCTGCCAGCCATTCCACTTTAAGGGCCTGATGGACCCTTGTCAATTACTCCTTTGGCCCAATGAATCAAGTATGAGTAATAATTTCAATTTTTTTTTCCTTTTTATACTAAAAGACTAAGGATTGGAAGCCTCTTAGAAACTTAAGTGTCAGTTAAGCCCTGGGCCATCTGGTGGCTCAGTGGGTTAAGCATCTGCCTTCCACTGAGGTTAGGATCCCAAGGTCCTGGGATGGAGCCGGGAATGGCCTCTGGCTCCCTGCTCAGCAGGGAGTCTGCTTCTCCCTCTCCCTCTGCCATGCTCAACTCCCACCTTGCTCATGCTTTCTTTTGCTTGCTCTCAAATAAATAAATAAAATACTTAAAAAAAAAAAAAAAGAAAGTTAACCCTTGTTTGTTTGGCATATGAACGTTGGTGGGGACCTGAATAGGTAATATGAACCAAGAAATAATATGGACTTAAGATTTCTTCCTCACATTCAACATTTGTATAAATTCTTAAATGAAATATTCAGAAAATGTATACCTTTCCTGAGATTTTTGAACTGAAAGAACAGAATGTGTTATAGTGTAGTGGGGGATAAATATATAGTTTTCAAATTTGCTATTTTTGATGAATGTGTCTTCAGGTAAGTAACTTTTCCCTACAGAACCTTAGATAGAGGTGGCTCAGTGGTTGAGCATCTGCTTTTGGCTCAGGTCATGATCCTGGAGTCCTGGTATAGAGTCCTGCATCGGGCTCCCCACAGGGAGCCTGCTTCTCCCTCTGCCTATTTCTCTCTCTCTGTGTGTGTCTCTCATGAATAAATAAATAAAATCTTAAAAAAAAAGAACCTTAGATAGAAAACTAGGTTGCTATATGGTTAACTCTTATTTAAAAGCCCAAACTGGTAATACTCTTCTTGCATTTGCAAAAGTACAGATAACTTCTGAAAAACACGGGTTTGAACTGTGTATGGGTCTACTTATATTCTAATTTTTTTCAATAAATACAATATAGTACAGTACAGTAAATGTATTTTCTCTTCCCTATGATTTGCTTGATAATATTTTCTCTTCTCTTGCTTACTTTACTATAAGAATACAGTACATAATAATATACAAAATGTGTGTTAATCGACTGTTTATGTTATTAGTAAAGCTTCCAGTCAATAGTAGCCTATTAGTAAAGTTTCAAGGAGTCAAAAGTTATACACAAATTTTTATGGCCCAGGAGATCAGTGACCCTAAAACCCACTTGTCCAAGAGTCAACTATATATCCATGGAACACTCACCCATGGGTTCATGATCAAAACATTTTGGAAACATTTTGTACTATATCTTCCTAATGGTAATTCACAGTGTACATTTACATATTCCAGACTCCTGAGTAGTCAAACAAATAAGCCAGTTTAAATTTTGTTTACATATTTTTTAAAGATTTTATTTATTTTTGAGAGACAGAGAGATGCAGAGACATAGGCAGAGGGAGAAGCAGGCTCCCTGTGTGGAGCCTGATGCAGGACTCGATCCCAGAACCCTGGGATCACAACCTGAGCTGAAGGCAGATGCTCAATCACTGAGCCAACCAGGTGTCCTTGTTTTACATATTATTTCTCAATCTTTTTTATCATGGAAATATTTTCCTCATGTACTTATTCATATTTCATTTAACTAATATTCCATATAGATGATACTTTGGATAACACTAGATAACCCTACCTGTTTAGAATAACAGAATGGTTGTGAGCAAGCAACCACAGAAGACAGTGAGTATCTCAACGAGAAAAAGGATAAAAAGGAAAGATCCACATGCTAGGTCAATGCCCGATTAGGATTCTCAAATTGGGCCAACTAGACTACATATTAATGGATATTCTTGCCTTATTGTGACTCAGGTTTGGACAAGAGGCAGAGTGAGACAAACCACTGGGGGAAATAGGGATGCACTTTAGTCATCCTGGAGGTCAACTCAATCTCATTTGCAAATGACAATAATAATCCCAGAAATACTGCATAATATATTCAAGACTATTCTGGTGGTCAGGAGCAGCCCTGGTATGAGAACTCATTTTGTTTTTTTGTTTTTTTTTTAATATTTTATTTATTTATTCATGAGAATACACAGAGAGGAGAGAGAGAGAGGCAGAGACACAGGCAGAGGGAGAAGCAGGCTTCACGCAGGGAGCCCGACGTAGGACTCGATCCAGGGTCTCCAGGATCACACCCTGGGCTGCAGGCGGCGCTAAACCGCTGAGCCACCTGGGCTGTCCGAGAACCCATTTTGAATGTGATGCCAAAATACTTCCTAAGAGCCCACATCAACTTCTGTCCAGTGATGAGTTGAAAGATGATTAATTAGCTTAAATATAATTGAACACTAGTATTATTTGGGGGCCCATATAAATCTATGATGAGAAAAGAACTGAAGACACTTAAATATTTTTCAGTATTTGGGATGCCTGGGTGGCTCAGAGGTTTAGCCCCTGCCTTCGGCCCAGGGTGTGATACTGGAGTCCCGGGACTGAATCCCACATCAGGCTCCCTACATGGAGCCTGCTTCTCCCTCTCTCTGTGTCTCTTATGAATAAATAAATAAAATCTTTAAATTTTTTTCAATATTTCTTCCATGCTGTATAATTTCTATGGATCCTATGATCTTTGAACTGAAGAAACAGAAAGCAATGGAATGCATAACAGTACAGTATAGTGATGAGTGTAGTGGCTAGATATCACTCATCTACTGAGCACAGAAAACACAAAACCTATAAGCTTCTATAGAACCACAAGGTAAAAATAACCTGGTCTATGATATATAATGGGTTTAAGGGGTCTCGTGTACCAGTAGTTTTGTTTTATTTACCCTGGGGGCTTAAATAGAGGCCAACTCCTACCCCTCATCTGCATTTTTCTAAGACTCTATGCATAAACTTCCTTATGATAATAATAATTATAATAATAATGAGGAGGACTAGTAATAGTAATAACAATTACTGGATGTTTTCTAGATCTCCTATACTGTTCTGAATGTTTTAAATATGTTTACTCATTTAATCCCTATAATAATGCCCTGTAGTAGGTTAAAATTATTTTTCTCATTTGCAAAATGTGGAAACTAAAAGACCAGCTAGCATTCTAAACTTGCCCCAAATCTCATAGTTCTAAGTAGCAGAGATGGGATTTAAACCCAGGTAATCTGATTCCACAGGTGACAGTCTTTAATCATCATCTTTAATCATTTAATTATATATTGCTCATCTATGTCTGCTGGTGGTTATTTACTTCATTCATTTCCACAATCACTACCTCTTGTGATTCCTCTGTCATTGATTTCTAGCCTGATGAAGTATCAGGATCACCTAGAGACAGCAGAATTCTCTCTTCAAGATACTCTGATCCATACTAGACTGAATAATTTCAAAAAGCACAAGTTAATCTGGAGGCAGATTCAAAGACCCATGTTTGGAAGCCATTGATTTAGAACCCTTCTCTCTTGACCTTATATATCAAAGACACTATCCAGGTTCACAGAAGCCAATAGAGGAGGAAGGACACAAAGCATAGCCAGATATATTGGTGAAATCAGCCTGTTAATCAGCCTGAAACAGCCTGAAGTCTTTGCATCTTCTTCTCACACTATTAAATCCTTGAGGACAAGAACATAGCATTGCTCAGATTTGACCTTCTATGAGTGAGACTATGAGACTAGTGCTTGATTCATAGTAGATGCTCAGTTAATACTTAATGCCTAGGTTTCTGGGTGAATCTTTTTTTTTTTTTTTTTTTTTGGTTTCCGGGTGAATCTTATTGAAAAAAACGACAGTAAAATAATGGTTTTCCAAAACACTAAGTTTTCTGACTAGTTATCACCTATCGGTCTGATTATAAAAGAATCATTACTTTTCCCACAACATTGTAAATGGGACATAGTAAGAGGGCTTATTTACTATATTGACACAAAGGAAGAAATGGGAGCAAAGGAGGAAACCATGGTTAAATCATGCCTGGTTAGACAAACTACACATCAATGTAGAGATCTATATTCATTTCACCACATTCATTAAATCAAATGAGTACAGCTTTTTAAAAATTCTTTCAAGGTTGGCTTCATAGGACCCTCAAATGAATTTGCCCACTCATCCCCCCTTCACTGCTGCCTAATTGGCCCACCACAGGCTAATATTCAAACAATCTTCAGCAACGAAATATCTTTTTTGAAGTCTTTTCCTAGAGCCCCCTTTAAGGATAGCAGTAGGTTTTCCCTTGAAGCTATTTTTTCTCTTATTTGTTGTTGGTTTTTGGGTTTTTTTTTTTTTTTCAAGCATTTTGGAGAGGGTTTTTTGCTGTTTGCGTCTGAAGCAAATCAGGAACAATAATTTGTCCTTTGTGGATTTTTGGAAGCTACCCCAGTGGGAGCAGCTTGCTGTGACCAGGATTTCTGCCTGCGATGGTGGGGAGGGGGGGCCACAGGAAGGCTGCTGAGGCAGAGAAGAATGCTATAGCTAGGTGAACACATTAATGCTATAGAGCTGAGAAGCATAACTTCTGATCTCAGGAAGATGCAACCAATGAGTATATGCAGACAAGACTACCTGAGAGTTATACATTTATCTCTGTAAAATTGTATACAAAGTAGCAATTACTGGCTGAGGTGAAAACACCTGTTTTCCTTAGACACAGGAATGTCATACAGATATGATACTACAGGTAGAGAAAAGTCTTCATGGGCTCTGAAGTTGAAAGGAAGCTGACAGCTCATTTTAGGATGATAGGGAAAGCATTCTAGATGAGGGGTGGCTGGAAAAGATCTCAGCTCACTCAGAACATGTACATTTTGATCCTGGCTCTGCCATTAACTGGCATTGTAGCCTTGTCTAAATCACTTCATCTCTCTGCCAGAGTTCCCTCACCTGTAAAATCAGCAGCTCCAACTGCTGGCCAAGAGTTTCTTTATAGTGTAATGTGCTGCTTCCAAATTAACAAAGATACACACGCACATTAGTATCTTTTGACTTTTTACCACCAGGTAAAAAGCTTTTGACTTTTTATCTTAAATTGACTTTCTGGGAAAACATACTATAAGAGAAAATTAATGTGTTTTAGGGATTTATGTTTTAAAACAACCTTCAAAATATATAGCCAGAGACACATTTAACCCAGTCATCTATTCCAAAATTTCAGGACAGTGATGTTAAGAACAACTGATGATGAATCTCAGGCCCTATAAAGACACTGAATTATCAGATAAAAAGGCAACACAAGATATATTTATGACAAAAGAAAATGGGATAATTTTTAGAAATATATTGAAAGGTAATATAAATGTTTTTTAAATGCAAAATCACTTATCATCCTGACACAACTACTCTTATTTATCCATATCATCTATACATACATACTATATTTATATTATGACAATGATACACATAGTATTTTACATTTCACTATTTTCACAAAATTGTCTCATAAACATAACTTGGTGTTTCTACATAATTATCATTTAAATGGCTTCATAGTATTAAACTCTGTTAATGTACCATAATCTATTAAATCATTATTTTACTAGACTTTTATTTTGTCCCCAACTCTTTGCTATTAATATTGATTATAATAATTTTTTTATATTCAGCATGCTTTGTTCCTGTTCAAATGTTTCCATAAAAGAAGAATTTCTCAGGCGATGCATATGAATATATTTGTGGCTTTTGCTACAGATGGTCATGTTACTAAAGGGATTATCAACTGGTAATACCACTAGCAAGGAATGAACACATCATATTTACCAAAACTTCATCATCTCTGATCATGATCATTTTTATTATGTAAATATTTTATGCATTTCAAAACTGGCAGAGTGACAATGATATATGTATGACAGAGAGTCCTCAATAAATATTTTGACTCTTCTCATAAAAACTCTGGACTTATGTTGGAGATTCATGTATTCATTCATTCATTCATTCATCCTAATTGATTTATTCACTCATCCATTCAAAAATCTTTTACTGGGCACAACTATGTAATGTTAATATGCTAGACACTGGCTATTCAAAGTTATATCCTCCCTTGATGGGGGGTACCTGAGTGGCACATTCAGTTAAGTATTAGACTCTTGGTTTTGGCTTAGGGTCGTGAGATCAAGCTCTGTGTGAGGCTTTGCACTCAGTGTTCAATCTGCTTAAGTTTCTCTCTTCCTCTCCCCCTGTCCCTCCCCTGCCATGTGCACACTCTCTCTTTCTCGGTCTCTCTCTCAAATAAATAAATAAATCTTTAAAGTTATACCTTCCCTCGACAGTTGGGTTTCTCAAAAAGAGAAATCTATGTGAGGACATATGTGGTCACTTCTTTAATCACCGCATGTTCCAGGATGTGAAGACAAAAATATAGGTCAGCTAAGTATTAATTTTGATGTTCTCCTTCTCCCTCTTACAAGGCTTTCTCTTCTTCTCTGTTCCTGCTACACTATCCAAAACATAGTAAGTGCTTAATAAATTGTGATTTTTAAAAAAGATGTATTTATTTGTTCATGAGAGACACACAGAGAGAGAGGCAGAGACACAGGCAGAGGGAGAAGCAGGCTCCTTGCAGGGAGCCCGATGTGGGACTCAATCCCAGGACCTGGGATCACGGCCTGAGCTGAAGGCAGATGCTCAACCTCTGAGCCCACCCAGGCATCCCTAAATTGTGATTTTTACGACTCTTTCTCCCTCATCCCCAAAGATGTATGTATGCATGTGTGTGTGTGTATATATATATATATACACACACACATATGTTTATGTTATTCCAACAAATTTAACTATTCTCCAACATGAATCCTCCCTCAAAACAAGAGCCATCATTGAGTGCTTAAAATATGTCATGCACTATAGTAAATGATACACATATTTTATTTTATTTTTACAGAATATGCTTTATAGCCTCATACATTCAAGAAATTATGTAGTTTGACCAAGTTCTTCCATCCTCCAAACCAGCTACTCCAGCCACCAAACTTCTGGTGAGCTTAAATAATATCTATATTATTAAACCAACCCTTCTGATGTGACTCTTAATGGAAAATTAAAAAGAAAAAAAAGACCAAAAAAGAAGACCAGGGATACAGGAAAGATTATTAATGTGTCTTTTCTATTTACTCCATTTTCCCCCCCTTTGGCTTGAAAGCATTATTATTCTTTCTTAGATAAATTAGTGCCTATGAATTTCATAAATAAGCTTGTACAACAGACCTATTCAGACATATGGTAGAGATTTCTGTAATACATGCCATTCATCCTTAATGGTTTTTATTTTGAAATTCTCTTTGTAAAGTGCAGCGTTAGTTCATTTTGCTTCGTGAAACACTTGTGTAAGTATTGTTCTCTACAAACAAAGCAGCATAATGTAGAAACAAATTATTTAGAAGTAAATTAAAAGGACTGAGCATTCTAAAATGCAAATCACACAAGCTTTCTACTAAACAGATAAGCCAAGGCAGAAGATGATTTTTCTTGTTTCAACAGAGACTACCTTGAGTACAGCTTCCATATTGCCTCCTATATCCTCCCTCTCTTCTCCCTCTCCCTTGAAACACACCCAGAGAAACCATGCAGCTCTAGTGAAAGAAGATACCATTAAGTCATCATATTGTTCTGGCAATATTTTTCAAAACAATCAAGAATTAGAATGCTGCCCCAAACTCTCCTGGTTTCTATGCACTACAAAATAATTCTTGATTGTACAAATGTGTAAGATGTATCCCCATAATGTCTTTAGGGCAGTTAAAAAAAAACAAAAACCTGCCATGCTTTTTAAATTTAGCCTGAAAATGTCAGCACAAGTAGAACAGTAAAATGAATGCATTGTATTCTAATACCAGGTTGAAACTTTTGATGACTCAACTCTAGAACTTTTGATTTGGTGGAAATAGTATATAATGAGTTTTTCTTCATTTTAACCACTCACTAGAATAAAATAGTTAACAATAGTTAACATTGACTGAGATGAGAAAAACTATAAATTAAAAGTAGGACTTTGGATTTCCTTCAGGCATGTTTTATGCTTTTTAGTAAACATTTTATTTCTAACAGATAGCTGAATTTTATAAAACATAATATCCCAACCAGAGAAGGATTGCCAATTCTACCATGAATATGTATCACTTAATGTTGGTTGGTTGGCTTTTGTTTTCCACCCTTCTTTATTCTTAAGACACTTTGCAGAGATGCAGTTGGTCTTCCCAACAAATTGATAAAGTAAGTACATCAGATATTCACATGGTGAGGAAGCAGAAGAACTGGATTAAAGCTTGGGTCCTCTGCGAGCATGTGGGTGGCACAATTGTATGAGCAACCAACTCAGGGTCATGGCTTTAGGGTCTTGAGATCAAGCCCCATGTCAGTGCGGAATCTCCTTGTCTTTCTCTTTCCCTCCCCCTTTGTTCTTTCTGCTCACTCACTCCCATTCTCTAAAATAAATTAATACATCTTAAAAAAAAAAAAAAAAAAACTTAGGTCCTTTGATTCATCTCACTGATTTTTACCTTATCCTCTGGCAACTTAAGCACAGAGATAATCTTCCACATGCTCCTTCCTTTAGCAATCTTGCTTTCAAGTTTACTGAACACTTTGCTCTGCTTCAGAAGGCCAGGAAACATGATGAAGAGTGTAGTCTCTGAGGCTGGCTTCAGTCCCACCCTCAACAAGCTAAAGGTTGAGCACACTATTTGAAACTCTCAATGACCCAGTTTTCTTATCTGTCAAATAGTATCAATTATATGAACCTTCATAATGAGCATGAAATGAGATTAATATATGGAACTACCTAACCTAACAGAGTGCAAGGCATATAGCATTAATTTAATAAATGTCAACTACTTTTATTAGATACCTCAGCTTACACATTCGAGAAAATACTCTAGAATAAATTTTCTGTGTTACTTCTGTGAAGGCATGAGAGATATCTCATTTAGCTTATGAAATTCTTTTGGAAAAAATATTTGAGGAATGTTTTACCAGGGCAGAGTTCAGTGTGGGAAAATACATTTTTAATTCCTTTGCAATGAGGTTTTTACCTTGAAATGACATAATTTTCTTGAAGGAACTGCTAAAATGTCACACATGCACACTTAGATATTTACATGTTCATTCTAAAACATTTTACAAATAAAACAGGAATGCTGGCATTCTCTGTCCTTTTGGGTAAGGCACATATACATGCACTCATCCTCAGGTAGAGCTGTCAGTGGCTTAAGCTTTGCCTTGTTTACTTTAAAACCTAATCTGCACCAAGATTGCCCAGCAAACACCTTGCTGGAAAGATACTTTTAATTCACTGGAATAGTGGAGTTCTTCAGGTGGGGTGATTCATGGCTGGTAATGAGAGCAGCTGAAACAACCTGTTTTCATAGATTTCTTCCTCACTTTATTATAAACCTCATTAGTCAATAGGCCCATTGAACTATCCTAACAGCTTTAGTACCTCAAATATTTTTGTGGGAGGGTTAGGAATAGACAGAAACAAATAAACAAACAATTGGACTTGCAGATGGAAACTTTCAATGGCCTTAAAAGGCCAAGTACCTACCATAGGTGCTTAGGTACACAGGCAAAACCAACAAAGGGAAAATGCCTAAGAGGTTAGAGTTCTTCTTTTCCACCTCTCCCTTTTACCTGTTTAAAGTCTTCAGAATGAGGCTTCTAGAGAAAGTTCCTTTCCAGGAAGGGACTTCACACTACACCCAACAAAATCTCGTTACTTGGAGGCCAAAACATATTGACATATATAGCTGCCCTCTCTCCTGTCACCATATATTGTTGTTATCGTTTGCTACCAAAATGTCATAAAAATATTGGTGCCAATGAAGTGGAATTAAAAATCTGGGTCTAGATTTAGAAAAAAAGTTTGAATATTGGCTCTCTTGTGTATTAATTTACGAATTCTTTTCACCCTCCCCCAAATGACAGAAAAAAAATTACCTCATCAAAGTGTGAGGAAGAATGCAGGTCCCTGTGTTGTGTACCTACAGTGTTAAAAGTTCCCCTTGGAATTATGCAACAGGAATTTCAGAGATGAAAACGATGGGATCCAAAGCACTGCTGTTTTCAATTATTTCACTGTCTTAAATCACTATCTGTAGGGAACAACATGATCTTAGCCACAATGGGATCCACATTTTTAAAAAGGGAGAACAGCATAGAGGTTAAGAGACAAAACCAAAGAAATGGGTTGATTACTAGGTTTGGAAATAGACCCACTCAGATGTATGCAGTTAGAGGAAGGAAACATAGAAAAGACAATGGGCTGATGGTACCACCTCTGGATTAGACTTGGAAAAGTCTAGTGTAAGCGAGACACTTAAAGAAGGAGGCAATGCAAAGCAATGTGTGCCTCCCTATAGATTTCTGAACACATATGAGAAGCAAGAGGAATGAACCAAAGGAATCAGAGGTCAGCTTGGGCCATAGTTCCAAAATTATTGCTGCCATAGAGGAATCAGCAAGCATATGTAGGAGGTAGGAGGAGATTTATTCACCTTATTCTGAGATGTGAAAAGAACATATAGTTTCTTTATTTGTCTCATATGATTCTTCTTTAAACTGCACATTTGGACTTCCTAATTCACAATATTTTATTTTTTTTCTAGCTTAAGTACTGGGTCTATTCAAAGTTAAGTCACTAGTAGGACTATTTATTTCATCATGTTCTGGAGGATATAGTCTTTTTATCATACATGTTCTGTCTTTTCACATTTATTCCTCTTCTCCCATTCTTTCCTGAGATAATTTGTAGATTGACCATGGGTTTACAACAGTGAATAGAAGGAGCTTCAATCCATGCCAGTTAACTTCAAATGCTCTCAGGTCCCAGAAATAGAGAAGTAGGACTAGTCTGCTCTCTATGTAGATAGCCTGAAGTAAATTCAAAATATTTAGCAATGAGTATATCATAGCATGAACCAATCAAAACAGATGCCCAGTTGATAAAAATATCAGAAGAGATACTGACTATAAACACATGATATAAGCATGCCATTGCAGACCTGCTAAATATAAGCCCTGTGCGTGACTACTGAAATTTGAATGTCCCACCTAGGCTTTTGGAAGAACCTGCAAGTACCCCTCATTGGTGTCCACTGCATAAGCTTTTCTCCTGTCAAGGGTCAGGATCTTAAAAACCCGCCACCTCATTCCCTAAGTCCATAACTGTTTTTCTTGACATAATTATAAAGGGCCAAAGGAGCAGGTTTTCCATTTTCTCAGTCTCATCTTGAGTTTGCTCTACCCCGTGAAATGCACTAAACCTCTCTGATCTATTCTACCATTCTTGTTTCTTGACTTGTTGAGAGTTAACGGATTTGATTTACTAACAGCTAATGGATTTAGAAAATCCCTTTTCCTCAACAATACCTGATTTTCAAGAATATTATTGTGCTAAAGCAGTCAAGAAGTTAAGCTTTGAAATGCAAAGTTGATCACTGAACCTCCTATTTAATGTGGTAACCAATTCTGTCCTTTTGCAGGGCAATGGCCTCTTGACTTAGCAAGGCAAAGATTTAAATATATACAAAAATTGTTCCTTTACAAGTATGAATTAAATATTGACAGTAAAAATTATAATCAATTTTAAAAATTTGGAAAATATAGGAAATATTAATTGTTAGAACACTGTAATTTATATCTTAAGCAGTATATTAATTAAAGGTAGCATGGGAAATCCAGATCCATATATCAAGAGATCAAATCAAGACATTTTTGATAAATTGCCCAAAGCAGCCAAAGAAATAGAAATTGGTAGTCTGGGAAAAGCCCTTCAGTGAGTCATGGATCGTCAAGCAGGATTTTAGGCTATGCTGGGATTTTTTTTTCCCACTAATTTTTGTTGTTATTGTTAGAGTTAAATCAGAGGCCATGAAAAAGACCACTGTGGATTTATCTCAATTAATTTCCCAATCCCACTCCCTACTTGCATTCCCTAACCTAAGTCTTCATCACAAAAAGATACTATTGCAAGCCTCAACCTCTGAGGTAAATATAACAAAGCAAAGGAAGACAGAATAGCAGTCTATAGGACACCTGCAATCTAATTTAAATGTAGAATTTGAGGAGCCATCCTATTCATCCTTCTGATTTTCTACCCTATTCCAAAAATTTAAGAGAGAGAATTTACTGCCTGCTAAAACTTAAAAGTGTCAGCACATGGAGAACCAGTTAAGTTTGACTCTCTAAGTATCTAGAAGATGACTTCCCACACAAAATACAAGTGTAAATCATCATGGTCTACCATGACAGAAGTTTCTGTGATGATGGAGAGTAAAATCTCACAGGTTTGGGGGAAGAACAATTGTTCTCAAAAACACCAAAGCGATATTAAAGAATTCACTGCAGAAGGTATGAATCACTGCCTACATCCAACCATCAGAGGTATGTAAATCCAAACACAGAAAGGTGGAGGTTCAGATTCTCCATCTGAATGCATAGATGAACAAACATTTTCTGAATCTTTAAGTGATTTTTTTCCTGAGCAGTGCTAAGATCTACTGGTATATGCTATCCTATTCAAGATACCGTTTTCTAGGGTTTAGAATCTGGCATTTTTCCCAGTTACTAAAATTCTAATGAAAAGAAGCAGTCACACAAACCCAACCTGACAAGCTTAAGATCTTTTGTTGGTTGTCTTCTATAATTGATATTACTTGTATATTTAGAATAAACGGACGCTGTACCTCTGTGTCAGTCACTCATTCTAACATGTTTCACATTCTCTTGAATTATGTGCAACTTTAGAAATTTCCAATCATCTTACCTTTAAACACCTCAGCTTACAATATAAAAGGACGTAAAGCTTATTTAAATGAAGACATTTTACATGGCTTTGCCTGCACTCTTTCAAAATACTCAGTCAATTAACATAAGCTACCTTCCAGAGGATTTGCTTTAAGTCAGGTGGAAAGGAATATTATTTCAGAACTAAAGAAAGAAAAAAGAACATGGAATGAACAGCAAACCAAACATCTGAAAAAGCATTAAGACTGTTCAATTTCCCATACTTTAAAGACGGTGGTGGGGTCTTTTTTTCCCCTTTAAAACGTTCTGCCAAAGATTGCGTTTTGGGCACAACAAAAAGACCTCAAGGAGGTCTCCGAAGGGATATAATGTCCAAAATGTTTCAGTCCCTTCTATCAGATGCTCAGGAAGTCTCTCTGCAGCCTCCAAAATATTGCAGGCTCAATTACCCTCGGGGTGCAGTGAGCGGGCAGCACCATTAATCATTCCCTGGGCACTAAATGCCCTGGGAACAATCCTGAGTCCTGTAGCATTAAGGATGTCCAGGGACTGAGCTGGTCTCTGACAGCTGGGCCATGCTGCCACCTGGAGGTCAGCAAAAAACACAGCTCCTCAGATGCCAGGCTTTTTCCTCCAGTTTAGAGGGGCTACAAGGTGTGGGCTGTGTTGAATATTCTCTCCTTTCTGAGCATTTAACCCTGTACTTACTCCTCCTCCAAAATGTGGGGACTTTCCTCTTCATCGTTCAGTGGCTTGTGGAGCAAGTGAGGCCTACAGCAGTGGGTGAGGGCCAGCAGTCCGACAGTCCTTGCCCTTCATGCCTTCCTTCATCCATACTCTCACTGACCTTGGAGCCCCACCTTTGGATGCACCTTTTCTCTTGTTCACCCACCCATTAACAGCAACACTGGGTATCTCATGTTCTGTTCTAGAGACATCATACCCATGCTCTGAGTAAAGCGCTCCTCTGGGTGAAGAGGGAGAAAAAAAATAGAGGGTCGCGGCCCAGGGTTCACGCTGGGTGAGCACCAGCCATTGTGGGACAAGCAGAAGGGATCCCTAAATCTGTCAGGGATGTTAGGAAAGTACCTGACAGGAGGGACTCTTCAGAGGCATCATGGAAGGAACAAGGGTGTGCTTTAGAAATTTGATGAGCCAATGGTCAAATCATATCTACAACTACAAATCATGCAACCTTTCCAATTTTTATTTTCCTGACCTGGAAAGTTTTTCATAATAACACCTATTATATAATGGTATTATAAATGGTATTTCAGAGGAGGTAGAAATTATATGTGTCAAAAAGCTGGGATGGTGTATTAGCTCAACACCATATACTTGTTTTTAATTATAACAGCTCTAGCAAAGCAGGCTGCACTTCTCTGGGCAGAGAAGGGGGCAGGGAAGGGACAGTACACACCATGTCAGACAGTGGGAGAAGAGTGGCTCTAGGGTTCTCCATGTGGCATGTGATCACTAGAAACACTTCTTTTCAGTTTCACCTTTCTTTTCGGCTTTCTCTATGTCTGTCTCTCCTCCTTTACCTTGTTCTTTGTTGCTGTTGTTGTTTTTCCACATTGTCCCCACTCAACATTGAAAGGAAAGTAAGAATGCTGCTTGTTGGGGGGCTTGGGGGCTCAATCGGTTAAGCATCTGCCTTTAGCTCAGGTCCTGAGATTGAGCCCCACATCTGGCTCCCTGCTCAGCAGGGAGTCTGCTTCTCCGTTTACCTTGGCCACTCCCCCCTGCTGCTTGTGTTATCTCTCTCTCTCTCTCCCTCTCTCTCTCTCTCTCTCAAATAAAATTAAAAAAAAAAAAAAGAAGAAGAGGAAGAAGAATGCTGTTTGTTTCCAGAATATTAAACAAGTCTTTAAGGTTTCAGCTAATTCATGATAAAAATATTTGTTTGGAGAAGTAGGCACCTGGAAAAGCTTTTTTTCATCAGATTTCCTTTAAGAACTCAGTAGAGAACCTGGTAAGTGGTACTGATATTCTGATAAAACGCTAGGACTACTTTGTCCCTACAGAATGCACTAGTAAGTTTGAGTGAGCTGTAGTGACACCTCCTGGTAAGAGAAAGGGAACATCGCTTGATAGAAAACTCCATGCCTTTACAATATTAGGATCAAAAGCAATACATGAAAACATTTTTTTTTTCACATGCAGGGTTTTCCGGTCTAAAAAAAAAAAGTTTGCAAAGATGGATACACATTCATACATACACATACTCAGGTTTCACTAGCTTCCATTTAAAAGCCAGCTAAATCCAAAGAAGAAAAATATTGTTTTTATTTCAGGACACCAAATAACTAATTTGACTTCTTAAAAAATCTTTCATCCACTTTTTTTGGCATTGTATATAAGAACCACATTCAACATTCTCTAAAGCTAAGAAGTAAGATGTAGTAAGATGCTAAGATGCTATGGAAGTTTCTGTATGTATTATTTTTAACGTAGGTTTTTATGAAATGCTGATCTGATACTTCCTCTTGAATGCCTCAACTATCAACTCTCTGAAACCCCACCCCAAGCCCACTCTGTATCCCAACACTGCAGTTTCCACTTAGGCCATCCCGGGACTGAAATATCTTCAGGTCTAGAGTTTTCCCAGCCCACCTATCGCTCACCTCTCCACTCTCAAGCTCTCTACCTCTTTCAAAATGCATTTGTGTTTTGACAAGTATATTTAGGGCCCTGTGTACCAGAGCCAAAATGATAAGTGTTAATAATTTAACCTTTTGTATCTCCTTAGTGACATATAGCCTTTGCAAATATGAAGTTAGCCCTTCTATAAATGCAATTCCTTGATTACAATAGTTAGAATCTCAGCCATCTATTCATCCAACCATCCATCCATTCAATATTTTTTCACTTGCCTAGTACTACATGCCAGACCATCTGCTAGATATTGGGGCAGACAAATGTAACCATGACAGACATTATCTTTGTTTTAGAAAATTTAAATTGTTGTGGTCAAATGGGGGGGGGGGTAGTTAACAAACAAACAAAAAGTTCAAGTTGTGGTAAGGTCTATTATGGAAACAGTAGGTATAGAGACTGAAGAAAGAATAGCAGGTATCCCTTAGATAAGAAGAAGTCAGGACAGGGCTCTAAGAAGAGAGGTAGTGGATGGAAGACTTGTAGGACATAAAGCAACTATATGGACAGTTTGCTAAGAGAGTTCCAGGAAGAGGAAACACCCTGTACAAAGGCCCTGTGATAGAATGGACTTGGTATTTTCATGGAAATAGTGAAGAAACAGAAAGTGGCAAGAGATGATGTTGACGTAGGTGATCATAAGGGTTTAATTCAAAGTCCAATGAGAAGTCCTTGAATGGTTTTAAAGAAGAAAAGGTATAATCTAATTTAGGTCTTGACAAATAGGTAATAATACATGATAGTACTTATTTT
This sequence comes from Canis aureus, assembly GCF_053574225.1. Taxonomy (NCBI): domain Eukaryota; kingdom Metazoa; phylum Chordata; class Mammalia; order Carnivora; family Canidae; genus Canis; species Canis aureus. Next base: position 18,249,060 of record NC_135642.1, on the reverse strand, counting down.
ATGCCACTCATAAAAAAATTATCCCCATAATTATTCCCAATTTTATCAGTGGGAAAATGGGAGTAGAGAAGTCAAGTAAGTAACTTGCTCCCTGGTCTCACTGCCAATAAGCAGCAGTGCTGAGCTTTAAAATCGGGCCACCCATCCATGGGGTCCATGCTTCAAATACTATGCAATGTAGCCTCTCTTCTCATCATCTCTGCTAGAGCAAAAGTGGGAAGAACCTGCTAGAAGCTAAGGCAATGATCCAGGCTGACGTTATGGTGTCTCACTCCAGAAAAATAGCAGTAGAGATGGTAAAAATTTAATGGATTCATGATATATTTTAGCAGTAAATTCTATATGTCTTGGTGGATTGAATGTGGCAGGCAAGGGGAATGTCTCGTAGGGACAGATATTTCAAGAACAATTGAATCACACTGCAGAAATGGCTTTTACTATTATTTCTTCAGTGTACATTTTCTATGCTACCAGCATCTTCCCATCAAGAAGTTTTCTCTTGGAATGCCTGAGTGGCTCACTGGTTGAGAGTCTGCCTTTGGCTCAGGTCATGGTCCCAAGGTCCTGGGATTGAGGACTATCCCTCTGCCTACGTCTCTGCCTCTCTCTCTCTCTCTGTATCTCTCATGAATAAATATATAAAATCTAAAAAAAAAAAAAAAAGTTTTTTTCTTTCAGGCTAATATATTCAAAGGATTTGCTATAGAGCACACATTTCATCTCAATATTCGTTGGAACAACCTTTTAATGTGGTTCATTAACTTTTCTGGCTGTTTCTACATTCATACACAAAATTGTACGATGTACTATGTACAGTTTAGGATTTTTTCTTTTACACTACATCATTTACTTTTACCTTGCCAATAGTTATTTTTTGAAAGGATTAGTTTTAAATAATGCTTAACATTCTATTCTAAAAATGTGCTATACTTCATTGTTTTATTCACTCTTTGGGCAGTTGTGTTGCTTCTAATTTTTCTCTATTCCAGGTAACATACTTTATATTCTTTCTTTGACTGCAACCCTGATTATCTCCCAATGCTAAACAACTAAAAATGTAAGTTTTAGGTCTCATGGAATATTTTTATTCCCTAACAAATTACATGTACGTATTTCTAACTTGTATTCCACTAAAATATAACAATTGAAATATCATCAGTGCTGTAGGAGAGAATCTGCAAGAAGGCAGATTATGTGGGAGCAAATACTAGTAGGTGGATAAATGTGGCAGTGAGTATCTGTAAAAATTCTTTTTTGATTGAGTCACTTATATCAGTGAATAATAGGAAGCAAGGCCTTCCTCTGAGAGTGAAGGTATAGAAAGATATACAGACTGTTTAAGGAGAGAAGGCAAAGTAGATATAGTCTAAGAGAGTGAATGGAATAAACTAACACAATAAGAGTATCTCATAACTTCAAGAATCCATTAACCATTAATGCATATGTACCTCATACACAGTCCATTGAATAAGTCCTTATTCAAGGATTTCAATAAGTCCTTATGAGTCCAATAAGGATTTATTCAATGGTGGTGTAATTTTCCTAGTCAGGGAGTAAATTTCCTGATACCATCAAGTTGCCTTGATCTCTCTCTCCCTTTGCCCTCCCCCAACCGGCATGTTCCTCCCCCCCCCCCCCGCCCCCCCCAAAAAAACAGATAAATCTTTAAGTAAACCTTTAGGCAAAGATAGGCATTTTACCAATTTGGTAGGGAAAATAGGACATTTCCAATTGAGTATTGCATGAAGAAAATATCAAAAGGTTAATAAATTGTAAACTCCTCTAATATGCCATATCTTTGTAGGCAGAAATTTACAGCATATCTCTTTGCTTCCTGGTACCATGTACAAAATACATACTGAACAAAAATGTGGAGAATAAATGAAGTATTTACCTTTTCCTTTTTTATTTGGTTATTCTTCCTTTAGGCAAATATAGACATGGCATAAAGAAAGGAAAGGCCAAATTCTGACCTAATACCATAGTATAAAAATCGCAGTTACATTATAATTCTCTCACTGCATTCTAGAGACACTTCAATAGCCATTAGAGAATAGAATAGGATTTCAACTCAGATCTTTAGAGGCAGCTATTCTTAAAAATTAATTCACTTGATAAATGTTCAAGTTTCTTCCTCACTTTTTTCTATGTGAACATTTATCCTATGTGCTTTGAATGGATGTTACTGAATCTCTGAGTTCAAATTCATAGCCCCAAGAGTTATTCATACCTCAACAAGCTGGTGAGGAATACTTAACTGGTCTCCAAATCTCTGAGGGATAATTTGAAGACAAATTCTCTATCCAAATGTTATTAATTACATATTTAGCACCTTAGGTAGCTTATTTCTGAGAGGCTTTAGAGATCAAAAGAGATATGAAAAAAAGTGAAGAGATTCAAAGCTAAAACATCAATTTGAATTGAGCTGCACAATGAGAATTTACTCCAGTACTTTGTAGCAATGTAATCTATAAATAACCCTCTGAGGTTCACTTGCCAATTAAGAATCATCACATGGCATGCACCTTAGATGTCAGGAGCTAATTTGCATGTCTGTGAAACATTAATTTGATGAAAATTTTAAAGCTTTATGCACTACTTATATCATAATTGGAAGCACAGTAAGTGTACCAATATACAGATTTTCATTGTATCCAATGTGCTTCTTAAAAGGCCACCTTTAAATGATTAGTATTTATCATTGTCTGTTGGAGAGTTTGCTTCAGTTCAGGACAACATATCTGTGTTTTAGACTTTAAATTATTTTTAACATTAACCAAAATGGAGATGTCTGGGAAAAGATGGTATCTACGTGGGAGACAGAGAAGATGAGAATCAGATTTATACCTAGAGGTAGCTGGTCAGATTTAGAAGTTTAAATCAGAGTCTGTGGCCTTAGCCATAAACATGTCACCCCGGGTCAATAATTTAGTTCTAATTTTTTTTGAAGTTTTTACCTTTTTTCTCCTTGAGTCTTTCAACAGTCAAAAAGAACAGTTTTGTGGGTGGTCCCTTCTAAAAGCTTAAAATGGTTGTTGATTCAAGTACAAAGGGAAACAACCAGTGGGCACTTACATTTAACTACTGTACTTAAGTACAGTACTTAGAAAAAAATATTGTATTTACATGGCCAGAAATTTCATAAACTGACAGCTTGGTGGAGTGAGCTTGCTCTCAGAATTGCCATATTTGTCAGTCAGGTCCAGCCACTGGCTGACTAGGTAGCAAGCAGAAAAGCCAATTAGAGGCCAGGGAAGAGGGGAAGAAAGAGAAGAGAAATATCTGAAAATCTCCACTACCAAAGAATCACAATGATCTTTCCAACAATTATTTCCACTCTCAAGTCTTCAGGCTATTTGGAGATTAGTACACCCAGAGGGGAATTCTTTCTAATGAAAAGATTTGGTTACTTTCCTTTACCGGTTGTTACTATTAATAGTGTTTTTCCAGAAAGTGGAAGCTAAACTCATTAAAGATAAGGTCTGGATTTTTAATTTAATGCAACAGATATGCAAATATATGTTGACTCATTATTACCTAATTTGTTATGTGTGTATGAATGACTTTTCTATCCTGCCAGAATAGAAGTATCTTTAAATCAGAAGTCATGCCTAACTTTGGCCAGGGTCCTCAGCATTTGCAATATTAGACCTTAATAACTACTTTCAGATTTGATTGTATTTCTAAACACCTACTCATATTCATTTTGATCGTCTGTCTCCCCACACGATAAAAAATATACAATTCCACAAAATACATAGATAAGTGGAATAAGATAAAGTCACTGAGAAATATAACACACACATACATACATTACAGAGCATTAGATGATCAATAAATTACTCAGATTGGCTCTGAGCCTTCTTTTGGCCAAAGCAAAAGAGAAAATGTGATCAGTTAAGAAATAAACATTATTCCTGAGATTAAAAATAATTTATCATTAAAAGCTATATATAAAAAGTACACACAAATTTCCATTGTTCTATATCTTCATTTCATAAATGTCTACATTTTATCACTCAATTATGTTAATCTTTAAAGAAAATCTAAACAAATATTGGCTACTAAAAAAATCTAATTCAATACTTCTTCATAGTAGTTTATGGGAAGGAAAACTAAATTTAAGATTTAAATGCACTTATTTGAATCACTTAACCAAATTGTTCATGGTTGCATCCAGTTATGAAAATTGAGTGTCAAGTTTCATCTTCCTCATTAATCATTTAGTAAGTTCTAAACTTGTAAGAGGAAACCGAACCTTTTTAAATAAAATGTCTCCAAAATAAACGTTGACAATTTTTATTTTTATGTAAATAGAACAGCATTCCCTCCCCTCCAGCCTTCCTCACACACCTCACACCTGGTACCAAAGGAAAAAAAAAAAGTATAAGAAAACAATGGGTAGTTTTCATCACTTACGACAAAGAAAAATTAATGGGATTAAAGTCATCATTCAAACCTAACAAAGCAAAGCACTATGATACACTATTACTTTGCCTTATGATATGAGAAGATAGTGCCTGAATTATTCAAATGTATATTAATGTGCCACACAGCTTGGACTTTTTTAAAGGTCAAAGAAGTATTCCTCAATGAATTTATTCAGTGAAACCTGCCCTTCTCTTCCTGTGTTAAGCTCTGACTCTTTCCAGGTTTAATAAAAGTTGTTCTCTCTCTCTTCACTCTTCCCCACACTAATCCCCGCATTTTCAACAGGAAGTTCCTTACAATGTTGAAGATATTTACACATAAATTTATGACATAGGATAAAAATAACAAAAGATTCAGAGTCAACAGAGTATTATTTTAAAAGGAAATCAATTGTGAAGAAGAGGATCAACATAAACTCAGCAACAGTCTGAATGATAGTATATAGTACAAATAATTCTCTATTTGGGGGTCCTGAGAAATTTCAGCAAGTGGTTGTGGAGTAATGAATGTTTGTAATTCATTAGCTACTATTTTAAAATGCAAAGCACACCATGACATCAATGATGTTCTTTTTAATCTCAGCAAACAGGCTATTACAATTAAAGCACTTTCAAAAAGACAGTATATTTGAATATAGATTTTGATAAGATTTCAATATTTTAATAACAATAATTCAATAACATCTCATAATTCTATAGAAAGAAGGAAATGTGTTGTAAGATTGGCTCAAAAATATATGTTTATATACACCAACCTTCTGTGCATATTTAGTAAGAGCTAGCATTTCTATCCTGAAAATGTCTTTTCCTTGGTATCCTTTAGTAAGGTTTCAGCATATCTTTAAGAAAATAATCACTGTTTACTTAAAAAAAATATATTTTTCCCAAGTAGAGAAAATAATAGATTTTAAAGTGCTTGATTTTCTTTTCTCACTTTCCATCTTCCTTCAGCTCCTAGACAACAAAACAATGGTTCTTTCTTCATGTGGAAGAGTAAACTCAATAAACACAAATGGCTAGGGGGCCTCACAGCAGTGAAATTATGGCTTCACAAGGACTTTTTTTTTTTCTTTTTGAAAAAACACATTTAAAAGGACCTTTTTCAACATACTTTAAAGTCATGCATATTTCAATGACGTAATTAAATTGGCAACACTAAACATTGCTGATTGATAAATGAGGCCAAAATAATTAAGTTCTGTTTTTTGTACAATCAAGATTTAGTACAACAATCAATCTGGGTAAGAATTTGGAGTCAGGAGATTTCAGAAGATGAACAAGCAACTAGATAAAACTGGTCATGTGGGAAGGTGATTAAATGAGTATACAGTTTATACATAGCTGTGGATACCTTCCATGCCTTAATCTTCATTAGAACCTGATTGATTCATTGTTCATGTGGTCTCACACTAAACTGGACATGGTGTGCAAGTAGACAAACAAAAGAACAGCTGAGAAGATAATCCTATGCACTCAATGAGCGCAACTGATCTTGAAAATGTAAAAATACTAATAGGTTGAAAATACAGAAGTTTTTTTCAAAGCCAAAAAAAAAAAAAAAAAAAAAAACCAAAACAACGAAGAGGCTCAAATGCTGCCACGGAAAAGATTAAGGAATAAACGTTAAGAGTCGTAAGAGTGTGTGTGGGGTGACACAATTTACTTCCACATGTATATTTATGGAACTGAGTATGTGGGATGTCTACTCAGGTTTCCAATTTTATTTATCTTCTACCTAAGTCTCTTCTTCCTTAGGGTAAATCACACGGTTTTCCACACCCTATTAACAACACCCGCACTCCGCATGGTCTTCCCTGTGGAATCAGACTATGGTCAGAAAGAGCTGTTCATGTTATTTCTCCTGGGGGCTGGAACTCCAGGCTTCAGCAGACTGATGCACTTAGCAGGTCCATCAGGCGAGTCAGAGTAAAATAGAACCAGGGCGGCTGGGTGTGTTAGCAGCTACTGGGATTTACAACGAGCTACAAAGATAATATATCAACATATGTACATATACATAAATTAAAAAAAAAAAAAAAACAACCCTTCTTGTCAAGAGCTTACTCCGATTAGTAGCCAAGGACTTTAGAGAAAGAAGGAATATCCTTCTCAGGAAAACGCACCTTCCTTTGTAGCGGGCTACAGAACAAACGTGAACAGGTGACATCGCTGTAATTTAGAAAAATGGGAAAACTCAAGAGTGTCCTACTCCCCAACAAGAGGCGCAAACACTGGCTGTGTTTTGGCATCTTCAAGTGTGGATGACCGTGTCTCTTGGACTCCAGGTGCACACGTCTGCCTCCATGAATGTTAGCACGCGGCCAGGGTGGAAGAGCAGTGAACGTGAGCACACTAGTGCTTGCCCGCTTGTAGAGTGGAAATTGCACTTTGCTTGTAGAAACGGATCCCCCCCCCCCTCCCGACCACCGCGCGCACACACACCCCGGAGCCATGCAATTCAACCAGCTGAAAGCACACAGAGAATTAAACACACATTCAAAACCAGAGGGGGAGGGGGCGAAAACACAGACCCCACCCAGGAACCTCTAAGAGAAACAGGTGCTAGCAGGAGACAGCGGCCACTTGCCGGGATCACTTAAAACTCCATCTTCCTGACTCTGCAAACAATTTCTGGGGGGGGGGGGGGGGGGGGGAGTCCGCGCCCCGATTCCGAGGGCTTAATTCACTAGGTCGTCTCTGTGAATTGGAGTCGCATCCAAGTTCCGCGCTCAGGAGCGGGGTTCGCGGTCGGCTACCGCCGCCCTCCCCGGGCCCCGAGAAGTCCGTTTCCCACCTGGGGGACCCCCGCCTCCGAGCGGCCGCGAGCTCGCCCCGCGCAGTCGTCCCTCGGCCCAGGGAGCCCGGGGAGCCCGGGGAGCCCGGGGAGCAGGGTCTGCGTCGCCCGCCGGTCCCCGGGCACGGTCACGGCGAACAATGAGCCCAGGAGGGACCCACCCAGCGAGCGCCCGCCGCCCACGAGGGACGCTCCCGGCTTGGGCTCCGGGGCCGCGTCCTGTCGCGTCCGCAGCCCGAGGACAACGGGAAGGCACGTCGTTGCCTGCACCTGGGCGCCCGTAACCACTCAGTAAGCCTCGCCCAGAACCCCCCGGTAAAGATGCCGCATCTAAAACAGCAAACCCCAAACCCGAAGGGGGGCGGCGTGGCGGGCCCCCCCCATGGAACCAGCCCACTTCGGGGGGGGGTGGCACTCACTTAAGCCCGAGTCCGCGGCTTCCCGAAACCCCGGAGGATTTGGGGTGGGGGCAAGAGGTGGGGCCAGGAGCCATAAAGTGGCTTCCGCCCCCTCCCCCGGCCTGGCACGGCTCTGGGCTCGGGCAAGACACAAAAGACGGGCAGTAGCAGTGCCACCAACTCCGCGGCCGCCCGCATCCGCGCTGCGCAGGCGAACGCGGCGGCGGGGCCTCGGCCCGGGTCCCCGCGCCGGCCGGGGCGCGCCCGCAGGCTCCGAGCATCCCTGCACGCCGCCGGGCTTCCCGGGCGCTGGGCGCGCAGCCCCCCCCCCCCCGCCCCCCGGCCCCGGAGCTTGGAGCTCCGCAGATAAAGAGGCTGAGGCGTGCAGAGAAAGGGAGAGAAAAGGCGAGACTTACTTGGGGGCCGAAGACTCCCGCTCCGGACTCGGCAGGTGGCGGGCCCCGCGGCCCCGGCGGAAGGCGCTGGCGCGGCTCCGAGCCGAGCTCCACTTGCGCGAGCGCGGAAAGTGCCCCGGCCCCGCGCCGCGCTCCTGGCCGCCGCGGTCCCGGCGCTGCCCCTGCCCTGCCCCTGCCCCTGCCCCTGCCCCGGGCTCCCGGGCGGCTGCTCCGCCACAGACCACACCCTGTCACCTCGCCAGCCCTCCACCCCTTCCTCGTTGACACTTCCACCGGTTACTCCTCCGTCTGCGTCCTCCCACCCCCTCAGCCCACGTGCTCCTGCCGCTCCCTCGGCTCCAAACTTCCCCTGCCCCCGCCCCCGGCCTCGCCTCCCAAAACCCAGGGTCTCCGAGCCGAGGAAGGGTCCTGGGGCGGCGCACCCCTCACCGACCACGGGGTCGTCCGCCGTATCCGCCCCCCACCCCAGCCGCCTGAGCGAGCAGAGCCCGTTATTGTGATCTCCTTAATGAGATGGTTTAGGCATCGTGTATCATCTATAAGGGTGTGTGTTATCAATATGTCCTATATCGCTTTTAATAGCAATCATTCCGGAGTGTCACTCAGTAATCATCCAGCAGCTAGCTAGCTATTGACCTTTGGGGTTTGGACTATCAGCCCAGCTTTCTTCATATGCAAAGGAAAAAAAAAAAAAAAAAACAGCAAAATTCCAGAAAACCGGCTTTTGCCCAATCCAGTTTTTTTTTTTTTAATGCCCGTTTCTAGTGACAGCCCATCTCCCCCTTTTTCGCTGTTGTTATAGGATTATTCTGCTATTCACTTTTTCCCTGTTCCTGCAGACAAAATTAGAGATTCCTTTCTCGGGGACCCCCTCAGCACTCTGTGCATTTTCCGCCCATGGTACTATTCTCTCCGTGTGACTGCCTTCACTACTGGTCCATAAGTTTCTCCAGCAGAAGTTTGTCATGCTCTAACTTTATCAGCAGCTTCTAATGTAATCCCCAGGAAATACTATATATACTTATATACTCAAAAAAACTGTTCAAGGAATGAGTGCCCTTTAAATGTGATGCCAACATTGGTGGTTTTCTATCCTGTTTAAAGGACTGAAACCCTCAATCACATGCTTGTCTGCAACTCAACTAATAGGTCATGTTGAAAACTAAAACCCTTTTACATTTGGCTGGGTGATTTCTCATACATTCTTTAATGTAACCCTTAAAACAAGTCTTCTTTGGAGGTGTTACTCACTCTAACTTGCTGAATATCACAGAGTTCAGAGCTCCTAAGCAGCAGAGCTGGGTTCCTCATTTCTCCAGCCTAGCACAAGCTGCGTGGGGTTGGCGTTCTTATCACACCACCATCCTGCTCTGACTGCCCAATGCCACATCCTAAAGCGACCTACTAGCTCCATGGAAGAGCCTGCTCAACCAGCCTTTTCCAAGTACCATTTTTCCCTTCCTTTGTTCTCTCCTGTGACTCTTGAGCCTCCTAAGTCAGAGCTCTAAAACCAAACAAGCGAAAAACAGCAAAAACAAAAATTTCTCCAAACTCAGACCTCTTATAAGCACTTATTGTCTTAACTCTTACACTTAAAGAGATAAGTTGTTTTATATATATCTTGCCTCAGCTGTCCTGTGTCTTACACAGGGATTTATTTCTTTGGTTCCTCAATTGAAATAAAGAACAGATAACATTGTTAGAAGCATCATCTAACAGTCAGCCATTACTCTGAGCACTTTGTACATGTAATTAGCTCATTTAATCCTCAACAACCTTAAAAAGTAGAGACTATTTTATAAATGGGAAACAGACACAGAGGAGGGGCCACCTAGCCAGTAATTAGCTGAACAGGGGTTAGGTGTCTGCCCCAGAGGCTGTTCTCTCTCCACCTTCAGTGATTCCTTGTACCTAAGAGATGTTAAATACTTCTAAATAATACATATTTATTCCTTTACAGGAAATAGGCAGAACTCCAGGTTATCGAGGACATGTGATTGGCCCTAATACCATCAGAACCGCTTTCTTTGGTGGTATCATAGACTCTGCCTCTGACATATATTTGAAATATGAGAGGAACACAACCCAGGCTCAAGGCTTCAGGTGTGTGTGAGACATCACCAAGACTTCAAGGTTGAATTCCAGGTCTTTCCTCATATTCAGTGAAAGACATCCCCAGCTAAATTGACTGCTGGCTGAGCCCACCCAGATGAATTTGTGTTCTTTTAGGGATCCTGCTCTGTGTAAGTCAGCCCCCGCCCCAGTCCCTGTGGCAGGCTGAATAATGGTTCCCAAAAGACATCCTTGTATTAATCACTGAATCCTGCCAGTATTCTTTATGTGGCAAAAAAAAAAGGACTTTGCTGATGTGATTAATTATGGGTCTTGAGGTGGGAAGATTATCCTCATCCTAAATGCAGTTGCCATGTCCCTGTAAGAAGCAGCAGGAAATTTGACACTCAGAAGAGAAGGCTACATGATTACAAAATGATGCAGCCACAAGCCTAGGGATGCCAGCAGAAGCTGGAGGAGGCGAGAGAGGGATTCTCTCCAAGAGCCTCTTGAGAGAGCATGGTCCTGCCTATGTGATGATTTTGGTCCAGGAAAAGTGATTTTGGACTTCTCGCCTCCAGAAATGGAGGGAAATAAATATTTGTTTTAAACCACCAAGTTTGTGGCAATTTGTAGAGCAGCCAAAGGAAACTACTAGAGTCCTCAATCTAGAAGATGACTTCCTGTACCTAGGGTTGAAATAGATGTCCCAAAGAGTTGGTCAGCCCCCTCTACTGTGGTTGGCAGAGCCAATCAATTGATAGAGAAAGAAGGGGGCATTTGACCCCCCAGCATAATACTATAAAAAAACCCTATAATTTAGACTTTGTCATTACCTCCAAATAATAAATACATAAAATAACTGGGATACACTTACACAATTTAAAGTAAACTTGAAATTTTATTTTTGTTTCCCTCTATTTGACCATATACCTAAAGTATACAATGGTTTAATATTAAAATACATATGCTATCATTATGTGGTGAATAGCAAAAATATATCTTGATTGAGTTAGAAGTGTTAATTTGTAAAATGAAAAAAATGTATAAACACTTCATAAACTTTGTAACACATTTTGGAACTATTCTTACATTTCATTATACTTGAAATTCCAGAACAAAGAAACAAACAAAAAATGTGGCCTAGACTTTTTTCACCTCTGAGAGGTCCTAGTAAGTGAGATGAAGAACTTTGATGAATTTACTAAATTTTTCTTTCCTCTTTTTTTTAACTAGGCCTACCAGAAAATACAGGACACCCAATTAAACTAGAATTACAGATAAATAGCTAGTAATTAAAAAAAATAGCTAGTAATTTTTTAGTATAAGTCCACATGCCATTCAATATTTGGTACTGCAAATCCTCTCTATTTTTTTTTTTAAGATTTTATTTATTTATTCATGAGAGACACAGAAAGAGAGACAGAGACATAGACAGAGGGAGAAGCAGACTCCCTGCGGGAAGCCTGATGTTGGACTCTGTCCCAGGACCCTGAGATCACGACCTGAGCCGAAGGCAGATGCTCAACCACTGAGCCACTCAGGTACCCCAATCATCTCTATTTTGAAAGCTGTTGTTAACCATGCATTATTTAGGATTTGGGGGCATGTTTATGCTAAAAAGTTATTTATTGTTTATCTAAAATTCAAATTTAACTGGGTGCTCTGTATTTTTATTTGCACAATTGATAATCCTAATTTTGACTCTTAAGTCTATTATGCATTTTCCCATTCTTTTCCCTTCCCCAGAACCTCCACCTTTCCCCCTTAGTTTTCATTGGGACTAATTTACGTTTACTTAAAGCAAGGCTAAAACAAAATTTAACCCTTCACTGCTGGCCTAGGTTCCAAAGGCTTGCTGCATATAGAAGCAGAAGGAGAATGATGTGAGTCTTCTAAGATTTGGTCATAGGGCATAAATCTGGTCCACCATTAGAGGATTTCCCATTAGGTTACACAGAGTATTAGGCATGCTACTATTTATCATACAAATAGTAGATTGGATTAAGATGAAGACTTGTTTTTCCCTTTTGAACTCCTTCCCCATCACTCACAGGCCTTTGAATTTAGTACAGTAATTCTGGCCAGCAGTAAGTACATATTCCTGGTTCATTTTACATTCTTTCCCTATAATTTCTGGCACCTAGATGTATAGTGGAAGGGGCGGGGGCAGAAAGGATAATTTGTGTGGCCTGTATTAGAAACATGAGCAGTACAAATAAAGCAAGTCAAATAAATCACTAAGTTATTTGAGATTTAGTTTCTTCTTCTGAAGAAATAGAACACAAATCCTCATTCTACACATTCTATATCTTGCTTGTTATCATATTTATATCTTCTTAAGACATCTAACACTCTCCCTTTTGAATTAAAATTATTTGGGGAGACAGAGTCAGATTTGGATACTAGTACTTTTGCTTTCTAGTTGAGTGAACTTGGCAGGTTTTTAATTTCTTTTAAAGATTCTCAAGTGAAAACAGAGGGATAAACTAACAAGAATAAAGTTGTTAAGAAATTACATGAGAAAATATCTACAAAATGTTTCACATAGGGCCTCAATATAGTTTAATCAATCAATAAATGGTAACTATTTTTTTGGCCTTATGTGATATTATCAAGCCATACAATGCTGTATTCCCCAGACATGTCTCCTACAATAATGTGCACATATTAAGTGCTCAAAGCATATTAGCTGAATCAATGGACAAATGGATATAAGGTAATTTATATTAAAGTGCTGTGAAGTTGACAAAGTGTTATAGAATTTTAAGAGGTTAGTACTAATAGTAATAATTAATAAGTAATAATAGGTAACACCACTGAGTCTTTGATTCTGGCTCAGCTTTGAGAACTGCACTGCAAGAAATGTTTGATGCCTAACCTTTTTCATCAAAAAATTCAAAGAGAGAGATACTGTCTACAGAACAGCAACATCTACTGATCAACGGAAAATGTTTCATTCATTCCACTTTGCTCAATAAAAATTCCCTATCTTCCTCCAAAGACTTTTTACTAAATTTCTTTCACTGCACCTATATTAAGTTTTATTTAAATCTGACAGAGACTGCCCCTTTACCCCCACAAAAATGGTTTTTGTTTGTCTCTCCCTCTCAGAGTGGGGTTCGGTGGGTCATAGCCAAGGTGGTAACCCCAGAGTCCTGAGGGATGCAAACTCCAAATTCCCTGAACTGCCTTTTGAGTGATGATGGCTCTTGGGTCTCCAGAAATCACTTGTCTCTACACTAGAAATAGAAGGGGAAGGTTAAAGGGTAGGAGGGTAGAAAATGAGCCCCCAATGCTGAGTCAACCTTCTTGAAAGAACTTTCCAAAGCTCTCTGCAATGAATTTTACCTACCCTGGGTGCACGAAGAAGCAGGGGAATGCCACTTTTAGCAGGACACATTGTTGCTTGAATGCAATTAGGGTTCTGTTACTCAGGAGAAAGAAGAGAATGGATATTAGGCAAATAATGAGCATTGTTTGCCATTGACCTCTCTACTTTTCCCTTTCATCTTCATCTTTTAAGTCCTGCTTTGTTACCCAATCAGCAACTCCTTGAATGCTCTATAATATGAATATTTTCTTTCTGTGTGTGCCTTTTTCACTATTTCACAAATCCACTGCTTTCTCTTTTATGTTATCCACACACTCTTTTTTCAGTTCTTATATTGGTTGCTTACTCACCCTAAAGTTCTTTGTACATTTTATTTTTATTCAATTATCAACTTCTCATACTATCCACTATTTTCTTTCTCTGTTGTCCAGCTCTGCTCTTTGACTCCACAATCATTGACTTTATGCATTTTTCTACATTTAATCCAGATGCTTTCAGAGCCTTTGATCTTTTGTAATCTAGAAAACATTAGTTTGTAATATGATGTCTGGTATTTGCTTCAGAATAACTCAGTGTTGGAAGAGGGGGGAAAGTCAGTGGTGTACAAATGAAACAAGATTAGCCATCTGTAGGGGATCTCTGGTGGAGATCCCTCAGTGGTTGAGCCCTTGCCTTTGGCCCAGGGCGTGATCCTGGAGTCCCGGGATCGAGTCCCACGTTGGGCTCCCTGCAAGGTGCCTGCTTCTCCCTCTGCCTGTGTCTCTGCCTTCTCTTTCTCTCTCTTTCTGTGTGTCTCTTGTAATAAATAAATAAAATCTTAAAAAGAAAAAGATTAGCCGTCTGTTAAGATTATTGAAACTGGGTGATGAATATGTGGGGATACATTATATCATTACTTCTAATCTTGTGGATGTTTTACAAAGTATATAATAAAAATTAAAGAAAGAAATGATTGCTTGAATCTCGATTTTGCAGACTCTCAAAGTATAAAGTCATCCCCAAAATTTCTTCAGAAAATTTTGGGAGGCTTACACTGTGTTGGCCACTTCCACTTTGGGGATTTTTTTCTCACATTGGTGGCGCTCTGCTATCCACATCTTCTCATATATAACTGTCTTTTCAGCAAATTACAAACACACATGCATATTCCTTTCACACAAAGTAATTTGAATAAGGTAGCCCTTATGAAGTGCTATTGGCCCTATGCAGGGTTTCTATCACATATTGCATAGGTATGTAAAATAATACCTTTCTCTTCTTTCCTTTGAGCTATGTGTGGCCTTTTAACTTAGTTTCCTTGAGATATAAACAGAAGTTTTGTGCAATTCCCTGCTCCTCTACCCTTGTTTTTTCCCCTGCTAATTGAAATACAGACCTAAATTTCAGAGCCTGGCCAGCCATCATGGACCGTGAGGCAAAGCTGTTAGATGGCAAAGTGACAGGGTAGAAAGAGCCTGGGTCCCAGAAAACCGGAGGCTACCATGTCAGGCCTGGACTGTCTTCCTTTGGTTTTGTTTATGAAGGCAAGGGGAGTAAACATCTATCTTATTTAAGCCATTGTTGTGTTATATGTGTTTTTTCTATTACGTGCTGCCAAACCTAATCCTATTTGATATACTTACCAAGGAATTTTCTTTTTTTTTTTCTAAACAAATGCATTTCCGAGCCTAAGAGAAATTCTACTGCCAGATATTAATAACTCTTTTCCTCCACCTTATTACACCTAATTCCTATAACCATTCCCAGGTCCAGTGATAGACCCTTTCTTCTCTCCTTGACTTGTTATTGTCTAAATACAAATGCATTGCAATGGTCATCTCTAAGTGGTTTAAATATTAATTTAAAAGAAGAATATGTTGACTCTTTCAGTTGTCTATTGTTGCTAACAATTCACTTCAAAACTTAGTAGCTGAAAATAGCAATGTGTCATTTTTTTTCTCACAAGTATGTGGGTTTACTGGGATCAATTGGATAGGTTCTTCTGTTCCACACAATATAGCTGAGGTTCCTCAGGGAGGTATATTCAGCTGGAAGATCTGTTGTGGCTGAAACGTTGACCATGGCTTCTTACCTTTAGGGCTTCCCTCCATCTGGCCTTGCATTATTTTGTTGTCTAGCCTAAGCATCTTCACAGCATAATGGCTGACATCCAAAAAGGGAGATTCTGAGGGGACAAGCCCTAAAGTGCAAGTACTTATTAAACTTCTCCTTTCATAATTCTTGCTAATTTCCAATTAATTTCAAACCTGCAGATGAGGAAACTGAGTACAGGGAGTTTTAATGATTTATCCAGAGTCATGGATTTGGTCAGTGGCAAAGTCAGGTTTTAAAACTGGTTATGCTGACTCCACACCATAAGATGCAATTATGGCTGGGACCGCAGAGTTTGGAACATGATTATTGTCTATTTTACATATGTAAGCTTTGGCTCTCCAATTATTTCCAATTAGAAAATCTAAAGGCAGCATATTATGCAGCTTTTCAGGGTAAAATCATGAGTGTGTTTTGAAATTTATAAAACATCGCACATCCAAAAAAAAAAAAAATCACACAAATGCTAAAATGTGAGAGCTGCTTTATCTTAGTGTATCCTCCATAGTGCTGGCTGAGAGTTGCTGTGTTACACATTAGTTGCACACAGTGTGACTAAATGCTGTGTCCTCTGGAGCAAGGCTGGTGCATGGCTAACTTCTGGAGGGATGGGGGGCATGGGAGAAGGGCTATGTCTTTCTCATGTCAGTTGAATTTCCAGGCATCACTCTGCTTCCCTCAGAGTTCAGACTCATTCTTGCAACAAATGCAGAAAATATACAGAAACCCTTAGATGACCGGTTGAGTTCGCATGAAATCATCACCGTGTGTCATCACTAGCAAAGAAGTCTGAAGGGAACACATGGGGCACCTTTAGCATTTTTAATGATGTCCACTTCAGTTCATATGCCAAGGATGCAATGAATTCAAGTCAGTTATCTTAGGAAATGCTTGGAGTCCAAAATGCACTGCAGTATAATTTATTTTGCAGGAATATCACAAAATGCTTCACAGGTAATTATGTTTGATGTAGAAAAACACAAATTCTGAATGTGAAAATTTGTTACGCAGGTTGCATTTAGAAAAGAGGTAGGTAAGGTTAAGGCAGATTGCAAAGACTAGGGAAATAAAATTTTCAAATAATAGGATTCTGAGAGTCTTGTTTAATTAAAGGAGTGATGGGGTAAGTTTTAAAAGGGCTTAAAAGTGAGAAGGGATTCCTGTAGGGAATCAGGTTCCTCGTGTCCTTTGGTGTAAAACCTACTAACTATACTTAATTAAAGTAAGGGTAATTACATTAACATATTTAATATCTTTTGTTTCTTGTGTACCACTTTGGTCGTCTGTGCAAAGTGACATGCCCTCCCCTGCCATCTCCTACTCTCTTTCATGCTTGCCCTACTCCAGCCACATTGGTGTCCTTGGTGTTCTTCACACACACCAGGCCCACTCCTGTTTCCTATGCCTGTAACATCTTTCCTTCAGCTGTATGCACAGCTAACTTTTTACCTCTTTCAAATCTTTGCTTAAATTTCACCTTCTCTATAAGGCCCTATTTAAAAGTGCACCCACCCCCAATCTCAGTATTTCCCAATATCTTTCATCTGCTCTGCTCTTTTTTAGATCAAAATCACCTTCTAATAGCATAGTTTACTGTCCACTTTATTGTTTAGCTCCATTTCTGCCTTGTCTGCCTAGAAAGCCCTACAATGGCTTGAAAGCTTTTCAAGTCTATTAAATGCTTATCTCAAGATTAAAAAAAAATTGGGGGGGGGGTACAAAATGGTGGTTTTATTAAAGCATGGGGACAGGACCCATGGGCAGAAAGAGCTGCACCTGGGTTGTGAGGGGTGGCTGATTATATACTTGGGAGTTGGAAAGATCAGAAAAAGGAAGGTTTTCAAAAAAACTTTCCTATGCTAAAGAGGACCTACAAGATACTGGAGGCCTTGCCATAATCAAGTTAAGGTTGTTTTTCTCTCTAGCAAGACATTCACATTAAGACAGTTGGGAGCTCCCTGGAGGAATGTTACGTATATCCCACCCAGGAGAGGTAAGGTTGGGGGTATCAGCTCATGCTTGTCCTCAGCTAGCCTTCTGCCCCCTCATCAGTATGACTTCCACACAGATGTCCACTGGCTGTGGTGAGCAGCACTAACAGAACATGATTCAGTAGAATTTTTAAGGTATTTTTGGTTCAAAGCTCCTCTGGTTATCCATGATTCAGATGAGATGTTTCTTCTCTTTAGGGCCGCATAGGCCTCTCTATTCTATAGATTCTGCTGCTTTAATAACTTCTCTTGGCTTCTTCTCTTGCTGCTTCTCTGCTTTCTGCTCTTTTGCCACAAGTTGATAATTGATGCCCATGCTAATGAAGAGATAGATGCCTGCAATAATTAGGATCATGCCACATGCCCAGTAGGCGTATTTGTAGTCTCTATAGATGTCATTCAGACGACCTAAAAGTGGTGGCCCCAGGAGGACAGGACAGCATTCCACAATGGTCAGCAATCCCACGGCACTGGAGAACCTCTGGGATTCAATGAGGTCCATCAGTGTTTCAAATAACACCAAACTGAGCCATCCAAATGCAAATCCAAGGAAGCCCACATAGACACAGAACCCAGTGTAGCTAGAGGATAAAGGTGCTAGTAGATGACACACTCCACTTGCAACAATAGAAGCTGCAAAAAAATACTGAACTCGAGGTCTTATCCACTTGGTGTTGGCTGCAAGTCCCATAGAAGGTCTGGCTATAATATTGAGAAAAGACAGAATAGAAAGAAGGAAGGCAGACTTCTCACTAGAGTAATGTTGACTCTTGGCATAACTATTAAGAAAGACTAAAGGAGTAGCCAGCCCAAAAACCATGATCACATTCCCAGAGAGGTATTGTAGAAAGCCTCTGTGGCTAAACAGGGATAAGTCCAACTGTTTCTCAACTGTTTGAAAAACCAATGGTTTCTCTTCTTTAGGGTTTCTGCCATTAAAGTCTGTATTTGTATCACCTGTTCCCTTTTTCTCGTCAGATTTTCCAGCTTCCTGAAGGGATACTTTAGACCTATCTTTCCCTGCACTGTTTGGTGGCAGCCCTATTGGTCGCATCAGGGCTCCAGCTACACAGTAGTTTAGTAGGAGGCCCCCAAGAATTAGAAAGCTTCCTCTCCAGCCAAAGATATCAAAGAGAGCCTGATTGAGGGGAGCCAGAGTAGAGGGGAACACAGGGCTGCCTGCCATGACCAGTCCATTAGCCAGTGGTCGCCTCGTATAGAAATACTTGCCAATAATGGTCAAAGCTGGATTCAAGTGGGAGGCAATGTACTAGGCTCTTGAGATAAGTTGATAAGCCCAAGACCTCCAATGAATCCAATGAATCCAATATACAAGTAAAGTTAAAGGTAACACAGAAGATGCTCAATAAATACTGGTTGAATAAACAGTAAAGCTCTCAATTGTGCAATGTCTATTCTTAAATAAGCCTTTTGTGACACCTTAATGTTTAGACTTCACATTGCCATGTGGTTATAATAGAGCATCATGCTTAATGTCATGAGAAATGAAGAGCGAGTTGTATGAAAAAAAAGAAATTGAAGAAAGGATCTGAACCAAAAGAAAGAGAATGTTGTTCTGAGATAATATAGTTAGGGAACAGATGCCCTAATGCCACAGTTCTAGTTCAGGATCTCCAAATAATAGTCCTAAAAATTGAGCTGGAAGAGACATAGGGCTAAGAATAACCAGTGTGGTAGAGACATTTGATTTGTCTCACTTTCAAATTAATCCCTGTTTGAAAATTCTGACACAAAATCGTTCCTCAAGAAGATTCTTGCAAATATGGAATTACTAATTACTTTATATTTTTAAGGTTTAGTTAGCAATGAGTTTGCCGACTCCAAAACAGGAATTTTTCTAAAAGGTCCCATCTCATGTTCAAAAACTTCAGGTGGTTAGTACAAACTGGAATGCTAAGGTAAAAGTGATTCCTGGGCTATATTCAGCATTAAAATAAATGGCCATCAATATTGATGGCCAATGTCTGCCATGGGCTTGGAAGGTGGGAGTGTGACATTAATGCCTATATTTACCACCCTGGGCCTAAAAGATCTCTAAGTTATATCATGTTCTGTGAAAGACAATGTATTAAACATTAGCAAAAATTCTTACAGGAAATTTCAAGTGAATATATTAAGGATTATAACTAGCTGGAAGGCAAGCAGTGGAAATAAAGCATCACTGAAGAGAAAATTTAAGTTAGAACTGCCATGTTAATATATGGACTTATGCACATATATTACTTAATAAATGAAGCTTCTTTTTAAAATACATCTGAAAATTTTTCAGAAGATTTAAGGGATGTGTGTATGTGTGTGTGTGTGCGCACACGTGTGAGCATCTGCATCTGTGTGTTTCTTTTTTTTTACTTGTTTATTATCTGTGTCCCCAAGTAGGCTGTATGTTTCATAATGGTAGGAACCATATATAATTTGTTCATGAGTCCCTCAAACATAATAGGAAATTATTTTTTTTAAGATTTTATTTATTTATTCATGAGAGACACACACACACACACAGAGAGAGACAGAGACAGAGACACAGGCAGAGGGAGAAGCAGGCTTCATGTAGGAAGCCCAACGTGGGACTCCATCCCAGGTCTCCAGGATCACGCCCAGGGCTGAAGGTGGCGCTAAACTGCTGAGCCACCTGGGCTGCCCAATAGGAAATTATTAAATACATTTTAAATGCATAAGTTGAAATATGGCTGGTACTTGTGCAACATGACCCTAAGGACATCATAACATTTTGTTGGGAAAATAGTGGCAAGAAAATCATCACTTTGATTCATTTTTTTTTTGTTCCTCCTAAGAATTCTAGCATAATTGCAATTATAACAAATATTTTTATTAACAAACCATAAATCTGTTATCATAATAGTTACATTTTTCAGATTTTTACTGAGATATAGCAGCCATACATTATGCTGTGCCCTATTCCAACTATGTACAGCATCATTTGGGTCTTCAGTTTAAATATATCTATTTTAAATGCATATTTCTAAGTAATTACTTTCAGAAAGTAAGAAGTTAATCTAAACATTTGTTAACCCTATGGACAACTCCAAGTACAACTAAAAAATAGAATTTCTACTTGACAAATGTAGGGGGTAAAAACAAATAAAACAAAGTCTGCAAAGAAAACTACAAAAATACAAGGTACCTAGTAAGCCACACACACACAAAAAAAAGAAAAATAGAGAAGGCATAAAATAATAGAACTAAGATTAAATATATTTATTATGACACTTACCTGTGAGTTAAACTTGGCTCTCAATAGCAGATGCAAAAAAAAAAAAAAAAAAAGAGATGGAAGCAAAAGTCACAATAATAATATCAAAGTAGAACTCAAGGAGAAAAAAAAGCATTGAATGGGACAGTAGGTAATTCACTTGATAAAATTCATTGTGAAGGGATAACAACAATAAATCTCCATGCACATAAAATACAGCAAGAAAAATATTATAAATAATTTGACATCAAAAACCACTATAGTGAGGTGCTTCAGCTAAGTACTTTGACAAATTAAGACACAAAGTAAATAAGCACAAATGCTTGTTAACAGTATAAATTTATACTCACAGATAGAAAATACATATGTTGTCAAACGTGGGAAATGTTTATAAAACTTAATCATATTCAAAGCCATGAGAAAACCCTCAATTTAAATAAAAATGGAAACTAGATGGGCCAGTTTACATCTTTTTACCAAATATCCACAAAACTAAAAATTAAGATTCCGTTGAATAGCAATTTAGTTAAAGAGGGAATAAAAATGCAATTAAAATGTCTTTAGAAAATAATTAAAAAGCGAATCCTATATATCAAAATTTCTAGGATAGTCCAAAATACATATTCAAAAGTAAACTTATATCCCTATGGGTTATCATTTAAGAAAGATAAATGAATGAGATACCATCTTATTTGAGAAGCTAGAAAGTTTTAAAGAAGGCAGCCGTAAGGAAGGCAAGAAAAGAAAAACTAATGGATTCACAAATAGAAAAAATATAAAGTGAAGAGATAAATATGTAGAGTTTTTTAATGGACATATCTAGAAAATATAGTTATTAAAAAGAAGGAATGTAAGCAGATATCAACAAAGGGATGGATATGTAGAGGCTTTTTAAACTTGAAAGCAATATATAAAATTACAACTGGAGATCTATTGGATTGCTTGATCATTTTAAAAAATGGGAATGGCAAAAGCTTAAGCATATTAGAAGGCAAAGTGGGAAAATTCTTTGTACCTGATATGCCAGAAAAAAGATGGTATCCTTAACTTCAAAGAAAGCATGACAAATTATTAAGAAAATGGTAGTACTTCACTGGAAAAACACCAAACAATGTATAAAAACATATCTAACCTCATTAGAAACAAAGAAATGGAAATTAATATAACAAGAACTATATATCACTAAACAATTTGATGGGTTTTTAAAATTACAGTGTCTAGTCTAGTAAGGAGTGTAATAAAATGTGTACAATATAGTTATTAAATTAGTTGAGAATCTAAAACTTCATACATATGCTAAGTAGGAATAATAGCATGGAAAAAGAATTGGATGGAAATACAACATACAATAAAACTCATCCCCTGGCTGTTAGAAATTATGTTTTTGTTTCAGTTTTCCTAGTTTTCCAAATGTGAAACAAAATTGTCCAAAATGTAACATAAAATTACCCCAATTTTAAGCCTAAATAGGTAATTAATGTATATAATTTATGTATTGGTCAATAAAAAAGGCAGCATAAAAATGTGTCACTATATGATCTCAGGTATACAAACAAAAAGTTATGAAAAATAATAAAAAGTAGCACTGAAAATTTGAACAATGATTTTTTTCTGGATCACTGGATTAAGTGATATTTTTTCTCCTTTACATTTTTGCTAACTCTATTTTTTCTTACAAGCATGAATTACTTTCACATTCAGAGAAAGAGTTCAAATTTAAAATATTAATGGGGATGAAATGTATTCAGTTGTAATAATATGGTTTATAAATTTGAGGGTGGTACTTCTGTAATTTGAGTTATGCCTATATGCTTTTCCTCTATTAAGAAAACTAACAGGAACTTCTTTTGTGGGATCATGTAAGTGTGAATGGGATTTAAGAGGCTTGATTAAATAGACATGACTTACCTGTATAATAAAACAGTAATTAAATAATTATGCTCTGATTAGATTTAGTGTTCAAATGCACTAATACAATAACCTTTCTAGATACATCTTTGTTTATCCAAGGGGTTATGTTTTGTCAGTCTATTTGGTTAAATCAATGTAAAATTCCTATCCCAATCCTGTTGGGTTTGATATGAGATCAATCTGCTCTTCAATGGATAGCCTTGGGAAAATTTCCAAGATAAGGGAAAGAGCTTGAAGCACTACAGTTAACTTTTATATGATTGTGATGCTATAAAGCTAAATGATAACTCTGTAATGGGCTGGGTTTGTTCAAGAGTAGAATAGCCATTAAAACCTTATTATCTTTATATGTGGGGCTTCTCTGCCTCCGCTTCAGAAGATTCTGCTTGGGTATTATCACTGGGTTGTTACCACCAAAAATAATAATGATGAAAGACCTGGGGCTTAAGCTATCATGGTAACAGTTAAAAGAAATGAAGATTTTTGTGAAGGATATTTTTGTGTGTATGTGTCCAAATGTGTGCCTATTTTTTATTAGATTGATTGACTTTTTATTATCGAATTATAGTGATTGTTTATATGACTTGAATACAAGCTTTTTTTTTTTTTTTTGTCAGATACACATATCACAGATATTTTCTCCCAGTCAATGGACGGCCTTTTTGTTCTCTAGATAACATCATGTTATCTTATCTAATAAATCTTGATAACGTTATGTTATCTTATCTAATAAATCTTTGCCTACTTTAGGGTTATGAAGTTTTCCTCTAGGAAGTTTAAGTTTTAGCTTTTACATTTAGGTCTGGTTCATGTCAAATTAAATTTTGTGTATAATGTGAAACTGGAATGAGGCTCATTAATTTCAATAGGGATACCCAGTTGCTTTAGCACATTTGTTTAAAAGACTTTTTCCTTCATTGAATTGAATTGACACCTTTCCAAAAATTATTTGATTATACATGTATGATCTACTTATGGAATCTCTATTCTATTCCATTGATCTGTAGGTGTATTTTTATATCAATACAATGTTATCATGACTGTTGTCATGAATTACTGCCATATTATATGTCTTGAAATCAGGCAATGTACATCCTCCAATTTTGTTCTTATTCAGGATTTTGACTATTTTAAATACATTTCCTTTCCATATCAATTTTAGAATTAGTTCATCAACAAAAAGACTACTAAAAATTTGAGATTTCATTAAATACATTGATTAATCTGGGGAAAATGAACACTTTAACAGTTTGAGTCTTCCATTGTTTTAAAATGATTTATCATTCTGCTCTGCTTATTTAGATATTCTTTTAGTGTTAATTAAACATTGTTGAATTATTTTCTTTTTTACATGATTCAATAGTTATGACCAATCTTTCCTTGTAAAAACAAAATGCCCCTTTCAAAACTACATTGTGATGTGATACAGTCTTTTTTGTTTTTGATACAGCTCTAGAAAATAGTCGGCACCAAATGCACATAAAAAAAGTTTTAAGAGTTACTAAAAATGCAGACTAATAATTTCTCAATGCAGCTTAGAGGTTGAGAACAGGATGCTAAGAGTTAATGAATCTTCCAAATACAGGCAGTCCCTAATGTATAGAGCATTTCCCAAATATAAATGGCCACCCCATCAGGCTCACAGGAGCAGCAGAAACTCCTCTCCTGCTTCTCCCAGTGACTATACTACCAGACACTCTAAACCCATTTCTGTGGCTCCAAGGAGGGAAAGATGGGAAGAAAAGAGAGGCAAAGCATCTGTCTCCCCTGCACAGAGGCTTTTCCTACAGTTCATGTTTGCTGCCATTCCCACATTTGCCTCCCTGTCCCACCCAAGTTACCTGCCAGTGGACGGAACTAGAGAGCTCTTCTCACTGTGTGAACATTGAGGGCAGGGAGGAAGCCACAGGGGCCAGCACTACCAGGCCTGAGTTCCTGGCAATCCAATTTGGAATTCACAAATCATTTTCTTGCATATTAAAAAACAAAACAAAACATAATCACAAATGGCAGTTCATTTCTACCATTAGAACGTTGCATTCATTGTTAAGCAAGTTAGTGTGTTTGGGCTTACACCCCAGGCACCATTTATGACACTCTTTAATGGGGAAAATGCTCTGAATTCCAAACAACTTTCTTATATATGGCCATTTGAAGGATGGAGACAGGAAGTACTTGAGAATGTAGCATGGAATGAGTTTCTTGACTCCCGAGTGAACAGGGCAGTTGAAAGGGGGGAAATTGTTTTTGGTTAACAAAGCCATGTGCAGATCCCTTCAATG
This sequence comes from Canis aureus, assembly GCF_053574225.1. Taxonomy (NCBI): domain Eukaryota; kingdom Metazoa; phylum Chordata; class Mammalia; order Carnivora; family Canidae; genus Canis; species Canis aureus. The sequence goes on along the minus strand of NC_135642.1, from coordinate 18,224,129 downwards.
GGCCACATGTAAGAGGTGGAGCTCAGCAGATAGCTCCTGAAGGCACTTAAGTGTCTAGGGCCACTATGAGTGTGACTAAACAGCATTGTTTCTTTTCAAAATTTTAACAACGATGTAGGTATTTTTAGCACCTGGCATTAGCTTTGTAGGCACTCATACCAATAGCTACCCCACCCAAACCCCGTCCTCTGTTAACTGGTGGTCCAACTTGAGTAAAATATAAGAACTGAAGTATAAGAGACCTTTAAGGGATAGCTGGGAGAAATTTTTGCCTGATGACTTAAAACAACATGATTGGCCAGCCCACTATCTTTCCTGGCAAGAATCGTGGAATTGGCCATTTGAGACTTTGTTGTCAAACTACTTAATCTTCTGGCCTAAGGTCTCCAGGTCTCTTCTGGAAACTGAATATGGTTCAGAGGTTTTGCAAAGTTTTATAAAGAGCAGTTAAGCAAACTTTTCTTTCTCTTTGCTGTACCAGAGCAAATGACTTTTTCCTAGAAAGGTGTCAGAAACAGATCAGTCACCAGTCACTTATGTAAAGCTGATATTTTAGAATAGCTCTTTAGATATTATTGAAAATTCAAACCTAAGAATGCAAGGTTCTGGAGCATCTCTTCTTTCCACTGTCAACAGGAATAAAGTAAGATTGATAAAGGATTTAAATAAGCCTATTATCTGGGTGCACGTGGACAGAGTTTTAAAGTTGCTGAAGTCATGGGGCCTTCCAAATAGGAAGAACTGTGACTTGTGAAAGGAGCTGTCCACATCCTTGGTGATGGGCAAAGGCCTCTACTGGAGGCTGATGAGAAGAAAAAGGGAATAATTCCCAGCAAAATGAACCTGTGAATGGAAGGCAGAGATTCCTCCATAAGATCGAGCCAAGCTTTTAGATGGCAGAAATGGAGTACCTCAGAGGATCTGGGCACAAAATCTTTCCATAAAGCTGAGACTGAGAATGACTTAGTTTTTTTGTCAACAGCTGTTGAGGACAAGCAACTGAGGTGTCTCAAGAAGAGTGCAGAGCAACACATTTGGGGCCAACTGGAAAGGAGGCACTGGGAGCCAGTAGCTGTAGCCCTGGGGTCAGAAACCATGCCTGGGGAATGATGTGACCCTCAATCCCCACCATTAGTGTTTTGACTCCCTCCTGTATATGACAGCAACAGAAAGGTAGTTTTTTATTTTCTTGCCAAGGCTTTATACTCTGTTACTAGTGAATCCTGGACCCCAGGTCAGCCAGCCAAGCTCTGGTGCAATGAGGCTGTAAGCAGTCCTCCATCACCAGGCTGCACTGTGGGCCTTGCACCTCCTGCCCTCACACCTCTCATAGAGTCTTGTCACATCTGCAGTTTACAAGGGAGTGGGCACACAGGAAGTCACATTTTATCCCTACCAGGACATGTCTCTTGGCAGCGGTCTGGTCGGTGGGATCCTTCACAACTCTGTGATGGCAATGGGGCCTAAACAGAGCACCTACAGATACACAACCCACCATCTCCCCACCTGGCTCCTTTGGGCTAAAAAAAAACTATGTTTGAAATCCTACCTCTCTAGAGTTTTGTTTGGCTACAAAGGAAGCAGCCCTCTCTTTGTAAAGAGAGATACTGGATTTGCCTCCAGACAGGTTCAGGACTTTGCTGTGAGGAGATGATGGGCCCAACCCGGGCTTATGACTATTACCTATGGACCTGGGCATGGGCTGCTGGATGAGGCCTGCTTCTCCAGGGCTGCCCTTTTCACCCAGCTCTTCTCTGCATGAGGTGCTCATTGCAGTTTTAAGGGCTGATTTGGGGTCTCCTCCTTCACACAAGAACATGTGATCCTTGGGTTTATTTGGGTGTGCCAAAGGTAAAGTGGCAGTGACTGGGGACCCAAATATATTACCAGGTGGGTTCAGATGCTGAATCTGCATAGGCATCAAAGGTACCACTTCCTTTCCCCTTTGGGGGATTGGTCCTTTTAGATATGTTCTAAGTGAGGCTCTTCAGTTGGTCTAAAAAAATTAGATGCCATCCTTTTGGGCCTGCTCAAAGGATCAGCTTCCAAAAAGATTGCTCACCTCTCCTACCAAGGACTTTATGGCTGGAGCCAACTAGACCCTCTCTGGACCCTGGAACATGTCACCTATGGATGGGGGCACCTCCTCCAAACCTTGTTAAATGCATTTGGCCTTAGTTTTAACTTGATTTTCCAATTGTTTGTTGTTAATATATAGAAATACAATTACTTTTACTATATTGACCTTTTATTCTGCAACCTTGTTAAATTCTCTTGATTTTCCTAGCAGGCTTTTCTTTCTTTCTTTCTTTCTTTCTTTCTTTCTTTCTTTCTTTCTTTCTTTCTTTCTTTCTTTCTTTCTTTCTTCTTTCTTTTTTTTTTCAATATTTCTTAGTATTTTCTATGTAGACAATTAAGGGGAGCAGATTTTGCCACCCCAGATATGCCTTGGGCATAAGAATTGTTTTAGGCTTATTATTATTTTTTTTTTGTTTTTTTTGTTTTTTTTTTTTGTTTTTTTTTTAGGCTTATTATTTTAAAGAAAGTGCAGACACAAGAAGAACCTCTGAAAACAGAGTAGAAGTCACCCTTTTGTAAGAGACATTTATATTTATTAGGGAACCTCTATGTATAAAGGTGTCTCTTCAGTCTCTGTACAAGGAATAGAAAGATGACTAAATCTTCAGAAACTTACCAATGGAGAAGGGAAGGATTTAGATCTCCACAGCAACCACACTCTTACTTGTTACTATGCTTTTCCTGGCAACCCCTCAATTAACAGGCCTCCCTTCATATCACCCCCCCTCCCAACATCTTTCTTTTGTAGTTAGCTGAAGATGGTATTTAAGGTGTTAGCTAAAGCCATTTGGGGGAATTACTCAGTTTTCCATGTATATAGAAAGTAAGTGTATATAGAAGGTACACCTGTTATTAAACTTGTTTGTTTTTCTCCTATTAATCTCTTTTGATACAGGGGATCTCAGCTAAGAACCAAAGAAGGTAAAGAAAAATTATTTGTCCTTCCTAACAACTATCATATAATTTATGAATAAGGAAAATTTTACTTCTATCCTTCTATGTTTTGTCTTTTTAAAAAAATATCTTTTGTCTTCTTGCGTTATTGTACTGGCTAAGAACCGTTGATGAGTTTTAAGAAAAGACATCCTTGCCTTTTGTTCTGGTATTAAGGGGCAAATATTCCTTCATTTGCCATTAAGTATGTCACTTTTAGATATTGAAGATGCACACTCACACACACGTATTTTAGTGTTTTGGAAAAACAGATATTTGGTCAGTATGGTAAATGGTTTGTGTATATGAACCCTTATTAGTATATTTAAATATTATGTTTACATTATTACTATCTATTAACTCCAACATTAAACTGAGCCTTTAACAAATTAAGGCATAAAGACTAGTATTTTGAAGAGGTGTGGCAGTAAGCATACCTGAAGGAGGTCATTTCCAAATCCTTTGTGTTATTTTTATTTAATTTTAATAATTAATTTTTTTATTTGAGTGTATTTGACACACAATGATATGTTAGTTTCAAGAGTACAAAACGTTTATGCATTATACTGTGTTCACCGCCAGTGTAGCTACCATCTCTCCCTATATAAAGTTATTGCAATACCATCGACTATGTTCCTCATGCTATGCCTTTGATTTCCATGACTTACTCATTCGGAAACTGGAACCCTGAATCTCCCGCTCCTTTTCACCCATTTTTCTCATTCCTCTACCTGTTTGTGTTGCTTTTGAATTAAAAAATAAATGCACACAATAGTTCTGTAAAAGTTGAAATATTTAGGAATAAGAACTGATAAAGACACTGACTGACAACACTATAGTTCCACGAATACATCACTATATTAAGGAATTTGTTAAGCTTATCTTCCAGATACAGATATCTCAGTTACTTCCTCATGTTTCCTGGACACCAAATCCCCATTATTGCCAGGAATCTGGGTGCAATTATTACACAGTGTCAATGGCCCCATGGGATCTCCTACAAACTCAGGGGCCCTCACCTCCACTATGAACTTCATTTGTCACTTTTCCCGCCCCAACTCCCAAATGTTCTGTTCTGACCTTATGGAGGTTACTTTGAATCCTTTCCCTTTCTGCCTTTCAGTTGTTTATAGGTAAGAGAGAGGAGGGTTGGGAGCTAAACACAATGTTTATTAAAATATTGAAAAACAAATTCATGTCTTATATAGAATTGGCTGTGTGTGTGTATATATATATATGTATATGTATATATATTAGCTTTAAAAACAAAGCAGGAGAAAAAAATCGTTCTACTGAAGAGTCAGAGTATGTCAGGAATAGCTCCATTATGGGAGACTCCTGACATCCAGGGAGTTGGCAAGCTCAGGCACTACTTTTGTACTTGAGAACAAAGAACGTAAATCCTTTTATAAAGTTAAGAATCCCTTTGTTCACAAAATAATCACATCCTATTTTATCTGTTTTGTAAGTTTGGATTTTTGTATTCTGGGTCTAGTTAAAGCCAAGCACACCCATGGTAAACACAAAAGTATACTGCTTTGTTCCACAGTACTTTTAAGCCTGCTGTTTCATATGATCAAAATACAGGGCAGCATACAAATGCATTCAGTGTATGTAGAAACTCTTATTGTAATATTGGCTAGATGGATTCCTCTCCAAGTTCATCTGCTGTAAAGCTACTCCTTCACCCCTACTGGACTCCACCACACGCCCCCTTATTAGCTTTCTGTAGTAATTATGCTTTCACTACAACAAAATTTTTACCTTTCCTTGAATTGCTATTTTCCTTCCATGCTGTTTCACTAGTTGTCTTTGTTGCCTGGAACATCCTTTCTCTCCTCTCAACTGATTAAATCTTACCCAGTTCTTAAGATCTAATGCAAAAAGTGTTTATCTCTGAAGCCTTCCCTGAATTGTTAGCTATTATTGAAAGTCACCATAGCACTCTATACCCATTTTTATTAGAGAATTTACAAACAACAGCTTGGCTGTTCGTGTTGTTCATATATGTTAACTAGACTAAGCAGGGCCATGTCTAACTCATTTTATATTCTGAATACTGAGGACAAAATAGATTCTTGAGAATCGCTGGCTGAGTGGCTAAGTGAGTGAATGAATGAATAAATTGAATGAATGAATTTTTAATTTTCCTTGTTCGGCTTTCTTGAACTCCCTTCCTTTCCTCTAGTATCTTTTCCACAGCACTTAACACATTCTAACATACTACATAATTTTCTTGCTTTTTATGTTTATTGTCACTGTCCTCCTAGTAAGGCATGGTGTTTTCTTTAGAATGTCTTAATATTTATTTAAGCAATTCATAAAATAAATAATTCCTGCCACATATTTTCCCTTCTAATCTCATGTCTTTGATTTTTGTGATTTAGGAAGTAGGCTGACTTTATATATTATCATTATTCGTAATTTCCCAGTATCCTGACACCTTTGTCTGAAATTCCTTATCATCTGAATAGGATTCTTTGTGATAAGGATTTGAGTTTCTGTTAAGTATTTAACCACCAGCTAAAGGTTCTCACCTTTTATCAGCCTAAATGAGTTAACCCAAATAAATTTATCAATCTGGCTATAGTAGAAAACATGACACAGGAAAGCATTCACTCATTCAATTGGTATTTTTCTAGCACTACCCATGTGCCTTTGTTCACTAAGGTGGACACAGTCACTACCCTGACAGAGCTGAAATCTATTGCTGAGAGCCTCAGACATTTGGTATTTGCAGCATACTTACAAATGCTGGAATTTGGGTTTGATTAAAAAACTGCAATGTTCATATGTAATCATTATCATAAGACTGCATCTCTATAAAAGTGTTCACAATTATCAACAAGTGTCCATGATGATTATTATTATTTTATCAATAAAATATTTTTAAAAAATTTAAAATAATACAGAGGCCAGAACGGTGGTATTAGGAAGTCAACAGTGTAATTTATATGCATATCACCCAATCGCAGCCTTCCCAGAGGCAGGGTCAGGTTATCAGAGTCCAAAAGTCAAGTTTGAAATAGCAATCCAAGATCAAGACCAAGCTGAATTCTATCCAAAGGAAGCCCAGGTGTCTTCTGCAAGAGAATTTCTGTGTAAATCAGCTCCAGACCCTGGAACAGTTGTACTGGCCTGGGGATGTAGTTCCTTCAGCAGCGGAGGGATATTTGGAGATTAATATTGAAAACTACACTTGGTCTAGGTATCATCAAGAATCTGCTGTAGCTCCTCATCTTCAAACCACCCCTCCAGGCTTAGGATCAGGGCCTTTGACTTCTCAGCAGCTCTTTGGGCAAAGGCTGGCCAAACAGGCCAATGTAAACTCATGAAGCTTTTTCTGGAGCAACTAGCTATGGACACTGGCAATAGTCTATTTTTGAAACAACTGAAATGGGCTGTGTGTAATTTAAAGTTTTCAGGAAGACCTCAGACAGTTCCTATTCATCCTCTGCACTCTCATTCTGTTGCTTTCAATTGTTCAGAAGCATATGAACTTCTGAACTGAGTAGTGTCTCAGCTGTTACCCCTTTAGCTCCATGTTTTTGTTTTCTGAAAACTGTTTACTACCTAGACTAAGCTCTATTATATAATAAAAAGGCTAAGGTCTCATACAACCTAGTAAACATTCTGCCTTCCCATGATGTTAGTCTGACCTCATAGTACAGTGCTTATCTCTTGCTTCTTCGCTTTCTACCCCTTCCACAGACCATTCAACAAAAAAAATTTTTTTATAAGCCAAAGCAAAAGCAGTTTAGTTACAGGAATAAATTGTATACTTTGATAAAAATTTGGGGGTACACTGAGAATTTCTGATCTTGGATATTGTGCAAGTTTGTTATGGGAATGGGAAAATGGAAATGTCTCTTTGATAGAAAGATGTGAAGCTAGTTGGCAGGGATGTAAGAATTCTATGTAGTCAGCAGACAGTGTGAAGGCCCTAAGAAGGTCCTCGTCCAAGGAAGAAGAATGGTGGTGCGTATACTTCTACCTCACACATTCAAGACCTACTGGTATTCTGAGGTGTTGTTGATTCATAGTTATGGTAAATTTCATTCAACCTTAGCCTAGTATACAATTATATGTCTATTGTCACATTCCGTTCCTCTGGATGCATGCATTCCTCAGGCAGTCTTCCAGAACTAAGCTAGTCTTCTAGTCTTCACTATTAAGCCCTTCCCCAACAGCACAAGCTCTCTCTCTCTCTCTCTTTTTTTTAAGATTTTATTTATTTACTCATGAGAGACACAGAGAGAGGCAGAGACATAGGCAGAGGGAGAAGCACACCCCTTGAGGGGAGCCTGATGCGGGAATTTATCCTGGGACTCCAGGACCACACCCTGAGCCAAAGGCAGTGGCTCAATCACTGAGCCACCCAGGCATCCCATAAGCTCTTTTTCCCTTCTTCCTCAGACAGGGCTCTAATTCCTTCCAGTAACCACTGCTTTTTAAATAACATGCTACAATTTCCTTATAAACTACATCTGTCTATACTCTTTTTTCCTAGTGTTCCTTACTTGTTGCTAGGTATAAATATCATGTTAATTGAGTTTCATTTTTTTTCCTGTTAAATGTAGGATGACATTTCACTCCTTACAACAGCAGCTTTCCACCTATATTTGACAGTAGTTTTTATTTTTCTCTTGTAGTTAAACTAGTACTTAATAGAATAGAAAATGTACAAATAAATACATATAAAAGTTTGTAAACTTGCGGATTGAGAATCATTTTACAATATATATTTAACAAGAGATATCCCCAAAATATAAGGACTTTCACATCTTTGAAACTAAAAGGTAGAAAAAGATATAACAGGGAATTCTAAGCAAATGAGAGCTGTTGATTCTTATGTGCCATGTGCATAGGGAGACACATTCAAGAGTGTTCAAAGCAGGAATACTCATAATAGGTCAATCTGCAGGTCAATGGATAAACAAATCAAAATATGTTCATAACAAATCCTCTACATCAGAGTCAAAGAATAAGCACATCAACATGGATGAATCACAAGAATGTGTTGTTTGGCAAAAGATAGAAATCACTAAGAATACATATGTAGAATTGTTTTATATGTAAAATGATAACTATTGATTAAGAACATGGAGATATTGGTTAAACTGGAAAAACGGTAAGGAGATAATTAATTGCAAACCATCAGATTTGTAGTCACTTAAGGATAAAGTGTGTGAATGGAAGTTGATGTGATTACTGAAGGGCACACCAGAAGGTGAAAGTATTGTCCATATCCCATTTCTAGAGCTGGGTAGGAGAATATATGGATCTTCATTTTACTATTATTATCTATGATTCAATATATTCTAAATACAATTTTTCATATACTTAATAATTAATAAAACAATTAAAAATAAAAACAACATCATAATGAAAAGAAATGGGAAAATATTAACTTGTACTCATATTTAGCATAGTAGCTAGAATACAATTTAATATATGAACAGCTTTTTCTCAAGAAATTAATAGACTTTGGCAACTTTCTTGTAGGGTATAAATTCTGTAATCTCAGATTTTCTGAAAATTGCCATGTGGCTTTCTAGCTTCATGTTCTATTAATAACATAATTAAATATTAATTACTGATTCATAAATGGTTAAACACATTTAATGGTGCATTTTGCATAGGAATCTTTAGTGCAATGTATACATACAGTATATTTTGAGAGGCATATTATCTTTGGTCTGTTATGTATGTGTTTGCATGTTTGTGTGAATCCAATTTCCCTATAAGACTCACAGAGAGATGTGGAAATCCAGGAATCAACGACTTCCCTGTCTCCAATTTTTTTTTCACTCTGCTTCCTACATAACATTTAAAATCATCCTCTCCTCTGCATTCTCACTGTCTCTACCTTGGTTCAGACCCTCATCATCCTCTGTTTTTATTATTTTAATAGCTTTATACTTGTCTTTCCTGCCCCATCTTTCTCTGCCAGTTCAACCTCCACAGAACCTACAGACTGATATTTCTAGAACACAAATCTTGCCCTAAATTCCTAATTTCCTGTAGAGTAGAACTTAAACTCCCCAGAATGATATGAAAATCTTTTAAAAATCCACGGCAGCCTATTTTTCTAGTCTTATATACACCTTATATATATCTTTTCTACTCTTATATATTCCTTCAGCTTCACCAAGCTATTTCTACTTTCTCTGATGTATGTAATTTTCCTTCTTGGCAATTGATTGCTATTTGTACACTCTTGACGAACCTGTATCTTCTCTCTAAAACTTGTCTTCATCATTACCTCTTTTGTCCTCATCCTCATCCCATCTGACCTAATCTCATCCACTGGTACTTTTTCTTCTGTACTTCTTCAATATGTAGGACATATATTTCTGTGACCGAATTTTTAATCATATAGTAGACAAACTCCTTTGTTTGTCTCTTCTAAGCTTTGTGCACCTTGAGAAAGGAGGCTGTAAGTTATTTCTCTTTGTATTCCTGGGGTTAAAGCATTATCTGGAAAACAGTTTTGTTGAATAAATAAGAGAATTGAAATAAAGAAACCATTGAAGAGGGTAAATATAGATGCACAACTTGGGCTAAAGATGGGAAGAAGGAGAAAGATCCTGAGTTTCAATCTGTTCCTAGCTTGAACATAAGGAAATTAACCAAAGAACATAGTAAAATGTTTCATTCACTCAGAGTGAAGTATTCCTCACCAGGTACCATCAGCTTAACCAAATAAAACATTGAGAAAAAAAATCATTAAACGAGAATGAGATAGTTAAAGAAAGAAAGAAAAAAGAAAGGAAAAATTTCATTTTTGGTGTCCTGAACCCATGTCCAGAAGATGCCAAGCAAATATTTTGGGAAGGAGAAAACCAGTGCACATAGGTGCAGAAGCTTCTTTTTGGGCAAATATGATCTATGTGATGAAATGTTTGATCAAAATGTTTATTTGAAATGTTGGTGTTCTACTAGACTCAGGAAAGTCTTCTATTCCAAACATTTGCTTTTTGTCATTGTGAAAGAGAGTTCAGTGAATCCAATTAACTGAGCAGAAAAGACTACCTAAGGCCAGATGCACTCCTTTATTCCTTCCCAGAGGGCACTATGTTGTTTAAACTGACTTGGGCATTCCAGCATTTGTCTGGGCTTCTCAGAAATCAGCTAGACTATCTGTACTTTTCTGAGAGGAAAAAAATAAAGGGAGCAGCTATGGCCTCCTGTGGGATGTGTGAAGCCTAGCAGCTAACTCTGCAGCTTGCTCTCTGATAGCACTGCTAGTTGCCACTTTACACGGGGCCCCTAGGGTGCCAGGCACTGTGCAAAGCACTTTATATGCATTTGTAGTCTCATTTAACTGTCACAACAATGCTGTTAGAAATACTGTTGCTCCCATTTAACTGAAGAAAAGATAGAGTCTCAAATAACTTACTTTAAAGTCACATAATACAGATGTTTAAGCACTGGAGCCAAGAATTGAACATGACATTTCTTAGTTGCCAGAATTGGCAAAAAAACAAATTCAAGACACCCAGATATTGCATGAGACATGCTTGCACCAAAAAGTTAGTCATTGTTCATCTTAAATTCAAATTAAATTGAATGTCCTGTATTTTTGGTAACCCTATTTTGAGCAAGCCTAACCCCTGTAACCTGTGGCTACCCAGTAGACTACTTTGGCATTTTAGCAGATGATGTCAAACATGTGTTTGGATGAGCAAATTGACAAAGCATAGATAATAAAAATGTAGATCCAGATTTTTCTTTTTAGCTCCAGATTTGACAGAGTTGCATGTCTTCCATGTACCAGATGCAATCTCTTATGTAGATCCCAGCTATTTGTGAGGCTGGGATTAGGACCTTGGATTGAGGAAACTAAAGCACAAAATCATATCCAGCTACAGAGGTAGATTTCTATAAATTTGATGAAGCTTAAGTCTCAAGGCTTCTCACTTGTATAGGCCTCTAGTCCTAATTTTATAGTTTTTTTTATAGTGGACTCTATAAATTATATAAACATCAGACCCCAAAACCTGGGTCTATCTCACACAAAGAGTTTATGAGTTTATGAACCAGACTTCAAAGCCAAAATTTTTCCCTTCCCAAGTTTTTTTGCTTTTAAAATTCTGGCTTGAACCTAAAAAAAAAAAAAAAATTTTCTGGCTTGAAATTGCTTAGAATTGGTCCTTACACCTAAGAAGTGCTCAATGCATGTTTGGTAAATGGATGAATGGATAACAGATTTGAGAAAATCAGTTAGAAAATTCATGCTCTTCTCAGTGCCCATCAGTGAGGGGGGCACTTGGCGGGAAGAGCACTGGATGTTAAGCTATATGTTGGCAAATTGAACTCCAAAAAAAAAAAAAAAAATTAAAAAAAAGAAAGAAAATTCATGCTCTTAAATACAGTATCAAGAACTTGATTATTCACATTGTTATACAAGTCCTGACCACTTGACCTCTTCTTCACATTGTTTTATGTTTTCTCTCTGAAAAGAAGTACATTTATTTAACAGTATGATATCTGTTACCAGGGACAGGAATTAGGAACAGTCTCCTTTATTCCTCAGGCCCAGTAGAATTGGAAGGTGGTCCCAGAATTTGTCTTTGTAAGGCCACTCTCTGCATTATCTAAGCTGAGGTGTCTCAGCATGGCTTTATTGTAATTGCATTTGTTCCTATTACGTTATAAGGGGGTTGTCCCAGCTGTTTTTACCTTATTAAACTGTTTAGAATGCTGCTTATCTTTTGCCTGGTTACTCTTAACTAATTGAATGCTTGGGATAGAACGGACTCTGGGCATATTTCTCACCCAGTTAATTACTTTCCTGCTCATTGGGATAATTGCATGTTTTGTCTGCCCTAGAGAAAGGACACCCAAATCAATAGTAAGAAGACTGCAGAGATGGGGAACAGGTTAGGCATGGGATACTTATTCTTATATGTACTCAATAGTAATACAGTCTACTGCAGAAGCAAAATTCCATACTGAGTCCTGAAGGGACACAGCACCTCACTTAACAATGTATCTTCCCAGTACCACAATATGATATTATGATAAAGCAATATCCTGTAAGGACATACAACTACAAACAGTAGAGTTGGAAGTTAAACTATATTCCATTCTGTGTCTTTGTCTTGTACAAAAAAATTGTCAGTCTGAATCCTGTCATTCTTTTAATATTTAACTATTTTTATTCATTGATATTAAAAGATATTTATGCACACATAGCACATTTGTAAAACATAGAAAAGTACAGAGAAGAAAATAAAAATCAACTGTATTCTGATAGCTAATAACATTTTATATGTATATTGTTTTCCAGTGTTTTCATACGTACATACGTACACATGAGCTTTTTTTAGAGTAGGTTGAAATCACATATCCAAGAAAACTATATAATTTTTAAGGCATTCTTTTGCAAAATATATCTGATAGAAGTTGAAAAATATGCAAGATGTTAGTCTAAAAATAGGTTATAAACAAATTCATTAGTTAACATCATATTTATACCTATATTATTTATTGCAATCCTCTATCTGAAATTAGATCTCTAATGGTTTATCATCTATTGGTATCTATCAATAAAAGAAAATATTAAAACACTTCACAGGGATATCTGAGTTCAATTTCCTTACATTAACCTTAATCCAAAGTATTTTCCCTTATTAAGTTACATTCAGAGAATGAGGTCTTATCCAACCTACAAACAACCATCCATCATGTTAGATGGACATCTAGAACCATAATAATTGTCATAGTTGTTGTCTTCCAGTTAATATTGTTAGTATTCATTCAGAAATCTGTTAATACACTAAAATATATATAATGAATGACACAATTTAGAATGGTCCAAAGCCTGTTAACTAAAGCACCACTATGAACACTATGAATGGACTTTTAATCTGATACATCTAGCCTTTTTTTTTTTTTAAGGACATATCAGAACATAAAGCTCATTGAAATTTGAGAATTTGAGAACTCATTGAGTAGGCTCCCAAAATGGGTGCAAGACTCTACCCTTGCGTTTCTGAGTCTCCAAATTCACATAATTTTTAAAAGTTTATTTATTTATTTATTTTTAGTAATCTCTACCCACAGTGTGGGGCTCAAACTCATGACCCTGAGATCAAGAGTCTCATGCTCTTCTGACTGAGCCAGGCAAGTGCCCTGAAATTCACATAATTTTTAAACAATAAACTATGATATGTCCTAATGAAAACAATTTCTTCACATCATGACACTCATATGAATTAGACAAGAGTTGCAAACCTTCTTTCTTTCCAAATTGGTGGAAAGTAGGAGTAATGAGATCTTGTTTTACCATTGCTGTTGCTAACTGTGATTACTCCTGTTGTCACAAGTCCTGTCAGAAATACTGGCAACTGGTCCATTCAAAAACCAATAGCTGTTGGCTGCCAAGTGTAGATGCACTATTAGGTTATAGAACAGTTTCAACAGTATAAATAAATATATGTTATAGTAATCTCTTGCAATCTGACAAGTATTTGAAAGTCATACCTAATGATTTGAAATTAAACTACTAACTTCCTAACAGAGAGCAATTGTCATAAAAACAAATTTTAGCCTCCTCAGCTACATGGCTAGATTGTGGCTATTTTACTTATTTATATTTTAATTTCTCCATCCTTTTGTACCTTAAGTATTAAAAAAATAATATTATGGCTTAAATAAATTATAGATATGCAATACAAAAAATATCTGTAAAATCCTAAGAAAAAGGGGAAGCATATTTTATAGTTAATAAATATTGACAGTGACTTAACATTAAATTTGGCTCTCAGCAGCCTAACAGTCAAGACAAAAGTAGAAACACAAAAGATTCCCTGATCTTCTTTTATATAATATAATAAAATATATTAATTACTCAGGATTGACAAACATTTCCTAGTACAAATAACTATTAAGAGTTTATTGCAAGAGACTTTAATGAAAGGACTCTAATTGAAATTTTTTTCAATAACTACCTTACATAAAATGCCATATCTTTCTTTAAATACTTTTTTTTTTTCCAATTGGCCCTCAGGTGCAGTCTTGAGTTAATTATGCTCCTGGTTAATGGTATATGATTTTTTTTCATGTTTTAGCCTTAAAAAAATCAGTATTAATATCTCAATGAGGATGGTTCTAGGGAAGCATGTAGCTTTCTGATGATGTAAATTAATAGAGGTTTGAAGAGCAACATAGAGAAAAATCTTTCATAGATAAAATTAGATTTATATTTGTTACTCCAGTGGTCTTCCTGCTGGAATATGCTTTCCCCTGGGAGTCCATTAAGACTTTCCACTAGGCATTCAGGCAGGAATCGTCCTAAGGAAATCCATTTTCAAATCTTCAATTGCCATATGTATAGTTTTCTAGAACTGATGTGCCTGACAATTTGCCAGTGGTCAATGCATCATGCTAGAAGCTTCCTGTCTATTCTCCTTTCCTAATTTCTCTTTCATAATTGCTTTTCTCTCACCTTACAAAAGAAAATCATAGATTTCACACAAGGGGAATCTATATGGTGCATTACCTCTGGGTGAGGGCCTAATCAAAGGAATAATTTAAATGATACTAATGACTAGAAAATAATTTTTTTTGTCAATCATGTGGCTTCTAATTCTTTACTTTCAATAAAATTGAATGAAGAACTAATCTAGTAATTAGATCACTACAGATATATTTTTAATGAGTGATCAATATGTGATTTTTGTCTTATGACTTGAAAGGAATTCAATGAATTGAGCTTCTTTGCCATAGCAAAACTCTTTTCATTCCCATATATTTATATGAGAACAAGTTATCTCAATAAATATGTCTATAAAAACAAAAATATAATTGATCTTGAAACCTGCTTTATTTTAGAAGAGGATAACAAACTAATTGAAACAAAACAAGAGTATACATCATCTATTTCATTAGGCAATGCATTCCTAATAACATTCTACCTATTGCCCTTAATGATTATGTATCAACATATGTAATACATTTGTTTTGCCTTGGTCAACATAGGTGATCATAGAATATTATAAAAATATATTTGTACACATTTGCTACAGTTTAGTATAGAATTATCTAGAAAAGACTCTTGTACACTACACTTATTTTATAAGGATAAGATTATATGGGGAAGTAGAGTGGAAATACAAGAATAAGAGAAAAAGCAATGATGGTAGATTTTTCTTTTAAATGTTAATATTAGAAAAAACACTAGCTCTTTTATTTTTTTTTAAGATTTTTAATTTATTTATTCATGAGAGACACAGAGAGAGAGGCAGAAACAGGCTCCATGCAGGGAGTCCTACGTGGGACTCAATCCCGGGTCTCAGGACCACGCCCGGGGCCGAAGGTGGCGCTAAACCGCTGAGCCACCTGGGCTGCCCAATACTAGCTCTTATACATATTTGAAACTATTTAAAGGTAAAATGAGAGAAAAATTTGGATGACAACTTAAAATGTACAAAATGATTCAGAGTTTTGCAAAATTATTTTAGTGAATATAAATAAAATGTTAGAAAGTTGCTGTATTTACCTATGATATATAGATTTCATTTCTTTCATTCAGGCTTTTGATGAGGAAAGATGATAGAAAGTGTAAGACCTTTTTATCACAAGGGTACTAGCAATGCTGGAATTCTGTGATCTTGACTGACATTCTCTACAAGGCTTAAAAAGCCCAATCGGGGCCAGAAAACAAGGTCACCCAACCTTCTCATGAGATAAGCAAATCTATCTCCTAACAAAGAAACATTAGTTCCTCCTAAGAACAGCAAAAGATTTGATAAAAAAACTCATATGATCTTTGTTTTGTGTCTATGGTGGGTGGAGTCTTTCTTGTTTTTCCAATACAATGTGGTCTTTTCTATTGTAAACCCATCCCACTCCCAAATTCATAGGTTATTTATTTAACATACACATTCATTTTTCCTTAAATATATTGTCTTTAGGTATTCACTATTGAAATCTGAGAACTCCAACTCTTAAGAACATTTTGTAGGTGCTGCCAGATTAACAGAGCAAGTAACCTCTTCAGTGCTTGCATTCCAAATGAGGGCAATATTTGTTGTTCCTTGGTCCTATGTTCACTGGTCCTGGTTCTTTGTGTTGCTGCATTTCTTTGTATAGTTCTTTGGAGTGACTAGCCTTCCCTTGAATCTTGTGGTTTCCTGGAGCCAGTGTTAAGGCAGAAGAGAATTCAGCCCAAAGGAAGATTTGAGATATTTAATAGACTTTGACACTGCTAAGATAGGTGAGTGTGGATAATTTCCTGTCTTTACAGGACTTTGATTTCCTTATCTATAAAATGAGATTGGATTAGATGCCACAAAACTTTATTCAAGTCCCAAAAGTCTGTACATACATGTAGGAACTTTTTAAGATAATGAAATGTTTTATTTCATTATTATTTTTTTTTTTTAAATGATTATTTTTTTTTAATTATTTATTTATTTATTTATGATAGTCACAGAGAGAGAGAGAGAGAGGCAGAGACACAGGCAGAGGGAGAAGCAGGCTCCATGCACCGGGAGCCCGATGTGGGATTTGATCCTGGGTCTCCAGAATCGCGCCCTGGGCCAAAGGCAGGCGCCAAACCGCTGCGCCACCCAGGGATCCCATTATTATTGTCTACATTGTAGACATTGTATACTTGTCTACTTGCGTACTATGTACATTATAAAAACTCACTGGTGATTTTATGGTAATAAAGTTGACAGAAATGAATGACTTACAGAAATAATGATAACAATAACATTTATTGAGTGTCCTGTGTCAGTTACTAATGTCTGTATATGTATTACTTCATCAACTTATTACACTTATTCTAAGATTTGATACTAAAATTTGATACAATTTTTATACTGATCCTAGTAGGAGGTAACATGGACTTGCCCAAAGTCACACATGTAGCCGGGGGCAAAACCAGAACTCAGATACCTTTTGGCCAATTCCAAAGTCTGTGTTTGGATAATTTTTTTATCATTAGAAGAAAAGCTGGAGAATGATGTGTGTATACTGAGCTATTCCCTCCCAGATCTATATAGCAGAAAGAAAACAGAAACTTGTTTGTTTGTTTGTTTGTTTGTTTGTTTTCCATCCCTATCAAAAACTAGTGAGGGTTTCTAGGATTTTCCTGATACCCACCACAGGCTTGAGGATTCGATACCTTTCCTTAGAGACTCAAAGGCATCACTACTTACATGGAAAAATGCAGAAAAAGTAGGCACACAAACTGAGCAAAATCACAACACAGGAATTTATGTTTTTGGCATTGATGTACATACACGTTTTAATGTAAGATGTACTCAGCTGATTACAAATCATCAAGTACACATAGAATCTTAAGGGAATGCTAAACTTTGCCGTCTACCTCACCTGAATATTGTCATATTCCCTTATAAATCAATCTTACAATGTGCGTTTTTGTTAGAATATGTGCTGTATCAAGTGATCTTTAGAGGAAGAGAATTTTGTATAATCAGCAAGGTTACTTGTGACCTTATTTTAAGTAATAGTAAATAAACATGTCTAGACCTATAGGGAAGAAGGCTTGGCTAACAAAACCAAGTTAAAAAAGAAGTGACCATTGTTTTTGTTTTTTTGTTTTTCCCATTAGAATTCTTTCTAGCAGTCCATATTGTTTTGGGTTTAGTTATATGCCTTTTTGAAGAAAGATGCAATTATAATATGTGTTGTTTTAAGATACATGGCATGAAGTAATGACCGAAATGTTTTCTGTCTCCAAATCAACATGAGAGCTGCCTGCATTGTGGGAGCTGATTGGTACTATCCAGAGGGATATGCCTAGAAATTAAAGATTGATACTGGGAGCCGTTAGTCTTTCCCAGGAGAACATTAACAGCATTTGAGGTCTAAGAGTCATACCCTCAGTAATTTTGCCTGAGAAATTATCACTGGATTTCTTTGGGTCATTGATTCTATTAATGTACAAGTAATAGATGCTCTCTGCTTCTGTCTTTGAGATATAATTATACCCATTCTTATGAATTAAAATTAAGTAGTTATTTTATGTCCAGAAAGTCCTTAAATATGCTTTCATATTGGCGTTTTCTAGAGGCTTAAGTGGTAACATTAAAAAATGTTTAGAATTATCTTTTGGAGTGGACGGGTGAGGAAGCTATCAAAATTAAGATTAATTTACATAAGGGGAAATAAACGGCCTCCCACTAAATTTTCCAATCTTTGGTGTCATCTCTGCTAAAACCACACAGAGAGATTTGTAAAGCACATATCCTACCCTAGGCTTGCTTTCGAATTATTTTTGTGTGCAGAAGCAGAATGAATTATAAATAATTATAACATTTAAATTCTAGGTTTATTTTCAAGTGTAGCTGAGTTGACTTAAATGGGAATTCTATAGTTATTTAGTAATTAGGAATTATAGTTCTCTGCAATTCATAATTGGATCCAAAACAGGTGTGTTTCCTTCCTTCCTTCCTTCCTTCCTTCCTTCCTTCCTTCCTTCCTTCCTTCCTTCCTTCCTTCCTTCCTTCCTTTCTTTGAAATTAGAAGTATTTTTAGCTTTGGCAGAAGAATACATTTACTGATGGCTATGATCTAATGATAAATTTAGCTGAATATAAAAGACAGAAAGTTTGTATTTCTTGTTATATTTTTAGAAGGTATTTTTATTGAACAAATTAAAGGAATCTGCATTCCTAATTAATGTGTGCATCATTTGAGGTTTTGGTGCCAGCGAGCCAGTCAGAGGTTATGGTTTAAATGGGCATTAAAGGATAGTAATAAGAGAAGTGCCTGGGCGGCTCAGCTGGTTGAGCATGTGACTCTTGGTTTCTGGTCAGGTCCTGATCTCAGGGTTCTGGGAACAAGCCCTGAGCCCCTGCGGGGTTTTGTGCTCAACTGGGAATCTGCTTGTCTCTCTCTCTCTCCCCTTAAGAGCCCTCCTCCCCCTCTCACCACTCCTCTTTCTCTCTCAAAATAAATAAAATCTTTTAAAAAAGGATAATAATAAGAGAATTAAAAGGAAATAAACTCATACAACTACGTGTAAGCCATTATTCCAGAATACACAAACACATATGTACATGTGCAAAATTGGACTCTTCATATTATGAACTAAATATTAATACAGAACAAAAGCTACATCTTACTTCACTATCAGAATCAAAATAATGTTGGGTCATAACTTATTTGGGATCACTAATGACCACAAGAGTCTAAGAATTGTGTAATCCTAACAAGATAAGTTACTAATAGATGGCCCACAACAATTTCCCAACCTAAAATGTCGATTCAAAACAGTTTGAATGGAGTATATGTTTCTGATTACATTCCCAAAGTAGCATATGTTTAAAATAACTTACAGACAGGATGCCTGGGTGGCTCAGTTATTGAGCATCTGCCTTCAGCTCAGAGTGTGATCCTGGGGTTCTGGAATAGAGTCCCACATCAGGCTCCCCATGGGGAGTCTGCTTCTCCCTCTGCCTATGTCTCTGCCTCTCTCTCTGTCTCTCGTGGATAAATAAATAAAATCTTAAAAAAAAGAAGACTACAAAACAGAATTTAGAGGAAGGTTATCACAAAGTGGACCTATCAAGAGGATTCTGCTGTCTTATTAGAGTGTGTAATCTTGGGCTAATACCAACTGCTGGTAGGAGTGCTCCCAAGAATGACACAAAAGCAAATAGATAGCCTGCAACAAACAATGTTATCAACTAACATAAAGATTTCCTTTTTCTTTTAAAGGGATGTGAAGTAAAAAGCTCCTGATTTACATGAAATAATGAATTAGAAAACAATGACCTGAACTAAAGATGTTTACTGGAAGATTGTAGCAATTAATCAGATGGAAGGTCATTCCTTTTCTTCTTTTGCTTCATTATGTATCCAAATTGTCTTATGGAAGATGTATAACGTCTCTTTTAAACTTCCCCTTAATTAGCTATCTGCCAGGTTTATGTCTGGAAATTTACTGTGAGTTTGAATTCATCCTGTTTTAAAGTTTACTTTAACTTTTCCTTTTAGAAAAATGAACACAGCTTATTTGAAATATTCTGGATATGGAGTAAAATTGAAGAAAGAAAGAAAGAAAAAACCACATAGGGTCTTTTCCCTCAGTAATGGACAGTTTAATGCACTGTGTGGCTGAATGAGGAAGCCTCTGATATTGTTTACCATGTTGTATAAATATAGACTCTAGGGTGATAAAGGGTACATCCACATAGGCAATATAATGACCATAGGACTGAAGGAAGGTATGAGGGCTGTAGGTATATTGAGAGGACCACTGTGTGAGCCATCGCCTCTACTGCCAGAATCTTCTTTGAGGGGAAGATGCAAAAATAAGAGGGAAGAGCTTTGGACCATGCCTGGGCCTTCTTAAATCCAACCACTTTGCTTTTTTAAGTAAGAATTTTTTTTTTTTAAGCACACTCCTTTGCAATTTTATTATATTTTCTTTTTTTTTTTTTTCAGATTTTATTTATTCATGAGAGACACACACAGAGAGAGAGGCAGAAACATAGGGAGGAGAGAAGCAGGCTCCATGCAGGATGCCTGATGTGGGACTCAATCCTGGGACTCCAGGATCATGCCCTGGGCTGAAGGCAGGTGCTAAACCTCTGAGCCATCCAGGGAACCCCTATATTTTCTTCTTCACATGTTTGGCCTTTAGATTCTCCCTGTTTAAGTTAGGATCCTTGAGCTCTTCATGGATGGTGCCTTCATTCTGGTTTGTAATGCTAATCACAGGAGAGGTCTGAATGAATTTCCAAGTAGGCGATGGGATGACCCAAGAATTAATCAATTTGGATCACAGCCTTGTTATAAATTTATTGAAATCCTATCATGATAACCCATTAGGCAAAACTTTCTTCTTCTCTCTTCAATTGCTTCTCTATAAAATGTCTATTACTTTTTAAGCACAAGAAATGTAGTAGCCTTAGAGAATCTCTGAATAATTCTTCTAATCCTGTACATAACTCCCAAGCTAGGAAGATTTATTCCAGAACTCCAGAAAGCCCATTATTTCCAAACACCAGATGTATATAGTTTTGTATTAAACATAAGTCCTCCTGGTAGCATTCTTGTTATTAAAAATTAAAGTACACTGTGCACTAATCTGTTTATATTGGGTACAGAGTACCCAGAGTACACATCTTAGTCATTCTCAGAATTCAGAAAGAAAAACCTGATATTGATTTTGAAGCCTACCATTGAGAAACTAAGGGCTTAAATAACTTCCTAGTGACATTTTCCATGTCAAGATTTAAGAAAGAAGAGAACAAAGGTCACTTTGATAACTTGATTGAATTACTTGGCTGAATCCAGAATATATGAACGCATTGATGAATATTTTCCACGATAGACAAAAAAGGATAATCCTCAGCTCTATTTTGAAAAACAGGTCTCCATTTTATTTTAGCTCCTACCTAAAGAATCAGTCTATTTCTCAAATAATTTTTTCTCTTGACATTTCTGCCTTCAATGCATCACGCTTTTATTCATATATATTTGTGTCTGTCCTTTTAACAGCTATGCCATCTGCAATCAAGTATCTGATTTGATTTTCTTCAAAGATCTGATCTCAGATACCTTATCCTCACAGCAGGCAATTTTTATGTAAAACACTGGTATCAGCTCTAATGGATTTGATGACAGTTTTAAAACCTTTCTACATTAATGACCTTTCCATTGTATTTAAGTGTCATGTCTCTTATATGCTGTGATGAATGTGACACTGCCATTATAATGTCCTAAGTAACCACTCTGAATGGGACACTATCCATTCTTCAAAATTGTAATTGCCTAATGCAATATATCATTACAATTTATGACTTCCAGGGGAAAAATATCCCTTTAACTTAGATGAGTATTCAGTTATAAATGTGTGATTATGTGGTTACTTTGCTATCGGAATGTATTTAGAAAAGACAGGCCTTAGAGTAAGGACTGCTCCTGATAGGGCTATTAAAATTTCATATATTGATGCTTACCTGAAATCTCCAAATTATTTGGGGGGAGTTATTTTCTGCTTATTAGCATATTATAAAAATATCCAGAACCAAATTTAACAATACTAAATTAAACAAACTTTATTGAGTTATAATTGCCATACCATACAAGGCAAGCATTTAAAGTGTACAGTTTGGGACGCCTGGGTGGCTCAGTGGTTGAGCGTCTGCCTTCGACTCAGGGCATGATCCTGGAGTCCTCGGATGGAGTCCCACATCTGGCTCCTTGCATGGAGCCTGCTTCTCCCTCTGCCTGTGTCTCTGCCTTTCTCTCTCTCTCTGTCTCTCATGGATAAACAAATACAAATACAAAAAAATAAAGTGTAAAGTTTGATCGGTATTGATCTATGTATATATCCATGAAACCACCAGCACAATTAAGAGTATGAACAAATTCATTATGGCCAAATGTTTTCCTGTGCCCTTTTATAAATCCCCCGCTTTACTTCTGTCTATCTCTACCCCATCTCCTAGCAGCCATGGGTCTGCTTTCTGTACTATTGATTAGCTTGCACCTTTTAGCATTTTAAATAAATGAAATCATACAAAATGTACTATCTTGGCACTCGTTGCTTTCATTCAGTGTGATTCTTTTTAAAATTCAGGTGTATGTATGTATCAATAGTTTGCCTTTTTTTTTTAAATCTGAGTAGTATTCCATGGTATAAATATCAAATTTGTTTGCCTATTATCCTGTTAATAGGGATTTGGATTGTTTTCATGTTTGGTTAGTACAAATAAAACTTGCTAATATTCCCAAACACTGATAAAATAAATCAAATTTCTACTGCATATGCTGTGATAGGAGAAATATACTCAGAGATATTCATGGATTGGAAGATAAAAATTAAGATGTCAATTCTCTCCAATTTGATGTATATTTTTAACTCAATCTCAGTGAAAAAATACCCCAGTATTTTTATAGATATTGACAAAATGATCATGAAATTTACATGGAAAGGCAAAAGAGACGGAATAAACAAAACAATTAAAAAAAAAAAAAAAGGTATGAGGTTGGAGGATCCCAACCAGCCAATTTCAAGATGTATCATTACACTATAGTAACTAAGTGTGGGATTGGTGAAAGGATGTAGTGCATAGATATTGAAGCAGATTACAGAGGCCAGAAATAGGCTGGCATAAATATGTCAATTTGTTTTTGACAAAATTGCAAAGGCCATTCAATGGAGAAATGATTGTTTTTAAAACAGATGGTGCTAGAACAATTGGATATGGAACAGGGACTGTGATGCTGATACTGATTGCTGGGCTGGATCCCAGGACTCTGGGATTATGACTAGAGCCAAAGGCAGAAGCTTGACCAACTGAGCCACCCAGGCGTCCCTGTATCTCACACTTTATTTGTTTGTTTGTTTATTTAAGATTTTATTTATTTACTCATGAGATACACAGAGAGAGGTGGGGGGCAGAGACACAGGCAGAGGGAGAAGCAGGCTCCACGCAGGGAGCCCGACGTGGGACTTGATCCCGGTGTCCAGGATCAGGCTCTGGACTGAAGTTGGCGCTAAACCGCTGAGACACCCGGGGTGCCCCTATATCTCACACTTTAAATGAAAATTTAACCTCATATAAATCATAGCCCAATGATATTAGCTGATATTTGCAGATACCCTTTATTAGTTAAAGGAATTTCTATTCATAGTTTACTGGGAGTTTTTATTATAAACAAATGCTGAATTTTGCAATACTTTGTCAATATTTTTGCATCTGACATGAGCATGTGTTTTATTCTTAACCTAACGTAGTAAACTACATGTAGTGATTTTTGAATGTTGAAGAAGACTTGTATTTTTGGGAAAATTCCACTTGCTCATGATGTTTTATCCTTATCCTTAATGTATTATTCTTTTTATATATTGATATAATTGATATTTTTCTTCTTTATAGTGGCTATGTTCGATTTAGTATTGGGGTATTGCTGGCCTTACAAAATGAATTCTGAAGTATTTCTTTTTCTTCTATTTTCTGGAGGAGACTGTAAATAATTAGAATTGTTTCTTCTCTACATGTTTGGTAGAATTGCCAGTGAAATTATCTGGGTATTCAGTTTTCTCTTTTGGAAGATTTTAAATAGAAATTCAATTTCTTTAGATATGTAACCATTATGTTATTTATTTCTTCCAAAAAGAGTTTTGATAGTTTGTATTTTTCAAGGAATTGGTCCATTTTATATGAGTTGTCAAATTTATTGGCATAGTGTTGCTCACAGTAAGTATTTTCTTATTTTCCATTGGATGTCTATGGCAGGACTATGATGTACCCATTTTAATTCCTGATATTAATCATTGTGTCATTTTTCTCTCAGTTGGATAGAGGTCTATCAATTTCATTCATCTTTCCAAAGATCCAGATTTTGGTTTCATTAATATCTGTTTTGTGTTATTTGTTTTGTTTTGTTTGCTTTAATTTCTGCTCTGATTATTTTTCTTTCTTTTTACTTCCAGTTTTGTCTTCTTTTTCAAGTATCTTAAGGTGTAAGTGTAAGTTAGTGATTTTCTATCTCTGCTCCTTGAATATAAATATTTAATGCTATCAATTGCCCTTTAAACACTGCTTTAGTTGCAACCCACAGACTTTGGTATATTTTTGGTGTATATATCTTTACATAGTTTAGGATATTTTTAAACTTCCCCTGAGACTTCTTCCTCTTTGACTCATGGATTATTTAGAAGTTTTCAAATATCCAAATATTTAGGAATTCTCTGGGTATTGTCTGTTCATAATGTTAGTTTATTATCTTTATGGCTACAGAACATAGTATTTTGTATGACTTCAATTTTTTAGAATTTATTGAAACTTCTTATTTCCCATAATGAAGTCTAACTTGATAATATATGCATGTAATATAGAAATGCAGGTATCCTGAAAGAAATATCATATCTATATCTTCGTTTTTAAAATAAGTTTTGTGAAAGTGTCAGTTACCCTGAAGTGCAAAAGTTAACTGAAAATAATAATTTGTATTTAAGATAAATGAATATAAAAAGAGAGATGAAGGAAAGGAGGAAAAGAAAAAGAGAAAAATGTCATAGATCATTGAAGCAGTCAATATAGTTGGACTTAGAATATGCAAATTGTTTGTTACAGAATTTTGGTGGACAAAGGATAATTGAAACATTGCTTCTGGGATGCTTTGCCATCACAGTTCCTAAAATCATTGAAGGTATCATTGGCTCTTCATCTTCACCATCTATTCATATAAGCCTAAAACTTTAAGGTTAGGTAAACAAATGTGGCATTTGTTTAATGATCATTAAATTTTACTTCTTTCTGTTAGCCAATAACTCAAAAAGCTATCACATTCCAAAATATAACATGCATGACTACTTCTAGATTTGTGAATGTGTTGAGTCAAAAATTAACACAGATTTCATCAAAGACGGTAATATATATTTTCCCTTTCCTTAATTATGTGTATAATTTGCTTAAGCATATATTTTGTTCCCTTAGTGAGGATATGGTCTGAAATTATTGTATTGCAGGTCTCAGGAGTTTAGTCCCTCTGTTATGTCTTTAGAAGGCTTCCTAGGAGTGTACCAAAAGACATTTTAACTGAGGTGTTGACTTTTCTTGCCCAGTTTTTGTATATCAGAATTATTTTGAAAGAAGTGGTAATATATTTCAAATTAAGTGGGTCTGACTAATGTGACTTTTTCATTTCTGCCTGAAGAAAATTGTTACTTTCCTCCATGTTATGTCAGAATCTTGCAAACAATATTTTAATTTTAATTAATTAATTAATTTTAAAAAAGACTTTATTTATTTTTTTGAGAGAGAAAGCGAGCAGACTCCCTGCTGAGCAGGGAACCTAAAACCCAAAAAGGGCTCCATCCCAGGACCCTGGGCTCATGACCTGAGCTGAAGGCAGATGTTTAATGGACTGTGCCATCAGGTGCCCCCAAAATATTTTTAAATACTCAATTTGAAGAGCAATATGGCAATACCTCCTAAAGTTTAAGATGAGCATGACAATCTATTAATTTTTCTGCTTAATTTCCATTCTAGAAAAATATTGCACATGCATACAGGTAGTAGAATTCTTTTTACAGCAATGTTTTAATAGGAAGAATTGAGGGCCATCTGGGGGACTCAGTGGTTGAGCATCTGCCTTTGGCTCAGGTCATCATCCTGGGGTCCTGGGATGGAGTCTGCATTGGGCTCCCTGCAGGGAGCCTGCTTCTCCCTCTGCCTATGTCTTTGCCTCTCTGTGTCTCTTATGAATAAATAAATAAAATCTTTAAAAGTTAAATAAAGATATAATGTCTCATTTCTCTGGCTTACTTCATACTGTTTTCCACAGTGGCTGCATCATTTTATATTCCCATTAGCAGTGTACAAGGGTTCCAATTTCTCTACATCTTTACCAACATTTGTTATTTACTGTTTTTTGTTTTTTTTTTATAGTCATCATCCTAGTGGTTGTGAGTGGTATTATAGTTGATTTGCATTTCCCTAAGGGATCACATTACAGTTGATTTGCATTTCCCTAATGATTAATGATGTTGAGCATCTTTTCATGTGCTTATTGGCAATTCGTATATCTTATTTGGCAAACGGATACTCAAGTCCTTGGCCCATGTTTGAATTGGTTGTTTTCAAGTTTTAGGAGTTGTCTATAAATTCTAGTTATTAATCCTTTATGAGATATATGACTTGCAAATATTTTCACCCATTCTCTAGGTTGTCTTTGTTGATCTTAAAAAACAGAGTGAGTTATTTTACCAGCAAAAATGAGTTTATTCAGGAATAGTGGAGAATTGCAACTTGAGCTACAGCAAAAACCATAGGCTGGTCCCACAAACAAAGGGAAGGAATGCTATGTTATGAAAAAGAAGGAGAAAGTTGAGAGAGGTTGTGAATGAAAGTCCATTGGAAAGAAGCAAGGGTTTAGGGCAGTGATGGTTTCCAACTGGCTACATTGCTGAGGTAGTTGATTTCTTTTTGGAGATGCAATGTACATCTTTTCCTCCTAGGGTCTGTAATTGATTATTCTTCCTATGATTGACGCTGAGTGGTATGGTATGGAAGCTCCCCCTCTGGCCTACTGACTTCATAATACTGAGGCTTCCCTTTATTAATTTTCACATTTCTCCTTCTTTTTTAAGATTTTATTTATTTATTCATGAGAGATACAGAGAAAGAAAGGCAGAGACACAGGGAGAGAGAGAGAAGCAGGCTCCATGCAGGGAGCCCGATGTGGGACTCCATCCCGGGACTCCAAGATCACGCCCTGGGCTGAAGGCAAGCACTCAACCATTGAGCCACCCAGGCATTCCACATTTCTCCTTTTTGATCAAGATTTTCTCCACAATCATTGCTAATCAAATCATGTTTTCTTAATTCAGTGGCCTTTTGTTTCTTGGGGCCAGGAAGGTTTTTCCTTGGTGTCATGTCCCATTTTGGAGGAAAGTTGTGCAGATTGTAAACCTACTAAGATCACATTGAAGTAATAAAAAGGGACAGAAAGTTTATAGTAGTTTATATTTATCAAGATTGTAAACATTGGCAATCATCTCCTTATTGGGTATACCATTTTTGTTTGTTTAGGTTTGAGAGGCATCAAGTACAGAATCAAAAGTAACATGACAATTCCAAATTATATGATGGCTCTGAATCAGGACCATGGGTCTGAAAGTAGCCAACTGAAAACATTTATTGGCACTTATTTGACTTTGAGGAGAAAAGATCTCCCTATGGGAGCAAACCTGGAATCATATATGCCTCTAGGAAGTTACTGCTTAATGTGACCATGAAAGTAGAATAGTTAATACTGCAAAAGCACACTGAAAGCATTAACTGCACTTGACTATATCCAGTGCAGGCATAAACATGAAGCAATAGCTGATGAATTTCTTGCAAAACAGCAAAACTTCAAAAATGTTTTGAAACTGTATCAAAACTAATAATAAATAGTTATTTCAAAACTATTTGTTACCAAATGTGTTATCAGTAATACAGCCTGTAAAGTTGTAAGTTCAGAGACCATGAATGTAGGTACAAATCCAGAGTCAGTTAATATTTCAGATGGAAAAGAAAGACTTCTGTGAATCCTGAACCTTTTATCAGGCCTAGTCCAGACATCTTGGAAAAACTGTCTAATTAGATGTTATCTGCTTTAATTCTGTGAAATCTTCACTTTTAGATCACCAGATGGTGTCCAGGTCAAGTCCAGATTTGGTGTTTCCTTTAGCAGTTAGCACATGAATACAAGAAGCTATTCCCTGGAGTTTGGTGGCAAAGGGTTAGTGAGGAGAAACTGCTAAGAGCCTTTCCAGTGAGGTTGAAGAGAATCTTTCTAGATATGTCTTTCCATTAGACAAAATCTTTGGGTTGCAAGGTGTGATGCTTAAGGTCTTCATCTCCTGGGAGTACACTGTGAAAGATTGCTCTACCAAAGCATACCTATTTTGAATAGAAACAATTAGGTCTTTACAATATTGAAGTGTATCTCTTTTTCTTGACCATTGGTCAATGGAAGTGGGATCAAGTACATTGGGCACTCTATGATTGTCTTAATGAATGAGAGCCTATGAGTTCAAAGGGGATAGAGCTGAGATTTAGTAGAACCAATGGCAATACTTTTTAGCTAATGTATTTGGAGGGTCTCTGCAAATTTTGCCAGTTCAGCTTTAATAGTGCCATTAGTGTGTTTGACAAACTCTGAGAGTTGAGGATGATGTGCACAATAAAAGTGTTGTAAAACCAGCCAAACAGCACAGACTTGTTGAAGCACCTGATTAGTCAAATGGGTTTGCAGGTCACTGTGAAGTTTGGAAGGGATTCCACCTGGAGGGATAATCCTTTGTGACAGAATTTTAGCCCCAGAAGAAGTAGTGCCTATCTACAAGGGAAAGCTTTGGTCCAATGAGAAAATATACAGACCATGAGTGAACGTATTTATATCCATGAGATTGGGGAAGCTATATGAAACCCATATGGCAAACCTCAGATAGTACACTGGTCAGTTCAAAGTGGGAGCAGTTTGAGCAGGTTTTCCTGGATTGCACTTCAGACAGGAGGGATGCATGAGGTAGGTACTCTTTGTGGCCTTATTAATATTTCCCGACCAATATTGGTTCATGAATCCTATAGTTTTGTCAGTAGACCTATTGTTTAATTCATATACAATGTAAGTAGTGGGAATTTTAGAATTTTTGGTAGAGCTAGATCGTTATGTGTCCAGAACCAGAATTCTTTACCAAACCAATGATTATTGGATTTCTTTTATTTTTTAAAATTTTATTTATTCATGAGAGACACACAGAAAGAGGCAGAGACATAGGCAGAGGGAGAAGCAGGCTCCAAGTAGGGAGCCTGATGAAGGACTCAATCCCAGGACCCTGGGATCACACCCTGAGCCAAAGGCATATGCTCAGCCACTGAGCCACCCAGGTGCCATGATTATTGAATTTCTAATATTGTTTTTCCCTTTCTGGGGCCAGCTGACGGGCATTTCTGGTCAATTTTTATTTGATGATGATAATGATAATGATTTCAGAGAACATCTCTATGGACCATGATAGGTTTTGGTGATAGGTTTCCTTGAAAATAGCATTTTTGGCAGAAATATGAGTGAGGTGGTTTCCTTTGATCTCCAGGGGTTTGAGTCCGGAATGCCCGATAGTAAACTTAGTAATAAAACAACCAGCGAAAGTATGGCATCTAATAAATTTTTGACATGAGAGCCATTTTAAATTGTATTCTCATTGGAGGTAAGGAAACCTTGCTCTTGCCATAACATTCCAAAATCATGAGCTACTCCAAAGGCATACTGATTATTGGTACAAATATTTGCAGTTTTACCCATGACTAAGCCCAAGCCAGAGTAAGGACATATAACTCAGCCTGTTGGATTGAAGTAGACAAGGATAGAGGTGCTGTCTTAATGACTTCAAAGGAGTTGCAATAACATACCCAATATATTTACCATTTTTATCCTTTAAATAAGAACCATCAGTAAACCAGGAAAAAACTGCAGTGTTTAAAGGAATTTTCTATAAATTGTCACAAGGTGTCAAAAGGTGATCTGCCAGTATTAAGCAATCATGAGGGGTTTCATTTATGAAAGAGAGGAGAAGAATAGCAGGGGTGAGATTATTGCAGCAAGAAAGAGTGATCTCAGGAGTAGTTGACAAGATAATTTCCTAAGAGGAGAGATGACTCAAATTAGGTGATGAGAATTAAGGAGGATTCTACTGCATGTGGCACAAAGATGTTCAAAGGGTTTCCCATCATTATTTCTACAGTGGCCTTAATTCAAAGGGCAGTGGCAGGAAAGACTCTGGGGCAAGAGGGAATATCCCTGTGCCACAGTCTCGTTCCCAAAAGTTATGTCATCCCAATCTTCCAATAAGTGTCAGTTTTGTCATTTTTTAGTAAAGCATATAGAGGTTAAGCCATAAGAGAGGTTTGGAATCCTTTTTTGACAGTAGCCAGCTAGTCTAAGAAAACCTAATAATTGGTGCTTAATATTAGGTTTTGGGAAATTCAGGTTGCTATGAAACCCATCTGGATTCAAATGTAGTCCTTGTTCTGAGATCACTCTTAAGTATCAAACCTGAATTTGAGCAAACTGCAATTTTTCTTTGGAGACTTTTTGTCCTTTTAATGTCAGAAGTTAGAATAGATGGATAATGTCTACCGGTAGAGTGGTTTGAGAAGGGGAGCAGAGAGGCAAATCATCTTCATATTGTAACAAAGTAGAGCCTGCAGAAAAGTTTATAACATCCAAATCTGCCTTTAGGGTTTGTGAAAAGCAAGAAGGACTCTGTGAAACTCCAAAGTATTATCATTCTGGTGTATTATTATTCTGCCCAAGTGGAAGCAAAAAGATACTGGCTATCTTTATCAATTGGAATACTAAAAAATTTGCTGTATTGATCAATTACATTGAAAAATTTGCTTTCAGCAAAAATGGATATTCATAATATATGGGGATTAGGAACAACATGATGCCAAGGGATAACAATGTTATTTATCACTTCGAGGTCCTGGACAAACCTCCATCTTTGGCCATTGGGTTTTCTCACAGGTTAAATAGGGGTATTATGGGGAAAAGTGCAGGAGATAATGAGACCTTGTACCTTGTAATTTATTATGGGCTTGATGCCTTGAATGGTTTCTTCATATGGTATTGAATGGTATCTTCAATATGGTATTGATTAATTCTAGGAGGGGAAAGTTTTGAGGGATCCATTTGAATCTTGATGGGAGGTACACTGTGGATTCTGCCAATATCAGTTGAAGGTTTTTCCTATAAAGAGGATGATAGATGATAGCTGATCCAATAGGGACAAATGATCAGTGTTCCCAGACTTAGTTGTAATGCCATCAGAGATGGTGCAAATGAAAGATGCCGAAGGGTCATTTCATTCACATGGTTGGAGATTTTGATTACTACTGGTAAGTTTTGGAGTTATTTCCCCTTTTTGGGAGAAAGAAATTCCAGCAAGTTTTTCTAAGAAATCTCAGACCATAAATGAATAGGTAGAAAAGAGTGGCTATCTCTTAAAGGGCCTAAACAAAAAGGAATAGGTTCAGAGACAGGAACCTGTTGATGTTTATTGGAGACACCCCAACTGTTTGAACCATTTTAGGCGGGAGTTGATTTACAGCATTGGCGTTGAGCACCAAGAGGATAGCTCTGATGTCAATAAGGGCAGAGAGAGATTCATTTCCAATCTGGAGAGTTGTTTCTCCAAGGCAATTAAGAGGGAAGATTGTGAAGAGCCCTTGTAATTCCTCAGAGTCCCATCATTGGGAATTACAAGAACATTGGAAAGGCTGGCTAGAAGGCACCTGGAATACTTAGGTTGGTAATAGTCTTTTTTTTTTCTCAAATGTTCTGGCTTCCTTATAATAGCAGAGACCCTGTTTTCGGGCTTTGTTTGTTTGGAGGCCTCCATTTGCTGGAGTTGAATATTAAGAATTTTAGCTGTCTTTCTTTTAGGTGATTTATTTAAGTTGTGAGCCAGCTCCTTTTGCTCCCCTGGAAGTTGGGATAGGGTGGGATTGAACAGTCTAACCTCCAATCACATGACTGGCTCCACTGACAATCAGCCATTGTCCCAAAAGTCACCTTATTAACTTAACAAAAGATAGTTTTATGGCTCTCATTCCTTAAAAACTTGCACGGGTTTTAGGAGCTTTGTGCTCGAAATGTCAATGAAGATCAAATATATTTCTTATTAAAAATCGCAATAATGCCCCACTTTTATTTCTGATTAATTTGAACCCCCCCCCCATTTAGTTCATCTAGCTGAAGGTTTGTTAATTTTTTTCTGAGAACCAATTTTTGGTTTCGTTGATATTATTTATCATCTTTAATTCTCTGTTTTATCTTTAATATAATATTACTTTCTTTTGGTAGCTTTGGGTTTAGTTTATTCTTCTTTTTCTAGTTCCTTAAGTTGTAAGTTAGGTTGTTGATTTGAGATCTTTCTAGTTTCTTAATATAAGCATTTATAGCTATGAATTTCTCCTTTCGCACTACTTTCACTGTATCCCATAAATTTTGATATGTTGTATTTTTGTCTCTGTTGGTTTCTTAAGTATTTTCTAATTTCCCTTTTGATTTGTTAATCCATTAATTAAGACTATTTTGTCTAATTGCCACTAATTTATGAGTTTTCAAGTTTTATTTCTCTTACTAATTTCTAACTCTAGCCCACTGTGGTTGGAGAAGATGCTTTGTATGGATTGTATCTTATAAAATCTGTTGAGACTTAATTTGTGGTCTAACATATTGTCTATTCTGTAAAATGTGCCATATGCTCTTGAATAGAATGTGAATTCTGTTGTTATTTGGTAGAGAATTCTGTATATATCAGTTATATCTGGTTGATTTTTGTGTTGTTCAGGTCCTCTGCTTCCTTACTTATCTTTTGTCTGATTGTTCTATGAATTATTAGAAGAGGGGTATTGAAGTCTCCAACTATCATTGTAGAACTATTTCTCCCTTAAGTTCTGTCAGTTTTTGCTTCATATATTTTGATACTCTGTTATTAAGTGTGTAAATGTTTAACACTGTCATATCTTCTTGCTGTCTTGTGCTCTTTATTAATATATAATGACCTTCTTTATCACTTGTAACCTTTTAGGATTTTAAAGTTTATTTTGTCTTATATTAGTATAGCCATCGCTTCTTGCTACTGGTTACTATTTTCATGGAATATCTTTTTTTTTTCTGTCAGCCTATATGTGTATTTAAATCTAAAGTGAATCTATTGTAGACTGCATACAGCCTGATCATGTATTTAAATATGTTCTGCCAATCTCTGTCATTTGATTAGAGAATTTAATCAATTTATATTTAAAATAACTATTAATAAGGAAGGTCCTAATTTGTCATTTTTTTCTGTATACTTTATAGATTATTTGTCCCTCATTTCTTGTACTACTATCTTCTTTTGTGTTTAATTTTTTTAATGAAGTGTTTAAATTCCTTTTTCATTTTCATTTTTTCCCTTTTCTTTTTAAGCTGGGTTTGCAGCAGGACTTGGGGAATGGTGGAAGTCATATGTGAGATGCCTGTTAGATATATGGGTAGAGATATCAGCTATGCAGTTGGATAGGTGGGTCTGGAGTCATAAAGTGATGTCTAGGCTTGAATTATATATTTGGGATCCATGAATGTATGGTTGATATTTAAGGATATCAAGGGAATGAGTGTGAAAATTGAATACAAGAGGACCAAGAATTGAACCCTGGGGGATGCTAAAGTGAAGAGGTTACAGAGAATGGGGGGAAGGATCACTAGAAGTCTAAAACACTGCCATCTCCTTCATATTTTCAGATAGTTCCAGGTCCTCAAATAATTAGGTTTTTTTGTTGTTGTTTTCTTTTGTTTCTTCCTGCTATATTTTGGTGCACAGGATTTTTGGAGCTCTGAGAATCCATCCATCATACTAGGAAATGCATCTTTCCTCTGTGCTTCATGGCGCCTCTTTGTTTTATGTTCTGTCACTTCTCTGCTTCCTAGCACCTGGGCATTTATATTGCTGATTCCAGTGTCAATATTCTCCCACTTTTGGTACAGCAAAGTCATTTCTTTTTGTGTACATTCTTTAGCTATATTTTTGTGGTTACCATGGGGACTGCATTTAACATCCTAAAGTTGTAACAGTCTAATTTGAATTCATACTAGCTTAACTTCAGTAACGTACAAAAACTCATTAACAACTCCATCCCACCCCTTTTAGTTGTTATGTCACAGAATTACATCTTTATACCTGTTTGCCCCCAAACATAAATGAGTAATTTTTTAAATGCATTAACTTGTTAAATTGTATGGAAAATAAAATGTGAAGTTTCAAACCAAAGTTACAATAATACTAGCTTTAAACTAATAGTTGTTTTAAAAATATATATATACATTTCTAAAATGTGTTATTTGAGTACACTTCTTAAATAACTTTAAGAGATTTAAATCTCTTAAATCATATAGAAAAAAAAAGTGAACTTATACCATTGTTAATAAGTGGCTTTTATAATTGTCTATGTATTTATCTTTACTGAAATCTTTATTTCTTCATATGTTCTTGAGCTACTGTCCAATATTTTTACATTTCAAACTGAAGGATTCCTCTAGCATTTCTTGCAAGGAAGCTCTAGTGGTAAGAAACTCTCAGCCTTTTTTAAATCTGGGAATGTCTTAATTTCTCCCTCACTTTTGAAGGATATTTTTGCCAGATTTAGGATTCATGGTGTAACAGGGTTATTTTTTCTTTTAGCACTTTGAATATATCAACCCACTTTCTTCTGGACTCCAAAGTTTCTGATGAGAAATCTGCTACTCCTGCTGAGGAGCTCTTGTATATGATAAGTTGCCTCTCTCTTGCTGCTTTCAGAATTCTGTCTTTCGATTGTTTGAATATATATGTCTTAGTGTGGGTCTCTTTGAGTTTATCCTACTTAGGATTTCTTGAGTTCCTTGGATGTTGGTATTCATGTTTTTCATCAAATTTGGGAAGTTTTCATCCATTATTTCTTTAAGTACTCTCTTTGTCTTTCCTCCTTGTGGAATTCCTATAACTTTATGCACAACGTGGTCCACTGGATGGTATTCCAGAGATGCCTATGCTTTGTTCACTTTTCTTCTATCTTTTTTCTTTCTGTTCCTCAGATTCAGTACTTTCCATCATCCTATCACGTCAAATAAATAGATTCTTTCTTCTGTCTATTTAAATATGTCTTTGACTCTCCAGTGAATTTTTAAATTTCATTTATACTTTTCAGCTTCAAAATTTCTTTTTGGTTTCTTTTTATGTTTTCTATCTCTTTATAGTTATTTCCATTTTGTGCCTTCATTTTTTTTTTTAATTGGAGTTCAATTTGCCAACATATAGCATATCACCCAGTGTGTTTTCTTAATTCTCTCCAGGTATTTCTTCTATTCTTTGACCATCTTGAAGAAAGTTCTTTTAAAATTTTTGTGTAGTAGATTTACCATCAGATCTTTGGGAATAGTTTATCTTGTTATAATTTTTTTCCCTTTTGAATGAGCTATACTTTCCTACTTATCTGTATGCCTTTTGATATTGTTGTTGAAAACTAGATATTTCAGTCTAATAATGTGGTTATTCTGGAACTTGGATTCTTCCCCTTTCCCAGGATTTTCTTTTTCTTTTTCTTTTTTTCTTGTTATTGATGATAGGATGTCTCTGTACTAAAGATCAGTCTGAGTTGTAAACTTAAGACTCCTTAGGTCTTTTTGATCCTATACCTTCCCCTGGGCATGTGACTTTGTAATTTCCTTTATATCTCCAGTTACTTTTGAATGTCCTACGCTTCAGTGCCTGGCTTCCAAAAGGGGAAAAAGAAAAATGAAGGAGGGAAAAGACATTGGCTCTTTAAATTCCTCTGGAAGTCACTTCAGCCATAGAGTCTTGCAATAATGGGGAGTGGTTGCAACAATGGCCACTACCTCTTTGTGTACACCACAGTGTACACTGCTGTGATCAACAGCAGTAGTCAGTAATCAAAGCATAGATCCTTGATATTTGAAGGACGGGGTCCTTTTTTGTCCACTTGGTCCAGCAAGCTATGTGTAAGGTGTTTTGGGAACATGTGGACAACTCTTTGCCATGGGGCTGAGGGGGATATCTGCTACTATTCTAAGAGCTGAAATTGACTGCCCTGTACAAAGTTTTCTCTTGAAGTTGCAAGCCTTTAGCAGACTCCAGAGTGAAAAATAATTATATCAGATAGATTTTGCCAGTGCAATTGTTTTCTGGGTAAGGAGACAGACTTTTGATGCTTCCTACTCTGCCTTCTTCCAAGACTCCTCTATAGTCCATTTCAATAGATACATTATCCATGTTTGTGATAATCATGCCAAGATGAACTTCATCATAGGAATGGCATAGGCATTCAGCCCTTATCAAAGGGGAGGAAAGAACACTTGCAATTAGAAGAAATGATATAATTAGATCTTTGGGGTTATTCAGCACTGAGAAATATGGGTAACAAATATACAAACGTATTAATTGTTAAGAATATTAATAAGTGTGAGCACATGTAAACAATATCCGTTCCTTATCTAAATGCTGTAATTATGCTTTTCTTCCAGAAATCTGTTTAAAGCCATAGTTCCTAACTCGGGATAAGTTTCATATATTGGGGGAGGGAAAACAAGTTCTGGAAGCCACTTAAGCTAGCCTGGGAGTTTGCTAAAACTTTCTCCATGCTTCCCAAATTTTATAATTGTAAAGAAATACTCAAAATTCGGATAAAAGTTGCCAATTTTTAATACCTTTTCAAAGATATTTTCATAATATGGTTGCATTTGGTGGTTTCTGGCTTCTGTATTGAAATAGTTCTTCAGTGTTCAGTCATATATAAAGCTTCCTGTCTTGAGTGAACATGGTATATAGTAGTAATTGTTTTGGTAATTGACAATTATCTTTAAAACATTTTAAAAAATAATAAATTACCATGGAACTCCTTACATTTTATTTAAATATATAACACATTTTTTTCTGTCTTATAAATCAATAATATGTTTTGAAAAATAAGGAAAAGTTACCTCATTTTAAAGCTCATATCATCAACATTTAAACCTTATAGTTTGTCAGCCTCTAGTTAATTGACATTTCTGTTGAGAAAGTAAAATAACAATTATGTGTATTTATACATTTTTTATCAATATTCTAAAATTTTGCTATCTTTCTATGACCCTGACAACACAGCCAATTACTCTGTAGAAGCTTAGAAACAGGACATGCAGCATCTCTGCTGTCAATCATCAAAATTAGGATTCAACTCCATGAACAGCTCATGTGAGAACCTATAGACCAGGACACACATTAGAGGCACAAGATATAGGAGTGATTATGCCACTTTAATTACCCTCAGGAGACTAAAGGCAGGAACAGAACAATCCACTTGACCTTAATGGAAAGATAAAAGGGGAAAAACCTAGTATATCTTCCTAAAGCTGAGAAGAAATTTCCATTATGCTCTTGAAAGCCCTAGGCTATCTCTATCTGAAAGTGAAGTAGTATTCATTCTACCAGCAAATTTCAAAATGTGGTCCATGGATTACTTCGTTGAAGATTAAATTGTGGCTCTGGGACTCTATTCCCCTATATGTCCTGAATCAGAATCTCTGAGGATGAATTTCAAGAATTTCCATTTCTAAACAGAGAGCTAGATTATTTTTTTAAATAATAACTCATGGAGATAAAGCTACATATAGTAAATTATGTGTGATGACCACGTAGATCAAGATATAGAACATCTCCATTATTCCAGAAAGTTCCTTTTGCATCTTTCCAGTCAGTTCTCTTCATATCCAAACTGTGTTGAGCACAGTTATAACTTTTCTCTCTATATATTGGT
Organism: Canis aureus; assembly: GCF_053574225.1. Taxonomy (NCBI): domain Eukaryota; kingdom Metazoa; phylum Chordata; class Mammalia; order Carnivora; family Canidae; genus Canis; species Canis aureus. The sequence goes on along the minus strand of NC_135642.1, from coordinate 18,186,288 downwards.
TATATCTATGCTTGAACCTCATCAAAATGGAACCTATAGTAGATAATCTTTTGATTCTGTTTTCCTTCCCTCAGCATACTATTTTTGAAGCCACTTATGTTTTAGGTACACTAGAATCTGAGAACCACAGCTTTCTGAAGCAGAAATCATTATTAGGAAGCCTAATGTTGGAGCTCTTCTGAAGCTCATCAAACTACCCCATTTTAAGGCCATCTTGTACCTGAGGCAAATACATTACATGGTTGCCAGATGGTCTTTTATTTTTTTAATTTTTATTTTATTTTATTTATTTATTTATTTATTTATTTATTTATTTATTTATTTTTAAAAATTTTTATTTATTTGTGATAGTCACAGAGAGAGAGAGAGAGAGAATGAGGCAGAGACACAGGCAGAGGGAGAAGCAGGCTCCATGCACCAGGAGCCCGACATGGGATTCGATCCCGGGTCTCCAGGATCGCGCCCTGGGCCAAAGGCAGGCGCCAAACCACTGCACCACCCAGGGATCCCTTATTTGTTTTTTAAAGTTGTGGTATAATTAACATACAGTGTATATTAGTTTCAGGTGTACAATATAATGATTCAGCAATTCTATACATTTCTCAGTGCAAGTGTACTTTCCATTCTCTTTATTTTACCCATCTCTTACCTCTCCTCTGACAACCACCAGTTCTCTGTATATAAGGTCCATTTTTTTTGTCTCAATTTTTTTCCTTGTTTTGTTTCTTCAGTTCCACATAAAAGTGAAATTACATGATATTTTATTTTCTCTTACTGACATATTTCACTTAGCATCGTAATCTCTAGGTCTGACCATATGGTTGCAAATGTTAATTTGAGCTCTCCTGCATTGATGATTTCAGTCAAACCAGCCTCCATGAAATCAACACTGCATTTTCATCGTCATACTTTCCCCATTCCTAAATTTATACTTTCTTCATTTTGAAATTCTTTGTGGAGAATTTTATTTTTTCTGAGAAATTTAATAGTACTATAATGACAACCAGTCAAAATTTCAGTAGTATTTCGCTGTACATAAAATAATCACAAGTCCAAATAAATTAGCATTCACCATTTCTTCTCAGAATCCTTTCAGTTTGATTTCTACAGGCTTTCACTCAAAAATTCTAAGTAGTTTCTCAGAATGGGGAGAATAACACAGCAAGAAAGTGAAGTTGTAATTATCAGAGAAGCATGAAAATTATGATGGAAAACACCTATTAGACCACCTAGGTTTCAGCCCTGCTAGGGAGATGTGGGTCACTGTGGTAGGTTACCACATGTTTTGCTGAGTTCATTGCTTTAAGCAGTTTGGCTCCTGCTGTACTTTTGGCTTTCGCTGCTCTTTTGGCTGAGTCTTCTGCAATCAGATAATTATTGTAGGATCAGAGTTTTACTAAAGATATAACCTAACTTTTCCTTCTAAATTAGAAAAACACACTTCTGTTTTACTCTTTTATTCTCACACTACTACCACACTTCACTTATGACACTAGATGCATGAGTTTTCCACACATTAAGCAAGTTGTCCTGTAATTCATTTCAGTTCTGACACTACCAACTGGAGACAGCATTAGCTCTCACAAGGTAAGGGCTAAGTCCTATAAGACTGCCCCCACTTCAAATGCCAATCATAAGTCTAGGTTGTTTATTGTACTTCTGACTGACAGGCTTTAAATTGAGGTTCCCATGACACCTTCTGTAGGTTTGATGATTTGTTAGAATGGCTGGTTAATTATAAAAAATACAGTAAATGATACAGATAAACAGCCAAACGAAGAGACATGTAGGGAGAAGTCTGTCCCTGTGGGGTTGGGGTATATCACCAGCCAAGTATGTGGCTGTATTCATCAAACTAGAACCTCTCCCAACCCTGTACTTTTGGGATTTTTATGGAGGCTTCATCACATAAGCGTAAATGATCAACTCAATCTCTAGTCCCTGGTCTCTTTCCAGAGGATGAAGGGTAAACCTGAAAGTTCTAAGCTTATAATCATGGCTTGGTATCTGGTGACCAGCCCCAATCTTAAAGCTATTCATGAGCCCACCAAAATTTGCCTCAATAGAACAAAAGCCACTACTGTTGCCTAGCAAATTACAAGGGATTTAGGAACTCTGTGTCAGGAATCACAGTCAAAGAGACCAAATGTTAGAACAAAAGATGTTCCTGGTACTCTCATCATTTAGCATGTAACAAGGGATTTAGGAGCAATGTGTCAGAAACAGGGGGCAGAGACCAATTATATTTTCAGTTATTTTATACTTTATGTTTCCATCTACAGACTCAAATGTCAACTAGCTTTTTATTAAATAGTGGTCTCTTGGCCTCTGATGTCAGAAGATTTCTTTATAAAAGTTAGAAGTGAACTGTTTTACTTTCCTACTGCTATTATACCAAAAAGCTCCTTTGAGGAGGTGGGGAAAAGCATATGAGATTAAATGCCAAGAGGAATAATCTAGACTATAGGGGACATCTGTGTGACTGATGAGCAACATGGAAACATGCAGTTCAGGCATTCCTGAGAGAAGGCCACTAAAGACACTGTTAGCTAAAATTGGCCTCATCAGGGGAATATGGTGGGGAAATTTGAAACCTCAAATATTCCCTTTTTACCTGGCATTGTTAATACAAAGAACTTTTTAAAAAAAAAACTTTATTTTTTTATTTCATTTGGTTTAATTCATTTTTTTGGAATTAACCATCAGTTTTCAAAAAATATATATAAAGTATAATTCAATTCATAGACTTGAAAATTGTTCTTTTTTGAAATGGATATTTATCCATATGAGATCTTTAACTCTATCATGTACAAAACATATTAAATTTCACCAAGAGATGAATCAACTTCTAACTGTGGGATATTTAAAATAGCCAATAAGAGTCTCACAGATTATAGTCACCATTCTGCAGGATGCCGTGGTTTCTACTCTCATCTATTGTAGGAGTAAAGGAATGAAAGCCACTATAACTCTGGGTCATTCAGATGGCCTGATTATTCCCATTACTGTCTGCTTCAAAGAAGAATACATCATTGAGAATGTCACTAATTCTGAGCTGAGGTCTTTTCCATCTCTTTGACCTTTGATGCTTTTCTACTGATTTAGCATGAATTCTGTTTCATAGAGATGGAGATGAAATGCACATTTCCACTCTTTGTTCCATCCCATATATCTCTATTGGAAAAATGGACATTTTATAACTTTTATGTTTTGTGCTAAAATATTAGGTATCCAAAAAAAGGAAAGAAATATTTGATTCTCAGGAGTCTTAAGAGAGATCACAAAGTGATTTATTAAAACAGAATGTTTAGATCAGGGACAAAAAGATATGGGTCAGAATCATGGCTTCATTACTGACTAGCTGCAAATCATATTATCTGAACCTTATTTTCTTCATCTGTGACTTGGAGATAGTAATATTTGGTCAGCCTGATGGAGAGATTTGTGTGTGTGTGTGTGTGTGTGTGTGTGTGCGTGAAGATCAAATAAAGTAATCTGTGTGAATGCATTTTGTATACTAAAAGGTATTATGGAGGTGCTAACTGTTCCTTTTACTGCTACGGGTGCTGGTGGTGATGGCAACCATTATGGCATGCTGGAAGTCAGATTGGAGTTCAAACCCAAGTTGCTGTTAGACTTGGTGTGTACCGTGCTTTTACATCATAGTTTCCTCATCTGTAAAATGGGATGAAAATTATTTTTCTTAATAAACCAACAAAAATATAACTGGTTAGCATATAAAATATATAGTCGTTAAGAAATGTTAAACAAAACAATGCAACGGATGACCAGTAAATATCAATTTTTCTTCTAATTCCTCCCCCTGTCCCATGCACATACTCTGAAACATAAATTTGGGACTAGGTCAGCATTTGGTAACTTATAGCCTTTGGGCTATATCTGGCCCACCGTTTGACTTAATAAATAAAGTTTTATTTGAATTTAGTCTTACTCATTTGCTTACATTGTGTCTACAAATGCTTCTACATAATATGACAATATTAACTGTCTGTGACAGACTGTATGGCCCACAAAACCTAGAATATCTGCAGGCTCATATAGCCCTTTACATAAAAGTTTGGTGATCCCTGGTGTAGAGAAAGTTCTAATATTAAAAACATAAGTAACAAACCTAGTGATTATTTACTTGAACCACAGATAAACTTGGGGGAATAGATGGTATCTCAAAGTTTTTTGGTGTTAGGACCACTTTCCAATGTAAAAAGCTTTTATTTATGTTAGTTTTAACTATATATATTTAAAAACAGAATTTAAAAATATATATTCATTTAAGGATAGACATAGTAAATTTATTACACTTATGCATTAAAATAAATAACATTTTAATGGAAAATAACTATCTTTTACAAAGAAAAATTAATGAAAAGGTTAAAAAGCAATCTTGATGTTTTTAGAAACCTCTTTGTGTCTGGCTTAATTGAAAACTGTGGGAATCTTGTATTTGTGTCTGTATTCGGTCTGTTCTGATATCACATATATGTAGCCCCTGTGAAATTCTACTATACATCTGTAAAAGAATGATAGTGCAAAAGGAAAAGAATATCATAGCATTATTATGAAAATGGTTTTGAGTGTGGGGACCATTAGTTGTCCCAGATTACACTTTGAGAATTACTTTTATAAGGTGATGTGTACCTGAAGTTATACTGGAACAAAATCCAAACCAGGAGAATATAACTCCTCAAAAAATAAAATTTGACTCAAAATTTTGAGCCTGATCAATTTTACTCCCTTCCTTACAGTGAGTAATTTATTTTGAATATAGATATAGTTTGTTAAGCAAAGGGCTAGTGGTCTAAAATATAGTCCTTAGACTAAAGTCCCATGTGTAAAAACCATATATTTTCTATTGATTTGCATTTTAAGAAATAAAGATGCAGTCACATTTGCCAGGCTTAAAATACTTTTTATAGCTGTAATCATATGTTTCCCTTACCGAGAAGACACATCATACTAGCCCAGAATCAGGGTTTTGTGAGGACTCATTTTAAATATAGTTGCTTCTTTATTTCTAAGTCCTTGCTGTAAAAACAAATAAATAAAAACATACATAAGGTTTGATATAAATAAAATGATCTTTAAAAGTTACACGATAATACATGCTCATTGTACATGATTTACAAATACAGATGAGCAAAATCAAAAAGAAAAATACATACTGAATACCACAGGAACTGGTATTGGACTTTTTCTAGTATTTTAATCTGACACCTGTGGTCCTGTGTGCCCAAAACTTAAAAAGTGTGGTATTGAATTATTTTATTTTTTCCTAAGATAATCACTTCATTGAAAAACCTAACATACTGTCTTCACAAAATCTCATCACAGTAAACTCTTTTGAAAATACTGAAGATATATTATCTTTTAAAAATATTTTGCTAGGGATGCCTAGGTGGCTCAGTGGTTGAGTGTCTGCCTTCGGTTCAGGGTGTGATCCCCGGAATCAGGGATCGAGTCCCACCTCGGGCTCCTTGCATTGAGCCTACTTCTCCCTCTACCTGTGTCTCTGCCTCTCTGTGTGTCTCTAATGAATAAATAAATAAAATCTTAAAAAAATATATTTTGCTTAACAAATTATTTTGCTTAGGATTTAAAAATGACTTAGACTTCTAATTATTATTTTTTGCATGTAAGGACAAAGTACTTCTCTTTTTTTATTAGAGGGTAGAAAAATAAATGAAATACCCCTTGAGATTGAAATAAGATCAAATAAACTGGTGTAAAAATGCATTATTGCAATAAGTTGAACATGGCATTATTATTTTTTTTCAAAATTTTTTAATTTATTTATGATAGTCACACACAGAGAGAGAGAGAGAGGCAGAGACACAGGCAGAGGGATAAGCAGGCTCCATGCACCGGGAGCCCGACTTGGGACTTGATCCCGGGTCTCCAGAATCGCGCCCTGGGCCAAAGGCAGGAGCTAAACCGCTGCACCACCCAGGGATCCCCGAACATGACATTATTTTAAGCAGGAAAGACTAAGTAATGAAATGAACAATGTTGAGATTCTGATTAGCTGAACAAAAAATTTAATTTTTCAAAAGTAGAGTGACTTAAAAAATAGATTTGACTTTTGGCTAATAAAGTCCCTCAGTTATCAATCATATTTAGGATAATTAAGTTTAAAAATGACAGTGAACCCAGAAAATTTTACAAGCTTCCATGTCACATGGTACTTTATTTTTAAAAAAAGATTTATTTATTTATTTTTGAGAGACATCGAGAGAGAGAGAGCCTGAGCAAGCAGGGAAGGGTACCTGCTGGGCATGGAGCCAGATCTGGAGCTTGACCATAGGACCTTGAAATCAAGACTTGAGCTGAAACTGAGTTGGATACTCAACCAACTGCCCTATGCAGGCACCCCTCACTGTACTTTGCATGTATAATTTCAGTATTTGAAAGTCTCTTACAGCCTCAGAATTTCCAACTTCATCAATATAGTCAACATGCAGCAAAATAATTGTAATGGAACCATGAAAATAAAATGCCATGAAAGCATATATATACTGAATAAATATGTTTTAGGAAAAAGAATCTTATTTCAAGAAAACATAGTCCTTTATTGGTTAATGGCATAAAGTATTTTCTCTTCTGGCAGTCATGTTTATCTTTCACAAAATACATATAGTAACAGCACTGAATTAATAGTCCATCCTCATTAGTATAAGTGAATATTACTTCTCAAAGAAATATAAATTAATATAAATTCCTCAGTGAAATTTCACAGGCTATCTTTTGGGTCTGAAAACTATTTTGTAAATGGACCAGGTTTTGTGCTTGTACAGGGTATTGGAGCTATACACATGAGAATGAGAGATTTATGCTTCAGAAGAAGGAACTTCAAAGAGTCCAATGCAAAGGTCAGGTAGCAGTAATTCTGCATGGGTGGAAGGTGGAGTAGGATAACATAAGCAAGTTGTGTGTGGAAGAGAATCTTATTTTCATGCACGGATCTACTGGTATAAACTTCCATCAAAAAGTGGCTTCTTTCCAGATGTTTCCATGATAGAAACATCATTTTTCCTTCCTTGTCCTATAGATCAGCTTTTCTTCCAAAGTTCCTCTTTTCTATATAAATAAAGTCCAGGAGAAGAAATGCTTAATTGTTACAATCATTAAAGTTATGCTCATTTACATCTAGGGTAGAAGAGATAGACATCCCAACTTTAGCAATACATCTGCCAACTTCTCTTTCTGAAGAAAGCATATAGGAATGAAAGTGAGTGGTGTTATTCTAGGGAAAACCTTGAATCTTCTTTAATTCATGAAAGAATAAATTATGCATAATTAGGAGACTTTATTATGAGTAATACATTACTTATGACATTTTTCATCAGTATGTCTCAATTCTGAAGGTTGAGACTTTTCTGCTAAAAATGATACCATATTATTCCCAATCACTGTGGTTCATAACCCTCGTAGTCTTCTGTGGCTTCTCATTCTTCCATCACTTGCATAACTAATTGTCAAGTCTAGCCAATTCTTATTCCTTCGTATTGTGTTTAGTGTCTCTCCTTTCATTATCACTTCCACTGCCACATCTTAATACAGATTTCTGTTATTTGTCATCTCAAAAATCATAGTCTCTGATCGATGGTGCACCAGGAGCTGAGAATATGTATATGGATATTTTCCATCCCCCACCCCCAACACTTTGGTCCTCTGATTCTGTGATTGTATCGGTTCTCTGCTCAAAAGCCATCAGTGGCCTTCCATGCTTATCTAAAAGTGGCCAAGCAGCTGGTTGAATACCAATATATCTTACAGTGAAATTACTCTTATTCCATTACAGAAAAGTTAGGTTTCAATCTGGACATTTTATTAAAAGAAAGTAATATTAAAATTGAAATAAATATCCTAAGTTATTGAAGAAAATTCAAGATTGATTTCTGATTAGAAATAAAATGAACAAAAAAACACAACTTATAGAAGTAGAAATACCAGTATACTTACCTAATATATTAAGCATGCCAATAAAATTTATAAACATCATATTTATTGAATTCATTACTATTTAATGAGCAAGAATCTAAGAATAACTCACATTTTGACACATTCCTGAGGATCCTGATCAATGCAATAAAATTAAAAACAGGAATAAGTAATTTAAAGAAATGATAGTTTCTGTTGTTTATTAATATTACAGATATAAGGAAACTTAAAATGATCATGACTTCTGATTAGTTATAAGAATGTTTGAAATCTATATTTTTCTTACAACTTTATTTTTTATTGGTGTTCAATTTGCCAACATATAGAATAACACCCAGTGCTCATCCCATCAATTGCCCACCTCGGTGCCCGTCACCCAGTCACCCCCACCCCCCACCCACCTTCCCTTCCACCACCCCTAGTTCGTTTTCCAGAGTTAGGAGTCTTTCATGTTCTGTCTCCCTTTCTGATATTTCCCACTCATTTTTTCTCCTTTCCCCTTTATTCCCTTTCACTATTTTTTATATTCCCCAAATGAATGAGACCATATAATGTTTGTCCCTCTCTGACTGACTTATTTCACTCAGCATAATACCCTCCAGTTCCATCCATGTCGAAGCAAATGGTGCATATTTGTTATTTCTAATGGCTGAGTAATATTCCATTGTATACATAGACCACATCTTCTTTATCCATTCATCTTTCGATGGACACCGAGGCTCCTTCCACAGTTTGGCTATTGTGGACATTGCTGCTATAAACATCGGGGTGCAGGTGTCCTGGCATTTCATTGCATCTGTATCTTTGGGGTAAATCCCCAACAGTGCAATTGCTGGGTCGTAGGGCAGGTCTATTTTTAACTCTTTGAGGAACCTCCACACAGTTTTCCAGAGTGGCTGCACCAGTTAATATTCCCACCAACAGTGCAGGTGGGTTCCCCTTTCTCCACATCCTCTCCAACATTTGTGGTTTCCTGCTTTGTTAATTTTCCCCATTCTCATTGGTGTGAGGTGGTATCTCATTGTGGTTTTTATTTGTATTTCCTTGATGGCAAGTGATGCGGAGCATTTCCTCATATGCTTGTTGGCCATGTGTATGTCTTCTTTGGAGGAATGTCTGTTTATATCTGCCCATTTCATGATTGGATTGTTTGTTTCTTTGCTGTTGAGTTTAATAAGTTCTTTATAGATCTTGGAAACTAGCCCTTTATCTGATACGTCATTTGCAAATATCTTCTCCCATTCTGTAGGTTGTCTTTGAGTTCTGTTGACAGTATCTTTTGCTTTGCAAAAGCTTCTTATCTTGATGAAGTCCCAATAGTTCATTTTTGCTTTTGTTTCTCTTGCCTTCATGGATGAGTCTTGTAAGAAGTTACTGTGGCCAAGTTCAAAAGGGTGTTGCCTGTGTTCTCCTCTAGGATTTTGATGGAATCTTGTCTCACATTTAGATCTTTCATCCATTTTGAGTTTATCTTTGTATATGGTGAAAGAGAGTGGTCTAGTTTCATTCTTCTGCATGTGGATGTCCAATTTTCCCAGCACCATTTATTGAAGAGACGGTCTTTTTTCCAGTGGATAGTCTTTCCTGCTTTGTCAAATATTAGTTGACCATAAAGTTGAGGGTCCACTTCTGGATTCTTTATTCTGTTCCATTGATCTATGTGTCTGTTTTTGTGCCAGTACCACACTGTCTTGATGACCACAGCTTTGTAGTACAACCTGAAATCTGAAATCTACCTGAAGATAATGCTAAGAAAAAAGTTATGAACAAAAATGTTTTTTTGAAGTTATTTATGTTAACAAAAATTTTGAAAGACTTAAGTATTTAACTCTAGGGAAATAATTTGTGAATATGGTACATTTATTTGGAATGGCATTAAATTTAATTTTTTAAAAAGATTTTATTTATTTATTCATGAGAGACACACAGAGAGAGGCAGAGACACAGGCAGAGGGAGAAGCAGGCTCCATGCAGGAAGCCCGACATGGGACCCGATCCCAGGACTCCAGGATCACGCCCTGGGCCGAGGGCAGACACTAAACCGCTGAGCCACCCAGGGATCCCCTAAACTTAATTTTTATGAGATATTTGTATCACTCAGAGTCTGTGTGCATAGACATTGCCAAAACACAAAGAGAATTGTATATTGAATATATGACATTAAAGTAGTTGTATAGAGAATACCAGAGGAGAAAATGAAATGAAAACAACAGAGGTTGGTATAGTGATTGTCTTTGGCAGTGGATTCTTAGCTTCTTTTGTTCTTCTTACTAATTTGAAATTACAAATTTATTAATGTGAGATTACATTATTTTTATGATTAGGATATGAAACAAGTACTAAGTAACAAATATGCCAAATGCAGTTTAGAATTCAATTCCCTCAGGAAACCTTCTCTGATTAATCTCACTGGTGCCGATCATTTCTTTGTACCATGCCCCCATACTTGTGTATTCTGTTGGTACCATATTAATTTGCATGTTTCAAAAAATCAATTTATGAGCATAATTATGTATTTCCACATGTATATGGTGTAGTCCCCACATTGAAGTATAAACTTGAGAATATGAGGAACCTCAAGTGTATGTCTTGCTGTATTTCTGGAATAATTCATGTACTTTTCACAGATTGAATGTTAACTTACTGAACACCTGATGAACCATTGGAAATGTGGTGACACGTAACAAGAGGAATAAACATGAAATACAGTCCAACATTCTCTACAATTTTTATTGCCACTAAACTCTAGTTGTTGAATTTTAAAAATATATATGCAAAAATGTTGAGTATTATACTTTTATAGCTGTACATTATCATTTCAAATCAAGCTCATAGTTTATCCAGCAATGCTGTCCATATAAAAATGTTAAGCTCTAATTTTCTATCAATAGTATATTATCATTATGTTCATATATGCCACAATTCTATCTGAGTTTCCATCAGAAATCAGCTACAGTATTTTCTTGTAAAACTAGATAGTAAAGAGAAAATGGATAACTTCATGTAGTAGGTAGAAGTCACTACTGCTGAATAGCCTATTAACACATACACACTGTTTCTTTGTGTCCCAGATGTTCAGGCATATGGGAATGAAAAAAATCAATGAATTGGAACCTTTTGATTCTGTTATTCTGCTGCTCATTGATGATTGTTTTACCCTTGACAAAGTGGCTACAATTGTTACTTGCAGATGTAGCTACAGTTAATTTCTTTTCTCAATTCCCCACACCACTTTGTCATTCTGGATCAGAAGGAAAAAAAAAAAAAAAAAAAAAAACCCAAAACATACCACTAACTGCATGTGCTCTCTCTACTTGTTGATTAGCTAAGGGATATTATTAGTGCTTCTTATTGAAACCAGATGAGAAAAAATGATACATTAAATCCAGTCATTTATCAAAGATCTCCACTCATTTCAAGGAATGCGGTTTTGGTCAAGAATTGTGAACAACTCTGGGCAGCCCCGGTGGCTCAGCAGTTTAGCGCTGCCTTCAGCCCAGGGCATGATCCTGGGGACCCCGGATTGAGTCCCACGTCGGGTTCCCTGCATGGAGCCTGCTTCTCCCTCTGCCTGTGTCTCTGCCCCCCTCTCTCTCTCTCTGTCTCTCATGAATAAATAAAATATTTAAAAAAAAATTTTTGAACAACTCTTGAGAAAGGATAAGATAATATAGATCCTAATGATAGTTAAATTTTTCCAAAAGCAAATGAAAATGTAGACATATAAATTCAAATAGTATTTTTTTTTAATTTTAAGGATTTATTTATTTGGGTGGTGGGAGAGGGCAAGAGAGTCTTAAACTGATTTTATGCTGAGCACATAGCCCCATGTGGGGCTCAATCTCATGATCATGAGATCACAACCAGAGCCTAGCCCAAGAGCCAGATGCTTAACCAACTGAGCCACCCAGGCGCACCTCAAATAGTATTTTAAGATCAGGCAAAGGTAGATGTGGATTTGTGAGTCATATATGAATTGATTTGAACATGAACATTGACCCAGAAATCCAGTTGGAAGGAAAATAAGCTGGGTGAATAGTGGTTGGAGTGTTAATAAAATAACATGATTGGCAGCTCACTCAGTTGGGAGAGGCAGAAAAGCAGTGACACTACATCTGATGTATGGATGACAATACAAAGGCTAATGTTAGAATATAATTTAAAAAGAAGAAATTAGAGCAAAGAATGAAAAGACAAATGAAATTGTCTATTTCATCCTTGTGAAAATCTTCATATATCTAACACTTGCGCTCAAGGCTATTCTAAATGTCAGGTGGCTATTCTTTGGCTTTGGGCTATTTTTCTACAAGCAAATTTTGCTAGAATATGTGATTCAATACAAATACTGTTTTCTTCCACAAATGTTTATCCTAGTCCAAAGGTTGAAAGTCGAGATACATATCAAAAATACACATTTGAAAAGAGCAGAGAATCTAGAATGCTTAAATGGATTACATTAGTAGAGGCAAATTCAAATAGCTAAATGGAAAAGAATGTAAACACAGAGAATCAGAGAGGAACATTTAATTTTAGCACTGATGAAAAACTGAAACATGGGTTCTTTCAGTTGTGCAATAGTACAAACTTTTATTTTTTTTCCAGTCGTGATACAATCACTTTCATTTGATGTAATGCCAGAAGGATTAATATTTTGGAGAAATTGTAATAAAATATTTATCGGGTTCTTTTTTTTTAAGATTTTACTTACTTATTCACGATAGACATAGAGAGAGGCAGAGATACAGACAGAGGGAAAAACAGACTCCATGCCAGGAGCCCGACGCAGGACTCGATCCCGGGACTCCAGGATCGCACCCTGGGCCAAAGGCAGGCACCAAACCGCTGAGCCACCCGGGGACCCCCTGTTTATCGGGTTCTATCTGCACTTGATGTGCACTGTTTTCAATACATATATTTTGACAAGATTCACATGTTTAATACAAGACTTGGCTGCTGACGTTACAGCAGTTTTTACCAGCATATACACTGGAAGAATACAATTATCTTCTGTTGTCTGGGGTGAGCATGGACATGTGGTGTTTATGCAAATTAAGGAATTGGAGGCATTTATATGTTTAGTTTAGTGAACACTTATTGACAATGTGCTAATCTTGGCCAGGAGTGAAGATAGTTTGGAGGCGAGAGAGAGATTTAAGTTTGGACGGCCAAGTGCTAATTCTATAAGGGCTGACAATACATACAAGTCAGGAACACATAAAAATCACTGAAATGCAGGGAAGATAGCTATAGGTGTTACAGTATACCCAAATCAATTCCTATTTATATAGTTAGTCCTTTGAATGGATGAATTTTTTTAAAAAGGTAGTTAGTTTCTGGTTGAGATGGGAAAAATCATCTAGGAAGCTTTCTCAGAAAATTGTATTAATTTTGATTGCTACTTCGGGAGACAAAGGTTATTCTAAAAAGATGAGATAGCTGAAGCAAGGCATAGAGTAATTTTCTTCTTACACAATCTCAGAGAATCCAATAGTTTTAGTAGCAGAAGCTACTTTTTATTTCCTTGGATCTTTGAGGTCATCTGGGAGGGTGGTGGTGGTGGTAAGTAAGGCTGCTAATGAAGACTTTGGTTTTCCCATTTGAAATAGGAAGGATATTAACTCCAGGTCAGCTTTTCCAAGAATAGAATCCTGCTTCTCCTGGCTTATTTCTGCTCCAGGCAATTATCTGTATGCTAGACTACCTTTATTACTAAGCCAGTCCCTATCAAAGGCTAGAAGCATTTGAGAAGATGGAAGCACACTTGAGGCAGTTCTAGGATTAGGATTCTGCTTTACATCCAGTATCAAGGTACACAATGGATCATAGATTTCTCATGAACCAAGTCTAGTGAGTTTTCCTATTAGTTATGGTTATATTTTGTCTTGATTACATGTTAACACAATTCCCCTGCTGGATCTACATTACTGTACCAAATGTTTTTTTATTTATATGCTGATAATGTGCCTAGTACTTTTTGGTTTCATATTCTAGTAGCTGGAGTCTGCTTTAGAACAAAATGATCATTCACATGACCGTTCTTGTCTATTTCCACCTATCAAATAAATGTTTCAGTATTAACATCAGTTCCATTCAAGCTTGAATTTGTTTTGATTAAGTGATAGATCTATAACTTAATATAATTCACCTTTTCCCAGACTGGCTCAATGCTATCTTCTTTTTCTTATACCATTAACAGTTACTAAGACACGAGCTTTCCTTGAGGCTCAAATTCTTTTTAAGTTTCATAATTGATGATTCCATAAGCTATATCTTTGTTGCCCTTTTCATAATATTTTTCACTGTGGAAAAATACATTCTAAACATTATTCGTATTCTAAGAATCTCAGCTGTGTCTTTGTAACAAAAATGAAGTGGAAACTTGCCAAATGCTATGGTAGAGAAAGAAGGTAAAATCATTGCTCTGAATTATTCATAAAATCACAAAATTTAGGGACAAACAGTAAACAAGGAAGCATTACTCAATGGCCTAAAACTGAGAAATTTTCTTTAGTTTCTCATGTAATTTGAAATGTATTGCAATTCACACTCTCACTGTTATAAACATATGGATGGTTCTCTTTTAGTGAAAAGCACCCAATAGAATTGTTAGACAAATAAGATGAGCTTTTCTCCTCTTTCCATCTCTAAAAGCAATTTTCACACCAACATGTCTACAAATGTATGTTTTAATAGACCTAATCTCTCCATGATGTCATTTTCCCCCAGACTACCAGAATATATATTTATTCCTCTAGAATTATTTAGCTCTCAGGTGCTGAGTTACTATTTCCCTGGAGTTGCATTGCCCAAAGTAATGTGGGCATTTTTCTCATTTTAACTTTCACCTCATATGGTCCCTTGGTTTGTAACATTTGCAGCTGTTTTTATTTCTTTTCTTCTCTGTGGAAATTCTTTGCAAAGTCAGGAGAAAAAGAGTTGATGTTATTTCCTTATTCAAAAATTATGGTGGATGAAAACAAAATCTGATTAGGCAACTCCATTGCAGACTGTTCCAATCTTTTACTAAAATGAACATGAGGGCACTGAAAAGGTGAGAACTCAGGCCACTGAAAATTTAGAATGTAAGTCAACATCATGCTGCAATTTGAGGAGACCATCAATAATTTAGTGAGTTTGTGGTGGCTTCATGAAAAGTAACAATTAGAAGCAAAAATGCTGTGGCTTCTTTTTATGACAAAGAAAAGACATCCTGAAAATAAGTAGAGAAGCCCTTTATATAGCCCTATTATTGTTTCCTGACAAAATATAAGGACCTATGCCAATAGGGAAACTATATAGATGTACTCCTATTCTTCTGGTCTTGGTACAGAGAGGATTTGGCCCTCTTCACCATTCCTCTAACCTCTGTATTATCATATTAGTAATATCGAAACATTTGCAGTATAAATTCTGGCAGGATAACAAACTGGAGTGGACTGCTATCTCCCTAACCAGAATCCAGATCTAAGGTGTCACACAAGTGAAGGGTTCATGTTTGCACCTAAGAAGTGAATGTGGAAACTGTGAGGAAGCCTTTGAGCTCTAATGTCTAGAAGAAATGGCAGTTGGAGGCTGATGACCTCGTATCATTTGTACTATTTCTCACCTAAGAGCAATAAGCACCTAACTGGTCTCTCTGCTGCTAGCTTTGCACTATAGTCTCTACTCTGTAGAGTAGGTACAGTGACCTTGTTGAAATATAAAGCAGATAATTTGACTCTTCTGCTGAAACACATTGTTCTGCTATCAGTGGCTTCCTATCCTATCCAGATTAAAATTCAAAGTTCTTGCCAAGCTTACAAGCCTGTACAGGATCCTGTCCCTCAACTGCCTCTCTGAAAAAATCTTCAACCTCCCCATTGCTCACTCCTGTCAGTCACTCTGGTGTCATTGCTGTTGTTTTGAAATAAGTGAAGCATGATTCCAATTCAGGGTCTTTATCCTTGCTGTTTTCTCTGCATGCCTTGCTGGATGCCTTGGGCGTTCCACATGGCTTACTTCCTTACTGCCCTCAAGTTCTTTGCTCATATGCCAGTTTAACACAGAAATATTTACTCACTAAACTTGCACACATATCCTTAGTTTCTTCTCTTGCTCCTAACATCCTTGCAGCATTTGTCACTATTATTTACTACTTCATCTTTTCCCACTAAAATATAAGCTCAATATGGACAGATTTTTTTTTATTATGGTAAGAAACACAGCATGAAATCTACCCTCTTAAAATTATTTAAGTGTAAATGACATTATTGTCAACTATATGCATGTTGTTGTACAGTAGATCTCTAGAACTTATTTATCTTCTTAATTGAAACTCTGTAACCATTGAACAACATTTCTCTCTCCTGCCAGCCCCTGGCAAACAACATTTTACTCTTTGTGTCTATGAGTTTGACTAATTTAGATATTTCTTGTAAGTTGAATCATGTAGCACATAAAAATATTTCCTTTCCTAAGTCTGAATAATTTTTCATTGTATGAATATAACACATTTTCTTTATCCATTCATCTGTTAATGGACATTTAGATTGTTTCTATCCCTTGGCTATTGTGAATAATGCAGCAATGAACATGGGAGTGCAAATGCTGTTTGGTTGGAGTTTTTATTTTTATTTTTTTATTTTTTTTAAAGATTTTATTTGTTTATTCATGAGAGACACAGAGAGAGAAGGGGGAGGCAAGACACAGGCAGAGGGAGAAGCAGGCTCCATGCAGGAAGCCCGACGTGGGACTCGATTCCGGATCTCCAAGATCAGGCACTGGGCTCAAGTCGGTGCTAAACCGCTGAACCACCTGGGCTGCCCAGGTTGGAGTTTTTAATACTTTGGATAAATACTCACAGGTGGGATTGTGGGATCAGATATTATTTCTGCTTTTAATTTTTGTAGGAACCTCCATACTGTTTTCCATAGCTGCTGTGCCATTTTACATTCCCACCAACAGTGCACAAGGGTTCCACTTTTGTCTACATTCTTACTAATATTTATTTTCTGTTTTTTTTTTTATAATGTCCATCCTAACAGGTGTGATATAAAATCTCATTGTGGTTTTGATTTGCATTTCCCTGATGATTAGTGATGGTGAGCATTTTTAAATGTATCTGTGGCTGTTTGTATGTCTTGGAGAAATGACTATTCAAGTATTTCTCATGTTTAAATTGATTATGTGTGTATGCATGCATGTATGTATGTATGTATGTATATGTATTTTATAAACTGAGTTTGCAGTTCTTTATATACTTTGAATATTCACCCCTTGTCATATATGTGGGTTGCAAATATTTTCTTATATTCCAGAGGTTGCCTTTTTACTTTGTTGATTGTTTTCTTTATTGTACAGTAACCTTTTATTTTGATGTGGTCCTTTTGTCTGTTTTTGTTTTGTTGTTTGTGCTTTTGATGTTATATCCAAGAAATCTTTGCCACAACCAAAGCTATGAAGTTTTTTGCTTGTTTTCTTCTAGAAGTTTTATAGTTTTAGGTCCCATGTTTAAGTCTTCATTCCATTTTAAATTGATTTTTATGTATGGTATAAGGGTCCAATTTCATTCTTCTGCATTTGGATGTAGTTTTTCTCAACATGTTTTGTTGAAAAAACTATCCTTTCTCCATTATGTAGTCTTGGAACCCTCATCAAAGATCAGTTGGCCATATATGAATGGGTTTATTTCTCGACTCTATTCAGTTCCACTCATATTTATATATAGATATTGATACTGATATATGTCTTTATGCAGCTGTCATCATTCTTTGATTACTATAGTCTTGTGATATGTTTTCAAGTCAGGAAGTACACGCCTCCTTTTTTTCAGCAATATTTTGGAAATTTAGGGTTGTTTGTGGTCCAATAGTAATTTTAGGGTGAGTTTTTCTACTTCTGCAAAAAATGTCATTGGAATTTTGATAGGGATTGCATTGATTCTGTGGACCACTGAATAGTACAGACATTTTAACAGTATTGAGTTTTCCAATCTATGAATGTGACGTGTCATTCCATTTATTTGTTTTATTTGTGTCTACTTAGATTTCATTCCACAACAGGTTTTGGTTCTCATTGTACAAGTCTTTCACCTCCTTGGTTAAGTTTATTTATAAGTATTTTGTTCTTTTTGATACTACTGTAAATGAGATTTTCTTAATTTCCTTTTTGGATTGTTCATTGTTAGTGTATAGATGTGTAACTGATTTTAGTATTGTTGATTTTGTATCCTGTGATTTTGCTAATTGTGTTTATTAGTTCTACAGGTGTGTGTGTGTGTGTGTGTGTGTGTGTATGATCTTAGGGTTTTCTACATGAAGGATCCTATCACGTGCAAATAAAGATACTTTTACCTCTTCCTTTCTGATTTGGATACATTTTATTTATTTTTCTTGCCTACATTTTTTGCCCCTTGGCAAGGACTTCCATCTGTTGTAATGTCTTATCCTTTATTTCTGATTTCATCTAGTTGAGTCGGTTCTCTTTTATTTTCTTCTTTGTCTAGCCAGATATTTGCTAATTTTGTTGATCTTTTAGGAAAACTTTCTTTTTGTTTCTTTTTTATTTATGTGTCTTCTAATAATTTATTTCTTCTCCAATCTTCATCTCCTTCTTTTTGCTAACTTTGGGCCTAGTTTGTTCTTTGCTATTTAGCTAGTTGAGGTGTAAGTTTAGTTGGCTTATTTGAAAGATCTTTCTTCTTTGAAATGTAGGTGTTTAGTACTATCAGTGTCTCACTTAGTACTGTTTTTGCCTCATCCCTTATGTTTTTGTATATTTTCATGTTTATTTTTCTGAATGCATTTTCTAATTTCCTTTTTAATTTCTTCTTTGACTCATTGGTTGTTCAAGATATTGTGCTTCATTTTCCACATATCTGCATTTTCTAGTTTTCCTGACCCTGTTGATTTCGAGTTTCTTTACATTGTGGTCAGAAAAGTTGGTGGTTATAATTTTAGTCTTCTTAAATTTGTTAAGACTTATCTTGTAACCTAGCATGTGATCTATCCTGGAAGATGTTTTCTGGACACTGGAAAGAATGTGTGTTCTGCAGTTGTTAAGTGAAATGTTATATATATGTCTATTAGGTCTATTTGGTCTGTAGTGGTGTTCAACTCCTCTGTTTCCTTACTGTTCCTTTGCCTAGATATTCCATATATTTTAAAAGTGGGGTATTGAAATCTCCTATTATTATTATGTTACTGTCCATCTCTTTCATGCTTGTTAAGGTTTGATTCGTGCATTTGGGTGATGTTGGGTGTATATGTATTTATATATTTTTTATTTTCCTAGTTAATTGACTCTTATCATTATATAATGTTCTTCCTTGTCTCTTGTGATAGTTCTTGGCTTAAAGTCTCTTTTGTCTGATGTAAGTATGCCTACACTTACTCTTTTTTGGTTACTTATTTGCATCGAATATCTTTTTCTCTCCTTTTCCTTTCAGCCTATGTGAGTCCTTAAATCCATAATGAGTTCCTGGTAGACACCATGTAATTGGACCTTGTTTATTTTTCCATTCACCATTCTATGTCTTTTATTTGGAGAGTTCATTTCATTTACTTTTAAAGTGATTACTGATAAAGTCTTACTCTTGCTAGTCTGTTAAATGTTTTCTATCTTGAGACTCCCCTTTTTTTTTTATAATGACATGCTTTGATTTCTTATTTTCTATTGTGTATTTTCTACAGTTTTTTTTTTAAATCCTTATCATGAAGTTTGGATAAAACCTCTTAGAGTTATAAAAATCTGTTTTAAGTTGATAACTTTAATTTCATATGAAAGTTCTATTCTTTTGCCTCTCTTCTCTACAAACTTTGTTATTGATGCCACAAATTACATCTTTTTATACTGTATATCTATTACATATCTTTGTAGTTATAGTTATATTTTTGTATTTTAATTCTTTTTAAAAAAAAGATTTTATTTTTTTATTCATGAGAGACACACACAGAGAGAGAGAGACAGAGACATAGGCAGAGGGAGAAGTAGACTTCATGCAGGGAGCCGGATGTGGGACTCTATCCCGGGACTCCAGGATCACGCCCTGGGCTGAAGGCAGGTGCTAAACCGCTGAGCCACCCAGAGATCCCACTTTTAATTCTTCTAACACAATGAAAAGTAATTCATGTCACATTGTTGTTTAATTAAAGCATTCTGCATCTATCTACATCTATCTATATATTTACCTTTACCATGAACTTCACAATTTCACATGCTTTTGTATTGATGTCAGGTGTTCCATTGTTTCAGCTTGAAGTTTCCCTTTAATGTTTCTTGTAAGGTTGGTCTACTGGTGATGAACTCCTTCAGCTTTTGTTTTTTCTTTGAAAGTCTTTATTTCCCCTTTATATTTGAAGGGCAAGTTATGCCTAATATGGTATCTTGGCATGTTTTTTATTTCTTCATTTGAATTTATCATCCCACTTGTCCTGGGCAGCAAGGTCTCTGCTGAAAAATCTACTGGCCTTTAGAGGATCAGTTCCATGTGTCAAGTCACTCTTCTTCTGGTGCTTTGAAAATTCTCGGTTTTTGACTTTTGGCAATTAGAATATAATGTATCTTCATTTGGACTTCTTTGGTTTCTTTTGATCAGAGTGTGTTGGGCTTCCTGAAATTTGATGTTCATTTCCTTCCCCAGATTTAAGTCTTCAGGCATTATTTCTTCAAATAAATTTCATTTCCCTATCATTCTAGAGCTTATAGGAATCTCATAATATATTTATTGTTCTTTTGATAATGTCCTGTAATCCCTACTCTTTACTCTTTTGCACTCTGTTTCTTTTTGCTCCTCTGACTATATCATTTCAAATGGTCTGTATTTGAGTTCATTGATTCTTTCTTCTATTTGATCAAATCTGATATTGAATCTTTCTAGTGGATTTTCTTCAACTTTAAATGTTTTTTTTTTTATATTTTATACCTTTTTGTTGATATTTTCATTTTCTTCATGCATGTTTCCCTGAGTTCACTCAGCACCTTTATGCCAGTCATTTTGAATTCTTTGTTAGATAATTCTTACACCTAAATTTCTTTAGGGTTGGTTTCTGGAGATTTATTTCATCCTTTTGTTGGGGTGTGTTTCTCTGTTTCTTCAAATTCTTTATATCTTTGTTTTGGGAACAAAACATTTGAAAAAACTGCTACTTTTCCCAGTCTTTACAGATTGGCTTTGTCCAGGGAAAGGTCTTTACCATTTTGGCTAGACATTCTTAGGATCTCTCAAACATTTCTGTGGATACAATTTCTTTGGTTTATGCATTTTAATTCCAGATTAAGGGATTTACCAGTTCCTTTTGTCAGGAGCTCATAATCTCTTGCACCCTCTGGTGTCTGTTTGCAATAGTGCAAGTTATCCGGTGCTGTTGTAAACTTTTCACTTCTCTTTTGTTCTCAGGGGACACCTGTGCCCCAAGTGAAACAAGAAGTCAAGTGCAACAGAAACCAGTCCCTAGGCAGCTCCCACAAAAGCCTCAAAGTTGGATGTGTGCTCCACTCTTAGCTTCAGTCCTTGAGGGGCCAGGCCGCTGAGCTGTATCTGCCTGTTTGCTATACTGTGGACCCTTCGGAACAGTAGCAAGTCATGTAGATTTCTTGTTTTCAGAACTTGCCAAACATCTAGAGTATGCTAGGTCTCATCAGTGCACTTAAATAGACAAAACAGAAACCAGTCTTTTCAGTAGTCCCTGGAAAAGGTGGAACATTGGACACATACATACAACACACACACGTGCGCACACACACACGTTATTTCCATCCCAGGTGGAATCCAGGACTTGGGAGTTTTCTTCTACTCATTCCACATTGGGTCAGAGGGACTACAGTGAGTGAATGCTCCAAACCATTGCCTTTGTTTTCAGTGGTCCCCCACCTTATGCTTTTTCCTGTCAGTAATTAGATGCAGGCAAGACAGAAGCCAATCTCTTGGGAAGTCCCTCCAAAAACTCAGATTGTTGGATATATGATCCATATTTCTCTTTTTATCCTGGAAGGGAAGCCAGGAGTTGGGAGCTTCCTTTCACTTGTATTGTGCTGTGCTGGGAAGAAGGACTATAGCTAATGGGTGTCATAATTTTTCTCACCAGCTTTGATGCTCCTAATTCAGAATTTGCTAGGGTTGCAGAAGCATCTTAACTGATTTCTGGATTTTTCACAAAAGGAATCAGTCTATGTTGCTGTGGAGTCAATGTCTCTGTGGGGAAAATATCCGGGTTTTTTTGTTCCTCTATCTTGCTGGTGTCTGGACAGAAATTTTTAACCTGGCCCTCCTCTACTCCTGGTTGGAGAATGGACGTTGGTATATAAGAGACACCCGTGAATAGCTGATGGAGGAATTATTATTTGTCATTGATTTCCAAACTTTAAAAATTTTCATTATGGGAAATAATTTTTTGATCACTAGTGAAAGTTGTTGAATCACCAATTAATTACTTTCAGAAGGGAGTAATTTAAGGATTTATCTTGTTTTTTTTTTCTGTTCAAGCTGTATTTTAGAGTAACCAATATATATTAGGGAGAAATTTTTTTAAGAATGATACAAAAAAAAAAAAAGAATGATACCAGCTGGGGTGCCTGGGTGGCTCAGTCAGTTAAACATCTGCCTGGGATCGAGCTCCATGTCAGATGGGGCTTCTCCTACCCTCTATTTGTGCACTTTCTCGCTATCTCTCTCTCAAATAAATAAAACTTAAAAATAAATGATACCAGCTAATAAATCAAGGATAAGTGAAACAATTTACTACCCTTATATAATATTTAGTAAATAATTGTTTAAGCAAAGTTTCACAATGAAAGTTAAAACATGGGCAGCCTGGGTGGCTCAGTGGTTTAGCACTACCTTAGGCACAGGTCATGGTCCTGGAGACTTGGGATCCAGTCCCACGTCGGGCTCCCTGCATGGAGCCTGCATCTACCTCTGCCTATGTCTCTGCCTCTCTCTCTGTGTGTCTCTCATGGATAAATAAATAAAATCTTTTTTTTAAAAAAAGAAGAAAGCTAAAACATGTGAAAATTTCATAGAGAACTTTATTGTGGTTGAATTTAGCTGACATTAATTTCTTATCTAACATAGACCTTGGAAACTTTAGAACCCCTTTGAATTCAAAAAGGATTTTAGTCTAATTTTTTAGTCTATTTTTTCTTTTATTTTCATGTAAATAAAGATATATGTAAGATCAACTATTAACTAATAGATTTTATGGCCATTTGGTGAGAGACTATAGGTTTTGCCCTTTGTATGAAGATCTTCTCTATTCTGTCAGAAGAAATCTTATTCCAGATGACCTCTAGGTCCAACTTCAAATGTTTCTCCTCCATTCATCTCAGATAAATGTAAGTTACACTTTGTTTTAGAACTCTAATCTATAAATTCTAAAATAAGTTCGGGCAATTTTCTTGACTCCTGAATAATTTTACCAAAGAAAGCAAACATTTTTGGAACATTTTTAGATAATGAATAAAGCAGAAAGTTTTTTAAAAATGTTAGTGATTCTATTTAAATAAAGAGAATCTGCCAAAATTATTGCATTCTTTATATGACAGCATTTTACATTAAATTTACTTAGTACCACTCATTTGCAGTATTTTAAAATATCTATATTGGTTAATGATTTTATATGCTAACAGAATAGATAAGGCACTGTAGTATCAATTAAACATGATAATTCAATATTTATTTTCATATTTTACAGCAATAAGCTTTAAAAAATTCTTCTAAGCTTTATCTTGCTGCTCATTAGAACAGTTAAAATATCTCTATTTACATTTCCAAGATGATAAACAAATCTTTTCTTTCACTAGAATAAAATGGGCAAAATCTTTCTCATATGTTGTGATTTTAATAGCTTAAGTTTCTCTCCCTCTAGCCTGTGGTGAATTTTAATTCTTTTTTTCGAGCCTCATCTTAGTGACTAATGACCATTCAGGTTCCATCTAACTTTCTGCAGTGCAGGTCCCAAATTAGCCTTCCTGCCCTAACAGTTTCAAGGGTCTAGCTCTTATGAGAACAAAACAGTCACATGTTTTTCAAACTAATGAAGAATTTTTGGCCCATTTCCAGTATAGAAACAAAAATATAATTTAAGTATAAGGTAAAGATTCCAATTAGAGGAGAGACATTTGAAGATGAATGTTTCAAAATACAACTGCTGTGTTGATGTGAATCTGGTTATGGACCACATTAATTATGCTTATTTGTTTTGAAGATACAGAGTAACAGGTCATATCTTCTTGAAACGAAATTCAGACCTAAAACCATGGTGGTGAAATGTGAGGCCTAAGCAAGACATATTTGTGGAAGACATGGACTAATCCATAAC
The DNA here is from genome assembly GCF_053574225.1 of Canis aureus. Taxonomy (NCBI): domain Eukaryota; kingdom Metazoa; phylum Chordata; class Mammalia; order Carnivora; family Canidae; genus Canis; species Canis aureus. Next base: position 18,162,037 of record NC_135642.1, on the reverse strand, counting down.
AAATATCACTTGAAGTAGTAAAATCACAAACTTCATTTATTTAGAAAACATACAAGTAAGAAGTTTCCTAAATTTATACATATATACTTTCTGTGTAAATCATATTACAAGAGTCTGATTAATATAGATATATACATTATTTAAGTTCTAAAGTAACGTTATATTCACTTAAGAGAGCTTTTGGCTAGTTACTCTGACATGTACTCCCCCCCCCCTTTTTTTTTGATGTACCCCTTTCAAATCCATCATTGATTCTGGGCAGAATATTTTATAATGTGACTTTAATCATTGCATCTTTTTATCAGGAATCTATAATTCTCAATTTTCTTTGTTTTATATTAAGTTCTTCATTATTGGTTTAATCTTTCTCTATCCCCTGGTCCCACAATACTTAGCTAAATTTTTTTTTGATCATTGTTGTTTAAATTTCCAATTTTGCTCCAAAGCCCACTGATCGGTATTTTTTCCTGTCCTTCCCATGCATTCTTATCAAACCCCATGGCTTCTCTTTTGTGTTTTTCTTGCCAAAATGTTCTTTCTTCTCTATCCTGCCATACTATTATTAGCCATCCTTCTATTGACTGACTAAATTTACCTCTTTCCTCACCTATTCTCTCCTTGATCATTGTCCTTTCTGAATTCCTTCATAGTACTTATAATCTGTCTCTTAAAAGGCAACATTTAATGTATACTCATGATATTATTTTTAATATTATTTTTTTTATTGTTTGTTTTAGTTTTGAATAATAGTCAGTAGGCAGAGCACAAGCAGGCTGTCAACAGCATTCTCTATTTTGCCAGAAATTATTGCAAATCAAACTTACTTTATAGGGCAGCCTCGGTGGCTCAGCGGTTTAGCGCCGCCTCCAGCCAGGGGTGTAATCCTGGAGACCCGAAATGGAGTCCCACGTCAGGCTCCCTGCATGGAGCCTGCTTCTTCCTCTGCCTGTGTCTCTACCTCTCTCTCTGTGTGTCTCTCATGAATAAATAAATAAAATCTTAAAAAAAAAAACTTACCTTGTATTACTACTCTAAGTACATTATCTCAAAAAGGACTGAAATTTCCATCATTGATTCACAGTTTTTCTTTGCATATTTACTGTACTTTTTTCTTATTTAACATAATATTTAATATCATAATATTTCAATATCATGAAAATGTCCTTTGGCAAAAATATTTCCATTTCACTCATATATATAGAAGTTTGGACCTGGTGACTTCATAGCTTGCTCAGGAAGTAGGGGAAGTTAGGGCACCCAGGTGGGTGTTTATTTTTGTTTATTCTTCAAATAGCTACGAATAGCCAGGGGAATATTGAAAAAGAAAACCAGAGCTGGGGGCATCACGATGCTGGATTTCAGGTTGTACTACAAAGCTGTGATCATCAAGACAGTGTGGTACTGACACAAAAACAGACACATAGATCAATGGAACAGAATAGAGAACCCAGAAGTGGACCCTGAACTTTATAGTCAACTAATATTTGACAAAGCAGGAAAGACTATCCACTGGAAAAAGGACAGTCTCTTCAATAAACAGTGCTGGGAAAATTGGACATCCACATGCAGAAGAATGAATGAGCATTCTCTTGCACCATACACAAAGATAAACTCAAAATAGATGAGAGATCTATAGTGAGACAAGATTCCATCAAAATCCTAGAGGAGAACACAGGCAACACCCTTTTTGAACTTGGCCACAGCAACTTCTTGCAAGATACATAAATAAAGGCAAGGGAAACAAAAGCAAAAATGAACTATTGGGACTTACTCAAGATAAAAAGCTTCTGCACAGTAAAAGTAACAGTCAACAAAACTAAAAGACAACCTACAGAATGGAAGAACATATTTGCAAATGACATATCAGTCAAAGGGCTAGTATCCAAGATCTATAAAGAACTTATTAAACTCAGCACCAAAGAAACAAACAATTCAATCATGAAATGGGCAAAAGACATGAACAGAAATTTCACAGAGGAAGACATAGACATGGCCAATGAGCACATGAGAAAATGCTCCGCATCACTTGCCATCAGGGAAATATAAATCAAAACCACAAGGCGATACCACCTCACACCAGTGAGAATGGCGAAAATTAACAAAGCAGGAAACCACAAATGTTGGAGAGGATGTGGAGAAAGGGGAACCCTCTTGCACTGTTGGTGGGAATGTGAGCTGGTGCAGCCACTCTGGAAAACTGTGTGGAGGTTCCTCAAAGAGTTAAAAATAGATCTGCCCTACAACCCAGCAATTGCACTGCTGGGGATTTACCTCAAAGATACAGATGCAGTGAAATGGCAGGATACCTGCACCCCAATGTTTCTAGCAGCAATGTTTATAGCGCAATAGCCAAACTGTGGAAGGAGCTTTGGTGTCCCCTGAAAGATGAATGGATAAAGAAGAAGTGGTCTGTATATGCAATGGAATATTAGTCATTAGAAATGACAATTACCCACCATTTGCTTCAATGTGGATGGAACTGGAGGGTATTATGCTGAAGTGAAGTAAGTCAATCAGAGAAGTACAAACATTATATGGTCTCATTCATTTGGGGAATATAAAAAATAGTAAAAGGGCATAAAGGGGAAAGGAGAGAAAATGAGTGGGAAATATCAGAGGGGGTGACGGAACATGAGATACTCCTAACTCTGGGAAATGAACAAGGGTAGTGGAGGGGGAGGTGGGTAGGGGGATGAGGTGACTGGGTGACAGGCACTGAGGGGGGCACTTGATGGGATGAGCACTGGTGTTATGCTATATGTTGGCAAATTGAACTCCAATAAAAATATACCAAAAAAAAGCAAGCTCAAAGTTGGTAAAAGGAAGGAAAAAAATGAACAGAGTGAAAATAGATGAAATAGAAACTAAAAAACAATAGGAAAGATCAATGAAATCAAGAGTTAGTTCTTTGAAAAGGTAAACAAAATTGATAAACTTTAGCTAGATTTAAAAAAGACTTAAATAAAATCAGAAATTAAAGAACTTACAGTTGATACCACAGAAACAAAGGATTATGAGAGAACTAAAAAAAATTTATGCCACCAAATTGGACAATCCGGAAGAAATGAATAAATTCCCCCAAATATAGTCTATTGAGACTGAATCAGGAAGAAATAGAAACTCTGAATAGACTGACTACTAATAACAAAGTGAACCAGTAATCAAAAAACTCCCAACAAACAGAAGCACAGGACCAGATGGCTTCACAAGGAATTCTACCAAACATTTAAAGAAGAATTAATACTTATCCTTTTCAAGCTAATCCAAATAATTGAAGAGGACAAAAAGTTTCCAAATTCATTCTACAAAGCCATAATATGGGGTATTTGAGTGGCTCAGACAGTTAAGTGTCTGCGTTTGGCTCAGGTCATGATCTCAGTGTCCTGGGATTGAGCTGTGCATAGGGCTCTCTGCTCAGGGACAGTTCACTTCTCCCTCTGTGCTCTCTTTCCCTCTCTCTCAAATAAATAAATAAATAAATAAATAAATAAATAAATAAAATCTTAAAAAAAAAAAAAAAGAAAAACAAGGCCAGTCATACCTGATACTGATATCAAAGACATTATAAACAAATAAAACTGCAGGCCAATATTCCTTTTGAAATAGATGAAAAAAATTCTTGGCAAAATATTAGCCAAATTAATCAATACATTTAAAGGCTCATTCACCATGATCAAGTGGGATTTGTTCTAGGGTTGCAGGTATGGTTCAACCTCTGCAAGTCAATTAATGTAATATATCACATTTCCATTTTTTAAAGCAATCTACAGAATCAGTGCCTTCATTTTCAGAATACCAGTAACATTTTTGAGAATATTGGAACAAATAATCCTAAAGTTTGTATGGAACTGCAAGAGACTCTCATTAGTTGAAGCAATCTTGAGAAAGAAAAACAAAACAAAGCTGGAGGTAGCACACTCCCAGATTTCTAACTTTAATACAAAGTTAAAGTAATCGAATTAGTGTGGTACTGGCACAAATATAGACACACAGATCCATGGAACAGAACAGAGTTCAGAATTAACTTCATACCCTGTGGTCAATTTATGACAAAGGAGCAAAACTTATAAAGGGAAAAAGACTAATTTATTCATGAAGTCTCTTCAATAAATGGTGTTGGGAAAACTGGACTGCTACTGCAAAAGAATGGAATTGGATGGACTGTTTTTTATACCCTACACAAAAATAAGCTCAAAATGGGTTAAAGATCTAAAAGAATTGAAATTAATAAGATTCTAAAAGCAAACATAAGCAATACATGCTTAGATGTGGGTCTAGCAATTTATTTTTTGATTTGTCATCTTAGGGAAAAGTAACAAAAGCAAAAGTAAACAATTGAGACTACTTTAAAAAGCTTTTGCACAGCGAAGAAAACCATCAACAAAATGAAAATGCCACCTACTGAATGGGAAAAGACATTTGCAAATGATATTTGCATTAACATGCAAATGATATTTGCATTAACATGCAAATTATATAAAGAACTCATACAACTGAACTCCAGAAAATAAAAAATTGTGTTAAAAATGGGCAGAGAATCAGAATGGATATTTTTCAAAAGAAGACATATCAATAGCCAAAAGACAATTGAAAAAAATGTTCTATATCACTAACCATTAGAAACATGCAAATGAAAACCACAATGAAATTATCACCTCAAACCTGTCAGAATGACTAGTATCAAAAAGAGAAGAAATAGCATGTTGGTGAGGATGTGGGAAAATGGGAACCCTCATGCTCTGCTGGTGGGAATATAAACTGGTGCAGCCACTATTGAAAAAGCATGAAGATTCCCCAAAATTAAAACTAGAAATACCATATAATTCAGCAATTCCACTTTCTTTCTGGGTATTTACCTGAAGTAATGAGTACACTAATTTGAGAAGATATATGCAATCTTATGTTTATTACAGCATCATTTGGAATAGTCATTATAAAGAATCAATGTAACTATCCATCAATAGATGAATGGATAAAGAAAGATATTACACACATGCACACAGAGGAATATTATATTTAGCCATAAAAAGAATGAAATCTTGCCATTTTCAACAACATGGGTGGACCTACAGAGTATTATGCTAAGTGAAATAAATCAGAAACAAAAACAAATGAACAGAATAAAACAGTTTTAAATCCAGAGAACAAACTGGTGGTTGCCAATGATGAGACTGTGGGGGTGGGTGGGGGATATTGGAAAGACTGGTTAAGGAGATTAGAGTTTCAAACTTTATAAAGTGATAATTCATGTAGATATAAAGTACAGCATAGGAAATAAAGTTAATAAAAGTGTAATAACTGGTGATGGATGATTACACTTATCATGGTGAGCATATTATAATGCATATAATTGTTAAATCAGTGTGTTATACACCTGAAACTAATATAATCTTGTATGTGAACTATACTTCAATTGAAATAAAAGGTAATACACTCATGCAATAAGAATAAGATATGAGATAATGAATTAACAAAAGATTTAATAGAATTCTTAATAATTAAAAATTTTATTGTAAAAATATATAACTTACCAGTTGATTTTGAAGATAAAGTTGACTGTATATCCTGGAAAATTGAGTAAATAAGATACTTTGAAATTGGGAAAGAAAAGTTTAGTGAAATAAAATATCAGTCCAATGGGACCAACAGCTAAAATATAGAGTGAAAGAGATCTCTAATGACAGAACAGTACACTGGAGTGTGATATACATAAATAATTTTTTAAAAGGGGTGAGAACTAAAGTTCATGAGTTTTCAAATTGAATGTATTCACCATGGTTCAACCTAGTAGATGAAAATAGACCTATACCAACATCAAGAAAAATAATGAAGAAAATCAGCACACTGAGATAAAACAGGATAATTCTAGCTTTCTGAGAGGAAAAGCACAAAATAGGTCATTAGAAAGATAGGATATCTACATCTTATAAATTGTAAGAAAAATTATTTTCAATGTAGAATAGTTATGTCTAGTGAAACTATAAGTCAATAAGAGGTATTAATAAAAAGCATTTTAATATGCAAGTTTCCAAAACAATACTTCCAATGCATACTATCTCAGAAAGTTACTGGAAGAATGTTACACTAAATTGAATAATATATGAGGAAAGAGAAGGGCATAAGGCATAGGAATCCACCAGATATATAAGGAAGAGAGCATGTGTAAATATCAATCATTGTAAATCAGAACTAATGAAAAAAATTCTTGAAAATGATAAAACTGTTAAAATACCTAATGTCTCTGAATATATTGATATATATATATGGATATATATATATATATATATATATATTCATTAGACAGTTGGAGTACAGTTGGGAACTAATTTACATATATATGAACAATAGTTTCAGTATTAGACTATTATTTTAGAGATATAGAAGTAAAATTCAAAAGCATTGCTAAATTAATTGAAAGAAATTTCTTCAGAGGAGGGACAAATGCAATGGAAGGAATTGGATATTGCCATTTTATATAACAAGCATTGAGGAAGGTTTTCAATTTTTGAACTTATGTGCATATATAACATCTTAAAAAAATAGCAAGAAGAAAGAAATGATGCATGATCTTCAGATTATAGAGAGTAAAATTTCTACAGGACCTATGGCTCAAAGTGTTTTATAGTAACTGTAAATGGGCATTTTGGGGTGTTTTCTTACTATTTCTTTTTAGTATAAAAAGGATTATTGACAATGATTTCAATATTTTACATTAATGTGCAGCATATTAAAATAAGAACTTAAAACACTTAAATTTGGAGTTTAAAAATGAAAACTTATTCTAGTTATAAAATTCATATATTTAAAAATAATTTTTAAGGGGGATTTTTGTAAATGGTTCCGTTTCCAATTTAGTTAATAAAAATCACTTAAAGCTTTGTTTTTTTATTTTACATATCTTTTAGCTTTTCATTTTACTTTAAATCAAGTATAGTTAACATTTATTAGTTTCAGGTATAAAAGGTAGTGATTCAGCAATTTTATTCTTTACTTAGTGTTCATCAAGATAAGTGTACTCTTAATCCCCTTCACCTGATCTGGATTTCTCTTTCCTTCCCCCCGATTGAGGAAGTTTTTAGCTATTATTTCTTCAGATAAGTTTTCTGCTCTCTTTCTGTTTCTTCTCCTGACATCCCTATAATGTGAATGTTTTCACTTGATATTGTTGCTGAATTCCCTAAGTCTATTTTCATTTTATTTTTTTCCTTCTCACCTTTTTAGCTTGATTGCTTTCCATTACTTTTTCCTCAAGCTCGCTGATCCATTCTTGTGCTTCCTTTAGTCTACTACTCATTCCCTCTAGTGTATTTTCAATTCATTTATTGATTTCTTCATCTCTGATTGGTTCTTTTATTACGTTTTCTATCTATTAAGAGTCTTACTGAAGTCCTCCACTTTTTTGTCAAGTCCTGTAGCTTTATGACCATTACTTTAAATTGTCTATATGACATATTACTTATATCTGTTTTGTTTAGGTCTCTTGGTGTGATTTTGTCCTGCTCTTTCCTTTGGGACACATTCTTCTGTGTCCTCATTTGTCTAAGTCTTTGAACCTGTTATTATGTGTTAGGAAAGTCAGCTACATCTTCTGTTCTTGAAGGTAGTGGCCTTATGAAGAAGTTCTGTAATGCCCTGCAATACAGTGTCCCCTGTTCATCAAAACCTGGTGGTTCAGGGGTGTCTCTTATGTGTGTTGTGTGCACCTTGCTGTTGTGACTGAGCTGCTTTTGCCTTCTGTCCAGTCATCTGCAATGGCTCTTTGCCTGTTTTGGGCAGCGTTTGGTCCCTGTGTTGTTAGGAAGCCAGTCTCGGGCTGGGCTACTTTGGGCTTGAGCTGAGTCAGACTGGGCATTTGACAGAGATTCAGTTATACCAAACTGTAGGATACTTTTCCTGTGTTGTTCCTGAGAAGCTTCTTTTAGTGGGCAAGCGGGCAATCAGACCAGGTTTCTGCTCTCAGCCCACTGTTGCGGCTGTGGTTCTGATTGTTGTGTGTGGTTGTCTTCCTGGAGCAAGAGTCACTTTGGAGTGGTGCTGGTCCCTGTTAGGGCTGTTTGCTTACTGCCAGGTTTGTGGTACCACTTTGGGTGGGCTTTGGGCAAGAGCTAGCGTCTCTAAAATATGAATATTATAGTTTTTATAGTTTTTATTTACATCATCTCTGTACTTTAAAAAAATGGTTTCCCAGGTTAAAAAGAAGGAAAAAAAAGATGCCTTGAAAATGATTGTGCTCTCTTAAGCAAATGGGGTTATCAGTCCAAGTGAACTGTAGCTACTTTCTCAGTTTTTTACTTGACATACATTTTGGTTGGAAGAGGAGCTCTAGATCCACAGGTATTCAGGGCGATTTTTTTAAAAAGATTTTATTTATTTATTCATGAGAGACAGAGAGACAGAGACACAGGCAGAGGGAGAAGCAGGCTCCATGCACCGGGAGCCCGACGTGGGATTCAATCCCGGGTCTCCAGGATCCGGCCCTGGGCCAAAGGCAGGCGCTAAACCACTGCGCCACCCAGGGATCCCCCAACCCCCCCTTTTTTAAATAATAGATGGACAAAGGGATCCCTGGGTGGCTCAGCAGTTTAGCGCCACCTTCCACCCAGGGCATGGATCCTGGAGTTCCGGGATCGAGTCCCACATCGGGCTCCCTGCATGGAGCCTGCTTCTCCCTCTGCCTGTGTCTCTGCCTCTCTCTCTCTCTGTCTCTCTCTCTGTCTCTCATGAGTAAATAAATTTAAAAAATCTTAAAAAATAATAGATGGACTAGTTGGCACTTTTATAGAGTTATGATAATAAATAGAAACTCCCAGTCCATGAACTCTAAATGAAATAGGTGTGAAATTCATATTCACCTTACTTATACCTTTTTCACATTACCCTTTTCACATACCCTTTTCACGCCTGATTTTGATACCTAATCTCCCTGCCCAGATTGGTAGGCACTAAAATGGATTAAAAATCTATTCATTATGATTTGTGTCAGAGTCCTTTTTATATTCTTACTACTTGGCGTAGTCATAACTCTTCTAGATATTTAAATGATATAAAAATGGATTCTTTATCTCATACCTAAATGTACCTCAGTGGTCAGTTTCCAAGGCCAGATTTGTGATACAGCCAGACAGATTTAACTGCTGGTCATGAAAAGTGTTATTCTCACAGATTACTTAGTTGCTGAAAAGATATTTAGGAAAAATAAACCTTAATTTATATTGCTTGTTGACATAATTTATCTTCTTTACCATTTTAACAAATAACCCAGGTAAAAAGGGCCTCATCCAAAGGTAATAATAAAAAAGATAATACAATTGTGCCTGGACATGTGCCTGGACAAAATGTACTTTGTTGAAGTTAAATAGAGAAAAGTGGCAGGGACAACATGACAGTAAAAGTTAAACAAAAATGCAGATGACATCAATTACCTTTGAGCCACAGCGCTAATGGAAATTTAAAATACATTATCTGGAGGAGGGGCAAGATGGCGCAAGAGGAGGGTCCCCAAATCACCTGTCTCCACCAAATTACCTAGATAACCTTCAAATTATCCTGAAAATCTATCAATTCGGCCTGAGATTTAAAGAGAGACCAGCTGGAATGCTACAGTGAGAAGAGTTCGCGCTTCTATCAAGGTAGGAAGATGGGGAAAAAGAAATAAAGGAACAAAGGCCTCCAAGGGGGAGGGGCCCCGCGAGGAGCCGGGCTGAGGCCGGGGCGAGTGTCCCCAGGACAGGAGAGCCCCGACCCGGAGGAGCAGGAGCTGCACCGACCTTCCCGGGCGGAAAGGGGCTCGCAGGGAGGTGGAGCAGGACCCAGGAGGGCGGGGATGCCCTCGGGCTCCCGGGGACAGTAACAGACACCTGCGCCCCGGGAGATGCGCCGAGCTCCCTAAGGGCTGCAGCGCGCACGGGGGACCCGGAGCAGCTCGGGGGGCTCGGGGGCGGCTCCGCGGAGGGGGCTGCGGGGCGGGAGCGCGAATCCAACAGCGCAGACCCCGGAGCACAGGGCGCCGGGACACAGCCCAGGATCCGGCCTCCCCCGGGACAGGCAGAGCCGGGAGGGCCCAGGACAGCAAGGACGCTCCTGCCCCGAGCTGAGCAGATCAGCGGCCCCGCCCCGGAGCCTCCAGGCCCTGCAGACCGAGAGCTCCTAGTTACTGCGGGGGCTGACTCCAGGGCTCCAGAGCTGGCACCGCCACTGGGGCTGTTCCTCCTGGGGCCTCACGGGGTAAACAACCCCCACTGAGCCCTACACCAGGCAGGGGCACAGCAGCTCCCCCAAGTGCTAACACCTGAAAATCAGCACAACAGGCCCCTCCCCAGAAGACCAGCTAGACGGACAATTTCCAGGGGAAGTCAAGGGACTTAAAGTACACAGAATCAGAAGATACTCCCCCGTGGTTCTTTTTGTTGTTGTTGTTGTTGTTGTTGTTGTTGTTTTGTTTTGTTTTGCTTTTTGATTTGTTTCCTTCCCCCACCCCCTTTTTTTCTCTTTCTTTCTTTTTCTTTCTCTTTTTCTTCTTTTTTTTTCTTTTTTTTCTTCCTTTTTTTTCTCTTTCTCTTTTCTTTCCTTCTTTCTCTCCTCTCTTTTTCTCCTTTTCCCAATACAACTTGCTTTTGGCCACTCTGCACTGAGCAAAATGACTAGAAGGAAAACCTCACCTCAAAAGAAAGAATCAGAAACAGTCCTCTCTCCCACAGAGTTATAAAATCTGGATTACAACTCAATGTCAGAAAGCCAATTCAGAAGCACTATCATACAGCTACTGGTGGCTCTAGAAAAAAGCATAAAGGACTCAAGAGACTTCATGACTGCAGAATTTAGAGCTAATCAGGCAGAAATTAAAAATCAATTGAATGAGATGCAATCCAAACTAGAAGTCCTAATGATGAGGGTTAACGAGGTGGAAGAACGAGTGAGTGACATAGAAGACAAGTTGATAGCAAAGAGGGAAACTGAGGAAAAAAGAGACAAACAAAAGACCATGAAGATAGATTAAGGGAAATAAACGACAGCCTGAGGAAGAAAAACTTATGTTTAATTGGTGTTCCCAAGGGCACCGAAAGGGACAGAGGGCCAGAATATGTATTTGAACAAATTCTAGCTGAAAACTTTCCTAATCCGGGAAGGGAAACAGGCATTCAGATCCAGGAAATAGAGAGATCCCCCCCTAAAATCAATAAAAACCGTTCAACACCTCGACATTTAATAGTGAAGCTTGCAAATTCCAAAGATAAAGAGAAGATCCTTAAAGCAGCAAGAGACAAGAAATCCCTGACTTTTATGGGGAGGAGTATTAGGGTAACAGCACACCTCTCCACAGAGACCTGGCAGGCCAGAAAGGGCTGGCAGGATATATTCAGGGTCCTAAATGAGAAAAACATGCAACCAAGAATACTTTATCCAGCAAGGCTCTCATTCAAAATGGAAGGAGAGATAAAGAGCTTCCAAGACAGGCAGCAACTGAAAGAATATGTGACCTCCAAACCAGCTCTGCAAGAAATTTTAAGGGGGACTCTTAAAATTCCCCTTTAAGAAGAAGTTCAGTGGAACAATCCACAAAAACAAGGACTGAATAGATATCATGATGACACTAAACTCACATCTCTCAATAGTAACTCTGAATGTGAACGGGCTTAATGACCCCATCAAAAGGCGCAGGGTTTCAGACTGGATAAAAAAGCAGGATCCATCTATTTGCTGTCTACAAGAGACTCATTTTAGACAGAAGGACACCTACAGCCTGAAAGTAAAAGGTTGGAGAACCATTTACCATTCGAATGGTCCTCAAAAGAAAGCAGGGGTAGCCATCCTTATATCAGATAAACTAAAATTTACCCCGAAGACTGTAGTGAGAGATGAAGAGGGACACTATCTCATACTTAAAGGATCTATTCAACAAGAGGACTTAACAATCCTCAATATATATGCCCCGATTGTGGGAGCTGCCAAATATATAAATCAATTATTAACCAAAGTGAAGAAATACTTAGATAATAATACACTTATACTTGGTGACTTCAATCTAGCTCTTTCTATACTCGATAGGTCTTCTAAGCACAACATCTCCAAAGAAACGAGAGCTTTAAATGGTACACTGGACCAGATGGATTTCACAGATATCTATAGAACTTTACATCCAAACTCAACTGAATACACATTCTTCTCAAGTGCACATGGAACTTTCTCCAGAATAGACCACATATTGTGTCACAAATCGGGTCTGAACCGATACCAAAAGATTGGGACCGTCCCCTGCATATTCTCAGACCATAATGCCTTGAAATTAGAACTAAATCACAACAAGAATTTTGGAAGGATCTCAAACACGTGGAGGTTAAGGACCATCCTGCTAAAAGATGAAAGGGTCAACCAGGAAATTAAGGAAGAATTAAAAAGATTCATGGAAACTAATGAGAATGAAGATACAACCGTTCAAAATCTCTGGGATACAGCAAAAGCAGTCCTAAGGGGGAAATACATCACAATACAAGCATCCATTCAAAAACTGGAAAGAACTCAAATACCAAAGCTAACCTTACACATAAAGGAGCTAGAGAAAAAACAGCAAATAGATCCTACACCCAGCAGAAGAAGAGAGTTAATAAAGATTCGAGCAGAACTCAACGAAATCGAGACCAGAAGAACTGTGGAACAGATCAACAGAACCAGGAGTTGGTTCTTTGAAAGAATTAATAAGATAGATAAACCATTAGCCAGCCTTATTAAAAAGAAGAGAGAGAAGACTCAAATTAATAAAATCATGAATGAGAAAGGAGAGATCACTACCAACACCAAGGAAATACAAACGATTTTAAAAACATATTATGAACAGCTATACGCCAATAAATTAGGCAATCTAGAAGAAATGGACGTATTCCTGGAAAGCCACAAACTACCAAAACTGGAACAGGAAGAAATAGAAAACCTTAACAGGCCAATAACCAGGGAGGAAATTGAAGCAGTCATCAAAAACCTCCCAAGACACAAGAGTCCAGGCCCAGATGGCTTCCCAAGGGAATTTTTATCAAACGTTTAAAGAAGAAACCATACCTATTCTCCTAAAGCTGTTTGGAAAGATAGAGATGGAGTACGTCCAAATTCATTCTACGAGGCCCAGCATCACCTTAATTCCAAGACCAGACAAAGACCCCACCAAAAAGGAGAATTACAGACCAATATCCCTGATGAACATGGATGCAAAAATTCTCAACAAGATATTGGCCAATAGGATCCAACAATACATTAAGAAAATTATTCACCATGACCAAGTAGGATTTATCCCCAGGACACAAGGCTGGTTCAACACTCATAAAACAATCAATGTGATTCATCATATCAGCAAGAGAAAAACCAAGAACCATGTGATCCTCTCATTAGATGCAGAGAAAGCATTTGACAAAATACAGCATCCATTCCTGATCAAAACTCTTCAGAGTGTAAGGATAGAGGGAACATTCCTCAACATCTTAAAAGCCATCTACGAAAAGCCCACACCAAATATCATTCTCAATGGGGAAGCACTGGGAGCCTTTCCCCTAAGATCAGGAACAAGACAGGGATGTCCACTCTCACCACTGCTATTCAACATAGTACTGGAAGTCCTAGCCTCAGCAATCAGACAACAAAAAGACATTAAAGGCATTCAAATTGGCAAAGAAGAAGTCAAACTCTCCCTCTTCGCCGATGACATGATACTCTACATAGAAAACCCAAAAGTCTCCACCCCAAGATTGCTAGAACTCATACAGCAATTTGGTAGCGTGGCAGGATACAAAATCAATGCCCAGAAATCAGTGGCATTTCTATACACTAACAATGAGACTGAAGAAAGAGAAATTAAGGAGTCAATCCCATTTACAATTGCCCCCAAAAGCATAAGATACCTAGGAATAAACCTAACCAAAGAGGTAAAGGATCTATACCCTAAAAACTATAGAACACTTCTGAAAGAAATTGAGGAAGACACAAAGAGATGGAAAAATATTCCATGCTCATGGATTGGCAGAATTAATATTGTGAAAATGTCAATGTTACCCAGAGTAATTTACATGTTTAATGCAATCCCTATCAAAATACCATGGACTTTTTTCTGAGAGTTAGAACAAATTATTTTAAGATTTGTGTGGAATCGGAAAAGACCTCAAATAGCCAGGGGAATTTTCAAAAAGGAAACCATATCTGGGGGCATCACAATGCCAAATTTCAGGTTACTACAAAGCTGTGGTCATCAAGACAGTGTGGTACTGGCACAAAAACAGACACATAGATCAATGGAACAGAATAGAGAACCCTAGAAGTGGACCCTGAACTTTATAGTCAACTAATATTCAATAAAGGAGGAAAGAGGGATCCTTGGGTGGCGCAGTGGTTTGGCGCCTGCCTTTGGCCCAGGGCGTGATCCTGGAGACCCGGGATCGAATCCCACGTCGGGCTCCCGGTGCATGGAGCCTGCTTCTCCTTCTGCCTATGTCTCTGCCTCTCTCTCTCTCTCTCTCTCTGTGTGACTATCATAAATAAATAAAAAAAAATAAAAAAAAATAAAAAAATAAAGGAGGAAAGACTATCCACTGGAAGGAAGACAGTCTCTTCAATAAATGGTGCTGGGAAAATTGGACATCCACATGCAGAAGAATGAAACTAGACCACTCTCTAGCACCATACACAAAGATAAACTCAAAATGGATGAAAGATCTAAATGTGAGACAAGATTCCATCAAAATCCTAGAGAAGAACACAGGCAGCACCCTTTTTGAACTCGTCCACAGTAACTTCTTGCAAGATACATCCACGAAGGCAAAAGAAACAAAAGCAAAAATGAACTATTGGGACTTCATCAAGATAAGAAGCTTCTGCACAGCAAAGGATACAGTCAACAAAACTAAAAGACAACCTACAGAATGGGAGAAGATATTTGCAAATGACATATCAGATAAAGGGCTAGTTTCCAAGATCTATAAAGAACTTATTAAACTCAACAGCAAAGAAACAAACAATTCAATCATGAAATGGGCAAAAGACATGAAGAGAAATCTCACAGCGGAAGACATAGACACGGCCAACATGCATATGAGAAAATGCTCTGCATCACTTGCCATCAGGGAAATACAAATCAAAACCACAATAAGATACCACCTCACACCAGTGAGAATGGGGCAAATTAACAAGGCAGGAAACCACAAATGTTGGAGAGGATGTGGAGAAAGGGGAACCCTCTTACACTGTTGGTGGGAATGTGAATTGGTGCAGCCACTCTGGAAAACTGTGGAGGTTCCTCAAAGAGTTAAAAATATACCTGTCCTACGACCCAGCAATTGCACTGTTGGGGATTTACCCCAAAGATACAGATGCAATGAAACGCCGGGACACCTGCACCCCGATGTTTCTAGCAGCAATGTCCACAACAGCCAAACTGTGGAAGGAGCCTCGGTGTCCATCGAAAGATGAATGGATAAAGAAGATGTGTTTATGTATACAATGGAATATTCCTCAGCCATTAGAAATGACAAATACCCACCATTTGCTTCAATGTGGATGGAACTGGAAGGTATTATGCTGAGTGAAGTAAGTCAGTCGGAGAAGGACAAACATTATATGTTCTCATTCATTTGGGGAATATAAATAATAGTGAAAGGGAATATAAGGGAAGGGAGAAGAAATGTGTGGGAAATATCAGAAAGGGAGACAGAACGTAAAGACTGCTAACTCTGGGAAACGAACTAGGGGTGGTAGAAGGGGAGGAGGGCGGTTGGTGGGAGTGACTGTGTGACGGGTACTGGGGGTTATTCTGTATGTTGGTAAATTGAACACCAATAAAAAAAAAAAGAAAAAAATATGCAAATAGCCAAAACCACAAAAAAACAAAAAACAAAAAACAAAAACATTATCCCTTAAAATCAAAACAATCAAGAAAGTTCCCAAACAAATAGGAATCCTTTGACATAAAAGATCAAAAATGAGATAGTAAGACTTAAGGTAGATATAAGATAAATGAAATACATGAAAAGTGAGCTTAGGAAAAAAGAAAATAAAATCTTTAATTTCAGAAATATAGTAGGAATAGCAAAATGGAGAATAGATGTTTTCAGAATTTATTGAAGGAAGTGTAGTAGAAACAAGAAAAATAATCAAGCCAAACAAAATGGAAATCAGTAGAGAGATAACAACTGTAGAACAATATTTATAGTTATTTCAAGACAGACAAAACTGACCCAACATAAGTTGTTTTATATATTTTATCTAGCTCTATAAATTTTTCTATGCCTGGATTGGTAATAGTTACTTCATTGTGTCTGCATGTGTAAGACTCAAAACTTATATCCTTTACTTCTTATATCTTTGTATGGACTATTACATATTTTTCTTCTCCTTCTCCTTCTCCTCTTCTTCCTCCTGCTCCTTCTTCTTCTATGTTTTCATGATGTATATTATATAATGAATTATGCAGTCAATGACAAAATGTAAAATATCAACAAAATAACCTCAAAGGAATGAACATCTTTTTAAACTGGAGCAGGAATTCATGACTTGAAAATATAATGATAAGATAACAAATAAACCCAAGAATTAGTTCTTTGGATAAAATAAATCAATATACCACGTAAAATATTTCACAGAAGTTTCAATCTAGACAAATAAGAAACAAATCCGTAATATTAACATAGAAATTAAATTAAATAATTATAAAAGACTACTTTCTTAACTTTTGCAAATACAGATCACCTTTTAACAACATGGGTTTGAATAGGGCAGGTCCATTTATACATGAAATTTTTTTCAGTAAATACAGTGCAGTACTGTAAATGTATTTTCTCTTCTTTATTATATTCTTAATATTTTATTTTGTCTAGCTTCCTTTAAAAATACAGTATGCAATACATATACAAAATAGGGGATCCCTGGGTGGCTCAGTGGTTTAGCACCTGCCTTTGGCCCAGGTCATGATCCTGGGGTCCTGGGATGGAGTCCCACATCGAGTCCCACATCGGGCTCCCTGCATGGGGCCTGCTTCTCCCTCTGCCTGTGTCTCTGCCTCTCTCTCTCTCTCTCTCTCTCTCTGTGTCTCTCATGAATAAATAAATAAAATTTTTAAACATACATATACAAAATACATGTTAATTAACTATGTTATTGGTTAGACTTCCAGTCACCTGTAGGAAGTTATTAAGTTTTTGGGTAGATGAAAGTTATACACAGATTTTCTACTGTGTGGGGGATTGGTGTTCCCTAACTCCCATGTTGTTCAAAAGTCAATCGTATATTGGAAGCCCTGGATAATATGATTTTTTTCTTAGGAAAACCTAAATGACCGACATTTCCAAAAGGGTTAGAAAATCAATATCTTATTAATAAAGAAAAAGATGTGAGAGATATAAAAGTATGTATATTTTTCTCTCAACAAAAGACAAATAAAAAGCCAAACAGGGGATCCCTGGGTGGCTCAGCGGTTTAGGGCCTGCCTTTGGCCCAGGGTGCAATCCTGGAATCCCGGGATCGAGTCCTGCGTCGGGCTCCTGGCATGGAGCCTGCTTCTCCCTCCTCCTGTGTCCCTGCCTCTCTCTCTCTCTATGTCTATCATAAATAAATAAATAATTCTTTTTTTTTTTAAAGCCAAACAAAGCAGCACACATGGCTATTTTTAGGTAGAAATATATTACGACATGAAAGTACTAATAACTCAATGCTACCTAAAGTGTTCCACTTCTAATTCCAGCTATATCAAAATAATTTGTATCAAGCCATTCCACTTGGCAAGAACAATTATGAAATGTGGATAAAATTAATTAAAATAAATAGCTATTTAAAGACATCAGATACCAATTAAAGTATTCGGAACTGAATATCCAAGCTCCCAGATATGAGAGAAACACATTAATGTGACTTCAGCATTCTCCACTCCTTTTCATTTGATACATTTGCTGAGTAGTAAGAAGTAGTAAGTAGTCAAGAAGAAAGTGGCTCAATGGGTATGCAAATCTCATAAGTCTACATAGACAAAAATTTGCAGTTCTTGCCTACCTAGGTGACCAGGAGGTAAGGGGCCAATAGAAGGAAAATTGCTGACATTCTGTATGACTTCTCCCCTCAAAACTTTTTCTGATTCCCTAGTTGCAGAGGGTGAGAGAGTAAGAAACAAAACAGCTCTCAACTGACTAAAAAAAAAAGTTAAGCAAAAGGATAGGCAAAATTTGGTGTTCCAGGGCTGCCAAGAAAAAGGGCCTAGGGTGATTCCCAAGCCCATTAAGATCATACTTCATTATCAGGTGGAAGTCATAAGTAAGTGAGAATGGGTGACTATTAGGAAATACTTTATTGTCATTGACCATATTAATTCGTCAAAGGAAAATGATAGTGATCATTTTCAGAAACTTCAACCCTAATAACCCATTAAATGATCTTAGCAGAATGGCAAGAAATAATATATAGATAATAAAATAGAAAATAAAAACAATAAAAGAAGTAATTTAACCCAAATTTCAGAACCACGTTTAAAGAAGAGGATTTCATTAAATTCAGAAAAAAGTTAAGATTGTTAATTCTAAACATATTATTTATTGCGTATCATTGCATATTATTTAATATTTTGTAACAGTAGCATAAAGAGTATACAAATGGAGGATGTAAGAAACAGGCAATTTGGAAAGAGACAAGATTTACATTATTTATAAGTATTTTAAATTCATTATCAAATCTATGAGAATCAACTAAAAAATCCTAAGTGAATTTAGAAATGTGACTGATGATAAAATTAATATACTAAAATCAATAGTTTCCCTGTTCTACTAACAATAACTAGGAAAAACTACCTAAGCATCAGCATAATAAATGAAAAGTATATATAAGAAGAAAATCTAAAATCTTTTTGATGGGCAAAAATGATGCTTGAACAAGTGAAAATATACTTCTTTTTAAAGAAGTTTCAATAATAATTTAAAAAAAAAAGTCTTCCTAAATTCATCAAAAAACTCAAGGGTTTTCATTTAGAACTAAAGCAACTTTTTTATGAAGCACATATGGAAAAAAGCAAGACACATTCAGCCATATCTTCACTTTAGTATTAGAGTTATCTCTAAACTTGATCATGTTATTCACCTTTCCTTCAATCTCCTAAGACCTTTCAGTAGTTTACAACTGACTATAGGATGAGAGCTAACATTTCAGCATGCATTACAAATACTCAACTGCAATCACTCTGTTGCCTGGTGCCATTTTCTCCTCGTCTTTTTCTCATTTCTTCCAGAATTAACTCTTCCTTGAATCTTTTACTGTACCCTTGTTCACCGTATCATCTTTATGCTGAATCTGGGACTTTTTTTTCTTGTTGTTTTGCAATATTATATTTATTTAATATTATATTTAATATTTTAATACTATTTATATATTTTTTATAATTGGATTAAATGTTATCTCCCCAGCTACATTCTTCTGTGCATGTTGTGTGTGTGTATATATGTACATACAGACACACAAACATGCACACAATTATCTTGTATGCAGTAATCAAAAGTATTATGTATATGGTAGGCACCATGGATGGAAAGAAGAATGTATATACACACAGATGTGTATATATATATATATATATATACACACACACACACACACACACACACAGATATATCTGCAGATGGCATGTATCTTAAGTAAAACATAATTGTTAGTGTCTCAGAATCATTTGATGTATTTGATCTGGTAAAGGTACCATCCTTAAAGGCAAAACAAAAGCAACGGATGCCATAATTTAATAGCATGAATTTATGAATCAGTGAAGACCATCCTGGAAAGCATGTTGGTGAATCTAATATTACAGAAAACTAATATTTTCCTTGTGTTATAAACTGGCACCAACTTTTTAGCCTCAAAAATTTTGAAGCTCTTATATTGTTTCTCGAATGACTGCATCATAAATTACTCATATTTCATCATTTGCAATTACACATAACATACCAAGTAAGGTGATTTTCTTCTGTTTTACTGTTGACCCTTGAACAACATGGGTTTGAACTGTGCAGCCCACTTAAATATGGTTTTTTAAGATAAATATAGTACAATACTATATTTTCTCCTTCTTATGATTTTCTTAATAATGCTTTCTTTCCTTTACCTTACTTTATTGTAAAGATACAGTATATGATACAAATAACATAAGTTATGTGTTAATTGTTTATGTTATTGGTGTGACTTTCAGTCAACAGTAAGCTAGTTAAGTTTTCAGAGTTGCCAAGTTGTATGCAGATTTTCAACTGTGCAGAGGGTTAGAATCCCTGGCTCCACCACAGTTCAAGGGTTTATTATACTTTTTTATCTCCAGTAGATATCTCATCTGTAAACATATTTTAGGAATTTTTCGTTCATTATTTTTGGTTGATTCCATGAGGAAAATTTGATGCCAAAATCCACTGTCCTGTTATCCTAGAACCCTAGAAAGATGTCCTAAAGTACTGAAAAATTCCAGAGGCAGCAGAAATTCCAGAAAGAGGACAGAATAAAGTAATAACATCTACCTATTACCAAGCATTACTCATTAAAATATAGAAATAGGTCCAGGAAATTATTACAGATTATCTTCTGTAAGCATTGAATCATTATTAAATAATCTGTACTATCTTTAATTCACAGTTGAGAACAGAGAAGACTCTTTAGGCATTGGTTTTTGACAATAAATGTATGTTCTTGAATTACATAGCATAGTATGTAGATCTGGGCATTGGGAATATAAGGATGAGGCCTATAAATATATTTCTGGCTTTGAAGAAGATCAGATGTCAAAAGTTCCTAGCCTTGTTCATTGAATCCCTTCGAGTAAAAGCATTTTACGCAAACTTAATATGTGTAATTTATGTGTACATGTGTACATAGAAACATAAAAATAGTATAAAAATTAAGAGATAAGGAAGCAAGAATAATTTTAAAAGTATTTAATTTTCTTTTTTATCTTTTCATCATGGAAGTTTATGGGAATAAATCCATTTTAAGATTTTTTTGATAATTAAAATAATTTTGGATAGGGCACCAGGGTTTCTAGGTTGGACATCTGACTCTTAGTTTTGGCTCAGATCATGATCTCATGGATCACGGGATGAGCCCAAGCATCTGGCTCCAGGCTAAACAAGGAGTCGGCCTGAAGATTGTCTCCCTTTGCCCCTCCCTCTACACATGCATGCACAAAACACACACTCTCTAAAATAAATCTTAAAAAAAAAATTAGGCTAATTTTTGTCAGATCAGTTTAGATTGTTAGCATTACCGTAGAAATAGGGGTGACAAAGACCTAGCTTATTTGAAAAGTAGGGCAAGCATCAATTTTGCCCTTTTCTTGTTGTTTAACTAAGGTAATGTTTTTGTTTTTTTTTTTAAGATTTTATTTATTTATTCATGACAGACAGAGAGAGAGGTAGTGACACAGGCAGAGAGAGAAGCAGGCTCCATGCAGGGAGCCCGATGTGGGACTCGATCCTGGGTCTCCAGGACCACACCCTGGGCTGAAGGTGGGCCTAAACCGCTGAGCCACCCGGGGTGCCCTGAGGTAATGTTAAATATGTAATATCTTTCCAAATTCCTCTTAATTTACTTGATCATTTTATCAAGGTTACGTAATTAAAACTGTTTAACTGGTACACATCAATTGCAGTAGATCATAATGTGCTGAAAACTAACAAATAAAAGAAAGCACCATTGTCCTCCTCTTTGCAAGGTGGAACTCCCATTGTCCTCAGGATTGGCTAGTTGCTGTTGATAAAACACAATCTTTTGATGTAACAACTAATTGGGGGCACTGCTGTGAATATATATGGTAATGTTAGGAAAGGTTATTTTGCTTCCTATATTTTAGATTAGAAAGTAAATGAAAGGCTTAAAAATTAACCTGTTTATTTTTAGATTAAAAAGTAAATGTAAATAAAATTCTTAAAAATCTTTTTCAGCACCTCATTAGATAATCTTGTCTATCCCTGAAGTACATACATCCCATTGTGGAAGCCACTGTTCTGGCTAATAAGCAGCAGAATTAAGATACCAACACAGACATGCCTGTCTCAAAATTCTTCCCTCAAAGCCTATAATGTGACCTGGTTGAGTGATCGATCACTCTCTGATATTTGCTCCAGGGAGCCTTTGATAAGATTGAGACCATTAAAAATATTTAAAAACTTTCTCACTCCATTGCAAGAAGAGAACACAAGGTAAAATTTAGGTACAATATAAATTATCCCAAAGCGTAGAAGACATGATAAAATCCAAGCAAATATTAAGGAGGATGACAATTGTAAATGGTTTTATTTCCTTACCAGAAAGCAAAGAAAACCAGAATGAATTAGTAAAAAGCAATTGCTACCCTATTATGCTTATAAAAATAATTTTAAAACCCAGTGAAACAGGACAAATATTTGTCAGGGGGAAGGGGTTAAAGGTGAACAAAGATATATACTCACCCAATGGAAAGACAAATCAAATCCAGGTGAGCCATATTAATTTTTAGAGTAGAATCCAAGACTAAAATTTTTACAGGCTGAAAGTGCACACATTTACCTATATCTTTCTTATAGATGTGTCAATAAATGTAATCCTCTAAATAACAAAAGAATTATATAGAGAGCAAAATTCAAACTATACAGTTTTCATCCTTTATAACAAAATACTCCCAAATTGAAGATTGGTATTCAAAATTTAGGAGAGAAAACCTAAAACCATCTCAAGATTAAGAACTAAAATAATCGGGGCTGCTCCGGTGGCTCAGTGATTTAGGGCCGCCTTCCGCCCAGGGCGTGATTCTAGAGACCTGGGTTTGAGTTCCATATTGGGCTCCCTGCAGGGAGCTTGCTTCTCCCTCTGCCTGTGTCTTGGCCTTCCTCTCTCTCTCTATGTCTCTCATGCATAAATAAATAAAATATTTAAAAAAAGAACTAAAATAATCATGCCAAATATCAATAAATTCAGATTTAAAAATTATGGATAATCTAGAGAATCACAGTAGTGAGAGCACTAACTAAGCTCTCACCTATTGATGAGGTGAAATCTTCAAAAGAGAAGTTAAAAAAAAAAGAGTAGAGATAATTTAGGAAATTCCCAACACTTTCTCAGAATTTGGGGGAGATCATAGCCCTGCTCAGAATTTTGTACATAACATTAAACATTTGCCATGAATAAAAAAGAAAATCAAAGTTAAAAAAAAAAATTCATAGCAAGAAACTCAAATGAATCTATGTGAAAAGTAAAATAAAAGGACTTTGTTAATTAAAAATATATTGATATAATAGAAAACTGAAAAATAAAAATGAAGTATTCATAAATCTAATCACAGAATTTTTTTATAACCATGACAGAAAATCTGTTTTTTACTTTCAGCCTAACACCCAAACAAATATCAATAGGATTAAAGAATAAATCTCCCCAAAACCTAAACTTAAAGCATAAAGAATTAGAATTGTAAATGAAGATTCACAGTGTAATTTGAGGCAATCAAAGAAATATATCCTAAGGAAATTATTGGATTTATATTAAAAATGTATGCTAAAGTTCTCATTGTAGCACTATTCATAAATCTAAAAAGTTAAACACAGTGATTGTGTTATGGTTATGTTGATTATGGTATATTCATATCTTGGAACATAATGTGATCATTTTTTAAAGTTTCTAAGGCATTTTTAGTAAATTAGAAAAATTTTTTGATGTGTCAAATTAAAAATTCTGGATACTTAATTACATATAAAGTATAATTTCAACTATTTTCTGAAAAATGCATGGTACAGGACTAAAAGTAAATGCAGCAGCTCTTAGTAGTAGAATTCTATTTTATATAATAGTGAAATAATGAAGCAAGTCCTTTGACTTACTATTTATGTTCTTACACATTTTCTCTTTACCAATACATTCAATATTTATGGCTTAAACCAATGACTTCCTACTAGGCATCGTGGCTTTGTCGCTATTCCATTCAGTGGGCTATAGGTAGAGTGTCTGTATGTTTCAGCTTCTGACTATTGTCCTGGCATAATTATTAATAGTGCCCTTTTCACTTTAATAGTGCCCTAGTTTGGACAATGAATTATATGGTTATCCAAGATATGGGAAACCTGATTCTCATCCTGTTTATCCATTGAAAACCTACAAAATTCGGGATAAATCATCTATCCATGAGAGATTTTCATCCCTGCCCTAAAATAGAAATAGTATCTCTGCTGGTTAACTTCATAGGAATGCTTTGAGGATTAATGTTGGAAAATACTTTGAGCTCCTCAGAGAAAAGTGCTATGATATTGTTACTGTTATATTTCTCTACTAGCTTGCCATATGGGAAGTCAGGGGAAATCAAGATTTTGCAAGTATCAGCAACGAAACCAGATCAATCAAGCATGTTCTGGCAGCACATTTTATACAAGTGCCCCAGAGTATGAGATCTAGTGAACCTAAAATTCCTCCAAATATACAAATTACTAGAGACATATAGACTAAATTTTGATCCTAAATTGGCTATTCAATTAGGAGTTTTGAGTAAATATATTGAATTTCCCTTTCTGGGTGAAAATATTGTGCTCTATCAAGTATTAACCATAAGGAGTATTTGGAAGCTGAACAAAGACTGTTCATTAAAAGCTTGAAAGAGACAGATCTGAGCCAGCCAGCACTCGTAGCCTGGCATCAGGCCTCTAAACCAAACCTATTATTTTAGAGGGTAATTATGTTCTCTAGTAACTCAGTGGAAAGGCTGCATCTTCACAGAATATTTCCAGTACCTGATAAATTGAGTACCTTGATCTAGCACTAAAGATTTTTTGAAATTATTACAAGTCAAAATCAAAATCAATAAATTAATCCAGTTCCCAGGCAACAAAGAAGCTGATGAAAGGCAAGAATGAAGCAGATTAAAGTTCTAGCGATGATGCTCCAAATATAATAGAGCCTTTATTTTATTAACACTCAGGAAGCACCTGGAAGAAGTGCAGCCAAATCTTGCTCTTCATCCCTTTGTTCTCCCTAAGACCCATATCCCTTGTTTTAACTCTAGTACCATACCTGATACTCTAAAGTTGAGACATACTGCTTTATTTTTTTCTGACATTGCAAATGCATTATATATCACCAAGTTGTTTCTCTTTTCACAAGAGAAGCTGTTCCCCTATCTAAAATTCATGCCTTGACCTTACATGTCTGTCTTCTAGAACAAATCATCTTTCTCTCACTGTCCATTAAGGTGGTCTCCGTCTTTGCTGTATACTGGAAAGGAAGAAAGCATATCTTACATTGGGACATTAGGACATTACATTTTGAGTTCATGGTAGGATTATTTCTTCCTCACATAGATTGAACATTGTGGCTGCTGCTGTGTCAAATGTGTTTTGGTTTAATTTATCAGTACTATTTGGAATCTTGTGGAAATACATGATTATTATGCACTTTCCCAGATAAGGGACAATTTTGCTTCCTGATTGTTTTCTTTTGCCTGCTTTTATGTGGCACTGATCTAGTAAAGTCAAGCATTAGACCAGTGTGTTTATTTTCACATTAGGCATGTGATTACCTATGAATTGCTTTTCTCTATGACATTCTCAGATGTAAAGCCTTGAAAGAGAGAATGTGGTCAGACCCTTATTTGATTTTGTTTGATAATAATTTTGCATCTGTTTCTCAGTTTCAGTTGGCATCACTTATGGAAGACTCTAGCAGTAAGAGCTCCTAGAACAGTGATCTTGTGACTTCTATATATGACAACTGGAGGCTTCACTGAGTTTGTCTTTTTGTATAGGAAGCAGAGAAGAGATTACTGTTGCTACCAGAGCTCTCATTTTGGTTATAATGCTTTTGCACAAGTAACATCGCACAGCTTCATTGGAGGTCCTAAATCTTGATGAATGGATGGCAACTGAGTTGCTGGTTATAGATTTATGTTAGAATCTAATCACTAGTTAATTCATAATAAACATTGTGGGCATGACTGTATAGACTATGATATTTAGACTAGACTATCATATACCTGTACCTATGAAATGCCAGCACACCCATCTGATTCAATAAGAACTGAACTTGAATCATTGTAGGTGGCAGTGGATTATATCAGATTTTTTTCTTTCAGACTTGGGAACCATATCCCAACAATATTTGTCTGTTGGTTATGCCACTTGAACTCACAAAACACTTCTGTTTACTCATTTAAAAATAGATATTCTGTTTTATAGGCTTCACTTGTAAAGTTATTGTCATGATTAGAAAATAAATATGGATGGATACACAGTAATGCATAATATACAGTAGGTACTAAATAAGCTACTATACCTATTACTTTTTTGTTATTTTCATCATAATTCATGTTTCATCTAAGTGATTTTTGTAGTAACTTTACTTTTGAATACTACATGCTTATTCTTATTATTTTAAAATTTTTAACAGTTTATAAAATAAGAAACAAGGAGAAACAAGTTACCCAGAATTGCCAGATATAACCTGTGTTGAGCTGGCAAAATTCATTTTGGATTATTTATTTCTTCTTTGTACTTTTTGGTGTTCAAATTTAAAACTAATAAGTATGTACTGTTAGTTGTAAAAGTTACATATGTTTCAAATTTTACACATCCTAAAAGTCTGCATTGATTGGTAGATATGTGTATAGATGGATATATAAAGAATATAGAATACATAAGAAAAATAGTTTTATAATAAGAGAGTCTACTATTTTAAATAAAAGGACTACATTTATTTACTTCTTTATTTCCTAAAAGATTATACTTTTATTAAGAAAAAAATATGAAAAACAGTAGGTGATTGAGGCATTATAATTTCCTTGTTAAATTTTAATTATATGTATATATGTGTGTTATTCACACATAAATGTGTATAGTATATATAAAGCCAAGATAAAGGTACATGAAATTTATATAGCTCAAGGAATTATAACAAAATAAATATTTTAGCAACTACCACTCAGGTGAGGAATACTTTCTGCAAAATAGATCACCACCTCTTTCTTTGTTTTCAAAGATATCACTATATGGAATATACTTTTCTTATGAAATTTACATTTCCACTCTGTGGTAAGCTGATAATGGTTTCCAAAGATATGGCTACATCTAATCCCTGTAAATTTTACTTTATTTTGAAAAAGAGTATTTGTAGATGTAATTAAGGATTTTGAAATGAGAGGATTATCTTGGGTTTATCTGGCTAGGCACTACATGTCATTACAAGTGTCTTTATAAAAGAGAAGGCAGAAGGAAGTGTGACAATGGAAGCAGATAGATTTGAGGATGAGAAAGTTTGCGGTTTGGGAAATGGAGAAAGAGGCCATAAGCCAAGGAATACAGCTTCAGTTTTAGAAGAGTCAATTAACAGATTATCTTTAAGAATCTCCAGAGGGAGTGCTGCTCAGTGAAACTGGGCTAGGGAAACTGACGTTGGACTTCTAGCTTCTTGAACTATGAGAGAAAAGATTTCTGTTGTTTCAAGTCACTGTGGTAATTTGTTAGAATAGCCACAGGAAACTAATGCATATTGTTTTTGTTTAACATTATGCATGTGAGATTGATCAATGTTGGTACATGTAGTTCTAATTTATTAATTTTCATTGCTGTGTAGTGGTTTTCTATTCATTCATTCTTTCTTTTTACAAATAATGTTGCTATGAACATGTCTTACAAAGTAAATGTGTAAACGTGTAGCTTTACCCATTTATTTTTCTCTCCAGGAATGTAGGAGAATTCTCAATGTTCTATTTCTTCATCAATAATTGTTACTGTTAGTATTTTTAATGTTAGAGAATCTGGTGTGTGTACAGTGGTATCACTTTGTAGTTTAATTTGAATTTCCCTAATGAAGAATGGTCATTTTTTCATATTTATTTGATATGTCAGAATGAGTCATGACAGGCACCTAGGGTGCATAATTTATTTATTTATTTTTGAAATTTTTTTAAATAATAAATTTATTTTTTATTGGTGTTCAATTTGCCAACATACAGAATATCACCCAGTGCTCATCCTGTCAAGTGCCCCCCTCAGTGCCCGTCACCCATTCACCCCCACTCCCCGCTCTCCTCCCCTTCCACCACCCCTAGTTCGTTTCCCAGAGTTAGGAGTCTTTATGTTCTGTCTCCCTTTCTGATATTTCCCACACATTTCTTCTCCCTTCCCTTATATTCCCTTTCACTATTATTTATATTCCCCAAATGAATGAGAACATATAATGTTTGTCCTTCTCCGATTGACTTACTTCACTCAGCATAATACCCTCCAGTTCCATCCACGTTGAAGCAAATGGTGGGTATTTGTCGTTTCTAATGGCTGAGGAATATTCCATTGTATACATAGACCACATCTTCTTTATCCATTCATCTTTCGATGGACACCGAGGCTCCTTCCACAGTTTGGCTATTGTGGACATTGTTGCTATAAACATCGGGGTGCAGGTGTCTCGGCGTTTCATTGCATCTGTATCTTTGGGGTAAATCCCCAGCAGTGCAATTGCTGGGTCGTAGGACAGGTCTATTTTTAACTCTTTGAGGAACCTCCACACAGTTTTCCAGAGCGGCTGCACCAGTTCACATTCCCACCAACAGTGTAAGAGGGTTCCCCTTTCTCCGCATCCTCTCCAACATTTGTGGCTTCCTGCCTTGTTAATTTTCCCCATTCTCACTGGTGTGAGGTGGGATCTCATTGTGGTTTTGATTTGTATTTCCCTGATGGCAAGTGATGCAGAGCATTTTCTCATGTGCGTGTTGGCCATGTCTATGTCTTCCTCTGTGAGATTTCTCTTCATGACTTTTGCCCATTTCATGATTGGATTGTTTGTTTCTTTGGTGTTGAGTTTAAGAAGTTCTTTATAGATCTTGGAAACTAGCCCTTTATCTGATAGGTCATTTGCAAATATCTTCTCCCATTCTGTAGGTTGTCTTTTAGTTTTGTTGACTGTATCCTTTGCTGGGGTGCACAATTTAAAGTTGAGGTTATTCCCTTTCCTTCTGCACTATTTTTGATGAACTATTTCTACTTTGTCAAGCAAGCAGCATATAACATTATTCTCTCACTCTTGTCCGTAACTTTGTTGTAGCCTTAGATATACAATTACATATATATATAATACATATATGTATATTATGTGTAGAAATAAGAGCTGATTCATATTTTCAAAATGTGATATTTAACAAGACCAATAAACTAAACTTTTAGCAAGTTTAAGGAAAAAATTAGAAGATCTTTAACTAGGAAAAAGTACTATACCTACTGATAACTGAAGAAATTGTAAAACTTCACAACCATATTAATTATACAGCAAAAAAGGCTGATTTAGAATCCTGCATTTTTTCCAAGTTTTTGTTTAAATTCTAGTTAGTGAATTAGTTAACATGAAGTATAATATTAGTTTGAGGTGTAGGATTTAGTGATTCATCACTTACATGCAACACCTGATGCTCATCCCAGCAAGTGCCCTCCTTAAACCTCATCACCCATTTTAACCCATCACTCCACCAACTACCTCTCCAGCAACCCTCAGTTTGTTCTCTATTTAAGAGTTTGTTTCTTGGTTTGCCTCTCTTTTATTCCCTATGTTCATTTGTTCATTTTCTGAAATTCCACATGAGTAAAATCTACATTAAAAATATACCAAAATAAATTCTAGATGTATTTTAAAGACTAAAATAAAAATTATTGATGTATAGGGCACCTGGGTGGCACAGTTGGTTGAGTGTTTGACTTTGTTTTTGGCTTAGGTCAGATCACAGACCTAAGGTCATCAGGTCAAGCCCAGGAAGGCTCCGCACTCAGTGGGGAGTCTACTTGAGACCCTTTCTCCCTCTCCCTCTGCCCCTCTCCCTTTCTAAAATAAATTAAGTCTTAAAAAATTATTAATGTAAAAAATGAAAACAGGGAATAATATTTTATAATGGAGGAAGTAGTAGACCTGCTTAAATAATAAAAATACTTAAAGGAAAAATAGATTTGAATATATTAAGAAAATTACTGTTCTTGAGAGCTGTCGTAAACAGAATTAACGATATGATATAAATTAGGAGAAAATACCTACATAGTACTAACAGGAAAATCTTATTTATAGTGCATTTTGGTAGTACTATATTTTATTAAATTTAAGATGTCATTAGTTATAAGACAAACTATGTTTTATGTACTAATTTTATGTACTAAGAACAAAGACTACAATACTGGGAATTAGCTATGATGCAACACTTTCTTATCACATTGAATTTTTGTTTTATATTCTTTAAATTTACTTAAACATAGATTTTTGAGTTAAATATCACTGCTGTACATATATTTAAAAAGGTAAGTTTTAAAATTTCTCTTGAATTAACAATCTAAAAATTGTATTTATTGATTAACTCCAAGTCATCTGTGTTTCTCTTTGCCCACTCATCATTATTTACCATACCATCTTGAGCATTGGCAATAAATCATTTCTCATCGACAGTGCTCCAATACTGTTACCAGGCCTTCCTTTCATGCCATTCTGCAAGTTTTGGTTCTAGTTCTTGTGTAATCTCACCAGAATTTGTCAATAGAAGATGTTCAGATAACAAATAGCAAATTACAAATAGGTCATTGTGAGAAAAATAAGTGGGTTATATTCATCTAGCCGTGCCGTAAAGAATTACAACCAAATTTACCCACATCAGCAAGGACAACCATATAACGACTATGATACATTATGATCCTCTAAGAGATACATTATAATTTCAAATCTGTTAAAATGTAAAAATGTACACTTAGGGTCATTAAATATGGTAAGTATCTGAATTTATAATGCATATATTCTTTGACTCAGCATTTTTCACCTCTAGCAGGTAGTCTTAGGTGTCTTACAAGATCAGTAACAGCTCCTTGGCAAATCATATGGGAACCAGAAACAAAAGGAAAAATCAGTAATACTGATTTTGTCTATTTAAAATGTTGATATGTTGCTCATCAAGGATTTTTTGCATTAACTTCGATTTAGTAAAATGTTGCATTAAAATACTATTTACCTTGATTATGGAGCTTTTTGGCACCATTTAAATTTTATCTCTGAGGAAGACATCTCACTTGTTTCACCCTAAATGAAAGCCTGCACAAGACCTAGTAATTTTACATTTATATCCACTTAGCATTTAATAGGCAGATGAGATCTTGGTTTTTCTGTTTCTCTATAGCTTACTCCAAAGAATTAGAGATATTTGCAGAGGGCTATATTCTTTTATTGTTATTTCCAGAAAGATAGCTGTATGCCCCTGATTACATTGCAGAGTTTGGAGATTCTTTGCTTCACTGTTTTTTGTTGTTGTTGTTTGTTTTGTTTTGTTTTTTCTTCCTCTTTCTTTCCTCCGGTTTGTTTGTTTTCCAGAAAACCAGATAATAGGCACATAGGTAGAAGAATTTCTACCTAAGTGACATCGGATGAATTACTTTACTTGTCTGAGTCTCAATTTTCTTGTAAAGTGGGGGT
This sequence comes from Canis aureus, assembly GCF_053574225.1. Lineage (NCBI taxonomy): Eukaryota > Metazoa > Chordata > Mammalia > Carnivora > Canidae > Canis > Canis aureus. The sequence continues at coordinate 18,130,618 of NC_135642.1, read as the reverse complement.
AATTTTCAATATACAAGGTTCTTGTGTGAATAAATACCACGTATACAAAAACTTCCATCACATACCTAGTCCACAGTCTGCACCTAATAAATATCATTTTACTTTTCTACTCTTTTGCTTCCCGTTATTCCTCAACTTGATACTAATAAGCTGATATACTACATGGTACATGTAATATATGGTTTAGTTTTATGATACAGAACTAAAAATTTTTTTGAAGTGCTTCTATATGTGTCCTTTATTGGTATTATTCACATTAGTTACATAGAGATCAATGATAGAGTTTCTTCATTTGAAGTTCACCCAGTTATGTTTCAAAAATAGTTTCATACTTTAAACATAATGAAAGGAAGGAGTTCATTAGTTACTTATCATAGGAGGAAGAAGTAACCAATAGGATTATTAAAGTCTGATTCCTTATCTAAGCCCCAGTATTCAGTTACATTGTTCTGATAGTGCATACAATTTTGGAAATTTATATTCCTGCTTATAAAATCTCAATGTGAAAAAAAAAATCTCAATGTGTTATTAGTTGTTGGAAAGAGAAACAAGAGAAAAAAAAAACCCTTTATTTTATTCTAAACCTGTTCTCACTCCATAGAAGCTATCAAAAGTTATTAATATAAAATAACAAAAATATTTGTAAGTGCACCAAAAATGAACTTGAGCAGACCACTATCTAGTATTTGTGGAACAAAATGTAAGCCTCAGTTTCTCAATTGTTTTCAAATCACACAAGCATTTGCTTAACATTTTAATGAACAAAACTGATTTTTCAAATGACTACTATAATATCAGAAAATAAAATTTGACATTGATTCTCAGATATCAGTGTCCACCTTATAAATAATGAGAACTCAGACTTGTAAATAATGAGACAATTTACTGCTCGTCATTGTTTAATTAAAAAAATAGGAACTCAACTTTATAAATGAGACAATTTACTGCTCATTGTTTAAGTTTGATTAAAAAAGTGAAACAACTGTATCTGAAAAGGAATTATTAACAGAAAGCAATTAATGATATCTTAATTAAAAATTAAGATTTAGGGATGCTGATAGCTTAGTGGATTGACCATCTGATTCCTTTTCTGTTGGTGTCCTGATCTTGAGGTCCTGAGATCAAGCCCTGCCTCTGGCTCTGTGCTCAGCACAGTCTGCTTGTTCCTCTCTTTACCCCATTCTCCTCTTTCCCCTGCAGCTTGCTCCTGTGTGTGTGTATATGTGTGCGCCCTCTCTCTCAAATAAGTAAATAAATAAAATCTTTAAAAAAATTAAGATTTAAGGGCAAATGTGTTAAAATCTTTGCTTTACAATAAGAAAATCAAATACTATGGCTTTCTTTACATTATGTGAGGCTGAATATTCTTATGTGGATACACAAGTTGTACTATGTAATATATCTTTTCAATTGATCATGTTTAAATTACATCAGTTTACAACAAACACATATAATTAAAACCAATAAATTCAGGCATCCTTCTCAAATTGTTACCATTTTAAAAATGATGAATAGCAGATTTGTCCATGGGGCTTTTTGTAATCATAGAGTGAATAAGCCACTATTTAATGCTTTAACAACAACAAAATGTTTCTTTGTTAAAGAATTTGAAGACTTCTTGTGTTAAGTTAGTGTTTCTTGAATAATGACTGCAGGAACAGTTCCTTTTTCAGTTAGATTTTATTTCTCATCTACTGGGAGATTTTGAGATCAAATTGGGTATTAAAAACAAAAAACAGAAAACCTTAGTTTCAAGTAGCGGTGGAAAGTTATCTCCTTGGTGACTACAGTAAATAAGATTGCATGTCATTTCTCTTTAGCATGAGAAAGTATCCTTCATAGGCAAGAGAAGACATTGTATGTGGGGAATGGTGTTTGATAACAATGGCTAATAAAAGCTTCTCTGAAAATGGTGACAAAGGTAAAAAAAATGAGAAATCCTTATTTTTAACTAGATGTAATGATATTCTGGGAGGGGTGAGAGAGTAACAAGGAAGGAACATGAAAGTATGTCACTGATGCCAGTTTGTGACACAGATTCTTCCAAATTGATTTGAGTTTGACAAACAGACCCTGAGGCCATACCTGAAGATTTTGGTTTGGTTTCCAAATAAAATACCTGTATTTTCCATCATTTCCCTCCTCTCATATTACAAGAGTAATTAGAAGCATTTAGGCTTAAAAAATCCTACATATAAATGAAGTTGAAAATGCCAAGTATACTGACATTCTCGGGGTTTTACTGAGAATAAAATTTATACCTGGAGAGGATTTTAATACAAGCAGTGAGAAGCTCTTAGAAAACAAAAAAGAGAGGGATGGGCTAATAGAAGTAGTGTAGCAAAATTTTATACAAATTAAACATAATTGTAAAAGATGTTATTAGTATCCTCTTTTCCCCCAGGTCTTCCATGTTTTCACAAAATTCATGAGATGTTTTTTAATCTTCCTGAAAATCATGATCTCTTTATGTTCTAATCTCATTCTGAAATACCCTCTTAGTTTTCTATTGCCACTGTAACAAAATACAACAAATTTAATGGCTTAAGCAACATAAATTATTACCTCACAATTTCCTAGGACAGAAGTCTCACAAGGTCCAAATGAAGGTGTCAGGTAGTGGGGCTTTTTTTGGAAAGCTTTCGGAAAGAGACTGTTTCGAAGTCCATTCTGGTTATTTGTAGAGTTTGCAGTTTTAGGTTACCTCTTGTACAGTTGCAGACCGCTGGTTCCTTGCTGGCATCTGCTGGAGGCTGCTTTTAGCTCCAAGAGGCCCAACTCCTGTCTTCCCATGTGAATTCCTTCTTCTCAAAACCAGCAATGGCACATTGAATCCATTACCTCACGGACATTTATACTCTACATTTTCTTAAAAATTTCACTCTGGGCTGAGCTGAAGCACAATAATAAGGGGAAGTCTAGACCATTAAAAATGAAAGCATATTAAGAATCAGGTCAAAGCTTCATTATTTTTTGAAGTTTTATTCAGTTTGTAATTAACATGTAACTGATCATTTGTTTCATGGAATGTTTTAATAAACACTCATAATTTGTACTGATTATGTGGCTGAACTTGAGGGATTAATAACATTAATTCAAATGGTTATCTCTGAAAAGGTTTCCGTTTTCCTATCCTGTTACTGCTAGAGTTTTGTAAGACCTTGGAAAAGACCGGAATTTCCTACTAATCTGAAACTATATGCCCACTTTTTTTTTTTAAGAGTTTGTTTATTTATTCATGATAGACATAGAGAGAGAGAGAGAGAGAGAGAGAGAGGCTGAGACAAAGGCAGAGGGAGAAGCAGGCTACATGCAGGGAGCCTGACATGGAACTCGATCTGGGGACCAGGATTGCACCCTGGGCCAAAGGCAGGCGTTAAACTGCTGAGCCACCCAGGGATCACCAGCCAGCTTTTTTTTTTTTTTTTTTTTTTAAGATTTTATTTATTTATTCATGAGAAACATAGAGAGGGAGGCAGAGGCAGAGGCAGAGGGAGAAGCAGCCTCCCTGTGGGGAGCCTGATGCAGTACTCAATCCCAGGACCCCAGGATCACCACCTGAGCTGAAGGCTCACCCACTGAGCCACCCAGGGATCCCTATGCCCAACTTTTCAGCATTAATTGAATTCTAAGACAACACGCAATAGACCTCTATGAAGTTATTGACCAAATGACTTCTGTGAATTGTTTCAGGAGGCAAATGCTCTTTCATGGGAATGAGGGAGAAGGGATTACTGAAAAGAAAGAACCATGGTCTTAAATAATACTTTCCAACTTTGTAGTATTTTCATTCCTTGAAACCTAGTATTTTAAAACTTTTCATGGTGTTTGTATTTCTTGAAGCAATATTTGAAACTTTTCCCAATAGTGCAGGAATCATTCTTTTCTGTCCCTGCCAGGATTGTCACTGTTGCCACATGTAGAGATATAAACTCAGGGGTACTGACACAACTAAGAAGGCAAGGTTTATGTTCATACATAACAATCTATGTGCTACTGTGGGTGGTTTCATTTACCCATGTCTCTCATGATCCATCTATTATATGTTTTACTTCTACATATGTTATATACCCCGCAATATCTAATTGTTTTTATTAGTCATTTGTATTTTATCTTTTTTATTTTTATTATTTTTAAAGATTTTATTTATTTATTCATGATTCAGAGAGAGAGAGAGAGAGAGAGAGGCAGAGACACAGGCAGAGGGAGAAGCAGGCTCCATGCAGGGAGCCTGATGTGGGACTCGATCCAGGGACTCCAGGATCATGCCCTGGGCCAAAGGCAGGTGCTGAACCGCTGAGCCACCCAGGGATCCCCGTCATTTGTATTTTAAATAAATTATGAAACAGAGTATCTTTTTCATGTAGCCACACATCGCCCATTTCTGGCATTCTATGTCTTTAGTAGGTTTGAGTTGACATTTTTTTTAAAAAGATTTTTATTTATTTATTTATGAGAGACACACTGAGGGAGGCAAAGACATGGGCAGAGGGAGAAGCAGGCTCCCTGTGGGGAGCCCGATGCAAGACTCCATCCCAGGACCCTGGGATCACGACCTTAGCCAAAGGCAGATGCTCAACCACTGAACCACTCAGACGCCCTAAATTTGCATTTTGTATCAGTACCCTTCTGCCTGAAAAGATCTTCAAACATTCAGTCCTACTGCTGTTCCATTGGTAACAAATTCCCTCACATTTTACTTATCTGCAAAAGTATTCATTTTGCCTTTGCTTTTGGAGGTTATTTTCACTGGATATATAATTCTGGGATGATTTTTATTTATCAGTATTTAAAAGATTTTTTCAAGTGTCAGCTGGCTTAAATTTGTTCCGATGTGAAGTTAGCAGTATTCCTTATCATCATTCCCTTTTATGTTATGTGTCTTCTATGCTGGCTACATTTAAGACTTAAAGACTTTTATTTCTCTGCTGATAATCCCTGTATCTTCTCTTTCTTCCATCTTTTCATTAAAATCTTTGACATGTCTTAATACCTGATATGTGCTTGTTTGCTATTAACAACATCCTGGTTATCTGCAGACCTGTTCTGTCCTAATTTTTGTTTGTTCTATTTCACAGTCTCCTGTTTTGTTTTGTTTTGTTTTGTTTTTCATTTTAACTAATTGCTTTAATTTTATGCTTTTTATTTTCCATGCTCTGTTGAGAGTTTAGATTTTTGTCTTCTATGAATTTTGAATTTTGTGCTGAGCAGGCTGTTAATTTACTGTCAGGTCAGTTTGATTCATTTATGCATGGTTTTAAGCTTTTTATAGCTGCTTTTAGAGCACATAAGGGTAAATTATCCCTACTTTGGAGGCATTACTTTCCTGAATTCTCACTTAAATAACTGGACATGCTCAGTGAGGTCTGTTCAATTTGGAGTTGAAACTCTAATGCCTTCCAACATTATACAACCAGTGGAATCTCCAGCTCATTGGTGCTCAGTAACTGTTCTCTCTCTCTTTTTTTTTTTAAGATTTTATTTATTTATTCATGAGAGACAGAGAGAGAGAGAGAGAGAGAGGCAGAGGGAGAAGCAGGCTCCATGCAAGGAGCTTGATGCGGGACTCGATCCCAGGTCTCCAAGATCACACACCAGACTGCAGGCAGCGCTAAACCACTGGGGCTGCCCTCATTAACTGTTCTCAATCTGGTCACGTAGAATCTCATTCTGTGTATGTACAGTCAAAAATCCAAGAAGATTCATATGTAGGTTTTTGGGTCTCCTTATTGCAGCTTTCTCCTTTCTAAGACCTTCCTCATAAATTCTAACCACCTCAGCTTCATCCTAAAATCTGTTTCTCTATCCAGAAAAATTACTGCTATCCGAGTTTCTCCTTCCTTCCCTGAACTTTTAAAATTGAACATATATAGGGATGCCTGGATGGCTTGGTTGGTTAAGCATCTTACTCTTGGTTTTGGCTCAGGTCATGAACTTGGTGTTTTGTAGAATCAAGCTGCTTCAGGTTCTTTCTCCCTCTCCCTTTGTCCCTCCCTGCTTATATTATTTCTCTCCCTCTCAAATAAATAAATTCTTTAAAAAAATGTAGACATCTACAGAAGGCCAATTTTAAATATGGAACTCACTTTCAGGATCACACCTCTATACTGCTTGTTGCACAATGCTTGGAACCTATTGCATCATATATTTTGTACAGTTTATTGTAGGAGAATAAGCTTCAAGTCTTTTATTTTATTATGACCAGAACCAGGAATCAAACACTCTGATTTTAAAAGAGCATGTATTGTGTACCTGCTATCTGCCATGAACCATACTAAATGTTTTCAAAAATATAATCAAGTCATCCTTTATAATTTGCTGTTTACCAGGTAGGGCTTGGTAACTAAGACCCAGAAAAGGTAGGATTTTTTAAAGTATAAGTTACTTAAAAAGTACAAGATGGTGGGGCAATCCCACCAACCAAAGCTTTGCACATTAACAAGATTTTTTTTTTTCAAGTATAAGTTACTCAGTGATAGAACTGGATTTCAAGCCCCAAGTTTCCAACTCCAAATCTAGTAATTGTTATTTCACTACGTTCATGATTGCCTTCACTCCTATTAGCCCAACCAATAGGAAAAGAATACTATGGTCTTTAAATATCAGTATAATTACAGAACATCAGAATTGAAAAGGTCAGTAAAGCTTAATTAGTCTAACTCCCCATTCGATGCCCAAATGTCCTCCACAGCATCTCTAACAACAAAATTATTGCAACCCTTCTGTTTGCATCTTTAGCCTCTTAAAGCGATCAATATCTAATTGTTATCATTAATTCCTTATAGTTGTTCAAATTTGCAATCATAAAGTGTCTAGCCATCATTTCTTTCTTTCTCCATTATGGCAGTATAAAATTTGTCTCTGTGGTCATCTACTGACAAGCTTTCAAATGTTCATATATCTTTCTTTCAAGCTAAACATCTCTAGTTATTTGCTCTTCATGTTACCTAGTTTTCACTCCTTACATCAGATATTCTGCAGTTGTGGCAGTCTAGTCTTTTAAGGAATCCAAAGCAATAAAACTCATTATCCTATGTGATCACATAGATTACTGTGACACTATTATCTTAGGTGTTATCACAAAGTTCTTACTTTTCCTTTGGAAAATAAACAATGGAACAGCACAAATAAAGGAATTTTCCTCCTGAACTTGGAAGGATAAGAGTAGTTATAATTTAGAGATGAAAACCTAGGAGCAGAGTCTTCCTGTAAGATATTAGACTACCTTTTCAAGAGGTAGAGGTAGATAATATATAATATTTTCCAATTATCTGCCCTCTTCCTTCAGTCTTGTCGTTCTCTTATGTTATCTTGACTAGTAAACAAAAGGAAATAAGAGAGGCAGTGAATGAGTTATATGTGAAACATGCTCCATCTTTTTCCTGACCACTAGTCTAGATGAATAAGCAATGAAATACAGGAGTGAAGATGGATTTTATGATTCTGTAAAGTTAGATAATACATATTTAAATATTAATTCTGCAATCTTAAAAATGATTTTCACTGTAAATCAATAGCTGATGGGTGGGAGTTGGACATTATAGAGAAAATATAGACTAAAAGAGATTATGAATGTAGGTATTATAGAGGATCCACATTTTAATTGGGTGAATGAAGTAAACTCTTGGCTGGATTAAAAGATTAGATTCTGGTTGATTGTGGTTTTCTCTTAAGTTCTAGAAGTTTCAATTTAGAACAAAGATCCAAATTCACAAAAAAAGGAAGATACCCCCTTTCCTACCCAGTGGAAGAAATTAATGTATTCATCAGACCATCCATAATGCAATAAGTTTGAGATTTTACTTATAAGCAATGAACTTGTAACAATATCTTATCTATTTTTTTGGTGTTATTAGAAATCTATAATCGTTCTCCGAGATGGAGGATTGGCTTATGAACCAGGGTCAATGTGCACATATTTCTGAGCAGACTGCTTACCACTGCTTCTCCAGGGTCCTAAATATTTCTTTTCTCATAAAAGCACAGACATGCATTCATATGTGTGCATGTGTGTGCCCGTGCGCACACACACACACACAAAGAATGCACCAGTTTTTGGCTTTACCCACTGTATTGGACTAAGTCTCCATTTACCTTCAATTTTAGCCTCAGACTTTGGCAGATCAGATTAGACAAACCTATTATACCATTATTTCTGGCATCCTTGAACTTGGATGGGATCAATAATCACACAGTACCCCAGGTTTATTATACAAATATGAATATTTACTTTGAAAGATTGATTCATCTGGGTGAAATCTTAAAATCTTCAGCTAAAGATATACCATTGATATACATACAATTTTGGAACTGCTTTAACAGGAACCTATACAACATACTGATTTCAGCAACAATTAATTACATGTTGAAATTTTTGAAACAAACCTTAATAATAGTACTTTGCATAACAGGACTTATTGACATCCTGTGATTGATTACAGAGAAATTTGTTTGTTAGAATTTTGTGAGAAAATAACCAATAAAATATTCCCTTAGAATGCACATATTTCTTTTGGGGTACCTACTGAGAAGACCATCTTAAACGGGAAAGTTGCTGAAACTAGTGTGTATGGTGAAAGTTGAGATGCGGTTGAAAAGTTAGATATAATGGTTTTATCTTGAAAGCCAATTTCATCCTCCATTGTTACATTTTATTTTTTTTTAAGATTTTATTTATTTATTCATAAGAGACACAGAGTGAGAGAGAGAGTCAGAGACACATGCAGAGGGAGAAGCTGCTCCATGCAGGGAGCCCAACATGGGACTCGATTCCGGGACTCCAGGATCATGCCCTGGGCCAAAGGCGGTGCTAAACTGCTGAGCCACCCAGGCTGCCCCCATTGCTGCATTTTAAAAGCGGAGACTTACAGGTAAATATTCTCAAGTGATTTTATAGAACAACTAGAGCAGGCAAATACAGAAATAAAAAGATGTAAATCAGCCTAACTGTCCTAATTCTGCTTCTGAAAATATTGTTAGTGTGCAAAGCTTTGGTTGGTGGGATTGCTCCAGTGAAGCTGTTATCACCATTAACTATATTTTCAGAATCCAGAATCTTCAAATGTGTACCTCAATTCTTTAATATTAAAGAGGGAGAAAATGTAATAATTTTGATGGGAAGATCATCATGAATATGATAGTGGAGAAGGTAGCTAAGTTAGTAGCTACCTATGCTATGGTGACCAAAGGAACAATCTAGCAGCCGGTAGTGCTAAGAAATTATAGTCCTATACTATATAATATTAAGCTTTACAATTATGATTTAAAATTTCAGAAACAAAATTCCAGTCATGACTGACTTTGATAAAAGTTCAGATTTGTTCTATGAAAGCAATATTTAGATTCAGGTGAATAATGAGTTTGACACTCAGCCTTTCAGCATTTGGCCAACATTTATTTAGAGCATTTCTATATATATTTACAAGTTTAAAAGTCAGTTTTCATTTTTTTCTAGTAATAACCTTCCGAACTAATACATACATGTACATGGATACATAATCTGATGGAAAACAAACACAAATGTATATGCCAGAAATATATTATAGGGCCATGTTATGTCAAACTAAACATATCTTCACTATTGTATATAACATTTATAGATATAAAATATTAATTTTAACAATTAAAGGAAACATTTATATTAGAGGAGAAATAAATGTGTTGTTCATCTGTTTCTTCTTTTCAGAGCTCTTCTGAAACCTTTACTGCTCATTTCTGTGTTCCAGAAAGCAAACTCTAGTTGGTATATCTCTTTGTTCCTGAGCATCTCTTTCTTTTTCTTCATATTTTTAACCCTAGCTATGTCTTTGTAAAGAGGCTCTTTATTAGGTTCTCTACAGTTGATCCTCTGAGAGGAATCATAATTCCTTCCAATTTTATCTAGTAACAGTGACAGTGATTTATGGTATACAAGAAGTGTATCTAATAAAAATTAAATCAAAAAGCTTGAAAATAAGCTTTGGGCTAAGGTATGGAAGGCAAATGAAAACTAAAAAAAAATCAAGGATCACAGTATTAATATAAAGTAAGTATAATTTGTGTTTGATAAAAAATCTGAATAGGACAAAGAGGGACACTATTAATAAAGAGGATGGTATACATAAATACCTTATAAATATTAATTTATTAAGTGCCATGCTTACACAATTAATAAAATAAGAACTTCATTAAGTAGAAACATTTTTACTTTTTAAAGATTTATTTATTTGTTTGTTTGTTTATATAGAGAGAGTGCACATGCATATAAGTGGAGTTGGGGGGCAGAGGGAGAGGGAAAGAGAATCCTTAAGGATCCTCCCCACTGAGCATGGAGACTGTGCAGGCCTCCATCTCAGGGCCCTGAGATTATGACCTGAGCCAAAATCAAGAGTCAACTGCTTAACCAACTGAGCCACCCAGGTGCCCTAATTAGAAACATATATTTAAAAGAAAATTTTCTGTGCTCTCTCCTCCGCTGATGGAAGACCAAATAGACAAAATAGGGATGCTGTGTAACTCAGTGGTTAAGTGTCTGCCTTTGGCTTAGGTGGTGATCCCAGGGTCCCAGAATCGAGTCCCACATCAGGCTCCCTGCATGGAACCTGCTTCTCCTTCTGCCTGTGTCTCTACCTCTCTCTCTGTCTCTCATGAATAAATAAATAAAATCTTTAAAAAATAGGCAAAACATAAGTGAGATTAAAGAGGACATAACTAATGGTGGAGAAGTAATATGTGGATCTTCATTCAAATGCTCATAGAGTAGGCTAAGTGGACAAAGTATTGGGCCTCAAGGAAGATCTAGGAAAAAGGAAAAGGAAAAAGGAAAAGCAATGCAGATATTAGTCTATGAGGACAAAGTAACAAAACTAGCAATAATAATAACTGTAAACAGAAAATACCAGCTTTTGTAACATCTTTGTCTTGTCCTTAGGACAAAGAACAAATCAAAATTAAAATTGTAGTCTAACTAGGAAATAATAATGAAGTATTATACTTTTTTTAAATAAAGATTTTATTTATTTATTCATGAGAGACACAGAGAGAGGCAGAGACACAGGCAGAGGGAGAAGCAGGGTCCTCGCAGGGAGCCCGATGCAGAACTTGATCCCCAGACCCCAGGATCACACCCTGAGTCGAAGGCAGACACTCAACCACTGAGCTATCCAGGCATCTCTGAAGTATTACACTTTTAAACATTGAATGTAGCTATAGTCGCTTCAGAGAATAGTTACTTTATTTTTAAAGATTTTATTTATATATTTGAGAGAGAGAACAGAGAAAGAGGGAGGGGGAGATGCATACTCCCCACTGTGCATGGAGCCTGATGTAGGGCTCCATCCCAGGACCCTGAGGTATGACTTGACCCAGGTACCCCAGAGACTAGTTACTTTAAATACTTAATTTAACATAAAAAGAAAAAAATAAGCTTTATAAGTTAATCATTCAAATAAAGAATTAAAAATGTAACAATGAATTTATCCTTTGAAAGGATAGATGAAGAATAACTTTTCTTTCAGTTATCTTGTTTACAATTATTTTATATTTTTTGAATAAATATTGTTCATTTTTGTACTAAAATAATAAAAATATCCAAGTACATACAAAAGTTAATAATATATAATTTAAGAATACTGTACAAATACCAAACTTAGAAAATAAGTAAACAATGGTACCACATAGCTTTTCCTGGTTCAGCAAACATCTAATGTGCTAATAGCCACTAAGAAGGTCAGGATTTTATAATTAAAGTAAGATAAGACATGCCATCTATCTGGACCTCTCTATCTGGAGGATACATGGTTGTTAGTTGCAATAGAGCCCTATTATCTATTTTAATGTGTACATATATAGTAATTTTCTGTTCAGAAATTTCGATTTATTTAAAAATTACTTTTTATTATTACAAAAGCAGTATGTATGCATTATAACAAAATTAGAAAATACAGAGGAATAAAATGAGCTGAAATACTCCTTCCTCCTAGAGATCATCAATACATTTTCTTCTAGTCTTACGTGTTACTTTTTATCAAATGCAAACTCACTATGTTATTGTTTTGTATTCTACTCTTTCAGTCAATAATCTTCACATTTATATTTTTGTATATTTTCTTTACATATAATATCCAGACTGTATTTAGAATCCTTCAATTAATTAAAAATGTTATTTAGAATGAATTTCTCCAAACTGGTATCATTGTAGTACCATATACTCTGATTGTCATGCCCCTTAGATTTCTTTTATTCTAGAACTAACCCCTTTTTTATGACACTGAATTGCTGAAGGAGTGAGACCAACTGATCCACAAAATACCTTGCCTTCTGGACTTGTCTGATTGCTTTCTTGTGGAATCACTTAAGTTGTATCTCTATATCTATAGGTATATCTTAAGCTATTTATCAATAGTTTCAAGTTAAACATGTTTGACTAAAGTAAATCTTAGGTGATATTGTATTGCATGGTACATCACATCAGAAAATACACATCTGATTCACTGTTAGTGATGGTTAAGATTGATCACTGGTATATGTGATATCTGATCCTTTAATTTAGTTGGATTGTTCCCCTTACAAGTATGAGCCTATATGACTGCCTACTGTTCCATAAAATATTTAATGGATTTTAACTGTTGCTTGAATTGATAGTTCATTTAGGGTTTCCAAAATTATTTTTTCCTAGCTCAAATTATTCTTTTTCCATATTAGCTGTTGATGGAAATACCTGTAAAGTAGAACTTTCTCTCATCAACTGGAGCTATTTGATTGTCCTTAAATATAATTCTTTACTGGAAGGGCAATATAAATACTTAAATATTTACCTTTAGTTATCAATTTTCAGAATAAGGAGTTTAGTAGGAGTAAGGAATTTCTTTTCATAGCTTCCTCGAAGGATGAAGGGTCACAGATGAGTTTTTGCCTGACTTTTTTCTTTTATCTTTTCTTTTCTTTTCTTTTCTTTTCTTTTTTCTTTCTTTCTTTTTTTTCCTTATTTGGAAATCATTATGGATTACTGGATTTTTATTGGTCCAGTGTGTTCTAACCTACTACAATCATTTTTCTTTTGGTTGCTAAAATGGTCACAAAATTGACTAGTGGGAAATTCTTCAAGATGTGTGTTTGGTTCTTTTGACATAATGCAGTTTCTCTACTAAACAAATCATACCTTTTTAGTTTATTGTTCTATTTTTTAAACATTCGTTGGAATATAGTATACATACTTTAAATTGTACAAATAATATGTATACAACTCAATGGATTACTATGGAATGAATACAACCTAGAAACTACCATACTAGGTTAAGAAATAGAAGATTAATAGGACCTAGAATCCTCCTCATGCCCCATCCCAATCACTATCCTTAACCTCCTCTCAAAATGTAGTCATTATCCTGTTAATGGTATAGAATATTTTAAACCTTAACATTTTATATAAATATATTAATATAGAATGTTTTCATTTGTATTTGCTCCTCTTGCCCAAAATTATGATTGAGATTCACATACATTATTTTGTGTGTCTCTATCATACTTATATAGTAGTACATTCTATGCATGTACTACTACTATGTATTCTTTCCTGTCTTGCTAAACATTGTTTTCAGTTTGGGGCTATTATAAATAATCCTTTTGTGAACATTCATAAAGTTTTCTATTAGTGCATACATACACATATGTCTGTTGAAAAGAAATGTAGAAACATAAAAATGAAAATTCTGAGTCATTTAGTAAACATGTGCTCAAAAACAGCAGGTAATGTGAATCCCTTTTCCAAAGTGGTTGTTCCAGTTGCATCCAAAAGCATGTAAGAGATTTCCAGTTGCTCCAAAACCTCATCAGCAATTTTTATTTTTAAAAAATTTTTAGCTGTTCTGGTGGATGGATAGTGGTTTTTCATGGTGGATTTAGCTATCATTAATATAGTTGAGGACTAATGAAGTTGAACACCTTTTCAAATGTTTATTGGGTATTTTATATAGCCTGTTTTGTAAACTGCTTTTTTCAAAACTCTTAGCCATTTTTCTATTGTGTTTCCTCTGTTGTTGTATTTTTTGTTTATTCTGCATGTAAGCCATTTTTCAGTTATATTAGTTATAAATAATTTTTTTCTTAGACTTTTAGCTAGCTTTTGAGCTCTTCCTGGCCCTTTTTAAGATCTGTAATACTTAATTTAAGTGTAGTTCAAATTATTAATGTTTTTTTATGTCTTTTAAAAAACATCTTTGCCTGCCTAGGCCCTGAAAATACTCTTCTATGTTACCTTCTAAAATTATTATTGCTTTACCTTTCTCATTTAGATCTATGATAAAATGAAAATGACTTTGGGGAATGGTGTGAGGTAAGAGTCTGGATTTGCTTTTCCTTATGAATACTCAGTTGCTAAGTGCCATTTATTGAAAAGATCATCCCTCCTACACTGCTTTGTCCCCTTAGTCATAAATCAGGTTGTTCTTTTTAGGGCTCTGTTCTGTTATATTGGTCTATCTAATCTTACAATAATCCTTCACTGTCTTTATTATGATAGTTTATATAATAGGCCTTGATATCTGTTACCTGAAGTACTTTATTCTTTGTAAAGATGTGAGCTATTCTTAGCCTTTACATCTGAATTTTAGAATTGGTGTGTCAGTTTTTGAAAATAAATAAGACTACTGAGCTGTGATTGCTATTGTAATCAATAGATTAGAAGAATGAATATATTTATAAATTTGAATTTTAAATCTATGAATGTATTTTATCTCCATTTATTTAGGTTTGATTCAATTTTACTCAATAATGCTATACGGTTTTGTAGAGATTTTACATATATTTCATTATATTTATTTCAAGGTATTTGATGTTTTGATAATCTAAGTAGTATCATTTTTGTATTTTAATCTTTTATTTATTGTATAAATAATTAAAGTTTTAAATTTTGGTTTTATATCAGAAACCACACTAAACTGTGTTATTTCTAATAATTTAGTAGAAAATTCTCTTGGGTTTTACTTGGATACAGACATATAGTCTGAGAATGAGAGTATCATTTTTCACTTTCTTTTTAACATTACTCTTTTCTCTTTTCTTTATTATCCTGGCCATGAATAAAATCGGATGAAATTTACCGGAAATTATGAAAGTAATCTAGGAAGGAAATTTTTTTGCCCTCAATTTTACCTTGGAGGGAAAAATCTTAACATGTCACATTAAGAAGGATTTTTACTACAATTTTTTTTCTCATTTTTTGAAGATGATTTTATCAAATTAAAGAGTTGCCTTCTACAATTGCAGAGGTTTTACCTAAATTGGTTTTGATTTCTAGTCTATACCATTCTTCATAGATTTTAGAAAATCATCTGATTTGTCTTTTCATTCACTGGTTTATTATTTATTATTATTTCTTTTTTACTGGTAGATTATTCTGATTGTTTTTAAAATGTATTTTTGGCAAATTTAGAGGGCAGTGGAAAACATTTCAAACTAACAGGAAAGTTGCAAGAAAAATAACACTAACTCAAAGGCATATATGTAACTCAATATATATAGCAGCATTATCTATAATAGTCATTATGGAAACAACCCAAGTGTCCATTGATGAATGGATAAAGAAGATGTGAGATTTATATATATATATATTTTTTTTTCAACTCACAGTTACATAAGTTTATTCATGCCGCAGTGGACACGACACATGTACATGCGTATATCGGGGCTCCATGTTCCTGGCTAACCGAGCGAGCGGAGATTTACAGCCAGACTGACATTCCATCTCATGTGTTCCCCGAGCTGGTTAATGATGGCCATGAGTAGGGGCAGGACTCGAGGCTTTCAAAGCTTTACTTCTTTTATCAGCACTCCTGATTTTATAAGTGATGAGACTCATCAACCCCATTCCTAACCAAATCTCCTGGTAAGCTTGGGTATAGTAGGGCTTCATGGGGACCCAATGAATATATATATTTATATATTTATATAAAACTCCATGATAAACATATACATATATATG
Source organism: Canis aureus (assembly GCF_053574225.1). Taxonomy (NCBI): domain Eukaryota; kingdom Metazoa; phylum Chordata; class Mammalia; order Carnivora; family Canidae; genus Canis; species Canis aureus. The sequence continues at coordinate 18,114,660 of NC_135642.1, read as the reverse complement.
TGTGTGTGTGTATGTGTATATATGCACAATATATACACATATATATATCGTGGAATATTACTCAGCCATAAAAAGTAATGAAATCTTGCTTATTTGCAATGACATGGATGGAGCTAGAGAGTATAGTGCTAAGCAAATGTAAGTCAATCAGAGAAAAACAAATACCATATGATTTTACTCATATGTGGAATTTGAGAAAGAAAACAAATGAACAAAGGGACAAAAAAGAGAGAGGGGCAAACCAAGAAACAGACTTTTAACTATGGAGAACAAACTGATGCTTACCAGAAGGGAAGGTTTGGCGGGGGAGGTGCTAAGTAAGTGATGGGGATTAGGGAGTACACTTGTGATGAGCACCAGGTTTTGTATGGAAGTGTTGAATCACTATATTGTACATTTGAAACTAATACTACACTGTATGTTAGCCAACTATAATTTAAATAAAACTTTTTAAAAAGTATAAAAGACTACTATACATTCAGATTTGTCAGATGTTTAGGTTTTGCCCATTTGTTTATGATTCTCTTACCCCCTTTCTTTCTGAATCATTTAAAAGTAATTTGTCAGATTTGCCCCTTCATCCCTAAATTAATCAGCTTGATTTCCTGAAAACTGGGACATCTACCCATAACCACAGTACAATGACAAAAACCCAACTTTATTTATTGATATTTATTGTTAAAATGTCCTTGCATTTCTAGAATAAAGATAAATCTTTCAGGCTATATTAAAATCTTTATATGTTGCTGGATTTGTTTTGTAGATATCTGTGTAGGAGTTTTGCCTCAATTTTTCTAAGATTAGATTGTGCTTTTCTTTCATATAGTATCCCATCAGATAGTCTTTCCAGATAATGTTGGCTTCATAAAATGTGTTGGAAAGGCTTTCTACAGTTTCTGTTCTCTGTAAATGTTAGTCTGGAATTATTATTCCTTTCTTAAAAGATTTTTTAAGTTGCAGATGAATTCTAACTTGTAGTATTCCAAAATTGAATATAATTAATATTTAATTTTACTAATATATATTAGATTACTTAGATTTTTTATTTTTATTGTATCTATTTTAGTACTATTTTTCTTAGATGTATCTATTTTACATTTTCAAATAATTGCCATAAAGTAGTTCATAAGTCCATCATCATAAATTTTCAAAAATCACATTTATTGATGCATTATCTATATTCTTTAAAATTCACTGTTTTTAGGTATATTGTTTCTGTGATTATTGACAAATATATATATCATATGTAACCACCATCAAAATTAAGATATAGAATATTTCCATCATCCCAATGAATTCCTTCATGTTCCTTTGAACTAAATCTCTAGTCCCTCTCATAGGCCCTGACAACCACTGGTGTGATTTGTCTCTATAGTTATGCCTTTTCCATAATATCATATTATGGAATGAAACAGTTATTCTTTGTGTCTTTTGGGAGGTTAATTTATGTTCTTGCATAGATTTGAAATTTGTCCTTTTAAAATTGCTAATTTTAGTTTTGTATATACTAGCTGATGTACATTTTAGGTTGTTACCTGTTTTAGGGCATTGTGAATAATGATGCTATAAATATTTGCATATTGGTGTTTAGATGGGCTCCTTTCCATCTCCCTTTTTGGGGCAAATTTTTAGGAGAGCAGTTTCTAGGTTGTATATAAATATATGTTTAAAGTTACAAGAAACTGCCAAGTAGTTTTCCAAAATGAATACACCATTTTTAATCCCCACCAGAAAAGTAGAATATTTCTGTTGTTCCAAATCCTCATTAGCACTTGATGTTTTCAGTTTTATTTAATTTTTAGGTTTTAGCCAATTTAGTATATGTATAGTGGCATCTTATTGTAATTTTAATTATATTTCTCTAAATGAATAATGCTATTATTTTTTCATGTGTTTATGGGTCATTTGTATATCTTTCTTAGTGAAGTATTTGTTCAAATATTTTCTTAGTTTTAAATTCTTAAGTCAAAGAATGCCCGGGTGGCTCAGCGGTGGAGCACCTGCCTTCAGCCCAAGGTGTGATCCTGGAGTCCTGGGATCGAGTCCCCCATCGGGCTCCCTGCATGGAGCCTGCTTCTCCCTCTGCCTGTGTCTCTCCTCTCTCTGTGTCTCTCATGAATAAATAAATAAACTCTTAAAAAAATTCTTAAGTCAAAAACAAATTATTTCAGGTTTTGCCAGTGTTTTGCATCTTTAGTTTGTTAAACACTGAAGGGGTTCATTCCAACAAACTGGTAGAATCTGTTGTGTCTTATAACTTATGTATTTACAATAACTGGTGCAGAGTTGTGATTACTGATTAAAAATCTGAGAAAGAATAAGAAACAAGCATTTTTGAGCCATTAGAGAAAATCATTCATTTTCCTGGACTAGATTTACAAACCAAAATTGATTACATGTTTATGATTATGCTCAAAGAACAACATTGTCAGAAGGTAATTCCAAATGTACCAAAAAAATATTGCATTTATTTCTAGTCTACTTCTGTACCTTTACATTTGTCCCTACTTTCTATACACTTATTCCAAGCAATTACTTTGTGTTTCTCTAGTTCATTTTTGAGTCAGGATCTTAAGCTTCTTTCAGTTCCATGGATTTCTTGAACTGATGGTATCTGTGAGAACCATTCTTTGAAAAGCAAAACACAAACCAAAAGTCAAAAGCTTGATAACCAATGAACATTTTCGTGGCAAATGTTAGAACACCATACTGTCAGTATGCTTCTGTGGTAGGCTTTGCAGATTTAATGAAATCAAACATATGAGTCTCAGACAACAGAAGATTAGAGACTGACTTGTGGAAAATGTCTCAGACTTAAGATTTGGTCAGCCTCCACGTAAGAAGCTGTATACACTTGCTTTTTAGCTCTTTCTCCAGTAAGATTTTATCTTTATCAGGACGAAAGTTTTATATATATACATATATAAAGTTATATATGTATATATATAAAATAAATGCATAATATATATCTAAATATGTATACAGTAGTTAAAAGCAAGTAAGAAATGAGCAGGCCTCTTGTACTGCAACAATTACTTATAACTCCACTGTAAGTCATATCACTGCTAATCATCTGGAAGACCAAGGAAGGGCCTCATCAGTGCACTCTATAGTATGTATTATGCCTTTCTCTTTTTGGACATAACAATCTGAATTAAAATGGCACTATTTCATTAATAAATATGATATTTAAATCAGCAAATTAAAAATCACCACTATGTGTTAAAATTCCCTCTGATGACACTTCACAATGCAGAACATGGTAATTACTTTGAGAAATCAGCTATTCCAAGGTAACTGGGCAGTTACAATATTTTATCGAGTAAATTACCAGTCACCATCAACATTCATCAAGGACTCATTTGGATTTTATTACAGGTTGACATTTACTTATTTGCCCAATTTTTAAAATTACAACTGTTGCACGATTGCCCCAGGGTGCAACTGTAGAAAATTAGCACACTAATCACATTAATTATCATAAATAAAAGGTTATAAAAGAGCAGCAAGTAATAGCATAGAATTTTTTAAAAGCAACTTAGGGCATCCCCTAATAATACTTTAAATTTATATGCCACATTGAAATTGTCAAGACTCTTTTACTTCTACAGTTTCTAACTTGAACACCTCTGCCACAGGGATGTTATTATTGATACCATTTCAGAAATGAAGAAGTGGAAGCCTTAAAATGGCCCTTTGGCTGACCTAAGATCATCTGGCTAGATAGATTTAAAGTCAAGAACTAAGTCTCCTGACCTACCAACACTCCATTTCCCCTCTATATTTCTCTTTCAGTGATCCAGAGTAGAATATCATTCATGTTTTATGCTTCCATCTATGAACATATTCAGTGAACTAAGGATCCAAAATATATCCTGATGTGCTTGCCTCTTTCTACCTTCATTGCTACCAACTCAGTTTAAGCAAACATCATGTCACATCTGGACTACCTTTTGTGATAACTCATTTCCTTTTAGCCCCAGTGAACTACATATTGTACAGAGTAACTCAAATGATTTTCAAAAAAATGTGAGATCATAGCATTTTCATGCTTAAGTGAATATGGATCCCTTAACCTGACCTCCTCCAATTTCATCTCTAGCTTCTCCTTACTCTACTACCATTTTTTCTGTATGTTGGGTGTGTCAAGATTCTGCTTCAGAGTCTTGTGACACATGACACATTCTGATGAGAGGCAAAATGATTACTCAGAGTCCAATATCTTGGAATAAAGAGAGGCCCAAAGGGGCTACATGGTCAGGCACCTCCAAGAAGTGCAGTTGCCCAGGTAAAGCCCCAAGTCTGGGTTGCCTCTCATCATAGAATGAGAGTATGTGGAAACAACTCAAGAAGCCAATCGTGTGAGGGGCAGCAGGGAACTGTGTATGTGACCACATGGGTCTCAGAGGAACACTAACTAGGGGCAGCAGGGATGGGACCCCTGACCTCTGCAGGCCTGGCTGTCTCTCCACCATCATTGCTATTTGCAGCGTGGACTGTTTTCAGTATCAACTGATGGTGGGAATAACTGGCATTTGCCACACACATAAAGCTGTTACCATTAATACATGTCCCTGCTCTTATTGTTTTTTTGTTTTTTTTTTGTTACCTACTGAGGTTTTGCTCTCCCACAGTCTTGGTTCTTATATTTTGCTCTGCTTTGTTCTATGCCCAGATTTTTACAGAACTTATTTGAAATTCTTCTTCCTTAGAGTTTATTTCATAACTGAACCTAACCTGGCTTCTCCTCCTTCTCCCATTTCTATCTCATCCGATCCTCCAGTCATTCTTCATCACGTGATTATGTTTTATTTGTAATGCATGAGTCTTTAGCCCTTGGAAGTGACCTCATCCATGTATTTATTTGTGTATTGTATATCAATTCCTATGCAGGATCAGATTCATAAGAGCAGAGATATTCTATATCTTGTTCACTGCTTGTGACAGATGCTCTTCATTCTCCACTCATACCCCTTAAGGCCACCCTGGAAATTTAAGCTCCTTTAGTTACCAGTGTCTCTATATCCTAAAGAGCTTCCTACCTCAACACTTCCCTCCCTGAAGGCATTTTCTGGGCATTCTTCCTGGTAGGTAAGAAATGCCAGAAAGTTAATGCCTCCAAGATATAACCCTCAGTCAGCAAATAAAATGAGGAAATCAGTAAGTACACATTTCCTTCACTCCTCAGATAGACAGTTTATAAGGTCAAAATTATGACATGTTTTACATCTTTCAGAGATTCTCCAGTGTAACTGAATCCTCATTGCACACAGAAGTAACTGGCTTATTCATGTGCATTCTCTTTCAGTGATCTCTTTCAGTGATTAGCATTCGTTTTTCCATCTTACTGGTAGTTATTAAATAAAAGAAAAAGTATTTTAAAAATCATACCTATTTTCATTTCCACAGTACTTTTTTTCTTAATATTTTATTTATTTATTCATGATACACACACACACACACACACACACAGAGGCAGAGACACAGCAGAGGGAGAAGCAGGCTCCATGCCGGGAGCCTGATGTGGGACTCCATCCCGAGACTTCAGGATCACACCTTGGGCTGAAGGCAGGTGCTAAACTGCTGGGCCACCCAGGGATCCCTGATTTCCCCAGTACTTGATTGGATTCACAATCCATTGTACTGTCCTCTTCTCTGTTCTAATTAATTAATTAATTTTTTATTGAAGTGTGATTGGCAACATATACTATAACACGCAATGCTCATCGCATCAGGTGCCCTCCTCAGTGCCCATCACCGCACCTGCCTCCCCTTCCACTACCTTTGTTCATTTCCCAGAGTTAGGAGTCGCTTATGTTTTGTCACCCTCTCTAATTTTTCCCACTCATTTTCTCTCCTTTCCCTTATAATCCCTTTCACTATTTCTTATATCCCCCATATGAGTGAACCATACAATGTTTGTACTTCTTCAACTGACTTAGTTGACTCAGCATAGTACCCTCCAGTTCCACCCACGATGAAGTAAATAGTGGGTATTTGTCATTTCTAATGGCTATGTAATATTCCATTGTATACCTATACCACATCTTCTTTATCCATTCATCTGTTGAAGGACACCAAGGCTCCTTCCACAGTTGGGCTATTGTGGACATTGCTGCTATAAACATTGGGGTACAGGTGTCCTGCCGTTTACTGCATCAGTATCTTTGGGGTAAATACCTAGCAGTGCAGTTGCTAGGTTGTAGGGTAGCTCTATTTTTAACTCTTTGAGGAACATCCACACAGTTTTCCAAAGTGGCTGTACCCGTTTGCATTCCCACCAACAGTGCAAGAGGGTTCCCCTTTCTCCACATCTTCTCCAACATTTGTTTCCTGTCTTGTTAATTGTTCCCATCCTCACTGGTGTGAGGTGGTATCTCATTGAGGTTTTGATTTGTATTTCCCTGATGTCAAGTGATGCGGAGCATTTTCTCATATGCTTGTTGACCATGTGTATGTCTTCTTTGGAGGAATGTCTGTTTATATCTGCCCATTTCATGACTGGATTGTTGGTTTCTTGGGTGTTGAGTTTAATAAGTTCTTTATAGATCTTGGAAACTAGCCCTTTATCTGATACGTCATTTGCAAATATCTTCTCCCATTCTGCAGGTTGTCTTTTAGTTTTGATGACTGTTTCCTTTGCTGTGCAGAAGCTCTTTATCCTGATTAAGTCCCAATAGTTCATTTTTGCTTTTGTTTCTTTTGCCTTCGTGGATGTATCTTGCAAGAAGTTACTGTGTCCGAGTTCAAAAAGGGTGTTGCCTGTGTTCTCCTCTAGGATTTTGATGGAATCTTGTCTCACTTTAGATCTCTCATCCATTTTGAGTTTATCTTTGCGTATGGTGTAAGAGAATGGTCTAGTTTCATTCTTCTGCATGTGGATGTCCAATTTTCCCAGCACCGTTTATTGAAGAGACTGTCCTTTTTCCAGTGGATAGTCTTTCCTGCTTTGTCAAATATTAGTTGACCATAGAGTTGAGGGCCCATTTCTGGGTTCTCTATTCTGTTCCATTGATCTATGTGTCTGTTTTTGTGCCAGTACCAAACTGTCTTGATGATCATAGCCTTGTAGTACAACCTGAAATCCGGCATTGTGATGCCCCCAGCTCTGGTTTTCTTTTTCAATATTCCCCTGGCTATTCGGGGTCTTTTTTGATTCCACAAAATCTTAAGATTATCTGTTCCAACTCTCTGAAGAAAGTCCACAGTAGTTTGATAGGGATTGCATTAAATGTGTAAATTGCCCTGGGAAGCATTGATATTTTCACAATATTAATTCTTCCAATCCATGAGCATGGAATATTTTTCCATCTCTTTGTGTCTTCCTCAATTTCTTTCAGAAGTGTTCTGTAGTTTTTAGGGTATAGATCCCTTACCTCTTTGGTTTGGTTTATTCCTGGGTATCTTATGCTTTTGGGTGCAATTGTAAATAGGATTCACTCTTTAATTTCTCTTTCTGAAGTCTCATTGTTAGTGTATAGAAATGCCACTGATTTCTGGGCATTGATTTTGTATCCTGCCACACTGCCAAATTGCTGTATGAGTTCTAGCAATCTTGGGGTGGAGTCTTTGGGTTTTCTAGGGACAGTATCATGTCATTTGCGAAGAGGGAGAGTTTGACTTTTCCAATTTGAGCGCCTTTTATTTCTTTTTGTTGTCTGATTGCTGAGGCTAGGACTTCTAGTACTGTGTTGAATAGCAGTGGTGAGAGTGGACATCCCTGTTGTGTTCCTCATCATAAGGGAAAGGCTCTCAGTTTTTCCTCATTGAAAATATATATGCTTTGGCCTTTCCATAGATGGCTTTTAAGATGCTGAGGAATGTTCTCTCTATCTGTACACTCTGAAGAGTTTTGATCAGGAATGGATGCTGTATTTTGTCAAATGCTTTCTCTGCAGCTATTGAGAGCATCATATGGTTCTTGTTTTTCTCTTGTTGATGTGATCTATCATGTTGATTGCTTTATGAGTGTTGAATCAGCCTTGTATCCTGGGGATAAATCCCACTTGGTCATGGTGAATAATCTTCTTAATGTACTGTTGGATCCTATTAGCTAGTATCTTTTTGAGAATTTCCGCATCTGTGTTCATCAGGGATATTGGTTTATAATTCTCCTTTTTGGTGGGGTCTTTGGTTTTGGAATCAAGGTGATTCTGGCCTCATAAAACAAGTTTGGAAGTATTCTCTCCCTTTCTATCCTTTGAAACAGCTTTAGTAGAATAGGTATTATTTCTTTTTTAAACCTTTGATAGAATTCCTCTGAGAAACCATCTGGCCCTGGACATTTGTGTCTTGGGAGGTTTTTGATGACTGCTTCAACTCCTCACTGGTTATTGGCTTGTTCAGGTTTTCTATTTCTTCCTGTTCCAGTTTTGGTAATTTGTGATTTTCCAGAAATGCATCCATTTTTTCTAGATTGCCTAATTTATTGGCATATAGCTGCTCATAATATGTTTTTAAGCTCGTTTGTATTTCCTTGGTATTGGTTGTGACCTCTCCTCTTTCATTCATGATTTTATTTAGCCTTTTCTTTTTAATAAGGCTGGCTAATGGTTTATCTATCTTATTCATTCTTTCAAAGAACTCCTGGTTTTGTTGATCTGTTCTACAATTCTTCTGGTCTCTAGTTCATTTAGTTCTACTTGGATCTTTCTTAACTCTCTTCTTCTGCTGCGTGTAGGTTTTACTTGGTGTTCTTTCTCCAATTCCTTTAGGTGCAAGGTTAGTTTGTATATTTCAGTTTTTTCCAATATTTTGAGGGAGGCTTGTATTGCAATGTATTTCTCTTTAGGATGACTTTTGCTGTATCCCAAAGATTTTGAACGGTTGTATCATCATTTTCATTAGTTTCCACAAATCTTTTAAATTCTTCTCTAATTTCCTGATTGACCATTCGTGTTTTAGTAGGATGCTCTTTAACCTCCATGTGTTTGAGTTTCTTCCAAACTTGTTCTTGTGATTTAGTTCTAATTTCAAGGCATTATGGTCTGAGAATATGCAGGGGACGATCCCAATCTTTTGGTATCGGTTCAGACCTGATTTGTGACCCAGTATGTGGTCTATTCTGGAGAAAGTTCCATGTGCACTTGAGAAGAATGTGTATTCAGTTGCGTTTGGATATAAAGTTCTGTAAATATCTGTGAAATCCATCTGCTTCAGTGTATCATTTAAAGCTCTTGTTTCTTTGGAGATGTGCTTAGAATATGTATCATTTGCAGAAAGCGTCGTGTTGAAGTCTCCCAGTATTAGTGTATTATTATCTAAGTATGTCTTTACTTTGGTTATTAATTGATTGATATACTTGGCAGCTCCCACATTAGAGGCATAAATATTTATGATTGTTAGGTCCTTTTGTTGGATAGATCCTTTAAGCATGATATAGTGCCCTTCTTCATTTCTTACTACAGTCTTTGGGAGAAACTTTAATTTATCTGATATGAGGACTGCTACCCCTACTTTCTTTTGAGGACCATTTGAATGATAAATGGTTCTCCACCCTTTCATTTCCAGGCTGTAGGTGTCCTTAGGTCTAAAATGAGTCTCTTGTAGACAGCAAATCAATGGGTCTTGTTTTTTTATCCAGTCTGAAACCCTGCTTCTTTTTGGGATCATTAAGCCTGTTCACATTCAGAGTTACTATTGAAAGATATGAATTAAGTGTCATCATGATACCTACTCAGTCCCTGTTTTTGTGGATTATTTCTTTGCATGTCCTCTTTCTTTTATAGAGTCCCCCTCAATATTTCTTGCAGAGCTGATTTGATGGTCACATATTCTTTCAGTTTCTACCTATCTTGGAAGCTCTTTAACTCTCCTTCTATTCTGAATGAGAGCCTTGCTGGATAAAGTATTCTTGCCCGCATGTTCTTCTCATTTAGGACCCTGAATATATCCTGCCAGCCCTTTCTGGCCTGCCAGGTCTCTGTAGAAAGGTCTGCTGTTAATCTGATATTTCTCCCCATATAAATTAAGAATCTCTATCTCTTACTGCTTTGAGGATTTTCTCTTTATCTTTGGAATTTGCTAGTTTCACTATTAAATGTCGAGGTGTTGAATGGTTTTTATTGTTTTTTGGGGGGGAACCTCTATATCTCCTGGATCTGAATGTCTGTTTCCCACCCCAAATTATGGAAGTTCTCAGCTATGATTTGTTCAAATATACTTTTTGCCCCTCTCTCCCTCTTGGAGTCTTCTGGAACCCCAGTTATATGTAGATTCTTCCTTCTGAGCCTATCATTTATTTCCCTTTGCCTTTCCTCATGGTCTCTTAATTGTTTTTCTCTCTTTTTTTTTTTTTCTCAGCTTCCTTCCTTACCATCAACTTGTTTTCTATGTCACTCTCTTTTTCTTCAATCTCATTAACCCTAGCAGTTAGGACATCCAGTTTGGATTACATCTCATTTAATTTATTTTAAATTTCAGCCTGATTAGATCTCAATTCTGCAGTAACGAAGTCTCTTGATTCCTTTATGCTTTTTCCAGAGCCACCAGTAGCTTTATAATTGTGCTTCTGAATTGACTTTCTGACATCAAATTGAAATCCATATTTTGTAACTCTGTGGCAGAGAGTACTGTTTCTGATTCTTTCTTTCGTGGCCAATTCTTTCTTCTAGTCATTTTGTTCAGTGCAGAGTGGCTGTATGAGTGGACTGAGTCAAGAATATCAACCATGACCTAAGTAAATTCCATCCTATGTGATTCTGCAGGGTCCTAGAGGGTGATCCTCTTGGTTCTGAGTGTATTTTGTTCTGTATGTTAGAAGATGCTCAGTCCCAAATTTATATAAACCAGAAATACTTGTAGAGAGCCCCAACATTGACCTCCAAAACAAAGGAGATAAAAGAGGGGGGCAGAATAGGAATGAGGAATCTCACAGAAAACCAGCACGGTATACCACTTGGTTCTGGGTGTATACTGGCCATGTTTTAGAAGGTATTAACTTATGCCATTGTAGAACAAAATGAGGCAGAGAAAACAAAACACAAAAAAACATATCTTGTATATCTCCCAAAATTGAGTATGTTGAAGGGAATCCAGAAGTGGAAAGTATATCTAAGACTTGTAGAAATATGAAAGTCAAAAAGGAAGAATCTTAAAAATGAAGAGGTGGTAAAATATTGTAGTTAAGGTGGGAAAAGAAAAAAATTGGAAATTTACAGTCTGATATAAAACCGAGTTGTACTGGAAAATGGAAGAAAAAAATAGGAGGGGTACCCTCTGGTTCTATAGGCTGTAAGTCCTCGACTTCCCCTGGAGCTCTCCAGTGCTGCCGGGTCAAGAAGTTGCTCTTCCCCCGTCCTCCCAGCTGGTCTTCGGGGGGAGGGGCTGCTGTGCTGATTCTCAGGTGTGTGCACCTGGGGGAGGTGCCCCGCCCCTACCAGGTGCGCGGCCCAGTGGGAGCCCTTGACCCCGTGAGGCCCTGTTCCTGGCGGCCCGCTCGGTCCCAGGCACGCGGTGACCCCAGGAGAAGCAGCCCCACTGGCGGCGGCCGGCTCCCCAGCCCCGGAGCAGCTCGGAGCAGCCCTCGCAGTAACTGCCGCGGTCTCCGGGGCCGCACTGGCCGGGATGCTCCGGGGCGGGGGCGCCGACCTGCGCAGCTTGGGGCCGCCCCAGCTGCTGGAGCGTCCTCGCGGTCCTGGGCCGTCCCCGCCTCGTCTGTCCCAGGGGGAGCGCAGGACCCCGGCTCTGTCCGCCAGCGCCCTGGGCTCCGGGGCCTGCGCTGCTGCAATCGCGCTCCCGCTCCGGGCCGGGGCTGCGGAAAGCAGCAGGGGCAGCCCCCTCCGTCGGGAGCCGCCGCCGAGCTGCTCCCCGAGGCCCGACCGGCGCGCTCCAGCCCTTGGCCCAGCTCGGCCGCGGGGTGCGGCGCGCTCTCCCCCGGGCGCACTTCCCTCCCGGGCCCGGGAGGCCGGAGGCTCCACTGCCCCTCCTGCGCTCTGCCCCAGCTCCCCGCGAGGCGCCTTTCCGTCCGGAAGGATCCAGCGCGGGTTTTTCAAGTTCCCGCTTCTCCGAGGCTGGACTTTCCTGTCCGGGGCTCTCCCCTCCGCGCTCGGCTGTGGCTCGGCTCCTCGCGCCCCTCCCCCACTGGATTTTATTTATTTATTTATTTATTTATTTATTTCCACCTTCCTACCTTGTTGGAAGCAAAAGATTTTTTCTCTCTGTAGCGTTGTGGCCGTTCTCTCTTCAAATCTCAGGTCGAATTCGTAGGTGTTCAGGATGCTTTGAAGGCTCCGCAGGTCAGGTGAGTTGAGGACTCCTATTCCTCTGCCATCTTGCCCCTAGGCCCCCTTCTCTGTTCTTTGCTTCCGTCTTCAGTAATTTTTTTTTTTTTTTTTTTTTTTACTGTCTTTGCTTGTCCCTCCAATAAGGATTTTTCTTTCTGATTTTCTTCCTTGGTCCATATTACTTTATCTTGCATGCATTTAATGTTTACCCTTAATTTTCAAGTTTGACGGTGATGTGAGCCCTGAGTAAGCTGGTGCTGTGTCAACAATTTGTGAATAGAGGCATGAATCCCTCGCGTCATTCCTTTCTAATGCAAAGGAACAAAGTCTTCATGATAAATACTTTCTGAGTCACTCCAAATGAATGTCTTTTTCCAGAGATGGCTGGCTAGTTGTTTTCGGTGACCATCCATGTTTTCGTCTTCCATAGTTGACCTTGTGGTCACTCAAATTAAGGACTTTTTTTTCCCCGTGCTTCATTGCAAAAAGTGTGGTTAAGTTTTGGCTAAAAGCGTGAGAGCAAAAGAAACATGGGTAATTCAAGTTTGTGCCTTTGAAGGGAATGAGAGTGTTTTTTCTCCTTTCATTTCTCTTTCTTTTGGCTATAATGAGGATATGGTGGTACAACATCCTTGGGCAGCATGGAATAAAAAGTTGAGTCTCTGCAGTAGTGGTATCCCATTTCTAATGCTTTTCTGAAGCAGGCTGCCATCCAGAGTGGACTTAATGTGAAGGAAATAAGAAGTACCTTGTTTAAGCTAATCTTGTTTACTATCTTTGTTCTATGGAGCTAACTCATGGATGGTCCAAATGACTAGAGCTGTCCAATAGACTTAGACTCTGGTGCGCTGCCCCTCCTTCCATAAATATGTATGTGTGTGTGTGTGTGTGTGTGTATTCATATACGTACATACATATATATTTCCATAACAAAGTGGTACAGACCCATAAAACTCAAATACTAGAATATCTGGTATATAAAAGAGCATGTTTTATTTCTACGACAAAGAGTATTAGAATGTTTTTTTCCTCAAAATAATGTGGTGTATTTATTGTCTTTGGGGTTATCTGTGAGGTGTATGCACAGGTGTAGTAGTGCATGAGAAAAATAACAATGACTCATTCTATACTAGAGTTTTCCTCCCATCACAATTTGGGGGGCCCCAGCTTTATTCTTTTAACAGATGTTAATGTGAGGTTTGGATAATGAGTAGTCTAACAGTGGTTGAAAGATAGTAGTGTTTGACATTTTTTGTATTAAAGTATTACTGGAGGAATTGTAATATATAAAAGTTAAAATGTACTCTACTTTTTTGGTGGTTACCTCTAAAGCTAGTTATATATATATAGTTATATAGTTAGTTATATAGTTATATAGTTAGTTATATAGTTATATAGTTAGTTAGTTATATAGTTATATAACTGAATTACCAGCCAACTTCACCCTTGGGTATTCTAATTCTGTTTTTATCATTATAGTAGAGAGGGCTGCCTGGGTGGCTCAGCCAGTTAAGTGTCCAACTCTTGATTTCATCTCAGATCTTGATCTCAGGGTCATGAGGTCAAGTCCCACACTGGGTTTCCTGCTGGGTATAGAGCCTGCTTAAGATTCTTTCTCTCTCTCTCCCTCTGTCCCTCTCTGCTGCTCTCATGTATCTGTGTGTGCTCACTCTTTCAAAAAATAAAATTATAGTAGAGAAACTCTACATGTTTGTATGAATTATATACAAGGAAGACAGCACTGTGATACTAAAAGGACCACCTTATAAATTATCTGTAGCCCACTTGCACTTAAAATCATGTTTTGAGTGGGTCGAAATGAAGCTAATGAAGTGCATGAACATGCTGGAATACTAGGTTAGTGGTTTCTCTGCAGTTATGGAAAATTGTAAAGTGGGCAATGGCAGGTACTTGATTTTGGGGCAGGTATTTGGGTCCCCCAGCCAGGAAAAATCCAGTGTTTTTCTAGTGTTTCTAGTGTTTTTCTAGTGTTTCTTCCCATTGGCCCTTTGAGAGTTTCTTTTTATCCTTGTTCATGTACTCAGTAGCTTTAAGTATCTGCTGTTATGGAACACCTCAGTGTGCTTCCTTGACTTCTGGCTCCCAGTGGATGTTATCAGTAGTGAGGAAAGAGGAGGTTAAATGATCTTTTTCCTTTAAGGATGATCACAGAATAGGTGTTACTTGAAAGTCACTGCTCTTAAAAGTGACTATCCCATACAGCCTTTTTGTCTCCAGGTTTTAATAACTTCTGTTATTCTCCACCCTTTCTGGTCTAGAGATGGTACCAGCTGCAAGGTACATACAGAATTATCCCTTTTGGTTTATCTGTATGCCACCCACAAATTTGAAATCTCTCATTTTATGATACTCTATTCAAATTACCCTTTTAAGTATATCTTATATTTCTTCTTAGTACCCTGACTAGTATAGTTTGCAAATTAAGGCTTTGTCGAATATTCCAATAGGACTTTCTTCTTTCTTCTTATTGTATTTTTCTTTTTTCTTTTTTCTTTTTTTTTTTTTTTTGCATTTGATTTAAAAATTACAGCAGATTCAGTAGTTAGGACCTAAGAGATTCAGGACTGAAAATCTTTATGCCAGATTGGAAAAGCACATCATGCTGAGGTCTGTAAATATATTCCTATTACTTTGCTATTCACTAAAGTCATAAGAACCATAATGATTTTTATCTATTTCTGCCTTTTTTTTTTTTTTTGATTCTCAGAGAAGCTACTCTTTTTGTTCTTTTTTTTTTTTTCCTTCAGAGCTCTTATTTTTGTTCTAGCTAAAGCAACCTCTCCCAGGCTTCTCTTTTAGAAGCAAACCTTTTTAGATTAGCATGAAAATTTTTTTCTCCCATTTAGCTGTCTTCAGTTTTATTTTATTTATTACATTTGTAGAATGAAATCCAGACATCTAAAATATAGTTATATTTTATGTAACTCATGTCTTAATCAGGACATACAACATTTCTATCATCTCATAAGATTCACTCAAGCCATGTTCCAATAAATAATCCCCCAGTCTAAGGCAAGCAGTGATTTGATTTCTATAACCTTAGATTACTTCTGCCAGTTCCTGAATATAATATGAATGGAACCATAGCATATGTAATTTTTTTTGTGTCTGACTTCTTTCACAGCCTAGGGTGTTTTGAAATTCACTTTATTTCTGTGTCTTGATAGTTTGTTCTTTTTCATTGCTGAATACTATTCCATTTTGTGAATATACTACAATTTGCTTATTCTTTGATGGACAGCTGGTTATTTTTAGTTATGCTTCTCCTCTTGCCCTTCAGATTTCTTTTTTTGTGATGATGAAAGTTGATGGCAATTCACTGAAAAATTGGGCTCTATCTCTCATTATTCCTTTCGTATCATCTACTACTAGCCTTGAACTCCAGGCTAATGTCTAAGTGGACTTTGAATTTGACTTTTAAATAAAGGAATTATTGATCCCAAACAACAAAAAATTAATTGAATATTGATAAACTACTTAGCAGAACAATTATAAATTGGCACACTAGATGTCATTACACTAAGAGCCCAGAAGAGTAATCTCTATCATTGGGGAAATAAGTGGTTAAACTTATCTCCAAAAATATACATGACACCATGTCTGCTTTTATGATGCAAAGCCATTGCATAAAGTTTTGCAAGTTGTGCCCTTTACACGGTTGGCCAGCAGATAGGGGAAAGTGGCATGATCATGCTCAGGCTCTGCTCTCAAGCCCTCATCCCTGGACTGAGACTCTACCCCTCAGTATGCAGCAAATAAAATACCTTGTCTCTAATTTTGTGAAGAATACTTAAGTGGGGTAGGCCATGAAATTGAGAAGTTCATCTACCTGTGGATTCTGTCTTTATTCAGTCCATTCAAAAAGCTATTTGGGATAGCCACATGCTGTTTCAAAGGTTCTATCATTTCAAAAGGAAATGCTTATAATGAATATCATATTTTCATAAAGCATCGTAAAAGCATATTTACATATGGCATTGTAACTCTGTTACTATTTTTAAAATTCTTGAACTTTAATGGAAGACAGTAATTTCAAAATTTTGGAAAATTTTCTGCTTTAAAGAGGTTGTGACATGAATTTATCTTCGAGGTTTAACTTTTTTGGTGAAAAAATTACAAAAATTTGGAATTTAATTATACAAATGTGAAAAAATAATCTGTCGATTATTCCTTGGAAAAGCTTGAGTTAATTATTAAAAATAATTCTTTTATTTTTAAACACATTTTTTCTTGGTGTCACTAAGTGTCAAAATTTTAATATAGAGTATTTAAAAATGTTGATAAATTTTCCCTGGATTTCAGAAGAAAACGAAATTTTCCTCCTAAAAATCAGTGATAAAAATGAGAAATTGAGCTTGATAGAGCAATGAAAAGAAAGTTTAATACAAGGAAGACACTAATCTGGTTATTACATGTGAATCGGAATCTGTCTATGCAGATATTCTGCTTTGTAGTGAGTTTGTGGTTTCTTTTTAAATGTAGGGATTTAGATTTTATTGTCCCTGGAAATTAGCACGTAATCTCAGAGGGAATTTGTTTTTTTGACAAGTTATTTTATTAAGTTGGCAACAGGTGCCACAGAGGTTGGAAAGAAAAAAAAGACATACAAGCCTGATATTTACCCTCTAGCAGTGAAAAAATGGTAAAGAGGCAGTTGGAATGGGCAACCAAAGCTCAATATGGACCAGTTGGCTAGTGTCCCAGATGTGACTACGTACCCAGTCTTAGGAAAGATATTGTGTAGTTGTAAAATGCTGGAATTATTCCTTGATATTCATCCAGCAGTTTCACTCCAGGAAGTGGAAATGAGTATCTTATGAGAACTTTGAAAATGCCAACCATGTATCATTCTTAAAAGATGGGACAAGAAATGAGGACTGGAAACTGTGGGCTCTGGCCATGAGTTGTTGTCCATCCCCCCACCCCTCAACCCCCACTTTCTGAACTCTGTGGTTATTGCCCTTGGAATAAGGGTAGTTAAGAAAGAATACATCACTGTATACAATTAATTCACCTTCTGCTTCAGGGCAGCATTCAGGAAACCAGGCAAATGACATTCTACTTGAAACTTCTAAGAATGGGTCTGAGTCTAAATTTTGTGCTGATAGGCTAGTCACGTCTGGCAGCACTTTACTATTTCTGTTATACTTATATTCTTTTACACTTGAACTTTTGTAAATCTTGTTCAGGTGGTGTACCATCCCCTCAGCTATTACTGTTAAGAATTAAAGCAAGTGTTTGTTCCTACATATGGAACAAACTAATTCCAGATATTCTAGCACAAATGTAAGTACTTCAGGAACAGGGAAGGAGGTCAGCAGTGTAGCCAGCCAATTAGATACTTGAGCTGTAAGGGGGTTATAATATACAGAATATATATGCCTACTTGTGGGAAGTACAGAAAGTATTTGGGGAAATAAAGCTAATGAACAAATCAACAACACAAAAAAAATTAAATAAGTATGTATTTACTGCAGAATAGTGGGATGGGATCAAGAATTATTACAATTTTAGGACAAACTAGTAATAAGATCTTGTTTTGTGATTATAATGTGGCAAAACCTTGTCACATATACTATTTTCCTTTAATTCTATAATTTTTTGGATATAGCCAATAAGGTTTATTTCTCCATTCTTGGATGGCTTTAATACTGAAAGTTAAAATGTACTGGAGAGCAGCATTGATTAGGAAAAAGGAGACTGCTCCTGCCAACCTGCCTAGTTCTTTTCACAGTACTAAACAGAGTGGAGACTGAAGGATAGGGGTGAAAATACAGGGTTCTAGAAATTCAACATACTTTATTTTCTATTTCCATTCATTTATACATAAGTGAAATCAAGTTAAAACAAACATAAAGGAAAGCTTCCCAGGAGAAAAAAATTAAAAGTGCTCCCAAGATTGGGCAATTTGTAGGCAAGAGATAGTCATCATCATCAATTTATAATAATTGCTACAGTTTATAGAGCACTTACTCTTTGCCAATATGCTTTGCATATGTTATCTCTAATCCTTTTTTACAATAATGTGAATAAAGTGTTATAATTCCTGATGACCAAGCTGAGGCTCAGAGATGTTAAGTGATTTGCTAACCATAGCATAGTCAAGAAGTGACTTGCTTCTTGAATCTTGTCTGTGATTCAGTCATTGAGTTCTGCGAGCCAGGGTACTGCCAGACACAATTTTTGTCTAGATTGTATTTTATCTGTGAGTTCTTTGGTCCTTTTTGTTTGTTTGTTTTAACTTTTCATTTCCTTTTCATTTCTTAAAGTAACCAAGCCATCTTTTTTCCATAGTAATACCTGTGACTCATCAAAATGATAGGTCTGATTTGTTACTACATATGGTTATACTTCTGGAATACTCCAAAGTAAAGTTAGTCCGTGATTACCGACAGGTAGCCAGTCTCTTTTTTTTCCCCAGCGAGCAGAAGGCTAGAGGCTCTTTAACTGACATAACATTACTTGTTATATTAATTTTTAAACTGCTCGAATTTTTGTTTTATGCATCTCTACTCATGAGTAATCAGAAATTGACTAGAGTTAGGATCAATGAGATTAAATTAAATCGAATTATACCTTTACTTAAATCATTAGTTAGAAAGATTTGATTTATGTCTTTCCTTCCCCTATTTCATGAGAAGCATTACTACTTGACATAACCTAAACCATAATTCATAATTTTCAGAACTCAGACAAGAATGTCAATTTAATTTTTAGAATTTACACAGTGTGCATTTGCAATGATTTATAATGTTATTTTATCAGATTAATTCTACAGTTGCATCAGAAAACTGCACATCTAGATTTTGCACATCTAAACAGTTTTACATTCATCACCTTCAAATATTTTCTTCCAGAAAAGGAACATTTTTCACAAGGGTTGTTAGTTTGAGCTATTTCTTAGGTGAGCTGTTTGGACTTTACATAGTGCCCTCCACTGAAAACATTCTGAAAGAGAAAGGTTACATTTTGGTTTTACTGCCACAGTAGGTTTTCTTTGTTTCATACCATCATGTCATTAAATCTCAAATGAATGAAGGCTAATGCATACAAATACCTGATTACTAAAAATTCTTATTATTTGCTAGGTATCATCCTGATCACTTTGCCTCCATAATTTTATTAGTTCTCATTCCCATATTCATAGTCAGGTTTTTTATACCTATTTTATTTATAAAAACAAAACTGTATGCAGGGAGATAAGAGGTAATGTGTCAAAAGCCACACTGTAAATGTGATTCAAATATATATTATTATGATTCTAAAAACCATACTGTATCCACCATGTGGATAAAAGCACAAGTATGCTTTTCTGGGCCATGCTTGAAATCTAATTCCTTATTGTTTCTGGATTGTTTTATTGAAATGATTGCAGTGTCCCTTCTTTGTGTTTCCCCTCCTCGATTTGACCTACTCTGCTCCTGAAGGTAATTTTACTGTTTTGAAATTTAGCCATTTTTAAAGCTGCTCCAATTTGACAAGAAAGAGGAAAAAATAGGTAAAACAAGGAGGACATACCTATTTTATGTTTGAGAAAGTTAATGTGCGGAAATATTAAATGACTTACAGAGGTATCAACAAAGATGACTAAGGCCAGTAAAGAAGCTGCTGTCTCTTTGCATTTTAATTTTTTGGAAAATATATGTTTTCTCTGTTTTTGTGAGAGTGAACACTAATTGCATGATCTCAAAGATATGTTATTCAAGTGACAGCATATCTCACTTAAAACTTAACTGTAGAAAAGGATAGTTGAGAGGTTGACATCTCTAAAAAGGATAAACTTTGATTTCCTAAGATTAGGATCCAGAATACAATATGGATCATAGTATAAAAAGCTAGGATAATCATGAAAGGGGAAGAAAATGGAAGCAACTATTCCTTTAATAAAAACCAGAGTTACAGGTAAAAGAAATTAAAATGCATTAATGTAACAAATGTTAAATACAATGGATGGGTATAGAGAGATTTTATAAGAAAAAATTAACATAATGTGATAAATTCAAAGAATTCAACAATTTGTTAAATCTATTTAAAAGTAGCTGTGTAATTGTACCATCATAAAATTTTTAATTACCCGTAAGAGTTCATAGTAATTGAAGCACTGAATGAAAATGTTAGCTATAATGCTAAGATCTCTGACAATTGGATAATACATGAAAACAAAGTGCAATTAGCATAAATCAGGAAAAAAAACGTTTAATATGGTCAAGAAATCCTGCACTCATCTGGATGGGAAAAAAAAATGCCACCCGAATAAAGAATGAAGAGAAGTTTTGGTAATGTAACTATATAAATAATTTTTCGAAAAATCTCAAATTACTGATGATTATGTAACATTTATTAAAAGGATATTGCCAGTGTCCTTGACATCTATAACAGTGAGAAGCCAATTTAATTAGATGACAATAATCTTAGTTACTTTAAAATGTAAAATAACATAGTTTTATATTCTAATATTTTGGCTTTCTCCGATATACATAAGCTATAGAGGAGATGTGACAACACTCACATATATCTCTTATTATCTCATTGGTAGTAGAAATCTATTAGGCACAGTTAATTTGCCACTAATCACTTATACGTCCCTCAATTTATATTCAGCTTCAGAATGTGAAACCACATTTACCTCCATCTGTGGCTAGGTTTGACCAGTTTCCCTGCTTCATTTGCATAGTTCCAGCAAACCAACTAAGAACTTTCTGTATTGATACCCAAATGCATAGAAGGGTGACAAAGTGAATTTCTTAATTTTCTACAGAGATACAGAAGGTATCAATACCTTCAATTTGAGGTTTCATTACTTTACAAAGCTGGATACTGAACTTCAAGTTTTATATGTTATTATGAGTATATAACTTTGCTTCATTTATTCTTAATGATTACTGCATTTTCTATCCCATAGATATTGAAATGCAAAATATATACATATACTATGTGATATGTATTTTTAAATTTATGTAATATTTATATTTATCATTTGTTATATTTACATTTTTAGAATTTCACCTGCTCTCAACTGTTTCTTAATACCAACCAATCAAAGATATTTAAAAAATTTTAAATTTAAAATTTTTAAAAAAGTGTTGAAGCTCAAGACTTCCTGGATTAAAAAACGGTTTTCATAGAGATAAGTGTTATTTCACTTAAGTGTATAAAAGACATATTTTACAATTTTTTTAACTCAATTACCTGTTATATTTCCATCTGATCCAGTGAATCTTGCAATGCTGAACTGGGTAAGAGATTTTGGAACATTGTAGAAATAGAGGCTGAAGAGCTAAGTGTGTCTACAGATAAACATCCTTCAAAATAGTGATTGGTCTTGGGTGACAAAGCTTTGCTTCTGTGATAAAAAGCTTGCTAACAGTGTTTTAATTGAAACTTTTAATCTGAATGTTGTCTGAATCCTGTTAAATGTTACTTTCCTGCCTCAATTCAAATTTTCTTAATCTTCATTTTCACGTTGAATATTGTTACACTGTCTGCCTCATTATGCTAAAGAAAGATGAAGTAAGCTATTAACATTCTGAACGGCCTATGAGATGTTATGATATAGAATGTCATTCATTTTTATGAGTTGGCTGTCAGTGTGGGCTGCAGTAAAGTTATAATTCCTCCCTGGAAGTATGTGATGCCTGGTGTTGCTGCAAACCCTTATTAAAATTTCAATAATTGTAAATTAAAGCAAAAGTAAATAGGACTTTTATGAAATGGTTGTTTCTGAAAGTCAAGTGGTAGATAACAGGACTCTACAAGATTGGCATTATTTGCTTTGTGGCTCTAAATCATTATCATCCTACTGCTATTTTCTTTATTGAAAAAAAAATTTGGACTCTTAGTCATTCTGTAGTTTGAGCTACAGAGGCTTGCTTCTGCTTAGAGAGGTGAGGTGACAAAGCAGAATTGTGGCTTCCCCATGTCTACCCTTAAATTTCTGCATGATGTTACTTGCCAGAAAACCTGAAGGTTGTAATTTGAATAGGTTTTTAAAATTTAAATATTTGGAAGGAAAGGGGCAGCCAGTGCCTTACATGTCATCTCATGGCCTTATTAAATGAATATGTTAATATAGCATTCAGCTTGCAAATTTTCTCACACAGAATAGAAGACAACCATGAGGAAGATTCTCCTAGAACAGATAATGCTGTATTATTTAGGAATGTGTTACCAAAAAATGCAAACTGTCATTCAGAACAAAGGAATTTATACTGGGAGGTATCTTGTGTGTTTGTTGTTTAGCTGGCTGGAGAGTATGTAGTTGCAAAGATAGGAAATATTTTATTTTTATTTTTTATTTTCTTAATGAGATACAAGAAATATTTCAAATTAAGTAGATGATACATTTCATTATAATGAATATGATTGGAAAAGAACATGTAAAGGAAGACTAGTAATTTTATGTCATATTTCATTGCATTTATTCTCATTGCTATCATCTTCTTAGATTACAGTAACTTGAGTTTAGAAATTTGGTGCTTCTAAAGATTTGTCTTTGTTTCATGTTAGTAAAATGCCATACTCAGAGTCAAGCTTACAAATAAGTAAGGGCCCATAAAATTTATTTGAGTGGAAGTATGGAAGTATGAGGGCAGCTTGCTCTGACTCTCGAAGACCTCCATAGTAGCTTCCCTTGTAGTCAGTCTCCTTTTACTTACTGAGGTTTTACCTTTCTCTTTCCAGTTTTTGAGAAACAGCACTGTTTAGGTCTTCATTGGCCTAAGCTTCGCGTAGTGCAATAAAGATGTCCTTATCCAAACCTCTTGCATTAGATGTATTAGAAAAATGCTACATTGTCTGTCCTAGATTCTTTCATCCCTCTGTGTAACGGGGAATTACTGACTATAGTTTAGGCAGCTTTTCTGATAAATAATGACCTGTCAGTATCTCTCCATCAGTGACAAGTTTATCATCCCTTTCCTCTGTTATACCCCAAAGATAGCACAGATAGATAAAATTAGTACTTGTTCTCTGAGGCAGTCAGCTGAACATCCCTGCTCCCCTCCTCCCCAGCTGTTTTTGTTATTGTTGTTGTTGTTATTGTTGTTGTTCCTTTAGAAGATCAAATTGAGTTCTAACCACTCATCTTGTCTCTCAATTTTCATGGTTGCTCCTATACTGGGACTTATAACCTAGTGCCTCTGGGCCCAGTGGAGTGAGAGTGTTCTTTGTTTTTCAATTGTTTGTTAAGTTTAAGGATATTAAAAATCAAGGAGGTTTCTTCAACCACACAGTGATCCATAGAGACATCGTTTTTGTTGTTGTTGTTGTTGTTGTTGTTTTTAGATATTGTTTTATAGATAAGTTTATCTTTTAAAATTCACCAATTTGAATTTTGATACCATTTTTATTGATTTAGGAAATGGTTTAAGATTGCTAACATATCCCACGATACTTTTTCTGGTCAATGACAAAGATCATTGTGAATTAAAAAGACGATCATAAGTTTTGCAGATGAGTCTCATTAATTACCTATATATATTAGGCCAGTTGGTTTACTTCATCTTTAGTTTGCTCAGTTCTAAAGTGAAGATAAGAAAGTGGTGAAAAAGTGATCAGCTGTTTAAGGTGTCTAACACAGGACTTAGCAGTCAGGGACATCCCACAAATGTCAGTTTCCCTCATCTGTCTTACTCAGCTTCCAATTATTAACAGTTATCTCTCTTAAATACATGAGTAAAATAAAATCACATTTTGTTAAATATACAAGCAGATGATTATATTTTTAGCAGTAATCTTGTGAAGAAGAGATCATGAGCACTACTCCTTTCTCTCCTCTTATCAGGAAAGAAGTAAAAAAGAAATCTTATCCCTACAAATTCAAATCGTCAAAAATTTCTAATAAATAAAGATTGTGAATGTTTTTTACACACTCATCATATACTTATCACACTAAAAAGAATCCTTTTTTTTTTTCTTTTAGAACAAGGAGGAGAGGCAGAGGGAAAGGGAGAGAATGTTAAGCAGGCTCCACACCCAGCTTGGAGCTTCACACAGAGCTTGATCTCACAATCCTGAGATCATGACCTGAGCCAAAATCAAGAGCCAGAATGCTTAACCAACTGAGCTACCCTCTTTTTAGGTGACCCTAAAAAGAATCCTTTAAATTATTCCCCTGAAAAAAAAAAATCCTTTAAATGATTCCATTGGGGGTAGGGGTGTTGGGAGGGAAAGCAGCTCATCACCATAAGGAAAACAAGAGAAATAGCACACATACATAAAACACACATACACACGTATGGATACATAAGTACCATACAAAAAATGGAATCTCTTCCAATAGGACAAATTTTCACAATGAATCTCTATAAAATACACTAAGATATTGTCTTATATTTATCTTTCTATTATTAATTAATTCATGAAAACAAAGCAAATAATGTATGAGACGTGATACTAATATTTCCTGTCTTTTGTTGCTTCTGATCTTCATAATCCATCCTGCATAATGTTGTGGGGATGAATGGGCAAAGCACCACCCCTTTCTCCTTTTAGGATACTTGTTTATTACAGTAGGCTTTCATAACTTCAAAATGGATTTGAGGATTTTGCAAATTAGGTATGTATTCTTGTATCTATGAAACTCAGGGACAACTATTCTGTATTATGTGCTGTCACTATGGTCACTAAACCCGTAAAAGGTGACTGAATAGTCTAGAAGGATTAAGAAATGAAAGTTACATTTTAGTATTTTGACTTGGAGTCATTTAATCTTTTCCAACTTCTGTTATGAATTTACTTCCTCAGCAAAAGTGTTGACTATCTGCTAACTGAACATTTTTTGTGATGGGGGCACAGAAGAGATGACAATAATATAAGATCTCCACTCTTGATATATTTGCAGTTTAATAGAAAAGCAGAAAATGGTTAATGTTCATGTGAATAGAAAATACAAAAATGCAATCTCTGAGCAGATAATACTATTTTTAAACATACAAATTAGTATAGTCACCTCGGGAAGCTTTTATCATAATGTTTCCATTTCAAAAATTATATTGGAAACCTTATAAGCTTTGTGAGGACTGTTTAATAACTATTTAAAAGCTTATTTTATTATGTTAAGAACATAATATGAGTTCTATCTTTTTAACAAATTGAATGCACAGTGCATTATTGTTGACTATACCACAATGTTGTAAAGATCTTTAGAACTTATTCATCTTACTTAACTGAAATTTTATTCCTATTGATTTGTATCTACCCATATCCCTCTCCCAAGGGTCCCTTGTAACCACCATTTCATACTTTGAATGAATTTGACTATTTTAGGTATTTCATGTAAGTGGAATATGTAGCATTTGTCTTTCTGTGACTGGCTTATTTCACTTAGCATAATGCCTTCAAGGTTTATCCATATTGTGGCAGATTACAGAATTTGCCTCTTTTTTAAAAGTTGAATAGAATTCCATTGTATATTTTATCACATTTTCCTTATCTATTTATTTGTTCATGGGTGGATATTTAGGTTATTTCCATATCTTGTCTTATGCAAGTAATGCTGCAATGAACATAGAATACTATATCTCTTGAAGATCCTATTTTTAAAAAAGATTTTATTTACTTATTTTAGAGAAAGAGAGACAGAGAGCACAAGTGGGGTGAGGGGTGGAGGGAGAAGCAGACTCCCCACTAGCCCAGAGCCCAATGCAGGGCTTGATCACTTGACCCTGAGATCATGACCTGAGCCAAAACCAAGAGTCAGATTCATAACTGACTGAGCCACCCAGGGCACCTCTTGAAGATCCTAATTTCAGTTTTATCGGATAAATAACCAGATGTTATTTATCAGATGTAGGATTGCTGGATGATAAGGAAGTTCTATTTTTTTATTTTTAAGGAAATTCCATCCTATTTTCTGTAGTGGCTGCACCCATTTACCCCACCAAGGGTATGCAAGTATTCTAATTTCTTCACATCCCACTAACACTGTTGTTATTTGCCTATTGATAATAGCTAACCTACAAGATGTGAGATGACACCTTGATGTGGTTTTGACTATTTTAAGTACAAAATTTTTTTTTGAATTTCCATTTTAGTTTTTCAAGGGCTTTTGAAATTTTATTTTTTATTTTTTTATTCTTAAAAAAGTCAAGTTCAATTAATGATCATATATTACATCATTAGTTTCAGATACTATAGTGTTCAAATTATTTAAAATTCAAGTTCAGGCAGCCAGGGTGGCTCAGCGGTTTAGCGCCGCCTTCAGCCCAGGGCGTGATCCTGGAGACCCGGAATCGAGTCCCATGTTGGGCTCCCTACATGGAGCCTGCTTCTCCCTCTGCCTGTGTCTCTGCCTCTCTCTCTCTGTGTCTCTCATGAATAAATAAAATCTTAAAAAAAAAAACAAAATAAAATTCAAGTTCAATTAATGATCATATATTACATCATAAGTTTCAAATACTATAGTGTTCAATAATTCGTCAGTTGCACATAACACCCATTGCTCATTACATCATGTGCCCTCTTTAATGCCCATCACCCAATTACTGCAAGTCCTTACCCACCTCCTGTCAAGCAACTTTCAGGTTGTTTCCTGTAGTTAGAAGTGTATCTCTCTCTGATTTTGTCACATTCGGGTTTCACTTCCTTACCTTATAATCCTCTGTGCTGTTTCTTATATTTCCACATATGAATGAAACCGCATGATAATTGTCTTTCTTTGATTGACTTATTTCACTCAACATAATACCCTCCAGTTGTATGCATGTTAATATAAATGGTAAGATTTCATCCTTTCTGATGGCTGAGTAACATCCCATTGTGTGTCTCACACACACACACACACACACACACACACACACACATATATATGCCACATATATGCCACATCTTCTTTATCTATCTGTTGATGGGCATCTGGATTCTTTCCATAGATTGGCTACTTTGGACAAGGTTGCTACAAACATTGGGGTGTAAGTGCCCCTTTGGATCACTACCTTTGTATCTTTGGGGGTAAATACCTAGTAGTGCAATTGATAGGTGGTAGCATAGCTCTATTTTTAATGATTTGAGGAAGCTCCATACTGGTTTCCAGAATGGCTGCACCAGCTTGTATTCCCACCAACAGTGTAGAAGTGTTCCCTTTTTCCCACATCCTCACCAACATCTGTTTGCTTCTTGAGTTTTTATTATTAGCCATTTTTTAAATATTTTATTTATGTATTCATGAGAGACACACAGAGAGGCAGATATATAGGTAGAGGGAGAAACAGGCTCCCTGCAGGGAGCCCGATGTGGGACTCCATCCCCAGACCTGGGATCACACCTTGAGCTGAAGGCAGATGCTCAACCACTGAGTCACCCAGGTGTCCCTAATTTTAGCCAGGTTGTATCTATTTTGGTTTTCATTTGTATTTCCCTGATGATGAGTGATGTTGAGCATTTTTTCATGCATCTGACCCATTTGTATGTTCTCTTTGGAGAATGTCTGTTCATGTCTTTTGCTCATTTCTTGACTAGATTTTTTGTTCTTTGGGTGTTAAGTTTGAT
The DNA here is from genome assembly GCF_053574225.1 of Canis aureus. Taxonomy (NCBI): domain Eukaryota; kingdom Metazoa; phylum Chordata; class Mammalia; order Carnivora; family Canidae; genus Canis; species Canis aureus. The sequence continues at coordinate 18,086,929 of NC_135642.1, read as the reverse complement.
AAGTTCTTTGGAGATTTGGGATGCTAGTCCTGTATCTGATATATCAGTTTGCAGTTATCTTCTCCCATTCTGTAGGTTGTCTTTTGGTTTTGTCAGCTGTTTCCTTTGCTATGCAAAAGTGCCTTATCTGGATGAAGTCCCAATAGTTCATTTTTGCTTTTGTTTCCCTTGCCTTTGGAGATGTGTCTAGCAAGTTGTTGCTGTGGACAAGATCAAAGAGGTTGCTGCCTGTGTTCTCCTCTAGGATTTTGAAGGACTCCTGTCTCACATTTAGGTCTTTCATCCATTTTGAGTTTATCTTTGTGTATGGTGTAAGAAAATGGTCCAGTTTCATTCTTCTGCATGTGGTGTCCAATTTTCCCAGCATCATTTGCTGAAGACACTGTCTTTTTTCCATTGGATATTCTTTGGTGGTTTATCGAAGATTAGTTGACCATAGAGTTGAAGGTCCTTTGTTGGGTTTTCTATTCTGTTTCATTGATCTATGTTTTTATGTCAGTACCATACTGTCTTGATGATCACAGCTTTATAGTATAGCTTGAAGCCTGGAATTTTGATGCCACCAGCTTTGGTTTTCTTTTTCATCCCTCCTTTGCCTATTTAGGGGTCTTTTCTGGTTCCATACAAATTTTAGGATTCTTTTTTTGAGCCCTGTGAAAAATACTTTTATGGTATTTTGATAGGGATAGCATCAAATGTATGATTGCTCTGGGTAGCATAGACATTGTAACAATATGTGTTCTGGTAGCATAGACATTGTAACAATGTTTGTTCTTCCAATCCATGAGTGTGGAGTGATTTCCATTTCTTTGTGCTTGGTCAATTTATTTCATAAGTGTTCTGTAGTATTTATTTATTTATTTATTTATTTATTTATTTATTTATTTATTTATTTTTGTTCTGTAGTTTTACAGGACAGATCCTTGACCCCTTTGATTAGGTTAATTCCTAGGTATCTTATGGTTTTTGGTGCAGTGGTAAATGGGATCAATTCCTAATTTCTCTTTCTTCTTTGTTAGTATATAGAAATGCAACTGATTTCTGTAGATTGAATCCATTTCTTGCTACTTTGATGATTCCTGTATGAGTTCTAGCAATTTTGGGTTGGAGTCTTTTGGGTTTTCCACATATGTATCAGGTCATCTGGGAAGAGTGAGAGTTTGACTCCTTATTTGATGATTTGGATGACTTATTTCCCCTTTTTGTCTGATTGCTGAGGCTAGGACTTCTAGTACTGTGTCGAAAAATAGTGGTGAAAGTGGACATCTCTCTTGTGTTGTGAGAATGATATTTGCTGTGAGCTTTTTGTTTATGGCTTTTGTGATAGAGATATGCTCCCTCTATCCCTACACTATGGAAGGTTTTAATCAAGAAAGGATGCTGTACTTTGTCAAATGCTTCTTCTGCATCAATTGAGAGGATCATATGGTTTTTCTCCCTTCTTTTATTAATGTGTTGTATCACATGGATTGAGTTGCTGATGTTGAACCACTCTTGCAGCCCAGGAATAAATCCTACTTGGTTGTGGTGAATATTCCTTTGAATTTACTGTTGGATACTGTTGGCTAGAATCCTGGTGAGAATTTTGGCATCCATGTTCATCAGGGATATTGGTCTATAGTTCTCCTTTTTGGTGGAGTCTTTGTCTGGTTTTGGGATCAAGATAATGCTGGTCTCATGGAACTAGTTGGAGGTTTTCCTTCCATTTCTATTTTTGAAATAACTTCAGAAGAATAGAATAGTTCTTCTTTAAATATTTGGTAGAATTCCCCTGGGAAACTATCTGGCCCTAGACTGTTGTTTGTTGGGAGATTTTTTAAATTACTGCTTCAATTTTCTTGCTGGTTATGGATCTGTTCAGGTTTTCTATTTCTTCCTGTTTCAGTTTGGTGGTTTATACGTCTCTAGGAATGCATCCATTTTTTTCCAGATTGCCTAATTTGTTGGCATATAGTTGTTCATAGTATGTTCTTATAATTGTTTGTATTTTTTTGGTGTTGGTTGTGATCACTCCTCTTTTAATCATGATATTATTAACTTGGGTCCTTTTTTCTTTTTGATAAGTCTAGCTAAGGGTTTATCAATCCTATTAATTCATTCAAAGAACCAGCTTTAGTTGGTCTGTTCTACTGTTCTTTTAGTTTCTATTTCATTGATTTCTGCTCTAATCTTGATCAATTCTTGTCTTCTACTTTGTTTAGGCTTTATTTGCTGTTCTACCTGTTGCTCATTTAGGTGTAATATTAGGTTGTATATTTAAGACTTATTTTTTGAGAAAGGCTTTTATTGGTATGTATTTCCATCTTTAGGACCACCTTTGCTGCATCCCAAAGATTTTGAACAGTTCTTTTTTCATTTTCATTTGTTTCCATGAATTTTTAAAATTCTTCTTTAATTTCACTGAGTGACCCATTCCTTCTTTAGTAGGATGCTCTTTAACCTCCAAGTGTTTGGGTTCTTTCCAAATGTCTTCTTGTGATTGAGTTCAAGTTTCAAAGCAAAGTGGTCTGAAAATATGCAGGGATAATCAGGTGGAAACCTGATTTGTGACCCAGTATGTGATCTATTCTGGAAAATATTCCATGTGCACACGAGAAGAATGTGTATTCCGTTGCTTTAGGATGGAATGCTCTCTATATATCTTTGAAGTTCATCTGGTCCGGTGTGTCATTCAAAGACCTTGTTTCCTTGTTGATCTTCTGCCTAGATGATCAACAGATCAATGATCTCTCCATTGCTGTGAGTGGAGTGTTAAACTCCTCTACTATTATTGTATTATTCTTAATGCGTTTATTTAATTTCATTATTAATTGATTTATATAATAGGCTGCCCCCAAGTAAGAGGCATAAATATTTACAATTGTTAGATCTTCTTGTTGGATAGAAACATTAAGAATGATATAGTGTCCTTCCTTGTCTCTTATTATAGTCTGGTTGAAATCTAATTTGTCTGATATAATGATTGCTATCCCAGCTTTCTTTTGATGTCAATTAGTATGAAAAATGGTTCTCCACTCCCTCACTTTCAATCTGGAGATGTCTTTGGGTCTAAAATGTGTCTCTTGTATATAGTATATTGATGGGTCTTTTTATTTATTTTATTTATTTTTTAAGATTTTATTTATTCATGAGAGTCAGAAAGAGAGAGAGAGAGAGAGAGAGAGAGAGAGAAAGGCAGAGACACAGGCAGAGGGAGAAGCAGGCTCCATGCAGGGAGCCTGATGTGGGGCTCGATCCTGGGTCTCCAGGATCATGCCCTGGGCGGAAGGCAGCGCTAAACCACTGAGCCACCCAGGCTGCCTGGGTCTGACTTTTTAAATCCAATTTGATACCCTCTGTTTTTTTATTGGAACATTTAGCCCATTCACATTCAGAGTAACTATTGAAAGATAGGAATTTAGTGTGGTTGTATTACCTGTAAAGGCACTGTTTCTGTATATTGTCTGTTTTTTTTTTTTGTTGTTGTTGTTCTTTGTTATTTTGGGCTCTTTCTTTGCTTAAAGGATCCCCTTTAAATATTTCTTGCATGGCTTATTTAGTGATCACAGATTCTTTTAGTTTCTGTTTATCCTGAAAGCTCTTTATCTCTCCTTCTACTCTGAATTACAGACTTGCTGGATAAAATATTCTTGGATGACTATTTTTGTCATTTCACACTCTGAATATATCTTGCCAGTCCTCTTCTTGGCTGCCAGGTCTCTGTGGATAGTTCTGTTTCCATCCTTATGTTTCTACCTCTGTAAGTTAAGTATCTCTTGTCCCAAGCTGCTTTTAGGATTTTCTCTGTATCCCTGAAATATGCAAGCTTCACTGTTATATGTTGGGATGTTGATCTATTTTTATTGATTTTGAGAGGGGTTTTCCCTGCTTCCTGGAGTTGAATGCTTGTTTCCTTCCCCAAAATAGGGAAGTTCTCAGTAATAATTTGCTCAAATATACCTTCAGCAGCCCCTTTCCTCTTCCTCTGGGATCCCAATTATTCTAATATTGTTTTGCTTTATGATATCACTGATGTCTCAAATCTTCCCCTCATGATCTAGTAGTTGTTTATCTCTCTTCAATTTCTTTATTCTCCATAATTCTGCCTTCTATATTACTGTTTCTCTCTTCTGCCTCATTTATCTAGCAGTAAGAGCTATTTTTTATTGCATCTCATTAATAGCCCTTTTGATTTTGACCTGATTTGATTTTAGGTCTTTTATTTCTCCAGCAAGAGATTCTCTAGTATATAATACCTTTTTTTCAAGCCTATCTAGTATCTTTATAATCATTATTTTGAATTTTAGCTCCCATATTTGACTAATATCCATATTTATTAAATCTCTGGCAATTAGTACTGCCTCTTTTTCTTTTTTGGGGGGAATTTTTCTGTCCCGTCTTTTTGTCTAGAGAAGGACAAACATGAGAACAAAATACAAAATATCAATCATGACCACCATGAAATATACACTAGACAAATCAAAAGATATTAGAAACCAAAAAAAGAAAAAGACAAGGTGAAAAAGAGAAAATATAATTAAACAGGTAGACAGAACACAGTGATTCACCCAGAATAAGTCCTGAGTATACTTTGGTTGTTTGTTAGAAGACACTAGATCCTAAAATTATAAAGAAAGAAAGACTATATATATATATATATATATATATATATATATATGCAAAAATAAAATTGAACATAATAAAAGGAAGCTAAAAATGAAGAATATATATAAGAAACATAAATGTAAAAATGAAAATTTAAAGTCTTAAAAAAGGGTTGTTCAAATAAGAAACTAGTTGAAAGGGTAAAAAAAGAAAAAGGGAAATTTTAAACTGAAAGACTAAAGAATCATGAGAAAAAACCTTGAATTCTATTTATTTTCCCCCATCATTGGTGTTTTTCAGTTTTGTGTGATGGGTAAAATTGGTATTAGCTACATGTTCCTGCTGATCTTCTGGAGGAGGGGCCTGTTTCACTGATTCTCAGGTATCTTTGCCTGGGCAGAGTTGTATTTCTTTTGCTCAGGTTTGGGCTCTGTAGCAGCTCAGAGTTGCCCTATGTGCCTTTGTTTCCTGAAGGCTTTCCATGACACTTTAGAGGATGAAAACAAGAATGGCACCGCATCTCCAGCCCCAGAGCTCAAAGTGCACCCTCAGGGAAAAGCAGTCAATCACTTTTGTGGGTGCCAAACTCTGCAGACTCCTGCAGTGTACACCTGCAAAGATCCTCTCTGGGGAAAGGAGGAGAGTCTCACCTTGGTTATACTGCTTGCTGAGCCCCTCCTCAGAAAGCAGTTGCTTGATCAAGTCGTGGTTCATGGGTTATGGTAACACCAAGCTGAAATTGTACTTGGCTCACTGTTTACAGCTGGCTTCCCAGCTCCAATGTTTGGGAACTCTGTAGCACTCAGGCATCCTTGTTCTTTCTGTAACCCCAGAGATTCTGAGACTACACTGTCCCACCTAGGATTCTGCCCCACTTTACCACTTGAACACCTTTCCTGCAGGGATGACCCTCACTGGAGCAGACTCCTAAAAAGTTCTGATTTCGTGCTATATCACTATCTGGTAGCTGGCTTTCAGAGGGTTCCTCCCCTTGCCGTAGTTTATCTTCCAAAAATCCCCTCAGATTCACTTCACCACACCTACTACCTTGCAGAAAATTGGTTGCTTTTCTATTTGTGGAATTGCAGTAATTCTTTTCTTTTATCTCAGGTTGGGTCCACAGGTGTTCGAGAATGGTTTGATAGCTAGCTGGCTGAATTCAAGGGACCAGAGGAAACGAGGGTCCACTACTCTTCCACCATATCTTCCTGTAAGTCCAAAATTTTTAAGTCAGATACTAGTTCTTTGTTCACCCTTGAAGAAGCTGGGACATTGGACACACAGATTGATTCTTTTCCTCCTTAGAGGGAAGCTAAGAATTGAGAATTTTCGTACATTTACTCTGTGGATGGTGGCTATGAGCCCAGGTATTTGTCTTCAAATGTCTTTGTTGTACTTTGCTGGACCTATCAGAACTCTAAGATTGGAAAGTTCTCTGGGGACTCCTCTTAGAAAAGTTGGGACACTAGATGCATGAACTAAGCCCTTTTCTCCCCTGGAAGAAATTGGGTGCTAAGAGGTCTTCTGATTGTATGGTGCTGTGTCAGAGCCACAGACTATAGAAAAGGTGTCCTGATCTCCATTCAGGCATCAGTTAGTCTGGGTTTGCATTCATCTTGGGTGCAGGAACCTTTTAATTAGTTTCTAGATTTTCACAAAGTAAGTTTATCTGTGTGTTATTGTTGATTTTGTGTGTGTGTTGGCAGAGGGATGATAGAAGGTTTCCTACTTGTCATCTTGCAGATGTCACTTCCTATGTATTTATTTTTTTATAACTTACCTTTATCCAATTATGTAGCTTGACTATTCACATTATTTAGCAGAATTATATGTCAATAACTTTTGCTGCCTCCAAATCTCCAATATACTATCAAAACTGTTTAGTAATAATATTGAAGACATGCCAAATAATTTCTCCATAAGGTAAGATGTTGTCTTCATGTTAAGGTGTCAGTTCTCACCATTTTCCTCTATAGATTTAATGCAATCCCCATCAAATTCCTCATCTACTTTAAAAAATAGATATTGACAAGCTGATTTTAAAATTAATATGGAAAAATAAAAGAAGTAGAATAATCAAAATAATTTTGTATATGGATCTTGAGGTAGGAAAGGACTTATATGAATACAAGAAGCATGATTGAAAAATGGTAGATTGAACTTTATCAACATTAAAATCTTGTTCAATGAGGTCAATGAGGGGAACCTGGGTTGCTCAATTTGTTAAGCGTCTGACTCTTGGTTTCAGCTCAGGTCATGAATTCATGGGTCATGAGATGGAGCCCCACATCATTCTCCACACTTAGTAGGGACTACATTTGAGATTCCCTCCCTCTGTCCCACCTCCCTCATGTGCACCCTCTCTCTGTCTAAAAATAAATAAATAAAAATAAATAAGATCTTGTTCAATGAAAGACACTGAGAAGAAAATAAAAAGACATGACACGGACAAGGAGAAAATATTTTCCTGTAATCTTTCTAAGAATTTGTATTGAGAATATATTTAAAAAGTCTCAAAACCCAAATAATAAAAGCTTAATAAAAGAAGGCAAAAGTTCTAAACATATATGTTACCAAAGGAGATATGCAGATTACAAATACACATGAAAAGAGGCTCAATATCATTAGCAGTTAGGGAAATGTGCACTACAACCACAATGAAATGCCTCTATGCAACTATGGAGTGACTGAAAAAAAAAAAAGGTCTGGTAATATAAGTAAGATAAGGTCAAGAAAATTTGCAAAAATGAGGAAATTTGCATAAATGGCGAGAAAAGAAATCAAGAGTCAGGAAATAAGAGATAAAAGTTAAGAAACATGGAGAATCATTACTATATCCCATATCTGTCTCATAGGATGACCAATAAAAGGAGTAAGAGATAGATAAGGGAAGAATAATCTGAAAGACAATAGAAGGAAATTTCCTTTGGGTGAATAGAATATTCAAGTTGAAAGGGCCCATCAAAGGATGAATATGATGAATGAAGAAAGATTCTACACCTTGGCATACTCTTCTAATGTTGCTGAATTCTAAAAATAAAAAGCAAATTTCAGTAACTTACAGAAAATGAAAATAAAATATCATGAGGAAATGAGACCCAGACTCAATTTAGAATAGAGATATGCTATAAATGCTGCATGAATGTGTAGCTCTCTTACTGTCCTTGAATTTTTTTTACTGTATCTTCCCCAAATTGTTAAAACACTATTTATTATCCAAACAGTTAAATAGTGTCTATATTAATATATTTATCCAAATGTTTTAATGCTAAACTGGCCTGTACATTCTAATCATACTTACTTTAATAGACTTTTTTCCTCTTCAATTTCCATTTGTCTCTTTATCTTTCAAAATATTTCAGTTGTTCCAGCATATCAATTTTTTGTTCTGTTTTCATTTGTTAAGGGTTGGTAAGACCTATCTACCATTGTGTTCCAATAGGTGCTGCTTATTTTATGACTCACTGTATTGTATCAATCTAATAAGGATGGATTGTTACTGGAATCTCAGTTTTTTCAGTTTCTATGTTTACATCTTTATTCTATTATTACATCAATCATTTATCTTTCTTAGAAAGGTTTATAGAAGTAAAATTACTGTGCCATTATGTGCTTGGAAATGCCTTTTCTGTACACTTTCTTTTTTATTTTTAATTATATACCTAAGAACTGAGTATAGAACTCTAGTTTGAAAGATAGTTCCTAAAGCAATATTCATTTAAAAAAAATAGCCAATACTTCTGTTGTGTAGTCTCATACCCTTCTTATTTTGTCTTTTAGTATCTCATCTCTTGATTCCTTTTTGGAATTTTGGAGCATCTCTTAACTCTAATTTTCAGGAATTTTCTGATTATATAATGCACATCTGTTTTTATTCATTTTGCTGAGGACTTGATATATCCATTCAATTAACATGTATTAAAATATCTTATTTATTTTATCCTTACTCTCTGGAATTTTTATCAATTAGATAATGGCCTTTTTTTTTAATCTACTGAATTAAAAATATTTAGCCTATTGTGTGAATTTTCTCCTATTCCCTACTTCTTGAGAAATTCTTCAAATTTTAATTTAAAATTGCATCTCAGCAATGCTTTACACTTCTAAGAGCTCTTTATTATTTTCTGGTTATTGATTTCTTTTTTTTTTAATTCTTTGTTTACCTGAAATCCAAATTTATAGGCATCTTATATTTTTAAGTACTAAACCTGGGAATCTTACCCTCTTTTGCCAAAATTTAATTAGGCCTCAAAAATACACATATTCATGTACACACACACACATACACCTTTCATATTTATTGTTTTATTGTTCTGAGCATTTTGTACTTGTTTTACGGTTAAACATGAGGTCGACCTAACATACTGGTTTTATACACACATACATACAGACATACACATTAAGAAAACATATGTAAAGGGATAGGGGATCACATCAATAGGAATGAGATTAAATGTATAGTACTAGACATCAGCACGGAGGAAAACTATGAAGATATTAGAAAAATCAAAGTAGATCTTTATTTATTAATTTGAAAAGTATCCATAAAAGGACATACACATTCATTATTTATGCTATAAATATTTATTGAACATCTATATTAGGCACTGTTATAGGCATTGGGAATACAGCTGTGGGCAAAATAAACAAATTCCCTAGCCCTTTACTTCAAATAGTGGTAAGTAATATATAAATCAGGAGGTGTATATAGAACAATAGAAGAATAATCAAGGAAAGTCTCTGATAATATTTAAATATATGATTGAAATAAGGTTTTTAAAATTTAAAAAATTTTAATTCCAGTATAGTTAACATAACAGTGTAATATTAGTTTCAGGTATACAATATAGTGATTCAACAATTCATGATTATTCAGTGCTCATCATGATAAGTATGCTTTTTCATCTCCATCATCTATTTCACCCATCCCCAACCTACCTTCCTTCTGATAACCATCAGTTCTTTAGAGTGAAGAGTCTGTTTCTTGATTTGGCTCTCTTTATTCTCTTTGCTTGCTTGTTTTGTTTCTTAAATTCCATATATAAGTGAAATCATATGGTATGTCTTTCTCTGACTGACTGACTTTGCTTAGCATTATACTCTCTAGCTCCATGCATGTTATTGCAAATGGCAAGATTGCATTTGGTTTTATGGCTGAAAAATATTCCATTGTATATATATACCACATATTTTTTATCTGTTCATCTATCAGTGAGCACTTGGGCTGCTTCCATAATTTGGCAATTTTATTTTATTTTATTTTTTTTTTAATTTGGCAATTTTAAATTATGCTGTAATAAATATAGGGATACATATATCCCTTCAAATTTGTATTTTTTGTATCCTTTGGGTAAATACCTAGTGGCACGATTATGGAGTTGTAGGATAGTTTCATTTTTAAATTTTTGAGGAACATCCACACTTTCCACAGAAGCTTCACCAACTGTTGGCATTCCTACCCAACAATACACGAGGATTCCCCCTTTCTCCAAATCCTCACCAACACTTATTGTTTCTTGTGTTGTTGATTCTAGTCATCTGACAGATGTGAGTTGATATCTCATTGTAGTTTTGATTTGCATTTCTCTGATGATGAGTGATGTTGAGCATCTTTTCATGTGTCTGTTGGCCGCCTAAATGTCTTCTTTGGAGAAATGTCTCTTCATATCTTCTACCCACTTTTAAATTAGATTATTTGTTTTTGAATGTTGAGTTGTATAAGTTCTTTATATATTTTGGATACTATTTATCAGATATGTCATTAGCAAATATATTCTCCCATTCAGTAGGTGGCCTTTTGGTTTTGTTATTTCTTTTGCTGACAGAAGCTTTTGATTTTGATGTAGTCTCAATAGTTTATTTTTGCTTTTGTTTCCCTTGCCTCAGGAGGAATATATAGAAAAATGTTGCTATGGCTTGTGTAAGATGAATTACTAAGTGTGCTCTCTCCTAAAACTTTTATGGCTTCAGGTCTCATATTTAGGTCTTTAATCCATTTTGAGTTTATTTTTTGTGTATGGTGTAAGGAAGCAGTCTAATTTCATTCTTTTGCTTGTTGTTGTCCAGCTTTTCCAGCACCATTTGTTGAAGAGACTTTTTCATGTTGTACATTCTTTCTTCCTTTGTCAAAGATTAATTGACTATAGACTTGTGAGTTTATTTCTTGACTTACACTTCTGTTCCATTGATCTATGTGCCTATTTTTGTGCCAGTACCACACTTTTGTATATACTGTTTTGATTACTATATCTTTGTAATATAACTTGAAGTCTGGAATAGTGATACTTCCAGTTTAGTTTTTGTTTTGCAAGACTGCATTGGCTTTTGGAGGGCTTTTGTGGTATCATATAAATTTTAGGATAGTTTGTTCTACTGTGAAAAATGCTGTTAGTATTTTGATAGGGGTTGCTTTAATTGCTTAAGGTAGTAGAGACATTTTAAAAATATTTGTTCTTCCAACATATGAACATGGAGTATCTTTCCATTTCTTTGTATCATCTTCAGTTTTTTTTGTCAGTGTTTCATAGGTTTCAGAGTATAGATCTTTCACCTCTTTGCTTAAGTATATTCCTAGGTATTTTATTACTTTTCATGTAACTGTAAATGGGACTGTTTTTTAGATTTCTCTTTCTGCATTTTCATTATAAGTGTATGGGAATGCAACAGATTTCTGTACAATGATTTTGTATCCTGCAATTTTACTGAATTTATTTATTAGTCCTGGTAGTTTTTTGGTGGAGTCTTCAGGATTTTCTTTTCTTTCCTTTTCTTTTTTCTTTCTTCTTCTTTCTTTCTTTCTTTCTTTCTTTCTTTCTTTCTTTCTTTCTTTCTTTCTTTCTTTCTTCTTTCTCCTTTCTTTCTTTCAAGATTTTGCTTATTTATTTATGAGAGACACAGAAAAGAGGCAGAAACATAGGCAGAGGGAGAAGGAGGCTACTCACAGGGAGCCCAATGCAGGACTTGATCTCTGACCCTGGGATCACACCCTAAGCTAAAGGCAGATGGCTCACCACTGAGCCACCCAAGCGTCCCTCTTCAGGGTTTTCTATGTCTAGTACCATGTAATCTGCAAATAGTGCAAGTTTTACTTCTTCCTTTACGACTTGGATGCCTTCTTCTTTTCTTTGACTGCTGTGGCTAGGACTTCCAGTACCGTGTTGAATAAAAATGTGAGAGTCGATGTTCTTGTCCTGTTCTTAATCTTAGGGGGAAAATCTCTTCACTTTTCCCCATTTATTATGATGTTGGCTGTGGGATTTTCATACAAGGCCCTTTATTATGTTGAGGTATGTTTCCTCTAGACCTCCTTTGTTGACAGTTTTTAATCAAGAATGGATATTGTACTTTCTTAAATGTTTTATTTGCATCTATTGAAATTATCACATGGTTCTTATCCTTTCACTTATTGATGTGATACAACACATTGATTGTTTTGTGAATATTGAACCATGCTTATATCCCAGGAATAAATCCCACCTGGTCATCGTGAATGATTTTTTTAATGTAACTTTAGATTTGGCTTGCTAAGTTTTGTTGAGGATTTTTGCATCTCTGTTCATCAGAGATATTGGCCTGTTCTCCTTTTTTTGTGGTCTTTTTCTGGCTTTGATACCAGGATAATGCTGGCCTCATGGAATAATGAAAGTTTTCCTTCCCCTTATATTTTTCGGAATAATCGAGAAGAATAGATATTAACTCTTATTTAAATGTTTGGTAGGATTCACCTGTGAAGTCATCTGGTTCTCTGTTTTACCTTTGTTGGGAAGTTTTGGATTATCAATTCAGTTTCATTGACAGTAATTGGTCTATTTAAATTTTCTATTTCTTCCTGCTTCAGTTTTGGAAGGTTATATGTATCTAGGATATTTCCAACCTAGATACAAACAACTAGTTTCTTTAGGTTGTCCAAATGGTTGGCATATAATTTTTCATAATATTCTCTTGTAATCCTTTGTACGTCTGTGATGTTGGTTGTTATTTCTTTCCTTTCTGATTTTGTTTGAGTTCTCTTTTTCTCTCTCTCTGTTTTTTTTTTATGAAGTTTATCATTTTTTTCATTTTTAAAAAGAATCAGCTCTTGGTTTCACTGATCTGTCCTATTGTTCTTTTTTTAATTTATATCATTTATTTCAGTTTTAAGATTTATTATTTCCTTTCTTCTGCCAGTTTTGGGATTTGTTTGTTGTTCTCTTTCTAGCTCATTTAAGTGTAAGATTAGGTTGTTTATTTGAGATTTTTCTTACTTCTTAAGGTGGGTTGGTATTGTGTAAACTTCCCTCTTAGAACTGCTTTTGCTGCATCCCCAAAGTTTTTGATCATTATGTTCCCATTTTCATGTTTCCATGTAACTTTTAATTTTTCTTTGATTTCTTGGTTGACCCACTTACTGTTTAGTAACATGCTATTTGACATCCTTGTAATTGTCTTCTTTCCAGATTTTTTCTTGTGGTTGATTTTTAGTTTCAAAGAAGTATGGTGAGAAAAGACGCATGGTGTGCCTTCAGTCATTTTTGAGATTTGTTTTGTAGCCTTATATGTGATGTATTTTATGTGCATTTGAAAATAGTATGTATTTTGCTGTTTTAGGATGGAATGTTCTGAATGTTAAAATTGTTGAGGTGTGTTTTTACAATAAAATGTTAAAATCATATGGTCTAGTATGTCACTTAAAGCCAGTGTTTCCTTGTTGATTTTCTGTTTGTATGATTTAGCCATTAAGATAAGTGGGGAGTTAAAGTCCACTGTTATTATTGTATTATTTTCAATTAGTTCCTTTATGTTTCTTATTAATTGTTTTATGTATTTGTTATGCTCCCATTCTGGGTGCATAAATGTTTAGAGTTGCATATCTTCTTCTTGGATTGTTTCCTTTATTATTTATAGTGCTCTTCTTTGTCTCTGGTTATCGTCTTTGTTTTAAAGAGTATTTTGCCCAATATAAGTATTGCTACTCTGGCATTCTTTTGACATCCACGTACATGAGAAATGTTTCTCCATCTCTTTCAATCTGCATGTGTGGTTTGGTCTGAAATGAGGCTCTTATAGGCAGCATTTATTTATTTATTGGCAGCATTTAGATACATTTTTTCTTTCTTAAGTAGCAGAGGCAGGATTTTTTTTTCTTCTGAATTTTTATTTAAATTCAAGTTAGTTGAATCTTGTTTTTTGATCCACTTTGTCACTCTTTGTTTTTATTGGCGTGTTTAGTCCATTTACATTCAAAGTAATTATTGATAGATAATTTATTTTTTGCCATGTTGTTACTTGTTTTGTGGTTGTTATTATAGCTTTCTCTTATCGTTTCTTCTCTTGTCCTTTTTCATGGTTCATTGAATTTCTTTAGTGATATACTGGGTCTTTATTCTTTGAATATCCATTATTGTTTTTTGATTTGTAGTTGCCATTTGGTTTGTATATAACATCCCATGCATGTTATATTCTATGTTAAATTGATGGTCACTTATGTTTGAAACCATTCTTTACTCCTCCCACCACGTTTTAGGCATATGTTGTCATATTTTACATCCTTTTATTTTATGGTCCCTTAAGTGATTTTATAAAAATACTTATATTTACTGCTTTTGTGTTTTTTAAATTATCATATTAATGGTCTTTCCTTTCCCACTTTAAAGATCCCCTTTAGTGTTTCTTTATAGGGCTGGCTTAGGGGTCATGAATTGTATTAGTTTTTGCTTGTCTGAAAACTCTTTATTCCTTTTTCTATTTTGAATGATAGCTTTGATGTGTAGTGTATTCTAAGCTACAGATTTTTCCCTTTCAGTATGTTGAATAAATCATGCCACTTTTTTCTGGCCTGCAAAGTTTCTGCTGAATAATCAACTCATAACCTTATGATGGTTCCCTTTTGTATTACTATCTTCTTTTTGCTTGCTACTTTCACATTTTTTTTCTTTATCACTGCTGTTTGCCATTTTAATCACTATGTGTCTTGGTGTGGACCTCCTTGGGTTGGTTTTTAGGGGGAATTTCTGTCTCCTGGATCTGGATATCTGTTTCATTCCCCAGATTTGGGAAGTTTTCAGCTATTATTTCTTCAAATAAATTATCTGCCCCCTTTTTCTCTCTCTCTTGGGATCCCTGTAATGTGAATATTATTGTGCTTGAGAGAGTCACTGGGTTTCCTAAGACTTTTCTCAAGTTGCATAACTTTCTTTCCTCTCATTTCTTGCAATCAGCTTGATTACTTTCTATTACTCTGTGTTCTAGGTCATTAATTCATCTCTCTGATTCCTCCAGCCTCCTATTTATTCCATTAGTGTATTTTAAATATTTTTATTGTGTTCTTCATCTCTGATTTGTTCATTTTTATCTCTTTGTTAAGGGTCTCACTGATGTGCTCCACTCTTTACTAGAGTCCAATGAGTATCTTTATGATTATTATATAAAAATTCTCTGCCTGGAATGTTATTTATATCCATTTCACTTAGTTCTCTTGCTGTGGTTTTTGTCCTGTTGTCTCATTTTGGATATATTCCTCTGTCTCCTCATTTTGTCTAACTTTCTGTGTCTGTTTCTCTGTTAGGAAAGTCAATTCTGTCTCCTGTTCTTGAAGGTAATGGCTTTGAGGAGAAGAAGAGGTGCTATAGTGCCCTGAAACTCAGTTTCTCCTTTTCCTCAGGACCTGGTGCTTCAGGGAGTACCTTCTCTGTGTGTTAGATATGCTCTGCTATTTAGTCCTGGCTGCTTTTTCCACTTTTCCTCTCATTCTAGTCTTCTGCAGAGACTCTCCTTGCTCTTTGTGGGCAGTGTTTTGTCTTTGGATGGTTGGGGTGTGTTTTTACAAGTTCTACACTGGTGTGCTTGCAAAATGAGATCTGCTGCCATTGCCATTGGAATTGAAGTCCTGCAAAAGATGCAGGATAGGAGAGAGGCGTTGGTGGGGTTTGCCTAGGTGTTCTTGTGGGGCTGGCATCACCAGGATTATGGCAATTGTGACTGGAAAAAGAGGATCTAGGAAGCACAGTGGGCTGGGGCTTATTGTAAGCAAGTTAGGGAGCGAGTGCCATTGCCACGCTGATTCCTGCAGGTGGCTGTGTGTTTATGCTCTGGAGTGGAGAAGGAAGTGGTACCTGCCAGCTATTTAGTTCCTGTAGGGGTCACCCCATGATCCTGCCTCTCCAGGCCACACTCTGAGATGAATAAATAACTTTCCCTCCCATTTGCTCCCTGCATTTTTCAAACTGCTGATTTTATGCTTTATCTCTGCTGGCTCTTTGTTATGCTATATTTTTAAGAGCAGGGACTCCACTTCCTAAGACCTTCCAGGCTCTCCCAGAATGAGCCTTCAATTTTTAAAATTCCAGGCTTAAGTCACCCTGGTTGTAAGAACTCACGAGATGCCAAATGTTATGGGGATTCGTCTTCACTGTGCAGGCTCCCAGTGTTATAGTCTGTTTTTGGTCCGTATCCAGGCCACTGACTCCCTCTGGAGCTCAGTCGGCCAAGGTCTGTTTTACTCTCAAACCATGTCTTCACCTTCCTCCCTTCTTTGATATGGCCTCTTTTCTTCCTTTACTTGTGGAGTTTGTTCTGCTAGTCTTTGCTCTGTTTTCTGAGTTATTTACATTGATGTGAGTTTTATCTAGTATATTAGTGGGACAAAGTGAGTTTAGGGTTCTCCTACTCTGCCATCTTCTCGGTCTCTCTCTGAAAATAGGGCTTTATGCAATGTGTATATCTGAATATTGGTGGACTGATTCAGTTGATGGGAATATATATGTAAGTTTCTGTTTATTTGCATTTATATTTATATTCATGGTAAAGTAAAAACAAATTTTGAAGTATATATACTAAATGTTGGTGATTGGGAAAAGAAAAGAGGAAATTAGTTTTACTACTCTTAATAGTCAATATACATTCCATGAATTTACAAAATGCAATAGACCTTATATAAATAAATAGACAAATGTTTTAAAACAAAAAATAGCAAAGCTTTTAAACCAAAGTTTAATTTGTTTCTGCCATTTTTAAAGGAACCACTACATTAAAAGATGTCTTTATAGTTTCTTTATTGTTATGGTGGACTAAGTATTGATAAAGTTTTTGCCACAAAATACTAATTATCCAGTTTTCATGTGTAAATTATTGATATCTTTAATTTTTATTTTTTGGTTCTAAAGTAGATATGTTTCATCCTGACCTGAATGGGGAACATCTCATTGATTATAATATACTAATTATTATGTATAAATATTATGGATTACCTTAATTCCATCTTTATAAATGCACAGAAATGAGGAAAATTACATAACTTCTTAGATATTGCCACTCCTTTCCACATTTGATTCCCTTTTACTTGGAAGTTCCACGACTCTAGAATGTGTATGAATAATAACTCATTCACATTTTAGAAAATGTTTTCCTCAGAATCTTCATTCTAATATTGATTTAGTTTTAAAAAAAAGTTTTATTGAGGTGTAATTCATATATTATACTATTCACACGTTTGAAGTGTACAATTTAGTGTTTTCAATATATTCATGGTTTTGGGAAACCTGCCACAGTCAATTTTAGATTTTCGACAACTCAGAAGGAAATTCTATTTACATTGGGTATTTGATTTCCTAATCCCCATCTCTTCCCTTGCCCCAAGGAAATACTAATCTATTTTATGACTCTGCTTTATGACTCTAGATTTTTTTATTCTGGACATTTCATGTAGTGGAATCATAGAATGTGTGGTCTTTTGTGGATGGATTTTTTATTTAGCACATTTTCAAGGTTCTACCATGCTATAGCACATATCTGTATTTAATTCATGTTTATTGCTGAATAATACTGCATTGTATGAACATACCTCGTTTTATTTATTCATTCATTTGTTGATGAACAGGTGGAATGTTTCCATATTTTTACTATTATGAATAATGGCTCTACCACTTTATATTTTCCACCATCAATGTATGAAATTTCAATTGCTTCACATTCTTGCAAATACTAGTTATTATCTGACTTTTAAAATTTTAGGTTCCTAATGGTATCACCATGTGATGTGGTATCTCACTGTAATTTTGATTTGCATTTCCAGATGACTGATGATATTGAATATCTTTTAAGTGCTTATTGGTTATGTGTATATATTCCTTGAGAAATGTCTATTAAGATCCCTTGCCCATTTTTTAATTTGCTAAGAATTCTTTTTATATTTTCAACAAAAGCCTCATATATATGTATATATAATTTGCAAATATTTTCTTCAATTCTGTGGGTTGTTTCTCTTTCTTGATATGCCCTTTAAATAGCAAAGTTTTTAATTTTGATGAAGTCCAGTTTATTTATGTTTTCTTTGGTTGCTTGTGCCTTTGGTATTGTATCTAAGAATTCATTGTCAAATCCAAGTTCATAAAGATTTACCCATAACCTTTCTTTTAAGATTTTTATGATTTCATCCCTTACATTTTGGTCTTTTTGATCCATTTTGTGTAAATTTTTGTAAATGGTGAAAGGTAGGGGTTCCACTTCATTCCTGGGCATGGGACTTTCTTGCTGTCCTGGCACGATTTGTTGAAAAGATGATCCTATTCCCATTGAATGGCATTGGCATTTTGGTCAAAAATCAGTTGACTATATTTTTATTTCAATTACAGAATATGTATGTGGTTCTTTTTTTATAGTTCCTTTTTGCTAATACTGTCTATTTGATGTGACATCATACTTTACTTTTTAATTATGATTTTCTTTGAACATATTTATAATGGATGCTTTGAACACTTTCTCTGTTAAACCGGACATCTGGATTCTTTCACAGAATTTTTTTTCCCTGATGTCTGAGTCATACTTTCTTGTTTTTATTCCTGATGCCTGAGTCATACCTTCTTGTTTCTTTGTATGTCTCATAATTTTATGTTAGAAACTATAGATTTTGGATAATAATTGTGGCAACTCGGGATTACCATTCTCTCCTCCACCTCTAGAACCTGTTACTATTATTTGCTTATACATTTATGACTCGCTGGATGATTTATTTTGAAGCCCCTGATGTTGTTCCTCAAATGGTGCAACCTTGGGTGTGTCCACAGTTTCTCAGATAGTAGTGATTTACCTGATAAAACCAAGCTGCCAAATTGTATAATTGACAGCTGATTTGTTTATTGTTTTCAGCAATGCCCTGGGGTATAAGTTGCTCCCTACACCTAACCAATCAAATTTCAGCTCCTTTAACAGGAGCTGAGGTCAGCATTTGAAATTTTGAAATTTTTTCTGATCCTAGGTCAATTTATCTCATCCTCCTTGGTCCTCTCTCTCCTATCCCCCTCTATCAGGCAAACTAGCTGGCCTACAGTTTAGCCTATACATCTACTGGATCTATGAATTTCTGTGCTTGCCTTTGGCTTAGTATCTGAGCCATTGTTTTCCAGTGCCCATTATGGTGCTTTTCTCTGAATAAATGAACTAAGAACAGCCCGTCAATGATGCAGCCATATCCTCTGCTGAAGCATCTTAAAATCTGGAGTACAGGGACGCCTGGGTGGCTCAGCGGTTGAGAATCTCTCTTGGCTCAGGTCGTGATCCTGGAGTCCCGGGATGGAGTCCCACGTCAGGCAGTCTGCTTGGAGTGTGCTTCTCCCTCTGCCCCTGTCTCTGCCTCTCTCTCTCTCTGTGTCTCTCATGAATAAATAAATAAAATCTTAAAAAAAAATCTGGAGTACAATTCACATAATAAAAATGCTCATATAAGGAACTTATCTTAGTATTAATATATTTTGCTTGGTTACCATCAAACATTTTGTAAAACAATAAGTTAATAGTATGTGTATTTAATTTTACCAAATGCAAATTATAAATCATTCAAATAGAAAAAAATGCCAAGGTTTCACCTCGAAAAATGGTTGCCTTGTAATTTTAAATGTAACTGAAAGACTATTCATCCTAGTGAATTCATAATCTTAATAAAAGTCTTAGGAAAAATTATGTATTCATTATAGAGGGAATACAATATGGGAAGAATAGTTATTTTTTTACATTGCAACATCTGCTTTTATTTAAAAATCACTTTCAGGTATTTTTGTAATATATTTATTGATTAACATTTTTATTAGGTTATAAGTGAAATGGTTGCTATGCTGGTAATGCACATTTTCCCATTACAGTGTCTAAAACATCTAGACTCATAAGATGAATTGGAAAGATGTACCAAAAATAACAAAGAACATTAAGTTAGCACAAGTTAAATGTCATAGTAATATTTGAAACATTCATGAAAATTGTCTACAAGAGTAATACCAGTGGCATTAATACTTAATATAGTATTTATACTCTCTCAGGTTATGTTTAGGTAGATAACAATAGCATGCAGCTAAATGTGCAGTATTTGTATTATCGGTGTCAGTGATTTCAAGGATGTGTGAGGAACTGTCAATACTTTGGTAAAATGTTTATTGTGGAAAAAAAAGAAGCATGACACTCCTCAATATCCCTGCTGGGGTGGTGTCAGAGGAAGCCTAGTGGAGAATTGGGACTTTCACTATTGTCCATTGGTAATGAGGCCACGTCCCACATGTGATACCATGTTACCATGTTATCACTGGAGACCATCTGGGTGGCTAGAACTCACCTTTCTGCTCATTAGAGACAAGGAGTTCCTCACCTCTGGTGTTAACAGAGGCCAAGTGGAAAACTTGGCCTTTTGCCTCCACCTGCAAGTAGAGAAATGGTCTCAACACTTTGGCAACAGCTATGTCAGAAAAAGCTAATTAAAACACAAGAACTTAATAAGACCTAAAGTCTCATTACATACTATAAAAATATCTAGATTTCAATTTAAAAAATCATTTGTTATTCCAAGAACCAGGGAGGTATTGATCTACATGAGAAAGATAAGCGATAGTTGTTAACAGTTTAAAGACAGAGATTTTAGAAATGACAAAGATTTTAATGCTGCATGATAAAAATGCTTCAAAAATGAACACATTTGAAACAATAAAAATATAAAAAGCCTCAACAAAGAAATAGAATACTTCAACAAAGAAACTGACACTATGAAGAATTAAATGGGAAATTTAGAAATGCAACATCTAGTAACTGAAATAAAAAGTTAAGTGGATTGTCTCAACAGGAGAATGATTGGGGCAGTAAAAAGAATCCATGAACTGAGAGAAAAAAGAAAGTTGCCAATCTAAACAACATAGAATAAATTACTAAATTAAATAAAAGATGAGGGGATCCCTGGGTGGCTCAGTGGTTTGGCGCCTGCCTTTGGCCCAGGACACGATCCTGGAGTCCCCGGATCGAGTCCCGCATCCGGCTCCTGGCATGGAGCCTGCTTCTCCCTCTGCCTGTGTCTCTGCCTCTCTCTTTCTCTGTGTCTATCATAAAATAAATAAATTAATTAAAATAAATTTAAAAAATAAAAAAGATGAAAAATGAAAAAAGTTTGAAAGTGTTGTGGAACTATAACAAAAGGTCTAACATTTGTATCTTTGAGTTCTGGAAAGGGAAGAGAAAGAGCACAGGGCTAAAGGGCTAAAACAAAGTACTTGAGGAGCTAATGGCTGAAAACTTTTCAAATTTGGCAAGAAACACAAGATGATTCAAGAAGCTGAGCAAACTCTTAGCCCAAAGAGATTTATGCAAAAACACATCATAATCACACTTCTGAAAACTATAGACAAAGAAAAAATATATTAATAAGTTCAGAGAAAATTGGTACCTTAGCTCTGGGGGAAAGCATTTCAAATCACAGTAGATTTCTCTTGAGAAATCAAGGAAGCCACGAAGAAGTCTCACAATACTTTAAGGAGCTGAAAGGAAAAAAAAAATAACTGCCAACATACTGATTATAAGCCCACTAAATGTATTTTTTAGGAACAAAGGCTAAGTCTAGACATTTTCAGATAAAGGAAAACTTAAGAGAATTTGTTTCCAAGAGATCTACTCTAAAATAATGGCTAACAGATATTCTCTAAACTTAAAATGAAAAGGAAGGAATTTTGGAATATCAGAAAGGAAGAAAGAACATGGTCAGCAAAAACGTGGGTGAATGTAATAGACTTTTCCTTTGTTGATTTTTTTACATTATGTTTGATGATTGAAGCAAAAATTACATTCTCTTATTCTAAATGTATGTAGAAGAAATATTTATACCAATTATATTAAAAATGAGGTTAAAAAAAAGGGATGCCAAAAGTGATAAGATTTCTATTTTTCACTCAATGGAAACACAAGTAGCTTGTGAGAAATTATGCATGCATGATGTAATACCTAGAGCAGTCACTAAAAAATTTATATGAATAGATACACTCAAAAATAATATATAAAGCAAAATGAAATTCTAAAAAATATGTTGAAATTACCTACAGAGTGGTAGAAAAAAGTGAAAACAGATAACTAACAGAAAACAAATAAATGGCAGATTGCATTAACATATCAATAATTAGATTAAACATGAATCATCAAAATATACTAATTGAAGGACAAATATTGGCATAGTGGATTAAAAATGTGACCCAACGATAATGCCTTTTACAAGAAACCTGCTTCAGATATGATGATATAGGTAGGTTGAAAATAAATAATAGAAAAAAATACATATCATGTAAATATTAATTGGAGGAAAGCATCAGTGACTATATTAATATAAGATAAACCCCAGAAAAAACTATCAGAGAATTCATCATTATATAATGATAAAAGGAGCAGTCCACAAAGAAGGCCTAACAATTCTGAATGTATATGCATCAAACAACAGACCTGCAAAATATGTGAGACTAAAAATGATATGATTAAAAGAAGAAATGGATAAATTAACAATTGTCATCAGAGACTTCAACACTTCTCTTTTAAAATTTGATAGAACTAGACTGAAATTAAGGATATAGAGTGATTCAACCACACCATCAAGTAACATGATCTAATGATATTTGTAGAACTCTTCACCCTAAAACAGCAGAATATGCATTCTTCTCAAGTACTTACAGAACATATACCAAGATCATGTATAGGACCATAAAACAAACTTCAACAAATTTAAGAGTTGGTACCACACAGTGATACACTGACCACAAAGGAATTGAACTAGAAATCATTGTCAGAAAGATACCATGAAATTTCAAAACATTTGGAACGAAAACAACATACTTCTAAATAGTCTGTGGGTCAAAGAGGAAGTCTTAAGAGAAATAAAATAAATTATGGACTCTGAAAATGGATATACAACATACCAAAATTTGTAAGACCAAGATAAAGCTGTGCTGAAAGGAAATTTTAAAGCACTAAATGCATATATTAGAAAAGAGGAGAAGGCCTAAATCAGTAGTTTAAGATCCTAATTTAAGAACATAAAAATTAAAGAGCAAACTAAAATCCAAAGCTAGCAGAAGGAACTAAATAATAAACAAAGGAAGAGAAATAAATAATTAAACACATAAAAATAATAGATAAAACCAATAACTGGGACTTTGAAAACAATAATAAAATTAACAAGTCTCTAAGAAGACACACAAAGAAAAAGAAGACACAAATTGCCAGTATCAGAAATGAAAGAGTGGATAGACTGTAGATAGCAAAAGGATAAAAAGAGTAAATACCACAAACAACTTTATGTACATAAAAATGACAACCTAGATTGCCAAGTCCTCTAAAACAAACACCATAATTCATCATTATGGAAAAGATCATTTTAATTGCCTTATGACTGTTAAGAAATTGAATTTGTAATTTGAAGACTACCAAAAATTCTTTCAAGCCAGATGGTTTCACTAGAAAAATCCACCAAATGTTTTAAAATAAGTGAAACAAATTCTACATAATGTCTTCTAAAAAATAGAAGAGGAGAGACTTCTCAACTCTTTTAGAAACTAGTATTACCTTGATATCAAAAACCATACAAAGTATACAAAAAAAACTACAGACTAATATTCCTCATAAATATACATAATGTCTTAAGAAAATACTAGCAAATAGAATACAATAATAGTAAAGATTGTACATTATCAATATACTGTGTTTATTCCAGAGATTAGAGATTGATTTCACTCTGGAAAATACTTGTCAGGCTTTTTAAGAACAAGAAATGTAATTGCTATATGACCTAGCACTAATCTTTTCAGGCATTTACTCTCAAGAAATAAAGATTTATGTTTACAAACAAACCTGTACTTGAGTGCTTTTAGCAGCTTTATTTACAATAGTCAAAACTGGAAAAAAATCCAGATGTATTTCAATGGGTCAATGCTTAAACAACCTATGATATAATATATCCATACTATGAAATACTACTCTGCAGGAGAAAGGAACAGATTATTGGTACATTCAACAACCTGTTTGAATCTCCCAAGAACTATGTATTGAATGAAAAAAACTAATCACAAAGAGTTATGTACTGCATTATTCCATTTCCCTAATGTTCTTTAAATGACAAAATTGTAGAAAAGGAGGACACAATGTTTGCCTGGATTAAGAAGGTGTGGTGGAGGTGGCAGGAAGGTGAATGTGCCTATAAAAGACAACAAGTGAGATCTTTGTGGATATAGGAATATCCTGTGTCTCGACTCTACCCATGTCAGTAATCTGGTTGTGATAATGTTCTATGATGTTACAAGACACTTTCTTTTTTTTTTTTTGGAACTATGTAAAGCATACCTGGATTCTCTGTATTATTTTTTACAATTGCATGTGTATCTATAAGTATTTGAGATAAAGTCTCAATTAAAAAGTATGTCTTAGTTAAGTCTGATTGGATTTTGTAATTAAATAACCTCTCAAATTACACTAATTTCACTTCTGAATAGAGAAAAAATATAGAGGCAAAATAATACAAAGGGTATACTGTGATTGAGTGCTTTAATTGGATGAATGAATGCCATAATTATTCAAAACTACAGGAAGTTTGATTTTCCAGATTTTCAATGGTTAAGGATGTGAAAAGCATTTATATACTTTTATGTATTAAGCATTATAAGAGGGTATTTCATTTCTATAGACTCCTTAGGCATCTAAAATAAATATTAGCAATAAAAGTCTATGTTTCCTTCCTTCAAGTGACATCTTAAGAGTTTCTATAGCTGATGTGTGTGGTTATGCCCACATTTATATAACACAGTAAGTATTTTATACTGTAATAGTGTGCATAAAATAAGACTATAGACAATCACAATTAAGATACATAAAAATAAGACTGGTTGTTGTAAGTTGGGACAAAGAAAAATGATGAATAGTTTTTTGAAGAATATATTAATTTTATCCTAATACAGGGCTGGTCTTTTCTTTTTAATATCTGACTGTGCTTTTAAATTAAAAATAGTGTTCATCTGTGTTTCTGCCTTGCAGAATGCTAAGAGACTTTGGTGTGAAAGCCTAGAATGGATTTAATACGTCATTTGCAGCACTGGCAGCACTGAGAGGAGGAGGTGGCAATAAAAATATAACTGCATAGCAACTCTGGTGAATATGGGGATCTCCCAGCTGGGAGAAACTGGCATATGGCATCTTATGCTATGTGTGAAAGAAACATAATGGGAAAAATCATGCAATTAGACTGAGGGCTATGACAGAGTCACAAATATGTGTGCAAGCCAAAAATGTATGTTGGGATATTCCAAACTTTTCCAAAGAAAAGCATAGAATTCAGTTTTTATATCTGTTCTGGGCACTCTGTGCACTTGCTGACAATCTCCATCCATATTTAGGTACAAGAGGAATAAAGTCACAAATGTCATGAGAAGTAATAAGAACCCTACCAATGTTTTAGCATTCACTATGGGGAGAAAGGCAGTGTTGGATTACTCTATTGAGGGAAAATGTATCCCCCTACTCCTGTAGCATAATCACACATATATTTTCATGTATTAAAGCACCAGGATATTGTTGATAATATAATACAAGGTCATTCAGTATTTATTAACATTGAATAAATATTAATTCTTTTAAATAAGATTATTTTACTTTAACTGTCCAGTGTTATTTGACTTTCCAGTCTTTTTTGACCTCTAATTTAATATATCAAAGTTCTCTTGAATTTACAGATGCAAACTAAGAATTACCCATGGGTCCATTAAATCTTTAAAAGGTATACTGGTGAGGTTTCAGCTGAAATAAGATTGCATGAAAATAATCCAAAACTAAGTAGTTCACCATAAGAAGCATATAAATATTTCTTTCTTTCTCTTAGTTGTGTATTTCTGGTGACCTAGGTTGGGATTACCTGAGGTTAGCTCTTGGCTGAAATTTGGGTTCAATGTTGCTCCATATGTGTTTTCATTCTCTTTGGTCCAGTAATAACCCAGGATGTGTTCTTCCCATGACTCATGGCAGAAGCATAAGGACCTAAATTAACACAAGCATATGTAAAGCCTCTGTTTGAATTGAGCTCTTTAACAGTGCAGTGATCAAAGCAGCCATATGGTCACTAAACATGAATAGGACTGGGCAATAAACTGCACCCACAATATTTGGAGGTACTTTAAAAATTCATGATATTCATAAATCAAATATGGAAAGGAAGTGACTAATTGGAAAAAAAATAACTAAAGAAACAAGAAACAAAGTAGGTAGAAGGTGGTTGTTCAGATGTTCTTTCTAGTAAGGTTGAATCAAATGGTGCAAAATAGTATATAGTTCATTGAATTATTATAATGTTTGCTAAGAGATTTTATCACAAATAGATCCTGAAATTAAATGAATACCCACCATTTGCTTCAATGTGGATGGAACTGGAGGGTATTATGCTGAGTGAAGTAAGTCAATTGGAGAAGCACAATCATATGGTTTCACACATATGGGGAATATAAAAAATAGTGAAAGGGATTATAGGGGAAAGGAGAGAAAATGAGTGGAAAAATCAGAGAGGGTGAAAAACATGAGAGACTCCTAACGCTGGGAAATGAACAAGGGGTAGTGAAAAGGGAGGTGGGCGGGGGTTGTGGTGACTGGGTGACGGGCACTGAGTCAGGGGGCATTTGACGGGATGAGCACTCGGTGTTATACTATATGTTGGCAAATCAAACTCCAATAAAAAATATACAAAAACAAAAGAAAGCTTTATGGTATGTTGAAATGATTTCATAACTTTGTTTCTGTTACTATAGTGAATTGCATTCTTACTATCTTTAAATGTTGACCTGAACTAGTCCTCATGGGATAACACAAATTGTTCATATTTTATCATTTGTCTCCCTCTTGGATTTTATCTTGTTTTATTTTTCTCTCCTTTTTCCCTGCTTCTCTGTTGTGTTTGTTAAATTCCACATATGAATGAAATCATATAATTGTTTTTCTCTGATGGAGTTATTTTGTCTAGCATAATACCCTGTAGTTCCATCCATGTCATTGCAAATGGCAAGATTTCTTTCTCTTTGATGGATGAGTTATATATATATATATTGACAACTATATATATATTGACCATATATATATATATATACACACACACACACACACACATATATGTGTCATATATATACACATACACATCACATCTGCTTTATCCATCTGTCGATGGACATCTGGGCTCTTTCCATAGTTTGGCTATTGTGGACATTATTGCTATAAACATTGGGGTACAGGTGTCCCGCCGTTTCACTGCATCAGTATCTTTGGGGTAAATACCTAGTAGTGCAATTGATGGGTAGTAGGGTAGCTATATTTTTAACTTCTTGAGGAAACTCTATACTGTTTTCCAGAGTGGCTGCACCAGCTTGCATTCCCACCTACAGTGTAAGAGGATTCGCCTTTCTCCACATCTTCACCAACATCTGTTGTTTCCTGAATTGTCGATTTTAGCCATTCTGACTGGTGTGAGGTGGTATCTCCTGTGGTTTTGATTTGTGTTTTCTTGATGCCAGATGATTTTGAACACTTTTTCATGTGTCTATTGTTCATTTGAATGTCTTCTTTGGAGAAATGTCTGGGGATTTGAGATACTAGCCCTTTATCTGATATGTCAATTTGCAGATATCTTCTCCCATTCATTCAGTTGTCTCTTGGTTTTGTTGACTGTTTCCTTTGCTGTGCAAAAGTGCCTTATCTCGATGAAGTCCCAATAGTTCATTTTTGCTTTTGTTTCCCTTGCCTTTGGAGATGTGTCTAGCAAGTTGTTGCTGTGGCTGAGATCAAAGAGGTTGTGTTCTCCTCTAGGATTTTGATGGACTCCTGTTTCACATTTAGGTCTTTCATCCATTTTGAGTTTATCTTTGTATATGATGGTCCAGTTTCATTCTTCTGCATGTGGTGTCCAATTTTCCCAGCACCATTTGTTGAAGACACTGTCTTTTTTTCCATTGGATATTCTTTGGTAGTTTATCGAAGATTAGTTGACCATAGAGTTGAGGGTCCATTTTTGGTTCTGTATTCTGTTCTACGGATGTATGTATCTGTTTTATTTTTTTTTGTTAGTACCATATTGTCTTGATGATCACAGCTTTGTAATATAGCTTGAAGCCCAGAATTGTGATGCCACCAGCTTTGGTTTTCTTTTTCAACCTTCCTTTGCCTATTTGGGGGGTCTTTTCTGGTTCCATACAAATTTTAGGATTTTTTTTGACCCTGTGAAAAAATATGTTGATGGTATTTTAATAGGGATTGCACTGAATGTATCAATTGCTTTGGGTAGAATAGACATTATAACAATATTTGTTCTGGTAGCATAGACATTGTAACAATATGTGTTTCTAATACATGAGTGTGGAATGATTTCCATTTCTTTGTGTCTTCATCAATTTATTTCATAAGTGTTCTATAGTTTTCAGAGGACAGATCCTTGACCCCTTTGATTAGTTTTATTCCTAGGTATCTTATGGTTTTTGATGCAGTGGTAAATGGGATTGACTCCTTAATTTATCTTTCTTCTTTGTTAGTGTATAGAAATGCAACTGATTTCTGTATATTCCATATCCTGCCACTTTGCTGAATTCCTATATGAGTTCTAGCAATTTTGGGTTGGAGTCTTTTGGGTTTTCCACATATGTATCAGGTCATCTGGGAAGAGTGAAAATTTGACTTCTTCTTTGATGATTTGGATGTGTTTTTTTTTTTTCTTTTTTGTTGTCTGATTGCTGAGGCTAGGACTTGTAGTACTGTGTTGAACAATGGTGGTTAGAGTGGACATCTCTGTTGTGTTCCTGACCTTCAGGGAAAAGCTCTCAATTTTCCCCCTTGAAAATATTTATTGTGGGCTTTTTGTATACAGTTTTTATGATATTATGTTCCCTCTATCCCTACACTATGGAAAGTTTTAATCAAGAAAGGATGCTTCTTCTGCATCAGTTGAGAGGATCATATGGTTCTTGTCCCTTTTATTCATGTGTTGTATCACGTGGATTGAGTTGCTGATGTTGAACCATTCTTGCAGCCCAGGAATAAATCCCACTTGGTTGTGGTGAATAAGCCTTTGAGTTTACTGTTGGATCCTGTTGGCTAGAATCTTGGTGAGCATTTTGGCATCCATGTTCATCAGGGGTATTGGTCTATAGTTCTCCTTTTTGGTGTGGTCTTTGTCTGGTTTTGGGATCAAGATGATGCTGGTCTCATAGAACTAGTTTGGGGGTCTTCCTTCCATTTTTTATTTTTTGAAATAGCTTCAGGAGAATAAATATTAGTTCTTCTTTAAAATTTGGTAGAATTCTCCTGGGAAACCATCTGACCGTAGACTATTGTTTGTTGGGTGATTTTTTTTTTTTAATTACTGCTTCAATTTTCTTGCTGGTTATGGATCTGTGCAGGTTTCCTATGTCTTCCTGTTTCAGTTTGGTGGTTTATATGTCTCTAGGAATGCATCCATTTTTTCCAGATTGCCTAATTTGTTGGCATATAGTTGTTCATAGTATGTTCTTATAATTGTTTGTATTTTTTTTTGATGTTGGTTGTATTTCTCCTCTTTTATCATGATGTTATTAATTTGGGTCCTTTTCTCTCTCTCTCTCTCCCTCTTTATAAGTCTAGTTTATCAATCCTATTAATTCATTCGAAGAACCAGCTCCTAGTTTAGTTGATCTGTTCTATTGTTCTTTTGGTTTCTGATTCATTGATTTATGCTCTAATCTTTATTAATTCTTGTCTTCTACTTCGTTTAGGTTTTATTTGCTATTCTTTCTGTTGCTCATTTAGGTGTAATATTAGGTTATATATTTGAGACTTTTCTTATTTCCTGAGAAAGGCTTGTATTGCTATATACTTCCCTCTTAGGATCACCTTTGCTGAATCCCAAAAGTTTTGAGCAGTTGTTTTCGTACTCTGCGAAAGATTAATTTACTGCATAGTTGTGGCTTTCTTTCTGGGTTTTCTGTTCTTTTCCACTGATCTGTGTGGGTTTTATTGTGCCAGTAATAAACTGTCTTGATCACTAGAACTTTGAAATAGAATTTGAAACCTGGAGTTGTGATGCCTCCAGCTTTACAGATTTTAATGTCAATTTCATTATGGCCATAAAAAATGAAACGAGGAATATCCTCTCTCTCTCTCTTTTTTATTGTCTTGAGTTTTGAGAAGATTAATGTTATATCATGTTAAAATTTTTGAAGAAACTTAAAAAGAAACTTTCATGGCCTTATACTTCATTACAGGAATATATTAAACTCTATCTTGATTTCTTTAATAAAATAGACTGTGCATATGCCAATTTTGGTATGTGGTGTATTTTAAGGAATTTTTCACTTTTTGGCTAAATTTCTTTAGAGTCTACTTTTATTTATTTTTTTTAATGTTTGTAGAATTGCTGTAATGTCTCTTTTTTCATTCTTCATATTCATGATTTGTTATTTTTTTTCTCCATTAGTCTTGCTGGAGGCTTATTGAGTATATTTGTCTTCTCAATTATCCAGTATTTACAAGTGTCTATTTTCTCTATTGTACACGTTTTTTCTTTTTCATTAATATCTGCTGTTGTTTTATTATTTCCATTCATCAATCTTGTTTTAATTTGATGTTCTAGTATTCAAAAGCTGTTTGAAATGGATTCTTCTTTTTAAAAAATATTTACTTATTTATTCTACAGAGCACATGCAAATGTGGGGAGAAGTCGAGGGAGGTAAAGAGAGAGAATCTCAAACAGATTTACTATTGAGTGTGGAGGCTAGTGTGAGCTCTACCCCACTACCCTGAAATCATGATGTGAGACAAAATCAAGAGTCTGACACTTAATGAATTGAGTTACCTGGTGTGCTGAAAATGGATTCTTGTATCAATTTCCAAGCTTTATTTCTTTCATTTGAATTTTAGTCCCTAATTTTTTTCCTAAGAACTGAGTTAGTTGTATATCTCAAGGATTTTTCCATGTAAAATTTCATTTATCATTCAATTAAAATATTTCTTAATGCTCATTGTCTTATCTACTTTAGCCATTGTGTTATTTAGAAGTCAATTCTTACATTCCAAACATCTTAGGGTTTCCTAGACATCGTTTTTGTTACAGATTTCTTGTTTATTCTACTTTGATCAATAAACATTTTTGAGGATTTCTTTATGTTCAAGACATTATTGGGATCCCTGGGTGGCGCAGCGGTTTGGCGCCTGCCTTTGGCCCAGGGCGCGATCCTGGAGACCCGGGATCGAATCCCACGTCGGGCTCCCGGTGCATGGAGCCTGCTTCTCCCTCTGCCTGTGTCTCTGCCTCTCTCTCTCTCTCTCTGCGTGACTATCATAAATAAATAAAAAATAAAATAAAAAATAAAAAAATAAAAAAAATAAAAAGACATTATTATGTTTGGTAGTTTGTGTGCATGTGACAAGAATGTGCATTCTGGCTTTTGTTGATCCTGATATTCTTTCTATATATGTATTTTGAGGTGTATATTGAAGTGAATCTTTTAATTGGGTTGTTCACATTTTCTAGTCATGTATACACTTTTTTTCTATTTTATTAATTTACCATGAAATGAATGAGTTTCTCTATTTCATAACTTCTGACTTTGGGTTATTAGATGCATATAGATTTAGAATGTCTGTCTGAAAGAGTGAGCTTTTATTATTTTGGCATTCACTTTTATATTTAAATATGTTTTTGTCTCCATGTGTCCTGTGTCTAATATTAGTACAGCTGAACTGGTATTCATTTGGTTACTATTTCATATCATACACTTTTGGATCAAATTCTACTTTTATGTATTCTTAAATTTATATACTCTGCCTCTTATGTGCAGTATAATGTTTTGAAATCCAATTTGATCGTTTAGTCCATTTACATATTATTGTAGAGATAACTGAATTTATTTTATTTTATGATTTTATTTTCAGATAATCTGTCCATCCAATATGGGGCTCAAACTTTTACAATCCTGAGATCAAGAGTCTCCTGCTCTACTGACTGAGCCAGTCAGGCACCCCAGAGATAATTGAATTTAAATCTGTTCTCTTTGCTCCATATTGATTTTTACCCCCTTCCACTTTCAGGGTTAGTAATTTATTTTTAAAATTATACAACTTTACTTTTATAATTCTTTTATTAATAACATGCATTCTTGACTTATTCAAACTCAAAATAGGGGATCCCTGGGTGGCTCAGTGGTTTAGTGCCTGCCTTTGGCCCAGGGTATGATCCTGGAGTTCTGGGATTGAGTCCCACATCAGGCTCCTTGCATGGAGCCTGCTTCTCCCTCTGCCTATGTCTCTGCCTCTCTCTCTCTCTGTGTGTGTGTGTCTCTCATGAGTGAATAAATAAAATCTTTAAAAAAAAACCTCAAAATGAATTGAGGAGTTTATAACTTTGCTGACAAAGCAAGAATCTTAGAATGCTTAAGTCCATCTGTCTTCCTACAAAATTATATGCTTTGAAGGCATATATTCTAATTTTACATAAATTTTTAACCATAAAATTAACTTTTCCTTCAAATACAGTCAATATTTACTTGTATGTATTACATATTTACCTATATGTAATAGGTATATACTAATATACCATTTTATTTGTTCTACATTCCTTTTTTATTTTTTTCCACTTCCATTTAGCATGATTTTTCTCCTTGCCAGAAGAATTTGCTTTGTACCTTTAGGGAGACTTTTAGTAAGATTTAGCCAGTGATGGGTCCTTTCATTTTTTTTTTTTTTCTGAATAGCACTTTCATGTGACTATATTATTGAAGAACATTATCACTACTAGAGGTGGTGATAGGGGAGGTGGACTGGGGGTGGGGTGACTGGGTGGCGGTCACTAAGGTGGGCACTTGATGGGATGGATGAGCACTAGGTGTTATTCTGTATGTTGGCAAATTGAACACCAATAAAAAATAAATTTATTATTAAAAAACAAATCTAATTTGACATTTGTTTTCTTTTACCACTTTAAACTGTTTCATATTTTTCTGACTTCCATAACTTTTATTGGAAAGTAAGCCACAAATTTATTGTTCTTCTTTATAGGTAGTATGCAGTATGCTTGTTCTGTCTTTGGTTGCTTGCTTTCTTCTCTTTCTTTAGTTTTTAGTAGTTTGCCTAAGTTTTTCTTGGTGGTGTTGGGTTTGTTTGATTTGTATTTTTCCTTCTACAATTCTTGAGCTACTTGAAAACTCTAACTAGTTGTTTTTTTTTCAGTTTTGGAAAATTTTTGGCTAATATTATTTCAACTATTGTTTTTACCCCATCCTTTCTTTTTCCTCCTTTTGAAACTCTTTTTACAGATATTTTAGACCTTCTCATTATAGTCCAGAAGTCTCTTATCTTCTTTTTCAGTTGGTCTTACCTTTCTAACTCTATTCTTAGTGTGGATATATTCTATTGAATTATCATCATTTAATTAATCCTTTCATCTGCTACATTTCATCTGTTTTTAAACCTAAATACTACATTCCCATCATTACTTTTGGTAATTTAAGTCCTAATTTTTGCAATTAATATTTTTATATGACCTGGGTTCTCTGGTTTAATTTCCTATCTTATAATTTACTTCATTAACATAATAAGTATAATTATTTTAAAGCTGAAGTTTAAAACCCTAATGCTATTTATATTACTTGAAGTTTATTTCTGTGATGTCCCAACCACCCCTCTCTCCTGTGATATTTGATCAGGTGAGCCTAAAAAATGCTTTGTGTGATACTATGTTTCAGACATTGTTTGCAGAAATTTTAGTAAGCTCTGGATATTATTTGTATGTTACTTGTTGCATGTTTTTGAATACTATTTATCAATTTAAGTGAAATATTCTATTATTAGTTTTCTACTGATTTAAAAATTATGAAATGTGATTGAGCTTGGGAAGATGGCAGAAAGGAGGACCTTAAGCTCACCCAGTCCCAAGTTTATAACTTGAAATTACTCACATCCATGTAAACAAGCTGGAGAGCAATCTAAAGGCTGGCAGAACAAACTCTACAACTAAATGCAGAGAAAAAGTCACATCTGAGAGGTTAAGAAGGGCAGAAGAAGTGGTTGGGAGTTGCCCACAGGAAGAAGGAGCTGTGCCCAAGAAATGGGGAAAGAAACGGTCCCTTGCACCAGGGAGCTCACATGGGCAAGACAAACCACACAAAGTCTGGCTTTGAAACTCAGAAAGGCTGAATTCCATGTGGTTGTATAACCAGTGGGACTTGGAGCTTGAAGCTTTACAAGTCATCTAACTCAGCACTGATTAAGCCACAATTTGCACAATTCCTAGGGCAAATAGGAGAGAGATCTCTTTATACAGACTTCAGAGCATTTGGGAGACTTCCTCAGGAATAGAGGAGCTGACGGATGCCATTTTCCTCCTTTATCCCTCTGCATAAACACAGGGCTATCTGCAGAAAGCAGCACTTTACAGAAAATTACTATCTAACCTGTTAGCAGCGCACTCAAACCACACATTCTCCTGAGGACTCTTGCACTCAAAGCCTTCTAGTCTAGGCCCTGGACTCAGCACAGATTTTGCTTTCACTGCTGCCTTACCTCTGAGCCTTTCTATGCTCCAATACCCTAGAACCTGCCTACCTGGGTCTCACTAACTCCACGGAGAGCAAGCACAGCCCACAGCAAGCGGAGAGTAGATTCAGATGTCTGGCCTGAAATAAAAGGTAGACTCAGACACAGTAGCAGGATACTAACAACACACATAGACAACTGTTCTGAAGTGCCAGGTTCTGGTTAACGGGGACACTGCACTGCATGGTACTTGTACGACCTCTTCTTCATAAAGCTACTGCTTTCAAGAGCAGATATAGCTGACTTTTCTAACACAGAGAAACAGAGAGGTAGACAAAGTGATAAGACAAAGAAATGTGTTCCAAGTAAAAGAACAGCACAAAATCACAGCAAGAGATTAAGCAAAACAGAAATATGTAGTATGCCTGATAGAGAATTTAAAGTAATGATGATAAAGATACTCATTGGATTTCAGTAAAGGGTGGAGGACATCACTGAGACATTTATCAAAAAAATAAAAAATGACTCCCAAGAGGGCGGACCTACTGGGCTCCATCCTGAGCTCCATGGAGAAGCCACCCAGCCTCGGGGACCAGGAGTCTTCAGGGCAAGGCCCAAGAGCAGGCTGCGCACCTGAAGAAACTACAGGAGCAAGAGAAACAGCAGAAAGTGGAGTTTCATAAAGGGAAGGAGAAAGAAGTATCGGATTTCATGCAAGACAGAGCGCAGATCAAGAAAAAGTTTCAGCCAATGAACAAGATAGGAGCATCCTACACGATGTCGTGGAAGTGGCTGGCCTAACGTCCTTCTCTTTCCAGGAAGATGACAAGAGTCGCTTACATAATCTTCAAAAAGGAGTTTGCGCCGTCAGACGAGGAGCTGGACTCCTACCGCCGGGGCGAGGAATGGGACCCCCAGAAGGCTGAGGAAAAACGGAAGCCGAAGGAGCTGGCCCAGCGGCAAGAGGAGGAGGTGGCACAGCAGGGCCCGGTGGTGGTGAGCCCTGCTAGTAACTACAAAGACAAGAACACCACCTCATCCGCTGGGGGCAGCCAAGGACGCCGCCCACATGTTGCAGGCAACAAGACCTATGGCTAGCCTGTGGCCAACAAGAGGGACACGTGCTCCATTGAAGAGGCCATGAACGAGATCCGGGCCAAGAAGCACCTGCGGCAGAGCGGGGAAGAGTTGTCACTCGCGTGCTAGGCACCGCGGCCCCGGGGGCAGGCGCGGGGCAGGGTGGAGGGCAGGGGGCAGGGGGACCGGCTGCTGCTGCTAGAACCTATCCTGGAGCCCCAGCTCCGCACTGACCCTGACAGCCGTGCCTCTGGCTTGGGGGGTGGGGGGGGGGAGGGTGTGCGACGTGTCACTGCAGGAGCTTGGACGAGTGTGCGGCATGCGTGTGCGCAAGTGTGTGAGAGTGTGTGAGTGTGCAGGTGGGTATTTAACGTGTATTATTCTTCTTTCTCCTTGGACTGTCTTCCCCGTGAAAGGGGGCTGGGATGACTTCACATTCAATAAACACTGTTGGTTGGACCTGAAAAAAAAAAAAACAATAAAAATAAAAAAATAATATAGATAAAGAACTCCATAAAAGTAAAAATACAATAAATGGAATAAATAGGTTATAGGAAGCTGAGAAACATAAAAGTGGCCTGGAGGATAGAATAATGGAAAACAAGATGAAGAGGGAAGAGAGAAGTATTTCATAATAAGAATGGACTTGGAGAACTCAATGACTCCATCAAGCATAATAACATTTATATAGCAAGCCTCCCAGGAGGGCATGAGTAAAAAGGGGGCAGAAAATATATTTGAAGAAATAATAGCTGAAAACTTCCCAAATCTGGTGAGGAAACAAGAAATTCAGATTTAGGAGGTATAGATTCCCCCAACAAATTCAACCAATGGAGGTCAACACCAAGACACATAGTAATTAAAAAGGCAAAAAAAAAAAAAAAAAGTCATAAAGAATTTTAAAGGTGCAAGGGAAAAGAAGACAGTTATGTACAAAGGAAACTACATAGGGCTATCAGCTTATTTTTCAGCAGAAATTTTGCAGGCCAGAAGAGGGTGGCATGATATATTCAAAGCACTGAAAAGGAAAAATCTGTAGCCTATCTATTCACCAATAAGGCTATCATTTAGAATAGAGAGATACAGAGTTTCCCAGACAAAAGTTGAAGGCATTATGACCACTAAACCAGGAAACACTGGAACTCTTTCAGTGGAAAGAAAACACCATACATAAGAATAAAAAAAAAAAAAAAGGAAACACAAAAACTAAAAAAATATATCTGTAAAAATCAGTCAAGAGAAGCACAATATGAAATAATTAAAATATGATACCAAATATCTGAAATGTGGAGGGGAGAGGGGTAAAGAATGGGTTCAAAATTAAGCAACTATCAGTTTAATATAGATTGTTATATGCAGAAGATGTTATATATAAACTGAATGGTAAGCAGAAATCCAAAAACAGTAATAGATATGCAAAAATAAAGATTAAGGAATGCAAGTATTTTGCTAAACAAAGTCAACTAATTATGACAAGAGAGAGTAGGAGAAGAAAGGAACAGAGAGGATATAGAAAACAACCAAAAAAAAAAAAATAGAAAACAACCATAAAACAAGTAAGAAAATGGCAATAAATACATACCAATACGTATTTTCAATGTAAATAGACAAATCTCCAATCAAAAGATATAAGATGTTGGAATGAATAAAAATATAAGACCAATTTATATGCTGACTATGAGAGACTCATTTCAGATTTGAAAGGAATGGAGAAACATTTATTATGCAAATAGAAGTGCAAAGAAAGCTAGAGTAGCAATACTTACATCAGACAAAATAGAGTTTAAAACAAAGGCTATAAAAGTGAACAAAAAAGGACTATATAATCATAAATGTTATAATCCAACAAGAAGATACAACAATGATAAATAGGGCAGTCCCAGTGGCTTAGTGGTTTAGTGCCACTTTCAGCCCAGGGTGTGATCCTGGAGACCTGGGATTGAGTCCCACGTCGGGCTCCCTGCATGGAGCCTGCTTCTCCCTCTGCCTGTGTCCCTACCTTTCTCTCTCTGTATCTCTCATGAATAAATAAATAAAATATTTAAAAAATGATAAATATTAATACTTCCAACATGAGAATACCCAAGTACATAAGTCAGTTAATAACAAACATAAAAGAACTAATCGATAACAATAATAATAGTGGACTTTAACATTGACTTACATCTATAGATCATCCAAACAGAAAATCAACAAGGAAAACAGTGGTTTTGAGTGACAGCTTGCATCAGATGGATCTTACAGATGTATTCAGAATGTTTCATTTTAAAACAGCAAAATCAACTTTTAATTTTCATGTGTGCATATGCTATTCTTCAGAATAGATCACATATTAGGCCACAAGCAAGTCTTAAAAAACTCAAAAAGATTGTAATATTACCATGCCCCTCTTTTGACCACATTATGAAAGTAGAAATCATCCACAAGAAGAAAAGTCTGGAAAGCACACAAATATATTGATATTATATGGCATGCTATTAAACAATGAAAAGATCCAAAAGAAATCAAAGACAAAAGCAAAAAATACATAGAGACAAATGAAAATTTAAATACTGTGATTCAAAATCTTTGGGACACAGCAAAAACGTGTTTTAAGGGGGTAGTTTATAGCAATACAGGCCTACCCCCAGGAAGCAAGAAAGATCCCAAATAATCAGCCTAACGTTACATCTAAAGGAGCTATAAACAAACAAAACTCCAAACCAATACAAGTAAGAAAATAGTAAAGTTGAGAGCAGAAATAAACTAGAATCAAAACAAAACAAAACAACAAAACAAAAAACAAACAAAACCCCATCAATATAACAGATCAATGAAACCAGTATCTGATTCTTTGAAAAGATCACCGAAACCAATAAACCTTTTCCTAAATTCATTAAAAAACCAATAAAATAAACCTTTTCCTAGATTCATTAAAAAGAAGGATAAAGGGAGGAGAGAGAGAGAGAAAGAGAGAGAGAACTCAAATATCAGAAATAAAAGGGGAGAAATAGCTAGTGAAACCACAGAAATACAAAAGAATGTGAGAGAACATTTTGAAAAATTATATGCCCACAAATTCGACAATTTAAAAGAAACATACATTTTTAAGAACATATGACCTCCCAAGGTTGAATCAGGGAGAAGTAAAAAAATTTAAGCAGACTGACAACCAGCAATAAAATTGAATCAGTAATAAAAAAAACTCTCAGCAAATAAAAGTGCCAGACCAGATGGCTTCAGAGATGAATTCAATCAAACATTTAAAGAGAAGTTGAAACTATCTCAAACTATTCCAAAAACTAGAAGAGGAAAGAAAAGTTCCTAATTCATTCTATGAAGCCAGCATTACCCTCATACCAAAACCAGATAAAGACACTACAAAAAAAGGGAGAACTACAGGCCAACATTTCTTATGAACATAAATATAAAATTCCTCAACAAAATACCGAATCCAATGATACATGAAAAGAATCTTTCACTATGATAAAATGAGATTTATCCCTGGGATGCAAAGGAAGTTCAATATTCACAATGTTAAACATCACGTTAAAAAAACAAAAAACAAAAAACAAAACATCACGTTAATAAAAGAAGGAATGAATACCATATGATCATTTCAATTGATGTAGAGAAAACATTTAACACAGTACCATACGATGCATGATAAACGCCCTCAACAAAATAGGGTTAGAGGGAACATACTTCAGCATAATACAGGCCATATATGAAAAACTCACAGCTAACAGCAGACTGAGTGGGGAAAAACTGAAATTGTTTCCCCTAAGGTCAGGAATAAGACAGGAGTATCCAGTATCCAATCTAACCATTGTTATTAAACATAGTGCTAGAAGTCAGAAAGCAGATAAAAAGGAAGGAATAAAAACCATCCAAATTGGCAAGGAAGAAGTAAAACTTTCAAACTTGCAGTATTTGGAGATGCCATGATACTATGTTGAAAACCCTAAAGATTCCACTAGTACACCATGAAAAGTGATAAATAATTTGTTGAAGTTGCAGGATATAAAATCTACATATGGAACTCCATGGCGTTTTTATACACTAATATTGAAGCAACATAAAGAAATTGAGGAAGGAATTCCATTTACAATTGCATGAAAGATAATAACATACCTAGGAATAAACTTAACCAAGGAGGTGAAAGATTGGTACTCTGAAAATTGTAAAACATTCATAAAAGATATTGAAAACAGCACAAACAAGTGGAAAGACATCCCATGCTCATGGATTGGAAATAACAATATTGTTAAAATGTCCATACTACCCAAAGCAATCTATACATTTAATGCAATCCCTTTCAAAATGTCAATAACGTTTTTTCACAGAAATAGAACAAAATATCCTAAAATTTGAGCAGAACCACAGAAATCACAGAGTAACCAACATAATCTTGGATGAGGAAAAGCTGGAGGCATCACAATTCCACATTTCAAATTATAAAACAAATTGTCAGTAATCATAATGGTATGGTACTGGCACAAAAATAGGCTTATAGATCAAGGGGTAGACTAAAGACACAGAAATAAACACACATTTATATGGGCAATACATCTTTGACAAAGGAGGAAAGAGCATGCAATGGGAAAAAGTCTCTTTAACAAATGTTGTTGGGAGAAGTAGATAGCTACATGCAAAATAATGATACTGGAACTGGCTTACACCATACAGAAAGATAAATTCAAAATGGGTTAAAGACCTAAATGTGAGGCTGAAAATATAAAAATTTTGGAAGAGAGCACAGACAGTTAATTTCTCTAACATCAGACATAGCAACATTTTTCTAGATATATCTCCTAAGGGAAGGGAAACAAACAAACAAACAAAAAAACTCTTGGGACTACATCAAAATAAAAGCTTTTGCACAATGAAGGAAACAACAAAAGTAAAAGGTGACCGATGGAATGGGGAAGATGTTTGCAAATGACATATCTGATACAGGATTAGTATCCAAAATATATAAATAATTTGGAAAACTCAACACATATACACATACACAAAACAAATTAAATGGATAGAAGACATGAATAGACATTTCTCCAAAGACATCCAGATAGCCAAGACACATGTGAAGATGCTCAATATCATGAGTCATCAAGGAAATGCAAATCAAAACTAATACTATATCAACTCGCACCTGTCAAAATGGCTAAAGTAAAAAACACAAGGAACAAGAAGTGTTAGTGAGGATTGGAAAAAAGGGAACCCTTTTACTGTTGGTAGAAATGCAAACTTTTGCAGCCACTGTGGAAGACACTATTAAAGTTCCTCAAAAAGTTAAAAATGGAACTACTCAATGATCCAGTAATTGCACTACTGAGTACCCAAAGAATCCCCCTTGCAAAAAAGAAACCCACCAAAAAACAAAAAACAAATTCAAAGGAACATATGTACCCCTATATTTATAGTCGCATTATTTACAATAGCCAAGTTATGGAGGCAGTCCAAGTGTCTGTTGATAGATGTATAGATGTAAAGAAGAAGTGGTATATATGCACAATGGAATACTACTCAGCCATAAAAAAGAATGAAATGTTTCCATTTGCAACAGCACAGATGGAGCTAGAGAGTATTATACTAAGTGAAATAAGACAGTCTGAGAAAGACAGATACCATATGATTTCATTCATATGTAGAGTTTAAGAAACAAAACAAATGAACAAAGGAAAAAAAAAGAACCCAAAATATAAACTCTTAACTATAGAGAACAAACTGATGGTTAACAGAGAGGAGGCGGATGAAATAGGTGAAGGGGAGTAAGAGTACTTATCTTGATGAACATTGAGTAATGTATCAAATTGTTGAATCACTGTATTGTTCTCCTAAAATTAATATAACATGGTATTTTAACTATATTGGGATTAAAGTAAAAACAATAAAGAATTATGGAATGTATTAGAGTTTATCAAGTGTTTATTCATAATTAGTTGAGATAATTTGTGAGTCACATTAATGAATTTTTATATTTCATGGAGCGTAGATAACATACTATAAAACTTAGCCTTTTAAACTATATACAATTTAGTGCTTTTTCATATACTCACAAAGATGTGTGATCATCATCATTATTGAAATCAAGAACATTTTCATCACTTCAAAGAGACATATACTCATAATTCTTCCATGAAATCCCCTCTCACTCCTTCAACGATACTAAACTACTTTTCATCTTCATGAGTTTGCTTATCTTGGACATTTCAAATAAATGGAATCATGTGACTTGCCTTTTGTGAATGGCTTCCTTCGTTTAACATAAATTTTCAAGATTCACCTATGTTTAGAATGTGTCAATATTTTTTAGATGAGTGAATAAAATTCATTCTATGGACTTGCCATGTTTTACTTATCTGTCCATCATTTTAAGGACATTTGAGTTATTTCTACATTTTGGCTATTTTTAATAATGTAGCTATAAATATTCATATATAAGTTAAAATTTTTTAAGACAATTCTTTAGAGTTTTATGTTTACAACAAGATTGAGTAGAAGATACATTTATTTTCCATATACCCCTTGCCTTCATATATATGTAGCCTCCCCATTATCAACATCACACACCAAAATGATACATTTTTACTGAGGATGAAACTATGCTGATACATTTTAATAACTCAAAGTACATAGTTTAAGTTTACTGTAGGATTCACTCTTGATGTTGTACATCCCATAGGTTTAGACAAACGTTTAATGACATATTGAAGCTGGAAGGCTTGGTTCTTCTTGTCTCACAGAGTTGAAGAATAAATCTTGCGGACAAAGAAGAGTAAAGCTATAGAAGTTTATTAAGCAAAGATAGAGAAAGCTCTCAGAAATGAGAGGGGTCCAGATTATATCATCTGCAATTATAGACAGTTTTTAATTCATGTCTTCCAATCTGGATGCTTTTTAAGTATGTTTTTTTGCATAATTTTCTTACATAGAACCTCTAGTACAATGTTGAGTAGAAGTGGTGAGAGTGGATATCCTTATATTCTGTTGATCATAAGGGAAAGTACTTGGTCATTTATCACTAAGCATGGTGTTTTTTTGTTTTGTTTTGTTTTGTTTTTATAGATGTTATTAAGGAAATCCTTCTGGTTTTAGTTTCTTGAATGGTATTTTTTTTTCTTTCAATCATAAAACGGTGTTTGATGTTTGATCTTGTCAAATGCTTTTTCTACATCTCCTGAGATGTGGGCTTCTTTCCATTATCTATTATCTGTCTATCTATTATCTATTGTGATTGATGAGGGATCATAAGGCTAGCTGAGGACAAAGCACAAATGGACGTCCTGCATCCCTGTCTCCCCACTTCTGGGTAGGGTATGTGTGACATTCCTCCAGGAAACTTCCAGCTATCTTAATGTTATGCTTTGCTAAAGGGAAAAACAAACTTAGCTTGTTTGTAGAACAAATATAGAAATAACTCAAAATAGCAATGCCTCCAGTATCCTGAGGTAGTTCTTTAGCATATGGAAGTCCTTTTGGAAACTTCCCTTTTTCATTACCTCCCCCAACCTGTTAGTATATAATCAGTTTCTCCTCACAACCCCAGTGCAGCTCTTTCTGCCCATGGGTCCTGTCCTAGTGCTTTAATAAAATCACCTTTTTGCACCAAAGTCTCAAGAATTCTTTCTTGTCCATGGGCTCTCGATCTTACCCCAACACACCTCACCTGTATTTAAAGTATCAGTGATGACCATATGTTTTTTGACCTTTATTCTATTATTGTGGTGTATTACATTGATTGATTTTTGTATATTGAACCAAACTTGAATTTCTGGGATAAATTCCAATTATTCATGGCATCTATATATATACATATAGCTAGATTTGAAATGTTAATTTTTGTTGGGAATTATATTTATATTCATAAGGGATATTGATCTGCAGTTTTTTTGTTTCTTTAGTTTTGGTTTGTGGATGTCTTTGGACTTTTTATTAGGGTATTATTGGTTATATAGAATGAGTTGAGGGAG
The DNA here is from genome assembly GCF_053574225.1 of Canis aureus. NCBI lineage: Eukaryota > Metazoa > Chordata > Mammalia > Carnivora > Canidae > Canis > Canis aureus. The sequence goes on along the minus strand of NC_135642.1, from coordinate 18,043,532 downwards.
TATTCCCTCTTTTGCCTATAAAAGTTTGTGAAGGATTAGCATTCTTTTATGATACTTTTTATTTCTAGTAATGCCTATTCTTTCATTTCTGATTTTAGTAATTTGATTCTTTTTAATTTTGGTGAACTGATGAGGGAGCAGAAGGCAAGCTGAGGACAAAACACAAGCTTGGGGATGCCTGGGTGGTTCAGTTGGTTGGCTACAAGTCTGACTTAAGCTTGGGTCATGATCTCAGAGTCCTGGGATCAAGCCCCATGTTGGGCTCCCTGCTCAGTGGGGAGCCTGCTTCTCCCTCTCCCTCTGCAGCTCCCCCTCCTTGTGCGCTCTTTCTCTCTGTGTCCAATAAATAATAAAAAAAATATTTTTAAAAAGCCCCAAGCTGACCCTGCAACCCATCCCCAAGGGGATAAATGTGACATCCTCAGGCACTCCTGTCTGCCCTAAAACTAAGGGAAAGGAAAAAAACGAATAGTAAACTGATAAAGATCCTATGTGATAAAAATATTAGGAACATTTTCTGTTCTAGTATTTTGTCTTTGACTCTGGTTCCTGATACTGAGTTTCTAAGTCCCTTGGAATTTCCTGAGTGATAGGAATGACTTTAGTTTAATAAGGTGATTTTTGGGTTTTCTCCTGATAGGAGCTATCACTAGAAAGTCAAAAGCATGGTTAGTAGCTTGGAAGTTTTAGTCTCACATCCCATTCTTCAGAGAGGGCAAAGGACTAGAAATGAAGTTAATGATCAATCATGCCTCCATTATGAAATTTCTATAAAAATCCTCAGATATGGGATTCAGAGAGCTTCCAGTTTGCTAAACACATAAAGGTACTAGGGAAGTGGTGTGTGTGTATACAGGGAATGCATGGAAGCTCCATGTATTTTATCACATATCTTGCTCTACACATCTCTTCCATATGGATGTTCATCTGTGTCCATTATTACATCTCTTTATAATAAACCAATAAAGAGCAAGCAAGCTGCTTTCCTGAGTTCTGTGAGTCACTCTAGCAAATTAATTAAACCTGAGAAGGAGGTGATTGGAATCTCTTATAGCTGATTGTTCAGAAGCATGGGTGACAACATGGATACAGTTGGCTTGTGAAGTGGGTGGGGTGCATTCTTGTGGGTCTGAGCTTTTAATTCATGGGATTTGATACTATATATAGGAGATAGTGTCAGAATTGAGTTAAATTGTAGAATGCCTAGCTGGTGTTGCAGATGCTTGATGTGGGGAAAAAAATAAAAATGAAAACACATATCTGGTGTCAGAAGTGTTTTCAGTGTGACAATATAAGTAAAGGAGAAACACAATGGAGGAGTAGTGTACATTTTCTTTATACCTTTGCTCTTTGGGCTCCATTCCCTTCCAAATCCTTTGTGCTGTTGTTGTCATATAAATTAAATCCTTATCTGTTGTATGCTTACCAACACAGACTTATAATTATTGCTTTATATAGTTGTCTTTTAAACTAGATAAGAGGAAAGAGTTACAAACAAACATTTATACTTTAAAAAAGTTTACCTATATAGTTATATTTACTGGTGCCTATTTATTTATTATTGTTTCACCCTGAAGGATTCTCTTTTGTATTTGTTGTAGGGACGTATGCTAACAATGAACTCTCAGTTTTTGTTTTTTCTGGGAATTATTTTAATTTCTCCTTCATTTGTAAAGGATAATTTTGCCTGATATACAATTCTTGGTTGACAGTCTTTTTCTTTCAGCACCTTAAATATACTATGCCATTGCCTTTTGACTCCCATGGATTCTGATGAGAAATCAGTTTATATCTTATTTATGAACACTTGTATATGACAAGGCACTTCTCTATAGCTGTTGTCAAGATTCTCACTTGTTGGCTTTAAATTGCATAATCATGATGTGTCTAGGTTCAGATTTTTTTTGAATTTACCCCACTTTGAGTTAATTCAGACTTTTGAATATGTAGATTAATGTTTCCATCAAATTTTGAACATTTTTGCTTATTATTTCTTCAATATTCATTTGATCTTTTACTCTACTTTTGGAGCTTTCATTATGTGTATTCTGGTTTTGTTTTATAATTTGCATTTCACGTCTTTATTACTATTCTCTATTTGGTGTGAGACATTACTTTTCATATATTCCCTTTGTTTTTTTGGTATAGTCTCCTTTAGTTTTTTGGACATATTTTGAAAAGCTGATTTAAAGCCTTTGTCAAAAAAAAAATAAATAAATAAAGCCTTTGTCAGATAAGTCCAAAATCTGTGCTTCCTCAGGGACAAAGTCTGATCGCCTTTTTCCGCTTGGTTATGGACCATATTTTCTTGTTTCTTTACATTTCATATATATATATATATATGAATATATATATATTTAAATTGAAAATAGTAATCTCTGTAAACTCTGAAAATCATATTCTTCCTCTTATTGAGGTTTTCGTTTTTGCTGTTTGTTGTAGTGTGTTTGTTTAGTGACTTTTTCTGAACTAATTCTGTAAAGTTTTTATTCTTTGTTATATGAGGTTATGGAGGCTTCAGCTCAGTTATCTTAGTGGTCAGCAGAAGACTGCACAGAGATTTCATGGATACCTGGAACCAGTAATTATTCCAATGTTTGCAAAGGGGCTCTATAGGCATGTTAGTGAATGCACATTTTAATATTCAGCCAGGGAGTTTGCAACTCTGCCTTGGCCTTCACTACCTACTTGTGCAGAGCATCATGATTAGCTAGAAGTTAGGGTATAGGGCCTTTGGCACTCTTTCCTGTGGTAGTACAGTGCCCTGGGAATTCAGAGCGCTGTGTACATGGTATTTTAGATTCCCAGCATTACATCAGAATTTTTTCCAAATCTTCTATTGATGTCTTAGTTGTTTTTTTTTTTTTTTTCCCTTTAAGCTTTTTGGTGAGCCTATTGTGTACTTTGTTTTATCTATCACCTCAAGCCACATCTCAGCATCCATCATGATGTTCAACACTTGTCTCTAGTTGTTTTTGACAAATACTCCCTTTACATTTTACTCACGGGAAAAGGCTATGCACACTATGTCGTTACTCTAAGTCACTTTAAATAAAGATAGCATTGCAAGAGAGACCTTCCAAGGAAACACCAGTAGATCAAATAATAAAAAATTCTCTGTGAATAGAGCTGTAAAAAAGACTCAACCCTTTACTAGTCCCTTCTAGTGACTAGTATGCTTCATTTTCACTGTGGTTGCAGGCTTTTGGCTTTCAAGGCTATTGCAAAGCTCAGGAGGTAGAGCAAGTTAAAATATCACAAACATGCTTACAGAGAATCTATTGCTTTTATTGATGATAAATGCTCTCTAGTTTTCTACAAGTCTTTGGTTAATTCCTTGAGTTCTGCAAAAGTTTATTCTGAAGTTTTTGCCAATGTTCTCCTTGCTTTTGTGGAGGAGGGAATTTTTTGAGGTCCTTACCCCACAATTTTAACTGATGTCACTACTAATAAATTCTTAATATTATGCCATCCCTGAATTCCTGGACCAAGTTCAATGTGTAGTCTATATGTATTGCTGCATTTAAGCTTTGAAATACTTCATTTAGAATTTTTTTGATACTGTTCTTACTCTGTTCTTATCTGGTATTGGTATCTTGGTTTTCTAATTTTAATTGAAGAGAGTAACCAAATAATAATTTAAATTTAGCCATTGTCCTGGTGTTGATATGCATACAGTCTGTAGTCTTGCCTACAATTTGTACAATTAAAATGGAGGTTTTAAACAATGACCTTTAGTTCTATAACAACTAAATCTTTATAAGAATGAAGAATGTGATGCTAAATTTTAGAATAATTTTTATTAGATATTCACATAAATATTTTTCAGCTGATTTGATCTCAAGCATTTCACTTCATCAACATTTTTACTGAGATCCAAAATGATTATTGTACCCATATACATTAAGCTCACCAGTACCTATGGCCAGGCCACTAAGAATACTTAAAAATACTGAGCAGTTCTTCATGTTGAATGTGTCTTTTTAGATCTGAACATTCCAAATTCCAGCCACAGCCCTTTCAATTACTGCAATATCATCATTTTGATACATATATGCCTAAAATTAGTTTTACCTAAAAATTTAATATCATTTCAAAATATACTAGTATAAGTATATTAATAAGATTGTGTGTCCCTGGTATATATCTATCCATTTAGAAATCCTGTCATTAATTATTTCTTTCTCCCCCTAAAATATTCAATTTTGACCATATACTAAATATTAAATGGATCAGTGATGTTATAAGGAAGAATAACACACATTGTCTTTTTCTTTAAGGAATCCAAGACTGGTGAGGAGGCAGGTACATAAACACAATCTTGTAATAAGTGCTGTGCTTTGGGTGACCACGTGAATTGGTTTGCCCAGAGCACTTCTAGGATTATATGTGTTGTCCTAATAAAATTAACTGAATCTTCTCCAAATTTAATAAAAAATCCACCTTGGATGAAAACTATTCTACCTATCTATCATATCCAAAATATTGTGGAAGCAAAAAGTGGACTATCATTTTTGGGGAAAAAAATCTTTATTTTCTATTTATTTTCTGTTTTTCTGTGTACTTACTAAAGTTTGCTCTTTTGCTACAACATCTTAGACCCGGGCAGATTCAGTAATTTCTTATTAACCAACTGTCTTTGGACTTTATTTTCTTCTCCCTGGAGGTCTGGGATTCATCAAAGTGAGGATTTAATCACATAGGCTCAGGCCAAACATACTGTGAGAACATGTTCCATTTGTTACTTGGCTCTGCCAATGCACATAAATCTATCCTGACTTTAGACTGCTTTGTATCAGAGGCAAACATCCATAAAGGACTCTCAGATAATTCTAATAGGGCCTCAGATACATCTGCTGGTGGGTATTTGGTTCCCATTGAGACCCAGGTTCCTGAAATAAAATTCTCAACACCAAAATCTCTATGTTCATGGAAAGTTTAATATAACCCACAAAATACATTAATTTATATTGGTATCTTTTAATTTTTAATTGCAGTAATTCAGAGAAGATTAAAAACAAATACTTGGAAACTTAAAAAAAAATAAATTCCAGGTGTCCTTAAGATGTAGGGCCTGAATAGGGCATTGCAAGCCAGGGTTTTTCCTAGATGATGTCTGTAGTCAGAGGAAACAGAATCAAGAAAATCATTTTAGGGATTGGAAGTTCCTCCATAATATGCATGAAATATCTATGTTAATGCCTTGGTTAATTTTCTTTAAGAATTATTCCTACACCGTGAATTTTTATTTTTGTCTAAATTATGTATATTTGATTTTTGATAGGTAGTTCATATACACAGTGAAAAATTCAAACATTATATAAAACTTGGGAAACAATCTTCAATCTACCTCTGATACCAGCCATATAGTTCTTTCTATTTTATAACAAACAACATTTTCTGTTCCTTAAGTATTTTTGTAAAAATATTTTATGCATATATAATCAAAAACATGCATACATAGTTGTAGATTTTCTTATGGTTTCTTCAAATAGTACTATGGTTTTATTTAATTATTTTACTTATTTAATTTACATGTACATGCTTCCTTGAAACAATCTGGATAAGATTATTGTTTCCATGTAAATTCTCAACATAGTTTATTAAATAATCCAACTTTCCCTTTTAATTTAGATGCCTATTTTGTCATATATTAAGTTCCTACATTTTCCTATTCCATTCCTTTGATGTATCTATACTTTATATGAACAAAACTGTCATATTTTAATTACTTAATATTTATAAAATGTTTTAATATATGCTTGAGCTGATTATTTCTCCATATTCTTCCCTTTTCTTCCCTATTCTGACTTATCTCTGACTATTCTTCCTTGTTTTTTAGGACCTTGGCATCACCTTCCATATGCTTTTGGTGTTTTCATTGCAATCTTGTTAAATTAAAGATTATTTTATGCAAAGCATTAACTAATACAATGTTGACTCTTACTAAAAAAAAATCTGATTTAAGTTTCTAATAGTTTTACTTTGAGTCTCAGGAAAATTTTCAAGTTTTATAGATATAACATCTTACATATTTCTTATTATCTTTACTTCTAATATATTTCAACATTGTTCTATTGAAAATTAATGTTTATTTTATTTATCTTTTAAAATGTTGCTATTTTAATACATGATAATTACAGATTTGTGTGCAACACATTACTATCAGCTCACCCTGTGGAATTCTGTTTGTTACTGGTTTTCAGTATTAGTTATCTTCTTTTGATGTAAAATTTTAGTGTCTGAAAGTAGAGATAATTCCATACTGTTTCTTTTCCCTGCTTTAAATTGCAATGATAGTACCTTAAGAACAATGCTAAATAATAGCAGTAACGATAAACATCTTACCTTGCTTATACATTTTTTGGGAATGTAGTCAGTGTTTTCTCATTATTTGTGATGTTGGCTTTTGAGTTGGTTATATAATCATGTTATTTATGTCCTATTTCATTAAGATTTTTGGAATCAAGCATGGGTAATTAATATTACCAATTCCTGTTAATGATCTATGGGAATTACCTATTTTTCCTAATGAACTATATGCTTAATTATGTATTTCCCTTTGTTTTTATCCATTGTTGCATTTCTAGAAAAAAAATCCCACTTGATTCTTTTTAATGTTCTGCTTCTTTCTGTTTGTTAATATTTTACTTAGAATTTATTATCAATTGTCACGGTGAGATTGCCCACATCTTTTTTTCTTGAAATATTTGTTGCTGCTGCTATTATTTTTAAATTATTATCCTCACTTCACATAAAGAATTTAGAAGCTTTCTCTTTCTGTGCTTTGGAAAAATTTAAATAGCATTAACTTGTCTGGTCTTGAGAGATGTAGATCTCTTCTGAAAACTGTCTTAGCCCAGTGCTTTTCAGGGAGTAGCTCTTTGACACCTTTTTCTTTTTTATGGTTATCTTTTCTGATTTTCTGTTTCTTTACAGTGATTCTTCCATAAATATAAATATTTCTGTAGGGTCAGATGGTTTTGCATATAAATTCTATGAAATATTTAATGATAAGAATATTACTAATATTACAGCTCAGAAAATAGGGATGGTAGGAACACTTCCAAATTCATTTTATATAGAGATGTAATTTATTAGTTGTGTTAGTTAGGCATCTGTATTTTTTGGTTTTTAAAAAATATCCATTTGCTCTGTCATAGATTGAGATTAGTAATTTAAAGTATTTTGCTAATTGATTTCTCTTTGGTTTTTATATGTTTTTAACTCCAATAATCTTTGCTTTATGATTGTTGATGCTTGTGTTATTTGGTAATCATGTCTGTTACTTTATCATAAATTTCACCCTTAATTGCTGAAAGTACCCTACTATAATGTGCTTCGTGTCTTTTTATTTATTAATTTTTTAAGATTTTATTTATTTATTCATGAGTGACAGAGAGAGGCAGTGACACAGGCAGAGGGAGAAGCAGGCTCCATGCAGGGAGCCTGATGTGGGACTCGATTCTGGAGTCCAGGATCATGCCCTGGGCTGAAGGCAGGCGCTAAACCACTGAACCACACAGGGATCCCCTGCTTCATGTCTTTTAAGTGAATTTTTATCTTCATCTGATATAAAGATCATGCCCATTGTTCTTTTTTGTTTGTTTAATTTGCATTTTTTCTTAGATTTTATTTTTTTATTCAAGAGAGACACAGAAGCAGAGAGGCAGAGATACAGGCAGAGGAAGAAGCAGGCTCCACCCAGCAAGCCCGAGGTGGGAATTGATTCTGGGTCTCCAGGATCAGGCCCTGGGTTGTGCTAAACCACTAAGCCACCCGGGCTGCCCTTAATTTGCATTTACAAACATTTCTTTGCAATCTTTTTTATTTATTTTCCAACTCATTTGCTTTGGATTGTGTCTTATAAATAATGTAATTTTTTTTATTTGTAAGGTAATATGAATGTTTTTTACTTTTACTAAGTGAGTATAAGCCATTCACATTTGTTGATATGGCATATATATTTGAGTTATCTCAAGTTTTTTAATCTATTTTTTTTTTTTGTGTTTTGATAACTTGTAAAAATGTTTAATCTGGCTCTTTCTTTGTTTCGTTTTTTAACATATATTTCTCATGATATATATGCATTTTTGCCATAGTGGCTATATTTATAACCATTATGTCATATAATAACCTACATGATCTTTCTTCAGGATTATTTTTTTAAATCGGTCATACCATGTATCTTGTTTGTGCCTCTTGATCTACTTTCCATATTCTTAATCCCTCTTCTAGGTCTAGAAGTCTGACTGTTATGGATCATATCAATAAATTTCCATAATCTCTAGCTTCTGGTTGGGCTCAGTCAATGATGAAATTTGGCAAGAACTAGTATGGGAGAGGAGAGAAAGTCTTAGTCCTTTGACCTACAATCACTGTCTTTCTTATGGTGATTGATAGTACACAACCCTCTCTACTGCTTCTCTCTCATTCTTTCTGGGATGGGATAGTAATTCTGGCTCTTGCTCTATTTCTTGTTATTTCTCTAAACCCATGCACTATAAATTATTACTTTGAAAATAAGCCTACCTCAAATTTTCCTACTTTCAGTATGTCATCTCTTTCCTTTTTTTTTTTTTTTTTTTTAATTTTTATTTATTTATGATAGTCACACAGAGAGAGAGAGAGAGAGGCAGAGACACAGGCAGAGGGAGAAGCAGGCTCCATGCACCGAGAGCCCGATGTGGGATTCGATCCCGGGTCTCCAGGATCGCGCCCTGGGCCAAAGGCAGGCGCCAAACCGCTGCGCCACCCAGGGATCCCTGTCATCTCTTTCCTACTGGACCCCTGACTGCTATAACTATTATAAGCAATGATAAAATAAGCACAATTCCATCTTTTCTCTCCTTCCATTTATCCCACTGACAGATTTTAACTGATTATCATTTTTGTGGATGTCTACCATTGTGCCATTACCTATGCTTACAGCTCTATTACTTGAAAGTCACCTCTATCTTATAAACTCTGAATTCTTGGTATTAAAAATTAAGAACTCTGCACATTTATGCTAGCACTTACATTGCAACCCCCCCCCCCCGCCACACACACACACACTCTCTCCAAACGTTAGTTATGTTTTCTATGTGGTCAGAGCTTCAGTTTATATACTATTCTACTAAACTACCCACTATGTTGTATCATATCGCTGTTCTATTTAAATTTAATGCCTACTGTCATCTCTTTTACTTTAGTTTTATAATTCTCATTGGTTGACTGGAGATCCACTTCTGATACATTTAAGTTACTTCTTAGAAGGGTTGCCAGATAAAATAAAAGACATCTAATTAAGTTTTGAACTTCAGGTAAATAGTGAACTTTTTGTAGTATAAGTATGTCCCAAATATTGCATGAGATGTTCTTATTACTCAGTTTGGCAACCTGCTATCTGGCATATACGCTACTGAGTAACACCCTTAGTGTTAACTATTTGTATAATTTGGAGTCTGTCAAAAAACCCTGTGTTTTGATAGCAATTATTTATGTTCAGTTTTTCTTGGAACACAGTATGTACTTTCAGCATGCTACTTAACATTTTCTTTTATTTCCAGTATTTTTTAAATTATGTACTTACCAAGTAGTACATTAAAGATGACTATAAATTCTGTGCCATCTCTCATCAAAACTGAGTGGTAGGAATATTACCCTACCCTTTGAATCTGGGCTGGCTCTGTGTCTGTTTTTGTCTAGAAGAATGTGATAGAAGTGATACTGTACAATGGGAAACTTCTGCTTTCACCCCTCTTGGAAGCCAGCCACCATAAATAAGTCAAACTACCGTGGGGTGAAGCGGAGGTTAGCCTGTAGGAATGTAAGTCTTTGTGTAAGAACTAACTATATTTGGTACTTGAAATCCAGCTCAGTCACTAGTTGACTGCAGTTGACAGGACAGAGAGCAAAAGAACTGTCCAGCACAACTTTTCCTCATCCTCAGAATCTAAGCAAGTAAAACGGTTCTTATTTTGGGTCACCAAATTCTAGGGTTGTTTGCTACACAGCAATTAAATTATTATATCAAAATTTTAAAAATGTGAGTACTCAGTTTTATAAATGTATAGTATCCTTTTCTCTATCTCCAGTATTTTCTATTTAAATCTTTTAAGCATTTCTTTTTTCAACATCATTGTTTCATTTTGTTCACTTTAAGTTTTTCATTTTGTAATTCATGATCATTTCTGTGTTTGGGGCACTGTCTCTTTCTTCTTGCAGTCCTTTCAAATTTATCTTAATTTCTGTAAGGTTTTATCTCATATTTGTCTTGCACTTCCATTCCTGCATACCGCCTACTCACTGTTAAGCTCTTCTTGATGTTGGCAGTCACTTGGCTGGATTTCTACATTCTGTGTTTTTGTGCTTTGTTTCAGAGAAGCTTTGGCTTGGTGAACTTTTTTTTTTTTTTAACTCATAGTGAAATTTGACCATAATTTTCTATGTCTAGACTTTCTTTCTTTTCTTGTAGTATAGTTGTGCAGATTTTCTGCTATTTTCTTTTTTATTAATCATTGAAGTCACAAAGTGAAATTTTCTCCTCTCCCCTGAACCCCCACCCTCCTCAAGTAACAGCTATTTCCTAAATGTTTAATTTAAAGGAAGGGTGGCTTCCTGGAATTTCCTTTACTTTCAAGGGTTTTGCATGTGAGATCATGTGGTCATTGCTTCTTGCCATCTATTGGTGATAGATATGTAGTTCTGGGATATTTCTCAATGGGATGGCTTCCTTTTCTCTTGAAGCCACTAAGGCAGACTCTTTAATGAAAACATGGCTAGTTTGTCTCATTTTTATTTAGCCCTATTTCCTGTGTATCTCAGACTCTAAACTCATCTAGGATAATTTCAGATAATTAGGATATATACCCTATTTCTGCTCATACAAAGAAAGATTTTAGGATTTATGGCTTCGGATATGTCTTTTATCTGTGAAGAGCATAGGTCACTAGTTTGTTGACATTAGCAGCCTCAGTGTTTGCTCTGCTCATCCTATCAGGAAAATGCCTGCTTGTTTCCACTTTCTCTTATATGAGGTGGGAGGTTTTTATCTGTGTCCTTATTACATAGCTAATGGAGTATGTAGTTATAAAAAAATATTCTTGTTGCCTTTGGATACTTTCAAAAAGAGAAGTAGAGATTATCATATTATCATTATCTTCAAATGGAAATCTCCATAGAAACTTGTCATGTTTCATATTTGTTTTTATTTGTTTTTATTTTGTGATTATATCAAAGATATAAAAAGTGTGGACAAAAGTGTAAAGTAGATGAATAATTTTAAAATATAATAAAATTGACACTATTAAACATAAGCTTAAGAAAAACAAGAAAGTGGCTAATACATAACTCCTAGTGTGGTTTCTCCATTGAATAAATCACTTTCCATTTTTTCATTGCTTTTCTTTGTAGGTTTATCATATATATTATGTTCCAAGACAATATTTTTGAAGTTTTACCTGTTTTTTTCACTTTGTATAAATATATAAAACATACACTTTTGTAACTTATATTTTTAAATGCCTTGTTATATCTTTGAGAATCACCTATGATGACATGTGCATCTGTAGGCCATTCTTTTTTATTGCTGCATTGCATTTCTTTTTTTTAATAAAAAGACTGTATTTATTTATTCATGAGAGACACACACAGAGAGAGGCAGAGACATAGGCAGAGGGAGAAGCAGTCTCCCCACAAGGAGCCTGATACGGGACTCAATCCTGGACCCCAACATCACGCCCTGAGCCAAAGGCAAACTCAACCACTGAGCCACCCAGGTGTCCCATGCTGCATTGTATTTCTTTGTTTGAATGCACAACAATGTATCTATTCTATTCTTGATAGGTACTGGATTGCTTCCAGTTTTAACTCTTCTGAATAGTGAAGATATGAGCCTGTCTTCTTGTAGCATAAAATGTTTTTGTCCAAAGAATGTACATAAGTATGGAATTGTTAAATAAAGATTAGGCTTATCTTCATATTTGTAAGGTAATTCCAAATAATTTCCTAAGGAGATTATACCAATTTATATTACTATAAATAGTATACAAGAGTTCCAATTGCCCTAAAACTTGACCAACCTGTATTCTTATCCAAGTGTATTATTGCTAATATATCAGGTAATTGTGATTTTAATTCATATTTACCTGGACAGTGAGGTTGAACCTTGTTTTCATGAGTATATGTGTATATATATACATAAAATTATATAATTATATATACATATATATATGTATATAGATATGTATATATATGTATATAGATATGTATATACACATCTATATACACATATATATTTCTACCATTAACGCTTCTTCTTTAAAGTACATTTTAATATTTTTCTCTTTTTGCTCTTCTGTGTAAACTTCTTAAATATATATTTTGCCAGCTAATCCACTGTAAATTATATGATTTATAAAAATGTTCTCTCAAATTGTAGTTTACCACTTTATACTGACTATGATTTACTTTGGTGAAAAGGAATTTTTAACTTTAATAAAGTCAAATTTAGCAATTTGTTTCATTTCATAATATTTCAAAGAAATCTTTACCCTAAAACTTGAAGATTTAATGGTTTCCAGAGGCTTTATAGTTTCCCTTCTATTATTATTTCAACTAGCTGGAATTGCTTTTATTTGTGGCTTGAAGTAGGGATCTAATTTTTTTTTTTCTGCAAGGATACTGAATTTTCCTAGCAGCATATTGTGATTTTACAAATATGAGTCTATTTCTGAGATATCTATTATGTTTCTCTGGTCAATTTTTCTATCATGGATTAATATGTCACTGCATAAAAACTACTTGGAATATGTCCCACTCTTTTCTTTAGGTGTAATTGTCTGTAATTGATTCTTATCAATATAAATTTTAAAATATTTTAAGCTTAATTTTTAAAAGAGCCTACTGGGATTGCATCTACTTAAAGTTCAATTTAGAGAAAAAAGGATAATTTTGTAAATAGAGTTTTGATCTCTAAGCATGGCATTGAAATCCATTTGTCTGTCTCTAATATCTTTCAAAAATTTTATGAAAAAGTTTTATAATTCTTTCTAATGTATTTTCTGATCTTTTGTTCATATTCAGTTTTTAACCTGTAACATTTTTACAAACTGAGCACATCTGTATATAAAGTCCCAAATCATAAAATAGAATGTTACTCCAGAGGACCGATTAATATTCTCTTCCAGTAATTATGGCAACTACCATGTGGCTTCTAACAGCATATTTAATTTTGCATTTTTCAGTGCTTTATATACATGGAACCATACATTATATACTCACATGTCTATATTATTTTTGCTCAATTTTATGAGTGTGTCTCTCTCAATTTGGCACCTATGTATGTATATCACAATGTGATTCTAACTAGCATTTCTCTAATGATTAATGAAGGGAACACGAAATCATGAGTTGGGAGCTCTGTTGATATATTCCAAAAATATCAGCTTTTCAGGATAGAAACCAGAGTAGAAATGGTTGAAAAGTGAATCTGGAGGTGTAAGTAGAAAATATCTCACATAGGATGTCTAATAAATAGTTGTGGTGTGATTTTGGAATTTAGAAAAATGGTTGGAGCTAAAAGTATAAATTTGGTAAATATCAGTATATATTTTTTAAGATTTTTATTTATTCATGAGAGACATATATAGAGAGAAAGGCAGAGACACAGACAGAGGGAGATGCAGTTTCCATGCAGGGAGCGGATGTGGGACTCGATCCGGAGTCTCCAGGATCATGCCCTGGGCTGAAAGCAGCACTAAACCGCTGAGCCACTCGGGCTGCCCAGTAAATACCAGTATATGGATTGTATTTGAATCCAAAGAACTCAAAGAAATTTTAGTTTGTGATTATAGACAGAGAAAATGAGATCTAAGATGATTCTGCTACTATTTTGCCACCATTAATATTCAGAGTCCTAGGAAAAGAAGAATTAAAAAAAAAAAAAAACAAGCAGCGAGGTGTGGGAAAAACTGGAATATTGAGTCCTGAAAACCAAGTAAAAACATTATTTCAAGGAGAAAGGAGTGATTAAACATTTCAATGATTTTGATGGAATAAATAGATTGAAGCCTAAAAGTTGACCATTGATATATATGGCAAGATGGAGTCATTATGAGTATGATAAGAGTTATTTCAGTGGAATAGTGTCAAAGAAAGGCTAAATGGAGTATGAATTGAGTGAAGATAATAGGTTTATATGACCCACTTGGGGACTTTTTAAAATAAATTGGAACAGAAAAATGAAGCCTTGATTGGACAAGGTTCTGACCTAAAGCAACTTAATTTTATTTTTATTTTTGTATATGTGTATACATATAACCATTTGTTGGGTATCTCCTGTGGCCTAGATGTGGCTTAATTTACCTTCCTATGTATGTAGAATTAGAATCAACAAGAAAGTGTATAGAACTTACCAAGGTCTTACAGCTGGTAAAACCAGAATTAGGACATAAATGTGGCATCCAAAGTGACACAGTATTTTCTAAAATTAATTAATTAATTTAGAGAGAAAGAGGACACACAGGGGAAGGAAGAGGGAAAGGGAGAGAGAGGATCTATTTCAAGCAGACTATGTGCTGAGTGTGGAGCCCAACTCGGTGTTCTTCCCATGACCCTGAAATCATGACCTGAGCCCAAATCAAGAGTTGGACACTACTGACTGAGCCATCCAGGTGCCTCAAGTTACACTCAATTTAGAAATGAATTAAAATCTTTGTTCATTCTGAAGATGGCAAATATGGGAGAATTAATGCCTCTGTAAAGTTACAGTTTTTCAAATATTTGTGATATTCTTGGTGCTTTTTTTTTCATTTCATTTTTTTACCATAGTAAATGTATTCTTTAATTTCCATTACCTATTTCATCCATACTCCCACCCACCTCCCCTCTGCTAACCAGCAGTTGGTTCTCTGTAGTTGAGTCTTTTTTTTTGTCTCTCTCTCTTTTTTCCCCTTTACTTATTTGTTTTGTTTTGCAAATTCCACGAGTGAAATCATATGGTGTTTGTCTTTTTGTGACTTATTTTAGTTATCATTATACTCTTTACTTGTATCCATGTTGTTACAAAGAGCAAGATACTCTTTTTATGGCTGAATAATATTTCAGTGTGTGTGTGTGTGTGTGTGTGTGTGTGTGTGTGTATCACACGTTCTTTACCATTCATCTCAGTGGATGCTTGGGCTGATTCCATAATTTGGCTATTGTAGATGCTGCTGCTATATACACTGGGGTGTGTTTTCTTTTCTTCTTTTTTTTTTAAAGAGTTTATTTATTCATGAGAGACACAGGAAGAGAAAGGCAGAAACATAGACAGAGGGAGAAGCAGGCTCCCTGTGGGAAAGCCTTATGTGAGACTTGATCCCAGGGTCCTTAGCTGAAGGCAGACGCTTAACCATTGAGTCACTCAGGTATCCCTGGGGTGTATTTTCATGTGGACCTCCTTGAGTTGGATTTTTTGGGGAGAATTTCTGTGCCTCCTGGATCTAGATGTCTGTTTCCTTCCCCAGATTTGGTAAGTTTTCAGCTATTATTTCTTCAAATATTTTTTTTTTTTTGCCCTCTTACCTTTCTATTTTTCTTCTGAGATCCCTACAAGGCAGATGTTATTCTACTTGATGGAGGTCACTGATTTTCTTTTTATTTTATTTTTTTTTTTCACTGATTTTCTTAAGACTATTCTTAATTTGCCTAATTTCCTTTCCTGTCCTTTACTCAGCTTGGTTATTTTCCATTTCTCTATCTTCCAGATCATTAATTTGTCCCTCTGCTTCATCTACCTGCTATTTATTCCATCAAATGTACTTTTAATTTCATTTATCATGTCCTTGATTTCTGATTGTTTTTTTTTAAATCTCTGTATTAATAGTCTCACTGATGATCTACACTCTTTTTTCGAGTCCAGTGAGTATCTTAGGATCATTACTTCAAATTTTCTTTTTTTATTGTTTTTTTTTATTTTTATTTATTTATGATAGTCAGAGAGAGAGAGAGAGAGGCAGAGACATAGGCAGAGGGAGAAGCAGGCTCCATGCACCGGGAGCCCGACGTGGGATTCGATCCCGGGTCTCCAGGATCGCAACCTGGGCCAAAGGCAGGCGCTAAACTGCTGCACCACCCAGGGATCCCAAATTTTCTTTCTTTCTTTCTTTTTTTAAATATTTATTTGAGGGAGAGAGAGAGAGAGAGAGAGAGAGAGAGAGAGAGAGAGAAAGCATGAGCAGTGGGGAGGGGCAAAGGGAGAGGGAGAAGCAGACTCCTGCTGAGCAAGGAGCTCCATGTGGGGCTCGATCCTGACCCTAAGATCATGACCAGGGCTGAAGGCAGACACTTAACTGACTGAGCCACCCAGGTGCCCCTACTTTAAATTTTCTATCAGGCATATAATTTATATCTGTTTTGCTTTGGTCTCTTGAATGGTTTGATCCTCTTCTTTCATTTGGGAGCTATTTCTCTCTCATTTTGTCTGAAATTCTGTGTTGTTTCTCTGTGTTAGAAGAGTTAGCTACTTCTCTTGCTCTTAATGAATAATAGCCTTATGAAGAAGTGGTCTTGTTGTACCTTGAAGTGCATTGTCCCCTATTCCCCAGGGCCTGGCACTTCAGGGAGTGTCACTTATGTATGTTGCATGTGCCTTGCTGTTGAGTCTTTCAGTGTGGCTGTCTGTAGAGGCTCTATTTGCCTATTTTGGGCAGTGTTTGGTCCCCAACAGGATTGGGGCATATTTTAACAAGGTGTTCAGTGGTGTGCTATGAAATGAGAGCTGCCCACTTTGGGCAGGCCTGGAGATGTGGTGTTGGCAGAATTTGTGCTGGTATTTCAGGTAAGGGGTCTGCAGCACTGGGACTAAGGCCAAAATGGCTAGGAAGGGTGGACCTGCTGAAGGGGTCTTGACACAAGCATGGTAGGTAGCCAGTATGGATGCTGGATGTGCTGGTTCTTATAGGTGACTATTGTTTATGGTGGGGCATGGGGGAGGGAAATGGGACCTGCCAGCTCCTTCATTCCTGGAGAGGTTGCCCAATGCTCCTTGTCTGAGACTTGTTCTGAGATGAGCAAATCACTCTCCCTCCAGTCTGCTTCAGGGACTTGTCAACCTGCTGATAGTCAGCTATATCTGCACCGAGTTGTTTGTCATGTTATCTCTTTAAGGGCAAAGACTCTGCTTCCTAATGCTCCTGTGTCTCTCCCAGAGTCAAGACTGCCAGTTTTTAAAATTTCAGGCTTTAAGTGCTGTTGGTTGTAAGAACTCAGGAAATTTGGCCCTTCTCACTTTCAAAGGCATATATTACAGGCATTTATCTGTACAGTTTGTGGGCTTCCTGGTGTGAATGTCTGTTTTCTGCCCTTCTCCCCATCATGCATGGCCAATGTCCATTTTGCTCCCTTACCACCTTTTCACCCTCCCTACCTTCTTCAATGTGGCCTCTTCCCAGTCTTCAGTTGTGGAGTTTCTTCTGCCAGACTTCTTGTTTTCTGGGCTATTTATGCTGATATGAATGTTATCTAGTTGTATCAGTGGGGCGAGGTGAGCTTAGGATCCTATACTATTTTGCCATCTTCCTTAAAAATTACTGATTTTTTGATAAAGATATTTTGTATGCTTTATTTTGAGGTTTTTAAATTTTTTTCTTTAAATTCAATTTATTTAAAATATAGTGTATATTATTAGTTTCAGGGATAGAATTTAGTGATTCATCAGTTACATGTAACACCTAGTGCTCATTATGTCAAGTGCCCTCCTTAATTTCCATCACCCAATTACCCCATCCTCAGCCTCCTCCCCTCCAGCAGCCCTCAGTTTATTTCCTATAGTTAAGAGTCTCTTATGGTTTGTCTCCTTATCTGGTTTTATCTTATTT
Organism: Canis aureus; assembly: GCF_053574225.1. Lineage (NCBI taxonomy): Eukaryota > Metazoa > Chordata > Mammalia > Carnivora > Canidae > Canis > Canis aureus. The sequence goes on along the minus strand of NC_135642.1, from coordinate 18,025,689 downwards.
TATTTTACCTTCTCTTTCCTTATGTTCATGTTTTCTTTCTTAAATTCCACATGTGAGTGAAATCATCTAGTATTTACATTCTCTGACTGATTTATTATGCTTAGCATAATACCCTCCAGTTCCATCTATGTCACTGCAAAAATGGCAAGATTTCTTTCTTTTGATGGCTGAGTAATAATCTACTATATATATATATATATATCTCACATATTCTTTATCCATTTAGCTGTTGATAGACATCTGGGCTCTTTCTGTATTTTTGCTTTTGTGGACATTCCTGCTATAAATATTGGGGTGCATGTGCCCCTTTGAGGCACTATTTTTGTATCCTTTGAATAAATATCTAGTAGTGCAATTGCAAAGTTTTGGATAGTTCTATTTTAACTTTTTGAGGAGCCATCACACTATTTTCCAGAGTGGTATTTTCTATACCACTTTACATTCCCACCAGGAGTGTAAGGTTCCCCTTTATCTACATTCTCACCAACATCTGTTGTTTCCTCAAGTATTAATTTTGACCATTCTGATAGGTGTCTAAGGTGCTATCTTATTGTGATTTTGATTTTATTTCCCTGATGATGAGCAATGATGAGCATTTTTTTTCATGTGTTTGTTAGCCATTTGTTTGTCTTTCTTGGAGAAATGTCTGTTCATGTCTTCCACCCATATCTTGACTAGATTTTTTGTTTTTTTCAGTGCTGATTTTGATAAGTTCTCGATAGGTTTTGAATACTAGACCTTTATCTGATATGTCATATTCGCAAATATCTTCTCCCATTTGGTAGGTTACCTTTAGTTTTGTTGATCGTTTCCTTTGCTGTGAAAAAAAAAAGAAAAGAAAAAGCCTTTTATCCTGATGAAGTCCCAACAATTTATTTTTGGTTTTGTTTCCCTTGCCTTTGGGGACAAGTCTAGCAAGAAGTTGCTGTGGTTGAGGTCGAAGAGGTCCTGCCTGTATTCTCTTCTAGGATTTTGATGGGTTCTTGTTCCACATTTAGGTCTTTCAGCCATTTTGAGTTTATTTTTATGTATGGGAAGAAGATTATGTATTATGTATAAGAAAGTGGTCAAGTTTCATTCTTCTGTATGTGGTGTCCCATTTTCCCGACATCATTTGTTGAAAAGACTGTCTTTTTTCCATTGGAAATTCTTTCTACTTTGTCAAAGATTATTTAATCAAATACTTAAGGGTCCACTTCTGAATTCTCTATTCTATTCCATTGATCTGTGTGTCTGTTTTTGTTTCAGCACCATGTTGTCTTGATGATTACAACTTTGTAATACAGCTTAGAGTCCAGAATTTTGATGTGTACAGGTTTGGTTTTCTTTTTCAACAGTACTTTTCCAGCTCTGTGAAAAAAGCTGGTGGTATTTTGCTGGAGATTACAAAGAATATATAGATTGCTTTGGATAGTATAGACATTTTAACAATATTTGTTCTTCCAACCCTTGAACATGGAATGTTTTTCCATTTCTTGTGTCTTCAATTTCTTTCAAAAATGTTCTATAGTTTTCTGAGTACAGAAAACTTTTATCTCTTTGTTTAGGTTTATTACCAGGTATCTTATGGTTTTTGGTGCAGTTAGAAACAGGATTGATTCTCTGATTTTTCTTTCTTCTGCTTCATTGTTAATGTGTAGAAATGCGAAAGACTTCTTCATATTAATTTTATATCCTGTGATTTTGTTGAATTCCTCAATGAGTTCTAGCAATTTTGGAGTGAAGTCTTTTGAGTTTTCTAAGTGGTTATCATGTTGTCTGTGAAGAGTGGATGTTTCACTTCATTGCTCATTTGGATGCCTTTTATTTCTTTTTGTTGTCTGTGAAGGCTATGACTTCCAGTACTATTTTGAACAACAGTGGTGACAGTGGACATCCCAGTCACATTCCTGACCTTAGGGGAAAGGTCTCAGTTTTTCCCTGTTGAGGATGATATTTACTTCTGGTTTTTCTTATATGGCTTTTATGATATTGAGTTATGTTCCCTCTGTATATTGTGGAGGGTTTTTATTAAGAAAGGATGCTGCTTTTGTCAAATGCTTTTTCTCTATCTATTGATAGGATCATATGTTTCTTTACTCTTATTAATGTGCTATATCATGCTGATTGATTTGTGGATGTTGGACTACCCCTGCAACCCAGGAATAAATCTCACTTGGTCATGGCGAATAATCCTTTTAGTGTACTGTTGGATCCAATTAGCTAGTACCTTGTTGAGAATTTTTGCATTCATGTTTGTCAGGGATATTGGTCTGTAATTCTCCTCTTTAGTGGGGTCTTTGTCTGATTTTGAGATCAAGGTAATGCTGGTCTCATAGAATGAATTTGGAAGCTTTCCTTCCATTTCTATTTTTTGGAACAGTTTTAGAAGAATAGGTATTAATTCTTTTTTTAAATGTTTGGTAGAATTCCCCTGGGAAGCCATCCAGCCCTGGAGTCTTGTTTTTTGGTAGATTTTTTTATTACTAATTCAATTTCTTTGTTGGTTATGGGTCTGTTCAAGTTTTTTATTTCTTCCTGTTTCAGTTTTGGTAGTTTATATGTTTCTAGGAATTTATCCAAACTTCCAGATTGCCTAATTTGTTGGCATATAATTGATCATAATATGTTCTTATAATTGTTTTCATTTTTTTTGTGTTGGTTGTGATCTCTCCTCTTTCATTCATGATTTTATTAGTTTGGGTCCTTCCTTTGATCCTTTTAGCAAGTCTGGTTTGAGGTTTATCAATCTTATTAATTCTTTCAAAGAAACAGCTCCTAGTTTGGTCAATCTTTTCTTCTGGTCTTCTGAATTCTATGTCATTGTTTTCTGTTCTAATCTTTATTATTTCTCTTCTCTTGCTGGATTTAGGCATTATTTGCTTCTCCTTTTCTAACTTCTTTAGATTTAAGGTTAGGTTGTGTATTTGAGACATTTTTTGCTTCTTGAGGAGGACCTGTATTGCTATATACTTTGCTCTTAATTGCCTTTGCTGCATCCCAAAGTTTTTGAACTGTTGTGTTTTCATTTTCATTTGTTTCCATATATCTTTAAAAATTTTTATTAATTTCCTGGTTGACCCATTCATTCTTTAATAGGATATTCTTTAACCATTTATTTGTGATCCTTCCAAATTTTGTCTTGTATTTGACTTCAAGTTTAAAAACATTGTGGTCAGGGGACCCCTGGGTGGCGCAGCGATTTAGCGCCTGCCTTTGGCCCAGGGCGCGATCCTGGAGACTCAGGATCGAATCCCACGTTGGGCTCCCAGTGCATGGAGCCTGCTTCTCCCTCTGCCTGTGTCTCTGCCTCTCTCTCTCTCTCTCTCTCTCTCTGTGTGTGACTATCATAAATAAGTAAATTAAAAAAAAAAACAAACATTGTGGTCAGAAACTATGCATGGCATAATATTAATCTTTTTGTACTGGTTGAAATGTGATTTGTGACCCAGTATGTGATCTAATCTGAAGAATGTTCCATGTGCAGTTGAAAAAAATGTGAATTCTGCTAGTTTAGGATGGAATATCCTGAATATATTTGTTAAGTCCATCTGGTTCAGTGTGTCATTCAAAGTCCTTGTTTCCTTGTTGATCTTCTGCTTAGAAGACCTATTTATTGCTGTGAGTGTGGTGTTAAAGTCCCCTATTATTATTTTATTATTATCTATGAGTATCTTTAAGCTTGTTATCCACTGATTTACATATGGCTTCTCCCAAGTTAAGGGCATAAATATTTACAATTGTTAGATCATCTTATTCAATAGACCCTTTAATTGTTATATCATATCCTTCGTCATTTCTTATTACAATCTTTGATTTAAAATGCGGTTTTTCTGATATACGGATGGGTATTCCAGGTTTCTTTTTGTGTCCATTAGCATGATAAATGGTTCTTCATCCTCTCACTTTCAATCTTTGTGTCTAATACATGTCTCTTTTACGAAGCATATTAATGGGTCTTTTTTTTTGTGTTCTGATATTTTATGTCTTTTGGTTGGAACATTTAGTCCATTTTCATTGAGAGTAATTCTTGAAAAATATTAATATTGTGCCATTGTATTACTTGTAAAATATTTCCTGTTGATTGTCTCTGTTCCTTTTTGGTCTTTTTAATTTGTTTGTTTGTTTATTTAAAGATTTTATTTATTTATTCATAAGAGACACAGAGAGAGAAAGAGAGAGGGAGAGAGGCAGAGGGAGAAGCAGGCTCCATGCAGCAAGCCCAATGTGGGACTCGATCCTGGGTCCCCAGGATCAGGCCCTGGGCTGAAGGCAGCACTAAACTGCTGAGCCACTCAGGCTGCCCTGGTCTTTTTTATTTTGATCTCTCTTTCTACCCAAAGGATCCCCTTTAATAGTTCTTGCAGTGCTTATTTAGGGTTCACAAATTTGTTTAGTTTTTGTCTTGGAAACTCTTTATCTCTCCTTCTGTTTTTAATGATAGCCTTGCTGGATAAAGTATTCTTGGTTGCATGTTTTTGTCATTTCTTACCCTGAATATATCATGCCAGTCCTCTCTGGGCTGCTAGGACTCTGTGGTTAAGTTGGTTGCCAGCCTTATGTGTCTACCCTTGCAGGTTAAGGACCTCTTGTCCTGGGATACTTTCAAGATTTTCTCTTTATCTTTGTAATTTTCAAGTTTCACTATAATATGTTGAGGTGCTGACCTATTTTTGTTGATTTTGAGGGGAGTTCTCTCTGCCTCATGGATTTGAATATCTATTTCCTTCTCAATATTTGGGAAGTTCTCAGCTATAATTTGTTTGAATAAACATCCTGCTCTTCATCTTCTGATACTCTTATAATATGGATATTATTTAATTCTATGGAATCACTGGTTTTCCTAAGGCTACCTTTAGAATCTAATAGTTTTCTTTCCTTCTGTTCATCTCCCTTATTTTCCATAATTTTATCTTCTGTACCACTGATTCACTCTCTGCTTTATTCATCCTTGTTTTTATCGATTCCACTTGGACTGTATTGAATAATAGCATTTTAAATTTTGGCTTGACTAGATTTTAGTTCTTCAAACACAACAATAAGTTATTGTTTAGTGCCTTCTATGCTTTTTTCAAGCTCAGCTTGTATCTTGATAATCATTCTGTTAAATTCTAGTTCAGACATCTTACTTATATTTGTATAATTAAATCCCTGGCTCTGAATATTAAGTCCTGTTCTTCTTTTGGGGTGAATTTCTCTGCCCTGTCATTTTTTTTTCCAGGAAAGAATAGAAGAAAGAAAATGAAAAAAAAACAAAAGCAACAAGAACAACAAAACAAACAAATCTAGATCCTGAGTGTGTTTTGGTCTGCTTGTTTGATCCCAAATTAGAACATTGGGTTCTAATTGTGTTATATATATATATATACACACACACACACATACACACACACAATAAATACAGTGAAAGGAAACAAAGAATAAAAGATACATAATGTATATGTAAAAGAAAAAATAAAGAATAAAGAAGTAAAAAAATAAGAAAATAACTGAAAAAATACTAATAAAAGACTAAAGAATAAAAATAGAAAGAATGCTATATACCACTTTCCCCAAAAACTGAAGATTTACAGCCCTCCATAATCAATAAACTTAGTGAGTGTGAGTGAGTTGTTTGTGCAGGTCTTCTGGGGGAGGAGCCTGTTGTGCTGGTTCTCAGGTCTACTTGCCCTAGTGGAAATGTGCTTCCAGGGCCCAGGGAGCTTGGGCTTGGTGTAAATGGCTCTTGGCTCCACTAGATGGTACTGTTTTGCTCCCTGAAGACTTCAGCACTGATGGGTGGGATGAATAATATGGTGTGGTAGCCTCCTCTCTCTAGCTCCAGAGCTGAAAATTTGTGCCCCCTTCATAGAGGAGCAATCACTCCTCTCCGTGGTTGCCATTAGAGCTCTATGTTCATCTATCCCGTGTCCAAGTGTTTTTATCGCAGCCACACAACTGAGTTTTCAAAACTACAAGTTTTAGGGACTTCTGCAGCTCAGACCCACACTGTTCTGTTCCTAGGGGGTGGGGGGCAGGGGAGTGCTGAGGGGTGCCTCACCTGGCTTCTGCTTTTTGTTGCACCCACTGAGAAATGTTATAACACGATGGTGCAGCAATTTTCAGTTTATGGCAACACAGAGCAGAAAGCCTGCACCTGGACTCACTGTTCTCTGCCAGCTTCTGCACTCCTATGCTTGGGAGCTCTGCTGTACTTAGGCACCAGCCGTTCTTCCTGGGACCCTGGGGATCCTTAGCCCATACTGTCACATCTGGGATTCTGCCCTACTTCACTGCTTGAGCACCTTTAAACTGCGCACATACCCCCTGTAGCAGACTTCTAAAAGTCACAGTTTGGCACCCATTGCTTCTAATACTTTGCATTAGCCTCCATAAGCCAGCCCCCTACCCTCTGCCGTATCTGCAGCTGTATCACATGAGATTCAAGTCTCTGCACCTCCTACCTTCCAAATGTTGGCCACTTTTCTACTTGTAGACTTGCAACATTTGTTTCCTCAGACCTCCAATTGATTTCTCAGGTATTCAGAATGATTTGATAACTATCTAGTTATATTCAAGGGATGAGACAGATGCAGGGTTTCTTTACTCCTCTGCCATCTTAACTCTGCCTGCTGTTTTTATTTTGATTTAAAAAAAATCTATTATGTCCTTAAACTGTGTTGATCCAGAAAATCGAGGGGCAATTGAAGGAGCAATGAACTTAAGTAATCAATAGAAACGGAAAGAATTGTATACAGTACATAAAGAGAGAGGTTGGCATTCAATAAAGTCAGGAGTGGGTTATCTATTAAAGCAGGGAGAAAGGGTATACAGCTACAAATTTAGGTAGAGAACTAGATTTGTCAGTGGGAAGCTGAGGTTATTTAGTTGTGGTTGATTCCATATTTTATATGGTAAAAGAAATGAAGTTAATGTAGAACAGTTAGGGAAAGAATATTGCATATTTGAGAAAAGAGAAAGCATCATGAAGGATCTCAGGGAATACATCATTAGAAAGGGACACTTTCATGGAAAGAAGACAATCATTGTTTTGAAATATGGGGTGGGATCCTTCCCAATGACCTGGGAGAAAAAAAGGTAGGGAACTTGGGTAACCAAAAGTTGGACTGGAGAAATGAAAATGGTAGAAATGAGGAAAATGGAATATTGAAATTATCCTGTAAACTATGTTAATTACTTCACCCACCTTGACTTTAAAAACTGCAAATAGATATGCTAGAGTAAAAAGTTAGTGGTCGGGCACATTTTGGGGAATGTGTACTATCTGATGTTTAACAACACTCTGATATTCTCTTAAGTATTTGAATATATTAAAGATATGGCATTTTATTTGTAGTTCATTGGTTTCCAAACATTTATTAGCTGTTCTCACTTTCTGCTTCTGTTTTATGGGAAAATGCATACTTAGCTCAGACAGTCTTTAACATAGGTACCACAGTGTGTGTCTATGGAAAACTGGAGAGACAACTGCAACTAAGAATAAATCCACTATTCATAGAGATTGAGAGTAATCAAGAGTTATGTCAGAGAGTGTTTAAAATCAATGGATTAGTCAAGTTGGGAAAAATTAAAAATGGTAAATTCAGCCACCTTATCCCCCAAAAAGGGAGAGAGTCAAGGTTTATAAAAAGTCAAAAGACCCATGAAGAGTGGGAGAATTATTAGCATTAATAATTGGATATGTAATTAATATTGGAGTAATAATGTGAAGATAGGGTTGGAAGTTCCCTGTGGTATCCTCTAATTGAGAAGAAACATGGAAAGGAGAGAAGAATCTGCAGAAGAGAGGATGGCTCCAATATTAGGAGAAGAGGTTAATAGAAGGTTAAACCATTGTTAAAGTAGATGTCACAAGATGGTGGCTTTGAACTGAACATCATGGCTTTGATGGACTTGTTTGTCATGAATAGTGTTTAAAATAAATCAATTTAATTTCTAACATCCAAGAACTTTCAGATTCCTTTGTAGGAGTACCACACTTGAATTTCTCCATCTAGCAAATAAGTAAGTAGCTAGAGTTAAGTAGATGCTATTATACTTACGAATATTGTGCACTGTCTTTCTCCAGTTTTCCATGATCCCCAACCAACTAATTTTTCTCATGTTTAGGGTCTGTCTGGCTCCCATCCCTGGTTTATATAAACACACAAAAATAGGGAAGTGTTGTTAATTGCTAGGAGGGGAAGAGACACTCTGTTTTAGATAAATGGTTCTGAACTAATGATATGTCTGACAGTTACTAGTATGGCTATGCTAATAATAGTTTTATGCCTCAATAATAGTGTAATTTCCTACTAACTCCTTCTCCCAATCTTGGAACCATCCTCTGTTCTGCAAATTTTCCACCTCTCACTATGTTTACTCCCAATTAGCGCACATCGAAGGGAACGTCCAAACCTATCTCTATATAATTACCCCAACAGAAATTACCTATGAAAAGAGGTAAGCAGTCACTGTTTCATATATTTCCTGTAAAACCCAATATATACATATAAATATGAAAGAAACTGTAATTATGGCCTTGAGTCATAGTGTGGATATGAAAGTAATAGTCAACCACATTGCCTGCATGTCATAAAACAGAGAGTAGGGGAGAAGTGTAAAGAAATGGGAAAGAAAGATACATAAATAATACTCAGATTCACATGACATAAAAATGGCAGCTGTACAATAAGATATGGATTCATAATGATATATCAAGAAGAGCTGTTTGCATTAAAGATGAGCATCTGCTCAGAGTACAGCTTTATTACTGGAATGCTGTTATTCTCATTGGTCTAGTAAATTCAATAATTTCTACCCATTCTATATCAGCCTTCTAAAAGTTTCATGGAATGGATCCAACAGTGGTTGTGCAAATGCAAAATGTTTTCTGTTTCAGCATTACCCCAATAAACAAATAATAGAAAATGATGTAGGTGTTAATTTGAAATAATTTTAGGAAGTCTCCAAAGGTCAGTGTCTCTTACCATTGTACCTAATTTGAAGTAGCAGTGCATTGGGTTATAACTGGAGGCTTTTTTTTTTTTTTTGAAACTTATTCACTGGAGAAATTTTTTAAACATGTTGCAGAAAGATTTCCATAAAAACAGCTCCTTGATATTGTTGTTGGCTCCACTGGACCAAGGATGCTGAACTCTTCTAATATCTCTTATTATGTGACTCTGTCAGGCCATTTAATCTCTGGATGCCTCACTATCCTTGTCTATAAATCAGTGATAACATTTTCTTCAGCTAGCAAATAGAATTGCTAAAAAATTCAAGATTATAATGATGTACATAAAAATTCTTTAAATAACCTAAATTACACTCTAAATGGGTTTGATAATTTGTACTTGAATTTTGATATTGCGAAAAAACTATTAATGGTTGAGTAAAATAATGAGAAATACATTCCAAGTATTTTTTTAAAGATAAAATTATATACAGTAATATGTATAGATCTTAAATGTGTAGTTAAGTGAATGTTGACAAATATACACCCTTCATTAACACCCAATCAAGATACAGAGCATTGCTGCCCTTTAGAAAATTCCCTAAGATCCAGGAAATCTACTCCTAGCTATACATCTGAGGGAACTTAAAGCATTTGTCCACAAAAATAGCTGTGTAAGAATTTTACATGAGCATTATTCATAATAGTTGAGAACTATAAACAATAAAATGCCCAATAACAGGAAAATGTACACACAAATCATGGCACATTCATGCACTAAGTACCATTTAGTAATAAAGAGGAACTCAACATTAATACATACAGTAACAGGAATGAAGTTATTAAACATTGACAGAATCCAATTATAAAGAAACAATTCCAAATGATTGTCTTGAGATTCTAAAAATCAAATGTTGATGATTCTCAACCCTCTACAGCAAAGAGATTAATACATAGAAATAAATGTTCTGAATCTCAGAAGGAAAGGGAGGAGGCATCTGAGTATACCTGATTCTGCTTATTTTCTTCTCAAAACAAGTATCTTCTTCCCTGTTTTAATGTGTTGAATTTTATGACTTAGGTATATTTTTCTGATGAGAACTATTAACATGTTTGAAATTATAGGAGATAGGAAAAATTGTGTTAAATATTAAATGTATCTTGAAAGGAAAACAAATAATTCCTAGACAAAATGAATAATTCAACTCAGATTCTTCTATTTGAAGTGTAAACAATATGTAATAAAAAATCTATTATTGAGAGGCTGCCACATGAATTTTGAATACAAATAATTTTACAAGAGTTCTCACTATGTAATATTCACCATAAATATACCAACAATGGTCTCTTGGGAAAGTCTTCTGAATATATATATATATATATATAAATACATATTCTTTTCGTTGTGACATGGTAAACATTTTATCAGAATTTAGTTGGCCTGGTGTCTAGGATTTCTTGGTAATTTTTATGGACTGTGATGTGACAGTATATATGGACAAAATTAACACTGTGTACTATTTAGTTGTTAGATTAATGACTACTTTGTAACTTCTATGCTCCATTTTATGCTGAAAATTCATGAAGAGTCTCTGACAAAGATGCTAAAACTGATAGGACATTACTAAAAATGTTATGAGGGAAGTAAAAAATAATTATGCTGCCTTTACATTAAAAAAGTTATAATTGAATTTGTGCAACTTTTTGAATGGTTTAAGAAGTTCAGGATATTGCATACCTAATATGCAAATATGTTGCTCCTTGGTCCTAATTTGTGACCAAGTGACTGAGCTCTGTCTTGCTTAGTGGAGACCACAGAATCTTCATATTTGAAAGTATGCAAATGAAGATCACATATTTGAAGTTATGCAAAGGATCATGTAAGAATTATCGTCTTGGAGAACCTTATGTACATTGTGCAGCTGCTTCTGAAGCCAACCTGCTTTTCACTGTGTTCTTCATCCTTTTTTAATTCTAATTTTTATTATATTTTGTTTTTCTTTCTTTGTTACTTCACAAAGTGAAAGTAAGTGCTGATGGTAGTAGCTGACATCACCATTCTTATTTTTCTCTGTGGAGACTTAAAAATAGGAAAATTGCTGTACAGATATAAAAGGATTGTTTTGGTATATCACTTGAACACTATCAGATGGTTTTTATAAAAAGGACACACATCTTTAATTATCTGTAACTATGCAGAATTGGTTCTCTTATGAACTATTTATACATAGACACATCCTAAAGAATTCTTATATGGAATCTGTTCTCACAGTACCTTCAGTTATTTTAGACATGTTTATCTGGCTCCCCCTGTCACTCCCTGCCCAGATTTGGGCTTGCCTTTTTTTTTAAGATTTTATTTATTTATTCATGAGAGACACAGAGAGAGAGGCAGAGACACAGGTAGAGGGAGTAGCAGCCTCCCTGTAGGGAGTCTGATGTGGGACTCTATCCCAGGACTCTGGGATCACAACCTGAGCCAAAGGCAGATGCTCAGCCACTGAGTCACCCAGGTACCCCCAGGGCTGAGTTTTCTAAGGTAAGTTTCCACTGATTGTAAACCTATACTTTCAAATAAACCAAAGTAGCATGTTTATTTCCAGTTTGTCTTCATTACCTTTCTGTAAAGGTCTGGTATTTTGAGGTCAATAACACATGAAGAAAATATCTTCAGGAACCTCTTCCATTTTTTTCAGATCTTTCTCACTTACATATTGGTGATCACATAATTGTTTATTATCTCGTAGATTATTTTAATCTTGCTCTTGATACCTGTGTGTCAATTTCTCTCATTCAGAAATCTTTGTGACATCATCCCATGGTGCATTATCATCACATTAAATACCTATAACAGCATTGGTCTTCCAGAGATATTCACTTATGAATTAAACATTTGCAGGCACAGTGTTTTGAATATTGTATTTACTCATCTTCCATGTTTTTATAGGTTTTGCATGACTGTCTTAAAAGTTTTGTGTAATAGTTGAATTTGTATATAATATTTATTTTATTCTTTGTAATGAAGTCCTTCCAACATTTTGCATTAACACAACGTAGTACACTTAGGCAATTATTATGTTAGTACGCTAGGAGTAAACATACCGTTTGCTTCCAACAAACAGTCTGGGGGCTTCAGCCATCCAAAGACTAAGATGTTGAGGATCAATATCTTGGTATTATTTTGCATGCTGGCAACATAGCATTGAAAAATATAGGCAAAGTTCCTCTCTTTGTTTTGTTTACATTATAAGAATGGATAATTTACTATGAACAAATACATAATATGACTATAGAACATAAATAAGGAAAAGAGATAAAGAGTGATGGGCCAATAAATAAGTGCCATTTTAAGTAGAAGCATCATCTGAAAAGATTATTTGTGGTTTTTGGAAAAACCAAGAAGTAAACTGAGTGAGAGAATGGGCTTTAGGGAAATGTGAGAGAACATTCCAGTCAGAGGGAACAGTTAAGTATAGAAGTTAGAGTGTTAAATGAGATGCTTGAGAAATCCTGGAGAGATATCCCAGGTTGCTGAAGTGGAATAGATGAGGTGAGAATAGGAAAAAATGGGGTTAGAGATGGAGGCAATGAGAAGACCATGTGGCACCTGCTAAGCCATGGTAAGAAGTTAGAATTTTATTCTGGGAAATGATTGAGCAGAGGAATTAAATGATTTGACTAATGTTTTAAAAGAATCATGTTGGGATTCCCTGGGTGGCTCAGCGGTTTAGCGCCTGCCTTTGGTGCAGGGCGGTATCCTGGAGAACCGGGATCGAGTCCCACGTCGGGCTCCCGGTGCATGGAGCCTGCTTCTCCCTCTGTCTGTGTCTCTGCCTCTCTCTCTCTCTCTTTCTGTGTCTATCATGAATAAATAAAATCTTTAAAAAAAATAAATAAAAGAATCATGTTGCATTCTATGGGAAGAATAGAAGGCAAGGAGACAAAAGTTAGGAAATTAAAGTAGTAGTTCAAACAAGAGATTACAGTGACTTGGTCTAGGGGATCTAAGGTTTTAGTGGTAGAGAAGGAATGATTAGATTTTTGATTTAAGACTGAACCAATGAAATTTGAGGATGTATACGTTCTTATCTTTTTTACATACGAGAAAACAAATGCTTATAAAAGTTAAATAACCAGAAGCAAAATAATGAAAAGTACACTATTAGGAACATTGGTAATATTCTAGTTCTTTATTTGGGTAGAGATTTCAGAAATGCTCATTTAAAATTATGCTTTAAAATTGTATCAGTATTGTGTGGCTTTTTATACTTCGTATATTTTATTTTTCTTTTTATATTAAGTGTGTAAATATTATGTGTGTATTTTTTTATATGTATAAAATAGCATATAGAACTTGAGACACCTGGGTGGTTCAGTGGTTGAGCTTCTGCCTTTGGCTCAGGGCATGATCCTGGAGTCCCGGGATTGAGTCCTGCATCAGGCTCTCTGCATGGAGCCTGCTTCTCCTCCCTCTTCCTATGTCTCTGCCTCTCTCTGTCTGTGTCTCTCATGAATAAATAAATAAAATCTTTAAAAAAAATAATTTATCATTTAAAAAGTCTAGTATCCTCTCCAAGATTTCCAAGCTAGTATGTAGCCCTAGCAAGATGAAAAAAAGTAGAATATGGATATGGAGGGCAAATGAAAATTATTTAGCACATCACGCCCTGTTCTCTTAAGTATCCTCTCATCCTTGATTAGTTCTGGTAAAAGTTTACATGTCCTATAATAGACGGGGCATGCAAAGTCACATTAATTACTATATCATCATGGAATGATAACAATTTACTCATCCTTTCATCTAAAACTGAAAATGTTAGTTGCTATATAATGGGATAAAGGAAGGAACATAAAGCAATAAATTAATATAAATCATAGCTGCTGCTACATAAACCATTACTACCATTTCTGTAGCTGGTGATGAGGTACTCCTCCTCAGCAGTCATATCTATACAACACTGATGCTATATTGCCTGTACTATCTGCCAACATATCAACTTAATGGTGATTCTTAACCTTTAGGTGACACAGCACTTCATTCATATAGGATCTGAGTCCTTGGTAGTCTTTATTTGGGTTGCTGCAGTTTCCAATTTATTATAATTACTGAACAAAGGAAGTACTAAATAATGAATTCTCTGGGATCCACAATATTCTTTGTGTCCGTTCCCTAACACCAATACAATTGGCCCTGCTAATCATGATCAGTCACTTTGACCATTAAAATGATCCTCTTCTTTGAATATTTTTTACCATTATATGAAAATGAAGATGGGACAGCCCTGGTGGCTCAGCGGTTTAGTGCAGCCTTCAGCCGGGGGTGTGATCCTGGAGACCAGGGATCGAGTCCTGCATCGGGCTCCCTGTTTGGAGCCTGCTTCTCCCTTTGCCTGTGTCTCTGCCTCTCTGTCTCTCTCTGTCTGTCATGAATGAATAAATAAAACCTTTAAAAAAATGAAGATGGCCAGTAATAGTAACAGAATCCAAATCACTTGAATCATGATGGTGTTCGGTAATAAGAATATTCTTCCCTGGGCCTTAGGATCTCTAAATTCATTAAACTCAAGGTCAGAGATATGGGAATCAGTTTCTTCAACTGGGTTAGTTGGAGTATTAGGGAGAAAAGTCAGTTCTGCCTTTTTTTTTTTTTTTTTTTTTTTTTTTGGAACCTAGGCATGTATGGAGAAAGAACTGTTTTGGCTCCTGTGTTAAAATGTATGCTGTGTCCTATAAAATTATACCCTGAACCCATATGGTTAGTTATATGCCAGCTCCATAGGTGAACTTTTAGTAGTACATTCCCTTTTATCAAGCTAAAGGGACAATGGGATGTGCTTTAAGAACACTAAATTCTATAAACATGAGGCCATTGCTTCTTCCTTTTTCTTAATATTCATTCATAGAGTATTAACTAGAGAAGTCAAAGCATATCCAGTTTCACTCAATCTTTGTATGTACACCTTCTGGAATTAAATGTGCCATTTGCCCTAAATGTGTTTTTACCAGTTTAATTAATAGTACACATGGCCTGTGTAATCAGAAATGACATGTAACAATAGCAAATTTGTCTTAAATATGTTGCTTTACAGCTTGAGTAGTTTTACCTGAGTACATTAGCAGGAAAGCCACAAAGGTAGAAAACTTTAGATCAATTGCTTTAAAAGTCCTTAGTTGTTGGGATCCCTGAGTGGTGCAGCGGTTTGGCGCCTGCCTTTGGCCCAGGGCGTGATCCCGGAGACCCGGGATCGAGTCCCACGTCGGGCTCCCAGTGCATGGAGCCTGCTTCTCCCTCTCTCTGCCTGTGTCTCTGCCTCTCTCTCTCTCCCTGTAACTATCATAAATAAATAAAAATTAAAAAAAAAAAAAAAGTCCTTAGTTGTTAAGTATGTTCCTTTGTCTTTTCTTTCCTTTCCCTTCCTTTATCCCCCTTCTCCCTCCCTCCCTTCCTCCCTTCTCCTTCCTTCCTTCCTTCCTTCCTTCCTTCCTTCCTTCCTTCCTTCCTTCCTTCCTTCTTTCTCTCCCCCCACTTCCCCTTCTCCTTCTCTTCTTCTTCTTCCTCCTCCTTCTTCTTTTTCTAGAAAAGATTAATGAGAAAAATTACATCATTCATCTAATTCAGCACAAGAATTGAATCTGAATGTTCTAGAGCACATCAATGATCCTTGTGTTCAGATTTAGGGCATTCTAGAAATTGAGTTCTTCTATCTTCCTTTATTTTTTTATTTTAGAGTGAGAGGAAATCTTAGTGTTAATAATATAAGTTTTGGCTTCCAAGACAATGAGAGCCCCCCCCCTTTTTTTTCAATAGTAGGATGACCTGAATGAAAATCTTACACTTTTCTGTAAATGTCCCTTTGTTGATAATGAGCATTTAAAAAGTGAGAATATTTTCCTTAACTGATTTGCAGGACCTTACCACAGGCATCAAACATATAAAGAAATGCCAGTGAAAAGTTTAGGAAACAACCCACAGAAGGTATATGAATTATTCTTATTCTATCACAAATACTTAATTTAACAACATTCTGAGGTGAAGGACCATGGGTGTTACTCAGATCCTATGTTTTATAGTTGTCACAAGGACAAAAATCATAACAAAATATTTATAAATCTTCCCTTTAAGGGTCGCAGATAGAAATCAGGACACCAGTTAAACTTTAATTCCAGGTGAACAACAAATATATTTTCAGTATAAATATATCCAAAATATTTCTTTTGGATGCTCTTATAGTAAAAAAAAAAGATTGTTTTTTTTATTTTTATTTTTTATTTATTTATGATAGTCACACAGAGAGAGAGAGAGAGAGAGAGAGAGAGAGGCAGAGACATAGGCAGAGGGAGAAGCAGGCTCCATGCACCGGGAGCCTGACGTGGGATTCGATCCCAGGTCTCCAGGATCGCGCCCTGGGCCAAAGGCAGGTGCCAAACCGTTGCACCACCCAGGAATCCCAAAAGATTGTTTTTTAATCCAAAATTCATATTTAACCACGTTTTCTGTATTTTTATTTGCAAAACCTAGCAACTCTATGTCCAGGTTTTCCTAGGAAAATTATTTTTTGTGATATATTGAGCCTATGGGATTTTACTCTTTTGACTGGGGTATTGCATTAAAAGAGGCTAAATAATTAGTAAAAGAGAATACATTTATTTAAAGTAGAAAGAACGTGAGTATTTTTTTTGAAGAAAAAGTAGATCTGACAAGTGGGGATTGGAATAAGAATATGAGATTGGGGTAGAGATAGAATGTAATGGTAGGTTGAAGCGTTGAGAGATAGAAGAGAGTTTGAGGAATAGGTGCCAAATTATGAGGGGTTTAGAATAGAATTAGGCAATGGCACTTTTTAGAAAGTTTTGCTCTTTGTTATACAATATATTTTCTTTTGATGTCTCATCAATAGGCTTCAGGAAATATATTGCTAGTTTAAAAAAAATTTCGTGTATGTATGTGTGTATTTATTTTTTGGTGTGAAGGTCAGATGTTGGGTTCCGTTTTTTTAAGTTTTGACATTGAGCCTGGAATCAGACAGCTAATGGCCCAATTTAATTTAGGTTACATCAAAGTACAATGCAGATTGATCATTCTCAGAGCATGGGGACTATCTTGTCAAAGGCCAAAAATGCTTCCAGCAGCTTTCAATAAAATTGGAAAACAACAATTTAATATTGACTGAAGGGTTTGGAGTAGTTTGTAAAGTAAGGAAAAATCTCTTTCTAATAGGAGCTATAAAACAGACAAGTGTCAATTTCTAAATTTAGGAAGTCATTTCAGTGAAAGATTCTTGTTGGGGGTGTGTTATGTCTAGTTCTTACAGACATACTTGTCAGTTCAATAGTTCTGCTTCAGGGATTCCCATTAATAAGTTCTTGAGTTACAGCCCTATGTCTGACTGCCCGTAATTATAACTGCAAAATGAGCTATATCTAACAATGTCATTTAGTTCCCCATTAGCATTTATATCTTTGCAGTAGATTTTTGAATTCCTGCCTTTCTAAGGACTCTTGAAGTTTCAACACAGATTGTAAACTAAGGAATGACCAATAGCAGAGCCATTTTTCAGGCCAGTAGTATAAATCAACATGTCTGTGTGTATTAAACAAAATAGTATTTGTGAAGACTAAGAATATATTGATTTAACAATAAAAGGCCCAGTTTTATTTTTTAAAGATTTTATTTATTCATGAGAAACACACAGAGAGAGACAGAGACATAGGCAGAGGGAAATCAGGCTCCCTGAAGGGAGCCTGATGTGAGATTTGATCCTTGGGATTGTGACCTGAGCCAAAGCCAGATGCTCAACTACTGAGCCACCTAGGGGCTCCTGAAAGGCCCAGTTGTAAAATACAGAAGAAAATATCAAGAATAATATAATAAACATTCATTTGCCCATACATCCACAAATTTAAACAGAGATTAACATTGCTGCTTTATAGAGTTTTGATAAAAGGTATAAAGTGGATAAACATATAACGTCAAACTAACTTTGGTTATCATCTACCCAAGGTCCACAGCCATCAATATTTTGGTGCATATCCTTCCTACTTATATTTCACTTCTCTATATAACTGGTAAATTGAAGAGGCATGACTTTGTGGGATTTAATCATAAAGTAACTTGATGTGTCTACCCTGTTCCTTTATACTGATCCTCTGTATGTTTAGTCTTCTGAAGTGATAGGTGAATATTCTAGTAGTTGATGACATTTCTGGCTGTCCTTAGCTAATAAAGAATGATATGGTTATTTAGAGACACCAAATATTGTCTCAATTTGGTAATATAATTTTCAGGTTCTATGGGATCATTAGAGTCTCATGTAATAGTCAAAACACTAAACTTCATTTGGTGTTGGAACTCTTCCCCACCTTTGACTTGAGTCAAGTGCATGAGTAAAAGTCTGAGGTGAGATGGAGCAAGTATGGCCTCCTTCTTTTCTCTCTGCATTGAATTTCTGGAAGGCATTCCTTGGCCTCTTAACCCTGTTTCTGAGGCCTTCAGAATTGTAGGAGGCTGGGTAGGAAGGAGATAGAAAGGGATGAAAAAAATTCTGGCTTAATGGATAAAGGTCTCTGTAAGTCAAGGTGGTAGGAAATAGATGGCACATCCAAAAGGGATAACTTCCAAGAGTTTAATGAAGAAAGTGTTTTCCAAAGGAAAGGTAAAAAAGCAAAAACAAAAATAAAAAGAACACAAAAAATCAAAGGAAAGGTGAAACATGCCATGGCTAATAGGAGTAAAAAACCACTACCATACTTGAGGCCTTAGGTGGAAGAATATAAACACTGCCAACTCACACCAGGGCTGGGAGGAACCAAGGGAATAAATAAACCAAATTCTCTTTTATTGTCCTCCTTCCCAGTATCCTATGGGTAATTTCTACTGGCTGAAATCAACCAACAGCCAGAGTGAAGCCTAGTGCAATCCGTATGGGTTAGCCTTCAAGAATATAGGGCAGAATCAGATCCATAAGGCTACATCTTTCTCTTGTGGGTGCTTTATTTGTGTATATTTTTAAAAATTTTATCTATTTATGTTACAGAGAGAGTACAAAATGTGGGAGCTAACGAAGGGGAGGGAGCAGCAGATACCCTGCTAAGCGGGGAGCCCAACATGGAACTTGATCCCAGGACCCCAGGATCATGACCTGAGCAGAAGGCAGACATTTAACTGACTGAGCCACCCAGGCGCCATGGTGGGTGCTTTAATGGGGCTTCAGATATTTTTCCTTTTCTTTCCTTTATTCCTGTCTAATTAGTGGGGAGCTCCCATATACATTTCTCAGATTAGAGAGAATGTATTCCTATTTACACTTTGTTGCTGTCTCTTAAATGCTTAGGAATTATCAGGCAATATGTCAGCTTTCCAATACTGAATATGTTTATTCTTCCAGAGATGTTCTGTCTTCCACGTGGCCCACAGGGAATCCCTCATGAATTCTTCTCTTTCAAAGATGCTGAGAATGCATATCAATATGGAGTAGTACTTCACCTTTCAGTTCCACCTCTAAATTAGCAGGTCCATGCACTAATCTCCATCCCCCCTTTATGATTTTCCAGACTAGATTCAGAAACTAATCCCAAATGTTAGGGCCACATGTTAGTCTTTTCCAGTGTTCTGTGTCCCTCAACACAAAGTACAGAGGGAATTATCTCATTCTCTCCTGCTTTTGCCTTATGGTTTCCATTTCTCTTCTTTTTTAAAAAAATTTTTATTGGAGTTCAATTTGCCAACATACAGTGTAACACCCAGTGCTCATCCCGCCAAGTGCCCCCCTCAGTGCCCATCACCCAGTCACCCCAACCCCCCGCCCACCTCCCCTTCCACTACCCCTTGTTCATTTCCCAGAGTTAGGTGTCTCTCATGTATTGTCACCCTCACTGATATTTTCACTCATTTTCTCTCCTTTCCCTTTATTCCCTTTCACTAATTTTTATATGGTTTCCATTTCATTTTAAAAATTACATTTGAAACATTTAAAACATTTTCACTCATTTTCTCTCCTTTCCCTTTATTCCCTTTCACTAATTTTTATATGGTTTCCATTTCATTTTAAAAATTACATTTGAAACATTTAAAAAATTCTTAATATAAAGGGTGTGGAGGATGTAACTCTAGCTAAGTCCTGGAATTCACTTCTAAATCATAGGTAAACCACCTTAGGTACCTAGATACTTTTCTTGTTGGTTTCAGGCTTAACTCTATAATATAATATTTTTTCATATTTTATGTGACATTCCTATATATTTAGTATATATGTGTAGCCAGCTTATTCTGATTTAGTTCAAAGGGAATTTTTGTGAGGAATTGGCATTTCTGTATCTCTTTAATTTAAGCAGTTGTAATTTCAGTAATATAAGTCACATAACATAATTTTTAAGTTAATTTAATCTATTATATTATAGGTCTAAAATTTATAAAGATAGACAAATGTATATTGAGGAAAAACTTTCTATTTGCATGTAAATATGGAAGTAGTGAAATGTAAAATGTCATATTTCTAGATCAATTATATTCTACAAGCACAATTATATTCTAATATAAATAGTGATTGGAAAAATCAATTTTTTCCATTACCCAAAACAAAGATTAGAAAAAAGGAATGCTATGACAGTTTGAATTTTTTTTTGGATGTAAGAATAATCATTTAGATCTCTAAAGAAATTGATAGATGTATTTTGTGTATAATATTTGTGGTCCTGTTTTTTCCTACTTATTTGATTATGCAGTTTCAAACACATGAAGAAACAGTCTTAAAGAAAGTTAAACAGGAAGTTTGCAAGAAATTTGAAAAGACAGACTATGATACATTTGAAACTACTTGTGAATCACTATCTAATATTTCTTTTTTTTTATTTTTTATTGGTGTTCAATTTACTAACATACAGAATAACCCCCAGTGCCTGTCACCCATTCACTCCCACCCCCCGCCCTCCTCCCCTTCTACAACCCCTAAATCGTTTCCCAGAGTTACCAGTCTTTACGTTCTGTCTCCCTTTCTGATATTTCCCACACATTTCTTCTCCCTTCCCTTATATTCCCTTTCACTATTATTTATATTCCCCAAATGAATGAGAACATATAATGTTTGTCCTTCTCCGACCGACTTACTTCACTCAGCATAATACCCTCCAGTTCCATCCACGTTGAAGCAAATGGTGGGTATTTGTCATTTCTAATAGCTGAGTAATATTCCATTGTATACATCAACCACATCTTCTTTATCCATTCATCTTTCGTTGGACACCGAGGCTCCTTCCACAGTTTGGCTATCGTGGCAATTGCTGCTATAAACATCGGGGTGCAGGTGTCCCGGCGTTTCATTGCATTTGTATCTTTGGGGTAAATCCCCAACAGTGCAATTGCTGGGTCGTAGGGCAGGTCTATTTTTAACTGTTTGAGGAACCTCCACACAGTTTTCCAGAGTGGCTGCACCAGTTCACATTCCCACCAACCGTGTAAGAGGGCTCCCTTTTCTCCGCATCCTCTCCAACATTTGTTGTTTCCTGCCTTGTTAATTTTCCCCATTCTCACTGGTGTGAGGTGGTATCTCATTGTGGTTTTGATTTGTATTTCCCTGATGGCAAAGGATGCAGAGCATTTTCTCATGTGCATGTTGGCCATGTCTATGTCTTCCTCTGTGAGATTTCTGTTCATGTCTTTTGCCCATTTCATGATTGGATTGTTTGTTTCTTTGGTGTTGAGTTTAATAAGTTCTTTATAGATCTTGGAAACTAGCCCTTTATCTGATATGTCATTTGCAAATATCTTCTCCCATTCTGTAGGTTGTCTTTGAGTTTTGTTGACTGTATCCTTTGCTGTGCAAAAGCTTCTTATCTTGATGAAGTCCCAATAGTTCATTTTTGCTTTTGTTTCTTTTGCCTTCGTGGATGTATCTTGTAAGAAGTTACTATGGCCGAGTTCAAAAAGGGTGTTGCCTGTGTTCTTCTCTAGGATTTTGATGGAATCTTGTCTCACATTTAGATCTTTCATCCATTTTGAGTTTATCTTTGTGTATGGTGAAAGAGAGTGGTCTAGTTTCATTCTTCTGCATGTGGATGTCCAATTTTCCCAGCACCATTTATTGAAGAGACTGTCTTTCTTCTAATGGATAGTCTTTCCTCCTTTATCGAATATTAGTTGCCCATAAAGTTCAGGGTCCACTTCTGGATTCTCTATTCTGTTCCATTGATCTATGTGTCTGTTTTTGTGCCAGTACCACACTGTTTTGATGACCACAGCTTTGTAGTACAACCTGAAATCTGGCATTGTGATGCCCCCAGATATGGTTTTCTTTTTTAAAATTCCCCTGGCTATTCGGGGTCTTTTCTGATTCCACACAAAACTTAAAATAATTTGTTCTAACTCTCTGAAGAAAGTCCATGGTATTTTGATAGGGATTGCATTAAACGTGTATATTGCCCTGGGTAACATTGACATTTTCACAATATTAATTCTGCCAATCCATGAGCATGGAATATTTTTCCATCTCTTTGTGTCTTCCTCAATTTCTTTCAGAAGTGCTCTATAGTTTTGAGGGTATAGATCCTTTATATCTTTGGTTAGGTTTATTCCTAGGTATCTTATGCTTTTGGGTGCAATTGTAAATGGGATTGACTCCTTAATTTCTCTTTCTTCAGTCTCATTGTTAGTGTATAGAAATGCCACTGACTTCTGGGCATTGATTTTGTATCCTGCCACGCTACCGAATTGCTGTATGAGTTCTAGCAATCTTGGGGTGGAGACTTTTGGGTTTTCTATATAGAGTATCATGTCATCGGCGAAGAGGGAGAGTTTGACTTCTTCTTTGCCAATTTGAATGCCTTTAATGTCTTTTTGTTGTCTGATTGCTGAGGCTAGGACTTCCAGTACTATGTTGAACAGCAGTGGTGAGAGTGGACATCCCTGTCTTGTTCCTGATCTTAGGGGAAAGGCTCCCAGTGCTTCCCCATTGAGAATGATATTTGCTGTGGGCTTTTCGTAGATGGCTTTTAAGATGCTGAGGAATGTTCCCTCTATCCCTACACTCTGAAGAGTTTTGATCAGGAATGGATGCTGTATTTTGTCAAATGCTTTCTCTGCATCCAATGAGAGGATCATATGGTTCTTGGTTTTTCTCTTGCTGATATGATAAATCACATTGATTGTTTTACGGGTGTTAAACCAGCCTTGTGTCCCAGGGATAAATCCTACTTGGTCATGGTGAATAATTTTCTTAATGTACTGTTGGATCCTATTGGCCAGTATCTTGTTGAGAATTTTTGCATCCATGTTCATCAGGGATATTGGTCTGTAATTCTCCTTTTTGGTGGGGTCTTTGTCTGGCTTTGGAATTAAGGTGATGCTGGCTTCATAGAACGAATTTGGAAGTACTCCATCTCTTTCTATCTTTCCAAACAGCTTTAGGAGAATAGGTATGGTTTCTTCTTTAAACGTTTGATAAAATTCCCCTGGGAAGCCATCTGGCCCTGGACTCTTGTGTCTTGGGAGGCTTTTGATGACTGCTTCAATTTCCGCCCTGGTTATTGGCCTGTTCAGGTTTTCTATTTCTTCCTGTTCCAGTTTTGGTAGTTTGTGGCTTTCCAGGAATGCGTCCATTTCTCCTAGATTGCCTAATTTATTGGCATATAGCTGTTCATAATATGTTTTTAAAATCGTTTGTATTTCGTTGGTGTTGGTAGTGATCTCTCCTTTCTCATTCATGATTTTATTAATTTGAGTCTTCTCTCTCTTCTTTTTAATAAGGCTGGCTAATGGTTTATCTATCTTATTAATTCTTTCAAAGAACCAACTCCTGGTTCTGTTGATCTGTTCCACAGTTCTTCTGGTCTCGATTTCGTTGAGTTCTGCTCGAATCTTTATTAACTCCCTTCTTCTCTTGGGTGTAGGATCTATTTGCTGTTTTTTCTCTAGCTCCTTTATGTGTAAGGTTAGCTTTTGTATTTGAGTTCTTTCCAGTTTTTGAATGGATGCTTGTATTGCGATGTATTTCCCCCTTAGGACTGCTTTTGCTGCATCCCAAAGATTTTGAACGGTTGTATCTTCATTCTCATTAGTTTCCATGAATCTTTTTAATTCTTCCTTAATTTCCTGGTTGACCCTTTTATCTTTTAGCAGGATGGTCCTTAACCTCCACGTGTTTGAGGTCCTTCCAAAATTCTTGTTGTGATTTAGTTCTAATTTCAAGGCATTATGGTCTGAGAATATGCAGGGGACAATCCCAATCTTTTGGTATCGGTTCAGACCCGATTTGTGACCCAATATGTGGTCTATTCTGGAGAAAGTTCCATGTGCACTTGAGAAGAATGTGTATTCAGTTGAGTTTGGATGTAAAGTTCTGTAGATATCTGTGAAATCCATCTGGTCCAGTGTATCATTTAAAGCTCTCGTTTCTTTGGAGATGTTGTTCTTAGAAGACCTATCGAGTATAGAAAGAGCTAGATTGAAGTCACCAAGTATAAGTGTATTATTATCTAAGTATTTCTTCACTTTGGTTAATAATTGATTTATATATTTGGCAGCTCCCACATTCGGAGCATATATATTGAGGATTGTTAAGTCCTCTTGTTGGATAGATCCTTTAAGTATGATATAGTGTCGCTCTTCATCTCTCACTACAGTCTTTGGGGTAAATTTTAGTTTATCTGATATAAGGATGGCTACCCCTGCTTTCTTTTGAGGACCATTCGAAAGGTAAATGGTTCTCCAACCTTTTATTTTCAGGCTGTAGGTGTCCTTCTGTCTAAAATGAGTCTCTTGTAGACAGCAAATAGATGGGTACTGCTTTTTTATCCAGTCTGAAACCCTACGCCTTTTGATGGGGTCATTAAGCCCATTCACATTCAGAGTTACTATTGAGAGATATGAGTTTAGTGTCATCATGATATCTATTCAGTCCTTGTTTTTGTGGACTGTTCCACTGAACTTCTTCTTAAAGGGGAATTTTAAGAGTCCCCCTTAAAATTTCTTGCAGAGCTGGTTTGGAGGTCACATATTCTTTTAGTTGCTGCCTGTCTTGGAAGCTCTTTATCTCTCCTTCCATTTTGAATGAGAGCCTTGCTGGATAAAGTATTCTTGGTTGCATGTTCTTCTCATTTAGGACCCTGAATATATCCTGCCAGCCCTTTCTGGCCTGCCAGGTCTCTGTGGAGAGGTCTGCTGTTACCCTAATACTCCTCCCCATAAAAGTCAGGGATTTCTTGTCTCTTGCTGCTTTAAGGATCTTCTCCTTTTCTTTGGAATTTGCAAGCTTCACTATTAAATGTCGAGGTGTTGAACGGTTTTTATTGTTTTTAGGGGGGATCTCTCTATTTCCTGGATCTGAATGCCTGTTTCCCTTCCCAGATTAGGAAAGTTTTCAGCTAGGATTTGTTCAAATACATATTCTGGCCCTCTGTCCCTTTCGGCGCCCTCGGGAACACCAATTAAACGTAGGTTTTTCTTCCTCAGGCTGTCGTTTATTTCCCTTAATCTATCTTCATGGTCTTTTAATTGTTTGTCTCTTTTTTCCTCAGTTTCCCTCTTTGCTATCAACTTGTCTTCTAGGTCACTCACTCGTTCTTCCACCTTGTTAACCCTCGTCGTTAGGACTTCTAGTTTGGATTGCATCTCATTCAATTGATTTTTAATTTCTGCCTGATTAGCTCTAAATTCTGCAGTCATGAAGTCTCTTGAGTCCTTTATGCTTTTCTAGAGCCACCAGTAGCTGTATAATAGTGCTTCTGAATTGGCTTTCTGACATTGAATTGTAATCCAGATTTTGTAACTCTGTGGGAGAGAGGACTGTTTCTGATTCTTTCTTTTGAGGTGAGGTTTTCCTTCTAGTCATTTTGCTCAGTGCAGAGTGGCCAAAAGCAAGTTGTATTGGGAAAAAGAGAAAAAGAGAGGAGAGAAAGAAGGAAAGAAAAGAGAAAGAGAAAAAAAAGGGAAGAAAAAAAATGAAAAAAAAAAGAAGAAAAAGAGAAAGAAAAAGAAAGGAGAAAAAAAGGGGGGTGGGGGAAGGAAACAAATCAAAATCAAAAAAAAAAAAAAAAAAAGAACCACGGGGGAGTATTTTCTGATTCTGTGTACTTTAAGTCCCTTGGCTTCTCCTGGAAGTTGTCAGTCTAGCTGGCGTTCTGGGGGAGGGGCCTGTTGTGCTGATTTTCAGGTGTTAGCACTTGGGGGAGCTGCTGTTCCCCTGCCTGGTGCAGGGCTCAGTGGGGGTTGTTTACCCCGTGAGGCCGCAGGAGGAACAGCCCCAGTGGCGGGGCCAGCTCTGGAGCCCTGGATTCAGCTCCGGCAGGAACTCCGTCTGCAGGGCCTGGAGGCTCCAGGGCGGGGCCGCTGATCTGCTCAGCTGGGGCAGGAGCGTCCTTGCTGTCCTGGGCCCTCCAGGCCTCTGCCTGTCCCGGGGGAGGCCGGATCCTGGGCTGTGTCCCGGCGCCCTGTGCTCCGGACCCTGCGCTGTTGGATTCGCGCTCCCGCCCCGCAGCCCCCTCCGCGGAGCCGCCCCCGAGCCCCCCCAGCTGCTCCCGCCCCGCAGCCCCCTCCGCGGAGCCGCCCCCGAGCACCCCCCCCCCACCCCCGAGCTGCTCCGGGTCCCCCCGTGCGTGCTGCAGCCCTTAGGGAGCTCGGCGCATCTCCCGGGGCGCAGGTGTCTGTTAGTGTCCCCGGGAGCCCGAGGGCATCCCCGCCCTCCTGGGTCCTGCTCCACCTCCCCGCGAGCCCCTTTCCGCCCGGGAAGGTCGGTGCAGCTCCTGCTCCTCCGGGACGGGGCTCTCCTGTCCTGGGGACACTCGCCCCGGCCTCAGCCCGGCTCCTCGCGGGGCCCCTCCCCCTTGGAGGCCTTTGTTTCTTTATCTCTTTTTCCCCGTCTTCCTACCTTGATAGATGCGCGAACTCTTCTCACTGTAGCGTTCCAGCTGGTCTCTCTTTAAATCTCAGGCCGAATTGATAGATTTTCAGGATAATTTGAAGGTTTTCTAGGTAATTTGGTGGAGACAGGTGATTTGGAGACCCTACTCTTCCGCCATCTTCTATTTCTTTTTTTTTAATATTTTATTCAAAATAAATAAATATTTTATTCATTTACTCATGAGGGAGACAGAGAGAGAGAAGCAGAGACACAGGCAGAGGGAGAAGCAGGCTCCATGCAGGAAGCCCGATGTGGGACTCCATCCAGGGACTCCAGGATCACACCCTGAGCCAAAGGCAGCTGCTTAACCGCTGAGCCATCCAGGCATCCCACTATCTAATATTTCAAAATTCAAATTAATCATTAGGTTTGGGAAAATAAATGTAAAAGCAAGAACTCCATCATAACCATGGAAGTGCAGTTGAATAGAGAATTTGTTCATCAAGTTATCAATCCTAAACATGCTTTTAAATGTGCTGTTTTATACCAATAACATTATTGCTAAATGAAGGTGGGGTTGCTATCTATTAGACCTGGAAATGCATGATTACACTAATTCTGGTCGAAAGCCTGTGGGTAAGATCTTTTAAGTCATTATGCAGGAATAAACCATATATTCATGATGTTGAACATAAGGATATACATCGTTTTCCCATCCATGTCTTGATTAACATCTCAGTTTTGGAGAGAGCTTAGTAAAATATCAATGAGAATTAGATTGTTACAGGGAAGTAATAGAATAGCTAACTGTTTACGAGAAATGGAAAAATGGCTTCAATTACTAGATGCAATTTTTTTCTCTGCCTGAAGGTCACATGAGGCTTTCCTTTATAAAATAATATGCTGAGTGAAATAAGTCAATCGGAAAAGGACAAACATTATATGGTCTCATTCATTTGGGGAGTATAAAAATTAGTGAAAGGGAATAAAGGTAAAGAAGTGAAAATATCAGTGAGGGTGACAAAACATGAGAGACACCTAACTCTGGGAAATGAACAACGAGTAGTAGAAGGGGAGGTGGGCGGGGTGTTGGGGTGACTGGGTGATGGGCACTAAGGGTGCACTTGGTGGGATGAGCACTGGATGTTATGCAATATGTTGGCAAATTGAACTCCAATACATTTTTTAAAATAAATAAATAAATAAAATAATATTAAGATATAAAAACAACAAACTTTTTTCTTCAGGATTTTATGCTTATATTTAATGGTAATAGCTTTTTGAAATCAAAGGCAATGTCTGAGAATTAAGATGCCACATTAGGATGATACTCAATTATGATTGCAATAATTAATTCTTTAGTATATATTATTTTTATGAGATATGAAGGTACAAAAATTTGGGGGGAATGTGTGTATGAGAAAATGGGTGGATGGTACTTAGGATGAAGAAGGTAAAACTATCATGGTAGAGATTTTCTTCTCTCTTATGAAAAAAACCTCTAGATTACAGGTATATAATTGAAGCCAATGAAGCTTAGCTCTTGTTTTGACACCTCCTACTATATCTTCAAACCACTTTATTTTAGATTAGTCCACAAAAATCACAGCAAAATTAATATTTCTAGATTTGCCTTTTGGGTTCCATAATTTACTGAACACTTAGAAAAAAAAAGATTTTATTTATTTACTTGAGAGAGAAAAAGAA
Organism: Canis aureus; assembly: GCF_053574225.1. Lineage (NCBI taxonomy): Eukaryota > Metazoa > Chordata > Mammalia > Carnivora > Canidae > Canis > Canis aureus. The sequence goes on along the minus strand of NC_135642.1, from coordinate 17,997,240 downwards.
CAAGCAATGAGAAGGAACAGAGGGAGAGAAAAAGAGAAGCAGACTCCTTGCTGAGCAGAAAGCCTGATGTAGGGCTCAATCTCAGGACCTGGAGATCATGACCTGAGCCAAAGACAGACACTTACTTACCTGAATGAGCGTCCCAGGCACTCCTGAACACTTTTTTAGTAGTCTTTTCAATTGACTGTTCCTCTTTTTGAGATGAAGTAGAAACACCTCTGACCTTGATTTCATGGACTCCATACTGGCCAAGTTTTTTCTCACTCTGAATTGCTATTCTTTGTCTTTAACTTTTAATTTCACTGTTGAATAAAAGCCCAATACAGATCAACAGTGAGATCTTACTTTTTTCCTATATAATTTACCACTCTTTTAGATTACAGGAGAAAAATGTGATTATGTTAATAGGTGCAGGGAAATAATTTCATTAAGTTCAATAATATTTGTGATATAAAGATGTAGGAAACTGGTAATATAGGCAATAATCTTTAATTCAATACAAGCTAAATATAAATCTTATAACTGTGAATCAGTTTAAAAATTAGTAAGAGTATAGAACAGTACTATCTAATAAAACATAATGTAATCTGAATCAATAATGTACTTGTCATTTATAATAAAACATTTATGATAGCAATGTTTAAACAGAAAAATGAAGCAGATGAAATTAAACAATACACATCTAAATAACTCGTGACTTGGGACACCTGGGTGGCTCAGTGCTTGAGCATCTGCCTTTGGTGCAGGGTGTGATCCTGGGGTCCTGGAATAGAGTCCTGCATCGGGCTCCCTGCGAGGAGCCTGCTTCTCCCTTAGCCTATGTCTCTGCCTCTCTCTGTGTCTCTCATGAATAAATAAATAAAATATTAAAAAAAAACCTCATAAGTTAAAGAAAAACATAACTGGAAAAAATATAAAGTATGTCAATCTAAATAATAATGAGAAAGTAAGATATCAAAATTTGTTGGATGCAGTTAGATCAGTTATTAGAGGAACATTTATAGTGATATATACACCTTTCTGTATATATGTCTTAACAGTAGTAAGAAATGTAAAAGGATAAGGGTTCTGTTTAAAGTAAGAGACTCGAGGTGTATATATGAATGTAGTTTGTAGGAATCAATAAAAATGTGCAAAGAAAGGGAGAGTCAAGAGATGGAACATCTAAATGTAATGCTCATACTTGTTTAGATTTTATTTAAAAGGTAGGAATATATTGTGAAAGTTTGAGTATAGATTGAATATTAGGTCCTTTTAGGAAAATATGCTTTTACAATATATGAGTATATTATAATACAGGAGGATATAGATGTACATTGAAGTGTCAAGTGTCTGTAATTTACTTTAAAATTGCTTTTTTTCCTAGAAAAAAATGGCTTAAGAAACATGTATGTATATTTATATTTATACCTATATATTTATCTGTATCCAAATATAATGAGCAAGAGTGAGATATATAGGACGCAATGTTAACAATTGCTGAATATGAGATCTGATGATAATATTCTATTTCCTTATGTTTAAAATTTTTTTCTAATAAGGAAGTTTTATATATTTTATAATATTCATAAATTTTAATATAACAGATACTATTTTATAATTATTATAAACAGCTATATTTATATTTTCAAATAAAAATAAAATGTCTGTAGCAAAAAATTTTAAGGCAAAGAATAGAAAAGAAAAAAATGTTGAATAGTATTAGGCATGTGCACATTTTTTACTGGTGAATTCTTCTACTTGTCTAGTTCCATAGAGGATGTGTTATGAATCCATGCAGGTCAGGTTCCAGGAAAAATTTGAGGTATTCTCTAATTTGTTGTGGTTTATGGAAACAGAGCTGCTACAGGGGGCTTTGTGGTAAACTGCAGCACTAAGGAGAGACTATGAAAGACAGCAGCGTGACTTCCATCTTATCCTTGGAAAGCCACACAGGATGGTACTGCATGAGATCAGGCTCAGACTTACTTTCCTGTGGGAGTCAGTGTGAAGTGCAGCTGGACTTAGTATTTGCATGGCTTTTACAGTTTTTTCAAACTTTTTCAGTCAGCTGAAAGATTATTTAATATAAAGGAAAAAAACAGATTCCTCCAAAACTTGCTGAGCCAATTTAAGATAAATTAAAGTCTGTGAAAACAAGCTTAGTTTTTCCCTATTGAGGATGATATTAGCTGTGGGACTTTTGTGTATGGCCTTCATGATGTTGGGGTATGTCCTATCTTATCCCTACTTCATTGACGGTTATTATCAAGAAAGGATGCTGTATTTTGTCAAATGCTTTTTCTGCATCTGTTGACAGGATCAGATAGTTCTTATCCTTTCTTCTATTAATATGGTATACCATGTTGTATGATTTGCAAATATTGAACCACTACTGCATCCCAAGAATAAATCCTACTTGATCATGGTGAATAAGTCTTTTAATATAATGTTGAGGGGGAGGAGGGGCAAGATGGCGAAAGAGGAGGGTCCCCAGGTCACCTGTCCCCACCAAATTACCTAGATAACCTTCAAATCATCCTGAAAATCTATCAATTCGGCCTGAGATTTAAAGAGAGAACAGCTGGAATGCTACAGTGAGAAGAGTTTGCGCTTCTATCCAGGTAGGAAGACGGGGAAAAAGAAATAAAGACACAAAAGGCCTCCAAGGGGGAGGGGTCCCCGAGGAGCCGGGCTGAGGCCGGGCGAGTGTCCCCAGGACAGGAGAGCCCCGTCCCGGAGGAGCAGGAGCTGCACCAACCTTCCCGGGCGGAAAGGGGCTCGCGGGGAGGTGGAGCAGGACCCAGGAGGGCGGGGATGCCCTCGGGCTCCCGGGACAGTAACAGACACCTGCGCCCCGGGAGATGCGCCGAGCTGCCTAAGGGCTGCAGCGTGCACGGGGGACCCGGAGCTGCTCGGAGGGGCTCGGGGGCAGCTCCGCGGAGGGGGCTGCGGGGCGGGAGCAGCTCGGGGAGGCTCGGGGGCGGCTCCGCGGAGGGGGCTGCGGGGCGGGAGCGCGAATCCAACAGCGCAGGCGCCGGAGCACAGGGCGCCGGGACACAGCCCAGGATCTGGCCTTCCCCGGGACAGGCAGAGGCCTGGAGGGCCCAGGACAGCAAGGACGCTCCTGCCCCAGCTGAGCAGATCAGCGCCCCGCCCCCAGAGCCTCCGGGCCCTGCAGACGGAGAGCTCCGGAGTTCCTGCGGGGGCTGACTCCAGGGCTCCAGAGCTGGCCCCGCCACCGTGGTTGTTCCTCCTGCGGCCTCACGGTGTAAACAACCCCCCTGAGCCCTGCACCAGGAGGGGGCAGAGCAGCTCCCCCAACTGCTAACACCTGAAAATCAGCACAACAGTCCCCTCCCCCAGAAGACAGCTAGACGGACAGGGGAAAAACAAATTATTGACCAACCAGCACTGGAAAGTTCCAGGGGAAGTCGAGGGACTTACAGTGTACAGAATCAGAGGATACTCCCCCCTGTGTGTGTTCTTTTTTTCTTCTTTTTGATTTCTGTTTGCTTCCCCCACCCCTTTTTTCCCGTTCTTTTTCTCTTTTTCTTCTCTCTTTTTTTTCTTCCTTTTTTCTTTCTTCTTTTTCTCTTTTCTTTCTCTCCTTTTTCTCCTTTTCCCAATACAACTTGCTTTTGGCCACTCTGCACTGAGCAAAATGACTAGAAGGAAAACCTCACCTCAAAAGAAAGAATCAGAAACAGTCCTCTCTCCCACAGAGTTACAAAATCTGGATTACAACTCAATGTCAGAAAGCCAATTCAGAAGCACTATTATACAGCTACTGGTGGCTCTAGAAAAGCATAAAGGACTCAAGAGACTTCATGACTGCAGAATTTAGAGCTAATCAGGCAGAAATTAAAAATCAATTGAATGAGATGCAATCCAAACTAGAAGTCCTAACGACGAGGGTTAACGAGGTGGAAGAACGAGTGAGTGACATAGAAGACAAGTTGATGGCAAAGAGGGAAACTGAGGAAAAAAGAGACAAACAATTAAAAGACCATGAGGATAGATTAAGGGAAATAAACGACAGCCTGAGGAAGAAAAACCTATGTTTAATTGGGGTTCCTGAGGGCGCCGAAAGGGACAGAGGTCCAGAATATGTACTTGAACAAATCATAGCTGAAAACTTTACTAATCTGGGAAGGGAAACAGGAATTCAGACCCAGGAAATAGAGAGATCCCCCCATAAAAACAATCAAAACCATTCAACACCTCCACATTTAATAGTTAAGCTTGCAAATTCCAAAGACAAAGAAGAGATCCTTAAAGCAGAAAGAGACAAGAAATCCCTGACTTTTATGGGGAGAAGTATTAGGGTAACAGCACACCTCTCCACAGAGACCTGGCAGGCCAGAAAGGGCTGGCAGGATATATTCAGGGTCCTAAATGAGAAAAATATGCAACCAAGAATACTTTATCCAGCAAGGCTCTCATTCAGAATAGAAGGAGAGAGAAAGAGCTTCCAAGACAGGCAGGAACTGAAAGAATATGTGACCTCCAAACGAGCTCTGCAAGAAATTTTAAGGGGGACTCTCAAAATTCCCCTTTAAGAAGAAGTCCAATGGAACAATCCACAAAAACAGGGACTGAATAGATATCATGATGACACTAAACTCATATCTCTCAATAGTAATTCTGAACGTGAATGGGCTTAATGACTCCATCAAAAGGCGCAGGGTGTCATGGATAAAAAAGCAGGACCCATCTATTTGCTGTCTACAAGAGACTCATTTTAGACAGAAGGACACCTACAGCCTGAAAATAAAAGGTTGGAGAACCATTTACCATTCAAATGGTCCTCAAAAAAAAGCAGGGGTAGCCATCCTTATATCAGATAAACTAAAATTTACCCCGAAGACTGTAGTGAGAAATGAAGAGGGACACTATCTCATACTTAAAGGATCTATCCAACAAGAGGACTTAACAGTCCTCAATATATATGCCCCGAATGTGGGAGCTCCCAAATATTTAAATCAATTAATAACCAAAGTGAAGACATATTAGATAAAATACACTTATACTTGGTGACTTCAATCTAGCACTTACTACACTTGATAGGTTTTCTAAACACAACATCTCCAAAGAAACGAGAGCTTTAAATGGTACACTGGACCAGATGGATTTCACAGATATCTACAGAACTTACATCCCAACTCAACTGAATACACATTCTTCTCAAGTGCACATGGAACTTTCTCCAGAATAGACCACATACTGGGTCACAAATCGGGTCTGAACCGATACCAAAAATTGGGATTGTTCCCTGCATATTTTCAGACCATAATGCCTTGAAATTAGAACTAAATCACAACAAGAAGTTTGGAAGGACCTCAAACACGAGGAGGTTAAGGACCATCTTGCTAAAAGATGAAAGGGTCAACCAGGAAATTAAGGAAGAATTAAAAAGATTCATGGAAACTAATGAGAATGTAGATACAATCGTTCAAAATATTTGGGATGCAGCAAAAGCAGTCCTAAGGGGGAAATACATCGCAATACAAGCATCCATCCAAAAACTGGAAAGAACTCAAATACAAAAGCTAACCTTACACCAAAAGGAACTAGAGAAAAAACAGCAAATAGATCCTACACCCAACAATAGAAGAGAGTTAATAAGATTCGAGCAGAACTCAACAAAATCGAGACCAGAAGAACTGTGGAACAGATCAACAGAACCAGGAGTTGGTTCTTTGGAAGAATTAATAAGATAGATAAACCATTAGCCAGCCTTATTAAAAAGAAGAGAGAGAAGACTCAAATTAATAAAATCATGAATGAGAAAGGAGAGATCACTACCAACACCAAGGAAATGGAAACGATTTTAAAAACATATTATGAAGAGCTATACGCCAATAAATTAGGCAATCTAGGAGAAATGGATGCATTCCTGGAAAGCCACAAATTACCAAAACTGGAACAGGAAGAAATAGAAAACCTGAACAGGCCAATAACCAGGAAGGAAATTGAAGCAGTCATCAAAAACCTTCCAAGACACAAAAGTCCAGGGCCAGATGGCTTCCCAGGGGAATTCTATCAAACTTTCAAAGAAGAAACCATACCTATTCTACTAAAGCTGTTTGGAAAGATAGAAAGAGATGGAGTACTTCCAAATTCGTTCTATGAGGCCAGCATCACCTTAATTCCAAAACCAGACAAAGATCCCACGAAAAAGGAGAATTATAGACCAATATCCCTGAAGAACATGGATGAAAAATTCTCAACAAGATACTAGCCAATAGGATCCAACAGCACATTAAGAAAATTATTCACCATGACCAAGTAGGATTTATTCCCAGGACACAAGGCTGGTTCAACACCCGAAAAACAATCAATGTGATTCATCATATCAGCAAGAGAAAAACCAAGAACGATATGATCTTCTCATTAGATGCAGAGAAAGCATTTGACAAAATACAGCATCCATTTCTGATCAAAACTCTTCAGAGTGTAGGGATAGAGGGAACATTCCTCAACATCTTAAAAGCCATCTTCTTAAAACCCACAGCAAATATCATTCTCAATGGGGAAGCACTGGGAGCCTTTCCCCTAAGATCAGGAACAAGACAGGAATGTCCACTCTCACCACTGCTATTCAACATAGTACTAGAAGTCCTAGCCTCAGCAATCAGACAACAAAAAGACATTAAAGGCATTCAAATTGGCAAAGAAGAAGTCAAACTCTCTCTCTCTTCGCCAATGACATGATACTCTACATAGAAAACCCAAAAGACTCCACCCCAAGATTGCTAGAACTCATACAGCAATTTGGCAGTGTGGCAGGATACAAAATCAATGCCCAAAATCAGTGGCATTTCTATACACTAACAATGAGACTGAAGAAAGAGAAATTAAGGAGTCAATCCCATTTACAATTGCCCCCAAAAGCATAAGATACCTAGGAATAAACCTAACCAAAGAGGTAAAGGATCTCTACCCTAAAAACTATAGAACACTTTTTTTTTAATTTTTATTTATTTATGATAGTCACAGAGAGAGAGAGAGAGGCAGAGACACAGGCAGAGGGAGAAGCAGGCTCCATGCACTGGGAGCCCAATGTGGGATTCGATCCCGGGGCTCCAGGATCGCGCCCCGGGCCAAAGGCAGGCACCAAACCGCTGCACCACCCAGGGATCCCTAGAACACTTCTGATAGAAATTGAGGAAGACACAAAGAGATGGAAAAATATTCCATGCTCATGGGTTGGCAGAATCAATATGGTGAAAATATCAATGTTACCCAGGGCAATTTACACGTTTAATACAATCCCTATCAAGATATCATGGACTTTCTTCAGAGAGTTGGAACAAATTATTTTAAGATTTGTGTGGAATCAGAAAAGACCCCGAATAGCCAGGGGAATTTTAAAAAAGAAAAGCATAGCTGGGGGCATCACAATGCCGGATTTCAGGTTGTACTACAAAGCTGTGGTCATCAAAACAGTGTGGTACTGGCACAAAAACAGACACATAGATCAATGGAACAGAATAGAGAATCTAGGAGTGGACCCTCAACTTTATGGTCAACTAATATTCGATAAAGGAGGAAAGACTATCCATTGGAAGAAAGACAGTCTATTCAGTAAATGGTGCTGGGAAAATTGGACATCCACATGCAGAAGAATGAAACTAGACCGCTCTCTTTCACCATACACAAAGATAAACTCAAAATGGATGAAAGATCTAAATGTGAGACAAGATTCCATCAAAATCCTAGAGGAGAACACAGGCAACACCCTTTTTGAACTCGGCCACAGCAACTTCTTGCAAGATACATCCACGAAGGTAAATGAAACAAAAGCAAAAATGAACTATTGGGACTTCATCAAGATAAGAAGCTTTTGCACAGCAAAGGATACAGTCAACAAAATTAAAAGACAACCTACAGAATGGGAGAAGATATTTGCAAATGACGTATCAGATAAAGGGCTAGTTTCCAAGATCTATAAAGAACTTATTAATCTCAACAGCAAAGAAACAAACAATCCAATCATGAAATGGGCAAAAGACATGAAGAGAAATCTCACAGAGGAAGACATAGACATGGCCAACATGCACATGAGAAAATGCTCCGCATCACTTGCCATCAGGGAAATACAAATCAGAACCAAAATGAGATACCACCTCACACCAGTGAGAATGGGGCAAATTAACAAGGCAGGAAACCACAAATGTTGGAGAGAATGCGGAGAAAAGGGAACCCTCTTACACTGCTGGTGGGAATGTGAACTGGTGCAGCCACTCTGGAAAACTGTGTGGAGGTTCCTCAAAGAGTTAAAAATAGACCTGCCCTACGACCCAGCAATTGCACTGCTGGGGATTTACCCCAAAGATGCAGATGCAATGAAATGCCAGGACACCTGCACCCCGATGTTTATAGCAGCAATGTCCACCTTAGCCAAGCTGTGGAAGGAGCCTCGGTTTCCATCGAAAGATGAATGGATAAAGAAGCTGTGGTCTATGTATACAATGGAATATTCCTCAGCCATTAGAAACGACGAATACCCACCATTTGCTTTACCGTGGATGGAACTGGAGGGTATTATGCTGAGTGAAGTAAGTCAGTCGGAGAAGGACAAACATTATATGTTCTCATTCATTTGGGGAATATAAATAATAGTGAAAGGGAATAGAAGGGAAGGGAGAAGAAATGGGTAGGAAATATCAGAAAGGGAGACAGAACATGAAGACTCCTAACTCTGGGAAATGAACTAGGGGTGGTGGAAGGGGAGGAGGGCGGGGGGTGGGGGTGACTGGGTGGCGGGCAGTGAGGGAGGCACTTGACCGGATGAGCACTGGGTGTTATTTTGTATGTTGGCAAATTGAACACCAATAAAAATATATTTATTATTAAAAAATAATATAACATTGAATTTGATTTAACAATATTTTATTGAGAATTTTTGCATCCAGGTTTATCAGGGATATTGGCCAGTATGTCTCCTCTTTAGTAGGGTCTTTTTCTGGCTTTGGAATGAAGGTAATACTGGCTTTGTAGAATGAGTTTGGAAGTTTTCCATCTATTTCTATTTTTTGGAACAGTTTGAAAAGAATAGATATTAACATTTCTTTAAATGTCTGGTAGAATTTCCCTGGGAAGCCATCCAGCCCAGGACTTTGTTTGTTGGGAGATTTTTGATGACTGACTCAATTTCTTTGCTGTTTATGGGTCTTTTCAAATTTTCTATCCTTCCTGTTTCAGTTTTGGTAGTTTATAAGTGTTTAGGAATTTGTCCATTTCTTGCAGGTTGCTCAGTTTGTTAGCATATGGTTGCCCATAATATGTTCTTATAATTGTTTGTATTTCTGTAGTGTTGGCGGTGACATCTTCCCTGTCATTCATTATTTTATCTATTTGGGTCCTTTCTCACTTCTTTTGGATAAGTCTGGCTAGGGGTTTAGTAATTTTATTAATTTGAACAATTTATAAGAATCTTAGTTTTGTTGATCTGCACTACTGTTTTTTTAAATTTATTTCTATATTATTTATCTCTGCTCTAATCTTTATTATTTCCTTTTTTCTACTGGGTTTGGGCTTTGTTTGTTGTTCCTTTTCTATGTCCTTTAGGTGTAAGGTTAGGTTGTAAATATAATTGAGAACGTTTCCCCTATGGTCAGGAAAAAGTCAAGGATGTCCACTCGCACCTTAGCATATACTGGAAGCCTTAGCCTCAGTAGCCAGAAAACTAAAAGAAATAAAATGCATCCAAGTATACAAGGAAGAATTAAAATGTTCAGTATTTGCAGTTGAAATGATACTCTTTGTAGAAAACCTGAAAGACTCCACCACAAAATTGCTAGAACTCATACATGAATTTAGCAGTGGCAGGAAATGAAATTAACGTGCAAAAATCTGTTGCATTTCTATACACTAATAACAAAGCAACAGAAAAAAAAGAATCAATCCCATTTGCAATTGCACCAAAAATAATAAGATACCTAGCAATAAATCTAACTAAAGAAATAAAATCTATAAGCTGAAAACTATGGAGAGAAATTGAAGGAGACACAAAGAAATGGAAAAGCATTTCATGCTTATGGATTGGAAGACAAACATTGTTAAAAGTCTACACTAGCCAAAGCAATCTACACATTTAATGCCATCTCTATCAAAATACTACTAGTATTTTTCACAGAGCTGGAGTAAATAATCAGAAAATTTGTATGGAACGACAAAAGACCCTGGATAGGCAAAGCAGTTCTGAAAAAGAAAAACAAAGCAGGAGGCATCCCGATTTCAAGCTATATTACAAAGCTGTAGTGATCAAGACAGTATGGTACTAACACAAAAGCAAACACATAGATCAATGGAACAAAATAGAGAACCCAGAAATGGACCCACAACTACATGATCAACTAATCTTTGACAAAACAGGAAAGAATATCCAGCAGAAAACCGTTTCTTCAACAAATGGTATTGGGAAACCTGGACAGCAACATGCAGAAGAATGTAACTGGATCACTTTCTTACACCATACAGAAAAATAAATGCAATATGCATGGAAGACCTAAATGTGATACAGGAAATCATCAAAATCCTACAGGAGAACCCAGGCAGAAACTCTGACCTTAGCTGTTGCAACTTCTTATTAGATGTGTCACCACAAGCAAGGGAAACAACAGCAAAAATGAACTATTAGGACTTCATCAAGATAAAAAGCTCCCACATAGTAAAGAAACAATCAACAAAACTAAAAGGCAGCCTATGGAATGGGAGAAGCTATTTGCAAACAACATATCTGATAAAGGTATGATATCCAAAATCTACAAAGAACTTATCAAACTGAATGCCCAAAAACAAGCCAGTAAAGAAATGAGCAGGAGACATGAATAGACACCTTTCCAAAAAAGACACCAGATAACTAACAGACACATGAAAAGATGCTCAACATTACTCATCATCAGGGAAATACAAATCAAAACCATGTTGAGAGATCATCTCACACCTGTCAGGATGGCTAAAACAACACAATAAACTCTGAGAAAGTGAAACCCTCTTGTACTGTTGGTGGGAATGCAAACTGGCGCAGCCACTCTGGAGAACAGTTTGGAGGTTCCTTAAAACGTTAAAAATAGAACTGCCCTATGATCCAGCAATTGTGCTACTCAGTACTTACCCAGAGGATACAAAAATACTGATTTGAAGGGATACATGCACCCTGATGTTTATAGATGTTTATAATATTATGTATTATCAATAATAGCTAAACTATGGAGAGGGCCCAAATGTCCATCAACTGATGAATGGATAAAGAAGATTTGGTATGGAGATATATATATATATATATATATATATATATATATCTCCATACATATATATATATTTATTTATTTATTTATTTATTTTCAAAGTCTAATTTTAATCCAGACTGAACAAACAAGCAGAAGAGTGAGAAAGCTAACTGTATTAGCAGACACAGATGTACCAAATGTAAAACAGTGGGTTATTAACAAAACTATTTACATGCATATTTACAAGCAATCCTTTTGTACATAAGTTTTACTTTTAGTTAGTTGGAAAAAGGCTTTTGACAGTAGGTACAAATATTTTTAAATAGGGCTGAGGTGATACTACATTATAGTAAAAGTATTAGAAAAGTGATCCTCGGGATGTATCAATTATAAAACAGGTGAAAACTTGAGTGACAAAGATCTAGTAAAATTCTCTAGTAAAAAAGTCACTGCAAACTCATGCTACAAAATAAAAATGAAAGCCATATAAATAAAGCAGAATAATGTTCTAGGCTTTAGGGTAATGAAGTTTGGGGGAGGAGGGAAGAACAATACTAGAATTGCAATAAATCCGAAGTGAAAAATCTGGTTTAGTTGGGAGTTTTAGGTCTTTTTTTTTTTTTTTTTTTTTAATGACATTTTAAAAGCCCTTGGTATCAAATAGGCTATGGAGTATTACTCAGCCATCAAAATTAATAAAATCTTGCCATTTGCAATCACACGCATAGAGCTAAATGTATTATGCTATGTGAAGTAAGTTAGTCAGAAATAAAAAGTCCATCACTCATATGTGGAATTTAAAAAAGAATACAGATGAGCATATGAGGAGGTGGGGGGAAAGGAGAGAGGGAAACAAGCCATAAGAGACTCTTAATGATAGAGAACAAACTGAGAGTCGATGGAAGGAGAGGGTAAAGGATGGGCTAGATGGGTGATGGGTATTCAAGATGGCACTTGTTATGATGAGCACTGGGTGCTGTATATAAGTGATGAGTCAGCGAATTCTCCAGAAACCAATATTGCACTGTATGCTAACTACCTAAACTTTAAATTGAACAAACAAAAAATGAGCTTAGCTCTCTTGTTCAAAAGTAGTATGAAAACAATCAAGTCATTGTTAGATAAGAACAATCCAAACAGGTATCAGACATACAAGAGTAAAGCTATGAAAAGTTAAAGAATACCAGCTTACATTTTACAGAGAACACAAATTCCTAAGATCAAGAACTCAACGAAGACAGATCTAACACTAAAAGCAAGATGAGCCAATGACTATTTATAGGCATAATCCACCTCCTATAGTTTATATAACCTATTTGGTTGTTTTGTTTTTTTTGTGTTTTTTTTTGTTTTTTTGTTTTTTTGTTTTTTTTTTTTTAGTGGTTACTTTAGAGTATATAACATACATACTTAACATACCACAATCTTTTTTTGTAATAACATTACATTCAGTATCCTTGTAACAATGTATTTCCATTAATTGTGATATATTTTGCTTCTGTATATATTTTGAAACCCAAACCCACAGCATATAAACTTATATATTTTGTTTATTATATGCATGTTATTTTGACTTTAATCAATTTCCTTTTAAAGAAATATAAAAATCAGTAAAAACCATTTTTAAATTATCCAGGTATTTATCATTTCTAGTAATCTACATTTCTTTGCACAAGCTTTCATTTGATATCATTTTCCTTTATTCTGAAGATGCTTATTTAAATCTTTTAGTACTGCAGGTATGTGTTGCAGGCACGAAATTCTCTTAGTCTTTATTTTTCTGCCACTTGTATTTGAAATATATTTTTACTATATATTGAATTCTAGGTTGACAAATTTTGGGTTTTTTCTTTTTTTCCTTTCAGCATTTTAGTGCTCTCATTGCTTTGTCTTCTAGACTGCATTATTTGTGATCACAGTGTGCCATAGTGTGTTTTTCTTTGTGGTTTTCTTGCTTTGATTTCATTTACCTTCTTCAATCTGTGGGGGTTACAATTCTCATCAAATTTTTAAACATTTTGGCTATTTTAATGTATTTTTCTCCCCTCTTTCTCATCTGTCATTCTCATTACACAAATGTCAGATTTGTTAATATTATCATCGAAGTTACTGTGGCTCTATTCATTTTTTCAGTATTTTGTTTGTGTGGTTCACTATGAATAGCTTTTATTTTTGGTTTTGGTTTTGGTGATAATTTCCTTTGTGCTGTCCTATCTTCTGTTTAGCCCAATCAGTGTTTTCAATGACTTTTTCATGTATGCTAATTTTTTACCCCCAAAATTTCATTTAGTTCTATGTCATAGCTTTTGTTTCTTCACTCATTATGTTCATAAGTTCCTGAATATATTTATAAGAACTATTTAAAATTTCTTCTCAGGTAATCCAATCATGCTGTCATTTTTTATTTGTTTCTATTGACTAATTTTTCTCCATGTTATGGATTTTCCTCCTGCTATTTCACATGTGAAAAATATTTTATTGGATTCTTATCTTTGTAAATATTACTTTTTGTGTGTCTGTATTTCACTGTCTTTTAAAAAAATAATTAAATTTTGTTGCAGTTTGCAGGTGTGTAACTTGTGGATCAATTGATTGTTTTAGGTCTTTATTTAAAGAACAGTTATGGCAAGTCTAGATTAGCATTTACTGTAAGACTAATTTAGCTTTGCTCTTAAGGCATGACTCTTGTGGGGCTCTGACATGAATTTCCTGGGTATTCCATAGGTCTCTTCACTCTGGTTTTTCAAAATTTGACTATGTCTTAGGGTAGTGTGACCTCTAGGAATTGTTCAGTTTATAATTCCTTGTTTCTGCCTAGCTGCTTGGAATCTCATCATATGCATTGCAATTCACTGTCTGGGACAGACTCAAGGGGATAATTTTACCAATTTCTGGAGTTACCTCTGTTGATCTGCCTTTTCTCTTATATTTTCCCCATAAATTCCAGCCACCTTAGTATTTCTCCCCATCCCTGATCTCAACTCAGTGTGAATGACATTTTCTGCTTGGGTTCCCTTTTTTCCACAGACTGGAATGGTGTAGGAAACAAGGACGACTGTAGAGCTCACTTTATTTTCTTTTTTCAGCAGTCCCAATTCTGTATTAGTCAAAAATCTAAAAAGAGTTATTTAGCATGCATTTATGTCTTTTTATAGTTGTTTATGGTATGAAGTCCAAGAAGGCAGTTATTTCTCACAGCAGAAACATAAGTTCTCCTATACATGTATATTGTTATGTATCTTTATAAAATGTAATTTGGTAGATGACTGGTACCATTATTTTGGGGGTTAATGAGTTAAAAAGTAAAGGAGAGGCCTTCTCTGAATTAATCGTAAGAATCCATGAACTAGAAAGTGTATATTACTGAAGTTTATAAATTATATCTGAGTTACATAAGCAAAGTCAAATTTAAAACATAGATGTATACAGGCAGAACTCATGGTAAACACTGGCTAGACTGCAAGGAGTGGTTTCCGAGGAGAACTAATCAGTGCCCAAAACTGTGGCAGCAAACTTTACTGTGGTTGGGTGTAATTGGGGAATTGATGATGGGCTAGAGGTAGGTGGCCAGTTTTGGTGATGGGCACAGTTTAATATTGGAGGAAAGTTTGGGTATGCAAATACTGAACTGGAAGGCCAATTTTGATAGAGAAACATTGTTCCTCCATGTGTAAATCTACTCTGACATAATTCCTAGTTGAAGCCCTAGACGTCCATTTGGCAGGATACTGGTATGTTGCCCTAGCACAATGATGAAAGGGTCTCCACATGAGATTAAAGGGAGCTGCAGTGGAGGTATCATCGAGAGATAGCCTCCAAAATAGCCCCACATGAAAGTCTAAGGAGTCGGAATGGGTTCCCCATGCAGTGGAAGATCCCCAACCGAAGAGCCTAGAGCAGCTAGAGATTTATGGATTCTCTTGGAAAGCTGGTTGACTTAGGGCACCTTTTCCTGGAGTCTCTGTTCCTAAGATGCAGCTGTGCCTGTCTTTGCTAAGAACTGTTCTTCACAAAGACCTGGTTATACAAGATTGCTTTTCTATCTTTGTTCTGCTCAGTGACCTGACCCTGTCAATGCCATAACATGACTCTCTGGTGTCTGAAATTTCCAGGATGTTCTTTAGTGCTGTCCTTCAAAGATCTGAATGTGTAGAGAAATGTGATGAAGTAGTCCCTGAAGGGGATCCTGAGACCTCTAGCTGCCCACATTGTAGTTTCAGGGTCAGCTTGGCTTTCTAGCCCCAGGAAAATTGTTTTTCTGGCTCCAAAACAAAGCAAGCCTCATCATTGATACTGTGGTTTGCAGTTAACAATGGTTAAAATATGACTTTTTGATTACTAAATTAGTCAAACTTTTATAAAGTTTTAATATTTTTGTAAGAATAATTTGACATAACTATCCTCATAAACTTCTTATATAAAAATAAACTGACTAAAGTTTTATGGAAATAAATTTACCAGTATAAATAAAGAATATTTAAGATAATCATATTATTTATCAAATATTTCCCTATCAAGGAATCTATCCTAGAGAAACTAACTCTGTCATAGGTGATTTTTCAAACTGTTTATTGTATTATTATTTATAGTAATAAAATTAAGAACAAATTAAATATCCTAAATGGTAGAATGACTAAATTATTTGTGATAAATTCATTTGAGGTGATCCTGGTTAGGCATTATAGTGTTATTTCTCAGAGCTACGTTATGTAATAAGAAAAAGCTCATGTCGTCATATGGATTGAAAATATCAGGATACTAATTATATACAATTTGATTCCAAGTTTGTAGAAATGCTTACACATAGACAGTTATGGAAGGCAATGCACAAAAATATCAGCAGTGCTTACTGCCTGCTGTCATGGAGAAAATCATTATTTTGGTCTTGTACCTTTTTTTTTTCTTAAATTCTCTACAATGACTACATATTATATGTTATTAAAAATAATTTCATGGGACTTTGTGTACTATTTTTGCAGTTTCCTGAGAGTGTATAATTATTTCAGAATAGAAAATTTTGTCTTATTTTAAAGTAAATATTGTATTTATTTACTTTATACTTATTCTCAGCTGTTATTTATTCCCCATGTGTTGTTACAGTAGACTATGACCATTCCTTTAGACAAATGAAAGAAGCAAAGCATTCTTCCTTCAGATCTCAATTATCAGGCAAAAATGAATCTTTCAAAAATTTATCAGTATCTATTTATTTATTCAGTACATATTTATTGAGTGTCTCCTACATGCCAGATACTGTGCTGTGTGCTAGAAAAAAAAAGGATGAGTAAAACAGACTGAATCCTTTCATCCAATGTGTTTTATTATTATTATGGGGAAATAAGAAGAAAGACTATAGCAAGAGGAGATGATCTAATCTGAGGGGTGTTGTTTTGTTTGGTTTTCCCATAAAATATTGAAATCTCAAAAGACCATCAAATGCTCAGCTTTGGTGAAAAACATAATTTGATTTGAATAGTCCTGTTGATACTTAACAGCTATAGGAACACGAGAGAAGTTATTTAAATTCTCTGAGCATCAGTTTCATTAACTGCAAATGAGAGATGTAGTACTGACCTCAAAGGATTTTGTGAATAATAAATAACGTGTAAGGTGCATTGTACAATGCTCAGCACATAATTTGAATTCAACAAAAGTTAGCAATCATTAACTTTAACAACTGATTGATATAATGAGACTAAAGAAGTATACAAATAATAATAAAAAAGATTGAGATACTGTATTAATTGTAGCTTTCAACATTTACTACAGTAGCGTATACTGAGAAAAGCATAGCAGCAATTAGTTCTGAGGTCAATAAAAGCATATGCAGAATGGTTAGGTAAAGACAAAGCAATAGAATAACCAAGTATAAAATATTTTATTAACCTATTAAGGTAGAAATAGTGTTAGCAAGGAAAAGAAACGAAAACAAAACAGAGATAGTGAGATCTAATACTACTGAAATATATATCATGTTCAACTGGGATGTTTTATCAGATGGTTTTCAGCTCCTCTTTTTTACACCTTTACTGTCATTACAGCAAACATCCCTCTGGAAGGAGATCTACAACCAAAATTATGTGCTTTTTCAGTCCATGTCTTATAGAAATATTGTTCTGATTAAAAGGAAAAACAGGGACACTTGGGTGGCTCAGCAGTTGAGCATCTGCCTTTGGCCCAGAGTGTGATCTAAGGATGCTGGATCAAGTCCCACATCGGGCTCCTTGTGGGGGGCCTGCTTCTCCCTCTGTCTATGTCTCTGCCTCTCTCTCTCTGTGTCTCTCATGAATAAATAAATAAAATCTTAAAAAGTAAAAAGAAAAACTGTGAAGAATATTGAATAAATGTTTTTGTTGGTTATCGTCCATGTAGCCTTCACACTCTAAGATGTGAAGACACATAATTTTATGTTGTTGGCATTGCTAGTGAAGAAAGGAAGTCTGAACTCTCATCTAATTGATAACTAAAGAATTCATGATGGAATATCTGGTGATCATAGGTAATCTTCATGGGACTCAATGGAATACTGTCTCATTGAATAAACAAAATAAGAATATTCACATGGGTATGTATTAAATATAATCATCATCTATTACATTTAGTACCATGATAAGAACAGGAATCATTTGGTGAGTGCTGATTATGGGCCATGCTCCATTCTAAGCACATTGTATATACTAATTCATTCCCACGACGACTTTAAAAAGTGGTTACTAGCATTCTTTTCATTTTGTAGATAAATAAACTGAAGCAGAAGAGATAAAATAACTTTTCCAAGGTCACCCAGCAGAGGATTTAAAACCAAATGACTATGCTCAAGGCTCCAGGCCTGCTCATTATATCTCTGTTCTCTATTGCCAGATACTTAAGGAAGCCAAACAAGCAATAAACAAAATAAATGTAGCATATTCCAATTTTAATAACTAGTTAGTTATTCACTGTACAAGCAGGAAACTTGGCCCAATTTCATGGAATATCATGCTTCAGGTGGAATAAAATTTGAGAACTTCCTGAAAAATTATTCTGCTAAGAACCCAAAAGTTTAAGGCAGACCAGGAATAAATAAGTATATGTGACATTTTCCTTTTTCTTTCCTAGATTCTTATGGCAAAATAATGACTAATAATAAAAATATAACAAAACCAAAAATAGCTATTAACACCCAGAACATAGTGGGTACTCAATAAATATTTATTGAGTGAATGACTAATAATTGGATATTTCATACATGCCAGAGGAAGCAGATCTTATATGAGCAATTTAATATTATTTTCATTATTTTACCAGTGAGGAAACTGAGATATTGAGGGATTAAATGATTTATCAAAAAGTGTACTTAAAATGGTGAAACTAAGATTGAAACATAACTTCTCTTATTTTAGTTCCCACAGAATTTTCTACAGAGATGTCAGGCCTTTCCTTATATGTTCATATTTTGCAGGCTGGCAATAAAAATCTGCAGGTAGTAATCTAACAAAACTATTTTTAAAACTACTTAGTTTTTGTCATAGAATTTTCTGTACTGGCTTTTTATGTTTAGATAATATGTGTAAGCACTGTAATGTAAGAAGCACTCCAAAATTTTATCTCATTTAATAGCTTAATACCCCTATGAGATACACTGAAAAGAATTATTATTCTTTTTAGTTTGATAGGAAAGAAAATTGATACTCCAATAGATTAGGAGCCCTACTCAAGATCAAGTACTTTATTAAGCCATGGAGACAACTTTAACCCAGCTCTTTTGACTCCAGGCATCTGCACACTTCACTGCATAACTCTGTATTTTTGTAATGTTTGTTAGATTAATGGTAGACATTCTGAGAGTGTTTCCTATTTTACAATAAAACTATCTTAGAGCTCCCTCAGAAGTAGATCTTGAGACAAGGATGGTGGATGTAATTTGAGAGAAGTGGAAAACTGGTAGGAGAATTTTGTCCAGGACAAAAGTACTTATTCCTTAGCTTCTGGGAACATTGTCATCTGACAAACCTCAGCTGAATCCCTCTCTGGGGCTTACACAAAGTCACACCATATTCTTGGGGGCAGCCCATTTCTAGTGATATGGTCAGTGCAAGAGGCTTCATACCCTTTATTCCATATCAAGAACATTTTGAAGGAAGTGATACATTCCCATCGAAGGCTCTAGTCCATTCTATATGGTTTTCGAGAGCTGGGAAGTTCTCGAGAACCATATAGAATGGGCTAGAGCCTACGATGGGAATGTATCAGTTCAGCTTCTTTCTGTGCCCATTCCTGCTTGCTTAACTCTCTTGACAAAAGCTGTTTCAGAGAGTCTTTTCATTAAAGTTCTTTTATATAAATTTTGTCTCAGAATCTGTTCTCAGGCAACTGGGTATGTAACAGTTGGCATAGTCTGAAAAAGCAGACTCTGAAATGGGATTTTGAGCTGAATGTCTAGCAGTGTAGCTGAATGTCACATCACTGGTGGTAGATAAAGCATGGATAGTTCCTGGAATTGAGATAGTGTGTAATTGTCAGAACTTCCACCAGTGAAGTGGAATGGTGTACTAGTGAAATGGAATGTCTTGATTTGTGTAACATATGAGATGTTTGAGAAGTACAGGGGAAATATAAAGACTATGGAATCACATGCCTTTGGGGGAAATCACAATGTCTACAGGTGTCTAGAGAATGCTTTGGTGGAGATATTCAGTAGACAATTGGAGCACAAAAGAGAAGTTTGTTTGGTAAATATGTTTTTGCAAGATATCTACCAAAAAAAAGAGTTTGAAAAAGGCACTTGTTGCAAAGAGACTTCCAAATATAGTGCCTTCTAGAACATAAACCTTAAAAGGTAGCAGTATAAGGAATACACTAACAACATGAAGAAGGAATGGTTATAAAAGTGAAGGGAAGAGCCAGGAGAGGGGAGTGTGGCAAAAGCTAAGGGAGCAGAGTGATAAGAAGATGGTCAATATGATAGGACTAATAACAGGGTAGTTTTTGACAATGAAGAGGTGATTGCTGATTTCAACAAAAACAAAGCAAATATAAACAAAATTATCCTTACTAAAATTGAAAAAAAAGAACATAAACCACACTTTCAATAAGTTTGGCAAGAAAGGAGAAAAAAAAGAAGAAATAGAGATTTCATGACGTAGGTGGCATAGTGTTTTAGAGAAGAGAGGTCCATATGGAATAAAGAAAATATACTAAGACACCAACACGTGGATGATTCAAAAATCAAGGGTTTGGAGGATCATTGTGAAGAAAATTTGTGTGTTCCAGAGACACAAAGGTTGAAATTTCAAAGAGTTAATTTTTCTAAAACAAGTACCAGTGAGAAAGGCTAAATATTTGATATGTTTACACCTCATGAAAATTTTAAAATGAAATTAGTTCCTTAAATTTTACCATAAAATATGAAATACAATAGCCAAAAAGCCAGTTATCTGAAAATAGTAAGATAATACTAGAATGATATAACCAGTTATTTCTTTATATTTCACTAATGATTATTGATACTTAAGAGAGAAATTAGAGAAAATGTAGGTTAGAACTTACATAAATGCTTAGTGTGTTGGCAAGAATGGAATGTTTTTGTATTTGTTTTTTTTAAAGATTTTGTTTATTTGACAGAGACAAAGAGAGAGAGAGTGAGAGAGCACGGGTAGGTGGAGCAGCAGGCAGAGGGAGAGGGAGAAGCAGCCCCCTTACCCTGCTGAGCAGGGAGCCTGATCTGGGGCTCCATTCCAAGGCCCTGAGATCATCATCTGAGCCCAAGGCAGATGCTTAGCTGACTGAGCCACCAGGCACCCTGCTTTCTTTCTTTTTAAAAAAGATTTATTTATTTATGAGAAAGAAAATGCAAGTGGAGGAGTGCGGGGTGAGAGAGAAGCAGACTCCCTGCTGAGCAGAGACACAATGTTAGGGTGGATCCCAGGACCCTGGGATTATGACCTGAACAGAAGCAGATGCTTAACTGACTGTACCACTCAGGCACCCCATTTGTTTTCTTTCTTAGAAAACTTTTTTTGTGTGTTTTGATAAATGAAGTAATACGTTAGTTCAGTTGGACTTCCCTATTTAAATTTTAGGTTTTGGGTGGCTCAGCGGTTTAGCGCCTACCTTTGTCCAGGGTGTGATCCTGGAATCCCGGGATTGAGTCCCACGTCAGGCTCCCTACATGGAGCCTGCTTCTCCCTCTGCCTGTGTCTCCACCTCTCTCTCTCTCTCTCTAATGAATAAATAAATAAAATCTTTAATTAAAAAAAATCTTAGGTTTTGTTTGCTAAATTAGGCCTATGTGGCATTCATTTGGAACAGCTGTGATCACCTTAGTCCTTTACAAGTATAGTCAACTCCAGGAAGGAGTTCACAGTCAACAACTTTATGATTTTGGAGTGCTATACCTTAGCAGGAAGGCTTGAAACCTTAGGAGAAAAAAATGGCTGCAAGGTCAAGCCTTCTCTACTAAAAGTCAAGGTTCCTTGCCTGACCTGGTGAAATTACAGACTTAATTGTGTTAAAGTTTCCCTGGAAAAGACAATTCTCCCATCATAATGTTTCCTTAGTACATGGAGGAGCAGATCAGCCTTGAGGGCCAGAATGTGACAAACTTTTCCATCCTTCTCTCTAGCTCTCCCCAGGTTCTGTCACATGCACACCTAATCAGGATCTAATTGCGCAGTTGAAGCAAACATGGGAAATTCAAAGGTCCTTATATTGCTTCATAATCAAAGATACAATCTGTACTGATTTCATTACTTGAATTAGTAGAACTATTTTTATGCACTCTAAAAAATTTTCCCATTTTCATATTGGTTATGGTTTTTTGAAAGGCCAAATTCTTAGGGATGTGATGCAATAAATCTTTTGACCATGTGACTTCAGTGAACATGGTTTTAGATTGCCTATATTTTTAAAATACATTTTTTATTTCTGTTGTTTTAATTAAAGTATCTGCTGCCGTTCACTGTGCTGATGTAGGTCAAATGGGAATAATTTACCTTTAAATAGCATAAAACATAAGAGAAAAATATTGGATAGCATGTGGTATCAGATTTATATTTTCTAGATTTATGGTATCATTTTCCAAGAAATCTTCAAGCTCTATATGCAGTATAGAATCATTTGAAAAGGCTTATTTATACCTGTAGGAAAAAAAGAAAGTTGTTCCAAAACACACATTGGTGTTCAATTCTTTTGTATCACAAAGAGCTTCTTAAATTTGTTTTCAATCAGCAGTTTTGTGATTCCTGTATATTTTCTTTCTAGTTCTTTCAAACTTAATATGCAGGAGGCTTTTGAGTGTCTAGTTCTATGGTTAATATGTAATAATTAGTACTGTATCTGAACCTGCACTGGAGCATAAACTAAAAGATACATTCAAGTCCCAGCACAATTTCATTATTACCTAAGAAACAGAAATAGAAAAAAATAAACTCTCTCTGAAAATTACTGTGAGAATTAAAACATACATTGTGTGTAAGAAATGTGCACAATGATTCTCAGTATTGACTAAATGACAGCTCCCTACTCCACTTTTCTATCTTTTATGATTCTTAGTTTCCTCATCTCTTATAAATAAAGTTTTCGGAAGCCCCTCAGGAAAGTAAATCATATTTCTATTTGAGTCAAAAATGCAGTGTCAAAAGAAATTGTCATTCCTGGGGTGCCTGGGTGGCTCAGTCAGTGTTTGCCTTCAGTTCAAATCAGGATCCCAGGGTCCTGGGATAAAGCCCCGCATTGGGCACGCTGCTCAGCAGAGAGCCTGCTTCTCCCTCTTCCTCTGCTGTTCTCCCTGCTTGTGCTCTCTCTCTACAAATAAATAAATAAAATATTTAAGAAAAAGGAATTGTCATTTCTGCCCCATATTACCCAATGAAAAGTGTATAGTAAAGCATAAGGAAATCTTAATTCATTGCAGGATGATTTCCACAGATCCAACTACCTGAAGGGGATCCTGGATTAGTCCTTCACTACCTTAACATTGGATTTAACTGGGGTTCTCTATCATACAGTGCTTTGCCCTCAACTGCTGTGTGCAGTTTTTCTTCCCCTTAATTCAAATCCAAATGAAGCTATCAAAAAATGTTTAGAGCAGAAACTGTGACATGAGAAAAAAATAAATTAGGTAATCTAAGAATTTTAGAAGTATGCAATATATTTCCTCACCTCTAAGGTTCTTATGCTTCATATGTAAAGAAAATAAATGGACTTCAAATTCTAGCTGTAACAGAATGGTTTGTATCAAATTAACTTTCCCACTGAGGGAACAGGAGGGATAGTAGTGGGTATAGGATAGTAGTAGGAAGTACAAAAGCTAAAAATAATAGGTTAAAAAAACAAACAAACAAAACTATTGGAAAGGCAGTGGAGAGCAACCGATGCAAGCAGGGCTTCAAGGTCTTAGGACACTTGAGAGAAGTGTTAGTAGGTGATCTTTATATTTATCCCAGTTCTTTCTTCTGAGGGTGCTTTCAAACTGTGTTTGGGGAAAGGAATTTGGTAGAACTAACTGGCTGTGAATACAGTCTCCTGGTACTTTAGAGGCTAAATCTTGAGCAGGACAATCCAATGAAGGAGCTTCAGAATCTGCCTATATAATCCCATGAGTTTTTGGCCAGTTGCTTAGACTGTGTAGTTCCCAGAAAATCACCAAAAAATCCAATAAAACATGACATCCAGAAGGTTGAAAAGCTGAATAAAGGTTTTAGCATCTGTGTTATGCTAAGGAGACAGGGGTTGGAATTGAAGCTATTCAATGGTAGAGAAGCCTTCATAAACATCCTTGGCTTTCAGATGAGACTGTAGAAAAGCCACCTCTTAAGAATAAGTGATGGAGGAAAAGATGTTACGGTTCAAAGCCAAAGGCCAAGAAAGAATTCTTGAGACATTATGGTGTAAAAGATGATTTTATTAAAGCATGGGGACAGGACCTATGGGCAGGAAGAGCTGCACTGGGGTCACGAGGAGTGGCCCATCACATACTTCCCAGTTGGCAGGGGGTTAGGGAGAGCATAAGTCTCTAAGGACTGTGGAAGCAAGGTTTCTAGGACCTTGAGGGGGCTTGTTATTGTTGGGAAAAGATCATTTATTACTG
Source organism: Canis aureus (assembly GCF_053574225.1). NCBI lineage: Eukaryota > Metazoa > Chordata > Mammalia > Carnivora > Canidae > Canis > Canis aureus. The sequence goes on along the minus strand of NC_135642.1, from coordinate 17,972,952 downwards.
ACTAATAAAACCTGAGTCATGAGACCCTTTCAGATGTATATTGGGTTATATGCCTAGGGGATGATTGCCAACATGTATCTTGAGGAGTTTAGAGATAAAGGAAATTTCTAAAGGAATTTTTAAATGTTAAAGTAGACTTACAGGATCCTGAGGATTGAGCTTAGATTGCCTTTTGCCTTTAGCAAAGTGTTAACATCAAGGCAGTTGAGTCCCTAAAGGGATGTCACTCTGCCTATTTCAAGGACTTGTCAATGGGGTATATAGGTAGTAAGGAAATTTAATAATTTTTTTCTGTCTTTTTTTCTCCACATAATAAGGACCCTACCAAAGCAATAAGTATTATGTTTTGAGAGTAAGGGCACGTCTGGAGAAGATAGCCCTAAGAAAGCCTGGCATCATGCCTCCATAGAATCACTACATTATTGATGTTAATTTTGACTTATATAGCCAACTGTTAGTATTGCTTATCTGAAATTAATATAAATGGAATTATTTGTATGTTTAATGTCCAACTCCTTTCACTCAAGATAATAACCACAAGATTCATCCATATTGTTGTATGTATACGTAGTTCTTTTCATTGTTTTGTAGTATCCCATTATATGTATATTCCAAAGTTTATTAATCTAATCTACTGTTAATGGAAATTATTTCAAGTTTGGGGCCATTGAGAAATATTCTTGTACACACTTGGGGGAACTTTTGTACTTATTTCTCTGGCGTATATGACCAGGAATGGGATAACTATAGCAGATATTGCCAAGCTATTCTACAAATTGGTGGTAAATGTTTGCACTTCCAGCAGTGAGTTTTGAGAATTCCATTTACTCCACATCCTTGCTGACTTTGGTATTGTCGCTCTTTGGAATTTGAGTCTTCAGGGAAGTTATGTAATGGTATCAAATTATGGTTTTAATTTTTTTCCCTTTGTAAGTAAAGATATCAAGCACACTTTTCTATTCTTATTGGCCATTTGTATTTCCTCTGATGAAGTCCTTGTTCGAGACTTTTGCCCATTTTTGTTGTTTTTAAAAATTCATTTGTAGGAATGTTTTATATATTCTGATTATGAGTCTTTTGCTGGATATGTGAATTGCAGTATCTTCTACCATTCTGTAGACTGTCTTCTCAATTAATGGTGTCTTTTTATTGATAAAAGAATCTTAATTTCCATAAATTCAAAGGATTATCTATTTTCTTTTATGAGTAGTAGTTTTGGGTACTGTTTAAGAAATCTTTTGCCTACACTAACGTCATGATATTATTCTATTTTCTGCTAGAACTTTATTGTTTACCTACCACATGTAGGCCTATGATCTATCTTGAGTAAACTTTTGCATATGGTGTAAGCGTGTCATATAGGGATATATATTTAGTGTCATTTAGCCCCACTTTGCATTGCATCACTCAGTTTCCTTGCTGCTGGGTAGATGTGCAAATTCAGCTTCCAATGGAGCCCTGATTACACCAGGAATAGAGGAAACATAGAGTAATGACTAGTTCTGACTGATAGCACCTTGTACAATCTCATTGCAGCTGGAGAGGAATGGAGCCCAACTTGTAGCTGGACTCTACTAGCAGCAGCCTAGTAGAGTAATTACAGCACTGCGGACTTCCAGGTGGAACATCAGGGAATGAGAACATCACCATCTGCTTTTGGCATAGAGAGGATAGAAGATCTGGTCTCCACTCACTCTGCCGATACTGCCTTGATCAGGAAATTGGAGTGCTGACAGCTCTGGCCGGTAAGGGATAGATTAGCTCCTACCCACACCCTTGGGGAGGAGAATTGGAAGGCAGCGTCTTACTTCTGCCAGGCAGGGCTGGGGTTGAGTAGAGTAGCTCCCTGTTCAGCCCTATGAAGTACCTTGTAGGAGGTAGGTGCAGTTTTTCTCTTGGTGTTTGACTGGAGTAGGGTAGGTGTTGCCAAAAAGAAATCTTGTTAAGCCACATATTTATAGCCCTTTGGCTAAATGGAATAGGCTTTTCTTGGAGGTTTTGTTTGTTTGTTTTTTGGCGCTTGTTGCAGGTTTTGGGTTAGAGACTTCTGTTGCACCCTGCTGAGATATATGGGACCCGATAAGGAAACCAGGGAATTCACTGTGCTGCTAGTCCTCTAAAGTCCCAAGATCCCAAGGCAATTTCCTTCTTTTTTTTTTTTTTCACCCATCTGTGTCTTTCTGTGCTTGTTTGTTGTACTATGTCCATAGTTTCTAGTTCTGAGAGGCAGAGATCAGGCTACTCCAGCTTAGCCAGACCAGAAGTCTTTTTTATGGCTTTTGTACTGGCCAATACCTCTTGTACATTATCTAAAACAAATCAAGGTAGTTGAAATTCTTATTTTGTTCCTGGATCTGAAGAAATTGTCCAATACATTGTCAATATGCTATTTTTGTAGATGCTTTTGCCTGATTAAGGAAATTTCCTTATAATCCTACTTTGCTGGGAGTTTTTAGAATAAATAGGTGTTGAAATTTATTCAGTGGTTTTGATTTTTTTTTTTTTTTTTTTTGTCTTTTGCCTTCTTTGAAAGAACCAAATGGCTTTTCTCCTTTATTTTGCTAAGGAGGTGAATTATATTGATTGATATTCAAATCTTAAACTTGCCTTTTTGGAATAAAGCACAATTTGTCACGATGTGACAAAAAAATTTATTTCAAATTTTATTTTTAAAGTTTCTTTGAGAACAATATGGTTCTATTTTGGGTTCGCTCTTTTTCTGGGTTGCAGCTTTTTAAGGTCTCAATTCATAATATTAGAGATACCAATACTTCCATGTTTTTGGAACCTTGGACTTTAAAGATTTTTCCCCTGCCCTGAGGTATTATCAGAAGTGCCTCTTAGATTCTTATCATGTCCAATAGTACCAGCAGAAATACTGTCCCAAGTGCTGGTTTATCTCTTTGGATTTCTATCTGTGATTGGATATGGTACTGGTAAAATAAATATTCTTCATCTTGTTAGTGTTCAAGGAGATTTACATGTCTTTATATGTATCTATCTTTCTATCTAAATATGTCTATCTGTTATTTATTTGATTCTTGTAGTTGTCCTTGGTGGGAAGATTACTCCAAATGATTTGATCTATTATTAAATACGAAGTGTGATTTTCTTGTTTAGATTCAAGCAGTTAGTAATTCTTTGAATGCCAAGATTAGGGTTTTTTTTTTTTTACTTATTTTTTATAATGAACAAATATTCCATGTATAATAGGAAGTATTTATTTTAAAATATAAATTGTAAAAGATTAGAATGGCAGAGATCTGTTTGATGTAGGTTATATGAAAAATCATGGAAGAAAATATAACACAAAAATCACAGAATTCATAGTAATCATAGGTAGTATAAAAAATCAGACCATATTCACCTGCTCCTTGTATATTGCAATGTCCTGGTCTTAGCAGTACTCAATTGAACTCAAGCAATAAAATTTTCAGTATATTATTGATGAACTGTAATATACCAAAAAGATAATAGAAAAATCTTGAGCTTCCGGTTGTGATGAGAAAGAATTTGGGATGGGGAATGCCTAACAGGGACAATATGTGATTTAGAAGAGATATAACTATCTTTAAATATTTGAAAATGTATTATGCTGAAGAGAGAATTTAGTGCATGTGACTTAAAATGGCAAAAATAAGAAAAAATGAAAATAGGAAGGAATAATTTTCCAAATAATAAAAAATTTACATATGCTATATACTATGGAGAGCCTTGCAAAACATAATGTTAGTCTGCTATTAGAAGTGTTAAATGAAAGAATGGATGCATACTTCCCAAGCTTCCTTTAAATGGGAGGATCCATCACAAATCTAGAATACTTGTAAAATTTTTGATTCCAGGTAGTTCTGGCAACAGAATACAGGAGATATTGTATATACAGCATACGATGTAGTGGCAGGTAGAATATATGTAGAGGTGAGAATTTAAGATCAAGTAAACGAAGTAATTTAAACACTAAATTTTGTTGTACCTGGATATGATTTTGACTGTGGATATAGCCAGGAGATGGAAACCAAAAGGATTCTCTGCAAAAGAGTTAAATGATTTGGTAGTTTACCAGATATACAAAATGAAGTAGAAGAGAGTAATCAAAAATGCCTTTTATATTCCTCCATATTTGGAAAAATATAGGATTAAGTGGGATGATACATATGAAAACTCACATTATAAGCTATAAAAGATTTATAAATAATTGTTATTACAAAAGTTTTTGTATAAATTTTCACTTTCTGATTTCTAAAACTACTTCTTTTCCTGAGAAGCAGTCATTTGCTCTATAAAATTTTCTACCTCTATAATCTGTCCTGCTGAAGAATTGCAGTAACCCATGTGTGAATAATAGAAATTTTTCATTATTTCTGGCTAATTCAATTTTAAGCATTTCCAATTTTAGGGAAGTTCGGGCTCATTATCCATCCTGGAAAAGTAGATTATTGCTGTAAGATAGTATTATTTTAACATGGAATTTTTTAAAAAATGGAATAATACTTCCCATGTCTGGTAAGATTGTAATTTTTTAAAATTATCCTTCTACTATTTGCATAGCTATACAAGAGACTTGAATTATATCAGGAAACATGGGCATATAATTCACAATTTATGTTTTTTGTGGTGGTGGTGGTGGTGGCAGTAGGCAAAATAATAGCTACCCATTGATGTCCCTATCTTAATCCTCAGAACCTGTGAATACTTACCTTCTATGGCAAAAGGGTCTCTGCACATGTGATTAAGTTAAGGACCTGGCTCTGAGGAGATTATCTTGGATTATCCAGGCCCAGGTTCATCATATGAGTCGTTAAAAGCAGAGAATGTTTTAGTCTGGAGTCAGATATATAATTATTGAAGAAAGGTCCGAAGATGGAGGAAGGGGATATCAGTCAAAGAAAATGTGTGGTCTCTAGAACCTGCAATTGGTAAGAGAAGGGATTCTCCTCTAGTGGTTCCGGAACAGAACACAGCACTGCCAATATCTTGATATTAATCCAGTGAGATCTATGTCAGATTTCTGACCTAAAGAACTATAAAAAAATATTTGCATTATTTTGAACCTATAAGTTGGTGGCCATAGCAGCCATAGAAAACTAATACAATCATCCTTTCATGTTTACTAAAACTATGTATTGCTCATTTTATTAGTTTGAAGTGTGAGCAGAAAAAAAAATCTGGGTCTAATCACCACTAAGAGTTGTATTCTTTTTTGTGTAATAAGAAATCAAGAGTTAGTCAGCTCATGTCAGGTGCTACTGCTTGAGGCTGTCATCTAGACTCAGACTCATTTTAGCTTCTTGGGCCATCATTCTTAGCAGGTGTTTTTCATTCTTATTGTTGCAAGGTAGCTGCTGGTTCTCTAGATATCTCATCCTTATTTCAAATAGGAAGAATAGAAAGATAGAAGTGAGCAGATAGCAAGATGGCATTGTATGGTATTGCCTAGACAAGTTCATATGGCTCCTTTAGTTGTGAGGAAACAGAATTTGAAATTCTTAGCTAAGTATATCACTACCCTGAACAAATGTGACTGTTAGGAAGAAACAGGGGAAGTGGGTTAGAATTTATTATTGCCTTTTACCTCTATGACTACATATTAAATTAATTAACTAATTTTATTGGAGTATAATTGACATATAATATCCTATTTGTTTCAGTTGTACATCACAGCAGTTCAAGATTTATATACATTACAAAATAATCCCCATTGTAAGTTTTGTTGCCATCTGTCACCTACAAAGTATATTGACTATTGTCCCTAGGCTGCGCTTTAATAGCCCCAAGACTCATTTATTTTATAACTGGGAGTTTTTCCTCTTAATCACTTTACCTAGTTGACCTATTTCCCTATGCCTCCCCCACTCTGGTGACCAACACTTTATTTCCTTTATCTATGCGTCTGTTTTTGTTTTGTTTGTTTTGTTTTTCAGACCATAGATACATACTTTAGGAAGTACTGAGCTACTGCTGGAATAAAAAAGATATTTCTGTACTGTGAAAAAGTAATGATGAATAAATTATATAAAGGGTTAGAGTACAGCATTCATGATTTGGGCACATGAATGATAGGGAATAAAATGTAGGGGAGAATTGCTTGGCAAAGGGATCTGTGATTAAGATTTCTTCATCAGCCTATTCCTCTTGTCTGGTTGACATTTATTTTGTCTTCCATTTATTCTTTCAGGCCTTTCATTGTAGAAATAATCTAGAACTTAAGTTCAGGACTTCTCTTTCTGTTCTTTGTAGAAGCTGTCTATGAAACTCTTCATAATAATTTTGAATATCTATAGATCCATATTTAGTGTATTGCCAGAAGTTAAATTGGCCACAGCTAATCTAAATTCCCTGGGCTGCTTTTTAAAGCCCTTTGCCAAGTTAAGGGAATATCCTTTCACCCTCTCCTCCATTCTCTAAATAAGAGGTCAGTGAAACTAGGCTTGCAGGCCAAATCCAGCCCATCACCTAGTTTTAATAAAATTATATTGGAACACTTATTTATATTTTGCCTATTGTGGCTTTTGTGCCACAGTGGCAGATTTGAGTAGGTGGACTAGAGACTTATGTCCTGTAGAGCTGAAAATCCATACTATCCGGTGCTACAGAAAATAGTTGCCAATGCCTGACATAAATTAATCATCATTATTTTATGTTATGGAGTTTAATTGGGTAGAGTATATAAGTAGAGACTGAATCAACCCAATCACTATAAAATACTTTTTCCTTATTCTAGGAGTTTATCTCCCATCTCCTTGTGACTCTTCAGCAGGAGCATTGCATCATGTAAGTTTTGTAAAAACACCTGGTACTTTGATTAACAGATGAACACTCAGAATTATTAACCTTAAATAAGAAAGGGTCAAAGCAATCTGAGACAAAAGAGGAGAGGATGTTACCAGGTGGATCTTGTTAATAGAAACAAAAATCCAGGCAAGTATCTTGCCTAATTCTAGGATTGCTATAACTCCAAATTTCATAGTAAATTGTTGAGTCCAAAATATTCTCACAATTAAATTAGAGTCATCCTAACAAGATGAAGCACGGAGTTCTACATGCTAAAAGAATAGGGTGTAAAAGTACTTAGAAAGGGCAAAGAGGTTATTTCTCAGATGCAGTTGAGCTGAATTGTGAAGGATGAAGGAATCATACCAGGGAGACAAAACAAGGAAAGACATCTCAAGGTATGGGGAGGAAAACATTTAGTACATGCTGTGTTGGGGACTTAAATAAGTGTTATTTTTTGTATTAGTTTGCTAAGGCTGCCCTACCACAGACCACAGACTGGTGACTTAGATGATAGAAATTTATTTTCTCTTGATTCTATAAATCAAGATATTGGCAGTGCTAGTTTCTTCTGGAAACAATCTTATAGGTACCAGTCTTCTCACTGCCTCTTCACATGGTCTTCTCTCCATATGAACCTTTCCTAATTTCCTTTTCTAATAAGGATACCAGTATTACTGAAGTAGTGCCCACCCTAGTAATCTCATTTAACTTAACTACCTCTTTAAGGTTCCTTTTTCAAATGCAGTCATATTCTGAGGTACTAGGGATTAGTACTTAAACATATGAATTTTGGGGTGACATGTTCGACCCATAACATATGTATTCATAGATTCAGAAGTATGTTGATTCAACTATAGGGTAAAATTATGAACTGGGGGGATGGTGAGATATGTGACTGTAAAAGTAGCCAAATCCTGATTTGAATAATGTCATACTGAGGAGTTGGGACTTACTTCCAAATAATGCAGAATGGAAGACTAATTTTAAACAGGCATTATTATCAGAATTGCATTTTAGAAAAAGAAGTTTTACAGTACTGGAGAAAGTTGTAATGTAGGCAACACTAGAAGCAGAAAGACCTGGAGGTTAGGTTTTCTAATAGGCTATGCCATTGAAAATGGAAATATGAACAAAAGCGGTATAGCATTACATGGAAGGGAGGGGACAGATTTCTAGGATATTTTAACTTTTCTGACTCCTTGAAAATGGAGTAAAGAGAGAAAACAGAATAAGCTTGGGTTGTGGGGTTTATAGTAGTTCTTATTAGTGGAGATAGGAAGAGAGATGGTTTAAATTTGGGAATGTTTTACATTGATGTACTTGTCATGATTAGTTTCATATGTCAAATATTCTAGGCTACAGGATGCCCATGTATTTGGTTAAACGTTATTCTGTGTGTGTTTGCAAGGGTATTTCTGGGTGATTGTAGCCTTTGAATTAGTAGACTATGTAAAGCAAATTGCCTTCCCAAAGTGGGAAGGCCTCATCCAATCCACTGAAGGCCTGAATAGAACAAAATGCTGAGCAAGGGAAAATTCACTATTTGTCTGATGGTCTTTGAGGTGGAACATTGGTCTTCTGCCTTCAGGCCCATACTGGAATTTAGACTATTAGCTTTCGTGTTCTCAAACCTTCAGATTACAGACTTTGGAGATTCTCAGCCTCCATAACTGTGTGAGTCAATTTCATATAATAAACCTACCTTCCCCTGGTTTAGTCTTTTTTTTTTTTTTTTTTTTTTTTAGATTTTATTTATTTATTCATGAGAGACACAGAGAGGGAGAGAGAGAGGCAGAGACACAGGCAGAGGGAGAAGCCATCCGGGCTGCCTCTCTTTTTTCTTTTAAAGGAGTATGAGGGCAGCCCCGGTGGCTCAGTGGTTTAGTGCCGCCTTCAGCCCAGGGCCTGATCCTGAATACCCGGGATCAAGTCCCACCTCAGGCTCCCTGCATGGAACCTGCTTCTCCCTCTGCCCGTGTCTCTGTCTCTCTCTCTGTCTCTATGAATAAATAAATAAAGTTTTTTTTTTAAAAAAAGGAGTATGAAATGATTGTGAAGAAGAAAGGGGCGGGGGGAGGGAGGGGCATTTTTTCCTCAACTGTGAATGTAGTCTTAAATTTTAAAAATGTGTAAATTGATCCTAGACCAATATTGAATTTTTTCAATACATTAATACACACTTTTTAGATCATTTTATCTTGTAGTATATAACGTCAAAGCCTATGGGTAGACTCTAATCTATGAATTACTGACAGCAAAGCCAGGAGTGGGTCCTTTGAGGCTCTTACAGTCTATTTTATAAAAGTGGGGTTTTTAAATGTGTGGTTCAACAGTGTTTTGCGATACCAAAGAAGTTTAGAGTTGAATTCTACTTAGAAACAACATAAAAATTTATGTAGGTCATGATTATTGAGAGAATGATAGTCTTATCATTTAGTGATATCTGAATTAGTACTATTTTAAATAAATATACTTTTATTCATTTCTGTTCTCACAAAGCATGCTTTATACTTTGAATTTAAAATAATAGCAAAGTGTTAGGATTTTGATATAACTTCTTTAGTAATGAAGTCATCAATATCTTCAATACATAGAGTAAGGGATATCCCAACTTGGTGGTAGGTTTTTAGGAGGGTAATGGTTTTGTAATTGAATTTTTGCTTTTCATTTTAACAACTTTATTTTTATTTGCTTTTAAAATTTTATTTATTTATTCATGAGAGACAGAGAGAGAGGAAGAGGCACAGGCAGAGGGAGAAGCAGGCACCCCACAAGGAGCCTGATGTGGGACTCGATCCTGGATCCTGAAATCAGGCCTGGGCCAAAGGCAGGCGCTCAACTATTAAGCAACCCAGGCGTCCCTCATTTTAACAACTTTAAAAATGACCCTTCTCTCCTGTATTGCCCACTTTCATATTGTCACCCTTCACTTTCTATACTCATGTCCTTCTTAATGTCTTATTAAAGTACTCATGTCCTTTAATACTTTGCATTCTACCATGCTTCAAACAAATCTCTGATAATTAACCAAACAACATGGTTTTTAAAAGGCAGACCAATAATAGCCAGGCTATGTATGAGTAAGTACATCACATAGGATTTCTTTCTATGATAGAATTTATAATTTCTTAATGCTGCTGTGCTAGAGATTATACGTGAAAATCATTTTGTAAGCAGAAATAGAGAACAATACATCAGAAGGTTAAAAGCACCTCAGTGTCCAACAGACCTATCTCTGAGTTCCGTCTGGACCGTATATTAGACATTTGGCCTTGGGCAAGTTGCTTTAAACTGCTTAAGCTATAATATTTTAGTCTATAAAACATAATAAAGGAAGTATCCAACTGCTACATTTGTTATGATAATTAAATTTCATAATGCAGGTACAGTGCTGGCACATATTAAACATTCAATAAAAGTCAACCATTCTTATACATACTGGAACCAAATACCTTCTAAGTCACTGATACAAGTCCCTTCTCTGTAATGCTGTCTTTAAAATAATTGGTACCTACATGAATATTAGCAAAAATGAAAAAAATCAAACTCTTACCAGGGAACACCCTGACGTTTTAGTGAATAGATCAACACCACATGTTAGTTTTTATTTACTTCATATTTTTATTAATTGTTTGCAGACATTCTTGTATCAGATTGTTAAGTAAGAAATTGATGGGAGCCATCTATGGTAAAATGTTGCAGTTTTATTACAGTTTTTAGTAGTAAATCCCCTTTAAAAGTAGACTTATTTCAGTTTTTAGTAGTAAATCCCCTTTAAAAGTAGACTTATTTCAGTTTGTCTTGATATTATAATAAATTTAAAACTAATGGAGTCCAAATAGAAATTTTTTCCTTTTTCTATTTCATGGGCTATTATGGCTACCACCTGTTTGGAATGTCAGTTCTGCTTCATCATTCTGCTCTTTGATAGCAAAAAAAAAAAAAAAAAAAAAAAAAAAAAAAAAAAAAAAAAAAAAAAAAAAAAGATTTTCGAAGATGAGATCTAGAAAGCTTTTTTATTTTCATTTCAATTTTCCAGAACAGCCCAAGCTTTGTCTAGGCTAGTAAAGGCTTGAAAGAGTCTCACTCATCCACTGCATCCTTTATAATATAAACCAAATTAATCCGAAGGAAAAGAGCACCTCTCTTCAATAACTGTGAAGCTGGCATGATAATAATCTAGCCCTTGTATACCCACCTGCCTCCATTGAGCATTAATTCCATTCTTAGCCTGTATAATATGCTTTCTACACCCAGGGCAGAAGTAAGCTTGGCAAGGGGTCAGAAGGAACCTCTTCAGCATGGCAGTCAAGAAAACCTCAGATGAATATGGGAACCTGCTATTTCTTGGAATCAAGAAATCCATTGCTGTAAAGGGTTTTCCTGTGCATTCCCTCTTCCTGACTCTACTCAGGAAAACTGTTGCTGTCCTTAATAAAGTAACTGAAAGTCCCTAGACAAAAAGCTGTTTAGCAGACTCCAGCTCAGGGTCTGTATTGGTACATTTCCAGAGTTCCCACAGAAGGCTGGGGTGCAAGATCTAGTGAATATCTAGTGGGAAAACAAATGGGAACTATGACCCCTGAGAAGTGAATCCCGACTTACCCTCACCAGTGCTCTTCTTCCAAGTGTGCTTCTATCTGTACAACTCTGTGCCATGCTGGTATCTGTCTCTGTGCTGGCAACTTTCAGGTCCTCCTAAGTTAGAGAATATAGGAGTGCTATATGCCCACTGAATTACCCCAAAATTGATTTTCACCAGAGCCAAGAGTATTTTTTTAAAGATTTTCATTTATTTATTCATGAGAGACACACACACACAGAGAGAGAGAGAGAGGCAGAGACACAGGCAGAGGGAGAAGCAGGCTCCATGCAGGGACTCAATCCGGGGTCTCCAGGATCACGCCCTGGGCTAAAACGCTGGGCCACTGGGGCTGCCCAAGCCAAGAGTTTTTAAGTGGCAAGATATTGCATGTAAGTTCAGAACGTAGAATCTTTTTTTAAAACTACTTTATTGGGGCATGAGTGACATACAAAAAGCATATTTAATGTATGTAACTTGATAAGTTTGGAATAAGCATACATAGATGAAACTGTCACCATAACCTGTGCCACAAACATATTCATCACCTCCAAAGGTTTCTTTCCACCCTCTTTATTAATTGTTAATATTATTTTGTGATAATAGCACTTAGCAGACTTTTAAGTATACCATAAAGTATTAACTATAAGCACAATGCTGATCTCTGTAAGTAGATCTCTAGGACTTATCCATCTTGTCATTGAAACTTTGTACCCTTTGAGCTTCTCTGTTCTGTTCCAAATTATTTTGGAATCTCACCTTCTATTCAATTTAATAATAATTAACTGAGGAAACATCAAGAATAGAGATCTGTGCCGAGTACTCTGAAGTATACAGAGTTGAAAAGGGCAAGCTTTTGATTTCCCGTCTACGAACTCAGAATGAGCAATCAATAGAGAAGCACAAAAGTCCATGCAACTACACACAAACAACTTTCCTATTTTCACCTAACCCCATAATGAAGCTTTAATAAATATCGAATGATGAGCTTTTCCTTTCATACGATATAGTTGCAGATACTTGGCCTCTTAGTCTGTGTTATCCATAGCATTGTCTACTCATTAAAGGACTGATGTAAAATCTATTTTGGGGGGTCTGCAAGGCCCTGTAGTTAACTGAAAACCACTTTAGTATCACTACAGATTATGAGGTACAGAGCTACTTCCTATCTAGTAAAATCAAGTATAAACTATTTCTTGAACATCAGGTTACTTTCCTTCAGTATGTTAGGCGATGTACTGGTCTGGATACCATGATGACATTAGAAGTTTAAAACATCATTTCCTAAAAGCAACTTTGATTTGCAGTTTAGCACTTGTTGAGGTATAACGTGATAACTAAAATGTAAGCAAAAAGAATGGTCCTAATAAAGTAGAAATGTTGCTAAAGTTATACACTTCACTGGAATGACAATGTTCTTTGAATAAGTGAAAGAGAGAGGATTCTCAAGGAAATTTGTTAAAGCTCATCCCATGAATCAACTAAGTACATACACAACCTAAAGATTGCTTTTGTCATTTTTGTTTCAAAATTGAAAATTGACCACTGAGAATTTAAATTAATGTATTTATAATAGTTTCTGAGTAAATTCATGTGGAAAATAACCTACAAAGTTGATGGTGAAACATCAGTTGAGCGTTGTTAGATTCAGCCTGGAGAATGGTTTATGTCACCACCTAGGATTCCCCCATTGCTGTCCTTTTCTCCACTGGGGTCTTTATCACCACCTGGAGTTAACTTAATTGTATTTTTGCCAACTTCTGCTTAGAATTAAATATTTATGATTGAACAATTAAATATGGGATTATTTGGCAAAGGATTCTCTTGTGCAACCATTTCCAGAAATAATATGAAACAGATTTCTTTAAAAAATCATTCATAATGCATTATGGTGCTATTATGATGGTGAAATGACAAACCGTTCACTTGAATTATTAGACAACTTATATTCCTTCCCCTCCCATGTGCTCCAATAACACCTCACACTTGAACTCTGCAGTAGAGCCTCATGGTTAGAATTCCTGGAGTCAAGACAGTCTCATTTGGCCACCTTCCATTTGTTTTGCCCTCAGCATGTTATCCAATGTCTGTATGCCTCAGTTTCCTTGTTTGTGTACAGAATGAGTAATTATTACATCTATATCATATAACTATTGAGAAAGATTTAATGTGATAATGAATATGAAGCTCTTTTCACAGTTCCTGATGTAGAAAACTCTCTCTCTCTCTCTCTCTCTCTCTCTCCACACACACACACACACACACACACACACACACACACGTGAGTTAACTTGTTCACTTCCTTTGCAGATAAGCTCTTTCTCCTGATACCCTCATTTTGGTGAATTAAGATCAATATCCTTCTAAGTGCGAAGATTCAAAACCTTAAGCAGCATCAATTTTTAAATTTATATTGAAACAGCCTCTCTCTTTGTAGCCAATGTTATCCATTGCTGAATTCTAGCAGTTCTGGGTTCTACCATAATATCTTTCTAAAGAAAGATTTTACTTATTTATTTGAGAGAGAGAGAGAGAGAGCATACTCATGAGCAGGGGATGGGGCAGAGAGAAGAAAAAGCAGACTCCCTGCTTAGTAGGAAACCCTAAGGACACAGGGTCAGGAGCCAGAATTGACCTGAGCCGAAAATAGATGCTTAACCGACTGAGCCACCTAGGACCCCTCACTGTGATGTCTTTTGAACATCTCCTTTATGTTCCATCTATTCTCACAATCATGTATGACTTCTCATCTAGGTTATTGCTTCCTCGCAAAGGAAGCTCCTACCTCTCCTTACTCTAATCCTTCTGAAATAGAACTTCCAGATTAGTCTTTCTAAAATTTTATTTTGACAGAGATGAATGTTTGTAATAATGAACTGAGTATGATTATTATTCATTTAACAACTATTGATTGATCAAGTGTTATAGTACAGGAAATGTTCTAATCACTGGGAATATAACAGTAAATATAACACAGATAAGTCTCTGTCCATAGGAAGCCTGAATTTTGGTGATCATACTAGTTCTAAAATAATGATTTAAAAAATTAAAAAAATAATATAACAATGTAGTTTATAAAATAGTAAACTACAGTAAGGCTTATCACTTGTAATCATTTGTTGTATGCCTAAACATTTTTAACTATAATGACATATATTTCATATAGATTCCCTGTAAATTTTAGACACTTTTGAAAATTAAGCATGATTTGAATTTTACAAATGGGATAAGTGAGGCTCAAATAGATTAAGTAACTTGCTTAGCATTATGCAGTTAGTGGGAATCAGATCCATTAAGTCCATCTGATAACAAAATCAAGCAATTTTTATTATAACATGTAGCCTCTGTTTTATGACTTAACAAATGGCTAGTTTGTTTAATATTAATCAAGACACCATCAGCGTCCACTCAACTATTTTTTCTAACTTTATAGTTCTCATATTCTACCTTCAAACCATATAGGGTCACTCACTCTTCCAAAAACTGCATTCCACTTTCTCCCCTCTGTACAATGTCACCTTGATTTTCCTAGACCTAAGATTCTCCCTCTTTCTTTTTCTGTCCCTCTTCTTTCTTTCCCTCACTCATCTCTTCCCTTACCTTTCTCTCCTAGTATCTAAGATCCAAGAAACTTTCTAAAACCTCCCAACATAACTGAGCGTCCATAATATAGACACCATTGAATCTTTCATACTTTTATATACTAACTTTAAGCTATCTTTTATTATAGAATTTGAATAAATCTTTGATTCTGTTCAATCAACTAGATTCATTCTTTGATCTATCACTGTATATGATAAAGTGTTTGTAAGAATGCTCTACAAAGTGTATGAGTCCAATATGTCAAATGAAAATTGGGGAGAAGAAACAAATGATCTCTTAAATTGCATGAGGAAGTGACTGCCAACCACTCCATATTTAGATGGGCCCAATTGGTAAAAGATATAAAATCTTTAAAGAATTAATAAAAATTACGGCTAAACTATAGTTTGTAAATGCAAAAACACATGAGTCTGATCAACTTAGGGGAAGAGTGATGAAAAAAATAAGTGATTTTATTGATTTAAATGACATATCAGATGTTGGCTTGAATCCACCTTTTTCCTTTTTTCAGTAACTTCTTGTCCCATTGGTCCAATCCAATGGGATTTTCAATGGCTTCCTTAAAACAGGCTAGTAGTACTTTAGGACTTATGTTTGGATACTCCTTTGAGATAATTCCAAAGACACAGGGAATATTTAAATTTAAAGCACAATAAAATGCACCTGGGTTTTCATAACCTTGCTCTAGTTTGGAATGTTTTTAAATAGTGGGATTTTTTAAAGAGCAATTTTTTTTTTCTAATACAGTGAGGCAGAAAAGCCTTAGTTCAGAAACATCAACTTTACAAAAAATGCCTTGAGGGAGGCCTAAGATGTATTATCTAGAGGCCTTTCACCTCTTCCTTCAGCCCTGGTGCCTGTCATAGCACCATCAATCCATTTCTAGCATTTTACTTAGCTATGAACTTCTTAGAGTGACAAGAGAGTGATTCATAATATATAGTAAGGCTTCCAGGAAGCTTTTTTACTTTAAGCTTCAGGGTAAGTGAATCAGCCTTTTGCTTTCTCGCAGGAACTACTTATCTTCAATCTTTCAATTAAAGGTCAAAAAATGAAAGAAGACACTCTGGTTGTCTATTATGGTGTTTTGTTCCCATTGTCAGCGAATCTGTTCTTTACATAGTTGTCTCTCAACCTGTTCAAGATTTATACTTTTCTCCTCCTGTTTCTGATTAAAGATGTGAGAAATTTTCTCAGGATTTTTGGAAATCTTCATGAATTACCAACAATAACAACAATAACAAAAGATGGAGAATTGTAATCACTTTCAAAAAGGAAGAAATAAAGTGCCTCCCATAGAAAGAGTAATGTTTAAAGCCTTCCAAATAAGGTTAAAGGCAAAAATTTGTAAGAGTCAAACTAAAATATCTTTTTGGGAATTTAAAACCATGCTTCCTGGTGTCTTTCTCTGTGTCTGCATAGCTAAGTGATGAGGAAGATAAGTAAGTTTATGCAATTAAAAAAATAGTTAGCAGTCATTAGATGCTTATGATGTTCCAGTCTTGACATGAAATGTATTCAATCCTCATGGCAACCCTATGAGATAGTCCTGTTAATACTCCTACCTTACAGGGGAGAACTCTGAAGCATAGTAAATTGCCCACGGTGAAAGACCCAGGAAAGGACCAGGAAGAGACTTTATTTCCATGAGGTGTGATTTTGAGCACATATTCTTAACCACTTTGCATAATGTCAGAAACTAATATGGAAAATTCAGACTCCTAGCATTTAGAATGGATTTGGAGTCTGAAATGTTTTAGTGACTCCTCAGCTCTTCATTTTATATGTACATACTGAAGTAGGACACAGCTATGAACATATTATTCTTTCTCAGTCCTTGATATAACAGTCAGGGACTATCAAATACATCCCTTAATCCAAAATCAATTTATACTTATTGAATATCTCATGACCTATTTGGATGTTCAACAAATACTGTTGGATGAATGTATGAAACTACATATTATTTAACTAAATTCTCTTATTCTACTACATTTGTAAGTCACTGTGTTAGCCGCTTCTACATACATTGTCTTACCTAAACCTCAAAATGCTTCTGGGAAATATATTATCCCACCTTGATCTGAAGTTGAGATCACCAGTGTTTAAGAGAATGAATATAACTTTCTCTAGGTCAACAGATTGAGAGGACAGAACTGATGTTTGGAATTCTGCTAATCCTGAGGGTCAAAAAGTTTACCAGTCATACAGGGTATAAATCACCTTTAAATAATAATAATAAAAAACTCCTTTGCTGAAATATATTCCTTCATGTCTGATGTAGAATGATGGGAGAATTATTTCAAGGCCAACCTTCCAAATGATAAAGAAAGCTTCTAGCAAAAATTCATTAATGGAATATATTAAAACAGTTATGGCTGGAGGATTTAAAGCTGTCCAGGTATCATAGTAATAACATGTTAACAGTATTTCAAGTACTTCTGTTTTTAGGGACTTTTAACTTATCAGAATCCTAAGCCCCAACTGTTAGCAATTAAAAGTCTTAAGAATGCTTTGTATAGTACAAATCCTTCTATATATTAACTTATTCTGTGTATAATTAAAATTTATTATAATTTCCTTCTGCAAATTTTAAGGAATTGCAGAATTCCTAATTAAAACAAAGATGATTTTTAAAAAAACAAAACTCTAGAACTTAGAGGGGAAAATAGTAAGGTCTGAACTTCTGTAGTTCTATTTTCAGAAATTTTGCCACGTCATAAGGAATCTAATTAAATGAAATGGACCAAAATCTCTCAGCAAAATTCCTCCATGTGTCATTGGAGTCCAAGAGAGATAAAGTCTCTAAAAAAGACATATTGATGAATTCCACTAACGTTATTATGGCTACAACATTAATATTGCTGGGAACTTAGTTAAAATTCCTCTCCAAATGGTATTTTATCCACAAGCTGCAATAACAGATTCGTATATTTGGAGATTTATAAGGCAAAAGCCACTTTCTGGTTGTGCAAATACTGAGAATCAAACTTAATGAATTTGCAGAAGTAAACCTATGATATTTCTGGTTCATGGATACCTGTGTAGAATGACATTTACCTGAATAAACTTGGAAACTAATCAATAGTTCTGTGGTAAAAATATCAATAGAAGGTGAATTAGACAGAGGGAAACCTTTAAATTCCTCAACTTGTCTTCAACCTTATTCAAATGTTGGAATAGGAAAGTTTATTTGGCACATCTGCTACTCCAGACAACTAGATATGTCAGGAGGTCAGAGTTTGACAACATCATCCATTAGGGTTTTCTTTTTTTTCTTAAATTGTATTTTATTGTTAGAATACCTAACATGAGATCTACCCCCAAACCTTTTTTTAAAACAACATATCATTGTTGACTATAGGTACAAATGTTGAACAACAGATCTCTAGCACTTATTCATTTTATGCTTAACTGGATTTTGATGCATACTGACTCATAAGGCACATATCCTCTTCCCCCCAGCCCTTGGAAACAACCATTGCCCTCTTTGCTTCTATTAATTTGACTATTTTATATTCCTCATATATGTACAATCATGCAGTACTTGTGTTTCTGTGATAATTCATTTCATTTAATGTCCTCAAGTTTCATCTGTGTTGTGGTATATTTCAGAATTTCCTTCTTTTCTAAGGCTGACTAGTATTCCATTGTATGTATGTACCACATTTTCTTTATCCACTTATCTGTCAATGGGCATTTTGGTTCTTTGGCTTGACATCTTGGGTCTGCTTTTGGTGACATATTCATTAAATTGTTGCCGAGACAACAATTTGTCAAGGATCTTTTACCCTATGTTTTATTCTAGGACTTTTATAGTTTTGAGTCTTATGTCCAAGTCTTTAGTTCAGTTTAAATTGATTTTTGTGTATGGAGTAAGATAAAGGCCCAATTTCATTCTTTTACATGTGGAGAACCAGGTTTCCCAACACCATTTGTTAAGGGGATTGTCCTTTCCTGACTGTATTCTTGGAATCTTTATATACAATCAGTTGATGGTAAATATGTGGATTTATTTCTGGATTCTGTTCCATTGGTCTATAAGTCTGTCTCTATGCTAATACCATACTGCTTTGATTACTGTAGATTTGTGATATATTTTGAAATCAGGACATGCAATGCCTCTAACTTTTGTTCTTACTATTGATTTGTCTATTTGTACTCTTTTGTGCCTCCATATGAGTTGTAGAATTGTTTTTTACTATTTACGTAGAAATTGCCATTAGGATTTTGCATTGTCTCAGTAGGTTGGTTTGGGTGGCATGGACATTTTAACAATAATACATCTTTCAATCCAGAGCATGGAATATCCTTCCATTTGTTTGTGTCTTCATTAATTTCTTTTTTTTTTCATTAATTTCTTTTGTTAATGTGTTTTTTAGTATATACATCTTTTACCTCCCTGATTGTTTATTTTTATTTAATAGTTTAAGTACTATTACAAATGAGATTGGTTTCCTAATCTTTGTCTTATATGATAGTTAATTACTTTAAGCCCACTTTGTTTGATATAAGTATAACCATACCTACTTTTTTATTTATTTTTTATTGGTGTTCCATTTGCCATCATATAGAATAACACTCAGTGCTCATCCCATCAAGTGCCCACCTCAGTGCCCATCACCCAGTCATCCCCACCCCCCGCCCACCTCCCCTTCCACCACCCCTAGTTCATTTCCCAGAGTTAGGAGTCTCTCATGTTCTGTCTCCCTTTCTGATATTTCCCACTCATTTTTTCTCCTTTCCCCTTTATTCCCTTTCACTATTTTTTGTATTCCCCAAATGAATGAGACCATATAATGTTTGTCCTTCTCTGATTGACTTATTTCACTCAGCATAATACCCTCCATACCTACTTTCTTTTGGTTACCATTTGCAGGAAATATCTATTCCATCCTTTCACTCAGTTTATGTGTGTCCTTAAATCTAAAGTAGGTTTCTTGTAGATAGCACGTAGTTGTGTCTTTTTTTTTTAATACATTCAATACATCCCTGTCTTTTGATTGGCAAATTTAATCCATTTACATTTAAAATAGTTCTTGATAAGGAAGAATTTACTATTACATTTTTATAGTTCTTTTCTATTAGTTTATATTTCTTTTGTTTGCATTTTTCCCTTTTTCTGCATTCTCTTGTGTTTTGTTGATTTTTTAAAATATTCATATGCTTTGATTCCTTTCTCTTTTTCTTTTATGTAACTTTTGTAGGCATTTTGTGTGTGTGTGTGTGTGTGTGTGTATCTGTGTGTGTGATTACCTTTAGGCTTAAATAAAATAACTTACAGTTATAACAGTCTATATGTGGATATCTTAAACTTAATTGCCTACCAAAACCGGCCCATGCACTAGACAAAGAAGACACCTCTTCTAGTCTTTACAAATTGGCTTTGTGCAGGCAGATACCCCCACCAATCAGTCTAGCTTGAAATTCTGGGGGTCTCTCCCCAGGGATAGAATGCAGCTGTAATTTATATCCATTTGTGCTGAGCTGAGGATAGGAGTATCTAATCCAAATCACCATTGTGTTTTTCCCCGGGTGGATAGTCTATTCCATACCTATAAGAGCTCCAAGACTGGCAAGTCAGATGGTAGTTCTTTGGGCAGTCCTGGAGAATTTCAAGTGCTGGGTATATAGACTAGCTCCTTCCTTCTCCAGGAGTAAGCTGAGAACTTGTATTTTTTATTTTATTGCTTTGTGTTGAACAGGATGGGGATCTGTGATGACTCTTTGCTCAAGGCCTCCATATCTTCTTATTTTTATTTTTTGTTTTTTAAATTTTAATTCCAGTGTAGTTAACATACAATGTTATATTAGTTCCAGGTGTACAGTATAGTGATTCAACAATTCCATATATTACTCATGGAGATAATCAAGGTAAGTGTACTCTTAATTCCATTCACCTATTTCACCAATCCTTTTGCTCAACTCCCCTCTGATAACCATCAGTTTGTTCTCTATAGTTAAGAGTCTGTATTTTGGTTTGTCTCTCTCTATTTCCTTTGTTTCTTTGTCTTGTTTCTTAAATTCCAAATATGAATGAGATCATCTAGTATTTGTCTTTCTCAGATTGGCTTATTTTGCTTAGCATTACACTCTCTAGGTCCATCCTTGTTATTGCAAATGGCAAGATTTTGTTCTTTTATATGACTGAATAATATTCCACAACTTCTTTATCCATTCATCTATCAATGGGCACTTGGGCTTCTTCCACAATTTAGCTATTGTAAATAATGCTGCTGCAACATAGGGATGCATATATCTCTTTGAGTTAGTATTTTTATATTCTTTGCTTCTATGCTTTTTTGTTTGTTTGTTTTTGCCAAGGTGGCTAGACTATGCTGGGCTCATCAAAGCTTCAATACTGGCAAGGCAGAAATCCTTTAAGAAGCTCCCTTAGAAAAATTATCTATCTATCTATCTATCTATCTATCTATCTATCTATCTATCTATCATCTCCACACACCCTTTCCCTGTCCTAGGAAGTCTTCCTGATCCTATGGTGCTGTGCTTGGGGCAAGGACTCTGATGAGACGGTTTCACAAATCTTGCTGGCTATGATGAACCCTATTTCACATTCTCCTGGAATAAGCCTTTCAGTTGGTTTCTGGATTTTTTACAAAGGGAATTTATTTGTAAAGTGTTGCTGAATTGATGTGTTTGTGAGATAGAGGAGGGTCCAAGGCTTCCTACTCTGCCATCGTGCTGGTATCATGACTATTGTTTTCTAACTGTTCCAATTGCATACATATTGAGCCAATACCGAGACATTGCACAAATCCAGGGAGCATCATTACAATAAAATGCAATATAAATGGTGCCCTCTGTGATAGTACAATTCTGTTGCCCTTCTATTAGTATATTTTGTAGACTGAATGGAAGTTTGTATTAGATATGAGAAAAAAAGTCAGGAAATGAGGAGCTAAGCAGTTATTAAAGTTAAGCCTCAGCTCTCTTAGAGTGATATCTCATTGTGGCTTAGTTTATATTTATTTAATAACTAAAGAGTTGAACATCTTTTTTATGTCCTTCTATGTCTATTCAAATCCTTAGTCATTTTTTTAAAAATGGCTTATTTGTGTGTGTTTTTTATTGTTGAGCTTTTCATATTCATTATTGTGTGAGTTCTTTATGTATCCTGGTTATATGTCCTTTATCATATACATGATTTGCAAATAAGTACTTAATAGCTGATACCCTTTACAATGCAAAAGTTTTTGGATTTATTGAAGTCCAACTTATCTCTTTTTCTTGTGATTTTGGTGTCACATCTAAGAAATTGTTTGCCTAAGTAAATATAACAAAGATTTACATTTATGTTCTCTTCTAAGACTTTAATAGTTTTAGCCCTTACACGTGGGTGAAGATCCACTTGTATTAATTTGTATAGTGTGAGACAGAAGATCTAATTTCATTCCTTTGCATTTTGATATCCAATTAATATTGGCACAGTTTGTTGAAAAAGATGTGAATTGCCTTTGAATTCACTAGGCATCTTTGTCAAAAATCAATTGACTGAATGGGAGAATATATTTGCAAATCATACATCTGATAATGGATTAATATATAAAATAAGGAATGTACACAGCTTAATATAAAAAACTGATTTAAAAAATTGGCAGAGGGCTTGAAGAGACTTTTTTCCAAAGACATATGATGCTGTCCAACCGGCACATAAAAGATGCTCATCATCAATAACCAGTTATCACCACACACCTGTCAGAATGGCTATTATCAAAAAAATAAAAAATAAAAAACAACAAGTGTGGCAAGGACGTGGAGAAAAAGAAAAACTTGTGTGCTATAAGTAGGAATGTAAATTGGTGAAGCTACTATTAAAATCAGTACAGAGGTTCCTTGAAAATTTAAAAATAAGAATATCATGTTATCTAGCAATTCCATTGCTAGGTATTTATCCAAAGAAAATGAATATAAGAATATATGTACCCCTGTGTTCAGTGTAGCCATTATTTATAATATGCAAGATACAGACACTACTAGTGTCCATTAGTAGATGAATGGATAAAGAAGATACAATATATACAGTGAAATACTATCCAGCCATAAAGAGGAATGAAATCTTGCCATTTGTGACAATGTGGATAGACCTAGAGGGTATTATACTAAGTGAAATACATCAGAGAGAAAGACAAATACATGATTTCACTTATAGGTGGAATCTAACAAAAGAACAAACAGAACAAAATAGAAACAGACTCATAGATACAGGAGGCAAACTGTTGGTTACCAGACAAAAGGGTTTAGGGAGTGTGTGTGAAATAGGCAAAAGGGATTAAGAAGTATGAACTTCCAATTACAAAATAATAAATCATGGGTATGTAATGTACAGATAGGGAATATAGTCAATAATATTTTAATAATTTTATATGGTGACTAGACTTAGTGGGATCATTTCATAATGTATAAGAACATTGAATCACTATGATTTATACCTGAAACCAATAAGATATTATATGTCAATTGTATATTAAAAAATCATTTGACCATAAATATAAAAGTTTATTTGTGGACTCCCAGTTCTGTTCTAATACTCTGGATGTCTGTTCTTATTGCAGTACCACATTATCTTTTTTTAAAAAAGATTTTATTTATTTATTTGAGATAGAGAACACAAGTTGGGAAGGAAGGGACAGAGGGAGAGGAAGAAACAGACTCCCCATTGAGCAGGGAGTCCAGGATCATGACCTCTGCTGAACGCAGACACTTACTTAACCAACTGAGGTGCCCTTACGCTATCTTGATTACAATTGCTTTGTAGTAAGTTTTAAAATTGGTGTGAATCATCCAACTTTTTCTTCTCTTTTCCAAATTGTCTTGGTTATTTGGGGACTCTTGCATTTCCATATAAATATTAGGATCAGTTAGTCAATTTCTGCAAAAAAGCCAGCTGGGATTTTGAAAGAGATTATGTTCAATTTGTAGATTTATTTGGAGTGTATTGCCACCTTGAGTACATTAAGTCTTCTAATTTGTGAACTTAGATATCATTCAATTTACTTAGGTTTCCTTTAATTACTTTCATATTTTTTTATAGTTTTCATTGTAAAAGTCACTTTTTTGTTAAGCTTTTTCCCAAGTATTTCATATTTTCTGATGCTATTGTGAATGCAATTATAATTCTTAATTTTAGGATTGTTTATTGGTAATGTATACAAGTTGATTTTTATAGATTGATATTATATCCTGTAACTTGCTGAACTTATTAGTTCTGATATATTTTTTTAATTTGCAAATTCCTGGGGATTTTTAATGTACAGGATCTTTTCATCTATGAATAGACATAATATTCATTATCCCATCCTCTCCAGGTGCCTTTTTTTTTCTTGTCTAATAGTTCTAGCTAGACTCTACTGCAATGTTGAATAAAAGTGATTAGAGTGGACGCAGTTATTTTGTTCTTGATTTTAGATAGGAAACATTCAGTTTCTCACCATAGATTTATGCACTTAGATGTTGGTTTTTCATAGATGCCTTGTATTAGGTTAAGAGGTTCCCTTCTATTTCCAGTTTCCTGAATTATTTTATTACAGGAGGATGCTGCATCTTGCCCAGTGTTCTCTTTGTTCATTAAGATGATCATGTGTCCTTCTGTTATTTATTTTATTAATATGACTTATTACATTGATTTGTTTTTGGATGTTAAACAAGCCTGCATTCCTGGGATAAATCCCACTTGTTCATGGAATAAAATCTTTTTATATCTTAGAAGTTTTGGTTTGCTAATATTTTATACAAGGTTTTAAGGCTTATATTCATAAGAGATATTGTTCTTTGGTTTCGTTTCTTCTTATGTCTTTGTCTATTTGTAGGACTAACATGGCACTGACCTCATAGACTAACTTGTGAAGTATTCTCTCATCTATTTTTTCTTTCTGAGTTGGCTAACCATATGTGTTTTTTTTTTAATATTCAATAGAATTTGCCACCTAGCGTATCTGGCCTTGGGCTCCTTTGTGGGAAGTTTTATTTTTTTAAATTTTTTTTTAACTTCTTGTTACATGTGTATTAGATTTCCTATTTTTTATGTGTTCATTTTAGTAGTTTGTGTCCATTTTGGAGGTTTGTGTTCTCCTATTTTTTATGTGTCCATTTTGCTGGCTTATGTTCTTCTAAATTTATCCATTTAATCTAAGTTATCTAGTTGTTTTTCATGTAATTGCTCATAATGCTCTTTTGTTTTCTAGTGAGAAGATATCAATAGAGAGTAACTTCCGATATGAGTAATTGTTCTGAAATAATTGGCTCTTCCTGCCTACGTGGCATTCAGAGATAGCCATCATCTGTTTCCTCTCTAGTCTTGCTTATTTCAGTTTACTAACAGGAAGTCTCCTTCAGTGGAGCAGGTCTGTGCAATGCTGTTTAGATATCCATGCAACTTCCTATTTCTTAGGTCCTTGACATTCCTCATGCCTTGATTCCCTTCTTGCCCCCCTCCTTTTTTAGTTATCCCAAGGATTCCTTTATTTCTATTCAATTTGTCAGCCTCTGAGAGACTATATTGGTTATTTCAGTCCTAAGAAATCACTTTAAGTCCACACTTGTACTAATTACTGTCCCACTTTTTTGGCATGAACACAGATGTTCATACATACTGTTCAGTGTTGCACATGTAAGTTCTGGCACTCCAGTTTGGTTTAGAGCTATATTAAGGGGATACAAAGTTGATTTTGAAATCTCTTTGTAATCTTGGTACTTAGCACAGGGACCTAAAAAGACCAGTCAATGAATTTAGAGATATTATATAATGAATAATGAGTAAGTCCTTTTAGTGTGGATTGTAGATTGTATTTAATAAGGCAGGAATTGCCTTTGAATAACTGATATGAGATATTCCTTAATCTTAGCTGATTTTAACTTGTACCAGGGACTCCTGTGAGATATTTCCTAGAATGTGTAATACTACTTTTTAGTGTCAGTGGAAAGATACACTGCAACTCACTATCTGCAGTTTATTTGTAATATGGGAATATTAATATGTACCTTCCAGGGAAAGGATGAAAATGATTTTACGTGTAAAACTGGCATGAAAATTGTAAAGCACCCCACAAACATTAATCCTGTTGTTAAAAGAATGAGCTGAGGAAAATGTAGACAGCATGAATATATTATTGTGCCTTTAGAGGAAAAAAATTTTTAAGTGCCTAAACTATTTCCCCCCAACAGGGTTATTTTATATAGACAAAACAATGAAAAAAAAAACAGATAAAAGAGGAAAAATTACTCAAATGATGAATGGTAGAATATAGGAACTTGAAGAAATGATGTCGCATCATATTCTTATATGGAAGAGATGTAGGTGTGTCTTTCTATAGTCCTATTCCATTCATCACTGGGAAACCTGTGGGATGTGCACACTAAAGAATCAAGTGATATATTTTTATTTTTCAAAAGAACTTTGGCTTGATATCTCTCACGCCCATTTCTTCTTTTTTGTATGCCCAGTATTGGCCTACATTTCCAGCCTCCTTTGCAGTTAAGTGTGATCATGTGGTGGAGGTCTAAGGAAATGTACAGTCTCTTTTTCCCCCCTTATTTGCAGAGAGATACAGTGATCCCATCATATGCTTGGACTTTGAAGTTGGTCATTGAAGTTGCATCAGTGGGTTTCTGGGTGATTGAAGTTGCACCAGTGGGTTTCTGGGTGGCTGCATGCAGTCATATTTTGTAAAACAAAAGAAAATTATAGTAACATGCTAAGGACTGTAAGAGACTCTACAATAATGAAAACTTTATTTTTTAGCCCACTGTTATCCAAACTTCTAGCTCTATAAAATATTTTGAGTTTGTGGAAAGGGGAAAAATATTTATTAATAACTGGTAGAATGTACCTTACAGAATTTTGTCATGTAGAATGGATAGCTCTGAGGCCCTAATAACTATTCAGTAAGACATGCTAGAAAAAGGCTGGCATGCAGAATAGATGGAGTATTGTAATAGTATACCTACTTGGCTGCTCTGAGTGCTACTGAAATATAAGAATGTTCATGTATTTACATTAAGCTAGGAAGCAAAATGGAAGGGAAAAGGCAAAAATAATTTTTTCTTTTAATTTTTAGAACTCGTTTCCCTATTCAGAATTCTTAAATTTGAAAAGAACTGACACAGATATATTAGTTTTTCTTTTATTTAAAACAAAATTTACATGTTTTTTCAGCATACAAATTACTATAAATTCAAACATTAAAAGGGTACAATTACTTTATTTTATTCTATTTTTTAAAGATTTTATTTATTTATTCATGGGAGACACAGAGAGAGGCAGAGACAGGCAGAGGGAGAAGCAGGCTCCGCACAGGAAGCCTGATGTGGGACTTGATCCTGGGACCCCAGGATCACGCCCTGAGCCAAAGGCAGATGCTCAACCACTGAGCCACTGAGGCATCCCCAAAAGGTACAATTACTTTATTTTTAATATATCTATAGAGTTGTGCAACCATCACTACAATCCAGTTTTAGAGGATTCCCAAAGGATTCCCTTAAGTACATTTTAAATCAGTCCCTGTTCCCACCATCATTCTCAGAGAATCATGGATCAGCTTTGCCTTTTATGGAACTTTAATATAAATGGAATGTTAACAGTATGTAGATTTTTGAATCTATCATCTTTTACTTAGCATAATTATCTTAAGCTCTATCCACATTATAGTATGTATCAGTCGTTTGTTTCATATATTTATGAGCATATGAATTCCTTGTATGGACATAACATATTTTGTTGGTTTATCAATTAATGGACATTTAAATTGTTTCCAATTTTTAACTAAACAGTAATTTTACAATAAAGTTTGTGCACAAGTCTTCATGTGGACATGTTTTTATTTCTCTTAGATATATGAGAGTAGGATTTGTCAGTCATAAATTGACAAAATGTTTTTCAAAGTAGCTTTACCTTTTAAATTTTTACCAGCAATGCAAGAGCAAGATTCTCCATAGTTTTACCAAAAATAATAATTTTTATATTTGGATTATACCTATTAAAATGGGAACAAAATGAAATTCTATTGGAGTTTTAATTTGTATTTACCTAAAGACTGGTAATGAGCATATGCATATTATGTCTTCATATATCTATTTGATGAAATGTCTATCATATGTTTTGATCTTTGTAAAATTGTGTTCTTTGTCTTCTTATTGAGTTCTAAGAATTCTTTATATAACTTGGATACAATTTAATTATATATATGATTGAAAATATTTTCTCTTTACTGTGCTGGCCTTTTAATTTTGTTATTGGTGTATGTTGAAGTTCTCAAATTTTAAATTTTGATTAAGTGAATTTATCAATTTTTTCCTTTTATATTATTTGATATCATATTTCAGGATCCTTTGTCTAACCCAAGGTCATGATAATTTTCTTCTGTGTTTTCTTCCAAGAGATTTATAATTTTAGCTCATAATTTTTAATTGTACTTCATTTTGAGTTACTACTTATATATTGGTCTGGGTTGTCTTCATTCATATTTTTGCATATGGAGATGCAATTTTCCTAGCATCAGTGTCAGTGTTGAAAATACTATTGTGCTTCATTAAATTACTTATGAACATTAGCAAAAAAATAAAAACAAAAAGAGTTAATCATAAATATAAAGGTTTATTTCTGGACTCCCAATTCCATTCTATATTTATATGCCCATCATTATAGCAGTAAAACACTTACTTGTTCAATTACTGGGTAGTAGATAACAGGAATCCTTCAGATTTGTCCGTTTTAAAAGTTATTTTAGTTATTAAAAATCCTTTGCATTTATAAACAAATTTTCAGTTAAGCCTCTTGCTATCTAGAAAATAAAAGACTGATGTTACTTTGATAGGGATTAAAATGAATAAACAGATTAATTTTAGGAGAATTTCCATCATAATAATGTTGAAACTTATAATCCCAAACATAAAATATCTCCTGATTTATTTGGATATTCTTCAATTTCTCTTATTAATATTTTGTTTACCATACATATATTTTATGTTAAGTTTTTCTAAGTATTTAACAATTCTGGTTTTGTGTGTGTGTGTGTGTGTGTGTGTGTGTGTATGTGTCTGTATTTTCACAAAATGCATCAAGTCTACTGTGGATAGTTTTATTTCTTCCCTGCAATCTGAATGCTTTTATATTTTATTTTAGTTTGTCTTATTGCAGTGATTAGGATTAATTATCGAATTAAAGTGGTTAGAGTGGACATGCTCTTATGTCTATATTATGGGGAGGATTAAGAAAGTAGTTAGTTGTAGATTTTTCACAGGTGCCCTTTTCAGGTTGAGAAGGTTCCTTTTTATTTCTAAATTGTTGAGATATATTACAATAAATTTTAATAAAATTTGTTTCATGTATTTTATTGAAAAGGTGGGGTTTGTCTTTTATACTCCTCATATGGTATATTGGCTGATATTGATGTTAAACCAACCTTTCATTTCTAATATAGCTTTCATTATTATGTCTTTGGATAGGTATTATAGTATTAGTGGCTTCTTAGAATGAAGAGGAAAGTGTTGCCTCCTCCTGTTTTCTTGGAGTTTATGAATGATTGGTAACATTTATTATTTAAGTAAATGTTAGATTTTATAAGAGAAGTTCTCTGGGCCTACACTTTTGTTTATGTGGAAAATTTTAATAACAAACTACTTTTCTTTATTGGTACAGATTTATTGAGAGTCTCCATTTTATTTTGAGTCATTTTTAGCAATTTTTGTCTTTCTAGAAATTTGTCCATTTCATCAGTTATCTAATTTGGTGACATAAAATTGTACATGATATTCTCCTATAATCCTTCATTTTCTGTAACTAAGGAATAATGCTCCCCTCTTTCATTTCTGAGTTTACAAATTTATGATTTTTCTCTTTTTGTTTTCTTGCTTAGTCTAGCTAAAGTTTGTCAATTTCATTAATCTTTAAGAATCAATTTTAGGATTCATTGATTTTTCTCTAATTTTTTATAGCTCTTGATTTTGTTGGTTTCTGTTTTAGTCTTTATTTTCTTCTTTCTGCTTAATTTGAATTTAGTTTGCTCTTAGCTTCTTAAGATGAAATCTTAAGTCTTTGTTTAGAGATATTTTTCTTTTTCTTTTTTCTTTTCTTTTCTAAACACTAAAAAACTTGAATTTCCCTTTAAGTACTACTCTAGCTGCATCTCATAAATTGAAAAATTTTTGTTTTTATTTATCTCAAAGTATTTTAATTTCCATGTGGTTTCTTATTTTATCTATGGATACTTTTCTCACTGAATTATTTGTATGAATTTTATAAAAAATTAAAATTCCCTTTCAAGGAAACATTTTTTCATTTAGACAATGAAATCTATTTTCTGATCAATCAACAAAGAAGGAATTCCTCTGCTTTTGTTTGTGATGCACAAATCTAGAGCCTCCAGGTGGCCATGTTAGCAAGAAGTGTTTTGTTTAAGCTACAGTGTGTTTAAAATTGTCAGTGTAGACAGTTTTATAGGGGCCATATTCTCCAAGTGCCTGTCTTATTTTTCAAACTGCCTATCATATTAAACCAAGTTGGCTTCACCCATTACTGTTGCCTGTTTTTTTTTTTAATTAATTTAATTTATTTATTTTTTGTATTTTTTTTTATTGGAGTTTGATTTGCCAACATATAGCATAATCAGGAGGAGCACTGGGTGTTCGCCTGATTGGTTTCTATACTCCCTTGAGTTTGAGAATCCTGATGCTACTCCTGCAGCCTGAATGAGTGATTGCCCCTGTAATGATTACCAAAGGCCATTTCTCTAGAGATAAGTTTTGAATCTCAAAGAACATCATTACTTTAACAAGTAGTATCTATGTTTCTTATTCTAAGAATTTAATAATTATGGTCTGTTTAGCCTTGTTTAAAAATCACAAGGGGTGGGCAGCCTGGGTGGCTCAGCGGTTCAGCGCCGTCTTCAGCCCAGGACGTGATCCTGGGGATCCAGGATCGAATCCCATGTCAGGCTCCCTGCGTGGAGCCTGCTTCTCCCTCTGCCTGTGTCTCTGCCTCCCTCTCTTTCTGTTTCTCATAAATAAATAAAATATTTTAAAAAATCACAAGGGGTTATGGGTTCTCATTAGAAGGAAAGGAAATGAAGAAGAGATTTCTTATGGTTCATAGATAGTCCTTGGAGGATCCTTCTTTCCTGCATTCTAGTATCTCTATTTAATTGGTTCAAAATACAGATTCTGAATTCTTCCAAAGAAAATTTTCACTTATGTTGTTTATCTGTAGAAGATGTGTTGGTCTAGGAGCCCATACTACAAAGCCTGGGTTAGACTCTACACCAATCAAATTGATTTACAATAGTAAGGAAAATATAATTTAGTATTATAGTACTAAAATGCTACAATATTAGGACAAAATTGGAAATTATAAAACAGCAAACAGAGGAAAATTTGATGACTGAAAAATAAGTAGTTTGACTTTTTTTGGTTTATTGAGGTCTAATTTTCACAGTAAAATTCATTCTTTTAAGATATTCTCTTCTATGAATTTTGACTAATTTATAAATCATGAAACTGTCACTGTATTTTAATTATTCCAAAATTTCTGTGAATCCTTTCATGTTCATTTACATCTCATACCTTGGGCCTTCTCAACCACTGATCTCATTATTGTCTCTAAAATTTTGCTTTTTCCAGAATGCCATATAAACAGAACTATACAGTGTGCAGCCTTTTAGGTCTGGCTTATTTTATTGAGCATAATGCGTTTGAAAGGAATATAGCTTATTCTTTTTATTGCTGAGTAGAATTCCATTGTATGGATGTGCTATATTTTTTTATTTTTTTCAATTGATGGACATTGCTTTGTTTTACATTGAGGGATATGGTTTTTAAGAACTTTCATATATAAATTTTTGTATGGAGATATACCTTGTTCCAAAGTGACTATAGCTTTTTTGCATTTCCAACAGCAATATATTAGCATGGCAGTTGCCCTGCACTCTTGCCACCATTTTGTATAATCAGGTTTTTTCTTTTTTTTTTTTTACTTTTAATTTGAATGCTTCTAACAGATACATAGTAGTATCTTATTGTGGTTTTAGTTTTTTGTTTCCCCAATGACTAATGGTGTTGACAGCATGCTTTCATGTTCTCCTTTGCCATCTTGCATATATATCTTTGTTTGAAGTGTCTATGAAAATCTTATGCCTATCTTTTATTAGGTTTTTATACTGATTTTTGAGAGTTCTGTATATATTATCATTTTGTAATATTTTCTTCTAGTCTGTGATTTGCCTTTTCATTTTCTAAACATCTTCCTAAGAGCAAATTTTTAAATTCTGTTGAAATCTAGTTTAGGGATCCCTGGGTGGCGCAGCGGTTTGGCACCTGCCTTTGGCCCAGGGCGCAATCCTGGAGGCCCGGGATTGAGTCCCACGTCGGGCTCCCGGTGCATGGAGCCTGCTTCTCCCTCTGCCTGTGTCTCTGCCTCTCTCTCTCTCTCTCTGTGTGTGTGTGTGTGTGACTATCATAAATAAATTTAAAAAATAAAAAAAAAATAGAAATCTAGTTTAATAATCTTTTATATGTAAGTTTTGCTCTTTGCACCATATCTAAGCAATCTTTGACCAACCCAACGTCCTAGTGATTTTCTCCTGTTTTCTTCCATAAGATTTATGGTTTTAGGTTTTATATTTAAATCTATGATATATTTTGAGTTAATTTTTTATAAGATATGAGGTCAAGGATAATTTTATTATTTAATTTTGGGCATGTAGATCTGGCACCATTGTTGAGAAGACTGTTCTCACTCCTTTGATTTATCCTAAATCGTTTATGTAAAATAGTTGACCATACATATTTGAGTCTATTTCTGGACTGTCTGGTTCCAACTAAACATTTTGAAATACAAGTAGAGGTACACACGGTTTTATAGAACTTAGATCACATCACATTTTTGTTTTTAATCTGTTTCTATTATTATGAAAATCTTTCTCTTTATTAACATTTGAAAATGAGATCACTTAACATTAAATATCATTTTGTGTAAGAGTTCCATGTTACAGCTGAAGTAAAAAGCAGATTGAGATATTAAGAAGGTAGACCAATTTTTCATTTAAATATACTTTTTTCATTTCAGGTAGGACTAAATGAGAGTTAAATGCTCCTAAAAAGTACTTAGAAATAATGTTAAAGTGTAAAGTGTAGCATCAGTAGTACATACATGCAAAATAGAGCCATTTAAAATTAAAGATTGTTCCAGACGGATCTGATAGAAAGATCTAGATTCACACCTGAAAAAACAAAACAAAACAAAACACATTTGTGACTTGTCACAGGACATCTAGAGTCTCACTTGGTTATGGAAAAAAAAAAAAAAAAAAGAAAGAAAGAAAGAAAAGGGAAAAAAAAGCTCCTCATTAGCAACAGCTGCAACAATGAGCACCAGAGCAAGCAATGCATTTTCAGCCTGTCTTCAGTAATAAAAGTACAAGCCACAATGTGTGGGCTGCTTGTCAACTTCTAGGAACATTCCTGCCAGATAGAAAGAGAGGCTCTAGCTGTCCAGCCAGTCACTTTGCCCACAGCAGAGAAAGAATATTATAGCAAAGGCTGGGCTGCAAAGGAAAACCTCTTAGATTTATCAGAATATCAGAAAGCATCTCAAGCTTGCTTGATTTCCTTGTTCAGAATTGTCACTTTCTCCCTCTCTGTGTATACTACTGCTGCAAGTGGCATTTTTACTGTATAAAAGAATCAAACAGAAACACCAATGTGGAGTGACTCCCTGTCCTAAAAGCACATCTCCAGTACACTTTGATCACAGGCTTTCAACATTAGCATTCTGTGCAGGAGTAAAAGAAAAGCTATTCATAGTGCAGACGAGAAACTTCCCCAAGGTTTTAATGAATTACTGTTTGTTCAACAGTTGTCAGGTGTTTCAAATCGTTCTATTGATAGTACAGTACTATGTGTGTTTTATGAATGACAGTTAAACCTAATCTGTCCTTATATAATATACTACTATACATTTTGGAAATCTGTAAATTATAGTTAAAATGAACTTGGTGCAACTTGATTTAGAATCACTTGCTTTGATTCTCCAAACATCTTAGAAATTCTTCCCTAAAGCTTCACATAAGTTAAGAAGTTGAATGCAGCTGTAGAATGAATGGTAAAGACACTTACAAAGAGAACTAAATTCACCGTAGGCCAAAATAGAACTATATTCATTCAATTACTGTTTTCTTTATTTTAACTCAAAAAAAAAAAAAAAAGCTTGGGTAATTACCAAGGCTGATGTAGGCACAACTATATTGAGGGAATCATTGAGAGCCCAAAAGGGCAATAAAGGCAGCTAAGAATGGCATTTGAAATGTGGCTGAGTAACTCTTAAATCAAATTATGGAAACTTGCAAAACCAAGGTCTCAGTATAAAGAACCAAGGACATCAATGCAATATACTTAGGATTTTGTCTCCTCCTGAAAATTCAGTTTGATAATTGCATTAGAAATATGTTCATGAGTTGGGGATTGTTTGGGATTTAGTTGTTTGAGTTTTCTTCATATTAAAAGGAAAACTTTGCTAGAAAAGTAATGCAGATCAGAACTTCTAGTTTTCACTTGGGAATGTAGAGAGCTGCAAAAAGTATCAATCCCAAATATGGAAAAGGAAAAAGCTAGCCAAACTGCAATTTCACAATATGTCTTGAACCTAAAATGGAATACCAACTATAGCAAATTAGTCTAATAGTGTTATAGATCACTAACATAACTAACATGACACTGGAAGGGGTCGGGAAGGGCAGAATTAACATAATTAACTTTGGAAAGTGATATTTTGACTGCATATTGTAAGGTTAAAAACAATAACAAATGTGTAAAAATACTGTACTCTAGTTAACAAATATGTTTCCCTCTTTGGGGAGAAACAGGATATTTACATGGTATCAAGGTATTTTTCCTAAGATATTTATTAAATATAAAGGGTGATTTTGCAGTGGAAAAATGTGGCATACTACTCAAATATTTCTTATACCTCATTCTTAGATCTGCATCACATACCATAATATGGAAGTGCATTAATTTATTTAATAATATTTGGTTTAAATGTACTTCTTTCAATTTTGTATAATTACAAAGAGTGCAGTGAAATCAATCTTGTACATTCATCTTTGCACAGTTGTGAGTATATTGTACATATTTAACAGTAGAACTAATATATGTCAAAAGATTTCAGAGAAACTGGATCTATTTTAAAGTAGAGCCCATAGGATTATTGATGGAATGCATATATGATATGAGAAAAAAGAAGCATAAATGATGATGGAGCTTGTTTGCTTGAAAAAATGGAAAATATGATTTTCATTAGTTGTGATAAAAACCCATTAATAGAGAAGAGTTGCAAAGACTTGGGCTAGGAATAGGAGTAGAATAGATGGGGTTCCAGGGCCAACTGTATCAAACCTTGCTGATACAAGTAAAATGAAGGTTGAGGATTAAATCATTATGAGATTACCTGTTCCTTGAAGTTTATAGTCATAGCAACAGACTCAAGTTTGGGGTTTTACCCTTTGAAACTTTCTCACTTTCTTTTATTCTCAAATACATATTCAGGTTTTACATCTCTTTTTGATATATCTTTGCTAATTTATATTCTTCAAGAAAAATGATTCATTTCAACCTAGTTTTCAAATCTATATGAATTTAATTAGTACAAACTATGTGTGTGTATATATATATCTTTTAGATAAATATTCTAATTTCATAACCAATAATATAAAGTTGTATTTTCTTTCCACTTTATATTAATTAATATGAATGATTTTTCTATTTAATTATTTTTATTGTATCAGAGGGCATAATGTTAGAATTATATCTATTTCATTTCAGTCTTCTAATTAATTTATATATATGTCCTTAGAAATGCTTTCTTTCTGTTTTTTCTAACTTTTGAGTTTATTGTTTAATTCATTCTTCATTCTTTTCTGTTTATTAGTCAATTTATATGTTTAATAGAGGTTATTTTCAATATTGTTATTTTCTAGTTACTCTACAGATTTGTTTCTCGTTTCCTATTTGTTTCAAGAATAGGTTAAGAAATATATAAAAATAAATTGTAGAAAGGTTTTTATACAACTTTTAGAATTTACAAACTTTATTAAAATTTAAGGTTATTAAAAATAAATTAGTATTTATCTTAGAAAAATGATTTATTGATATTAGAATAAAATACTTATATAAACCTATATCTCTTCCCATCTATTATATAGCTAATATTAGTCATTACTTACGCTTTCTATTTTTACTTATTTTATGTTCAGTTGTCAAGGGGATAAAAAGGTTAATTAAACATTATTGTGTTTCAATCTATTTCTTTTTTCTTTTTTTTTTAAAAAAGATTTTATCATTTATTCATGAGAGACATAGAGAGAGAGAGAGAGAGAGACGTAGAAACATAGAGGGATAAGCAGGCTCCCCTCAGGGAGCCTGATGAAAGACTGATCCTGGGACTTTGGTATCACACTGGAGCAGAAGGCAGATGCTGAACCACTGAACCACCCAGGTGTCTGTCAATCTATTTCTTTTAGAATTTCCTGATTTATTTTTTATTTTGTTTATCTCCCCTTTTATGCCCAGGCCTAATTTTTAAACATATAATCATTTTGAATTCTTTGATTTTACATATTTACATTAAATTAATTCATGGGATATATTTTTATTTTGTCTTCTTATATTTATCTTGGTGGAAAGTTCTTAACAAGAAAGATGGAAAAATGAACTAAATTTCCTCATACATCCGTTTTCCCTCCTTCTTTTTCCATTTTTTTACACTGTTGAGATTTATAACGTTTCTAGCTTCTTTTTAAATCATTATTCCCATAGCTCTAGACTTAAATTCTTAACTGCCTTGAATACCTAAATTGATCTTCAGTGTTTACTATATATAGTTTGTTCATACCAACCATATTTTTTTTGTGTGTCTGAGTTCTTAATTTTTTTCATCTGTTAGTTCTATAGATTACAGTTTTATTTATTTAGTTTAAATCTGGGTTCATGGGTGGTAGAGAACTACCTATCATATTACATCTTAATGTTAATCTCAATTGTGAAAAGCATTTGAGATAGGTGGGTACACATAAATCACATAGGTGGAAATAAAATTCCCGTGACAGAGCTTTTTCTTTAAAATATTGTAAATATTGGGGGATCCCTGGGTGGCGCAGCGGTTTGGCGCCTGCCTTTGGCCCAGGGCGCGATCCTGGAGACCTGGGATTGAGTCCCACGTCGGGCTCCCGGTGCATGGAGCCTGCTTCTCCCTCTGCCTGTGTCTCTGCCTCTCTCTCTCTCTCTCTCTCTGTGACTATCATAAAAAAAAAATTAAAATATTGTAAGTATTGGACTTTGGGGAAAGGCAGCAGAATAAGAGGACCCTAAATTCACCTTGTACCATGGATACAACTGGATAACAAACACATCAGTGTAAATAACCCAGAAAATGACCTGAATACTGGCAGAACAAACTTCACAACTAAACATAGAGAAGAGGCCACATTGAAGAGGACAGGAAGGGTTGAGACACAGTGGTGAATTAAAGGGACCCACAGGAATGGTTATGGTAGGGTGGTAGCCACAGGTGCTAAGAAGGGAGAGAAACAAACTCTTATATCAGGATCCCACACCTAGAAGTTGAATTCCCATAACATTTGGGTTTGAAAACCAGAAGGGCTGAATTTTATATGTTCTTACAATCACCAGGGTTTAACACCTGGAACTTTGAAAATCAGTGGGCTTGGCTTTGGGAGAGCTGGTAGGGCAAGAGGAAACAGAGTCTGACCTTAAAGAGATAGCACAACAAACAGCCCTGCATAGATACAACATAGAAACAGCTGTTTGAAAAACTCCTGGGGCATAGGGAGGGAAATTTGTTTACTAATCTCAGAGCATGCGCTGGAGGGGCAGGGATCTTTGGAAGAATTCTTAGGGAACAAAAGAGATGGCAGGCACCATTTCCCACCCCCACCCCCCAGCCCAGACACACATGCCTGCAGGAACCAGTATTGTGCCAACACTGGCTATCTAACTTACTAACAGCACACTCATGTATTTCTTGCAGACATACCCTCCTTAGCCATGCCTTAGTTTCAGGTCTCCTCCCACAGCAGATCTGCACACACTTTGCTGAAATTGCATGCCCTGTCCCCATGAACATCTCTGGATCCACCCCTTCCAACCTGGACTGCAATTTGCCAGTGACTGTAGGTCCTCATGCAGGGGACAAGCACAGACTTTGATGACACTCATGCCATGCTCTATCAAGCCTTGCAGAAGGAGTGTTCTAAAGCAGCTCCATGTCCCCTCCATCAACAGACCTGCTCAAACTTGAACAGTGCACATTCCACCCCCACATTCTCCTATAGATCTGCTTTCTCCAATATGGCATAGCTGGAGCCTATCCAAAGCAGTACCACACACCTGACAGTGTGCAAGCAGCCTCAACAGGGGCCAAGAGCGCTCCAAAGCAACTTGTGTCCTGGGAAGAGGGGAAGATAACCACACAAACAGGTCCAATTGTAGCCTAATAAGTGGTCTGGAAGCATATATCTGGTCTGACTGCAAGCGTGGCAACAAATGATAACTTCTCAGGGGACAAAATTGGGAAAATGCCCTGTAGTTCTATACTACTACATCTCTGGCAAACACTCGGTCTGACTCAAAACAAGGCAACCCTACACTGAGACCAAACCTTGCCTACAATAGGCAAAGAGACCATTGCAGATGACTAGACAGAAGGCAAACGCAACTCAGTCACAACAACAGGGTTCACACAGTGTACATAGGAGACACCCTTGAAGTGTCAAGTTCTGATGAATAGTGGACTTTGCTCTACAGGGCACTACAGGACCTCTTCTTCATAATGCCACTTCTTTCAAGAGCAGAAGACAGAGCTGACTTTCCTAAAAGGTAGAAACAGAGATAGAGAGTTATACAAAATGAGAAGAAGAATATGTCCCAAATGAAAGAACAGGACAAAATAACAGCAGGAGACCTAAGGGAAATAGAGACAAGTAATATGCTGGATGGAGAATTTGAAGCAATGGTCATAAGGATACTCATAGGACTTGAGAAAAGTAGAAGACCTCAGTGAGATCTTTAACAAATAGAAAACCTAACATTTGCATTATAGGGATCTCAAAAGGAGAAAGGAAAGAGAAAAAGGAGAAGAAAATGTATTAGAAGAAATAATAGCCAAAAACTTCCTTAATCTGTAGAAGGAAATAGAAATCCAGATCCAGGAGGTAGAGAGAGCCCTCAAAAAAATCAACCCAGGAGGTCCACATTAAGATCATAGTAATTAAAATGGCAAAAAGTACTGATTTTTGAGACTTTTAAGCACAAGAGCAAAGAAAACAATTGCATACAAGGGAACCCCAGAAGACTATCTGCTGATTTTTTCAGCAGAAACTTTGGAGGCCAGAGGGGAGAAGTATGATATATTCAAAATGCTGAAAGAAAGACACCTACAACCAAGAATACTTATCCAGCAAGGCTATCATTCAGAATAGAAGGAGAGATAAAGAATTTCTTAGACAAATGAAAGTTAAAGGAATTCATGACCATTAAACCAATCCTACAACAACTGTTAAAGGGGACTCTTTGAGTGGAATGGAAAGACCATAAGTACAAGTAAGAAACATAGGAATCAAAAAGCTATAAAATCAAGTATTTCTATAAAAACAAGTCAAAGATTCACAACATAAAAGAATGTAAAATAGGACATCATATACCTAAAATGAGGGGAGGGAAGAGCAGTGAAGAATAGTTCAACCTTAAGTGATCATTAACTTAATATAGAGCACTATATGCATAAGATGTTACACACAAACTGGAAAAAAAATAAAAAGATGGTATACACAAACCTAATGGTAACCATAGATAAAAAAAAAACCAGTAAGTGATATGCAAAAGAAAAAGAGAAAGGAATCCAAGTATATCACTAAAGAAAGCCAGCAAGCTGAGAGAAGAGAGCAAGAGATGAAAGGAACACAGAGAGAAGAACTATAGAAATAATTATAAAATAAGTAACAGAATGACAATAAGTACATGCCTATTAATAATTACTTTGAATGTAAATGGACTAAATGTTCCAATCAAGAGACATGGAATGATAGAATGGATAAAAAAGCAAAACCCATTTATATATGCTGTTTATAAAAGGCTCATTTCAGACCTAAAGACAATGAGATTGGAAGTGAAGGGTTGGTAAAGCATTTATCATAGAAAATGAAGTGAAGAGAAAGCTGGGGTAGCATTACTTATATCTGACAAAATAGGCTTTAAAACAAAAAACTTGTAATGGGACAAAGACAGGCACTACATAATCATAAAGGAAACTAACCAACAAAAATATACGACAATTATAAATATACACCAAATTTGAAGCACCCAAATACTTAAAGCAGCTAATAACAAACATAAAATAATTAATTGATAGTAATATAGTAACAGTAGAGGACTTTAATAGCCCACAATCATCATTGGACAGATAATCCAAGAGAAAATCAACAAGGAAACAGTAACTTTGAATGACATACTGGACCAGGTAGATCTGTGAGAAATATTCAGAGTACTCCATCTTAAAACAGCAGAATACATAGATGAATTCAGTAAAGCTGTGGGATACAAAATCAAAGTACAGACATCCGTTGCATTTTATACACTAATAATGAAGTAGCATAAAGAGAAATTAAGAAAATAATCCCACTTACAATTGTACCACAAATAATAAAATACCCTGTGAAAATCATGGACTATGACAACTATTAAATATTGATTAAAGAAATTGAAGATGATACAGACAAATTAAAATATATTCCATATTCATGGATGGGAAAAAACAAATATTGTTATGCCAGCCACAGCAATGTACCAAAAGCAATATACAGATTTAATGCGATCTATCAAAATACTGACAGCATTTTGCACAGAACTAAAACAAATAATCCTAAATTTTATACCAAACCACAAAGATCCCACATACCAAAATGATCTTGGAAAAGAACAAAACTGGAGGTGACACAATCCTAGATTTCAAGATACACTACATAACGGTAGTACTGGCAAAAATAGACACAAAAACCAATCAAACAGAATAGCAACTCCAGAGATAAACTCTCAATTATATGATAAATTGATTAATTGTCCACAAAGGAGGCAAGAATATGAAATGGGAAAAAGACAGTGTTGGGAGGCCTAGGTGGCTCAGTTGGTTACATACGTGACTCTTACTTCAGCTCAGGTCACGATCTCAGGATTGTAGGATTGAGCCCTGTGTTGGGCTCCAGGCCCAGTGGGGAGTTTTCTTAAGATTCTCTCCCTCTGACACTATATCATACTGAAAGGGTCTATCTAACAAGAAGACCTAACAATCATGAATATTTATGCCCCTAGTGTGGAAGCTGCCAAGTATATGAATCAATTAATAACCAAAGTAAAGACATACTTAGATCATAATATGCTAATAGTAGGAGACTTCACCACAGCACTTTCTGCAAATGACAGATATTCTAAGCACAACATCACCAAAAAAACAAGAGCTTTAAATGATACACTGGACCAGACAGATTTCACAGATATATACGGAACTTTCCATCCAAACGCAACTGAATACACATTCTTCTCAAGTGCACACGGAACTTTCTCCAAAATAGACCACATACTGGGTCACAAATCAGGTCTCAACCAATACCAAAAGATTGGGATTGTCCCCTGCCTCTTTTCAGACAACAATGCTTGAAACCAGAACTCAGTCACGAGAAGTTTGGAAGAAACTCAAACACATGGAGGTTAAAGAGCATCCTACTAAAACATGAATGGGTCAGCCAGGAAATTAGAGAAGAATTTAAAAGATTCATGGAAACTAAGGAAAATGAAGATAAACCATTCAAAATCTTTGGGATACAGCAAAAGCAGTCCTAAGAGGGAAATACATTGCAATACAAGCTTCCCTCAAAAAATTGGAAAACACTAAAATACACAAGCTAACCTTGCACCTAAAGGAATTGGAGAAAGAACATCAGGTAAAACCTAAACCAGGCAGAAGAAGGGAGATAATAAAGATTCGAGCAGAACTCAATGAACTAGAGACCAGAAGAACTATAGAACAGATTAACAAAACCAGGAGTTGGTTCTTTGAAAGAATGAATAAGATAGATAAACCATTAGCCAGCCTTATTAAAAAGAAAAGAAAATGACTCAATAAAATCATGAATGAAAGAGGAGAGATCACAACCAATACCAAGAAAATACAAATGATTTAAAAAATGTATTATGAGCAGCTATTTGTCAACAAATTAGGGAATCTAGAAATGGACGCATTTCTGGAAAACCACAAATTACCAAAACCGGAACAGGAAGAAATAGAAAACCTGAAGAGGTCAATAACCAGTGAGGAAATTGAAGCAGTCATCAAAAACCTTGCAAGACACAAATGCCCAGGGCCAGATGGCTTCTCAGGGGAATTTTATCAAATTTTTACAGAAGAAATAATACCTATTCTACTAAAGCTGTTCCAAAGGACAGAAAGTGAGGGAATACTTCCAAAATCATTTTATGAGGCCAGAATCACCTTGATTTTAAAACCAAAGAACCCACCAAAAAGTAAAATTATAGACCAATATCCCTGATGAACACAGATGCAGAAATTCTTTTTTTTTTTAAAAGATTTTATTTAGCTGAGTGAAGTAAGTCAGTCGGAGAAGGACAAACATTATATGTTCTCATTCATTTGGGGAATATAAATAATAGTGAAAGGGAAAATAAGGGAAGGGAGAAGAAATGTGTGGGAAATATCAGAAAGGGAGACAGAACATAAAGACTGCTAACTCTGGGAAACGAACTAGGGGTGGTAGAAGGGGAGGAGGGCGGGGGGTGGGAGTGAATGGGTGACGGGCACTGGGTGTTATTCTGTATGTTAGTAAATTGAACACCAATAAAAAAAAAAAATAAAAAAAAAAGATTTTATTTATTTATTTATTTATTCATGAAAGACACACACACACACACAGAGGCAGAGACACAGGCAGAGGGAGAAGGAGGCTCCATGCAGGGAGCCCAATGTGAGACTCGATCCTGGGACTCCAGGATCATGCCCTGGGCCAAAGGCAGGTGCTAAACAACTGAGCCACCCCAGGATCCCCCAGAAATTCTTAGCAAGATACTAGCCAATAGGATTCAACAGTACATTAAGAAGATTATTCACCATGACCAAGTGGGATTTATTCCCAGGATGTAAGTTTGGTTCAACACTCCTAAAACAATCAACATGATAGACTGAACCAACAAGAGAAAAAACAAGAACCATATGATCCTCTCAACAGATGCAGAGACATGGGTAGCCCTGGTGGCGCAGTGGTTTAGCGCCGCCTATAGCCCAGGGCGTGATCCTGGAGACCCTGGATTGAGTCCCACGTCAGGCTCTCTGCATGGAGCCTGCTTCTCTCTCTGCCTCTGTCTCTGCCTCTCTCTCTGTCTCTATGAATAAATAAATAAAATCTTTAAAAAAATAGATGCAGAGAAAGTATTTTACAAAATACAGCATCCAT
The DNA here is from genome assembly GCF_053574225.1 of Canis aureus. NCBI lineage: Eukaryota > Metazoa > Chordata > Mammalia > Carnivora > Canidae > Canis > Canis aureus. The sequence continues at coordinate 17,929,455 of NC_135642.1, read as the reverse complement.
TCCTGATCAAACTCTTCAGAGTGTACGGATAGAGGGAACATTCCTCAGCATCTTAAAAGCCATCTATGGAAAGGCCAAAGCATATATCATTTTCAATGGGGGAAAAACTGGGAGCCTTTCCCTTATGATCAGGAACACAACAGGGATGTCCACTCTCACCACTGCTATTCAACACAGTACTAGAAGTCCTAGCCTCAGCAGTCAGACAACAAAAAGACATTAAAGGCATTCAAATTGGCAAAGAAGTCAAACTCTCCCTATTTGCAGATGACATGATACTGTACCTAAAAAACCCAAAAGACCCCACCCCAAGATTGCTAGAACTCATACAGCAATTCTGCAGTGTGGCAGGATACAAAATCAATGCCCAGAAATCAGTGGCATTTCTATACACTAACAATGAGACTGAAGAAAGAGAAATTAAGGAGTCAATCCCATTTACAATCGCACCCAAAAGCATAAGGTACCTAAGAATAAACCTAACCAAAGAGGTAAAGGATCTATGCCCTAAAAACTACAGAACACTTCTGAAAGAAATTGAGGAAGACACAAAGGGATGGAAAAATATTCCATGCTCATGGATTGGAAGAATTAATATTGTGAAAATGTCAATGCTACCCAAGGCAATTTACACATTCAATGCAATCTGAAACAAAATACCATGGACTTTCTTCAGAGAGTTGGAACAAATAATCTTAAGATTTGTGTGGAATCAGAAAAGACCCTGAATAGCCAGGGGAATATTGCAAAAGAAAACAATAGTGGGGGCATCACAATGCCAGATTTCAAGTTGTACTGCAAAGCTGTGATCATCAAGACAGTGTGGTACTGACACAAAAATAGACACATAGATCAATGGAACAGAAAAGAGAACCCAGAAATGGGCCCTCAACTCTATGGTCAACTAATATTTGACAAAGCAGGAAAGACTATCCACTGGAAAAAGGACAGTCTCTTCAATAAACAGTGCTGGGAAAATTGGACCGCCATGTGCAGAAGAATGAAACTAGATAATTCTCTTGCACCATACACAAAGATAAACTCAAAATGAATGAGAGATCTAAATGTGAGACAAGAATCCATCAAAATCCTAGAGGAGAACACAGGCAACACCCTTTTTGAACTTGGCCACAGAAACTTGTTGCAAGATACACCTATGAAGGCAAAGGAAACAAAAGCAAAAATGAACTATTGGGACTTAATCAGGATAAAGAGCTTCTGCACAGCAAAGGAAGCAGTCATCAAAACTAAAATACAACCTTTAAAATGGGAGAAGATATTTGCAAATGACCTATCAGATAAAGGGCTAGTATCCAAGATCTATAAAGAACTTATTAAACTCAACAGCAAAGAAACAAACAATCCTATCATGAAATGGGCAAAAGATATGAACAGAAATTTCACAGAGGAAGACATAGACTGGCCAACACATGATAAAATGCTTTGCATCACTTTCCATCAGGGAAATACAAATCAAAATCACCATGAGATACCACCTCACACCAGTGAGAATGGCAAAAATTAACAAGACAGGAAACAACAAATGTTGGAGAGGATGTGGAAAAAAACCTCTTGCACTGTTGTTGGGAATGTGAACTGGTGCAGCCACTCTGGAAAACTGTGTGGAGGTTCCTCAAAGAGTTAAAAATAGGGCTACCCTATGACCCAGCAATTATACTGCTGGGTTTTTACCCCAAAGATACTGATGCAGTGAAACGCCGGGACACCTGCACCTCGATGTTCATAGCAGCTATGTCCACAATAGCCAAACTGTGGAAGGAGCCTCGGTGTCCATCGAAAGACGAATGGATAAAGAAGATATGGTTTATGTATACAATGGAATATTACTCAGCCATTAAAAACGACAAATACCCACCATTTACTTCGACGTGGATGGAACTGGAGGGTATTATGCTGAGTGAAATAAGTCAATCGGAGAAGGACAAACATTATATGGTCTCTTTTATTCAGGGAATATAAAAAATAGTGAAAGGGATTAAAAGGGAAAATAGAGAAAATGAGTGGGAAAAATCAGAAAGGGTGATAGAACATGAGAGACACCTAATTCTGGGAAACAAACAAGGGGTAGATGAAGGAGAGGTGGGCAGGGAGATGGGGTGACTGGGTGACAGGCACTGAGGGGGGCACTTGGCGGGATGAGCATTGGGTGTTATGCTATATGTTGGCAAATTGAACAAAAAAAAAAAATACAAAAAAAAATTCCCTTTCCCTCTTACCATTTTCCCATGTTCCCTCTCTCTCTCTCTCACACACACAAAATAAATTTAAAAAAACCACGATGTCTCAACAAAAATGTTGGGAAAACTGGACAGCCACATGGAAAAGAATGAAACTTTACCACTGTCTTACACTACACAACTTAATCTCAAAAGTGATTAAAGACCGGGACACCTGGGTGGCTCAGCAGTTGAGCATCTGCCTTCGCTCAGGGCGTGATCCCTCAGTCCTGGGATCGAGTCCCGCTTTGCGCTCCCTGCATGGAGCCTGCTTCTCCCTCTGTCTATATCTCTGCTTCTTTCTGTCTCTCATGAATAAATAAATAAAATCTTTGAAAAAAATTGATTAAAGATCTAAATATGAGACCTGAAACAAACAAATCCTAGAAGAGATCACTGGCAGTAATTTCTCTGACATCAGCCATAGCAGCGTTTTTCTAGATATGTCTCCTGAGGCAAGGATAATGAAGGCAAAACATAAACTATTGGGACTACATCTGAATGGAAAGCTTCTGCACAGCAAAGGAAATAATCAACAAAACTAAAAGGTAACCTACTGAATGGGTGAAGATGTTTGCAAATTACATATCCATTAAAGGACTGGTTCCAAAATATATAAAGAACTTATACAACTCAACACCAAAGTAACACAAATAATCCAATTAAAAGTGGTCAGAATACATAGACTTACATTTCTCCAAAGAAGAGATACAGATGGTCCACAGATATATGGAAAAAATGCTCAACATCTCTCATCATTAGGGAAATGAAAACAAAACCACAATGAAACATCATTTTATACCTGTCAGGTTGGCTAAAATAAAAAAAAAAAAAACACAGGAAACAAATGTTGAGGGTGATGTGGAGAAAAAGAAATATTCATGCACTGTTGGTGGGAATGGAAACTGGTATGGCCACTGTGGAAAACAGTATGGAGGTTGCTCAAAAAGTTAAAAATAGAACTACCCTATGAGGCAGCAATCTCACTACTGGATATTTACTCAAAGAACACAAAAAACACCAATTCAAAGGGATACATGCAATTCTATGTTTATTGCAGCATTATTTACGACAGCCAAGATATACAAGTAGCCCTAGTGTCTGTCCATAGATGAATGGATAAAGATGTGGTTTGTTATCTGTAAATCAATTAATGTGATACATCATATTATTAAAAGAAAGGAAAAGGGATGCCTGGGTGGCTCAGCAGTTGAGCGTCTGCCTTTGGCTCAGGGTGTAATCCTGGGATCCGGGATTGAGTCCCACATCCAGCTCTCTGCCTGGAGCCTGCTTCTCCCTCTGCCTATGTCTCTGCCTCTCTCTCTCTCTGTCTCTCGTGAGTAAATTAAAAAATATTTTTTTAAAAAAGGATAAGAACTATAGGATCCTCTTAATACCTGCAGAAAAAGCAAAATACAGCAAACTTTCTTGATTAAAACCCTCAAGAAAGTAGGGATAGAAAGAACATACCTCAACATCATAAAGACTTTATAAAAGATCCACAGCTAATATCATCCTCGATGGGGAAAAACAGAGAGATTTACCCATAAGGTCAGGAATATGACAGGGATGTACACTTATACCACTGTTGTTTAACATAGCACTGGAAGTCCTATCCTCAGCAATCAGGCAACAAAAAGAAATAAAAAGCATCCAGATCAGCAAGGAAAAAATCAAACTTTCAGTCTTTGCAAATGACTAAAACTCTATATAGTAAAACTGAAAGACTCTCACCAAAAATTTGCTAGAATGGATACATGAATTCAGCAAAGTCAAAGGTTATAAAATCAACATACAGGAATCTGCTGCATTTCAATGCTCCAATAATGAAGCAGCAGAAAGAGAAATCAAGGAATCAATTGCATTTACAATTGCACCAAAACCAATAAGTTGCCTAGGAATAAAAAACCAAAGAGTTAAAAAACCTGTACTCTGACAAGTATGACACTGATAAAAGAAATTGAGTTGACACAAGGAAATGGAAAAACATTCCATGCTTATGGATTGGAAGAACAAATATTGGTAAAGTGTCTACTACCCAAAGCAATCTACACATTCAATTCAGTCCCAATCAAAATAACACCAGCGTTTTTCACAGAACTAGAACAAACAATCCTAAAATTAGTATGGAACCAGAAAAGTCCCTGAAAAGCCAAAGTAAAGTTGAAAAATAAATGCAAAGGAATAAATGCAATTCCAGACTTTAAGCTGTATTACCAAGCTGTAATCATCAAGATAGTACGGTACTGGATCAAAAACAGACTCAAAAACAGATTAATGGAACAGAAGAAAAAACCCAGAAATGGACCCTCAGCTATATGGTCAACTAATCTTTGACAAAGTGGTAAAGAATATCCAATGGAAAAAAAAGACAGTCTTTTTACATATGGTGTTGGGAAAACTGGACAGTAACATGCAGAAGAATGAAACTTGCATTCATTCTTATACCACACATAAAAATAAATTCAAAATGGATGAAAGACCTAAATGTGAGACAGAAATCCATCAAAAACCTAGAGGAGAATACACACTGCAACCTCTTTGACCTTGGCTGCAACCACTTCTTATTATACATGTCTCTAGAGGCAAGGGATACAAAAGCAAAAATGAACTATTGGGACTTCATCAGGATAAAAAGTTGCTTTTCTTTTTTTTTTTTTTTTTTTTTGACAGCAAAGGATATAACAAGACTGAAAGCCAACCTACCAAATGGTGACATATTGGATAAAGGGTCGGTATCTGGTATCCAGAATCTATAAAGGACTCATGTAAATCAACACTGAAAAAATAAATAATCCAGTTAAGAAATGAGCAGAAGACATGAACAAACATTTTTCCAATGAAGACATACAAATGGCTAACAGATGCATGAAAAAATGCCCATCATCACTCATCATCAGGGAAATACAAATGAAAGCCACAAAGATACTATGTTACACCTATCAGAATGGCTAAAATTAACAATGCAGGAAACAATAGATGTTAGTGAGGATGTGAAGAAAGGGGAACCCTCTTACACTGTTTGTGGGAATGCAAACTGGTGCAGCCACTCTGGAGAACAGTATGGAGTTTCCTCAAAAAGTTAAAAGTAGAACCACCCTACCATCCAGCTACTGCACTAGTAGGTATTTCTCCAAATGAAACAAAAAATATGGATTTGAAGGGGCACATACATCCCAGTGTTTACAATAGCATTATCAACAATATCCAAATTATGGAAAGAACCCAAATGTCCATCAATTGATGAATGAATAAAGTACAGGTGATATCTATCTATCTATCTATCTATCTATCTATCTATCTATCTATCTATCATCTATCAATCTATCTAGTGTGTATATATATATATATATATATATATATATATATATATAAAATATTACCCAGCCATCAAAAAGAATGAAATCCTGGGGCACCTGGGTGGCTTAGTGGTTGAGTGTCGGCCTTCAGCTCAGGTCGTGATCCTGGAGTCCTGAGATTGAGTCCTGCATCAGGCTTCCTGTGGGGAGCCTGCTTTTCCCTCTGCCTATATCTCTGCCTCTCTCTGTGTGTCTCTCATGAATAAATAAATGGAATCTTAAATTTTCATTTGCAACAAAATAGATGGAATTAGAATATATTATGCCATGTGAAATAAGTCAGAGAAAGACATATCCTATGATTTCATGCTATGTGTAGAATTTAAGAAGCAAAACAGATGAACACAGGGGAAGAAAGGAAAAATAAATTGAGATAAAAACAGAGAGAGGCAAACCATAAGATACTCTTTTAACTATAGAGAACAAACAGAGTTGCTGGAGAGTAGGTGGGTGGGGAGCTAAATAGGTGATGGGCATTAAGGAGGGACTAATTGGCATGAGTTCTGGGTGTTATATGTAACTGATAAATCACTAAATTCTACTCCTGAAACCAGTACTATACTACATGTTAATTAACCTGTATTTACATAAAAAACCAAACACCCCCCCAAATTTTTTAAAAATGAAACAAAAGAATACACATAGACACATACACACAATGGAATATTATTCATCCATGTAAAGAGAATGAAATTTTGCTATTTCCAATGACATGGATGGATCTAGAGGGAATATTGGTACACAAAATAAGTCAGTTACAGAAAGAGAAATACCATGTGACTTCACTCATGTGGAATTTAAGATACAAAACAAATGAACAAGGAAGAAAGGAGACAATCCAAGAAACAAACTCTTAACTATAGAGAACAAATTGATGGTTACCAGAGGGAAGATGGCTGGGTGGATGAGTGAAATGGATGAGGGGGATTAAGGAGCACACTTATCACGATGAGCACTGAATAATGTATAGAATTGTTGAAGCACTGTATTTTACACCTAAAACTAAAATAACACTGTATGTTAACTATCTTAGATTTGATTTTTTTTAGATTATAAAAATAATTTAAAAAAATAAACATCACTTTTTTTAGAGTGGCCTTCTCCTGGCTAAATCAGCAGCACTCACTGTCTACCATGTATTTTATCTTTGTCACTACCTTTATCAATTAATACTTGCTATGACTTACCTACTCATTAGGTGGCAAGATTCTCAAGATCAGAGACTTTGTTTATCCCATATACCTAGGGCAGTGCCAGATCCCAGGATGTTTTGATCAATTGACTACTGTGGACTAGCAGAGGTTTTTCAAAAGCAAGTTGTTACATAAATTTCATGTTTACATTCTGGTGGTGATGTTTAATATGCTTCTCAATACCCTTATGACTTTCAGCTTTAAGAACACAGAGAGCAGGTCACATCCTTTACGTACCTCCATAACTTTTGGAGAATTCTAATAGAAATACATTTCACAATTAAGTGCCTAAATGTCTTTAACTTTTAGCATATTACACTCTTCCCTACTGAACAGCCATGGTATTATTATCAGCTTCAGGGGAAAAAAAAAAAACATTTGTAAGGCAGATATGGTAAACCAAAGTCCAAGTACTGGAATATTAAATTAAAAATATTGTAAATGATGTCATGTTATTTTCTAGTACCAAATGTTATTGTGAAGCAATAAGAAATAAGCTTAATGATTCCCTTGTGGAGATGATGTACTGATTTTGTTTGTTTCCTTCAGACTCTTTCTTTAAACATGAATTCAGTAAAGTCATCAAATATGATTGGACTGATATATTCTGAATCATTGGATTTCTATTCCTTTTGACCTTACTACCCAGTTTTACTTTTATTTTTGTTAACATGTGGGAATTTATTTCCATATCCACCAACTTCAGGAAAAAAAGTACTCATTCCTCCAACTATTGGGAGTTGCTCTCATCTGAAGAGAGAAGCCCAATCTCTATAGAAGCATTCAGTAATTGAAAATGTCAGATCATAAAAGCTTGATTCCTTGTGCCAGATTGGGACAACTCTACAAGGTCATTCCAACTCCCAAGCTACCTCAAGATCAGTTCATGCCTTTGTATTGACTATGAACATTCAAATTACTCACTCTACCCAACACTGCTTTCTTCACTTTTCAGGAGCGTTTATCCCCAAAGTGTTTCATAATAAAATCTAATCTGCTACTTCCTGTATCCTAGTTACATATCTATCCTTGAATATTATCAAATGGGAATGGACAGAAATCACCTGGCTGAAAGCTGAAGTAGCCACCTCTGAAATTCACAGGCTTCTTGTTTAATTTTTTTGCTCGGTTTTCTTGAGATATAATTTATATCATAAGATTAAGGTATACTTGACATATATATTTTGTAAAAATAAAAAACCCAATTTTATTGTTTTCCTCTGACACATTGAATGAGTCAGCATGTAATAGCTATTGAATGTTCTCCTTCCACACACCCTTTTTATGTTTATAAAATTTTTTGACTTAGGAGTTAGATTCTTTGCAAAAAAATATGATTATTCTGCACACTTCTTTCTTTAACACTGCCTTCTCTATTGATCTTCTCTCTAGGATCATGCACACAAATGGTTGTCAACTATTTTATTAGTTTTCTTATCCCACCCTCCACCTAATTTTTCCAAGAAAAAGATAAGAATTGAGGTGTTCAGAAGTGCCATACATACCTTTTAGGAAAGTATGCATACTACGTACACTGTGAAATATCATATTGGGTTTTAAGATCCATCTTGATTTAACCCAAAAGGCACAATATCTCACAGGCTGTGATGTGAAATTTATAGCCATTTTTGTTTAGTCTCACTATAAATAGGATTTTCATCTCACTTTTTTACTAATCATTTGTTTTACTTAGGGAGAGGAATGAAGTAAACATGGCTTTACTACATCATATATATTGAAAGTTATCCGTTTTGGGGGGAATGCCTGGGTGGCTCAGTTAAGCATCTGGCTTTGGCTTCAGTCTTGATCCCAGGATGCTGGTATTGAGCCCCACATCAGGCTCCCTGCTCAATGAGGAGCCTGCTTCTCTCTCTCCCTCTGCTGCTACCCTGCTTTGCTCTTTCTCTCTCCCAAATAAATAAGTAAATAAATAAAATCTTAAGAAAAATGTTACCAAGTTTTTTTTTCTCTTTTAAGCTATTGTCTATGACATCTCTCAAGGAAAAAAAGAATCCTCATCTCAGAAATTATTAGGATATATTTTATTCTCTATACACATTAAATACACTTAAAATTGATTTTTCTTGAAATATTTAAAATCTGTATTGTTTCTATTATCAAATCCTAAACTATAGTAGAGTGGGCTTTTTTCTACAAATGCTCATTTCTGATGCTTTTAATATATAATAACATAATATTTTTATATTTTTTAGATGATAATAGTAACATTTACTGAGAATTACACTGAGGTCTTCAGATGCCAGGTTTTGAAGAATTGAATGAAAATTTAAGTATTTATTGTAATTATTTATGCTAAGTATAATTTGTATGGTAAGTTGTATGTTTATGGATCTCTTGATACTTCTTTAATTATGAAATAGTCTAAGCTTCCATCAGATACTTCACTGGAACTTGGCTTCTCTTTAAATACCTGCTTCACACTAATTTTTGATGCTGACATAATCAAGGACTTCTTGGAAAACAAAAAGTCCATGCTGTGGCATAGGTTAGCCATTTGGAGTTTGATTTTACTTCTAGTTCCCATGAGAAATTCCTCTCTCTCTCTTTTTTTTTTTTTTTTGAGAAATTCCTCTTTTAATTCAACTTTAGTAAATGCTTATTTGTTTATTTATTTACTTTTTAAGATTTTATTTTAATTCCAGTTAGTTAACATACAGTATTATATTAGTTTCAGATTTTACAATATAGTGATTCACCAATTCCATACATCACTTAGTGCTCATCATGACAAGTGTACTGCTTAATCTCCATCAACTATTTAATCCATCCCCCTTACCATCTCCTCTATGGTAATCATCGATTCTCTATAATTAAGAGTCTGTTTCTTGATTTCTTTATCTCTCTCTCTCTCTCTCTCTTTCCTTTGATTGTTTTGTTTCATAATCTGACATCAATAAAATAATATGTATGGCATTTGTCTTTCTCTGATTCATTTAGCATCATACTCTCTACCTCCATCCATGTTATTGCAAATGGCACTATTTCATTCATATTTTGGCTGAATAATATACCATTACACACACACACACACACACACACACACCATAACTTCTTTATCCATTCATCAATTGATGGATACTTGAGCTGCTTCCATAATTTGGATATTGTAAATAATGCTGCTATAAATGTAAGGGTGCATGTACCTTTGAATTAGTGCTTTTGAATTCCATGGGTAAATACCAAGTAGTATGGTTGCTGAGTCATAGGGTGGATCTATTTTTTTTTTTTTTTTTTTTTTTACTTTTTTGCAGAAACTCCAAAGTGTTTTATACATATATTATTGAAGTTCAATTTGCCAACATAACACTCAGTGGTCAACCATCAAGTGCCCCGCTCAGTGCCTGTCACCCAGTCACCCCATCCCCCCTTCCACTACCCCTTGTTTATTTCCCAGAGTTAGGAGGCTCTCCTGTTTTGTCACCCTCTAATTTTTCCCACTCATTTTCTCTCCTTTCCCCTATAATCCCTTTCACTATTTTTTATATTCCCCATATGAGTGAAACCATAAAATAATTGTCCTTCTCTGATTGACTTACTTTACTCAACATAATACCTCCATACTGTTTTAGACAGTGGCTACATCAGTTTGCATTCCCACTTACACTGCATGAGAGTTCCTTTTTCTCCATATCCTGGCCAACACTTGTTGTTTCCTGTGTTGTTGACTTTAGCCATTGTTATAGGTGTGAGGTGATATCTCATTGTAGTTGTGATTTGCATTTCCTTGATTGTAAGTGATGATAAACATCCTTTCATGTGTCTGTTGGCTATCTGGACATCTTTTTTGGAGAGATATCTGTTCATGTCTTTTGCCCCCTTTTAATTGGATTATTTTGTTTGGGGCTGTTAAATTTTATCAGTTCTTTATATATTTTGGATACTAACCTTTTATTGGATGTCATTTGTCAATATCTTCTTCCATTCCATAGGATGCCTTTTCATTTTATCAGCTGTTTCCTTCAGTTGGCAGAAGCTTTTAATTTTTTTTTTAAGATTTTATTTATTTATTCATGAGAGACATAGAGAGAGAGAGAGGCAGAGACATAGGCAGAGGGAGAAGCAAACTCCATGCAGGGAGCCCGATGTGGGACTCGATCCTGAGACTCCAGGATCATGCCCTGGGCGGAAGGCAAGCGCTAAACTGCTGAGCCACCCGGGGATCCCAGAAGCTTTTAATTTTCATGTAGTTTCAGTAGTTACTTTTTGCTTTTCACTCCCTTGCCTCAGGAGAGATATCTTTAAAAATGTTACTACAGCCAATGTTAAGAAGTTACTGCCTATTATCTCTTCTTGCATCATTATGGTTTCAGGTCTCACATTTAGGTCTTTAATCCATTTTCAATGTATTTTTGTCTACTGTGTAAGAAAATGGTCCATTTTTCTCTTTTGTATGTAGCTGCCCAGTTTTTCCAAAATCATTTGTTGAGAAGATTGTATTTTCCCATTGGATATTCTTTCCTACTTTGTTGAAGAATAATTGACTATACAGTTATGGTTTCATTGCTGGGTTTTTATTCTGTTTCAATTGATCTATATCTATTTTTGTGCCAGTGCCATACTGTTTTGAATATATTGCTTAGTAATATAGCAATATAACATGAAGTCTGGAATTGTGATGCCTCCAGCTGACCTTTTCTTTCACAAGATTACTTTGACTACTTAGGATATTCTGTAGTTTCATACAAATTTTAGAATTGCTTGTTCTAGTTCTGCAAAAAATACCAATGATATTTTGATTGGGATTGCATTAAATGTATAAATTGCTTTGAGTAGTATACACATTTTAATAATATTTGTTGTTCCACTCCATGAGCCTGGAATGTCTTTCCATTACTTTGTGTCATCTTCAGTTTCTTTCATCAGGAATTTATAGTTGTTAGAGTATAGGTGTTTCACCATGTTAATTAGGTATATTCCTAGGTATGTTTTTCTCTTTAGTGCAATTGTAAATGGGATTGTTTTCTTAATTTTTCTTTCTACTGCTATTAGTATATAGAAATGCAACAGATTTCTGTACATTGATTATGTGTCCTCTGACCTTACTGAGTTCATTTATCAGTTCTAATAGTCTTTTAATGGAATCTTAAGGGTTTTCTATATGTAGTGTCATGTTATCTGTAAAGAGTGAAAAAGAGTGAAAGGTTTACTTTTTCCTTACTGATTTGCATAAATTTCTTTATCTTTGTTTTCTGGGTGCTGTGACTAAGACTTCAGTCCTTTGTTGAATAAAAGTGATGAGAGTGGACATCCTTTTCTTCTTCCTGATCTTAGGGAAAATGCTGTCAGTTTTTCTACATGAAGACTGGTGTTAATTATGGGTTTTTCGTTATATGCCATGGTGTTCTTCTGAAAAATGGAGATGGCTGCTTCTCTCCCTTACAGTGCACTTTGAACGCTCTAGCTTAAGACTGAGAGTTTTTAGCCCTTTTTGCTTATAAATGTCTTAATTTTCATAAAACTTAGAACATATGAACCTAAACGTGCCTGGGCCAAGATGCTACTAGGAATTACACACATATCCACTGCCTCCCCAAATACTTGCACACTCAGTGTATGTTCCAAAAGCTTCTTGTTTTATTTCTTATGACAGTGAACTTCTCTTGATTCTCCATTACCATCTATGTCCAGTTTTGTTTACAGTCCAACAGAGGATACTGCTACATAAGTAATAGGCATGTTCTGTTGTTTAAACTAAGAATTCTACTTTTACAGTGAAAAATGCTCCAGTGGGGAAAATACTATATCATATGAAGTATAAACATCACACCTATGAAAAGCTAGTTGTTCTGTTTTAAATCATAAGAGCATAATCTAGAGACTACAAACTGCCTGGTAAATATTTACATAATTTTTTTTTCTGTGTTAATAATCCCTTTATTTTTTTAAATAATAAATTTATTTTTTAATTTGCCAACATACAGAATAACACCCAGTGCTCATCCTGTCAAGTGCCCCCCTCAGTGCCTGTCACCCATTCACCCCACCCCCCGCCCTCCTCCCCTTCCACCACCCCTACTTCGTTTCCCAGAGTTAGGAGTCTTTATGTTCTGTCTCCCTTTCTGATATTTCCCACACATTTCTTCTCCCTTCCCTTCTATTCCCTTTCACTATTATTTATATTCCTCAAATGAATGAGAACATATAATGTTTGTCCTTCTCCGATTGACTTCTTTCACTCAGCATTAATACTTACATAAATTACGTGGACAGTGGCAGAAATAAAAGAATGTAAGCTTTAATCAGAGATTGCAAATTGGTAAATATTTTTGTTTTCCCTACACACTGTTTACATTTTTAATAAGTAACTAAGATAATAGTAAAAAATAATGGTAGCTGATGTTAATTAAGTGCTTGCTGTGTAGGGCCTTACATGAATTTCACTCATTTAGTCCTCACAATATCCTATGAGATAGGCAGCACTGCACAGTGCATTCCTTCCAGCATAACAACCATGATATGGTCTTCATACCCTTTGAGACAACACTATTTTGAGCTCCATTTTTAACTGCAGAAATTCAAACATGGAGCAGTTGAGGACACAGGGAAGTCACAGACTAGAAAATGTCAGAGCCAGGATTCAAATGCAGGGTCTCAGGCTCTAAAACATGCCCTGTGCTATACTCCCTCTGAAAACAGAAGATTTCATCTTACAACTCCTGTTTTGGCTCCTGTGGAATAATCAGGTGATCTTTTAACAACAGCCCTGCATTTTATCATGATGGCTGCTCCTCTGCACAAGCAAACGCACATAACCATATTAGCATGGTCCATTCCATTGTCTCCTTGACAGGGAGCACTTTAACATTTTATTTGCCTTCCTGCTTTTCCTGTGGTAGAATTGAAGGAAGTGAAAAGCCTCTCATATACGTGTCTGTAACCCAAAAGATAGTTCAAGAGGGCCAGGTATTCTATCAGCCCCATACATACTATGTCCCCATCGGCTCTGTATACATGTGAATTTGTGAATCTGGATCTAGGTTTTCAAACCAAGACCTATAAAATAACAGCAAATCTCAAAATTATACCTACAGCTATATAATTTTGAGTTCCACTCTAACGTAGTAGAATGGGTAGATTTTGATCATAGGCTTTGGATTAGTCAGACCTAATTTAAATAAAAACTTCACCACCCATTAGCTCTATGACTTAAGCTAATTATATTTTAAGCCCTGAGTCTCAATTTCTATTACTATTCAGTGTATCTAACAAAATAAATATGTTCAACACATCCATTCTCATTAAATGAATAAACAATTATATGAACAAAAATACAAATGAAAATGTATAAAATGCTAAACAAGTACTGCTATTTTCTATTATTTTTCTGCATTAACTCATAGTTTCAAGTCTGAGTCTTTGATCCTTTAATAAGAAAAAGAAAAGTGCTGATATTAATCATTCAAAGCTATCTATATACTGATGATTTTTCCCTTGTAGATTCTAATCAGGATGCTGTGAAACAATGGTTAGGTGATTTGCTTAATCTGCACTTTTCTTTGATCTATCAGTGCTAAAGGCAAAGATTCTCCTGCAGAGCTAGAAGAGATACCTGGGAATTACTTCTAAGATCCTGACCAATGACTTTATTCCACTAATGAATGACATGACTTTTGCTACTTGGATGTATTCTCCCTCTCACACCAGCCTTGAGGAAGTAACAATTTGCCTGAATATATATGTGTTGTTTATTGACAAAGCATTTGCAGAAGGTTGATGAGACCAACAATGAAACTAGGATGTCCATTATTTTCCTACAACATTCATCACTTTGCATTATACAGTCTGTATATTTGAGTATAGCAATATTAGATCCTTGGAGACTAATATTACTAAGGGCCCAGCCAAGTGTTTTACAGAAAGCAGACATTCAATAAATACTTGTCAAGAAGTAAATGAATGGATAAGTAATTGAGCACATAGCAGAACAGTTCACTGTATTTACACTCATTTGCATGAGACCACATATACAATCAGCCGAGTCTCAAGAGAGAAAGAATAATAAAAGAGATTAAGTCATGGTCTCAACAGAGACACCTTGCTTCACTAGGTTAGGTTGCCTCCAGATTTCCAAAGGTAAGATATTATATGGAAGGCTGGCTTTAGCTACTCCTTAAGCATATGATTTCCTAGAGGGAACCTGAAGCATTTTCATTGCTGTCCCTTTAAATATACAAAGATAACCTACTTGGAAGATGGCAGTGAAGTAGGATACTAGGCTTGCCTTGTCCTATGAATACAACAAGGTAACTATCAAATCATCTTTAAAAACCCAGAAATTGACCTGAAGACTTACAGAACAACTTACTACAGATGGCAGTAAGGTCAAAGATGTGGTTTAGGAATGAAACGGGTCATGACTCCTGTTGTACAGAGGGAGCCACAGTCACAGAGAAGGGCAAGAGACAAACTCGCACACAAGGGAACACACTGCAAAAACAAATCCCCATAACAATTGGCTTGGAAAGCAAGAGGAGCTAAATTTCATGAGTTCTTGCAACCAGCTGGGCTTAGGCATAGAATTTTAAAGGTCAGTGGGCTTGGTTCTAGGAGACTTCAGAGGACATTGGGGCTGCTCTTAGGGAGGAAGCAGGAAATGGCTCATGGACTTACAGCATGAAAACAGCAATCTAAAGAGTGCCTGAGACACACAGTGGGGAGGTTATTCAATAATCATGGAGCAAGTGCCAGAGAGATACAGTTCATGGAAACACAACTCTAGGAGCAAAGGAAAAGGTTGGTACCATTTCCCTTCCTTGTCCCTCAACACAAGCTCAGGCCCACCAGTGGGAATCAGCACAGCATCCACACTCACTATCTAAACTTGCTTACACCAAGCCCCAACCCCCAAAGCTCCAGTGGAACTGCTCCTCCCGTTCATGATTGCTTTAGTCCCTCCCCTAGAAGACAAGCCCAAGCCCCAACTTACACAGCATCTACCATCTACCAATGTGGGAGTTTTGCAGAGCCTCAGTTCCATTGGCACTGGTGACAAGTCTCATTTAACAGACCAGAGAACATCTAGTTAAAATGTGTTACATTCAGGCCAGGGACCAAACAGTACCCACAACAGGCAAAGAAAGTCTCTGAAAATGACTGCCTGAAAGATACAGTAGCCAGGACAAAAGACCTGAGCACATACAGTGCACATTGAGATATTCCTGGAAGTGCTAGGCCCTGAGGAACAGGGAACAGTACACTGCAGGGCACTATAGAACCTCTTCTTCACAAGGCTATTACCCTCAAGAACAGGAGACATAGCTGATTTTTTTTTTCCACAGAGAAACAAGGAAAAAGACTTAAACAAAATGAGAAGACAGAGAAATTTATTCCCACTGAAGAAACAGTGTAAGGCCACAGCCAGAGATCTAAATGAAAGAGATTGAAGGACATTTGCCGTGCTGCCTACCTCATAGGGTATTGTGAGGACTAAATGAGTGAAATTCATGTAAGGCCCTACACAGCAAGCACTTAATTAACATCAGCTACCATTATTTTTTACTATTATCTTAGTTACTTATTAAAAATGTAAACAGTGTGTAGGGAAAACAAAAATATTAACCAATTTGCAATCTCTGATTAAAGCTTACAGACATTCTTTTATTTCTGCCACTGTCCACGTAATTTATGTAAGTATTTACCAGGCAGTTTGTAGTCTCTAGATTATGCTCTTATGATTTAAAACAGAACAACTAGCTTTTCATAGGTGTGATGTTCATACTTCATATGATATAGTATTTTCCCCACTGGAGCATTTTTCACTGTAAAAGTAGAATTCTTAGTTTAAACAACAGAACATGCCTATTACTTACGTAGCAGTATCCTCTGTTGGACTGTAAACAAAACTGGACATAGATGGTAATGGAGAATCAAGAGAAGCTCACTGTCATAAGAAATAAAACAAGAAGCTTTTGGAGCATACACTGAGTGTGCAAGTATTTGGGGAGGCAGTGGATATGTGTGTAATTCCTAGTAGCATCTTGGCCCAGGCACTTTTAGGTTCATATCTAAGTTTTATGAAAATTAAAACATTTACAAGCAAAAAGGACTAAAAACTCTCAGTCTTAAGCTAGAGCGTTCAAAGTGCACTGTAAGGGAGAGAAGCAGCCTTCTCCATTTTTCAGAAGAACACCATGGAGTTTAGCATCCTGGTGGTGCCATGACTTGGCTGCAGAAGGGGCTTACTTACAGTGTCTGGTGGACTAGGAGATACTAAGTGATGCCTGACAAGAAATGATAGGTACTTAGCATACATACGAGTACCGGGATGATGCCAAGGCAACTCAGCATCCGTGCATAATAAAAGAGAATCTATTTCTGAGCATACAGGGCACCTGCTGAATTCTCCCAGAAGCCATGGAGAAGAGTTCCATGGAACTGGAACTCCTTTGAAAGAAGAGGAAAAGGAACAGTATTAAAACTATTGCTCTTAATGTGATGTTATTCCTACTAAGAGGCTGGTTAAGTTTGAGGAAGCTTGGAATATGCTTTAACATATATCATAAATATAAATTTCATTTTAAAATAAATATATATTATTTAAATGGCAGAAAATCAGGGCATAGAAAGACAGAACAACTACATGCAATTATATACCTCTTTTGTAAGCAGTTAGTAAGTTTTGATGGCTTCCTAGATTTTAAGCCCTTTCTCTAACATGTGCTACATTATCTTAAGCTCTAGATTGATATTGCATGATTTAATGTTTGTATCAACTGTTTCTAAGTAAGTTTCTTCCATGATACATATGTGATTCTCTCTTCTATCCTTAAAGCCAGTAGAATCATTTCAATAAAGTTTATTTCATTTTTTTTTTCTTAGGGAGTTCTACATGTCCATTTTTCAAGTTGTGTAGAACAATTGTCCAGTACAATTTCCCTTCACTTCACTTTTTAAGTGATGAGATTTTTATTGCTTACAGCTAAGCATTTCTATACTTGGACCAGCTTTCTGTGTTGTGATGCCAGAACTAGTTAGGTTTTAAATTATAGATAATTGTTTGTTATACACATTGGCTACCACCTGTCTTTGCTTCCTTTGGCAATTGTGTGGTCTTTCTGGCAATGTTTCTCAAAGTATGGTACTCAGACCACCTGCATCAGAATCACTTGACTAGCTTGTGAAAAGCACGACTTCCTGAACCTATCAGATTTCATAAATCAAATTCCATTTGACTTTACCCACTAAAGTTTGTGAACCACTGCTATACTGGCTTTACTTTGAAGCTCTGTTTCTATGTTTAAAATAATTTTTTTCTTCTGAAAATATGCAATTTAAATGAGCCAATACATTTTGATTCTGAAGTATCGGTGCTCAATGTAAGTCTTACAATCCAGTAGAAATTAGTAAGAGGCCCTAGATAGCCTCTAGATAAAAGCAAAAGACAGATTAGCAAAAATGAAAAAAATCATTAATAAAGTATCATAAGGGTTCAGCAAAGAGAGAAGCATTAACACACATTGAAGTAGAATGAATAACCAAGAATTTGTGAAGGGAGCAGTTTTTATATAGGACTTGAGATACTTGGAAATTTAGATGTGGACATAGGGGAGTCCACTAGGTGAGCAGCAGAGCAAATGCACAGGTCTGGAAAGATGAGGATAATAATCAATGCCAGCTCATAAATCAGTTCAGCTGAAGCATAAAATACACCCATGAGAGTTGTGAGTGACAGGCTGGAGTTACAGGTTTGAATGGTGTGAAGCCTTGAAGTCTATGCTGAATAATTGTTATTTTTTGGCCCTTCTGAATGTCTGTGACATTTTATGTGAGCTATAAATTTAAGGTAAGAAGGCACATATTTCTGCATTGTAAGATTGTGTTTCTGATTTAATTAGCCACATTTGAAAAGTCAAATCAGAAGTGAGCCACACAGAGAACATTTCAGAAAAGCTCAGTGTAACTTCTTAGTCTCTACAGAACCTAAAGGGGGCACATACCATGTGGGTAGCGCTCTCTTCATAAGATATAGCCTTGCAAGTCCTGACAAGTTCAGTTCTCATTATATTACAGTCATTTTTCACTTTGGTATTGCAGCATGATTCATTAAGAACTTACACAATCTGTGTGTTTCCATTGAATAGTATGCTTGAAATACAGAACATTTTCTTTTGGACCAAAGTCAGTGCCATCAAGACTACATTTTCATCCTGGGCATATGAAAGGATTCCTTTATAAGGAGAAAGCATAGCTAGGGCACAGGATGTCTTCCAACATGTTGGGAAATCACTTTCTTTACAGCCTCCTACTTAACACATTTAATATCTTCTAAGATTTCTGATCCTAACTTTGATAAAAAAAATCTGTAATAGAACCATTTCCTTATAATATGTTATCATATGAGATTTCTGGAACCTGTAGGACTTACACAGTTCTGATTAGTAGGATGAACCGAGAAGCCAGCCAGGTCAGCCTTCTCTGGGAGACATTACTGGCCTCTAGAGAGGCTGATGTGAAGACTTCAGGTTGTGTGTTAAGTGCTAAAGAGATAGACATTGCCCAGCAAAAGAGAAGTATCCAAGAAAACCTCAAAAAACGTGCCATCAGAAGTATAACCAGTCTTTTGGGGATACTGCAGAATCCTACAGGATATGCTGGGACATGAAATCACAGATAGCTCAAGTATAGGTGTCAGCAAAAGGGCCAGAGGTTGAGTTTGAGTTCAGAGTAAGGAAGAATTGTTTTTAAGGTTGACTGGAATTTGCACATATTGTAAGTACCAGTGTGGGTTCCTGATTTGTGCTTTCATTAGTCAGAGATAATATGGGCCTGAGTTAGAGTAGAAGTTAGAAAATAATTGATAAAAATGAGTACATATGGACAGGGGGATGGTTTAAGTAGGGGATGGGCATTAAAGAGGACATTTGTTATGATGAGCATCGGGTGTTGTATGCTAAATGTTGAATCACTAAATTCTACACCTGAAACTAATGCATACACTGTCAGTTAAGTAATGAATGTAAATAAAAACATGAGAAAAAATGAGTCCATAACCTCATCTTGTATTGAGTGTGTGTGTGTGTGTGTGTGTGTGTGTACATGTGTGTGTCAAGGGAAATGAGAAAAGTGGAACTCAATGTACACATTGCTTTTGAATATTTTTAAGGAAGTTAGGGACTAGATTTAGACTAGAGATATGTACTTGTAATGAAAATCTCTAAATTGTAAAATATACTGAAACCTGTCACTTTCTATTTTTAAAATGTTAAAAGTTAGTATTTTTCATAGCACTGTGAGTAAAAATACTATACTGCCTCCTCCTAAACATAACCACATCTGCAGCATCATTGTTCTATGGATAATATATAATAGGACATCTGTCCTTTTTTTCTGCAACTAAAATCATTCCCCCTTGCTGGAATACTATACTTGAAGGCAGTGTGGAGTGCTACAGGAATGCACATCATATTAATGCCTGAGGAATGTCACCTTGGCCTATACTCCTAGTCACAGGAAATGAATTTGATATTTCTCACAGCTACATCTCTTTTCATGATTCCCTCATAGAGTGAGAGAATGATGTGTAAACTTCCCCTGACAGCTGATCTCTCATAGAATTCCTCACACACTGATGTATTTGACAGAATCAGCCACCTTAGTGAAGTCCCCATACACAGTCCACTCATCATCACCCTCTAACTGTCACTGTTCCTTCTGCTCTTTATGGGGGGTTGCTATATAGTTCAGGCAGTTCCCTGGCTGCTGTGAAAATGCTCCTGCCTTGGCCTAGGTGGGGAATTGGCCAGGTGACAGATTTTGTGGAGAAAGGCCTTTTTAATCCAGCTAGTCAATGCTCCAGGATACTAACAGCTTAGATAGGCAAGAAGTTTCCCTGTAGAAACTGCTAAACAAGAAATCTTCTCTTTGAGCTTCTCTTAATCCTGAGCCAGAATGTGTGCATATCTGTGGAGGAAGACAACGACTCCTTCTGTAGGTCACATGTTTTGTTAAAGTTGAAGGCAGTGAGAGACATATGTGAATTCCAGCTTGGCCTTGTACATTCAGTTGTCCTCAGGGGTTCCTGTTTTCCTCACTGTCCTTCCAGTTTTTCTTGCTAACTGCTAGTCCCGCTGACCTGCATTGACTTCATCTTATCATATGATGCCTAAGCAACCTTCCACAAATTCCACAGATGACTTCATCAGCTTACATAATACTGTAGGGTGAAATACCTATCATAAATCTATTATTCCTCATCACTTCTCTGAACAGACCCTTACTGATATCAAGGTTGTTTATCAAGAAAATGATGATAAGGCTTGCACATTAGTGCAATACCTGTAGTATGGAGAATGGGTTCGAGATAAATTAATGATCAGAATATTCTAAATAGCAAAACTCTTCACCTTTCAAATGAAATCTTATTTGAAACCTCAGATCATGGGGACCTGCTTGTTTGAAATATGGATGAGGAACTTAGGACCTGATTGTTCTTCCCACCTTTGCCCTTCCCTCAGCAATTATGGAAGTACCCAAAGTTCTGAGAATATAGTTTAACAATGTCTGCATTATGAATGCTCTTATAGGGACGCCTGGGTGGCTCAGCAGTTGAGTACCTACCTTTGGCCCAGGGTGTGATCCTGGAGTCCCGGGATCGAGTCCCACATCGGGCTTCCTGTGTGGAGCCTGCTTCTCTCCCTACCTGTGTCTGCCTCTCTCTCTCTCTCTGTCTCTCATGAATAAATAAATAAAATCTTTAAGAAAAAAAAAGAATGCCTTTGTAGAATTACACTATTGGAGGGGCACCTGGGTGGCTCAGTTAGTTAAACATCTGACTCTTGATTTTGGCTCAGGTCATGATCTTAGTTAAGCTGGTGAGATAGAGCCCTGCATCAGGGTCCCCACTCAGCGGGGGAATCTGCTTGAGATTCTCTCCCTCTGCCCCTGCCACTACTTGTGCTCTCTCTCTCTTAAATAAATGCATCTTAGAAAAAAAAAGACAGGAATTACAGATCTGGAGGTGAGCATGGAGTATATGGGGCAGAGGTAAGAGGTATATAGAAAGTAAAATTAACACTGCTTTGTGTGCTTCATGTGGAAAAGGCCAAAATCTGGGAATATTTCAGGCCAGTGGATTAATTGATGGTACCATTTCTTGAGAAGATACTACAAATGGACATGTTAATTTTAGGCAGTTGAGTTCTTGGCTTGTTGATGCCATGATGTGCAATAGGGCTGGAACTGAAGAGAGAGGTCTTCTATAGAGACGTAGCTTTAAATCATTGAGAAGGCAAGTCAGGTTTAGATTATGAAGACTAGATTAAGAGAGCTAAGGCACAAATATATACTCTGAGAAATAGCAATATTAATGTGGTCATAGAGACAAGTGGTGTTTGAGTTGCCAAAAACAGGAGAACCAGGAAGGAAGAATCCATAGGCTATAAAGAAAGGGAACATTCAAAGAAAGGCCAATCAATAGCATGAAATGTCAAGTATGCCAAGGTGATAAAATATCCTTTATATATAGCAGTTATAGAGTCATTGTGTAATGTATGAGGGATAAGAGGAAGGGAGGAGTTACCTTGAGGAATGAATGAGAAAATGGTCATGGAGGTAGTGAGTATTTTGTGAAGCAAAAGGGTAAGGTATGAGAGACAGAGGGAAATGGGGTAAAGGATGTGAATTTCTTTTTGAAACACCAACTCGATAGCAAAGAATAATTCAAGAGTAATTTAGTGAATATTAATCTGAGTCACTCATTGTTTTCATTCAATTTCTATCTTATTACTTCCATCAACAAATATCTTTTAGCCAAGATCTGTCCTGTACTCTTAAATAGCCAAGATCTGTCCTGTACTCTTAAATAGCAGAAAACTCTCTGCTTCTTATAGTTACAAAATATTATGCTCAAACCTCTAAAAGCATTAATTATTAAATATCTCTTCTTCTTTGGCTCACAGTTTGGCCATACCCTTAAGTTGTACCACTTACTAGAAATGAAACCAAGCTCCCGAATGTTCACAGCCCCTGAAGTTTCTGTACTTAACCATCTGAATTCAGGGTTCTGGTTCCCCTTCCTTGCCAATGCTTATTCTTGGTTTTGACATTTTTCTTCATTGGCTTGTGTGAGACACAGTTTTAAAACAATTAGAGTAAGAACATTATTATTATTATTATTATTATTATTATTTTAAAGATTTTATTTATTCATGAGAGACATAGAGAGAAAGGCAGAGACATAGGAAGAGGGAGAGGTAGGCTCCCTGCAGGGAGCCTGATGTGGGACTCGAACCCAGGACCCGTGATCATGACCTGAGCCAAAGGCAGACGCTCAACCACTGAGCCACCCATGTGCCCTGAACATTATTATTTTTTTCTTATTCTGATGTTATAGAGGGTAAGTTCTTGAGCCTTGTTTAAAGTGATCATTTAAAAAAATTAAAAAAAATAAAGTGATCATTTCGCATTAACCTACTCCACTTTAGGTACTCTGCTTTGGAATTTTTGATCTCATTAACTCATTTAATTTTCACAATAACCCCATATGAGAGTAATTATTATACCATTTTAATAGAAGGTGATGAGTCTCAGAGAGGTTAAAAGAGTTGTTCAATTATACAAGGTTAATAAATATCAGAGCAAGAGTTAAAAGTCAGTAAATATAATAATTTAAACATAGTGCCTGACATATGGCAAGCACTGAAGATCATGCATTATTGTTAATACTATTTCTAATAGTTTTTGCAATCCATATCTAATGTTCTTCCATTATGACACAATTTTATCCCATTCTCAGACAACTGCTCAAAAAGATGACAATCATTTATGTGATATCAAGACAAATAAATGGTAGTCAATACTCTGAAATTAACACAGCTGAGTGTCAAGAAGAATGTCTGGGATAGGATAAAAAAATATGAAATTGGGACATAAAGATAGATGCCCTTCCCACAGTATCAATACTAAAATTGAGTTGGAGCTTAGTTTCCAGTAATAGATTTAATATAAAATTGATAATTTCTCACTTTTCTTTGATGGATGGTGATGAATTTTGTGATAAAGTATTTAAGAAAACACTGAGGAAGATAGGGACTTTTATAATTTATTTAATAATCATTTCCTGAATGTGAGGGGTCTGAATTCAATTGCTTTTAAAGCCCTTTGTTTACAAGATTACTTCTAGGTTTTTTCCTTTTCATTTTCATTTTTGTTTTCTTTTACATTTGAAAGAATAACTATAAGAATAGAAAAAATGAAAACAGGTGAAAGAAAAAATATAAAAGCATGTTATAATACTGCACAATACAAAGGAATGAAAAATGAGCTAGAAAGAGACTAGATTTTAAGGACATTTTGATTGTTACACAGAGGGAATAATGTTGATTAATTTTGATAATGCTATTAAAGACCATGACTGTAAAAAAAAACCCAGAAAATATAATAGTTTTAAGATTTTACAATCAGTTAATGAAAAGCACAAAGCTCTATAATTAGAATCCAGGTTTGTTTGACTCTGAGGATGGCTCTAAATCAATACCCTACCCTGAATTTTTAGTTCTTCAATAATCAATTCTCAGAGACTACAATAACCTTTTGGTTCCTATTAATTATCATCTTAGCAGCCACAGACAAGAGCAGTATGCTGTTATGGTTTTCACATCATGCATGATTGCTTTGATGCTTTCTAACCCAAGTGGTTCTCTACCCTGCAGCAGATTTCTTTCTTCCATCTGTAGCTGAGTGGTTTCAGAAATCCCCATGAGAATTGTTAGCCACCAAATTTGTGGATGTCAGTAATTAAGCTATCTACTCCAGCTGCAAGCTATTGGGCAGCCTGGGTAGTAGAAGGGCATCCTCCTGCTGCAAAGTATAGTCACAATGAGAACAGAAAGATCATTGCCCCCTGGTTGGTTGGCCATGTACTGGGAAGCTTGGCTTGGATTTACCCCATGATTTTCTCATCCATTTTGTATTGTTTTTACAAGAAGGTCGTATTTACCACAAGCCACCAGGCCTGTGAGTTGCTTTTATATTTTTATAATGTCTATACACAAAGAACAACTGTTCTCTGTATCTGCCATTAGTACTATATGTCCTAGAATTATAACAGACACATGATAATTCTATTATAGGCCTGCATTTTATTGTATAGGTTGTCCCTGACCTGGACTGGGGTTGGTTTCATGTCACTCATAATTAATTATACATTTCCATGTTTTCTATCAAAATTATACCTGTACTCTTTGGATTAGTGAACATTTGTTACCCATTTTAAGATTTTTACTCTGTTTAATCACTGAAGTGTAGCTACAAGAGTGAAAGTTTCTACCAAGTCTCATCTGGGATTATTTCACAATGTATGAGCCTCTGTACATCCTGTTTATATGTTAGTTTTAGGTGTTTTTGATAATGCACTCTTCTGTCACAATTGAAATGTATTAATGATTGGACTGGCAATCAGTGCTGATTGTGTCCCATTATCATTGTATCTCCAACATCTAGCATGTATCTGCATATTTGCATATGGTAGATGTTAAACAATATACACTGAATGAATGAATAAATAAATGAGTATATTGATCAAATATCCTTGTTTTCATAATGCCTTTCCAAGTAGTGCCCAATTTCTGGTCTTTTCATTTTGATATGCAAGCTCTTTACTTTAGTCAACACAAAATATATTTTGTATTTACTGTGTGCCAGTCACTTCCCTCAAAGGGATCACATCTGTGGTAGTGTGTGTGTGTGTGTGTGTGTGTGTGTGTGTGTGTGTGAGAGAGAGAGAGAGAGAGGAAGAGATTCAGAGATTGAGAATAAGTATGATCATTGAGCAGCATGTAAACAGACATGTAAAACAGGTAGTCGCAGCCAGTGTGTAAATTAAATACAAGTGCAGTGCAGCACAGATAGGATATCACACTCAAACCCAGAGCTTTGAACGACTTCCTGAAAGAAATAATTCTTTTTAAAATGGTGAAGTAACCAGGACAAGGCAATGTGGAGAGGAAAGAGTAATTACCGGCAGTCATCAACACATAGAGTATGAGCAAAGCATGCAAGTAGTGAAATATGGCTGCTAGAGGGTGGTAATGGGTGAGGCCTGGGCATTGCTCTGATTCTTGACATCTCTGATACTATCATATTCCAATCCAGTATTATTTCCTTGCCTACAATAAAAGCTTCCTATGTAGTTTCCCTGATTGTATGCTTCTAATAGTGTCTTTGCATAACAGCTGCCTGAGAGACCTTTTTAAAATGCAAATCATGTCACCCCTTTGCTCAAAACTACATGGCTGACCATCTCATTGGAATGAAATCAAAAAGCCTTAAAATGGTCTACTCATCTCTAGATGCTCTGGCTCCTGGCTCATCCTCTGTTCTTGCTTCCTGTCAATCTCCCCATGCTCACTCCATTCCAGTAACATGGGAGATCCCTGTTCTCTATGAGGACACCAAACTATCTCCCAACTCAGAAATTCTGTGTTTATTCTCTCTTCTTAGAATATTATTTTCTCTAAATTTTCCCAACTCTCTGTTTTATACTTGGAAGTCACTAATGAGTTGTCTTCTCTGACTATACTATCTAAAATTTTACCTACCTTCTATTTTCTTATTTGCCTTTGTTTTCTTTGAAAGCCTAACAGCATATCACTACCTGAAAACACACTTGATATATATTTGTTTATTGTCTGTTCTTGCCCCACTAGAATTGTTCCAAGTGAGAATTGGGGATAGTGCCTGCTTTGCTTACCATTTTAGCTCTAGTTTCTCAAACAGTCTTTCACATATAGGATATCTTCAACACATATTTGTTGGATTAATAAACATTAATAAATGAACAAATGAGACTTTGTATTTTTAAGGATCCTCTTCTCCTACATGATTATTATACACACAAAAGAAATTAGATTTTATCCTGAAGTAATGAGGAATAATTAAAGAATTCTAAGCAGGGAGTGCCATGACCAGACTTGTATTTTAGAAAGATCATTCTGTTATCCAGGAGGAGGATAGATAGAAGGCTTTTGGAGTAATCTAGGCAAGAAATTATAAAAATGGAGCAGAAGATGTGAAAATAAAGAAAACAGGAGGAGACACTTTAAAGAAATATTCAGTTGAGGAAATCGATAAGTCATCCTTAAATCATATGGGTGCATTTGGTAAAAGAGTAAGAAATGTAGGGTGAGTGATTTGCCTGGGATGCTCAGTTTTTATACTAAAAGTCCAGCATCCTGAGACAATCCTCATTCCTGGGTAGAACAGACTAGTTGATAACCCTAAAAAAGTCAAACGTACTTATAAAACCTAACCCTTTACCCAGTCTGCATCTAAATAGTGGCCATGATTCCCAAATGAAATATTGTGCTCTCTTAAGAATCACTTTAAATCTAATGTTCCTCTAAATATTCTTTACTTTCACCTCCCCTTCCACTCTGTTCCTCTTCACCATACCAAAGCCCTTTCTCATCTTCCTCTTCTGAAGGACCACAATGCCTGTTCTTAATCTCACCTAGAACAGGTGAGCTGCTAATTTGCTTTGTATAATATGTTTGTTGACCACTTTGCAAATTTATCTTTTAGACTCAAGGCTCACGGAGGGTAATGCCATGCTTTATTCATCCTGTTATCCTTGCCCAGCCATGTAGTTAGTACAGCTCTGAATTCAGGTCTATTGAAAGAACTGATGCAGAAATGTATGCATGTATGAGTTTGGGAAATAGAAGGTAAAGGCTGACAGTATTGGTCTCTGCTTGGAAAAAGGAACTGGTGTGATCACACGTTAGTGGCTACCTGGAAACATTAATCAAGGATATGTTGGCCATCATTTCTAAAGGAGGGGGAAGAGAATAGAAGAATTACCATTTTTCAGACATGACTCTCAGCATAGCCAGGGCCTACACATATGGTCCTCATAAAGACTTGCTCTGTGTCTTCTTTGGCCCATACACTCTTTTCCAAAAGGGTAAGGGACAAATATTGTGAAATAGGTGTCAGAGTCTTCAGATAAACGGACATATATTTTAAGCCTGTCCTTAAATGGAGCAAAACATAACACATAGAAATATACGGTTTTGACCATTGCCATATTGGCCAACATTTTGAACTGGAATTTGTTAAAAAAAATAGAATCTCTAGAGAATTACTTTTTACATGATTTTATATTCTTGGCAAATATCACATTAACACTGAATGCTTCCTAACAATTTCTCATATTCTAATGAAGGAATGTGTATGATCTTCTCAATCTCATATTTCGTTTTTTGTTTTTTGTTTTTTTTTAAAGATTTTATTTATTTATTCATGATAGTCACAGAGAGAGAGAGAGAGGCAGAGACACAGGCAGAGGGAGAAGCAGGCTTCATGCACCGGGAGCCCGACGTGGGATTCGATCCTGGGTCTCCAGGATCGCGCCCTGGGCCAAAGGCAGGCGCCAAACCGCTGCGCCACCCAGGGATCCCTCATATTTCTTTAAACCCTAATTATTATGTTTAAGACCTGGTATAATTCCCTTGTTGTTAGAAACAAACCTGTGTACTTACAGTTACACATTATGTATAATGTATGGGAACCAACTGAAAACTTTAAAGTAAATTCAAGGGTGACAGTAGCTATTTGTTATAACTTCAGCAGTCTTCTCAAAATACTTCACATAGAGTAGGAATTACATAGGAACTTAAGACCAAAATTCACAAATAAAAGGTATAAATAGTATATTATTCATTGTTTTTCAGCATGAAGACTACTTGTTTTCTTTATTAGTTATAAGATATCAAGTGTATCAAGTGACCAGTCATATCTTCCTTAAACTTGGCTGAGAGAGCCTTCTACTTCAAGCAAAGCCAGTATTCTCTTCTTTGATACCAGATTCTCCCATAACTAGTCCTCTAATCTTTTCATGCTTTCCTCTTTTGAAATGAAAAAGTTATTTATTATTCTCAATATTCACCTTGCATTGTCGTAACTCTCTGAACAAAGAATTTGAAATCCTAGTGTCCCTGAGGCTTCCTGTTGAGGAGATATGAATGCAAGACTGTGGGGAAAAAAATTCCCAAAAATATCCTTCAAAGTTAGAATGAATTGCCTTGACATAGAAGTAGGTTGGATTTGTTCAACAGTGAACTGAGTTCCATGCATTATAATGTCACATGATTAGGTTGCTAATATATAGGAGATGATCCTGCAGGGCTATGCAAGTCCCAATTTATATCCCCAAAATCATTTAATTTTCAAAGCAGCATCGTTAATATTAAATCATGGAGACCAATTGTACCTCTTAGTCCAAAAGGGCTTCACTCTTGAACATAGAAAATATAACTTTTCTTTTTATGTTTCTTCAAAGTTTCTTATACTTTGGGATACTCCGTTCATTATAGACATAATGACATATGAATGTCATATAGGTCTGTATGTAATAATGTGTTTTAATGCTATGTAGATAAAAAAAAATGAAATGTAAAAATGAGAATTCCAGTGCTGGACTACAGTCCTAGTTATTCTAAATGCTCACTCTTCCTATTCATACCAACTCTAGAATATATAATACTGATTTATAATCATATTTACTTAACACCTTTCTTTTCTAGGCAGCCCTGCTTAGAAAGAGATGAATGTATTTAATGACCTTTGAGCCCAAGTATTCAATGATTAAATAAATAATGTTTTAATGACATATTTTTTGGAAGGATGATGTAGTGGCCTCTGAAGAGGCTCTGCATGGCCAAGCAGGCTGGCCTAGAATTTGTACAACACTAGCAGAGGTATTGAAAGTCTGTTACTTTTGACTTAAGCATCCCCTGTTTCCACTTATATGTTGGACTTTTTTTTTAAGCTATTTTGAGTAGCTCAAATAAAATGACACATGTTTCTCTGTTGTACTCACTGAAGATCTTTCACAATGATAACAATTGCTTGCTTGTGTAGAAAGATTTACAATCCACAAAAATCTTTTAAAGTCAATTATACTCCTTGCACTTCACTGTAGGGCTAGATAGTTATCTCCATTTTCATTTGATAAATGAGAAATAAAATCCATCAGTAGTTATCTTAATTAAATACAGTAAATGCCAGTTATTTAGCACGAGTATAGAATATGTTATACTATGTTCTGTGTATATTATGTTCTGTTTTATTATGTTCTTATCTAATTATGTAATAGGCCATATATTGCCTACCAATTTTCAACATATATTAACATATATAGGAAAAATGTAATGACCATAATTTAAATCCCATTGGTAAAAATGGGAGGATACATATACAAATTTCCTCCTTCCAAAAAGTGTATGTTGAGTAAATATACTCTATAGGATACTGTATAGACACAGTGTTGCATAAAAGCTTCTAAAGAGTTATAGGTTATGATAAAACAATGATTAAAAAACTTCATTAATGGGGCATCCTGGGTGGCTCAGCAGTTTAGTGCCACCTTTGGCCCAGGGCCTGATCCTGGAGACCTGGGATCGAGTCCCTCATTAGGCTTCCTGCATGGAGCCTGCTTCTCCCTCTGCCTATGCCCCTGCCTCTGTGTGTGTGTGTGTGTGTATCTCTTATGATTAAATAAATATCTTTTTTAAAAAAAAAACTTCATTTATACTCATAATTTTATGAAATTGACACTTCTCTCCAATTCTGTCAAGCAAGAATTTTTTCTGAAATAATACAGTAGTGCTTAAGGAAACTGAAATAATAGTGTAATGTTTAAGGAAACTGGTGATTTCTCCATTCTAAATGGAGAATGGTTTGAAAGGTTCAAGTAGAAATTCTCCCTTCTCATGGAGATAGCATTGGCTCTTCACATAGGGTAGTTAGATTGGGCAGGAGTTTAACAGAGAGCACTGACTCTCCAATGTTTTATAGAAAAAAGCTTCATAAAATGGATGATCTTCAAAACAAAATGTCCTTGGCTGTGTGCAGAGTTCCCAGATAGTGTTTTGCTTTCATTGTCCCCAGTCTCATCTCTTACAATATAGACACATTTCTGTCAAGGTAATGTCTCAAATTTCTAAGTCGGTCAACACACACTTATTGAATGTTACTATGTGCAGAACACAGTACTCAGCTGTTGTCATGGTGTCTCAGAGGAAATTGTCACTTTTCTTTACCACATGTTCAATTTTTTTTTTACCAGGAAGAGAAACATAGCTCTATATGAAAAATCTACTTACATAGCTCTAAGCTATGTAATACATTCAATTACTAATTTTCAGTTTCCTCAGTAAAATGATCATGAGGCAATGTTAGGTATTAAAGGTAAATATTAAATACATATTAGTTGAATTTTTGATTTTGGCCTACAGGATTTGAAAAAATCCAGAGAAATCCATATTCTATATGCCGAAAATGTCAGTCCAATATTTTAAAATATTTACAATCTTTCTCTAAGAAAATGATTAAGTTGGAAACACCTGAGGCACTTTAGAAAGTTTAGAATTGGAGGAAATATAGAAGACTAAAAACAATGCTATGTTGAAGGCAATGTGAGAATGTAACGTAATTTTTTTACAATTACCTAGTTACATTTTACAACTTCTTTTTTCCGCTATGTGGTACCCTTCCCCTTTGTAACTATTGAGATGACTGCTTCTGCTTACTTGAAGATAGCATGTATTTTCAGGGGATATAAAAAATATTATAATTTTCTTTCTGTGTATTTTTGCTGATTTGCTAACACTCTTTGTGAAAACTCTATGTTTGCAAAGAATCCTTTCTCCTCTAAATACTTGGCAATATTTTCATCATTCAAAAATAGATGTCAAATATCATCTTGTCTTATGAAGATTTTCTGGAATCTTCTCCAGTGTTCCATCAAGTAACTGGTTCCTCTAGGCTCTTGTAACATTCCATGTCCATCTCTACCACTGCTAACCCATTATAATGTGCATATAAGAGTATTTCCTCTCATGGACTAGGAGACCTAGAGGATAAGGACCACTGCAATAGTTACCTGATACTGTATGTTGGCTAGACAAATGGAAGTGAACATATCTTCAAACTCATTACATATATATTTTTACCTTTCCCTTAATTTGGGCTATCTCTCCAAAGGTCCTGCTTCCTGTGTTACACATGGTTTATCACATGCATCAAGAGATTAAGGACATTAAGCAGGTGACAAATATCAACAATGAGCTGGGGATTTATTGTAATCAACCAATATGCTCAGCCTCGTAATTGCTCAGAGCTTTTTGCTCCATAATTATATGGTTGCCTCAGTGTAGCCATTCAATGATGTTATAATTAGTGGGTAATTAACAAAAGCATTTGCTGAGACTCTGCAGAGCATGAAACTTGTGTGTAGGTTGAAAACATGAGGATTGATAAACTAGTAGTCAACAATTTCCTAAAAACACTTCAGTAGATCCCTTTCAAACCTCAGCAATTGTAAACCCCTTTCTCGTTTCCAGATTCTATACCTTACTCCACAAATTGCATTGTGTGCTCTCTAAAGCCCAGAATGGGCCCATATACCTTTTGCCTTACTATGTCCTCCACTCCATCTGTAATACCATAGATTCCCTTTTCCATTTCCACAACTCCTTAATCTTTATGGCAATTGCCAATTCACAAAGGCATTACACATATGTATCTTTATTTGACATGTGTGGTGGATTCTACAGAGCATAGACTCCAAGTTAATGATAAAAAAAAAGAAAAAATACCTTGGAGGAGCTTAAACCACTTACCTTAGTTTGAAAAACTTTTGGTAAAACAAACCTGTCTCAAAACTGGGCCTATTCAGACTTTATATTAAATGATCTTTACAACTTACTTTGGGCAAAATGGGGCATATGAAAAGTAGAAGAGAAGGCAGAGCAGAATACATTTGGGAGAGAAAGAAAAAGAATAAAGAGTAAAAGTGAGAGTTAATGCTGAAGGAAAATGATAGGGAGTGTTATTGATACCTAACAAAATACCCCAGAGGATTAATCAACACATAAACACATGCTGGATGCTAGACATCCTCTTAGGCATCATCTTTCCCATCTGTAAGAGGACAATATTAGTAGTATCTAGGAAATAAGGCTGTTTGGAAAAATAGCTAACTGAGATAATGCATGTTAAGTACTTAGGACAGTGCCAGATACATAGTTAAACTCCAATGATTGGGAACTCTTAGGATGCGACAGAAAGAAGGAGAAAGAGAGAAAAGAAATGTAAGGGGTTTGTGAGGCAAAATAGGACCTGCCCACTCAGTATTACCCAAGGGAAGTAGGACTGGAATCCTCAGTTCAGTTCTGGTCTTGAGACCAGAGCATATATTGTTCATTGTGGAGATGGTTGTTCCTACTTGCCAAGTCTAACCCGCTAAGTGTTAGGATCCAAAGGCTTAGCCCTCTTGTTCTGGTTCCATCATTACTGAGCATTCTTCTGTTTATGATTTGATCTCCTTCAAAGCCAGGAACATACTGCACTCCAAATGCCAACACATGCGTCTCAGTCCATAAGGCATCTATTTCACCACTATAAATTAAAAACAAATTTCATTCTAGGGATGCATTATCCACAGTTGTAGCTGGTTCTGTAACTCCTCTTTTGTTGGCTTTTTGTGTTCTTCCCTATCACCTTTCCACATTTGTCTATTGGTGTTCTTTTACTTTTAAAATAAACTAGTTTTCCTGGCATCCTTGTCTCAGAGTCGGCCTGTGAAGGAATCCAACCTAACACAATCACCATGCTACTGCCTGTCGTCTTGGCCTCTGTCTCTTAGATTCACAGAGTGAAGCATGGAGGCATGACCACCAGAAAGACTGATGTTATGTACACATTGATGCATGAGAAGAAGAAAGCCATCCATTCGATTCTAATTCTGAAAAGTCCTGGGAAGAACTCTTGTCTACCATGAAGTAGGTATCAAGGGAGGTGTAGTGCTTTGCTTTTCCTAGCCTGAGTGACAAGCCCAGACAGGAGGGACAAGCTACAGTGACTAGCAGCCCTGTCAGAGACACAGAGTAAATAAGGAGCAATCCCCAGAAGAAAGGAAAAGAGATGAAGTGTGCTAAGCAGGCAAAAACAATAGATGTCTGGTATAGATATATAAAAAATAGTATTACTCACCAACTATAAATCAACAGTAATGATATCCTGTCATCCCTCCAGAGACCAAGGGGAGGAACTGTTAAGACAGTGTGTCCAGTACCACCATACCCCTTGATACATGCATCACAAAAGTCTGGCCCCTGGGGCATCTGGGTGGCTCAGTGTCTGCCTTTGGCTCAGGTCATGATCCCGGGGTCCTGGGATAGAGTCCCATATTGGGCTCCCTGCAGGAAGCCTGCCTCTCCCTCTGCTTATGTCTCTGTCTCTGTCTTTGTGTCTCTCATGAATAAGTAGGTGGAATCTAAAACAAAACAAAACAAAACAAAAACTGGCCCCCAGTGACACTTCTGTGCCCTATTCTGGAGCATCAGAACATAGCCAAGTAGTCCATCCTTGTTGCTGCCTATTTCACAAGTATTACTAGTGAAAGAGCACTGGACAGGGAGTCACTAAAACTGTTTTAAGCCCCTGCTCATTCTGAAGCTATGGCTTCCTTACAGCTTCCTGTGGTTGTTTGAGTTGAATCTACAATCCCAGTCCTAAAATGCTATAATTCCAGGGCACTTTGTAATCTTTGTGTTCTGGAATCAAAATTACACCAGTAAGGACAAGATAAAAGACAATTTCATCGTATTGCCATTCTTATTAAGATCGGATAATGTTTATCAATACCCACTAAAAAGATTGCTAATTGCTCATACTTAAATACAGAGTAATTTCTCAATAATAGCTTTATTTTATAATTGGTTTCACTACTGCCTGTCTTCCTAACTCTGTTTTCCTCGCTATAGTCAGAGTGATTATCGGAAAACAAAAATTAGAAGGAAATAAGTCAGTTTTCCAACTGAAACAGACTTCCCCTATTTGGTTCCAACAGAAAATAATCTTGTTATTTTGTAATTAAAAATAATAATAACCATAACAGTAGTAACAACAATAATGAAGGACATACCTATAATAACTGCTTTGACTGTAAATACACTAAACACTCCAATGAAAAGACAAAAGGTGACAGAATGAATAAAAGAAGACCCATCTAAAAAAAAAAAAAGAAAAGAAGAAGACCCATCTATATTCTGCTTACAAGATACTCTCTTCAGACCTAAAAATCCTTGCATATTGAAAGTAAAGGATTGAAAGCATTTATCATGAAAGTGGGAGTGAAGAGAAAGCTGGAGTAACAAAAGACTATGGTACTGGCACAAAAATGGACACTTACATCAGTAGAACAGAATAGAGAGCCTGGCAATAAACCCATAATTTTATGGTTAGTTGGTCTTTGACAAAAGTGTCAAGAATATGTGATGGGATAAAGGCAGTCTCTTCAACAAATGGTGTTGGGAAAACTGGACAGCTACATGCAAAAGAATGAAACTGGACCACTTTCTTACACCATACACAACAATAAACTCAAAATTGATTAAGGACCTAAATATGAGACCTGAAAACATGAAAATTCTAGAAAAGAACACAGGCAGTAATTTCTATGACATCAGCCATAGCAATATTTTTCTAAATATGTCTCCTGAGCCAAGGGAAATAAAAGCAAAAATAAATTGTTGGCACAACATCAAAATAAGAAGCTTCTGCACAGCAATGGAAACAATTAACAAAACTAAAAAGCAACCTCCTGAGTGGGAGAAGATATTTGCAAATGACATATCTGATAAAGAGTTAGTATCCAAAATATACAAAGAACTTAAAAAACTCAACATCTAAAAAAACAAATAATGCAATTAAAAAGTGGGTAGAAGAAATGAACAGACATTTCTCCAAAGTAGCCATACAGATAGCTAACAGGGGCACAGCAAGGTACTCAAAACCACTAATCATCAGAGAAGCACAAATCAAAGCTACAATGAAATATCACCTCATACCTGTCAGAATAGTTGAAATGAAAAACATAAGAAACAACAACTGTTGGCAAGGATGTGGAAAAAAAAGGAGCCTTATTCACTGTTCATGGGAATGTAAAATGTTGCAGTCATGTGGAAAACCATAGAGGTTCCTCAAAAAATTCAAAATAGAATTAGCACATGATCCAATAATCCTACTACTGAATGATATTTACCCAAAGAATGTGAAACTATTAATTCAAGAATATATATGCACCTTGTGTTTATTGCAGCATTATTTACAATTGCCAAATTATAGAAGCAGTCCAAGTGCCCACTAAATGAATGGATAAAGTGTGGTATGTTTAGAATGGAATATTACCCAGCTATAAATAAAAAGAATGAAATATTGCCATTTGTAACAGTATTATAGATCTAGATAATATAATGTAAGTGAAATAAGCCAGAGAATGACTAAATACCATAAGATTTCATTCATATTTGGAATTTAAGAAACAAATTAAACAGGAAAAAAAAGACAAATGAAAAAAAGACTCAACTATAGAGAACAAACAGACGGTTACCAGAGAGGAGGTGGGTGAGTGGATGGGTGAACTAGACAAAAGTAATTAAGAGTACACTTATAATGAGCACTGAGTAATATATAGAATTGCTTAATCACTATATGGTATATCTGAAACTAATATAATACTATATGTTAACTAAACATTTTATCAATGTGTGTGTATTGTATTTTTATTCTCTTAAAATGTCATTTATAGACCAAAAACATTGGTAAAATACAATTTATTTTATGATCTTTTATGAATCATGCTTTTGAAGTCATGTCTAGAAACTTCTGATAGAACTCAAGGTCATGTAGATTTTCTCCTATTTTCTTTTAGGTGAGTTTTTAATATTACCTTTTGATATTACCTATGATATATATTGATTTCGTATTGGTATAAGGTATGAGACATATATCAAGGTTTACTGTTTTATAAAGGCTGTTGAGTTTTTCCAGCACCATTAGGTGGAAAGATTATTCTATCTCCATTAAATTGTGTTTGTACTTCCATGAAAAATCAGTTCACTACATTTGTTTTGATATATTTTTGAACTTTCTATTCTGTTTAATTAATCTCTGCTTATCTGTTCAGCATTACCGTGCTTATCACTGCAGATTTAGTGAGTCAGAAATAAGTGAAAGCTCTAATTTGTTCCTTTTTTTCTTCAAATTTATTTAGACTATTCTCATTACTTTCACATTTTCTAAAGAAATTATAAACCATATAAATCTGTAAAAAGCTAGTTGGAATTGTGATTGGAATTCCATTCAATTAAAAAAAAAAAAAAAAAAAGGAATTCCATTCAATTTATAGACAAACTGGAGAGATGTGACTTCAAAACAAAATTGAGTCTCCTAATCCATGAACATGGTATATATCTTCATTTGAATATCTTCTTTGGAAAAATGTACATTCAGGTCCTTTACCAATTAAAAAAAAATCAGATTACTTTTGTATTTGCTATTGAGTTGCACGATTTCCTTATCATTTTAGATATTAATCTTAATCAGTCATATGATTTGCAAATATTTTCTTCCATTTTGTAGTTTGCCACCCATTTTCTTGATTGTTTACTATACAGAAACTTTTTAGTTTGATGTAGCCCCACTTGTTTAATTTTGCTTTTGTTGTAAATCCAAAAAATCGCCAAGAATAATGACAGGTTAGATTTTCTCCTATATTTTCTTCTAGGAGTTTTACAATTTCTGGCCTTATGTTATAGTTGAATCTTTTTTAGTTGACTGTCATGCATGATATGAAATAAGGATTCAATTTCATTCTTTTAATTGTGGATATTAACTTTTCCCATCACCATTTATTGAAGCAATTGATTTCCTATCATGTAATTTTGGTGCCTTGATCCAAGATGAGCTGACTCTATACGTGAGTTTATTTCAGACTTCTCAATTCTGTTCTGTGTTTGTTTTCATACCAGGACCATACTTTCTTTGATTATTGTAGCATTGCAATATAATTTATAATCAGGAAATTGATAGTTCCAACTGTCTTCTACTTGCTTAAAATTGTTTTAACTATTCTACTTCTGGGGCTAATGTCACTGGAACATTTGCCATTAGAAAAATGCCACTGATAGTGAACACATTGAATCTCTAGATCACTTTGGATTTTATGAGTATTTTAACAATACTATCTTTTCCAATGAACAGGATATCTTTCTATTTAGTTTATCTTTTTTAGTTTCTTTTTTTTTATTTTATAACAACTTAATTTTTTATTTATTTATGTATTTTTTAAAAAAATAAATTTATTTTTTATTGGAGTTCAATTTGCCAACATACAGAATAACACCCAGTGCTCATCCCATCAAGTGCCCCCCTCAGTGCCCGTCACCCATTCTCCCCCACCCCCCGACCTCCTCCCCTTCCACTACCCGTAGTTCATTTTCCAGAGTTAGGAGTCTTTATGTTCTGTCTTCCTTTCTGATATTTCCTACCTATTTCTTCTCCCTTCCCTTCTATTCCCTTTCACTATTGTTTATATTCCCCAAATGAATGAGAACATATAATGTTTGTCCTTCTCCAATTGACTTACTTCACTCAGCATAATACCCTCCAGTTCCATCCACGTTGAAGCAAATGGTGGGTGTTTGTCGTTTCTAATGGCTCAGTTATATTCCATTGTATACATAAACCACATCTTCTTTATCCATTCATCTTTCGATGGACACCGAGGCTCCTTCTACAGTTTGGCTATTGTTCTTCTTTAGTTTCTTTCATCATTTTACATTTTTATGTATATTTATCTTTCACCTCCTTAGTTAAGGTTATTCCTAAAGTATTCTATTCCGTTTGATGCTTTTGCAAATGGAATTTAGTTCTTAATTTCTTTTTCACATCATTCATGTATTGAAGTGAAACTGATTTTTATATATTGATCTTGTATCATGCAATGTAACTGAATTCATGTGTGAGTTTAATGTTTTTGTGGCAGAATCTTTAGGGCTTTATATAAATATATATATGATCATGTCATGTTCAGGGATAATTTTATTTCTTCCTTTCTGATTTACTTTTTTATTTTTCTTAATTGCTGTGGCTAGGACTTCAAGGACTTGGTCGAATAGAAATGGTGAGAATCGACATCTTTATCTTATAACTGATCTTAGAGGAAAGACTTTTAGCCTTTTGCCACTGAGTATGATGCCAGCTGTGGGCTTGTCATATATGGCTTTTGTTATGTTAATGCACATTTACTCTCTCATAATTTGTTCAGTTTTGAAAGGATGTTAAATTTTGTCAAATGCTTTTTCTGTACTTACTGAGATAATTACAGTATTTTAATCCTTTATTCTGTTAATTTGGTTTACCACATTTATAGATATGCACATATTTGTTGAACCATTCTTGCATCCCAGGAATAAATCCTACCTAATCATGGAGTAAAATCCTCTTAATGAGCTGTTGAATTTGTTTTGTGAGCATTTTTTAAGCATTTTCACATTTATGTTTATAAAGGATAGTGATTTGTAATTTTCTTTTCTTGTAGCATCCTCTCTAGCTTTAGTATCAGGGAAATGCTGTCCTCATGAAATTAGTTTGGAAGTGCTCTCTCCACTTCAGTTGTTTAGAAGAGTTTGAGAAGGATTGGCATTAATTCTTTAACGTTTTGGTAGAATTCACCAATGAAGACATCTGTTCCTTAGGCTTTTTTTGTTAGGAAATTTTTTATTATTAAATCAACTTCCTTATTTCTTATATGTCTGTTCAGGCTATTTCTTCATCTTTCAGTCTCTGTTAGTTGTATATTTCTAAGAATTTTTCCATTTATCCAAGTGTATACAATTTTTAGCATATCTGTTCAGAATAGTTTTTTCTCATTCTTTCCATTACTATGGTATCTGTTGTAATGTCTCCTCTCTCACTTCTGATTTTTTAAAAGACATTATTTTATTAATTAATTAATTAGTTAATTAATTAGAGAGAGAGCATACATGTGTGTGGGAGCTGAGGGGGCTTAGAAGGAGAGGCAGGGGGAGAGGGAGAGAGAAAATCTTAAGCCAGCCTCCAGGGCCAGTGCAGAGCCTAATGCAGGGCTCCATCTCACAATGAGATCATGACCTGAGCTGAAATCTTCTAACAATTAACCAACTGAGCCACCCAGGCACTGTTTCATTCCTGATATTATTTCAGTTTTCTTTTTCATTATTCTAGCTTAAGTTTTGTCCATTTTATATTTTCAAAAAAAATATTCTTAATTTTTTAAAATCTTTTATAGGGCAGCTTGGGTGGCTCAGTGGTTTAGCGCCACCTTCAGCCAAGGGTGTGATCTTGGAGACCTGGGATCCAGTCCCATGTCTGGAGTTGATATGCATGGAGCTTGCTTCTCCCTCTGCCTATGTCTCTGCCTCTCTCTCTCTTTCTCTCTCTCTGTGTCTCTCATGAATAAATAAATAAAATATTTTAAAAGTTAAAAATAAAAAAATAAAAATCTTTTATATATTTTTTATTCTCCTTTTTTTGTTGTTTCTTCTCTGATATTTGTTCATTCTTTTTGTTCTGCTAACTTTGGGCTTAATTTGTTCTTCTGTCCCTTAGTTCTTTGAGGTGAAAGTTAGATTATATATTGGAAATATATCTTTTTCTTAATATAGGTATTTGTTCTTATAAACCTTCCTATTAGAACTGTTCTTGTTCCATTCCATGAGTTTTGTTATATTGTGTTTCATTTTCACTTGTCTCAAAATGTTTTTTTTTTCTTTTTCCTGTTTGATTTCTTTATTGACTCATTGTTCTTTTAGGAATGTGTTCTCTCTCTCTTCTTTAATTGAGGTATAGTTGATAAACAATATAATACTCATTTCAGGTGTAAAATAGTGATTCAACATTTATATACATTATGAAGTGATAACTATGATAAATCTAGCAACCATTTGTCACAATATAAAGTTTTTTATAGTATTATTAACTACATTCTATATGCTGTATGTTATATATCCATGATTTATTTATTCTATAATTGGAAATTTGTATTTCTTAATCTCCTGCACCTATTTTGCCTTCCTATCAACCTCTAACCTCTCCAGGAACCAATAGTTTGTTTACATTTATCTGAGTGTTTCTGTTTTTGTTTTTTTTTTAGGTTCTACATATAAATGAAATCATATGGTATTTCCCTTTTTCTGTCTGTCTTATTTTATTTAGCATTAAAATCCATTAATGAAAGGATGGACCTTGTTGCAATTGGCAAGATTACTTTCTCTTTCTATGACTGAATAATCTCTATCTCTCTCTCTCTCTCTCTCTCTCTCTCTCTCACACACACACACACACCTTTTCTTTATTCATCTATAGATGGATATTTTTTAAAAAGATTTTATATATTTATTCATGAGAGACACAGAGAGAGAAAGGCAGAGACATAGGCAGAGGAAGAAGCAGGCTCCATGCAGGGACCCCAATGTGGGACTCGATCCTGGAACTCCAGGATCACACCCTGAGCTGAAGGCAGATGCTTAACCACTGAGCCACCCAGGCATCCAATATAGATGGACATTTAAATTGCTTCCATGTCTTGGCTAGTGTAAATAATGCTTCAATGAACATAAGTGTGCATATATCTTTTTAAACTAGTGGTTTTATTTTTTTTCGGATAAATATCCAGAAGTAGAATTACTTGATTATATGACAATCCTGTTTCTAATTTTTTGAGGTTTCTCTATACTGATTTCCTTTGAATTTGCACCATTGTGCATTCCCCCCAACTACATGAAGGTTCCCTTTTTTCCATTTTCCAACACTTATTATTTCTTGCTATTTTTTTTAAGATTTTATTTATTTATTTGAGAGAGAGAGCATGAGCAGAATCAGGCAAAGGGGCAGAGGGAGAGGAAGAAAGAGATTCACTCCTGAGTAGGGAGCCTGATGTGGGGCTCAGTCCCAGGACCCTGAGATCATGACCTGAACTGAAGGCAGACACTAAACAAACTGAGACACCCAGGCACCTGTATTTCTTGTTTTTTTGATAATAGCTACTAGGAGAGGTGTGAGGTGATATCTCATTGTGATTTTGATTGGCATTTCCCTGACACATTTTTCTATGTGCTTATTGACCACCTATATGTCTTCTTTGGAGAAATATCTATTCAGGCCTTATCATTTTTTAGCTGGGTTGTTTGTTTATTTGTTTGTTTTATATATATTGAGTTGTGTGAATTCTTTATATATTTTGGATATAAATCTATTGTTGGTTATTTCATTTGCAA
The DNA here is from genome assembly GCF_053574225.1 of Canis aureus. Classification (NCBI taxonomy): domain Eukaryota; kingdom Metazoa; phylum Chordata; class Mammalia; order Carnivora; family Canidae; genus Canis; species Canis aureus. Next base: position 17,887,546 of record NC_135642.1, on the reverse strand, counting down.
ATCTCTTCTCCATTCAGTAAGTTGTCTTTTCGTTTTGTTGATGGTTTCCTGTACTATGCAAAAGCTTTATAGTTTGAGATAGTTTCATTTGTTTATTTTTGCTTTTGTTGCCTTTGCCTGAGGAGACATATCTAAAAGAATATTGCTAAGAACAATATTCAAGAACCTATTGCCTATGTTTTCATTTAGGAGTTTTATTGTTTTGAGTCATGTATTTAAGTCTAATCCATTTGAGTTTATTTTTGTGCATGGTATAAGAAAGCAACACAATTTTTTAATTTTGTATGTAGTTGTCCAGTTTTCCAGTACCATTTATTAAATAGATTGTCTTTTTCCTCATTGTATATTCTTGCCTCCTTTGTCAGAGTTTAGCTGCATAAACATTTGTTTATTTCTGGACTCTATTCATTTGATCTGTATTTATTTATGTGTCAATATCATATTGTTTTGATTACTATAGCTTTATATTATAGTTTGAAATCAGGAATCATACTTACAGTTTGTTCTTTCCCAACACTGTTTTGACTCTTCATGATCTTCTATGTTTCCATATAAATTTTAGGATTATTTATTCTAGTTCTGTCAAAATGCATTGATATTATGGTAGATATTACATTGAATCTGTAGATTGCTTTGGGTAGTCTGCACATATTAATTCTTCCACCTCATGTACATGGTATTTCTTTACATTTATTGTTACATTCTTATCCAATATATTATTGAATTTGACTTGCCAATATTTTGTTGAGAATTTTTACATCAATGTTCACTGGGATATTGGCCTGAAATTTCCTTTTTTCCTGGTGTCTTTATCCAGTTTTGGTGTCACGATAACACTGGCCTCATAGAATGAGTTTGGAAGCATTATTTCCTCTTCAATTTTTTTTTTTTTTTTTTTTGGAATAGTTTGAAAATGATAGGTGTGAACCCTTCTTTGAAGGTCCAGTAGAATTCACATATGAAGCTGTCTGGTTGTGTACTTTTGTTTATTGAGAGTTTTTAATTACTACTTTAATTTCATCACTAGAAATAGGTCTTTTAAATTTTCTTATTTCTTCTTGATTTAGTCTTGTAGATTGTATGTTTCTAGAAATTTGTCCGTATCCTCTAGGTTGTCCTATTTGTTGACATTTAATATTTCTTAACAGGCTTTTTTGGTTCTTTTTATTTTTATGGTATCAGTTGTAACTTTACTCTTCACTCCTGATTTTATTTAATTTGGGCTCTCTTCTCTTGATGAGTCTAGCTAAAGGTTTATCAAGTTTATTTTTCTTTTCAAGAACTGTCTTTTAGTTTCATTAATATTTTATTTTCTGATATTATATTTAATTTTTTTCAATTCTGATATTTATAATTTCCTTTCTTTTATGAATTTTGGGCTTTGATCCTCTCTAGATTTTGTAGGTATAAGGTTAGATTATTTGAGATTTTTCTTTTTTCTTTTGACAGCTTTATTTCTATCAACTTTTCTCTTTTTCCTGTGTCCATGTATTTTGAACCATTGGTTTCCATTTTTATTTGTCTCAAGGTATTTTGATTTCCTGCTTCCTTCATTAACTCATTGGTGTTTAGTAGCATGTTGTTTAGCCTCCATATGTTTGTGTATTTTTCAGTTTTCAACTTACAATTGCTTTCCTGTTTCATATCATAGTCAGTAAAGATACTTGATGTAATTTCAGGATTCTTAAGTTTATTGAGGCTTATTTTATAGCCTAATACATAATCCATCCTAGAGAATGTTCCTTGTGTGCTTAAAAAAATTTGTATTCTTCTGTCATTGGGTGGAGTGCTCTGGATATTTCCTTTAAATCCATCTGATCTAATTTGTCACTTAGGGCCAATGTTTTCTTCTTTGTATTCTCTCTGGATGATTTATTCATTGATGTAATATGGGTGTTAAAGTCCCCTACTATTATTGTGTCACTGCTGATTTCTTTTTTGTGTGTTTGTTAATATTTGATTTATGTATTTAGGTGTTCCTGTTTTGGGAGCAAAAATTACAATTGGATTGATCCCTTTATCATTATGTATACCCTCTTTTTTCTCTTTTACATTTTTAAAAAATCATTAATTCAGCTACTCTCTCTTTTGGTTGGAGAATTTAGTCTGTTTACATTTAAAGTAATTATTGATAGGTGTGTTCTTATTGCCATTTTGTTGCTTGATTCTGGATTATTGTACTTCTTTTCTGTTTCTTCCTTTCTTGCTCTTTTCCCTGTGATTTGATGACTTTACTTAGTGTTATGTCTCTACTCTTTTCTTTCTATATTTGCTGTGTCTATTTTAGGTATTTGATTTATGGTTACCATGAGATATGTGTGTGTGTGTGTGTGTGTGTGTGTCAACACACATTTATGTAATATATATGTAGATGTGTATGTGTATATAAGAGTCTATTTTAAGTGAATGGTCACTTAGGTACAAGTACATTTAAAGGAAGTACATTTTGTGTGTTTGGATATTCACAAAACAATCAGCATGATACACCACATTAAGAAAAGAAAGGATAAGAACCATATGATTGCCTCAACAGATGCAGAAAAAGCATTTGACAAAATACAGCATCCATTCCTGGTTAAAAAAGAAAAATCAACAAAATAGGGATAGAGGGAACATAACTCAACATCATAAAGGCCATATAAGAAAGACCCATAGCTAATATAATCCTTACTGGGGAAAACTTGAGAGTTTTTCCTCTCTGGTAAAGAATAAGACAGAGTCTACTCTCACAATTTTTATTTAACATAGTACTGGAATCCTAGCCTCAGTAATCAAACAAAAAGAAATAAAAGAAGTCCAAGTCAGCAAGGAAGAAATCAAATTTTCACTATTTGCTGATGACATGATAATCTATGTAGAAAACCCAAAAGACCACCAAAATATTGCTAGAACTGATACATAAATTCAGCAAAGTTGCAGGATATAAAATCAATGTACAGAAATGAAGAAGCAGAAAAAGAAATCAAGGAATCAATCCCACTTACAATTAACACCGAAAACAATAAGACATCTAGGAATAACCTAACCAAAGAGGTAAAAGAAGGTCTGTGTTCTGAAAATTATAGAGCACTGATAAAACAAATTGAGATGACACAAAGAAATGGAAAAACATTCATGGTCATTGATTGGAAGAATAAATATTGTTAAAATGTCTATACTACCCAATGCAATCTACATATTTAATGCAATCTCTCTCAAAATAGTGAACAATGCTGGTGGTATTTTCTATAGGATTTATCCAATTCTTGAATTATTTTTGGTGAGAATTCTGATGTCATCTTTATCTTTTTTCCTGTGTGCATTGTGTCTTTTCCCCCCTTTTAGGCTGCTTTTAAGATTTCCTCTTTCTAATTGGTTCTGAGAAGTTTTATTAATATGTGTTTTACTGTAGTTTTCTTCATGGTCTTGTACTTAGAATTTATTGAGCTTCTTAGGTCTGTAGATATGAACGCTTCATAAAATTTTGAAAATTTTTGGTCACTATTTCTTCAAATATTTCTTATTTCCCTCTCCTACTTTGTGGAATCCACTTAATTGTATTTCAGGTGGTTTGAACTCACTGACACTCTTCTTTTAATAAGCTGTTTTTTCCCTGTGTGTTTCATGTTGGATAGTTGCTATACTATGCCTTAAAGTTTATTAACCTTTACATATGCAGTAAATAATCTACCATTAATTGCATCCAGTGAGTTTGTCATCTTAAACATTGTAGTTTTCATTTCTTGAAGTTTGACTTGGGTCTTTATGAGAGACACAGAGAGAGACAGAGACATAGGCAGAAGAAGAAGCAGCCTCCCTGTCGGGTGCCTGATGTGGGACTTGATCCCAGGACCCAGGGATTATGACCTTAACCAAAGGCAGATGTTCAACCACTGAGCCACACAGGTGCCGCAAATGTCCTTCTTTACTAAATTTAATATCTGCTTCATTTCCTGATTGGTTTTGATTTGTTGATTATTCTCCTTATCATGGGTTATGTTTGTTGTTTGCTTCTCTAGCATAACTAATAAGTTGATTGGATTCTAGACATAGTGAATGTTACCTTACTAGGTTCTAAATATTTTTGGATTTTTATAAATCTTGAACTTTGTTCTGGCATAGAGTTAAGTTCTCTGGAAGAGGTTTTATGTTGTTTTTGTTGTAGCTTTGTTTTGTTTTTTTTCTTTTGAGTCTTGTTTGCATTTTTTAGGAGGGACTGGAGCATTTCATATTCTACAGATAATTATTTCTCACTACTGAGACAAGACTCTTCTGTTTGCATTACCTACTGACTGCCCCATGAATCTTTGGTTATCCAGGATGGCAGGTAAAAATAGGTGCTATTCTTAGCCCTGTGTGAGTACCAGGCACTGTTACCTGTAATCTAATTTGGTGGTTCTTTCTTTGGCCTTAAGTAGTTTCTCCACACACATAGGCTCCTCACTACTCTTGATTATTTGAGAGGACTTCTTTGCAGATCTCTAGAGTTTTCTCTCTAGATCTCTCCTCTCTGATACTGTATTCTGTGAACCTTGGTGGCCTCCAGTTCTCCCCGGATCTCAACTTTGTCTTGTCTCAAGTCACATAATCTTCCAGCTCTACCTGGATTCCTCCTCTCTGTCCTGCAGCCTGGAAAGTCACAAAACAGTAAGCTGTAGCAATCACAAAAGTCAGACTCACTTTATTAGTTTCCAATGAAGTGTTTTTTAGATATTTCTTTCCTTCCTTCCTTCCCTTTCTTCCTTCTTTTATGTCTTTCATTCTTTTGTAGTTTCATGAGGGAGTTACTTTTCTTGGTAAGAAGCAAAGTTCCCAAAAGCCACTTTTTGATTTCATTTTGAAATAAAAATTGTGTATATTTAAAAAGTTGTTGATATTCAAGGTATACAACATGATGATTTGATATTCATAGTGAAATGATTGCTACAGTCAGGAGATCATTATGTCAAGTGGAATAAGCAGATGCAGAAAAAGAAAACACTCATGATCTCATCTAAAAAAGTCTAATACATAGCTGCGTAAAGTAGAACTAGAGTTCTGAAAAGGGAGAGTGAGGTGGGGAAAAAAGATCTAGGTCAAAAGGTCAAATTGAAGTTACAGAGGGTAAGTCCAGAGATGTAATATATAGCATGATGACTATAATTAATACTATATTAATATTGGAAATTTGTTTAAAAAGTAGATTTCAGGTACCCTCATTACAAAGAACCATTTTCTTATCTGTTGCTTATTAATCTTCTCCATTGTTCCTTTGTTTTTTAAGGGATTGTTTTCTGCTTCCTTTACTCTCACTTTGGTCAATTTATTTTATTTTTATCTCCTTCTTGATATGGATCCTTGGGTCATTAGTTTTTAATTCTTTTTTACTAGAAGTATTCAATAATTTTTTCATTAGTTTAATACATCATGCTTTATATATTGTTCAGTACCAAATATTTCCTAATTTTTATTATTATTTCTTTGATCAATGAATTATTTTGAACATTATCTTTTTACATTTTCAAGAATATGTGAATTACAGTTTTGTTATTGGTTCCTCATTTAAATAATGTTTTAACAGGGAACACAATCAACATGGTTGAAATTATTTGGTAAAAATTGAGATTTTATGTGTAACCTAGTTTTGTTTTGAGTTCTTTGCTGGTGTTTGATAAACACTTTATTAATATAAATTATTGATGGTGAGTCCTCACTTAAATATAACTGAACACTGTAAACTTTAGATTGTTTTGGTATGTTACTCTGGGCATTCAAGAAATACTGCATTCTTATGCAGTAAGAGAAATGATAAAATAGAGTCCAATCTAATTATTTTAATAACAGCACACTTTGCTCATTTTGAGGAATCATCTTGAATTGTTACATTAGTTTTAATTACAGTGATAGCAAGTTTGCCAGCAGATAAAAAAGAATCAGGATACAATTTAAAATACTGTAATAAAAGAACAGCAGTGATGTCCACAATAGCCAAACTGTGGAAGAAGCCTCGATGTCCATTGAAAGATGAATGGATAAAGAAGATGTGGTTTATGTATACAATGGAATATTACTCAGCCATTAGAAATGACAAATACCCACCATTTGCTTCAACATGATGGAAGCTGAGTGAAGTAAGTCAATTGGAGAAGGATAAACATTATATGGTCTCATGCATTTAGGGAATATAAAAAATAGTGAAAGGGAATAAAGGGGGAAGGAGAGAAAATGAGTGGGAAATATCAGTGAGGGTGACAGAACATGAGAGACTCCTAACCCTGGGAAACGAACAAGGGGTGGTGGAAAGGGAGGTGGGTGGGGGGTTGGGGTGACTGGGTGACAGGCACTGAGCGGGGCACTTGGTGGGATGAGCACTGGGTGTTATGCTATATGTTAGCATATCGAACTCCAATAAAAATATATGTACAAAAAGTTTTTAAAAATATAAAAGAACAGGGATCCCTGGGTGGCGCAGCGGTTTGGCGCCTGCCTTTGGCCCAGGGCGCGATCCTGGAGACCCGGGATCGAGTCCCACATCGGGCTCCTGGTGCATGGAGCCTGCTTCTCCCTCTGCCTATGTCTCTGCCTCTCTCTCTGTGACTATCATAAATAAATAAAAATTTAAAAATATATAAAAGAACAGCTATTAAATCCTTTGTGTGTGTGTGTATGTGTGTGTAAAATAAGGATTTTTGTTATAGGGCACAAAGCACATTCTTTTAAAGTAATGTTTCAAAAAATCTAAATGACCTTTAAAATATATCAAATCAACTATTAAAGTTACAGGTTATATTTACTTAAGCTTATTCAGACCCTTCTTTTCTTTCAAATCCACAAAGTCTTGAAGAACTTGAGTGGACTTTATACTCACCTGTGTTTAATGACATGAGATATTGAACAGGTCTGTGTGCTTAGAATTGACTTTCTTTTAAGTAAAATACTTTGGATTTTAGAATTGTAATGCCTGAAGTAGGTGTATTATAAATATTATGTGAAATATTGACTTTATTTTCACAGTGACTCTGTCAAGTTCAATTTGACAGGACCAGGCAGTTTAAGTTACGAGTTCCTCCAGCACTGGAAAATATTGCCTCTTTTCGAGAGGCTGTAAAAAATCATGAAGAGCCAAAAATTGCATCCCAGCCTTCTAAATAAAGAGGTGTCCTCTTTTTATTATTATTGGATGCAAATAGTGAATGCAGTGGTATAACTTATTGTAGTATAGAAGATAAACTTAATAAAAACTCTTTCTTTGAAGAGAGAAGTCAGAATGGAAGACCACATCTTAGTTGGCCTTGTATTGGTACTCTCCTCTGCCTAAGTTGGATCAATATCTTTCTCTCCATTTTCATTTAGGGATACAGCTAAAAATATCCACCAAAAATACCTTAGGTCCTGAGTCAGCAAAGTAATTAACCAGCATTTAATACTTTGGTTCTGGAGTGGACCAAAAAGGAAATAACAATTAAGAGCCTACAAGCTATTTTGATGAATCTTTTGAGAATAACATATTAGGTAATTAAATTCACTCTTCGTTGGGGATCATATATAAATTGTATAGCTTTTCTTGGGTAGCTGGAAATACAGTATCCAGGAATAGGTCAAAGAACAAGAAAACAGAAATATTTAAATGTGGCCTACCACTGAGGTCAAAAAGGATAATGTATTCAGCTTTTCCGCAGTGGACCTGTGGACATAAAGTCTGCCAGTCTTTCAGATACACTTCTCTACTTCTTAGTATCCTCCATATGTCTGGCTCTTAGTGGAGAAAGTAAAACCAAAGATCTGCCAGAATGTTATATATCACACCATTCCATAAGCTTCTTGAATACAAAGATTATTTGTTTGCATTTGGACCTGCATATTCCAAAATAATTTCAGGCATAGAACAGGTAACTATATATATATATATATATATATATATATATATATATATATTTCCTTAATATATATATATATTTCCTTAATATATATATATATTTCCTTAAATTAGTATGTATATATTTCCTTAAATTAGTATGTATATATTTCCTTAAATTAGTATGTATATATATCCTTAAATTAGTAGAGCAGTTGCATACCAATTACCCTAAAAAATAATTTTTGTTATTTTGATTTGATGTTTCTGTTAAACTTCTCAGACAGATTGATTATGAGCATATGCCAAAGTCTTTTTGCACTTTTCATGAGAGAAGAGGCTCCTTAAAAAGGCTATTTAAAGGTTTCTATACTGGAAGAGACATTTTATAGGAAAGAAAAATTGGTACATAATTATTGATAAGACACATTAAAAAGTATATTTCTGTTAAAATACTTTTAGGATTTTTACTCAGCTGAATGGCAACCTTAGCTTCCCAGAATTTCTTAATTTCATTTATGGCTATCAAAAAATTAAAGTTCTTTTATAAGAAATCCTAAACTACTTCCTAGATGGAAGTCTGAATTATATCAAGCAAAAAGTACTCTGTCTCAGACCAAGTTTGGGAAAGAGTTCTTTCTCATTTATTATAAAGTGGTTCAGAACCAAAGTAGGTTAGGGGCACCTGGGTGGCTCAGTTGGTTAAGTGTTTGCCTTAGGCTCAGGCCATGATCCCAGGGTCCTGGGCTTGAGCCTTGCTTCTGGCTCCCTGCTCATAGATGAGCTTGCTTCTTCTCCTGCTCCCTCTGCCCCTCCTCCTGCTTGTGTTCTCTCATTCATTCTCTTTCTCTCCCAGATAAATAAATAGAATCTAAAAAAAAAAAAAAAAAGAAACACCTAAGTAGGTTAAAGCTATTATAGAATTCTTGAAATAAAATGAATTTGGATATAACATGGCCGATAGTTGGCTCTTTTCCTCTGACAGGCCCTTTTCCTCAAAGAGAATAGGCTGTTATTATCTTTGGTGGAGGAAGAGGGAGAGGATGTGATGAGAAGGTCATGGTCATGAAGAAATTATAGGTAAGGAAGAAGAGAAGAAATATTTTTTAGATCATATTTACTTACTTTCTCTTTTGTTAATTTTACAGCATATAGAATACAGGGTAGGAGAATGAGAATGGAAATGGGCATGAAAAGAAATAATTGATTTATTTTAAAAAATAGTCTTGAAAGAGGAAATGATAATAAAATTTCATTATAACCGTAACTTAACCCTCTGCAGTGAGGTCTAATAAAGAAAATTGAATAAACTGACATCAACTAAATTGTCCTTCTTTTGTAGGTATTTGTGTTTTTAATTCATGGCTACTTTTAAGAACTCTTTGTTTTTGATTTTCTGTAGTTTTACTATTATGTTTATGCATTGACAGGTTTTTTTTTTAAGTTTCCTCAATTTAAGAACTGGTGTTTTTCTCAACTCTTAGCCATATTTCTTCAATGTTGTTCATTGCCCATTTCCCCTGATAAAATAATTTGGACTTAATATTTTCACACATCTCAGCCTTTCCGCCATGTTTCTCATCTCATTTTTATATTTTCTATCTTTTCATATCTCTGGGTTGCACTGTAAACAGTTTATTCAGCTCTATATTCTGGTTCATAAATTTTCTTTAAATATGTCCAATCTGGTTCTTAACCTATTTGTCATATTACTATCCTATTATTAACTTTTTTTTTCAAACATGTTTGATCAACTCTGATAGTCTCTTGTGCCTTCATCATTACTGACATTCCTTTTATATCTTGTTAGAAACACTAAAATAATTTCTTTATATTCTGAATCTGATGATTCTAGTATCCTCAGTTGCTTTTTAAAAAATATTTATTTATTCATGAGAGACACAGGCAGAGACATAGGCAGAGGGAGAAGCAGGCTGCCTCGGAGGTGCCTGATGTAGGATTTGATCCCAAGACTCTGGGATCATGACCTGAGCCAAAGACAGAGGCTCAACCAACCAAGGCACCTCCCCTTTTTAAAAGATAAATTCTAAGTTTTGAGAAGATATGATTCCCTGTTCTTTATGTTGAATCATGTTCACACCTTTTATGTCCTTCTATGCCTAATGTTTTGGTTTTAGGTTCATACTTTTGAAACATTATTGGTTTTTTGTGTGTGTGGCTAGAGAGATAATTTGTGTTTATCCCTTCCTCACAAGAACGTAGTATAAACCACAATTTGGGATTATTTAAAACTAAATCTCTAGTATGGCTTTATAGGAAACAAAGTTTCTATAAATTTATTTCCTAAGTCCACGTAACTACACTTGAATAGTGTTTTCAGGAGAGACTCTCTTTAAATCTTAGCTAGAGCAAAGGCTAACACAAGTACATTTCTGTTTCTTTCTCTATAAAATGTGTTGTGTGTTTTAACTCATCTGTTGAGGGTGCTGCCAGACAGGAATTTTGACTTTACCTAGAGGTCTCCATTTAGACCTCTCATCTTTATGAAAGCTTAGACTTCATCTCTATCCATGACAATAGCCTTTAAAATTGAGGCTATGGGCCACAATTATGACAGATACCTCTAGTGCTCTGGTCCTCATCCTGAGTTCAAGAATTCTCAATATTTCTGATTTATTTTTATGATTGTCATTAACTCAATCATATTATAACACACACATACACACACACACTATATTCATTTTGTCCAGTATTACTACTTTGGGCATTTTCTCTGTGCATCTATCTCATCAGCCCCATTGCTAGAAATAGAAATTTGCAATGATAACTCTACTTTTGTGTATTCTTGAGTATGATTTGTCCTTGAGGAACTATGCCGCCTTTGCTTTTTCAGCCCCATAACCATTCCACCTAATAGTTATAAAATGATTGATAGTTTGATAAGTGCATTGATGAATGACTAGATAAATAAATAAAAATATTATCCCATCAGCCTATGTAATTTTTTATGTAGGATATCTGAAAAAATATTCATGAAATATCTTGATATTCAAAGTATAGTTTATATTTTGTTCTGATGAAGAAGTTGATTGCTATACTTTTTATAGTTACATGTTTGCTCTACTGAAGTTTTCAGGCATAGGACACTATGTCTAGTCAACTTTACAATTAATTCCTAGCAGAAAAAACTCAAATACCCAGCTTTTTATAAATGGAAACAGATAAAAGAACTCATAATTTAACAATGATTAGTGACTTGTTAAACTTAAATTTCCTGTATTGTATGGACTATAGAATAACCACATTAATAGCAAGCAAATGAATTAATTTCAAAATATGATATCACATAAATGGCTGAGTACTTATTGCTTTGCCTATTCAACATGAATAAACTATCTTCTTGCCATTGAATGTTTCTAACAGAAAAGCTTTTACAACAATTTAATTTGTTAGTTTATCACTGGAAATATGAATAGTACATTGTTTCTAAAATTTTATTATAATGTAATTATTGCTTTTTCCATACTTTAGATGTGTCTGCAATCTTATCATTTTCTATAATAGATCTATAGCTAGAACTTAAAATTTAAAAAAAATCAAATTAGGTTAAGCCCAGTCATATAGTCATGGACAAAAGCTGGCCTTGTATATAAATGTAAGTTTTGTTAATATTCTAGGTTTGTGTTACTATATTCCACATCCTATACTGGGAATGACTGAAAACTGGAAGTATTTTGAAATGTCATTGTTTTGATATATTACTGCAAATGTAATTTGGAGTATGAGGCACCATTTGTAAGAGAGAATGATTTTTAGCAATAGAAGACATGCTTTCTCTTCTTTTACTTCTACAGTGATTTTTAAAGGTTCTTGCTTTTCTAAAGAATGTAAAGTATACACAATAGGGCACAGTGAATAGTCAGAGTTGTGGGCTCTTAGGCAAGTTACTTATACCTAAAGTTATGGGCAAGGGTTTTGGTATGACACAAATCTGGGTTAAAGTCTCAGTGTCTTCGTCTTATGTAGCTATGTAAATTGGGCATCCCTTAACTCATGTTTACATCTCTGAAATAAGTATGCCACACCTTCCTTACAGAGAGATGAGAAGGATCATTGTAAAAATGGAAGCAAAGTGCTTACTAATGGTTCTGACACATAATAAGACAATCAACTTCATAACTTGCAGATTGCTATCAGGATCATGTGATATAAACAAAGGAAAACGTTTTGAAAATGGCGAAGCACTAGAAAAAGGGAAGGACTAGAAAGAGCCTAGGTGGCTCAGTTGGTTAAGTGTCTGACTCCTGATTTTGGTAAGGTCATGATCTCAGGGCGGTAAAATGGAGCCCCATGTCCTTGGTTGGGCTCCATGCTCAGTGGGAAATCTGCTTCTCTCTTTCTCTCTCTCCCTCCCTCCTTCCCCCTCTGTATCTTCCCCCATCCACTTGCACTCTCTCAAATAAATAAAATCTTTAAAAAACAAAAAAACACTGAAGCATTATACAGATGTATCAGTATTTTAATAAATATTTAAATAGGATAATGGCATTACCTTTCTTGAAAATTATCTTTATGGAAACTCAATTTTCCACAAAAAAACAAAGCATTTTATCTTTTTCCAAGAACTCATGATGAAACAAAAAAACCTTGTGCTATCGCCTTGTATATATACTGAAATAATAGTTTATTGTTATTCTACCCATCAAATTTTATCAAAAAACTTTAAAGAAAATTCTATGCACCTAATAATAGAGATATAGAGAATAAATATATACCTAGGAGACATCATTTGCCTGAGGAAACCAGTAGGCAAGCAGAAAACCATTCTAAAGACAGGATAAAATATAAGCTCTAACAGGAATAGAAACAACGTGATGGAGAACCATAAAGGGAGGTAAAATACATTTTGATTCAGGCAAGAGGGAAGGCTTCAGGGAAACTGCTGAGCTTGAGCCAAGTCTTGAAATAAAAATAGCGCCTGCCTGGGCAAGAGTGGGAACATGACAGGCTGTGTGCTCAGCTTAAGCAACAGCACCAACGTTTACATGCAGACAGTATGCTTGGCACAGGCCAGCAGTCTGGTGGAGTTGAAGAGTATTGCATTTGAAAGGTAAAGCTGTCAATGAGGAGGCCTATCCACCATTGACTTGGAATTTGCTAGTATATCCTGAATTTGGCTGTTATGAATTGGTGGCCTTTCTCCAAGGCACTACTGGATCAGCTCTTCTTATTTCCGGAATGCCCTATGATTACAGTGCAACACAGATTCTATGTGGAAACTAGTCACTAATCTCTCCATTCTACAAATAAAACAAAAGAGAGTTTTTGGACCAGGTCAGCCCCTTTTGCCCTCATTTCATTGTAGCTGTACCCACACTGGACTCTATAGTCTCCTGAATATCCATGAAGTTTTGAAGTGGTTTAGAAGACTTGGAACATTCGTCTTTTCCCAAGCAAATGGCAGATCTAACTCTGGGGATGAGGCCAGTGCTGTTTGGCAGTAAAATGTTCAGGTATGTATGAAGAGGATAGTTCTAAATAAACTAAAAGTCCTAGGAAGGATCAGAATTGAGCCATGACATTATTATTACATTTTTCTATGTAGAGAATTAAAGAATGAAATAAGCAGTGACTTGCCAAATTGAGTTATACAGAGGCAAAAATGTAAGGACAGCTTTGGGTTAGGGCCCTGGAATAAAAAAAAGCATAGACTCACTAGAGATTATAACACAGATTAAATGTACACAGGAAAGAAGAGGCCACCTTTTGGTGATATTCATCAATTACTTAAAGCTGTACTTTAGCGTTTCTGTAAGTACTGGAAAAGTTTTGAAAAATATGCAACACTCATAAGTATGAAACATGCATTTAACTATGCCTTATTTTAAAAGTTTTTAAAAGCTGTGTAGATGCTTATTTATTGCTTTTCTTAGTGCATCATTATTTTATATTTACATTCATAAATATTAGGAAATATCAAAGTTTAAGGAAAGACTAAATCATTAGCTAATGATATATGTACTTGCTGAAATAGCATACCATCATTTAATATCAATTTTAAAGGTAATATAGCTATGTAGATAAATGTTCTGGATAAAATGTAAGATGAAAACAAAATATAAATTGATATTTATAATTGAGATTACCAGGATTAATGCATATAGAAAAATAATAAAAAGAAGCATAGAAAATAAAACTTAATGTGTTATTAGTAGCTGATGGCATACATCTTCATTTACATGTTATTTTATAATCTTATTTTTGTAATCAACATTGAAAAATCAATCCTTCTTTAAAATGAAGAGAAGATTTCTGAACTCAATATAGGATGTCTGGAATACCATATAACATTTTTAAAAAATATTTAATTTATTTATTCATGAGAGACACACAGAGAGAGGCAGAGACACAGGCAGAGGGAGGAGCACGCTCTGCAGGGAGCCCAACATGGGACTTGATCCCGGATCTACAGGACACACCCCGGGCTGAAGGCGGCACTACACCGCTGAGTCCCCCCCTCTCCCCCGGCTGCCCCCATATAACATTTTTAATTAGCTAAGTAAGAAGTTCTCCCCTCAACTTCAAATTTAGTTCACTTCCACCTGAAAATAAATCTGCCTAAATATTTGCAACACAATTAAGATACTAGGACTATAAGGAAACTTTGGATGTGCATGCTCGGTAGAGATGGAGGGATCTATGAATTACAAAAAAGTTTCAGGGGCAGCCCCGGTGGCGCAGTGGTTTAGCGCTGCCTGCAGCCCAGGGCGTGATCCTGGAGACCCTGAATCGAGTCCCACGTCAGGCTCCCTGCATGGAGCCTGCATCTCCCTCTGCCTGTGTCTCTGCCTCTCTCTCTCTCTCTCTCTCTCTCTTTCTGCATCTCTATGAATAAATAAATAAAAATAAAATCTTTAAAAAAACAAAACAAAACAAAACAAAAAAAGTTTCAGAGAAGTATTTCAGACAAAGGACTTACACTGTGTTTAAAATGTAAAATGTACTATTTTACATATTTCAAGCAATGCAGTGGAAATCTATGGGGTCATTGTTAAAATGTTGATACATATCATGAAACGTTAAAAAGAAAACATATGTAAGCTAGAAACAGGAAAAGGAATATTCCTGTCAATCAGATATTTGTGAGATGGTGATAAACAGGCATTAAATTGGAAAAAAAAATATGAAGATTTTTTTTTCTTTGTAAGCAGAGAACAGCCACTGTAGTATGATAGTTAGGTATGAACGTACAGGAAGGGCAAGGGGAAAGAAGAGATAGTCCCCAAATTTGAGGCCAGAATGAAAATAAAGGAAAACTGGAAAAGTCAATATAGGAGAAAAAAGGAGGCATATAATCAAAAAATAATAATAACATGATAAAGATGAAGAATTGATTATTTGTGATTCCTGGGTGAGAAAATAGAACCCACATCATAGACAAAAATGTGAGGATAAACGAAGATTCCTAGTGGAGGAGAAGCATTAAGTCATTGGATATGGAAAGTGGCAACTATGGACAACCTTCCACTTTCAGTGGAGAAATTTCTAAATATCTAAGTATCTACTCTATATGAATCACTGTGGTAGGTGTTTTCACAGATGTGAGCTAACAGATTCTATATCTGCTGCCATCCAGAAAGACAAAGAAAGGTGTGTGTGTGTGTGTGTGTGTGTGTGTTGAGGTGATGTTTGCCCAAAAGCAACATGTAATTAATGTGTAATTAGATTTACCTTTGCCAAAGAAAACAGAGTTACTGTTTCTTTAAAATAGTTTACATTTATATAGTTGATGGATACTGAAATAGGAAGAAAATCCTTCATATTTGCATAATGAGAAAATATCCTTCCAAGTCATAGGTAAATTTACTATGACTGCCATGGGATAAAAAAATATAGCAGTGGCTCTTTAAACATGATAAAAATAGTTACCCAGTCCAGTGCTCAAAGGAGAGTAGATAAAGATGAATTATAAGCTGTTGATTGACTTTGGAAATTCACAGTCTAGCTTCTAGGATGATATAATAAACTGTAGGAACCAGCACCTGTGCCTTTAATCTGCTGTTGCTGCTGCTTCTGCCTTATTGATTGAACTCGAACTTGCACCTGGGGTATTAGTGAGCCAACTGTACCAGCATTGATTCTCCTCATGCTCTGCTCCAAAATGTTCCTCTCCTCTGATTACAGGGAGGTTGGTTGTTTTCCTTCTTGCAGTACTATGTGTTAGACAGCTCTTACAAGGTGTTGCAGGTGACTTGGGTGCCCCTGCCAAATCCATTTAGCCCACCTGACATCAGCACAGATGTAGCAGGCAGCTTCATCATGCTGCCAGCCTCTCTCAAGCATGCAGTCGTCCACATTTCTCAGGACTCTCTCTGTTCTGCTATGACCTTGGTGACACCAAATAGGCTATCATACCACATCACACTCCAGAACTTCCCTTGGCCATTAGTGAGCTATGAAGTAGGGTTTCAAAGCTACATCCAAAGAGAGATTGGTTCCAGAGATTATAAAGATAATTGGAAATATAAACAAACAAAATAATATCTGACCAGGAGGAGGAGCAAGATGGCGGAAGAGTAGGGTCTCCAAATCACCTGTCTCCACCAAACTACCAGAAAACCTTCAAATTATCCTGAAAATCTATGAATTCGGCCTGAGATTTAAAGAGAGACCAGCTGGAATGCTACAGTGAGGAGAGTTCGCGCTTCTATCAAGGTAGGAAGACGGGGAAAAAGAAGTAAAGAAACAAAGGCCTCCAAGGGGGAGGGGCCCGCGAGGAGCCGGGCTGAGGCCGGGGCGAGTGTCCCCAGGACAGGAGAGCCCCGTCCCGGAGGAGCAGGAGCTGCACCGACCTTCCCGGGGGAAAGGGGCTCGCGGGGAGGTGGAGCAGGACCCAGGAGGGCGAGGATGCCCTCGGGCTCCCCGGGACAGTAACAGCAACTGCGCGCCCAGGAGAGTGCGCCGAGCTCCCTAAGGGCTGCAGCGCGCACGGCGGGACCCGGCGGGACCCGGAGCAGCTGAAGGGGCTCGGGCGGCGGCTCCGCGGAGGGGGCTGCGCGGCCCCGGGAGCAGCTCGGAGGGGCTCGGGCAGAGGAAGAGGCTCCGTGCGGAGGGGGCTGCGCGGTTCCAGGAGCAGCTCGGAGGGGCTCGGGCGGCAGCTCCGCGGAGGGGGTTGCGCGGCCCGGGAGCGCGAATCCACCAGCGCAGGCTCCGGAGCACAGGGCGCCGGGACACAGCCCAGGATCCCGCCTCCCCCGGGACAGGCAGAGGCCGGGAGGGCCCAGGACAGCGAGGACGCTCCTGCCCCAGCTGAGCAGATCAGCGGCCCCGCCCGGAGCCTCCAGGCCCTGCAGACGGAGAGCTCGGAGTTCCTGCCGGAGCTGAATCCAGGTTCCCAGAGCTGCCCCGCCACTGGGGCTGTTCCTCCTGCGGCCTCACGGGGTAAACAACCCCCACCGAGCCCTGCACCAGGCAGGGGCACAGCAGCTCCCCCAACTGCTAACACCTGAAAATCAGCACAGCTGGCCCCTCCCCCAGAACACCAGCTAGACGGACAAGTTCCAGGAGAAGCCAAGGGACTTAAAGTACACAGAATCAGAAGATACTCCCCGGTGGTTCTTTTTTTGTTTGTTTGTTTTTGTTTTTGTTTTTGTTTTGTTTTGCTTTTTGATTTGTTTCCTTCCCCCACCCCCTTTTTTTCTCCTTTCTTTTTCTTCTTTTTTTTTTTTTTTCGTTTTTTTTCTTTTTCTTCCCTTTTTTTTTCTCTTTCTCTTTTCTTTCCTTCTTTCTCTCCTCTCTTTTTCTCTTTTTCCCAATACAACTTGCTTTTGGCCACTCTGCACTGAGCAAAATGACTAGAAGGAAAACCTCACCTCAAAAGAAAGAATCAGAAACAGTCCTCTCTCCCACAGAGTTACAAAATCTGGATTACAATTCAATGTCAGAAAGCCAATTCAGAAGCACTATTATACAGCTACTGGTGGCTCTAGAAAAAAGTATAAAGGACTCAAGAGACTTCATGACTGCAGAATTTAGAGCTAATCAGGCAGAAATTAAAAACCAATTGAATGAGATGCAATCCAAACTAGAAGTCCTAACGACGAGGGTTAACGAGGTGGAAGAACGAGTGAGTGACCTAGAAGACAAGTTGACAGCAAAGAGGGAAACTGAGGAAAAAAGAGACAAACAATTAAAAGACCATGAAGATAGATTAAGGGAAATAAACGACAGCCTGAGGAAGAAAAACCTACGTTTAATTGGGGTTCCCGAGGGCGCCGAAAGGGACAGAGGGCCAGAATATGTATTTGAACAAATTCTAGCTGAAAACTTTCCTAATCTGGGAAGGGAAACAGGCATTCAGATCCAGGAAATAGAGAGATCCCCCCCTAAAATCAATAAAAACCGTTCAACACCTCGACATTTAATTGTGAAGCTTGCAAATTCCAAAGATAAGGAGAAGATCCTTAAAGCAGCAAGAGACAAGAAATCCCTGACTTTTATGGGGAGGAGTATTAGGGTAACAGCAGACCTCTCCACAGAGACCTGGCAGGCCAGAAAGGGCTGGCAGGATATATTCAGGGTCCTAAATGAAAAGAACATGCAACCAAGAATACTTTATCCAGCAAGGCTCTCATTCAAAATGGAAGGAGAGATAAAGAGCTTCCAAGACAGGCAGCAACTAAAAGAATATGTGACCTCCAAACCAGATCTGCAAGAAATTTTAAGGGGGCCTCTTAAAATTCCCCTTTAAGAAGAAGTTCAGTGGAACAGTCCACAAAAACAAAGACTGAATAGATATCATGATGACACTAAACTCATATCTCTCAATAGTAACTCTGAATGTGAACGGGCTTAATGACCCCATCAAAAGGCGCAGGGTTTCAGACTGGATAAAAAAGCAGGACCCATCTATTTGCTGTCTACAAGAGACTCATTTTAGACAGAAGGACACCTACAGCCTGAAAATAAAAGGTTGGAGAACCATTTACCATTCGAATGGTCCTCAAAAGAAAGCAGGGGTAGCCATCCTTATATCAGATAAACTAAAATTTACCCCAAAGACTGTAGTGAGAGATGAAGAGGGACACTATATCATACTTAAAGGATCTATTCAACAAGAGGACTTAACAATCCTCAATATATATGCTCCAAATGTGGGAGCTGCCAAATATATAAATCAATTATTAACCAAAGTGAAGAAATACTTAGATAATAATACACTTATACTTGGTGACTTCAATCTAGCTCTTTCTATACTCGATAGGTCTTCTAAGCAAAACATCTCCAAAGAAACGAGAGCTTTAAATGATACACTGGACCAGATGGATTTCACAGATATCTACAGAACTTTACATCCAAACTCAACTGAATACACATTCTTCTCAAGCGCACATGGAACTTTCTCCAGAATAGACCACATATTGGGTCACAAATCGGGTCTGAACCGATACCAAAAGATTGGGATTGTCCCCTGCATATTCTCGGACCATAATGCCTTGAAATTAGAACTAAATCACAACAAGAAGTTTGGAAGGACCTCAAACACATGGAGGTTAAGGACCATCCTGCTAAAAGATAAAAGGGTCAACCAGGAAATTAAGGAAGAATTAAAAAGATTCATGGAAACTAATGAGAATGAAGATACAACCGTTCAAAATCTTTGGGATGCAGCAAAAGCAGTCCTAAGGGGGAAATACATCGCAATACAAGCATCCATTCAAAAACTGGAAAGAACTCAAATACAAAAGCTAACCTTACACATAAAGGAGCTAGAGAAAAAACAGCAAATAGATCCTACACCCAAGAGAAGAAGGGAGCTAATAAAGATTCGAGCAGAACTCAACGAAATCGAGACCAGAAGAACTGTGGAACAGATCAACAGAACCAGGAGTTGGTTCTTTGAAAGAATTAATAAGATAGATAAACCATTAGCCAGCCTTATTAAAAAGAAGAGAGAGAAGACTCAAATTAATAAAATCATGAATGAGAAAGGAGAGATCACTACCAACACCAAGGAAATACAAACGATTTTAAAAACCTATTATGAACAGCTATACGCCAATAAATTAGGCAATCTAGAAGAAATGGACGCATTCCTGGAAAGCCACAAACTACCAAAACTGGAACAGGAAGAAATAGAAAACCTGAACAGGCCAATAACCAGGGAGGAAATTGAAGCAGTCATCAAAAACCTCCCAAGACACAAGAGTCCAGGGCCAGATGGCTTCCCAGGAGAATTTTATCAAACGTTTAAAGAAGAAATCATACCTATTCTCCTAAAGCTGTTTGGAAAGATAGAAAGAGATGGAGTACTTCCAAATTCGTTCTATGAAGCCAGCATCACCTTAATTCCAAAGCCAGACAAAGACCCCGCCAAAAAGGAGAATTACAGACCAATATCCCTGATGAACATGGATGCAAAAATTCTCAACAAGATACTGGCCAATAGGATCCAACAGTACATTAAGAAAATTATTCACCATGACCAAGTAGGATTTATCCCTGGGACACAAGGCTGGTTCAACACCCGTAAAACAATCAATGTGATTCATCATATCAGCAAGAGAAAAACCAAGAACCATATGATCCTCTCATTGGATGCAGAGAAAGCATTTGACAAAATACAGCATCCATTCCTGATCAAAACTCTTCAGAGTGTAGGGATAGAGGGAACATTCCTCGACATCTTAAAAGCCATCTATGAAAAGCCCACAGCAAATATCATTCTCAATGGGGAAGCACTGGGAGCCTTTCCCCTAAGATCAGGAACAAGACAGGGATGTCCACTCTCACCACTGCTATTCAACATAGTACTGGAAGTCCTAGCCTCAGCAATCAGACAACAAAAAGACATTAAAGGCATTCAAATTGGCAAAGAAGAAGTCAAACTCTCCCTCTTCGCCGATGACATGATACTCTACATAGAAAACCCAAAAGTCTCCACCCCAAGATTGCTAGAACTCATACAGCAATTCGGTAGCGTGGCAGGATACAAAATCAATGCCCAGAAGTCAGTGGCATTTCTATACACTAACAATGAGACTGAAGAAAGAGAAATTAAGGAGTCAATCCCATTTACAATTGCACCCAAAAGCATAAGATACCTAGGAATAAACCTCACCAAAGATGTAAAGGATCTATACCCTCAAAACTATAGAACACTTCTGAAAGAAATTGAGGAAGACACAAAGAGATGGAAAAATATTCCATGCTCATGGATTGGCAGAATTAATATTGTGAAAATGTCAATGTTACCCAGGGCAATATACACGTTTAATGCAATCCCTATCAAAATACCATGGACTTTCTTCAGAGAGTTAGAACAAATTATTTTAAGATTTGTGTGGAATCAGAAAAGACCCCGAATAGCCAGGGGAATTTTAAAAAAGAAAACCATATCTGGGGGCATCACAATGCCAGATTTCAGGTTGTACTACAAAGCTGTGGTCATCAAGACAGTGTGGTACTGGCACAAAAACAGACACATAGATCAGTGGAACAGAATAGAGAATCCAGAAGTGGACCCTGAACTTTATGGGCAACTAATATTCGATAAAGGAGGAAAGACTATCCATTG
This sequence comes from Canis aureus, assembly GCF_053574225.1. Classification (NCBI taxonomy): domain Eukaryota; kingdom Metazoa; phylum Chordata; class Mammalia; order Carnivora; family Canidae; genus Canis; species Canis aureus. The sequence continues at coordinate 17,866,196 of NC_135642.1, read as the reverse complement.
GAAGAAAGACAGTCTCTTCAATAAATGGTGCTGGGAAAATTGGACATCCACATGCAGAAGAATGAAACTAGACCACTCTCTTGCAGCATACACAAAGATAAACTCAAAATGGATGAAAGATCTAAATGTGAGACAAGATTCCATCAAAATCCTAGAGAAGAACACAGGCAACACCCTTTTTGAACTCGGCCATAGTAACTTCTTGCAAGATACATCCACGAAGGCAAAAGAAACAAAAGCAAAAATGAACTATTGGGACTTCATCAAGATAAGAAGCTTTTGCACAGCAAAGGATACAGTCAACAAAACTCAAAGACAACCTACAGAATGGGAGAAGATATTTGCAAATGACATATCAGATAAAGGGCTAGTTTCCAAGATCTATAAAGAACTTATTAAACTCAACACCAAAGAAACAAACAATCCAATCATGAAATGGGCAAAAGACATGAACAGAAATCTCACAGAAGAAGACATAGACATGGCCAACATGCACATGAGAAAATGCTCTGCATCACTTGCCATCAGGGAAATACAAATCAAAACCACAATGAGATACCACCTCACACCAGTGAGAATGGGAAAAATTAACAAGGCAGGAAACAACAAATGTTGGAGAGGATGTGGAGAAAAGGGAACCCTCTTACACTATTGGTGGGAATGTGAACTGGTGCCGCCACTGTGGAAAACTGTGTGGAGGTTCCTCAAACAGTTAAAAATATACCTGCCCTACGACCCAGCAATTGCACTGTTGGGGATTTACCCCAAAGATACAAATGCAATGAAACGCTGGGACACCTGCACCCCGATGTTTCTAGCAGCAATGGCCACGATAGCCAAACTGTGGAAGGAGCCTCGGTGTCCAACGAAAGATGAATGGATAAAGAAGATGTGGTTTATGTATACAATGGAATATACTCAGCCATTAGAAACGACAAATACCCACCATTTGCTTCAACGTGGATGGAACTGGAGGGTATTATGCTGAGTGAAGTAAGTCAGTCGGAGAAGGACAAACATTATATGTTCTCATTCATTTGGGGAATATAAATAATAGTGAAAGGGAAAATAAGGGAAGGGAGAAGAAATGTGTGGGAAATATCAGAAAGGGAGACAGAACATAAAGACTGCTAACTCTGGGAAACGAACTAGGGGTGGTAGAAGGGGAGGAGGGCGGGGGGTGGGAGTGAATGGGTGACGGGCACTGGGTGTTATTCTGTATGTTAGTAAATTGAACACCAATAAAAAAAAAAATTAAAATAAATAAATAAATAAATAAATAAATAAATATATATAAAGGTGCAAAAAAAAAAAAAAAAAAAAAATAATAATATCTGACCAGAATGGTTTGTACAGTATTGAGGGGGAGAAAAAAATTATGTATAAGAACTTCACTTCTGATATAAATATAACTCAGGAAAAGCTCAAAGATTTATTACTAAAATTAATACAAACAAATGAAGCTTTCATTTCCAAATCAAAAGAGAACTTCATCTTCAAAAATAAGGAAGCTGAGGGACACCTAGGTGGCTCAGTGGTTGATCTGCTTTTGGCTCAGGGCTTGATCCTGGGGTCCTGAGATGGAGTCCTGCATCAGGCTCCCCACAGGGACCCTGCTTCTCCCTCTGCCAATGTCTCCGCCTCTCTCTGTGTCTCTCATGAATAAATAAAATCTTAAAAAAATAGGGAAGCTGATCGCCACAAAATGATTCTTACAGTAATTGGGATCATAAAATAATAGTTGAATTTATACTGAAAAAAATAGTTGAATTTATGCTGATAAGTAGTATTAGAAAAACCAAAGACAGACATGTAGCACAAGGAAAAAAATGATTAAAATGAGAAAAATATCAAAAGATACAGAAAAAGGGATGCCTGGGTGGATCAGCGGTTGAGCGTCTGCCTTTGGCACAGGGCATGATCCTAGAGTCCTGGAATCGAGTCCCACATCAGGCTCCCTGCATGGGGCCTGCTTCTCCCTCTGCCTGTGTCTCTGCTTCTCTCTCTCTCTCTCTCTCTCTCTCTCTGTCTCTCATGAATAAATAAATAAAATCTTTAAAAAAAGAAACAGAAAAATATGAAAGGGCAGATACTGAGTAAAAGAACAAATAAAATAGGACTGCTAGCAAAAGAAAACATTTAAGGCTATTACAACTAAGATTTAATTTTTTAAAAAACTTAAATTTACCACATTGAAATATCAGCAAGCAGCAATATCTTACTGCTTTTATTGAACAGTTTATTGAACATGGTGAACTCTGAAGGTCTCTATCACTGCCTAAGGAACAAGTTCTGCTGACTTTTCTTCTGCACACGTGGATGAAATCATAAGCATATCTCACTTTAGCTTGGTTCTCAGATTCTGATTTGATTAAAATCACCCAGAGGACTAAGCAAACCAGGTTTCTAGGCCTTGCCCTAGAGCCTCTCATTCAGCAGTTCTGGAGTGGTACTGAGAATTTGTATTTCTAACAAGTTTTCAAATGATCCTTATGATGCTGCAGAGGGTGAAGGGACCATACTTTGAGAACTATTGCATTAAGGTTTCTGGTAACTCTCAAGTAATTAGTAGTAAAATTTTTGAGGTATTAAAAACATAAAGATTTGTTTATAATTACAGATTTACTTCCTTATATGATTCATAGTTTTTCACCCACCCTCATTAAAAAAACAACAACAAACTGCTTTAGCTGCAGTTTTGTGGAAGTGTGTAGACAGTGTATAAGAGGGGTATCTTAGATTTCCTTGTTCCTTCTGGATATACCCTTATCCTACTTGTTACCTTCTGCTTTTGCCCCCTCGGGCTTATTAAGGGGAAGATAGGCATAGTCTTGCATGCTAATGCATTGTTCATGGGGGTTGCTGTATGTTGAATGTCAAATGTTAATGCTTTTTCACCTGCAAAACATGAAGGACTCCAAGGAGAAGGAGATGACTTTGCCTCACTCAGTCTAGCCATATCAGCTTCCCCTCAGTTCCTGGCTTCCTGCCCATGCAGTCCCACTGACTTGCTCAACTGTGTCACGTTTCTTTTCAGTCTCTATTTTATACCTGAGAGGTGGAATGAGGTAGGAGCAAAAACCTATCTAACAATTTTTAGCCAGTCCTGCATTGTCTTCTAGTGTTTTCAGACTTTGGTGGCACTTTCAAAACTTCAACACATCAGGGAAAGGTGAATTTAATATCTTTTTACTATAAAATATAAAAGCCTTAGATATGTTGTGTATTTTAACTTAAAACCATAGACTCTATAAAAATACCTGATTCTGGGGATCCCTGGGTGGCGCAGCAGTTTGGCACCTGCCTTTGGCCCAGGGCGCCATCCTGGAGACCCGGGATCGAGTCCCACGTCGGGCTCCTGGTGCATGGAGCCTGCTTCTCCCTCTGCCTGTGTCTCTGCCTCTCTCTCTCTCTCTCTCAATGTGTGTGACTATCATAAATAAATTTTTAAAAATACCTGATTCTGTGCTATATTTCATTAATTAAAGTTAGACACCCAACCTCTATCTTCCAGTTGTTATTGAAATTATACTCCCTTTTGGGTTGTACCAATATGTAGGAAGAAAATGAGAATAAAACTTCTCAAATGAGAGTAAGGCTTTTATTCTCTAATTCATAATGATTGTCACTGGTATACAAATCGTCTGAGATCCCAGATATCCCTTTATTCTGGTAGCTCTTTGATTCTGGATGCCACGTGTGGGACACTGAAGGGCTGTTTGATGATGTAGGAAACCTGGTGCAGCTGCTTCTTAAGAGTCACCACTTTCCTGAGGACACTGCCACATAGGGAATAGAGGCACTTCGGGGATGGAGCGGCATCAAAATTAATAAAATAATCCTGTGTTGGTGGATAATGATGTGCTAGTGGATGGATGGCAAGGCATGTAGCAACCAAAGGAAGTGGTTCTATGTTCATGTTTTACTGACAATAGTGATGATAAAGACTTTTATTTTAAGTAACTTTGTGACTACCGAGGAGAGCTCACAAAATGAAAACATTAAATTTAAAGCCTTCGGAACTCAAGTCATGAGGGGAGAATCAGAAAGCTACATTGTTGCTAAAGGAATTCCTTATCATTTTAACCTGAAAGCCAGACATTGCCAAGGGTCAGATCCAGAACTTGGCTGTACAAGTTGCAGTGTTGTAAAATCACTTAATTTCAATCTTGCCAGGTTTCTTAGCTAAATTAAGATAAATAGGAAATAGTAGGATCCTGAGACTTGGAATGGGGACAAATTTGGGCATACACAAGCGTGGTTGATAATTTTTAACTAAAATTACTACAAAATCTTCTTGTGGAAGCAGATGTTTCCATCCTAATAAGAGAACCAGACATTACTAACAGTAATTTTTCAAGAACTTCAAATAGGGATCATCTTTCATAGGGAGATTCAGATTGTCTTTAGTACTTACACTCAATATATATTATTGCCTCCAGACCCATAAATATACTTATGTTTCAGCAGAGTCCCAGTGAGATGTGATCCATCCAAAGAGGAACTAGTGTAGACACTGAAATACTGCAGAATCTTGCCAATGTGTCTCTGTAAGAACTGAAGGAACATGTATGAAAATGGCTTCTAAGGGTATTGGTCCAAAGATGACAAAATGGAAAGTTGGCTTAAACCTATTTTATTGCTATATTACTCATTTGGAATTTGTTTTTTTTTTTTAAATATATTTTTTTTAATTTTTATTTATTTATGATAGGCACACAGTGTGAGAGAGAGAGGGAGGCAGAGACACAGGCAGAGGGAGAAGCAGGCTCCATGCACCGGGAGCCCGACGTGGGATTCGATCCCGGGTCTCCAGGATCGCGCCCTGGGCCAAAGGCAGGCGCCAAACCGCTGCACCAGCCAGGGATCCCTCATTTGGAATTTGTGATCTATATTGTTTGGCTCAAGCATGTGACTGTGGGCCTGGCCTTAAAGGTGACCTACAGGGAAGAGAGCTGGTGGGATTTCCCAAGCATACTACAGAGGAAAGTCTTTGAAAACCCAAGGAGATGGAAATGTTGGGAGTAGAACTCTTTTTTTAATTTTTTTATTTATTCATGAGAGACACAGAGAGAGAAGCAGAGACATAGACAGAGGGAGAAGCAGGCTCCATGCAGGGAGCCCAATGTGGGACTCGATCCTGGGACCTCAGGATCATGCCCCAAGCCAAAGGCAGACACTCAACCACTGAGTCACCCAGACATCCTGGGAATAGAACTCTTATGTGTAATCTCTTCAGCCACTTCCTAATTCTAGGGAAGCCAATGAACATTCTCTTCATGAGGACATTAAAAAGGGGGGAAAAAAGCAGCATTTATAAAGAGTTCTTAAAAGCCTGTCCTCTTAAGGCCAGAGATGATCATGGACATGCCACTATGTAATTAGGTTCCTCAATTGTAGCAAGAATAATTTGTAGAAGGTGGTAGCACTTCACCACAGGTGGCCAAATTTTCACAAGTGATTAACTGAGTTGAATGTGGAGTGTTTTGATTCTCAGGTTTCCATATTGGTAAATAATCAACTGATCAAGGGAACAAATTCTATGAATGAAAAAGAGGGGCAGCCTGTACTTATTGTAACCAGATAAATTCTAGGTCCAGTTGAAAGAAACTGGACTCAAGTCACTACAGTAGTGATTCACAACCCCTTACTCAGTTTGCAGACTCAGGCTTCCTTAATTAAGGAGTCTGATCCCTTTGCAGTGTGGCCACAGTGTATGGTATAATTCTTCCTCCAAGCCTTTGTGATGTGGCCATTCAGCTGTGTGTGTGTATTGGAAAAAGGATAATTTTTCAGGTTTTCTGGAGGCTATTAGGTACTGAATTCAAAACAAAGATAGTTCTTAACCAACCTCCCTTTCACATTTACCATCACGGCCACTGATAAAATATGTGGCTTATGGGTATTAGATGATAGACAATGTCTTGGCCAGAATCCATCTCTGCGTACATTCAAATGGTACCATAGAAATATCTGTGGTTATTTCCCTAGTTTGAGTGTGTATAGTAGAATTCTATCACCTATCACCTATCTATCTGTCATCTATGTTTATTTACCTAGTAACTGATAGAATTCCCACATCGGTTCCCTGCTCCATGAAATAAGGTCTGTTATAGAGGAAAGACCAAATTCACATTCCTGGTTTCACCATTTGCCATGATAGTAAACTAAAAAGCAACATTGCTTCTAAAGGAAGCACTGAAATTTGTGTCACTGTCAAAGACTTGAACATAGTACAAGTATTTATTCCTATCAAACTTTATTAAATTGACTGTTTGACCAAGCCAATGACATAGAAATCTTGGGGAATGACTGTATGATCTTAAATCAGATAATGTCTTGATTTGAGTTCTTGCAAAAACCCAAGACAAGGACTTGAGTGCAGCAGTTTATAGGAGAGGTGATCTTGAAGCACAAGTATAGGAGTGGGGAACTGAGATAGGGAACTTTACTATTTTAATGTGCATTTTTATGAAGTGGGATTATTGCTATGGACAACTAGGGCCTCATTCTTTTGGGAATCCTTTGAGGGCCCATATAACTTAGTATTGTCCAACAAGAAGTTGGGAAGCTGACATGTGTATCACTGACCCCAATCTTTCACTGGTTGAGATTTACCTTTGGTGACCTTGTATCTGGCACTTTGAGGCTGACTTGTGCTTACAGTTCCAAAGTAAAGCACACAGGCCAAGAAGCAGAAAAATACATGTGGTCAACTCAAAAGCTATTAGTGTACAAGGAGCTACAGCTACATGGAAACTGAAAAGGTGGGTAAGGGGATATTATTTGGGGATAAATAGCATCTGTTGTAGGTGAGGATGCCAGTAAGACTTCCTCTATTCCTGGTATGCAGCTATTAACATGCAGATAGTTCTTCAATCACAGACAGGCTGAACATAATGAAATATACCAGCTTTCAAGAACCTTTCCTCTTTCCCCCTTTTTCTTTCTCCTTAAATGACAATTCTGTCACTCCCCTATGCCAGTTGGATATGTATAATAATCTCTTCAGTTTATTTAGGCTTTTAAAATACAAAGTAAAAACTAAAACTGCCTCGACTTTTAGCATCTTTTGTTCTTCACCTTACAAAATAGATCAGCAAACAGTAAAAAATAAATCTCTGAAGCAAGGAATGAATTACCTGATTACAATTAATGAAAAATAACATACACAGATTAATATTTTTTTAAGTAGGCTCCATGCCCAGAATGGGGCCCAACATGGGGCTTGAACTCAGGACCCTGAGATCAAGACCTGAACTGAGATCAAGAGTTGGACACTCAGGGATCCCTGGTTGGCTCAGCGGTTTAGTGCCTGCCCAGGGTGTGATCCTGGAATCCCGGGATCATGTCCCGCATTGGGCTCCCTGCATGGAGCCTGCTTCTCCCTCTGCCTGTGTCTCTGCCTCTCTGCCTGCCTCTCTCTCTCTCTCTCTCTCTCTCTGTCTCTCATGAATGAATAAAATCTTAAAAAAAAAAGTTGGATATCCAACCAACTGAGCCACCCAGGCACTCCTACACAAGTTAACATTTTAAATGTCATTGTATTATACATTTTCTCCCAGTGATCTCCTAATATGATTTTCATTGTTCTCTCAACATTTGGCTGGGCATAGTTTTTGCATATCAATAGTAATTGAATACAAAAATATCTGTTAAGAACAGGAAAATCTCACCTCGCTGAAACTTGGGAGCATATTCAGGAGTTTTATATGTACAGAATGTAATAAAAATTCTCACTTCTTAAATGTTGCTGTGTATCAGGCATTGTATTAACCCATGTGCATGCAACTAGCTCTTTAATCCTCACAAAAATTCTATGATGCAAGTGCTGTTATCCCCATTTTAAAGCCTAGGAAACTGAGAATCAAATGAGTCAAGCAGTTTGTCTAAGGACACATAATTGGAAAGTGTCAAATTAGGGTCTTAGAAGAAGTTCTCAGTCTCTAGAATCATGTTTTCTTATACTGCTACATACCTATGCAACTGCCTAAGAGTTAAAGAGAGAAGCTGTTGGTACCAGAAATCAAGAGGCTTCATTTCAGATGGTGGCATAGTGATGAGAAACTTAGAGGATGCTTAATGAAGTATATGAGTAGTACTTTGTGTGTGTATGTTTGTGTGTATGTATTTGTGTGCATTTGTGAGACTCAGGAGATAGTCAAACCATATCTGGGATATTCAGGCATGTGAGTATCTTCCTTTGCACCTTTGTTTCTCCATCTCTGACTTTGGGCATGCTGGCATTACAGGCAGAACTGAGGCCAGGCAGATTTCCATCTTCTTCACTATGCCTCCAGAGGTCTTGGGATACTCTTTTAAAGAGCAGAAAGAATGGATCTAAGAGACCCTGAAATAGGTTAATAGAAGCCAGAATTCCACAGGGAGTCAATAAGCATTTCCCAAATTCACCCCACTACGGCACATCCCAAATGAAGAAAGAGACATGTAGTGGGCATTTAGAAATATGCAGAATATACATAACCTGTATGTAATTTGAATAAATGTTCTTGGATGAAACGTTAATATTATAAAGAGGTTAAGTCTTCCAAAATTAATTTACAAATATAGCCAAATGCCAATCAAAAGTGTTTGGTGGAAGAAGGACTTCTGATTATGATAGTAAGAGGTTGGTGGATAATAGCCCAAAAAATAAATAAATAAATTGGCCATAATATTCAAAAACGAGCATTTCAAGGCACAGAAAACTGAGTACAAGTGGTCAAAAATTGCAAATGTTTATTCTTGAAGAATCACAGGAATTATGAGTCAGAACACTGTGTGTGTGTGTGTGTGTGTGTGTGTGTGTGTGTGGCCTTTTAGTGAGGCTGCTCTCATCCATCTGACCCAAACTCTACCTGATGTCTTCCCACCCCCAAGTTTGGTTGGTGAGAATAGCAATTTTACTAGTATGTAGTCTACTGTGAAACCCAGAAACTTTGCTACCAGGAAAGTGAGCTAAAATCTGGAGGTGAAGGCAAAAATACATGGTTTTCCTAGATAAAAAAGAAATAGATTTGGAACAAACAGTAAGAACTAGTGTCTTTGCTATCCTAATGCTATCTCCTGATGAGGAAAGTAGCAGATCAGCCAGTCATTTTTTAGTAGGGGGATTCTAGAAATCAAAGAGCCATGGGAAGCCTGGTGTAAGCTCTCCACATATTCCAGGCTGACCTGAAAACTGTGGATGCTAAGAAAGAACTAAACAATGGCAGTGAAAAGTGAAGGCCAAGGAAGACATGAAAAATGGCTGCAACTTTGACTATACATAGCTCACTTTGTAGACTGTGGAAACCTTATAGAGTTACAGGTAGTTGAGCACAATCTTTGCCAATTACATATACAGATACATAGGTGACCCTTAGGAAGACTGGTTATACAAAAAAGTAAAAAGTAAATCTTTTTTGTAATAGTAACTGAGCAGAGACATACCATGGCGGAGATAGATCCCATAGTGTATGTCTAGGCATGCTGTTACTAAAACAAAACCAACATTCTAGTGTGCCTATAATATAATGTACTCTAAAATGTCTATTTCAGCAACAATAAGAACAACAAAATACTAGTGCGCAATAGGAAAGTATGACCCATACTCAAGGAAGAAAAAAGTTAATAGAAACTGAATTAAAGGAAAGCATATAAAAATGAATCAATGAATAGGAGAGCTTAATATAAAAATAGAAAGTATAAAAAAGGTTAACGTAGAAAATATAGAGTTGAAAACTAAAACAACCAAAATGGAAAATGTAGTGGTAAGTGGACTCAACAGAAAGTTTTAGATGTCATAACAAATAGATAATGAATTTGAAGATAGAACACTAGGGAATTTCTTTTTTCTCTTTTTAAGAAGATTTTATTTATTTATTCATGAGAGACACAGAGAGAGAGGCAGAGACACAGGCAGAGGGAGAAACAGGCTCCATGCGGCACTCGATCCCGAGACTCCAGGATCACGCCCTGAGCCAAAGGCAGGCACTAAACCTCTGAGCCACCCAGGGATCCCAACTGGAGAATTTCCAACCCAGAAAATATAGAAAAACAATTGAAAGAAAATGAACAGTATCTTAGAAATTTGTCAGATAGTCATAGGCATCTCAAAGTACATTTATTAGAAGTTTCATCATGAGAAAAGCAATTAAATGGTATGAAAAAAAACTATTGAGGAAAAAATGGCTGAAACTTAAAAACTGATTTTTAAAAATTAACCCATTAAATCAAGAAGCTGAAAGAATCTCTAGTTGGAAAAGCATAAAGAAACCTACTTCTAGACCAAGCACAGCCATGGTTCTAAAAGACAAAGATAAAGAAAACATTATTAATCTATATTTCCACCTCAGGAAACCACAGAAAGAAAAACAATTCAAGGGAGAATAAGGAAATAATAAAGATCAAATCATATATCAATGAAATGGAAAACAAAAGGTTTAAAGAAAATAATTGAAAACAAAAGTTGTTTCTGTAGAAAGATAAAATTTTTTTTAGCTAGCTAGACCAACAAAAAAAAGAATGCACAAATTATCATGAGAAATGAAAGAGTGAACATCTCTATAAACTATATCCCAATTAAAAGACCTGAAGCAAAAGTTGTAAACAACTTTATGCCAGCATATTATATAACTTAGATGAAATAGGTAGATTCCTAGAAAGACACAAGTTAGCCAAATTAGTTTTTAAGAAAAGTAGACTTCTGGGGAGATCCCTGGGTGGCGCAGCGGGTTAGCACCTGCCTTTGGCCCAGGGCGCGATCCTGGAGACCCGGGATCGAATCCCACATCGGGCTCCCTGCATGGAGCCTGCTTCTCTCTCTGCCTCTCTCTCTCTCTCTCTCTCTCTCTGTGTGTGACTATCATGAATAAATAAATAAAATCTTTAAAAAAAAAAAGAAAAGTAGACTTCTGTCAGGCAAAATTATTTAATCCTTATTATAAATTTTCATTAAAAGAAAAAAAAGCAAAATGACTTCATTTGTGAATTTTGTTAAAAGGAAGTAATAATACTAATCGTGTGTAATCTTCTTTAGAGTTACAGGAGAAGGGACAACTTCCTCATTTATGAGACCAATATTAATCTAATAAAATTAGCAAAACATCACAAGAAAGTGATATCATATATATATATGCCATCAACACTGATGCAAACTTTTCAAAAAATATTAGCAACCAAATCAACAATATAGAAAAAACTGTTCATCATGACCAAATGTGATTTATCTAACGAATACAAGTTTGTTTTTTGAAACATCTGAAAATAAATTTAAAAGATACACTGTATTAGTGAAATGAAGGTTAAAAGCCATAAAATAGATATTGAGAAAGCCTTTGATAAAAATCCAACATTCATTCATGGTAAAAACTCAATAAAATATGAATAGAAGGAAATATCTGAGAGAAAATTGTCCCTTGGTCTTTTGTTTTTGCATGTCTTACAAGCAATATATTGATAGCTCTTTTGTTTGGGACTATCTTTTCAAGGATGTTTGTAGCACAACGTGTTTGGAAAATAGAGAAAGTGTCTCCAGAATAAATAATGGATATCTTTACATGTTTAATAATGTCTGTCTCTGGAGCACAAGGCAGACATACTTATTGCCTTTTATAGGATATTAGGATCTCCTGAGATAAATTTTCTCTTTAGTAACACAACCCACTGAATATACATGTATAAATTGACCATGTTTATATGACATTCTAGAAATTAGGGCTCAAGGAAATAGTGCAAGAAAATACCAATACTTTAGTAGCAGCTATCAATGTGAATTAAAATATGTTGTCTTTGATTCAAAAGCCTTATGCTTTCTGTCAGTACCCATTAACTTGTGGCAGGCTAATGTATTAGTTTGAACATTTGCTAAAATCTTAGATGCTTTGCAATTCTTTAAAGATATTTCCTCAATCTGATGAAGTATACCTAACAATAAGCTACATCTACCATTATGCTTAAGGTTTAAAGACTTAATTCTTTTCCTCTAAGATCATGAACAAGCCAGGGGGGCCCATTATCACTACTACTACTTAATTGTCCCTGAGGTTATAATCAGTACAGTAAGGAAGAGGAAAAAAGAGGCATAAAGATTAGAAAGGAAAAATAAAAAGATTAGAAAGGAAGAAGAAAAACTTTCCTTATTTTGAAATAACTTGATTTCTGTGTAAAAAGTACCAGATTAAAGGCAGGGGTTGGTGGAGGGTGAAAAGCTACCAGAATTAATAAATACATTTGGAAAAGTTGAAATATCTAAGACCAATATACAAAAAATCAATTGAATTATTATATGCTAGTAATAAATAACTGGAAAATGAAAATATTAAAACAATACTATTTAGAATAGCATAAAAATATAAAGAACTGGGGTGCCTGTGTGGCTTAGTCAGTTGAGTATCTTGGTCTCCCCTCAGGTCATGATCTCAGTGTCCTTGATCCAGCCCTGAGTCAGGCCCCAAGCTCGGTGTAGAGTCTGCAGATTATCTCCCTTTCCCTCCTCCTCTGCACGTCAGCCTGCTGTTGAGCATGAGGACTCTATCTTTCTCAAATAATGAAATATTAAAAAAAAGAAGTATTATGGGATACATGTGAGGAAGGGATATAGAAGACAAATGCTGATTAGAGTTAAAAAGGATCAATTTAAATAGGTGAAGTGTTGTATCATGCTGATCAATCAAAAGTTTCAATATATTAAGATGTCAAATCTCCAAATTGATACAGAGATCTAATGCAATTCCAAAATATCAGCAGGCCATTTTAAAAATTGCCAAGCTGATTCATAATTTTTGTGGAAACGTAAAAGACATATAATAGTCAAAGCAACTTTGAAATAGAACAGTAAAGTTCAAGGACTTATATTATTTCTTTTTTTTTTTTTTTAAAGATTTATTTATTTATTTATTCATGATAGACAGAGAGAGAGAGAGAAAGAGGCAGAGACACAGAAGGAGGGAGAAGCAGGCTCCATGCCGGGAGCCCGACGCGGGACTCCATCCTGGGACTTCAGGATTACGCGCCCTGGGCCAAAGGCAGGCACTAAACCGCTGAGCCACCCAGGGATCCCCTATTATTTCAATTCAAGTATTTTTATAGAGCTAAAATAATCAAGTATAGCATTGGTGTAAAGACAAATTAACCAATGAAACAAAAGAGATAACCCAGAATTTCCTTCTTCTTCATGAACTTGACATTTTTCCTTGTTTTTATATTCTCAGCCAAGATGTATTTGAAAGGATATAAAGCAAAATCAATGAAGGGAAGAGGTGCATGGGATAAAATCCAGAGGAATCCACGCATGAGGTTCCATGAATTCTCTTCTACTGGAGTCACACAGGACCCGTGGAATTCCTGAGGTAGTTTGTAAAATGTCTTTTAGTTGCTCTTTCTTTATGGTTAGACTTTAGTTATGGGATTTGGGGATAATACCACAAAGATAAGGTGGTATCATCTTCTCATTGCATCAATATCAGTGTGTATGTCATAATGATGTGACCATATGTTTTCTCCACTCTTACTATCAAATCTCTTCAATTAATGCTATTATTATTTTATATCTCTCAGTAGCATTTGGAATATTTTTTTTATTTTTAGTATTTCCTCATATAAGTATAGCAAATGTTTTAATAAGTTTATTTCTATGTGGGATCCCTGGGTGGCGCAGCGGTTTGGCGCCTGCCTTTGGCCCAGGGCGCGATCTTGGAGACCCGGGATCGAATCCCACGTCAGGCTCTCAGTGCATGGAGCCTGCTTCTCCCTCTGCCTATGTCTCTGCCTCTCTCTCTCTCTCTCTCTGTGACTATCATAAATAAATAAAAAATTAAAAAAAAAAGAAAAAAAAAGTTTATTTCTATGTAATTTATATTTTTAATGCTTTACTATTTCATTCTATCTGTTAACAGATTATTATATATCTAATGGAAGAATACAAAATTTTCACATTTGTTCTTTATTCAGCTACTGGACTATCTTATAGTTTACAATGGTTTTTAATTGATTATTTTTAATATTAAAAATATACTACATACAGTAAAAATTAATAGGTTATAGCATTGCCCCATGATGAAATACCATATGTCTTTAAAATAATTTTAAATACTATTTTAATATACAGAAAACCTGTCATATCAGTAAGTAAACAAAGCAAAACAGAAAATGATGGATTTCATCTGGATCAAATTTACTTGGGATGCTTACTAGCAATGTAGACTACTGTTCTCACAGAATTCAGAGGATAAGACTCAGAATTCTGCATTGTTAATAAATACTCCTGGTCATTCTGACATGGATAGGTAATTAACAGTAAAATCTGATTATATAATAAGGCATATATAGAAGAAAATCTGTGTAGTAGAGAATTCAGTAGTTTTCTACAAACTCTTTTCATCTCATTATCGTACTATCTCTCAACTTAAAATAAGATTTGACAGGATCCCATCAATGATGTAAGGAATTCAGCAAATAAATTACTTCTATTTCATTTTTAGCAGGAAATAGAAGATTTTTTAAACATTTAAGAAGCTGAATAGAGTTGTGGTATTTTGGAAATATTCTTTTTTTTTCAAAGATTTTATTTATTTATTCATGAGAGACATAGAGAGGCAGAGACACAGGCAGAGAAAGAAGCAGGCTCCATGCAGGAAGCCCGATGTGGGAGTGGATCCCAGGACCCCGGGGTAATGCCCTGGGCTGAAGGAAGACGCTTAACCACTGAACCACCCAGATGTCCCTGGAATATTTCTTAAATGAGTGTTTTGTTAATGGGAGAAAGACACAGATCCTGTGGAAGTGTGACTGTATTACTGGTTTAGGGGGACCAATAATAACTCACTTGAAAAAATCAGGATTATTTAAAAATTCAGGAGGCCCAGAAAATGCAAATGTGACTCCTTTTGTACAAAAGCATGAAGAATTTTAAGACAACAGAGCATTTAACCAAGTGCAGGGCACTTCCCAGCAGGTTGTTTTGTGACTCTAGGTTGCACACTCTTAAAGCTGGCTCTGCACTTAATATTCCAAGAGCAAGTTACAATTTAAAAAAATAATTATAGTTTCAGCTTTTGTAGTCATAGCTTACTCACTATCATTTTTTTGAAACTATTACGCATAGAGTTCTGAACAAGATTGCAAATGGTAAGTCTTTATAACAGATACTCATTTTTCAAACATTCTTCCCTCAGGTGACCTAAATCACTCTATTTCTTTTTCAAATGTAAAACATTTCTTGCATAGTGATTTAAATTCATCCCATGGAAATGTCCTTGCTTCTCTAAATAATCTTTTAAACATATTTTAGCGTGTCTATATAGTAAAATCCTTATAAATAATAAATAAATGTACATGAGAATAATGATAAATGTATATTTTAGAATGTTTGGAAAGATAAAAGCCATTTTTAGCCAGTAGGCATTGCCTTAAAAAAAAAAAAAAAAAAACTTCAATTATTCTAGGAAACAAAGACTATTTTTACCTCTCAAGAATATTCATCCTAAGAGGTTAAAAGGTTTGAACCTTAGAACAATTTTAACTCTCTCAAATTCCTTTCACTATAGGATTCCTTCCAGTGGAAGGAGAAATTCTTTCTTGTTCACTGTAAAGTCATTAGTGAAGCTTCCTCATTTGAACTCCTTTACTACTGGTGTCCTTTGAGTAATAGGGGGAAGGGTATTTTGAATGTGTGAGTTAGGTCCTTTTGTAGTTCTTCTGAATTTTGTATCTTCAAAAAATTAAATAATGAGACCTTGGTTCACAAAAAAATGTACTTTTTCACAACCCACACCCAAACACCCTCCCACCCCTGTTCCCGTGTACATTCAGTGTGAGACTAACATAGTCTGGTTTTTAACTGTAATGGCCTTTATTATATCTATGAATATTCAAGAGAGTCTCATCTAATTGAAATGTACAGTGAAGTAATTTACATTGTCTTGAGTCACATCTGTGAATTCTCAGTGTTAACAAACTCTGTGGTCTTGGGGCAGTGTATTATCGCCCGTTCTGGCCCTCTCTTAAGGACTTAATTCAGCAATAGGAGTACCTTTTGTGAGTTTGCTATTTTTTTCTGTTTTTATTTTCCATTGGGTGTAGTAATATGAACAATGAAAATATATATTGATTAAAAATAATTTTTAAATTTAATTCTACAGTTGTGCAATTTTTATGTATGTAGGCAGTAAGAAGTAACATTTGTTACTAAATTTAAATAGCATTAAAACATTCTTATAGTCAATTTATGAAATGAGTTATCATTCCCATTATACTGAAGAGGAAGCAGGCTCAGAGAGAGCAGGACCTTAGTAAAGCAAAAATATTTTCCTTGAACTTTATTCTTCAGCCTCCAAATGCCAGGGTTATTCCACACATGGCGTAGACGTTCAGCATAGAATTATATAACACTTCCTCTTCACTATATTTTTCCATCTTCATTACTTCAACCCTCAATATCTCTATATATTTCACTAGTTCCATCACAGCTCATTTTCACATTTCTCTCCAAAGAGGAATTGGATAGTTCACCTTAGTTACCTTTGATCAAATATTCTTGCTATTTATTTATGCCCATTAACTATTCTTACTACCTTCAAAAACCAAGTCAAGTTTTAAGTTCTAGAATTATTCTTTAAATCTAAACTACATGGAGTTCTGTTAACACATAGGAACATGATTTGTATTAAGTGCTGAGATGGCAGTCAGTTGTATTGGAAAGGAAATAACTTTACAGGCAGAGAAACCTGGGTTTATGACTTATAAGTGGCATGATATTTTATGAGATACTACATTTCAGTTTCTTAACCATTAATGGTGGTAATAGCTACCACATTGTTTTGTTAAGTTTAAAAAAAGATCATGTCTAAAGTATTAAACAGTAATTGGCACATGGAAAGTCATTAGAAACATCATTTTCCTTTTAATTTTTTATTGTATGTCTGTGAAGTCTTACTATCTATAATCAACATAATCAATATATTCAGATCATCTGCTATCTTAATCTAACACTTTAACAACTGATATTCACCAAATGATACAGCAACATCACTAGGTTCTAGAGTATATTTCAAATGAAGGGAAAATGTACATGTGTGTTTTACAACAATCTTTTTTAAAACTTCATGTAAAGCAATGTCAGTCTTCTGGTCAAATAAGAAATATGCATATTTTGTTGGGCCTGACAGTGTTTTAAAATTTTTAAATCATTGATCAACATTTAAAAATCAGGATATTTCCAATTTATCTTAAAACATCTGAAAAATTTGCAGTATTGGTGCTGTATCTCTTTCGGGCAAAAAATCAGCCAGAATTCCTAAGTAGCTGCCCAACTGGTTTGGGACATGCCTCCTCCATTTCTCTGGGTTCCCACTTCCACCTATTTTCCTGTACTCAGGCATGTTCATTTGGTTTACTTGCTAGGTAATTAATTCTTCCCTCTGAATCCACACTAGCAGACTTATTAACATTCACATGCCTACAAACAGTCTGCTTAATTCAATCTAGACTTTCTCTATCACGCATGTTAATTTTCTTTCAGCCTCTTCCCACTGTCCAATTTCAAAGCCACTTTGACACAGGTATTTGTTATGGTATTTCACAAAGTTGGTATATATTATGGCAGCACTCTGCTTCCAGTTACCAAAATCTGCATTATTTTCCTGTTGCTACTATAACAAATTATCACAATTTTAGTGACTTGAAACAACAGAAATTTATTATCTTTCGATTTTAGACATCAGAAATCTGAAATAAATTTCACTAGGCTAAAATCATGTTGTCAAGTGAATTGCATTTCTTCCAGGGGCTCTAGAGGAAAATCCATTTCCTTTCATTTTCCAGCTTCTACAATTTTCTCTCATTTTTTGGGTCATTGCCCCCTTCTAGTAATCAAATGACTTCAACCTCTGTTTGCTTTATCATATCTTCTCTGACTCCTATCTTTCTGCCTCCCTCTTATAAGGATCCAGGATAATTTCCCCATCTCAAAACCCTCAATACAGTCACATCTCTTTTGCTATGTAAAGTAACATATTTACAGGTTCTGGGGATTCATGTGTGTACCTCATTATGGGCTATTATTCTGTCTACCACACTTTTTTAAAAGTGATTCAACTGTTAGTGCCTGACCATTCATGACTTAAAGTCATATTACATGGACCTACAAGAAGGTGAGGACTGGTGGCCTATTCCTAAAACAGGTCACATAGCCTTTGGGCTCATTTTGGAAAATCTTTTCCTTCTGTGGCCAAACAACTTAGGGTTCATTCAGTTCTTTGTGTGTCCCTTGTCTGCCTCTATCATAACGCAGAGTATCTATCTTCCTAAAATTGTTAGAAATCATCACCGTTAACTTTATTGCTAGGAATCCTCTACTTTTCTCAGAAAGAATGGGAGACAGCATTATAATTTGCTTTTTTAAAAATCATGCTCTCTGAAAGGAATTCTTATGTGGAGATCCTCTCATCTGAAGAGGGAAATATAACCCAGCTCTAAAACCCACCTGTAAAAATAAAATAGTATTTAAAAATAAAACTGATGCAGAGCTCCATTAATGAAAGTACTTCTTATAATATCTCATATTGACAAATATATCGCTGACACCATTAAGGGTAAAATATATTGCAAAAAGCATGTATTGGAAGGTGTGAGAATGCATTCATGTTACACTTGCTGAAACCTCTTGAGAAAGGCTTTTGCCTGTGTTGCATTGACTTGCATAATCATTATCTTTCTGAATATAAGAATTCCATTCCATTCTGAATATAAGAATGCTATTCTCTCTCTGCCTCACTCTTGTTTTGGCCTTTTCTCAAGAACATGCAATTAAAATAATATGATTAAAGAAATCCTCTTCAAAATTATTTATACTGACCCATAGCTGAGAGAACAAAGACTACTGCATGCTACCTGTATACAAATCAGACCAATTTTAGTTTTTAGGAATTTTTAAATTGTATACAAGTCTTCAGAATCATTAGTTTTTTCAGTCATCCTAATGAAAGGCTAATGAAGTATAGATTTCTTTGTCACTATCAGAAGTTTTATATTTAATGGCTAAAGACCGCATTAATAAGTAATTTACTTAAATTTAGCTTTTAGTGGATAGAGTATAAAATAGGAAAACAGTGACATTACTGAAAAACACATTGTTAGTTTTTTTCAGCACTGTTGTATTTTGTAATTACTGTTACCTCCCAGGTATTTATCTCCCAAGTACTCATTGATGACTTTATTTACTTTTAGGTATTGTAAAGTTCATGAAATTAGGTACTTAGTCTTCTAAAATCTGAATTTCCAACCTTCATTCTTCCTAACGCAGGTCTTTTTTTTTTTTTTTTTTTTTTTTGATGATCTGAATGTCTAGCTAAACAACTCTAATAAAAATGAGATTAAAAACCAGATTTTTAGAAAGGGATGTAACTTTATCCAAATATGTCTTCTTGAGGGTTTTTTTAACCACATTTTATACTGATTAAAAAATCGTTTTAATTATTATAACTACTAAGAAAATGTGAACGTCAGGAACTTCTCATTTTCTATTGTTTAATACATAACTTGCACTGTAACATCAGCTCATTAAGATGGAGGAGATAGGAAAAAATATTTTTTGGCGAGCAGTTGAGCAAAACTTCATTTGCAAAGACATACTGTTATACATCAGAGAATATAAGTATATTAGACATTGATTTTACTACTAAAGAGAAGAATCTGGATGAGAGTCTAAAGATGAGAAAGATAAGTAAAGCTAAGGCTGCCTTACCTTATCCCTGAAAATATTTATGAAGGTACTTAGAAAAAATGAATCCTTTCTTCTAAGGGAAAATAATTAACACAATCAATCATGTTCTTTTTATAGCCTGTGGATACAGTTTTCTAGTCTAGCCTTAGTTCATTTAAAACTGTTTTAAAGTCTTTAATATAAAAGAATTACTAAATGTTAACTAGCAAAGGGAAAAAATAAAAACCTGTTCATAATTATTTCAACTGTGTGTCCTTACTAATATTATAATATTATAAAATTACAGCAATGAAATTATTCTTGGTCTAGGCATGGGATGAAACGAAAAGCAATGTGTCTTCTATGGTGTGGAATGGACACAACTACCCAAAGTTCAATATTGAACAAAAATTAAAACTATATCGTAAGACAATATGAAATAGCTTCCAGAGTTATTATCATTTACTCCATATATCGAGGGGATGATTAGCCTTAAGGACACACACAGAACAACAGCATCAGCTGAAGAGACTAGATTTTTTTTTATTTAAATTTTAGTGAACAAATAGTACAATATTGGTCTCTGGAGTAGAATTCAGTGATTCATCATTTACACAGAATACCCAGTGCGCATCAACAGGTGCCCTCCTTAACATCCATCTAGCCCACACCCCATCCACCTCCCTCATAACAATAGGAGTACCTTTTGTGAGTTTTTCTATATCATTAAGAGTCTCTTGTTTTCTCCCTCTGTCTTTTTTCCCTCCCCTCCCATATGTTCATATGTTTTGTTTCTTAAATTCCACATATCAATAAGATTATATGGTATTTATCTTCCTCTGACTTACTCGTTTTGCTTTGCATAACGCTCTCTAGCTACACCATGTCATTGCAAATAGCAAGGTTTCATTCTTTTTGATGGCTGAGTAATAATTCCATTGAATTTATATATACATTCACCACACCACATCTTCTTTATCCATTTATCAGTCAATGGACATTTGGGCTCTCTCCATTATTTGGTTATTGTTGGTAATGCTGGTGTAAACATTGGGGTGCATGTACCCCTTCAAATCCATACTTTTGTATCCTTTGGATAAATACTGAATAGTACAGTTGCTGGATTGTAGGGTAGTCCTATTTTTAACTTTTTGAGGGACCTCCAAATTGTTCTCCAGAGTGTGGCTGCACCAGTTTCTATTCCCACCAACAGTGCAAGAGGGTTCCCCTTTATCCACATCCGTGCCAACACCTGTCATTTCCTGTGTTGTTAATTTTAGCCATTCTGACAGGAGTAGAGTGATATCTCACTGTAGTTTTGATTTGTATTTCTCTGATTATGAGTGATGCTGAGCATCCTTTCATGGATCTGCTAGTCATCTCGATGTCTTCTCTGAAAAGTGTGTGAAAGGACTAGATATTTGATACAAATAAATGCATTAAAAATTAGTAAATGAAAGTACAAACTTTGCTAGGGGCATAAAAGGTATTATTAGTCCTCCATATAGTAAAACCAAAGGATATGTCTTTCTACTTAAAGGAAAAATAACAATAAATTTGAGAGTAGATTTACAATATTATTTTAAGCATAAAGAAGTTCTGGTGTTATGAACCTCATTTCTTTGCATCTTCAGATCTTGTTTCTATTCATTTTCAGCCAGCCTAGTGCTGGCCTATAAGGATGACATTAATAGGTTTTGTTTTTGTTTTTGATTTTGTTTTTGCCCTCTTGCTTCCAGATAGGTTTTGCCAAGAAGAATAAGAAGAGAGTCATATGCAGGAGTAAAGAAGGAAGGAATGATATCAGCATATTTGTTTTCTTGGCTCCTTCTCTTCATAGTCTTGTTATGCTAGTCATGTGTCCCCACCAAAATATCTCAGCCTCATATCCCTCCACCTATCCCTCTCTCTCCTCATAATATAGTTCCACTCCTTCCCTTTACTCTTCAGGTCTGAAAGTAATATTGGCCTTTATTATTGGTAGCCTACTTGCCCAAATATGAGACTCTATTTTCTTTATTTGTTGGCTATGACTGAAAATATACCCTCTATTAAACTGCCATCATATTATTTTGGGTGTTCTATTTGTTTCCCCCTAAGACTCAGTCTGAAATATCAAGTACATGATCATGTGGCCTTAGATTCTCCCAAACAGTTAAAAATAAGAATGTCATGGCTTACTTTAATTGTCTGAAAAACCAGATCAGAAATTTCCAAGAACAAGAATGAATTGGTAAAAAAAAGTTACTCCAATTTCATTATGTAAATATCTCTACATGTTTATAGTCTAAACAAAAATATTTGTATACATATACTATGACCTACTTGCAAATATTCCAAAACCCCTGTAATGATGTAGGCTTACATAGATGTGAAAAATAATTATTGTAGCCAATTTGAAGTGTCAGGATGGATCCTCCCCAAATTTTGGTTTGAGTGTTGAGACATACATATACTAAGGGAATAGTAAAAGGTTTATTTCTTTCATAATTGAGGCTTTTCTGAGAGAACAGGGTAGGCCTCCCAAGAGAGCCCAAAAATGATGTGAGAAGTCAAGGAAGGGAGACTGGCTAGAGGTTTTTATTATGGTTAGGGGGTGAGGCTAGGGGGAGGGCCCCCAGGCAGTTTTACAAGAGGCTTTCATGGTTCAATCTTTCTCTAGTGCAAAAGGATCTATCAGCTTTCCCAATTGTAGGGGAAAGGGCAAGTAGGAGGGGAAAAATTTAAAAGCTGTTAGCAGTTAAACATTAAAAATGGAGTCAGAGTTGGTACTACATTAGCTGTTAACTAATTTTAATACAAATGTATTTTGCTTCAGCATGATTTTCTCAGTCCACCTCACAATACCAAACCTATAAATCAAGATCCTTTGTTAAAAGATTTCTTCTTTCAGAGAATGCCTCAGTTTTTAGACATGAATTAATTGTTTGAAAATTAATAGTTATATTTTAATAAGCATCTTCTCTATAAGATCAGGGAAGCAAGGGTCAATGCTTCCTTTGTCCAGTATTTTATACAAAAAATAGAACTTCCATCTGGAATGTAGAAAATTAGCAAGAACATCACACCCACACTTATGCAAGAATAAGAAAAACATCAAAAAAAAAAAATCCAGGCAACCTGCAAATTTACCATTTTGTGGGTCCTGTCAGAGAACTTAGGTAACAGAGCCATAAACTAACCTGAAATCTAAGGAAATGTAGGGACTTCATTGTAAGGAAAACCAGAACAGTAACACTTATTTCTCTGGGTAAATGCTTCTGGCCCATCAGTGGAATCCAGGTAAAATTTTTTAACAAATTGATAGAAGCTAACTATAGCCTAGTTAGATAAAATAGGATATCTAGGGTACACAGACTTGAAGGAAATTCAATATTTGCACACCCACTGACAAGCCATTCTTTGGATGTTTGTCAGAAGTTCTGAGATAGACTTTTTCATGGTACAAGTCTGGGAGAGAAAGAACAACCATTATAGGAAAGTCACAAAATTTCATCCTCTACTTGTTCTCCCCTATCTACAGAATAAGAGTTTACTTGTTTAAATAAGAGTTTACTTGTTTACTTGTTTAAATAAGAGTTTACTTGTCCTCTACTTGTTCTCCCCTCCTACAGAATAAGAGTTTAAACTGTTAAAGGAAGTGCAAAAACAAACGTATAAACAACAACAACAACAACAACCCTGCTATACTTGGAACTAAAGAAAACAAATACCTTTTGATAAAAGGGGACAAAATAAGACCTTTTATCCTGTGAGAAGGGTAGGAGTGCTTACTGGTCCCAAACCAATAGTCCTATTAGAGGGACAGAACCCTTTAGAATGACCTACCCTTAGGATTCAGGAATCTAGATAGTGCCCTCCTGAAACTTAGGCTAAATCAGAATAAAAGTGAACATCTCTTTTCTGTACCCCACCCCTCACCAGGCAAAAAAACATAGAGTAATAAGAAACAGCAATTTTCTGCTGGGAGGAAGGGAAGAGCATACAGAGAGACTCTGGATAGGGCACTACTATACAAAAGGAAGACCTAAGGATGAAGATGAGCAAATACTAAAATAAAACCCCTGGTAAACCAACTCCTACCCTAAAAGTGAGGAAATACTAGTGGAATTTGAACCCTGTGCTAAACTGAAGTCAACTATAGTAACAACAAATCCCAAATACATATCAACTGCTGACTGGATTGACTCAATTTACACACTGATAACAATAGGAAAGTAAGCCCATTTCCAATCCAATAAAGAGAAGCAAAACTATTTATTTCAGTCTATCTTAGTTTTTAGGATCCTACATAAGACATACAGCTATCAAAAAAAAAAAATCCAAGGCATATAAAAAAGTTGAAAACAGCATACTGTCAAGTAAGAAAATCAATAGAACTAAACTCAAGATAAGACAAAGATTTTGGAACAATGAGATAGTGAATTTAAAGTAACTAAGATTAATATATTAAATACTGCGGTTAAAAAGATGGATAATGTGAAAATCAGATGGGTACTGTGATACTTTTATGTGTCAACCTGGCTAGGTTATAGTGTCTAGTTATTTAATTAAACTCTAATCTAGATGTTACTATGGAGATATTTTGTAGATGTAGAAGCTCAGAGAACACCAAGCAGGATAAATACAATACAAAACAAAACACCTAGGCATGTATAATCAAACTGCTGCAAATCAGAGGCAGAGAGAAAATCTTAAAAGAAAAAGAAAGAAAAGAGGAACAAAGATAAGAATAGCTGGCCTCTCATCAGAAACTACACAAGCGAAAAAAAACAACAACAACAACAAAAAAAAAACAACAACAACAAAAAAGAAACTACACAAGCCAGATGATATTAGGAAGGGCAAAGAAAAACTTTCAATTAAACATTCTATACCCAACAAAAAAGATCTTTCAAAACAGAGAAGAAAATATTTACTTTTACAACAGCTATTTAAAGTATTTATTACCAGCTAACCTACAAAAAGTGCCAAGTGTAGTTTTTCAGACAGAAGGAATATATTCAGAACAAGAAAAATTACCAGGGATAATGAAATACACAATGATAAATGGGTCAATGTTTGTATTATATATCTTTTACTGTTCTTTTACTTTTAACCTATATACACTGTTGTGGTTAAAATAATTTCTTGTAGACAGCACCTAGTTTGTTGGGTCAAGTTTTGTTTGTTTGTTTTTTAACCCCATTCAGATAATCTACTTTTTGGTGTTATTAAATCATTTATATTCAGTGTAATTATTGATATCTTCTTATTTAGGAACAACATATTATTTGCTTTCTGTTTTCTTTCATGTTTGTTCTGTTGTGTTCCTTCCCTATATTCTTTTATATAGATGAATATGTTCTAGTATCCCATTTTACTATTGTATTTTGCTTTTGTGATTTTGACTACATCCTTTTTATTATTTTTTTACTGGTTTCACTAGAAATTAAATATACCTAAATTTTCTCATTTTACTTAAAATTCGTATTTTACCAGTTCAAATGCAATATTGAAATCTTACCAGCATATAAGTGGCAATAGTGATAATAATCCTTGCCCTCTCTCCTTTATTTCTAGTTGTCTGTCTCTCTGTTTACATAAAATATATATATTACATATAACAAAGGTGTTATATTTGTACACATATGACATATATAACACATATACACATATAACAAATTGCAAACCTCACAAAATAATGTTATATATTTTTTTGCTTCCAACCATAATACATACTTTAATGAAATTAGGAAGATAAATAGTTTATTTTACTTATCCAGATAGTTACAATTTGTGTTGTATTTTCTATATCCCTAAAGTTCCACATTTCCTTCTGGATTCGCTTTGCCTTAGTATTCCTTAGGGCAGGTCTCCTAGAAACAAATGGTCTTAATTTTCCTTCATCTGAGAATGTCTTTATTTCACTTTCTTTCCTGAAGAGTATTTTCACAGGATATGGAATTGTTTATTAACAATTTATTTTTCTCATTATTTACAAAATAGTTTTTACTGTCATCTGACCATCATTGTTTCTGATAAGAAATATATTGTCCTCTGAATCATTACCCTATACATAATACAGCATTTGTCTCTGGGTTCTCAAGAGTTTTCATCTTTAAAATTTAGATTACAGTCTATCTGGGCATGTTTTCTTTGTTTATCTGGTGTGGAATTCACTGAGGTTCTTTAAAATGTAATATAGTTTATATTTCTTTTACCAAATTAAAAAAAAATTAGCTATTCTTCATATATTTATTTGGTCATGGTCCTTATGTTAGGATGTCTGCCATGGCAGGCAGTTTCTTAATGGAACACTGGTGAAATCTAAAGTCTAGCATTTGGTTAGTAGTAATGCACCAATGTCAGTTTCTTAGTTTTGACAAATGTACTATGTTAATATGTTAACAAAAGAGGAAAGTGGATGAGGGTTATGCAGGAACTCTCTCTCTGTAAATCTGTAAATCTATAATCATGACAAAATAAGAAGTGTATTTTTAAAAATGTATTCTTGCTTCAGCCAAGTGAAGCAAAAGAAGTACATCTAATTACTCATTGCACCCATGTACTCTTTTTCTTATGTCATAAAAGACATTTATAGGAGTTAGGAGTGTGAAAGACAAATGGCACCAAACAATTAAGGGGATGAGTTTATTGCAGCTATTGTGATTGGGAGAATGTTCATCAATGCAAAGGCTCCTCTATAAGAAAAGAAAAGGAGTGTGGGATTTTGTAGAGGCAGGTAAACAAGAGAGTCATTAGGGAGACTGGGTATTGAATCTTAGCTGAAGGATTGGATGCAAGGCTTATACCTGAGTATGTGAAGGCAAGATGGTTCTTTGGGTTAGCTGTTTCTCAGAACACTACAGGGTAAGAGAAGAGTTTAGGTAAAGTTCAACATTGTCAGGGGCTTGAATGCTAATACTGCTACATTTGCTCTCCAGGAAATCATTTTCTCAGACCCAAGTTTTTGCAGAGAGACTGAAATGGAGTCACCATAGTTCATCTAGAGGCCCCTGAGAAGGGAATGCCAAACAGGACTGACTCTGAGTGGAAGGAATCTCTTAGGGAACGGAATTATACATTATAACTCTGGAGGAGAATTGCTTAAAGATTAAGAAAGTGCTCAGCAGGCTGGGTGGCTCAGCAGTTTAGTTCTGCTTTCAGCCCAGGGCCTGATCTCAGAGACCTGGGATTGAGTCCCACATTGGGCTCCCAGCATGGAGCCTGCTTCTCCCTCTTCCTCTCTCTCTCTTTCTGTCCCTCGTGAATAAATAAATAAAATCTTTAAAAAAAAAAGATTAACAAAATGCTTGAGGAAACAATGGCAATATAGGGCTGCCACAATTATCTGTCACTCCTACCCACCAAAATAACCCTAGAATTGCCAGCCTGGTTTCTCCCATTTTGCAAGCCACCCCCAAAAGAGGACAGGTTCCCTCTTTGCTGGTTTTGCCAATCTACATAATAAAATACTAAGCAGAAGGAAGTAGTGAGGAATGTAAATGAAAGAGGCAGGGAAAAAAAAAAAAAGAAAACCAGAAGGGCTGAGGTAGAAGGAATGATTTTGTAAAGTGTTTAAAAATGCCGCTGAAAACTTTTAGAGTGTGAGGGAATACATAGGAGACGAAACATATGTTATAACATATTTTAAAAAGAGCTATATATTTAAATTCTCCTTAATAATCATTAAATATGTACATAAACATTGAAATTTCTTTTTAATTACTTCTGGACATTGATTTGTCCTTCTTGAACACAAAGTCATTCTGAGACTGAACTACCTGAGTTCAGGTTTCTTAAAGTTTACATAAGAAAATATGTTCATATTTGTGCTCCTGACAGTTGGGGTTTGTCTCAGTGCTTCTGCCTTGGCTGCTCCTTGGAATCATCTAAGGAGCTCAAAAATACTAATTTCCATATTTCATCCTCAGAGATTGTGACTGAATTGGTTTGAAGGTGGCCTAGAACTCAGTAATTTTAAAATATGCCCCTCTAAAAACCCCCCAAAATTCTAATGTACAGCCAAGATCGAGAATCACTAAGTTTGCATCCAGTGATGCAAAGCCAATAGTTATAGATAATTTATTTATTTCTGCTTACAAAATTACTGATTGTTTTTAGCTCAAGTGAGAAACAGTTCTCTGATACCTTCTTAATGAAGTACCTGCCATTCTTGTAACCATATTTGGTAAGCAGAAGCTAACAAAGCCTATCTTTCAGATGGTCTTTCCTCTATCTATGATGCATTTCTATCCACTCTCACTAGTCCCACTTTCCCACCATCGGGGTCATGTTAAGTAACACAAATAAAGAGGATGCAGCAGTGACAGACAGCATGCAATCCAGGAATGTGAAGATTGCCTAAGTAAACCTGTGTTTCTACCCTACTGTACAAATGAGTACTTTAGAGGCAACTTTCAAAGATTTTAGCTAATATAAAACAAGGTTGAAGCATAAATCATAATTACATTGTATTTATTTTATTCCTTTAATATGGACTGGAAATATCCAATAGTATTTTATGTGATCTTTTCTACTCTGCTTAAAGAGAAGCTATGAAACAGATGGATGTCCTGCTGACAACCACCCAGGAGGCCAGCTTCTGAGAGATATGTGTGAAGCTGAAAGCAGTTTCAAAGTGATGAGGGGGAGTTGCAAAATCTTATTAGCAAATAATGGAATTTGTACATCCCCTGCACCTCTAAAGAGGAACTGGCCTGCATGTCTTTTCTTACTATTTGTTTTCACTTAAAAGGCTATTAAAGCCTTCTCTACCCTTGGCATGGAGCACATCTTCTCATTGTGCCCATTATAGGACACAATAAATAGATTTGAGTTCAGAGACTCAGGCACTTTAATTGCCACTATGCACTTTTCTCAAGTAATAAAAAGAAAATACCAACTTTTATGTGTCCCCTTTGATATGGTCTATGTATAGTACTAGCTCTTTATTCCTCCAAAGACTCAGCTTCTAGAAAAGAAAAACTAGTCTGATGGTATTGTTTGCCTTTAAAGAAAATCAATAGTCAAACTTAAAAAGTGATCCCACTTGAAGTAAAACATAGAAGCTCTTCAACATATTAAAGAGATATACATGGATAGCAGTTTGTTTCCTTTAGTTATAAATGACCTAAAAGGGAAGTTACTGAAACAAGATGAAGGATGTCCTAAATATAAGTGTTGAGTGACTTTATCAGTCTGCTGTAGACATAATCTCGGGTTTGGCTGTATTGCATTGTGTAAAGAGCATACACCTTAATATAAAGAAAATATGGATTTAAGTGTTGACTTCATTGTTTACAAGTTACATGACATTGGACAAATTACAAAACTTGCTTGTGCCCCATTTCCACAGGCATAAAACAAGAATAACAGTATCCAATAACAGTCTCAATAAGAGACATTGCATAATGGATAACTTAGTGTAGTATAGGCATTTAGTCATACGGTTACTCTTCTGTCCCCTAAACCCCACAATACTCATTTTTCAGAAGGTATCTTGGGTGCTATTACTAGGGAAGATAATGAGATTTGAGTAAGAGGCCAGAAGGTCAATAGAAGTGGTTTTCATTTACAATGAAGTACTCACGACTATCTCCCTGATTCAAGGGAAAAGGGCAATCTGATGATTTCCCTAGGACATGATATTGGGAATATAATTTATTATCCTATATGGTAGAATTTGGAGGCTTATAATTAAAAGAATGACAGAAATGTCACTTGAATTACCAGCTTTCAGAGTGGGCTCATTATGCCAGAAATATGTTGTTCTTAGTTGATCAATATCCTACATTGCAGGCTTTTTTTTTTTTTAATATCTAATGCTGTGTCTAAAGTCTTCATTTTTGTGTAGGATTATTCATTTGCCATAATTTTATAATAATCAAATTAAAAGTAATGGGGATTATTTAGTCCATAAAAGACATGAATAGCCAACAAACAAAAACTGAGATAAGAGATGCACAATATAGTTTTTGGTTGGTATTGTTTAAGAAAACGACATTTAAAAAAAAAAAAAAAAAAGAAAACGACATTTTCAGTTTAACTTCTCTCTCAATCATAGAGACAGGAAGGACCATGCACCCTATTCTAAGGCTGGAATGAACTCTGCTGACTTACATCTTACAGTCAGTTACCACTGTTTTGTATAACTATCTTTTAAAATAGGGCACTGAATTAGGTAAAGTATTGTGTGAGAAATCTAGTTGATATTAACTGAAAAGTATAATCCAACTTTCATCCAATTACTTAGAAGTTGAGACTTTCTATACTTGTTTAATGCCATATCTAGCCAGTCTTGCATCATCCATGTAATGACATTAAGAATGTTTCTTTTTAAAGCATAAGTTTCTATTAATGATATAAGAGATAGGCCAAAAATATAGCCATTACTTTTCATTTCTGATTATAAATATATTACCATTTTGTGTTATATTACCATACTTTAAGAGTATATGTTTATTGATTTACTTGGTCCTTAAGCAAATAGAAACTGAGCTAAATAGAAAGGATTTCCACTGTTTGCTTTTAGAAAGCCCTCTGGCTTGTAGACGATAATTTGTATATTAAATACTAAAATAATTAAAATAATATATTTAATATAAATAATATATAAAATAAATATACTTCATGTCACTATCTTTATACTAAATACTATTTATGATTTGTCCAATGTGCTATGATGCTCTAATTATTTTTCCGTTTATTTTCATCACGACTTCTGAATCATTGCTTCTCTAAAATCAAGACTATTTCATACCAAAAAGCATATCACTTCAAATTATGTTTTCAGGGGTTCTCATTTGGGTATTTGTTTGGGTATTTGTAGCACTTAAAGCATAGGTATGGGGACACCTGAGTATCTCAGACAGTTAAGCACCCCACTCTTGGTTTGGCTCAGGTCATGGTCTCACAGTCATGGGATCAAGCTCCTCATCTGGCTCTGTAATCAGTTCAGAGTCCATTTCAGGTTCTTTCTCCCTCCACCTCTGCCCTTCTCTTCCCCTACTCTCAAATAAATAAATAAAATCTTTTAAAAAAGTAAAGCATCGGTATGGATTAAAGGAAGCATTCTTAAGTTTAGGTGCTCTTTAATAAATATTTGGAATGAAATGAGCAGTATACCAAAGAAGATCAATTGCTTCCTCTTTATGACTAATTTCTTTCTGGTTCTCTAAAATATAGCTTAATACTCTGCTAGTGCTCAGTTCAGAGATTTGGATACTTAATAACTGACTTATTACCTTAAATCAAACCTTAGTATTCCTCTAAATACCTTCGAGAAACCATGCTTCTCTTCAAAGTAGATTGCATTTGTGGAATAAATTCTTTTTTTGTATATCTAACCAGTCATTAGAAGCACACATCAGATCACTCTTCATCATGTCTGCTACTCTCTTTCATTAATAAAAACTGACATTTCATTCAGCTGTTATGCACCAAAATATATGATTTATATAAACAAAAGAGCAACTGCAGAAATTTCCTGTATCTGTTCTGCCATGTGGGGCCCTTTAAAAATATTTTATTTAGATTTTATTTTACTTGGCTTCCCAGACATGATTGTGCCAAAGTTTTCTTCACATCCTCTCAAGAATATTAATTGCAAGAAGGCAGTATTTGTCTATAGATTTAAATTCTAGAGAAACATCAGTAGATACTGTGATCAGTAATGTATGATCAGTACTTGACCTTTCGCCTTCCTTGTAGAATTTCATTATTCTGATATAGATTGGGATAAGATATATTTGCAAAAATCCTCATGACTCAATGAAATTGCATTCTTCTGGGATGTGACTTACTCTGTAGAGGTGATATTAATGATGGTAGTTTCATTTCGCAAATAAAATATTCAAGGTAAAATAAAATAGATAACAAAATGGGTACAGAAATTGCTAGGAGAGTTCAAATGAAGAAAATATAAAAGTCAAATGTGGGATTAGAAATTAATACTTCTGCATGTGGATGTCCAATTTTCCCAGCACCATTTATTGAAGAGACTGTTTTTTCCAGTGGATAGTCTTTCCTCCTTTGTCGAATATTAGTTGGCCATAGAGTTGAGGGTCCACTTCTGGATTCTCTGTTCTGTTCCATTGATCTATGTGTCTGTTTTTGTGCCAGTACCACACTGTCTTGATGACCACAGCTTTGTAGTACAACCTGAAATCCGGCATTGTGATGCCCCCAGCTATGGTTTTCTTTTTTAATATCCCTTGGCTATTCGGGGTCTTTTCTGATTCCACACAAATCTTAAGATGATTTGTTCCAACTCTCTGAAGAAAGTCCATGGTATTTTGATAGGGATTGCATTAAATGTGTAAATTGCCCTGGGAGCATTGACATTTTCACAATATTAATTCTTCCAATCCATGAGCATGGAATATTTTTCCATCTCTTTGTGTCTTTCTCAATTTCTTTCAGAAGTGTTCTATAGTTTTTAGGGTATAGATCCTTTACCTCTTTGGTTAGGTTTATTCCTAGGTATCTTATGCTTTTGGGTGCAATTGTAAATAGGATTGACTCCTTAATTTCTCTTTCTTCAGTCTCATTGTTAGTGTATAGAAATGCCACTGACTTAGGATGTGGAGAAAGGGGAACCCTCTTGCACTGTTGGTGGGAATGTGAACTGGTGCAGCCACTCTGGAAAACTGTGTGAAAGTTCCTCAAATAGCTAAAAATAGATCTGCCCTACGACCCAGCAATTGCACTGCTGGGGATTTGCCCCAAAGATACAGATGCAATGAAACGCTGGGACACCTGCACCCTGATGTTTATAGCAACAATGTCCACAATAGCCAAACTGTGGAAGGAGCCTCGGAGTCCATCGAAAGATGAATGGATAAAGAAGATGTGGTCTATGTATACAATGGAATATTACTCAGCCATTAGAAATGACAAATACCCACCATTTGCTTCAACATGGATGGAACTGGAGGGTATTATGCTGAGTGAAATAAGTCAATTGGAGAAGGACAATCATTATATGGTCTCATTCATTTGGGGAATATAAAAAATACTGAAAGGGAATAAAGGGGAAAGGAGAAAAAATGAGTGGGAAATATCAGAGAGGGAGACAGAACATGAGAGACTCCTAACTCTGGGAAACGAAGAAGGGGTGGTGGAAAGGGAGGTGCGCGGGGGGTGGGGGTGACTGGGTGACGGGCACTGAGGGGGCAACTTGATGGGATGAGTGAGCACTGGGTGTTATGCTATATGTTGGCAAATTGAACTCCAATAAAAATAAATAAATAAATAAAAGAGATTAATTAATATTCAAAATGTGTTTAGTCATTCCACAAATGTGGATTGCCTGCAATGTGCCAGGTAATAAGGGATCTAGGTGGCTTATTCAATGATGAATTTATATCTTGTACAGTATAGAGTATATTCCTGAGTACACAGAAACACAGTGTAATAAAATCTGTAAACACAGAACCAAGATGTGGGAGATCATGCGAGGGGCATGTAATTTATAATTTACTCCGTGAAAACCAGAGAAAGAGCCTAGGAAGTTGATAAAAAACATTTCCCAAGGAAAGGAAGCAGAGAATGTAGTAATTAAGAGAAATGAGAGGACAGGACATGCCCAAAATATGGTAGCATTCAGGATAGTTAGAACAATAGTATGAAGAACAGATGTGGTAAAAGATGAAACTCAAGTGGCTTGAGGGTCTTATATTTCATATGAGGATTTATCTTAAGGTCTTGAAAACCATTGAGAAGTTTTAAGCAGAGGAGAACCATGATCAGATTAATACTTTAGAGAAATCATTTTGTATGCACTATGGGGGATTGATGATAGGGTAAGAAGAAACACCATTACCAATTAGTCCCTTACAGAAATCTGGGCAAAGATTAGGATGGAATACAATTATGGTAATGACAGGATGAATGAAATGGTTGAATCAGGATATAAAGGATATAAGCATATATAAAACTTGGTGGCTTATGAAATACACAGGATGAGGTAGAAAGAAATGGTAATGCTTATATTTTTTGGCTAGGTAATGGGCTAGTTGTTGGAATGATTCAGTGTGATAGAAAAAGGAGAATGTAAGCATGAAGGGGAATAATAAATTGCTGTTTTACTAGTAATGTTATAATCAAGAAGTGATATCTAGTGGCAATTAGATATTAGGATCAGGGGCTCAGAAAAAGAACTAGGCTGGAAATATAGTTTTGAGAATCAGGGACATGGAGGTGGAGATGATTCTCCTGAGACAAAGTGTGCAGTGAGAAGGATGAAACTGTTAAGATTCAAGGCTTCAGGGAGCGACCTAAGAAGAATGACCCATGAAGGAAAGTCAGACATATGTGAAATCACAAAAGCCAAGGAAATAGTGGTAGAGAAAATCAATAATTCCCAATTCTTATTAGAAGTTCTGTAACATTAGGACCAAAATTCTCATTTCTAATGGTGGTTATTATAAGAACAGTTTCAGTGCAGAGAAGTAAATGGCAAATGGGGAAATTTATGGTCATGGGTAACATCGGAAAGGAGAGAGTATAGAATGATGGGGTAAATATCTCAGGGTATGGGAGGATGCCGTTATTTAAAGGGTAAGGCAAAGCAAAAGTAGAACTCAAGAAAAATATAGTAAGAAATATAGAGAGGATAAATTGTGCCAAGCCAAAGCAGGACAATACTGTAGGATAAATAAACACTTAAAAGTACAAATTAAGTTCTTTTGTATCTTGAGAAGTTATTGGTGACCTGAGAGAGTATCCTCATTAAATGAACACTAAATTAGAACACTAAACAGTAAAGGGTTGGGTTACCAGGTGTATTAGTCCAGGTCCTCCAAGAAGTCAACATAAGACATGATTAAAGACCCAAATATTTTATTACTGGAAATGCCTGTGAAAGAAAATAGGATTGGGGAGGAGAAAGCTGGGAGCATCATGAAACAGTGATACAAGTCTGACTCCAAGGAAAGGAGAGAGGGGGTAAGGTGAGTAGAAGCTCTTGGACTTACGTACATTTTAATGAATGTTTAACAAGATCATTAGGGAGTCCTTGAGCCAAAGTAGGCCATCAGAAGAATCCTGTGTCTCCCAGAAATGAGCTTAGTGTCCCAGTTGTGCTTGGTCATTACCTAAAAGCAGCTCCTAGGAAACTTGATCTCTGAGGCAATGTGGCAGTGGATTTCAGAGCACAGTAACTGGGACTCTTGATCAGTTTTGTCCATGTAGGTAGAGGCCTACAAACCATATTTTCATGGACAATAAAGAAGAGGTGAATGAGGATATGGGGAGAAATTGGCAGTAAAGCATATCTAAAATTAAAGCAAAGAGTAGAGAGGAGACGATTATGAAGATTGAGCAGGGAAAATATTTTATGTGAGATGATATGGCATCACATGTTCTAGTTATTTATTAGGATATTGAGGATGTGAAAATGTTTACAGGTATTCACATATTGTCTACAGTGCAGTAATTGCAAACATAGCTGCTAGTAGATAATAAAAAAATAGTCTCATAATTGATGATAGGGCTTGAAGCCAAAGGTAAAGATGGAGGGCTTAGCTGGGCAAGGAGAGATAGTTTAACCTCCAAAACCAAAGTGAGAAAAATACAGAAGAGGAAATAAACGCTTTTAAAAGGAGAGGAGGGAAAACAAATCATCTTATGTAAATTAGGAAGCAAGACCATCTGGTGGAAGAAAAGTGAGGATGAGATCAAGTTAGGGTTGAGTCAAGATAATAAAATTTATTCCTCATGATGTTGAGGGCATCTGCTTGATACCAGCACTGGGTTGATGAAGGAATTTCTAGAAACCATGTGAATGAATATAGACAGAAATGTCCTTCAAAGGTTATGTGATTCTCCATGAAATGGTATATGATTCTCCAGTATTTGTCAGCCTGGGATCTCAAGGATGAGGATTAAAATGGTATATGATTCTCCAGTATTTGTCAGCCTGGGATCTCAAGGATGAGGATTAAAATTTGGGAAGGGCAGATAAGTAGAGAAGTCTAAAATGTTAATGACAATAGAAATGAAAAGACTCTAAATGTGAGAAGGCAAGTAAAAGTGTAACCAGAGTGGCAGACTCTCATAGTATAAATTTTAAAGCTTATAATAATTCAGAAAGTATTATTTTTTCTATAGTATTCTTTAACATCTTATTTATTCTTGAATACAGTCTATTATCTCCAGATTATAATAAAATTGGTAATAAATCACAATAAAACTTTATCATAATAAAAACTGAGTTCCTTAGTTTCATTTACTGCAAATACATAATTCTGTTTTTCTTAGGGGAACTGGAATTAATGAACTTTGTGATTTATGGATCTACGTGAAATATATATGTCATCCATCCACCTTCTTCTGTCCCTTCATTATGTAACCTACAAATAAAACATGTTTGGTTAAGAAGAAAATAGGGGGACTTGGGCCTAGAAAGGCAGTTTGTGATGTATCAGACAGTTGAAGATATATCCATAGTAGGTATTATCTGAGTAGCAGAACTAAAAATTAGTTTCATATGAACAAAGTAGAATAGATTTTACTGAAACAGCCAAGCTCAGGACATGGAACCCAAAAAGTTCATAAATAAATATTGATCCTCAATTTCTTTCAGCAGCCAGTCTTCTAAAGAGCATGAATCATGTCTTTATTAATTCTTATGTACTTAATAATATATTAATATAGCATATTATTTAACTAAACTTCTGTTCTGTGCCTGCCACTGTGCTAGACAATGGTGCTACAAGTGTGATCAAGATATCCTAAGTTTCTACCTTTGTGAATTTTGCCTTCTGTTGGGATCTTGCTTCTCCAAGGTAGTCCAAAGACTTGCATTACCTGGGACAAGTTATTGAAATGCAAAATCTGCTCCAAGGTAGTCCACAGACTTGCATTACTGGGATGAGTTATTGAAATGCAAAATCTGTGGCCACATCCAGACCCACTGAATCCAAATCTCCATTTTAATGAAGGTTCTGAGTGATTCAAATTCAGAGAAATGTTTGATAAGCACTGTTTAGTGAATGCCAGCCAGCTAAAACTATATTATATTGCTACAAATCCACTCCTAGGAGTACAGAAGTACCATGGACACACACAGAAAGACTGCCTGACTCAGAATAGGGTGCCAGAGAAAAGTAATCATTGACCCTTTACTCTGTGAAATTCTTTAATTTAGAAGACTTATTATTCATAATACACAAGAGCAAGAAAGTTCTGACTAGAAAACATTCCCAGTTTCCCATTCTGGTGTGGCTCTCTCCTTCTTCTTTGGCAAATTATTAGACATATGCTAGAATGTTGCAACTTTTAAACATTTTCTATAATCCATATTAATCTCTATCATGTTTTTTGTTTAAAGTCTATTTTACCTTATTGTTATATCATTCTATAACTTTTTTCACTTTATGCATCCTATGAGAAGTTATATTTTTTGTGGGTCATCTTCTAGTTATCTTCAGAAAGTTTCTGTTGCTACTAACATCTCTCAAAACATACAAATTAGTAAGTGTTTTCCAGAAGGTCAACTGTCAAGTTTCCCCTGTACCCATTTTATTTAATCCCTTCCCACATTAAGGTTTAGAACCCATTATAAGTCACCTCTGACAATAATCAGTTTTATATTTGCTTTTCTCTAGATCCTATGAAATCTTAACTAAACAATCCTATTAAAAATGGTTTGATGCAGGGACACCTGGGTAGCTCAGTGGTTGAGCATCTGCCTTTGGCTCAGGTTATGATCCCAGGACCCTGGGATCAAGTCCCACATCAGGCTCCCTGCCAGGAGCCTGCTTCTCCCTCTATGTCTCTGCCTCTCCTTGTGTGTCTCTCATGAATGAATAAATAAAATCTTTTAAAAAATGGTTTGATACAATAATGCTCTGATAAAAATCACTGCTGCTAGTAATAGTGACAAAAGTGTTATTATTGTAGTGATTATTACTTACATTTATAGAGAATGTTTTTTGCCAGACCATGTATTCTCCCATCCCAACTCATGACCCCATCGGGTATTTACAATTATTAGTCCAATTTTATCACTGAAACCAATACTCAGAGAGAGGTTAAATGCATTGCTTAACATTCCATAATTGGCAGAGCCCAAAATCACATCCAAATATGTTGAATCTCATCAGCTGACCTTGATGCCCCAACTATCCTGAGGAGGACATGAAAAAACAAGCAGTGTTAAACATGTTACCACTTATCTTATATTGGGAGGAAATCACTCAAGAAATCACATCTTTCACATACCCATGCAAATCTCTTGGATTTTTGAAATATTAGATCTTGGGGATTCTAATAAAATTTTATATTTCTGAATGGTTGAAATACATTTAGGAAAGAAATAGTTCTCTTTGGTCAAGTCAATGACCTTAGTAAAGAGAGGCCTCTTAGCATCTTTCTACATTTTAGTTTCTTGGTCTTTCAGCAAACCTGAGTGTTGTTCTACTGCAGTAATATCTACATTGGCTCTTTTGGTCCAGAATGCCTTGTTTATTTAGAAAATATATCACCTTAGCTATCTCATTTGCCTGAATTTCCAGCTATAAAAACACTGTGTGTGTTTTCCTACCTTTCCTCAAGCACTTCTAATAGCAAATCCTGAATTGATTGCAAATGATAAATGGCACGTTATGCATCAACCAAGCATACTTTTGATGATTTAGTTGGCTCTTGATTTTTCAAATCTTTTTCAATCTCCAAACTCTATTAAAGCAATAAAGCTTGATAAAGTGGCAATGAGCATGGCTCTCAGGAAACAACAAAGATCTATGAGGGAAAAAAAGAGTAAGAAGTTAGGGAAACTTTACCTCCCAAGGAGCAGAACAATAACTTTGCTATACAGAATACAGAGCTTCATATTATAATTATAGAATAGAATTCATGGGGCAGCCCAGGTGGCTCAACGGTTTAGCGCCACCTTCAATCCAGGGCGTGATTCTGGAGTCCCGGGATCCAGTCCCGCATCAGGCTCCCTTTATGGGGCCTGCTTCTGTCTCTGCCTCCCCCGCCCCACTCTCTCTCTCTCTCTCTGTCTCTATGAATAAATAAATAAATAAATAAATAAATAAATAAATAAATAAATAAAGTAAACAATTAAAAAAAAAAAGAATAGAATTCTACAAACCAAAATGGCCAATAAGAACAGAGGGTTGGCTGGGTTCCATTGAGGTGACCCTGACATCTGGTGGGACCTAACTAAAGATCTGTTTTTAACCTAAATGCTCAGTTGAATGTGTCACAATCTTAAAAATTAAAACTGATGAAACTATTCTATATGATAAATTTTCTACAAATACTGAAAATGATGCTTGGTTAATTTCTGACATTCATGAATGTTTTCATAACATTAATAACAGAATGAAATCGAGAGGGGGATCCATCTGTGCTTTGTTTTTTTCTCAAATCTCCAGTTCTACATGAAGATATATTAGTATGTGCCTAAGAACAAGTGCCTGATGTCTGGAGTATGGAAAGAAACAAAAGGATGGAAAACTTATAAAATGAAGGCAATATTGAACTATTTCCAAAAATCCTTTTTCTCCAGAAGTTTTTATTTAAACCATTTGTTGTTGAAAATATTTGAAAAACCTTCTCCTTCAAGCATGTTATGAGAATTAATGTGTGTGCATCTCATAAATCTAGAACTTTGTAGAATGCATCTCATAGCAGGGATAAGGCTCAGCAAGTCTCTCAGTATGGTCTTAACTCCAAAAGAACCATAGCAAATTAACATAAAACTTCACATATAGTTTTCAAATTTAGCTTTGAAAATAGAGATGTAAATAGATAGATGTTAATAGATTAACTCATGAGTTAATTATCTCAACATAAGGATTCAGCTTTGAATCCCTTAATGTCAATATCAAAATTAAGAATAAACTATGAAAAAAATTTTAAATATTACAATAATTAACTAAGAACAATGTATTTGTCATATGGTATGATCACTCAATATTTGAGTGATCATTTTGCAAAACTTTGAAGTACAAGGTAATGGATATAAGAAGTTTTCATTCAAAAGGGTAGTTTCAAAATCATATAAAATTGTTTACTTTAGTAGGAGACCTAGAAGAAGATGGAAGAAACTAAGGGTTAGCCACTGTAAAGGAGTTGGTAAAAATGTGGCCCTATTTTTTCTAACATTTCTTATTTGGGGTCTTCTACATCCCAACCATTCAAAAGGTGTCTCTTTGTCTATTCAACAACTCAGGAGATGAGCTGATTGGGGAAAGGAGGGAAGAAAGAAAGAAGGAAAAAAAGGAGGACTTCTTTTTTATTTGAATCTCTTAGGAACTTTGCATTTAGAAACTCAGCAATTTGAAGCAACATTATAGCTAGTTTGGTTGGTGTTCTTTGTTCTGGCTTGAAGCAGTTATGCACTTAGCAAAAACTAGTATCTATTTTTACCAAAGCATTCCTGTGAACTTGGTAGGAATTATGGAGACCAATGAGAAATTGAAACACAGTTCTTGGGATGCCTGGGTGGCTCAGCTGTTGAGCATCTGCCGTTGGCTCAGTGTGTAGTCCCAGAGTCTCTAGATAGAGTCTGGCATTGGGCTTCTTGCATGGAGCCTGCTTCTCTCTCTGCCTGTGTCTCTGCCTCTCTCTCTCTCTCTCTCTGTGTGTGTGTGTGTCTCTCATGAATAAATAAATAAATAATCTTAAAAAAAAAAAAAAAAAAAAGAAAGAAACACAGTTCTTAACCCCTAAGAACTTACAGCAGGAAAGGAAAATAAAAGCACAACCAAATACATAGTAATACATGATAATAAGTAGAAAATGCCATAAAAGAGTACCCAAAATGTGCTTTGATTGTTCAGAGATTAACACAAATGGATTAAGAATTTAAGGTTATATCATAGGATTGAATACAATGAAATCACGAAAAAGAATACTGTGTACCACAAATGTATGTTTACAACAGAAGTATTTCTGTGATGTATTGTCAAATAAAATAAAGTTTCAAAAATAAGAACTTATTTATAATTCAATCTATTAATAAAAGATACATGTATTTGTCGACACTGCAATCCAGTGTGAATTTAGCTATAAAAAATGGTCAAGGTCTAGAAGAATATTCTCCACAGGTTTAATGGTAGATCTGTCTAAATAGTAGGGCTTGACCAAAATGGCCCTAAATTCTCTTTAACTTAACTAAACTTCAGACAGGTTTCTTCCTGACTGTAGGCCCCTTTTTAAGAACTCCCTTTTCTTAGAGCCCTTACTTTAGAAAATTTACAATTATAAATTCTTTTCCTGCCTCTTAGAAATGTAAATCTCCCGCTAGCTTCTTGCAAGTTTTATGACCTAGGAATATCTTTCTCAAGAACCTGGGAACCATCCCTTTGAAATGTGGTAATCAAGAAAAATAGAGACCCTACCTGAGTGTGTGTGGGAGGCTCCAACTGGAGCCTAAGAGGGTAGGGAGAGATACTCTCTCTCAGTGTCTGTGGGAGGGTAGGAGCATAATGTCCAATTAGCAAACACAGATGGCCTCATCCCATTGACCTTTTTTTTTTTTTTAAATTTATTTTTTATTGGTGTTCAATTTACTAACATACAGAATAACCCCCAGTATCAGAAAGGGAGACAGAACGTAAAGACTGCCATTGACCTTTTAACACATCCAGTCCACTGCTTCAAAATCTCCTGACTTTGTTTCAACAAAGTTTAGTACAAATTCTCTCAGTTATTATAATAGTCTTGACCCGTGTTACAAATCTTGAATAGTCTTCTTTTCCTTATTTAATTCTGTATTATGCAGTTTTTTCTTTGACAGATTTCAGATATATATTTTTATAACTGTAATTTTTAAAATGTTATAAGTATCCTGAAGTATCATTTGCAGCAACAAAAAAAACAAAAAACAAAACAAAAAAAAAAACCTCAAAAGGGAAGGAAAAACAAAGCAAAAACCTCTTGCTTTGGTGATATTGCCATTGAAATTCACCAGAAAACATTTATTTACCTTTTGAGTTTAACACAAGAGTTTTCTGTTTAGATTCTTCAACTCATGTAGCATTTGTGTACCTAGAAAATACATGTTTTCTCTTAGAGATTCCACTAGTATTTACTCTCCAAATTCCTCCTAGCAATTACTCCTTTCAGCGTTCCTTTTTTCTTGTGTTTTCATTTTGTTTTGCAATTGAAATTGTCCCTTGACAAATGCTATAAACCACAATCCCTTACTCATTTGATATTTAACAAGAGCAACAAAAATCTAGTTTTGTGATATATATGCTAAAAGTAGGATGAATGAAAGTAAGTTTTATGCATTATTTTACTAGAACTGTAACCTTTAAATCTAATCCCCAAATCTCCATTGCTTAATGCAGATTCATTTTCCTAAACAATGAAATCTTTATATCTCCCATCGGTCATAAAAACATCTTCCAATTATCACTTTTCTTCCCTGGTCCATGTCACTCACTTTGTGGTTGATAATACTGCAAATCAAATAGCAATCAGAATAATGATCTGCCACCGGTTAGAGTCATAGTTGGTGCTACATATTGTGAAAGATTGTTCACACTAATCAACTAATAATGACATTGCTGCTTCCATCATGCTAAACAAAATTCCCTCAGTTGTGCAACACAATTACTACTAATAACCTGTGAAACCTTTGTGTGCTTAAGAAGACTGTTTTAGAGATCATCTGGAGACTTATCAGAGAATAAACCAGGGAAGATAGAATCTACCAGATGGAGATTACTCTTTAGTAATTAACTAGACATTGCTCCTTTGGGTCCATAACATTTTCTAACATCATGAGGCATTTCCTTCAGAATAATGATGCATCTATATTAATATATTAGATCGGGAGCAGCTAGGAGATAGTGTTAAATATTAAACATTTCATACATGAATTATATTATTAATAACCTTTCTTTAGTTTTTAAAAAAAGGTATGCTAAAGTGACAGTCAATAAACAAACTTAGAGGCATTAATATTAAAGGACAACCAATGAATTCAGACTCATGACAAAATGGGTATTTGTTCATTTCTCAAGAGAGACATACCTTCATGATTATTAATATAGTGGTTAGAGATTTACTTTGAAATGGAAAAGCTGAAAATACCGTGAGTAGAGTTAAAACAATGAGTTACACGTTCAAAGCATTGGAATTCACCACCTT
Source organism: Canis aureus (assembly GCF_053574225.1). Lineage (NCBI taxonomy): Eukaryota > Metazoa > Chordata > Mammalia > Carnivora > Canidae > Canis > Canis aureus. The sequence continues at coordinate 17,823,412 of NC_135642.1, read as the reverse complement.
AGGGAACTATTCTCTTCCCATGTGGGTACCAGGCTGTTCAGAGGTGTGAGGTTAGATGACAAATGAGCCGTGACATCTTCTATGACACAGACATTGTACATCTTGTTTCAGGAAACATTTAAGAGGAGGGGGAGAAATCTTTCAGAGGTGGTGAGAGTTTCGTTAGGTTAAAGAAGCCATCCCTCCATTTGTCACTGTTAAAATTTGTGGTGAAAAGCGTAAAAACACATTTAGGTTCAAGCTGAATGATTTCTGACAGGCTGACAGACAGCTGCGTTTTGCTGGTTTTGAAATGCAGATTTAGGGCAATACAGTGTGGTGTCATTATTTCAGACCTTATAAGGCATTTTTTCTAAGTGACAGCTGGTTGCTTCAAGGTCATTTTACTAATGGCCCAAGGTCAGGGCCTCAGTGACACATGAAGCTTTGCAGTGTTAATTAACCCTTTAATACTGGCAAGGAGTTTGCATATATCCTAATCACAATTACTTGGAATATTGTATAGGAATTTTAAATTTAATTATCAAAAGTATTCCACAAGGAGATAATAAAGACTTAAGCAAATCTGCCTCAAGGAAAACCACATTAGAGATGATGGAAAAGTGTTTGAAACATAACTGTTTCACCAAAGGTATTTACTAAAGGCCAGATACTGGTGACTTAACTGAATTGCTACATTCACTTCTTTACAGCAATCATAGAAAGAGGTAGCATATCTTCCCTAGAGAGTAGAAACGAAGCCTTGCAATCTTAGGCGGTTTGTCAGAGCATCTTGCAAGTTGGAGTGTGGTCCTTGGGCCAGAGGCATGAGAATCACCTGATAGTTTGTTAGAAATGCAGAATCCCAGGAACTCCCATAAATCTACTGATTCAGAGCTAATTTGAACAAGATTCCCAAGGGATTGGTATGCACTTAGGTTGGACAGTAACTCCTGGGACACATAGCTAGTAAGTAAATGACAGAGTCGGCTTTCAGATCCAGTTTGGTTTAGCAACATAGGAATCCCATTCTTTTTTCCTAATGCATGTCCTTTGTTACATGTTTTATTGTTTTTCTTACGTTTGTTTTGTTGTTTTTATGAAACTGTTCTTCAGGAGCACCTGAGTGGCTCAGTTGGTTAAGCATCCACCTGCAGCTCAGGTCATGATTTCAGGGTCCTGAGATTGAGTCCCACATCAGGCTCCTTGCTCAGTGGGAAGCCTGCTTCTCCCTTTGTCTGCCACTGGCCCTGCCTGTGCTCTCTCTCTCTCTTGCTCTTGCTCTCTTTCTCTCTCAAATAAATAAAATCCTTAAAAAAAAACTGTTCTAAAAAACAAAACAAAACAAAAACCTGTTCTTCAGTGAGGCATGAACTGGAAGCATGTTATGCAGCATCAAGACTAGTTCAATTTTAGATTTTTTCAGATTCTTTTTCTTCTCTCCACTACCAAATTTTGATGCTATAGTTATCTGCAATCAGTGAAAAATAGAGTTAGACTTAGGAACTAGAGGTTTAAAATATAACTGTACCAAGTAATTTGCATATTACTTATAAAGATTGCATGTGCAGGTTTGCGTCTGCATAGGGCAGGGCCACAATTATAAACACAAGGAAATAAAATATTAATGTTAATATTTTCATGTATACCATTGAATGGGATGTAGGAGATATTTGGAAGTTGAAACCATAGAAAAATTTCTTATATTTCCACAGTTGTTACTGTGTGCTTCATGTTTTCTTAGCAGTCATGGTATCTTTATTTCTTTTTCTTTTTCCTCTTATTTCCTCTTCCCTTTCTTCCCCCAATTCTGTTTATAAATTTGAGAAATAGTCTCCATTCCTATTTACATACAGGTCCGAAGAACTTAGCTTTCTATATGAAACTGTAAGAAATACATTTCATACATATAAGCCTCCTAGTCTATGGTGTTTTTGTTGTAGCAGCCCAAACAGACTAAGACAGAAGTCAAGTGTCTTATTCTAATCTCAATTAACTCCAAGGAGTGATTATTTTTATAACTAAAACATATTGGATTCTCAGCTTAAGTAGCTTCAAAAGGGCAAAACACAGAGCCATCACAAATTTAAACCCAAAATATATCTGATATCTTTTCCATTTTTTTTTCATCTGTAAAAGCTTCCTGCTTTTGATCTGCCTCTCTGAAGATTGCCCATTCTCTCAGATCCACCTTACCATCTTAAACCCATCTTCTTCTGCTGGTCTTTCTCACTAAAACTCTGCCTCAGACAAGTGCTTAACTCACCTTTCTTTCCTTATCACTTGCTGCTTTGGACACTGATTTTTTTTTTTTTTTTACATTTGATTGTATTTTATTTATGCTTTTCCAAAGAAGGGACTAAATCCTTAAAGAGCAGAAACCTCATACCTCTTTTGGTCACTCACAGTAATGTGTGGGGCTAGAAACTCAGAATGTACAGCTACTTATTGAAAAGGAAAATATTTCCAAGCTATAAGACGTGGTTATAAAGAGAAAGTAAGTTCTTTCATCATGTGATTATTCAGAAAACAGTGACATCTTTCTTGTTGTCCTTTGTTACTAGGCACTTAGAACGTCCATTAAAAATGGTTATTAATGGCTTGCGATATTAGAAAAATGTTCTGGTCAAGTAGTGTAGAGAAAAGGAATAGAGTTATGGCTTTACTTCTTACCAACTCCATGACTTGAACAAATTTCTTAACATTTCCAAACCTCAAATGAATTATATACAATGGTGCTACGGTGCTACCATTATGTGGTTTTTCTGATGTTAATTACTTAGTGTATTGTGAAAAGTGGTCACTCAATGTGTATTTTTGTCAAACTGTGTTCAAGTTCATTGAATACTGTAAAATAAACCTTCATGATAAGTGAAATGTCCAAGTGAGCTAGGAAAAATCTAATAGGTGCTGTTTATTTAGTTGTTAATATGAGTCAGTGTTAGATAATTTAAACAATAATGCTTCTTATAACTAAAAAAAATTGAGTCTTCATAGCAATATTATGAAGTAATAATTTATTATGAAGTAGTTAATTTTATAGATGAGGAATTGAGTTTAAGTAACTTGCTCAAGGCCATAGACTTAGTGAACTTAACCAAGCAATATTTATGGGTGTTTAAACATAAAAGAAATTTTATTTCTGTTTCCTACTGGCCCTTTAAACAGTTTCAGTGGACATAGTCCTTCCACTGCCCCAGGAGAAAAAGTTGGACATAAATGAGATTTTGTGGTCACTTGTGGTTAGTAGATAGTCCAGGCCAATTTATTTCACAATTAAATTATTAAATTTATTAATTAAATTTATTAATTAAAGGTGTCCATTTCCATATAATCAGTAAAGCTTCCAACCTGATCAAAGGTAAGCTTCTTTCTATTTTCTCTGGCTACAGCCAGTTACCTCAAGGAAGGAGCTGTGGTCAGCATCATCTCTCTTGTCACTTACTTTCCTACTATATAGCTACAACTTTAAACTCCTTCAAGATAGTAAGAAATGAGTTGAAGGAAGATAGTTAAAGGGTATAAGAGAATTATTTTTTGACTGGTTCCCTTGCAAGTTGGCTTTCTTCTTTCTGGTCTGGGCAATGTTTAAAGGTCCTTTTTTGGTCTTCTACTTCCATAGTGCCTTTGGAGATAACCTCTACCACTCCCACATGCCTTTGTTGATGTTTTGTTACCTACAGTTTCCTAAATCTGGGGCAAGTACACTCTATTCTGTAGGTCACTGACTCTTCTCAGACTCTAAGAATCTAGACACCTAAATCATTATTAGCTGTGCCGATTCTATGTTGTGTAGGCTTATCCTAGTACATCAAACTCTCCTTCACATTACCATCAAAGCTGCTAACTAGCTTTTACTTGAGCTACATGCCCCCCAGGAAGACATTAACTTGATGTGTCTTATAAATACTTGGGATAGGGATCCCTGGGTGGCGCAGTGGTTTAGCGCCTGCCTTTGCCCCAGGGCGTGATCCTGGAGACCCGGGATCGAATCCCACGTCAGGCTCCCGGTGCATGGAGCCTGCTTCTCCCTCTGCCTGTGTCTCTGCCTCTCTCTCTCTCTCTCTGTGACTATCATAAATAAATAAAAATTAAAAAAATCTTTAAAAAAAAAAATAAATAAATAAATAAATAAATACTTGGGATACATTGCAAACTCTTTGAATGGTCCTGCTAAAGACTCTCTCACTATGCTTAAGGTGAAAGGTACCTATTCCCACCTCTTTTGTGTGTCTGTGTGTGTGTGGGTGTGTGTGTGTGTGCATGAGGCCAATTAGGGGAGGGGGTGTGTTAACAGCATATCAGCAGCTTTATCCAAAATGATCTTCATAAAAATCCCTTATACCACCCTCTTTACCACATCCACTCTACAACATCACAACACTTTTATAAAATTAATGGATGTACACTTGAAAAGCTGCCAAGCTATTTTAGGCCGAATTATGCACTTTATATATGGGTGATCACTTCCTTTGAAAAAGACAGTGTAAAGCATGGAGTTTAAATTAATTCCACATGTGTCTATGGTCATACAGTCTCCACTTTGTAGAGGAAATTAGGTCAAAGGATAGTTTGACTGAATTATTCAGTTTAGGTTCAAAGTGATTCTGAAATATATGTATCATTTAACCAGTTGAGAAGGCAGTAATGATTCCTTTTTGTATCCCCTTTGGTCAAATTGTACTTTCTTATTCCCAGCCCCATTATATAACTAGAAACAATATTCTTCAAAGTGGTCAATAGCAGGAATTGCAGAAATGGAATCTCCCAAAACACAAGATTTTAGAAGTGTGAAAATACCAAAAGACAAAAGCTACAAGACTTATAAATTAGATAGTAATACTAGAAAATTGGCTGCATTCTTGAGAAAGACTACATGGATGAATCCATGACTGTGACAGAGAGAATATAGAGAAAGAAAAAAAGTAGAAGAAAATATACAATGAAGCATTTAGGATAGTATTTTAAGCTACAGAAAATAATTCATTTTTATGTAATTAATATGGCAGATGCTGAGGGCATTAAAAATAAGAACAAATAATGATATAGGGTGCCTGGGTAGCTCAGTTGGTAAAGCATCCAACTCTGATTTCAGCTCAGTTCATGATCTCAGGATTGTGAGATCGAGTTCTGTGTCAGGCTCTGTACTGGGCATGGAGCCTGCTTAATTAAGATTTTCTCTCGCCCTCTACCCCTTCCTCCACTGTTAAAAAAAAAAGAAAGAAAAAAAACAAATAATGATGTAAAAATTTCCCTAGAACTTCTGAAACTAGCGAATTTACAAAAATAGCAGGTAAAGGTTGGATAAAAGAACTAAAGTATTGGAAGAAGAGGAAGAAAAAGACTGACATGTTTGTACACTTGTGCATAATCAAGAAGGAATAATGGCACCACTTCAGAACTTCAGAGAGTTGGCTCACATTTATTTATTTTTCTTTTAAATTTTTTTTAATTTTAATTTTTTATTTAAATTCAATTTACTTAACATATAGTGTATTATTAGTTTCAGGGGTAGAATTTAGTGATTCATCAGTTGCATATAACACCCAATGCTCATTATAACAAATGCCCTCCTTAATGCCCAAGAATCAATTACTCCTTCCCTAGCCACCTCCCCTCCAGCAACCCTAAGTTTGTTCCCTAGAGTTAAGAGTCTTTTATGGTTTGCCTCCTTCTCTGTTTTTATCTTATTTTATTTTCCTTCCCTTCCTCTATGTTCATATGTTTTATTTCTTAAATTCCACATATGAGTGAAATCTTATATTTGTTTCTGTGACTGACTTATTTCACTCAGCATAATACCCTCTAATTCCATCCACATCTAATGCAAATGGCAAGATTTCATTCTTTTTGATAGCTGAGTAATAATCCGGTGTGTGTGTGTGTGTGTGTGTGTGTACACACACCACATCTTCATCCATTCATCTGCCAATGGACATCTGGGCTCCTTCCATAGTTTAGCTTTTGTTGACATTGCTGCTATAAATATCAGAGTGCAAGCATCCCTTGAAATCACTATTTTTGTATCCTTTGGATAAGTATCTAGTAGTGCTATTTCTAGGTCATAGAGTAGTTCTATTTTTAGCGTTTTGAGCAACCTCCAAACTGTTTTCCAGAGTGGCTGCAAGAGATGGCTCACATTTAATCCAGGACAATCCTCTGTAGGTTTGCATTCAATATGCTTAAATCATTCAGTGTCTGGAACTAAGCAAATGGAAAAAGCTCCATTTATGTTTCTTTCTTTCTTTTTTTTTTTACATTAAAATTTTTTTTTTATTGGAGTTCAATTTGCCAACATTTAGCAGAACACCCAATGCTCATCCAGCCAAGTACCCCCCCTCAGTGCCTAACTCTAGAAATGAACAAGGGGTAGTGGAAAGGGAGGTGGGCATGGGGTTGAAGTGACTGGGTGATGGGCTCCATTTATGTTTCTATTACAATTTTGGAATCACTGCACTGAGCATTTCTTCAAGAAATATTTTTTTTATTCTTTTCCCCTCATCATCTTCCTTATGCTGGCTAAGAGACATTTTTATATAAGACTTCCCCATGATTTTCATATTTGGGCTCACATATTAAAAATATTTGTAAAGAGCAGCTTCATGTTTTTTTTTTTCAATTTAATTCTTCATTTAAAATTATATTTATTTATTAAATAATTTTTATTTGAGTATAGTTGACAAACAATGTTACATTTGTTTCAAGTGTGCAACATAGTGATTCAACAAGTTTGTATATTATGCTATACTTACCACAAGTGTAGCTGCATCTATCACCATACAATGCTATTAAAATAACATAGACTATATTCCTTTTGCTGTGCCCTTTATTCCCATGACTTATTAATTCCATAATTGGAAGACTATTTCTCCCATTTCTCTTCACCTAATTTGCCCAACCTCTTATCCTTTTCCCCTGGCAACCATTAATTTGTTCTCTGTATTGATAATTCTGATTCTTTTTTTATTCTTTTTTTTAGATGCCAAATTTTAGTGAAATCAAATGGTATTTGTCTTTCTCAATCTCAATTTATTTCACTTAGCATAATATCCTCTATGTCCATCCATGTTGTCACAGATGGCATGATCTCATCCTTTATATGGCTGTGTAGTATTCCATAATGTGGAATGCCCAAGGAGGGCATTTGATGTAATGAGCACATTACAAATCAAATGTAATTTGATGTAATACATACACACACATGCACCCCACATCTTCCTTATCCATTCATCTATCAATGGATACCTGGATAGCTTCCATATTTTGGCTACTATAAAAATGCTGTAGTAAATACAGGATGTATATACCTTTTAGAATTAGTGTTCTCATTTTCTTTGGGTAAATACCTGGTAGTGAAATTACTGGATTATATGGTATTTCTATTTTTAATTTTTTAAGGAACCTCCATATTGTTTTCCACAGTGGCTCTATCAATTTGCATTCCCACCAAGCATCATGATCCTCTTTTCTCCACATCCTCACCAACACTTGCTATGTCTTGTCTTTTATATTTTAGCCATTCTGACAGATGTGAGGTGATATCTAAATTGTTTCAATTCCTTATTTGTAATGGGACATAATTGACATATAACATTATATTAGTTTCAGTTATACAACAAAATGATTTGATATTTGTATGTATTGCGAAATGGTCACCACAGTAATGGAAGGCTATTTGGCATCTATTATCATACATAGTTACAAAATGTTTTTTACTTGTGATGAGAACTTATAAGATCTTTTCTTTTAGCAACTTTCAAATATATATCACAGTATTATTAAGTATAGTCACCCTCTTGTACTTTATATCCCTGTAACTTATGTATTTTATAACTAGAAGTTTGTACCTTTTGACCTTGGTCATCCATCTCCTCCAATTTCTGCCTCTTCTTTCTGGCAAGCACCAATCTATTCTGCATGTCTATGAGCTTATTATTTTTTTCTTTTTTGTATTCCACATGTAAGTCAGATCATATTGTATTTGTCTTTCACTGACTTATTTCACTAAATTAATGCCCTTACGGTCAATGCATGTTGTCACAAATGGCAAGATTTCATTCTTTTTTATGGCTTAATAATATCACATTGTATATATATATTTTTCTTTATCCATTTTCTTTATTCACCCATTAGTGGATACTGAAGTTGCTTCCATCTCTTGAATATTATAAATAATACTGCAATGAACATCAGAGTGCATACATCTTTTCAAGTAAGTGTTTTTGTTATCTTAGAGTAAATACCCATAAGTGTAATTGCTGGATCATATTGTAATTCTAATTTTAATTTTTGGTGAACCTCCATACTGTTCTGAATGTGTAGTAGCTGAATGTAGCAGCTGAACCACTTTAGAATCCCACCAATAGTGCACACAAGAATCTCCTTTTCTTTACATCCTTGCCAATACTTGTTGTCTCTGGTCTTCTTGATAATAGTCATTTTAACAGGTGTATAGTAATATCTCATTGTGGTTTTTGTATGCATTTCCCTGATGATTATAGATGTGAGCAGGTTTTCAAGTACTTGTTGACCATTTGTATGTCTTCTTCACATACTCTGCCCATTTTTTAATTAGATAGTTTGCTCTTCTATTTATCTGCATGAGTTATTTAATTTAATTTAAATCTTATTTTATTTTTGAACTTGGAAAATTTTTATGCAGCATAGTCATTCCAGCAGCTTCTAATCTGACATACTCAATATTATAGGAATGATATCTATGTCTTATTTTAAATCATATTATCTTAATTTTCTTGAAGTATATAAAGATTAGTATGTTATATTATTATATTATATAGATTTACATGATATTTATTTCTTTTTTAACATTTTTATTTAATTTCCAGTTGGTTAACATACAGTATAATTAAGCAAGGGAAACAAAAGCAAAAATAAACTATTGGGACTTCATCAAAATAAAAAGCTTCTGCATAGCAAAGGAAACAATCAACAAACTAAAAGACAAGCTATGCAATGGGAGAAGATATTTTCAAATGATGTATCTGTAAAGGATTGGTATCCAAAATCTATAAAGAACTTATCAAACTCAACACCCTCCCCCCAAAAAATAACCCAGATAAGAAATGGGCAGAAGATATAAACAGACGTTTCTCCAAAGAAGACATCCAATGGCTAACCAACATATGAAAGGATGTTCAACATCATTCATCATCAGGGAAATACAAATCAAAACCACAATGAAATACCACCTCACACCTGTCAGAATGACTAAAATTAACAAGAAACAATAGGTGTTAGTGAGGATGTGGAGAAAGGGAACCCTCTTGCCAGATCTAGGGAATTGAAACCTGTGGGTGGAGTGAGGCTCAGTAATCTGTTGTAAAGATTCCTCCAGGTGGGGGCCCCTGGGTGGCTCAGTCTGTTAAGGGTCTACTTTTGGCTCTGGTACTGGTATCAGGCCCCAATGAGGGGGGGCCCTGCTTAGTGGGGAGTCAGCTCCTCCCTCTCCCTGCCGTTCCCCCTGCCTGTACTCCCTATCAAGTAAATAAATAAAAATCTTTAATTAAAAAAAAAAAGAAAGGGAATCCTCTTGTTGGTGGGAATACAAACTGGTGTAGCCACTCTGGAAAATAGTATGAAGATTCCTGAAAAACTAAAATTTAGAACTACTCAATGATCCAGCAATTACACTATTGAGTATTTACATAAAGGATACAAAAATACTGATTTGAAGGAATGCATGCACCCTGATGTTTATAGCAGCAATATCAACAAGAGCCAAATTATGGAAAGAGCCCAAATGTCCAACAACTGATGAATGGATAAAGATGTGGTGTGTGTATATACATATGATGGAATATTATCCAGCTATCAGAAAGAATGAAATCTTAGCATTTTCAACAATGTGGATGGAACTAGAGGATATTATGCTAACTGAATTAAGTCAATCAAAGAAAGAAAAATACCATATGATTTCACTCATATGTGGAATTTAAGAAACAAAGCAGATGAACATGTAAGTTCTTTGTATATTTTATATATTAACCACTTATCAGATATATGGTTTGTAATACTACCATTTCATAGGCTGCCTTTTCATTCTATTGTTGGTTTCTTTTTTATTGATGTTGATGATACTTTTCTTTCCTGTGCAGGAGCATTTAGTTTAGTTTAGTTATTTAGTTGTTTTGTTTTGTTCATTTGTTTAGTTTTGCTTTTGTTGCCTTGGCATTGGGTGTCCATTCCGAAATGCCTTTGCCAAGATGAATGTCAAAGACTCCACCTTTGTTTTTGTTTTTGTTCTTGTTTTTTAGGATATTTATAGTTTCAAGACTTAAATTCAAATCTTTAAGCCATTTAGAGTTCATTTTTATTTATGGTGTAACATACTGGTTCAGTTTCATTCTTTTGCATGTAGTGGTCCAGTTTTCCCAATGCCACTTTTTGAAGAAACCGTCTTTTCCACATTTTATGTTCTTACCTCATTTGTTGTACATTAATTAATTATATAAGCATGGGTTTGTTTCTGGGCTCTTTCTTCTTTTCCATTGATCTATGTGTGTTTGTATATTGTTCTGATTACCAAAGCTTTGTAGTATAGTTAAAAATTGGAATGTCATGCTTTCTCAAGATTGCTTTGGCTATTTAGGATCTCTTGTGGTTTATGCAAATTTTAGTATTATTTATTTTAATTCTGTGAAAAATGCTTTTGGTATTTTGATAGAGGTTGTATTGAATCTGTGTATTGCTTTCTGTAGTATAAACATTTTAACAATATGTGTTCTTCAATCCCTGAGCATTGAATATCTTTCCATTCATTTCTGTCTTTTTAAAGTTACCATGATTGACATATTTTTCAGTGTATAGCTCTTTCACATTTCAATTAAATTTATTCCTAGGTATTTTATTCTTTTTGATGCAATTGTCAATGGGATTATTTTCTTAATTTATTTCTCTCATAGTTTATTATTAATATATAGAAACACATATTTTTGTATATTGATTTTTTATCCTGCAACTTACAGAGTTTATTGATTAGTTTTAACATTTTTGGGATGGAGTCTTTAATGTTTTCTATATAATATAATCTGAAAATAGTGATAGTTTTACTTTTTTCTCTTTGACTGGGATGCTCTTTTATTAGTTTTCTTGCCTAATTGCTTTGGCTAGGACTCAAATACTTCAATAAATATGGTGAGTGGGCATCCTTTTCTTGTTTCTGATCTTGAAGGATAAACTTCAACTTTTAACTACTGAGTGTGACGTTGGCTGAGGGCTTGTATAGGCCTTTATTTTGTTGAAATTTTTATCATTAATTAATTCTTAAGATTTGTCAGATGCTTTTTCTGCATCTGATGAGATGATCATATAATTTGTATCCTTTATTTTGTTATTGTCACATGTCACATTGATGGATTTGTGACTGTTAAACATGCTATTCTTACATGCATGCAATAAACCCCACTTAATGAAATAAGTCAATCAGAGAAGGACAAACATTATATGTTCTCATACATTTGGGGACTATAAATAATAGTGAAAGGGAATAGAAGGGAAGTGAGAAGAAATGGGTAGGAAATATCAGAAAGGGAGACAGAACATAAAGACTCCTAACTCTGGGAAACGAACTAGGAGTGGTGGAAGGGGAGGAGGGTGGGGGTTTGGGGGTGAATGGGTGACGGTCACTGAGGGGGGCACTTGACGAGATGAGCACTGGGTGTTATTCTGTATGTTGGCAAATTGAACTCCAATAAAAATAAATTTATTATTTAAAAAATCCCACTTAATTTACTGTTGTATTCAATTTTCTAATATTTTATTGAGGATCATTAAATTTGTCTTCTTCAGGAATCTTGGCTTTTCATTTTCTTGTGTCATCTTTGTTGAGCTTTGGTATTAGGGTAATGCTGGCCTCATAAAATGAGTTTTGGAAGTATCTATCCTCTTTTTTTTTTTTTTTTTGGAAAAGTTTGAGAAGTATTAGTATTAATTCTTCCTTTTTTTAAAAGATTTTATTTATTTACTCATGAGAGACACAGAGAGAGAGAGAGAGGCAGAGACACAGGCAGAGGAAAAGCAGGCTCCATGCCAGGAGCCCAATGTGGGACTCGATCCTGGGTCTCTAGGATCATGCCCCGGGGTGAAGGCAGCACTAAACTGCTGAGCCACCCAGGCTGCCCAGTATCAATTCTTCTTTAAATGTTTGGTTGATTACCATTAAAGCCATGCAGTCCTTCACTTTTATGTACAGCTTTTTTTTTTTAATTTTTATTTATTTATGATAGTCACACACAGAGAGAGAGAGAGAGAGAGAGAGAGGCAGAGACACAGGCAGAGGGAGAAGCAGGCTCCATGCACCGGGAGCCCGACGTGGGATTCGATCCCGGGTCTCCAGGATCGCGCCCTGGGCCAAAGGCAGGTGCTAAACCGCTGCGCCACCCAGGGATCCCTATGTACAGCTTTTTATGTGTCAGTCAAAACTCAAAAAAGTGGCTTTACAAAATGAACAAAAGTTCTGAAAAGATATCTCATCAAAGAAACTAAATAAATGGCAAGTAAGAATATGAAAAAATTATTAATATCTTATATTAAGAAATGGAAAATTATACCACATGATACTACTATACACCGTTTTGAATAGCTAAAATAGAAAACACTGACAACTTCATATGCTAGAAAAGATGTGTAGCAACAGAAACTTTCATCCATTGCTGGTGGACGTGCAAAATGGTATAGCTACCTTGAAATATAGTTTGGAATTTTCTTGCAAAGTTACATAGGCTTACCATACACTCCAATAATTGTGTTCCTAGATATTTATCCAAATGAGTTGAAATTTTATGTCTATAAATATATCTGTACACAACCTGTTTATAGCAGACACATTCGTAATTTTTAAATGCTGTAAACAACCAAGATCCTCTTTTTTTTAAGATTTTATTTGTTTATATGTGAGAGAGGCAGATATAGTGAGAGAGAGCATGGGTGGGGAGGAGAGGGAGAAGCAGGCTCCCCACTGAACAGGGAGCCTGATGTGGGGCTCAATCTCAGGATCCTGGGATCATGTCCTGAGCTGAAGGCAGACGCTTAACCAACTGAGACACCCAGGTTCCCCCTTAAGATCTTCTTTAAAAGTTAAATGGATAAACAAACTCTGATGAATTCATAGAATGAAATATTATTCAGGAATAAAAGGAAATGAGCTATCAATCTACCTAAAGAACATAGAGAAAACTTCATTGCATTTTACTAAGTCAAAGAAGCTAGTCAGAAAAGTGTACATGCTGTATGAATTCAACTATATAGAATTCTGGAAAAGCAAAACTGTAGAAACAATATAAAGTTCAGTGATTTACAGTGTTCTAGAGTAGGAGGAGAGGGATTAATAGGTGAAGTAAAGGGTATTTTGGGAACAGTAAAACTATTCTGTGTGACACTATAATGGTGGCTATATGACACTAGGCATTTGCCAAAATCCCTGGTACTGTACAACAAAGAGTAAACTCTGTTGTAAAGTATAGACTTTAGTTAATAATAATGTATAAATATTGGTTCATTAATTATAAAAAACATAACACATTAATGAAAGGTATTAATAATAGGGCAAATAGTGAGCAGGGGAGAGAGAAGGTATATGGAAAATCTTATTATCTGCTTAGTTTTCTGTAAACCTAAAATGTCTGAAACACTAAGTCTATTAATTTTTAAAACATATTTAAAAAAACAAGAGATGCTGTACTGGGAAAATATTAAAAAGCCAAAATATGGCTTCCATATTTTATTGGAAGCCATTGATTATAAATAAAAATTGTGAATAACACTGTAAAATTATATATAAAAAATAAGATATAACAGATATCAGCCTAGAACAATTTAGTGTAGGAAAACATAATCCTTTATGCTTTTTAAAAAATATTTTATTTATTTATTTGAGATAGAGTGAGAGCTAGTGAGAGAGCATGTGTGGAGGTGGGAGGAGGATAGGAGAGAGAGAGAGAGAAGCAGGCTCTTCTCTGAAAAGGGAGCCGATGCAGGGCTTGATCCCAAGACCCTGAGATCATGCCCTGAGTGGAAGGGAGATGCCTCACCGACTGTGCAATGCTGATGCCCTCCCTTTGTGTTTTTGACAGCTATTAAGACAGTGTGTGTCATTTAGGATACTTTTTATTGGCAAACCAAATTTGTGTAAAGTTTATGAAAAGCTACCATCAAACATAATAAGAAATAATAATGGAGGATACCTTTAAATTGGGCGTAGTCGGTAGAATGTCAGTTGGAAATGCTTTTCTCTCTAATGATAGAAATGCCAAAACATAATGCCTTTGACAAGATAAAGGTTTTATTTTATTGCCATTATGGTAAGTCTAGCATCTAGAGTTTGGTGTTTGCAGACATTGGTCCAGAGTCTCACTGGCATTAGAGTCAAGATCTATATTAATCTCTTATTCTTTTTCTCATGGTTCTTTGTTGCAAAATGGCTTCTCAATCTCAAGTATGCATTACTTTTCTGATCAGAAAAAGGAATAAGACAAAATAAAAGGGTACACTTCATGTGAATCCATTTCCCTGTTAAATAGTTTTCCTGGATGCCCCCTCACCTATTCAACCCTTCTTCACTTTCCAAAGCAATATAGCATGGTCTCCCATCTGCAAAGAATGCTGGGAAATGTAGTTTTTAGATAATTACATTAATGACTGCAATAAAACCAGAGTTCTATTAGTAGGGAAGAATGTATATTGTGCATGCAACTAGTAGTTTCCAGTACAAGATGCTCATGTCTCTCCTCTACTACCTTCAAGTCTCTCAGCTTTATCCTTGACCCGACTCCCTTCATTTTTGCAAAGTCACTGTAACAATACCAAAAATTAATCACATCCAGACATAAATATTCAGATACTGAAAGAATTGTTTGCTTTGGTCCTATCCTCCTTTGGACCCAAGAATAATTCCCCAGATGCCCCTACCCTTACACATTGTTGATTCATTGACTAGGCTAGGCTATAAACACACTCTTAAACTAATCTCCTCCAAGAACTGTAGTATTGTCTTAATTGCTCTAGAATGATCATAATTCAGAAAATCTAAATTCTGACATCAAATAGGAATTGAGAAATACTTGCCTGATAAGTATCCAAAAATATTTGCTACAGTGTTACTGTACCATGCAATAAATAATATTCTAAATATCAGCATTCAGTGATTAAATAAATTGACTTTTCTTGATAACTTGCTTCTTTATTTGGAAAATTTACCTCTGTGGGAACTCTTCATTCCCTGACGAAAAATAAATCAGTCACTCCCATATGCTAGTCATAAAAAAAAACCTTTTGTATTTTCTCACAAGGCTGTATTTGTGGATATGGCAAATGGAACATTTGGTTTTGCCTCCTCATGAGGGTCATCTTCAGAATGAAGCACCATTACTCATCCTAAATGGCTGTCTTTGCTGTTATAGATTGTGCTGCTCAATCTGAGCTCTTAGGTTAGTGAAATATGAACAATAATTGCTTTGTGCTAGAATATAATAAAAGCACAATAACATATATCATTGATTGAACACTTACTAACACTTACTAACCATCTTACATACATTATTACATTTATTGTATTATAGGAATAAGGTATATCAAATTCTAATTTATTGCTTCAAGTAACTTGGCCTAAGTTATATATCAAAGAAGTGACCAGTCCAGGATTTGAATCCAGTATTGACTCCATATGTTTTTATGTTCTTTACAAGTTTGCTATACTGTCCCCTTCCTTTATGAAAGGTGTTTTTGATGCTCAGTAAGGAAGCTGGATTTATTCAAGCAACAGATTTCTCATTTAGAGATGTTACTTAGTACAAAAGAGCAAACAAACACTAGGTTTTGATTGATGGCAATTATGTAATCTTCTTTTGTTTCTTCTAGTCTGTTCTTTCCTCTCTTCTAATGATGATATGCTTTAAATAAAAACTCTTTGAAGATAAACTTAGAAGGAGACAACTTACACCTCCAATTGTGTGGACTTGGGGAGACATATCAAAGCAAATAATTTGCCTCGTGCAGAACCAGATTTTGTGTAGAATAGGATATCAAAAGCTTAGCTAGTCTCAAGAGTGGCTAGGAAAGCTATCACCCACCCAAAAGGAAATATGTAGATGTGTTCTCAGTTCTAAGCTATGAATATCACTTTAGGTGAGAATTAGAAATTGATATCAAGGGCTGGGAAGCGGGGCCCGGTTGGAAGTTAGGAGTTAGAGTTTAGGGAAAGATTCTGTCATAAACATAAACACAAACCAAACCAAAAAATCAGGAACACAAACCAAATAACTAGAAAATTAGAGGGAGGTCTAAATAGTAAATATAAGAGTAAGAGCAAGAAACCAGAAAATATTAGTAAGGCATTCATAGATAATTCCTTCTCTAGCAGATAAATTTGTCCTTTATTTTAAGCTTTAGAGTAGACTTGTGGTGTGAATGAATTAATTTCATCATCATATCTCATCAGAGATGGGATAAATGACAATATGGAGGTGGACTAGAGAACAGGTTTCCAAGGTTCATATTTTCGGGCACTTAATAAGTACCTTTAAATATCCTTTGGTTAAGAGGAAATGTCTAACAATCATTTTCTCTTGCTGTTATAGATGAAATTTAAGATCTTTAAAAATATATTTTAATATTACAAACTCAAAGCAATTTTCAGAATATTAAAAAAATCACTGATGATGTTAGAATATCAAAATGATACTGACATTCTATTGAAGAATGTAACATTCAAATGGAAGCTTCAAGTACTATAATAAAAATGATTTTTAAAGTCCTCTTTTTTTCTTTTATTGCATTTTACTTGTCTCCATTTGGAATTCATACCATAACTTGAAGTTTCTAGCCCAAGTAGGAAGAAATATGGCAAATATGTTTCTATGATTTAAAAACAATATCACTTTATTTAAATAAGGTGTATTAGTACTCAGACATTTGGAAAATTTATAAAGTTAGAATATGATTCAGTAAAATATATGTATTTGTGCCCAAGTATGCCAAGCAAATAAAAAAAACTGCTATAATACATTTAAAATATTCTGAAAATTTGGTGAAATTATTTTTTTATTTTACTTTATTATTTATTAATTTATTCACAAGAGACACACAGAGAGAGGCAGCGACCTAGGTAGAGGGAGAAGCAGGGTCACTGCAGGGAGTCTAATGCGGGACTTGACCCAAGATCCCCTGATCACGCCCTGAGCCAAAGGCAAATACTCAACCACAGAGACCAGGTGTCCCAAATTTGGTGAAATTAAACTGAACATAAACTCTACTATATTTCCTGAAAGTTATAAAACATGCATTATTTTATCCATTAAATAAAAATGAATGTGAATCTAGAGTTTCATCCAACATATAACAAAGAATAAAGCTTCTCTACTCCTAATTATGCCCAAGTAAATGAAATATAATGGTGGAAATGAGGATGAGACAGAAAAAAAGGAAAAAAAAAAACGCACAAGAATAAAGGGATTTAGACATATAATGGGAAAATAGGAGCTTGTTTAACAATACTGTTACTTATATATTTCAATGTATAACTTTCAAAAATTTAAGGACAGACTCTTGTAAAATTATAGAAACATATCTAATAATTTATTAGGGTCATTAATATATGAGGGTGTTAGTAAGATAATTAAGCTGGTTCTAATAGCATCTGGGGACTACAGGTGTATGTAGTCCATTACAAATGGCGTTTAATAAAAGTGAATGTTAGCTGCTGCATTAGTTTCCTATGAGTCAGGTGGACCTCATGGAAGAAGAGCTAAGTTGGGCCATCTTGCAGGCAACAAAACAGGAATATTCCAGGGCACCTGGGTGGCTCAGTGGTTGGCCATCTGCCTTCAGTCAGGTCATTATCCTGGGGTCCTGGGATGGAATTCCCAAGGGGAGCCTGCTTCTCCCTCTGCCTGTGTCTCTGCCTCTCTCTGTGTGTGTCTCTCATGAATAAATAACTAAAAAAAAAAAAATCTTAAAAAAAAAAGGAATACTGCAGCAACAAGAGGCTGTGGGAATATGCTTGATTAAAGTGTGAGGCAGAGTGGGAAGAGGAATATCCAGAATGCACCTTCCACAAGAACCTTAGCTTCTACCAGGAATCCTAGAAATTCACAGGTCCCTTTCCTCAGAACCTACACTTGAAGGCCTAAAGCACAGAAAGCATTCCCAGAGACTTGGTTTAAGGAGAGGATAAAAAAGAATGTTAGGATAAGTTTTCAGAGATTGCAAATTGGAAAAAATTGACTAAACTCAGAGAGATAAATAAAACTAGAACATTTGGGGTCATCTTTTATAATCAGCAGAAATGTATAACTTAAGTACAACTTCACAATTTCTCAGCTCTAATGAATTAATATATAGCAAAGTTAAATATGAATACGTTCTCCTAGAAAATTACGAAATCCTTGGGTGGACTTGGTAAGCCATATCCCAGGACGTTCAAATATTCATCCTACCCACATTTTATTTTTTGGTTTTAAATAATTAACAATACATTTAAATGGGATTACAATCAGACTTTTAATTCTTTATTCACATGGGAAATATTCTTGGAAAATCTTTTTCAATTGTGGCAAGTGTAGAGCTTCACATGACAAAGGCTATGTTTTTGAAGGAATGCCTTTATTTTACTTTCAGAATCTCATCTCTAATAATTGTCAAATCCATAATTTTAATTATCTCTAATGCTAAGTCCTGAGGCTGAGAAAAACTAAGCTAAAACTTGTTCTGCCTTTGTATAACACCAATTGTGAATAGAAAAGGTCTGGATTCTTAAACATAAAAGAAAGTCTTAAAAAACTAAAGGACAGACATTCCAAACAGTGGCACTATTGAAATTACCCAACTTTTGTGGTCTTTTGAGATTTTTCAGAATCTATGTTAGGGAGCTGCTAAAAACATTGTTATGTAAGATACAAATGCAACTTTCTGAAGAAAACTTTCTGAAGGGAGACCCTGTGTTTTATTAATTAGTTTCTTAAATTTTTGATTTGAAAAGAACAGTGTAGAATTAAAGTGAACAAAGACCTTAAGCTGTTGAACAAATAAATGGTAGGCCAATGTGACTATTGCTAGACAAATAGATTCATATATGTGCTGTATATTCATATTGAAAATTATTTACAGATTATCACTAAACAACAATAAATCCCATGGTTACCCATAGGAAATCAAGGGAAACAGCATGTGAGAAGGAAGGACAAGAAAATTACTCAGATCTAATACACTTTAATGATGACAGGACTGTAGAAGATACTTTCTCTTATGTAGCCCTCAGTTCTGTCATTACCTGAAAAAGAAGAGGTGGCTCTAGAATAGAAGATCTCACCATTTGAAGGCTGGAAGGTGTTATACCCTACGTATGATACAAAATCAAGTATAAACTTTGTTTCAGCTCCAGCAGGTAGAGTTTAGAAGTAATCATCCCTCTCCTTACAATAAGGAAAAATTTTAAAACCTGAAAATCAGTAATTTTTGACCCATCAGAGAATCTAGGATATGGGGCAAACCATCATGTTGAAATCTGGAAAGACAGGCAAATCCAGAGCATAACCAAGATCTGCTTCCCTAGAATACAAGCTACTGGAGCAACCAACTGGTCTGAATACTTAAGTGTTTATTTTGAAAATTTGCTGAAAATCAAGAGTGAAATGCATGAGATAGAAATTTCTGGGGACTACAGATTTAAGAGGAGCCCATACTTTCATGGCCTTTTTTTTTTTTTTTTTTTTTAAGTAGGCTCAACACCCAGTGTGTAGCCCAATGCAGGGCTTTAACTCACAACTGCGCTGAGATCAAGAGTCAGATGCTTAGCTGACTGAGCCAACTAGGAATCCCTCATAGCCATTGACCTTTGAACTGTCAAATTCTCATGGTAAAGATCTTAGAGTTTTTTTTTTCTTCCTCCAAAATGTAAGGGAAAGGGTGACCATTATGAAACATGCCCATAGTACCCTCTATAATAAAGGTCTACTGTTGGTATACCTGGGTAGGTCAGTGGTTGAGTGTCTGCCTTCAGCTCAGGTTGTGATCCTGGGGTCCTAGGATTAGTCCTGCGTCAGGCTCTCTGCAGGCAGCTTGCTTCTCCCTCTGCCTATGTCTCTGTCTCTCACTGTGTCTCTCATGAATAAGTAAATAAAATCTTTAAAAATATAAAGATCAAAAAAACAAAACAAAACAAAAAATATAAAGATCAACTCTCTAGGAAAAAATAATTTTTGAGAGATTTATCTCCCCTGGCAGAAGGACATTTCTGTAACTTTAGCATTGCCCCCACAAACTTGCTGTCTCATTGAAGGGGGAAAAAACTATACCAATGGAGAAACACGTGGGAAAGTGGTAGAAAAACAAGGACATGAGAAATTTGAAGGTCTGGTATGTACAACTATAAGCAATAAACACAACCAATCTCTTAGCCAGATTATCCTAAATCCTCATACTAAAAGCCTAACTCAGTTGCTGTTACCCAATACGACAAGTCTAATTTTCAACAAAAAAATTACAAAACATACCAAAGGCAAGATGAAAACACAATCTGAATAAACAAAGCAAACATCAGAATCAGACTCAGGTAAGACAAAAATATTGGTATTATATCAAGGGCAAATTTTTTAAAAACTGTAACATTTGTTATGGAAATAATGGAAATGTGGATAATATGTGAGAACAAACTAATAATCTAAGCAGAGAGATTGAAATTCTGTGAAAGACATTGAAAGGAAATTCTAGAAATTAAAAAGCTTGTAAGGGAATTACAAGCCTCGGACCCTATTTAAGAAGGAGTCTCTATAGAAACCCAAAGACAAAGGGAGATCAAAACCAGATCCTAGAGGAAATTTTAGCCTCTAACACCAGAACTACAATCACCAGTAAACAGAGCCAAACTGCTAGTCTGATAAACATAACCTTCATGCTAAAGGCCTATCTGCCTCAACAACTTCTACCCAATACATCATGTCTGGATCTCAGTGAAAATTTACATGGCATGCTAAAAGTCAACAACAACAACAAACACAAGCTAAAAAAAGACAAATATTGGGCACCTGGATGGCTCAGTGGTTGAGCCACCTTGCCTTTGGCTCAGGCCATGACCCTGGGTCCTGGGATTGAGTCCTGCATCAGGTTCCTCATGAGGAGCCTGCTTCTTCTTCATCCTATGCCTCTCCCTCTTTCTCTCTCTCTCTCTCTCTCTTTTTTTTTTTTTTTAAGATTTCTTTGTTTAAAAGACAAACATCATAATACAAAATCACACACACAAAAAAGACCAAACTCAGATATGGCAGATACTTTGAAATTATAAAAGCAGAAAATTAAAATAACCATGATTAATGTACTAAGAGCTTTATTTTTTTTTAATTTATTTTTTATTGGTGTTCAATTTACTAACATACAGAATAACCCCCAGTGCCTGTCACCCATTCACTCCCACCCCCCGCCCTCCTCCCCTTCTACCACCCCTAGTTCGTTTCCCAGAGTTAGCAGTCTTTACGTTCTGTCTCCCTTTCTGATATTTCCCACACATTTCTTCTCCCTTCCCTTATATTCCCTTTCACTATTATTTATATTCCCCAAATGAATGAGAACATATAATGTTTGTCCTTCTCCGACTGACTTACTTCACTCAGCATAATACCCTCCAGTTCCATCCACGTGGAAGCAAATGGTGGCTATTTGTCATTTCTAATAGCTGAGTAATATTCCATTGTATACATAAACCACATCTTCTTTATCCACTCATCTTTCATTGGACACCGAGGCTCCTTCCACAGTTTGGCTATCGTGGCCATTGCTGCTATAAACATCGGGGTGCAGGTGTCCCGGCGTTTCATTGCATCTGTATCTTTGGGGTAAATCCCCAACAGTGCAATTGCTGGGTCGTAGGGCAGGTATATTTTTAACTGTTTGAGGAACCTCCACACAGTTTTCCAGAGTGGCTGCACCAGTTCACATTACCACCAACAGTGTATGAGGGTTCCCTTTTCTCTGCATCCTCTCCAACATTTGTTGTTTCCTGCCTTGTTAATTTTCCCCATTCTCACTGGTGTGAGGTGGTATCTCATTGTGGTTTTGATTTGTATTTCCCTGATGGCAAGTGATGCAGAGCATTTTCTCATATGCATGTTGGCCATGTCTATGTCTTCCTCTGTGAGATCTCTGTTCATGTCTTTTGCCCATTTCATGATTGGATTGTTTGTTTCTTTGGTGTTGAATTTAATAAGTTCTTTATAGATCTTGGAAACTAGCCCTTTATCTGATATGTCATTTGCAAATATCTTCTCCCATTCTGTAGGTTGTCTTTGAGTTTTGTTGACTGTATCCTTTGCTGTGCAAAAGCTTCTTATCTTGATGAAGGCCCAATAGTTCATTTTTGCTTTTGTTTCTTTTGCCTTCGTGGTTGTATCTTGCAAGAAGTTACTATGGCCGAGTTCAAAAAGGGTGTTGCCTGTGTTCTTCTCTAGGATTTTGATGGAATCTTGTCTCACATTTAGATCTTTCATCCATTTTGAGTTTATCTTTGTGTATGGTGCAAGAGAGTGGTCTAGTTTCATTCTTCTGCATGTGGATGTCCAATTTTCCCAGCACCATTTATTGAAGAGACTGTCTTTCTTCCAATGGATAGTCTTTCCTCCTTTATCGAATATTAGTTGACCATAAAGTTCAGGGTCCACTTCTGGGTTCTCTATTCTGTTCCATTGATCTATGTGTCTGTTTTTGTGCCAGTACCACACTGTCTTGATGACCACAGCTTTGTAGTACAACCTGAAATCTGGCATTGTGATGCCCCCAGATATGGTTTTCTTTTTTAAAATTCCCCTGGCTATTCGGGGTCTTTTCTGATTCCACACAAATCTTAAAATAATTTGTTCTAACTCTCTGAAGAAAGTCCATGGTATTTTGATAGGGATTGCATTAAATGTGTATATTGCCCTGGGTAACATTGACATTTTCACAATATTAATTCTGCCAATCCATGAGCATGGAATATTTTTCCATCTCTTTGTGTCTTCCTCAATTTCTTTCAGAAGTGTTCTATAGTTTTGAGGGTATAGATCCTTTACATCTTTGGTTAGGTTTATTCCTAGGTATCTTATGCTTTTGGGTGCAATTGTAAATGGGATTGACTCCTTAATTTCTCTTTCTTCAGTCTCATTGTTAGTGTATAGAAATGCCACTGACTTCTGGGCATTGATTTTGTATCCTGCCATGCTACCGAATTGCTGTATGAGTTCTAGCAATCTTGGGGTGGAGACTTTTGGGTTTTCTATGTAGAGTATCATGTCATCGGCGAAGAGGGAGAGTTTGACTTCTTCTTTGCCAATTTGAATGCCTTTAATGTCTTTTTGTTGTCTGATTGCTGAGGCTAGGACTTCCAGTACTATGTTGAACAGCAGTGGTGAGAGTGGACATCCCTGTCTTGTTCCTGATCTTAGGGGAAAGGCTCCCAGTGCTTCCCCATTGAGAATGATATTTGCTGTGGGCTTTTCATAGATGGCTTTTAAGATGTCGAGGAATGTTCCCTCTATCCCTACACTCTGAAGAGTTTTGATCAGGAATGGATGCTGTATTTTGTTAAATGCTTTCTCTGCATCCAATGAGAGGATCATATGGTTCTTGGTTTTTCTCTTGCTGATATGATGAATCACATTGATTGTTTTACGGGTGTTGAACCAGCCTTGTGTCCCAGGGATAAATCCTACTTGGTCATGGTGAATAATTTTCTTAATGTACTGTTGGATCCTATTGGCCAGTATCTTGTTGAGAATTTTTGCATCCATGTTCATCAGGGATATTGGTCTGTAATTCTCCTTTTTGGTGGGGTCTTTGTCTGGTTTTGGAATTAAGGTGATGCTGGCCTCATAGAACGAATTTGGAAGTACTCCATCACTTTCTATCTTTCCAAACAGCTTTAGGAGAATAGGTATGGTTTCTTCTTTAAACGTTTGATAAAATTCCCCTGGGAAGCCATCTGGCCCTGGACTCTTGTGTCTTGGGAGGTTTTTGATGACTGCTTCAATTTCCTCCCTGGTTATTGGCCTGTTCAGGTTTTCTATTTCTTCCTGTTCCTGTTTTGGTAGTTTTTGGCTTTCCAGGAATGCGTCCATTTCTTCTAGATTGCCTAATTTATTGGCGTATAGCTGTTCATAATATGTTTTTAAAATCGTTTGTCTTTCCTTGGTGTTGGTAGTGATCTCTCCTTTCTCATTCATGATTTTATTAATTTGAGCCTTCTCTCTCTTCTTTTTAATAAGGCTGGCTAATGGTTTATCTATCTTATTAATTCTTTCAAAGAACCAACTCCTGGTTCTGTTGATCTGTTCCACAGTTCTTCTGGTCTCGATTTCATTGAGTTCTGCTCGTATCTTTATTAACTCCCTTCTTCTCTTGGGTGTAGGATCTATTTGCTGTTTTGTCTCTAGCTCCTTTATGTGTAAGGTTAGCTTTTGTATTTGAGTTCTTTCCAGTTTTTGAATGGATGCTTGTATTGAGATGTATTTCCCCCTTAGGACTGCTTTTGCTGCATCCCAGAGATTTTGAACGGTTGTATCTTCATTCTCATTAGTTTCCATGAATCTTTTTAATTCTTCCTTAATTTCCTGGTTGACCCTTTTATCTTTTAGCAGGATGGTCCTTAACCTCCACGTGTTTGAGGTCCTTCCAAACTTCTTGTTGTGATTTAGTTCTAATTTCAAGGCATTATGGTCTGAGAATATGCAGGGGACAATCCCAATCTTTTGGTATCGGTTCAGACCCAATTTGTGACCCAATATGTGGTCTATTCTGGAGAAAGTTCCATGTGCGCTTGAGAAGAATGTGTATTCAGTTGAGTTTGGATGTAAAGTTCTGTAGATATCTGTGAAATCCATCTGGTCCAGTGTATCATTTAAAGCTCTCGTTTCTTTGGAGATGTTGTGCTTAGAAGACCTATCGAGTATAGAAAGAGCTAGATGAAGTCACCAAGTATAAGTGTATTATTATCTAACTATTTCTTCACTTTGGTTAATAATTGATTGATATATTTGGCAGCTCCCACATTCGGGGCATATATATTGAGGATTGTTAAGTCCTCTTGTTGAATAGATCCTTTAAGTATGAGATAGTGTCCCTCTTCATCTCTCACTAAAGTCTTTGGGGTAAATTTTAGTTTATCTGATATAAGGATGGCTACCCCTGCTTTCTTTTGAGGACCACTCGAATGGTAAATGGTTCTCCAACCTTTTATTTTCAGGCTGTAGGTGTCCTTCTGTCTAAAATTAGTCTCTTGTAGACAGCAAATAGATGGGTCCTGCTTTTTTATCCAGTCTGAAACCCTGTGCCTTTTGATGGGGTCATTAAGCCCGTTCACATTCAGAGTTACTATTGAGAGATATGAGTTTAGTGTCATCATGATATCTATTCAGTCCTTGTTTTTGTGGATTGTTCCACTGAACTTCTTCTTAAAGGGGAATTTTAAGAGTCCCCCTTAAAATTTCTTGCAGAGCTGGTTTGGAGGTCACATATTCTTTTAGTTGCTGCCTGTCTTGGAAGCTCTTTATCTCTCCTTCCATTTTGAATGAGAGCCTTGCTGGATAAAGTATTCTTGGTTGCATGTTCTTCTCATTTAGGACCCTGAATATATCCTGCCAGCCCTTTCTGGCCTGCCAGGTCTCTGTGGAGAGGTCTGCTGTTACCCTAATACTTCTCCCCATAAAAGTCAGGGATTTCTTGTCTCTTGCTGCTTTAAGGATCTTCTCTTTATCTTTGGAATTTGTAAGCTTCACTATTAAATGTCGAGGTGTTGAACGGTTTTTATTGATTTTAGGGGGGGATCTCTCTATTTCCTGGATCTGAATGCCTGTTTCCCTTCCCAGATTAGGAAAGTTTTCAGCTAGAATTTGTTCAAATACATATTCTGGCCCTCTGTCCCTTTTGGCGCCCTCGGGAACCCCAATTAAACGTAGGTTTTTCTTTCTCAGGCTGTCGTTTATTTCCCTTAATCTATCTTCATGGTCTTTTAATTGTTTGTCTCTTTTTTCCTCAGTTTCCCTCTTTGCTATCAACTTGTCTTCTATGTCACTCACTCGTTCTTCCACCTCGTTAACCCTCGTCGTTAGGACTTCTAGTTTGGATTGCATCTCATTCAATTGATTTTTAATTTCTGCCTGATTAGCTCTAAATTCTGCAGTCATGAAGTCTCTTGAGTCCTTTATACTTTTTTCTAGAGCCACCAGTAGCTGTATAATAGTGCTTCTGAATTGGCTTTCTGACATTGAATTGTAATCCAGATTTTGTAACTCTGTGGGAGAGAGGACTGTTTCTGATTCTTTCTTTTGAGGTGAGGTTTTCCTCCTAGTCATTTTGCTCAGTGCAGAGTGGCCAAAAGCAAGTTGTATTGGGAAAAAGAGAAAAAGAGAGGAGAGAAAGAAGGAAAGAAAAGAGAAAGAGAAAAAAAAGGGAAGAAAAAAAACGAAAAAAAAAAAAACAAAAAAAGAAACAAGAAGAAAAAGAGAAAGAAAAAGAAAGGAGAAAAAAAGGGGGTGGGGGAAGGAAACAAATCAAAAAGCAAAACAAACAAACAAACAAACAAAAAAAAAGAACCATGGAGGAGTACTTTCTGATTCTGTGTACTTTAAGTCCCTTGGCTTCTCCTGGAAGTTGTCCGTCTAGCTGGTGTTCTGGGGGAGGGGCCTGTTGTGCTGATTTTCAGGTGTTAGCAGTTGGGGGAGCTTATGTGCCCCTGCCTGGTGCAGGGCTCAGTGGGGGTTGTTTACCCCGTGAGGCCGCAGGAGGAACAGCCCCAGTGGCGGGGCCAGGTCTGGAAACCTGGATTCAGCTCCGGCAGGAACTCCGTCTGCAGGGCCTGGAGGCTCCGGGGCGGGGCCGCTGATCTGCTCAGCTGGGGCAGGAGCGTCCTTGCTGTCCTGGGCCCTCCCGGCCTCTGCCTGTCCCGGGGGGAGGCCGGATCCTGGGCTGTGTCCCGGCGCCCTGTGCTCCGGAGCCTGCGCTGTTGGATTCGCGCTCCCGGGCCGCGCAACCCCCTCCACGGAGCTGCCGCCCGAGCCCCCCGAGCCGCTCCCGCCCCGCAGCCCCCTCCGCGGAGCCGCCCCCGAGCCCCCCCGGAGCTGCTCCGGGTCCCGCCGTGCGCGCTGCAGCCCTTAGGGAGCTCGTCGTATCTCCCGGGGCGCAGGTGTCTGTTAGTGTCCCCGGGAGCCCGAGGGCATCCCCGCCCTCCTGGGGGTCCTGCTCCAACTCCCTGCGAGCCCCTTTCCACCCGGGAAGGTCGGTGCAGCTCCTGCTCCTCCGGGACGGGGCTCTCCTGTCCTGGGGACACTCGCCCCGGCCTCAGCCCGGCTCCTCGCGGGGCCCCTCCCCCTTGGAGGCCTTTTGTGTCTTTATTTCTTTTTCCCCGTCTTCCTACCTTGATAGAAGCACGAACTCTTCTCACTGTTGCATTCCAGCTGGTCTCTCTTTAAATCTCGGGCCGAATTGATAGATTTTCAGGATAATTTGAAGGTTTTCTAGGTAATTTGGTGGAGACAGGTGATTTGGGGACCCTACTCTTCCGCCATCTTGCTCCTCCCCTCTTTTCGACTAAGAGCTTTAATGGGAAAAGTGAATAACATTCAAAGGGGGATAGGTAATCAATCAGAAAATTGGAACTTGAAGAAATAATCAAAAGGAAAGGCTAGAAATAAAAAAAAAAAAGAAAAATGAAGAATATCTGTGGTGTCATCACTAGACCAGACACAGATGAGGAAACAATCATGAACTTGAAGAAATGTCAATAGAAATTTTCTAAACTGAAAAGCACAGAGAAAACAGAATAATAATTAAAAAAAGAATATTGAGCACAATATCAAGTAGCATGGCATATACAAAATGGAAATGCCAGAAGGAGCAAAAAGAAAGAAAGGAAAAGAATTTGAAGCAGTTATGGCTACCAATTTTCTGAAATTAAATTCAGAGAAAACATAATTTAAAAAAATGAATACTGAACACAGTATCAAGTATCAAGTACAATTATAATAGGTGCAATATACACAAAGTGGAAATGCCAAAAGGAGCAAAAAGTGAGAAAGGAATAAAAGAAACATTTGAAGAAAGGATGGCTACTAATTTTCTAAAATTAAATTCAGAAACCAAACCAGACATCCAGAAAGCTCAGAGAGTACCCAGTGGGGAAAATACTAAAAACTACCCCTAGGGATATCATATTGAAACTATAAGATATCAAAGACAAAGGGGAAATTTTTGAAAGAAGCCAGAAGGAAAAAAAAAATCCTTATCTGTAGAAAAACAAGGAAAATAATTACATTGGACTTTTTTCAAGAAGAGAGTAGAGTGAAACTTTTACTGTGGAAAGAATAGATACTATCCTGTAATTGTTATCCAGTGAAACTATCCTTTAAAACTCAGGGGGAGTTTTCTTAATCAAATAAGAATTGATCAAATTTGTCACAGGTAGACCTGCATTGCAAGAAATATTGAAAGAAGTCTTTAAAAGGAAGATAATTGTAAGTCAGAAACTTGAATCTGCATAAAGAAAGAAAGAGTATTAGAGAAGCAATAAATAAAGGTAAAATCACTAATTTTTTTTATTTGCAAATGTTATAACATTTGAACAGTTTATCTAAAATGATATTAGTAACAATCAGGTGATTGTCACTTGTGGATAAGTGAAATGAATAAAAAATGTAATAAGAGATGGAGGAAAGATTTGAGAATACTCTATTATAAGGACTCTATGCTGGGGCAACCTGGGTGGCTCAGCGGTTTAGTGCCGCCTTCAGCCCAGGGCGTGATCCTGGAGACCCGGAATCGAGTCCCACATCAGGCTCCCTGCATAGAGCCTGCTTCTCCCTCTGCCTCTATCTCTGCCTCTCTCTCTCTCTCTCTCTCTCTGTATCTCATGAATAAATAAGTAAATAATGTTAAAAAAAAGGACTCTATGCTCCACATGACATGGTATAGTTTTATTTGAAAGTAGATGTTAAAATAAAAAGATTTTGCACAGTGAAGGAAACTATCAACAACAAAAAAGGCAACCTACTGAACAGGAAAAGATATCTGTAAATGATATATCTGTGATGAGGAGTTAATATCCAAAATATATAAGAGCTCATATGACTCAATTGCAAGCAAAAATCAAGTAATCCGATTAAAAATGGGCAGAGGAGCTAAATAGATTTCTTTTTAAAAGAAGACATACCAATGGCAAAGAGACACATGAAAAGATGCTCAGTATCAGTAATCATCAGAGAAATGCAAATATGAACCACAATGAGATATCACCTTACACCTATCAGAATGGCTAAAATCAAAAAGACAAGAAATAACAAGTGCTGATGATAATATAGAGGGAAAGGAACCCTCATGCATTGTTTGTGGGAATGTAAATTAGTACACCCACTATGGAAAATAATATGTAGTTCCCTCAAAAGTTTAAAAATAGAAATACCATATGATTCTAATAATTCAACTCTTGGGTATTAACCAAAGAAAATGAAAACACCAATTCAAAAAAGATATATACACCTTTAGGATGCCTGGGTGGCTCAGTTGGTTAAGTGTCCAACTTTAGCTCAGGTCATGATCTCAGAGTCATGAGATCAAACCTCACATCAGCCTCTGCATTCAGCTTGGAGTCTGCTTGAGATCTCTCTCTCCCTCTCCTTCTGTCCTTCCCCAAGCTCACATAATTAATTAATTTAGAAAATCTTTAAAAACAGATATATGCCCCCTATATTTACTGCAGCATTGTTCACAATAGCCAAGATATGGAAGCAGCTCAAGTGTCCATTATTCGATGAATGGATAAAGGAGATGTGTGTATGTATGTGTGTATGCATGTGTGTGTATAATATTCCATATATACTTCATATATATGCATATATATGCATATATATATATATGATGGAATATTATGCAACCATAAAAGGATAAGATCTTGCCATTTGCAACAAGGATGGCCCAGAAGGTATTCTGCTAGGTAAAATAAGTCTGAGAAAGACAAATACTATAGGACTTCACTTATGTGGGGAATTTGAAAAACAAAACACACAAATAAACAAAAAGCAGAATCAGACCTATATATACAAAGAACAAACAGATGATTGCCAAAGGGTGGGTAATTGGACAGAATGAGTGAAGGGGAAAGGAAAAGAGACAGGTTTCCAATTATGGAATGAACAAGTCATGAGAATAAAAAGCACAGCATCAGAAATATAGTCAATGGTATTGTAATAGCATTGTATGATGACAGATGGTAGCTATATTTGTGGTGAGTATAGTATAATTTATAGACTTGTTGAATCACTATGTTGTACACCTGAAACTAATGTAACATTGTGTGTCACCTGTATTCAGATTACAAGAAAAGCACTAAATGCATAATCTCAAATTGAAAATAAAATGAAAATGGATTTGAATTTGTTCTAAATATATATTTCAAACTTTAAAGCAACCATCAAAAATATTTGAAAGAGAAGTATAATTGATATGCTAAGAGAGGAGAGAAAATGGAATCATACAATATTTTCAGTCAAAGTTAAAGAAGGCAGAAAAGAATGAGAGACAAAAATAAATCACAGATGCTATAGAAAAAATCTACAGACTTAAGGTACCAAAAGAAGTTTATATAAAATTAGGATCAAAATTTTTTCTAAGTATGACACAAAGGCAGAAGCTATAGAGAAAAAAGAAAATAGATTTTATCACAAAATTTAATTTTTTATGGTTTTGTAAATGGCATAAATAAAATTTTTAAAGGCAGCAGTATTTACAACAAGCATGATAAAGTGTTGTCTTAATATATGATGAACTCTTGGAGATCAATGTGAAAATAATGCAAACTTCATCCTGTTTACCTCTTTTCTGTCCTCTTTCCTGGAATGTAGACAAAAGGAATAAACTGTTGTCTTGAAAAATGAATAAATACAAGTAGGCAACTATAATGAATTTTTTGGTTTATGAATAATGAAATAGTTGCAAATTTAAATATGACATATCCCCTGCTCAGAAATTCTATAAAGAGAGAAAATAATAATGATATCTAGGTGGGCAAGGATCAAGAGAAATAATTATAACCATTTCTTATTTCAAAAGGTAGTTCCAAAATTTGTCAGTCTATTGAATCCAAGAATTTTGTTACTAGGAATTTAACTTAAAAAGTAATCACACAAATACATTAAAAACTTACATTAAAATTTCATAGCACTATTTCTTATAATATTAACATTTGGGGAACACCTACATCTCCAATAATATGGCTCATTTAAAATATCATTATATATTTGGAAACAAAAATGCTGTACAACCAATAAAAACTGCCATAGAGTCTCTTTGAGTGATATGGAAAGATTTTTTATAATATATTGTTGGGTGGCAATTAACATATTTCTGTAGATTGTAGCTATCATCTTCCTATTTAATGGGTGATAACATTTACAGGCTTTTCCTTCTCAAATCTCTTGTCAACCAGTTTTAATCTATATTATTGTCTTTTTGCGTATTCACTTTGGTACTATAAATTACGTGTAATTATCTCATATGATTTATTCTACTTCATTCATTCTAATTTCCACATTTATTTTACTCTTTGTTCTACAGTTAAGTAGAATTTATACATACTGTTAATCCTTTTCTGATAGTTTTCAAAGTCATATATTGGTTTGCTGAAGTTCATTCTTTAATAATTGTCCTCAAGTAAGAACTCCTAAGAACAATATTACCTGACTTGTGGCAAAGTCAAATAGTTTTCTTTAGCTTTTCTACTTAAGTGTTGGCTTGTCTGCATATAAAATCTTTTCTCATGTATCTTGTAGTTATTTCCTTATTACATTCTGGCATTGAATATTGCTATGGGGAAATCTGAAGCCTGTTTGATATTTTTTCCCCTAAGAAGTGACTTAAACTCCCTCCTTAATTAACTGAAAGATTTCTTTTTATTCCTTTAAATTGAATAATTTTACCAGGATATGTTTTGCTGTTAAATGTTCTGTGTTGATTTTTCCCAAGATATCCTTTCATATTCTTCACTTTCAATTTAATAGTCCATTTTCTTTTTTTCTTTCAGGAGAGCTTTAAAAATACTATCTTTAAACATATATATTAATACACTGTTTTAATTTTCTTTTTTGGTATTACATTTTTTTGTAAGTTCATAAAAAAGCCGTATTTGAAGGAAGCATTTTGTTCTTGCATCAGTAAGGAAGGAATGATCCTTTTGGAGGTTGAGTCTGAAAGACTACAAAAGTATAACCTACTTGTGCAAACTCTCTTTCGAATTCATTGTTCTTTTCCATCCTTTCCCCTTTCAATATCTTTGTGTTAATGCTATACCAATTTATTTTTGTTACTCATCATTGAAAAAATTACATATTTCTGGAATAATAATATATAGGAAGATTCTATGCAAACTCTCCCCTTCAGCCTTTCTCAATGAAATGCAATTCCTGGCAGCTTCTTAATTTGGTTCCTGCCTCTATTATTACAGTGAAGGGATAAACTTTTGCAATCCAGGATGTCTTTTTTTTTTTTTTTTTTTTTTTTTCGGGATGTCTTTAAAGAAATGATTTTTCCCCCCTAGGATTTTCTAAGGTTTTCTACCACTGGATTAACCCCTGCTCATCATCTCTTCATTTCTTCATGATGATTTTTGTGCAGCCTTTACCCTTCCATGGACATATAGTCTACAAATAAAATCTGTCTCAGTTTCCCTGAAAATGGAGTTTTCCAATTCTCTCCTTGAGTAAATTTTTACATGATTTCTAAATGGAGCAGAGAAAAGGTGCTGACTTATATAGACATTTATACCATAATTCTCTGATTCTTTCTACTTTTGAAGGATTTATTAGCTACGTATTTAAATTTGCATCTGGTGGATTTAATGCAGTTGATCAACAAAGAGCAATTAGATACAGATTAATATTATATTCCAGGAGAGACAAAATTGAAATTTTGAATTTCAGACATTGCAAGTGGAACTGCTAGAAACTTGAACAACCTAGCAAAAACATTCATGGCTACAAGGTACAGATATTACAATATGCGGAAGAAATGAAATCTGACGTGAGGGCTCTTTAGGTAACATGTTTATGATTATTTCTGCATTATCTCCAAGTCAATCTTCTCTAAAAATTCTCACCTTTCATTTTTATCTAATAATCTTCTAAATGACTAGGCAGCTCTAAATTGTGTCTTCTCATAGTTCTCATATGCTTCCAAAAGATGCTACTAGTAATTGATGATTAGAGGATTATAGTCTGAATTCAGTCATGATTTGACTAACAGGAAGAATATATATAGTTTTTAAATATAGTTTTCAGACCTGAACCAAAAGACTGTAGGGCTTAAAATTTTGCATGAATAATTACATTATGTTTTTCCTCTTGGGATCAAATCCAGTATATGAAGGCTTACTGAGTCTAACACAAAGAAAAAATGTCATTGTGCCTCTTGTTTTTATTATATATCATCATCATCTTAATTATTATCCACTAGTGAATAAATCTAAGGTCTTTTTTCCCCAAATAAATTTACTGAAACATAAATGTAGTGATAAATAAATAAATAAATAAATAGATACCAAATATTCACAGTATTTTATTTAAAAGAGAAAGCTATGCATGATCAAAGCAACATTTTTATGTTTGCTTTTTATCACCAAAATTAATAAAATGGCAGAACTTGATAAATAAAGAATATTGGCTGAATGAAACCAGAATCTGAGTCACTATAGAATTTTGGGCTCCTTATTAATTGACAGCTATTGATAAAAATAAAGTAAAAAAGCACCACTAGCAAATTTGGAATATGAATATTTTCTCACAGCAGTTAAAGCATGTAAAGAAATGAAATATGTGTGATTATTTAGGGGAGTAAAATTTTGATGATCTTTCTCTGAAGCAAGTTGGTAAATTATGGTGAGAATTTTTGAAATGGTCATATATTTCAAATAGTAATGTCACTTACATTAAATAAATAAATACAAAAAATGTGAATAAGATGATCAATGAAAAATATTTGTAATAAAGAAGTTGCCAAATAATGGAGAAATTCTTTAAAATATAGAGCATATCAACATAATAGAATGTTATATAGTCATTATTAAAAGTAATTTAAAAGTTTTTTCAGTATCATGAATAATGTTTCACATTAAAATTTTAAATAAAAATGCAGGATCTATAATTATGTACAGTATGTTATCAATTATGTAAAACATATATAAAATAAAACATATTACTGGAAATCCAGTAAAAAGTAAATGATAGTTATTTATAGATTGTGGAAATAATGGTAATATTTGTGTTTTTACTATGTAATTTCTCTAACTCTACCATCAATATATATTTACAAATATAATTTTATTTTTTATGAATAATTTAGTCATAAAATAAATATAATTTAAGGTATTTCAAACTGAAAGAAAGGAAATTTGTTTCTGTGTTAACTGTTCTTTCTCAGTGAATGTCAGGATATTTTAAACATTTTATCAAATGTTTCTTATATAGAACTTGTATTTTTCAAATGGTTCATTTAACTCTGAGAAGCAAATATCTTCCATTCTCTGAATTATCAAACTAAAATTACTATGATCAGATTCTGAGCATAAAAAGCTATTAAAGCTATGTTATAACTTCCTTTCCTGTGACATTTAAACAGATTCTTCCCATCATTTTTGAGATATAATCCACCTTGTCTGGAGAACTAATCAGATACTTACATAAAATACTTCCAGAAATTAGTATACTTAAAGTTAGATTTAACACAAAGACAGTTTAACTTGCTTCAGTGCCAACTATGCACCTTTTAACCAGCTTTGTTGGTGTGTATAAAGTCTTTGCTCATGTTATGTTGTTTCTCTAATATCTACAAAAGTTCTGTGATTTCAATTAACTGGGCCTTATTTCTATAAGCAGCAAGAATCTCCGGACTTATGACCTCCAAAGTTCCAAGTGCTTTAATTTCTTCTCTTAAAAGGATATCAATATTATTAGTCACTTATTATTTAATTTTTTTAAATTGATTACCTACAATTTGATTAGCTACCTTTGTAGCTATGGAAGCTATAAAAATGAATAAGACATAGGAGTAGACTTTCAAAAGCATATAATCAAGAAGAAACATAGAATTAACTCAAATGTGAGGCAACTTTTGATGAGGGCTAAAATAAAAGAACCAATGAGTTGTTCTGCAAATACAGGGATGGGATAGATTATTTCTGAGTGAAGGGATGCATGCAGACTTCTTTAATAGCCAACACAGCTCATTAAAAGATAGGAATTTCCAGGCAGCCCTGGTGGCTCAGCAGTTTAGCGCCGCCTTGGGCCCAGGGCATGATCCTGGAGACCCAGGATGGAGTCCCACGTTGGGCTCCCTGCGTGGAGCCTGCTTCTCCCTCTGCCTGTGTCTCTCTTTCTCTGTGTCTCTCATGAATAAATAAATAAAATCTTAAAAAAAAAAGTAGGGATTTCCTATACCTTGATAAAAAAGGAAGGTGATTATGAAACAGTAGGAACAGGATTTATACTAGAAAATAGTCTGTGTATAGACCAGTTAATTTTGTTCTGTTTATTTAGCAGCCTTGTATTCTAATCCCAGCAATCCCTTTGGCAAAAGATACATCTCATCACATGAGAGCCCACAGAGCTTTCTCACTACTAGGAAATAACACAAATCACCTTCTGGTGATTCGAGGATAGTAGCTTCCACTTTATGTATGAAGGATGCAAGTTTATTCACTGGGTTGAATTTGGCATGCTGTATTGGCAATATTGCCCTGACCTAATTAGTCATCTACAGTTACATAACACACAATGTCATCATGACTTCATTGGCATTTCCTAAAAGCTAAAGGAGACAATATTCAGTGATCAATATTATATTTTAAGAATAGTATCTAATTAAATTACCCTTGCTGAATAGAGGATGTTTTTGTAGTGATTAGATATTTTTAAAGTCAAATTCCTCACATAACCATTATACTAATATTGAGCAAAGAGACCTGATGCTGATGATTCTTTTTTGCCAAGTTTCTGGAATTCATTGGCTAATAATGTGATCTCAGGTGTACATATTGGCTTTTCTTTTATTCCACCTCACACTTAGCTCCAGTAAGGGATATGTACATAAGAGTACTGCTCATTTCTCCAAACATTGCTACAATCAGTTAATATAATCTGGCCAGAGCCAGCTAAATGAAAGTTCAAGAAAAATGGAGAAATGGGTTTCAGAAAATAGCTGACTCCAGGAAAGCTAAGGTTAAAGGAAATGCATTTATTCTGAAAAGCATCTATTAATCAGGACTCTGTCTATTTGATTAAAAGCTCTTTCGGTAAAAAGCAACAGAAATCCATTTAAACTAACTTATGTATAAAAGGGAATTTATTATAGGAACAAGGAAGTATGCCCTAGGACCCTGGGGAAAAGTGACCAGGACTAATACCAGGAAATGTGAAAATCAAGCACCGAGGCAGGTATTCTTAATTTGTTTATCTCTTTGTACCTCTTCCTATAATTGCTGTGCCTACTGTTCCCCACCAAATGGCTCTGACCATGATTTGATCACCATTTCCCTTTCTAATACATCTATTGCAAATAGCAGGGATGGCCCCAGTTTCTTCACCACCCACACAAATTATCTCTGAATGATTTTCCTAATCTCAAAAATAGTCATTCTGTGGGGCAAACAAATGTCACTCTCCTAGTGGGATGAACTAACAGTACAGATTAGATCGACTACCCTCTAAAACAAGGACTAGATTTAATTATTGGAATCAGTTTAGGAATGCTAAGGCCTACAGGCAATTAGGCCACATTGGAGGCAGTGTCAACCAGTACTTCTCTTCACTGGTGTAGAAACCATTTTTGTCGGGGTAATTATAAACAGCACTCTCAGTTCAGGGCTACTATATATGCCTGTGCAATTTTACTTCTTGTGAGGCAACCAGGCAGTATCTTGTTATTCTTTAGAGAAAAGAGTGATTTGTACCTTCTTTGGCCTGGAAGGCATTCAGGTCTTCCTCACTGATTGGACTTGTCGTAGGTGATAGGCTACCTTAGGCTTCTTCCTTGTAGGCCAAGATGGATTATGTGCAATTCTTAATACATCCTACTGTATCTAGATTAATGTCCAAGCCAAATGGAAAATTCAATTTAAGGAGAAATTTAAGGAGAAAGCCCCTTGATTTTCTAAAATGGATACTATTGGTTTATTGGATTTGCTCAACTGGAACCCTAGGAGGTACAACTGAGGTCAATACTGGTCTATTCTTATTATAAGAAGTTATTCTCAAGTATTAAAGTATATGTTTGATACAAATTTATACAGGTAGCTTAGGGAGCAACAGTTTAAGGATCTTGATAGGTAACTTAGACATCATTTATATTATGTTTTAACTTAGACCCATCATTATAGTTGTTTGGGTTTTGGAGTTTTACTTTCTACAATGGAAGGTACCACTATGCCAGAACTAGCTGGATTGATACCCATTTCTGTGTTATAAATTCTGAACTAGTTCATTCTATGGCTGTGTCTAGGTTTCTTTCTGGTATTGGTGCCTACTTGTCAAGGAAATCCCCATTAACTCAGGAAGATGACAACTTTTTCTTGGGACAGTGACTCTTCAAAATCAGAAACCTGGGCAGCCCGGGCGGCTCAGTGGTTTAGCACCTGCTTCAGCCCAGATTGATCCTGGAGACCTGGGATCGAGTCCCGCGTCAGGTTCCCTGCATGAAGCCTGCTTCTTCCTCTGCCTGTGCCTATGTCTCTCTCTTTATCTCTGTGTTTTTCATGAATAAATGAATAAAATCTTTAAAAAAAATCAGAAACCTCCCAGATAAATAGGTACTTCTAAATGATACAAATCTCCAGCTATTAAAGTGTATGCAAGTGATGAATTGTGCTTTCAAGCATTTCAGGCCTTGGAAATGAGGCCTTGTCAGTGGGATCTGCCAATATTTTGATAAGCTTCTATCTCAAGAGCAAATTTGGGGGCCTTCAAACATTTTTTTTTTCATTTTTTTCAATTACTTTGTCATTTGTATGGGGTTCTGGAAGTGAAAAAGAGATTATCAAGTTGTCTTTTAGGAAGTTGCCATCTTAACCAGAACTGTGGTATTCCCCTTTGAATCATACCATGTTGCTGAATATTACAGTGAATGTGAGAGGCAGGTGGAATGTGATGTCCTACAAAGTGGTATCATATGTGTGTAAAGACCCCTGCCAACATAATCACTCCTTATGTAGTCTGTTAATGGTGTGTCATTCAAGATCTCTAGAGACCTCCTGATGTAAGCCTTATCAGAGCTGTGACCAGATTCAGTGAACCAAAAATTACAACACATGTTCTGTTGAAGGGGGTGTTGACAATTTTCATGATAACTATTATTTGTTGAGTACCTTATCCTTGCTTATTTCTGTAATAATTAAAGTATACATCACCATTTTCATTCCCCATAATGCTTATAATAACCCCTGCTTTTCACATAAGGAGAGAGGCTCAGAAAGAAGTCATTCAAATCATACAGCTTAGGAAATGGTAGACCTAAGATTTGAATAAGAAATTTTCTGGCTCTCAAATCCATACTATTTCTACAGAGTAACATGGTGAAATTATATATAAACTATTAATAATGTAGCCAAATGTGTGCCCATTGTGGCAAGCATTTTTAATATGACTTAGAAAACTACATATACATATATATTCATGCCCTCAAAACAAAAGCAGTACAGTAGGTAAAGAAAATAGAGAGAAAAAGTTCAAATTATTGGATATATACTCATCAGTGTAAATATCTGGAAACTGAATACCCTAGAAGGCCCAAGGTTAGTTAGATATTCATAAATGTTAAGTAAGTAACTGTTACACTAGGAATTTTTATAGTCTGGAAGGTTTTGAAGTCACAATCCATAATAGATGACTTTTATGTCAAATATTTAGAAAGACTCAATAAACTGAATTAGGTTTCTGACTAAAGGTTAGCATGGGTAGAATTAGTAAAATTAGTAGACAGTACTAAGAACAGCAAAAAAGCTAGACAAGTATTTATAGTCTTGGATCTCCAGCTAAATATTATAGTTAAATTAGTCCTGTTTTATATTTTAACTTCTTAGGTTTCAGGTCTCAGAGACTGAACTCTCAGTCTTATTTGTAGTACTACTCATGGAAATGTCTGCTGCTCATGGTTTATGAATATTGACATTCTGAAGTAAAGACAAAACTATTTCTCTAATTTTCTATGACAGATTTTCAAAATTAGACTCCAGTGATTTCTATTTGATTAAAGATAGTAAAAGCTGGATATATAAAATAATTGATTAAAATATTTTACAAAAAGAAAAATTATTTAGGTACAAAAAACTGAAGATTTAATGACTAACCAACACAAAACCCAAAGGATTTCTCCAGAGATGTCAATTAAAAATCTGTATCTTCTAAAACTTTGAATATTGCCAAGAACTGCTCAAACAGAAACTAGAATGAGTAACAATATTAGTTGAATACTATTTAAGTTGTCATTAACAATAAGAGTTGTCCAGAACAACTCCTGGGATTGATTTGATTCCAACTTGATTTGGAATTCTAGGCTTTTGGGGGGAGAAAAGTGGACAAATATATTCTCATGTTTGGTGCTACTATAATCAACCAGTACAATAATGTTTGAGTATATTTCCAGGCTAATTCTTATAGGAAAAATTAATTTACATCTCAAACCAGATTTTAAAAGATTATTTTATATAGTTTTCACAATAATCCTGTAATTACTTATTTTCCTTTTAGAGAGGAAGA
This sequence comes from Canis aureus, assembly GCF_053574225.1. Classification (NCBI taxonomy): domain Eukaryota; kingdom Metazoa; phylum Chordata; class Mammalia; order Carnivora; family Canidae; genus Canis; species Canis aureus. The sequence continues at coordinate 17,783,672 of NC_135642.1, read as the reverse complement.
AACTAGTTTAGAAAGAACTAAAATGCTATAAATTAAAAAAATAGAAATAAAATTTGGCTCTCCTAGTTTTCAGCTCAATATTCCTTCCATTTCATCACGTTTCTTAGTCATTATTTTAATATTTTCTTAATGAGGAATTTCCTATTATGTGCTCATCATCTGACCTTGAGAAAGGAGAGCAGGAGAACTGTTGTCAAGATGGTTTCTGAATTGCAGTTCCATTGAAAAGTGCATAAGGGTAACCTTAGACTGGTAGACTTGACCAGCTGGAGTTTGTTTTAATTTATACTATGAGTTAAATCATTATCTCTTTAAGAAATACAAAGCCACTGACATCTTCTTGATTGTGTCTTAACAGTAAATAGATTAATGAGAATTAAGGTCTCACTTTTGATATATCACCTTTGAAGAAAAGGTGGTAGGTTTCAAACAGAAGTAGAGGAGAAAAAAATCAACAAGGACGTTTCATTATATTGGATACTTTCTCTCTATATATATACATATATATATGAACATGCACAGACACACACGGGGCAAAGAAAATGTGGCCTTTCAAGAAGAACATGAAGGATGTTTTGTTTAGAACAAATACTGAGTCATCTATACTGTGCCTCAATTATATTATTTATCATCCTATAAAATCATAATATACGCAATTTAATTTTTCAGTAACTGAGACTAATACGAAGATAATAATCTAATTAAATAAAGTTTGAATACTTTAGTAATGAACTACATGGACCATCTAAATTACTTTGCATGATATATCACTCAAATAAATATATTGCTAGAAATGACTTGCTCAGTCTGAACACATAGGGAGAATTGGGTCCTGCATTCTTTTTGAAAAATATGCCTTGTTGAAAGAAAATATCTTTTAAAGGTTTTATTTATTTATTCATGAGAGACAAAGAGAGGCAGAGACACAGGCAGAGGGAGAAGCAGGCTCCCTGCAAGGAGCACAAAGAGGGACTTGATCCTGGACCCCAGGATCACACCCTGAGCCAAAGGCAGACATTCAACCACTCAGCCACCTAGGAGTTCCGAAAGAAAATATTTTTAATCCAGTATGGAAGGAGTTTCATTTCTTGATGATTATTCTATGTTGCTTTAATTTATTAAAAGCTTACTGTTGGTTGGTGTGTGATAATTCATAAGGCTGCTTATGAATATAACTTTCTAGCAGAGCTCATCGTTCTTTTTTAAATTATTTTTTAATTTTTATTTTAAAATTATAAAGCAAAATTGACCTTTTCTTTTGGTGTATAAGTCTGTGAATTTTAACACATGTATAGATTTATGCTATTATCAACACAATCAGGATATGGAATAGATTCCTCCCTCAAAAAAAAAAAAAAAAAACTCCCTCATCGACCCCCACCTGTACTTCCTCATGTTTTGCAGTACATACAGCTTGTAGTCGCTTAATAAAAACAGAACTGATATGCTAGTTATGCCATAGAGTAACAAATATCTATGATTATGTGTGTAATGTAATTGGGGAGCAGGGGTGGAGGATGTTTCATCTACTTGGGGAAGGGACATTTCATAATTGTATAACGAGGGTTTTTTTTTAAGTACATCTTCTCCCATTGATTTTGATAAATATTCCCTCTCTCTTTGGAAGGAGAAAATTACTTTCCTTCTCCTATTTGAAAATCACTACAATTATTAACCACCAGTATTTATAAAAACATGATACCCCATAGCTTATATTTGGGAAGATGGAAAAGTACAGGTTTTAAGAACAATGGCTTTGAGGAAAGTAATTTTTATTTTGTTTATTTATTTATTTATCTTTTGGCATTAAAGACCCCTCTTTAAGGTACAGTGGGTTTACCTACCATAAGAAAAATAGTATGGGGACATGAATTGAGTCTTGTATCCTGTTGAATTCTCAAGTCCCGGGACATTTCTTAGAATGTTGTAGGTAATCAATAAGGAAGTGATGAATGATTAATACATTTTCTAAGCTTCAATCTACTCTTTAAAATTAATAATAAGACTCAGAGATTTCTGCTTCTTATCACAATATAACAGGAACTAGATTTATCCTCCCTCCTCAAATAATTAGAAAGCCAGTAAAACAATATATATAGGACAACAGTTTCACACTTTGTGCGGCAGAGAGAAAATGACTGTGATTTCTAAGGGAAGCAACACAAATAAACAAGCTGAACCCTGTATTTGCCCCAGCTAATGGTCTGGGTATAGATCCCTGGAAGAAGTACAGAGCAGAGGAACCCAATGTTTAGCACCCTTGCTGAGTGAGTAGAGAAGAAAAAGCTCAGAAGTCAGGCAAAGTTGTTCAAGTTCATAGGAGCAATATACTAGAGGGAAAGGAACACAGAAATCACTGGATATCTACAGAGGAGTCCCCTCATATCTTTAGCTGAGTATAGATTTGTGCATTCATAGGAAGAAATTACCCAAAGTTCTTGAACCACTGAAAGGCAACAGTTCAAACAATTTTTGGAGCTCATATATATGAAGAATTGTTCGTTGATTCAACAGACAGAATAAAAAGATCTCATAAAATATATGACATTGGATGGAGCCCCCAGAAAAGTATTACACGACTCAGTACTTTCACTTGTAGGTATATGACTAGAAATCTGATAACATAAGTTCATTCAAAAACATGTGCTCAAATATTTGTATAGCATTATTCATAATAGCCGTGAAGTAGAAACAACCCAAATGACTGTTTAATGAATGAATAAACAAAATAGTGTATATACATATAATATAATGTTATTCAGCCTTAAAAAAGAATGAAATTCTCATATTTGATACAACATCGATGAACCTTAAAAGTATGCTATGTGAAAGAAGGCAAACACTTAAGGCCATCTATTATATGAGTCCCCTTGTATGAAATTTCCAGAACAGGGAAGTCCATTTACACAGAAAATAAATCATTGCCAGGGATTGTCTGTAGGGAGAAATGTTGAGTTGCTACTACATAGTATGGAGTGTAGGTTTTTTTTTTGTTTTTGGCAATGAAAATTTTCTGGAATTGATAGTGATGGTGGTTGCATAACCTTATGAATATACAAAAAAAAAAAACCACTGAATTGTATGCTTTTAAAGAGTAAATTTTACAATATGTGAATTATGTCTTAATAAAAAAGAAAGCTTTCCATTATTAGTAGGATTATATTAGTTCTAGACTAAAAAGAACCCTAATTCACCCTAACAAAATTTAACAGCAAACCTTGGGCTTTAGTCTAATGAGGAAATTAGTAAATTCTTGCTCCACAAAAATAACTATAAACCTGACTATAAACCTGAGAAAAATTGGCAAAAACAACCATTTCAGTGTTCTGAAAATCAATCAATACAATCAACAATAAGAGAAATATTTATGCTTTTACAACAGTTGAGTTTTGTTAAAGAAGAGTGGGAATCTGTGATATTCTAACCTGGGGCTGCTCTTTTCCTCTTAGCTTGACTAGTGCAGAGTTTTGACCAGGGCAGTGCAGGTGAGGAGTAGTAGCAGATCTCTTCTGCCATTAGAGGGACTCTATTGATTTGTAACAGTAAGTATTGTCCATGCTCTGTGCCACTAACAGTAGACCTGTCCTCTAAGAGTCAGGTAAATCTGGAAACACAATTAGGTCAGTCCTATTAACCAGAGGTTATGTGTTTATTTTGTTGGGACATGCATGTGCACAGCCCAGAACTGAGAGGACCCAAGAATTCAAACACCCCCCTGGCCATCCCTAGACTGAACACATGTATAAAGGAGACTCAAAAAGGCCTGGCTGCAAGAAAACCTAGGAAAGATGTCAAAATAGTCTGGAGTTAAAATCATTCTCCTACCCCAAAGACAAATCTATCAGCAGAGGACACAAGCCTTACTGGCTCAAAGTGTTTGAGAACAACTTCTATCTAATTATTAGCAAAACATTACATGACATGGACATGGAAAAAACTCTTAATAAGTCATGCTTTAAAATAAAAGCAATTTAAAAAAACTAAGCAGAGACATTAGAGATTATAGAGCACAAAGTAGACATGTTTTTATAGATTAATTACAGATGAACGATTAAACAAGAAACTAGCAATAACGAACTTCAAGGAGGAAGAACAGAATCCCTAGTTGCCATATTTTATCTAAAATGTCCAGTTTTTAGGCAAAAATATGAGACAAGCAAAAAAAAAAAAACAGGAATGTGACTTACATTATGGAGGAAAAGAGACAAATATCTCTCAGTGTGTATGGTTGTTGGATTTGGCACACTTCTATTCCCCTATTGTAAAAATGTATAAAGTAAAGGAAATCATGTTGATAGAAGTAAAAGAAAGTAGGACCACAATGAATTAACCAATAGAGAATTAATAAATAAATAGGTCTAAACAAATCCAACTTACTTTTTGACAAAGGTCAAAAGATAGCAATTCAATGGAGCAAGGATAGACTTTTTAACCCCTGATGCTATAACATTGGACATCAGTGGCCTCTCTCAACCAAATCTAACACATTATACCAAATTAACTCAAAAGGGACCATAGATTTAAATGGGAAACATGAAACTTTTAGAAAAAAAATATATATGGGATAAAATCAGGTTTGAGCTAGGCAAAGAATTCTTATACTTGATACCAAAAGAATAATGCATAAAATTAAAATTGATGACTTGAACCTTATCAAAATGAAAAACATTTGCTCTTTGAAACAATTTAGGAGGGAAAAAAGACTCTTATGTAACTTAGGAGAAAATATTTGCAAAATACATATCTGAATAAAAAAGAGTTGTGTATAGAATAAAGTACTCTAATAACAGGAATAAAGTTAATGATCCAATTGGAAAATAGTCAAAAGGTGTGAGTAGACATTTCACTGGTGAGAACATAAGATGGCAAATAAGAACAGAAAAAGGTGTTCAACACCATTAGGCATAGGAAAATTCAGATTAAAACCACAAAAATATCCTGCTGCACACCTAGGAGAATAACTAAAATAAAAATAATGACACTAGATGCTGGTAAAAGTGTGGAGAAGATGTATACATTGTTAGGGAGTATCCAAAGTAGTATATTTTCTATAAGAAATGGTTTGACAGTTTCTTATACAGTTAAACTTGCAGTTACTATAGAACTTAGTAATTCTGCTTTTGGGCTTTTATTCCAGAGTAATGAAAACTTAAGTTCATAGAAAAATCTATAATAACTGGTTATAGTAGCTTTATTTGTAAGAACCAAAAAATGGAAGAAGCCCAAATCTCTATAAACAAGTTACTGATTAAAAAAATTATAACAGATCCATACTAAGGAGTATTACTTTAGCAAGCTTTAGCTTTAGCAAGGACTAAACTACTAATACATGCAACAACTTGAATGATTCTCCTGGGAATTAATATTGGGTTTAAAAAGCCAATGTCAAGAGGCTATATATTATATAATTTCAGTTTTATAACATTTTTGAAGTGATACAATTTTAGAAATGATGAATAGTTTATGGTTCTAAGGCACTAAAGGTAGGGGCAAGAAAGAAATGAGTGTGGCATGACAGGGCAATATGGAATTCTTGTGGTAATAAGAAGATCTGTATCTTGACTGTATTATCAATGTCAGTATACTGGTTGTGATATCATAATATAGTTCTCAAGATGTTAGCCATTGAAGGAAAATGGGTAAAGGGTACATGTGATCTCCAAATGTACACCATGATGGAAAACATCAGTGAACTGGTCCAGCCAAGTCACTATGTAATTAAACAAGTACACAAAAATAAAAATGAAAGTAGCAAAACTCTAATTTTCAAAAAAATAATTTTTAATCATGAAAAGGAAATATCAGAAACATGTGATCCACAATACAGGAAAAAATAAGGCAACAAAAACTTATTTTGAGATAGTCCACATTTTGGATTCATTAGAAAATGACTTCAAAGAAGCTATGATATGTAACTTTAGACAACTAAGGAAAAGCATATATAGAATATTAAAGTATGAGAAAAATGTCTCACAAAGTAAGCAATATAAATAGAGATAAAAATTATACATATGATCTAAATAGAAATTCTAGAGTTGAAAAATACACAAAGGAAATGAATATATATGATCTAAATAGAAATTCTTGAGTTGAAAAATACACTAAGGAAATGAAACATTCATTAGAGGGACTCAACTCTAGATTTGAAATGGCAGGAAAAGGAATCAGTGGACTTGAAGATAGACCAATTCATATATCCGGTCTAAAGAATAAAAAGGAAAAGGAAAATAAACAAATTTTCAGAAATCTTTGGGAAACCATCAAATGTAACCATATTAACGTAAAACAAATTTCAAAAGAAGACAAAGAGAAAGGGACAGAAAAAATATATTTAAAGAAACAATTGCTGAAAATTTCACAAATATGATAAAAAGTGTTAAAATGCATATTCAAACAGATCAACAAATTTCAAATGTAATAACCTCAAAGAGATGGACACCCAGATACATAATAGTCAAACTCAAAAGCCAAAGCATTTCATAAATAGAATATTGAAAGCAACATGAAAACAATTTACTTATCATGTACCAATATTCCTCACAGAAATTAGCAGCCAACTTCTCATCAGAGATTGTGGAGGACAGAAGTCAATAGAATTATATGTTTAAAGTGATGAAATGAAAAGTCTGTCAACCAAGAATTGTATATCTAGCAAAACTATTCACCAAAAACAAAATTGGAATTAAGATATTCCTTGATAAACAAAAGTAAAAATAGAAGATAATTTGTCACTAACAGACCTGCCCTACAGAAAATAATAGAGTCCTTCTGGTTAATATGAAGAGCAGTCAACAAAAGCTCAAACCCAAAGGGAGACATAAGGAACACTGGGAAAGACAAATATGTAGGTAAATATAAAAGAGAGTAAGCATGTAATTTTTATAACTTGCTTCTTCTCTTATCTTAAAACAACTGTTGTAGTTAATGTCTATACAACAGTGAGGTGGACTTACAATGTATAAATATGCAATTTGTAAAATCATATAATAGTACAAAGGAGGGATGAGGGAACTGAGCTACATGAAGCAAAGCTTTTGTTATACCATTGAAATTATTTTGATATTGTTTGAGGGGAAGATGTTAGTTGTAAAATGCATGGCAATCAATAAGAAGATAACTTGAAACATAATAAAAGAAAGAAGAGAATTAAAATGCTTTATTAGAATATTTGTCTTTCACACAAAAGATGAAGGATCAAAAAAGGCATAAGACACACAGAAAACAAAGATATAAAGTGATAATTACTTCATAGTCCTAAAACTGAAGACTAAAAAGGAACATAGAGGTGAAACTACATGGTTAAGTGACCTCTCTCTGTAGTCATGGATATAATGCTGATTCATTCATTGCTTAGTGAGAACACAAAACACACCTTAACTGTTTTAAAAAGTACCTGAAAATTATGAGCATAGTGCCAGACTATTTATAATCCCCAAATGGCACATATGAAAAGCCTGCCTATAAATGTCCCATAAACTCATTTTCTAGTTACTGTATATATATATATAGTTACCAGTTAGGTTGTCTTTGGGTAATCCTTCAGCTGAATTTTCCCATGTAAAATATTTTTAATAAAATCATCTGGGAAGCATTTTGTGAAAGTATCATTTGGATTATAACTTTCCCTGAGCCTGCATCTGCAGGAGAAATGCATTTGGAAAGAGCTAGACAATGGACCACCAATGTTTCTCTATATTCATACTGAGTGTCTTATTTGTGCTTATGAAATTCTTGATAAGAAGCTTTAAGATACATTAGATAACTTACCAAGAAAGCCTGTAAACCTGAGCACTAAAAACAGACCCAGTAATCTCTTTTGCCTATCTCCAAGTTTTGGATAAATTCTGACAGTCTTGATCTCTGTAAAACAATTTTATTTGTTTGTCAGGAGAATGTGACAGTGACTGGAAGACATTCTCAGATGCCCATAAACATCCCACAATGCATAAAACAGTCCCCTACAACAAAATGTCAGTAGTGCCAGCAGATTTGAGAAACCTGCTCTAGGAGAAGAGGTTAACTTAAACATTTCATACAATAAAAGTGAAAATAATTTCTTAGTGGTGGTAAAAATAACTCCAAAGTTATGGTTTATTGCCCTGGTGAACATTAACATTATATCTAACATGGCAGTCTCATCCTTATAGTTCTTTGTTAAATCACATATAAATCTCTAGCTCCTCAAGTGTATTTGGACTGGTTTCTTGCTGGCTTTTATATTACTTAAAATCTTTGACACGTAGTTCTTTTATACTTTCATGTTGGTTATGTTTTTTAATCTTTTGAAAATTATATTTTAATAACTGATAGAAGACTAGCTAGAAAAATAGATAATTTGGGAAAACTTTCTATTTGAAATTAATTCATTCCTTGGCTTTTACGGAAAGGGTGAAATGTCAGTCATTGCCATCATCAATGTAGGTACTCCCTCAAGCTTACATAGCATGATCTTCAACAGACATTTCTGGGGTCTCAGGGATGTCATAGCTAATTAGATTCTGTTATTCTTTGATTAAGCTCACCTTCCTACTTAGTAACCACCCTAAAGTTTATCCTGTAGAGACATCTTCTTTTTTCCTGAATGCTTTCCTTCTTAATCCTAAACTGATGTTCAACTAAAATTGAATGTACTGTATTATGCTTTTTCTTCATCCTGGTATCCTGAGAAAAATTATTTTTTCCAGTATGTGAGATTTCTTTTGCTGTAAAAAGGACCCATTTGTCCCATGTCTGAAGGTTTTAAAGTTGTCTGAAGTCTTTACCCATGTCTCCAGAAGAAGAGTGTTAACACATAATCGGCCTTAAGTAGAACCCAATCTGCTAAACTGAGAGTTTGTGTCACTTGAAAGATTGAGTAATTTTATAGGACAAAATTAACAAAAGAAAACCACATAAATACATTTTGATCTTTGAAGTAGTGGAAAGAATTTTATGTACCAAATAGTTTCAAATCTTGGCTCCACCTTTTATTAGGTGCTTAATGTTAGGTAAACTACAGATAGTCTCTGAATGTCTATTTCCTGTCTGTAAATCTTTTCTAGCAGGATTGCTCTTATGATATATGAAAAGGTCAGTTGTGAATTATGTACCCTAAAACTTAATTAACATGTGTTGGTGTTTGTAGACATAGATAATTATATTTTTTCACTATTCCTTTTTCTAAAAATTTATTTTTATGTATTTATTTAACAGAGAGTACAAGCAGAGGGAGCAGTAGGTAGAGGGAGAGGGAGAAGCAGGGCCACCCATCCCCCCCCAGCAGGGTGCCTGATATGGGGCTCAATCCCAGGAGGCTAGGGTCATGACCTGAGCCAAAGGCAGACACTTAACTGACTGAGCCACCCAGGCACACCTTTTTCACTATATCTTTGAAGAATAATAGACTCCAAAATGCTGCAAGCATGGCTATACTACAGATTATAATTTTTACATAACATCACAGTGTTTGAAAGAGCCATGTTAAATAGAGACATTGAATGTAGAATGGACTAATTTGACTCTCTCACTAAGAATCATATTTCTAAGGCTTTGATTAAATTTTGTGCTTCAGCAAAATTATAATTCAAAATGCAATGAACTGGGGCACCTGAGTGGCTCAGTAGATTGGGTGTCTGCCTTCATCTCAGGTCATGATTCTAGAGTCCTGGAATCTAGCTCTAGCTCTGCATTGGGCTTTCTGCTCAGTGGGGAGTCTGCTTCTCCCTCTGCTGCTCACCCTTCTTGTGCTCTGTCTCACTTTCTCTCTCAAATAAACTAATAAAATCTTTTAAAAATGTAATGAACTTTTCATTTTTTCACAAATGGTTAAAACTATGAAGCCATATATATAAACTACAAGTGCCTATTGCATAGCCTCTTTCATTCATATGAATCAATATTCTTTAAAATACTGTGAAGGAGAAAAGGAAAAGGGGTAGCAATGAGACTTTTGAGGGTTCAGAATGAACAATTTGTGCTAAAAGGTAGATTGGGAGAAAGTGCAGGTATGGTATGTAGAATAATGTCCCTCACCCTCAGAAGAAAGAGTTCCATGTCCTAATCCCAGGAACCTGTGAATGTTATCTTACATGAGTAATAACTACAGAAATAGAGATCAGATTGATTCAGTGTGAGAAGGGCTCAAACTGCCTTTGCTAGCTTTGAATATAAAGGAAGAGATCTGTGAACCAAGGAATGCAGGTAGTTTCTAGAAGCTGGAAAGGGCAAGAAAATGGATTCTCCTCAAGAGCCTCCAGAATGAACACAACCCTGTTAACACTTTGATTTTAACCCATTGAGATTCATTTTGAATATGACCTCCAGAACTATAAGATAATGATTTTGTGCTGTTTAAGCCAACAAGTTTGTGAGCATTCAGCAGCAATAGGAAGCTAATACAGCAGAGAATCTTATTGTTCGTGGGATACATAAAGAGAATATAAAAGAGGCGTGTCTCCTTTTTTAATCCCTGGGAGTTAAAAACAAACAAACAAACAAACAAACAAAAAAACAAAGGGAAACTTGCTGTGCATAAATTACAAGGAGATACAAGCCTGGATAGGGAGGCATCAAAGGAGGTAAGATTTCAGAGCACCCTCATGAGCAGAAAGAGAAGGTACATAGGGACACATCCCATTCATTAATGCCTGAGGTAGGGGGTCAGAAGGGGGCATTTCATTTAAAATGTTGGAGTGGGGAAAGGAATTCCAGTGATTGATTAATTCACTTACCCATTCATTCATGGTGACTTAGTGTGTTTCAAGCACTGGATATTTTCGAAGACTCATTATTGAGCATAGTTGGCCCCATCTCTATACTTTAGGAGACCACAATCTATCGTCTCAAGAAAAAGACATTTAACAAATGAAACACAGTTAAATATAAATTGCAAACTTCACTGATAGGATAAAGGAAAAGAAATGATTATAGAAAGGAAGACTCACTGAGAACCTGATTTAGATCAAGAGAATCAGGTAAAGCCTTCCTGAGAAAGTAATACCAGTGTTTAGAACACAGAGGATAGCTAGGCCAAGGTCTGGGTAGAATCTTACAGAATGAAGAAAGAGAATATGCAAAGACCTTGTGCTCAGGGAAAAAAAATGGGATTATGGAGAGCATATAGGAGTAAGAAAGACAATGTTTAGAATTGTCTGGGCAGGCATATTACCAGGAGTTTGCTTCTTTCTTTCTTTCTTTCTTTCTTTCTTTCTTTCTTTCTTTCTTTCTTTTTATTTATTTATTCATGAGAGACACAGAGAGAGGGGCAGAGACATAGACAGAGGGAGAAGCAGGCTCCTTGCAGGGAGCCCAATGTGGGACTCCATTCCGGAACCCGAGATCACGCCCTGAGCTGAAGGCAGGCGCCTAACCGCTGAGCCACCCAGGCATCCCGAGTTTGCTGCTTTCATTCTAACAGTTTTATACTGTGATTCCTGATAATTCTGATTCTCTACACTTAAAGTTTAGCTTAAATGACTGGATAATGCAATGGCAGAGATGGAAGGATCTTTAACTCGCATCTAGCCTAAATGCTTTGATTTCAAGTTGAAGAAAGTGAGGCACAGGGAGGTTTACCTAGCTAGGTTAAAGTTGCACAAGCTAGCTCCGGATCAAGAGCTAAGTTCCCTAGGGTCTTTCAGCCATTGGCCTTCTTCACACATGATACTGCCAACTCCTGAAACTTCACCAGCACCAGGAGGGACTGCTTCCAGAAAAAACTGGATGATGAAAGGTCCACTGGCCATTTTGTTATAATCCTCCTGGCCCACCCTCCCTGGGATACCATAATACCAGGCTTCTCGAATGCTGAGCAGCTCTATCCTTAAGGGGGGAAAAAAAAGGCAAAAAAAACAAAACTCTTTTATGGAGATAAACATCAAATTTATGCTTAAGGAGTAAAGAGTGTGTACCCTGGAGCTCTCACAGTACTTGTCACCACAAGGAAAGCATCTGAATTAATTAGGTTTCACTTTTATTTTTTTCTTCATTTTTAACTTTTCGGCCTCAAGGTCTTCTCAAGGTAGAAATTTTACTGCTATGAGAAATATTAAGAATGAGGTGATTTAATTCTCTCTGGTTGGTGAAAAAAATACTTTCATTTCAAAATAAGCTGATATCTTTTTTTTAAAGCTGATTTCTTACTCTGTTTTATATATATATGTATATATATTCCCTAAGCATTTGTAGTTCACTCCATTTGTTGTCATTTCGTAAGCTGAGAAGTTTTTCTGTGAGTTGAGGGACTTATTTATTTATTTATTTTTTTGGAGTGGCTTTTTTTTTTTTCAGCTGAACATAGATATAAGTAATACTACAAATATATGTTAAGAGAGTTGTTATTGTGTTATTTAGTTGCATTATGTTGTTACCTTGTATTATAGAATTCTCTGATGTTCTATGTCTAAATGATAAAATGCAGGCTCTCAGAGCTGAAAGAGATTGAGGGGGAGATAAAATTTTTTTCTTTTCAATATCTGTTCTGAGTGGCATGAACTTTTGTTGCTTTAAAAGGAGAGCCCGAACTAACCAATATCTAAAAAAACATCCATCCCCACCTCACCCCACCCCCAACAGCACTGTAGTTTAGGCCCAGATGGCCTTTGTCTAAATAATTATAGCCACCTAATTTGCCTGCTATCTTTTAGAACAGCATTTTTTAAAGTATGGTTTTAAGACTACTTATGTTATACCCAATGTCAGCCCCACCACGCTAGAGGCTTTGTATGAGAACCTGCATACCAAAAATTGATGACCAATGCTCTAGATCTAGTCATTTTCATGCATTATGAAATCAGCTTTCTGTGGATTTCTGCATTAGAATATGATGTCCTCACTGAATTCATTATAGCATTCCTATGTAGGCCCATCCCACTGACCATTTAAAGTCAGAGACTTTTACAAAAGGAAAAACTATGGATGTATGGACAAACAAGGATGCAGTCGCATACTTGTAAGTATGCCCATAAGACAGCCTTTGTCCCCAAGGCAGAATGCATTCACAGATGACATTTCTTTCTTTGAAATCCTATGGATCTTGATGAGTGTGAAGATTATGCCTCCATTCCATGCAGGGAGCCTGCCATGGGACTCGATCCTAGGTCTCCAAGACCACACCCTGGGCTGAAGACGGTGCTAAACTGCTGAGCCACCTGGGCTGCCCCAATGTTATTATGTGAATGAAATAAAGAACTGAGCAAGGATCAAGTATGTCTTTGAAATCAGCAAGATGCCACTAAGAATGCACCAGGCTGTAATTAAAATTTAGCCACCCCTCTCCAGAGACATCAAAAGTAGGAGATATATTCCTGCTGTCCCATCCCTCCAAGGTTGTATGTAAGAAAAGAAGGCTGTTTTTTCATTGGCTTAGTTATTCTGAAGACCTGCTCATTAGAAGCAGGGATATAAATTTTATAGGCTCAATTGCTTAATTTAACAAATCAGTCAATCAGTGCCTAATATAGTGAAATATTTTGTTCAGTTCAGAATAAGATAAGGTCATTGCTTTTTAATTCTCCTCATAATATTTGCTATTAATAAACAAACTATTACTTGATCTCCTTTACTTAATTCCCAAGAAAAAGGTATCACAACCAGAAACTAAGAAATTTCCTCTATATGTACTAAGTGATGAAATCCATACTACTTTTAATGATAATTTACTTAATATTATCTGCACAGGATCAAAGCAAAATGTTTTGAGTGAACTCCACTGTTGCTATCAGAGAGGTTAGGTAATTTACCTGAGGGTACAGAACTATGAAAATTAAAGCCAGGATTTGAACCTAAGTGGTTTACTTTTGGAATCTTACTCTTAAACATTTCAAGTCTCCTCCAGGTAGGGCAAACAAGCATGTGAAGGATAAAGACGGCTAACCGTAGAGGGTTCCTGTTTTGATGACTTACTGTCTGACCTTATGCAAAATTCTAGCAAGAGCCTCCAAGATTCCTGTCCCCTGATGGCCATGCCCTTCATTGTCCCCTCCATCTGAGTGTAGTTAGGGTCAATAAATCTGACAAACACCACTGCTGTGATTATATATATATATAAAATTATATATTGGCTGGTAAGCGTCATATATATTTTATACATATTATATATATATGTATAAATATATACATATATTTATATGTATAAATTTATATATATTTATATAATGTGTATGTATTATATATGTATACATATATATAATCATATATATATATGATTTTTTTGTTTATTTGAGAGAGAGGGAGCACACACATGGTGGGGAGGGGCAGAGAGCAAGCCTGTCTTAAGCAGACTCTGCACTGAGCACGGGGCCCAATGTGACACTCAGTTTCACCACCCTGAGATCATGATCTGAGCTGAAACCCAAAGTAGGGCACCTAACCAAGGGCACCACCCAGGCACCTCATCACTCCTGTGATTATATTTCTTAAGCAGCTGACTTTATAATCAAAAGGCGGATTATGGGAGGAGGGAGGGGCAAGATGGCGGAAGAGTAGGGTCTCCAAATCATCTCTCCCCACCAAATTACCTAGAAAACCTTCAAATTTTCCTGAAAATCTGTGAATTCGGCCTGAGAATTAAAGAGAGAACACCTGGAGTGCTGCAGTGAGAAGAGTTCGCGCTTCTATCAAGGTAGGAAGACGGGGAAAAAGAAATAAAGGAACAAAAGGCCTCCAAGGGGGAGGGGCCCCGCGAGGAGCCGGGCTGAGGCCGGGGCGAGTGTCCCCAGGACAGGAGAGCCCCGTCCCGGAGGAGCAGGAGCTGCACCCACCTTCCCGGGGGAAAGGGGCTCGCGGGGAGGTGGAGCAGGACCCAGGAGGGCGGGGATGCCCTCGGGCTCCCGGGGACACTAACAGACACCTGCGCCCCGGGAGAGTGCGCCGAGCTCCCTAAGGGCTGCAGCGCGCACGGGGGACCCGGAGCAGCTCGGGGGGGCTCGGGGGCGGCTCCGCGGAGGGGGCTGCGGGGCGGGAGCAGCTCGGGGGGCTCGGGGGCGGCTCCGCGGAGGGGGCTGCGGGGCGGGAGCAGCTCGGAGGGCTCGGGGGCGGCTCCGCGGAGGGGGCTGCGGGGCGGGAGCAGCTCGGGGGCGGCTCCACCGAGGGGGCTGCGGGGCGGGAGCGGCTCGGGGGGCTCGGGGGCGGCTCCGCGGAGGGGGCTGCGGGGCGGGAGCGGCTCGGAGGGGCTCGGGGGCGGCTCCGCGGAGGGGGCTGCGGCCTTGGAGCGCGAATCCACCAGCACAGGCTCCAGAGCACAGGGCGCCGGGACACAGCCCAGGATCCGGCCTCCCCCGGGACAGGCAGAGGCCGGGAGGGCCCAGGACAGCGAGGACGCTCCTGCCCTGAGCTGAGCAGATCAGCGGCCCCGCCCCGGAGCCTCCAGGCCCTGCAGACCGAGAGCTCCTAGTTACTGCGGGGGCTGACTCCAGGGCTCCAGAGCTGCCCCGCCACTGCGGTTGTTCCTCCAGGGGCCTCACGGGGTAAACAACCCCCCTGAGCCCTGCACCAGGAGGGGGGCAGAGCAGCTCCCCCAAGTGCTAACACCTGAAAATCAGCACAACAGGCCCCTCCCCCAGAAGAGCAGCTAGACGGATAAGTTCCAGGGGAAGTCAAGGGACTTAAACTACACAAAATCAGAAGATACTCCCCCGTGGGGTTTTTTTTTCGTTGTTGTTGTTTTGTTTTGTTTCGTTTTGTTTTGCTTTTTGATTTGTTTCCTTCCCCCACCCTTTTTTTCCCTTTCTTTCTTTTTCTTTCTCTTTATCTTCTTTTTTTTTTCTTTTTTCTTTTTTCTCTTTCTCTTTTCTTTCCTTCTTTCACTCCTCTCTTTTTCTCCTTTTCCCAATACAACTCACTTTTGGCCACTCTGCACTGAGCAAAATGACTAGAAGGAAAACCTCACCTCAAAAGAAAGAATCCGAAACAGTCCTCTCTCCCACAGAGTTACAAAATCTGGATTACAATTCAATGTCAGAAAGCCAATTCAGAAGCACTATTATACAGCTACTGGTGGCTCTAGAAAAAAGCATAAAGGACTCAAGAGACTTCATGACTGCAGAATTTAGAGCTAATCAGGCAGAAATTAAAAATCAATTGAATGAGATATAATCCAAACTAGAAGTCCTAACGACGAGGGTTAACGAGGTGGAAGAACGAGTGAGTGACATAGAAGACAAGTTGATGGCAAAGAAGGAAACCGAGGAAAAAACAAACAATTAAAAGACCATGAAGATACATTAAGGGAAATAAACGACAGCCTGAGGAAGAAAAACCTACGTTTAATTGGGGTGCCTGATTGCGCCAAAAGGGCCAGAGGGCCGGAATATGTATTTGAACAAATCCTAGCTGAAAACTTTCCTAATCTGGGAAGAAAAACAGGCATTCAGATCCAGGAAATAGAGAGATCCCCCCCTAAAATCAATAAAAACCGTTCAACACCTCGACATTTAATAGTGAAGCTTGCAAATTCCAAAGATAAAGAGAAGAACCTTAAAGCAGCAAGAGACAAGAAATCCCTGACTTTTATGGGGAGGAGTATTAGGGTAACAGCAGACCTCTCCACAGAGACCTGGCAGGCCAGAAAGGGCTGGCAGGATATATTCAGGGTCCTAAATGAGAAAAACATGCAACCAAGAATACTTTATCCAGCAAGGCTCTCATTCAAAATGGAAGGAGAGATAAAGAGCTTCCAAGACAGGCAGAAACTGAAAGAATATGTGACCTCCAAACCAGCTCTGCAAGAAATTTTAAGGGGGACTCTTAAAATTCCCCTTTAAGAAGAAGTTCAGTGGAATGGTCCACAAAAACAAGGACTGAATAGATATCATGATGACACTAAACTCATATCTCTCAATAGTAACTCTGAACATGAACGGGCTTAATGACCCCATCAAAAGGTGCAGGGTGTCAGACTGGATAAAAAAGCAGGACCCATCTATTTGCTGTCTACAAGAGACTCATTTTAGACAGAAGGACACCTACAGCCTGAAAATAAAATGTTGGAGAACCATTTACCATTCAAATGGTCCTCAAAAGAAAGCAGGGGTAGCCATCCTTATATCAGATAAACTAAAATTTACCCCGAAGACTGTAGTGAGAGATGAAGAGGGACACTATATCATACTTAAAGGATCTATCCAACAAGAGGACTGAACAATCCTCAATATATATGCCCCGAATGTGGGAGCTGCCAAATATATCAATCAATTAATAACCAAAGTGAAGAAATACTTAGATAATAATACACTTATACTTGGTGACTTCAATCTAGCTCTTTCTATACTCGATAGGTCTTCTAAGCACAACATCTCCAAAGAAACAAGAGCTTTAAATGATACACTGCACCAGATGGATTTCACAGGTATCTACAGAACTTTACATCCCAACTCAACTGAATACACATTCTTCTCGAGTGCACATGGAACTTTCTCCAGAATAGACCACATATTGGGTCACAAATTGGGTCTGAACCGATACCAAAAGATTGGGATCGTCCCCTGCATATTCTCAGACCATAATGCCTTGAAGTTAGAACTAAATCACAACAAGAAGTTTGGAAGGACCTCAAACACGTGGAGGTTAAGGACCATCCTGCTAAAAGATGAAAGGGTCAACCAGCAAATTAAGGAAGAATTAAAAAGATTCATGGAAACTAGTGAGAATGAAGATACAATCGTTCAAAATCTTTGGGATGCAGCAAAAGCAGCCGTAAGGGGGAAATACATTGCAATACAAGCATCCATTCAAAAACTGGAAAGAACTCAAATACAAAAGCTAACCTTACATGTAAAGGAGCTAGAGACAAAACAGCAGATGGGCCCCACGCCCAGCAGAAGAAGAGAGTTAATAAAGATTCGAGCAGAACTCAACGAAATCGAGACCAGAAGAACTGTGGAACAGATCAACAGAACCAGGAGTTGGTTCTTTGAAAGAATTAATAAGATAGATAAACCATTAGCCAGCCATATTAAAAAGAAGAGAGAGAAGACTCAAATTAATAAAATCATGAATGAGAAAGGAGAGATCACTACCAACACCAAGGAAATACAAATGATTTTAAAAACATATTATGAACAGCTATACGCCAATAAATTAGGCAATCTAGAAGAAATGGACGCATTCCTGGAAAGCCACAAACTACCAAAACTGGAACAGGAAGAAATAGAAAACCTGGACAGGCCAATAACCAGGGAGGAAATTGAAGCAGTCATCAAAAACTTCCCAAGACACAAGAGTCCAGGGCCAGATGGCTTCCCAGGGGAATTCTATCAAACGTTTAAAGAAGAAACTATACCTATTCTCCTAAAGCTGTTTGGTAAGATAGAAAGAGATGGAGTACTTCCAAATTTGTTCTATGAGGCCAGCATCACCTTAATTCCAAAACCAAAGACCCCACCAAAAAGGAGAATTACAGACCAATATCCCTGATGAACATGGATGCAAAAATTCTCAACAAGATACTGGCCAATAGGATCCAATAGTACATTAAGAAAATTATTCATCATGACCAAGTAGGATTGTAGCATTTATCCCTGGGGCACAAGGCTGGTTCAACACCCATAAACAATCAATGTGATTCATCATATCAGCAAGAGAAAAACCGAGAACCATATGATCCTCTCATTAGATGCAGAAAAAGCATTTGACAAAATATAGCATCCATTTCTGATCAAAACTCTTCAGAGTGTAGGGATAGAGGGAACATTCCTTGACAACATAAAAGCCATCTATGAAAAGCCCACAGCAAATATCATTCTCAATGGGGAAGCACTGGGAGCCTTTCCCCTAAGATCAGGAACAAGACAGGGATGTCCACTCTCGCCACTGCTATTCAACATAGTACTGGAAGTCCTAGCCTCAGCAATCAGACACCAAAAAGACATTAAAGGCTTTCAAATTGGCAAAGAAGAAGTCAAATTCTCCCTCTTTGCCGATGACATGATACTCTACATAGAAAACCCAAAAGTCTCCACCCCAAGATTGCTAGAACTCATACAGCAATTCGGTAGCGTGGCAGGATACAAAATCAATGCCAAGAAGTCCTTGGCATTTCTATACACTAACAATGAGACTGAAGAAAGAGAAATTAAGGAGTCAATCCCATTTACAATTGCACCCAAAAGCATAAGATACCTAGCAATAAACCTAACCAAAGAGGTAAAGGATCTATACCCTCAAAACTATAGAACACTTCTGAAAGAAATTGAGGAAGACACAAAGAGATGGAAAAATTTCCATGCTCATGGATTGGCAGAATTAATATTGTGAAAATGTCAGTGTTACCCAGGGCAATTTACACATTTAATGCAATCCCTATCAAAATACTATGGACTTTCTCCCGAGAGTTAGAACAAATTATTTTTAGATTTGTGTGGAATCAGAAAAGACCCCGAATAGCCAGGGGAATTTTAAAAAAGAAAACCATAACTGGGGGCATCACAATGCCAGATTTCAGGTTGTACTACAAAGCTGTGGTCATCAAGACAGTGTGGTACTGGCACAAAAACAAACACATAGATCAATGGAACAGAATAGAGAACCCAGAAGTGGACCCTGAACTTTATGGTCAACTAATATTCGATAAAGGAGGAAAGACTATCCATTGGAAGAAAGACAGTCTCTTCAATAAATGGTGCTGGGAAAATTGGACATCCACATGCAGAAGAATGAAACTAGACCACTCTCTTGCACCATACACAAAGATAAACTCAAAATGGATGAAAGATCTAAATGTGAGACAAGATTCCATCAAAATCCTAGAGGAGAACACAGGCAACACCCTTTTTGAACTTGGCCACAGTAACTTCTTGCAAGATACATCCACGAAGGCAAAAGAACAAAAGAAAAATGAACTATTGGGACTTCATCAAGATAAGAAGCTTTTGCACAGCAAAGGATACAGTCAACAAAACTAAAAGACAACCTACAGAATGGGAGAAGATATTTGCAAATGACATATCAGATAAAGCGTTTTTTCCAAGATCTATAAAGAACTTATTAAACTCAACAGCAAAGAAACAAACAATCCAATCATGAAATGGGCAAAAGACATGAACAGAAATCTCACAGAGGAAGACATAGACATGGCCAACATGCATATGAGAAAATGCTCTGCATCACTTGCCATCAGGGAAATACAAATCAAAACCACAATGAGATACCACCTCACACCAGTGAGAATGGGGAAAATTAACCAGGCAGGAAACCACAAATGTTGGAGAGGATGCGGAGAAAAGGGAACCCTCTTACACTGTTGGTGGGAATGTGAACTGGTGCAGCCACTCTGGAAAACTGTGTGGAGGTTCCCCAAAGAGTTAAAAATAGACCTGCCCTATGACCCAGCAATTGCACTGTTGGGTATTTACCCCAAAGATACGGATGCAATGAAACGCCGGGACACCTGCACCCCGATGTTTATAGCAGCAATGGCCACAATAGCCAAACTGTGGAAGGAGCCTCGGTGTCCATCGAAAGATGAGTGGATAAAGAAGCTGTGGTTTATGTATACAATGGAATATTCCTCAGCCATTAGAAACGACAAATACCCACCATTTGCTTCAACGTGGATGGAACTGGAGGGTATTATGCTGAGTGAAGTAAGTCGGTCGGAGAAGGACAAACATTATATGTTCTCATTCATTTGGGGAATATAAATAATAGTGAAAGGGAATATAAGGGAACGGAGAAGAAATGTGTGGGAAATATCAGAAAGGGAGACAGAACGTAAAGACTGCTAACTCTGGGAAACGAACTAGGGGTGGTGGAAGGGGAGGAGGGCGGGGGGTGGGAGTGAATGGGTGACGGGCACTGGGGGTTATTCTGTATGTTAGTAAATTGAACACCAATAAAAAACAAATTAAAAAGAAAGGCGGATTGTCTTGGGTCAGTCTGACCTAATGAGATGTGCTCTTTAAAACAAGGCAAAGTGGCAGAAGATTTACCAGCCAGAAGACACAGGGTATATGACTTTATAGCTCCTAGGTAAAGAACAGCCACATGGTTTGGAAGAGAACTCTGAGCCACCAGGTGGGGATCAGCCAACTGGCACCCTAATTGCAGCCTTCTGATAACTGGAGCTGTGGACCCAGCTAACCCACCTTCAAATTTGTGACAATGTGTTATGTACAGTAGAAAATCAATACAGGCTATTGCTATCTTATTTCTTTGATGATGTCACTCTGGTTCTGATCCCTGCAGTGTCCTTATCGGCAATCACTTATGACCCAAATCAACCATTTAGAACTTGCATCTGCATCTGTAGCAAATCTGCAAATAAATCATTTCGCATTGTCTATGTATTCTCTTTTTTATGGCATCTGGTTGCCACAGCTCAATGAGTATCTTGCTAAATAATTATGCTTCCTTTGTGGTTGGGTCTCCACACATGTTACTGGTTCTGTGAACAAGGGGATTTCTCAAATTTGTTGTTGATCATTGGTTGTTGATTTACTAAGCTTTATGATCACAGGCCTCATCTGTGTTGTTTCCCACTGAATCCCTAACATGTAACACTGTGCTTAGCATATAGTAGATGCTTAAAAAGTATTTGTCAAATAAATGAATATACATGGTATCATACAGCGAAAAACATGCAGTGGCTAAGCTAATTTATATTTCTTTTCAAGCAGCAGATATATTGAACAGCTGAATCCTGGTCATTCCATTGCTTTATTTTTTTTTAAGATTTTATTTATTTATTCATAGAGATGCAGAGAGAGAGAGGGAGAGGCAGAGACACAGGCAGAGGGAGAAGCAGGCTCTATGTAGGGAGCCTGACGTGGGACTCGATCCAGGGTCTCCAGGATCACACCCCGCGGCTGCAGGCGGCGCTAAACCCCTAAGCCACCGGGGCTGCCCTCATTCCATTGCTTTAGATGGGGGTGTCCCTCTGTCTTCACAGTGTTATATATATTTATGTCTGCATCAGATGCTTAGAGAGTATTGCTGAAAGGCATAGGAATAGAAACAATATAGACAAAAACAGATTCATTTATGTGCAACCTTGACTGGAGCTTCAAAACTAGCTGACTTAGCATACAGGTTTTGTTTTGAGACATTTATTCCTCTATATCTCTTCTAAGCACAAATCAGATGGAATAAGTATGGTGCTCTGAATCTGTGCAAAATCAGGTGAAGTGGGCTAGCTGTTTTGCACTGAGCAGCACCGTTCTCATCATTCCTGTGTCAGCAATCCAGACCACACTGGGTGTCCAGGGAACTTCAGGGGTCAGCAGAACACATTGCACATAGCAGGATTTACTGTTGCTGCTCAGCCCTGGCTGGTGTTAGACTCTCCTCCGCACAGGCTTCTACACAGTTAATGCACCCAGTATTTCACCTATACTCTCCTATCTACTCAGCCTGGTACAGTATATAGCATGCAACACGCAATGTATAAAAAGAAA
The DNA here is from genome assembly GCF_053574225.1 of Canis aureus. Classification (NCBI taxonomy): domain Eukaryota; kingdom Metazoa; phylum Chordata; class Mammalia; order Carnivora; family Canidae; genus Canis; species Canis aureus. Next base: position 17,761,305 of record NC_135642.1, on the reverse strand, counting down.
AAAATTACAAGCATGCATTAGAGGAATAGAAAAGGGACCTAACAATAACAGAGCACGGACTACTTGCCAGGATCATGCCAGATATTTAAGAAACATTCGTTGATTTGATGCTCACATTAACCCACTTGCAGAAGGACATGTTATTCCTACCACATAGGTGATTAAATGGAGACCTATAGCAGCAATGTCCACTATAGCCAAACTGTGGAAGGAGCCTCGGTGTCCATCGAAAGATGAGTGGATAAAGAAGATGTGGTTTATGTATACAATGGAATATTACTCAGCCATTAGAAACGACAAATACCCACCATTTGCTTCAATGTGGATGGAACTGGAGGGTATTATGCTGAGTGAAGTAAGTCAATTGGAGAAGGACAAACATTGTATGTTCTCATTCATTTGGGGAATATAAATAATAGTGAAAGGGAATATAAGGGAAGGGAGAAGAAATGTGTGGGAAATATCAGAAAGGGAGACAAAACATAAAGACTCCTAACTCTGGGAAACGAACTAGGGGTGGTGGAAGGGGGGTAGGGTAGGGGTGGGGGTGAATGGGTGACAGGCACTGAGGGGGGGCACTTGACAGGATGAGCACAGGGTGTTATTCTGTATGTTGGTAAATTGAACACCAATAAAAAATAAATTTATTATTAAAAAAAAAGGCCAAACAACAAATCCTGCAAAAAAGAAGGAATTTGAACCTAGAACTGCTCAAATCCCAGGTCAATGCGTGTTCTGTGATTTTCAATTTGTTTAATACATCCAGGAGCCCCGGCCAGTGTCCACACTGGGGGCTGAGGTATCAGGTGAGGGTCATGTTCAGGCCCAAGGAAGCAGTTTATTGTCTAAGATGGCCTTTCTCAGTGATGCTTAGAATCTGCTAGGTACACCTTTCCCAAAGAAATGTTTCTAATCTTCAGTAATGATAAATCAATGTCTGCCTCATTTTAAGATTACCTAAATTATATACAGTCAGAGTGAGCTTAAATGCCCCTTTTTATGTAAGGGCATATCACTTTTTCCTTCCAAGATGCTTTTAGAGAGTATTATTTCACTTCTATTTGTCTTTTTTTTTTATGTTCTTTCATTCAAATAAAGAAACTATTCATTGTATACTTTTCTAAACTTGGAGGATATAGGAAAAAAGTAGTAAAAATTCCCAATCTATGGAGCAGAGAGACATGCCTAGGCATAATTGTACAATTTTAAAAGTGCGACATAGAAGTAGCTATAGATTATACTGGAATGAATGTCATGCTACTACTAACTGTCTATGAGGGACACTTGATGGTACTTTAATTGAGTTTTGGTGAATAGGCTCTTCTCTAGGCAAATAAAAAAGTAGGAAGGCATCCTGGAAAGAAATCTGAGCATCTGTAAATAGAAGTTTATGGAAAGAGTATGTTTTGATTGTGAGTATACCATATGACTAGACTCCAATGCATGCTGGGATTTGTAGGCAGAGTGAACATAGTAAAATATGCCAGAGACAGGTCTTCAAGGGATTTGCAAAAAAGTTAAAATGATTTTTTCTTTTTTCTTTTTTCTGTATTAATTTTTTTCCTGAAGATAAAGCAAAAATATGGCTTGCTTTCAAGCAAATGAGTGACTAGTTAGGTTTGTATTTTAGAAAGATCCATGTTGGAAGTGGTGGGGAGAAAATATTAAGGCAGACAGGGTGATACTGAGGGTAGGGAGACAGTTACTTGGGTATTGAATGTTGATTTCCCAAAAAAGTTTTTTAATAACCTCATAAATCAGTGTCAATAGTAACAAAGAATCAGGAGAAATTTGAAATATGTTCATGTAACCTATACCAAGGCCAATAAGAGATAAGATAGAGAGTGAAGAGAAGGAGAAAAAGAAGATAACTTAAAGCGTTCTAATTTAAGAGCCCAAATAGAAACACTTAAGGAGGGAAGTGGATTGTGAGAAAGTAATCTAAGTTTATTTTGTCTATACTTTTAAATACCATTTATATATATATTAAATTACAAATACAAATATTAAAAATATATAGTATATAATATTTAAAAACAAATACAAATAGTCTATAGTCATCTAGGTCAGATATGGTTACCCTCGGGGAAAGTCTGCTTTATAACTAGGGCAGAAAATAATGAAGTCCTCTTGGGTTTTTCTGATATATTTCTTAATCTGAGTGGTGATTGCAGGGCTCACCTGGTAAAAATTCATTAAAGTATACATGTAGAATATGTATACTTGTCTTTATATATGATATAGCTTAGTAAATGTTTACTTAAAATAATTTTAAATTAAGCTCAATGGATAACTTTAAAAGCAGTGTAAATACAACTGAAGAGAGAAGCAACTAGATGGAAAATAAATATGAAGAAATTAGGTTCATATTAACACAGTGTGTAACACCACCTCTGCCTTGTACTTGATGATAATCTTTCTCAGTTCCTGTGCCTTCCCCTAATCACTGGCTTCTTCTCACTCCTTAATTCTTGTACTTTCTGGTGTTCTATCAATGGATTTCTTCTTTTCTTGATCATATTCTTTTGTATTTACTCAATAAAAGCAACATTTTTCAAAGAAACATTTATCTAAGACATATGAGGTTGGTACAACTATTAAATCAAATGGTATCTGTTTAGTATGATATATTTGAAATATTTGAAATACCTTATAAAGCATTCCCTAAGAATTTTTTTGCTTTATGGTTTAAAGGATGATTTCTCCAAAAATACCCCAAACGAATTGATTTTCTGTAGGATTTTAAAAGGAAAATAGAGGAAGTCATACACTTTTCCTGTATCAAGGTGGATAAAATTAAACCTTTTATTTATTTTTATTTTTTCACTAATTTTCACATTTTTATTTGAATTCCAGTTAACATACATGGAATATTAGTTTTAGGTGTAGAATTTAGTGATTTATTACTTACATACAATACCCAGTGCTCATCACAAGTGCCCTCCTTAATACCCATGACTCATTTAACCTATCCCTCCACCTGCCTCCCTTCTAACATGGTTAACGTAAGGTTTGATGAAATAATTTAGAAGAAAGGATGTAGTTACACTACACAATGTGATTTTTAAGAACAGTTTTCTCATTTTAGGAAATGAAATGGTTTCTACCTATTTTGCTCTTTCAGCTTTTCAAGTGCTCATTCTATACTATCCTAAACAAGTGTGATTAATATTTAATTAAATTTTTAATTTTGAGATGATTGTAGATTCATATGAGGTCTTAGAAATAATTCAGAGAAATCCCATGTACTCTTTATCCAGTTTCTTCTAACAGTTACATCTTGCAAAGATATAGTAGGAACACAATGGGATATTTACATTCATACAATTAACATACACAACATTTCCATCAGCACAATGATTCCCTCATCTGGCCATTTTATTGCGTCACATCTACCTCCTTCTCCGTACTCCACCCACATAATAACCCCTGGGAACCGCAAAAGGAGAACCATAAGCTCTTCATTTCTAAATTTTCTCATTTCAAAATGTTATATAAATGAAGTCATAAAATATGTAACCTTTTAGGATTGCCATTTTTTACTCAGCATAATTAATTTCCTGGAAATTTACCCAAGTAATTGCATATGTCAATAGTTCATTCTTTTCAATTGTTATCATTTCATGGTAAGTATGTACCACAGTTTCTTTAACAGATCGCCTGTTAGATGTTTTCTGGGTTGTTTGCTGGTTTTGGCTATTTATGGATAAAGCTTATGTGAACATCCATGTATAGGTTTTTGTGTGAACATAAATTTTTATTTCTCTGGGATGAATGCCCAAGAGTGCTCTCTGGGTCATGTGATAGTTGCATATCTTTAAAACTGTCAAACTATTTTCCAGAATGGCTATGCCATTTTACATTCCTACCAGCAATGTGTGAATGATCTTTTTTCTCCTCTTCTCCATTTATATTTTACGTTAGCCATTCTGACAAGTGTGTAGTAATAACTCATTGTGGTTTTAACTTGCATTTATGTAATGGTAAATATGTTGCACATACTTTTAATGTAGATCATTTGCCATCAATTACATTTTGAAAATTTGGAAACAAGATTCTGATGGCACTTTTTGGTTGAGATCGGTCTAGACACATTTCCTGAATAGGTGATGTTTTTGTTTTTGTTTTGAAGGTTCAGATTTCACAGCTGGAAATAGTTTGTTAAGTGAAGCATCTTATAAAACTTAGGTTCCTGAGATGTCTGAGTGTTTCAGCCAGTGAAGCCTCCAACTCTTGGTTTTGGCTCAGGTCATGATTTCAGGGTCATGGGACAGAACCCAATGTCATGCTCTCTGCTCAGTGTGGAGTCTGCCAGAATTTATCTCCCTCTGCTGCTCCTTTCTCTCTGCTCCCTCTGCTCCTCTCCTTGCTCGTGATCTCTCTCTAAAATAAATAAAATCTTAAAAGAATAATTTGGGTTCCTATGATGCAAGACCAAGGAAAGTCTAAGGGATAAATGTGTGTGTGTCTCTGTGTGTGTGTGTGTGTGTACACAGGAACTCACTGGACTAAAATAACAAAAGTTCCCCATTTACAATTTACCTATGAATACTCCGTTAACCTTCCTGACAATAAACAGTAGCTAGGGAGCCCCACCTCCTAGGAGAAGCAGTCCATGTTCAGCCAGGTAAGCATGATTAGCCACTGCCTCTTCTTCCTGTTCACTTTATTTTTCCCTCAGGGAGAAAAATCTAGTACTATTGGTTGGTTTCTCGCTGATATAAGCAAGGAGATATAGACAAATATAAGAATGTGGGAAATGGAGCCTCAGAGTTTGGTCTGTGACAAAAAAAAGGCGAAGTTAGAAAAAGAAATATGACAATGAAAAATCTATCTATGTGTGGATTTGAGATGCTTAATGCCAGCAACTGCTTCCGGATTCCTTATTATGTAAAAGAAAGAAACCACTATTCACTTAAAACACTATTAGTGTAGTATTCTGTTACTCATAAAGAATCTTTGAAAGAATTCCCCATTTATTTGGACACTCTGGACTAATGACAGAGAAAACTGCTAACTCACTTTTTTCCCTTTATTAAATTTGTAGCCTCCCAAATCTTGAATTACCTTTTAGAATAAAACACCACGGAGAGCCAATGAGGAGAACATAACTGATCTCATGCATGAGAGGACTGGAGAGTCCTCGTGTATCCTGAGGTAGGAATTTTAGGGAAAATCCTTTGCTTCCAAAGGTTTACCTACCCAGGCGCCACAAGTGATTTTTGTTTGCATTTTCTCTATTTGTTCCTTTTGAAAATTCCAATGATCCTACGACAAAACCTACTAAACACATGCATGTAAATGTTAGTGGAATTTAGGATTCCTTCTCTTAGAACGAGAGAACCTAGTGGTTTAAAAGCTCTGGAAATTTGAGAATATGAGAAGACAGACCAAAAAGAGAATAAAATAATCAGCAAGGACAAATGAGGACCTGTACATTATATTCATTCTGTTAACACCCTTTCTCATGAACGAATTCATATGTGGTTAATTCTGCTTATCAATTTGGACTATTCTAGATTTTTAGAACCTCTAGAACCTAAAGACCTATGTCAGGGACAAAATGACCACCTGAAGAAGCTCTGATCCATAAGGTAATAAATTTAAAATACATTTCAATAATCCTTTTCCTCCTCCTACATACTAACCAGTCTGGGTTTGCCCACACTGTCAAGACTTTCATGCAGGGATGATTCTCCATCATGCTCTTGACACAGGCTCTGGCATGAGGTGCAATCTGTGCATCCCACTAGAGATGGGTTTAGAGAGGTACAAATCATTAAATCAGTACGCTTATCTTATTGGTTATCAGTGTAGGACAGAATTCAAGATAATCTTGGAAGCTATTATAATCCTCCTACTAATATAATATTTCTACCAAGTTGTATAATATGTATAATGAACTCCTTCTCTGTGTTCTAAAAGGAATTATACATAGTTATGGATAGTGAGCGGAGGTGAAACGTGAAGAAAATTTTGGATGTAGAGATTATTTCTTTGTTATAGTTCAAGCAGCTTCATGCAGCTTGAACCTCCCTCATGCAGCTTCAGAGTTTATCCCAATATGGGAATGACTAAAATTACTATTAATCTGCTACTTACTTGACTCAACATAACATTTTTATTTTAACTAAAAATATGGCTGATTCCACTCCTATACTTCCACTTGTTGGGTAACGGATATTCCTAAGCAAATAACAAGCTTTCAAGAAATTACCCTAATCGACAAATACCTTTACTCCAAACTGCTCACAGTGAGGGGTAGAGTGAATCAGAATCAATTTCTCTGTCCTTAAGCCATAATAGAAACAGATAACAAACATGAAGCACTGAGCTTTTCTGTAGTTAATTTGGAAGAAACTGTTATACATGGAGAAAGCCTGATGGTGCTTAGTTTGTAGAAACAAACATACTCTAAGTATGGGGTATTTCAGGGAAGACTGTTTTGAATGTCTCTAAACATCCTTTATCAGATCAAAGAGAGGTTAAACCCTTGCTCCGGATTTGGACACAGCAAGGTTTCTTAGCACCTACTATTTCATATTTTACACGAATGCACCCCACATTGTTAAAAAAGAAAATGAAATTAGCTCACCAAGGGCTTAATTATATCCTCTTCAGTGGGCATCAATACTATTGGCAGCCCTCATAGGGATATTCTCTTGACAAATCAAGTTATTGTCTGAGGCATGAAGTGTTAGATTATGATCAAGCCAGCGTGACGCTGTGATTCATGGCTACTCTATTACTGAGAGGAAGCAGGATTTCTGTTTCATAACGACTTTGAATTTCTGGTGAGACAAGTGAATCCTTTTGTTCAACCTCAGGAGTTCATCTTCAGTATCTTAGAACAGAATTGTTTTACAGACTCAAACACATGAAGACACAGAGGGATATTAAATAATGATGTGGGAGAGCTTCTCCTCCTGCAACAAACCCTTTGGAATTCTAACAAGGGCCTAAAGTGAGCTGAGCAATCCAAGTAACAAGTGATAAAAGTAGATTATTTCCATTGTAGAATTTAATGTTTTAATGGATATATTTTTAGCATTGTTTTTTGTATCATGGTTACTAGCCCAGAGTCTCACTACTTTCTGATATGTATACCACAAAATACCCTTTGTTATTAAAGAAAATTCTCTGTTTAGCAGGTTTTCACAAAACCCTGGTTACATAATTGCAACTACTGTTCCAATATGATCTAAGGCTGTATAGCTACTTCATATAAAATAATATAAAGTAATAAAATTATTTTATAAAAGAAAATACTTGCTAGAAAATATTTTTAAATGACAGGAAAACACAAAGAATTGAATTAAAAATTATTTTCTTACCACTAGGAGATATATTTTTGATCACTTTTTGTATACATTTATAGCCTTTTAATATGCATAGAAAAATGTTTTTTACAAAGCAGCCTCATAACTCTACATATTTTTTTCAACCTGAATTTTTCATTTAACAATGTGGTATGGACATTTTCTCATTAGCAGTCAATCTTGTTAATGAAAATGCTATTTTGCCTGAATGTTTATGTGTAGAAACTGCAGCTGAGTACCTGTGTAAAGTTAAATATTTTAAAATGAATTCAGGAAAAATTTATAGGTTGCTAGGTTTATGCTTTCATAATTGTGGTAGGAGGTATTTCACACCTCCCCTTAGTTTCACATCTAGAGGGCTACTGCCCTCCACCCCGAACACTCCTTTATTCTCTATGGTTTCTAAGTGTGTAGGTTAGCAGTCTGAGGAGAAAAAGGAAGAGATAAGAACAGGGAGCTTCTTCTGTTTCAAAAGTGTAGAAGATAGAGAATGTATATTAGTAGTATCAGGGAGCCATTCTGTGCATTATTCCTTCCAATCTTGTTTTTTCATCTTCTCCAAATTCTTCCATTAGAATCAGGGCTAGAGAAATAAATTTTTTTTTCAGTAGAAATAGAAAAAGATGGAGAAATTATAACTTGAAAGGACTTATGTGGTTGTTACCCTGTTTCCTACCTTCATAAACTCCATGCTTATAGTTTGGATTCAGCCTCTGTAAATACATACAGATTTTGAATTTTTGTTAATGTCCTTGATGCCTAACAATACCATGAGACCTGCCTAGAAAATGTGGACATTGAGATAGAACTTTGAAGAAATCATTTTTCCTTTGATCTATATACCTCATAGAATATTCCACAGAAACAATACCAAAGAAATCCTCAAAAAGGATCATAGATATAAATGTAAAAGTGTGAAACTTCAGAGGAAAACAGAGGACAAGATCTTTGTGACCTAACTTGGTTAAACTGATTTCTGAGATATGGTACCAAAAGCATGACCCCCCAAAAAAATATTGATAAATAAGATATCATCAAAAACTAAAATTTTTGATCTTCAAAAAAAATACTTCTAGGATAATGAAGGAAGAGCTACAGGGCATCTGGGTGGCTTAATGGTTGAGCATCTGCCTTTGGTTCAGGTCGTGATCCCAGGGTCCTATGATCAAGTTCCCACATTAGGCTCCCCATGGGGAGCCTGCTTCTCCCTCTGCCTATGTCTCTGCCTCTTTCTGTGTGTCTCTCATGAATAAACAAATAAAACTCAAAAGAGAAAGAAAAAAGAAAGAAAGAAAGAAAGAAAGAAAGAAAGAAAGAAAGAAAGAAAGAAAAAAGAAAGAAAGAAAGAAAGAGAAAGAAAGAAAAAAAGAAAGAAAGAAAGAAGAAAGACAGAAAGAAGAAAGAAAGAAAGAAAGAAAGAAAGAAAGAAAGAAAGAAAGAAAGAAAGGAAGAAAAAGAAAGAAAGAGAAAGAAAGAAAAAAGAAAGAGCAAGCTATAGTGTAGGAGAAAATATTTGCAAAGCACATTTATCTGATAAAGGATTTTATCAGAATGCATAACAAGCTCTCAGACCTTAATAGGAAAATAAGACATTCAGTAAATAAATGGACAAAAGATTTGAACAGACACTTCACCAAAGAAGCTACATAGATAGGAAATAAGCAAATGAAAAGATACACAATATCATTAATAATCAAGGAAATGCAATTGGAAACCATGATGTACCACTATACAATTATTACAATAGCTAAAATTATAAGGCAGACCATTTCAAATGTTGGTGAGGATGTGAAAAAACTAAAACTCTCAAATACTGCCATAAGAATGTAAAATGGAACAATCACTTTGGGAAAACAATTGGGCAGCTTCTTATAATATTAAATACACATCTCCTGCTTGATCCAGGCTAGGAATTTGCCCAAGAGAAAAGAAATAATATACCCACTTAAAGACTTGTACACAAATGTCATAGCAGCTTTATTTGTAATAGCCAAAATCTAAAAACCCAAAGGTATTAAGAAATGAATGTTTAAGGCAACTACAGTACATCTATACTCTGGGATACTCTTCAGTCATAAAAAGTAATGAACCATTGATATATAGTAGATGGATATCAAAATAATTATGCTGAGTGAAGGAAGCCACACAGTAAAAGGTGCATGTGAGTTCATTTATGTGAAATTTAGGTAAAATAAACTAATACATAGTGACAGAAAGCTTATGAATGATTAAATGTATGGAAATAGAGTGAGCTGAGATGAGTAAAGAGAAGAATTGCAAAAAGCATGATACAAGAAAATATTACAGGTTGACAGATATGTTCACTATCTTGATTTTGATGATGTTTTATGGACCTATACTGACATCAACACTTACCAAATAATACACTTATATATGTGCAGTTTATTGTTATGTCAGCTATACCTCAATGGAACCTATAAATATGTTAGAAAGATACATGTGGTTAACTAAATATTATACAATTTTTTAAATAGTGAAATATTTCTACATTTTAATACAGTTACCTTTAGAGTGACTCATGTTTTAACTTAAAATGATTTCTTTAACATAGTTAGGAACTATGGGATAATTTGAATTCTGTCAAAGTCCAGCCAACAATGAGAAATGAGTTAGTTGTTAATGACTGTAGAAAGGGGAAAATGGTCCCCTTGATGTGGGGGTTGTCTTAATAAATAACATCAGGGAAATCTCTTTGTGTAAAATATCAGGGAAGATGGCAACTTTTACGAATGAGTGTTGCTGCTATGCCCAACTCCCTTTGACTCATTGGAATTTCAGTCCCAGGCAAGTAGACACCCCTGGAGCCAGAAATCATGGTCACTGTTTCTCTGTCCCCTCCTCCATGGGAATTCTTGCCTCTGGCTGATTGAAATGTCCCCATCTACACATGCACTCACTATTACCACCCCCTGCCCACACATCTAGTTACTTAAGTAAGATTAAAGAAACTTCTCAGTGGAAGTTATGTGAGATTCCTCACTGGAGCCTTACAGCTGAATAAAGTCTTTTTCAAACTTGAGTGTGAATATGAACCAACGTGAATAATCAATGAAAACATATCAAATATGTATATTCCTAAACCCCAATCCTAAATATTCTGCATTAATAAGCCTGGATTGGGGGCACTGATAGTAATCTAATACAAGTAATTCCCAAATTATACTTTGAGATATATGAATTGAGTTAGTATTTTCCTATGCATTTTCTGTTCTAAAAGGAATTTGATGTCTTATGTCAAACTCCCGATTAAGTCAATAATTCACTTTCATAATTATAATGTCAACATACTTGATACAGTTAGGAGCTTTTTGTCTTTGGCTCCTCCTTTCATGTCATTTTCAGAAAGACTGCTCTGGGCCAGACGCTAGGACAGATATTGAGAGGACAAAGAACCTTGGCCTTCAAGACAGTGGTGTTTGGGAGACCATGGTAGAGTAAAATGACCAAGCAGGAGATTCTGGGGCAAGATCACTTGAGCTTTCCCTGAATTATAGCATCTGATTCTTCCATTAATGTGTTGTGTAATCTACGAACTGATCAGTTGATTAGATGCTCTCTAACTTTTCTTCCCAAAATTACATTATATCATTCTAGTTTGGATCTAAAATAGATAAGTTTCAGGCTTATTGTCTAAAAGAAATACCTGGTAGGATCTGAGTGTATAAATAAGTAAAAATAACAGATAGTTATATTATTTATCTTTTTCAGTTTCCTGTCAATTATGTATGTGTTTTTGTTCTGGCCTTACCATAGAGGGAGAATAACAAAGTCCTCTGGTTCACTTCTCATTCACTAAAATTTAATTTGAAGAATAAAATGCTTCCATCTGGCTCTAAGTTATCCGAAACTTATGAATACTTTATATTACCAAAAATAAGTAAGTGAGGAATGTAGTCAATAGAGTAAACTCTAATACATTGAGAAAATTGAGGTGACTTCATATAATGGATTTCACTGCCAGCACTGTGAGGAGAGCAACAGTTTGAAGATGGTAAAGTAACCTCATATGACAGGTCAGTTTCAGGGCGCATCACGAAGCAGCCTTTGTACATTAGTCAGAAGACATCATGCAGCCTTTTGAAAGCAGTCAGATTAGAGAATGCATGCATCTCTAATAGACTTTCCCGGGCTTAGAATGACAGCTACCAACCCTCTTACCCACCTTTCCATGGCCCCCAACACTCTAAAGCTGGCATATTGCGAGGTCCATGTTGCATGATTAGATTTCAGAGATAGAGTTAGCTTTTCTATTGGAAATGGATAATGATGAGTCAGTCGCATGGACATCATTGCTTCTGCTGAGGATATGCATATTTTCTTTTTCCATATTTCAAGAGGCCACTAGCAAATGTTAAGACAGTGCTATCTAAAAGATGTAGATTGCTCAGTTGGACTTGCAACATTGCTTTTTTTTTTTTTTTTTTCAGCTGTCCTGAAATGGGTTATCTTAAATGGGATAGTAAATGCTTTAAACTAGAGTCCACTGATTAAGGCTCTTAATAGAAATATGGCCTATATGATTTTCTAGATTATCCCATAACATAAACAGGGTGACCAGAGAGAAGAGGCATTCAAAGGATTAATAAATTACCTCCACTAACAGTCTCAGTTTAATTGGGTTTACTAATTTTATGCCATAGTTCAGTTGTTTGTATTTTTGACTGGCAGCTTGTCTTTGAAGGCTCTGAGAGATTTTCGTGATGATGCCAATGAGGCTGATCTCAAACAAAGCAGATTATTCTAGCCTTTCCTGCTGCAAAATATAATCAACATGTTATATATAATTTCTGAAGCTGCCTACACCAAAACAGATCTGAAAACTCATTGACACCAAGAACCAAAACATCATTTAAGTGCCTACGCTGGGAATCATGCTGTAGAGTAATAGCTGACTTCATCAGTCCATTGACAAGGCTTGCCAACATTGTTATCCCCAATCACTTTGTTTCTTTCAAATCTACAGTAAAGAATGATGATTTTATGAAAAGACACAGACTTTCAAATGCTTTTAAATATTTATCAATGTAGAAAAATAAAAACTATGTGAAAATAGGGGCACCTGGGTGACTCAGTCTGTTGAACCATCTGACTTGATTTCAGCTCAGGTCATGGTCTCAGGGGCTTGGAGTTTAGTCCCACGTCGGGCTCCATGCTGGGCATGAAGCCTGCTTGAGATTCTCTCTCTCCCTCTTCCTCTGCCCCTAGTGTCTCCTCCTTCAAAAAACTGTGAAAACAAAAGCACTTATGAAATTTATTTGCTTTGCTAAAGAACTATAATTTTCTCCAAATGTTACTATAGCTCTTTATCCTTTCACTTTGTTCTGAGCTGCAAGGATTGATATAATGTTTCTCCATATCACTAGAGAACTTTGTGAAGCTTAACCCTATTATTAATCGTGGATAGTTAGTCAGAGGGCTCTGTCTATATTTTGGGGCTATGAATATCTAGTGCTAATTGGCTGGATGGAAGCTGAGAAACTCTTGCAAGCATTTTCATGACTGAAAAAAAGTTGCAACATGGTGGCCTTCAAGTAGAAGCTAGCCTGAAGATGGTGTTTGAGCAGGGTATGGTTTAAAATGTTTTAATTTGGATGTGAATGTTTTTAAATGGAGAATATTCCTTAGCTCTGTCATTCTCACAGTCCTCACCAACTCCTGTTTGGAACTCATGCCTTGACACATTAATATTATAATCCTGACACGTAGGCATTTGAGCTTGTGTGTTTTGATTTAGATGTGATTCTCCTATAAAGGGAAACTGTTGAAAATACAAGTTTCCTGAGGTTAGTAGAAAAACAGAAGCACCTGTTTCCAAGAGGTGAAAGATTGTAGGCCCATTTTCCAAATAAAATTTTATTTTTGCAGTTGTAATATATATCTTAAAACTTTATATGTGGTTTAAAATCTTCTTTTTGAAGAGATGGAGACTCTTTATGAAAAAAGTTGAATATAACTTTACTATCTCAGGAAACCTTTGTTTGGGAAGATTTTTTGTTCTCCCAGTACTTTTTGAAAGACCCACCAATTGTTTAATAGAAAGATCAAATGACAAGTTGTACCTCAACCATTAAAACTTTTTTTTTTAGAGATGCTTACTTTTTTTTTTAAAAAATTAGAGTTCAATTTGCCAACATATAGCATAACACCCAGTGCTCATCCCATCAAGTGCCCCCCTCAGTGCCCATCACCCAGTCACCCCACCCCCCGCGCACCTCCCTTTCCACCACCCCTTGTTCGTTTCCCAGAGTTAGGAGTCTCTCCTGTTCTGTCTCCCTCTCTGATATTTCCCACTCATTTTCTCTCCTTTCCCCTTTATTTCCTTTCACTATTTTTTATATTACCCAAATGAATGAGACCACATAATGTTTGTCCTTCTCTGATTTATTTCACTCAGCATAATACCCTCCAGTTCCATCCACGTTGAAGTAGATGGTGGGTATTTGTTGTTTCTAATGGCTGAGAAATATTCCATTGTATACATATACCACATCTTATTTATCCAATCATCTTTCAATGGACACCAAGGCTCATTCCACAGTTTGGCTATTGTGGCCATAGCTGCTATAAACATCGGGGTGCAGGTGTCCCGGTGTTTCACTGCATCTGTATCTTTGGGGTAAATCCCCAGCAGTGCAATTGCTGAGTCATATAGGGCAGATCTATTTTTAACTCTTTGAGGAACCTCCACACAGTTTTCCAGAGTGGCTGCACCAGTTCACATTCCCACCAACAGTGTAAGAGGGTTCCCCTTTCTCCACATCCTCTCCAACATTTGTGGTTTCCTGCCTTGTTAATTTTCCCCATTCTCACTGGTGTGAGGTGGAATCTCATTGTGGTTTTGATTTGTATTTCCCTGATGGCAGGTGATGCAGAGCATTTTCTCATGTGCATGTTGGCCATGTCTGTGTCATCCTCTGTGAGATTTCTGTTCATGTCTTTTGCCCATTTCATGATTGGATTGTTTGTTTCTTTGCTGTTAAGTTTAATAAGTTCTTTATAGATCTTGGATACTAGCCCTTTATCTGATACGTCATTTGCAAATATCTTCTCCCATTCTGTAGGTTGTCTTTTAGTTTTGTTGACTGTTTCTTCTGCTGTGCAAAAGCTTCTTATCTTGATGAAGTCCCAATAGTTCATTTTTGCTTTTGTTTCTTTTGCCTTCGTGGATGTATCTTGCAAGAAGTTGCTGTGGCCAAGTTCAAAAAGAGTGTTGCCTGTGTTCTCCTCTAGGATTTTGAATATTAGTTGACAATAGAGTTGAGGGTACACTTCTGGATTCTCTATTCTGTTCCATTGATCTATGGGTCTGTTTTTGTGCCAGTACCACATTGTCTTGATGACCACAGCTTTGTAGTACAACCTGAAATCTGCATTGTGATGCCCCCAGATATGGTTTTCTTTTTTAATATTTCCCTGGCTATTCGGGGTCTTTACTGATTCCACACAAATCTTAAGATGATTTGTTCCAACTCTCTGAAGAAAGTCCATGGTATTTTGATAGGGATTGCATTAAATGTGTAAATTGCCCTAGGTAGCATAGACATTTTCACAATATTAATTCTGCCAATCCATGAGCATGGAATATTTTTCCATCTTTTTGTGTATTCCTCAATTTCTTTCAGAAAAGTTCTGTAGTTTTTAAGGTATAGATCCTTTACCTCTTTGGTAGGTTTATTCCTAGGTATCTTATGCTTTTGGGTGCAATTGTAAATGGGATTGACTCCTTAATTTCTCTTTCTTCAGTCTCATTGTTAGTGTATAGAAATGCCACTGACTTCTGGGCATTGATTTTGTATCCTGCCACACTGCCAAATTGCTGTGTAAGTTCTAGCAATATTGGGGTGGAGTCTTTTGGGTTTTCTATGTACAGTATCATGTCATCGGCAAAGAGGGAGAGTTTGACTTCTTCTTTGCCAATTTGAATGCCTTTAATGTCTTTTTGTTGTCTGATTGCTGAGGCTAGGACTTCCAGTACTATGTTGAATAGCAGTGGTGAGAGTGGACATCCCTGTCTTGTTCCTGATCTTAGGGGAAAGGCTCCCAGTGCTTCCCCAGTGAGAATGATATTTGCTGTGGGCTTTTCGTAGATGGCTTTTAAGATGTCGAGGAATGTTCCCTCTATCCCTACACTCTGAAGAGTTTTGATCAGGAATGGATGCTGTATTTTGTCAAATGCTTTCTCTGCATCTATTGAGAGGATCATATGGTTCTTGTTTTTTTCTCTTGCTAATATGATGGATCACATTGATTGCTTTACGAGTGTTGAACCAGCCTTGTGTCCCAGGGATAAATCCCACTTGGTCATAGTGAATAATCTTCTTAATGTATTGTTGAATCCTATTGGCTAGTATATTGTTGAGAATTTTGCATCCATGTTCATCAGGGATATTGGTCTATAATTCTCCTTTTTGGTGGGGTCTTTGTCTGGTTTTGGAATTAAGGTGATGCTGGCCTCATAGAACGAGTTTGGAAGTATTCCATCTCTTTCTGTCTTTCCAAAAAGCTTTAGTAGAATAGGTATGGTTTCTACTTTAAACGTTTGATAGAATTCCCCTGGGAAGCCATCTGGCCCTGGACTCTTGTGTCTTGGGAAGTTTTTGATGACTGCTTCAATTTCCTCCCTGGTTATTGACCTGTCCAGGTTTTCTGTTTCTTCCTGTTCTAGTTTTGGTAGTTTGTGGTTTTCCAGAAATGCATCCATTTCTTCTAGATTGCCTAATTTATTGGCGTATAGCTGCTCATAATGTGTTTTTAAAATCGTTTGTATTTCCTTGGTGTTGGTGGTGATCTCTCCTTTCTCATTCATGCATTTATTAATTTGAGTCTTTTCTCTCTTCTTTTTAATATGGCTGGCTAATGGTTTATCTATCTTATTAATTTTTTCAAAGAACCAAGTCCTGGTTTTGTTAATCTGTTCCACAGTTCTTCTGGTCTCTATTTCATTGAGTTCTGCTTGAATCTTTATTAACTCTCTTCTTCTGCTGTGTGTAGGATCTATTTGCTGTTTTTTCTCCAGCTCCTTTGGGTGCAAGGTTAGCTTTTGTATTTGAGTTCATTCCAGTTTTTGGATGGATGCTTGTATTGAGATGTATTTCCCCCTCAGGACTGCTTTTGCTGTATCCCAAAGATTTTGAACAGTTGTATCTTCATTCTCATTAGTTTCCATGAATCTCTTTAGTTCTTCTCTAATTTCCTGGTTGATCCTTTCATCTTTTAGCAGGATGGTCCTTAACCTCTACGTGTTTGAAATCCTTCCAAACTTCTTGTTGTGATTTAGTTCTAATTTCAAAGCATTATGGCCTGAAAATATGCAGGGGACGATCCCAATCTTTTGGTATCAGTTAAGACCTGATTTATGACCCAGTATGTGGTCGGTTCTGGAGAAAGTTCCATGTGCACTTGAGAAGAATGTGTATTCAGTTGTGTTTGGCTGTAACGTTCTGCAAATATCTGTGAAATCCATCTGGTCCAGTGTATCATTTAAAGCTCTTGTTTCTTTGGAGATGCTGTGCTTAGAATATCTGTCGATTGTAGAAAGCACTACATTCAATTCACCAAGTATAAGTGTATTATTATCTAAGTATGTCTTTGGTTATTAATTGATTGATATACTTGGCAGCCCCCACATTTGGGGCATAAATATTGATGATTGTTAGGTCCTCTTGTTGGATAGATCCTTTAAGTATGATATAGTGTCCCTCTTCATCTCTTACTACAGTCTTTGGGATAAACTTTAATTTATCTGGTATGAGGATTGCTACCCCTGCTTTCTTTTGAGGACCATTTGAATGGTAAATGGTTCTCCAACCTTTTATTTTTCAGGCTGTAGGTGTCCTTAGGTATAAAATGAGTCTCTTGTAGACAGCAAGTAGATGGGCCCTGCGTTTTTATCCAGTGTGAAACCCTGCGCCTTTAGATGGGGTCATTAAGCCCATTCACGTTCAGAGTTACTATTGAGAGATATGAATTTAGTGTCATCATGATACCTATTCAGTCCCTGTTTTTGTGGATTGTTCCCTTGAACTTCCTCTTTCTATTACAGAGTCCCCCTTAGTATTTCTTGCAGAGCTGCCTCGGTGGTCACATATTCTTTCAGTTTCTGCCTATCTTGGAAGCTCTTTATGTCTCCTATTCTGAATGAGAGCTTTGCTGGATAAAGTATTCTTGGCTGCATGTTCTTCTCATTTAGGTCCCTGAATATATCCTGCCAGCCCTTTCTGGCCTGCCAGGTCTCTGTGGAGAGGTCTGCTGTTAATCTAATATTTCTCCCCATAAAAGTTAGAGATTTCTTGTCTCTTGCTGCTTTAAGGATCTTCTCTTTATCTTTGGAATTTGCAAGTTTCGCTATTAAATGTCGAGGTGTTGAACTGTTTTTATTGATTTTAGGGGGGGATCTCTCTATCTCCTGGATCTGAATGCCTGTTTCCCTTTCCAAGTTAGGAGAGTTCTCAGCTATGATTTGTTCAAATACATATTCTGGACCTCTGTCCCTTTCGGTGCCCTCGGGAACCTCAGTTAAACATAGATTTTTTTCCTTCTGAGGCTGTCATTTATTTTTCTTAACCTATCCTCATGATCTTTTGTTTTTCTTTTTTCCTCAGTTTCCCTCCTTGCCATCAACTTGTCTTCTAGGTCACTCACTAATTCTTCTACCTCGTTAACCCTCATCATTAGGACCTCTAGTTTGGATTGCATCTCATTTAATTGATTTTTAATTTCTGCCTAATTATATCTAAATTCTGCAGTCATGAAGTCTCTTGAATCCTTCATGCTTTTTTCTAGAGCCACCAGTAGGTTTATAATTGTGCTTCTGAATTGGCTTTATGACATTGAATTGTAATCCAAATTTTGTAACTCTGTGGGAGAGAGGACTGTTTGATTTTTTTCTTTTGAGGTGAGTTTTTCCTTCTAGTCATTTTGCTCAGTGCAGAGTGGTCCAAAACAAGTTGTACTGGAAAAAGGAGAAAAAGAGAGAAGAGAAAGAAGAAAAAAAGAAAAAAAAGAAGAAGAAGAAAAAAGAAAAAAAAAAGGGTGGGGGAAGCAAACAAAACAAAACAAAACAAAACAAAAACAAGGGGGAGTATCCTCTGATTCTATATACTGTAAATCCCTCGACTTCCCCTGGAAGCTGCTTGGTCAATAACTTGCTTTTCCTCTGTCCTTCTAGCTGGTCTTCTGACAGAGGGGCCTGCTGTGCTCATTCTCAGGTGTCAGCACCTTGGGGAGCCGCTCAACCCCCTTCCTGGTGCACAGCTCAGTGGGAGTTGTTTATCCTGTTTATCCTGTGATACCACTGTGAGGCTCAGTGGGGGCTGTTTATCCTGTGAGGCCCCAAGAGGAACAACAACAGTGGCCGTGGCCAGGTCCTCAGCCCTGGAGTCAGGTCCTCAGCCCTGGAGTCAGCTCCCGCAGTAACTACCGCAGCTACCAGTCTGCAGGGGCCTGGATGCTCCAGGGGCAGGGGCTCTGATCTGCACAGCTTGGGGCTCCCAGCGGCAAGAGCATCCTTCCTTGCTGTCCTGTGCCCTCCCAGCCTCCGCCTGTCCCGGGGGGAGCTCAGGATCCTGGGCTGTGTCCCCTGCGCCCTGGGCTCCTGGGCCCCGCAGCCCCCTCCGCAGGGAGCCTCTGCCCGAGCCACCTGAGCTGCTCCCGGGTACAGCAGGCCGCGCTGCAGCCCTTTAGGGAGCTGGGCCCGCGGGGTGTGGCGCGCTCTCCTCCACGCCCTCGGGGCACCTCCTCTGTTAATGCCCCTGGGAGCCTGAGGGCATCCCCGCCCTCCTGGGGTCCTGCCCGAGCTCCCTGCGAGCGCCTTTCCATCGGGGAAGATCGGTGAAGCTCCTGCTTCTCCTGGTGGGGGCTTTCCTGTCCTGGGGGCTCTTGCCACGGGGCCTTAGCCCGGCTCCTCGTGGGGCCCCTCCCCCTTGGATGCTTATTTGTTTGTTTGTTTATTTATTTATTTTCTGTCTTCCTACCTTGATAGAAGCACAAACTCTTCTCACTGTAGCATTCCAGCTGTTCTCTCTTTAAATCTCAGACCGAATTCGTAGGTTTTCAGGATGATTAGAAAGTTATCTAGGTAATTTGGTGGGGACAGGTGACTTGGGGACCCTACTCTTCTGCCATCTTGCCCCCCCCACCCTTAGAACTTCTTGACTCAAAACTGTTGACTTGTTATATCGACAAATGCTACATGATTATTTTATGATTGCTACTCAATCTAAAACAAGTTCTTAGATTGGAAATCCATTTTAAGCTAGACTTCAAGATCTTATTAAATTTCCTTATTTTTTTTTCTTTCCCTCTAAGATACTACTAAGACTGTCAAGGCACTGCTCTCCCTGCCTAGGTAAGCAATAAACCCAGCTTTGTCTTACCAACAGGTTATTTGTTTGTTTTGTTTGTTTTATTTTGTTTTGTTTTTTGGTGATGTTTGGAGATATCTCACAATACTGTGCTCTCTTTTGCTTCCTGGAAGGTCTAGAAAACTAAGTAAGAGTAAAGAAAAATATAAATAAGGCAAAAGCATGTACCTAATAAAGAAAAGTAGATGCCATGGAATGCCAGTGTTAGAAGAGAGATGAGCAGTAATATCATTTCCCTTAATTCCCTCTTCTTTGAATAATATCCTTCAGACTCCTGTGTTCTCATAACATTTGGTTTCTGGATTCTTCACTCTTAAAGGCAAAGAAATTGCAGGAAATGCCATATGATGGTTAAGATATGAGAGTTAGTCATGAACACAAAAACAGAAAAGTAAGGGAGATAACAATGATGCTCAAAAGAGAGACTCAATCTACCTGCTAATAAGTAGGCCATTGAAGTAAGAGAACAAATTAAAAGATGACTGAAACTTTAGGTATTAAAAATGTAAGGAATGGTGATGCCAATGTCAGAATGGGGAAAAATTGGCATGTTATTAGACAGATTATCACGTTCTATTTGACTCATTTTAGACTTCAATTGGACAGGAAAATGGAGCTATCTTTCAAAAATATAAACTGAGGATGATAGGCCTAGAGAGAATGTGAAGTGCCAATGAAGAAAATGTACATTTGGGGGATCCCTGGGTGGCACAGGGGTTTGGCGCCTGCCTTTGGCCCAGGGCGCATTCCAGGAGACCCGGGATCGAGTCCTACATTGGGCTCCCGGTGCATGGAGCCTGCTTCTCCCTCTGCCTGTGTCTCTGACTCTCTCTCTCTCTCTCTCTCTCTCTGTGACTATCATAAATAAATAAAAGTTAAAAAAAAAAAAAGAAAATGTACACTTGGAAATCCTGTGAATGAACTGGGCTCTTCGTGGGTACAGAAAGGAATGAATAGAAATTTCCTCATGAGCCTCAAAGCAAAAGGAAAAAGAGAAGTAGAAGTAAAAGACAAGGAAGAAAAATAAGGAATAGAGGAAAGAAAAGAGGAAAGGAGAGAAAAGAAAAAAAGGAAGAACATAGAAAAGTATGAGAAGATATTATTAGAGGAGGAAAGCAAAATAAAGGAAAAGGGAAAACATTTTTTTAAAGATTTTATTTACTTATTCATGAAAGACCCAGAGAGAGAGAGGCAGAGACACAAGCAGAGGGAGAAGCAGGCTCCATGCAGGGAGCCTGACATGGGACTCGATCCTGGATCTCCAGGATCATACCCTGGGCTGAAGGCAGGTGCTAAACCGCTGAGCCACACAGGCATCCCAAAACATTCTAATAAAGAAAGCTAACTGAGTTCAAGTGGGAAAGGGACAAATGAAGATTAAAAATAAATTTTTAGGGGTGCCTGGGTGGCTCAGTTGGTTAAGTGCCTGCCTTCGCCTCAGGTCATGATCCCAGGGCCCTGGGATCTAGCCTCACATAGGGCTCCCTGCTCAGCTAGGAGCCTACTTCTCTCTCCCCTTTGCTGCTCACTCTGCTGTTCCCCCTGCTTATACTCTCCCCCACCCCTCTCAAATAAATAAAACTTTTAAAAATATAATTTTTAGAGGGAAGGAGGTGGCTAACTTTCTGAAGTTAAGGTTAAAAATATGAGGTAAGGATAGAACCTTGCAAAAAATTTTAAAAAATACTAACCAAAATACCAATATTGTCCAGAAAAATAATACTAGCTAGCTCTGGGGAGATTTTAGAGGCAGTTGGAAATAAAAGCTAGATTGGAAAAGATTAATATTTTTATACGTAGATGGGAAAAGAAAGATATTTGAATACTTTCAACTTTCAATGGTCTCTGTTGCATTTTAAAGCAGGAAGAATATATATATATATATATATATAGTATATACATACACACACATAACAGTAAAACAATTAGTGAAGCATCAAAGTAAAAAAAACTATAAAATGATATTGGGCAACTGAACAAATAACTAAATCTTTAAGTGAAAATATGATCTATTCTGGGGTGTGTGTGTGTGTAAGAGAGAGAGCAAGGAATTAAATAAAAGCAAAATTTATATGCTTTGTCTTATCTTTTTCTCATTCTTCCTGATAGTCTCATTCTCTCAATTTCAGGAGACATTACTGATTGGTAAGGTTATCATCACAGTTTTGCTTTTTCTTTTTTCCTTCTCTTTCTCTCTGCCATCACCTGTTTCAGCTCCTGCTTCTAGTCTTTCCTTGGGTCATGCACCCCCATCTCATTACAGACCGAATCCTTTTTAAATGAACTTCCATAATATCAGAATCATTTTGTCACCTAGCAGTTTCTTCCTTGAAGCATCCACATGAAACACTATAATGAGGTTCTTCCTAGGGAAAACTTTTCCCATTTAGTGGACTTTGCCTATTGCCTGAAGTTTCTGAGTGGTTAATGATATTTTCTTCTGATGTCTTGAGAATCGATCTCTCAGAGTTTTCTCTGAAAATCTTGGCAAAGGCAAACCATTTCCTAAGGATAATAAGAGCAAAGCTACCATTGGATTGTAATTCATAAAATAGAGGGTGTGCAATCCTTAGATTTTTATATCATTTCTCACAGGGAATTGACTTCTACTTGCAGCACTTTCACGCTGCAAGAATGCATTCCGTGAGTTAAGTAAAGGAATGCTTTATTTTACCTTGCTTAAATGAAAATTAACTGGTCATGATACAGTGAAATTGTTTAAGGCACAAGCAAAAGTAGTTTTGTTTTATAAATATGTACATTGATTCCATACTATGTCCTGTTTGTCACATAGAAATGCATCTTGGGACTTTTGCTTTCTGTATTAAGGTGTAAACTCTGACTCTCCATTTTGTAGGCAGCATTTCTCAAAGTGGTACATGAACCACCCACATTAAATTCATTTGAGAGGGTTTCCATACTAGAACTGTAAAGGCCCATTCCTCTGTACTGACGTCAGTAGTTATCTGCTCTCACAATCATCCATGCCACACCATTACTCCCCAGAAATTGTCTTTTCCTGAAATTCTGGTAATAGATCAAAGAAATCTGTAAACCACAAATGAGTGTCTTATAATGTGTTCAAAAATAGATTCTGTGTCAAGCATAAATACTGGTACTATTTATGTAGTACTGCTTTCTTAGGGAATTTCTCAAACTTCAATGTTTAATCATTGCTTTTTTAAAGATGCAGATTCCTAATTCATTTTGTCTGAAAATAATCTCAAATGAATTTAATGTGGGTGGTTCATGTACCACTCTGAGTATAGTTGTTCTGTATATAATGATATTTTTTCTCTCTGGCTACTTTATTATTTTTTAAAATTATTTATTTATTTATTCATGAGAAACAGAGAGAGTCAGAGACATAGGCAGAGGGAGAAGCAGGCTCCCTGTGAGGAGTCTGATGTGGACTCAGTTCCAGGACACTGGATCGCACCCTGAGCCAAAGGCAGACACTCAACCATTGAACCACCCAGGTGTCCTCTGCCGCAATTTTTGAATCCTTCTTACACACAAAGCTTGAGAACTAGACTTTGACTTAAGGGAATTAGAAAGTGGGGGCAATTTAGGGGGAGCGATTGTGAAATACAGAAGGTGAGTTGAAAGAGCTCGAGACACTGCTGTTATGGAAGAAGAAAAAGACTAAAATTATTTATAAAAGTATCTGGTGAGAACAACATGAGGAAGTTAGCTTGGTTTAATGCATACGGAGAAGAGAAAAGGAAATATAATATCTGGTATGGAACCTCAGAACTGAACAAATACTAGCTGTGTAATACCATTAATTGGGCAATTACTCTTTCAGGTACTGTGCAAAGCACTTCACAGACATTATTTAACCTCCACAAGTCTGTGTTTCTGGGGCAAACATTAGGCACATTTTACAGATAAGCAAATAAGCCTTAGGAGAATAAATCATTTAGCCCGAGTTCACATGGCTATTGATGCTGAGTTTAGAAGACAAATGTAGGACAAATTTCTAAGTTTGTGGAAAGTTTGTGTAGGAAGAATCACTTTGAAATGAAGTCGAAAAGACATGCTCCCCATGAAGACCAGGAAAGAGTAGAGCTAGCATGAGGGTAAGGTAGTGTATATTTAGAGAAACGAGTCAGGTCGCATATAAGCCTGCATTCATCTCTGTTTAGAATCTTACTATTTGCAAAAGTCTAGTTAATCTATTGTTCCAGTTTGTTTATTGAGTTACTCAGGGTTATTGCTGTTCTTTGCTAGCCTGTGCAATGATATGTATCTGAACAAGTCCCAGGAATAGCAAAATGACACTGGGTCTAAATGACTGATAGAAGGCTGATTTGGATGGCTCATTATGGAAGAGAGTTTATTTTCAAAGGTACAGAGAGAATTCTCCATCTTATCACACTTGGCCATATCCCTTACCATTGGCAAGGCTCTTGTTCTGCCCTGTATTTTTATTTTCTGCCTCATTAATCTCTAATCTTTACTTCTTACTCACCCTGAACTTTTATTCTGAATGACCAAGTTCATTACCAACAAATAAAGAAAAATAAAACATCCATTTCAAATTGAAAGAATTCAACAGATTCTTTTCTTTGCCTGCTTCACTGTATTTTTCTAAAGGACATTATAAATCATGTGTACATAATTATATCACAATATACAAAATGAAAACAACTCCTACATGAATAAAAATTAATAAGCCTATCTATTCTACATTAGTTTCATTTTTAAAGAGAATTAAAGAGACCTGGATCAACAGAGCAATGGTACTACAGTCCATCTGCAGTCTGTTTGTGATCCATGAAAATATTTTTAATTAAAGAAACAAACATCTCAAATGATATTACACCAGTCTTCAATTTAAATCTCTCTCTGATCTGAGCTCTGTTTTACTAAACAAATATATTTTTTATTACCTAGCCTTCTTTTTTTATATTCTCCTTTTCCTATTTCATTCCTTATTGTATTAGTCAGCTTAGGTTGGCGAAACAAAATATCATGAAGCGAGTTGCTATAATTTTTATTTCTCACAATTCTAGAGGATGGGAAGTCCACAATCGAGGTACTGGTATATTCAGTTCCTGGACAAGAGCCCTCTTTCTGGCTTGCAGACAACCACCTTCTCGCAGTGTCCCCACAGAGAGAAAGTTGTGGTCTCTCTAACTCTTCTTATAAGGACACATCCCCCTCCTCATCACAGAGTGGAATTGTGTTTATGACCTCATCTGAACCTAACAACCGCACAAAGGTCCCATCTCAAGTATGACCACATTGGGGATTAGGGTTTCAACATATGTATTTGAGGAGGCACAAACATTTAGTCTATAACCATAGAAACCTTATTCTTTGTATCAAACTCTCCATGTCCCTCTCCACTCTCCTATATATAAGCACTCAGTCTGGATGCAAAGGTTCAATATCTGAAACATCAATTTCTTATCTTACTAAAGAGAAATGAAAGGAACACAATGTATCTTTTCCCATGCTCTTTAACAATGGATTTTTTAACCTTTGGATATTCCCTATTTCTGGTTTCTTCTCCAAGAATTATACAGAGTAGAAGAATAACCTGTTAAAATTTATTCAAGGTATGAGTATGAGAATAAAGAGATTATTTGTTTTCTAGATCTAGAAATACCTCTAAACTCTATCCTATATATAATGCATCCTTTAATTTTTTTAAAGATTTTATTCAAATTCTAGTTAGTTACTATACAGTGTAATAGGAGTGTCAGGTGTGCAAGATAGTGCTTCACCACCTTCATATAACAGTTGGTGCTCATTACAAGTGCACTCCTTAAATACTTTAATTCTTAACATTCGGTGGTTTTTAGTGTATTCTCAAGGTTGTGCAACCATCACCACTATCTAATTCCAGAATGTTTTTATCACTCTAAAAAGAAATCTCATACCCATTATCAGCCACTACCCATCTCCCTTCTCCCCAGTTCCTGGCAACCACTAATGTACTTCCTGTCTCTGTGGATTTACCAATTCTGAATATTTCATACAAATGAAATAATATACTATGTAGCCTTTTGTATATGGCTTCCTTAACTTAGCATAATGTTTTCATGGTTTATCCATCCTATGGCATGTATCAGAACTTTGTTGTTTTTTAAAGAATGAGTAAAATTTCATTGTGTGCATGTGTATAGCACCTTTTGTTTAGGCATTCACCAGTTGATGGATATTTGGACTGTTTCTATATTTTGGCTCTTATGAATAATGCTTTTATAAATATTGTATGAGCATATGTATTTTCAGTTATCTTGGGTTATAACTAGGAGTGGAATTGCTGGGTCTTATGAAAGATCTTTGTTTAACTTTTTGAAGAACACAGGATATTTTTACATTTATTTATGTCTTTATTTTATTTTTATAAATTTTTATTGAAGTATAATTAAAATCAATATATTATTAGCTTTAGGTGGACAACATATTGATCAAAAATTCTATGCATTACTGAATGCCCACCACAATAAATATAGTGACCATTTGTCACTATATACTGTTACTATGATATTATTGGCTATATTCCCTTGTGCTGTACTTTTTATCTGACTTGTCTATTTTATAATTGGAAGTTGTATCTCTTAATCTTCTTTATCTATTTCACCCATCCTCCCACCCACCTCCCCTTTGGCAAGTACCAGTTTGTTCTCTGTATTTAAGAGTCTGATTTTGTTTTGTTTTTTATCATTTCTTTGTTTCTTTGTTCACTTTTTTTTTTTTTTAGATTCCACATGTCAGTAAAATCATATGGCATTTATCATTCTCTTTCTTATTTCATTCAGCATAATGCCCTCCAGGTCCATCCATGCAAATGGCAAGATCTCTTTCTTCTTTTATAGCTGAGTAATATTCCATTCTATACACATACCATATCTTCTTTATCTACTCATCTATGGATGGACAGTTGATTGTCTATAAGTTGATTTCTTCCATATCTTTGCTATTATAAATAATGCTTTAATAAACATAGGGGAACATATATCTTTTCAAATTAGTATTTTTCTTTTCTTTGTGTAAGATCCAGTTTTGCAATTACTGGGTCATATTTACACCTTTTAATTTCTTCCAACAGTGTTAGGTAGCTTTCAGTGTACAAGTCTTACAATGAAATATTTCAATATTTTAATATTTCAATAAAATATTACAATATTTTATTCTTTTCCATACTATTTTCAGTGAGATTTCTTCTTAATTTCATTTCCATGTTATTCATTGGTAGGGTGTGCTAGTGTATAGAAATAAACTGATTTTTGTATATTGACCTTATATCAATGGAAAGTTAATTTATCCTCTTGATTTTTGGCTTAAAAAGTTCAAGAACTAGAGATTCTTTGTCTGTGTCTCAAGCTTCTATGTTTGGCATCCCCAGGGCTTCATTTTTCCCTTGAGAATTCATGGCAGCCTTAAGTGGACATATATTCATAATTAGTTTTCCACATTCATGGAGCTATAGGCCTTACTTTGATCTTGTGACTTCATCAAAAAATTAAAATCATATTTAATTTATGATCTGAATTTTAATGTATTTTGGATATAAATGGTCAGTGCCACCCTTCACAATCATACGGAAATAGTAATATTTGTATGTAAGTAAACAAAACATCTATCCATTGGTTCCTCCCTACTTCTAACTTTTTTTCCTACTTCTAACTTTATATTAACTTTTTCTCTGTTCACTCATAGAAGTTCTATAATTTCTGTACATTCCTTCAAATATAATTCAAAAGAAAAAAAAAAAAACAAAAAAAACCCAAATATAATTCAAAAGGATACCAGCTGATGGGCATAGAGATGCTCAGAAAATAAACTAGGAGAGCCATGAACATTGTCTGTTCTTATACAATCAATTATCTAAGTTATAAGAAACCCTCAAGGAGCTGGCATTTCCCTCATATAGCTGGCATTTGGAGAACCTGGACATTACAGACACGATAGCTGATGCCACAAGACTAGAATTTCTTTACTCCAGGATAGGCAACCTGAAGCCATCACACAAAAGAAACAATAACAATTTTAAAAATCTGCTGCATATGCTCATTGCAGTCATACAAACCTTAGCATTTCATATCTTGCCAGAGTTATCAGGTGCAGAGCTGTCCTTGAATCTAATTTTCATTCCAACAGAAGTGTGAGAAGTCAAATCATTGCCTAGCAAAAAAAGGGAAAGCTATCTTTAGTGTGTAGTTTGCAGCAATCATGCCCAAGGGGAATTCAGAAAAAAAAAATCACTCATTAAAAATCATTAGGTTGAATTAGGTTCAATGCAAACGGTTTCACCTGATAATGCCAAATATGAACTCTAAATTGCCCATATTTAGAAAACTTCCATTATCAAAGATTCCATGATATATACTTCTTACATGTTTACTGACTTAGCCCAGTGTATTTGATGATTTTAAAAATATGGATTTTAATGTATTAAGAAATTCTGAAATGCATATTTAAGTATTTTGCCTTTTCCATTGAGTTGTCTAGTTGTCTAGTAGTTTATTTTTGATTTGTAAGACCTTTTTATATATTTCAAATAGGATCCCTCTGTTAGCGTTATATGCTGCACTTGTCTTCTCGCATATATTTTCTTTGCACTATTACATTAATAAAATTTTATTTATATTTGTAATTTCATTAATATTTTGTATTTTAATAAATTCCAATTTTAAAATGTTGTATTATTAATTTTTATGCCACTGTTTAAGAGGTTATTCTACACTAAGAAATTATGTAGACATTCTATATTATTTTCTATAATTTTATTGGTCTTATATTTATTTACTTTTTTAAATATTTTATTTATTTATTCATGAGAGACACGGAGAGAGAGAGACAGAGAGACAAAGAGACAGAGGGACAGGTAGAGGGAGAAGCAGGTTACATGCAGGGAGCTTGACGTGGGACTCGATCCCAGGTCTCCAGGATTACGCCCTGGGCCAAAGGCACCACTAAACCGCTCAGCCCCCGGGCTGCCCTTATTTTATATTTAGTTCTAAAATTCACCTAGAATGCATTTTTATTTTAGCTTTTCCCAAATGAATATTTTATTTCTCCAGCAATATATTTTTTAAAGATTTTATTTATTTATTCATGAGAGACACAGGGGGGAGAGAGAGAGAGAGAGAGAGAGAGAGAGAGAGAGAAAGAGAGAAAGGCAGAGACACAGGCAGAGGGAGAAGCAGGCTCCATGCAGGGAGCCTGATGTGGAACTGATCCCAGGTCTCCAGGATCAGGCCCTGGGCTGAAGGCAGGTGCCGAACCGCTGAGCCACCCGGGCTGCCCTCCAACAATATTTTTTAATAAGAACATGACTTTCCCATAATTCTACAGTGTCATAACATGGTTATGTTTCTGTGCTCTCCTATTCTATTCTATTCTATTCTATTCTATTCTATTCTATTCTTTTCTGTACTTCTATTATTTTCTATTCTTTTTAATTTTTTCTATTATATTCTGTTGTTTATCCATCCAGAAACAATTACCTTACCTATTTAATTACTTTAATTACTATAGCATTGTGAATCTTGACATCCAGTGGAGAAAGTCCTTATACCACATTCTTAAAGATTATCTTTTTTGATTGTTGTCCTTTCCAATTCTGATTCCTTGCACTTCCTCATAAATTTTAAAATCACTTGTCAACTTCTAAAAAAAATGAGATTGTATTCAAACTCTATATTTTAGAGGACTGGTGTCTTTATGACACTGACTTTTTCAATCCATGTTTTACAGTTTCTGAAATAAATTCTACATATTTACTATTACAATTATTATATTCGAATAGAACATCAGAATAAGCACATAAGTTATCAGTGAACAGTTTAATAACATTTTTACAAGGTAAAGCTACTCTTGTACCTAGCACCAAATCAAGAACCAGACATAACCAAAACTGTAGAAGTCTCTGTTTTGTCCTCTTTTAATCTATTTTTGAACATTAAATAATTAGAATCATCCAGTGAATATTATTTTTGGTTGATGTATTTTTACCATCATTAGAGTTATGAAATTCACTCAAAATTTTACATATATTTTACTCATTAATTCTCATTGCCAAATAGATTGCATTTTCTAAACACATCAATTATTTTATCCATTCTACTATTGCTGTGCATTTGGGAGATTTCCAGTTTGGGGCTATTATGAATAGTGCTATTATAAATATATGTATAAATTTTTATTGGTTATATACCATGGAAGTGGCATTGCTGAGTATGCATCCTAGAATATGTATATATTTACATTTGGCAAATGTTGCCAAGTAGTTTTCTAAAGTGGAGGTATTAATATTTGATACTTTTGACACTACTGTAAAAGTAATCTATTTAAAATTCTTGATTTACACTACCTTACGGTGGAGGAAAATGTGATTGAATTCTGTTTTATATTTCCTCTTATCCAGCAAATTTATTAAGGTTATTTATAAATTTTAATAATTCTATTATAGTTTCTTTTGGGTTTTCTGCATACATAATCATTCTGTAGGTGAATAGTGATAGTTTTTTCCTTCCTTTCCAATTCTGATACCTTGCTTTAATCTATTGTATAATGTAGAGTAGAAATAGTGATAATGATATCCTTGTTTCCCTGATTTTAGAAGAAAAGTTTAAATGATGTACCATTAAAATTAGTATTCTCCATGAGTATTGTTACACATCCTTTCTATTTTTAGTTTTCAGGTCTTTTTTTTAAGATTTTATTTATTTATTCATGAGACACACCCACACACACACACACACAGAGGCAGAGACACAGGCAGAGGGAGAAGCAGTCTCTATGCAGGAAGCCCGACATGGGACTCGATCCTGAGTTTCCAGGATCACACCCTGGGCTGCAGGCAGCGCTAAACAGCTGAGCCACCCAGGCTGCCCCAAGTTTTCAGGTCTTTTATTATGAATAGAGATTGAATTTTATCATACATATTTCTATACCCATTGAGATGGTCATATATATTTCTTTTTTTCTGTTAATTAGTGTGGATTACATTAATTGGTGCTTAGATGTTAATTTAATCTTACATCTCTGTAATAAATGCAACTTAGTTACTGTGATTTAATGTTGTGATAATTTCTGGATTCAGTCTAATTTTTTATTATTTTAAAAAATTTTTAAAGATTTTATTTATTTATTCATGAGAGACACAGAGAGAGAGGCATAGACATAGGCAGAGGGAGAGGGAGAGGCAGGCTCCTCCCAGGAAGCCTGATATGGGACTTGATCACAGAGTCCTGGGATCACATCCTGAACCAAAGGCAGACATTCAACCGATAAGCCACCCAGGCATCCCTTCAGTCTAATTTTTTAAAAGATATTTTCATATTTATGTCCAACAATGGGTATAGCTTATATTTTTTCATATTTAGAAGTTTTGATGTGAAGATTTTTCTGGCCTAATAAAGCTAAGACTTATTGTAAAGTTGAAATGATTTCTACTTTAAATGAAATAATTCCTTAGTGGAACTAGCTGGAACAAGAGTTCCCCTTATAAGGAGGTTTTCAATCAAAAATTAAATTTATTTAGTAGCTGTATTGATTATTCATATTTTCTGTTTCTTTTTATGTCGGTTTTGGTAAGCTGAATTTTCATTTGATCTACCTTAAAATTTTACTGGCATAATACTGTATTTTTATATTCTTTCTATTTTTTATACCATCTATAATGATATCTCCTATGTAAAATTATTTTTTTTATTTTTGTATACTTTTTGGTTCTTAGCTTTGTAAAACAATTGAGGTATAATTAACATACAGCATTATATTAGTTTCAGGGGTCTAATGTAATGATCCAACATTTCTATACATTATTCAGTGCTTATTACAATAAATATGCTCTTAATCCCCTTTATTTCACACATCCCTTGACTCACCTCCCCTCTAGCAACCACCAGTTTGTTCTCTATATTTAAAAGTTCTGGGGTTTTTTGTTTAATTTTTCTTTGTTCATTTGGTTTTTTTTTAAATTGCACATATGAGTGGAATCACATGATATTTGTCTTTATCTGACTTATTTCACTTAGCATTATATCCTCCAAGTTCATCAGTGTCATTGTAAATGGCAAGATCTCATTCCTTTTATGGCTGAGTAATATTCTATTGCATATATATATACCACATCTTCTTTTTCCATTTATGTATTGGTGGACACTCTTATACAACTCATCATCAAAAAAGCAAATCATCTGATTGAAGTGGGTAGAGGACCTGCATAGGCTCTTTTTTCTTCCCCAAAGAAGACATACTAATGGCCAAAAGATAATGAAAAGATGCTCATCATTATTAATCATCAGAGAAATGCAAATCAAAATCACAATGATGTATCACCTAACACCTGTCAGAATGGCTAGAATTGAAAGACGAGGAATAACAAGTGCTGGCAAGGATGTGGAGGAAAAGGAACTTGCATGCACTGTTGGTGGGAATGCAAACTGGTACAACCACTTTGGAAAACAGTATGGAGGTTCCTTGAAAAATTAAATGTAGAATTGCCATAAGATGCAGCAACTCTACTGCTAAATATTTACCCAAAGAAAATTAAAACACTAAATCAAAAGGAAAAATGTACCCCTGTCCTTATTGCAACATTATTTACAATAGACAAGGTACAGAAATAACCTAAGTGTCCTTGTTATTTCAAGTCCTTGCTACTGAGTATTGTGGCTTCTACATATAAAAGCATATTTTTTTCTCTACTATGTATTCTATAATTTTAGTTCATTCTTCAACTTTTCTTGCTTCACACCATTTTAGGATGCCCTTGGAAAATTATTTAACAAAGAACATTCATTTTAATAAACTATTAAAGGTCTCTCTGTCTGTGTAAAATAGTGCAGTCTGAAACACTAGAGTCTTAATAAATAAAACTCAATAAAATACATATAGTTTCTAATCCAACTATGTGTTCTAAATCCAAAGTTTTCCCAAATAAGGAAAAGTCCTTTTTTTTTTTTTTAACAGACTCAGATTCAATAAGTTATGGTAGTATATCACAGATTAGGTGGCTTAGGAAGTAAGACTCTTGATACAGAGATTATTATCCTGGAGGTTTACTAGACAATGAGTGCTCTTGTGATCAACACCAATGCAAAAGAAGAGAAGGAAAGGGCATATGGAAAGATTCAGTTATGATATAATCTCAGTAGATGCTTCAGCTGTGTGAATCTCTAAAGTTGGAATGACCTTCATATTTGTCTTGAGTTGAAGTGGAAAGATTGAGCCTATCTATCCCCATATTATTCAGTCAGGGTCACTTTGGGGGAGTGTGAAGCCCTTGACAAATATATTTGTGAGACCTTGGTCTATATAAACCTTTTAAAACCATTTGTTTTTAAAAATGGATTACAAGATTCATAAGCCCAGATGATATATACTGCTTTCTTGATGAAGATTTAGAATAACAGAGATGAGTTACTTACATATTTGATTATTGTCCAATTGGTGAAGAACCTTCAAAGTGTCCAGGCTCTAAATCTTCCTGTTGAGTTCCAAGAATTCTTTTTATCTTTTTTGCCAAATGTGTCATTTATGCATACTTTCTTATTCTCCACCCTATCCACTTTGAGAAAAAGGTAGCAACACTGTTATTACTCACAATGTCATGGCATTTTGGAGTCTGGATTGAAGCAATATAAATCTTCTTGTTTCTGTAGTACCCTAATATCATTTATTTAATGATGGCTATATCATTACTATGATGCTGTGTCATCCATTATGCTATTTATGAATACTGGCTTCCAGTGACTCTTTCATAAATTGTTATTGTGCTTCATTGCTGATGAATATAATTGTAAGTCTTACCCAGGGCACACCAGAAAACCTGAATGGCAATTCATTCTATGTTAATGTTATATTTACTGCTCAGAATTTTATAACATAGATATAGAACAGAGTAACTTCTAATCTTGTCTTCTCTTGAACTATTTAGGACATAATCCTTCTGTACCTAGAATGTGAAGTCTTTCAGAGTTAATTGCATGTTTTATACACAATGGAAGAATAGGTGAGGAGCCTGTAAGATAAGCAAGGGGAGCATTCACTCTCCTGTAAGGAATATTCATGCTTCATCTGATACAATTTAAAACTGACATAAGAAAACCTGAGGCAAGGAGTGCCTCAGTGGCTTAGTCCATTGGTTAAGCATCTGACTCTTGGTTTCAGCTCAGGTCATGATGTCAGGGTTGTGAGATCCAGCCCCGTGTCCGGCTCTGTGCTCAGCAGGGAGTCTGCTTAAGATTCTCTCTCTTTCTCTCCCTCTGCCCCTCCCACTCATTCTCTCTCTCACAAATAAATAAATCTTTTCTTTTTTTTTTTTTTTTTACAAATAAATAAATCTTAAAGAAAACTTGAGGCAAGAGGAAGACATTGTTTAGAAGGGCCCCTTGGTATTGTTGATCAATGATATTGAAAGCATCTGAATTGGGCAGCTCAGGTGGCTCAGCAATTTAGCACTGCCTTCAGCCCAGGGCCTGATCTTGGAGACCCAGGATTGAGTCCCAAATCGGGCTCCCTGCATGGAGTCTGCTTCTCCCTTTGCCTGTGTCTCTGCCTCTCTCTCTCTCTCATGAATAAATTAATAAAATCTTTAAAAAAAAAAGCATTTGAAGGAGATAGTTGTGGCCAAATCTGATGGACTGCACAACTTGTGACATTGAGCTTGTGGAGGAGCTAACGGACCAT
Source organism: Canis aureus (assembly GCF_053574225.1). Taxonomy (NCBI): domain Eukaryota; kingdom Metazoa; phylum Chordata; class Mammalia; order Carnivora; family Canidae; genus Canis; species Canis aureus. Next base: position 17,726,945 of record NC_135642.1, on the reverse strand, counting down.
CCTGGGTATTAGCAGTAGGAGATTCACAGGGTAAAAGACACCTCTTGGGTGCAGAGAAGTGTTGTACAACCAAGAACAGGTAAAAGTCAACAAGGCCCTACAGGGCAGTTCAAACTCAAGAATTGATGGCAAACTGTTGGGAACCAAAAGTCCTAAACTTATTCTGTGTCCAATGTGAAAGTCACTCCAAATCAGCATCCTAGCCCTATTCTGGTGACCAAATCTCTCATGAAAGAAATTCTTTTCCAGCCACCTTCTTGTGATAGAAGCTATCCTTGTGGGACCTAATGATCCATAGATATAAGTCCTGGAACTTCTTTGAATAACAGGTCAACCCTGTACAGGACTAGGATGGACTGATATAAGACTTATGAGTACCCTAAATAGGAAAAGCTGGGCCTGGATTTGCATTGATCCACATCTAGCTCTGAGATAATAGAGTTCCACCCAGATGGCACAGTTGGCCTCAGTTGGTCACAGGCACTGGAGGACTTAGAATATTTGGAGGAAGGTACTACAAAAGACGAGAGCTCCTGAGCCTCCTAAGCCACAGTGATGATAGAGGTCCCACTTTCTTGGGATTAAGGGAAGTATAGATCTTAGTCATTTGAGCAGTAGCCCTGGGAAAAGGACCTAATCTTAGGAGAGGTGATTCTCTGCATCTAAAATAACCATCATAGCATAAAGGGCTGATAGCAGAAGGGTTTCCTCTGGCAGCATTCTCAGCAGACAAGGTAATAAACTTCATTCCAGAAGGGGGAATCTGGGTCATATATCACAGCTCCTACCACCGAGAACTATTTAAAAACAAACAATGTTCAGAGTTGTTTCATATGTCTTTGAGATTGTAATCTCTTACAAGAACAATTTAAGAGGTATGAACTTATAATAAATAAGGAATATTTCTGAACATTTTTTACTGCATATTTTTTAATAACCTTAGACTAATTACACTAAAAGCAAATTTAATTTGAAAAGAAATAAAACATAAAATCAAATCAATGGAGTAAATGGTGGTCGTAAAGTGCTGCTTGCAGGTATTTGGGATTGAGACAATTCTACCTTTTAATATCATAGAGACTTTAGCCAATTGGCAATAAATTATTGGGCCCATGGAAGTAAAGTGTATTTTCTTCATACACATGTCAAACTTACTGAATTCCGTAAGAAAACGAAACTTCTACTCAGCTATCAAAAAGGAATAAATCTTGCCATTTGCAAAGATGTGGATGGAGCTAGAGCATATTATGCTAAATTAAATAATTCAGTCAGAGACAAATACCAAAATACCATATGATCTCACTCATATGTGAAATTTAAGAAAGAAAACAAATGAACATATGGGAAGGGGAAAAGATAAAAAGGAGAGAGGGAAACAAGCCATAAGAGACTCTTAACAAGAGAGAACAAACTGAGGGTTGATATGGAGGATGTGGGTCGGGGTTGAGCTAGATGGATGGGTATTAAGAAGGGCATTTGTGATGAGCACTGGGTGTTGTATGTAAGTGATGAATCACTGAATCCTACTCCAGAAACCAATATTGCACTGTATGGTAACTAAAATTTAAATTAAAAAAAACTTTATTCCAAAATCATGTTTAAATTTAAATTTGAGGTAAACCTATTTATCAATGTTGTATTAACTGTTTCAGGCAGAGTAAAATGCTAGAAGTATGGGTAAAATAATTATAACTTAATGCTCAAAAGCAGTGGACACTGGATGTGGAGCAAGAAACATTGACCTGCCATTACATACATCAATTGTTCATAGTTGTTTCCTTATCTTCTCTTTTTCCCACTCTGTCTCCAGCTTCTAGTTTCTATCTTATTCTCCTTTCTCTATGTCCATCACTTTCTTCTTTATATTATTTATATTCTACTCCTCTTCTTCTCTTACCTCTGTCTCTATCTATCCTCTTTATTTAGAGAATTTTTAGCTCCTTCTCCCTTCTCCCTATTCTTTTCCTCTCTATTTCCTTTTGTATTCTCTCAGTTCCTTTGCTAGTCAAAATTATTTATAAATATATTTTAGTTTTATTATATATAATACTTATTGGATTCAGTTATAATTTCCTATCATCATTTGAAGATATTTTGAATTTTTTCTCTATAAACAAAATACAAGTAATAGAGTAAACTTTTATAGATGTATATGCCAATTATCTTTTTATTCCTATTAATCAGTGACTCCTGAGAAAGCAAAGTCTTCTACCCTTTCCTGTAGGCTTATCTATTGTTGTATGAAAGAAAAATGAGAAGAGAAGTGCTACACAATTTTTATATCCTTCATCACAATATTTCAGTCATTCCCAAGACATAGCTGTTGCATAGTACTAAAATTTCAAGGTGGACTGGTTTCTTTTCTGAAGCAGTATAGGAGGAGACATTGCATAAGATACTACAGGAAAATTGTATGAGAGTCTGATGACCAGTTGAACTCCCAGGGAGAACTCAAATTAGCTCACTCTATCACTTCCCAGGAGCATAAACAAACAATTGTAGTTCTACCTCCTTCCACAAATACTGCCTTTCTTTTTCCTCTCCTTATTTTATTATAGTGAGGGCCTGTGCCCGAAGCCAGACCTTAGGAGTTGAATTCCACCACAGACTTTCAACCCTTTCAGGACACAGCAGAGTCCCTCAGTCAGGAAAATGCATATGCTCAGTGATTCGTGAATCAGCATACTGAAGGAACCCCGCCTTTTAGGGTAAGGAGAAGACAATGCTTACTCTCCATATTGTAAGCATTTAATAGTGGAATTTTAACACTTGGCCACCTGGGTGCTTTAGTCTATTTGTTTGGGAAAAGGTGTTTTATGTGTTCTTTCAAATCATACCCCAGAAGGAACCACTTACTCTAAACACAAAGGCAGCTCTTCTGATGATGTGTAGGTAGCAATTAAGATCATCAAAGAAAAGAGAAAAGAAAAAAAAAGAAATGAGGAAATTTCACTGACCTAGTTGTTAATACGAACAGAATGTTCCATCAAGTACAAACATCAGTTTATGGCCAAAAGTACACAACTCCTTGCAGTTGGCCATTCTTCCCTTCTATTTCCAAGTCAAGGGGAATATCCTCAGATTCTGTCTCATTCATTCATTAACAAGTTGAACACTGACTCCCTTCAGGGATGAGGGATAGAAATAATATTTTCAAAAAAACCTGGATTTCTGGAGGGCGTGTGTGAATATTACATTAAATAATAATAAAACCTAGCCAACCTATTTAAAACTCCTGCTCCTATTCAGCCTTCTTTTCTTGCTATGGTATATGTTACCTTCTAGTATTCAATACAGTTTTCTCCATTTTATAATGTTTATCATTGTGGAGGTGTATCATCCTTACTAGAACATATGCCCCATAGGGCAAGTATATTTGGCTGTTTTATCAACAATGTTTCCAAAGACCTAGAAAAAGTGCCTTATATAAAGTAGATATTGCTTAAATTAATGAATTGTAGCTTACCCATAAGGCCTATAATAGATACTGTAGTGCATCATCAAGAGCTCTTCTTCCCAGTCAGTGCACCCATACTTAAGCTGCTGGGCCTACTTGCTGTTGATAGCTGCTTACAGTTGTGTTGCTCACTAGATAATGCCTTTAGCTAAAGTAACTGTATTGCCCAAGATTAAATATCCTTTAAAGGTACGCCCTGGGTTCAATGACTGTATCATTCTGGGGTATAAATAACTTAGCCACTTGCCTTAATTTGGGACAAGTCTGAATGGACAGCCCAACTTCAGAACTGGTCAAATAAGGTTAGGTTCTATTTGCAACTGCATTGTGAGTCATCTTCTCAGGTGCCTTATTTTAATAGATGTCACTCCCCAGAGCCAGCAGCTCTTTGCTTCAAGAGTCTGTTACTCTAAACCAAAGGGATATAAAAACATTGACTAGGGCTACCTGTGTGGCTCAGTCAGTTAAGTGTCTGCTTTAGACTCAGATCATGATCCCAGGATCCCAAGATCTAGCCTGGAGTCAGGTTCCCTGTTCAGTAGGGAGTCAGCTTCCCCTCTCCCTCTGCCCCTCCTCACTACTATGCTCTCTCTCTCTCTCTCTTAAATAAATAAAATATTTTTAAAAATAAGCATTGGCTAAATTTTCCTTGGCATATCAGGGATGGCTTTAGTGAGTAGCTGTTGGTTAAGTAAGGGGAGAAACAGCATTCAGGTGAATCACACAATTTATACAAAAGCAGAGAAACAAAGAAGTATTTATATTCATCATGGCTTCTGTTTTCTTCCATTCTCCTGATGAACTAAGAGGAATTCAGAGGTTATAAGCAGAAATGTATCATTTAAATTTTATTAGTATATAAAACTAAAGAACAAAACTGGAACGTAAACTTTCCAGTTTAGGAGATATATTTTATTATTCTTCATCATCCCTTCGCCCTTACACCATTGCCACCTCCCACTCTCAATGCCTTGGGATATAATTGAATTAAGGACTCATCAATGTTAGTTGATTCAATAAATGAAATATTGCCCTAAAATAGAAGAATACTGTATACATTAATTAAGAATACATTTTAGACTAACAAAACAACAGTTCCAAGTTTATCCTTTAAGACTAAAAACTTGAATATAAAACAGAGTCCACAAATGTACCAAGAAGAAAACCAAATTATATTCACAAATTCTATAAAGCAGTCTTTTCTGTTATTAATTTTGACTTTCCCCCATCCAATGTGTTCTGTATCTGATAATAAGCTTCCAGATCTGTTTGTGTTGCCTTCTTTCCTTTATCTGGGCAACTTATGAGTGTGTGGATGCTCCACAGAAATGATTTACAAGAATTATGGAAGTATGGAAAAACACGGAAATTTCCATGTATCATGTGATAGACATGAAAAGATTTGAACTTATAACTTGAAGATCCTACTTGTTTTTCCTTTTTTAAATTAGACTTGCTTTTCCTGGGCAAATAAAAAGGGTCAGCCTGAGACTTGTGATAGCCTTATGTGGAAGGCAAGAGCATGGGGACCTACAATGAAACAATGTAAGGCACAGAGTATATATAATACTTTATAAGATTACCAGTTTTGCCTACTTCTAGCCAAGTGCTTTTTCAGCCACTCAGATTGTCTATATCAGTATAATCTATGTGAGTTACCATGTGTTAGACCCATCAACGGGAACAGAGAGCGATGTCCTGGCACACAGACCATGTTTTTTGTCATAAGAGGACACTGTGAGCAGTGTCTCACAGTAGCATTAGAATGCTATCTATTCAAAATTTAAGATTGGAAAGCCTTACCCTAGGGATTATCTTTTTCCCATTCATTAATACCCTAGTTATTATGCTTCCTTGATCTCCAGTTCTACCGTTCTTGGCAATCCCAACTATAGGCAAACCTCACCATTTACAATGAGTACCCTTGCTTCCAGCTCATTGAACAAGCTGCCAAAAGCCATAGGGAAGTGCTTCCCTTTGGCTCCACAACAAATTCATATGACCCAACTTCAGCGGGGGCATCATTCATGCTCTCCTATACCCAGTTAGCTCTGTATTCCCACAGCACCTGGAATCAATCTTTTCTACTTTCAAACCCCTCACTCATCCTATAATCCTCACTTGTAGTCAGTAACCTCTCCTTCTCTCTCTGAGATCTCATAACTTTTGGCATGTACTGCTGTCATAGCATTTAGTCATTTTGCATTATTCCATTCATTTTACACTTGAGGAAACTGTATATAAAAATAGCAGGTGAGTAATCCAAGGTCCCATAGCTGGTAGGAGGCAGAGTCAGATTTAGAAGTCAGGTTTTCTAAACCCAAATTTGCTGCTCTTTCTCTTTTATCAAATAACCTTCTTATAAGGAAAAGCAATTTTCTATAATAAAAACAACTCTGGAATCCCAAGGTTGAAGGAAAATCTTCAGAAGGACATGGACTGATAACTCAAGAGTTTAGAATTATGACTTTTCTTTTTCTTCTTTGCCTCAATAAATTAAAATAATGTGGTGTCATATTGGTTCTCAAGGATGGACTACATTCCTTCAGTGGTTAAAAACAACTTCTTTTCGGTTGAATTGAAGTTGCTAATCAGAATGAGACCATCCCAAAGACTTCACAAGCTCAAGTTTTTGTATTTATTGTGTTACTACATGACATCCTGTATTTGGGGAACTCTAACATATAGCTATATTCTCATTTGCAAGTGCTCATGCAATAACAGGCCTGAGGTAGGCAGCCTTTAAAATGGCCCCCAAATATCCCTATCTCCAAGTATTCACATCTTTTTGTAACCTTTTGCCCATAGTCATGGACTGGACTAACTCACCTCTCACAGTTAAAATACTGTAAGTAGGTTTAGAATGTTGTTTTTAATACTAAGTTATAAAAAGACTCTAGCTTCCATCTCAGGAGCCTCTCTACTGGCTCTCCCTCTTTTTCTTGGTCTTTCTCTTTTTCTCTTCTTCACTGAAGCTTGCCAGGGGCCAATTGTCCTGAAATTTGCCTCTCCTTTTTACAGTCTTTCTCTTCAAATAAATAGTTATTTTTTAAGGGCATGAATCATATTTACCTCTGTCTCTCACACTGTCTAATGTTTTATCTGGCATATTTTAGGTATTACATCATGACTTTCTAATCAGGGATACATTTTGAATGCTTTAATCAGGATATCTTTATTGAATAAAATACCATTTGATATTGTTTCTCCTATAAAATTCAATCAAAGCATTTGTAAGCCACCACTTATAAAATCAGCATGTTTCAGGGAGAAAATAAATGAAATTATACATATACACACAGGTTATTTTTTTCTCCAAATAATCCATTTGTGGAATTTGCAGAAGACCCCCCCCCCAAAAAAAAAAACATAAACTACTTCAAGCTATCATTATGTCTGCATAGAAGTGTATTTCTTGCACTAATATCATTAATAAGTAAAATCAAATGGTTTATAAAACCCCAGGTAACTTGATTAAAAATCTGATATGAAGGTTACCAAAAAAGACTTGAGTTTATTTAATTTAACAAAAAAGATCTCTGACTCAATATCTTTTGTATTGTATATTTTCAATTTCAACAATTAATGTGGCATAGGGAATTCTTTATGCTAATGTTATAGCTCCTTGGTTGAGCCCTAACACCATTATCTGCTTTAATGAATAATTCATTCCCTGTTGAAAACTTAACTATATCATTTTTACTGGATATGAATGAAACTTTGAAGTGCAATTTAAGTTGAAAGAATTTAAGATTGTAGAGAATTCCCATAAACCATCAAAAAGTGCTGTGCTGGCAGTATTACCTAGCACTCAAGTGTAATCGCTTTAGAGAAAGCTTGTGTGAGATCCTAACTTTTGTTTCTTTTGTAAAAAATATTGATGGGATTCATTTCTTACTGCATTTTCACACTGTGCACTGATTAGTTTACTTCTAAATATCTAAAACAATATGCTCTTTATTTCTAACTATAGATTGAAAACCTAGATAGTCACCATAAAGAAAGCTGATATTTGCTCTTTCAATACTAAGCTTGCCATGGAGAGAAGTCTTTTCTAGTAAAGAATCTCAACACTGGCAATGGCTTAAATATATCAAAGATTTACAAGGATTACTAATGGATTCTTAGCCTACTGCATCCTAAAAACTCAATAGTTGTAATGGTAGTAACATACTCTTAGGAAAAAAAGCTAAACAGGGGTACCTGGGTGGCTCAGTTGGTTAAACATCTGCCTTAGGCTCAGGTCATGATCCTGTGGGGGTGGAGGTGGGGGTGGGGGTGGGGGTGTCCCTGCTCAGCTGGGAGCCTGCTTCTCCTTCTCCCCTTGCCCCTCCCCATCTCTTGCTTGCTGTCTCTCCAATGAATGAGTAAAATCTTTTAAAAAAATGAAAAGAAAAAAGCTAAACAGTGTTAATTGTCTCAAAATCTTAAAGAGTTTGCCACCAAACAGAATATGTGCATTTCCTGGCCCTGTAATCCAGGATGAGCTACAATGTATATGGGGATGAAGATTTTTCTCAAAACTGTAAGAGACTAGTCACCTTTGTCAACATGGGAAAATATCTTAAAACTTGGGAAGCATTAGGTTTATACCATGTCACATGACCAAACAGAAACATTTGTAACATTCTACAATCCACTAAAGCCTTATGGAGGGATGCCTGAGTGGCTCAGTGGTTGAGCATCTGCCATGTCCTCCATCAGGCTCCCAGCAGGGAGCCTGCCTTTCCCTCTGCCTGTGTCTCTGCCTCTCTCTCTCTCTCTCTCTCTCACACTCTCGCTGTCTCTCATGAATAAATAAAATCTTTAAAAAATAAATAAAGACATAATGTCTCATTTCTCTGGCTTACTCCAAGTCCTCTTGTTCAGTGTCCTATAGAACAGAACCTTGGAAGCATTGGTGAAATCCTTCATCAGTTTCCCCTAGAAATCAGATTGCTTTGAGATTTTTGTAGAATGTTATTGAGCACCAATTTGGGATGGAACCTGAGGTGGCATTCACATCGTAGGACTTAAATAGTGCACAGTCTCGCTGGCTCACCTCCCCCCATGCTGCCTTTCCCCCTTCCCTTCTATCTCAAAAAAATCCAAGGTAATTAAAAATTCTTTCTCTTGTCTAATGAAAAAACAGGTTTCTCATTTCCAGGTATTGTATATGTCTATAAACTAACTCCATATACACCTAAAGAATTTTTCTATTCCCAGGGAGAATTTTTACCAATTAATACTATATTAACATACACATGCATATAAATAAATATTTATATATTTATGGAGGAAAGAAAGAAAAGAAGGGAGAAAGAGAAGGAGAAAGGGAGAGAGGAAGGAAGGAAGAAAAGAAGGAAGGGAGGGAAGAAGAAAGGAAGAAAGAGACACAAGTACTAATCAGAGAACATCGCTGAAGACACAAATATTAAATACAGAAGGAATCTAGAACAGTATGTTATAGTAGCTAAAACCATAGCCAGGATTAAATATTGGCTTCACCTGATTACAAGTTTTGCAACCCAGGGAATATCATTGAACTTTTCTAGGCTTCGGTTTCCTCATCCATTAAAATTGGCATACAAATAAAAGTATTTAACTCATGGGCTATTAATCAGTCTTAAGTGAGATAATCAGTCTTAAGTAAAGTACTTAAAATACTATCTATTCAGCAAATCATCAATAATTGTTAGCCATCATTATCACAAGTGTGATTATGTAGAAGTCACACTAAGATGACAGGAAATGCCTGAAGACAGGATGAACTGCAAATGTCATGGAGTGAAACACTGATTCTAATAAACATGATATATATTAGACTTATTAGATAACTTTGCTAAAAAGAGCATCTCCATCAGCAGCCCCAAATATACACTCACACACACACACACACACTCAGCCTCACTGACCATTCCACAAAATGGAATAACTAATAACTCCATTCCACAAAAGTTTCAATCACAGAAGAGTCTAGTTATAAAAGCACTTCTTATAGCATAATTGTGACCAGAATTGAAGGGGGGGAAATGGTAGGAGAATCCTCCATTCAAAGCTTTAACCACTCCAAATTACAAACCATGTCTAGGTGAAGAGAAGACACACTTGAGAGCAATTTGACCCCGTTAAGACTGAATGTTTTCAAAGACCTCAGATACGGACAAAAGGCTGAAATAATCCAGACTGGTGGGCTCTCTCTATCCTTGAAGGAGACTATACTTTTTTTAGTGAACCACTTGTGTTCTCACCAAGTAGTGTTTTGTTTTTAAAGTCTCATAGTAAAGATAACCTAAAGTTTGTAGGCTGTGATGTAAAGGAAAGATGATATTTAATGTGATTTTATGCTCTGAGGTATAGTGATGCTGATGCCAATCATGGCTGAGTTTGGGTTCCCCTTTTTCCTTGTAGTGAGCATTACAGGGTTTAAATGGATTAGGCTCCCTCTCCAGATGTTCATTTTTAACACTTTATAAATAAGAGCCAACAGAACTTTAAAAGCATGACCTGTCCAGTGGACTGTTCAACTTTCATTCTTTCCTAAAGCATCTTCGGTCATAAATTTAAAGGGTAGGTGTGGGGGGAGAACTATTTAATTAAAGCCTATGGCAATATCACCAAGAGGATAAAAAGTAATAATCTTTTGAATTTGCTTTTGTGCAGATAAAAAAATGCAGCCTTTCCATTTCTCTTAGATGTTATATTCAAGATAAAAGCACTGAATTTCCAAACACTTCTTTTATTGTCAGGTTTCTGGCATGTAACCCTTTCTCCTGAAAAATAAGAAAGGCAGAAATGTGCAAAGATGCTCCTTAGCTTGAATCTGTGGACATGGCACTGTACCTTCTCTCTTACATATCATTTTATAAAACCAGGTTTGCTTCGTTTATATTCCCTACACATCTCTCCCTTTTTGTCTACCTTAGGTCTTTTAAATTTAGCTTCAAGAAAAGTGCTGTATTATGGAATCAAGTTTCCTTATCTTTTTTCCCGAAAGAATTGTGTGCAATATTTATTTCCCTTATGTTGCAATTTAAAGCACACAGGAAACTGTGTTGAATACCATCACTCCAACTCTCATTCCTCTATCAAGATAATGCTTATACACATTTCTATATAGTATATAATGAAGTGAAGCTATACATTTCTTCATTTTCTGCACTGCCTATCAGAATTTAGACTTCCAAAAGCAAGGAATATTTACTTATAATACTCCATAGGGTAAATATTATTCATGTTTGACAGGAGTGAATAATAAATAGAGTTCCACATTAAAAACAAGAACAGTTCTTACCTAACTCACTGCTGTGAACTGTTACTCTAAGAGTTAAAGAACATGTACATGTTCATGATGTTTTGTTCACAGGAGGCATTCAATAATCATTTAATACCTGAGAGATGAATGAGTGAGAATATCAAAATTCTAAAAAATTCCAATATACTCAAAGTAGGACATCAATTAGATTGTTTATAATAAAAGTATTATTCCCTTTTTTCCTATTTTTCTTCTAAATGTGAAAATTTGGGTTGAATTCAAATGGCCTTTTTCTCAGGAAAGCCTGAGAAATTATTATTTATTTTTAATACATTTTTGATGACCTCCATTAAATTTCATGATTCATTTTTTTCCTGCAAAAGATTACTGATCCTGTATTGGAAAAATCCAAATGGTCAGGCACATGATTTTTAAAGAAAATTTCAGGCAAAATAGCCTACCTTAAATACAGGTACATTGATCTAGTTTGGTTGTTGAATTTATATATTAAATGGAATTGATTAATTTTCAAAAGTCCTACTCATGAATTATGTATTTTTAAACCATCTGAGGAATGTAAACTACGAAAAGTATTCTTCAACATTCCTTTTATACATCTTGAAATTGTGCTTGATAATTAGTAATAGAAAAAAAGAATAAAGATGGAAAAATTAAATACTTTGATTACAAAGGCACATAAACTAGAATAACAGTAAAAACAAATCTATTTTCAACTCTAGTCACTGTTAGGAATGTTTTTTACACTCAGAAGTATCAATGACTATATGAACAAAACACAAAAATCCTTCAGGAATTAAAAATTGGAAGGAAAATATTATTTTAAAAGGCTCCTCTGGGGTATTCAGTGCTTTTGACATCAGTTGAAACTACAAAAATTTAAAGAATTTTTCTAAGAAAAGCAATAGCATTTGAGCTTTACAGATTTCACCTGACAGTTTAAAAAAAGTTAAAAAATGGTTTTTTTGGTATGTTTTTCATAAAATTAATTTCGATAATGTGTGGAATAGCTACAATTGATAAACTTTGTTTAGGTATAAATCTATGAAAGTTTTTCTTTTTTTAATCTTTCTGACCATTATTAGTATTAAAATAATTTCAGGAATTGTTCACTATGTTTACCAGTTTCAAGTACTTCTCTTTAAGAGCAGTTAAAAAGGAATGTCTTGAGAACTGTTTAAGAAATAAGCCCATGCATTTATAGTCGACAAATCATTGACAAGGTTTTCAAGTACACAAAATGAGGAAAAGACAGCCTCCTCAATAAATGATGTAAAGAAAGCTCTATCTCCATAAGTGAAAGAATGAATTTGGACCCTTATTTCCCATCATATAGAAAAATTGACTCAAAGTAGGTTAAACATTTAAATGTAATTCTCGAAACCATAAAATTACTAGAAGCAAACACAAGGGAACAGCTTCTTGACGTTGGTGCTGGCGATGATTTTTGAGAGACATCAAAAGCATAAATAACAAGCAAAAATAGACAAGTGGGATTACATCAAACTGAAAATCTTCTGCACAGCAGTGGGGAACAATCAACAGAGTGAAAAGGCAACCTATGGAATGAGAGAAAACATTTGCAAATGTCTGATAATAGGTTAATAGCCAAAATAATAAAGAACACATACAACTCAATAGCAAAAACAAACAAAAACAAATAATCTGATTAAAAATGGGAGAAAGACCTGAACAGCATTTTGCTAAAAAAGACAATATCATTAATCACAAAGAGATATCACACCTGTCAGGATGTCTATTACCAGGGCATCTGGGTCACTTGGTGAGTTAAGTGTTGGACTCTTGATTTCAGCTTAGGTCATGATCTCAGGGTCATGAAATTAAGCCCCGCAGGTAGGGGCTCTGTGCTCAGTAGGGAGTATGTCTGAGATTCTCTCTCTCCCTCTACCCCTCCATCTCTTCTCTCTCTCTCTCTCAAGTAATAAATAAATCTTTGAAAAGCAAGAATGTCTATAATAAAGAAAACAAGATATAATAAGTGTTGAGGATGTGGAGAAAAGAAAACTTTGTGCACCATTTGTGGGAATGTTGGTATAGGCATTATGGAAAACAGTATAGAAGTTCTTTAAAAATAGAACTACCAGTTATTTTCTTGCTGTCCAGTTTTCCCAACACCATTTGTTGAAGAGACCATCTTTTGTTCCATTGGATATTTTTTCCTGCTTTGTTGACTATTAGTTGACCATATAGTGTGGGTCCATTTCTGGGTTCTCTATTCTGTTCCATTCTTCTCTGTGTCTGTTTTTGTGACACTACCATACTGTATTGATCACTATAGTTTTGTAATATAACTTGAAGTCCAGAATTGTGATGTCTCCAGCTTTGCTTTTCTTTTTAAAGATGGCTTTAGTTATTCACGGTGTTTTGTCATTACATGCAAATTTTAGGATTGTTTGTTCTAGCTCTGTGAAAAATGCCACTGGTATTTTGATAGGGATTGCATTAAACGTGTAGATTGCTTTGGCTAGTATAGACATTTTGACGATATTTTTCTTCTAATTCATGAACATGGAATGTTTTTTCCTTTCTTTGTGTCCTCTTTCATTTCTTTCATAGTGTTTTATGGTTTTCAGAGTACAGATATTTTACCTCTTTAGTTAGGAATATTACTAGGTATCATGGTTTTTGGCATAGTTGTAAACGGAATGGGCTTCTTGATTTCTCTTTCTGCTGCTTCACTATTGCTGTATAGAAATGCAGAAGTTTTCCATACATTGATTTTGTATCCTGGGATTTTACTGAATTCATGTGTAAGTTCTAGCAATTTTTTGGTGGTCTTTCAGGTTTTCTACCTAGAGTATCATGTCATCTGCAAATAGTAAAAGTTTGGCTTCTTCCTTGCCTGTTTGGATGCTTTTTATTTCTTTTTGTTGTCTGATTGCTGAGGCACCTTCCAGGACTGAGTTAAATAACAGTAGTGAGAGTGGACATTCCTATCTTGTTCCTGACAGTAGAGGAAAAGCTCTCAGTTTTTCCCCATTGAGGGTATTAGCTGTGGGTTTTTCGTATATGGCCTCTTACATCATACACAAAAATAAATTAAAAATGGAAGAAAGACCTAAATTTGAGTTAGGAAACCATCAAAATCCTAGAGGAGAACACATACAGAAACTGCTTTGACATTAGCCATAGCAACTTCTTACTAGATATGTCTCCTGGGGCAAGGGAAACAAAAGCAAAAACAAACTTTGGTACTTAATCAATATAAAAATCTGCACAGTGAAGGAAACAACAAAACCTAAAAGGCAACATTCAGAATGGGAGAAAATATTTGTAAATGAAGCATTTGATAGACTTATTATCTATAATCTATAGAGAAATTCTAAAACTCAATACCCCAAAAACAAATAATCCAGTTAACAAATGGGCAGAAGACATGAATAGATATTTTTCCAAAGAAGACATCCAGTTGACAGACACATGAAAAGGTGCTCAGCATCACTCATCCTTGGGGAAATATAAATCAAAACTACCAAGTGATATCATCTCACACCTTTCAGAATGGTTAAAATTAACAATACAGGGAATAGCAGGCATTGGAAAGGATGTGGAGAAAGGGGAATTCCTTTCAATGGGGCATGGAAACTGGTACAGTAATTCTGGAAAACAGTATGAAGTGTTCTCAAAAAGTCAAAAATAGAACTACCTTACCATCCAGCAGTCTCACTACTAGGTTTTTACCTAAAGGATATAAAAATGAAGGGATACATGTACCCCAATATTTATAGCAGCATTATCAACAATAGACAAATTATGGAAAGAGCCCAAATGTACATCAACCAATGAATGGATAAAGAAGATGTGAGATATATATATATATATATATATATATATGCCTGATATATATATCATGTATACACACACACACACATAATGGAATACTACCCAGGCATAAAAAAGAATGAAATCTTGCTATTTACAGTAACATAGATGGAGCTAGAGAGTATTATGCTAAGCAAAATAAGTCAGAGAAATACAAATACCATATGATTTCACTCATATGTGGAATTTAAGAAACAACATAGGTGAACATAGGTGGGAAAAGAGAGAAGCAAACCATAAAACAGGTTCTTAACTATAGAGAACAAATGAGGGTTGCTGGAGGGGAAGTGAACAAGAGGATGGGTTAAGTAGGTGATGGATATTAAGGAGGGCACTTGTGATGAGCATTGGGTGTTGTATGTATGTGATGAATCGCTAGATCTATACCTGAAGCTAATATTGCACTGTATGTTAACTGGAATTTTAAAAAAGCAATAAATAAATAAATAACCAATAAATTAATCAATTAATCTACAATATGAATCGACAATACCTCCTTCTGGGTATATATCTGAAGGAAATGGTATTTGTATCAGAGAGATGTCTGCACCCCCATTTGTGTTGCAGCACTATTCACAATAGCCAAGATATGGAAAAAATTTAAATGTCTATCAACAGATGAGGAAGTAGGAAATCCTTCCAACTGTGACATCATGGATGAACCTAGTGAGCATTATGCTAAGTGAAATAAGCCAGACACAGAAAGACAAATACTGCATGATCCCACTTATGTGGAAAATATAGTCAAACTCATAGAAGTAGGGAGTAGAATGGTGGTTGCCAGGGGATGAGGTAAAGAGTACATGGGGAGATATTGGTCCAAGGGCACAGGGTTTCTGTTATTCAAGATGAATAAGTTCTGGGGGTATAATACATATCATGGCAAGTATAGTTAGCAGTACTCTAACACATACTTGAAATTTGCTAAGAGGATAGATCTTTAGTGTTCTCACCACAAACCAAAATAAAAAGAAAATGATGTAAAAAATATAGTAACTCTGCGAGGTGATGGAGATGTTAAGTAGCCTGATTGTGGTTATCATTTCATAATGTATATGGTATAGATATACCAGAACATCAAACTGTGCACTTAAAAAAAAAAGAATGGCTACCATGCTGAATGACCTATATTCTCAATACCTTGTTGCATTGTGTTATTAAAATTTAAGTTATAAAACTACAAAGTTAATATATTCATTTTGGTTTTAGAATTGAACTCCAGTCATTTCTCTCCAAATAATGATTGTTTAGCCGGGAGTAGTTTCTGCCCTGGTTTTGTTTTGACTATCTCTTTCCTTCATCTTCTGTAGACAGTTCTTCTTTATCCCACTCCAGTCTGTGTCAGAATGGTAATTTCCTCCTAATGAAGTACATTTGTAAATTTCAGAACCATCCTCAGTTTTTCTGTCATTGTTTCTTTATTTGCTGTTCTTAAAACAAGTTGTATAAATTCAGAAAATGAGGTAAGAATCTAAAGATAATTACTCTTGCACACCTTCTTAGCTGACTGTTACTACTCCAGAGTATCCCTGTGATTGTACCATGAAACTGAGTGAGGATAAGGCTGTTTCCTATAAAATCTTAGAGTCTAGTCTCTCCTATCATTTCTACTTTGGCTACTTCATGATCTACAACATTCTGTTTATTATCTGTTTTAGGTCCATTTATGCATGAGTTACCTGGACTTATACTTATGTGTAGTTCTATTTTGGATAGGAAAGGGAAGTCAAGAAGCATCTCATTCATCATCAAATGACAGAGAATATCATTGCCTTCAGATTGTTTTAAAAAATTTATCTAAAGTAATACTAGTTTAGAGATTTAAAATAAAGAGAACATCATGTCAACCCTTTTGCTAATGTATGTAGAATGCTAATTTACTTTAGTATATTTTTTGTTATTGGACATACCTTTTAAGATCAATTATGACTAAGAACTCATCCAAATCATCTCCCACGATTTCTCTAGAAAACATTAATTTCCTTTATCCTACAGCATGTAATACTTGTTTACCCCCATAAAATCTAGTATAGTATTTATATAGTATGTTTGTCTTTCTTTCATTTTTATTTTTTTTCAACAGAAACATGTTTACAAGCTTCTTAGAAGATAGAATCATGTATTATACTATTTATACAATTAAATTACATATCTAAGACTGTTTGAAAAAATAATAGTACCCAACAGGTATTTTTTTGAACCTGACTGACAGAAGATCTAGGATTAGCAAAACTTAATCTTTGGCTGATGGATACCCAAAGTAACAAACTAAGGATGACTCCCTCAATTATCTATTTCAAACCACAGTGACAGTGTCCAGAACAGAACCAGAGATGGAAGATCTGTCTTTCTATATCTCCTAAACTTTATTTTTCCATAGCTGAAAATTATGTTTAGCTCATAAAAATAGTCTTCAACAAAAATTGCCTTCAAATTCTTAGGGACAAGTTGTCTATCTGAAGGGAAACTAGGCAATTACATGGGCAAAGTAGAGGACATACTGTAGGTGAAGTGTGATGTAAGAGTTGAATTCATGGTCTTCAATGACTTATTAGAAGTACCAATGTACAAGAGGAGAGCTGTAACCACAGAAAGAGATCCTAAACTCTGGACTAATTGAATTTGGTAAAACTTATTATTACTTCAAACATTGGGCTTACCCAGGGCAGAGCTTCACAACAACTTATCATCATAAATGATAAGAAGACAGTCTGATTAAATCACTAGGAGTTGCAAGACAGGACATCATCTAGCATTCTCTCCAGTATTTCCCTATTATGATTTGGCCCTATAACCTCTAATGTTTGGGTTTACATTTGATATGAAAGTTTTGAGCCTGAAAATGGCCTCTTTGGGGTTTTAGCTAAAGCTAACTTTCCTGGATCTTCACATTTTGTTGATTTCATCCAGGCTATGTAACCACAGTTGAAACTAGCCCCAAATATGGAGCCCCTAGCAGATACACCAGTTAGTTCTGAGAGTGGAA
This sequence comes from Canis aureus, assembly GCF_053574225.1. Lineage (NCBI taxonomy): Eukaryota > Metazoa > Chordata > Mammalia > Carnivora > Canidae > Canis > Canis aureus. The sequence continues at coordinate 17,709,407 of NC_135642.1, read as the reverse complement.
GAAATTTAAAACACACACACACACACACACACACACAAGAATTTAATCCACATGGAAAAAAAGACACAAGGATTTGGGCTACATGTCCCAGTTAAAACAAAAAATATAATTCACCTTGAGATTTAGCAATGTGAATGCCCATGAGGCAGACAAAATTTGCTCTTCCAAGATGCAAGAAGAAGACCCAGCGGCAAAAGGTACTAACCTTTTACACAAATTAGCATACTCACCATTTTAAAACTAAAATGCAAAACCATTCGTTAGAACAAGGAGATTCATTAAAAGGGTATCAAAAAAGGCATATTGATGATATGCTGTATAATTCTTGGATATTCTACTTGGAGGGTCAGACAAGGGGGAAAAGCTGAGTGTAGCATACTAACAGAATTATAAGAAGGTGATCTCTTCTAATCATTGCCCTCATCCCATGAAGTAGTCTGTGGTTATTTACTAATCAGTTACTCAAGGACCAACGGCATGACCCTGAGCTTCCACTTTTATCTCCAATGCCACTGTCAACCAAGAGGCAAATATGCCACTCTTTTAGAGACCAAATTGGCTATGCGGTTGTGTACTTACTTTACAACTCAGTTAATATATTTTGCATCCATAACAATACCTATTGCAGTGATACAGTACATACTCTTGATAAGTGATTGCTGAGCAAAACACATGATTGCTGAGCACTCAAGATTATCATGCTTTAAATGGTTTTATGATTATTCCTGATAAACGGTTTTGAATTAGCCTGAAATCTCTCTCTCTCTCTCTCTCTCTCTCACACACACACACACACACACACACTTTCTTTGGCTGATGAGATTTTTCTTCTTCTTGGCCTCTATTTACTTTCATCTGTTAGGATCTGGTTAGATATGAAATAACTGCTCTTAGATTTAGGCTAAATGTGGATGGGGTTAGAGAAATGCAGTGTATCCAACAGAATAAACTATAATTTGAGGACGCTGAGCACAAGGAAGTGTGTAGTCAGTGCAGCTGTGTTATTTTAATGATGAGGGAACTTCTAGGCCTGAACATTCACTTCAGTTCCAACTCTCCTAGGTACCTTCTCATTAACAGTGGAATAATCTACATTAGATTAACGGGGAATTGAGGAGACTTTATCACATATAATCTCAGGGTAATCCTGATGCTTTTATCTTAAATGAGGGAACTCTAGTGGGCATATCTGTTAAAGGTCTGGATTCAGGGAGCATATTTGTTTTCGAAGGCGAACACTAAGACAGGGTAGTGTGGCCATTGAGTATACAACAGGTATAAATACAAAGTAATTATTCAATAGGTATAATTACAACTATTTTGATTCCCAATAGTGAGAAGCTAACCAAAGGATTCCAGGAGAGACAAATAAGAATTAAGTCAGATTGTATTTATTTAGGAATACAATAAAATTAAGTAAATGTCATTCACAATGATAGAAAGGAGTTAAGGATGACTTATAAGAAATTTAATTAACAAGTAGAATATACAGTGTCCATGAGATAATTCTTTTTAACCTCTTTGATTCCTGGGAAAATTTGTGCTAACAGTTGAATTGTCTAGAGAAGCTGTTCTATTATATACAAATTTAAACTACTTAAAATTAAACTAAGTCTACTGACTAAGATTTGTACAGCTCTAGAAGAAATTGCAGAAAACACCATATTAGGCAGCACAGAAAACAGACTTGTGAGTTTATATTTCTCTGGGGGACTCAATATCCTTCTCCTGACAAATAAGTAATCCCTCAATCTGAAGATGGCTGTTAAGTGTTTTTAAATTCAATATTGTCTAAAATATATATGTGTGCGTTAATAGCAATGTGAATTCAGCTCATTTCAACAAATGTCATTAAAGTCTATACAAAGTGTTTTTGAAACATGCCAAAGCCAATTTATTTTTTAAAAGGTTCTATGTAATTCTGTGATCTGCATTTTTTAATAATTATACAACCTTTGAAAGTTACAAAGCTGTAAAAGCCTAATACTATTAATAGTCATTCAAAAAAAAAACCCAAAAAAACAAAAACACTTTCCCTTCCTCCCAACAACCATCCAGTGAGAATTAAAAGTCCTAAAAAGAGGCCAATTCAACATGGCCTCTACGCCGGTAGAAACAAAAAGTGAAAAGATGAGAAGAACATAGAAATTGACCAAGTTGTGTATGGTCAGTGTCTCCAGAGTGGGGCCATGGCTGTTGCCCAGGGTCATGAATGTTCACCCAGAATACCTTGTAGTCATATCCTCCTCACTCCAGCATGTCCATCTTCCAAGAACTAGGTGTCATGGAAATCCTTCAGCAGCCTTTTCCTCCACTGTTCTGCTATGTGCATCTGGTTCACTAAGTCCCCACTGTCATAGCTGTCTGCACACTCCACTTTCCATGAGAGGTTTTCAATTTCAGCCTCCAGCTGAACCTGCTGGTATTCCAACAGCTTCTTCCTGGGTCTGTGTAGTCCTCATAAGGGTAAGTGTACTGCAGGGTGTATCAGCACTTGGTCAAGAGCTTGACAGTACTCTGTAGGTACTGCCAGTCATTCCAGGTACCCAGATAATTCTTGACTCTTTCCTGAATCTTTTCATGAATCCGCTGGCATATCTACACCTCCAGCTGCAAGGTCTTGTGGTTTTCCCACCTCTCAAAGTAGAACAAGTACTTCATGAGGTCCTCTCTGGCCTGGGCTTGCTTGTTCTGGTCAACAATATCAAAGTTCTACTTGTACCAAATGCACTCATAGTACTTACTGCCATGGGTCTTCCAGTCTCCTAGACATATCTGGCTGAAGTCGTGTTTACACTTGGAGCATTGCATGTGACTGCAGCCTTTGTTCTTCTTTGTGACGATGCTGCACTTGGGACAGTCTTTAGCATGAGCAGTAATGGAGTCGGCTATTTCAGAGTTACCAGCACATTTCCTGAGCCATTTCCAGATTATGGCATAGTCTGTGGGGGGTGTGATAAATCTGACAATAGTTGAAATAGAAGACCTCATTGCACCGATTGCACTGTACTTAGCACTGGGCTTCTATACCTGAATAATCAGGGGGGCAATCTGCATCAGAACACAGCTGGAGCTGGTAATGATTTTCCATGTAGTCCCTAAAGAGGTAGTCCCTGTGTTTGTCTCTCAATTCTTCATCAGGCAGCAATGGAAACACAAAGCTCTCTGGTGTTTGGAGTGGACAGTCCTGAGCCATGCAAGAGACATTTACACCCATGCCATCCAAGTACTGAATGGTGCTGCTCCCAGAAGCTGTGACAAAACTGGTGCTGATAAGCCAGAGAAAGTAGGTTTTCCTTCTGCACAAACTGCATACGCACTATGTAGTGTTGGGATGGGGGTGGGCTGTAGGGACATGTTTTGAGGGGTGGGGCTGAACTTGAGCCTCAATGAGCAACTGAGGAGAATTAGACTTGTATCTGTCCAGTATCTCTGCTACTTGACAGTGGAAATTAACTAATATAAGTTCAGCAACTAAATGAGATACCAGTGCCATAGGGAAGATGTGCTAATGACAGTGAGCATCTCAGTGGCCTTTATGACAGAGGCTAAGCTATTTATGGGCTCTTTGAGAGTACCCTCAAACTCTTTATAGGTCAAGAAGTGAGTTGGTACTCATCAGGATCAAAGGCGTTGGCCCCGTGCTGCTCCACATTGCTGGCTACTCGCATGTAATAGTTCTCTGTGCCCCCCCAGGGTTCCTCATCTTCTTCTTCCTCATAATTTGGGTCATAGTTCTCTTCATTGCCAAAAGACCCCTGGCTCTTCATGCCCACAGGCATCTTAGTATCCAGCCAAGCTGCAGATCAGGACAGCAGAGTTCTTCCTCTCCAGCCAAACTTTACCACTTTCTCAAATGCATTAGTGGTTTTTTTTTTGTTTTTTTTTTTTTTTTTGTCTTCTGTAATTCTTGAAGTCTTTCAGAAAGATATCACCCCAAATATTTAATGTCATATAATTTTCATTGGGAGCCATGGCCCATGGCTACTGAGCCTGAACAGGCCAGACTGGGTCTGGCTGGGCCAGAGGGATCTGACACAGGCATAGTGGTGGCCTGATGCCCAGGCTCTTACCTCCTGCAGAATGGTCTCCACAGCTCAGAACTGCTCTGTACAAACTATATTTTGTGTCATAAGATAGTATATAGGCACATATAAATGTATGTCATTTAAAACTACTTTTTTTTTAACTTTTGTTATGGATCCATAACAAGAAAACATTTATTGTTTTCAAATTTTTTGAAATATGCTCGCTCTTTAATTGGTTCAATTTTGTGCATGTTTATAAGAATACATTTATTTTTTAAAAGACTTTATTTATTTATTCATGAGAGACACAGATAGAGAGGCAGAGACATAGGCAGAGGGAGAAGCAGACTCCTCACAGGGAGCCTGATGCGGGATTCAATCCCAGAACCCCGGGATCACACCCTGAGCCAAAGACAGATGCTCAACCGCTGAGCAACCCAGGTGTCCCAATATAAGGATAAATTTGAATTGACAAAGAAATGAGTATTAATTTTTTTTACTGATTCATTGGTAAATTGAGATCCATAGTTTTTTTCTAAATTAATTTCAAAGTTAAAAACTAAATATATGTCTCCGGATGTTACTAAATGTTCAGAAACATGAAATGAAAGTGAAAAACAAGTTGAAGTTTGAAAAATTAGGGATTGATTTGGGATTTTTTTTTAGAAAAGTACCATTTTTACAATTAGTGGAAAGATAATTAAAACTGACGTGTCACAATAAGTCACCAGGATCAAGGGTACAGCATAGGGAATATAGTCCCTGGTATTGTGATAGTATCGTATGGTGATGGTAGCTACACTTGTGATGAGCATGGAATAATGTATAGAGTTGTCAAATTTACTATGCTTTACACTAAAAACTAATGTAAGATTGTGTTGCAGGTATACTTCAAAACAAAAAAACTGGCATGTCACCCTTAGTTTTGGACAAAATAAGTGAAATAATGTTTCATAGATTGATAAAGATAAGAAAATGTGAAGTTCAAAGCATTTAGTTTTTTAAAAGTTACTTATACAAAATATTTTGACACAGGAAATGTAAGTATATAGTAAGAAGCTATCTGAAAGTTACTTATAATTTGAAGTTTGACAAATGAGTTTAACCTGACCTACCTTATATAATTGAATTTTGTACTTCAGATCTAATTAGTGTGAGCTTCTTACAGATATACTTTCAGTAAATAAAAATTGATTGAATTTAAATTTTTATAAGGTAAAATTGAATGTAAATAAGGTTGAAGAAATTCTAATTGGAAATATTCATTGTTCTTGAATTCATTTGTTTGATGATGTCAATTACAAGAACAGAAATTATCATGAATTGGGCTATTATTTGATCTTATTTCATCCTAATTAATGAGAAATAGATACACACCTTTTTGAAGGTAATGAGCCTGCAATAATGCACTCCTCTCCTGTAACACTGAGTACAGTCATTGTGGATTATAAATTTGGAAGAGAAATACATAAAGCATCAGCATGAGAGAAAGGCAAGGACATTGGTTCCCTGAAAACAGCTATGTGGATGGGAACATGTTTAAATTGGGACAATATTTTTGTTTAGCTACTTTGTTTAGATCCAAGAATAAATTGAGCTTTTTTTCTGATTCTCTATAAGTAATTTTAACAAATGAGAATGTCTGAGAGTAAATTTAATAGAGGAATGAAAACGATCTGTGCAAGACAAGTAGAGTTTAAAGTTACTCAGATGCTCTATAGTGACCAGGGAGCTTGGATAGATTATTTGAAAACAGTTCTCAAGTTCACTGAATTTTCACAATTGTATATGCATAAGTAACCACCACCCATACACTCTAAAAAATTCCCTTTTGGCCTCTTCCAGTCACTTTCCCACCTCTGCCTAGAGTCAAAACCTTCTGACTTCTATCATGTATTATTAGATTTGTTCTCTAATATGATGTAAATGAATCCTATAGTATGTATTCCTTTGTATTTATTTATATGGCTTCTTTCATTCAACAAAATGATCATTGTGATTCACCTGTACTGTTGAGTACATCAGTAATTTATTCGTTTTTCTGAATATGCCATGATTTGTTTACCTATATTGCTGTTCATGAATATTTGGGTTTTTGCCAGCTTTTGGCTATAGTAAATAAGGCTGCTATGAATATTCACATACAAGCCTTTCTGTGAACATATCTTCTTATTCATCCTGGGGAAATGCCTAAGGGTACAATTGCTGGACTATAGAGTAAAAATATTTTTACCTTTGGAACAAACTGTTAAATAGTCTCCAGACCTCTTTGTCTGTTCTATTTATTCGCTACTTTGTCACTAGTATTTTTATGATTAAAAATTAGTTTATAAGCAGAGTTTATAATACAAAAATTCTACATGACTGTATATGGATTATTGTATATTAAAAAAACTGGTAAAGAGAATTAGAAGTACATTGTAGGGGAAGAATAATGACATCTTAAAGATGTTCGTGTCCTAATGCCTGGAACTTATGTTACATGGCAAAGAGAAATTCAGGTAACAGTTGGAATTAAGATTGGTAATCAGCTGACTTTGAGATGGTCAGATTTTTCTGGATTATCCATCTAGGCCCAATGTAATCACAAGAGTTCATATAAAGTGGAAGAGTGAGGCAGAAAATGGAGAACCAGGGGGATCGCATGAGATAGATTCACCCTAATCTTGCTGGTTTTAAAGATGAAGGAAAATGGCTGTAAGCCAAGGAAGATAGTCAAGCTCTAGACTTAGAGGGAGACTTTTAGCTAGGGAAAGCAAGGAAATGAATTATTTCCTAAAGCTGTGCTAGAGCTTCCAGTGGAAACACTGCCCCGCCCACACTCTGATTTAGCTGAGACCAACAGAATTGCAATATAATAAATTTGTGTTGTTTTAAGCCACTGAGTCATGGCAATTCGTAACATTAGCAATAAGACACTAATCTACCTATAATGAGACCAAATGAATTAAAAACATGATTTTGAAGCTGTAAATTGACATTAAGGACCCCAAATTGTAGGGTTTTTTTGTACTGTTCTGATGTGTTTAAATTGACCTACATGTTTGCCATTTTCTTGTCCTTTTCATACCTTATTTATGGTATAAATTTTACTTTACTTGAAGGATATTCTGTTATGTCTATTGGTTAAAAAAATGCAACATTGGGCTTTGTTGAAAATTAGTTTGGTAAATTTAGAATTCTAACTTGACAGTTATTTTCTCTTAACATATTGAAGAAATCATTTTTTTTTTCTGGCTTCCAATGTTGCTGTGGGGATGTCAGCTGTCAGTTTGATAGTTTTCCTCTAGAGATAACTGATATTTTCACATTGGCTGCTTATAGGATTTTCCCATCTGTGTTTCATGTTCTGTAGTTTCTCTATTATATATCTAAGTGAGGATTTGTTTGTTTGTTTTAGTTAACATACATGGATTGTAGGGGGCTTCTTGAATGTAAGTATTAGAAACATCTCAACCTTCATCTCCTTGAATATTGCCTTCCTTCCTTATGTTCTTCCATCTTCCTTCCTTCCCTCCCTCCTTCTTTTCTCCTTTCCTTTCCTTTCCTTTCCTTTCCTTTCCTTTCCTTTCCTTTCCTTTCCTTTCCTTTTTTCTTTCTTTCTTTCTTTCTTTCTTTCTTTCTTTCTTTTTCTTTCTTTCTTTCTTTCTTCTTTTTTCTTTCTTTCTTTTTTTCTTTCTTTTCTTTCTTTCCTTTAATTCTTTCAGGCTGGGATTCTATACTTTTTCAGGCTGGGATTCTATACTTTTAAACTTCTCGGTTGACCTCCTGTACATCTTAACTTTTATATTCTTTCTTCTTCTTTTTCTGTCTTATCCTGGTTCTGAAGATTTTCCCCACAACTCAACCCTGAACAAGCCTTTATTGCCTCTCAGTATTACAGGAAAATCAGTTATGCTAGGGCTTCACTTTTTGAGCTGCAAAAAATACTTTTCTCTCAAGGTTTTCATTTCAGTTTTGAGTCCCAAAGGTCTTATTTGGATGTCATAAGATGAACATTGACTTCTTCTTTTGACATTCATACTTACAGTCAAAATAGTTCCTGAGACAACAGATACTACTGACAAAATAAGGCAAATGTTATACACAAAAGTACAAGCATGGAGAGAAAGGATAAAATTTCAGGTTTTTATACTTTTTTATCAAGTTCCTTTATTTATCAGATATATGTATATTGAGTATTTATGTTCCAAGTTCTGTTCAGGTTGGGAGATAAAACTCAACTAGATTTCTTCTTTAATGGAACTCACAATCTTTGGGCAAGATGAGAAACTAAATTATAGAACAATATCTATTGATATTTTTCTCCTATTACGAATGAGAACTCAGGTTAGTGAATGTGCTGATTGTTCCCTGGCCTTCTGTTTAATGGAGCATGTGTTTTTGCTCTTCTGACTTTGCCTTTGCAATATATTACTTTTAAAAGAATTCTATTCTAGAATTAGATAGTCTGAGTGCAAATGACAGCTCTGACAATTAACAACTATGGACTTTGGACAGGTTATATTTTACCTCCAAGTCAGTCTGATTCCTCATTTATATAAGAAGATAATGGTATATTCCTCAGAGGGTGATTAGGAGAATGAAATGGGTTAATATTGAAAGATATTCAATAAATATAAGTATGTTGCAGCCTTTGTCCAAGTAAATAAAGTCCTATCTCACCTATAGGCCAAATTCACTTCCTAATGTTGTTTTATCTTGTTAAAGAAATCCCTCTATGTTTAAAAACATGCAAGTCTCTTTTAAGAGGCTATTGGCCTAGATAAGAATGGCAAAGGATAGGCATTTGCTTTTATAGCCAGTGCTGCAGAGAGATCCTATTAATTGCTACAAATTATGCAGCTTTTCAAAATTTCTTTTACTTACTTGCAGCAACATTTTGGAGAAAAGTTATATATCAGCTACCCATATTCTGTCTCTATTATGAAATATGTGGTAAAAATTGGGTTTAAAAATTGATGACATATAATGACACAATTTTAACACTGGTGAAATCCCTTTCTCCAGCTCCTCCTCCTTCCACAACTTTGAAAATCATTTTTGCTTCCTTGTACTGTTTTTGATGAGTTTGAAGTTTGAAAAAAAAAAAAAGAAGAATGTTTGCTTGACAGATATCCCTTTTGTTTTGGAATGTTATGATTGACATCAGTATGCCAAAGGGTCATTCTGAAAGTAGGAGTGACCTTAGCCAAATATGAGAGAAATGGAGAAATAATAAGTGTCAATTGAGGCCCATGGCTGACCCAAGATTTGTGCTGAGACTAGTGAAGCTGGAATTTCAAAGTAATAGGCATAGAATATAGACTATCACATCTGCTACTGATGTATACAGTTTTGGTCATGATTTACTAGTTATTATATTTTCTTGGAGAGAAGGCAGCAAGCCTTTAATGTATCACACTTTCATTGCTTTAGGCCCCTGATACCATGTCACAATATGGGTATTCCATTAGAATTAAAGTGTTGACAAACTTTAATAAAGAATAGAAGTAAGACGAAAAATAAAGGACAGATCTGAAGGGGCATTTTACATCCTTATTTTAAGCATAATTTATATAAAGAAAGTAAAATGTAAATACATTTGTTGTCAGTAGTTGGCTAAGGGTAAATAAGGTTAAGTATTTAAATTGTTTCTAGCAGGGGGGGCCAAGAAGGGACTGTTGAAGAGATTAAAATGGAGTTTTAAGTTAATATAAGGAAGGAAGAACTTAACTGTTGCAAGCGCAGCCCAGAAAACTGAGTTGTTGATAAATAATGTGCAAAGTTATAAATGAGAAAAACTGCCCTAGACAATTGCAAGTAATTGGAATAAAAAATGGTTTCCAATTGTCCCAGGTAATTTTATCCAATTTTGACTGGCCAGTAAGCTTTGAGGCTGCCTTTCATGACAGGTTTCAACCCTTAAGTATGCTTTTGTATTATTTTCCATTTATTTATTTGGTTATTTATTCATCAAATTGTTACTTATATTCACTTTTAAGGCTAGGGTAAGTTCTTTACACAGGCCAATTGATCTAAGGAAAAAAAATATATTTTTTTTTATCTAGGCCCCAGGATATATTTCAGCTTCAAATTGAAATATGCAAGTTTATCAGTGCTCACATACTAATATACTAGTGGCTGCTGTCTTCTGCTGTAGTAAATCTGTCCAAACCTATTCTTTCTTATGCATATTTCTAGGGCCCATCCTAGGGCCCTTCATGACTGTGACACTCAACTGAATTCATTCATTCCATCTTTTGATACTTTTTGATGGGGCTAATATCTTGGGTTAGGTTCCCTAGAGGCTAAGAATTTGCAAGCAGAGAGTTATTGGGGAAAACTTTGATAAGCAGCACCTCTGTGGCAGTATTGAAGCAGGAATTGGCAGGAGAAGTTGAACTGCAATGCAGGTGTGACCAAGGCTTCAGCGATTCTTTTTTTTTTTTTTCTTTTTTATTTAAATTAAATTTGTCAACATATAACCCCCAGTGGTCATCCCATCAAGTGCCCTCCTTAGTGCCTGTCACCCACTTAACCCCATCCCTCCACCCACATCCCCTTCTGCAACCCTTTGTTTGTTTCCCAGAGTTAGGAGTCTCTCATGGTTTGTCTCCCTCTCTAATTTTTCCCACTCAGTTCAGCAGTTCTTACAAGAAATAGATCTAAAGCTGGGGCTTCCCAGCTTAAGTCTCAGCTAAAGTCAAGGCAGCCAGGTGTTTGGTACCCTGTATTGACCCTTGTAGAGAAGGCCTCATATTGGTACAGTGGCTGTGTTCAACTAAGGGCAAGTAATGGAGTATCTCAACTGAGAGTTGTGGGTCACCACCAGTGCCATCAACTGAGTAGTGAAATCTTCAGCTGGAGGCAAGATTAGGTGCCCTCCATAGTTTATTACCATGGCCCCAAAAGTCTTCAGCTTTTTACTCTCTAATCTCTTCTGCTCTATAAAAGCTTCCACCTCCTTTCTAATTTCCTTCCCTATGTCTCAGCCTAAAGGACTTCCAACCTCCTCTATGAAGTCTCCAGATTTCACGGAGTCTCTACTACATGGGCCATTGCCTTTTAAAATGTTTAAGGCCTTGGGACATCTGGGTGGCTCAGAGGTTAAGTGTCTGATTTCAGCTCAGGGTGTGATCCTGGGATCCGGGATTGAGTCCCTCATGGGGCTCCCGGTGAGGAGCCTGTTTCTCCCTCTGCCTGTGTCTCTGCCTCTCTCTGTGTCTCTCATGAATAAATAAATAAATCTTTAAAAAAATATATAAGGCCAGTATGTTACAAGGCATCATTGACACTTTTCTGCCAGATTTAGGGGTTCAATAACAAGGTATGTGATAAATCTGTAGGAGGATTAGTATTAGAATTTATAGTTCCTGCTATTTCATTTATAGGTTACTTTAAAGTAGAATCTTTTTCTTTTTAGTAGTCTCTCTTCTTTCCAAGTCTGAAAATTGGAAAGAAACATACAATATATATTCACTTTATAATCAGATCCTTTGTGATTCAGCGATATTGGAGGCATGCATTGGTTACGGCAACAAAGGAAAATATGTACCTTCATTAATTGTAAAGCATATACAATGACTACAGATTTTCTATCATTGATAGTCAAGAGTTTAGCTGGAAGGAAGTTATCATTTATTGATTATCAAGCATTCCCATAGACATTAAGTCATTTTACTTTATTTTTATAAATATTTGTGACATAAATACTATTAAATCTGATTTTCCAGGTAAGAAAACTAAAGCCCAATGGAATAAAATAGACTTCTCAAAGCACATGTGATTCAAATATGAGTTCTTACTATCTAGGACTTTTCCTTGTATGGTATAAAGGCTTACTTTTTTCCTTTCTTCTCACTTCAAATAGACCTTTTTTAGAAAGGTCAGAGAAAGATTGAGCAGAAGATACGGAGAGTTCCTGTATGTCCTGTGCCCACATTTATGCATAACCCCATCATGATCAACAGCTCCATCAGAGTGGTACATTTGTGGTAATTGATGGATCTACAAAGGATGGACACATCAAAATCACCCAAGGCCAAAGTTCACTTTAGGTTCACTCTTAGAGTTGTACATTCTCTGAGTTTGGACAAATTTATAATTTCATTCACATTATCATATCATACAAAGTAGTTTCACTGCCCTGAAAGCCTCTGTGTTCCACCTCTTCATCCTTTTCTCCCTCCTAACCCCTGGCAACCACTGATCTTTCTACTGTCTCCATGGTTTTGTCTTTCCAAAATGTCCTATAGTTGAAGTAATACTGTATGCAGTCTTTTCAGATGGCCTTCTTTCACTTAGTAATATGCATGCAAGCTTTCTGCATGTTTTCCTGGTTTGATAGCTCATTTCTTTTAGTGCTGAATAATCTTCCTTTGTCTAGATAAACCACAGCTTATTCATCCATTCATCTACTGTAGGACATCTCGGTTGCTTCTAAGTTTAGGCAAATAGGATTAAAGCTGCTATAAACATCCATGTTCAGGCTTTTGTGAATATGCATTTTCAACTCTTTTGGAAAAATACTAAGAAAGAGGATTGGTGGACTGGATGGTAAGAGTATGTTTAGTTTTGTAAGAATCTGCCAAACCCTCTCCCAAAATGGCTGTACCATTTCATTCCCATCAGCAATGAATGGGAGTTCCTGTTGCTCCACATCCCCATCAGCATTTAGTTTTGTCAGTGCTCTGAATTTTGGCTATTCTTAAAGGTTGGATTTTGTGTTCCAAAATTTAAACTAGTTGTGAAGATGTACAGCCAGATATGCAATTAAGAAACTGATTCTTCAGATGGTTCTATTTGCTTAATTTGTTAACCTTATAGATTGATGGCAAAAAGCTATAAGCTTACCATCTATACCACCTATACCTTGCAAAATTACTTTGGATGTATTTCTTTGATTAGATTCAGTGAATGAGTAATGCATAATTTTCTCTCTTAAATCATCATGTCAGTTTTGGTTTTCAGAGAAGAATTTATCAAGAAAGATTAGATGCATAAGAGTTATTGGAAGAAACACCTGGAAAGGATAAAGAAAGAAGAGAAGGAAGGGGTATGGGGATCCTGGAAGAGACTTCAGTGTATGATCAGGTTTTATCTGACATCTGTGAAAGGAGAGAGAAAAGGAAAAAATACTGGGTACGAGAAGCTTCAGACTGCAATTCTTTCCTGAGAAAGCCTTAAATCAGGCTAATGGGGAATCCTAGAACAAATGTTGTGTGTTAAAAGAGTCCTGCATTGGGCAGAAATGTCCTCCACCTCTGGTGCTTCTGCTCTACTCAGTCTCTGACAAGAAGTAGCCCAGCAGAAGCATGACCTCAGTGCAATTGCTACAGTAGAGCCAAAGATGTAGGAGGGAGAGGCTGCCTGCTAATAGTATTAGTAGCAGGTACTTGAAGGGAGATCTGGGTGTACATCTAGACATCTACGCCTGCCAGGGTCTTCATTCCTCTTCCCTTCCCACTGAATTTCTTACTTGTCCGTTCTTAAAATCGTTATTTCCAATCCCTATGTGTTTGCCTACATTCATATATAACATACTCTGAATAAACACAAAAGTTTTAAAAAAGTTTTTAAAAAGGAGACTTACTATAATCCATTTTCCTTTAGACAAAATTCTCAATGCTATATTTCCAAACCTTCTGTACAAGTCCTTTAATTTTGTCTATTTCCTTCACAACTGACCACATTCTGCTATTTCATGTTTATTTAGTCTGAATGAGGCTAAACACTCACCATTTCAGTAGAGCTCTAAAGATTTTTATCTTTGCTTTAATTTTATTGTGGTTTTCTTTGTTTCAGACCACCTCCTTTTGTCTTTATTATAAGCATTTTAATTTTTCAGTTTTCTATTAATTCTCATAAAATTGTACCGGTGAAAAGCAGTAAAATATTCAAATAACTGCAAAAACCCTGTTCTACCAAGAACAGTAGTATTAATATCCAAGTTTAACTGCTAGCTGGCAGTAAGCATCACCATAAGATTCTTAAAATGTTCCTTCAATGATGGATGAACAGAAAGTCTACATTTAAAACACAAAATGGCATTTAGGGACATTTGGAACATCATTTGTAACTATTTGTCTTAGGTCTGGCTCCCTTAAAAGCAAAGCTTAAGACATGAATCTTATGTAAATGATTAATTTACAGAGTGCCCTTAGGAGAAGCCTCAAATAAAGTGAGGAAATTAGGACAAGGCAGGAGAGAAACTAAGTAAAGATATGATTTCAGGTGACATCTAGCTTCAGCCTGATATCACATAAATGTTTGCATTGTAGATTTTGCCTGCCTTGTGACAACAAGATGGTGGAGGTGTTGTTAGCAACATCTCCCACCAACTCACATACTTACACCACTCAGTCATTGGTTACAGGCTGTCTCTGGGCGAAGCAGATCCAATAATCATTCTAGGACAATTTTCTACAGAGAAGTGAAGGTGTGATTGGTTAGGAGAAAAACCCATGCTAGCAGTAAAAGGGATGGGGTGGAGGTAGGGGTTGCAACAAGAGTGTCTGCTCAGCAGCATTCCTCTTAGGAGAGTCACTCCCGGAAAGCTTTCCTATATTGATGTTGACAGTTGTTAGATGATGGAAACAAGGATATGGTACCAGGCCAAAATTTGGCTGTTAACTTTGTCTCCTCATTTACTAACTCCTGGCACTTAATTCCTTCCATCCCCAGTATGAAAGACTTTCAGTTATCTCTTTTGACCGCATACCCAGTTATTGTGTATTTTAAGCCATTCAGTTAATACTACACACACACCACACACACACACACTTTTGTGGCAACTGAAAGTATTACATGCACACTCATTTCATTCATGAAATTGATCAACTGAAGTTAGCACACCAGGTTCTAAGTTACAGAGCAAGGAAAAGAACCTTAAGTCATTAAGTTGAGATTAAGTTTGCTTTTCATATCACAGTTATGTTTCTTGGAAGAATCATGTAAATTTACAACATTCACATGTATACTTGCCTCAAATGCCAAAGTAAGACATCTTCTAGTGAGGCAGTTATTCAGCATGGGGATCAGGGACAGAGAAAGAAAATGGATAGAAAACTCTTTCACATAAGGAGAACAAAATCAGGTAGAATCAATGGTTCGGTCAAAGGTTGAAAAAGAATGTCTTAGCATGTGTCACTGAATCAAAAGTTGCTATCTCTTGATTCCTTCCTTTTAATGTTTGAAATTTAAAAGGGTTATAAGGAAATCTTATTAAATGATTGTTAGCCAGAAAACTTCAATTTCATTTCTTCTCAATAGTATATTCAGGCATTGCTATCTTCATGGGCTCTTTATGTGGGAAGAGAAGGTCCTAGTTTTAGGACCTAGTCAGTGTTAGAGTAAGCTGATCTATTTATCTCCCCACTCTGAGGAAATTCCTACAGGGCTATCTTGCTCTGGGCTGCCTTAGTGTCTCATTCGTACCTAAAAACAAGAAGTGTCATTTCTTCCCTATTCAAGATGTCACAAACCCAATTTTCTTTTGTTAAGGATCACAGTTATTAGTCTCTGAAGGTGCTAGCACTTGAGGCCAAGTCCGAGGTGATTAAAATGCCTCAGTACTTTGAGGATTGGTGCCCTTCCATCACTTCTCATCTCCAGCTGCTTCCCTGTCTGACTCTCCTTCTGTCTCTAATTATGATCCATCATTATCCATTTTAAGGTCTGTGTAAGTCATGTGAATCAAGAAAAATTAAGAACCTTAGGAAAATGCATTTCTATAGCCATGCATTACTGATAAAGAGATGGAAACACTGATTCAATCCCATTTATGCCTCCAATTTTATAAATACACTTACTTTGCCTTTAAAATTCTTTCTGTTCTCACTAATGCTCTTACTCTTTCCCTCTCCCTCTTCTCTTTTTGTCTCTTTTTCTCCCTCTCTCTCTCTCTTTCTGACACACACACGTATGCACACACACACGCACATATGCATAAACTTACTCACAAGTGCATGCACAAGCACACACATATGCACACATCTATTGGCCTAGATGAACTATAAAAGTATCATGCCAACTAAGGTTTTGATTTTAATGTCATTACAACCATAGCACTGCAGAGATAATTTGGCACCTGGTCATTAGCTAGATTTGTATAATATATAGCTTCCTGGATAACCCCAACATATGCCATCTTTGTTGCACACAATTGTACCAAAGAGGTTTACTTTATAGTTTCACTCAGTAAGATAATGGTCTCATGCATTCCAGCACTTCTAAAAAGTCTCGAATCAGAAATGTGTGGAAATGGGACACATGGAGTTATAATCCAAGCAATGTATCTGGATTTTCAGTATTTGCTTCATCCAGAATGCGGTGGAGACTGAGATAGAGAATAGAGAGGAAAAAAGAATTATGACTGTGATATGCTTTTGACATTTTCACCCTGTTCTGGTGGATTTCATGATTTAAAATCATCTTTTGGAGATAATCTACACCCACAGGTAGGTGATTTCAGCCATCAGCTTTAAGGAAATGGGTACATGAATTCACTGGACTCAATTCTGCAACATGAAATGAAAGAGCAGCAGTGGTCTACATGCTAGAGACTGAAGAGCCTGGTATATTTAAGAAAAAACACCCCCAAAAGAAATAATTGGAAAGGTGCAGTCATATAAAGCTACAGATAGACAAGCCATGTGCCCAAAATATGGCAGCTGCTCAATTAGGATGTGTCAGGGAATAGAGTCCAGCGAAGCCTGTGCTTCTGATTACCACCAACACATGCTCCTCCATTACCACCAACACAACCTACATAAGAGGACTTTGGGACCAATTGTTGAGAGGAAGTACCTTCTAGAAGCTTCTCTTCCTCTTTCTTTATTTGCTTCTTTTGTCATAGATGGACTTATTTTCATATACTCTTGGAGCCACATTAGAGGACTGAAATCTACCTTAACAGAAAGCAAATAGAATGTCCTACGTGAGATGCTCTTTTTAAGTGGCTTAAAGGGAAATAGTAATAATGTAAAACCAATTGTTACAGGAACAGAAGTAATACCCAATTTGGGTAGGTTAGTAAAAAGAAGTGACCAAGAAGACTAAATGTTAAGAAAAAAGTGTTATGAAAAGATATTAGTAATCAAGGCTTGGAAAAGGCAGATGAGCAAATATTTTAACTGAGTCTATCTGATGAGACACTAAATAAATGAATATATAAAAATAAAAATTAAAAAACTATTACATCTATTCTGCATGGACTTTCTCCCTCATTGTTTTACTTAAGAGAAAGCAAATTCCACTTTAAAATGGCTGCTGGCATGAACCACACTTGGGTAGCTATATGATAGGAATATTTAGCAGTATGGACTTCAGGGTAGAAGCTTCAGATAAGAAATCCTTCCCACTTCTACTTCTCAGGGTTTGCTAGGTTATGAAGAAAAGAAAAGAAAGGAAGAAAAAAAATCTGCAATGGTTCTTGGTTTACAAACCATTAATCCATTGTTTATACTGCACCTATCCACATGATTTTTATAATTGGCAGCCAAGTTAACAGAAACAGAAATGGGCAGGGAATTAGGTGGGCATGGTTACGTTTTGCAAACAGAGATAATGACTGGAAATGTCTGAGGTGATACTTCTGTTTCTGCTACCTGGGAGGTAGAGGCCTGGAAGAGACACCGTGGAATTTAACACCCTGCTTTTATGCCAATAATCCCTGTACTTTTTGGAATTGACTCTACTTCATAAGCAGAGCATAAAATAACATCTGCTGCAGTTTTCTTTTACTTATCACTTGCAGTGATTCAGAAATCAAATATTAAAATATGAAAATCACATGGTTTTCTAATGCATTTACCTCATGTAGAGGACTGAAATAATCAGAAATAATCAGTGCTAATCCATTTCTTCAATCTAGCATTCTGACTCAGCGGTCCCATTTATTTTTTTCCCCTTCCAAATCAAAATCACACACACACATACAAATCCATTTTTACCTTGAATAACATAAACAGTAATCATCACCCACCATTATTACAGAAGATTAGCAGTACCATTAAGGGACATAATCTGCACTGTACTTTTATTCA
The DNA here is from genome assembly GCF_053574225.1 of Canis aureus. Taxonomy (NCBI): domain Eukaryota; kingdom Metazoa; phylum Chordata; class Mammalia; order Carnivora; family Canidae; genus Canis; species Canis aureus. Next base: position 17,691,352 of record NC_135642.1, on the reverse strand, counting down.
TCAAGCAGTATTTATGTGAAGAAAATTTAGATGGATAATTCCACAGTCTGGAAATTAGAAAGAATGAGCTTACTGAAACAAAGCTGCAAAACAGGTAGCAGTCTGTTTTTGTGATTACCTTCAAATACATAATCCTGAGTGGGGAGGCTTTGGGGTTGACCCCTGAAAAGAATTGCCCTTTGGGAGTTCTGCTTCTTCATGCACCACTATTGTTATGCATGGTCTGATATCCATCTGCCTCCCCTCTTGAAGCCACACATGGGGACTGGTCCCTGCCTTACCTGAAGAGATGTAGGATCTCCTAGGTGAGTTAAAGGGATGCCTATAGTTTAAGGTCCTCCTCATTGCTGTAGGTGGTATTTGGGTTCCTTGTTTTGCTGCACTCAGTCCTTTCATTTACATATTACTGATTCTAATCTATTTGTCTTTTGAATCACACAGGTGATGGCTAACACTATGGGAATTACTAAATTAAAGCTATGATACTACTAAGGGAGAAATTATGAAATGACAAAAGATAATGACTGAGTAAATAACCTAGAGAATGCTTGTATTTGGAGTGTAATGAGGAAAAGAAAGACAAAATGACAAAGGAATGTTCAAAGGTGGAGACATCAATTTGTACAGTCATTAATTGATGAATCAATCATTTAACAAAAAATTTTGAGCGCATTCAATGTGCCAAGCACTGGTGTGAATGCTAGATATACAAAAGTGAAATAAATTAGACATGCCACTATTCTCATAGAACCTAACAGGTTTTTTTTTTTAAGATTGTATTTATTTATTTATTTGTTTGTTTGTTTATTTATGAGAGGTAAGGGGAGGAGCTGAGGCCACGAGACAAACAGACTCCACATTGAGCATGGAACATGATATGGGGCTCAATCTCACCACCCTGAGATCATGACCTGAGCCAAAACAAAGAGTCAGAGGCTTAGCCAGCTGAACCACCCAGATGCCCTGGAACTTATAGTTTAGTATAGGAGACAGGCATTAATCAATAATCGGACAAATATACATGAAGTTAGAGCTGCAGTAGTTTCTCTGAAAGAAGGGAAGGGCATTCTATAAGAGTATTTAATGGAGGCAACTGACCTAGTCAGGGAGCCCAGGGAAGACTTTTTTGGGAAACTGTAAGAAGGTAAATAGGAAAATATAGGAAGATAAAACAGGAATTAACAAGGCTATGAGGAAGGGGAAAAAATGTGCAGAGGGATTCCACTTACCCTGGGGCATTGGGGAAAATAGAATTATAAATGAACCTCAAGAAAGCTGTGTGTTTGGAACTCAGAAAGCAAAAGGATGTCTGTTGGATATGAAGCTGGAGCAATGAAGGAAGGGTCAGATTGTATTTGACCGGGCCAGCCATATTAGGGATGTTGTTCTTTATTCTAAGAGCAAAGGGAAGGCATTGGTGGGTCTCATGCCTGAGTGGTATAATCACATTTGTATTTTGAAACAAGGACCCTAGCCTAAGTGTAATATAAGGATGAGATTGGGAAAAGAGTGGATATGAGATTATTAATTAGGAGCCATTTCTGTAATCTCAGTATGAGATTATAAAAACTAGGATTAGATGCACAGCAGTGTATGTGAATAGAGAAAAGTAGAATACAGAGATTTTTTAGGAGGTAAGATAAACAGATTGAGTCACGAAGTATATATAGGTTAAATGAACAGATTGGAAATGAAAGATATATAGATATAGATATATATATTCACTTGGATACCATTCTATTGGTAAGAAACAAGAAGAGTTTTAGGAAATAGGGCATTGGCACCACTGTCCAATATTAAATAAATTAAGGAGAGAGAACTATTGAATTTTCCAGTTAAGATGTTACTAATGACTTTGAAAATAACAATTTTAGTGGATTGGTGATAGTGAAAGCCAGATTACAAGAGTTTAAAGAAAATAAAAGCAGTAAGTATAGATTCCTTTTAACTAGTAGTACTAATATATTCAAAATCTTATTAAATGAATACAACAAACTATTATTAAATTCTTAGGAATCAGACACCATGTTAGGTGTAGTAGAGCACAAATATCACACAATCGCTGCCCTATAGTTTATCAGCCAAAAACAGTAATCAATGTTTATTGAACTCTTACTATGTTACAGTTAAGATTATTTCAGTTTATGAGATACATATTTTTACTTTTCATCTTTTTATGGTGGATGACATGCAAAAGAGGAATAAGTAACGTTCTCAGGCTCCTTCGGCTAGTCAACCCAAGACTGAATGTGAATTCAGAGTCTAGCATCTGAACTCACCATCTCAAAAACTTTGTTTCAGTGGAACTCAGAAATGGAGACAGGCTTGCATGATGATGGTCCTAACAGAATTTAGACAGAGAGCTAGAGGTGTGGCAAAGAGGCAGGGACCTAGGCTGGCTAGTAGAGTAATTGGGACTTGTCAGAAGACATTTGCATTAAGCAGACAGAAGCTGAAAGAGATAGCAGGTCAAAAATTTTTGGTTTTGTTTTTTATGACAGAGGAGATTTGCAGCTTGGCAAGACTAAGTGGTACAGAGCACAGCCTCTGGAGTGAAATAGATCTAACTTTAAATACCAACAGTGCAGTAGATTAGCAGTGTAACCTTGTTCAAGTTACTTAAACTTCTGGGGTCTCAGGTTTTTGATCTGCAGAATGAATTAAAAATGGTATCTCATTACACTGATGTGATGGTTTTTAGTTTTGAAGGATAGTGAAAGAAGGAAATGTACACAAACTGCTTAGTCCAAAATATGTACTCAATAAATCTTAGTTCTCTCTCTTTATTTATCATCATCACTTTTTGCTTCCCCCACCCCATAACATGTGTTTAATGCAAAGAGAAGTATGAGATGATATAAGAAAATCAGACTGGTCAATAGAGAAAAGTCAGGAGCAGATGTGACCACGGGATTAAGGGATTAATTTTGATGGAGGGGGAAGGACAACTTTTCTTCTAACATCAGTGATGGTACAGAGGACAGGGGAAGCAGAATTTTTTTTCAGAGGTTTTATTTATTTACTTTAGAGAGAGAAGAGAGGAGGGAGCATGAGCAGGGAAGGGGCAGAGGGATAGAGAATCTGAAGCAGACTCCTGCTCAGCATGGAGCTGATCCCAAGGGCTTGATCCCAAGATCGGGAGATCATGACCTGAGCCAAAACTAAGAGTCAGAAGCTAAATTGACTGAGCCACCTAGGCACCCCAGAAAGTAGATTTCTGATGCCTATCCTATCCATCCCCCTTGTTTCCCTTTCCCATGCCCCAACCAGAGAGTAGTCTATGTACTAGAAAACTCTACTTGTTAATTTGACTTTCTGGCGGCAGACCTGACTAATTCTTTGAAAGAACAATTCTTTCATAGGAGAAGGCTCCTTCTTCACTGAGAAGTCAGGCTAATAAAGGAATATATTTGTGCTTTAACTCAGCATTTATATGCTGTGAATTTGTGGATATAAAGGAAGTTAATGGATTAACAGCTGTTTAAAATATCTGAATTCTCAGAGAGAGCTTATTTTTCTTCAGTTACTTTCCTGTATTTTTACCTTACAGAGAAATTCTGGCTTTAGGTAAAACCAAGCATGATACTCTTATGACGCTAATGTAAGAAAAAGAGGGGAGGGTGCAAGAAAAGAGGAAAATCCAGAGCTACTTGCCCTGTGATCATTACCATCTTCTGGTTGTTGTGACCCTTTATTTTTTTTATTTTTATTTATTTATTTTTTAAATATTTTTTATTGGAGTTCCATTTGCCAACATATAGTGTAACACCCAGTGCTCATCCTATCAAATGCCCCCCTCAGTGCCCGTCACCCAGTCACCCCAATCCCCCATCCACCTCCCCTTCTACTACCCCTTGTTCGTTTCCCAGAGTTAGGAGTCTCTCATGTTCTGTCTCCCTGATATTTCCCACTCATTTTCTCTCCTTTCCCCTGTAATCCCTTTCACTATTTTTTATATTCCCTATATGAATTGGAGAAAGACAAACATTATATGGTTTCATTCATACAGGGAATATAAAAAATAATGTTGTTACCCTTTAACTCCTGGTTCTGCGCAGAGAATACAGGAGCTGGCTTCCTCTTGGGCCTAAGAGGGAACCATAGCCCTCATGAGACCTAGTACTCTGTGACCTACCAGATGCTGAGAAATGAGACTTGACCACAGTTTTTCAAAGATGTCATTAGGGAAAGGTAGCAGAAAACTCACTCTGAAGATCTTTTTTTTTTTTTTCACAAAGATTTATTTTATTTTAATTTTAACAAAGTGTTTCTATTTTTTTTTTTATGTCTGCAGTTGATAAAAGAAAAAACTCAGATTTTCCTTTCTTTAAACCTATAATTATGCTCAATTATCTGGCTTAAATAGTTTCCTTTCCTTACAAATTTTGGGTTAAAATCTTCATACTAGAGTAAAATATCCTTAGGCTACTTTTCTAAACTATCTGAAGCAGTTTAACCCTTTGATCTACTTCCCTTACCACAGTAACTAACTTGGGCTCATTCATAATTGAAAATTCCAGCATAGGCACTACCAAAGGTCAGACTATAAAATAGATACTTTGCCTTCCCTATTTCCAACAGACCCCCTTTCCTCTTCTTTTTACCACTGTTTGCTCCATCCCTCCCAGAAACCAGAGTTTTCACACAGCTCCCATCACCAAACCCTTCAAGTTTCTCCTGTCACGAAAATAAAATTTGCCCTTGACCAAAAAGTGATTTTGAGAATTTGGAAAAACCAAAACCTATTTCAACACCAAATATCAACCTCAGATTCCAAAATATATTCAAGTCAATGAAAAAGATGGACATAGAACTATTGTCTTAAAGGAGAAAATAAAATTGTTATCTGATCTCTCGAAGAGATGGATTTCTTAGCTTTGAAGCATAAAGAACAAATCATATAGGAAAAGACTGGCCAATTCAGTCTATTTGAAGTGTACTTAGAATGCAAAACTTCACTAATGTGAAAAACAGTAAAACAAGTTAAAATGCTTGTATCAAGTACAGCAGGCAAAAAATTGTTGGTCTTTGTGTCCGACTTGTGTTCAAATCCAAAAAAACAAATAACAAATAAAAATATTCACCATATAAGCAATGATCCAAGTGTGTAGACAACGCACTTAGACTAGAAACAAGTATGTGAGGAAAATATTTTCATCCTTCAACATAGTAGGAATGTTATAGTAGTAATAGTGACCATGTATGACTTTTACATATGAGTTCTCATTCATGTTACCTGATGGAAAACCTACTTGGAAAATAATGCAACATAAAAATACTCATACCCTTTGACCCAGTAATCTTTCCTCTGGGAATTTATCCTAAAGAAATAGCTCAATAGAGGCAAAGTCCAAATGAATAAAAATGTTTATTGCGGTATTATATAAAACAAAACAGAAACAAACAACAACAAAATCCACTAAAAACTACCAAAATATTCAACAATAAAAGAATGGTTTATTAATTGTAGAACATAGCAGGAGATAAGTTAATGAGCCATTAAAATGATAATTACAAAGCTATGTAACTACATAGAAACAAATTCTAATAGAAACATAATTTTCCTCACTATATACCATTATTTTCTGAAGATGTGGAATTTATTCTGGGGACGGCAGGCTGTAGCTGAGCACGTGGATGTTTTTTGTAGGCTAGTGGGAGGATAAAGACTGAGGAGACCTGAATGTTCTGTATAGTTGAGAAACAAACATTTGCAGGGAAGCTCAGAAACTGCAGATTATTGACAGAAATGTGAGCTGCATAGGGGTGAGACCAACGCAGAGGGATGCCCTAGAGGGGATAGATTTCAGAGAACATAAATAGCCACTCTGTATTTTCACATTGTTTGCTCTCAGTGCATAGTCTAAGCCCTTCTTTGTCTCCCTGTCAAAACTGTCAGAAAGGTCTGCATTGTTCTCTTAATAATTTTTGTGGACAAATTCTTCAGGAAAACTTCAAAAAGACTCCACAGCTGTATTAATGAGGCATAATTAAGACAAGAAGTCTGAAATTATCCCAGGCTTTAATATTGTCATGGCTTTAGCTTCCTCATCTATAAAATGGGGATAGCAGTATATCTGCTTTCACAGGATGGCTGTGAGGATTAAATGAGTTAATATATATAAAGAACTTAGAACAGCATCTGGCACATAGTAAGTCCTAGATACACATTTGTTATTATCAGTCATCATCATCATCACAGTTAAGGGCACAATTCATGAAGATTTAGGATCTAGGTGACAGATGCTGTAATTGGGGCTGTAGGCCTATAAATGTTTCATTTTGCTTTGTTTTTTTCAGAATTTGGGTCAATATTTCTGTTGCATTGACTAAAAATTTTAAAACAGAAGGAAAACAATTTAGTAGATAGCCTAAGTATTTAGTCCTCACTTAGAGATGTTTAATCAGTGATCATTTAAAGCAAAGGAGAAAATTCATCAAAGTTGAACAATTAAATAATGAGAGACAGTGAGGTAGGAAAAAGATGTCTGATTATTTAAAAAAGGCAGTCACAGTAGGCATGGAAGAACAGGGATAATAAATCTATGACACTTTAAATTTTAACTTAATTTAATTAATTCTGATTATGGAAGAGAGAGCAACCAGAAATCTGATCATTCAGAGAGCTGATTCGTGATGCTAGAATGTCAACCTGAAATATTCCCTGGAATTATGAAAAAATGCCTAAAGGCATTCCACTAAAGAGAGTGATAAAAAAGTGATTTCAACTTGAATTTTGTTATCTTTCAAACTTGAAATATTAGATGACTTAATATAATGGGAAAAAAAGGGAAATTTATGAAATGACATAAATTTCTTATTATGATATAAATTTAATTTTAAAAGCTTCATGTATTTTTGCTTTTTTAAAATCCTTATAAATTTCTGAGTTGTAGAGATAAATGTTAATAACAATTATTTAGGGATCCCTGGGTGGCGCAGCGGTTTAGCGCCTGCCTTTGGCCCAGGGCGTGATCCTGGAGACCTGGGATCGAATCCCACGTCGGGCTCCCGGTGCATGGAGCCTGCTTCTCCCTCTGCCTGTGTCTCTGCCTCTCTCTCTCTCTCTGTGACTATCATAAATAAATAGATAGTTTAAAAAAAAAAAAAAAAAAAAACAATTATTTAATGGTAATTATTGTATAATAATTAATTATATATTTACATGATACATAATAAAATATTAATAAAATTATTAAACATCTTTATGTTTAGATATTTGACTATAGATACTTAATTTAAAAGAAGAAAGTTATTAATGTGGAGGAAAATTATTAATCTGCATTTTTGAAGTTAATTTCACTAGAGAGCTTAAGCCATAACTTAGCTTGCACCATTATCTCCAACAGATTAAGTGGATGCCAGTCAGGGACAGGGTCTTGATAAACATATAACCTTTGAGGTATTTGTTAGCAAATCTAAACTATTATGTGAGTAAATTATTCATGGGAATAGCTCTACTTAATTAATTAACATAGATATATGCCTTTAATTCTTGGATCCTGAAAGAACAGCTGAAAGCCTGAAGATGGCCTAGACTCAAATGTGTTTAGAGGCTAGATTAAGTTTTCTAAATCCTAGTTTAGATCACATAAACACACCCTAACTCCAAATGCCTGAGCCATGAAATTCAATGCCAAACACTTCCCCTTAGTGACCACATATTTCCTTGATGATCATTAGTATATTGTTCAGAGAATTGCATCCATGAAGTCCAAATCTCTGAGTAACCGGTGAAAGATACTAAGGTCTACCAACTCATTGCTTTTCAAATTGTTATATATAGATCTGTCACTGATAAATGGGAGGAAAGGAGATAAAGCTATAGAAAACAGAAAAATTCAAATAAAACTAGTTTATACATGCAATACTTCCTCCTGTCTGATGGGAGCATATCATGCACATAAACTTTATTCATCCTTCAGTTATGCCCCAAACCTTACCCCTCTCCAAAATTGTGTGTGAACCACAAGAGGCAAACACTGCAGGAAAGAACATTTAGCTCCAAGCCAAGCTACTCCAGGTAGACTGCGACAGGCTGACCTGATAGGTTGCCAGGTCAAACGTGCATTGATGATGTTTCTGTGTTCCATCCTCTTTAACAAGAAAGGGTCCCTTGGTTTCATAGTGCCAAGTAAAGGCAAAAAGACATTCTTCATCAAATATATCTCAGGAAATTTAATACCTGGAGATTTCCTATAAAAGAATTGTAATGCAGACAGTAGTGTATTTCTAAGATAAGATAATGCCCTTGGTAGTTTGAAGTCAGTACATCTTTAAAAAAACAAACAAACAAAAAAACAACAACAAAAACCCAAAAAAACTCTGATTTACTTTTACTCCCAGGAGAGGTTCCCAATAGATGTGTCTGTTTTCTTTTCTTTCTTTTTTTTTTTTTATTTATGATAGTCACACACACACACACACACACACACACACACACAGAGGCAAAGTCACAGGCAGAGGGAGAAGCAGGCTCCATGCACCGGGAGCCCGACGTGGGATTTGATCCCAGGTCTCCAGGATCGCGCCCTGGGCCAAAGGCAGGCGCTAAACCGCTGCGCCACCCAGGAATCCCAGATGTGTCTGTTTTCAAACCTTTGTCTGTATTTAATATCATCCCTGTCTGCTTCCAAGCATGTTCCAGAAGGTAGTATCATGGTGAGTGGCCAGCCCATAGATCCAGGAGATGAGCATTTTCTCTGTGCTCAGGAGAAGATCGGACCTACGATGAGGCTGGCTTAGTGATTGGGACCAACTACTTGTTCTTTCCACTGAAATGAATGCACATGCACACATGCACCCTTCCATCATTCCCCAGCACACATCGAGTTTCCTGTGAGTGAATTTACTTACTGGTAGTAGTGATTTGTGGGGAGATTCTAGAGGGGCTGCAATTCCTACTCCCACCTCCTGATCCAATCCTGATCCCAGCACTTTGAATTACTAGGGCCAGTAGCCCTACAGTGCACCCTGGGGCATCAAACGGATTGCTCAACTGGAAATGTATTAAAAAGAAAGAAAAAAGAAATGAGCACATTAAATGCATTTTGGTCTGAGTTTTGTCTCACTGTGTAGAAGGTTCAGAGCCTGCTGGGTTCCCAAAGCTTTGTATAAACTAAATATAAAAAAAAAATGCATTGCAGCAGTCACTGCTTAGTGCTATTTCTCTTTTTATGCAGTAGGAAAGACTTGTCACTCCATACATCATTTACAACTTGCTGCAGTGATTCCTCAAATTTAAAAAAAAATACTGCACATGGTGAATAAAAGTACGTGGAGAAAAGAAAGTTTTGCACTATAGGATTTTCCTCACCTAGCATCCATAAGTAAAATGTTTTTGACACCAATAACAAGAAACATTAACTGGAACAAATGCCAAGAAAATTGATAATTACAGAAATCATATGGTTAAGGGCAGGTGCTTTGTGCTTTTTCTCTTAGTGTTGACTTTTCATGTTTTATATCTATTTTTTATAAAAGGATATAGTAGTAACAAAAATATGTATTTAATAATCTATAAACCTATGCCATCTAATCAGAAATCAAGTGTTGGGTGACTTCCATTCTCTGAAACACAGCTCAGAACACAAAAAGAAAAGAGAAAAAAGTCCAGAGAACAGCTATAATGGAGCCCACTACTTCAATCTGCTACTTTACTCCCCAGGAAAGCAATGACCATCACTCAAGAGTGTTGGTAAGACTCACTCACTTCTGTTATACATGTGAATACCTGTTTGTCAGCTCAAACAAATTAGAAACATTTAAAGAGATGGTGGATGGGAAAGAAAGAAGAGTGGGAAGATAGTACTTCAAGCAGGCATTCTGGTGTGAAGTCTCAACTAAATACAGCCTGTCTACAGAGGAGGAACCAGAAAAAGTTAAAAGCAGAAACAGAACTTTAAGCCATTTAGTGAAGAAAGAAGTCTCTCATGTTTCAAGAGTCTCCAAAGGCATCAATTTTTAAAATACAGCAAAATCATAGATATTCTTCATGTAGTGTCATTAGAGGGGTCAAGACATATTCAGCATATTCTATTTTTAGGAAATTGAGGAGTGTAGAATGAACTTTAGAGGGATTTTTTTAAATGACATGTTTAAATTTAAAGGGGATTTTGTACTTGAAGTAGTTACATGCAAAGTTTCTTTATATAAAATATTTCCCTCTGTGACAATGCCAAGAAAATGAAGGATTACTGTGTATATTAGGTGTGTGAATGCATTATAATTATATTCTCTCTGTATTTAAGCTGAGCAAATAACAATTCACTGATCTGCATTTATTTACCTCAGTTGGTGGTGGGTAAGTGTGGGTGGGTGTGGGGAGTTGGCACATCATGCCGTGTATGTCCCCAACTACATTGCCTGGAGCTTTCTGTGGTCCTAAAAAGTTCACTCCATTTTGAAGAAAGTCATTCTTCCCTAGGGATTAGCCCTTTGTTTCCCTGGTACACATCAAACCAATTTGTTGACTACTGTGTGCCTTCATACATTCATGGTGGCACTTCCATGCCTCCATCCCTGAATGGATGGACTGTGTTAAATCTTTATAAACTTTATCTCACTTCTGAGACACCTCTTCAATCCTAGAAATAGATGTTGTAGCTTTCATTCTAGATTCCTGCCACTACCATATGCAGGTATCTTCAGTATCATTGACTCCCCACACTTGGTGAATTAGATACAATTTCCTGAGAAATAAAAATGAAAAAAAAGTTAAATATACATAGATTAGAAACACTGATAGTCTACTTGTTCACCCCAATAATATTCTCAGAGCCATACTGTGTAATAAGTGACTCACATGTAATAAGTGACTCACCTATATGAGGTAGGTAGGTTATGGAAAATAATTTTAATATATATTTCAAGAATTAGAAATGTGAAATTAATTGTGATACAGCTTTACTTAATATTTTTCATCTTCTTAAAAGGTTGTGCACATTTTTAAGATGGTATAATTTATCACATCATATATATATACCCATAGTATATATTCAACTTATATATGTTATGTATACTATTTGTATTTTAATACATATCATATATACATTTTTTAAATTAAACTGATTTGCCATACTTCCTCTTGACAAAAATGGATCAATAGCTCCAGTGATTGTTTATTGAAGCATAAAACCTTGATAGAAACAGGAACACAAAACACTGATCTTTCTTAATAATCTTGTTAGTAGAAACAATAAGAGGGACTCCAGTGGCAATATAGAATGTGGATGCAGATGTTCTAGGAAATTGAATTTTTAAGTGTAATAATTTCATGAAACCATCCAAATAAAAATAGAATTACAAAATATACAATTATTTAAAAATTGGATTCCAGGGGGATCCCTGGGTGGCTCAGCGGTTTAGTGCCTGCCTTTGGCCCAGGGCGCAATCCTGGAGTCCCGGGATCGAGTCCCACGTCGAGCTCCCGGCATGGAGCCTGCTTCTCCCTCCTCCTGTGTCTCTGCCTCTCTCTCTCTCTCTCTATCATAAATAAATAAATAAATCTTTAAAAAAAAATTGGAGGGATGCCTGGGTGGCGCAGTGGTTTGGTGCCTGCCTTTGGCCCAGGGCGCGATCCTGGAGACCCGGGATGGAATCCCACGTCAGGCTCCTGGTGCATGGAGCCTGCTTCTCCCTCTGCCTGTGTCTCTGCCTCTCTCTCTCTCTCTCACTGTGTGACTATCATAAAAAAAAAAAAAAAAAAAAAAAAAAAAAAAAAAATTGGATTCCCTTAGAGCCATTGAACAATATTTTTAGTCCACAGTGAGTTAGCTATTGATAAAATTTAGCAAATGACAACATAAACTCATTGAACTCTTCTCATAATTTTCAAATAATTACAAGATTTACCATAAATATAATAAAAATGGGCTTTTTGTATAAATTTGATATTTTTTGCTACTAAAGATGAGCACAAATGACAGAAACAGACAAAATTATATTTCTTAGAATAAAAGCAAATACAAATGACCCGTATGCTACTGCTGAGGAAGTTGTAAAACCAACTACAAATTAGTGACAAATATTATGCCAGAAAAATAAGTTGCTGATATAATTTATCTGTAAAATGATAGTAGTAGATATCAATGATATAATAAGCACATAAGGAAAACAAGAAATTAAAATGTGTGTATATTGAGGTGCATGTGTGGAATGTGTGTATGTATGTTTGTGTCTGTGTGTATGTGTGCCAGGAAATATTTCTTATTACAGTTGGATAGAATTATTCGTGAATAGGATAATAGTCTTTGACATAGGAGTAGTGCCTATAGGTTAACATGCATTTTATTATGTTTTTATTTTTATTATGAGTTTTTAAGTTGATGATAAGGGGGAATGCCTGGGTACTTAGTAGGTTAAGTGTCTGACTCTTGATTTCAGCTTGGGTCATAATCTCAGGATTATATGATAGAGGCCTGAGTCAGGCTCTGCAATGAGCATGAAGTCTGCTTGAGATTCTCTCTCTGCCCCCCTACCACCACTTGTGTGGTCTCTCTCTCTTAAAAACAACAACAAAACAAAACTTGATAATAAAGTATCAGCTTTCACTGGATCATAAATCACTGAGCTTATTATTGCTCATCCAAGTTGGAAATAGGGCAGCCCGGGTGGCTCAGTGGTTTAGCCCCGCCTTCCGCCCAGGGCCTAATCCTGGAGATCCGGATCGAGTCCCACATCAGGCTCCCTGCATGGAGCCTGCTTCTCCCTCTGCCTGTGTCTATGTGTCTCTGCCTCTGTCTCCTTTTGTCTCTCATGAATAAACAAATAAAATCTTAAAAAAAAAATAACAAAGTTGGAAATAATTTCTGGCACTGAAAACAACCAGAGTCAATTTAGGGAAGTGACTGTTGCTAGTGTCCAAGTTGAAACATTCAAAAATTAACAGTGTGATATAGGTACTTATTTTATATCTGATATATCCCTGAAGATAGTCTTTAATGAAAAAAAATGAGTTGTAGATTTATAATTTCTGAATCCATATTTGAGATGAATGTCTATAACTGACAAACCATAAATAGTTGCTCCTATTTCTTCAAGATCTATAATTGAAATTCAGAATGTTAACAGAACCGACTTAACAGAACCGACTGCGTATAGAATTTGGCCACTTGGTCACACTAACCAGATATATATCATAGTAAAGATTATGTTTTAGAATAATTATTTTAAATGCTTTTAATATATATTTTAAATTTATTTAACTAAAATGTGTCAACCTGTAATTTAACTGGTCATTCAGGAATTGGTTTAGGATTGCCAAAACTTTGAAAACACGGGTCTATAATATGAAGTTAGAGATTTAAAGATTTATAGTGGATTTATTTTTTTTAACCTTCTCATTCCCCTTTTATTTTCATTGTCATTATTTTTGTTTATTGTTCGATATTTTAAAAGCTTTATTGGAGTATCATTAAGAGACAAATAAGTAGGGATGCCTGGGTAGCTCAGTAGTTGAGCATTTGCCTTCGGCACAGGGCATGAATCCGGAGTCCTGGGATTGAGTACCCCATCGGGCTTCCCGCAGGGATCCTGCTTCTCCCTCTGCCTATGTCTCTGCCTTTCTCTCTGTGTCTCTCAAGAATAAATAAATAAAGTCTTAAAAAAGAGAGACAAATAAGTATACCTTTTTATTGTGTATAATTTAATTCATTTGAACATATTTAAACACTTGTGATACCAGCCATATCCAACACCTCCTAGAGTTTCTTTGTGTCCATGTGTGTGATAGGAACACTTAATATGAGATCTATCCTCTGAATAAATTTTGAAGTGCACAATACCATATCATTAGTATAGGTACTATATTGTACAGCAGACCTGTGAGACTAGTTTAACTGAAACTTTATACTCTTGGAAAACAACTCCACAATTTCCTCACCCACACACCCCACAACACCTGGCAGCCACTATTGTATTCTCAGCTTCTCTGAATTCAAGTATTCTAAATACCTCACATAAGTGGAATCATACAATAATTGTACTGCTGAGACTGGATCATGTCCTCCAGGCCTATCCATGTTGTCACAAATGGCAGGATTTCCTTCATTTTTAAGGCTGAATAATATTCTGTAGTATGTATATACTATAAATATATATGTATTCCATTTATCTGTCCATGGAGACTTGGGTTGTTTCCATATCTTGACTGTTGTGAATACTGCTACAATGAACATAGGAGTGCAGGTATCTCCTGTTCATTCACTTTTATCTGCCATCTCAGTATATAGCCAGAGATATGAAAGTAAATCCAAACATCTCCCATGCCCATGTGTTCTTATTAAGTCAACATCCCAGTTCTACCAATTTTATCTCAGTCTTATTCATTTATTCCCTATCTACATCACCTTGACAACCACACTTTATTTCAAGCATTATATTTCCTCCCACTTGAACTCCAACAGTGGCCTTCTAAATGGCTTCTCTATCCTCATTTTTGTTCCTTGAAAAATCCGTTCTCCATATTATCACCAGGTTTCTTTTTTCTAAGATTTATTTATTTATTTGTGAGAGGGGTTGGGAAGGTGTAGAAGGAGAGTCTTACGATTCTGTGCAGAGCCTGGAGTCTGATATGGGGTTCAATCTCATGACCCTGAGATAATGACCTGAGCCAAAACCAAGAGTCAGACACTTAACCAACTACATCATCCAGGTGCTCCTATCATCAGGTTTCTATTTAAAATTCATGTTTGTTGTATCATAGGACTATTTAAAATATTGTTTTTTTCTCTAAGTTTGCAATAAGCATCAAGAAATGAAAATGGTGAAAATATTTCCTTAAAACTATAACAAAAAAGTGTACAATACTTAGGAATAAATCTAACAAACAGGTACAGAAAGGATAAAAAAATCAGAAACAAAATTGAAATAGCATATTATTTCTCAGATGGTAAGAATTATTAGAATAAAAGCATCAGTTTTCTCAATATTGATAAATGAATGCACTTCAAGTCCAATTAAAATATTTATACAGATTAGTGTTTTAAATTATCTTTGGAATTGACAAAAGTACTTAAATTAATAAGGATAATTTCTGAAAATAGTCAATAAAAGCAAAGAATTGTGAAAAGGAATTTACATTAATAAATTTTAAAAACATTATAAATATTGTCTAATGTAAAATGGAATTTGATATAGAAATAGAAATCAGGGATCCCTGGGTGGCGCAGCGGTTTGGCGCCTGCCTTTGGCCCAGGGCGCGATCCTGGAGACCCAGGATCGAATCCCACGTCAGGCTCCCGGTGCATGGAGCCTGCTTCTCCCTCTGCCTGTGTCTCTGCCTCTCTCTCTCTCTCTGTGACTATCATAAATAAATAAAAATTTAAAAAAAAAAAAAAAAAAAAAAAAAAAAAGAAATAGAAATCAGTAGGATCTAGTTGAAAATCTAGACACAAACCACAGATCATATGAAAATTTAATATGTGACAAGGCTGGTATTTTATTTCAGTATGTTCACACATTGGCTATACATCTGAAAGAAAAGGAAGTTGGACTACTATCTCATACCATAAGTAAAAAAGATTCAGGTGGATAGAGGACTTTAAAAGAGAAAATAACTTAGTAGAAACTATAAAAGACTGTATACATAATAAAGGAGAGTGGGGAAGACCTTCATCGTAAAGATAGGAAATCCAGAAACTATACAGGCTATAAATATATTTCTTTCTACAAAAGTTTTAAACCTTTACATAAAAGAATACTATATAAAGCCATTAATTAAATTATACACATTTCAATTGTAGATTTCAGACAAACTATTAGCATTAAAAACAAAAACCACTTATAAATTCACTTGAAAACTAATGAACAGTAAGCAAAGTCACAGAAGGTCAAACCCAAATGGCCAACAAATATATCCTTATACCAATCAATAGTCAGAAATATAAAAGTATAATAACAATAAAATATTTTACGAAATCCAATTGGCACAAATTAAACAGCATAATAATACCCATTGTTGGTTGGGATATAGGGAAAACAAACTTCTTTTAATTTGCTGGTAGACATATGACATAGTCTTTGGGGAAACAATTTATTTACAAAATCTATTAAATTTGAAAATACACATACCTTTCAACCCAGTAATTCTGCATCTGGGACCTATCTTATAAAATTAAAACAAAAATGTGGCAAGATACATGCATGAGGATGTTTATTTGGCATTGTTCATGAGATGTAAAACTGAAAACAAAGATAATAACCATCAACAGGAGAATGGTTCAGTAAATTGTGGTACACACTCATGGTGGAACATTTGCAGCCATTAAGAATAATTAATTAAAACTATATGAGTTTACTTGAAAGTATTTCTGTGATGTTTAGCTGAGAAATTGTAGTATAGGATCTAATGTTTTTAAATGACCAGCCTTGAAGTAGATAATGAGTTAATAGATTTAGAGATGAATGTTGAAATAGAAAAAAAAATGTATGTTTACACATGACTATTTTAGGAAAGATAACATTACAAAATAATACATACCAGTTTATTTAGACATGTCAGTTTATTATAGGGGAGGAAAAGGTGAGAGTTGCTGGAGGAAGTAGGTTAAAAGGGTGTGGAGAAAATTTAGATAGGTACAGATGTATAGAGAAAGATAATTGTTCTAAAGTAAAGATAACATGAGTGGTATCATCTTATTTTGGAGGAGAAAGAGATTCATAATTTCTGACCCATAAATGATGACTAGTTTGTAAACTAAAAAAACACATACTAGTAACACATATAAAATGATCCCATTATAAGTAAAATAAAGCATTTTATGAAAAATTCATAAGCAAGAAAAACTCAAACTACTTAACCATGCCATATCAGGCACTTTAAGAAAGTACCTGTCCCCAGACATCTTTCCTACCACACCTCCTGTTGTATACTATACTCCATAGCAGTTCTAGAATGCTTCTAGGATACACAAGTACATGCAAATATAACATATATGTTATTTTGTGATTTCATGCCTTTGATTATACTAGTGTTATAGATCCCCATATCTAGAATTATGCTTGCAATAAGATAATATATTATAAATGCTTACTGAATAAGTCAGTGCAGAAATTAATGAGTAAATGAATGAAAGTTACTCTATCAAGAATGTGTTTTACCTACTTTTTCATTTGATTAATTCTTATGCCTTTTTAATTTTTAGCTTATGTATTATATCTTCCAGGGACTCTTCCTTGAACTCACTTGAGCAGTATCCCTCTTCTATACATCTTGTTTTTCTATTCACCCCATCTACCAGTACTTACCACACTGATGTGCTATTATGAAAATTCATGTCTATAGCTATCTCTCATAGATAAAACACAATAAAAGACAGTGTCTGGGACTAATTTATTTTTAGGTTCTTTGGCATAATGTTTTGCTAAACTAAAGTTATATACTGAGGAAAGTAGCAGACTTCTGGTTTTAGAATTGTAAATATACTTCCATCATCTTCTCTTTTCAAAATTTAGCCCCAAATAAATTTAGAATTTCACATTTGACACAAAAGCAAAATAAATTACGGAAGAGAAATTTCCAGAACTAAAGGAACAATTCTCAGAACTCAAGATCAGAGGAGCCACCAAGTAATCACATAACTATTTTTCAAAAAAAAAAAATCAAAGGGTCAAGAATCAAAATTGTTTTGGACTTTTTCAGAACAAAATGGAAAATAAGGTATAGCATTCTAAGTAAAAAAATGTTTTAAATGTAATTTTTTTATGCCCAGCAAACTAGCAATCATGGATGAAGGTAAAATAAAGTTATTCCAAAATATAAAAAGTATCTCAACAAAACTACCTTTTCAAAGGAAAGTAATGAAGACTATTCTTTATGAAAAATAAATGACAGATAAGAAAAGGAAAGCATGGATACAGAGAACAGAGGATCGAAATTAATGAGAAAAAAATTTTTTAAAAATTAATGAGAGAAGAGATATTCTCAGAATGCTGGCCTAGAGAAAATGATTCTGAATAATAATTGTCAAAATTGTTTGGATGAGGCTGGAGGAGAATTGAGGTGAAGATTATCAGATAGTTTTCATTTTGTGGAAAATCGTACTGCCCTATGAGAAGCTGTGAATGTAGCAATAGTTTCAAAGAAATCTAGAGAACTATAATAGTAGCAAATCGAAACCAGTAATATAAAATAGGATAATATATCATGACCAAGTGGAATTTATCTTAAGAAGGAAAGATGGGTTGAATAGTCCATAAACTCAGTTATTAATATTTAATTTTATTAATTTAATAATTTAGCTAATTTAATCATATTTAGTCCCCTGTATAAACAGGCTAAAACAGAAAGTGTATAATTATCTCGATTGTTGAAGAACATGATTTGAGAAAATTCAATATACATTTGTAATAAGAAGTCTAAACTAGGAAAACAAGGATGTTTTCTTAACTTGATAAAGAATATTTCTGAGAAACCTACAAGTAACAATATACCTAATGCTTTCCCTTTAGGGTTAGGGAAAAAAGGTTTGGGGCACTGGAAGCCAAAGCACCATTGCTTTCTCTTATAGAAAATTTTTAGAGTGACTTAACTTTTTCAATGTTGTGTTACTTTGTGTATGTATTAAATGAATTGCTTTAGTAAATACAAAAATTAATTTAAAGTAGTTCTGTGATTTATGAACATAAAGTAATAAACCAAGGGAAATATTTTCTCTACCTTTCAGAGTGCTTCTGAGTCTGGTATCTCCAAATTATTTTTGATCTGGAATTACAATTTCAGTATTGAGTCCTTGCATTTGAGCAGTACAGACTTATAAAGGTGGTTTCCTGCAAAAGTCTCTATGAAATCCAAGAAAAATAAATGAGTTCCCCTCGCCCCCAAATTGGAAAAGAATCTTCATGAAATGATCTGATAAAAGCCATTACTGTAGCCTTTCCCCTGCACAGAGGTTCTAATCTGGTTAGTAGGAAAAGATGTGGAAAATGGCATTGCCAAAACAACATAAGAAAATAAACCTGTTCTCTCCCAGCTGTCACTTTGGGAGAGAGCTGACAAGCTGGTTCACACTATGTTACTTTGATGGATTACACTTTCATGGATTATTCTCCTCAGGAACATGCATTTTAATAAATAAAAAAGGCTATACCAGTAAAGTAATAAAGGTAGGATTTTAGACATGTACTTACTTATAGAGGAAACTTTAAGAATTTTGGGGGTTTGCTAGAATCCCCTAGATTGCACAAGTAGGTGGAAATCTTCTTGGCCTGTATATCTGTATCTTGGGGAAAGTGTCGGAACTAGATGATGTAAAAACAGAAAACAGCCCACTTACTTTTCTATGGTCTAGCTCCTGGAATTTTACTCCACTGTGAAATCCAGTATAACCAATATTTCATTTTCAATTTCAACTTGTAAATTACTCCTGTAAGGGGAATGTTATAAGAGGTAAGTGATATATTTTGAGAGCAACTGAAAAATCTCAAGACCTAAAATTTCCAGCATCTGCAATCAAGTTTTAGTTTCCTTAATCCATGCAGAGCAAGGTATTTGTGGTGTAATGCAGGTAATTTCATTCATAATCATGAACTGTGTATTTAAGTAATCAGTTCTATGCATAATTATTCATTCTAGATGAAAACCTGTGCCTAGCTTTTCTGAGGATATGTGTACATTTTTTTCCAAATTCAAAATTAATCATAAATGATTTAAAACTTAATTCAGAGCTGATTTCTGGCCATCGATAACACATATTGAATGGGTATAGAGTTGGTTCTTGGAAGCAAATGAGGTAGGAGGGGCAGTTCCTGTGGAAGAGGAGTGCAGCTTGTTTATAGTACCCTCAACCTGTGACCTCTGTGTGGCAATGTTAAAAATAATGCCCATTAATTCTGTGAGATCAATAATCCACCTACATTATTGGCAATCCTGAGGGCCTTGTAAAGTACATGCCACCTACCCCAGAAGTTTCTGGGCAGTTTGCAGATGAGCCCCACTTGTGTCCAACAATGTGACTACAGCCTCTGGTGCTATTGCTTTGCACCAGACTGCTACTGGGAGTCCCCTGTGATGGCTGGACATTTACCCCTTTTGTCAAATCCTGAAATATCCTCTAGGGTTTGGTTACACATGCTTCTTCTATCCCTCTGAGAAAATACTGACTGCCACTAGGTGCTGCTTTCCCAGAAGATCTCAAGACAACACCCAAAATGTCAAAATCATACTACTTTCCTTTCAGTATTCAGTACACTGGGGCCATGCTGTGTTCTGTGAGGAGTAAATTGCCCACCCTTTTCTGTGCCATTTTGTGAAGATGTGATTGAAAGACACGCTCCCACCTTTCCTTGGCTTGAGTGAGGATGTCCTTCATCTTGCACCAAACTCACCATATTGTCCCTCAAACCCACCCTTCCTTTTGAATTGACTTTTTTCCACTATAATCATTATCATCATTCTCTCAACAATTCAGATTCAAAATCTTTGAAATCTTTCTATTCCAGTTCCCACATCAGATGACTCAAAAGATTTCACTGATTTCAAACTGCCACTTACATAGTCTTTCCTACTTATGGACTCATTTGTTTGCTTACTAAAGGAGTATTTCTTGAAAAGCAAACTATAGGTTAGCACTGTATTAGAAGTTCAGGTTCAAAAATAAGATATAGAACAGTAAATAGATAATTACAATATTGTATGAAAATATTTAACTTAGTTCCTTATTACTTCTTACTTGAACTATTTAAATATTCTTTTAATTTTTGCTAAAAATTCTAGTCTCTTCAATTCAATCCAAATTGTTCCAAAAAGTCAAAATTTTCTAAAAGCCTGTTTCTGAACCTACATTGCATACATCTTCTTAACAACACTAAGAGTATTCCTATTGCCTCGTTAATGAAATTCTAAGTCCATTTTCAGCATTTAGGACATTCGCAAGAGTCAAATGCCATGCTAAACTTTTATTTAATCCATTCTCCTGCAAGTAACCTATGCTCCGTCCATTCCTGGACCAGTAACCATTTCTTGAAAGATTTTGGCCTTTCTTTTTCTTCAATGTCTTCATTACAGTACTGTTGTTTATGCTTAGAATATTAGCCTTTCTGCTTTTTCCAGAGATCTCCTGCCTAACAGAGGTAGGGTTATTTTCTTCTGCAAGCTTACATTACTTTTCTTGTCTTCTGGACCTTAATGAATATTATTTTGTGTTTTGTTTATATCCATCTCTCATCTCTCCTGATAGAATGGAGGTTCTTTGAAAGAAAGAGTTTGAAGCTTATTCATCTTTTAATTCACATGCTACATAGTACATAAACCAGGTCACATACTCAATTTGTCGATTGCATGAAAAATTATTTTATCAGCTATAAATCCTTTGACTTATAGCAAAGGTGACTGAATGGAAATATTTGTCATGTAAATCCTATTTTCTACTGACTTCCATTATGTAATTAAAAATATGTCCCCATGGGAGAAAAAACAATAATACACTTAGTAAGAAACTGGTGAGAAACATGGTGACTACCCCCATGAAATACTGAGCAATATACACAAAAGACATATTAATCTAGAGGCTATTAGCCTTCTTTAGTTATTTTCATTTCTTGAGACCTATTTCAGTAAGTATTTGGTGAATAATTAAATAAAAGAGAGTCTCCATTTCATTATAGAAGTCTGTTTTTGTATTTAAACTGTTACTTTAATTGAAGCGTCTGAACTGACATATTTGGGTGAAAAAAGTCAAAGCTAAACTATTGGACAAATCCACCCAGAAAAAGCCTTGTTCTCTTATCAAAATGTGCTTTCTAGATTTCCCTTTAAAACAGGATTTGTTGCCCTGCCTTTCAGGGAAGAGCCTGTAGCTTGGAATTCCTTTAGGGTTTGCCTCCGGTGTAAAACACTTCATCATTCAAGGACAAACACTTCCTGGGGCAACTCACACCCAATAATGTAGTAAGTGAGCATATAGAGGGCCGGCTATTTTGATCCAATCTGGGACAACTTTAACAAGCTATATATGAGCTAGAACCATAAGTCAAGCTGACTGACTCTTTCTGTAGTCTGCACATAAGCTTGACTTCTCCCTCTGCTCAACCCCACTTCCTCTTCTTCTTGTTCACAGTTACTGATTCCTAATAAACACCCAGTACCTTATTAATTTATTAAATTATTAATACTTTCAATTCCTTATTCCAGTGTACTCAACCTGCAACAACTGATGTCAGTAATGACTTAAGAAGCTAAAATATAAGATGGTGTTTTAAACCTGGCTCACTTGGTGCCTAGCTGGCAATGAGCATCTCATCACTGATGGCAGGTGAAGCATAAACATCCACCACCAAGTAGTTGCCCAGTTTGTTAAAACTTCCACTATATTTGTAAAAGATAGCCTCCAGATAGCCACAGGTGAAAGCTGGAAAGGGACACTGGTGCAAATGAGGGTCAAGGCTACCTGCTCATATGTCTTAATTGTTCCCTATAGCCAGTGCATGTTTACTCTCAGTATTACCAATTCCATCTATCAGTGGACTAATACCTGTAACACCATTGAATCTGCTGGAGAATAGGACCTCAAGGGGCAGAGATGAGTGCACCATGGCCTAGACTTGCTATAGAGTCCTTTTTTTTTTTTTTTTTTTTTTTTTTTTGCTTTGGAGCCCACTCATAACTAGCAGCCTGCAAGTTGTCATTATAGAACAAGTTATGGTCTAGAGCAGTTTAGATGTGGAACATGTTGCCTACAGAAACCAGTAGTCTACTTGGTACAGTGCTTCCTTCTTTGTGGTAAGTCATGGTAGATAGAGCAAGTTGCCTTTATTTTGTAGGAAATTTGCTAACACGCTGCTTACCACTGAACTTCTATAAATTTCACTGAAGCCATAAGTCTCTAAAACTTTTTACAGTTTATCTCCCAACCTCTAAAGAACGTGCATCTTGCCAAGGTTTCTAATATATAAGCCATTTGTTGCTTATCCTGTCTAATGAGGATTTTTTGAGGAGAGTATAGGAAACTATTTTACTGAAGTGGGAGGCAGACACATACAGAATCTTTTTGGATGGGCACATGAAGTCCCAGGCTGGGGATGGGAGAGCTGGCATGTGGTGGTGAGGCTGGTACCCTGGTGCTGGAGTTGAGCATACTTGAGGAATTTTAATTAGCTGCTGTTATTTATCAGGTAATTCAAAATACTGGAACAAGATAAAGGACTATCTGGCTATTGCTAAGTTATATTTGTGCTTTGGAAAGCTAATAAGCTGTATATGGCTGATCAGTAATTAAAATCTAAGTGTGAAAGTAGTAGTAGGCAGAAGGAATTGTTGAGCAGGCCTAGGACCTAATTTTAAAAGGACATAATCTCCAAGGAAAGTTAAAGACCCAACAGCTTAGGTTGGTTGCAATGCCAACATCACAGTCCAAGATGGGAAAGAATGTAAATTTGACACGTTGTATGAAGATATCTCAGATGAAGTTCCTGATGCTATTGAATCCCCAGGTTTTCCTGACGTTGATGAGCCTGAAGATATGGCCTGGTACTCCATATCAAGGGCTAGTATTTTGTAATTGCCTGAAAATTCTACATAGGCCTCACCCCATATGGCCACTCCTAAATCTGTCTCTTTTCCCCTCTAAGACACTAGGACTACAACTAGGATGAAAATTAGAATATAATTTACCTGAAGATATGCCCAGCTGAAAAGGGAAGAAAGAGACTCTACCCCCAAAGCAGCTATGGGATTTAGGCAGGATCCCTGCAGAGCCAAGAAAGTATCATGAACTGGATTCCAAGGGTAATTGATCAAAAGATGATGAAACATAAGCTGAAGAAGGGAGAATCTAGTGGTCTTCCAGCACTGTCCTGGGATTAAGAATACCTAATATTCTGGCAAGGATTCTGGTAAGGGTATAGAAATACAGCTAGGATGGCCTCTAGATGTATTAAAAAAAGTGATATTTCATATATAACTTAAGTAGAAATGCTAGAATTGCCATGGATCATGTGGACAAAGGCATTATCAGGCTCAGAGAAAAATGATATGTTCTAGAGGAATATGTATAATGTAAGAAAACTCACCCGAGAACTATGCTTCAAAGGAGGACCTGAAGGATACATCATTTACCAAAGCAATATGAAACACACTGATGAGTTCCACTTCTGCTTCAGATATAGAACGCCAGAAGAAAATGTTGCCTCTACTCTAACAAGCAGGAAAAGTTGGATGATATGCTAAATTATAACATTTTATGAACCTGTCAGAAAGCAAGATAACAAAGTAAATTGAATTTCAATGGGTGATAAGGCCTTCTAGAAAGAGACGAGACCCATGTACTCTCTTGCCTTTGGCAGAGCCTATAAGAAGTAAAAGCCATAAAAGCAACGTTGTCAAAAAAAAAAAAAAAAAAAAAAAGCAGGAAAAACAAAGAACAAAACAAAAAACAATTGACATATTAATTAACTATTAAAAGCTGCATGTCACCACCCATGACAGTTTAGCATCCCTGGAACCCCAGACATAAAGTAATTCTATTCCATGGTTATTAACAGGTACTTATGAAAAGATTGGTGACTAGGTCCAGAGAGCATGCCCCTTACTTATGGAGGTCAACATGGGATAACTGGCTGCCACTAGAGACTGGCACAGACATCTATCACCTCTAGAACAGGATAGAACCAAAACATGTCTGCCTTTGTGGAAGAGATAGGAAACCTTCCCATAATCAGGTCACAGACAAAGATGGATTACTTCTAGGTAAAGAGTACAAGGAAAAATATTCTGCTCCTGATTGAGGAGCAGGGAATTCCACTGAGTTCAGGATCCAAGCTGTATCATAGCTGAGGTCTGCTTCCATAAAGAAAAGCCAGGAAATGCTCTCCTGAACAAGATCCACCATAAATACAAGGCAGAGTGAGGCAGCCATGGGGAGAAGAGCAAGGACTCTGTGAAAGCTTCATCCGCAGGACCTACATGCACAGGATCTGCCAAAGACAGAAGTTGAACTAGGAGAACAGAGAGCATTACCACTGTGAGCATAACACTAAAGTAAGAAGTCCGAGAAGTTCACTGCAGTGGAGAGGACAGGAGTGTATGGACAGAGGCCCCGCTATTGTACATGCAGCGAATGCTGAGAGCTGAGACAGAACAGAAACCCATTGCTACCATAAGTCACACTCTAAAGCAGAAAGTAACAGCTGTCCATGTCATTTACAGAAGGTTATATTAAGGGTGAAAAAACACAAATTCTGTTCAATTCCTTGCTATATTGCCCTACCTCCATCTCTCCAACATAAACATATCAGTGGCCCATTCCAGGTGTAAATACTTTTTACCTCAGTCTCTAATGTTCTTTTATACACAGTGTGAAGCACTTAATAAAAACCTATAAGACAAAAGAGCGAGAAGAAAAAAAAATATATTGCCAAGAGATAAAGCAGTAAAAAAATAATATTCAGAGATGACCCTAATATTATATCTAGGAGACAGGGACTTTCAAAATACTATGATTAACATGGTAAGGTAACAAGTGGAGGAGGTGGACAGCATGCAGAAAAAGATGCAGAATTTCAGCAGGGAGATAAAAAGTATTTTTTAAAAAGATAAGTGAAAATCTAGAAATAAGTAATAACATAATTCTTTCAGTGTATAGAAGTAAGACTGGGTATATCTGATTATTGAGTCATTTAACTTCCAGATAGATCAATAAAAATTATCTAAACTTAACAAAGAAATAATAAAAAAGATAGAATAGAATATTCAATAGCTATGGTACAATATCAAACAAACTATATGTAACTGAAGTTGCAGAAAGACTAGAGGATAGGATAGAAAATAAACATTTTAAGAAATAACCATTTGATTTTTCAAAATTTAATAAAATAAGAAAAATCCTACATCTCTCTCTCTGTCCCTCTCTTTCTCTCTGTCTCTTTCACATACACACACACACACACACACACACACAGAAGCTTATTATACTCTGTTATGTTGCCAAAATTTAAACAAACTGTCAAATCAGGATTAAACATTTGGGGGAGTGTAATTTTTTAAAAATTAAGGCAAAGTAAAAATTTGTTAAGAGAAACAGAAGATGAGAGAATTCATTACCAGCAGGCAAGAAAATAAATTTGAAGAGATGAAATGAAGAGAGATAAATATTAAAAAGGTTAATTTAAACGAAAGTTTCCATATATTTAATTGCTATAATAATAATGAATATGGTAACAATGTATTTTGCCAATTATACTTAGGAGTAAAATGTATGACAACAATAGCACACAAGATGGAATTAAGGAAAAGGATTTAAACTATTGTATAGGTTTTATGCTATCTTTGATGTGTTATAATATTATTGAAGTTAGACTGCAATAAGTTAAAAATGCAGGATATAAATGCCAAAGCAACAAATAAAAAAATTTAAAAGAGTATAATTACCAAGCCAATAGTGGAGACAAAATGAAATAATGAAAATATTATATCCAAAATAAGGCAGGAAAAGAGGGGAGAAAAAAAGGAACAAGGAACAGATATGACAAATAAAAAACAATTAGTGGAATGGTAGGTTTATCAGTAAATACATTAAATGTAAATGACTATAAACACCCCCATTTCAAATATGGAGAATAACAAATTGAATAAAAATAAGGGCAGCCATGATGCCTCAGTGGTTTAGTACCTTCAGCCCAGGGCATGATCCTGGAGACCCGGGATTGAGTCCCACATCGGGCTCCCTGCATGGAGCCTGCTTCTCCCTCTGCCTGTGTCTCCGTCTCTCTCTCTCCCTTTCTGTGTCTTTCATGAATAAATAATAAAAATAAAAATAAAATCTAAAAAATAAATAAATAAAAATAAAACCAAGCCCAAGCAATGTGCAATCTACAGAAATGTACCTTAAATATAGAGACAAAAGCTGAAAAATCAAGTAATGTGAAAACATTAATTAAAGACTCTGGGAATATCTTTATTAATATCAGAGAAAGTATACTTCAAATGAATAAATATGGGGAATCCAGGGGCATCACATAATGGTAAAGTGTCAATTTAACAAGAAGGCATACAGAATTCATAAGTGTATGTGTATCTAATAACAGAAGTTCAAAATGCACAGAACAAAAACCAACCAAATTTAGAGGAGAAATAGACAAATTCACAATTATAGCTGGAGACATAACACTTCTTTCAGTAATTTATAGAATAAATAGAAAATCAGAGGGATGGAGAAGACTCAAGCTACACCATCAACTGACTTGACATATCTGATGCTTATGGAACATCCCACCCAACAGTAGCCAACTTTATGTTCTTTATAAGTGGTCATGGAGTATTCATCAAGAGACACCATACTCTAGGCCAGAAACCAAGTTTTAATAATTTTAAAAGAATTGAAACCATACATACAATATATGCTCTCTGATTACAACAGAATTAAACTAGAAATTGATTACAGAAAAGATACTCAGAAAATTTCCAAAAAGTTGATAATCAACACAAATACAAATGTAAATAACACAATTCCAGGTAACTCATATGTTGAGTTAAAAAATAAAATTACATGGGAATTTAGAAAACACTTGGAATGCAATGAAAAAAAAAACAGAACATATCGATATTTGGGAAATATACCTAAAGTAGTGTTTAGAGGGAAATTTATAGTATTAAATATATTTATTAGAAAATTATATAACACATAAATAAGTTAAACTTCTACTGTAAGAAAGTAAAAAAAACATAAGAGTAAATAAGACTCAAATGAAACAGTGGGAAGGGGAAAATTAAAATAAAAGCAGAAATCAATAAAATAAAAAAGGGAGAATCAATGAAACAGAAAGCATAGCCAGACTGATTAGTAAAAATGAAAAAAAGCATAAAAATTATCAATATCAAGAATAAAGGAAATACTAAACAATAAAACTCCCAGAAGATAACAAAAGAGACAATCTAGATGACCCAGGGTTTGACAATGACTTTTTAGATACTTTAAAGAAAGGATTGATACATTGGACTGTGTTAGACTTAAGAATTTATCCTCTATGAAAGATGCTATCAAGATAATGAAAAGGAAAGCCACAGACTGGGAGTAAATACTTGCAAAAGACACATCTGATAAAGAACTATTATCTAAAATATCAAAGAACTAACAATAAGAAAATGAACAATCTGATTCAAAATGGACTAAAGACCTTAGACAAACATCTAACCAAAGAAGATGTACAGATGTTAAGTAAATATGGAAAGATACACCACATTCTAAGTCATAAGGAAATGCAAATTAAACAATGAGATGCCTCTGCACACCTTTTCTGAGTGACCAAAATCCAGTCATTAACATTGTCAAATGCTAGCAAGGCTGTGGAGTAAAGGAACTCTCATGTATTTGTGATTGGAATGCAGAATGGCACAGCCACTTTGGAAGGCAGTTTGTCAGCCTCTTACAAAACTAAACATATTCTTACCAAACAATACAGCAGTTGTATTCATTGGTATTTACCTTAAGAAGTTAAAAACTCATATCTTACAAAATAAAACAAAACAAAACAAACCTGCACATAGATGTTTATAATAGCTTTATTCCTAATTGCCAAAACTTGGAAGTAACCTAGAAGTCCTTTAGTAGGTGAATGCATAAACTGTGGTACATCCAGACAATGGAATTTTATTCAGCACTAAAAAGAAATTAGCTATCAAGCCATGAAAAGATATGCAGGAACCTTAAATGCATATTACAAAGGAGCTGATCTGAAAATGTTACACACATAATTCCAACTATATGGCATTCTAGAAAAGTCAAAACTATGGAGACAGTTAAAAGATCAGTGATTGCCAGCATTTGGGAGGGAGACACAAATGAATAAGCAGAGAGCAGAGTAATTTTTAGGACAGCGAAACTATTCTGTATGATACTGATATGAACACATGTCATTATAAATTTGTCCAAACCAATAAAATGTACAACACATAGAATGAAACCTAATGTGAACTATAGACTCTAGGTAGTGATGATGTATCAGTGTAGGTTCTTGAATTATAACAAATGCAGGGCCCTGGAGGG
Organism: Canis aureus; assembly: GCF_053574225.1. Classification (NCBI taxonomy): domain Eukaryota; kingdom Metazoa; phylum Chordata; class Mammalia; order Carnivora; family Canidae; genus Canis; species Canis aureus. The sequence goes on along the minus strand of NC_135642.1, from coordinate 17,662,376 downwards.
GATATAGATAATGGAGCCTCTGTGAGGCTTTGTACATGTGGAAGTTTATGGGACATCTCTGTACCTTCTGCTCAGGTTTGGGGTAAACCTAAAACTGCTCTAAAAAATAGTCTATTAAAAAAAATGAAAGGACCTTATTAAAGATCCTGCAGATCAAAAGAATAATAAAAGAACACTTTGGAAACATGCTCATAAATTTGATAACTTAGATGAAATGGAGAAATTCTCTGAAAGATATAAATTACCAAAGTTCAGTAAAAAAAAAAAAATAAGTTGAAAAAAAGATATCCTGGGTAGTCCTATATCAATTAAAGACAATGAAGGTGTGGTTAAATGTATTTCCACACAGAACATGTCATTGCTGAATTCTACCAAATATTTAAGGAGCAAATAACACTAACTTTACACAAGTTCTTCCAGAAAAGAAAACGGCAGGGAATTCTGGCATACTAGGCCAGCAATGATAACAAAATTAAAAACATTGTACATAGCGAAAATCACTGTATCGCTAATAAACATAGGCAGAAAAAAGTCTCTAATAAAATAAAAACAAACCAAATCTAGCAATACATAAAAACAGTAATACATGATCACATATGGTGAATCTCAGATTTGGGATTGCAAGACATTAACATTTAAAAGGATTGAACACTGTAGAGCACTGTATTAATGGGCTTGAAAAGAAAAAAGAAAGCATGTAATTTTCTAAATATATACAGAAAAAAATATCTATACCCATCATGGTAAAAACTTATCAAATGAGGACAAGAAAGAACTGCATGATTCACTGTGCTGTGTTGCACATGCTCAGTATGGGAGCTGGTTAATGTCTAGGGGAAACTTCGTGTGTTTGTGTTTCTCATGTTTTTTTTTTTTTTTTTTTTTTTTTTGAGGGAATATTGATCTTCAAGCTCAAGTTTAAGGATCAGATTTTGCCTCCTCAACCTAATATAACTATCTCAAGCTTTAGGTCACTGCTCTCTGTCTTGCTTCTATGACACTGGTTATTTATTAGAAGATGCTCTGAAAGAAAATAAGTGGAGGCAAGGATAGCACTCACCTCAGAGCACCTCTTGTCTCTTCTGGATCTTATCTCTCAAGTCTTGCCTAACTTCTTTGCTCTATTGTGCTTCCAAATAGCTCTTTTCTATATTTTGTTCAACTTTAATGGTTGTTTTTGACAGGAAGATTTGTTTAATACAAGTTACTCCATGAAAGGCAGAAACAGAAGTCTCTCTTTACTTACATTTAATCTCTTATATCTTTAGACTTACCCAAAATGATGATTTTATATTCTGTGTAATAATTTCAATATTCAAGCTTTTTGTGGGTCTGCTTCTTGGGTCTTTTGTGACTATTGGGTTTTGATCATTGGAGCTCCCTACTCCCCAGTCTACCCATTTAATGTTTTTTTTTTTTTTTTTTTTTTTTTTAACCATAAGCTTATCTTCTTTTGAGACCTAGACTGAAGTCTAGTTCATCCAGAAGTTATTGGCATTCACTTCTGGAGTGCTACACATCTGGAGTGCCACTATTCCAGTGATTTTTGAGATTAAAATCTTCATATCTTAATCGAGCAAAATAGTATAAATTTGGTATGCGATCTTTGTAAGAATTTACTTACTGTTGTAGGTACTGTTGTATACTTTTTTTTCCTTCCTCCTCAAATCATTGCTTGAGAAAGGGGATTTTCCTAAATAAATTTCTTGGGAAGAAAGGCAGATTTATTTCTAGATGCTCTTATATCAAAGTATAGTCCTTGAGGGCACAAGCCTAATGCCAATGTAGGAGAACTTCCTCTTAGATTTCCTACCTGAAGTTGGTCTTGGGCTTTGTCTTGTGTCTTCTATGAAGCCATGAAATATTAAGTTCATTCACATTTGGCCAAGTTTCTTCAGGGTAGAATTAAAATTTGCTTTCTTGCTAATCCCTCTAGGTTTCCAGTTTTACTGATTTTTTAACTTCTAATATTCTATTTAGAATTGCCAGTCCTTTACTATATTTTTAAAGGGAGTTTAAAATAATTTATAAATGTCTTTTAGTTGTTTTGAAGGGAAAAGTTGATAAGACTCTGTGAACTGCCTCACTCCAAGAAATAAATACCTATAATTACTTTCACATATATCATTTTAGTTAATTCTTAAGATCACTTGTGAAAAAGATGTCATTATTAGTGACATCACACAACTAGGGATACTGCTACTGTTTCCTGAAATTCATGGCCAGAAAGCAGCACAGCTTTGCTTCAAAACAGATTTTCTGACCCTAGACCTCATATTCTTTTCATGATATATTTTACTAGTCATTGTTCCACCTGTGAAGAATAATAAGTTTGGCTTCCAAAATTTACATCAGCTCAAAAGTTGGAAAAATAACACACACACACACACACACACACACACACACAGACAAATTCTACTTTGGGCCCTCATATGTGGTTCTAAAATTTCTCTTGATTCATCAAACAAGCTCAATTTAGAAAGGACATAGCCATCATCATTTGTGCAGCTATTCAGAGTGGCATCACCAGATAGTCTCCATCAAAGGAACATCTCTGAACAGCAATATAATATCAGTGCTGGCTGCCTCCCAGAGAAAATTAATCATAATACCAGGAGTTAGAAAGATCCTACACAGATTTCAGAAATATTGCATTTCTTTACCCTAAAGTTCACATTCTACCTGCTGTGTTTCATTACAAAATCCAGATATCATACAAAAACATCACAGCTACACTCCTCACTGTATGTATTTTAATCAAAAATCTTTGATCCATGTGATATTGGCCCTGTAGGCAAAAACTTCCCTTTGTGTTAAGAAACATTCTATCACTACTAAGAGGTCCATTCTTGTTGGTTGGTAAAAATATTTCTAGCAAAATCAAGGGGGAAATAGCATACTTAAACCAGTAGATCATGTGAGAATTAGCAAAAGGTAATATTTGTATTAATAAAATATTTTTATCTCCATCCTTTCAAGTTTATAGAAAGTGTATCATTTGGGGTTGCATTTGTGTTTGTATATTAGCCATTGTCATAAAGTCCTTTTTTTATTTTTAAAAGATTGTATTTATTTATTCATGAGAGATACAGAGAGAGAGAGGCAGAGACATAGGCAGAGGGAGAAGCAGGTTTCCGCGGGGAACAAGATGGGGGATTCAATCCCAGGATCCCAGGATCATGACCTGAGCCAGAGGCAGATACCGCTGAGCCACCCAGTTGCCCTTGTCATAAGGTCTTCTATCTTTCCTTTGCATGCTTCAGCCCTTTCAGAGACTGGCCAGTCCTTTAAGAAATCCATATTCTGGATTTAGCTACAAAGAACACATTTCAGGCTTCGAAAATTCTTGCAATTTGGTAATTCTTCCAAACCTTGGTTAGTGTTTTTGTGTGTTATGGCTGAATTCCATTCTGCATTTTCTTGGTATTGTGTCTGCACATGCACTTGTCTTATTTGGTTTTCTAAGATTATCTAGGTTTTTACACAGGGTCAGAGCATTAAGGGATTTTATATACTAAGATATATATATTAATAAATAAATATTTTTATTAGCCATATAGCTTTATCACATTTGTGTGGGGCCTAAGGTTCTAATATAAATATGGGCAGCAATATCATATATTGAAACTTAAAAACACTAATGATTCCCTAAAATTAGAGAATACAGCAAACTTTATCTATGGCTCCCAATGCACAAAGAACCATAGGTAAGATCCTGTTTTTCCTAATTTTATTTTTCCCCAGCTTTATTGGGTATAATTGACAAATAAAATCATATATATTTAATTTAAGGTATACCTCTTGAAGTTTTGATAGACATATATATTATGAAATAATCACCACAATCAAGCTAGTTAACCTATCCATCACCTAATATAGTTATCATTTTTTCTTTCTTTTCTTTCTTTTTTCTTTTTTCCTTTTTTTTTCCCGTGTGTGTGTGTGTGTGTGTGTGTGTATGTGTGTGTGTGTTAAGAACACTTGGGATCTACCCTCTTAGCAAATTTCAAGTACACAATACGGTGTTATTAACCATAGCCACATTGCTTACCTAATCTTATTTTTTAAGGGTACGGAGAACTGATGAGCATTTGGGAAACTCCCCCAGATAAAACTCTAGAAGATTAGGCCTCTTTCACTGTGGCAGGATATATGAATTTATAACACTGTTCTCCTGAATGTAATTGTGTCTTTATAACCTTTATGAAAAAATGAGAAAAAAAAAACAGGTTTGCTTCTGAAAAAGGCTGCCTTCTCATTCCTTTGCCTCTTTGTTCTCTTCTCTTCACACTCCATCCAGTTGCTCTATTTCTGCAGTTCTGTCACCAAAGCACTCCATTACTTAGTAAACTCAGTATCAAAAACTTGTTGCTGATCTGGTTCTGATCTTTTCATCCTGGAGGGTACTTGTGATAACCAGATAAAGTAAGGTATATTAAGTTATTTGGGACATAATAGACAACAAACAGTTCTTTTGTCACTGAAAGTCCTAGCACAATAGAGTTGATAAACTCAAACATTAATTAAAGATATTTTAACTAGGTGTGGGCAGGGTTAAGGGATGAATAGTAGATGGTGAAACTCATAGGAAATAATGGCAAATTGAAGTGGTTACCACCTAGGACTAAATGGATAGAGAGGGACCCATGTTCTGAACCTGCTGAGAATTACAGACATATATGAGAGGCTGCTTGACATGATCTGTGGCCTTCAACAGAAGAAAGTAGCTGTTGCCAAAATCACCATGCCAAAGGTAGAGGAAAGGTGGGTGAAGACAAAAATAGTGTTCTTATCTGTCTATCTTCATGCCTTCTTATGTCTTTCTGGGATCTTTTATCAACTGATCCTTATTGGAAACTAGAAGGCAACGAAGCCCAAATAATGCTGTCCAGAGCCATCACCTCTCTGGCACACAGAGTAGAAATAGAAGGATAAATAATGAATGCAAAGGAGCAGAAGAAAAACCATCACTTTTCCCACTATTAGCTGTCAGTATAGATTGTGAGTTTTTTTTTTTTTAAGACAAGGATACTATTTACTCATGACTCCAACATTTCCTAAAAGATACACCATTAAACGGGCTGTGTGTTACAATGCAACCTACTATATACGTCTTTTGGAAGAGCACATTAGCAGTACAAAAGCTCTTAACAGTTCTGTAGAAAATTATAATAATAATAAATATTTTCTCACAGAGTTATTTTTCAAGGAATGCCACTAATACAAGAGCACTAGTTCCAGGGAATGCAGTTTTGAAAATTAATGCATCCCTAGTGCCTAGTGCCTAGTATCTAGGATGCAGGATATACTGTACAGTCAATAGATTGTAAATGCATAAATAATGGAGCTCCTCTATGACTGGTCCCAAATTGCTTTTGCCTAGGACCTTACCTTCTCCTTCCTTCCTCCTCCAGAAACTGGAATCTGGTCTTCTAGCAGGAGTTTCATTGACTAGAGTTTCATATTTCTCTGAGGCTACCTACTTACTTTGCTGCTTATGGGTGATTTACCTATATTATGAATGAACAATAAATATTATCATCATCATCTCCAAAATCTCCACATTTTGCCTTTATTTTAGACTCCCAGGGATCCCTGGGTGGCGCAGCGGTTTGGCGCCTGCCCTTGGCCCAGGGCGCGATCCTGGAGATCCGGGATCGAATCCCACATCGGGCTCCCGGTGCATGGAGCCTGCTTCTCCCTCTGCCTGCGTCTCTGCCTCTCTCTCTCTCCTCTCTGTGCATTCTCATAAATAAATAAAAAATCTTTAAAAAAAAAAAAAAGACCCCCAGATATTATGCTCTATCTTACTAAGTTTTAGGATATCTTATTACTCCTGAGAGAAATGCCATAGCTACTGGAGCTATCGGCTCTGAACTCAGATGCTACCTTCCACCCATCTTCCTTAGCTTCCTTCCATAATCTGTGCCTGAGTACATTTGTTTGGTATTGGTCCAATCACACTGGATAAGATTGTCCTAGTTCTCAACCCTCCTGCTTCCCACTCAGTAGATGCTGACCACCATTTTCCTTTCCATACACATAGATTCTTCACCATGTAGCAATGTCGGATTTATTTATTTTCTGGGTCAAAGAATCCATACAGATGAGGTGGTATTCTATAGAATTTTCTTGAAATGCTACTAGGCCCTTCACACAACATTATCCTTTCTGTCTTTAAATAATAATTAAATATGAAATCAAACCAAAATTAGCTTAGGAGAGTCAAATATAATGAATAAACAGAAAATATGAGGAAGGCAAGTTTCTAGAGGAGAGTAACTCTATTTTTTTCAAGACATTTGTTGATCCTAGCAAGTAGAAGAATCAGAAAGAACAAAAGACCAAGAGAAAAAAAAAAAAAAAGGCAACTCTCACAGAAGAGAGAAACTCTGTAATAATAACCCAAATTCAGAGGTTTTCCCTATTCTCTTCCTGGTTGGGTCACAATGGAAACAGACTGGTGGAGGAAAAGTGTCCATCATTACACAGAAATGTATGCACTCTTGAGGTTTAGAATAGCGAAGACGATGATCTGAGGGCAGCAGAGACTCTGATCACAATGAGCCAAGGTCCTGTGGCTTCATTTCCACATATTGCCTGGATTGTGTAAGATGGCCTTCTGCATTTTAAAAAGTATACATGTGTACATAAATTTAAAAAAATAAGATTTTCCCTTTTGGTCGTAGAAGCATGTTGATATATAAAGTCACAGAGAGGAAAATACATACCTCATGCTCCTTCCTCAGTTATCAGCTAAAAGAAAATCACTGGCCTGTAATTCAGCCTTTATTATTGTATTGGTGAGGCTTCAATCAGGGAAGCAGAATCACTAGGAGTTATGTGGAGAAAGGAGTTTATTATAGTGATTAGGGGATACATTGTAAAAGATGATAAAGAAGTATATAAAGCTGTCCTTGCATCTGGCAATGGACCCAGAGTTTCTGTTGGTCAGCATAGTTGGCAGTGGGGAGAAAACCTGGACATGAAGCAAAGGGGAGTGACAACAAACTGGAATCCAGAAAAAACAGAATAAAGCCCACATCTGCATCTAACCTCATAATGTGGTGTTTTGCAGAAGCTGGTACTGTTCTCCACTAAGCTACAATGTTGGCCTAGAGCTTAGAGAAGCTGAAGGTGGTGAGCAATGACCCTGGAAGAGTTCTAGGTCAGTCTGTTTTCCTTCCCAATCAGGTGAGGTAGCAGATCAGTGACAATATGCATGTGTTTCATTGGCACCTGCCATGCTACACCAACCATCAAAGTGAAGTAACTGCTGCTTTTCTTCCTCCTTCCAAATCTTACACAAATTTCTCCTACAGCTCATCTTAACTCAGAACCATAGGGAAGGAAATTCTGAAAGTCACAGTTTTATTATGGTGCAGTTGATACAGTGTGAAACGACAGCAATTATAATACTTTTATGCTCTAAATTTAGAAATTTGGGTATCTAAATAGATTCTGGGAATAATATCTCATCAGCTATGGAACTCAGAATGGTTTGGAACACAAAGAACCTCATAGGCATTGAGGTCAAATAGCCATGTGTCTACTTGTTCTGGTGCTGCTAAGAAGGTGTGGTCATGCACCTCTGTCTTTTGTATAGAACAAGGATTTCATGGACCTGCAGTCTGTCCTAAGCCTGAATGTCAAATATTTTACTCAGCAGTTAAATAAACTTTACTATTAGTAATACTAAAATCTCTTCCTGTTTTTCTGCCATAGTATTTGGTTTATTTCTAAAACACTTTTCAGGGACGCCTGGGTGGCTCAGTGGTTTAGCTCCTGTCTTCCACCCAGGGCGTGATCCTGGAGTTCTGGGTCCCATACCAGGCTTCCTGCGTGGAGCCTGCTTCTCCCTTTGCCTATGTCTCTGCCCCTCTCTCTGTGTCTCTCATGAATAAATAAATAAAATCTTTTAAAAAAATAAAAGAAATAAAACACTTTTTATAAAGGTTTAAAGATCTGTGATAAGAATGCAGATGTAAATTAAACCAATTCTGACAGCTGAAGATTAAACTGAGTGCAAATTATCAATCTGAAAAGAAAGTGCTTTACTGAATGTTAAATAAAAAAGGTGTTGATTTTTATATGATTCATGGTGTGAGTAGCTGCATTATGATCAATGAGCATTATCATCAGAACAATGTCACGCTACTACAATTATAGTGCATCAAAAATGCAAACCTAATTGCTCAACTTTAATGAAATACAAAAGCCACATTTTAATAATGTTAGGGTTGTGGTTCAAACTGAAAAAAAACATATAATCAAAGTTAAGGTGACAATAATTCATCGTTAACCCTTTGATATCATAATCTAAAATAGATCATATAGGTTCCACACCTCACTTCCACCTCTCTCCATCATGAATAGCAAAGGATGTATTTTCAAAATCTAGTTGTCTGCCTTTCATAGGAAACAACATGATCCTTAGTCAGATTTAACAACTCAATTTACTTCATCTGGTGGCATCTGAAAATAGATCAACTTATACAGTTAAGGGAAAATAAAAATATGAATTTTGCTACAAATATTTATAGACATTTTGAATAAGAATTTAATCTTAGGTCAAATTTGCACCAAGCAACACTCTTAAGGCAAATCTTTGATATAACAGAGGTATATAGCTAGAGTATCTCTTGGATAATTCTAAAAAAATATATATACAAAGAGAAAGGAGAAGGAAAAAAGAGAAAGAAAGAGATAAGAAAGGTCGAGATGACTAAAATGAATGGTTATATCTATACATGCATAACAAACAAATATTTTTCCTATGGATTAAGACTTTGGGCCTTATCATCCAACTATTAAAGAAACATCCATCCATCAAACCACCCAACTCATGGAAAAATGGTACCAAGATCAAATGCCTTTGTTAAGACAACAACAACAAAAAATAGTTACTAAAAGAGATTATGGGAAATACTGTAAAGTGGGCACATTTTGCATATTGCCTCTTTTAATTCATTCATGTTACCATATAGTAATAACTGTTGATAAAGGACAGAATTTACAGAACCTCAGACAAACCACCAGGTTCTGAGTTTGTACCGCCTGTCCACTCATAAGCAAAATTTCCTTGAGGTCTTTTATCTCCATAGATCACTCTTAAATCAGCTCTAAAACTTAGTATGGAGCTTGGCTTTCATTATGCAGATAGAACAAGTAATGTTGGGCATAGTAGTATTTGAATCCATAAATCACACATTTTATCCTTCATTTCAGTAACTTCACTCTCCCAAATCTAGGGGATGCATCTGAGTAAAATGGTTATTTATTTATTTATATATTTATTTATTTTTGGATTTTTTTTCACGTGTTTAGAATGTTGAGAGATCTGGAAAAGCCTTGTGAGAATATAGCTAGCATCCCTAATCCCTCTGACCTATTTGCTTCAAAGAATAAATTAGGTGTGGGAATCTAACAACTTCAGTGAAGTCAGTAATAATGAAACCACTGAGTTTTCCTGATAATCTTCTCTTCATCCCTAAAGCACCTTGTACACCAGAATTATCAGTATCCCCCATCTTATATAACTTAAAGACATTTTATTATTGGCTTAGAATTCCTTTTACAAATACTCATTAAATTACTGTTTCACCCTTAGGGAATTCTGATTTTCTTACTTTAATACACACAGAGAAATTCTCTTTTCTCTACAATTTAGCACTCTTTCCACATTTAAAGACCTTTCTTTCATTTTACTTTGATATTTGTCCAAGTAGGGATTTTCTTTCAGTATTGAGTGCATCTTTTGTGGCTCTGGTACCTGGATTGCCAATTGGGTCAGCACAACCTGAATGCTTACTGCAGGCACAAAACACTGTTTTAACATGATCTCTTATGGACTATATATTATGACAGCTATTTATCTGCATTTAAAAATTTGTTTTTTGGATACTAACATCCACCTTTTTTACAGTGGTTCCCTTCTATCTGTAGTTTCACTTTTTGCTATTTCAGTTACCTATGGTCAACTATGGTCCAGAAGCAGATGATCCTCCTTCTAATGTGTAATCAGAAGGATTACAGTAGGGGCACCTGGTTGGCTCAGTTGGTTAAGTGACCAACTCTTGATTTTGACTCAGGTCATGATCTCAGGGTTGTGAGATCTAGCCACATGTCAGGCTCCATGCTCAGTGAGGAGTCTGCTTAAGATTCTCTCTCTCCCTCTCCCTCTCCCTCCCCACTGCTTGCTCTCTCTCTCTCTCAAATAAATACATAAAATCTTTTTTTTAATAACTCTCTAGTTTACATCACATTATATTACATTACATTATATTGTTACATTATCAACAGCAAGCGTATTGGCATAATCTGCTCAGTCCTTAACATCTTCCTTTCTATCTATATAGTAATCTTTATAAGCCAATAGAGATGGGATTTAGCTTACTGGCTTTTTATCCTCAGGAGGAAATCATTTATCTTGGTTGCTGAATTTTGCTCCTTTCCCCACAACCACAGCTCTGCCTTTCTGCCCTGCTACTGTCATATTTCACTTTGATTGTTTACTTGGCTTTCTCTTGGCTTCTACAGAATCACTTCATTTCTGAACATTGCTTCCTATCTTCATGATACAGACTAGAAGTTTCCAACTTATGTACTCAGCTCTGATTCCAAGGATCCATTCCCTCAAAGCTGGATATGATAACAGATAATCTCACTTACCCAGAAGGAAATTGTTAATCTCTCCCCACACACACTCTCTCTCACTCTACCTATCTACTTTCCATATTTTAATCTATACCATTTACCTATCCAGAAAGAATACCCAGTAAAGGTCACTGTTCCTGGCACTAAGAAAACAAAGTAGATAAAGGCTATTTGGAAGCAGCATTCAAGGGATCCCTGGGTGGCTCAGCGGTTTAGCGCCTGCCTTCCACTCAGGGTGTGATCCCGGGGTGCTGGGATCAGGTCCCACATCAGACTCCCTGTATGGAGTCTGCTTCTCCCTCTGCCTATGTCTCTACCTATGTCTCTGCCTCTCTTTGTGTGTCTCTCATGAATAAATAAATAAAATCTTAAAAAAAAAAAAAGGAAGCAACATTTCAGAAAGAACCAGTGAAGTAAGTCAATCGGAGAAGGACAAACATTATATGGTTTCATTCATTCGGGGAATATAAAAAATAGTGAAAGGGATTATAGGGGAAAGGAGAGAATGAGTGGGAAATATCAGAGAGGGTGACAAAGCATGAGAGACTCCTAACTCTGGGAAATGAACAAGGGGTAGTGGAAGTGGAGGTGGGCGGGGTGGGGGTGACTGGGTGACAGGCACTGAGGGGGGCACTTGACAGGATGAGCACTGGGTGTTATATGTTGGCAAATCAAACTCCAATAAAAAAAATATATACAAAAAGAAAAAAAAAAAGTTTCTCAGCTCCCAAATGGAGGAGTGATGTGATTGGGGAAGGCTACTGTTTCTGGCTTTTTATTTTTTTGAAGACACAATTGATAAAATTGTTTCAAAGTTAGTGGTAATGATTGTACAACTCTGAATTTGCAAAAATCTATCAAATTGTATACTTTAGAAAGGTGAATTTTATGGTAAGTGATTTATATCTCAATAAAGCTGTTAAAAAAAAAGGGAACCAGTGTAGAGGTCAGAATTTCTAATATTTTTTTTTTACTTGCAACCATATTTCAGATAAAGAAACATTCTAATACACTTTCCTAATGCAGAAGATATAATGATCATTTAATTGATACTTTACTCCCCACAAAAAATAACATGTAAAGAGATTCCAAGTTAGATTAATAATTTTGAAAATTTAGAGATGAAGAGTGCTTGTAAAAGATCTAAATAAACTGAAAACAAAGCTAAACAGATTTTTGGTATCTGAGGAGTAGCTTTTTAAATAATATTTTTGCTGGCCCCCCAAACAGACATGCATTTTACCAACTTATTATAACAAAAAATGTCATTATTTACTATTTTTATTATATTTTTACTGTTTGTTTCTACTAATAAGTGTCACTAGGCAAACTACTTCCTCCTTTCTGGGATAAAGTTTCTGCCTTGTAACGGGACTTGGTATGAGCTCCTGCCAATTCTGACCTATTATGATTTCTATACCAGCTACTCACTGTGTTCTAGAGACTCCTGCCAACAACCCAGTCAGAACATATTTTCACATTCCTACATAACACCTACATACAACTTTGTATCTTACAATGGACAATCTTCTATTTACTAACACATTAAATAAGCTGTGTCAGTACACTTTGCATGTGTCTGTATGTGTGTGAGAACAAAATGTTACACGTAATCTCTTGTCATCTTCTTAATCTGATGAATGAAAATGTGATTCCTTTTGTGAAACCTTCCTCGCTTTTCCAGAATTAGTTGTCCCTTTATTATGTTCTTGTGTAACATTTTGTTAGCATTTCTAATATTGGATTTTTCACATTACATTTTAAAGATTTTTTATGTATCTGTCTTCCTACTGGACTTTGAGCATTTTACAAGAGGAGTCTTTTACTTTTTCTTAATCTCTCTTATTGAGCCTATTGCCTGGCATATAGTAAAGAAATCAATATTGATAAATATTGATTGTAAAATATCTGGAAGTTTCTTCTTCCGCTTAGAAGAATACTAAAATTGGTTGATATTCTTTGGCAAATAATAGCATAGAAAGGTTATTAAATAGATGTAATATAGAAGTTTTAGTTTTTTATCTTACCCTAGGCTCATGGCATTGTGCACAAAGGCTTACTTCTTCACATTTATTGTATCTTTCGTAGTTGATAAGTTGTCTATTTATAATTAATTTAAATTAACTTCCCTCAGCCAATCAATAGACCATACGCTCACCTTAAGCAGTGATGAATACAGCTTTGTGATGAGAATTTATCCTTACATTAATTTAGTTCATTAAAAGTTTGGGCTCAGGAAATGATACTAGCAATATTTGAGTTCCTCATTTATGGTTGCATTAATGTATTTAAAATAAAACTTCTCAATCAGACAGCCCAGAATATTGAATGTTTTAAATCATCTTTATCAGAATTCTTAAGATGGTTCTCAGAATGCAGTAAACACGTTCAGGAAGGCTCTGGAATTTGTTTAATGACTCAGAATAAATCTGGGTCCCCAAAGGGAGAAGATTATGTTCCTTTGTGTCACTTGATCCCAGTATGGATAGCTGTATTCCCACCTGTGCATCTATGTAGTTCTAGTCCTCTAGCTAAAACAATAATCTCAAGCAAAAAAGGTTATTTTGAATTGAGACCTATATTTGATAGAAGTTGCTTAGAAGAAAATAAAGCCAGAAGAGAATAGGAAACATGAGGTCTCTGGTCTAAAGCAGAAATATGATGAAATGTGAGGAACTCTGACAAAATAAGAAGCAAAAATGAAAACTGATCATGTAATCTTGTAATCAGTAAAAAGTGCTGCATGAGTGCAGTGTGTGAGGGCTTGAAGTCATATTGCATGCCTTGACAAGAGAAATTCAAAGGTTTCTCTATGAAAGGGGTTGGGAAGTGGAGAGAATGACCATTAGGATGTCACACGAATGGAGGGGATTTAAAAAAAATCTTAACTGTAATAAAACCAGCTAGAGAAGATCTTGATTGTCTTGGGACTAATAATGGGTAAAGTCTCTTTGTGTGAAGCTGGATATTATCCTGAACCTCAACATGCAGCAACTTGAACTTTGTAGTATAAATATGAGGTTACTATGTTACTAGAGGGAAGAAAGGCAGGAATTCAGAATTAAAAAGAAATGAGCTATCAAGCCATGAAAATATATGGAAGAACCTTAAAAGCACAGAACTAAGTGAAAGAGGCCAATCTGAGATGGCTACATACTGTGTGACTCCAAACATCATGGAAAAGGCAAAATTACAGAGAAATAAAAAGATCAGTGGTGCCACGGAGAGAAGATGGAAGAAAAATGAAATAGGCAGAACACAGGATTTTTAGAGCAGTGAAAATACTCTGTATGATATTATAATGCTGAATGTATGTCATTAGACATTTGTCCAGTCCCATAGGATGTGCAACACCAAGAGTGAACCCTAAGGTAAACAATGGGTTTTGGATGGCTATGATATGTCAATATAAGTTCATCTTTGACTTAAAAGATGTGCCAGGGTCAGCCCCGGTGGCTCAGCGGTTTAGTGCCACCTTCAGCCTAGGGCAGGATCCTGGAGACCCAGGATCAAGTCCCACGTCCTGCTCCCTGAATGGAGCCTGCTTCTCCCTCTGCCTGTCTCTCTCTCTCTCTCTCTCTCTCTCTTTCTCTGTGTGTCTCATGAATAAATAAATAAAATCTTTAAAAAAATAAATAAAATAAAATAAAATAAAATAAAATAAAATAAAATAAAATAAAATAAAATAAAATAAAATAAAAAAACAAAGATGTGCCACTCAAAAAAAAAATAAAAATGTACCACTCTGGTGAGTTATGTCGATTCTAGGGGAAGCTATGCATGTGTAGGGGCAAGGGATATATGGAAAATCTCTGTACCTTCCTTTCAATTTTAATGTAGACCTAAAACTTTTCTTTAAAAAAAAAATGGTCTTTAAATTTTTAAAAATAAAATAAATTTTAAAAAGAAAAGCAAAAGAAGATAAAGCAATTAAAGTGTCTAGGGCATCCCGGGTGGCTCAGCGGTTTAGCGCTACCTTCGGCCCCGGGCGTGATCCTGGAGACCCAGGATCGAGTCCCACGTCAGGCTCCCTGCATGGAGCCTGCTTCTCCTTCTGCCTGTGTCTCTACCTCTCTCTCTCTCTCTCTCTCTCTCTCTCTCTCTCATGAATAAATAAATAAAATCTTTTAAAAAAGTTAAAGTGTCTAGATTTTTCACATTGAAAGAAAACAGGAAAAATTAGCATATGTTCCACATAAAAAGAATCAGCAAAGGTAAAAATGCCTATCGATCTCTTGGAAGTTAGTGGGTGAAATGATGATCATAAATCACATGGACCCTTTGTTTGGGGATAACCTCACAGTTCTCAAAGATTCTAAATCATTTTTAACACGGTAAAAAGGTAACTTAAATAGATGATAACTTAGTTACGTTGTGATAACAAACAATCTCCAAATCTCAGTTATTTAACACACACACACACACGCACCAAGTTTTCCTCTAGTACAGAATTTGAGGAACTTCCTTATGTAGCAGGACATGTAGACTAATGAAAGCATCATTATCCCTACAGTTTAACATTTAGTACTATGATCTCCTTAATTGATGAGTCTGGGGGGAAAATACTGTGGAGTCTTGGACTAGCAAGTAGATGCTTCAGCAAGGCGTTGACACATACCACTTACAACCTGTTGGCTATAATTTGTGTTATGGCCCCATCCAATTGCAAGTGCTGGGAAGTTTAGTCTTCTTTGCGCAAAATAAAAGGCAACTCAGATATTAGTGAATGCAAGTAGTAATACCACTGGTGGTTTCCCTGAGTGATGTATGTTTATTACCTCCCAAAGTCATTGGTCTATATTGTAGGTCCTCCCGGTATAATTTATTGCAGGTCGTTCATTAATACCATGAAATTGCCTGCTGACAGAGACTCTAATGAATTGGAGGACCTAAGTTTTTTATCTTTACATAATGGAGTTTGAACGTTCAAAACATAACAAAGAGTATCAGAGACCAGTTCAAAAAGAATCACACTATCCTTCTCTACCTCTTTCAAAATCTTTCCAAAGAAACATATCTATTTATGTGAGAAACACTTAAGGTTTCCTAAATGGATTTATGAAAATACAGAAGATACATAACACCTGGAAGATATAGCAAAAATGAGACTATATCCCAAATAGTGAAGAACCAGAATGGCAAGAATGGCAAACTGGGCTGTGAACCCTATAGGGTTAAAGACCCTGAGCTCATTCACCTCTGCCTTCTTTGCAATTTGCATAGTGCCTGGTGATTGATAAAAGCTCAATAAATATTTTTGAGAAAAATGACCTAACTTAAATATTCATAAACTAATTGAAGCTTAATGACAATAATGACCCCCAATATTTTATTTTTTATCTAGTTCTCTGTCTTTGTCCTATCTCTTCCAAAATTTTCAATATCATAGACCTGAAAGGTTCCTGAGAAATCATCTAAGAATTTCTCTCAGAAAGGCTAAGGGAATTTTTCCTCAAATAAATGGGAGAGAGAGAAGCAAGACAAAATGCAAATTTTCTTGACCTTCAGTCCAATTCCCTTTCTCTCTGGTAAAGTGGTCCTCCTTCCCATAGGTCCATCAGTCTTTTCCATTCATAAAGAACTTACCTGTCTTCATGTTCTATGACCTCACCTGTACCCCCTGCACATACACATCACAATCACTGCCACTCTCAATGCTTTAATTTTCTTCATGGGGTTTATCACACTCTGACATCATCTTACATAACAAGTCTTATTGGTTACTTATGTTGTTCACTCAAATTCCATGAGGGCAGGTCTCTCTCTCTCTCTCTTTCTTCAGCCTATATTTGTTGTATTCTGAAACTTAGAATGGTATCTGGAAAATAGTGGAATCCCAAATATTTTTGAGTAAATTAATTAATGCATTGCACAGGGAATATTTGGATATGAATGAGATGAATTCTCTAGAGCATAGAAAGGTGAAAATCACCTTTATAATAAAAGTTAGCATGTCTTCATTTAAAGTTGAACTAAAAAAAAAAAAAGTTAAACTATAGGAATAGCTAGAAATGCTTAGAGAGATCATATAAATTATAAAGTGAAGAGAGCTTAGTACCAATCCCTGAGAAACTTCATGATTTAAAATTTGGAGGAGGAGGCTTCTCCAGTAAAGAGTAGAAAAAGCAAGAGCTGTTAAAGAAGGAGAGAAACAAAGAGGAGTTTAAGTCTGGAGTCAATTGGCAGCTGTGTCAATGCTACTGGGAGGGTATACATTAGAAAACTGTGAAGATGATCGATGAATCAATGATCTTTGCACGTGTAGTTTTGTTCTGAAGTGACAGGGGTGGAAGTTTGATTGGAGTGGGTGAGGAGTACACAGAAACACCATTCTGTTTATTTGAAACCTCTTTCTGGGACACAATTGCTATGTGATACTAAATCATCATATCTGGGGATCCCTGGGTGGCTCAGCAGTTTCGCACCTGCCTTTGGCCCAGGGCATGATCCTGGAGTCCAGGGATCCGGTCCCGCGTCAGGCTCCTGGCATGGAGGCTGCTTCTCCCTCTGCCTGTGTCTCTGCCTCTCCCTCTCTCTCTCTCTCTCTCTCTCTCTCTCTATGTCTATCATAAATAAATAAACATAAATCTTTAAAATCAATCAATCAATCAATCATATCTGTGACCTAGTTTCTTCATTTATAATATGAAGATAATAAAACATGCCTCATATACCTCACAATGTAAGGATCAAGTGACCACAACAAATAGGGCTTCCTATCATGTGAAATCTAACTATGCAAAGTATTATTTTTGGCAATTATCTTTCAATTGCATTCTTTAAAAAGAAAAAAAATAATTAACTAATATGGACATTAATTTGAGTTCTGTTTCCCAATAACCTAGGCTTATCTATAATCTAGATCAAACCTGTCAAAAGACTATTAACCATTCCCTTCTTGCCTTCTTTTACAGTATTCATCTATGGTAAACAGGGAAATACTTTATACATGCATTGGGAAAAGGCTACATGATCTTTTGATGCTTAGTCTTAAAAACAATCTGTTATCAGGTTATCAGATTGAGGAGTGTGTTTTAGCTTGCTCGGCCCTGGGCAGCACCAAATTATCTCATGCTTACTCTGTAGCTAAAATTCACTGCTCTCCAGGTCAAAGCCTAGTCCAGCAGTCTTGAGCACTCTGTCAACATGCAAATACACACAGAAAGCTGAGCTGCTCATTATGGCACTTGGAATATCAAGCAAAATTCTAATAATAAAGAGAAAATGACAGGGCCACCTCGGTGGCTCAGTCCTTTAAGCATCCAACTCTTGATTTTGACTCAGGCCATGATTGCAGGATTATGAGATCGAATCCCACATCGAGTTCCATGCTAAATGTGGAGCCTGCTTGGGGTTCTCTTCTCCCCTTCTACCACTGCCCCTTTCCCCATGCTCTCTCTCTAAGATGTATATTAGATAATATATATACATATATAATACATATATACATATATATAATAAATGCATGCATAACATATACATACATATTACATACATATATATATAATAAAGAAAGAATAGCTGTTTCATCACAGTTAGCCACAGCTCTGAAATGTCTATAGCAATGTCAGCAAAAGGAAGTTCACTTTCTCCACATCCTTTATTTAAGTTCAAGGAGGTGACTGAGCACTGTAAAGGTGCTTATTAGCAGTGCCTTTTTTCTCTGATTTCAGAATAATTATATGAGTAGGTAACAAAGTCCTCACTAACTTTATTTTTTTATCCACAGCGATCACTGGTATTTACTTTAAAAATCTGTCTGCAGTGATGACATGATGTGTATACATTTGCTGTGTCTGTCATATTCACTTCATTTTTGTTCACCCTGTTTATCTTTGCTCCTTTCTTGAGTTTTACATAATTTCAAAAACCCACTACTAATCTATGAGTTGAAATAGCATTATGTTCTGTATATAAAAAGCCACCCAACCTTGACAGGGGCTGCCTTCACCATTGGAAGGCCAAGGTCAGAATGAACATTCTCAATGGCAAAGTGTGAGCTTTTGATTTCTTTCAGGAATTTTTTTTCCCTGAAAATGTATTGTTTTTAGAGTGTAATGACCTGTAGGTCTTTAGAAAGAATGTTCTCTTCTCCAGAGAACTTACTGTTAAAAGAAACTAGAAACATGGAAATACACACATTTGTGATTTTGCAAGTGCAGAACTAAATGCATGAGGACATGAATGACCATAAAATGACCACGAGTCCTGGTTCGGGGTAAGATGCAATCAGACTGCTCTACCCTGTGTCTCTCAAGGAATGTACTCATAAAACCTAGGCAGATACATGGAGAAGCTCCTTAAGGACTCAGAGAAGGCAGAAGCAGGCAGACTGCAAGCGAATACTAGAATTTGAAGTACCCCTGAATGAAAGGTGGTAAGTAACTATTTTTTTTTCTCCTCTGGTATCCCCCAGCCAGAAAATGAGAAGTAATCTTGGAGTAGAATAAGAGCTCCAGAAGAATATCCTAGTTTAGGCTCAAAGAATAGGAAAAAGGATTTCTTGTAAACAACAGTGGTGACATCTGAGAACTGTAAGCACCTGTAACTATGAGGGTAGCAGGGGAACCACTCCTCCTGATAAGAATAACTCGTCACAAAAGAATGTGTGAAAAAAATATCCTTTTTCTCTTTGTCTCTCTCTGTGTGTGATTCTCTCTGTCTCTTTCACTCTCTTCTCCTGCAACTTGAACTCAGACAGGAGAATGTAGTGGGAAGACATGATAGAGTAAAATAAATAATGTCCTAGCTTTCTGGTCACAGAACCATAAAAAGTCCCGGGAATCACAGAGTAGAAGGGAGATAGATGGTGGAGAATTTTACCACATACAGTTGTTCATGAACTTCTAAATTTACCCTCAAGAAGTTCATGTGGTGCTCCTATGGAGCATGCCAGAGACTTGGAGAACTCAATAGAAAGACAGACCACCACCTAGGTCCCAGAGAGGCCATAGAGTATGCCCTGTGCACACCCAAGAAAGATCCAAATAGAATTACAAACCTCTGAAAATGTACACGTTGTTTACACTTAAACTTGACAAATTACTTTTACATTTTCAAAGGACATTGAATCCATATCCTAACTAGGCTGATGGTCACAATTTGTGACCTGAAGCTAATTAGATCTATTGCCTGATAAAACCAGACCATCAACATTTCACACAGGATTTAAACAAGACCCAAAGCCTCCTAATAGAAATATTCAAATGTCAGAATGCAGTATAAATTTGACCAGCATATGAAGAAACAGAAGAAATCTCAATTTCTCTGGAGGAAAAAACCACCCATGCAGAGATAACACATATGTTGTATTAATCTAATAACAACTTTAAAGTAGATGTTGCAATAATACTCCAAGAAATAAGGGCAAATACTCTTGAAGTAAATGGAGATATATAGAATATAGCAATAAAATAGAAGACTTAAAGAAAAGCGAAATAAAATTTTTAGAATTAAAAAACAATTATGTTAAAATACTTATTTAAAATTGAATAGCAGAATGGAAAAGACAGAATAAATAGATATTAAACTCAAAGACGTGTAAATAAATTTATCTAAAAAGAGAGAGGTACCTGGCTGGTTTAGTCAGTGGAACATGGGACTCCTGATCTCAGAGTCATAAGTTTGAGCCCCACATTGGGTTTAGAGATTATATAAAAAGTCTTTTAAAAAGTTTAAAAAAATAGAAAAAAAAAGCAGAGAGACAATGGAATGAATAAAATCATAACAGATGCTCAGGGACCTGGATGGCAAAACCAAATGTCTAACACTGATGTCATCATGTGGCCAAAATGTTTTTTTTTTTTGTATATTCTTTTATTGGGGTTCGATTTGCCAACATACAGTATAACACCCAGTGCTTATCCTGTCAAGTGCCCCCCTCAGTGCCAGTCACCCAGTTACCCCAAACCCCTGCCCACCTCCCCTTCCACTACCCATTGTTCGTTTCCCAGAGTCAAGAGTCTCTCATGTTCTGTCACCCTCACTGATATTTCTCACTCATTTTCTCTCCTTTCCCTTTAATCCCTTTCACTATTTTTTATATTCCCCAAATGAATGAAACCACATAATGTTTGCCCTTCTCTGGTTGACTTACTTCACTCAGCATCATACCCTCCAGTTCCATCCACGTTGAAGCAAATGATGGGTATTTGTCATTTCTAATGGCTTAATAATATCCCATTGTATATAGAGACCACATCTTCTTTATCCATTCATCTTTCGATGGACACCGAGGATCCATCAAAATGTTTTTTAAATAGTGGCTAAAGACTTTCCAAATTTGATAAAAGACATGAATTTAGATATTTAAGAAACTCAATGAGCTTACAACACTATAAACCCAAAGAAATCTAAATTATAAACATCATAATCAAATGGCTGAAAATTAAGATTAAGAAAAAAAATCAAGAAAGTAGCCAAAGGCAAATAATACCTTACTCCTGAGGGAATAACAATTGAAATGATTGAAGATTTCAAGTCAGAAATTAAGGAGGCAAGAAGCATGTGGAACAACACTTTTAAAGTTCTGAACTTTGCAACATTAACTTACACATATACTAAAATTCATAAAACTGTACCCCAAATAGCAGTGTTACTATATATTTAAGTATTTATTTGTTTTTTTTTTTTTTAAGAGGGAAAGAAAGAGAAGTGTGGGGGGGCGGGGGCAGAATAGGAGGGCCAGAGGAAGAAGAGAGAATCTTAAGCAGGTTCCACACTCAGCACCGAGCCCAACTTGAGGTTTGATCTCACAACCCTGAGATCATGACCTGAGCCTATATCAAGAGCCAGACATTCAACCAACTGAGCCCCTCAGCTGCCCCACTGTATGTTAACTTAAAAAGTAAAATTCAAAATAAAATAAATATTTAAATAAAAAGAGTAAAATGTCCAAACTCAAGTAACATGACTATTTTCTTCTCCTTCAAAGCTGCTGCATTCTATTTCATTTACTTTTATTTCAAAATCTTCTGCAAGAAGATTTGCATCCTCCAAATCCTCATTTCTACTTCCACTGAGGTCAGGCTCACATAAAATAATCATTGAAGAAACAGAGATTATAACAAAAACCCAAGGAAGTACACATAGTCTATGGTGTCTCAAAATGTGTTTTATTAAATTTTTTATTATAGTCTTAATTTTAAGAGTCAAATGGTTCTATGAGGCTAATCAATTAATTATTCTGACTACTCCCAATTACCAGTTCTCTGAAGGCAGCACCTTCAACGTTTTAAGCTGACCTTTTTGATACTTAATATAGTAAGATTTATTGCTATTTTAAATTTTTTAGTGGTAAGAATTATTTTTTAGCTTTTCTAAATGCAATGTGATGATTTAGTCTCTTATACACACACACACACATGCTGAAAAATTTGCATGCTTTTTGTCTCCCATATTCTCTCAAAATACCAACTTTTAAAAGATATTCAGTGTTTGCATTATTTTACATTATAAAAACTACAATTAAATGAGCCATGCATACTCGGTTATTTTTCTCATTCTGCATCTTCTTCTTATCTGTGTATTGGCAATTGTCACAGTATAATTTATTTCTTTTTCTATGTGTTTATCATAAACCATACCACCACTTTAAAGTTATGCAGATCTCCTCTCTCAATTTGTTTAAACCCATTGGACACACTAGCACTTATATCTTTGAAAAACTATCTCCCAGAGTCTTCTGACCTGCTTTAGTGTTGTCTGGTAGATCTCCAGACCTACTTAACATTAGGCATGAAGACCCCTTTCATTATCCTTCTGAAGATTCCCTTTGCTTTTATCTTCTGTTAGATATTCCATTTCCTAGATCAAATATCTTCAAATGTCCTTACTTTGTAATACTCTTCATATCACATTACTTTTTCTTAGGACACTTGTAGGACAAAAGAAATAAGTAACATTTCTGTGTACTAAGGATGTAGGCCCCAACAAATTAATACTGCTAGTTCACATGGTGTCTAACAAATGTCCTGCATCTCTTTTGATTATTAAAATATTCCATGGAACTGTATAATTTTGCTGTGGCTTTCCAGGGCATGTTGGGGTGCAGTTTGAGAAATGTGGTCCCACATTCTGTTTCAGTCTTTCACAGTTCACTCTATTATTTTGGTAGAGCATGTCCTCTAGAAGTTTCCTGCAATGAAATATGCCAGAGTTAAATTTTTTGGGGACATTGACATTTAAAAATGTGTGTCCTCTGTCTGACACTTGATTGATAGTTTGTCTCAATATAGATTTGAACAAATCTAATACTACAGGCACATTTCAGAGCTTTATGTATGCAAGGTCAATGAGGACAATGACTTTTTCTATATTATTTCCAAATACCTGGCAGAGGGCGTGAGAGAGTGAATAAAGATATCCTTGTATAGGCTTAAGATATGTTCACCAATGATATACCATCATGATTAAGCCATCTGTCATTTTTTAAAATGCCTAGAAGATATGGTCAATTGTCTAAAAAAGTATGAAATCTAATTATTGAGACTATAGTGCCAAAGTAGATTAAATATTTATGTTTTACCAAGTAGCAATGGAAAATTGGACATAAATTATAGTTTTGAGCTGATTTATACCATTTAATTATAACATTGTCACACATCCTTTAAATTAGTAAAATAGTACTTCTGCTTTTAATGATGTTGTCAATACTGCAGTCAGCTTTAGCTCAATAGGTAAGCTAGTTTATCATAACTTGGAAGCCATCCTATATTTATAGTATATTAAATGTGTGAGCCAATAATTTTGAGGCTGGAATAATGCATCAATCCATTATGAGAATTGCTTTTAATTTAACCATTGATAAGTAAGAGATAACTCAATATTCATCTTCTAGGAAGGCTATTCTAATAATGATCCAATTGTCCTTTCTCAATAATAAAGTCAGCCACTCAAGCAAACATGCCATGTTCAATCCCAGTGAAAATGAGCGTATCTAAGTCCTTTTAGATCAGTGCTAATGAGGCTGGCCTCAGAACCTTGAATCCTTCATAAATCCCATGGCCTCATACTATATTCCATTCCAAGGCAAACTCCTTACAATTGCAAGTAGGAGAATTAAATGGTAATCTATCAAAGAAAACTTATCAGTAAAACAATGCAAAACAGCAGAAGCAGTTTATATGCAAAGAGCAGAATATCATACATTTATTTCATGAACCTTGGTTCTATACCTTGAATTCATATACTCTCAAATTAAGAGTATCCTATATTTCATGTATCTTAATCTCCATTCTACTTATATTGAAGTTGCATTATAAGATAACTTCTAAGTAGTCCAACCACCATTCAAACCTCAAAATAAAAAAGGAACTTCCTTTGACTTTCACATAAAACTCTTCAGTTTTGAAAACAGCTATTATCTTCAGCCCCTATTGCACATACCAACAATTTTCACCTTTCCTGCTTGAATATCCCCTGTTCTTCATATGGTGCTGTTTGTCTAATCTGTTAAATTAAGCTGAACACCATCCTTTAGACATGATCTGACAGGCTGATTAAACAGAGGTATGAACATCCTCCAAGAGATGAATTAGTCTAACAACAGATCCAAAGGTTGCCTCAGGTTTTGCTACAACAACATTATAGCCCTGTTTCACACTGAGCTTACTGTTGACTAAAACTCATAGAAATTGCAAGTGAATATTCTTGTTATGTCACAGGCTACTCATTCTACTCTCATCACCAAATTCTTTGGGAATCCAAGTACAAGACTTTGTGTTTATACCTGGACATGCATGGACATTAGCACCACAAGGCAGATGTTCCTAAAAACCATTTTCATCCTTTTACTTCCTTACAGAACCCTATAATCATGGAACTCCATAGTTTCAGCTGCAAGTTTTGATGGCCCTATTTGTCTTAATGTAGTAAATCTTGTATTTGGTCCCAATAAACCATTAGAAAGTAGTTCTAGTACAGTTTGCCCTCCATATTTGACTTTTTGGTGTCAGGAAGAGACAATGGATTCTTTCATAAACCTTACTTTTGGATCTCTTTGTGCCACAAGAAGCCATATCTTCCCTTTTCATGAAGCAAGAAATAATCCCTGACTTTCTATTCCTAACTGCTGCTGAGGCTCTTTGTGTTTTATTTCTGATTCTTTTATTCTTTTTAAGAAGCTTCTACGATTTCTTTTTTTGCAGGTTACTTAAATTTAAGCATAGAAAGTTAGATGCAGTTTTATAGCTACACTCGAGAGCTTCTATTTTAAACTATTTTAAGATGGAGAAGTTTTAAGTTATAGAGCTGAAATCTTACAATAAAAAAGATTGTAACTGATTTTATCACACACATAATGCCATAATCCATCTAAATATACATGTTCAAAAGAGAGGTAAATATCTACATTTCCTAATCTTACTCAAAATAGAAATAAGACTCCTAGTATTTACATTTGGAAATGCTTTGTATAACTCCTGAATTACTATTATGGTCTCTGCTTTCAAGATATTTACAATATATTTGGTAAGACATTTAAACCTTCTGGAAACATAAGATTAGAATGTAATAATAAGCACTTTCACAGATGTGGTTTTATTTAATCATCACAACAACCATGTGATTTAAGGCATTATGGTGTTATAATCTTCATTTTATAAGTGAGGAATCTGTGGCTAAACAAAGAAAGGGGACACACCCAAGGTCACATGGCCTATAAGTGGGTGAAACTTGTGTCAGTCTCAAATATGCTAACTCCCAAACTACTGCTCTTTCCACATTAGCTGCTCTTTCCACATTAGTTCTTTTATTTATTTAATTTTTTAAAGATTTCCTTTATTTATTCATGAGAGACACAGAAAGAGAGAGAGGCAGAGACACAGGCAGAGGGGGAAGCAGGCTCCATGCAGGGAGCCTGATGTGGGACTCTATCCCAGGACTCCAGGATCATGCCCTGGGCCGAAGGCAGGCACTAAACTGCTGAGCCACCCAGGGACCCCTCCACTTTAGTTCTAACATAATCTCTGTCCCACCCCTCTTTTTCAAATTTCAGAAGAGTCTAGTTAGAAAGTTATTTCTTACTTATTCTTTCAGTCAGTATACTATATTGCATTTAAATCTCTTACCAATTTCCCATTTTTATTATTAAATTACTAGAAGTTGATGTAAGTACACAGCTATAAACAAATATTGAATATAAAGTATATATATATGATAGATGATATCAGTCAATGATGCTAGTAAGTCTTTAACAATAGGTTCTTGAGGGAATGTGGGAATGGTAATTGTATTTCTCTATTTCTATGGTAAAAATACTCCTACTATAGCCGATTTCAAGTGATCATTAAGATGTCATTGACTGTCCCAGTGTTTGGGTATTGGGTAAGATGTGTACAATCAGCTCTTATGGGCTGGGATGAGGTATCATGAGTTGTCATTGATCATTCTCCCACTAGAACATCTTATGTAAATTAGTCACACGCTGGACTGTCATCCATAGTTTTTATTTTTCCCTTGATGAACTTTACTGAAGAATAATTTACACACAATAAACTATATCCATTTAAAGTGCACAGTTCAATAATTTTTGATAATTGTACAGGCCTGTGAAACTGCACTAAGGGTACATCACCTCCATTGTGTCCCATTGTAGGGCATCCCTCACTCCATTCCTGGCAACAACTAATCTGCTTTTTGTCCCTACAGATTAATTTATGCAAATGCCATAAAAGCTGTTTAAACGGATTGGCACAGGGGATTAAAGGCAGGGATAACAATTTTCAGTAGAGGAGATCAGGAAAATGGACTATGAGAGCCTCAAGCTTCTACTTGGTAGTAGATACTAAACTTGATAGTTATTTTTCTCACCAGAGAGGGAAACCCATCTGAAAATAAAGTCAAAATAAAGGGAAGTGGTGTCAAAAATAATGAAGAGAGAGAGAGAGAGAGAGATCCCCACAGATCTGATTTGCACATCTGGATTCAGCCATCCCTGAATCTATATTATCCTACACTGTCAGTAAAAATCTATGTATACTAGCCTCAATTCAGTAGTATTTGGAGATCAGAAAGGTCATGAGAGGGCTATCCTGTGATGATGTGGTGTAAAACACACAAGAGGGATGTCAATGTGATCCTAAAATTAATCTGGTAAAAAATGTCTGATGGTTTTTTTTTTTTTTTTTTTTTACCAGATCTGACTTGTTTTATCCCTGGCTGTTGGCAACCCATCATAAATATAAATCAATTCTGCTTAGTTCAACACAGTGTGTGCCTTGCACACCAGCACATACACGCATTCTTCCTGCCAAGCTTGTGGTTTCTCTGGGCAGTGTTGTGTTATAAATTAATACTGTTGCCATTGCCTCTCAGTAAGGAAATTCTTCCTAATGCCCATATTCATTATGTCCATGAAGAGTTACAGTGTTTTCTGACAGACTGACTTATTTTGATCATCATCTGAAAGAATTTTGACTGATAGACATGGGAAAGTAGGCATGCAGAACAAAGATATCAAGAGATTAATGTGTAAAAAATATAAAACCTTCCATTTCAGGGGTTGATAGAGGATGAATAGGTAAATAGCAAGAGAAGAAATACTAGCTGAGGAAAAGATGGAGAGAGCCCCAGATGGCAGGCTGCAGAGTCTGGGTTTCCCTTCTTAAATAAAGAAGAGTCTGACAATGGATTTGAGCAAGGCAATGCCCTCTTGAGAATCATGGGCCAGAGCAAAATGGCTTCATGGAGAGAAACAGGCAAGAGGGAACCACATGGAAGACTCCAACAATGATTTAAACAGTAAATAAGAAAAGCTTGACCCAGAGTCACAGTGGTAGGAATCAGAAGAAGAGGCATCTTGGGGATGGAAATATAGATCCTGTCATATTTTTTTTACAGAGTGTAAAGGAAGAATCAGTGGTGACTCTTGAGTTTGGACCAACTGACTGATAGGAGGTCTTAATGCCATTCACAGAGCAGGGACCTGCAAAGAGAACAATAAACAGGTGTTTTTTGAAGGGTAGAATTATGATTGATAGTAACTTAGTTGTAGATGATAACTTAATTTTGAAATTGGAGTATAGGATGGTTGGTCAGGTAGCAGGAAATTAGAAACAAGTATCTAGATCAAGAAAGAGAGTCAAGAACCAGAAACAGAAAATTGGAAACCATATGCATGGAGGCTAGATTTTAAAAACAAATAAGGAAAATATTGTTTTAGGACATAATCAGCAAACTACCACCCACAGGCCAAGTTTGGCCTGCCACCTGTTTATTATCATTATGAAGCTTTTTACATTAAAATAATTTTAGATTCACATGAAGTTGTGAAAAATAGTAGAGATCCCATGTAACCTTTACCTGTAATAGTTTGCCACAATAGTAATATCTTGTGGAACTCTAGTATAATTTCATAATCAAAATACTGAAAAAATAAGTCTATTGATCTTATTCAGATTTCCCCAGTTTTTCTCATATTCATTTGTTTTTGTGTGTTTAGTTCTTTGCAGTTCTATCACATATTTAGTATCTACTACCTAAGTAGAGTTTTATCTCCATAAGGATCTCTTATGCTGTCCTTTAATATAATGATGCTCACCTCTCTCCTTCCCCACCCCAACTCCTGGCAACCACTAATCTTTTCTCCCTTTCTATAACTTTATTATCTCAAAAAGATTATATAAGTTGAGTTATACACTATATAATCTCTTTGGACTGGCTTTTTTCACTCAGTATTATTCCCTGGAGATTTGTCCAAGTTGTCATATATATCAAAAGTTCATACTTTTTATTGGTAATATTATAAGGTATGGATCGATCACAGTTTGCTTATCCATTCATCTATTGAAGGTAATCTGTGTTGTTTCAGTTTTTGATTATAATAATACAGTTAGGACCATTTGCATACAGGTTTTTATGTGAACATAAATTTATCTGAGGTAAATTTATCCGGAATAAATGCTCAGCTGTGCCTTTTTACATTCCTAACAGCAATATGCGAGTGCTCCTTTATCACTTGTTTTTGTAAATAAAGTTTTATTGGAACCCTGATGCACTCAGTTGTTTACGTATATGTCTATAACTATTTTCACACTACAATGACAGAGTTGAAAAAAGGTGACACAGACCATATGGTTCACAATAACAAAAATATTTACTATTTGACCCTTTACAGAAAAAAAGTTTCTGACCTCTTCTCTAGGTATTGGTATCTATCTTTTGGGGAAAATAGACCAGGACTCAGAACCCTGGACTCAGTGTGGTTAGCTTCGAGCCACAGAGTAAAGCATAGAGTAACAAAGTTTGAGTTTCAGGCAAGATGATCCATGGCCACTGAAACTAAAAGGGACTCATGCACTTGTCTCAAGTTTGATAGATTGATTTGAAGGAAATTCTGGAAAGAATGTCTATAGAAGTGGGGAAATCCAGAACTGGATGGAAAAACTGGATCCTCCAGAGGGAATGCATAGAAAGATCTTCTGAAGCACCAACTATAATGGGAGGAAGTCATTGATGAAGTGCTATGGACATGGAGCAGGTAAGGATGGTAAAGATATCAGCTGAAACACAGAATCATCATTTTTTCAGTTCTAGTGTCATCAGTAATAAGAAACACAATTATTTAAATAGCAAGATTTTAAGGGGAAAAAATGGTTGAAAATTTCAAAGTATCACTTGGAAAATGGTTCCAAAAGAAGCTGAAACATTTGAAAAATACATCTGACAATAGAAGGAACGTAGGTATGGAGAGGTAGTACACAATATAATGGCTAGAGAGATATAATGGCCACTGTCACATGATATTGAAGTCCTACAGGATGATTTAAGTTTAAGTTGGGAAAGAAAATTTGGAAGAGAGTCTAAAACCATGAAAAATTTGGTAATATCAACATTCTTATCAATCATCACCAAGTAATACATTTCCAGGAAGTTAAATTTCTTTCCCATTAAATCATCATAATTTCCCTTAACATTTTCCTAGAATAAGTGTCACTATCTCTATTTGATAAACATGTAAACTGGCCTGAGAGTTCTAGGGTCTGCCTAAAGTCAAGACAGGGAAGTTGCAAAACCAATATATAAATTTAAGCAAGCTCAGCTGCCTGCTAGCATGCCCTAGGACTGTAGGCAAAGGTGACTAGGGTGAAAGGAGTGTCATATGGATAATATGGACTTCACTCCACTAACTTTTATGATAAAATTTCTTTATTTGAATGGCCTAGTAGAAGCAGCAAAGAATAAGAATAAAAATGTTAATGCTTCCAACTCCATTTCCCCATGTTTCAGGGGTTTTGTTATAAGAATATAGAAGGCACAATCATCAGGAAAAAGCTAGGTTTTAAGAGGCTGTTTCAACTCCTTCAAACCTCAGTCCCTTAAGATATTGCTTGGGAATGGGCTCTGTGATTTTGAGTAGCCTCCTTTATAAGCCTAATCAGCATCTACTAAAACTATAAATTTGTCTGTTTCTTTGAGAAATGACTTTACATCTGCTTAGAAAACTGAGTACATTTTACTGCTGCCAAGATTCCCTATGATATTTCAAAGATATTATTTGCTGCCTTCCTGTTATTTTGTGGTTTTTTTTTTTTTTATGCTACCATGAACATGGGATAAAAGAACTTACTAGGAGGTTTAAATGAAGAGAAAGATGTAGGAAATCTGTTGCCAATTATACAGATCCTACTGAGGTACAGTGAAGAGGCCTGGTAGAGGGTAGGAGAGAAAACACTCAGCCACTCTAGATGCACATCCCACAACCCCTATGTCAGGTTTACTCCCATCGGTAGTGAAATGAAAGAGAGAGGCCAGGCAAAAGTTGGTGGAAACAGGCTCTCGGGCGAGGTTCCGGGCCCACAGCGGAGGGAGAGAGCCGGGAAGTCGCGTGGAGGGGAGGGCAAGGGGGCTCTTTTAGGGGGTAGGAGTAGGGGTAGGTGTGTCTGTCCGGGGTGATAGAAATTAGGCATTTTACTGGTGAAACCGGATGAGGCAGTAACTGCCCATGCCCTTATGTGGGGTCTGGTAAAGTCTGGTTCAGGTTTCCTGCATAGGTCCTGTCTCCCCCTAAAGACGTGTCCCCAGGCGGTCTGCTGGTGATGGGAAAGCTCTGAGGTGGGGGCAACAAGGTGGGGGGTCCGCTGCCGTTTTGTTGGTGCCTCCCCACCCCCTTGATCCCGCCGGCCCTAACTCTCCTATCTCTTCTGCTCTTGAATACCGGCTTAAGATGTATTTCCATCCAGCAAAATTTTGCTCCAGCTTCTCAGCTCTCAGTCATCTCTGAGGCCCTGGTCCTCATATTACTTTATTCTTAGGGGATCACATCAGCTTGCTTAAGTGACACTGATGTCAGGTATCCTGGGTACATTTGCATGTTAAAGAGTTTCCATTGAGTTTCTATATCCTGCAGCATTAAAACAGGACAATGGCATCATATTCTTTTCATCCATGACCATCTTCTCTAGAACCTTCTTTCTATTTAGTGGTCTCTGTTCTGTTTTACTATTCTGTTCTGTTTATGTTTTTGCCACATCCACCCCCTGATTTCTTTACATCTGCTGTGGTTGCATCAGATGGCCCAGAAACACATAGGAGTAGAGAACAAAGTGGGTCATTAAATCTATAGACGATTAAATGGAGGTACTTAAGAGCTAACATGGCAACTAAAAGCTCTCCAAAGGGCTCACGGGTCCACTAAGGATGACCTCAGATAAATTTGGCAGATGGCCAAATACTAAGAACTAAGCAGGCATTTTGGTTGCTTTCTCTCCCTCTTGTATTCATTCAATAGATTTCAAAAAACATGAATGATTAATTTAGTCTCAAGAGGCTGACTGTGATTTAATTCACTGAAGCTGTCGATAAAACAAAAGAGAAACAAAATCAGAGGGATTTGGGAATTCTAGCAAGTCTAAAATAAAATGGCACATTTGTTTGATTTCTCCCTTTGTTTCCCACTTAATAATATCTGTACTATTTAAACAGATCCTAAAATATCTTGCAAATGGAAAAAAAATATGTGGAAAACAATAAAATGGCAGCTGCTATCTTATTTTTACTATAACTAAAACCACTGACTTTTTTTTCTTTTTTTGGACACGATTAAGACCGCCAAAGCAATTTTACTATAATTCCTTCTTCTAGTCTTTACTTATTACTTGATTTTCTAGCATGAATCAGTAGGTGCAGTAATTCCAATTCTCATATTAAGTGAAGACAAGAAGATAAAAGGGCACATGTGTGCCCTGGAAAAGAGTTTTATATAAAAGCAAAAGCAACTAATATTGGTATTTATTTATTTATTTATTTATTTATTTATTTATCTTTTTTTGTGGACAGAGAGAAGGTAGGCATGCTAAGAATTTTCTGGCGGAGATTTATGCTGTTACTTCCCAATGTTGAGCCTGCCTGTAAACTCATGAATATGGAGCTATTAAGAGACACATGTATTTTGAACTGGGAGGACACAGGCCTAAGAAAGGCCTGAGTGATCCCGTTCTAAACTTTCCTTAATCTATTATGAAAACTATTAAGAGGATGAAACTACAATTTAAGAACCAATAGGCAAATTACACTGGCTGACAGGGTTATTAAAATAGTAATTTTTAGATACAGAGGGAAATCTAGTTAGATTATATAACAATTTCAATATTATTGTATACTTTCTTTTCTTTTAAGTTTCTCAGAATTTATTACACACATTTTCCTGGCTCATAAATAATTTAATTCTGATCATTTAAAATTTTCTAGGTAAATTGAATCTGCTCTGCAAATTCATCAAACATTTGAAATATGTTATTGATAGTTCCTGCTTCACCAATTTGAGAAGTAAAGTAGAAAAACATTCTTTTATATTCAAATTAGAATGATTCTGAGCTCCACTCTCCTTTTCTTGGGCTTCTTACTAGACACTCAAGGTATTTATTGGAAACTGAGTATCAGCCCTTAAAGTGGCTAGGCCTCAACTACCTACCCAGAGTGCAAAAGCTAGATTAACCCTGATGGAACTATTTTCAAGAAGAAAAAAAAAATGAAATTTTTAGTGTTCCTCTTGTATTTTCTATTGACTATTGGCATTATATGTTACACACCCCTTTCCTATTAGCACTATAAATATCCCAATAAAATATAAGTGCATCCAGCATTGACCACAAAGATAACACTTAAATTCATCCATGTTTCCCCCAACATTCAGCATTCTATATTTTAAAAAGCCATTAATACCATTGATGTCCTACATAGAAGTACCTTACATACAAATAAGAAAATTCTGTAAAAGAATTTAGTAGAGGCATGCCTGGATGGCTTAGAGGTTGAATGTCTGCCTCTAGCTCAAGGAGTGATCCCAGAGTTCTGGGATCGAGTCCCACATCGGGCTCCCTGAGAGGAGTCTGCTTCTCCCTCTGCCTATGTCTCTGCCTCTCTGTCTGTGTCTCTCATGAATAAAGAAATAAAATATTTAAAAAATATATAGTATAATTTTAGGTAAGATAATGTAGGATATTTCAGAGGTTTCTCAGGAAAAAAAGGCAAATTCCTCAGGTGGAATCCTGCAAATAAGATGCATATCTAAGCAGCATTCATACCAGGTCTGATTTATTTCAGTAGGAAAGGGCTCACAGTGACATGAGCAGTGGTAATTGTGTAAGTCTTGAATTGCCCATTACAATAGCACACATAAATCTAGTATAACTGAATATCAGATTCCAGGAATTGGATCCCCACTCCTCATAAATGGGTTTTTAAGTTGTATGATTAGGAATCAGAGTCTCTCCTCTGGTGTGATCCAGGACAGAGGTAGAAGCCTTGAAACTGTAGCCATATGAGTTTGCCAATGACTTTAGAAAATGGCTTTGTCATAAGGCTGACAAACTAGTACCAACATGTCATCATGACAGCAGCAACATGTCAAGTCAGCCCCAGCCCTTGCCCTGGCATAATGTGGAAGCCAGTTTGGAAGATTTGATTCCAAATCTATTTGTTGACCAGAAATCTTGGGCTGTACCTAGTTTCCATGGAACTTTGAGGAAATTCAGCATATTTTCTAAGAAGCCATGTCAGACAAGTTATTTCTTAATACTCAGCCCCTCTCTCGAAGATAGCCTCTAACTATATGGCATGCTTTATTATGTTAACAACTTGTACCATTTCAAGTTGTGCTCATTCTCAACGAAAAACAATGCAATTCACTGGTGTCATTTTGGGATATTCTAAAAGATGGTCAATATTGACCAAGTTTTAATTCCAGGGTATAGATCATATTCACCCAAAGCATAGTGGGTACACTTTATAAGAATTTGTAAGAATAGCTTAGGAGGAGTACATTTTCAAGTCCAGAGAAAATAAGAAGACTGGTATCGTTGGCTGTGGCTTGAAGGTTAAGCAAAGTTCCTCCAGGGCTTCCAAGCCTTCTCTATGATTTAGGAACCTGTGTCATCCTGAAGGGAGGAATATTTGTACTGTATGCTTTACTTAACCTCTTAAGGACACTTTGCTGGCCATTATTTTCTTCGGCCTGCACTAGTGCTATATCTTGACAGGATCTGGCAAAATGGCAAGAGGACTGAGAGCAAAGTAGTTTAATTAGCAGATGCTAAAATAACTGTTATGTCTCCCCATATGTTAGAGGAGGCTCATCATTGTAGGGGAAGCACAATTTTGTGTTTTCTGGTGTTGCATCACCAAATTGAATAGGAAAGTGAATTGTCCATCCAGTACATAAATTTTATTTTAGTTTATTTTTAAAGATTTTATTAATTTATTTACGAGAGAAACATAAAGAGAGGCAGAGACACAGGCAGAGTGAGAAGCAGGCTCCCTGCCAGGAGCCCGATGTGGGACTTGATCCCAGGACCCCAGGATCATGACCTGAGCCAAAGGGAGATGATCAACCATTGAGCCACCCAGGCACCCCCAGTGCATAAGTTTTATATGGAGGCTTCTGCAGTTGGACAGCATGAAGCTCTGAATCACTCAGTGACTTTGGAGTGTCAAGGAAATATTTAGCTATCCCTCTCAGGGATTCTATTTAGGAGCCTCTTTATCCCGATCTTATAGGTGGTCTTCACATCTTCACACTTCCCTAATGTCTTCTTTTTCTTATACCAACTAGTCAGTCATTCAGTAAACATCTGGTGGGTTCATCTCCACTGTGCATGTGTATATACGTGTGTGTGCATGTGTGAACATGTGTGATTTATCAGGGGTCATGGTTCAGTATTACCCTAAATGTGATTCACTCCTTTCTGACCCTTTAAGACCTTTATTAACAACCTAGGAATTCAATACAGGCTTTCTTATTCCCTGCCAATTTCCCATTTCTTTGAACACCATGGATTAGTTTCCATGAACAGTGACCAGCAATACCAATAGCCAATCATGCTACCCAAAGTAGACACCTGTAAGACTTATTCTATCTGCAAGGTAGGACTTTGATCTCTATTTCTTTCAATTACATTGGAAGTCCACGGTGGGTTATTGGTCAGATGTCTAGTACCATTTGCTATGGAAACAAGAGCAAAGAGCCCAGGAGTACCCTCACAAAGCCTACTGTAGCAGTGTCATTGAGTAAAAACTAAGGAGATGAGAAAAGTAGCAGAAATGTGAACCTATTGCCTATTACATGTTTAGACGGAGATCTAATAAGACTGAGCACCAGACTCTGGGCAGGAAACCCCTAACCTTTGGCCTATGAAGCTTTTAAATTGTATGACAAAAATAGCACCAGGAATCAGAATCACATAGTGTAGCAAAATCAGATCTTTGTCCACATTCTGTAGGCTCAACTTACCTGGTTGAGGGTGAGGACCTGCCTCTCCTCTGACATGATCAAAAGACCAGTCTCAAGCTTTGCACTTGCAGCTATATGACATGGTAAGCTACTAGCACAATTTACCACCTCTGTATCCATGGTTGATGAAGCACCAGTCATATTTTTCAGTATTATCAGAGGTGAACTGGGGACCAGACCACTGACTGCCTTGAGCACTGGGCTGTACTCAGTTTCTACTAAACCTGAGGAGGGATGCTTGCAAGGGATCATTCTTGAATAAATTAACCCTTACTTCTCAGAAGGCTTTAGGCAGCAATTGCAAATGTCTCCAGAGTCAATCAAGTTACTTAAGTGAGTGAAGTGAAAATACATTAAGAGATGGTGAGCACTATGGTGAACTAGTCAAGAACTACCCAAATGAGGAAGTCATTGCCCAACAACAGTCATTGTTGCCCTGTGAAAGTGCAAAATCATGTTTGGTACATCTTCCTTTTATAGAGGAAACAAGAAACATGACAAATAGGGAATTTGATTTATAAGGTGATTATTTTTACAACAAAACCCCTTTTCAGACTGGCTGAGTTCTTGTCTCATTAGTTCATTAGTTTGCAACGTCTAATAACATATAGCTTGTCATAAAGTTCCAAAGCACCTAAACAAGGGGAGGAAAGTAAGGAGAATGCTGGCCAAGGCTCCCAGGCTCGTTCTTTCTCTCTTTCTTTCTTTCTTTCTTTCTTTCCTTTTAGAAAGAGAGAGAGCGCATGAGCAGGGGGAGGGGCAGCAGGAGAGGAAGAGAGAGAATCCCAAGAAGACTCCCACACTGAGTGCAGAGCCAAAGGGGGTCTTGACAAGGGGCTCAATCCCAGGGCCCCGAGATCACAACCTGAGGAAAAATTAAGAGTTGGACACTCAACCAACTGAGCCACACATACACCCCTCCAAGGTTGTTTCTACTCCTCCAAACCTCTGTCCCTTAAGGAAGGTATTGCTTGGGAATGGGCTCTGTGATTCTATCTGAGTAGTGCCCTTTTAAGCCTAATCAGCTTCTACTAACCCTATAAATTTGTCTGTTTCTTTGAGAAATGACTTTACATCTGCTTGGAAGACTGAGTACATTTTATTGCTGCCAAGATTCCCTATGATATTTCAAAGATATTATTTGCTGCCTTCTTGTTATTTTGCAGGTTTTTTTTTTTAATACTACCATAAACATAAACATGGGACAAAGGAACTTGTCTAGATAAAGCACAGCCCTTGAGAGCTAAATATGGGGTGTTACTACAAAATACTATAAATAATATCATTTTATTCTTGAGATGGGAGAAGGGGGTGTGGTGGTGGGCGTGCTTGAGTGGCAGCTCGATCTCTTCTCATCAGATTATCAGTTTCCTGTGGGTTATCTCTGGGACAAAGCAGAGAGTGGTTTCAGAGAAAAAATAGGTCTCAGATTTAACTAGGGGTTTTTGAAATGTGCAGTTATTTGCCCAGTCATCAGTATTTTTAATTTTAATTTTTAATTATGCTAAATAAAAGAGAATACAAAATAGAAATAGACACAAGGGAACAAAAAAGTGTAAGATTCTTTAAAGAAAGCATGTAATAGAAAAATGAGTAAAATCAGATGGAGATAGGAATTCAGGGATCATTACCTTGAGGCAGGAGGTGTTATGAATTCAGGGATCATTACCTTATAGTGGGGAAAAGGAAGAAGAGAGAGTTGAGAAAAAGAGAACATGTACAATTGCCTATAAGACACTGACAAACTGTTCAGTCAAAAACGTGTTCCACCCATCTTCAGGGTTGTAAAAACATCCATTTCAGAGGCAGGAGGAATTTGGGAGGTAGACTTATATTACAATTTATGGTCTCCTCTTCCTGAGGTCTCAGTAAACCAGGCTTATCCAAGTGAAGTTAAATTATTTAATTGTTCAAGGCATCAAAAAGAATTACTTGGGTTCTTCTAGGTTCACAACACAATGCCTGGTATCAAGGTTAAAGACAAAACAAGAACAAACAAACAAACAAACAAAAAATATATGGTATAGTCTCTGTCTCCAAGGGGTTTGCAAGCTACTTGCATATAGTAATCTCTGTTCTTTACTGATGATATGCAAGAGAATAATAGAAATCATGTGTGCAAGACAGGAAGTGGTCAACTGTGGCTTTAATTCTGAGTCAGCATTACTGTGTTTATGAATCTTGTCCACTACAGTGAGATATATGTATGTGGTGGTGGTATTTGGGAAGGGGAACATTTAAATTAGGTAAATTTGAACTCTCTGAAAAGTTCAGAGAGAAAGAAATTTGTAGGTTTGTGTTGTTTTTGTTCTGGTAGTGTGGTAGCCCCTCAAGTTAGTTTTTGTTTTTTTCCCAAAAACTATGGAAATAGATGAGTAGCTACTCTTACATAAGCATGGAGCTAGCCTAAGAGATGAGATAGACTGAATGTGTATGGACAAGCAGTTCACAAAGACAGGAACACAAATTAGTCCAGAGTGACCAGGGTCATCAGTGAGAGAAGTAAAAAATAGTATGATCCAGGTGAACAGTGACCTTGTGATGATGAGACCAGAAGAGACCATGTAA
Organism: Canis aureus; assembly: GCF_053574225.1. Taxonomy (NCBI): domain Eukaryota; kingdom Metazoa; phylum Chordata; class Mammalia; order Carnivora; family Canidae; genus Canis; species Canis aureus. The sequence continues at coordinate 17,624,425 of NC_135642.1, read as the reverse complement.
GATGACCTGAGCTCTGTCATTAGGGGGTAGGTGGGAAAAAAAAAAATTCCTTGGCTAGAAGATACAGAAACTGACATGAGAACAAATGAAGAGGGAAAATGAACTGTCACACTTTCTCAATGCAAATAGATATACAGGAAGCAAAAATATGGAAACCAGAAACCAGAAATGCAATGACCATGACCCCCCCCCCAAAAAAAAACTGGTTATGACAGCAAAGATAACAATGAAAAAAGATTTTTCTCATGAAAATGAAAAAAGCCTTGGCATAAATTGGGTAGAATGAAGTATGAACCTGCAGTATGAATGAAGAGGAGCAGGCATACTGAACTAGACAAAGACACAGAGACTATGGTGTGGGAGAGGGGTACCAAGCTAAACAAAACACTGAGCTGAAAGAGTGAAAGAGGACAGACTACAGAAGACCTAACTCTAGTATGGCCCTGACCCTTTCCCATGTCTTCCTTAAGTAATTCCTTCATGATGTTTACCACTGCCTTCTAAGGTCATACATTACTTTTTTTTTTTTTTTTCCTGAAGGATTTATAGAGTCCTTTGGGAATTGGGTATATTTAGAGTTAGAGTTCTTGACGTCTACATATTTGCTCTGGAGGGCCTATGCAATCTAGTGTTGCCTTATTTCCACTGGATTGCAAGGGGAGCAGTGGGGGGTGGGAAGCATGTGCCTCTGGGCAGTATCCTTAAGCCAGGAACCCTGAAAAATCCAGAATCAAAAGGGTCTTCCGATTCTGAGTGGGAAGGAGCTAGTAACCTCAAGCTTGTCAAGAGCCCAGAAGCTCACTAGATAAAATACCCCTTAGACACAAAGCAGAACTTACACACCGTCACTTTTTCTACTGGGATCACAATATTGTGAAGATGGGGGCAGGGGACTTAATTTGTAGAGGACCATGAATGTTACTATGATACAAAGAGCTAAACTCTCATAAGCTTTTATCAAAGCTTCCTCCTTTAAGCCACATGTGATGAAATCAATAAATTTTGGTAAAATCTCACAAGCAAAATCAGCCTGTTTTCCAGTTGCATCCAATTGGCCCCACCAGAAAGATGGAAAACACCAGGAGACTGGTCTAATTCTTAGCTACAGGATCACTAGCAAATTTCTGCTGGAAAGATGCTGGCAGATAAAATTTTGGAACTATAACTATAATAACCTGAAATGTTAGGGGATTTAATAAAATTGAATACGGGGGCAGCCCACGTGGCTCAGTGGTTTAGTGACGCCTTCAGTCCAGGGTGTGATCCTGGAGACCTGGGATCAAGTCCCATGTCAGGCTCCCTGCATGGAGCCTGCTTCTTCTTCTGCCTGTGTCTCTGCCTCTCTCTCTGTGTCTCTGCCTCTCTCTCTATGTCTCTCATGAATAAATAAATAAAATCTTTATAAAAAAATAAAATTGAATACCCTTTTACCTCATAGTGTGCTTTGGTTGGTTTAAAATACCTTTATTACTCAATATCCCAATAAGAAACACTTTTACATAATATTTAGGATAGACCTACGAAAACTCATAAAAAGTGAACATGCAATTCAATCATTATAATGTGTTAACTAAAACCTTCTGAGTTCTACAAGAGACAGGTTATAAAATTATATACCTCTGTAGATATTATCTTTGATTAAAACTACTATTTACCAGCTAAGGAGATGAGTAGATGAGCGAGGGTAGGGAGATTTAAAAATGATTATGAATATGAATTAATCAATTCTTACTGTTATTGTGAGCAGTCAAAACTGGTCACTACCAAATTGAAACTGTAAAATGCTTGGCTGTTTCATAGAGGACCCAGAACAGGATGAAATACCAGAAGCAGTCACTGATAAGACCAAAGTAATATGGTTAAAACCAGGATGACCCACATGCACTAGGGTTAGGTACCTGAGGATTCCAACATTAGTAAGATTCAAGCTTAGATTCAAGTGAGTATGAAGAAGATAATTCAAAAGAGACCATCTTGAGCTAAAAAAAATTCAGGTACAGAAACATTTTTAATAAGCAAAGCCATCAGCTCAGTTTCCCAAGACTACCCTTGGCCATGGCTTGCAGAAGCTTTATTTTTTATGAGGACTGTATCTTTTAAACCTCTCCTCCTTCTCTGTACTTCTTTGCAGGTCTCTGTATAGTACACAACAAGTGCATTTACTCACAGCCATTCTTCAGAGGAGCTCTTCACCTGACATCTCCTTTGAGTATCTTGATCCATGACATAAGTAAGCATTAGGGCCTCTCTGTTACATTGAATTATGAAATTGCACAAATTTTAGTAAAATTATAACTCATTTAAATCATAATTTGGGATAATTGGCCTGACTTGGCATTCCTTCCTTTCTTCTCCCACTCAACCTCAGTCTGCTACCTCACATACCTTTTTAAAATGTCACAGAGAAAGTTTGCTAAGCACATCCATAGTGCCAAAATATTAAGGAAGAATGCTTTCTCTAATTAAGAGGAGAAAATAATTTTAAGACACTTTAGGACAAACATTAATATGCTTCCATCACTGCAAATATTATTGTATGTTGAAAGGAAAATAAGCAAAGGCACTTTTGAATTAGAGATTGGTAAACTCCTAAAATAGATTGACCAGAGACAGAACTTGTCCAGGTCTGGACAGCAGGCTTAGCCCAATTTCCTTTCCTCCTCTGATCCAGAACTTCATATTTAACGTCTCTTAGCAAGTAGCTAGCACTGACTTGAAGATATGTTAATGCAATACTCAATATAAGACTTAAATAAAGGGTTTAGGGTTTCATTTTTTAAAATCTCCAATATCCCAGTATCATAGATTGGTTCATTCATATGTTGTTCCATTTAACTAGTCACTGCCTGGCATTTAATTGTTTCAGATGTGTGTGTGTGTGTGTGTGTGTGTAAAGTCCCTATGACATCACACAGACCTGGTGATACGGTCCATTTCCTAATCCTCTCCAATTCACCAGCAGTAGTGAGGCATAGTAGACCTGTTAAAATCGTGGATGCTGACCAGACCATCAGTGCTCTGGGTTTGAAATTTGCCTCCACTCTTTGCCAGGTTTGTTACCTCAGGAGGTTATTCACCTTCACTGTTTTCATTTGTTGTGGTAATCAGTAAATCATTTAATTTTAAACAATGCCTGGCACTGCTAGAGTAAGGTGAGCAAGGCCCTTGCTTAGGGTGCAAAATTTAAGGGGGCATCGAAAACCTCAGTAATCAAGGTAACTAATATTTTAATGTTTTAAAAACTCAAAAGGTCAGTGGTGGATAACTTGTCCATTTGAGTTCACGATGAATCCTCAAGATCCACAGTTTTTTCAGGGGCTAAAAGACAAGAATGCTGACTCAGACATTTATAGCCACTTTACAAAGTACACACATTCATCAGCCTTGAAAAAATATTGGTAGCTACCAGAAGTAAAAGACTTTTCCCATAATGATTAAGTCAGTGGTTCTACATAGGCTACAGCCACTTGTGAAATCACTAGAGATGCTCAGACATGTGTGTGATTTCTTTTGAGCCCCCTCTAATATTAGTGCACACAGAGAAGCCCTAGGCTGCTCCCTTGCAAGCGTGCTTGCCTTTTCTTATTTGTAAGTGAAACCATATATAATTCCACCCTGGCAATTTTTCTAATTATTCTTTCCCGAGACAGTGCTAAATCACAGACCGTGACAACTGGAGCCACCGTGATCTCTGGGCACATGTCAAAAGTCCTGAATCATCGATTGGCAATAGCACATCAGCAAGTTCTCTCATTGCTTTGTGACTTTGGAATGTGTAGCTATTTGGAAGATAAGAATACCCCCACCTCCTCCCCAAGGCAGACTGCCTTTTCCCCTCTTCTTCCTTCAAGGAAAATTAAATGAAGACAGCTAACGAGCAGTTTTATTTTCTTTCAGCAAAGGTCAGCAATCCCACAGCAGCAAATTAATCCCAATTAGTAATGATATTTTGTCTTGATAAATGATGACACATTTGATTTACTGTGTTTCCAGGATGCAGGCGGCAAATGTTAATGATTTGGTTTGCTGGGAATTTATACTCTTGCTCATTTCCTATTTGCTGATCAGTTGCGGCTCTTGAAGACTTGGCTGCTTCAACTAATGAACTGAGGGCCTCGCAGGAATAATGGTGTGTTCTGCAGGCCTCATTTTTTTTTTCATGCCATCTGTAGAAATGCAGGTTCCTCTCAGAAAATCTCTCTGGCAGCCAGGAAGGAATGATTATGATCATATCAATGTCACTTGTAATTTGTATTTCACTTGTTTAATGGCATCCCCAATAAATGAAGCTTTCTGCAGAGAACAAAACTAATTATAGCAAATTCAGCATTTGTGTGTGCGTATGCGTATGTGTGTGTGCAGGAAGAAGAGAATTCATGAATAGAAACATACCTAATCTTTCCTCATTTCCTTAAAATATTCTGATAGCAGTGATACGGTTTACATAATGATTTATCTGCCCAGCTGGTATAGTTTTAAATTAGACCAATGAAGATGTTTCCTTGAGGTCTTCATAACTGTGTTATGTGTTATCCCATCCTTTTGTTTGCAATAAATGCAGACACAAGTCAAATGCTCTCTCTTTTTCAGCCCCCCCTGGTTCCCTCAGAGAGCATTCAGTACTTTGGGGATTGCTGGAGGCATTTTGATTCCTGACAAAGGCTTCCAGGGCTGTCCCCTGAGGCTGTGCAAGTCAGTCTGTGGGCGATTCTGAGACCTGCACCTGCCTTTCAAGTAACACCAAAGATTCAAGCCAATGGGAAGCCCTGGGGAGGGTTGGCTCTTCCAGTCCTGAGAAGCTGATGTGCCTTTCACACATCAGATATAATATTTGCTGCAGAAAACAAGCTGTGATTGGCTGCAACTCCAGGCAGACTGGTCTCCTGGTTGTTTACATGACACTGTGAAAAGGAAATATGAGGGATCATTACCCATGCTCATTTAAGAGCTGGAAATGTTAGAAGCCCTATTTAGAATCTCCTTCGGGGAGTGGGTGTTTTCCTCTCATTCTTAATCATTGTTCTTAGAATCAACTAATATAAAATCAATAAAAACCTCACTCTTCTTGCTTAAGGGGACACTTATTATGGTAAATTGCTAGATGCACATTATGTATCTTCTATTTTCCTTTCCTTTCCTGGGGCTTCTGTTCTATCACTATTCCTGACCCAATTGGTTTTTCACTCCTGGATGGAGTTGACATTCTCTTCTGTCTCTGGAATGCAAATGACTGGGGGCATTTGACTGGTTTCAAAGCCTGATGATTTGGACTGGTACAAGGAAAGGTATTTATATGTTTTGTTTTGTTTTTACCAGACAATTTTCCTGTTTCAATAATGTGCATTGTTCTTTAGGCAGTGATGAATACTTTTTTTCTCTTCCTCTTCCCATAACATCCAGGAGAGCTGTAGTTCCCTCTATTAGTCCAGATCCTCCGGGAAGTAGAAATCAAAATAGAATTAAATGTGTAAGGATTTTCCAAGAATTTGAAGTGCCTGTGTGGAAGGATCCAGAGGAGGATCGGAGTAATCTAGGTTATTTTAATGCCAACGTTTTAAAGTTTCTCTCATAGTGAACATGATGTAGGATTTACTTATGTCCTTCAGCTTCATTATTGTACCTAAGCAAGGCATTTTATCCTAGTGCTGCTTTTCAGTGGACTGGACGTAGCACATATTTTAGAATGCAAGAGCAGAAAAGGGGATAATGGATTGAAAAGAATGATAATCCTTTTAATCTTCAACCCTAGGCTCAGGACAGAACTTTACATTTACCAAAGCACTTTCATTTACATCATTGCTTTTGATTCTGACAACAAAAGATGAAGTCAGCCTTAATTCCTGTCAGCAATGCATACCCTGGATTAACCCATGAAGAAACATCAAAAACCCTATAGAGGGACAAAACAATTGGCCTATACTCTTCAAAAAATGTGAAGGTCATGATAGACAAAGATTGAGGAACTGTCCAGATAAAAAGAGACTTATGAGACTTGACAACTCACTGTATTGTAAGATCTTGGATTGCATCTTATGCCAAAAAAGATGTAAAAACACCAAAAAGAAAAAAAGTATTTTTCTCAAAAGGTCAATTTAGGATAACTGGCAAAATTTGTATTTCGCTAGTTTAAATTATTAATTTCTTGATTTTTAGAATTGTTTTTATGTAAGAAAATGTTCTCCTTTTAAGGAAATACAAACTGAAGTATTTGGGGGTATAGGGACATCATGTCTGTAACCTACTCTCAAATGGTTCTGAAAAAAAGTTCAATATACAGAATGATAAACCAAATGTAATTTAGAAAAAGTTAATTCCTGGAGAATCTTGTTGAAGGGTATACAGTGTACATAGTCATTTTTCTGTACTATCTTTGTAACTCTTGCAACTCTGAAATTATTTTGAATTAAAAAAATTTTTAACTCTACCCTTAAAAATATACCATAAGCAAGGCAGTCTTCCTGCCTCATTTTGCAGGGGAACAAATTTGGCTCAGGGAGTATAAGTAAGTGCCTTAATTTGGTCCATACAACAGATCAGTGTCACACAGCAAACCTTAACTCAGATTTATTTCCAATCCCAGTGATCTCTTCACAAGCAAACACATCATCCCTATGAACATGGGAGCAGCAAAATGACCTGACTCCAGAGCCCATGGCTCTATCTCTCTAGTTTTACTATTATAATACCTTTCTCAGTATGGCACACTGTCACCTGTTAACATACTTGACCCTCAGAAAGAGAAGCTATGCTCTGCTCTGACCATGTGCCTGAGTACCAACACCTCTGATACTGTTTTGATTCCTTGAAATTAATTTGTCTTCATATCCCAATTCCAACATAACTTATTTCCTTATACCTAAATCCCCAGGTATTTGTTTACTTTCTTTACTTTCTAGTACCTTTTTGTTCTGTTTCCTAGATCCTATTTATACAAACAATCTTCCTGGGGATTTAATTCCTTTAACCAAAATCCCAGTTTCTAAAAATAAGTTCACTTCAGGACCTCCAGGCCTGCCTGGACCTTCTGCTCCTACATCTGGGATTAGCTAATCAGTGTCTCAGTTTTCCAGATCCCAGACATTCCTTGCTTGGCTTTCTATTGAAAAAAATCTCTTCACATTTCAATATGATGACCAACCCTTGGGTTCCATGAAAACCATTGAGTATTATTCCTTTTAATGCTTTCTTATTGGAAAACTGAGCTTGCATCTGCTTCATTCTTCCTTTGAACTCCAGCTTCAGTGCCATATATCCTTTAAAATTTCTTTAGCCATCACTGTCCTTATGACAACTCCTATTCAGATAACTCAGCACAAACACACGTATTTTGCATATTACAGGTTACCTTGGATTGGTAGCATTCTTTTCATACATAAAGCATATTCTCTATCCTTTGAGGACAATGGTTTAGAGGAGACTAAAGATGATCCTAACTGGCTATATTATCTTGTACAAATCACTTAGTACCTCTGGACCTCAGATTTTTAAACTGTGAGTAGAAAGAATTAGATTAACAAGTCTCTAAGGGCTTCTCTTAGTGCCATAGTTGGTAGAACTTTGGGCTATCCAGTGTCAAATAACAAACATTCAGTTAGTGTTTGATAAATGTGATTATGACCTCACAAGGGACTTATCATCATCAGAAGGTCAGATAATGGAATGTCTCCCATGGAGGCACCAGAATGCCATCACCGAGCCCATTTTCCATTATGTCTCCAGAGGGTCTGACTTGGAAGCAGGAAAATTATGCAACTTTAATCAAAGGCAATAGAATCAGTCCCCCCCAAACAGCTACACGACTATCTGATTTAATTTCCATTTTTCAACGGTGTTGAGTATGCCCTGACATCACAATGCACGTGAAATTCCAGGATCAAGTCATATAGCCACTTACCCTGGATTTTTGGCCAGGGTAAGTATGATGGCAAGTTTTGATAAGACACGGTGAAGAATGGGAATGTCCAATGCTGTGTTTTATTTTATCTTTATTCAAAATGTTCTCTGTCCTTATTACTCATCATATGCCCCCAGAAAGATCACCAGCTTTGGTGCCAGTCTGATAGAAATCTAGAATCTTGATTCCACCCCAGATCTAATGAATACAAATCTGTCTTTTAACAAAATATCCAACTGGTATATATGTAGATTTGAGAGATTTTGAGAATCACCACTCATCTTGACAAGGGAGGAGCCATGTCTTGTGGGGCTTGAAACATATAATTTTAGAAACCATCTTTAAGAATAATCAAGCCTATATTCTATTAACCGTTAGTGCTCAAGAAATCTCTTGACCTTCCTCTCATTGTTCTCTGCTCCACTGATGCAGAATCCAGCTAGAATGAGAAGTACATTTTATCAAAGGATTTAGTACTTGGTGATTGGTGATGAATTTATTTCCTCTCTCTGGTAATAATATTAATAGCTAATATTTAATGAGTGCTTACTAAGTGTTAGAAGTTGTTTTAGCAACTGGATAGATGTGGATATTTCATTTATTCCTCATAGCAGTCTTAAGAGATCAGAAGTTCTTTTTTAGATTAACCCTTTATCTTAGAGATAATATACAGTATCTTTCTTGTAGTAGGTATTGGAGCAAATATTGGAGCAAAGTGCACCTGACTGTATGGCCCACATTCTTAAAGACTGATCTATACTACCTCTTGATAATAAAAATTAAGATTTCAAAAGAGTCTTCAGCCACCAAGGAAAAAGAAAGAATGGACTGTGGGGAACTAAGATACTTGTAATATTGTAATAAAGCCTGCATTTGGGGAGGGGATAAGGGAAGTGTTTGCCTTTTTGTCTTCCCTATCTCGTCTTGTAAAGCAGCTCTATTATTCCACCAACCCATAAGGCAGGTTCTGACAGTGGCTCTTTTCTTCAGTAATTTTGCTTATAACTTGACACTAGAGATTGCCCAAACTGTAAAGCTCAAAGTGGGAGTGGAGCTTTCCAAAAGCTAATAACAAATTAAGTGTGTCATTAGTGTGTTTTTACTAGATCTTTCTGTAAGTAAGTCCCTGATGTTCTAATAGTTTTTTTAATTCTTTACAACAAAAGCCATTAGAACTCATAAAAGTAATTTCCTTTTCCATATCACTATTTGGAAACAGATAAGTAGGTACTTTTTAAGAAGGACGTCAACCATCAAAAAAAATTAACAAAAATGCATATAGAGAGAGCTAAAATTAACTTTTTGAGGTTTGTTTTCATGGCAAAGAAAATACTATCTAGTACATACATCATTTCCTGTTTTCTTTCTCCTTCTAGCCACATTTTTAGGACTGTAGCCCAGCCAATAAAATATGAAATAGACGCAAAAACACACACAAGTCTGCTGTTTATCGTTAACTCAGTATAATGGACAAATATATGTCAAAACTAATCTTGTTGGCCTGCACTGCCTGGGAGATGCCAGTATAACCCAGCAAGATCAGTTTTGACATGTATATGGCTCCTGTGTCTTGATCTATTACCATTGGCCTTTGGGACCTCAGTGGGAGGCTTCTTATTTCCCTGATCCTTCTGGTTGACAATAGTTGATTATCCGTCAAGTCACATAAAGAATAAAGAAACCTTATTTAAACTATATTTTGAGATTGTATGATTCATAGTCAAGTTTATAAAAAGTAAGAAAGCATATATCAATGAGAAGAGTATTACACTATTTTGACTTAAAAGCGCTAAGGAAAAATGGAATCTGTTGGGATTATTTGTGTAAGTAGGGGAAGGGAATGAGGAAGGCAAGCTGTAAAGAGAAACAGTTGTATCTGAATGGAAATTGAAACCCGAAGGCATGTTCACAATAACTGCAGCTAGATAAGCCAAGGTTGTCTGAAAATGCTGTTTCTAAATATAGCCTTAATCATATTGACATGGAAAAGAAATGACATAAGAAGTGAGGAAATCAAAATAAGGCAATTTATGCCTCGAAGAAACTTGAGCTATAATGATTTCTGAAACAGATGTTATAAAGAAAAAAAGATTGCATAACTTTTTAACTGCACTGTTATATTTAAGAAAAATTAAAATTATATAAGAGGCCTATGGAAATTTGCAAAAGGGAAAGAGTAGAGGGGTTAGCAAAGTAACACTATTATATCTTAGTGCCAGACTTTTGGGGAGGCAAGTATGGTTGAGTGATGAGTAAGTGTGAATACCAAGGCTACCATTTCCTACTGGTAGAAGAATATAATGAAACATGTGGGGCAGGAAGTCAGAAAGTCATTCAACAGACTGGTATAATTATGTCAGTTGCTTAGACATGAGGTAAATGTTCTAGAAAAGTTCAAGTGGTGATTTGGGACATAAGCCAACAAATAGAAGCACTAGGCCACTTTTACGGTTAGGAGCAAGGGGCAAATTATCTACAACACCAAAATCCAGGTTGATCTTCTGTTATTGCTTTAGTTTAGGCTCTTGTGATACCTTGCCTGTACTATTACATGATTATCCAAAAAAAGCCTTACCTACTTCAGTTCACTGGTAATCTATTAATCCATCAATGGACTAATGATGATTATAGATTATAAGCCCAAAGTATATAATGACTTTGATCATCTATGATTGAGGTACATTGAAAAATAATAAAACTGGTAAAACCACAGAAAATTTAATAGTAGCATTATTTGTAAATATGGCAAATCCATACAAAAGAATATTAGTCATTCATATAAAGAAATAAAGTTCTGATACTCTTGCAATATGAATCTTAAAAACAAGTTAAGTGAAAGAATCCAGTCACAAAATACCACATTATATAATTCCATGTATATAAAATGTCCAGAATAGATAGAACTATGGAAATTAAAGGTATATTGGGGGTTATTTAGGGCTGGAAGAGAAAGATGTGAAGGGACTGCTAATGTGTATGGAATATCTTTTGGAACGGATGAAACATTAGAAAATTAGTGGTATTGATCATACAACTCGGATGGGTATACTAAAAATAATAATATATACTAAATAGTGCAAATAATACTAAAAATAATATATGAGTATATTAAAATACTTAAAACTATATTTTAAATGGATGGATTTTATTGCATTTTAATCGTATTTTAATAAATATGTTAAAAATAATTGCTATAACCAATAGAATTCTACTTGTACCTAGAACACAAAAAGCTGACAGGAGTCTCACTCTCAACAACAAGCAAAAGATGGATCAGACACAAAATCTTAATTTTTCTTGACCTGTAAGAGAGCTGATATCATCAGGCAATCAAGTAGCTTAGAATCCAGAGTGTAAGTTTCCCTCCAATGGAAGATGAGACATGGGCACTGACTCACCAGAGGATGAGATAAAGAGACGCTTGGTGCCATACAGGCAGGTGAAAGGAAATTTATTACAAGTTTTGAAGAAATGCCAAAAAGTAGCTCACAGTTCTAAATATAAAATCTAAAAATACATAATCTAAGTGGCCATATTGGAGAAAGTATTTGAAATCTTGAGATAGGAAAAGATTTGTTAGAAATGATGCTAAAAGCAGGACCCATAAAAGAAAAACTTCTTGAACTGGACTGTATCAAAATTAAGGAGTCTTGCTCTTTGCAAGACACTGTAAAAGAACAAACAAGGCACAAACTGAGAGAAAATATTTTCAAATCACGTTTCTCACAATGGATGTGCACCCAGTATATATAAAGATGCATCAACTCTTAATAATAGACTTTTTTTAAATGAACAAAAAATCTGAACCAACATATCATGAGAGGATATACAAATGACAAGCAGATGAAAATATGTTCAACATTATTAGCAAACTGCTTACCTATTCCAATGACTAAAGAAAAGGGAAAAATGCCGACCTTAAGTGCTGACAAGGATGAGAAGCAACTGGAAATGCACATATTTTTTTTTGTGGGAATGCAAAAATGATACAGCAATTTTGGGAGTTTGGAAGTTCCTTAAAAAATTACAGATACACTTACTGTATAGCCCAGTACTTCCATACTTATTTATCCCAATGAAATGAAAACATTGTCTGCCCATGCACATTTATGGTCATTCAAAACTTGAAACAATTCACATGTCTTTCACCTGGTGACCGAATAAACAAACTGTGATACATCCATTCAGTGAATTACTGCTCAAAAATAAAATGAATGAACTACTGAACCAAACAACAAGATGAATAAATTCCTATATAATTCCGTTTATGTAACTTTCTAGAAAAGGAAAACCTATAGGGATCCAAAAGAGATCAGTCATTGCCAGGAACTAGGGGTAAAGGGAAGGGTTAACTATTAATGGGCATGGGGGAAATTTTTGGTGATTAAAATGATCTATATCTTGATTTTGATGGTAGATACATAATTGTATACATTTGTCAAAAGCCATAGACACACTATAAGGTAAATTCTAATGCATCTAAATCTTGCCTCAATTTTTAAATAGTCTTATTAGCAAATGGTTTCTCAGAGTTAAGAAAAAATAATAGGGACACCTGGATGGCTCAGTTGGTTAAGTGTCTGCCTTTGGCTCAGGTCATGATCTAAGGGTTGTGAGATTGAGCCCCATATAGGGCTTTGCACTGGTCATCAGCCAGCTTTTTATTTTATTTATTTATTTATTTATTTATTTATTTATTTATTTATTTAATAAATTTATTTTTTATTGGTGTTCAATTTACCAACATACAGAATAACACCCAGTGCTCATCCTGTCAAGTGCCCCCCTCCCTCAGTGCCCTTCACCCATTTACCCCCACCCCCCGCCCTCCTCCCCTTCCACCACCCCTAGTTCGTTTCCCAGAGTTAGGAGTCTTTATGTTCTGTCTCCCTTTCTGATATTTCCCACACATTTCTTCTCCCTTCCCTTATATTCCCTTTCACTATTATTTATATTCCCCAAATGAATGAGAACATACAATGTTTGTCCTTCTCCGATTGACTTACTTCACTCAGCATAATACCCTCCAGGTCCATCCATGTCGAAGCAAATGGTGGGTATTTGTCGTTTCTAATGGCTGAGTAATATTCCATTGTATACATAAACCACAGCTTCTTTATCCATTCATCTTTCGTTGGACACCGAGGCTCCTTCCACAGTTTGGCTATTGTGGCCATTGCTGCTATAAACATCGGGGTGCAGGTGTCCCGGCATTTCATTGCATCTGCATCTTTGGGGTAAATCCCCAGCAGTGCAATTGCTGGGTCGTACAGCAGATCTATTTTTAACTCTTTGAGGAACCTCCACACAGTTTTCCAGAGTGGCTGCATCAGTTCATATTCCCACCAGCAGTGTAAGAGGGTTCCCTTTTCTCTGCATCCTCTCCAACATTTGTGGTTTCCTGCCTTGTTAATTTGCCCCATTCTCACTGGTGTGAGGTGGTATCTCATTGTGGTTTTGATTTGTATTTCCCTGATGGCAAGTGATGCAGAGCATTTTCTCATGTGCATGTTGGCCATGTCTATGTCTTCCTCTGTGACATTTCTCTTCATGTCTTTTGCCCATTTCATGATTGGATTGTTTGTTTCTTTGCTGTTGAGTTTAATAAGTTCTTTATAGATCTTGGAAACTAGCCCTTTATCTGATATGTCATTTGCAAATATCTTCTCCCATTCTGTAGGTTGTCTTTTAGTTTTGTTGACTGTATCCTTTGCTGTGCAAAAGCTTCTTATCTTGATGAAGTCCCAATAGTTCATTTTTGCTTTTGTTTCTCTTGCTTTCATGGATATATCTTGCAAGAAGTTGCTGTGGCCAAGTTCAAAAAAAGTGTTGCCTGTGTTCTCCTCTAGGATTTTGAATATTAGTTGACAATAGAGTTGAGGGTCCACTTCTGGATTCTCTATTCTGTTCCATTGATTTATGTGTCTGTTTCTGTGCCAGTACCACACTGTCTTGATGACCACAGCTTGTAGTACAACCTGATATCTGGCATTGTGATGCCCCCAGCTATGGTTTTCTTTTTTAATATTCCCCTGGCTATTTGGGGTCTTTTCTGATTCCACACAAATCTTAAGATGTTTTGTTTCAACTCTCTGAAGAAAATCCATGGTATTTTGATAGGGATTGCATTATTATTTTTTTAATAATACATTTTCTTTTGTTTTTAAGATTTTATTTATTTATTTATGAGAGACACAGAGAGAGAGGCAGAGACAAACAGGCAGGGAGAGAAGCAGACTCCATGCAGGGAGCCCAATGTGGGACTCGATCCCTGGACCCAGGAACCTCTTCCTCTGCCCGAGCCCCTCCGAGCTGCTCCGGGTCCCCCGTGCGCGCTGCAGCCCTTAGGGAGCTCGGCGCACTGTCCCGGGGCGCAGGTGCCTGTACTGTCCCGGGGAGCCCGAGGGCATCCCCGCCCTCCTGGGTCCTGCTCCACCTCCCCGCGAGCCCCTTTCCGCCCGGGAAGGTCGGTGCAGCTCCTGCGTCTCCGGGACGGGGCTCTCCTGTCCTGGGGACACTCGCCCCGGCCTAGCCCGGCTCCTCGCGGGGCCCCTCCCCCTTGGAGGCCTTTTGTGTCTTTATTTATTTCTTTTTCCCTCGTCTTCCTACCTTGATAGAAGCATGAACTCTTCTCACTGTAGCATTCCAGCTGTTCTCTCTTTAAATCTCAGGCCAAATTCGTAGATTTTCAGGATGATTTGAAGGTTATCTAGGTAATTTGGTGGGGACAGGTGATTTGGGGACCCTCCTCTTCCGCCATCTTGCCCCTCCTCTCCTCAGCCTGCTTTTTAAATATTTTATATTTTTTTCACTTATTTGACACACACACACACACACACACACACACACACACACACACAGAACAAATAGGGGGAGTGGGAGAGGGAGAAGCAGGCTCCCCACTGAGCAAGGAACCCAATGCAGGGCTCCATCCCAGGACCCTGGGAGCATGACCTGAGCCAAATGCAGACACTTAACTCACTGAGCCACCCAGGTATCTGCAGCCTGCTTAGGACTCTCTCTCCTTCTCCTTCTGCCCCTCTCCACCTCGCATGTACTCTCTATCTCTCAATCTAAAAAAAAAAAAAAAAAAAAGTATTAAAGTTCTTTCCTATGAAGCCTTGTCTACTCGTCTATACCCAACTTATACTAGCATTCGTTTTCCCAGACACATAGCTCTCCTCGTTCCATGACTTAGTGAAGAATTTCTGTTCATCAGTCATACCATTTGTCTTCAAGCATTTGAACAATCTGTTTTGTTTTGTTTGTTTGTTTTGTTTGCCTGGAGAGTATAAATAAACATGAATATGGCACAAGGCCAGTATTGATAGTAATCAAATTAGGTAGTTTTCCTTCTGGAAATGTTTAAAAGTTCCCAGAAAATACCCTCCCTTACCAGGCCAAATAGCTCCCTTGGCAATGCAAGAGTTCCCAGTTGTTTAATTTGTCCAAGAAAGGAAATCAAAGTGAGAAAGAAACATGGCAGATGATTGACAGAATGGAAACTAGATATTCCTTGGGAAATGTATGCACTCTACCCAGCATGTCAGTTGTAAATTCTTGACTTTGTAGAGTTAACATTCACAGTTTCAGTGACCTGAGGTGTTTCCCTGCCAATGCAACCATAATTCATAAATTTATTTTATTGAGTAGACCATCCCATCAGTTTGTTAGCATTAGTCATTATCAAGAGAAGTAACTACTTACTTGACCATTCTACATATACATCTGAAATAGCCATTTGTTTCCTATTCTTTGTCACAAAATGCATTTAATTTTTTTAAATTTATTTGTTTTAGAGAAAGATAGAGAGGCTATACGCAGGGGGAGGGGCAAGGAGAAGGAGAAAGAATCTGAAGCAGACTCCCTGCTGAAGGCAGAGTCCAACAACGGGCACAATCCCACAACCAGGAGATTGTGACCTGAGCCAAAACCAAGAGTTGGACACTTAACCACCTGAACCACCCAGGCATTCAACAAATACTTTTAATTTTGAAGAGAAATTTTATAATATAGCAGTAAAAATAGGAAATGAAAGTTATATCCCTACCAATAGTGCATAAGTTACTTATTTCACAACCAGAAGTTTATACTTTTGACCTCCTTCACTCATTTTGTTCATTTCCTCCCACTTCTCACTCTGGCAACCACTTATCTATTCTCTGTATCTAGGAGCTTTTTATTTTATTTTTTTTTAGATTCCATGTATAAGTGAGATCATTTGGTATTTGTCCTTCTCCATCTGAATTGCTTCACTTAGCAGAATGTTCTCAAGGCCCATTCATGTTGTTGCAAATGTCAAGACTTCATCCTTTTCTATGGCTAAATAATATTCCATTGTATATATAATAATATATGTATATAATAGCATATATAATAATATATTGCATTTTGTTTGTAACATTTATGTTAGTTATACATTTTATATAATAATAAACAAATATTAATTTATATTTTATAAAATATATAATACTGTTATATAATATATATAAAACATGTCATATTTTCTTTATCCATTTATCTTCTCAAATTTTTGTTTAATTCAGATAAATAAGTAAAATTGCTGGATCATATGGTAGTTCTATTATTAATTATTTGGAGGAGCTTTCATACTATTTTCCATAATGACTGTACCAATTTACATGCTTACCAAGGGTGTGTAAGGGTTCTGTTTTTTTCACATTCTTTCCAACACTTATTATTTCTTGTTTGTTTGTTTTGAGAATCACCATTCTAACAAATGTGAGATGATAACTCATGATGGTTTGGATTTATATTTCTCTGATGATTAGCGATATTGAGCAACTTTTTATGTACCTCTTAGCCATCTCTAAGTCTTTGGAAAAATATCTATTCAGATATTCCGCCCATTTTTTAACCAGATTGGTTTTTTGTTTTGGTTTGGGTTTTTTGTAGATTTTCTTTGTTTTTTGTTTGTTTGTTTTGTTTTGCTATTGGGTTATATGGGTTCTTAATATATTTTGGATATTAACCCCTTATGATATGCAAATATTTTCTCCCATTTAGTAGGTTGCCTTTTCATTTTGTTGATGGTATACATTGCTCTGCAGAAGCTTTTTAGTTTGATGCAGTCCCATTTGTTTATTTTGGCTTTTGTTTCCAAATCAAAAAAAAAAAAAAAATCACTGCCAAGACTAAGGGCAAGGAGCTTACTGTCTACGACAGTAAAAATGTAGGTTTCCTGTATGCTACTAGGTGTTTCTCAAGATGGAAACATCAACTTCCCTCTGTTCTGTGAGATCCTCCAAGTCACAAGATTAGGGAGGCACAGCAGCAATCAATCTTGAGTTAAGAGTGGTATATTTAGGATTAGATGCAAGCAGAGCCAGAATGCATAAGCAGGTGGTATGATTCCATGTCTTATACTATTTACTGTTGCATGGATCCTTCTCCTTCAGCTTACATTTATGTCCTATGTGAGAGTTTAATGACCAGCTAACATAAAGGAGAAGTCCAGACTTATTTTCTGGACAGATTGACTTTGTATGTTTGTATGAATCAAAAACTGATGGCTGCTACCCTAAACCTTGCTCTGGTATTTTCCTGAAAGAGCAATGTAGAAGGAGGGAAAAGTCCTTCCAGTTAGAAGATCTCAGGGCAGTATACTTGGTCAGCCACTTTGTGTGGACAAAGAAATGGCCCAAAATAAGAATGTCCAAAATCTCATGGTCAGCAGAAAATAGGCTGGATAGCTGGTGAGAGGCCTTGAAAGAGAAATGTTGAAAGATCAAAATCATAAAGGTCTAGGGGAACAACCACGTGGATAGACAAATGGGAGTAGGTGCAACATGTAAAGATCTTTGCATCATGAATTAACTCACATCAGAAGGCATCAACTACTAAAAAATCACAAAACATCTGAGTGGACAGAATGGGCCACTCTATTGTTGGCATGATAGGCTCATGATCAGCAATGGAGGTAGGAATGAAGCCTATAATGGGCTTAATAGCATAGGCTACAACTCACCAAGACTGATCTAGTTACTGCCACTGCTGAATGGCTCAAACCAGCAACAAAGATCAGGCCTGCCTCACTAATATGGCACAATTCTTTGAGGAGACCAGCCAGCCATTTGATGACAAGGTGACTTGATTGGGCACTTTCTATCCTGAAAGGGGCAGAGATTCATCTTGACTGGGACTAACTGGAATTAGGGAGAGTTTTGTCTTTTCTGTCCTTAGGTCCTTAGCCAGCACAATGTCCATGGGCTTACTAAGTACTAAAAACACATATACAGAATCCCTCGAGATATCACCTCAGACCAAGGGGCCTATTTTATAGCTAAGGAAGTCTGGAAGTGGTCAAATGATCATGGTTTCTACAGTGAAGCTTCATACACTGCAACCACCCAGAAGTTCCTGACTTGAGAGGTCACTGAAATAATCTCTGAAAAACATTGCTCGGGCAATGTCTAAAGATGATAGTAAGAGTATTGGGCACCATCCTTCAGAACGTGGTAGTCACCATAAATTAAGTAGGCTGACCTCAATAGGCAGGATTCATGGGTCTGGGAACCATGATGTGCATGTAGGGGTGGCCCCATGGAATATCACTCCCACTGATGTATTTGGGGTAGTGTTCCATCCCTACATTTTAGGCCTTGTGCATTTAGAGGACCTGGCTCTAGATGGTGATAACTTCCTCTAGAAAATTTGATAAAGTCTCATTGAAATTTAAGCTATGACTACCACTCAGGCATTTGTATCAAAAACCAACAAGTAAGGAAAGGAGTTATGAGGTTGGAGGGTGTACTTGTCTCTTATCCTCAGCAGGTGCTAGGTAAGCATATATCTGGCACACACAGGTAATACTGGAGTACCTCCAGTAAATGAATAAGTGCAACAGCCATAGCTTCAGAAGGGCATGTTAACCTGTGGCTCGGGAGCTTGGTGCACATACCAGGCAAGTCATTTAAACAAGAAAAGATGCTGAGTGTGAGGGAAATATAAAAAGATAGTAGAGGAAGTAAGTGATGAGCTTAAGTTTTCATTCTAAGACAAATATTAGTGTTGGAGGCTATAGTGTTTACCACTAACCCATGAAATAAGAATAAGCCAAATACTGAAATATTTGGAGGAAATTATCTTAAGGGGTAAGGGGTGCTCTGTCTACATTCCTTCATCACTGAGGCACTCAACTCCCAGCTATTGTGAATATCAGCTGCTTCATTCACTAGTAATTGCTCTCAGCATCAAGGAACTGCTTATCCTAAGGTTGCATTCCTTCCTGGCAATGGCTAGAAGCCAATGATTGCTTTGTGTGTAGATACAAAGGCTGGAGTCCTCCCTTCAACTTAAGACAACTCTGAAGGGCTAATCTAGCTTTAGAGTTACCTCCCCCCAACCAACCTGTAAGTTCTACTGAGGTCTTAGGCACAACCACATTGCAGGTCAGCTTCTCCCCATTCCCACTTCCCATTTTCATATAGAATTTCTCCACAAACCTTCACTCAATTCTCCATCTCAAAGTCTGTTCCAAGAATACATTCTAAAATTACAGGTTGAATCACAGCTTACATGGTTAATCATTAATCTCAGTAAAAACTTGGTTTTGATGTGCCACCTAATCAAATCAACATATCAGTGATGAAGTTCACAGGAAGCAATAAAGATGCAGAAGATAACTGAGTTTGTCAAAATGAACATTGGCAATTCTGATCATGTCTAACAGTACCATCTGATACCAACAGTCTGAAATCTGTTGGGACCAATGACTCAAAATAAACAAACTGGCAACTTTCCCATGGATTTATTTAAGTGCCATTTTTCTTTGCATATCTATACAGAATTTTGAAAATTTAATATAGTATATGTACTTGCTGCTTTGTTTAAAGTTCAGTGAGAAAGTAGCTGCTTTCTGTAAAAATTTATTCACCTTTATTCCAAAATCAGATCAAGTAAGCAGTAGATTAATTAGGAAAACATTGGTATTTCCCAGGAAACAATTCAGATTGAATATAGGTTGAAGACAAAGTCTGGATACTTGCCTTCATGCCAAACTTCAGTGTGAAATTTAATGTGATCAAAGCACTGAAAAGAAATTTGGAAGCAATGAAGTAGAATTCTCTACCTACCAATAGAGAATCCAGAGTTCCATGGAATTTGTGATAGACTCTCCATGGATCTTAAAAGAGAAATCAAGGGACTTGGTACATGTCTTGTCACAGGAAATAATGGATTGCAATTATAGTACAAAAGGATTCTTAGAGCATCATGACAAATAGGGTTTCTGAGAACAAGTTTTAAACTTGAAGGGGGCACAGATTTATTAGATTGAAACTGGAAGTTAGCCTCTTAGAAGAGATATCTGTTTGAATGAGATCTGTTGACATCAGTGTGCAAAATGAAAATCCAGGAGCATTTTATTGGTTTCATAACATTGGACAAGACTCGGGGTCAGGAAATTTCCTAAGTCATCTTGTCAGGGCTGACAAGTCTAAAATTGACATCCAAATCTCACAGGAGGCAAACCGGGACAAAGATAAAAACCTAATGGAAATTATAGGCAAATTTCATTCTCTAATCATAAACTTTTCTTCCATGTAGAATTACACTGCTGCAAAACCATGTAGGTATGATGCCTCATTTTCATTTACACTAAAGTGACTGGGCCTTCTCAGAACTTATCTAAGAAGGGGGAAAGCAAAACAAAACAAAACAAAAAAACACTTCCTTTCTTCCATTTCCTACAGAGCATTTGTGACAACAAAAATCCTCACAGTATAAATTATATCATTCTTATATCAATTAAGATGCCATTGGCTGCAAATAAATTATCTAATTCAAGTTGGCATAAGAAAAAAGAAAATATATTCATATCATCAACAAGAAGTCTGGGGCAGGGCAATCCCAATGTTAATTCAACTCATTGCTGTCAGAGCTATGGTGATAGCGTCTTCATTGCAATTACTTGGCTATCCATCATTCTTTTCTACCTTTCTTAGATTTGATGAGATATTACTCCAAGGGCTGCAAGATAGCTCTGTTTAGCTCAAGCCCTCGTGTAGCAAAATTTAAGTCAGGAATTAGTTCCTCCATTGTGTCTCTATTCAAGAATCAGGAAAACTTTCTGAGAAGCTTCCTCTATGCACTTCCTCTTATATGTCATAGACCAGGGTTATATCACTTGTCCATGCCTAGAGACATGATTGGAATTGGAAGTAGAATGATCATGGTTGGTCTGGACTACATAAGTTTTGAGTCTTGGAAAGAGCCAGAAAGCCTAGGAAATACTGGCACCTACCAATATCAGGTACCATCAGCATGAAATTCGTGGTGTTTTTATAATAGTTTTTGAATATGAAAAAAAAAAGAATTCTGCCACAGTCTTCAAATTTAGGGTTATAGGCTGAATTGTGTTCTTCTAAAATTGATATGTTGAAGTCCTAACCGCTAGCATCTCAGGATGTGACCGTATTTGAAGAAGGGGTCTTTAGAGAAGTAATTAAAGTTAAATGAGATTAGGGTGTGCTCTACACCAATATGACTGACATCCTTGTAAGATGAGGAAATTAGGACGCACATATAGGGGGAAAACCACATGAAGACAGGAAGCTGATCACCCAAAAGCCAAGCAGAATGGCCTCAGAAGAAATCAGCCCTGCTGGCACCTTGATCTTAGACTCTTATTCTCCAACACTGTGACAAAGTAAATTTTTATTGTTTAAGCCACTCGGTCTGTGATACTTTGTTATGGCAGCTTTAGCAAACTAACACAATTGGTACCCTGGTTAGAGTCCTACTGCTTTCTCTCCTTGCCTTGATCCTATGAAATCATAATAATATTAAGCATTGGTTACATAAGAGTTAATTTTACTTCGTTTTCTCATTTTTCACATGGGATGGTAAATACTGTTCTCTCCCCAATTAGTCTCAGAGCCAGAACATTCAAAGTAGTTTTATGGGAAATATAGTAATGAGTTGTTCTAACTTTAAATGGCTTAAATTTTAACTTGGCACAATGCCAAAATTTCCTGCCTTTATGCATATAAGAATAGAGGATTAGGAATTCAAAGTACATTCATAGAGTGTGTGGTGTGAGCTTTTTCTATTATTTCCGAATTTGAGCTGAATAGCCAAAGCTAAAGACAATGAATATTGATTTTGCTAGGACTACACTTTTCACCTAATTTATATTTTTATAATTTTTGAATTGAAGTACATCGCACACATAGGAAAGTATACAAATCATAAAGGTACATATTGATACCACGTGAGCATACGTGGGTAGGTATGTTCTTGCATACTCATTCAGCTGAAGAAGATTTTTAACACCTTAGGAATCCTGGAGTCCTCTTCCAGCTTTACCCAGTACCCAAGTGTAACCACTACATTGATATCTAACACTAGAAATTATATTTAGATATTTCAATTTAATATCAATGTAATCCTACAGTATATGTTTTTCTAATTCCTTTTTTTCTAAATGTATATGCAATTTTCTATTATGAAAATACCTCACAAAGAATTTATCCCTCCTAATATAGGTGAACTTAGGGCTATTTTATCTTATTTTATTTTATTTTATTTTTTAACTTAGGGCTATTTTAAACAGTGGTAGTATAATAATTCTGGTAAAAATATTTTAGTGAAATGTGAATAAATTTCTATTGGAGATATATCCAAAATAAAAATGCTGGGCCATAGGTTATACACTCAGCTTCAGTAAATACTGTCAAACAATTTTCCAAAGTATACCAATTTACACTCCTGCCAGTGTTATGAGAGTTTGAGTTGCCGCACATCTTAACCAGCTCTTAACATCTTCTTTCTTCTCTTGAAACATTCTTATGGTGCATAATTGTTAGCATTACAGTTTTAGTTTGCATTTCTTTAATGACTAATTAAGTCAATCATTCTTTCTTATGTTCATTGGCAATTAGATATACACTTTTGAGAAGTATTTCTTGAATTTTATTTTTTCAAAATTGTAGTGGATTGCCTGTATTTCCTTATTTCTTCATAGATTTGTTGTTTTATTTTGTTTTTGTCATATTTTTGATATGATTTTTTGTTGAGTGCATGTGCTGTAAATTTTTTTTTTCTTACATTCTATACCTTCTATTTTCATCCTCTTAATATTGCTTTTTTGAGAAGAAAACTCTTTATTTTGATATGGTACATTCTTCTTTCCTTTTTGATTAGACTACATTTTATCTTTACTTCAAGGTCATAAAGATGTTCTGTTTGTTTTTTACTAAATGCTTAATCGTTTTACTTTCCATATTTATTATCTGCAGTCCATTTGAAGTTAAATTTTGTGTATGCTGTGAATAAAGATCATGATCCACTTTGTTTATATATGAGTATACAGTTATCCTAGAACCATTTTTTTTAATAAGATTTTATTTATTTATTCATGAGAGACACACAGAGAGGCAGGCTCCATGCAGGGAGCCCAATGTGGGACTCAATTCCGGGACTCCAGGATCAGGCCCTGGGCCGAAGGCAAGCACTAAACCACTGAGCCACCCAGGGATTCTCCCAGAACCATTTACTGAATAAAAAATCCTTTCTGTACTCAATAATATCAGTTTTGACATGAATTAAGCTACAATATTTGTGTGTCTGGACTCTATTCTGCTGCATTGGTCTGTTGGTCTGCCTATAATTCACAATATGCTGTTTTAATTGGAGTAGGTATATCCTATCATTGGTCTGAAGAGATAGTATTAGTGAATACTCCAGCTGTGTTCTATTTCTTCAAGATTTGTCTTAATTATTCCTGGCTGTTTCAATTCCTATGTAAGTGTTAGAATCAGCTTGTAAATTTTAAAACAAACAAACATTCATTTATTTATTTTTCTTAATTTGTCACAATAAAATGTAGATTTTTTTAAAGTTTTGTGAATCTTTTCTTAAATTTACTTCTTAAGTATTTAATATTTTGTAATTAAAAAAAAAAAAAAAACCCTCACAGGAGTGCCTGGGTGGCTCAGTCAGTTAAGCATCTGCCTTTGGCTCAGGTCATGATCCTGGGGTCCTGGGATAGAGCCCTGGGACAGGTGCCCTGCTGGGCAAGAGTCGGCTTGCCCCCCCTTCCTTTGCCTCTCCCCGTCGCAATGCCCCTCTGCATGCTCACTCACACACTTTCTCTCTCAAATAAATAAACAGAATCTTAAAAAAAAAAAAAAAAACTTACTTTATTAAGTTTTTTAACTTCCTAATTTGCATAGGAGAAAAGCGCATCAATTTTAAAGATATAGCTTAATATGTTTTGATGAATATTTATATACTTATGTAACCACCATTACAGTGGTATCAAACAAACAAGGTTATCTTGCCACCTTTCCTATTCAGTCCTTAACCCTATTTCTATACCCAGGGTATGGACTGATCTGCTTTTTGTCACTATGGATTATAACTATCTTCTTGGGGATCCCTGGGTGGCTTGGCGGTTTAGCGCCTGCCTTTGGCTCAGGGCATGAGCCTGGAGTTCCCGGATCGAGTCCCGCATCGGGCTCCCTGCATGGAGCTTGCTTCTCCCTCTGCCTGTGTCTCTGCTTCTCTCTCTCTCTCTCTCTTTGTGTCTCTCATGAATAAATAAATAAAATCTTTAAAATAAAAATAAAAATAAATAAAAAATAAATAAAATGGTCTTCTTTAGAGTATTATATAAATGGAATCAAGTAGTAAGTATTTATTTGTGTCTGGATTCTTTTGTTTTGCATTTGTGAGATTTGTCCATGCTATTGCAATAGTTCATTTCATGTTTTTTGCAGTATTACATTAAATGTAAATATCACAATGTGTTCATCCAATCACCTGTTGATTGACTTTATGTCCAAGTTTTGGTTCTTACAGACAAAGGTGTTATGAATATACAACTATATGTCTTTTATATATAAAAGTTTACATTTCTCTTGGATAAATACTATGAGTGGAGTGCCTGAGTCATATGGTAAATTTATATTTATCTTTATATGAAACTAACAAACTTTTTCTTATGTAGCTGTACCATTTTGTGCCATTTTCTATAACCAGTAGTGGTTGGGAATCCATGCTGCTCCACATCCTCATCAACACTTGGCATACCAATCTTTTTTTAAACTATTCTAGTAGGTACATAGTGTTATCTCACTGTAGTTTTAAGTTATATTTTTCTGATAATTGGTGACGTTGAGCATAGAATTGATGTGTATTAGTCATTTGTGTAACTTTGTGATATTTTTTAAGATTTATTTATTTATTTATTTTTATTTATGATAGACACAGAGAGAGAGAGGTAGAGACACAGGCAGAGGGAGAAGCAGGCTCCATGCTGGGAGCCCGACCCGGGACTCGATCCCAGGACTCCAGGATCGCGCCCTGGGCCAAAGGCAGGCGCGAAATCGCTGAGCCACCCAGGGATACCCACTTTGTGATGTTTTTATTCAAAAGTTTTTCCCAAGTTGGGGGGGGTCATTCTTTTATAGAAATGTATAATTTTACTATATATGTGTTCTAAAAATATTTTTCCAAGTCTGCAAGTTATCTCTTCATTTTCTATATGATGTTTTTGTAAACCACAGTTTTGAATTTAATATAGTATTACTTTTATTTTGTAGTTCAATCTTTTGATATCTAAAATACCTTGGTCTATCTCCTATATTTTCTTCTAAAAGTCTTATTTTTTCATTTTTAGACATATGTAAATAATACAGTTTAAGTCAGTTTTGGCATATGTTTAAAGGTAAGGGTAGAAGTTCATTTATTTTACATATAGATATCCAGTTTTATTTAGCACCTTTTGTTGAACACATTTACTTTTTCCATTGAATGACTTTAGAACTTTAGTTGGCCTTCAACTGATGTAAGTGTGGGTCTGTTTTTAGACCACTGTCTCTTGATTATTGCTTTCCAAAGTAAGCTTTGAAACCAGGTAGTGTAAGTCCTCCAACTTTGTTGTATTTCAGAATTATTTTGGCTATTCTAGATCCTTTGAATTTCCATAAAAATTTCAGAGTTAGCTTTTTGGTCTTTATTTTTAACAAGTTGGTTATAATTCTGATTGGGGCTACTTTGAGGAAAACTGGCATCTTAAAAATATTTATTCTTTTGATTCACAAATATGGTATCACCTCATTTATTTAGGTCTTCTTTAATTTCTCTCAACAGTATTTTGTTCTTTTCAGTGTGTGTGTCATGCACAAAATGTATCCCTAAGTATTTCAGGGGTATTTTTGATGTTATTATTTATTAATGGCAATTTTTAGATAAATTTACATTTTTTTTAATTACATAGAAATGCAGTTGATTTTTTTGTACACTGACTTTATATCCTACAATCCTACCAAGCTCACTTAAGCATTCTAGTAACTTCTTTATGGATCTCTTAGAATTTTCTAAATAAACAATCATGCTGCTAATCATGCTGTTAATAATCAACAATTCAAGATAGTTTTATTTCCTCTGTTTTAATGATAAATCATTTTACTTTTTTTTCTCTTTCATGCTGCTTGTCTCAGTCTGCTCTCTAGTTATTTATATTTTACTTTCTGTGTTTTTCTCTTCTTTTATACCTTATTTCCTGTCTGCTTTCCAAGTATTTGTGGTATTCCATTCCTTCCCCTCTATTGTCTTTAGCTCTACCTTTGATAATTGCTATTTTGTTTTTACTGTACAGTTATTAGTAGTATTAAAATATGTTTCCTTATCACTAACTCAAGTTATTATTATAGCACTAGACAGATAATATAAGAACCTTGCAATACTACAATTCAGTTTTACTGTGTGTTGTGCTATTCTTATCTGTCTTAATTCTATATGTCTTGAATTCCACACTCTGATTTTTTTCTGTAGTCAATTGACTTAAAAGTATTTAAGAACGCAAAAATTATCTTTCATATTTACTCAAATAGTGATCATTTTCGGTGATATTCTTTTTTTTTTCCTGTAGATCCTTAATTTTATTAACTTGGAACTCCCTTCACCCAAAAATAAATTTTCTTTTTGCATTACTTATAGGATTGATCTGCTGGTAATAAATTTCCCCAGCTTTCACTTACTTTAAAAAATCCTTGTCTTCATTTTTGAAAGATACTTTTGTTAGATTTTGAATTCTGAGTTGATGGATTTTTTTTTTTTCTAAATCTGCAGTTTGAAGATATGGCCCTATTACCTTCTGGCCCCCATTATTTCTAAGGATAAGTCAATTGTTATTTTTATCCTTGTTCCTCTTATTGCAATGCACCTACTTTCCTTTAGTTGATTTACATTTTTTTCCTTGTCTTCAGTTTTCAGCATATTGACTTGATATACATAAATGTGTTTTCCTTTGAATTTATCCTGCTAAAATTCTGCTGAATCATCCAGATCTTTGAATTGATGGCTTTCATTAGTTTAGGAACGTCTTTACACAATATTTTTTTTTAATTATCTTTTCAGTCTCCTCTCTTTCTGACACTACAATTACATATATATTAGGATGATTTTGCTTTAGAGATTATTGGAACTCTACTATTCTGTTAATCTCAATGATTTTTAATTTCAGGTATTTTCTTTTTTTTATTTCTATGATTGCCAAATACATATTAATTAAAGTTTCCATTGTTCTACCAATTATATATATTTTCCTGTAAATGCTGTGACAAATGTAGCCTAATATTTTAGAGTCGTTGCTAATTTCAACATTTATATTGTCTGTTGTGCTATTTCTGTTGATAGATTTTTCTCTTAGCTATCAATCAAATTTTTCATCTCTTCACCTATTTAGTACTTTTTTAAATGTTATCATGTGCACCAGAGATGCTACTTGGTTGAAACTCTTGATTATGCTGTTTTTGGGTTTTTTTTTGTAGTTTTTTTTTTTTTTGTCATTTATTGTTTGCTTACTAATCAGATAAATAACCAGCAGAGAACCTCAACTTTCTGGAATCTTCATTTCAATCTCTGTTAAAATGTGTCATTTTTAAATTTTGCCTTTATTTATTTTCTTTTATTTTCTTTTTTTTATTGGAGTTCAATTTGCCAACATATAGCATAACACCTAGTGCTCATCCCACCAAGTGCCCCCCTCAGTGCCCATCACCCAGTCACCCCAATCCCCCACCTACTTCCCCTTCCACTACTCCCTGTTCATTTCCCAGAGTTAGGTGTCTCTCGTGTTTTGTCACCCTCTCTGATATTTTCACTCATTTTCTCTCCTTTTCCTTTATTCCCTTTCATTAAATTTTGCCTTTAAACCTGGGGCAAATCTCTTAGTATTTAGAAATAATATTGACTTCTAAATCATGAAAATCCAACTTATTTACCAAGCCCTTCTAACCTGACGAAGCCTGAACTTCACACTCTGTCTTCTTTCCCTGGGTAGCTGCTGAAATCTCACATCAAGTATTTCCATTTTCCAGCTATTGTTTACCTTGGGATAATTGGAGTCTTTGGTGCATGCAGAGTTGAGGTGTGATCTAAGGATTTAATTTTATTTATTTATTTATTTATTTATTTTTTATTTATGATAGTCACAGAGAGAGAGAGAGAGGCAGAGACACAGGCAGAGGGAGAAGCAGGCTCCATGTACCAGGAGCCCGATGTGGGATTCGATCCCGGGTCTCCAGGATCGCGCCCTGAGCCAAAGGCAGGCGCCAAACTGCTGCGCCACCCAGGGATCTCTGATCTAAGGATTTAGAGAGAATTTATGTGCTTATTTTAGGACCCTCCTCTATTTGTGGCCACTTTCAATTTTCTTCTTTTGACTTACCAGTTCCTAGGATTAGGAGATTTTCACCACATCTCAAACCTGTTCTCTCTACTCCCTGTTTCCCTACTCATGTTGTAATTTCTTTCCATTGCTGCATTATCTTGTCTTGTCATGGTTACGCTGCTTTCTGAACTCTATTTTTTTTAAGTCTCTGAAAGTCTCAAAAGTCTTCAGTCTTTTGTGGGGCTTGCCAATGACACTACTGGATTCAGATATTTATTTCCCCATTTTCATATAAATCAAAGTGTGTGTATTTGCTGTCTTCTATTATAGTGTAGGCAAGAGTAATGGGAGGTTTTCTATTCTCTCCCTATTGATTAGTATGTGTTATAGGAGGATGTATGGAGAGATTAAAATATATGCAGCTATTTTTTACACTATATAAACATAGAATTATATTTATAAAATACTTGAATGTCCAAAAAGTGAATAGAAAAAGAGAAATCATTATCTTCCCAAGATAAATGTCCAGGGCATAGGGAAAGGAATTCTGATTGAAGGCAGCATTAACAAAAATTAATAGCCATATCCTGTCTAAACACTTTATCCAATCAATTTAATAAATGAATTACAGATGGATAACATGTTCGTTGTTGAGATAGGCACTTTAGGAAACAAGAAGTATAATAGCTATATTTTTCTGCCAATACTTTACCAACGAAGGCACTTTTATGCCACTGGGTCCAATTCAGGCAAGTTCTAAGAATCTAGACAACATGAGAAGGCACAGAACTTTTTTATATTTATTTTTTATTGGTGTTCAATTTGCCAACATATAGAATAACACCCAGTGCTCATCCCATCAAGTGCCCACCTCAGTGCCTGTCACCCAGTCACTCCCACCCCACGCCCATCTCCCCTTCCACCACCCCTAGTACGTTTCCCAGAGTTAGGAGTCTTTCATGTTCTGTCTCCTTTTCTGATAAGAAAGCACAGAACTTCAAGAGTTTTATTTTCAGGACCTTTTTCACCTCTTTCACTTATTTTGAGAAAATGCCAATGTGGCTTTCTCCCTGCCCACACCCAGGTGAGGTACTTGCCCCAGATATGGAAGCTTCCAGGGTGAGTCTCTTTGCACTCTATGAAAACAGTACAAGATCACAGAGAAGGGCTTTAGGATGCAAAGAGCTGCCGTTATGGAGTGCCCATTTGTGGAACAAATGAGGGCGTGAATTTATGTTCAAAGATTGTCCAAAAATGAACAAAGGGATTCAGAAGCTGTGTGGATGAGTTCCTGATAATAGCACAACCAGAGCAGGCAGTGACAGCCTGGAGACCCCAACTAAAATGAAACTACAACATTTCCAATTAGAGAATCAGTATCGTGGTAAACCACAGTATCTGAGAGGGTTAAACGTACTGCCCAAGTGCCTAATCTTCTTTCTTTCTGTGAAGTAATGCATATGCCAGAAAATATTCATGAATACAGAAAAATTAACATATAAAAGCATAAAACATAGCTCCTACTTAGAGAAAACTACAAATTAGTTTTGGAGATAAGACATTTATACAAAGACAAGTACTAATATGAGTTAATAATTCAAAAGTTTAAGAAGTATGACTACAGGTCAAATAAAAGAAGTGATAGAAGTTATACATTCAGAGAAGATTTTATGAACTGACTCAAGTGGAGATTTTTCTCTTATTGTGGCTGTAGTCAGGCATCTATTCAACAGGTCTGGGGCTATTCAGAAGTATATATTAACTAAATTTTTTTATGGCCTAACTAAGTATTTCAGTCTAAAAGACCTCATAACCAATTAATTATGGCCAGAGATCCCTATGGTGAGAACATTTGTGCAATCATGGTAGAAACCCAGTAAGCTATATTAATTTTATTCTCTTTTACCAGAATCTCTTAGCAAAGAGAATAGCCACTGTGTTTCTTCCCAAAGATGTTCTTGCCCCTTTCACCAAAATTTTTCAACATCTTGGTGAAAACAGTATAATCTGGGTCTTTACACAGAAAGTGAGGGAGTGAGGATTAGGTTGTAGTCACAACTCATTAATCTATTTCAGCATTCCTATATCTGCAAAGTGTTTAACTTGGGGGAGGGGGGCGGATATTTAATTCCAGGTAGGTGCCTAGAATTCTCTTCTCCTTTATAGACAGAAATTCTATTTTATTTCTGCTGATAGTAATCTACAGTGGAAAAAAAAAAAAGAAAGAAGACTATATTTTTAACCTCATTACAACTGAAAGTGGCCAATAAAATATAAACAATAGTCACTGTGAAGGCTTATTAAGAAAACTGTTTAAGGAAAACTGACTAATATGTCAGTATTCCAGCTGTAGTTTACTCTGTGATTATTGAATGCCAAGGTTCAGGGGTCAGTCAAGAATTTGGGGAGAATTTATATACTGCTCTTGGGACTCCTTCCTATTCGTGGCTACCTTCAATTCTTCTTTTCATTTTTCAGTAACCAGTATTCTTATTCATCAGTTTTCATATCTGCTTTCCCTATCATAGTTTCCCTACTCATAGTATATTCCTCTCTTTCTACTGCTGAATTATTTTGTTTTGTCATGGTAAGGCTATTTTCTGAACTTCTATTTTTTTAATAGTCTCCAACTCAATCTCCAGTCTTTTGTAGAGTCATCTTATTGTTTTTATTCTCTTTTTCTCTTTTAGCCTAGGAGACTCAGCATTCATCTTAAACTAAGAATCCAAGATGGTTACTCACGTAGTTGTTACCTTGATGGAAAGACTGGAAGTATGAACTCAACTGGGACCTCTGTCTTATTGTATAGTCTCAGAATTCCAAAGGGAATGTACTAAGACATCCAAGCAGAAACTGCAAAATTTGTTATTATTTAGCCTCAGAATTGCAGAAGGTAATTTGTGTCGTATTACACTGGTTAATATGCCCAAAAAGCCAGTGCCAGCTCAAGGCAGGGAGGGATAAGACCTCATACTTTACATAGAGAATAGCAAAGAACTTATAGCCATCTTTACTACAGGTGGTTCTTTTTTTTTTTTTTTTTCATTTTTTCCAGAAATCTTTAAAAGGGTAAAATAGGGATCCCTGGGTGGCGCAGCAGTTTGGCGCCTGCCTTTGGCCCAGGGCGCGATCCTGGAGACCTGGGATCGAATCCCACGTCGGGCTCCCGGTGCATGGAGCCTGCTTCTCTCTCTGCCTGTGTCTCTGCCTCTCTCTCTCTCTCTCTCTCTCTGTGTGACTATCATAAATAAATAAAAATTAAAAAAAAAATAAAAGGGTAAAAATAACCCGCATACTATTAGTGGATATGAAAATTAACTTAGATAAAGGCAGAACAGGTCAAATTTTAGCCAAGAGTGAAAGAAGTCTCATTACAAAACAAAAACAAAAACAAAAACAAAAAACAGAAAGCAAGAATTTTAAACTCCCAATAGTTATTATTGTGAAGGCTTTGTCGACCTACAAGGGGAGATACAAACTTTTAAATAGCTAACGAACCTTTAGAACTCTTGAGCAAGTCAAACTTTTAAATACCTAACAAACCTCAGAATAAAATTAAGCAAGTCATATCCAAACTAAGAATAATGATGTACATCAAACGTTTCTCAAATCTCTGAACAGGAGCTCTTGAGTTTATCATAGTATGATCTTCAAGGACCATGGGGCCTCCATACATATACAGCAGGGGGCCCTCTGGCACTGAGATACCTAAGTCCTGTTGACCTTGTTCTGGTACTGTTCTACCAAAGTTCATACAGACATTCCAGCACAGAATCCACTTGGAAATTTTTGGGATTTTTTAAGGGAACTCTGATTAAATAGATCTCTCACCCCTTGACAGTATCTCAGGTTTTTTGTCGTTGTTTTTGCCGGGGGTGGGGTGGGGTGTGGTGGGGGTGAGGGTGGGGGCGAGTAAAGAGTGTTTGTTTATTTGTTTTGAAGAAGAAAGGTAAATAAAAATTGGAAAGAGAAAACTAGAATAGTAAACATTCCTTTTGTTTACTAGTTTTTCATTGCCTTTCTTCATTCCTGCTAAATGCAGTGTATACTTAGGGAAAATAAAATGTTGGTCCGCTATCTAAGAAACTTATTTTCCTGAGTGATTCTGAAAATAATACATATGCCATCTCTTGGGCCCCAATATGACAAACTGCATACTTTGTGAGACTGTAGTTAGCAGAAGAATCTGAGGCCATAGAATATTAATTCATGAATAAACACAACAAGATGCCCAGGAATCAAAATAATTGATTTTTGCTCTACTAACTTTATTCTCCTCACAGTATTCTTTGATCAAATATATGAAACATGACTCATTTAATTACCTAATATAAGGGATTTGAGCTTACATTTCTTCATTAGATTTTTAAAAAATTATTCTCTGTAACAATAGATTTTATTCTATTGCCTAAGGAATCAACCACTAATTAGTCTTTTTTTCCTCGCAATATATAACTACTTATAATTTAAAAAAAATCAATGCTCAAAATATTTTAAAAACTAATTACATTGAGTTTCTTTTATAATGTTTTTATTAAAAATATTTTCACTTGAGTTCCATTATTTCTTCAAGGCATTGGCTTTAATTGATATAATTTTAATAGTTTCTCACATGATGCATGTCACAGATTTATATTAACATACTGTCATCAACTAAATAAATAGCTTCTCCTTGGTATAGTTTCTCTATAGTTAAAATCACATTCATAAATGCACCTTTTTCAGAGTTTAGAATTAAGGTTTTTTTTTTTTTTAAATACTCAAATATAAGAAAAACAAATAGAAATATATGCAAATTTTTCAACAGTTTAGAATTTTACCAAAAAATCAATTATAAGAGAATTTATTATTTCCTAGACTTGGTTATGTGTTTTTCAACTGACCTAGATAAAAATTCTGGATGCTATTTACCACTAGTTTTCATTGCTTTCATTATTCAAAGTACAAATGTTCCTAGATTGTCATTAGGAAGAAGTCCTTAGTTCCTTAATACCCTCACAAACTCTGCCAACAGAGAAGATTAAATAGCAGAACAATGACATACAAAAGAAAGAGTTAAAAATGATATTTTAGACTCTGAAACATCACTTAAAACTTCTCTAGGAAAGTAGAATAAGAGCTTTAATAAAATTTTCCCTCCATTAATAAATCAGTATGTACCCCTTCTCTCTCTGTCTAGATAGAATAAACAGAATCCTTATTTATGTATAAAGAGTATCTTACTAAAGTATAGGGAATTTGTCCAGGAAGACAATTTATAGGTGGACTGCTTAGTTATAGTTCAGTTTGGTCTCACTTGGACAAATATGGCTAGTTATTTTCAACTTCCTTGCTTACATACTAGCTAGACAATTCATTCCATTACTCAACACAGGATATAGAAGGCTTATTACCGAGAATATTCTCTATAAACCTTGTGATATGAGAGCGAACAATAGAGTCCATGACCTCAGAATTTGCATATAGCATTTCCTAAAGAGAAGAAAATATTCTCCAAAAGAACCTGATACTCTAAACTTGACTTCTCATGGTCAGATTCCACTGACCTTGAATACAGGTCATCTCCCATTAACTAATGTTTGTTATTTTTTCATTAAAGCTTAGTTAGGTCTCTCAACCTCAGTTACTTTATTTTTCTCATATTTGACCAGAGTATACCTTTCATCATACACAGTCCACCTATCTATTTTTTGCTTCATACTTTTTGCTTCCAGGCTAACTTAAAGGTCAAATTGTGGCTTCAAGCTAGCTACTAATATCATTTAGGTACTTAAGTGTGTTTTTTTTTCTTTACCTTCCTAGTCTAAATTAGGTGGCCCTCCTCATCTGTTTATAATGCTTGTATTCCAAACAAAACTTAAGCTCCCTGAAACAAACATATGTTTTTGTTTATGACAAAAGGAATATAATGACAACTTGCATATAATATGAAAGATGGGATTTCTTCTGTACACCATCTAACATCATGAATCTTGTGATTGGCCAATTAAATAAGTGAAGAACTGGGACTACAAGAGGGTACTGTTTGTGAGTGGCTCATCTCTAGATTGTATGTATGTGGACTTGAATTAATAACAACCTCACACCCTTCCTTCCCCTTGCAAAAACAAACAAACAAACAAACAAACAAACAGCAAAAAGTCTCTATTCCTGAGAAACAACCTCCAACTTATTAGATCTATATGAGAAGGCTAAAAAAAGGATAAGGACAAAAATAATGTCATAGCTCTAATGTATCTAACAACCGAACTGGCTAGTCATAGCATGCACCCTCCCCACATATATGTTGTTAATGTTACTGATGCATTTTATTCAATATTTTCAGAAAAAATTATTTATCATAGCTTGTTTTCTTAATAATAAATTTATTTTTTATTAGTGTTCAATTTGCCAACATACAGAATAACACCCAGTGCTCATCCCGTCAAGTCAAGTGCCCCCCTCAGTGCCCATCACCCATTCACCCCCACCCCCCGCCCACCTCCCCTTCCACCCCCCCCCCTAGTTTGTTTCTCAGAGTTAGGAGTCTTTATGTTCTGTCTCCCTTTCTGATATTTCCTACCCATTTCTTCTCCCTTCCCTTCTATTCCTTGTATGAGAGACACAGCGGTGGCTGCCATTCTGCTAGGTGTTGCTGGGTTAACTTGTGTCTAGGCTTCTTCCTGATTCAGCCACCGGGACTTTAGGTGCTAGAACACAGTTTCTATGTAAAAATTACAGTCTTTTCAAAAGTACTAAAGTATATATATATATATATTCTTGACCCAAAGAGAATTTTTCTAATTTATAAGTTTCTTTCTCCCAGGAGATTTTACTAATTTTCCCATAAGATAATGATGGTTGGATCCTATAAAATTGAGCAGAAATTACTTCTGTCAGTATTATAATAAGGTAGTTAATATTGAGTATTTTTATGAGGTAAGAACTAAAAAACAAGTTCTGTTTGAAAACATTGGATGAAATATTAGTTTATATCATTGAAAAAAATAATTTATGGTTTATAGTGTAGAAATCTGTATCTATCAAGTTTCCTTAGCTACAGTTGGATATTCCATAAGCAGGACTGTCTACATAATTTATAGAATCAAGTGCAAGAGGAAAATGTTGGGCCCCTTGCTCAAAATTATTAAAAGTTTCAAGGCAGTGAGAGTTGACCATTAAACCAAGCTTAGGGTACTATGTGACTGCAGATTGCATGCCTTGGCTATAATTTAGAGTTTTTATATTGATTACCTTACTATATACACATAATTACAAAGAAAATTCCTTCATCTTCTAGAAGAATAGCACAAGCTATCAACATTTGCAAAGGAAGAAACTGTAGCACAGAAAAGCATGATCTAGCTAAATCTTCCCAGTCAGCAGAAGTACTCAGGCAATAACTTATGTGTCCTAACTCCAGTCTTGCTCTCTGTTTACTTTATCAGATTTCATCTCCAAATCGAACTCCAATTTCAACAAATGGCAAAGACATTTATGACCAATATACACTGCTTCCCCTCAGAACATCACCTCTGGAGTCAATTCTAGGAATTTAATTGTATGAGACAAACAACAACTGCTACTTTCGTGAATTACTTTTTTCCCCATTCAGAGTCCAAAACATTGCAGGATTGGGGAAATGAGAAAACTCATAAAGCAGCAGCTCTTTCCTATCCAGTGCAGCTGAGAGATACAATTAATAAAAATGGAGAGACTCCACAGCCTAGCAGCACCCAAAGTAATAACTCCTTTTATGAATATGAGACATAGGTCCCAGGGTGTCTGGAGGCAGGTTTCTGCTCTATTGATCACATTGTCAGACAACACATTTCATATCACTGAACATGTCCTATTTCGGAAGATGTGGGAAAGGGACACTGGAGGAAACATAAATGTCAGAAGAAGTAGAAATGCCTGCGAACCTCAGCACATGTTTCTTGGAGCAAAAAAGCCGATCTGGTTTGGGAAACCAGTCCCAGGAGTGATCAGAAATTAGAAAAGCATCCATAGCTGGTAAAGTACTTGAATATGCTAAGTATAGACAACATGGCATGAAAGACCAAGCTATTGCAAGTATTCATTTCCTAGGAACTACCAGGAAGCTATCAATTTCTCATTCTTTCACACATTTGGCAAATTCTTATACATAGCCACACTGATTCCTATGATATAAGTCATTCTGTCCATTGTATGCAGGTATAAATTCAATGCAGTTGTCAGGTTATTCTGTGTCCTATCTCCACAAATTTTTTCTCCCATTAATCTTATTGGCAAGTTAAAAGTCAAGAGATTTCATCCAATATTTATTAAAAGGGGAAGGATCCCTGATATGACAATGAAATTATTTTTAGTGATTGTCTTCTTAAACTTTTTAAAATCAGAAAGCTGCCTGATTCCTACACTCTCTTTCTAGTGCCCCTAACCTAGCTTTCACTCTGTTTTTGTAATCCCCAGCTGGACCCTCCATCCTTTTAACTGAAAAGTAGGAAAGGGCATTTGTTGGGGCATAAGCAATTCTAATCATTTAGAAAGGCTGTTCCAGGTGGAAACATTTCTTTGTCATTCAGACATCCTCTTAGTTTGACTAGGTCCCTTTTATTGAATCAGAAAATATATTGAATACCTACTAGCTGCTTGGTGTACATTATCTCTAGATATTTATAAACACTACACATGAAAATGCCATTCACCCTTCACAAGCTAAGTGGGATGGAGATAGATTTTGAACATAAAGATGTGAAGCAAGAGATGTAGTTTGCAGCTATGGGGATCAAGCAAGACAACCTAAATTGGTGGTACTCAATTTCTTGAAATGGGTGAAATTGCAGGTGGGACTCTCCTTATACATGGGGATTTAGAGAGTAAACTGCAGTTTCAAAATTTTCTTTTTTTTTTCTTTTGAATTAAATTAGGCAAAACATGTGTTCCCTTTAAAAAACATACTCTTCGGATACATCTATTTCAGAACAAGTATTACTCTATTGTGCAAACTTCTTTTCATCTCTCTCTCGAGTTTCACATTAATTGGTACTTTATTTGCTTAAAACCTAAATGTCAGTTAAGAAGAAATATACTCCAGTGCATAGATCTTGCCATTTAAATTCTAAGGTTCTTTTTTTTTCAGCCTTGGTAAAATTTTATCCAGGAAACAATAGATACATATGTACTTAAAAACAAGAACCATTAGAAAATGAAATAGGAAAGAGTGATTTAAGTTTTAGCGGCCCCTGACCTGACCTTTTTTTTTTTTTTTTTTTTTTTTTTTTTTTTTTTTTTTTTTTTAAGTTCCTGAAAGACTGTAGCAAGATAAAAGGATCACTGGCTCCTGGTCTCTTTGAGATAACGAGTGATGAAATTTAAAACACACACACACACACACACACACACACCTCCAAACAAGGTCAGTTAACACCATTCCCTTCCTTGACCCCAAGGTAAAAAATATGAATACTTTCAGTAATAATTTAGAAATCATCTTTATCTCCTCTGTGCCCCATCAATTGGGGTTTAACATCATGATTTTTTTAGATACCTATATTTGTGTATAATAGACATATAAACTTGTATTAGATGACAACTGATTTTTTTTAACCCCAGATAAAGAAAGAAGCAATCATTTTTAACTAAAACCCTTCTATGTTTTTTGATTGCGGTTCAACTTGCTACTGTTTAGGAAAAAAAAAAAAAAAGAAATTTCCATAGTGTTCTCAAATCTTACTGCTTTACAATTGTCATATACTCCATTAAAAAATCAAAAGATGAAGCAGTCAATCCAGTGATTACTTTCACATGGCTTTATTGGGAAGGGGTCAGAAAGAGGGATGATGGCAAAGAGAGGACCAATAGACAAGTAAATTAAATTTAAGCATTTTCTTTAAAAAGAGAGATTTTCAAGAAAAGGATAAAAGCACTGAAAGTCCATGAATCAAACCATAGCCAAAACTATGTTCTATCTGAAGTAGATTTTCTTTTTCCTTTTTTCTTTTTTTCTTTTTTTTTTTAAATAAAATATCTCCCCAAACCATCATTACTTTTTAATCCTCCACAGACTGAGCTTCATCTTCAGACCCGTTATCCCCAGATTTTTCAGGTGGATGGCTTGCAGAGGGCTTCTTTTCTGGAGAGCTATCTGGTTTCTCCTTTTCGTTGGGAGAAGGAGCCTTTTCCTTTGATACCTTTAAAGCTGTGGAGTGACCTACCTTCCCTTTGCCTCTCACAGGGGGTTTGGCCTCACTGTAGCCTTTGGCTTAGGTTTGGGCATTTTCTTTTATCTCAGGATTGGACTTCTTAGGGATCTTTTTGTTTTTCTTTTCTTTTTTTTTTTTGGAACTGCCATAGTCATTATCATCATAGTCTTCCATTAGGAAATCTTCATCACTGCTGGAATCTTTCTCTTGGAGTGGTGCTTCAACCTCCTCTTGTTCTTCACTGCCCTCATCTTTCATGAGCATCTCTCTCTCTCTGATTGGAAGCTGCTTTAGAGGCTGCTTGCCATTGCTGACACATATTTTGATGATCTTTTTATCTTCACTGTCTTCTGCTGAGTGAGAATCACCCTTCTTGGTCTCCACATCTTTTTCTTTAGAGTCCTCACTATCTTCCTGTGAATTCTTTCCAAATTGCCTCTTATTTTTGCTTCCTGGGAAAATGAGTGAATTTTCTTAGCTAGAGGGCCTGCATCTCTTCCATAATCTTCATCAGCATCATCAGATTCTTGAAATTCTGAAATATCAATGACCTTTCTATTTCTGACCTGCGGAGATCTGTTTGCTGTCAAAACAGAAAATGGTCAAGAAGACAACAAAGATCAGGATTCCACTCTATCCCTGGCACCCTACCAGCCCCCCTTTGGCTGGTGAGTGTACCTCAAGCTACTGGCTTTTCAAACTCTACTGCTTCTTGGTTCAGGGCCCCTTAATCAGATGAGGACTCCCAACCCCCCATCTCTTCAAAATACCATATCTCTCTTTATTAGGTTGTATACCTGTTGAAACAAAAAAATATGCTAATTGTTCTTTCATCCTCAGAACTTACCATATTGTATGGCAAATGAAATCCATAACAACAATTTTAATAATGTATTACATTATTGCATCACATCAGGTATTGTGTTAAATGCCTGGTGTTCATAATGCTGGTTCATCTTCATAATGATCCAATGATTTCAATATGTTAGTATTTTCATTTTAATAATGGGAAAATGTGGCTTATAATCACACACACTAAATTTAGGGTTTGGGTCCATAGACTAATCAAGGACCACAAATTGAAAGATTCAGTTTAACTTCCCTTCAATTTCAGCAAGCAGCCATCTGAATAGTGAGATATAAATAAAGACTCAGGCTCCTGTTAGGGCCCCTAGAAACAATCTTTAAGGTGTAGTACACACAAGCAGGTCAAATCATATATGCTTATTTGGAACAACAGCCTTTCCTGAATGGAGGAGCATGACCACTCATAACTGAGAGCAGGGAATTCTTCATCCCAACTCACCCAGATCAAAAATGCTTACTATCCAGGTTTTATGTAGCATGTTTTCTCCTGTGTCCAAGAACAGAAGAGGTATGGATGTGTATTTGCATCTTGTTTCCTTTAGATTCTTCCAACATATAGAAATCATACCTGGGCTTATTGAAGTTTTTTGGTTTTTGAATTACCACTTTAGTAGAAGGGACCAATCAGTGGCTGTATGACTTGTTTTGTTGTACTTTCTTCTGCAGTGGCTAGTGTGTTATTTTCTTATTCTTTTTTTCATACTTCAATCTGAAAAGGAAAGAAATTCTGCCTTTACCATCCTTTCTGTCTACTAATTGCTAACTACCTCCCCAAAAGGAGAAGAAGCTGAAGTCATTGGTCAGAGCTAAATAGTGAATGTAACATAAGATGCACCCAACCATTAGTGGTCCCTGGTTTCAGTTCTTTCAGCCAAATGCAGCATTCTCTTTTCTGTGTCTGGAAGTTATGAGGTAGGCACACGTTGGACAGGGTCCACCAGCCTCTTCTCACTTTCAGTTCCATCTCAGATTGGGGGAGGAGGGGTGTGTGTGAAGCATACTTTTCATTCTTGTTCATATGACTTATAGGATAAAGAGATTCAGAGTTGACTCCATAGATTCCAAAAAGATGTAGGACAATATACTTTGGCTTTCAGGCTAATATTTCCTGAAGAAAACAATGAAATCTAGAAAAGCCCTATGTTTGTTTGTATAATATTTTGTCTGACAATAAATAATGTTGGCCCTTTATTTTTCATGTACTTATTTTTTTTTTGTTTTGGTTTTTTGAACGTTATCAACCTGAAAAAGGTGGAATGATGAATGATGGGATTTTGGCACCAAAACACCTTAACATTTAAGGTGCATGCTTAACAACTATTTATTTCTTTTCTCTACTTTACAGTCCTCCAGAGATAGGATAAAAAGGTATCCCGTCAAAGAGGAGAGACTTTGAGGAGACAGAAGGAAATCCTCAATTCAAACTTTGGACAATGATGTTTCCTCTGGCTAAGCCACCTACTTTCTTTCCTTCCAGCTGAGTATGGCAGATATTGGTAGTTGTCCACCGATATTCATACTCTCCTTCCAGAGTCTTAGCTGAGCACATGGCCAATTAGGAGCCCTTGTGGCTAGATGACCAAGTTCTAAGCAGCAGTGGTTTATGTCCCACTTTTGGATCTTAATTATAGATGACTAAGTCTGCTTTCTCCTTGACCCTCTCCTCTTTGCCATTGACTGGCACATACACATCTGATGCAGTTGCAGATGCCAAGCATTCAGAAATGAAGATATATCTTGAGCATGACAGAGTTTTCCTAGTGGTTATGGGCTTATTTTTAACTATTTTGTGAAAGAATAGTAAGCTTCTGTAATTCTTAAGCCCTTGTCCCTTGGGTCTTTTGATTGCATTATTTTATAACATTTCCCAACTAATGCATGGTAAGGTGCTCCTCAGAAACATGGCTTACTCTCTTTCCCTATATTTTCTTTCCCATGAGTCCCTGATTATACAGATCCTTAGTTCATACCATAGTTTTCAATGTCTTTGGTCATGACATTTGTGAGCTAAATTACAGGGTTTTTTTTTTTTTTTCTTGATACAAAGAGATATGTATTTCTTCCTTTTTACTGGGTTCTTCTAAGCTGATGATGCCTTCTTTTCATTTTAGAATCAGATAGTCATATTATTTTTAGTCTTCTTATTTTTAATCCTTACCGAAAATAAATGAAAACTTTTGGATATTTATGAGCTCCCTTTTACAAATACAAGTACAGAAGGATGGATGATGCCTGACACTCCTCTATTAACAATTTCAACATGTTTTTGTTTTTCCTTTGTAATGCCTCCCTTCGCCAGCCTCTCCATAGTGAATGCATTTGCTCTTCTGGAACATTTTTCACTAAAAAGCATAATAAACATAACTCCAAAGAGCTGCTCAAAGGAAAAAATCCACAATATAAATTCCCATCCCTTGCAGAACCTGGAGAGTAAGATGGTATAATTCAGAGAATCAAGAATTTCAAATTATATAGATGTAGGTTCAAATAGTTTGCTATCTATGAATATTGGTTAAGTTTACCTCTTCAGACCTAAGTTTCTCATCTATGAAAGAGGATAGCAATAATTGCCTGATGC
Organism: Canis aureus; assembly: GCF_053574225.1. NCBI lineage: Eukaryota > Metazoa > Chordata > Mammalia > Carnivora > Canidae > Canis > Canis aureus. The sequence goes on along the minus strand of NC_135642.1, from coordinate 17,582,276 downwards.
AGGTTAAATGAGATAATACAGGTAATGTGTAGTTTGTAGAGTGAATAGCACATTGCTGACACATGGTAGCCACTAACTCACTGTTAATTCTTCTTGTCGTTAATGTTTTGATTCTTTTCTAAATTTATCTTCACAAGTAATTGACGGTCAGTGTATTTGGAAGCAGTGTCAGAAGCCAAGATGTTTGCCTGGTTTAGAGAGAGTGAATGTTTTGTCAAGCCATTGGGGCCTACTCCAAATTCACAAAAACAACACAAAATGCTTACTGAACTGTAGAACACTAATTATGCACCCTATTTATAATAATCTTACAAAGTCTCATTACCTACAGCAGTCACAATGCATTCATCTCCTTTCTGTTTAGGCTGGGAAAATTACAGGAAGGCCTTGTCATTCTTTTTGGAGTTTTCTGTATTTGGTGACATTTCCCCAGCTTGCTGCAAAACAGCAGCTGCAATTAATTACTTTCTGAATCGACTAGAGGACAGCTTGTAAGTTTTCTGCTGCCCTCTGTCAATTCTGGCACAATGAATTCTCTTTTAAACTTGCATTTTACAACTTGCATTTCAAACGTTTTAAAGATTGCAGGGCCTGAATATAAAATGGAAAATGAAGGAGTATTTTGTATTTAGTATTTTCCAAGAAAATATAGCACTATAATGATAATCAATCAACTCTGGATCCTAATGTTTGCAATGAACAAATATTTTTCCTTTTTAAAAAATCTAAAACTTTGTAGAAATCTCGTAATTGTTAAGCTTACATCACCTTATGCCTCTAACCAAAGATTGCAACCTCTTTGGGCTTGCCTATACTGACATTATCATTTTCCAAAGTTTTGATCATCTGAAAATGAAATGCAATAAGCAAAGAAAATCCCAGCCTGAAAGTTCTTGTCAATCTTGCTTAGTCAGTAATTGCAAATACTCACACTGTGTTCAGAGTCTATGTTAAATGAAATGTCTTGCATTTATTTTGTCTTCAAGTTTTCAAGTTGTATACAGACACATACCACAGAACTTTTTATGTTACTGGAGCACATCTCCATAATTGATATTAAAACATGGTGAGGGGTCATAATCACAATCAGATAAATGATTCCCAGTTGATCATTTATAAAGGATTTTAGAAAGTATTTTTGAATATAGGTTTTACATAAGAAGTCTAATAGTCTTCAAAGTCACTTTAAACAGAACGATCATGTTACATATATAAGAAGACAATATTTGAGATGAGGTCACTGTCTGTCCTCTATGCCCTTGCTCACCACCTGCCTTGTATCTGCTCTACATAAATAGCGAAGCATTCTCAGCTTCACAGATGATAGAAGCCAGACCAATCGATACTGACCTCTTTCAGAAGTTTCTAGACATAGATATTTTGAAAATGTGAGGTTCAAAGAATATTGCCAGCTGAATCCACATTGAGAATTAAAAGGATTTCTTAAATAAAAAGGTGTTCCAAATGTGCGAACTTGGTTTCCTACAAATGAGTCAAAAGTCAAAAGTAATCATAACTGCCTTTGTCCATTCAGTCAGTTTATTCTTTTATTTTGTTAGTAGGAAAACAAGAAGTTAGAGGATGACTTTGTGTCTCAGGCTGACTGAACTGTCAATATGATAGTTGATCATGGAGTCAAACATAAGTGAGAGACAAACCTTCCATATGCCAATTTTCAAATGAAATGATCCAAAACCTGTTCCCAGAATCCCAAATCTTTTCATCTACTTCATGAATGTAATAAGGGGCCAGAGTGTGAAGAGAGGCTTTTGCAAAAGGGATTGGTGAACACAGTTCTTTACACAGAGCTGTTGCTTTGCTGAGATCTCACCATCCTTCTTCCAAGGGATGAGAAGCAAGCAAGGCAACACCTTCTAATTTCAAGTTTAGAAAGGGAGCTTCAAGAGTATCAAAATATAATTTTCAAAAAGTTAACTCTCACACAAAATAACAGTGAGTCTGGGTCAATAATTTATTTAATTCATTAATGAGCAACTAGCCTGGTGACAAAACTATGTGTATATATATATATACTGAATATATAATGCTATATAACATGTAACGGCATATGTAACATAACCTATAACATACATATAAATATATAAAATATATATTATACATATATATTCAGGGGAAAAAAATAAATGCCAGATAAGTTTTCAAAGTTAGATAGAAAATTATATAACATCTTATGGGACAAAAAATCATAACCATAGAAATCAGTCCTTTTCTCTACTAAAAAGATTGTTTGCATCTCTACTGATCAAAAAAAATTTAGTTTTAATTTAGTTAATATCTGACTTTCCAGAGTCTGAGACTTAATTATTGGTAAATAGTAAATCAAAAATGTTATCTTTTTTTAGAGTGACGGCCTCTGGACAGGTTAGTCAGATGATACTCTGATACTAATTTGAAAAGACATGGTAATCTTTTTTTGCCTTATTTGTAAAGTTTAGATAACATTCTTGATAAAGAAATCACTCAGAATGTTTTGAAATATATTACCTACAGTCAAAAAGCAGACAGTAGGGACGCCTGGGGTGGCTCAGTGGTTGAGTGTCTGCCTTTGGCTCAACGTGATCCCTGGCCCCTGGGAATGAACCCACAGGGAGCCTGCTTTTCTCCCTCTGCCTATGTCTCACCTCTCTCTCTGTGTCTCACATGAATAAATAAATAAAATCTTAAAAAAAAAAAAGAAAAGAAAAAGAAAAACAGACAGTAGTAGTGACTCCTGCCTGAAGAAGATAAAGTGAAGTACATTGGGATCTAATCAGGTCCCTAGAAATCTAGAAGGCAATAGTAGGGCAGCCTAGTAGCATACCTGATGATAGACTCTTTAGTCCTACTGCCCTGAGACGGTAGCAAAACTCCTTATGTTGTAGGAGTGTTCTTCCCTGAGCAGATCTGGGCCTTTGGTTCAGAGAGTAAGCACAGAATCTTCTTGGTCCTGACGAGTATGGTCTTCTGGATACAGGGACCTCAGGAGAAAGCCTAGGAGTATGCTGCTGGATGCCTGGGGGCTGAACTAGAAGTCGCAAGAGACCATCCGAGAGATAGATACCTCTAGTTAATCAGTTAATCATGACAACTATAGGAAAGAATGGGAACAAGCAGGTAACTTTTGAAAGGCCAACTAAAGCACCCCCAAAAGAAAGATCTAGCTTTCATCATTAGCGAGGCCCACTCAGGATCACTAACTTAAGCCATCTGCCACGCCCATATTGTTCACAAGTAAAGCACCTAAGAACTGGCCTAGAGACACCCCTACCTACCTCAGCCTTTGCCTGGGCAGGAAAATGGAGAATGTAAGCATGAAGAAAACAGAGAATAGAGGTACCTCAAACCCTCCCCAAGCGGGCTTTCTGTCTGAAGTAAGCTAAATCAGAGATTTGTGTGTGCATGTATGGTCTTTATTTCCAAACACATGCTCCAGATATACTACAGTGATTCTTTTTTTTTAAATTTAAACTTAACCATATCATCCTTTTCCCCAGTTTTTTTTGAGATATATTTAATCTTATAACTATTCTAATTACTCATATAATACTATATAATATACTAACATATTGTATTAGTTTAAGATATACAACATAATGACTCAAAATATTTATATATTTCAAAATAATTATCAAATTTAGTTAACCATCCATCACTTCACATAGTTACGAATTCTGTTTCCTTGTGGTAAGAACTTTAAGATCTACTCCCTTAGCAACTTATGAATATACAATATATATTTGATATGCTAACTATAGTGACCATACCGTGCATTTCATCACCAGAATTAATTTATCTGTAACTGGAAGTCTGTACCTTTTGTCCACCTTCACCCATGTCCCTACCCTCCATCCCAACCTAAAGTCGACAAAGTTGGAGATCTGCCACTAAGTTTAGAATTGTAATGCTTATATGGGACTGGATATTAATTTTGGATATTGACTGGATATTGAATTTCTGAATAATGACTTTTTATGACTAAAACTGACTATTTTTCTTTCCTTTTTTTTTTTTTTAACCTGAATGGGAACAGAGAAGTCATGAACCTGCCCCAGTTTTCACTGAGGGGCCGGGAAAGGAATATATCTCTCTAAATAAAACTTTAAAGGAAGAATGGGAAATAGAAATACAAAACTCATTGTGGTTACCGTCTACATGCCATGCTTTTTCACTAGTAGCAGAAATTGTTTCTCTTATATGAGGAAATCCGAGAATGGAACTTATACACATTCCAGGACCATACCTACTCACCTCACCATGATCCCATATTACTATTTTGGGGTTTAGGAACTGAAAGTAAAACTTCACCACCAAATTGATAGAGAATAACCACAACTAAAGAAATCAAAATGATAGTAAATGATACTTTGTTCCCCATTCCACTTTTAGATGTCTGTGCTAAACTTTTTAGGTATGTGATATAAAGAGAAATGTATATCATTACAATAAGTAAATATTTTTGGTTTTCTAATATGACATTAAATTGATAGCCTGGAAGATATGTGATATTCCTCATAAGTAAATTTTTACTTTCCAAGGTAAAAATACAGTGTATCCATTTGAACAAAGCATTGTTTTGTTTTGTTTTGTTTTGGGCTTATTTTGGCTAGGGATGCTGCATAGTATTGTAGCAAACTGAAGCTTTCAAAATTAAATAGGTTTTGGGTTGAATGCCACCTCTACCACCTTTTAACTTTCTGATTTGAGCAAAGTACTTATTTCAGAGCCTCAGTTTTTCCATCAATAAAATAGGGATAATATCCACTTCATTACATTTTAAATGGAATTTTCCCCCTTCTGTACTGTAAGTAAGGATTAGACAGTATACTAATAATAGCCTGACAAGGAAAAAGTATTTAACTTTTTGAAAAAAAATACTCATAACCTTCAAGGCTTATTATGATGTATATGACTTGGTGAATAGTTTTTCCTTCTGACTTTGACATGTAGACTGAATTTGAACTTCAAAGTCAAATGTCTTCCCATTAGGTCCACTCTGCTGAGCTCTGCTCCAGGGACCACTAGAGGGTCATTGGTTTTCCTGAGAACTCTGAGATGCTTGGCTGCAGCTAGTGACCCTTAGGTCCTGATGCCAGGCACTTTGATTTACCTCCTGCTTCAGGTCTTACAAAGGGTACAACTGGTTTTGAAAATCTCTAAGCAATTTAGATCCTGGAATAGAAATTTCAAAAGTCAGCTGGTTTGAATTTCCAAGCTCTGGAGACACAACAATTTGAGAGCTATGTATAAACCTAGATGCTAGCTTGCTGTGAAATTTTGAGAAAAAAATAAAGATCCTTTAGAAAAGGACTATGAAACAAATGAGTGCTGAAGACTCTGATGTTCTTCTCAGAACTCAGCGGGAAAGAGGTAGTGGATGAATGAAGCTCCAGAACAAAGGGGATATTCTTGGGTCTCCATGACCCCACCTTGGGAACAAGGAGCAAGCACTACCTCTGATGTTGTCAGAAAAGAAGAATTTCTGGGCAGCCTGGGTGGCTCAGTGATTTAGCACTGCCTTCAGCCCAGGGCGTGATCCTGGAGACCCAGGATTGAGTCCCACATCAGGCTCCCTGCATGGAGCCTGCTTCTCCCTCTGCCTGTGTCTCTCTGTGTGTGTGTGTGTCTCTCATGAATAAATAAATTTTTAAAAAGAAGAAATGAAGGATTCCAAGGATAAATCTGGAGACAGGGTCCAGTAAAAGGCATTAATGAGGTATGAAGATCAGTTGTTCAGTTGGCAAAAGGCAAAAGAACCCTTGGTGCAGTGCAAGGTAAACCATTTTGACACACTGTCTGAGGACTCAAAATTCAACGATACAACCAATTTTCTACAAAACCTAAGAAGAAAATTCAGATATTTCCAGTGTACATATGAACATTTTGGTCAAAACACCCGGAAAATGGGCTACATTCACAACTATATAGTAGTTAGTAGAACCAATAGTCTAGAATTCCATATAGGAATGAGTCCAATAGTTCAGCGTTGTCCATCCACCTGAGGATAAACTAAAGCATTTTGCCATCAGCTCCAGACCCCATTGAATGGAAGTTGTTCCTAAAGACCTTAACTCCCTACATTCCAGGTTGCAAACACCTGCTTGATGAGTGAGTTCCACAAGGACTACAGCATAGGAGGAAAAGTTTACTCTTATAAGATGAAAGACTCTTCAAGGCAAGAAATTTGTCACTGTGAGATGAGTGGCTGAAATTGGAGGTAAGACTGTGAAGATGTCATTTTGGGATTAGAAAGTATACAGTAAAAAAAAGTATATATATGTAATATATATACTATATATAGTATATATATACTATATATACTTCTATATACTTCTATATATATACTTATATATATACTTATATACACTTATACTATATATACTATACTATATATATAATTATAGTATATATACATATACTTCTATATATACTTATATATGTCATTTTGGGATTAGAAAGTATACAGTAAAAAATGTATATATATATATAATATATATATGTGTGTGTATGTGTGTATATATATATATATATATATATATATATATATAGTATAGCCACAGCTAATGGTTTAATTGGATAGTAGACATTGGATGAGCATTCCATAAGCTATGAGAGAGAACAGGATGAACAAGGGTAAATACCATTTATTTATGAGTAGAGAATGCGTTAAGTAGTGTCTGGGAATACTGAATGAGGCTCCTGACAAAATTAGCTCCCCTCAGTGCCCGTTACAGTGTCTAGAATTCTAGTATTATTGCATTCCCTCCAATCTTGCATTACATTCCAGGAAACTTCATTTTAAAAACAAATTGCACTGCAGTTAGTTGTACAATTCTTCTTCATGTAGGGATGTTAGTTACCATAGTTTCTCTGCCACTATTCCTGGAGATAAGGAAGTTATGAACAGGTTACACTACTTCCTGACAAGAGATAATTCTTCCCAGAAAACCGGACTTCTTCCATTTCTTCCCGTGAAATTCATACATGTTTATTTTTACCAAGCACCACAAATTTTAAATTGTTTTGCTTTTGGAAAGATCCAATATATGGTTTTTCCAAAGACATTTTCCTCTATTATTTGAAATATGTTTTCAGTTCATTTGTTCTCAACTCAAACTGTTGCTTAATAAAAGCCATTTGATGCTCAAGCCAACTTTGAAGATCATTGCATCTTTCCCCAAAAATCTTTTAAAAGGAAATTATGCTCTGCCAGCAAGAAATAGAACTAAACTAATGGTAAGTTTTGCTCTGTCATACCAAGGGGCTAAAGTTCGAAGGGGCTAATTAAAAAAAAAAAAAAAAAAAAAAAAAAAAAACTACCTGCCCTTGATTAGTGGGCCCAGGAAACTGATAAACTTTTTTTTAAAAAAAGATTTTATTTATTTATTCATGAGAGACACACACACAGAGAGGAAGAGACATAGACAGAGGGAGAAGCAGGCTTCCTGCAGGGAGCCCGATGTAGGACTTGATCCCAGGACCCCGGGATCACACCCTGAGCCAAAGGCAGATGCTCAACTGCTGAGCCACCCAGGCATCCCCCTTTTTTTTTGAAACTGGCAAACTTTTATTTATTTTTATTTTTTAAAATATTTTTTATTTGTTTATTTATGAGAGACACACACAGAGAGAGAGGTAGAGACAAGGTAGAGGGAGAAGCAGGCTCCATGCAGGGAGCCCAATGCGGGACTAGATCCTGGGACTCCAGGATCACGCCCTGGGCCAAAGGCAGGCACCAAACCATTGAGCCACCCAGGGATCCCCAACTGGCAAACTTTTAAACTCAAAACAGATGTGAAATATTCTTGACTAGTGAAAGAAGATGTGATTCCAGTGAAGCCAAAACCTCGGTTTTAGATAAACATATTAGAGACTGAATTCAGTTTATAAGTTCAGTTTAAAAAAAATATAAAAAAAAAAAAACAGGTGAAAGACTTTAGTTCCAGCCAACTGACTTGCTTCTTGTGCCCTGAGGAAGAACAGATGGATGGAATGGTCTGAAGGTGCTTCTCTAGCTAAGGAGAAAATAGACCTTGAAATAGATCACTTAGTCAGACCTCTCATTATTTTAACGACTACTCAGTGTAGAATGGCACAATACGGGTAATAAAGTATTATGTTCCCAAAGGCAGCTTCTTGAAAGGCTAGCTTGGCAGCTGTTCATTTCACCTGGAAACTTCAATTCAACACTACAACAAATGGAGTCTGGCAAGGAACTGTGAGAGGTCCCTAATTTATTAACATCAAGAGGCAAGTTTTAAAGGGACAGTTTTCCTTTCTGTGCATAATAGTTTAGCAAAGGTCAGAATCATTTACAATCCCCAAAATGTGCAAGTAAATAACTTTGATTACACAGTAATGTACAGCAAGGAATGTTCTTCCTCACACTGATTTGGTGAGCCTAAGAAAATCTGAAGAGTAGGACATGGTAAAACCGTGCACATTTTTCCTTTCAGTACCATTCTGCCTGAGGATCTGTTTCTCTCTTTCTCCACTTGTCCCCAAACATTTTTCTAGATATCTTAGTAAGGATGGGCCACTGATGCTGAAAATAGAGGTGTCCTCTGAGATTAGGTTGCCCGGAGCCCCGGGTGGACTTGTTTTCACATGTTTATTAATAGTTATTATTAATATTGAAGCTATCTCAGTAATAATTTTTGTCAATATATAAGCCTAAGGAAAGGCTTGTTATTTAAGGTTTAGATTTATAGCTTCAACTTCCATGTTTTCTAAAAAACACACAGAGAATTAAAAATAAAAACCCACACAAAAAAATAAACCTTTAATTAAAGTGAAAGTCTAATGAATATGAAAAAGTATCTTAATCGTGAATAGATTTATTGGATTGAGCTTTATAGGTCTTACAAAGCACAAACTTCTGGAGATTGGATATCACTGAGATTATCATTGGCACCTTAAGAGAAGCAGCTCAGTCATGATTTATAGACTGAGAACAAGCACAGTTTTCTGGAGTTCAAGCACATTGATAGTATTTTTATGAGGTTAAGCCAAAGTACAGCATAGGCTTGTATTATATAAAGAATCATATTCCTAGATCTTCAAGGATTCTGTAGGGGCTCCAGATCAGCTAAAAGGGAATCCACTGACTCCTTCATTTCTGCTAATCTCCAATCCAGTCTTTTTTTCCAGTTTCTTATCATGCATTATTTCAGTAATGTTGTTGGCCATACCATAAACTCCTTTGCTCTTCTGTCTTTTAATCACACCTCGTAAGCAAAACCTCATCCCTCATGCAGCCCACTTTCTTCTTCTTTCTCTGTTATCACCCAAGTGGCCAACTACCCCACAAAACTCCTACTGATATTATTATAAATCTGACTTCATCAGCCTCAAAGGAGCCATCAAAAGTGCTTACCAATTCTAGTATTGCAAGAAGATACTTGTATTATATGACAACGAATTAGATTATTTAGGTGAATTTTTTTTTTAGTTCTAGAAAGACCCAAATTACTGAAATAGGCCTAGGAAGAATAGAAAATCAGAATACATATAAGTAAAAATTTGAATTAGTAATTTAGAAAACGTCTCACAAAAGTGAGAAGCCCAGAAGCCCTTAATGAATGAACTCTAGCAAACACTTAAAGAATTAATGTAAATCCTTCAAAAGCTCTTGAAAAATATAGAAAATAAGGGATTACTTCTGATATCATTATATGAGAACATAATTATCATATCAACCAAATGAAGGCAATAAAAAGGGGGAGGAAACTACAGAACAATATCCTTAGATTCAAAAAGCTTCAATAAAATACTAGCACTGATTCTAGAAATGTATAAAATAATTACACAGAGTCAATTATATATCATGATGTGAAAGAATGAATTTGGACCTCCTCACCCCACAGGAAATATGTGTATGTGTGTTAGTATGTGTAGATAATATATATCCACAAGTTAAAAAAACTCTCAAAACCCAATAATAAGATTTCACAAAAATATATTGCAATAATACAATAAACTGGACAAAAATTTAAAAGATGCTTCAGAAAAGGAGATTTACAGATTGCAAATAAGTACATGAAAAGATATTCACCATAATTAGTCCTTAGGAGAATATAAATTAAGACCACAATTTGATACCAACACATATTATTAGACAGTCTAAAATTTAAAAGATCTATCATATTAAATACTGAAGAGGATGTCTTATACAACTGTTTCTCTTAGACATCGATGGGAATACAAAATGGTGCAAACACTTTAGAAACAGTTCATCAGGCTTTTAAAAAGCTAAATATACATCTAATACATGACCTAATCATTCCACTCCTAGGTATTTATCCAAGAGAAATGAAGCTATATGTCCACAAATGACTGGAACTCAAGTTTTCATAGCAGTTTTATTTGTAATAGCCAAATATTAAAAGAACCCAAATGGCAAATGGATAAGTAAATTGTGGTGTATTCCTAAAATGGAAAAGTGTCTTTCAATATAAAAGAATAAGCTGTTGTTACATGCAAACACATGGATGTATTTCTAAATAATTATTCTGAATGAAGAAGCCAGAGGAAAAAAGTGCCTGTTATATGGTCCCATTTATATGAATTCTAGGAAATTCAAACTCTCTGTAGTGAAAGAAAGCTGTTCTATTGATAAACATGTTAAGTTCTGAAAATTGGTCCTCAAATTCAACTTTTTTATTAGACCTAACTACTATATAGGTAAACACTAACATCATCTGTTGATGATAGTCACACTTGACTGGCTTTTAACTTGGATGTTGTTTCCCCTTTTTAAATGAAATTTCATAAGCATAAGCAATGTTGTATATGTAACAGTGGTGCTTCTCCAACATGTAATATGGTAGAGAGTGTATTAAATGTTAAGAAGACATAGAAGCAAGAAAGGTAGGGTATGTGGACACCATCAGATCTTTCTTTTTAGGAATCACAAGGCTAGAACATAACATAAGTGAACAACAAAATCTTGTGGAGAGATTAGAAATGCATCTTTTTGGGAACTGAAAGTCTCAGTTTTTGCACTTTTAAGAATTAGCGCCTTTAATCAACAATGGCAAATAGAGACATTAGGTAAATTGTCAAGCTGAATCTCCAATCATTTTAGGACTGCCCAAGAAATTGCTAATATTGCCAATTTAATCTTTTAAGATTTGTTAAGTTTTTGCAAATTTCTCCTCTGCAGTTAATTTAGATAAGACAAGTATATACACACACAATCGATTCTCATTATTTGTGGATTCCAAATTGTAAATTTGCCTACTTGCTAGAATGTATTTATAACCATAAAGCCAATACTTGTGAGATTTTATATATGCTTGCTTCGGCAGCACATATACTAATTTTGAAATGATATGGAGATTAGCATGCTCCTGCACAGGATGACACACAAATTCATGAAGCGTTCCATAAAGAGAAAATATTTGCAGGGTTTTCATGATCATTCATTTTTCTTCCCTCAACACAGAGAGGGAAGAAAAATTTGAATCACCTGATGCACATTTCCAGCTGAAGTCAAACGGGGCCACACTCTGCCTTTTTGTTTCAGTTCTCATATTGTCAACAAGTGTCTTTTTCATGGTCCATTAGCTATCACATTTTTTTGAATTTTTGTACTTTTTGTTGATTTTGCTGTTTAACATGATCCCCAAGGGTAGTGCTGAAGTGCCATCAAGTGATACTAAATACAAGAAAGCTGTGACGTGTCTTAAAGAGAAATACGTGTGTTAGACAACCTTCATTCAAAGGTGAGTTATAGTGTTGTTGGTCTTGAGTTTAATGTTAATTATTTGGCAATATATATTAAATAAGGTATCTTTAAACAGAAATACAGGGGCAGCCCGGGTGGCTCAGCGGTTTAGCGCTGCCTTCCGCCCAGGGTGTGATCCTGGAGACCCAGGATCGAGTCCCACATCAGGCTCCCTGCATGGAGCCTGCTTCTCCCTCTGCCTATGTCTCTGCCTCTTTCTCTCTCTATGTGTCTCATGAATAAATTAATAAAAACTTTAAAAATAAAGAGAAATACACATAAAACAGGGCTTTGTATTGATCTGTTGACAAGATTGTTGTGACAAGAGGTTTGCAGAAATCTAACTCTGTATTTCCCCCGGGAGCAATGATTCAGTTTGCTAACTCAGTGCTTGCAACAACTCGATAGAATGGAACTAAAGAGAATGAGAATCATCTGTTTGTATTTATGCATATACATATAGTTTACTTTAAACATACATATATACATATAAGCATATATATGTATATGCACACACACAGATATACAGACTAATCAATTGACTAATACTTACCATGAAGACTAACCTTAGTCTTCCAGTCCCTGAATCAGTTTGCATGCTATATGCTATAAATTTCATTTATACATTTTTGAGACAATAGAACCTCTCTGAAATTAGAATTTCCCCCCAAAAATCTGGCCCTCACGACCACTGTTCATGATCAGTTCTGACTATAGGAGCAGTTAGCAGTTACTAGAGGAATCTATTTGCTTCAGCTTCAGCATTCTGGCCAAGGAATATTTTTCAGGGCCTGAGCAAAGGGAATTAGAAAAAGAAGAGGAATGACAACTAAGAAAATAATTAATTAATTAATTAATTAAAACCTCTGAGTACTATTAAATCCCTCTGACCCCAAATCAGTATATTTTTAGATCCTTCTCATTATTTTTAGTATTTGTTACTGCCCTTATGGGCCTCAGCTTTCCATCTGCCAGATGAATTTAATTGAATTCCTTGGGCTAAAAAGCAAAAATCAAGAAAGATTTCAAAGAGAGAGAGAGATAGATATATGCTCTTGAGTCATATGAAAAGGAGACCAAGAAAGAACAAAAACTAAAATTCAGTCAAGAAATCTGTAGCACAGACTTTGGCCAAAACAAAAAAAGTCAGGCAATTTTAAAAGCTGTAGGTATGAGGTTTCACTTCCATTCAGAGGAGGATGGTAACCAGATTTAGATTTTCATTCAAACTGATCTTTACTTTTTCAGTGCCATCTTCCAGAAACAGCTACCTCTTTGTGAATAGATGTGTAAGTAACGACACAAAATGATAAATCCTAGAAGCATGGAGTTCAATATGGAAATCACATGCATATTTTTCAGGGTGGTCTCTAATTCTTTCTTTAAGTAATCAAAATTGAGTCCTCTTCTAGGGCTATACTAAGGATATTAGGTGAGTTTTTAAGTGTAAACAATGACTGACAAAACAATGTTTTAAATTTATCCCCTGCCTCCTTAGAGAATGAGAAAAAAACATCTATTTTCTTTAAGTCTATATCTAGGGATATTATTTTAATGTCAACTGCCAAGAGCATTGCCAAAATTGCAATCCTGCAGTACGACCATTCTTCACTACATTAAATGACGAGAACAAAAGTGCACTCTGTGCGTACATACTACTGGTCCCATGACAAGCTCTTCATGATAACAGGGGTGTCCCTGCCTTTCCAGACATAAGAGGAGCCATGACAAATGATGTGCACCAAGAGACTGACAGCTCATTTTCTCCTGCACTTGCCTGCTGCATTATACTAAGTAAGGAGAGGTGTAACATGCTGAAAAACACACAATCCCTCCTCTCTCCATAACATGTTCTCTGACATTCCTCTTATTCCTTATTTTGTAGCAACCAACCTTATACAATATTTGAGGCTCTTTTAAAGTTAATGATCTTAGGCTCTGGAAATATGAAAGGTTATTATACAGAAAATGATAGCCAGCTGTTTCTCATCTTACCTGAAGAGAGATCTTGAGCTGCTGCCATTCATTCCAGAAAAATTGAGCAAATGCTCTTTAATCATAAAGATGATGATGATTGTGATGATGATGATCAAACAGCATCAGGTGCAGAAAACCTGGATTGCAGTCTGCAGAACCTCACTCTGATAAAAGGAATGTCCTGACATTGGAAATTAGGAATTTAGTTGCTGATTCAAATTTACTCTGCATTTAACAAGAATTTGCTTACCTTCCATTGTGAGACCAGTGCTGTGATTGAACCCAAGGAACGTATAAAATTAGAGGTCAATAACCTGTCTCTGTCAAGGTGATTTACAGCTTAGTTTAAAACAAGGACTTTCTTATGTGAAATTATTAAGCAGTGTTTAAAGATAACATGTAATTACTGTGCTAACTATTTTTTAGTTCAGGAAGTTTGACTACTCAAGGGAGTCTTCATGAAGGAAGTAAGGTTTCAGCAAGACCGTGAGGAATAGATCAGATTAGGAAGTAACTGAAAGATATGTACTGTTCTATAAATATTTATACTGTATACCTAACAATGTTCTGGCCTACCTGGAATCATAGAATGATATAGTTAAAAGGCATGTTTGAAATTATAAATTACGCTTTTATTACACAAATAAGGAAGTGTTATCTAATCCTTATGCTCTGTGGGTGGGCAATTATAGCAAATTAGTGGTGGAGCCAGGAACAGAAAATTTCTACTTTAGTTCAATACTCATATATGAAAGACATTTCATTTCTCCTGCCCTAATTGTCCAGTAAGGTAACCAGGACCTACATTAGAAATGGCCTGAAAATAACTAGAAAGTATCATAGAAAATCATAATCATAAAATAAGGAGAAAAAAAATCCCTACATCACCTTGAAGACAAAACAAGTATCATTTCCATTGTTAAGAAATTAATCTCCATATGAAACAGATTCTTTTTAAAGATTTTTTCTTGTAAAAAACAATACTATGATTTGTTAAACATTTCCTTACTGGATTAATCTTTTAAAATCTTTTTTTTTTTAATTTATTGTCTTTAGTAAAATGTCTACAACTAATTATTATAGTGTTGTCGAGTTTATATATTAGCCAGAGTTGTTAAATTCCAGGTTATTTTATTTTAACTTTCCAGACATCAATAAATCTTAGTTTATACTTTAGAATAGATTTTGTTTTTCTTCCCAGTAATGACAGCAAGGAAGTCAGATATGCATAAGGCATATTGAGAGGCAGCATACACAGGAGAGAAAGTGCAGTCACTGAGTCAGACAGATTTGGCATCAACTCTACTCTTCAAACCTGAGTCCCTCTTCCTCCATATGAGAAGAATATAATACCTAACTCACAAGATAATTGTAAAGATTAAAGTAGATAATGCATGCAAAATGATTAACAATGTCTGGCACATAGTATATCCTCAATAAATTATAGGTAAATGTTAGTTACTAAGTAGCTTGAAAGTGGAGATGAGTTATATTTATGTTTGGCTACTAAATTGGTATCAAAGTTGCTGACCAGATAATTAAAGTCACATTTATGACAAAAGATTATCAATTGTGCATGAAGTTGTAAATGCATCTAATTGAGCATGCGATTGTCAGGAAAAGAAAGATGAGTAGGGGACTACCAGACTGTTCTAGCTTGAACATCTGTTAATCACATATAAAGAAATTAAGGAGACTTTAGCAGCTTTTTTTTTTTTTTGGAAACTAATTGATTCTCACCAATAAAAACCTTAGAAAACATAAATACATAAAATAAACAACAAAATCACCTTTAATAATGCCATTTGAAGTCAATAAGTTTGATGGATTTTTAGACTTGCATAGATAAATAAAATTTTATTATATATATAATTTTGTGCTTATACAACTAATAAAAGTTACAGTGTAAAGTAAGCAGGGTCTGACCACATGAACTTTTTATATTCTACTTTTTCACATATTATGTAATATTCAAAAGTGTTATTTATTATTTATTACATAATATTCCACTGAATGATTATTATATTGCCATTTTCAGACATCATTTTTAATGATTATCTGTAAATAGTGCTAAAATGAACATCCTTGGAAAGAAATCTTTGCCTCTGTGATAATTTCCTTAGGATAAATGCTTAGAAATGACTTTACTATATTAAAGAAAACTATTTATGGCTTTATATGCTATACAGGTAAACTTCCCTCTATAAAGTTTAGGCCAGTCTATACTATCATTACTGTGTAAGGAAGTGTTCAACACCGAATTCACTGTCCTTATCACTGGTCATCATCATTCATCATAGCTGTAATGACTAATTATCAGCACTAATGTGGCAGGTCCTGTTCTACTTTACTGATGCTAAATTGTTTAATCTTTTCAATATTTCTATAAGTCGTATTATAATTTTCCCCATTTCACAGATTAAAAACTGTGGCATAAACAGATTAAGTTAAATGCCTGAAGCTACTCAAGTAAAAAAAGTAGGGACTCCAATTTAGGCAATGTGTTTTTAAAGATCATGCTTTTAACTATACTGCAGTATTATTTTCTCACAGAGGTCATCCATATTATTTTTTTAATATTTTTGCATTTGAAAGAAAAAAATCCACTGTTTTGTTTCTATAATTTTATTTGTAAAGTTAATATTCTCAATATGTTTATTTGTTTTTTACATTTAATTTTTTTAGTGTCAATTTTCTATTCATGTTTATCACGTTATAGAATACTTTTCCCTGGAGGCAGATTTTTAAATAGGATTCTAATTGACTCTCTCTTTGGAGTAATAATAAATATGAATTTTCAAGATGGTGACACGATTTATTCATTTTCATGAATTTGGAGAAATTTTGCTAATTGCATTCTCTAGTGAGCTTTGGACTCCCTGACTGCCAATATATATTGCATTTTACAGGTCCTTTTAGATGTTCTCTTTGGTTTGTAATTGATGGATTTCCTGAAAGCAAAAAGTCACAGGAGATTTAGTGAGTGTGAAATGGTAAATATTGAAAGCATTTTAAATATTGATATGAAAATAGATCTCCTAGCTGGATATCTTTTTGTTCTGCTGTTTCTGGAATGAATACATTAGTTTAAAAATTTTAAACATAACAGATGTGAAAGTGCTAGTGTTTGGATTGGTAATAGACTGTTCCCTGCCAGATTTGCTGGTAGCATTTCTATATTCTGGAAATATGAGAGACATTTACAGCCATAGTGATATTTCCAAGCACTTTAATAAATCTAGTATACTCACATGATTATTTGCAATCGCAGAAATACTCCTGGCCTAGAGGAAATTGCTGTACTTAATGGGGTTTGAGGATTAATTGTTGTATTTAAGGGCTACAAAAAAAGAGTATGGGCATGAGGTAGGATGCAATAAAAGAGAAAGGAAGTCATGAGCCAAGTGTCTTTTGCAATAAAAAAAATGGAAAATGAGAAATTAGAATAATTTGATAAGGCCAAAAGGAGTGACATTACTCCTTGGAAAACTGAAATACCTTCCCCCAACCAGAAGTATGGGAGTCAACAAAGTGCTGAAGTTTGGTTTGGGGCTGGGTATGCAAGAAAGTTCTGCCAGTAATGAAAAGAAATCTCTCCCCATTTTGTCTTCATTCAAAATCCATATTTAAAATATCATCATAATAATGTATTTGTCAGAGTCCTGACAAGAGATAGATGGTCTAATGAAATGAGGTCATTGAAGAGTATTAAATAAAGGGTTATTTTTTTTTCCACAAGGGAATGAGTATAGGTTAAGGGAATGAACAGGGGTTGGTGATGCACCCAAGGTCTGTTACACTTCTAACATAATGGAGCTATTACCACTTCTAACATGAAGAGATTGAGTTGTAGGGGAGGGAGGGTATTATGGGAATTGGAGAGAGCCACTGCTATTGGCAAGGAAGCAGTCTTTGGTGAACTGATTTATCTCAAAAACACTAATTTGAATAGATATAGGCATCCCTGTGATTATTGCAGCATTATTTACGAAAACCAAATTAGGGAAGTGGCCCAAGTGTCCATCAATAGATGAATGTATAGAGAAGATGTGGTGTATATATGGAATGGAATATTAACAGCCATAAAAGGGAATGAAATCCTGCCATTTGCAGCAACATGACTAGAGCTGGAGAGTATAATGCTAAGTGAAATAAAACAGTCAAAGAAAGACAAATGCCATATAATTTCACTCACATGTGGAATTTAAGAAATAAAACAAATGAACAAAAAAAAATGAGAGAGACAAACCAAGAAACAGACTTCTAACTAAAGAGAACAAACCAGTGGTTGCCAGAGCAGAGATGGGTGGGGGATAGGTAAAATGGGTGAAAGAGATTAAGAGTACACTTATGATTGTTGAATCTGTACACTGTACACATGAAACTAATATAAAACTGCATGTTAACAACACTGGAATAAAAAACTTAAAAAATTAACAAAAATCTCCATTCTGACAGACACAGAATAACTCAGCTGGGTTGCTATAGATGCAATAAAATATGTAAACAGTTGTGAAGGGTAAGCCAAAATGATGCCAAAAAAAAGAGCATAGTTTATAGAATTTGCTGATTTCTGTAGTATAAATTCTCACACATGCCCAATTTCAAGCTACCACCATGATGTCACTGAACTGAAACTGAGAAGCAATGTAGACAGTTGGCTCTTGTCCATACAAACTGGTTCCAGCATGTCAGAGGCCTCTGTGAAATAGACAATAGACACAGATGAGCCCACTTGGAAGGTACACCAATTCTTTCCATCAGCGGCTTACGATGGGTGGTTCCTTGGAGAAGGAAGCATTCATATCTAGTGTTCACTTCACCCAGTGATAGCCACTTATCCCTCTGAATTACAAAACAGCAAAAATTATTACTTGAGATCTTGAATCCAGAGCAGCAATTTTTAGTTACGGCTTTGCTGGGGCAATCTACAGTTTATTGCTACTTGCCTCTTTGGAATGAATCAACAAAAGCAATTCTCTAAGTAGGCCTGGCATCTTGTATGCTGCACACACACACACACACACACACACACACACACACAGCAGAAAGAAACACATAAAACCAACATCCATGGGTTCTTTGCCAATCCGCAGAGTCTGACCTGTTGGAAGTATATCAGTGGCTCCACTGCCCTCTGATTTTTTTTTTAATTTATTTTTTATTGGTGTTCAATTTACTAACATACAGAATAACACCCAGTGCCCGTCACCCATTCACTCCCACCCCCCGCCCTCCTCCCCTTCTACCACCCCTAGTTCGTTTCCCAGAGTTAGCAGTCTTTACGTTCTGTCTCCCTTTCTGATATTTCCCACACATTTCTTCTCCCTTCCCTGAACTTTATGGGCAACTAATATTCGATAAAGGAGGAAAGACTATCCACTGGAAGAAAGACAGTCTCTTCAATAAATGGTGCTGGGAAAATTAGACATCCACATGCAGAAGAATGAAACTAGACCACTCTCTTTCACCATACACCAAGATAAACTCAAAATGGATGAAAGATCTAAATGTGAGACAAGATTCCATCAAAATCCTAGAGAAGAACACAGGCAACACCCTTTTTTAACTCGGCCACTGCCCTCTGATTGAGAGTAGGATTTGAACAATGAGAGAATGAGCAGGTTCTCAAAGGGTAAACTATGACATCAGATTATTCCCCTGACTCCGTCTCAGAGGCTCCCTCGGGCTGATTGCATCCCTCCTCCAGAGGTCACAGGTTCTGTTAAGTGCCCCTCTCTACACAGCTGCTCTGCTCCAAGTTCTCTCTCTGTCTCTTTTTAAATTTAAATTAAACAAAAGCAGTGCACCCTTTTCTCCCAACTTCCACCCTCTGCTTCTGGCAACTGCCACTCTGTGGCAACCACAGTCTGTAGCTATGAGTATGCGTGTGTATGTGTATACACACATATACACAGACACACACACACCCATACTCATAGGGGGTGCATATAGTGTTTTACATATATAGCATTTTATATATTTATATGTGTATTTAGTTATAAATTACATAATTCAGTTATAAATATTTATATGTTTGTTATATGTATAGAAAGAGGGATTCCATAGATAAGAGAGATCATAGTATTTGTCTGTCTCTGGTGCCATCAAGGTCCATCCATGTTGCTACAAATAGCAAGATTTTATACTTTTTATGGCTGAATAATATCCCATTGTGTATAAATGCCTCAATTTCTTTATTAATTTATCCACTGATAGATATCTTGGCTACTGTAAATACCGCCACAGTGAACACAGGGGTGCATATATCTTTTCAAATTAGTGTTTTTATTTTCCTGGATAAATACCCAAAAGGTAAGTTACTGGATCATATTGTAGTTGTATTTTTAATTTTTTGAGGAACTGTTTTCCACAGCGGCCGTACCAATTTACAATCCTGCCAATAGTACACAAGGGTTCCCTTTCCTTCACATCCTTGCCAACACTTGGTATTCAGTCTTTTTGATATATCCATTCTAACAGGAATAAGATGATATATCATTGTGGTTCCAATTTGCATTTCCCTGGTGATTAATGATGTAGAACATATTTTTATGTACCTGTTGGTCATCTGTATATCTTCCTTTGAAAAATCTACTCAGATCTTCTGCCAATTGGATTATTTGCTTTGTTTGCTATAAAATTGTAAGAGTTCTTTCTACATTTTGAATATTAGCTCCTTATCAGATAATTTGCAAATACTTTTTCCCACTCAACATGTTGCCTTTTTATTTTGTTAAGTTTCCTTTGCTATACAAAAAGTTTAGTTTGTTTATTTTTGGTTTTGTTGCTTTAGCTTTTGGCGTTATAGTTAAAATAATCATTGCCAAGATCTATGTAAAAGAACTTACTACCTATGTTCTTCTTCCAGTATTTTATGGTTGTAGGTTTTGCTCAAGTTTTTAATCTATTTGAAGTTAATTTTTGTGTATTAATTTGTGTAAGATAGTGGTCCAGTTTCATTATTTTGCATGTGGCTGTCCAATTTTCCCAATACATTTGTTGAACAGATTTTCCTTTCCCTGTTGTATATTCTTGGCTTCTTTGTCAAAAATTAACTTACCATATATACATGGGTTTATTTCTGAGTTCTCTATTTGTTTCTATTGATCTATGTGTCACAATAGTATTTTAATTACTATAGCTTTGTAGTATAGTTAAATTGGGGAGGATGATACATCTAGCTTTGTTCTTCTTTCTCAAGAATGTTTTGGCTATTTGGGTCTTTTATGGTTCCAAGCTAATATTAGGATTGTTTGTTCTATCTCTGTGAAAAATGCCACGGGAGTTTTGATAGGGACTGCACTGAATCTGTAGATTGCTGCGGGTAGTATGGACACTTTAATAATATTAATTCTTTTAATCCATGAGCAAAGAATATCTTTCCATTTATTTTTGTCTTTTTCAATTTCTTTCATTAATGTCTTATACCTCCTTAGTTAAATTTATTCCAAGGTATTCTATTTTTTTTATGGTGCAATCGTAAGTGTGACTGTTGTCTTAATTTCTCTTTGATAGTCCATAATTAGATTAGTATATAGAAATGCAATGGATTTTTGTGTATTGATTTTATATCCTGCAACTTTACTGAATTCATTTATTAGGTCTAACAGTTTTTTGATGGAGTCCTCAGGGTTTTCTATATATAGTATCATGTCATCTGAAAATAAGGATGGTTTTACTTCTTCCTTTTCAATTTTGATGCCCTTTATTTTCTTGTCTGATTACTTCCAGTGCTATGTTAAATAAAAGTGGCAAGAGTGGGCATCTCTGTCTTATTTCTGATCTTACAGGAAAATTTTCAACTTTTTACCATTAGGTTAGTGTCACCATAGTGACATACATGGCCTTTACTTCATGGATGTACATTCCATCTATACCCACTTTATTAGAGTTTTTTTAAAAATCAGAAATGGATATTACATTTTGTCAAATGCTTTTTCTATATCTATTAATTAATCATATGATTCTTATCTTTCATTTTGTTAAGGTGGTTTATTACACTGTCTGATTTATAAATGTTGAGCTATACTTTCATCCCTGGAATAAATCTCATTTGATCATGGTGTATGATCCTTTTAATGTATTATTGAATTCAGTTTGCTAACATTTTGTTGAGGATTTTTACAACTGTGTTCCTCAGGGATATTGGCCTGTAATTTTCTTTCTTTGTGGTGTCCTTGTCTGATTCTGTTATCAGGGTAATGCTACCTTCATAAAATGAGTTTGAAACAGTTCCGGCTTCTTCTGTTTTGTTTGTTTGTTTCTTTCTTTTTGAACAGTTTGAGAGATTTAGTATTAATCTTTTTTGGAATGTTTGGTAGAATTCACCAGTGAAGTCTGATCCTGAGCTTTTGTTTTTTGGGAAGTTTTTGATTACTAATTAAATCTCTAAAAAGAATAAATTTTAAAAAATCTTCTTACTAGTAATAATCTGTTCAGATCTTCTCTTTTGAGGATACCTATGTGGCTCAGCGGTTTAGCACCTGTCTTGGGCTGGGGGCGTGATCCTGGAGTCCTGGGATCGAGTCCCAAGTCCGGGGATTGAGTCCTGCATTGGGCTCCCTGCATGAAGCCTGCTTCTCCCTCTGCCTGTGTCTCTGCCTGTCTTTCTCTGTGTCTCATGAATAAATAAATAAAATCTTAAAACAAACAAACAAAAAAACAAATCTTCTCTTTCATCAGGATTCAGTCTTGGTAGATTTTATATTTAAAATGAATTTATGTATTTCTTCTATGTTATTCACTTTCTTAGCATATAATTATGCATAGTAGTCTCTTATGATCGTGTTTCTGTGGTATCAGTTGTAATATCTCCTCTTTCATTTCCAATTTTATTTATTTGAGTCCTCTCTCTTTTTTTTTTCTTAGTGAGTCTAGCTAAAGATTTGTCAATTTTGTTTACCTTACAAAGAACCAACTTCTTGGTTTTGTTGATCTTTTCTAATGACTTTAAAACCTCCGTTTCATTTATTTCTGATCTAATCTTTGTTATTTCCTTTTTGCTACTAACTTTGAGCTTTGTTTTTCTAGTTTCTTTAGGTGTAAAGTTAGGTTGCTTATTTGAGACTTCTTTTTTGTTGAAGTAGGTGTTTATCACTATGAACTTCACTCTCAGTACTGCTTGTGCTGCCTCCCATAAATTTTGGTTTATCCCATTTCTCTATTCATTTGCCCCAAGGTATCATTTATATCTATTTGATTTCTTCTTTGACCCATTGATTGCTTAGTAACACATTGTTTAATATCCACATATTTGTGGATTTTCCAGTTGTCTTCGTTTAATTAATTTCTAGTTTCATAACATTGTTGTCAGAAAATATGTTTGATATGATTTCACTACTCTTAAATTTATTAAGGCTTGTTTTGTGGCCTAACATATAATCTATCTTGGATAGTGTTCCATATGCACTTAAGAAAAGTGTATATTGTGTAACTTCTGGATGGAATGTTTTATAGATAATTTGTTAAGTCCATCTGATTTAATGTGTTATTTAAGATCAATGATCAATGTTTCCTTATTGATTTTCAATCTGGATGATTTATCTATTAATGTAGGTAGGGTATTAAAGTCCCCTAATATTATTATATTGCTATGTATTTCTCCCTTTAGGTATGTTAATATCTGCTTTAGGTGATTTAGGTGCTCCTATGTTTGGTGCATAAATATTTATAAATGTTGTATCTTCACATTGAACTCATTCCTTTATCATTATGTAACACCTTTCTTTGTCTCTCATTTCAATCTTTGTTATAGTTTGTTTTGTCTGACATAATACTAGCTACTCCAGCTTTGTTTTGGTTTGGATTTGCACAAAATATCTTTTTTCATCTCTTTACTTTCAGTCTCTGTATGTCCTTACATCTAAAGTGAGTCTCTTGTCCACATCACATACATGGGGCTTGGGGCTTGTTTGTTTTTTATTTGTTTGTTGTTTGTTTTTAATCTGTTCAGCCACTCTGTCTTTTGATTGGAGAATTTAGTCAATTTACACCTAAAATTATTGTTGGTAGATACTTAGTGCTATTTCGTTCATTGGTTTCTGGTTGTTTTTATAGTTCTTCTCTGTCCCTTTCTTCTCTTACTCTCTTCTTTTCTGGTTTGATAAATTTCTTTAGTGCTATACTTATATTCCTTTATCTTTATCTTTTGTGTATTTACTACAGGTTTTTGCCTTGCGATTAGTATGAGGCTTACATATATGTATAGCAGTCTATTTTAAGTTGACAAAAACTTAAATTTGATCCCATTGTAAAGCTCAATATTATTACTACTCCCTCGCCATATTTTGTTTTTGATGTCACATTTTATATCTTTTCATCTTGTCTATCCTTTAACTAATTGTTGTAATCATAGTTATTTTTACTACTTTTGACTTTTAACCTTTATACTAGCTTTATAATCTGCTACCTTTATTATATATTTACATTTCCAGTGAGTTTTATTCTTTCAGTGTGTTCTTGTCACTAATTAGCACCCATTCTTTTCAGCTTAAAGACATTCCTTTAACATTTATTATAAGGTCAATTGAAAAAAAAAAGGTCAATTGAGCGGTGATGGACCTCTTTAGCTTTTGCTTGTGTAGCATATTCTGATAATAAATCCCTTCACTGTCTTCTTCAGGCTAAAATTAGTGAGTACTCTCCACTATTATTTATTTGCACTTTTGTTTTATTTTGTTTTTATTCACCATGCTCTACGTTCTGATTAAAAAAAAAATAACGAGGTATTTTTCCCTTCCAGGATCCTGGCTGCTACTTGTAGTGTGGTAAAGACATAACTTATTATGTCTGTAGTAAATAATAGTATATACAGTAGGTACAATAACACAAGAAAGACAATCTTTCTTATAGACTCCTTGGTACTGAATACATCTTTTGTCATCTTAATTCAGTTTATTCCCAATGATAAGCTGGAAAATGTTCAACAACCAGCATTTAAGTGAGGAAAAAAACTGTCTTCCTTGTTTTAATACCCTCCGTTTTTTTTTTTTTTTTCAAGTCTGTGATGGATTATCTGAGGATAAATGAATCAAAGCTTCATCTACCATAATTCTCCATTACTTCCTCTCTTACATTAACTCTCTACTGCCTCTGACTATATTCTTTTGGCCACTGGGATGTCAGAGATAATAACTCTCCTTTGAGCACCAAAGATAAACATTTTATAAATTAAAAGTATGTAAACATAACAATTAACCATAAAACTTGGCAGGTAATTTGGCATTTGCAGAAGATTACAACTAAAAGATCTTGCACACTCAGGCATATGCATGGGGAAATTTTAGCTATAGCCTATAATAGTTCCTTTATGAAACAAATCTTAGAGGAGAAGAGGAAACCCCAAAGCAACTTCTCCCCTTTTGCTGAACAAGAGTTTGGCATCCTCCTGAAAGAAAAGAAATGAGAAATGTTTGCCCTCTGGTTCATTTCACAAAGGACATGGAAGCATTAAGTCTGGTTTTTAAAGTCTAACTTGAGACTCTTCCCTCTTCTCTCCCCCATATAATGTGCTCTACAGTCCTGGAGGCTGCACTACAGCGTAGGATCTCTAGGGGATTATAGAGTCAGGGTCACAAAATGCCTAGGAGCTATTCATTATACCCTTATGAGTAAGAAAATAATAGGCCGTTTAGTTCACAATGGAGACAATAAGCTGGAATGTTATGAGGAAATGATGTTTATTATTCTCATAATCCTTTCATAATAGTAATATAACTGAACTCATCCTAGAAAAATTTATTTCATTTACAGGTTAAAATTTCTCTGGTTGCATCAGTTTTGAAAATCCTTGTGGTTAAAAATAGTAATAGCAAATACTCTGATCTACACCTTCATTTTACTTTTTCTGTTGGGTTCCATGTGGTTCAAGTGGTCAGGATTCTATGAAGACAAACCATTGTTTTGGGGAAAAGATCAGGTCTAATATCAATTTGATCCAAAATACTAAACAATGATAGAGAAAAAATAAGACAGCTCCTATTCTCTACTGAGTAGAGATGTAATGAAACAAACTGCAGCCTGGTGAGATCAGTACACCAGTGGATTCACACGGAACAAACATGTAATACAGAGAAAGGAAAAGAGAAAGCTTTTTGGAAGAAGGGACATTTGAGCTGGGTTTTCAGAGAAAGAAAAGAAGTTCTTTAGTAAAGAAAGGAAGAGAGCTCCAAATGTATAGAAACATATTTATAAAGGGGAGGAGCTATGAAATAACAAGATGTATGTGATGAGTTAATAGCAGTTTGGAATTGTGAGCCTGTGAATATGAGGTAACGAGGCTAGATGTGAAGGGAATAAATAGATGAAGACTTTGTGTCTTGTGGATCAGTACTTAGAACTGTAATTCATAACCTCCAGTAGGGACACAGGATGATCTATTCAGTATTTAACTTCAAGTCCTATTTTTTAAAGTCTATTACAAGAAGGTCATAGGTTAGGTGTCACCTGAAATATATGAGGTGATCCTGAAGGAAGAGAGAGTTCCTCAACATAAAGGTAGAGGGAGAGAAATAATTGGACTCTTAATCATTCTTTTATATTAAGCAATTCATGTAACATACATTTACCTACTTAAGTAGATTTACTGCACAAATCCCTTATTTTTAATTTTTTAAAGATTTTATTTATTTATTTGACAGAGAGAGAGCACAAGTAGGGAAAGGGAGAAGCAGGTTCCCCACCAAGCAGTGAGCCCGAAGTGGGGCTCAATCCCAGGACCCTGGATCATGACCTATGCTTAGCAGCCACCCAGGTGCCCAAAATATCTAATTTTAATTAAATACTCCAAATAAAAGTTAATACACTCGTGCATGCACTAGTATAAAACAATAAAAGGAGGGAACTGACACATGTTCTTTCTTTCTTTTTTTTTTTTTTTGAGGCTTTATTTATTTATTTTAGAGAGAAAGAGAGTGCAACTGGAGGAGGGGCAGTGGGAGGAACATAGAGAGAGGGAGAGGGAGAAAATCTCAAGGAGAGTCCCCACTTAATGCAGAGACCTATGCAGGACTGTTCCCAGGACCCTGAGATCATGACCCCAGTTGAAATCAAGAGTTGGATGCTTACCCCTCTGAGCCACCCAGGTGCCACACACATTTTCTAAGTCTAGGAAGACTGTCATGCACATATCAAACTTTTAAAAGTGTTCTAATCAGATTACACAAAATTTCAGTCTAGAAACAAAAATTATTAATAAAACTGTTTGAAATATGATTAATATCCATTATAATAAAGAACCTTGCCTCAAATACAGATTTTTCCCCCAGTTGATTAGGTATTGGATACTATGAAGGCATCATGATAGGCAGGAAAACATTCACAAACTAAGCAGCCAGATCATGACACACTCCTCAATTATTTGTTCAGTAATGTTTCAGGTCATTATATATGCGGGCTCATCTGTGCAAAATTTCACTCGACTTTCATAATGAATAAGGCCTGCAGATTGTACTAATGCCAATGTCCCAGTTTTGATATGTGATGTTATAATAGAGTTATATAAGATGTTACCATGAGAGAAGCTGAGTGAAAGTTACATGGGACCTCTAGACTATTTTTCAAAATTTCTATAATTTAGGAGTCTATAATTTATATTTAGTGAGTGTATAATTATTTCAAAGTTAAAAAAATTTTAAACTTCATGATAATTTATTTTATTTTTTTATTGGAGTTCAATTTGGCAATATATAGCATAACACCCAGTGCTTATCCCACCAAGTGCCCCATCAGGACCCATCACCCAGTCACCCCAACCCTCTGCCCACCTCTTGTTTGTTTCCCAGAGTTAGGTGTCTCTCATGTTTTGTCACCCTCACTGATATTTTCACTCATTTTCTCTCCTTTCCCCTTTACTCCCTTTCACTATTTTTTATATTCCCCAAATGAATGAGACCATAAAATGCTTGTCCTTCTCTGATTGACTTATTTTACTCAGCATAATGCCCTCCAACTCCATCCATGTTGATATATAAATATTTAGAAGTTGATTTTAAGGTTTCCTGCTTAGCAGCAAAAAAAAAAAAAAAAAAAAATCAAAAAGGAAAAGCTGTGTACCATTGGGCAACCACATGTTCTTCCTGATATAGTAAAAATGGTTGAAATAATATTTTATGAAAAGCAATATGGAAATAAACTAAAATGTGTTCTTCTATTTGCAAAGATGTTCGGAAGACTCAGAAATATTGCTGAAAGTTTGACAAAAAAGGTTGGAATAAATTATGCAGTGAGCAAGATTTACTACAGAGTTGCAAAAAAATGCAGATGTTTATAACAGGTCTTAGCTTTGGCATCTGTTACATTCTGTTTTAATAATTAAATGTATGTAGAACTTTTTTAGGTAAAAGAAAACATAAACATAAAAACATAAACATAAACAGGGTCCTGGGATCATGAACTGAGCCAAAGGCAGTTGCTCAACTGACTGAGCCACCAGGTGCCCCATTATCTTTTAAAGAATAAAAAAGTAGTTCTGGATCTTGAAGATGAGCTGAAGTTATTTTTATTATGAAGTTACATAAGTATTTCTAAACATAAAGCTAGGTATAAGCTCCATCTGCTTATGGTTGTTATCCATGAATACAACAAAGACAAATTTACACATTAAATACAAAGGAACTACAAAACCAATAAAAGTCAAATTAACAACATTAATTTAATGTGAAAATCTGTTTTGCTAAAGTCAAATTGATTCTCATATTGTGAATATTTTCCTCAGTGCTATGGCTCAAGTCTTTTTGAATTTGGTATGCTTATAACTATTATAAGCTCTGTGGTGACTATACATTATACAGTGGTGGATGTAGGATAATGGTCATTTTGACATCAAGACATGCCAACATCGGGGATATCAGATAGGCTTGTCAACATATTAAATGGATTCACAGGATTCTAGTGTATTTAAAGCTCTTTTTTATTTTTTAAAAATAACCCTAGAATTATACACATGTAATATGCCATTTGGGAAAAAAATATATATATATTCAAAGCAACAACTCCAATTCCAATGGTGGTTACTTATAATAGGTTTTCCACAATACACTATTATTAATTACTTTTAAAGAAAAAATGTTTCTAAGAATTTATTTCTCCCCCGGCTCATGGGCTCTCTCCCTCTTTGGTTCTCTCTCTCAAATAAATAAATAAATAAATAAATAAATAAATAAATAAATAAATAAAAGATGTAAAGAAAAAAAAGATGATATATATGACTCAAGTTTGAGAAACATAGCCTAGATCTCTATGATCTCTCTTACGCCCCAAGTAAGATTTCCTTGGAACAAACCAATAGATAAACAACTTCTATGGGAAGGTAAATGTAAGTAGAGGTGAGAGAGGAATGAGTCCCATTAAAAGCAGAAGCAGCCCTAAAAAGATGAAATGATGCTAAGGGAAAATTTTACTAACCACACACTCTAGTCTTATTCCAGTGCTGAAGATATGATGAGTGTTACTAACTGCTTCGACTGCATTAATTACGTGGATACTTGAACAGTACACAAAGACAGACAATACTGTGACTCTTCCATATAATCTGGCACAATTCCATCAGAGGTCTGCCATGTCTGAAAACTTCTCAGACAACTGTATTGTATTCCTAAAAAGTAAGACAATCTCATTTTGTGGCAGATGAAATGGCCACATCGCTGGAAACCAAGGCGGCCAGCATTTCTAACACCAACTTGTAAAAATCACACTTCAAACAGTCCCTAAATAAAGACCATAATTATTTCAGAAGAACAACTGCAGTGAAGATTTGTTACAGCCTGAGGTGAGGTCAGGATTAGGATATCCTGTAGCAGGGACTTCTTCCCTTATGTTCCCATTCTAAAAAAAGAGGGGTACACAAATATTATTATAAGGAGATATTTATACACATAAAGAGTATAATATCAACCACTACAAAATGCCTGGGGAATATTATATTTCTTATGATTTCCAAAAGCAGAAATCATATCAAATTGGCTAAAAGGCAGTAGAAGAATTTCTTTTGATTTGATTTGTTAGAGGTTTAACATCTATTTTTGCTTTCTTAGTGCTCTTTTTATGGAGTCTCTGTTTTTCTCACGCTCAATATGCTCCCAATTTTGTTTTGTTGTTCCCCCCCCCCACCAAAAGCAGGTTTCAGGTTTTTTCCAAATGGCATTCAACATGCTTTCCCGGGTTCCTATCTGCCTTCCAATGACTGGCACCTGGGCAGCAGATGGTGCAAATGGCCTACTATATATTTCCTGGATTGATGAAGAGAACTGTCAGGAACCTGACTGCATTGGCCTGATGCCTCATGGCAGAAAAGGCTGCTCAAAAGTGACAGTGACTGGAAATAATTTTGATTAAAATGATCTGGAGCTTGTTGAGTTTCAAATGCTGTTTTTATCCCTCCTCTTTTTTATCCCTCCTCTTACACAACCTTGGATTTTTGCCTTGAAAACATATTGTGAATAAATTGGACACCACAATATCTTAAACCTCAGACATAATCCACTTTTTCTGGGAGTGCATTATTTTGTGGGACAGAGGTACTTCATAGCTCACCATGTCCTTCTATATATCAGACATGTTTGATCATATTTGGATGTGGATTTGCAGATCTCTATTATGGACTTGATTGTTCCGAAGTGGCAAGGACACCAATCTGACATCTTGGATATAGGGGATATAGAGAATGATCACAGAGTCAAAGTCTTAGCCTCATGTTTAAAATAGACAAATATGGACTTTTATAAAAAAGATTTAATTTAAAAACTGTATAATTCACTGATGCAGAATTAATTAATTATTCAGTCAAATGAATCTACTGTGAGACCCATCAAGGAAATTGTCTGTGCTCATTTATGCAGACAATAGCATTTATCACATTGCCGACTGAGTGCCAGGGACATTGCTAGAGCCTGGGTATTGCCTCAGGTGCTTTCTATTCCCTTTGCTTTGACCTCTCCCTCCCACTACTCTAGGGAATTCTTAGGTTCTGAAATCAATGTTATGCCTCTTCCATGTTCTCTTTGCTCTGTCATGTCAGAAGATCAGCATTACCCAAAAGAAGTTAATGTTGTTTACACCATGAAGCTATTGAAGTTTAAGCTTCTGAGCTCCACCTTTACATGGGCCTCTTTCTAAGACAAAGGAGGAGCCTTGCCAATGTGTTCATGTTGTTCAAATGTAAGATGTTTTTGTATTACATTTCTTAAGGAGCAGTCATCAAATTGTATGAGATTTAGGCTGCACAGAATCTAGGTCAACCCTATGGAACAGTGAATGAATATGAAAGAGTAAAACATCCACCTCTTACCCCAAGCTGCTGTAGCTAGAACAATGGAAAACCAGAAAGAGGAGCACCTTTTAGTACAGGGGCAGGTCTTCCTTTCAGCCTACTTAATATCTACAGTACTTCAAATAGATGATGTCTATAGAACTTCAAATAGATGATATGTCCTATGAAGATAAAAACCAAAAGCATTCCTAGATAGGCAGTTGGACTCTTTTTACTCACTCACACTTCTGACATCTTTTCCAGCACTCCTTCGCCAATTCTCTGACACCAACTAGGTGTTCTATAATTCAACTCAGCTCTGTCACTAACTACCCAGACTTAGCTTAGACCCTACCAGTTAAGGGTTCAGTTCCACAAGACTACCTCCTCTGAGATGCCACTCACAAATGGGATGCCCAGGATACCCACACTTCCGTCTGGTCTATTGCACAATTCAGGGTTTCTCCAACCCTTCCCCCATGCTGTCTCAGCTTCAATAATTTCCTAGAATGTCTCACAGAACTCAGCAAAACACGTTACTTACATTCATTGGTTTCTTATAAAAGATACAACTCAGGAATAGCCACATGGAAGAGGTACATAGGGTGAGGAATGGGGGAGGGGACACAGCTTCCATGGTCTCTCTAGGCACATCACCTGCCCAGCACATCAATGTGTTCACCAACCCAGAAGCTCTCTACACATCATTGCTTAGAGTTTTTATGGAGGTTTCATTTTATATGCAAGATTTACTAAATCACTAGCTACTGCTGGTTAACTTTCCCAGTCTTCTCTCCTTCTCCACAGATTGGGACAAAGGGCTGAGAGTTCTAAACTTCTTCTTCTTTAAAAAAATAAAAATTATTTATTTATTCATGAGAGACAGAGAGAGAGAGAGAGAGAGAGAGAGGCAGAGACACAGGCAATGGGAGAGGCAGGTTCCACGCAGGGAGCCCGATACGGGACTCGATCCCTGGACTCCAGGATCACACCCTGAGCTGAAGGCAGACACTTAACCGCTGAACCACCCAGGCATCCCAAGTTCCAAACTTCTAGTCAAGGCTTGGTCTTGTTGGTGACCAGTCCCCATCCTGAAGCTATCTAGCACTGCCAAGAATCACAACAGAACAAAAAATGCTCCTATCTTCCTTATCACTTAGGAAGTCCTAAGGATTTTAGGAGCTCTTGTGATAGTAACTGGTGACAAAAATCAAATATCTTTCTATGATGACTCAGTAATGTTTGCAGTGGGCAGTACAGTTTGAAAAAAACATGAAAGAAATAATATTTTCTAAAATCCTTTGTTATGTGCAGTAGCATTTAGGAAAAGCCTAAGAAATATAGGTGAGTTAGTAGTAGTCGGGGGAAAAGATTCTGAAATTAAAATCGGAGGATCCCTGGGTGGCTCAGCGGTTTAGCTCCTGCCTTTGGCCCAGGGCGCGATCCTGGAGTCCCGGGATCGAGTCCCAGGTCGGGCTCCAAGCATGGAGCCTGCTTCTCCGTCCTCCTGTGTCTCTGCCTCTCTCTCTCTCTCTATGTCTTTCATAAATAAATAAATCTTTTAAAATAAAAGAAATTAAAATCGTATTTTTGAATAGTTTTTGTAAGAAGAGAATTTGAGACTTTGAGACACACTCAGAAGAGTACATGCACTCGATCAATATGTGCTCTCAGACTTCCCCTGATAAGCAGGAACCTATTTGGGCCTCAGGGAGACTATCTAGCCCCTCCAGAATAAGGGGTTCCCCAATATCCTGTGGGAATTTATTAATATTGGTTAAAAGCATTGACTTCTTAAAAATTCAACTTAAGTTAAAATCTTGGATCTTCCATTTATTAGCTCTGTGATGTAGGACAATTTACTCTCCTAAAGCCTCTATTTCCTCATTTATAAAAGAAAATTTATAATATCTACCCATAGATAGGCCAGGAAGACTAAACGTGGTAATGTATGGCACATAGCAAATACCTAAGGAGTATTTATTATGACATTTTTAAGGCCCTATCTCCCACAGTAGAGCTAGCTATCTGCACGG
Organism: Canis aureus; assembly: GCF_053574225.1. Taxonomy (NCBI): domain Eukaryota; kingdom Metazoa; phylum Chordata; class Mammalia; order Carnivora; family Canidae; genus Canis; species Canis aureus. The sequence goes on along the minus strand of NC_135642.1, from coordinate 17,549,290 downwards.
TCCCTGTAACTTGCTGAATATATTTATGCTTAGGTTGACTTTATATAAAAATTATGCATACTAAATATATACCATAGTTTGAGGGATTAATTCATGTTAACACTTTTTAAAAATGTTTTGTAAAAGCCTGAGATAAAAGCAGCCCTCCAGGTATTTATAATGAGAGGAAATTGAACAATGTGGAGGAAAGTATTTGTCATGACAGTTCTGGTCCATGGCTGAGCACCCGGTATAGTATACTGCACACAGCAGCACTCCTGAGAACTCCCCTCTGGGATTCCGTAAAAGTCACTGGCTGGTTGAAGATAGTACTAATGATGCAGGCACTCACATAAAACACTAGAAGGGAAGACTGGGATGTTTTCTAATTCTAGGAAATCTGTCAGATCATAAATTTTAAAAAAATAAGCTGGTTATCTAATCAAATTATATGAGGTATTAGCCTACAAACACAAAATTATCAATAATATTCTTTGAAACATGAATCTATATCCATTATTATAAATAAAGAACCTTGTTCCAAGAACATTTTCCCTTCAGTTGGTTATTAACTAAGGAATAGTATAGGAGAGTATCGGGATAGGCATCAAAACATTTCAAAACTAAGAAACCAGTAGTGTTTGAGACCTTTTCTGCTATTCAAGCCAGTATTTACAAGGTTTCACTAAACCTTAATAATAAATAAGTCCTATAGATTATACTCATGCCAATTTCCCAGTTTTGATATTTGAGGTTATCTTAGAGTTATGTGAGATGCTCTCTGCACTATTTTTGAAAAATTCCTGTGAATCTAAAATTATTTCAAAATAAAATGTTTAAAAATATCTGAGTTTGTTTTATGTATTTGGGTTTTTAATAACATTTCAATTGGTAAGATAATTTTTATCAGTCAGCAGACACTTCACAGAACAGCACCTAAGGAGAACTAGACTTCTGCCCACCTGCAAAGCTGCACCTGGTACCCCATGTTACTGAGACTTGGTCTGACCATAGTTGGGTCACACGGTGCATATTGAGTTAATCACCAGTGGCGAATGATATAATCAATCTTGCATATAAAATGAAACCTCCATAAAAACTCTGAGCAATGATGTGTAGAGAGCTTCTGGGTTGGTGAACACATTGATGTGCTGGGCAGGTGATGTGCCTAGAGAGACCATGGAAGCTGTGTCCCCTCCCCCATTCCTCACCCTATGTACCTCTTCCATGTGGCTATTCCTGAGTTGTATCTTTTATAAGAAACCAATGAATGTAAGTAACGTGTTTTGCTGAGTTCTGTGAGACATTCTAGGAAATTATTGAAGCTGAGACAGCATGGGGGAAGGGTTGGAGAAACCCTGAATTGTGCAATAGACCGGACAGAAGTGTGGGTATCCTGGGCATCCCATTTGTGAGTGGCATCTGAGAGGAGGCAGTCTTGTGGAACTGAACCCTTAACTGGTAGGGTCTAAGCTAAGTCTGGGTAGTTAGTGACAGAGCTGAGTTGAATTATAGAACACCTAGTTGGTGTCAGAGAATTGGCGAAGGAGTGCTGGAAAAGATGTCAGAAGTGTGAGTAAAAAGAGTCCAACTGCCTGTCTAAGAACGCTTTTTAGTTTTCATCTCCCTATTTGAAGACCCAAAGTGACACACAAACTTGATGGTTATATTTCGGACGGTTTGTTTTCAGATATTGTCTTAGTTCAGACCACTATAATGAAAATACAACAGACTGGGTGGCTTATAAACAACAGAAATTTATTTCTCACAATTCTGGACTTAGCAAACCAGAGATCAGAATGCTGACAGGGTCAGGTTTTGGTGAGAACCCTCTTGTGGGTTGCAGACTTCCAGTTTCTCCTATAACCTCATAACATGGAGAACACAAAGAGAGAGCAAGTTCCCTGGTGACTCTTGTATGGACACTAATCATGAGGGCATTACCTTCATGACCTTATCTAAGCCTAGCCACTTCCCAAAGGACCCCCTCCTGCTACATCACTTTGGGGAGTAGGCTTCAACATATGAATTTGAGGGTGAGAGAAGACATACTTTCAGTCCATTAAAGATGCCATTTCTTTAGGAAATCACAGCTACTTGTCTGATGTGTATAGAGTTTTTGTTTTATGTATTTTATCCTGTCACTAAGATAAAATGTTTCACTGCAGCCAAATAAGCTCTTACCCCACGACTATAATACTGGCCACATGCAAAATTATGAGGTAATTAAAGGCTTTCCTTAGGGCCCCCATCCTTCCCCAGTTATACTATGCTTGCTTGTGCTTAAACATAATTCTGTCACAGAAGAAGCAGCAGCAAAGGACATCCGATAAGCTACCATATTCAATGGCAAAGCTTCAGATGCTCAGTGGCTGGGTGGCAGAGCTTTCTCCCAGTGCAGCAGATTCAGAGCATGGCAGGAAATGTTGCCTTATTTGCTGTCAGTGAAGTTACTAGGATAGATGTATTTGAAGTGCGGGAGTGGGGATGAACTCCAGTGACTTTCATGTCTTTGACAATCACTGCAAATCAAGGCATCGTAACCTGACAGCAAGAATTAGCCTGTAGGATGTTAGTTCTGCACCATGCTCTCTGCTCTATGTTTCCTTAAGAAGCTCACAGAACATTTTCCACATGGCATCCTTCTGTGTGGTTTCCTTTCCTGCTGTATCTATAACTGGTTGATATAGCTCATGCCTTTCAATTTTCAGTTGCTCTTTGCTTTATAATAAAGATTGTTGCTTTCTGCTTGGTTAGGCTCCTGATCTTATGTTATTCCCACAGGCTTTTGGCATCCCTTGGTTAAAGCCCACATTTCTTAGATTCTTCCTAAGTTATTTCTGCTCCAAATTCACAGCTAAATAGGTGGTAAAATCCTTCAGGTGGAGACAGGCTGCTCCTTTATTAGCAGTAAGAAACCACACTGGAAGGACAAGGTTGCTGAGATTTAGAACCATTGTTGCCATATATCACCCACCCACCCTGCAGCCTAGGATTCCAGAAGGCACCCCAGCTTGTCTACACAAGTCTGCCTTTTGGAGTTTGGGACTATATTTTTGCAAGCACAAGCTTGGTTCAGTGTTTCCCAAACAGAATTTTTTTGCCCTAACATTCCGAGAAGGTGAATAGGCATATCCATTCTTATTAGGATTTTGGTGGGTGATTTTGAGGAAATAAGCTATCAGCACTGCAAGCGTCTCCCAAGTTTTCTTACTCTTTCTCTTTCCTCAGAACTCATTTCATATACTCCTTGAGACTAACATAATCAATTATTTTAGTCAATAAGATGTTTTCTGGAATCCTCCCAGTAGTATGCCTTGTTCCTTATTAGTGTGGTCCTACTCCCAAACAACTGTGTAATAGCGTGACCAGAAAACCTAGCCCTGAGAAGAGAAGACAGGACAACACAGTCTACCATGTCATTGGTCTCACTTGTGCAACCTATGTTCCTGGAGGCTTGCAAGTAGGAGAGAACTACACACATGAGATTTCTTATATGGTTAGATTTACTTCACCATTTAATTCCTCACAGGTAAAATATATTAATGGAAGTGAGGTGACACATGGGGCTGGAACAAAAACCACGCATTTTAGTAGATTTTTCTCCCACTACAGAGCCCCACTGGGGGAGCAAGGCTGAGTGGCATTGTCCACACACAACGTAGGGTCTTACCAGACGTGAAACTATTCTTGCTACACCAATGTCTTTTATAATTGAGGCTTACATCTCCATCTAGAAGAGATTACACTAAATTTATTCACTGAAACCTGAATGTTTTTAAACATTGGGCTCTTGCCAACAAACTCAAAGACAATGAGGCCATATCTACAGCTGAGGTGTAAAAGTATATTCAGTGTCCAAATATTTCTGACTACATCTCTACCTCTAGTTTTTCAGCATTCCAGAAAATCTACTTCTCCCAAGAGAGAAAATTTTCCCACATTCAAATGTCCCATGTCATTTTGTTCCACATCCCCACTGTATTTTCCAAATTCTTAGAGAATTATAATTTCAGTCTTATATTTATCTTTACAAAACTGAAAAAAAAGGCAAAGAAACAAACAATCCAATCATGAAATGGGCAAAAGACATGAAGAGAAATCTCACAGAGGAAGACATAGACATGGCCAACATGCACATGAGAAAATGCTCTGCCTCACTTGCCATCAGGGAAATACAAATCAAAACCACAATGAGATACCACCTCACACCAGTGAGAATGGGGAACATTAACAAGGCAGGAAACCACAAATGTTGGAGAGGATGTGGAGAAAGGGGAACCCTCTTGCACTGTTGGTGGGAATATGAACTGGTGCAGCCACTCTGGAAAACTGTGTGGAGGTTCCTCAAAGAGTTAAAAATAGATCTGCCCTATGACCCAGCAATTGCACTGCTGGGGATTTACCCCAAAGATACAGATGCAGTGAAACACCGGGACACCTGCACCCTGATGTTTATAGCAGCAATGTCCACAATAGCCAAGCTGTGGAAGGAGCCTCGGTGTCCATTGAAAGATGAATGGATAAAGAAGATGTTGTCTATGTATACAATGGAATATTACTCAGCCATTAGAAACGACAAATACCCACCATTTGCTTTGACGTGGATGGAACTGGAGGGTATTATGCTGAGTGAAGTAAGTCAATCGGAGAAGGACAAACATTGTATGTTCTCATTCATTTGGGGAATATAAATAATAGTGAAAGGGAATATAAGGGAAGGGAGAAGAAATGTGTGGGAAATATCAGAAAGGGAGACAGAACATAAAGACTCCTAACTCTGGGAAACGAACTAGGGGTGGTGGAAGGGGAAGAGGGTGGGGGGTGGAGGTGACTGGGTGACGGGTACTGAGGTGGACACTGATGGGATGAGCACTGGGTGTTATTCTATATGTTGGCAAATTGAACACCAATAAAAATAAATTTATAAAAAAAATGGGGGGGATATACCAGTAGTCACTCTATAATCCTCAGTGATGCCAGTGCTAAGGGACTCAGATTAAAATTTAATACTTAGAATCAGCAAGGTAGAATGGATGAATAATTCCACAGTACTGGAATATAAAGTAGAATGGATGATGAATTCTACAGATAAATATAAATTTGAACTCTGGACCCACCAGAGTCCCAGTGGCACTACTTCTCCATAGATACTCCTGCTTTCTTGTCCCTTTCCTCTTTCTCCTCCTGCTCCTATACATTGAGGAGACTATTTGGTCAACACTTACTAGTAAATCTCTACAAGAACTTAATAGCACCCTTTTTTTTTTCCTAAGTAAACATCTTTCAAAGATGATTCTCTACTTCCATGAGAGATGTAGCAGATCCAGTAGGGGTTGTCTCCTCCAGAGCCATTCCCCTATTTTCCTTTAGAGAAACAACCAAGCAGTTCAGAGAAGCAATATTCACAGCCTCAGACAATGGCTTATGAATGAGTCCCCTTCTCCTCCTTTCTAGGCTCTGTTACAGTTATGGATGACCATGGGATCCAAATCTATTCAGTGATCTACTGAGGTGGAAGCGGGGTAATGTTCAGGGAGAGTTTTCCTTATGCATTCTTAATAAAAAGGACGAAATTCTTGACATAACATTTTTTTTCCATTCCTCTTCTTTCTACTTGAATGCAGAGATAAAATTAACAATATAATGGCAAGATTAGTCAGAGTTGCCAGCTCTGATGTAATAAGCCACCAAAACAATGCATTTAGCTCTCTCCCCAGAGATATTTTGTATGGACAGATAGCCTTCATTGTTTAATGTTAGTAGCCAAATAAGGGCTAAATAGTTGGAATATCAATGCAGATAATTCAATAATATATACCCATTAGTGGACACCCAGGCTGTCTAAGGATAAACTTAATGCGAAACTGTCCAACTCAACATGCTCTCAAGAAGTGGAATTTAAATAAATCTAACGAATGATTATATTGCCTATCTAGAGTTCTCAAGCTCAAAAATAATTTGTCTTAGAATGGGCTCTTTAAGGGCAATTATTACTTAAAAGTAAGCACTTAAATATTCCATTATTTTGGAATTAACTCATGAAGGTCCCATAGTTTTCTGATATTTAGTAGAAATAATGAGCAGTATGGCCAGCTTGATGCTCCAAAGATGTATGACCCCCTGCATTTTGATGTACTGAATATGGGAGATGAGAAGGGGTTGCTACTTAGAAGTATATTCTTTTATTTCTCCTGTGTCTCTCTCAGACTCAGGTGAGGAGCTGAGGAACTCTTTTTACATTTCCTACTATGACTTCCTTGAATTATTCCTGCCCTTTCATAGTTATTTGCAAAAAATCATCAGTTAGAGATGAATGTGGCTATAAGATGAACATTCACTGTTCGCCTCCCTGCCTTTTATACTCTTTACCTAAGAACTGAAAAAGGACAGAGTATGAGAATAAGGGTAAGAAAATACTGAGGACATGAGATAAACTAGGCAGTTGAGAAAGTCAGGAAAAATATGTATAAAACAGGAAAGAAGGGAAAAAAAGGAAGTAAGGGATGATAGGGCCTTCTGCATTTGGGGGAGGGAGAGTCTCCAGAAAGTTTTATGAAGATAAAGAACTGGAGAAAAACAAAATATGTTAAGAAATATTTTTTTGAACTATTTGTTTGGAGAATCTCCTAGTCTTGAGGATTTAAAGAAAATATTTGGGTTACTTTTATATTCATTTTGGAAGCCAGTCTGTTTTCATAATGCAACACCATCTGAAATTAGATTGCATAGGCTTATAATGATCTTATAATGATCCATCTACATGTTTCAGTCCAATATATAGATAGATACATGAAATATTAATCAGTGGTTCAGTCAATAAGTATACATGTAAGAAAAATCTCTAAACAACTCACGAAACAATGTACAAATTAACCACTAATAGAACCATCAAGAAGAGCTAGAATCTTAAACTGTCATAGATGAAGAGGTGACGTAAGGTTAACATGTGCATTTTACCAATACAGAAGCTCGGGCCAAAGCAGGTTAATGGACTTGTCCAAGGTTATTGCCAAGTTTTGCCCCCAGTTCTATGTCACAGTCCCCTTGATCTTCTGCTTGCAATAACCTCAAATCAGTCAGCAATTCAGGACTCACGCTTGCATTTTATACACTTTAGGCCAATGGGAGCTACAGAAACCATGAGTGACATTTACTTCGAGAAGAACAGAAGAAGTAAATTGCAGGGAAAACACAGGTGAATGTGGTTAATGATACCTGCCAACAGCAAAGGGAACATGCACACATCTGCCATGACACCAGGAAATGAAACTAAAATGAAAGACAAAAGTGTTTTTCAGGTGCTATCATCCAACTAATTCTTCAGAGCACATAAATATAGACAGTACAAGTCTGTGAATGCAATAGTGGTGCAGAATGGGCCTTCATCTCTAGCCCTTACAGACCCCCAACACAGAAGTGAAATATAAAGTATAATTTTTCATTGCACCCAGTATAAATCTCGAGTTGCAGTAAAATGTTGGGATGGACTATCAGGAAAATAATGCATTGGTCTGCTGAAGAAAATATTGGCAAATGAGATGGAAATCTTAACTACTTACAATCTGGACATAGAGCACCAACCTCCACATGCATTAACCCTCCAGTGAAGAGCAAATCCAGAAGAAGAATTGAAGACATACAAGCATTAAAACCACATTCCTATAATGCTAGGCAAGATGAATAAGACAAAGCCCCCTCATTCATAATGCTCGCATTATGAAACTATCAACATTAAAGAAAGGTAAGATCTCCCTAGCACTGATGACATTATGGAAGCAGATAAATACACTGACTGCAAATGTCTCAGCTGCAACAAGTGCATAAAATAATATGTGCAAAAGTGCTGAATGAACAGCTAATCAATCATTCAAGAGTAATGGCAGAGTTGTAGACTTCTGCTCCTAACTATGATGCTGTAACAGGGAATAGATTGACCTTCTTGATTTAAGCAATCAGAAAACTAGATAAAATAGATGACACAATGATTTCCAGAAATTGCATCACAGGCAGCACAGGACTGCAGTCCTTGAGAGAAGAGAAGCCAATGAGAGGAGTCCAAGTGACTGCCAACTTTCTGCCTAGAGGCCATTTTGAAACCACAGGGCAGGGATGAAGACGTGGCCTCAAAAAGAGCCTGGACAATATATCTGACTCAAAGGGTCAAGTTTTGAGAGGCCAAGGATACTCAATTTGAGAGGCAAGGTACTGGAGAAAAGAGCGCTGCACAAAAAAGCAGTAAGCTCTGGGGGATCTATAGGGATGACCCTTGAGTACAGATACACACATTCACAAGAGAAAACTACCCAAGTTCAGAGAAGAAACCACCAAAAAGTAGCAGCTAAACAATACTCCAAGTTTTCAGATGACCAGTTAGCAGGAAATATCTCCTCAATACAAGGAGTATTGGAAAGAATGTCCTTAAAGGCATCATTTGAGTAGTGTGACTAAATTAACCCAGAAAAAAAAAAAAAGTTGCACTTAAAGAATCCCAACAGAACTTAAACGTAAATCTAGGAATGACCAAATGATCCCAAACAATATTCCAGAAAATCAATATTATTTAAAGGAACACAACAAAGTCTAGCACCTAACAATGTAAAATTTAAAATGTGGAATATCCAATGAAAAATTACAAGGCAAACAAAAAAGCAGAATATGTGGACCAAAAGCAGGAAAAATAATCAATGTAAAAAAGCCTCCCAAATGGTAGCAGCAATGAAATTATTGAAAAAAACGTTGAACAGAGACTCCAAAAGTGGTCCACCAGTTCAACAATGTAAAAAATAATATGACATTAATGAAGAAAGAAATATTAGATATAAAAAAAATCTTCTACAGGTGAAAATGCATGTTTAATCTCTTGAAAAGATAATTAATTATCTACCTAAAGCAAAATTAATCACAATGCATTATGAGGTATACCCAAAATTACTCTGACAAAAATAAAGAATGCTGTGTGTACAAAATTATTCATCGCCACTGGACTGTACAATAAGTGGATCTCTAAGAGTCAAAACTTTAAAAAAATTCAAAGCATTTTTTAGCTTAAGGCTCAAAATAGGAATTGACTTAATTGACCTAGTCCATGTCTCCTTTTTCATTAGATCCATCCAAGTCCTGCCTCTCCTTCTAGATTTTGCCCCTGTAGTGGTTAGAAAAGGAAGAGAGTGTTATTTTCTCCAAAGTTACTAACAGCTATAATTCCTTGGATGTTTAGAGTGTGCCAGTCAAGGGCTTTGTATGGATTATCTCATTTAATCTTTCCAATCATCCTAGGAAGCCAAAGTTAAGACGTGTTAAGACATTTACTCAAGATTTCAGATGTGATCAGTAAAATATAGGCCTCTCTGGTGTCAGAGCCATGCTTTTCTAACCATTAAAAGCAGAATGGGGGATCCCTGGGTGGCGCAGCGGTTTGGCGCCTGCCTTTGGCCCAGGGCGCGATCCTGGAGACCCGGGATCGAATCCCACGTCGGGCTCCGGGTGCATGGAGCCTGCTTCTCCCTCTGCCTGTGTCTCTGCCTCTCTCTCTCTCTCTCTCTCTCTCTGTGACTATCATAAATTAAAAAAAAAAAAAAAAAAAAAAAGCAGAATGGGCCTAAGCCATTCACTGCATTCCCTCTTTACTTCAACTTGTACCTGACCTTCCAGGAGTTAGGAAATATCTAAGAAGCATGTTTATGATATCGGGCCATACTATATTGTCTACAGAGAATGAAAGGAGACAATGAGCCATAAAGAGGAAGAAAACTTTATACTCTCCCCAGATGCCTCTTTAAAAGTCAGTACTTATAATAAAACCAAGTTGTGCATCACTTAGGGTTTCATGTGGTCCTTGACCCAAGTTGGAGTTGTCTTGGTGTGAAGTAAGGAGAGAGACCATGAATTCAAACCGTGGGACTAACTTTTCTCTTTTTCAAGTTTGTTTTCCCATCTATATTTTATACTTCCTGGAAGCAGTCTGTATTTTGTATTATTTTGAATCATCCACTATGTGCAATATAGAACTAGGCATGTATCACAGAGAAGTCACATAATTTTTTTTTAAATGTGAATACTCCTTGTAAACCACTCAGAGTATAGTAAAAGTAGGGGGAAAAATCATTATTAAGACGAGGCATGAGGAAAATATACTGGCTGATTGAGGGATGTTGTCATTATGGTAATAATACCCTGAACTTTTAGTTTATGAAATCTGTGACTTATCTTACCCACCTTACAGTATGCTGGTGAAGTAGATATAAGATATTAATATCTCTATTGCATAGATGAGGAAACTAAGACACAAAAAGATCAAGCGACTTGTCCAAAAATCACAAACTAGATAAGGGTTGCTGTCTGACTGGGCTTCAAATCCAAGTCTCTGACTCCACATTCAAGTGTCTGCCACAACACTGCACTACTCTCTTGACAGCTAACATTGCTTTATGAGCTGGTTTAGATTTTCTGATGCTTTGATTGCATTCACATTGGCTAGACCTCTCACTTTCAACCCTGTTAAGTGGCTTTTCCTTTGTTGGTACTATGTTTTTATAAACTTCTTTATGACCCTCAAGAATATTTTAAATTGCTCTCTAGAAGCAATTTCAAAGTAACGTGCATCTTTGAGGGATAGTCATAGAGAAAGAGGGAAAACTAATATATTCTGGATAACATTTTATGTGTTAGTAAAAGAGGTAATTAATGTATCCACTCCCCCTTCCCTGGGAGATGGGTCCTCTCATCCCTGCCTCATAGGTGAGATCTTAGAAACCCAGAGCCCTTCAAGTAACTGCCCAGGATAACCCCCTTTGAACCTCTCTCTGGGATTCAACATAACTTGCCTGATTCCTAAACCCACATTCTTTTCACTCTACTACTAGAGGGGTTAGGATTTAATTTCTGGTTGACAGATTTGATATTTTGTGGGTATGATGTTCATTTCTTTTAAGATAAATACACAGGGGCTCCTGGCTGGCTCAGTCAGTGAAGCATGCAATTCTTGTTCTCGGGGTTGTAAATTCGAGGCTGAGCTGAGTGTAGAGATTACTTAACAATAAAATCTTAAAAAAAAACCAATAAAATCTTTTTTAAAAAGATGGATATTATACATAGTGTTTGAATCGTTTAATATTTTTGGACCTTAGTTCTATTTAAAAGTAAACTAACCAAGTTATATCCGTCTGCTTCTATGCAGGAGTGTTGTGATATTTTAATATGACAACCTTATACTTATTTGGCAACTTCAATTATCTGAAATGTTTTTAAGAACAAATAAAGTAGCAAAAATGGTACCAAGTGTATGAAAGTACATTATCCGTAAGACAGTGTTAGTCTGTTATTCAGAACTCATTGATACTTACTTTATGTATACTTTCAGCAAGTAGTGTGAGTTTTGACTTCTCAACTCATGGCAGATTAATAACCTCATATTAGACAATAGAGAAAAGAGTTATTTGAAGTGGATTGAGAATTATATAAAGATATAAATGACTGTTTCATGAGAAGGTAAAAGAAACAAGATAGACACAAGTATTTTACGGAGGGTACCAGGCTGGTTGCATATCATGGAGGAATGTGTATTCATTTGTTCCTTCATTGAAAAAGTTTATTTATTCCATAAACTCTATACCTATTACTCTAATAGTAACTGAAATAACAACAGATGTGGTGGCCGGCAGGACCATGATAGAGCTAATGGTACATGTGATCCAGAGCTGCCTACCATGAACAACTCAGGAGGGAGTTGTCAGCCATCTGGTTCTGATCTTAGATATAATCAAGATGATTTCTGTGTTCCATTTCTGACATTGTGAACATCTCTAGGGAAAAAAAAACAATTATGATAGTAACTGAGGTTCATAATAACAAAAAGGTCAAAATTAAATCACAGAATACAAGAGTGAAAAAAGCTCATAGAAATGCATCAATTTAAAGCTCTCATTTTTTAGATGAAACCAACAAGTCTCAGAGAACTTAAGTAACTGTTCAAAGCTGCACAGCTTGACCTGAAGAGGCCATCAGAGCTAAGAAAATAACACAGGTAGGCGGAGGGCTCATCATCACTGCTTTCCTTTTCCAGCTGCCATATGCATTGAGGCTGCTATTTAGTAAGTGCATTACACAATGATCAGTCTCATAAAGATTGCATTTGAAAAGAAAAAGTTATTTCTTTTAAATATTGGTGCTTGAAAAGAAGTATCTTTAAAAATCACTTCCGTGAAACATCTCATACCCTTAGGAAACGAGGTAAATGTGCGGTTACCATATGCTAAATTTTTAATCACCATGGACAAATAGGTCACCCATTTCTTGCTCCCTTTGACTAATCTTGATGGGCCTCTGTTATGGAAGAAAATGAAATGGAGAAATTTGTGACTGAGCAATACCCACTTCGGCCCTCTGAAATGAATGGAGGTGACTTAATTTTCTCATAGCAGTCTGGGGGTGTCAATTAGAAATGAAGGAAAGGTCAAAATGAGAAAGCAGAAATGATTAAAATACTGGGGAAATTAGCCTGTGCGCCAGAGACTCATCACTGAAGCTGAAAAGGAAAGTATGCAAAGTGAAGGAGAAGCAGAATGGGAATAATATTAATATTAAATAGGAAGAAAATAGAGGATGAGAAGGAACACATCCTTGTGATACCTCCTCTTTCACTTCTCAAGTCTTAACAGTTGGGTTGCAGCGCTGTTGCTCAATGACAACTGCTTTTTCCTCAGATCTGAATCTCTTTTCAGACCCTACCCTACCTGCCCCTTCAATAATGTAATGTAGGAAAGGAAACAAATCCCAAGAAGTGCAAAAAAAATTTAGGAAAGCTTAGGTTCTTTTCTAAATATCTGTAAGTATTGTACAGGCATTAGTAATTTAAAAAGATTAATTTTAAAAACTAAGGAAAGGGAGAGAGGGAGAAAGAGAGGGAAAAGCATATACCATTTTTTCCTTTGACAGTATATTTTCTAGACTCTCCTCTGAGCATCCTCCCCAAAGAATTGTTTTCTTATCTGCTTCTTTACAAGCCCCAAACCACTTGCCCTGCTGCAACATTTAGATTTCCGGTTTTAGTGAATTGAACCTTAACCAGGAATGTCATCAGAAGTGTGGAGTACCCAAATACTCTGGCTCTGGTCAGGACTCCTGCTCTTTACCACAGGATTTATTTTACTAGAGTCGCTTACCTACATGTAAGCGACCTTACATCTTACCTTACCTTACCTTACCTTACCTACACTTACCTACACCTTACCTACACTTACCTACATCTTACTTACTCAAGCAAGAGCCAGAGCCACAAACAGCCTTCACAGTGATGACGCTGAGTTAGAGAGTAAAAGCCCTAAAGGAAAGTGACACTGTACTAGTAATGGGGGGTTTAGGAGACAGAGATCAGGAGGGAGAATATACACAGGAGTGGAAACCCAGATCTTACTTTTGGCCATAGGTATAATGTTCATATACAGGAAGTAGACTTGATTAAAATCAATCAGCTGTTCCAAAATAGCCTGATTGTTCAAGCTGATGAAAGTTCTATGATACCAATCATATACTATTTTGCTTTAGATTATATAGTCTCTTCTCAGACTTTACCTGACTGACACCTTCAATAGCCTAATACTGACCACATCCTTTTTTCTTGAAGTTCTTTCTTTCTTAATTTCTATAATTTTTCTTTCTTCTGCTTCATCTCCTGTGTCTTTGATATTTCTTCATCACTAGATAAAGAGAGTCCAGTCCTTTGCTTTCTTTTTGTCTCATTCTCAAAATGTTGAACAATTTCTTTGGGGTAACTTCATCCATATACTGATAGTAAGACGGTTCAGAAATTTGTAGATCCACATTAAGTTAAGACAATGTTGAAAGGAAAAAGTGAACCATCTTTTCCTGATTCTTTTTAATGAGTAGATAAACTTTTCCCCAGAAGCTAATTAATAGATTCTCTTTTCCATTTAAGTGGCCAAAATTGGGTCACATGGCAACAAGTATTTGTTGGACCAATGACAGACAAAAAGGATAGAATTTCCATGTTGGCTCATCATCTTGAGAAGGGATGATATTTGTCACAGTCCTAGCAGGAGAGTTTAATAAAGGACATTTTGCTTAAATGTGGTTAAAGTGTAGAGAAACCACTATTCCTTGTATAGTTCTCTGCGTCTGGTGACAGGATGCCCATGAAAAGGCAGAGAGGTTTGCCACTCTTAGATGTAAGGGGAAAAGGGAGATAGCTCTGTGGGGAGAATCTCTGAGTAGATGCATGGTCTTTGGCACAATTATTTTTGATGCACGTTGTTGATCTTTTGTGTGTTGGTTTTTTTTTTTTTTAATTTTTATTTATTTATGATAGTCACAGAGAGAGAGAGGCAGAGACACAGGCAGAGGGAGAAGCAGGCTCCATGCACCAGGAGCCCGATGTGGGATTCGATCCCGGGTCTCCAGGATCGCGCCCTGAGCCAAAGGCAGGCGCCAAACCGCTGCACCACCCAGGGATCCCATGTGTGTTGGTTTTTAACATCATCTTGTATCCAGCATATTAATGGACTATATTTTTAATTTTAATAATTTGTGGATTTTTTTGTGTATTTGTGTATCTCATTACATCATCTGTAATCACAAACTTGTCTCATCCCTCCAATCTGTATACATTTTATCTCTTTCTAAAATTACTGAATTCACCAGAATCTCTGTGCTGTATTGAAAAGTAGTAGTGATATCAAGTACAGATGGCTTATACCAACTTTAGACAGAATACATCTAAATTTTCTCCATTACGTTTTCTATTTTCTGGAAGTTTCTGTTGTTTAACCTAATAATCTCCTTTCTATTCCCAGTGGCTTTTCTTAGTATAATCCCTCATTATCTCTCCCCGGGAATATTCCAATAGCCTCCTAACTAATTCATCTGCCTCCAGCCTCACCTCCCACAAATTCATCTTCTGCATTGTGATCAAGGTAATAATTGTGGAATGCAAATCTGATCGTAACTCTACATGCTTACAATTCTTTATTAGCCCTGCAAAATGTATAAACACACATGTCCAGGTTCCTGATGGGAAAAAAAAGTCAAAGTCAACTCTGTTATATTAAATAAAATTTCATCTTATATAATTTCTTGTTCATTAGAAGAGTATATGGTTTAGGCAAAATGAGGATGCCTTAACATTTACCAGACAAGTCCTGCCCTTTTAAGTCTAAATTGTCACTGCCCTTTATGAATAAACTGCTGAGGAGAGCTTTTCATAGGATTTCTCTCCTGTTTTTAACCCAAGAATCCTCTTCCCCCATATTACAAATTATACCTCCATCACCTGTATATCACAAAGTATCCATTCCACTGCTGGCAAAATCCAATTCTCAAATGGATCTTAGGTTGTATGCTTATATAAAGGAAGTCTAGATGAGAGGACAGTCTGGCTGTGTCATCTGTCACTCCATCAATCGCTAGGGTTGACTCTGCTAATCTGGCTGGCAAGGCAGGTATCCCTGTCCTCACTCACCACTCCATTCACATCCCTCCCAAAGCTGCAAAGCTGTGCACTTGGTTGGTGGAAGAGGAGGATCATTCTCCCATCGGGAGTAGCTGCATTCCCCTGCTAAAACCTCCAGACAAGCTCTCAAGTATAAAAGAACATAGGATAGTCAGGCTTCCAAGACTCCAGACACATCCAAATGAGGTGCTGCATGTGGCACTCTGCTTTTCTTGAAAGAAAGAAGAAAAAAAGAAAGAAAGAAAGAAAAAAGAAAGAAAGAAAGAAAGAAAGAAAGAAAGAAAGAAAGAAAGAAAGAAAGAAAAAAATCTGTGATTTTTTTTCCAGTTTTATTGACATACATCACTATATACATTTAAGGAGTAGTTTGCACACTAGGTTGACTTACATATATTATGAAGTGATTATCACAATAAGTTTTTCATTTTCAAAATAATACAAATTCATTATCTTAGAGTTTCCATGGGTCAGGAGTCTGGTATGTCATGGTTGGGTTCTGTGCTCAGTGTCTCATATGTTGAAACTGAGGTATCATCTGGGTTTATGTTTCATTTGAAGCTCACGAACCTCTTTCAAGCTCTTTCACAGGGTTGGTATAATTCAATTCCTTACAATTGTAGGACTAAGGTCACTATATTTCTTTTTTTTAATTTTTATTTTTGATTATATTTTTAGTTTCACATTGTTATTTAAATTCAGTCAGTTGGGATCCCTGGGTGGCGCAGCGGTTTAGTGCCTGCCTTTGGCCCAGGGCGCGATCCTGGAGATCCGGGATCGAATCCCACGTCAGGCTCCCGGTGCATGGAGCCTGCTTCTCCCTCTGCCTGTGTCTCTGCCTCTCTCTCTCTCACTGTGTGCCTATCATAAATAAATAAAAATTAAAAAAAAAAAATAAAATAAATTCAGTCAGTTAATATACAGTGTAATATTAGCTTCAGGTATAGAATTCATAAGCATCCATTATCTTATTTAGACACAATAAAAAAAAAAGAAAAAATAATAACACAATTTTTTTTCTCTTTGTGATGAGAACTCTTAGGATTTACATTTCTTAACATCTTCCATATATCCCATATAGCGGTGTTAACCTTAGCCATCATGTTGTACATTACTTATTTGTTTTATAACTTTCTTTTGACCAGGAAGCCTGTGATTTCAATCTGCAAAGGAATTGAAACGTGATGAGGAGCCCAGCCACCAGATGATGAGGTTTCCCTCCATCCTTCCTTGGTAAGCAACATAATTTTATTTATTTATTTTTAAATATTTAATTCATAGTTCTAGATTAAATTCTGTGTCTTTAGTATTATTTTACACAATACTCCCTTTCTAGCTTAAGCTATTTTCACAATCCCTTTCTACATGTCAGGCTTTTGTAATATCAACATATGGACATTTCTATAACAAGCTATGCCAGACCAGGCCGCCTGTATTTTCATTTGTAGGTTTCCCGTGCCTGAACTATTCTTTCCTCGGAAAGCCTTTTTTCTTTCAAACCTCAGTTTCTGTGTCATTTCTTCCAGGATCTTCCAACCCTAAAGAGTAGAAATTCCTTTCTCTGTATAATTTCTCTATATTTTACACATTGTATTGTGTTTTTAACTGTGTTGTAAATTCTTCTCTGAAACTGTCACACACAAGTTGCCCCAGAGGTGACTTGCAATAGCTTTTGATGAATAAATGAATGAGCACCTGGAGGAATGCATGAATATCTCAGTGAGTGTTTTGAGGCACAGAGCTGACACAGTTCTTGGCACATGATCAATACATGTTTCTTTCCTCTTGGTTAACTGGGCAGTTGCATTAGGCCTCTGTCATCCAAAGCCATTCCAAGAAGACCATCAAGAAAACTATTAGAGGCAAAGCAGCCTCAGTTACTCAGGGACATACAAACTGGGTCATGGAAACATCTAATTCCTCATCAGTCTGTGAATTACTGGCACCTTTATCATCCTGAGTGAGGATACTAAGGCCGTGCAGTTGATGTCTGATGCTTCACCAATGCTGAGGAACTCTCAGCATTGGGGGAGCTCTCCGCATTAAAGAACTCTCATTTCAGAATCATCAAATTGGAGAAGGTAAGAGCTTAGAGTAAACAATTCTCCCTGGCTTGAACACCTGAATGTGAGGCTGGATAGTATCCTAGGCAGCAATACTGTTTGGGAGGGTGAAGAGGCCTGAGAAAGCTATCCAGAGGTAAGAGATAAAGTTTCTGACTCTGCACTAGCCTTGAACAGGAGAAGCAATAGCCAGGCATTTTGCTAGATGAAGTGTGCTAAAGTGCTTCATTTTAATTATCACAACAGGCCTGCAAAGTCAATATTATTCCCATTTTATAGATGAAGACCCTAGGGCTGAGTGAAATTAACTCATTTAATGAAGGTTATATAGATAGTAACTTTCTAGGCCACCGTTACAAAATTAGGTCTGGTCTTCCTCCAAAGAATTCACTATTTTACGGTTGTTATCTTTTTACCCTGTATTACAACACATTTTTGAAAGCAAAAGTAGCTTCTGCTCACACCATCCTCCTAGCAACTCCCTTTGCCAACATGCATTAACTAGCAGCATATTACAGTGCAATATATCAAGCTATTCCAGTAAAAGAGGAAACTCAGCAAGCATTTAATGCCAGATGTCATACAAACTGACCACCTACCTTTCATACACCAAGAAGCAAAGAACAAGAACAATTAGACTGGTGATTTATGTCAGGCTAAAGAAAAGAGGCAAGAAGGTGGTGTAATACTCTTAAAAGAGGGTAGCTTTAGTTTAAAAACAACATGAATCAGAATTTAAGCTAAACTATAATTTCTATAATTTCGTGAATAAAAAAGAAATTAAATTTCTATTCACATCCAGATCAAAAAGATTTGGGCTGTCATTATATTTTTATGTCACATAGAAATACAAAATTGGGAATTCATTTCTGATTTGTAATAATAATTCAAGATTGTCATGTGAAGGAGATACTTGATGTGTTTTGCTTTACCCCAGTGGCAGAACTAAAACCAATGAATGGAAGCTTCAGGGAGGATAATAAAAGGAAACATTTTGCAATAGATAGAGTTGTCCAGAGATGTAATTATTTGCTTCCAGCCTCCTCAGATACTCAAAAGTAAGTGGTACAGGTAGGGTATTTCCAGAAGATCAAAACTCCAGTGCAATTAAATCAAATGATCTCTGCGGGTCTTTCTCAACCTGTACTCTTTTGGTTCCAGATCAGTTGAAAGGGTTTCCACTTCCTCTGATATTTGCTAAACATCTTAGGTTTATTTGGAAATGTGGTACTAGTACATTAGTAACTTATCATTGAATACATCCAAGTATTTTCTTTGCATCTATAGTCTTCATTTTGCCCTACATTAATATTAAACATTAGGTCTTTACCAGTGCCAACTAGCTGCAGTTGATTTATTCTGTGCTATAGTGAGCTTTAATCATCTTGATGAACAAGTCTACTGCTAGACTTAACTAAACATTTGTAAAATACAAAGTCAGACTTGAAGAACACAGTCATTACATTTTTTTCCCTAAAAGTCAAGGTATTTCTAATAATGGTTTTTGACAGAAATTTGAAATCCACTTATACTCTCATATTATTAGATATCAACCCCAAATCTTACCTTGTTTTTGAAAATCTGTTTACAACATTTGGCAGTTGATAAGCCTTAGTTTTATCTCCATTGTTTATTTTTATAGATCCACATAATCTTAAGTCTGAAGAAATATAAAACTTTCCTCATCCTTTTATTTGTACAGATGATAAAATTTAAGCCCAAAGTATTTGGGTGTCACACATAAGGCCAAACTCTGCTTTTCAAGAACAAAATTTCACGTAGAACTCTATATCCTAGTTCTTAGTCTGTTACCTGTGTGTGTGTGTGTATGTGTGTGTGTACACATACAGTAGTCCTCCCTTATCCACAATTTCACTTTCTGTGGTTTCACTTACCTACAGTCAACCACAGTCTGGAAGCAGGTGATCATCTTTCTGAGAAATTATTAGAAGGTTGACAGTAGCCTAATGCTACGTCACAATGTCTACATCATTCACCTCACTTCCTCTCATCACATAGGCATTTTATCATCTCACCTCATCCCAAGAAGAAAGGTGAGCATAGTACAGAAAGATATTTTGAGAGCGGCAGAGAGACCACATTCACATAACTGCTATTATGGTATATTGGTATAATTATTCCATTTTATTATTAGTTATTATTGATCTCTTACTATGCCTAATTTATAAATTAAACTTTATTATAGGTATGTATGCATAGGAAAAAATATACTATATGTAGATTTGGTACTATCCATGGTTTCAGGCATTTACTGGGAGTCTTAGAACATATTTCCTGTGGGTAAGGGGAGACAACTGCATATGTGTGTACAATAACATGAATATGTATATAACATAGACAGTATAGAAATATATTTATACATATTATATATAATTATTTACTATTATGTCATAATTGATATATAAATTGGCATATATGAATATATGTCATTAATGAATATAAAGATTGAGAATTTGGGCCTCTATGTTTTTTGTTTTATGTTTGCTAGATAATTTTTAAAATATTCAATTCTAAAAAAAAATAAAAAATAAAATAAAATAAAATAAAATATTCAATTCTACTAATATGTATTTAACTTTTATTGTGATTCTTTAGGCTCAATTATTAACAAGGCAAACATTTCTTCTGTCTGGTGGAACTTATAATATAGAAGTGGAGACAGACAATTAAGGGTCCAATTTCAATGCTTTGATCAGCACTGTGATAGAGGAAGTAGAAGCACATGAAAGCATTACCTAATGTGGGCCTGGAGAGCTTAGGAATGGCACAGGGCAGGGCTCCAGAGGAAATGATGGCTAGGTGGGAAACTATAGAGTGAGCCAAGGAAAGAGGATTAGAGGAAAGGAGAAGAGCACTCAAGTAAGAAAAACATGTTCAAAGTCACAGAGGTGATATAGGGCATGGAACAGTCAAGGAACTAAAAGAATTGAAATGCAAGTGTTAGGGGATGGAGAAAGTGAGGCAAGTGGGCACGGAAGTGTACAGAAAGAAGGCTGGAGAGAGTCACATAGAATTTTAAACAAACAAACAGAAACAACGGAGTCACAAGTATGCACTCCAATTTAGGATTTCGGTTGAGTTTCTCATGTATTCTTTACTGGCTCTGCTTCCCAGTTACTCTTGACCCAGCTAACAACTTTTTTTGTTTTTTAGTTCCGTGAAAAATGCTGTTCTCTGCCCAGTTGCTCAGGCAAGAATTCTCTGTTTAATTCCCACAGCCAATTAGGTCACCAAGACCTTTCAATTCTGCCACTTGAATTGTTCTTGGATCTTCAACTTTTTCACATCTCCATAATCACATCACTATTTGCTTGGTTTATCCTGGTTCTTTGGAATGGCCAGAAGGTCTTCTTGCTTTCCCTTGCCAGTCCCTTTCTAACATGGCACTTGCCTTAGCTGGAGGCCAAATGGTGCCATAGGGAGAATACTGGGATGCATGATGGGAAAGTGAGAGAGATTTGCCACCAAATTCTGACATATGACTGGCAGACTTAATTAATATGGTGAATATACCCAGCTGAGTACTATAGAGAAAACATGAAGACGCTGTCTTCCCAGTATTCCCTTCAGTACCTCCCCCAGCGCACGCGCGCACACACACACACACACATTCTTGTTTCTAGAAATAACTGTTGCTAGGACACAGCTCTGATAAGGAGCCTAAGAAGGGTGACTTTGGGCACTGAGTTTAGCAGCAGGCTCAACCTAGATCCTCTCTGTCAGATCTTTCCTGTGCTCCTGCCAAACTATCCTAATTGGCTATAAACACTGTTAGGAAACTGTCAGCAGCTTGGAATTGCCAGTTTCCTGTAAGTGAGGATTTACTAAAAACCAAAAATCCCATTTTCCCCTTTGCATTCTACGACCCCTGGTACAAAAAAATGGTAACTCACAGCTTAAAAAATATGAGAGTACTCACCTCCTGAATTCTCAGGGATACTACTAAGATACATTTTGAATTTTTCATCCTTAAAATAACTTTTTTAAAAAAGCATTGTGGGTAGGTTGATCCCACTAGTCAAATGATTGCCTTTTTAGCTTCATTTGTCTCTCAATATAGACAAGTTATTTCTGTGCCTCATTTTCACCCATTCAGATATCAACAACTGAGCTATTTCTCCTTCTGTGACTCAGAAGGAAGACAGAAAACTGTGAAAAAGCACTATGCAACAACTTCTTGCAGAAGCACTTTGATACCATAAGGTACCGTCAGCAAGAGGGAAGTTGGCCTTTACTTAGAATGGATTTGGGAACTGTGTATTTAAAGGCACACAGTCCATTAGCAATTTCAACGGGAGGAGGTTTTACCATGACTGAGTAAATATAGGACTGAGTTTAAGCAGATGTTAGTGTTTCCTGAGACTTGCAGTGCTTGTGCCAAAGTAGAAGCCTGGTTTCCATTCTTCATCTTCATGTTTAGTGGGTTTTTATACGGCTGTAGTTTCTATGATTACTCTTGTTGTTTTGTCAGAATCAGTACTAGGGAGAAAATTAAACCTCCCACAGAAGATAGATTCTCAGTATGTAAAAATACAGTCTCAATGGTTTTTTTCTTAATATGTAAAATCTGCCCTTTTAAAGTATCTGATTTTATACGTTTTGTCAAACGCATAGCTATGGTATGGCTTCTGCAATCACGACACAAAGCATCTCCTTCATCCTAACAAGTTTTCACTACTCCTTTGCAGCCAATTTCCTCCTCCCACCTCCTGAACCCTGGCAATTGCTGATCAGCTTTCCATCACTAGATTATTTTCCTTTCATAGAATTTCATATGAATGGAGTTACAGAATGTGTAATATTTATTTCTAGCTTCTTTACTTAATACAATGCTACTGAGATTCAGCCATGATGTAAGTATCATTAGTTTCTTCCTTCTTATTGCTGAATTGCACTCCATCTTATGGATACTCCAAAATCTGTTTACCTATTCTCCAGTTGATAAATATTTAATTGTTACCAATTTTTTTATTACTATGAGTAAAACTGCTATGAACATTCTTTTACAGGTCTTTGTGTGGACAGATGCTTCTATTTTCCTTGTGTCAAAATCTGGGAGTGAAATTGCTAGGTAATTGAAGAAGTATATGTTTAACTTTACATTCCCACCAATTGTTCCATTCCCTTGTCAGCATTTGGTATTGTCAGTGTTTTTCATTTTAGCTATTTTGATCAGTGAATAGTGGCATCCCATTGTGATTTTAATTTTCATTCCCCTAATGGCTAATAACGTTGAGCATATTTTCACATGCTTACTGGCCATCTGTATATTTTGGTGAAGTTTCTGTTCAAATTTTTGCCTCAATTTAATTGGATTGTCTTCTTATAATTGATTTGTTCCAGTTGGTTTTTTTTTTTAAGTTAAAAAAATCTTCTATTTTTTTTTATTTATTTTTTATTGGTGTTCAATTTACCAACATACAGAATAACCCCCAGTGCCTGTCACCCAATCACTCCCACCCCCCGCCCTCCTCCCCTTCTACCACCCCTAGTTCGTTTCCCAGAGTTAGCAGTCTTTACATTCTGTCTCCCTTTCTGATATTTCCTACACATTTCTTCTCCCTTCCCTTATATTCCCTTTCACTTTTATTTATATTCCCCACATGAATGAGAACATATAATGTTTGTCCTTCTCCAACTGACTTACTTCACTCAGCATAATACCCTCCAGTTCCATCCACGTTGAAGCAAATGGTGGGTATTTGTCATTTTTAAACATAATACATAAGCAATTAGATGTATTTTTTTAGATAATATATATTAAAGAATTGAGCTTTTTTAAAAAGATTTTTATTTATTTATTCATGAGAGACACAGAGAGAGAGGCAGAGACATAGGCAGGGGGAAAAGTAGGCTCCCCCCCAACCCCCAGGGAGCCCGATGTGGGTATTGATCCCAGGACCCCAGATCAGGACCTGAGCCAAAGGTAGATGTTCAGCCACTGAGCAACCCAGACTCAATACCCCAGGAATTGAGTTTTAAATGATTACTGGATAACCCCTTTCCAATCATTGTCATGTTTCATCTTACTATTTGTATTGCATATCAAATTATTTTTAACTTTTTACTGTAGGAAACTAAAACTGTATTAAAAAGTAGAAAAAAATGGTATACTGAAATCTCATGGACCTAATATCTAGCTTCTACAGTTATCAATACTTCTCCATTCTTATTTTCTCTATACTTTCATCCATTTTCTATCCACCAATTTATTATTATTAATAGTAGTAGTAGTATGTTAATTTCTCTTTTTTTTAGGTAAAATTCATATACCAAAATACAGTAGTCCCCGACTTATCCATGGGGAATACTTTCCAGGACCTCCAGTGGATGCTCAAGACCGTGGATAGTATTGAACACTATGCTATGTTTTTTGTTTTCCTATGCAGACATAGCTATGATAAAGTTTAATTTATAAACTAAGCACAGTAATGGATTATAATAGCTAATAATAAAATAGAACATTTATAACAAAATACTATAATAAAAGTTATATGACTGTGGTCTCTCTCTGCCTCTCTCAAAATGTCTTATTACTGTATTCATACTTCTTCTTGTGATGATTGGAGATGACAAAATACCTATGTGATGAGAGGAAGTGAGGTGAATGGTGTGGGTATTGTGATATAGCATTAGGCTACTATTAACTTTCTGATGATATCCTGGAAGGACATCTGCTCCTGACCACTGCTGACTTCAGGTAACTGAAACCAGAAAGAGTGAAACTGCAGATAGCTTTATATAAATAATGGTGTACAATTTAAAAAAGTGGATACAAACGAATAACCCACAATCCACACCTCTATCATAATATAGGGCATTTTCATCTCCCCAGAAAGTTTTATTGTGTCCTATTCCACTCATATGCCCTTCACCCCAGCCCAGGCAAATAGTATTCTGATTTTCTTTTCACCTTAGATAAATTGGCCATTTCTAAATTTAACATAAATGAAATCATTCCACATGTACTATTTGTGTCTTACTTCTTTAACTCTGCATATTATTTTGGAGAGTCATCCATGTTGTTGAGCAAATCAATAAACCATTATGATTATTCAGTGATATTTTGTTTTATGGCTATACAAGTAGCATGTTAACCATTTTTCTGCAGATGTACATGGGAATATTTCTACTTTTTAGCTACTGTGATTAAGGCCACTATGAACATTTTGGTCCAAGACTTCATGTGGACATATGTTTTCATTTTTCTAAGATAAATAACTAAGAGTAGAATTCTGGGTCAAAGAATAGGCAATTTAAAAGAAACTGTGAAATTTTTTCAAAGTGGTTATACCATTTTACATTTCTTTTTTTAAGATTTTATTTATTTATTCATGAGAGACAGAGAGAGGCAGAGACATAGGCAGAGGGAGAAGCAGGCTTCCTGCAGGGAGCCTGATGTGGGACTCAATCCCAGGACCCCAGGATGACTACCTGAGCCAAAGGCAGATGCTCAACTACTGAGCCACCCAGGCATCCCCATTGTACATTTCTGCCAGCAAAACGTAAGAGCTCCAGTTGTTCCAGGTTCTTACAATATCAGGGTTGTTAGTCTTTTACTTTTTAGCCATTTTACTGGGTATTTACTAATATGACATTTTTATTTCCATTTCCCTGATATCAATCATGCCAAGCACCTTCTTATATATTTTTTGACCATTTGTGTTACTAATTAACACAATTTGTGATGTATCTTTTCACATCTTTTGTTCATATTTTTATTGGGTTAACATTTATTTTATTATTGAGTCATGGAAATTCTTAGTATATTATGGATACAGTCCTTTGTCAGATACGTTTTATGAATAGATATCTTTTAAAACTTTTCTCTGATATTACAGCTTGCCTATTCATGTTCTTAATGTTTTTAATAATGATAAAAAATATTCTTATATACTATCTTCTAAAAGTTTTAGATTCAATTTTTATGTGCCTATCATTAGGCACAAATTAATTTTTGTGTATAGTGTGAATTGTTTTTTGTTTCCACATGAATATTCACTTGTCCTGGGACCATTTGTTGAGAAGATTGTTCTTTCTTCATTTAAGTGACTTGGCACCTTCCTTGCAAGTCAGTTTTCTATATTAATATGTGTTCACTTGGATCCTCTATTCCATTCTGCTGATCTATTTGTCTGTCTTTAATGACAATGACATGCTTTCTTGATTAGTATAACTTATAATAAGTCTTGAAGTCTGGTAATGCAAACCTTCCAACTTTTTTTCTTTTTAGTTTTCAAGATCATTTAAAAAATTCTAGGCCCTTTGCATATTCATATAAATTTTAATACAGGATTATCAGTTTCTATAAAAATACCTGTTGGGTTTCTTATTGAGATTAATACAGTCTGTAGATTAATTTGGGGGAAATAGCCTACCATATATTAAAGATATTAGCTCTTGGGGCATCTGGTGGCTTAGTTGGTTAAGCATCTTCCTTTGGCTCAGATTATGATCTCAGGGTCCCAAAATTGAACCTTGAGTTGGACTTCCTTGCTCAGCAGGGAGTCTGCTTCTCCCTCTCTGCCAGTTCCTCCTCCCTGCTTGTGTTCTTGCTCTCTCTCAAAAACATAAATAAAATATTTTAAAAAATATTGGATCTCTCAAGCTATGGGTATGCATCTCCATTTCTCTCAGTAATGTTCTGTGTTTTTAAAAATGGAGGTTTTGCCTGACTTTAAAATTTTATTCCTATGTACTTTATGAATATTTTTATATGAAACAAATTTTGAAATTAACTTGTAGATGGTCTCAATTGTTTTTTGTTTCCATGTGAATATTCACTTGTCTTGGGACCATTTGTAAAGTGAATTTTGAAACTTTTCTTCTCCAATTGTTGGCTCCTAGTATATAATAAATATAATTTTTTGTATATAAATCTTATATCCTCAGGTTTTATGAACCTCACTTATTGGTTTAAGAAGTTGATATTGTTTTTAATTCCTTATTTTTTTTTTCCTACCCAAAGTAGTCATGTTATTTCTTAAGAGGGATGGTTTAACTAATTCCATTCCAATCTACATGCATTTTATTTATTTTTTCTTCACTTATTGCAATGGCCAGGTCCTACAATAAAACATTGACTAGAAGTGTTAAGAGCAGACCATACATAAATCCCAATCTTAGGTACAATATTTGGTATGATGTAAGTTGTAGATTTTTCATAGATGCCATTTATCAGGATGAGGAAGTTCTCTCATTCCAAGCTGGCTAAGAGATTTTTTTTTCTGTATCATAAATGGGTTTTATAATTAGTTATATGTTTTGGCTTTATATATTAAAATAATGATATTCAACACATCATAGTGTTTTTCCTCCTTCATTTGGCCCTATAGTGGATTATACTGGTTGAAATTTAAATAATAAAACAATCTTGAGTTACTTGGAAAAATACCATTTGGCCATGATGCATTATCATTTTTAGAAATTGCTGCATTTGCTTTGCTAATGTTTTGTTAAGGATTTTTACACCATGTTTATGCGGGTTATTGCTCCATTGGTAATATTTGTTCTTTGTCAGATTTTCTTATTAGAATTGTGATGTCCTCATCAGATTAGTTAGGAGATATTCTCTCCTCTTTTATTAACTAAAATAATTTAAAATTATTTTTTGGTTTTTGGATTTTTTTTTACTAAGTATTTAATAGGATTCATTAGTGGATTTATTAGTGAAATTTTGGTACAGAGAGAGTGGTTCTAGAGAAACAGACTTTTAGGAATGAGTTTTTCTAAATTGGTTCTGGGGTTTCTGGAATTGGCTCTGTAGTCTGATTAAATTTAAAAATGTTAATGACTCTATTCCCAATAGTGAAGAGAGCACTGATAGCCCAAAGTGTTATCTGATAATAGAGATACACAAATACCACCATTGGATACTGCTAATCATCCACCTATAAGAAGCAAGGATCTGGATAGCTGTGCATGTGATACTTTTAAACATTTTGGTCCAACTAACAAATAACAAATATAATGAGATTGTCTTATTGCTCCTAATGTTGTTAGACAAAGCAGAGAAAGAAAAGGATGAAGTCAGAGATTCAAATTCCCAACTCAAGTGCCGTATAAATGACCTAAAAGTTTCTGTGTTCCCTGAAGGAAACCTTTATCTCCTGAGGTTGAAGACTGAAATTGCTGAAAATCAAACCAGAATCTCATCCAGCACCTGGCTAGATTATAATACAAGTGTCTACTATTAAAGTGAGGGCATTGATTGAGAAGGAATGGGAAACTAAGGGTTGTATTGGGGATATATGAGAAGATGCTGATAAAACTGGAAACATTGAACTTCACATTCTGATACATTTTCTTTGCCAGTGGAAATAGCCTTTTCACCCACTCTGAGGGGATTAATTCTGCATTGCCTGAGGAACCAGTAGTGGCTTCCCCTGAGGTAATTCCCATGCAAAATAATGCTAATTCTCCCTGGGATGAACCCTTCTTTGCTTCTAGACCTAACTACACTCAAATCCCAACAGGTCCCTTAAGGTCAAGTACAGAGTGTGACCTGTGAGGAGGTACACTACACTCCAAAAGAACTACTTGAGTTATCTAACTTAAATGCACAAAAATTGGAGTAAATGTGTGAGACTGAGTACTAAAGGTGTGGGATAATGATAGAAGGAACACAAAGTTGGACCAGGGAGAATTTATTAATAGAGGCTCACTAAGCAGAGATTCTGCATCTAATGTTACATCTCAGCGAATTAGAAAGGGTTCTAACAGTTTGGTTTGACTAATACATGGACTAAAAGGTACCCACAGTGAACAAGTTAGAAATGCCAGGCTTGCCTTGGTTTAATGTAGCTGTAGAGATTCAAAAGCTTAGGGAGATTGGAATGTTAGAGTGGATTTGTCATTTGAAACCTATTCATCCACCCTGGGAGGGTATAGAAGACAAACCTTTTACAAGACTATGAGAAATAAATTTGGGAGGGAGTCCCAGCATTTTTGAAGAGCTTTGTGATTCATCTTCTCTGTACAATGCCAACTGTAGTTACTGAATTGTGAATTGTGAAACTTAAATGCTTAAACTTAAATGCTGGGACTAATTAGATCATGGGGTGGCAGCACTCAAACACCAAAGGCAAGGTGGTTGTGCTTATCTTAATGGACAGCAAGGTCAGAGCAGCAATCAGAATAGTCTGACTCATGCAAACTTATGGGGTTGACTAGTCCGTGATGGTGTTACTAGAAGTAAAATAGATAAGAAACCTACTAAATTCTTACTTGATGTGTATAAGTAGAAAAGTTCTAGGTCAAGTGCATGAAAGTCTAATCAGAATCATAAAAATACAGAGTCATGGCTCCCCAGTCAATTCCCAGATTTGAGCCTTGAATGAAGGGGGGGCCATGTTCCCTTAAGGACAGACAAATTCAGGTACATTGCCAAAAATGTATACTATTACTCTTTCTCCCAGTCTTCCCCAAAGGCACCTAAAGCTTCTCACTGAGGAAATTGAACATTTGAGAAAAGGACATAGGGACTACTGGACGCTGGTTCTGAACTGACATTAATTCTAGGAGACCCAAAATATTACTATGATCTGCCAGTCAGAGTAAGAACTGATGGAGGTCAGGTGATCAATGGATTTTTAGCTTAGGTCCATTTCACAGTGGGTCCGGTGGGTCCATGAACTCATCCTGCAGTTATTTTCCCAGTTCCAGAGTGCATAATTGGAATAGATATGCTCATCAGATGCCAGAATCCCCACAATGGCTCCCTAATTTGTGGAGTGAGGGCTATCATGGGAAAAGCCAAGTGGAAACTCCCAGAATGCCTCTACCTAGGAAAACAGTAACCCAAAAGCAATAGTTTATTTCTAAAAGAAATCAAGGGATTAGTGCCATCATTAGTATAGGGGTGGTAATTCCCACCACATCCTCATTCACCTCACCTATTTGGCCTGTGCAGAAGACAGATGCATTTTGGAGAATAACTGTAGATTATTGTAAGCTTAATCAGATGGTGACTCCACTTACAGCTGCTGCACCAGATGTGATTTTATTTCTTGAACAAATTAACACATCCCCTAGTACCTGATATGTAGCTAATGATCTAGAAAATGCTTTTTTAACCTCATACCTGTTAGTAAAGACCACCAGAAGCAGACTGCTTTCAACTGGCAAGACCAGCAATATGCACTTACTGTCCTACCTTAGAGGTACACCAACTCTTCAGTTTTACATTCATAATTTAGTTCACAAGAATCTTGATTGCTTTTCTCTTCCACAGGATATCACACTGGTCCATTATGTTGATTTGGCTGAGGGAACAAGAAGTGGCAATGACTCTAGACTTATTGGTAAGATACTTGCATGTCAGGGAGTAGGATATAAACCCAACAAAAATTTAGGGGCCTTATATCTCGGTGAAATTCCTTGCTGTGGGGCCTGTCGAGATACTCCTCTCAAGATGAATGATAAGTTGTTGCATCTGGTACTTCCAACAACCACACACACACACAAACACACACACAAAGCACAATGCCTAGTGGGCCCCTTTGGATTTTGGAGGCAACCTATTTCTCATTGAAATGTGGATCCATGCTCCAAACACTGGGTGTCCCCACCATCCTGAAGCAGCCTGGCTTGACAGCATGATGGAATGGCCTATTGAAGACTCATTTATAGCACCAGCCAGGTGGCAATACCTTGCAGGGCAGGGGCAAGGTTCTCCAAAAGACTGTATATGCTTTGAATCAGTAACCAATATATGGCGCTGTTTCTCCCATAGTAGGACTCATAAGTCCAGGAATTAAATTGGTGATATTTATAAAGAATTGGCTCATGCTATTCTGGTGACTGGCAAATCCCAAGATCTGGAGCATAATTGACAGAGAAGACAACTCAGGAGAGCTAATGGTTTAGTTCCAGTCAAAGTCAAAGGCCTTAAAATCTTTTTTTTTTTTTTTTTAAAAAAAAAAGGCAGCTCCAGGTAACTCAGTGGTTTAGCACCTGCCTTAGGCCCAGGGTGTGATCCTGGAGACCCAAGATCAAGTCCTGCATTGGGCTCCCTGCATGGATCCTGGAGCCTGCTTCTCCCTCTGTCTGTATATCTGCCTCTCTGTGTGTGTGTGTCATGAATAAATAAATAAAATCTTTTAAAAAAAGAAATAAAAGGCCTGAGAACCAGGAGAGTTGATGGTTGTAGTTCATTTCTGAAGGGCAGTAGGCTGAAGACCCAGCAAGAGCTGATATTTCAGTTTAAGTTTGAAGGCAGGAAAATGGCTAAGGTGTGAAGGGAGTTAGGCAGGGAGAATTCTCTCTTATTAAGGGGAGGGTCAGTCTTTTTGTTCTAGTCAAGACTTCAGTTTAAATGGATGAGGCCCACACACATTAGGAGGACAATCTGCTTCATTCATTCTACAGATTTCATTATTGATCTCATCCAAAAGCACCATCATAGAAACATCCAGAATAATGTTTGACCTATTTTGTTCTAACTGGGCTATCATAACACAAGAATTACAAGGGTCACTAATATTTAATAAAATGCTTGTAGTAAGTGTTTAAGACATATTTAGCAAATCATGAACAACACAGAAAGAGCCTCAGGGACCTAGTCATCTCTCTTTCATGAGTTTTCTTTAATTACAAACAGAAGATACTTTATCTATTATTCTGTGTATTTTTCCCTAGACATTTGACTAAAGAATTAGGACAAATCTGATTTGACTTTTTTCAATTTTGATAGAAAAAGATGATTATGGCCAATGTATGAAATCCTGTCAAATACTAGTTTTTCCCCACTTCTCTCTTTCCCAGGTATAGGGAGCTAAAAGAAACAAGTTTATATAAAATTCAAGTCTGCTATTGTAATCTACAGGAATGACCTATTTCACCACTTTAAGTCCCCCAGTATGTGAAAACTGACATAAAAAGAATTGGGACCAGCTGTTCCTTCTTTGTACTGAGGCCCTAAAAGGAAGAAATAGATAAACTGCTGCATTGGAGATTAAGATCAGCTATATAAAAAAATATTTCTCAATGTTGAAAGTGATTAAGCTCCTCAATGGGTAACCAACTGTGGTGTCTGAGGGAGTTTGTGGGAGTGTGTGTGTATTTGTCTACATGCACATGCACGTGTGTGACATGTGATTGTATCTTTCCTGTGTTTAAAAATGATAGTGTATGCTTTGATCTTTGTGAGTTTTTCATCAAGGCATTGTCATAAAGGGTTGTGTCAAATATTTAAAAGATACCACTTAAAAATTGGCCTCATTTTCCAGAATGTATAAGGAGTACCCAGCATAATAATGTAGCAAGATGCTGCATTTCAATAATTTTGGACTCTGGAGCCCCCAAAAGAAAAAAACAGTAAAGTTCAATTAAGTGTCAATACTACTTAAGATCCTTCTCCCCTTACTCCAAAGCACAATACTTACTAGTCATATTAGTATTTAGTAAGTACTCGAATGCCAGAATTCTCTAAGATTTGTTAAGCCTGTGTGGTGAGAAACTCCATGGGCATCAGGAGAGCTTGTTTCAAGATCCAACTCTACCATAGAAAGGCAGGGCTATTCAAAGGTTATTCTTGGGATGCCTGGGTGGCTCAGCAGTTGAGTGTCTGCCTTTGGCCCAGGGTGTGATCACAGAGTCGCAGGATAGAGTCCCACATCGGGCTCCCTGCATGGAGCCTGCTTCTCCCTCTGCCTGTGTCTCTGCCTCTCTCTCTCTCTGTTCTCTCATGAATAAATTAAAATCTTTAAATAAATAAAAGGTTATTCTTCATACTATTACCACACTGAGCCAAACCATGGGTGGACCCAGAGATATCCATGGCTATGGGTTACTACAATATCTAGTAGTTCCTACATTTGAAGAACCCTGAATTTCATGCAGATAGTTTTGTAAAACTCACCCTTCTTCTGCTAAGACACTCATCATAGGCTTTCAGCCTTTTTAGTAAATAACCAAGATGAAATTACGTGTGGAAATAGGATCTAGGTCTATGACTTTGACCACTTTCAAGATATGTGTCATAAGGGCATATTAAGACCTGTTTTTATCCTCAATGCAAACTTATTTGAGCCAAATAAACAGGAATGGGCTACACTGAAAATAGCTAATACCTGTGTTTTCACTCTCTGGCTCTTGAATTAGAACAATACCACAGATTGGGTGACTTAAACAATTGAAACTAATTTTCCAACAGTACTAGAGGCTGGAAGTCCAAGATCAAAGTGCCAGTAGGCTTGGTTTCTTCTGAGGTCACCCTGGCTTGCAGATGGCCACTCACTACCTTTTCACATGGTTTTTCCTCTGTGCAGGTTCCTGTGCTTTTGGGGTCTGTCTCTGTGTTCAAATTTCCTTTTCTTAAAAGGTTATCAGTCAGGTTGGATTAGGGTCCACCCTCAGGGCCTCACTTTAACTTAGTCACATCTTTGAAGACTCTGTCTCTGTACAGTCTTATCCTGAGGTTAAGGGTTAGCACTTCAACATGAATTTGGTAGAGGTGTTGGGGGGCACAAGATAGCCTATAACAGGAATGAAACCTATCATTTGCCATTTTGGCATAATCACGAACATAACTAAAGACCTACCAAATAATAAGCACTTATGCCACTGAGAAACTACACAATAGAATTTATACTTATCATATACCTATCCCCTGCTATATATTCTGAATTTTCTCTGCTCACTCTTTACAAAGGAGAATTTCCAAACCCAAGTCTGCAATATTGGAATGAATGAACAACATCACAGATGACCCAAATGACAGAATGTCATTAGTGTTTAAAAATCAAATAAAAAAATCATGTAGGAAAATGCAAGGAAAACAATATCAACTACAATAAATAGGAGAGAAAGCTTTTTACATATTATACTCCTATTAACTACATCATAAGGTTTATATCAGGATTAAGTTAGCTAATATATTAAAGCACTTAGGAGATTTTGTGGCATGAGGTAAATGTTCCATAGATAACAACTTTTATTATTTTTTATATTATCATGTGGAAGAATTTAAGATTTTCACTGTTCACCTGGTTGCCTTCTTCTGTGCTGCAGTACATGACCTTTTGCTGTCATTCATATTCCAGATTCCCTTGTATAAGCTTCCTCTTTGGTATTCAACGTCTCTATTGAAGCAAGAATGTCACCAGTGAGTCTGATGTTTTAAGTCTAGCCTACTTACCAGACTTGAGAACTTCCTTAGAGGTTACTTGTGATTGAAATTGAGAGAAATACTTTTCTTCAGCAGACATTATTGACCGGTCTGTCAAAAACACATGAGATACAAAGGACTTGAATTACACAATTGTTTGGGGAAGGCTACTGCAGCCTGTACTATCATTAGTCAGTAGGAAGTGGTTCTTGTATTAATCAGGCCCCCTAAGGATGTTGACAAGGATAATAATTCTTTCCCAATGCGTGGATATAATTCTGAATTGTTTCATATTAAAACAAGAGAGGAAAAAGGCTTTGGGAAAGAATACACATTTTTAATAGGAGCTATAATTCTGTATGAAGGGTTATCTGAATAGTTTGCACAAGAAATGAAATTATAGCACTTATTCCACAGATATAGCCGTTGAGGGAATGAAGCCAAAGTCTCATCATCCTTTGCAACAGAGATTTTTAAGGACTCAGTTAACCCTTTGAAACTTCTGTTCATAAGTTCATGGTCTTTTGCTTTGCTCTGAAAAGAACAAACTGATATTATTAACCTTTGCTTAATCTGACTACATAGCTTTATATAAAAAAATAAAAAGCATTAAAAAGCATCATAGCCACTGAATCCTTCCAGGTATTTTTTTTTTAATTTTTTTTTTTATTTATTTATGATAGTTACAGAGAGAGAGAGAGAGGCAGAGACACAGGCAGAGGGAGAAGCAGGCTCCATGCACCGGGAGCCCGATGTGGGATTCGATCCCAGGTCTCCAGGATCGCGCCCTGGGCCAAAGGCAGGCGCCAAACCGCTGCGCCACCCAGGGATCCCTTAACACATATTTAAAATAAATGACAAGTCACAAACATAAAAAGGATATAGCCTCATGGATAACCCTAGCTGTATTGGGTACAGACGGTTAATGATACATCTTAGTATAGTTAATTCTGTTTACTTAGCATCATCTGGGCTCTATGAAATATATAAAATTCTACCCTAGTTTATTTAAGCATATCACAAATGTCCAACTTTCCTGGATAATTTTTAGTCTCTCCATCCTCTAGAAAATTACCAGAGGCTTGAGGAGGGCTGAGGCTTGTTCTAGTTAGAGCCCTCCAGGGAGCAGAACTATATCTCCTTGTTTAACTATAACTTCTTTTGAGTACCTAGCCACTGCTGAATCTCATAGGGAAAATGTAAAATCCCCAATCAATTTAGAAGCAAATTTAGACCCAGAAGATAGCCAATTAATGCATCTCAACTTTTTGGGAAGCCTGAGTACAAGCCAGGAGCTCCCCAGGCCCTAGGTAATGATTGCTATTTCCATCTTCGTCCAGGAGGAAAAAAAAAAAGCTGAAAACAGCCTCCATTCCTAGAGTGTTGTGGGCCACTGATTTTTATCACACAGGTAAGAATCATTTGCAATTAACACATAGAGCACTGTCTCTTAGTGCTGTAAGGATCCATAGAGAAAACCCAATCTAATGCTTTCATTTTACAGATGAACAGACTGAGGCCTATAGAGGTTTAGGGGTTTGTCTGAGGTCACATGCTTGTTAACAGCTCTTCTGGGATATTGATCAAGTGTTCTATTTCTAAAAGACTTAATGGTGCTTGAAAAACAGTTGACTCTCCTAAATAGCATAAACATTTCCCCTTCAAAGGTACTTACACTGTTGTTTGTAGGAAATACACAATTATATTTTAGCCCAACTCCCACTTGGAATAAATGAAAATGAAAATTAAAACCCAAATATTTTTGTTTAGAATTTGATTCTGCTCTAAGCGAAGCAGGGCTTAAAACACCTCTGTTGGTGAATGTCTCATTGCTTACTTCTAGGGGTAGGAAGGGTAGGAGTAGGCAAACAGATGTTTGCCAAGTTCAAGGATAAAAGAGATTGCTGGGTCTTGAGAGTTTATCCCTCAAAGGCAGAGAGAGCCCCTTTCTCATTTTGAAGAGCATTACTATTACTTAGCTTCTTGGACATGGGGGGACTTTCTCCCTAATCTTCTGACTGGTAGATTTGGGAGGCTATGGCTATCACCCAGCATCCTAGCCACTTCTTGTTTGCACTCCTGTTTACATTGGAGAATAGGAAAGAAGCACCTGGATAGGAAAAAAAAAAAAAAAAAAAGGTTAACTTGTCTGTTACCACTTAATAAATTACTATGGTATCTGGAGTCATACCAACAAAATATTCAGGCAAAATTAAATATATGTAGATAGAGATTGTAAAAAACAGCATCGCTGACACAGAGCAGAGTTATAAATTAGTTGAGCCATTTTGATTACTGGAGTCATGTTAGTAATAAGACTCGCTGGATATTCTGCAGATTTAGAGGGTGTCGATGAAGTGGGAACCTTATAGAAAATCAATGTGCTACAGAGTAATAGAGGTCTTGGCTTCTCTGTACCGTCCTTAATTGAATTAGGAATTTCATTTGAGAAGGGAGGGCTAGAGTCACAGTCTCACATTTGGTCCCAAGTAAGCATGGAAGCTGGAATATTTGGCAGGTTTTCATCATCATTGTGGCCATTGTCCACTGTCCCTGGAGCACATACTGTCATAGGCCAAAGAGAGAGAAGCTTAACAATGGTGAGAGGTCAGCAGTTTGCAGGGCATGGGCTGTGTACAGGAGGTGAAAAATTACTACAGCTGTTCCATTGCATTGCTTTCCTGGCTGTAAATGAGGCTTCTCATTAATGAATCATGCATACAGACTGCCAGGGTCTCAGCATTAATTGACACTAATGGGAACATCTTATGGTTGAAGGGAGAGCTATGGGAGCCATTTTCAGTCTGATTTGATTTGGAAGGAAGCTTGGACAATTTACATTTTCCATGAAATGCTAGAGCAGCCTCACACACCACATTTGCACCCCAAACCACAAATAGGTTGCTGAGTATCTGCAGAAAAGTCTATCAAACTCTTCATGAGGGAGAAGCAATATCAACAAGTGCTTCAATGAGATTTTCCTTTTTCTGCCAGGCATGGTACCTACAGAGAATGTTTGAATCTGCTTTTGGCTTGTAGTATGCATGCTAAGGCCTAATGCAGTGTACGTAATTTGCTTTAGTCCTTTGAGATCATTCAGCAGGGACTCAGTGCAAGTTAGCCCTGAGGAAATTTCAGTCAATAATTTTTGTTTAAAAAATGTGTCCTCCCATGATAATGTAACTATATTCCATCAAAACAGGTAGATGCCAAAGTTTAATCTGAGCTGCCTACAATGTTTTACCCCTTAAGTGGAACTGATATAATCATTCCTTTTTTAGCCCCAAAGAGAAATTTCCCTGTAATTAGTTTTTGATACATGTTCAGCATTAGGAAATGGATGTTCATAGTGTTGGTATAGTTCAAACCTTTTCATATCATGGAACATATGGGTGAATTCCGCCTCCCAGAACACCCAAAGCCCATACTACACCTTAGAGTGAATTAGAAAGTCATGCCTGCTTTCAAGTGATGCATCCACACAAAGGCACACTGCTTGCAGCCCCACTTGCTACTTTGGTTTGGCGCTCTTGTGCAGTCAGTGCATAGCCTGTACAAGGTACATAATAACCTTAGTGCTATTCTAGTGAATGTTAACATTTCTCTAAACCAACAATGACTCTGTGGTAGGGTCCTGGAATAAGCAAGTTGATCTTCTAAAGAAAAATATAGGGCTTAGAGAAGAAGATATTGAACAGGCCTATGGGGAAGACACAATAATGACATAATTTTTAGTAGAGGAGAATATAATAATTTGAGATCCACATCTCTAAAAACTGTTTTTATTCTTAGTCAATATGACCTCAGGGTAACTTCTGATCCACTATCAGAAGTAAATATTTTCTTTAGGATCACGTAATTTGTTGCTGAAAAAGGATGTAGGAATCATTGAGTCCTACCCCTTCATTTTAAAGATTTTACTTATTTATTTTATTTGAGAGTGAGAGAGAGTTAGGGAAGGGGCAGAGGGAGAAAATTTCAAGCAGACTCCATGCTCAGTGGGGCTTGGGGCTTGATTCACAACCCCAAAATCAGGACCTGATCTGAAACCCAGAGTCAGACACCTAACTGCCTGAGCCACCCAGGATCTCCCTACCCCTTCATTTTATACATGAGAAGTCTCATGTGCAGCTCAGTGCTATATAGCTAGCTAATAATGTAACCTAGATTTAAATCCAGATCTCATGACAAGAAGTCCAATTCACATTCCATCACTGCCAAGCAAAATGTCACAAGCACACAGCCATCTCTTGGGTTCAAGAAGTACCTTTAAGTCTGATATTCTGCTCTCAGGAGACTATAACCATGTTTACCATATCCATAGCCTTCCCCTGTTAGTGTTTTTATTTCTTTCCTCTTGGTCTTCATCTTTCAAAATGAGGAATGATTATCTTCTGATGTAGCCTTTTGATGATAGTTGATACTCCCTGAGGACAATGGAAATGGCATTCCATGTGGGTTAAAAAGTTGTGTTAACTGACCTCTAAGTTTCCTTCCATCTTAGGATCTAGTTTTATTAGTATGGCAACCTCTTTCTCGTTTGCTTATTTAGTTACCCTCCCCTTTCTCTACTCTTATGTCTTTCTTGAACGGCAGCACCAAGACCTGTCTGTTAAGGTATGAAAGCAAGATTAAAATAATGTTTCCAGTCTACCACTCTGCTTGGACATCCTTGCCCTTATCCTACTATACACATCATACACACACACACACACACGTGCATGTGCAAGTGAGTGCACATGCACATGCACACATTTTTGGTTACATGTAATATTTTGTTGATACTTTAAATGTAACAGTACATTGGAATTAGTCTACTATGACTCCTTAAATTAAGCCAGTAGATCCAATTAGAATTTAATAAAGTTGTGCTTAAAATTACTCTACTGATGAAGGCTTCATGCTTATCTATGGGAGCAAATTCTATATGTAATTGGACCACTCATAAGATTTTGAGCAATTGCCAGATCCACAGGTCCCTTCTGGGAAAAGCTGCCAAGGCAGATCCTTA
Source organism: Canis aureus (assembly GCF_053574225.1). NCBI lineage: Eukaryota > Metazoa > Chordata > Mammalia > Carnivora > Canidae > Canis > Canis aureus. The sequence goes on along the minus strand of NC_135642.1, from coordinate 17,510,645 downwards.
GGCAAAAGTAGCTAAGCTTTCTAAAATGTAACTTTAACAATCTGATCACAATTTATTGGACCAAGGATTGTTAGTCAAAAAAATATATTTATAGACTTAATATTAGATTATCAGCCTACAAGATGGCCAATAGGTTTCTCTATATTTGCTAGTGAATCATAAGGTTTTCTGTCTAGAAGGGAGTTAACGCAAGATACATAGGGAGAAAGTATTAGATACAAGTATTAGAGGAAAAACAAAGAAAGCAGCAAAGTCACATAAACAACCTATATGCCACAACTACTTTGTATCCTAGTCATTATGTTAAAGTAGGAACTATTTGGGGTTTCAAGTTAGACAGATATGGATTGAAATCCTTTATTCATTCTTTGAGCCTCAACTCCCTTATTTTAAAAATGGTAATAGTAATACCTGCTTCATAGGATCATTAAAATTATTAAATGAGAAGGTGTTTTAAAATATAGACGGTGTATGTCACATAGGTAAATAACCGACAAATGTCAGCAAAAGAGAATAACTTGTGAATTTCTTGAAAGGATTAAATTAGGTAATATATGTTATGCTCCAGACACAGCATAGGCATCTATTTATAATAAATGTTCCCTCTGTCCCGTATCATTCCAGAAAATATAAATATTTCCTTTAAATATCTAAGTAGATTTAAATTTGCTGGTCTTCATTTGTTCATGTACTCAAAAAATATTTAGTAAACATCTGTTGTATGCCAGATAAGAAAAGAAAAATAAGTCAGAAAGAGTTCCTGATAACTGAGAATGTGTGGTATGGTTTTCAGAGGGACAGGAAAGTAGATAAATGGCATGTTAGTGTAGTAAGTACTATTATAGGGTGTTATGGAAGCATGCATTATTATCCAAATCCTTGAAGATTTTAATAGATCAAGCAGCATAATTGCCCCTCCTAGAAACCAATCAGAAAGGCATACTATTCCTAGAAATGCCAAATCAGCTACTACATCCAAAAGGTGCATGAATGAAGGCCACAATGTCTGTGAATACAGAGGAGTGAGGAAATGTGTCTTGCTAGCAAAATTCAAAGGAGATGCCCATCAAGAAGAAAACAAAAAGCTTTCCTCTGACACCATCTGGCATAAGAAAGGTCTGAGTTAATAGTAAAATAGCATCTTGTGCATTTTAGCTTTCATTCTGATGTTTCGTATGTTTCCCCTCTTTTTAGATGAGACTGAAATGAGAATATTAGCTGCATTCATCTCTCCATTCATCCAAATCCTCACTCCCTATAAAGCATGCCATATGTGAAAGAAAAGCTTTAAAAATACATAATGCTTCTATTTTCATCTACTTCCATAAATAAGCACTATAAATTATGCCCAGCCACCAAGTAATATTATTGAGCATCTGTTCATGGCATTTAAATGTCTAAAGGGGCTAAGGTTGTTTAGCCGAGAAAGGAGAAAACCAGAAGTAGCATTTGTGACAGTCTATTATTCAAAGGGCAGTAAACAACTATTTATCATAGCCTCTTAGGGTTGAATAAGAGAAAAGAAGCTCGCCAGTATAAGAACTTCTTGAATTTGAAGTTTCCAATATAATAGTGAAGTAGCTATTTCTACATCTCTAGATTTATATCTATATGCCCATATACATATAAAATTATAGAACCAGGATACCCCAAATTTTATGAGAAGGCAAAAATTTTGGGAGGACAATCAGAAAGCCAAGAACTTGTTACTTTATAAACATATATGTTTAAAAGTTATCTGCAAACTCATTTTCCTTAATCAGAAAATATCCATTGAATAAATAACGTATCAGGCCAAGAGCTTTGAAGAATTACAAAAAGTCTGAATTGTAATGCCTGAATTGGAGTTTATAGTTTGGTTGGGAGACAAAATGAGTGGATAAAGCAGTAGACAATACAATGTTATTCATAATGATATCCCATATTGCTTGTTGTAATGTGGGTGGGACTATTACAGGTGTTCTACAGATAACAGGCTTACACTAGTTTGGAAGTCTTAAATTAGCCTGGGGGCAGAGAAATTTCAACTGATCTTTGAATATCAGATTTTTTAGGAATAAAGGAGGGGAAAAGAAAAAAAGAAACAGTGTGAGAAAAGGCAGTAAAGTAGAAATTAATAAGGTTTTTCATGGAGTCAATAAAAGTATAGACCTAACCCAAGGAGAAGGAATGTGATAGAAGTTAATGGGGAATAAGTTCTAGCAGATAGACTGGGACAACCCACCAAATTACTTTCCATTCATGGCCAGGAGCATGTCTACCTATACTACTTGTCATGTGCCTTCTAGTCATTTGCAGTCCAACTGAACACCCTATCCTAATCAGCCTTCTTACTTACTTTCATTTTTTCAGTACAGCAAACATATCCAGTCAAATGGTCAAGACAAGATGGCACTAGAACAAAATCAGTGCAATTTTCCCACAAGATATGCTTTGTACTCTCAGATTAAGTGCAGATGAGCTCTTTCCAATAGTACATTCCTTCTCATCATTATTGCTTCTCATCTCTGCTTTCTATTTCTTTTCATTGTTTGTTATTCATTTTTTTTCTTTAATTCAACAAACATTATTGAGTTTCTACTCTGCCTCATGCTAGACACTGGGAATACAGAAATATGTAGCATATTGTCTTTACCTGCAAGAAGCCTTTAGTCTAGAGAGAGGTATAGACAAATCCAATAGAGTTGAATGCATGTTATGTATTATAATACATATGATAATATGTATTATAATATTTCACCTAACTCCCTAGGGAAGGTCACCTAAACTGAACACCCAGGAGGACATGCAGGTTAAGGTAGGTGGAGAAAGAGGTTGGCTCCAGTCAGAAAGAACAGTGTGTGAAACCGCAAGTGAGAAAACACAGCACACAGAAGAAGTATGACATGGGCTACAACTCAATAGATAAGAGATCAGTGGTGGAGAGGGCACCCTGGAATCTGAGCCCCGTTATCATAAATCCTTAATAATCCCATTCAGTCACTGACTCATTGGGAACACACTTATGAACACTCATGTGTCAGGAATTGTGCTGGAGACAAGACATAGAAGATGTAAGGCACAGAGCTACCTCAGAGGAGCTTCAATCTAGCTGAGATGTCATAGCAATAAACTGACAGTTTATGAGGGTTGGGATGGATGTAGAGAAGAGGATTCATCCCAAACTCATTCTGTAACATTCTCTCTGCCTCTGATGTCTTTTACTTCTCTTCCAAACTAACTTTTTTTTTAAGTATGTGTGAGGTTTGTTCAGTTCTGCTGATTTACTCTTTATTTCATTCTTATTCCTTTCATTGCTTGAACTGAAATGGACATATTCCCATTAATATTCAAAAATATGTTCTTCCAAATAAATCACATAGAAGTATGTGCTGAGATTCATTGTATTCTTAAATTTGCTGAGAAATCTTTATTTTAGCCTAGTTTTTATTTAAACCTTTTATATTTTATATTTATTTTTTTAAAGATTTTATTTATTTATTCATTCATGAGAGACAGAGAGAGAAAGAGAAAGAGAGAGGCAGAGACACAGGCAGAGGGAGAAGCAGGCTCTACGCAGGGAGCCCGACGTGGGACTCGATCCCGGGCCTCCAGCATCACACCCTGGGCCAAAGGCAGGCACTAAACCACTAAGCCACCCAGGGATCCCCTAAACCTTTTATATTTTTTAATAAAATAGAAGCAAGAGTTGGAAATAAATGTGAAAAGTTACATAGCTGTTGTTCCCCTTCTGTCTATATCCCTTCATCTAGCCAAAGTAAAATGTAGAAATATAAAGAAATAAATATGGAATTAAAAAAATAAACTTAATAATAGAAAAAAATCACAAGAGCACAAAAACAGTTTATCTCTATAATCTAATTCAACATTTCTTCAAGGAGACAGGAATTTGTCATTAAGCAAAGTGTCGCTAATGGTTAAGTTCCTAGAGAAAGACGAAGAGCTGACAGAAACAAATAAAACAGTAATAACACAACTGAGAAGAGGTAAATAGGATGTTGGAGCAAACAGTAAAAAAGGAATAAGATAGGGAAGAATAAGTAATCAAAATGCTGAGAAAGCAACGTTTCGGGATTGAACGTAACAAAATTAAACTCAGAGAGAGATAGAGGATAAGAAAGAGAATAAGCACAGTTTTCTATTGCCTGCTTTTCTATCCAAGAGAAATAACTGTCAGATACAGGTCATAAAGTTTTATAGACTAATGACCTCTGACCTCTGACCCTGCAATCTATTTCCTCTGAGCAGATGTGCAACCCCTCCTCTTTCTGAGAATAATTGGGCAACATGGCTGGGTGACTTCTCTCATCCACCAGGCAATGAAATGTGTCTTTGGGTCTCAATTTTCCATCAGTACTCTTGCTCCAGGCCAACTCAAGACTGGTTTACAGACCAATACAAAGAGTAAGCAGACACATTTTATAAAAAGAGAAATACAGACAGACATACACACACATTCAATTTATAAATCCTTTCTACTGAACCACAGAAAGCAGGAAATCCCAATTTAATTAACAGACAAATTACCAAGAGTCAGCAGAACCAGTTCATAATTGGCCAGAGCTGATCTGCACAATTTGCAAAAAAGAAAGAAGAAAGAAAGAAAGAAAGAAGAAAGAAAGAAAGAAAGAAGAAAAGAGAAAGAAAGAAGAAAGAAAGAAAGAAAGAAAGAAAGAAAGAAAGAAAGTCCATTCAATGTAAAGGAAGAAGAATTCTATCATTTGCATTGGCCTCTTCTTACTTGGGAAGTAGAGGTATCCTTTTTTAAATGAGCACATTTCCACACAGAGAGCATCAAAAAGGTATTTCCAGAAGGGCAGTGATAATTAAGCAGAGTACACACACCCTCTCTGATGCCATTTGAATCAGCAAGGAGACTGATTGGAGTCAGGGAGGGGACCTGGGTTAAGTTGTTCTTTTATGAAGCCAAGACTGCTGGTAGCCAGAGTTGGCTCTAGCTTTTGGGGGAAAGGACACTGAGTCATCTCCCTTCATGGAACAGATTTGTTGAAAGGGCACAAGAAGTTCCCATGGATTTCATGCTGCTTTGAAATAACCTGCATTTCAAATGGATGAGAAAGGGGTGGGGGAAGTGGGTTTTGTTGCTAGGTCTCCCAAAGCCTTGCCAAAATTTTGCCTGTTTCATTGTGAACCTGGTAACCACCCCAGCTGGGCACCCCATCTTTCTAAACAGGAAATAGATGAATATGCCCATCCTTTTCAGCTTGCAAATGTGCACTAGTAAAGGCAAACATGGCCTTGTTTGTTCTCCCTGGGGAACAAGTCAGGCATGAAGTCCCTTTTGTTAGGCTAAGAACAACTTCCCCTCTTTCCCAAATCCCAGAGGGACTAGCAACTTAATCTGGAAATGTGAAATGAACCTTACCTGGGAAGAGCTGGGCTCTTTGAAGATGCCCAGGAGTTAGGATCTGTCTGAGGCCCCAGGGGACATACAGAATGATTCACAGGAGAGGCCCCCATTAGTAGTGTACAATTCTATAGAGGGATTCTCCTCAGTATACAGAAGAGCATGGAGCTGATCCAGCCATGTCTCTAGTCTTAGTTTACAAAAGGGTTATGAGCTGAAAGACTGAGACATGTCTTAGATGACATAGGAATATAAAACTATAGCCATAATTAGTGCATTAGTGTATGTTTCCTGATAAATATATGCAAAGAAAGATAACAGAGGAATGGACATTTCGCTATTCTTCATGGAGTTAGTGAGTATATAAACCTTATGAAATATATATATATCTTATATATATGTATAAATGCAGGTATATATATATCACAACATAAACCTTATGAAATATATATATCTGATATATATATAAATGCAGATATATATATGAGGACATAAGAAAGAGAATAAGCACAGTTTTCTCTCTCTATATTCAATATATATTCTCAATATATATTCTTAATATATATTCAATATATATTACCATATACAAAGGGAGCAATAGCTGGTGCTGAAGTAGCGTGATAACAAAAATAAGTAAGCCATCATCCTTCAACAAATTTACAGGAAGAGAAAAAAGAGTATAGAGTCATATGATTATAATAAAGGTTGAGTACAGCTTTGTTACCGATGCATACTATATGAGAGAAACAAGAATTGCTGGAGACTTAAGAGTAGGAGAGATCATATTTCATCAGGTGAAATTAGAAAAAGCTTTATGGTGGAGGCAGTCTCTAGATGAATCTTGATGCATGGGACAGCTTCCAACATATGAAGAAAAAGAATGGAAAGGAGGACACTAATGGAGGATAGTGTAATCAAAAGAGCCCAGGAAGAAATATATAGGACTTACTGATGGAATACTGTGGTTTGAATGAAGTATCACATTCTTTTAGGAAAATCGTAAGAAATAAGGATGAAAAGCCAGATTAGGGCCATACTGATGAACGCCTTAAATGTTAGGCTGAGTTAGGTTTTTAACTAAATAGAGAATAGGGAATCTTTAAAGATTGTGAACAAGGAAGGGATATAATTGGAACTACACTTTACAGAAATTAATCTAATAATGGGATAGGTTGGAAGGAGATTAGAGACAAACCCATGAGACTATCTATTTTAGTCTTCTAGTCAAAATGTAACAGATCTTTTATATAAGGATTGTGGAAGTGGGAATAGTAAAAGAGAGAGATTGGAGAGACTTTGAAAAAGTAGAATCCACAGGCTTGACAACTCACTGATGTGGCTGGCAAAGGAAAGAGAGGAGTCAGAGACGATGCCAGGGTTTTGAGCCCAAGGGACTGGAATAATAGTGTTGCCATGGAAAGAAAAAAAGTCTAGAGTTTTGAAGGAAGTGGAGTTCAATTTGAGGTGTATTGAAATGAAGGTAGTAGCTGGAAACTGAGTTAGAAATTCTCAGTAGGCAGCTAAATTATAGGAAATAGGCCAGGTTTAATACAGAATTGGCAGTCATTGATTTAGCTAATTGTTATGAGGAACCTGATGTATGCCAGGCACTGTATGAGGCATTGGGGTTTCAGAAATAAACAAGGTCAATGGCTTCTGATATCACAGAGTTTACAGTCCAGTGAGGAAAAGACAGGCAAATGCACAAATCCTCTTCAAATGAGAGCTGTTAAAGGGAAGGTAAAGAAGCAAAGGATGCTATGGCACCCAGAAAAGTTCCAAAACACTTTACCTAGACTTTGGGGGTCAGGGTAAAATCTTAGCAGAAAGTGACCTCTAAGTGACAGGATATTGGGGGCAGGGAATTAAGATAAGCATTTCCATGCAACAGGAAAGTCCAACTTGGAGTGAGAACAAGGTACACGAGAGCAGAAACACAAGACGGAGAAGAGCAAGAGAGGAGGCTGGAAAAATAAGGCCAATTATTTTGGGTGTGAGGGTCACATTAACTTCCTATGAGTATCCAGAGAGTCATAGGAAGCAGCTGATGGATTTTAAGTTGAGGAACTATCAGGTTTTAATTTTTGTAAATATCACTTAGGTAGTCATGTGGTAATAGAGAAAAAAGGAGAAAACAGGGCAGTGAGATTCAGAAGACCTCATCCTAAACAGTATCCATGTGGATTGAGAACTGCAAATTGATTCCAAAGGTAGAGGTAGAAGATTTATTGAATGGTTTGATGGGATAGAGGAGTGGAAGAGAAGAGGCAAGAAAAATATCCAGATTATTCTTGGCCACAAGGCAGTTAGTACTACCATACACTAAGTGAAAAACACAAAAGGGCCTAAAACAGGTTCCTGAATAATATCAATATTTAAGAGATAGGTGAGAGAAGGAACAACAGTGAAGGCTGAGAAACATTTGCCATAGAAGTAGGAAGAAAACTCAGAAAAGATCTGTGTTTTAGAAAACAAGGGAAGAGTGCATCAACTGTAAGAGGTCAGCTATACTGAAGACCAAATGAAACACTGCGAAGGGGATCCCTGTGTGGTTCAGTGGTTTGGCGCCTGCCTTTGGCCCAGGGCGCGATCCTGGAGTCCTGGGATCGAGTCCCACGTCGGGCTCCCGGCATGGAGCCTGCTTCTCCCTCCTCCTGTGTTTCTGCCTCTCTCTCTCACTCTCTCTCTCTCTCTCTCTCTCTCTCTCTCTATATATATATATATATATATATATATATATATATCATAAATAAATAAATCTTTAAAAAAAAGAAACACTGCAAAGAAGTCAACTGAGAAAGCATTATTGGATATCATAGAAGGGAGTGATGGGTGTCTCAGGAAAGAGCAGTTTCACTGGAAAGGGGGAACAGAGGTCAAAACATAGTGGGTTGCCGAGCCAAAAATCTGAAATGTATGAGTTGACTAAGCAAGTCAGTGCAATTAATTGGTCTATGCTGGAGACTTGAGTGATGGGAACAGAGGCCAGAGAGCAAGGCTGAGGAATGAGTAAGGTGATGGGGTGGAGGAAGGAGTAGAGGCCACTCATTCTAGAAATTTGTTGAGGAATACACAGATAAAAACCTATAGCTGAAAGGTCTACCAGCCATGTTTGCAGGCAAAGGAGGAAGGTTTAATGAGAACCTGGTTCCTTGCTCCCTCATCCTCACAAAACTACAGGGACAAACGAATCGATGCCAAAGTGTGGTGATGCCCTAGGAGATAGCTCTTTTTTATCTTCTAAATAGATTTTTAGAGAAAAACAAGCAGCAGTGTTCTGCAGAGTAGAAAGGAAGTAGCAGAGAGTTGAGTCTAAAATATGCTCGCATAATATTGCAGCTGGAAAAGCATTAGCAAACACATCTTTGAGAACACACATGTTTCTTTGAAGGGTTAAGATCCTTGGGCTATGAATTATTTACATTTTCGTGTAAATAACATCGGTTCTGATGAAAGAAATTCTTTTGGTGTCTTAGTCTGTTTGGGCTGCTATAACAAAATACCATAGCCTGGGTGGTTTATAAACACCAGAACTTTATTTCTAACAGTCAGAAGACTAGAAATAGGAGATCAGTTTTGCAGCAGAGTTAAGCTCTGGTGAGGACCCTCATTCTGCTTGCCAACTGGCTACTTTTCATTGTAACCTCACAACATGGTGTGACTCTTAGGAAAGCACTAATCCCAAATGTGAAGGCGCCACCCTCATGACCTCAACTAATCCTAATCATTTCCCAAAGGCCCTTCTAATACAATCACATTGTTGGGGAGGGTTTCAAGGTATGAATTTGGGGAGGAACCCAAATATTTTGTTCATAATATTGGGTCATGGTTGTGGGAATGGGGGCCATGGGAGGCAGAAGGGGGATTTAGGAGAAGTGGGAGATGGGTAAAAATGGAAGCAACAGATCAGTGCAGGTCAGGACTGCCTCTCACATGGATGAGCCCCCTCTCCTTCTCAAACTCCTCATGCCTTCTGGTCTCTCTTCCCATTTTCATTGTTGTTAACTGACAAGCACTCAGGTTCTTAGAAACAGTATCTATTTACAACAAGTTTTAAACAGCCTAGTAGCAGAAAGCAGCTCAGCAGCCAGCACCATAAATAGGATCTAACATTGAGATAAGCCTCCCTAAAAGTAGGTAGGACAAGACATTTTATGTAGATCATGGCAAAGCAACCAGAAAGACGCACAGCTCCAAGCTAGTCTCACAGAGTAACTGCCGGGCTTCAGCATGGACATTATGGTGAATAAGGAGGTTAAATACCTTGATTTTTTTTTTCTGGAGAATAAAGGGTACGCCGTTGTCCTTCCTTTGAATATAAATAAATATCTAATTAGTTCTAATGGTTTCTTTTACTCTCCTGATTAGTTACAGGGACAAGAAACAAGATATCTAAGTTTTCAGAACCTTTCACAGTTTGAATACTCAGTAAATACTAACAAAGCAATCCAATATGTGAAAATAAAAAGCCAGAATAAATCTGCCTCCTTTCTTGAATGCTGAACCTTTAAGCACTCAACAGGGAGAAAGCATTTTTCCTAATATAGAGATAGAGAGTTATTTGTTACAGAAAGGGGAAAAAATCCAATTAAAAAGTGGGATTTGTGAGTCCTCTGCTTTGGCATGAACCTCATAGCAGAGTTGATACATCAGCTCTAATGCCAAAGGCGTAGATGCCTGATATTGGAGATGATAAGCCAATTTCCAGTCTGTTGACTTTCTCATCATAGAAGGTAGTTTAATGTTCTGATTTCAGTAATAAATATTACTGAATTAAGTAGTAAGGCCTAAACTTCTTTTGCCTTAAATGCTTATGCAAAAATGTTTAAAACTTCCTAAAGTGTTCAACCAAAAAGTGAAAAATTAAGTCATACTGGTTGTTTTATATCTTGCAGAATGAAAATGATCATTTGGCTAAATCATCTACAATTTAAGCCAAAAACCTATTATGTTCAGTAAGACCATTTCCAATGACATTCATGTTGCTCTTTAAGGAAAATGAAATAATGTAATGAATGCTTTTGGAGCAGGTATTATCAGCCCTTTGCTCATTCCCCCTCTGATCCCTTTTCTCTTCTCATGTATACCCACCATTGTAGTGCTCAGGCTCCTCCTTAGGCAGCCAGCACCTGCCTCTCTTTGTTGGAGAGCTGCTCTGAGCTGCTGGTCCTGCTTTGCCTGAAGAAATTGGGACCCCTAAGTACCCTACTAATAATACACAATGTTTACAGAGTGCTTACTACATACTGGTCCTTATATTAAGCGCTTTATCTGAATTACCCCATTAAATTCTCACAGTAACTGTACAAGAGTATAAATGAAGAAATTTTTGACTCAATAATTTTCCTTCTATGAAGTTGTTGCATTAGTATTACTATACTTTTGTAATATGTTGTATGTACAAAGATACTTACTATAGGAATGTTTTCTTTAAAAAAAAAAAAACACTGTAAACCTAAATTTTTATCATCAAGAGACTGGTCAAAGAAATGCTGGCACATCCCTATGCATCCAGGCAAAACAATGAGGCAGCTCTGTGTTCACTTTAATGGGACAAATACTAAGACATATTGTTATTAAAAAACTAAGATGCCAAATACTCATATATACATAGATGTGTAGGAGTGTGCATCGATTATTTCTGTAAAGAGAATAAGAAATTGGAAGAATTTAGTAGAAAGATGTACCTCTGGAGAGGAAGACTGGGGGTTTGGGACAGGAGGGACACTTATTTTTGTTTTATACTCTTATTTAACTGTGTGCTTATAATACCTTTTTTGTTTGAAAGTAAATAAATCCAAAATTAAGTGGAGAATTTCAGAGAGAGAGGTAAAGGCTGGTAAGTAAGCTCTCTCAACATTTGTTCAGAGATCAAATGTTTCAAAAGCATAGATTTATCAATCTTATCTACAGGATCTCAAAAGTAGGTGTTATTATGTCCATTTGAAGGAAAGGAAACTTAGGGAATGAACTAAATTGTTCAAGTACACACAGCTAGTGAATAATAGAGCCAGGATTTGAATTCAAGATGGTTTGATTTCTAAACCATTATTTTTTATTCTATATTATTTTCCTTTCAAAATCCAAAATGAAAAAAAATTAAAAAAAACAAACAAAATCCAAAAATAGATAAACTATTTTAACAACTTTACAAAAATGAAGTAAATTTGATCAATGAAAATATCTCAATTTTAATTTCTTTTTAATTATAAAATTTGCTTGCTTCAAGCAAAGATTTAATAATAATATAAATATAGCCACAGAAAAAAAATTTTCTCTTTAAATACTAGTAAAATTATAATTAATTAATTTCTAATGAAAATATATCATAAATTGACCAGAAATTAATGGAACAGTGGCACAAAAATTTTATATCTATTTTCCCAAAAGAAATAGGAAACTTATTTACCAGATAAAAGAATCCTTTCTCTGAAAGTGAACTATTAGGATTCACTTAGAAACTGTTTATAAAGTCAAGTAGTAAAACCAAAGAGATACAAAAAGACCTAATTAGTGATGCTCTGCAGACACTCATATTGGCTCATGAGAGCCAATCACTAAGTTGATTGTTAAAGGCAGCCATTAATTAACAAATAGTTATATAAACCTATAAGTAATTAAATTATATTAAAAACAGGTAATATACGACTGAAAAGTCGTCACTTCCTAATTAATATTAACTATGTTCTTGAGGTTATCTACATCTAATCAATCTGTACGGTGGAAATACATATAATGGTGCACTGCTGTGACTCTTTTTCCAATTTCCTGTTTATTGACATCACACTGGTAGTTGGAAAAGAGCCCTGGAAGGAATATTACACTATAGAATCAGCAAATGCAAAAAATGGATTTTTTTCTTCCATAAAGCCAATATATTTTTTTAAGATTTTATTTATTTATTCAGGAGAGACAGACACAGAGAGAGAGAGAGAGAGAGGCAGAGACACAGGCAGAGAGAGAAGCAGGCTCCATGCAGGGAGCCCGACGTCAGACTCGATCCCAGGTCTCCAGGATCAGGCCCGGGGCTAAAGGCAGGCGCTAAACCGCTGAGCCACCCAGGCTGCCCCCATAACGCCAATCTTTAAACACTTAAGAGCACAACCATAGACTGATCTTCAATATTAGCATAAATTTATAAAATTCACAATTTATAGCCTTTTAGGGGGAAAATGGCTTCTACAGTAAAAGATGACCATTAAAACATTTAATGATGAAAATTGGCCATTCACATGGTTGATCCTAGAAACCATCATTTATGAAATGTATGCATCCAGGTTCTTTAAAAAAGACGTAATAAAAGACTATAAAAGGCAAAATATTTCCTTCTTTCAGGAGGAATTTTGGTTCTAGATTCATAATCTCTTCTTTAGAAATTGCATATGGGGTCCACAGAATGGATGGATTTATTCTCTGTTATCCATGTATATAGATTTTTTTAAAATTTAGTGGTGTCCTACTCATAATAAAGACATTTTTTCATATTTTCCGTAACACAATGATAGATAGAGATGCCAAAGATTAAAATGATTTGAAACCCATGAAGCTACAATTATGGAAACCAATCTAAATGGAATTGAAATGAATGTCTGCAAAGACAGTACTCTAAAAGAGGCTGTAATACATGACTGTCATATTTGCAAGGACGTGGGGAAGCTTTCTAATGGGCTACTGGGTAAAGATTTGAGATCTTAAAATATCTTTAAAAGACAAAAAAAATGCCTAAAACTTACTAAAAAAATAAAATCAGTACCTCATAAGTACAAGATAAATGATCTTATGGATAACCATCAGGTTTCAGCATTATAGTTAGAATAAAAATGAAGTTTAGTCAGTGGAAAGGCCTGGCTTCCTCTCCATAGAACTAGCTTGCAAATCCTTGCCACTAAGTCATTTGTTTTAAGAGGGAAGTGTTACATATACATACTTATATATATTTTAAACCATTTTGACTTTTCACACACACAAAAAGAGAATTCTAGTTAAGGTATTTGAGGGCTCTCCAAGGACAATAATATGTCTTGAGAAGCATAATTAGAAGATACTAGAATAAGTTATCTAAGGATAACTCCCTTATCACACACTTTCTAGAAGTTATTCTACTGACTAGGGCTCAATGATCTCCTTATTAAACAGAATTTTAACTTCTTTATTTGTAAGACAACTTAAAGGGAGCAGAGCTGAAGCTTTTTAATTGGAAAAAGCACTTGTTCACTATTACGAGGCAGGCCCGCTTAAGCTCCATTAGCTTTGTCCTAGGTATACAAAACCTGCTTCCACCATCTCAGCAGTATAGGTAGCCAACCATATTATGTGGCTATAAGGAACCCAAAAGAGTCCCCTTGTTTAAAAAAAAAAAAAAAAAAACGTGTTACATACTTTAGCCTGTTATTCCCAAAACCCCACTGTTTAAATTACGGCATTGGATGAATCATTGCCTCCAGGGGAAAGTTTTGATGACCAAAGAGAGCAAAGCCTTAAATGCATATTTAAGAAAGAAAAAATAAAGGAAGCCTGGAAAAACTGAGTTCAGAAATCACATTAAGAAACTGGAGAAAATAGGGATCGCTGGATGGCTCAGCGGCTTAGTGCCTGCCTTCGGCCCAGGGCGCCATCCTGGAGTCGGGGATCGAGTCCCGCGCGGGCTCCCGGCATGGGGCCTGCTTCTCCCTATGCCTGTGTCTCTGCCTCTCTCTCTTTCTCTCTATGTCTATCATAAATAAATGAATAAATAAAATCTAAAAAAAAAAAGGAAAAAAAAAGAAACTGGAAAAAATAGGAAAAAGGGTTAAACATAAATAAAATAGCAAAGTTACAAATAGAACAGCAAAAATTAATGAGAAGAAAAGATTGGAGAGAAAAAAAGATTAGAGAGACACTGTCACCAAAGCATAAAAAGAACATATGATAAGCTGAAAAAAATATTTGGAACTCATATCACAACGGGCTTATTGGCAATCAGCAAAGTGCAAATTAAAACAAAAAATTGAGTTACCACTTCACATCTTTCACATTGACAAAATTTAAAAACCTGATAACAAGTTTTGGTGAGGATGTGGGATAACATGAAGTTTCATATACCATGATTTAAATTATATGAACACAATGGAAAGCAATTTGATGATCTCCGAAGGTCAAAGATACTCTTCCCAGAAATTCAACAATCCTAACTCTCTTCAGGTTCCGGAGCATATTTCTTGCAAATGTGCTCAAGGGAACATGTACAGGAATAATCATTATCTGATGGAGTAGAAGAACAACATATTTACAAATAACTTAAATGCCTATCAATTTGGGAATGGACAAAAATAATGTTTTATACTTTTACAGTGAACCCTACCTAGCTGTTAAAATGAATTCACTAGAGCTATCAATATAAATATGTATCAATGTAAGTAAATCTCAAAAACATATCTTAAGCAAAGAAAGATAAATATGGAATGACATTTACAATAGGATATTATTTCCATAAAGTATAAAAGTGTACAGATAATATGTTATATGCTTAACATGATTAAATAGTAAAAGTATAAAATAATGAATAGAAAGGTTATAAGTCTTCAGGATAGTGGTTACTTTGGGGGGGGGGGGGAGGAGGAGTAGTTACTTCCAAGAATGGAAATGAGTTTGTAAGAGAGTCCACAGAACCTTTACTTAAAGTAACATTATTTTTTTTTAAGTTGATATAGCCAGATGATAGATTTAACTAACTGGTGGTAGTTCAAGGCGCTTGTTTTATTTTCTCCAGACATTTTGTGAGCTTTAAATAGATCATAATTGGGAGTGCCTGGGTATCTCAGTGGTTGAGAGTCTGCCTTTGGCTCAGGTGGTGATCCCGGGGTCCTAGGATCATGTCCTGCATCAGGCTCCCAGTGAGGACCCTGCTTCTCCCTCTGCCTATGTCTCTGCCTCTCTCTCTGTCTCTCGTAAATAAATGGATAAAATCTGTTAAATAAATAAATAAATCATGATTTAAAAAATTAACAAAATAATAAAATGCACTCTGTAGAATTTCTTCTAGTTATTATAATTAGAAATCTCTTCTTGCTACTTTAAAAAAATGAGAGAATTTTACTCGATTTTGTCATGAATTTCTATGCTTTGTTAAATTCTTATTTATTTATTTTCAAGAATGAGAGAGTGAGAGTGAGGAGGGGGAGGAGCAGAGGGATAGAATCTCAAGCAGACTCCCCACTGAGCCAGAAACCCCACGCAGGGCTCAGTCTCATAACCCGTGAGATCACGCCCTGAACTGAAACTAAGAGTTGTTCACTTAACTGACTGAGCCACCCAGACACCCCTGTTAAATTCCTATTTTTTCAAAAAAAATGTTTGATGTGATAACAGATCCCCCTTTTGTCCTTAAAAAATATTTAAGCAGGTTGCCTTTTTTTCAGAAAATATATATTTATCTATTTCATTTATAATGAATAAGAGCACACTTGAAAATGCACATACATACACATACAGCCTCGCATCTAACACATACATAGAAACGCATAGGCACACACATATGCTCATACATATATTCATTCACACACACATACATACTTCTAATTTCCCATATTGATGTGGTGTTACTGATCTTAATAAAATTGATTATCACCCTCTTATTTTTATACTTATCTGAGTTTCCTCATATTTAGCTGAAAATCACATTGTAAAACAGAAGTACGCTGAGGTCTGTCTCTGGCATTGCTGGATTATGTACTCACAGTTAAAACAACATTGGCTTTTTTCACATTTCTACAAATGTTTGTGTACTTTGTATGAATCTAGAATCTCTTGGATCTGAAAGTTTTGGAGGTCACTTGAGTGGCCACTTTTTCTGGATAAGTGCTTTCTCTTCTAATGAAATTATTTCCTTTTAGCCATCCCTACATACAGTTCCTTTTTAGGGTGGAAGTACATAAACTACCTCCAATGATTTATGACTTAGAAATTTGCATATGCTGCATTAGGAATCAGTTTTAATGACAATTTTCATGATACTGTTCCATTTATGGTTAATTTAAAATATGGCAATAGTTCAATGTCTGTATGTAAACAAAATTTGAAACGTAACGGAAAATTAAAGTATTGGAAAATGAGCTTTACTCCTTTTTTTAAATGGCCATCTAATAAGATCCATTTGTTGAACTTATTGTTGTTTCTAGTGATTAAGTTAAGTTTTAGTATTGCCTGAAGTGTTTCTCTTGTGGCAAATGATTGAGAAAATAATTATAATGGTCTATGTCTTTGACAGAGTCTATAAACACTGGGATGGCAGCACATGATTAAATTTATGTTTAGATTGTGGAAATCGTTGCTGCTTAAGAAGAGAACAAGCATATTGATCTTAAAGAGTGAAATAAGGCAAGATGAAAGGAATAATTAAATCTGCCAGTATTGGTGTTCCCATCCATAGCACTACAATTATACAAATTACATCTTTCCTCACCTTGCCCCTCCTTCATCTCCTCTTTAGGTTTAACTCAAGACCCCCTGAGCAGATGTCATGAAAAGGATTTTGTTTTCTTTTGCCTTGCTAAAGCCTGTTTTCAATATGAGAAAGACTCTGGGCTGGTTCCTAAATAAGGTTATCTTGTAATCCCTGTTTGGGATGGAAATGTGTACAGTGCTTAAACCTATTTCAGTCTTTGAGCATAGATCCTCTTTGGCCCTAAAACTCTATGAGTAATCTAGGTGTTTGGGAAGGTAATAATGAACTAGTTTGGACAAGAAGGGATTAATTTAATGCCAAGGCAGTCATTGAGCCACTGTATGGTAGGGTAGAAACAAATGGAGCTATGATCCTTCAAGATGGAAAAACTAAATCCTTATGGGTTCAAGCCAAGCCTTGTTTGAGATGAAAAACTCCACATCCCTACTGGATTTCACCTAAATTGTCAAGGAGTGACTTAGAATGAATGTATAAGGAATTCTGAGAGTTTAATACTTTCTTTCCTAGAATTGCTTTTAATTGGAAAAATAACTAAATTTAGAGAGAATCACTATTCCTCCTAAGAGCCTCTGTACTTGAGACCTTCTGTTTGGATACTAGGATCTCACCTCCAACACTGTACTTGGCGTGCTCTTCGGGCTTTTGCTCTGATCATTACTTACCCCCTTACATTTGCTGATATGTTACATTCTCATTTTCCTTCCACCTGCTCAACATGGCAATCCAGTGCAATGTCTGTCTACTTCTACGTATAGGTCAACACATCAAGCTGTGATACCTGTGTTATGCTAAGTTAATATTAAGAATAGCCACACAAGCTTCACGTTTGCTCAAATCTCATAGCTTGATGACATTTTCCCTCTCCTCACTCATATCTTGCATCTGGTGATATCTCCATTAGTCTCCTCCATCAATGAGTTTTTCTCAAAATGTATTTCATGAAATACATTCCCTCCACATGTTCCATGAAAACTAAGCCATAGAAAAGCAAGTTTGAGAAGTACTGCATAGTCCAGCCCTGTACTATCAAATGTGGTAGCCACTCACTATACAAGTCTGTTGAGCTCTTGAAATGTAGCTAGTCTAAATTGTGATGTGCTACAAGCTGAAAATACACACTGGATTTCAAACACATATGGGGGGAGAGAATAGTATAGAATATCTCATTAATAATTTTATATAGGTTGTATGTTTAAATGATATCATTTTGGATATGTTGGATTAAGAAAATATGTGATTAAAACTAATTTTACCTCTTTCATTCTAATGTGACTTCTGGAAAATTAAAGAATACATCTGTGGGTCTCATTATATTTCCTTTGGATAACGCTGTTCTAGCCCCTCTTAGAAATCTACAATTTGTAAGTACACAGTAAAATTTCTGAGAGGTCTTATAGTAGGGAATCCTGTTTAATTTTGCTAAAACCAGGGGCACCTAGGTGGCTCAGTGGTTGAGTGTCTGCCTTTGGCTCAGGTGGTGATCCTGGGGTCCTGGGATCAAGTTCCACATTGGGATCCCTGCCAGGAGCCTGCTTCTCCCTCTGCCTATATCTCTGCCTCTCTCTGTGTGTCTCTCATGACTAAATGGATAAAATCTTAAAAAAAAACACAAACCTTTGTTAAAACCTGTCAACAGGTACATAAAGATGTTCATTACCACTAGTCATCAAAATCAAATCGAAACCACAATGAGATAACATCTCTCACCTATTAAAATGGCTATTACCAAGAGACTAGAGATACATGTTGGCAAGGTAGAAAAAGGAAACCCCTGTATACGTTGGTGGGAATGTAAATTGGTACAGTCATTATAGAAAACATTATGGAGGTTCTTCAAAAGCTTTAAAAATAAAATTACCATTGGATCCAGCAACCCTACTTCTGAGTATGTAGCTGAAAGAAATGAAATCACTCTCTCAAAGATATATGTGCAGCCCCTGTTTTCATTGCATTATTATTTACAATAGCCAAGACATAGAAACAGCCTAAGTGTCCATTGGCAGATGAATGAATTAAAAAGTTACATATATAATAGAATATTATGCAGCAAAAAAGAAGGAGATCTTCCCATTTGTGACAACATGAATGGACCTTGAGTGCTAAGTGAAATAACTAGGACAAAGAAAGAGAAATACTGGCCTTTCTCACTTATCGGTGAAATATAAACAAGCTGAACCCATAGAAACAGTATACTGGTGGTCACCAGGGGCTGGAAGAGTGGGAGAAATAAGAAGATGTTGGTCAAAGGGTACAAAATTCCAGTTATAAGATGAATAGGTTCTGGGGATTTCATTTACAGCATGATAACTATAGGTAACAGTACTATATTGTATACTTGAAAATTGCCAAGAGAGTAGATCCTACATGCTTTCAACACACACACACACACACACACGTAATTATGTGAGGTGTTGGATGTGTTAACTAATCTTATTGTGGTAATCATTTCAAAATACAATCATGCATCAAATTATCACATTATACACCTTAAGTTTATACGATATCATATGTCAATTATATCTCAACAAATCATATATTCCTTGAACCTCTTTGAGCCCATTTTCATATAAGAACTATTTATGATCTTCAAGAACTAGTAGTTTTCAAAATCCACTTTGGAAAATATGGCATGAGGTACAAGATAGAAGAAATTTTTATCCTTTTTTTTTTAACATATGGCATTCTTCCTGATTATTAGTAAAAAAACATAAAGTATAGATTATATAGGACAAATATCTATTGCATCCAGTTACCACAAATATTCCTGGTATCCCTGACAGTAATATAAATTAATTACTTGCATTTCCAGTGATTATTTTTGCAATAAAGCTAACTGGAATTCAAATTCTTTAATTTTCAAAGGTTGTTCTCTGCCAAGAACATTCACCTTCATTCAGGATTTGGCAATATTAAGTATATACATAAATGTAATAATATGATGGCATTAGAGAATAGATTTCCTATTATCTCCATATCATGAGCAAGAACTTAAAACTTGGTCTGTAGCCATCCTGAATCATGGGAAAGAAGTCAGAAAATCAAGATCGTAGTACAGAGACTACAAAGAGAACCAAAAGAAGCCCACCATTCTATTACGCTTATCTAAAGACTCTGATATTTGGAGGGTATCATACAAATATTTGAAGTAATAATAATGAAAAATAGCTAATTTGGGAGCATTTTTCATAACCCAGCACTTCATTGAGCACTTTATTGCTCTCACCTCACTTAATCCTCCTTGCAATAACTTCATTAGTTAGAGACATATTCTCTCCATTTTACATACAAGGAAATTGAAGTTTGGAAAGGTTAAGTAACTTGCTCAGGGTTTCATAGCCAATAACTTATGGAGCTCTGAATTCAGAGCCTACACTATTAACCACTAGGATATACTGTATGGTGGTATGTGCATGCATAAACCTCCTTCCAGGGCATATCCCAAGAACTGAAAGAGGACAAAGAGGAAAGAGTCCTTCCAATTTCTTTTTCTCCTTTACAAAATTTGTACAATACTGCCACAAATCTCTCTATATACAATGAGTAGGAGAGGTTAAAAATATTTGTTTGTACTCCTTGGAAATTTTTCTGGAGTCTCTCCCACTAATATAAATAATATATATCTTCACAGTTTGCATTTTCCAGTAGACCGGAGATCCTGAAAATTAGATGAGATACAAGGTTGATTTCAAAACTTGTAGTACTATGAATATGTCTTGTACTCTTGCACCTTACTGCTTTGGTAAATGCTGATCCCTTGGCTAAGAATGCCATTGTTTTTTGGTTTCTGTGTTTTTTGGGTCTTTTTTCCCCTTAATTCAGGTTTATTGCTCAAATCCCATCCCAGATGTCTCTGCCTTCAGGGATCCTTACTTTAATCATCCTGCAACCCAGGGTAACTTAAATGAGTTACCATCACCACCATGAACATCTTTAACCCAATATGTTTTCCTCTACTACAAAGCCTATCATACTTTTCCAAAATGCAATAGTTAGAATGTCTAGTAGTAGTCATTTGCTACCTGTATCTAAGCTCTTTTTCAATATTTAGAAAGTGCTTCACTTTATAAGACTTGATGGAAATCAGAGCTCTGTAATGATGCAGTTTAACTGTGCTCATGGTGTCTTTGGAAGATTTAAATGTGCCTAGAGCAAGATTCCCCGAAAATAAAATTTCAGGAAGGGTCCTCAGGATTTGAGAATGAAGCCACACTTATTTGGGAAAGGGAGTAGACTCTTTAGAGTTAGCTATTACTCTTGTAACTAAACACATGATCATGTATTAACTAGTGACAGTATGATCTGAATAATTCATTGTAAACTGATTTTTATATAATACACTAGCCATAAAATCAGGCAGGCTTTTAATTACTGCATCATCAGGTTGCAGTGGTACCTAGAAGTTCTGGCGTAAGCAAGTCCTGAAAGCACAATTATTTTACATGAGCATGAAGTTTTCATTTCAGTGCAACTAATCTTTCCACATATTGAAACATCCTTCAACCTCTACCTATGGATCAGTTTCTAGACTCGTTGCCTGAGAAGGAAAACATGCCATCCTGATTTATACATGGTATCACAGGTTAGGTTCTTGAGGAATAGATACTGAAATGGAGTTTGAAATGGAGAACATTTATTTGGAATCAACACCTGAGAAAGGAACAGTGGAAAAGCAGCATTGATCAGAGGAAGAAGTTGGAGGGTGTTGGTGGACCAACAAACCTGGTCAACCTCATGGAGAACTCTGGAGCATATTCATCAGCATTGTCCTGCAGATTTCAAATGGCCAGGCACTTACACTTCTACCTCAGTCAGTCATTGGATAGGTAGTGCCTTGGGAAAGTTATGCCCTTGGGCAAGGTAGCTTTTGCAACTGAAGCACTCTGTGGGAGCTGACTGCTGGAGCCTAATCACAGAGGAGGCAACTAATCCTTCCTTAAAGGATTAAAAGATCCTCCTAAGTCAGAACTTTAAGTTATGTATCTGATTATTTACTTTTCTTTGAAGGAAATATGACCTGAATGAGTCTCTTTATCCTTAGATAACAAAATTGGAATATTGGTGTCAAAGAGGTTTGATGAAGCATGGATAGACCTCTTGGAATAGGCTCAAAACAGGAGAACCTTGTTTTGAGGGTGAATATTGTCAAAAATATTCCTTAGGAAGGAAGCTTTTCAGTAATGAACTGGACAAGATGACTCTCTTTGTCAATGAATGTTGGCAAACCTCTTTCCATAGTCACCCCAACCCTTGCTCGATAGTCTCAAAAACAATGTAACCTTGGTGTCAAGGATGAAGATTTTGTAGAAACTCACCATTATGGACCACAACTCTCCAAAGCTGACCTATTTATATCCATTGATGAGTAATCAGTCAATAAGCAACAGGAACCAACATTGAGTGACACTGCCTCCTAACTTGGGATAGTATCTCAGGGGAACCAGCCATCCAGTTGAACTTTAATTATACTGGATCCTTACCATCATGGAAGAAATGGTAATTGGATATTTTTAGCTGGCGATGGTTTTGCATTTTCTGCTCACCATGCTTATATCAGCATCACCATCTTAGGAATCACAGAATGCCTTATTAAAAACATCACATTGCACTACAAACATGTTTCTAACTAAAGAGTACTCACTTTATAGGAAGAGAGGCAAAGACAATGGACTTAGAGCCACATTCTTTAAAAACTGCTGGACATGTAAAATGATGTGATGGCCTACTAAAGATTCAGGCACTGCACCAGCAGCAAATTCTCTGAACTGTTGCCCAAGATATAATGCTAATTTTCCCATCACCCAAACAAACATATGGGTCTTGAAAACAAAGATTGTTAGTGGGAGAACCTCCTGATTGTATTAAACCTAGGGTCTAAGGATCCGCTTGAAAATGTTTGCTTCTCTTGCTCTGTGACATTGGTTTAGAGTTCTCAATCTCTAATGAAGGGAGTTTTTCATCAGCAAATGGAGCACTTATCTTGATTTGCTGCTACAAAATGCGAAAGGAGGGAGAATGGATAGGACCTGTAGAATGTCCCATAATTCTCTTTCCAGTGGTAAGATTTAATGGAAGATAATAGCAAATCTGTACTGCAGTACCATAAAGCTCCCAGATCCTTCAGTGATAGCACCTTAGTCAGAGAACCCTAACCAAGAGGTGGTGGCTGAGATCAAAAGGCAAACAGAATTGTTAATAAAACAGAATAATCATGGCCAATCATTGCCTCTAAACCAGCTTCAAAGGTAAAAGCTATAGCTCTTACCCATACTTATTTTTCTGTTCTGTGTTTTATGCAATTATAAATTTTAACTTATTTTCTTCTTTCTTTTTAAATCTCCCTTTCCCCACTATCTTGTATAGGTATGCTAAGTGGTGGTGAAGCTTCCAATCTAGCCCATACATTACAGTGGGCCACGTGACAGAACTAAAGGAAATTTTACTAGCACAAAAAATTGTGAGTTTTATCCCTCTTGGGGAGGAGGTAAGAGCGCTTGTGGAATTATAAAAGATTTTTGCATCACGTTAATAAAGGGACTATTTTTTCAAGTTTAAGTGCTTATACTGTAAATGGTCTACATGTTCCTGGAAACCTCATCTCCTAGAAAATCATTTTCAAATAATTACAGGGGCTTATCAGAAACAGTAGATTGAGACACTCAAAACTCATGTAATTTTGTAACTAGAGCAATAACAAATACAATAACTATTCTAGTCCAGTACAAATACAATAACTATTCTAGTCCAGTTTTTAAAAGATGTTTAAATACCTAATAAATACTATGGAATATCTTGAATTTTATTATTAAGTGGGTTGTATATAAAGAAAGATTTGAGGCTACTATTCTATGGAGATAGAAGCGAAATACACAAAGATTGGAGAGAATCACACAATGAGCTTGTTGAGCAGAGCACATGCCCAAAATCAAGGAGGAAGAAGAGCATGAATGGGCACCGTATACAGTACTGTGCTCCTCCTCAGCTTACTGTGTTTAGCTGTGTAAGCATTCACTAGTTGTTACCTAATGTCACAAAACATTTGTATACTGAGAAAAATCACAAATGAACCAACACAACTTCTGTGTTAGATTGACATCATTCCCTTGCCAATCAATCATGTGAGCTCATTTTTTATAGACACACACAGTATCAGAATAGCTGTGTAAGTAAGGAAAGAAGAGTACATATTAATTGGAGGTAACCAAAAGTAGGGACTGTAGTGAACATTTGTCACTATGGCTATCCTATATGCCCATACCCTTCTTAAATTTGGAGAATTCTGCTATAGAAGCTGAAAATATCAGAAACACTTCCCTGGCCTCTCTCTTACCTAGACTTGGGCACCTAACCCAGGCTCACCAGTTTATAGACCCATAGGAACTTTTAAACCAACGCTATTAATGCAAAGAAGCAGAGGCTAGGAGGAGGTCTTCGGGGTGATGATGACAGCAACTGCAGTTAAGATCAGGTCTGGAGTGGCTGCAGGGACAGAGGCAAAAGTGTCAGCCGCCACCAGGTGTTTTTCCAGGGCAAGCTGTAGGGTCTAATGCTTGTGCTGGCAGCACAGATGCCCTCACTGCTTCTATTGTGATATCATTTTGGACTTTGTCTCTGACTATTTAGACATGAATCTGATTCTTTTATTTTCTGGGTGATTTTTTGAGCTTCTTCATGTCCTTTCATGAAATTCTATTCCTGCTTAACTCATGTAGCGTAACTCCTGTAGCTTGTAGCTAAGAGCTCTGACTGTCAAGGTCAACTAGACTGTGAAAACTTCAGAGGATGGACTCTGCCTCTTATCACTGAACCCAGAGAGCATAACCTTGGACCTGGAAGGCAGGAATGCTCAATAAATGCTTCTTTATGTGAATAACTAAAGAGATGTGGTTATGAGAAATATATTTGCCCTAAAAGCAATGAGATCCAAGTAATTAAAATAATAACAAATATATTAAAACTAGAATTGCATTAAAATACTAATATGATCTTAATAGTAAATATTATAAATATTATAATTATTAAGATATAAAATTATAAATGGGGTAATAAATATTATAAATGGGAGTACTGCCATTTTATTTTAGATAATTATTTCATGTTAGACTTCTATTAAGAAAAGATAACTTACCTACTCAGTTATGGTTTTCTCCCCCCTGCCTTGTGCTAAGGTAGTTAGTTACCTTCATTATGCTTTCAGCTGCTTAGTGTTTCCTGATGCCAACACTGGGAATTTTTACTAATTATTCAGACTATAACCTTTCTCAACTAAAAAACAGTGACTCACTCCAAATTGTATAGCATTCAGAGCAAAACATAGCTGATGTCTAAAGCTCTTTATACTTCAACTTTGCTTTTCATATTTTCAGAAAAGTAAAACAACTTTAAAAATACAGGAATTCATAACAATAACAGAATGAAGAGGAAGTTAAGAAATTATAGATTATAGAGAGTTGATATTTACATGCAGGATTTCCTTGTCTTTTAAGTTTAATGATTAATAATTAAGCAGATTTCATCCAAGGTATCTAATGGTTCCGGCAGCCCTTCCTCAGTATTCCAATCAGAAAAACTTGTAAATGCATTTAGAGGCCAGCCTTTCTGATCTCTGGCCCAGAAGAGGTCAAGGTAAGAAGACAAGGTTAGAAGGGAATGTAAATGGAGTTGGGCTATAGGATATATGCTGACCTACTCTTTTTCATTGCAGCCAACAGCAAATGACTAGATAGCCACTGATCAGCTTTTTGTTTCACAAAAAGGAAATTGTTGTTATTTTTACTGCTTTAATCTTGACAGAAGACAAAAGAGCAATTAGCAACACACTTTTAGCAACATACTTTTCTCTAAGCTTTTTTCTCCCCTTTCTCCAAAAAAGAGGTAAAAGTGATATAAAAGAGGAAATACATGTATAAATGAAACATATTCATTTCGGATTTGGATTCAAAATTTGAGCATCACTTTGTTCCTACCAGCTTAGGCTGAAAGGCATTTTAGTGAAGCAATTTCCCAGGCCTCGTTCTACATGTAAATGTCTTCGATTGCTACCCATCTATGAAAAATAGAGAAACAAAAGCAGAAAAAGGCCTACTGTCTCTTCAAATGGCTGACAATTTTCTACTATAGTTTTCATTTTAAAATGTTCTTATAGAGTCAGTTTCCATGCATTAACCTGGGAGAGCTATTACATTTGAATGAGTTCCATGCTGGCAAACTGCATTTTGGAGTCACCAAGGGTCTCTTGATGCTTTATCATCAGCTGACTAAATTAGTCTCCATGCCTATGGTTTTACACTTGGATTGATGGATGCATTACCTCACACTCTGGAACTCGAGGACTGTTATAGATTCTGAGGAATAGTGTAGGACTCACACTAGCAGTAAAATAGGCCCCCAGGCCCACTTAGGCAGATACTCATACTGTGAGGCTCTTTCCTGGACTTTGGTCGGTTCTTCAGATATGAAGGAATCTCAAGACGGTGAATTGGTTTGAAAGTCTTCCTAGACGTCAAGATCCAAACTCCAGCTTCTCTGTGCTTTACTTCTAATAGTTTCCACCTGCATCTGTCTTTGGAGCACAAGCCTTGGGCTACTGGAGCAGCTTTGCCTACAGGAACAGAGAATCAGAAGTTCCTACGTTCTTTCCTGAGAACAGTTCTTAATAAACCACTTGCTTGAGAATCCTTGTCAAAAGGCTTGCTGCTGAATAATATGACCTAATACACCTCATGGAGGAGTCAGAACTTGCTTGTGCCTGAAGGAGAGATTACATTTGGAAGTGAAGAGGGAGAGGTTCTCTTCCCTCCACAGGCAGAATGAACAACATGAGAAAAGGACCAGCCTGGGGTCAGGGACTGGCATGGCGTGTTGGAGTACAATGAAGGAGAATATGGTTAGATTAAAATACTCTACAAGGAAAAGGAGAAAGTGTCCCTTCTCTTCATCTTTACATTCCCTATAAGAGTGAGCTTTTTAAAAACAGTATTTCCCTACCCAGAAGTCACAATGTAATTTGTTTTTTTCCTCTCAGAAAACCTGGGAGAGAAAATCATAAGTACTCATCTCAAGTTTAAAGATGTGCAAAATTAATCATCTTAGGAAACAGGGAGAAGAGAATTTCTTTTTGGCTCTAACTGCAATGTGGATTGCTCTATACAGATGCACTGAGTATATGGGTAAAAGGGATTCTAGCGGAGTAGGCAGAGCAGAGACAGATCCTGGCAGAATGGCATTCCTTCCCTGCTGCAGCCAGACCAGTTTGTTCTCTAAGGTTCTTCAAAAGTTATTTTGTCTGCCACTCACACAGTGAATCTGTGGTTTTTTTTTTTTTTTTGGGTATCCCTTGGTGCCTAGCCTATTACTTTGCACATAGAATGGAAACATTTTTCCCCAAGTGATCTTGGACTTGGGCAAATTAAAACTCTAGATTTGTCATGCACATATCTGAGAGTAAATGCTTAAAAAAAAGTTAATTAAAAAATATACACCAAAACCATAATCATCGTCTAATCCTTAGCATGGCTGCAAGAACCTTCATAATATAGCCCCATGCTACATTTCAAGCCTTCTACGCTCTCCTCCATGTACATAACTGGTTAGTCCTTCACTGAGCTCCTTCCTGTTATTCAAACACACACCATACTGCTTCATTCTCTTATGCTTTGTCCTGCTCCTTGAAATATCCTTCTATTTTTTCTCTGCCCCATAAATGTCTGCTCATATTTCAATACCTAACTCAAATTTGACATTCTTTATAAACTTACCCTACCTTTTCAGGAAGTTTATCATTTTTGTCTCTGTTTTGATCATACTTGGAGTATGCCTTCAATATAAGTGCTTAGAATATTACCTTCAAATGCAAACAAGTCCATGGGACTCTGGAGAAATGTGTTTATTTCATCTTTGTTTCTCTTCCCCACTGTCGTGCCTGGCACACTTATAGCTCTCCATAAATATCTGTGGATTTTGAAATGAATTGAATAAATTTGGATTAATAAGGAAAAACCAAATTACAAAAACTCTTGGATGATAAACTGACTTGAATTGTAGCTTAAATATAGGGTGGAACATTTGGAATTATTTGAGTAAGGGAATGAAAAACTGTGCTAAATGTCTGGTGAGATAATAAAACCATCACTATTTGCTGCCGCCTCCAGCCTCTCCTAACACCCAACCAGATTGTGCGTTATGTTTCCAGCAACATGAGCCAAGTGAGAGAATGCCCAAACTGATCAATACCATTGTGATTAGTTTAAACATTTCTTATTTCATATATTCACCAACATATTTGAGAAGAGAAGGGATTTCCTAAGAGCTTAATGGTCAAGAACAAGGGATTTCCTAAGAGCTTAATGGTCAAGAACAAAATGAGAAATTTAGATTAAAATAGTGACATTGCCTATTACAACTGTGAGACTTTTGGCGAGTTATTTTTCATTAGTGAAATAAGGATAAAGGTATTGGTCTCTTACAGTTGTAAAGAATAGCGCTGTGCCTCAAAAATTAGGTTTTATAAAGAGTGGTATTATTGCAGTTTTCTCTGACAATTACTCCCCTTTTCATTAGGGAGCTTTTCCCCCAGGATGCCTCATTCAAAATATACCAGCATTAAGTTATTCCATAGGTGGTTAAGAGGAGAGTGGAAATTCCAGATTGAGGGACCAGCCATGTAGAGGCATAAGAGCACGTGGCATGTTTAGGTAGTGAGTATCATGGCTGTTTTCTGATCCTACCCTCACTCACCTTCTCACAGACTTAAGCACTGTCTAACCTAAGTTGGTAATCCTCAAACCTCAATGTCTCTTTGAAATATTATGGGCTTTCTGGACCTGGTTTAGTTATCAGAAAATGTCTTAAAACACTGGTTTTCAGTTCTCCCTCTACCTTCTACTGCATAGATCTGACCATAGGTCCTCAGCTTCCCCTGGGCAGCAACATCCTGCTGGGTCCCTTTGTGACTTCGGTAACATCTAGGTCTCTGTGAACACCATAGGATCATATGTGTTTCTTTTCTGAAGATTACAGTCTCAGTACACAGAGTCTCATCTCTTCTATTTTAAATTTTGATTATCTACAGGGACTAATACTACAAAGCATAGCCAGGAATTTTAAAATCTGAGGGAATCTCAGACTCTTTCACATTAGGAAAGAAGCTCTAGCAGAGCCTAAACTTTTAGATTCCTCTTTCACTCTTTTCATATATTTTCCATTAACCTAAGGTTAAAGCTCTTGGTTGATAAGAAAACAGTCTTTTTCTGGTTCCTGAGGCTCTCCCTTTTTTATGCAAAATTTGTTTTCTATAAAAGCCCAGCAACATGGTAGGGTGGTTTCACATACTTCTGATCATAGAATTCACTTGTGATCATGGAAGTCTATCTCAATTTTTTCAACTCTTTTTCAGCATGCCCATTCTATACCACTAGGCTTGCACTTATCATTGCTAAAGGGGCCAACTTTACTTCCTAGACTCCCCATCTAG
Organism: Canis aureus; assembly: GCF_053574225.1. Classification (NCBI taxonomy): domain Eukaryota; kingdom Metazoa; phylum Chordata; class Mammalia; order Carnivora; family Canidae; genus Canis; species Canis aureus. The sequence continues at coordinate 17,481,365 of NC_135642.1, read as the reverse complement.
GATCTCCAACTTCTTCTGAGCAACATTGACATCAACCTACTCCTCAGTAAGTGGCCCCTCTGGACATTCAGTTCCTAATTCATTCTTCCTCTCTTCCTCTCCCTCTCCCTCTCTAACACACACACACACACACACACACACACACACACACATACCACTACACCTTCATACAAACACAAATATCAACCACATGGATTGACCCCCCTGTATATAGCCTATGCTTCCCGTTCTATCATAACCATAGAGCAAGATTCATAATACTTTTCTTTTCATATGAAAAACTCTGTACTACTTGGGGTAATAAGAAATACATATTCAAAATCCATAGGGGTTATGGGAGTACCTATGGAGTAGTTGTAATATAACATGTATGCAGCACTTCACCAAAAATTTAATCATTAGATATTTCTATGTCTAGCCCCAAGGTCACTTGCTTGTCTATGATTACTTACTATGATTACTTCTCTGTCTCACAATAGCTTCCATAGCTTCCATAGCTCCCTGGACCACAGTCATATGCACTTCCTTCCTTCCTGGCCTTCTATAGCAAGTACCATTTCTTACACACATGTTTTCTCCCACCAAACAAGTTCTCTTTTAATAAAATCTTTAAGTTTGCAAAAGATCGTCTGGTTACTAGGATTGACCTGCCTTAGAAAACAGGTAAGGAGGGCACCTGGGTGGCTCAGTGGTTGAGCATCTGCCTTTGGCTTAGGTAGTGATCCTGGGGTCCTGGGATCAAGTCCCACAGGGTTCCCACAGGGAACCTGCTTCTCTCTCTGCCTCTTTCCACGTCTCTCAGGAATAAATAAAATCTTTTAAAAAGAGAAAAAGAAAACAGGTAAGGAATTATAAATTGCACATTTCTGTGTTAAAATTATTCTTTCCAATAACACAAAGGCAGATTAATAAGATTTTAGTATACATGCAGATAAACTAATGGGTAAAGTAACAAGAGGTTCAGGGAGTTTATGTCAGCAAATCCCTGAGGTGTTTTTTCTCTCTCTCCCTCTCTTTCTCTCTCAATTTCTACATTTTCTCCAAATTTTCTCCAATTGACTTGATCACTTCCACTTACAAGTAGCTTCATAACGTTCAATGACAATATGCCTAAAAGTGAATTTACATTTTTCACCCAGTCAGCTCTCATGATCAGCTTCCATTTATAACACTTCCATTTTCTATAGTCATTCAGGCTTGAAAGCTGACAATCTTTGGCTTACCTCTATTCTTTATTTTTTATATCTAACCTATCACTGGTTAATTATTCTTCCTCAATGTGTTTCAATATGAAGTCCTTTCCATTTTCACAATGTTTGGCTATTCAAAATCCTTAACACCTTCTGTCTGAGAATTATATACCCTATGAATGAGTATACCACCCCCTAATGCTAATTCTTGCTACTCACCATTGACCCATAGATTAATCTTTCTAAAAGATCACTTTTCTGGATGCAGTTCTCTGCTTAAAAATCTCCAGTGATTCCCCAGTTACTACTTGTTGAACAAGTAAGAGCAATTAGTATCATTAATTATTCTCCTATGACTCTGATTCAAACAAGCAAGGAGTGGGAGTGGAAGTAGGTCTGACTTATCACAGGCATCTTAAAGTATCAATATGTTGTCAACAAAATTAAATGTCTTCTAGAACTACTTAGCCCAACAAGAAGAAAATGGGAAAAAAAAGAATATCTGAGGGAGAAGGAAAAGGAGGGAGGAAAGAAGAAAAGAAAGGGAGGAAAAATGGAAGAAAAAGGAAGATAGAAAATAGATGAGAGGAAGAAACTCACCTAAGAATAATGCATAATTTCTTCTTTCCAGATTTTTTTTTTTTTGCTTTCAACATCTGGATTTCTCTTTTCATGTAAGGCTAGTTTTTAATAGAAAACAAGTTTGTTCTAAGTCAAGGGAAAAAAGTAAAACTCATGAAACTAAAGAAAAAACACATGATTTGCCTTGATTTTTATGCTTTCCTAGAAGATATTAAACCAAGATAGCTCTCTATTCCAATTTTCCAATTTAGAAAAGGAAAGTAGAAAAAATATCTTTGTGGCTTCCTCTCATAAAAGTCAGAACATCCTGTATATTTGAACCTTGCATGGCTCAGATCTGGCGCTTAACATTTTTCTTCTTTTAAGATTTTTTTTTCTGCCACCTTTGCTTATGTGATGATTAGTTTGCCAAAGAGAATATTGAGGCTGAGAAACGGTAGTCTATGCTTAGACTACAGTAAGGTGCTTTACTGGCACAACATATAGAAAATAAACAACTTTAAAACTGTCAAGCAAGTTTCTCAATTAATCTGTGCTTTTAAGAGTGAATACAGAAGCAAAACTGAGAGAATGAAATTAATGATAAAAGTATCCTTCAAAAAAAAGTATCCTTCAACCAGAAATAACTCTGTTTTAAAGAAGGAATAATAAGTAATAGCTGCTTCTAATTTTAATATTGAGTTTGGTTCTTTAAGTCACCCTGTAGAAAATCCATTGGGAGGTAGACCCTAATGTGAAAGAGTGGAGTTAAGGTCTTTTAATTAAATTTAAAGATTTTTCTACCCATGGGAAAGGGCATAATTAGCTGTTTTCTAATGCATTTGACCTGAAGATGCTTGAATCAGCAGATAATTGAATGTATTAAAAGAAGTCGCAAATTCTAATTATGAGACTTAGTTGTTGGAGTAGGAGAAAAAAGAAGTGATTCATTATTTATTCAAGAGAGTTTATACAAATGTAGAAAGAGGTAAAGAAACAGGCAATTACCAAATGTCTCAGGCCCAAGACTGTGCATCTTCACATGGTGACTCTTAGGAGGGGAATTGGGCAACTTAGAACTTCAGTCTAATTTGTTATTTCCACACAGGATCTCAATCTGAATGCCAAATAAATCACCACTTATAGAGTGAAGTGCTCACAGCAGTAGAACGTACCAGCTGGACTGATGCCTGCATCACAGATTAACTGTGATATATTGGGCTTTGGTATGTTGCTGTAATGTTTCTGAGGGCACATACATCCAAATCTATAGGCTAACAAGCTGTGCTCAAATGGAGTGCTACTGAATAATTACTTGGGTCATAGGATGCTTACAAAATTTGAGTAAGGCATGGTCTCCTTTCAAAGGAAAACTGTGGGGCAGCCCTGGTGGCTCAGTGGTTTAGTGCCACCTTCAGCCCAGGGCATGATCCTAGAGTTCCGGGATCGAGTCTCACGTCAGGCTTCCTGCATGGAGCCTGCTTCTCCCTCTGCCTGTGTCTCTGCCTCTCTCTCTGTGTCTCTCATGAATAAACAAATAAAATCTTTAAAAAGAATAAAGAAGAAATCTTCTAAAAAAATAAAATAAAGGAAAACAGTATTATAAATCCCGTGTGAAATTCTTTTATCATATCACTTAAATATTGATACATGTTAAAACTATGAACTTAAATATATATTCTTACATGTACTAATTTGGGTACAACTTAAAAAACAAAACCGTCTATAAAATAAATACAAACAAACTAATAAAAGTCAAATTAAAATTTTAATGTGATAGATAATAGTGTTTTGTTGAAAATGAGTCTCCATTCAAAACCCAGATGCCCATGACACAGATTCTGTTGTGTTTGTTATGCCTAACTATTCTGTGTCTTGTGGTGATTCAATTCTTCATCACTCTTCCTTATTTAAACTAATGAAAAACTGATCTTCCTATTATATGCCATGATGATATTTGGCTTTCACTGGCATTAATAAATCATTTAAGTGTTAAGTCAACCTTTTATCTCTCTTATTGGTCCTATATAATTACTGTAGTAATATCACTCTGAATAAAACTAAAACAAACATAAATTCAGATGCTAAATATATTGTGTAAAGCAATATTTCATGATTTTGCTCTCTTAGCAGATACAGAGGGTATTGTTTCATTTTTATGCATTCATGCATTCATTTATTCAACAAATAATGCTTGCTATGTATTAGCCACTACAAACGATGATGATGATGATGATGATGATGACGATGACAGTGATGAGAGTGGTGATGATGACGATTAGTGTTGCCCAATCTCTGGTCAAGAAAATAAAAAACCTTAAAATTAGATATTCAGTGATAAATCATATATCCAAAGAGCTATAATTTCAGGCTAAGTTAAAGCCAGTATAGAAGTGCATGAATATGGTTAAGAAGTTTGAAAGTAGCAAATCATATCTCATTGGAATGAGAAATATGGCTCAAAATTAGAAATGACTACAACAACAATAACAATGATGATGATGATGATGATGATACTTTATACATACTATTGAGTTTCTATCAGTCACTGGTTAGTCATTATCTTATTTAATCTTCATAGCAACCTAATGAGATACCTATTATATTTAGCATTTTCTAAATAAAGTAATTGATACCTAGAAACACAAAGTTAGTAGTGATAGAAGTAAGACTTTAAAACAGGCAGAATAATTCTAAAGTGTGTTTATATTTCTACATGAAACAGTTGGTATTTGAATTGGACATTTTTCATTATTAACAAAATGAATTGAGTATATACAATATATTGTATGGCCTGGGATGCCAAGTTAAGTAGTTCACATAATAATGGTCTTTAATAAATTATATGTCACATATGTATATATTAAAAAACCATTAATAATAAAATATAGTGTTATGCATTTAATAATAGTATGATAAATTATATGTGTCAACTTGATTAGGTCACAGGGTACCCAGGTATTTGTTCAAATGACATTCTGAATGTTTCTATGAGTTGAATAGCAAACTAAAAACTTGAAAGGCATCCAGTTTACTCATAGAAATATTTCCTAAGTTCCACTGCTGAATTCCACTGTGGGCATCTGGTTAGCTGGGCCATATTTTCTAGAAGAGAGAGTGAAATCTGCTGCTACTGCTACTTTTTCTTTCTAAATCCCACTGACCCTAGAGACATTTATCATATTTGAAAGCTCATTGCACAGGAAGCTAAAGAACTTGGGTGAGAATTTGTGAAAGGCAGATCTACATTCCTAAAGTCTTTAGAACTGAGAAGACTTACAGGAAAGACACTTAATACATGTCTCATGAGGGACATGCCTAGAGTAGAGGATGAACAAGAATAGTGTGAGTCTTTCTAATCCTACAACCAAGTTTTGACCCAGCTCAATTTCTTGTTGAATTGAGATGATCTGCTGTTAATCTCATCTGTGGAACATGGGAAGAGAGAAACCATGACTGGTGCAATATAACATCCCAGATTCTCTAAAGCTCTTTGGTACACAATGTCTAGTACATAATTTTTAAAAATTAGAAATAAGAAGAGACTAGGAAATATCACAGGAAAAGAAGACAAATGTATCTGAAAGTAATAACTATGTTAGATGGATTTAACAGAAGATTGGAGACAGCAGGATTAGTAAAATGAAAAACATTGGACAGTAAGATAGACACATGGGAACATGTCAAAGGCACTGATAGTTGAAGGCCCAAAAGGAAAAGTGAAAGAATAAGGCAGGAATGATATTTGAAGAGAAAATGATTGAATATTCTAATGAGGAATTCAAAGGCAGAAAAACATGCAGAATATCAAGGATAAAAAGGAAATCCTAAGAAGTGAGAGAGAGTTTTTAAAAACATTACTTTTAAAGTAGTAACTATACGAATGGGAACTAAATTCTCAACAGAATGAGTGCATACCAGGAACAATAGAATATCACTTCTAAGTGTGGAAAGGATAACTGCCAACTTAAGATTCTATATGTAATAAAAAATTTACTTCAAAAATGAAGGTAAAATAAAGCCATTTTTAGATAAAAATTCTTTTTCTTTTCTTTTCCTTTTTTTTTTTTTTTTTTGTGTGTGTGTGTGTGCTAGAGAACCCACACTAAAAGAAAATCTAAAGGGAATTCTTCAGACAAAAAATCATCCCAGTTGAAAACTTGACAAAGCAGAAAAGAAAGAAAAATATTATTGGGTCATTTTGAAGGAATATTAACTATACAAAATTATACTGTCTTTTCCAGTTGTAATACATGTAGAAATAAAATACTAGCAAAAATTACTTAAAAGAGGGAATAAATAGAGCTTAAAGGTCCTGAGGTTCAAGCATTATCAGGTTTGGGATAAAAGTAATAATTTGTATTAGATTTTAATAAGTCAAGAATGAATTATTATGTATTGGACATCTATCAATATAATATAAAACTAGTTTGTTAATAGAAGTGAAAATGCTGTTACCAGTTATTTCATAATTTTAATACAATTGAGAAAATATTAATGGTAATAGATATACTTGGGCCTAATCAGATACCTATTGGGCCTTAGATTATCAATTACATATTTAATTATATCTCAAAAGAATAAAATTTAAAAAGTCAAGGAAGTCTCAGTATATATCATTGGAAATTATCTCTAAAACATAAGATGTAATGAGATTTTATAATGTAGTTAGCAATCTGTGAACAAAAGTACATCTCATCCTTTCAACATAGAGTCACCTTTCAATACTCAACTTCCATGTGCAGATTCAAAGATCCACAAAAAATCAGGGTACTCCCAGTAGTCAGGATCCCAAATGCATAATGAAAATAATAAATAGAAGATTTTATAAAAGGGAGTATGCCATGCTAGAATTATCAAGGAAATCTTCAAGAAACAGGTAGAATCTAAAGTAGGCCCTAAAATATAAAAAACACATTTCATTTCTTGATAAAAATGTACTGCGAAGAAGAGAACAAAATGCATCTCCCATAACCTTTGGCTAGAAATGGAAAATGAAATCGAATACTAATAATAAAGATCTAAAAAATAATAAAAATCTAAATTTGGATATTTACCTCCTAGTAATATTAGTTCTGAGAATGGGCAATTGGACAGGATGAATGACATGGGATGGAAGATAATTTTGTTTGGAAAAGAGACCTTCTTAAAGTTTCCTCTCACTTTATACTTTGCCGCAAATAGAGGATCCAAGTTGGGAAATCTACATGGATTCTTTCTCCTGAGAAACAAGAACATAAGAGAACTGAATGCCAATTTGCACAGTGAAATGATTAAAAGAGTAAAAAAGAAACCACACAGAGGTCCTCAAGTATCAGAGCTATGTCTTCACAAAAATGGCTTTTTATTCTTGTAAAATTTTGAAAGTTAATTATCTTACTCAACCTGAGAAGTAAAACTAGAATTATTTTAAGCAGTGATTCTTAATGTTGATGATTAATAAGAAAGCATACAATTGTTTTTAGGTGTCTTTATTTTTTCTAGTCTTGTCCTTAAAACACTATCACTATTCATTATAGATTGGCTCATAGTTCTAATATGTTGTTTTAACATGCAATTTTTTGTTGTACTTGTAAAAATTGTAAATGAAAGGAAGCATGAGTTCTAACACCAGTCTCAATTAACCATGGCTATAACCATATTCATTAATTTGAACCATGAATTTATTACGCAGTTATCTCTATGCAACTGTTGATAATTTATCTAGATATAGTTTATGGATAAAAAATGATTCTGTTTGTTTGCTTGGAAAAATCCAAACTATGAGGAAATATTCATTGTCCCTGATAATGCCATGCAAATACTATGGCTAGATGTGCAGCATGATAATATAAGTAAATAGGTGATTACTCATGATCCCCATGGCTTAAGGGCTGGGGAAATAAATCTAGAGGTAAGATATACATTGCTGAATTGGATCCTCCAGAGAACATATAACAACTCTAGCATAATTATGCAGTGAGACTTGGAGTGGCAGCTATGGAATAACTAGCACTTCCATTTTCAACATTTGGCTATCTTTAAACCTAACTTTCTCTTATACCAAATGTCTGAAAGTCTCTACAAAATGTTTAGCATATTTTAAATACAGTAACTTTACAAATACTTGATAATTTTAACTAACTTATAAACTTCAGATACACTTTGTAACTCCATGAAAACAGTTTTGTTCCTGAAACAAATCCTCTGTGGCTCTAAGTCCCTAATTATATCTGGTTTTGTTTTAGATCTCAACTAAATTTTTTAAAAATACTTTCATCATGTTTGAAGTAAAATAATTAATGAAATGTACACAAACGGTAATCTCTGAGGCATTGCTAACCAACCAGCACACAAAATGTATCTTAGAAGTTGCATGACAACACATTATTCTAAATTTGGTTACTCCCAGAGTCTAAAGGAACATTATCAAAAGATATGGCTCAATGATTATGTAGCCTCAAGTAACTGAATAATTAAGTTATGATTTAACCCAATAATATCATTGTCTTAATTTACTGTATATTTTGCAGCTTTTCTTTCTATGTGGAGCATATAAGGTACATGAAACAAATCTGAAGCAGTATTCCCTAAAGTATACTGTCCCAGACCTAAAAGCCCAATTCCTCCAAAATTCAGTATTTATTCTGATAAGGTAAATCCAATATGCTGACATCCTCTATTTTAAAAAATCCTATAACTAAAGATCAATAAGCACATATGATAAATTACAAGATAGCAAAATAGTAGTGCCAAGGTAAATTATTAAAGTAAGTTATAGATATTTGTAATATCAATACTCACTCTTGGGGTTTTTTTGCTAGCCTTGCACATTATTGAGTGATTGTTTTATGGCTAATGTGTTAACCCTAAATGTCCTGAAAAGTCATTAAGAATTGGCACTTACAACTTAATCAGTGGTACCTGGAATATCAGACGTAGTGTTACCAGAGAAATGGGACTCAAATATCAAGGGAACCAACAGTGAAACTAAATTCATATTGAACCAATGAACAGCTTCTATAGGGTTTATATGTTGCTCCTACCCAAGCCCAGGATTGTCCCTAAAGTCTACATGGGAAACAGTGAAGGACACCCAATTGCCAAGGTTACAGAAATGTGCCCAAGAGGAGTTAGGCATTTGCAAGAACCAAATCTATGAGTTCTCCACTCTTTCAACTGATCCCGTCCTCACCCCTTAGCACTGATATGCTTCATTCTGCTCAATCCTTAGGTGAGAGTAGCAAGAAGTTGTAACTGCATAACAGAAACAAAATTATTAAAAATGAATAAAGATTCATAGCCTCAACCCCCTCTTACCACCAGTTAGGAAAAATCCTGGCTTTGCCTCTTTGGCATTTTCTTCTTCTCTGATTTTAATCACAGAGGTGAATGAATATTAAGAAGAATGTTCAGAATGTGAGTGATGGAAAAAGAGGTTTTGGAGAGGTTGAGGAGGTTGAAAGACACAGAAGAAAGGAATGGGGTGTGAAGACATGCGGTACAGAGGATGAAGGATTGGATATTCTTTGACATTCTGCAAGGGAGGAAGCAAGAAGTGATCACTGGAACTGTATGAAATTACTTTTGGTCACTTAACTGTGATTCCTTAAATGTGAGACTTCACCAAGACTGGAATTTTCAGGCAAAGCCCCCCGCCATTAGCAAAACAATGGGAGGTAAAGACAGAAGCAGAACCCTAATGTTCCCCTGACCAACAGCCACAGGATTGGGTAGAGCCTATGAGAACAACTGAGGAGAAATAGGTTGGCTGGAGAATAGAATAAATATAAACAAAGAAAAATTCAAAATAATGACCAGTGTTCAGAAACTGTTCAGTTTTACATTGGGATTGGGACAATAATTATGCAAAATTTTTATACATTTTCCCCTCTTATATATCACTGAAACCATGGTGTACCTTAAAATTAATACATAGTTTAATGTAGCTTTTTCCTTGTAAAGCTGTTATTGAATCAATGGTGAATCATAATCTACTGTAAGCTCCATGAATATAAGAGAACTATTCTGTATCATCATTATTATTAACTCTTTATTCAGCTCAAACTACTGTACACTATTGTGCACAAAGCTGTAACATAATAAATGCTCAACAAATATTTATTGAATGATATTTCCTAGAAATTTTTCATTTTAATGTGTGTCACACATTTCATATAAATCTGTTATAAATGTTACTGCATTTAATCCTTTCAGTACCCCTGCATTATAGATATTATCATGTTAATTTCACAGGTGCTGGAAACTGCATCTCAGAGAGGTTAAGAAACTCGGTGAAAGTTCCAAATTTGGAAAGAGATGGAGCTGCTTTCAAATCCATGTCTAAGGCCTCAAAAACACAGTCTTAATGTTATACTATGTTGTTTCAAGAGAAGAATTCAGTAGACAAATTTAATGAAAGTTCAAAGGAGGAGAGAAACAAGCAGAATCCAAGAACAGAGTCTGAGTGGAAGGGTTATAGTTAGAGTCAGAGAGCAATGAGAAAAGATAAGGGACCACATGAGGAGCTGTCCCTGCCCTAAGCTAAATACCAGACAAAATGGGTCCCTGACTACTAAAAAAATCTGCATTGTCAACACCATTCTTTAACCATATAATACTCAATTCTATTCCTCCTGAGGAATGCACAATACCCCTACTCCAAGTTTCAGATCTGTGTAAACTCACCAACTAGAACTTACTATATAATTTAAGGCATTAATTTTTCAAATAGTGATTTATTGATCCAATGACCAAAATAAGTTCCCAAAAGTGTTTAACATACTCCAGAGGAGTAATTTGTTATACTGGAGGAAAGTAAGCCTTCCTTCTCAATCACTGTGACTTACAGAGATACATACTTTGCATTTATATTATATGAGCTAAAAGTATTATGTTGAAGCTCACAGATGCCATTCATATAAGCAAAGGGAATTGATTCCAGTCAACTCCTGCTAATGTACAATAAGCACAGAATAACAAAGAGGACTATGGCCCATATTCAGTAGCCCCCTAGCCAGTTGTAAAGAGGCATCATCTAAAGTGGTAAGCAGTGATATCACTTCCTTCTGCACACTGTTCTGTTCTGCAATTTCATCCATTCCATGGGTCCTCCCCTTGCAAACTATGAGCCTTCTTTCTCCTGACTACAATGCATCCTACAGTTGATAACAAATTGCAGCTGTCCACTAGCTTATTACATCTTCTCAATGACCAAAATAAATCCATATTCGTGTAAATGTGCCTTTTCCCTCGTAGAAGTTGAAACCGGTTACACATAGTTAATCATACTAGTGTTACCTCTACGGTCAGAAACCGTCATTAAGTCTCTCCTTAGCCTGCTTCCAAACTCAGTAATCCCAATGAGTTCAATTTTTCCCAATCAACCCTCTAATCATTTTCATTTTTATTCTCATTTCCTCTGGAACCTATCCAAATTCTCTATATCTCAGATCAATAATATGATTGAAATTAATCTCACCACAATAGCAGTTAAGACTAAAACCACATGAACTATACTGGGAGAATCACTTCATATTTCCAATGCTTGCCTTTTAGAGCTTGATGTGAAATGTGCTATTAACTTTGCTACTTCATAATATATGCCTTATTCCACTATATTTATAGAATCTAACTGAATCACATCAGCTCATGTTCAAGTTCTACTTACCGCCTCAAGATGGTGTTCTGGATTTCACTTATTTTTTCCTGAGTGAATGATATTGAACATGTCAATTAAAATATTAAGCTTAACAATTTATCCAATTTCTAATGACATTTTAATTTTAATTTCAATAGGCCTAGTCTAAGTTATACTGTCCATATTGAAGCATGTTTATATATAATATATATACATATATAAAATATTACAATCCTTTAGAAAGGATTTCTAAGAGTAGCTAATCATAAAATCATGTAATCTTAGAGGTAGAAGAACATTATGTCAGATTCTGTTCCTTCAGAGGCACAAGACTAGTTGCCTTGATTTTCAGAAAAGGGAGATGGCAAATTCTGTGGTCATATGGTATACATTCCATCCCACCATCAAGAATGTGAATTCTAATGAGCTTGACATAGATACTATCATAAGGAAATAACATAAAATACAAAGATTATTTAAAAGATGCATCAAAGATGCTCATCAGAGAATTGACAGAGGAAATAATTATGAATTATAAATTATAATTATATTATTATAAATTCCCTAAATAAAATTGCCAACACTAAGAATATGATTAAATGCTTCTACTAGAATTAGTCATTTTTAACTTAATTAACAGAGGGAAATAAATCCTCCATATATAATTTTAGTGTACCTTTTTTTTTTTTTAAAGATTTTATTTATTTATTCATGAGAGACACAGAGAAAGACAGAGAGGCAGAGACACAGGTAGAGGGAGAAGCAGACTCCATGCAGGGAGCCTGACGTGGGACTCGATCCCAGGTCTCTAGGATCAGGCCCTGGGCTGAAGGTGGCACTAAACCACTGAACCACCGGGCTGCCCTAGTGTACCTTTTTTGATGAGTTTGCTTCCAGAACACAGATATCATGAAAACTACTGCTAAATCTAAGCCAAAACAGGGAAAGAAATTAACATCAACATCATTAGACATGTAGATCCAGGCAAGCCCACCACTATGGCCATCTGATCTACAAATGTGAGGAGACTGAAAAAAAAAAATTGAAAAATTTGAGAAGAAGGCTACTGACATGGGAGAGGGTTCCTTCAACTATGCCTGGGTTTTGGATAAGCTGAAAGCTGAATGTGAGCACGGGATCACCATTGATAACTCCATGTGGAAAATTGAGACCAGTAAGTATTATGTTTTTGTCATTGATGCCCCAGGATACAGGTACTTTATCAAAAACATGATTCTAGATACATATCAGGCTGTGCCTAAAATTTTCTGCCTGATTGTTGTTGCTGGTGCTGGAAAATTTGAAGCAGGTATATCCGAAAATGGTCAGACCTATAAGCATGCACTTCTGGCTTACACACTAGCTGTGAAACAACTAATTATTGGTGTTAAAAAAAAAAAAAAAAGGATCCCGGGACACTTGGGTGGCTCAGCAGATAAGAGTCTGCCTTCAGCCCAGGGTGTGGTCCTGGAGACCCGGGATCGAGTCCCACATCAGGCTCCCTTGCATGGAGCCTGCTTCTCCCTCTGCCTGTGTCTCTGCCTCCTTCTCTCTGTATCTCTCATGAATAAATAAATAAAATCTTTAAAAAATAAATAAAATAAATAAAATAAAATAAATGGATTCCACTGAGACATTCTTCATCCAGAGAAATTTCAAGGAAATCATTAAGGAAATCAGCACCTATATTTGGAAAACTGGCTGCGGGCCAGACACAGTAGCATTTGAGCCAGTTTCTGGTTGGTATAGTGACAACATGCTGGAGCCAAGTACAAACATGGCTTGATTCAAGTGATGGAAAGTCACCAGTAAAGATGGCAATGCCAGTGGAACAATACTGCTTGAAGCTCTGGATTGTATTCTGCCACCAATCCATCCAATTGACAACCCTTGGGTTTGTTCTTCTAGGATGTCAACAGAATTGGTGATGTTGTTACTGTCTCTGTGAGACTGTGTTCTCAAACATGGCATTATGGTCATTTTTGTTATCATCCATGTTACAACTGAAGAAAAGTCTGTTAAAATGTACCACAAAGTTTATTTTTTTTAAGATTTTACTTATTTATTCATAAGAGACATAGAAAGAGAGCAGAGACATAGAGGGAGAAGCTGGCTCCCCATGGGGAGCCTGACGTGGGACTCAATCCCAGGACTCCAGGATCAGGACCTGAGCTGAAGGTTCAACCACCAAGCCACCCAGGTACCCTGTACCATGAAGTTTAAATGAAGCTCTTCCTTGGGAGAGTGTGGAGTTCAGTGTCCAGAATGTGTCTGTCAGAAATGTTCATCATTGCAGTTGGGTGGTGATAACAAAAATTACCCACCAATGAAAGTAACTGGCCTCACTGCTCAGGTGATTACCCTGAATCACCCACACCAAATCAGTGCTGGCTATGAACCTGTGCTGGATTGTCACGCAGCTCACGTTGCTTGCAAAGTTTGTTGAGCTGAAGGAGAAGATCAATCACCATTCTGGTAAGAAGCTGGAAGATGGCCTTAAATTTTTGAGATCTGGTGATGTTGTCATGGTTGATATGCTTTTTGGAAAGCTTATATGATGAGAGCTTCTCTGACTATTCTCAGGATCATTTGGCCATTTGTTATTTCTAATGGACCATTGCTGTGGTTATCATCAAATCTGTGGAGAGAAAAGTTGCTGGAGCTGGTAAGGTCATCAAGTCTTCCCATAAAACTCAGTAGGCTAAATGAATATTATCTCTAATAACTGCAACCTCAGTCTTAATCAGTGGTGGAAGGTCTAGAACTGCTTGTCTCAACTGGCCAATTAAGTTAAACGGTAAAATCTCGTCAATGATAAAAATGCAATGTAAAAACTTACAGGGAAAAGAGGATGTTTTATGTATCATTTGTTTTTTTTCTATAGCAATTTTAAGTTAGTTTTTAAAATCAGTACTTTTTAATGGAAACCATTTGACCAAAAATCTGTCACAGAATTTTGAGACCTATTAAAAATAAAGTTTAATGAGAAAAAAATTCAGTGTAAAAAAAAAATACAAAACTATACAAATAAAATCATACCCCTAAATCAAAAGAAAATGAAGATATATAGATACCTGGATAAATATATACACATATAGAAATGTAAAAAAATGGCTAAAGGTATTCAATCAATAGCAGTAATTGTCTCATGATATTTACAGGTGATTTTTGTTTATTTCTTTCCTAAAATTCCGTTTTCCCACTTGTATGTATCTGGTCTTTTTTATTTATTTTATTTAGTTAGTTTTAGTATAATTGACAAAAGATGTTAAGTCTCACGTGTAAAATTTAGTAGTTTGACAAGTAAATACATTATGCTATGTTCATCACAAGTGTAGCTATACATCAGTATTACAATATTATTAACTCTATTCCTTATGCTGTGCCTTTTATTCCCCTTATTGGTTTCATAACTGGAAGCTGTATTTCCCTCTCCCCCCACCCATTTTGCTCAACTTCCCACCCTATTCCCCTCTGGCAACCATTAGTTCTATGTATCTATAGGTCTGATTCTGCTTTTTGTTTGTTTATTCATTTGTTTTTTTTAGATTCGACTGCATCTGCATTACATCTTTAACTTGCAATTAAACTACTTTTATTTTGGAATTTTGTAAATCCACAAAATTAATCATAAGTCTTCTTTTTGCAATTTTTAGCTTTATTGCTGGTAAGCCAAGGAATTTAATTTCATGGCTAACCCAAATCACCAATTTAAAATAATAAAATAAAACACACTCCACTCCCAAAATTGTATTTCTCCATGGGTGACAACAAACTAATATCTGGGCCACAATAAAAGACAAAAGGATCTATAGAAAATCTTGGAAATATGAGGAAGGTGAGTTGGTTCAGGCATAGAAAAGTCTAAACTTAAAACAGAAAGTCCAGGAAAACTTCTATACAATTCTGATTTCAAAGTAGAGGGTAAATAAAAATCACAGAAATTACAGTGGAGAAACCTGAAAAACATTATCTGAGTCAATTGATCAAGATCAATATCATTAGTAGTAACTCATGTTGATTGCATGAGTATGTGACTCTTGATATAATGTGATAAAAGTGGTACTTTACCACTTTGGTCTTTTTCCTTCAAACCCATAACCTCAGTCTAATAAGGACGAAAGCATCATACAAATCCCAGTTGAGAGACTTTCTTCAAAATACCTGACTAGTACTCCTCAAAACTGTCAAAGTCACCAAAAATAAGAAAAGTCTGAGAAACTGTTGCAACCAAGAGGAGCCTAAAGAAACATGGTGGTTAAATGTAATGCATTCTGTATGGGGTCTAGAACACTAGAACAGAGAAAAGATAGTAAATAAGTAAATACAAATAAATAAGAAATCTGATATAGCATGGAATTTAGTTAATAATAATGTATCAATGTTGGTTCATTAGCTACATAATAGGTACCATAATGTAAGGTATTAACAAGAGAGAAAACTGGGTGTGGGATATATTGGAAGTCTCTATATTATTTTCATGACTTTTCTGTAAACCTAAATCTATTCAAAAATGGAAAGTCGATTTAAAAATTATACATACAGGGGATCCCTGGGTGGCTCAGCGGTTTAGCGCCTGCCTTTGGCCCAGGGCGCAATCCTGGAGTCCTGGGATCGAGTCCCACGTCGGGCTCGTGGCATGGAGCCTGCTTCTCCCTCCTCCTGTGTCTCTGCCTCTCTCTCTCTCTCTTTATGTCTATCATAAATAAATAAATAAATAAATAAATAAATCTTTAAAAAAAATTATACATACATACAAAGCAACCTTGTATGCACAGAGTATTCTACTAGTGCTGACATCATTGACACCCCTCCTCAACTACAAGCTCTTGAAACAAGGTACTGTTTTATCCACCTTTGTATTTCCTACAATGCTGAAAGCCTGTCTTTTATACAAGTACAGGATAAATGTCCACAAAATTGAAAGACAACAAGATCCAATGTCTGGGGTCCTGCTAACTGCATAGTAATAAAGCAAAATTTTATGTTAAGATGCGCTTTTTCCACTCCTAGCAACTATTGCAGAATTTAATCTTACTTTGAGAGAAAGACTCATAATAGTGGCCTGAAATTGAAAGAAAGGCAAATAAACACAGATTAGTAGCCTCGGGACTACTGACTACATATAAGGAATCTCATAGAACCTATAGGTGTCTTCATTTACAAAATTACCTAACAATGTTGTTGCTTAAAGCTTGAAACTCAAAACAGGGAGACCATATCAAAGAAGAAAATACATAAGACCTGAATTTTGAAGGTTGTTCTGAGAATTAGCTGAAAAAAATACATGTGAACGCCCTTTGAAAATCACCACACAAATAGAAGTTCTTAAATTTCCTCAGGTGTGGAGCACCTGAAAGTCATAGTGCTCCTTGGAGATCACAATGAATACTAATGTTTTGAATTGCAGTAGAGGAACCATTTTAGTGGCAGAAAAGAGAACAATGTGATGCAGAATGAGATCACAACTATATGTACACGCAATACACACAAACATGCACAAATACACACACACAAATGGTTAGACTCAGCTTAACGGTGCCTTAATGATTTCTTCCATTATTATTCATTTGATATTTTGTTCTTTCTTTTTTCTGTATCTGCTTGTTAATTGTACGTATGTCTTCAACACCAAACTATAAGCCAGCACATATGTCTTGCTAGTTCTCGTATATCATAGAGTTTGGCACATAATAGACACTTATTCAACACGTTTCTTGAGCACTTACTAGAAGTTGTGAAATAAGAGTTAAAGGCCAAGATTGCTGTTCGCATGGTAATTCTAATAGGTTAAATGGGGAGAAAGTAGACCTGGGAAAGAGGGAATGGGAGTTGGAAAGGGAAACAGCAGTATAAAGCAGAGTGATTGCAACTGAGAAAATGAGATTTGAGAAAAAAATGGAAAGAAGTAATGGTTGCAGCCAAGCAGATATCTGGCAACAAACCATCCTGGGCAGAAAAATAGAGTATGGCTTCTAGGGTACGAGTTTACCTGGCATGTTGAAAAAACAGCCAGCAGGCCAGAGTGCATGGAGCCTTGTGAATGAAAGGAAGAAGGGTAGGCAAAGTCAGAGAGGGCCAGGCCACACTGGGCCTCATAGGACATGATAGAGATTTGTGCCTTACTCGGTAGTGAAATAGGGAACCATTGCTGAGTTTTTAGCAAAAGACATATCACCTGACCTACATTTTCAAAGGCTCACTCTGGCTCCTGGGTAGAAAATAGACTAGGTAGTATCAAAAGCAGAAGCAAACAGACCTCTTGGGAGGTCAGTGCCGTAATCTTTGGTGGCTCAGACCAAAGCAGTAGGTGTGGCCATGATGAAAACTAGTTGAATGCTGGCTACATCAAAGTAGAATCAATAGGATTTTATGATGGATTCAACAAATGGTTTAGATAGATAGATACTGGGCAATATTCATTTTTAGGCAAACACTATCATGTGTCAAAATCTTAATAAGCATTTATAGACAAAGGAGCTTAAAATAAAACAAAATCATATCTGCTGTATTGACATTATGTCTATTACATTTCTATTATTTTGACAATGACTAATTATTGGTCTTTAGCCTTGGAATATTGGCACCCGGCTTCCAGACTCCGAGGGCTTTTGAGGGGCAAAGTTTGAGAACTATGAAGCTGCACAAAAGTGAGGAATGATGATGCTGATATTGAGATTACTTCTCATGGGATTCTGGGAGAGGCATCTAATCTGTTAAAAAAAAGGATGTCATCATCTGACTGCAACCCGACGTTGGGGAGTACATCTGGAGCCATGCGGGTGGAAAGGTTCACAGTACTGAGTCCTGGATCTGACTCTGCTTACCAATCAATACCACTTTCTGGTGTTCATTATTTTGATAAAGTTATTAGCAAAGCAACAGTAAAAATTGAAGTGCTCCATAATCCTCAGCACCCACCATTAACTTCTGAAATATTATTGCATGTTAGCTTTTACTGTTACTTTACAAAAGCACTTACTGAAAGGCAGGGGAAGCCAAAAAAAAAAAAAAAAAAAATCTGCTAATCTGCTGCTGGTAGTAAAGGGGAGGATGATCACCTCTTCACAGATTGTGAAAATTCCTCCCCCAGAGCAGTAGGGGGCACAGAGATCTTCTGAATCTCCCTTTTTTTTTTTTTTTTTTTTTGACTTGGCCAGAAATTGATAGATATCTTCTAGACTATATAGGGGACAGAACATGCCCCTCCAGAGATCAAGAAATGGGTGAGATGTGCTTCCTGCTTTCCTTCCTAATTCTTCCTGTGCCTTTCTTCTCTCTGCTTCCAGGCCTCCCAGGGATCCTAGCCTGCTCATAGAAAACCAACTGCACACATTTCACAGGCTCTCTGGTGAAGGGATGCTCACTACAGGCATATGTTGCAGAATGTCACTTCGTCCACCTCTCAGCTATCAGGTGGGGGCATTATTTTATTTACTCAGAAGATACCGGAAGCAGATTTCCTCAGAGGGAGGGGGAGGATTTTGGCGCTTGGGGTACATTCAGTTTCCCCAGATCGGCCACCAGCAGCAGCAGCAGCATCGTCCTCTAATTCCGTGCCTGATTCTCAGTCATGCTGAGAATGTAAGGCCCCAGTTTTTCTCTTAACAAAATGGTATCACTCTATATAAACTCTTCCTCACAGGGCCTTTCTGAAGACAAATGAAATAATGTCATCTGTTCAATACAAGCCTGTCCCCCCACAACTCAATGAAAGATGCTATGTGTGATGACCAAGCTTTCCCGTCAGCTGAATTCAGAGACTGCAGCTCACAGTGCTTCCTATGTTTATTCACGGTGCTCTCACATGGGAAAGTAGAGGCCTGGGCATTTGCATTTCTCCTGTGGTTCCACTCTCCTGGCCAAGAAACGCATGAAGAAGGGGCTTCACTGGCCCAGAGCCCCTGCTAGGATTCCATTCACGCCCACCCCTCCCTGACAGAGAAAGGCCCGCACAAGAAGGCTGGGCTCTCATAAAGAGGGCTGCCAGGTTCAGGAAGACGCGGCTGTTTGTTCGGCACCACAGGACCCTGTGTGACACTCCACGGCCTGGGCGAGGGACTGTCACAGCAGCCTTTCACAATTCAAAGAGGAAAGGAAAATAGCCTGCCTTTGAGCGTCAGAGATGTGGGAGAGGCAGGAATCAAATCATGAATAAATAAATAAAAACACCAACAGCTGTGATATTTAAAACAGACAATCACTATAACAGCAAATGACAACCCTGCAGCCTGCAGAATCTGCTAATAAACTGTCTGCTGTGACTGTTATTAAAGATAAACTTATGAGCCATGATTATTCAACCATTAAACCTAAGTGGAAATCAAAGAAAGAACTGTGTCAGATGATATATTTGGTGCTGCGTGGCCTAGGAAAATTACTCATCAGATTTGAATCCTGATGTCTCTGTCCTCTAAGGATTGGTCCCTTGAAATTTTGGCACTGTTTATGCAGAAGCTTTCTTCTCTTTTTCCTTTAATTATAATTTTAGTTTGCTAATGTGTGACATTTTGTTTTCAATAAATTGCTGTGATAAACACATCTCATCTCATTATCCATAGAATAATGGGAATGCCATTCAATTCAGCAAGGGCACAGCTACTAGAAGGCAAGACTGTAAGACCTTCCTCAGAGCCATCTACTGATTGGAGCACCTTCGATGCTGAGAACCTTGTTTAAAAAAGCTGCCAAGAAGTCTGGATGGTGAGTAGCTTTGTCGAGAGGTATTAGCTAATGTAACTTCACAAGAATCCAGCAGAAGTCAGCTGATTCCCGTTTCACTTGAATCTCAATCACTGTCATGGCTATTACAGTCAGTGACACGGTTAATGGGAAGAGGGGCTTATTTTGGCAGAAACGACATTATAGAATAAGATTATTATATGAGCGTGCCATTTTGAAGACATAAAAGGATGGCCCAGATTGAAAATAATCTTCAGTTAATGTCCTATATTATTATTATACACAGGATGCAGCAGAGCATAACAGTGGAATCTGAGCTATTCAATCTGGTAGGATTTTCAAAGGTTGCCTTTTAAATCTCTGTTTGATATTAATATTTCCTAAGAGCTTTGAATGAGGAATTTGAAGTAATCCTCAATAATCAGGGTAATAGTAATTTTATTTTTTAAATAAGAAACACAACACCAGCTACTAAATTTGTACAACCTAGAGAGATACAAAGTGTGTGATAGGTCAGGGGATAGAGAGACAAAAAAAAAAAAAAAAAAAAACACCTTCACCTTTTTTATATCCTGCAGTTTTGATCTTTTTTTTGACCTTTCCACCTCACCCACCCACCTGAGTCTCCATTTGATATCCCCCTTCCTCAGAGAGACTTGCTGTGGTTGGAGGTCCCCCTCCTCTGCACTCACATATGAAATAAATGTGCTTGCTGGGCACATATGTGATATCTCAGCAGATCTTGAAAGAATAAATTAATAAATGGCCTAAGCACTTAGGTACACGCCTAATTCTGAAATTATTCCAGGTTAAGCAATCAACTGGGAAAATAAATAAACATGGTATTTATAGCACATATGAAATAGAAGTCAAGAGGCAAACTATCAGCTCTAAGTACCATGAGGATGAAATAGGCCCACATAAACTAGGACTAAAAATGGACTAGGGAAGCAAAATGTTGGTGCTGGAACTACTTGATCACATGAGTTACATTTATCCCAAATTCACAGAGGCCTTCAGGAAACTATAAGACAGTAATTCTCATACATGGTTGGACTTTAGAATCATCTGGAAAGGGTTTTTTTCTCCTTTTCAATTCAAATTCCCAGATCATTTCCCCAACCAGATAAAAATATCCAAGGGAGGGCACCCATGAATCTCTGTTTATATTTGATAACAACTTCTGAATAGGTGACTTAGCCTCCACCTGAACCTTACCTACTCTGTGAGCCACTTTGTGAGAGGAATGAGTTCCTTGAAGTAGCTTTGCTGCCATTATTTTATCGAAACCAAGCTTAACCCAAACATCTACCTAGTAACATAACAAGTAATACACAGAACAATAGAACTCAATCATATGCTAAATCCCTGAATATCACAAAATAAAAATGGAGCTGAAATAAGCCTCTTTAGATTCAATAGGTAAATGCTACAGTATGATCTAGGAAATAACCAAAAGCTTATCTTTTATACAATGGGCATCTTGATAATGAAACTTTGCTCAGGAGAAGTAGAGCCACATGCTGCCTCTAAAGAGACTCTCCTGCTCCCAAAGACCCAGCAACAATCTAAAATGCTGTTTTCATTTTGTGATGTGAGAGCAGAATGTGCCTTGTTCTCATGACAGATGGGTTTCTTAAAAGTTGTGTAAACTTGGAGTTTTTTTAGGTAGTTGAGCTGACGAGCTCACTATTTAAAGAAAACATGAAATGAATTTTGTTTGCATTAAAAATATTTTTTAAGTTTTTATTTAAATTCTGTTTAGGTAACATACCATGTGCATTGAAAAATATTTAGAGCTCCTAAAACTACCTCTGAATGTGTGTTTTATCTGAGTTTTTAATACTTTAGAACTGTGTAATAACTAACTGTTATTATGTGGGCTTAGACATTATGCTGTCCTCTGAGACACAAAACCACATGTAACAAAACTCTGCCATAACCTAGAAATCATTAGAAAACCAGTCATAGTGAAATTTTGGAAAAAAGGACACATCTGCTCTATCAGAAAACTATGTTTCTAAAAACATAATTTAATGGTTGATATTACACTCTAAGGTCAACAGTTTTTAAAGTGGGTACATCAATATTTTAAAAATGGAAAAGATTATGATGTGCTATACTTGATACCAAATTTTCAGAAATATGAAAGTTCCTTAATGTGAGTCATGCCATTGAAACTTGCACTTACATGAAACTTTAATTTTCCAACTTTATTTGCATGATCCATTTAATTGTATCATCCTCATTAGAGAAAAAGACTTTTTAAAAATTATGTATGGGAAATTAAGCCATAAAGCAAATATCCACTATTATTTTTATCCCCATTTTACAGATAGAAAAAATAGACTCAGGGAAATTAAGAGTTCTGTCCAAGGTCACACAAGGAGTCAATGACAGAAATGGAAATTCAATTCACAATTTCTGGCTCCCAAGTCATTTTCATCAGACCATGAATACAAAGAAGCAGCTTGCAAATGTTAATGAACAATTCCCTTTGGCTCCATATAAAGTAGAGCCAAGAATGTCATTTCATAGGGACCAGAAATGAATTCTTGGCCCCAAATAGAATTGCCATATTTCTATCCAAAATTTAGCATATATTTAGACCAAAGCCAGCAATAATGGCATTTTCGCCAATAGTGGTTTAAAAAAAAAAAAAACGAATAGAAAAAAAGAAAAAAGTTTCTCAACAACGCTATCCTTTGCTTTGAGCAAGATATATGAGTCAGTTGGTCTTTGGGCAAAAGGAAATGAAAAATTCATCACCTGGGATGACTGTTCATATAAAAGGCCTTACAATCAAGAAGCAATTATAGTCTGTATGTGGTAAACCTTCATCTTAAAGCTATAAGTAAAATGATAAATATCAGATTCTTCTCACTGGGAATACCTTGGGAAAGTGGAATGGGGAGAGAGGCAGGAAAGATTTAAAACCTGCACCAGAGCAAGGCACTTTGCCAGGGGTATATGGTACATGACTGGGGAAAATGCTTATTCTCCTCCCCTTTATGTTTCTTTTCATACAGATCACTATGTGTTAGCATTGCAATCCTGGTCTCTCTATATCCCTTCATTCACTCTGCTCTCATTTAATGTGTTCAGAAAGAGAAACTGTGCAGGCATACCTAGTCTTCCTCTTTTTGTCTTTTGACAAAAGATCTGTCCACAAAGATCATGGACTTCTAATTGAACTCTACTATAGATAGGACCTCTCTATTCAGATGCCCTGTCCGGCCCCCCCTCTCTTTTTTTAGCATTCCAGAATAGCCCTGTCCCCTTAATAGAGATGTCTCAGGTAAATTCTCTGAGAAGCAGACTCTGAAACAGAGAGTAGTCTCAGGATTTGAGTAGGAATCCCCTTTTATAATTTGGAGACAAGACCAAATTTTTATGTCAATTGCTAAGGCCACCAAACTTACAAGAAATTAATCTATCTATATTTCTTATAATTGTTCACTTGGAAAATAGTATATTTAATCTAAAATTTAATGAAATAATTTAATAAAGGATAAGTAAGTATGTGTTCAAACATGTATAGTAACCATTAGAACACATTCATGTCTGTGGTGCCAAGACAATTCGATAGAAAAAGAATAATCTATTCAAAAATAGTGCTGGGAAAACTAGATACCAACATGCAAAAGAATGAAGTTGGTTCTCAACCTTACACCAATATACAAAACTTACATGAAAATGGATCAGAGATCTAAATATAAGAGCTAAACTATAAAGATCCCAGAAGAAAATATGATCAATCTTTTCTACCTTAGGCGAGGCCATGGTTTCTTAGATGTGACACCAAAAGCACAATAAGAAGAAAAAAATAGATAAATTATCCATCAGCAAAAATGCAAAACTTTTGTGCTTCAAAGGACATCATAGAGAAAGTGAGAATGTAACCCACAGAACTGAGGCAAATATCTGTAAATCACATATCTGATAAGGGTACATGCAAAATATACAAGGAAATCATACAGCTCAAAAATAAAAAGACAACCCAATTTTTAAAAATTAACAAATGATTTGGAAAGATTTATTGAAAGAATATGCAAAATGGCAAAAATAAGCACATCCAAAGCTACTTAACATTATTAGCATTAGAGAAATGCAAATAAAAACTATGACAAGGTAGTACTTTACGTATACTAGGAAGACTAAAATAAAACCAGCAGCAATAGCAAGTGCTGGTAAAGATATGAAGAAAATTAAACCCTCATATATTGTGCATTATTGGTGGGACTATATAATAGTGCAGCCACTTTGGAAAACAGTGGAAAGTTCCTCAAAATGTTAAAGACAGAGTTACCATGACATAGTTCTCCACTCCTAGATATATACCCAAGGGAAATGAAACATATCCAAACAAAAATGTGTCCATGAATATTTTGAACAGCATCATTCATAATAGGGAAAAAGTGAAAACAAACCAAGTTATCTATTAACTGACGAATAGATAAGCAAATTGTGGTACGTCCGGCCAATGAAATATTATTCAACTCTGAAAAGGAAAGAAGTACTGATACTTCTACAACATGGATGAACATTGAAAACATCATGTTAAGTGGAAGAAGGCAGACACGAAAGGCTACTGTGATTGTTAATTGTATGTGTCAACTTGACACGGCTAAAGGATGTCCAGATAGCTGGTAAAATATTTTTTCTGGATGTGTCTGAGAGGGAGTTCTGGAAGAGATTGGCATTTGATTCAGTAGACAGAGTGACAAGATCCACTCCCACCAATGTGGGTAGGCATCCTCACTCAAATGGAACCAGAAACATTAAGAAAGGATGACTCTCTTCTAAAGAGGGGATATCCATCTTCTTCTGCTCAACGTAAGTTGCTTTTAGCTCTTGACCCTCTGGATTCTGGAAGTAACACTATTGGCTGCCCTGGTTCTTGGGTCTTTGGACTTGTACTGAATTTTACCACTAGCTTGCTTGTTTATAGGTAGCAGATTGTGGGAGGGATTTCTCAGCCTCCATTACCACATGAGTCAATTCCTGTAATATATTTCTTCTCATATATAAGCATATATACATCCTGTTCTGTTTCTCTGGAAAACCCTGACCAATACAGCCACATATTGTATAATTCTATTTACATGAAATGTCCACATTAGGCAAAGCAATAGAGACAGAATATAGATTAATGGTTTCTTGGGACTGGGGGTAGGAAGAATGGAGAATTGATACCTACTGGGTATGGAGTTTCTTTTTAGGGTGATAAAATGTTCTAAAATTAAATATCGGTAACAATAACATAACAACTCTGTAAATGTGCTAAGACCTGCTGCATTGTACAATTTAAAAGAGTAAATCTTATGGTATGTGAATTATATTTCAATAAATCTGTTATAGAAATGTTTGTATTCACAAGCAGTTATAGAGTGTCATATATAGACACTCTGCTGAATATAGAGCACCTGTTGAATAGGACATTAATCATCAAGGAAAAAAATAATTTGCCCACATGCATTTAAGAAGACTAAGAATTCAAGAAAAGCTGATCAGAGAGATCTCCAAGGATTTTGCTGAAGACTCGGAGACCTAGGTCATTTGCACTCAAAAGTGACTTTGACATAGCCTCTGGTCTGGGCAGACTGCAAGGCAAAACAGCATATTTTGCATGAAAGGTGTACAAAAGCCTTAGTCTGGCATTCAGAGCCTCACAGTGTTACATCAATCTAACTCAAGCTTATCTATCAGTTTTCCTATTCAAAGTCTATTTAAAACTACTCAGCATTTCCCCCAAATCCATCTCATTCTTTACCACCTGCTTGTGCTCTTAAGATCCCTAAAATGCCCTACCACCTTATCTCCCTCCTTACAGGTTGATTCTATCTTTCAAAATCCTCCTTAAAGGTTGTCTTCTCTATGGAGCCATTGATAATTTTCTCCAATTATTATTTTTTTTTTTTGCTAATTTTTTCCAATTAAATGTACTTCTCTGATGCTTTGTTTCCGGGTTTACTCTGCCTTGTATTAGTTATCTATAAATTTGTATTATTTTGTCTCCTCCTAAGGCCATTGCAATGGATGTCCACTGAGTAAGTTTGTGAGAGCAGGGGCTATATATCACTCCATCCAATGGCATCTTCAGCATTCACTACTAGTGGCAGAGATACAAATATTTGTTGATTTAAAGAGGCTGTCTATTTCACAGTTTTTCAATTTTATTTGTGGGTATAGAGATAAAACATGACATTTGATTACTTGACATTTAAATAATTAGAACTTTAACCTGATAAAACTGTCCCTTTATACTGAATATTCTAACACAGAAACATCATATACATTTATATATTTATATTGTGATTTTATCTTAAAATTTAAAAAGATGAAAGATGAAATTTGTTTCCTAATATAGTAACATCCAATTTATTCAGCATCATAATGAAAGAGAATTTTCCAGGTGATAAAAGCTTACCTCTTCAAGTTCCAGAATTGTAAATAATTTTTATGTATTTAGGAGTGAATATTTTACTAAATTATACTGCATATATTAGAATATGGCAAGAGAACTACTTAATTGGAATATTTTTACCTTAAACTGCACTTTTATGGAGGAGTCATCCTCAAAATCATGATGTTATATTAAGCATAGAACCTCTATTATCAGCACCTAAGTTGACTAACGAACAAAGTAACTTTCAATTGAAAACTGAGGCAGGTCCGGTGAGCTGGATGCCATGACCTATGTGTCCTTATATCCCAATTGCCATATATTTCTTCTTCATAGAATGTCATGTCTCTGAAAAGAGAGGCTGTGTCTTCCACTTCTGTGTCAATTTATTGTGTTTCCATGTGTGCAGAACACCAGATATTGCTGGCTTTCATTTTGTAAAAAGAAATAGATTACCCATTAAAAGGAAAATCCTTCTTTTCAAAAGGTTGAATAAGAGAGTAGTTTTTTAAAACTTTAAATGAAAATCCAGCTGGTTAAACTAAAATCATTGAAAAGAAGCTTAATTAAGGAATATTTTTTTGGCTCTAAGCCCACTATCTTTTCATTTGATTGTAAGTTAGATACAATTTTATTCACTTCAAGCTCCTGTCTTTCAGTATTTTATTCCACTGAGACCAGTAAATAAGTGTTAATGGCCATGTTGAACTCCGTTTGATTACTTTCTCTACTTAAATTATCCATTTTGGTTGTATTATTGCCAGCCAGACTTTTGTTGTTGATGTTTTTATTGAATGATGGTGCAAGGAGTGTTGATATCTTCATATATTGTTTTGACCCTTCACTAATCCTCTTTATCTGTCATTTCTTTCATCTGAAATATCTTCTTCTTCCCCCCACACTTTTATTATCCATCCATCAAAGCATACCCTTTTTTTTCTTGTAAAATAATGCAGACTTGTGTCCTTCAGGAATCTTTCCAGAGGATGTGTCTTTTTATATTTTAAGAGTCACATAAGCCAGAAGGACATTGAATTTCCATCATGGCAGAGTTTTATGTTCTTTCTTTTCCAGAATGTTGTGTTGTTTTTTGAAGACAGAGGACAAAATTGGTGAGGTATGGAAACATTTGAAAGCAATGAAAGACTGCTTGAGACCTTCTGGATAATTTATGCTTTGTTAGTACAAAGCATTTGCTAATAAGTAAAGCAGCTGTCAAATAATGACAACAATCGAGACCTGATTCTCATGCCCACATTCTTTTCCTCACAATTCCAATAGCATTTCTACCTAAGTTTATGACCTTGGAGTCATACTCAAAATCCAGGTCCTTCATTGCTCTTACCTAGTCTTTTTTAAAATTTTATTTATTTATTCATGAGAGACATAGAAAGAGAGAGGCAGAGAGACAGGCAGAGGGAGAAGCAGGCTCCCTTTGGGGAGCCAGATGCGGGACTCCATCCCAGGACCCCGGGACCACGCCCTGAGCCAAAGGCAGCCGCCCAACCGCTGAGCCACCCAGGTGTCCCACCTAGCCTTTATTCATATGAAATATTCACATACTAATATATTTGAGCATGTGCTGTGTGGCTAAAACATGGAGATATAGTCATGAAAGTGTTGAAGCATATTCAGTAGGCTGAATAAAAAGAAAACATAGCATACAAGTGGGTTAGGTTAAAGAGAGGAAAATTCTCTCTTTTGAGCTTGAGGTATTCAGAGATGGAATTACCCAAAATGCAGATGAATATACATATTTTAGGTGTGAATAGGATGAATAGATATTGGCAGACATCTAATAGCTAACATTTATTGAGCACACATTTTACCACTATGTATTTTTTCTACCCTCCCACCTTTATTTCCCTATGCACCAAAATACCTCTCACCTCTACTGCAAACCATACTCATCTCCTTCAGATAGCCTTTTATATAATCCCCTGCTTAACCCACTTCCATCTTACTCCCATTATAAATCAGCATGATTGCTCAATATGCATAAGCAATTCTGTGCAGATGTTGCTAGAAACAAATGTTTATCTGTTTCTCTAATTTTGTTTATAAAAGATCAGAGAATGGGGTACTCTAGTTCATCACAGCTTCCAGTTACTAGAGATATGTAATATATATGTTGCATGAATGGCCAATTGTCTAGTAGTTGAATTTAATAATAGCCTCAAGCCTAAACTATACTGAAAATACTTTAATCTTTCTTTAATGATTCTGAAAGCACTTTAGGGTTTTGCAGAGTCTCAAGGTTATCATTATCATTGTCCTATATATGTAGAGAAGTAATAAAGAGTTCCAGTTCAGAGGTTATCAGATTGATCAGTTTTTACTGCATTTCTTTAGGTTTGCTTCACCTCCCCATTATATTACATGATCTTTAAGAACCAGAATCATATATTCTATTTATTTTGCATTTCACATAGGATTTTATAAAATGGGTGCAAAATTCATATTTTTATTATCTGTATTAGAGATTAGAGTGCACAGAGAGAACCTTATTTTAATAATTATCTTTTCCTTATACTATATATGTCAGGACTTATTTTTCCATTGCTATTTTTCCATGTTTATTTTTCCATGACAGTGACCCATAGTCTTTTGACTATACCTCTCTCACAAAGCATACATGTACACATGTGTAAATACTGTAGGAGTCAGCATTTTTTACCAATACCAGCTTTCCTCAATTTACCAGCCACAAAAGTAAGCCATACACCTTTCTTGGGCAGTGAAATATGAGTGGAAGTGACAGGTGTCATTTCCTGGTAAAGTGTTTAATTCTGATGCTCTATTCTCTAGCTCTCTATTCCTCTGTCATGATGATTCTCAAATCACCTGTTAATGTGAGATTGTCAGGAGACCGCAGTAGCTAGAACAATAAACCAACATATGGAGGCACTCAGACCCACAGCAGGCAATGCATTAGAGAGAAATAAAAATGTGTTGTGCAAAGCCACTTAGATTTGGGTGTTGTGGTTTGATCACTGCCTAACCTGATATAGCACTTACCTTATAAATGTTTATTATGTATTTATTTCCATAAACAGTATATTGCTTGAAGGTAGGGACCATGTCTGAATATTTACTTACCCTCAGTATTCTGCCAAGGTAAGTTTTTAGTAAATTGTCAAATAGTATTTGTAGAATGAATAAGTGAAAAGTAAATAATCTTTATTTTTATAACAAATATAATAATATTTTCCATCTGACCACTTTTTTACTCCTGTCTTTTCGAGTTAGAGCTTAGCCTGAGGAATATGAAGTTCTATTGTCTGTCAATCTGGTTTCTTCCAGCCGTCAAGTGAACATAAATTACCCCTAGGTAACAGTCCTCCCCAAACCTAAAAGGTCTTCTCAGACCTATCTTGATTCACTTTGTACCTCTTTCTTATTTTTTTCTGAAGCTAACTTTCTCCTTTTTAAGGATGTTGTCTGCACAATTGTTTAGGTTATTCCCCTCCAAGACTAGCTTCACAATAGATGACCGTTTTCTCAGCTCCTCCTGCCATCTTGACCCGTTCAACCAACCTGGTGGAACATCTCACAGGAAAAGGTTCACACTAACTCTATGTAGAAATAGTCTGGGGGAGCTGGATACACTTGATGTGGCAAAATTACATACAAGTTTCTAAAGCTCTGATTTTATTTATTAAAGATCAGAGAATGGGGTACTAGTCCATCACAGTTTAATGTTTCTAAAGCTCTCATGTCTGAAGTTTCTAAAGCTCTCATGACTCCTATTTTATAATTATTAATTTTCCTATTAAGTGATTCAAGGAAAACTTCTCAGGATTCTTCTGAAATCCAATATAAGTAATTTCAAGTGTAATCCAGGGTAGATTTGAGATAACCCCTACCCATCTCTTACCTAGCTAAGAAGGAAGGAACCAGGCAAAGGTCAATGCATTGGGCCAACATCAATTGATCCAAGTTATAAGACCAAATGCGTCACTTTCTCAGCTCAACAAGTCAGAAGTTCTTGAAAATTAGGCATTCCTTAAGCATACTAAGTAGATGCAGACAGGTGATATCATGTATTGGAAATAATAGAGGACTTGGAAATATAACAAAACTAGATTCAAATTTAAAATCTAACATTCCATGGCTGTGTGACACAGTGGAAAAACCGCTTATATAAAACAAGGAGAATTTTCCCTTTTGAATTTGTTTGCTTCACACACACAAGCACACACACATGCACATGTAATATATGCACAAAACACATGATTTCAGTTGAACATATACATGATATATCTTTTTATTTGTTTTAGCATTTTGATTTCTCTCTGCATGGCTTTATAGTTCTTACTATACAAATCTTATACATATTTTGTTAAATTTATTCCCAAATATTTTATATTTTGATGCTATTACAAATGTTATTTTAAAATTTCAATTGTTGGACTAAATATTTCAACAAAAAGTAGGTATTGTCAGACTAGTTCAAAAACCAAAACCAATTATATTCTATCTATAAAAAATGCCTGGTAAATACAAGGACACAAGTTGAAAATAAAGGAAGAAAGCAAATGTGTACTGTCAAGATAAGAATGTCAAGGTGGCTACATTAATATTAGACAAAATAAGGAAAGGAGAACCTTTTTATTTTTATTTATTTATTTATTTATTTATTTTCCCGAGAACCTTTTTAATAAATGATGTTGGAACAACTAGATATCCTTATAGGAAAAAAAGATCATCAATCCTTACCTCACAACATAAACAAAAACTACTAAAAATAGAATTAAATGTAAAACTAAAACTCTAAAACTTATACAAGAAATCATAGGGGAAAATCTATGGTATTAAAACAGCATATTTAGATAACACTCAAAAATCATGAACCATAAATTGGATAAATTCAACTTCACAGAAATTAAAACCTTCTGTTTTTTTAATATGGTGGTTAAGAAACTGTAAGACAATGGAGCACCTGGGTGGCTCAGTTGGTTAAGCTCAGGTCATGATCTCTGGGTCCTAAGATCAGGCCCCACTTCAGGCTCCCAGCTCAGTCAGGGGCCTAGTTCTCCCTTTCCCTACTGTTTGTGCTCTCTCTCTCTCTCTCTCTCACTATCTCTCTCTCTCAAATAAATAAATTAAAATTTATTTTATTTTTTTTTAATTTTTTTTTAAATTTATTTATGATAGTCACAGAGAGAGAGAGAGAGGCAGAGACACAGGCAGAGGGAGAAGCAGGCTCCATGCACCGGGAGCCCGACGTGGGATTCGATCCCGGGTCTCCAGGATCACGCCCTGGGCCAAAGACAGGCGCTAAACCGCAGCGCCACCCAGGGATCCCATAAATTAAAATTTAAATTAAAAAAATAAATTGAAAGACAAGCAAAAGGATGGAGATTTTATATATATATAAATATGGAATTATATATAAAACATATATTTATTTATAAATACATACACACATATATAAAATGATGAATGGACCGGTATCCAGAACATATAAAAAATTCTTTCAATTCAATAATAAGAAAACAAAAAATTAAAGATGAGTAAAAAATATTTGAACAGATACTTTAGGAAAAAAGAAATTCAGATGGCCAATAAGCACAGGAAAATGTTCAACATCACCAGTGATAATGGCAATGCAAATTAAAACCAAAATGAAACACCACTGTCAACCTTTTTAAATGAATAATACTAAAAAGACTGATAATACTAAGTGTTGATAAAGATATGGACCAACTAGAATTCTCATATAATTTTGGAAAGAATAAAAATAATAAACTACTTCTTAAAAAGTTTGGCAACATCATCTAAGGTACACTTACTATATGATCTAGAAAGTCTCTTCCTATGTATTTCCTTTTTTTTTAAAAAAGATTTTATTTATTTATTCGTGAGTGACAGACAGAGAGAGAGAGAGAGAGAGGCAGAGACACAGGCAGAGGGATAAGCAGGCTCCATGCAGGTAGCCTGACATGGGACTGGATCCCGGGACTCCAAGATCATGCCCTGGGCTGAAGGCAGCACTAAACCACTGAGCCACCTGGGCTGCCCAAGTATTTTCTGAATAAAAATAAAAATATGTCTATACAAAGACACATGCAAGAATATTCATAGCAACTTATTTATAATTGCCAAAACTTGGAAACTACATAAATGGCAATAAACTAAATGATAGATAAACAAGTTGTGATACATTTACATAACAGAATAATATTCAAAGGAAGAATAAGTTTCTGATATATAAAATAAAATTATGAATCTTTAAAAAGAAAAATAATTCCTGAGTAAAAAATGTCCAGATGCCAAAGAGTAAATACTCTATGATCTATTTTTATAAAAGTATAGAAAACATAAAAATAATCTATAGTGACATTAAATAGATTAGTGGTTGACTGGGGCCAAAGAGTGGAGAAATTGCCAGGGAAAAGACATAAGAGAGCTCTTCAAGAAATAAAGTCATGGAAAATATTCTATATCTTGATTGTAGGAGTTGATACCCAGTAAATAAGTTTGTGAAAACTCACCAAAATATAGTTAAAATATATGCATTTTATTATATACAAAGTGTACCTCTATAAAGTTAAAGAAATAAAAATAAATATTGATATTTTAGATATCAATAAGTTGAAATATCTAAATATATCCCTCTGAATTGAAGATGAGAATGAAGTGGTTCTTCATTACCCCTATTCATGAACTAGGAAAATATTTTCATCCCAAACCCACAACTTTGAGTCTGCTAGTCCAGAGGGATTAGTTCCCAAAGGAAGAATGCTTGCACCAGAGAACACAGCCATGACTCCATTAAAACTGGAAGTTAATACTGTCACCAGCTACTTTGAGCTCCTCAATGCTCAACAGACAAAGAAGGAAATAACCTTGTCAGCTGGAATGATTGATCTTGACTTTCAAGGGGCAAGTTGGACTGCTATTCTACAATGAGAATACGAATGAGTATGTTTGGAATACAGGTGATACCCTGAGGAACATATTAATTGCAATAGTTACTATGTCTAAGCACTATGGCTGCTCTTGTACACTTTCACTTTATAAGGCTCACTTTGTGGACCTGGGCAGCACCCAAACCTACAACTCCTCAATCTCTGCCCCCCTCCAGATCATTTTTCTTAGCTTCTCCAAGTCCTGGTCCAGACATCTGTGTAACACTGTGTCAAGATACACCAGCATTACTGAGGCTGAAAGTAGAGAAAAACAGGAGTTCCAGTGTGCCCTCGTGGGTTCCTGCTTCTCTTTCTCTCTCCACTGCACATCCAGCTTTCCTTCCTAATTGCCACCCAGCTGACCTAAAACTATACCATCAGGATGCAAATGTAAAATTTTGATTAATTTAATTACATAGTGAAAGCATCTTTTTATATCTGGGAAGATATTTCACAGTTCTCTGATATCAATTATCATTTGAAAAGTTGGCATGCATTTCATGTTTTGTGATATAATCTGTGTGTAGAACAATTTTTAAAGTAAGAATTAGAGAAACAGAGTGTGTGGATGAGTAATTGAGTAATTGATATCTTCCTCTAAAGATGGGAGACAAGTGTCACTAGAGAAGAGTGGCTACCAAGCCAGGACTATGGTGAAACAAATAGATATCAAATCAAAAAGAAATATATATAAATGCTATGTAAATTAGTATTGCATTCACCATGTTGAGATAGCTAATGGCATTTACCAATACATGACCGAATTATTATTTGAGAAGATGTACTCAAAAAATATAGTTCGACCAAAGTCCAAGGGAAAAAAAAATGTTTCTTCTCAAAAACTGATATAATTTCTTTCTCCTTATTAAGAATAAAATTATATAATCAATCATATTTCCATTTCTTTTGCTCTGGCCACTTGGAAGCTCTAAGTCACTTGTTAAAAATTAATTTTAGAAAGTATTTTTCTACCTGTTATGTATTTCCTGGTCTTTCTTGGGGCAATGAATTATATTTTTTTCCAAATTATAATTTACAGTAGTCTTATAAGCTACTAGAAGCATTTATTTTAAAAAATTGAAAAAGAAATTAATGCATGAATAGATAAATAAATGAAAAGCAAACAAATTTAGTAGACACTTCCCAAGTGAACATTTCAATATAAATGATAGGATTCATAGTTATTAATACTAAATATATATATACTTACTTCATTTATTATTAGTTGAATCTGTCATTTAAGACTATTTTCTCTTATCTAAAATTATATTGGATGCTATATATATTTAGCACTCGATTTTTTTTCTATGTCAACAGTCTACATCTCTTTCCTAAAAGAACATCATAGGATTGCTTCAACTAATATATTCTCTTCATGAAGGACAATTCTAAGCACAAATGGAAAGCTTATGATGCAGTAGCCTTCTCCTAATTGGCAGGGAATTTAACATATTAATTTTTAGATATTACTCAGCTTTGGCTTATTACATGATACAATTTAAGGCAGTATCTGAAATTGAAGAAAATATTAATATGTAATTAGGTCTTACAGTCAGTTCCTGTCAAGCCATGCATCATGGAGTTATCTGTTCCACTATGACAATACTTTCATGTTTTCCACATCAGTGTTACTTTAGCACATAAGATCTAACGAGGGCGATAGCACAGTCATTTCAGACTCCGCATGTCCCAGTGCCATTAGCATTCATGCTAAATGAATGCCATTTCATTTAATAAGAAGTCCATTTCCTCTGTCCATTTACTGTCCCTTTAAGTGCCTATTTTCCTATCTAAACCTGCCACAAGGCATGCACGCAACCAGTAAATTGAGGATTTAAAAAGATCTTTACTTTGTATGCCTTGAACTGAATTGCTCTTTATTGGCAATCTAAAAGTAGATGGGATCTATGGCTGTGTCACACTCTCTGTCTTCTTTCCTCACCTCTTTGTAGCTTCCATAATGTTCCCACAAAGTGGCTTATTCAGTAATCTAATAATATTAGTATCAACCGTTCAGTCCCATTTATTTTTTTTTGATGAATTATTTGGATTTTCTTTTTAAGAATGAATGTTTGGGCATCGTTCTTATGCCTGAAAGATTAATAGAGCCTTATTAATTTCAGGTAGATGTTATATTTAAGTGTTTGAATTTGAATGCCTTTTTATATTTAGATGATTGAAGTTCACAATAAGAAAGCACAAATTCTAAGAAATTATGTGGCTATTGAAGTGGAGCTGCCATTTCTCTAAAGTATAACACCCATTTGTTATAAGAATTTTTATTCAAGATGCTGAACTGCAAACACAGAGAATGAGATATTGGCAAAGGAGATGCTATAGAAAGAACAACAACAAAAAAAATCCTGATAGATTCCTTAATCATATAAGTCACTAGTGAACAATAAAGCACTGTTAAGATTGCTTTAGAAATTAGGTCTTGACCTGACTTTTTGAAAAATAGTACAAAGTAAATTGAAAACATAAATGGATATGTGTTTCTGAGAGAGGTTGGGAGAACTTCAGTATAATGAAGATGAAGGATGTTTGTTCTATCAAAGAGAAACATTAAAATTAATGATACCAAGCCTAAAAAGGATGAATTATTCAATTTTAGAGTATATAGTATATATCCATGTCATAGGTATGTATACAAAGGGTGTATCTCTACTCATAAAATAATTTGACTAGGATGAGGAAAATCAGGCCAGGAAAAGATGCAGTTCATTCAGAGGTGCATGTCACTGCCCTGCCAGTTTCAGGACACACCGGAGCTATGGTATGTCCATGACAGTTTGCAGACAGAACAACGTTATCCTCTTGGGTCCTACCACACAGTGTGTTATTCTCCCCAGTCTTTGTTCTCCTTTTCTTCACTTCACTGAACTTTCTTTCCCTAATGCTGGCCCTCCTCCTTTTCAACCCTTTTCACTACCTGTCTGGTTCCAGATTTATGGACGTTTACTTTCAGAGCCAGCCAGAGACTGCTAAGCTAGCATCATGCTTATCCCTAGCCAAGACACTCTGGCCTTCAGTTCAGTTGTTAAGATTCAGCACTGCTCACCACAAGGGCCAACTTCTGCATTATTTATTATTGTTTTTGACCATTTTTTGCTTATTGTTATGTAACGTTTCAGAAGCCAAAGTGAAAACAACACCTGACCCCTTGGGTGCTGTCATCAACAGGTGCTAGGAGGAGCCAGGAGCTTCAGTAGCAGAAATAGAGTAGCCTGGGGACTCCAGCATGTGCATGAACTAGATTTACAATGAAAACATTAATTTAAAAAAAGCATAGTTTCAGTCAACTAACAAAAGTCACTGAACCTAAAGTGTCTATCTTGCAGGGTTACTTTAAGTATTTTAGATAACAATAAACTAGCATATACTAGGCCCCAGTAATTTGCATATATATTATATATATAATACTTCCGATTATAAAGCTAAAATTATTATAGAAACATACATAAGTATGCATATATGTAATATTAGTAGGATTTCTCTAATATATATACATATATATGTGTATATATAGTACATAAATACTATAATTGGTGATATTTTAAAAATACTTCAAATATAACAATGAGCTTTCCTCACAAAGCCACAGTCTCTGATACTCTAGCACTTTGCCTTCTTTCCTCCTTCTCCTCTCAGCCCATAGTACCTTCTGTATATTCCATTTACTAAGAAAGCTACAAGTCTCTCAGGTCCCTCAATTCTTAGGAAGGAGGAGGAGACAGGGAAATCTCCACATTGTTAAATACATCCTGTGAAGAATAAGTATTTTTCAAAATATGTACCACCCCTTCCAGTCTGTTTTTATTCAACCTAAAGTGATACTAACCTAGATAAATTGGAGATAGGTATGTTTCCACTTAAAAACCAGCTTTCACCCCTGACTATTCCTCGCTTAAAACACTGTTGTCTCTTTCTAGTTCTGTTTCAATTTTCCCTCTGCCTTTATACCTTTAGGCAGATTGTGCTGCACCAGGTACAACCGTGCCCATGTCAGTTTGTGCCCCACTGGCTAAATTCCTTTGATGAAATAGCCCCATCATAAAACTGGAATAATCAGATAGAAGTTATCCTTGCTTTCCTTGCATTCATTGATGTGTTTATTTCCAAGCTAATTGTTCATTGTACCCTCTCTTCATCTTCTGTAAGAAGCCCCCTGTCCCTCAAATTCCCTGTATGTGTTTGAGTTTCCTGCTCAACTAACAACACTTCCAACGCTTTTTTTAGTTAAAAACTTTAATGCTTTTAACTATTTTTGTTACTTAATATACTGGGTGTCAGCATATTTGCACAGTTTGAAGGCCTGCAAATAGACCTCAATAGTATAAAGATGGTTATGCAAATTGACTTGTTTAAGATAGTCTGTCTAGGATGACCTTGACATTTCTCAGACAAAGAGGTATATTTCCATATATAAAAATCCTCTTCGGGAGGCCTGGGTGGCTCAGTGGGTGAGCTTGAGTGTCTGCCCTTGGCTCAGGGACTGAGTCCCAGATGGAGTCTGCATCGGGCTTCCTGCATGGAGCCTGCTTCTCCCTCTTCCTGTGTCTCTGCCTCTCTCTCTCTCTCTCTCTCTCTCTCTCATAAATAAATAAAATATTTTTAAAAAATCCTCTTAGATCCAGATAGAATCAGAAAAAGTAGGAAGCTTGGCTATTTCAAATGAGAATTTTAGCTTCAGGAATTGAAGTTCTGTATGTGTGTATGAGAGAGAGAGAGAGAAAGAGAGAGAGAAAGAGAAAGAGAGAGAGAAATGTGGAAACAAGGCTCTAAAAGTTAAATAAGTTGCCTTGGGTCAAATAATTAACACATAGTGCAGTAAGAATTTGAACTGAGGGCCGTGTAGGGCCAAAACCCTCATTAATCCTATAAAATAGTATTTCTCCAGGGAACATCACAGAAAAGGTGATTATTTTCATCAAGAGGAGTCAAAAGTGGGAAAGGGGCTTTTAAGGAGGTACAATATTGACATTCACAAATGGAGAAAAAAATATATTAAAAAACAGCACATGAGCACAAAAACCACCATGGAAACATTTGAGCCATGAATGAAGACTAGCAAACTATTGTTTGATTATTTTGTCTAATGTGAGGGAGAGAATTAGAGATCTGTTTGGAAAAGGAGGCTGGAGACAACCTGAAGGCCTTGAACCCCAGGCTGAGGCGTTTGGACTCCTTGCATGGGCCATGGGGCACTCGTGGAGGCATTTGAGAAGAGGGATGTATTTCAAGAAAAGTGACATGAAAGCATTCCACAAGGAAGAAACACTAGGGAAGGAGACTCAAGCTGGAGAGACAAGTTATCCAGTGATCAGAGTGCTTCCTGAATCATAGTGAGGGTTCTAATTTATGGGGTTGAGCCCTGGGAAAGAATGGAGAGAACAGTTGGAATATTAAGGGAGGATTAAACATGCTGTGGGAGATTATTCTGAAGGACCCACCCCACCTGTGTTTTTATCAATGGTTCATGATTTGCATGCAAGGCCTCTTTAATATCCAGCAGTTATGAAAAAAATAGAAACTGTAAATTTTGGATCAGAAAGCAATTGGGAAGTTTGGTTCGGTTCAACACTCTGAAGAAATGGCACAATTCTAACTCAAAACCACTGGCACTAAAAGTAAATATTATTATCCTAGAAAGACAGGGTAAACTAAGAGAAGATGAAGTTGACAGGTGAATCTACATAATTAGCTTCACATATTTTATGTTGAAATTTCATTATGAGGAAGAAAAAATAAAGCACAGAGGAAAACTTAAAGGACTATTTAATGAGATATTTAGTAGGATAAAGGAATTCAATCACTCTCCCTTAGGTTAGGGACTGTCCTTCAGCTAGTTACCTCTTTGCTTTTTTCTTGCCAGTAAAGATAAAACAAAGTGTAAATAAAATTGAAAACAGGTATAAAGCAAATACATACAATTTAGATACAAGAAGATAACAGTATAAAACAAGATAGCAAACTAAAAATTCAGACTAGATAAGATAAAAAGATAATAAAACAAAGATGAAAGAAGTTTAAATAAGTAAATATTGAATAAAAGAGTACACTAAGAAACTAGACTATTTAAGTTCAAAGAATTCGAATTTAAAAAAAAAAATCTTTTTTAAAAGAATAGAGAAATAAAGTCCTCAGAGCTCAGAGTTACCCCTTGAGACACATTGAACTATCAATTTCCAGTAGTCAGGGTACCACACATCTTCCTCCTGAGGCTGGGCTTCACTCCAGAAGGTCCACCATTAAGAGTGGAGGACCCGGGGGCAAATGTACTCCTGTAAGGAAATCCTGAGAGATTTGTCCTTTAGAAAGAAGGCTTTCATTTCTAACACCTGGCCTTCTTTACATATTTGACAAACTGTTCCAATGGCACAACTCCAGCCAATTTTTCTACCTAGCTCCCACAAATTAGCAAAATCTTTCCTATACAAGATAAGAAAATGAACGGAGAATATTCAGTAGCTGGCTGAATGTGGGAAAACAAAGGAATGGAAGAAACAAAGAAGGTTCCAATGTTACAAATTTCCATCTAAGGCTACAGAAGGCATCAAGAGGTTTTAAAAAATGTGACATACATTCCTCTTTATGTATGAAGCTATCAATACTGAAAGGGAGCAGCTCACCGATAAATCACATGGAGACAAATCAGCAAGAACCACTATCAGAGAAATGTTTGTGCCTCTACTTAATTGGATTATTGAAAAGAATCAGACTTAATCAATCTGACTAATCTCATAGACTCATTGATGGCCAGTAGCTCAAAAATTCTGGTTAGTGAGACGCCTGGGTGGCTCAGCAGTTGAGAGTCTGCCTTTGGCTCAGGTCATGATTCCGGGGTCCTGGGATCAAGTCCTGCATCAGGCTCCCCAGGGAGCCTGCTTCTCCCTCTGCCTATGTCTCTGCCTCTCTGTATGTCTCTTATGAATAAATAAATAAAATCTTAAAAAATAATGCCTCTGCCATTTCATAGCTGGGCAATCTCTGACAAGATACTTCAACCCTTATGAACTTCAAGTTCTTCATCTGTCAAATGGGGATAATGCTATAGGGTTGTTATGAGGAACCAAAGTATTAATCCATATAAAGCACTTAGAAGTCTGCCTGGGATTTAAATGGTCTCAGTAAATATTTGCTATTACTATTATTATTCTAATAGCATGGGCTGGATGTTTGGAAAAGATGATAGCCAGACTATCATGAATTCTTAAAAGAAACTTCAAAATACAGTGCAGCAACTGAGTAGCAGCTGTAAAACTAGGACAAATTTTAAAAATCTCAATCTTCAGACAAAATTTCTAACACCAACACCTAACCTTTCTTAAGAAAGTTTTGACAAAATGTCAGTTAAAGGGTACAGAAATAATAAGATCTAGCAATTATTACATACTTAGTATGAGCCAAGCACTGTTCTAAGTGTTTTACATTTATTAGTGACTCCTAATAATAATGAGTCAAGTACTACTATAGCCAACCCAGTTTCCTGAGGAAAAATATCACAGTTAAGCAACTTGCCTAGGGTCATACAACTAGTTTGTAGAGGAGCCAGGATCCAAACATAGGCATAGAGCTAGAGAGCCTGCTTATTTAACAACTAAACCCTCTAAAAGAATTCTGTTTTTCCAATAAGTAACATTAAATTTCTCCTCTTCTCAGAAAGTGACATTTATTCATTCATTCATTCACTCATCCATGAGAGACACAGAAAGTCAAAGACATAGGCAGAGG
Organism: Canis aureus; assembly: GCF_053574225.1. Taxonomy (NCBI): domain Eukaryota; kingdom Metazoa; phylum Chordata; class Mammalia; order Carnivora; family Canidae; genus Canis; species Canis aureus. The sequence continues at coordinate 17,440,259 of NC_135642.1, read as the reverse complement.
GAGAGGCAGGCTCCCTGTGTGTGGGGAGCCTGATCAGAACTCGATCCCAGGATGCTGGGATCACACCCTGAACCAAAGTCACATGCTCAACCACTGAGCCACCCAGGTGACTTGAAAGCCACATTTATTAAGTGGATAGTCTTCCCTATAACCTATTTTCCTTTGGGATTCTTTGATTGAAACTTTTGTTTCTATGACCTTTATTGTGTGAACCTTGGTTTCTTTCCCCCCTCTCCCATTCTTTCTCCTGGGTTGTGTGTGAATCACAAATAGAGACACCTAAGTGAGAGCGAGAGCCAAATTTGGATTCAGATTTATGTACCAAACAAGTGACCATTTTTATAGCAAAGCCTGTTAGATTGAAGTTTTTGTTTACTTTGAAATGCATTTGGATTACCCATATATACATATATTTGGATTATATGTTTATATATATATATATATATATATATATATATGAAAAGTGTTTTTATGTAGTATATATACTATGCTACACAGTATAGCGTAGTATATATACATATAGTATATATACTATATATATGGGTTAAATAGCTTACATTTTTATATTTGGTTGTGGTTTTCATTATGCTAGCTGGATGTCCTTGTTGTTACTGTTAAAGGTTTAAATAATCTCTATTGAATTATTCCAAAAAAATCCTAAAGAGTCCCTTTGTATCTGGAGTATTTTGAAATATATGTATATTCTTCACTTAAAATTCATTAAACTTGTATATATAGTATATATTGAATATATATTAAAACTAGATGTAATCACTTTTCATTGTTGATTCTTGAAAAAGACTATTCTGAAATCAAAATCATTATGTTTACAATGTTTTCAGTATTGTTCAAAAACAAATTCTGAGTAGGCAACCACAAACTTCACTTGACATTTGTTTTTCTCTTATTTAATTGATATATAATTGACATATAACATTAAATTAAAGTATATGACATAATGGTTTAATATTTGTATATACTGCAAAATGATCACCAAAGTCTAATTAATATCCGTTACTATGCATAGTTACATTTTTTTCTTGGAACGAGAACTTTTAAGATCTATTCTTCTCTTTTTAATTGACATATCTAATAGTCCAACCCATTTGCCTTCCCTACTTCTCTTACCATCCCATTCTGTGGGTATAAAACTGTAAAACAAAACCCTCTGGAATAAAACCCTGGGGGAGATAATGGCCTCAAATTAGGCAACCAGCTATGAGCAAGATACCTTTGAGAAATGTAAAGAAAAACCAGATGAGTGGAGAATGCACCAATTGGGAATGAGACAAAATGGTGATGATATTACACGGAGAAGCTACAGCACAGAAATAGCAACAGAATATTTTAATTATCATCCCTGCACACTGATTTATGGAGCCAGGGTTCCAGGGGCCCCACAGCATGAGTATCCCAAAGGCACAATGCAGCACTACCTAATCAATTCATGGATGACCCCACAGCATCAGTCAGTGGAGGTTAGTGGTCATTTAAAATTCACCGTGAAAGAAGAGCTTTTAAGGAAGCCCTTAATCAAATGTAATTAGTCTAGAGGGTGATAAAGGACCCATTTAGACATGCCTGTGTGGAGTAATATAAAGTAACTCTAAGTAGGGTTGGCCTTAGGGCATCTTATTTACCAAATCAAATTTAGTTTGATTTTATGCTTTGTTCAAAATGGCATCTGAGCAATTTCTTTCCATTACTTACAGAACCTGATCCTGGCCCATTGTGATAACCAAAAAAGTCCCTGTGGTTTATCTCTCCTCACTCTACCTTATAGTTGCAAAGGAAGCACAGTTATTCTCACGGACATGTGTCATTGTCTTTCTGATTCATTATGATAAAAATAAATTTGAAAAATGCAGACTCACATGGAAAAAAGATCAACACTCATCAATAACTACTGTTAATATTGTGATATGTGGCCTTCCAGTTATTTTTTCTTTGTCTTTTTGTAGATTGATAATAACCTGAGCTTTCCTTTCCTGTACTTTTGATTTTGAGCATTCCCTTAGTCAGAGAAATCCACATGACCTCCAGGAGAATTGGGGTTCCCATGCAGGAAAGCAAAAAGATAGTAAACTAGCAAATTTTAGTCTGCTTGACCTGTAAAAGCGGCAGTTACAATGCAAGCCGAAGAGCCAGATGGGAGGGACCCTGCACATGGACCCCTGCACATGCCCACAGGGCAGTCAAGTGAAGATCAAGAGACTGCTGAGAGGCCTCCGGTCCCGGCATCTCTGAGAAGCCGAGGCAAGGTCTACAGTCTTCTCAAGCAGTTATCATTCATCATATTTGCTGTTAGCCAGTCTTTAATTTGAGGGAAGGCCTCCCAGTCACAGCAGAGAGCAGCTAACCAACAGGATCCCCAAAAAGAAACAGGGAAGCATGTATTTTCAACCCCCCAGACAAGGATAAATAACTTGCATTTTTGTATTTGATTATGGTTTTTGTTAGGCTACCTGAATGTCCTTGCTGTCCCTGCGAAAAGGCTTTAATCTCCTTTGAGTTACTCAGGAAAACAAATCCTAAGGAGTCCCATTCTATCTGAGGTATTTTGAAATATATGCCTAGACCTAAGATCACTGGATTATGATTTTAATTAGCATGACAAAAATGACTCAGAACTTCATAGCTTTTTGCCACCATGATCATACTGTACCCAAGCATATTCTGAGAGCCGCAAAGAAGATTTTGAATGTGTTTGACATATAGTAGAGAACAGTGGGCTGCCAAGGCATATGGTAAAGATAGATGTATGGTACATATGGAGAGGGTCAATGGCATCACTTTTTCAGCCCCAAGCCCCCCTGGGGAACAGTCAGTTCAGTTCTCCTTTCAGCTCAGGCACATCGGTGCTTAGCGTGAAGGAAGAAGAGCTTCCTCTACCCTGATCCATGTTGCTATAGCAATGACGTCCACCAGCTCCCATACATGTCCCTGTTGGATTCTCGTGGGAGTGGAGGGGACTTGCCTATTGCAACTCTGCTGCTTCCCAGAGGGCTGGGCTGGCAACAAGTTGCTACCTAACTGAGAGAGAGCTTGCCTCTAGGGAGGTAAGCAAACTTTTTCTCTAGTTTGAAAAAGAGAGAGCCAGATTTTATTTTTCTGATTTGTACTGGGGAACAAATGCGACTTTTCCTACTTCATCAGTGTTGGAGGGATAGCACCAGGTTTCCAGGCTTGTCCATAGCCTACAGAGCATTGGAGTCTGAATTCAGAAATTCTCAAAGCCTACTTTCCAGTGGACATGTTGGAGTTTCCTGCCAGTTAGATCCATGGGTCCCATCTGTTGTTTCCTTCTTTTGCATTCTATTCCTCTTTATAACTCTTAGACATTGTAGCTGACTAAATAACAAATCAAAGTATGGCCCTGGACCTACCACTGTCTCTCTGGGACTTATTTCTCATCAGTAAATGAGGGGTTGGACTAGGTAATTTCTAAGCTCCAAAGCTCCAAAATATCCTAAGATTATGCCACTAGCATTTTACTTGTACTGTTTTTTTGTTTTTGTTTTTGTTTTGTTTTGTTTTCCAGAGCTGTTATCTTCCCTGGACCAGAATGGACCATACTCTTAAATGGTTCATGAGCCCCCAAACCTGGGGCTTCTTCTATAATTTTATACATCCAAAGAAAGAATTCGTGAGCTATAGGAGGGGGCCAGTGCAGAAAACGCATGTCTGAGAGAGCATTATGGCAGTGTAAGCTAGGCCAGAGTAGGGGAGACAGCCTCTGGTTCACATGAGCGATCCAGTACAATGATGGGACACTGTGGGGTAGGGTGTTTCCTCAAGGCTCACTGTGGCTCATACAAAAAAGCCACTCCTTGTGCAATCATTCTCTATTTTCCAAGTCATTTTCTGATTTGAATCTGACTTTCCAATACTAAGAAAGAGGCTAGGCTACTCTAAGCAATGGAAGAGCGTATTTATATTATTTGTTAACATCTTCATTAAACACTATGGTTGGCTGAATACTGCCCCTCCCAAATACTAAGCCCTGATTCCTGGACCCCACAAATGTTACTTTCTGTGGAAAAAAAAAAAAGTGGCCTTGGAGATGTGACTAAGCTAAGGATCCTGAGATGAGGAGATGAGCCTTCATTATCTGAGTGGATCTAAATGTCATCACAAGTGTACTTATATGAGGGAATTGGAGAAAGATTTGATACAGAAGAGGAGAACAACATGATAACCACAGGAGCAAGATGCTTATGCTGCTGGCTTCAAAGATGGAAGAAAGGGCCAGGAGCCAGAGAGGGCAATGGATGCCAGTGGCAGCCTCTGGAAGCTGGAAGAGACTAAGAACAGTCTATGTGCTGGATCCTCCAGAAAAAAACAGCCCTGCTGAAACCTTGACTTTGGCCCAGTGAACACAGTTGACCCAGTTTGGACTTTGACCTCCAGAATTGTAAAAGAATACATTTATATTGTCTTAAGTGAGTGAATTTGTGGCAACTTGTTATAACAGCAATAAGAAACTCATACAAACAGAAACCCTCTTGCAATGTTAGTATTAATGGTCCCCTGTCTAAAAGTTGAATTGCTTTTATTTACCTTAAAAACATTTTTACTTTTTAAAAGTTAAAAAATAAAAATCTAGTTTCTGGTCATGAGGTCCTTGGGTCACATATAGCAAAAATATTCTAGAAACCTCCTGCTCACCTCAGACAATGCCTTCAACTTTGATTTCTTTCAGTCTGCAGTAGGGTACAGTTTGCCCTGGAAAAAGGTATCGGTTGGTTGATTTTTGTATGTAACTATAAGGAATCGAATATAGTTCAAGAAAAGTAAACCCAAAGAAAGTACCATTACATTATCTATTGGTAAGAATGCCACCTACTGTCATTCAAATGCAGACATTTCCCCTGACTTTCTTATTACAGGATGCCCTTATTAATCTTCTATAGGCATCAGTGCCACCCAACCCTGTCTGGACTTGCAGCTAGATTGGTATCTCTCAAACTTTAAAATATGCATAATATGCATAGGAATCACCTTGTTAAATCTTGTTAAAATCTTGTTAAAATGCAAATTCTGATTCAGGTCTGAGGTGGGATCTGAAATTCTAAATTCTAATAAGCTCCCAAGTGATGCCAATGCTGCTGGTCTGCAGACCACACTTTAAGCACTATGGTGCTAAACTACATTCTGGAAGTTTTGGCCCAAGGTGTATTCAAATAGGCATTACCAATAATAACAAAATCTTGTGGCATTTTCAAGCCCTTGCAGAACTGGCTGGGAAATGCTTCCTCTAAAGGTGTTGTTCCAGCTCACCTGCCCTGTATGCTAAATTCTCCATGTGTGCCTCGATCTACATAACACCCCTAGGTCCTGGCCTGTCCTTCTAAAGATTTTTTTCCTTAGAGCGTAAGCACTGACCTTGCAGGGACCTCTTATGCCCTCCTTGAATGTCAGGACTTTTCCAGTTCCCTGAAATCTTTACCCCAAATAGTCTTCTCTGTGCAGTTCACATGCATCCCTAGGTTGTAACAGTATGCTCAGCCTTTCAAGCATTTTCTCTTGATCTGGATTTGTACCTAGACCTAGACTCACCAGGGCCCTGGGTCTCATGAGCAGTCATTGAACCACCATCACCCCACAGGCTGCCTTGCCTTCATAGGCTCCCTGCAATATCTCAGAGCCTATTTTCATCTCTTCCTGTTTTAAAACTGCCACTCCCTATTGCATCCCCTATCGATTTCAGTTTTTCGTCTGAATAATGACTCTGGTCTTTGGTTAATTTATGGACCACAGACAACTGGCATACCCTGCGCCTCCTAAAGGATCACATATTTCCTCCTTCACCTGCTTCTGGCTTGCTCTCAGCCTGCTTCCTGGGGCCTCTACCAAAGGTCTCTCCAGCTCTCTGCTGCCCTCTCATGGTGTCCTGTAGCACTGTGAGCGCTTCAACCCCTGGAGGGCACAAAGCAATTCCCTGTCATCACAGAGCCTGAATGACCTAAGGGCCCTAGGAAGCAGAGCAAACTAGTAAGATAAACTGGGCATCTACTACCTTTATCAGTGTTTTGTTTTTAAAGTAAGGATTTCAACAGAGATATCAAGGGAGAACATCCCTAACAGAACGAAAATCCCACGAACAAGCATAGAGGAAGCATCATTAAAGAAAGAGAACCCCAGTTTAACTAAATCAACGCAAGCTCCCCCTCCTGGCTGGAAGGATAGCAAGAAATCTTTTCCTCTGGGTCCCTAAATAAGAATCTCTGAGGGTAGCCCTGATTACCTAGACCTAGACTCACTTTTAATAACCTCACTCCGTGATTCCGGTGAATATTAAGAGTCCCTTGCTTAGACTACAAAGTGTAAGAGAATTGGGAATGAAAACGTGAGTCATAGTATGGAATATACTAAATGACATAATTTGTAGACAATTTTCTAATCCCCCCCCCCTTTTCTAAAGAAGCTGTCCCCAGCCGACCTCCTATACACACATATAAGAGTATCTTGATATTTACCTTCAATTTAAAGACCAGTTCCTCAACCACCCGACTGGGCCTCTTTCTCAGGCCTGACCCTGTCATCTCTATATTTGCTGAGCCTTTCCACCGCGTTAGGTGTCATGCTCTGTGTCTTCAGTGTCAGCTCACAGAGGATCAATGACTCCTCCTCACTAGGCATGGCCCCTGCATCCCAGCAATGCAGTCTCAGACCAGCTCAGTGAAGCCTCCTCCAGCTTAAAGTACTCCAAGGAGTGCATGTGTCCACCGCCACCACCACCACAACCAGTGCCCCAGCTCCGTGGGCAGACTTCAGCCGTGAAGGTTTGGGCTGGGAAGACACGTGGAATTACACTAACGAGGGACACAACAAGATTCTCTGACATTGCCGTCACCACTGATGTTGCTCCTATATTGTTCTGAGTCTGTAAAAGCAATGGTCTCTCACCTCATCCATGATCCTTCCTGTCCTTCATTTCTATCCCACTCAACGAAACCACTGTCCTTTCCCAAAAGACTTTCTGACCACCCCACTAGTCCAGGTCCCCTAGCACTTCCCCTGTGCACCATTATTTCCCACAAATATGCTACGGTTTTCTTCAAGGTGTGTACATCCTCTATCTTACTTCACTTTTTGCATGTGTAGTTGTTATATTGCAAGGTTATGCCATCTTCTTTATACATCTTTATTACCTTGGAAATGAGCATCCCGGTGTCCAGTTAGAATCTGCTCATTGGATTTCCTCCAAGTGTCACTGACTCAATCCATGGAAATAAAAAACCTAAACTCTGCTAAGCATCCTTCTGGGGAACCTGACTAGCCCCCTCCACCCATTGAGTCACCAGGGCTTACCCAGTCTCTCTTTATTCTTCAGAGGCCGGACTCCACATTCCTTACTTCCTTCAGCACACACGATCATTTCAATTATCTAACCAACCTTAAGCTGCCTTTTCTCCTTCCCTGTTTACTCTGCTTAGCTAGAAGATCGCTGGCAAATTCAAATTTGCATTTTTAATCAGGCATTGCATCAGATTTTTGTTCTATTATTCTGGATTCCTCTTACATTTAAGCTACTGCTGGGTGTAGGGGTGACAGCATAAATGTAAATAAGAAAGTAATTTGCTTTTCTTCATCTTTAAAAAAAACCTGCCTAAACCTTAGAGAATCTCATATGAAGCAATATTGCTTTTTTTTTCCTTACATGGAAATGCTAGTTATTTTTAAGGTAAAAACAAAGGTTCTCCTAGGGCAAAATCCTCCTGATTCCAAGCCCCCTCTAGGAACAAGCGTTATTTAAATTGAGTTAGAGCTTTTACCCAGGGTACACTTGGAGAAGGGATGAAAGGAGCACACTTCCCTTTGCTCTTTTCTGCTCTGCTCCACAATGTTCCTCCCCTGAAATACTTGTCCAGCATAGCTGTCCCTGATCTTGGAATGGAGTGTCTTGTCACACAGAGTTGTTACAGTCTTCCAGGCTTCTCTGGTACTTTTATCCTATGCAACTGGGTTCCCCCACTCTCAGTTGTCCGGCTTCCTCTATTACTGAAGTGAACCACACAACTGACTGAACATCCTCAAACATTTCCTGCATCAGGCTCTTTGTTGCCCTCTTTGAATGTTTGACACTGATATACCATCCTATGAACACCCAAAGTGAGCCTTTGTAGCTCCCAAGACTGATGGCCCTTGAATGATCTTAGGGTGAACCTGAGAATCTGATCATCTTAGATGGAATACAAATGATCTCTGCTCTTCAAATTAACTGAAAATATGAAGTGAACCCCAAAACCATAAACAGAAAGGCAGTGGGATACCCAACAATGTAGGAAGTTGATGGGGTCTGCAGGGAGCCGCTCTGCAGGAGCTGAGAGAGGAGATGAATATTAACACATAAACTCTACCCAGCTCTGCCAGTGACTAGTAACATTTCCTTGAGCCAAGTTATTTAGCCACTTATGCTCCATTTTTTTCCATCCAAAAAATGAATATACTATTGCCTCTGGGCTATTTTAGTAAGCAAATAACAAAAATAGTTAGCACTCATATTGTGTCAGGCACTGTGTTGAGTGTTACGTATATTTTATCTTTCAATCCTCATAGTATTCACAGGAGGTAGAGAGGTAGATTCTTTCCTTATCCCACTTTACAGATAGAAAGACCAGCATGATTGGCTATGGAGGCACTTTTTCCAAAATGGCAGTGCATCATATTTGACTAAAATATTGACTTAGAAGCATAGAAAGTGAAGCCAAGCAAGAATAGCCATGTAGTGAATATATTACAGGAGAAATAAAGAGAACAAAGCCAACAGAACCAGGGCTTGAGTCAGCAGATCCTAAAAAGTTGGGGGAGGGAAGTGCCAGACAGTTGGGCAGATGGAAACTCAGAACAGGAAACTGTGGGAGTCATGTGGAGAAGGGCATGAGTATTGAGATGAAGAACACAGCTGCAGCCTCAGGCTTCGTTTTTTTGTTTTTTTTTTTTTAAGATTTTATTTATTTATTCATGAGAGAGAGAGAGAGAGAGGAGGGAGGCAAAGACATAGGCAGAGGGAGAAGGAGGCTCCATGCAGGAAGCCCGACGTGGGACTCGATCCTGGAACTCCAGGATCAGGCCCTGAGCTGAAGGCAGAAGCTCAACCGCTGAGCCATCCAGGCGTCCCAGGCCTCAGGCTTCCTATAGCTAAATCTTATTTTGGCCAATTATCAGCTACCTTCATGCACTTGACCTTTATAAGATGGAGAAAACAAAGCCTACTTTGTTAGGTTATTATGGATAAAATGCTTACTAGAATGCCAGTATACAGTAAGTGCTCAATAAGGGCTAGTTGCTATTAATGGCTTAATTGTGTGACTCTACACAATTTCTCTCTCAGCAGGGAAGATCAAGAGTCACAGCACCAGCAAGCTATTGACATGTCAATGAAACCAGGTGGTAGGGTTATGACATTTGTAAGAATCCAAAGGAAATAGCAGATGGACAGAAGCACAGGTCAGAGATCCTAGAATGTAGGCTGACATATTAACAGACATTTGCAGATGGCCCCAAGGGTGACATTAGACTAGGAGGGAAAGTCCAGGGGAGGAAACTACAGTTCCCTTTCTTTTCTCTCCTTTTACTACATGCACACACACACACACACACGAGTGTGTACTTAAGTTTTCTCCTTCTATGACTGAACAGATTTGCTTCTCACCTCCTCCCCTGGGCTTTCACATTCCACACAGCGCTCTCACCTTTTCCTCTACTGCAGAACATGTCTGGATTGCTGCCTTGCAACCCTGGCAAAGCAGAAGGTCCCAAACAGCTGATAAACAACAAGCAGAGCCGCTTTGCTGGTAGACATTAGTGCCAATAATCAGTAGTTGCAATGGTGCAGAACGCTGGATGGGAACCATCTGTCTAGCAGGTAGGGTTTAATAGGACTGATTCTTTTTGTTTTTTTTTAAGATTTTATTTATTCATGATAAACACACACAGACACACAGAGAGAGAGAGAGAGAGAGGCAGGCTCCATGCAGGGAGCCCGATGTGGGACTCGATCCCAGCACTCCAGGATCACGCCCTGGGCCAAAGGCAGGTGCTGAACCGATGAGCCACCCAGGGATCCCCGGGACTGATTCTTTAAGCACAACTTAGCATGTCTCTGATGGCCCAAAGCTGACTAGCTCCCTCTGCTTCCCATTTCAGAACAGGGACAAAGACAATAAGGATTTGAAGATTTCTTGAAAATTAATGCTGTCAGTGCAGTTATTTTTGTTACTCCCCAGGTGTTTTTCTGTAGTATTTTGCAATAAAATCCTCAACAGAAAAAGGACACGCTGTTTATTTCAAACATGTAAGGGAAGAGAGAGGGAGAGTGGTGCATTTTTATCTACTTCACATACTGTCTACTTGTTAAGGGAATTCCTTAGATCACCCCTAGCTTCACAAACCAAGGAGTGCTTGGTGACCTTGTCCCAGGACTTTGCTTACCTGAGGAAGAAGATGAAGGTGGATCTAAGGTGCAAAGGAGGAACTTTTCTGAATTCTAACAGGGAAGATGAAGTTAGTGGAACTTTCTCCAAGGCGCAGCTCAAACTGGCTCCCAAATTGGGCTGTCTCTATTTTTCCTGCCAACTTTTTTTTGTTTTTTTGAATTCCAGATACAAGACACTAAAGTCCGGAAGAAATAGTTTCTCTTCAACCCAGATCTCCGCTGGATTGAAGCTGTACAGACAGCTAGAAATTTGCATCTCTATCACTCCTCTCTGATGCCTTCTTCAAAAACTCTTGGACTCATTGCCTCTGGCTGACTTCTTACATTTCAGCTGGAACTTCATTTTAGGAAAGACCATCGTTTCTTATGAACACCAAACTTTGTTCTTTAGGTGTATGTGCCTTTTTACCTTTCCTGGTGAACGATCTGTCAGTGACAGGAAGAGACTTCATTTTCCCTCCAGCTACGTTAAATCATTAGGAGCAACTTCAAATTTAGAAAACCCTGATTCCTTACCATTTTGAAAATGATTTATTTTTTTCTGTGTGTTCTGAGTAAAATCATTTTTTAAAGTCACTCAAAAGTTATATTCATTCAAAACTGTTTCCTCTGGTTTTATAGTTTTTAAACTATTTTGGATGAAATACACACCTCCAGGAGTTGGGAAGTCTTAAATATTAAGAGCAATTTTCTACCTCCCGTAAGGGGAGAGCCCTAAGCCAGAGCGTTGCCTCTCTGACTTTGTGCCTAGAGGCCCAGAGGCCACCTTTATTCCCAGAATTACCTGTGATTGAGGTCTAGGCTGGAGTTAAGATTGCCTGTAAGAAGAGTACAGGGGTTAGGATCTTCTAGGGGTGAACTATTCTAGTGGGTTATGAACTGAGGAATCACAAGGCTCTCTGAGGGGACAAGATGATGGCCAACCACAAAAGGAAGTCTTGCTCAGAGGTTTGGAAGGATCCCTTTCATGCTGATGAGTCCATTTGTATTCAACCTTTGATGAAGGCACATGGTGATTCAAAAATACAAATTATTGAATATTCAGTTACTTTAAACAGATGTGATCATTCCTTTAAAAGATAACCTGAGGCACAGTAAAAAAAAATTTTTTTTAAGATTTATTTATTTACTTATGATAGACATAGAGAGAGACAGAGAGGTGCAGAGATACAGGAGGAGGGAGAAGCAGGCTCCATGCTGGGAGCCCGACGTGGGAGCCCGACGTGGGACTCGATCCTGGGACTCCAGGATCGCACCCTGGGCCAAAGGTAGGTGCCAAACCGCTGAGCCACCCAGGGATCCTGGCACAGTAAAATTTTCAAGAGTTGACTTGAACTTGCATTGGTTCAAATCAGATAGCACCAAACTGAAAGTGGTGAGGAGTGCTCCACCAGCAGGAGCTGAGAGAGAGGTTTCTATAGAGAAGAACTGTAGGAAGCAAGGAAATTATTTGACTATAGTTTAAGCACTTGCCTTATTTGGGAAAGCCTAGTTGGCTGTTTTTAAGTGGTTGTTCTTAAGTGCACTGGTGCTAGCTGGCTTTTTGATTTGCTTACACAGGCCACTAAGGCATTAGAGCCACCTCAGCCTAATGGCCTCATTGTTTAATTACTTTAAAACTATATGGAGATGATGTGAAGCTCAGGGATGCTTGTTGTGCCTATTTTTCAGTAATTAGAAAAGATAACTTTTTAAAATGGTGGCTAGAAATTGGTTCTCTTAAAATACCTTGACTTGCTTTGCTTTTGGAACTACCTACCAGAGTGAACCAACAGGGACCAAGCCTATGTGGAAACAGATGGAATACGACCAGTGATGAAGGGGAAGAAGAAGACAAAATAGGCAGCTCAGGGCAGGTCAGCCTGCCTGCATTTGCCCTTGTTAAATCATCTGTCAGAGGAGGATGTTCCCACTTCTTTAATTTTTATACCACCTCTCATTCCAAGCTCTTTTCCTACAGCTCTGATCACTTCTCCGTCTTCTTGAATGGTTCCTCTTCTTCTTCCCAGAACGTAAACAATGAAGTCCCCAGGATGGTGTTCTCATGTTGCTTCTTGCTCACTGTGCAGACTTCATAAGGCAATCTTAAACACCGCAGGGATTGTTCTATCAAGCACACACCTGTCATTCCCAATTCTTTGTCTCTCAACCCTCTATCTAGACTAATATTTCTAATTCCTAGTAGAGATCTCCACCTGAATCATTTTAAAAGAACTCTTTCTCCAAACTCATATTATCATTCTCCCTTAACATATTTCTTCTTCGTTGTCCTCAGTATTTGCTAAAGTATTTGTTCCCCAAAGTCTGTGAGCTCTTGACCCATTTGGGCACTTTTTCCCCCCTTTCCATCTCTAGAATTCTCAAATCTAACCCTTCACCTCTATTCCTACTTCCATGGCATAAGTTTTTATCTTTGTTATCTCTCACTTCAGATGGTATGAGATACCTCAGTGGCTACCTCAACAAGTTCCATGCTATAAAAATATATATATTATATAATATATAAATTATATTATATTATATATATTAAATTATATATATATTTCTTTTAAAAGAATAACTTTTGGTCTTACTTTTGTTATAAGAGTAATGAAAGTAAACTGTTGGCATTTTAAAAAACAAAGATTAAAAATGAAAGGAAAAAACCACCTAAGATTCCACCACACAGAAACAACCTCTAGCTATTTTGATATTCATACGGAAAGAGATATACACAACACAAGCTGGTGCCTTAGGCTGCATTACCCCAGAAGTTGGTTCTGAGTGAAAGATTTGTGTATGAGGATTTTGGTTCGGAGAGGAGCACCAGTATGAGCCAAGGAATGTGAGGCAGGGAAAAAAAAATAGAGCCATAATGGGCACATTAAGGAACAAATTACTGGTATGGGCATTAGGGCTCCATTCTACCAGAGAGGTCTGGGGAACATATAAAACATATTTGAGTTGCTTCACCCCAGAGGCAAGAAAGCCGGGGTATTTATCCACCAACTCATTTGTTCATATTTAGCTGCTTCTGAGAGGTTAACTCTCTGGAACTCTGACCTCTTCTGTACTTGAGCCACACACTCCGGCAGCCTGAGAAAGCCTTTGGGCTGAGAGTGGCAGGTGCTATTAGCATATAGAGAATCGATGTTGCAGTAGGAAATAGGCAGGACTTTAAACAGCAGCTGCTGCATACTCCTCCTCTGCTTAAAATCTTTTGGTAGTTTTCCATGATTTATCCCCTAGCTCACAACCTCTGCCCTCTATCCTTGGAAAATTATCCTCTTCCTCTGAATCTCTGTCAGCCACACACACACTGTGTCACAGTCTCTCTCACCTCCACTCACCTGTTTGTGCATCACTCCCACCTGGGTTACATCCCTTATTAGGCTTAACAAACATACCTTCTCCTGTAACACTCAGTTCATGATATATCTCTTCCCTGATCCTTTCCAGCAGTCACGTCTGTATGCTCTCACTGAACATTACATATCCTCCATTACAAACTTCTTCTTTTGTGTTTTTCTAAAAAAAAAAAAAAAAAAAAGTATGTATAATTATAAAATTGATACTTCTCAAATTTAAACAGGAAAAGAAATTAAGGACAAAAATGCAATGAAACTCCACCTGGAGGGCAGCCCGGGTGGCTCAGCGGTTTAGCGCCGCCTTCAGTCCAGGTTGTGATCCTGGAAACCTGGGATCGAGTCCCATGACAGGCTTCCTGCATGAAGCTTTCTTCTCTCCCTCCCTCTGCTTGTGTCTCTGCCTCTCTCTCTCTGTGTCTCTCATGAATAAATAAATAAAATCTTTAAAAAAAGAGAAAGAAACTCCACCTGGAGAAACATCTTTAGTATTTTGACAAACATCTTACCAGACAATTATTTATTTTTTCACAAACACACATGAATCACATATTTTTATATAAATAGGACCATTCTCTACTATTTGTTTAGTCTACCTTTTTTCCCCTTAACAGCATATCATACCCATTTCTCCAAGCCAGTAAATGTAGATCCATACCTTCATGTGTAATGTTTGATTGGAAATATGTACTCTCATTTATTTATCTAAGTCTCTATTTGTGAGTCATTTCAGCTGTTTTTAATACTTTGCTATTATAAGCCTATAATTAAGAAATATGTTTTTTATCATGAATCAGAACATACTTGTATATAAACAAAAATTCACAGAATAATACTCTTAGAGTGTGGTATGTCTCATATTTTCTGTTCTATTTAATTTTAAGCATTATTTTAAATTAATATGCTATTGTATTTATTTCTTTAAACACAGAGGCGGTCCTCTAAATTGATTTCATGAGTCATGAATGGGTTGTGACCCAGTGTGTAAAACACTCATGGAGGGTACCAGCAGGACTGCTGAGGTGTGCTGGTCCTGCTGCCATTTTTTTCCCTCACAGCTTCACTGTAAGCGTGCAACTATGAAACAATATTTTCTTCTCTTTTCTGCCTGAAGTTTTGTGTTTTAAACTCCAATCTCCACTATCCATGAAGCCACCTACAATCCATTGTCACTGACAGAAATGGCTTCCAGTAATGAAGCTCCTAGCATAATGGTTCCATACATATACCAGTCAAAATTATGGCATTGTATGTACATACACACACACACACACACACACACACACACACGGTGGTCCGGGCGAGGCAGAAACTGAAGCATGGGAAATAGAGTTGCTACTCATGAAGCAAGTACAATCTAATGGGAAAGAAAGAATACATCAATTTCCGAAAGCTTGAAACCCCAGCTACTCCTGAATCAGGGAGTGTGATTTGTGCTGATGTCAGAGGCTTCAAGTCAGGCTTTCAAGGTCCTAGGTCAGCAAAACTTCCTCCCACCCAGCACAAAGGGCAACCACTGCTCAGGTCCAGTTTTCTGTTGTTATGTAGAATCTACCTCAATTTCCTGTCACCCCGAAGGTATGAAAGCTCATCCTCTATCAGGTGCTCTTTATGAGGACCAAGGGGCCTCCATGGGATGCTCCTTGCCACCTTCCCCACCAACCAGGTGAACTTCTAATGGGACCCTCTCCCCCTGGTTAGCAACTTCTCCACTCTCCCTTCTTACCTTGAGCTACCCATCCACAATGGGTAGGTCAGAAGAGGCATCTGAAAGAGTTGTAAGGGTGACATCCCACATCCTTGCTGGTCCTATCCTTTAGTTTTCATTTTGAATGAGAGCCTATGGAAGCAGGGGTTACAGATGAATAACCCCTGGGCATCTATAGAGTCTCAAAAAGAGCAAAGATTCAGATGTTGGGTGCCTGAAGAGGAAGTGAAGCCCTGGAGGGAAAATACTGTCCCATTACAGGAGCTTTGAAAAATATTTTCAGTTGTTTTTAATTTTTTGCTGATTTCTGCATCTTTTGCTTTTAGCAATTTTAATCAGGTACATGGCTGGTGTGTATGTATAAACTGATCTTTTAATGTAATCAATTGATAATTGAGCATCTGCTGTGCTTCTAGTAGTTACAGGGCATTATTCAAGGTTCTGGGAAAAATACATAGAAGTGAAGAATGTGTTCCTGGCCCTCAGGAAAAAGTGGTTCTGGGACGCCTGGGTGGCTCAGCCCTTAAGCCGTTAAGCCGTTAAGAGTCTGCCTTCAGCTCAGGGTGTGATCCTGGAGTCCTGGGATCAAGTTTCACACCAGGCTCCCTGCATGGAGCCTGCTTCTCCCTCTGCCTATGTCTCTGCTTATCTCTCTCTCTCTCTGTGTGTGTGTGTGTGTGTCTTGAATAAATAAATAAAATCTTAAAAAAAAAAGAAAAGGGGTTCTATGGGAAGGGAAGTGCACATAAATGTAAAAAAAAATGTGCAACAGTTAAAATTAAAGGCAATGTAAGTGATTTAAGAAATCATTTCTTTCAGAATCCAAAAGTAGGTGTTATAAATGTGGGTTCTGTCTGGGGAGGTAAAATTTGAGGTGGATCTGAAAGATGGGTAACGTTCAAATAGTTGATGGCCTGGAGGACATGTCTTGGCAGCACATATAAGTGAAACAGCAAAGAGGAAAGATGGTGGTATTGGGGAAGCAGTGGTTAAATCCTTCAGGCAGCTGCAGATTCCATAACTACCCTGAAGGTCAAGTGGGGAGGCTGGGCCATAGCAATCTGTTCAAGGCCTAATTTTGCTTCATACTTAGGTTATAAAGACCTAAATAAATCCTTTGGATTTGCAATTTGTCATCCTGTCCCCCATTTTTGATGAATTTTTGAGTGCTGTCTCTAAGCATGTATTTCCAAAAGCTCTCCAGACAGCAATCCATGTTCAGTTGGCTCAGCGTGGAGCATTCCATGGAATCCACAGCTAATGAGAGTGGAGAGCAAACGTGAACAGGGCTTGAATGGCAGTCACGTCCAGGTTCACTTGATGCTGCTTCAGGGACCTGTGGTGTTGTTTTTAAATCCCTTAGCTTTCCCCGATAAATTAGTTACACTATTTATAATATGCAGCCAATAGTCTAATTATAAGAACGTTTATCTCTTGCATGTGGAAGGCAGCATAATGTAAAGGAAAGCACATTTGCATAGGAATTGGAACAGACCAGGGTTTTACAGTTAACTCCCTGTGCAACCTTGGGCAAGTCACTTTCCCTGAGCCAAATAATCTCATATATAAAATGAGAGTAATGCTCTCTAACAGTGACCATTTGGGGATCAATTTGAGGAAAACATAGGCAAAAGGATTTTGTAAACTCTAAATCACTAAGTGTTGATATGATTGCTTTTGCTTCATTGCTACCAGGCTCGTTTGTTCAACTGCTAATTGGTGATGTTACAGAATTTGGTTAATATTTTGTTAAAATTTTTTTTTGTTCGGTCTAAAACAGTGAATCTGAACTTTATTTGGTTATAAATATAACTGAAAATATTAAAAACAACAAGATAGCAATGACGTATTAGTGTTAACTGTATGGCAGGCATTAGTTATGAGAGTTTTACACAATTATGTCATTAATCCTCCTAACTCCATCAGGTGGGTACTACTATAATCCCCACTTTGCAGATTAGAAAAGTGAGGCTCACCGGAGTTGGGTAATTTGTCCAGTAAGTAGAAGAGCCACAATTCCAACCTAGGAAATCTGACTCTGAAGTCCCTATCATCAACCACATCCCTTCCCTAAGTAAACAGAGACACTCACATTCCATAGTTTCCCTAAAGGTTTATATCACAAATGTAAAACTCCCCCTATGGAGGAAACAATGGCTCACATTTAGCATTCTTAAAAATGGAAGATTCAGGGGTGTCCAGGTGGCTCAGTTGGTTAAGTGTCTGACTTTTTATTCCAACTCAGGTCCTGATCTCAGGGTCATAAGGTCTGGCTCAGCACTCAATGGGGAGTCTGCTTGAGATTCTCTTTCCCACTGCTCCCTGCCCATCCCTGCCCATTCACTCTCTCTAAAATACATAAATAAAGATTTATTTATTAGAGAGAGCACAGAGGGAGAGGGAGAAGCAGACTCCCCACTGAGCCTCTGCTTCCTGACATGCTGCTCCACTCCAGGACCCTGAGATCATGACCTGAGACAAAGGCAGACACTTAACTGATGGAGTCCCCCTCCAGGTACCCCAATAAATAGATCCTTAAAACAAAATAAAATAGATGATTCATTTATAGATTTCCCCCTAACATTATAGCTACATTTTAAGCTACATACAGAGACCCAAAATGGAATGTCCTATTCCTCATTTATACCCTCATATCCTTTTTATCCTAATTCTACATGACTGTTTAAAAATGTTAAGGCAACAGATCAATGTGTTCTACTCTGCCTTACCTTCCGTCACCCTGGCCAAGCAACTCCTTGCTGAGAACAGCATGAATGTTCAAGATGTACTGCTGTTCAGTCCTTAAAAGTGGATATTGTTTGGACGAATGTTGTCCAACTTCAGAAATCAAAGCATCTCTCCAGAGTTGGCAGTGCAGAGCTCTTAGAAAGGCTATTTAAACCACTTCCATAACCCACAGGGAAACTTGCTGTGGAAAGAGCTACCCCTGGAGTAAATGTAAAGTGTTGTTCAAAATGGCCATCAGACAGCAATTTTCAGTGGGCCGACACTCCTTACCAGAGTGTTCCCTCCACAAATAAGATACTTTAGAAGGCAGATCTGCAAAAACACAACTTCATGCCCAAGGTCAGTGCCCTAGAAGATGCATGAAGTTGCTGGGAGGGGTTCTAAGATCCCAACTTGCATTGCAGAAGATTTTGGATTACATGTGGCTCCTTCTCTTGTAGATTTTATGGAATGCAAAAAGGGAAGATTTCAGCAGCACACAACTCCTATTCCTCAAAAAGCCATTATGGAAGAATTACCACACTCCACAGAGTATCAGCTTTTTACCGTGACAACATCTCCCCAGGTAACATTAAAAATATGTCATCTATAAAATCAAATGACATTTGTTTTAAATGTTCTTTCCTGTTTCACTTTTTTTTTTTTCACGAGAAATAGAGTACGTTTAATTGTTTGGGGGAAGGGATGTGTCATGTCTACACGTGAGCAATAGAAGTATGTGAGGGAGGTGAGGCAGAGGCAGTAAATACCCGCATCCGGGCTAAGAGTCAGGAAAGCTGCCATTCCTGTGGTCATCATCATCTTCATGTTAACATCTGCATACATTATATCATTTCATCTTTACCATAACTTTATCAAGTGAACACTATTATGTTCTAATCCCAAACTGAATCACTAAATACCCCCCCTTTTTTTTTAGAAAGAGAGAGGGAATGTATACATGTGTGCATGGTGAGGGTGGGCAGAGGAAGAGAGGGTCTTAAACTGAGCATGGAGACCATTGCAGGGCTTGATCTCACAACACTGAGATCATGACCTGAGCTGAAATCAGAGTTGGATGTTCAACCAACTGAGCCACCCAGGTGCCCCTGAATTACTAAATATCTTGTCTAAAGTCACATAGCTAGTTATTAAGAGTATTGAACCCAGGCAATTTGACTTATAGCTACTATACTTTCAAATCAACCCACTGTTTTTTAATGGCTATTTAACTACTTATTCTGAGCATGTTAAATGGAGGAGGGATGAAGCAAGTTCTTATTACACACCTACAACATCAACTTAAATTTAATGACAGCTTTATCCCTATTTTTATCCCTATTACGTTGTTTTATTTATAGAAATAAAAGGCAAAGTTTAAGTAATGTGTCCAAGGTCACTCTGTTAGGAAGTAATGGAGCCAGTATCCAGGGACCATCTGCAACATTGACACCAACAAGAACACAAGAGATAGATACCAATAGAAGGAGCTTCTTGATTCCTCCTTGCTGCCTTTTTTTTTTTTTTTTTTAAATAGATGGTGGATAGCCTTGGAGAAGGCAGAGGTTCAGATAGCTGTGGCAAACATCTTGGAGGATTCCTTAAGGCCCTCTGTCACATTTCTTTATTTTTATTGCAACCTTAAGTTTGTCTCTGAACTTGGGACTGGTTTGGGCTTCCCACCTTCTCCCCATCTTCCCAACTTCTCCCCGTCTTCCCAACCAGCCCAGCCCTCAGAATTGCCAATCCAGGTTTTCTTGCACTCATTTCCTAGTTCCCAGGTATCTGTGCTCTTGCTGCCCACTCAGGCTCCAGTCTAGCTCTGGGCCACTGTTCCTTCCTCATGCTCCTCTCTCAATTTAAAGGCAAGGCAGAGATCATGGGTCCTAAAAGTTGATCTCTTCCCCTTCAAAAGCTTGCTGTGTAACCTAGAATTCAAAATATACATTTGTGAAACAACACACAACAGTAGCAAGATAGCCTGTAAGCAAAAGGTATGTGTAAAGACTGAACAAAGAAATAAAGGAACAGCATAAATCAGGGCTATTTTCTAAGAATGCTGGTAAATAGTTGAACTGTCCTCTGGCTGACAGTGTCCCAGGGTAAGGCAATCTCCCCGTGGCTAGACTTTAAACTTTCAGGGGAGATAGCCAAACAACTACCAGTGAACAGATGCATATGCTTTTAGCAGGTGGTATACAAAAGCCTCCCACAGTGCACCCCCTGTGATCTGTCCAGGGAGGAGAGTAGTGTTTCCTTCTATAGCTGAGGAGTCCATGATGTAGCTTTTAATTCAAACCTACCCCTACCACCCCACCCTGCTTCCCTTTCTTACCCTACAATTATTACCCTAAAATGAATTTTCACTTTAGAAAGTGACCTTGCTGAGCTGAAGCTTGTAGTTTTAAAAGCCCCCTAAGATTTCATTTTGAAGTCATCATGGACTTTAGATTGACTTTCTCTTGAAGGCAGCTTAAACCTTGTTCATTTGGGAACAAAAAAGAGAAAGTTTAGGAATCCCAAGGCTTCAATTGCCAGCTGTCTCATTTCTCTGCTCACATTTTTTTTTCTGCTCTCCTGCAAGATTAAGATGAGTGAAATAATTTCTTTCTTTTTAGATATCATTGTAACATTCAAATTTTCCATTACTGTCAATTTCTTGAAAGTTGTCTCATTAGCATTTTCAGAACAGTTAAAAAATTTTTTTTTCATCAAGGAAAGAATGTGCATGATCTCTAAATGCAAGTAAGTTGTCACGGGATTTCATTGACATAAATTTGTCCTCTCTTGTCTTCATTCCTGTTTTCTCAGTTCGTGGTTTAATATCTCAGAGCCTGAGAACCATATCCAAGTTTCTTTGATTTGAAGAGTTGCAAAGAAGTGGCCTAAATTACAAAGTAAATGTCTTGGTCACAATGTTTATGGAGGGATTGTTGAGACTATTTGCTTGCCCCCCATAGAACTTCTGAGAACAAAGGGAATGAGATGCCAAAAGCCCAAAGTAATATAAAAAAACATTCTAAAGGAAACCAACCCATGACTCCAGGGTTTTCTGAAAGCTCCACATGTTTTTCATGCTTTTCAAAGCAAGGAAAGAGAGAAGGTTAGTGAGCAAACCTGAGGAGTCTTGGGTCTCCTTATCACCAATACAACCAGCAGGTAAGCACTCCCTGGTGTTACATCCAGTGATAAGGACCTAATCAAGTCTTTATTTCTCCTAACCTGATGGCACTTTTGTAAATGCACATGGATTAGCACTAAGGAGCTAATTATTTTGAGAGTTGAGATCACTTTTTCAAAAAGAAAAAAAAAAATCTCCCAGGATCAGGGGCGGCAGCCTCTTTATAAGCATTTCCTGGAAACGAGGCCATAGACTTGGAAGCTGCCTCGACGAATTGAGCGTGCAGTCGGTTGTGAGAACCAGCACATCGTGAGGTAGGAAATACGGGTCTTATGTGGGGCAGCAGGCAGAGAGCAAGGAGACATGCAGACCTGAGAGTGTTTAAACCAGAAATGCAGAGTTGGCAAAAGTTCGCGCTGCGTGTTCCTTATCTGTAGGTGGTGTCTGCTGCAAATTCGCTTTTTTGGAAATTGTATAGTACCTGCAGGAAGTGGGAGGTTTTTTTGTTTTGTTTTGTTTTTTAAGGGAAACAACATTTCTACAGGCAATTTCAGCCCAGACCCCTCACCCCTCAGTATAAGAGAAGGGGCAAATCCCAGAGTGGGTGTACTTAGAATCTGAGAAGGGTGACTTTAAAAGCAAAGCTTTCTGAATATGGGAAAAAGAGCACTGAAAAGAGTGCTCCATCACTTCAAAACCCTTTACTTACAAACTCAACTAGTTGTATGTTGCTTATATATTCTCTGTTAATCAACATCTTTTTAATTGAATTTTAAGTAAAATCCCCTTTGAAGTTTACCTTATTTCACAAAAGGAATTCTTTTGCCTGACAAGGTCAAAAAACTTCATCTTCTCAAATTCATCATATACCTTTCAATGTTCTCCCTTACCAAGTCAACACATACTCATCAAGGGCCTCCTGTGATCCAGGCATGGCTCCTCCAAGCTGAGGAGTCCTTCATTAACAAAATTAACCAAATCTCTGCCTTCACAGAGCTTCTAGGCAAGGTCAAATTAAAAAAGTCTATTACCAGCTGATAAAGGTTACGAGAATGATTGAAGCAACAAGGGAGTTGGGGAAGGGGGCGGGGTGCTTCCCTTCAAATGGTGTGATCAGAAACTGCCTCATTATCATGGTGACATATGAAGGAGAAGTTAGGAGCCACACAGGTACCTGGAGGGGTTCGATGGGGAATGCTGGAAAATGATCCAAGCAGAGGGAATAGTAAAAGATAATTATATTTTATTAAATCATCTTTTTAACAGGGGGCCAGGTCACATAGGGCTTTGTAGGTCATTGTGAAGACACTGACTTTTATCTGGGGCGGGATGGGAACTCTTGCAGGGGAGTGACAGACTGATTAATATTTCTAAAAGTCAATTATAGCTCACTAATCTTGAGACTAGACTCTAGAGAGATGGAGGTGAAAGCAAGATTTTGTATTTTGGGGACAATTAAAATAGAATACATTAAGTAATCTATCTTCTGCCCTCCAACACCTGCCTTTTAAAAGGATGCAAATCCTTTACCAAATCATTTTTTTCCTCTTAAAGTTCCCAGAGTTTGAATCTAGATCATTTTTTATCAGACTGTTCTAGTTGGACTTTTTATTGCTCTGGAAGAAATTAAAAGAACCTGTATCCTCAAGGCCTTTTCTTACTGCAAAAAAATTGCTTTAGCTAAATGTTTCCTCAAGTGCCTAAGAGAAGCACTTTGAGAATGCTCAATATTCTAATTACCTCTATGAGAGAAAGTATCTTAAAGAGTTCTTGGTACAAGCCATTACTAAGAACCTAATTTTCTAACATACATAGTGTTAGGGAACCTGGTAGTCACCATTTCATTTTACAAATAAGAAATAGGTCCAAAGTCCCACAACTAGAAGGGGCACAGCTGGTACTTCAACTCAGCTCTGTCCAGCTAAAATTCCCTTCACTAATGGTTTCTGGCTCAATTGACCGTGTTGTGGCTTATCCTATAGGAAGATTTTAAAGCCTATCAGGAATCTGAATTACCTTCTACTACATTCTACACTTTCTTAGCAAACTTCTGTTACCCTCTTTAAAAAAAAAATGATAGGGTGTTGGTTGGCTATAATTATGGGAAAAACAGATGGAAGTACAAAAATGCATTCAGCTGGGAGTCCAAGTGAAAATCCTAGAGATCTTGCCTGCCCTCTTGAATTATCCAGTCAGTGTGGGCAAGGGGCCCACATGCCAAATCACATCACCTGACCATGAACCCAGGCCTAAGGGGGCAGCCCTGTTTGCTTACCCTGATGCTGGGAGTTATTAAAGTGATTTGTTTAGCCTCAGGTGTAATAAACTGAAAACTCCTTCATCCTGATCTAAGAAGTCATAAAAACTAAGACAGCTGTGGGTAGGGAGACATAGGCTGTCGAAATAAATCAAACATTTACCAACAACTCAAACTATAATTTCCCTCTGAAGATGCAGATATCCTTCTGGGTAAAATCGGTCAAACCTGACCTTTAAAAACAGAATGATTGGCTAATTATCATCAATTTTTTTTTTTAAAGTCAATCTGTCAGACTGTGAATAAAACAACCTTTAGGGTATTCTGAAAAAATGAGTTTTGATAGAAAGGAACAGTTATTTCAAAGATCAATACTAGGAGACACGGTGGCCCTTGCTGTACCTGTAGTAACCTTGTGTGAGAATCACTCATGAGCCTGATTGTCCCACTTAGGACACAAAGAATGCAAGCCCAGGCAGGCAGCTGCTTATTTGAAACCAGGGAAACAAAGCAAGCTGAGAAGCTGTCAGCAGCTAGGTTTGCTAGAGAACTCTCAGAGAGAAACAAACAATCAGGACTGCCGGGGGTTTTGCTTGAGAGGCAACCAGACACCTGGGAGGGATAGGGAGCAAGAGGCACCTGACCTGGAAACAGAGCTTTGAGGCTGTGGGGAGACAGGTTCCAGTCATATGGAGAGGAAGCCGTTCCTCAGAGAGCTGAGACTGTACATCCTATCCTGGGGGAGCTGAAGTCACAGAGGCAACCTCCTCTTGCTACTGCCACAGCAGCCTTGCCTTCAAAGGGATACTTTGCACTGTCTGCACATAAAAACTATTCTGCATAGTCCTCTATACGCACAAAATATTTTATGTGTACACAGAATATTTTGACCTTACAGGAAAAAAAAAAATCCCAAGGGCAAGATAGTTTTCACATTTTCAAGATAACATGTTTTCTTACATCTCTCCCCCAGCTTTCTGTTGTTAAGCTGGAAAACTAGTGAGCAGAAATGAACTAGGTTATTCCCAGCACGGAGAGGATTAAAGGGAGCAGTTTATCAGAGTTTATATGGTACACTGGGTGGCCTCTGGGCATCTCCAGAAAAAGGCATTTTCAAGATGAGGTATATTAGATGTTTGGTTTTTGGGTTTGTTTTTTTTTTATTATTATTAGATGTTTAAAAAACATTTCCCTAAACACCAGAGGGGAAGTGATTGCTAGGGGCAGGGCAGAGGAGAGAAGTAAAGAGGGGGAGGGGGAGAGAAAGAACTACATTTTTTTCAGTTGACAAACATTTATTTTTATCAACCATCTCAGGAGATTAGCCTTTCTGTATTTATTTCCAATAATAGAATAATATGTGTAATTTAGAAAATAGATGTTCTTAAATTCGTATTACAAATAAACTTTTAAGATAACCTTTTGCTTTTAACATCCTTTGACAAGTTTATAAATATAAAATATTAATAGTAATACCAGATAATGGTGAATATACAGACCAATTTCACTGATGGAAATATAAATTGGTACAATCTTGTAGAGTATATCAACAACCTTAAAAATATGCATCCCCTTAGTCCAGCAATGCTACACTGGCAGTATATTCTATGAAAATAACTTTAAACATACAGAAAACATTACTTAAAATGTGTTCATATTATCTATTTTCAAAAAAATAGAGTAAAAAAAATTAGATAACTGTCTACCTCTAAGGGTTTCTATTACAGTAATGCATACAAATATCACATTGAACACTTTTGATGCAATGTTGGTGATCTTAAAAAAAAAAAGTGACTTCTGATTTGACTTCTGAGTTTGGCAGTAACGGTACATTAGATTTTCTTCATTATTACCACCAAAAACAACAAAAATGCTAAATATTCTTTTAATGAAACTTCAGATGTAAAAAATTAGTGAATCAAAAAGATTAGTGAAAGATACAATTATTTCTAGATAAGCTCATGTGTAGCCCAGTATTTATTCTAACGGCCTTTGCCAAATCCTAGTGAACTTGAGCTTCTGATATAATACATGCTCAGGGTCACCTAGCATGAGAGACAGGAAATAAAGCTGAAGACTCCCCTGAAGAGGAAAATCTAATGGGAGCTTCCAATATTAAGCTAGGAGCCCAAAGGTCTACATTCTCAGTGTAAGAGTAAATGAGAAAAAAAAATCACTATGCAATTTTTAAAAAATAGCAATATTGGGGGTAAATAACTCTTCCTTGAGAATCTATAACCACAAGCCAATTTCCACACAGATTTATAGTCAGAAAAACTCAAGGTGAGAAATAGGAGTTATTCGAGTCACAGGTTGGTAGTAATCCCAGGCAACATCAGAAGCAAAGATAACTCTTCTCTGGAGAGACTCAACTTCAGACCACTCTTCAGATAATTCCTACAAATGATGTTCCAAGGAACATGCTCTTACAGTCAAATATCAAAACATATTATGAGGAACCATAAGCCAGAGACAACTGAAGCACAATTCCGTGTTGCAAATAATTTAGATGTCATCAGAGTATATAAAGCCATGTTTCACATATCTCAAGAAATAAGAGAGGCCAAAAATGTGAATACAAAACAAAAATATTGTAGAAATCAATAAAACAGATGTGAAAAGAACTAAATAGAATTTCCAGAAATAAAAATATAATTGAAATTTTAAAAAATCAATGGATGGGTTAACTATTGGATGTTACTGAGGGGACAAAATCAGTGGAATGAAATACAGAAGGCACTATAGTGTTAAATATGAAGGAAGATTAGAGACAGGGTAAAGTGAGAAGTTCTAACAGGTCTAATTGAAGTTTCAGAAGGAAACAAGAGAATGCATTAAAAGCAATAATTCAAGAGATGATAGCCTAAAGTTTCCAGAAGTTTAAAAAAGAAATAGATTTGGGGAGTCAAAAAATTCCAGGGAATATAAGTAAAAAATTCTCCTCTAAATATAAATTCTAGTGAAACTGTCAAACATTAAAGGCAGTGATCTGTAAAGCATCTAGAAAGTAGTTTCTAACAAAGGCATTGTAAATATCCTGAGAGTGATTTTTCTACAATAATGAAATCCAAAAGACAATGAGATTTTAAAATGCTAAGAAAAAAATAATTACCAACTTACAATGGAATGTGTGCTGAAATTATCTTTCAAGAGTAGGAGGGAGAATAATATATCCAGGCTAAAAGAAAACATTATTGAGATCAATAGTGAGCTCCAAGTAGAATATCAAATGGAAGACCACAGATGCAGAAAGGAAGGATAAGCAAAGATTTCTGTAAATACATAGGTAAAACTAAAATATTGACTATATAAAATACCAGCTACTTTGTCAAATTAAAACTAAAACCAAATACTAGGCAATACTAGCCCTATAACTTGAGAAAAGACTGATTCTACCTGAAGCATTCTGATGTCTTTTTATTTGAGAAAAGGGTAAAGATATTAACATTAGACATTTTACATATATCGGGTTAAAGTATCTGGGATAACCTCTAAAAGAAAGGACATAGGAAATATAACCTCCAAAGGAAAAGAAGACGAAATAAAAAAAAAAAAAGTAATCACTCATAAAAAACCTAATTAGGAACATCTCTAATTCATCATATAATTATCATTTCTCCTAGTGTTAAAAACAATTCATATCTAGTTTCTTAGCAAGTTTAATACAGTTCTGCCATTTGTAATCCTTACACTGTATATCAGATCTTCAGAACTTATTAAATATAAGTATATATGTATCCTTGAACAACATCTGTCCCATTCCTTCAGTCTCCAGCCCTTGATAATCACTATTCCACTGTTTTTTGAGTTTTGTTTTTTTAGATTCCACATCTAAGGAACATCATACAGCATTTGTCATTCTGACTTATCTTACTTAGCATAACATCAAGTTTCATCCATCTTGTCCCAAATGGCAAGATTTCCTTTTTTCTCATGACTGAATAGTATTTCATTGTGGGGGATGTGTGCGCGCGTGCGTGCATGTGCGCGTGCATGTGTGTGAGAGAGAGAGAGAGAGAGAGAGAGAGAGAAGCAGATCTCACATATTTATCCATTATCCATCAATGGACATTTAGGTTGTTTCCATGTCTTGGCTATTATGAATGCTGCAATAAATATGTGAGTTCATATATCTTTTTGGTAACCTGTTTTTCCTTTTAGATAAAATCCAGAAATTCTACGTCTAGGTATGTATGGTGGGTTTTTTTTTTTTTTAATTTTCTTAAGAACCTCCATATAGTTCTCCCCAGTGAATGCACCACCTTATAATCCCAACAGTATGCATGGATTCCCCTTTTTCCACGTCCTTACCAATACTTAGTGTCTCTTGTCTTCTTAATGATAGCCATTCTTCTAGGTGTGGGGTGATATTTATTGTGGTTGTGATTTGCATTTTCCTGATGATTAGTAATGTCAGATACCTTTATATGTGCCTATTGGCAATTTGGGTGTCTTTGGAAAAATGTTTCTGGTGCCTCTGCCCATTTTTTAATTGAATTGTTACTGAGTTCTGCAGTTTCTTTATAATGTTTGGATATTAACCTCTCATATGATGTTTGCAAATATTTTGTCTTATTCCATATATTGCTTTTTCATTTTGTTCATTGTTTCTTTTGCTGTGCAGAAGCTTTAAATTTGATGTAGTCCCACTTTTTGATTTTCTTTTCATTTTTTGTGATTTTGTTGTCTTATCCAAAAAAAAAAAAAAAAAAAAACCTCACTAATACTGCTGCCAACAAACTTCTATTTTCTTAAAGGAGTTTTACCATATCAGGTCTTCTGTTTAAGTCTTTGATCCATTTTGAGTTAATTTTTGTGAGTGGTGTAAGATAATAGTGCAATCTCACATTCCTGCATGCCATTACCCAGTTTTCCCAGCACCATTTGTTAAAGAGACTGTCCTTTCCCCATTAAATACTCTTAGCTCCCTTATAAAATACTAATTGACTGTATATCCAGCAGCATAATTCTGGGCTCCCGGTTCTGTCCTAGTGGTCTATGCCTCTATTTTTATGCCACTATCATACTGTTTTAATTATAATGACTTGGCAGTATAGTTTGAAATCAGGAAGTGTGATGCCTCCAGTTTTGTTCTTCTCTCTCATGATTACTTTAGCTATTCAGCCCTTTGTGGTTCCATATTATATTAGGACTTTATCCTGTTTCTGTGAAAAATGCCATTGGGATTTTGATAGGGATTATGTTGAGTGTATAGATGGCTTTAAGTAGCATGGATATTTTAACAATATTAACTCTTCAGTCGATGAACACAAATGTCCTTCCATTTGTGTCTTCTTGGATTTCTTTCAACAAAGTCTTGTCATTTTCATTACATTTTATTGCTTAAATTTATTTCTAGATATTTTATTGCTTTAAATGCTATTGTTAATAAGATATTTTTTTCTTTTTCAGATGTTCTATTGTTAGTATTTAGAAATGCAACTGATTTCTGCATATTGATTTTTTTTTTTTATCCTGCAACTTCAATGAATTCATTGATTAGATCCAGTGATATTCAGTGAATTCATTGATTAGAACCAGTGATATTTCTTTTCAATATATAAACTCCTATCATCTGTTGGGGTACCTAGGTGGCTCAGTTGGTTACAAATCTGCCTTCAGCTCAGGTCATTATCCTAGGGTCCTGGGATGGAGACCCATGTCTAGCTCCCTGCTCAGTGGGAAGTCTGCTTCTCCCTCTTTCTCTCCCTCTCCCCTTCCTTATCCCTGCCCCCACCTGTGCATGCTCACTCTCTGTCAAATAAATAAAAATCCTTAAAGGATCATATCATCTGTTTATAACAGAAATTTTCATTCTTTTCTCATTTGGATGCCTTTTATCCGTCTATAGTATAGTTCAAGTCCATCATTTCCTTGTTATTTTCTGGCTGCGTTATCTATCCATTGTTGAAAGTGGGGTATTGAAGTCCCCTACTATTATTGTATTGATGCCTGTTTCTCTCTTCATACCAGTTAGTATTTGCTTAATGTATTTAGATGCTCCAACGTTGGATGCATATATATTTCTGATTAAGTCTTCTTGTTGGATTAAACCCTTTATCATTATGTAATGATCTTCCTTATCTCTTGTTTCTGTTTTTGACTGAAAATAATTTTGTCCAAGCATGGTGACTTCCACTTTTTTTTTGTTGCCTCTTATATGGAGTATCTTTTTCCATCCCTTCACTTTCAGTTATGTATGTCCTTAAAGCTGAAGTAGATCTCTTTTAGGCAGTATATGGTTGGGTCTTATTTTTTCGTTTTTTTAATTCATCCAGCTACTCTGCCTTTTGTTTGGTGAATTCAATCCATTTACATTTAGTTATTGATACATAGGGACTTAACTCTGTCATTTTATTAATGCTTTCTGGTTATTTTGTATTTTCATTGTTCCTGTTTCTGCTTACTTTTGTTAATTTGTTATTTTCCATGGTGGTATGCTCTGTTGCCTTTGTCTTTTGTGGAGCTAGGTTTTTGCTTTGTGGTTACCATAGGGCTTACATAAAACATAGACAAAACTGCCCATTTTAGGCTTGTAGTAACATATCTTTGTCTATAATAACTCTACCTTTTTACTCCTCCCTTTTATATTATCTATGCTATGATTTACCTCTTTTTATATTGTTTATTCATTAACAATTTACAATAGCTAGTTATTTTTACTACTCTTTTCTATTTACCTTCATACTATTGTTTGTTGGTTAACACACCATCCTAATAAAGAGTTATAATTTTCTAAATCTGACCATTTTTCACTTTTACCAGTGTGTTGTGTTCTTTCCTGTATTGCTGATTAGCATCTTTTTATTTCAGATTGAAGCAACTCCTTTCAGGCACATTTTTTTTTTTTAAGACTTTTTATTTATTTATTCATGATAGAGAGGCAGAGACACAGGCAGAGGGAGAAGCAGGCTCCACGACAGGAGCCCGAGGCGGAACTTGTTCCCGGGACTCCAGGATCGTGCCCTGTGCCAAAGGCAGGCGCTAAACAGCTGAGCCACCCAGGGATCCCCCTTTCAGGCACATCTAATGGTGATAATCTAATGGTGGTAAACTCAGTCAGCTCTTGTTTATCTAGAAAGGCCTCTATTTCTCCTTCATGTATAAAGGATAACTTTGCCAGAGAAGTATTCTTGGCTGGCAATTTTTATCTTTCAACACTTTGTACAGGTCAGGAGAGTGGAATGACATATTCAGTTTCTGCTGAGACTCCACTGATAGATTAATGGGGGTTCTTTTGTAGATTTTATTCTTTTTTTTCTTTGGCTACCATTAGGATTCTTTTATCTTTTATTGTTGACAGTTTCATTATAATGTGTCCTGGAAGTCTTTTTTTCATTGAAGTAATAGGGTGGTCTATTATTGGGAACTTCTACGTCCAAGTCTTTCCCCAGGTTTGAGAAGTTCTTAGCTATTATTTTTTCAAATAAATTCTGACCTCCTTCTCCCTCTCTTCTCCTTTTGGATTTCAGATTATTCTGATATTTGCCTTTTGTTGAAATCCAACAGCTCATGTAATATAAAACTATTTTCTTAAACAAAGGAACATTAGATACAAAGGTTAGGACAATGTTCTCTCTAAATGGAGTAAGTGGGCCTGAATCCAAGAGGAACACACAGAATTGTTCTCGGATTAGCAGTGACTTCTGTCTCTTAGTCTAGGTGGTGGGTACATAGCCTTTGGATTACCATCCTTTATAACATTCAGAAAATTCATAAGTAGCATTTTAAGGTATTCAATATTTAACACAAATCACAGTATGAAAATTGTATAGAGAATTCCATATGCAATACAATTAGAGTTATATAATCAAAAATATGTAAAGATTAAAGACAATATGCCAAAATGCTTTTTAAAAATGCACTTAAGGAATAAGACCAACTAGAAAATTTTCACTTAATCTATTTTTCTATATTTTATTACTTTTATTCAATAAGTAGCAATTATTTTTATAATTAAAATGATTGTTTTGGATCATTCTATGATGTCACTAAATCTAATATTTAAAAAACATTCTTTTTTCAAAACCTCAAAAAATTATGCACAAGAGTAAGAAATGAGTAGCACCTCTGCTCCTTCCCTATTGAGGATAAATGACTACTAGTATTCCATGAAATGTTGACCTTGAGAGTTGCTACTCCTCATGTGCCACAACCAACTCACTTGAGAAGTCTAATAGTTCATCTTTCATGATATCTCTTATAACCATTCCTCCTCTCATTCTTAATAAATCCTATTTAGGGTAATCAGGTTGCTCTTCTCTTTTACCTCCTTGAAATTATGCTGTGTTCCCTTATACAAATTCTTCTCAACTCTGAAAATTGTTTTATTCACTGACTCCAAAAGCATGCATGGCACCTCTCCACCCCAGTGTCTAAGCTATGTTTTTCCTACTAACTCTTCTCCACCTATCCATCCTTCCAGGACTAAACTCCAATTCTTAGACTACCAGGATTTTTCATCCTCAGAACTTCCATTTTTGGCCATTATTCTTTGCTGCTTTATGTTAAAAGTGCCGATACTTATTATAAGGTCTTTAAAATAGACTTGACTTTTAAGAGCAGTTTTAGGTTCAAGGCAAAATTGAGTTATTTTCATCTATTCCCTTTCCTCACACAAGTAGAGTCTCTCCCATTATGAACATTCCCCACTATAGTGGTGCATTTGTTATAATTGATGAACCTACATGAACACATCATCATCACTCACAGTCCATAGTTTACAGTTCACCCTTCGTGTTGTACATTCTATGGGTTTGGACAAATTTATAATGACATGTATCTACAATTATAGTATCATACAAAGCTACCCTAAAAATTCTGTGTGAGACTGATTCATCCTTTCCTCCCCATGGCCCTTGACATCCACCAGTCTTTTACTATCTCCATAGTTTTATGTTTTTCAGAATGTCATATAGTTGTAGTCACACAGTGTGTAGCCTTTTCACATGGCTTTTATCACTTGCAAAATGCAAGTTTCTTCCATGTCTTTTCATGGGTTGGTAGCTTATTTTTTTAGCTCTAAATAATATTTCATTATCCAGATGTACCAGTTTATTTACCCATTCACGTACTGAAGAATATCTTGGATGCGTTCAAGTTTTGGCAATTTATGAACAAAGCTGCTATAAACATTCATGTACATGTTTTTGTGTGGTCATAGTGTAACTCCTTTTGGATAAATACCAAGAAGTGTGATAACTGGAATATATGATAAAAGCATATTTAGTTTTGTAATAAGCTGCTAAACTATCTTCCAAATAGACTGTACCATGTTTGCATTTCCTCCAGCAGTTAGTTTATATTGCTCCACATGCTGGCCAAAATTTGGTGTCGCCAGAATTCTGGATTTCGACTATTCTAATAGGTGTGTAGTGGCATCCTATTGTGTTTCAATTTGCATTTCTCTAACGACCTATGATATGGAGCATCTTTTTACATGCTTACTTACCATCCATATAGCTTCTTCTTTGCCACTTTTAAAGTACTTCTTTGTACCTAATTTTGTCTGTCAATGTCTAAGCATTAAATTGCATCCATCCACCCACAATTCCCAGCCCAACTAACCCATAGGTGCCTGCCTTTCATGCTTTAGAATAGCATTTCTACACCCATCGGGGGATTTTTTTGATATTCTGAGGTTTCCTGTAAGATGTAATTCAATTCCAGGTTAGCCTTTCAGAGTCAGTTATACATCATTTGTTCTATTACTGGAAACAGAATGAATACAGGTATAGGGAATATAGCCTTGGCTGATCCAGGGAGTAAGGACCATAGAACAGCCCAAAGGATGGTGCAACAGAAAAAAAAAAAAAAAAGTGTGGGAGAATTAAAATTAGATTTCAGGATAAAATCTGAAATGTAGGATGCTGCAAATTAATGGCTTAAATACATCTGCTGTTCCTAAGTGACCCTGTGCCTGATAAAAAGCACCTCAGCATCCTCCTTTTACTGTTCTGCCACATGAGAAAGGTGGAGCTGAGGAATCATTTGCTGTCACACATGTCATTGTATCTGAAACAGCCTGGAGCTGTCAAGCTCTCCATCATGGTACTGCAGAGGGGTCACAGCTGTCTTTGTCCATTAGAAATAATTCTAGCCCCTGTTTGTAGTTTAGAATTTTTTTTTCGGTTTTTAATATAATATATAACCTTGTCAAATTGTTCTACATAAACCAAGCTGCTTTTTAAAATGTGGAAGACTAGAAGATAAATGGCTTTGCTAATCTGTCTACGTCTCTGTGTAACACACAAAGCATGCCTACTTCCTGTGAGGAAAAGTACTGGGCCCAAGTGCTCTGACTTCTGGAGGGTACTATGCCTCAATTGCTGCAGAAGGCATGCATTCTTACTGAAGCAGAGTCAGAAGAGGAAGGGTATCACACTAGGATCAGGTGTAAGAACCTGGTGTCCATTTTTGCATGCCCTCTAATTCTCACCAAAAGCACTGTTTATGAATTCATGAGATGGATTTACCAAGCAGAAGAAGGGGAATAGGTTAATGGAAACATAAAGTTGTCCTTTCTAACATTAGTCTCAAGTAATGTGTGTTTGCTTGCTAATACGAAGTTTAAGTCTCTCACATTCATTGTTTCCTTTATTCTTAACCATCCTGTGAAATAGATATTACATGTTTTCTTCTGCAAGTGAGAAAACAAACTTGCCTGGACTCTTGCATAATAGTTGGTGATGAAGGCAGATTCCACCCTCAGTCTGCTTCTCAATCCACTGCTGCTTACACTAGAGCATCCTGCCTTTCCATAGTTTGGATTCTTTCAATAATGAATGTAGATCTTCCAGGCATGAATTTATATAAACACTTTTATAGTATTGGGATGCCAACTTAGAGCAGCCAGTTCCATAAGATCATTTTTCACTGTGGAAAGCAGAACTTTTTAATCTTCCTCTTTCTTTTCCCTCCTCTCCCTTCATTCTGCCCCTCTTTTCCTTTATTTGTGGAGGATGCTAAAGTATTGCTCATAGGAGAACTTCCTATTTATAGCACTTCTCTATTTCTCTATCTGGAAACCAGTTTGTGCTCTACCTGTTTTTATGAATTTTGGTCACATCCTTTCTTGGGCTTTGGCTTTCCACTCCATTAAGGTTTTTAGTTAAGCATAGAACCTGCCCTCTTGCTCTAGTCCAGGCTAGACTTTGCTTAGGTAGAAGATACCTGTGTGATAGCTCATTCAGATTGGCCCTTCCACTTCAAGAAGCCTGGAGATCCCTCACCCCAGGCTCAACCCACACAGTACTTCTATTCACTTGCTCCTTCATTCATTCTCTTGCATTATTTAGGTGTATGTATGGCCATCCTCTGTTTAACTATATGCTTCACAAAGACAAAGGTAAAATTGTATTTCTTTCTGATTCTCTTTACAGTGTCTAACCCAGTGTCTAAAAAATAAAGCTAAAGAGCAAGCATTTGCAAAATGAAGAATTACATCTTTTTGGCATTTCAACTCCATTTTCCAGATATTTTCCAGTTTCAGGGTCTAGAGCTTTAGGGAGCCTACTGACTGCAGATTGCTGCTGTTTTACCCATAGGTATGAGTGTGATAGCCAGTTTACTTCTAAGCCCTTGGCAACAAGGTCTGGCATCTTATTGGTTACTATGGCCACATGACTTAGATAGGATCACACTTCTAGGATTTCCTCCCCAGAGTATGATTAGTAGGTCAAGTTTTTGATCTTTAACATATAATTACACAAATAAGGATTTTCTGAATTGTTGTCCCAAGCTTGTTCTCCCAGAAGTTTGTATCCTATTTATATTCTGATTTCCATGGCCTATGAGATCTTCCTACCATATATTGCAACATCCTGATGTTTCACTTTACCAATGGATTTAGTGTCTGATATAAACACGGACGTCATAAGTCATTCCCTTCTGTAAGTAATTTATCAAATTGATATCAACAAAGAAAAAATCTAGATTCCAGGTAACATCAGGGTTCAGTACGTTACTGAATCCAGTAACG
Source organism: Canis aureus (assembly GCF_053574225.1). Lineage (NCBI taxonomy): Eukaryota > Metazoa > Chordata > Mammalia > Carnivora > Canidae > Canis > Canis aureus. The sequence goes on along the minus strand of NC_135642.1, from coordinate 17,404,681 downwards.
TACTGATTCTTCCTTTCCATTTACCTGAGACCTAGGAAGATGGGTTTGCTCTGACCTCTCAGGAAACAGTAACTCAACCTCTAATTATATCCACATACAGCATGCCTATCATTTTATCTTCACATTAATTAAAGACAATTCTAGTTTTGTCTTGAGTAAAAATAGTCCTATTGGCTTAGATTTATAGAAATTTCTCAACTACTCATGTCCAAATCTTCATGATATAGAATGTTGTATCTGATAATGTTAGTGCTATTTTTGACAGATGTTCAATATGTGATAATGATCTGCTTTGACTAATTCAGCCAAATCAACAGCTTTAGAATCCAAAGGCCAGTTTGGGAGCACTGCCAATATCTATTCCAAGGGATTTTAACAATATAAATCCTCAAATAAGAGAAAGAGAAATATGAATCACCAGGCGATTTCCAGAAAACTGAGTAGAGTGTAGCTCCAAAAAAAAAAAAAAAAAAATTCAAGGAAAAAAAGCAAAATAAAAATATGGCCAGTATAATAGTTCGTAGGTTCAATATTTACCAGTTTGTGTACCATCTGAGCTATTTCCTTTAATCAACCATGCACATGGCACTTTTATTCTCAGGGGACATTATCGCCATGACAACTTTATCAGACTAAACACTGAAACACAGCTCTTGGAGTGATCTCAATTTGGGTATGGTTTAGAATATTATTTATGTAATTCTTTTATCAACATACTTGGTGTGCCAAACAGAGATGAGAAAAAATTTTAAATGACTATTAAAATCACAATAAAAAATGTAAAAACTTTACAAAGAGAAAAGGAATAAGCCATTAGGCAGAAAAATGGGCAATCAAAGGAGCTATTGCGCTTGGCAGATGGAAAAGCAGCAGGTGCCATGGTGTGATGGGACCTTGCTTCCCATCATGCATGCTCTACAATGATGCAGGCTGACAGGGAAGGGAATTAATGTGTCGGAGCAGGTACTGTCTGTCCATTAGCTGATTCCCAGTACGTCCTCACAGACTGCTACCCGTGGCTCTTTGATAAAATGGTTTACAATATACAGCTCTGAAAGTTGTATGGGGAAGGACGGCTGTGAGTGACCCTCCCTGCAATGCCTCAGCTTAACAGAATGTGAGTGACCAAGTAAACATTTCTCCACCCCAAACTGGGATTAGCAATTTCAGCCCATGAATAAATTATCCGAGTACAGATGCTATGAATACATCAAGGTGACCAAGGGCCACAGCCTCTCAGTGTGGGGGATGGAAGAGGACACTGATGAAGGGAATTCTCAAGGTAACAAATTAGCTCTCAAACAAATGAGTCTCAGGAAGGCTATAGGATATGCTCAGCTCTCTGCTTTCAGAGGGAAAAAAAAAGCAAATTATAAGGAGTCCACCTGAATTGGTGGGTCAGCTTAGACAGAGCATATTAGGCATGTAAACACTGCTGTGCTGGAGCTTCATCATGTCTCAGGCTATTTCCTTCTGTCTTCCTTCCTTTTCCTTTTCCCTTTCAAGCCTGAGATTGTTTCAAACCTGTAACACAGTCACCTGTGAAATTTCAAAATAAGAATGAAATAGAAGAACGTTTAAAATAAAATGTGTACAATTGATAAGATTAGCTGTTTCCAGATCTTTGTCCAGTAAACTAATTGAATTGCCAAATTGTTTATTAGCCTTGGCTGTTAAAACAACTAGATTAACAAAGGGTAGACCCTTATTATTGTTTTCTGTCCATCTCCATGACTGACTTACTGACTTGGAAAGCCAAGCATGACTAGGCTACTCATTATGTGTAGTCATCAAAGGAAGGAGGAGTGTGGACTGGCATATATATATATATATATATATATATATATATACACACACACACACACACACACTGTAGAAATTATGTAAACATCGGAGAAACATTAACAATCTAGGGATTGAATTCTAGTCTTCCTCATCTCCTAGTCTAAGTAAAGGGCACATTAGTCTATCTCAAAACATCCTGTATTTTTTTCTGCATACATGTCCTATTGCTATTAATAACTTTCATTTAATGTCTGTCAAACCTCACTAGATTTTAAGTGACATGAGGAAAGAAACTGGATATATCTTGCCTCGGCACCCAGCAAAATACTAGTTACAAAATGCTAGTCACATGGTAGAAACTCCATAAATATTTGTGGGGGGGAAAGGAGATACTAATGTAGAAAGAAGGAAGGAGACCAAGAGAAGATCCAAAAGATGAGAAATAATCTTCGTCACCTTTCTTATATCTTCTTTAGAAGTCTCTCTAAGGCCTTAGATGCTAAACAAACGTTTCATTAAATAAAAAGAACAAGGAGGAAGAGTGAGAAGACTATATCTATGTTGACAATGACAGGATGGACATCATTAAATGGTGTCCAAGGACATTTATAGGCAGATGTACACATCCTTGGTCTTGAAATTCATCTTATAAAGAAACTGTGGAAGTGAAAATATTTCAGCCAGACTAGAGTAAGTTTTAGCCTCTGCAGATGTCAACCTAGAGAACTTAAAATTAACTATGAATGTCTTTGGTTCTTACCCCAGATATCGGGAGTGAGGATCTGTATTTGGTAGTGGAATATGTTTAACCTGGATCAGATCATTGTTATTTACATCCCTCTTTAAATTATGAGCATACTGACTATGCAAGATTATACAAGGTGGTGATGACACACTTTTAACGTGAAGATAGGCAATGATTCCTGTGGGATTTATGATAATAATAACACCTAAGGTGCACAGCATAGCACTTAATAGTTACCAAAATTATTTAACATTATTCAACCCTTAACATGATCGATTAATCTTATTATTTAACCCTTCTGAAAGATTATTCCAAAATGAACTAACAATTGCTAAGAAAGAGACTCAAAATAGGGTCTGGAAGGTATTAAAGAAGCAGGACTCCTATTTCCCTTCTGCTTCAACTCTCAGAACAGGGAGAAGTTTTGACTTTTGCCAGTTGCAACTAACTACCTGCTAGCACAAAGCCTTTTACTTTGGACTAAAAAATAGAGATAAGGTAATAATTGTTAGCTAAATAGCCAATCTTGTATTAGTTTAACCCTGCAAGCCCCAATCATAATTGTTTTAAACCAACCTTTGTAACCTTGTGGCTTTTGTCTCTATAAACTTGCACTCCCCAGTCGTAATTCAGAGCCCACTTTTGATTTCAGACAACTCTGGGTCACCGGGATTGCAATCTCTAAAATCTCAAACACTTTTGGTTGCTTTACAACTTTGTTGTCTCCTTGGTTAGCACCCTTAACAGGATTAATTTACCCTGTTATTTAATCCTTAATAGAACAATTAATTATGGGAATAAAGATTTATCAACCATTTAACATTGGTAAAGTTATTTCTCTATCCCCTAGTGTTTTCTTCTAAGATGATCATAAAAGGTTGATCAAAGATTATATAGGACAACACATGGAAAATACTATCTTCAATAAGTACTAATCATTATTAATGTCCTTATTATTTAGAACACAGACATCACCAACTAGAGTTTACAGATCATTAAAAAAAAAAAAAAAATCTCCAAAATTTAAGTGAGTTCATTGCCTATGAAGTGGTAGTCCCAGTACTTTCGAATTCTGAAATCGTGATACTTTGTACTATGCCAATTTTATTCTGAGCTACAGTTGACTTTAAGGCCTTACTTTGAGGATGTGTGGCCCCTCTGAGTTATCCCTCATTACAGGACCTGAGGGACAGTGACTTGGTGTGGAGCCAAGGCATTGAGGCAACAGGAACAGGGGCGGGGGAATACCAGGCCTGCTGAAGAGGTCACTGGATACCAGCTGTTACCCAAAGCCTCCAGAGAGCCTGACACTTTGGCTTTCCTTCATTTTAGTTCCTGTCAATTTCAAAAGAGACAAGTTTCTAGGCCTGAAATTGATGTGTTTGTGTGACTATTCCAGGCTGCTGAAATTGACAGAGTCTGAAACTGATGAAAGTAACCAATTTGTCAATTTCAGCAAAGAGACTGCTTTGAAGGCAGAGATTGACTAAGTCTGTACCTTTTTCTGCCTGATTAGAAAATTTAATTTCCCCCCCACTTTAAAATTTTGTTTACTCTCAGAAGATATTTTGGACTGTCCTCTAGGTACAACTTGAATTGGCCTGACAGTTTAAACAGATGGTCAATTTTACCAAAATTCAATCTAGTATATTATTTAGCAGAATGTTGTTTCCCATTGTACTGACTGATCAATTTATTCATAATGCTTTAAAAAGTCATAAATTGTGGAATCGCTTGAAACTCTGATGCTGGTGAGTTTCAATGTATCTCATGAAAACCACATAGCTTGTACTGATTTTCCAGTCACACGATCATCTCAGTCCAGACATCCTTACTGCATCTGTCAACTGTCTAGTTTTGATAAATTTTGGCTGATTAAATTAAAATGGTTTATAGAGGCTTAAAAATATACTAGGGAAAGCTTTGGAATTAACAGAACTGGAATCCAGTACTTCTATCAGTTCTGTAAACTTGTCCAAGTTATCAGCTTTTATTCTTAGCCTTTGACCCTATAATAGGAGATTAAACTACAGCAGCATTTTCTAAAATGTGCTCTTTAGAAAAGGATACTTTCACAGAACATTAATAGATCTAACAAAAAATGCATGATTAAATAAATAACTTAGAAAAACATTAAATATGTTTATTGACAGCAGGATTTCCCAGAGTCTTTTTATCATCTCAACATGTTAACAAATATGAATGTCAGGCACAAACCCTGGTGTATAATAAAATTAACTCTACTTTAGACCCCATTCTGCCAAATTGATAAGACTCTTCAGTCATGTTTGGACACTTGATTCTGAAATCTCCAGGGGCAGAAGATATGGGTAGTCTGTCTTGTCCTAAGTCCTTAATCCACAAAGTTTGCTCCTGGGATTGTCTACATTAGGGATGTAATGGGAAAGTTAGAAAATATTTCAGGTTTTTCAGGCCATTCAGATTCTTATAACAACTCAACTTTGCTACTACCAGTTTTGCTATTACAGTGCAAAAGTAACCAAAATGATATATAACCTGTACATTTTTTCTTTTTTTAACATTTAAAATGTAAAATCCAAATTTAGCTTGTGGGCTATGCAAAGAACAAATGGTAGGCTGGATTTGGCTTTCAGCCTGTGGTTTGCCATCCTCTGGTCAAACTGGCTCCTTGATACTTCTGTGCCATGCTTGTATCACAGGAACTTGCAAGATTGTGTATGGTCCCATCTGCCTAGACATAAACCATTCCCTCCTGGGGTCTTAGCATCACAACATCATCTGTGTTCAGGAAACAGGCAGAAGTTCTTTCTTCCAAGACCTCCAGATCCCTCTGAATATGTCCAAAGATATTGCCATCTTTCACCACCTTTTCAAGTCCCAAGGAGTTTATAAAGAAATCAGTCTCCTTTTGCATTTTGACAAAATTCCAAACTTCCCTCCCTCTCTGGGTGATTTGTGCTTTCCAAACTTCATGGCCCTCCTGAGGCAGTGAGGACAGGTCCCGATTCAATGTGATAAATGCAAAGCTACAGGAAAGGAAAAAAGTATTTAAATCTCTCAAAATGCCATCCTTATCACATATGTATTATGAATACCCCAAAAGCCATGCAACATTTTCCAAATGGCTTTGACTATGAAATGCTTTTTTAGGACATCTTATGGAAGAATTTTCCAGTGGCTGCACTTTGAGAAACAACAGCCTAGAAGTTATTTAAAGTCCCTTATAAGTAAACTGCTCTAATGAGGACCCAGTACCCTACAAGAACTAAGAAACATAGTGTAAATCTGGGTTGATGTTACTGTAAATTTGGGAACTGTATCTTATCCCCAGACTTTTCTATTCCTACTCTAATCCAAAATTTTCTCATGTATAATAACTTTTGCATATTTAGGATATGTTTCTTGGTGGAGCAGGTATCAAGAGGTTCCTAGTTATGACTCTCCTACTGCTTTTTATATATTACATTACAGTTGGATGGTTGGCTATATATACAGAGATGGATGATGAAGAAACTGGTTATCCCCACTTTAACTCCTTTTGTCTTCAGCCTCTTTTGCAAACCTCTGTTTGAAATGACACAATGGTCAAATCTTGTGAAGAATTACCTCCAACTAGATATTTTATATAATGTGGCTTCCTTATAAACTATTAATCTGTGTGCAGAAGAATGCCCTTAGAATACATGGTCCCTGGACTTTTAGATGATAAAAACAAAAGAAATATAGAAGCAACTTAATTCTTGAAATGAGTTGCTCAGTTCCTCTGACATGATCCCATCCACTTGTTACTGAACTGGGCCCTTGGACTCTCTAAGCAATACAAATTGACAAGTGGCCAATGAGAGTTTCAGGCAAGGCTTTTTTGGGACTTACACTAGAACACAAGAAAGATAGCACAAAGGAAAGAATCCTCTGGCTGATTCCCTGAGAAGAGGTAATGGAGAGTTTTTTAAAGGAACTTAAGTGGGGAAAGAGTGACCTCTAAGCATATAGAGGCAGAAATTTATTAGCACCTGCACAGTTGAAAGTCATGCTTCTTCATGTGTCACTAGTTTAATTAACATGTTAAATCTCCACCCCTGGGTGTGACTTTTAGTATTATAATGAGGGAGTGCAAGATCAGCACTGGGCTCCATCTTGATGCAGACTGGTTTCGTCTGGTCTTTGCCAATCTTTGTAGTAAACATCCTCCTTTCAGCAAGCACCATCCCTCTGTATTCCTGCAAGATCTACTACTTAAGAGCCATAGTTTTAGCTTTTTTTTTTTTTCTTCCCTTAGAGGCAGCCAAAGGATGTTGGGCTTCACAATCAGGGTTGAGGGAATCTGAATCCATTCTCTGCTCTGTCTCACTCTGATCACTGTCTTCTCTCCTGGCTGTGTCCCCACTTCATACCACCTATAGTTAAAATAAAGCATCTGTGGCTCTCTACGTATAGAACTCTCCACATGGAGCAACTTTAACTTTGTGTAGCTGACTCCAAATGTAGACTTCTTGTTCTCAACTCCCAGTATCTGGTGTATTGATTGATGGAGTCACTTATCCATTAACTCATTCAACATCTACTGAGTGCCTATGAAGTGTTATAGGGTGCACAGTGGTGAACAAAAAAGACATGGCCCCCACCTCCATGAACCGGAATACTTAATTGGAGAGAGATACTCCACAAATAAGTGAACAAAAATATAGTTCAAATCAAATAGCCTCTGTACATAGGGAAACCAGCCATCCTGGTTTGGCTAAAACTGTCCTAGCACTGAAGGACCCTCATCCCAAGAAACCTCTGATTCCTGGGCAAACAAGGATGGTTGATAATCCTGCAGCGGTAAAATCCAAGTGTTATCAAAGAGAATAACACGATGAATATGCTTTATATTGCATGGCCTAGAAACCTCTTTATCATTAGAGCTGAGAACTGAAAGATAAGCAAAAAAAAAAAAAAAAAAAAACCCAACAAAAGAAGCCCAGCCATATGCAGAGAGAAAGGAAGGGGTAGTCCAGGCAAAAGAAATTTTTTGTTTTGAAAGAGATTGAGACAGTCAGGAAATAGAAGGGGAAAAAAAAAAAAAAACTTTTAATCAAGGCATGTTAGAAAAGGTAAACAGCAGGCTAGGATAACTGGAGACGCAGGAGTGAGAGGCAGGAATGATTCATATCATAGGCCATAGTAAGAAGTTTGAGTCCTATTCTAAATGCAGTCGAACACCACTGTCAGATTTAAAAAGAAAACTTTCTAAATATTGAGACCCTATTTTGTGCGCCATCGTACAAAAGCTTTTTTTTTTTTTTTTTTTTTTCCCCAAGACCTACATCACCTGTCAGGTAAGATCATCCTTGATGTAACCAACTGTCATACAGGGGAATGAGCACTAAAGCAGGGGAAGTCAGTACTAGAGAGACAGGAAGGGAAGTTCAGAAATAAGGTAAAAGCTTAACCTGTTCTTTCTACCTCAGGAATCTCAGGCTTTCCCTCCCACCTTCTGCTTCAGATCCTCCAAGACTCCTTTGGTTTCTCCACTTTTGTATGCCATTATTTCATAGTGCCATGTGTCTGCTCGATCTGGGGCCTTATAGACTGGGTGATGGGCCAGGGCTCAGAGGATAATCTCTCTGGAGTTAATTTGGGATTCTTCTCAAATACTGCCCCTTGGTTGGCTTCCCTTGACTTCACATACTGCAGCCAGGGCAGTAGGAGACCTCCTTTCTACACATCCTAGGACTGCATCCAGGACCACAGGCCATGTTTCTCTGGGACGAGAAAGACACTTTAAGGCAGGGACTCTCAAAGGATCCGTGCCTCCGGGGCAGGTACAGTCACAGCCCATCCACCTGTTGATGTTTGAAACTTTAAAGAAAGTACAATAGCCCCTCACAAAAATGTAAAAGAAATACCACATGTTTTGATTTCTGGCCAAGGTCTCGTGCAGGAATGGGGCATTTCATCAGCTTGCATTAGCAACTCTGGTAACGAGAATGGAGTTATTGACAGACACTTCCATTCCATGATTGAATACTCCATCATAATGAGGGGGAATGTGTTAACTGCTGTGTTGTTAGGACAGTAAAATCAAAATTTTTCGTTTGTCCCTCATGAAAAATACTCTCATTTGAATGTCCTGAGATTGTTCCCAATCAAGTTCAAGGATCAGACTGGTCTACATATTTGCCTTTGGTTAATATGATAATGAGACTTCAACTGCACACCAAATAATTGTATTTATTAAAATGTATGATTGTGCATTAGAGTTCAGTAGTATTCAGGAGGTCTTGAAGCTTATAGCCTCAACCTCACCTTCTTCTATACATTTTACTTTTAGAAACTGCTATTTAAATGCAGATGGCTGTATAAATTTCCACTTCTGACCTGAAGCTTTTCCAGCAATATATGCTATGATTAATTGGCACTTCAGACCTCCTCCCCCACCTCCAGGGAATTATCTGTTGTGTAGTCTATGGGATAGAATGATAGGCTTCTCTCTAACAGTATATATTCTCTCTGCAGCTCTCAAAGACTAGCATCCAGCAGCAGTGGTGAGCATTTAATCTTGATCCTCAATCACAGCTTGTTGTAAAGTTACATCCAATAGCCAGCCAAGCACTCAGTTGGTGGAGGCCACTTTCTCTGAGTTCAGCATTTCTCCGTTGCTTTCTTTCCCTTTTATTATTAAAGACCAAGCTCAGAATACCTGACTATGTTCATCACTGCTGAGTGTTGACAAGCCACAAACACTGCCACTGACAGTAGTTAAAAATGCAGCTGGGTTAATGCTGACATATTGCTATCTTTTGAGAGCCAGTTGATGTGTGTTCATTTATAATCTAATTGCATGTCCACTTTTAAAAATCAGCTCCCAGTGTGGAATGGATAAAAATACAATTACCAAATGATATGTGTAATCATTCAGTGCTGTTAGTCCCAAAAGGTGATATTGCAGTGACATTGAGAAAATTAGATCTATTCTTCATACAATTATATGGCTACACTTTCACTCTAATGCCATTCTAATTGGAAAGGAGCATTGAAATGTGAAACTGGGTGCGTTTCACTCTCTAATTATCACTGAGTAACTCATTCTTAAGATAGGTTTCTGGAAAAGACAGTTGCCAGAATGCTTTGATAGTCCCAAATGTTCATCGTTGCTTTTTACATCAGGTAAAACTTGTTTTCCTCCTATAACATTTAGATTGCCACTGACAGCTTGCTAGAAATAAAGATTTGGGTGATTGCCTATATTTTTTTTAGTCCATTTCTGTTTTTGAAAAGAAAAATTCTACATGGATATACTCCTCCTACTTCTACTTTCAAATGGGCCTTCAGAATTGAGCATTGCTCGCTATTTTACAGGGTGACTGGCAGGCTCAAATTTCACAGAAGCATAAATCATTTTGTAAACTATTGGTTATATACAAACACAAGCTAATACTGCTGTAATTATTGCTGCTGTTGTTGTTAGTAGTAATTGCATTAGTACTGTCTGTTCATAGGGGCCAGGACTTGACTTAAGTTAGTTGACTTTGTGGCCACTGCCCATAGAAATTATGAAGTCAGACTAATATCTCTGTCTGTAATTCATTTGGATCCCTGCGGAACAAGTCAGTAGTCTCTGGAAAATGAGCATTTACTAGATTTTCCTCTGTTCTCTCTTTTTGGAGTAATGGATTTATAGGACAAATAGTACAACCAAAGTGACATCATACCCTACCAATTATTCCATTAGACTATAAACACTAAGAAGGTAATAATTGAATAAATAGCTTCAGACCAAACAAATAAACTCCTCTATTTTAAATTTCTTTATTCTTTATGAGCATATATTTCTTTAGGTCATTGAGCATAGTTATAATAACTCTTTAAAATTCAGGTCTATGAATTTCTCTTCTAGGTTATTAGTTATCATGGTATAAATCTCCATTGTTTTTCTTTTCCCATGAGAACGGATCAGATTTTCCAGGTTTTAAAATTTTGGAATGTATTCTAGATATTGTGAGTGCTGTTGTGGAGCTGAATTGTTATGCTCCTGCAAAGAGTATTGATTTTTTGTTGTTGTTGTTTCTGTAGACAATTCGACTTGCATCAGATGGAAAACTTTCTTGGGACCCAACTCAAATATCACTTGTTTATTGGTAGCTGGGATGCTTGCAGCCTGCCCTGTGCCTGTATGGTGCAGGGGCAGTTAGAGATTCCCACTTCACCCTTTATCCTTTTTTACTAGCTATGGTTGGTTCTTCATGCCAGAAAGACTAAGGATTTCTATAGGAGTTTTAGCTGCCTCATTTGTTGACTGCATCCTGTTCTTGAGCTAAAAGAAGTAAAAAAAAAAAAAAAAAAAAGGGGGGGGAAACTCTTGCAATAGAATTTCCTTCATCCAAAAGTCAATGTCTCTTCAGAATATGCCTAAATTTTATTACCTCTCAGAGCCTTGTGGTTCCCAGAATTCATAGTTGTTGGTTTTTTTGTCTGTGAGAGGGTTTCTTTTAAATTCTATAGGATTATAAGTAGGTTCAAAGAAGTAATATGACTTCTCTAGGACTACAGAGCTTGTTTTAAATCTCTAGTCTTGACCATACAAAAAGCATAGTCATGTAGACATTCTCTTTCTTGATTCTAATCCAGGATTTCTTTTATCCCAGATTATTCTCCTCCTGGTCAATGTAACCCACTATAAGTGGCCTCTCTCAGTTTAGGAATACACTAGAATAAGGTTTAGAGATGCCCTGATGGGGTCTAGTTGCATTAAAGTTACTTCCATTTGTTACTGAAGCTTAATTCAAAGTTTTTTTTTTTTTTCCAGTAACTACAACAGTAGTTCCAGACACTCAACCAATAATTAGGGACCACCTTGGATGAAGAGATGGTAAAATTAGGTGATAACCCCTAAGAAAAAACAGCAACAAAAACAAGGCTTATGTTCACTTCATTTTTTTTTTTTTTTTTGTATTGGACTATAGAATCCAGAAGTCTAGAAATCACTATCATCATAGGGAGTCATTTCACAGGCTTGATTTCCTCTTAATAAATTGAAATGTATTAAATCATCTCTCTGCGCTCTTGTGGCCCAATGATTTCATTTTCACAGAGACACTGATTATCATTTAGATTGTCAATATCCATTCAGATTGCAGGTCTGGAAAATTAAGACTAAAGAAAAGAGACAGTAGAACTGAAAGTTTGTGAATCCATTGAAAGGTATACTGAACTTTTGGGATAACATGAAAAACCAACTCCTTACTTTTCTCCTGTTTCAAAATGCTTTGGGGCTGTTGTGCAGATTCAGTCATAATCCCCTTTTTAACCTTTGGCTTTCTAGAAATAAATTTCCCTGATTCTGGGATTTTTTGATTCATTACATGGGGATTTAGGCATGTACTTTTCATAAGAACATAGTTCCTTGGCTCTTCCTTTTTTGGCTGCTTTCTTGCATACTCTGAGCATCTGGTTATCATGTAAACATCAGTTATTGGATTGAAAGAACTAAGCTATGTTGATGAAAGAATAAAACCTACACCAAACCCTAGTATTCTGACCACTCTACAGCTTATAACCATGTACTTAGAGAAACACAGTAAATACAATGGCATGCCCTAGAACTTGGAAACAGTGTTATCCCTTTGACTGTCAAGCTAGAAGTTCAACACTCAGTGGATGAGCCAAGCTATTCTCAGGAGAACAAAACTAGGGCATATTCTCCAAAAGATATAATTTTGTGAAACAAATCTAGCATTATAGTAAACACTATTAAGTTTTTATTTAAATTCTTTAATTAAGGGCACCTGGGTGGCTCAATTGGTTAAGCATCTGCCTTCAACTCAGGTCATGATCCCAGGGTCCTGGAATGAAGCCTCACTTCAGGCTCCTTGCTTAGCAGAAAACTTGCTTCTCCTTCTCCCTCTGCCTCTTCTCCCTGTTCATGTTCGTTCTCTCCCTCTCTCTCTCTCTCTCTGTCTGTCTCTCTCTCCCTCTGCCCCTCCCTCTCAAATAAATCAACAAAATCTTTTAAAAAATAAATGTGCTACTTAGCATACAGTATAATACTAGTTTCAGTTGTACAATATAGTGATTCAACGCTTCTGTATAATACCAGGTGTTCATTACAAGTGCCCTCCTTAATCCCATCACCTATTTCACCCATCCCTCTACTCACCTCCCCTTAGGTAACCATCAGTTTGTCTCTTGGTTTGCCTTTTTTTTTTTTTTTTTTTTTTTTTACCTATGATTGTTTGCTCAGCAGCAAAACCAGGAATCAGATCTCAATTTGTCTACTTCTTAGCCCATACATACACATTTCCTGGTTATTACAAGGACACTCAGAAAGCTATAACCAGGGCAGCCCTGGTGACCCAGTGGTTTAGCGCCACCTTCAGCCCAGGGCCTGATCCTGGAGACCCGGGATCCGGATCGAGTCCCACATTGGGCTCCCTGCATGGAGCCTGCTTCTCCCTCTGCCTGTGTTTCTGCCATTCTCTCTCTCTCTCTCTCTCTCTCTCTCTCTCTCTCTCTCTGTCTCTCATGAATAAATAAATAAAATCTTAAAGAAAAAAAAAAAAAAGCTATAACCACAAATGGCCCCAAAAGGAAACTAACACCAGGGAGTGGTTTCTATGAATCCAGAAAAAGAAGAGTTAAGTGGACCAGTGAGTTTACCAGGCTTTTTAAAAGTCTTGATGTCATTCAGTTTTACTCCATCTTTTTTTTTGCACATTCTTTGCAGTTCAACTCTGAGACAGTAATCTAGATGCCAAGGCTTCCTCCACTTCATAGATAAAACTAGAACAATGTGTCCTTTGCATTCTTGCTTTGCTTGTGGATATTAGTCTTCTCCCTATAATGTCTTTGAGCCTTGGAGTCTATTTCCAACGTTTTTATCTCAGGTATGGCATTTTTCCAATTGCTCATTTGGAAATGATGCCAGACTCTGCCCCTTTTGTCTTAACCTGAGCTGCAGTTCAGTTACCCTTCTGACAGAATGGGCTCCAATCCCTGGAGAAAACAACCTAGCCTGACCAGCCCCTGGGGCTAAATCCACAGTATCACATCCATGGTGTCAGACTAATCTTCCTTAAACATCAATCTCATCTTCACCTCTAGGCCTGTCTCCTCATTTGTAAAACAAGATGTAGGAACTAGATGATCTCAAAGATCACTTTTTGCTCTAAAACTATATAAATTATTCTCATGTATAAGTGTGCATCTTATTCTGATATTCTCTAGAGAGTAGAGTGAGACACCAAACTGTTCTTTTAGCATGCTTTCTTTGCAGAAAAGTTACAGAAATCAGGCACTGTTCACTCAAGGTGTCAGTTATTAAAATCTGTCACAATACAATTTGAATATAGACTATTTAATCACAGAAGTACTTTTAAGTGACCTTGTCATCTCCACTCTATTTGATTTAAGCTATAATTTACATCCTTTGTACAAAAAAAAGGTTTTTTTCTGAAGAGGTTTCCTGAGCTTAGTGGACCCATGGGAAATGTAGAATTCCTTGTGAGATGCAAACATTGTTTCTTTTACCACTATTCAATTTTGTTTCAATTTTTAAGGTACTGTAGTAACAGAATGCCCCAGAAATCTTGCTGTCATTATGAAAGTAGCATTTTATTTCAGGGAGTAATAGCTGTAGGAAGACAATTTCAAAAGGATGATGTGAAAATCCGATATCGAAGTTTTACAGAAGCTGTCTATCCTTTCTTGGAAGTCAGGTAATCCTACATTGTCAGCTACCTTCAGCTGAGGATGTTCTGGGAATTATGCACCGTTAGATAGGGCTACACTTCAATTTGGCATAATTTACCAGGAGCTGGTTCACACATCTTAAGTACCTAAATTTTTACAAATTTATTTTATACTAGTATTAAGATTCCTCTTTGAGTTAGATTATTATATATGTTTCAGTTATAGCAGGGACCAAATATCAGCTAGTCTTATTCTTCTGTCTATATAGTTGACATACTCAGCCCTAATACATATATATATGCACATGTATAACATTAACAATGTAAATAATCATTTTTAATCACTTGATATAAGCCATTTCCCCAAACAGATTTGCTGAAAGTCCCTTCACACATAATTCAATTAGTAAACTTAGTTTTAAGTATCGATCTACCCTCTGGAGTGTGCATCACAAGCTAAATTTTAAGAGACCTGTGGTACTGGTACTCAAGATAGAACTTACGAAAAAATACATAGATAATCTGGCTTGAAGAACAGCTAATAATTGAGTCCATCTTTAAAATTTGTTCTCTCCTAAAACTAACAGATGCTGTCTTCATGTTCGGCTGAATGCAATGTTCAGGTTTATTTCATTAGTTTTCCTACTTCTGTTAAATTTTTTTTTTTTCTACCATAGTTCTTCATCTCATCCTGTCCTCTTACCTATCAGTGCTCTTTGTTTACTTACCCTTTAGCTTATTATAATCCTATTTGAACTAAAATCCCAGGTATTTTTTTTTAATTTCCCTGGCCAAAAGGAAGAGTCCACCTATGAGTTCTTTCATACTTTTTTTTTTTTTTTTTTTTTTTTTTTTTTTTTTTGGCGGGGGGCGGGAATTTACCACTTCCTGGTGGTTTAGCTACTTATGTCATGTTTTGATATTTTCTCTCACTGGACTATAAACTCCTTCAGGAGAGTACCTCTTTATATCCCCCACAGCACAATGCTTGTGTTTTTGAGACTACCTAGAGAAATTAATGTGTATGCAGGGGAAATTGGGGGGTTAAGCTTAAGCTTTTAAAGTTTATTTTTAAAGTTTATCTTTAGTATGGTTGACATATGTATCCACATCAGCCAATCCTATCAGGCATCAATGAATCATACCAGATGCTGAACTCCAAGGTCTTAAAAAAAAAAATTTGTTATTTAGCCACTGAGCAAATAAGGATAACTTTGTGACTCAAATGAGTACATATCTGCTATCAGATTAAATCTTCTAGCAGTCCCCTTTCTTTCTTTGCCCAAACCCATTCAACCTGATTTCCAATGGTCCATTTCCTTCCAGTTGTGACATCAGAAGTGGCATTTTACTTCATTCAAACTGGTTTATTTAATCTAAGATGCATACATGTCAAGCAGGGATCATTCGTGCTAAGAAATAATCTTGCTACTATTAGAAATTCAAATATTGCTGTGGTCAAGTTTTTCATATAAGCACTTGGTTACTTTCGTTTATTTTTCTCTGGTGCACATTTCTAATAAATCTAGATTTCTATTTTCTCATTTCCAAGACTTGATAATCTCAAATAAGGCATGAAAAAAATTCCCAAAGACCATGGTACATAGTGCGTGTTTAGTAATATGTACTGATTAATTTATGCATCACACACTTGTAACAAAAATAGAATGAGTTCAAGGGTGCCTGGGTGGCTTAGTTAATTGAGAGTCCAGCTCTTGATTTCAGCTCAGGTTGTTATCTCAGGATTGTGAGATTGAGCCCTGTATAGGGCTCCATACTTAGTGGGGAGACTGCTTGAGATTCTTTCTCCCTCTACCCCTCCCACTGCTTGTATGCTCTAAAATAAATCTTTGAAAAAACATGAGTTAATAATTTCAAAGACCTTACAGTCTATAAGAGAAATATAAGTAAATAATGCACATTGGTAATAACAATCCTATAAAAAGACAAAACTACTTCTTAAGGCTTTGTCAAAGAATAATTGACATAGAAACTGCACATATTTGTGTAAGTTTTGACAAATGCATATCCCCTTAAAATTATCACCACAATGAAGATGCCACCTCCATATGCCCAAAAGTTTCATCTGTCCTGCCTCTTTATAAGCCTTTCTTCCCATGCTTTCAAACCCTACCCCAAATCTACAGGCAGCCAATGATTTGATTTCTACCATTATAGTTATTTACCATTTTCCAAAATTTTATATAAATGCAATTATATAGTAGTTTACTTGCATCTTTCAGTAAGCATAATTATTTTGGGTTTCAACCATGTTGTACCATATGTCAGTTCGTTTCTTTTTATTAATAAAATTTCATTGTATGAATATATCTCAATTATCGACTTGTTGATGGACATTTGGGTTATTTCCAGATTTTGGCTATTACAAAAAAAGCTATGAGCACTTAAGAACAAGTTTTTGTACGAAAATATGCTTTCATTTCTCATAGGTAAATGACTAGAAATAGAATGCCTGAGTCTATAAGATTGATTTCTTAAGGAACTGCTGCATTCTTTTCCAGAATGTCGGTACCATTTTACAGTCCCAATATAAAAGATTTTCAGTTGCTCTGGTTTATCAGTGTTTCTTTTTTTTTTTTAATATTTATTTATTTATTCCATGATAGACGTAGAGAAAGAGAGAGAAGCAGAGACACAGGAGGAGGAAGAAGCAGGCTCCATGCCAGAAGCCGGGATGTGGGACTCCATCCCAGGACTCCAGGATCATGCCCTGGGCCAAAGGCAGGCGCTAAACCGCTGAGCCACCCAGGCTGCCCATGAATAATAGTTCTGACAGGAACTCTCCACGTGCTTATTTACCATCAGTATATCTTCTTTGGAAGTTTTTTTGGGGCAAATATTTTGCCCAATAACCTAAATTGGCTTCTTGATTGTTTTCTTACTGAATTCTAAGAGTTCTTTATAGATACAGATCCTAGGTTGGATATATGTTTCACAAATATACTTTCCCACACTATAGCATGCTTTTCATTTTCTTGTCCATGTTATTTGAAGATCAAAAGTTCTTAATTTTTATGGAGTCCAGTTATTGACTTTTTCCATTTATAGTTAGTGCATATTGTGTAATATTTAAGAAATTTTAGCCAAGAATATTGATATTTAAGATTTTTTTCTCGGGTTTTCTTGTAAACTTTTAAAATTTTAATTCTTATGGTCTGTGATCAATTTAAACTTAATTTTTGTATATGGTATTTGAAGAACTTATTTATAAAAAATAACTTATTTGCATATGGCTATCTTGTATAAGCACAATTTGTTATAAAGATTATCCTGTCCTCATTGACTTGTCCTGTCAAATTTATAAAAAAATTAATTAAATGCATATGTCCTTATCTGGACACTCCATTCCAACAAACTAGTGCCTATCTTTACACTAATATATTGTCTTGAGCACTAGTTTTAAAATAAGTCTTGAAATCAGGTAGTACAAATCCCCCAAATTTGGTCTTCTGTTTGAGTTATTTTGGCTATTCTAAACCCATTTCTTTTAAATATAAATTTTAGAGGGTTGCTTACCAATTTCTACAGAAATTCTGAATGAATTTTGTTTGGAGCTATATTGAATAGGTAGATCGATTTATTTTTCTTTTAATTTTTTTTATTCGAGTTCAATTTGCCAATATCTAGCATAACACTCAGGGATGCTCCTGCCAAGTGCCCCCCTCATTGTCCATTACCCAGTCACCCCAACCCCCCCCCGCCCACTTCTCCTTCCACTACCCCTTGTTCATTTCCCAGAGTGAGGTGTCTCTCATGTTGTCACCCTCACTGATATTTTCACTCATTTTCTCTCCTTTCCCTTTATTCCTTTTCACTAATTTTTATATTCCCTAAATGAATGAGACCATATAATGTTTGTCCTTCTCCAATTGACTTATTTCACTCAGTATAATACCCTCCAGGTCCCTCCGCGTCGAAGCAAATAGTGGGTATTTGTTGTTTCTAATGGCTCAGTAATATTCCATTGTATACATAAACCACAGCTTCTTTATCCACTCATCTTTTGATGGACACTGAGGCTCCTTCCACAGTTTGGCTATTGTGGACATTGCTGCTATAAACATTGGGGTGCAGGTGTCCCGGAGTTTCACTGCATCTGTATCTTTGGGGTCAATCCCCCACAGTGCAATGGCTGGGTTGTAGGGCAGATCTCTTTTTAACTCTTTAAGGAACCTCCACACAGCTTTCTAGAGTGGCTGCACCAGTTCACACTCCCACCAACAGTCCAAGAGCGTTCCCCTTTCTCCACATCCTCTCTGACAGTTGTTTCCTGTATTGTTCATTTTCACCATTCTTGCTGGTGCGAGGTGGTATCTCATTGTGGTTTTGATTTGTATTTCCCTGATGGCAAGTGATGCAGAGCATTTCCTCATGTGCATGTTGGCCATGTCTATGTCTTCCTCTGTGAGATTTCTGTTCATGTCTTTTGCCCATTTCATGATTGGATTGTTTGTTTCTTGGCTGTTGAGTTTAATAAGTTCTTTATAGAACTTGGATACTAGCCCTTTATGTGATAGGTCATTTGCAAATATGTTCTCCCATTCTGTAGGTTGTCTTTTAGTTTTGTTGACTGTTTCTTCTGTGCAAAAGCTTCTTATCTTGATGAAGTCCTAATAATTCACTTTTGCTTTTGTTTTTCTTGCCTTCATAGATGTATCTTGCAAGAAGTTGCTGTGGCCAAGTTCAAAAAGGGTGCTGCCTGTGTTCTCTAGGATTTTGATGAAATCTTGTCTCACATTTAGATCTTTCAACCATTTTGAGCTTATCTTTGTGTATGGTGAAAGAGAGTGGTCTAGTTTCATTCTTCTGCATGTGGATGTCCAATTTTCCCAGCACCATTTATTGAAGAGACTGTCTTTCTTCCAGTGGATAGTCTTTCCTGCTTTGTCGAATATTAGTTGACCATAAAATTGAGGGTCCACTTCTGGATTCTCTCTTCTGTTCCATTGATCTATGTGTCTGTTTTTGTGCCAGTACCACACTGTCTTGATGACCACAGCTTTGTAGTACAACCTGAAATCTGGCATTGTGATGCCCCCAGCTATGGTTTTCTTTTTTAATATTCCCCTGGCTATTCGGAGTCTCTTCTGATTCCACACAAATCTTAAGATTATTTGTCCCAACTCTCTGAAGAAAGTCCATGGTATTTTGATAGGGATTGCATTAAACGTGTGAATTGCCCTGGGTAACATGGACATTTTCACAACATCAATTCTTCCAATCCATGAGCATGGAACATTTTTTCATCTCTTTGTGTCTTCCTCAATTTCTTTCAGAAGAGTTCTGTAGTTCTTAAGGTATAGATCCTTTACCTCTTTGGTTAGGTTTATTCCTAGGTATCTTATGCTTTGAGGTGCAATTATAAATGGGATTGACTCCTTAATTTCTCTTTCTTCAGTCTCATTCTTAGTGTATAGAAGTACCACTGACTTCTGGGTATTCATTTTGTATCCTGCCACACTGCCGAATTGCTGTATGAGTTCTAGCAATCTTGGGGTGGAGTCTTGTGGGTTTTCTAGGTACAGTGTCATGTCATCTGTGAAGGAGATTTTGACTTCCTCTTTGCCAACTTGAATGCCTTTTCTCTTTGTTGTCTAATTGCTGAGGCCAGGAGTTTTAGTACTGTGTTGAATATCAGTGGTAAGAGTGGACATCCCTGTCATGTTCCTGATCTTAAGGGAAAGGCTCTCACTGTTTCCCCATTGAGAATGATATTGGCTGTAGGATTTTCATATATGGCTTTTAAGATGCTGAGGAATGTTCCCTCTATCCCTATACTCTGAAGAGTTTTGATTAGGAATAGATGCTATATTTTGTCAAATGCTTTCTCTGCATCTGTTGAGAGGATCATATGATTCTTGTTCTTTTCTCTTGTTGATATGACCTATCACATTGATTTATGAGTGTTGAACCAACCTTGCATCCCAGAGATAAATCCCATTTGGTCATCTTCTTAATGTACTGTTGGATCCTATTGGGTAGTATCTTCAGAATTTTTGCATCTATGTTCATGAGGGATATTGGTCTATAAATCTCCTTTTTAGTGAGGTCTTTGTCTAGTTTTGCAATTAAGGTGACGCTGGCCTCAATACGAGTTTGGAAGTATTCCATCCCTTTCTATCTTTCAGAACAGCTTTAGTAGAATAGGTATTGTTTCTTCTTTAAACATTTGATAGAATTCCCCTGGGAATATGGGGAATATGGCCCTGGACTTTTGTCTTGGGAGTTTTTTGATGACTACTTCAATTTCCTCCCTGGTTATTGGCCTGTTCAGGTTTTCTATTTCTTCCTGTTCCAGTTTTGGTAATTTGTGATTTTCCAGAAATGCATCCATTTCTTCTAGATTGCCTAATTTATTGGCATATAGCTGCTCATAATGTTTTTAAAATCATTTGTATTTCCTTGTTATTGGTGGTGATCTCTCTGTTTTCATTCATGATTTTATTATTAGAGTCTTATTAGAGTCTTTGTTTTTAATAAGGCTGGCTAATGGTTTATCTATCTTATTCTTTCTAGGAACCAACTCCTGCTTTTGTTGATCTGTTTCACAGTTCTTCTGGTCTCTATTTCATTGAGTTCTGCTTAAATCTTTATTAACTCTCTTCTGCTTGGTACAGGTTTTATTTGCTGTTCTTTCACCATTCCTTTAGGTTCGAGGTTAGCTTGTGTATTTGAGTTTTTTCCAGTTTTTTGAGAGATGCTTGTATTGTGATGTATTTCCCTCTTAGGACTGCTTTTGTTGTATCCCAAAGATTTTGAATGGTTTTATCTTCATTTTCATTCATTTCCATGAATCTTTTTAAGTCTTCTCTAATTTCTTGGTTGACGCATTCATCTTTTAGTAGGATGCTCTTTAACCTCCACTTGATTGCGTTTCTTCCAAATTCCTTCTTCTGATTGAGTTCAAGTTTCAAAGCATTATGGTCTGAAAATATTCAGGGGATAATCCCAATCTTTTGGTATTGGTTGAGACCTGATTTGTGGGCCAGTATGTGGTCTATTCTGGAGAAAATTCCATGTGCACTTGAGAAGAATGTGTATTCAGTTGCATTCAGATGCAAAATTTTGTATATATCTATGAAACCCATCTGGTCCAGTGGATCATTTAAGGCCCTTGTTTCTTTGGTGATGTTCTGCTTAGAAGATCTGTCATTCACAGAAAGTGTCGTGTTGAAGTCTCCTATTATTACTGTATTTTATCTAATTATCTCTATTTCAGTTATTAAATGATTGATATACTTGGCAGCTCCCACATTAAGCCATAAATATTCATGATTGCTTGGTATTCTTGTTGGATAGACCCTTTAAGTATGATATAGTGTCCCTCTTCATCTCTTACTACAGTCTTTGGGATAAACATTAATTTATCTGATATGAGGATTGCTACCCCAACTTTCTTTTGAGGACCATTTGAATGGTAAATTGTTCTCCACCCTTTCATTTTCAGGCTGGAGGTGTCCTTAGGTCTAAAATGAGTCTCTTGTAGGTAGCAAATAGATGGGTTTTGCTTTTTTGTACAGTCTGAAACCCTGCATATTTTGATAGGATCATTTAGCCCATTCATGTTCAGAGTGACTGTTGAAAGATATGAATTTAGTGTCATCATAATACCTATTCAGTCCCTGTTTTTTCGGATTATGTCTTTGGGCTTCCTCTTCTACAGGGTCTGCCTTAATATTTCTTACAGACCTGGTTTGGTGGTCACATATTCTTTCAGTTTCTGCCTGTCTTGGAAGTTCTTTATCTCTCCTTCTAGTTTGAATAAGAGCCTTGCTAGATAGCATATTCTTGGCTGCATGTCTTCTCATTTAAGACCTTGAATATATCCTGCCAGCCCTTCCTGGCATGCCAGGGCTCTGTGGAGAGGTCTGCTGTTAATCTAATATTTATCCCCATATAAATTAGGGATCTCTTGTCTCTTGCTGCTTTTAGGATTTTCTCTTTATCTTTGGAATTTGTAAGTTTCACTATTAAATGTTGAGGTCTTAAACAATTTTTTTTTGGTTGGGGGGGGCGGAACTCTCAATCTACTGGATCCTGAATGCCTATTTCCCTCCCAAATTAGGGAAGTTCTCAGCTATAATTTGTTCAAATATGCTTTCTGGCTCTCTGCCCCTCTCAGTACCCTCTGGAACCTGAACTAAATGTAGATTTTTTCCTTCTGAGGCTATCATTTATTTCCCTTAACCTTTCCTCATGGTCTTTTAATTGTTTTTCTCTTTTTTCCTCAGCTTTCTTCCTTGTCATCAACTTCTCTTCTATGTCACTCACTCTTTCTTCTACCTCATTAACCCTCATCATTAGGACCTCCAGTTTGGATTGCATCTCATTTAATTGATTTTTAATTTTGGACTGAGTAGATCTAAATTCTGCAGTCATGAAGTCTCTTGATTCGTTAATGCTTTTTCCAGAGCCACCAGTAGATTTCTAATTGTGCTTCTGAATTGGCTTTGTGACATCGAATTGTAATCCAAATTCTGTAACTCTGTGGCAGAGAGTACTGTTTCTGAATGTTTCTTTTGAGTTGAGTCCTTCCTTCTAGTCATTTTTCTCAGATCAGAATGGCTGTACGGGATGCATCAAGAATATTAACCATTACCTAAGTAAATTTCACCCTAGATGATTCTGCTGACGTCAGAGACCAGAAATTGGAAAGAAAGATCAGAACGGAATAAAAGGACCACTAAAGTGAAAAACAAACTTTAAAACAAAATAGTAAAAAATAAAAGGCCAAGAATCCCAAAGAAGGGAAAAAAGAAAGAAGAGAAAAAGTAAAAGTAAAGGGGGGGGGGAGGAGAAGAAAAAAAGGGAGGGGACTGGGAGATGGTGGTACAAAATTGTAGTGGAGAGAGAATGTAATCTACCTGAGGGGTCCTATTGGATGATCCTCTTGGTTCTAAGTATATTAAGTTCTGTATGTTAGAAGATGCTCAGTCACAAATTTATATAAACCAGAAATACTTGTAGAGAGCCCCAACATTGACCACCAAAACATAAATGAGATAAAAGAGGGGGGCAGAATGGGAATGAGGAATATCACATGAGCCAGCATAGTATACCAGTTGGTTCTGGGTGCATGCTGGTCATGTTTTAGAAGCTATTAACTTCTGTCATTGTAGAACAAAATGAGGCAGAAGAAACAACACAAAACAAAACAAAACAAAAATCTTGTATCTCTCCCAAAATTGAGTATGTTGAAGGGAATCTAGAAGTAGAAGATGTATCTAGGACCTGTAATTGTAGAAGTATGAAAAGTCAAAAAGGAAGTCTTAGAGATAGTAAAATATTGTAGTTAAGGTGGGAAAAGATGAAAAAATGGAAATTTACAGTCTGATATAAAAACAAGTTGTACTGGAAAAAAGAAGAAAAAAAATAGGAGGGTAACTTCTAGTTCTATATATGGTAAATCCCTCGACTTCCCCTGGAGCTTTCCAGCACTGCTTGGTCAAGAACTTGCTCTTCCCCTGTCCTTCCAGATGGTCTTCTGGGGGAGGGGTCTGATGTGCTGATTCTCAGGTGTGTATACCTTGTTAGAAGTGAAAACCCTTCTCTCTGTAGCGTTCCAGCTGTTTTCTCTTTAAATCTCAGGCAAATTCATAGGTTTTCAGGATGGTTTTAAAGTTATCTGGTAAGTTGGTGGGGCCAGGTGTGTTGAGGATCCCTACTCCTCCACCATCTTCTGGTGAGGTCCTCATTTTATTATCTAAAGAGTTTTGCAATTTACTATTTAAATAGTTTTTGCTTTTCCAGAATGTCCTATAACTGGAATCATGCAATTCTGAGTGGTTTCTTTCACTTGAAAATATACACGTTTATTTATTCAAGTATAATGAATATACAGTGTTAAATTAGTTTCAGAGGTACAGTGTAATAATTCAACAATTCTATACATTACCCAGTGCTCATCACAATAAGAGTACTCTTTAATTCCCATCACCTGTTTCACTTAACGTCCAACCGACCTCTCCTCTGGCAACCACCAGTTCTCCATATTTAAGAATTTTTTTTGTCTCTTTATCTTACTAAATTCCACGAGTGAAGTCATATGGCATTTGCTTTCTCTGAATGACTTATTTTACTTAGCATTATAATCTTTACATTCATCCATGTTGCAGAGAGCAATATTTTATTTTTATGACTAATATACATATATATATATGAATACACACACACACACACACACACACACACACACACCCCATTATCCATTCATCTATGGTTGGGCACTAAGGTTGCTTCCATATCTTGGCTATTGTAAATAGTGCTGCAATAAACATAGTGTGTATATATATACTTTTTGAATTAGTGTTTTTATTTTCTTTGGGTAGATACCCAGTAGTGGAATTACTAGGTCATATGGTAATTATATTTTTTATTTTTTGAGGAACCATTGTTCTGTTTCCCACAGCGGCTGTACCAGTTTGCATTATCAGCAACAGGGCATGAGTACTCCTTTTTCCCCTCCACATTCTCCTCAACAGTTATTTCTTGTGGTTTTGAATTCAGTCATTTAGTGTGGCATTATATCTCACTGTCATTTTGATTTGCATTATCCTCATGATTAATGATGATCATTTTTTTCATGTGTCTGGCCATCTGTAGGTGGTCTTTGTAAAATGTCTTTCCAGGTCCTCTGCTTAGTTTTAATTGGATTATTTGGGGGGTTTTGTTGACGATTTGTATAAGTTCTTCATATATTTTGGTCATTAACCTCTTATGAGATATATAATTTGCAAAATCTTTTCTCAGTAGTTCCCTTGTCATTTTGTTGATGGTTTCCTTTGTGGTACAAAATCTTTTTAATTTGCTGTAGTCCCAATAGTTGAATTTTGCTTTTGTTTCCCTAGCCACAGAAAACACATCTAAAAAACATTTCTAAGTCTGATGTCAAAGAAATTACTGCCTGTGTGTTCGAGAAATTATTTGTTTTCAGATCTCACATTTAGGTCTTTGAGTTTACTTTTGTGTATAGTGCAGGAAAGTGGTCCAGTTATGTTATTTTACATATAGCTGTCCAGTTTTCACAACACCATTTGATGAAGAAACCATCTTTTTCCTCATTGGTATATTCTTGACTCCTTTATCATGGATTAAAATGGCCACAAACATCTGGATTTATTTCTGTGCTCTATATTCTGTTTTATTCTATATGTCTGTTTTTGTGCCAGGACCACACTGCTTTGATCACTACAGCTTTGTAGTATGTCTTGAAATCTGGAATAGTGATACGTTCAATATCAGATTGCTTTAGCTGTTCAGGATCTTTTGTGGTTCCCTACAAATTTTAGGATTGTTTGTTCTACTTCAGTGAAAAATGCTGTTGGTATTTTGATAGGGATTGCATTAAATCTATAGATTGTTTTGGATAGCATGGACATTTTAACAATATTCTCCCAATCCATGAGCAAGGACTATCTTCCCATTTGTTTGTATTATCTATAACTTCTTTTTAGAGTACAGGCCTTTCCCATCCTTGGTTCAGTTTATTCCCAGTATTTTAGTATTTTTGATGCAGTTATAAATGGAATTATTTTAATTTCTCTTTCTGCTGCTTTATTAGTGTGTAGAAATGCAACAGATTTAAGTATATTAATTTTGTATTCTGTGAGTAAATGGACTTATTTAGTAAATTCATTTATTTCTAGTAGTTTTTGGTGAAGTCCTTAGGGTTTTCTATATATAATATTATGTCATCTGAGAATAGTAAGAGTTTTACTTCTTTCTCTCCCGTCTTTCCTTCCTTCCCTTTTTTCTTTTCTTTTTTTTTTTTTTTTTTTTGTCTGATTACTGTGGCTAGCAACTCCAGCAGTATGTTGAATAAAAGGGGTGAGAGTGGACATCCTCTTCTAGTTCCTGATCTTAGAAGCAACGCTCTCAGTTTTTCACCTTTTGAGTATAATGTTAACTGTGGGGTTTTCATATATGGCTTTTATTATGTTGAGGTATGCTCTCTCTAAATTGGCTTTGTTAAGAGTTTTTTTTTTTTTTTTTTTTGTTAAGAGTTTTTATTCTGAATGGATGTTGCACTTTGTCCAGTGCTATTTCCACCTCTATTGAGATCATCATGTGGTTTTCAATCCTTTCTCTTGATGTGATGTATCACAATGATTGATTTGCAAATATTGAACAATCTTTAGATCCTTGAATAAACCCAGATCATGATGAATGATATTTTTAGTGTATCGTTAGATTTGATTTGCTAATGTTTTATTGAGGATTTTTGCATCTATGTTCTCACAGACACTAGCCAGTGGTTTTCTTTTTTGTAGTATTTCTATCTGGCTTTGATATTGGGGTAATCCTGGACTTTTAGAATGAATTAAGATTTCATTCCTCTAATTTTTGGAATGGTTTGAGATGAATAGGTATTACCTATTTAAATTTTTGATAGTATTCACATGTGAAGCCATTTGGTCTTGGACTTTTATTTGAGAGATTTTTGATTGCTGATTCAACTTCATTGTTAGCAACAGATCTGTTCAAATTTTCTTTTTTCTCATTCAGTTTTGGAAAGTTATACATTTTATAGAACTTCACCTATTTTTTTCTAGATTGTTCACTCTGTTGACCTATAATTTTGCATACTATTCTTAGAATTCTTTATATTGCTATAGTGTCAGTTGTTTTTACTCCTCCTGCATTTCTGATTTTGACTCCCCTTTCCTTCTTTTTGAAGTGTCTGTCTAAAGTTTTATCAATTTTGTTAATCTTTCAAAAGAACCACCTTTGGTTTCATTGATCTGTTGTAGTTTTGTTTTTTTTCTGGTCTCTATTTCATTAATTTCTGGTCCAATTTTTATTATGTCCTTCCTTCTACTGGATTTAGCCTATTTTTTCTAGCTCCTTAAGGCATAAGATTAAGATGTTTATTTGAGATTTTTCTTGTTTTTTGAGGTAGGCCTGTATTGCTATAATCTTCCCTCTTGTAACGGCTCTTACTGCATTCCAAAGATTTTGGACCATTGAGTTGTTATTTTCATGTATTTTTTTAAATTTTCCTCTTTGATTTCTTTGGTGACTCATTCATTGTTTTGTACCTTGTAATTTATCCTGCATGTATTTGTTCTTTCCAGATTTTTTCTTGTGATTTATTTCCAGTTTCATACCATTGTGGTTGGAGATGTATGATCTGGTTTAAACATTTTTGGATTTGGTGAGACTTGCTTGTGGTCTAATATGTGATCAGTTCTAGAGAATGTCCATGTGCACTTGAAAAGAATGTGTATTATGTTTGGAGATAGAATTTTCTTAATATATCTGTTAATATTTCTTGCAGGGCAGGTCTACTGGCAGTGAATTTGCTCAATATTTATTTGATAAAATCTTTCTCCTTCACTTTCAAAAGATAATTTTGATGGATATAAAAATATAGATTGGTCTACTTCTCTCTCAGCACTTTAAATATTTTTCTCTTTTTGTTTGTATTATTTCTGAGAAGTCTGACTTAATGCTCATCCTTGTTCTTCTATACTTAAGGTGCATCCCCTGGATGCTTTCAAGATTTTTTTTTTCTTTATTTTTCTGCTATTTGAAGATAATATGCCAAGGGGAAGAATTTTCAGTTTTTATCCTGCTTGGTGTTTTCTGTGCTAAAGTTTCTACTGCCGTACCTTCAAGCTCACTGATTCTTTTTTTTTTCTTTTCTTTTCTTTTCTTTTCTTTTCTTTTCTTTTCTTTTCTTTTCTTTTCTTTTCTTTTCTTTTCTTTTCTTTTCTTTTCTTTTCTTTTCTTTTCTTTTCTTTCTTTTCTTTCTTTTCTTTCTTTTCTTTCTTTTCTTTTCTTTTCTTTTCTTTTCTTTTCTTTCCTTTCTTTTTCCTTTCTTTTTCCTTTCTTTTTCCTTTCTTTCCTTTCTTTCCTTTCTTTCCTTTCTTTCCTTTCTTTCCTTTCTTTCCTTTTTCTTTCTCTTTTTCTTTCTCTTTCTTTCTTTTTTTTGTTGTTGTTGCCATGTCCAGTCTACTGATGATCCTATTGAAAGCACAATTAATTTATTAGTGTTTTTTTAATTATTTCTAGCATTACTCTTTGATTCTTTCTTAGTATTTTCATTTCTATGCTTATATTATCCGTTTCTTGCATGTTGTCTATTTTATCCACTGAGGTTCTTAACATTTATAGTTATTTTAAATGTCCGATACTTCTAAATTCTGTGCAATACCTGAGCTAATGATACTTGTCTTCCCACACTGTTTTTGCTTGCCTTTTTACACACCCTGTTAATTTTTTGTTAAAACTCACATACTGGGACGCCTGAATGGCTCAAGAGTTGAGCGTCTGCCTTTGGCTCAGGTCCTGATCCAGGGATCTGGGATGGAGTCCCTCATTGGGCTCTTTGCAGGGAGCCTGCTTCTCCCTCTATGTCTCTGCCTCTCTCTCTCTCTCTCTCTCTCATAAATAATTTTTTTAAATTAATAAAACTCATATACTGTGTATCATGTAACAAGATCTGAAGTAAATAGGCATTTAGTGTTTTTGTTTTGTTGACTGTTTCCTTCACTATGCAGAAACTTTTTATGGTGATGAAGTCCCAAAGTTTATTTTTGCTTTTGTTTCCCTTGCCTCAGGAGACAGATCTAGTAAGTACTTGTTATGGCCCATGTCAAAGAGGTTACCTATTATACTTTCATCTAGTATTTTGAGGTTTTCCTATCTCATGCTTAGATCTTTCATCTACACTGAATTTTTTTGTTTTGTTTATGGTATAAAAAATTGGTCCAGTTGCACTTGTTTTGCATGTTGCTGTCCAGTTTTCTCAGCACCATGTGCTGAAGAGACTCTTTTTTTTTTCCTTTGGATATTCTTTTCTGCTTTGTCAAAGATTAATAGACCATATTGTTGTGGGTCCATTTCTGGATTTTCTATTATGTTCCATTGATCTGTATGTCTGTTTTTGTGCCAGCACCATAGTGTCTTAATGACTACAGCTTTGTAATATAACATGAAATCCAGAATTGTGATGCCCCCAGCTTTGCTTTGCTTTTTCAAGCTTGTTTTGGCTATTCGGGGTCTTTTGTGGTTCCGTACAAATCTTAGGATTGTTTGCTGTAGTTCAGTGAAAAACATTGATGGTATTTTGATGGGGATTGCAATAAATGTAGATTGCTTTGGGCAATATAGATATTTTAACAATATTTGTTTTTCCAACCCATAAGCATGGACTATCTCTGTATTTCCTTATATCTTCAATTTCTTTTATTAGTGCTTTACAGTTTTAAGAGTTAAGGTTTTTCATATCTTTGGTTAGTTGGTTTCCTAGGTATTTTATGGTTTATGGTGCAATTTTAAATGGGATCAATTCTTTGATTTCTCTTGATTTTACTTTTGGTCTTTCTTTCTCCCTCAGAGTTCCCTTTAATATTTCTTACAGGCCTGGGTTAGTGTCATGAACTCCTTTAGTTTTTGTCTGAGAAACTCTTCATCTCTACTTCTATTCATCCAGCAAGGCTATCATTTGGGAGTATTCTTGACTGTATACACTTTCCTTTCAGCACGTTGAATATATCATGCCACTTTCTTCTGGCCTGCAAAGTTTCTGTGGATAGATCTATTGCTAACCTTATTTGCCTTCCCTTGTGTGTTAGGGACTTTCATTTTACTGACTTTAAGATTTTTTTCTTTATCTCTATATTTTGCAAAATTAACTACAACATCTCTTTGTGTTGGTATGCTTTTGTTGATTTTGATGAGTTTTCTGTGCCTTCTGGATTTGGATTTGTTTCCTTCCCCAGGTTAGGGAAATTTCAGCCATAATTTATTCAGATAAACCTGTTCCCTTTTCCCTCACTCCTTCTTCTGGGACTATTATGATACGAGTAATATGGAGTCACTGAGTATTCTAAGTCTACTTTTGTGATTGAGGATTTTTCTTTCCCTCTCCTGTGCAGCTATATTATTTTCCATAATTCTTCTTCTGTATCACTTATTTATTCCTCTGCTTCTTCCA
Organism: Canis aureus; assembly: GCF_053574225.1. NCBI lineage: Eukaryota > Metazoa > Chordata > Mammalia > Carnivora > Canidae > Canis > Canis aureus. Next base: position 17,374,536 of record NC_135642.1, on the reverse strand, counting down.
TCCTTGTGTTCATTACACCCAGTCAATTTTGAATTTTGGTTATTGCATTTTTCATTTCAGCCTGAGTAGTTTTGAACTCTTTTATCTCTGTGGTAAGGGATTGCCTGTTGTCTTCCATGCTTTTCTCAAGCCCAGCTAGTATCCTTATGATTGTTGCTTTAAATTCTGAATCAGGTGTATTTTTCATAACCATTTTGATTAGACCCCTGGCCATGACCTTTTCTTGTTCTTTCTTTTGGGATGAATTCCTCCATATTAGCACTTTATTTAGGTCTCTGTCTTCTGTGTGTTAGGAAAGCTCCTGTTCCTGAGAAAAATGGCTTTATGAAGAAGAGATTATACATTGTCCAGAGCCAGGCATTTCAGAAATTATCTCTAGTGTTTGCTGCCTGAACTCTGCTGCTATGTTTTGCCTACTCTATCCCACAGGTCAGTCTTCTGTCGTTTCTCTTACAGAGAGGAGTGATTAGACCATGGCCAGTGTTGGTGAGTTTTAACTAGATGTACTCTGTTCTGCTTGTTAAGAGACCTGATGCTATTTCCACTAGAGCTTAAGCTTTGCAGAACTCTATGGTCAGTAGATATGGTATGTAGTGGGGGTAGAGTTTGTGCTGATCTTCTGGTAAGGGGGCCCACTACACTGGTTCTCAGGCACATGTGCCCTGCATGAGAAAAACAGTACCAGAAGAGTTAGAGGGAGCCACTTGATGTAAGCAGTTTAGATAGGCAGTGTTGGTGCTGTGCTATTTACTGAAGTTACTTTATGCTGAAGGTTGGGGAAGGGAGATGGCACCAACCAACTCCTTTGTCCCCAGAGAGGGAAGTTCTTTCCTGCTGCTCTTAGAGGAATCCTCCCAGAAGAGCAAATAATTTCCCCCCATGCATTCTAGGCATTTTTGAGATCACTGCTTTCACATTGTTTCCAGCTTGCTTGCCTGCCTGGAGCAGTGCAGTGTACTTTAGGCTCTATCCCAGCCAGGCCTTGGACCACTAAACCTCCAGTCTTTGGGCCCTGTTGATTGCAAAAACTCATGAAAACCAGACTCTCTCATTTTCCCAGTCAGTGCCTTTTGGGAAGTGTTTTTCTTGTGCAACCCACTGTGCATTCCCCTCCCCTCTTTCTCTTTGTATCTCACATTTCCCTCCTTCACCTGTCTCTCTTTGTGACCAAGATTCCCTCTCCTCCACAGCATTGGCAATCTGTTTCTTCACTAAACCATGTCTCTACAACTCCTACCTTCCACGAAGTGACCTCTTCTCTCTCTCTAGTTATGTAGTTTGTTCTTTTAGTTCTCAGATCAATCTCTTGTGTATTCAAAATGATTTGATATTTATCTAGGTGTATTCAAGGGGTGAGGTAAACCTAGGGTCCTTCTAATACTCTACCATTTTAGCTCTCCACAGAATCTAAATGGAATTGTTAACTGCAGAGTAGCAGTACCCCTAGTCCCTACATTGCTCAAGGGTCAACTCTGCATATTTTTCATAAGGTATAACATGAAAACTCTCTCCAAGAGAGTTAGGGACAATTTTAGGACTTATGTTGTTTCTCTTCTCAATGATCACTATCCTGGGCTGCTTAAAGTCCAGTGTCCATTTTGACCCAGCATACTTCTCTTTATTCATAAAGTTAAGTAAGGGTCAGACTGTTATAACATTAATTCATCTATTTTTGTCTTATAAAAGCATTCAACAAAGGCACAGTAAAAATACCTCCTTTTTTTATTCCTGCCATATCAAATATTATCTCTCCAGCATGGTAATGATAATATCAGAACTAGGCTTAGGGAAGCATTTTCCCTTTCCACTTTCATTCTATAGACTCCTACCATCATTCTTTGATATGGACAATTAATCTATTCTTAACTTATTTATGGAGCTAAAAGTTAAATCTTATTCCTAGCACTGCCCTACTCTTACTTTTCTTCCTGCTTCAAACAAGAGGATTATTCATAAGATCATCTCAAATAATTCCAGTGCTTTCTCCACCATGTTTGGCAGAAAATTTCCTTTAATCCTGGACTAGCTACCTAGATAATCTGTGACTTACATTTAAAGATGTAAACCAGAGCAGCCTGGGTGGTTCAGTGGTTTAGTGCCGCCTTCAGCCCAGGGCCTGATCCTGGAGACCCAGGATCCAGTCCCACATAAGGCTCCCTGCATGGAACCTGCTTCTCCCTCTGCCTGTGTCTCTGCCTCTCTCTGTGTCTCTCATGAATAAATAAATAAAATCTTAAAAAAAAAAAAGATGTAAACCAGTGCCAATAGGTTACCCATTGATCTTGGATGGTGAATGGTGCTAAGGAGGATAATGGTTTAATTAACACCTCTCTTAGATGCTTTGGGACAACAGATTGAATGTGAGTTAATGTTTTATGGTAGTGTAAATATACGTGTTTAATGTAGTGCTGTGATTAAATGCGTTGGTTTTGAGAAGAGGTTACTTTGTTTTCCTTAGTATTCAGTAACAAAAAATTTAGAACCTACAGGCTGACAGTATTTTTCACTTTAAGGTGGACTTCCAAGCAAAGTATAATGACAGCTTTTACCCTGAAGTTTTATTTCATGTGATGTCATGAAAAAATTAACACAGATTTGAAGAAATGTTGGAAACCCAAGAACTACTGGGTTGTTTTTTTTTCTTTTTTCTAATTTGTGAGGAGGATAAATGTGGGGGGAAGAAAGGACTAAGGATGAGCAGGATTATTCCACAGAAACCACAAGTCCTCCAAGTGGTGACCATGCACAGTTCGAGTTGACTTCGCATTTACTCTGAATGTACCACCATGACAACTTGACTTTCTAGGAGGGAAAGTGGAGCAGACTGTTCTTCATACCAAATTTTGTTGGGGATTTTAGTGAAATCCATAGAACTTGTTGAAGAACATTGCCTAACATTAAATATACTATGCAAAGACTTTAAGAAGATTAATCTACATTTTGTGCTTATACTTTGTACTTGTATACCCTGGAGATTTTTTCCATTATAAATCAAGTGAAAGTTTTTTTGTGTGACTTAGAGATCTTATAACAAGATTCATGGAAACTCGAAAGAGTATATATAATAACAAATAATAAAAATATTGAAGTCAAGAAAGATCATACAAACAATTAAAAACAAAACAAGAAAACCAGCCTAAGTTAATTCAAGGATTCTCTTCTATAAGGTAAATCAGAAATGGAAAAGGAGCAGGAGCAATCAGAAACAAGTTTCATGAAAATAGCAAAAAAGGAATAAGTGAGGGTTTTATGAATTGGCTGTGGTCCCTTAATCAGGAGTCTCTCATAAGGCAGGAAAAAGTATTGAAATAATTTGTATCCTCTTCCCAATTACTTAGTAATATTCTATACACATTAGGTGGCCAATAAATGTTTGTTAAAAGTAAAAACTGCTAAATTTTCCTGAGGTACAAGTGCTCAGTGCCTGGGAGGAGAATGAGCCATCCAGTGGCAATCTCTCTTGAGGAGTTCTGAGCTTCTGCCAGTTTTAGGTGACAATGTGTATTATTCAGATATAGATGGACCACAGAACCTAGTGAGTTTTTCAGTCTGCCAAGAACCAAGCAAACTAGTTCTGCATATTGAGGACTTGGATATCCCTCATTGCCTATCACTTAAAACTTCTTCTGTCATGCTGTAAAACCAGGAATAAACACACATTTTCCTCCAAAGTCTCCATTCCCACTGGGCTGAGATCAAAGAGAAAAGTGAATAGCAGTGTGAAAGAATGATACTTATGACAGAAATCAGGATGTAATGGAAGAGGAGAAATCAGCTCATCCTGATTTAAAGATTTCTTTAACATGTAATTTCCTCTTCTTACCTGCAGGCAGTTTTCTGAAGGTGCACATTTAACTTCTAGGGTAAATATAAAGCTTGAAAATGCAGCTCTGTACTGAAGCTGTTGGTACTGTGGCAAAAATTAAATAAGAGGAAAATGTTAAGTGACTTGTTTATCCCCTGGATTAAGACCCCAGTACTCCTCCAAGGTTGTGTGAAAGGCTGAGGAATCTGTGGTACAAATATTTTAATTAGTTGACAGCGTGTGGGATGAATTACATTTGATCTCTGTTCAAGATGCTTGTATAATAAAGGTTTTAATTGCTTCATTTTTTAAGAATATAGTGGATGGATGGAAGAGTATGATATCTTAAGAATGTGTTCATTTAAAGGACTGATTGCAATATTGTTCTGAAAAGTGGAATACAAAATTAAGACTGTAGAGAAAGTGTGTAGGAGTGTTTAGTCTCTGGGTATTCTTTGTACCTTTGCCCTTCTAGCTAGCTGGTTGTGATGCTGACATCTCAGCTCTGTAACTTTTGGCTGTCTTCACCTTTTGCCAGCAAGAATGTAATAGCCTCTTAATTGGTCTCTTTGCTTTGGTTTTTATCTTCCCATATCCTTCTTCCATCTCCACTCTGCAGCCAGAGTGTTCCACCAATAATAATAATCTGACTGGCTTTTCCTTATAAAAAAAATCCTTTTAATGCCAACCTACAATATAAACTACAAGATTTTTTACATGGACCTGAAATACCATGGCTGGCTCTCTAGCCCCAACTGCCTCCATTCTTTGTCTTGCACAGTATGCTTCAATAACCTTTAACTACTGGAAAGTCTCCAGTGAAATTGCACTGTTTTTTTCTCTGAATTTCTGCTTATGCTATCTCATCTCCAAGACATGGTTTCTTTTTTTTTTTCCTTTCTCTTCCCCCAAGCAATTTTTATATTCATCCTTTAAGAAAACTTGGTCATTACCTCTTGCACTTTCTCACCTTCCTCTTAATATGGATGAGCTGCCCTTCATTTGATGCCTCCAATATGATCCTAGAAGTGTTCTATGAAAGGATTTCTTTGACTTCATTAGATTTGTCAATTTGTGTTCATTCCTGATTAAATGGTGAGTTCCTTGAAAACAAGTCTCATGGTTTGTTCACCTTTGTGTCTCTAGCCTCTAGTATAAGATGGAACAAGTGCTTATTAAATGCTTGTCCAATGGTGAATAAATGACAATATGTTCTATTGCTTCAACAATACTATAGTAAAAGTAATGTTTTACCAAATATTCCAGTGAGGTGAATGTAAATAAATCACATATTCACACATGGCTAACATTTGTGGATAATATGTCACAAAGAATTAAATTTCTGAGAAACACACTTGGATGCATGCATTATTTCATGTAATGGCATACATTTAACATTTCATTTAATGGTACCTATCACTGCCTCTTTGTCCTACCTATATTATGGTTTATGGAACCTGACCATTTATCTAGATGAGGAGGAAGGTGCCTTGCATGAACGGATCAGACTGTAGCTCTGAGCTTCTCAAATACTATTATGCATAGAAATAGCCTGGGGATCCTATTAAAATGGTGATACTGATTGAGCATTCAGGGAATGATATTTGAGACTTTGTGAATCTAGCAAACTCCCAGGTAATGCTAATGCTACTGGCCCTTGGCCATCACTTTGAGTGGCAAAGACAGAGAGCACCTCAACTCCATGTAGAGTAAGATATCTTGCAGAGAATTGAGTGTCAAAGTATTTTATTACTGTGCACACAATTGTACTGAAAGTTTCTACCACCTTATATTAATATCTAAGTGGGTTTCAGCTATTGTTGACCTATAGTTTCAGGATTGAATGTTTTTATGATGGAATTATTATTGTAAGTCATTTCCAAATAACTTCAAAATTTTTATTTTATTATTTGTATTATTTTATGTCACCTTGCCCTAATTTTTTAGCACCAAGCCCAGATTTTTGACCTGTGAGTCATGGATAAAGCCTCTCTAGATTTACAAACAGTATAAGTAAGTCAAACAGCAAAATTTTAAGAAAGGTCCTTGGGAGGAAATGACCAAAATTATAATATTTGAGCTCATAAAGGAAAAGAGAATTCAACAAGATTAAAAATAAATGAACTTTAGGAAATCTAAATTAGATCCAGATTAGTCAAAAGGAAAAAATAAACTATTGGAAAAGAAGTCTAAGAACCAGATAAAATCTAAGTGTTTAGAAAGTTGGTGCTTCAAGATGAAAATACTGAAATATATGAGGAGAAAAGAGCCAAGGAAAAGAATATAAAACAAATTAGGCTAACCCTCAAATGTCAGTGTTTAAAACCAAGGAGACTAATATAAAATAGAAAAAAATAATAGCGGTTGTTCATGTTGTGCCATCACCATTGACACAGAAACCTTTATAAGTGCATCATCTGTCTTATTTCACCTAATTCTCTCAACAACCCAACAGGGTAGGTTCTATTATTAAGTCCAGATGACTAAAAAGAAATAAAAGTAAAATGCTACTTAACAATCTGAAGAACTAAAAGGTACTATAATCTTTTTTAAAATAGTCCTTTTCTGAGATGCTAATGAAAAAAATTATTCATTTTACTAACATTGAGCAAGGAACAAAGCACATTTGTTAAGGACATTGCATGTATTAGTTAATTTTAATAGTAAACTTCTGAGTTAGGATCTAGTATTGTTTTCATTTTACTGATGAAAGAATTCAGGCTTAGTAAGGTTAAGTAGCTGTCCAATATCACCCAACTAGTAGGAAACCGAACCAAGACTCAAAGTTCCCCTGGCAAGAGTTGATTTATTTCTGGTTTTGTAGTAGTTCTTTTGAAGGCTATATCCTTGTGCATATACTGTTATGTGAAAGTTTCTTTAGGTATATATCTGTAAGTGATATTGCTAGATTGTAGGAAATACACATGTTCAATTCTCAGCTCTGAAATGCCAATTCACATTTCACAGAAATTACACAATTTGCACTCCCATCAAAACTAATGAGAGTTCTATATTTTTGTCAGCACCTGGCCATTCTGACAGTTTTATTTTTGCTAATTTTGTGGCTTTAATTTTCTCTCCCCTGGTTAATAAAATCAAACATTTTCAGATGTTTCTGGATCATTTTGCTTCATCAATCTTTGAAATTCCTGATTATTGATTCCCCCTGCCCCCAAATTTTTCTTTTGGGTTTTCCTTTTCATTCTGGTTCACAGTATTTACATATACTATATATACTCTTTGTTTATATGTATGGAAAATATCTTTTCCAAGTTTGTAGCATTTTTAAATTTACTCTTTATAGTTTCAGTAGAGAAATTATTGAATATTTTTCTTCATGATTTGTGTTTTTTTGCATCTTTTTATAGAAAGCTTTACCAACTAGTTCTAACAAGCACAAAATTGTCTTCTAATAGTTTTATAGTTTTTTCTTTCACATTTAAGCCTTTATTCTTCCTGGGTTTGACTTTTGTGTGAATGTGAGGATGGATCTGTGACAGATATAATCAGAACCCATCCCTATTTCTTCACCCAACTCAGAGCTCACTCAGACCTTCAGTGAAGAAGAATCCTACACTTGGTTTTGTACAAGTATCTGCTTGTCAAGAGAGGCTTTGGAGGGTCAATTTCTTTGAGGCTCCAGTGGCTCTGGCTGCTGGAGCCCTATATAGTGCTTGTTGAAAGAGAGTCAATTCCTTAGGAATGATCTTCAACCAATGAGAGAAAAGAATGAGTAGAAAAATAACTTCTTCACCCCCACAAGTAATAAATGTGAAGTATACTTCACACAGTCTCAGGGAGTTCACAATAGATTTGAACCCTAGTTGCAAGCAGTGATGACCACTTATTAAAATATACTTCATTGGCTTTTTCCCCTTTCCTGTGAATTCTCCCACTCACTGACTTCCTGAGACCACCTCCCAAACAAATACTTTTTCCCAAATTATAGGTTCAGGTTTGGTTTTGGCTGTAACCCAAACTCTCCTATGAAGCAAACCCTCAGGATAAGATTCTAGAAGTAGATCATTTGCTAGTCAAAGGTAAAGTGTCTCCATTACTGGTATGCTGAAGCATCATATTTACTAAGACTTTCATCTACACTTAGTTGGGAGAAAGCACAAACAAAAGAAGAAATACATATATATAGTTATAACATTTAAAATATATGAGGGTAGTGATAATCGGGAGAATGAAGTTGGCTGAGTTTTAACTGTGTTGGAAGGATGAGAAAAGAGAAACAGGTTCATGACACTTGAATATTAGGAATGTTGTGAAAGACAAAGCTATTTAAAGAGACCCTCATCTCCTACAGCCAGAAGGCAGAGTGCACTAAAAATCAGATTTAATGTTTGATTGTATAGATGGCAAGAGTTAAGAAGCTGAAATAATAGTCATGGCATGTCTCTTATGCTAAAAACGGGGATTAGAAAGATAATAGGTCCAGAGTGGAGATATTTGAAAACCCTGAGCTCTTAGTTTAAACCCTGTGGGCCACCAAAAGTCCCCCACCTCTTTGTTAAGAATAGATCAGGCTTACATGGCTTAGAGACCATGAAAACATGAAGATTCACAAGATGAATTTGTTCTCCATACAAAACAATTACATAGAATCTAATATGAGGGATCCCTGGGTGGCGCAGCAGTTTAGCGCCTGCCTTTGGCCCAGGGCGCGATCCTGGAGACCCAGGATCGAATCCCACGTCGGGCTCCCAGTGCATGGAGCCTGCTTCTCCCTCTGCCTGTGTCTCTGCCTCTCTCTTTCTCTCTGTGTGACTATCATTAATAAAAAAAATAAAATAAAATAAAATAAAATAAAATCTAATATGATACAATAAGATCAATATCTCCATTGATTATGTTAATGTGCTTGGAACCAATCCTGATATACTGCTAAGATAGTAGGCTGAAGCTTGGAAATCATACTTCCATAGCAGCAGCTCTCATAAGTTTGGTCTACAAACCCTTAGGGATCATAGAGACCATTTCAGGGAGTCCACAATGTCAAATAATTTTCCTACTAATACTATGATTATTTTTGCATATTCTGTTTTGTTGACATTTCCACTGATCATGCCAAAACAATGATGTATCAAATTGCTGGTGTCTTAATAAAGTCAAGGTAGTAGCACTTAGCTGTACTAACATTCTCCACTGCCAATTTTTAAAGTCAGTTTTCTAAGAGATGCTCTTGATAAAGCAGTCAAAATTACTAATTTAAAAAAATCTTGATACTTGAGTACATGTCTTTTTAATATTCTATGTGACAAAATAGGAAGCATGAATAAAGCTTCTGCATACCAAAGTATGATCATTATATCAATGAAAAGCACTTATGCAATTATTTCACTTGAAAGCTGAGCAAGACTCTTCAAGAGAACTGCATTTTGCCTTGAAATAACAACTGACAGGCAAAAGATAGTTATCCAGACTTGGCTATTTGGCAGACATTTTCTTACAAATTAACAAAGCAAGACTGCCATTTCAAGGGGAAAAAAACTGATAGTATTTGTTGCCAGTTATAAAGTTTGAAGTTTTATTTGAAAATCAGAATTGTAGGAAATTGTATATTACATCTTGAGTTTGACCATTTCCTAAAACCTGAGGACTTTGATTAGATCAGTGATTTTATTACAGATTGTGACTTTTTTTTTCCTAATATAGTTGACACACAATGTTACATTAGTTTCAGGTATACAACTTAGTCATTTGACAAATTTACACGTTATACTACAGGTATAGCTGCCATATGTCCCATTACATCATCATTACAGTATCACTGACTAAATTTCTTATGCTCTTCTTTGTATTCCCATGACTTATTCTGTAACTGGAGGCCTATATTTCCCCCTCCACTCATTTTGCTTAACCTTCCACCCTTCTTCCTTCTAGCAACCATTAATTTGTTCTATATTTATAGTTCTAAATCTTTTTTTCTAAATCTTTTTTGAGATTATATCTATGAATGGAATCATATGGTATTTGTCTTTTTCAGTCTGACTTCTGAAATGGCATGATCGCATCCTTTTTTATGACTGTCTAGTATTTCATTGTGTATATATACCACATTTTCCTTATCCATTCATCTATTGACAGATACTTAGATTGTCTCCATATTTTGGCCATTGTAAATAATGCTGCAATAAACATAGAGGTGCATATATCTTTTTGAATTAGTGTTTTCATTTTCTCTGGGTAAATATTCAATATTAAAACTATTGGATCATCTGGTTTTCCTGTTTTTAATTTTTTGAAGAACCTCCATACTGCCTTCCACAGTGGCTATACCAGTTTGCATTCCCACCAATAGTGCATAAATGTTACATTTTCTCCATATCCTCACCAAATTTGTTGCTTCTTGTCTTCTTGATTTTAGTCATTCTGGGCAGGATGTGATCTCATTGTGGTTTTGATTTGCACTTTCCTTATGATTAGTAATGTTGAGCATCTTTTTCTTATGTCTCTTGGTCATTTGTATGTCCTCTTTGGAAAATATCTATTTAGGTTATCTGCTCTTTTTAAAATTAGGTTGTTTTTTGGCATTGGGTTATATTAGTTCTTTATATATTTTGGACATCACCTCAATGGCAAAAAACTGAGAGTTTCCCTTCTAAGGAACAAGACAAGAATGTCCATTCTTGCCACTTTTTTTTTTTCAACATAGTACTAGAAGTCCTAGCCACAGTAATCAGACAAGAAAAAGAAATTAGAGGCATCTATATTGATAAATAATAAGTTTAACTGTCACTATTCAAAGGCATGATATTGTACATTGAAAAATCCTAAAGATTTCACCAAAAAACAAGTAATAAATGAATTCAGTAAAGTGACAGGGTACAAAATTAATACCCAGAAATTGATGGCATTTCTAAACACTAATGAAGTCTCACAGAGGAGAAATCAAGAAATGTGACATTTTTAGTATTGTATAATGAAATCAACATTTGAAGATCTGCTTAACTCATTGAACTAATATTTTCCAATTAGTTAATGCATTATTCGAGATCAATGCATGGATAAAATATTTATTTAAAGTGCACAGTAACACAGTGGATTTTAATGTACCAAAGGAGGGAAAAGTTCACCAAAATTATTTCAGATTTCACGTCATAGCTTAAACTACTATAAGGTAGTTTAAGAAGCTACATATAAGTTTTAGTGAAGCATTAAGTGATATTCACAACTATCTGAAAAGGCTATTACTCCTTCCTTTTTTTTTTTTTTTGTCTGTTTATTTATGATAGGCACACAGTGAGAGAGAGAGAGAGAGAGGCAGAGACATAGGCAGAGGGAGAAGCAGGCTCCACGCACTGGGAGCCCGACGTGGGATTCGATCCCGGATCTCCAGGATCGCGCCCTGGGCCAAAGGCAGGCGCCAAAACACTGCGCCACCCAGGGATCCCCCTACTCCTTCCTTTTCAAACTGCATTTTGTGAGGCTGGATTTTCTGCACATAACTCAAATAGCCTAATACTACAGATTGAATCCAAAAACAGAAAATCTAGCTATCTTGTATTGAATCAGATCTCAAAAAAACTTGAAAATATAAAATGCCATTATTCTCACTACTTTTAAGCTATTTTTCATAAAAATATTGTGTATTTACCCATGTTCATTTTTATTTTTAAATATGTGCACATTTTAATATGCCTCAATTTAACTTCTAATGATAAAGGTAGAGAAAGCCCACATAAGCAAAAGTTCTTTATTTAAAAAAAATTAAAATATAATTGATCTACAATATTGTTAGTTTCAATGTACAACATAATTTGACATTTTGTGTACATTACAAAATGATCACAATAAGTCTAGTTATCATTTCTCACCATACACAATTTCAATTTATTTTTCTTGTAGTAATAACTTTCAAAATTCATTTATTACTATTTCTCAAATTTACAATATTATCGACTATAGCCACTGTGCTATATATTACATCCTCATGATTTATTTACTTTACAACTGGAAGTTTGTATCTTTTGATCCCTTTCACTCATTTCACTCCTTTCATACCATCAACCCCTTCTAACCCCTCCCCTGGACAACAATAAATATTTTGTCTGAGTTTTGTTTTGTCTTGTAGATTCCACATATAAATGAAATCAAACAATATTTGTCTTTTTCTGTGTGACTTATTTCACTTAGTATTAATACCCTCAAGGTCCACTCATGATGTTTTGCTGCAAATGGCAAGATTTCATTCTCTTTTATGGCTCTATAGTATTATATTGTACATATATTCCAAATTGTCTTTATCTATTCATTCATCAGTGAATGCTTAGGTTGTTTTCACATCTTGGTTATTGTAAATAATGTTACAATGAAAACAGGGTGCATATATCTTTTCGAATTAGTATTTTTGCTTTCTTCAGATAAATACTCAGAAGTGAAATTTCTGCATCATGTAGTAGTTCTGTTTTTAATTTTTGGGAATATCCATACTGTTTTCCATAGTGGTTGCTCTAGTTTACATTCCCATCAACAGTGTATGAGGGGTCTCTTTTTTTCTGCAACCTTGTCAACACTTATTTCTTGCTTCTTTTGATACTAGCCATTCTTTTAGGTGTGAGGGGATATCTCACTGTAGTTTTGACTTCTATTTGTGATATTGAACATCTTTTCACATGCCTTTTGGCCGTATGAATGTCCTTTATGGAGAAACATCAATTCAGATATTTTGGCTATTTTTTTCTTTGTTTCAAGTTTTCATTTAAATTCTAGTTAGTTAATAATTTATAGTATAATATTGGTTTCACAAGTAGAATACAGTTATTCATGACTTAAATATAATACCCAGTGCTCATCATATAAAGTACCCTCCTTAATACCTGTTACCCATTTAACCCATACCCCTGCCCACCTTTTCTCTAGCAACCCTCAGTTTGTTTTCTATAGTTAAGAATCTCTTATGGTTCGCCTCCCTTCTTTCTTGCCCCTATGTTCATCTGTTTTGTTTCTTAAATTCCACAGATGACTGAAATCATATAGTTTTTGTCTATGACTTATTTTGCTTATAATATCTCTAGCACCATCCACATCATTTTGAATGGTAAAATTTCATTTTTTATGGATGAGTAATATTCCTGTGTGTGTGTACCACTTCTTCTTTATCCATTCATCAATTGGTGGGCATTTGGGCACTTCCATAACTTGGCTATTGTTGATAATGCTGCTATAAACATTGAAGTGCATGTGCCCCTTTGAATCAGTATTTTTGTATCTTTTGGCTGAATACCTAGCAGTGCAATTGCTGGGTCATAGGGTAGTACTATTTTTAACTTTTCGAGGAACCTCCATACTGTTTTCCAGAGTGCACCATTTGGTATTTCCTCCAACAGTGCATGAGGATTCCTTTTTATCCACATCCTCACCTGTTATTTCTTGTGTTGTTGATTTTAGCCATTCTGACGGGTGTGAGGTGGTATCTCATTGTAGTTTTTATTTGTATTTACCTGAGGATGAGTGATATTGGGCATCTTTTCATATGTCTATTAGCCATTTGGATGTCTCTTCTTTGGAAAAATGTCTATTCATGTATTCTACCCATTTCTTAACCGGATTATTTGTTTTTTGGATGTTGAGTTTGGTAAGTTCTTTATAGATTTTGGATATTAATCCCTTATCAGGTATGTCATTTGAAAATATCTTCTCCCATTTTTTTTTTTTTTATGATAGTTACACACACAGAGAGAGAGGCAGAGACACAGGCAGAGGGAGAAGCAGGCTCCATGCATCGGGAGCCCGACGTGGGATTCGATCCCCGGTCTCCAGGATTGCGCCCTGGGCCAAAGGCAGGCCCTAAACCGCTGCGCCACCCAGGGACCCCTCTTCTCCCATTTTTTAATTGGACTGTATGTTATAGAGCTGTATAAGTTCTTTATATATTGTGGATATTAACCCCTTATCAGATATAAGATTTAAAAATATCTTCTCCCATTCAGTTGACTGCCTTTATTTTGTGGATGGTTTCCTTTGTGGATGCAGGACCTTTTCAGTTTGGAATACTAGACAAGTAGTCCCACTTGTTTATTTTTGCATTTGTTGACATTGCTATCAGAGTCAGATCTAAAACATCCCCAAGACTAATGTCAAGAAGCTCACCACCTATGTTTTCTTCTAGGAGTTTTATGGTTTCTAGTCTTACATTCAAGTTTTTCATATAATTCAATTTTTGTGTATGTTATAGTAGTCTAGTTTTATTCTTTTCCATATGGCTTTCCAGTTTTCTCAACATCATTTATTGAAGAGACTATCCTTTCCCCCCTGTATATTCTTGGCTCCTTTGCCATAAATTGAACACATATGTATGGATTTATTTCTTTGTATTCTGTTCCATCGGGGTGTGTGTGTGTGTGTGTGTGTGTGTGTTTATGCCAAATACTACTGATTTCATTACTATAGCTTTGCAATATAGTTTGAAATCAGGGAGTATGATACCTCCTGCTTTGTTTGTTCTCAAGATTGCATTGCTATCCAGGATATTTTTTGGTCCCATGCAAATTTTAATATTCTAATTATGTGAAACTGCCATTAGAATTTTTTAAAAAGATTTTATTTATTTATTCGTGAGAGACACACAGAGGCAGAGACACAGGCAGAGGGAGAAGCAGGTGCCATGTAGGGAGCCTGATGTGGGACTCAATGCTGGGACTACAGGATCACGCCCCGGACTGAAGGCAGGCGCTTAACCACTGAGCAACCCAGGCATCCCTGCCATTAGAATTTTGATAGGGATGGCATAGAATATGTAGATTGCTTTGGGTAATTTAGACATCTTAACTATATTCTTCCAATTCACAAGTACAGAGTATCTTTCCTTTTTTTTTTTAAAGATTTTATTTATTTGTTCATGATAGACGGGGGGAGAGAGAGAGAGAGAGAGAGAGGGAGAGGGAGAGAGGGAGGGAGAGAGACAGGGAGACAGGGAGGGGGGAAGCAGGCTTCATAACCGGAGCCCGACACGGGACTGGATTCCGGGACTCCAGGATCACGCCTTGGGCCAAAGGCAGGCGCTGAACCACTGAGCCACCCAGGGATCCCCCAGAGTATCTCTCCATTTATTTTTGTCTTCTTTAATTTATTTCACCAATATCTTATAGTATCAATATACAAGTTTTTAATTACTTGGTAAAATTTATTCCTATGTATTTTATTATGTTTTATGCAATTGTAAATAGGACTGTTTTCTTATTTTCTCTTTCTGATAGTTTATTGCAACAGATTTTTGTATGTTGATTTTGTATCCTGCAACTTTAATGAATTTATTAGTTCTAACAGATTTTTGGTAAAATCTTTAGAATTTTCTGCATATACAATCCTGTCATGCAATAGTGGCAATCTTACTTCTACCTTTCCAATTTATATGTTTTTCTTCTTCCTGTCCAATTTCTCTATCTAGGATTTCCAATGCTATGTTGAATAAAAGTAAGCAACAGTGGTCATCTTTGTCTTTTTCTTGATCTTAAAAGCTTTTAGCTTTTTGCGATTGAGTATGATTGCTGTGGGTTTGTCAGATAAGGCCTTTATATATTAAAGTACATTCCCTCTATACTCACTTGTTGAGAATTTTTTATCATAAAAGAAGGTTGAGTTTTGTCAAATCATTTTTTTAATAATTTATTTTTTATTGGTGTTCAATTTGCCAACATACAGGATAACACCCAGTGCTCATTCCATCAAGTGCCCCCCTCAGTGTCCGCCACCCAGTCACCCCCATGCCCCACCCTCCTCCCCGTCCACCACCCCTAGTTCATTTCCCAGAGTTAGGAGTCTCTCATATTCTGTCTCCCTTTCTGATATTTCCCACCCATTTCTTCTCCCTTCCCCTCTATTCCCTTTCACTATTATTTATATTCCCCAAATGAATGAGACCATACAATGTTTGTCCTTCTCTGATTGACTTACTTCACTCAGCATAATACCCTCCAGGTCCATCCACGTTGAAGCAAATGGTGGGTATTTGTTGTTTCTAATGGCTCAGAAATAGTCCATTGTATACATAAACCACATCTTCTTTATCCATTCATCTTTCGATGGACACCGGGGCTCCTTCCACAGTTTGGCTATTGTGGCCATTGCTGCTATAAACATCGGGGTGCAGGTGTCCCGGCGTTTCATTGCATCTGTATCTTTGGGGTAAATCCCCAACAGTGCAATTGCTGGGTCATAGGGCAGGTCTATTTTTAACTCTTTGAGGAACCTCCACACAGTTTTCCAGAGTGGCTGCACCAGTTCACATTCCCACCAACAGTGTAAGAGGGTTCACTTTTCTCCGCATCCTCTCCAACATTTGTGGTTTCCTGCCTTCTTAATTTTCTCCATTCTCACAGGTGTGAGGTGGTATCTCATTGTGGTTTTGATTTGTATTTCTCTGATGGCAAGTGATGCAGAGCATTTTCTCATGTGCTTGTTGGCCGTGTCTATGTCTTCCTCTGTGAGATTTCTGTTCATGTCTTTTGCCCATTTCATGATTGGATTGTTTCTTGGCTGTTGAGATTAATAAGTTCTTTATAGATCTTGGAAACTAGCCTTTTATCTGATACGTCATTTGCAAATATCTTCTCCCATTCTGTAGGTTGTCTTTGAATTTTGTTGACTGTATCCTTTGCTGTGCAAAAGCTTCTTATCTTGATGAAGTCCCGATAGTTCATTTTTGCTTTTGTTTCTTTTGCCTTCGTGGATGTATCTTGCAAGAAGTTACTGTGGCCGAGTTCAAAAAGGGTGTTGCCTGTGTTCTCCTCTAGGATTTTGATGGAATCTTGTCTCACATTTAGATCTTTCATCCATTTTTGAGTTTATCTTTGTGTATGGTGAAAGAGAGTGGTCTAGTTTCATTCTTCTGCATGTGGATGTCCAATTTTCCCAGCACCATTTATTGAAGAGACTGTCTTTCTTCCAGTGGATAGTCTTTCCTCCTTTATCGAATATTAGTTGACCATAAAGTTGAGGGTCTGCTTCTGGGTTCTCTATTCTGTTCCATTGATCTATGTGTCTGTTTTTGTGCCAGTACCACACTGTCTTGATGACCACGGCTTTGTCAAATCATTTTTCTGTTTTCTTTTTTTTTTTTTTAACATTTTATTTATTCATGAGAGACAGAGAGAGAGGCAGAGACACAGGCAGAGGGAGAAGCAGGCTCCATGCAGGGAGCCTGACGTGGGACTCGATCCTGGGTCTCCAGGATCACACCCCAGGCTGTAGGCGGCACTAAACCGCTCTGCCACCAGGGCTGCCCGTCAAATCATTTTTCTGTGTCTATTGAGATGATATGATTTTTATCTTTCATTTTTTTTTAATCTTTTTTATCTTTCATTTTTTTAATGTGGTGTATCATGTTGATTAGTTTGTGGATGTTGAACCATCTTTACATTTCTGGAACAAAACCCAGTTGATTATGCTGTTATTATCTTTTTAATGTATTGTTGAATTAAGTTTGCTAATATTCTGTTGAAGATTTTTGTATCTATATCAAAGATAGTGGGGTTTTTTTTGTTTGTTTTTTTTTTGTTCGTTTTTTGTGGTATCCTTGTCTAGTTTGGGCATCCGAATAATTCTGCCCTTATAAAATGAGCTTGGGGGCATTCCCTCCCTTTCAGTTTTTTTGAAAGAGTTTGAGAAAGACATGTATTAAATCTTCTCTGAATGTTTGATAGAATTCACCAGTGAAACTGTCTGGTCCTGGAACTTTGGCAACTTTTAAATTATGATTCAATCTCCTTACTACTAATTCATCTATTTAGATGTCTATTTATTTATGATTTAGTCTTGGAAGCGTATATGTTTCTAGGAATTTATTCATTTCCAGGTGTCCCATCTGTTGGTGAAGATTGCTCATAGTAATCTCTTATGATTCTTTGTATTTTTTTGGTATCAGTTGTAACTTCCTTTTTATTTCTGATTTTATTTATTTGAGCCTTCTCATTTTTTCTTAATTTTGTCAATTTTGTTCTTTTCAAGGAACAAGTTCTTAATTCTACTGATCTTTTCTACTGTTTTTAAGTCTCTAGTTCATTTATTTCCACATACATCTTTATTATTTCCTTTTTCTCCTAACTTTGGGCTTAATTTGTACTTCTTTTTCAAGCTTCTTTAAATGCAGTTATATCGTTTTGTTGAGATTTTTCTTTTATTAAGATAGGCCTATGTCACCATAAACTTCCCTCTTGGAACTGCTTTTGCTGCATCCCATAGATTGTGTATGTTGTATTTCCATTTTCATTTGCTTTAGTGTTTTTTTTTTTTAATTTCTGCTTTGATTTCTTCATTGAAGAAATCCCCATTAAGTAGCATGTTTGTATCTGCATAATTGCATTTTTTTTTCAGTTTTCTTTCTGTAATTGATTTCTAGTTCCATACCATTGTGGTCAGAAAAGATGCTTCCTATGATTTCAGTTTTATTAAATTTATTGAGGCTTGCTTTGTTGTTTAACATGATTGATCTATCCTGGAGAATATTATGTATGCCTTTGCACAAATGTATATCTTGCTGTTTTTTGATGAAATGTTCTGTATTTATCTATTAAGTCCATTCCATCTAGTGTGTCACTTAAGGCCGTTCCCTTATTTTCTGTCTGACTTTTCCATTGATATAAATGGCATATTATATTCCCCATATTATTGTATTGATATAAATTTCTACCTTTAGATTTGTAAATATTTGCTTTATATACTTTCATGCTCCTATGTTGAACGGATACATATTTATAAATGTTATATCTTCTTGATGGATTAGCCCCTTTATCATTACATAACATCCATCTTTGTCTTTTATTACAGTGTTTGCTTTAAAGTCTATTTTGTCCAGTATGAGTATAGATAACCTTTCTTTTGATTTCCATTTTATGAAACCTCTATTTCCATTCCTTCACCTCCAGTTTCTTTGTGTGTCCTTTCATCTGAATGGAGTCTCTTGTAGGCATACAGATGAATCGTCTTGTTTTATCTGCTGGTCCATTTACATTTAAAGTAACTATTGACATGTGTATACTTATTGCCATTTTGTTAATTGTTTTCTAGTTTTTTCTATAGTTCTTGGTTTCCTTTTTTCTTCTCATGCTCTTTTCCCCACTGGTCTAATGGCTTTCTTTTAGTGTTATGTTTGGATTTCTTTCTCTATTTTTTGTATATCTATTATTGGTTTTGTCTTGTGATTACCATGGGATTCATATATAACATCCTATGTATAAAAAAAAATGTGTATAGCAGGCATTGTCAAGTTGATGGTTGCCAAAGACATAACACATTATAAAATCTTTACATTTTTACTCTTTCCTCCATATTTTACGTATATGATGTCATACTTTACACCTTTTTATTTTTTGACTAATTTTTGTAGATATAATTGATTTTGCTCCCTTTGTATTTTAACTTCCTTACTAGGTGTGTAAGTGATTGATCTACTACCTTTCCTATATGGTTACTTTTACCAGTAAATTTTTTTTTCATTATTTTTGTACTTCTGATTATCGCATTTCTTTCCACATAAAGACTTCCCTTTAATATGTCTTGTAAGGTTGGTTCAGTGGTGATGAATTCCTTTAACTTTTATTTGCCTGCAAACTATCTGTTCTTCAAATCTAAATGATAATCTTGGGTAGTATACTCTTGGTTATAGGCTCTTCTCTTTCAGCACTTTGAATATACATGTCACTTTCTTCAGAGTTTTTGCTGAAAAATCAGCTGATAGCCTTTTGGGGTTTCCTCTGTATGTAATGGTTTCCTTTCCTCCATCTGTTTTTGAAATTCTCTTTAATATTTGTCATTTTTATTAAATGTGTCTTGATGTGGACTTCTTTGGGCTCATATTGTTAGTTTTTCTGTGCTTCCTGAACCTGGACATCTGTTTCCCCAAGTTGGGAAGTTTTCAGCTATTATGTCTTCAAATAAGCTTTCTGGTCTTTTGTCTCTTCTCATACTAAGACTCCTATAATATGAGTGTTATTACACTTGATGATGATATAAACGTCCCTATCTTCATATTTTAATTCGTTTTTTCTTTTGCTGTTCAACGTGGTTGCTTTTCACTCCCTGTTGTCTAGATGGCTAATCTATTCTGCATCTTCTAATATGCTATTGATTCTCTTTAGTGTATTTTTCGCTTCAGTTATTGTATTCTTCAGCTCTAATTGGTTCTTTTAAATATTTCCTATCTCTCTGTTGAAGTTCTCATTAAATTCGTCCATGCTTTTCTCAAGTCTAATGAGTATCTTTATGACCAGTACCTTATACCCTTTATTGGGCATATTGCTTATCTCCATTATCTTTAGGTCTTTTTCTGTAATTTTGTCATTCTTTTATTTGAAATATATTCTTCTGTCTACTCACTTTGTCTAACTTTTTGTTTGTTTCTTATTAGGTATACATCTTTTGGTCTTCAAAAGAAGACCTTGTGTAATAGGGGTGCTGCAGTGCCCTGTAATGAAATCCACCCTGATCACTAGAATGAGGTGCTCCCTTATGTGGGCTGCATGTGCTTTTCTGTTGTAGCTGAGCCATGAATGCTGCAGGCTTGCTTTCTGTGCAACTAGTTATGAGATCTGGTTACAGGTACTGTGCACAGGCAGGTGGGGTTTGCTCCACATGCTTTTAACAGAAAGGCCTAGCTGCAGCCCCCATGTGCTCACTGCTGAATGTGACTGGAACTCAGACCAGCTGTCTGCAGTGAACCACTGTAACTGCTACAGGTGTTTGGGTAGTTATGGTTTGCTTCCCATCCTTAGGAAAGGAGTCACATTAGAAGGGAGCCAGTCCTAACTGGGACTGCCCCCTAGCTGTGGCAGTATAAGATTCCCTTTGGAGGGGCACCTGCTAGTGCAGGCAGTTTGGATAGGGTGGGTCCACAGGGGAACACTGGTGCAGGGCTCCCAGTGCTAGAAGGTAGATATAGAGTGTGAACTGGCTTTAGAAAGCCTCTGGCTATCTGTGGGGGAGGGCAGAAAAATGGCACTCACCAGTGCTTCTGTTCCCAGAGAGCTCTTGCAGATCTCTGCCCATCCAACACACATCTTAAAATTATTCATTAAATCTCTTTCATCTATATCCCAGATGCTTTTCAAACTGCTACTTCTATGCTGTGTTATTTAGCATTATGGTTCTTTAAGGACACTCAGTTTCCAATAGCCCTCTAGCTCTCCTGAAGTTAAACCCCAATGATTTTCAGAGCTAGATGTGGTGGGAATTCACCCTCTCAGTGCAGATCCATAGAGCCGAAGTTTGCCCAGTGTGCAGTCTGATTCCCTTACTCCTCTGTGCTTATAATGTTTCATTTGTGGGTAGTTGTACCAGAGGTTTGAATCCTGATCATGTCTCTTTTCCTCATACCCCTTTTTGTTATGGGTTTCTTTCTATGACTACCTGTGGAAGATCTGTAATTCCAGTCTTCAGGTCATTTTCAGGGTGAGTTACATGAAGTTGTTCCCTTGGTATCTATAGAAAAAGGTGAGGTCAGGATCCTCCTATTTTGTCTTCTTCCACCCTCCTTATTCTCATACTAGCTTTTTAAGTGGTTAATTCACTACCTTTACTATATATTTACATTTGCTAGTGAGATTTTCATTCTCATATGCTTTTTCTTTTCTGCTGAAAGGAGTCCCTTTAATATTTCTTGTAGAGCCAGTTTGGTGGTGATGAATTCCTTTAGCTTGTTTGCTAAAAAGTGCTTTACCTCTCTTTTAATTCTGAATGATAATTTTGCTGGATAGATTATTCCTGGTTGGAAGTTTATCCCCTCAGCACTTTGCAGGTCATATGAGAGTGGCATGATATATTCAGTGTTTCTGCTGAGAAATCTAATAATCTTATAGATAGGGTTCCTGTGTATGTGACAAGTTTTTTTTCTCTCACTGCTTTTAAGATTCTCTCTTTATCTCTTGGTATTTCAAATATATGTCTTGGTATGGGGCTCTTTCAATTCATCATATTGAAATTCTCTAGGCTTTTTGAATTTAGATACTTATTTCCCTGGTTAGTAAAGTTTACAGCTCTTATTTCTTCAAATAAGTTTTCTGCCTCTTTCTTCACCTTCTGGGACCCCTACAATGTGAATGTTATTGAGGTTGTCATGTAGATCCATTAAGATACTTTTACTTCTTAAAATTCTTCTTTAATTTTTTTTTTCCCGTGCTGCTCCACTTGGGTGTGAGTTCTATTGCCTTATCTTTAAGATAACTGATTCTTTCTTCATCATCCAGTCTACTGTGAAACACATCTAGTGTATTTTTTCAGTTCAGTTACTGGATTCTTCAGTTCTGTGACTTCAGTTTGGTCATTTCTTACATTTTCCTTCTCTTTGTTAAAATTCTCACTGTATTCATCCATTCTTCTCTCAGGTTCAGTTAGCTTCTTTTTGACCATCACTTTGGATTTTTTTATCAGATAAATTATCTCCATTTAATTAGGAGATTATTCTGGGATTTTTACCTTGTTCTTTCTTTTGCAACATATTCCTCTGTTTCCTCATCTTGTTTGACTCTCTTTGTTTTTATGTATTAAGTGAAAGAGCTATCTTTCAAATCTTGAAGAAGTATCCTTGTATAGGAAATGAAACTTATCATTCAACCTTCCCTAGTTCTTGCTTATCTTTCAAGCCTTCGGAATTGCCTGAGCAGCCTGTAATATTCTTGATGGATTTCAGTTGAGGGCATACCAAGTTCTGTGTGTCTCGGAGAGATCTCAGCCCCAAGTTTCAGGCTGATTAGAAGCTAGACGCTTAGGCGGTGACTTTTAAGGTATGCAAACATATATAGTCCTGTAGGACCACGATCATAAAACTTGTTGGCCTCTAGAGGTGTCCCTTTGGGAACAGTTACAAAAGTAGGGCTCCAGATGAGTATATGAGCTCCTTTTTGGGAGATACCAGCAGGCTGTGGAGGAAGAGAACAATGATGACCTTCCCGAGCCTATGTGCCCTGAGAGAAATTTCATAGCCTCTAGATGTGTGGTAATCCTAAAATACATCCCTCAGGCTAAAGCTCCAAGGCAAGTAAACAGACCTTTTTTCATAGAAAGACTAGGGGTGTGTTTGGTCTGTTACCTGTGTAGTATGCTAGGGGTAGTAGACTTCCAAGAATTGTTTCAAACCTGAAGGGCCCAGAAACACATTCCTCGGGACTTCTAGGTGGCTCAGCGGTTGAGCATCTGCCTTTGGCTCAGGATGTGATCTTGGTATCTGGGATCGAATCCCACATTGGGCTCCCTGTGGGGAGCCTGCTTCTTCCTCTGCCTATATCTATGCCTCCCTCTCTCTGTGTGTTTCTCATGAATAAATAAATAAATCTGTAAAAGAAAAAAAGAACCACATTCCTCCATGGCCATCAGAGCCAGGCACTAAAGGGTTCTGTGTAGGCTACAGGCACTTACCACCTTTGACAGGACTGCAGGGGGTGGCACAGGGCTGGGGCAGTTGACTGCCCGGCTCTTGCTGGTCTGTGGAATCCAGTTGCTCAGTCGCCCAATCTGATGGGTCCACATGGGCAGCACAGAAATAGGTCACTTCTGCCAGTGTTGTTAGCACGTTAGTGGGAGAGTACCAAAATGGCGCCTGCCAGTGCCAATGCTAGCAAGATAGAGGTAGAATGCAAAAATGGCACCCACCAGTGCCTCCCTCCCAGAACAAATCCTAACAGGCTCCTTCCCTCTAACAAGGCACTTTAAGATTTAGCAAATGTATCTACTTCATAGATGGTCTAGGCACTTTTTTTAAAAAAAGATTTTATTTATTCATAAGAGACACAGGCAGAGGGAGAAGCAGGCTCCATGCAGGGAACCCGATGTGGGACTCAATCCTGGGTCTCCAGGATCATGCCCTGGGCCAAAGGCACACTCTCAACCACTGAGCCACCCAGGCATCCCCGTCTAGGTACTTTTAAAACCACTGCTTTTGTATTGGGTCCCCAGGTAAGTGGGTCTGCATTCAAATCCTTTAAGTGTGAGTTTCTATCTGCTACGGTTCTATAGTCCTTCTGGACATAAACCCCATTGGTTTCCAGAGTGGGATGTTTAGGGGCTTATCTCTCTGGCACAAGTCCCAAGAATTGAAGTGCCTGATGTGGGGTCCAAATTCCTCACTCCTCTGGGAGACATTCTGTATTTGTGATGTCTTTCTCAGTTGTGGGTCACCACACCAGGGGTGGAGTTTTTGGTGAGATAGCATCTCTGTCTCTCCTACCCATCTTGATTGACCTGGCCATTTTATCCTTCATTGTGAAGGAGCTATTCAGCAGTTTTCTGGTTTTGTGTTTTGTTGTTGGGTTTTTGTTGTTGTTGTTGTTTTAGAGAGAATTATTTAATATGTAGCTGTAGATTTGTTGTGTCCATAAGAGGTGAGTTCAGGATCTTTCTAAGCTGCCATCTTGAAGCAGCTCCAGCAAAAGGTCTTTAGGGTTCTCACAGGCTGTCCAAAGTATAAGCGGGTCTTGAGGGCAAAAGGGTGAGAAATTTTCACCTATAGTAAATGAATTGTGGATGCTTTGTATTGCCTTGTCAGAGACAGGAGGAAGGAGTTAGAAAAGTCAGAGAAATATGCCTATTAAAATGTATTTGTTATAGAAAAACCAGAAAATCACTTTATGTGTCCAGAGAATGTACAGAGGACACTTTAATTACTAAAGCAATGACGAATGCATAAGTGAAGGAGAACAGTCTATCCTCTGTAGCCAAGAATAGATGACAGAAGACACCATTATTGAACTGGGCTCCCTACTGTCAGTTGGGATAACAGAATCCCACAGTAGCAGAGTCCAAATAATTGTACTTAATAATCAAAGGAAAAGTAGAGATAATTACATAATCGTCAGCATGAACAAAACAGCAACCAGTGGCCTTGATTCACTGGGATCTTCATTGTGGCTAAGAGACCATGGTATTTACAAACAGAAAGCATATAGGAAGCCAGTGAAAGTATTTCTTAGGTAAAATTTATGTTAAAAAGATTTAAAGATCAGCAGGCCACTGTCAATCATTGCAATGTAAACTTACAAACCCTCACTCAGTTTCCAGACTTGAGCCAGTTCTGAGTCCATCAGTTGAAAGATAGGCCAGATACTTGGGTCAAAATTGAAGCAATGGTAACTTCATCCCCCTAGGCAAGATGCTAAATTGTAAGCAGTATTTTAAACAAAACCCAGTTTGAATTACAGAAAATTGAAGATTTAAAGGCTATAAGGATGATAGTTTTCAACATTTCTCTGTTTAATTCACTAGCATGGCCCTGCAAAAAAACAAAAACAAAAACAAAACAAAACAAAACAAAAAAAAACAGATGGATTTGGCAGATGGTGATAGACTATAGTTAGTATCTTTACTAGAGCAGATAAACCTCTGGTTTATCATAGCTATTGATTTGCTTAAGGTGTTCTTCATTTAAAAAACTTAATTCCAATATAGTTAACATACAGTGTTAGTTTCTGCTGTACAATATGGTGATTCAAGAATTCTATATACTACTCAGTGCTTATGAAGAGAAGTGTACTCTTAATCCCCTTCACCTATTTCACCCATCCCCTAACCTACCTCCCCTCTTGTAACTGCCCATTTGTTCTCTATAGTTAAGAGTATGTTTTTTGGTTTATCCCTTTTCTTCCCTTTGTTCATTTGCTTTGTTTCTTAAATTCCACATGAGTGAAATCATATGGTATTTGTCTTTCTCTGACTGATTTATTTCGCTCACCATTATATTCTCTAGATCTATCCATGTCACACAAGGCAAGCTTTCAGGGGCACCTAGGTGGTTCAGTTGGTTAAGCGTCTGATTTGGTTTTAACTCAGCTCACTGTCACAGCTCGGGTCACAGTCTCAGTATGACTACTCTCAGTGGAGAGTCTGCTTAAGATTCTCTCCCTCTGCCCTACCTCCCTAATAAATAAATAAAATATGTTTTTAAATGGCAAGATTTCATTTTTGTTATGGCTAAATATTCCTAAAGTTTTTTTGTTGTTTAAATATATTTGATATACAATGTTACACTAGTTTCAGGTATAGAACATAGTGATGCAGCTTCTCTGTGTTATTCTATGCTCACTACAAGTGTAGTTACCATCTGTCATCATACAACACTATTCAATATCATTGACTGCATTCCCAAAGCTGTGACTTTTATTCCCATGAATTGTTCTATAACTGGAAGCCTGTATCTCCCAGTACCCTTTACCCCTTTTGTATATCTCACCATTTCCCTCTCCTATGGCAACCACCAATTCTCTATATTTATAGGTCTGATTCTGCTTTTTGTTTTGTTTTGTTTTATAGATTCCACATATAAGTGGAATCATATGGTATTTGTCTTTCTCTGACATTTCACTTAGCATAATATTGTCTAGGTCTATCTATGATGTAGCAAATGACACAATCTAATCCAGTCTTAAGGCTGTTTGTGTATACATACACACTAAATCTTATCCATTTATCTATCAAAGGATGCTTAGGTTGCTTCTGTATATTGGCTGTTGCAAACAATGCTACAATAAACATAGGGGTGCATATGTCTTTTCAAATTAGTATTCTTGGGACACCTGGGTGGCTCAGCAGTTGAGCACTTGCCTTTGGCTCAGGGTGTGATCCTGTGGTCCCAGGACTGAGTCCCACATGGCTCCCTGCATGGAGCCTGCTTCTCCCTCTGCCTATGTCTCTGCATCTTTCTGTGTGTCTCTCATGAATAAATAAATAAAATCTTAAAAAAATTAGTATTCTTATTTTCTTCAGGGAAAATACCCAGTAGTGGAATTACTGGATCATATGGTATTTCCATTTTTAGTTTTTTGAGGAACCTCTCTACTGTTTTCCATAGTGGCCATAAAAGTTTGGTTTGCCATCAACAGTATAAAAAGATTCCTTTTTCTCCACAATCTCACCAACACTTATTATTCTGTTTTTAACTTTAGCCATTCTGACAGGTGTAAGGTAATACTTCATTGTGGTTTTGATTTGCATTTCCCTGATTATTAGTAGTATTGAGTATCTTTTAATGTATCTATCTGTTGGCCATCTGTATATCTTCTTTGAAAAAGTGTCTATTCAGATGCTCTGTCCATTTTTTTGGTTGGATTATTTGTTTGCTATTGTTATAGAAGTTCTCATATATTTTGGAAATTAACCCCTTATCAGGTATATCATTTGCAAATATCCTCCTTTGTACATTGCCTTTTTGTTCTATTGACTTCCTTTGCTCTACAAAACTTTATTTTGATGTAGTCTTAATAGATTTTTGCTTTAATGTTTCCCTTGCCTTAGGAGACACAGATTTTAAAAATGGAAATGTTCTATGCCCAATATCAGAGAAATTACACCTTGTGTTTTCTTCTAAAACTTTTGTGGTTTCAGTGCTTATTTTAGATCTTCAATCCATTTTTAGTTTATTTTTGTGTATGGTGTTAGGAAGTGGTCTAGCTTCATTCTCGCTAGTATTGCTGCCCAGTTGCTGCCCAGTATTCCCGGCACCATTTGTTGAAGAGACAGTCTTTTTCCCAACGTATGTTCTTGCTTCCTTTGTCATAGATTAACTGATCATACAAGTGGCTTTATTTCTGGGCTCTCTAGTCTATTGATCTATGTGTTCGTCTTTATGCCAGTATCATACTGTTTTGATTCATTCAACTTTGTAGTACATCTTGAAACCTGGGATCATGACACCTCTAGCTTTGTTTTTCCTTATCAATATTGCTTTGTCTATCTTTTGTGGTTCCATGCAAATTTTAGGATTATTTGTTTTGGTTATGTGAACAATTTTAGTTGGCATTTTGATAGGGATTGCATTAAATCTGTACATTGGTTTGGGTAGTATGGGCATTTTAACCATATTGGTCCTCCAATCCATGAGGATGGAATATTTTCCCATTTGTTTATGCCATCTTCAGTTTCTTTCATTAATATTTTATAGTTTTAAGAGTACAGGTCTTTCATTGTCCTTGGTTATATTTATTCCTAGGTTTTATTCTTTTTGTGCAATTGTAACTGGAATTCTTAATTTCTCTTTCTGTACCTCATTATTAGTGTATAGAAATGCTACTGATTTCTGGGTATTAATTTTGTATCCTGTGACTTTACTGAATTCATTTATTACTTCTAATTGCTTTTTGGTGGAGTCTTCAAGATGTTTTATGTATGCACCATGTCTTCTGCAATAGTGACTTTTTTTTTTTTTTTTTTTTTTTTAGATTTTTATTTATTAGAGTATACAAGCTGGGGTGAGTAGCAGAGGGAGAGGGAGAAGCAGACTCTCCACTGAGCAGGGAGCCTGATGCTGGGCTGGATCCCAGGACCCTAAGATCATGACCCAAGCTGAAAGCAGACATTTAACCCATAAGCCACCCATGTGCCCCAAAGGTGACATTTTAACTTATTTCTTTTTTGATTGCTGAAGCTAGAAGTTTCAGTATGATGTGAATAGAAGTGGCAAGAGGGGATATCCTTGTGGTGGTCTCAATCTTAAAGGAAAAACTCAAGTTTTCACTTTTAAGTATGATGTTAGCTTCAGATTTTTCATGTATGGTCTTTATTATATTGAGGTATGTTCCCTCTAAACCCACTGTATTGAGACTTTTTATTGAGAATGGATGCCAAATTTTGTCAAATGCTTTTTCTGTATCAAGAAATAACCTAATTTTTATCCTTTGTTTTGTGGTGTACATGATGACTGGTTGGTGAATATTGAAACTTCCTTACAACCCTGGAATAAAATCCACTTGATTGTGATGAATGATATTTGTAATGTGTTATTGAATGTGGTTTGCTAACCTCTTATTGAGGATTTTTGTATCTATGTTCATCAGAGATTAGTCTGTAGTTTTCTTTTTTTGTAGTGTCTTTGTCTGGTGTTGGTATCAGAGTAATGCTGGCCTCACTGGATATATTTGACAGCTTTGTTCCTGTTCCATTATTTGGAATAGTTTGAGGAGAATAAGTATTGGCTCTTCTTTAAATGTTTGGTGAAATTCACTTATGAATCCATCTGGTCCTGGACTTTTCTCCTTTGGTATTTTGTGATTACCAGTTTAATTTTATTACTAGTGATGAGTCTGTTCAGATTTTGTTTATCCTGATTTAGTTTTGGAATATTATATGTTTTTAGACATTTATCTATTTCTTTTAGGTTGTTCACTTTGTTTGCATATAATTTTTCATAGAATTCTCTTATAATTCTTTGTACTTCTGTATCAGTTGTTTCTCTATCATGTCTAATTTCATTTTATTTGGCTTCTTATTTTTTCTTAAAGAGTTATCATTTTTTTCTTTTCAAAGATCCTACTCCTGGTTTCATTGATCCTTCCTTCCTTCCTTCCTTCCTTCCTTCCTTCCTTCCTTCCTTCCTTCCTATGTCATTTATTTCTGCTCTGATCTCTATTATTTCCTTCTATCTGCTCACCATGGGCTTTATTCTTTTTCTAGTCCCTTTAGGTGTTTGAGCTTTTGTTTCTTGAGGCAGACTGGTATTGCTATTTATTTCCCTTTTAGAACAGATTTCACTGCATCCCAAAGATTTTGGACCATTGTGTTTACATTTTCATTTGTCTCCATGTATTTTTTAAATTTCTTCTTTGATTGCTCCATTGACTTATTTGTTGTGTGGTATCATGTTTAGTTTCCACATGTTTGTTTGTTTGTTTTCTAGTTTTTACCTTGTGATCAATTCTAGTTTCATACTGTTGAGGTCATGAAAGATTCATGGTATTTCAGTTTCTTAGATTTATGGAGGCTTATTTTATGATCTAAAATGTGACCTATTTTGGAGAATGTTTCATGTACACTTGAAAAGAATGTGTATTTTGTTTTGGATGTAATGTTCTGTATATATCTGTCCATGAGGTCTAATGTGCTATTCAAAGACAGTGTTTCATTATTGATTTTTATTTTGCCTGGATGATCTATCCATTATGTAAATGGGGTATTAAAGTCCCCTACTATTATTGCATTCCATTTCATTAATATTTGCTTTACGTATTTAGGTTCTCCAATGTTGAGGTGTAGATATTTACAATTGTTATATCCTTTGTTGGACTGTTCTCTTTATCATTATATAATCCCCTACTTTGGCTCTTATTATAGTCTTTGCTTTAAAGTCTATTTTGTCTTATAGAAGTATTGCTACCCTGGCTTTTTGTTTTCACTTCTATTTGCATGATAAATGTTTTCCCATCCCCTTACTTTTAGCCTATATGTGTCCTCACATATAGGTCTGAGGTGAGTCACTTGTAGGCAATATATAGATGTTTTTGTTGTTATTTTTAATCCATTCCACCATCTTTGTCTTTTCATTTGAGTATGTAGGCCATTTACATTTAAAGTATGATAGGCATATTATTGTTTACATCTTATTTCTTTTATAGTTCTGTTTTCTTGTGTTACTCTCTTTTATGTGATTTTCTATAATATCATGTTTGACTTTCTTTTATTGTGTATCCATTATAGGTTTTGGGTTTGTGGTTAACATGAGGTTCATATATAACATCCTACATACATAACAGTCTATATTAAGTTAATGGTCATTTAAGTTCAAAGGCATTCATTCATTCATTTGCTCATTCATTTTTGTATATTTTTTTCTTGGAGTTCAATTTGCCAACATATAGCTTAATAACCAAGGCTCATTCCATCAAGTGCCCCCCTTGGTGCCCATCACCCAGTCACCCCATTCCCTTACCCACCTCTCTTTCCACTACTCCTTGTTCATTTCCCAGAGTTAGGTGTCTCTCATGTTCTGTCACCCTCACTAATATTTCCCCACTCATTTTCTCTCCTTTCCCCTTTATTCCCTTTCACTATTTTTTATATTCCCCAAATGAATGAGACCATAGTGTTTGTCCTTCTCTGATTGACTTATTTCACTCAGCATAATACCCTCCAGGTCCATCCACATTTGAAGCAAACGGTGGGTATTCGTCATTTCTAATGGCTGAGTAAAACTCCATTATATATATAGACCACATCTTTATTCATTCATCTTTCGATGGACACTGAGGCTCATTCCACAGTTTGGCTATTGTGAACATTGCTGCTATAAACATTGGGGTGCAGGTGTCCGCTGTTTCACTGCATCTGTATCTTTGGGAAAATCCCCAGCAGTGCAATTGCTGGGTCATAGGGTAGTTCTATTTTTAACTTTTTGAGGAACCTCCACAGTTTTCCAGAGTGGCTATACCAGTACATATTCCAACCAATAGTGTAAGAGGGTTCCCCTTTCTCCACATCCTCTCCAACATTTGTTTCCTGTCTTTTTCATTTTCACCATTCTCACTGATGTGAGGTGATTTCTCATTGTGGTTTTGATTTGTATTTCCCTGATGGGAAGTGATACAGAGCATTTTCTCATGTGCTTGTTGGCCATGTCTATGTCTTCTTTGGTGAAATTTCTGTTCATGTCTTTTGCTCATTTCATGATTGGATTGTTTGTTTCTTTGGTGTTGAGTTTAATAAGTTCTTTATAGATCTTGGATACTAGCACTTTATCTGATAGGTCATTTGCAAGTGTCTTCTCCCATTTTGTAGGCTTTTAGTTTTGTTGACTGTTTCTTCTGTGCAGAAGCTTTTTATCCTGATTAAGTCCCAATTGTTCATTTTTGCTTTTGTTTTGCTTGCCTTCATAGATGTATCTTGCAAGAAGTTGCTGTGGCCAAGTTCAAAAAGGGTGCTGCCTGTGTTCTCTAGGATTTTGATGGATTCTTGTCTCACATTTAGATCTTTCATCCATTCTGAGTTTCTTTGTGTCTGCGGTAAGAGAATGGCCTAGTTTTATTCTTCTGCATGTGGCTGTCCAATTTTCCCAACACCATTTATTGAAGAGACTGTCCTTTTTCCAGTGGATAGTCTTCCCTGCTTTGTCGAATATTAGTTGACCATAGAGTTGAGGGCCCATTTCTGTGTTCTCTATTGTGTTCCATTAACCTATGGGTCTGTTTTTGTGCCAGTACCACACTGTCTTGATGATCACAGCTTTGTAATACAGCTTGACATCTGGCATTGTGATGCCCCCAGCTCCTGTCTGCTTTTTAAATATTCCCCTGGCTATTTGGGGGCTTTTCTGATTCCACACAAATCGTAAGATGATTTGTTCCAACTCTCTGAAGAAAGTCTATGGTATTTTGATAGGGATTGCATTAAACGTGTAAATTGCCCTGGGTAACATTGACATTTTCACAATATTAATTCTGCCAATCCATGAACATGGAATATTTTTCCATCTCTTTGTGTCTTCCTCAATTTCTTTCAGAAGTGTTCTATAGTTTTTAGGGTATAGATCCTTTACCTCTTTGGTTAGGTTTATTCCTAGGTATCTTATATTTTGGGGTGCAATTGTAAATGGGATTGACTCCTTAATTTCTTTCTTCAGTTTCATTGTTAGTGTATAGAAATGCCACTGATTTCTGTGCGTTGATTTTTTTGTATCCTGCCACATTGTTTAATTGCTGTATGAGTTCTAGCAATCTTGGGGTGGAGTCTTTTGGGTTTTCTGTATGCAGTATCATGTCATCTGTGAAAAGGGATAGTTTGACTTCTTCTTTGCCAATTTGAATGCCTTTAATGTCTTTTTGTTGTCTGATTGCTGAGGCTAGGACTTCTAGTACTATGTTGAATAGCAGTGGTGAGAGTGGACATCCCTGTTGTGTTCCTGATCTTAGGGGGAAAGGCTCCCAGTGTTTCCCCATTGGGAATTATATTTGCTGTGGGCTTTTGTAGATGGCTTTTAAGATGCTGAGGAATGTTCCCTAGCCTGGCTCCTGGAGGGGCCCCTCCCCCACTAGATTCTTTTTTATTTTTTTCCCTTCCTACCTTGTTAGAAGTGCAAGCTCTTCTCTCTATAGCGTTCCAGCTGTTCTCTTTAAATCTCAGGTAAAATTCATAGGTTTTCAGGATGATTTGAAAGTTATCTAGGAAAGTTGGTGGGGACAGGTGACTTGGGGACCCTACTCCTCTGCCACCTTGCCCCCCACCCTCAAATACATTCTTAGAGATTTTTTTTTACTCTCTCCTCCATGTTTTATATATGCTATCATATTTTACATCTTACTATTCATAATATTCTTACGTCTATTTATGGCCATCTTTCACAAAGAAGTTTCTTTAACATTTCCTGCAAGTCTGGTTTAATGATGATAAAGTCCTTCAACTTTTGTTTTTCTGGAAACTCTTTAAGTGTCTTTCAAATCTGAATAATAACCTTAATGAGTATTCTTGGTTATAGGGTAGTTTTTTGTTCATTTGTTTTCCTTTCAGCACTTTGAATATATCATGTCACTCTCTTTTGGCCTGCAAGGTTTCTGCTGAAAAACCAGCTGATAGCATAATAAGGCTTTCACTGTAGGTAACAGTTTGAGTCTCTCTGGCTGCTGTTATAATTCTCTTTAACCTGTGATATTTTAATTATTATGTGTTGTGTTGTGGACTTCCTTAGGTTTATCTTACTTGGAACTCTGTGCTTCTTGAACCTGGATATCTATTTTCTTCCCTAGATTTGGGAAATTTTCAGTTACTATGTGTTCAACTAAGTTTTTCGCCCCTTTCTTCTTCTGGGGCCCCTATTCAAATGTTTGTTCACTTGATGTTCTACACAAGATCCCTTAACCCATGTTCATTTTTATATTTTTTTTTTTAGTTTTTTTTTTTTCTCTTTTTGCTGTTCAGCTTGGATGCTTTCCTTTCTCTGTCTTCCAGATCACTGATACATTCCTCTGCATCTGCTAATCTCCTGTTGATTCCATCTAGTGTGTTTTTTAAGTTATCGTATCCTTCAACTGATTGGTTCTTTTGAATATTTCCTTTCTCTTAATTGAAGGTCACACTGAGTTATTCCACTCATCTTTCCAGCCCAGTGAGCATCTTTACAATCCTTACTTTAAATTCTTTATAAGGCATATTGCTTATCTCCATTTCATTTAGTTCTTCCGAGGTTTTTGTTTTATTCTTTCTTTTGAAGTACATTCTTCTGTCTCTCCATTTTGCTTGGTTTTGGTATTCCTATAGATTAGGTGGAAGAGCTACTTCTTTTAACCTTGAAGGTATGGTGTTATGTATGGTCTTTCCTTATGTAGACTGTGTGGGTTTGGTGACTTTTGCGGGCTGGCTGGAGCTGTGACTGATGTGATCTTAGGGCCTTATGCACAGCAGATATCCTGGCATGACAACTAAATCTGAAGTTGGTGCAGTCTGAGGTGTATTGAGGTTTTGTGCCAAGGGCACCCTAGCAGGACTGCTAAATCTGAAGTGCCCTGAAAAGACAACTGAAGTTGAAGTGGTTCCAAGCTGGATTATCCTATGGCTTTCCACATGCATGGTGACCTGATGGGACAGCTAAAGCTGAACTGGGTGTCAACAAAGATGTCCCATGGTTCTCAGTCCAGGGAGTACCCCGGCCAGGTTACTGGAGCAGAGGCTCATGTGGACAAGTATGTTCTAGTGTGCTCCATGCAGAGGGTGCTTTGGGGTAGCTGGAACTGATGCAGGAATAGGCTGACATTCCTGTGGCACTCTTCTGGAGCACTCTGTGCTGGCTGTGCCCTAGCCAGTCATCTGAATCTGAAGTGATGTGGGCCTGGGGTGTTCTAGGGTGTTTTGCACCTGTATCACCTTTGCACAAAGGCTGGAGCTGTCATGTACCCTAGCAGGTATGTCTCAGTGTGCATTACCCTATGGCCACCTTGGTGGGATGGGTGGGGCTAGTGTGGACTAAGTGCCTGGGGTCACTGAGGCAGCAGACTAGATAGGGCCTAGACTATACACTGGCCTATGATTTGATTTCATAATGTAGAAGGAGTACAAACTATGTCCATAAGCCCCTCACACACATACACACCTAGAGAGAGTTTCAGCAAATCCCCCAGTTAGCAGGGTTCTAGGGCTGCCTCTTGTATACACTAGCTGCTCTTTTAAACTGTAGCTCCTTGTCAATACCCAAGGACAGAGGAATCTGTTCCTGGTCCTTCAGTACTATCCCTCTTCACTGTAGTTCACAGCATCGGTTGAGGGGGGGGGGGTTCCTTTTGTTACCATGTCCCCACATCTCCTGTTCTCTTTTGCCTCTTTCTATCTTTTGTCATGCAGAAGCTGTTCAGTTGACCCTCAGTCCTCTTTCAGGAGGAATTGTTCTACATCATCAGGATTAACTAAACAAGTGTAACAAGTGCCTGGTCTTACTAGACTCCTGTATTGGGATTGGGTTTGTTTGTTTGTTTAAGATCATGACAGGCCTTTAGGAAACCGTGTACTCTGAGTGGGCACAAGAAGAGCTGAGTGATACAGATGATGGACTAGAATGTTATTGGGGCCCTTCTCATACCAATTGTTTTTGATAGTCCTCACATCAAGAGGTGGAGTTTTCCTCCCTTGTAACTGGTCTGATTTTGGCAACTTGCTTGAAATAGAACTGATGCCACATGACTTCTGAGGCTAGGCTAGAATTTGCAATGGAGATTCTACCTTTCTTCTCAGCTTGGAGTTTAAGTTACAGTATAGGAAACCCAGCTCCCTTTAGACTCTCAGGATATGAGGAAGCTGAAGCCATTCAGTGAGACCTCAAGTAGTGTTCTAGATGCTAGCATCAGCTGATGCCAGCCTTTGATTCATCCCAGACCAAGTGCCAAATATGATGCAAGAAGCTTCCAGATGATTCTGGCACCTTATGTGTGAAACACTTCTAGTAATTTGAGTCATCTTAGTTAGGTCTCCAGGTATCATGGCTTCAAACTTGTTTTGTGAATATTCTGCACACAGAACTCATGACCGTCATAAAGTGTTTTTTTTTTTTTCCAGTGACATTAATTGTTAGGGTCATTTATTTCAAGTAATCAACAACCAGAACCTGGCCCTAGGATTAACATTCAACCAATGAGAGGAGGTGGTCAATAAATACTACATATTACATCTTCTTTGTTCTTGAAATTCCAAGGTATCGTCTACAGAGTGTCTCAGTGATTTCCCAGCAAGATTGAATCCTCCTTGTCTATAGAGGTGATTGATTCATAAACACAGACTTATTCACTTTCATCTATTCCCTGCCTTACTTTCCCAATCTCTGACTCTACTTCATGGGGTTCATCTCTCAAATAAATTCCTTGTACCCAAATCCTGTCTCAGTCTCTGCTTTTACAGAAACTCAACCAAGAGTAGATTCAATTTTGTTTTTCTGTTTTATGGTTTTGTTTCTATATGGACGGTAACCAGCCCCCTTGCCATTTATTGCAAACACACTCTCCTTTGACCAGTAGTACCACCTCTGTTCTAGATCAGTATTTACTTAAAATTATTTTTCTGGGATAATTATTCCATTGATCTATTTTTCTATCCCTATGCCAATATTAAGCATTTCTATCATTTGGGGCCATTCTCCTCATTTCTGTTATCCTATTTAGGAGAAAAAGTGAATATTTAGTAGCTTAAAATAGTAACCATGATTATATATTATTTCACATAAGTTCTGAAGGTCAGTAATTTATTTGGAAGCAGATTAGCTGAGTGGTTCTAGCATAAGGCTACTCATGAGCTTTCAATCCAGGTGTCATCCAGGACGCCAGCCCTCTGAAGACTTGCTGCAGCTGAAGGATATGCTTCTAAGATGACACACTCCCATAGATATTGATCAGAGGCCTCTGTTTCTCACTTTGTAGGCCCCTGCATAGGGTAGCTTCAGTGCTTTCATGACATGACTGCTGATTTCCTTCAGAATAATCAAGAGAAAGAGTAAGGAGAAAGCTGCAATGCACCTTTCATGACCTAGTGATACACTATCACTTTTATCACTTTTTATGTCTTAAAAGCAAGTCACTGAGTCCAGCCCACACTCAAGGAGAGGGAAATTAGTTTCTATCTTTTGAAGGGAGAAGTATCAAAAAATTTATAGACACACTTTAAAACCATCACGTTGTGTCCAGCCAATCCATGAATGTAATATATCTCTACATATTTAGACTTTTCTAAAATGTTAATTTTTTTCCATTAAGTTTTGGAAAAAGTTAGATTCATTCTGAGTTACATTAAATTTATATATTTTTGCTAATTACCTCTTTTAAACACTGTCATTTTCTATTTCTCACTTTGGTGTATAAATACAACTTATTTTTTTTGCATAGCAAACATATGACAACCTTACTCAGTTCTGTCTCAGTGGATTTTCTAAGTATATGAACATGTCATTTGACATTAATCAAAGTCCCCATAGTAAGTAGATGGCATCTTAACACTGGATAATTGAGGAGGACTTAAAAAAATGGTCACTTTTACAAAATGAGTAGTATTTAGGGAAAGCAATAATTCATGATGTAAACACCAATGTTTTTGTGTGAAAACAAAAGTGATTACCTAAACCTCAAGAAATAACTGTATGGGGAAGACAATTAGGCAGGATTCACAGCCTTTGTTAAAAGGACAAAGAGAGGGAGCCAGGGAAATACATACCTCAATCTTTCTCCTCTCAATATTCTACTAGTGTCTATTATTGGCCAAATTCAAATGCCAGAAAATAAAGCCATTGATGCTTTTCATTCAGGTAAGTCTCCTGGAGCACAAAGAACAGAGGAAGTGGAATGAAGATCCAAAAAGAAAATAGAAGGTATCTAGCACAATCTGTTAAAGAAAAATTTTATTTCTTCATTCCTAATTGTTATTCCCTCAGAAATGAATTGTTAGTTAATATACCTAAGTTTTGGTGGGAGGAAAAAAAGTCGAGAGAGAGAGA
Organism: Canis aureus; assembly: GCF_053574225.1. Classification (NCBI taxonomy): domain Eukaryota; kingdom Metazoa; phylum Chordata; class Mammalia; order Carnivora; family Canidae; genus Canis; species Canis aureus. The sequence goes on along the minus strand of NC_135642.1, from coordinate 17,337,082 downwards.
GAGAGAGAGAGAGAGAGACTGACTTCCCAAACAACAGTCAACAGTATCTGATACCATGTAACCTCAGGTACTAAGAGAACTAGCAAGTAAACCTGCAGGCCCCCTAGAAATCATAGGTGAATTTCTATGGAAGTTAACTCAGGAAGTTAAGAACTGGTTGATTTGATATTAAAAATTGAAAGATACTACTACAACTTCTCACACAGTGTCCTAACCCTGAGAAGATTGAAAGATCATAGGTGGCAGTAATTTGGCTGTGTGATAATTAAATCATGCCACTAACAATTGAGTTTCCCTTTTTTAGATATTTGTAGACCACATTAAAGATGTACAAGTTTTAGTTTTGTGTGTGTGAAATTTCAACCCTCTATGACATCATTACAGGAGGATTTGATATATACAGTCCTCATTCCAGTACTAGTGGGTAGTAAAATAGTTGCTCTCAGGGTACCTAAAAACTTAAGATTGATGTTAGAGGTCACACCACAAGGTAGTCTACTTAGGATCAGGATGAATCAGTGTCTTTGTCAGTGACTTGGAAAGGACTTTCAATAATATGTCCTTCAAATTTGAAAATATTCTTAAGAGACATTCAATATATTGCTATTAATCTTGAGGAAAGCATTTTTGGAAAAACCTGTAATAACTACTCTATATGTCATGCTATGTTCACCACAAGTATCGCTCCCATCTGTCACCATACAACTCTATTCCAGTGTCATTGCAGAGTGAGGAATCTTAACTCCATGGATATTAGAGACAGGGAGTTACAAATCTGTGGCTCTAGGGGGCCTTCTAAGTATGCCTAACAAGAAGTAGATTAAGACAGTTTAATCAAAAAGATATAGTCAATTCATAGTTAGCACTAATAATGTCCCTAATAGATCTCTACATATCCTTGGAAGGAACAATTTGATAAATTTCTTAGGCTGAGGAGCAGAGGTAAAAACTTCATCCCACCCACGTACAGAGCATGCCCAAGGAATTATAGGTAATGGAGGGCCACCTACCTGCTATCAAAAGAATGGGACTAGCAGGTCTGCTAATCCATAAAACTGCTATTTCACTGAACAGGCTATGCCTACTTAAAGCAAAATTGCTCAAGATAATAGGAGAAAGAGACCCATGAGGGGCATCATCCTTTTCCCGCATTTCTTCACGTGCTTGGCTTCTTCTCTCAATAAGTGCTGTTTAAAGTTGCAATGAATATTTATTTGATAAAATTCCAAATTATTATATTTTCCAGAAATAGAAGTGCTCCTATGTCTGGATTTGGCCCTAACCATATAGTAAATTTTCCTAAGGCTGGTTATCACCCCTATGTATTATCTAGATCTTTTGCTACTTCCATGCTTATTTATTCTTTATAAACTGGAGGAAGTTCCAGGGAGAGGAAAGGTAGGAATGAAAACACAGAAAACAAGAATACTTAAAAATGTGTATCCATTAAAAGAAATTTAGTGAAAGAGGAGAATTCATTCAAGTCCTTGAAAACCCTTGTCTGTAACTGGCATGTCCAGCCTTTTTAATTTCCTAGCAATAGAATCCTATGGTATACTTGTTCTCTGAAGAGTCAAGATGCAGAGACTGGAAGAGTGTCTTGATAGTTAAATTTTTATTTTTCAGCAAAGTCACAGAACAGCATCGACTATAGAGAAAGTAGTGTTTCTTTCTTTCTGGATTCATTGTTCAGAATCCAAAAGTAGGATGGAATCCTTTAGGAATATGTAGCTGCTTCACCAAGGTGACACGACAGGAGGGAGGGAAGGCCTCTTGGGACTGCTTTGTGAACAAAGGTTCAAAGATCCTTTGCATATGAGCTTTATTTATATTCCCTGATATTAGTCTATATTTCATTTTTTTGGTAAATGGGAATAAAATCTATGTGCTTATCAATTGCTCAATAAGGGAAGACTATTTATTTATTTATTTATTTATTTAATTATTTATTAAACAGGAGAGAAGAGGTATGCGGTGAAGGGGGAGAGGGAGAGAAAGAATCTTAAGCAGGTTCCATGCACAGTGCAGAGACCAGCACAGGGCTTGATGTTACAACCCCAAGATCATGCCCTGAGCAGAAATCAAGAGTCAGACACTTAACTGACCGAGTCACTCAGGTGCCCCAAGACTGTTGTTAAGTCAAATTCAAACACAAAGCTCCCAGTGTTTACGTTAAGCATTTTTTATATTACGTTGTTAAGCATTTTTATCTAATTGCATTACTCCAGAGTAGTATGTCTATTACTAGAAAATGCACTAGAAACTCTGAACTTTGATTTCCTTATCCGTAAAGTTGAATGAAATGTTGGGCCACAAAAAAAATAAAATAAAAACAAAAAAATAAAAAAAATTAAGTCTCCTTTTGCAAAGTACCAAAGTTCCTTTCAGGCACCTAATGAGTTACCACTGCATGGAGAGTTTCCCAGAATATTACACCTGAAGCAGCTCTGCTTGTCTCAATTTTCATATATTAAAATTAAGGATGCATTTAATAATCCCATTGTTAAAAATAAAGTTTGAAAATATTAGACTGGAGGATTCCTAAGGTTTCTTCCAGTTTGTATATTCTTTAATTCTATTAATTAATGGGGACTATTTGACCAGAGAACAGAAGGCTAAGGTATGACTTGATTCATGTCCTCAGTAGCATGAGGAATTTTATAAAGGAAAAACTTATTGGCCTTTTTATGTCCACAGGGGGGCAACATAAAAGCAGCAGGCTTAGATTAAAAGAGGGATGTTTCTATTTGAATGTAAGGCATGGGCTTTTGTCCATCACAATGATGAACAAAGAAGATGGAGTAAGTAATCATCAGCCTGGAGAATTGGGAACATTTTCTTCAGTTGTAGAGTCAATTACCTTGAGAAGTACATCCTGGCCACATGACGAGAGAAGTCAATAACTTTTAAGAAACTGGTAGGGGACAGAGATATCTCATATTTGATGCAAGGATCAATCTAAAACCTCACTGCAGAGGCAACTCATCATAGTCTGATCTTCCTGTGTAGTTCGTTAAGGTTGTCTGGATGCAAAGAACTTGAGCACAGTTAGCCCACGTGTAAAACAGGTACAGGTAGTGGTTCTTGAGCTTGGCTATCAATCACAATCCCCTGGGGAGCTGTAAAAATTATGTGTATCCCAGACCCCTCAAATGTGAATCTTTAAGGAGGGAGTGACTTACCTGTGGGAGGAAGGTCACATGACTACAAACGATGTATGTTTAGGATTACAGAACCAAGGAGAGAAAGGTAGCAGAGGGGATGGCTTTAGAGGGTTTGGTTTGGTTTGGTTTTTTTTTAGGGAAGAGCAAGAAAACCAACTAGGATACTACCTGCCGAGAGTGAGGCTGAAAGCAGTACGAGGCTGAAATCCTGAAGATCTATATGCTGGGAGGAAAAAATGTGACTAGTGTGGATTTAGCTGATAGTCCGGGGGGAGGTTATGGGGGAAATAATAGGCAGTTACAGGAAAGAACATCAAGAAAGAGCAGAGTTCTGGGGAGATCATAAAGGTCTGCTGTGAAGAAGATACTTTGCTAGAGGGTGGCAAAGGAAAGAAAGCAAGAACTTCAGGAGAGGAGGTGGGGAGCAGTTTCACCCTGGAAGGAGCCAGGCATCAGATGTTAAATAAGAAGGTAGCTGGAGTAGAGACTGAAGTCTAGCCTTGCCCAGGCCTGAAGCCAGTGAAGGGAGTAAACTCTGTTAAAGACTCTTTACAGTAAAAGGTAGGAGGGGGATTTGCCCAAGTCCAAAGCAGATGCAGCATTCTGAAGCTTCTAACTTAGGTCAAAGATAAATGTCTTCCCTGGTGGTTCTTTAAGAAGTACAAGCTTTTCCTAATAAGCTGGGCTTTATGAAGATAGAAAACTTGGCAGGGAGCTAATGATTCATTGGCTGCTTTTTTTCTAGGGAAGATCCTTACCCCAAGCCTGCTGAAACTGTTTACCAAGAAAGAGCTTTTATTATTCCTTCCGGAATTCTTTTATGAAATTGGAATTTCATAGGTAGCTTGAAGTGGTAGAGAGCTATACTGAAGTGAGAAATGACCAATTTAAAGCCCTTGTTAGCTTTGTTTTTTGTTTGTTTGGTGGTTGTTTTAAGGGAATTCCCTGAGTCTGTCTTTAATACTCAGAAACAGAAACAGTTTGAGTAGGGCCTTAGTCTTGTCTCCTCCTGGCCTTGGCCACCATTTCATTTGCCCCAGCGTATACCTGCTATCACCAACAGGTCAAAAGCCAGTGGTTCCTCATATTGGTGATATCTGCCTCTTATCACACGACTTGGGATTGAGGTCTTGAGGAAACAGATTCTTTTCCTGATCTCAAATAGACAAGCTTCAGATTATCTTATAGATCATAGAAAATGTATGTAGATTAATACACACTCAGGTATGTATGCTTTCTCCTGGGAAAAGGGCTCACAGCTTTTAAAACTCCCAAATAGCTTTGAAGGTGTTGTTTCAGAGAGTAAGAATATCTGCAGTTGGCCTAAGTGTCGTTCCAGCCACTCTATTATGAGAATTAGTATTAGTTTCTTGGTATTAATGAACCACTTAATACCAAGAAAATAGGAACTAAAAGACATTAAGAATGGGACACCTTAACTCTTCTACTGTTCAAGAATAAAGGATCCTAGTCTCTGACTAACGTGGTATAGGCTCTTATGGGATTTTTATGGTTGGGTCCTCCTGTGATTTCCCTTTCAGAGAAAAAGTTCTTGCTGACTGAACTGATCAGGTGACTATCAATAACATGTTCTCTTTTTCCCTGAAGCTTGAGCATGAAACATAGTTTGTCTCTATTTAGGAGTTCTGATACTATAGATAAGGGACTGGCTGACAGAACTCTTGAGCTAAGTATAATATGTGGAGGAGAATAAGTGGAAGGATTAACCAGAAACTTTAAAAGCACTGTTAATCAATGGGGGAAGAGTGTTCTTTGTCTTAGTCTCTCAGGGCTATCGGTAGGTAATGTTTAGTACAATTTTGTTTCCTGTAACAAACTTCTAGATTTAAAGCAGATACGCTGTGCCTCACAAGCATTTTATCCTCCTCTTTCCATGAAAGGACAGAGGGGACTGAGGCAATAGTGCTGAAAGCAGATGGAGTGGAGCCACCCAGGAGTGTGGTTCTGTCTCCAATCCCAGTTTTTGTAATGTAATTTTTTGTGTCATTCTCAGTCCTCACTCTTCTTAGGATTCCCCCTTTAGCATAAGGGGGAAGGCACTAAGCCTTCTTTTGAGTGCTCAAGATTAGGTTTTAGGAAGCAGTCACTGGAGTTAATTTCCCTGCTACTCTTGCTGTGGGGGAAGTTCAAGTTGAAACACGAAGTGTGTGAAGCGTGTTGCTCACTAAATGGTTTTGCCTAAGTCTCCTCAATAAAATGTTTTTCACCGGGCAGCCCGGGTGACTCAGCAGTTTAGAGCTGCCTTTGGCCCAGGGCCTGATCCTGAATATCCGGGATCGAGTCCCATGTCGGACTCCCTGCATGGAGCCTGCTTCTGACAGTGTGTGTGTGTGTGTGTGTGTGTGTGTGTGTGTGTGTGTGTGTGTGATGAATAAATAAAATCTTTAAAAAATAAAATGTTTTTCACCATGGTAATTATTTGAATTCTCAACTGTCATCTAAGCTGGACAAAGGGGCAAAACTCCTGTGTAGATGTGTCCATGTGAACTTGTCACTGTCTCCCGGTGTTGTCCATGACTATACATTCCTGTTTTAACATCTATTCCTGCCCCAACTACCGACAGTCAGACACTGTTCTGATGCTGTTAGAATATTGTATTTAGTAGAGAATCAACTGCTTTCCCCAGTTTGTGCAGAGCACTGCAATTCCCAGTGTAGACCACTGCTTGAATATTAATGGTTGTTCTCAGCAGGGCCCTCCATTCACTGAAAGAAAAGCAGACTCTGCTTACCTGGGTGGTGAACCTCTTCTCTCTGACTGCCTTATGCAATTAGGAGATTTTCCACTGGGTTTTTCCTCAGTCCTGTCTTCATCTGAAAGAGCAGTAACTAACTCGGCTTAACTGAGGCTTAACTTTTGCTGTGGACCTATGCCCTTCAATTCTGCTCTGCCAAGGCACAGCAGAATTCTCATTCATCAAATGAATCAAAAAAACATGCTATAGATAAAGAGCTCTGCTCCTCCAGAATCTCACCAAAGAAATTATGGTCCAGGTAAATTACACTTTGCAAATAATGTAATTCCATAAAGTCTTATTCCATTAGTCACTAGAAGGTTCTCTTGACGTGCACTTTTCTTTTTGAAGAAAATTCTCCGGAACAGATGAATGCTGTATTGTCCTTGCCAGTCATGGACATGATATAATAACCATTCCTTAATCTTAATGTAGAGCCACGGAGTCCTCCCTGAACACTTTCAGTACCCATTTAGACACTATTGATGGACATATCACTCTTAACCTGGAAGTTTTGCTATTTCAGCAAGAGAGATGGTGGTGAATAGAGTTTTGAATCATTCCTTGGTCACATGAAGCTCTATATTTTCTTACAGTATTTGAATACTGCTTTTATATATGCTAAATGTCAGTTACTTTTTAAAATAAAGTATTAAAATCTTAGTGATAAAGCAACTTTTACCCACAACTCAGCCACAGAGAAAACTTTGATCTCATGAAATTAATATCATGTTTTTGACCATGATATAGTAAACTTGGGCTTCTCGGATGATTATCACTGAGAATTCACTTCATTTTTTCTAATTAGAATTGTGAATTAATGTTTATCGTATCTCATTTCTAAAAAAATTTGACTACATTGAGTAGCTTTTCCCTTGCACAGTGTGCAAAATAGGTTGACAATCTGGTTCTTACCATATGATTTATTACACATCATATTTTAAGGCATACTCCATAGATGAGTTTCCAACTTTTTTCATTTAATACTGAATCAAGATTAGGAGACATTACTGGCAAACGACTGTCCTCTGTGAATGAGACAGTAAGGATTGGCAGGCAAATGTAAACCTTTTGCTCATGAAGCAACACTGTAGCATGCTAAGACCCAGCTAAAGCTCATTACTGATTTTTATATACCCTATATACTCCATCCCTATTCAAATCTATGTTGTGGTTAATAGTGACATAACTTCTAAGGAAAGAAAGTTACAACTCTCTTCAGATCATGGGTTTTCAATAATAAACAGAAGTTTCTACTGATATATATCCTCCACAAAGATAATGTTGCCCACTAATCTGTACTATGAACTTCAGTGATTTTTGTCACACTATAAAGATATCCTTGACAAGTGTTACTTATTCACCTAACTTTCCATTGATAATTTTTCACCAGTAACCCATTTTGATTTGTGTCTGAGCATAAATGCTTGACATTAACTTGCTACTAATATTAGAAGGTTCTCAGCAATATGAATCCACATTTGTATTTCCTATAGAGGGGAAAATATAAGGGCCTATGGGTTCAGATTTTTTTTTTCTTCTTAGGACAGAATTTGGTATTAAGTATTTTGCCTAGAAAGAGTCAAGTGGCCTACCAAAAATCTCGCACCTTAATTAAAAATGGTGCAGAAGCTTCTTTATGCAAACTTTTTTTGACAAATGAGAAACTGTGGGCAAACTGCCAATCCAACAGAATTCATTTTTTTATTCCATGCTATTTTTTTGGCTGCTTGAACAAAATAATTATTCTCTTGCTTCAGCACATAAAACTGACATCCTATACTTGCATTAAGGCATGTTAAAAAATGTCTTAATGTTGTTCTAACATTCAGGATTTCCTTTTTGTTATTAAGTGTCATCAAATATCCATTGATTTAATTGACAATAATAATAACAAGCTCACATTAACCATAGCTGTGTGCTTGCATGTAAGGATGATGACCACCTCCAAAATGTCTTTATTACCATCCCCTAAGCAAGTGGGAGGCCAACCTCACGCTTTCCGGATTCCAGTGGCTAATCAGATACTTCATAAGAGGGGAAACCTGTCACTCCAGAAATAGTCATATTCTCCCATCTTTTTTCCTTAACACCCCCCACCCACCTTCAGGCAGTTTAGTGATCTAAGTAGGATTTAAAAACAAAACAAAATACTTTGTAGTTGTGTTTGCACAATCCTCCAGGTGCTAGATGATAAACTAAGATCAGAATCCAGTTCTATCACATTCCTAAGCCGAATATTCTATAAAGTCATGAATTTTAATAGAGGCATTTTGAAATTCAAAGGGGCCATTTTACTTATACCCAGCTCCATTTAACCTGGAACATTTCTTTGTAAAAAGGCATAACTGGGCTTTTCCTTAGGTGAAAAAAATCATATCATTAATCCCTTAAAAGTGTGGATATTCCTTTTACATTTTCAGCTAAGCAGTTCTGAGGCCCTGCTAGGAGTTTTAGATTAGTTTTTGGACATGGTGGTAATAGCACTGCAGAAGCTAAAGCTCGACTCTTATTGATTTCTCAGCAGTTTTACTCTTATATAACCAAGAGTGTCTAGGGTTTGTAATGTGTGAGATCCCCGTGCCCTCAAACTGGAAAAGTGCTAAAATTAGGAAAAGATATTTATTAGTTATTGCCTTAAGATCACAGATGTGGCAAATCATGACAACTGCTTCCCAAACAAGATTGGGAAGTAGATGTTCACAATCAGCCTTTGTTTGAGCCCTATGAATGACTTTTTTTTTTTTTTTTTAAGGAATGCACACAATTGGTGCTTGCTTCAGCAGCACATATTCTAAAATTGGAAGGAACTCAGACAATTGTATGGTCCTTTTCTATTAAAAGAAAGTACACAAAACCCAAGTCTGGTGTTATATACCTCTTTTTTTTTATCAATTTGATTGTGAAATCAATGGACAGTTTTTAAACACCTCCCTCAGTTCTCTGAGGCCTGAACAACTAATCACTCTTCCAAAGGTAAAAACATCAAACGCTTTGTTGATAGATCTGACAGGATGCAAAGCATGGCCTTGGGTTACAAAGGGCTCTTGAGGCCTGGTGCTGCTATACCCACTGTATGGAAGTGATCATCACAAGCTGTGGAGAATTCTGCAGAGTCGATCTGGTGGTCTTGTCTGTTCTGTCTCTTTTACGCTGGAAGTCAAGGATTTTATTTTTTGCCCAAGATTATTTGAAACTTTTAAACTTATTTTTTATTTTTATTATGTAAGTTTTAGATAAAAGACAGAAAGGAGCTGAGGCCCATGCCTGCACACCTATGTGGGAGTACAGCAGATGGGGCCCATCCAGCGTGTGTGCTGAACCAGGAAAGGCATGACAGCCTTTGTGAGATCACTGCTGCTGCCAGTTCCAAATTCAACCCAGGAGAATGCCCCATCACTCAGCATGGTAGAGTCCAATAAACGTGGGGCAAATTTGCAGCTTATACCTTTGGAAATCAATGCCCTCAACCAGTAGCCAGGTGCCATGAAAGGGCCAGTTACAGCCTACATCTTCTGTTTCATGGCCTTATGGCAACTGGGAGAAACTGGCACCTGCCAATGAAAAATGCCTGCTGAACCCCCGAAACTGGGGAAGAAAAAGACACTGGAGAAATCCTCTTGATGGACTGAGCCAAGCCAGCAGCTTCAGATGTACTCAGCAGAGAAACGGCCAATTTACTGGAGGAGATGGATCAAGAATTTGGTGTTGGCAGTCTGGTGGAGAACAGGGTTTGGCAGAAGCAGCGTGATCTATCTATACAGTCCTTGGAGTCACCTACACAGCCTTTCCAGGAAGCACATCCTCAATCCCTTTCAAAAAAGATATGCCTGGTCAGGACAAAGATGTTCTATAGGGGGAAGACTGTATGTTGGTGAATGTGAACCTGGTGGAAATTGGGCAGGTACACCATGGAGCAGCAGAAGAGGAAGCCTGGATATCTGCCCCCTGTAGAAGAAGAGAATTTATAGGATTTCAGAGCAATCCTGTTCAAATGCACTGAGGAGTGCACACTCTTGCCCTTTAAACCAGGGCAAATTTGCTTATAGCCATAGGTAATGGGAACTGCTAGGGATCCAGTGAAACCCTAGTTTTAGGCTTAGGCTTATTTACTGAGCAAAGTAAAGTCCCAACTCATCTCTGAGCACCTCCCTCCCATTGAGGTAGTTACCTTTAGTCAGATAAAGTGGAGAGAAGAAAATTGTAAGGAGAGGTAGGAGGTGGCTTTTCAGAGTAATGACTTGCTGTTCTGTAGGAATCAGATTCCAGAGAGAGACTTTTGTTCTGGATTGCAAGGCCAGGGTGTACATTGGTTGGCCAAGGATGAATAGGTATCCCCAAGGGGAGGAGGAAAAGTAGCCAATGCCTCAACTCCACACTGTTATGACTCCCAAGCGTAGAACATAGAGATCGTTGATAAAGAGGACAGAGTGTGGAGCTCTGTGATTGGGGTCCTCATAGGTGCTAGAATACATCAAGAATAGATGGCACTGCAGAAGCAGCTGAAGAAGGGTCCTAAGCTGAGGCAACTACACAAGTTGCAAGATAGTGACAACAAGGTAGTGGGGAGCATGTAGAAACTAGGGTTTTGCCAGTAGACTGACAGAACAATGAAGTCCTCGAGTGAGAGAATGCCATAATGTTTATCAATACTTTGAAATTCTGCTGAAACCTGTTGGGAAACCCCCAATGATGGGCTGACCGGGGGCAGCAAGAGGAGCTTGTGGACTTTGAACTGTAGGAGGAACACTAGGACAATCTCTACTCTGAGTTCAATGGGGAGGAGATTATCAGATGGAATATAGTCTATCTGGATGAACTGAAGCAGCAGCAGGATGCATTTCCTTCCTACCGTCATCCTGGCTGAGGAGCTCATCATGAATAGAAAGCTGGCAACCTCCCTTCTTTTGTTTCAGAAGAAAGGTGAGACCCTGGTGCAGAGTGTAGCCAAGGAGAAGATGCAAAACGAGCTCATACCCTCAGCCTTGTACTGCTTCAAGGATAAGATGGTCATCAATGACAAGAATGGCCAATAAGAAGGGTACTGAAGCTTTACCCAGCTTGCATGTTAATATCAGGTTTGTGGACAAAGTGGACCAAAAGCAAAGAGATTTTCTAGCAGCTGTCCTATTACTTCATGGGAAGAGCCCAGGCTAAATTAAGATAGAGAAACAGATGGAGAAGCTACATGAGGAGTCACCCCTGAAGATGAGCTCCAGCAACACACCCCTGGGCATGTGAGTTTTCTCCAGGAGAAGCAAAAGACTAAGAAGACACCATACATCCTGCTCTGGGACAGCAGCCAATAGCATCAATGTCAGCACCCATCACCAAGTGAAAAAACCTCTCACATCTGCTCCTTTCCCCAAATTTAATTAAAGTTCCCTTCTGGTATTGTCTTCCTGGTCATGGTGCACATTCCAGAGTAAGACTTAAAGGAAGAGCAGGACATTCTTGTGGGATCTCCAGCTATACCACCATCAGATAGGCTTGGCTATGCAACTCACCTTCAGCTGTGTGACCTCACACATGTCCTGAACCTCTCTGAGCTTCATTGTTGTCATGTGAAAAATCAAAACACCCATTCTTTGTGTAACGGTTTTGTGAATATCAAATAACCTTATTCATTTACTCAGTAAATCATTTGCCTAGAATTCTGATGTGAGCAAGCCTGTGGCTCCCTAACGTTTGGCTTAGTGTCTGTCTTGTAGTTGCGAGGTGAGAGTTGGTCATCAAATTACACAGACTGTAAAAGAAGTTGTTTTAAAAATGTATTTAGGCTCTGTTTTAATCAAGTATGGTGAGTCGCAGACAAAGAAATGACTGTCATGAAAAAGGAAATTTTTATACAGATCTCTAGAAATAGGAGGCTCAGCACAGGAGGCACAGCGTAGCATGTCAGGGGAAGACAACAGGGTTGGTCAGGAGACAGAGCAAGGAGAAATGTTAGAGCTTTTAAATTTGGACAAAATTTTCTTTATTGAAGTATAATTGGCATATAATATCCTATTAGTTTCAGGCATACATCATAATGATTTGATATTTTTATACATTATGAGCTGACTCTTACAATAAGTCTAGTTACTACCTGTCACCATACAGATCTATTACAATATTATTGACAATATTTCCTATGCTTTACATTACATCCCCAAGGCTTATTTATTTTAAAATTTTAAGTTTGTACCTCTTAACTCATTTTACCTATTTTGCCCACCAATCCCAACCACTTCCCTTCTGATAACCAGTAGTTTGTTTTCTGTATCTATGAGTTTGTTTCTATTTTGGTTTTATTTTTGTTTTTTAATAGATTTTATTTATTCATGAGAGACACAGAGAGAGGCAGAGACATAGGCAGAGGGAGAAGCAGGCTCCCTGCACGGAGCCCAATGCAGGGCGTGATCCCCAAACCAAGATCACACCCTGAACCGGAGGCAGATGCCCAACCACTGAGCCACCCAGGCGTCGTTTGTTTTGATTTTTAGATCCCACATATATATGAAATCATATGGTACTTGTCTTTCTCTGTATGACCTTTTTAACTTCATAATACCCTCTAGGTACACCTATGCCAGTACAAATGGTAAGATTTCATTTTTTTATGGCTGAGTAATATTTAATTATACATATAAACACACATCCATACCACATCTTTTTGTCCATTCATCGATTGATGGACATTTTGGTTGCACCAAATTACATTTCCACCAATGGTGTATAGAGGTTTCCTCTTTTCCACATCCTCACTAACATGTGTTATTTTTTATCTTTTTGATAATAGCCATTCTGACAGGTGTGAAAGGATATTTCATTGTGGTTTTAGTTTGTGTTTCACTGATGTTTAGCAATGTTGAACATCTTTTCAGATGCCTGTTCATCTTTATGTCTTTGGAAAAGAAATATTCAGGCCTTTCCATTTTTTAATTTTTTTAATATTGTGTAACTTCTTTATATATTTTGCACATTAACCTCCTACGGGCTACATAATTTGCAAATACTTCTTTCCCATTCTGTAAGTCACCTTTTCATTTTATTGATGGTTTCTTTCACCGTACAAAAGCCTTTGTTTGATATAATCCTCTGCTTATTTTTGCTCTTATTGACTTTTGAGCCTTTATTAAAGTTAACATGGGAAAGAAAAACAAGGCAGGGTAAACAGGCTGGATTGGCTAGTTTGAATAATTTCAGTGGATTCTGGGGTAAAGGGCTGTCAGTAGTTGTGGTACCTGGTCCTGTTGGGTTTTAGGGCAGAGGAATAGGCGACCCAGTATGAGACCCCAATAAAGGATATTAACCCCTTATAAAACACATGATTTACAACTATTTTATCCCATTCCAAATGTCATCTTTTCATTTGTTAATTGTTTCTTTTGCTGTGTAGAAGCTTATATTTTTTTATTTATTTGAGAGAGGCACAGAACACAAATGGGGGACAGGGCAGAAGGAGAGGAAAAGCAGACTCCCTACTGAACATGGAGTCTGACCTGGGGCTCAATCCCAGGACCGCAAGATCATGACCTGAACCAAAGTCAGATGCTGAACCAACTGAGCTACCCAGAGGATTTTTATTTATTTATTTTTTCCCAGAGGCTTTTTAATTTGATGTAATCCCACTTATTTTTGCTTTTGTTGCCTGGGTTTGGGGGTTTGCATCCAAAAATTCACTACTAAGAGCAATGTCAATGCACATTTTTCCTATGTTTCTCCAGGATTTAATCTGAGTTGATTTTTGTGTATGATGTAAGATAAGGGTCCACTTTCATTCTGTGCATGTGGAGATCCAGTTTTCCTAAAATCAATTGAATAGGCCATCCTTTCCCCAATATATATATTCTTAGTACCTTTGTTAAAGATTAGTTGACCATATGCTTATGGTTTACGTCAGAGCTCTCTATTCTATTCCATTGCTCTATATATCTGTTGTTATTCCAGTACCATACTGTTTTGATTACTATAGCTTTGTAATAAAATTTGAAATCAGGAAGTATCCCTCCAGATTTGTTGTTCTCCTCAAAATTATTTTATCAAGGTCTTTTACAACCGCATATGAATTTTAGGATTATTTCCTATTTCTGTGAAAACTGACATTGGAATTTTGATGGGGATTACATTGAATCTGTAGTAGTATGGACATTTTAACTATATTCTTCCAATCCATAAACATAAGATATCTTTCAATTTGTATCATCTTCAATTTCTTTCATCATTTTTTGAGTATAGTTGGCACATAATGATGCATTAGTATAATGTGTACACATAGTGGTTTGATGATTTTATACATTATGCTATGCTCACCTCAAGGTTAGCTGCCATCTGTCACCATGCATCACTATTATGATATCATTGACTATATTCCTTAAGCTCTGCCTTTTATTCCTGTGACATTCATTCCACAATGAGAAAACTGTATCTCCCACTCCCTTTTACCCATTTTGCCCAACCCACCTCCCCTCTGGCAATCATCAGTTCTTTGTATTTATAAGTCTGATTCTGCCTTTGTTTTTATTTACTTTTATTTTCTTAGATTCTACTTATGAGTGAAATCATGGTATTTGTCTTTCTCAGACTGACTTATTTCACTTAACATAATACCCTCTAAATCCATGTCATCTCAGATGGCACAATCTCATCCTTTTATGTCTGTGTAATATTCCGTTCTTTATATATGCCACATCGTTCTTATCCATTTGTCTATTAATAGACACTTAAGTAGCTTAAATATCTTAGTTGTAATAAATATAGGGATGCACATATCATTTTGAATTAGTGTTTTCATTTACTTTGGGTAAATACCCAATAGTGGGATTATTGGATCATATGGTATTTCTATTTTTAAGTTTTTGAAGAACCTCCATACTGTTTTCCACCAATTTACGTTCCTACCAACAGTGTGTGAGGATTCCTTTTTCTCCATGTCTTTGCCAACGTTGTTATTACTTCTCTTTTTTAAAAAGATTTATTTATTTATTCATGAGAGACACAGAGAGGCAGAGGGAGAAGCAGGCTCCTTGCAGGAACCCAGAAGTGGGACTTGATCTGGGATCCCAGGATCATGCCCTGAGCCGAAGGCAGACACTCAACTACTGAGCCACCCAGGAGTCCCAACTTTTTTTTTTCTTTTAAAGCCATTCTAACAGGTCTAAGGTGATCTCTAATTGTGGTTTTGATTTGCATATCCCAGATGATTAGTGATGTTGAACATCTTTTCATGTGCTATTTGCCCTCTGTCTTTGGAAAATGCCTATTTTAGGTCTTCCCATTTTTTAATTATATTTTTTGTATTGAGTTGTATATTAACCCCTTATCAGATGTAGCATTTGGTAGCCTTCTCATTTTGTTGATCATTTCCTTTGCTGTTAAGAAGCTTTTTATTTTGATATAGTCTCAATAGTTTATTTTTGCTTTTGTTTCCCTTGCCTGAGGAGACATATCTAAAAAAAGTATTGCTAAGGCTGATGTCAGAGAAATTAATTAATGTGTTTTCTCCTAGGATTTTTTTTATGGTTTCAGGTCTCACATGTAGACCTTTAATCCATTTTGAGTTGTTTTTTTGTGTATAGTATTAAAAGATGGTCCAGTTTTATCAATGTTTTATAGTTTAGTGTTCAGATCTTTAACCTCCTTGGTTAAATTTAGTCCTAAGTATTTATTCTATTTGATGCTATTATAAAAGAGGTTGTCTTCCTAATTTGTTTTCCAGATAGTTGTTATTGTATAGAAATGCAACAGATTTTTCATGTTGATTTTTGTATCCCACAACTTTACTGAATTTATTTATTCCAACAGTTTTTTGTATTTTGGAGTCTTTAGATTTCTCTATATAAGAACATGTCATGTTAAAATAGAGCTCACTTTACTTTTTCCTTTTGGATTTTGGATGCCTTTTATACCTTTTTGGTACTCAAATGCTCTGGCCTAGGACTTCCAGTGCTATGTTGAATTGGAATGGTGAAAGTGGGCACCTTTGTCTTGTTCTTGATCTTAGAGGAAAAGCTTTCAACCTTTCACCATGAGCATAATGTTAGCAGTCATATATGGACATTATGGCATTGAAGTAAGTCTTTCTATACATAACTTTTTGAGAATTATTTTTATTAGGACACAATGTTGAATTTTGTAAAATGGTTTTTGTACATCTACTGAGTTGGTCATATGATTTTTATCCTTCATTTTGTTAAAATAGTTATTCATATTTATTGATAATTGTACATTAAATGATTCATTGCATCCCAGGGATAAATTCCACTTGGTCATGCTATATGATACTTTTAATGTGCACTTGAATTTGGCTTGGTAGTATTTTGTTGATGGCTTTTGCATCTATGTTCACCAAGGATATTGGTTTGTAATTTTCTTTTCTAGTAATGTCCATCTAGTTTTTGTATCAAGGTAATGACAGTCTTGTAAACAGACTTTAGGAGTATTCCTTTCCTTTCAATATTTTAAGAGTGTGAGAAAGACTGATGTAAAACATCATTTATCTATTTGCTAGAAGTCACCAATAAAACCTTCTGGTTTGAGGTTTTACTTTTGGGGAAGTTTCAAATACTTATTCAATCCCCATATTCATTATTGGTCCATTCAGGTTTTCTTTCTCTTTACAATTCAGTCTTGATAGTCTCTCTGTTTCTAGGAATTTGTCCATTTGTTCTACGTTATCAAAGTTGTTGGCATATAATCGTTCATAGTAGTTTCTCATGATTTTTAGTATTGCTGTTATCAGATGTAATGTCTTCTCTTTCACTTCTTTAGTCTTTCTGGTTTTTTGTTGTAGTGTAGCTAAAGATTTATCAGTGTTTATCTTTTCTAAAACCAACCATTAGTCGTACTGATCTTTTCTATGTCTTTTTAGTCTCAATTTCATTTATTTCTGTCCTGATCTTTTTTTCTTCCTTCCATGACTTTGGGCTTAGTTTGTTCTTTCTGTTTGTTTCTAGTTTCTTGAGTGTAAAGTTGTGTTGTTTGCGAGTTTTCTTTTTTCTTAATATAAGCATTTATCACTATAAACTTCGTGGAACTGTTTTTACTGTATCCCATAAGTTTTCATATATTGCACTTCAATTTTCATTTGCTTCAAGATATTTCTTGATTTCTTTTTTGAAATCATCTTTGACATATTGGTTCTTTATTACGGAGTTGACTAATCTCCACAGATTAGTGAATTTTCCAGTTTTCCTCTTGTAATTGACTTCTAGTTTCATACCATTGGTTGGAAAAGATGCTTGATACAATATCAATCTTCTTAATTTGTTAAGTCCTGTTTTGTGGTATAACATATCTGTCCTGGAGGATGTTCCATGTGCACCTGAAAAGAATGTGTTTTCTGCTGCTGTGAATGGAATGTTCTAAAAATATCTATTAGTTCCATTTGGTCTAAGTCCACTGTTTCCTTATTGATTTTCTGTCTAGATAACTTATCCACTGTTGAAAGTAGGGTATTAAAGCCCCCTGCTCTTACTGTATTGTTGTTTCTATAAGTTCTGTTAATATTTTCTTTATATATTTAGGTGTTCCAATGTTCAATACATATATATTTCAATAGTTAAATTGTTTTGTTTCCTAAATTCCATGTATAAGTGAAATCAAATGGTATTTGTCTTTCTTTGTCTGACTTATTTCAATTAGGATTATACTCTCTAGGTCCATCTATGTTATTGCAAATGACCAAATCTCATTTTTTATGGCCAAATATTCCATTATGTATACTACCACATCTTCTTTATCCATTCGTCTATTGGTAGACCCTTAAATTGCTTCCATATCTTGGCTATCTCAGATAATGTTGTAATAAACATAGGGGTGCATATATCTTTTCAAATTAGTGTTTTAATTTTCCTTGGGTAAATTCTCAGTAGTAGAATTATTGGATCGTATATTTCTATTTTTAATTTTTTGAGGAAATTTCATACTGTTTTCCACTATGGCTGCATCAATTACCATTCCTACCAACAGTGCTTAATAGTCCCTTTTTCTCCACATCCTCACCAACACATGTTATTTCATGTCTTTTTGGTAATAATCATTCTGGTGCTTGCCACAAAAGAGAGTGGGGGGGATAGGTGAAATAGATAAAGGATATTAAGAGGTATAAAGTTTCAGTTACAGAATAAATAAGTCACAGAAAAAGCACAGCATAGAGAATATAATCAGTAAGAATGTAATAATGTTGTTTGGTGACAGATGGTGACTGCACTTATGGTGAGCACAGAGTATAGAATTGTTGAATCATGTTGTATACCTGAAGCCAATATAACACTATACATTAATGATACTTCACTAAAAAAAAAAAAAAAAAAAAGAAAAAAGAAAAAAAGTCTTATAGTGTATGGTTACATCATGTTTTTTCTTATCCATTCAGCCTCTCTGTCTTTTGACTGGAAAATTTTAGCCATTTCTATTTAAAGTAGTTATAGGTAGGTCCTATTATTGCCAGGAGGCCTGAATGGCTCAGCGTTGAGCATCTGCCTTTGGCTCAGGGCATGATCCCGGGGTCTGGGATTGAGTCCCACATCAGGCTCCTTGCAGGAGAGCTTGCTTCTCCCTCTGCCTATGTCTGCATCTCTCTCTCTCTCTCTCTCTCTCTCTCTCTCTCTGTGTCTCTTATGAATAAATAAATAAAATCTTTATTAAAAAGTTCTATTATTGCCATTTTCTTTATTATCATACTGTTTTGTAGTTCCTTGTTCCTTCTCTTGATGTCTTCCTTTGTGATTTTATTGTTTTTGTAGTAGTGGTATGCTTTGATTCATTTTATCTTTTTTGTATATCTTCTATAGGTTTTACTTTATGATTACATGAGGCATACACAGAATATCTCAGTCATAACAGTAAATTTTACTGAAAACTACTTTAATTGAATACAAAACTGTTTTTGCCCCATACATACACATTTTGTTATTGATGTCACAGTTTGTACCTTTTTATATTGTGTATATTTTTAACAAACTATTGTAGCTATATTTACTTTTAATACTATTTCAACTGTAGTTTTTTTAAATAAATTTATTTTTATTGGTGTTCAATTTACCAACATACAGAATAACACCCAGTGCTCATCCCGTCAAGTGCCCCCCTCAGTGCCCGTCACCCATTCACCACCACCCCCCACCCTCCTCCCCTTCCACCACCCCTAGTTCGTTTCCCAGAGTTAGGAGTCTTTATGTTCTGTCTCCCTTTCTGATATTTCCCACACATTTCTTCTCCCTTCTCTTATATTCCCTTTCACTATTATTTATATTCCCCAAATGAATGAGAACATATAATGTTTGTCCTTCTCCGATTGACTTACTTCACTCAGCATAATACCCTCCAGTTCCATCCATGTATTTCAACTGTAGTTAAACTTGATTTATGTGCCACCATTACAATATTGAGTATTTTGAATTTGATTATATGAGTTTTATACTTTCATATGTTATTATATTCCTAATTAGCATCATTTCATTTCAACTTGAACAACTTTTAGCATTTTGTAGGGCATGTCTAGCAGTGATGAACTCCTTCCACTTTTGTTCAGGAATTTTTAAATCTCCATTTCTGAAACACAGCTATATTGGGTATAGTAATCTTGATTGGAATTTTTTTCTTTCAACACTTTTAATCTGTTCTCTCCCTCTTTCCCTCTCTCCCTCTTTCTCTCCCTTCCTCTTTCTCTCCCTTCCTCTCTCTCTCCCTTCCTCTCTCTCTCCCTTCCTCTCAGCTTCCAAAGTTTCTGCTGAGAAATCCATTGATAATTTCATGGGAGTTCCCTAGTATGTGACAAGTCACATTTCTCTTTTTGTTTTCAAAATTCTCCGAGTTGACTTTTGTTTGATAAAAGCATGTCTCAGTGAAGACCTCTTTATGTTCACGAAGTCTTTGGGGCTTTTTTGGGGGGGAGGGGGCTTCATGTTAATTTTCCTACCCAGATTTAGAAAGTTTTCAGTCATTATTTCTTCAAATAAACTTCTTGCACCTTTTCTCCTCTACAGCTTCTGGGACTTCAGTAATACATATTGATTCATTTGTTAACTCCCTTTCGTACATTTTTTTTCTTTCTGTTCCGCTGACTGAATAATTTCAAATGATCTGGCTTTGTGAAAGAAAAAACTTTCACCAGGCAGCCTGGCTAGAGAATGTGGGAGTGTCCCAGATCTTTCCAATGGCTCTTCCCACTCCACTCTCTTATTCCCTTATGGAGAAATCTTAGGATGGTGTGCCTTCTCTTGATCACACAAATCCAAGCAAGGTGCTGAAAAGCCTCATTTATCTTACAAGGTACTACTTTGAAGTACTTAAGATTGTATGCCTTCTCTCAATTCAGTATTTTTATGCTAGCTGCTGTATATCCATATGCTGTCTGCAGGGGCTTGCACATGCCATCTGTGAAGGCTCATAAGCACAATTTGCAGAGGCTTACAGACACCATCTGCAGGAGAATGCAAGGTGCCAGCAACAGGAGAGACAGTGTGTGGAGTGCTCTGCATGACTACTAGTCAGGGTGGAGAAGTATCCATAGGTCAGGCATCCTATGGGATCATGAGTAGGGATCTGAGTGGAGTCCACAAGCTTGTTAGTAGGATCTTTGGCAAGTTGTTGAGATCCAGATGCTGGTTTCTGTGAGTCCCCAACCCTTTCACCCTGTTCTAGCTGTTCTCTGATTACTCAGCTGTGCCAATCCCCTCAGTGTTCTTGGGGCAAGATGGAAGTGTACTTCTTTTATAGCATCCCACAAGGCTGGAAAAGCCCAGTGCTCACTTCACAGGAGAAACCACAGGCAAAATGGGTCTCTCCTAGCACCGAGCTGAACCACCATGAAGTGAAACTTTCTTCTCATCCCCTTCAATGAGTTTTTGCTCCATTAGGGTGCTGGAATCTCTGAGGTAAATGTCTTGGCTCCTATAGAGATTGTCTATCCACGAGAGGTTGTTAAAATCAGTGTTTCTGTGTAGATAAGAGAATTGGAAGCTTCTATTCTGCCATCTTCCTGATGTCCAGAGCTTCTTGCATGCAGAAGATAACTATTTTTTGCAAGGATGAGGAGTTAAGTGCATGATGTACATAAATAATTCTTGTTATACCTGACAGAGCAATACTTAATAATTACTTCTAAATAGAGAATTTGAAAATATTTTGTTGACAAATATTAAAAATATAATTTGCAGGCAGCCCGGGTGGTTCAGCGGTTTAGCACTGCCTTCGGCCCAGGGTGTGATCCTGGAGACCCGGGATCAAGTCCCATGTCAAGCTCCTAGCATGGAGCCTACTTATCCCTCTGCCTATGTCTCTGCCCCCCTCTCTCTCTCTGTCTCTCTCTCTGTGTCATGAATAAATAAATATAATCTTTAAAAAATATATATATATATATATATATTTGCCATTATACATAAGCACCTTTGATTTTGTTTCCTCCATTTCCTCCTTTGATATTTTTTCCAGGATTTGGAACAAAGTAACTGCAACTATCATTCTACTTGCCTTAATCAAATGCTGAAAAGCCTCCCTTTCCTTTCCAAATGGCTGGATGATCCAAACTGATATCAAAATAGATTTAACCAGAATCACATTTGTTCATTGAGACAGTCCAATAATTGATTCATTTTTCTGTGTCCTCTCTCTCCCAAACAGAAGGGATAATTTCATAGTGTCATGCTCAGAAGAATGCCAACACTGAGCTAATCATGCTCCCCTCCTTCACTGCATGTTTTATACTCCCTCAATCCATCTTCACTTTTATCTACAGACTTCATTCTCTCCATTCAAATCCTCCTCTGTTGCACTGGAACAACTGACTAGGAGATGATAGATAGATAGATAGATAGATAGATAGATAGATAGATAGATGATAGATAAAAAGCTTTGAAAGGTGCAAGTGACCTCTAGCAGTGCAGAAAGAAATAGGATTGCAGCCCTGCGAATGATAGGTTGCCCTCATAGCATAAGGCCTATGAGGCTTAAACATTACAACTCTGGGTTATAGACAATCACAAAATAATTTTTGCATGAGCTATAGAAGGAAGAACTAAACCAATAATTATTTTAATGTGGTGAAAGCCCTGTGGGAGTTTGTGCTGCTCATTATTGATCTGCTGGCTTATCTTTTGGGGAGCCTGAGGCTTTTCTGGTCCATGAGATTCCAACTCCTAGACCAGGCTCATGAGTAGCTCTGGAAAAAAAAAAAAAAAAAAAAGACTATAGATCATCCATTTCATTGTGGTTAAAAGTGGTGATAAAATGATATGGTTCATTCCTCCTCGCCATTTTCCACTTTGCATTTACTTTTTCATTCCAACTACCAGACCAACTGACCTAGAGTGCTTTCCGGCTCAACACCAGATGCATAGACAACATATTAGTGTAGAATTCTCCAATAGCTACTACAGTTGTACAAATTCTAATCCTTAAATAGCTTCTTCTATATTACTTATAGCCATTCTGCTTCTCTGATCAAATCCTGAGACAAGACCCCATTTAGAAACTAAGGCATGAGGGGATCCATTGGGGTAGGAAGATCTGGCCCTTCTTCAGACTCCACAATATGCTACTTTAGTTCTTTAGTTGGCCTTACTACATTCTACTAGTCTGAGTTGGCTTATATAAAATAGGTGTGGAACAAACTTCCTGCCTCTCCTGAAACCTCATGAGAAGAAAGTCCTTATCTCATCCCCAAGTCCTCTATGAGCTTCTTGATGAGTCCTTATCTCATAAGCTTATAAGTTATTTCTAGATGTATCCTTCTTAGATGACAGAGTTCAGGACCAACCAGTCTACTCTGCCAAAGAATGAAAGCCAAGAGCTTCCTACAACCTATGTGAGTCAGATGGCATGATAGTTCTCCTCCAGCTCAATAAAAGCAATTTCCCACTGCAGCTCAGGTAAAGCTTACTAGATTAATATCAAATTTCATCAAACTATATGATTTTTACTAAGTCCCAAGTGGTGCCTCCCTGTGCCTTTATTTTAACATCTCAAAAATCAGTGCCTTCTAGATTGGTTGAATGAAAACATATGGGATATAGTGAAGGTAGCTTAAGGAAATTAAGCAAATGGCCCAAGATCTGGGCTAGTTGCAGAACCAAGATACTTGGTTTGAAGATTTTACAATAAGAATATTTATATAAACATATTGAAAACTTTAAGATTAAAAAGATGACAAGGCAAAGATTATCTCTCCAAATACTTATAATATCAAATATAGGAAAGAATAATAGTCACTTCCTGCATACAGTACTCCAGACAAGCAAGAACCAAAAACAAAGCTTGGGGGATGATTTGTTATTACTGGAGCTCAACCACAGAAGTCATCAGAAAGCTTCCTTCCTATTAACTAGTTAAAGGTAAGCTTATGTATGAGGCAATCTGCTCCAATCCCTAGCCCAGACTCATTATCCTGGAGGATTTTGACCTTTACCATAATTTATGAAGGGGCTTTTGTATAGATTTGAGCTGTTATTGCTAGGTGAGATAATGTAGTTAGAAATAACTGACAGCTTTAAAGACAAAGGTCATTAGAAAATGAACTTAACTATCATTTCTAGTTCTCACTCAGTGGACTGCTGTGAATTGATTTTTCTCAATCCTGCAACCACCGTATGAACAAAATAAATAGCATTTTCATTAAATGTTTACATTTAACAAATTAAAACCTATTTAAACACATTTCATTTATTCATCTTGATAGAATGGATCCTCTGTGTAATGCATGACATCCTTTATCCCCCAGCTTAAACCAAATCAACATTAAAAGATTCATCCATAGATTTAAAGACAGCATTGTTTTTTAAGAGGCCTTGGGAGGGGGGGAAAGTCTGTCTCCCTTATGGATACTTGCATGATATTTCTGGCCTCTTAATAGACATCAGAAATTCTTCCATCACTTCAACATTCGTAATGGCTCAGTCTTCTCAGATATCTCTCTTTGCAGATAAGCCTGATGCCCCTTTGTCTTCTCACTTGATTTCACCTGTGGTGGATAGTCCATGGAAATTCACATTCCTGTCTTGCTGAGAGCATATTATGTCAGCATCCACTATGCATTTCCCTGGGCCATGTAATGTCAGGTAATCCTGTTGGATACCCACATAATTATAAAATAGACATGCACAGTTAACACCCTTGGGGGAAACCATTAACAACATAGTGATGAGAGCCAGTGGATCAATGTCATAGCCTTCAAAGTCAAACTGTACATGTGGGTATCCTGTGTGATTCTCAAAAGATCCTGCTTGAGTCAAATTCTTCATTGCTCATACTGATCATCTTAACATATTCTTACACTGGCTGTTTCTCAACATTTTCTGCTCCCTCAATCTTCCATTCTTGTGTCACCTCTCAAAATAATTGCACTTAAGTCCGTATTTTAGGCCACAGTTTTGAGGGTTACCCATACTAAAGCAATTGATATCAGAGGTTGTACTAGAAAACAGACCTTCAGAAATGGATTCAGGCACTAATCACTTTATGGTCTGAGTGTAATAAGAATCTCATTGCCTAGAGAAATGGGTTCATAAGAATCCTCATTAAGTTATGGCATTTTAATACTTAGATTCTCATTTGTAGTGGATAAGGGTGACATACAGATAATAGGAAACAACAAACCTATCACTTAGAAAACAGGTGATTGTCATAAGGATTGTGGACATTGCTGTTTATTGTTAACTTGAAAAATATGTTTTTGTTGTCCAACTATGAACTCAGGGTGTGTTGAGCTACACGGACTACATAGTGCTTTATCTTCTCCATACAGCAACCAGGCCAAAAGTAGTTTCAGAATTTACTAGTAAGCACAGTGGAGCTACGTTCTTTTGTATATTCAGTTTCTTTACTGAATGCACAAGAGACAACTCTTTTTAGGGACTTTAGGCCTTTAACATAAGATGGAAACAACAGAAACTAAATGACTAATCATGTAGAGTGCCATTTCATATACCTGTTGGAGATTTGTATGTCTTCCTTGGAGAAATATCTATTGAGTTCTGCCCATTTTAAAATCATATTTTCTTTCCTATTGAGTTGTGGGATTTCCTTATATATTTTTGGCATAAACCTTTATCAAATATATGGTCTATGAATATTTTTCTCCCATTCTATAGGTTGCCTTTTCATCTGTTGGTTGTTTCCTTTGCTGTTTATAAGATTCTTAGTGTAATGTAATACCACTTATTTTTGCTTTTGTTGCCTGGGTTTTGGTGTCCTATCCAAAAAATCATGGCAAAGGCCAATGCCATGAAGCTATTTTACAGTTTTCTCCTAAGAGTTCAATGGTTTCAGGTCTTACATTGAAGTTTTTAATCCATTTTCAGTTGATTGTGTGTATGGCATAAGGTAAGGGTCCACTTAAATTCTTTTGTATTGTATATCCAGTTATCCCAGAACCATTTATTGAAGAGATTATCCTTTCCCTAATTTATATTCTTGGCACCTCCTTTGGGTTTCTGGACCCAATTCCAATGTGTGTGTATAGGGGCAGGGGTGCTTCTTACAGAACACCAACCAATTCTTAGACAGTAGGATATCTAATAATTCAACTCAATTTTGACACTATATACTCAGGGCATCAGATCTCATAGGTTAAGGGTTCAGTCCTATAAGACTGTCCCCCTCCCCACTTCAGACACAAGTTGCCAAGTATAGGTTGTTACTTATGCTTCTGAACAACTGACTATAAATCAGAAGCTCCCACTAACCTCCCCCTCCCCTTCAGGTTTGATTAGTTTGCTAGAGTGGCTCACAGAACCACTTACTAGATAGGCAATTTTTTTTTGTTTTTACTTACTTGATCACCAGTTTATTATAAAAGGATATAACTCAGGAATAGCCAGATAGAAGAGATGCCTAGGGCAAGGTATGAGGAAAGGGAGAAGAGCTTCCATGACTTATCCCAGCACACCACTCTCCTAGCACCTCTCTCCACTAACCTGGAAGCTCTCTAAACCCCATCCTTTTATATTTTTTATAAAGGCTTCGTTATGTAGCCAAAATTCATTAAATCCATTTATTGAACTCCATCTCCAGCCTATCTCAACTCTCTGGAGTTTGGCGCTGGTGGGGAAGGCTGAAAGTTCCAACCCTCTAAACACATGTTTGATACACCAGCATCCATCCTTAGGTGCTTTGCAAAAGTCACCTCACTAACACAACAAAGACACCTTTATCACTCTCAACACTTAAGAAATTTCAAGTTTGTTTTTTTTTTAATATTTTATTTATTTATTCATGAGAGACAAAGGGGGGGTGGCGCAGAGACACAGGCAGAGGGAGAAGCAGGCTCCATGTCGGGCTCCCGGGATTCCAGGGTCACGCCTTGGGCTGAAGGTGGTGCTAAACCTCTGAGCCACCCGGGCTGCCCAAGAAATTTCAAGGTTTTGAGGGAACACTGTACCAGAAACTGGGATGAAGACCAAATATATATTTCTTCCAAAGCACAGAATCACAGCATTCTTGTCAAAATCAATTGACAGTATGTGTGTGGGTTTATTTCTGGGCTCCCTTTCTGTTCTGTTGGTATGATGTATCCATTTTTATGCTAGTACCATATTGTTTTGATTATAGAAGCTTATAATAAAATTTAGAAGTTGGAAATGTAATGCCTGCAGCTTTGTTCTTGATCAAAATTACCTAGGCCATTCAGAGTCTTTTGTGGTTTCATATGAAATTTAGGATTGTTTTTGCTATTTCTATAAAAAAAAATGCAATTTTGATAGGGATTGCTTGGAATCTGTAGATTGATTGATTGGCATAATTTGGACATCTTAATATTCTAATACATGAACATGATATTTATTTCCACTTATTTGTTTTCATTTCTTTTATCAGTATTTTATACTTTTCAGTGTACAGTTTTCACAAGTTTAGTCCTAAGTTGTGTGTTTCTATTTATTTTTTATTTTATTATTTTTTTAAATATTTATTTATTTATTCATTCAGAGAGAGAGAGAGAGAGAGAGAGAGAGAGGGGCAGAGACACAGGTAGAGGGAGAAGCAGGCTCCATGCAGGGAGCCCGACGTGGGACTCGATCTGGGGTCTCCAGGATCGCACCCTGGGCTGCAGGTGGCCTAAACCGCTGCGCCACCGGGGCTGCCCTAAGTGTGTGTTTCTAGTGATTGATTGATGCTGTTATGAATAGGATCTCATTTTTCAATAGTTTATTGTTGATATATAGAAATACAACTATCATATGTTGGTTTTGTATTCTACAACTTTACTGAATTCATTTATTCTAGTAGGATTACTCATGGAGTCTTTAGGTTTTCTACATATAAGATTATGTTACCTACAAAGAGATAATTTCTTCCTCTACAATTTATATGCTTTAAAATTCCTTTCTCTTGGAACACCGGGGTGGCTCAGTCAGTTAAGTGTCTGACTCTTAATTTCACTTCTGATCATGATCTCAGGGCTGTGAGATGGAGTCCCAAGTAGGGCTCCCCTCTTAGTGGTGAGTCTGCTTGAGGTTCTCTCCCTTTCCCTTTGCTCCTCCTCCTATTCACATGCACACTGGGTCTCTCTTTATCTCTCTCTCAAATGAATAAACCTTTTTAAAAATTTTAAACATTTAAAAAATTTATTTTTCTTGCCTAACTTCTCCAACTAGGACTTCCAGTACTATGTCAAATAGAAGTAGTGAAGTAGGCATCCTTGCTTTGTTTCATATCTTAAGTAAAAAGTTTGGGGGGATGGGTTAAATATGGGTAATAAGGATTAAGGAGTGCACTTGTGGGTTTTTTGTTTTTTTAATTTTAATTGTTTTTTTATTGGAGTTCAATTTGCCAACATCTAGCATAACACCCAGTGCTCATCCCGTCAAGTGCCCCCCTCAGTGCCCCTCACCCAGTCACCCCAACCCCCCACCCACCTCCCTTTCCACTACCTCTTGTTCATTTCCCAGAGTTAGGACTCTCTCGTGTTCTGTCACCCTCACTGATATTTCCTACTCATTTTCTCAAGGAGAGCACTTGTAATGAGCAGCAGGTGTTGTATGTAAGTGTTAAATTTGAAAGTGTACAAAATTGTACACCTGAAACTAATATTACACTGGAATTTTAATTTAAAAAAGTTTTCAATTTTTCACCACAGAGTATAATGTTAGCTGTGCACTTGTTATACATGCAATTTATTGTGTTGAGGTTAGTTCTTTCTATACCTACCTTGTTGAGAATTTTTATCAAGAAAGGATATTGACTTTTTTTAAATGCTTTTCTACGTCTGTTGAGATGATCATAGGATTTTTACTTTTCATTTGTTAATGCAGTTTATCACATTGATTTGTGTATGTTGAACTATTCATGCATCCTAGGGATAAATCCCACTTCATTGTTGGGTATATTCCTTTTAATTTGCTGTTGAATTTAGCTTGTTAATATTTGGTTGAGGATTTTTACATCTAAATTTACGAAGGATATTGGCCTGTGGTTTTCTTGTGGTGTCTTTTGTTTGGGTACCATGGTGATACTGGCTACATAAAATGAGCTTGGAAGTGTTTCCTCTTCTATATTTGGAAGAGTTTAAGGAATATTAGTTTTAATTCTTTCTAACATATTTGGTAGAAATCACCAGTAAAGCCATCTGGTCCTGGGCTTTCCTTTTGGGATTTTTTTTTTATTATTACTGATTCAATAACCTTGTTATTGGTATCTTCAGATTTTTCTATCATTTTTTATTCTTGGTGGGTTATGTATTTCTAGAAGTGCCAATTTGTCAATGTATAACTGTTCACAATAGTCTTTCATGACTTTAAGTTTCCATGGCATCAGTTGTAATGTCTCCCTTTCCAGTCCTGATTTTATTAATTTGACTCTTCTCTCTTTTTTTCTTAATCTAGCTAAGGGTTTATCAACTTGTTTAAAAAAAAAAAAAAAAAACCCTCCTAATTTCATATTTTTTTTCTATTTTTCTAATCTTTGATTTGTTTCTGCTGTACTCTATTAGTTTCTTTTAACATGAGATTTAGTTTGTTCTTATACTAATTTACTGAGGTGTAAATTTAGGTTGTTTGAGAGCTTTCATTTTAATGGTGGCACTTATTTCTATAAATTTCCCTTTTATTCATGCTTTTAGTGAATCCCATAAGTTTTGATATGTTGTATTTTCATTTTCATTGGTCTCAAGGTATTTTTTCATTTTTCCTTAGGATTTCTTCTTAGACCTGATAATTCTAACAGAATATGTTTAATTCCTATGTATTTAATTTTTCTGTTTTCCTTCTTTTGTTGATTTATCATGCTATTCCATGTGGTTGGATGAGGTACTTGGAATGATTTCAGTCTGCTGAAATTTATTGATTTGTTTGGTGATCTAGCATGTGATCGATCCTAGAGAATGTTCCATGTGCACTTGAGAAAAATATGTATTCTGCTGATGTTAGGTAGAATTTTCTATATATGCCTATTAGGTCCATTTGGTCTGTATTACTGTTCAAGGCTGCTGTTTTCTTTTTGATTGTTTGTCTGGGTTATTCAAAATAGGGTATTGAAGTCTTCTGCTATCATTGTATATCTCCCTTCAGACCCGTCAATGTTTGCCTTATGTGGTAGGTGCTTCAAGGCTAGGGGTGTGTGTGTGTGTGTGTGTGTGTGATCTATCTGGTGAATCGACACTTTTATCATTATGTAATGACCTTCTTTGTCTCTTATGGTAGTTTCTTATTTAAAGTCTATTTTGTCTGATATAGCTAGCTACTCCTGTTCTCTTTCAGTCACCATCTACATAAAATATCCTTTGCATCCCTTTCAGATTGTTCCGAAATATAAAGTGTATCTTTTGTAGATAGCATATATTTCTTTTAAATTCATTTATCTACTCTCTATCATTTGATTAGTGAGTTTAATCCATTTACATGTAATTGCTGATAAGGATTTACGACTGCCATTTTTTAATTGTTTTGTCTGTTTTGCAGTTCATTTGTTCCTCTCTTCCACTCTTGCCATATTTTCTGTGTGATATGATGATTTTTATAGTAAAAAGTTTAATTCTCCTGTATTTATCTTCATATACCTAATAAGATTTTTCTTTGTGGTTATCATGACATTATAAAACTTCTTATAGTTATAAGAATCTATTTTAAACTAATTAACACTTAGCATCACTTATAAACAAAAACTTTATACTTTTATTCCTCCTACACATTCTTTGTCATTAATGTCAAGAATTTACTTCTTTTTATATTATATACCTTAGTAACACATTTTGTGGTTATAGCTATTCTAATCATTTAAAAAATCGTTTAGGGGATCCCTGGGTGGCGCAGCGGTTTGGCGCCTGCCTTTGGCCCAGGGCACGATCCTGGAGACCTGGGATCAAATCCCACATCGGGCTCCCGGTGCATGGAGCCTGCTTCTCCCTCTGCCTATGTCTCTGCCTCTCTATCTCTCTCTCTCTCTCTGTGACTATCATAAATAAATAAAAAAAATAAAAAAAATAAAAAAATAAAAATTAAAAAATTGTTTAAACTAGGGTTAAAAGTGACTTATGCACTGTTATTACACCATTATATTAGTCTGTATTTGTCTCTATTTTTATCTTTACTGGTGACATTTATACTTACATATGCTTTTGTGTTGTTTAGCATCCTTTTGTTTGGACTTGAAAAACTCCCTCTAGCACTTTCTTAAGGCAAGGTCTAGTGATTAAGAACTCCCTCAGTCTTTGTCTTGGAAAATATTTCTTTCATTATAGTATTCTTTGTTGGCATTTTTTTTTCCTTTGAGCACTTCGAATATATAATTTTAATCTTTCTTGGCCCACAAGTTTTCTGTTGAGAAATCTGCTAATAGTGTAATGGGAGGGCTTATATGTGATAAGTTATGTTTTTCTTGATGTCCTAAAATTCTGTCTTTGCCTTTTGACAATTAAAATGTATCTTGATGAAGACCTCTTTATTCCACCTATTTTGATTTTTTTTAAGGCTTTATGAATCTATATGTCCATTTACCTCCCTATATTTGGGAATATCTCAGTTATTATTTTTTTAAAATAAGATTTCTGCCCCTTTCTATTTCTCATCTCATTAGATTCTCATAATGTATATATTATTTTACTTAATGGTAATCCCTAAATTCTTCAGGCTTTCTTCACTCTCACTCAAAATCACGTTTTCCTAATTCTTCCTGATCCTGTAGCCTTCAACTGATATCTGCATGTTTGAATAAGAATTCACATCTTCCAGTCTCTACAGATTTGCTTTGTCAAGGAAAGGTCTTCCTAGTTAGCCTAGCCAGAAATTTTGTGGTTATAGTTTAAAAAAATAATAATAATCTTTTAAACGAGGGTTAAAAGTGGTAGAGTCCATAGGTGGGCTAGTTGGCAAGATCCACAGGGTGCCCATTGCCAGGGTTTGTGTGTGGGCAGGCCAACCAAGTGCCAGTCCTGGTACTAGTATCTGGACAGGTGAGACCAGTGCCAAGGTCCATAGGCATGTGGATCTGCTGTCAGGGAATCAAACGTCAACTATTGAGATCCATGTGCTAATTGCTGAGAGGCTCTCCTCCTTCCTCCTTTTATGCCTGCCCTTGGGCGATCTAGTCATGCCAGTTTCCTGAGAGTTCTAAGTGAGGCATAACAGAAGTAGTCCTCTCAAGTAGCACCTTGAAAGGCTAAGGAAGGTCAGATATTCACTTTACTTTTTCCACCATGGGAGAACTTGCGGCTGAGGGGAGTTCTCTGAGCAGTGTGCTATTCTGACTTGGGGAAGGGGTGATGTTAGGAAAGTGAGCGTTCTTCCTTTAAAATATTTTTGGAATGGGAAAGGGCATAGGGAGAGGGAGAGAGAGAATATTAAGCAGGGTCCATGTCCATCATGGAACTTAATGCAGGGCTCAATCTCACAACCCTGAGATCATGACTTGAGCCAAAATCAAGAGTCAGATGCTTAACCAACTAAGCCACCCAGGTGCCCTAAGAAAAGTGAATGTTCTTCTGTAAATTTTTCAATGGATCTTCTCTCATTTCTGTGCTCTACTCAAGTGCCATAACCTCTCACTTGGATTCCAGAGCTCTCATGAAGGTATTTTCACCTACAAATGTCTATTAAATTGATATTTTTCTGTGCGACAAAGGCTAGAATCTCTTATTCCACCATATTTCTGACATCACTCTCATTTTAAAATTCTTAAATAATACCAAGTATCTTTTTTTTTTTTTACCTCAGTGAAATAAAACTAGAAACCTATAGCAGAAAGAAAACTGGAAATTTTACAAATATGTGGAAATTAAGCAACAGTCTTTTGAATAAAGGATTAGTGAAGATATCACACGCAAAATTAGAAAATGCTTTGAGACAAATGAAAAAGAAATACAACAGTGTAAGAAAATTTAAGAGATGCTACCAAAAAAGTGTTCAAAGGGAAATTTCTACTTGTCACTGGTGAATTCTGCCAAAGATTTAAAGAATTAACACCAATATTTTTCAAACTTTTCCAGAAATAAGAGAAGGTAATACTTATTCTATGAGGACAGCATAATCTGATATCAAAGTCAGAAAAGACATCCTAAAGAAAAAAAATATGAATATAAATGCAAAAATTCTCAACAAAATACTAGCAAGGCAAATCTAGTTGCATATTAAAAAGATTATACATCAGGACCAAATAGGATTAATCCTGGGAATACAAGAATGTCTTAATATATGAAAGCCAATCAGTGTAATATACCACATTAATAAAGCAAAGCAGTAGGGGAAACTGTATGTGATTATCTCAACTGATGCAGAAAAAGCATTTAACAAAATCGAACATCCCTTTGTGGTAAAATACTCAACAAACTAGAAATATAGGGAACTTACGCAACATTTATGAAGGGCATTTATGAAAATTACATAAATTTAATAACATACTCAGCTATGAGAGACTGAAAGCTTTCCCTATGCAATCAGGAATAAGACAAGGATGCCCAATTTTGTTACTTCTATTCATCAGTGTACTGGGAGTTCTGTCCAGAACAATTAGGCAAAAAATGGATATAAAAGGCATCCACATTAGAATTAAAGTTATCTTTATTCATAGAGGACATGATCCTATATGGAGACAGTCCTAAGGAATCTCAAAAAAAAAAAAAAAAAAAAAAAAAAAACCTAGTAGACTTAATAAACAAATTTAGTGAAATTGAAGACCTAAATATATAGAAAGATACCTCTGTTTATAGATTCCAAAACCTATTACTGTTACAATAGCAACACTACTCTAACTGATCTATAGATTTACTACAATTCACTTCAAAGTCTCAATGAGCAAATATTGCATATACATGAAAAAGCAAATATTGCATATATGGAAAAGCATATGCAATTTCATATGGAATTGCAAAAAATCTTAAGTAGACAATCTTGCAAAATTGAAAACAAGTTGTAGGACTCACACTTTTTGATTTCAAACCCTACCACTAAGCTAGAGTATTCAAACTGTGATATTTGCATAGACATATAGATTGTGGTGCCTGGTTAGCACAATTGAGTGAATGTCCAACTCTTGACTTCAGCTTAGGTAATGATCTTGGGGTCATGAGATAATGCCCCACATCAGGCTCTGCACTCAGTGTGGAGACTGCTTGAGATTCTCTTTCTCTCCCTCCTCCCCCCCCTCGTCCTCTCTCTCTAAAATAAACCTTAAAAAAAGGGTAGACCTATAGATAAATGGAATAAAACTTAGAGTCTAGAAATAAATTCATACATCTAAGATTGATTTTTGACAAATATGTCAAGACTAGTCAATGCAGAAAGAATGTCTTCAACAAAGGGTCCTGAGATAACTGATTCAAAAGAATGAAGTTGGGGGCAGCCCCAATGGCCCAGCGGTTTAGCACCACCTTCAGCCCAGAGCATGATCCTCGAGACCCAGGATCCAGTCCCACATCCGAGTCCCTGCATGGAGCCTGCTTCTCCCTCTGCTGGTGTCTCTACCCCTCTCTCTCTCTCCCCCAACCCCCCCCCCCCGCCACTCATGAATAAATAAAATCTTAAAAAAAAAAAAAAGAAAGTTGGACCCTTACCTCACATTTTATACAAAAACCAATTCCAAATGGTTCAAAGATCTAAATATATGAAATAAAACTATAAAACTCAGAAGAAACATAGAAGTAAACCACTAAACCGCTGTGACATTAAATTTTTCAACAGCTTCTTAGATATAACACCAAAAAGCATAAGTAACAAAAGAAATGATAGATAAATTGGACTTCACAAAAATTTAAAACTTTCATGCATCAAAGTTCACCATCAAGAAAGTGAAAATATAATCTACAGAACAGGAAAAAATAATAAAAAATCATACACTTGATTAGAGTCTAGTATATATGATATATAAATATATATATGAAGCACTCTTAGAACTCATCAACATAAGACAGCCCAATTAAAAAATGTACAAAGAACCTGAATGAACATTGCTCCAAAGAAGATATATAAATGGCTAACAAGCACATGAAAAAATATTCCCCATTATTAGTCATTTGGGAACTAATGACAAATGACAGAACTTCAATGAGATAGCAACTTCACACACACTAACATGGCTACTAAAAAAAAAAAAACTATTGGCAAGTATATGAAGAAATTAAAAACCTTATACACAGATAGTAGTACTATGAAATGGTGAAACTCCTGGAAAAGTTTGGCACTTCCTCAGAAAATTAAACATAAAATTACCCTGGGAACCAGCAATTCCACTCCTAGGTATATACCAAAAAGATCAAGAAACGTTTTTTAAGAAATATTTGTACAAAATTTACATAGAAGCATTATTCACAATAGCCAAAGAGTAGAAACAACCTAAATGTCCAAAACCAGTAATGAATAAACAACATGGTATAAATACAGTGTAATGTTACTAAGCTATAAAAGAGAATGAAGTACTAATACGTGCTACAACTTACATGAACCTGGAAAACATTATGCTACATAAAAGAAACTAGATGCAAAAAGTCATACATTGCATAATTCCATTTATATGAAATATCTGGAATGTCCCTCACCCTCCTCAGCTCCTAAGCAGAGGGAATTAGAGACAGGACAGTTTACCTGGAACACCGCTCCAATGTACTTCAACCCTCTTTAGGCTCTGTAAAACAAATGTCTGTAGTAGAAAAGTGGATCCCTCAGGCAGCTGAACTCTGGACAGACTGGATTATGTGAAAAACTTCCTCTTTGGTACTTGAGTCTTATTTCCTTAATATAAATGCCTTCCTGTAATAAATATTCCTAAAAGGGCTTATTTCCAAAATGTATTCCTCCAGTCAGAGGCTGGATTAGCTTCCACTTTTAGTATTTATAATTTTCCCTTCCAATGCCTTTTTTTTCTCCTGGAAATGTTCATTTAGTTAACAGATGGGCACAATTTGCTATATGGTCTATCAGCAAAGGTCTGTAGATCTGGAGCAGGTTTGGCTCATGAACAGGGAGAGCTACAAAGCAAAATAGTATTGCAAATGGCTTCTTTATCCCATAGCTACAAAGGGTAGAAAGGCTATGAACTTCAGTATCCTAACAGCCACTTCTCTGAAAACAAGTTTTGTGATCCTATGGAAAGGGAGGAGAAAAGTGGTACCTTTGCCACCCTCCTTTCCGCCCCTAGCAGCATACAAGTTGGTACATGTGCGTGTTATGATTAGGAAAGGCGATCTAAAAGTACACAGCATTACACCATCAGTAGGGGCCTTTCAGTGTGGTAATGCACCAGAAGCACTGCAGTTGGTTTATTGTTAAAGAGTATTGGATAGCTTAATGGAAGACAATCTGAGAGTGAGATCATTCTTCCCTAACTTTCTCAACATAGTCTGCTACAAATTTCTGAATTGCTTTGAGACCATTGTAGTGTAACTCACTAGTATTTGGAGGGGTCATGCCATTGGCCCAACATGAAGGTTCTCTAATCTTGGCTGATGTGTAAGAAGCAGCTCCTGTTAGGATTAAGCTCCTATAACACAATGTCAAAGAAATAGATAAGGAACTGGAATAAACTGGTGGATGACCTCACAATTAGAATCCTTTTTGGGGTAATTAAGAGAACAGAGCAAATAGGCCATTCTAGCTGAAAAACAAACAAAAAAAACAAAACCTCTAGCAAGATCCCATTGTCTCCCTGCTGCAAATCCAGAATTGCCAGTTTTCATCGAGACCTTCATAGAGGAATATCTTGTTGAATTCTATGCCACTGTAAATGATAGTCTTTGCTTTTAAATAGTCCACTTCCTGAACCATCAGACAAGTGATATTGAATACCTGGTACTTGAGATCTTTTTTATATATAGATACTTACTGAAGCTTCTGCCTTCATATGTCTGTAATAAACTGGTCTCTCTGGAGAGAAGAATGTTCATGGTTGGATTTTACTTAGGACATCTGGAATGCCTCTGGCTTTGGGTCTTAGCCTTTAGAATTTTACTCTAGTATATCAACGCCACTCATACTTAAATGAGGTGCTGTGTATAATCTAATTGAATCTGTGTGGAGAGCATGATTAATTCTTCTCATAGTTTGAATCTGTTTTTATAGCCAAATTAATTTTTATCTTGATGTTTATCTTGTTTTATCTAGATGTTCTCTGTGCTTACAGAGACTAAAACAAACTTACTAGGCTCATACTTAGAGCTAATGGACAGGGTTGAAGATAATGCTGACTGATTCACTATGACTTCACGTTGCAATCTCCTTAATCCCAGTGCTACCTACCATTTTCTGAATATTCAGTCAAAGAGGTGTTAACCAATGACCTCAGGAGTAGAGGTTAATCTTCACCCCTGGGAGAAGGAATCTCCTGGAAAGGCTTTTGAAGGTGTTGAACATGAAGGCATGGGCTCTGGAATATCCAAAAGGTACTTGCAAAACGAACACTCATCTGACACATTGTCAAAGAGAGTAGTGCCAGTAAACCCCTACTAACAATGATAGAAATTGGAAATGAGCTGTCACCTATACATACGATATTATAGACTAGTCTAGAAACACAGTATAGAAATCAAAGAACACCTTGTACTGTTTCTAAAGATCTCTTTTGCTTACTGGTTTATGATCCATTTGATTGTGTGCTCTAAGGAAGAGTTTATAACCAAAAGCTTGTCAGAAAACCCAAATAGCAAGAAGCATCTGACAATTGTGACAGAAAGATGTATTTTCTGAGGAAAGTTATGTATTCCAAAAGAAACATGATTCAAAAAAATCTACTTGAATCTTCTCAACCAGGAGATATCATTCAATATTGCAGTCTAAAAGAGCTTTTTTCCACTTAAGTTTGTAGAAAAGTTGGAAATTACATAGCACTCTGGTTGTAGGCCCTTTGCTTTGAGAACTTAACATAAGAAAATCATTCAAATGGATGTCATGCACCACAGGGACCACCATTTTCTTATCTGTCAAGGAAACTCGGGTCAGTGCTACCTACCATTTTCTGAATTGAAACTTCATTTTTTAAAAATATTTTATTTATTTATTCATGAGAGACAGAGAAAGGCAAAGACAGAGGCAGAGGGAGAAGCAGGCTCCCTGCAGGGAGCCCAAGGTGGGACTCAATCGATCCCGGGATTCCAGGATCACGCCCGGGGCTGAAGGCAGATGCTCAACCACTGAGCCCCCCAGGTGTCCCAAAACTTCATTTTTTAAAACCCTCCTGCCATTTTTACCTTTTGTGTCAAAAATAATGGTATTAAAACTTTCCCTTGCATAATCTTAACATTAAGATCAAGGGAGAATAATTTCAGGCTCTATTACCCTTTAATAGTCACACTGGGGGCAGCCCCAGGGGCGCAGTGGTTTGGCACCGCCTTCAGGCCAGGGCGTGATCCTAGAGACCGGGGATCGAGTCCCACGTCAGGCTCCCTGCGTGGAGCCTGCTTCTCCCTCTGCCTGTGTCTCTGCCTGCCTCTCTCTCTCTCTCTCTCTCTCACTCTCTCACTCTCTCTCTGAATAAATAAATAAATACTTAAAAAATATAAAAGTCACACTGGAATGCTGCTGGAAATTCCTAATGTCTAGCCCAGTCAATTGTCCTAATCAATAGATGATAACTTATCAGTTTCTGGTGCTGCAGCTCCGTGGGTGCTGAGACTTTGAGGAGGACTTTCAAGCAGAATTAGGATTGGAAACTTTGGTTTAATTTTATGTGGCTTTTCAAAGTAGGACTATTCAAATCCAAGAAAAAACAAATTACTAAAGTTTAAGGCCTCTTCCTAATAAAAGTTGGACCATCCAGCATTCTGGGACTGGTTCACAACCTTTTTCCTGTTCTGTAATATTTCTATCATGTTCTGAAATCTATCAAACAGAGCAAGTATTGCAAGAATAGACTCAATGTGGATTAGGTAACACTACCGTGTTAGCAAAGGTGGAAACATCACGATTCCAGATGTCAAGTTCTATTACAAAGCTGTAGCGATCAAGACGGTATGGTACTGGCACAAAAACACATAGATAAATGGAACAGAATAGAAAACCCAGAAATGAACCCAAAACTATATGGGTAATTAATCTTGGACAAAGCAGGAAAGAATATCCAATGGAAAGAAGTCTTTTCAACAAATGGCATTGAAATAACTGGACAACAATATGCAAAAGACTGAAACTGAATGACCTTCTTATGCCATGCACAAAAATAAATTCAAAATTGGATGAAAGCCCTAAATGTGCAACAGGAAAATATTAAAATCCTAGAGGATAAAGGCAGTAATCTCTTGACATCAGCTATAGAAACTTAGTAGATATGTCTCCTGAGATAAGGGAAACAAAAGCAAAAATAAACCACTGGGATTTGATCAAAATAAAAAGCTTCTGCACAACAGAGGACACAACAAAGCTAAAACACAACCTATGAAATAGAAGATCTTTGCAAATGACATCTGATAAAGGGCTAGTATCCAAAATCTATAAAGAACTTATAAAACACAATGCCCAAAAAACAAATAATCTAATTAAGAAATGGGCAGAAAACATGAATAGACATTTCTCCAAAGAAGACCCCTCTGGCCAACAAATTTATGAAAAGAGTTCAACACCACTCATCATCAGAGAAATACAATCAAAACTACAATGAGATATCCCCTCACACCTGTCAGAATGGCTAAAATTAACAAACAACAGGTGCTGGTGGAGATGCAGAGAAAGGGGAGCCCTGTTACACTGTTGGTGGGAATGCAAACTGGTGCAGCCACTCTGGAGAACAGTATGGAGTTTCCTCAAAAAGTTAAAAATAGAAGCACCCTACAGTAATTACACTACTAGATAGTTACTCAAAGGATACAAAATTTCTCATTTGAAGGGATACATACACTCTGATGTTTTTGTTTATTTATTTTTTAAAACCATTTTATTTATTTATTCATGAGAGAGAGACACACACAGAGGCAGAGACACAGGCAGAGGGAGAAGCAGGCTCCATGCATGGAGCCCAACATGGGACTCGATCCTGGGTCTCCAGGATCACACCCCGGGCTGAAGGCAGCGCTAAACCACTGAGCCACCCGGGCTGCCCTGTTTTTGTTTTTCAGATTTTATTTGAGAGAGAGTGTGGGCATATGGTGGAGGATGGGGGGGGGGGGGAGTGGCAGAGGAAGAAAGGATCTCAAGCAGACTCCACATTGAGCATGGAGCCCAATGCAGGGCTCCATCCCATGACCCTGAGACCATGACCTGAGTTGAAATCAAGAATCAGACACTTAACTAACTGTGCCACCCAGACACCCCTGCACCCTGGTATTTATAGAATCATCATCAACAATAGCCAAATTATGGAAGGTATGATCATTACTTTAAATTCTCTGTTAGGCACATTATTTCCATTTCAATTAGTTCTCTTGCTGTAATTTTGTCTTGTTCTTTCATTTGGGACCTAGTCCACTGTCTCCTCATTTTGTCTGTGTGTGTGTGTTGTGTCAGCTATATCTACTGCTCTTGAAAGTAGTGGCCTCATGAAGAAGAGGTCTTGTAGTGCCTGCACGGCAGTGTGTCCCCTGTTCACTAGTCTGGGACTTCGGTGGTGTCTCCTGTGTGTTGTGTGTACCCGGATGTTGTGGTTGAGCCACTTTTCCCTTCAGGACAGTCATCGGCCTGTTGTGGGCACTGTTTGGTCCCTATGGTCTTAATAGGTCAGTTTGGGGCTCCCTTGGGCTTGCATTGAGTCAGACTACATGTTTGAAAGATGGACTAGCACAAAACTGCAAGCATTTTCCCTGTGTTGTCTCCTGAGAAGCTCTCTTTGGTGAGTAGGGCCTGCAGTAAGACCAATTATCTACCCTGATCCCACTGCTAGAGCTACCGTCTAACTGGTGTGTATGGTTATCTTTCCCTCTTCCTGGGGCAGGGGTATATTTGGAGTGGTGCTGGCCCCTGTTGGAGCTGCTTACACTCTTCCACACTTGTGATACTGCTTTGGATGGACTCTGGACAAGACCATATTGGGGGTGTGTGGATTTGCGGTGTGTGTGTGTGGGGGGGGGGGCGGATGTGCAGCATTTGCAAGGCTTTCACACTGATCTGCTGGGGGAGGGGAGCTGCTACCACTGAAACCAAGGCCAGTGTGACTGGAGGGGGCAGATTTGCAAAATGCAAGGGAGTTGAGGTAGTTGATATTGGTAGGGTTTGCCTGCTGCTGGTCCTTTATGGGAGGGAACCTGCAGAGCAGGGACTGAGGCAAGCCTGGCTGGAGGGGCTGGATCTGTTGAAGTATGGGGAGGCAGGGTAGTGGTGTAAGCAAGTCAGGTAGATGTCAGTGATGCTCTGGTTCTCACAGGTAGCTAGGGAGGGAAATGGCACCTGTCAGCAACTTTGTTCCTAGAGGAGTCCCCCAACAATCTCTATCCTTCCAGGACATGCCCGAGATGAGTAGACATCTACCTCCTGTTTGCCCCCTGGATTTTTCAAACTGCTGCTTATACGCTGTCTCTCTAAGGATGAGCGTTTCTTTTCCTCTCACTCTCCCAGACCTGAGTCCCCTGATTTTTAAAATTCTATATTTTAATTACAAATGATGGTAAGGACTAGGAAAATTCAGCCCCTGTGGTTTTCAATGTCAAATGTTATGGGGATTCGTCTTCCTGGTGTGGGCTCCCCAGTATGATAGTTTGTTTTTCTCCCCTCTCCAAACCATTGGGTACCTCCCACAGGTCTGTTTAGCTCCACACTGCATCTTTGCCCTTCCTACCCTCTTGGGTGTGGCCTCAGATCTACATTTAGTTATGGAGTTTGTTCTGTCAGTCTTTGGGTCATTTTCTGGGTAATTAACACTGATAAGAGTGTTATATAGTTGCATCCTTGGGATAAGGTGAGCTTAGGGTCCTCCTACTCTGCCATCTTCCCAGCATATTCCAGTTTTTTCTTTACTTGATTTCTAGTTCCAAGTGATTACATCAGAAGAGATGCTTGGAATGATTTCAATTTTCTTAAATTTATTGAGACTTGTTTTGTGTTCTAATAGAAGATCTGTTCTGGAGAATGTTCTATGTGCACCTGAAAAGAATATTCATTCTACTGTTTTGTGAAAGAATTGCTCTGTATATATTTATTCCATCTGATCTAATGCATCATTGAAGGCTATTATTTCCTTGTTCAATTTCTGTCTGGATGACTTATCCATTAATGTAAGTAGATATTAAATCCTATCCTATTATTGTATTAGTGTTGTTTTTTTTTTTCCTTTTATGTCTATAAATATTTGCTTAATATATTTAGGTGCTTCTAATGTTCGGTGAGTAGAAACTTAAAATTATTGTATCTTCTTGTTGGATTGATCCCTTTATCATTTCATAATTCCCTCTTTGTCTCTTGTTATAGTATGTTTTAAAGTCTATTGTGGGGGCACCTGGTGGCTCAGTTGGTTAAGCATCTTTCTGCTTTTGGTTCAGGTCATGATCTCAGGGTCCTTGGATCAAGTCCCACATTGGGATCCCTGCTTCAGCGAGGAGCCTGCTTCTCCCTTTCCCACTCCCCCCAACTTGTGTTCATTCTCTCTCTCTCTCTCTCTCTGGCAAATAAGTAAATAAAATATATTTTTTTAAAAGTCTATTGTGTTTGATCAAAGTATCACTATCTTTCTTTTCATTTCCATTTGTAAGGAATATCTTTTTCCATCTCTTTACTTTCACTCTGTATGTGTCTTTATGTCTAAAGTGAGCCTCCTGGAGACAAGATATAGTTGAGTCTTGCTTTTATATCCATCATTAACTCATGTCCCTAATTGGAGCATATAATCCATTTACAGTTAAAGTAATTATTAATAACTATGAACTCATTGC
Organism: Canis aureus; assembly: GCF_053574225.1. Taxonomy (NCBI): domain Eukaryota; kingdom Metazoa; phylum Chordata; class Mammalia; order Carnivora; family Canidae; genus Canis; species Canis aureus. The sequence continues at coordinate 17,294,978 of NC_135642.1, read as the reverse complement.
CATTTTGTTATTTTTTCCCCTGTTTTTATAGTTCTTCTCCATGTCTTTGTTCTTTTGCTCTCTTCCCTTGCAATTTGAGGACTTTCTTTAGTGCTATGTTTGGATTCCTTTCTCTTTATTTTATTGTTCTTGTGTGTATCTACATAGGTTTTTGTTTGGTGGTTACCAAGATATTCACATATAAAACCATATAAATATGGTAGTCTATTTCAAGCATATTCTGAAATCACTGCATTCTTACCACATCCCCAGCTCCTCTTCAATTTCTGGGAAGAGTTTGAGAAGAATTGGTATTAATTCTTCTTTAAATATATGGTAAAATTCACCTTTGAAGCCATCTGGCCCTAGACTTTTCTTTTAGGGAGATTTTGATTACTTCTTCAATCTCCTTACTAGTAAAAGTCTGTTGTTTCTATTTCTTTCTGATTCAGTATTGATAGGTTGTATATTTTAAGAATGTTTCCATTTCTCCACAGTTGTCCAGATTTTTGGTATACAGTTTTTCATAGTAGCCTCTTATCTTTTTTGTATTTCTTTTCTATAATTTGTAATTGCTCTTCAATTGCTACTGAGTATAATTTTATTGATTTGGATCCTCTTTTTTCCTTGATTAGTCTAGCTAAGGACTTGTCAATTTTCTTTATCTTTTCAATGAACTAACTCTAAAGTTTGTTAATTTTTCTGTTGTCTTATTTTCTATTTCATTTATTTCTGCTTTCATCCACATTATTTTCTTTCCTTCTAACTATGGGTTGTTTGTTTTTTTCTGGTTCCTTGGTACATAAAGTTAGTTGGTTTGTTTGAGATCTTTCTTGTTTCCTGATAGTCATTTACTGCTATGAAATTTCCTCTTAGAACTGCTTTTGCTGCAATACATAAGGTTTTATACATTGTATGTCTATTTTTGTTTTAATATCCTTTTTAAATTTTTATTTAGATGAAGTTAAAACTGCTTAATCTCAGATTTTATAATATATAATGAAATAAATTTGTCTGAATTCCTTCTGGTTTGGAGATCATTGAATCAGGCACTTGTGACCCTGACTCTATGTATGGTAGAGATCAGTGCCTGGCTCCCTAGCTTAAGGAATGGACCTTGCCCCATCTGCTGAGTTTAGTGACTTGCTACATGGCTTAACAGCATCTCCACTAAGCCTTATTGTATTCCTGAAAGGACACACATTTGTTTTGGATGAAACTAAAACTGTGTCACTAAGTGATTTATTGAGACTCATTAAATGGTAATTTTAAAACTGATGTAAATACTTCCCAATGTATTGATTATTATGTTCAAGTATACAGTGGGCTTCCTGTTCATGTCATTGGAGGCTTTTCAGTAATTATAAGGCATACTGGCAACGCTGGAGGCCCAAAGGGTTTGACTGTGGTGCTCAAATTATCAAATGCTGGTCAGCAACATGTTCAAAGGAAACAATTGAAAGCCAGAGAAAGGTTCCCTAAAAACCTTGGTAGAAGAAGAATTGGACTATTTGCTGTTGGACTAAGAAAAGAGAAGTTAGATGTGGCCATTGTTGACAAATCATAAATACTGGTAGTTCTGGGATATCAGAGGGTTGACCTGTTTGGATGGTAGTGAACAAGCCCAAGATTCATCATCTTGAAAATATTGGATATTATTCTCATATACATAAATAACAAGCACACAATCCAATCCCCAAACTAGAGTATACCAATAAATTACATATACACATGTTCTTGCCAAATCCTGTTTTCCTTCCTTTCCCAATCAACATTATAATCTTCATCTGTCCTTTCTGTTATATAACATGTACCTAAGCAATATTAGTCTTGATCATTTTAATATTATAAATAAGTATTGCTATATAATTGTTAGGGATTTGTTTCTATCCATTTCCAAGCTGTATATAGCTCTAGTTCAATTATTTTTAATTTTTCTATAATTTCCCTCAGATTTTTATTAATTTAGTATGTTCTCCAGCCAAGTGTTTTCTGTTCCTACAAGGAATCTGAAAAGGAAAACTTGACATTTAGTCCTACAAAGAAGATCTTGTCAAATGATGTTCCCACTGAACCTTTCTAAATAGACCCTTTTATACCTGATGGGGCCACTGGAATTTTCTCAGAGTCTCTGGTTCAAAAATAGGCAGCTTATATGAGCTGTGGATTATTTGGAGCTCATAAAGTAGTTGCAGGCTCAGCAACTATTTTATGCTAAAGAGAAAAGTCAGCAGATCAGTAACAATATGTGCCAACTACATAATGGCCGCTGCCTCCTTTCTGCCCCAAGTATCCCACAACTCTCCTTTGTGGCTCACTCTAACCAGAAGCACACAAAGTGAATTGTGGAAAATGTACTTCAGCCTAGCCAAGTTGGCACATTACAAAGACATCAAAGAATTTGACTTTCTTTTTTTCCTCGATCCAGTGGCATTACCATCTTTTTTAGTGATAGATTTTCCTCCTCCTTCAAGCAGGGGTCAAACCGTTCTGCTCCTGATTCATATAACCTGCCTGAAGGAGAAAACTACTTCTTTTTTTTTTTTTTTAAAGATTTTATTTATTTATTCATGAGAGAGAGAGAGGCAGAGACACAGGCAGAGGGAGAAGCAGGCTCCATGCAGGGAGCCTGATGTGGGACTCGATCCCGGGTCTCCAGGATCACGCCCTGGGCTGAAGGCGGCGCTAAACCACCGAGCCACCAGGTCTGCCCAAACTACTTCTTGAATTCAGAGCAGACTTGTCCCTTCTGTTAGAAATCTCTAAAGATAATAGACTCAGCCTTCTCCCAGAGTCCTATTAAAGCACTGAAGATGTCCCTTATCACTTTGCCTTTCTTAGTATAAGGAAGCTAAATCAACCCCTTGACACACTAGTAGAACGTAAGACGTAGTCCTCTATCCAGGACTGAATTGGCTCAATACCAGAGTCAAGAGAAGGATTCAGGACTTCCTATCCATTGGAGCTTGATCCTTGTGATTTGGTTTTTTAGTGATCTTAATAAAATAGATGTTCGGGACACCTGGGTGGCTCAGTGATTGAGTGTCTGCCTCTGATTCAGGGCATGATCCCAGAGTCCTGGGATCAAGTCCCACATTGGGCTCCCTGCATGGAGCAAAATTTCATTCTTTTTGCATGGAGCCTGCTTCTTTCTCCCTCTGCCTGTGTCTCTGCCTCTCTCTCTCTCTCTCTCTCTCTCTCTCTCTAATGAATAAATAAAATCTTAAATAAATTAAAATAAATGTTCCCTGCCCCATGAGTACATGCATTAAACTGCCCATTGGCTAGGTCTCACTGAAAAGTGCTGTGATCAGAGCGGTTTACCCATGAACCCAGCATCCATAGTTTACATCTGCTCTGACATGAATTTTGCAGTTCCACAGATATTGCAATGGTAGGTGTTACTGGGGCCCTAAAGGCATCCTAATGTCATCTATTTGGATGGTTTACCAATTTTTCCTTATGCTACTGAATGTCATCACCTGACTCTTCTCTGACTCTTCCTTTTTTTTTTTTTTTTTTTTTCCTGGTCTGAGATTCTAATGCATTAGGTAGGGGATACAAATGCTTAACTTTTGGGGCACCTGGTTGAGAATCAGACTTTTGGTTTCATTTTGGGCTGTGATCTCAGAGTTGTGAGATTGAGCCTCATATCAGGCTCTGTGCTCAGTGCGGAGTCTGCTTGAGACTCTCTCTCCCCCTATCCCTCCTGCTTGTACTTTCTTTCTCTCTAAAATAAATAAAAATTTTTAAAAGGCCTCAGATTTGTGGAATTTCGAAAACAGTTTTAGAGGCAAGGCAATGTTGAGTCCATTCAATATAGAGAAGGTACGTGATAGATAAACCAGCTGTTGCAGTATTTGAGAAGATGAATGTGAATTTTAAAATCTGGCTAGGGCAGAATTGTTACCTATCATTTGGAGTTATCTTGGCTTTGGTGGGAAAGAGTCCTGGAGAGTTTGGATATGTAATATGGAACTCCAGGTCTTAGTTGCCAGACTGTACAGGACAATTATTAAAAAATGCATGACCCAAGTATAATCTGGGATCTTTCAAGGAACCAAATAGAACATCATCAGAGGGATAGTCCCACCTATGGCAGATAGGGAGAAATATAAAAAGGCAAGGAAAATATGTACTTCTTATAGCAGAATAGCAGAACATTCTGCTTAAAACAGATCTCTATTTAGACTTCAATGCTAACTTCTGTGGTCTTTGCTCTCCACAGAAGTAGACTTTGAATTTACTTTTATAAAATAGGAGAGAAAACCTATTACTAGGTAGCTTAACTGAAATTATCTTCAGGGTTTTTTTTTTTTTTTTTACTGTTTTATATAATTTTTATTAACCCTTTTTTTACATTGCCAGTCAAAATATTGCTTTCCAGAGTTACTTAAGTTAGTTCCTTTCCTTTTTATTGAAGTATAATTAATGTACATTGTTATGTTAGTTTCAGGTGTAAAATATGATTTAACAATCCTATGCATTACTCAGTGCTCATCATGACAAGTGTACTTTTACTCCCCTTTAGCTATTTCACTTATCTCCCCACCTATCTCATCTGGCAACTACTAGTTTGTTCTCTGGATTTAAGAGGCCTTTTTGTCTCTGTTTTTTCTTTGTTCATTTGTTTTGTTTCTTAAATTCTACATATGAGTGAAATCTTATAGCTTTTGTCTTTCTCTGCCTGATATATTTTACTTAGTATTTTACCATCTAGGTCCATCCATGTTGTTACAAATGACAAAATTTCATTCTTTTTGATGGCTGAGTAATATTTCATTGCATATATATACACAACATCTTTGTCCATTCATCTTTTAATGAACACTTGAGTTGCTTCTGCATCTTGCTATTGAAAATTCTGATACAATAAACATGGGGTACATATATCTTCTTTAGTCAGTCATTGTGCCAGGGAAATCCTGATGTTGAGCTTTGTCAAGAGTGGTCAACCTTTCTACATTGAGTACAAACATTGTGTAAATGAATAGGAAAAAATGACCTAGAGGATTGTGTTCCTTTGAGACTTGTAGCAGAAACTGCTTTCTCAAAGCTTAAGACTGCGTTACTTCTAGCTCCTCACTGCTGTAACCAGAGGGGCCCCAAATACTGAACAAGACAGAAATGAGACAACAACAGACACTTCTATTAACCTTTTATTTATGTTAACCTTCATAAAAGCAAGGTATTGACATACAAAAATGGAAATGGATATCAATCCCAATCCAGGTAAGTTCTTTCTATATTATTTCTATTACCCATACATTAAACCTAGCAATACCCAAGTGGGGCAAACAGGTTCTGTTGCCTGCTGCCTTAGTTTAACCTTCCTTAGCAGTAGATAGTGCAACAAGGACACAAATACAAGTAGTTTATTTGGGAAGTGGTCTTCAGGAAATACAAATATAGTGAGATGAGATGGGGAAGGAAAGGAAGCTAATGGTGCACTGCCAAACTAGTTACTACCAGCAAACTCTGGAAGTGAAAGGAATCCTAGCTCAGGTCATATAGAGATTGCCCAGCTTAAGTAGCTCCACTGAGAGTGGCTGAGAGTAGCCCTTGTCATGAATGATACAGAGCATCCAAAATTATGCAGTGGGCTAATTAGCCAACTGGGTTGCCCCATCTCCAGCAAGTACTTTTTTAAAGATTTTATTTATTCATGATAGACAGAAATGCAGAGACCGAGGCAGAGGGAGAAGCAGGCTTCCCACAGGGAGCCTGAAGTGGAACTCGATCCCAGGACCCCAGGATCACGACCTGAGCCAGAGGCAGATGCTCAACCAATGAGCCACCGAAGTGTCCCATCTCCAGCAAATATTGAAGGTACTCCAGCAAGTACTGAAAAGCACCTCCATGGCAGCTACATTCCTCATTTACTCATTGATAGGGCAGTTTATCATATGGCAAAAGATGTACTCAAAATCTGGGTTACATTCAAATACCAGCATTCCCTTAATTACTCTTGGATTTTGGAGTGCTAAAATTTTGGAGTGCTAACTAAAATCTTTGGTTTTAGAAAATGATGTTTATCTCATGGTGGGTTGGCACGGTTGGTATATGTCTACTGTGAAAGAGGCTGAAGGACTAATAATTTTTCAGTTACAAGACCTTGTTCCCACCTCTTTTTCTCTACCCTCCTTACTAAACTCAAATTGACCAACCATTTGCTAAAGCCAAAGCCCCAGTCTTGCATCTGTCTTATGATTAACTGAAGTTCAACTTCTTCATACCTTCTGAGAATCTAAACAGTGAAAAATTCTGAGAACAACAGTGAACTTAATACTTCTTCAATATATTCCATAAAAACCTTAAGCTAACCTGTTCCTTGAGGAATAGTCCTCTTCAGCTGATCTTAACTTTTAGTAAAGACCTGAGCTAACAGCTTTGAGTGGGTTTTTCTCCTCCAATAATTTTCTAACACTCTTTATAGTCCTCTCAGATAAATATAAGATTGCATTTATTTTCAAAGACTACTTGTTTGACAAAATTTGAAGGGTCTTCTCTGGTAAATTTCAGAAAGCATTGAGAAATCTGGAAGTTACTTTGTAGTATCTAAACCTCCATTCCCTTTCTCCCACCCTAAGCATATACCTTAGAGGTTTCTTGGACTTAAGAAACTTTCCCACTTGATGTAAGAAACCAGGGTCCTGTGAAAGGTTCTTCCTAAAATTGTTCTTATTACAACAGGAATTATAAAAGCAGACTGAGTCTTGAATTAAAAAATTCACTTAGCACTTTTAAATATTAAGCCACCACTTTTTATACAGATGGGGCAACAAAAATATATATTTCTGTCCTTAAGAGGAAGGTACTTTATAGACTATTACTAGTTCATGCTAGACCAAATTATCAATTAACAACATCATGAAAAGTTAATGGGTGGAGATCAACTATACATTAAATAATTGAGACCTAGGGTGTTGCAAATTGCTCTGGGAGGTGTAAAAGTAACCATTTGATGTACATTTTCATTGAGTTTGGCTAGCATATTTTGGTAATTCCCTCGGCATAGTTTTATCTTGAGATCTAAGATAATATAGAATTAGGAAGGTGAAATCTTAATTTAGTCTCCTAACAGTTACACGTCAGGCCTCCAATGTGAAGTTGAAAACTTTCCATCATTTAGTCAACACTGAGAGACTTTTATTCAACTATTATCAATTGCTATTTTATAACTGGGTCATCCTGACCCAGAAGCAAATACATGAGTAGTGATCCAAGGCCCTTACCTTACCTTGATCAGTATTGACAAATAGGGCCTTTATTCTCTCTGCCAAACTATATCTATATTCTAACACGTGACTGAACAAATCAAGACCGAGACTAAATGGCAGATAAGAACATCTGGAAATCATCTCTTCCTCTTGCTTTAGGAATATTCACTCTACTCTAATTTAAACTGTAATTAATTCACGACAGACTTATTGAAGACTTGGTCACAGGCAGAGTTCTAAAAACATTCTATAAATTTACTTTTAACCCCCATGGCAATCAAGACAAATTACATAATGTCTGAAACAAGGTCATCCATAGAGATTACAAGTATATTTTCTAGCTGGGTGGTTGGAAATCAAATATTATAACCTTATATAGTGCAGTATAGGAACATCTCATGTGTATAAAAGGAATGAATAAAACAGATGGGATGATCGTGGAAGTAGGAAATTAAAGTCAGTCTCCCTAGTATGGTAGACAGAAACACTGAAAACCTAAAAATTATTTCTCTCAGGAGGAAGACATCATTCCAAGAAGGGACTGAGGGACTAGTGCTGGAGGGAGGAGGCTCTCTTAATACTACTCCTCATAGAAATTTAATATATGAAAGTATGTTTTCTCTGAAAATACAGCTCCACGAAAAGCCACCTAGCCTCTCACTGCAAACCACGTTGCCATCTCAGATCCCCAATATCTTTGATGTAATTTAAAACATCTATACTTCTTAAAATAATGTCAGAATAGCTGTGGTCCAAAGAAGTCTCTCACTTCAGTGTTAAGACCTTTTTCAATACTCCATAGGAGCTTTTACTAGAAGGTTCTTCTAGCTTGTCAACTTTGAGAATATTTCCTTATTGAACCTCAGTAACTATGGTGAGTTCAGAAATGAGAAGTTATCAGTGAGGTCCGTGTGGTTGTATGGAAAATTTTTAGTATTTACTTTTGATCTTCAAATTTTTTTCTTAAACTGGAATGCTATCCTTTATGTAGAGCAACTTGAACAGAAACAGATTCCAGTACTTTAAGACTGTACTCTGATTTCTATGAGGTATATGCAAATAGAATGCTATCCTAGTGAATGGAGTGTAATGAAGGTCTGTGGAGCTTCACTGCTGTTCAAGGCATCCTAAGCTGTTGATATGAATCCGTGTATTAAGTCCTCTAGATATTCATGGGGAATGAGATCATTTCTCAAGAAATTTACCAAATTAAGGTAGCAGAACTTAGGAAAGACAATCAGGAATCAAAGAGGGCAAGATTAAAGATTCAACTTCTATTTCAGAACCAGGAAATCCCGAAGCAGAACTGGTAAATGTATATGGAGTTCATGTGTGATGGTGTTGGGACCCTCACTGGATATTAAAGTAAGTCCTAGGAATTTACCAGATTTTTTTATTGAGATATTCTTGACATAGAATATACGTATTGTGAAATGATTACTACAGTAAGTTAACATCCATCACCCCATAGTTACATTTTTTTTCTTATGAGAACTCTTAATATCTATACCCTTAGCTAGTTTCAAATATACAATAAGGTATTCTTAAATACAATAACTGTGCTGTACATTATAGCCCAGGACTTATTTATCTTAAAACTGGAAGTGTGCATCTTTTGACCCCCTTCACTCACCACTGGCAACTATCAATCTATTCACTGTATCTGTGAAGTTTTATTTTTGTTTTCTAGATTTCACATATAAGTGTGATCCATGCAGTATTTGTCTAACTAATTTCACCTCGTATAATGCCTGCAAGTTCCATCAACTGTGTTGCAAATGGCAGAATTCTAGTCACATTCTCTTTATCCATTCATTCAAATGTTAGTTGCTGGCCACCTAGTGTTCTTTAAAATGGGAAAAAGAAGTAAATAGACCTTTTACCAATCTATTTGTGGTGTTTTTGCTATTGAGATGTAGGAGTTTTACATATAAATGTATTATATAATATATTATTATAATAATAAAATTATAATTATAGTTATATAATTTTATATTATATTATGTATTACAATTATATAATATAGTTATATTATTTATGTTTAATGTATACTGTATAATATATAATTATGTAATTATATAATATATATTATAGTTATATGTAATATATTATAATTTTATTATAAGATAATATAGTTATATTATTATATAATTTTATGTTATAATATATAATGTATTTTATATATATATATATATATATATATATATATATATAATATTAACCCCTTATTTGATACATGGTTACAGATATTTTCTCCCATATGGCAGGCTGCCTTTGCATTTTTTCTTGATGGTTTCTTTGCTGTGCAGAGGCTTTTTAGTTTGATGTTGTATCACTTCTTGATCTTTGCTTTTGGGGTCAAATCTAAAAAATCATTATCAAGATCAATGTCACAGTCTGTTTTGTCTGCTTATATTATCTTCTGGGGGTTATGGTTTCAAGTATCAAGTCTAATCCATTGTAAGCTGATTTTTGTGTATGTTCATCCAGTTTTTATTCTTTTGCCTGTGTCTACCTAGTTTTTCCACCATTTTTTAGAGACCATCCTTTCTCCATTGCATATTCTTGGCTCAATTGTCATAATTTAACCATATTTGTGTTTATTTCTTGGCTCTCTATTCTGTTCCACTGATCTATGTGTCTGTTTTTAATGCCCATACCACACTATTTTGATTACTATAACTTTCTAACCTAGTTTGAAATCAGAAAGTATGGTACCTCCAGTTTGTTCTTTTTCAAAGTTTCTTTTACTATTTGGGATCTTTTGTGGTTCAAATTTTAGGATTGTTTTATTTCTGTGAAAAATACCATTGGAATTTTGATAGGGATTGCACCGAATATTGCTTTGGGTAGAGTAGACGTTTTAACAATATCAATTCTTCCAACTCATTTACATGGAATGCTTTTCCATTTATTTGTGTCTTTAAATGTCAAATTCCTTAACCTTGATGAAATTTATTCCTAGTCATTTTATTCTATTTGATGTAATTATGAATGGGAGTGTTTTCTCATTTTTTCTGATAGTTTGTTATTAGTATAGAAATGTAGCTGATATTTGTATATTGATTTTATACTAAAACTTGATTGGATTAATTTATTCTAGATTTCAGGGGATCATTAGGGTTTTGTAATATGTCAGCAAATACAGACAGTTGTGCTCCCTTTTCAATTAAGATGATTTCCACCCTCCTCCCAGTTGATCTGACTAGGACATTTAGTACTGTGTTGCATAAAAATGAGAAGAATAAGCATCTTTGTCTTGTTCCTGATCTTTGAGGAAAAAGCTTTCAGCTTTTCACCATTGAGTATAATATTAACTGTGGGCATGCCATATACAGCCTTTTTATGTTGAGAGTTTTTATCATGGATGAATGCTGAATTTTGTAAAATGCTTTTTATGCATCTCTCAAGTTGTTCATGTGATATTAATCCTTCATTTCGTTAATGTACTGTATTACATTAATTTGTGGAGGTTGCATCCTAGTTTCCTGGAATAAATCACACTATGATACCTTTAATATGCTATTGAAATCAGCTTGCTAATATTTTGTTGAGAATTTCTGCATCTATGTTCTTCAGAGGTATTGGCTTGAAGGTAGTTTTTTGTGTTTTGTGTTTTTTTTTTTTTTTTTTTTTTCTGGCTGAGTCTTTGGCTAGGATATCAAGGCTATGCTGGCCAGCTTCCAAACTCATCTTAACTTTTGGAGAGTCTTAAGAAGAGTTGGTAGTAAATCTTCCTTTAATGTTAGCCAGAATTCACCAGTGAAGCCATCTGGCCCTGGGCTTTGTTCTTTGGAAGATTTTTTACTATGATTCATTCTGTCTCTTTAACGATAGTCTGTTCAGATTTTTTATTTCTTCATGACTCAGTCTTGGTAGGTTGTATGTTTCTAGGAATTTATTCATTTCTCTGGGGTGTTCAGTTTGTTGGTGTATAATTGTTCATATATTCTCTCATCCTTTGTTTTTGTGTGCCATTCTATCTTCTGTCTTCTCTCTCTCTCTGAATATAACTAAAATTCTGTCCATCTTTTTCAGAAATTATAAAAATAAGAGCAAGGTTTTGAAGTTGTCTTTTTAGTCTCTTTCATGTATCTCCACTCTAATTTTTGTTACTTCCTTCTTTTTACTAATTTTGAGCATAGTTTCTTCTTTTATAGTTCCTTGAGGTATAAACGTTTTGAGATCTTTGATATAGGTATTTATTGCTATGAACTTCTCTCTTAGAACAGCTTTTGCTTATCACAAGTGCCCTCTTTAATACCCATCACTTATTTAATCCATCACCCACCCACCTCTCCTCCGGTAACTCTGTTTGTTCTGTACAGTTAAGAGTCTGTTTCCTGGTCTGCCAATTTTTTTGTTTCCCCTATGTTTGTCTGTTGTTTCTAAAATTGCACAAATGAGTGAAATCATATGGTATTTGTCTTTATCTAGCTCCATTCACATAATTGTAAATAGCAAGATTTCATTCTTTTATATGGCTGAGTTTATATATACATATATATATAATATCACATATCATCTTTATTCATTAATTGATAGACATTGGGTATCTTTCTGTAATGCTGCTATAAACATCAGGATGGATGTATCCTTTCAAATGAGTATTTTTGTATCCTTTGGGTAAACACCTAGTATTGCAATTGCTGGGTCATTGGGTAGTTCTATTTTTAACTTTTTAAGAAACATCCATACTGTTTTCCAGAGTGACTTGTAACAGTTAGCATTCCCACCAATAATGCAAGAGTGTTCCCTTTTCTTCACATCTTCACCAACACCTGTTGTTTCTTGTGTTGTTAATTTGAGCCATTCTGACAGATGTGAAGTGATATCTCATTGTAGCTTGGATTTGCATTGCCTTGACAATGAACTTTTTTGTCTATGTCCTCTGCCCATTTTTTAATTAGATTGCCTTTTGGGTGTTGAGTTATACAAGTTATTTTAAAATATACTTTGGATACTAGCTCTCTATCAGATATGTCATTTGCAAATATCTTCTCCCATTCCATAATGTTGCCTTTTAGTTTTGCTGATTCTTTCCTTTGCTGTCAAAAGCTTTCTTTTTCTTGATGTAGTCCCAATAGTTTATTTTTGCTTTTGTCTCCCATGCCATAGGAGAAATATCTAGAAATAAGCTGCTAAAACTAGACTACTTTCTTACACTATACACAAAAATAAATTCAAAATGTATTAAAGAACTTTGATATTGGTGAGCATCTTTATGACTATTATTTTCAAGTTTTTATCAGATTTATTTATCTCCATTAAAGTCTTTTTTTTAATAAAAAAAATTCCATCATTTGGAACATATTCTTGTTTCTTCATTTTTCTTTTTTTTTATTTTTATTTTTATTTTTATTTTTATTTTTATTTTTTTGTTTCTTCATTTTTCTTGACTCCTATCAAGGGATGTGTCCTCTGCATGGCAGCCTCTAAAGCTATGGTGCCAGATGTGTGCACAAGTTCTTTTCTGAGATTCCTGTGGAAAGCCAAAGAAAGAGTATGACTATGACACCTCTAGCCTTCCCCATCTCTGGAAAGCATTGTATTTATCCCCTAAGGTTGTGTTACAGGCTCCAACCTGAGGGGAAGTCTTCCAATTTGAGATAAGCAATATGCTTCTTTCATGGAAAGACCGGGCATTTCTATGTGCTACCTCTATGCTCTGCCCTGAAGTATAGCTAATTAAAGATAGTTTTTTGTTACAGTCCTATGAGACCTGTGAATGTAAACCTTAATGGTCACCACATCTAGGCTAACAAGGTATGTCCACTGGTGGAAGCCACAAAAACTGAGACAGCCAACAGATACACAGCACTTTTTTAGAAGATACTGTAGCAAGACAGAAGGAGAGGACAAGGTGGTGTCGGCTCTCCTCCCTGGTCTCTGCAAAGTATTACTGTTGGCCCCTAGTTGCTAGGAGCCTACTCTTCAGGCTGAAGATTTTAAGATAAGCAAATAGGAATCTTTTACAGAAAGACTAGGCACATATCAGTCTGCTGCCTTTGTGCTGGGTGATGGTGACATTAATTCTTAAAGGATTCGTTTGGTCTCACCATGACGGTCTTTTTGAGAGCTTACATGAGCCATCAGAGCTTGATGTTTGGGGGACCCATCTCTTAAATAATATTTTTAAAAGTTGGAGCACCAAATGTGGGATCCAAACCCTTTACTCCTCAGGGTGAAGCTGGGAGTTGTGAATTCCCTCCTTATTATGTGTTGTCATGCCAGAAATGGGATTTGTGATAAGACTGTCTCAGCTTCTCCTACAAATTTTGATTTGTTTTGTTTTTCTTGTTCATCCAATGTGTAGGAGTCGCTCAGCTAGCTTCTGAATTTCTTTCAGAGGGAATTTTTCTGTATGTAGCTGTTGATGAGGTATGTTCAGGAGCCTTCTAAACCACTATCTTGAACAGGAACCTCAAAAATTATTAGATTTAATATTGTCTCTGAGCTGCCTAGCAGGAGAATTGCTAGTGTAAATCTGTGATCTATTGACCCATGTGACTTTGGAATCTACCCTAGTCATTGAATCTGTAATATATATTTCAGTATAAAACTTAACTTATGCCCCTTGGGTCCTGGGCCACAGTATATATTCAATTTCTCTCTCTAACTTCATCAAAGTATAGAAACATCATTTTCTAGAGAAAAACATTCATGATATACAGGTAATAGTTGGAGGTGATAAGACATTAACTATTGGTATGAGGCAACTGGTTTATGACCAGAGTATGAAACTTTAACCCTTCAGCATGAAAACCTGCCTTGCATAGGAGATCTGATCTAGAGGAGTGCCAGTAATATCTTTTTTTTTTAATTAATTTATTTTTTAATTGAAGCTCGATTTGCCAACCTATAGTATAACACAAAGTGCTCATCCCATCAAGTGCCCTCCTCAGTACCTATCACCCAATTACCCCATCCCCCCCACCTCCCATTCTGCAACCCTTTGTTCATTTCCCAGAGTTTCGAGTCTCTCATCATTTGTCTCCCTAATTTTTCCCACTCAGTTTCCCTCCTTTCCCTTATGATCCCTTTCACTATTTCTTATATTCCCCATATGAGTGAAACCATAGGATGATTGTCCTTCTCTGACTGACTTACTTCACTCAGCATAATACCCTCCAGTTCCATCCAAGTCAAAGCAAATGATGGGTATTCACCTTTTCTGATGGCTGAGTAATATTCCATTGTATACATAGACCACATCTTCTTTATCCATTCCTCTGTTGAAGGACATTATGGCTCTTTCCACAGTTTGGCTATTGTGGACATTGCTGCTATGAACATTGGGGAGCAGGTGTTCCAGCATTTCACTGCATCTGTATCTTTGGGGTCAATCCCCAGCAGTGCAATTGCTAGGTCATAGGGTAGCTCTATTTTTAACTCTTTCAGGAACCTCCATACTGTTTTCCAGAGTGGCTGCACCAGTTCACATTCCCACCAACAGTGCAAGAGGGTTCCCCTTTCTCCGCATCCTCTCCAACATCTGTTGTTTCCTGTCTTGTTAATTTTTGCCATTCTCACTGGTGTGGGGTGGAATCTCATTGTGGTTTTGATTTGTATTTCCCTGATGGCAAGTGATATGGAGCATTTTCTCTTGTGCCTGTTGGCCATGTGTATGTTTTCTTTGGAGAAATGTCTGTTCATATCTTCTGCCCATTTCATGACTGGATTCTTTGTTTCTTGGGTGTTGAGTTTGAGTTCCCAGCCCAGGCACAGGGTAAGGTTAGTAGCCTGGGTGAGGGGAGGAAGGGCCTCCCAAAGGGCTTTACTGTGAATGTGTCAGGATTCCAGCGCCAGGTGGGCTCAGATCCCACCTGCTTGATAGGGGGGCTGAATGCAAGACTGGCTCAGCTGGAGCAACCCCCTCCCTCTCAGCCTTTCATGCAGGGCCTTCACCAGCCTGTCGGGGTCGCTGTTGTGTACCTTGCCAGTGGCTTCCCAGGCTGGTTGTGCCAGGCCCTCGGAGCTGCTCTCCTGGGCAGGGTGGAAGGGGAGTAGCTAGAGGGAGCCAGGAGCACTGGCTTCTCTCTGAGGACTTTCGGCACAAGAGCACCGGCACCTCCCATCCCCAGCACTGTTCTTTGCACCTCTCTGGTGGCCCCAATATGAGTCATTGTACAAAGGGTTGCCTTTGTTATTTTGTAATGACTTTTCTGTGAACCAAATGCTAATGAAAATCTCTGCAACCAAAATAAAGTTCTATATTCTAAAAGAAAAAAAAAGTTCTTTATACATTTTAGATACTAGCCTTTTATCTGATAGGTCATTTACAAATATCTTCTCCCATTCTGTAGGTTGTCTTTTAGTTTTGTTGACTGTTTCTTTTGCTGTGCAGAAGCATTTTATCTTAAGTCCCAATAGTTCATTTTTGCTTTTGTTTCCTTTGCTTTCATGGTTGTATCTTGCAAGAAGTTGCTGTGGCCAAGTTCAAAAAGGGTAATGCCTGTGTTCTTCTCTGGGATTTTGATGGATTATTGTCTCACATTTAGATCATTCATCCATTTTGAGTTTATCTTTGTGTATGGTGTAAAAGAATGGTCTAGTTTCATTCTTCTGCACGTAGTTGTCCAATTTTCCCAGCACCAAATTTTCTCTTTATTGAAGAGACCGTCCTTTTTCCAGTGGATAGTCTTTCCTGCTTTGTCGAATATTAGTTGACCATAGAGTTGAGGGTCCACTTCTGGGTTCTCTATTCTGTTCCATTGATCTATGTGTCTGTTTTTGTGCCAGTACCACACTATCCTGATGATCATAGCTTTGTAATACAGCTTGACATCTGGCATTGTGATGCCCCCGGCACTGGTTTTCTTTTTCATTATTCCCCTGGCTATTCGGGGTTGTTTCTGATTCCATACAAATCTTTTTTTTTTTTTTTTAAGATTGTATTTACTTATTCATGAAAGACACAGAGGAGAGAGAGAGTCAAAGACACAGGCAGAAGGAGAAGCAGACTCCATGCAGGGAGCCTGATGTGGGACTCGATCCCGGGACTCCAGGATCATGCCCTGGGCCAAAGACAGGCACTAAACCACTGAGCCACCCAGGGATTCCCTGATTCCATACAAATCTTAAGATTATTTATTCCAACTCTGTGAAGAAAGTCCATGGTATTTTGATAGGGATTGCATTAAACGTGTATATTGCCCTGGGTAGCATAGACATTTTCACAATATTAATTCTTCCAAACAATGAGCATGGAATATTTTTCCATCTCTTTGTGTCTTCCTCAATTTCTTTCAGAAGTGTTCTGTAGTTTTTAGGGTATAGATCCTTTACCTCTTTGGTTAGGTTTATTCCTAGGTACCTTAGGTTTTTGGGTGCAATTGTAAATGAGATTGACTCCTTGATTTCTCTTTCTTCAGTCTCATTGTTAGTGTATAGAAATGCCACTGACTTCTGGGCATTGATTTTGTATCCTGCCACATTGCTGAATTGCTGTATGAATTCTAGCAATCTTGGGGTGGAGTCTTTTGGGTTTTCTATGTACAGTATCATGTCATCTGTGAAGAGGGAGAGTTTGACTTCTTTGCCAATTTGAATGCCTTTTATTTCTTTTTGTTGTCTGATTGCTGAGGCTAGGACTTCTAGTACTATGCTTAATAACAGCGGTGAGCGTGGACATCCCTGTGGTGTTCCTGATCTGAGGGGAAAAGCTCTCAGTGTTTCCCCATTGAGAATGGTATTCACTGTGGGCTTTTCATATATGGCTTTTAAGATGCTGAGAAATGTTCCTTCTATCCATACACTCTGAAGAGCTTTGATCAGGAATGGATGTCAAATGCTTTCTCTGCATCTGTTGAGAGGATATTATGGTTCTTGGGGTTTTTTTGTTTGTTTTTGATGTGACCTATTATGTTGATTGTTTTACAAGTTTGAACCACCTTTGCATCCCAGGAATAAATCCCACTTGGTCACAGTGAATAATCTGCTTAATGTACTGTTCGATCCTGTTGGCTAGTATCTTGGTGAGAATTTTTGCATCCGTGTTCATCAGGGATATTGGTCTATAATTCTCCTTTTTGGTGGGGTCTTTGTCTGATTTTGGAATCAAAGTAATGTCTCATGAAATGAGTTTGGAAGTATTCCGTTATTTGTATCCTTCAGAACAACTTTGGTAAAATAGATATTATTTCTTCTTTAAACATTTGATAGAATTCCCCTGGGAAGCCACCTAGCCCTAGGCTTTTGTGTCTTTGGAGATTTTTGATGACTGCTTCAATTTCCTCACTGGTTATTGGCCTGTTCAGGTTTTTTATTTCTTCCTGTTCCAGTTTTGGTAATTTGTGGTTCTCCAGAAATGCATCCATTTCTTCTAGATTGCCTAGTTTATTGCCGTATAGCTGCTCATAATACATTTTAAAAATCATTTGTATTTCCTTGGTGTTGGTTGTAATCTCTCCTTTTTCATTTGTGATTTTATTAATTTGAGTCTTTTTTCTTTTTAATTAGGATGACTAGGGGTTTATCTTATTCATTCTTTCAAAGAACCAACTCCTGGTTCTGTTGATATGTTCTACAGTTCTTCTGGTCTTTCATTGAGTTCTGCTCGAATTTTTATTAATTTCTGCTTGGTGTAGGTTTTACTTGCTGTTCTTTGTCCAATTCCTTTAGGTGCGAGGTTAGCTGTGTATTTGAGGGTTGTTTTTTTTTTTTTTTTTTTTTTCAATTTTTTGAGGAGGCTTGTATTGTGATGTATTTCCCTCTTAGGACTGCTTTTGCTGTATCCCAAAGATTTTGAATGGTTATATCTTCATTTTCATTAGTTTCCATGAATCTTTTTAAGTCTTTTCTAATTACCTGGTTGGCCCTTTCATCTTTTAGCAGGATGCTCTTTAACCTCCACGTGTTTGAGTTTCTTCCAAATTTCTTTTTGTGATTGAATTCTAGTTTCAAAGCTTTGTGGTCTGAAAATAAGCAGGGGACGATCCCAATCTTTTGGTATTGGTTGAGACCTGATTTGTGGCCCGGTATGTGGTCTATTCTGGAGAAAGTTCCATGTGCACTTGAGAAGAAAGTGTATTCAGTTGCATTCAGATGGAAAGTTCTGTATATATCTCTGAAATCCATCTGGTCCAGGGTATCATTTAAGGCCCTTGTTTCTTTGGTGATATTCTGCTTAGAATATCTGTCATTTGCAGAAAGTGTCATGTTGAAATCTCCTATTATTACTGTATTTTATCTAAGTATCTCTTTACTTCAGTTATTAAATGATTGATATACTTGGCAGCTCCCATATTAGGGGCATAAATATTCATGATTGTTAGGTCTTCTTGTTGGATGCACCCTTTAAGTATGATATAGTGTCCCTCTTCATCTCTTACTACAGTCTTTGAGATAACTTTAATTTATCTGATATGAGGATTGCTACCCCAACTTTCTTTTGAGGACCATTTTTTTAAATTTATTTTTCATTGGTGTTCAATTTACTAACATACAGAATAACCCCCAGTGCCCGTCACCCATTCACTCCCACCCCCTGCGCTCCTCCCCTTCTACCACCCCTAGTTCGTTTCCCAGAGTTAGCAGTCTTTACGTTCTGTCTTCCTTTCTGATATTTCCCACACATTTCTTCCCCCTTCCCTTATATTCCCTTTCACTATTATTTATATTCCCCAAATGAATGAGACCATATAATGTTTGTCCTTCTCCGATTGACTTATTTCACTCAGCATAATACCCTCCAGTTCCATCCACGTTGAAGCAAATGGTGGGTATTTGTCATTTCTAATGGCTGAGTAATATTCCATTGTGTACATAAACCACATCTTCTTTATCCATTCATCTTTCGATGGACACTGAGGCTCCTTCTACAGTTTGGCTATCGTAGCCATTGCTGCTATAAACATCGGGGTGCAGGTGTCCCGGCGTTTCATTGCATTTGTATCTTTGGGGTAAATCCCCAACAGTGCAATTGCTGGGTCGTAGGGCAGGTCTATTTTTAACTGTTTGAGGAACCTCCACACAGTTTTCCAGAGTGGCTGCACCAGGTCACATTCCCACCAACAGTGTAAGAGGGTTCCCTTTTCTCCACATCCTCTCCAACATTTGTGGTTTCCTGCCTTGTTAATTTTCCCCATTCTCACTGGTGTGAGGTGGTATCTCATTGTGGTTTTGATTTGTATTTCCCTGATGGCAAGTGATGCAGAGCATTTTCTCATGTGCATGTTGGCCATGTCTATGTCTTCCTCTGTGAGATTTCTGTTCATGTCTTTTGCCCATTTCATGATTGGATTGTTTGTTTCTTTGGTGTTGAGTTTAATAAGTTCTTTATAGATCTTGGAAACTAGCCCTTTATCTGATACGTCATTTGCAAATATCTTCTCCCATTCTGTAGGTTGTCTTTGAGTTTTGTTGACTGTATCCTTTGCTGTGCAAAAGCTTCTTATCTTGATGAAGTCCCAATAGTTCATTTTTGCTTTTGTTTCTTTTGCCTTCGTGGATGTATCTTGCAAGAAGTTACTGTGGCCGAGTTCAAAAAGGGTGTTGCCTGTGTTCTTCTCTAGGATTTTGATGGAATCTTGTCTCACATTTAGATCTTTCATCCATTTTGAGTTTATCTTTGTGTATGGTGCAAGAGAGTGGTCTAGTTTCATTCTTCTGCATGTGGATGTCCAATTTTCCCAGCACCATTTATTGAAGAGACTGTCTTTCTTCCAATGGATAGTCTTTCCTCCTTTATTGAATATTAGTTGCCCATAAAGTTCAGGGTCCACTTCTGGGTTCTCTATTCTGTTCCATTGATCTATGTGTCTGTTTTTGTGCCAGTACCACACTGTCTTGATGACCACAGCTTTGTAGTACAACCTGAAATCTGGCATTGTGATGCCCCCAGATATGGTTTTCTTTTTTAAATTCCCCTGGCTATTCAGGGTCTTTTCTGGTTCCACACAAATCTTAAAACAATTTGTTCTAAGTCTCTGAAGAAAGTCCATGGTATTTTGATAGGGATTGCATTAAGCGTGTAAATTGCCCTGGGTAACATTGACATTTTCACAATATTAATTCTGCCAATCCATGAGCATGGAATATTTTTCCATCTCTTTGTGTCTTCCTCAATTTCTTTCAGAAGTGTTCTATAGTTTTTAGGGTATAGATCCTTTACCTCTTTGGTTAGGTTTATTCCTAGGTATCTTATGCTTTTGGGTGCAATTGTAAATGGGATTGACTCCTTAATTTCTCTTTCTTCAGTCTCATTGTTAGTGTATAGAAATGCCACTGACTTCTGGGCATTGATTTTGTATCCTGCCACGCTACCGAATTGCTGTATGAGTTCTAGCAATCTTGGGGTGGAGACTTTTGGGTTTTCTATGTAGAGTATCATGTCATCGGCGAAGAGGGAGAGTTTGACTTCTTCTTTGCCAATTTGAATGCCTTTAATGTCTTTTTGTTGTCTGATTGCTGAGGCTAGGACTTCCAGTACTATGTTGAACAGCAGTGGTGAGAGTGGACATCCCTGTCTTGTTCCTGATCTTAGGGGAAAGGCTCCCAGTGCTTCCCCATTGAGAATGATATTTGCTGTGGGCTTTTCATAGATGGCTTTTAAGATGTCGAGGAATGTTCCCTCTATCCCTACACTCTGAAGAGTTTTGATCAGGAATGGATGCTGTATTTTGTCAAATGCTTTCTCTGCATCCAATGAGAGGATCATATGGTTCTTGGTTTTTCTCTTGCTGATATGATGAATCACATTGATTGTTTTACGGGTGTTGAACCAGCCTTGTGTCCCGGGGATAAATCCTACTTGGTCATGGTGAATAATTTTCTTAATGTACTGTTGGATCCTATTGGCCAGTATCTTGTTGAGAATTTTTGCATCCATGTTCATCAGGGATATTGGTCTGTAATTCTCCTTTTTGGTGGGGTCTTTGTCTGGTTTTGGAATTAAGGTGATGCTGGCCTCATAGAACGAATTTGGAAGTACTCCATGTCTTTCTATCTTTCCAAACAGCTTTAGGAGAATAGGTATGGTTTCTTCTTTAAACGTTTGATAAAATTCCCCTGGGAAGCCATCTGGCCCTGGACTCTTGTGTCTTGGGAGGTTTTTGATGACTGCTTCAATTTCCTCCCTGGTTATTGGCCTGTTCAGGTTTTCTATTTCTTCCTGTTCCAGTTTTGGTAGTTTGTGGCTTTCCAGGAATGCGTCCATTTCTTCTAGATTGCCTAATTTATTGGCGTATAGCTGTTCACAATATGTTTTTAAAATCGTTTGTATTTCCTTGGTGTAGGTCGTGATCTCTCCTTTCTCATTCATGATTTTATTAATTTGAGTCTTCTCTCTCTTCTTTTTAATAAGGCTGGCTAATGGTTTATCTATCTTGTTAATTCTTTCAAAGAACCAACTCCTGGTTTTGTTGATCTGTTCCACAGTTCTTCTGGTCTCGATTTTGTTGAGTTCTGTTCAAATCTTTATTTACTCCCTTCTTCTCTTGGGTGTAGGATCTATTTGCTGTTTTTTCTCTAGCTCCTTTATGTGTAAGGTTAGCTTTTGTATTTGAGTTCTTTCCAGTTTTTGAATGGATGCTTGTATTGCGATGTATTTCCCCCTTAGGACTGCTTTTGCTGCATCCCAAAGATTTTGAATGGTTGTATCTTCATTCTCATTAGTTTCCATGAATCTTTTTAATTCTTCCTTAATTTCCTGGTTGACCCTTTTATCTTTTAGCAGGATGGTCCTTAACCTCCACATGTTTGAGGTCCTTCCAAACTTCTTGTTGTGATTTAGTTCTAATTTCAAGGCATTATGGTCTGAGAATATGCAGGGGACAATCCCAATCTTTTGGTATCGGTTCAGACCTGATTTGTGACCCAATATGTGGTCTATTCTGGAGAAAGTTCCATGTGCGCTTGAGAAGAATGTGTATTCAGTTGAGTTTGGATGTAAAGTTCTGTAGATATCTGTGAAATCCATCTGGTGCAGTGTATCATTTAAAGCTCTCGTTTCTTTGGAGATGTTGTGCTTAGAAGACCTATCGAGTATAGAAAGAGCTAGATTGAAGTCACCAAGTATAAGTGTATTATTATCTAAGTATTTCTTCACTTTGGTTAATAATTGATTGATATATTTGGCAGCTCCCACATTCGGGGCATATATATTGAGGATTGTTAAGTCCTCTTGTTGAATAGATCCTTTAATTATGATACAGTGTCCCTCTTCATCTCTCACTACAGTCTTCGGGGTAAATTTTAGTTTATCTGATATAAGGATGGCTACCCCTGCTTTCTTTTGAGGACCATTTGAATGGTAAATGGTTCTCCAACCTTTTATTTTCAGGCTGTAGGTGTCCTTCTGTCTAAAATGAGTCTCTTGTAGACAGCAAATAGATGGGTCCTGCTTTTTTATCCAGTCTGAAACCCTGCCCCTTTTGATGGGGTCATTAAGCCCGTTCACATTCAGAGTTACTATTGAGAGATATGAGTTTAGTGTCATCATGATACCTATTCAGTCCTTGTTTTTGTGGACTGTTCCACTGAACTTCTTCTTAAAGGGGAATTTTAAGAGTCCCCCTTAAAATTTCTTGCAGAGCTGGTTTGGAGGTCACATATTCTTTTAGTTGCTGCCTGTCTTGGAAGCTCTTTATCTCTCCTTCCATTTTGAATGAGAGCCTTGCTGGATAAAGTATTCTTGGTTGCATGTTCTTCTCCTTTAGGACCCTGAATATATCCTGCCAGCCTTTTCTGGCCTGCCAGGTCTCTGTGGAGAGGTCTGCTGTTACCCTAATACTCCTCCCCATAGAAGTCAGGGATTTCTTGTCTCTTGCTGCTTTAAGGATCTTCTCTTTATCTTTGGAATTTGCAAGCTTCACTATTAAATGTCGAGGTGTTGAACGGTTTTTATTGATTTTAGGGGGGGGATCTATTTCCTGGATCTGAATGCCTGTTTTCCTTCCCAGATTCGGAAAGTTTTCAGCTAGAATTTGTTCAAATACATATTCTGGCCCTCTGTCCCTTTTGGCGCCCTCGGGAACCCCAATTAAACGTAGGTTTTTCTTTCTCAGGCTGTCGTTTATTTCCCTTAATCTATCTTCATGGTCTTTTAATTGTTTGTCTCTTTTTTCCTCAGTTTCCCTCTTTGCTATCAACTTGTCTTCTATGTCACTCACTCGTTCTTCCACCTCGTTAACCCTCGTCATTAGGACTTCTAGTTTGGATTGCATCTCATTCAATTGATTTTTAATTTCTGCCTGATTAGCTCTAAATTCTGCAGTCATGAAGTCTCTTGAGTCCTTTATGCTTTTTTCTAGAGCCACCAGTAGCTGTATAATAGTGCTTCTGTATTGGCTTTCTGATATTGAATTGTAATCCAGATTTTGTAACTCTGTGGGAGAGAGGACTGTTTCTGATTCTTTCTTTTGAGGTGAGGTTTTCCTTCTAGTCATTTTGCTCAGTGCAGAGTGGCCAAAAGCAAGTTGTATTGGGAAAAAGAGAAAAAGAGAGGAGAGAAAGAAGGAAAGAAAAGAGAGAAAAAAAAGGGAAGAAAAAAACGGAAAAAAAAAGAAGAAAAAGAAAGAAAAAGAAAGAAAAAAAGGGGGTGGGGGAAGGAAACAAATCAAAAAGCAAAACAAAACAAAAAAACAAAAAAACAAAACAAAAAAAAAAGAACCATCGGGGAGTATCTTCTGATTCTGTGTACTTTAAGTCCCTTGGCTTCTGGAAGTTGTCCGTCTAGCTGGTGTTCTGGGGGAGGGGTCTGTTGTGCTGATTTTCAGGTGTTAGCAGTTGGGGGAGCTGCTGTGCCCCCTCCTGGTGCAGGGCTCAGTGGGGGTTGTTTACCCCGTGAGGCCGCAGGAGGAACAGCCCCAGTGGCGGGGCAGCTCTGGAAACCTGGAGTCAGCCCCCGCAGGAACTCTTGAGCTCTCGGTCTACCGGGCCTGGAGGCTCCGGGGCGGGGCCGCTGATCTGCTCAGCTGGGGCAGGAGCGTCCTTGCTGTCCTGGGCCCTCCCGGCCTCTGCCTGTCCCGGGGGAGGCTGGATCCTGGGCTGTGTCCCGCCGCCCTGTGCTCCGGAGCCTGCGCTGTTGGATTTGCGCTCCCGGGCCACGCAGCCCCCTCCGCGGAGCCGCCCCCGAGCCCCCTCGAGCTGCTCCTGGAACCGCGCAGCCCCCTCCGCACGGAGCCTCTTCCTCTGCCCAAGCCCCTCCAAGCTGCTCCCGGGGCCGCGCAGCCCCCTCCGCGGAGCCGCCGCCCGAGCCCCTCCGAGTTGCTCCGGGTCCCGCCGGTCCCGCCGTGCGCGCTGCAGCCCTTAGGGAGCTCGGCGCAGTTGCTCTGTTACTGTCTCAGGGAACCCGAGGGCATCCCCGCCCTCCCGGGTCCTGCTCCACCTCCCTGAGGGCCCCTTTCCGCCCGGGAAGGTCGGTGCAGCTCCTGCTCCTCCGGGACGGGGCTCTCCTGTCCTGGGGACACTCGCCCCGGCCTCAGCCCGGCCCCTCGCGGGGCCCCTCCCCCTTGGAGGCCTTTGTTTCTTTACTTCTTTTTCCCCGTCTTCCTACCTTGATAGAAGCGTGAACTCTTCTCACTGTTGCATACCAGGTGTTCTCTCTTTAATTCTCAGGCCGAATTCATAGATTTTCAGAATGATTGGAAGGTTTTCTAGGTAATTTGGTGGAGACAGGTGATTTGGAGACCCTACTCTTCCGCCGTCTTGCCTAAGGACCATTTGAATGGTAAATTGTTCTCCACCCTTTCATTTTCAGGCTGTAGGTGGCTTTAGGTCTAAAATGAGTCTCCTAGACAGAAAATAGATGGATTTTGCTTTTTTTAACCAGTCCAACGCTCTCTTTTGATGGATCATTTAGCCCATTCCTGTTCAGAATGACTATTGAAAGATATGAATTTAGTGTCATCGTAATACCTATTCAGTCCCTGTTTTTGTGGATTGTTTCTTGGGCTTCCTCTTTCTTTTACAGGGTCCCCCTTAATATTTTTTGTACAGCTGGTTCAATGGTCACATATTCTTTCAGTTTCTGCCTATGCTGGAAGCTCTTTATCTCTCCTTCTATTCTGAATGAAATCCTTGCTGGATAGAGTATTCTTGGCTGAATGTTCTAGAAGACCTGGCCAGAGAACCCAAACAATCAAGGAACCTGACTTAGAGCCTCGCTTGGACAGAAAACAAAGCCAGCAGTCCAACCCAAGTGTTTGCAGACTTTGATAGCAAGCCTCACCTGCCCAAGGATGTTACCAACTGACACATTTAGAACTCCAAACTAGGAGGATGGGTAAAGGACTGTCTCTGCCAAACTGAGTGTGTAAATTGTGGAAAAGGAGACTGCTTATTCGAATGTGCAGATTCCTATGTTGGGAATAAAGGATCACAAAGGAATCAGGTAAACATGACACCACCAAAGAAAACATAATAAAGCTCCAAAAACTGGTCCTGAATAAATAGAGAACTATAAACTGTCAAAATATTCAGCATAAACCTCTTAGGTTTAGTGAGCTACAAAAACACAGCTAACTGAAGGAAATTGGGAAAACAATACATGAGCACAATAAGAGCAATAAATAAACAAAAAAAATAAAACCCAGAAATCTTAGAGCTGAAAAATACAATTACTAAGCTGAAGAATTAGAGTTTCAACAACAGACTTAAGTATGCAGAAGAAAGAATCTGTGAACTAGAATATAGGTTGTTTGAAATGAGCTAGTCAGAACAAGAAAAAAAAAGAGTGATGAAAGCTGACAAGACTATGGGACACAATAAAAACAAAACAAAAATCCTCCTCATGAGAATTCCAGAAATAGAAAAGACAAAAGGTAGAAAGTAAATTTAAAACAATAATGGCTGAATTCTTGCCAAAACCAGAGAGAGAAATTAATATCCACATCTACAAGCCTTCAAAGACTCCAAACTTTCCAGACCAGAAGAGAAAATAGACTGACCTATTCAAAATACTGAGAGGAAAAAACTGTCAACCAAGAATTCTATGACTGAAAAAACTTTTCTTTCAGAAATAAAGAAGCAATAATGAGTTTCCTGAAAAAACTCAGGAACAAGTTTTTGCCTTTGGCCCAGGGCACAATCCTGAAGTCCCGGGATCGAGTCCCACATCAGATTCCGGCATGGAGCCTGCTTCTCCCTCCTCCTGTGTCTCTGCCTCTCTCTCTCTGTCTATCATAAATAAATAAATAAATAAATATCAGTACAGTAATAATTGGGGTTTTTAATACTCCACTTTCAAAAATGGATAGATCATCAGACACAGAATCAATATGGAAATAATGGCTTTGAACAGCCCTCTATGTCTAATGAATCTAATAGATGTATACAGAACATCCAGAACACAGGAGAATACACATTCTCTCAAGTACATATCAAAAATTTTTCTAGAATAGACAATATGTTAGATCACAAAACAAGTCTTAACAAACTCAAGAGATTGAAATCATATCAAGTATCTTTTCTGATCACGATGCTATGAAACAAGAAACAACTAGAGGAAAACTGGAAAATTCACAAATATATGGAACCCTTTCCTTAACAACCAATGAATCAAAGACGATGTTAAAAAGGAAATAGTTTGACACAAACCAAAATAGAAACAAAATATACTAAAACTTATGGAATGCAGTCAATTTAACATAAGGAACTAGGAAAAAAGATTAGAACAAAGTTAGCAAAATGGGAGAAATAAAGATTAAAGAAGAAATAAACTAAGAGTTCATTCTTTGGAAAAATAAAATTAAATCTTTAGTTAAATGAACCAAAGAAAAAGGACAGAGAACCCAAATCAACAAAACTATACGTGACATATGATGCATTACAACTGATAATACAGCTACAAACATCAAGGTGCATGTATCCCTTCGAATAAATATTTTTGTATTTGGGTAAATACCTACTAGTACAATTGTTGGTTCATAGGGTACTTCTATTTTTAACTTTTGGAGGAAACTCCATATTGTTCTTCAGAGTGGCTGCACCAGTTTGCATTCCCACCAACACTGTAGGAGGGTTCTCTTTCCCCACATACTCACCAATACCTATGGTTTGTTTTGTTTTTTTATTTTAGCCATTCTGACAAATATGATATCTCATTGTGGTTTTGATTTGTATTTCACTGATGAGTGGATGTTGAGCATCTTTTCGCGTGTCTGTTGACTACGTGGATATCTGCTTTGGAAAAATGTCTATTCATGTCTTCTGCCCATTTTTAATTCATTTGGTTTTGGGGTGTTGTGCTTGGGTGATGAGTTCTTTATATACTTTGGATACTAACCCTTCATCAGTTATGTCATTTGCAAAACATCTTCTCCCATTCTGTAGGTTGCCTTTTAGTTTGTTGATTCTTCCCTTTGCTGTGCAGAAGCTTTTTATTTTGCTCAAGCCCCAAGTTTTATTTTTGCTTTTGTTTCCCTTGCTTCAGGAGACATTTCTAGTAAGAATCTGCAACAGCCAGCCAATATCACAAAGTTGCTGTCTATATTCTCTAGAATTTTGAGTTTCCTATCTCATCTTTAAGTCTTTAATCCATTCAGAACTTTTTTTGTGTATGATGTAGGAAAGTGGTTCAGGTTTATCTTTTTTCATGCTGCCATTCAGGTGTCCCAACACCATTTGTTAAAAAGACTGTCTTTTTCCCATTGGATATTCCTTCCTGCTTTGTCAAAACTTAATTGCCCATATAGTTGTAGGTACATTTCTGGGTTTCTTATTCTCTTCTAGTGACCTATATTTGTACTGGTACCATACTGTTTTGATCACTACAGCTTTGTAATGTAACTTGAAGTCCAGAATTGTGATGCCTCCAGCTTTGCTTCCCTCCCACCCCCCACGTTGCTTTGGCTATTCAGGGTCTTTTTGTGGTTCCATACAAATTTTAGGATTGTTTGTTCTAGCTCTATGAAAAATGATGATGGTATTTTGATAGGTATGGCATTAAATGTGTAGATTGCTTTGATAGTATAGACATTTTAACAATATTTGTTCTTCCAATCCATGAGCATGGATGTCTTTCCATTTCTTTGTGTTGTCTTCAATTTCTTTCATCAGTGTTTTATAGTCTTCAGAGTAGAAGTTTTTTTACATCTCTGGTTAGGTTTATTCCTAGGTATTTCATGGTTTTTGGTGCAATTATAAATGGGATTGATTCCTTATTTTCCCTTTCCACTACTACATTATTGGTGTACAGAAACTGCAAAAGTTATTTTTTAAGGCAGTGTGGTCCATTTGATAAAAATGTTTAAACTTCCCTTAAAGAAGTTTTTCTTCTCACTACTGGTAAATGTATCATAATGATGTAAAACCATGTGGAAATATTGTCTAAATTTTGGAGGTTCATGTATGGTAAAGAAATGAAAACAATACCTGCTGTGCATGAAAGGACATAAATAAAGGGTGGTTATCTGGGCAACCAGAGCTCTCCCTCCCTGAGAAACTTCACTGTTAAGAGCAGTAGAGGACCACTGATCAATCTAGTTTTGAAGAAGAAAAAAATTTCAAGTGCCAGGAAAGCTTATTACAATCAACCATGGTATAATGAGTACCCTATTAGCCAGAAGTCAATTCACCATGGTTAAATGTTGCTCAGTGCCTCCTGCAATTGCCTTTTAAGTCAAAGTGCATCCTGTTTTGAGATTGAGTAGGTCTGAATTTACTTATCTGTTTCTATTTTCTAACTGCTACCTTAATGTTCATTTGCATACAGAAATAACAAGCTTCCTCTTGTGTGTAATATCATTGACTTAATCTCTACACACAAAATGAATGCAGTATTTTGCAAAATGGCAAATATGTAACCTCTTTAGATCAGAAAGGTACAGTTTCAGTTGTGCTCAGCTATTTGCCACCCAAAACTCGTACTTTCAGGTGGTGACTTTAAGCAGCTGTTACTCAGAATCTAAAAGCATCTGAAAAATCTCCCTAAAATGAACATAATTCTACCAGTGAATTCTCACAATTTTTCCCCAGGTCTTACTATATATATATATTTTTTTTTTGCCAAGTCCCATTATCTTTCTTTCCTTCAAAAGCTGAAATCTTTAATGTCTACCTATTAATGGGTAGAAACTTTTAGAGAGTGAAGTACTATGTAGAGTATGGACTACCACTAGACCATTGTTGCCCTACCCCTAATCTCTATATTATTATCTACCTGCCTCCTTGTCCAGCCATAATCATAGTTCCCACTGGCTATTCAGTCTATTATCCTCACATGGGGCAGTACCCAGGAGTTCATGGCCTCTCCTCAGTTACACATACTGTCAGATAAGGTTCTTTAAAGCTTTCACCTCCTAAAACAGGTTCACAGATGCCCCCTCTGAAGAAGAGGAGATGGGCATTTATGTACTCACTCCTATCCTTCATTGGTATAAGTTATCCTTTGTGGATTTAACACTCACTTTTCATTTAGGCTGCTACTGTCTATGAGCTGAGTGATATTTCAAAGCTCCAAGGAAAGAAAAGCTGAGAAATGAGATAGTCACTTGAGTCAGAAGCCATAGTCACAGTTACAATTGCTATCGTTGATAGAAAAAGGGGATATTTCTCAGAGTTCCAATAGAATCAGCTGTTGATGTGCCCTCTTTTACTACTCAAACTAAACTAATACTGCTAAACTGTTGAAATCTCTACTGTGTCCAGGGTTTTGAGATTTACCTGAGGAACAAAGGATAAAGTCTCAGCTACCTGGATTGGCTTCTCCTTGCTACACTCCTGGTAGACACATGGGCCTTTCTTCAGCTCATCCAATCTAGTTGCCTCAGATTATCTATGCTAGTGAGTCTGTTGTCTCCACAAGCTGTACTGAAACACAAAGGGCTGCGTGAAGATTGACTTCCAGGATGGTAGAATGAGAACTTTGGTTAATTCTTCCACAAAAACCATGAAAAAACTGGCAAAGCAAGGAAAAACAGTCATTTCAGAACTCTAGTAATTAATTGAAATAAGCGGTTGAATTGAAAATCCTATCCCAGAGGAAATAGTGAACCTCACTAAAATGGTGAGTTTCTTCTTTAATTTTATCTTTTTAAATTTTTAACTTGGGGTTATTCTCATTCCCCTCTCTAACCATCTTGGTTGTGCAGTAGCTATAAAATCCAATAGCCTCAAAGTTAATGATCTCTTTTGCAGCTGCTTTAAATGTACCATCCCCAGAGCACAGCCAATAATTTGTCCCAACTTTAAGCATTCTGGATAATCTCTATTTCAAGTGTATTTTGTCGGTTTGATTTCATCTCGGGGGAATATCTCTAACCCTAGAACATTACCCAAACAATATAATCTGCTGGCAATATCACACCTGCCTAAGATTGTGATTTTAGTTGCAGAAAACAAGAGCTTAGTCAGGAATTTAAGAGGGAATTCTGGAAAATTAGAAAGCCACAGGAAGCCTATAAAAGCCTGATCTTATTCCTTAGGATCTGTATGGTTCATGGTAAAGAAGTTTCTCACCTTTCATCTTGAGATTGTGTTCAAGGAAGAAATAAAAGGTTGAAGACTGGCCTTATCACATAGATCCCCTGTAAAATGTTGGAAGACATACAGGTAAGGAACTTAAGATAATAATTTGACCAGTTATTAGCAGATGACTAAATTATACTGACTCAGGGGTGACTACTCAGAAGCCATATTTTAAAAAAATAGATTTTATTTATTTATTTGACAGAGAAAGGCAGAGAGCACAAACAGGGGGAGCAGCAGGCAGAGGAAGAGGGAGAAGCAGGCTCCTTGCTGAGCAGGGAGCCTGATGTGGGGCTCAATCCCAGGACCCTGGGATCATGACCTAAGCTGAAGGCAGACACTTAGCTGACTGGCCAACCCAGGTGCTCCTAGAAGCTAAATTTAAAAGTAGGAACTAAGTTCTGTTCAAGATAGCAATATACAAGGATCTTGAACTCCCCTCCACCCATGGACACACTAAATCTATAGCTACATTCAGAATAATTCTTTCCAAAAACTGGGTGAGTGACTTACATGTCAGGTGAACAAGAAAAACCCACATCAATACAGGTAGGAAAGGCTGAGACACAGTCTCACCATAAACCTTACTCCATGTGTGGCAACCTACAATTTGAAGGAAACTTTCAACTCCCAAATCCTTCCAGAGGAGTTAAGCATTTGAACTCCATATCTGGCATCCTAAAATTTAATATCTACAACTGAAATATGGGTTCCCAAAATATCTAGCTTTGAAAGCCTTTGAGGTTTGCCATGAGAAGAAGCCAATAGTAAACTGAGAAGCAGTTCTTAAAGAGCTCTCATAGATTCATCATGGCTAACCCACTATGGTACAGCACATAGGCAGCAGACTGAAATGCACCCAGTCTTTCCATGAAATAGGCCTATTTGCTTATCTTAAAATCTTCAGTCTGACAGGCAAGCTTCTAATTAAATGTACATATGAGGACAACGGCAATACTCTGCAGTGGAGGCTAGCAGGCACAGTCTTCATGCTCTCTGCCTTGCTTCAGATTAGTGGCATTTTTCAGAAAGGAGCTATGCACAAATCTTGTGCTGCCATTTTTGTGGCTGCCAACCAATGGATGCCCTTTGATTGCCTGGCTCAGATGGCCAGTGGAGTTTATGTTCAAGAGTTCCCGGGAACTGTAACAAACAGGTAAATAGTTAACTGGCTACACACCCAGGCACAGTACAGAGGCCGCAGACAGAAATATCATCTTTCTATGAAAGAGGTTTATTACCTTATTTTTTACACCTATAACCTAAGAATCAGGGTTCTAATTAAACACACATCTCAGGACTTACTGCAGTCCTCTAAGAGAATAGGGAGGCTAACAGGTGTCATCTTTGTGCTTATACTCTGTTCATCCCAGGTCATCAGTGTCTCCAAAAAGGAGCTTTTGCACACACTGGGCATACTGACTTTTGTGGTTATAAACCAGAGGACATATTCATTGGTAGCTTGGTTCTGGTGGCCAGTAGGGCTTATATTCAGGGGTTAAACAAGATGTCAGCAAATAAACATTTCTTAACTGGTTATCTACCCCAAGCAAAATGTAGAAGGAGCAGAAAAAAATACCCATCTTCCACTCAAACACTGAAAGAAGTACATTGGTACACTTTAAAAGCTGCTGCCTGAGGGTCTGGCTTCAAATCAGTATGGATCTACGTACTTACTAATATCTTACCTTCTGGGGCACTGATAGTGCCTCCCAATTATGAATATACATAAGACCTAAAAACAGAGTTATTTGAACAATAACAAAGTTTTGGGTGACAATAATAATCTAGGACAAGGATAAATGAAGTTTCACCTCCTATACAAGGCCATTCCTTCATGACTAGGAGGGATCAGTAGTTTACCTAATGTAGCAAAGCAGCAAATAAAGAAAGGAAAATGATAATATCTCTAAGAAGTCCTTAGTGAAATTTAAGTAAATGATTTATCTGATAAAAAGTTACATATTATAGTCCTAAAAATGTCACTGAGGTCAGGAAAACAATGCATGAACAAACAGAACTTCAACATGAGATAGAAAATATAAGAATATCAAAGAGAAATCAGAGTTGAAATCACAAATACAATAGAGGAAGTCACAGAAGATTAGATGAAGCAGAAAAAAGTATAAGTGAACTTGAAGACAAACCAATGGAACTGAGGGATAAAAAGGAATTAAAAAATGAAGTTATTTTCCCCTCCCTTTCCCTATGGTCCTCTGTTTTGTTTCTTAAATTCCTATGTGGAGTGAAACCATATGATAAGTGTCTTTTGATTAACTTATTTCACTTAGCAAGATACCCTCTAGTTCTATCCACATCACTGAAAATGTTAAGATTTCAATTTTTTGATGGCTGAGTAATATTCTACTGTATATAGATACCACATCTTCTTTATCCACTCATCTGTCAGTGTACATCTGGGCTCTTACCATAATTTGGCTATTGTGGACATCACTGCTATAAACATCGGGGTGCAAGTGACCCCTTGGATCACTTTGTATCTTTGGGGTAAATACCCAGGAGTGTAATTGCTGGGTCATAAGGTAGCTGTATTTTTAACTTTTTGAGGAACCTCCATACTGTTTTCCAGAGTGGTGTACCAGCTTGCATTCCCACCAGCAGGGTAAGAGAATTCCCTGTTCTCATCCTTATCAACATTTATTGCTTCCTGACTTAATTTTAGCCATTCTGACTCTAACATGTAGTGTACTATTAGTTTCAGAGGCAATTAATTAAATTTAATTAAAATATAAAAAAGAAAAAGAGTGAAGATAACTTAAAGGACTTATAGGATAACACAAAAGGGACCAGTACTTGCATTATTGGGGTTCTAGAAAGTGGAGAGAGAAGAAAAATGGCAGAAAGCTTACTTGAAAAAATAATGGCTAAAGAAAAAAAGAATCACCCTGATTCAGAGAGGAATCCAAAGAAATTCACACCAAACCACATTTTAATTGTCAAAAGTTAAAACCAAGATGAGAATCTTAAAAAACAGCAAAAGAAAGCAACCTGTTACATACAAGGAAAACACCTATAAAGTTATCAGATTTTTTGCAGAAACTTTGCAGTGAAGAAGCAAGTAGCATGACATATTCAAAGTACTGGAAGAAAAAAAACTGCCAACAAGAACAACGGAAAATTGTCCTTCAGAATTGAAGGAAATATAGCTTTTCAGACAAGCAAAATCTGAAGGAGTTCATCACCAATAGGCAGGATTTCTGATAAATAATAAAACTCTTTAATATTTTCCTATTACTAATGAGAACCCTTTTATTTGAGCTTAAAGTATAAATTTCACTGGTAGCTTTTGTGTGGCATAAAGTCAGGTAATCTAATGGGTGGGATCCAGTCAAACACAAATCTATGAAAGCTAAAGGCAAAAGTGATAAAAATACCTATAATGTGTTAATGGATACACAAGTTAAATAGTACATCAAAAAAACATGGGGTGGGGATAAAAATATAGAGCTTGATAATGCACTTGAACTTAAATAAGTTATTAATTTTAGAGGAAAAGAGAATCTCAAGCAGACTCCATGCTGAGCACAGAGCTCAACATCAGGCTCCATCTCACAACCCTGAGATCGTGATCTGAGCCAAAACCAAGAACTGGATGTTTAACTGACTGAGCCACCCAGGTGGCTAGGTTGTGGTGTTGTTTTTTAACATACAAGCTTCATGTAACCACGTGGCAAAACCTAGAGAAGATTTTAAAAAGATTAAGTGATCTAAGCATACCATACAGATAATCTTCAAATCACCATGATCATAGCAAGGGAAGAAAGACAAAGTAGGAAATGATTAACAAAATGGTAAATAAGTCTACTTATTAGTAATTTCTTTAACTATAGGGACTAAATTCTCCAATCAAAAGATCGAGTGGCTAAATGGATTTAAAAAAAAAAAAAAAAAAAAGAGGAAGATCAGTCTATGTGCTTCTGGAGCGGGGGAAAAAAAAAAACCTCAAAGTAGGAGCTTGGATGGCAGAGTAAGAGGACCCTGAGCTCTCCCTATCCCACCTTTACAACAGATATCATCCCCTTCCAAGTCGAGAAACTGGAGAGTGGCCTGAAAAATTCTCTGTACTAGAAGAAACTGTATCTATAGGGTTAGGAAGGTCAGAAAGGCAAAGGGAGGCTGCCTACAGGAGGGACAGAGCCATATACAGGGAGGGCTGAGAAACAGACCTCACATGGGAAGGATTAATCCCCATAATGTTTGACTTTAAAAACCAGAGAGGCTGAATTTTGTGTTTTTAAAACCAGTAGGACTTGGAGCCTAGAACTTTAGAAGTCAGCTGACTCAGTACTGGGTGAGACAGGAGGGCAATAGCTGGGCTGCAGCAGACAGGCAACATAAAAAGGGCTGTTTACACAATATCAGGGGCAAGTGGGAGACAGAACTGTTCATACTGATTTCTGAGTGTTTTGGGGACTTCTCTAAAAACCTAGGGAGGGAAGGTGCCATTTTCTTCCCTGTCCCCCAGCATAAACAGAGCTACCTGTGGGAGGCAGAGCTACACAAACATTTGCTAACTAACCTCCTAGCCATGCCACGGGCCCATGAAGTCTTCTGCAGAATTGCCCACTCCGGGCCTACTAGCTTTGGCCCTGTGCTCAGGGTAAATTTTGTTAGCACCCTGCCCAGTTACCAGGTACACAGACAGCTGCTACCATTCACTGCATCCAAGCCATAGCCTTGTGCCCATCCACCACTGAGCCCAACCCTTGTGTGCGCTGCAGCCACCACATGCCATGTCCATTTGTGCAACCCCAACTGGACTCCCAAGTTCCCCAGCCTGAGTTCCCACTCAGAGCTATCCTGCCTGGGTCCCATTAACACCATAGAGAGCAAGCAACCCGCAACAGGCAGAGAGTCAGTACAGATGACTTCAATGAAAGGAAAAATAACTCAGACACAATAGGAATACTGTCCTATAGTACCAGGTTCTGGTGAACAGGGACTCTCCAGAACCTCTTTTTTGGGAAATCACTACTTTCTTAACACAAAGAAACAGAGAAACAAACAAAATGAGGAGACAGAGAAATTTATCCCAAATTGAAGAACAAGACAAGGCCACAGCCAGAGATCTAAGTGAAACAGATATAAGTAACACACCTGATGGAGAATTTAAAGCAATGATCATAAGGATACTCACTGGTCTTGAGAAAAGAGTAGAAGACATGAATGAGACCCTTATTGCAGATATAAAGAGCTCAATAAACAAAATGAGAAAACCCTTAACGGAATGAACAGTAGGATGGAAGAAGGAAAGGAAGATTTAGTTGACCTAGAAGACAGAGTAATGGAAAATAACCAAGCTTAACAAAAGAGACATAAAAGAATTCTGCAAAACAAGAAGAGACTTAAGTAACTCAGCGACTCAATCAAACATAGTAACATTTGTATTATAGGAGTCCCAGAGAAGAAGAGAGAGAAAAGGAAGCAGAAAATTTTACTGAAGACATAATAGCTGAAAACTAGAAATTAGAAAATACAGTGACAAAGAAAATGTTTTCAAAGCAGCAAGACAAAAGAAACCCATAAGTTACAAGGGAAATCCCATAAAGCTAGCCAGAGATTTTCTCAACAAAAATTTTGCAAGCCAGAAGGAAGTGGCAGGATATATTTTCAAAGTGCTGATTGGGAAAGATCTGCAGCCAAGAATACTCTATCCAGCAAGGCTATCACTGAGAATAGAAGTAGAGCTAAGAATTTCCTAGATAGGGATCCCTGGGTGGCGCAGCGGTTTAGTGCCTGCCTTTGGCCCAGGGCGTGATCCTGGAGACCCGGGATCGAATCCCACGTCGGGCTCCCGGTGCATGGAGCCTGCTTCTCCCTCTGCCTGTGTCTCTGCCTCTCTCTCTCTCTCTCACTATGTGCCTATCATAAATAAATAAAAAATAAAAAAAAAAGAATTTCCTAGATAAAAACTAAAGGGGATTGTGACTAAACCAGTCCTGCAGGAAATATTAAGGGGAATATTTTCAATGGGCAGGAGGGACCACAAGTGAAATACAAAAGCATTAAAAATGAATACTTGTTTAAAAAAATCAGTCAAGGAACTCACACAAAAAGGATAAAATAACATACCTAAAACATAGGAGAAAAGAATGGCTTCAAATTTAAAGGACCATCAACTTAATATAGACTATTAAATGCAGAAGAGGTTATATACAAACCTCATGGTAACCATATATCAAAAATCACTAAAAATATGCAAAGAATAAAGAGAAGGAAATTCAAATAAACTACTAAAGAAAGGTCAGCAGAACATGAAAGACAATAAAGGATTAGGGAAAATCTTCAGAAAACAACCACAAACAAATAATAAAATGGTAATAAAAACATACCTATCAATAATTACTTTGAATATAAATGGACTAAAATCTCCAATCAAAAGACATACGGTAATAGAATGAGTAAAGAAATCCTTCTATGTACTGCCTAAGAGAGACTCAGGCCTTATACTTATAGATTGAAAGTGAGGTGATGGAGAAACATCTATTACACAAATGGTTGTCAAAAGAAAGCTGGGGTAGCCATACTTATAATGTACAATCTAGATTTTAAAACAAAAGAGTAACAAGAGATGAAGGACATTAGATAATAATAAAAGGGACTATCCAACAAGAAGATATAACAATTGTTAAATGTTTATGCACACACATAGGTGCATGCAAACACATATAACAACATAATAACATAATAATAACATAAAAACATAAGGGAATAAACCAATGATAATATGATAGTAGTAGGGGAATTTAACACCCCATTCACATCAAGTGACAGATTATCTAAACAGAAAATCTGTAAGGAAACAGTGACTTTGAATAGCACAATGGACCAGATAGATTTAACAGAGATATTCAGAATATCCCATCCTAAAACAGCAGAATACACGTTCTTTTTAAGCGCCACATGGAATTTTCTCCAGAATAGGTTACATATTAGGCTACAAAACAGGCCCTTAACAAATTCAAGAAGATAGAAGTCATACCATTCATCTTTTCTGAACACAACAGTATGCAACTAGAAGTCAACCACAAGAAAAAATCTGGCAAGACCATGAATACATGAAGGCTAAAAAGCATGCTACTAAATAGTACATGGAAACAAAAATGAAAAAGCAATAGACCAAAATCTTTGGGATGCAGCAGACACAGTTCTAAGAGGGAAGTTTACAGCCATAGAAGCCCCCAAGATACAAAAAAGTCTCAAATAACCTGACCTTAAGCTTAAAGGAACCAGAAAAAGAACAATAAATGAAGCCTAAAGCCAGCAGGAGGAAGGAAATAATAAAGGTTAGAACAGGAAAAAAATGATATCAAGACTTTAAAAAATAGAATCAATCAATGAAATCAGGAGCTCTTTGAAAAAAAATAAAATTGATAAACCTCTAGCCAGACTTATCAGAAAAAAAGAGAAAGTACATAAAATCACAAATGAGAGAGGAGATTATAACAACACAGAATTGCAAACAGTTATAAGAGACCATTATGAAAAACTATATGCCCACAAATTGGACAATCTAGAAGAAATGGATATATTCCTAGAAACATATAACCTACCAAAATGGAAACAGAAAGAAATATTAAATGTGAATAGCCTGATAAGCAGCAAAGAAATTGAATCAATAATCAAAAAACTTTAGATTTAGTCTTCTAAACAAACAAGTCTAGAACAAGATGGCTTCACAGGGGAATTCTGCCAATCATTTAACGA
The DNA here is from genome assembly GCF_053574225.1 of Canis aureus. Taxonomy (NCBI): domain Eukaryota; kingdom Metazoa; phylum Chordata; class Mammalia; order Carnivora; family Canidae; genus Canis; species Canis aureus. The sequence continues at coordinate 17,256,642 of NC_135642.1, read as the reverse complement.
ATGGTTAATACTTATTCTTCCCAAGCTATTCCAAGACATAGAAAAAGAAGGCAAACTTCCAAATTCATTCTATGAGGTCAGCATTACCCTGATACCAAAACCAAATAAAGGTACTACTAAAAAAGAGAACCACAACCCATTATCCCTGATGAACTTAGAGACAAAAATCCTCAACAAAATGCTAGCAAAAGAAATCCAAAAATACATGAACAAAAAATCATTTTCCATGATCAAGTGGAGTTTACCCCTGGGCTACAAGGATGGTTCAATATCTGAAAATAAATCAACATGATACATCAGTTCAATAAGAGAATGGATAAGAACCATATGATTATGTCAACAGACTCAGAAACAGCATTTGACAAAGTATAACATCTATTCATGATTAAATACCCTCAACAAATTAAGTTTAGAGGGAACATACCTCAATTTTTATTACATTAAATACATTTATTACATTACATACATTTTATATGAAAGACCCACAGAAAACATCATCCTATTAAATGGGGAAAAACTTAGTCCATTTCCTCTATGATTGGAACAAGACAAGGATGTCCACTCTCGCCACCTCCTAGCCACACCAATAAGAAAACAAAAAGAAATTAAAAGCATAGAAACTGGTAAGGAAGAAATAAAACTTCCAGTATTTGTAGATTACACGATACTATATAGAGAAAACCCAAAAGATTCCACCAAAGAAACTGCTAGAACTGATAAATTTAGCAAAGTTGCAGGATACAAAATCAATGTACCAAAATCTGTTGCATTTCTACACACCAATAATGAAGCATCAGAAGAAGAAATTAAGAATCCCATTTACAAATTCACCAAAAATAATAAGATATGTAGGAATAAACCTAATTAATGAGATGAAAGACCTATACTCTGAAAACTGTAAAATACTGAAAGAAAATGAAGAGGACACAAAGAAATGAAAAGACATTCTATGCTCATGGATCGGAAGAACAATTATTTTTAAAATGTCCATACTACCCAAAGCAATCTACAGAGTTAATGCAATACCTATCAAAATGCCAACATTTTTCACGGATCTAGAACAAGTAATACTAAAACTTATGTGGAACCACAAAAGCCCCATAATAGCTGAAGCAATCTTGAAAAAGAATAAAACTTCAGGTATCACAACCCTAGATCTCAGGATATACTACAAAGCTATCAAAACAGTAATACTGACACAAAAATATACACATATATTGATGGAACAGAATAAAGAATCAAGAAATAAACCCATGATTATATGGCCACTTAATCAACATAGGAAGCAAGAATACACAGTGGGAAGAAGATAGTCTCTTCAACAAATGGTGTTTGGAAAACAGGACAGCTACATGCCAAAGAATAAACCTGGATCACTTCTTATGCCATACACAAAAATAAACTCAAAATGGATTAAAAACATAAATGTGAGACCTGAAACCATAAAATTCTTAAAAGAAACTAGAGACCGTAATCTCTTTATCATCAGCAGTAAAAACATTTTTTCTATATGTCCTGTGGCAAGGGAAACAAGCAAAATAAAATGATTGGACACACAACACAATAAAAAGTTTTTGCACAGCGAAGGGAACCATCAACAAGACAAAAAGACAACCTACTAAGTAGGAGAAGATATTTGTAAGTGATTTATCTGATAAGGGGTCAATATCCAAAATATATAAAGAACTTATTAAAATTGTACACACAGGGCAGCCTCGGTAGCTCAGCAGTTTAGCCCCACCTGCAGCCCTGGGCATGACCCTGGAGACCTGGGATCGAGTCCCACATCAGGCTCCCTGCATGGAGCCTGCTTCTCTCTCTGCCTGTGTCTCTGCCTCTCTCTCTCGCTGTGTGTCTCATGAATAAATAAATTTTTAAAATCTTTTTAAAAATTGTACACACACACACACAGAACTTGTGCACATCAACACCCTCCCCCTTATCCAAATGAAAAATGGGCAGAGGGCCTGAATAGACCTTTTTCCAAAGATGGCATACAGATGGCCGACAGACACATGAAAAGATGCTCAACATCACTCACCATCAGGGAAATGAAAATCAAAACCAGAATGATTTTTCCCACTTTTTCTCTCTCCTTTGGGCGGGGGGATGGGGTGACTGGGTGACGGGCACTAAGGGGAGCATTTGATGGGATGAGCACTGGGTGTTATATGTTGGCAACTCGAACTCCAATAAAAAATATACAAAAAATAAGATGCTTAATATTGGGGAAAAAACACAATGAGATATCACCTAGTACCTATCAGAGTGGCTAAAATCAAAAACAAAGAAATAACAAATGAGGATGTGGGGGAAAAAGAAACCCTTGTAGATAGTTAGTGGGATAATAAACTGGTATACTCAACTATGAAAAATTGTATGGAGGTTTTTAAAAAAATGAAAAATAGAATCACCATACATCCAGTAATTCCACTTCTGAGTATTTACTCAAAGAAAATGAAACCATAATTGGAAAAGGTAATATGTGTGCCCCTATGTTTACTGCAGCATTGTTTACAATATTTACAATAGCCAAGATATGCAATCAATCCAAGTGTCATAAAAAGATGAATGGATAAAGATGTGGTATGTATATGTGTGTGTATATACATGTATATATACACATAACAATATTACACAGCCATAAAAAATGAAATCTTGTCATTTGCAACAACATGGATAAACTAGAGGATATAATGCTAAGTGAAATGTCACAGAAAAAAAACCATATGATTTAACTCATGTAGAATTTAAGAAAGAAAAAAAGAGAAAAGAGAAAAATTTAAAAACAGGCTCTCTAATGTAGAGAACAAACTGGTTGTTGCCAGAGGAAATGTGAGTGTGGAGAAGGGAGAAATAGGTCAGGGGAATAAAGAGTCCACTCATGGTGATGAGCACTGAGTGATGTATAGAATCTTTGAATCATTATATTGTATACTTGAAACTAATGTAATACTGTACTTAATTATACTTGAATAGAAAGAGGTAAATTTCCAGAACAACAACAACAACTTTCCTAAAGAAAAGTTTAGACCCAGATGACTTCACTGGTGAATTTTACCAAATATTTAAAAACAAATTAATGTGAAACTCTGAAAAAAACAAATATAGCAAATTCATTGTATTAGTCCAGTATTACACTGATACTAAACCAGAATTAAAAATCACAAGAAAAGCAAACTACATACTGATACTCATGAATATAAACACAAAATCCTTAATAAAATGACTAGCACACTGAATGTAGAAATGTATAAAAGGAATTATACACCATGACCAAATGGGATATATCCCAGGAATGCAAGGTTCATTTAGCATATGAGAAATGGATAAATTGCAATCCATGGCATTTAATAGATTAAGGACAAAAGCTACATTAACATCTCAATAGATACAGAAAAAATTATTTAGCAAAATGCAATACCCTATCATGATTAAAAAAAAACATTCAACATTCTTAGAAGGGCACTTGCTCAACCTGGAAAAGGGCATCTATGAAAAACTCACAGCTAATATCACACTTCGTAGTGAAATACTGAATGCTTTCTCCCTAAGATCAGGAACAAGCCAAGGAACTCTGCTGTTACTACTTTTATTCAACATCATAATGGAGGTTATAGCGAAGGCAAATTGGACAAGAAAACAAAAATCCTCCAGATTGGAAAGAAAAGATGTAAAACTATATTTGTAGATGACAGTATCTTGTATATAAAAAATCCTAAGGATTCCACTAATAAGTCCAGCACATTTCCAAAATACAAGATCAACATGACCATTAATTCCACTTTTTTTAATTTTTTTTTTTTTATGAGAGAGAGAGAGAGAGAGAGAGGCAGAGACATAGGCAGAGGGAGAAGCAGGCTCCATGCACCAGGAACCCGACATGGGATTGGATCCAGGGGTCCAGGATCGCGCCCTGGGCCAAAGGCAGGCGCCAAACCGCTACGCCACCCAGGGATCCCTAATTCCACTCTTATGTATATATCCAAGAGAAATAAGAACATAAGTCCACAACACAAAAACTTGCACATTAATGGTTATAGCTTCATTCTTTATAATAACCCCAAAATGAAACAACCCAATATCCATCCAGTGAAGGATGGATAAATGTATTATATTCATGCATTGAAATATTACACAGCAATAAAAAATAAAATACTACCTGAAACCAATATAATGCTATATGTCAATTCTACATCAATAAAAAAAAAAAAAAGCTCAGTTTAAAGGGAAGTCTTAGAAAGGTGCAGTAAATTGCCCAAATAACTCGTGGTCTGTGGCAAAACCAGAACTCTCATCCAGGTAAACTCCCACACAGACTAAGCATCATGCACACTGCCCCTGTTTAGTTGGGTAGATCATTCTCTTTCATACTTAGAACTTACTTCCTTATGTGAATAGACTAGTACATGATAACATTAGACTATATATGGAGACTTACCATTCTGTGACAGAGACTTCACCTAAAAAAAAAAAAAGTGAATTTCATGTTATGTGAATTATAACTAATACTATTTTAAATCACTACAATATAAATCAGTGTTTCTTAATCCTTTTTTATCATTATCTTTCCCCAAGGAATATTTTTGGGCACATATTTTAAATGTGACATATATACTGTGTAATTGTTAATGAATTATATATGTATGTGTATATAGGTGTGTGTGTACACGTATGTGTGCTTTATAACTAAAAATAACAGGATTTTTTTTTTTTTTTTTTTGCTCCTAACAACAAATTTTTACCCCCGCAGCAGTGATATCATTCCTGTTGATAATGAACTGGATGTAAGATGGAATGTGCCAGAATATCTTTTCTTCCTCACGGCTTGCTGCTTGGCCTACTGATGTTTCTGACAAAGATACCACTAGACACTGAAGGCATGATTGAATTGGATTATAAGTCTTCAGAAATGCTTTCTGAAGCCGCTATACCTCCCAATTCACATGATTCTCTAGCCTCTTGCACTTGACATTGTAGAATGGCCTATATCATTTATCCACGATTGGTTATGAGACAGGCTGTGAGATATAGAAGGAAAACTAGCCAGAGGTCTACTAGTTGGACTTGCTTATAATCTAGAGTCTATCCTATTTCCTAAATGAGACCAGTTCTAATGTTCTTATCATATCTTCTAACCAAAGACCACCTCATCATTGGCTAAAGATTGTGACCTTGTTTTCCTTGACCTTATGGAAAAAGCTTACAGTGTTTCCTACATCACTCATACACATAGTGGCCATCAACCATGAAGGGTTCTTGATAAAAATGATTCAGACATCTTTGAAAATCTTCCTAAGGGCAAGAGAGGAGAATCTAATAGGAGATAGCAAACTCTCTGGGGTCCTCTCTATGTGCATGATCAACTTACTATGTCTTAAGATGGAGGGTACAAGTACTACTAATACTAGAAGTGCTTGTAGAAGCAACTTGAGAGAATTAAAATTTTGCCTAAAGATAAGGCAGTCCTATAGATGGGATAATCATACTCCTCTGTGATTTGGAGTACAGGGGAATTTTAAATACAAGAAACTCTTGTGAATTAAATCTCAATACCAGAACTGCTGACAATCTGGTCTTGTCTCTGCATGTTCTAATGCTTACTTCATATTTGCATGGCCTTAGGATTTTTTTTCCTTGAAGAATTAGTATAATTTTGGAGCACCTGGGTGTTTCAGTTGGCTAAGCATCTCGCTTCAGCTCAGGTCCTGGGATCAAGTCCTGCATCAGACTTAGTAAGGAGCCTGCTTCTCTCTCTCCTTCCCCTCCTCTTGTGCTCTCGCTCTCTCAAATAAATTTTTTAAATCTTAAAAAAAAATTAGTCTCATTTGAGGTCAGCCATGTTATTATGAATTTATTTCATTGTCTCTACTATTCCCCCTGAATGAGTCTACAGACAGATGGTATCTCTGTTTTAGTTTGATCAAGTCACTTTAAGAATAGGCATATTAATTCAGTGACTGAAAATGAATTGTGAATTCAAACTAGATGCAAGTTTGGCTCTGTATGCTTCCTACTTTATCTTAATGCCAATATCACCCAAATTTTTCATATGATGTAGACATAAGGTGATAACATGAGCGGAGAACAGATGATCATATTATCCAAGTCTAGAATGAGGATTTCACCTCATTTGTGTCTATGAAAGCTAAAGATAAGGATCCTCTGACTTTGGTTCAAGAGACACAATACATTACACATTAGTTAATCTTCAACTGGAAGCTGCTTTACATATATATATATATATATGTGTGTGTGTGTGTGTGTGTATATATATCCATATTCATGGTAGAAACCTTAGTCATGGGAAGGGTGAAAGGACATCAAAATAGAGTAAAAGAAAAAGCAATTGCAGGTGGTATTATTGAGTCACTTAGATTTTGTTTAAACTGGGTAAACATTTCTCCCATTAATTCTGCGATGTTGGCTACTTTCTCCCAGTTTGAAGTCAAGCTAGAAGTAATTAATTAGATATTAGAACACAGTGATGGCCCTGTAAATGCCATTATAAATGTATTCAAATTTTCACCATATGAGTGAATGAGCTTCTTCAACTTAAAATTTGAATCTCCCAAATTCACAAATGATTAGGGATTAAACAACAGGCTACTGAGCAACCAATGAGTCAAAGAAAATATCAAATGAAAAATTTTAAAAATATCTTGAAACAAAAATGGAAATAGAACATACCAAAACTTATGGTATGCAGCAAAAGGAGTTCTAAGAGGGAAGTTCATAATAGAAAATGGCTACATCAAGAAAGATCTCAAATAACCAACTAAATTTACACCTCAAGGAACTAGAAAAAGAACAAACTAAGTCTAAAGTTAGTAGAAGGAAGGAAATAAACATTAAAGCCGAAATAAATATCAAATAGACTAACAAATAATAGAAAAGAACAATAAAATTAAGAGCTTGTTTTTTGAAAAAAACAATATTGGCAAACTTTTAGCTACATTTACCAAGAAAAAGAAGACACAAATACAATCAGAAATAAAAGATGATACAACTGATAACTGAGGAGATATTAACAAATTATTATGAACAATTATAATGGCTACCCTAGAAGAAATGAATAAATCCCTAGAAAAATACAACCTATCAGGACTGAATCAAGGAAATACAAAATCTGAACAGACCAATTACTACTAAAAAGATAAAATCAGTAACTGAAATCCTCCAATCAACAAAAGCCTAGGACTAGATGGCTTCACTAGTAAATTCTACCAAACATTTCAAGAAGAATTAACACAAAATCTTCTCAAACTCTTCCATAAAAAGAGGAAAAAACACTTCCAAACTCATATTAGAGGCCAGCATTACCCTAATATCAAAACCAGATACAGATGCCACAAAAAAAATTAGTCTAATATCCCTGATAAACATAGAGGCAAAAATTCTCAAAAAAATTAAATTCACTATTAAAAGGATCATACTCTATGATCAAGTGGAATCCCAAGGATACAAGGATGGTCCAACATTTGTAAATCAACCAACGTGATATACTACATTGACAAAATAATTAACATCACATGAAAATCTCAATTGACCAAAAAAAAAAAAAAAAAAAAGCATTTGACAAAAACCTAAACTGGATGTGGAGGAAATATACCTTAACATAATAAAGAACATATGTGACAAGCCCACAGCTAACATCATACTCAATGGTGAGAAGCTAACCGTTTTTCCCCTATGATCAGGAACAAGAAAATGATGCCCACTTTCACCATTCTTATTCAAAATAGTATTACAAATCCCAACCAGAGCAGTTAAGCAGGAAAAAAAGTAACAGAAAAGATCCAAATTAGAAAGAAAGAAGTGCCAGTGTCCTTACTGACAGATCACATTATATACAGAAAATCCTAGACTCCACTCTAACAGTGTTAGAATAAATTTACTACTATTTTAGGACAGAAAAATTCAATAGTCCATTCCATTTCTATACACTAGCAATGAACCCTCAAAAAGAATTAAGAAATTCAAAAATTAAGAAAATCTCATTCACAATTGTATCAAAAAGAAGAAAATATTTAGGAATAAATTTAATGAGGAGATGAAAGACCTATACACTAAAAACCATAAAACACTGATGAAAGATACTGAAGAAACAAATAGGGGCATCTGGATAGCTCAATGGTTGAGCATCTGCCTTTGTCTCAAGTTGTGATCCTGAGGTCCTGGGATTGAGTCACACATCAGGCTCCCCAAAGGGAGCCTGCTTCTCCTTCTGCCTATGTCTCTCCCTCTCTCCCTCTGTGTCTCTCACGAATAAATAAAAATCTTAAGAAGAAACAAATAAATGGAAAGATATCTCATGGTCATGCATTAGAATTAAAATTATTAAAATGTTTATATTACTCAAAGCTATCTATAGATTCAAAGCAATTCCTATCAAAATTCCAATCTCATTTTATCAGAAGTAGAGCCTCAATAAAGCCTGAATAACCAAATCAATCTTTAGAAAGAAGAACAAATCTAGAGACGTCACATTTACTGATTTCAAACTATACTACAAAGCCATAGTTATAAAACAGTATGGTACTGGCATAAAAACACCACATATATCAATGGAACAGAATAGAGCCCAAAGATAAACCCATACATATAAGGTCAATTAGTTTATGATAAAGGAGGCAAGAAAATACAATGGGAAAAAGACAGTCCTTTCAATAAATTGTGCTAGGAAAACTGGACAGCCATATATAAACAAATGAATGGAACCACTATCCCGCAGTATACATAAAAGTCAACTCCAAATGATTAGATTTGACCTTGAGACCTGAAACCTAACACTTCTAGAAGGAAACATAGGCAGTAATCTCCTTAACATCAGGATGGGCAATGAGTCTTTGGAGATAACACCAAAGGCAAAAGCGACAAAACTAAAAACAAGTAGAACTACATCAAACTATAAAGCCTCTATATAACAAAGGAAACCATTAACTGAACTAAAGTAAATAAAATCTAAGTGGAAGATTACATTTGCAAATCATGTATCTGATAAGCGGTTAATATTCAAAACACATAAGGAACTCATACAACTGAATAGCAAAAAATAATCAATTAAAAAGATAGATGATCTAAATAATATTTTTCCAGAGAAGACATGTAGATAGCCAACAGACACGTGAAAAGGTGCTCAACATCAGCAAAACCCAGGGAAAAACAATTGAAACCAGAATGATATATCATCTCACCTGTGTTAGAATGGGTATTATCAGAAAGACAGAAATAACAAGTGTTGCCAAGCATTGGGGAGTAAAGTGCTCTGTTGGTAGGAATGTAAATTGGTACAGTCACTATGAAAACCAGTATGGAATTTCCTCAAAAAATTATAAATATAATTATTACCATATGGTCCAATAATTCCACTTCACTATATTTATTGAAGAAAATGAAAATACTAGCCCAAAAAGATATCTGCACCCCAGTCTTCATCACAGTTTTATTTATAATAACTAAGATATAGAAACAAAATGTGCCCATAAGTGGATGAACAAATAAAAAAAAAATGTGATCTATAGCTAAATCTATATAAAACACAATGGAATATCATTCAGTCATGAAAAAGGAGATCTTTCCATTTATAACAACATAGATTAACCTTGAGGACACTATGCTAAGTGAAATAAATCAGAGAAAACAAATATCAATGATCTCACCTTATAAATGGAATAAAAAAAGAGTTCAACCTTCTAAAACTGATATAGCAAGTCAAATGTGAGGCAGTAGAGACAGCACATGGCTTCTATGTTGCAGTCACTGTTCTCAGATTATTTCAACTACACAATTAAGGCCAAGACTCAAACACAGCTGGAGAACTACCTCCCAGGAATGAATGAGTAGATTATCTCTCAATAGCTGATAACCTAAAAGTGACAAGGAAATAATTTTACTAGACTATCTCCTAACTTTGTGTATGATCAAGAATATGAGATATCACCTCACACTTGTCAGAATGGCTAAAATTAACAAGTCAGGAAACACTAGATGTTGGTGAGGATGAGAAAGAGGAACCCTCTTACACTGTTGGTGGGAATGCAAACTGGTGCAGCCACTATGGAAACAGTATGGAGGGTCCTCAAAAAGTTAAAAATAGACCTACCCTATGACCCATTTACATGGGTCATTTACACTACTGGGTATTTACCCAAAGGATAAAAAAATACTGATCTGAAGGAATACATGCACCACAATGTTTATAGCAGCATGATCAACAATAGCCAAATTATGGAAAGAGTCCATCCATCAACTGATGAATGGAAAAGGAGATGTGGTATACATATACGATGGAATATTCCTCAGCCATAAAAAAAAAAAAAATGACATCTTGCCAACAACATGGATGGAGCTAGAGAATATTATACTAAGTGAAATAAGTCAGAGAAAGAAAAATACCATATGATTTCACTAATATGTGCCATTTAAGAAGAAAAATTGGGGGCGGGGGGAGGGACAAACCAAGAAACAGACTAAACTACAGAGAACATACTGAGGGTTACCAGAGGGCCCCCCTGCCACAAGTGGAGGCAGGTTAAACAGGTGATGGGAGAACACTTGTGATGAGCACGAGGTATTGTATATACGTGTTGAGTCACTTAATTGTACACCTGAAACTAATACACTGTATGTAAACTAACTGGAATTTAAATAAAAACTTTTAAAAAGTTATTTTAAAAGTTTAATTATGAGAAGCAGTCTTCAGATAATAATACTGTTATCATTTTAGTTTCTATGTCCTTACAGTATTTTAGATCTGTCCAGTTATGAGATATAACAGTCTTCTACTATAAATATATTTGTGTTAAGCTCTTCCATTTCTAATAATGCTTTGCTTTATATACATTCCATAATGTGTTCTATAATATGAGTTTATGACTTCATAATCATACTATATCATTAATTTATTCTAGGCATTGATAATATTGCCACTACTGCTTTTTTATTTGCATGTCAGCAATATCTTTGACCAAGCCTTTTTTTAAAATTTGCTGACTTAAGACTATTGCCTATAGAAAGCATATAGCTGGGTTTGTCTTAAGTCAGTCTGACAGTCTTCTAGAAAGAGAATTCTATTCAGTATTTAATATAATGAATACTTAACTCATTTCTTTCATCTTTATATCATTTTTCCAATATTTTTCTGATTTTATCAATTTGCTATTAACTATACACTTTTCCAGTTCATTAATGCTTACCTTTCTTTCTTTCTTCTCAAGTCAAAGATAGGACTATAAGAATAACCTAGTAGAATAGTTGCTACTTTGGTACTGGTAAGACCCAAGAATACTTTTCTTTCCCTCACCACTGCTTCTCACTGCCTCTAGCCACAAGAATTTAGAATGCTTTTATACTTTACTTTTCATTGTAGACATCTCTTTCCACCCCATTGAAAACTTCTAGATTTGCTGAAATAGTTTAGTAATTTTAATAATAGTCCATAGGAATTATCCTTATAGTTTATCCTCATTTGGCATTTACGTATGCCAAATGTGTGACTTAATATGCATTTAGCCCAATATTCATTTAGATTCAATTATACTTCAAGGTTTATTATTTACCATTGTTTCCTTTCTGTATTTTCCTTTATGTTGGTCTCCCTTCTTGCTCGGTGGTTTGAAGACTTTTTCAAATATTTTCTTCAAATGTGGTAATGTATGCTATCAGTAGATATGCCTAAATTCTCAGATTATATCTTCATTTTTTGTCTCCAAGATAAAATGACTGGAATCCAACAGTCCTATATGAAGCAAGGATATTGTTCAGTCAGTCTAGAAGGTAAACAAAAGTGATATCCCATCTACAATATTGCTACTCATTTATTTTTTCTTTGTTCATTGTTTTTCTATTTGGAAACTTTCAAACTCTTGTTTTGGAATTCAGAAAAGATTTATTAAGATACACCTAACTATATCTCTTCTCATTAATCCATCCTGGAAATTATTAAGTACTTTCAAATTTCAAACTCCTTTTAGTCTTGGTTTCATGGAAAATTTGTTCTATTTAAATTGCCTTTCTTCCATATCAGTGGTACATATCTACCTGACCCCACCTGGAACTTCTCTTAATGTGTCCTAGATCTATCTTCCAATTCTCTTTTTTCTGTCTCTTTTACTATGTGCTTTTAAATTTTTCTTTAGTGAGCCAGAAAATCAGTAACTATCTCATTCATTCATCTACTTAAGAGTGTAAATAGAAAATCGTCTCTATAAGTTCTAGAGAGAGACCTTGTTGCTCTTTTCTGGATTAAAAATAATAACACTTAAATTGTCTTCTGTCTCCTGTGATAGCATTAGCTCACTAGGATTTGGTACTGTCTGGTACTTCAGGCCATATGGCAGCATGGATGTTCATTCTAACTTCCCTTTAAGTAAGAATTTGTATTAGTTGTAAGGAGTTCCTTTAGGATCCCCTGGAGTATTCCTATTTCTCCTGAACAGCTCCTAGCAATGACTGAGCATGGCAGTGGTACCAAACCCAAGACATTTCTGCCCAATAAGGACTTTTTCTTAAACGTGGATTGTTTTATTTTGTGTGTATGCTAATTTTTTTATTGAAGTAGTATAATTAACATAAAATGTTATATCAGTTTCAGGTGTACAACATATTCAACAATTCTACATATTACTCAGTGCTCACCATAATAAGTGTAGTCACTGTCACCATACAACGTTATTACAATAATCCTAATGCTGTAGCTTTCATCTCTATGACTTATTTATAACTGGACTTTTGTACATCTTAATCTCCTTTATTTATACCACACATCTCTCTCAACCCGCCTCTCCTCTGGTAACCACTAGTTGTTCTCTGCATTTAAGAGTTTCTTCATTTGTTTTGTTTTTTTTAGATTCTACATATAAGTGAAATGATATGGTATTTGTCTTTCTCTGCCTGACATATTTCACTTAGCCTAGTACTCTTTAGGTTCATCCATGTTGTTACAAATAGCAAGGGAACTTTTCTATAAGCAATCACAGTCTTTGCCAGCCCAGACAGGAACTCCAGAGCATTCTCAGAACTGCAACATAGTTTGAAGTTATTGCTTTCCCAATCTTTTTTATTTGTCTTTTCCTTTCACAGGCATGAGAGCATAATCATGATATGAAGTCTTTCTCTGATTACTCCTCCTCTTTTCCCCTTCATCTTTCACAATAATTTTATTGTACTTCTAACCTCTTAGCATATGCTTCCCAAAGGACCAAAACCAATACAGTTGGTAACAGGAGTTATCTGAGAAAGCAGGAAAAAAGATAGGATTTTGAGAATAGGGCACTCATTACCAGACTGGTAAGGATGACTCCATATTGAGTGGAATGTGGGGCATGAATAATCCATGACATAAGGTGGCAGCCCCACTAATAAAGATTTCACCAATCATCATGTGGGAAAATATCATGGTTGGTGGAACATCCTTGTTGTGCTGTGACTCAGGCTTCTGCCCATGTATGCATTGTTCTCTCACACTTTTAGAATTGGCTATATAAATCTTCAGAGATGACTTGATACCCTCAGAAAAATAACAGTGATTAACAAGTAGTTAAAGGCTAAATATGAGTGCAAAAAGGTCCCTCTTATAGTTTTCAAAGAGGCTCTTATCTCCTGCAGTGACAGAGTGGACACAGCCAAGGAATAGACCAAATTAAAGTTGCTGAGCTTCAAAGATAGTTGCACCCTCAGTCAAGGCAGGTCTTTTGACTATGGCCCTGGTCAGGAAAACCTAGTAATCTGATATGGATTAGGCATAGCTAGCTGGATACTACTACAGATTGTGGTTTACAGACTTCCCTATACCATTAGAGCCTCCCGAGCTACTGTTTAACACTCCTTCTTATAACTAATCCCACCCCCATCCTCGGGAAGATATGGTATAGTCTTCTCCAACACCAGCTGGCAGCAGCTTTCAGCAAAAACTTCCTTCAGGCATATAATTAGGGTTGTCCCATTATAACAAGATGAGGGATATATGGGCAACAGGGAAGAAAGAGATTATAACTATAGAAAACTATAAGTAGTAGTTAGCAGGTGCTGACCAGGGCTGTATATGTAGTATTGGATTTTGAGGGTTCTTGATCAAAAGGAATGAAATATACTGCTAAATAAGCAATAATTTATTGACTTGGATACATAAGATTTAACATCCTTCCCTGCTCTCCATCCTAGAGGATAGAGCAAACTCATTGCTAAAGTAAGCACTTTGAAGCCTAGGGAAAATGGTGACCCATGCAGAACAATGTAGAAATGCCTGAGTTACCAAGGCAGATTATGGGATGACTCATTATGTTATGGTAAAGGTGAATCCAAAAAATGACTCTCTATAGTACTGCAAACTCAGCCAAGTAGAAACCATAATTGTGGCTACTGTGGTGGAGGTAGTATCATTGTAAAAGCACATTAATGAATAAATTGTATACAGCCATTGATTAGGTAGATGTATTTTTTTTTGTCTATATAATTTAGGAAAGAATAACAAAAATATCCCTGGGGAAATTTTAATTCATATGGAAAGGACAAGTAAACCATGTATGTCTTCCTTGCCTGTCATAATATAGTTAGAAGAAATCTGGACTATGTCCATCTTGGAATACGGAAAGAATATCATATTGATCCATATATCCATGAAAACATGCTGATGAGGCAGGATGTGTGTGAGTTGGGTACTATATGGAAACTTTTCATAAGAACCGTATTCTCTGGAAGGCAAGAGAGGAACCCCTCCAAGATTCAAAAATCTATAACTTTAATAAAGCTTCTAGAGATCTAGTAAACAGCAATGTGCCTGGATACCTCCAAAGTAGAATACAGATTTCTGTATCTTGCATGCCTTGCCACAAAGAAGGAAGCACAAGGTCTGGTCAGCCTTCTTGTGTTCTGAGGATAGCAAATCCCTCACCTGAGATTCTGATCTGGACTATAGGTGACACAAAAGGTTGCCAGTTTTAAGTGGAGCCTAGAGCAGAAAGGTACTCTTTGGCAGGTCCAGACTATGATGCAAGCAGTTTTACTTCTTCAGTCAGATGATTTAGCAGACCTGATGGTGTCAATGGTGAGAAATATTTCATTGTAGATTTTCTGGAAAGCCCCTGGGGTTCTGAAGAAAGGCCATATCATCTGCAAAGGAGAATTATATGCCTTTGAGAAACAGCTTTTGGTGTTACTATAGCCTGGTAGAAATAGAATGGCCATTAAGTCACAGTGATTGTCACTTTGCTTGTCCAACCTTCTAAGATGGGAATGGTACATTTAGAATTTAGTGCAAGCAGGAGGGGTACTCATGCAGTTTACTTTTGCCCTCTTAGTTCTGACTCATATCAAGTGTTGAGTAAATGGAACAAATTTCTCTCTCATATACTGCCCATGGGAAGATAAAATTGAACAACCACATCTTAAGAGAGTTTGGCAGTTTCATAAATAAGTTAAACACACATTTACTACGTAATGTAGCTATTCCATACCCAGATATTCATGCAAGATAAATGGAAGTGACTATCCAATCACTTCTCAGCCTTTTGGGTAAGATCAAGTGAAAGTGTATACCCAAACAAAAATCTGCTAACAAATGTTCATATCAGCTTTAGTTGTAATAGCCAAACCCTGGAAACAAACCAAGTATACATCAAGAGATGAGTTTGTAGACAAACTGTGGTATATCCATACAGTGGAACTATTCAGCAATATAAAGGAACAAATTATAGATTCAACAAGATGGCTGAATTTCAATAGGATAGTGCTAAATGACATAGGCCATAATTTTTTAGAGTACATCCTCTAAGATTCCATTCTAAAAAATGCCAAGTAATATATAGAGACAAAGTCAGTTGGAAGGAGGGGTTAGAAGGTGGCAGGAGAAAACTGTTGGCAGTGATAGATATATTCATTCCTGTCATAATAATGCTTTGATAGTTTCACAGGTATATACATGTTTCAAAATGTACTAAGTTACATATATTAAATGTTTATTGTACACCAACTATACTTCAATAAAGCTGTTAATTTTTAATAAGGCAGAAACCCAGAAAGTGGTGGTAACATCCCAGGAAACATCCCACATAAAAACTCATTTGTTTGTGCTCTAGTGATACCACACTGACTAGATTTGAAGGTGATAGCCATGCTTGGATACCACTCTTCTGAGGCTCATGAAGAACTGGATGAATCATAGTAATCAAACATAGGAAATGAGGTTGTCCTATTCATTCTGGCATTCCATGCCGGACTATGTGAATATACCTCTCCTTAGCATGCTAAAGCCTCCTATAGTTCTTCACAAATCACTCAGTGGTGCTCCAGTGAGATCATGCAGAGAAGCTAAGAAAGCAATGGAATAAGTTATGGCCCAGCTTGTTTCCCTACTACAAGTTCCATGGGGTTGCCAGGCACCCAGAAAGATAACCAAACACCAGTGACCACATACAACTAGCTCTTTCTGTTAAGGACAGAGGGTCCAGGCCTCACTCTTGCCATACTGGATTTTCTTTGCCAAGTCAGAAAGCAATATAATAGAAAGGTAAGGTACATTTTGAGATAGCAGATGCCAAGCCCTCTACAGAGATTAAGGTTTTAGACATCTTGAAGTAAATGTCCTGTCCTTAATCATCTTCCAATGTGCCAATAGTACATATAGCCCTTTTTAACTAGGGGAAGTATGTAATAGAGAAGTACATTTAATATCTTGAGTGGCATTTATGAGTAACAATAATTGATCTGAGTTAATGTAATCCTGTCAACTATGTTATGGTTATATAGGATCTTGAGGTAGCAGCTTACTGACAAAAACATACCAAGTACTTGTTTGTACTAGGTTTAGATAACTGGACATTGGCCAGTGAATTGGGAGTCAATGGGAGGTACTTCCTGAGCCCCTTGAATGACAATCTGAACTGGAGAATCACAAGATATGGGCTAAGAAAGGAGAATCACTGGCTTAGCACTACTACTAATACATGGTAATTCTTAAGTACTTTATATCCCCATTGCCTTTATTTTTTGGCATCTCTATTTTTTTTTAGTGAAGATCCTAAAACTCACTTCTTTCATCAGGGTGGGCCTGGATTGACTCAAAAGCCTATGAGATTATGCTATAGTAGGCTGCCTAGTGTTTGAGGAAAAACTGCCTTCAAAGCCATGTTAGAGAAGTCAATTCATTAAGTATTATAACATTCTAGCAGCACTGAAGAAGTCAGTCTCCAGGAAAATACTGAAATACACAAAGAGCATGACTTAATATTCAAAGTTCCAAATGAATAGGGATTTTGCTGAAAATTCAACTTCTTACAAAACCTGGACCCCTCAAAACTGACTGCAGGCAGGTTGAAAGGGAATAGGGCCAAATCTCAGACTGGTCCTTACTTGATAATAGCAATAATAAAAGAGTCATGGATTCCTGACTTGACTAACCCAATTGAATGAGAGAAGTTGTCATGGGGCAAATGAACCATGTTTTCATTCCAATGCTGGCCCAGAGGAGAGAAAATTGTTTATCCAAGACTACTAGCATAAAGCCAACAGTCCAGTTTGATCCTTTTATCCTTTCCAAAGACTATATACAACATGAATGACCCATGTATAAAGCCATAAACTCTATGGCCACCTGGAGAGACCCACTGTCCATATACAACAGATCTATCAGTGATGCCCATAGAGTGTCTTTGCAAACTATAAGGCCTAGGAATTAAGTTCCTAGAATCTACCATGGCTCAATTCTGCAGGAGTCCAGAGAGCTTTCTCGTGGCAGGTTCTGAAGCAAGATAAAGTCACCCTATGACATGATCCTTTCCCTCAGCTCAGATGCATTGAGTCTTTGTTAGGTACATAAGTATAGACATATAGATTTTTCTTTTCAGCTTAGCCAAATTGCCTGCTTAGGCATCCATAACAGCTCTTTAAAGGTCCCAATCATTCTCTGCTGGAACTGGATATAAAAGCTGCTGCATTCCATGCCTAGCTGCAAGCCATGTGCCAATGCTATAGAAATCCAGGAGAGAGCACCATGGGGGTAAGAGGATTGAAAGGATTTATAGACTGACAGGATATCTTTGCCTAATTCTTAACTACCTACTTCCTAGATACATGACAAATAAATGATCAGAGAGGATATTATGGGTGAAATATAGATATGGGAGCTAGAACAGATGTTCAGGAAGATACCATAACAATGGAACAGAAGTAATAAGTAAACAGACCTACTTTAATCTATGACAATATAAAAATTAACAGCCTGGGAGTAAGACTTCTTTCTTCCAACCTATAAGAAGAACCCTATAAATGTTCTTGCCTAAAGGAAAGACAGTGGAAAGTTTACAGAAAGGTTTAGTATTTCTTTATAGGGAGAAAATGAGCTTTTTCTCCAAGAAGAAAGGATCAAAGACCAAAGGACAGGAGGAAGAGATGGAAAAATATTCCATGCTCATGGATTGGAAGAATTAATATTGTGAAAATGTCAATGTTACCCAGGGCAATTTACACGTTTAATGCAATCCCTATCAAAATACCATGGACTTTCTTCAGAGAGTTAGAACAAATTATTTTAAGATTTGTGTGGAATCAGAAAAGACCCCGAATAGTCAGGGGAATTTTAAAAAAGAAAACCATAGCTGGGGGCATCACAATGCCAGATTTCAGGTTGTACTACAAAGCTGTGGTCATCAAGACAGTGTGGTACTGGCACAAAAACAGACACATAGATCAGTGGAACAGAATAGAGAATCCAGAGTGGACCCTCAACTTTATGGTCAACTAATATTCGATAAAGGAGGAAAGACTATCCACTGGAAGAAACACAGTCTCTTCAATAAATGGTGCCAGGAAAATTGGACATCCACATGCAGAAGAATGAAACTAGACCACTCTCTTTCACCATACACATGACTCCCAATGCAAGCTTACTTAACAGAACATAGACTAACTCTGGGAAATGAACTAGGGGTGGTGGAAGGGGAGGAGGGTGGGGGGTGGGGGTGAATGGGTGACGGGCACTGAGGGGGGCACTTGACGGGATGAGCACTGGGTGTTATTCTGTATGTTGGCAAATTGAACACCAATAAAAAATAAATTTATTATTAAAAAATAAAAAGGCCAGGAGGAGGGGAAAAAAAGCCATTGGCGGTGAATAGAAAAGTTTATACATTGTGGAAGGATGGAAAGGCATCAAAAAGATGGGCAGCATATTTCAGCAACTGTTTCTGTGGGCCACTCTTTCCATTTAAGGTCTTTCATGAGACGAGTAATTGTAAAGAATGGAATTGCTTCTCATTACTTTTGCATTGAGAAGTCTGGCTTTGTAAGATGACACTGTCTTAAGATTTGAGCCACATTAATTTCCAACTTAAGATAGGTTCTCTTCATCTGCACTATAAGCAAGCTTCTTAAGAATGGCCTTCAGTGTTCATTCTATTCTTTATTACATCAAATGATATTTTATTTTTTAAATAATAAATTTATTTTTTACTGGTGTTCAATTTTCCAACATACAGAATAACACCCAGTGCTCATATCGTTAAGTGCCCCCCTCAGTGCCCATCACCCATCCACCCCCACCCCCCGCCCTCCTCCCCTTCCACTACCCCTAGTTCGTTTCCCAGAGTTAGGAGTCTTCATGTTCTGTCTCCCTTTCTGATATTTCCTACCCATTTCTTCTCCCTTCCCTTCTATTCCCTTTCACTATTATTTATATTCCCCAAATGAATGAGACCATATAATGTTTGTCCTTCTCCGACTGACTTACTTCACTCGGCATAATATCCTCCAGTTCCATCCACGTTGAAGCAAATGGTGGGTATTTGTCATTTCTAATGGCTGAGGAATATTCCATTGTATACATACACCACATCTTCTTTATCCACTCATCTTTCGATGGACACCGAGGCTCCTTCCACAGCTTGGCTATTGTGGACATTGCTGCTAGAAACATCCGGGTGCGGGTGTCCCGGCGTTTCACTGCATCTGTATCTTTGGGGTAAATCCCCAACAGTGCAATTGCTGGGTCGTAGGGCAGATCTATTTTTAACTCTTTGAGGAACCTCCACACAGTTTTCCAGAGTGGCTGCACCAGTTCACATTCCCACCAACAGTGTAAGACAGTTCCCTTTTCTCTGCATCCTCTCCAACATTTGTGGTTTCCTGCCTTGTTAATTTTCCCCATTCTCACTGGTGTGAGGTGGGATCTCATTGTGGTTTTGATTTGTATTTCCCTGATGGCAAGTGATGCAGAGCATTTTCTCATATGCGTGTTGGCCATGTCTATGTCTTCCTCTGTGAGATTTCTGTTCATGTCTTTTGCCCATTTCATGATTGGATTGTTTGTTTCTTTGGTGTTGAGTTTAATAAGTTCTTTATAGATCTTGGAAACTAGCCCTTTATCTGATATGTCATTTGCAAATGGAACACAGGCAACACCCTTTTTGAACTCGGCCACTGTAACTTCTTGCAAGATACATCCACTAAGGCAAAAGAATCAAATGATATTTTAAACTTACAGCTTCATTTCCTTCTTTCTTAAGTTTAGCCATTTTATATATATCCTCTTCTTTCTCCTTTCTGACTATTCCATAAAGTTCATATTCTCTCAAAAGTCTAAACTTGAATGATAAGAATCATAGGAAAAATGTTTAAAAGTGTCACATGGTGTATGTCATCTATGTTCTAGACTCTAGAGACACATTATATACTCCCTGACTTAATGGTTTGTAATGCCTAGCAGGAAAAAATAAGACACAATTACGAATTACAAGAATGAGAGATTAGAGTGATATGAGGGGATTTAATCTAGTCTAGGGAGTCGTACTTCACCACCATGGGTAGTCCTTCACTGAATCATTCTGAATGAGTGAGGTAGGATGCCTTACTGTCAAACTAGTACATTATTTTCTTTTTTTAAAAAAAATCATTCAACATTTAATAATTTAGATAAGAGACAGGCTTTCTTCATAAAGATATAAATTCTTCACTCAAAATAGTCTGTAACCTTTAGTTACTGTTAGTAACCTAAATATTTGAGCTATATGGGTCTCATAATTCTAATTTGTCACTTAGACAAAACAGTCAAATTGATTTTTGTATGCATTTTAGAGAAATCCTTCTTTCCATATGTCCTTACCTTCACTGAACCGGATATTTAACTTCTCTCTGCTAGCTAAATCTTTAATCAGTGAGAAATGGTAAACTATTTGATGACAATAGCTCTTATAGAAAGAGTCTAAAGGCTAAGGGAGGTATAAGACTTTTCCTTGAAAAGTCTACTTTGCATAATAGGTCACCTGAGTCTTGAGTCTTCTTGGATGAAATAGAACTAAGCTCTTACATGTTCCAGGGTTTTAGATCTTCTCAACATTTTTTTTTTCTGTTGACATTTCCAGGTTGAGCGAAGTGAGTATATAAACTGACTTAGACTGTGTGACTTTCACTGTTTGAAGTTGCCATGCCAGAAGTGACTGACTTTCTTAATCCAGTTTCATTGAACTCTAAGGTGACAACCATAGTTTGCCTCCTTCCTAGTACCTATCCATCAGGAAGAAGCATCACTGGTTTAGACTTAAAAGACTGAGCTCCCCTTGCTGTAAGTAGCCATTGCTATTAACCCACAGTAGCAAGTCAGTGGCCACTCTTGACTTCTATCTCACCACGTTGGTTACACACTTCAACAACTTCAAGAAATGCACTAGATGTTGTAGTAGCCTTCTTTACCTTCTAGTACTAATGCAAGCTTTTATTTATTTTCAACTCTGATCACCTAAGCGAGATTTCATTAAGGGTAGGGAGAGAGTTTCACCCCTGAGCTCATCTTACCCCAGAGCCTCGGAAGGCTAGTTTGGGATCAATGTACAAGTCAGGTTCAGTTTGACATGTTCCTTTTCTGTTTTGTACATGCCTGCTGGGACCTTTTAAAGAGCTTTGAACAAATTCAACCATTCATCCATACAAAAGTACAAAGGACCAGTTCTTCTCTTTACCACCCACAATGGTACAGTTAGGGAAGTAGAGAATGCACTTAACCCCATCTAAACTCATGGCCCCCACTCTGTGGGCATGCTTTCAAATATTACTAAACTGCCCTTACTCTCCAAACACATAACCTGCTGGTGCAATCAATTTCTAGGAGCATGATTGACCTATTTTTCTCTGCCATTTAGACTTTCTCTAAGCAGGCATATCTCTAACTCTTGGCAGATAAATTCTCTCTAAAAAAAAAAAAAAAAAATCCAGATACTTTATAAGTGGCTAAGTTCAATGTAAAATGGGGATAGTTCTTCTTTAAGAATTATTAAATAGGGGAGGTGGGAAAAACATGGGTATTACTACTATTATACCAGATACATAATGACCACTAATGTTCTATTTGGATCTTGCAGGCTCTAGTCTAGTGGCCTCAGGTTATACTGCATTTCAAGGCTCTGATTCAGCTTAGGCTGCTCTATTATCCTACTGTGTCCTCCATAGGACAAAAGGGTTTATTTTTTGTAAGAGAAGGCAAAAACTTCATCAAAATGGAGACATCACAGTGTTCATTGTGTTTCCTGCTTTCTGAAAACTCAGTGTGAAATAGGCAGACTCAGAGATGAAGATTATTTGCAGACAGACAGTTTTTTTTTTTTAAAGAGCATTCTCAGGATTCTCAACTGCAAAAAAGAAAGGAATCAAGCAGAACTGAGCAGAGGGAGAAGTCAAGCTTCAGTGCTGTCTGAATAGAATACCTCAGCTAACCCTGGAGGAAGATCTAAAGATAAAATTATTCCTCAGAGCTGCCCCAGCTGGAAAAAAGAAGGCTAGACTTTTATACTCCCAGGACAATTATTTATTGGACACAGACCATCCAAGAAAGAGGCATGGCTTTGGACAAGGTTGTTCTCTTCCACTAGGGAAGCCATAAAGAAGGCTGACAGCTGAAAGGTATATGCACACAGCACTCTCAACAAACCTGGGCAATCAGTCCTTTATTTCTGAACAAGGATCTTGGTAACATATAGTAGCCACCACATTACGTTATATATACTTATGGAGATATTTATTTTCAAGTTTCTAAAGATTTGGACATGTAGCCTGAGATGAGTGCCTCATGTTCATATGCAAGTTGAAATACTTGTAAATATTATGAACTAAAAAGAAATTCTCTTTTAATCTTGATTGGGGCTATAATCCTTTTCTATTCGTATATACCCCTAAACAAGGAAAGAACCTTATTATCCATACTTATCTATTCAAAAGACAAATAATGAACTAGTTCTCTAAAATAATCATCTGAGGAACTCACTGGCCTTTAGGATTGACCTCTTTAAATCTATATATAATTAGCAGAGAGTTGGCAAAAAGAGATACTGCTTTCCTATAGATTACTATGATAATGCAATTGGATATCTTCTTTCTAACTAGTGTGGAGTAGTGGGAATAAAATATCAATATGGATATGTTTACCTATTAGCAATCCTGAAGTGTAAAATGAGTAGCAGAATAAAGAAATTATGGCATTTGAGAAAAGGCTTCAAAAGTGAGACTCTTAACAAGACTGGGAGACGTATAGAATCCCCTGGGAGACAGGTAGGGTAATACTACAAACAAAGGCAAAGCTCAAAATGCTCAGCGTATTCTGGGAGATCAATATAACTATATGGCTATAACTACTCATGAAGTAGAAACAGGAAGAACCTGGGACCAGATGGTCACCTCCTCTGTCCTCCAAACAAAATGATACCATAGGTTTAAGGAGACTTATTTGAATAATGTAATGTCCTACAAAGGTTAATTGAACATAGTATGGGATGAATTAAATGTGATAATGGAACAGATTAATAAGGAGTATATATTGTTCAGGCCTCAGACAAAAGCCACATTAGTATCAATGAGTATAGAAGAAGATATGGTAACCTATGAGGGATATCAGTCTTCTTTATCCCTGTTTGCTCCTTTAAAAATGAACTAAAGGAATCTTTGAATTATATTCTTTAGTATAATATAGACTACAGTGTTAGCACAGTCCATATAATGAAACTTTTCAAATGCTAGTAGCTTATTTGCATTTCTTGGCCTATTTCCACAGAGCTGTAGTTTGATAATCTATAGAATAAAGCCATGTAGATTAGAGAGAATTTTTCATCAGCATCCCAGCACTGCTTACCACAGGATTGACAGAAGGGGAAAACCTGGACATCTGCTTCTTGCATTTCTACAAGTTCATATAGCATGGAAAACATTTTCTGAAAGTAAAAATCAGTGTTATAATCTAAAACAGATTTATTGAGAATTATCTGCATACTGATTAATTGAACCATTGGATAGTTTAGTCCATATGTACTTATAGTTATGACATCACAAAGAGTCCTAAAGACTAAACAGAGTCTTATACCATCTCACAACAAATAAAATTGATCTGAGAATTGCAAAATTGATGGTTCTGGAATATTGGTCCCCTGTCAATTCCACTCAGCTAAGATATCACTTTAAAATCCAAACCAGATTATAAGAGACTTTTAAATTATTGTTGACTAGTAAAATCAATTTTCTTGTATATTCAGTTCTGGCTTAGCTCTCTAATCATGGTATAAAAGAAAAGGCACTACTCCTCAAAGTAGAGCATTATTTTCCCATTATCCCCACTTTGTCTTCCCAAATTATTGAACTTTCCAAGCTTTATCTTATCTGTAAGAATATCTATAAATCAATGATGGATTGGTCTAATCTATCAATCTATCTTTATAGTAATTTGAAAAAGTTTGTAAATTATTTTTTATTAGACCAGGTATAATTTAAAGTATCAGATTTTATGACAAGATCACTAAATAGGAATATGTCTTAGATTCAGTTTTCCTGGAGGCAGAGACTAAGAGAGAAAACAGTAAATTTAACATGGAGAACCCTGACAAACATGATCTCAACTAGGTAATCAAGGTCAAAATAAAGAATGAGAAATCATGATGATAGTATATAGCTTTTATATGAAAATGGCACTTTACCTCTGTCATCTTCCTCCCCAAAACCTATAACCTAAACCTAATCATGAATTAAATATCTAACAAATCTCAATTGAGAGTCATTTTCTGAAATATCTGACCAGTGCTCCTCAAAACTGTTAAAGTAATTGAAAACCAGGAAATTCTGAGAAACTGCCATGCCCAAGAGAAACCTAAGGAAACATGACAGCTAAAATGTAACATGGTATCCTTGACGGGACTTTGGAACGACAACAACAAAAAAGGTGAAGGGCATTAGGTAAAAACTATGGAAATCTGAATAAAATATGGACTTTAATTGATAATATGTCAATATTGGTTCATTACTCTTTAACAAATGTGCCATACTAATGAAAAATATTAATAACAGGGAAAATTGGGTACAAAACACAATGGGAAAACTCTGTAATATCGCTAATTTTTCTGTAAATCTAAAACTGTTGTTAAAAAAAATAGCTTACTTAAAACAAGTAAAAGGAGTTCCTTACATAAACTCTCAAACTCTTGGCTTAGAGCTCTACTAAACATACTAGAAAGAAAACCCCCAGTATGTGGAGCACCTCTTGTACATCACTTCAGGTTCTTTCAAAATCTTTGACTTCATGTCCCATTCCAGTCCCTGTGCCAGTTTCATAGAGACATCTACCACTTTTTCCTATTTACCGCATTGCATGGTGTCCCTCTCCTTTTCCTGCTTTGGGCTTTTCTGATATCACAACGTGGGACATCCAAGGGAATCTATTCAGAAAACACACAAGGGTAAGCTTAAAGAAGCCATTCCCTGGGGATCCCTGGGTAGCTCAGTGGTTTGGCACCTGCCTTTGGCCCAGGGTGTGAACCTGGAGTCCCGGGATCGAGTCCCACATCAGGCTCCCGGCATGGAGCCTGCTTCTCCCTCTGCCTATGTCTCTCTATGTCTATCATGAATGAATGAATTAATTAATAAATAAACAAGCCATTCCCCCTACAGATTCTTGGGATTGGCTGCAAGTGTCCTTGCCAGTACATTGACTCCCAAGCCATGATTGAGGGATCCTGTGTCCATAAATTCTTCTTTATTTAGCCTTTATTATTTCCTTCCTTTATCTAACTTCTTCAAGATACTCTTCTGCCTGAGGTTTCCTGGTTCCTAGACTACATATTAGCCAGGTACTCCAATTCCTTTAGCATGCTGTCTCCTCCTGACACAAGAGTAGTACTTTCAATGTTCAGGCTGTGCTGAGATCTGGTTATTCTCTTGGGAGGTCTAAAGTGTTGGAGAACAGCAAGTATCATCATGTAAGTCACCTAATTCAAAAAGTCTTTGTACGGTCTTCAGGGAAAAGGAGAGTCTTTGCTTTAGGCTAAAAGAGTGTGCTCTCCTTTGGCAAGGAAAAAGAGTTTTCTTTGCCCTCCTGCTGGGTGCAAAGGAATCTGGGTTATCTTAGTATGGATTTCCCTAAACATAGATCAGAGGCAAAGTCTTGTGTTTCTTGAGATCACCTCCCAAATAAACTACGTGTTCCCAATAAGGAAGTGGGGAAAGTGAGACAGGGAAGAGACAGGGGAGAAAATGCAATGAAGAGTCCATTACTAAGTGTTTCACCACTGTGAGAAATGATGGCTTCCTCCTGATTTAGAGATTCTTGTAGAATATGCAGTTGTCCACCAACTATCATTTTTCATTGGTTGAAGATTTTTCCAGGGGCATTTCACCCCAGCATTTCTGGACTGCTCTTCACATGCATTTAGGAAGCTCCCAAAATGCTAGAGAAAGCCCTCAGGCAGAGAAGCAGAGATGTATGGGTATGGAAATAATAGATTATCCATATACATGGGAACTGTCCACCCCTGCTCTAGGTGAATTTAGGTAACAGCATCTGCCATTCCAAAGTTTTAGATTTCTCAAGATCATCCATCTCAAAGTCCCCATCTCAGGTCTCAGGGACTTAATCTTTAACTACCAGAGCCCAAGATGGGGTCTTTTATACTACTACTTTATTGGAGAGGATGATCTTAGATTACAGGAGTGAGTGAAAAGGAGAATGAAGCAGGTAAGAAAAACCCAATACGACTGACTCCTCAATGAAAGTTTCCCCAAAAAGCTGTATAAAACATATCTAAGGACCTTCTGTGGGTGAAGGGAAAAAGTAGAGGCAGTGGTTATTTGGTCAATGGAAATGAACAAAGATTTGCCCTTCAAGGTGTTATCTGTACTTCCAGGATAAATATGTGAGGGCTCCAAGAAGTATCTCAGTGTAGGAGGCAAAAGGTATGTGGCACAATGTCCACATAGAACTAGTTGCTGTGGTACAGATAATAAAAGACAAATGAGGCTGAGAGCATGTGAAGTGGTGCATAAGTGATGTTTGACTAGGAGGCTAGTGATAGACAACTAAAATATTGGCAATAGTATGGAAGGTGAAGGAAGAGATGCATTAGAATACTTTCCATCTTTATCTTCTTCCTGACTAATACAAAGTGTAGATCAATCTTCCTCTAAGTCAATACTCATGTTAACACGTAAAAGAGAGAACTAAAATGCTAGATATAGAATCAATAAATCCCAACTCAGGAAAAGTAGAATAAAGAATTCAATCAATCCCAAGAAGTCAAGAAAAGATTTAGGGGAGACAAAAGTTTTTAAAAAATTAAGATGGTGGAATCATGAAATGTAGTGATTAAGTATATTTTTAAAAGATCACCTGGGAGGCCATTCAAGATAACACAGGAAAATTCTGAAGTCACCTCTTCCCATAGAAATATCAAGTCTACATCTACATATGGATGAATTTTCTCTGGAAAATACTTGAAAACTATCTGAACATCTCCACAACAAAGGGTAAAAGAACCACACTGAGACAAATAGGAGAGGCAGAGAAGCAGTGTCACTGAAAACCCCTGCCACTGTTACACAACCCACAGTTTGGAGGGATCTCACAAATATGGAGTATCTCCCTGAGGAAGGGTACAAGCCCCACATCAGGCACCGCAACACTTGGGACCTGCACTGGAGAGATGAACCCCCCAAACAGAAACCAGTGAGGCTTATAACCAGGAAGCCCAAAAAGCTATGGGAAATGGAAAATCTCATAAAGGGCTCACACACAGACTCATTTATAAGGGGATACAACATAAAAGCAGCACTTTGAAAAGCACTGAGGTGATATGGGGAAGAGATTCACTGGCTAATTTTAAAGCATCTGCTAGAGGTGCATGGGTCTACTGGGACTTTATCCAGGGACAGAGGCACTAGTGGGTGACATTTTTACACTCTCACTCCACCTTGCTGGTGCACTGGCAGGTGCCATTTTGCTCTCTCTCAACTTTGCTAGCACCAGAGGACTTGTACCACCACCTGGATCTCCTGCTGTGTGCTGAAGTCAGCATGCTAGCCCCACTGTAGCCTTTGAGCTTGCCCTACCTACATGCTCTCCCTAAGCCCAAGTTCAGCTTGTGGGCTGCCCTGCACATGAATTCTCCTATAGTCCCTTGGAATCTAGCAGGCTCACCCTGACCATGGGCTTCCCAACAGCCCCAGTAAAGCCAACTGGTGGACACAGCCTACAGAGGAGATGCTCCTTGAGTACCTGGCTCTTGTAGCCAGTGGGGACTATGTTGCTGGACCCCATGAGACAGAAACAATAGGAAAAACAGTTCCTGGCAGACTACAACCTGGACATGACACAGAAGTAGACTAAAACACACTCCCCAGTCTTCCTGTGAAAAAGGCCTATTTACTTATCCTGGAGTTTCATTCTGAGGGGCATGCTTTAGGAGTACTACACATCTAGGGGCTATGGAGGAACTCTCAGGGGACATTGCCCACAAATGCCATCTTTGCCCTTTCCCTCTGTTTCACTACAGCTTGCTGGTATTTCCCAGAAAGGAACCGATACACTTATCTGGGGCCCTGATTTTTGCAACTGACATCAAAGGGAGACCTCCCAATTGCCTGGTTTGAAGGCCAACAAGGGTTATAACTTTAGCCACACAGAACTGTATATATTTGCATCCTTTAAAAGCTATTGTGTGAGGGTCTAGCTTCCAATCAGCCAGAAACTAGATGTTGACTGAGATCCCACTGATAGCTTGGCCCAACCCTCAATGGCTAGGACCTGTCAAGAATAAATCAGGTTACTTGGACAATCTCAAAGGTCTAAGAGACAACCAAAAGTTAGTGAAATGTTGAATAATAAGGCTCATAACCTACACAAGTTCATTCCTTTTAGATTGGGAGAAATAGCTGTCATGCCAAATACATAGAAAAAGATACAAAGAGACAAATGAAATGAGAGTAAAGTGTACAGAGTAAAGTACAAAGTGTTCCAAACAAAATAATAAAACCCCTGAGAAAAAAAACCTTAGTGAAATTGAGATAAGTAATTTACCTGATAAAGAGTTCAAAATAATGATCATAAAGATGCTCACGAAACTCAAGAAAAAAATAAATGAAAAAAATGAACACAGTGAGGAACTCAACAAGACAGAAAATACAAAAAATACCAAGAAGTCACAGAGCTGAAGAATACAGTATGTGAACTGAAAAATACATTAGAGGGGTTCAACAGATCAGAAGAAACAAACAAGAGATCTGTGACCTAAAAGAGCAGTGGAACTCACCCAAACAGAGCAGCAATAAGAAAACAGAATTTGGAAAGTGAAGATAGCTTAAGGGACCTATAAAACAACTTCAATCAAGATAATATTCACATTATAGGAGTCCTAGAAAAAGGAGAGAAAGAAAATGGCAGAAAACTTGAAGAAATAGAGGCTGAGGCATCCCTAACCTGGAAAAAGCAGCAGACATGCAGATCCAGAAAGCACAGAGAGTCCAAATAAGATATACTAACCCAAAGAGATCCATGCAAGACACATTATGATGAAAACATCAAGAGAAAAAGAAAAAACCTTAAAAGCAGCAAACAACTTGTTACATGCAATGGAACCCCCATAAGACTTTCAGCTGATTTTTCAGAAATTCTGCAGACCAGAAAGGAATGAAATGATATATTCAAGGTGGTACAAGGAAATACCTACAACCAAGAATACTCTACCAAGTAATATTACCATTCAGAATTGAAAAGATATAGTTTTCCAGAGAAGTAAAAGGTAAAGGTTGTATCACCAATAAACTAGCCTTACAAAAAAGGTTAAAGGGACTTCTTTAAGCTGAAAAGAAAAGGCACTAACTAGTAACAAGGAAACATATACATAAAAAGTCTCTCCAGAAAAGGCAAACATACAATAAAAAAAGTTGGTTAATGACCTATGAAACTAGTATGAAGATTATAAGACAAAAGCAGTAAAATAAAGTATAACTACATTAATTAACACAATGAAAAGACATAGAATGTGACATCAAAACCAAAAAGCATGAAAGGGGTGGAGTAAAATGTAGTTTTTAGAATGCAGCCAAACTTAAGTTGCTATCAGGCATATATATACATTATATGTATGGGAACCCCATAGTCACCACAAAGCAAGAACCTATATATGATACACAAAAGATAATGAGAAAGGAACCTAAACATAACACTAAAGAAAGTCATCAAACTATAAGAGAGAGCCAGATAAGAAGAAACAGAGAAACTACAAAAACAACCAAAAAATAATTAACAAAATGGCAAATGGTACACCTAAATCAATAATTACTCTAAATATAAATGGACTAAATTTTCCAGAAGAGACAGAGTGTCTGGATTAAAAAGCAAGGCACATCAATAATCTGCCTGCAAGGGACTCACGTGAAATCTAAGGATACACACAGACTGAAAATAAAGGGATGGAAAAAGATATTCCATGCAAATGAAACTAAAGGTCTATATAGATATATCAGATAAAAGACTTTAAAACAGGCTATAATGAAATACAAGGAAGGGCATTACATAATGAAAAAGGGATATAGCCAACAAGAGGAAATAGCATTTGTAAGTATATATGCATCCAACATTGGAGCATCTAAACATATAAAGTAACTATTAACGGGCATAAAGGGAAAAGTTGACAGCAATACAGTAAGAGTGGGGGATTTTTAACAGCCCATTTACATCAATGGATCAATCATACAGAAACTCAACAGGGAAATATTGGCCTTAAAAGACACATTAGACCAGGTGGGCTTAAGAATTATATACAAAACATTCCATCCAAAAGCAGAATATACATTCTTCTCAAGTGTGCATGGAACATTCTCCAGAATAGATTACATGTTAGGTAAAGTCTTAATAAAGTTAAGAAGATGGAAATCAGGGATCCCTGGGTAGCGCAGCGGTTTGGCCCCTGCCTTTGGCCCAGGGCACGATCCTGGAGACCCGGGATCCAGTCCCACGTCGGGCTCCCGAGGTGCATGGAGCCTGCTTCTCCCTCTGCCTGTGTCTCTGCCTCTCTCTGCCCCTCTCTCTCTCTCTCTCTCTCTCTCTCACTGTGACTATCATAAATAAATAAAAATAAAAAAATAAAAAAAAGAAGATGGAAATCATATCAAGCATCTTTTCCAAACAAAATTGTAAGAAATTAGGAATCAATTAAAAAAAAAAACTGGAAAAGTCACAAACGTGGAGATTAAATAATATGGTACTGAACAATGAATGGGTCATTAAATCAAAGAAGAAATCAAAAAATGAGACAAAATAAAATGGAAATACAACTTTCAAAATTTATAGAATGCAGTAAGAGCAGTTCTAAGAGGGAAGCTCATAAAAATACAGGGCTACCTCAATACAGGAGAGAAGCCTCAAACAATCTAACTTTACTCCCAAAGGAACTAGAGAAAGAACAAGTGCAGCTCAAAGTTAGTAGGGCAGAAATCATAAATATCAGATTAAAAATAGAGACTAAAAAATTAGAAAAGATCAAATGAAATTAAGAGCTGGTTCTTTGAAAACACAAATAAAATTGACAAACCTTTAGGTAGACTCACCAAGGAAAAATAAGGTTCAAATAAAATAAGAGGAGAAGTTACAACTGACCACAGAAACACAAAGGGCCAGAAGAAACTTTTCTGAGTAATTATACACCAACAAATTGGACAACCTAAAAGAAATAGATAAATTCCTAAGAACATACAATCTTCCAAGAATGAATCATTAAGAAAGAAAACTTGGATGATTTTAATAAGGATATTGCATTGGTAATTAAAAAATACTCCCCCTTACAACCTTCTTAAACAAGTCCAGGACCAGATGGTTTCACAGGTAAATTACACAAAGCATTCAAAGATGTAATACCTATCCTTCTCAGACTCTTTCAAAGATTGCACAGAAGGAAATGCTTCCAAACTCATTTTATGAGGCCAGCATGATCTTGATACAAAAACCAGACAAGAACAGCACAAACCAAGAGAATTACAGGCCAATATTCCTATGGAACATATTCAACAATTACCAACAAAAATTAGCAAGCTGAAACTAATAATACATTAAAAGAATTGCACACCCTGCTCAAATTGGATTAATTCCAGGGATGCAAGGATGATCCAAAATCCAAAAAATCAATCAACATGACATATCACATTAATAAAATGAAGGATAAAAATCATATGATCATTTCAATAGAGGGAGAAAAATCATTTGACAAAATACAACACCCATTTATAATATAACTCTCAAAGTGGGATAGAAGGTACCTCAAGCTTTTATTATTAAAAGCTATATGTGACAAGCCCACAGTTATCATTCTCAACCACAAAAAGCTGAAATATTTTTCTCTGGGATAAGAAATAAGAGAAGGATCCCCACATCTTCATTTTTATTTACATAGTACTGGAAGTCCTGTCCATAGCAATTAGACCAGAAAAATAAATAAAAGACATAAAAGTTGGGAGGGGGAAGTAAAACTGTTATGTCTTGCACATAAGATGATACTGTATATTAAAAACCCTAAAGACTTTACACAAAAACTGTTAGAATAAATGAATTCACTCAAGTTGCAGGATACAAGATCAATATACAGCAATCTGTTGCATTTCTATACCGTAATAACAAACTATCAGAAAGAGAAAAGAAAACAATCCCATTAACAATAGTATTGGGGCACCTGGGTGGATCAGTCAGTTAAGTGTATGTTTTTGGCTCAGGTCATGATCCTAGGGTCCTGAGACCAAGTCCCACATTGGGCTCCCTGCTTCGCAGGAAGTCAGCTTCTCCCTCTCCTTCAACCCTCCCCCTCCCACCTCAGTTCATGCTCACTCTGTCTCTCAAATAAATAAATAAAACTAAAACAAAACAAAATAATGTTAAAAAAATAATACTTAGGAATAAATTTAACCAAGAAGGTGAAAGATCTGTATAGTGAAAGCCATAAGATATTGATGACCACAAAAATAAATAGATATTCTTTTATGGATTGAAAGAACTAGTATTGACTAGTATTGTTAAAATGTCCACACTATCTAAAGCGATTTACAGATTCAATGTCATCCCTATCAAAATTCCAATAGTATTTTTCACAAAAGTAGAAGAAAAATTCTAAAATTCGTATGGAACCAGAAAAGACCCCAGATAGCAAAAGAAATTTTGAAAAAGAAAAAAAAAAGCTGAAGGTATCATGTTTCCTGATTTCAAACTATTCAAAGCTATAGTAATCAAAACACTATGATATTGGCCTTAAAGACATGTAAATCAATGGAACAGAATAGAGAGCCCAGAAATAAACCCACATATAGATGATCAATTAATAGGAGCCAAGAATATACAATGGACAAAGAACAGTCTCTTCAATAAATGGTACGGAAAAAAAATGGTCACATGCAAAAGAAGAACATTAGACCACTATCTTACACCGTACACAAAAATGGACTCAAAATAGACTAAAGACTTGAATGTAAAACCTGAAATCATGCAACTTCTTAGGAAACATAGGCAGTAAGTTCCTTGACATCAGTCTTGGCATTGAATTTTTGTATATGATTCTAAAAGCAAAAGCAACAAAAGCAAACACAACAAAAGGAAAAATATAGAATTAGGACTACACCACAATAAAAAGTTTCTGAATAGCAAAAGAAACCATTAACAAAATGGGAAGGCAACCTAATGAATGGAAAAAGATACTTGCAAATCATATTTCTGATGAGTTAATAAAGTATATGAAGACCTTAATAAAAAATCTAACTAAAAAATGGGCAGAAGATCTAAATATTTTTCCAGAAATGACACACATAAGGCCAACAAGCAAATGAAAAGATGCTCAATATCACTAATTATCAGGGAAACCCTGTACACCATTGGTGGGAATGTAAGTTGCTATAGCCACTGTGGAAAATAGCTTCCCCCAAAAATTAAAAATAGAACTATCAGCAATTCCATTTCTGGGTATTTATTTGACAAAAATGAAAAGACTAATTGAAAAAGCTATATGCAGCCCTATATTCGTTGCAGCATTATTTATAATAGCCAAGATATGGAGATAACCTACATATGCATTAATACGTAGGTTACATATGTAATAGAGAGGTTAAGGAAAATGTGAGATATGTGTGTCTATAAATGGAATACTACTTAGCCATAAAAAGATGGAAAGCTTGCCATTTGTGACAACACAGATGAAGCTTGACATTATTATAGAAGTCAGAGAAAAGTCCTGTATAATTTCACTTATGTGAAATCTGAACAATAACACAAATGAACAAATAAAACTCATAAAGAACAGATTTGTAGTTGTTGAAGGTGAATGAAGTGAAGTGGGTCAATTGTATGGTGGCAGATGATGACCAGACTTCTTATGGTGATCACTTTGTAGTGTATACAAAAATCCAATTATAATGTTGTACACCAGAAACTAATATAATGTTATATACCATCTTACTTCAAGGAAAAAAAAACTAGTATCAATTAGATACACAAGACAAAGGAAAAAAAATCTGACTGGCTTTTTAAAAAGTGGTTATTGGTTGATTAGGACCAGAGTTTGAAAATAAATTAATAGAAGAGATGCAATTATCAAATATTAAAATATTGCTAATGTCAAAATATATGACTGAGTTGTCATATATTAATATGAGGTGTTTATCCCTAACAATACATTTTTACTGATAGAAAATGTACCATGAATTTGTATGTGCGATGAACATAGCCTCAATAGAAGGTAAGAACTGGCAGATTATATTATGATTATAGATTTTTCAATTTTTCCTTATTTTTCTATTATAATTCTTCCACATTGATAAATTAATTGGTAAGTATAGAGAAAATTTGGGCAGCCCGGGTGGCTCAGCGGTTTAGCGCTGCCTTCAGCCCAGGGCATGATCCTGGAAACCGGGGATCGAGTCCCACGTCGGGCACCCTGCATGGAGCCTGCTTCTCCCTCTGCCTGTGTCTCTGCCTCTCTGTCTCTCTGTCTCTCTCTCTCTCTCAGTGTGTGTGTCTCTCATGAATAAATAAATAAATAATAAAAAGAATACTCTAAATTAAAAAAAGTATATTATATTAAAAAAATATAATTACCTTATATGTAAAACAAGCCACAGATTAAGAAAGCATACAACAAAAACAGCAAAGGATTATATTCAGCATTACTGAAGTATTCCTAGAAATTAGCAAGAAAAGCCAACCAGTAGGAAAATGGGCAAAAACAATGAGAAAAATTCATGAGGAAATCAAAATGGCCAATGGTCACAAGGCATTAGCAACCCCAGTCTAGGAAAACCCTGCAGCTAACAAAAATAGACCATTTATAAAATTTGATTTATATATATTTGTGATGTACAGTGTGATGTAGAAGTATATATAAAGTCTCTTTTTGTTTCCAAAAAATTGATATGCAGACCATGGTCTCAGACTTCAATGCAATTAAATAAGAAGTCAATGAAATTTTCTGCAATAAGTATAAAAGAGCTTTTACTATTTTATCTACTTTTATATTTAATAAAGCCACATGTACTCATCATGCAGCCTCATTTATTAACTCGGAGCCAATTTTGTTTCATCTATATCCCACTTACTTCCCTATTACCATATTATTTTGAAGTAAATCTAATAAATCAGTCCTTGGAAACGCACTGAAATATTTATGAATAAAATAAACACTCTAACCTATAGGGTGTTTAAAATCTCTGTATCTTATAAGTTTACTTTTGCAGTTCTTTTGATCTTTGTCAAGACTTAGAAATAAGGTTGGCCAACAAAGAAAAATTCCAATCTATTGATCTTACTGTAAAGTATGTGTGTTGGTAGAGAGAAGACACAGCGGGTTTTGATAAACTGACCAATTGCACTGAACATAATGCACAGAAGAGGGCCCCAAATGTCTAATACCTGACAGAGGTGGCATTACTAATTATTGGAGAAGAACCATTCAAAAAATGCCAAATCCTTGCTATAAAGATAACTTTTGAGATGTATACAATGTATACAATGTATACAAAGCATAAAGATAACTTTTGAGATGTATACAATTTTCTTTAAGAAATAGTCTTCCATGAGATTTGGATGTGAAAAGGAAATTTACAAAACTGAAAGAAAATATAGGGGAGTGTTTTGATGAACTCCCAATAGGAAGGGATTTCTTAGATGAAGCAAACAAAACTAATTTAAAAAATATTGTTTAAATTATTTGTTTTTTTATGTGACAAATATAATTACCTTATACGTAAAACAAGCCACAGATTAAGAAAGCATACAACAAAAACAGCAAAGGATTATATTCAGCATTACTGAAGTATTCCTAGAAATTAGCAAGAAAAGTCAACCAGTAGGAAAATGGGCAAAAACAATGAGAAAAATTCATGAGGAAATCAAAATGGCCAATGGTCACAAGACATTATCAACCCCAGTGATTATCAGAGAAACCTAAAATAAATTTACCTTAAGATAGACACTGATCAGACTGACAAAACTGAGTTGGAATTTCTGGATTTTGTTACAGACTGCACTTAGAACTATAAATTGGCACAGCCTCTTTAAAAATATTGCCAAATTTCTTCTCCAAAATTCATAAATTAAAGGGTATATGTATGTATGCTTCTAGAGAATTTCATGTGTATCAGACATGTACGATAATGTTTATTGCATCAAAATTTATAATAGTGAAAAATAGGAATAAATGCAATATCAATTTTAAAAATGAATAAACTAGGCTACAATCAATAGCATATTTCTCAGCAGATATATGTATGTGTTTATGTTATACACACACAGAGACACACACATATGTATATACACATAAACATGCACACAGATGCCCATTCATATACTGTGTATATGAGCATGGACAATCTTTAAAAATTACATGGGAGAAAAGAGACTGGAGCATGCACATTCTAGAAGATACACAATAGGAGAGCATTTATGTAAATTTTTTAAACAATTTTTTTTTTACAAAAATGAAGTAGCGTTTAGTACATAGTTTCATAGATTTGCTGTATAAGGTAGCCTTCTTCACAGAAAATGAAACCATCTGGAACATAAGCTTTTGCAGAGATTTTTCTTTCATAAAATATATAAATTTTCATGTAGAAATACCAAGGCTTCCCATGCTACACAACAAATTCTTATTATATTATACCCCAGGAAGTATTATAACCCTAGAACTGATTGTTATCAATTATTATCAGAGAAAATTGCATGGTTTCCAGCCCCCAGATTTCCATCAATATCAAGAGGAAACCACTATGTGCAGGGTTCTAGATGTGAGTATGAGTAGAAGAAACGAATGGAAACCCACTTCTTTTGTCCCTGTAAGACTGCTGGGCTGATAAAGTATTGACACTGACCAATACTTCCTCCCAGTTCCCATGTACTGACTGGTTGGTCTTTTTTATGGAGCACTTCAAGTGACATAAATAGACAGCATTTGTGAGCTTGATTTCTGGGCAGGCCAGCTGGTATTTTTGTACTCATTCCTTCAAATATAAATGGGGAAGGACATATTGGAAACAAGAGTTGAGCTAGGATGGAGTCAAGTCAGACTAGACCCTAGTTATTTACTAAACCTACTGATCTTAGTGTTCCATCACATTTCATCTAGGAAGACAATCCCTTTTCTTCAACATTGCCTTTTACCATGTGACTCTTGACCTTAGCTTCTCAAAAGAAACTGCTTGTATAAAACATGGTTGTTTGCTGACTGCAACCTGGCAGCAAGTCTTTCTTTGAAAGAAAGTGTCCTTTTCCATGTCTACCAACCATAGTAAATAATGCAAACAGCCTGCAGATGTCAAACCCTTCAAACTCTGCCTGAAGAGCAAAGAGACACCTTTCCTAAGGCCATTCTTATCCCCAGAGTGCCCACATCTGGGGACTGACTAAAGGAGAAGTATAAAAACTCTGCTCTGAGTTATGACAATTCAGATTGGCAGTAGTTGCTTCAGAACTCTCTGCTAGGTTAGCCAAAGGTCTGTTGGGTCTACATAGCATTTTTACTTCTGCTTCTAACCCTGCTTCTTTCCTTTCTCTTTCACAGATACTGATTCCTAATAACTATACCCCAAACTTCATCCTAACATTTGCTTTTGGAGAACCAAACCTAGGAGAGTCAGTAGTAGAAACAGTAAGCAGATAACAAGAAGGGACTTTGTAGCTGAATCACTATAGACTGCCTGGCAAGCAATGAGGACCCCATTACTGGTAGCACATGGAACACATAGACCCTAGCACAAGGTGGCAGTCCAGTTGTTAAAGCT
Source organism: Canis aureus (assembly GCF_053574225.1). Classification (NCBI taxonomy): domain Eukaryota; kingdom Metazoa; phylum Chordata; class Mammalia; order Carnivora; family Canidae; genus Canis; species Canis aureus. The sequence continues at coordinate 17,218,107 of NC_135642.1, read as the reverse complement.
AGCAGCATGGCCCAGATGAGGATATGCTTGAAGAGGGAAGAAAAGGATTATTAGACAAAAAGCTGCAAAGCACAGCCAGTGAGTATGAGCAGGAATCAGAGGAGTACACATGGGGTTATATTACGAGTGTGCTTGATCAAGGGGACCAGAATACTCCCAAGTCAAAAAATTCTTCATCTCTAGAGTGTTAAAATTAGTTAAGAAAGATATTGACTTGAGAGTGCTCTCCTGAAATACATACACCCTAGCAAGAATTCCAGGAAATGGGGTGAACATGTTTCTACAATGACTCCTAAAATTATGGAAAAAAGAATGGCTTAGGCTGAAGAGGTTAAAATGCAAGAACTTCCATGGAAGATGTGGAGAAAGGAATTAAAAGGCTTAAGGAAGGACAAGTACACAGCAGATCCCTGTGCACTTTTGCCTTCCAAAAAGTAAGGAAAAAGCAGGAAATGCCAGAGCATTCTTGCCCCCTTGTTACTAATGAGAGAGGTGGTTCAGAGGGACACATTTCCACACAATTTCATATTCTCCAAGCACAGAAAAATAGATGAATGTCTGGTGATTGTTACAGGGGAGATGGCAAAAGTAGAAGAATCCTAAACTCACCTCATCCCACAGACACATTGAAGCAACAATTATACGTATGCAACCAACTCTGAAAAGGACCCGAAGCCTGGAAGAATAGATTTTCCACAGTGAGTCAGAGAAAAGATAACATCAAGAAAGGTAAAAGGGGCAGAGACAGAGTCAGGAACCAAAGCACCTGTGCAACTAATCACAAATAGGAGGACATCACAAGCACAGAGGAGCAAGAGGAGCAAGAGGATTAGACTCCACATTAGTCTCCCTGAACCTGGAGACTACAAAGACAAATCCCCATAATATCTGGCTTTGAAAATCAGCTGGGCTTAACTCTGGGAGAGACAGAGGGTGACAGGAAGCAAAGTTTATGCCCTTAAAGAGCCAGCTTGCTAAATAACTCAGCCTAAGAACATAGAAGCAGAATCTTGAAAAGTGCTTAAGGTATATGTGAAGGAAACTTATTGACTAATCTTAGAACATGTACTGAAGGGGCAGGGACCTGCAGGAAATTTCTCCAGGCACAAAAGTGTTGGTGGTTGCCATTTTATTTTTCTTCTGCCAGCCTAAATAGCTGGATGCTTGAGAAAGACGGTTCTAACACTCCCGATGCTACGAAATAGTGGGTCAGCAAGGAAATAAAATAGAAAATAAAAAATTACATGGAGACAAATGAAAGTGAAAACAATGGTCCAAAATCTCTGGATTGCAGCAAAAGCATTTCTAGGATGAAATTTATAGCAATACACGTTAACCTCAAGAAACAAGAAAAATCTCAAGCTAAACTTACACCAAAAGGAACTAGGAGATGGGACGCCTGGGTGGCTCAGTGATTGAGCGCCTGCCTTCGGCCCAGGGCGTGATCCTGGAGTCCCGGGATCGAGTCCCACGTAGGGCTCCCTGCATGGATCCTGCTTCTCTCTCTGCCTGTGTCCCTGTCTCTCTCCCTCTCTCTCTCTCTCTCTCTGTCTCTCTTGAATAAATAAAATCTTTAAAAAATAAATAAAAATAAAGGAACTAAGAGACAAAGAATAAACAAAGCCCAAAGTTAGTAAAAGGGATGAAATAAAGGTCAGAGATGAAATAAAGACAAAAAAAAAAAAAAAGGCGGGGGGGGAATAAATGACACCAAGAGCTGGTTCCTTGAAAAGATAAATAAAATTGATAAACCTTTAGCCAAACTCATCAAAAAAAAAAAAAAATGAGACACTGAAAATCAGAAATGAAGGAGAAATAACCACACAAATACAAAGAATTTTAAGAGAATACTATGAAAAATTATATGCAACAAATTAGGCAACCTAGAAGAAATGGATAAATTCCTGACACATGCAATCTTCCAAATTGAATCAAGAAGAAATAGAAAATTTCAAGAGACCAACTACCAGTAACAAAATTGAATCAGTAATTTTAAAAATACCAACAAACAAGAGTCCAGGATCAGAAGGGCTTCATAGGTGAATTCTACCAAGCAATTAAAGAAGAGCAATTAATACCTTTTCTTCTCAAACTATTCCAAAAACAAGAAGATGGAAGAAAACTTCTAAATTCATTCTCCAAGGCCAGAATTACCCTGATACAAAAAACAGACAAAGATATTACAGAAAATAAAAGCAACAGGCCAAAATCTCTGATGAACATGCAAAAATACACAACAAAGTATTAGCAAACAAAATTCAACAGCAAGAAAAACGCTCACCACATTAAGTGGGATTTTTTTTCCCCAGGGATACAAGAGCAGTTTGATAACCATTAAATCAGTCATTGTACTATATCACACTAACAAGTGGAAGGATAAAACCATATTATCATCTCAATAAATGCAGAAAAAGCATTCAACAAAATGCAATACTATTCATGATAAAAGCTCTCCACAAAGTAGATTTAGAAGGAACATATCTCAACATAATAAAGATTATTTATGAAAAATCCACAGCCAATATCATATTTAATGGTGAAGAACTGAGAGCTTCTCCTCGAGGATTAGGAATAAGTCAAGGATGTCCATTCTCATTACTTTTATTCAACATAGTACTGGAAGTCCTAGCCACAGTGATCAGATAAGAAAAAGAAATAAAAATTATCCAAATTGGTAAGGAAGAAGTAAAACTATCACTATTTGCAGATGGCATACTAGAGAAAATCCACCAAAAAAAAAAAAAATCCTAAAACACATACAGAACCATAAAAAAACTCAAGTAGCCAAAGCAATCTTGAAAAAGAGGAAAAAAGCTGGAGTCATCACAATCCCACATTTCAAGATATATTACAAAGCAACAGAAATCAAAACAGTGTGGTAATGACACAAAAATAGGCACATAGATCAATGGAAAAGAATAGATAGCCCAGGAATAAACAGTTATATGGTCAATTTATCTATGATAAAAGAGGCAAGAATATGCAATCAGAAAAACTGTCTCTTCAATAAATGGTAGCGGAAAAACTGGAAAACTACATGAAAGAATGGAATGAGACTTTCTTATTCTGTACAGAAGAATAAACTCAAAATGGATTAAAAATCTAAGGTGAAAAAAAAATCTAATGTGAGACCTGAAATCATAAAAATCCTAAAAAAGGGATACCTGGGTGGCTCAGTAGTTGAGCATCTGCCTTTGACTCAGGTCACAGTCCTGGGGTCCTGGGACCAAATCTCACATCGGGCTCCCCGCAAGGAGCCTGCTTCTCCATTTACCTGAGTCTCTGCCTCTCTCTCTGTGTCTCTCATGAATAACAAATAAAATCCTAAAAAAAAAAACCTAAAAGAATACATAGGGACTAATCTCTTGAACAGTGGCCTTAGCAACATATTTATGGATCTGTCTCCTCAAACAAGGGAGAAAAAGACAAAAATAAACTATAAAAAAAAAGATTACAGCAAAAATAAAAAGCTTTTGCACAGCAAAAGAAACCTACTGAATGGGAGGGGATATGATATAATTGATAAGGAATTAATATCCAAAACATATAAAGGATCCCTACAACTCAACACTCATATACACACAAAAAAAATCCACTTTAGTTGTGTATAATATCCAGTGCTCATCACATCATGTGCCCTCCTTAATGTCCATCAATCACCCAGTTATATACAACTGATGATTAAAAACTGTATCTGAAACTAATGATATACTGTATGTTGGCTAATTGAATTTAAATTTAAAAAAGAGAAAAAATCCACTTTAAAAATGGGCACAGGGGATCCCTGGGTGGCGCAGCGGTTTGGCGCCTGCCTTTGGCCCAGGGCGCGATCCTGGAGACCCGGGATCGAATCCCACATCGGGCTCCCGGTGCATGGAGCCTGCTTCTCCCTCTGCCTATGTCTCTGCCTCTCTCTCTCTCTCTCTCTCTCTCTCTCTCTCTCTCTGTGACTATCATAAATAAATAAAAAAATTAAAAAAAAAAATAAAAAAAAAAAAATAAAAATGGGCACAGGATCTAAGTCCTTTTCCCCCAAGAAGATAGACAAATGGCCAATAGACACATGAAAAATATCTTATGATGAGGACAGCATGTTGTATGAAAGTTTGAATCACTATACCATATACCTGAAACTAGTATTACATTGTATGTTAACTAAATGGAATTTAAATCAAAACTGAAAAAAAACACGATGCTCAACATCACTAACCATAGGAAAATGCAAATTAAAACCCCAATGAGATACTGCCTCACACCATTCATAATGACTAGTATCAGAAATATACGAAATAACTTGTGTTGACAAGGATATGGAGAAAAGGGAACCCTCATGCACTGTTGGTACGAATGCAAACTGTTGCTGCCACTGTGGAAAATTATATGGAGTTTCCTCAAAAAAAAATATGATTATCATATTACCCAGTAATTCTACTACTAGGTATTTAACAAAGAAATGAAAACACTCCTAACTCTGGGAAACGAACTAGGGGTGGTGGAAGGGGAGGAGGGTGGGGGGTTGGGGTGACTGGGTGGCGGGCACTGAAGCGGGCATTGACAGGATGAGCACTGGGTGTTATTCTGTATGTTGGCAAATTGAACACCAATAAAAAATTTATTATTAAAAAAAAGAAATGAAAACACTAATTTGAAAATATATATGAACCCCTTGTTCATTGCAGCATTATTCACAATAGCCAAATTATGGAAGCAACCCATGTGTTTATCAATAGACAGATGGATAAAGATGTGGTATACGTATCACAAACACACACTTACAATGGATTGTTATTATTCAGTCATCAAAAAGAATGAGACCTTGCTATTTGTGCGAACGTGGATTGACCTAGAGGGTATTATTCTATGTGAAATAAGTCAGACAGGGAAAAACAAATACCATATGATTTTCTTATAAGTGGAATCCAAAAAAAAAAAAAGTAAACAAAAATATTAAATATATAAAACTGGTAGTTGTCAAAGGGGAAGTGGGTGGGGCAATGGGTGAAATAAGGAGATTAAGAGGTAAACAAAAATCCTTCCAGTTATAAGTAAGTCACAAAGATGAAAAGTACATCACAGAGAAAATAGTTCATAATATTGTAGTAACATTGTATGGTGCACATGGTGACTACACATATCATGGTGCGTGCTGAATAATATATATAATTGACAAATCACTATGTGCACACCTGAAACTAATATAGCATTGTATGTCAACTAAACTTCAATTTAAAAAAAAAATTGCTTAGGGAAGCAATCATGCTAGAATAGCCATACTATATCCTGTTGGAAGACCTACAGCTGATTATGTTCTGCATGAAAGCCCATTACAAATACCATTTACCAAAGCCAGCAGGAATATGCTATTGATAAGAGCACTAGCCTCACTAAAATATTAAATCATAGTTTTACTATATAGATTAGTGGTAATATTTGGAAAAGTTGTTATATAACTTGACTCAGTTATGGTAATAGAGGTGATAAAACCCTAATTATCAGAAGCCAAACCAAAGGGTCACAATGATCATAATGAGTGGCAAGATTGGAGTAACAAAGGGACCTAACCCACAGAAAAATGTGATAGTTAATGGTACGTGGTAACCCAGAAGCAAGATAGATGGGCAGCCAATAAGGATACTTTTCAATTTGTACCAAAAAGGAAAACAGATGACAAGGAGGCTGAGATGACACCCCATTAAAGAGACACAATCCATTGTGCGGTTTCTGGTCCTGAACCAGTTTTCAAACTTGGCTCTCATTTTTTGAAGTGGCCAAATCTCCAGCATGAAGGATCCTACAAAGGTACAGCAAGTATTATGGTAATCATTCCTTTCCCCAGAGGGTCTTTGGTCATTTACTTCTGGAATCTATATATTGAGAAAAGAGAATTCCCAAATATTTTGAGGATTATTGGCAAATGGGTGTGAATTGATCATGAAACCTGACAACTCAAAGCAATATGATGGTCCCTGTTAGAGTGGAGGCATATTAGTGCCAAATAATAAATGAAGTCCAGGCTAAAGTCCAATTTATAATAGGTCAGCTTGATCTGAAGAACTATACTGTGGTCATTTCTTCATTTCCAGAAAGTATGATTGAAATTACCATGTTTGATAAAGTGTAACTCCCATATTGGAATACGCCCTTCCCTACTATGAAACTTTTAATGCCAAGATAAATGGAAGCTTCTAAAATTGCCCCACTGATGGCCAAAACAGTAAGTCACAAATAATATCACACTAAACTTGAGGGACGAGGGATAGTGGATATTAGTGTTACCTTTAAAGATTTCAAGGATACAAGGATGGTGATTATCATTACATCCTTGTATAATTCTCCATCTGGTCCCTACAAAAACCAGACAGGTCTTTGGGGATGACAATAGACTACCAAAAGCCCAATCAAGTAATAACTCTCATCATAGCCACTTACCCTAACTCCCAGTGACTCACTGGGGGCCTTAATTTACACCTCTTTTCTCTGCATCTCCTGAAAAAATCACAACATGAAAAAGTCCTGGTGCCCAAAGGGCTAACACTTTCACAGAGTATGTAGTAAGCATCCTATTGAATTGTAAGCTACAGTTGGCTTATTAGCACTTTGGCTCCCTCATTAATAGGAATTAGCAAGCAAAGAAAAGAGTCTCAATCCTGGCAGGGGAAATTGACCTTGATCATTAGGAGGGGGTAGGCACTTCATGGGACTTGTTGCCCATTTTTTACTATGAATGGACAACTACTACATCCCTAGCCTGAGAGGGCCATGGTAAAGAAAGGCTTAAACACCTCAGAGGAAAGTCTCTGAACAGCTTGATGTTTTATAATAGTTATGCCAGACATAACCCAATGCCTATAATATGGATATGGTTATATATTCTAGAACCTAGACTATAATATTATAATGACTTATTTTTGCTGAATTTTAGGTTATCGAGTATCTTTATTTTCCATGAAGTTAATGGTAAAAATATAAACGTAGATTTATTCTTTTGTAAATTTTATTTATTTTCACATCACAGCACCTCAGTTAAAGGTAGCCTATAGGGTTTTATTGTTCAGAAATACTGTCCCTCTTAAGCTGGAGGTACCACAAAAACAAGCTTGTGTTCTCACCTATTTCTGTCCTCTTTGAAGGTCACTATGGATACAACTGGAAAGTCAGACCGTGACATCTGTATAAACACTGACCAGCTGTTAATCTTCTCTCTTGGGCCAGGAGATGGGGGAGGGGGAGGATCAGAGCCCAGAATGAGGGAGAAGGGCCTTTAGATACAAATCATACATTCAACTGAGGCCCCCTAGTGGCTGACGAAATGTTAGCTAAGCTCTTAACTCCATTTCTCCCAATTTTAGTAGAGGTTTGGTTGGAGTTGCTTCGTAACTACTTTCCATATTTCACTTCATAGATCCTCGCTATTTGCTTTTATTCTAATCCCTACCCTTTAGTACAACTCTTCTGTACACTCCTGGAACACCTAAAACTTGCACAGACCCACTGAGTATTGACAATCTAGGGTTATCTCTTCTCTATACTAGACACACACAAATAAGACACTCTCTGGGTTTATTTTCCCAGGCCTTTTGTATAAGTTTAATAGGTAAGGATTATATACACATTTAATGCTACTTCAAAATTATTTTTTTTCAAAAAAAGATTTTATTTATTTGAATGAGAGTACAAGCAGAAGGAGGGGCAGAGGGAGAGGGAGAAGCAGGCTCTCTGCTAAGCAAGGAGCAGGACATCAATCCCAGGACCCTGAGATCATGACCTAAGCTGAAGACAGATGCTTAAGTGACTGAGCCACCTAAGCACCCCTCAAAATCACCTCCTGACCAAACTTTTACATCCTAAAAGTGGATTCTCAACTTCTTTTACCAGGCTTCTACAAGATTTTCACAATTTTGGGCTCAGTATACCCCATACATTCACTAGAGCATTGTAATACAGTAATTTTACCTTTGGTGTACTATTTTCAACATTAACAGCTAGACTACTAGTTTAAACAAGAATTCAACAGAACCCGTGGTTCAAGTTGAATGGAATTTGATTGAACAACCCCAATGCACAATGCTGCAAAAAATATTGATTACTGTATCTTCCAAAATAACATTCAAACAATGAGTACTTCTGTGCAAATGGCTTATCTGCAAAACTTTACCAACTTCTGCTTAAGAGTAAACTTTGAGGGACAAAGTAACTTTCAAGATATTAATCTTTATGAGGTACTTCCTGTATTTTAATCAAACCAAGCAAAGATAGAGCCTAACACATTAAAGATGCATATCCTATGAACACCAGAATGATTAAAGACTCCCAGAGTATTACAGATTTCTGTACTTTGCAGTGGCAGAAAGAGCCATGGAAGGGGCTAGTGGCAACACAGACGCGTACATTCTAAGATACATCGCAGACTTCTGGCAAGCATTAATCAACAGTAAGGACAATCTGATAATGTAACTATGGCAACCCTGGGAACAGACAAGATGGAAATGGAAAAGACTCTCAACACTGATAAGAGGTCAGCTATTACTCCCACAAGTCGGCTTGATCAATAAACCAGGAACCTTACATCTTTACCAAATTTTCAGCTTAGTGCTTAGAACAGGTGAATATTAGTGAGTTAGGATTCTTCTAAGTGTCTTTCAACCACCTAAAAACAATACTACAATATTTCAAAGTTAGGTGTGTTTTTTAAATGAAGGAATAAAATTTCCCCTTGGTGTTACTCAGAACAGGTTTAGGTGCAAGGATACTATAAATTCTCTGAGAATTCACATTTTTCTCTACTGTAAAGGACTATCTGACATGCTCTTTCCCCACCATTCCATGCAAATATCTGGATCCTTGTTAGTGTGTGTACCTGAGTACTTAGCAGTAAATAAAAGGAACTCATTTACTTTACTCATAGTTTGTTACTAAGAATCAAGAGATACTCCTTCCTGAGATATAGGTGTTTATTCACTCGATAGTCCAACGTTGACAACTTTTAGTACCCATCACAAGTCGATCTCAAAACATTCCAAGCCTGAGGACTCGTACCTTCCATAAACCAACATCTATGTGCCAGGACAGAGTAAATGGTATAATCCCATCATCTAGCCCACAAAAAAACATCAAATTCTGAGCAAAATTTGGCACTTGATATTTTTCTGTTCACACAATCATATAACATTAGACATTAGTGGACCTGAGGTCATCTAGTCTGTTTACCCTCTTTACATCAAAGCTTCTTTACGTGTAAAGTGAGTGACCTACCTGAGGTCAGAAGATCATCAGATGGCAACTATACATTAGATATGGGCTCAGTCGTGGGACAAGTAGCAAATGCTCTGTCATTTACATTTCAGATCTGAAATTCTCTAGGAAAAAGTCCTCTGTGTTACCTGATTATGATTTTTGTAATCCATGACTGTATCAAACAACATGCTACAGAATTGCAAAGCAAATTTGCTTTGACTCTACACCCTGATTGTGGCACAGAGACTGCTCACTCGCTTTCCTAGCCCAGCCCGTAGTGCCAGATTTATGGTGCTTTTAAATTCTGCCTGCTAATCCCTTGCTACTCTGCTTTTCCAAATCAAATTCAGTCAGACTTATCTAGCTCTGTCTGAATGTGTCCCTTGATTGAGTGATGTTAGTTCAAGAAAAAACACTCAAATCAATTTAATGCAAATTCCCATTCACAGCCTGGTTGACCCATCAGGATACTGACAATAATAGATTGGAGTACTTAATTCCTAAGGCATGTGACTCATCGAAGGCTTAGTAATCAATTTCCATTGCAGCGACTGCATAATTCGTCTTTGGCGCTCCTAAGCTCTGGAATACCAAGTGGTTGTTCGTTTTTTAAAGGCCTACAGGTTCTTTTCCAAATTGTGAAGCTTTTCCATGTCTCTGCAATCATTTCCTTATCTAAATTTCCATATGCTGCCCTGGCAAGCTGTCCTACCTATGAAGGCCTCAGATCAATAAAAATAATTGGCATGTTTTGCCTCCAGTTGCAGATGCCTAGAATAGATTTCATGCTACTGTGGCAGACAATGCTAAGATGAAATGGAGGCTGGCCACTGTCTCCATCCACATCAGTCATTAACTCTATATAGGACAGCCAATAAGGATTCTTATAGTCTGAACCCCACTTAAAGGTCCCCAATCTATTTTTCTACTCTAGGCACTGAAGTAAAGGAGAGCATATAAAATAGGTAACTGGTAGATGTCCTTTCCATTTTAAGAATGGTGTGCTATGTTTCATCCGCTCTGCATTTGTATCTGCATTTGTCACTTTTCTGTTTTCCTTTGACAAAAGCATTGTGTTGAAAGTTGAGAGTTCTCTCTGGCAACCAGGTAAGATTTTCCCTCTGTTCTTGAATCTAGAGGTAAAAAATCTGGAAGAAATTAGATCAAACAAATCTGTAGAATAGAAGCAATCATCATAGTAACCTCTTTCAAAAACCCAGTCCTTACCCATAACTTTGTTCTTGCTGAGATAGGAAATAAAATCAGGCATGTTTCCTGTATGAACTGGTATTCCCCAAATGCAGAAGATCATATGTATTGCCATGTCATCTATGGGAGCAACAATGGACATTTCAGTCAGGAAGATACTTCTGTCCCTTTATAAGTAAACAAAAGTATTAAAAGGGTATTTAATGCTCAAGAGAATTAAATGTTATGCCTCTGAGAATGTTTCTCTGACACCTATAGTCTTATCTCTTCTGATGTAAATCTGCAGCCTCTCATCTTATCAGTGAGGAAAGTGGTGCCTAGAAGACGAATTAGAATAAGACAAGGATGTTAGCAAATCTTTGAAGTTCTTCTCTGAGTCAGTAGAGAAAATGCAAGAAATTTGAAGAAGGTACTTGTGAAAGCCTAAGGAATGAAAGTGCTTCTCAAACTTCAGTAAATCCCATTAACAGGAAATACTTTTATAATCACCCAGTGTTAAACTTAGTTTATATACGTAAATATGCATATATATATGCATATTTACGTATATATATGTATACGTGTATATACATATATGTGTATACGTGTATATACATATATATGTGTATATACATAAATATGCATATATATGCATATTTACGTGTATATATGTATATATATACATATGCAAAGTATATATATATATATATATATATATATATATATACTTTGTATGCTAAATATATGTTTGATGCATAAAAATAGCCTAAGATTTTAGCTAAGAATAAACGTCTTCCTCATAACTGGAGGGTATGATGTTGAGTGAAGTAAGTCAATCGGAGAAGAATAATCACTATATGGTTTCACTCATACGGGGAATATAAAAAACAGTGAAAGGGATTATAGGGGAAAGGAGAGAAAATGAATGGGAAATATCAGAGAGGGTGACGGAACATGAGAGACTCCTAACTCTGGGAAATGAACAAGGGGTAGTGGAAGGGGAGGTGGGCGGAGGTATGGGGTGACTGGGTGATGGGCACTGAGGGGGGCCCTTGACGGGATGAGCACTGGGTGCTCAGTATAGCATTATACTATATGTTGGCAAATCGAACTCCAATTAAAAAAAAAAAATATATATATATATATATATAAACTTATTGTCTTTGTCAGTGAGGGCTGCAATAAAAGAATACCACAGATTGAGTGGCTTATAAACAACAAAATTTATTTCTCACAGTTCTGGAGGCTGGGAAGTCCAAGATCAAGGCATCGGCAGGTTCAGTGCCTGGTAAGGACTCACTTTCTGGTTCATAGATGGTTGTCCTTTTGCTGTGTCCTCACATGCAAAAGGGGTGAGGCAGTTCCATGGGGTCTCTTTTATAAGGGAAGTAATTCTATTCATGAGGACTCCATTCTCATGACCTAATCACTTCTCGAAGATCCCACCTCCAAATATCCTCACATTTGGAGATTAGGTTTCAATATATAAATTTTGGGAAGACACATTTGTCAATAATACTTGCAGTATAAACGTAAGATTTTTGTGCTATATACTTGGTATTTAGTTATAAACAAAGAATTACCCTACACATTGTAGGAATTTAGCAAATGTTGGAATGAAGACTTTATGCAATTATAAAACCAATGCAAATTTACAAATTGACTTTAAAACCTACTAAATAATAAAAAGTTAACAGCATTAATTTTTTTTTTTTTTTTTGCTTAAAAATTGCTCTTTATTAACCACATTGAAAATTTTTCAATTTTTGGAACTTGATACTTTGGAATTTGAGCATGATGAACCATTCTTTGTCATAGTAAAGGAAAAATTATAGGATAGAAAAAAAGATCATTGTTTTTTCTTTTTTCTTTTCAAATATTTATTTTTGAGAGAGAGAGAGAGAGAGAGAGAGCATAAGGGCAGAAGGGGCAGAGGTAGAAGGAAAGAATCCCAAGTAGACTTCCTACCACCTAAGGGCTCGACCCCATGACCCATGAGATTGTGACTTGAACCAAAATCATGAGTCAGATGCTTAACTGACTGAGCCACCCAGGCACCCCTCATTGTTTTTTTTCTTATGCCTTCTACCACTATTTGACTTTTTAACTCCATGAGTGCATGACTTTGATTAATGATTTATTAATTTTAAGACATCCTGATTGAAAGGATTCCCCAAGTACTGAAAAGGATGAACAAAATATGATTCATACCTACACATACATTGAGAACTTTGTTATCACTGGAATTTCTAGATTATACCAACTTTCAGAAGGAAATTCCTTTGTAAGTAACATTCCCACAGATATTTTAGCAACAGCATCTATTGTTTTTGTTTTGTTTTGTTTTGTTTTTGTTGTTTTGCATCCATACACCAAAGTTCTGCATGAAAACTTAGATTTCCACATTCATACACGAGGAATAGTTTGGCTATGTATAGACTTAAAAGTGTGTAGACTTAAAAGTCAAGGCCCTCATAGGAACTAGCTGACACCATGAATAATATTAAACTTTTCTCAAAATATAGACATGGTATAGAGGTAAAACAAGGATGTATGATATTCTCTGGGTCTAGGAACAGAGAGAGACATTCCAACTCTAGGTCTGAGGGAGAGAATAGTTATAAGAAACCAGAAAAGTTAGATAATGGAAATTAATAGAATATATTAGATGTTAACACATGGAAAAGTCTCCTTCAAAGAACTATTTTTCAATAATCTAGGATTGCCTACTTCTGTATGAATCCATTCATATTAATTGGTTTTAAAAGAACATTTACATAATATGATAAATGCCATTCATTACCTAGGAGTTGAATCCATACACTAGAGCATGGAAGACTTAGTTACAATTTATTTTTAAATCAAGCTTTGACATTTACAATCTTTTCTGTAACTATAATTAACAGATTTGGTAAAAAAGATAAGAGGTTGGGTAAATTTAGTAAATTCTTCATCTTTCCCAGCAGGCAATAAATTCTGTCTAAACACTCATTCTTTTATTCCTTGTCAGCTTTGAAGTTATGATGCAAACCACAGAATTAGTCTTAAGTCATTGCTTCTCAATAGTAGGATTGGAGCCTGGGAAGAAAACTTGAAATTCCTATTTTTGTATCCTTCTGTACTGTTTTAATAGTTAAAACCCGTCAGTGAGATCAGTAAGGATACTATTGCAGTTGTCCAGGAAAGAGCTGTAGAAGGCAGAACCATACCACAGACCAATCCAGGGTATAGGCAGCTTCATCTGTGTGGTGTCTCCAAACCCTGCTAGAAATTTTTTTCATTTTTCTCAACATCTTTGTCATCAGTGTCAAAAGCCCCAGGAATGAATAGAAAAAATGTAAAATCCTGGATTTATCCTTCTTTAAATCTGAAATGATTAATTTGATAACTTGTTTGAGTTTAAAGTATTTAGAATATCTTATGATCATACTTAATGGGGAACTCAAAAATATTAGGTCAGTTCTAAAAAAACATAAGGTTGCCATGTTTTCACATTTGCTGTGTACCATGAAATCCATACCCATTACTCTTAGGGAAGGTGATTAGATACAAGGTAAATGAGTAGAAATGAAGCAAGGAAACAAGTAGACCATGCAAGAGGCCAGGAAGAAAAGATGGGTGACTGACCTACATAAGGAAACAATATAATATGATGAAGCATTGGAAAAGTGCAAACCTGGTAAGCATGAACAGCTCTCCTCTTATCATATAAGCCCCAACAAGCATATGAAGCCAGCACAGGGAGTAACATTCCCATTTTAGGGTATACATAAACATTTCTTCATATACACCTCATGAATACTGCTGAGAGCCTGAGAAGTAAAAAGTATAGATGTACTGCTATGGACTGAAGAATGTGCCCATTCAAATGCATATTTTGAAGCTCTAAGCCCCAATATGATATGGTGACAAGACCTTCAGGAGAAGATTTCGTTTAGATGAGGTTATAAAAATGGGGTTCTCATGGTGAGATTAGTGCCTTTTTTTGACAAAGAAGGAGGAGGAAGAAGAAAGGGGAGGAGGAGGAACAGGGAGGAAAGGGAAGGGGGAGGAAGAGGCAGGGGGAAGAAGAGGCAGGGGGAGGAGGAGGTGGAAGTGGAGGTGGAGGTGGAGGGGAGGTGGAGGGGAGGGGAGGTGGAGGGGAGGGGAGGTGGAGGGGAGGGGAGGTGGAGGGGAGGGGAGGGGAGGGGAGGGGAGGGGAGGGGAGGGGAGGGGAGGGGAGGAGAGGAGAGGAGAGGAGAGGAGAGGAGAGGAGAGGAGAGGAGAGGAGAGGAGAGGAGAGGAAAAAAAAAGAAAAAAGAAGAGGCACCAGAGCACACTCTTACACATAAGGAGCAAGATCATGGCTATCTGCAAGCCAGGAAGAGAGCCTTCACCAGAACCCAACAATGCCAACACATTGATCTTGGACTTACAGCCATCAGAACCATGGCAAAATAAATCTCTGTTGTTTAAGCTACCCAGCCCATGTGTTTTGTTATGGCAGTCCAAGCTTACTAATACAATGATGCAAACAAAGCTTGACTGCTGTCCACTCACACTCAACTATGGTGGATAGCACTGGATTCTAGTTTTCAAACTATTGTGCTGGCACTGGGGAATAAAATCTGACCTCAGAATGCTAATGCTTGTCAGCTATTCTATTACCCAGGAATGCTTCTTGCTACAAAAGCAAAAACACACAAAATTTCATTTTTCAAGTACCTCTAATCTGGCTATCTTTCTCATATAATAATATTCTACTTCTAGAATTCTAGAAGTAGACTCAACACTGATGTCATGGGCCAAGGTTCTTTAGTCCTACATTTTTAAAATGTTGAGTTTTTGTC
Organism: Canis aureus; assembly: GCF_053574225.1. Classification (NCBI taxonomy): domain Eukaryota; kingdom Metazoa; phylum Chordata; class Mammalia; order Carnivora; family Canidae; genus Canis; species Canis aureus. The sequence goes on along the minus strand of NC_135642.1, from coordinate 17,202,856 downwards.
CACAGCTTTTCAATTTGTGATAGCTAGATGACCTCTGCTCATCTTATTTGACTTCCTGGCAAAAAGAATGAAGAAGGAGCAAAAGGCCTGTCCCTCCAAAGACTTTGCTGAGGACTAGGTTTCTTTTACTGAATAAAAAGGACAATGTTCCCCTATAGCTCATTTGCCAAAACTAAGTCATGTTCTCTGCCCTCCCTTCGCATCCACTTACATCAGTCTGAGGAAATAGATCTATGAGTCATTTAGACAAATCCTGATTTATTAGCCAGGGTAAGAGCCTAACCTCTTCAAAATCACAGATGGAGCACTGTATGCTCCAGGAAAAACTAAGAGTTCTTTAGCAGGCAAAAAAATATAGGTTGAGAAGTGGTATATCTTCCTACCTACCTTCTCTGCTTTGTATTTAGAATAACCCAAGGGCTGATGAGCAAATATCTTATATTCCAGCAAAGTAGTTAAATTACCATGCATGAGTTTCACCTATTCAATTTCCTTTTATAAGTAAGGCCTCTCAAACAAATTTCTAATGGTAATTTGTTATGTATTAAAACAAAATGACATTTGAGCAGGGCAATAGTGTAGAGGACAGCTAGCTGAGAGTGATATGGGCTCCCAGAGTGAGCCGAGAGGGTTGGAGGCAGACAAGTACAGGATGGAGAATTAATAGAATCAATATAGGTGAATTCCAGAGAAACTTCTTCCCTAATTCCGGAAAGGGAATAGGCAGCTATTAAACCCTATCAATATTGACTTACAATCTCTACAGGAAGAAAAAGCAATAGTTACATTGTGCAAAGTACTTAGAACTAGCACTGTTCCAGCAGAGTCACACAGGGATTTTCAAAAAAGCAAAATATGGCTATTGCTATAGCTGCCCAGTGTATATATACTGCGAGACCAATATCATTTTGCCGATAGTGAATCTCTTTCAGACTCTAATAGTTACCTGCTATAACTTTATATGCGAAGTCAATGAATTTCAGGATTTGAATTGTGAGCTTTCAGAAACTTCATATGTAATATTTTTCATTACATTAAGTTGTATGCAGAGAGATATGGAGGTTTTTATAATGCTGGGTAAGTGCAGTCTTGCTTTTTGATGGAGTTTCAACAATAGAACTAGTTTATTACACCCTCGAGCTACATCCCTATCTGATATGGTACAGTAATGAGATTTTTAATACTTATTAACCTCATGAATTTTGCAAACTGATAAAATTGAAAGAAGGAACATCTACTGCATCACTGAGACTTTATTCAATGATTCTGTGTCTAATATGTTAAGGATATTAAGTTACCTCCTTTTTAAAGCTTAGAGAATAATTCTGAGCTATTCCTCAATTTTTTCTTTTTGACAAATCCCTCTGACCATAATGTATTATTCTTTGCGTCCAACTTGGATAAAAGTTTTAAAACAAAGCTTGGTTTAAATTCAAGCTAGAAACAGACCTCCATTTTCCCATGACTAACAAATTCTTACGTGGTGCCAAAATGATGTTTTGAAAGAAGTGTATTTTGAAAAAATAAATATAAATAAATAGATACAAGAAAAGTACTGGGAAATGAACAAAGGGTAGTGGAAGGGGAGGTGGGCCGGGGGATGGCGTGACTAGATTACAGGCATTGAGGGGAGCACTTGACGGGATGAGCACTGGGTATTATACTATATGTTGGCAAATTGAACTCCAATAAAAGAATATACAAAAAAATTAAATAAATAAAATATTAACTTGATTTCCCTCCTGGTATCCCAATAAAATTTTCAAAATTAAGAGTATAAGACTCAGATTCAATAATGCCACCATTTAAATACTTACCATGTAGCAAGCCCATGTCAGGTGATTACAAAACCAAATACTTATAAGCCCTAAGACATAGGTATTTTTTACTTCTAAGCCTGTTTGGGTATCTACAAAATGGACACTTTAATTTTACCAATATCATAGGACACCAGATAATAAGTGAAAGAGCTAACAATTTGTACCTTCTCTAAAGGACTGGCTTTCCCAAACTTACTAGTCAGTCACTTTATACTCAGGTTATGGAGAACGATTATTCACTCTGTCTACTTCTTCCTATAGATTTGGAAATGGAATTCTTAAGTTTCAGATTTGTGGTCAGAAAACAAACAAGTATAAGTAATGGGAATGAATTTTAATGAATCTTTTCCTGGGAGAACTAGGAAAGGATTCACAGAGTGTGCCACATTTCAACAAGCCTTAAAACTGAGTAAATGACTACTAGAGGGTATGAAATATTCTCTGTACTCTCTAGGTTAAGCCTGGCTATGAGAACTATCTACACTTTTTGTTCTAGCAAGTTTGAATTATGTAGAACACTGCCGTCCAATAGAACTTTCAAATAATAATTGGTAATGGAAATCTTATCTATGTAGTCAAATATGGTAGCCACTAGCTACACATGAATATTGAAAATGGGAAACATGACTACGGTGATTGATGACTTTTTAATTTCATTTGATTTTAATTACTTTACATGTAAATAGCTATTTTGGGCTAATGGCTCCCATTGTTGGGCAGCACAGGTCTAGACTTTTAAAAAATATGGCCTTGAATCTTTAGACTAAAGGTAGAATAGATGGACTTTGAGTTTGAGTAGAAAGTAGAGTAGAAAGTAATAAGTTTGGAGGGAAAGACCTCAGCAAGAAGATTCTATACACTCACTAAGTATTCATAATGGTTACCACTCTTGAAGGTAGTAATGGCTAGTGAAAAATATTTAACATTATTGAGAGTCCTTTAGAAATCTTGTGAATTCTCATCTGCTGCCAGACTGCTTGCCCTCTCCACTGCTTTCTTTATCACAATTCTGGTCCTTTCTGGTTGCAATAGATTGGTTTGTTCCTGACTTGTAAATTTGGGGTGTGACTCCTTTTCCAAAGACAATGGAATTGAGGGTCCTCACAGTGAGTGGAAAGAAAGTTGATAGCACCTGATGAAGTTGGCCCAGAAATCAGGTGGAAAGTATACATTCATTATTTTCCCACAAGGACTCAGTTAATGAGCACCACAGTTTTTCCGGCAGCTTGAAGCACCAGTCTCCCCAATCTGCTGGTTTTCTTGGGGCTTATTTTTCTGCAGCATTCTACTCCTCCCTTCATGGACTGACACTTGCTCAGTGTTCTATCATTTAGAGTACCTATCACACATTGAGCTAATGAAAAGCTATGAGTAGTGAAAAAAATATTTTTATAAAAAGCTGAAAGAGCGCAGCCTTCAGCCCAGTGCCTGATCCTAGAGACCTGGGATCGAGTCCCACGTCGGGCTTCCTGCATGGGGCCTGCTTCTCCCTCTGCCTGTGTCTGTCTGTCTGTCTGTCTCTCTCTCTCTCTCGCTCTTTCTCATGAATAAATAAATAAAATCTAAAAAAAAAAAAAAGCTGAAAGAAAGGAACCAGGATTCTCTACCCCAGCTTTGGCATAACTGCCTTGTACATAAGCACTCAAGGATGATTATTGGAGACTTGCCCTCTCTTACGCCATCCTTTGAGCAAACCTTCTACTACCAATTCCTCCTCTGTTACTAGATCAGCAACCTTTGGCTATAAAGGTGACTGCCCTTCCCAGCGGCTTTGTCAACTCCAATATCAATTTCCTAAAAACTTCCTGACCACTAATGATTCATTTTAAAGAAGGAGACAGGTTACTTTTGTTTTACATTCCCTTGTAGATTCAGCATGACTGCACAGGGTTAGAGATTAATGGGTGGAATATTCATTTCCTGTAGCAGATATTCATAAACATAAACTCTCATAGGATACATGGGGCTTTTCAGAGAGCTGTTTAGAATACTTTGTGGTAACTAGTTTACACTGAAGCTATGCTATTGAGGATAAATAAAATATTTGCAGCTCCATTGAAATCTACAATCTTTAGAGGGTGATACATAAACTTACAGTGGATTTTTTTTTAAAAAAATGAGTTTGGCTTAATTGTGAATAATGGCTTGGTTGCAATGTAATTTGGGGTAAGGGGGAAAGAGACTACAGTTTAGAACCAGACCTATAATGAAATATATTCGTACCCTTATTCTCTTCAAACATCAAAACAGGCAGTCAGGAAAAAAAATGCAGAAGCCCTGAGGGAGATAATGGGATTTCTCTTAATTTGATTTGCTGTGGAGAATACTGGCCTATTTAATACATCCATGTGGAGTTGCTGTTTATATTTTGGTTTCTAATTAGCATAGTCATTCTGAAGCCTCTAGCTGACTTCCCCTTCCATATAAATCTAATTTGGCCTTGAGGAGGGTTATTAGAGCAGCACAAGGAGCACAAACAAAGGGAAATGTCTGCCAAACAGCAGGCAGGCTTAATGCATCTGGGGCATGCGCTGAGGCCAGCAGCCAGGCTGGTCTGTGGTGCTATGGATAGCAGGAGGAATGGTGCCTGCACAAGCAATCCATCACCAGTGTCCCTCCTATCCTCCCCAAGCCCAGCCTGCCCCAGCCTGTGTTGCCTGACTGAGGCAATTTCATAATAAAAAAGGGATGATATTGAGGGACTGTGAGAGCTATAAAGAAAAGATTTAAAATTGATTTTGAAAGTTTCTAAACTAGGCCATAGAATGGATAGTCTGTTTTGAAGTAAATGCTTAGTCTCCCTCCTAAAACTCCTTGTAAACAGTGACATTTCAATTTTCCCTGGCTTTGGGGAGCTTGATTTTTTTTTTACAGCTCTACAACTCAGTCTTTGAGAAGCACCTTCTAGCAGTAATAATAAAGTATACTGAGTGAGAATATGGACAACATTGATAAAGAGGCACTAATCCTTATTCTGTGTGAAAAATAGTCTGAAGGGAGATTCTATCCCAAAGGGTAAGAAAGAAGAATGCTAAACATGACTAGCAGTAACCTATTTTTCATCAAGCAATTGGAGCTCAAGTGCATTTTGACTAAAATGTTGTTTGTGGGAAAGAGCAAGGGATGTAAACTCTTTGTAAAGGGCACTGAGGTACTAACTTACAATCTTGTGATAACTTTAAAGAAGAGAGATAACAAGGTTCTTTTGAGGAGATTTAGAGGGGTTACTAACATTGATCTGGTGGGTCCTTTACGGGATCTACATTTGTAGTTCACAATTTGTCTTAACGGATTTCTGCATCCTTTATAAAGTCGGTAGAAGCAGCTTTCAAGGGCTCAGTGAGCCCTGTTCATAAAAGTCTGTGGGAACACTGATGAGCATAACTTACTGCAAAACTTTCCCCTACTGTGAGGAGCAGAATGCTAATGATGTGAATCTGTTCTTTTCCAGAACAGTGAGAATTACAGCTCCCCCTAGAACACATTAAAAAGTCTCTAGGATTAAACTTTCTAAAATGCACTTCTGTCACATTCTGCATATTCTATTTAAATACATGTCTATCAACAATTTATTGTATACAGGCAGTGTTAAGAGTTGCAGATACTGGAGTTTCATACATTCATAAGAAGAAGGAGAAATCACATAGAAAAGTAGATACCAGATAACAAGTAGACAGATATTAGATATTTAAAAACTAAAAGATTTTTCACTCAAAGAAATTTTTTAGTGTAAAAAGGGTAGGAGGATGGTTTCTGAAAAAGAGATAAATGAAAGTATCTTTCTTAGATATTTTAATTTTTTAATTTTTTTCATTTTAAAAATATTCATTTATTTATTTATTTGAAGGGGGTGGAGGGAATGAAGGAAGGGGCAGAGGGAGAGGGAGAGAGAGAATCCTAAGCAGAATCCCTGCTCAGCATGGAGCTCAATATGGGTTACATCCCACAACCCTGAGATCATGACCTAAACTGAAATCAAGTGTCAGATGCTTAACTGGCCGAGCCACCCAGGCATCCCCTTGCTAGATATTTTAAATGGGGGTAGACATAGATTTCATGTGGAAGAAAAGAGGAACATACCTGAGACCCTTTGTCTAAAGCAACAGTGGTCATATGAACTAAGGAATTTGATCAGAATTTAAAAACCTCCTCTTATTTTGCTTATTCTTTCTACCCTACCCTGATCCAGAAACAGTTTGATTAAACTCACTGCCCATGAGATGAGGAAAGTTGCCTCATGGCTCTCGGCATCTGTTTCTTCATCTGTCAAAAATTGATTCGAATCAATCTCAAAAGGGGAAGGCCATCTTCTGGGGATTTTTCTTTTTCTATATGATCTCTGTTATGAGCTGCAATGTCTCAGGGGTCAGTCCTAGGCTCTCATCTGTGTGCTTCTCATACATTTCCTTAGAAGATCTTTTCTATAAGTTCAAATACCATCTACAGGCTGCATGCTAAGTTTTGAGATGCCTATAAATATGAAGAGAAATGTCAACCAGATGATTAAATAAATAGGTCTGGCTGCCAGAAGAGTTTTGGTGTTAGACAATATGTCTAAAGTAGAAGTCATGATCTGCTCTACAGCCTGAGGGTCAATACCCAGAAATCTACTCTATCTCCAGATTCCTGGGTTCAGTAAGAGATATCACTAGCCCCTGCTCCCTTGATAGTTTCTCCAAATGTCTTAAGCATTGACTTAAACATTGCTGATGGTCCCTGTCTCTCCATTCCCTTGCCCACCTTATCATCTTCTATCCTGATTACTATAGTGGGCTGCTCCAAACTTGTCATTTCTCAACTGTTCTCCACACAGAATAGTCTTTGTAGTATGTACATGTATCATTATTCCTTCATTTAAAGCTTTCAGAGGCAACCTGTTTTTCTTGGGGGATTTAGGCCCATTCCTAATTTGCCCTTTGTAACCCATCTGGTTCTGCCTACCCCTCCTTCTCCTTCACCATTTTCCCTAACCTCAGTGCTCTCACTTCACAGTGGCCTCCTTTCAACTCCTTCAACAAGTGGAGTTTCTTTCCTTACTGTACAATTGCCCGTGTAGGATCTTCTCAATCACCCCTTTTCATCATAAAACAAAGCAAGTGAAAGCTCGTCAGATGGCACAAGGTTCTATAGAAAGAAAAAAGATGGAGTGAGAGGCAGGGAATAACTGAGGGAAAGGAGGGTGTTGTAACTTTATACTGGATGATCAAGAAAGATCTTGCTAAAAAGGTCACAACTGACAGAGAGATGAAATGCATGAGTCAGCTGACCAGCTATCCTGGTAAGAACATTCCAGGCAGAGGGAACAGCAAGAATAAAGACTCTTAGTGGGCATCAAAGTTCAGCAAGGAGGCCAGAGTGGCAAAAGCACAGTGGGTGAGACAGAGGACAAAAGATGACAAGGTCAGAAAGGTGGCTTATTGACCACTCTAAGTGTTTCAGATTTTATTCCAGTCTGGGAAGTCAATGGAGTTTTTGGAAAGATGACTATGATGTGACTCATATTCTTAAAAAATGACTCTGGTTGTTGTGATAAGAATAGACTATAAGAAGACAAGCATGTAAGCAAGAGATCAGTTAGGAAGATATTGAAACAGACCAGGTGCTGAGATGATGGTGCTGGAATAACCATCAGGGTATTCAACAAGCAATGCAGGTAATGAAATCGTTGCATTAAAGGTACAATTTGAAGGGAGGGCTCACAGGCTTTACTGATGGACTGGATGAGGGCTGTGACCTTCCTACTCATTCTCCAGAAAAATATCTGCGTCAATTTCTCAAATGCCTTTCTGCTATCTTTCTGCCTTTCTATCTTTCTGACTATCCACCAAATAGCTCAGGTTTTTCCACTTATATATAACCCCAACTTATACTTATCTTTGTAGCACTTGTCACTCCTGTAATTAAATAGGAATTATTCTAATGTTAGACTTATTCCCCATGTTAGGTCATATATTTATAGGGAAGGCCAGTGTCTATCCTACTCTATTCTGAACACAGAGGCATCTCTGACTCTCATCAGATATTTTTGATCACATTTACTTGGCTACACTATATTGAAGCACACCTGGCCAAGTTATATATAAGTACATCTTTCATAATGACTTTGTTATACAGCTATTAAAACATAACTGAAGACTTTTAACTCTGATAAGAGTCATGAAAATTATAGAAGAGCTGCTTCCTTATTGGCAGCTCTCAGAGTGTGAATAATAGTGTAATGCATGATTTTGAGACAATCTGGAGTAATCAGACCTTTCAAACATTGAGCCAATATGTATATGCATCAAGCTGTATCCACATTCGTTATAACCCATTAGAATTCATTATATAAGCACTTAAAATTATGTATTCATATTATTAAGATACTAAAGGTTTCTAACATGAAGATTTCAGAGGATCAGTTAATTAAGCATCAGACCTTCTGGTTTAACCAAATAAATCCAACAGGAACTCTACATCATCTGCAGCCTATAGTGCTGAAATCTAGCTACTGCTATGACATATATAATGGCACTTTCATATAAGGTCACAAAAAATCTATTTTAGATGTTGTATTATTTTCCTAGGGCTGCTGCCACAAACTTAAAGCAAGAGGAACTAACTCTTGCCATTGTGGAGGCCAGAAGTCTGGTATGAAGGTGTTGGCAAGGCCATGCTCCATCCAAAGCCTATAAGGGAGGCTGCTTTCTTGCCTGGTCCAGCTTCTGGGAGTATCAGGAATTCCTTGACTTGTGCCAACATAACTCTTATCTCTGCCTTTGTCTTCGCATGGCTGTCTTCCTTCTGTGGTTGTGTCTAAACTTCCTTCTTCTTATCAGGGCACCAGTCATATTGGATTAAGGGCCCACCTTACTCTAGTATGACTCTCCTCTTAACTAATTATATCTGCAATGATTCTACTCCCAAATAAGATCACATCCATAGGTACATGGGGTTAGAAATTGAACATGTCTTTTGGAGGGACATAATTCAACCCATAACAGATGTGGCTAAAGTAGAGCTAGGGGGAGTTATTTCCAGCATAAAGAGAAATGGGCTAAGCTGATCTGAGGGTTAGCTAACTGTAGGTAGAAGTAGGTTACTTTAACAAGTAACAAATCTTGTTTCTTATTCCTCATTCTTTACAATCAGAGTGTTAGAAGAGATGACCTCTGTCCACTCAGATATTTCAGATCAGATGAGGATAAGACTTAATTAAATATTGAGACTGTTCAATCATAGAATCAATCATATGCTGAACCTTCCTGGTCCTGCCAGTACTTTCTTCAAGGTTTAACAAACCATTTTTATTCTTTAAATGCCATTCTAAGGGGTAAGACTTGATATTTGACTTTCACTTCCTAGTTGTATCACATCAGTGTCAGAGGTTCAAACTTGTACCAGGTTACAAATAATGTCTTCTACACTTAATAAATCATAGCCATAGCACAGCGAGTATTTCAAAACACTCTTTCAGAACTGTTCCACTCCTCAAAACTGGACTTTACCAATAGACTCTTCACACCACAAAACTTTAGTATTCTATTGTATGACTTGTAGTTTACTCTATCATTATGTTTTGTCAAATTGACCCTAGTTTAACTTAAGACCATAAATATCGATGTCTTTCAGTAACTCCTGCAATGTTCTACTAAGAAACAAATCAAATTGCCCTATCACAGTTTGAAGAGAAGATGTTGTACTGAGCCCCAAGAAAATAACAATCAGACAAAAGATAGCTTTAGAAAATGATCTTGGAAAATATCATTATTGGTCTAGACTATAGATGGACTTACATCCCTCTTTTTTTATAATAAGAAGGGCATGGTGAAAGTTAAAATCAAATAGACTAATATGATACCTGAAGATGGTCTGTAAAGGCAGTGTGATGTACTGGCTAATTCTTCTAGTACATTCTAATATGCCAGTCAATGTTCTCTTAGGTATTACTAACATGGGCTCTGCTCCTTTACTGGGTATTAATTTGAACCAAGATAATCCTGGAAAACTGCCATCATTTAAATTCATAATTTTTTATTATCTCTGGGTATTCTGATCTTTAATATCTGGAGAGTATATTATAATCTAAAAATACATGAACATAATACTCTCTATTGCTGTTCATGAAATACGTGTGAGTCAAAAAACTTCAGGATTGGAAGAATTAGGTGATTTGCACAAGGTTGATTAGCCTGAACAAAAGCTTGAGCCTGGGGTGCCTGGGTGGCTCAGTTGGTTAAGTGTCTGCCCTCAGGTCAGGTCATGATCCCAGGGTAGTAGGGTTGAACCCCCCCCCCCCCCCCCCCCCGCCATCAAGCTACCTGCTCAGCAGACAACCTGTTTCTCCTTCTCCCTGCAGCTCCCCCTGCCTGTGCTCTATGTCAAATGAATAAATAAAATCTTAAAAAAAAAAAAAAAAAAAAAAAAAAAACCTTGAGCCTTTAACTCTACATCCCAGGGTCTAAACACAAATAAATTAATATGTGTATATGTGTATGTCTATTTATATGTATGGACACATACACATATACATCCCCATTCAATTCTCAAAACTCTGTACCACTTTAAGGACTCTATGAAATTCCATAGAATGGATATAATGTGTTTTATTTAACTGTTGTCTTGTTGGTAGGCACTTGAGTTAATTCACTTTTTGTCCTACTTACAAAGCTATTATTAGTTACCCATTTATGTACATATACAGGTACTTCTTTAGAACTAATTCCTAGGAATAGAATTGCTGCTGAAATAGATTGTATATTTTTTATTTTGAAAGATAAGCAAAATTTACTAATATTATTTAGGATTACTAATGTTATTTAAGATTTCCATCTCTCTCATCAAAAGTGAAATTGGCCTACAGTTTTATTTTATGTGCTCATCTTGTCCTGTTAGGTAAAATGATTATGCTAGACCCATTAAATGAATTGAGAAGCTTTGCATTTTACTCTATGGTCCAGAACCATTTAAATAACAGGGAAAACCCTGTTCCTTGAAGTAACTTTAAAACTGGTTAGTGAAACCATGTAGGGCTCATGCTTTTTTTTTAGAGGTAGATCTTAAAAAAAAAAAAATAGAGGTAGATCTTTACCAATAATGTCAGTAGTTATTACAGATTCTAATTGGCAATGAGATTCAGGAGACAAAATAGCTTTAGTCTAATGATGTGTTTATTTAACTCTATTGAAGGATACACCTCAGGAAATGCAGCACTTGTACCTCATTCAGAGGACCAAGAGCTACCCAGGCTTATAGTTCCTTTTCCTCTCACACATTTGAGGTGTGTATGATTGCCCTGAATGAAAGCCAACGTATGGGGCACCTTAATGTATAAAAGTTACACCTTCTATTTCCAACAGTATTTTATGCCATTTCAGTCATATAGGACCAAGGCCTGGATGCAAGCTTACATTTCCACCAGTCCAGAGTAGTTGCCCAAATTGGGATATTCATGGTGCAAGCATAACCATGTAGTCCATATTGACCTTAACTTTATAGTTTCCAAAGAGAACTCAGCTGTCAGGCAGGCTTGGACCAGGTGTGATGCTAACCAATACTCACAGTAGTGGTCCTGGCAGGGACTTTTAATCTTTTCTCAAGTCAGTTTTAAAGAATTTTATATTATTCTTATGCATTCCATCCATATTTTCAAATTCATTGGTAAACAGTTGGTTTTGCCAGAGGAATGTGTCTTTACTGATATTTTCTTTCTTTGTTTTCTTTTTCTTTTTTCTTTTTCTTCTGACCATGGTCATAGACTTTCTGTTCATTGCAAAACCTGATTTGTGTAATATTTATGTTTTTTAATGTTTAAAAACAATATTACATGAACCAAAATTCATCTGTACTAATATTTTATAAGAAGCAGCTTTCATGGTTTTATTGATCATATATTTGTTTCCTCTATCTCTTCAACCTCAGAAATGTCTTTTGTCTTTAGCATTTCTCACATTTACTTTCTTTGGGTTAATTTTTTCCCTAGATGGAGTTAAATGTTTGATTTATTTTCTATCTGTTTTGTTTTCTTATAAAAAAAATTATGATTTTATACAATTTTCTTCTTAGTACTGCTTCAACTGCATCCTTAAAAGCATGTTTTTTATTTTGTTAATTTCTGAATGGTCTTAAGAAAAAAGCAAATTAGACTAACTGGAAGGGCAATTGATTTCCAGGATTGTTTTTTGCTACTTTGTTAACTACTAATTTACTGCAATGGACATAGAATGTGATGCTGTAATTTCTCCTTTTGGGAGGTTTTAGGGGGATTGTTGACTTTCCTTAGTCAAATATGCCAAGGTAGTTAGTTGCTCATATCATTTATATTCTTATTTTTGGTCTACTTTGACCTTCTATTTTCCAAGAGAAATACGTTAATATTACAGTATGATTGGTTTTGTCAATTTTTCATTTCTAAAAGTTTTGGCTTTGTTTATTTTGGCATGTTCCCCATACACATTTTTGACAAGTTGGTAAGATATATTTCTCATCATATCAAATTTACCTCTCAGCCTCCTTTAATATTTATATCCTTGTGATAGTATTAATATTGAATGAAATAAAATATTTACTTAGTTTTTATTTGTTTGATACATTTTTTTTGCATCCTTTTACTTTGATTTCTGTCATTTTATTTAAAGGGCCCTACTTAAATTATTTTTTCTTCCTTAGATTTAAATCTATTATTTTAGGAATCCTTTTGTAATGATTGTATTAACCTTTACAACCATATTATCCACAAATACTTAAAAAATAAGTTTTTTTTTTTTTCCTCCCTCAGTACTGTTCCTGGAAATTGAGAGATAAAAATGTACTTATAGATCCTTCAGAATCGAGATGCATGCAGGTAAACTAAGTCATATTTCTGAAATGACCTACATCGTCTTCATACTTAAATAATTTGAATATAAAATTATAGACTTAATCACTTTCTCTTGGCAAATTCCTTAGAATTCCATTTTTTAGTGTCTTTTGATTGCCTCCAAGGTAATAATCAATAAATGTCAGCCTGCATCCTCTAGAAAGCAGAGCCAGTCAGAGATTAATCTTTAACAGATGACATCTTATGGAAGGTGAAAGGCCAGGGCAATAAAAAATGAGGAAAAGAAGAGAAATGAGGTAAGCAAAGACTCAGCCTGATAGGTTACTGTGCAGGCCACCACCTTACACAGGGTGCCATGGAGAATTACCAGCTGTCTTAACAGACATGATCCAAATTTCTCTGAAAAGTATGTGTGGAGAAAATGTATTTTTGAAGCCTTTTCACAAGGTTCTATTTACTCAGTTCTCTGCTTCCTCGAGGTATAGATCTATCCTATAAGGGAGCTAGCCCTGTCACTCTTCCAGGCATCACCCTGCCCCTATGCAGCCTTTGAGGAGGTAAATTCTCAGGTTCCATGGTGTGGCATTTGGAGACATTTCTGCCTCCAAATCCAGAAACATAGGAAAGGCAAAGAGAAAAAGGTGGCTGGCTCTATAATATCCCAATTTTTCTTAATTTACATCCAAAATAAACTGTGTCCCTTCTTTGCTGGAACATCTCCAGATTCACCGTATGATATTTTTAAAGAGACTAAATTGTACAACTTGATAAGAAGTCTAATTTCATTGAACAGATCCCAAAGTCACTATTTTAGATCCCAGGGTTAGTATTTTTATGATTACCAATTTTGTTTACTCACATTCAGCCTAGAGTAAGCACAACCTCAGGAGTATTTATTATGGCTTTGAAGTAGTCTCCATTCTGTATTCATGGTAATAGTTTTAAGGTTCTAAGTTACCAAAAGACATGTGGCCATACTGAATTCCATAACATAGGTACAGAAAATTTAAAAACTTGTCAAAGAAATATTTGTGCTTTTGATCCTAGAGTACCTATGACTTTTCCTGAGTTTCCCAGAAGCAGACCCCTAGAGAAGAATTATGTGCACAGTAAGAAAGTAGGGAAGCAGGTTAGGGTATAAGGAAGAAGCCAAGTCAGGGAACACAGATGACTGCAGAGACTATAAAAGCCTAAATCTCTTGCTTCAAGTTAGAATAAACACTAAGGAACAACTGATGAAGTAGAGCCCTTGAGGGAAATGACAGAGTAAACCCCCAGGTCTTTCTGACGTCCTATGTCCTCATTCTGAGCACTAGCAGATGGCAATTCTCTGAATGAGAGCTACAGGTACAGGCTGCAAGAAACAAGAGCATAAAGCCAGGGGAGGGACTCACAGAAACTGCACAGGTAATCCAAAGGGACATGCATGGAGCTCTTCTAGTTTCCACTACAGACAGCTTCCTTGCTTTGGAAGGTTACAAGATATTTACCTCTTAAAATGTACATGTACATCCTGCTAAGCTAAATCCACTTAGCAGGATTCCAGACTTATCCCAGAGCGTAAAAGTGGACCTGGAATATTTAGAGATTATAGTCTGGGCAATGGACATTGATCAACATCTCTAGCTGGTGATATTCAATCAACAGACCTAGGAAATAAATATTTTTTAAGACACAAAAATCTTATTTCCAATTCAAGTACTTGTGAGACATACCGCAAGCTCCAAAATAGCAAAGTCCATCTAGTCCTAGATTCCCATATTAAAGTCCACCTCATTCTCTCCATGAATCTGCTTTCCCACTGCCTCTTTTTGAAGCCCTCAAATAAAAAAGGACGAATTAACCAACTCTCTCCTCACAAGCCAATAAAACTTGTGTCCCAAAGATCTGGGTTCTCATATAGTTAAAGGTTTTCCATACCTCAGAGTTGATCCACCCTCACAAAGGTGACTGATATAAATCTAGCCTGGTCTCATCATCCTGAGGTGAAATTCACAGATGGACTAGGACCTCCAAAGATGATGAACTCTGCTTGGCCAATATTCAAGACTTATGGCTGGGCTTAAATGTACAACAGTCACAAAATCTGGGTCAAGGATAAAAGCTAATTCAACCATTCATAGCTATAACCCCTAGATTTTCCTCAGGATAGAGTTTAATGCTAAGAGAGCCATGTGTTACCTCTGTGTATATTCACTACCATACAATTTCATCCAATAAAGGCTGGCTTTGGGACAAAAGGATCTCAACCTATCCTGTAGTTATATTTGGTACAAAGCTGGATTTTCTTACTACCTCAGTACTGGTTGAAACCTTGAGACTATCACAGATGGGCCACAGAGGTGTAAAGAAGCTTTGAAAGTTGAAGCAGAAAAGAGTTTTATATGTAAAAGTATTTGAAAGTGAGTGACATGAGAAATATATCAGTTCCATTCCAAAGAAATGAGAAGTAATCTATTACCCTTAGCCAGGTAAAGGGGAACTATCCATAGCGGAAGAAAAATTATTCCACAGTCCCACCAACTTCCCTGGGATCAGCAGACTCACTCTGAATGAGCTGGTACCTTGTAAAAGATCATGATACTAAAGACATCTGGAGTCCCAGCCCTTTAAGTTGGGTAGAAAAGTTATGTGTGAACTTAATATCAGCTTCCCAGGGAATTCAACCTTCAACAAAGATTAGTAGGGAGCACAACTATTAGTAAGTGCTCTTTGGATCAATACCTGCAAAGAACAAAACAAAAACCCAGTTGTGGCAGAGGTGGAAATCAACCAATGATCATATCACAAGAACAGAAAGTCTCAGCTGAAACTGTATGGCTTTCTAAATTTGGCATATTTCAAAACTTCCCTGAATTGGAAAGAGATTCAAGTCTTTATACCTCCACATCATTCAGCCATTGGATATAGTCCGTGCCAGGAAGAGGGGATGACCTTCAGGAAGTTATCTTCAGCTGAAGTAATCTTGATGGGGGCTGACAGCAGAGGACTACTACACAACATTCCCAGCAGCTAAGTAATACATCTTTCGTTCCTGTAGGGAATATGGATGGTACACCATAGTATCTACTACCTAAATCTTACTAGCTGGTACCATGACCATAGCTTGTCTCCAAGACAAATAGCTTCTGTCTATGGGAATAACTTAAATGATGTAAACAAGCCAGATTAATCAACTTCATGGAAAGATCAGCTTTTTATGGTTGATTTGGGTGACATCCCCCATTCTACACCATGCTTAGCCCTTTCAGCCTGAGTCCCAACTTGTCAAATCCTTCCCTTAAATAAGTAAATGTAAATTGTCTTTATAACCAGACAGAAAAGTTGTAGTGCTCATCTAGCTCATGTTTGCTCCAACTTTCTTCCTGCTACCTCTTATTTCCTGTTCCTTCCTTTCCTCAAATTCGCCTCTAGGACCTTCTCCGTGTGTAAAAAAGAAAATTCAGTAAACCTAGAAAACTGATAGGGAGTAAACATAATTCTCAAAGTAGTCTAGTATATCATTCAATAACAGGATTGTTATTTCAACCTACTATCTAATAAAGTTTCAACCGTGAGAAGTTAGCAGAATCAGGTAGACTGGAAGAATGCTAAACTCTATTTAATTTTATTAGTGGGGTAACAATTGATGAAACTTATAGAATTAATGAGAGAGATCCTCAGCACCTTCCTCCAAGCTTGATGCCATCATTAGATTCACATGTATACAGCTTGCCCTCATGTCCCCCTGGGCTCATGGTAAACTGTAGTAATTATTTGCGGACATCCTAAGAGAATGATTTCCAGAATCTGGCTGAATCATCAGATATGGCACAGTCCAGAGCAACATCTGATGGAAGAGCAGAATAAATACTGATCTTTTCTAATTTCAATCAGGTGTTCTTAAGGCATCGCAAGAACAGAAACCTCCATGGACAGAAGAGCAGAAGCCCAAAGAATTCAAAACTTTTAGGGCTTTTTATACAAGCTATAAAAGTGGGCCTTATAGCAATGTCTTGGTTGCCATGAATTACAAAATTCCTATTTTTCTCTATCTAGCATTTGGAAGCATAATTACCAGGTTTTAAACTGTTCTCTCACTATGAGGAAAAGGGAGTTAGTTCAAACTCTCATGAGATGGAAGGTGTAATCCTAGCATAACAAGAGTGATAAGAGCCAGAGAAGGAAGGAAAGCATAAAAAAAGCAGAGATATTACCAAACTCACAGCAATTCCAAAATAAAGTATAGCCAGTTGTTGGATCCCATGATAATTCTCCCAGACAGAACACATGAATCAAACTACCCTACCTCAGAATGAGATTATGTTTGAGAAACTCAAAACAAACAAACAAAAAAAGGCAATTGATAAATACCACCCTTTCCCTTCCTCCAGTGAAGTGGGTCCCATGGTATGATAACTATACCATCATTCCATGTTGCTCCCTAGCCATTCTAGAAAGGCACTGTAGAAGACATATTTCACACCCTACCAGCATTGTGCTGCCATGGAGTCCAGAAATAAGTGTGAGGAGTCATATAGTCTCTATGGATCTGGTTGAACTGGATCTAGATGCTTAAACCACTGTAGCTCTCACTAAGGAGGTATGATGGAAACTGTGCCAAATCCTGGTCCCATTATGAGATAGCTGGTGGCATCAGGAAATGAAAGAACAGGGGCACCTGGGGGCTTAGTTGGTTAAGCATCTGCCTTTGGCTCGGGTCATGATCCCAGGGTCCTGGGGTCAGGTTCCTCATTGGACTCCCTGATCAGCAGGGAGTCTGCTCCCTCTCCCTCTGCCATGCCCCCTGGTCATTCTCTCTCTCTCTCTCTAATAAATAAATAAAATATAAAAAAAAAAAGAAATAAAAGAACAGAAATCAGTTCTAAGCACAATCATTCCTAGCCTTCTATTGAGCAAACAACCAGGGCCTGGAACGTAGGTGTAACACACAAAATATGTATATATGTATATTGGAAGTTAGTTAATACAGCCACAAATTTAGAAATTGGTGCATAAATCTTTCTCAAAATATGAGATACACAACTGCTCCCATCAGTAGCAGACACCAGCTACATGGAGCTCCAGCAGACTATAAAATCTCTCTTCCTACGTGTTAGGCCTGAAGTGAAGTAGCTGCCACCCGTCTGGGGGGCCATGCCTAAGCTGAAAGAGCAACTACCCCTCCACCCAATTCTGCCACTTTAGCCCTCCACGTTTGAAAGGTGATCTTAAGTATCATCATATTAATAAATACCTTTCACAAAAACTGTAAAATAAGTGACAGAATCTGATTATGTAATCAAAACTTCTACCAACACAGAGGCCTTAACAATATTTAAAACAATCACTGGTGCTGCAAAGGGGAGGGTGCCCTAATCAGGGAGCAGGGGAAAAAGGAAGAGAGAGATAGGGCACAGGGCATTGCACAAGGAAAAAACACTTCCCCAAAACTATTGATGGGAAAAACAAGAGGGGCTGTTAATTGCAAGTTTTTATAAGAGGTAGAGCAAAGAGTTTGAAGTTTTAGAAGTCTGCCTGGGACTACCAGAGTGGAGTCTGGTGGGTGAAGAAGTGCTCCTGTGGAGAAGGAGGGCAGAGGGCTGGGAGTAGACAGCATGGTCTGAGGATCCCCTGCATTGCACTGGGAGAGATAGTTCCCCTTCTTGGAATGCATTTGGGAAAGGTGGCGTGGCTTCTCCAAGGACAAAAGAACCAGCCTGGCCCATTGAGCTGCCCTGTTCATTAGCATAGGAGTGAGACAGCTGCTGAGGGCAGCTATCCTGGATGCTGGCTTTTTGCTGCACTTTATCATAAACCTCCAGCCCCTGTGTGTTCATGAGACTGCCCTTCTGGGACAAACTGGCCCCAGCCAGTGTGGCAAGACCCTCCCACAAAGGACCAGCGTGGGTCTATGCTGCACCAGGTCCCTAAAATTTGAACTTTTAAAACTCAGCTAGCACACCTGAGATAAAACACAGGAGCACTGCAGGGGAGGCCTGGGACAAATGAGGGGAGATTGTTCGCTCTTCTATGAGGGCTTCCTAAACAGTGGCAGGCATGAACTCTTCCCCTCTAGGGATGAGAGAGCCAGATGACACCATTTTTACCCCTGCCCATCAGCATGGAGGGACTTCACTGAGCAGCAGAGCCCACAGTGGAGGCCTGAGTCACTTAGACCAAGCCCCACACTCCTTGCATTCTGCAGGTAATTTTTTAATAGAGTAAGTATGCCTGAGAGTCAGATCAGCAGTGGGCCCCTACCACAGAAGACCAGCACAAATCTAGTGATCATAGAGTGCTACAAAACTTCAGCTTTAGGGAAAATCAGACCTCTTTTAATAAGCAGACCAGATATAATATACCAGAATTTAAAATAATAATCACAAGAATACTAGTTGGGATTGAGAAAAGCATAGAAAACAATAGGGAATCCCTTACTGCAAAGATAAAAGATGTAAAAACTAGTCAGGCCAAAATAAAAAATTGCTATCACCAAGATGCAAAACCAACTGGATGTAATGACCACAGAGATGAAAAAGCAGAGGAATGAATAAGTAACATAGAAGGTAGAATTATGGAAATTGACGAGCTAAAGAGAAGAGGAAAAGAAAAGTATTAGATCATGAATGTAGACTTAGGGAACTCAAGGACTCAATAAAGCATAATAACTTTCATATCATAAGATATCAGAAGAAGAAGAGAGGGCAGCCTGGGTGGCTCAGTGGTTTAGCACCACCTTCAGCCCAGGGCATGACCCTGGAGACTCGGGATCCAGTCCTACATCAGGTTCCCTGCATGGAGCCTGCTTCTCCCTCTGCCTGTGTCTCTGCCTCTCTCTCTCTCTGTGTCTCTCATGAATAAATAAATAAAAATATTTAAAACAGAAGAAGAATGGGGGGAAAAGGTTTATTTGAGCAAATTATACCTGAAAACTCCCCTAATTGGGAGAAAGACATCCGAATCCGGGAGGCACAGAAAACTTCCATCAAAATCAACAAAAGCAGACCAACACCAACACTTATCATAGCAAAACTTGCAAAATAGAGAGATAGGGAAGGAATACTGAAAGCAGCAAGGGAAAAGAAATTCCTAACCTACAAGGAAAAACAAATAAGGCTAGCAGATCTCTCCACAGAAGCTTGGCAGGCCAGAAGAGAGTAGCACTCAATGCGCTGAATATATGCAGCCAAGAATACTTTATCCAGCAAGACTATCATTGAGAATTGAGGGAGAGATAAAGAATTTCCCAGGTAAACAAAAACTAAAGGAGTTTGTACCACTAAACCAGCCCTGCAAGACATATTAATGGGGACTTTGATTGTGAAAGAAAGACCAAAAGCAACAATGACTAGAAAGGAAGAGAGAAAATCTCCAGAAACAATTACTTCACAGGTAATGCAATGACACTAAATTCATATCTATCATTAACCACTGTGAATGTAAATGGACTAAATGCTCCAATCAAAAGACATAGGGTATCAGAATTGATTTTTAAAAAAGACGCATGGATATGCTGCCTACAAGAGCTCATTTTATACCCAAAGACACATTCAGGATGAAAGCAAGGGGATGGGGAAATATATACCATGCTAAAGGATGTCAAAAGAAAGCTGGAGTAGTCATCCTTATATCAGACAAACTAGATTTTAAACCAAAGACAGTAACAAGAGACGAAGAAGGGCATCATATAATAATAAAGGGTTCTATCCAACAAGAAGATCTAACAATTGTAAATATTTATGCCCCCAAATTAGGAACAGCCAAATACATAAATCAAGTAATAACAAACATAAAGAAACTCATCGGTAACAATACAATAATAGTAGGGGGATTTTAGTACCCTACTCCCAGCAATGGACAGATGATCTAAGCAGAAAATCAACAAGGAAACAGTGGCTTTGAATGTCGTACTGTACCAGATGGATTTCACAGATATATTCAAAACATTTTATCCTAAAGCAGCAGGATACACATTCTTTTCAAGTGCGCATGGAACATTCTCAGGATAGGTCACATACAAGGTCACAAGTCAGGCCTCAACAAGCACAAAAAGATTGAGATCACATCATGTATATTTTCTGACCACAATGCTTTGAAGCTTGAAAGACCACAAATACAAGATGGTTAAAGAACATCCTACTAAGGAATGAATGCGTTAACCAGGAAATTTAAAAATGAAAAAATACAGGGAAGCAAATGAAAATAAAAACACAACAGTCCAAGACCTTTGGGATGCCTCAAAAGTGGTCATAAGAGGGAAATATATAACAATATGGGCCAACCTCAAGAAGCAAGGAAAGTCTCAAATATACAATCTAACCTGAGACCTAAAGGAGCTGGGAAAGGAGAGCAAATAAAATCTAAGGCTGACAACAGAAGAAAAATCATACAGATTAGAGCAGAAATCAATGATACAGAACTAACAACTATAAAAAAAGAAAACAGTAAAAGAGATCAATGAACGCAGGAGCTGACTCTGTGAAAGAATTAATAAAATGGATAAATCCCTAGCCAGACTTTTCAAAAAGAAAAAACACCCAAATAAAATTATGAGTGAAAGTGGAGAGATCACAACCAACATCACAGAAATATAAACAATTATAAGAGAATATTATGAAAAACTATATGCCAACAAATTTAGCAATCTGGAAGAAATGGATAAATTCCTAGAAATATGTAAACTATCAAAACTAAAACAAGAATAAAAAAAAATTGAACAGGGAATGCCTGGGTGGCTCAGTGGTTGAATGTCTGCCTTCTGCTCAAGGCATGGTCCTGGGTCCTGGGATCCAGTCCCACATTGGGCTCCCTGTGAAGAGCCTGCTTCTCCCTCTATGTCTCTGCCTCTCTGTGTGTGTCTCTCATGAATAAATAAATAAAATCTTTAAAAATATTTTAACAGACTCATAACCAGCAAAGAAGTTGAATTAGTAATCAAAAATCTCCCAACAAATAAAAGTTCAGGGCAAAATTGGGGATTCTACCAAATATTTAAAGAAGAGCTAATAACTATTCTTCTTAAACTGTTCCCAAAAAAAAGAAATGGAAGGAAAACTTCCAAACTCATTCTACAAAGCCAGAATTACCTTGAATCCAAAACCAAAGACTCTAGTAATAACTAGAATTATACGCCAATATCCCTGATGAACATGCATGCAAAAATTGTAAACAAGACACTAGCAAATAGAATCTAACAGTACATTAAAAGAACCATTCATCATGATCAAGTAGGATTTATTCCTGGGCTACAAGGTAGTTTAATATGTGCAAACCAATCAACATGATATATCACATTAATAAAAGAAATTATAAGAATCATATGATTCTCTTAGCAAATGCAGAAAAAGCACTGGACAAAGCATGGCATTTATTCTTGATAAAAATCCTCAACAAAGTAGGATTAGAGGGAAAATACCTCAATACCATAAAGGCCATATGTGAAGCAAATATCATTCTCAATGGGGAAAAAACAAGAGCTTTTCCTCTATGGTCAGGAACAAGACAGGCATGTTCACTCTCACCACTTCGAACTAACATAGTACTAGAAGTCCTAGCCTCAGTAATCAGACAACAACAAGAAATAAAAAGCATCTAATTCAGAAAGGAAGAAGTCAAGCTTTCACTATTTGCAGATGACATGACACTCTATGTAGAAAATCCAAAAGACTTCACCAAAAAAATGCTGGAACTGATATATGAATTCAGCAAAGTTGCAGGATACAAAATCTACAGACAGAAATCTGTGGCATTTCTATATACCAAAAATGAAGCAGCAGAAAAAGATACCAAGGAATCAATCCCATTTGCAATTGCATCAAAAACCGTAAGTTACCTAGGAATAAACCTACTAAAGAAGTAAAAGATCTGTACTCTGAAAACTAGAACACTTATGGAAGACATTGAAGATAACACAAAGAAATAGAAAGACATTCTGCTCATGGATTGGAAGAATAAATATTGTTAAAATGTCTATATTGTCCAAGGCAATCTACATATTTAATGCAATCCCTATCAAAATACCACCATTAATTTTCACAGAGCTAGAAAAAACAACCCTAAAATTTGTATGGAACCAGAAAAGACCCCAAATAGCCAAAGGAATGCTGAAAAAGAAAACCAAAGCTGGAGGCATCACAATTCTGAACTTCAAGTTGTATTACAAAACTGTAATCATCAGGACAGTATGGTACTAGCACAAAAATAGACACGTAGATCAATAGAACAGAATAGAAAACCCAGAAATGGATCCACACCATATGGTCAATTAATCATAACAAAGCAGGAAAGAATATCACATGTGAAAACAGTCTCTTCAAAATATGGTGTTGGGAAAACTGGACAGCAATATGCAAAAAAAAAAAAAAAAAAAAAGGAAAGGATAAAAGAAGAAAAAAACTGAACCACTTTCTTATGCCAGACACAAAACTAAATTCAAAATGTATGAAAGATCTAAATGTGACACATGAAACCATCAAAATCCTAGAGGAGAATGCAGGTAGCAACCTCTTTGACATCAGCCATACCAACTTCTTACTAGATATATCTCCAAAGGCAAGGAAAACAAAAGTAAAAATGAACTATTAGGATTTCATCAAGATAAAAGCTTCTATACAATGAAAAAAACAATCAATAAAACTAAATACATTTTGTGTATGGAAGAAAAGTTTTGCAAATGACATATCTGATAAAGGGTTAGTATCCAAAGTATATAAATAACTTATCAAACTCAACATCCAAAAAAACAAATAATCCACTTAAGAAATAGGTAGAAGATATGAATAGACATTTTTCCAAAGAAGACATGCAGATGGCTAACAAACACATGAAAAGATGCTTAAATCACTCATCATAGGAAAATACAAATAAAACACTCAATGAGATACCACCTCACATCTGTCAGAATGGCTAAAATTAACAACATAGGAAATAACAGGTGTTGGCAAGGATGCAGAGAAAGGGGAACCCTCTTATACTGTTGGTGGGAATGCAAACTGGTGCAGCCGCTCTGGAGAACAGTATATATGTTCCTCAGGAAGTTAAAAATAGACCTACCCTATGAGCCAGCAATTGACTACTAGGGTGTTTACCAAGGGATACAAAAATACCAATTAGAAGGAGGACATGCATCCTGAAGTGTATGGCAGCATTATCTGATAGCCAAACTATGAAAAGAGCTCAAATGACCATCAACTGATAAATGGATAAAGAAGAGGTGGTTCACACACACACACACACACACACACACTGAAATATTACTCAGTCATAAAAAAGGATGAAATCTTACCATTTGCAATGACATGGATGGAGCTAGAGTGTATCAATGCTAAGTGACATAAATCAGAGAAAAACAAATATCACATGATCTCACTCTTATGCAGTATTTAAGAAACACAACAGATGAACATAAGGGAGAAAATGAGACAGAGGCAAACCATACAAGAGACTCAACCATAGAGAATAAACTGAGGGTTGCAGGAGGGGAGGTGAGCAGGGAAATGAGCTAAATGCAGATGGGTATTAAGGAGGGCACTTGATGTGATAAGCACTGGGTATTATATATAAGGGATGAATCACTAAATTCTTCTGAAAATAATATTGCATCATTTGTTAACTAACTAGAATTTAAATAAAAACTTGAAACAGACAAAATAATCCATAAGCACCTCATGATTAACCCAAATTTACAGATGAGCATACCAAACCTTAAAGAGGTTAAGATCACCCTGTTTGCACAGTTAAGTAGCACATTCTGGATTCATCTCTATCAATTGATGTTGAGCCGGTATTCTTTTTTTTTTTTTTAAGATTTTATTTATTTATTCATGAGCCTGTATTCTTAAATGCTGAGCAACACTTACTTCTCAGAAAAGTTATTATGAATAGTGAAGATCCATCATTTTTCTACAAGATTCATCATTTCAAAAGTGATAAAGGCAAATAAGACAATTATTTTAACAACAAAAAAAATGGTTCCATGGTGTAACTTTTTTTTTTACTTTGGCTTTTACTTAATTCTTTAAAATCTTTTGATCTCAGTCAGCCAAGTCCCTGCTTTAAGAATTTTTCTGCTTTTATAATAAAAAGTTTTTTAAAAAATAAAATATTTAAAGTAGATATTTAAAGTAAAGGTTCTGATTAAATAGTTAAGGTTAGTATGAAAGTTACGTAAAGAATGTGTCCCAAAATTGAACCCTATATTGGTGACAGGCATACACAATTTTATTTAAAAAGAAAAAAACTTTTGAGGAAATTTTAGGCCAGATATTCATTATGGGTAAACTTCACAAAATTCTTACTTGGGTATGTCCCAATAAAGGGATCATTATTTCTGTAAAAGAATGGTACCATGGCTATGAAATAACATTTCCTGAGGATGAACCTGCTTTTCTATTTGAATACTTAATATTCATTTGTTTTGTTTTCATCCTCTAATTAAACTATACATTTTCTATAAAAGTATATCCCACTAGACCACTGGGATGATGCTTAAATCACTGGCCTTTGACAAGCTAATGCTGCAGATGGGGAAGCAGCAGGAATAAAATTCTGATATGTGCTTGTGTTAGTATATTTTGCTTTTGCCAATTTTTATATAAACCATGCACAGATAGGAGTACAGCAACACACTGCTCTGACTACATGAAGCAAAGTAGGTATAAAAAACAAATGTATCCCATGTTATTTCTTGACATGACACTGAAGTATTATCTTGGGTAATCTCCTGGCCCAGGTGAGAGTGCCATAGGTGGTGACACAGTAGCAATTGTCATTCTTGCTATGATTCTGTCAAGAACCCCTGAGGACCATAGTCAATGTCTTGAATGAACCATGGTGGAAATGAATAGCACAACTAGGTTTAGACAGCTACATAAGTCAGCCAGTTGCTTATTCATATTCAACAGGCTTCCGTGACCATCTAATCCTCCCAGGATTTTATCCATTCCACCTCTGAGATGATGCCAGAGCTTCACACAATGTGGATTGCTTATACTGGAATACTACAAACAGCTCTAACTAATGTTTTCTGATTATTAAAATTCCTGGTGAAACTTTCTCTGGTACTGTATGGCAAAGTCAGAGCAGCAGGGCACTGCCAAGAAGACATTTATTGTTGAGTTAGACCACATGGTTCAAAAAACAGTATCAAAGGATTTTGAGAAAAGGATTTACCACATCTTTTGTGCCACATTTTCTAGATGGTTTCTTTGGTGGACCTAAGAAGTGGATTTTTGATTTAGGATTGTTGTAGGCAATCCTCAGAACCGGGATGGACCACATTGCCACCCACAATTTGGCTTGGATGTTGAGACTGAAGATACCACACACACACACACACACACACACACACACACACATCCCAAGAGGGTATGAAAGGTATATTACTTACATAATGAAGCTTCCTGGGGAGAGCCAAAGCAGCCTTCCAAGCAGGCCAAAAAATGGCTTGAGATGGAGCAGTGAGGGGCGATTGGTCTATAATGCATTTTGGCTAAAGGATGAGGATGCAGTGAGAGTTTCCATGCACAGGCTGGAACTTTTGTTGTTTGAATTTCCTACCAGCAGCAAAGGATGGAGTGGGTGAGCTATCTTATTGACTTGCCAGAATATGGGGTAAGATGTAAGGTGGTAGGGAGTAAGGGTTTAATGCTGTCAGCAGTGAAACATCATAAATGAAGTCAGACTTTAGTTACAACTTAATCCCAATCCAAAGTTTGATGACTGAAATGTGCTGTTTTATTTAATTAAAATTGAACTGGAATAAGCCATTATTAGTACTTTATGAGGTCTTGTATATTGAGGTCAGTAAAGGAGATGAATAGAACTTTCATCTCCTTTCATCTTTCATCTTTCAAGGCTTAGCATTGGATATTTTGTGAGGTGAAATATATTCTTTGGTCACCATCCAATAATATATAGAACTTATAAGGAAATAATAAAAAGTGTCTTGATAAGGACTTGTATCATGGCTTTAATATGTACAGAGATTTGTAGGAGCTTGATCTATACTTGGGGTATTTGTGAGGCAAGAGATTCCCAGAGTTGTTTTTTACCTCAAAGTGGGAAAAGTTGGATAAGGAATTATTATTGCCACCATTGGCCAGACAGTTGGCCTGACTATTGGCAATAGCCCAAGAATCTGTAAAAATTCACAGATGGGGCTGACTGTTGGCCAACACATCCAGTACTCAGATGACAGCCTTAGTTTAGCTAATAGTCTGAGCCTTAGGGCCTGTTCTTTGTCAGAGATTCCTCACTTAAAGGATAAAAAGCAGCAACTCTCCAGTGAGCTACATCGCATGTAATGATGACATTGCCATCTCTAAAGTATATACACTCCTTTTGCCATTCCTCAGTTAATGCCAAGGGAACTCAAGTATTCAAGGGGCCTGGAAGAGAAGTGACCTCCTTGAACATTATAACATCTAGCAAGAGACTGAAGACAAGGGAGACTACCTGCTCTTGAGAATGGGATGCACCAGAGGGTACAGTTTTGGCTCTGTCCTATACATGTCATTTCCATTTTAGCCAGGAAGCTTCAGTGTTTATGATAAACATGCTGAACTTTTGGAATGAAGCTTCCATGACCCAAGGCATAATGCACAGCAGAGCACAGAGGGTCATGGACTCAAGACCTATGCATGATAGCCTCTTTCTCCAGGAGAGCCCAGTATGTTATCCACAATTGCCACTTTAATGGTGTATAGCATGGTGCCAAGGAAGGCTTTTACTTGCACCAGAAATATACTAGCAACTATGGCTGCCTGGGTGGTCCAGAGACTACAGGAGGCATGACAGAGGGTTGCTAATACCACTACAATGCAGGAATTTCTTGGAAAGTGTCAGATATGTTGCAATTTGGACAGATTCCAGAGCTTTTTGTTAGATGGGCCCTATTTAAGATGAACCAATTTGTGAAAACCAGTATAGGTTGGCTTAAGGAAAATTTACAAATAAGGAACATATTGCCTCCAGAACCCAAAAAAGGCCTAGAAGATGTTGGGCTTGTTTTAAAGTTGTAAGTGCGGACAGGGTTGGTAGTTATTTCTTGACAGTCTCAGTGATGGAGTGGTCCTCAACTTAAATAATTATTAGAAGTTTAACTAAGGTGGTAGGATTTAAGCACTCTTTGTGGGTCAAGCTCCCTTTTATGAGCTCCCTCTGTGATTATATGTATGCTCTAAATAAGAGGATCAAAGAAATTTTCAGATGAAGAGCTCATCAGTTTGTTGTACAATATGTATCTATGCTCTTGGAGAAAATTGGATGTTGTTAAGATCTTATCTACAAAAATTGTGTGTAATGGGGTGGCTGTTGAAGTACCCCATCATATGACAAGTAAATATACTTTGTTGTCCCTTCAAAGATGAAGGAAAACTGCATTTGGGAGGCTGTTGAAATGTACTAAGTAGAGAATATTAGCAAACTCTATGATAGCAAAGAATTTACCAGATTGGATGAAGTCGGTAATTTAATAATTTTGGATATAGAGATATCAATGAATAGGTCCCCAATATTAAGGTTGTATTATTACACTGTAAGGTGCTATTCATTCTTTCCTAGCTTTAGAATAGGCCAAATTGAACTATTAAATGGATAAGCTAGAGAAAGTAACACAGGGATGGTGGTAGCATAAGATGTTTTTCCTTTTCTACACTTTTTCAACATGGAATAACTGATCCATCCACAGAAGAAAGAAAAAAGTGTATTTGTAAGAATTATAGGATTTAGCACCATATGCCAAGGCACCAGGAGAAGTCTTGCCCACTTGTACATTTTGTAATATGCAGACTGACCTCAGTTTGGGCTTTGAAACTAGAACTGCAGTGAAATTGCCTAAAACCCTCTCACTGGACTTAGAGAAAAACCTAGAGAGTGCTGACCTGGACCGATTACCAAAGAAGAAAGAGAACTTACAAAAATCCAGCCTTCCTAAAGATATTTTAGCACACAATGGTAGGGGTGGGGGAAGGAAGTTTGGATGCAGTGGAGATAATAACAATTACTTTACCATGACCTCCACACCCAATGGGCAACACTGAGTGGGCTTAACTATCAGGCAGCAGTGACCTCTTCTGCAGGGGAAAAGGACAGTGGTGAGTACTTGACTATTTTAGTGCAGAATGTAGCTGGAGAATTCTATTCCTCACAAGCAGCACCCAGAGTACTAAGACGAAACTTTCATGACAAGGAGGGGAAAAAAATTTAAGAAAGAGGCAGATGAGGATACCAAAGGGAATCTGCAGATGAAGGGCAGTCCAAAGTGACAACACCGAAAGATCTTAAACTCACCTCCTCCCACAAACACACCAAATCTACCACTACATATTGATCATTTCCCTCCAAAAAAGATCTGAAAATTAGATACAGTGTTCTCCACAACACAGGATAAAAAGACCATACGGAGACAAGTAGGAAAGGTATACACAAGGTCAAATAAATAAATAAATAAATAAATAAATAAATAAATAAATAAATAAAAACAGAAACACCTCTAGTGCAATGGCACATAACAGAAAAATATCTGATGAGATAGGCTCTTCTCCAGGAAGAGCAAGAAGTTGACACCAGGGATCTGAACAGGTAAGATAAGACTCAGAATGTCTAGTTTGAAAAACCAGTGGGGTTGGTGTCCAGGGGCCCCAAAATGCTGTAGAAAACCAGGATTCTCTTGGAGGGCTCACATGAATTCTCACTTGCCCTGAAACCCAGTAGAAAATAGCAGTTTGAAAAGGCTCTGAATAATACGTGAGGGAGATTCACTTGCTGATCTGGGAGCATCAGCTACAGGGTTAGAGAATAGTTGAAATACCCACATAGACATGGCAGGGGATGACAGGGAAGCAATATTTAGAGTTTTGGAATATGTTTAAATTTGTCACTATCAACTTAAGCTGTTATATTCATAGGCTGATATATGTAAACCACACAGTAACCACAAATCAAAATCTTATAGTAAATTCACATGTACAAAATGAGAAAAGAATCTAAAATAACACTAAAGAAATTCATAAAACCACAGGGGCATCTGGGTGGCTCAGTTGGTTAATCATCTCCCTTCAGCTCAGGTCATGATCTTTGAGTCCTGGGATAGTGCCCCAGGTCAGGCTCCCTGCTCAGTAGGGAGTCTGCTTCTCCCTCAGCCCCTCACCCTACATACACATGCTTTCTCTCTCTCTCTCTCTCAAATAAATAAAATCTTTTAAAAAAATTTAATAGATTCAAAAAACCACAAAAAGAAGAAAATAAGAAAGAGAACCACAAAACAGCTAGAAAACAAAGAACAAGATAGCAATAAGTACACACCTATCAATAATAACTTTAAAAGTAAATAGACAAAATTCTCCAATCAAAAGAAAAAGTTGTTGAATGGATTAAAAAAATAAGATATATGTATATACTGCCCACAATTGACTCACTTCAGATCTAAGGACACATACAGATCAAAAGTAAAGAGATGGAAAAATATATTCTATGCAAATGGAAACAAAAACAAAGCTATAAACCTATAATCACATAAGAGAAAATATAATTGAAAAGAAAGACTGCAGGGGTGCCTGGGTGGCTCAGTCAGTTAAGCTACTGCCTTCACTCAGGTCATGATCTCAAGATCCTGGGATCAAGCCCCATATCAGGCTTCCTGCCCAACCAGGAGTCTGATTCTCCTCTCCTTTGCCCCTCCCCATAGCTTGTGCTTGCTCGCTCTCTCTCGCTCTTTCTCTCCCTCAAATACATAAACAAAATCTTTAAAAATAAATACTGTAATAAAAGGCAAAATTGGATTGATCCATCAAGAAGGTATTTATAAATCATATAACTTAGATGCATCAAGATATATAAAGCAAAGATTAACATACCTGAAGGAAAAAGATGACAGTAATATAATTATGATAGTGGATTTAAATACCCCACTTACAACAATGGATAGATCATTCAAACAGAAAATCAATAAGAAAAACACCAGCCTTAAATAACACATTAGACCAGATAGACTTAATATATACAGAACACTCCATCCAAAAACAACATAATACACATTCCTCTCAAGTTCACAGGAAACTTCATCTAGAATAGATCATGTTAGGCCACAGAACAAGTCTCAATAAATTCAAGGAGACTGAAATCATATCAAGCATCTTTTCTAACTACAAAGGTTTGAAACTAGAAATCAATTACAAGAAAACTGGAAAAACTACAAATATGTGGAAATTAAACTTCATATTACCAAACAACTACTGTGTCATGAAATTTCTCAAAGGAGAATTTTTTTTAAATACCTATAGACAAATGAAAACTGAAATATGAGATACCAAAATCTACGGGATGCAGTAAAAGTGGTTCTAAGAGGAAAGTTCATTGTGATGCAGCCCTACTTCAAGAAATAAGAGAAATCTCAAATAAACAACCTGACTTTACACCTTCAAGGAACTAGAAAAAGAACAAAGTCCAAACTCAGTATAAGGAAGGAAATAAAAATCAGAGTGGGAAAAAAAAAAAAAAAAAAATCAGAGTGGAAATATATAATATAAACACTAAAACAACAATAACAAAGATCAATAAAACTAAGAGCTAGTTCTTTGAAAAGATAAAACCAGAAAACATTTAGCTAGACTACCCCCCCTAAAAAAAGGGGGCTCAAAAAATAAAATCAGAAATGAAAATGGAGAACTTACAAATGACAGCAAAGGAATACAAAAAAATCAAAAAAGTACTTATAAACAAACAAAAAAAAGAGTACTATAAACCATTATAAACCAACAAATTGGAAAACCTAGTGAAATGGATAAGTTCCTAGTAACTTACACTCTTGCAAACCTGATCCATGAAGAAAGAGATCTAAATGGAAAGATTAGTAAGGATACTGACTCACTAATAAAGAACCTTCCAACATTAAAATATCAAACACCAGAGTGCTTAGGTGGCTCAGTCAGTTAGGCATCTGACCAGCTCAGGTCATGATCTCAGGGCCATGGGATCAAGCCCCCCAACAGGCTCTGCACTCAGCAGCATGTCTCTTTCTCTCTCTTTCCTCTCCCCCTCCCTCCACTCATGCCTTCTCTCTAATAAATAAAATCTTTAAAAAATAAATAAATAAATAAAATATAAAACACCAAGAATAACTAGGTTTATTCCAGGGATGCAAGGATGGCTCTACATATACAAATCAATCAACATGATACAATCCATTAACATGCTGAAGGATGAAAATGATAGGATATTCTTAATCAATACAAAATACCATTTTTGAATATTCATTCAATATCCATTCATGATAAAAACTCTCAACAAAGTGGGTATAGAGGGAATGTATATATATAATAAAGATCATATATGACAAACACAGCTAATATCTCACTCAATGTGAGAAGGTGAAAGTTTCTCTTCTAATATCAGGAATAAGGCAAGAATGCCAACTATGCCCAATTTATTCAAAATAGTACTGGAACCCCTAGCCATAGAAATTAGGCAAGAAAAAGAAATGAAAGACATCCAAATAAGAAAGGAAGAAGTAAAACCTTCACTATTTGCAAATGACATACTATATATAGAAAATCCAAAGACTCCACAAAGAAACTGTTAGAACTAGTGACTGAATTCAATAAAGTCGTAAAATACAACACCAATATAAAAATCTGTTGCACATTTCTTTTTTAAGTTTTTAAATTTCAGTTAGTTAAATACAGTGTAATATTAATTTCACATATACAATTTAGTGATTCAATACTACATACATAACCCAGTGTTCAACACAGGTGCCCTCCTTAATCCCCATCACCTAATTAACCCACTTGCCTTCTGGTAACCATCAGTTTGTTCTCTATACTTAATAGTCTGTTTCTTGGTTTGCCTCTCTTTTTTTTTTCCTCCATGATTTGTTTCTTAATTTCCACATGAGTGAAATCACATGGTATTTGTCTTTCTCTGACTGACATTTTTTTTAATAAATTTAATTTTTATTGGTGTTCAATTTACCAACATACAGAATAACACCCAGTGCTAATCCCGTCAAGTGCCCCCCTCAGTGCCCGTCACCCATTCACCCCGACCCCCCGCCCTCCTCCCCTTCCACCACCCTAGTTCGTTTCCCAGAGTTAGGAGTCTTTAATGTTCTGTCTCCCTTTCTGATATTTCCTACCCATTTCTTCTCCCTTCCCTTATATTCCCTTTCACTATTATTTATATTCCCCAAATGAATGAAAACATATAATGTTTGTCCTTCTCCGATTGACTTACTTCACTCAGCATAATACCTTCTAGTTCCATCCATGTTGAAGCAAATGGTGGGTATTTGTCATTTCTAATGGCTGAGGAATATTCCATTGTATACATAAACCACATCTTCTTTATCCATTCATCTTTCCATGGACACCGAGGCTCCTTCCACAGTTTGGCTATTGTGGACATTGCTGCTAGAAACATCGGGGTGCAGGTGTCCCGGCGTTTCATTGCATCCGTATCTTTGGGGTAAATCCCCAACAGTGCAATTGCTGGGTCGTAGGGCAGATCTATTTTTAACTCTTTGACGAACCTCCACACAGTTTTCCAGAGTGGCTGCACCAGTTCACATTCCCACCAACAGTGTAAGAGGGTTCCCTTTTCTCTGCATCCTCTCCAACATTTGTGGTTTCCTGCCTTGTTAATTTTCCCCATTCTCACTGGTGTGAGGTGGTATCTCATTGTGGTTTGGATTTGTATTTCCCTGATGGCAACTGATGCAGAGCATTTTCTCATGTGCTCGTTGGCCATGTCTATGTCTTCCTCTGTGAGATTTCTGTTCATGTCTTTTGCCCATTTCATGATTGGATTGTTTGTTTCTTTGGTGTTGAGTTTAATAAGTTCTTTATAGATCTTGGAAACTAGCCCTTTATCTGATAGGCCATTTGCAAATATCTTCTCCCATTCTGTAGGTTGTCTTTTAGTTTTGTTGATTGTATCCTTTGCTGTGCAAAAGCTTCTTATCTTGATGAAGTCCCAATAGTTCATTTTTGCTTTTGTTTCTTTTGCCTTCATGGATGTATCTTGCAAGAAGTTACTGTGGCCGAGTTCAAAAAGGGTTTTGCCTGTGTTCTCCTCTAGGATTTTGATGGAATCTTGGCTCACATTTAGATCTTTCATCCATTTTGAGTTTATCTTTGTGTATGGTGCTAGAGAGTGGTCTAGTTTCATTCTTCTGCATGTGGATGTCCAATTTTGCCAGCACCATTTATTGAAGAGACTGTCTTTCTTCCAGTGGATAGTCTTTCCTCCTTTATCGAATATTAGTTGACCATAAAGTTCAGGGTCCACTTCTGGGTTCTCTATTCTGTTCCATTGATCTATGTGTCTGTTTTTGTGCCAGTACCACACTGTCTTGATGACCACAGCTTTGTAGTACAACCTGAAATCTGGCATTGTGATGCCCCCAGCTATGGTTTTCTTTTTTAAAATTCCCCTGGCTATTCAGGGTCTTTTCTGGTTCCACACAAATCTTAAAACAATTTGTTCTAACTCTCTGAAGAAAGTCCATGGTATTTTGATAGGGATTGCATTAAACGTGTAAATTGCCCTGGGTAACATTGACATTTTCACAATATTAATTCTGCAAATCCATGAGCATGGAATATTTTTCCATCTCTTTGTGTCTTCCTCAATTTTTTCAGAAGTGTTCTATAGTTTTTAGGGTATAGATCCTTTACTTCTTTGGTTAGGTTTATTCCTAGGTATCTTATGCTTTGGGGGGCAATTGTAAATGAGATTGACTCCTTAATTTCTATTTCTTCAGTCTCATTGTTAGTGTATAGAAATGCCACTGATTTCTGGGCATTGATTATGTATCCTGCCACGCTACCGAATTGCTGTATGAGTTCTAGCAATCTTGGGGTGGAGGCTTTTGGGTTTTCTATGTAGAGTATCATGTCATCGGCGAAGAGGGAGAGTTTGACTTCTTCTTTGCCAATTTGAATGCCTTTAATGTCTTTTTGTTGTCTGATTGCTGAGGCTAGGACTTCCAGTACTATGTTGAACAGCAGTGGTGAGAGTGGACATCCCTGTCTTGTTCCTGATCTTAGGGGAAAGGCTCCCAGTGCTTCCCCAGTGAGAATGATATTTGCTGTGGGCTTTTCGTAGATGGCTTTTAAGATGTCGAGGAATGTTCCCTCTATCCCTACACTCTGAAGAGTTTTGATCAGAAATGGATGCTGTATTTTGTCAAATGCTTTCTCTGCATCTAATGAGAGGCTCATATGGTTCTTGGTTTTTCTCTTGCTGATATAATGAATCACATTGATTGTTTACGGGTGTTGAACCAGCCTTGTGTCCCGGGGATAAATCCTACTTGGTCATGGTGAATAATTTTCTTAATGTGTTGTTGGATCCTATTGGCTAGTATCTTGTTGAGAATTTTTGCATCCATGTTCATCAGGGATATTGGTCTGTAATTCTCCTTTTTGGTGGGGTCTTTGTCTGGTTTTGGAATTAAGGTGATGCTGGCCTCATGGGAACGAGTTTGGAAGTACTCCATCTCTTTCTATCTTTCCAAACAGCTTTAGTAGGATAGGTATGGTTTCTTTTTTAAATGTTTGATAGAATTCCCCTGGGAAGCCATCTGGCCCTGGACTCTTGTGTCTTGGGAGGTTTTTGATGACTGCTTCAATTTCCTCCCTTGTTATTGGCCTGTTCAGGCTTCCTATTTCTTCCTGTTCCAGTTTTGGTAGTATGTGGCTTTCTAGGAATGCGTCCATTTCTTCTAGATTGCCTAGTTTATTGGCCTATAGCTGTTCATAATATGTTTTTAAAATCGTTTGTATTTCCTTGGTGTTGGTAGTGATCTCTCCTTTCTCATTCATGATTTTATTAATTTGAGTCTTCTCTCTCTTCTTTTTAATAAGGCTGGCTAATGGTTTATCTATCTTATTAATTCTTTCAAAGAACCAACTCCTGGTTCTGTTGATCTGTTCCACAGTTCTTCTGGTCTCGATTTCGTTGAGTTCTGCTCGAATCTTTATTAACTCTCTTCTTCTGCTGGATGTAGGATCTATCTGCTGTTTTTTCTCTAGCTCCTTTATGTGTAAGGTTAGCTTTTGTTTTGAGTTCTTTCCAGTTTTTGAATGGATGCTTGTATTG
Source organism: Canis aureus (assembly GCF_053574225.1). Classification (NCBI taxonomy): domain Eukaryota; kingdom Metazoa; phylum Chordata; class Mammalia; order Carnivora; family Canidae; genus Canis; species Canis aureus. Next base: position 17,167,156 of record NC_135642.1, on the reverse strand, counting down.
CGATGTATTTCCTCCTTAGGACTGCTTTTGCTGCATCCCAAAGATTCTGAACGGTTGTATCTTCATTCTCATTAGTTTCCATGAATCTTTTTAATTCTTCCTTAATTTCCTGGTTGACCCTTTCACCTTTTAGCAGGATGGTACTTAACCTCCACGTGTTTGAGGTCCTTCCAAACTTCTTGTTGTGATTTAGTTCTAATTTCAAGGCATTATGGTCTGAGAATATGCAGGGGACGATCCCAATCTTTTGGTATCGGTTCAGACCCGATTTGTGACCCAATATGTGGTCTATTCTGGAGAAAGTTCCATGTGCACTTGAGAAGAATGTGTATTCAGTTGAGTTTGGATGTAAAGTTCTGTATATATCTGTGAAATCCATCTGGTCCAGTGTATCATTTAAAGCTCTTGTTTCTTTGGAGATGTTGTGCTTAGAAGCCCTATCGAGTATCGAAAGAGCTAGATTGAAGTCACCAAGTATAAGTGTATTATTATATAAGTATTTCTTCACTTTGGTTGTTAATTGATTGATGTATTTGGCAGCTCCCACATTCGGGGCATATATATTGAGGATTGTTAAGCCCTCTTGTTGGATAGATCCTTTAAGTATGATATAGTGTCCCTCTTCATCTCTCACTACAGTCTTCAGGGTAAATTTTAGTTTATCTGATATAAGGATGGCTACCCCTGCTTTCTTTTGAGGACCATTTGAATGGTAAATGGTTCTCCAACTTTTTATTTTCAGGCTGTAGGTGTCCTTATGTCTAAAATGAGTCTCTTGTAGACAGCAAATAGATGGGTCCTGCTTTTTTATCCAGTCTGAAACCCTGCCCCTTTTGATGGGGTCATTAAGCCCGTTCATGTTCAGAGTTACTATTGAAAGATATGAGTTTAGTGTCACCATGATATCTATTCAGTCCCTGTTTTTGTGGATTGTTCCACTGAACTTCTTCTTAAAAGGGAATTTTAAGAGTCCCCCTTAAAATTTCTTGCAGAGCTGGTTTGGAGGTCACATATTCTTTCAGTTCCTGCCTGTCTTGGAAGCTCTTTATCTCTCCTTCCATTTTGAATGAGAGCCTTGCTGGATAAAGTATTCTTGGTTGCATGTTCTGCTCATTTAGGACCCTGAATATATCCTGCCAGCCCTTTCTGGCCTGCCAGGTCTCTGTGGAGAGGTCTGCTGTTACCCTAATACTCCTCCCCATAAAAGTCAGGGATTTCTTGTCTCTTGCTGCTTTAAGGATCTTCTCTTTATCTTTGGAATTTGCAAGCTTCACTATTAAATGTCGAGGTGTTGAACGGTTTTTATTGATTTTCGGGGGGGGGGGGGGTCCTCTCTATTTCCTGGATCTGAATGCCTGTTTCCCTTCCCAGATTAGGAAAGTTTTCAGCTAGGATTTGTTCAAATACATATTCTGGCCCTCTGTCCCTTTTGGCGCCCTCGGGAACCCCAATTAAAAGTAGGTTTTTCTTCCTCAGGCTGTCGTTTATTTCCTTTAATCTATCCTCATGGTCTTTTAATTGTCTGTTTTTTCCTCAGTTTCCCTCTTTGCTATCAACTTGTCTTCTATGTCACTCACTCGTTCTTCCACCTCGTTAACCCTCGTCGTTAGGACTTCTAGTTTGGATTATATCTCATTCAATTGATTTTTTATTTCTGCCTGATTAGCTCTAAATTCTGCAGTCATGAAGTCTCTTGAGTCCTTTATGCTTTTTTCTAGAGCCACCAGTAGCTGTATAATAGTGCTTCTGAATTGGCTTTCTGACATTGAATTGTAATCCAGATTTTGTAACTCTGTGGGAGAGAGGACTGTTTCTGATTCTTTCTTTTGAGGTGAGGTTTTCCTTCTAGTCATTTTGCTCAGTACAGAGTGGCCAAAAACAAGTTGTATTGGGAAAAGGAGAAAAAGAGAGGAGAGAAAGAAGGAAAGAAAAGAGAAAAAGAAAAAAGATAAAGGAAGAACAAAAGAAAAAAGAGAGAAGAAAAAGAGAAAGAAAGAGAAAAAAAGGGGGTGGGGGAAGCAAACAAATCAAAAAGCAAAAACAAAAAAACAAAAACAAAAACAAAACACAAAAAATACAGGAGAGTATCTTCTGATTCTGTGTACTTTAAGTCCCTTGACTTACCCTGGAACTTATCCGTCTAGCTGGTCTTCTGGGGGAGGGGCCTGTTGTGCTGATTTTCAGGTGTTAGCACTTGGGGGAGCTGCTCTGCCCCCCTCCTGGTGCAGGGCTCAGCGGGGGTTGTTCACCCCGTGAGGCCCCAGGAGGAACAACCACGGTGGCGGGGCCAGCTCTGGAGCCCTGGAGTCAGCTCCCGCAGTAGCTCCGGAGCTCTCGGTCTGCAGGGCCTGGAGGCTCCGGGGCGGGGCCTCTGATCTGCTCAGGTCAGGGCAGGAGCGTCCTCGCTGTCCTGGGCCCTCCCGGCCTCTGCCTGTCCCGGGGGAGGCCGGATCCTGGGTGTGTCCCGGCGCCCTGTGCTCCCGGTCTTCGCTGTTGGTTTCGCGCTCCCGCCCCGCAGCCCCCTCCGCGGAGCCGCCCCCGAGCCCCCCGAGCTGCTCCCGCCCCGCAGCCCCTTCGGCGGAGCCGCCCCCGAGCCCCCGAGCTGCTCCCGCCCCGCAGCCCCCTCGGTGGAGCCGCCCCCGAGCCCCCCCCCCGAGCTGCTCCGGGTCCTGCAGTGCGCGCTGCAGCCCTTAGGGAGCTCGGCGCACTCCCCCGGGGCGCAGGTGTCTGTTACTGTCCCCGGGAGCCCGAGGGCATCCCCGCCCTCCTGGGTCCTGCTCCAACTCCCCACGAGCCCCTTTCCGCCCGGGAAGGTCGGTGCAGCTCCTGCTCCTCCGGGACGGGGCTCTCCTGTCCTGGGGACACTCGCCCCGGCCTCAGCCCGGCTCCTCGCGGGGCCCCTCCCCCTTGGAGGCCTTTTGTTCCTTTATTTCTTTTTCCCCATCTTCCTACCTGATAGAAGCGCGAACTCTTCTCACTGTAGCATTCCAGCTGTTCTCTCTTTAAATTTCAGGCCGAATTCATCGATTTTCAGGATAATTTGAAGGTTTTCTAGGTAATTTCGTGGAGACAGGTGACTTGGGGACCCTCCTCTCCCGCCACCTTGTGCCTCCCTCTGACTGACATTTCACTTCGCATTAATACTTTCTGATATTTGTCTTTCTCCAACTGATGTATTTCACTTAGCATAATACTCTCTAGTTCCATCAAAGTCTTTACAAATGGCCAGATTTCATTCTTTTTATGGCTAATATTCCATATTTACACCCATACATCTTCTTTATTCATTCATCAGTTGAGGGACATTTGAGCACTTTCCATAATTTGGCTCATGTTGATAATGATGCTATAAACACTGGGGTGAATGTATCCCATCAAATTAGTATTTTTGTATCCTTTGGGATACTTAAATACCTAGTAGTGCAAGAGCTGGTTCATAGGATAGTTCTAGTTTTAACTTTTTGAGGAACCTCCTACTGTTTTCCAGAGAGGCTGCACCAGTTTGCATTCCCACCAATAATGTAAGAGGGTTCCCCATTCCCCACATCCTCACCAACACTTGTTCCTTGTGTTGTTGATTTTAACTATTCTACAAACTAATAATGAAGTAGCAGAAACAGAAATTAAGAAAACAATCCCATTCACAATTGCATCAAAAAGGATAAAGTACCTAGGAGTAAATTTAACCAAGGAGGTAAAAAACCTGTACATTAAAAACTATAAGACACTGATGAAAGAAAATGAAGATGACACAGGTAAACAGCAAGACATTTCATCCTCATGGGTTAGAAGAATTCGTACTGTTAAAACATTCATACTGCCCAAAACAAATTACGGATTCAATGCCATCCATATCATAATTCCAATGATACTTTTCACATAACTAGCATTAATTCTAAGTTTGTATACAACCACAAAAGACAGAAAATAGCCAAAATAATCTTGCAAAAAGGAACAAGGCATTCCCTTATTTCAAGCAATACTGTAAAGTTATAGTAATCAAAACAACATGGTATTGATATAAACAAAGACACACAGATCAGTGAAAGAAATTACAAAGCTCCAAAATAAACCCAAACATATATGGTTAACTGGTTTATGACAAAGGAGGCAAGAAAATACAATAGAGAAAGGACAGTTCCTTCAATAAATGTTATTGTAAAAATTGAACAGCAACATGCAAAATAATGAAAATGGACCACTATCTTACACTATACATGTTAACTCAAAAAAGACTTGAACATAATACCTGAAACTATGAAACTCCTAGAAGAAAACTTGTGAGGTATGTGCCTTAACACCAGTCTTAGTAATGTGTTCTTAGATCTGACTCCAAAGGCAAGTGAAACAAAAGCAAAAATTAACAGATGGGGAAACATCAAACTAAAAAGATTCTGCACAACAAAGGAAACCATCAGCAAAACAAAAATGAAACCTACTGAATGTAAGAAGATACTCCCAAGTCATATAGTTGATAAAGGGTTAATATCAGAAAATACATAAGAAACGCATACAACTCAGTAACAACAAATAATCCAATTTAAAAATGAGTCAGCTGGACAGCCCAGGTAGCTCCGCGGTTTAGCGCTGCCTTGAGCCCAGGGCATGATTCTGGAGACTCAGGATCGAGTCCCAGGTCGGGATCCCTGCATGGAGCTGCTTCTCCCTCCTCCTATGTCTCTGCCAATCTCTCTCTCTCTCTCTCTCTCTCTCTCTCTCTCTGTATGTCTATCATAACTAAATAAAATAAACAAATCTTTAAAAAAAAGATTGCTTTGGCTATTTGGGATCTTTTGTGATTCCTTAAAATTGTAGGATTTTTTTTTCTAGCTCTATGAAAAATGCTGGTGCATTTTAATTGGAAAAGTATAGAAATGTGTAGGTTGCTTTTGGTAATGTAAACATTGTAACAATATGTGTTCTTCCAATCCAAGAGCAGAATGTCTATTTCTTTGTGTTGTCTTCAATTTCTTTCATTAGTGTTTATAGTTTTCAAAGTGCATGTTTTTCACCTCTTTGGTTAGGTTTATTCTAGATATTTTATGTTTTTTGTTACAATTATAAATGGGATTGGTTCCTTAATTTCTTTTTCTGCTGCTTCATTGTTATGTATAGAAATGCAACAGATTTCTGTACATTGATTTTTGTATTCTTTGATTTTACTAAACTCATTTATCAGTTCTAGCAGTTTTTTTGATGGAGTTTTTTTGGTTTTCTATGTAGAATATCATTCTGTCAGTGAATGGTGAAAATTTGACTTCTTCCTTGCCAGTTTGGATGCTTTTTATTTCTTTTTGTTGTCTGATTGCTGAGGCTAGGACTTCCAGGACCATGTTGAATGGAAGTGGCGAGAGTGGACATCTCTGTCTTGTTCCTGAGTAGGGGAAAAGCTCTCAGTTTTTCCCCATTTAGGATGATATTAGCTATGGGTCTTTCACATAAAGCCTTTATGATGTTGAGGTATTTTCTCTTTATCCTTCTTTTGTTGAGCGTTTTTATCATGAATCAGTTATACTTTGCCAGATAATTTTTCTGCATCTATTGAGAGGATCATGGCTCCTGTCCTTTCTTTTACTAATGTGGTATGTCACATTGATTGACTTCTGAATATTGAACGCCCCTTGTAGTCCAGGAATTAATCCCACTTGATTGTGGTAAATGATTCTTCTAATGTATTAGAAGAATTATTAATTAATTGTTAGATTCTATTTGCTAATATTTTATTGAGAATTTTTACATCCGTGTTCATCAGGGATTTTGGCCTATAGTTATCTTTTTTAGTGGAGATTTATCTGGTTTTGGTATTAGGGTAATTCCAGCTTTATAGAATGAGTTTGGCAGTTTTCCTTCCATTTCTATTTTTTGAGATTAGATAGCAACTCTTCTTTAAATGTTTGGTAGAATTCCCCTGTGAAGCCATCTGGCCCTGAACTTTTGTTTGTTGGGAGATTTTTTTTTATTACTGATTCAATTTCTTTGCTGGTTAATGGTTTCAAGTTTTCTATTTCTTCCTGTTTTAGTTTTGGTAGTTTGTTTCTAAGAATTTATCCATTTCTTCCAGATTGTCCAATTTGTTAACCTATAGTTTTCCATAATATTCTCTTATAATTATTTGTATTTCTATGGTGTTGGTTGTTATTTATCCCCTCTCATTTGTGATATTTATTTATGTTCTTTCTCTTTTCTTTTTTGATAAGTCTGGCTAGGTATTTATTAATTTTATTTTTTCAGTGAATCAGCTCCTGGTTTCATAGATCTGTTCTACTGGTTTTTTTTTCCATTTCTATATCATTTATTTCTGTTCTAATCTTTATTATTTCCCTTCTACTGTCTCTAGGCTTCATTTGTTGTTCTTTTTCTAGCTCCTTTTGGTGTAAGGTCAAGTTGTTTATTTGTGATTTCTCTTGTTTTTTGAGATAGACCTGTTTTGCTATATACTTCCTTCTTCAGACTGCGTTGCTGTATCCCAAAGGTTTTAAATTGTTGTGTTTTCATTTTCATTCATTTCCATGTATTTTTAAATTTTCTTATTTGGTTTCCTGGTTGATCCATTTATTGTTTATGTTGTTCCACCTCCACGTATTTGTGGTCTTGTGGTTGACTTTCATACTATTGTGGTCAGAAAGTAGGCATGGTATGATCTCAATCTTTTTATACTTTTTTGAGGCCTGATTCGTGACCTAGTATGTGGCCTATTCTGGAGAATGTCCCATGTGCACTTGAAAAGAATGTCTTTTCTGCTGCTTTAGGGTGGAATGTTCTGAATATATTTGTTAATTTCATCTGATCCAGTGCATCATTCAAAGCCATTGTTTCTTGTTGATCTTCTGCTTAGATGATTTAACATTGATGGGAGTGGGGTGCTAAAGTTCTCTACTATTATTGTATTATTGAGTTCATTGATGTTTGTTATTAATTGTTTTATATATTTGGGTACTCCCATATTGGGTGCATAAATATTTACAATTGTTATATCTTCTTGTTGGATACACAATTTATTATGATGTACTGCCCTTCTTCATCTCTTTTTATAGTCTTTGACTTAAAATCTATTTTGTCTGACATAAGTATTGCTATTCTGGCTTTCTTTTGATATCCATTTGCATAAAGATTTGTCTCCATCTCCCAATTTGCTGAAGGTTTTTTATCATGAAAGGATGCTGTGTTTTTTGGATGCTTTTTCTGCTTCTACCAAGATGATTATATGATCTTTATCTTTTACTCTATTAATATGGCATATTAGATTTACAATTTGTGTATGTTGAACCATCCTTGTGTACCAGGGATAAATCCCACTTGGTCGTGTTGTATAATCCTTTTTATGTGTTGACAAATTTGGTTTGCTAATATTTTATTTAGAATCTTTTTATCTATATTCATCAAGGATATTGGCCTATAATTTTCTTGTGGTGTTTTTATATGACTTTAGTCATATAGGTTTAGGAATGATGCCTCCTTTATAATTTTTTGGAAAAGTTTCAGAAGCACTGGAGTTCACTCTTCTTTAAGTATGTTTGGTCGAATTCATGAATAAGACACCATTTGGTCCTGGGGCTTTCCGTGTTGGGAGATTTTTGATTATGAATTCAATCCCCTGAATAGTAATTGGTCTGTTCAGTTTTTTCATTTTTTCCCAATTCAGTATGCAAGATTGTATATTTTTAGGAATTTATCCATTACCACAAGGTTATACATTGTTTTAGCGTATAATTGTTCATAGTAGTCTCTTCTGATTCTTTGTGTTTCTGTAGGACCAGTTGTAATGTCTGCTTATTTCTAATGTATTGAGTCTTCTCTTTTTTTCTCTTAGTTTACTTAAAGGTTTTTTGAATTTTAATTTTTTGAAAGAGTTCTTTGTTTATGCTTTATTATTTTCTGATTTCTATTTTATCTCTGCTCTGATTTTTATTCCTTCCTTCTGCTTTGAGCTTAGTTTATTCTTGTTCTATGTCATTGAAGTATAAAATTAGGTTGTTCATTTGAAATATTGCTATTCTCTTAATATTTTCATTGATACTATAAGCTTCTCTCTTAGATGTGCTCTTGCAACATCCCATAGGCTTTTGTATGTAATGTTTCCATTTTCATTTTTTTCAAAATACTTTTGATTTCCCTTCTGATTTTTATTTTGACACATTTGTTCAGGAATGTGTTGCTTAATTTCCAAATATTTGTGAATTTTCTAGCTTCCCACTTATTGATTTTTATAATTTCATACCATTGTGAAAGAAAAGGTAACCCAAACTTCTTAAATTTCCTGAGACTTGTGTGTCATACCATATGATCTATTCTAGAGAATGTTCCATATGTGCCTGAGAAAAGTATGTGTTCTACTTCTGTTGGATACAATGCTGTACAAGTGCTTTTTAGGTTTATTTGCTCTACTATATGGTTCACTTCCAATGTTTTCTTTTGTCAAGATATTTTACCTGTTTCTGAAAATGTGGTATTGAAGCCTGCTACTATTATTGCATTGTTGTTCATTTATCCCTTCACATCAATTTGTATTGGCTTAATATATTACGTGCTCCAATGTTGGGTGCTTATATATTTATGATTGTTTTATCATCTTGATTAATTGATCCCTTTATTATAATAATAACTAACTTCATCTCTTGTTATCATTTTATTTAAAGCATATTTTTTAGATATAATATAGCCCACCTCTCTTTTGGTTTCCACTTCCATACTTTGAACCTATCTATATCCCAAAAGCTGAAGTGATTCTCTTGTAGACAGCCCATCATTTTGGTTTGCCAGTAAAGTCTTTTTTCTCCTTCATATAATAAAGATAACTTAAGCACATAGAGTATTATTGACTAGTGTGGGGTTTTTTTGTTTGTTTTCCTTTCAACACTTTGAATATATAACTCTACACTCTCCTGGCCTCTGGGTTTCTGCTGAAAAATCAATGATTGCCTAGCTGAGGTTCCTTTGTAGGCTTTGTTTTATTTTTTATTTATTTATTTATTTATTTATTTATTTATTTATTTATTTTATTTTTTTATTTTTTATTTATTTTTTATTTTTTTGCTCCCTGGCTATCTGTTTCATATGCCTGTTGCTTACCTATAAATCTTCTTTGGAAAAATATCTATTTAGATGACCTACTCATTTTTTTTAAAGATTTTATTTATTTATTCATGAGAGACAATGTCTATGTCATGATAGACATAGAGAGAGAGACAGACAGACACAGAGAGAGGCAGAGACATAGGAGGAGGGAGAAGCAGGCTCCATGCCGGAAGCCCAATGTGGGACTCGATCCTGGGATTCCAGGATCGCGCCCTGGGCCAAAGGCAAGCGCTAAACCGCTGAGCCACCCAGGGATCCCCAGCCAAAGCAATCTTGAAAAACAAAATTAAAGCTGAAGGCATCACAATTGTGGACTTCAAGCTATATTACAAAGCTCTAGTAGTCGAAACACTGTAGTACTGGCACAAAAAAAATAGACATGTAGATCAACAGAACAGAATAGAAAACTCAGAAATTGACCCATTAATCTTTAACACAGCAAGAAAGAATATCAAATGTGGAAAAGCCTCTTCAACAAATAGTGTTGGGAAAACTGGACAGTAACATGCAACATGCAAAAGAAAGAAACTGGACCACTTTCTTTTTTTTTTTTTTTTTTTGGACCACTTTCTTATACCAGACACAAAACTACATTCAAAATGTATAAAAGATCTAAGTGTGACACAGGAAACCATCAAAATCCCACAGGGAAATATAGGCAGCAACCTCTTTGACATCAACCATAGCAACTTCTTACTAGTTATTTCTCCTGAGGCAAGGAAACCAGAAGCAAAAATAGACTATTGGGACTTCATCAAGATAAAAGCTTCTGCACAGTGAAAGAAACAATTAACAAAACTAAAAAATGACTTACAGAATGTGAGAAGAGATTTTCAAATGACATATCTGATAAAGGGTTAGTATCCAAAATATATAAAGAACATATAAAACTCCATACTCCAAAAACCCAAATAATCCAGTTAAGAAGTGGGCATATCAAAACAAGGAGATATCTCCTCAAACCTGTCACAATGGGTAAAATTAGCAAGATAGGAAACAACAGGTGTTGGCAAGGGTACAGAGAAAAGAGAATTCTCTTATACTGTTGGTAGGAATGCAAGCTGGTGCAGCCACTCTGGAAAACAGTATAGAAGTTCCTCAAAATAAAATAGAACTAGTTATGATCCAGCAATTGTACCACTAGATATTTACCCAAGGAATACAAAAATACTGATTCAAAGGGATGCATGCACCTTGATGCCTATAGCAGCCCTATCAACAATAGCCAAATCATGGAAAGAGCCCAAATGCCCATCAAATGATGAATGGATAATGAAGAGATGATATATATGACGGAATGCTACTCAGTCATCAAAAAGAATGAAATCTTGCCATTTGCAAAGACATTGATAGAACTAGAGAGTATTATGGTAAGTGAAATAAGTAAGTCAGAGAAAAACAAACATATGATTTCACTCATATGTGTAATTCAAGAAACAAAACAAATAAGCAAAGAGAGGAAAAAGAGAGAGAGAGGGCAAACCGAGAAACAGACTCTTACCTATAGAGAACAAACTGATGGTTACTGGAGGGGGGTGGGTGCAGGGGAGGGGCAGCGGAGATGGGTTAAATAGGTGATGTGGATTAAAAAGAGCACTTGTGTATATAACTGTTGAATCACTAAATTCTACACCTGAAACTAATATTACATTGATCCTAACTTAAATTTAAATACAAATTTGGAAAAAAAAAAAAAAGAAAATCCCTCAACAAATTGGGTGTAGAAGAAACATACCTTAACGTAATAAAGACCATATGTAACAAACTCAGAGCTATTATTATACTCAACATTAAAAAAAAAAACTGAAAGCTTTTCCTCTAAGATCAGGAACATGACAAAGGTGACCACTCACCCTTCTTATTCAACCTAATACTAAAAGTACTAGCTAGTGGTTTCACATGACAAAGATAATAAAAGACATCCAAAATGGAAAGAAGTAAAATCATCATTATTTGCAGACAATATGATATTTATATAGAAAAGCCTAAAGGTCTGACCAAAAACTGTTGGAATTCATGAATGCATTCAGAAAGTTTCATGATATAAAAATCAATGTACAGAAATCAGTTGCATTTTGACTCCACCCAAAATTGCTAACTCATACAGCAATTCAGCAAACAGGATATAAAATCAATGTACAGAAATCAGTTGCATTTCTATACACTAACAATGAGACCGAAAAAAGAGAAATCAAGGAATCAATCCCATTTACATTTGCACCCAAATACTAAGATAAGTAGGATAAATCTAACTAGAAGAGGTGAAGGATCTGTACTCTAAAAACTACAGAACACTTATGAAAGAAATAGAGGAATATGCAAAGAGATGGAAAAATATTTCATGCTATAGATTGGAAGAATAAATATTATGAAAATATCTATGAGCAATTTACACATTCAAGCCAAAATCCTACACATCCATCAAAATTCTAGAGAAGCACAAAAGCAACAACCTTTTTGAACTTGGCCATAGCAACTTCTTGCAAGACACATTTATGAAGGCAAGGGAAACAAAAGCAAAAATGAACTATTAGGACTTAATCAAGATAAAAAGCTTCTGCACAGGAAAGGAAACAGAGAACAAAACTAAAAGACAACCTACAGAGTGGGAGAAGATATCTGCAAATAACATATCAGATAAAGGGCTAGTATCCAAGATCTATAAAGAACTTATCAAACTCAACAGCAAAGAAACAAACAGTCCAGTCATGAAATGGGCGGAAGATATGAACAGAAATTTCTTTTTTTTTTAAGATTTTATTTATTTATTCATGAGAGACACAGAGTGAGAGGCAGAGACACAGGCAAGGGAAAAGCAGGCTCCAATGCAGGGAGCCCGACGTGGGACTCGATCCTGGGTCTCCAGGATCACGCCCTGGGCCGAAGGCAGATGCTCAACCACTGAGCCACCCAGGTGTCCCTGAACAGAAATTTCTCCAAAGAAGACCTACACATGGCCAACAAGTACATGATAAAATGCCCAACATCACCTGCCATCAGGGAAATACAAATCAAAACTACAATGAGATACCACTTTACACTAGTGAGAATGGCTAAAATAACAAGACCAGAAGCAACAAATGTTGGCAAGGATGAGGAGAAGGGGGAACCCTCTTGCACTGTAGTTGGGAATGCAAGCTGGTGCAGCCACTCTGGAAAAGTGTGGAGATTCCTCAAGAAGTTAAAAATAGAGCTACCCTATGACCCAGCAATTGTACTGCTGGGTATTTTACCCCAAAGATACAGGTATAGTAAAATGACAGGAACCCTGCATTCCAATGTTCATAGCAGCAATGTCCACAATAGTCAAACTGGAAAGAGCTATGATGTCCTCTGACAGATGAATGGATAAAGAATATGAGATAGATTGATAGATGATAGGTAGATAGATAGATAGATAGATAGATAGATAGATAGATAGATGATAATGGAATATCACTCAGCCATCAGAAAGGATAAATACCTACCATTTGCTTCAACGTGGATGGAACTGGAGGGTATTATGCTGAGTGAAATTAAGTCAATCAGAGAAAGACAATTATATGGTTTCACTCATGTGTGAAATATAAGAAATATTGAAAGGGATGATAAAGGAAAGGAGGGAAACTGGGTGGAGAACAATTAGAGAGGAAGACAAACCATGAGAGACTCCTAACTCTGGGAAAAAAACAAAGGGTTTTAGAAAGGGAGGTGGGTAGAAGGATGAGGTAACTGGGTGACAAGCACTATGGAGGCCACTTGATGGGATAAGTGTTATATGTTGGCAAATTGAATTTAAATAAAACATTTTTTAAAAAAGAAATCAGTTGCATTTCTATGCATTAAAAATGAAATATCTGAAAAAGCAATAAAACTATCCTACTCACAATAGCATGAAAAACAATGAAATACTTAAAATAATAATAATAATAGTAATATAATAATAATAATAATATGGCACCATAAATACCCTGAATAGCCATTGTAATCATAAGAAAGAAAAAGCCAGAGACATCAGATTTCCTGATTCCTAACTGTATTACCAATCTCTAGTAATTAAAACAGTATGGTACTAGAATAGAAACAGACCAACAGAACAGATTGTAGAGGTCAGAAAATATCCTATACATATATAGTCAACTAGTCATTGACAAGGCAGCCAAGAACACTCAGTGGAAAAAGGATAGTGATGAGAAATTTTTATAACCACATGCAGAAAAATTGGACCCCTATCACACAAAAATTAACTCAAAATTGATTAAAAATTAACCATAAGACCAGATACCATAAAATTTCTAGGAGAAAACATAGGAAAGAAGCTCCTTGACATTGGTCATGGTAATGATTTTTTTCTAGGTATAACACCAAAAGTGCAAACAACAAAAGCAGAAGTCAATAAGCAGAGCTACATCAACAAAAAACACTGCACAACAAAATAAACAATGAAAATAATAAAAAGGCAATACAAAGAATGGGAGAAAATATTTGCAATCCATGTAAGTAGATAAGGGACTAACATCTAAAATATATTTTTAAAAAATTCATACAACTCAGAAAGACAATCTGATTTTAAAATGAGCAGAACTAAATAGACATTATTGAAAGAAGTTTCTTTTGCTTCAGTGTCAAAAAAATTCACCAAAACCAATGTCAAGGAGCTAACTGCCTATATTTCTTCAAGGAGTTTTATGGTTTCAGGCCTTACACTTGTCTTTAATCCTGCACTCCCATGTTTATTCCAGTATCTTTTATAATTGTCATAATATGAAAACCATCTAAGTGCCCATCAATGGATGAATGGTTAAAGAAGATATACAATGGAATAGTCAGCCATGTGGAAAAAAGGAAATACTGCCATTTGCAAGAACATGAATAAACCTTGAGAGCATTATGCTAAGTAAGATAAATCAGACAGAGAAAGACAAATACTGTATGATATCATTTATATGTGGAATCTTAAAAAGCCAAGCTTTTTCTTTCTTGTAAAAAAGGAAAGTAGAGTGGCAGATACCAGGAGCTGAGGGTGGGACATGAAATTGGGGAGACATTGTTTTAGGGTACAAATTAGCAACCTGTAGCTAAGTCTTGGAGATCTAATGCACAGACTAATGATTATAGGCAATAATACAGTACTATAAATTCAAAAATTGCTTAGATACTAGATCTTAATTGTTTCTACCAGGAAAAAAGAAATGATAATTGTGATATGATAGTGATGTTAGCTAATGGTATAGTGATAATCGAATTGCAACATATAAATGTACCACACCAACGTGTTATATACCTTAAGCTTATAGAATTGTTATATGTCAATTACATCTCAATATTGTTTTAAAATTAGGAATGGGGGAAGATGTATAAATAACTACCCTTTCAATAATGAGTTTCAATACTTGAAAGCCCTATTTTAATTTACACTGGACCATATCAACTATTTTAACTGGGGAGAAGGCTCTTGGAGTCCCAATTTTTTCAAGTAAAGATTCCATTTAGTCTTTATGTTACTTCTTAGTTCAGAGTGTCCATGCCCAATATGAAATATCTAGAGAAATGGATGGCAGTGGAGAATTTAGGCAAGTTTGAATTCTTAAGGTGAAACACACCTGTTCATCCTCTATTTTATATTTAGTACATGCCCTAAGATTATACAAGTACTTCAAATTTAGTGGAATCACCAATTAAAACACTAATTGGAGCTCCAATACAGATTAAAGCTAAAAGATTTGCCAATTGTTGCATTTCAGTAGGCATTAAACATAATTTAGAAACTATGTTGTAGAGGTACAAATGCCAGACAGCACCCTTTCATTTTGTTGTAGAAACTCTGTAATTTGGCTAAAACGTGGACCTGTTTTAGTTTTTTGTTTCTTTCCTCTGCATCAAATTTTTGTTACTAGATATATTTGAAGGGTCCTCTATATTCTATATCCTATCATATTTATAAGGTTATTCCTCCAGAGAAGCTCAAATGACTATTTTCACGGTTAGGGATCTCCTTCATATCAATGGTATCTTTACTTGGATTAATGACTCCTAAGGATGACTAAGGGTTTGAATTAACCCATTGACTGTGTCATGGGAGTGCCATTGATATTTTTTCCTCTAATTCTATAGATCAGGATCTTTGTTGTGAGAGAATCACAGGAAGCAACAGCACAATGAGTTATTTCACCTTAGTGAGCTATACTTTTGGGAGTATAACCTCAGCATGACACATGGTAACTGTTCTTCCACAGAAAGTGACCACCTAATGGGCCCGTATATTGCACAAGGTATCAGTCTTTCCCCTGAGTCCTGTATAGTACAAGGGCCAATGCTTACCTTAGACATAAAGCCAATAGCCACAGTGTAAGAGTTTTTCAAGTCTACCATCAGTCACAGCTTATGCTTAAGTCAAGACATACAATCCAATCGAAGACATAGGTCCAGACCAAAACACAGAGCCTGAGGCCACTTTAGGAAGCATACCATTCTCATACTCCTAACGTGACTTTATTTTGAAACTTCCAACTTAGGTCAGGTGGCCAATAAAAGCCTATTGTAATCGGCGCTACCCACTTTCCCCTACCAACATGTCAACCATCTTGGTCTTATGGAATAAAGTGGCCATCTTAGAAACTTTTTCTTTTTATTAGATAAAGTATAAAATACTGTGGGCATCAGAGACAAGAACCTAATATCAGGTCAGCAGTTACTCTTACCAGATTTTGTTTGCAGAAACACTGAAATAGAATTTTAAGATAGAATGTACGAATTTGTTATGCAACAATAGAAAGCTAAAACAAACAACATGGTTCGTAGAGAAATAACCTATAAATTCAGGGTCATTCTCTTCTTCATTATTTATATCTGATATGTGGCTGCATTTGGCAGACAGTAAATTTGTCTCTTTTTACAAAGATCCACATTCCACTGAACTACCCAAGCTACCAGAAATCAGTGAGAAAGGAAACTGGCCAATAATGATGACTGCACTAAGGTCACAATTTCTGCCTTTATTCCATCTCTGTCAGAGAGAGGAAAATATAATGCATATCTGCCTTCATTTGGTATCCATGAGCCACAGATTCAGGAATGGATTATAACTACTTGGCAGAAAGGCAAACTACAAATGAATTTAACAGTTATTTCTTTCAATGAGGTTTGGAAGCTCTTCAACCACTTTGAGAAAATTTTCCTACAGCTGGTTTATTTATTTGGAATTTTTGGCACAGGGATGGCTGGCAGAATAGATTTCAACAGGAAGAGACCATTGCAATGGTGGAAGCATACTTTCAGAATAAAAAAGGAGAAAGCAACCATCTGTTCAATGGACCAAGCAGTGTATTAATTATATATTACTGCATAACAAATTTCCTAAAAATTTATCAGCATAAAATGATAAAAATGTATTGTCTCTGAGGTCAATAATCCAGGCATTGGTTTCCTGGGCTCAGGATCTCCTATGAGTTGGTAGTCAAGCTGAACCAGGACTTCAGTGAGCTGAAGGCATGACTGAAACATAATGATTTTCTTCCAAGCTCATGAAATTGGATGTTAGCAAGAGATCTCAGTTGTGGATTTTTCCATCAGGCTACTCACAAGATGGCAGCTGACCTCCACCAAACAAGTTATCTAACAGAGAATGTGGAAGGGAAGAAAAAGGTAGAAACCAAGATGAAAGCACAGTATACTTTGTAACTCAATCTGGAAACAATATACAATCACTTTTTCCATATCCAATTGACCACAAAGACCAACACATAAAATGTGGAATGGCACTAATTACACAAGGGTGTGAACAAGGGGAGGGAAAGGACTTTAGGGACTGTTCCAATGGCTAGCTACTCCAAGTGAAAGTCTTGTCCATATACCTCTTGTGACCCAGTAAAAATTAGAACACAATTCATGTATCTGAGGCTGAAAGTGTTTCACAGCTTTGGGGATCCTACAACCTTAAGATAAATCTCTGCAACCAGTCACTACACATTTTCATTGCCTACTTTAACTTACTATTGATCACTATTTTCTCTCCCTATTCAACAAGCTTCAAAACATGTGCTCATTTGGGGCCTTCTCAGCTAAGGAATATGATGTGAGTCTTACAAGTGACGTTCTGAAATGTTCTCACCAATTTCATGACTCATTTGTATTCTTCTGCCATATGTCATTGGCAAAACCTATCTTAGAACATTTTTAGCAGCTTAGCTTAGATTGTTTTTTTAATGATTTTATTTATTTATTCATGAGAGACACAGAGAGTGGCAGAGACATAGGCAGAGGGAGAAGCAGGATCCCTGCAAGGAGCCTGATGCAGGACTCGATCCCAGGACCCCAGGATCACACCCTGAGCTGAAGGTAGATGCTCAACCACTGAGCCACCCAGGCATCCCTTAGCCTAGATTTTCAAGAAAGAAAGAAAGAGAAAAAGAGAGAAAGAGGAAAATAAGGAAAGAGAGAGAGAGAAAGATTGATCTTGATAGCCCTTTGGGAAGAACTAGTCCACAGTCTCAATGGAAAGGAGAAAGAAAGAATCCTTGGGCAAGGTCTTCACATTACATTAGGAAAGCCCTTAAAGGAGCCAGTCTGGCTTAGACATACTTTGTCTGCACTGAACCACATTAGTGCAATTGTTTAAGATTTTAAAATAGTCAAAGAACTGCTTCACACATCATTCCCCTTTTATCTTTCAGGTACCACATACCTATCTAATTCTTGGGTTGGATTTTGCCTTAAGATCACTTCCCTGTTGGAGTTACTTCTTACTGTTCCAGGGATGGAAGTAGAGACCTATAAAAGTCAGAGTGGAGCAGCAGTAGGGAAACAGTAAATGCAGTTGCACATTAGGAGCAGCTTGGCATGCGGGTTTGATCAGAGAGGCACAGGTTTGTTCTCTTGGCTGTGTTCTTCCAAGTGTCATTATAGGGGCAGAGAAGACAGAACATGGGAGTAATTCACATGGATCTAATGTGCCTTCTCAGATTGTCGTGGTGCTGCCCACCTCTCAGAATCTCTTCCATTTCAGTTGTTGCTGAGCCTGATCCTGCTCATGTGTGATTTTACCCTGTAGGTTTTCCTAACATATTTCACATGATAAGCAACTTTCTGTGACCTGTCTTGAAGCAGCAGCTGCAGAAATAATAATTCACCTTCAGCCAGGTCTTGTTTTCCTTTCTCCTTTCCATTGAGACTGTAGAATTTCCCAATTTTTCTTCTATTATTTCTAGCTTTATACCTTTGTGTCAGAAAAAAATGGTTGATATGACTTTAGTTATTTTAAATTTGTTAAGACTTGTTTTGTGGCCTAACATATAATCTGTTATGGAGAATATGTGCTTGAAAAGATACATTCTCTGTTGCTGTCAGATAGAATGTTCTGTATATGTATAAGTAGGTACATTTGTTCTATAGCATTGTTCAGGTTAGCAGTTTACCTATTCGTTTTCTGTTTGGATGATCTATCCATTGTTAAAAGTCGAGTATTAAATTCCCCTACCAACTCTTTTTTTTTTTTTTGTATTGCAATCTTTTTCTCCCTTTAATTGTGTTAATATTTGACGTATATACAATATAAATATCTATAATACATAAATATATAGTATAAATATATTTTATATTATAAAAGTATATAATCATATATAATTGACTATATATTTGCTATATTTGTGTTAATATTTGATATATATGTATGTGTACACATATGTATATATTTATATATAATGCATGTATATATTTACAAATATATGTATGTATTGTATATATAATTAAAGCTGCAAATATGAATTGTTTTACTTGGATTTTGTGTGCTGTCTATAGAAGCAGGCAAGCTCTAGTAATGGAAAATTTATCTCTTCCATTTTGAAAGAGAGAAATGCAAGTCTGTCTGAATTGTAGGAACCTATCTCAAAGCCAAGAGTAGTTGATCAGTGCCTATTTTAAGAGAGAAATTTCCAAACATTTTTATGGCAGACTTTCTCATTGAAATATGGATTCTGTCCAAATATGGAATTTTATTTTGAAAAAAAAACTCTAAAAAGGAAAAATCAGAGGAACTGTTGTTTCTAAAAAAAAAAATACTGAACTGTTGTATGCTATAACAAAACAAAGAAAATCCCTCAAAACTTGTCTTTGAACAATGCTATAGAACAAATGTACCTACTTAATACATATACAGAACATTCTGACAGCAACAGAGTATGTATCTTTTCAAACACATATTCTCCATAACAGATCACATGTTAGGCCATAAAACAAATCTTAACAAATTTAAAATAACTAAAGTCATATCAACTATTTTTCTGACACTAAGGTATGAAGCTAGAAATAATTAACAGAAGAAAAATTGGAGAGTTCATAACTATGGGGAAACTAAACAACACATCTTTGAGTTACCAGTGGATCAAAGAAGGGAAATAAAAATATCTTGAAATGAATGAAAACTTAAATACAACAGAAAATAAGTACAAAGCAGCAAAAATACTTCTAACATGGAAATTTATGGTAGTAAATGCCTACCTCAAAAGAGAGAGAATCTCAAACAATTTGTTTTTGCCTCAAGGGAATAAGGAAACAAAAAACAAACTAAGCCCAAATTTAGTAGGAAAAAAAGAAATAGCAAAGATCTAAAAATAAACAAATGAGATAAAACCCAGAAAAAAATTAAAACTATGAATGAAACTAAGTTTTTTTAAGATAAAATTGACAAATCCTTTGCTAGACTAAGAGAAAAGAGAAGATTCAAATAAATAAAGCAGAAATGAAAAAGGAAACATTACAACTGATATTACAGAATATAAAAGATCAAGGGACAGCTATGAACATTTATATAGCAACAAAATGGACAATCTAGAAGAAATTAATAAATTCCTAGACATACAACCTGCCAAGAGTAAATCATGAAGAAATAGAAAATCTGAACAGAACAAATATGAGTAATGAAATTGAATCAATAATTTAAAAATCTCTCAACAGCAACAACATAAAGCTACAGACCGGATAGTTTCACTGGTGAATTTTACCAAACATTTGAAGAATTAATACCAATCCTTTCCAAACTTTAAAAAAACTGAAGATGCAAGAACAGTTCCAGATGCATTTTATGTTACTATAATTACCCTAATATCAAAGCCAGACAAGTATGTTATAAGAAAAGAAAATCACAAACCAATATCCCTCATGAACACAGATGCAAACATATTCATCAAACTATTAGCAAATTAGGGGTGCCTGGGTGACACAGTTAAGTGGCTGACTCTTTGTTTCAATACATGGCGTGATCTCAGGGTCATGAGATTAGGCCCTGTGTTGGGCTCCATGCTCAGTGTGGAGTCTGTTTCAGATTCTCTCTCCCTCTCCCCATCCTGTTCATGTTCTCCCTCTCTTTCTCTCTAAAATAAATAAATCTTTAAAAAATATTAGCAAATTAAGTTCAACAATACACTGAAAAGGAACATACACCATTTTCAAGTGGAATTTATCCCAAGGACTTAAAGATGGTTAGACATCTGCAAACAACCAATGTGATACATCACATTAACAAAATAAAGGGTAAAAATCATATGATCATCTAGATAAAGCTTTAATAAAATTCAGTATCTATTTATGATAAAACTCAACAAGATGAACATAAAGGAAACATATTTGATCATAATAGAGGCCAGATATGACAAACCCACACCTAACATCATATTCAATGGCAAAAAAAAAACTAAAACTCATCTTCTAAGAACAAGAACAAGGCAAGGATGCCCACTTTCACTACTTTTATTCAGTTTTTGAACTCCCAGACACAGCAATTAAGCAAGAAATAGAAATAATATGCATCCAAATAAGAAAGCAAGAAGTAAAACTGTCTCCATGTGCAGATATTATATGATACATATAGATCTCTCTCTATATATATATAAATAGATATATAGATATCTATATATAGATACATATCAGATATATCTATCTCAGATATATATATATAGATATATATACATATATATATATATATAGAGAGAGAGAGGCAGGCAATTATAAAGAATCCACCAAGAACAATTAATAAATGAATTCAGTAAAGTTGGAGAATGCAAAATTAATATATAAAAGTCCACTGCATTTTCATTCAGTAAATGAATTTAAGAAAGTAAAATTAAGAAAGCAATCCCATTTACAGATACATCCAAAAATAAAATGCCTAGGAATAAATTAACCAAGGAGGTAAAAGATCTGTACACTGAAAACCATGGAACACTGATGAAAGAAAGTGAAGACATAAATAAATGGAAAAATATTCTGTGCTCATGGATTAGAAGAATTAATATTGTTAAAATATCCATGTTATCCAATGCAATCCCTATGATAAATCCAAGGGCATTTTTCACAGAAGTAGAAAAGACAATCCTAAAATTCATATGAAGCCGTAAAAGATCTTCAACAGCAAATTCAGTATTGTCTAGGGGGAAAAAACCCACAAGTTGGAGGCTCACAGTAAGTATAAAACTATAGTTATTGAAATAGTGTTGTAGGCACAGAAAAACAGACATACAGACCAGTGGAATAAAACAGTGAACTGAGAAGTAAAGCCAAGTATTTAAGGTCAATTGATCTTCAACAAAGATGCCAAGAACACAAAATGCAGAAAGGACAATTTCTTCACTAATTGTGTTGAGAAAACTGGCTTTCCATATGTAGAAGAATAAAATTGAACCCCGATCTCACTCCATATACAAAAATCAGCTAATAATGTATTAAAGACTAAATGTAGGACCTGAATCTATAACTGCTTAAAGAAAACATAGAAGAAAAACCTTCTTGACATTAGTCTGGCCAATGATTTTTTTGGATCTGACCCCAAAAGCACAAGGAACAAAAGCAAAAATAGACAAATGGAATGCATCAAATATAAAGCTTCTGAATAGCAAAGGAAACAATCAGCAAAGTGAAAGGACAACCTACAAAATGGGAAAGCATATTTGCAAACCATACTTCTGACAAGGGATTAATATCCAAAATATATAAGGAACTAAAATCAACAACAAAGAAATAACCTGATTTAAAAACTTGGCAAAGGACCTGAATAGTCATTTCTCAAAGAAAGGCATACAAATCACCAATAAATAAAAACATGTTCAACATCACTAATCATCAGGGAAATACACATCAAAACAACAATAAAATATCACCTCACACCTTTTAGTATGACTACTATAAATAAGACAAAAGTGGCCAGAATGTGGAGAAAAGAGAACATTTACATACTGTTGATGGGAATGGTCAATATCAAAACTGTTTATAGATTCCTTGGGGCACCCAGATGGCTCAGTCAGATGAGCATCAAACTCTTGGTTTCTACTCAGGTTATGATCTCAGGGTCATAAGATTGAGCCCTGTGTCACACTTTGTGCTTAGTGGGCATATGCTTGAGATTCTCTCTTTTCTGCCCTTTCCCTACTCTTTCTTTTTTTTTTTTTTTTAATATTTTATTTATTCATGAGAGACACACAGAGAGAGAGAGGCAAAGACACAAGCAGGCTCCATGCAGGGAGCCTGATATGGGACTCGATCCTGGGACTCCAGGATCACGCCCTAGGCCGAAGGCAGGCGCTAAACCGCTGAGCCACCCAGGGATCCCTCCCTACTCTTTCTTTCTCAAATAAGTCTTTAAAAAAGAAGTTTACAGATTCCTCAAGAAGTTAATCTGCAGTAATCTCAATTTGAGTTTACATCCTAAGAAAATGAAATAATTATTCCAAAGAGGAATATGCAGTCCCATGTTCTTTGCAGCTTTATTCACAATAACCAAGATATGGAAGCAACCTAAATGTCAACATATGCATAGATAAAGAAGCTATGTTATATATAACGGAATATTACTCAGCCATGAGAAAAATGGAAATCTTGTCATTTGCAATCACATAGATGAACCTGGAGGACCTTATGCTAAGTGAAATAAGCCAGAAATAGAAAGGAAAATACTGTATGATCTTATTTATATATGGATTCTAAAAAAAGAAAGATGTTTTAAAAGTCTGACTCATAGAGGCAGAGAGTATGACAGTGGTTATGAGGGGGTGGGGTGCAGGCTGAGTGGAAGAGATGATATGTTAATTAGTTTGACTGTAATAAGCATTATATGGGGTGTATATATGCTGTACACCCCAAATATATATAATTTTCATTAAAAATAAATTATATTAGAAAGCATGCTAAGATTCTACACAGTATTTCAAGAGTGGAATTAGTCTGTGTGACATTAATTTTTCATATTTTCAGTATATAATAAGACTTTTCCAAATCTAAAAAAAAGAAACATTAATTTATACTATGACAATAGAGTTGATCAATTGCATTGATGCCCTGCACAAGGATAGTAACAAATGAGGGCAAATAAGGTTGAAGACCAGAGGGAATTCTTTGTTAAATTTCAAAAAGGTCTTATTTTTTTTATAGTGAGAGGACAGAAGGAAGATCAAACTCAGACTTTAATAGCCAAAATCATAGAGTTTCAAGACTGAACATTTTGGACAAGAAGTAGATCTGTTTGGGAATGCCTAGGACACATGGAATGAGGATAGCTATGTGGATGTATCTAAAAGCTTGACTCATCATACTTCTCTGAATTCTCAAAACTTGCATATGTCCCCCCTTTTCCCTAATAATATCTAATAATCTCTTAATTTGGGAAGACACTTCAGATCTGTTAACTCAGAAAGCAACAGACAGCCCTCTCAGAATTTACTGTCATCTCCTTTCCTACATGCCATATCAATAACTTAGGGTAAATTCACACCACTAGAAATGTACAGAGCTGACAAGGGAAGAAAGGAATAATACCTTCAAAAAAGCTGCAAGAATTAACCAGATTATATTGACTGCAGCCAAAAACCTAAAAATTGACCTGTATTTTAAGAAAGCTTGATCAAAGGGACTAGAACATAAGACTGGGTAAGGAAGAGTTCATTTACTCAGTGAGCACTCTCTCAGGATATAAGATGTATACCTTTACAAGAACCACAGGGGATGGTGTGAATTGCTGTTAAAGAGTCACTTAGAAGTCTAGAAAAAATGATGATCCATAGTCAATGAAATTGCAACACTTGAGTTTCCATAGAGATTGTGAAGGAAAGTAGAAGACTCAGATCTGGTGGACAATATGTGCCTATAATTAACAATACTGTATTCTGCACTTAAAAATTAGTTAAGAGAGTAAATCTCATGTTAAGTGTTCTTACCACAATAAAATAAAATAAATAATATAAAAAGTATAAGTCTCAGGACAGTGGACATTGCTGGAATGAACATACCATATGAGACCAAAGACCCACCAGAAAATTATGTTGCATGAGAAAAATGAAAAGGCTTACTATTCACCAAGGTCATCAGGAATGTGCTAGTGAGAAGACACTAGGTCACTTAGAAGTTAAGCCAGAGTTGACAGAAGAGGTTGTCAAAGATCATGGCTTACTGACAAAAATGGGAGAGAAGGGACCCCAAAACAATAGAAGCAGGTTGGTAACAAACAGCTTCCAGAACCCAGGAGATTTCAATTACAGTAACAAGAAGCAACTTCGAGTGATGGCCAATAAAGCCTATAGAACGTTGTAGAGATAGTTTCCCCTAGGGGAGAAAAATGGATGAAGAGCCAATAAGAGTACTGATGAAAAATACACAAAATCAAAAGAAAAAGAAAAATACACAAAATCAAAAAAAAAAAAATTAAATCCCTTGCCCAATTCTCAGAATTAAGCCAGTTTTCAGATCCATAACTTTATAACTAATGTGGTAGCCAGGTCAACAGAACAAAGGACCCTGAAACATCACAATAAATTTATGCTATAATAATTTCCCTAGTCTAATCCCAGGAAGATAAACATCACTTACTCAGGTATGTGCATAACGAAGAAAGGAGAACTAATTCTCTGACAATTCAAATCCTGCCTACAATAAGCAAAGAAAGCCATTGTAGATTACTGAAGGCAGAAGTGGCTCAGCCACAATAGCAGAGCAAAGGCAATACATATAAGAGATATCTCTGAAGTGCCAGGTTCTGGTGACCAGGGACTACTGCACTGCAGGGCAATATAGGACCTCTTCCTAAGGCCACTACTTTCAAGAGAAGGAGACATAGTTGACTTTATTAACACAGAGAAAAAGGCACAGAGTTTGGCAAAATAAGGACATAGAAGAATATGTCCCAAAAGAAGGAATAAAATAAAATCACAGGAGAGCTAAATGAAACAGAGACAAGTGGGCACTTGAGTGGCTCAGTGGTTGAGCATCTGCCTTCGGCTCAGGTCGTGATCCCAGGGTCCAGGAATCAAGTCCCACATCAGGCTCCCTGCTTTTCCCTCTGCCTGTGTCTCTGCCTCTCTCTGTGTGTCTCATGAATAAATAAATAAAATCTTTTTAAAAAATGAAACAGAGACAAGTAATATGCCTGATATAAAATTAAAAGAAATGGTAATAAAGATACTCACTGGACTTGAGAAAATAGTGGAAGACCTCAGAAAAATCCTTAACTAAGAGGCAGAAGACATTAAAAAAAGAACCATTCAGAGATGAAGAACTCCATAAACAGAAATCAGATAGAGGAGGGATGAAGAACCCCCAACAAAATCAGCCCAAGGAGGTCCACACCAAAATACATAGTAATTAAAATGGCAAAAAGTAGTGATAAAGTGAAAAAAAATTAAAAGCACCAAGAGAAAAGAAAACAGTTAAATAAAAAGGAAACTCCATAAGGCTATCAGCTGATTTTGCAGCAGAAAAAAGTGAAGGCCAGAAGAGAGTGACATGATCTATTCAATGTGCTGTAAGAAAAAAACTCTGCAGACAAGAATACTCTTATGGAGCAAGGCTATCATACAGAATAGAAGGAGAAATAAACTTTTGTTTCCCAGGCAAACAAAAGTTCAAAGAATTCATGACCACTAAACCAGCCCTACAAGAAATGTTAAAGGGGGCTCTTTGAGTGGAAAGGAAAGACCAAAAATAGAGATAAGAAAAACAGGAAGCACAAAGGCAGTGAAAATAAGTATATCTATTAAAAAATCAATCAAGGGATTCAAAAATAAAAGGATGTAAAATATGATACCATATACCTAAAATGGGGGGGGGTCAGTGGGGGAGAAGTAAAAAATGGGTTCAACCTTAAGCAACTATCAACTTAATATAGACTGCTATATGCAGAAAATGGTATATACAAACCTAATGGAAACCACAAATCAAAAATCAGTAACAGATATGCAAAAAATAAGAAAGGAATTCAAGTATATCACTAAAGAAAGCCAACAAACCAGGAGAGAAATGAGCAAGAAAAGAACAGAAAAGAACAACAAAAACAAGATGAGTCCAAAAGATGGCAATAAGTATATCAACTATTTTGAATGTAAATGGAATAAATCTCCAACCATGACAGAGGGTGATAATATATAAAAAAGCGAGACCTACCTATATGTTGCCTGCAAGAGATTCATTTCAGACCTAAAGACACGTGCAGATTAAAAGTGAAGAGCTAGGAAAATCATGCAAGTAGAAATGAAAAGAAAGCCAGGTGATACTTATTAGACAAAATAGATTTTAAAACAAAGACTATAATGAAACAAAGAAGGACACTATGTAATCATAAAGGGAACAATCCATCAAGAAGATGTAAGAATTAGGGGTGCTTAAATTCTTTTTTTTTTTTTTTAATTTTTATTTATTTATGATAGTCACAGAGAGAGAGAGAGGCAGAGACACAGGCAGAGGGAGAAGCAGGCTCCATGCACCAGGAGCCCGATGTGGGATTCGATCCCGGGTCTCCAGGATCGCGCCCTGGGCCAAAGGCAGGCGCCAAACCGCTGCGCCACCCAGGGATCCCAAGGGGTGCTTAAATTCTTAAGCACAGTCATTTAAGCATCTGCCTTTGGCTGAGGTCATGATCCCATGGTCGGATCAAGCCCAGCACCAGGCTCCCTGCTCAACCGGGGTCTGCTTCTCCCTCTTCCCTTGCCCCTCCCCCTGCTTATGTGCATTGTCTGTCTGTCTCTGTCTCTCTCTCTCAGGTAAATAAGTAAAATCTTTTTAAAAATGTAAGAATTGTAAATATTTATGTACCCAACAAGAGAGAATTCAAATACATAAAGCAAACAAATATAACACAAGTAATTAATAACAATGCAAAAATAGTAGGACTTTAACATCCCTTACATCAATGAATAGATCATCCAAACAGAAAATCAACAAGGAAATTGTGGCTTTGAATAACACATTGGACCATGTGGATTTAACAGATATATTCACAACATTCCATCCTAAAAAAACAGAATAACATATTCTTTTCAAATGCACATGAAACGTTTTCCAGAACAGATCACATATTAGGGCCACAAAATAAGTCTCAACAATTTCAAAAAGATTGAAGTTATGCCATGCATCTTTTATGACCACAGTATTATGAAACTAGAAAACAATCATTTAAAAAAATCTGGAAAGGGAACAAATACATACTACTGAACAATGAATGTGTCAACCAAGAAATCAAAGAGGAAATGAAAAAAATATATGGAGATAAATGAAAATGAAAACACAATGGTCCAAAATCTTTGGGATAAAGCAAAAGTGGTTCTAAAAGGGAAGTTTACAGCAATACAGGTTTACATCAAGAAGAAGAAAAAAACCCTCAAATAAACAACTTAACCTTACACCCAAAGGAGCTAAAAAGAGAAAAACAAAACCCAAAGCAAGTAAAAGAGAGGAAAGAAAGATGGCAGCAGGAAGAAGAAAAAAAACTACCCAGAAACTAAAAAACCAACAGAACAAACCAATGAAACTAGAAGCTAGTTCCTTAAGATCAATACCACCTCAAAAAGTTAAAAATAGAGCTACACTATGACCCTGTAATTGCACTACTAGGTATATACCCCAAAGATACAGATGCAGTGAAACGGCAGGACACCTGCACCCCAATGCTTATAGCAGCAATGCCCACAATAGCCAAACTATGGAAAGAGCCCAGATGTCCATTAACAGATGAATGGATAAAGAAGATGGGACACACACACACACACACACACACACACACACACACACTGGACTACTACTCAGCCATCAAAAAAATGAAATCTTGCCATTTACAATGCTGTGGATAGAACTAGAGGGTATTATGCTAAGCAAAATAAGTCAATCAGAGAAAGACAATTATATGATTTCACTTCTATGGAGAATTTAAGAAGCAAAACAGAGGAGCATAGAGGAAGGGAAGGAAAAATAAAACAAGATGTAATCAGAGAGGAAGACAAACCATAAGACATTCTTAACCATGGGAAACAAAATGAGGTCTACTGGAGGGGAGGAGGGTGGTGGGATGGTGTAACTAGGTGATGGGCATTAATGAGGGCATCTAATATAATGAGCACTGAAGGTTGTATACAACTGATGAATCATTGAACTCCACCTCTGAAACTAATAATACACTATATGTTAATTTATTGAATTCAAACAAAAATACCCTTATTAGATCAATTTTTAAAAATAAATGGCTTTTTTCTGGTAAAAAAAAAAAGAGATCAACAAAATTGATAAACCTTTAGCCAAATTCATCAAAAAGAGAGGGAGAGAGAGGACTCAAAAGCAAAAGTACAAGAGGAGAAATAACAGCTGACACCACAGAAATACAAATACAAATTTGTCCAACAAATTGGACAAGCTAGATGAAATGTATAAATTCCCAGAACTATTTAATCTCCCAAAACAGAATCAGGAAGAAATAGAAAACTTAAACAAACCAATTACCAGCAATGAAGTTCCATCGCTAATCAAAAACTCCAAACAAACAAAAGTCCAGGACCAGATGTTTTCACAGGTGAATTCTACCAAACATTCAGAGAAGAGTTAATACTTATGATTCCCAAACTATTCCAAGTATTGAAGAGGAAGAAAAGATTCCAAATGTATTCTATGAGGCCAGAATTACCCTTATATCAAGACCAGAAAAGAAGAAAAGAAAAGAAAAGAAAAGAAAAGAAAAGAAAAGAAAAGAAAAGAAAAGAAAAGAAAAGAAAAGAAAAGAAAAGGATCCCTGGGTGGCGCAGCGGTTTGGCGCCTGCCTTTGGCCCAGGGCGCGATCCTGGAGGCCCGGGATCGAATCCCACATCGGGCTCCCAGTGCATAGAGCCTGCTTCTCCCTCTGCCTGTGTCTCTGCCTCTCTCTCTCTCTCTCTGTGACTATCATAAATAAATAAAAAATTTAAAAAAATTTTAAAAAAAAGAAAAGAAAGAAAACTACAGGCCAGTATATCTGATGAACACAGATGCAAAAATCCTCAGCAAAATATTAGCAAACCAAATCCAACAATATATTTTTAAAAATCACTAACCAGGATCAAGTAGGATTTATTTCTGGGATGCAAAGTTCGTTTAATATTCTCATTTCTATCAACATGATACATCACAACAATAAGAGAAAAGATTAAAACCATATGATCATTTCAATAGATGCAATAAAAGCATTTCACAATGTAGAACATCTGTTAATGATAAAAATCCTCAATAAAGTGGGCTTAGAGGGAACATATCTCAACATATTTAATAAGGGCAATAAATGAACAACCCACAGCTTACACGATCCTCCATGGTGAAAAACTGAGAGCTTTTCTTCTAAGGTCAGAAACAAGAAAAGAATGTCCATTCTCACCACTTTTATTCACATAGTGCTGGAAGTCATAGCCACAGCAATCACACAAGAAAAAATGAATAAAAGAAATCCAAATTGGTAAGGAAGAAGTAAAACTTTCACTCTTTGCAGACGGAGCAATGTGATATGTAGAAAACTCCTAAAAACTCCAATACAAAACTACTATAACTAATAAATGAACTCAATAAAGCTGCTGGATAAAAAACAAATATATAGAAATCTGTTGCATTTCTATGTTAATAATGAAGTAGAAAGACAATTCAAGAAAACAATCCCATTTACATTGCATCAAAAATAATAAAATAGTAGGAATAAACTTAACCAAGGAGGTGAAAGACCTGTGTTCCAAAAACTATAAAATACTTATGAAAGAAATTCAAGATGACACACACAAATGGGAAGAAAGATATTTCATGCCAATGGGTTATAAGAATAAATATTTTAAGATGTCCATACTACCCAAAGAGGTCTACAGATTGATGCAAACCCTATCAAAAAAAAAAAAAAAAAAACCCTATCAAAATACCAACAGCTGCTCCCGGGGCCGTGCAGCCCCCTCCGCGAAGCCGCGGAGCCGCCGCCCGAGCCCCTCCAAGCTGCTCCGGGTCCCCCGTGCGCGCTGCAGCCCTTAGGGAGCTCGGCGCATCTCCCGGGGGGCAGGTGTCTGTTAGTGTCCCCGGGAGCCCGAGGGCATCCCCGCCCTCCTGGGTCCTGCTCCACCTCCCTGCGGGCCCCTTTCCGCCAGGAAGGTTGGTGCAGCTCCTGCTCCTCCGGGACGGGGCTCTCCTGTCCTGGGGACACTCGCCCTGGCCTCAGCCCGGCTCCTCGCGGGGACCCTCCCCCTTGGAGGCCTTTGTTTCTTTACTTCTTTTTCCCCGTCTTCCTACCTTGATAGAAGCGCGAACTCTCCTCACTGTAGCATTCCAGGTGTTCTCTCTTTAATTCTCAGGCCGAATTCATAGATTTTCAGGATGATTGGAACACCCTTTTTTGAACTCGGCCATAGTAACTTCTTGCAAGATACATCCACGAAGGCAAAAGAAACAAAAGCAAAAATGAACTATTGGGACTTCATCAAGATAAGAAGCTTTTGCACAGCAAAGGATACAGTCAACAAAACTCAAAGACAACCTACAGAATGGGAGAACATATTTGCAAATGACATATCAGATAAAGGGCTAGTTTCCAAGATCTATAAAGAACTTATTAATCTCAACAGCAAAGAAACAAACAATCCAATCATGAAATGGGCAAAAGACATGAACAGAAATCTCACAGAGGAAGACATAGACATGGCCAACATGCACATGAGAAAATGCTCTGCATCACTTGCCATCAGGGAAATACAAATCAAAACCACAATGAGATACCACCTCACACCAGTGAGAATGGGGAAAATTAACAAGGCAGGAAACAACAAATGTTGGAGAGGATGCGGAGAAAAGGGAGCCCTCTTACACTGTTGGTGGGAATGTGAACTGGTGCAGCCACTCTGGAAAACTGTGTGGAGGTTCCTCAAAGAGTTAAAAATAGACCTGCCCTACGACCCAGCAATTGCACTGTTGGGGATTTACCCCAAAGATACAAATGCAATGAAACGCCGGGACACCTGCACCCCGATGTTTCTAGCAGCAATGGCCACGATAGCCAAACTGTGGAAGGAGCCTCGGTGTCCAACGAAAGATGAATGGATAAAGAAGATGTGGTTTATGTATACAATGGAATATTACTCAGCTATTAGAAATGACAAATACCCACCATTTGCTTCAACGTGGATGGAACTGGAGGGTATCATGCTGAGTGAAGTAAGCCAGTCGGAGAAGGACAAACATTATATGTTCTCATTCATTTGGGGAATATAATTAATAGTGAAAGGGAATATAAGGGAAGGGGGAAGAAATGTGTGGGAAATATCAGAAAGGGAGACAGAACGTAAAGACTGCTAACTCTGGGAAACGAACTAGGGGTGGTGGAAGGGGAGGAGGGCGGGGGGTGGGAGTGAATGGGTGACGGGCACTGGGGGTTATTCTGTATGTTAGTAAATTGAACACCAATAAAAAATAAATTAAAAAAAAAACAAAAAACAAAATACCAACAGCATCTTTCACAGAGCAGAACAAATAATCATAAAATCTGTATGGATTTTATGACCTCAAATAGCCAAATACAAACAAATACAAGAGACCTCAAATAGCCAAAGCAATCTTGAAAAAGAAAAACAAAACTAGAGGTATCATCATCCCAGATACCAATATATATCACAAATCTGTAGTAACCAAAGCAGTTTGGCCCTGGCACAAAAGCAGACACACAAATCAATGGAATAGAACAAAAAATCCAGAAATAGGGATGCCCAGGTGACTCAATGGTTGAGTGTCTGCCTTTGGCTCAGGTCATAATCCCAGGGTTCTGGGATCAAGTCCTGCATCAGGCTCCCCAGAGGGAGCCTGCTTCTCCCTCTGCCTATGTCTCTGCCTCTCTCTGTGTGTGTCTCATGAGCAAATAAATAAAATATTTTTTTAAAAAAGAAAATCCATTAAAATATTAAAAAAATAAAACAAAAATTAAAATATTAAAAAATAAAACAAAAAGAAAATCCAGAAATAAATCCATAATTATATGGTAATTTAATCTTCCACAAAGAGGGCAAGAATATGCAATGAGATAAAGATAATATCTTCAACAAATGGTGTTGGGAAAAGTGGACATCTATATACAAATAATGCAACTGGATCATTTTTGTACACCATGCACAAAAATAAGCTCAAAATGGATTAAGGGCCTGCATGTGACCTGAAACCATAAAAATGCTAGAAGAGAGCAGAAGTAATGTCTCTGACACCAGCCATAGTAACATTTTTCTAGATAGGTCTCTGAGGCAAGGGAAACAAAAGCAAAACTAAACTATCAGGACTACCTACATTCAAATAAAAAGATTCTGCACAGCAAAGGAAATAATAAAACTAAAAGGTCTATTAAGTTGGAGAAGATATCTGCAAGTGAGATATCAGATAAAGGGTTAGCATCCAAAATATATGAAGAACTTAGAAAACTCAGAAACCAAATAACCCAATTTTAAAAAGAGCAGAATACATAAACAGACATTTCTTTTTTTTTAATTTATTTTTTATTGGTGTTCAATTTACTAACATACAGAATAAACCCCAGTGCCCGTCACCCATTCACTCCCACCCCCCGCCCTTCTCCCCTTCTACCACCCCTAGTTCGTTTCCCAGAGTTAGCAGTCTTTATGTTCTGTCTCCCTTATAAACAGACATTTCTGCAAAGAAAATATACTGGTAGTCAATAGACACATAAAAAGATGTTCAACATGACTAATCATCAGGGAAATGCGAATCAAAACCACAATGAGATATCACCTCACACCTGTCAAAATGGCAAAAATAAACCTAGTGGCTTAGTTGGTTATGCATCTGACTTGATTTGGGCTCAGTTTATGATCTCAGGGTTCTGTGATTGAGCCCTGCATCAGGGTCTGTGCTCAGCATGGAGTCTGCTTAAGATTCTCTCTCTCCCTCTGTCCCTCCCTCCTGCTTACATATGTACCTGTGCACTCTCTAAAAACAAAACAAACAAAAGACAAAAACAAAACAAAACCAATAAACAACAATTGTTGGCAAGGATGTGAAGAAAAGGAATTTTCCTGCATCGTTAATGGGAATGCAACAGCCACTCCAGAAAACAGTATGGAAGTTCCTCAAAAAATAAAAATAAAATTACTATATGATCCAGTAATTCCGCTACTGGATATTTACCCAAAGTAAATGAAAACATAATTCAAAAATATATATGTACCCCTATGTTTATTGCTGCATTATTTACGACAGTCTGAAGCAACCCAAGTGTCCAGAAATAGGTGAACAGATAAAGATGTGATATATATAAAAAAATATTACTTAGCCATAAAAAAGAATGAAATCTTGCCATTTGCAATAAGCTGGGCGGATATAGAGGATATTATGTTAAGTGAAATATGTCAGACAGAGAAAGACAAATACCATATTACACTCAAACGTGGAATTTAAGGAACAAAACAAATGAACAAATAGAGAAAAAAAGAGACAAATCAGACTTTTAAATACAGAGAGCTAGTGGTTGCCAGGGGTTGGGAAGCTACATTGGGGGAGGGGGTACAGTAGGCTAAGGGGATTAAAAGTACACTTATCTTAATGAGCAATAAGATATATATAGATTTAATCATTATATTGTATACCTGAAAGTAATACAACACCGTATGTTCATTAAAAAAAAAAGAATGAATGCCAGACACAATTTGCATTCATAGGCAATGGATAACCATATATTTTCACAATAGAGGATCTGGGGCTTCTACAACAAGAATAAGCCTTCTGCAGTAGAGAATTAAGCATCTATTACCAACATCTCTTGGCATATTTCTGGAATTTGACATAAATGGAGTGTTTGACCATGAGACACCTACTGCCCATGCATTCAAAAGTGTTTATAATGAGCTGGATCTTGCCAAAACTGTCCAAGTCATAAAACATGGTAGTCTCATCATTAATATATAGTAATGTGTAACTGAGACATTCAGAACCAAGCACATGCAGGACCTAGGACAAGTGCAAACATAAGCAGATAGCCCAGTCTATCTGTGTCACCCACCACAGCTCAAACTTATGATTTCAAGGGTATCCTGAATAACAATCTAACAGAAGAAAGAAAATTCTAAACTTGACTTATGAGGGGTTAGCACAGTGTATGGATCTGAGTCAATAAAAAGCAAACAAGCAAGCAAAACCCTGGTATCTCACTCAAGAATGGCCCAGAAAGATAATAGAAATAGAATAGAAAAATCCTTCTCAGGGAAAAAAATTGGAGAGAACATCTGGGATCCATTTTGTGTGGAAATTAAAGTGGCCCAATTTTAGAATATAAGTAGGAAAGATCAAAAGACCAAACACAGGGAAATCTAGAATAGAGGAATATGGATAGGTGTATAAAAATGGGCACAAAATTAAAAATTTTTATACATATTTCTGCCCACCAGAAGGCATTCATTTTAAAAGAGGCACTAAACAATTACATAAATGAATCAGCCAATTGATTGATAACTTTTATCACCAGCCATCCAATATTGGCATGATGAGAATGCGAATGAAGTGACCATGGTGGCAGGGAAAGAAGTCAAGCTTGGACCTATTAGCATACGTTTTTACTTACTAAGATTCATTTCATCTCTGCCAAATGTCCAACCTATCAGTAGCAGAAAACTAAACTGAACCTTCAGTATGGCACTAATCCTTGAGAGACCAATTAGACATTGGTAACAAGTTGCCTAAAGTAGGCCACTGACATCCTAGAACGGTGATTGATGTGTGTTTATATGAACTAGATATTCATTCCAGGTGAATTTGACCTTCCAATCTATGAAGCCTTGCTCCCACAAGTTTCTAAGGATTTATACAGTGCCTGATCCACAGTCACAGAATCCCACACAACATAGCATCTAGAGGCCAATGAGCATACTTCACAGCCAAGAATTGTGGGAGTGGGCCCATTTCAATAGGATTCATTAATCATATCACATCATGCTCCCCTCCCAAAGCTATTGGCCTGATAAAATATTGGAATAATCTGCTGGAGATACAGCTGAAGCACCACCTCAGAGGCAATGCTTGAAGAGGATGCAATCTTCCTTTTTGGCACCAAATTCCCAATAGGAAGTATGTATGTATGGCCCTAAAACCAAAAGTTGAAAGCATATATGACTTTACTTACTCCAGTAATTCACATGGGTACATCGTGCTTTTAATCCCCATAATTTTTAGCCTTTAGACTGTTTTACAAAGAAGATGCACTCTTCCCAGGGAGCTCAATGTAGGCAAGTAAGAGGAAATATCATTGGCACAGTGAGGAGTAGGAGTAATTTATCCTCATCAGCAGAATGAGGTAAGTTTATTTTACTCAATAGAGGCAGGGAGGAATACATAGGAACTTCGGTGATACACTTGGGCATCTCTTGGTATTCCCTTGCTATCTTAGTTTAGACTGCTACAACAAACTATCATCAACTGGATGCCTTAAACAAGAGACTTTACTTCTCATGGTCCTAGAGGCTGTTAAGTCCAAGGTCAAGGTCCCGGTCCAGTTGGTTCCTGGTGAGATCCCTCTTTCTGGCTTGTGGATGGCTGCCTTCTTTTTGTGTCCTCACATGGTGGAGAGAGCAAGCTTTCTAGTATCTTCTTATAAGGGCACTAATTCCATCATGAGGGTACCACCTTTATGACCTCTTGACCTCCAAAGACCTGACCTCTAGATACTCCTCACACTGGGGGTTAGGGATTTAACAAATGAATTTTAGGGGAATACATTCAGTCCATAACAGTTGCCTAATTATGACAGTAAATGGATGAAATATAGCAATGTTGGCCTGAGAAAAATATGGCTATCAAGAGCACAGGCACCTCATGAATGAAATTTTGATCACACTATGAGACAAACCACCACCTGCAGCAGAGAGGATATAGTTAAAGGTAAAGAGTATTTAGGTTGGTTAGCGGAGGAAAGAGACAATGAGTACCAGTTGCAGCCCTGAGATCAACTGCAATAACAGGAGCTATAGAAAGTTCTGCCAAACTCCTAAGTTTTTTCTCAGTGTAAATTCAGTTCACTTGAATCCTAGACAAGCTGCTCCATAAACAGGATGGAGAAGCAATCCTGTGGTATCAGAGGTAAACTGCAGATGTGCCATTGAGATCTCCCTCCATGAAATGACTGCCTGGAAGCACAGAATGGGTCTTCTTCACATTTGTCTCTGATCTTGAGCTGAGGTCATGTTCTCCTGGCAGGAGTGGCCCCAGCCAATAACTGAGCAAAAATGTGGTAAAAAAGAAAGAAAGAAAAGAAAAGCCTTGCCAGTTCTACCTGCAGAGGGCTTGTTTAATAACCAACTTTTGCTCAAGGACTCACCACGGGGCTAGCAGAAACTGTCAGAGATGTATCATGGTCTGATGGTTCTCTATGGCCAATCCTGTCTCTTTCCCTTTCCTTGCATGAGTATTACTGCTCAACACATATTTTTCATTTCTAACTTCTCTGTCCCTTCTGTCCAAAGCACCCAACTAATACATTTATAAAGTGGCTCATGTTACAGGCAATTCTGATTTACTATCCAGTTCCATTGATAACTGAGTGCCTTGGTTGCTTATCATCCCCAAGGCCCACCTGTCCTCATGGAAGTAATTCTGGGGCCAACATCCAAGTCTTATGTGCCCTTTAAAGGGCCAGAAACAACTCATCTCCCCGGATTCTGTCACCTAACTTTTACCAAGTAGCTTTTAACCCTTTAACAATGAACAACCCAAGGGTATCTGTTTTGCCTCCACTTGCCCATCTTTTCCAAAAATTGTGCGCTTATGGATCTCAGCCAGGGATTCCTTCTGAATCCCTCTGTGTACTGTTGGGGCTTAGATGGTATTGAGTTAAATCTTTGTCTGCTCCAATCATCAGAGCACTGGTGAATGTTGCCATTTTCTCAGTTGCTTTCTCATGATCACTGCCCTGAACAGTATCATCCATCATCCTACCTTTTCAGCCCTCTGATACATAGTTGAAAGCTTTAGGACTACATGCAGACATCTGTAAATGTTTATAAGGGTTACTAAATGCTTTAGATTAGGCCAATATTCTAAAATATTGCTCTTGGGTTTAATGACATTGAGATGCTAAGTAAGTGCTTATAAACTGAAGTGGAAAAGTGGAAGTTGATGGTATGGGCCTTAAATATTCATTATTTGAGTTCAGCATATTTCCTTGGCCAGAAGTAAAGGTTTTGGGGTTTTGGGTTTTGTTTTCCCCCTTGGGCTTAGTAAAACTCAGAGTGGATATCTGAGTATATATTTTGATATATTTTGGATATCTCCTGATTTTCAAACACATAAAACATCCCTCCCTGCTGGTTGACCCAATATTTGGGACCATATCTCTGAAGATGTGCTCAGCTTTGAAACTGCAGAAGTGCTTTTATAGTGATCCTCCTCCTGAAAGAGACCAGCCGTATCTTTCACTATGCATCCATATTATTGTAAGGTAAGGGACTTATAGATCACTTTCCAGATTTCATCTTTTCCTAAATTAACCTTGGATTTGCAGAATGATCAGTTTCTTCTGAAATCACTAGCAAGTCTACATTGATGTTCTCTACAAATCTTACTAAGAATTTCAGCAGCTTAGAGGGTATATTCAAATTCCTCATTTTCACAGTTCATTGGTATTCATCCAAACTAACAGTGATTTAGATATCCTCAACCATTCCTTTGTGGCACAATTATGTAACTGCCTTTGGCCTCAAACTTAGTTTGTTCTAACTCCAGGGCCAGTAATTTTCCTATAATCAAGATGTATACTGTACTGAAAATAAAATAATTCCAAAACTCCCATGCCTGTATTGCACTGGTTCCCTAGCCCAAACCTACCTAATATCAGGGTCTCTTTCTTTTCTTTGTCTCATCCTTCTAGTGATTTCTCAAAGTCCCAAGTAGGCAGAAAGGCATCTCATGATTTCTCAAAGTCCCAAGTAGGCAGAAAGGCATCTCATACTCATCTCAAGGCATCAAAGTCCCAAGTAGGCAGAAACCAACAAGGAAAGCAGCCTGCATTCTTTATGGTTCTTTTTCAGTTAACATCGCTGCCTTAATTTTCTAAACTAGAAACCTTGCAGAATATGGCAGTATTAGAAGATTCTGAACTCAGCTTTCCCCCAGGGATACATCAAACCTACAGCTACATATGAATCATTCCCCTCTGAAAAAGATCCAAAAACTAGGTGACTTTCTTCTACAAAACAAAGGAAAACATTGAAATGGGTAGAAGAGGCAGAGATGCTCTTACTAAAAACCCCACCCCCAGTGCAGTGAGACACAATAGGGAAGAATCCCACCAGACTGGTACTTCTAGAAGAGCAAAAGGTTGGTGACCCACATGAGGTACCCTAACCCCTGGGATCTGCACTGAGAGAAGCCCCCAAAACACCTGGCTTAGAAAACTAACAAGGCTAACATCCAAGGGACCCAAAAGTGAGATTCATCCCTTTAAAGGGTTCCTGTGTGGTTTCACTTGCCCCAAAACTCAGCAATATAACAGCAGTTTGAAAAGTGTCTAGACAATATGTGAAGGAGATTCATCTGCTAATCTAGAAGCATCTGCTGGAAGGGCAGGGGACAGATAAATTCTCCCCAGAGATAGAGGTTCTGGCAGACACCAGTTTTACACTCTGCCTACTCTGTTAGCACAGGTGGGTGAGCTCTCATACACCACCCACCAGCTGCCTTGCTCAGACAGATAGGGCAAGTGTTTATGGCAGTATCCCAGGGCCTTGCTGAAGTCCCAGAGCACAAGCAGTTGCAGCAATCCTCCACTTTCTGGCTAAGGCAAGCAAGTACAAATTGTCACAGCATTCCCCTGCTTCCTAACTGGGTCTAGACAGCATGAGCAGTTGAAGCATTCTCTTGCTCCCAGACTGAAGCCAGTGCACATGCACAGACAAAGCACTCCACCCCTGCATTCCTGAGGCCCCCAGGAATGCACAATAAAGAAATATTTCTGCTGTCTTTTTGAAGCTGATTAGTGTGATCCATCCCCTGTATTCTCCAGCTACCTAGCTAAAGATAGCAGGTACACGCAATACACAAAGGAGATGTTCCTTGGTCACCTAGTCCTGGAGACAAGGGGGATGGTGTTTCTGAGCTCCATGGAAATGTAACAATCAATGTAATAACAAGAAAGACAATTATTGGCAAGCCACCACCTCCAGGGCACTGCACAAACAGCAGACTGCAGTCTCCCTGTGAGATATGCCTATTCACTTAGAGCTTTGGCCTGAGGGGCAGACTTCAGGTTTCCCAAATATTCAGAGGCTAAAGGAGGTACTTCAAGGGAATGTAAGCAGATAGACATCATCCTTGATCAGCCTTTAGACCTTGCTACAGCTCAATGAGACCACTCAGAAAAGAAGCCACATACTTGTCTGGAGTGCTGATTTTTGTATTTGTTACCAAAGGGACACCTCCAGATCTCCTGATGTAGAAGCCAGCAGAGATAACAATTCTAGCACCATAGGACTATATACATTTGCATACTGTAAAAACTGTCTGGCTTCCAATCAACCTGCAACTAGGTGCTAAATGAGATTCCTCCTCTTGGAATACTGATAGGTCTTGACACACTCTCAACAATGGGGACAAATCAGAAATAAATCAGATGGTTTAAATAATCAAACACTCAAGAGACAACCAAGAGCTAGGGAAAGACTGAATGAGAAGGTTCATCACCTATACAACCCTACCCCTTCAAGGTTGAGGGAGATAGCTGTTTCACCTCATACATAGAAATGAGCATGGAGAGTCAAGCAAAATGAGGAAATAGAAATATGTTCTAAACCAAAGAATAAGAGAAAACCTCAGAAAAATACTTTAACAATATGGGGATAAATAATCTACTTGATAAAGAATTTAAAGTAATGACCATAAAGATGCTCAAAAACTCAGTGAGAACTTCAACAAGGATAAAATATAAAAAAGCACCAAAAAGAAGTCACAGAGCTGAAAAATATGATAACTGAACTAAAAATACATTAAAGCAGTCAACAGTAGACTGGATGAAGCAGAACAACAGATCAGTGAGCTGGAAGTCAAAGCAATGGAATTCACCAAGACAAAGCAGAGAAAAAAAAACTAATTAAAAACAATTCTGATGATAACTTCAGGTACCTCTGAAACAATATCAAGCAGAATAACATTCACATGAAGGGGTCCTCAGAGGGAAAAGAGAGAGCATTGGGTATTATATGTAAGTGATGAATCACTAAATTCTTTTTTTTTTTTAATTTTTTTTTTTTTATTTATGATAGTAGCAGAGAGACAGAGAGAGAGAGAGGCAGAGACACAGGCAGAGGGAGAAGCAGGCTCCATGCACCGGGAGCCTGACGTGGGATTCGATCCCGGGTCTCCAGGATCGCGCCCTGGGCCAAAGGCAGGCGCCAAACCGCTGCGCCACCCAGGGTTCCCTGAATCACTAAATTCTACTCATGAAACCAATACTACACTATGTCAATTAACTAAAATTTAAATAAAATCTTACTAAAATGTAAAAAAAAAAAAGTAAATGTACCAAATTTTCCAATCTAAAGACATAGAGGGATTGAATAGATTAAAAAAAAAAAAGACACATCTATATACTGCCTACAAGTGATTCACTTCAGATCTAAGGACACACACAGACTGAATGTGACAAAATGGAAAAATATATTCCATGTAAACGTGAAAGTAAAGAAAGCTGGTGTAGTTTTACTCATGTCAGACAAAATAGACTTTAAAACAAAGATGGTAAGAAAGATAAAGGGTAACAAATCATGATAAAGGGGTCAACACAGCAAGAAAATATAACATTTATAAATATATATGCACCCAAGGACCTCCAAAATATACAAAGGAAATACTAACAGACTTAAAAGGAGAAACTGACAGCAATATAATAATAGTAGGTAACTTTAAAATAACACTTACATCAATGGATGGATTATACAGACAGAAAATCTTTTTTTTTATTTATTTATGACAGTCAGAGAGAGAGAGAGAGAGGCAGAGACACAGGCAGAGGGAGAAGCAGGCTCCATGCACCGGGAGCCCGATGTGGGATTCGATCTTGGGTCTCCAGGATCGCACCCTGGGCCAAAGGCAGGCGCCAAACCACTGCGCCACCCAGGGATCCCCAGACAGAAAATCTATAAAGAAGTATCAGCCTTAAACTAGGCCAGATAGACTTAATATCTATCTATCTATATATAGATACAGATGTAGATACATATAGAATATTCCATCCTAAGGCAGAATACACATTCTTCTCAAATCCACATGGAACATTCTCCAGGATAGATCACATATTAGACCACAAAACAAGTCTGAATAAATTAAAGAAAGCTGAAATCATAGCAAGCATCTTTTTTCATTCCAGTAGTATAAAATTAGAAATTAATTGCAACCAGAAAACTGGAAAAACTACAAATACATGAAGATTTACATTCCTGAAAAACTACCGGGACATAGAAGAAACCATAAGAGAAATTCAAAAATACTTAGAGACAAATAAAAACAAAATACAACAAACCAAAATCTATGGGATGCAGCAAAAACAGTTCTAAGAAGAAAGTTCATAGTGATACAGGCCTATCTCAAGAAATAAGAGAAATTCCAAACAACAATTTAACTTTACAACTAAAGGAAATAGGGAAAAAGGAAACAATGAAGTCCAAAGTTAATAGAGGAAGGAAATAATACAGATCAAAGTAGAAATAAATAAAATAGAGATTAACACAACAGAAAAGTTCAATGAAACCAAGAGCTGGTTCTTTGAAAAAAATAAACAGTTGATAAAACTTTAGCTAGAATCACCAAGAAAAAAAAAGAGGACTCAAAATAAATATCAGTAATGAAAAAGAAGTTACAACTGATACCACAGAACTACAAAGGGTCCTAAGAGACTGCTATCCATAATTATATGCCAATAAATTGGACAATATGGAAGAAATGGATGAATTCCTACAAACATACATCTTCTGAACTGAATCATAAAAAAATTAAAAATACAAACAGACTAATGGTTAGTAAAAGATTGAATCAATAATCAGAAGCATCCCAATAAACAAAAATCCAGGATGAAATTTCTTCACTGGTGAAGACTACCAAACATGCAAGTAAGATTTAATACCTATGCTTCTTAAACTTCTTCAAAAAACTGAAGAGAAAGGAACATTTTCAAATGCATTTTACAAGGCCAGAATTATCCTGATACAAAAACCAGACAAGGATACCAGGAAGGAAGGGAGAGGGAGGGAGGAAGGGAGAAGAAAAGAAACAAAGAAAGTAAAGGAGGAAAGAAATGAAAGGAAGGAAGATTTTCAGTTACAGCCCAATACCCGTAATTAATACAAAAACAAAAATCTTCAACAAAATATTAACGAAATGAATTCAATATATTAAAGGATCATACACCATGATCAAATGAGATTTATCCCAGGAATTCAAGTCCAGTCTGACATATGCAGATCATCCAATGTGATACAACACATTTATTAATGAAGGAAAAAAATCACATGATTGAAGTGTAGGGGATGACAGAGTAGGAGGCTACTGACCTCACCTTGTCCCATGGATGTACCAAGATGACAGCCACATCCCTGAAACTAACTATGAAATGACCCAAAGACTGGCAGAACAGGCTTTCCATGGTTATAGAAAGGAGGCCACATCAAAAGGGTAAGAGGGGCTGAGGAACAAACTCCAGTGAAACTAACCCCGAACAGGAGGGAAATCAAACATGGAGAAGCCAGAGGATCAGACCCCATAACGTTTAAACTTTAAAACCAGTGAGGCTTAATTTCATGAGATTTTACAGTCACCAGGGCTTAACTCCAGGTACTTTAAAAATCAGTGGTTTCAGCTCTGTGAGAGGAAGAGGGCATATGAAACTGAGGCCTTGTCCTTAAAGAGACAGCATAGATGCAGCAGTTTGAAATGTATCTGGGGTATACATGAAGGAAGTTTATCTACGAATATCAGAACAAGTGCCGAAAGTACAGGAATCTTTAGGATATTTTTCCAAGAACCAATGACATCAGAATGCTAGTGGGAACTAGTATAAGCACTGTTCAACTTTGCTAACACTGCACCACACACTGATGTTGTCCTACAGATCTACCTCAGCCAATCCACTCCACTTGGCAGGAGTCCCCCCTGGGGGGCCCCAGTGGCTCTTTCCCCAAAACATCCTACAAACAGGAGAGGAGGGATTGGGGTACAACTCCAAAGTGGCTCCTGGCCTAGGAAGTGGGGAAGATAATCACACTCATCAGTGTACCTACATTCCCATTAGTCAAACCTTATTACTATAGCTAGAAGTACAGACAGAAGGCCCTGCCAACCAATGCAACTGCAGCCTCAGCAAAAAGACTAGGGGCAGGCATCCGATCTAACTGCCAAACCCACCCACCAACAACCACCTCTCAGAGGAAAAGGCAGGGAGAGCACCCTGCAGATTGGTACAACTGAAACCCTGGCAGACAAAAGGACAGACATGTGGTCAGACTACTGACAACACCCAGCTGTAAGCCTATAGCAGCCATAGACT
Source organism: Canis aureus (assembly GCF_053574225.1). NCBI lineage: Eukaryota > Metazoa > Chordata > Mammalia > Carnivora > Canidae > Canis > Canis aureus. The sequence goes on along the minus strand of NC_135642.1, from coordinate 17,123,295 downwards.
GGCTCCTTAATACCACAAGGATCAAACCCTTCCCAGGGCCCTCACAACAGCCAAAGTGGGCCAGTGCAGCCACACAGTGAACACAACTGCTACTCAACCACAGCAGTAAGGTACTCATAACCCACATAGAAGATATTCCTGAAACATCTGATTCTGGGGAAGAGGGGACATTGCACTACAGGGCACCACAAGACCTCCTCTTCATGCCACTATTTTCAAGATCAGGAGACATAGTTGAATTTCCCAATACATAGAAACACATACAGAGGGTTAGACAAAATGAGTAGACAGAGGGATATATCCCAAATGAAAGACGAGAACAAAACTATAGCAAAAGAGCTAAATGAAACAGAAATAACCAATGTGCCTGATAAATAATCCAAAGTAATGGTCATAAAGATACTGAACTTGAGAAATGAGTGAAGGATCTCAGTGAGACCCTCAAAAAAGAGGTAGAAAATACCCTACCTAGAAAAAAAACACTAGAGGAAGGATGCCTGGGTGGCTCAGTGGTTGAGTGTCTGCCTTTGGCTCAGAGCGTGATCCTGGATGGATCGAGTCCCACATCAGGTTTCCTGTATGGAGCCTGCTTCTCCCTCTTCCTGTGTCTCTGCCTCGCTATGCATGTCTCTCATGAATAAATAAATAAAATCTTAAAAAAAAAACACTAGAGGAAATCAAGAGCAGATTAGAGGATGCAGAAGGATGTATCAGTGACCTGGAAGACAAGAGTAATGAAAATCAGGCAGAATGTCAAAAAGGTAATTAATTAATTAATTAATTAATTAAAATGATAGTTAAGGTAAGTCAAGAATATCATCAAGTATAATAACAATCACATTCTAGGGATCCCAAAAGGAGAAGAGAGAAAAGCATATAGAAATTTTATTAAAAAAAAAAAAAAAGAAATTTTATTTTAAGAAATAATAGCTGAAAATTTAATCTGGGGGATAAAACAGAAATTCAGATCCAGGATGCACAAAGAACATCCAACAAAATTAACCAAAGTAAGTCCACACCAAAATGTAATTAAAATGGCATAAAGATAGAGAATTATAAAAGCAGCAAGAGAAAAGAAAAGAGTTACATATAAGAGAAACTCCATAAGACTATCAGCTGATTTTCCAGCAGAAGCTTTTCAGGCCAGAAAAGAGTGACATGATATATTCAAAATGCTGAATCAAAGAAACTTGCAAACAAGAATACTCTACAAAGCAAGGTTACCATTTAGAATATAGTTTCCCAACAAACAAAAGTTTAAGGAGTTCATTACCACTAAACCAGCCTTATAAGAAATGTTAAAAGGAATTCTTTGGGTGGAAAGGAAAAGCTATAACCAGAAGTTAAAAAATTACAAAAGGAAAAGGTTCACAGGTAAATCCAAATATATAATAAAAATAGAACTAATCATTTATAAAACAGTATAGAGATTAAAGAACAAAAGCAGTAAAATCAATTATATCTACAAAAGTCAGTCAAGAGATTCACAAAATAAAAGGATGTAAAGTATGATATCATATACATAAGACATGGGGTGGTAGGGTAAAAATGTAATGCTTTTACAATGGGTCAGACTTAAGCAACTATCAACTTACTATAGACTACTATGTACATAAGATGTTATATAAAAACCCACTGGTGACCACGAATTAAAAACTTATAATAGATACAAAAAAAAAAAAAAACAGAGAAAGGAATCCAAGCATAACACTAAAGAAAACTAGAAAACAAGAGAAGAGAATATGAGAAGAAAGGAACAGAGAAGACAACAAAACAATTCCAAAACCAATAATAAAATGGCAGTAAGTACACACCTATTGATAATTACTTTCAATATAAATGTATTAAATACCCCAATCAAAAGACACTGGGTGACCAAATGGTTAAAAAAGCTGGACTCAGGGATCCCTGGGTGGCGCAGCGGTTTGGCGCCTGCCTTTGGCCCAGGGCGTGATCCTGGAGACCCAGGATCGATTCCCACGTCGGGCTCCCGGTGCATGGAGCCTGCTTCTCTCTGCCTGTGTCTCTGCCTCTCTTTCTCTCTCTGTGACTATCATAAATAAATAAAAATTAAAAAAAAAAAGCTGGACTCATCTATATGTTGCCTATAGGAGACACTTCAGACATAAAGATACATGTAGATGGAAAGTGAGGGGGTGGAAGAATTTTTATCTTGAAAATAAAAACAAAACTAAAGCTGGAATAGCAATACTTATATCAGCCAAATAGATTTTAATACAAATAAAAGCCACAAAGAAGGACACCACATAATGAGAAAGGGAACAATCCAACAAAAGAATATAACAATTATAAGTACTTCTGCACCAAACATGGGAGCACCTAAATATATAAAGCAACTAATTGCAGATGTAAAGTTAGAAATTGATAGTACTACAATAATACTAGGAGAATTTAACACATACTTACACCATCCAGACAGAAAATCAGTAAGAAAAGAGTAGGTTTAAATGACACATTAGACCAGATAGATCTAACAGATATATTTGAAACAATCCATCCAGAAACAGCACAGTACTTTCTTTTCAAGTGCACGTGGAACATTTTCCAGAAGAGATCACATGTTAGGTCACAAAACAAGTCTTAACAAAATTAAAAATGCTGAGGTCATATCATGCACCATCTCTGACTACAATGTGATAAAACTGGAAATCAACTACAAGAAAAAATCTGGAAAGACTATAAGTATAGAGAGGCCAAGTAACATGCTACTATGCAGTGAATGGGCTCAACTAAGTAATCAAAGAAGAAATTAAAAATTACAAATGAAAATTAAAACAGCCCAAAGTCTTTGAGAGGTAGCAAAAGTGGTTTTAAGAGGGAAGTTTATAGCAATATAGGCCTACATCAAGCAGCAAGAAAAATCACAAGGAACCTAATCTTATACCTAAAGGATCTAGAAAAAGAAAAAGCAAAATCCAAACTCAGCAGAGGGAGGCAAATTATAAAGATTAGACAGAAATAAATTATATAGAAACTAAAAAACAATAGAACAGATCAATGTAACCAAGAGATGGTTCTTTGAAAAGAACAACAAAATTGATAAACCTCTAGCAATACTTATTTAAAAAAAAAGAGAGGATCCAAATAAAATTGCTAATGAAAAAAGAAAAATAACCAACAGCACAGAAATAAAACAATTGTAACAGAATATTATGAAAACTCATATACCAACAAATTGTGCAACCTGGAAGAAATGGATACATTCCTAAAAACATATAACCTACCAAAATTAATACAGGAAGAAATAGAAAATTGAACAGATCAATCACCAGCAATGAAATAAAGCCAGTAATCAAGAAACTCCTAAAAGACAGAATTCCAGAATCAGAAGGCTTAACAGGAAAATTCAACCAGACATTTAAAGAAGAGTTCTTCTCAAACTCTTCCAAAAAATATAAAGAAAACTTCCAAATTCAGTCTATGAGGCCAGTGTCACCCTGATAGCAAAACCAGAAAAAGACACCAGAAAAAAAGGAGAAATGCAGACCAGTCTCTCATGAACATACAAGCAAAAATCTTCCACAAAACACAAGTAAACTGAATCCAATGATATATTTTTAAAATCACAGAAATCATATACTACAATCAAGTAGTATTTATTCCTGGGATGCAAGGGTGGTTTAATATTCAAAAAACAATTAACATGATACATCACATTCAAAGAGAAAATATAAAAGCCTTACAATCATTTTAGCAGATGCAGAAAAAGCATGACAAATGCTTTATTCATTCATGATAAAAACAAAAAACCTCTGCAAAGTAGGTCTAGAAAGAATATATCTCAACATAATAAGGCTTTATATGAAAAACCCACAGCCAGCATCATACCCAATGGTTAGAAACTGAAAGCTTTTCCCCTAAGGTCAGGAACAAGACAAGGATTCCACTCTCACCACTTTTATTCAACATAGTAATGTAAGTCCTAGTCACAGCATAGAGAAATTAAAGGTACCCAAGTTTGTAAGGAAGAAGTAAACCTTTCACTATTTGCAGATGAAATGATACTATATATAGAAAACCCTAAAGACCACCAGAAACCTGCCAGAATTGATAAATGAATTCAGGAAGGTCACTGGATACAAAACAAATACACAGAAATCTGTTGCATTTCTATACACAAATAATGAAGTAGCAGAAAGAAAATTCAAGAAAACAATTTCATTTACATTGCACTGAAATAAATAAAATACCTAGGAATAGACTTCACCAAAGAGGTGAAAGACCTACATTCTAAAAACTACAAAACACTGATGAAAGAAACATAGATGACATAAACAAATGGAAAGATATTTCATGCTTATGGATTATAAGAATAAGTAATTTTAAAATGTCCATACTACCCAAAGAAATCTACAGATTTAATGCAATCCCTATCAAAATACCAACAGCATCTTTTACAGAACCGGAACAAATAATCATATAATTTGTATGGAACTACAAAAGACTGCAAATAGCCAAAGCAATCTTGAAAAAGAACAAAACATAATCTCAGATATCATATCAAGACATACTACAAATCTGTAGTAACCAAAACAGTATGGTACTAGTACAAAAAGAGATACATAGATCAGTGGAATAGAATTGAAAATCCAGAAATAAACCCATAATTATATGGTCATTTAATCTAAAACAAAGGAGGCAGGAATATGCAATGAGATAAAGACAATCTCTTCAACAAATGGTTGGTCCTGGGGAAACATACATGTAAATAATGAAGCTGGATCATTTTCACACACCATACATAAAAATGAACTCAAAATGGATTAGGGACCTACACGTGACCAGAAACCACAAAAATTCTAGACGAGAACACAGGCAATAATATCTCTTACATCAGCCATAGCAATATTTTTCTAGATAGGTCTCCTGAGGCAAGGGAAACAAAAGCAAAAATAAACTATCAGGACTATATCCAAATAAAAAGCTTCTGCACAGTAAAGGAAACAATCAACAAAACTAAAAGGCAACCTATGGATTGGGAGGAGATGTTTATAAATGACATATCAGATAAAGGATTAGTATTCAAAATATATAAAGAACTGCTAGAACTCAACATAACTCCCCCCAAAAATCAATAATTTAATTTTAAAATGGCCAGAAGACATGAACAGACATTTCTCAAAAGAAGATAGAGATGACCAACAGACATATGAAAAGATGCTCAACATTAATGAAGGAAATACATATCAAAACTACAATGAGGGCAGCCCCAGTGACACAGTGGTTTAGTGCCACCTGCAGCCCGGGGTGTGATCCTGGAGACCAGAGATCGAGTCCCACGTCGGGCTCCCTGCATGGAGCCTGCTTCTACCTCTGTCTCTGTCTCTGTCTCTCTGTCTCTCTCTCTCTCTCTGAATGAATGAATGAATAAATAAATAAATAAATAAATAAATAAATAAATAAATCTTAAAGAAAAGAAGATAAAATTGTGGAAAGTAATGAAGCTGAAAAGAAGAGGGAAAGAAAACTACTAGATCATGAAGATAGACTTAAGGAACTCAATGATTCCATAAAGCAAAATAATATCTGTATCATGGGAGTCCCAGATGAGGAAGAGTGGGGGGGAAAGGGGCAGAAGTTTTATTTGAACAAATTATAGCTGAGAACTTTCTAACCTGAGGAAGGAAAGAGGCATTCAATTCCAAGAGGCACAGAGAACTCCCGTCTAAATCAACAAAAACAGGTCAACCCCACAACATATTATAGTGAAACTTGTAAACTACAAAGGTAAAGAGAGAACCCTGAAAGCATCTCAGGAGAAAAAGTCCCTAACCTACAAGGGTAGACCTATAAGGCTTACAGCAGATGAATCTACAGAGACCTGGCAGGTCAGAAAGGACTGGTATGATATATTCAATATGCTAAATGGGAAAAATATGGAGTCAAGAATACTTTATCCAGCAAGGCTGTAATTCAGAATAGAAGGAGAGATAAAGAATTTTCAAGACAAAACTAAAGGAGTTCATGAACACTAAATCAGTCCTGCAAGAAATATGAAGGGGACGCTTTGAGCAAGAAAGAGAAACCAAAAGTAACAAAGACTACAAAGGAAAAGAAACAATCTACAGGAACAGTGACTTTGTGATACAATGGCACTAAATTCGTATGTTTCAATAATTTCTCTGAATGTAAATGACTACATGCTCCAATCAAAAGACTTGGGTACAAGAATGGATTAAAACAACAACAACAACAAGAAGACCTATCAATACATTGAATACAAGAGACTCATTTTAGACCCAAATACACCTACAGAATGAAAGGAAGGGGATGGAGAAATACTTATCATGCTAAAGGATGTCAAAAGAAAGCTGGAGTAGCCATCCTTATAGCAGACAAACTAGATTTTAAACCAAAGACTGTAACAAGAAATGAAGAAGGGCACCATATAATAATAAAGGATTCCATCCAACAAGAAGATTTAACAATTGTAAATATCTATGCCCCTAACTTGGGAGCAGCCAAATATATAAACCATTTAATAATACTTAAAGAAACTCATCAATAAAAATACAGGAATAGTAGGGGACTTTAACACCCCATTCACAGCAATGGACAGATAATCTAAGCAGAAAATCAACAAGGAAACAATGCCTTTGAATGATGCAGTGGACCAGATGGACTTAACAAATATATACAGAGCATTTCATCCTAAAGCAGCAGAATACACATTCTTTTCAAGTAGACATGGAACATTTTCCAGAATAGATCACATACTAGGTCACAACTCAGTCTTCAACTGGTACAAAAAGATTGAGATCATATCACAGGTATTTTCAGACCATAATGCTGTGAAATTTGAAGTAAACCACAAGAAAAAATTTGGAAACACCACAAATACATGGAGGTTAAAGAACATCCTACTAAAGAATGAATAGGTCAACCAGGAAGTTAAAGAAGAATTAAAAAATACATGGAGGCAAATGAAAAAGAAAACATGACAGTTTAAAACCTTTGGAATGCAACAAAGGCCGTCCTAAGAGGGAAGTATATAGCAACACAGGCCTTCCTTAAGAAGCAAAAAAGGTATCAAATATACAACCTAATCTTTTGCCTAAAGAAGTCAGAAAAAGAACAGCGAATAAAGACTATATCCAATAGGAGACAGGAAATAATAAACAGTAAGAGGAGAACTCAGTGATACAAAAATAATTTTAAAAACCACACACAGGGACGCCTGGGTGGCTCAGCAGTTGAGTATCTGCCTTTGGTTCAGGGCATGATCTCGGAGTTCTGAGATCAAGTCCCATGTCAGGCTCCCTGTATGGAGCCTAATTCTCCCTCTGCCTATGTCTCTGCTTCTCTCTCTGTGTCTCTCATGAATAAATAAATAAATCTAAAACAAAAAAACCATACACACACACACAGTAAAACAGACCAACAAAACTAAGAGCTAGTTCTTTAAAGAATTAACAAGATTGATAAACCCCTAGGCAGACCTATCAAAAAGAAAAAAGACCCAAATAAAAATCGTGAATGAAAGAAGAGAGATCATGACTAACACCAAAGAAATACAAACAATTTTAAGAGACTGTGATGAGCAATTATATGCCAACAAATTAAGCAATCTGGAAGAAATGAATAAGTTCCTAGAAACATAAACTACCAAAACTGAAACAGCAAGAAAGAGAAATCTGAAGAAATGCATAACCAGCAAAGAAATTGAATCAGTAATCAAAAAATCTCCCAACCAAAAAGAGTCCAGGGCCAGATGGCTTCCCAGGGGAATTCTACCAAACATTTAAAGAAGAATTAATACCTATTCTTCTGAAACTGTTCTAAAAAATTGAAGTGGAAGGAGAACTTCCAAATTCATTCTTATGAGGCTGGTATTACCTTGATCCCCAAACCAGACAAATACTCCACTAAAAAGAACTACAGACCAATACACCTGATGAACATAGATACAAAAATTTTCACCAAGATACTAGCTCATAGGATCCAACAGTACATTAATAAGATTATTCACCACGACAAAGTGGGATTTATTCCTGGGCTGTAGGGGTGGTTCAACATCCATATATCAATCAATGTGATACACTACATTAATAAAAGAAAGGACAAGAAACATATGATCCTTTCAATAGATATAGGAAAAACATTTGACAAAATACAGAATCCTTTCTTGATAAAAGCTCTCTGCTCCGTAGGCATAGAGGGAACATACCTCAACATCATAAGAGCCACATATGAAAGACCTACAGTGAATATCATCCCCAATGGGGAAAAACTGACATAGACCTTCAACTCTATGATCAACTAATCTTTGACAAAGCAGGAATGAACATCCAATGGAAAAAGGACAGTATCTTCAACAAATGGTATTGGGAAAACTGGTCAGCTACATGTGAAAGAATGAAACTGGAATACTTTATTACACCATACACAAAAATCAACTCAAAATGGATGAAAGACCTAAATGTGAGACAGAAATGCATCAAAATTCTACAGAATATGAGCAGCAACCTCCTTGACCTAAGTCACAGCAATTTCTTGCTAGACATGTCTCTGAAGGCAAGGGAAACAAGAGCAAAATATGAACTATTGGGACTTCATCAGGATAAAAAGCTTTTGCACAGCAAATAAAACAATCAACAAAACTAAAAGGCAACCAACAGAATGGGAGAAGTTATTTGCAAATGATTTATCAGATAAAGGGCTAGAATCCAAAATCTATAAACTCAACAACAACAACAAAAACAACAACAACAAAAAGCCAATCAAGAAATGGGTAGAAGACATGAAGAGTCATTTCTCCAAAGATGACATACAAATAGCCAAAAGACACATGACAAAATGCTCAACAGCACTCAGCTCAGCATCAGGGAAATACAAACCAAAATCACAATGAGATACCACCTCACACCAGTTGGAAATGGCTAAAATAAATGAGTCAGGAAACAACAGATGTTGGTGAGGATGTGGAGAAAGGGGAACCCTCTTACACTATTGGTGGGAATGCAAACTGATGCAGTCACTCAAGAAAACAGTATGGAGGTTCCTCAAAAAGTTAAAAATAGAACAGCCCTATGGCCCAGTAATTGCACTACTAGGTTTTTATCTGAAGGATACATTCACAGTGATTCAAAGGGGCACATGTACCCCAATGTTTATAGCAGCAATGTTCGTAATAGCCAGACTATGGAAAGAGTCTAGATGTCCATCGACAGAAGAATGAATTAAGAAAATGTGATACAGATGATAGATTGGTAGATAGATCACACACATACATATATAATGGAATATTACTGAGTCATCAAAAAGAACAAAATCTTGCCATTTGCAATGATGTGGATGAAACTAGAGGGTGTTATGCTAAGTGAAATAAGTCGGTCAGAAAAAGACAAATATCATATAATTTCACTCATATGTGGAATTTAAGAAACAAAAAAGATGAACATAAGGGAAAAGAAGGAAAAATAAGATGAAAACAGAGAGGGAGGCAAACCATTAAGAGACTCTTAACTCTGGGAACTTGAATTCAAATAAAACCCCAAAAATGGCAAATAAAAAGGTGGGACAGAAAAGGAAAGCATTGTTTTAGTCTACCTCTCCTTTCTAATACATTCTTTAACCTCCATTCTCATTGTGCTAGATTATTTTGGGCTATAATCATTTGGGCTATTTCAATAATCTTGGGACTCATCTTTTGGCATGTACTTTCTAGTCTTTCCAGCCCAGCCTCTAAGTGCTGCCAGAGTGACCTTTCTCAACTTAATTCATACCTATCTTGCTTGGGAAACCAACTTTCTATTCTCACTACCAGTAAATAAGCACTATCTCTGTGAAATATTTAGGGTCTAATTCTGGGATGTTGATTCAAATAAATAATTATCCCCAATCTACTGACTCCTGGAATATTTTACAAAGTCAAGCTATATCTGAAATATTTGATAGCAGAATGCTATTTAATTTTGAGAGTTAACTATGCAATGTTTGTTATCTCTTGCTCAGAACTTTAGGATCCTTAATCCTATATAACACAACTTACTTATATTTCTGTTCTTTTTGCTGAGAGTTGTGTATACAAAGGCAGTTTAATTTGTATCTTAGCTATAATCCAGAAGGTGACTGGACATTTGCATAGAGACCCAGGGTTTTTAAAATCTTACTTTCTGAGCCCTTCCATGACGATAGGATTAGTTTTACACTTGCTGAAAAACTACATGGGTAATATATTTACTAACTACAAAGGACAGACAAATTAATTTGATATAATTCTATGGGTACAATGCTTTTAGAGATAAAGAATATACTTTAGACACAGAATGCAAGACATTGGATTATGCAGTTACAACCACAAATGAGAACTTTAAAACTTCCCAATATGCACCTGGGCCCAAAGACCAAAAGTAATGAAAAAGCATTTATGAAGTCCTATACAATAAAAGACACTGATCACTAGGTATTATGCATACGGATTAAAAATGAAAGACTTGGTCCCTGCTCAAAAACAGTAACATTAATATCATAAAAGAAATGCATAGGGCCATGAGGCTTTAGCATTCAGCTATGTGACAAAGTCTATATTAAAATAAAGAGGATATCCGATACAGGTATTAAAGAATCGGGGCAGCCCGGGTGGCTCAGCAGTTTAGTGCTGCCTTCACCCCAGGGCCTGATCCTGGAGACCCAGGATCGAGTCCCACATCAGGCTCTCTGCATGGAGCCTGCTTCTCCCTCTGCCCTTGTCTCTGCCTCTCTCTCTCTCTCTCTGTCTCTCATGAATAAATAAATAAAATCTTAAAAAAAAAGAATGGGCCAGAATTTACTGAATAATACAGAAGACATTCTGCACAGAACAAATGGTATGAATACTGTAAAAATACCTAATGCTTTTGAGTGTGTATAGGCTAGCTGGACCAGAACACAAGCTCCAATATAAAAGTACAGTGAAGAGATTTCCCTAACTCACCCTTCCCTTCCACTGTTATACAAGACACTGAACACAAGTGTAAGTAGTCTCACATTGCCTACAGACGTTTAATTACTAGAGACTTTGGGGGAAAAAAAAGTGATAATGATCAGAATTGCTCTTTAGAGAGATTAATTTAAGCAATAACGGGAAAGTTCCATAGGGGAGTGAGAAGAGTAGAGAATAAGGAGGCTTTAGACCAGTAATGAGGGTTTATAGCGATTTCTGAGTCTCTGAAACAGTTCTTCTCAACTTCCCAATTAAAAATAAAAATCTGTAAAGCCACAAAGTCTACTTTGTACCTACCACTATAGCAGTACATATATACTTAAGCCCTCTCCCACAGTCTGCCCCTAGATTGTAAAAGGTTTATATAGCATGATTACTTAGCACCCAACTCTTTGCCTCAAAAATCATCACCTCCAAGTAGTGATTCCCTCTTGGACCCCATTGGTACACCTTTTTACAAATATTTAAGAACTGTAACTCCAAGAAAATAAAAATAGAAGAAAAAATGGAAGCTTTGAACCAAATTATAAAAATATTATCCCATCATTTGCCATCAGCTAGGTTCTTTACCTCTCTTGCCACAATATTCTCCTGAAAATGATATTCTCCTGAAACACTAATAAATAGGTAGGGAGCTAGCAAGATTGTTTCCTTTCCAGCTGTGGATTTAACAGAAGAATTTGAATAGGGCTGAGTACGATCTATACAATACATTTTAACACATCTTTAGTTAAGAAAGGCCTCATATTGGCTTTCTTCTGTCTAACCAGTAAAAGTATACTGTAAAAAAAGATATACCATTATAAACTCAAGAGAAGCAAACTTCAAAAAAATATTTTCTATAAAACTCAGAAAATTATTCTAGGAAAAATGGCTTTTCATTCTCACTAAAATACATGAAAATGTGGTCCCTAAGGAATGAAAACAATAAGTTATAAGAAATTCAATAGGTGAGATGGAAAAAAAAGAACTAAGGATAAAAAAAAAAAACTAAAAATCTCCAATAATTTGAATCTGCGCTGAAAGGAGAACCAAATAGCATTCAAACCACAAATGATAGAATCAGTAATATAGCATAACACACTTGACAAGTTCTCCTTAAATTCAGAGGAAAGGGATCAAAGTAAATATCCAGATGAGGTGAAAGAGTAGATATTCATTTTTCTTCTCCATTATTATAATTACAGATTTTCAGGAATGATAAGGCAACAATAAGAACAGCTGCAAAATAAATGAATAAGACTTTCCTGAGATGAAAACCTTCATGTGGGATTAAAAGTCCCCTTTAAATTCTAAGTGAAGTTAAAAGACCAATACTTAAAAACATCTTAGCAAGATTGTAAAATTATAACTGTAGAAAAAAACATTATGTAAAATAAATACTGATCACATCTATTTCTCACCAGTATAATTCAACATAAATTAGGGGATTTTTCTGTGATAGGTAGTGAGATTGTTATTAATTTGATTTCCTTGAGAAATGGCCTTAACAGGTCCATCTCAAAGTCACACATATAGCATAAACTCCGGATCAAGACAATTGAGCAAAGAATTAATTCTGAGAAATTCACTCTGAGAGTATCCCGGAAGTAACAGAAAAAAAACATGTGCAAGAAGTGGGAACACAAAAGAAGCCCCAGTATGTCTAAAAAAGGTCCAGAAAATGAGAATTGAAGTCATATTCAAAAACAATGGTATGCACTTTTGATCTGAAAACATGGTTTTTTGGGGTTTTTTTGTTTTGTTTTGTTTTGTTTTGGCATGACCAGATAAACGTTAACCAACATCTAGGCAAAGTAAAATCAAACCACCATCCTGAAAAAGTATAGATTTCACTTCAGTCTGTAAATTGTCTTCATCTAATTGTCATCTTTTATACATACTCTGGCTTACTTCTCTCATAGGCTGACAGAAGACAACCTGTCAACATAAATGACAGGATAAAATAGACTAAAATGCTCACAATTCTGAGGGAATTATAAAACATATAGATTTTTTTTAACCCAGATGGATTACTACCCAAGAGTAAGGGAACAGCAGGCATTTTCAGATGCAAAAGGACAAAGTGTTTTCAACAAGGATCTGTGAGTGGTAAATTCTATTTAATTATTGCTATAGCAAAAAGACAAAAAAGAATGCAAAATAAATAGTCAACAAAAAACTAAGGTATTGGTAAATATAACTAATGACAAATATTATTTGAAAGGTAGAATTAAGTTTAAAAAGATTAATAGAATCGGGGCTCCTGGGTGGCTGTGGTTGAGCATCTGCCTTTGATTCAGGGTGTGATCCCAGGATCCAGGATCAAGTCCCACGTCAGGCTCCCTGCATGGAGCCTGCTTCTCCCTCTGCCTGTGTGTCTCTCATGAATAAATAAATAAATCTTTAAAAAATAAATTTAAAAGATTAATAGAAAAGACAAATATTTCAGTATCTTTGGTGTTCTTCCAAGCAGAAAACACTTAGCACATTAATTATGTAATGTACAATTATAAATGTTATTACTAAATATAACTTTAAAATGTCTGTTTAAATATTAAAACAGTGAAGGGACACCTGGGTGGCTCAGTGGTTGAGCATCTGCCTTCAGTTCAGGGTGTGATCCTGGGCATGATCTTGCCTTTGTCTCTGCCTCTCTGTGTGTGTGTCTCTCATGAATGAATAAATAAATCTTAAAAAAAAATTTTTTTAAACAGTGAGGGGGAAGAAACAGAATTTTATCAAGAGAAAGTAAAAAAGAAAAAATAACAGCTAACAAAAATTGTTAGAAATGTTTACATGTGCCAGTAATCATAACTAAAATGGATTAAACTCACCGATTAAGACTATCAAATGAAACACAAGCAAACAAAATCCAGTTATGTTTCAAGTAAGATATGCCTGATATGAATCCCCCAAATCTGATCTTTTAAAGTAATTTTATTTTCTACCTAAAATATCACTCCCCAAGATAGTTTAAAGATACTGTCTGATAAAATTACTTTTTAAAAAATCTCCCAGTATCTATCCCTAAAACATAAGATGAGACATTTGTGTTAAATTTTAACAATTATTTCTCTGATAAGCCAAGAGGAAGAAGTTAAAAGATAAGCCAAGGAGGAAGAAGTTATCAAAAACACACAAAAAAACATTTTTCCACTAAAGACCTTGATGGGAAAGTTGTCCACCCTGAAACACCATATAAGGATAAACACAAGACTCTACAAACTGCCAGGAAAACAAACAAACAAAAAAAAACCAGGTCATTTATTACAAAAGGAACTTGAGAGCTGGTCTTAGAGTTTGTTAGCACAACTCTAAAAAATATTAGGATACTAACTGCTATTTTGATTTGGCAGCACTGAGGGATATTTTTGAATCAGAAGCAACTGTCCAGGGGAAACTGAGGATTATTTTAAAATGAAGATTTTGTGGAATGTGGAAGATAAACGAGCCTTTGGTACACTGTTGCAACTTGCGGTCACATTACATATTAAATTACTCAGCCTAACCTGAACTTATGCTGAAACCACCTCAGTAGGCTTGGAACCCCTCACTCTATATGTAGGACCATTCCAACTTTATGTGGAAGTCTGGGCCTAGAGAGGAATGATCGTGGACAATTATGAACCTTCTGAGGAGTGTGCGGAATATATCTCAGAACTTCTTACCCCAAGAGATGAAAGACATGTATCCATTGATTTCCATACCTCATTTGGCTGAGGATTGTTCCTTATGTCATTAATACTCCCATATTTCTGGGTATGTCAATGTCCAGTGGGCTTTCACAGGGTCCCACATAATATCAGAAGATCCAGGTAGGATGCCAGAGACTCACAGTGCAAGCTTAGGGAGAGGTGATGTTGGTTCAAAGCAGATCAGAGTGCTCGCTTCGGCAGCACATATACAAAGCAGATCAGAGACAGTGTGAAATTACTGGTAATAGACATGGCTGGAATTAGGTGAAGCAGAGATGATGTGAGACTTCATACATGAGTCTGATAAGGAAAAACATTCCTTAGCTCTATGTCAACAATATTAATGTAGTCATCATGTAAAGTCTGTTAGACCTACACAAAGGAGCAAAGACACTGTAATGAGTTGGCTTCTACTAAGCCCTGAGGTGGTACTTTATCCCTTGTCATTCCCTACCACATATTTGTAAAAGAGCTCATTTATAAACAAATCCTCCTCAAATTATCCTATTTTGAGTATACCATCCAATTTTTGTTGGGACTCTGACCCAAAAAGATAGAACATTGTTCTAATAAACAAATGGAGAATATTCTTCACACATGCGTTGAGCCACAACTGTTCCCTATGAATGGAGTAGTGGATGGATCTGATTCAACCACAATTTTTTTCATGTAGCAATGCTTTTTGTTATACTCATAACTGGTGTTCTGATAATACTGATTCCAACACACTTCCCCCTCCCCCCACTTGGTTATTACTGAAAAGATTTCTCCTTGATAACACAGCTCACAAAATGAGTTTTTAGGGATGAATGAGTCAAAAGCAGTGCCTGGAATTTCTTCCTCATGTGCTACATATATGCTGGAATTGGTTTTGTCCAACTATAAAAGCAAATTATCTGCCAGCACATAAATGACAGTAATTATTTTTCCATATTGTATGCCACTGATAAAAGGCCATGCCCAAAATATCTTTTTAATAAAGAAATTGTGCCTATAGTTTTCCTTTCTGTATGAGCTTTGTCAATTTTATGAGTGGTTTTATAAGCTTCTTTGCAAGAGTAGGTACTGTATTTATATTTTCTGTAAGTTTTGAATGATGCTTCTGATGTTTTAATCCGTCTTCTTTCTTAGTGACAATGAGTTTTGTACCTAAAAGTGTTATTTTATGCTTTTCCTGAAAATAAAAAATGTTTTGGCTGAGTGGTCATTGTGTTTTTGCTTAGAAAATTATAGAAAAACTTTAAGAGTTTTTCAGCATCTGGGGGATTTCAGTCTGTTGAGCATCCAGTTCTTGATTTCAGTTCAGGTTATGATCTCAGGGTCCTGAGGTTGAGCCCTGCATCAGGCTCCATGCTCAGCCCTGGAGTCTACTTGAGATTCTCTCCCTTTGCCCCTTCCCCTGCTCAAGCTGGCTTGTGGGCTCTGTCTCTCCAAATAAATAAATAAAATATTTTTTAAAAAAAGTTTTAATGGTTCCATGACAATTTCATATGACTAATGTAGTCCTATCCAATAAAAATAATATTCAGATTCTTCATCTTTCTTTGCTTATAGAAAATCATCACACTAGCCAAATCACTTTTTACAATATATATACATTGAGTTGCATTAATTGTCCTATTTTATCACAACTTTATTTGCTTCCATTTCTTTATGAGCTACTTTTGTACTATTATGGAATTGCAAACTTTAGTGAATTGTAAATATAACAGTTAAGAGAAATTACCATCTATTTTCACATATATGTCCTTCATAGTTGTGTTCTTATATGCTGTTCATCTCAGCATATGTTCAGTTTGTTAATAGGATGCATTTTATATGATTTATGTAATTGTTTACAATAATCTTAAACATAAAATTTCTGAAATATAGGAAAAAATTAAAACTACAAAACTCTCTGTGGACCACTTAAAGGACACTAGGGATAACCAAAAAAGTACATACAAACCAAAAAACACTTGTCTAGGTATTAGAAACATGGTTCTGATTTTGAATCCTGGTTTTTACACTTACTAGCTGGGTAATTTTCAGCAAGTTATTACATGTCTTAACCTTAAACACTATGACGATCTCCCATTTTATAGTTGAGCTGCTTCATTGGCTGCTACATTATTGTTTTGTTTTTACCCTTAGAGTAATGCTTGGTATATACTGTGTGTGTGCATAGATACACATGTATGTGTTTACACTTCATACTAACCCAGCCCATCCTGACTTGTAAACCATAGCAAACAACAACAAAAACTCAATGGTTTAACATAATAAAGTGTATTTCTTGATAATGCTACATGCTCAATGCAGATCAACAGGTAAGATCTGCTCATCATGGTCACTCAAATCTAGGTTAATAAAAAAATATTCTCAATATTTTATAATCACCATGGCAAAAGGGCAGAAATTTAGAAAATTATACTCTGGTTGATTAAAATTATGCCTGATCCTTCTCACTTCCACTCACATTTCATTGGTTAAGTCAATTTCATCGCCATGCTTAATTTCAAAGATCATAGAGAAGTATAATCCTACCAAGTCCCAGAAAGAAAGCCAAAGTATTTATAAACCTTAAGGTAAATCATGTCTTATCTGATTGAGAAATATTTATACAAAAATGTCTGTCCTAATGCTTGACATTTTTCTATTCTTCTAAATACCCAACTATTTTCATATGGGTTGAACCAATAGCATAGTCATAATAATAGAATTTAAAGTTATGCTACCATTAAATTAGCTGTATTTGTCTCAAGACATGGTCTGGGTTCCCTTGAAAGCAGTTCCTGAATGCAGGAATTAAGGAATATGATCCCAGGGAACAGAATTTTAGGACAGAAAAATGAAACAAGGAAGTGAGGAAAGGCAACACAAGGGTACATTATTTAGTTAGTCACCATAACAGGCAACAGGTGCAACTTTCAAAGCTATCTACCTAATAGACTAATGTGGTGGCATTTATACAAGTCTTTCCTCTATTACTCAAAATAGGGCCACATACATTAATTATCCTGTACTTTTAGGTTGTGCTTGCAGGTGTGCACTTCTAGAAGTATCAAACAGGTGCTCATGGGCATCCTATATGAGTACCAGGACTCCCAACGTAGGAAACAAGAAGTTCAGTAGACCTAAAACTCCACTAAGCTAGTTTGTATGGAATTAGTCATTTCAGTAGAGACTGGAATAAAAGAAGAACCCAAAAAATCATTAAATTATGCATAAGAGGTGCACAATAGAAACACACACAGACAGAGCTGTACACACCAGTGGTATGGGAATAAGCTCATCTTTAGTGCTTATATTTTTACTTTTGTCTGGTTTACATATTGAGATACCAGTTATTTTATTGCTATAGATTACATATAATATATTTAAGATTTGAAAAATATAGTGAAAAATTTTTACTAAAATATTTGGAACAGACTTCCAAATAAGTCCAAAGTTCATATATTTTAACCCAAAGAGCTTCTGGTACATCATAGGATTTGCTGCAGCCTTTCCAAAGATATCTCAGAGATGCAATTTGGTCTGAGGTTCCTCTCTCCTCAAATTTTCTTCCTTCCCTCTCTTCTTTCATATGTGTCAGACTTACATTATAGTCTGAAAGCTTTCCCATTACACTTCTTATTTCTCTCCCCTTTGGCCTTCACAGGCATTTTCCCCAATAAAACTCTTTTGTGCAAGGCCCCAAACTGGCCCAAGCCTCAATATCTACATGCATTATCTTAGGGTTTTTTTTCCCCTTCTGATATATGATTTAATTGATGCAGTACATAATTTCCCAATTGAAATTTAATGCATTAAAATAATGATTATTTTTAACATTTTGTCTTTAATAATAAAAGTTTTGAAAAACCTGATGACATCACAGTAATATCACTGGCAATACACATTATGACCTAAGCCATTTTGTATAGTAAAGATGGGTTGCTGTCACCCCACTGACTTGTCATTTACCATAAAGAATGTGCATTTTTTATGTTATAGTAAATAATCAATTTTAAGAAATGCCATTGTAAAAAAATTGAATAATCATTTCATTTGGGAGTGTTCTAAAAATTTTTAAGATGATCTGCATTGAATTAACAGTGTTTACATTTAAAAAGCAAAACTGTGGGGCTTTTTTTCTTGGAGGAGCCTAGAGAGATAGTGGAGGAACAGTAGGGAGTATGCAACATGTATAAGAGACACCCTTGAAATGCCTGGTTCTGGTTAAAAGGGAACATTGCATAATAGGGCACTATGAGACCTCTTATTCATAAGGTCACTTCTTTCAAGATCAAAATACATAGTTAACTTTCCTAACACAAAGAAACAAACACAGAGAGGAGGAGAGAGAGGAATATGTTCCAAATGAAAAAAAAAAAAAAAAAACACAGGACAAAACCATGGCAAAAGAGCTAAATGATGTCTGATGGAGAATTCAAAGTAATGGTCATAAAGATATATTCACTAGAATTGGGAAAAGAGTGGAGGACCTCAGTAAGACTTTCAACAAAGAGAAAATATGAAAAAGAACCAGAGATGAAGAACTCAATAGATAATATTTAAAATAAACTGGAAGGAATAAACAGTAGATTAGAGGGTGCAGAAGAATGGATCAGTGATCTGGAAGACAGGTTAATGAAAGGCAATCAAGATGAACAACAAAAATATATAATAAAAAGTGAGAGTAGGTTAAGGGAACTGAGTAACATCATCAAGCATAATGACATTCATATTATAGGGATCTTAGAAGGAGAAGAGAGAGAAAAGGTGGCAGAAAATGTATTTGAAGAAATAATAGCTGAAAACTTACATAATCCAGGAAAGGAAATAGACATAGATCCAGGAGGCACAGAGAGCCCCCAGAAAAATCATCCCAAGGAAGTTCACACCAAGATACATAATAAAAATGGCAAAATGTAGTGACAATGAGAATTTTAAAAGCAACAAGAGAAAAGATAACAGTTACACAAAAGGGAAACCTTATAAAGCTATCAGCTGATTTTTCAGCAGGAACTTTGCAGGCCAGAAGGCAGTGGCATGATATATGCAAAGTACTGAAAGGAAAAAAAACCTGCAACCAAGAATACTCTACCCAGCAAGGCTATCATCCTGAAATGAAGGAGAGATAAAGAGTTTCTCCAAACAAAAGTTAAAGGAGTTTTTGACTGCTAAAACAGAATAATAAATATTAAAGGGAATTCCTTGAGTGGAAAGAAAAGGCTATAATCAGGAGTTAAAAAAAAAAAAAAAAGCTAGGAAAGGAGAAAATTTCACAAGTACATAAAAACAATAAAAGTAAATAAACCACTTATAAAACCAGTATAAAAAATTAAAGCAACAAAAGGGTAATATCAAAAATATCTATAAATTTAGTCAAGGTATCCAGAAAATTAAGTGTGACATCAAATACATAAAATATGGTACGGGTAAAAATTTAGTGCTTTTAAAATGGGTTGAAATTTAAGTGACCCAAATTAAAGTGGGTTCAAAATTAATCAATCAAATACAGACTTTTAAATACATAGCATGGTATATATAAACCTAATGATAAACACAACTAAAAACCTGTAACATATATGAAAAAATAAGGAGAAGGGAATCCAAACCTATCACTAAAGAAAGTCATCAAACATCATGAGAAAACAGCAAGAGAAAAAGGGAACAGAAGAATCACAAAAGTAACAATAAAACAAGTAACAAAATGTCAGTAAACACATACCTAATTACTTTTATTTATTTTTTAAGAGATTTTATTTATTTATTCATGAGAGAGAGACACACACAGAGAGAGAGAGAGACATAGGCAGAGACACAGGCAGAGGGAGTAGCAGGCACCATGCAGGAAGCCCAATGTGGGACTCGATCCCGGGACTCTAGGATCAGGCTGTGAGCCAAAGGCAAGACGCTCAACTGCTGAGCCATCCAGGAATCCCACCTAATTACTTTTAAGGTAAATGAACTGAATGTTCCAATCAAAATGTATAGGGTGACAGGATGTATAAAGAAATCAAGACCCATCTATACACTGCCTATAAGAGACTCATTTCAGGCCTAAAAGTACATTCAGATTGAAAGCAAAGTGCTAGAAAAACATTTCTCATCCAGATGAAGAAAACTATTTTCTGGGATACCAATATTTACAACAGACAAAATAGACTTTAAAGGCAACAGCAAGAGACAAAGAGAACACTACATAATCATAAAGGTAATAGTCAAAAAGATATAATAATTGTAAATATTTATGCACCCAATGTGGGAGCACCCAAATACATAGAGCAACTGTTAACAGACATAAAGGAATAAATTTATAGTAATATAGTAATAAAAGGGGATTTTAACACCCCACTTACATCATTGGATATAAATCCAGACCCCCCCCCAAAAAAAAATATCAACAAAGAAACAGTGGCTTTGAATGACACATTGGACCAATTGGACCTAACAGATAAATTCAGAACATTCCATCCAAAAAGAGCAGAATTTACAGAATACACATTCTTTTCAAGGGCACATGGAACATTCTCAAGAAAAAATCATAAGTTAGGCCACAAAAGAAGTCTTAATAAATTCAAAATACACTAAAACCATATCATGCATCTTTTCCAACCACAGCAGTTTAAAACTAAAAGTCAAACAAGAAAAAAATCTGGAAAACACACTAATACATGGAGGTTAAATAACTAAACAATGCTATTAAGCAATAAATGGGTCAATCGAGAAATAAAAGAGGAAATCAAGAAATATATGGAGACAAATAAAAATGGAAATACAACAATCCAAAATCTTTGGGATGCAGCAAAGTCTATTCTAAGAGGGAATAATACAGACCTATCTCAAGAAACAATCAATCTCAAATAATCTGAATTTATACCTAAAGGAGCTACAAAAAGAAGAACAAACAAAAAAAACATAAAATATTAAGGAGGGCATGTGATGTGATGAGCACTGGATATTATATGCAACTGATGAATTATTGAACTCTATATCTGAAACTAATGATGTACTACTATATGTTGGTTAATTGATTTAGATCTTTTAAAAAAAACAAAGACAGTAGGAAATAAATAAAGATTGGAACAGAAATAAATGAAACATAGGCCTAAAAAACAGTAGAACAGATTAATGAAACCGGTAGCTTATTATTAGAAAAAATCAACAAAAGTGATAAACATTTAGCCAGACTCCTAGAAAAAAAAAGAGAGAACTCAAAAAAAAAAAAAAAAGTGGAGGGGAAATAACTGACACCATAGAAATACAAAGGATTATTAAAGTATGAAAAATTATATGCCTACAATTGAATCGTTAAGAGGAAATGGATAAATTCCTAGAAATATAATCTTCAAAATCTAATCACAAAGAAACAGATAATTTAAACATAAATGAATAGCAATGAAATTGAATCTGAAATCAAAAACTTCCAACAGACAAATTCCAGGACCAGATGGCTTCACAGGTGAATTCTACCCAACATTAAAAAAAGTTAACACCCATTCTTCTTAAAGTACTCCAAAAAATAGAAGAGGAAGGAGAGCTTCCAAATTCATTCTATGAAGCCAGCATTATCATGACACCAAGGCCAGATAAAGACATTACAAATAACCCCCAAAAAACAAAACCCTCACACTACATGCCAAAAATTCTGCATAAGTGCAAAAATTCTAAACAAAATATTAGCAACAAAATCTAACAATATATTTAAAAAGTCATTCACCGTGATCAAGTGGGATTCATTTCAGAGTGTGGTTCAATATTCACAAATCAATAAACATGATCCATCACATTAACAAGAGAAATGATAAAAAACTATATGATCATCTCACAAGATCACAAGATGTACAAAGTCCTTTCATGATAAAAATTCTCAACAAAGAAAGTTTAAGGGGAACATATCTCAACATAATAAAGGCCATATGTGAAAAATCCACACCTAATATCATATTCAACGGTGAAAAACAAAGCTTTTCCTCTAAGGTTAAAAACAAGACAAAGATATCCACTCTTACCACTTTTATTCAACATAGTACTGTAAATACTAGTTACAGCAATCAAAAGAAAAAGAAACAGTATCCAAATTTGTAAAGAAGTATTAAAACTTGCACTATTTGCAGATGACATGATACTACCTGTAGAAGACTGACTCCACCAAAAAACTATTAGAAGTGATCAATGAATTCAGTAAAGTTGCAGAACACAAAATTAATATACCTAAGTGTTACTTTTCTATACAATAATGAAGTAGCAGAAAGAGAATTCAAGAAAACAATCCCATTTACAATTGCACCAAAAAGGATAAAAACCTAAGAATAAACTTAACCAAACTGAACCTGTGCTTTGAAACCATAGAACACTGAAGAAAGAAATTTAAGATGATAAAGTGGGAAGATATTCCATGCTCATGGAGTGGAAGTGGAAGAACCAATATTGTTAAAATACCCATACTACCCAAAGAAATCTACAGATTTAATGCAATCCCTATCAAAATAACATTTTTCAGAGAACTAGAATAAATAATCCTAAATTTTGGGGGGTGGGGCAAGATGGTGGAGAATAAATAATCCTAAAATTTGGGGGGTGGGGCAAGATGGTCCTCAAGGCACCTGTCTCCACCAACTTACCTAGATAACTTTCAACCCATCCTGAAAAACCTATGAATTCGACCTGAGATTTAAAGAGACAATAGCTGAAACGCTTCGGAGAGAAGGGTTTTCACTTCTAACAAGGTAGGAAGGTGGAAAAAAATAAACTAAAAAAAGAATCAAGCGGGGGAGGGGCCCTGCCAGGAGCCAGGCTAAGGCCCGCAGCGAGAGCCTCGGGATAGGAAAGCCCCGCCCTGGAGAAGTGGGAACTTTAAAATATCTGCCTCGGATCCTTCCCCTATGGAAAGGCGCTTAGCAGGGAAATCGGCCAGAACTGCAAGGGGGGCAGTGGAGCCTCTGGTCTCCTAGAGTCACTAACAGAGGAAGTGGGCCCGCGGAAAAGCGCACCACACACCACAGGCCAGTCTCTGTAAAAAGCTGGAGCACGAGCCCAGTGGGGTCTTGGAGAGAAGCGGTCGGTCAGGTGGGGGCTCCAGGCTGAGGGGGCTGTGCCCTGCTGCTTTCAGGAGCCCCGGGAGCGCAATTGAAACAGCACAGACCCTGGATCCCAGGGTGCCAGGGGACACAGCCCAGGATCCTGCGCTCCCCCCGGGACAGACGGAGGTGGGGAGGGCCCAGGACAGCAAGGACTCTCCTGCCACCAGGCACCCCAAGCTGTGCAGGTCAGCACCCCCGCCGCCCCGGGAGTACATAGGCCATTGTGGACTGGGAGACTGCGTAGTTAGTGTGAGAGCTGACTCCAGGGATGGAGAGCTGGCCACCTCCAGTGTTGTTTTCCTCCTTGTGTCACCACGTGCCTGGGGAGTCAGGGCCACCAGGGAACAGAGGGTGCAGGGAATAAACAGCTCCTACTGAGCCTGGCACCCAGAGGGGGTGGGGCATCTTCCAGTGCATGCACCTGAGAATCAGCACAGCGGCCCCTCCCCCAGAAGACCAGCTGGAAGGACAGGGGAAGAGCAAGTTCTTGACCAAGCAGTGCTGGAAAGCCTCTAAGGCCTTCCACTAAGGGAAAATTGAAGGAATATAATATATAGAACTAGAGGGTCCCCACCTTTTTAAATTTTTTTTCCTTTTTCCACTACAATTCATTTTTATATCAGACTAAAAATTTCCAATGTTTTTTCTCTTTTCCCACCTTAACTACAATATTTTACCACCTCTTCATTTTTAAGTTTCTTCCTTTTTGACTTTCATATTTCTACAATTACAAGTCCTAGATACATTTTCTACTTTCATATTCCCTTCAACATACTCAACTTAATTTGGGGAGATGTGCAAGATATGTTTTTTTGTTTTGTTTTGTTTTGTGTGTTTTATTTTCTCTGCCTCATTTTGTGCTATGATGGCAGAAGTTAATACCTTCTAAAACATGACCAGCATGCACCCAGAACCAAGTGGAATACCCTGCTGGTTCACTCTGAGAGACTCCTTATTCCATTCTGCCCCCCTTTTTTATCTCATTTATGTTTTGGTGAATGTTGGGGCTCTCTACAAGTATTTCTGGTTTATATAAATGTGGGACTGAGCATCTTCTAACATACAGAACTTCATATACTCAAAACCAAGAGGATTACCCTGTAGGACCCCTCAGGTAGACTACATTCTCCCTCCACTACAACTTCATCACCACAACCATCTCCCAGTCCACCCCCTTTTTCCTTCTTCTCTCTTTTTCTTTTTTTTCCCCCCCTCTTTACTTTTGCTTTCTTCTCTTCTTTTTTCTCTCTTTTTTTTTTTCCTTTTTCTTTGGAATTAATGTCCTTTTGTTTTTTTACTACTTTGTTTAAAACTTTGTTTTTCACTTTAGTGGCCCTTTTTTTTTAATTTTTATTTCGTTCTGATCTTTGTTTTCAATTTCGGGTCTCTGACCTCAGCAGAATCACCTAGGGTTAAATTTACTTAGGTCGTGGTTGATATTCTTGACTCCGCCTGCTCATACAGCCACTCTGCACTGAGCAAAATGACTAGAAGGAAGAACTCACCACAAAAGAAACAATCAGAAACAGCACTCTCTGCCACAGAGTTACAGAATTTGGATTACAATTCAATGTCAGAAAGCCAATTCAGAAGCACAATTATAAAGCTACTGGTGGCTCTGCAAAAAAGCATAAAGGATTCAAGAGACTTCATGACTGCAGAATTTAGATCTAATCAGGCCAAAATTAAAAATCATTTAAACGAGATGCAGAGAAATAACTTCTATGCAGAGAAATATTAGATTAACAGAAGACCTCTCCACAGAAACCTGGCAGGCCAGAAAGGGCTGGCAGGATATATTCAGGGTCCTAAATGAGAAGAACGTGCAGCCAAGATACTCTATCCAGCAAGGCTTTCATTCAGAATAGAAAGAGAGGCAAAGAGCTTCCAAGATAGGCAGAAACTGAAAGAATATGTGACCACTGAACCAGCTCTGCAAGAAATATTAAGGGGGACCCTGCAAAAGAAAGAGGAAGACCAAAGAAATAATCCACAAAACAGAGACTGAATAGATATTACAATGAGACTAAATTAATCTCTTTCAATAGTAACTCTGAACATGAAGGGGCTATCCCATCAAATGACACAGTTTCAGGCTGGATATAAAAGCAAGACCCATCTACTTGCCGTCTACAAGAGACTCATTTTAGACCTAAGAACACCTCCAGCCTAAAAATGAAAGGGTGGAGAACCATTTACCATTCAAATGGTCCTCAAAAGAAAGCAGGTGTAGCAATCTTCATACCAGATAAATTAAAGTTTATACCAAAAATTGTAGTAAGAGATGAAAAGGGACACTATATCATACTTAAAGGGTCTATCCAACAAGAAGACCTAACAGTCATAAATATTTATGCCCCTAATGTGGGAGCTGCCAAGTATATCAGTCATTTAATAACTAAAGTAAAGAGAAAATTAGATAAAATACAGTAATAATAGGAGACTTCGAAATGATACTTTCTGCAAATGACAGATATTCTGAGCACAACATCACCAAACAATCAAGGGCTTTAAATGATCCACTGGACGAGATGGATTTCACAGATATATACAGAACTTTGCATCTGAACGCAACTGAATACACATTCTTCTCAAGTGCACATGGAACTTCCTCCAGAATAGACTACATACTGGGTCACAAATCAGGTCTCAACCAATACCAAAAGATTGGGATTGTTCCCTGCATATTTACAGACCACAATGCTTTGAAACTTGAACTCAAAGACAAGAAGAAATTTGGAAGAAACTCAAACACGTGGAGGTTAAAGACCATCCTACTAAAAGATGAATGGGTCAACCAGGAAATTAAAGAAGACAAAAAGATTCATGGAAACTAATGAAAATGAAGATACAAACATTCAAAATCTTTGGGATACAGCAAAAGCAGTCCTAAGAGGGAAATACATCGCAATACAAGCATCCCTCAAAAAATTGGAGAAAACTCAAATGCACAAGCTAACCTCACATGGAAAGGAACAGGATAAAGAACAGCAAATAAAATCTACACCCAGCAGAAGAAAAGAGTAAATAAAGATTCGAACAGAACTCAAATAGAGACCAGAACTATAGAATAGACCAAAAAAAAGAAAAAAAACAGGAATTGGTTCTTTGAAAGAATGAAGAATACAAACCATTAGCCAGCCTTATTAAAAACAAAAGAGAAAAGACTCTAATTCATAAAATCACGAATGAAAAAGGAAAGATCACAACCAATACCAAGGAAATACAAACGATTTTAAAAACATATTATGAGCAGCTATATGCCAATAAATTAGGCAATCTAGAAGAAATGGACTCATTTCTGGAAAACCACAAACTACCAAAACTGGAACAGGAAGAAATAGAAAACCTGAACAGGCCAAAAGCCAGGGAGGAAACTGAAGCAGTCATCAAAAACCTCCCAAGACCAAAAGTCCAGGGCCAGATGGCTTCCCAAGGGAATTCTATCAAACGTTTAAATAAGAAACCATACCTATTCTCCTAAAGCTGTTCCAAAAGATAGAAAGGGACGGAATACTTCAAAACTCATTTTATGAGGCCAGCATCACCTTAATTCCCAAACCAGACAAAGACCCCACTGAAAAGGGGAATTATAGATCAATATCCCTGATGAACACAGATGCAAAAATTCTCAACATACTAGCCAATAGGATCCAACAGTACATTAAAAAGATTATTCACCATGGCCAAATGAGATTTATCCCTGGGATGCAAGGCTGGTTCAATACTTCTAAAGCAATCAATGTGCTAGATCATATCAGCAAGAGAAAAAACATCCTCTCAGTAGATGCAGAGAAAGCATTTGACAAAATACAGCATCCATTCCTGATCAAAACTCTTCAGAGTGTAGGGATAGAGGGAACATTCCTCAACATCTTAAAAGCCATCTATGAAAGCCCACAGCAAATATCATTACCAATGTGGAAGCACTGAGAGCCTTTCCCCTAAGATCAGGAACAAGACAGGGATGTCCACTCTCACCACTGCTATTCAACATAGTACTGGAAGTCCTAGCCTCAGCAATGAGGCAACAAAAAGAAATAAAAGGTATTCAAATTGGCAAAGAAGTCAAATTCTCCTTCTTCACAGATGACATGATACTGTACCTAGAAAACCCACAAGACTCCACCCCAAGATTGCTAGAACTCCTACAGCAATTTGGCAGCGTAGCAGGATACAAAATCAATGCCCAGAAATCAGTGGCATTTCTATACACTAACAATGAGACTGAGGAGAAATTAAGGAGTCGATCCCATTTACAATTGCACCCAAAAGCATAAGATACCTAGGAATAAACCTAACCAAAGAGGTAAAGGATCTATACCCTCAAAACTATAGAACACTTCTGAAAGAAATTGAGGAAGACACAAAGAGATGGAAAAATATTCCATGCTCATGGATTGGAAGAATAGTGTGAAAATGTCTATGCTACCCAGGGCAATTTACATGTTCAATGCAATCCCTATCAAAATACCATGGACTTTCTTCAGAGAGTTGGAACAAATCATCTTAAGATTTGTGTGGAATCAGAAAAGACCCCGAATCACCAGGGGAATATTGAAAAAGAAAATCATAGCTGGGGGCATCACAATGCCAGATTTCAGGTTGTACTACAAAGCTGTGGTCATCAAGACAGTGTGGTACTGGCACAAAAACAGACACATAGATCAATGGAACAGAATAGAGAACCCAGAAGTGGACCCTCAACTCTATGGTCAACTAATATTTGACAAAGCAGGAAAGACTATCCACTGGAAAAAAATTCTCTTCAATAAATGGTGCTGGGAAAATTGGGCAGCCATGTGCAGAAGAATGAAACTAGACCATTCTCTTAAACCATACACAAAGATAAATTCAAAATGGATGAAAGATCTAAATGTGAGACAAGAATCAATCAAAATCCTAGAGGAGAACACAGGCAACACCCTTTTTAAACTTGGCCATTTTTGCAAGATACATTTATAAAGCAAGGGAAACAAAAGCAAAAAATGAATTATTGGGACTTAATCAAGATAAAAAGCTTCTGCACAGCAAAAGAAACTGTAAACAAAACTAAAAGACAACCTACAGAATGGGAGAAGACATTTGCAAATGGCTTAGCAGATAAAGGGCTAGTACCCAAGATCTATAAAGAACTTATTAAACACAACACCAAAGAAACAAACAATCCAATCATGAAATGGGCAAAAGACATGAACAGAAATTTCACCAAAGAAGACATAGACATGGCCAACATGCACATGAGGAAATGCTCTGCATCACTTGCCATCAGGGAAATACAAATCCAAACCACAATGAGATACCACCTCACACCAGTGAGAATGGGGAAAATTAACAAGGCAGGAAATCACAAATGTTGGAGAGGATGTGGAGAAAGGGGAACCCTCTTACACTGTTGGTGGGAATGTGAACTGGTGCAGCCACTGGAAAACTGTGTGGAGGTGCCTCAATGAGGTAAAAATAGACCTGCCCTATGACCCAGCAATTGCACTGTTGGGGATTTACCCCAAAGATACAGATGCAGTGCAACAGCAGGACACCTGCACCCCAATGTTTATAGCAGCAAAGTCCACAACAGCCAAACTTTAGAAGGAGCCTTGGGGTCCATCGAAAGATGAATGGATAAATATTGGTCTATATATACAATGGAATATTACTCTGCCATTAGAAATGACAAATACCTACTATTTGCTTCAATGTGTATGGAACTGGAGGGTATTATGCTGAGTGAAGTAAGTCAATCAAAGAAGGACAATCATATGGAGAATATAAAAAAAAAATAGTGAAAGGGATTAAAGGGGAAAAGAGAGAAAATGAGTGGGAAATACCAGAGAGGATGACAAAACATGAGAGACTCCTAAGTCTGGGAAACTAACAAGGGGTTATAGAAGGGGAGGTGGGTCGGCAGACGGAATGACTGGGTGACAGGTACTGAGGGGGGCACTTGACAGGATGAGCCCTGGGTGTTATGCTATATGTTGGCAAATCAAACTTCAATAAAAAAATAAACAAAAAAAATCCTAAAATTTGTATGGAACCACAGAAGATCTCAATTAGCCAAAGAAATTTTGAGAAAGAGGAACAAAGCTGGATGTATTACAATTCCATATTTCAAGATATTTTATAAAGCTAAGTTACCAGGATCCCTGGGTGGCGCAGCGGTTTAGCGCCTGCCTTTGGCCCAGGGCGCGATCCTGGAGACCCAGGATCAAATCCCACGTTGGGCTCCCGGTGCATGGAGCCTGCTTCTCCCTCTGCCTATGTCTCTGCCTCTCTCTCTCTCCCTGACTATCATAAATAAATAAAAAATTTTTTAAAAGCTGAGTTACCAAACAGTACAGTACTACACAAAAACAGACACATAGATCAATGGATCAGAATAGAGCTCAGAAATAAACCCACGCTTTATTGACAATTAATCTATAACAAATGAGGCAAGAATAGAAAATGGGTAGGGGTGCCTGGGTGCCTCAATTGTCTAAACATCTGACTCCTGGGTTCAACTCAGTTCATGATCTCTGAGTAGTGACATTGAGCCCTGCATCAGGCTCTGCATGCAGCATGGAATCTCCTTGAGATTCTATCCTTCCTTCCCTCTCTCCTCCTGCCTCACCCCTCACTCACATTCTGTAAAGAAATCTTTTTAAAAAATGGGGAAAAGATCGTCTCTTCAACAAATGGTGTTAGGAAAACTGGAAAGCTACATGTAAAAGAACGAAACTGGACCACTTTCTTACACCACACACAATACTTAACTCAAAATGGATTAAATACCTAATGTGAGACTTAAAACCATCAAACTCCTAAAAGAAAACATCAGCACTAATTCCTCTGACATAGGCAATAGGTATATTTTTCTACATATGTCTCCCTTGGCAAGGGAAACAAAAACAAAAACTTTTGGTACTACAACAAAATTTTGCACAGTGAAGTAAACCATCAACAAACATAAGACAACCTAGTGAGAGAAGGTATTTGCAAATGGTATATCCATTAGGAGGCTAATACCTAACATGTATAAAGAATGTATACAAAATGAAAAAAACCCAAATAATCCAATTTAAAAATGTACAGACAACTTGAACAGACATTTTCCTGAAGACATACAGTTGGCTGATAAACACAGGAAAACACACTCAACATCACTAACTATCAAGGAAATGCAAATCAAAACCATAATGAAATATCTCACCCCTATCAGATAGGCTAACTCAAAAAGAGAAGAAATAACAAGTGCTAACAAGAATGTGGAGAAAAGGAATCTTTGTATACTTTTTGTAGAAATACAAGCTGATGCCGACACTGTGGTAAACAGCATGGAGATTCCTCAAAAAATTAAAGCTTACCATATGATCCAGTAATTCCACTACTTAGTATTTACCTAAAGAAAATAGAAACACTAATTTGAAGAGACATATGCACCCCCGTGTTTATTGCAGCATTATTTACAGTAGCCAAAATATGAAAACAACCCAAGTGTCTACGCATAGATGAATAAAGAACACACACACACACACAATGGGACATTACATAGCCATAACAAAGAATGAAATCTTGACACAACATGGATGGATCTAGACGGTATAATGCTAAGTCAAATAAATCATAGAAAGACAAATATAATATGATTTTACTCATGTAAAATTTAAGAAACAAAACAAAGAAAAAAGTTTTAAAATATAGACTTACATATAGAGAACAAACTGTTGGTTGCCATGAAGTAGTGTGTAGGCAGATAGGTGAATTAGATAAATGAGATTATCACTACACTTGTAATGTTTAGAATTATTTAACTATATTGTACACCTGAAACTAAGACTATATTAATTATACTTGAATAAAAAATATATAATTTAATTAAATAAAAATAAACGAAAAGCAGAAATATGGGTGGAATTTTCATGACTGAATACTTGGAAAGAGCACTATAGACATTTCTAATTTTCACACAAACATAAAAACATATATATATTCAAAGAAGTCTGCATAGATCTATAAATGTCCCCAGAAATAAAATGTCCCAGACTATAATGAGTATTTTGTCAGAAGCACCACCCTGACAAGTCATTAACATCAAAGCAAATCCTCCATCAGCAAAAAGACTGACTCACTGAAAGTTCAGATGATGGTTAGCTTTTTTAAAGCAATAAACCATTTCCTAATTAAACCATATGCAATTTTTAAAAATAATGTTATTGTATGCTTAATTGACTACAGTATAGTGTAAACAGACCTTTTATATGTACTGGGAAACCAAAAAATTCACTTGCCTCTCTTTTTCACAGTATTTGCTCTATTGGGGTGGTCTGGAACCAAGCCTGCAATATCTCTGAGGTAGGCCTATATAAACTAGACTTTATCAACATGAAATTTTTATGCTACAAAAAACACCAAGAAATGAGAAGGTAATAACACAATAGAAGAAGATATTTGAAAATTATATATCTGATAAGAAACTTGTATCCAGAATACATTAACAACTCTTAAAATTCAATAATAAAAAGATAAGTCAATTTAGAAATGGACAAAGATGTGAAAAGATATTTCTCTGAAGATATACAAAAGGCCAATATGCATATGAGAAGATGCTCAACATTATTAGTTACTAGAGAAAAACAAATCAACCACAATGAGAAATGACTTTACATGTGCTAGGGAGAACTAAAACCAAAAAGACAAATGCTGATGAAGATGTGGCGAAAGTGCAACCCACATTCAGTGCTAGTTTTAAAACACAGCATCAATTTGGAATATTGTTTGGTAATTCCTTAAAATGATACAGTTACCATATATGAGCCAGGAATTTCATTCTTAGGTACATACCCAAGAGAAGTAAAAAGATATGTCTGTGCAAAATCAAATGCACAAATGCACACATAAATATTATTCATAATAGATAAAAAGTTAAAATGATTCAAATATTCCTCAACTGCAGAATATATTTTAAAATCTGGTACAGGATATATCTTTAAGATGACAAAAATGTTCTAAAACTAGATTCTGCTACAGTTGCATAACTGCGAATACACTAAAAACTACTAAACTGTACACTTTTAGTGGGTTAACTTTATGGCAATAAATTATTGGCATAATCGTATGTGAATCATATGTCAATAAAGATTTTTTTTAAAGTCAGGCCTTACATTAGCAGTTTTAAGTTGCCGCAAACTACCTAAAGCAAAAAGTTTATTATTAATCATCTTTGCCCTAGAATGGTCTCTGAGGAACATCTCCTTGGAGAGTAATCAGAGTACTCTCTGCTTGGAAAATTTGCCTTCACCAATTACGTATTCCATCATTAATATACCTTAGGCCAATGACACACCTTAACAACGCCACAAGATCAATGGGACTGGACATAATTGCTTTTATGTCCAGAGGGATTCTATCATTTTAGGCTCTTTAAAAGTGAAGTTGAAAAAAATCTCTCCCTTACTCCACCACTGACTCCCTTGCATTGCTAATACTGTAAGCTTATTTACAAGGGTTTGGGTATTTTTTTTTTAATGAAAATATGTTATGTTCCTATAAAAAGAGATTGGGTATAATTACACTCAACAAAGACATAGCAAAAAAAAAAAAAAAAACAAAGACATAGCAGCCTGGCCTCAAGAAATTGTACTTCTGGTAGAGGCAATCTGTTCTGGAAAAGCACCTACATAAACGTATAGTTTTATGTACTTTCTCACAGATACAGTACCAGAGTCACAAAAATTACTCTTCCAGCTCTCATGTAGTGTCATATAGTGGAAAGAACATGAATTTGGGAGTCACATTGAATTTCCAACCCTTGCTTTACCGCTGATCTTGGCAAGTTACATAACTTCTCAGAGGCTTTGTCCATGATGTCTACTCTTTAATACAAGGGGAGGGGGCAGTCAATTGTAAAGATAGATGTGTGGCAGAGGGCACAGAGCTCCTCAGTAAGTATTTAAAGCCCACTGAAAAAAGATAGTAGACTCTGAGTAAGGATAAAGTAATGCCCTTTCCTTCCCTGCTCCTCCCTCTCAACACACAAACACACAGATTGCAGAAGCACCTGATAGTAAATATCGTTAACTAAATTTTAATTCACTTGCATTCAGTGGAAAGCCAGACTCTGAGGAGCCATATCAAAGAAATATTACAGTAATATCACCTCCAACTGTGAGCATTTCTAGATTCACTTCCCAGTCCCAGGTCATACCTCCCAAGCAGATTCTCTGCTTCTCTGAAACCACAGATAAAGCTTTGTGTAGGAACCACTGCTTAAGCATTTGCCTCTTCCGTGAATTCTAATGAAGTAGGGCAACCCTGTACACATGGAAATCTTCCATTACCTTGCATTTGCAGCAGAAGAATTAAGGATGACACCAATGCCTAGTCCCTTTACTGAGTTTCTCTTTGGTTCATCCTAATATAGTTACATAAAAAGCTGATTTTGCCAGGCACAGAAGAACAA
Source organism: Canis aureus (assembly GCF_053574225.1). Classification (NCBI taxonomy): domain Eukaryota; kingdom Metazoa; phylum Chordata; class Mammalia; order Carnivora; family Canidae; genus Canis; species Canis aureus. Next base: position 17,089,182 of record NC_135642.1, on the reverse strand, counting down.
ATACAACTAAAATGTTTACATGTTCATATACTGATTGAAGTAGAATAATCTTTTCTTCCTTAATTGGCTTCAAATGTGGGAGTCTAAGAAGATCTTTTGTATTTCTAGTTCAGATTGGCATTCTGGCCCCAGTCACATAAAATCTTAAATTCTGAGTTAGGAAGCTCTGAGCTACTGAAAATTCCTATCTACATACAGTGCTGAGACTCCAGGAATAATTTCTATGGTGGTATGAAGACACACTTAAGTCAGGATTCTTGGCAAATGCTTGTTTCTTCAACATGAGAATAAGCCCCACAGCCTGGCAGAGAACCATGCAGTATTAAGAACTCAGCAACTGGGAGGAGTTATGAACCTAAGTGTTCCTTAATAGATCATGTTTGCTAATTACATCTCAACTTAATATTTTATTTATGAATTAAGTTTAATTAGCATAATAAAGGAGAGCTTGAAGGGCGTTTTAAATAAATTTGATTTTTGACTATTAGTATCCTCTCTCTAGGCACATCAAAATCTTTCAAAGAATGGAAAGTACCAGGGCACCTGGGTAGTTCAGTGGCTGAGCATCTGCCTTTGGCTCAGGTCATGATCCCATGGTCCTGGGATGGAGTCCCACATCAGGCTCCCTGAAGAAAGCCTGCTTCTCCCTCTGCCTATGTCTCTGCTACTCTCTCTGTCTCTCTCATGAATAAATAAAATCTTTTTTAAAAAATGAATGAGGGATGCCTGGGTGGCTCAGCGGTTGAGCATCTGCCTTCGGCTCAGGGCGTGATCCTGGAGACCCAGGATGGAGTCCCATGTCAGGCTCTCTGCATGGAGCCCACTTCTCCCTCTGCCTATGTTTCTGCCTGCCTCTCTCTCTCTCTGTCTCTCATGAATAAATAAATAAAATCTTTTTAAAAAATGAATGAAAAGTACCTAGAATTAAATCAGCTTGAGCTTGGACTTTTTCATCTTGCTTTTCATAGGTATTATAAAGATTACATTTTCACTCCTTAAAGGTTATCTTTTTATTGAGTTGTTTCTCATCTTGTATCATGTTGTTCACTCTCTATGGTAATTTTACCATGAAGAATTTGAGCCATGTACTCGTTAAGACCCTTCTTCTTCAACCATGAAAATTCTTATTCAATTACAACAGGTGGTTCCAATGCAATAAATTCTTGAGAATCAGAAGGTCATTACTGTGTAAATGGCTCCAAAGCATGGTAGCTTAAAAGTATTTTATGTTTTTCATGTGTTTAAAGGTTAGATGGGTGTTTTTCCATGGTGGATTCATACCTGTGCATATCGTCACCTATGACTTGATTAGGCATCTCTGCTAATCTTGGCTTGGCTCTTCCACTTGTTTTGGGGGTCAACTGGCTGTCAGCTTGTCTAGGACAGTATTAGTTCTCTACATGATCTCTCTCTCTCCCTCCTCTATCCCCTTTTTTACTGCTATGCTATGAAAACAAGCCCAGGCTAATCTGATAGAAAATGAGAACAATATTATACAAGGCCTCTTGAAGCCTAGGTTCAGGATTAACATTGTTATTATATATATTGTCATTTTCATTTTGGCCAATGGCTGTGACAGGCCACAAGTCACCTCTGTATCAAGGGATAGAGGAATAGCAATTCCTTCAATCAAAAATAGAGTCTCTAAGTGATATTGCAGAGTGTGGCTACAAGAAAAAGAGGGTATCTGTGTTAAGCATTGACTTTACACTGGTTATTAGGCCATAACAGTACCTAGATAAATAAGACAATATTTTAGTTTCCTCAGGGTCCTATACTGCAAGGGAATTAGGAATGTAACTATAATGATGCAGGTCATGTGGTGTGATAAGAGAGAAGTATGAGGAGGAGAGGGGGGATCATGAAGACTTCAAGATCCAGTCATTCATACTTTTCTCCTCTGAGGGGCTGGTAAGCTTTTAATAGGCTATAGGGAACAAAGGCACAAGGTATGATATACATGATGCATTCTAGAAATCCAGGAACCCAACTATATGGAGGATAGGGAAGTGGCATTTTACTGGAGGAGCTTTAATTTAACTCCTGATTTTCCAGCATTTTCTCTTACAAAAAACAGCAGCATCTGGATCTCTATCTTCTGAAAGGAGAGAAATGGAATTAGCTTAACTTTTAGGAAAAAAAAATTAGGGCATACCAGAGACAGACATTTTCAGGGATAGAGTTGTTCTTAAATGACTGAATTATTTAAGTTATCAAATCTCTATCTCTTATGAAAATCAACAATTAGATCAAACTTTTGAATAAAAACTTAAGTTGGTCCATTCCACTGAGTAGGAGCTCTATAGGACATACCTTGGGTTGTCTATGCTCCAGCAATTTTCTAACAGAGGAGTAAATCCACAAGAATGTGAGTCAAGACATTAAAAATGCCAGATCTGCATTTTTGCCATCCCCCATTCCACTGAAACATGTGACCCAATGCAAGCCAAATTTCCTTGAGGCAAAATATTTACAGAGGGCTGCAGGAAAGGTTTCTCTTCCAAATTAAATATCAAAGAATCTATAGGAAAAACAAAAATTGCGTGGGATTGGGGGGCAGATACTGTCGGCATACCCTACCTGGAAGTCTAGCAGTCATCTTCTACCCATGAATGGAAAAGCCTAAAAACCAAGCTACAATGCTAACAATTGTCATGGGAAATAAAATTGTCTCATGGGCTAAGCCAGGGATAAATAAATAAAGGGTTAAATGAATGGCTTTAGACAGCAGTCCATAAACTTAGTTTGTACATAAGTTCATCACTGAGAAGCCCAAGTCCTGAATTTTCCATATAAGGGGATTCCTAACTCAGAATCTCCTCTGCCTCTACAGTCCATGAAGCATGAAAAACTTTTTTTTTAATGATGCAAGGCCTACAAGTCTGGTCAGAGTGCTCAGGGACTATTGATTTTTACACTGACAATTGATATGTATTTAAGCACCAATTTTATAAATAGGCACTGTACTATCTCTGCCTTTGAACCTGATGAAAATATGCTTTGTAAAACAAACAAACAAACAAACAAACATGAGGATGGGAAGTTCAGATCTGAGACCAATTCCTTGTTCTGCCATATTTGAATAGTCCATAAATACTATGGCTACTTACACATGTCATGCAATATTTTTAGTAAAATATAGTGTGAACAACATAGATGTGGTCCCTACCAGCCTGGAACTTGCAGTCCCATGAATAAGATGGAATTTAATTAATATAAATTGTAGTATCTCTGAAGAAGGACCCTAAGATGCTCTGGAAAACTGATTATAGAGTCAGAAACTGATACCAGGAAACATTGATACCAGAGTGAAGAAGTAAGATAGGGAAAGGAAGGGTGTCACTGAAGTTTATTTACATTACTGAAAGGGTTACAACTATAAACTAAAAAGTTTAAATCCACAGCTGACCTCTAGGAAACCATTTAGAGCATACCTCAGTTTCCTATCAGAGTATCTATCCACCAATTCCCATGATTGAGAGCTGCTTCTGGGAGTTAACACCCCAAACTTCCTTTGTCTATCCATGGCACAAACTCAACAATATCCACAGGTCAGAGAAAGCACTCAGGCAGAGAGTTGCAAGCGCTTGCTATAACAAGCCTTTGGCAAATCTGGGAATAGTGAGTGTCAAGAGATGTATCATGGCACTGACAGCACCTGCTACAAATCTTTAAGTTATAAGGCTGCTGCTCTAAACAGGCAAGAAATAATGGAGGCTTGAGCCATAACAGTGGCAGGAGGAATGCAGAGAAGAGGTAGTATTCAGAGATGAATTTGAGAGAGTCAACCATATTGATAACTAAAAAAATAATACTGATGAAGGAAAGAGTCCAGAGAAAATCACAGATCTCTACTTTGGGTGTTAGAGTGATGATGATACCATTAACTGGTTTAGAAAATACAGTAAAAGCCTTTATCTTCTTCCCAAATCCATGTTAAGTTTTAGACATACCAAAATTGAAATAACTGTCAGTATCTCAAGCTGGGTTTCCTGGAAAGTTGACTCTGAGGTGGGGGTTAACATGTAGGTGTTTTATTAGAGATGCCTTTGGGGTTAACTCATGATGAAGGGAAGGAAAGAATAGGAAGCAGTATTGGGCAGAGAGAAAATATGAGGACCAATGCAGTAGGGAGTTTTCAAGATAAAGGGTTATAAACACCTGACCCTCACACTCAATTAGGGACAACTGTGAGGGTTATTATATCACTCACTGGAAGGAAGCTGCCCCAGAAAAGGGACACAAGATTGAATAAGGTGCCTCTCTTCAGCCAAAGCAATCCCTGAAAAGGGCTTAGAGCTTTGAATACCCTCATAGCTAGAATAAGAGATATTTCATTCCTCTTACTAAACAGGAACTGGACAATACAGTACAGTGTCCATTTACAGTGAGTATTGAAATTACAAGTCTTCAGTTGGTAATTAATGCAAAGGTTTAGTGCACAGAAGAAAAATCTAGGCTAGCAACATATTTGGAGAGTTGGAGGGTGTTAATAAGTAAATTTTGCAGATGGTATAGAACAAAAATTTCTTTCTGAAACACTTCAAATATGATTACTCTGGTAAATAATGGTAATTCTCACTGTTCAGAAAAGCTGCAAATAAAGTCATTATAACATTATATAGCAGGTTATACATTATCTGTTGACGATAAAATGTAGAAAAATGTAACTTAATTGCTTTGTTTCAAAGGCTGATAAGAAAAATAGTAGAAATGTTATGAAGAACATAAACACATAGTAAGGATAAATGTTTCTCTTGGTGTATGTGAGAATCATAGCAAAAGAAATTACCCAAATTTTCTGTAAATCTCATTTTTATATTAGATAACATCTATAAATATGTGATTAAACAAAATATGGTTTTTAATACTCATGACAAGTATAGCAACTTGAAACAAAAATATGAAATGTTTATTAAATGTGGTATTTTATAAGAATAAAAAGTAAAAGTTAAAAAATAAATAAAACACTAAGTGTGAACAGCATTTTTCAAGGATGCTGCAGCCTGGGGGAAAAAAAACAGCTATTACTCTAAATAGTAAAGCAGTTCCCTGGTACTTGTCCTCCTTCTGCCTATCAAGATCATCCATATTTCCTTCTAAAAGCCTCTGAAGATGGAATACAGGGTATTGGTCAACTGTGTTGATTTGAGAATTAGATTCCTTCTTTCTCCTCTTGCTAGACCTCATCAAGATATGTACAAGCCTCTCAACTTCTCACTTGTGAAATGAAGTTAATGAAAAGATCTACTTCTCAGTGATATAGCTAAGTGTTTACTGGCACACAGCGAGCTTTCAAAAAAATAGTATGGCAGAGGGAGGGGAGAGGTGAGAGATGAATTGGTGGAGCACAAAGCATTTCTAGAGCAGTGAAAATATTCTGTATGATACTATACCAGATACATGTCATTATATATATTTGTCCAAACCCATAGAATGTAAAAGACCAAGAATAAATCCTAAAGTAAGCTATGAACTTTGAGCAATTATGATGTATTAACATGGGTTCATCAATTGTAACATATTTACCACTCCAGTGGGGGGGGGGGACACTGATAATGGGGGAGGCTATTCATGTGTGTGGGTAGAAGGTATATGGTAAATCTCTGTATCTTCTCAATATTGCTGTAAAGCTAACCGCTTTTTTTAAAAAGCTATAAGTCATCACTATTATTTATCTGGAAACACCTGTGCAAAGCCACATGGGTGCCTCACTTCTGCTCTTGGTGCTTACCAGGAAATAAAACAAACCATTGGCAGACTTCCCACCAGGGAGACAAATGAGTGCTGAAGTCCCCAAGATGCCAATACCACCTCTGTTGTTAATGGCCAATGCTGATTTGTGCCAAAAAGTAAGTATGGATTCCACAAACTTCTATCACAGAGTAGCAATGGCCAGAACAAAGACAACCTAATAAAGCATGTTTTCCCTTTCTGTCCAACTCCAGAGAACATCAATATGTGGGAATTCTGACCAGAAAGCTTGCCTTTTAGAATCTCCATTCCCTAGGTTCACAGGATTTTATATACAACAAGCTTTACTCTGTGAAGAAAACACAAATAACAAATTATCTTGATTCTTCTAATATTAAGGGAGTGCTGCCCAATATCAAGATCTACTAGTTCTTAACCTAAATTCTAGGTGAGTAAATCTATATCTGCATCTAGAGGAGAAGGCAGAAATGGTGCCCTGATATTCCAAGCAGCACATCCCCACATTCTACTTACAGACCACCCACATAGCCCATTGCCTGATGTATATTTTCATACGTGATGAACACACTATCCCATACTCTCATATTCACAGGGAGACTCTCTTTTATCCAACTTTGTTTCAAAATATCAAATTGCGATCATGGACACCTTCTGCCTGCCCCATGACTGGCGCATAACTGTCTAATTCTCCACCTCCAGTGAGTCTTCCTCAAGGGACTTCCTCATTTCTCTCTGATAAATACAATCCCAGGAAACCTGTACTCACAAAGTTTCCAAATATTCCAGAGGTTACTAAATTGTAAGATAACTCCAATGATTCTAAAATTCATATAGAAAAGCAAAAGACACAGAAATGGCAATTTGATTTTTTTTTTAAAAAAAATCAGAAGACTAATACTACCCAACTTCAAGACTTACTCTAAAGCCATAGTAATCAAGACTATGTGGTATTAGAAAGAATAGGCAAATAGATAAATAGAACATAATAGCCTACAAATAAACCCACATAAATATAGTAAATCAATCTTTGAAAAGAAGCAAGGGCAATCCAAAGGAGAAAATAGTAATGGAATAACTGTACATCCACATGCAGAAAAAAAATGAATCTACACATTGACCTTACACATTTGACAAAAATTAATTCAATATGGATAGTAGATCTAAATATAAAACACAATGCTATAAAACTTAGAGAAGATAAGATAAAATCTAGGTGACCTTAGTTTTTAAATATAACAACCAAAATCACAATCCATGAAAAAAAATTAAGTTTCACCTCATTAAAATAAAAAACTTCTAGTCTGTTTAGCACATCATTAAGAGAATAAGAAGATAAACCACAAACTGGAAGAAAATGTTTGCAAAACAAATCTTTGCTAAAGGATTTGAATCCAAAATACACAAAGAACTCAAAATTCAACAATAAGTAAACAACCCAATTAAATAGTGGACCAAAACATGTAGACATATCACCAAAGAAGATACACAGATAGTAAATAAATATGAAACAAATGCTTTAAATTATATGTAATTAGGGAATTGCAAATTAAAATAACAAAGAAATACCAAACCGTACCTATTAGAATGGCTAAAATCCAAAACACTAACCACACTAAATGCTGGTGAGGATGTGGTGCAACAGGAATTCTCATTCTCTGCCAGTGGAACTGCAAATTGGTAAAACCACTTTGGAAGACAGTTTGGCAGGTTTTTGTTTTATTTTACAATGATAAACATAGTCTTATTATACATTCCAGCAATCCTGCTCCTAGGTATTTACTCAAATAAATTGAAAACCTCTACACAAAAACGTGCACATAAACTTTTATAGAAGCTTTGCTCATAATTGCCAAAACTTGAAAGCAAACCAAGATATCCTTCAGCAAGTGAATGGATAAACAAACTGGAACATCTATGCAATGGAATATTACTTTGCAATAAAAAGAAATGAGCTTTCCAGCAATGCAGAGGCATGGAGGAGCCTTAGATGTATACAGCTAAGTGAAAGAAGCCAGTATGAAAATGCCAGTTATAGTATGATTCCAAATATATGATGTTCTGAAAAAGGCAAAACTATAAAGACAGTAAAATGATAGTCATTGCCAGGGAGGGATAAGAGAGGAGAGATGAACAGGCATAGGACAGAGAACTTCTAGGGCAGTAAAATGATTTCTTATGTTACTGTTATGGTGGACATATGACATTATGTATTTGGCAAAACTCATAGAATTGTATACCACAAAGAGTGACCCCAATGTAATCTATGGACCTTAGTTAAAATGATATATCAATATTAATTTATCAATTGTAAAAAATGTACATAATGCAAGATGTTAATAATGGAGGAAATCGTGGGTGGGGAGAAAAGAACTTTTTGTACTTTCTGTTCAATATTTCTATAAACCTAAAATTGTTCTATATTTAAGTCTATTAATTTCAAAATATTTAAAAAGTGCAATAAAGACATTTCTAAATAAACAAAACCTGAGAAAATGTGTGGCCAACATATCTGTCTTCTAAGAAATACACGAGAAGTCCTTCATTCTAAAAAGGAAAGAACATCAAATGGCAATTCAAAATCATATGAAAACCGAAGGGCATAAAAAGAGGTATATACATAGGTAAATTAACAGACTAAATATATATTCCTCTGTCCTTTCACTGATTTAAAATGCATATAAATAAAACCATGCTGTTGAATCTATACTATAAACAGAATAATATATGACAGTAATAACGCAAAGGAAAGGAATAAAACTTTACTAAAGCAAACATTCTATATTTAATCAGAATGAGGAAAATGTAGATGAATATACAGTATACCAAAATATATGGGAGCTAGCTAAAGCAGTCTTTAGCTGGGAAATGTATGTTATAAATATATATATTACAAAAAAGATTTCAAATCAATAACCTCATCTTCTATCTTAAGGCATTGGGAAAGAAGAGCAAACTAAACCTAACTCAAATGGAAGGAAGGAAAAAGAAATAAAAAATACAGAGAAAATTACTGAAATAGAGAATAGCTAGAGAAAAATCAAGACCCAAAGTTAGTTCTTTTAAAATAGCAATAAATTGACAAGTATTTGCTAGACTTACCAAGAAAGAAGACTCAAATTAATTTAAAAAATGAAGAGGGGACAGGACTATGAAACTTAAGAAATTAATTTTAAAAATCATATAGCAATACCATAAGTAACTATGGCAACAAATTAAGTAACTCAGATAAAATACAAAATGTCATTGAATAACTCACATTATTCCAAACTGACTCAAGAAGAAATAAAAAAATTTGAGCAGACCTATTAAGAGTAAGAAAATGAACTTTCTTAACTTGATCTTTCTTTCTTTTTTTTTTTTTTTTTTTAGCTTTTTTGCTTTGGTTTTGTCCTATTCTTTCATTTAGGACATATTCCTTTGTCTCCTCATCTTGTCTCTCTGTGTTTGTTTCTATATATTAGAAAGGTCACCTGTGTCTCTTGTTCTTGAAAGTAGTGGTCTTAGGAAGAGGAGGTCCTGTGTTGCTATGTATGTAGCACAGTGTCCCCTATTCACCACAACTGGGTGTTCCACAGGATGTCTTCCATGTGGGCTGCATGTGCTCTACGGTGAATAAGAAGTATTTGCTTTCAGTTCAGTCAGCTGTAATGGCTTACTTGTTGTGGGTGCCCTGGGCAAGGTTTGGTTCCTGCACTGTTGAAGAGCCTCTGTAGTGTCTCTTGGGCCTTGTATTGCATGATATAAGAAGTTATACCAGGTGTCTGTCTTCAATCCTTCTGCTAGTGTTGCATTTTCACCAATAGGAAAAGTGCTCTACCTATGTTGCCCCCTGAGAGGCTTTTGTTGATGGGTAGGGCCAGCAATCAGACCAGATGTATGCACTCATTTGATCTACTGGGGCCACAATGACGCTGATCAGCCAGGGTGCTTTCTCTGCACTATCAGCTATAAGCTTCAGTTTCTGGGACTCCTGGTGCACTGGTGTGTATGTGTTTATCTTCCCCTCTCTCCAGGGTAGGTGTCACTTTGGAAAGGTGCTGCTCTCCACTGCTTCTGGGTTTCTTGCAGGATGTTTTGGGGCAGGAGCAACTTTGAAGGGATGCTGGGTGGGGAAGCTTGGAAGGGGCAGATCAGCAGGGGAACAAACAGGCATCACCTTGATCTTTAAAATGTTATTTTCCTAAGTCTACTATAGCAAAATACCATACTGAAAACCACACAAAAAATAATTATTTCACAGTAAGATTGGAGGTCTGAAACCAAGATGTTGGGGGGGGGGGGGGGGATGGTGGTTATCCTTCCTGTGAAGCCTCTAGGCAAACATTCTTCTTTACCCATTCCAGCTTCTTGTAGCACCAGCCATTCATTTTCTTGTGGCAGGCAACATAGCTCCCAATCTCTGCCCTTGTCATATATGACCATCTTCCCTCTGTATGTTTGTCTGTCTCTTCTCTTCTCTTTATAGAACACCAGTCATAGTGAATTAGAGACTATTCTAATGACCTAACCTTAACTCAATTACATCTGCAAAGACCCTATTTTAAAATAAAGTCCCAATTACCAGGAGTTACAACTTTATAAAATCTTTTGGAAGAGAATTCATGACAAAATATATCTATTTTTTTAAAACACACAGATAACATCACACTTAGTAGTGAAACAGTGAATGCTTACCCCTTACTTTCAGGAACAAAACAAGAATATCTACTCTGGCCACTTCTATTTGGATTTGTACTGGAGATTCTAGGGACAGTAGTAAGACAAGAAAAAGAAATAAAAGACGCTCAGATTGAAAAGGAAGAAGTAAACTGTATTTGTTGATGACATGATTTTATATATAAAGAAACCTTAGGAATTCACCAAAAACACTATTACAATGAATAAATGAGTTCAGAAAGGTTATAGGAGCTAAGGTCAAAATACTAATATCAACTATGTTTCTATACATTAGCATTGAATAATCTAAAAATAAAGAAATCAATTCAATTTAAAATTGCATTAAAAAGAATAAATGGGGGGGCGGGGTAAGATGGCGGAGGTGTAGGGTCCTCACCTCACCTGGTCCCACCAACTTACCCAGATAACTTTCAAACCATCCTGAAAACCTACGAATTTGACCTGAGATTTAAAAAGAGAACATCTGGAACGCTACAGAGAGAAGGGTTTTCACTTCTAACAAGGTAGGAAGGTGGAGAAAAAAAATAAAAAAGAATCAAGTTGGGGAGGGGCCCTGCGAGGAGCCTCCGGGACTGGAAAGCCCAGCCTTGGAGAAGCGGGAACTAAAAATCTGCGCTGGATTCTTCCCGGATGGAAAGGTGCTTAGCAGGGAACACGGGCAGGACCACAGGAGGGGCAGTGGAGCCTCCAGTCTTCTGGGGTCACTAATAGAGGAAGTGCGCCCAGGAAGAGTGCACCACACACCCCGGGCCAAGCTCAGTAAAGGGCTGGAGCGCACCCCAAGGGACATCTGGGAGAAGCTCAGGCGGTGGCTCCAGGTGGAGGTGGCTACACTCTGCTGCCTTCAGGAGCTGCAGCCCCAGGAGTGCAATTCTAGCAGTGCAGGCCCCAGACCCCAGGGCGCCGGGGGACAGAGCTGGATCCTTCCCTCCCCCCAGGACAGGGGGTGGCAGGGAGGGCCCAGAAAAGCGAGGACACTCCTGCTCCCAGGCACCCTCAAGTTGTGCAGGTCAGTGCCCCTCGCCATCCCAGGAGCATCCAGGTGAGTGCAGACCGGGAGACTCTGGTAGTTACTGCGGGAGCTGACTCCAGGGATGGAGAGCTGGCCACCACCAGAGTGGTTGTTCCTCCTGGTATACCACGTGCCTGGGACAGAGCTGGGCTGCCAGGGAACAGGGGCCTCAGGGGGTAAACAGCTGCCACTGGGCCCGGCACCAGAGGGGGTGGGGGCATCTCCCCAGGTGCACACACCTGAGAATCAGCACAGCAGGCCCCTCCCCCAGACGACCATATGGAAGGACAGGGGAAGAGCAAGTTCTTGACAGAGCAGTGCTGGAAAGCTCCAGGGGAAGTCGAGGGACTTAAAGTATACAGAACCAGAGGGTACCCCTCCTATTTTTTTTTCTTCTTTTTACCAGTACAACTCATTTTTGTAACAGACTGTAAATTTCCAATTTTTTTTCTCTTTTCCCACCTTAACTACAATATTTTACCACCTTTTCATTTTTAATATTCTTCCTTTTGACTTTGATATTTGATAATTACAGGTCCTAGATATATTTTCTACTTCTAGATTCCCTTCAACATACTCAACTTAATTTTGGGAGATATACAAGAAATGGTTTTTTTTGTCTTTTTGTTTTCTCTGCCTCATTTTGTGCTACAATGGCAGAATGTAATACCTTCTAAATCATGACCAGCATGCACCCAGAACCAAGTGGTATACTGTGCTGGTTCATTCTGTGAGATTCTCATTCCCATTCTGCCCCCCTCTTTTATCTCATTTATGCTTTGGTGGTCAGTGTTGGGGCCCTCTACAAGTATTTCTGGTTTATGTAAATTTGGCACTAAGCATCTTCTAACATACAGAACTTAATATACTCAAAACCAAGAGGATCACCCTCTAGGACCCCTCGGGTAGACTACATTCTGCCTCCACTACAACTTCATCACCACTACCATGTCCCAGTCCACTCCCTTTTTATTTCTTCTCATTCTTTTTTTCTTTTCTCTTTTCCTTTTCTTTTTAATTCCTTCTTCTTCTTTAGGATACCAGGCCTTTTATTTTTTACTACTTTGTTTTAAAATTTGTTTTTCACTTTAGTGCTCCTTTTGCTTTATTTCGTTCTGATCTTTCTTTCCAATTTCTGGTCTCTGACATCGGCAGAATCATCTAGGGTGAAATTTACTCCAGTAATGGTTGATATTCTTGATGCATCCCACTCATACAGCCACTCTGACCTGAGCAAAATGACTAGAAGGAAGAACTCACCATAAAAGAAATAATCAGAAACAGCACTCTCTGCCACAGAGTTACAGAGTTTGGATTACAATTCGATATCACAAAGCCAATTCAGAAGCACAATTATAAAGCTAATAAAAAAATAAGCTCTGGAAAAAAGCATAAAGGATTCAAGAGACTTCATGACTGCAGAATTTAGATCTAATCAGGCCGAAATTAAAAATAAATGAGATGCAATCCAAACTGGAGGTCCTAACAATGAGGGTTAATGAGGTAGAAGAAAGAGTGAGTGACATAGAAGACAAGTTGATGGCAGGAAGGAAGCTGAGGAAAAAAGAAAAAAAAAATAAAAGACCATGAGGAAAGATTAAGGGAAATAAATTACAGCCTCAGAAAGAAAAACCTACGTATAATTGGGATTCCAGAGGGTGCTGAGAGGAACAGAGGACCAGAAAGCATATTTGAACAAATCGTAGCTGAGAACTTCCCTAATTTGGGAAGGGAAACAGGCATTCAGATCCAGGAGGTAGAGAGATCCCTCCACCAAAATCAATAAAAACTGTTCAACACCTCGACATTTAATAGTGAAACTTGCAAATTCCAAAGATAAAGAGAAAATCCTTGAAGCAGCAAGAGACAAGAGATCCCTAACTTCTATGCGGAGAAATATTAGATTAACAGAAGACCTCTCCACAGAGACCTGGCAGGCCAGAAAGGGCTGGCAGGATATATTCAGGGTCCTAAATGAAAAGAACATGCAGCCAAGATACTCTATCCAGCAAGGCTCTCATTCAGAATAGCAGGAGAGATAAAGAGCTTCCAAGATAGGCAGAAATTGAAAGAATATGTGACCACCGAACCAGCTCTACAAGAAATATTAAGGGGGACCCTGCAAAAGAAAGAGGAAGACCAAAGAAATAATCCACAAAAACAGGGAATGAATAGATGTTACAATGAGACTAAATTTGTCTTTTTCAATAGTACCTCTGAACATGAAGGGGCTATCCCATCAAACAACACAGCGTTTCAGACTGGATATAAAAGCAAGACCCATCTATTTGTCGTCTACCAGAGATTCATTTTAGACCTAAAGACACCTCCAGCCTGAAAATGAAAGGTTGGAGAACCATTTACCATTCAAATGGTACTCAAAAGAAAGCAGGGGTAGCAATCCTCATACCAGATAAATTAAAGTTTCTCCCAAAAATTGTAGTAAGAGATGAAGAGGGACAATATATCACACTTAAAGGGTCTATCCAACAAGAAGACCTAACAATCATGAATATTTATGCCCCTAATGTGGGAGCTGCTAAGTTAATATCAATTAATAACCAAAGTAAAGACATACTTAGATAACAATACACTAATACTGGGAGACTTCAACATGGCGCTTTCTGCAAATGACAGATATTCTAAGCACAACATCTCCAAAGAAACAAGAGCTTTAAATGATCCACTGGCACAGATGGATTTCACAGGAATTTACAAAACTTTACATTCAAACGCAACTGAATACACATTCTTCTCAAGTGCACATGGAGCTTCTCAAGGTCACAACCAATACCAAGGAATTACAAACAATTTTAAAAACATTATGAGCAGCTATATGCCAATAAATTAGGCAATCTACAAGAAATGGACTCATTTCTGGAAAACCACAAACTACCAAAACTGGAACAGGAAGAAATAGAAAACCTGAACAGGCCTATAAACAGGGAGGAAATTGAAGCAGTCATCAAAACCTCCCAAGACACAAAAGTCCAGGGCCAGATGGCTTCTCAGGGGAATTCTATCAAACATTTAAAGAAGAAACCATACCTATTCTAATAAAGCTGTTCAGAAAGACAGAAAGAGATGGAATACTTCCAAAGTCGTTCTATGAGGCCAGCATCACCTTAATTCGAAAACCAGACAAAGACCCCACCAAAAAGGGGAATTATAGACCAATATCCCTGATGAACACAGATGCAAAAATTCTCAAGAAGATACTAGCCAATAGGATCCAACAGTATATTAAGAAGATTATTCACCATGACCAATGGGATTTATCCCCAGGATGCAAGGCTGGTTCAATACTTGTAAAGCAATCAATGTGCTAGATCATATCAGCAAGAGAAAAAACAAGAACCATATGATCCTCTCAGTAGATGCAGAGAAAGCATTTGACAAAATACAGCATCTATTTCTGATCAAAACTCTTCAGAATGTAGGGATAGGGTAACATTCCTCAGCATCCCACAGCAAATATCATTCTCAATGGGGAAACAATGGGAGCCTTTCCCCTAAGATCAGGAACACAACAGAGATGTCCACTCTCACCACTGCTATTCAACATAGTACTAGAAGTCCTAGCCACAGTAATCAGGCAACAAAAAGAAATAAAAGGCATTCAAATTGGCAATGAAGAAGTCAAACTCTCCCTCTTTGTGGATGACATGATACTGTACCTAGAAAACCCACAAGACTCAACCCTAATATTGCTAGAACTCCTACAGCAATTTGGCAGTGTGGCAGGATACAAAATCAATGCCCAGAAATCAGTGGCATTTCTACACACTAACAATGAGACTGAAGAACAAGAAATTAAGGAGTCAATCCCATTTACAATTGCACCCAAAAGCATAAGATACCTAGGAATAAACCTAACCAAAGAGATAAAGCATCTACACCCTAAAAACTACAGAACACTTCTGAAAGAAATTGAGGAAGACACAAAGCGATGGAAAAATATTCCATGCTCATGGATTGGAAGAATTAATAGTGTGAAAATGTCTATGCTACCTAGGTCAATTTACACATTTAATGCAATCCCTATCAAAATACCGTGGACTTTCTTCAGAGAGTTGGAACAAATCATCTTAAGATTTGTGTGGAATCAGAAAAGACCCCGAATCACCAGGGGAATATTAAAAAAGAAAACCATAGCTGGGGGCATCACAATGCCAGATTTCAGGTTGTACTACAAAGCTGTGGTCATCAAGACAGTGTGGTACTGGCACAAAAACAGACACATAGATCAATGGAACAGAAGAGAGAATCCAGAAGTAGACCCTCAACTCTATGGTCAACTAATATTTGACAAAGCAGGAAAGACTACCCACTGGAAAAAAGACAGTCTCTTCAATAAATGGTGCTGGGAAAAATTGGGCAGCCATGTGCAGAAGAATGAAACTAGACCATTCTCTTAAACCATACACAAAGATAAATCAAAATGGATGAAAGATCTAAATGTGAGACAAGAATCAATCAAAATCCTAGAGGAGAACGCAGGCAACACCCTTTTTAAACTTGGCCACAGCAACTTTTTGCAAGATACATTTATAAAGCAAGGGAAACAAAAGCAAAAATGAATTATTGGGACTTAAGATAAAAAGCTTCTGCACAGCAAAAGAAACTGTAAACAAAACTAAAAGACAACCTACAGAATGGGAGAAGACATTTGCAAATGGCTTAGCAGATAAAGGGCTAGTATCCAAGATCTATAAAGAACTTATTAAACTCAACAGCAAAGAAACAAACAATCCAATCATGAAATGGGCAAAAGACATGAACAGAAATCTCACAGAGGAAGACATAGACATGGCCAACAAGCACATGAGAAAATGCTCCACATCACTTGCCATCAGGGAAATACAAATCAAAACCACAATGAGATACCACCTCACACCAGTGAGAATGGGGAAAATTAACAAGGCAGGAAACAACAAATGTTGGAGAGAATGTGGAGAAAGGGGAACCCTCTTGCATTGTTGGTGGGAATGTGAACTGCACAGCCACTCTAGAAATCTGTGTGGAGGTTCCTCAAAGAGTTGATCTGCCCTACGACCCAGCAATTGCACTGCTGTGGATTTACCCCAAAGATACAGATGCAGTGAAACAGCAGGACACCTGCACCCCAATGTTTCTAGCAGCAATGTCCACAATAGCCAAACCGTGGAAGGAGCCTTGGTGTCTATTTAATGATGAAGGGATAAAGAAGATGTGGTGTATACATACAATGGAATATTATTTAGCCATTAGAAATGACAAATACCCACCTTTTGTCTCAATGTGGATGGAACTGGAGGGTATAATGCTGAGTGAAATAAGTCAATCGGAGAAGGAGAAACATATGGTTTCATTCACTTGGGGAATATAAAAAAAATATTGAAAGGTAATAAAGAGGAAAGGAGAGAAAATGAGTGGAAAATATCAGAGAGGGAGACAGAACATGAGAGACTCCTAACTCAGAAACGAACAAGGGGTAGTGGAAAAGGGAGGTGGGCCGGGGGATGGGGTGACTGGGTGACGGGCACTGGGTGGGGGACACTGATGGAATGAACACTGGGTGTTATGCTATAGGTTGGCAAATTGAACTCCAATAAAAAATATACAAAAAAATAAATAATTACCTAGAAAGGATTAACAAACGATTATAATACTTGTACACTGAAAACTATAAAATTTCATCAAAAATTTAAAGATATAAAAAAATTTTAAGGGTACAAGTACATAGAAAGACATCCACTAATTGGAAAATTTCATATTGTTGAAATGGCACTATTCCCTAGGTCAATCGTCAGGTTCAACACACTCAGCAGAATTATAGTTGTTTTGTTTTGTTTTACAGAAATTGACAAGTTCATTCTGAAATTCATTGAAAATATAAGGGACATTGAATAGCCAAGATCATAATGAAAAAAAAAATAAAGTCAGAGGACTCATGCTTCCCAAATTCAAAACTTACAAAAAAATATAAGTAAGCAAGAAAAAAAAAAAGACAGTGTGATACTGGCATAAGATTAGACATGTAGAGGCAGCCCAGGTGGCTCAGCCACCGGGGTTTAGTGCAGCCTTCAGCCCAGGGCCTGATCCTGGAGACCTGGGATTGAGTCCCACATTGGGCTCTCTGCATGGAGCCTGCTTCTCCCTCTGCCTGTGTCTCTGCCTCTCTCTCTTGTGTCTCTAATGAATAAATAATATAAATCTTTAAAAAAAAAAAGAAAAGGATTAGACATGTAGAAAAACAGAACTGAACTGGGGGGCCAGAATTAAACACATATTTATGGTAAATTTTCTATAAGGATTCTATGATAATTCAATGGAGAAAGTATAGTCTTTAAAAAAAAAATGCCAGGACAACTAGAAGCCACATGCAAAAATAAGTGAAATTGGACACCTTCCATATACCATATGAAAATATAAGTCAAAGTAGATCATAGATCTAAAATATAAGAGCTAAAACTACAGATTCTTAAAAGAAACAGAATAAATTTTTGTGACCTTGGGTTAGACAACAGTTTTTAAATATGATGCCAAAAGCATAAGCAACAAATTTATAAAGTCGACTTCATCAAAATTAAAACCTTACACTTCAAAGACATCATTTAATAAAGTAAAAAAAAATATCATGGCAACATATGACACTCCTCTTTTTTGATTACCTTTTCAACCAAAGAATTAAATATCCATCTACAGACTAAAGTAGGAACTGTAGAGATCCAGGACCATATGCCAAAGGACCTGAGAGAAGTCTTGCTCACATGTGCATCCATTAATAGCCAGATAGACCTTGGTATGGGCTGTGGAACTAGGAGAGTAACAAACCTATCCAATACCTCTTGCCAGTGTCGGAAAAAACCTGGAGAGGGAAGATAGCCACAGAAGAGAGAGAAATTTCTGACATCCAGCCTTGCCAAGGGGAGATTCCAGCATTCTGTATAAAGAAAAAAAAATGAATTGGGGCTCAGCACAGAAAGTAAGGAGAACAAGCACCAAGACAATACTGCACTGCATAAGGGCCAAACTATCAGGCAGCATTGTCCTGGAGGAGAGGAGAGGAAAAGAGAGGAGAAAAGGAGAGTGGTGAGTGCTACCCTACTGGCATGGGATGCAGTTGGAGAAACCTTTAAGGCAGGAGGTCCTTAACTGGGCAAAACTCAGGAAAGAGACAGATAATATCAAAGGGCATTAAAGGGATATAATTCCTGCTGTCTGTACTTAGCAGGAAGTTTACTCCTGAACTTCTGGGAGACCTGGGGATCTCCCTACCATGTCTGTGGTCACCCCTAACACTCTGTTAAACCTACACTTTCCCTACTCTGTCTAGTTCCTTTTATGTAGTCTAGAGTGCAGGAGAGAGGAAGCTCCAGTAGACAAAGAGGGCCAGGATATGAGGACATGGAAGAAACAATAAACAAGTTATAGTGGCACTTTCTGGAAAACAAGAGAAATTTCCAGTAGCCAACCTGATGAGTTGCAAGAACCAAAGACATAAATGCTTATGAATTCTGCAATGAAAGGGGGCAAGAAGAGAAGAGGTGTGCTCATACAATGACAGAGGAAAAACTCAGATAACAGCACCAGTGAGCAGAATACCTTATTTGAAGGCAAGTAGCAAAGATTTAAGGAGGTATTTGCTACTTCAAATGTGAAGGCAGCAATGCAAAGCTGCAGGACACACGCACACACATACACACACACACAAATCAAGAAAACATCACATCACCAAATAATAATTCTCTAATAACTGAGCCCAAAGGCATGGAATTTTGCAATCTAGGTAATAAAGAATTCAAGTTAGCTATTTTTTAAGAAACTCAATGACCTATAAGAAAACTCCAAGACTATTCAATAAAATAAATAAATTTTTAAAAAACAGGTCTAGATGATTTACCAAAGATATAAAAATTATTTTTGAAAAAGGCAGAAATTCTGGACCTGAATAAATCAATGAATGAAATGAGAAATGCAACAGAGAGCATCTGCAGTAGAATACAACAAACGGAACAAAGAATAAGTAAAAGGGTAGGAATTTTGAAATAACCCAGTTAGAAGAGAAGAGAAAAGGGGGCAGGGGGAATACTACAGGATTTATAGGAGACCATCAAGAAACCAAATATTAGGGACGCCTGGGAGGCTCAGCTGTTGAGTCTCTGCCTTTGGCTCAGGGCATGATCCCAGAGTCCCAGGATCGAGTCCCACATCGAGCTCCCTGCATGAAGCCTACTTCTCCCTCTGCCTAGGTCTCTGCCTCTCTCTCTGCATCTCTCATGAATAAACAAAATCTTTAAAAAAAAATATTAGAACAATTGGAATTCCATAAAAGAGAAGGGGGAAGAAAATTTGAAAACATAATAGCCCAGAACTTCCCAAACCTGGAAAAAGAACTGGACATCCAAGTTCACAAAGCTAATAGCTCACTCTTTTATCCCAATGCAAAAGACCTTCTTTAAGACACATTATAATAAAATTGTCAAAAGTCAAAGTTAAATAATGCTAATGTTTGGGGGCTGGGTGAAATTATAGCCTCTGAAGGAATCTCCACTAGATTATCAGTGAATTTATCAGCAAAAACCCTATAGGACAAAAGAGAGTGAAATGATGCAATCAAATTTTAAAAGAAAAATTGCCAATTGCCAAAGGGAAACAGCAAATAAAAATGAACTGTTGGGACCTCATCAAAATAAAACGTTTCTGTATAGTAAAAGAAACAATCAATGAAACTAAAAGGCAATTGACAGGATGGCAGAAGATATCAGGCAATTGACATATCAGGTAAAAGGCAAGTATTCAAAATTTATAAAGAACTTATCAAACTCAACACCCAAGAAAATAAATAATCCAGTTAAGAAATGGGCAGAAGACAGGAATAGACTTTTTTCCAAAGACAGCATACGGATGGCTAACAGACATCTATTGAAAAGATTCTCAATAATTCCCATTATCAGGGAAATACAAATCAAAACCCCAATAGAAACCACCTCATATCTGTCAGAATGGCTAAAATTAATAACACAAGAAACAACAGGTATTATAAAGGATGTGGAGAAAGGGGAACTCTTTAGCACTTTTGGTGAGAATGCAAACTACCATAGCCACTATGGAAAACAGTATGGAAGTTGCTCAAAAAGTTAAAAATAGAACTACCCTATAACCCAGAACTGTACTACTAGGTATTTATCCAAAGGATACAAAAATGCTGATTCACAGGGGCACACACACCCCAATGTTTAAAACAGCACTATCAACAATAGCCAAATTATGGAAAGAGCCCAAATATCCATTGACTGATGAATGGATAAAGATGTGGTATATATACAATGGAATATTAATCAAAAAGAATGAAATCTTGCCATTTGCAATAATGTGGATGGAACTAGAGTGTAAGAGTGTATCATGCTAGTGAAACAAGTTTCTCAGAAAAAGAAAAATGTCATATGACTTCACATATATGAAATTTGAGAAAGAAAACAGATGAACATAGGGGAAGGGAAGGAAAAATATAATAAGATAAAAACAGGGAGGCAAACCATATGAGACTCTTAAGTATAGAAAACTGAAAAAAAAAAAAAAAAGAAAACTGAGGGTTGCTGGAGGGGAGGTGGGTTGGGGTAATGGGCTAATTAGGGTTATGGGCATTAAGGAGGGTACTTATTGGGATAAGAACTGGGTATGCATGTGAGTGATTAATCACTGGATTCTTCTTCTGAAACCAGTGCTGCACTGTATGTTAACTAACTTGAAATTAAATTTAAAAAGAAAAATTGCCAGCCAAAAATACTCTAGACAGCACATTTATCCTTCCAATATGAGGGAGAAATAAAGACCTTCCCAGACAAACAAAAGCCAAGGGGGTTCATCACTACAAGACTTGCCTTGCAAGAAATGCTGAGGTGTTTTGCCAGCTGAAATGAAAAGATACTAATCAGCAATATGAAAACATACAAAAATATACAACACACTGGTAACATATAGTCAGACTCTAACAACTCTAATTCTGTAATAGGATGATATATTAACCTTTAACTATAGTATAAAGATCAAAGGAAAGAATATTAAAATTATCACTACTAGAATTTGTTAACACATAATATAAAAAGTCAAACAATGACATAAAAAATATAAAAAGGGAGAGTAAGAGGGTAAATAAAGCCTGTAGCCAATCAAAGGTAAGTTGCTATCAGCCTACAATGGATTGTTATGTGTATGAGTTTTATGTAAGCCTCACAGTAACCACAAAGCAAAAACCTAGAGTATATGCAGAAAAAATAATTAAAGGGAAAAGAACATACCATCATGGAAATCACAAATTCAAGAAAGTAGGTAGAAAGAGGGAGAAAAAGAAACAAAGGAAACAAACAAAAACCCAGAAAACAATTTAAAAGGTGAATTGAATTCACCAATTAAAAGGCAGAGAGGGGATCCCTGGGTGGCACAGCGGTTTGGCGCCTGCCTTTGGCTCAGGGCGTGATCCTGGAGACCCGGGATCGAATCCCACATAGGGCTCCTGGTGCATGGAGCCTGCTTCTCCCTCTGCCTGTGTCTCTGCCTCTCTTTCTCTCTCTGTGACTATCATAAATAAATAAAAATTTAAAAAAAAATAAATAAAAAAATAAAAGGCAGAGAGGCTGGATTAAAAAAATAAAACAACTATAGGCTACCTACAACAAACTCACTTCAGCTTTGAGAATACAATAGGCTCAAAGTGTAAGAATGGGAAAATATATTCCATGCAAGCAGAAACCAAAAGAAAGTGGGGATAGCTATACTTATATATCTTTTGTCTATTATCAGACAAAATAGACTTTTAGCAAAATCAGTAAAAAGAGACAAAGAAGATCAATATATAATGATCAAGAAGATAAAACAATCATAAATATATACACACCAATCATCAGAGCACCTAAATACATTGAGCAAAATACTCACAGATCTAAAGGGAGAAATCAACAATACAATAATAGAATGGGACTTTAAGACCCCACTATGAATAGCAATGAATAGTTCATTCAAATAAGACAAAATCAAGGGATGCCTGGGTGGCTGTCAGTTGAGCATGTGGCTTTTGATTTTGGCTCCAGTCATGATATCAGGGTCATGAGCTGGAGCCCCGTGTCAGGCTCCATGCTGGGTGTAGATTGGGATTCTCTTTCCCTCTTCTCTCCCCAAAAATAGACAACAGTCAAGAAGAACTGGACTTGGGGGTACCTGAGTGGCTCAGTGGTTGAGCATCTGCCTTCAGACGCCGTCATGATCCCGGGGTCCTGGGATCAAGTCCCGCATCAGGCTCCCCAGAGGGAGCCTGCTTCTGCCTCTGCCTGTGTCTCTGCCACCCTCTCTGTGTCTCCCATGAATGAATAAGTAAAATCTTAAAAAAAAAAAAAAAAAGAACTGGACTTGACACATACATTAGGCCAAACGTACCTCACATTTATAGAAGATTTCCTCCAACAGAAGTAGAATACACATTCTTCTCAAGAGCCTACGGAATATTCTCCAGGGCAGAACATATATGATGAGACACAAAACATACCTTAGCAAATTTAAGATATTGAAATAATACCAAGTATCTTTTCCAATCACAATGGTATGAAACTAGAAATCAACAATAGGAAAGCTTTCCCATTGGATAATCTAGAAGTAAATAAGTTCCCAGAGATATACAACCTACTAAGACCAAAAGAGGAAGAAATGGTAAATCTAAACAGAACACAAATAAAAAGATTGAATCCGTTGTCAAAAACTGCCCAGTGCAGAAAACTCCAGAACCAGATGGCTTCACTGGTGAATTCTACCTCACATTTTAAAAAGTGTTAATGTAAATCTTTCTCAAACTCCCCCCAAAAATTGAAGAAGAGGGAAAGTTCCAAATAACAGTTCCAAAGTCATTTACAAGGCCAGCATTACCCTGATATCAAAGCCATATAAGGACACTACAGAAAACTACAGATGAATAGAAATACAAAAATTTTTCTACAAAGTATTAACAAACCAAATTCAGCAACACACTGAAAGAACTGTACATCATGCCCAAGTGGGATTTGTCTGAGATGGAAGGATAGTTTAACATAAGCAAACCAATAAATGTCATACCCCACAATAGAACAAATGACATAAGTCATAAGATCATTTCAACAGATATATTAAAAGCATTTGACAAAATACAACATCTTTTCATGATTAAAGCCCATTTCCAACACATTGGAAATAGAAGAAACATACCTCAACATAATGAAGGCCATATATGACAAATCAACAGCTAACATTATATAGTCAATGTGAAAAATTGAAAGGTTTTTCTCTTAGATCAGGAACAAGACAAGAATGCCCACTCTCATCATTCTTATTCAACATATTACTGGAAGTCCTACATAGAGCAACTAAGCAAGACAAAGAAAAAAGGAATGCAAACTGGAAAAGAAGTAAAATTGTTATTTGCAGATGATCAGTTCTTAAACAGAGAAAACCCAGAAACTCCACCAAAAATGCATTGGAAATAATCAACAAATTAGTAAATTTGCAGGATATGAAACCTACATACAGAAATCAGTTTTGTTTCTATTCACTAAAAATGGAACATCTGAGGGATGCCTGGGTGGCTCAGTGGTTGAGCGTCCTTCAGCTCAGGTTGTGATCCCAGGGTCCTGGAACTGAGTTCTACATCAGGCTCCCCCCCGCAGGGATTCTGCTTCTCCCTCTGCATATATCTCTGCCTCTCTCTGTGTGTCTCTCATGAATAAATAAATAAAATCTTATAAAAAGAAAAAGGGACATCTGAAAATAGTAATAATAAACAATTTTATTCATAATAGAATCAAAAACAATAAAATACAGGGGATAAATCTAACTGAGGAAGTGAAAGATCTGTAAAATAACAAGACTTTGATCAAAAAATTGAAGATGAAACAATGGAAAGATATCTTGAGTTCATGGATCAAAAGAATTAATATTGTTAAAATGTCCATACTAGCCTAAGCTATCTATTGATTCAACACAATCCCTAAAATTCAGTGACAGTTTTCATAGAAATAGAAAAAACAATCCTAAAATTTTCAGGGTACCACAAAAGACCCTGAATAGCCAAAGCAATCATAAGAAAGAAAAAGCTCAGGAATCACTCTTCCTGAATTTAAACTATACTTTAAGGCTATAATAATTGACAGTATGGTCTTGGCATAAAAATTGAGTCACAGATCAATGAAAGAGAATAGGGCCCAAAAACAAACCCCTGTAGGGATGCCTGGTGGCTCAGTGGTTGAGTGCCTGCCTTTGGCTCAGGGTGTGATCCCGGGGTCTGGGATCAAGTACTGCATCAGGCTCCCCTGGGGGAGCCTGCTTCTCCCTCTGCTTGTGTCTTTGCCTCTCTCTCTCTCATGTGAAAAAAAACCCTGCCATTTACAACAGCATGTATAGAACTTGAGGACATTATGCTAAGTGACATAAGTCAGACAGAGAAAGACAAATGTTGTATTATATCACTTATATGTGGAATCTAAAAAAGCTGAACTTGTAAAAACACAATAGAATAGTAGTTATCTGCAGTGGGGAGTGGGGGAATTGGAAAGATGTTATTTAAAGGAACAAAATTGCAAAGCTGCTAAGACACTAGATCTTAATTATTATTTCCTTTTAGTGGTGGAAACAATTATGTGGCATGATAAAGGTGCTAGCTAATGCTATGGTGAAAGCTACTAGCTAATGGTATATGTTGCACTATACAAATACATCAAATCAATATTCTGTACACCTTAAACTTATACAATGCTATATATCAATTATTATCAGTAAAAATAAAATTTTCCCAAAAAGTAAAAAATAGACTAGAACTATTTCCAAATCACATGTCCTGGTAAGGGGCCTATATCCAGATTATATAAGAAATCCTTGTAACTCAAAACTAAAAAGACAAATAATGCAGCCACTATGGAAAACAGAATAGAGATTCCTTAAAAAATTAAAAATATAATTTCCATATGATCCAGTAATTCCACCACTGGGTATTTACTTAAAGAAAACAAAAACATTAATTCTAAAAGATACATGCACTCCTATGTTTATTGCAGCATTATTTACAATAGCCAAGATATGGAAGCAACCCAAGTGTACACCAACAAATGAATGAATAAAGGTGTGTTATATATATATGCATATATATAGCTACACACACACACATATAGCCATATATATCTGGAATATTAGAATATTACTCAGCCATAAAAAGAATGCCAGTCTTCTATAATATAATCACAGGAGTAACCATCCCATAATATTTGCCATATTCATTAGGTAGGAGCAAGTCTCAGGTTCTGTCCACAACCATGTGAATGTGATCATCCAATGGTGTGACTTCTTGTGGCCTCCCTTAGAAGCTAAAAGGTAACTCAGAGTTGTCCCACTTGCAGAATGAGGTTGGTATTCACCTGCTAATTCCCAGCCTGCTCCACAATGGGCTCACAAATATGCTTCTGTATTCAGAGGAAGCCCTGGAGCAGTGAGTTTCTTGAGCTTGAAGTGAGAAACCCTCCTCACATGTTTAAGAACTTCAAAGGCCCAAGGGGAGGTCGACTGCGCCCTAGAGCACCTGCTGACTACTATTAAGCAGAGAAGCCTCAAAAAATTAAAATAAAGGTAGAGGCAGGACAGCAAATTCTAATATCTTAAACAGTTATTCTTTTAAAGGTACTTAAAATGTTAGATACAAATGAAAAAGGTAAGACTGTAGAACGTGGGTATAATACTTGTAACAAATGTATGAAAGACTTACTACATCATGTTAATAATGGTTTTATAATTATTTTTTTTACTTAAATTTTTTAAATCAAAGAAAGTCACAATGAAAAAACTAATCAGAAAACTTTTAAACATATTCCCAAGATCCAGGTCCCAGCCAAGTTTTTGGCACAAACTGTTGGGCTGGCGAGACTGGAGACCTCAAAACCACCGACCCCAAACCAGCAACCTCCCAATAAGGCCGCCTTGCCGCCCTACCCTACCTTAGCACACAAAGACCTGTAACCCTTGCCCTAACTGGAATGCAGCCCTACCCCCATCTTCCCACCAAGACCACCTTACCTGTCTACCCTAACTTAGCTTACAAAGACCTGCAACCCTTGCCCTAATCGGAATGCCACCCTGCCTCCATCTTCCCGCAGAAAACTCTTTGTAGACCCCCCTGTGGTTTGCCTGGGCATGACTTCCCTGACTCAAGCCCCTCTGAGTCTCAGAACCTCACCTAGGAGCACTCCCCATTAAAGCACTCTCGAATTTGAATTCCTACTGCCTGGCTCTGCCATTTTGTTTTGTTTTGTTTTTATTTCTCCACCATTCATTTGGGAAAAACCTAACACAAACCATCCTCAGAGGTGAACAAAAGGTGATCGTAAAAAAATAAAAAATAAAAAAAATAAAAATAAAATAAAAAAAAAAAAAGGTGATCGTAAGCATGCCACAGGGCTAACATAGTAGAAAAAGCAGAGGTCACTGAAGCCTTCAGATTTCCCTGGACTTTGAAGGAATAGAGGCTCAGACTTTTTATGTCACCTCAGTCTGTCCCATAGTACAGGGCATCCTATTGTTACTTGGTGTTCCTCTTTTATCGGACTTGCCATTCAGGCATCCAAAGGAGAATGGTAAACCCTAGCCTTGCACTCTTTGGAGTTGAAGTGTCACATGGTCGTACCCCTGAGATTACTCTTAACAGAAGCATTTATGGCCAAGGCTGTGGTTTTTACTGTGCCCTCACTGCCCTCTTCCTGTTGTACATTAGAAGCAGGTAGGATATATCAGTGCATGCAACTGATAATGAAGTGTAGGTTCATGTCCTGGCTCTCCTGATTATAAACTGTGTGATCTTAAGCAAGTCCCTTAACTGCTTTGGCAAATAGTTTTTCAACTGGAAATAATGATACTTAATCAGATAACCTCTTTCTTCTCTTCTAGATCTAAATGTTCTGAGCTCTGATGACAGTATTGTCAGGTCTCTGTAAAACAGCACAGCAATTTTTCCACTGATGGAAGTGTACTGTATCTGTGCTATCCAATATGGTAGCCACATGTGGCTATGGAACCGTTAGAATGGGATAGTGTGACTGAGGAACTAATTTTAATTAAATTTAAACAGACACATGTGGGTAGTGGCTACTATACTGGATAGCACAGCTCTAGCGACACATGCATGAGTAGAGAGAAAAATTATTTCCTTACTAATGTCTAATCAGTTATTCCATTTTTTTATTCATAGAGTGTTATAAGGATTAAACAAGAATACATGGAGAGAACTTCAAACAATACCTGGCCCACAGTAAGCACAAAATAAATGTTAGCTTTTCTGTTAATACTCTTATTTTATGTAGCTGGCTGTTAAATTTTAATTACTAACTAGCTTATTTTTTGTAGTTTGATAAGATAAACAATAGATTTATGAAATTCTAAGCAATTATCTCCTTTGGCTCAATATGTATCTTCTCCGAGTGGAGGAGAATGGAGCTTGGGAGTGTGGGGAAAAAAGATTAACCAATTCCTGAGAATTTAACATATATGGCAGCATAATCTCCAAAATTCCGAACTGAATTCTTTATGCTTTTATGAAGTGGTTTTCATTTGTGATGATATTTTTTTTTAGTTTCAGCTCCATTTCCTCTGAGCCCTTAGCCCTTAAAGGGTCTCACCTCTGTTTCTGTGGCTCAGTAGTTTTACAGCCACTGAAAATAGCTCATTTTACCTCTTGTTAGGTGCCTTTCAGAGCAAGATAAGATGGCTAATTACATATGCCATTAACTGAATGCAATTCCAACTAATAGACAAAAAGTATTATACAGCAGCAATTTTTGAAGAACAAAGTTGTATGAAATACAAGGTCATACTTCAGAAGTTTGTCTCCAGAAACAAAGAATTCTAAACATTTACTGTCTTGCTTATGAATTATCCTAAGATCTCTGCCTGTCTTGTAGTGTCCCAGAACCACCCCAGCTCCAGCATTTAACCAAAATTCACTGAGTGCCTGCTACATATAAGAAGCTCTGCTAGGTGTCATGAAGGAAACAAATGTATCTACGATATAGTCCCTGACCCTCAAGAGGCTTGCATTCTCCTTCCGTTGATAGTGCTTCCATGAGTCCTCTTTGCCCCTAGGATAATATCTGTAGCACAGTCTGCAGTCCAGCATGCTCCTGCTCCAACTTTCCCACTCAGCCTGATCTCTCCAGTTCTCCCCCACATGTCCTGTGCCTCAGCCTCCCAAGAACACAACTGTTCTTTCATCAGTGCACCACAGCAGCACATGCAAGACCCACCCCCCACAACTGCTCAACATCTGTTACCTTCCAGCTTCATTTTGCTCATACACACACACCATTTTATTCATCAATCATTTTTAAACTCTAAACACAGTTTCTTCTGTGAAAACTGCGCTAAAGCCATTTTCTCTCCTTTCTGCTCACGATGCAGCTTCAGCATTACACAATAATGACTGTGATGAGCTGTTTTAGGTGCTCCTCTATCCTGAATCAAAAGTTCCTAGAAGACAATGACCAAGCCTTCCCATTTATGTAACCCCAGGTCCCATACAAAGGTTTTCAAAGTTGACTAAATAACTGAAATAAAAATGAGATTTTAAAATATGCACTTAATTAGATTTCAGTGCAAAACATTACAGGATGCATTCAGATTTTCAAACATATTGCCACTGAGAAATTTAATGGGGGGGGGTATCTTATACAACAAGATCTCTCAGAAGAATGTCATTTTTGGTTAGGGTGACAACTGAGCCAGTTCCTGATATATAGGGTACAAATGAGAAGGAAATCACATCAGATGTGGCAGGCAAGAGTTAGGGGATAACCACTATGACTAATATTTATTCATTCATCCATGACCATCTAGTGGCTGAGTGCTTTGAGAAATCCAGAGAAGATGATGCATAGTCCCTATTCTCAGGGATTTCAGGATTTAACTGAACAGATAAGAACTTTTGCATATTCTTATACAGAGGGATACATCTGAACTAACAGGAGATTCTGAGCATGCCATTCACAAAAATAATTCCATTTCTTCCTTTAAAGAATCCAAAAGAAGGCTTAGATAGGAATGGGGGAAAGTAGGTGACAGTCTTACTCAAACAGATACCTTCAAGGGTTATTTTGGGGGCTTATTTTTTAATCAGAGTGAGATTTAAGGTGCATACAAATCCATCCAGAAGTCAATGTGGAAAGAATACCAAATTGGAGGTACTTCTTTCCAACCCCCTGGATACGGAAGCTTCCTTCTTTTTCTCTCTTAGCAGCCTGTCCACACAAGGTTGTCTCTACTTCTGGAGGTAGAGGAAATACCACAGAAGATCTGACTCCCTGAAGAGCTGCTGATGGACAAGTGAGACAGGAGAGTTAGCTACTCTCTTAAGGACCAGTAGGAAATAAGACAAGAGAAACAGACAGATAAAGGTTCTCCTTTCTCTTCCCTGTGAACTCCTGAAGTATGGTTCTTTCCTAGAGAAGACGCATGTGTTGAGTGAATACAAGTGCTAAGCAACGCACTATGTTCTTTAGCAGCCTGTTATGTAGCAACAGGCACTAAGATAACTCTTGAACTGCTTCACATCTTTCCTTGACTCACTTCCCTTCTCCCCTCACACTCACTGCCCTGGACTTGTACCTCTCAAAGTTGTAACCCCTAAATCCTTGTCTCAGGACAAAGAGTGTGATTATCATTCTCCTCCTGCCAGGTTAATTCAGTTAGTATCACAGGATATATAACTCCCTTTGAGGTCTTTCTTCATGTCATTTGCTCTTTTCTTCCTCAGCCTTAGCTCCCTAGTCTTGGACCTCCAGTATGAGTATGGCCTTATTCTGCTTTCTAGGTGATCAAGAAAGATATACACTAAACTTAGGCCTCAATTTTAAAATTGTACAGTCATTTAATTTCAGTAAGTTAGCTAACCCTTACTAGAAAATCATTCAGTCAGCTTCACTTCTGTGTAAGAAGATTGTCAATATGCCCAGCAGAACAGAATGATGGGGTTTTACCAAACTTGCATGTTGGTGCCCATGTCATAATGGTAGCAGCAAGAAACCACACATCAAAGACTGATTGTAAGCATAGCATAATCTGTAGTAGTAATTCTGCAGAAGAGGAAAACTATAGCCCTCATCTACCTAGTGGTCTCATTCCAGTATAATGAAATTGTTGCCACCCATTGAAAACCTTACTTAAACCAATTTGCTTGTTCACAAAAAGCACACAGTATTTTTCCTTTTTTTTATTATGCTTATCCTGGCTCACACAAAAATTAAGGCTATTTTAAGACCTATTAAATACATTAATAAAATAGAAAATATCAGTACCATGAAAAACATATGAGTGAATAAAAGGTCAGAACTTTGAGATGGTGGCTGTTCAGGTTCTATCTTTAATAAGAAACAAGAGAAGGACTGAAGTTGCATTCATTCAATCAACATTCACTGTCCTGATGCTAGTCACTATGCTAAAAGCAGACAATACAAAAATGACTGAAGCATTGTCTCCCCCACAAACAAGGTTATCATCTAATGGAGAAGCTGTGATATGAGAAAAAGCTGTAGAAGATAGGACCCTACACTTAAACCTCATAGTAATTCAGAGACCTTCAAGAGTTCTTTACCTTCATTTTCTTTTTTTCCTTTATTATTATAGTAAATGTCATCCCCATTACAGAAATTAAAAACTGCAAAGCTACATCAAAAAAACTATTAGTGATATAGGTAAAAAATAAAGCTAGAACTTGGTCTGAATGTTCATAGGCATTTGATTTCTAAAGGACCTTTGAGGGCCTTCTTCGCTTATAAACTAAAGTGTGGGGACTCAAAGCTTAGTTTCAAGATAAAGATTATCATAAAATTGTCCTAAAAGAAGCTTCTTGATATAGTGGTAAAGGAACAGAGTAGGTACCTATTGTGTGCAAGTCCTGAAATAGTCATAAAATATATGGCATTTGAGGTTGACTGATTATCCGTAAAAATGGAACCAAAAGTTTTATTGTCTTATCTACAACTAGTAATTGGTATTGGAAGCAGTATTCAAACTGGTCTGATTCCAAAACCAGCATGTTTCTGTTATAGTCCACCTTCTGCCTCATACCAGTCAAAATAATGTCTGGTGCTGTCACTACTGTATGACTTTGAACTCGTCACTAGAAACCTAAAGCAAGAAAAAACCAGGGAAATGTAGCTTAGCTCCTACATTTCATAGGCAAGGAAACAACTTTCAAACAAGCTTAAAGAAATAGAGTTAAGAGCATTTGACAAGTTTTGTTGTTTTCTACTTAGAGATAAGAAGAAATTCTACTAACGTGCTTAGTGCCTCCAGACAAACTTACTTAGACTGTTTGCTAAAATATCCTTGAAATACCTGTAAGAAAAAAAAAATCAATTTAGAATAGCTGTCATTTTTACTCTAAATGCACCTCAGGTAAGAAAGACATCTGCTAAATCTTGCCAAAACAATACCCAGAAGATTCTTTCCTGAAGATTTTTAAATAAACGCTGATGTCAACAGAGATAGAGAATCTTTAGTTGGGGTGAAATCGCTGCATTATTTATTATCTCATTGTGAACCCACATATTTTAATGAGTTCCTTTCTCCTGAGGCCCATTCACCGGAGGGTTTAAAAGAGAAGAGAAGGTCACGCAAAAAAATAAGAAGGAATATGTTCATACTGAATGGAACATGCAAATCCAATTTGGGGGCATTTCTATCAGGTGGCTACTTTTTCACTCCCTTGGCAAAATAAAGAGCAGAGAACACAAAATCCAAAAGTACTTGCTTCCTCCAATCTTCATTTCTTTTGGATCATGCTGTATGGTGAAAATTGTTTTGTTTTATAATTATCTGTTTCAGATAGTTAATGCTATTCAACATCTGTCAGCCTGTTAAAATTCTGAAACAAAATCTTTAAAATATGAACTTCACATATATTTGAGGAACAACTCTATCCATGGCTTCTTTGCTAGATCTTATTTGCAACTGCCTCCAATGCTCACTCAGTTTTATTACCAGTTTTTCCATCAGGTTTGGGCATATTCCAAACCTAACTTTCCAAATCCATACCATTCCCCATCCATCCTCTGTAAATCAACCTCCACAGTTATTTTACTGCCAATGCCATTATCCTAGTAACCTAGGTTCAAACTCTTGGATTTTCTATCTTCTCACATTCAGTTACCTAATCCTGTAGGTACTACCTGAGTATTATGTCCATTTCTTTCTAAGATGCCATCTGGGGCTTCATAACCACTTGCATAGCCACTCTTATCACTGGATCTCTAACTGGCCTCCCTGTCACTTCCACTCTTACTAAATAGCAATGGGTAGGCCAAATTAATTTTCCTAGAACACAAAAATTGTCAAGTCTGTAATAGAAGTAAATACCACACGTGACACATAATGAAGGTATAAGGCAGATTGCTTGTAGATACCTGAAGTCCTAGAATTAGCAAAAGAATATATTTGATAGTAATTTTTCACTGTCCCACAGAGAGGAATACTTGTGTATAGCTGGACACACCAGGGATTGGGCTCCAGAAGACAGGCACAGCCCCTCCTCCCAGTTCTATTTATTTATAGAACAGTAGGGGAAGAAGGAACAAGAACACACCAACAATCATCTACTAATTGGGATTAAAAGGCCCTGAAGTCACATGGTAAGAGAAAATAGCCTTGCTGCAAAAGAAACATCCAGTTTCCAGAGTTAGTAACCTAGGGAACTATGTAGAATCTTCAGTATCAGCTAAAGACCTTGTCACTATTTTGCTGAGACATTTATTCTTATTCTAGCTAAAGGAGCCACCTGGAAGGAGCCCCAAAGCAGGCATGTCTTACTTCAAATCAAACTATTTTCACAGCCTTACTCAAAGGATCATGAGAGACCACCATGAGTTATTACAGACCAAACTGGACAACCTAAAAGAAATGGATCAATTCTAAGTAACAAACTACTAAAATTGAATCATAAATAAATAGGAAATCTGAACAGACCAAGAAGAAAGAAGGAGATTAAATCAATAATAATAAACCTTCCAACAAATGAAAGAGCAAGACCACATGACTTCACTGGTAAAAATTCTAGGTAACATCTAAAAAATACCCATCTCTCCCAAACTCTTCCTAAAGAAATAGAAGAGGGAATGATCCCAAATTTATTTTACAAGGCCAGCCATACCCTAATACCAAAATCAATCAAGGACACACAAGAAAACCACAGAACAATATACCTGATAAACACAGATACAAAAGTCTTCAACAAAAAATTAACAAACTGAATTCTACAGTAAAGAATGATATGCCATGATCCAGTGAGAATTATACCACGGATGCAAGGATGATTCAACATACACAAGTCAATGTGATACACCACATTCACTACATGAATAAAAATCACATGATCATCTGAATAGATACAAGAAAAGAATTTAATGAAAGCATTTGACCCATTCATGGTAAAAATCTCAACAAAGCATTGTAATGAAAGTCTTAGCCAGAGTAATTAGCAAGAAAAAAGAAGGCATCCAAATTGGAAAAGAAGTGCATCTGTCCATTTGCAGATATATACAGATATATAGATACACATACACCCTTAAGAATCCACAAATACTGTTAGAACTAATCAACAAATTCAGTAAAGTTGCAGAATATATAATCAATATATAAAAGTTAGTTGTCGGGCAGCCCCAGTGGCTCAGCAGTTTAGTGCCGCCTTTGGCCCAGGGGTGACCCGGGAGACCCGGGATTAATCCCTGCATGGAGCCTGCTTTTCCCTCTCTCTCTCTCTCTCTCTCTCTCTCTCATGAATAAATAAATAATCTTTTAAAAAAATGAAATAAAATCTAACATTTAAAAAAATAAAATTAAATAAATAAAAGTTAGTTGTCTTTCTATAAACTAAGAACAAACTAGAAGAAAACTTAAAACAATTTCATTTACAATTGCATCAAAAAGAATATGTAGGAATAAATTTAACCAAGGAGATGAAAGATCTGTACACTGAAAACTATGACACTGAGAAAAGAAAATGAAGACACAAATAAATGGAAAGATATTCTATGTTCATGTATTAATGTTAAAATGTCCAGAATACCCAAGGAAAACTATAGATTCAACATGATCCCTATAAAAATTCCAATGGCATTTTTCACAGAACTAGAAAAAACCATCCTAAAGTTTGTACAGAAACATAACAAGCCCCAAAGAACCAAGACAATCTTGAGAAAGTAGAAAAAGACTGAAGGCCCCACACTTCCTGATTTAAAACTATATTACAAAGCTATGGTAATCAAAACAGTATGGTACTGACATAAAAACAGACACAGATCAATGGAATAAAACGCAAAGCCCAGAATAAAGCCCACACATATATGGTCAATTAATATGACAAAGAAGCCATAAGTATATGATAGGGAAATAATAGTCTCTTCAAAAATGATAATGGGGGGATCCCTAGGTGGCTCAGTGCTTTAGCACCTGCCTTCCGCCCAGGGTTTGATCCTGGGGCCCCAGGATATAGTCCCACATTGGGCTCCCTGCATGGAGCCTGCTTCTCCCTCTGCCTGTGTCTCTGCCTGTGTGTGTGTGTGTGTGTGTGTGTGTGTGTGTGTTTGTGTGTGTCTTTCATGAATAAATAAATAAAATCTTTAAAAATGATAATGGGGAAAATGACAGCAACATTTAAGAGAATCAAATTGGACCCCTATCTTACAGCATATGTAAAAAAGCAATTCAAAATGGATTAAAGACCTGAACATAAAACCTGCAACCATAAAACTTCTAGAAATAAACATAGGGGGTAAACTCCTTGCAATTGGTCTTGGCAATGATTTCTCGTGATGATTTCAAACAAAAGCAAAAACAAACAAGTGGCACTACATCAAACTAATAAAAAGTTTCTGAACAGCAAAGGAAACCATCCACAATATGAAAAGACAACCTACAGAGTGTAAGAATATATTTATAAATCATAAATCCAATAAGTAGTTAATATTCAAATATATAAAAACTCACTCAATAACAATGAAAAATAAGCAGAGGAACTTAAAACCCATTTTTTCAAAGATGACATACAAATGGCCAACAGATACATTAAAAGGTGCTCAGTTTCACTAATCAAGAGGCAAATGCAAATCAAAACCACCTCAATCTGTTGGAATGGCTTTTTGGTAAAAGCCAAAAACTAAGAGGTAAGTGTTGGGGAGTTTGTGGAGAAAAAGGAAACCTTGTGCAGCCACTACAAAAAAAAGTATGGGAGGAAGCCTGGACGGCTCAGTGGTCGAGCATCTGCCTTTGGCTCAGGGCATGATCCCAAGTACAGGGATGGAGTCCCACTTTGGGCTCCCACTGCAGCATTGTTTATGAAAGCCAACATATGGAAACAACCAACCATAGGTCCAACAACAGAAGAATGGATAGAGAAAATGTGGTATGTATACACAAGGAAGGATTTTCCAGCCAGTAAAAAGAAGACAATTCTGCCATTTGCAACCACGTGGATGGATCCTGAGGGCATTATATTAAGTGAAAGGTCAGCCAGAGAATGACAAATGTATGATTTCACTTATAGGAGGAATCACCAAAAAAAAAAAAAAAAAAAAAAAAAAACCCAAAGTGGAACTCATAGATACAGAGAACAGATTAGTGATTGCCAGAGGTGGGGTGGGTGGCCAAAATAGGTGAATGTGGTTAAAAGGTACAAACTTCCAGTTACAAGATAATTAAATTCTGGGGATATAATATATAGCTTGTTGACTAAAGTCAATAACATATTGTATATTTGAAGATTTTGCTAAGAATACATTTTAAGATTTTTCATCATAAGAAAATAACTATGTGAGGTGAGGGAGGTTAACTAAACTGACTGTGGTGGTCATTTTGCCGTACATACATATACTGAATCCTCATGTTGTACACCTGATACCGATACAATGTTATGTGCCATTTACAGCTCGATAAAACCAAAGAGAAAAACCAGATGTGATGCATATCATGGTACTATGTATACAGTCATAATCCATTTAATTTACTGGTAAACTTCTTATCTGTTTTGAAAAATTGTTTAGTTCTAAGTATATATATACACACACACATATATATATATATGTATTCTATGAGTAGATACTTTTTATGTATTTAAGTACTATGTATGCTTTACATGTAATTCAAGGAAGCTTCATTTGTTGAAGCCATTTGGTTTTAAGACACATTTAACTAGTTAGAGCAAAACAAGTTTATTGTAAGATCATAGGTTTGTCTCACAGTCAGGAACCCAAAAGGGATGAGAGCCTCAGGAGCATATCATTCAGTCATGATCCCAGCAGGAAACAGAAGGCATTCTCAAAAGGTGTAATTAGATTAGTTACAAAAAGGTCAAAGGCAGAATAAAGAGAAACCAACAGGGCCAGATGAAGCTCCTCCTCCCCCTCCTCTCTCCTTCTCCCTCCCCCTCCTGTCTGCCTGTCCCTAGACCTGAGAGGGCATTCCCTGAAACGCAGTGAGATCTATAGCTACAGCTGGAAGAGAAAAATGATCCCGTAAGTTCTGTGACCTTGTGACAGAAAGGCGACCGCTGCAAATCTACATCCGGAGAATGAGGAAGCAAGGAAATAAATACTCCGACCTCACTTCCACTTCCTACGTTTTGATCTCCTAATGATGACACTGTCCAAACCCACCCAGAAGCCAGAGGATGAGGGAGTCACCTTGAATCAGATGATGGAGATCAGACCCCTGGGAAACAAATAAGGGGGAAGAGTGAAGAGTGGATTCAGAGGGGGAACATGAACATCATCCCTATTGACATTCTCTCTTCATACCATATGCCTATGAAAAACGGGGAAGAACAGAATCCACATAGAATAAAGTCAGGTTGGCTTTTTAGCTTCTCCCCCATATGGGGAAAGATGGCTACCCTGTACCTCTCAGGGTTACAGATCACCTGGTCAGGGATCAGCCCTCTTTCCATCTCAACTGCAAATTCCTGACAGAGAATGTGTTTGGCCAGGCTTCCGTTAGGTATCCACTTCTCATTCAATCACAGGTGACTGAGTATATAAAAGTCACTGCCAAAGGACTCAACCCAGATGATCCGTAAAAATCTCAAAGGTAACCAGGGCAGCACAGACATCTCCAAGGAATCTGCCACTGAATCCTAAGGACACATATTTAAAAGCAACATGCTCAACTTGTGATCATGATCATCAAGTGACCAAGAGTTCAGAAGGGAGAAAAAGAAGCTGGAAATAAGGCCTTACCTATGCTCTGGGACCTACCATTAAAGCAGCAAAATGTGATGCCCACCCTATTAGGCCCTAATGTGCTGAACAGATTAACTAATCTGAAAGAAACATTTTCATTTACCAACAGAACTCACTATTAAACATGCACTTGGGTACAGTTTCTGTTTATTTGCCTCAAACTCTGCCTCAGGCTCATTAAACACCACTCAAAGAAAAGAGCATCTCAGAAATGGTTCAAGGCCTGAGGAAATGTATTGACAACTCAAAAAAATAAATAATAAAAAACCCACAACACTGAGAGGAAGTATGCCTGAAATTCTGTCTCCACTGTGAAAAAGCAAGCGACTCCTTATCATACTACTACCCCAAGATAGTGCTAGCAATAAGCATTGCAGTAACCTCGTATCACATATGCTACAAAGCTCCTTGTTCCCAAATGTGTGTATATTAGATTGAACCTCATGAAAGAGCCAGAAATTATTCCTTCTAACAGATCAACTCTATTTGAAATAACAAGCTAAAACCCCTATTCCATATCTTCTTGATTTGTCATTGGCATAGAAATTGTGTGCTGCCTCTACCACATATGTGTTTTCCACCTTTAAATTTAACTTCCTTAAAGTGAAACACAGCGTCCTGGATGTATGTTGCAGAGTCAGACTTGGATTCAAACTCTGGATCTGCCACTTAATCATGTGACTGACCTAGGTTCTAGGGAAAGAAGAAATTGGGGGAAAGATTAAAGTGATAATATCTTCTTTGGGAAACACAAGACATATTGGTGAGGATGAAAAGCAAAGAAAGGAGAAAAGTATGTGATGTGACGCCTTCCCACCCTAACTACTATTCACAACAAGCTATGAAAAGACAAAGCAAGCGCAGCAACAGGTGCATTCCCTTGGCACATACCTAGTACTTCCTTAGAAAAGTTACAAATTGAAAACAAAACTTAAGAGTAGCCCACAGAGGGTGGGAATTTAGGAATTAATGCTCCTCTCTTCCTCCCATCTTTCCCATTCATCGAAATTCATAGCTGGGGAGCTGACTCCCAGTACTTCTGGGTTGTGTCACCTGACTCCAGCAGTCCCTTAGGAGACCAGATCCCATGCACTGTGGTGTGTGTTTCATTTTATATTAGTTTTCCGTTACTGCATAACAAATTACCCCAACCTAGCTTCATAAAACAGAGTTATCTCCATTTCTGTGGCTCCTCTGTTCAGGGTGTTATAAGGCTGACATCAAGGTGTCAGCTAGCTGCATCCTTATCTCAAGGCTCAACTGGGGACAGATTTGCTCCTCTCTTCTTTTGGCTTGTTGACAGAATTAATTTCTTTGTAGCCATAGGAGGGAGGGCTCTATTTTCTCCCTGGCTGTTAGGGGAGGACTACTTCAGTTCCTAGAGGCCTCTCGTGGGTCTTTGCCAAGTTGCCCTCCTCACAGCTTACAGCCATTACATCCACTAATGGTCCAGAAAACCCACTATGGCAGGGGTGATGAGGGCCTGCTTGCCTGAACCTGAACAAGATCACGTTCATTCTCCTCCTGACCCCCATGTCCATGCTCAGTGGTTGAATTATTTGTCCAGCTCTGGCCAAAGATAAGTTTCCCGCCAGACACAAAGGGCAGGGGATCATAGTTTCCATAGCCCGCCCAGCCTTAGATAACCTGTGAGGTTTAATTGGAGGACCCTGGGCCCAGATAAGCAATAGTGCCTTCAGGATCACAGAGTATTTTTGACTGGTTTAATGTGGTACCAAACTGAGTCAAAGTGGGAGCTGTTCATAGATGAAAGAGCATTTCATGCTTCATACATACATTTTAACTTGAAAAAAATATTCATTGCTTTATATCTACATAAATGTGCTTTGCTGAGAAGCTAGGTCTGTTTTAAACCAGAAACCACATGTTGTGATTCCACATTTTCTTATTTTTCCTAGGATATTTCTATTTACAGTAAACAGTACAGTATATAAACAATGTACATATATATTTGATTCTGGAGTGTTTGCTTTTCAATGTATACACTCCCACAACTTGCATGAAAAAATACCCTGAATCTATTAATATTTGGTCATAAAGCGGATAGTCAAATTGGAGGATGCATGGCTATCAAATTGCAAATACTGTATTCACAAAATTTTAAAAAATGTTCAAACAAACAAAGAAGGCACCCCTTTGATCAGGTCAAACCCACACAGAGTAATTTCCCTTTTGATTAACTCAATGGATTAGTAACAGATCATGGAATGATACCCCATCATATTCACAGGTTCTGTCCATGCTCAATAGGCAGGTACGATACAGGGCATGTATAACAGGGGCAGAAGCTTGGGACATTTTAGAATTCCACCTGCCATATCCAATTCCAAAAGCTGAAGAGCTGCCAGTGTTGCTGGGACACCAAAGAGAGAAAGGAAGAATCCAGGAGATACTGAGAACACATGTGATGTTTTTTGTCCCAGTACAGTGGCCTTAGTCAATGTTCACTAGCATTTTCTCATGCAAAAAGTAGAAAAAACTAAAGCTAAAAACTTGTATTCTTTGGTGGGAAGAAATATTAAGTCAGGGCGTATATTAGCTCTCATTTATTCTTATTTTCTGTGTGCTGGATGCTGCACTACACATGCACTCCACATGCATTCTCATTAAACTACTTCCTATTTTGATAAATCAGTAAGTCTGGTCTTCAAAGCTTCATTTTCCAGATAAGGCTATCCATCTTGTTTTTGCCTATATATCCTCTAACATACTTAGCACAGTGTCTCACATAAAAGTATATTTTTAATGGTGGCTATTAGTTTAAGAGTTGTATAATGAGTTGTAGGTTATTTTTTGGCTAATCACACTGTTATATGAAAATTTAAGCTGTATGGACCAACAAGAATCCCCATGCCTCCTCCAAAATTAAAAATATAAGTTAGGCAAACACAAACAAAAACTTCCTCTTTTTTAATGATTCACAATACACTTACTTTATTTCTGATTATGTGGGAAGAAATTTTTTTATAAATTTATTTTTTATTGGTGTTCAATTTGCCAACATATAGAATAACACCCAGTGCTCATCCCGTCAAGTGCCCCCCTCAGTGCCCGTCACCCAGTCACCCCCACCCCCCACCCACCTCCCCTTCCACTACCCCTAGTTCGTTTCCCAGAGTTAGGAGTCTTTCATGTTCTGTCTCCCTTTCTGATATTTCCCACACATTTTTTCTCCTTTCCCCTTTATTCCCTTTCTCTATTTTTTATATTCCCCAAATGAATGAGACCATATAATGTTTGTCCTTCTCCGATTGACTTACTTCACTCAGCATAATACCCTCCAGTTCCATCCACGTTGAAGCAAATGGTGGGTATTTGTCGTTTCTAATGGCTGAGGAATATTCCATTGTATACATAGACCACATCTTCTTTATCCATTCATCTTTCCATGGACACCGAGGCTCCTTCCACAGTTTGGCTATTGTGGACATTGTTGCTATAAACATCGGGGTGCAGGTGTCTCGGCGTTTCATTGCATCTGTATCTTTGGGGTAAATCCCCAGCAGTGCAATTGCTGGGTCGTAGGGCAGGTCTATTTTTAACTCTTTGAGGAACCTCCACACAGTTTTCCAGAGCGGCTGCACCAGTTCACATTCCCACCAACAGTGGAAGAGGGTTCCCCTTTCTCCGCATCCTCTCCAACATTTGTGGCTTCCTGCCTTGTTAATTTTCCCCATTCTCACTGGTGTGAGGTGGGATCTCATTGTGGTTTTGATTTGTATTTCCCTGATGGCAAGTGATGCAGAGCATTTTCTCATGTGCGTGTTGGCCATGTCTATGTCTTCCTCTCTGAGATTTCTGTTCATGTCTTTTGCCCATTTCATGATTGGATTGTTTGTTTCTTTGCTGTTGAGTTTAATAAGTTCTTTATAGATCTTGGATACTAGCCCTTTATCTGATACGTCATTCGAGCAGAACTTAATGAAATAGAGACCAGAAGAACTGTGGAACAGATTAACAAAACCAGGAGCTGGTTCTTTGAGAGAATTAATAAGATAGATAAACCATTAGCCAGCCTTATTAAAAAGAAGAGAGAAAAGACTCAAATTAATAAAATCAAGAATGAGAAAGGAGAGATCACCACCAACACCAAGGAAATACAAACGATTTTAAAAACATATTACGAGCAGCTATACTCCAATAAATTAGGCAAACTAGAAGAAATGGACACATTTCTGGAAAGCCGCAAACTACCAAAACTGGAACTGGAAGAAATAGAAAACCTGAACAGGTCAATAACCAGGGAGGAAATTGAAGCAATCATCAAAAACCTCCCAAGACACAAAAACTTCTTTAAGATAACTAAAAATATCTTTGGCTGCTTGTGTTACTATTTTAAGGCTTAAACTTCAGTGAAGAAAATAAAAGCTTACCTTCACTGATTATATGTGTTTCTATATGTGTGTTTAGATCTACAGAATGTGTACTATTTTTAAGTGTAGAGCTAGATGCAGGAAAGCCTTATGTTTTCCCCTTGATCCTAACAGCACTTCAGAATAGACTATTTACAGTATCACTTTCCAAATAATAACATATATCTTACAAAAATGCAAATTCAAAATTAGCAATTGATCTTTTTTTCTTTTTAATTACAGAGCTGCTATTATCCCCACCCATCATCCCCAGCCCCAGTCAGGGATTTTTTTTTTTTTAGACCAATTCCATTTCCCCATGTCCCTCCCTGCATTCCTTTCCCCTCCTAGCCTTTGCTATTGCCGCAAAACTAAAAGCAAAACAAAACAGGAAAAACAACCAGATTATAGGAATGAGATCCAATAGCCAATTGTATTTTAGCAGTATTCCTTCCAGAGACAGAATTACTAGTCTGGTGCCCCTTAGGCATTATTAAGTGAAAGTATCAAGTCTCCAAACAGAAAATGCACAAGATGAAACAAACGGAAATTCAACTGTATCAGTCAGTTTGGGTGAAATCATGCCATGATAACAACCTTTCAACATTCCTGAAACAGCAGAGGTTTTACTTCCCCCTCACTCTGTATTTTCATCAAGAATCAGCTGTAGCTCTGCTCTATGAATCTTTATGTTAAAGCCCAGACTGACACAGCAACTGCTAACTGGAATATTTCTCATCTTATGAGACAGGTAAAAGGGATCAAGGGGCACCTGAGTGGTTCAGTCAGTAAAGCATCTGACTCTTGATCTCAACATCATGAGTTCAATCCCCACATTGGGCTCTATGCTGGGTATAGAGCCTACTTAAAAAAATGCATGGTGGGGAGGGCCAAGTAGTAGACTATGCAATGGCTTTTAAAGCTTCTGTTCAGGACTGACACACATCATTTTTACTCATTAGCCTTTTCACTTCATGCAACACACAGAGCTGAGACTGATACCAAAGGAGTGAGTGGGGATATGTGATCCTTCCCTATGGGGAAGGAGCAAATATTTTGAGCAATAGAAACTATCATGGTAATTCATATTAATTCTCTAAGGTAAACTACTCTACCACACTCTAAGTAAAGTAACATAACATTTGTTGTATGTCACCAATGAAACAGTTCCCCCAAGTAAATGATTTTGGATCTTCCACCAATTTTGGTACATGGAATCCTTGAGCTAGGCCCATGTTTATTT
Source organism: Canis aureus (assembly GCF_053574225.1). Lineage (NCBI taxonomy): Eukaryota > Metazoa > Chordata > Mammalia > Carnivora > Canidae > Canis > Canis aureus. The sequence goes on along the minus strand of NC_135642.1, from coordinate 17,045,901 downwards.
AGATAAAAACCTGAATGATGATGGAAGACATAGCCCAACCACACAGAGTGAAACTTTCAGAAACAATAGCAGTCTAGCCTCCATCCCTGCCACCCTGGCTACTTCAAGTGCCAAGCACATGGGTAGCTACTGACAGAAGCTGGCTAACACTAGTTAAGTTATTCTGTGTACTTGGTTATTAAGTACTAACACTCTATGCTTGATATATTCTGGTGATGCCAACACGTTATATATGAAGATCTTCACATTTCATGCCAATACTTACCTGCGTCTCCCCCCAGGCCACTCTTCTCTGATCTTCTAATCTTTCTCATTCTAAATAACCAACCAAATCATCACCAGTGTTCATGGATTAGGGTCTGCATAGCCCTTCAGTTAAGCCATATAGGGCATCAGAGGTACTAACCAAGATGAGGGGCTTCTATAAAAGGTATTAGAAGAAGGAGATGATGAGTATCAGTTGTGTTGTCAAGATCGGCAACAGCATCAGGAGCAAGAGTATATCCCCCCTGATTTTCTTTTTGTAAGTTTCTCCAGGAAAAGAAACTAACCAGGATCCTAGAAGATATCTTCACAGGTGGTATATAAACTTACTACATAGAACAAGTGGGTCTATATGACACACACACACACACACACACACACACACAAAATGTATCCTAATGGATCAAAACCAAGGCACTCATTTCCCCAGCCACTGGAAAGAGATCTGCTGCTATAGACTCAAAATTGTGTTCTGCACAGGGAATTGTCCTCAGCTAAGAGTCTGCTTCAACTAAGGTTTTGCTCCCTCCCCAGCTGATCCATATGGAGGCACAAAGGTCTAGTCTCTTTGCCAGTTGGTACTTCTCTGAAAGGCCATCCCAGCTGTGGAGCTCCTTATGTTAATATTGAGAATTGCAACCATATCACTGTTAAACTTCTCCCTCAGAAAATTCTGCTTTTCTCACTTCTTTACAGGTGCCAGAGCATTCCCCAGCAAACCTTCTGTACACAAATGTGAGAGTCAGAATCTTGTCCTCACCGAACTCTACCCATGACAGTCCTAGGCTGTCTCACAAAGGCCTCTCTCGAGATTGCCTACTTTTCATCTGTAACTTTCTTGACATACAAAAATAGCAAATTTCTGGAAGCCAAAGCTTCACATCCCAGATGAGTTGAAGATTAGTAAACTGTACCCAAGCCTACTCCTGCTAGAGCAAGGGAAGTATTGGTATTGTCTAGTATTGTTGTTCCAAAAGGCCCCAGAGAGCTACTGGCTATTTCAAGAAAAATAGCATACAACCTCAGCAACAACAACAAAGACAAAAGTAAAAAAGAAAGAAAGAAAGAAAAACTGAAATTTAGATAGGTCTAAGAAATTGACCACCAGCCAGAAGAAACAGATCTTAAACATCAAGAATACAACCAAACGTCTTCAGGTACTGAGGAGCTTCATAATGACAGCATCCTAGAGCTCAAGCAAACGGTCCAATGGAATCATTTTGAATAAAGGACTGGACACAGTGTCCATGAAAAGCCAAAAGTCACTGATGTATATGAAGGTATACTGGTTGGTCTAAATGACTTTATGCCAAAGAGGAGAAAAAAATGGAAATTTCCTTGGAACAAATTCAATGACAAAAAGGAACACATTTTCCAATCAGTTCATTGGATTGATTTCTGACTCTTCTTTCCTAGATGCTAACAACAGTGTCTATCCCCTTCACATTACCAAGCTGACAATGGAAGTATCAGACCGTAGGAAGTAAACCTGGAAAGGAGGAAAGAAATTTTACTTAATTTTATAATTTTTTTTCCTTTGCCCTACATAGAAGAAATGATAGTAATCATCCTTTTAACTTTGCTACCAGACAAATATTTTCTGGTAATTATAACTTCCAAGGCATATCCTCTGACATTCTTTTACAGAATAAATGTCCACAAGGGCAGACTAGTGGCGAGGGGATAAATCTAAGTTCCAGCTTCTGGAGCGTCAGGCTTGTGGCTGTTTTGGGAACAGTGACATTGTCAACTAGTGCATCTCTATGCATATATACACAATTTATGTATATATACATATAGAATTTAGATACAGTGTACAGCTCAGTGATGTTTACATCTGCATATTGATCTGGGTAATAGCTACATGACAAAGTAGAGAACATTTCCATCACCCTTGAAAGTTCCTTCATGCCTCTTCCCAGTCAACACACAACTCCCATCCACTTAAGGTAACAATTTCACTTCCCTCCCCAGACTAAATATCAGTGCCTCTTTTATTTATTTATTTTTATTTTTTTAAAATATTTTATTTATTTATTCATGAGAGACACGGAGAGAGAGGCAGAGACATAGGCAGAGGGAGAAGCAGGCCCCATGCAGGGAGCCTTGATCCCGGTCTCCAGGATCACGCCCCAGGCCTGAAGGCAGTGCTAAACCGCTGAGCCACCCAGGCATCCCCAGGGCCTCTTTTAAAGAAAAGTTCAAGTCCCAACAAATTGTTCCTAAGATGTGGGCTCTCCTTACCACAGTTGAGGAGGAAAGAGATTGGGCTAGAGAATAAAGACTTAGTACCTTCCCAGGAAAGGGGATCTAGGCAAAGTTGCCATTCCTTCTTTCTGGGTCTATGGCAGCAAAAAACCCAATTTCAATTCTCCGATGACTACATTACGTTAAATTTTCAAATTATTTTGCTATATTAGATCTCATTTCCACATCACATGGACAAAGTGAAATATATCACAGAGATGAACAGTGGATCAGGAAAATCCAAACAAGGAACCTGAGCTTTCTAAAAGAAATAAATATGTCAACAATAGCAAAGTCTGTGGGCTCATTGAGGACTCAAACACCACCTTGCAATCTAAATTAAACTGCCCCAACTTTAAGCCTATTTCTTGAGTAATTAAGGAGAGTTACTGGTATAATGGCAGAACAGTGAAAGCTTAACCTTTAATAGCAGATGCCCTAGGTTGCGGAATGTAACAAATTAGAGTGTGAACATGTAACTAATCAGTCCCCAGTGTATTGGGGAAGGAGGAGAGCAGGGAAAGGAAGGGAGGGGAAAAAAAAAAAAAAAAGAAAGGAAGGGAGAATGGAATATATTATTTCTCATTTTCTCCCCCCAGAGATACAGACACCCCTCATCCCATCTCCTCATAGAGCTGTGCCCTGGTAGAGCACTGGAAATCCAATGCTTCTATCCCTTGCTCTGCAACTCTCTCTGAATCATTCTCCTTCACACCTCAGAGGTAGCCAGCTAGGGAGAATATTGTTTCCTATTCAAGGGAAGAGATAAATGCTTTGATTTTAAGCTTTCCCAAGTTTCTCCTTTCTGTTTCCAAACTAGGGAATTCTCTTCCGAGCGAACTTGCTTTCCAGTCCAGGCTTCAGTTGTTTGCCTTTTATATCCTCCTTCCAGACTTTGGAATATTTTTCTCATGGAGAAAGGGAATTATTGTATTTTCCTTGTACGTTTGATCTTCCTTTTGTTGTAAGTTAAGACCACCAAGAAGCAAACTCCAATGGAGTGTAGTATTCAGTATGTTTATTAGGGAGTATGACCTTGGGGTCAACACAGGTAGAAGTAGGGGAAGGAAGCTAGAGTGGGTAGGTGTCAAGCTACAACAAAATCCCAGCAGACAGCCAGTGAAAGAGCTTTATCTTAAGGAAAGGATTCACAAAATTGTGGAGGCCTGGTCAGTCTGAAATCTGCAAGATCTGCATAACTGTACCTCTTGAGATGGTTTTGTTTTGCCCTTAACAGTTGGATGGATTTTGTCAATCAGCCAGCCGGATATGCTGTTTAAGTTTTTACAATATATTACTAAATAAAATTGACATTCCAATTGCCTCATTTCCCTTTAAAAAAAAAAAAAAACTCAAGGAGGACAATTAGCTTTACTGAAATGAGACTTCTGATTTAAATGCGAATCTCTCTCTAAAAAAAAATTCCATCACCCAAGAAAGTTCCTTCATGCCTCTTCCCAGTCAACACACAACTCCCATCTATTTAAGGTAACAACTTTCACTTCTCTCCCCACACTAAATATCAGTGCCTCTTTTAAAGAAAAATTCAAGTCCCAAAAAATTGTTCCTAAAAATGTGGGCTCTCCTTACCACAGTGGAGGAGGAAAGAGATTGAGACTTTCTTCTCAGGAAAGGAGATTGAGAATAAAGACTTAGTACCTTCCCAGGAAAGGGGATCTAGGCAAATTTGCCATTCCTTCTTTCTGGGTCTATGGCAGCAAGAAACAACCCAATTTCAATTCTCTGATGACTACATTACGTTAAATTTTCAAACTATTTTGCTATATTAGATCTCATTTCCATATCACATGGACAAAGAGAAATATATCACGGAGATGAATAGTGGATCAGGAAAATCCAAATGAGGAACCCATTTCATAGAAACATCTAGAATAAAGTTTGACCAAATATCTGAGTATAGTGGTCAAGTTGACACACACATTTAACCATCGTGCCACCCCAGAAAGGCATGATTTGGGGAGAAGATGGCTTCCTACAGCTAAGGCCTTCTGTAGGGATTAACAGCTGAAAACTATCTGCTAATGGTATTCCCTGCAGCTAGGGCAACGACTCTTCCCCATAAGTGGGAATCTGAGCAGGTGTTCCTGTTCATCACACCTGAGATTAATTGTGTTAAACAATTAACTTTACAGTTAAAACACTTATTCAATACTATGTTTCAAAGCAAAAGTTGATAAATATATATTAATGTATAGACGTAAAGGACACATAAGCTTTTTTTGTTCAAGAGAAATGATTAAGAAAGTCGGTCAAGTGTCTGCCTTCAGCTCAGGTCATGATCCTGGGGTCCTGGGATCAAGCCCTACATGGGGCACCCTGCTGAATGGGGAATGTGCTTCATCCCTCCGTTTGTGTACTCTCGCACTCTGTCAAATAATTTTTTTTTTTTAAAAAGGAGTGTTTAAAATATCTGAAATTATTGCTTACACATGCAGTAAACCAAATGCCGAGTCTGTGCTATTGGTACCCCACTGAATAGTTGCCTTCACTCATACAGTGAGCCTCTCAGTTGCTTATATGTCTAATCCCTCTCAGAGCCTGATGCAGTGAACCCTTAAGATGTCTGGGGTGAAGGAGAGGGGGACAACTCAGAGAAACTTATACTGTGATCTAAGCAATTATTTGATAATATTTCCTGGAATCAACTAGTGTTATTTAAGGATAACTTGTCAGGACTCAGAACAGAAACACAAATTCACAGAGAGCTCAGTTGCCATGTCCCTCATTTTGTGTGTCTCTCCAACTTCTAGTTGCATTATACCACACGTGAGTGATCATCAACCCAGGAAATGGGTAGATAAGGACTGATTAAAAGGAATCACTTGAGATGGCCCAGTTGGGATGGGCCTCACCATGTTCTTCATCCTATGCGACTCATCCTTTGGGAGGATTTATCTGTCCTCCAATTTATATGGGAATTATTCCCTCCCCTCTCATCCACAATAATTGGCTAAGGAATAGGCATGTGATGCAGAAGGAAGTAATGAAATATTTTTTGAAGTTTCTGGGAAATGGAGAGGGGGAATCAGTGTGGTCAAAGGTGAGATTGTTGGGGATCCCTGGGTGGCGCAGCGGTTTGGCGCCTGCCTTTGGCCCAGGGCGCGATCCTGGAGACCCGGGATCGAGTCCCACGTTGGGCTCCCGGTGCGTGGAGCCTGCTTCTCCCTCTGCCTGTCTTTGCCTCTCTCTCTCTCTCTCTCTCTGTGTGACTATCAAATAAATTTTAAAAAAATATTTTAAAAAATATTAAAGAAAAAAAAGGTGAGATTGTTGTGGCCACCCTGAGGAGGTGGGATGACTGCAAAGAGCATTGCTGGCAATAACTGACCCTCTGAATAAAAGGTCAATCCTTAAAGTTAATCTTACTTCTGGGTTTTTTAGTTCTATGACTCTGAATTTTCTTTTTTGTACTTTTATGAGCTGTATCATCCATACAAAAAAGAACGTAAAATATTTGTGAAGTTTAAAAGCACTTATATTCTCCCTCTGCATGGGGGAACTGGGCAGGTGGCCTGGAGGCTGGAGGTAGCCCTGCCAGCAGGAGGAGGGCTAGAGGTGGGGGCAGGGGCCACCCAAAGCCTGGAGCTGGACTTCAACCTCTCACAATTGGGGCAAGGTCATTATGCATGGAAGGTGCTGCTGGCCAGCCAGGGAGGACCACAAGCCACACCTGCACCAGCAGCACCCCATCTACAAGCTGGTAAAGGACACAAACACAGGCCCAGAAGCAACCTGAAGCTCCTCCTCATGCAGGCAATGGGAAGACTTGGAGTCTTGGGTGACCTGGTTTCAGAAGAAATCTTTGAGCCAAAATCAACTACTGCCTCAAGGTCTGGCTGTATATGCATCACCTGAAAACAAACTGTTTGAGGAGTAGAAATTGCTGAGAGAAGAAACATTTTAGAAGATCTAGGTCAGGGCAAGTGAGATGACAGTGAAGTTTCTGAGAAGCTGTCACCCAGAGGTGGAGATGAAGAACAACTTCAAATGGGAACTAAACCCTGCAAGAGTTGCCCGCCATTTCTTCAAAACTAAAATCAGATAAAAACAGACAGGGAGGCAAACCCTGAGAGACTCTTAACGCTAGGAAACAAACTGAGGGTTGCTGGAGGGGAAGGGGATGGAGGGATGGGGTCACTGGGTGATGGACATTAAAGAGGGCACATGAGGTAATGAGCACTGGGTGTTGTATGCAACTGATGAATCACTAAATTCTACCCCCGAAACTAATAATGTGTGAACTAAATAGAATTTAAATTAAAATAATTAAAGTATAGTAATAATTAATATGTGAACTAAATAGAATTTAATTTTTTTAAAAATAGGTATTGTGGTTGCCCCACATACATTAAAGTTACTGGAAGAGCCCATTACACGGAGGGCAAGTGGTGTGAGGTGTGAGGTGACAATAAGTGGACTTGACATGGTGAGAGTGCCTATGTCTGTGATGAACTTTGAGAGGCCCAAGACCAAAAAGCTTACTGGTTATCCCAGCGAGCTGCCAAGGGAATGGGCCCTACCAGCTCTGGGACTATCTAAACCCACTCTCCCTCAAAAGCAGAAGAACAGAATCAGAGGAGCAGTGCAGCAAAGATGGGCCAGCACCCTGGTACCACCCACTCCCAGCTCTGACCAAATAATGAAATTTTAGAGAACATATGGCAACATCAACCTAAACTGCACATCTGCTTTGAATGCTCTGTATTTCGCACCTCTGTCTTTACGTATTATCACATCAGGCCTTATTGGGGCAGTCAATTCACCTCAAGGAGTACCAGGCTATAGATTTGATAAGCTGAATATTAACAGATGGAAACAGTCCAGATCCTGTTTAGGTTCTTCCTCCACGGGAATGCTTTGGAACAAATGGAAAAGCTAGCCACTGTCTCCAGTACTGGGGCTGTTCTCACACAAACCTAACAGCTGTATCTCATGAGAGAATAAAGAGGCTGTGTTCCTTTCATTTAAGAGAATAAAATAATAAAAGCAAAAACAATTATAAAGCAAACATCAATCTAACCACCAATCAAGGCAAGAGAATATTTCTAGCACGTCAGAAGGCACTTGTATACTTCTCCCACCCCCAGAGGTAAGTCTGCCTAACTTTTGTGATAATTATTCCTCCTCTGTACTGTATAGTTTGTTTGCCCTCAAAATTTACTCTCCATCTTTCACCTTGCTCTGGACCCCAAGAGAAATACATTTATGTATTACATTAACAGATTCTCTTGTCCTCTGGTTTTCAGTTGAATGTGACCAAAGGGAGGGATTGGAAGAAAATTAGAATATTAGAGATGAGAAACCAGGGAATTTCTTTGTCACTCAGGCTCCAGGCAGTGGCTGGCAGCAGCTGTGTCTCCCCTTCAACACTCCTTCCAGGCACAGCCCTTCTCTTTGTGTTTCCAGCCTCTACCTGAAGGCCCCAGCTTCCGGGCCCCTGGTAATACTCCCTATTCTCTCTGTCTCCCCAACCCAAGGAGTTCCTACTAGGAGCTCTAATCCCTGGTAAGAACCAACATCCCTCTTTGGTTTTTCAACTCTTATAAGTTATACTTGCTCCAAAATGATGGGTTGATTCCCTAGACAGATGACACTATATCAGGGGCTTAGAACTGGTCTTTATCGCTGGCAGGTTGGGCATTTGATGACAGTAGAAGCTAGATAATTCTGTTTGCTTATATTTTGTTCATGATTTCTCTTCATGAGTGCAATTTTTTCACATCTTAATAGGTGGCAGCAACATTATTATGACATTAAAATTTTAATTGGGAACAGGGTCATCTTTTCTGATTCTCTGAAAGAGCTTTAGGTTGGACGTATTTCTTCTGGAATGGCAGAAAGAACTGACTGGAAAATATAATTTGAGATATTCTTTGGTTTTAACTATGGTTCCAATCCTTTAGGTGACCATCCATACTTGCTACTTTTCATATGCTTTGATAAGTTCACTTCTCTAATAGAAATATTTCCATTTTTCTAAATTTTCAAAGTTATCAGCATAATGTTGTTCTTACTTTTTTCACACTATGCTTTTTTAAAAAAATACTTATTTACTTACTCATTTTAGAGATAGAGCACATGCACATGAGCCAGGTGAGAGGCTAAGGAAGAAGAAGAGAGAATCACAAGCAGACTCCTCATTGACTGGGGAGCCTAACACAGGACTCAATCCCATAACCCTGAGATCATGACCTGAGTGTAAATCAAGAGTCTGAGGCTCAGTCCACTGAGCCACCCGGGCACCCTATTTCTCACTAACCTTTCAAGAACTGGAGGATCTATAGTGATGGTCCTGTTATTTCTGATAATAGATATTAATGTTTTCTTTCTTTGAAAAAAACTCAACAAAATCAGTCATGAATTAAAGAAATAGATTATGGATTTTAAAAATCTCTATTGTTTGTTTTCTAGTTCAACAATTTCTACCTTTATTTCCTTCTTTCCAATTTTTAGATTGGTTTTGCTATTTGATTTTTAATTTTTTAAACTTCCTAAATTTGAAGTGTAGACTGGGTGCCATATTTAAGTGATAAGTCACTAAATACTACTACTCTTAAAACCAAAAATAAATAAAATACTTCCAACCCCTGCTGCCTGGTACCTTGTCCCCTCTTCAAGAACTTCTCCCTCCCAAAACCTACCCATACCCACCAATCCTGGCATGTACTAAGGGGTAAGTGCTGGGGTGGGGGCTTCAGGACGATACTGGCCTTGGTCCTCATCATTACTACCTCTACAGTTAAATACCATTAATATTGCCCCATCCTCTTCCTCCTCCTCCTCCTCCTCCTCCCTCTCTCCCCACAAAACAGTTCCTCCTCCTGACTTGTTTCTGGGTCCTGTATCTCATTCTCCTGTTCATGTTACATGGAACCTCTTCTGAGCCCCCTCTCCCGTCCTCTCCTGCTCACCTTCAATTGGTTGTCTTCCCTGTGGCTTTGACCTCTTCCACCCTCTGCCACTCCTCCCTCATCTCCTCCTTTCCCCTCACTATGGCCTCCATCCTGGAACAGACTGATTCAGCCCAGTTTCCTTGGCCCCTACTGAACTCTCCTTACCTCCATCCCTTCCTCCTTCACAAACTTAAAGCCAAAGCCTGCCCTTCCTACCTTGCTTCCTCATGGGAATATGCCTTCTAACCAAGGAGGTGGCCTTTCCCCTGCGAAAGCCACCTCAATTAGAAATCCTCATACAGAAAAGGTATTTCATAAACATTTATTAAATTCAGTCAACTGAGGGAGGAGCAAGATGGCAGAAGAGGAGGGTCCCCAAATCACCTGTCTCCACCAAATTACCTAGAAAACCTTCAAATTATCCTGAAAATCTATGAATTCGGCCTGAGAATTAAAGAGAGAACACCTGGAATGCTCCAGTGAGAAGAGTTCGCGCTTCTATCAAGGTAGGAAGACGGAGGGATCCCTGGGTGGCGCAGCGGTTTAGCGCCTGCCTTTGGCCCAGGGCGTGATCCTGGAGACCCGGGATCGAATCCCACGTAGGGCTCCCGGTGCATGGAGCCTGCTTCTCCCTCTGCCTATGTCTCTGCCTCTCTCTCTCTCTCACTGTGTGACTATCATAAATAAATAAAATTAAAAAAAGAAAAAAAGGTAGGAAGACGGGGAAAAAGAAATAAAGAAACAAAAGGCCTCCAAGGGGGAGGGGCCCCGCGAGGAGCCGGGCTAGGCCGGGGGTAGTGTCCACAGGACAGGAGAGCCCCGTCCCGGAGGAGCAGGGACTGCACCGACCTTCCCGGGCGGAAAGGGGCTCGCGGGGAGGTGGAGCAGGACCCAGGAGGGCGGGGATGCCCTCGGGCTCCCTGGGACAGTAACAGGCACCTGCGCCCCGGGAGAGTGCGCCGAGCTCCCTAAGGGCTGCAGCGCGCACGGGGGGACCCGGAGCAGCTCCGGGCGGGGGGGGGGGCCTCGGGGGCGGCTCCGCGGAGGGGGCTGCGGGGCGGGAGCAGCTGGGGGGGCTCGGGCAGAGGAAGAGGCTCCGTGGAGGGGGCTGCGGGGCGGGAGCAGCTCGGAGGGGCTCAGGCAGAAGAAGAGGCTCCGTGCGGAGGAGGCTGCGCAGTTCCAGGAGCAGCTCGTGGGGGCTCGGGCGGCGACTCCGCGGAGGGGGCTGCGGCCCGGGAGCGCGAATCCACCAGCGCAGGCTCCGGAGCACAGGGCGCCGGGACACAGCCCAGGATCTGGCCTCCCCCGGGACAGGCAGAGGCCGGGAGGGCCCAGGACAGCAAGGACGCTCCTGCCCCAGCTGAGCAGATCAGCGGCCCGCCCCGGAGCCTCCAGGCCCTGCAGACCGAGAGCTCTGGGGTTACTGCGGGGGCTGACTCCAGGGCTCCAGAGCTGGCCCCGCCACCGTGGTTGTTCCTCCAGGGGCCTCACGGGGTGAACAACCCCCACTGAGCCCTGCACCAGGAGGGGGCAGAGCAGCTCCCCCAAGTGCTAACACCTGAAAAACAGCACAACAGGCCCCTCCCCCAGAACACCAGCTAGACGGACAAGTTCCAGGGGAAGTCAAGGGACTTAAAGTACACAGAATCAGAAGATACTCCCCCGTGGTTCTTTTTTTCTTTCCTTTTTTGTTTGTTTTGTTTTGCTTTTTGATTTGTTTCCTTCCCCCACCCCCTTTTTTTCCCTTTCTTTCTTTTTCTTTCTCTTTTTCTTCTTTTTCTTTTTTTTTTTTCCTTTTTTTTCTCTTTCTCTTTTCTTTCCTTCTTTCTCTCCTCTCTTTTTCTCCTTTTCCCAATACAACTTGCTTTTGGCCACTCTGCACTGAGCAAAATGACTAGAAGGAAAACCCCACCTCAAAAGAAAGAATCAGAAACAGTCCTCTCTCCCACAGAGTTACAAAATCTGGATTACAATTCAATGTCAGAAAGCCAATTCAGAAGCACTATTATACAGCTACTGGTGGCTCTAGAAAAAAGTATAAAGGACTCAAGAGACTTCATGACTGCAGAATTTAGAGCTAATCAGGCAGAAATTAAAAATCAATTGAATGAGATGCAATCCAAACTAGAAGTCCTAACGACGAGGGTTAACGAGGTGGAAGAACGAGTGAGTGACATAGAAGACAAGTTGATGGCAAAGAGGGAAACTGAGGAAAAAAGAGACAATTAAAAGACCATGAAGATAGATTAAGGGAAATAAACGACAGCCTGAGGAAGAAAAACCTACATTTAATTGGTGTTCTTGAGGGCGCCAAAAGGGACAGAGGGCCAGAATATGTATTTAAACAAATTCTAGCTGAAAACTTCCCTAATCTGGGAAGGGAAACAGGCATTCAGATCCAGTAAATAGAGAGATCCTCCCCTAAAATCAATAAAAACCGTTCAACACCTCGACATTTAATAGTGAAGCTTGCAAATTCCAAAGATAAAGAGAAGATCCTTAAAGCAGCAAGAGACGAGAAATCCCTGACTTTTATGGGGAGGAGTATTAGGGTAACAGCAGACCTCTCCGCAGAGACCTGGCAGGCCAGAAAGGGCTGGCAGGATATATTCAGGGTCCTAAATGAGCAGAACATGCAACCAAGAATACTTTATCCAGCAAGGCTCTCATTCAAAATGGAAGGAGAGATAAAGAGCTTCCAAGACAGGCAGCAATTGAAAGAATATGTGACCTCCAAACCAGCTCTGCAAGAAATTTTAAGGGGGACTCTTAAAATTCCCCTTTAAGAAGAAGTTCATTGGAACAATTCACAAAAACAAGGACTGAATAGATATCATGATGACACTAAACTCCTATCTCTCAATAGTAACTCTGAATGTGAATGGGCTTAATGACCCCATCAAAAGGCGCAGGGTTTCAGACTGGATAAAAAAGCAGGACCCATCTATTTGCTGTCTACAAGAGACCCATTTTAGACAGAAGGACACCTACAGCCTGAAAATAAAAGGTTGGAGAACCATTTACCATTCGAATGGTCCTCAAAAGAAAGCAGGGGTAGCCATCCTTATATCAGATAAACTAAAATTTACCCCGAAGACTGTAGTGAGAGATGAAGAGGGACACTATCTCATACTTAAAGGATCTATCCAACAAGAGGACTTAACAATCCTCAATATATATGCCCCGAATGTGGGAGCTGCCAAATATATAAATCAGTTATTAACCAAAGTGAAGAAATACTTAGATAATAATACACTTATACTTGGTGACTTCAATCCAGCTCTTTCTATACTTGATAGGTCTTCTAAGCACAACATCTCCAAAGAAACGAGAGCTTTAAATGATACACTGGACCAGATGGATTTCACAGATATCTACAGAACTTTACATCCAAACTCAACTGAATACACATTCTTCTCAAGTGCACATGGAACTTTCTCCAGAATAGACCACATATTGGGTCACAAATCGGGTCTGAACCGATACCAAAAGATTGGGATCGCCCCCTGCATATTCTCAGACCATAATGCCTTGAAATTAGAACTAAATCACAACAAGAAGTTTGGAAGGACCTCAAATACGTGGAGGTTAAGTACCATCCTGCTAAAAGATGAAAGGGTCAACTAGGAAATTAAGGAAGAATTAAAAAGATTCATGGAAACTAATGAGAATGAAGATACAACCGTTCAAAATGTTTGAGATGCAGCAAAAGCAGTCCTAAGGGGGAAATACATCGCAATACAAGCATCCACTGAAAAACTGGAAAGAACTCAAATACAAAAGCTAACCTTACACATAAAGGAGCTAGAGAAAAAACAGCAAATAGAGCCTACACCCAGGAGAAGACAAGAGTTAATAAAGATTCGAGCACAACTCAACGAAATCGAGACCAGAAAAACTGTGGAACAGATCAACAGAACCAGGAGTTGGTTCTTTGAAAGAATTAATAAGATAGATGAACCATTAGCCAGCCTTATTAAAAAGAAGAGAGAGAAGACTCAAATTAATAAAATCATGAATGAGAAAGGAGAGATCACTACCAACACCAAGGAAATACAAACAGCTATACGCCAATAAATTAGGCAATCTAGAAGAAATGGACACATTCCTAGAAAGCCACAAACTACCAAAACTGGAACAGGAAGAAATAGAAAACCTGAACAGGCCTATAACCAGGGAGGAAATTGAAGCAGTCATCAAAAACCTCCCAAGACACAAGAGTCCAGGCCCAGATGGCTTCCCAGGGGAATTCTATCAAACGTTTAAAGAAGAAATCATACCTATTCTCCAAAAACTGTTTGGAAAGATAGAAAGAGATGAAGTACTTCCAAATTCATTCCATGAGGCTAGCATCACCTTAATTCCAAAACCAGACAAAGACCCCACCAAAAAGGAGAATTACAGACCAATATCCCTAATGAACATGGATGCAAAAATTCTCAACAAGATACTGGCCAATAGGATCCAACAGTACATTAAGAAAATTATTCACCATGACCAAGTAGGATTTATCCCCAGAACACAAGGCTGGTTCAACACCCGTAAAACAATCAATGTGATTCATCATATCAGCAAGAGAAAAACCAAGAACCATATGATCCTCTCATTAGATGCAGAGAAAGCATTTGACAAAATACAGCATCCATTTCTGATCAAAACTCTTCAGAGTGTAGGGATAGAGGGAACATTCCTCAACATCTTAAAAGCCATCTACGAAAAGCCCACAGCAAATATCATGATTTTTGATTTGAAAATCAAAATCATATCATTTCAGATCTTCAGAGAGTTGGAACAAATCATCTTAAGATTTGTGTGGAATCAGAAAAGACCTCAATAGCCAGGGGAATTTTAAAAAAGAAAACCATATCTGGGGGCATCACAATGCCGGATTTCAGGTTGTACTACACAAAGCTGCGGTCATCAAGACAGTGTGGTACTGGCACAAAAACAGACACATAGATCAATGGAACAGAATAGAGAACCCAGAAATGGACCCTGAACTTTATGGTCAACTAATATTCAATAAAGGAGGAAAGACTATCCATTGGAAGAAAGACAGTCTCTTCAATAAATGGTGCTGGGAAAATTGGACATCCACATGCAGAAGAATGAAACTAGACCGCTCTCTTTCACCATACACAAAGATAAACTCAAAATGGATGAAAGATCTAAATGTGAGACAAGATTCCATCAAAATCCTAGAGGAGAACACAGGCAACACCCTTTTTGAACTCGGCCACAGTAACTTCTTGCAAGATACATCCACGAAGGCAAAAGAAACAAAAGCAAAAATGAACTGTTGGGACTTCATCAAGATAAGAAGCTTTTGCACAGCAAAGGATACAGTCAACAAAACTCAAAGACAACCTACAGAATGGGAGAAGATATTTGCAAATGACATATCAGATAAAGGGCTAGTTTCCAAGATCCATAAAGAACTTCTTAAACTCAACACCAAAGAAACAAACAATCCAATCATGAAATGGGCAAAAGACATGAACAGAGATCTCACAGAGGAAGACATAGACATGGCCAACATGCACATGAGAAAATGCTCTGCATCACTTGCCATCAGGGAAATACAAATCAAAACCTCAATGAGATACCACCTCACACCAGTGAGAATGGGGAAAAATAACAAGGCAGGAAACAACAAATGTTGGAGAGGATGGGGAGAAAAGGGAACCCTCTTACACTGTTGGTGGGAATGTGAACTGGTGCAGCCACTCTGGAAAACTGTGTGGAGGTTCGTCAAAGAGTTAAAAATAGACCTGCCCTATGACCCAGCAATTGCACTGTTGGGGATTTACCCCAAAGATACAGATGCAATGAAACGCCGGGACACCTGCACCCCGATGTTTCTAGCAGCAATGTCCACAATAGCCAAACTGTGGAACGAGCCTCGGTGTCCATCGAAAGATGAATGGATAAAGAAGATGTGGTTTATGTATACAATGGAATATTCCTCAGCCATTAGAAACGACAAATACCCACCATTTGCTTCAACGTGGATGGAACTGGAGGGTATTATGCTGAGTGAAGTAAGTCAATCGGAGGACAAACATTGTATGTTCTCATTCATTTGGGGAATACAAATAATAGTGAAAGGGAATATAAGGGAAGGGAGAAGAAATGTGTGGGAAATATCAGAAAGGGAGACAGAACGTAAAGACTGCTAACTCTGTGAAACGAACTAGGGTGGTGGAAGGGGAGGAGGGCGGGGGGTGGGAGTGAATGGGTGACAGGCACTGGGGGTTATTCTGTATGTTAGTAAATTGAACACCAATAAAAAATAAATTAAAAAAGAAAAAAAATTCAGTCAACTGAGAAAAAAATTCGAGTGCACAGAATTACATTAATTACAAACCTTAGGTCATGATACACTCTTAACATTTCTATATACTCTATTGGTCCCACCTTCCCCATGTCTTTTTTGTTACTCTCACCTTCTTTTGAGTTGACTATATTTTATTCCTCCTTTTTTCCCTCAGCTAGTTTACATTCCTTTCAGTGTCTACTCTTTTATTGGTGTAGTGGTGACCTAAAAATTCCAATGTGTGTCCTATGTCTGTTTAATCTATACCTTCTCCCTACTTCTTTGAAGACTTCAGCTCCACTTAACACCTTCTCTACTTTTCCATTATTGTCATGTACTTTGATTATACATTTTAACCCCATTAGACATTATTGTTTCATACAGCCAATACTCATTTAAATGTACCAATATAGGGATCCCTGGGTGGCGCAGCGGTTTAGCGCCTGCCTTTGGCCCAGGGCGCGATCCTGGAGACCCGGGATCGAATCCCACATCGGGCTCCCGGTGCATGGAGCCTGCTTCTCCCTCTGCCTATGTCTCTGCCTCTCTCTCTCTCTCTCTCTCTCTCTCTTTCTCTTTGTGTGTGTGACTATCATAAATTTAAAAAAAATGTACCAATATATATTTATCACTTTTTTGTTTTGAATTGTTCCTTGCATGGTAAACCCTCAATTGGAATTATTTTTCTTCCTGTTGACTTTCAGAACATTCTTAGTCAGGGCCTGCTAGTAAGGAAGTATAGATTTTTTATTTAAAATATCTATTTCATCTTTGATCTTGAAATATTTTTTTAAGGTATAGGATTTTATTTTGGCAGATATATTTCCAACTTATTAAGGATCATATTCCATTGAATACTGGATTCCATTGTTAACATTAAGGAGCTGTCTGCTAATTGCCACTCATTGAAAGTAATCTTTTTTTATGACCACTTTTAAGACTGTTTATCTTCAGTTCTCTGTAGTTTCGCTGTGAGTGAAAAAGAAACATATGAGTTTCTTTTTACTTTTCCTGCTTTGGATTCTTTGGGTTGAGTCTTTGGATTAGTCTGTCATCAGTTCTAGAAAGCTACCAATTCTCTTTCTAAATATCTCTTCTTTTTCACTCTCTTGTCTCCTTATCAGACTCTAATCAGATGTCAGACCTTTTTACTCTTATCTGCATTTTCCCTCTTTTGACCTATCTTCCAATTCACTTATGTTCTATTCACCTACATTTAATCTGCTATTAAGCCCCATCTACTGAGGGTTTTTTTTTAAAACCAACTTTATTGTAGTACAATTTGCCACCCGTTGAGTTTTTTAGTTTATTACATTTTTTTATTCCCCAAATTTCTATTTGGGTTATTTACAAAATTTTCTTTTCACTTTTTATAGTTGTCTGTACCATCCTAAGATTTTTCAAATTTGTCTTTATTTTAGTGTTTTATAATCAGTGTCTGATCATTTTATCTTTGGTCTTTCTGGGTCTGTTTCTATTATTTCCCCAGTAGACATTGCTGTCAGTGCCCTGCCCTTATCCTTGGGAACCTCTGGTACTCTGCTGAGTTCCAATTGCCACTGTCTGCTGTCTATTCTGCACACAATGGCTCAGAACCAAGGCACATGTGCTACTTATGTGTGTGGCTGGTTACTAGTGCAAAGGAATTCACAATATCAACCTCCACACTAAAGCAACAACCAGCCAATGTTTGATTGACCAGGACTGGCATAAAAGGCGAGTTTCCTCACCTCTTAGATGGGATTATTCTGAGATGTGTGTTTTGTACTATTTCCCAGTTTCCTCATGAGTTTAAATTCTAATCTCCCACATTGGGCTTTATTGGCTACCTTCCCTATATCACATCTCCCCTTCCCAGCTCATTTCACTTGCACTGCCCAGATATTTATATACCTTCAAATCCTTGTCTTGGATTCTGCTACAATGATTAGGATAAGGGTTTCCCATTTTCTTCTGTGCTTAGTTGCCCAGTCACCACCACCACACCCCTTCTTTTTAGCTTATCATTTAACTTAGCAAGTGTTTTGTAGAAATTCAGAACCCAGGATAAAGATATATTTATCCGAAGATTTGTATTTGCTCTGCCAATTCTGGGATGCTTCTTGAACCACCAAAGTGATGCAAATTTAAACTAAAAATTCACTTGAGGGCCAATCTATTATTCAAACTTTTCAAAACTTTTTAAGTTTTGCTCTGCTCAGCATAAAAGTAGTTTCCTACAGGCTCCTGGGGGTAGAGCTCTAGAGCAGAATTTTTCTAATTTTTTTAAAGATTTTATTCATTTATTCATGAGAAACACACAGAGAGAAGCAGAGACATAGGCAGGGGGAGAAGCAGGCTACCTGCAGGGAGTCTGATGCAAGACTCGTTCCCAGGACCCCACGATCATGCCCTGATCCAAAGGCAGATGCTCAATCACTGAGCCACCCAGGTGCCCCTCTGGAATAGATTTAATTCTGGATCACCCTTACTCTGAAGAATGACCTTTTGAGTTCCAGCCTTATTGAGGGTGGTCTCCCATGAGGTGCCCCATCTTGAAAAAATGCTACATTTTGTCTTGACTGCTGTACCTAACAAAACTACCCCCCCACCAAAGAAAAACAGGTTTGGTAAATATTGTGTGTGGGTTTTAAGATTTTATTTATTTGACAGAGAGAGAGAGAGAGAGCACAAGCAGGGGGAGCAGCAGGCAGAGGGAGAGGGAGAAGCAGGCTTCCCACTGAACAGGGAGCCTGATGCATGGCTCAGTCCCAGGACCCTAGGATCATGACCTGAGCCAAAAGCAGATGCTTAACTGACTCAGCCACCCAGGGGCCCTGGTAAATATTTTTTTGAACAAAACAAGAATTCTCAATTTACCTCTCTGAGCTCCCACCTTGTTTGATAATGTTTGAAAAAGTAAAGTCTCCTGCCTTTAATTTTTCACAATCTAGCATGTCTCTAATACTTTTTAAAATAGTTGTATTTAATATAGCATTTGTATTTGTTCTAGGAGGAATGGTCAGGTCAAATATGTAACTAATATTATTAGAAATGGAATTCTACTTCCTTTGGTTAAAACCCAACTTGACTTAAGTTTTCTGTCACTTCCACATGAAAAAATCCTAATAATGAAGAAGGAGATGTGTAAAAAAAAAAAAAAAGGATGTGTCTTTACTTGCATCAAAATAATGTATAAATATTATACATATATTATAACTGGCTAAGCATAAAGGAGACAGTGTCACTGCATTTTCCTTTGTCATCCGATTGCTCCTTGAAATAAATCTCAGAACTTGAGGTACATGGTTTCACTAGTATATTCTATGCACAAGTCTATATCATCCTGTGAGCATTACTGAGTCACATTAATTCATGGGTTCTATCTATGTAGGCTATAAGAGCCCTCAGGACAATGGACCAGACTGATTTCATCTATTATTCAGCCAACAAATATCCATTAAATGTGCTTTGTAAAGACACTAAAAATACAAAAGCAGCCAAGATCCCTGACTTCATGTATCTCACATAGAGGTATGTAAGACAGACATCAACAAAATAATCACATAAGGAAATATATGCATAGACATGCTGCATTGAAAGCATATAATAAGGGAACATGTCCTAGCAAGCAAGGCAGGAAAGACTTTTGATGAACAATAAATGGAGTTGTTAGCTTCTGCAGAAACCAAGTTATTATTTGACTTTTTAAGGGATTAAAAATCATAGGGGAGAAGCTTTTTTTCTGTTAATTTGAAATTGTTCATTTACAAATAACTGTGAACATGGGGGTCTCCAATTTGGTTAGTTCAAAAATCAATCAAGTATATTGTTTTACCCCTTGTCCAAGCCAATGAACTCTGTATGGGATGATTTTTAACCAAAGGGCCATGCCCGAAATCTAAGCATTCACCTCATACAAAATGTCAGGTACATTTCTCAAGTACCAATTATTTCAAATTCTACGCACTTCCCCAAGAACTACCATGATTATAAAGCAAGGTAAGGGCACATCATCAAAGACTAAAACTATAAATTAAAGATGCCATCCCATTTATCCATGTTATCCTAGTGCCTGTTATTTTAGACAAGGTACAATTGGCTATGGATTATTTGCCAGCTGAGCTTAAGAAATTGGCTCAATCGAATAACCCAAGGAATCTCTGCTTCCTCAACATGAAACACTCTGTGGTAAGCATTAGTTTCTGGATGTGTTTTTTCAGTGAGGTGTTTAAGATTTATGAGGTCATTTTTTATGTGATTATTTCTGATGTTTCCTGACTACATACGCTGTTTTCAGGACTCAATGCAGCAGCTCCAACTCACTAAGTCCTGCCTGGACCTCTCATAATTCACTCCAGCAGGGCACTAACTGAACCAGAACCATTCTGTATTGCCATCTGCAAAACAAGGTCTAGGAAGCGGAAAACTTTAGTATTTGAACCAAAGTAGAGTGATTCAATTTTTTACAAAAGTCACCTTGAATTTTCAATACTCCAGTACATCTATTTCTCCTCACTTCACCCAACTCTAATTCTGTAGAAATTAATTGTAAAGGATGCATTTTAAAGTAAAAAACATTAGAAATATCACAAGTTTGTATTTTCTTCATATTAAGCCAATAGGTTTAAAAATGTAATTTGCCTACATCAAGATTTAATTCCCAACTGTGAATATTCCATTTAGAAAATTCTCATATATTAGACACATCACAATGCAATACAATTCCAAAATAAACAGCCCTGCAATATTATCAGCTAAAACTTAAACCAGCAAGTCATGGAAACAATCAGTGTTCACACATCATATTGTATTTAATCACATTAATTGCAAATGAGTATTGATGATGTTGATAAGTTAGCTGATGGTGATGTTTATTTTTTCAATTTCTTCATTAATGCCATATTTGTATAGGTTTAGACAGTAAGTTGTCAAGGTGATAGAACACATTTTGTTGAAAATAATGTAAATATCTTTGCCAAGTATAAAAATCACTTGTATTATAAAACTGTTCCTCACATAATTCTGAGAAACTTTTCAGAGCTTTGCTCAGTAACCTCTTGAGGATAAACTTCATTGAAGTTTTAGTTAATGGTAAAGACAATCTGTCTGTATTGACACAGAGTTCATGTTAGTTCTACCTCACATCACTTAAAAGAAAAGGTCTATAAATCAATCATGGAAGAACAAAGATATTTTACAAAGAGAAATATAATGAACAGGCTGTTCATTCTTTACTTGTCTTTACATTAGAACAGGATGAGTGACCAAACTAAACCTCCAGTAATGACATGTAATTGCTAATGTTTACCCAGAATGACATTTTTTATGAAACAAAATATGTGATGTTCCCTAGGTGCTTTCATGTCTCAGTTTATCTATACCAGATACAAAGATCAATAAATCAGACTTGAAAGTAAAAACTTTCAAGTTTCTCCTCCTCACCTTTAATCTCTCCTCTTCAGGTCTCATTTCTCTCTGTTTTCCCTCCAGTTTTTCTCAAAAAGACCAATAGGGCGGAGAGGAGGATCGAAGGTCTTAGCAGAGTGTACAACCAGACTATAATAATGTTCTAAAGCTTTTAAAAATGTTATTAGAAAATAAATTATGTTAAATTCAACAAAGATGAATTACTATTTAAAACCTTTTTGTTACTGCATCTAGCTCTCTATTTCTAAAATCAAGCAACACTGTACTTGCATCTTCTTTGTGACTGGTATTGAGTGCAAACTCATCATGTGGTGCTATAGGCCAGGGGTCAGCAAACTTTCAGAATGACTGATCCAAGCAGTTATTATCCCTTCCCTTCTTAAAGAAGATTAGAAATGCAGCCAGGAACACCTGTTAAGTCTGAGGCTATGAACTTTCCACCTTCATCTTCTCTACCAGCTAGGCAGTAAGTTGGACTTCAATTCCCACTTAAAACTATAATAGCCCTGTGAAAGGTTGCTCCTTAAGTCTTTGCCAAATATTCAAGTTTTCAATTTTCATTTTTAATTTAATTACACTGAGCTCTGTTCATGATGCAACTGTGTACTGTTTCTTGCCAAGGTGGGGCTCCAGAGGGCCCTGCGGGAGAAGCACCTGAAAAAAAGTATATCCTGAGACAGTAGCAGGACTGCTGCTTGGAGAAGTCATACAGAGCCCAAACAAAAAGCTTTCTCACTTGATAATTATATCTGGACTATGGTGCTTGATCAATATGCTGGCCTCGACCAGGGTTGTGTTTGTTCAAACTGAATGCAGGGATACTGGTTTTGAATATGGACCTAGTTTATAGCTGCCTGGCATTGGAAAAAGCTGTAAGGTAGTCATCTGCTTGGTTCTTCCTTGGGAATGAATAGAAAAGAGAACTATGTGTATGATCATTTCGCTCCAGGTTAAGGGTGCTTTGTTTTGTTTAATTTTTTAAAGAAATGAGGGACAAAGGGAGAGAAAATATTAAGGAGGCTCCACACCCAACACAAAGCCTGACACAGGGCTCGATCTCGGGACCCTGAGATCATGACCTGAGCCAAAATCAAGAGTCAGATGCTTACCTGACTCAGCCACCCAGGACAAAGAGTATTTATTTTTTAATTAAACTATCTATTGTGGGGATCCCTGGGTGGCTCAGCGGTTTGGCGCCTGCCTTCAGCCCAGGGTGTGATCCTGGAGTCCCAGGATCAAGTCCCACATCGGGCTCCCTGTGTAGAGCCTGCTTCTCGCTCTGCCTGTGTCTCTTTCAATCTCTTGTGTCTCTCACGAATAAATAAATAAAATCTTTAAAAATAAATAAATAAAAATAAACTGTCTATTGCATGAATGAATGAATGAATGAATGGTGGGTATAATAGAGAAGAACCTTGCTAGCGACAATACCTTGGCTTCCCAGACTGTTCTAATTAAAATCTAAGTCAGATCATGTCAGTTCTTTTTCAAAATCCTCCAGTGACTTCCCACTTTACTCTAGGAGCCTGATCTTCTGTAATAATAATCAAATGTGTATTAACTATCAAATACCAGGCACTTTTCTAGGCACTAGGGATATAAAACAGACAAAAATTCCTGCCTTCATGAAGCTTATATCATGAGGGCAGAAGTTATTGGAAACTAAACAATAAAATACTATATTACATAGTGATAAATGCCAAAGAGAAAAAATAAGAACCAATTCATATGTGAAATCCTCTATGCAATGTTTACATTTTAGACAGGATAGTCAGAGGAAACCTCAATAAGGTGGCTTTTGGGTCAAGATTTGAGAGACTTAACCATCTTGGGGAAGAGAGTTCCAGGCAGAGGGAAGAGTAAGTGCAAAAGCCCTAAGGCAGGAGTGTTCATGGTGTGCACAAAGAATAGCAAAGGGATCAGTGCAGCTGTTTGGAAGGAACAATAACAGCAAGAATGAATTTTTACTATGATTCTCCAGGTCCTAGTCTGTGATCAGCCCCCTTGAATGGTGTATGAAGTCACTGCGGATTTCGAACAAGGAGTGTCTTGATCATACATTTTAATAGGATCAGTCCAGGAAGCCAGGGTATCAGGAAGACCATTAATGTATATTAATTCACAAGGCACTAGAACATACATGGCACTGAAGGGTTAATTAGAATCTAAGAAAATCAAGAAATGAGAGGGAATGGGCTGGAGATAGGAGACAGCAAAGGACTGCAACAAAGACGGGTAGAAGGAGACATAGTCTGATTATATGTGGTTCAGAGCTGAGCATTTTTATGGAGAAAAAAAGAGCAATAGATATGAAAGGGGATATGGAAAGGAAGGAGGACACCCTCCTGACCTCCAGACTCCTTCTGAGGATAGACATAAAAGATAGAAAACACCCCACGCGGAAGGGCTGTAGAGGAATTGTCAAGAAAAGAGCAGGTTTCAGAGGAAGAAGTGAAGAGAACATTCACAGAAGAGGCTCCAGATAAAGGTCATCTTGATCAAGATTGACCTCGTGTTCCTGGGGACAACGTGAAAGAGTTCAAGAGATGGTGAGGCAAGGGAGAGGGGTCAGAGAAGGCAATGGACACAAAGATGATGGAGATGAGGAATGATTTCAGTCTTGAACTTGTGATGAACAGGGAGAAGGGGTATGCTCAGAGTTTGGCCACTGGTCCCAAGGCACATGGTGATAGAGAAGCTGTGTTGAGAGGAGAGGGATGAGGGAGACATGTCTGAGCTCCTAATTCACTCTTGCTGAAGGAAGCACACTCTACAGAAGGGTGATCTTTCTGAATGGGGGCTCAATCTACCTTCTCATAAAAGAGTGGTCTGTGGGGTGCTGACTCCCTTCTGATCCTGCTGATGGCGGATTGCTAAGAGCGTGTGGTCTGACTCTGAACACAGGCAAGCACTTGTACCCTGATAAATGGGGGACTTTAGGATGCTGAGCATTCTCCCAGACCAGACAGCACCCCAGTACCTTCACTCTTGTTGATGGTAATCTTTGAAAGGGGTTATTCCTCTGAAATTTCAAAGACCCTTTTGATACCTGATGACTGAGAAATTGAGGTTACCTTTAGGAATACTTTCTCACTAAAAACAATGTTTATTGGACACTTAATGTGCCAGGCTTTGTGGCAACTCTTAAAATACATCCTTATTTAAGCCTTAATGTCCCCAGATCTCAGCGATACAGTCCCATTTTACAGATGAGAAAATTGAGGCTCAGAGCTGTACTCCAGAGTGCTCAGCTACTAATTGCTAAGTTAGGATTTGAATGCTGGTCTGAATGATGCCAAGTCTTGAACTTATTATCACTACACTCTACCACCTCCTAACTGAGACATCACAAGACTGTTGCCTGATTGAGAGCTGTCAGTAGCTGGGCCAACTTCTAACAAAGGAAACTAGAAAACTATCCTTAGCTGTGGCATAAGCCTGTGAGCTAAGACAGACCTGTGGGAATCTCTGTGGATGAATTCCAGGAAACATTGTCTCTGGTCCAAGGTTCTTTCTTTCAAGAGACTGCAAGATCTCATTTGATGGCCTGCGGATAGTGATTTCTCTAACTTCTCAAGGTCTGGGACAGAATCTCCAGGTTTTAAATCCATAACAGAAAAAGAAATGATTCCCAGCATTGGAGAAATCTATCCATACCAGTGGGGGGAAAAAAAGGAAGTTGACCCAGAAAACTAGGAGCAGACCAGCTGAGCAAATGAGCTCACCTAGCTGCCCTCCCTCTCAGTGTAGTTTAGAGCAGCACCCTGGGAATTGGGATAGCCGATTCTTCCTTCATCTCAGATGTGATTTTGGTAGCTCCTGCAATGTTCTGGTCAAAGAGGGAGTAAAAGAATAGATTGTAACCAAGAAAGCACAAGGTTCCCTTCAGTTCTGGGTTTCCCATTGCCTCTTCTGGAAATAGGGAAGGGGAAGTATCTATCTGGTCAATTCTGGTCTGTCAGCTACAGATGTTGAAGACCTACTCCTTTAGGATTAGGCTGAGCTGGACCCTGAGCCAACAAGGACTGAGGTTGATGACATTTTAATAGTTACAGCCACCAACCCCACAGCAGACACCACAAGAATAGGAAGTCAAAACCTCATTGACCCTGATCTCGTTAGATAGCTACAAGTGTTTTCCTATTCTGATAACTATTAACATTGTTTAAATGTCTTTCAGTTTCTTTTTACCATTCCTATCTTCCCCTAACTTGCCAGTCCACACAATCTACTTGAGAAACTGAAAGTTCTCTAGAACAGAATGGATAGCCACTTGCCTTCTTTTCAACCTGTTCTCAGTGACCTTGAAGTACTCTAGATAAAAAACAGTTGCAAGCTTTGATTATGCGAGAGATGTGTTACTGAAAGGGATGTAGAAATGGAATTTTTCCACTAATACCTCATAACTTGAGATCCATTTATAAAGGAATAATTCTGGCCCCAAGATGTCATTGAAAATCACACAAAGAACATAAAATGCTATTTTATGAACTAACTCTGATAAAATATTTATAACCTCAGTTGAAAACTATACTAAAATGGTGGTACTCCAGGCTACCACAAGCTGAAGTAAGTGCTCTTGGGTTGTGGGCAGAAGGCCTCATTTCACTACACTTAAGAATTTGTGTTACAAAAAAAATAACTCCGGTAACTAACTGCATTGAACAAATGTTCTTCCCATTCAGTTCCCTGAGGTGCCTAAAAAATCATTATTAACTCTCCTTGAAATGTTCAGGTTACATACATGATTACATCCACTTGATAGGATTGCAAATCTGTCTTAAATTGCCCAAAAGGCTTACGCTTTTACACTTGAAGCTAATTAGACTACCCCTCCCCCGATTTACTGATTTCTAAATTTCCTTTATCCAGGTGATGAAAACTTAATGGGATGCTAAATACTTCACAGGTGTCCCCAGAAAGTTCCATCTCTCTAATCCCAGAGGTATGGAACCAAGCCAAAGCTTCTGCAGTTCCCGCAAGCATGAGGATTTGGGGAGACTTTGGCAGAATGCAGGCATGGATTGGAAATTCGGACCTAGTCCTTCAGCCCAGCCCAACCTCAGAGTTACCGATAAAGAGGGCAATGGGCAATGCATATTTCACAGGTTTGTGGGAGAAAAAGAAAAACATTTACCCTAGAGTGCCTGAAACTTCATAGGTGCCCAAATGTTGATTAAACACATTAAATCCATACCTCTATCCTAAAGGTCCTAAACACTACTAACTGTCTGGGGGGCCAGGCATAAGTGTGTCCCAGAGGGCCTGAGGGCAAGTCACTCAGTGGGGCTGCTGCTCAGTGCTCCTGGGAAAGACCACTTCAGTGCTGATGAAACTTGCGGTTTTTCCCTTATAGTGACAAGTCTGAATTTTTATGTGAAAAGATCTCAACTTTTAACTATTGCCTTAAATCTTTTTAGAAACCTTGTTTTAAAATAAATTTTAATAAAAATTTAAATAAAATTTTAAATAAAGCACACCTGCTACACCAATGTCAGCTGTGAGCCACCAGCTTGCAAAGCCAAATTTATAATTTTTTCCTGTTATTAATCATAAAAAAAAAGCCAAAGGGACACCTGGGTGGCCAGTGGTTGAGTGTCTGCCTTCGGCTCAGGGTGGGATCCCAGGGTCCGGGGATCGAATGCCGCATTGGGCTCCCCACAGGGAGCCTGCTTCTCCCTCTGCCTATGTGTCTCTGCCTCTTTCTGTGTCTCATGAATAAATAAAATCTTTTTTAAAAAAAGAGAAAAAGGAAAACATCCAAAACCAAAACAAAGAACAGAAAAGTGGCAAGATGATTCAATAGCAAAACACAGAAAGGAATATATTTATTGGTATCACCTATAGACAGGAAGGTTTTAGGCAACATAGGTAAAGAAATAATTTTATTAAAGAAGTTTCACATTGCAGACTTTTGAAATTGTATATATTGAATCATCTAAAGTGGTTCTCAAACCTGGCTACACTCTACTTTCACTTTGGAGGCTTTTAAAAAACACCGATGCCTAGTCCCTGCTTTCAGAAATTCTCATTTAATTGCTGTGTGGTGGAATCCGGGTGTTCTGTTTTTTTTTTTTTTAAGTGAACCTCTCTACCTCCCTACCCTCACCTCCACCCTAGAACTTACAGCCGAGATTAGGAACCAGATGTAAAGCAGCGACTCTCAAACTAAAGGAGGTTTCATTGCTGTTTTAACTGTGTCTTAGATCTACAGAATTGAAAACCAGTAGCTGGAGGTAGGGCTCAGAAATTTTCTTTGTTAATTTGCTCCCAGGTGATTCTGATGCAAGTGGTCCACAGACCACACTCTTAAAAACATCACTAATGTTTGGGTTGAGACACAATGCTTTCCTCCTATTTAGCATGTTCAATATGTGCACACTTTTTTTTTTCAACCTAAGTATCATTTCATAAAGTGTAATAATAGGGAAGGATCAGAAATGTGCTCACCAGGGAACATGGTGGAGCTCACATGGAGACTGAAACTGATGATTTAACCTCATTGGATGAGGACAGCCAAGTGGTAGCAACAGCGAAGAAAGTACAGCAGGGCCCAGCAACTCTTGGTCACCAAGGCATTTGCCAACACAGGGAACACCAGAAAACAAAAGCATCAGACTATATTTGCCATCAGGAAGGTCATGGCCATTTCCGAGAGAGCTGCCCCAGTGCAGCACCCACACCAGCGGGAGGTAGTGAAGCACAGAGGTGGTAAGAGTGGAGAGTGAGGGGCGAATGGAGAGGGCCGAGGAAGGCAGTCAGGGAAGGTAGAGCAGCTCAGCCACTCACTGGCATTCACCACAAGGCTGGGGTCCTGGCAGGGTTCTCAAGCAGAATTCATAAGTGAGAAACAGGCAGTGCCCAGCCTAATTGCTCCAACTAACTTTAACATCCTTTGATTCTTTTTTTCCTGGTCTCCCAGCCCTGGGAGTTCAATAAGAGGTTTCTGGTTGGCTGGGTAAATCTGACTGACTAAATGGACCCAGCTTGTTTATAATTCATAGGCATGCCGCATTTTTGTTAAGCATCAAATCATTCTTAAAAGCTTTGCTTTCCCAGGTCTCTCAATCAGCATAATTAGTCGAACACCTGTTATGTATCTTGAGCTGTGACCTAGGTATTACAGTGTGAGACAGAGGAAATGAAGATACGAATTTGTCCTGTACCTCACCAGACCCCTCCCTGTCAACCACAAATACAGCTGAAAATGACAAGATAATACAGCGAAGGAAATAGAGGGAAATGCAAACCCTCCACCACATTGTACCAGATTCTCTATAAGGCCGGTGCTTTATTTTCTAGGAGGCTTCCCCTACCAGGGAAGGATCCCAGTGGTGACTCAATATTGGTCACTGGGTCAACCGTATCTAATTCTCTCTTCCTTAAGATGAAGGTCCTTCCCAGGAGGCTCCCCTGTCACTCATGTAATAAATTCAGGTAGGCATGCTTCCCAGTCATCCTCAAATATCTAGACACTATTTACACAAGCTGTACCTCCCATTCCCCACTCACGACAAGAAGGAAGGTTAAAGAGGTGGAGGTGTCTGTCACTTTTACTGTCAAGCTCACTAACAGGATGTAGAATATTTACTAACTGGAAACAATCTAGAGAAAGCTGAAGGCAGAGAATATATGAGAATAACTAGATGAATTAATTTCATATTTATATGAGAGCCAAGTGCCTATTTGCTTCCCTTCTAGATTCCCTTGAATTTTCAACTTTCAAATCCAGCAGGAGATCATGAGTTTTGTTTCTGGTTCTTAAATGACTTCTTTCTTGCCTTTAACATACTTACTATGAATGTCCATCAACTGATGAATGGATAAAGAAAATGTGGCGTATATACACAATGGAATATTAGTCATCAAAAAGGACGAAATCTTGCCATTTGCCATGACATGGATAGAGCTAGAGTGTATTATGCTAACTGAAAAAAGTCAGAGAAAGACAAATACCATATGATTTCACTCATGTAGAATTTAGGAAACAAAACAGATAAACATATGAGAAGGGGAAGAATGAGAGAAGCAAACCATAAGAGACTCTTATCTTAACTACAGGAAACAAACCGAGGATTGATGGAGGGAAGTGGGTGAAGGATGGGCTAAATGGGTGATGGGGATTAAGAAGGGCACTTGTCATGTCAAGCACTGAGTATTAAATGTAAGTATGAATCACTAAGTCCTTCTCCTGAAAATAATATTACACTATATGTTAGCTAACTAGAATTTAAATAACATTTTGAAAAATAAAACCATATTTACTCTGTTTTCCTCTCCAACTTTTGAACTGATTTTCCACATCAGCAGTGAGACGCTGTATCCCTTTGAAAAGATGCATCCTCTTTTAAGTCACTCTCTAAGACTTCTCAAACCTCTAGCTTGCATCAAAGTCACCTAGGGGACTTCAGAAAACACAGACTGCTGGGCTCCATCACCAGAGTTTCAGATTGGGGTGTCTGGAGTGGGACCCAAGATTTGCATTTCTAACACATTCCCCAGTGATGCTGAGGCTGCTGGTCCAGACATCACACTTGGAGAACAACGAGTCTAAACCAACATCCAGTTCCTTTGGAGTTAGGAACTGAGTGGAATATCGCAGTGAATTTGCAAATTGGCATCAAAGAGCCTCCATAAGGTGGATACCAGAGTTGTATATACCTGCTCCCCTCAGAAAGTGTCTCACTACTCTTCCTAAAGGACTGCTTCTACTTCTCCTGCTAGATTGTCCTAGCTTTGGTAATGAGAATTAGAATAGGCTATTTCTGAAGACTTTTCAGGCACTCACCAAGTTACATGCCTCTTCATCTGTTAAACCACTGCCTTGAAAAATCTTCAATATTAAGCTTTATTGCTGTTTCCAACTAACTTTACAAAACATAAAATGGGAAATTATAGGAGCAGCCAGACTAGTAGCCTTAGGTTCCCTATGTGCCTGCAAGGTCAAAATGCCTAATTGTACCACCATAATTACAGTCACCCTTGAGTTCTCCTCAGACATAAGGGGTTACACAGAGAGAGTCATTAAACAATTACTTGTAAAATCACACTGTGAATTCAAACTTGGCCTTCATCAGCCCAGCCTAGCAATTATGACTTTTAAAATAAATATAAAAACCTTATTTAGTCTCCAGGCAATTGTAAGTATCAGCTAAAATAAACATTCAGAAAATACGAAAAGTATTTGTCTTCCAAGCAGCAGACATTTATGTTTTGCTCTAGTCCAATTAAAGCAAAGTTTTAATGATGCTAAATGTAATCATTCAGTGGGCTGGGACCACAATGCAATGGAGGAACAATTACAAACTGCTTTGTTGTTAAAAACCCATGTTCTAACATACCTGGAGAATAGACTTAGTGCTTGAACTACAGAAATCTAGACTTTCCTTCCTCCCCCATCAAGAGAAGGTAATAATTCAAAGTTAAGAAACACTGGTATGGGATGAGGTCAGGTATTTAGAAAGCCTCATATAGGGTGGAGAAAAAGTAGGCCAGAATATTAAAGAACATCCTGCAAGCCCTTTACCTATAGCAGCCATCCTCTGGGACAGGTTTGACAGATGCGGGAGATGCTTTTGTACATGTTAGTTTGAGATTTTTCCAAAAGATCTTTTCTTTCAGCATCTTCTCTAAAATCTAAGACTAACAATTTGTTCAATAACTTATCTAACTCATATTATGTGCCAGATACACAGGTTAACACTTAACAGCTAATTCAAACATATATTTTAAAATTTCCTCTGTTTTCCTTAGGTTTTAGTGCTAGAAGAGGCATACTACACAAATCTAGACAAGAGCTAGACTACACAAAGATTGTTACCTGGGGAAAACCAACCAGCCTCCAGTCTCGAGTTTTCTCATCTGAAGAGAGGCCATCTGGTTCCACATTAGCAGGTTTCAAACTATAGGATGCATCAAAATCACCTGGAGGACTTGTTGAAACAGAGATTGCTAAACTCAATCCCCAAGTTTCTGAGTAGGTCTGGGATAGGGCTCGGGAATTTGCTTTTTTTTTTTTTTTTTTTTTTTTTTTTTAAGAGAGTGGGGGAGTGGGGTGGGAAGAGAGACAATCTTAATCAGGCTTCATGCCCAATGTGGAGCCCAATGCAGGGCTCCATCTCGCAACCCTGAGATCATGACCTGAGCCAAAACCAAGAATCAGACGATTAACTAAGACTCAGTTAATTAACTCACTCAGGCACACCTGGGAATTTGCATTTCTAGTAAGTTGCCAGGTGATGCTGATGCTGCTGGTCCAGGTGCCATATTTGTCTAGAGTATAAAGATTATTACCTAGAAGTTTTCTCTTGCCAGGTTGCTCCTTTCCAAGTCCAAGAGCAGGATTTTTTGCAGAATGTTTTTGTTTGTTTGTTTATCTGTGGCTGTTGGTGTTTCTGGGTTGCCAGTATCTTCAGCTAAAAGTCTATATGTGAAACTAAAAGAAAGCCCAGGGAACTCATCACTATGTCATTCCTTGGGTCCTGAGATCCCTAGCCAGTCTTTATGCTTCCACCCTTTAGAGTCTTATGTTTGCTTTATATAAAATGTTTAGGACATTCTACTTACTATGAGAAACAGAAAGGTGGGATAGTGCTTCTCCACCCTCCCAGAATCAAAAGTCTCTGGACCTCATTTTGAGAACCACTACATTAGATACCTGTCACATCCTTTCCAACTCTATACTCTATGTAAAAAAGGGTCTCCATGAATTCATAAGACACATGACAGGGTAGACACTGAGCATCATAGAGAAGGGATAGGGTTAGCTCTCTGGGCTTCTCTGTATCTATTTTTCTAATTACAAGTCAATTAGCACTACCAGGTGTGAGGTCTAAGGCTCCTCCACTAACTCCCAATTGCCAAGGTTGACCCGCACAATCTGTCCACACCATACCTCCACACAAGTATTCTGGGTTCTACTGTTTGCTAACCTAGGACCCATTCTCTGGGCCCTCTCTCTGTGCCAGAACTAGTCTGTCAAACCTCTCTGTGTGTGACACTGGTGAGGCTCCAGATCACGTTTTTATAAGAACTTTATTTTTCTTTAACTTAGAGGATGGACTGGTAGTGATTTCAGTTGCTTCAAATCATCCTTCAAAGCTGGCCTCCCTTCTTTCCTGGTCTCCAACAATTGCTTCCCCACAGATCTTCTTCTGTACACTCTTGCCCCATTCTAACTTTCAATATGGAAGTCTGAGTGATCCTGTCAGAAAGAGAGGCTCATGGCTCATTTAGGTTTCAATCACTTTAAAACAAAAAGTACCTGCTATGTCTGATGTGGCTCTGCATGACCTGGGAGACACTTATCTCCTCTGCTCCCTGTACTCAGTGACAATGGCCTGCCTGGATTTCCTCAGCTATCTTCTTTAGTTCCAGGCACCTTCCTGCCATAGGGCCTTAGCTCTTGCTGTGCATTCTCCCTGAAATGCTCTCCCTATTCAGTCCGTTAATTCACCCTCCTTCACATGCCAAATCAATGCTTTCCCTGATCACTAAGACCTCATCACACCCAGCTGTTACTCATTTATAGCACTGTTTCCTTTCCTTCATGGCACCTATTGGCAAATAATCACAAAATCTCTTCTACTTTATTTTTCTTGCACCATTATATCACCAGGACCTACCACAATGCTTGGTATATGAGATGTGTTTAATCAATCTCTCTTAATTGGAATGTATTAGAAGAGGAGAAACCACCAAATAAACCAATTAGTCATGTGCTGCAAAAAAGAAAAAACTCACATTTGTTTCATTTCAATCAACAGTGCCTAGCACAATGGCTTTTCAAACATGTTGAAAGAGAAAATTTTCACATTTTATTTCATATGTTAAAGAACTAACATAGCGCTCAATACTCAACATAGCAGATTTTGCCATCCATAAGGGTGCTGTCTGGAGACTTTGGCTAATCCCTCAATACATGAACAACCCCCTCACATATTATTTACTCCACAAAAGTTTTGTTCAACAATGACAGACAAGCCTTTAACTCCTGATGCTTCAGTAAGATGACTGTGCCACCTCTCGACTTTGGATCACATTTGCAAAGAGACTCAGTCATGAGTTTCCTGAGCACGATCCCAACCACTGAGATAACTGCTGGATAGCCACACTGAAGTTTTCTCTCTTACCTACTAAGCCATTCTAGACCTAACCAAAACCTTCCTTGAAATGTATGTCACTTTTCTTATTCCATAGAGTGCATATGGTAAACTTGTTCTGGTTGGTCAGAATAAGAGCTAGAAATCATTAGGACAAATTAAATGCAGAACATTGAATTCAACTAAGAAACATCACTTTCTTTGACCTTGTCTAGGGTCACAGACACCGTATGATGTCTGTAGATCTCACAGGTGAAGAATCTTGATAAAGTACAAACCGCAGACTAAACTGTAATGCTGATTTATATGTAAGATCCCAGTTCATTTACTTAAGTGTAATTGGAACAAACTGTATAACATTGGTTAGCATGTATTTACAGCTACTTCTAAAAGGAATCGTATTTTGAGGTATTACATTCATAAAAGCAAGCTAAAAATTATCAAATATTCATAGAACAAAAAAAATTATGTAATACAAAACACTTGAAATATGACTTCTACTGTGAGAGTGGTTATTCAAAGCTTCACTTCAGTGAGCAAACATGGCTTGGACTAGAAAATTCAGTCAAAAAGCAGTCTGTAATGCCCAGTCATAAATGGTCATATACCCAAAGGAGTTCATATGTGCCCACTATAAGAATTTAATACAGTAGTAGCTGTAGTGTTTTATAAACAACAAACATCAATTGAAAAGTGTGAACCAGCAAAACATAGGTACCAATAAGGGAAAGAACATGGTAAGTCCAGAAAATGTGAATTGAGCTATGCAAAAAAAGGATTAAAGATGCTCAAAAAAGTTACTTGGAACCAAGGTAAAATTAGAAGGTAGAGGAAAAACAGTAAAGTACCCTCCAGACTGAGAAGGTACTTTGAGACCAAAAAAACAAAGCGAATTACTCCATACCATGTACAGTTTTATGCAGGGTAACTTACCAACAGGGGGGTAATTGGGCAGACAACAATCCAGGAGCTATTCTCTCCCAGACCATAATCCACAGCTTTTATAGGATGAGAGGCATCGCGGTGAAGTCAAAGGGTTGTGACCTAAAGTGTGCCATCTGTGTGCCAGAGGGAAGATCATAACAAGCCTTCTCGCATTCTGGTCAGAGTGTACATTAACCTCCCAGGAGCCTGGAACACATAGCCCCGAGGTAGGTCACCACACAAACATGAACAAGATGGGATTCCAAAGATGCAGTCAGAGTTGTTAGCACTCCTACCGCAAGTACTTCAAGTGCCTATTCTGATATGCTGTTGGGGACTTCCTAATGAGTTAGGCTTACAAGGACTGTGAGGCAAGATCTAAACTTAGCAGAAAAGAACAAATCACTAATTTTTAATACCTGCATGGGCTTGAGAGCAAAGGATGGTGGGAGAAATACCATTTTTTGTTGACCCGGGGGTCACTCTGGTTTTAGAGCTACTTCGAACTTCTCCTGGTCTTCACCAGTACAAGTAGTTGACTTTATTAGAGTCAATATTTTTCACAGAAAACTAAAGTGTTTGTTTCACTTTAGCAGAATTTCTACCTGAGGGGTCATGCATAGAGGATGGCCAAATCTCACTGGGATGCAGTGAGGTTTACCACCTGGCTAAGTGGTTTGCTGCTGCACAACAGCCTCACACATGGTCAGTTTCAGTTCTTGCCTCAGCATTGCCCAAATCACTACATGGGCATTTAGGGTCACTCACTGTTAGTTAAAAGTGTGATAGTTAAATGTGTAAATAAGGTTCAGTACTTGATTTGTGTACATGATTAGTAGTTTTGGACATAGTCCTTAATACAAGTTGACAATTTCTGCTGGAAAAGTAGATACAGTTGGATAAATACACATGTAAATAATGCTAACTTTGCAAATGTGAAGAAAGGAGCCCTTTTTAGAACTGAGCCTTGAAGGATTAATAGAATTTTGAAGGCAGGTTTTTAGTAAAAAAGAAAGTATTTCAGGCTAATCTTCCCTGGAGAAAATGTTTTTAACTCTAGTCCTGCTGCTTCTTCCAAAGATCCCATGGCTACCTCACCAATACTACTAAAATCTTGGTTTATATTAACTCTCCACAATTCTGCCTCTTGGCTGTTTTAGTGGGTGTTATCCTAGGACATACCCAACAGTGGAAAAGAACTCCACATAGCTGAAAAGCACTGCTGTGGTCTACAAGTCTCTAATTTTTCTGGACTGCCACAAGCAGAAGCCATGAACAGGATATATAATATTTTTTGTCTCTCAATGTTCTGAGGTTGATGAAAAGGAATAGCAGAAACTCAATAGATTGATGACAGGACAGACATCCCTTTATCCCTTTGCTTTTTTTTTTTTTTTTTTTTTTTGGGGGGGGGGTTGGGTCAGGACACAAATGCTTTTGTGCCACATAGAAAGTTTTGAATGATCTGAACTCAGCAGCTAGTAAGAAAGGCTCCCTGACCAGAGACACTTACCCAGAGCAGCTCTTCCATGGATGACAAAAGGTCTCAAACCTGCATGTATGCATCTACTGTATGTTGACGCAAATCCAGTGCTTGTGACCAAGAAGAATGTAAGATGGTAAATTGCTTTAGTATGCTTCTCTGACCATAATTTGTAACTTAATTTATCACTGAAAATCATATCTATAAAACATTTTCAATAGAAAGTATAAAATTCAGTGCAGCTTTTTGTGTTTTGCATTT
This sequence comes from Canis aureus, assembly GCF_053574225.1. Lineage (NCBI taxonomy): Eukaryota > Metazoa > Chordata > Mammalia > Carnivora > Canidae > Canis > Canis aureus. The sequence goes on along the minus strand of NC_135642.1, from coordinate 17,009,982 downwards.
ATTTCTATTAGAAATTTGGCAAAGTGCATACCTCGGCACTAAATATTCCTAAGTCAGAATCCATGGAAGCAGGGTCTGAGAGGGAGTACTTGTTCAAATGATTTGTGGGAAGAGTACTTTCAAGAATAGGGGCATGAGGGAAGCAAGATAGGGCAGGGGGAGGAAAGGGAAGCAAAAGTCCACTCTCAGCTGGAGACGAGCTTGAGTCTCATCCCTGGGGAAGCTCTGGCGTATGAATTGCACCACGGAGTTAGTTCACTTTGCCAAAAGAGAGACAACCTTTGTACATACTTGCGGCAGTCATCAGCCAAAGTCAGGTCTCAAGAGGGAACATCTGTCATGTTTGTCAACACTCACAGTAACTGGGAGATCTGGGTGGGGCACCATCAACACCCACTGAAGCCATTTTTATTGGTAACTGGTCATCTATGCTATGACAGTTTCACTAATCAGTTGATTTTTCCTACTTCACTTACCTTTTCTCTAGTCCAGAAGTGTCAGCAATCTTTAAATATTTTAGGTTTTTCAGGCCACATATCATCTCTGTCACAACCACTTAATGTTGCTGTTTTAGCACAACAGTAGCCACAGACAATCTGTAAATGAAAGAGCTTGGCCAGGTGCCAGTAAAAGTTTATTTACAGAAATAGGCAGCTGGTCAGATGTGACACGCAGGCTGCTGACTGTTGCTCTAAGTCCATCTCTCTCTACGTCCTGACCTGTTTTCTTCACTACTACTCATCATTGATCTCCTTCACGTGTAATCACATGTCATTGCACCTATTAATTCCCCATTGCTCTCCTTCCTATTCTCCCCCTCTTCTGACATGCCTCCCAGCTAACTTCCTTTCCCGACTAGTCCTCTTCTTCTCCTCTTACTTGACCTTTGAAATACAGCATCATTTGAAGTACTTCACACAGTTGCTTGATAATATTCCCATTGTTCCTTCTCTTAAGACCTTTTCCTTGTTTTACTATCACATTTATCTTCTATTTCTTCTTCATCAGTATATCTGTTTATCCCAAAATTGAGTTCTCTTAGCCTGGTCTTCTAGAACACAGCAGCAACATTGTAGGCATCAACCAGGAACAAATTCTGTACTTATTCCAAATACCTACAAAAGTCCTGGTTTTCTGTTTGCTTTTCTTCCTTTTAGATATTTCTATAATTCTATTAACACTGGTTCAAGTTTTATATGCTGTATTTGGAACGCGAAAAAAATACTGATTTCCAACCAGTCTGGTAGCCCAATCTTACCTTACACCCTTCTCAAGGAGTATCTAAGGACATCGTGAAATCAATACTCAGAAAAGCAATCAGATATAGAATGTGGAGTTTTCTGTGGAGCAGAGATAAACTTGTTTTCCATGTAGAGAGTTCTTTTTCCTCCCTCTTTAAGACTAGTTTTATTCTCTAAGAACCCACTTCTTCATGTGGTGTTTCTGAAAATAATGGACAGGAGGGATTCTTCTTGGGTGGGGATCTCAGAAGCAAGAAAGTATGGAAATGCGGCAAAAACCTCTACATTAGTAGCCTTCACATTTCACTCTTAGTTATGACAAATTCATGAAGGTAAGATATTGCTTAAGAGTGTGGGCTAAAGCTCTGGCTACATTGGAATGAACCCAAGGTATGTATCCCTGGCGACTAATGGAAGTGGCAGCAATCATGGTAGGCAGCTGAGCAAAGATTTGAGGATTCAGGATACCAGTTAAATCTTTTCCCAGAGGGACACTTGGGTTGCTCAGTGGTTGAGCATCTGTCTTTGGCTCAGGTTGTGATCCCAGGGTCCTGGGATTGAGTCCCGAATCGGGTTCCCTGCAGGGAGTCTGCTTCTCCCTCTATGTCTCTGCCTCTGTGTGTGTGTGTGTGTGTGTGTGTGTGTGTGTGTGTGTGTGTCTTTCATGAATAAATAAATAAAATCTTTAAAAGAATATCTTTCCCAGAATCATACCTGATGGAAGTGACTAGATGCAGAACAGTACAGGATATGGGAGATAGGCTTACTCAGAAAGATCAGACTGCAGGGGCACCTGGGTGCCTTAGTCGGTTAAACATTGGACCCTTGATTTTGGCTCAGGTCTTGACCTCAGGGTCATGAAATCAAGCCTTGCATCAGCTCCATGCTGAATGTGGAGCCTACCTAGATTCTCTCTCCCTCTGGTCCCTCACCACCACCACTGCCATTAGCTCACTCTCACTCTTGCTCAGAAAGAAAAAAAAGAGAAAGAAAGAAGAAAGAAAAAGAAAGAAAGAAAGAAAGAAAGAAAGAAAGAAAGAAAGAAAGAAAGAAAGATCAAACTGCAAAAGAAACTTAACTTCTCATGGGAAAAGCCCCAGATGGAAAGAAAAAAATCTCTGGTATTGAGAGATATTCTCCATCACTGGTTCTAAAAGTCATCTCAGGGGGATAAGGATTCATCTTAAGGGCTAAGGCAGGTTCACTCCTAAAGTACAAATTATAACCACAATTATTTATCTAATCTCACCTGAAGCAACAAGATCTTGTTTCAGACACTGATAGGAATTCATTTCTGGATTGGGGCAGGCTCAGGTTAGTTGGGGAAGTGCACTTTGGATCTGACAGTATGAAGAATTAGTAGGAGGCAGTGAACTCACTATCTATTTTTGTTTTCCTTCTTTCTCCTACTTTCAGTGAGGACTGGAGACTAGCATTTCTGGGAATGCAAAGCCATGAATTTTACTTCTACAGTCTCCTATTATCTGCGAGGAGTTGCTTGCCTGTCAGAAAGTGGGAGTATCTTAATTTGGATTCTCCCAGAAACAGAATCTGAGACAAAGAATTGAGTATAAGTTGTTTATTTCAGAGATGATCCAAGAAACACTTGGAGGGAAGTGGGAAATGAGGCAGGAAAGGGAGGGTATCAAGCCAGCTAATCACTGTGGGCCACTAGAGGCTCACCCTGCTGGGAAACTAGGAATCATGGTTGAACAGGCAATCCAGAGATATCCCACCCAAGTTATTGATTAAGGGCTGCTTATGGGGCATCAATTCTGTGGCACTTAGGTACAAGCAGTAAGTTCCAGCTACCTTAGTAGCTCCAGCAAATCTGTGCAAATCCTGGCAGTTGGAAGTAAGATAGGGAATATACCACAAACATTAGGCTCAAAGAGACATGGTTGGGGGACCAACAGCATCTTTTACAAGGTATGATCCTGAATTCATTTGACTGTGGACTCTTCAGAAAAGTAGCAAAACTCCAATGTCCAAAAAAAAAAAAAAAGGATATAAGGCATTCTTGGTTCCTCCTTTTTTTTTTTTTTTTAAATTAAAATGTATGATCTGTACACAAAATGGAAAAAGGAGCCTTACAAACTACCTGGATGAAAAATCTTACCATCCCAAACTTAAGAGATTTTACTAAAAGAAAGGAATGTTTCAGAGTTGTGCCTACCTTCCTCTCCCCTTTCTTCTCCCCACCAAACATGACAAATTACAGTGTAAAAATGCTTTGTCAGAACTATTACATTTGAGTTTTAAATGGAGAGGGTGGGAGGGATCCCTGGGCTTTGACCCCGGATCTTAATCATTACAGCCCCATGAAGGCTGGTGCTTCTCACCAGGGTAGAAAAGGCGGTGGTGGGGGGTGGGGTGGGGGGGTGGGGGGTGTTCATCCCATCTTCAGTCCTAAGTGCCTGTCCCCTCCTCCTCCACATTATAACTAGGGAATAGTTTGACAAGTAGGGAAGAAAAGAGAAGAATAAGCAACAGCCACATCCGTTGGCTGTTGGTCTCGCCCCAGGCAGGGGACAGGCTGGCCATCCTGTGCAGTGGTGTGGCTGTGCCATCGGGATGGGAAGATGGAGGCCAGAGCAAGTACCTCGGTGGGGAAGCTCCCATCTTGCCGTCTGCAGGGTCCAGCTTGCCTCCTCCACAGGGGGCCAGTGGGTGGGGACCAAGCGCCAACAGAGTGGCCCTCTAACTGGGAGGGCCACGCCCCAGCTAGCGCCTCTGGGAAGGGGTTTTTAACATTGGTACATGTGCTGTGGTTCCTGAGGTGCCTTCCACTGCCCCCTGCTCAGTAACAGGGCCTTGGTAATTGGGTTGTCACTGGACAAAAGTGCTTGAGATTTAAGTTACTATCTTGGCTTTGCCCAACCTCAGTGACTTGTAAGACTGACCGTGAAATAAACTGTGTTAATCCTGAAAAATAAATAAATAAATAAATAAATAAATAAATAAATAAACACAAGTAGGCTAGACAATAGGTACCAATTAGTCTTGTCCTATGGAGAAACTAAAAGTCTCTCTCTCCTTCTCTCTCTCCCTCTCTCCCCCTCTCTCTCATCTTTTCTTGGTTTATATTATCTCCAAAATATGCTTCATCTTTGTGGTGGTCTCTTACTGAAAATAGCAACTTGTGGTTAGATTCTAAGATATGTGTTTGGTACTGGAAAAACTGGATTGCTTGGGGAATACATGTGCATATAAGGCAATTTGTACTTAGAATGTAAATATTTAGTTCAGTAGATCTGGGTCTAGACAGTTCCTTGGAACTTTGGAAATATGGAAGATTTGAGACTGGGGTAATTTCTGGAGGTGCCAAAGGAACAGTGCCATTTCCTATGGGAAATACTCTGGGTTGCAGCTGGAAAAGAGATCTAGACACCAGAAAGATAGCTGAGACTGAACCAAACAAGAATATAGTGACAGGCAAAGTATATATGTATATATATATATATATATATATATATATATATATATATTCACACACACTCATATGTAACATAATACCTGTACAATTATATATATATACTTGTATGTAATATATTACTTGTATAAATATACATGTTATTAGACCTCTAATCCTTCTAAGAACAAGAGATTGACTTTTAAAAGCAAGATAATTTTTAGAATTATATCAAATAAGGTTGTCTAGTAGAATAATAGGAACTGGAGTTATCCTCCCAACTTAAATAACTAAAAACCTGGACAAAATATATGAAACCACATTTTTTAGATATTAAGTGACAAAATAGCAGTACAAAAGTCCCTGAGAGATGGGAAACAAATGAGAAGATATCTACAACTTTACTGGTTTATGATTTAGAAGCAATTTTCAGGCCTTTGTGCAGAGGAAAAAGCCAAATAGCCCAGCACTTCTTGAATTGAGAAGATGGGCTAGAGTACAGGAGGCCAAGACAGCTAGAATTTGTGGGGCAGAAAACCAAAAAGGAAAGGCAATAAAAAGGAGAGCTTTAGATTTCTACAGCGGGATCCTCTAGAGTCTTTGGTTAAGTATAGAAGTGCATGTGTAACAGGGAAATAATCAAAAGAAAAAAGTAGGAAGAAAAATTCCTGAAAAGCCCACTCAAAATAGGAATAGATTTTTATCCTACTGACCAGAGTATAAAAATATCACAACACCAGGTGCATCGTGTAAGAGACTATAACTGTCATAATGGAGTTAAATTGATGCTAGAGTAAAGGATCATCTGGATCCACTCTAACAATTCTTGAAAGCCAAATTCAAAGATTCAACTGATTCAAGGTAATTTTACTGCATATTTGAATAAAATGCAGCATTATTTAATAAAAACAAAACCCAGCAGCCAAAACTAAAAACAATGTAAAATTAAAATGTTGGGCATGCAATAACAAATTATAAAGTATACAAAGCAGCAGAAAATTTTGACCTATAACTAGCCAATGCAAAAAGTAAAATAAAAAAAATTGATCACAAAATGGCTGAGGCAATCAGCTAGCACACAAACCATAAAAAAGGCTATAATATGTTCTACATGATCAAAAAGCTAGAGAAAAATATAGGCATTATGGAGAAAGAAGTGAAAGATAATTTTAAAAGACACAAATGGTTTTAAAAGTAACAATATAAAAATATGTACAATAGGGGCACTTGGGTGGCTCAGTTAAGCTTCGAACACTTGATTTTGGCTAAAATAAGGATCTCAGGGTTGTGAGGTCAAGCCCCATATCAGGCTGTGTGCTGAATGTGGAACCTACTTAAGATTCTCTCTTTCCCTCTCTCTCTACCCCTCCTTCCTTGCTTGCTCTCTGTCTCTCTTTCTCCCTCTCTAAATATATGTGTGTGTGTGTGCGTGTGTACAATAAAAACACTAATCAAAAGCAAGAAGGAAAAGCTATACTAAGGCAAGTAGACTTTAGTTTGAGAAATACTGCCACAAATAAAGAGAGATATTTTATAATGGCAAAGGGGTTGGTTCATCAAAAGTATATGCATTATTTTCCTGGGCCTACCATAACAAAGTACCACAGACTAGATGGCTTAAGCAACAGAAATTTATTTTCTTATAATCTGGGAGGCTAGGAGTATAACATCTAAGTGTCAGTATGCTTGGTTTCTTCCGAGACCTTTCTCCTTGCCTTGTAGATGGCCATCTTCTCCCTGGGTCTTCACACTCTCTGAGTGTGTCTATATCCTAATATTCTATTCTTATAAGGAAACCAATCATATTAGATTAGAGTCCATATAATGAAATCATTTTAATTTAGTTACCTCTTTAAAAAACCTATAGTCACATTCTGAGGTACTGAAGAGTAGGAGGACTTCCACATATGAATTTTGGAGGGATACAAATCAGTTCACAACAATACATAACAACCCTAAATGTATATGTACCCAATAACAGAACTTCAAAATAGACAAAGCAAAAACTATAAGAACTGAAAATAGACAAATCTGCAATTAAAGTTAGCTAATTCAACATATCTTTCTCAGTAATTAACAGAACAAGCAGAGAGAAACGTCAATGAGGATACAGAATGCTTGAACATCATTATCAACTAAACCAAACTGACATTTATTTCACAGCTCATCAACTGCAAAACACACATCTTTTTCAACTGCATATGGGATGTGCACTGAAAGAGACCATGTCCTAGACCGTGACACTAGCTTCAACAACTTTAAGAGAAGTTAAATGACACAAAACATGTTTTATAACCAGAAAAAGAATTAAACTAGAAATAATAGCAGAAAGATAACTAAAAAATCTCTAATATTTTCAGGTTAACTGACACACTTTTAAATAACTGCATGAGTTGAGAAGAAATCACAAGGGACATTTAAAAATATTTTTGAACTGAATGAAAATGAAACACGGCATCTCAAAATTTGTGGGATGGAGCTTATAAGAACATTTATAGCAATAAGTGTATTTAGAAAAGAAACAAAGTCTCACAGTAAGTTATGTATATCTCCACTTAAATAAACTAGAAAATATGAGTAAATTTAACCCAAATAATAAGAAGAAAGTAAATAATAAGGATAAAAGCAGAATTCAATAAAACAGAAAACAAGAAAACAATGGAGATAGTCAATTAATTTAAAAAATGTTTTTAATTGATGAACCTCTAGCTAGTCATGCTAATTAAGAAAATAGGAGAAATGACAGAAATTACCAATATCAGCAATTAAAGAGGGGTCGTCACTAGAGACCCTATAGTTATTTAAAAGATAATGCAGGAATATTATACACATTTATGCCAATACATTTGACAAATTAAATGCACATTTGTGACAAGACTCTTAAGATGCCAAGGCTCACTCACCAAGAAATAAATAACCTAGGTAGTCCTGTATCTTTTAAGTAAATTGAATTCTTAGATAAAAATCATCTCAAAAGTAAAACTTCATTCATCAGCGGTGAGTTCTACCAAATATTTAAAGAAGAAATAATACTAATCCTTCCCAGACTTCCTTAGGAAATAAAGGAAAAATACTTCTCAAATATTTTTTAATGAGGCTAGCATTTCCCTGACAGAAAACCAGATAAAAATATCATAAGAAATAAAAATGAAAATTACACACATAGATGCAAATATTCTTAACAAAATATTGGCAAATTAAATCCAGTAATAGATAAAAAGAACAAAGCATTTTTACCAAGTAGAGTTCATCCTGAAAATGCAAGATTGGTTCCTCAAATCAATCAATATAATTTGCTATTTATGGGCTAAAAAGAGCCATATGATCACCTTAATAGTTGCATTAAAAGCACTTGAAATTTTAAAAATTCAGCATCTACTTATGATAAAAAGCTCTCAGAAAACTAGGAATAGAAATATCCTGATAAATAACATATATGATAAGCATATAACTAATATCCTACTGATGGTAAAAGACTGAATGCTTCCTCCTGAGATCAGGAGAGAGGCAGAGATGTTCGCTTGTCACCAATTCTATTCAATGTGGTGATAGATATCCTGGCCAAGGCATTAAGGCAAAAAGAAGGGGGGGGGGATTTTTTTTAAAGATATACAGATTGAAAAGAAGTAAAACTCTTCATTTGCAAGTGACATGATCTATGGAGAATATCCTAAGGAATACAAAAAAGCTACTAAAACTACTGAGTATGGTGAGGTTGTGGGATACAAGATCAATATGCAAAATCATATTTCTATATAATAGAAATCAACAATTGGAAGTTGAAATACCATCAGAAAGTGTGAAACAGAGATAAACTTGACAAAAGTCATTGAACTTGTACAGCAAAAACTATAAAATATTGCTTAGAGAAATTAGAGAAAATTTAAATAAGTGGAGTGAAATTTCTAATCCTCATAAACTGGAAGACTCAATAATGTTAAAATATTGATTCTCCCCCAAACTGACCTATAAATTCAACACAATCACAGAAAAATACCACATGTATTTTTATATTTCTTTAAAAGATGCTTCTAAAATTTATATGGAAATACAAAAGACCTAGAATAGCCATAATCATTTTGAAAAAGAAAAAAGAAAGTTAGAACTTTCCTGTTTTCAAGGTACATTGTAAGGCTAGAGCAATAAGAGACTGGAGCATTTATATAAAGAGATATACCCCATTACAGAGAGCAGGAGCTTGGGAAGATGGCAGAGTAGAAAGACCTTGAGCTCACCCCATCCCACATTTTCAACTAAATATCATCCACATCCAAATCAACAAACCGGAGAGTACAATCCAAACACTGGCAGAAAAAAAAACTCTGCAACTAAATATAGAGAAAAAGCTGCATCTGAAAGGTTAGGAAGGTCAGAAAAGCAGACAGAGGCTGCCTGCAGGAGGGAAGGAAAGACACACAAAGAGGACAGAGAAAGGGATCCTCACACCAGGGAGCTCATACTAGGAAGACTAATCCCCATAATGTTTGGCTTTAAAAATATTCAGAGGGGCTGAATTTCATGAGTTTTTAAAACCAGTGGGACTTGGAGCTTGGAACTTTAAAAGTCAGCTATCTCAGCACGGGTGAGCTGGGAAGGCAAGTCATAGCTGGGTCACAGCCCTTACAGAGACAGCAGCCTGTGCAGAGAGGCAACATAAAAACAGCAGTCTACACAGCATAGGGGACAAGTAGGAGGCAGATCTGTTTACGCTAATTTGAGTGTGTTGGGGTACTTCTCTGAAAATTAGGGAGCTGACAGGTGCCATTTTCCTTGCCCACCCCCAGCATAAATACAGAGCCATGTGTGGCAGATGAAGTACACAGACACTGGTAGCTTGGCCCAGGGCTCAGGTTTTGTTTTCGTTAAGGTTGTTCAGATGCCATTCCCTGCTGCTGAGAGACTAGCTGCCACTGTGCACCACACCCAGCCACAACGCAGTACCAACCACTTGCTCCCACCCACCATTGTGCGCTGCACCCAGTTTCTGGGTGCATAGCTACTACCAAATGGCACCTCATCTGCTACACCATATACAGCCACATGCTCTCAACCACCATCATGTGCCCAGCCCACCATCACTGTAGGCCACCCCCAGCTTTCTGCCCCCAGCACACAGCCCACAGTTGCCACAGCACATCAGAAAAGCAGCATAGGCCCAGAGCAAATTTTGTTAACACTCCTGCCCCACTCCCAAGTTCCCCAGCAGGCACACTGCCTCAGAGCTGGCCAGTCTGGATCCCATTAACACCATAGACAGCAACACCAGACAGACAGTACAGATGACTGCACTGAAAGGACAAGTGACTCAGAGACATAACAATGGGGTGTAAACAACACACATAGGATATTCTCCTATAGTGCAAGGGTCTGGTGAACAGGGGAGTCTATACTGTAGATCACTCCAGAACCTCTTCTTCATAGTCACTACTTTCAAGAGAAGACACAGCTGACTTTGTTAACACAGAGTAGCAGATGCAAAGAGGCAGACAAAATGAGGAGACAGAGAAATTTAACCCAATTGAAAGTACAGGAAAAGGCCACAACCAGAGATCTAAGCAAGAGAGATCTAAGTGACATGCCTGATAGAGTATTTAAAACAATGATCATAAGGATACTCACCAGACGAGAAAAGAATGGAAGACATGAGTGAGACTCTTAACACAGAGGGGAAAAAATAACATGGTAAAGATAAAGGGCTCAATAAATGAAATGAGAAACACTCTTAATAGAATAAACAGCAGGATGTAAGAAGCAGAGGAATGGATTATGACCTAGGACAGAGTAATGAAAAGTAGTCAAGCTGAACAAAAGAGAGAAAAAAGAATTTTAAAAAAATGAGAATAGACTTAGGAAACTCAGAGACTCCATCAAATGTGATAACATTTATATTATAGGAGTCTTGGAAGAAGAAGAGAGAGAAAAGGGAGCAGAAAACTTAATTGAATAAATAATAGCTGAAAACTTCCTTAATTTAGGGCCCAAGGAAACAGATATCCAGATCCAAGAGGCACTGAAAACTCCCATCAAAATCCACAAAAGCAGACCCACTCCAAGACATATTGTATTTAAATTAGCAAAATATACTGATAAAAAATTTGCAAGCAGCAACATGAGTCAATAACTTACAACAGAAAACCCATAGGGATGGTGGGAGATTGTTCAACAGAAACTTTGCAAGCCAAAAGGGAGCCATGATCTATTCAAAATGCTGACTGAGGGACACCTGGGTGGCTCAGTGGTTGAGCATCTGCCTTTGGCTCAGGGTGTGGCCCTGAAGTACTGGGATCGAGTCCCATGTCAAGCTCCCCTTGAGGATCCTGCTTCTCCCTCTGCCTATGTCTCTCATCAATAAATAAATAAAATCTTTAAAAAACAAAAGCAAAAGCAAAATGCTGACTGGGAAAAATCTGTAGTTGAAAATGCTATATTCAGCAAGGCCCCTATTCAGAATTGAAAGAGAGATAAAGAGATTCCCAAACAGACAAAAACTAAAGGAGTTAATTGCCACTAAACTAGTCCTGCAAGAAAAATTACAGGGAATTCTTTGAGTGGAAAGGAAAGACCAAAAAACACAATATGAAAGTAGGAAACATAAGAGCAGTAAAAATGAATACTTCTGTTAAAAAAAATCAGTCAAGGAACTCAAAAAAGAAAACGGATATAAAATATAATAACATATACCTAAAAAGTGGAGAGGAGAGGAAAAAAGAATGTGTTCACACTTAAATGACTATCAACTTAATATGGACTGCTATATGTAGAAGATGTTATATACAAACCTAATGGTAACCAGATATCAAAACCCACTAATAAGTATGCAAAGAATAAAGAGAAAGAAATCTAAATATATCACTAAAGAAAATCAGCAAATCATGAAAGACACAAAGACAAGAAAGGATCAGAGAAAATCTTTAGGAACAACCATAAAACAAGTAATAAAATGGCAATAAATACATATCCATCAATAATTACTTTAAATGCAAATATAATAAATGCTCCAATCAAAAGACATAGGGTGACAGAATAGATTAAGAAAACAAGATCCATCTATATGCCGCCTAGAAGAGACTCATTTTAGACCTAAAGCACATACAGATTGAAAAGTAAGGGGGGGATCCCTGGGTGGCACAGTGGTTTAGTGCCTGCCTTTGGCCCAGGGCGTGATCCCGGAGTCCTGTGATTGAGTCCCACATCAGGCTCCCTGCATGGAGCCTGCTTCTCCCTCTGCCTGTGTCTCTGCCTCTCTCTCTCTCTCTCTCTCTCTGTATCTCTCATGAATAAATAAATAAATCTTTAAAAAAAGAAAAGAAAAGTGAAGGGATAGAGAAACATCTATTATGAAAATGGATGTCAAAAGAAAACCAGAGTAGCAATTCTTATATAAAATAAACTTTAAAACAAAATCTGTAACAAGAGCCAAAATAAGATGTGATATAATAATAAAGGGGATAATCCAACAAGAAGATATAAAAATTATAAATATTGGTGCACCCAACATAGGAGAACCCAAACACATACAACAGTTAATAACAAACATAAAGGAACTAATTGATAATAATACACTAATAGTAGGGGACTTTAACACCCCACTGACATCAATGGAAATATCTAAACCGAAAATCAAGAAGGAAACAATGGCTTTGAATGACACACTGCAACAGATGGATTTAACAGATATATTCAACACATTCCATCCTAAAACAGCAGAATACATACTCTTTTCAAGTATACATGGGACATTCTCTAGAACAGATCCCATATTAGGCCACAAAACAAGAATCAACAAATTTAAGGATATCAAAATCATGCCATGCATCTTTTCTGTCCACAACACTATAAAAGTCAACTTTTAGAAGTCTAGAAGTCAACTACAAGAAAACATCTGGAATGACAAATACCCACCATTTGCTTCAACGTGGATGGAACTGGAGGGTATTATGCTGAGTGAAGTAAGTCAGTCGGAGAAGGACAAACATTATATGTTCTCATTCATTTGGGGAATATAAATAATAGTGAAAGGGAATATAAGGGAAGGGAGAAGAAATGTGTGGGAAATATCAGAAAGGGAGACAGAACGTAAAGACTGCTAACTCTGGGAAACGAACTAGGGGTGGTGGAAGGGGAGGAGGGCGGGGGGTGGGAGTGAATGGGTGACGGGCACTGGGGGTTATTCTGTATGTTAGTAAATTGAACACCAATAAAAAATAAATTAAAAAAAAAAAGAAAACATCTGGGAAGACCACAAATTCATGGAAGGTAAATAACATGCTACGAGAAAATGAATTGGTCAACCAGGATATAAATAAGAAATTTAAAAGTACATGGAAACAAATAAAAATGAAAATACAAAGGTCTAAAACCTTTGGTATGCACCAAAAGCAGTTCTAAGGGGAAGTTTATAGCAATACAGGCCTACCTCAAGAAACAAGAAAAATCTCAATTAAACAACCTAAACTGGGACGCCTAGGTGTCTCAGTGGTTGAGCAGCTTCCTTTGGCCAGGTCCATTCCCACCAGTTCTATTCAACATAGTATTGAAAGTCCTAACCAAGCAATGAGATGGCAAAAAGAAATAAAGCACACTCAAATCAGTAGGAAAGAAGAAAAACTTTCACTGCTTGCAGATGACATGATACAGAGAAATTTAACCCAATTAAAAGTATATATATATAAAACCCTAATGACTCCACTAGAAAAGTGCTAGAACTGATAAACAAATTCAGTAAAGTCACAGGATACAAAATCAATGTACAGAGATTGTTGTATTTCTATATACCAATAATGAAGCAGCGAACAGAGAAATGAGAAAACAATCCCATGTACAATTGCACCAAAAATAATAGGAAACCTAGGAATAAACTTAACTAAAGAAGTGAAAGACCTTTAAAACATTGATAAAAGAATGAGGAAACACAAATAAATGGAAAGACATTCCATGCTCATATACTGGAAGAGCAAGTATGGTTAGAATGCCTATATGACCCAATGAAACCCACACATTTAATGCAATTCTTATTAAAAAAAAAAACAGCATTTTTTACAAAACCAGAACAAACAATCCTAAAATTTGTATGGAAATAGAAAAGACCCTGAATAGCTAAAGTAATCTTGAAAAAGAAAAGCAAAGCTGGAGGCATCACAATTCCAGATTTCAAGCTATATTATAAAGCTATTGTCATCAAGACAGTATGGTACCACACAAAAATAGACACATACATCAATGAAACAGCATTGAAAACCCAGAAATAAACCTACAGCCAATTAATTGACCTGCAGAAACAAAGACCTCTTCAACAAAGAGGGAAAGAATATGATGTTGGGAAAACTGGACAGCAACAAGCAAAAGAATGAAACTGGACCACTTTACTACTCCATACACAAAAATAAACTCAAAATGGATTAAAGACCTAAACATGAGGCCTAAAATCATAAAAATCCTAGAAGAGAGCACAGGCTTTGACATCAGCTTTGGCAACTTTTTTCTAGGTAAGTCCCCTGAGACAACAGATAAAAAGCAAAAATAAATAGGGAGACTACATCAAAATTAAAAGCTTCTGCACAGCAAAGGAAACAACCAAAAAAACTAAAAGACAACCTGTGGAATGGAAGATATTTGCAAACGACATATCTGATAAAGGGTTAGTGTCCAAAATATGTAAAGAACTTATAAAATTCAACATCCAAAAAACAAATAATCCAATTTTAAAATGGGCAGAAGACACAGACATTTCTGCAAAGAAAACATCCAGACGACCAACAGATAAATTAAAAGGTGTTCATTATCACTTACCATCAGGTAAATGCAAATCAAAACTACAATGAGATATCACTCACACCTGTAAGAATGGCTAAAATCAACAACACAAGAAACAACAGGTATTGGCAAGGATGTGGAAAAAAAGAAGCACTCCTGCACCATCAGTGGGAATGCAAACTGGTGCAGCCACTGTGAAAAACAGTATGGAGGTTCCCCCAAAAAGTTACGATCCAGCAATTGCACTACTGGGTATTTACCCAAAGAATATAAAAACACTAATTCAAAGGGTACATGCATCGCTGTGTTTATAGCAGCATTGTCTGCAATAGCCATGATATGGAAGCAGCCCAAATATCCAATATCCATCAATTGATGAATAGATATGCATATATATATTCATATATGGATGGAGCTAGATAATATAATGCCAAGTTAAATAAGTCAGTCAGAGAACAACAAATACCACAAGATTTTACGCATGTGGAATTTAAGAAACAAAAGGAGCAAAAGGAAAAGAAAAAGAGAAAGACAAATCAAGGAACAGATTCCTAATTATTAGGAACAAATTGATGGTTACCAGAAGGGAAGTGGGTAGGGGGAGAGGTAAAACAGGTGTTGGGGATCAAGGAGAGCACTTGTGATGACCACCAGGTGATGTATGGAAGTGTTGAATATTATATACCTAAACTAACACTGTATGTTAAACAAAGCAAGCCAAAAACCCACTGTATAGTAACTATTAACTAACTAGAAATAAATAAAAACTTAAAAAAAAGAAATACACCCACAATTTTTTTTTTTTTTTTTTTTTGCCAGTTGATTCTTGACAAAGGTGCCAACGCAACTCAATGTGGGAAGGATAGACTTTTCAATAGTGTTGAAACAATGGGATATTCATATATAAAAAGAAAAAGAAGTTTAACTGTTGCCTTATAGCATCAACAGAAATTAAATATTAGGGATCCCTGGGTGGCGCAGCGGTTTGGCGCCTGCCTTTGGCCCAGGGCGCGATCCTGGAGACCCGGGATCGAATCCCACGTCAGGCTCCCGGTGCATGGAGCCTGCTTCTCCCTCTGCCTGTGTCTCTGCCTCTCTGTCTCTCTGTGACTATCATAAATAAATAAAAAAAATTTAAAAAAAAGAAATTAAATATTAAAATAACATTACCTTATATTAATATTATAATATACACAAAAATATTAACAACCGAGTATGATCACATGAATCATAGACCTAAATGTGAAACCTAAAAGTACAAAATTTCTGTAAGAAACCATAGGAAAAAAACAAGACAAAATCTTTATGTTCTTGGGTTAGCAATGATTTTTTTTGGTAAGACACAAGAAGCACAATCTATAAAAGGAAACATTGGTAAACCTCATAAAAATTAAAATTTTTCAAAAGATACTGTCAATAAAATGAAAAAGGAAGGCTACAGATGGGAGAAAATGTTTGCCAAACATGTATCTAATAAAGGACTTGTATCTAGAACAGAGGTGGGCAAATTACAGCCACCTGTTCTTGTAAGTCAAGTTTTATTACTTGTTTGTCTTCTTTCAAGCTAAAATGTCAGAATCAAGTAATTGCAATCCAGACCTTATAGCCCAAAAGCATAAAATATTTGCTAGCAGGCCCTTTAAGAAAAAGTGTGCCAACACCTAACAATATTTAAAGAATTCTTAGAACAAAACAGAAGATAATCCAGTTTTCAAACAGACAAAAGATTTAATAGATACTCCATCAAAAATATATACGAAAAGAAAATTGAGTTATAGTTAACCAGATGAATAAATTCTAGAGATCTGCAGTACAACGTAGTAACTATAGTTAACAGAACAGTATCCTGCACTTCAAAGTTTAAGAGGGAAGATTTCACGTTAACTGTTCTTGCCAAAACAAAATCAAAAACAAAAGGTAAGCAAGGAAACTCTAGGAGATGTTGGATACACCATTACCTCAATTGTGGTAATGATATCACAGGTGTTTGCATATGTCCACACTCATCAAATTGTACACATTAAATATGTGCGGTTTTGTATATCAATTATACCACAATAAAGCTGTTTAAATATACCAAATATCATTAGTCATTAGAAAAATGCAAATTAAAATCATAATGAAATACCCCTATACATAACTAGAATGGCTACAATGAAGAGGACTGACAAAACCGTGCCAGTGAGAGTATGATACCGCTAGAACTCTCAGTCTATGCTTGTGGCAATATAAAATACTATAGCCATTTTGGAATAGTTTGGCAGTTCCTTATGAAGTTGAACAGACGTCATTTCACCCAACAATCCCATTCCTAAATATTTATATGAGGGAGATAAAGAATATGTCCACACAAATATGTTCATAATAGCTAGAAACTAGAAACAACCCAAACGTCTATTGATAGGTCAACAGATGAACAAATTGCAATGTATCTATCTGATGGAATACAGCAATAAAAAGGAAGAATAAATACAGAGAACAACCTGGATGAGTCTCAAAAGCACTAGGCTAAATGATGGAAGTATGAATTGGTTTTCACTTTCCGGAGTTTAAGTCAAAATGTTTACTATATTTGGACAACATCCTTCATTGTCTGTGATTGGAGTTTGCTGCTATTTCCTACGTTCATTTTATTTTTTTTAAGATTTTGTTGATTTATTCATGAGACACAGAGAGAGAGAGAGAGAGAGAGAGAGAGAGAGAGGCAGAGACACAGGCAGAGGGAGAAGCAGGCTCCAGGCAGGGAGCCTGGTGTGGGGCTCGATCCCTGGACTCCAGGATTATGCCCTGGGCAGAAGGCAGGCGCTCAACCGCTGAGCCACCCAGGGATCCCCTCCTATGTTCATTTTAGATGGATTTTTTTTATTCTACTTTTTAAATTTTATTACTGAAGCATAATTGACGTATGAGTTTTGAGTGCATAACACAGTGATTCAACAATTTTGTACATTACACAAGGCTCATACATTACCATAAGATGTTACCATCTGTCAGCATACATTATTAAAATTATATATATATGGTACTTTTCATCTCTGTGACTTATTTTATAACTGGAAGTTTGTACCTCTTAATCCCTTCACCAATTTTGCCCATCTTCCCTCTTTCCTCCCCTCTGGCAACCACCAGTTTGTTCTCTGTATTTATGAGTCTGTTTTGTTATGTGTTGTTGTTTGGTTGGTTGGTTGGTTTTTAGATTTTACATATAAGTGAAATCATGTAGTATTTATCTTTCTCTGTATGACTTATTTTACTTACCATATTACACTCTAGGTCCATCCATGTTGTTCCAAATGGCGGTATCCTATTTTTTTTTTATGATTGAGTAGTATTTCATTATATATATTATATTATATTTCATTATACATATATTATATATGTATCTATACATATATACATCTATTATATATATGTATACATTTACATATATATATATATATATCTCACATATATACCATTTCTTTATCAATTAATCTGTTGATGGATACTTAGGTTGCTTCCACAACTTGGCTATTGTAAACAAAGCTGCAATAAACGTAAGGGTGCATATATGTTTTCAAATTAGTCTTTCTATTTTCTCTGGGTAAATACCCAGGAGTGGAATTACTGGAAATGGTATTTATATTTTATATTTGTTGAGGAAACTCCATACTGATTTACAAAGTGGTTGCACCAATTTATTCCCATTAACAGTGCATAATAGCTCCCTTTTCTTGCCACACTTGTCTAAGAGAGTACTGCCTATGTTTTCTTTTAGGAGTTTTTAAGCCTCACATTAGGTTTTTAATCTGTTTTGACTTTATTTTTGTATAAAGTTTAAGAAAATCATCCTGTTTCATTCTTTTGCATGAAGCTATCCATATTCCCATCACCATTTATTGAAGAGATTATGTTTACCCTGTTTTATAGTCTTGTCTCCTCTATTATAGATTAATTGACCATATAAGCATGGGTTTATTTCTGGGCTCTCTATTCTATTGATCTACATGTCTGTTTTTGTGCCTGGCCATATTGTTTTGGTTACTATAGCTTTGTAGTATGCCTTGAAATCTGGGATTGTGATACCTCCAGCTTTGTTCCCTTTCAAGATTGCTTTAGCTATTCAGGGTTACATACAAAATTTAGAATCATTTGTTCCAGGTCTGTGAAAAATGCGATTGATGTTTGATAGATATTACATTGAAACTGTAGTTTTAAAAATATTAATTTTTCTAACCCATAAAGTATGGTGTTTCTTTTCCATTTGTTTGTGTTGTCTTCAATTTCCTTCATCAATGTCTTACAGTTTTCAGAAAATAGGTCTTTCATGTCCTTGGTTAGGTTTATTCCTAGATATTTTATTCTTTTTGGTGCAATTATACATGAGATTGTTTTCTTAATTTTGCTTTTTACTACTTTGTTATTAGTGTATAGAAGTGCAGTGAATTTTTGTACATTGATTCTGTATTTTGCAACTTTACTGACTTCAATAATTAGTTATAATAGCTTTTTGGTGGACTCTCAAGGTTTTTTATTTTTATTTATTTTTTTTTTTTTTAGGGAGGTTTTTTAAAGATTGTTATTTTTTTATTATTTTTATTTATGATAGTCACAGAGAGAGAGAGAGAGAGAGAGAGAGAGAGAGGCAGAGACATAGGCAGAGGGAGAAGCAGGCTCCATGCACCGGGAGCCCGACGTGGGATTCGATCCGGGGTCTCCAGGACCGTGCCCTGGGCCAAAGGCAGGCGCCAAACCGCTGCGCCACCCAGGGATCCCTCAAGGTTTTTTATAGACAGTATAATATCATCTGCAAATAGTGAAAGTTTTACCTCTTCTTTACCAATTTGGGTGCTTTTTCCTTCTTTTTCTTGTCTGATTGCTATGGCTAGGACTTTCAGGATCCTGTTGAATAAAAATGGTGAGAGTAGAGGACATCTTTGTCTCATTCCTAATCTTAGAGAAAAAAGTTCTCAATTCTTCACCATTGAGTATAACATTAGCTGTGGGTTATATATATGCTTATTATATTGAAATATGTCCTTGAGAGTTTTATCAAGGACATAAAAGGATACTGAATTTTGTCAAATTCTTTTTCTGCATCTATTGAGATTACCATATATGTTGAGGGTTTTTTTTTAAGACTTTATTTATTTGAGAGAAATAGAGAGAGAGGGAGAGAGCACAAGCACGGGGACAGCAGAGGGAGAGGAAGAAGCAGGCTACCTGCTGTGCAGGGAGGCCGACACAAGCTTCGATCCTAGGACTCTGGAATCATGACCTGAACTGAAGACAGAAACTTAACCAACTAAGCCATTCAGATGCCCCATATATTTTTAACTTTTTTTTATTTGGATTCAATTTAGGTAGCATATTATTGTTATTAACTTCAGAGATAGAATTTAGTAATTCATCGGTAACACCTAGTGCTCATTACATCAAGTGCCCTCTTTAATGCCCATCACCCAGTTACCCCAACACCCCACCCATCTCCCCTCCAGCAACCCTCAGTTTGTTTTCTAGAGTTAAGATCTCTTATAGTTTGCCTCTATGTTTTCATCTTATTTTATTTTTATTTTTCCTTCCCTTCCCCATGTTCATCTGTTTTGTTTCTTAAATTCCACATATGAGTGAAATCATATGGTACTTGTCTCTCTCTGACTTATTTCACTTAGAATAATACCCTCTAGTTCCCTCCACATCATTGCAAATAGCAAGATTTCATTCTTTTTTCCACTGCATCCATGTTCATCAGGGATATCGATCTGTAATTCCCCTTTTCGGTGGGGTCATTGTCTGGTTTTGGGATCAAGGTAATACCAGCCTCATAGAATGAATTTGGAAGTTTTCCTTCCATTTCTATTATTTGTTAACAGTTTCAGAAGAATAGATATTAATTCTTCTTTAAATATTTGGTAGAATTCCCCTGGGAAGCCATCTGGCCCTGGACTCTTGTTTGTTGGGAGATATTTGATTACTGATTTAATTTCTTTGCTGGTTATGGATCTGTTCAGATTTTCTATTTATCCCTGTTTCAGTATTAATCCATCATTCTGATAATGTGATGTATCATGTTACTGATTTGTGAATATTGAAACCATTCTTGTGTCCCTGAAGTATATCTCTGCTTGGTCATGGTGGATGACCCTTTTAATGTATTGTTGAATGTGAGATTTGCTTATATTTTGCTGAGGATTTTTGCTTTTATGTTCATCAGGGATATTGGCTTGTAAACTTTTTGTACTATCTGGCTTTGGTATCAGGAAAATGCTGGTCTCACATAATGAATTTAGAAGCTTTCTTTTTTATTCTTTGGAATAGTGTGAGAAGAATATATATTAATTCTTCTTTAAATAGTTGGTATAATTCGCCTGTGAAGTCATTCAGTCCTGAACTTTTGTTTATTGGGAACTTTTTTATTACTGATTCAATTTTGTTACTAGTAATTGGTCTGTTTATGTTTTCTATACCTTCCTAATTCAGTTTTAGAAAATTACATATTTCTAGGAATTTATCTATTTCTTTTACATTGTCGAGTTTGTTGCCATATAATTTTTTGTAGTAGTCTCTTATAACCCTTTGTATTTCTGTAGTGTTAATTGTTACTCTTCTCAATGAGTCTGGGTAAAGGTTTATCAATTTTGTTTATCTTTTCTGTCATTTTATTTTTTTAGTAATAAATTTATTTTTTATTGGTGTTCAATTTGCCAACATACAGAATAACACCCAGTGCTCATCCCATCAAGTGCCCACCTCAGTGCCTGCCACCCAGTCACCCCCACCCCCCGCCCTCCTCCCCTTCCACCACCCCTAGTTTGTTTCCCAGATTTAGGAGTCTTCCATGTTCTGTCTCCCTTTCTGATATTTCCCACTTATTTTTTCTCCTTTCCCCTTTATTCCCTTTCACTATTATTTATATTCCCCAAATGAATGAGACCATATAATGTTTGTCCTTCTCCGATTGACTTATTTCATTCAGCATAATACCCCCCAGTTCCATCCATGTCGATGGTGGGTATTTGTCGTTTCTAATGGCTGAGTAATATTCTGTTGTATACATAAACCACATCTTCTTTATCCATTCATCTTTCGATGGACACCAAGGCTCCTTCCACAGTTTGGCTATTGTGGACATTGCTGCTTTTCTGTCATTTTATTTTGGTCTTTATATTACTTATTTCCACTTATTTATTTATTATTTCCTTTCTTCTACTAACTTTGGACTTTGTTCTTTTTCTGATTCCTCTAGGCATACAGATTGCTTATTTTGGATTTTTCTTGTTGTTTTTTTTAAGATTTTATTTATTTATTCATGAGAGACAAAGAGAGGCAGAGACATATGCAGAGGGAGTAACAGGTCCTATGCAGGAAGCCTGATGTGGGACTCGATCCTGGGACTCCAGGATCATGCCCTGAGCCAAAGGCAGACACTCAACTGCTGAGCCACCCAGGCATCCCTCTTATTTCTTGATGTAGGCCTGTATTGCTACAAAATTCCCTCTTAAAACTGCATTTGCTGCATCCCAAAGATTCTTGGACTATTGTATTTTTGTTTTCATTCATTTCTATGTATTTTTTTAACTTCCTCTTTGATTTCTTTGTTGACTCAATGGTTCTTTAGTAGCATATTGCTTAGCCTTCATGTGTTTGTGTTTTTTTTTTTCTACTTATAGCTTGATACCTAATTTTTATTATTTTTATATCTATGGCCTTTTGGGAAGGGAGAAGAGTAAGTATACCTTTATCTTCTGTCTTTGGCTGGATATTATAAGCTCATGGTTATGCACTTCTCCAAATTGGTACAGATTATACTATACTCTTTGCCCTGAGTTGTGACTAGGATCAGGGAATAGGCCACTAGTTATTAAATATCTCATGCTTGCTTACTAATGGATTTAGATAGTTAAAAATGTTTAAGTTAATCTATAAATGAAAAATAGTTTTAAACATAAGAGTGAGAAATAAGGGTAAAAGGGACAGAGAAAAGAGAGAAGGAAAATTCTGCCGGCTTTCTGTGACAACACTGAAATTAACTCTAAGCTTCCTAGAATCGAAGGTTGGGGAGGGAAATCACAATGGCTGATTCAGTTCTAATACCTTGATAAAAGAAAGCATGTTATCCAGTGGTAAGCAACTATTTTTTTCTGGCTTTAAAAGAATTCATAATAAGGATTTGTTCAATAGATAACTATTGTTCATTATCTCACTACATATCCCTTATATGTTTTAAACTGCAAAAGATAGATTATTCTCCTCTTTGGAGGAGAGGAGCTAGGAAGGGGAAGTGCCTAACATTCAGGTGATAACAAACAGTGAGAGTAGAAATTGCCTCTGCCCTATCTGTGAATTTACTACTAGTGCTGGCTCTAGGTCTTCCTACTATACTTACACCTAGACCTGCATTCTTGCCAATCCTGATTTCTGAGGCCTAGTTAATCCTCCTGATTTGGTTTTTCTCCTGGTTCCCATAGTTTCTACTTACTCCAAATAATGAGAACCTCCTAGACTTACTTGCCTTATCTTTCTTGGGCCCGTAGCTTGCACCTCTTGCTTCAAATTCTGTATCTGATGCCATAGTATGGTAATGTGTTTCCTTATTCAGAAACATAAAGGGTCAAGTCAGCCCCTCAGTAAATGGTGGATATAATCATGGTGGCTTAATGGCCTCTAGAGAAGAGTGCTGAGATGCATTACTCAGATCCCTCACAAGGAGTAAAGGATTTATTCCCCCAGCTACTGAGACTGCTGATGGAAGAGATCTCAGCTGTCAGTTACCTATTGCCATGGCTGAAGGTGATGATTCTTCCCAAGGCTGCCTGAATTCAAAGAGTGATCTTCACAGGGATATGACCTTTTGTTCCTACAGGATTCAGAACTCCTTATAGGGTTTGGCAGAGGCCTTTCTTGAAACTATATTATAACTAAACTTCTCCCTCCACACAATCTGGCTTTCTTCCCTTTCCTTCCTCACTCACTAACAACTCTCCTGCCCAGTAATCCCCATTGAGGAGTCTACTTTCTATAGAACCTAATGGGTAAAACTTCTTTTTTTTTTTATAATAGATTTTATTTTTTTAAGACTTTATTTATTCATGAGAGACAGAAAGAGAGAGAAAGGCAGAGACACAGGCAGAGGGAGAAGTAGACTCCATGCAGGGAGCCCGATGTGGGACTCGATCCCCAGGATCACACCCTGAGCCAAAGGCAGATGCTTTAACCCAGGCATCCCTGGGTAAAACTTCTTAAAGCTAGCTTGGGCTGATCAACTGCATCATCATGATCAGAACATCATGTAATTGGCATAAGTGCCACAGTATTAACTAATACGAACATGTAGGGCCAGAAATGAAATACAGGGTACTAGAAAAGATTTAGAATTCTAGAATGGAAGGGGATGATTTAAAAGAGTAGGTAAGAAGGAAAAAGAACAGCAAGCATATCGGTGTAGCTATCTCTATCCTCAAGACACAAGTCTGGGGATTAGACATTGAAGGAATATCTAAAAACCACCCTCCACATTCCACCAGCACCATATCACCTGAAAAATGAACTCCTGAAACATCTTGAAGATTCCTAATCCTGAAACCTCTAAAATGTTTCTATGAATCTTCCAGTTTAATCATCAAGCTTTATCTGCCTGAAGTGGTGCCACCTTCATTTCACAGAAGGGGAGGAATACTCAGAGAGTTTAGACAATTTGTCCCAGGCCATCAGCTACATGCGCAAGGCCACCCCCATTACAGTCTCCTCTGAAATAGAGGGACCCAAGACAGCCAGTTGGCACTTATCCATTTTAACTTAGCTTTTTAAAATTAGAGTTGCCCATTTCCTGGGGTTATATACACAGCTTGAGTAAAACACTCTTGGATCTCTGGCCTGCATGAAGTCACTGCAAAAATAATGGAAAGCCAGTTAGAGTCAAAGAGAAAAACCCTGATCCTCTCAGCTGTTGCCTTCCACTCTCCACAGGTGTAAATACTACTCCACAGACCATTTTAGTGCAGGAGCTAGAGGCCTATTTATTTTCCTAGTTAAAAAAAAAAAAAAAAAAAAGCTTTTCTGAAATCTTGCTTGGGGTCTCAGAGCTTCCTGCTATGCCACTGTGTACCTGCAGTTTTAGTATATAAATATATGGAGCTTGTCCCTGAAGTTTCCATGGGGCCTACATTAGCTTTATTTTCCTTGTGTGGATCTAAGCATCACTTAGCAAATTAGAATCAATTCCTGGAAGACCATATAATAGAGAGTTGCGACTTAGCTGGCGAGGGACACTCTGCTGTGAGTCTTGCTACTGAATATTTTAAAACAGATATAGATCAAGGAACTCGAGAAAATCTCCCACTGTCTTTGCTCTGACTCCTGATTCTTGCTCATTTGGATCTGTGTCCAACATGCCCTGTTGCCTGCATTTTGTGTTGCCCTGGGAGGTGCTAGACTCCCAGGATTAGTAACAATGTATGTTTCCTTCTGTTTCTCCCCTGGACAGCATGGTTGAATTTTTTTTTTCATGTGTAAGTAAAATAAGCAAATCTCTAAGAACATCAATAGGAGAAAAATCAGGGACTTTCTACTCCAGCCACCTCTTGGAAGACTCAGCACAGGTCCTCTTCCCATGTATCACATGGGCTGGTTTGCCATGCCTCTCCCTTTAAGCCTGATTCAGGAGAGATTTTTACAAAGCTATTTTGATACCTGAGAACTTCTCTTAAAACAAAGCAATATTTAATTACCTTTTCTTTCTTTTATTCCCCTTTTATTTTGGTGTTTTCTTTTTTGTTTTTTTGTTTTGTTTTGTTTTGTTTTGTTTTAAGTAGGCTCCACACCTAGCATGGAGCCCAATATGGTGATTGAACTCACAACCCTGAGATCAAGACCTGAGCTGAGATAAAGAGTCAATCACTCAACTGACTGAGCCACCCAGATGCCCCTTGGTGTTTTCTTTTAACGAGAAGTATAGGAGTCATCCATACTGGCCTTTATTTTGTGGAAGAATGCTGTAGGTAATAGGACTACTTTGTAGAAGACAACAAGCGAAGAGGTTTAAACATAAGTTACCAATGCTGACATTTATGACGCTATGGGGTATTCCTCTTTTTTAAGTATTACTACCACAATGGAGTTGTGGGTGATGGATGTGGATAGTCAATCAAGACCCATACAAATAGAAAGTGACTTCATTTAATTTTCTTTGTAAAAGAACAGAAAAAAAAACAATTTTACCTAGGTATTTTATAATTCAGAACAGAATAAAATATTCTTCCATCCAAATGAATCATTTTAGTGAATATTTTAAAGAGAAAGCAGGGTAGGAATGGTAGTAAAGTGTTGTGTGTGGTGAATCATGTAACTATTGAGTGAAGACAGTCAGGACTGTGCTGCAATGTACTGGATAAGAGTACTAACTGGGAGGTAGATCTCTTCGTACTGGCTCCATAGGCTAAAGTAAAATTAAGGAACATCATATCTAATCATTCTCAGCCCTGTTATTTATGTCATTTAAATCTCAGTTATGGCCGAAGACCAAGTTCTGAATGTTAGGAGGTTTACTCTACCATATTAATACTGATAAACTTTAGGCTATTTAAATAGCTATTTAAATAGCCCCCAGGGCTATTTCTTCCCCCTGGGGAAGGTCATCTTTTGCCCAATTTCATACTGTTAAGAGGGAGGCCTGAAAAACCATAAAGCAGGAACCAGTATCACTCTAACCAATCAGATCAACTGAATCAACCTTTATAATCAAAGCAGTAACATGTTTCTTCTAGACTCTTCCTTCCCTGCATATCCACAAAAGCTAGCTTCCATACACCAAAACATACAATCTTTTTGCAAGATGCAATTTCCATCAATATAAGGTGCAGTTTTGGAACATGAAGTGTGTGCGTGTGTGTGTGCGTGTGTGTATCTGTGTGTGTATGTCTGAATGTGCTGATTTGCTGAGTCTGATGGGAATAGTTTGAAAAAAGATCCCAGAGTTAAGAAACCTGGAACAAAAAGCAGCAAAATAAACCTTAAAAAAAAACATCCTCAGATGGTAGGAAGAACAAGTGTGGCTAGACACAAATACATGCCACCCTTCAGAAAAGGAAATCTACTAAGCTATCAGATTGTGGGAAATATGGTCAACAAGATGGATCTGCCTCAGCTACAGACAGCTGCTCAGCCAGGTTGCTGCCTTTCCTGGGACAGCCTATATTTAGTGACCGAGTGAAGTGGAGGGACAAAGTCCTCCTATGTCTGTCCACCAGATAGTTCTGATTGACAACACACATTCCCAAACTTCCCACCAGCTTCCTGGAGACAAGTTGGGTCTGCATTGCAGTACAATTGCTTCCCACTGACACACCCTTCCTTTCCCAAGTGTTGGCTCTTAACAAACTGCCTCCATCCCAAACTCCATCTAGATGTCTACCTCTGGACAATCCAGTCTGTGACAGTTGGTGTCTGTTTCTGAGAAAGCTCAGATTGGGACTTGGAGATGGTTTGCTGGTCCTGGCTGGCACTGAGCTCCCCATCATTAGAAGAATGTGAAGGATAATCAGCTCCTAGTACCACTGGCGCTGTTGAACTGTGAAAACATTTGACAGTGCTAAGTTGGAATGATGCACTTTTGAAAGTATGGTAGATGCACTGGCGAACATGTCAGGTGTTTGAGACCCATAGAGGAAATAGTAGCTCTAGGGATAATAGGAATGCATGGTTATGCCTGTCTTCCATATTCCAGAAAGATAACTAATAGCTGAGCATAAGTAGAAGCATAGCGTGGCTCTCATCTCCAGCAGGAGGAGGGCAGAGGATTTAGAAGTTAGAGTGGTTCAACATCAAAGAATTAAACACCCCAACAGGACAATCATCTTATCCTGAGATCAGGGCCTAGGTTAGGAAAACACAACACTAACACACCAGATGGAAACTTCTGTGTAAATGCCCTTGAAGATTTTATCTCCCTAGACTCCTCAGAACATTCTCCAGTAAGAACAACCATTTCCCCCAACCTCTCCAACTGGAAGAGAGAGCAAAGGCCTCTCCCCTAAAAGGCAGCATGTGCTCTGGACAGGCTCCACCTCCCATCCTAGCTATTTAGGCCTATTTGTACGTAACCCAGTTATCTTTCTGGAGTATGGGACAGCAGCCCAATCCTGCTACCTCATCTTCCTCTCAAAGGTGTTGATTCCAAACTCCTCATCAATGCTTACTTCTGGAGAATGCTTCCCACAAAAGGAAGGGTCGCTTAAGATAGGCCCCAAATCATTTTTAAACATTAGTGTGAAAAACTGGATGTGTAGCACAGGAGAGTATATTTTGACAAGATATAACTCTAGAAGGACTGGTTCTGGGGTAAAACTGTGAAGTAGACAGAATTTATCTCTAGAGCATTTCCCATCACCCTGTCTGCCTCTATCCCTACCTGTCTGCCTCTTCCCAGGTATGTAAGGTCTTCTGCTCATCTGGATGCTCCCTCTCCTCATATTATGGTTCCCTACACACAAGGCTCTCTTGCTTTGGTCTCCCCTCATATCAAAATTGATCTCTAATACATAAGACACATAGGTATTAACCATGCACAATATCTTAAGGTGTTTCTCCCACAAATGTTTAATAGCTATGGTCAGTCAGCATTCTTAAATACCTATTAGGTGCCATGAAGAATTTGGAAGGGATTGTTTCCTGCCCAACAGCTTCCTCGTTAGTTCTACCTGCCATTAGCCTTGTCCTGTGTAAACGTATTCAACATGAGAGAGGTTGTCCCTTGAACAACCTTTCTAAAATGTAGGTTGATTATGTTGTTTGCTTGTTGGAATGCCCCCATGACTGCCATGATGCTCAGACTGAAATAACAACAGCAATAATGATAACTATCCTTTACCAAGTACTTTGTATATGCCAGGCACTGTATTCAACATTCTCTATGGGTTAGCTCAGTAACTCCTTACCACATCCCACTAAAGCAGGTAAATTGTTTCGAATTGACAGCCCTGATTCAGGTGCAAGTTTAGGATGCCAGCTCCTGCCCTCCTCACCATTACACTATACTACTGAATCCTTTCGGTGACTTATAGAAGCCCTGTATAATGTGGTTCCAGTTTTTCTCTCCAGCCTCCCCCAGTCTCTTGCCTCTCCCTAGCCTGAACTCACTGGGCTCTGCTATGCTTCAGACCTTTGCCTGATGTTTTCTAGAACTGCCCCCAATGTACGCTATAGCCCTGCTGCTTTCTTCTCACTTAGCCTTTATTCACTCTTCTAGCATCCATTTAGACATCACTTCCCATGTCAGTTCCCTTCACCATTCTCCTAACAAGTTGTAAACACATGTATTTACCCTTATTGTGATTTCTATTTGCTTGTCACCCCCACTAGTCTGCAAGTTCCTTGCAAGAAGGAACATCTTGCTTACTGCTATATCCTCAGTACTGGTAGCACCTGACAGAGAGTAAATGCTCAAAAACAATACTTGTTTGATGAGTGGATGAATGAAGCCCAAAGGAATACATGAGATGGGAATTTCTTGGTGGTGGTGGAGGTGTGTGGTTAATTTTATGTGTCAACTTGACTGGACTAGGTGGTACCCACAGAGACAGTAAAACTATTTCTGGATGTGTCTGTGAGGGTGTTTCTGGAAGTGATTAGCATTTAAATTGGTAGACTGAGTAAAGAAGATAATCTCCCTCAATGCCAGTGGGCATATCGTCCAATCTGTTAAGGGCCTAAATAGAACAAAAAAGTGGATGAAGGGCAAACTTGCTGTCTGCTTGAGTTGGGATATCCATCTTCTCCTACACTTGGACACCAGTGTTTCTGGGTCTTGGGCTTATGGACTTATATGGAGACTTACTTACATCCTTCCCTTCTTCCCCTCCAGCAGTTCTCCAACTGGTCATCTGCAGATCAGGGGACTTCTTGGCCTCCAAAATCACATCAGCCTATTCCTAGAAGAAATCTCTCTCTGTCTCTCTTTATATACATAAATATATACACACACACCATATATACACATATTTAGTATATACTTTCATTAGTCATACTTTTATTTATATGTATATATAAAATACATACATATATATTGTATATATATGAAAAAATAAGAGTTTGAACACTAAGCTCCAGGCATCTTGCCCCACAAATTCATCCATGAACTCTTAGGTGACTAGGGCTAAATTTTGGATCCAAGTCAGGTTCAGAGTCTGTTATGCCATTTTGTGTCTGACCACACGTGCCACCCAGGAGGATTTGGGCTGGCAGGTTCCAAGCCAGAAGAAGCCTGACAATTGCTTGTTGAAAGAAAATTGTTACCAACTCTCTAGATATTTGCAGTCTGACAAATAAACTGTCTTCCTCAAAGAGTTTAGACATACATAGCTAAACACTGAATACCCAGATGGCCCATCATGAATGAAAAGGTGGTAAATAAGAAAAACCCAGTGTAATCAATGTTGCTGTCTTCTAAACTACATGGAGAAAAATCCCAATCAATATTTGGGATAGTCAGTTCTTTTAAAACTGGGGAATGCTGAGAATGAAAGACTATTCCATACACAGAAAATGATTTGCGGAAACCTTCATTCTAATTTAAAATGTTCACATTTTTGCAATTCATGAGATTTGCTCTGTAGCAAAAAAGGGGAGCTACTGTATATAGAATTTAGCAGCTCTGGACAAAATTGACTAAATGCTGTAAACACTTTTGCAGTGTTTTTTGCCTACAAAACTGTACAGGAAAATAATAGCTAAAAGGCAGCAAGAAATAAGCAGCCTTAGTTTGGAGGACTTATTTTTGCAAATGCATTTTTTTAATTACCAAGAAATTGCCTCAATTAATTGTTTTTAGGAATAAGGCATAATGAAAATCTAAAAACAACACTTTCTAGAAATTATTTAAACCAACTTGGTTAAAAGACCTTTTTAACTTGCTATAAATACAGCTTGCTAACTAAATATTTATCTTACTAAGAAATCAAGACTATTTTTTTCATGATCTCTTATTTTTTCCCTTAGAAAGGGAGAATGTCTCTTTCCTTTCCAAACTTCAGTAAATTAGAATATCGGTCATATTTATTGAGTGCCCATGATTTGACCCATGCTGGTCTACCGGTTAGGCCTTTCTTCTGACAATAGCTCTGCTGCTTTCTTATGTATAGAGAGTGATTTCTGCTAATTTTGAAGAAGCTAAAAACACATTTCCCAATGGATCGCAGGATATCCTGGCTATGTGTGTCTGTTCTAGCCCTGACTGTCTCATGATCCCGGGAGTGTTCCACTCACTTAGGCCTCACACCCCTCTACCCCCATCATCCTTCCTCCCCAATCTCAATCTCAACACTCCACATCTCTGTGACCATATAACCAGCCCCAAATGGAAACTCAGGGCACAAAGCAATCACTTGTCATCCTTTCATTCTTTCCTTCTTTTGAACACTTAAGCATTTAGTCTGTGCCAGGCTCTGTTTTCAATATTGGAGAGAGACAGAAATGTATGCAAACAATAACCAAGATGACTCCAGATGATGAATGCTAAGAAGGGAGGAGTAGGCTTTACTTTTATTGAGAGTGTGGTCTAATAAGCAACCACTTTGCACAGATCTAGGGGCAGAGAACTTGGAGCACAGGGATAAGTAACTATGAAGGTAGTAAGGTGGGAACAAAAAGGCCAGTCTGATTGGATCACAGTGCTTTCTGGAGGGAGCTGGAGATGAAGTTATAGAGGTAAGGAGGGGTCAGACCATTTACCATCTTTAGTGGATAGCTCCCATCTGACCCTCCAGGTTCACTCTTCACCCAGCTTTGTGTCCTGGGGGCAACTTTCTCTGACCTTCTGCCTTCTGTTTGTATCCAGCCAATGATGAGTCCCAGCAGATGACAGAATATAGGGGCTTGAGTGTTTAACTGCTAGTCTCAGCTCCACGCAGCCAGTCCATCTTCACGTTAGAGTTAACAGGTAGCCTTCCTTTCAGACCTGGGGTACCATCTGTGCCGTTCTCTTACTATCTCTGGGGACTCCACACCACCTGTTGCTTCAGGATAGTCTGCCTACACTTTTAAGGAAAGTTCAGCAAAGTATTTACAGCTTTTTTAAAATTTGAATGTGTCATCTATTTTCCATGGAACCCTGACTCATATAGCCATATCAGCCATGGCAAAGAGTATGGGTTTTGTCTTAAGTACAATAGAGAGTTACTTGCAATTTAAAAATTTTTAAATTTCAAATCACGCTTATTGAAGTATGATTTATGTATAGTAAAAATCACCCCTCTTAGGTGTACAATTTTATGAATTATGACAAAGGTGAGTCATATGATCCCACCACAATCAAGATACAGAACATTTCCAACCATTTGAGTGTTTTAAACAAGGGGGTTACATGATTTTTGTTTCTGTTTTTAAAATCTTACTTAAACTTGAAGAAGGGTCATAGGAAAGCAAGAGTATATGTAGAAAGGCTAGTTAGGAGGCTACTAGAGTGGTTTGGGCACTATGCTGGTCAGGGTATGATAGTGAATGATCTGCTCTTTAAAGCATTATAGTCTAGCAGGACAAATCAACAAGGAAGGAGAACATTATAATTCAGTGTTATAGTTTGTGGGATATCCTGAAGTATGGGGTGCTATGGGAATACCTGGGAAGAACACAGGGGATCAAAATTGCACAAATTTTGTCTTTCTGTGACCTCTCTAGTCTAACCAATCCCTTTGGCCTGGGAGTTCCCAGAAGAGGTCTGATTCCATCAGCACCAGTACTTGTGGGCAGAGGGAAAAAGGGCTTTTGAGTTCTCAAAATCCCAATAGTTCAAGGTATGAATGCCACTCATTCGAAGTATAAAGCAAAAACATAAAAGATTAATACATCAACATCAGATAACATATATCAGTGCTTCCTGACATTTTCCACATCACAGTCCACATAGCACACTGGGGTAAAGATCAGAGGTAGCTCACCTCCAAGCATAGACCAACCAGGCTATCTTGGCACACAGTTTTTACCAGACCACCTTGAGGGCTGAGGAGTGTTAAGATTTTGGCTCTCATTTAAGCTATTAATTGAGAAGCACTAACATAGTCTCCCTCTCGTGTGAAAGGGTGTCACAGAGAGTGAAAAGAACCATGGACTTTAAAGTCACGAAATCTGGTTTAAGTCACAACACTGTTTGTGTCATCTCTGCCAAGGACAATCTCTTTGGGCCTCAGAAAATATCTTCTGATTTTATAGACTATTGAGCACTTTGTCAAACATCAGTTATTATTACACTGTAAAAACTTCAGTTTTTTGGTGCATACAGAATCTTCAAGATTGATCACAATGCCCTGCTTGATGTGTGTACCTGAGAAAAATGCTAGTTGTTGCCTGACTACCTCAGAAGAACAGCTCAGACGAGGGCAGTGAGTGGAGAAGGGAAGACTTTGATGAACCCTCATCATTAACCCCCTGCTGTCACTGCCCACCTGAATCACTTCCATTCACCTATATCAACAATCACCTTCTCCACCAAGCCCCTGGAAAGCAGAGGCTAGAAAAGAAAAGTGAGACAATGTGGTTGGAAGTACCACTGGGTTGATTTTAGGTCATTAAATAATAGACTTGAAGAGGGCTGAATGTCATTCTTCTATTACAATTTAATCCTTTGTTATATTTTTCTAAGTTTTAACATTACCTTGCATCTGTAGAATTATCTGAAATGGCTTGCTAAAGGTAAACAGTGGCTATCAAAGGATTCCACTTTAACAGGCAACTAAAGATCTGTCTGGATACTCAGAAGAGGAATGCTTTCAATCCCACAGAATAATATGAGTGGTAAATCCAGGCAGGAGGAAGATGATGGTTGATCATCACTGAGATGATGATGATAATAAGTACAAAAATAAACATAAGACATAATGATAATGCTAACTACATTGACAACATCAATGTTGACATTAACGATGAGCTATAGTGGTGTAAATGGTATAATGGTGCAAATAATTAAAAAGCATGAAATCTGAGGTCTCATTATTATAAAGTTAATGAAATGATCAAGGTGAGCCTGCTGTGGAGGTTGGAAATCAATTACTAGTTAAGGTTATCTAAATTTTCCAGGTTTCATCATACATACTATGTACTAGGCTTTGTGCTAAGCGTTATTATGAATTATCTTGCTTAGTTCTGACAAACAACCATAGGAGGTAGGTAAGTACTATTGATCCTACCAAATAACCAATTAGAAAACTAAAACTCAAAGATTCAGTATGGTTTTGTAGCCAGGCCAAGGTCAGGGAAGGGGATCAATGGCAATATCAGAAGACTCACACTTTTGGGAGGCAACTTTGCCACGACTTGAACCTCCTCATAGAGCTATGTAGCCAATGCAATTGGCAATTTATTGCCTCAAGGTCTTTTATGATGTTTCTGATATTATTCTCAGAAGTCTCTGAAATAGACCAGAGCATGACATCAATTCATTTTACTTCAAGGTCAGCCTCTATACTAGATGGATGGTTTTCAAATTTTGCCATGCATCATAATCACCTGAAGAGACCATTAGATCACAGAGGTCTATCCCCTATACTCAGCCTTAAATCAGAACCTCTGGGAGTGGGGCCTGGGAGTGGGGCCTAGAGAGCTGCATTTAGACAACATCTTCAAGGAATTCTGGTGTATATCTGTTTGGGAACTATCACAGCAGGCAGTAAGGAAAACATCTCTTATTATATTTTTTCATCTCAAATTATGCTCATGTGTTGTCAAAACTTTCTTAGGATTAAGAATCTAGTATATACAGTGAAACAAATAGAATTGTGTCAGCAATATATAAATACTGCACATTTGTTGCTATCTTCATTTAATTTTTAAAAATCAAAAACTTCATCAATTACTGGATATAATTTGGTGAGTTTTGTAAATGTATATAATATATATCGTTGCATATCTACCACCACAATGGCGATATGTAATATTTCCATTATCCTCAAATTATTTTGTGTCTCTTTGCAGTTAATCCCTTCCTTGGCCACTGGCAACCACTGATTGGCTTTCTGGTAGTATATTTGCCTTTTCTAAAAATTTCATATAAATAGATCATACTAATTATAGAATAGGATAATAGAGTATGTGTCTTTTATACATCCTTGGGTCTTAATAAGAATATAGGTTTTTCAGAAAATCAGTGAGAGACCAAGGGGCCTAGCTTTACCTGGAAGGATGAGTATGAGTGCATGCCCAGCCCATGCAGAGACCACCATGGAGACTGTTACACACTGAGGAACAGAACAAGAATTGAAGAAGTGTTGTGTCTATTTTCACGTTCTCCAGTTATGACTCCTGGCCTGAAACAACCAGAGGTGAGAAGGTTGAAGAGAGACTAGATTTGCTCTTGCTTCTTACACCCAACTAAGCAAGGTAAATAAGTACAAAATCACCAAACAAAAGACCTACAAGCCATGGAGCTGTACTACAAATTCACATGGGTCTCCTGCCTGGTGATCTGCATCCCCACAGAGGGGACAAGGGGAAGATTATCCCAAAACCCAAGGGATGGTAGTAGCATAGATGTGTGGAAATACCAAAATGAGAAAAGAAATTTAAAAGGCAAAAGAAAAATGAAGAACACATATCAGGAAAAACTATGGTGGAAAATTCAGAAAGAGGATATAATAAAGCCACTACAAAAATGTAAAACATTAAAAGCAGCAAAAAAGAAAAGAGAGACATCTGAAATGCAGTGACATGAACTCTTTGAAGCTAGGCAATAAAATGGGAAAAAAAAAGACAAAAGAAGAGGCTAAAGAGAAGATCAGAGGCATGGAAGATGAAAGCAGATAACTAATACACACATAATTGATAGTTCTCAATAAGGGAATGGAACAGATGGACGCCAAATTTTTTTCAAAAATATAATAAAAGTTGGCAGAGAAAAAAGCAAGCCCTAAATCTGCAGTAGCAAAGATCACACTATGGCCCAAGAAAATTTGCAGGAAAGCACTATCCTCACTGAAAAAGTCACATGCAAGGGGATAGAAGGTATCAGGTTGGCACATATATTCTCAACAGGAATGACATCACCTCCAAGGGGAGAAAAATTGGTTCTCAGAGGGTAAGGGGGACTGAGAAAAATCTTAGATGTTACAATAGTTTGTGGCCCACCAGAGGCCATAAGAGTAAACAATGTAGAGTATATTTGTGGTATTAAAGGATCTTTCAGAGAGAAAGCAGTAATGCAATTAGAACATATGAGATATTATGTATATGTGTGTGTGTTATATATGTGTATATAAATATAATAATAGTGAAAATAGAAACACTGGATTAATATAACAAATGTCCACAAAATCTTCCTTGCCAGAGCAATGTTTAGAGAGGCCAGGGGAGAAATAAGCATGTCCCAAATAATTTCAAACTAATCAAACATCAATCATGAATATAGTCATTAGCCATGCATTTGCAACTACACAAAGAATCACAACATAGCAATCATAGGCCCTAATGGGAAAAACTGAGAGAGAATGAACTCCAGCTAGCCAAAAGAGGACCTGAAATAAAGAACCAGAAATGAAGGCACTGTGATTTTTAAGGACTGGTGGTGAACACTGAAGCCATTAGAAGTTTATTACATTCACTAGAAGTGTTGTAAACTTTAATGCTGTGAAAATAAAGGAACTAAAAAGCAAAGTAGTGATGTAGGGGTGATGTAGGATTTCCCCATATTTCATAGCAAGAAGTCAATAGACCTAACTTTAAAAAATATTAACAATCATAAAGGTAGCCACTAGAGGAACTAAAAACCAGATTATAAATCTCTCAAAATATCAATAGTAGGAGAGCAATAGAACCAAAATAAAGACATAACCATATAGCAAAAGATGAAAAGCAACAGAAGCATTAGAAAGCGAAAACACAAAATGACAGAATTGAAATGTATTATATATGTAATAAATGTGTTCTATATATATATGAAATATAAAAAATTCTTCAAAGATTCTCAAATTGTATTTAATAAACAATAACTATATGTCTTAGTCATTCAGGAATGTTAAAAGTAAAATGAATGATATGACATGTGATTCTGGCTTTTCTTTTCTTTTTTTTTGGCAATAATTTGTCATGTCTGCCAGACAGACGTCAAGGCAAAAAGCATTAAACAAGACAAAAGAGTAGTTTATCATTACAAAAACATTCAAACTTAAATGAAGATATAACTACCGTTATATTTTACATTCCAATTATTGTAACATAAAAACACAGAAAGCTTAAAATACAGGGAATTTAAAGAGATTGCTCCAAATGGAGAAGGATTTTAATTTATTTCTTTCAGCTGTAAAAAAGTCAAATTCTCAAATGAGCAACAGTATAAAGAATCTGTAATCTAATCTATCAGATTAACATTTATTATTACAAGAATAGGCTTGTTTTCAGGTACTTCTAAAAACACTTACCAAACTTGACCATACTTTAGGCACAAAAAAGTACTTAAAAACAAATGGTAATAATAGTAATGACCATGCTCTTAGGTTATAAGCCAATTAGAGTAGAAATTAGTAACTAATAAAACCAACCACCTGAAATGTTATAATTCATTCTTTAACAATTCTGTTCATGATTTCTTTATTGACTCCAAAGTTACAGAATATCTAGCAAATAATAATATTGAAAACACTACATTAATAAAACCCCATGTCAATAGCTAAAGCTATGCACTGTAAAAAATATGAAGTTATTAACACATTACTAAATACAAACTCAACTCAGTAATTTAAAAAGAATAAAACCTAAGGCAAGCAGAAGGAACAAATTATTTAAGATAAAAAGCAGAAATGATATATTATAAAACAAAAGAGAGAAAGTAAACTTAATCAGTAAACCAGAAAGTGATTCTTAGGGTGAAAAGAAATAGAGATAAATCAGCAGTTAGTCTAAACAAAAAATAGAAAGGAGACAACGCAAACACAGATCATTAACAATGAGACTAAGGGAGGAAGAAACTTCATATGCATAAGATTTTTAAAAGAATTATGAGTACTTTGCAAAAACTCAAATTCAAAATATTGAATTCCTAGATGAAATGGATAGTTTCTAAGAGTTTAAAAAGTACCAAAACTGAGAGCATTCTTAATTTCTTTCATGTCTATAGATTTATCTTCTTTCTCTTCTGGGGTCAAAGAATAACTACTCCCCATCTCCCTAGTCCCCCAACAAAAGTAGGTCAAAAAGATGCAAAAATGCATTTTGTCAAATCTTCAAGGAACGAATAATGTGATATTATTTACACTCCTTCAAAGCATACAAAACAAATAAGAAACAAAGTTCAATCTTGCTAATTAATGTCAATGCAAAAATCTCTAATGTAATATTAGCAAATAGAATCCAACAGAACATTTTAAAAAATGTCCCACAACCAAATAAAGTTTACTGAGAAATGAAAGGATGGCGCAAGAATAATTAGAGGCCACAACCTTCCCTTTGCTATTGATCATTTCTTCCCTGGACCAGTCTTGTAACTGGCCCCCTGCCTTCTAAGTTCATTCATCTTCCCTCCCTCCTCATCATTCCATCAGAGTGGATCGCCTACATTATTGACTGAGAAAGCGTGCTAATACATGAATTTATATTTTGTTGTTTCCCTACTTGCACCGTCAGAGATTCTCCACCCTTCAAATAAAGTGTTATCCTCTATCTGTGGCATGTGAGGCAGGCCTCGCCCACCTGTCTAGCTTTGTTTCCTGCCTACGTACACACACAGTTGATTCTCTAGACACTGCAAAGTACTTGGAGATCCTTAACTCTTTTTATTGTTTCTCACCTTTGTGGTCCACGTGCTATTTCCTCTGCCCAGAACACTTTTCTTCCTCCTCTTAGCTTCTTTCTCAGCTTATTCTGGCATCATCTCCTCCAGGAAGCCTCTCGTACGAGGCTGAGTTGGTTTACTTCTGTGCTCACTACAACGCCTTGTTCAGACCTCAGTAGGACTTACCACAGTGCATTAGAATTGTTAGCTGTTGGCAGTCTCCCACTTGACACCTTAACTTCCTTGAAGATGAAGAGTTTTACTTTGTCTCTTGCATTGAGTGTATGTCTGGCATATGGCAGACGTTAAATAAATGCTGAAAGGGGGAGTACTTCCAGTCTGGTAGAAAATCAACTCCAGATTGACCAAGTCACTGTAAGTTGTTAATGAAATCACCTAGAAATGGAATGACTTTGGGGGCCCGGCTTAGAACTACTATATGCCAGCTTCTGACAATGAGAGATTTTTTCCAGGAGTGTCGCCACTTGAGAAACAGATGATTATGTTAGAAGACTGTGCATTTTAATGTGTTTTCCTATACTTGGGAGGATTAGAAACAAAATCCCATAGTTTGAAGATGACAGGATGCCAAAGACTAAATGACCCATCTCAAAATTCAATTTGGAGCAAGAAGAGATTTAGTTTACTACCACTGCATAGGCAGCATGCTTGGACACAAACACCCCTGGTTTGCCACTGCAGAAGAGCCACACAGCCACATATCACATTATTTTATATCGCAGAGTGTAACATCAATACAGGGAAGAGACCCCCATCCTTACCCCTATTGCTAACTAAAAGAGCTACTTTGTTTCTCAGTAGGATATCATCTGCATTTCTGGGTCCTTGATTCTCAAACATTTCTACTTCAACCACAGCTTCAGTTGTATTTGTTTTATATAATTTATTTCCCCCTGTAATTTTATCTAAAGATTACCTTCAAACTTTTTGGCAGGAAAGCACTCTGATTTGGTGCAACTCTTATTTCACAGATGAAGAATGTGAGGCCAGGTAGATTAGTTACGTTTGCCCACACAGCTAGTTATTAAAACCCAAACCCCAAAGAAATATCAAAAAATCCTAGATACAGTGTTCTTTAGGGAGAATAATCCTTATACTTATTTCTGCTTCCAAGGTCTATTATAGCACAGAAGTCTATGTGCTCATTGTCTATGTCTCTTAATACAGCATCAGCTACTATTTTATTCAATTTTCTGAGCTGGGCAGTCATATTTTCTCAAGTATTACTCAAAGACAAGATTTTTAAAACCTAACACTAACCAGACAACACACACACACTCCCATGAGGTTACCAGACACATATCTCATGCCACCTGGAAACTAGCTAGCAGATTTCTACTCTAATCAAATCCATTGTCAATAAGTCACAAAACAAATTAAAATGCAGCAGAGAATGAGGGAAGTTAACTTCAGAGTCCACCAGTGTGTTCATTCCAGCACCATCTGTGCATCTGTTACATGATTAGACTCTGTGTTGGGCAGTTTTTAAATAACTGGGCAGCCCTACCATAAAGACCATATGCTTACAAGTGAATAAGACTTGTCAATACAAGAACCATCAACTCCTCTGCAGATTTCTCTCTACTCTGAGAGAAATCTTCTTTAAAGAGTTTTGTTTTTTCTCAGACTGAAGTAAGATTGTAGAAGGGAGTTCTTTCTAAAGAGCTTATAAACTAGAACTACTTTGGGGCTACAGCACAATTACATGCAGCCACAAACCAAGCTGCCATTGCATGTGCCGTGGTAGAGATAACAGTTAAGCCTTCAGACCTCACAGAGCCACTCCATTCTGCGAAGTTTCACACAGCTATGAATGAAGTGGAAGAGGGCACTAGAGGAAGTATACTGAATTTCATATACACTATTCCAGTTTTTACTATGCACTTACATACTAAGTCATGCATTTTGTGTGTCAAAAACATAGTAAAAATTTTTTTTCTACTCTACTCTTTTCAAAACTCATTACAATGTAATCTCTTGCCAGATCATGTCTTACCAAAGAGGCAGTTATTTTTCCCTCCTTTTATGTGGAAATATTACACTCTTCTTAATCATCTGTTTTGTTTGCTACCCCCCCCCACCAGACAGGGAGCAATTTTGTATATCTACTACATAGTGCAGTGCTTGCCACATGCTAGATACTAACAATTGTTAGAGAGAAGGTGAGACGAGAAAGGGAGAGAAGGAAGTAGCTGTTGAGTCATCAGAACAAGAGCAATGTGAGAAACACAGAAAAAAGTATAGATCAGATGAGTTGTAAGATTTTTGCCATTTTAGCACATGGGCTATGGAACTTCAATCTTAATGAGAGAAGATTAAAGACTGACATTGAGAGACACAGTATATCTTCAAATTTTGTTCTTTTAGTATATACATATTATATACCATTTTCATTTTTGAATGTAAGATCAAAGGGATTTGTTGAAAGTGACAAAAGTCTTTATAAAGCCCACATTAATAAGCCTCTTAGATACTGTCATACACCTAGGTAGACATTGCATTACTATTAGAGTCCCGATCCTACAGCTGAAAGTGAGCAAAACTCCTTGCACTCTACCTGCACCTCCACCGTTCCCTGTTAGACAATTTTTTTCTGATGATGTTACTCATTTCATGACCTTGAGCTCAGAGCCTAATGTGAGCACATATGATCGGTTTACCCATCTAATGCCAATTCAAGAGGAAGTAGCCAGACAGAAGGTTACCATGGGAGGGGAAAAAATCAAGTCTGAGACAGAATATAAAGATAGAATAGGAACCAAAGACTAGATTGGCCTTGATCTCTCGAAACTGACAATCCCAGACTGAAATATCAATAAAGATGTATTCAAATTTCACTTGAGATTGACTATCTATGAAAGTTTGAAACTGCTAGGTTATGAAGAAGAGATATATTAACCACATTTGAAAGTAATACTGTTTCTCTGAGAGCACTGAGTAGCAAACATAATTTGAATTGAAAATTCTTAAGCATATACTCAGATATTAGTGATGTAAGAATCTTAGAATCATGTCCAGATCCCTAACACTAACAAAAGAGGAAGCTAAGGTTCAGAGATATTTCCCTTGGTCTAAGATCATTGAGTTAGTGTCAGATTGAGATTCCTAATTCCAACCAGAATACTCTCTCTTTCCGTCCATCTGAAATAATTCCTAGTTATGCATCATTTGCACAAAACTAGCTTAAACAATGAGGAACTATATGATTTAAGTGGGCCAGAAACAGAGTAAGCTTCCAGGTACCCTTGGTCAGCAACTCAGTAATGTCATCAAAGACCCAGGTTCTTTCTATCTGTTCTACTCTGTCTCCCTACGTACAACTTCCTCCTAAGCCTGATAACCTTCATTATTTCAAGACAGCATCGATTGCTACTGGGGGTTATGTGTTTGTTTGTTAATATTGGTTATGAGTGGTAGGGAAGGAATATAAATCTTTTCTAATTCAGCAAATTTAGATTTTATGCTCACTCCTCATCTTGAAAGCTGGAGATGGGATGGATACCTAAATAGATCCAGAGTGTTGTTATCCACTAGGAATTTAGAATTGGGTAATGAATTTAGTTTGACTACTATGTGTCTATCCCAGTGGTAGTTCAAATCAGTATGCAAGTAATCAGAAATGCAAGCTGCCCTAGATACACCTTAAATGCTCCCCTCCCACTTCTAACCCACCATTCCTCAATATTTCCTCCATCAAATTTCCAAAGTGATATAGCAGATGGGGTGAGAGAGAAATTGGCATAAGCTATTGTATCCATTTGCACGCAATTTCTGTTCCTGATTGGCAGGACTCCTTCAATTTTTTGGGTGGGCAAAACACAGCAGACTCTGCTAAACCCAGCTTTTGGGTTTAAATTAGTGTTGCATATTAGAATATTGATACCTGTACAGCACCAGGAAACTAATTAAATTAGTCTTTCGGGGGGTAGAACCTAGGCATAGGTATTTTTTAAAAGCCTAGGTAATTCTAATATGCAGCCAGAGTTGAGAAACACTACTGTGCTAAATTTCTCAGTTATTATCTTTGAGTTGTCTTGTTGGCCTAAGACTTTGAATTCAGTTTCTTTGCAATTCTCCCAGGTGACTTAAAGCATGATACATTTAAATAAAACATCATCTGTGGTATGATAACAACTACAATTTAAGGTAAGGATGCTGTGTCAGCTTCCTTTCAGAGAATGCTGCTCAATCAATGGATGAAAGTCTGAACCAAAATATTATATAGGCATGAGGGTTTTTGTATTGCTTTCTATCTATTTCTGGGTGTAGTGTATAACATGCATTGGCAACATTTCATTTTTATATTGTAATGGGATCTCCATAGGCTTATATTGAAATTGGTTTTCTGTTGTAATCTCACATTTTAACAGCCTCTATAGTCCTGCTCAGAAACTGACTAAAAATTGTTGTGAAGAATATTTGGCATCATAATTTATTTTTTTAAATTATACAAATGCCTCAATCCCCTCTACCACCAACCACACAGATATTGAAGTACCATTATAACTGCAATGGGAAGTAAATACTTGACATATTTGATAGTCATTTTACAAAAGCAAGAAACTGTTTTTCCCCCTGAGTAGAGAGTCTTCAGTCATCCTCAGATTTTTAATAGGATTTTGATGTCCATTTCAAATTATAAGAGAAAGTGATTTTATCACTTATTTTCTTTGAGTAAATGTTAACTTGAAATTAATATTACAGGCACCAGAGTTCTTCAAAGCCCCTAGTGCCTCCAGGTGGTAACTCTCCTTTATCAGACTTGTCACATTCACGCTGCTGTCCAGATCAGCCAGTGTTGGAGGAGGTCATTGAGAGGACATGACCAGTGGTTGACCCATGAGCTGGACCTGAGCTTCAGGGGCTTCTCACCTCCTTCCATGTTCTTGGGATGTGTATTTTGTTTGGCCTTTCCCAAGCTAAAAGTTTCCCCAAAGACATAACCTTCAGATAGTTATGTGGTATCAAAATCATCTGGACAGTATACACAACTGAACCCAGTTAGGACTTCCATATCGACTAATCCTGTGACTGGCTGCCCAAGACAAGCATTGCAAGTAAGTTCCCCTGCTTATTAAATCTGCCCACTTACTATCTGGAGTGGCCTGCCTCTTTCTTCGGTCTGTCTTTCCTCCCAGTGTAAGGGGGTCAGTTTGCTAACCAATAGTGGGTGAACCATCCCAGAAACTAAAGAAATGGGTGGAAAAGAGGCATCCCAAGTTGGCCATTGACCTCTATACAGGGAGGGATAGCCTATATGTTAGATGTTTTGTGGACTGCCATGTGAGTAAAAGGATTCCCTGAAAACACTGGCTGCATGAATGCACTTGTTTAGGAAACTACACATGGTGCATTGTGGCAAAGAAGTGAAATGAATGGCTGACACAGAGGGTTGGCCTCTACT
Source organism: Canis aureus (assembly GCF_053574225.1). Taxonomy (NCBI): domain Eukaryota; kingdom Metazoa; phylum Chordata; class Mammalia; order Carnivora; family Canidae; genus Canis; species Canis aureus. Next base: position 16,966,429 of record NC_135642.1, on the reverse strand, counting down.
CTGGGCAATTTGGCTAGACACTGATGCCCAACTAGAAGCTAAAGCTCAAGTTAGAAAGCAGGGAGGAGAACTGAAGTTAGAGAAGGATGTGCAATCTCCCACTACGCTGCTAGCTTCCAGGCTGGCAGGCAAGGTAGAAGAGCTGAAGAATAACTTGGGAGAACTTATTGTGCCATTTTGTAAAGCTAGGAGGCCTTGTGACAAAGCCTGATTAGGATGCTAAAAGGTAGAATCCCTGGGACAGTAAGGAAAGCAAAGGGAAGGATGTTGTGATTGACAGTGAAACATGAGTATCCCATGCTGTCTGACCCCTAACACAAAGGAAAATTTTAAATAGCAAATATCTAGACTTCTGATAATAAAGAAAAATACCTCAAAACTCCTAGGAGAAAAGTTGCATTCTTTCTCTGTCCTTTGAAGTTGTAAATCTTAAAATGTCTTTGAAATATAAACACCCCAGGAGATAACTAAAACACTATCCACAAAGACTTTTTTTTTAGAGATTGTTGTGATATTTATTTATTTATTTTGTGATTTTTTATTTAATTTGGGATTCTGATTAGAATAAGAACAGTGAAAATTATGCCTTATAAACATTGCATTATTACTACCATCATTGTGATATGGCTTCATATTGATTGTAGAGGGAAAAAAAAATAAGAATTAAGGCAATAACCACATGTGCAAACCAAGCACAATATACCCTGACACAGTCCTTAGTAAAAAGCTCTTTTGGTTAGGTGATGGTTGATATTGCTGCATGCAGATCAGTCATTGAAGGATGAGAAAGAGACTTTTTCAAATATGGACTGCTACAGAAGCTCCCCTGTCCAAAATCTAGTTCAGCCTCCATATGATTATTCATCAAGGGCTAAGATTTTGGAATAAAAGCTATGGGTCTCTGTTTGTGTCTGTCAATATGTTTGTGTATGTCTATGGATGTGTGTTATGTATAAGTAATTTTTTTGTACCTCTAGAGGTTATTTACAAAATTGATTTGTAAAAGAGCTCTATTTAATTGACCTAAAGAAAAATAGGCTTTAATATCAAGGTGTATTTATGTAAAACTGAAAACTAATTTTCTTTCATCTGCTAAAAGTTCTTGGTCTGTTCTTGGTAGGGTTGTGAAAGTCTTTGCTTTCCTTGTTAAGTAATATGCCAAAAAAAAACAAAGATTCTGTATTTTATCAAACTAATTTCTTGTGCTCTGTATTGTATTTATCAGGTCTTTGATTACTGGAAAAAACTGAGTCTTCTCTATTCAAAAAGCTAAGATTTTTTACAACTATGTAACTTTCTGTATTTACTTTGAAGTCTTTGTCACTTTCATTAATGGATAACTAAGTGTTGTTTCACAGTGACCTATGATCCTATTTAATCAAATGTTTTAAACATTTTGATATTTTTAACAAAGTTCCCCCAAATCAAATCCTGAATGAAGTCTTATTGACCCCGAGCTAACTTTGGGACTTTTCCAAAGGGTCCTGGACCATCTCAAAAGATATATTCTTTCTTCTTATGAATGCAAGATGCTGAACTAATTAGGCTTAATTGGTATATCAAATTTCATGGGAAACATTGTCAAATAAGAAATAATACTAAACTTTCCTTGGGATATATTTGTATGAAATTCCTAAAAATCTGACACGTCCTGGTATAATGTTATCAGTTATAACTTTAAAATGTGTGTCACTGAAATAAATTCCCTTGTCAACTGCATTATAATAAACTCTCATCAGATCTTTAACCATAGGTTGTTTTAAATCTTTTGCCATTTACAAACAGTTATTGTTTTACTCTGATATTTGCGAAAGTGTTCCTGCAAAAGTGTTTCATCTTCAAAGAGATTCACAGAAATGACTCTGCCAGGTACAGTTTTCTGATAATTAAGATCAATTGGCTTTCACATGGGAAGGTTAACAATGGACCTTACATATGCTTCCCCAAAGCTACCTATGTGGTCTTACAATATGTCATGGGATGGTAGCCTGAGACCTGTCCCTGTTCTTCTTCCCCGCATCAGTAAAATGAGCAATTCCATTGATAATATAATGTTTACATGTGAAGACTTGCCTCTGCTGTTAGACACTCTTCAGGCTTTGCTGAAACATCTGTGAGGGAGAAGTTGGGTGGTAAACTCACAAAAATTCCCACAGAAAAAAAGGCCAAGGCACCCCCACAAAGTATTTGGGAGTCATTTGGTCAAGCAAGACATACATCCTCTTAGAAACCATTGTTGACAAGATGCAAGTCTATCCAACCCCTAAGAATGTAAAAGAGATGCAAGCCTTTGTAGAGATTTTAGGATTGAAGGACTTTTTTTCCTCACCTGGCAGATTGCTTCCATCCCTCATACCACCTGGTAAAGAAAGGGCATGTGTGGGAATGAGGATTAGAACAGTAAGCTGCCTTTGGAAAGACAAAAATACTAGTGAGGCAAATTAAAGTGAAGCTCTGGGCATCTCCCAGGCAGGACTACCATTTGAGTTAGATGTGCTTATATTCTGGAATTTATAGGTCACACGCTGTGGCAAAAACAACAGAAGAGACTACCTTAGGATTCTGGTCCAAGCTCTAAAAGGGGAAAGAAACCCAAAATATCTCCTAGAGCAACAGTTCTTACCTAGGAATGCAGTTCTCCTCCAGGTAGATACTCTCATACAGAAGCCAGTGGAGTAACCAGTAGGCTGAACTCAGAGCAGCTTGGCTGGTGATCACTCATGATACCTGACCATTAACTGTTTGCACTAACAGTTGGACTATTCTAAGGGGATTAGCATTATGGCTTATATGATGGGAAGCCAAGATATGGATAATGATGAGCGGATCCTTGTGGGGTCAGGATGAGTGGAAGGAAATTTGGGTTCACCTGCAGGAGCCTGAGACATTCTTCCCTATCTTCCATGTCCTGGCTCATAATGCACTGGTATTCCCTGGCAATCAGGAAGCTGATACCCTAACCCAGGTATAAGCCCTAACAACTGACCCTTCTGTAGATATAGCAGATTGGGTGCATAGGAAGAGTGGCCATCATTGCACTTGGGTTGTTTAGAATGCTGGTATTGCATTAACCAAGTCACTATAATTCAAAAGCAAACCAGTATCCTTGGCAATATGCCATCCCACCTGGGTACAAAGATGACCCAGTTGGTAGGTGATTGGAAAATTGATTATATTAGCCCCTCCATCTGAGTGAGGGTTGTACATATGCCTTGGTTTATGCAGACCCCATATCTACACTCACTCAAATTTCCCCATGACCATACAAATCAGGCTGCCACCACTGGGGGTTTAGAGAAGCTGAGTACCATGTATAGATATCCTCATTAACTAAAAAGTAAATAGGGGTCACATTTCAAAGGTCATGATGTGCAGACTGGATAAAAGAACATGCCATTGAACAGAAGGTCCATCTCTCCTATAACCTGCACATAGCAGGGTTGGTAGAAAGGAAAAATGAAATATTAAACCAGCAGAATAAACTAATGAGTAAAACTACCTCAGTTGGGTAGACCAAAGTACTGTCCCAGGTTTTAATACATATGAATGTAAGGCCCACTGTCCCATATGCTAGACTGAGAACCCCTGCTGAGACACCCGGGGCCACAAGGGTATGGAAGTCGAAGGGAAACGTCATTGCCCACTCTCACTATAGATCAATGTGCTATGCTTCTGAGAACACTAAGCCCCATCAGACCTGGAAAAGGTGTTATCTATTAGAATTTATAATGGGATGTCCCACCAGGATGGGTGAGTTACTTCACACCCCTGGGTAAGGAGGAACTACTCCTTCTCCACTGAGATTCCTTTGTCCTGCTATAAGGTGGACCTACTGAAATGGAGTGGAATGGAACTATACCTGGAATGGACCATGCAGCATTAAAACAGGGAAGATGGTGGGTGGGGGGTCCTGGTCTGGCATATCTGGTGACAACCAGTCCATCTTCTCATGCCTGGCAGTACTGTCTCCCCCAGCTAACAAGTATGGTATATACAGTCAGGTCAAGCTCCTAAATCTGTCAACCTCCCTCTTCTCAAGTCCAGACAAGTACATTTTGTTTTCCAGTGGTATGATCATTTAGCCACCATCATTGTTCCCGCCTTTGGCCTGTAGAATGTTATAGCACACAGAAAAGTCCTTACTATATACACCCAGCAAGCTTTAAATAACAGCCTATCCTTATTGAACACTTAAATGTCTCTAGTGAGAAAGGTTGTCCTCCAAATAGGATGGCCTTGGATATTATTACTGCTTCACAAAAAGGCACCTGTGCCATTAGCCAAACAATGCTGTATGTTCATACCTGATGCACCTGCCTATGTGTCATCTTTATTAAATTACAAGAGGACATGTGAATGCTCTGAGTGCCTAGAAGACTTAATAAATCAGTGAATCAGATCATGCAGTTCTTGGTGGAAAAAGTTTTCACTGATGTTGGAAATGATTGTCTTAATTTATTTTCTTTTGCGTGTCCTGTATTGTTGCTATGGTATCTGCCTCCAATGCAGCCAGAGAGCTGCCACTGAGCCATACCCAAGCTAGCAAAACCCCTTGCCGACCACTCAGGACACATTGCAGAACAGGGGGGTGTCTGAGATTGTAAGAACTGGTCATGAGGGGTGGACGGTCAGAGGAGGTCATTGAGAGGACATGCCCACTGATCAACCTACAAGCTGAACCCAGCCAACCAGAAGGTCCTTACTCCCTTCCCTGTCCTTGGAATGTGCATTCCTTTTGCCTTCTCTACCCTAGAAATTGCCTCAATTTAGCCTTGAAATAGTAATGTGATGCTGAGACCATCTGGACAATGTACATGACCAAGCCCAGTTGGGATCTCTATATAAATTTTCAAGATTTGGCAGGTAGGTACAGAGATCTACCTGTCTTGCAGCCACCCAAGACTAGCCTCAAGGTAATTCTCTTGCTTATTAAACACGCTACCTACCAATCTGGAGTGGTCTGCCTTTTTCTTCAGCCTCCCCTTGCTTTCTGTGTATGAAGGGTAGTTTACAAACCAACAGCCAGGCCACTCTTTTTATCTATTCCACCACTTAGGCATCCCCAAAGTGACAGGAGAACTAAACCCACCTCCTCTGTGGTGAAATCAGCATTATCAGTTGCCTCAGAGCCTATAAGATTCAAAAGGGAGGTAGCCACCTGCTCCCTCAGGTCATCCCCTCCTCTGGGCAATCTCTCTGGGTTAGAGTTTCACTCCTTTATCCCACAGCATCTCTGGAGCTCTGCAGAGGTTCAATGTAAGATGCACGATTTACTAACTCTAGGTTATTTAAATAACTTTGCCTCAACAAATCTCCATTTCTTAATTAGTAAAATGCTAACATTACCTTTTAGTATCTTTGGGAGGATTAAATGAGATAATGCATAGATTGTGTTCACTCAGCACAATACACAGCACAGATTTTTAGCTCCTGTTGATATAACACTGCTACTGGCCATTGTTGCCACCACCATACTGATGCTTGCAGAATTCTATGGGTTTTTTTTACATCTAATTTATTTTTTCCCATTGCTGCTTCAGTCCTTTACCATATTATACCTAGACTAACATTGTTAAGATCCATAATAGTCCTCTTTTCCTGCCTTAGCTGCTTGTCTTTCCTCTCCAGCAAGAGAAAAACAAACAAAAACAACTCAATTCTCTTTGTGAGAACTTCACAAAGAACCTCTAGTTGAAATGGAAGACCATGGATGCTGTTCCCCAAATTTACCCCTCACCCTTTTTTTAGTACAGCTCTTATCACCCCTTTGAACTGTAATGCTGCAGAATACACTTTGGGAAATGGTATTTTAGGGAAATGATAGGACCAAGTCACAGGAGCCTACTATGCTCTTTCTCGATGTTCCCATGCCCTAGAGAACAAAAGGCCAACAGCCTAAGAGAGGGAGCACAGTCAAGCCTAATTGAAGTCCTCCTTCATGAACCAAGTTTCCAGGAGTCTTCACTTCTGTCATGATCTGTAAGGAGATGGCTTTAGGAAAGATGGTGACACATACAGTGTGAGGCCATCAAGACATGCACAGCAATGACATCCTGCATCTGATGCTGCTTTTCAAGCCTTTTCAGTAACACAGGAAGGACATGGAATTTTCTGAGTCACTCTATAAAATCTTCATTCCCATCGCCTGCTCAGCATGAACCTTGCTTATTGCTTGGGTTTGAGGTGATTTACTTAGTTGCTACTTTAGGATGCACCAACCACTGTTCTGTTTTAATTAGGCTAATGTAATAACCCAGGGTTCTGAAAAGAAAGCTTTGCTACTTGGTACAGAGATTGGTGCAAAAATTTATAAAAGCATTCTCTCCTGCCACTTCTCTCTCCATCAAAATATACAGTTCTGTAAACAGGAGTAAGGGATTTGTGCTCACAGAAATAACCTTTGCCACTCCTAACTAATAGTCTAAGTCTTGTACCTGTGGCGGCAGAAGCTCCATTAAGTGTTAAGCACCTGTTCTCCTCATCTCAGTTCACAATTTAAGGGTACAGTGGGCAGAGTAACTGCAGTCACTGCTTCATGGTACAGTATGAGTAGGGGAACTATGTAATTAATTATCCAGACCAGAACACTTTTAAAAGTGAAAGGGAACAATTAACAGTTTTACTTGGACAACAGGCATAAAACAGAATGATCCCAAGGAAACTAGGAATTATATCACCATACTTAACAAATACTACAGTTCTTAGAAAATGCTATGGGAACACAAATCTCAGTCCTGTGTCCCCAGAGATAAAGAAGATGACAAGTCTTCTGCTACTACCAACTGGCAGAAGAGAAGGAGCTCTTCTTCCCCATTCCCATCATCCAGGCCTTTTCTTCTAATCTGATATCTAGGATGAGAACTGTCTACCGCTCTGACCTTCCAACATCAGAAATCAGATTTTTTTCCTCAGAAAAAAGGGGAACTGTGTTCTCTGGTTTGATTCCATATTTGCTCATTTTATTTGCTCAAAGGAAGAAAGTATAGACTATCCCTGACTTACGATGGTTCAACTTACAACTTTTCTACTTTATGATGTGCAAAAATGATATGTATTCAGTAGAAATCTTATTTCAAATTTTTATCTTTTCTTGGGCTAGCAATATGCCCCATGATACTCTCCAGATGCGGAACAGTGGCAATGAGGCATAGCTCCCTCAGTTACACAATCACAAGGGTAAACAGCCAAACACTACAACCATTCTGTTTTTTCACTTTCAGTACAGTATGCAATCAAATACATGAGATATTTGACACTTTATTATAAAATAGGCTTTCTGCTAGATTACTCCACCCAGCTGTGGGCTAATGTAAGTGTTTTGAGAACATTCAAGGTAGGTTAGGTTAAGCCACAATGTCCACAATGCTAGGTTAAGAGTATTTAAATGCATTCATCTTTCAATGGACACCAAGAAGATGTGGTCTATGTAACCATGGAATATTCCTCAGCCATTAGAAACGACAAATACCCACCATTTGCTTCAACGTGAATGGAACTGGAGGGTATTATGCTGAGTGAAATAAGTCAATCGGAGAAGGACAAACATTATATGGTCTCATTCATTTGGGGAATATAAAATTAGTGAAAGGGAATAAAGGGAAAGGAGAGAAAATGAGTGAAAATATCACTGAGGGTGACAAAACATGAGAGACACTTAACTCTGGAAAACGAATAAGGGGTAGTGGAAAGGGAGGTGGGCGGGGGATTGGGGTGACTAGGTAATGGGCACTGAGGGGAGCACTTGGTGGGATGAGCACTGGGTGTTATACTAAATGGTGGCAAATTGAACTCCAATTTAAAAAAAGACACACAAAAAAAGAGTATTTAAAAGCATTTTCAATTTATGATATTTTCAACTTCCAATGAGTTTTCTGGACGTAATTTCACTGTAAGTCGGGGAAGATCTATAATTTCCTTTGACATTGAATCATAAAATCAACTGATTATTCAAATTAATAATTCTGAAAATACAGCTCAACTTGTGATAAATACACAAAAAGAAAAATCTAAGTTCACAATACCCCAGAAATAGAGGAAAATTCTAGTAGATGAATGGATAAAGAAGATATAGTATAGAAATACAATGGGATATTACTCAGCCATCAAAAAGAATGAAATCTTGCCATTTGCAATGACATGAATGGAACTAGAGGGTATTATACTAAGCAAAATAAGTCAGAAAAATACATATACCATATGACTTCACTCATATGTGGAATTTAAGAAGCAAAGCAAAAAAAAAAAAAAGAAGCAAAGCAGATGAACATAGGGGAAGGGAAGGAAAAATAAAATAAGAGAAAAGCAGAGAGGGAGGCAAAGTATAAGAGATTACTAACTATAGGGAACAAACTGAGGGTTGCTGAAGGGGAGGTGGGTGGAGGATGGGTAATGGGATGATGGGCGTTAGGGAGCACACTTGGTGTAATGAGCACTGGGTGTTTATGCAACTGATGAATCACTAAATTCTACCTCTGAAACTAATAATCCAGTATATGTTAGTTAAATTGAATTGAAATTAAAATTTTTAAAAATTAAAATAAAATAAATAAATCTTTCTAAAACATAAATAAGAAGAATTCCAAGCAATAAAAGCTGAAAAAATTCGAGAAAAAATTTTTAGAGTGTGTATACTGTCTCACAGTAGAAAATATGCTAAAATATATAAATGACCTATGTGGCAAAATTGAAATGATTATGAAGGGGATGATCAACTATTATAAAGATAACTGATCTTTCCAAATCAATCTATAGATCTAATAAAATTCCCATCAAAATTGCAGCAAAATTAGGATGTGAGAGAATTGCCAAGTGGTTGTCAAGTCTTTCTCTAAATATTTTATTCAACATCATTTTTGCTATTTTCACAGATGGAGGATGTCTAACCCTTACAAATATTAGAATATATTATAAAACCACAATTCCTAAAATACCATTAAAATAAGATTTTTTTAAAGTAAATATCGATATACATCTAAAAGCCAAATACATGGAGTAATTCATTAACTGAATTGGGAAGAGATTGTTTGAATAATAGTTGAGAAATTCATCTTTGGAAAAAAAAAATTCTAAGTCCTCAGTTCATTCCATAACCATAACCAAATAACCTAAATATATGTAAAAGTTAGATTTAAATTAAAACCAAAAAAATAAAATAAAATACATTCATATATTTAGTTGATTTCTCAGTGACAGATTTTCTACACATTAAAACAATGGAGAAATCACAAAGGGGAAAAACAGATTTGGTTTTATAAACCCCTTAAACTTCTAGAAGTAAAAACATCATAAACAAAATTAAAAGGCAAGATCTAGGACATATTTGTAATTTAATGGCTAAAAATAGGATAATACTTGTATGTTATCTATTACCATAGCAATCAAAGCCTCAGAAGACAATAACGATATTTATTGCTCACAGTTCAGGGTCAGCTAGGCATCAGCTAGATGGTCCTGCTCATCTTGACTGGATTCACTCTCATATCTAGAAGTCAGCTACTGTCAGCTGACTTAAAATGTTCTTGGGGCACCTGAGTGGCTCAGTCATTGAGCATCTGCCTTTGGCTCAGGTCGTGATCCCCAGGTCCTGGGATCTAGTCCCATATCAGGCTCCCCATGGGGAGCCTGCTTCTCCTTCTGCCTATGTCTCTGCCTCTCTCTCTGTGTCTCTCATGTATAAATAAATAAAATCTTTAAAAAAAAAAAGTCCTCTTCTCCTTTCCACATGTCTCTCATCCTCCAGCAAGGTAATTCTGGCACATATATACTCATGATAATGGTAGAGATACAGGAGGAAATGTGGAAATATGCAAAGATGTTTGGGACCTAAGCTCAAAAGCAACACACTTCTGCCTCATTTTATTGAAAAAGGAAGTTCTATAGGGTGGAAAATAGACTCTGTTTTATTGGGAGGAACTTTAAAGTCACAGGTCAATGGGCATAGGTGAAAATTTGTGACTATTGATGCAATCAATGTCCCAAACATCATTAATCAATTAAGAACATGATCTTATTCCAATTAATAAGGGGGCAAAGGCTCAGGTAATCACACACAAAAAGACAGATATACAGATGGCAAATAAAAATATTAAATTTCAATGAGGATAAACAAAATGCAATTTTTAAGAGATAATATGTAAAAATATTTTTTAATTTATTCTAATTTGATAGCTTTCAAAAATATAACTTTTAAAACAAGAAAACATACTATTATTTCCTAATCTATTTTCTAATTTGATACTATCAAAGGAGTATTTGATATTTGATACAAAGGATATTTTCTAATTGATACTATCCAAGGAGTATCCACTCAGATGGAGCTGGTGCAAACACACATTAGTACACCTTTTCTAGAGGAATGCTGGGCAATATATATTAAAAGTGTTTTCTCTATTACCTCTAACTTAGAGGAAATAAATACACCTGAAGAGGTTTGTAAAATATAGAACACACAGAAGTCAATAGCAGTGTATACTACAGGCATTTATTAAAGTTTGAGAGGGAAAAAAAGGAAGAATGGAGATAGGAAAGCAGACTACTAAAGTAAGCATCGGAATAAAGGGGCACCTGGGTGGCTCAGTGGTTGAGCATCTGCCTTTGGCTCAGGTCGTGATCCTGGGGTCCTGGGATCAAGTCCTGCAATAGGCTCCATGCAGGGAGCCTGCTTCTCCCTCTGCCTGTGTCTCTGCCTCTCTCTCGTTCTCTCATGAATAAATAAATAAAATATTTAAAAAAAAAGAATCTGAACAAATACAGCTCCAGATGCAGTCCTTCCTTAACTAAAAAAGATCATTTTTCTTCTTTGGCAGAACACACTTCGGTTTTTTACCCACATCAATCTCTTTTCTTTATCTTTTCTAATAGTACCCCAGTGTTGTCCATGCATCCTCCCCATTTCCTGAAATCCTGATCCTGTCCCAATCTGCATATAGCATTTTCCTGATACGATTACTGATCTTGATAGGAGCACATGACCCATGATGGGTCAATCATACCAAAGGGAAGAATGTATATTTCTTGCTACGGGAAAATGTTTCCTCACTCTTCTACTGGTTGTGAACAAGGAAGCATGGTACCCTGATTGCTACTGGTGATCATTCTGCAACCAAAAAACAAACAGCCCTAGAAGGTAATAGAGCAGAGAAATGGAAAGAACCAGAGTCCTGGGTCACCATGCTTAAAGTCAGCTTTGCCTCTGGGTTCCCAGTTATGTGAGATATTTCTCCTTATTGTTCAAGTCTGAAAGTGTCTAGGCTTTCTGTTACTTGTAGCCAGAGACATCCTAATCAGTACACATTCCCCCCAACACACACACCTTTTTACTAAAAGTATCTCCTTCTAAAGTATGTGCAGCCATTGGAACTAAAACTTCTTTACAGACTTCAAGACATTGTATAGAAAAATATTAATCAGTATCACTAGCCACTTTTGCCTCCTAACGAAAGCACCAAAATGTGAGACACACCTGCTCCCGCTTTCTTGCAGCCAGATATTGGAAAAGCATTCCACACAACCCTGAGAGTGTGAGATAAAGGGGGTGGCAGTGGCAGTGGCCCGCTTTCTATGGATCTATCTGTGGCCATAGACGCAAGTCAGAATCTCAGACAAAGTCTGTTATGTGCAACAAAAAGAGCATGGTTTTATGTAATATCTCCAAACATATTCCTGATTTAAGACTTAAGATTTAAGATTTAAGAGCAAAAAAGCTCTTTTGTGCTTGGCATTTCTAATCTGTGGGAATACTACTTGTGTCCCTACTAAAAATGGTTACAGTCTCAATATTTTCTTATCTGAGAACCAAAATACTAAAGATGTGTTACAGTAAATGTCTTTTATAAAGACATGAGTTGTAATTTTGTTCTCCATATCACAATTTTTAAGCTCTATTAGAGTGATTATGACCTTTCATTTGAACCGTTCTTGAGATTTTTAAAAGCCATATCCATATGATTAGATAGAAAAAGAATATTTTCAACACACTTTTAATAGGACATTAGGGTCCAATAAAACAAATGTTCTGTGGATATGAGAAAGTTCAAATTATTGGTGCCTTTTTCAAAAATTTTTATTAAGATTATATTGAATTTTAGCACTGAGTTGGAAGCTATTCCTATAGTACAAATGCAAAACCTCATCAATTTTGACTGCATGAGAATGCAAACTCTGTCCTTCCAAGTACCTTAATGAATAATTAATATCATGTTCAATGATCTGGCTGCAAGCACCAATCAGCTGGCCAAAATAAATTGGATTTGTATTGAAGAAATAGTTCCCCATGCTCATCACAAAGATTACTGTTTCTTTTAGGGAAAGCCTATAATAGTATAAAATGAAGCTCTGTTGGAAATACCTTGCTGCTATCTGCTTGAATAATCATTCCTTTTTTAAACTACACTGTCAAAGCACTAGCTGTTCCTAGAAATTAAAAGATGGTGGTATAGGTTGTTCCCGAGTCTGTTCCCCACCACCTACACACAAACACACACACATACACACACACACACACACACACACACGAAGAACTAACAACTATTCAAGAACAAGATACCACTGAGAGAATTTCCAAAACACAAGTGCGAGGCTAAAGCACTCCCCTGCACCACAGAGGCCAGGACCGACTGCATTAGAAGGGTAAGAGGAACATTTACACATTAACCACGTGATCCTCCCCCAAACCAGCACAGCACCATGTGGAGAGTCTCCTCTGGTCCTCTGGTTCCTCCAGTGGAAAAAAAGAACCCAGAAGGACAACAAGCTCCTTCCACCCCAGCACTGTGAATTACTTTGAGGTAACCCCTATTTTGATCTTGCACCACCACAGGGATTGCAGGGGAATTTGACTATGATGGAGAAGGAGGGAGGGACTTGCAACAACTAGCACACAGATCTTGACAGACCAAGTTTATATCTGGATCGTTCAACCAGCGGATTTCCTCATCTATAGAACCAAGTCAGAGGAGCAATCTAACCAGGGAACTCAGTAGGGTACAGATCTGCCTGATTTGAATCCTCAAGAAGATTTGCTAGCCCTAGAGCCCAGCTTAACTGTGCCCAGGAAAGGGGCTGAATCACAACCACACCTGCTGTGGCAAATCTCCTGCCCCCATCTGACCAGAAAGGCTAGACAACTCCTGGAAGCTGTGCAGCCCAATGGTGTTTAAGCCAAGACGTGGGCATGCAGAGATGCTCACCTCCAAAGCAAAGCCAGTACAGGGCATGGTCTATTCCCATGCTATACACAGGCAGGGGGATTAATTCATAGCCAAGACTACAGGTAGCTCCCAGCCCTTCACAACCAGAAAGTCATTTTGGGAAATTGAGAGTAAAACAATCCTTCCCAGTCCTACCCAGACAAAGAACTGAATCATAGCCCTACATGCTATGGAGAGTGTCTTTTGGCCTTATCTGACCAGAAAGACATTCTGTGCCCCAGTGGTCCTTGAGCTAACAGGTGGGCAGGCAGGGCCAATACATTGCATAATAAAGCCAGCAGCCCTGTTTGGTCAAGAAATTGAGGTCTAAGTCACATTAAGAGACCGAAGAGTTTTACTGGCATTAGAGCTGCTTCTCCCACTGCATCCAGGCAGGGAACATACTTCACAGCCCCATTCATCACTGAATATAACCTTCAGCTTTGCTGGCCAGGGAACCTAACAAGAACACACAGGAAGTGGCTAAAATACCCATTCAACAGCTCCATATACAGTAGCACTTGAACAGAGAGCACAGCTCATAGCTTCCCCTGTTTGCAGAGCAAAACCTGTGGCCTCACATAATCGGGTAATTCACACTCTGGCCTTATTCAGATCCCCCAAACAATGAGCTATACAGGCCCTGAGTCTGTCCTGCTGCCCTGCCAGAGCAAGGAAGCTAATTCATAGCCCCATTTACTACTGAATATAGTACACAGTCCTGACCATCTAATAAGCCTGATTAGAGAATTCAGACAAATGCAAGCTTATCCTATACACTTGCTTGGGTAGGGAACCAACCCAGAAGTCCTATCTAACTATACTCAGACAGTGACACACTGCCCATCCCTGTCCTCAGGGCTCAAACAGTCACCTCACCCAAAAATAGACCATAATAGCAGGACTCACTTGCCCAAAATATTACCAGCAAGCACAACTGAAAAACCCAAAATGAGCTAACTAATGAACTGTCTCTGCCAAAGCAAACCTGTAAAGTCAGGAAAAGGAGCCCAGTTGTTCAACTGGCACAGAAACCAACATAAAGAATTAAGGATCACAAAAAATCAGATAAATATGATACCACCAAAAGAAACTAGTAATACTCCAATAACTGACCTTAAGGAAATAAGAGATGTATGAACTGTCAGACAAAGAATTTAGAATTCTCTTAAGGAAGTTTAGTGAACTACCAGAAAAACACAGACAACTAAATGAAATTGGAAAACAATGTATGAATAAATGAGATGTTTAGCAAAGAACTTAGCAACCATCAAAAAAAAAAAAAAAACCAAAAATAGAAATCCTAGAGTTGAAAATACAATAAACTGAAAGGAAGAATTTAATAGAAAATTTCAAAAGTAGTCTTAACCATGAGGAAAAAAAAATCAGCAACCTAGAGGATAAGACTAGGAAATTATCCAGTCAGAGAAGCAAAAAGAAAAAGAATGAAAATGAGTAAACAAAGCCTATGGGAATTATGAGACAAAATGAAAAGAAACATTCTTTGCATTATGGGAATCCCAAAAGGAGAAGAAAAAAAGAAAGGGACAGAAGATATATTTAAAGCAATATTTGCTGAAAGCTTCCCAAACCCAGAGAGGGAAATGGACACCCATCCAAGAGGCCCAAAGTACCCCAAAGAGGTTGAAACTGAAAAGGGCTACACCAAGATACATTAAAATTAAATTGTCAAAAGTCAAGGTCAAAGAAGAATTTTAAGAGCAACAAAGGAAAAGAGAGAAGTTAAGGGAACCCCCATAGCCTATCAGTGAATTTTAGTGGTTGAGCATCTGCCTTTGGCTCAGATCATGATCCTGGGGAGCCTGCTTCTCCCTCTGCCTATGTCTCTACCTCTCTCTCTATGTCTCTCATGAATAAATAAATAAATCTTAAAAAAAAAAAAAAAGGAAACTTTTCAGGCAAGTAGAGAATGAAATGCCATATTCAAAATATTGAAATTAAGTAACTGTTAACCAAGAATTAGATACCCAGTAATGCTGTCCTTCAAAAATGAAGGTGGGATAAAGATTTTGGTGAGCGACCAAAAGTTGCAGAAGTTTATTAACACCGGACTTGTCTTACAAGAAATGCAAAAGGAATTTTTTGAGAAGTAAAAGAACATTCATTAACATAAAAACATAAAAAGGTAATGTAAATATTACTGCTAATGGTAAACACATAGTCATAGCTAGATTCTTCTATATGGTAACAGCGGTATCTAATTCACTTTCAAGTATAGTTTAAAAGTTAAAAAAAAGTAAAAATAATCATAATTACAACAATCTGAAAGCTATGTTAGTTACACAATATGAAAAACATGTGAATTTTAACATCAATAACTTAAGTGTGGGGGGGTAAAAGTGTAAAGTTTATAAATTCTATTGAAGTTATTTGTTTAAAATAGGGTATTATAAGTTTAAGATATTTTATGTAAGCTTCATGGTAACCACAAGGAAAAGGTCTGTGGCAATTATGCAAAAGAAAATGATAAAGAAGTGAAAGCCTACCGATACCAAAACACATCAAACACACGAAAAAAGTCATCAGAATAAGAAACAGGACAATAAATCTACAAAACAACAGAAAATAATTAGCAAAATATTAATTAATAGTAAGTCCTTGCCTATCAATAACTTTGATGTAAACATATTACATTCTATTACATTCTCCAGTTAAAAGACATAGAATAGATGAATAGATAAAAAGCAAGATCTAAAAATATGCCACCTACAAGCGACTCATTTTTTTCTAAGAGTTATTTATGTATTTATTTGAGAGAGAGAAAGCATGAGCAGAGGCAAGAGCAGAGGGAGAGAGAGTGAATCTCAAGCAGACTCTGCACTGATCACAGAGCCCAATGAAGGGCTCAATCTCCCTACCCTACGATCAATATTAAAGCTCCTAAATACATAGGGACACCTAGGTGGCTCAGTTGGTTGAGCATCTGCCTTCGGCTCAGGGTATGGTCCAAGGGTCCTGGGGTAGAGTCCTGCATGGGGCTTCCTGTGAGGAGCCTGCTTCTCCCTTTGCCTCTGTCTCTGCCTGTGTGTGTGTGTGTGTGTGTGTGTGTGTGTGTGTGTGTGTCTCATGAATAAATAAATTTAAAAAAACACCTAAATAAACAAAGCAAAAACTAACAGAGCTAAATGGAGAAATAAACATTAACATAGTAAAATAGTTGGGGATTTTAACACCCCACTCAACAATGCTTGATTAAATGTTTGTTATGTCTTCTTGATGTATTAACCATTTATTATTTGGTTTATAATGCTGTTTAGATCTAGAGAATCAATAAGGAAACAGATTTGAACAATGCTATATACCAAATGGACCTAACAGACATATACAGAACAATCTGTCCAAAAAACATTCATCTCTCAAGTGCATATGGAACATTTTCTACGATTGACTATATATTAGGCCACAAAACAAGTCTTGGTAAATTCAAGAACTTTGAAATCATACCAAGTATCTTCCCCAACCACAATGACATGAAACTAGAAATCAATGACAAGAGGAAAATTGGAAAATTCATAAACACATGTAAATTAACACTATCCTAAATAACTAATGGATCAAAAAAAATAAAAGAGAAATAAAAGTTTCTTGAGACAAATTAAAATGGAAACACAACATACTGGAACATGCGGGATGCAGCAAAAACAGTCCTAAGTGGGAAGTTCATAATAATAAAAATGTACATTAAGAAACAAAACAGATGCCAAAAGAAAAAAAAAAAAGAAACAAAACAAATGCCATATAAAGAATCTAACTCCAAGCCTTAAGAAACTAGAAAAAGAAGAACAAACTGAGTCCAAAGTTAGCCAATGACATGAAATAATAACTATTAGAGCCAAAATAAAGAACAGAAAAGATTAACCAAACTAAGAATTTGTTCTTTAAAAAGACAAACAAAATTGACAAACCCTCAGCTAGAATAGTCAAGGAAAAAAAGAGAAAGGACCAACACAATTATACATTTTTAAAAAGGAGATATTACAATGGATACCACAGAAATTCGAATAATCATAAGGAGCAACTATATGCCAAGAAACTGGACAATCTAGAAGAAATAGAAAATCTCTTAGAAACTTATAATTTATGAAGACTGAATCAGGAAAAAATAGAAAATCTAAATAGATCAATTATTTGTAAGAAGATTTAATCAATAATCAAAAATCTTCCAATGAAGAAAAGTCCAGGACCAGATGGCTTCACTGGTGAACTTAACCAGACATTTAAAGAAGAATTAACAGCAATCTTTCTCAAAATCTTCCAAAAATTGAAGAGGAGGAAGTATTCCCAGACTCATTTTATAAGGCCAGCATGATCGGGATACTAAAACCAGAAAAGGATGCTACTAAAAGGAAAACTACTTTAGTAATACAGATACAAAAATTCTGAACAAAATACTGGCAAACCAAAGTTAGCAGCACATTAAAAGCAATATTCACCATGATCAAGTGGGTTTATTGCTAGGATGCAGGGATGATTTAACATACACAAATCAATCAATATGATTCATCACATTCATAGAATGGAAGAAAAAAATTATATAATCTCAATAGACACAGAAAAAGCATTTGACAAAATTCAACATCTATTCAAGATAAAAACTCTTAACAAATTAGGCATAGAAGGAACATATCTCAATATAATAAAAGCCATATGACAAGTCACAGGTATCAAATCATACATGTGATAAGGGCTTAACATCCAAAATATATAAAGAACTCATACAATTCAATAACAAAGCCAAAGACAAATAACCCAATTAAAAATGGGCAAAGGACCTGAACAGAGATTTCTTCAAATAAAATATATGAAAGGTCAACAGGTACATGAAAATGTGCTCAACACCACGAGTCATTAGATAAATGCAAATTAAAACAACAATAAGATATTATCACCTATGCCTTTCAAAATGACCATCACCTACAAGAAAAAAATAGCACATGTTGGCATGGATATGGAGAAAAGGAGCCCTTGTGCATTGTTGGGATTGTAGATTGGTAGAGTCACTGTGGAAAACTATGGAGGATCCTTAAAAAATTAAAAATAGGACTACCACATGATCCAGCAGTTCCATTTCTTGGACTATATCCAAAGTAAATGAAAACACTAATTCAAAAATATATCTGCATCCCTATGTCCATAGCAGCATTATCTACAATAGCCAAGACATGGTAACAATCTCAGTGTCCATCAATAGATAAATGGATAAAGAAGTTGTGAAATATAAAAATATATGGATATATAAACATACATATAATATGCATATATGCATACACTTACATAAAATGGAATATTATTCATCCGTTTAAAAAAAAAAAACAAAACAAGAAAATCTTATCATTTGCAACAACATGGATGGACCCTGAAGGCATTATGCTAAGTGAAATAAGTCAGATAGAGAAAGATAAACACCATATGATCTCACTTCTATGTGGAATCTGAGGAAAAAAAAAAACCAAGACTTAGAAAAAGAGACCAGATGTGTGCTTGCCAGGGGGAAATTGGAAGAATTTATAAACAAACTTCTGGTTATAAGACAAATAAGTAGTAGGGATGTAATGTGCAACATGATAACAATAACTAACACTGTAAGATACATAGGAAAGTTGTTGAGATAGTAAATTACCAGGTGTGTATGAATTGTTGAATCACTATATAGTGTACCCGTAATGAATAAAACATTATATGTTTAAAAAAAAAAAAAAACAGAAAAATCAGAAGAAAACAGAAATGCCATTTCATTGAATCATCCATCTGGTTTTTGAATCCTCACTGCAGAAAAATATCACGTAGACATTTTTGTCAGAAACATACTTGGATCCCAGGGCCTGTCTTCTTCTTTTGGAAATAGGGTAATACTTGGTGATAATAAAAATGAAGCCATTGAATAAGCAAAGCAATTTGAAAGTGGAAGAGAGGAGGTTTGGGTTTATATACATATAGGTATGTCAACAGAGGTAAGAATAACTCATTTTGAGCTAAATATAGTTTTAAAGTCTAGCTAATGGTAAATTATAGGTGCAAAATGCTCCTGAAGCAAATATATCCTACTATATCCATAGTGTTAATGAAACAATTCACACAATTAACTAAATAACGATGCTAAACTAATAATTTTTAATTCAAACATTGTTATAAATGCATCATAAATATTATCAAATTATCATAGTTTAAAAAGAAAGGCAGCAATTAATTATGAAGCAATGCATCTGGAACTTTTCTGAGAGTTCCTAATCTCTATCTGTAAATATACAAAAATAGTTTTGCCATGCTGGCAATTGCTAAACACCATTTGTTAAATTACTCCTCCTCTGTAAGCTGGTAAGTGCACATATTTTCATTTATGAACAACATTTTATAAGTCTTCATTCAGATACCTTCAATGGCTAACAAAACCAAAATCCAAGGAAATCGTGCCTTCTGAGTAGCTGCCATTTAAAGAAGGGAGTTGAATTTTGGATCCGGTTTTGACTCATCAAGAAGACTTTTTTTGACCAGCAGTGGGCCACAAAATATAATTTAATCACCATCGTAAAGAGACCATCTATTCACTAGTGATCTTAAACTTAAAACTTAGAACTCTCCCAAGATGAAAGGACATGCTGTCTTCCGTTCACTTCTTTCTCTTCACAAGTCTTAGTTAGCTGTCACTGCCTCGGGCTGAACAAAACGACTCTAAACCTCTTCCACATGGCAGCCTTTTAATTAAAGATGGTGGTTTTTTCCCTGAGTCTTTTCTCCTTTAAGCATGATTTAGGATCCCATCACATCCTGGTCACTCTGCTGAATGCAAGTCTTGTGCTGAGTCTAAATAGCTGAAAAAGAGAAGAGAGAGGAGAAAATACTTGACAGAGAAAATGGTATATAAACAAGAAGTCAAGAAGAAAAAAAGTACCTAGTAAGTTCAGAGAAGAGTTGAGTCAGGGGTGAGAGAGGCACTGAGTAGGCTAGCCTGCCAGGAGTGCAAGGTCACTGAGAGTAGTAGAGGAGACAGTGCTGGCAAGCTAGCCTGGAGCCAGACTGTGTGTTGCCTGGCTGAAGAGTTTGGACTTTACATTCTGTATTTGGGAAGAAGCCAGGAAAGCTTTCGAGCACAGGAATAAAATGTTCAAAGTAGTATTTTAAGAACATTAAATCTGACAGCAGCATAAGGCTAGCCAAGAGGCAAGACATTTAGTTGGAAGACAACAAAGTATTAGTGATTACAGACTTGGGCTCTGGAGCCCAACTGTCTGATATGGAATTCCTGCTCTGGTGCTTTCTGTGTGAATGTAGTAGGCAAGTTTCTCAACCACCCTAAGCCTATTTCCACATCTATAAAGTAGGCATAGAAATATTACCTACTGCAGAGATTGGTTGTGAGCATTAAATGAATTAATATATGGAAAGCACTTGATATGTGATACATACTAAGTACTTAAAAATGTAAGCTTGTTTTACTATCGCATTTATTATCATTATAAGGCAACACTAAGTGAAACATAAGATCTTGCACTGGAGTTATGGTAAAGGGAATAGAAAGGAGGGGGTATATTTGAGATTTGTTGCAAATGAAATTTCTCACCCTCCTCCATAATCTTCCTTTGTCTTTCCTCTCATTGTTGGTCAACGACATGGGTTTCGGTCCAAATATATGTGACAGCATAAAGTCATGAAAAAAAACCTTGTTTAGTAGACAGGGAATGAATTCATTTTCTGTCAATAAGTCCAAACTGCCTCACTAATTTTAGACAAGTTAGAGAAAGGGTTATATCTACACAGACTGTAGCCCTAAACTCTTGTCTCATATACTAACTCCAGGATCTTTTATTTTATTTTATTTTATTTTTAATTTTTATTTATTTATGATAGTCACAGAGAGAGAGAGAGAGAGAGGCAGAGACACAGGCAGAGGGAGAAGCAGGCTCCATGCACCGGGAGCCCGACGTGGGATTCGATCCCGGGTCTCCAGGATCACGCCCTGGGCCAAAGGCAGGCGCCAAACCGCTGTGCCACCCAGGGATCCCACTCCAGGATCTTTTAATCACTCCTGCCCGCCGTTCTCAGATTCTAGTCTTTCCTGATCCAGGAGGGGAAATACTGAACTTATCAACCCAAATGTGATATTTTTTCTGGTGCTCTTTCGATTAAAACGTAAGAGTTCTAGGTTCTAAACTTATTGCATTCTGAGTTCTAAAACCTCACCATCAGAGGGAGGTAAGATGGTGGAGGAGTAGGATGACCCCTAGCCTGCCTCCTCACTCAAACACAGCTGGATAAATATCAAATCATTCTGAGAACCCAAGAAATCAGTCAGAAGTCTTAGAGAACAAAGCTGCATGTCCTCAAATCAGAAGAGTGACCCATGGAAGGTAGGAACTATGGACAGTTGGTGGGCGCTCCCTAGGTGAGGGAACCCTGCCTGCAGAGGGAGTAGCAAGAGAGGAGGAGAGAGAGAAAACCCATAGGGGAAAAAATAAAGAGTGAAAATACACACAAGAAAACTACTGCTCAAAACCGTTGATGGAAGAAAAGGAGAAGAGTACAATACCACCAGTTTTCTATAAATACAGTAGAGATTCTAAGGTATCAGAGGTTTGGGACATAGCCCTATTAATGCCTGAGGAACTGAGGGGTGCTCAAGGGGGAAAGCAGGGCTAAGCCCCAGCAGTGGGCAGCCTGAGGATCCCAAGGGTCACAGAGAGAAGTGGTGTGTTTCAGAGAGGTGCTATAGCCTCTCTTAAGGCAAAAGACCCTATTGGA
Organism: Canis aureus; assembly: GCF_053574225.1. Classification (NCBI taxonomy): domain Eukaryota; kingdom Metazoa; phylum Chordata; class Mammalia; order Carnivora; family Canidae; genus Canis; species Canis aureus. Next base: position 16,944,485 of record NC_135642.1, on the reverse strand, counting down.
GCCATTGAGCCGCCACCCACCAATATAGGAACAAAGACACCCACTGAGGGCTACAAATCCCAGTGCCATCTGTATGTTGCAATTTACCGTAAACTCTAAACTGCTGCATGGTGGTGCCACTATCTTCTGGGACATGCAGGCACTGGCCACAGCTTGAGGCATTTGGGAGAGGTGATAGGCCTTTCTGGTGGGCAAAGGACCCTGAGGGCCCATTGAGCTGTCCCACCCACCAGTATGGAACGAAGACACTGGCTGAGGGCTACATAACCTGGCCCCAGCTGTGTGCTGCAATTCACCATAAACTCTGAACTGCTAAAAGGTTGCACCACTGTCTTCTGCTACTAGCCAGCACTGGCCACAATGTAGGGAAACTCTCTCTACCCCCACCAGGAGGATCAGGGTGGGTCCAAACCTCAGGGGTCTCTGAAATGTGGGGTTTTGAAACACAACCACGCCTGAGATAAAACATAGGAGTGCTGTACCATTTGGCAGGTAAAAAGCTCTAACACAGACAGAGTAAGGTAGAAATCTGACAGAAACCAGGGATACAGGGGGCCTCACTAAAAAGAGGTGACATGCATTGAGAAAACCAGGCAAGACCATTTTCTCCCCACACCCACCAGCTTGATCCACCTCAGTGAGCTAAATAGCACCACCAAAAGCAGAATAGAGCCGCTACACCAAGCTTCCCCTTCCCCTGCCCTCCACTAGGGCACATCTCCACTAGGGCAATTCCACCTGAGAATCAGAGCAGCAGATCCTTCCCCAGGAAGACCAGCACAAACTCCTCACCCATACCAAGTCCATTATAGAGTGCCAGAAGGCTTCAGCTTTAAGGGAAACAGGATCTAGCATTTGGGGGCTTTTTTGTTTTTTGGTTTGATTGTTATTTGTTTCTGGTTGTGGTTTTTTTTGTTTTTGTTTTTGTTTTTGTTTTGGTCTGGTTTTATTTATGTATTTGTTTTTTGGACATAGAGCAATTAGTTATTTATACTATTTTATTTTTAATTTTTATTTTTTCTCTTTTCCTTTTCCTTTTCTTTTTTCTAACAAGCTTCTTGTAATAAGTAGACCATAACACACCTAGGATCTAGCTTCCTTTATGTATTTTATTTTTTAATTTTTTTCCATTTTTTTTATTTTTTTTCTTTTTCCCCTCCAAAATGACAAAAGAGAGGAATTCACCCCAAGAGAAAAAAAAAAAAAACAGGAAGAAATGATAGCCAGAGATTTAATCAATGTGGATATAAGTAAGATGTCTGAACTAAATTTAAAATAACAATTATAAGGATACTAGCTGGGCTTGAAAGAAGCTTAAAAGACACTAGAGAATCCCTTACTACAGAGAATAAAGAACTAAAACTTAGGCCAAAATTAAATATGCTATAACTGAGATACAAATCCAAATGAAGACCATAAAAATGAGGATGGATGAAGCAGAGGAACAAATCAGTGATACAGAAGATAAAATTATAGAAAATAACAAAGCTGAAAAGAAGAGGTCATGGATCATGAAGATAGACTTAGGGAACTCAGACTTATTAAAATGAAATAATATTTATTTGATAGGAGACCCAGAAGGAGAGAGAAAAAGAGAACTAAAGAAACTCGATGAGCCAGAAGGGAGTAGTAGGATATATTCAATGTTCTAAATGGGGAAAATATGCAGCCAAGAATTCCTTATCCAGGAGACTGTCATTTAGAATATTAGAAAAAATAAAGAGTTCCCCAGACAAACAAAAACTACTAAGTGACTACTAAACAAGCCCTACAAGAAATACGGAGACTCTTTGAGTGGAAATAAAAGACCAGGGCAGCCTGGGTGGCTCAGTGGTTTAGCACCACCTTCGGCCCAGAGCATGATCCTAGAGACCCAGGATTGGGTCCCAAGTCAGGTTTCTTGCATGGAGTCTGCTTCTCCCTCTGCCTGTGTCTCTGCCTCTCTCTCTCTGTGCCTCTCATGAATAAATAAATAAAATCTTTAAAAAAAAAAAAAAGAAAGAAAGAAAAGACCAAAATCAACAAAGACCAGAAAGGACCAGAAACAGCATCACCATCTACAGATAATACAATGATACTAAATTCATATCTTTCAATAATCACTCCAAATGTAAACAGACTAACTCTTCCAATCAAAAGATTTGGGATACAGAATGGGTTAAACAACAACAACAACAGCAACAATATCCAACTATATACTGCCTATAAGAGACTCATTTTAGACCTAAAGACACTTGCAGAATGAATGTGAGGGGATGGAGAAACATTTATCCTGCAAAAGGACGTCAAAAGAAAGCCAGAGTAACCATCCTTATATCAGATAAAATAGATTTTAAAACAAAGACTGTAGCAAATGATGAAGAAGGGCATTATATCATTATTAAGGGGTCTACCCATCAAGAAGATCTAACAACTGTAAATATTTATGCCCCCAAATTGGGAGCAGCCAAATATATAAATTAATAATAAACATAAAGAAACTCACTGTCAATAATACAATCATAGTAGGGGACTTTAACACCTCACTTACAGCAATGGACATATTATCCAAGCAGAAAATCAATAAGGAAAAAATGGCATTGAATTATACACGGAACCAGATGGATTTAACAGACATATTCAGAAAATTTCATCCTAAAGCACAAGAGTACACATTTTTTTCAAGTGCACATGGAACATTCTCCAGAGATCACATAGTGTGTCACAAATCAGGCCTCAACAAGTGCAAAAAGTTGAGATCATACTATGCATTTTTTTCAGACTACAATACTATGAAACTTGATGCCAATCACAAGAAAAAATTTGAAAAGCCCTCAGATAAAAGAAGAAATTTAAAAATACATGGAAACAAATGACAATGAAAACATGACAGACCAAAACCTTTGGAATGCAGTAAAAGCAGACCGAAAAGGGAAGTATATTGCAATATAGGTCAACCTCAAGAAGCAAGAAAAACTCAAATATGCAACCTAACTTTACATCTAAAGGAGTCCGAAAAGGAACAGCAAATAAAGCCTAAGGCCCTCAGAAGGAGAGAAATAATAAAGATTACAGCAGAAATAAATGGCATGGAAACAAACAATAAAACAGAACAACAAAACTAAGAGCTGGTTCTTTGAAAGAATTAATGAAATTGATAAACCCCTAGCACTCTTATCAAAAAGAAAAGAGAAAGGACCCAAACAGATAAAATCAGGAATGAAAGAGATCATAACCAATACCACAGAACTGCAAACAATCATGATGGAATACTATGAAAAATTATATGCCAACAAACTGGGCAATCTGGAGGAAATGGACAAATTCTTAGAAATGGACAAATTCCTAGAAACTTGCAGACTACCAAAACTGAAACAGGAAGAAAGAGAAAATTTGAACAGACCCATAACAGTAAAGAGATTGAGTCAGTCATCAAAAATCTCCCAACAAACAAAAGTCCTGGGCTGGATGGCTTCCCAGAGAAATGCTACCAGACATTTAAAGAAGACTTAATCCCTATTCTTCTCAAACTGTTCCCAAAAATAGAAATGGAGGAAAACTTCCCAACTTATTCTATGAAGCCAGCATTACCTTGATTCCAAAACCAAAGACCCTACGAAAAAGGAGAATTAAAGGCCCATATTCCTGATGAACATGGATGCAAAATTCTCAATAAAATATTAGCATATCAAATTCAACAGTACATTAAAAGATTTATTCACCACGATCAAGTGGGATTTATTCCTGGGCTGCAGGGGTGGTTCAACATTTGCGAATCAATCAACATGATACATCACATTAATAAAAGAAAGGATAAGAACTAGATGATCCTGTCAGTAGATGCAGGAAAAGCATTTGACAAAATACAGCATCCTTTCTTGATTAAAAACCCTCAACAGGGAATCCCTGGGTGGCTCAGTGGTTTAGCGCTGCCTTCAGCCCAGGGCGTGATCCTGGAGTCCTGGGATCGAGTCCCACATCGGGCTCCCTGCATGGATCCTGCTTCTCCCTCTGCCTGTGTCTCTGCCTCTGTGTGTGTGTGTGTGTGTGTCTTTTATAAATAAATAAATAAATAAATAAATAAATAAATAAATAACTCTCAACAAAGTAAGGATACATGGAACATACCTCAACATCATAAAGGCCATATACAATAGACCCACAGCTAATATCACCCTCAATGGGAAAGACTGAGAGCCTCTCCCCTACAGTCAGGAACACGACAGGGACGTCCACTTTCACCACTGTTATTTAACACAGTATTGGAAGTCTTAGTCTCAGTAATCAAACAACAAAAAGAAAAAAGAGGCATCCAAATTGGCCAGGAAAAAGTCAAACTCTCACTATTTGCAGACAACATGAAACTCTATGTAGAAAATCCAAAAGACTACCAAAAAATTGCTAAAATTAATACATGAATTAATACATGAATTCAGCAAAATTGTAGAATATGAAATCAATGTGCAGAAATCTGCACACCAATAAAGAAGCAGCAGAAAAAGAAATCAGGGAATGATCCCATTTGCAGCTGCACCAACAACAGTTAGGTACCTAGGAATAAACCTACCTAAAGAGCTAAAGGATCTGTACGCTAAAACTATAGAACACTTATTAAAGAAATTAAAGAAGACACAAAGAGCTAGAAATGCATTGTATGCACATGGAATGGAAAAACAAACATAATTAAAATGTCTATACTACCCAAGGCAACCTACACATTTAATGCAATCCTATCAAAATAACATCATTATTTTTCAGAGCTATAACAAACAATTCTAAAATCTGCATGGATCCACAAAAGACCCCAAATAGCAAAAGCAATCCTAAGAAAGAAAAACAAAACTGGAGGCATCATGATTCTGATTTCAAGCTATATTACAAACCTGTAGTCATCAAGACTGTATGGTACCGACACAAAAATAGACACAAACATCAATGGAACAAAAGAGAGAACCCAGAATTGGACCCACAACTATATGGTCAATTTACCTTCAACAAAGCAGAAAAGAATATCCGATGGAAAAAAGACAGTCTCTTCAACAAATGGTGCTGCAAAAACCGGGTAGCAGCATGCAAAAGAATGAAACTAGACCACTTTTTTTGTTTTGTTGTTGTTTGTTTACTGGACCACTTTCTTACACCACACATAAAACTAAATTCAGAATGGATAAAAGACCTAAATGTGAGACAGGAATCCATCAAAATCCTAGAGGAGAACATAGGCAATAACCTCTTCAACATCAGCCATAGCAACTTCCTACTAGACACACCACTGGAGGTAAGGGAAACAAAAGCAAAAATGAGCTACTGGGACTTCATCAACATAAAAAGCTTCTGCACAACAAAGGAAATAATCCCCAAAACTAAAAGGCAGCCTACAGAATGGGAGAAGATACTTGCAAATGATATATCACATAAAGTCTCCACACATACCATTCACTCTACTCTGCACCCTGTTCAGACACTTTTTATGTTTATATAAACACAACCCATATGTTCATCATACACCATGGACTTTACAGTGTGCCCTTATGAGTAAGCACGAAGTAAGAACTAATAGATGCTTTTTGGCAGTGAAAAAAGCCAATGCAAGACTTGCAACTACCCATCTTTTCTTCCTTGCTGCTTGCAGGTCAAGCTTTTACCAATACCCAACAATAGAGCTTCTACAAATAAGGATCTGAAAGCTTAGAACAGGTCAATGGTGTCAAAACTTGCCTTAAAAGAGGGGTTAGATAAGTTGATCTTTAGAGGTGACTTCAATTGCTAAGATGTAGATTCTCTATCTATGGTTTTACAGACCATTTCTGAAGTTTTTAATATCTGGTGGTATTACAGAAAGACCACATTGTCTAGGTGAAGTTTGGAAGCCCTACCCTGTACTTTGCCACATTCACCCTGCTATGACATGGGGCTTGGAGCTAAACTGAGGCTCATCAGTAAAATAAGGATAGTAATAGAATCTAATCCATACAGATGTTCTCAGTGCAGGTGCATATCAAGGGCTTAGCACAGTGCCTGGCTTATAGAAAGTGCTCAAAAAATGTTGGCCATTACTTGATTAACAGGAGATGGGTGAGTTTCTCCCCAACTTGATCTCAGTGAGTATTCACTGCAACAAACTAGCTGCCACATCAGATTATTCCAGGAGAACAGCAGCAGCCCTTCCTTTTAGGTGACAGAGACACAAAATGCCCTTTAATAACTGCAGGTCCCACTCGGATGAAGTTAATTGAGTATTCTCACTTAAAAAAAAAAAAGTATTTATACTCTAGTAGTTTATGTGCTCTAAGGTTCTAAAAGCAAAGACAGAAAACAGTGAAATAAGAGTTAAATTAAAGATTTTCTGCCACAGACCTCCAAATCTGCAAGAACAGGGGCTCCTCTAACATGCCAGGTCACTCCAGGACAAGGGCTGGTGGTGATGGGAAACTTAAATCAATGAGCGACATCACTGTCAAGCTGCTACTTGGTATTTTTAAATAAATTCCATTAGAGAAATCTCCACGTTTGGGAAAAGAGCAAATGTCAGTACTTTCTACCAAATTAGAAAGGAGAAAAGAAGAATGACCCTGAAAATGATAGATAAGTCAGCTTAATGTCACAAACCCTGGGTGACACTGGAGCAGATCATCAAATGATCGATTTATAATCACTCAGAAAATTAAGCGCTAACAAGTGCAATCGAATAGCTTAGGGAGCTACAAATTATACCACATTAATTTTACACAAGGGCAGTTTATCTAAACAAGGGCAGCAGGGATGGGAGAGCCAGAGATAAGACTCTCCTGAGCTCAGTGAAACTTCCAGAGTCTCCGCCTCAGGAGATTTTTCAGAAGCAAACCAGGAGAACGTGGTCTGGATCATAGAACTCTCAGGCAGTTTAACCCACTGTGACTTAGTTGGGTTATTATTTCCAGAAAAAGGCCTAGCCTATTTCCATCCTTTACTGATACAGCTGGACTCCAGAATAAGTGTAAAGGAGTAGCTACCATGTGCTAGGAATTATGTGTAAATTATCTATAATCTTCCTCCTTCCCTAGTTCCTCAACAATACCGCAAAGTAGTGATTTTCTTCACTAGGAAATGGAAAAATACAAACCTGAGAAGGACAAATATGAGTTGTCCAAGGCCATAAAGCTGGTAAGTGGTAGAGTTAAGGCTCACACTGACCAATGGAGAGGCTGAGGGGCAGTGGACACTAATAATAGCTAGTGAAAGCTTTGAGGAACTGGGCCAGATGGTTTGGGTCTTGAGAAAAGAGGACAGGAAAGGAAGAGAAAAAAAAAATGTGCAAACTATAGGCTGAGAATTTTGGAACTGAACTGAGGTGCAAAATGCTTTCTGACCCTCTTAGCCTCCATTCCTCCTCAAGAAAAACACCATGGGGCTTGGGGTCTCTCTAGGTAATATTCAAAGTACGCACACAGCGGGTACCCTCTGGATCCTGCTAAAAACTTCCAAGAAAGGGAGGAACTAACATTTCAGTGATCATGTACCAGACCTTAAGCTTACTGCCCCCACACTTGTTCTCTCACTCAGGTCTCTCTGAAATCTGAGTAATCCAATCTTTATCTTTTCCTTTTTACATGTGAAGCTCAAAGAGTCTGTCCCTTGACCAAAGTCAAAGGGCTAGGAAATGACAGAGCTGAAATTGGAACCCATATCTGTCTGACTCCAGATTTTTTCTTCACTGAGATAATAAACCAGGTATATTTTTAGGCCCTGAATCACTAGGCTGATGATTATTATCAAAATATATTTTTCCTGTGTGGGCTTTGTTCTCTCTCTCTCTTTCTTTTTTCCATGTGAGGCCCAAGAAAAATCAGATAGCAAAGACTATCTTGGAAGATGAGATACAAGGCTTTTTGATACAGATGGAACTTCTTGAAAGTACTCAGAATTTTAAAGTTAGCTCTCTTGGGTGTTCTTTTTAATATGCACGTCACAGTTGATAAGGTGTCAGCAGGAAGGAATCATACAATACTTACAGCAGACATCTGAAGAACATAATTGCCCCAGCTGACATGTGTGACTGCTCTTTCATTATCATGTCAAGAGGACAGTTCAGCTTATAAATTGTTTGCAGTGAAAATAAAATAGGAAGTACTTGCTTAAAGTTTATTATAGCCTTTTAGAGTAACATAATTATGATTATAAAGTGTTCTTCCTTGGTGTGAACATTTTATTTGTTCTTCCGAGGATTTCTTCAAGATCAAAAAAGAAAATGTTATTTCAGTGGATGTTAAGCATAAAAGTTCCATTCATGGAAACTTTACTCGAATGTTCAATCATATTCTCTGGAGGACATAAGCCCCCCAGGGGCCTGCTGTGCACTCTTCCACAGATTAAGAATATCTTAGCAGGTTGCCTTGCTGCAATTTTCCTGGGATATCAAGGCTCCGAACTAATCTTCAGGACCAGCATCAATCTATAGTAGAATTTAAAGTGAGAAAGGAATGGATTCATTAGAGTCAGGACTGAGACTGTTCTAACTCCCCAACAAGACAAGACAAGCCAGGAAGTGGTTTTCACACCTGCTAAAATGAAAGACCCCTGGGATGGGCAACCTCCAAAATACATCATTGGCTCCTTAAGTGAACTGATTTTAGGTTATATTTAGTTTTCACAAAATTCTAAGGACGAGAAGAGGCTTAGAGACCACCTTACCCAGTGCTTCCTTTCACAGATGAAATAACTAAGACAGTCAAGGTTGTGTGCCTTGTTCGGGATGACGGGAGACAGAACCAGGGGACAGATCCAGGACTCCTACTCCAATTCAATCATCTCTCATCTAAAGAGCATGAATCACTGGACAACTGAGAGAAGACAAAGGAGAAGACAGGAATCAGGCAAATTGCATCTTTGGTGCCCCTCATCTCTCTGTTCTGTTCCCTGAGATGAGTGAAATGACAAGACAGAAACTCATGCGGGAAATTTTTATGAAATAAGTTTTCCATGCACATGTAGTGTATATTAAACTGCCTGTATTCTGTTGCTCAGAACTCAGTCACATGGCCCCAAGCAACTGCTAGAGAAGTCACTTGGCTATGCAGCTAGGAGGCGAAGGAAATTGGTTTGGGTAAATATATAGCAATCTCCTTGAAATGTTCTAGTTCCATAGCTTTTAAGACATTTTTTATTTTCTTGTTCTTAGATTCAGAAATTGTTGACTGAAGAGGAAGCCTGATCCTCTTGAGGAAAACCATGTAACCCACATAAGTTATTACAACGAATACTTCCCCAGTTCTTCCCCTAAATGATCTGAAGCTATTTATCAGGGTAACTGTACACCAGGAAATGGAATGTCCAGAATATGAAAATTTTTTTGAGGATTGTGAGATACAAGAACTGAGCTGCCACTAATAATAAGAAATAATAAGAAACCCAAAATAGCTCCCTGGGCAAGGTGAATGTCTATTGAGGCCAGGTGATGATAGAGATCATACAAAGATCATTTTAAAGAGGGTTCAATAGGACTTCAGACCTGTCCTATGGTTATTCCCTAGTTCCTAAGTATATAATTGGATAGATATGCTTACTCCTAGAAGAATATTCACATTTTTTGTCCAACTTATGGGATAAGAACCATATGGGAAAGGCCAAGTGGAAGCCTCTAACACAGCCCCAGCCTTGGCCTAATTAGTAACTCACAAACAATACTGTACCCCAAAAGGAATTTCAGAGATTAGCACTACCCTCCAAGGCTTAAGGAAAACAAGGTTGGTACTCTCCATCACATCACTCATCAGTAGAAAAAGAAAAGAACCATCCCCTTTATCGCCTTAGTAATATGGGTGCTGGATATCACAGAGAACACCATCTGCGTGATACAAGTGAGAAACTATCAAACCCTGCCTATGTACCACCCAAGTCCTTGAAACTTCACCACCCCTTCCAGCTCTGCATGCTTTCTTATCTGCATCTTTCTTAAGCAGTTGCATCTCAACACCGCCTCACCTTCTCACCTTCTCCCCAAGTCTTGCTTCTTTCCTTTCTCTCTCCCAAGTGCTATCCTGTTGAAGCTGTTGCTGGACCCTAAATGGTACCCACAGGCACAAATGCACAATCAGGAAATGCTGGGAAGTTAATACCCTTGACAATGGAAAGCAAGGGTCAATAGATAAATTCTTCCCCTATCTCCCTTTTCCCACCCAAGGACAGTTCTGAGACACAATTTATATAACTTCTCAGAGATGTAGTCCCCTGATTTGAGCAATTAATTACACTGGTGGCCCATTAAATAGCACCTTCACACGGGCTCTCCCTCCTTGACTGCATTATTCACCTGGGTCCTTTACTCCTGCTACCTGAGATTGCATTTCCTAATAAAATAATAGAGAAACCTGCCTGAGCTTCTGTTTTCTTGGGAACCAAGAAAGACTAAGACAGTTACTATTGTTGATTTTATTATTGTTGTTGTTGTTGTTGTTATAATGGCCACCTAATAGATTTGTTGAAAATATTATAATTCTTAGCACATTAAAACTGCTTAGAAGCAATGCCTAAACATTGGCTATCATCATCAACATTAACCATCACCATTATTGTTAACATCCCAGCCACATTTCCTGCCCTACCCTCTGCCCTCCTCAAACTCTATATTCTATAAAAATTGCACTTGTCCATAAAAGAGAGGATATGTTCCAAGGTGCTCCTTCTTGTACTGATTTCAGAGGGGTAGAGATAGAGTGCTAAGTGGCAAAAGAAGGTAGTTTGGGACCATGAGGTGGTTCCCAGAATGTTCCGACTATTCTAAATCTTGGTTACATCCCTCCCTTCAGAATTCATGCACCACTAATTGTCTAAACCAACCAAAGCTACTTTTGATTTTATGGTGTTCTATAAAATTTATACATACACATGTATATACACAAGCACACATACACAAATATGTTTTGTCTTCCTATCTAGACTGAAGAACCTACTTAAATATGCCTCCTGAGGTACTGATCCAGGCTGAGCAGATTCTAGTGTTTGATTAAAGTTTATTTCTTTACTGCCGGACAGGCTGAACAGGATTTCTTCTCATTGTTCCCCCATGGCACCTTTTCTTTCCACTCTCAGTTGTTCATCTCACCTGCCTGGATTCACAACAAAGCATGAACTACTTGTATCTAGCATTTCTTTTTCACAATTCCCTGGCTGCTTCTTCTCTAATTAAATAAGTCTTTTCTTAGGCAGAGAAATCTACCATTTTATGGAAGAAGTACAAAAGAGTCCCAATGGCTCCTAAGCCTTCATGGAATACTCTGCTCCACACTATAACCATCTTGGCCAGGCTGGACACCCTGTCTTCAATGTAGAGTCCTGTCCTGAACACCTTGAGAAGAGTTTGTGTGCCTGTGCCAGCTCAGGGGAGAGAAATCAGTCAAAAGTAACAAAGCTAGCAAATAATCCCCACACACCTCCAATTCCAGACTTTGTATGGTCCACACTTAGCGCTAAGGCTGAGTGTAGGGAGTTTACAAGTAAATAATGTGGGGTAGCAGATAAGGTCCTTCCATATTACTCCCACATTTTCCTGTTGTTATTTTACCTTGTCTATTTCATTGGTGTTCATGTCACAAACTATGTGCCTCTGGGACTGGATCTTGTTCTGCTATTTTAATTTTATTCTACCATTTTCAAAATTAAAGGGACTCTGTTTTTATTTCAGACCTTCCTTCTTTCCCCTCTCACCAGATTGCCTGGAATATAATCTGTCAAGAGGAAGCAAAACCTGCCTTCTCCACCCTCAGTATTGCTAAGCTTTTCATCTTTGTCAAACAGAGGGGATAGCAGTTGTTAATTGAGCTTTCTTTGCAATTATCAAACTCTAGGCAAGATGGGACCCATGGGGCTCAGAATGTGCTACAGGGCTCCTTGCCAACTTTGTTACCTTTGTGGCTCACTTATACTTAGATGAGATATTCCTCACCTAAGGACAGTCTTCTCCTTGAGGATCTGTACAAAGTAATCACTCTCATGGATTTCTTTGAACATCAGAAATTTTAATCCTTGAGGAAAAAAATTTAAAGACCATCAGCTCTACTGCTCTTAAAAAAATGCTAATTTTCAGAAATATCCTTTTGATGCTTTGATAATAGATACAATTGGAGCCATACTATTAAGGGTTAAAGGCACAATGTACAAAAATATTCCACATCTAACCAAAAGAAGTTCTGACTTTTAGCTCAAACCTAACAAGCCTATCGTTTTGCACATGAGAACAATCAGTGCATTGTCAGTTGTGGATAAATGGTAGCAAATTCTGGATTCATTGGAACTCTAAATGCATCAGAATTTTTGGAACCCATAAACCTTTCCAGAAGATAAAAAGAAAATCACAAAGAAATATGTCTTCTCTGTAGACAGTCTCCACAAATCAAACACCTCTTTCTCTATGTATAGCTTTGACTCCCCTCCCCCCAATCTCCTATTGTACTATTCTAGTTAGGTTTATCTGGTTCCAAGAAATAGAAACTTGTTCCAATTACTTCAAATAATTCTGGGCTCATTGAAAGGATGGGCAATCATAGGAGTCCAAGAACAAGCAAAATTCAGACCTTAGGTGACTATGCGTCCATCCATGTTAACTCTGGGAAGAATTTCACAAGTCTTCATTAGGACATATAAGGTGATCAGTCATCAAGGTCACTTAGCAACTTTCCAGGTATCTATGTCTCTCTACCAAATGGCTTCCTCACCCTCTGCATTCCACCTTTCTCTCCCCAATGTCAAAGTTTTGTTGAATCAGAATTTGTTCCCTCATTTACTTCCATCTCCCAAGGAGAGAAAGAAGGAAGGAACATGAGACTCTGCTCTCAGCTTGCAATACTTCAGTGTCTCGTGATTTCCTCTTGCAAACTCTCAGGAGATTCTGATTCAGGTCAATTGATTTATTGTTGTTTTGTTGTTTCTACCAGGCCCTATTATAGATAGCTGGCTAGCTTGTACACTGGCTGCTTTGAGGACATGTGACCACCTCTGATCCTGTCTAGAGTCATACCACCCAAATACTATCACAATTGCCCTAAGCAGACCATTCCTAGGAGGGAATCTCAGTATGGCAGCCCCAACGGCTGATTTGGGAACCTCAAGCCCTTAAGTTCCCTTAGATAGAACTTAACCTTTAATCATGCATAATGCTATGTTGTTCACTAAGTTTTCATGTATTCATATCTGTTAATCTGAGCTACTATATATAAGCTACTTGAAGGCAGAGGCCATTTTTAAGAGTTCTGTGTTCTCCACAGCACCTGGCACAGGCTTGAACTTACACAGTAATATTAGCTTATTGGCTTCCTCAGAAACTAGTTAAAACAACAAACTAACAAAAATGGATTTATCCACTCAACCAAATCTCCGTATGCCTTCTATATCCTCTAATTCTGTATCATAATTTTAGTACTTACTGTCTCTACTTATACTGTATCAACTTATCCCACCAAGGTTTGAGGTTGCATGATCATTCATTTCCCAATAACAACGCTAAGGCACTAGAAGTTTCTGGAAAGAACTCAGGTTAATCTTTTGCTACGTGAGAAAAGAGGATTCATTATAGGCTGAAATAAGAATCATGTGTAACCTTGAGTCAAACTACTTTAATAATACATTTAGCTATTCTGGTTCTTTGTAGTTCTGCTAATATTTGGCCTTCCTCTGTGTGTCAGTTGCCTAATGTTTCCTAAAACCCTAAAAGAAGACCCAGAAGCAATGTTCACAAAACAGTAGAGCTCTCATCTCTCTCTTTGTGTTCAAGAAGCCACTAGATACAGAGAGATGATGTTGACTTGCTCCACCTCAGCACTTCTAGATTTATGAAATTCTAGAGTTGGAAAAAACCCTGGTAGTTCACCAGCTTTTAAAACTGAGACAAGATAGTGTAGCATGGGTTTAGAAGTTATTCAGGATTGGATTCAAGCCCTGCACTACTACTTACTAGCTGAAGATTGTGGGCAATTAATTACAATTTTTTAAACTAGGGAATTCACTTATAGAAGATGAGAATTGAATAAAATAGTACATCTAAATTACTTACTCAGGTGCCTGGGTCATAGGAAGTATTTAATAAATGTTAGTTGACTTTAATTATATAATCTATTTTCCTTAATTTACAAATGAGGAACTAAAGGCCAGAGAGGTAAAGGGAACTAGCTAAGGTTGTATATCTGCATACTAACTAAGGTACGTATTAAACACTTGAACAATAATTGAATGAAATCTTCCCTTTAAAAAACAAAGCTCCTTTCTGGCCCATGTTATGGACAAAGAATGGCTGCTCCAAACAAGAAAAGTAAATTGCATATGCTGAGTGTTTTCTCTTTCTCAAACACTGAGCAGATATAAAATGAAAAATAAAAATATAAATGAAACAGTCCTGTCTTGGAATCACTTAAAACTGATTTGAAGGGGCAGCCCGGGTGGCTCAGCGGGGTGTGATCCTGGAGACCCGGGATCGAGTCCCTCGTCGGGCTCCCTGCATGGAGCCTGCTTCTCTCTCTGTCTGTGTCTCTGCCTCTGTGTTTGTGTGTGTGTGTGTGTGTGTGTGATGAATAAATAAATAAAATCTTTAAAAAAATTTTAAAAAACTGATTTGAAGAGATGAAAGATAATCCTAATTAATTAATAAAATTTTTCCTAACTAAATGCCAGGTATGTGGAACAGGTTTGCTAAGAATGAAGAGGTGAGACACGGTACTTCCCTGGTGCAATCCGAGAAAACTTCTTGATAGGAATAGGTCTTAATATGGGGTTTCTTATTGGGCAGCTGAGGGAAGAAGAAGGGGGAAAGCATGACAGTATTAACATTTTGTTACCAGAGAGGGAGAGCCCAAAGTCTTCATTTGCCATCTAATTAAAAAATTCACAGAGATGTACTCTTTGCATCAATGAAATCTCCCTTATACAACATAATTTGAAAAATGAAATTTTATTTCTTTCAGAGATTATACCTTAAATCCTTTTCCATTACCTTTGATACATTAGACACTCTCATGTAAGTGAATGCAAAATGTAAATAATCCAGAAACAAAAGGCATATATATAAATTTAGCACTCTAGCAATACCAGGGAACTGTCCTTCATTGTCATTGGATAAACATTTCCTTTTTAACCATTAATTTCTTTAATAAGCCTCCTTTTTCCTTTTTTTAAGATTTTATTTATTTATTCATGAGAGACACAGAGACAGAGGCAGAGACAGGCAGAGAGAGAAGCAGGCTTCCCACAGTGAGCCTGATGTGGGACTCAGTCCCAGGACCCTGGGATCATGCCCTGAGCTGAAGGCTGATGCTCAACCACTGAGCCACCCAGGAGTTCCAAGCCTCCTTTTTTTAAAATAAATTTGTATAAAAATATATTTCAATCCATCTTCTTTAATTGGTTCCTGGATCCATGTATTCTTTCTTTGAGGGACAAGCCCCACATAGAGGGTTCTCATAATGTGTGCGTGCCCTGCATTCTGAGGATATGCTGCCATCCTGCATTCTGGAGGATGGCATTATATCCTCACAGTGTTGCCTCTGACCTGTGTATCAGCAGCACCTTCAGCAGATTGTTCCAACACTCTACTAAGCCACTGCTTCTGGGTGGTACAATATGTCCAACACCACAGATGTGTGGTAAGGAAAGGGCTGCTGGTGCAACTCTGGTGACTACTGTGGGGCTCTGGACTACTTAACTCATAGATTGTTTGTGCTTCCTGGTCCTACTTGTTCTAGATTCCACATGTACCACTTCCAATTCACAGTGAAAAACTGCTAGGTATACACCTGATTTTATGAGTTGGCGGTTCAACAAGACCTTATGGATGATGGGAAATTCTGAACCTATGGTTACTCAGTGGTCCAATGGCCAAGTATTCTGTCTCTACAAGGCACTACTGGGGTGTCAAAAGCTGTTTTGCCAAAGGTACTATGGCCTTGCTCCAGAACAACAGGGGTCTGCATTTTTATTTTCATACTGAAAGGCTTTGTTGGATCAAATAGCCCAAGAAACAGGGCGGCTTGTGCTGCAACCTGGACATGTTGCAATGCCTCTCTTGTTTTGGAGTCCATTAAAGGATGGCAGTCTTTTGTGTTACCAGGAATATGGGCTTAAGCACCATTCATAAATTTGTAATATGACACCTAGTATGAGTTGCAATCAATGAGTTAACTTCTGCTAAAGTTTCTTCTACCACCAGGCTTAATCTTCAAAGGAGAACTACCAGTGAAATTCTTAATGGTGCTAGTATATCTTTTACAAGTGCCTTCCCAATAGCTTTGGAAAATGAGGTGTGTCCTCAGCCCCTTTCCATGGAATATAATCCAATGGTGGATCTTCTGGACTCATATAATATCTCCACTCCAGCAAGTCCACTTCCCTGAGACTTTTGTTTTCTTCTTCTGATACCTGAAATGGCAATTCTGGCATTTCCACTTCAGTCAGCATGGGCCATCATTTTCTCTTAGTTCTAGAAGCCATCCTAACAGTGAGTCATTGCCAAGGTAGTAAATCATCTGTCCTAAGAAAGTGCCTCCAAGCCAATAAACTTTCTCATATGCAATGTTATGTTCTGGCCCCTAAAGAACCGTCAAAATTCAGTACCATGAGTACTCCCCTAGCTTCTGGTGGTACATGCAGACTAGATCTTGTAGCTCCTATAGAGTATAATATCATTCCTCCCTTATTATAAGATCTAGGACATCCCATCTGGGACATGCTATGATATGATCCTAGTTATAGGCCAAGCATCCAAGATAAGAGGTTCCGCCCATATCTTGTTGAGGCTAGAGAGAAGCCTGTGAGCTTACAGAAGAATGGCCAGAAATGGCTCCTCAGATGAAAGGGTTGTATATTAGTTCTTAGTAGGGAAAGGGACCACCTCTAAAAGCTCTGAAAATCCAGAGGAGTTTGGAGAGCCAACATCTGGGAGACAGCAACAGAATACCCCCTTCATCCATGTGTTAGGATGGGGACAGTTTTCTCAAGCAGAATCCTAACTTTGGCATAACAGACATGCTTCAGCCACATAACCAGTTATGTTTGAAGCTCTGGATTCTATTTAACCCTGCGTTTGGTCTGTTTCTTCTCTTCCAATGCTGAAGATAAAGGCCTCTTTTTAAGCTACCAAAAAGGACTTCTGATATCCTTAGTTATCAATTTTTAACTGCCTTCAGCTTTTCATAATCCCTCTAACAAGCATCAATGCTACTTAATAACAATCAGAAAATTCTATTCTCCTTGTATGAATTTTTTTCCCTTATCTTTTTACAAATGCCTAAACCATCGCAATGGAACATCGTCTCAATTCAGCAGAGAAAGTTTTTGCAATTGGGCCAACATCTTATGCCAGACACTAATCTGTGCCCCCCACATACCACCTGGGATAGGATTCTCATTGCCAATCAGGCACTGAGTGATCCAAGCCCAAAACCTCATCTTACCACCTGTTTTCCTCTAGCACTCCTGGAACCACTGTGTCAGTGAGGTCCTCTGGGAAGCAGGTGTTGAGAAAGAATTAAGAATGCAGATTGAAGAATAATACTCATGAAAAGAAAAGGGAGAAGTAGGATTGAGCAGAAAGAAAAAGAGCCCATAATGTGTATTGGACAAAGCTTCAGCCTGCCCAGTAAGAAACTCTGAAGCAAAGATCGCCCATTTGGGGAGTGCCAGCTCAAAGGCTGACATGGACCTAAAGAAATAAACAGCAGGAGGCTGCCAGCGAACCACGCTTGAGCAGCAAGTCCTTTCCTGAAGGAGGATCCGAGAAATGCATCTGTGTCTGTCACTATGCTAGCTAAAATAATTAGGTTTTATCCTATATATGCGCCTGAATATATATAGACCTAATTAAGGCTGGATGGCCCCTCATGAAAATTTGGACAAATTTTACTTTTTTAATGAGTCCTTCAACCCTCTCTGATCTCCAAAAGCTTCTAAGTTCCTCTGAGTCTCTTCTTAGTGTGTACCCAGACATCTTCTTGACATCTCCATGTCAAAAGAGATTTGGAATAATCGTAAGGAAGAGAGGAAAGTTTAAACATTACCATCATCTCTGAAACTATGTCCTATTTTCTAATTAGCTTGCTCTGAAGAGGAAGTCAAATGGCTTATAGTTAGTTCAACCAGAAAAACTACCCATGGCTACAATTCTCCAGTCAGACTCCAAGTGTCAAACAGCTCCAGTGTCAACATTTTGCAAGTTAACATACATTGGTCATAATAAAAAGTGCTGCAGATAAAGTAACGGCCTAAGCTCTGACGTTATGATGTTTGCAGTATTTCTGAGCATGTGTAGGAAATTCTACAACACTGAGACCAGAGTAGAGAAGACATTCACACTATAAATCTCTGCTTGAGAGCTATTAATCAATGGAGTAGTAACTCAGGAGCTAAGATAATACAATTTTCAACAACCACCCCATTTGTTGACACTGTAGGGAAGCTCTGAATCTTCTCAAAACGAGTGAACTGCTAGCCTATAAGAACTTAGGTCTTCGGGTCTGAACTGATACCAAAAGATTGGGATCGTCCCCTGCATATTCTCAGACCATAATGCCTTGAAATTAGAACTAAATCACAAGGAGAAGTTTGGAAGGACCTCAAACACATGGAGGTTAAGGACCATCCTGCTAAAAGATGAAAGGGTCAACTAGGAAATTAAGGAAGAATTAAAAAAATTCATGGAAACTAATGAGAATGAAGATACAACCATTCAAAATCTTGGGGATGCAGCAAAAGCAGTCCTAAGGGGGAAATACATCGCAATACAAGCATCCACTGAAAAACTGGAAAGAACTCAAATACAAAAGCTAACCTTACACATAAAGGAGCTAGAGAAAAAACAGCAAATAGAGCCTACACCCAGCAGAAGAAGAGAGTTAATAAAGATTAGAGCAGAACTCAATGAAATTGAGACCAGAAGAACTATGGAACAGATCAACAGAACCAGGAGTTGGTTCTTTGGAAGAAATAATAAGATAGATAAATCATTAGCTAGCCTTATAAAAAGAATAGAGAGAAGACTCAAATTAATAAAATCATGAATGAGAAAGGAGAGATCACTACCAACACCAAGGAAATACAAACGATTTTAAAAACATATTATGAACAGCTATACGCCAATAAATTAGGCAATCTAGAAGAAATGGACACATTCCTGGAAAGCCACAAACTACCAAAACTGGAACAGGAAGAAATAGAAAACCTGAACAGGCCAATAACCAGGGAGGAAATTGAAGCAGTCATCAAAAACCTCCCAAGACACAAAAGTCCAGGACCAGATGGCTTCCCTGGGGAATTCTATCAAACGTTTAAAAAAGAAACCATACCTATTCTACTAAGGCTGTTTGGAAAGATAGAAAGAGATGGAGTACTTCCAAATTTGTTCTATGAGGCCAGCATCACCTTAATTCCAAAACCAGACAAAGACCCCACCAAAAAGGAGAATTACAGACCAATATCCCTGATGAACATGGATGCACAAATTCTCAACAAGATACTGGCCAATAGAATCCAACAGTACATTAAGAAAATTATTCACCATGACCAAGTAGGATTTATCCCCGGGACACAAGGCTGGTTCAACACTCGTAAAACAATCAATGTGATTCATCATATCAGCAAGAGAAAAACCAAGAACCATACGATCCTCTCATTGGATGCAGAGAAAGCATTTGACAAAATACAGCATCCATTCCTGATCAAAACTCTTCAGAGTGTAGGGATAGAGGGAACATTCCTCAACATCTTAAAAGCCATCTACGAAAAGCCCATAGCAAATATCATTCTCAATGGGGAAGCACTGGGAGCCTTTCCCCTAAGATCAGGAACAAGACAGGGATGTCCACTCTCACCACTGCTATTCAACATAGTACTGGAAGTCCTAGCCTCAGCAATCAGACAACAAAAAGACATTAAAGGCATTCAAATTGGCAAAGAAGAAGTCAAACTCTCCCTCTTCGCCGATGACATGATACTCTACATAGAAAACCCAAAAGTCTCCACCCCAAGATTGCTAGAACTCATACAGCAATTTGGTAGCGTGGCAGGATACAAAATCAATGCCCAGAAATCAGTGGCATTTCTATACACTAACAATGAGACTGAAGAAAGAGAAATTAAGGAGTCAATCCCATTTACAATTGCACCCAAAAGCATAAGATACCTAGGAATAAACCTAACCAAAGAGGTAAAGGATCTATACCCTAAAAACTATAGAACACTTCTGAAAGAAATTGAGGAAGACACAAAGAGATGGAAAAATATTCCATGCTCATGGATTGGCAGAATTAATATGGTGAAAATGTCAATGTTACCCAGGGCAATTTACACGTTTTATGCAATCCCTATCAAAATACCATGGACTTTCTTCAAAGAGTTAGAACAAATTATTTTAAGATTTTTGTGGAATCAGAAAAGACCCCAAATAGCCAGGGGAATTTTAAAAAAGAAAACCATAGCTGGGGGCATCACAATGCCAGATTTCAGGTTGTACTACAAAGCTGTGGTAATCAAGACAGTGTGGTACTGGCACAAAAACAGACACATAGATCAATGGAACAGGATAGAGAACCCAGAAGTGGACTCTGAACTTTATGGTCAACTAATATTCGATAAAGGAGGAAAGACTATCCATTGGAAGAAAGACAGTCTCTTCAATAAATGGTGCTGGGAAAATTGGACATCCACATGCAGAAGAATGAAATAGACCATTCTCTTGCACCATACACAAAGATAAACTCAAAATGGATGAAAGATCTAAATGTGAGACAAGATTCCATCAAAATCCTAGAGGAGAACACAGGCAACACCCTTTTTGAACTCGGCCACAGTAACTTCTTGCAAGATACATCCACGAAGGCAAAAGAAACAAAAGCAAAAATGAACTGTTGGGACTTCATCAAGATAAGAAGCTTTTGCACAGCAAAGGATACAGTCAACAAAACTCAAAGACAACCTACAGAATGGGAGAAGGTATTTGCAAATGACATATCAGATAAAGGGCTAGTTTCCAAGATCTATAAAGAACTTATTAAACTCAACACCAAAGAAACAAACAATCCAATCATGATATGGGCAAAAGACATGAAGAGAAATCTCACAGAGGAAGACATAGACATGGCCAACATGCACATGAGAAAATGCTCTGCATCACTTGCCATCAGGGAAATACGAATCAAAGCCTCAATGAGATACCACCTCACACCAGTGAGAATGGGGTAAATTAACAAGGCAGGAAACCACACATGTTGGAGAGGATGCGGAGAAAAGGGAACCCTCATACACTGTTGGTGGGAATGTGAACTGGTGCAGCCACTCTGGAAAACTGCGTGGAGGTTCCTCAAAGAGTTAAAAATAGACCTGCCCTACGACCCAGCAATTGCACTGTTGGGGATTTACCCCAAAGATTCAGATGCAATGAAATGCCGGGACACCTGCACCCCGATGTTTATAGCAGCAATGTCCACAATCGCCAAACTGTGGAAGGAGCCTCAGTGTCCATCGTAAGATGAGTGGATAAAGAAGATGTGGTTTATGTATACAATGGAATATTCCTCAGCCATTAGAAATGACAAATACCCACCATTTGCTTCGACGTGGATGGAACTGGAGGGTATTATGCTGAGTGAAGTAAGTCAATCGGAGAAGGACAAACATTATATGTTCTCATTCATTTGGGGAATATAAATAATAGTGAAAGGGAATATAAGGGAAGGGAGAAGAAATGTGTGGGAAATATCAGAAAGGGAGACAGAATATGAGAGACTCCTAACTCTGGGAAACGAACTAGGGGTGGTGGAGTGGGAGGAGGGCGGGGGCTGGGGGGAATGGGTGACGGGCACTGAGGGGGGCACTTGGCGGGATGAGCACTGGGTGTTATTCTGTATGTTGGCAAATTGAACACCAATAAAAAATAAATTTATTAAAAAGAAAAGAACTTAGGTCTCTTCTTCTGCCAAGTAGAAATGTTATGGATTTAAGAATGTGTCCAACCTGGATACAAGTGATACTTCACTGTAATTAAATTAAATGCTAATGTTATCAAAGAATGCTCTGATTCAGAAACTTGGAAAGGTACTTCCCAGATAGTGAAGAAAAGTGTGATCCCTGGAAAAGGGAAGGGAAATAACTGGAGAGAAAAAAGAAACAGCAAGTTTTGTTTTGTTCACAGGTATCATTCTCACTTTATAATGAAAATGTTCTAGTTAGATAATGAGCCGAGTCCTCTAAGGGCTGGCGCTATCCCTTGCAGACTTTCTGAAGGTTGCTGGCAGAGGAGATCAGGCCCTCATACCCTGACTCCTGAAATCTTTTAGGTAGGTTTCCGATGTACAGGAAGGGAGGTAGGGGTGCTAAGGAACTTACACCCAGACCAGAAGACAAAAGCATTTGTTAGCATTTAATGAACCTCCCTTCATGTGGCTTCAAGCTACCAGAAAGCAGCCCTTCCACTCCCCACCCACATATATCCCTAATAATCTTCTCAGCTCTTCTACTGAAGAATTTGGCCTTCAGGATGACAGGCTGTTCGAGGAGCTTTCCCCTTCCCAAAACTTTGCAGCAGCCCAATCACACCATGTCACTGATAGGAGCAGCTCCAGTCTCGTCTTTGGCAGCATTTACTCATGTCTACTCACTGAGTAAAGTCCACAGTTTATCAAAGTTGACAGATGGGAAGAAGCTCTGGTTCCTCTTCAAGTGATAATGTCTCATAGCAATTTTTCCAAAGTAACCTAAGAGATATTTGCCCAAGTTGATCCTGTGGTGATGCATGCCACCAGCATTACCCTCCAGCTTCCTGGGTGCTTCCAGAGCTTGCCTATGTGACCTTGACCATGGCTCACATGGCTCAGTCTGGATGGCATGTTGGCAGCCCAGATGAAAGGGTGAAACAACAGGTTTTTGGATGCTCTGTGACCCCATAAGGGAACAGAGGCTGAGAAGAGATGGGGAGAATCAGAATTGCTAAGTGGAGTGATACCTGAGCCCAGGAAGAATTACATGGGACCATAAGGTACTGACCATGGACATTCACTGACTATCTTTACCTCAGAATTGTGGAATCACCAGTTGGGCTGATGGCTCAAGGGACCAGAAGAAAATCGGTTTTTTCCTACTGGTAAAGTGAAATGAAGAGCCATTTCCCATATTCCCAAGGCCATGGAAAGTGAGCTCACAGGGCTTTGAGGACAGAAATAAAGCCAACTATCAAGAAAGGCCAGTGACCTAAAGATAAGAGCAGAAACAGAAGCTCAGGAGTAGCCACATGATGTGTGGGTCCTAATTAGAATTACAAGCAGAATGTGGGTCTCTTGCTCAAAAATTATTAAGTTTAAAGTGCAACAATGAGCATGAAGCCAAGTACAAGGCCTATCTAAGCAAGAGGCTCCTGCAACTGCACAGGTTGCAAACCCATAAATCCACCCTGAACAAGTTAATTGTATTAGTTATTTATGGCTGGGGAAGGAGAAGTCCCCACCTTTGAAGAAAGGAGCATAAAAAGAAAAAAAAATAGGGACTTATATTAAAACTTCCACAGCTGTCTTCTGGTCGAAAATTATTTATTTTCCTCCCATGTGCAAAATGGACTCATCTCCCAAGATCCCTCAAAAGCCTTATCCTTTTATGTCACCAACTCAAAGTCCAGGACATTGGCATCCGAATCCAGTCCAAATGAGCATGACCAAAAATCTGTTTATTTATTGCTACATAACAAATTGCCCCAAAATTTAGTGTGTTAAAACAATAAACATTTCCTATCAGTTACTGCGGTTTATGTGGTCAGGAATTCAGGAGCAGATTAATGGGGTGGTCTGGCTCAGGAACTCTCTAGGGCTTGCAGCCAAGATGTCATTGAGGGCTACATTCACCTGATGGCCTGCCTGGGGCCAGACTGTCCACTTCCAGACAACTCACTCGCAGGAGGCCTCAATTTTTAGCCACATGAGTCTTTCCATAAGGCTGCTTGAGTAGGCAAACAGGTTCTGCCCCAAGTAGATGATCCAAAAAAAGAGAACAAGAGGAGGTTGCAATACCTTTTGTGTCCCGATTTCAGACACCACACACCATCATTTCTGCCTCATTATGTGTAAGGAGCTAGCCACTAGTGGGAGTCCAGCTCCCACTCAAGGGAAGGATAATTAAGTTCATATATGGAAATGGGGAAGAGATAGCTAAGGATTTTAGGACCTATTTTAAAGTCACCACACTGACCAATTCAGTAGTTATACAGAGTGTCCTTTCACTCAAAAATATTCTCACTCAAGAGTATTATTCACAGTTGCATAAAAAGCAATAGAAAAGGCAGTGAACCAAGAAGGATCCTAAAGCCCTTGAGTGGTGACAAGAAAGAGCTCCCTGACATTCTGTGAGTTTAAAAAGCCATTTCCCCTCTCACTATTGACACCATTCTACCTGCTTAAACTGGCGTGGGTCTAGCTTGGGTTGGGGTAAGTGCCTGTGACCCTGCAATAGAGGGAAGATGGTTATGTGAGTATAATGTCTGCG
The DNA here is from genome assembly GCF_053574225.1 of Canis aureus. Classification (NCBI taxonomy): domain Eukaryota; kingdom Metazoa; phylum Chordata; class Mammalia; order Carnivora; family Canidae; genus Canis; species Canis aureus. Next base: position 16,920,029 of record NC_135642.1, on the reverse strand, counting down.
ATCTGACTTCATGAGCACCACGGATCCAGCAGAATAGGTCACTGAGGAGGGTAAGAATAGGGAGTGAGTGCTGCTTAGGGCCATGTGAAGCCAGCCTTCTGCCGAGCAAAGCATGCCGGTGGTAGGGGATGTTTTCCTTCTTTCTCCTCTTTCTGTACTTTCTCTCTTCTACCCTGGGGAAGACCTAGATTCTTTTCCTCAAATATGATTCTCTCATGTGAGGAAAAACAAGCTTGAAGCAATCCAAAAATACCTGAAGACCTCAGGCACCCGTATTCCAGGTTTGTAGTCAGTAAGAACCAGTAGCATAAACACAAATAGGAGATGGAACTGCCAAGAAATCACGAAGGACTGGTGAGAAACCACTGAGAAGCAGCACCATGAATCAAGAAATCTGCTGGGAAATCTGCTGGGAAAGCCAAGGGAAGAAAGCCTTAAGGAAGTATTTAAGTAATGTCTTAAAAAATGATGAGATACAAAGGTGATACAATTTTGAGGGCATATCAAGCAACATATTTGGATAATATTTTGCTGACAAAGATGATAAAAGTTGCAAAATAGTATAGAGGAAAGAACATCAAACACCCAGACTCTTGTGCTATAATTTTGGCTTTGCAACATTTACTCAGGTGATACTGGACAAAACATTCTGCCACCTTTAATCTCATTATCTGAGAGAGAGACTAAGATTGTATAAAATTGTATCTCCTCTAATTTTCTCATAGGATGTTCTAAGGAGCAAATAACATGCAGCGAGAGACTAAGCTGCATATCCACAATGAATCAGAGATCCCGAACTGTTTTTCTAGGCATGTTGGAAAGAACCTGTACCTCAGGGGATGCGAGGGGCTGAATGTTTGTGTCCCCCTTGCCCCCACCTCAAACTCAGGACCACCTTCATGCCTTCATGTTTATGTTTGAGTAAAGACTAAAAGTAACCTTGTCTTATAACACTTAACAGCAACTAGCCCCTACGGGTCCTGAAAGCCTTGCTTCCAAATTCCTTAGCAACTTACACTGTCCCTAAACCCCACTAATTAAAAAGCATATGATCAGTCACTCCTCAAATTCATATGTGGAAACTCTAATCTCAATGTAATGGTATTTGGGGGTGGGGCCTTTGGGAGAAAATTGGGTCATGAGAGTGGAGCCCTCATGAATGGAATCGGTGCCCTTATAGGAAAAGACCAGAAAGCCAGCTAGCCCTCTCTGTCATGTGAGGATATAATGAGAAAACAGCAGTCTGCAAACTTGAAGAGGGCTTTCGCCAGAACTGATCATGCTAGCACCCTGATCTCAGACTTCCAGCCTCCAGAATCCTGAGAAATAAATTCATGGTAATTTGTTAGCAGACCATACTAAGACAAAAATTAAGACCTCCCACACAATCAGGAAAAAGATAGCTTATCAATAAACTCTCTAATCAATGCATTGAATGAGAGAAGGCAAGGCTTCCAAACAATCCCACAGAGTCACTGTTGTCAAGGAACTTAAATCTCATTTGTCAGTTTCACCTGGAAAACCCTGGAGTAGAACCTAGGATCTTAAATCATCGAACTCTTACATTTTGAAGCCATATCTGGACCTAGTAACTGTGACCAGGTAGGCACAGTGCTGATTTGAAAGGAAGCCACCCTAGACATTTGGGGCCCAGGAAATTGTGTGGTCGCCCTCACACATATAAATTAGAATGATGGGAATAGAGAAATAGGCATTTCCAAAGGAAGATGATGAGGGAAACAGGCAAGAGAAATGTAGCTTAAATTAAATCTCCTTACAGCTTGCAGCCCACTGATCCCTGACACATGCTGTGACATGACCTTCCTCAGGGAACTCAGAGCCACCTTCATGCCTTCACATTTATGTGTTAGTAAAGACTAAAAGTAACTTTGTCCTAACAGCAGCTAGCCCCTATGGCTCCTGAAAGCCTTGCTTCCCAATTCCTTAGCGATTTATACTTATCCCTAAGCCCCACTAATTAAAACGTATATGATCAGTCACTCCTCACAATCCCAGGGCAGCTCTTTCTGCCCACGAGTCCTGTCCCCATGCTGTAATAAAAACACCTTTTTGCACCAAAAATGTCTCAAGAATTCTCTATTGGCTGCTCACACACCCAGAAACTTCCAAATTTTATCATTTTGGGGCCCTTATGTGGGGCTTCGAATCTTTTCCACTGAAAAGATTGAGCCTTGGTGCAAAACTGGTAATTCTTCTCTTCCCTTCCTTTCATCTCAAGGGCTTTTCAATGAGCACAGTCTTACTGGAATGCCTTCCTGTCAGTTACTTAGGCTCCAAACCCCTAGCCCATGACTACTTTACAGGGTGGAAAGACTGCCTTTTGGATGGAAGTTAGTACCCTGGCTGGAATGGTAATAAGATCCAGAAACTATAAACCCTCTCTTTATTCCTATTCTTATACAGAGTTGTCTTTTGGGCATGGGACAGCCGCCTAGGTCACCAGGATGGCAGCCAATCTTAAGACTCCATGAGAAGTTTCCTCCTCATCAGTCTACTGTGATCCCCTTCACATCTCTGGTCTAGCCCCTCCTGGCTGAGGAACCTCTGACCCGAGCCAACTGAAACCAGTACTCAATTGAATTAAAACTCAACTGGGGACTGTTCCCTAGAGAAGTCGGTTATAAGGACTATACGTGTTGGAATGTCACTTAAGTCATGGTAGATTTCGATCTTCACTATTTTTCATTGGTGTCTCCTACTGATGATTGAAGACACAGAATTGTGTAATTTCCCCTTGTAAAACTTTTCTGGTGTTTTCCGTGAGTTGGAAATAGCAGGTTCTTCACTGCTCAGCATGGTATTTTAGTCCATTCACTGGTACCCAATTAGACAATGGGTAAGTTGGGAGATGCCAGCATACCTCCTGTGGGGCCTTTATGGCAGAATGGTGATCAACAGTGATTTTGTTCAAGGGACACCTCCGCTCACTTTTGACGCCTGGAACCTCTGACATATCCTGTGTGGGATGCCCACCTGGGAGTCAGGGGAGATTTTTGGTAATGGATCTTTTTTAGGCTTCTTCTTTAGTTCCCAAGAACTCTCCCTAGGAATGCCTTTATCCCACTGGAATAGATTCAGATTGCAAGATTTAAAAAGGACTGGTCTTCTGTAATATTGCACAGCCTCAATACTTCTTAGAGAAATGCCCATTAATGGGACATTAAGCTTCAGTATGACCTATCAGTTAGATCTCTCCTGCAGAAACACGGCAAATGGACTGAGGCACCCTATGTCAGGCCCTCAATGGCCCTAAATCAGGACCCTAATCTAAGGTCCTCTTGCAGAATGTGTCTAACCACCAGCCAAGTTAATGAACCACCTCTGGACACTGGATGTTGATCATCTAAACAAGCCTTCTCCAAACAAACCCAGATTGCCAGAGAAAAAATAGGCCATCACAAAGAAGGGGACGCTCTCTCTCACTGTTCCTCCTAATAAACTCAGGTTACTCTTGTTGTATGTAGGAGCTTCTCCCTCATTCATTTCTTAGGTTAAAGGCTATGGTAATGAGCCAACTGTCTGTGGTTAGTCTACCCCAAGCAGCTGCCGAAACTCCTTTTGTTTCAGGGAAATTCCCTGTCTTCTCCAGCCTGACATGGTCTGCATACTTCCACTTGTTGGCAGGAAAAAAAACCTATCTTCATCCATCCACACTGATGAGCTTTGGGACTGGGAGACCTCTTTCTCAGACCTCTGGGCTTTTATCCACCTCCAGACTTCCTGGCAGGACCTCACCTATTCTGTCTCCCCATCCTCCTCCTCCTGTTTCTGCACCACCTTGGGTGCAGCTTGCAAAACTGGCTCCTATACCATCCTCAGTGACTCTCCGTACCATCCACTCCTCCCTTCCCTGTCAAGGAGTGCACAGCACCCCCTTGGACTTACACTGCCTACTTCAGATTTCCCCACCAGGGTCCCAGGTAAAAACTGACGATGGAGAACAAACTGATTTTAACTGGGCCCAGGCGAAACACATTCAGTATTCAAACTAATTTGAAGATTGTTGGTGTAATTAAGATATACATGTCTTTAGAGTTATCACCATTAAATATAAAGCTTTTTATTCTACCAAGGTTTACTGAAGGTCAAAGAAGCTCATGTTATCTCTGTTGCAATTTGTTAGCAAAGGGATGACTTGAAAAGATGGTTCATTCTGTCTCAAAGTTGTCATGGGTAATTGTCAAGATAGCTTTCAAAGTCTTTGGTAACCTGAAACTTTAAAGTTTTGCTTGGCTGATAAATTGGATTGCATTTGTTAGACATCTAGGTCTTTTCCAAATATGATGGAGTGCTGAAGCATTGATTACTAAATGCAGGTGTGTGCTTTTGGCTTCTTATTGCAGAGAAGCTGAGGATACTTGGGTCTGTTGGTAAACATGCTTTGTGCTTTATTAAAAGATTATACTATAAAAATGTTTTTTGTTAATTATAAAATGTATTTATAAATGTCAGATCTAAAAGAAGTCTGATGTAACAGTTCTCAATTGGTTACTACTTAGTTTTCACTAAGAGATTAAGGTTCCTAAGAGTTAAAAGTCTGCTAAATGTAATTAAGACTGATTTTTTTAAAAAAGAGTTTAGGTCAAAACCTAAATAAATAACAAGTTGTAGATTTATAAAGAGAAATCTTTGGAAAGGAAATTTATGTGCAGTCAGGACTAAGGTTGAAATAAATAGATTTTTAAAGTACACTGGCATAAGACTGAATTCTGCTTTTCTCTGTTAAAAAGACAAAGTTTTCTCAGATTATTGACCTCCTTTAGATAATAAAAGAAAAAAATGTGAACAAAATTTTTTCTCTTTTGTCTCCTCAGAAAGCCAAGGTTTCTATGTTTTATCTTTATCAGGTCTTTAATAACTTAGTTAAAACTTCTTAATATTAAAGGAGCTAAGTTTTGCTAACAGCTATATAACTCTTCATAGTGGCCTGTGGAATCTTCTATTGCCACCTTGGTTAAATAAATAATTAAACTTTAAGTTTTGTGATGATCTGTAATCCTATTTAGGCATATGCTTTATAACTTTCTGAGGTTTTTAACAAACTTTCCCAAGATTGAAAATGTAAAGACCAATGAGGTTTGTTTATTTGGTACGTTAAATTACTTGGAAAGCACTGTCAAACAAATAATGATAGCCTTAGGTCATATTGCTTGGGTAAATGCTATAACTGTTCAAATATATACATATGTATATATACATATACATATATATGATTCCTGAAATTTTAATATGTTTTAATAATAAGGTCATTACTTGGTATTCTGATTATTGAAGTGTTATGTGTCACAAAAATAATTGAATTTCCTTGTCAATTGCATTATAGTCTTTTGTCATTTATAAAATAAACTTCAATGTGGTCTATGTATACAATGGAATATTACTCAGCCATTAGAAATGACAAATACCCACCATTTGCTTCGATGTGGATGGACCTGGAGGGTATTATGCTGAGTGAAATAAGTCAATTGGAAAAGGACAAACATTATATGGTCTCATTCATTTGGGGAATATAAAAATTAGTGAAAGGGAATAAAGGGAAAGGAGAGAAAATGAGTGAAAATATCAGTGAGGGTGACAAACCATGAGAGACACCTAACTCTGGGAAATGAACAAAAGGTAGTGGAAGGGGAGGTGGGCGAGGGGTTGGGGTGACTGGGTGATGGGCACTGAGGGGGGCACTTGGCAGGATGAGCACTGGGTGTTATGCTATATGTTGGCAAATTGAACTCCAATAAAAAAATTTTTTAAATAAAATAAAATAAACTTCATCTTCAATGAGATTCATAGGAAGGACTTTTTTCAACAAATACAGGTTTTAATATCTTTAAAATCATAAAACTAAAATGGGTAAAAATTTCTAGAACAGAAAAGCTGAATTCAAACTGAACAAGAATTAAGAACATGGAACTAGGGATCCCTGGGTGGCGCAGCGGTTTGGCGCCTGCCTTTGGCCCAGGGCGCGATCCTGGAGACCTGGGATCAAATCCCATGTCGGGCTCCCGGTGCATGGAGCCTGCTTCTCCCTCTGCCTGTGTCTCTGCCTCTCTCTCTCTCTCTCTCTCTGTGTGACTATCATAAGTAAATTAAAAAAAAAAAATTTAAAAAAAAAAAAAAAAAAGAACATGGAACTAAATGAACTGAAAAAGATGATTATAGTGTTGTGACTCTTGTTTAAAATATTGCTGGTTCTCTAATATTTTCTCTTGCAGACTAAAGCAACTTTCTCTTAAGATATCCATGATATAGGGGCACCTGGGTGGCTCAGTGGTTGAGCATCTGCCTTTGGCTCAGGTTGTGATCCTGAGGTCCTGGGATGGAGTCCCATACCTGAATCAGATCCCTGCAGGGAGCCTAGTTGTACCCATGTCTCTGCCTCTCTCTCTCTCTCTCTGTGTGTCTCTTATGAATTAATAAAATGTTTATATATATATCCATAAAAGACAGAAACAGGATAAAATATTCTTTTATATACAAATTGAAGCACTTAACTTTTCTCTCTACCGAACCCTCTGAAATTCCGAAATTTTCAGTGAATATTTTTTCTTCTATGGCAATTATAAGCATTTGCATAAGTTCAATAAGAATCTGTTCTCATAACAGGACACCATTGGAAACACTGGTTATTTTACCAAGACTTTGACTGGAATGTCATATTTGAGAGAGACATGCATAGACCCAGATATGACCAGACACTTTAAGGAACTAAAGTTGACTTTATGAACCATGGAGCCAATAAAGCCCTATGGAAATGTTGGCCTGATACCTTGCTTACAAAGTTCCCAGCAGCCTTCCCGAGTGAGTAGAGAATGTCACTTCCGGGCAGGTGCAGGAACTTCAGGATATTTTGGGGACCTCGAGAAGAATTCACCTAAATCTACAAGTATTACAGGCATGTCAGATGGCAAGTAGTTGGCTTGGCTTCTGGCCTCAAGAGGCTATTAAAAGTTCAATTGAGATTCCTTATGAAAAGTTCCAGCAAAATAGATTTTAAAAGATCTATACACTCGGGGCACCTGGGTAGCTCAGTCAGTTAAGCATTGACTCTTGATTTTGGTTCAGATCACGATCTCAGAGTTGTGAAGCCCACTTAGGATCCTCTCTCTCCCTCTCTCTACCCCCTCTCCCACTCATGCTCTCACTCTCTCTCTCTCCCCCTCCTCATTAAAAAAAAAAAAAAAAAGGATCAATATGGTCAATCACTATTCTTGCTGAGCTTATATAAATAAATAACTAGGTCAAGTTTGTTTTGGACTTGCTTTTTTAACAAATTAATTTTTTTAAAAGATTTTATTTGAGAGAGTATGCACAAACCAGGGGGAGAAGCAAAGGGAGAGGGAGAAGCAGACTCTCCACTGAGGAGTAAGCCCAACTTGAGGCTCAATCCCAGGACTCTGAGATCATGACCTGAGCTGAAGGGAGATGCATAACCAACTGACCCACCCAGCTACTCCAAACAAATTAATCTTGATTTAGGTATCTCTGATTAAAAATAAAGGTGATTGAAGAGAGGAAAGTGTTTCAATAACACATCTTTGTAAATATTAGATTTGATTTAGCCAAAAAAGATTTAGCCAATATTAGATTTTAACACTATTTCCTGAATTCTTCTGGTTTCCTCAAATATATGGCTCTCCAAACAGGTTTCCAATCTTCTTCTATTCTCTTGACTTAAAGTCATTAAAAACTAAAACTGCCCCTTCTCCTAAAGCCTTGAAAACTGATGCTGAACAACTTGAGGTCAGCCTCAAAAAATTGCCACAAAACTCAAGTATAGACAATCTTTGTACCTGTTGCTCTATAAGCCATTCGAAAGGACCACCAGAGACATCCGAATCACAAACCAGAAAAACCTATCTGATTCCCTCTGCCTATTCCCACTCTGAGGATACTTTAAGTCTGACATCTAAAAATTTTCTCACTGGCAGGACTTCAAAATCAGATACTGACTTTATAATTTACTCTAACCATTCACCTATATTTTTCTTTTGTTTCCATAAAAGCGCCTCTTATTAATTACCTGATTGCTTGCTAAACAAAACAGAGTCTATGTGATGGTTAACAACACCCGCTACACAATGAAGGCCTTAAATGGCTCTCAAAATAGCATTATATTATTAAACACTAAAATAACTCAGATGCATAACACAGCGCTACAAAATAAAATGTCATTAGATGCTTTAACAGCTGTATGAGGTAGAGCATGCACCATTATTAAAATGACATGTTGTATATGTATTCCAGATCATCACAAAAATATAACAGGATTGCTAAAAAATATAAATATATTGGTGCTTTAAACAATCCTCCCTCTTCTTTAATAACTGGTTAAACTCCTGGACTAGAGGAGGATTTTGGTTAACTATCAGAAGTCTTTTACTGGACTTCTTTTCTCATTATTTTTTAAAATATTTTATTTATTTATTCATGAGAGACAGAGAGCAAAGACACAGGCAGAGGGAGAAATAGGCTCCCCAGGGGGAGCCTGATGCAGGACTCCATCCCAGGACCCCAGGGTCTTGCCCTGAGCTGAAGGCAGATGCTCAACTGCTGAGCCACCCAGGCGTCCCTCTCTTCCTATTTTAATCAGGTGCTGCTGTGTTTTCCAATGTCTTTCCACCTGGTACAGAGACTCCTTCACTGCCATAACTTCAAGCTAACAGATGATCCTTTCTGCTCAAGGAGACTCCCATATGTTATCACCTCTAGATACAGCTGCCTCAGCCTTTCCTAACTCCTATTAAATTGTCAACTGACCAACCTGGATCCCTAGGTAGAGACATCTCTATGTCCATATTCAGTAGGAAGAAGCTACAGAAGATGAGACCTTTTGCCTTCAACAACCTTAAAGATTTAAGGGTCAAATTTGTTCAGGAGTAAAATGATGAAGGAAACAGAGGCAAGAGAAATGTGGCTTAAATTAAATATCCTTACAGTTTGCAGCCCACTGATTCCTGAAACATGCTGTGGCATGACCTTCCTCAGGGAACTCAGGGCCACCTTCATGCCTTCATGTTTATGTTTTAGTAAAGACTAAAAGTAACTTTGTCCTAACAGCAGCTAGCCCCTATGGCTCCTGAAAGCCTTGCTTCCAAATTCCTTAGCGACTTACACTTATCCCTAACCCCCACTAATTAAAAAGTATATGATCAGTCACTCCTCACAATCCCAGGGCAGCTCTTTCTGCTCATGAGTCCTGTCCCCATGCTGTAATAAAATCACCTTTTGCACCAAAAATGTCTCAAAAATTCTTTCTTGGCCATTAGCTCACAAAACCAAAATTTTACAGATTTCATCAAAGAGAGCCACATATCTTAGGAAAGGGAAGGAATTCTGCCCCCCCCCCAAAAAAAAAACCCCAATAGTTGTACTTTTTAGAAAAGAGAAGGTAGTTCAGACAAAGTAAAAAGCTGAGGTCAGGGGCACCTGGGTGGCTCAATGGTTGAGCATCTGCATGATCCTGGAGAGTCCCAGGATCGAGTCACACATCGGGCTTCCTGCATGGAGCCTGCTTCTCTGTCTGCCTCTCTATCTCTCTGTGTCTCTCATGAATAAATAAATAAAAGCTTTAAAAAATAAATAAAAAATAAAATAAAAGCTGAGGTCATTGAAGGGAACTGAAAATATAAGGTCAGTCTATCCCATGCCCTAGCTTCAAAGAGCTAGAGAGGTGCAGGGAGAGTATGCCATAACCCTCTGAGTTTGACCACAAATAAAGCAATGCTACTGCCACCTCAATATGGGTAATATCAAGCAAGAAGCGTTTAGGGTAGGGAGGGATGACACCCAGCCATGGAATGGGAGCCACAGGTGGCAGGAATGCCATGCCCTAGCTAGAGGAGACGGGCATTTAGGGGCATTCACGGTGACTCTCTGGGTGATTTTGGAGGTATTTGGGAACAAAGACAGCAGAAGCTTTGCTAATACTGCTGCAAATCAGACAAAAATGTAACATTGATTTATGCCTTAATTAAACTGCCTAGACTCTTGTTGCTTGGGAAACCATTGACTACTGAAATAATAATGCCAAAGAGCTAAACAAATTAAAAGTATCAATTTCAGAAGTGATAGGAAACATCTATTAAAAGGAGGCAGAAGGGAGCTGACATTTATGGAGCATCTACCACATGCAAGCTCTGAGCCAGGAAGGTGACAGTAGGTCTCACCTCATCTTTATGAACCCTCTGGGTATAGAATATAAGCTCCTCGAGGGCTGAGTTTTTTGTTTGCTCACTGCTGTATCCCCAAAACTTAAAATAATTCCTGCAACTTAAAAGGCACTCAGTAAACATTTGCTGCAAAACCTGAGTAAGTGTAACTGTCCCCATTTCTCAGAGGGGTAGAACTGAGTAATAATAAAGTAATTAAATTGCTGAAAGTAACGCAAGATTTTAAACCCAATTTGTCTGACATCATCAAAGCTGACCTCTCTTGGAAATCATTTTCTACTAAAGGCAGAACTTCCAAAAAATTTCTGACTCCATTTACTATTTAAACTGCACATCTCCAAAAAGAATTGGGAGAGCTCAATGTGTGACCTGTCTCACTATTTATTTCATCTTTCAAAAAGTTAAGGAAACAAATACTCCATATTTTGACCAATAAGAAAGTAGTAGTCCATGACACAGTTGTAATAGAAGAAACCATTTAATGTGCCATAACAAATGATGAGAATAGTGTCTATCACTGGGCATATAACCTAGATGCCATCCTGACTATAAATGAAATCCCAGGGTTAGATCATTTAAAAGGGAAGATACTTTTCCAGGATTAGAGATTCTCAGAAAGAAAATTCTGACATTTGAAATTTCCATGGACAGTTCTAAGATGGTAAGATATTTTTGAAAAAAACAAACAAACAAAAGCAAGCAGATAAGCAAAAAACCCTGTACCTCGCCTCTACCCCAAGCCTAACAACAGCAATCTGCCCTTAAGAAGGGGCCAGAGCATGGGGAAAAAAAAACCCTGAGAGGGGCAGGTCTGCAATGCCCACTGGGGGCTGAAAATAGACTGCAATTCTGAGAAAAATCCTGCATCAGCCTTGGGACCCACACAGAGCACAATATACCAGTAGCCAGATGCTGGAAGAATTCGAGGTCTGTGTGGAACTGAAGGTAGAGTCCTGCCAAAGGCACTGATCATAAATCTGATACTTTGCTTTGGCTGCTAAAGTACAGGAAATTCACAGGACAAAAGAGCATAGTGAAGTGCACCAGAAACATGCAGTTGACAAAAATCCAGACTGTGAGTAATGCTACAGGTCAAATACCTTCAGATTCTTCAACAGATAACTTATAAGGGAAAAAAAAGGGATGGAGAGACACTGTAAATGTTTTAAAAATAAGAGCAAATAAAAATGAACAAGACTAAGGTACACTGTCTAGAAGAGATGACTATAAAAGCCTGATGAGTGGCACTTTGGAGGGAGGGAGAGGATGGAAATTTTAACAGGGCACATGGAGGAGTTTCGAGATGGGTGGCAAAGTTCTGTTTCTTCGCCTGGGTGATAGTTATAAGAGTGCTTGCCTCATAATTACTCACTAAACCACACACTTGCTTTATGTGTCTTTTTTCGCTGTGTTTTCTACAATAAAAGGTTAAGAAAAATAAGTGTGATCTCAGACCTCGGAACTGAAAAGAAGTTATATAAAAGTTGAAAAACGGGGGCTTGACAAAAGATAGATCCTAAGAAGGACTAAAATCTATCAGGATATTGCAGAATAAACTCAAAGCAGAAATATACACAAGAAAAAGTAGACTCACTACCCATGGCAAAGGGATTCACGTTAATAGGTTCTCACGATGGCAGAGATGAGAGACCAGAATTTCGATCTCCAATTGAAGAGTGGAATCTTCAGTCCTTCTTAATGAGAACTATTCTTGTCTTTTGGGTCCAAAGTCCAAGATTGATTTGAAAAAAAAAAAAAAAATTACTTAGAGACCCTAGTAATACCCTAAGAATTCAGGTTTCCGGATTAAAATAAATTACATCTCAGAGTACAAGAATTATCTGATCAAAGGAATGTTTTCAGCCAGCTCTGAGGAATCATGGAAAGAAGTTTGGAGTGATTTGTTTAGACTCCACATAATTAGGGTAAATTGGAAATTATGAAGGTCTTCAGACAGCTACTAAACTATGCCACAAGTTTCCTATTAATACGTATTTATATATGCCTAGTAACTACAAGTAAAGATTACTTGTCAGAGTGCTAACGCATCATAGGCATTTTCCCTAAAACATGATAGCAAACGTTTTTATTTTTTAAATTACTATAGCCACAGTATTTGATTCAATATACACTACACAGTGACATGAATATATAAATTGTGAATCTTCCAATATGGAACATGCAGTGCTTTTAGCTTTCATTCTATTTTACTTAAGTACCTTGATGATTTTCATGAAGTCTGCTAACACCAGCATTTCTAGCTATAATTATGATAAAATAACTGCTATTTGTATTCTCACAGTGTAGAGTACTAGGCTAGAAGTCAGAAAATTTCGTTTTATTCTGAACTCTGTCATTAACTAGCTCCGTGACCCTGGTCGAAGCACCCTCTGGGAAAGAATTTAGTTTTCCCATCTGTAAAACATAGATATTGGATTATATCTGAGGGTCAAATAGAGTGTTTTCACTTTAATAGAGGGCTCAGGGTTTTGCAGGTTTCTCAGATTTGAAAGGGAACAAGTCTCTAATGGTGTCATTTTGGACACCTTTTCAGGGTTTGTGATTGAGATTTGGTGCAAGAGACCATACATACTTTGCTTCTCTGCTTCTGAGTTGAGAGCTCCAAGCTCAGCTAAGTCCAACCCCTCAGGCTCCCAAAAGAGGATGGTTCTAACATAGATCCACCAATAGAATCATGAGTTTGGGGATGGGGGAGGGGAACCTTTTAAACTGACTTATTTAAAAGCTACATGCTCATTTTCACTCATTAAATTGGCAAAATTTAAAAGAATGACAATACCCAGGGTTGGTATAGCAGTGGGCAAAGGTGCACTGTAGTTTACTGTTCAGGAAAGAACAAACTGGTAACGTTCTGAATATCAATTTGGCAGTATCTACCAACATTTACATTTCATATCCTTTGCCTCAGCAATCTCAACTATGAGAATTTGTCCCACTGAAAATGCTATATCTACATAAATACATACATGTGATAGTAGGTTTTATGGCCTTATGTGTGCAAGTGAAAACTAGAAAGAACTCAAATGCTAATCGAGAACTGGCTGAATAAAATGAAGGATAGCCAAACAATGAAATTCCACTCAGCTGTGAAAAGAATGAAGAAGATCTATTTGTACTGATATGATATTCCTATGAAATTATCAGTCAACGAAAAATGCACGTTGTAAAACAAAATGTATGACACCATTCACAAAACTATAAGCATTTGTATAGATATGCATACATATTCATGCATATATATGTGTGTGTAATAATATGGGAGCTTACACAGGCATAGGAAAAAAGCAGAAAGACAAAGCCCAAGCCCTGCAGAGGCCATGACAACATATGTCTTAGATTATCTACTGCAGGGAGCACAGTTGACCAATGGATCCCAGCTACTGTGCTCTGAAATCCATTGCTGGGTTAGTATCAAAGCCACATTCCCCACCAAATGACTAAACACAGCAGAGATACCAAGGCAGGCCCATTTCTGGAAGATGCATGACTCCTGACAGAAGACTGTCTCAAAGACTCCCCATTGGCCAGGCCTAAACTTTCTTGGAACTGTATTACTAAGACCTCGCTTCCGGCATTGCAATCTGCTGGCTCTTATTATCTCCTTTGACTCACTTCTCACTGTCCCTCATAGGCGTCTTCCCCAGTAATCTTTTCTACGTCTAAACCCAGGTTGACATCTGTTTTTTGAAGTACCCAAACTAACATCCAGCTGACAGTGTTTGCCTCCGGGAGACAAAAATGTATGTAGATATTTTGCTGTAAGCCATATTCTTTTGCAAACTCTTTTTCTTAAAGATTCCAGAATAGGGAAGCCCCAGTGGCTCAGCGGTTTAGCACCACCTTCAGCCCAGGGCCTGATCCTGGAGACCTGGGATCAAGTCCCACATCAGGCTCCCTACGTGGAGCCTGCTTCTCCCTCTGCCTGTGTCTCTGCTTCTCTGTCTCTGTCTCTGTCTCTCTTTCTGTATCTTATGAATAAATAAAATCTTTAAAAAATAAAATAAATATTCTGTAAGTGAAAAAAAAAAGACTCCAAAATAAAGCCCAAGTACCAATACCCATGTGCTTAAAGTAAATCCCTACTCTGTATGAGCACATGCACAGAGACCCGCAGGTGCTCTGGTCCCTCCAGCAGCAGAGCAGGTAATGACTCCTCCTACTGTTTGTAGAGTCCATTACAGTTTTCATTCCCAGTACATCTCCACTCAGAAAAAAACTTCAGTTCTCTGAGCCCCAGACTTCTTGATTCAATCCAGTGTTCCTATTCCCCAAATTGCCCCCTGCATTGGAGAGCCTGGGGCACCTGGTTGAGGTACTGCTATCCTGATGAGCCAGCATGCTATGCTCATACCCACCCAAAAAATAGATATTACCTTTATCCTTATTTTACAGATGAAAAACCAGAGGTCAGAGAAGTTAAGGGACTCATCCACAGTCATAGTAGGAAGTCATAATTCAAACTTTGAACCAAGGTAGTATGATTTCAAATAAACTTGTTGCATGAAACTACTAAGAAAAAGCTGACTAAAAAAGTAGTAAAATGGGCAAATTTCTCTTCTTCCATGTATATTTATTGTTACTCCTATTCTCCCCACTCCGGCAGAGGTATCTTTTCACCCTCTTCCACTCTTCCTTTCTCAAATGATTTTTTTTTCTTTATGGAGATACTGTCTTCAATCAGACTTGAGTGAAGGCATAATCTACAATCCACACCCTAGAAAGAGGAGGCATTGACTTGACAATGAGAGCAGACCTGAGGTTCAGACAAGAGTAAATGAGGGGTCTAGTGATTTAAAGGAGCCAGAAAGGACTCCACAGTGGCATGTAAGCCTGGGACAAGCTGAACCAAGGTGTGCCAGAGTGAGTCCTAGAAGTTCTCCTAATACTGGTTTAAACTGAAAAGTAATTCAGGAATTTTAAACTATTCTGAGACCTATATGCCAGTATCTCCAGCAGTGACTTAGGAAAATGGACATAAGAAATTGGGGAGTGAGGGATGCCTGGTTGGCTAATCAGTTAAGTGTCCAACTCTTGGTTTCAGCTCAGGTCATAATCTCAGGGTCATGAAATCAAGTCCCACATCGGCTCCATACTCAGCAAGGAGTCTGCTTGTGTTTCTGTCTCTTTCTCTCTCTGCCCCTCCGTCTTCCCTACCCCCAAATCCACACTCTCTAATAAATAAATAAATCTTTTAAAAAGAAGAAGAAGAAGAAGAAGAAGAAGAAGAAGAAGAAGAAGAAGAAGAAGAAGAAGAAATAGTAGTAGTAGTAGTAGTAGTAGTAGTAGTAGTAGTAGTTGTTGTAGTAGTTGGGGAGTGAGAGAGGGATAGTGATTTCAGACCCAGGGAACAGATGAGGAAGGGGTAGAGATCCTAACCCGAGGAAGAGGAAGGGGAAGGAGGTTAAGTCATCAGCCTCAGAGGAAAAAACAGGACACCTTCCTTCCCCCAAGATCTGAGGAACAGCCAGCCTTACAGAGAGCCACGTCGGATCACACAAAGCAATCAGGAATACCTGCAGTTCCCAACCTAGACAACTGAAAACACATTCCCCAGCATGTTGCCAGCATGAAGAAATTCTGTAATTATAGACATCCAGGGGTTTGTGCTTCTGACCTCACTCATCAATGAAACACTTCTATCCCCTCCATTTCCCATGGTGTCTTTAGCAAGAAATGTAAAGCTAGACCCTTCAGAAAAGACTCCTCCCAGATGTGAAACTGATCTTAAGATCCTCTGCATTTCCTGCTCCAGAAGTCTAGAAACCACCACCAAGAGATACACAGCCACCTTCCTGTTTCAGAGTTCATGGACTTCCTGACATCTTTCCATGGACCCTCTAGAAGTCCAAGGAACCCCTCATAAAGAACACCTACCCCACATGGCTCTGGAAGCCCAAGCCCTTTGAGCTCCTAGAGGATCAAGTTCAATACTTGAGGCATCTTTTTAGCCATGCTTTTGCTGAATGACTGACTTATCACCCCATACCACAAGCTGTGAAATGAACCTGACTGACCCCCCCTCCCTCCCCAAGAAACAGTTAAAACCCAGTGACACAATGGGTTATATTGGACAGAATCTTCTCAGACCACACTGTGCCTCCCTGTTGCTGATTCTGCAGCACAGAGTCTAAAGTGCCATAAAGTATCAAGAGGATAGATGGTCTTCACTGCAATAACAGAAAATACGGTACAGCTTAGACTGGCTTAAACAATAAAAGGTTTAAGCTTTGGTCCATGACAATAACAAAGTTCATGTCTAAAAAAAAAAAAAAAAGAAGTTGGGGAGTGTAATGTGGAGATAAGGAAGACTAGAGTATCATAAATGAGAAATGGGGATCCCTGGGTGGCGCAGCGGTTTGGTGCCTGCCTTTGGCCCAGGGCACGATCCTGGAGACCCGGGATCGAATCCCACGTCGGGCTCCCAGTGCATGGAGCCTGCTTCTCCCTCTGCCTGTGTCTCTGCCTCTCTCTCTCTCTCTCTCTCTGTGACTATCATAAATAAATAAAAATTTAAAAAAAAAAAAAATGAGAAATGGGAGCTAATATGAGAGAATGAGTATGAGTAATATGAGAGATGGAATTTTTAATAGAGGGTAGAAGTTTTTGAGAAATTAGAGGCATTATAAGTATAATCAAGAGCTAGCATCACTGCATCACATACCCATGCAGAAGGCTAATCTTTCCCAGCCACCTTTCTTGAAAAAGATCAGATAGGTAATGTCTTCTACCCAGGAGAGCTGAAAAAAGGAGATGGTCCCTGATCAATATCCACCAACTCCAAGCTAAGTTCTTTAGGTCATAATCCCAAAGGGTAAATAATCATAAAAAATTGAAGTTAGGTCACCATTCTACCCAGAGCTAGAAACCATCTGAGAGAAGAAGGTGTCAATTCCCTGATCAGGATGGCAGGAGATCAAGCAGAGAGTTCTTCAAGAATTCTGAGGCCAAGGACTGGCCAACCAGCAGAATCTTGACTCTCTAAAAATTCACTCATCTAGCGTCAGCTATGTACATGGCCTCAAAATAGTTGTGGCAAGATTACGTAGTTTGGGCCAAGAGTGCCAACTGCTGGCCCAAGCATCAGTGGGAAAAGGGCAAGAGAAATGTCAAATAACATTGCACCCAGGCTATGATGGGCTGCTGTGGTCAGCAGCCCAGGAGGAAATAGCAAAGAAAGAGAACATATGAAAGAGGATAGCTTCTTTATTTCTTCCTATCCTGAAGCCACACACCTGGGAAAAGGTTTGTGACAACTCATGGGGGCTGTATTCAGTGTTTGGTGCATAGGATCTTTCTTGGCTCCCCTCCGCACTAAAATGACCCCCCTGGATGACTGGAAAAAATGGAGGATGTAGGAGGGGAATTCAGTGACAGCCTAGTGGAGTCAAAAGAAGAGTTGAGTAGTTCAAAATTTTTCCAGTTTCTAAATTACCCAATGGATGTTAGGCTAATGACAAGATAATCATTTTATTTTTTTAAAGATTTTATTTATTTATTCATGAGAGACACAGAAAGAGAGAGAGAGAGAGAGAGAGAGGCAGAGACAAAGGCAGAGGGAGAAGCAGGCTCCATGCAGGGAGCCGGACATGGGACTCGATCCTGGATCTCCAGGATCACACCCTGGGCTGAAGGCGGCGCTAAACCACTCAGCCACCTGGGCTGCCCAAGACAATAATTTTAAATGACCTCTCCTGGGGCACCTGGTGGCTCAGTGGTTGAACATCTGCTTTTGTCTCAGGTCATGATCCCAAGGTCCTGGGATTGAGTCCCTCCTCAGGCTCCCTGAAGGGAGCCTGCTTCTCCTTCTCCCTATGTCTCTGCCTCTCTCTGTGTGTCTTTCATAAATAAATAAATAAAATCTTCAAAAATAAAATAAGTGATCTCTCCTGACCCCTCCCAACTTGATTTGGTTTTCTCAGATGTGGGTAGCAATGTATCATGTACTTGGTTAACCACAGTAAAATCACTTGTGCTCTTTCAAAGGCCAAGGTCAATCTGGAGGAGACATCTACCTTCAAGACCTAAGTAATGGAAAGTCTGCCCACACAGGGAGAGAAATCAGCTTATGAACACTCTCTTTAGGAGCTACACTGGAATGTTTGTCTAAACATTAGCATTTCCTGTTCAAGCCTGAGCTTTCCCAGCACTATCACATCTTCTGAAAGCCTCTTTCCTTCCATCCCTCTCACCACCCCTCTGGCAGCATGTGCACATCTTCAATGCTATGGGTCCAGTTCATCCAGCCTATTTTGTTAACCATAGACGTTCCAGGACAGCCTTCATTTTAAATATTTGATAGGTCCCATAAATCATAAAAGTATACCAGAAATTCCATTATGTCTACATCTAAATTATGCCCTCATACCCAGAAATAGCATAAAATTCCTCTTGCATATTTTTATCTCGATTTTTTTAAGATTATTTATTTATTTATGAGAGACAGAGAGAGGCAGAGACATAGGTAAAGGGAGAGGCAGGCTCCCTGTGGGGATCATCCAGGATCACTACCTGAGCCAAAGGCAGATACTCAACCACTAAGCCACCCAGGCACCTTTTTATCACGATTTTTATTAAGAAATAGACTATTCATTTTTAACACCAAAGATCTTGGCCTTGAATGGCAAAAAAAATCAGCCTGAATTCCACAGCTTCCTCCCTCTAAATCCACAGCAGAAATTATCAGTGTAATGCAGAGCTCCTTGCCACTGAGGTCTCATTCTACCCCAGAACCAAGACTGAGTCATTGTCAATCAATTATGCATTTGTTCTAAGTTTTGTAAACTTATTTATACTAAGATTTCACTGTCCAATAGGTTGATGTAGTACCCCACAAAGTTTTCTCTTATCTAGATCACTGTATCCCAAGATATCTGTATTTTAAATCTCATCCTGAACAGTAAATCTATTTTTTTTTAAGATTTTATTTATTTATTCATGAGAGAGGCAGAGATATAGGTAAAGGGAGAGGGAGGCTCCCTGCAGGGAGACTGACATGGCTCTCAATCCCAGGACCCCAGGATCATGCCCTGAGCCAAAGGCAGACACTTAACCACTGAGCCCCCCAGGTATCCCAGTAAGTCCATTTTCTAAAAAAGACACTGTGTTAATAGTTCCTTTATCAAAGAGTGTATCTCTACCTGTAAAATTTCAGGAGTTCAAGGGGATGGGCAAAATAGGCCCTCTTGAGGCTTTGAATGAAGCTAGGTGGGAGACTCCAAATCCACCTGTGCCTGAGACAAGCCCAGAAGTAAAAATGTGTGCTCAAACTATGACCTTATATGTCTTAGAGAAATCATTACTAAATTACAAATCCATCCCTATAATAAAACACCAAAGACACAAGGTATGTTACACTCACCAGGACTACCTGAGTCCTTTCTGGAGACCACAAAAGTTTAAGGAAGAGTGAAAATGATTGTTCTTACTCCCTACCTCTTATCACACAGTCGGAAATGCATGCACACATGAATCAGGCCCATAAGAGGATGATTTGCAGATGTATTTATTATAACAGAACTATTTCAGAAAATGTTTGGTGTCTGGGGAATTATTTTAAGGATGATAATTAGCATTCATCTACCACCTCCAGAAGTAGTTCTGTATTAGCAATGCTGTTTAATTTCTGAATTTATAATGTCACATTTTATGAGCTCAAATAAAGATAGAGACAAGACCCAGCGTTGGCTGAACTGTCTGAGGACCGTTTACAGGGATAATAATAGTAACCTGAAACTTTTGGAGCAATTGCTGTAATTTTCCATTTCAGCCCTAATTTCAAATATTGAATTGCAGGCTACAGAGGGTAGCCTGGTTCCTGAGTAAATTTATAGAGTGCATGGTTTTTGAAATTTGAATAAAAAGGATAGTGAACTATTTTCTTTTGAACATAAAAGAAAAGACAGGTTGATTGCCAACTCTGGATTATGTTCGATGACCACAAACTATCAGGCCAATATATTCATAAGCTTTTTTCTTTTCAAGTTAAAACCATCACAATAATATTACAAAAAAAAAAAAAAGTAAGGCAAAGCCTTTTTGTGCTTTGATTCTCAACTTGGAGGTACTTGCAGAATTGGGATTTGCAAAGGCCTTATGATTTGGCCCTCATATATTTTAAGCATAGTCTATAATAAACTTTAAAAACAATCTAAATGGCCATTGATCAGATAATATAAGAAAGTTGTCATCATCTACACAGGAATAACATGAAGCCATTAACAATGTCTTTGAAAAATGTGTAAATAGGAAAATATATGGAAGTACACATAAACATTTTGACAGTCTTTACCCCTGTGGAGGAAGTCTGAAAGCACAGGGTAGGAAAGAGTTTACTTCTCATTATCATACTATCTGAATTTTTTATTATAACATTTTCATTTTAAAATTAACTGTACATGGAGTATAATAATACAAATAAATAGGCTTATCTCTGTATTTTGTTTTCCTAGGTATTTTCTAAATATTCCTAAAAAAATGCATTGCTTTATAAAAAAGGGAAAATGTGCATAATTTATTAAAATACATCACAATAATCTCTTTAAGCCTCATTTTGATAAAGTAAACAATACCGGGTTTGGCCTCTGGGATTACAGAACTAATTTAAAAACTGGTTGAAAAATAAAAATAAAAATAAATAAATAAAAATTGGTTGATAATTCAGTAATACTAGGTTGTCCAGGTCTTCCTTTCTAAAGGCAACAAAAAGGTAACCAACAATAGTGACAAAGACAGACATTCATGAACGCTGTTGAAAAGAGAAAGCAAATTACACAACCCTATGCACAGAATGATTCCATTGCATGTATGAGCTAGTGTGTGGGTGGGTGAGTGGTTGGATGGATGCATGGATAGACAAGCAAATACAAGGAAGGAAGGGAGAAGGGAAACAAAGGAAGAAAAGAATGAAAAGATATTCACCAGTTTCTAAGAGGGTTTTGTTTTTTTTTTAGTGGGACTATGATAACCTTGCAGTTCTTCTTTTTGTTCCTTGACATTTCTGATTTTTCTACAATCAATGTGATGAATTTTTTTTAATTTAAATTAAATTTATGCTGAAGAAGGAGCTGGACCTCCAAAGAAATTCAATGATTTACTAAAGTCTATCTAAATAGCTAGAGTAGAACTTGGACTTCAACCTAGATTTGGTTTTTTGTTGTTTTTTTTGTTTTGTTTTGGGTTGGTTTTTTTTTTTTTTTTTGTATATTTTTTTTTATTGGAGTTCGATTTGTCAACATAGAACACCCAGTGCTCATCCCATCAAGTGCCCCCCTCAGTGCCCGTCACCCAGTCACTCCAACCCCCCGCCCTCCTCCCTTTCCACTACCCCTTGTTCGTTTCCCAGCGTTAGGAGTCTCTCATGTTTTGTCACCCTCACTGATATTTCCCACTCATTTTTTCTCCTTTCCCTTTTATTCCCTTTCACTATTTTTTATATTCCCCAAATGAATGAGACCGTATAATGTTTGTCCTTCTCCGATTGACTTACTTCACTCAGCATAATACCCTCCAGTTCCAACCACGTTGAAGCAAATGGTGGGTATTCGTCGTTTCTAATGGCTGAGGAATATTCCGTATCCATAGACTACATCTTCTTTATCCATTCATCTTTAATGGACACCGAGACTTCTTCCAGTTTGGCTATTGTGGACATTGCTGCTATAAACATCGGGGTGCAGGTGTCCCACGTTTCACTGCACGTATCTTTGGGGTAAATCCCCAGCAGTGCAATTGCTGGGTCATAGGGCAGATCTATTTTTAAGTCTTTGAGGAACCTCCACACAGTTGTCCAGAGTGGCTTCACCAGTTCACATTCCCACCAACAGTGCTAGAGGGTTCTCCTTTCTCCACATCCTCTCCAAAATTTGTTGTTTCCTGTCTTGTTAATTTTCCCCATTCTCACTGGTGTGAGGTGGTATCTCATTGTGGTTTTGATTTTCAACCCAGGTTTGTATATCTAAGTCTTGGCCAAGGGTTTCAAGTGTTTTATTCCAGCAAAACAAGCAGGCATCCTTATTATACCCTAAGGAATCTTTACAAATTAGGCTCCAAAACTAATGGCCTCAGAAAGTTAAGAATCAACTAATATACTAGGTACAAAGACCAGTTTCTGCTCTCCTTAAAGAGAGGGTGGTGGGTGTGTTGGTGGCTCATTGCTTCTTTTCATGCCTTCTGAAGAGGTAGGCTGAACGACTCCTCCCAAGGAACTAGGAGCAGGGGGCCTCTTGTTCCAAACACTGCTTTGGAGGAAATGAAATGGGGAGTTTTACTAACTGCTCTAAGCTTTTGTTTCTCCAAAATAAATGTATGTTCTGTTTCCACAGACCCAGCTCACTGGTTTGCAGAACAATCTGGTATTTTCATCAAGAAGAGTGATTACAACATCAGCAGTGGCTGGAAACAGTATCTATTGTCCTGATTATTCATTGTCAGGCATTCCTTGTAATCAGATCAGTGAAGCATTGTTATCCTAGGGCAGTCCCTACAGGGGCACTCACACAGCTACCTGTGCACTTGTACAGAGGAGGATTTAGCCTGTACTGTTTGAACACAGGGATGCAAGTTTTTCAAATTATATGTAGGAACAGTTGAAGTAATTTGGAAAACTGCATCCCTGTGCTCAGACAGTACAGACTAACTTGAAAATGCCATCTTTACACCCACTTTCTCCTTCCATCAAACCCAACAGTCTAATTGAACAATAGTTAAATGCGGTATCATAGGCCAAGCAGTCAGGCTGATATATACATGTATGGTTAGATGAGCAAACAATATGTCCAAGAAACATAAAGGTATCCTCCATCCTCCCAACCCCCCCAGAAAACGGTAAAGAGGAGGATGATTAGAGAAGAAAAAAGTTATAATTAAGTCATGAGTTGTTTAGAAAGGCTGTTTCCTGGATAGTCCCAAGATCCTCTATGTGAATCACAATGAAACAAGGAGAAGCATCTTGGAACTTAGAACGTGAATGAAAATGCTTCCAAGCCTTCCTAGGGAGCCAGATAAGAACAAAGGCCAAGCATAGGCTAGGTCCAGCACTCAGAATTAAGATCCATGCCCTAAATTCTACACTCAGATTCTGTGCCTGCTTGAAGCATACCTCAGGGTACAGCTCATCTCCCACCACATCACTGCGGATGCCCATCTGTTCCATTCATTACATCTCATGCCCACAGTCTGGCAGATTTTATTGTGCTCTAGAAACCTGACTTGAGAGTAAACTGTTCCTTTAGTTAAAAGATTTTCCTCTGGAAGGTGGACAAAGTAAAGGGAAGTGCACTCAGTTCCCAGGCCAAAGCCACAGAGAAGAGCCTCTCAGAAGAGCCTCATGCCATGAATTAATATCATGGGCTGAGGAAGCCAGTGAACCAGCCATCTTCTACATACGCATGGTTCCAGATAGGTCTGTCCATCATGCCATCTTTTTGTTCTAGTGAAAAGTCTGGTAGTTCTTTGTTGTATAGTAGGGCACCCCATGTCAAAAATCAACTATTAACTTGACTGAGTGATCCCAATCTTCCAGATTGCAGTAGCACCAACTTTACCCATTGAATGTGAGTGAGCAGTGTGACCACAGCTGGCTTAGTTACTCAGAAAATACCAATAATGATAATGGGACTAATAATAGTAGCAAATACTTATTTGGCATTTACTAGGTGCAAGGCACTGTTCTAAGCATTTTCACGTAGTTCTATATCTGAGCTTCAGTTATCCCGTATACAGTCAGGCTAATAATAGTACCTGTACCCTTGAGTTATAAAGATTAAACAAGTTCTGAAATGTTCTCAGTGACATATGGCCAATATAGTAGAGAGCCAGGATTCACATTTAAGCAAATAAAATCTGCTTTTGACTGTTTGTATTAACCATGTTTCCAGCTTCTATAAACCTGATGCTTTAACGCACTTTAACCCTACATGCATATGTCACACAAGCCTCGCTCTGGGCAATACAACACCACCATGTTTGAATCACCTTGCCTTGGCTTTCTGTCCCCATTGTCACCTGACACCCTCTTCCTCAGGAGTCCTCCTCCTCCCAGAAGCATGCTTTGCAAATACAAACTTACCAATACAGAGCTCAGACCCCCAACCACCAACCACCTCTATCAGGCTCTCATACTCCAGGCCACTACCCACCTGCTAAATTACCCTATGGCCAGAAAGCAGACAACTAGGGACAGGCCCCATGCCCCAGAGCCACTGAAAGTATTCAAACAAAGCAATCCCCTGCCTCACCTAGTCCTCCCATGTAAACTACAATAAAAGTTTTTGTCCACAGTTACCCCTTCTTCCTCTACTGCCTGGCCAGCCCCCTATGCCTCCCTGGGAACTGACATTTATATGATATGCCCCTTCCTCTTGGGAACTGACATTTCTAATGTCAATCATCTCTTGACCTGGTGGCCTTACTGTACCTCAAATCTTCTATTAATACACTGTATTCTAATATATATATCACTATGCCATACCCAGCGAACACATTCCTGTGAATCAGACCAGGAATGTTTGTTCTGTACTCAGTTCAATTCATCTCTGAAGGCTTTCTTGCTTCCAGCATTACTGGGTGGAATTTCAAAAAATTCATCTGTATATGAAAAGAGCCCTACGGTGCCTGGGTGGTTCAGTGGTTGAGTGTCTGCCTTTGGCTCAGGGCATGACCTCTGGGTCCTGGGATCGAGTCCCACACTGGGTTCCCCTCAGGGATCCTGCTTCTCCCTCTGCCTGTGTCTCTCATGAAAAAATAAAAATAAAATCTTTTAAGAAGAAAAGAAAAGAGCCCTAAGTGAAGTCTCTGATCCTTAGCCCCATCTTCTAATGATGTTTCCTTCTCACAGGATGAGGTGGGAGGCCCGTCCTTAAGCACAGCACTGTCAGGGTTGCTGTACATATTTAAAATCTATAGAGATATAATATTTGCAACAATATATATGACACATCTCTACTCTAAGAAAAAAAATTAAAACCTGCAGATCCCTCTGCAGGATGTATTTTCACTAGAAATTCTGCTTGCTTCAAATTTACATGGATAGGTGGAAATATCTAAAAATATACATATAGGGGGAACCTGGGTGGCTCAGTTGGTTAAGTGTCTGCCTTCAGCTCAGGTCATGATCCCAGGGTCCTGGGATGGAGCCCCAGGCTGTGCTCCTTGCTCAGCGGGGAGCCCACTTCTCCCTTTCTCTCTGCCATTCCCCCTGCTTGTGCACTCTCTCTCTATATCAAATAAATAAATAAAATCTTTGGAAAAAAATAGATAGAAAACGTATTCTTTGGTATCCTACATAAAGGAAAGTTCTGATTGGATATGTGACAGGCCTAAGGAAGGTAATAAATGCAGTTAGAATGTTCCTCAACTTTTTGCTGGAAAAGTTGTCTCACGAACCCCACAAGGGTTTAGGTGGTCACAATGGGCTACAGACAAAACACTCAGTGTGAACACCAACAAAGAAGGCAGCTCCAAATTCCAAAAGTATTTAAACCATGTTCTGAGTTCAGAGGAACTAACTAGTGGTATGAGGCTTTATCTGACAGAACAGATAACATCTGAAGATAACGTGACATGTTATTTGATAGGAAACAAAAGGTGAATAAAGCCCATTGGTGACTCCCTGATTGTATGTGTCCTAAAATATCCATCTTCTTGTAATCAGAAGAATCAGTACAGTCAAATCCAAACAGGGAAAGTCATCCTAGTGGTGACAGTCACTGAGACAGCCTATCCTGGTGCTGAGTGAGTTGCGAGCATATTTTAAAATCATAGCATCACTTCAAGACAATTTGCTAAAATGAAACACTGAGACCCCACTATATCTAACTCGCTTCCTCATTTAAGTAAATTGTATTTGTGAGAAAATGCTTTATTTGCATCAACGGCATATGCATCAGATGCCAGGTTTATCTCAATTCAGATACGCATTTTAAAGTTGTAAACATATGGTTACAATTTCTGTGGAGCTGTTTAGGAAATTTTTATGGATCAAATACTTAGTCCTGACATTCCAGCCAGGTTCAGAGATTTTTAAAACTGCTGCAAAACTCTTCACTTCCTAACGGTTCATTTATAACAGGAATTGGCTTTGGAAGTGTTTGTATGCTCTTCGGTGTTGTCTATAATTACTTTCTCAGCTGAAGTGGTGGGAAAGAGGGAGATCCAGACTGAGAAAGGAGATGAAAAAAGCCTGAATAAATAAATAAAAGTCTCTTATGGGGAATCTGTTTCATCTCTCTGGTCTTGCAATTTTCTTCCCCACCCCCCAGCTATAATTGAAAAAAATACTTGAGTCCAACTATGGATATTAAAAGAAACATTGCTGATTTTTGTTATGTGGGTCTCATAGGCTTGAGGTTTCAATAGCAGCTGTATAATGGGCAGTGTCCAGTGAGGAGACTGGGAACAGTGAAAACTGAGTTTTGTCTCCGTGTTATTTAGACACACTTGAGAAAACTATTTTCACTTTACCTGGGAGAATATGAAAAACAGCTTTCTCAGCCCTCTATTATGTGTATAGTGTATGAACAAGTCCAAGATAGGGTACTTGAAAGTAAAATTGCTATTCTGAGGGTTACTGAGGTAATAAACAAAACTTGTACTATGTGATGTGCTATGGGCTTCTTGACGGTGAGAGTTGGATAAAATCCAGAGACTCTCTGGACTGTGCAGTCTGGGGTCTGCGAGAGACCTAATATGAGATTTGGGTAAAATCCACCAAATTTGAAATTAGTAGAGACTTCTAGGACAGTGGTAGCTGTCTTCTTTCTTCCTACTATTTCATTTCTCTGATCATTGCATTCCACATCTTGCTTCCCTCATTACATTTGCCTACGCCCTGGATTGTGTCTACCTATAATGAGAAGAAACAGTGAGGACCCCAGAACAGCAATTGAGCAGGCAGGGATCACCCAGTAGAAATCTCTAGCAAGATACCACACCGAAATGTGGCCACTGCTTACAATAACAATGCAGCCCTTTTTCATTCATTGGACTATGATGCTGATAAAGGCATGGTTACTATTTTTAAACGAGGCAAAAAAATATAGAGACACACATATGGAACACTTTTAGATATGCTTCTAAATTAAAAAGTAGAGTCCTGAACAGTGAGTATTTTACTTCTTTTTTAAGGCAAGGACTTATTTATATCCATATGCATCTCTATGTTTAGACTATCTCTGAAAATATAAACTGATAATATGGAAAGGAAAGAGCATCAAAGAAAGAGAACTGGCTGCTCATGGTCTGAGCAAAGAGGGAAGGCTGAGTTTTCATTTTGTTCTATATGAATTTTTACTATGTACACATATATTAATCAGAAATTAATAAAACATAAACAAAAATAAAACAATGATTCGTGTGGTCTAGTTCTCAGAACAGTCTCAGCTCCAAAGAAACACAGTCAGCAGACAAAAGCTATTTCTAAAAAAATCAAGTAAGTTTTACTTACATCTCTTGAACACCATGAAGGACGCCTGTTTCGCTCTTCCACTTCCTTCACACCATCACTGTTCCAGAACATTTCCTCCTCTTTGTCTCCAAACTTCTTACAAAACTCCACCTCCCAACCAAGACTCCTGCATCTTCTATCTTTTACCCTTCACTCTTTTCTCCAAATTTTTCCTAATAAAGCCCCCCAGGAGTTTGACTATGGACACAGGATCACACTCACAGGGCAGGCAGGGAAGCAGACTGACTGAACCAACCTAGAAATCTTCTCAGTCAGGCAGGGAGGCGAAGGCTGAGACACAATAGAGGCATTAGTTTTCATCCCATTTCATAACACTTATTGACCTATCAGGACTGGAGCACTGGAAAACTGAAGTCAAGATACCTGAGCATAACCTGCTTCATCCTGACTGGCTTGGCCAGAAGTGAGTGAGCAGAGGTAAAGGACCAGTGGTGCCTTCTGTATAAAAACATGCTCTTAAGTGTTATATGTCATACATAATGAAATCTAAACATATTATGTGTGTTTATTTTTTTAAGATTTTATTTATTTATTTGAGAGAGAATACACATAAGCAGGGGAAGCGGCAGAGGGAGAGGGAGAAGCAGACTCCCTGCTGAGCAGTGACCCCCCCCCCCCGGCCCCCTCCAAATCCAGGCTCAATCCCAGGTCCCTAAGATCATGACCTGAGCCCTAAGCTGAAGGCAGATACTTAGCTGATTGAGCCCCCCAGGCGCCCCAAAATTTGTGTTTATATGTACACACACACACATACACACATAAAGACTGGTGATCTATAAGCGTCATGTATAAAGGGGACACTGTTGCAATTCAAAACTAAGCCTCAAAGATTTGGCAAGGCCCACTTTATGTGCACAGCATCGCTCTTAGCTTCGCACCCTCTCACTGGGGGCTCTGAGGCCTTGGAAGTTGGGTTGATTCACAGTGTAAGCTCTGAGTCTATGTGGCCGTACAGAACCAAAGTTACGTAGCCTTTATTATAAAAATTAAGAATTAAATTTTTAGACTATTTGCAGTTGTGTGCATGTACCAATATGAAGCCAATCCAAATCACTGCACATAATTAAAGAAAGGTGACCATGATTTTTTAAAAGTCAAGGCACAATTCAGCAGTACCTGTTCAATCTCCATCTACATAGGAGGACTCAACTTACCCGATCCTAGTAGCTTCACTCCTCCTGCTGTGTACCATGGTTCCTCATACAATTAAAACTTGATGCATTAAAAAAAAAAAAAACTTGATGCAAATGTTATTAACACCTCTAATTCTGATTTATTGCACATAGATAATATTAGGTTTATAATTTGGTTTCCCACACAATGAGCTACAGAGGGAAAATAAGTTAGCCAGAGGAAACAGGTGTCTGGTTTTCTCCACAGTTCTTATTCCAACTTAATTCACCAGCATAATGGTTTTAGATATCAGTCTCCATAAGTTTAGTTAATGTAAGTATACCCCTGAGAAATTTTACTATATTAAGTCAGCCCCCTCAAAATGGATTTCTCAACTTAAAAGCCTGGACTCTGGATCCAGTGAATTCTTACTTCGGAAGGCCTCTTGGAAGACAACCTATAAGCCACCTTAAAGGTACCATTTGCAAGGGGTTCATTTTTTCAATCATATTATTTGTTTGACTATATAAGTAATGGACTCTGGGCACCTTGGTGGCTCAGTAGTTGAGCGTCTGCTTTCGGCTCAGGTTGTGATCCTGGGGTCTTGGAATCGAGTCTCACATCAGGCTTCCTGTGGGGAGCCTGCTTCTCCCTCTGCCTGTGTCTCTGCCTCTCATGAATAAATAAATATAATCTTTAAAAATAAAAATAAAAAATAAGTAATGGACTCCTGTTGTAGAAACTTTAAAACATACAGAGAATTTGCAAGAAGATAAGAATCCCTCAAACAACCATAGATAGCCATTGTTACATACTTAGAATCTTTCCCCTGACTTCAGCTCTGCACTTGTATCTCTAAACATGCATGTGAAATTTAAATGCTACCAGAAATCACGTTGTAACCCATTAATTTCACTAAACAGAATATCTTAAGCATTTCTCATATCATTAAATATGTTTTGAAAATACCTTTAATCAATCCCTTTTGGATACTTAAGTCAATTCCAGTATTTTGTTAAAATAAAACATGCTCTGATGAACATTTCATCTTCACAGCTCTGAATATTTACTTAGGGTAAACTCATAAAAGGAAAAAATACTGACTGGAAAGGTATGAACAATTTTGGTGCTTTGATCTATATTGCTATATTATGCCCAAGAACTTGCTGAGCTGATTTTCACTAAATCAGCAATTTTGCTTTTGGTGCCAGGATGAGAGTTTTCTTTACCTTTCACCAATATTGGATGAAAGATTATTACTTTCAATTTTTGATTAATTTGAAAGGCTAACTTTATGTTTGCCTTGTAATAATGTGCACTTTCTTATACTTTCTGTGAACATTTCTTCAAATATCTGTGGCCACTGTAGTTCTCATTTTGTCATTTTGCTTGTTCTTGCCCTTTGTACATCATCTTCTTTACGCACTGATTTGTAAAATCATTTTTATAGTAATCCCATGTAACATATTAAATTTTCTATCCAGTTTGTCTCATATAGATCAGTTATGTTCATGGATCACTTTTTTCCATTTTTTGATAGATGGAATTTTTTCAAATTTCTCTTTAGAGATCTCAATCTCAATCTGTTCATACCTCCTTTTGAGTGAGTCAGCAGCCCATGGTTCCTATTGCCTGGCACTCATGCTTGATTTCAAGCAACCCCTTCTTTCCCAGTCATAGCTGAGGGATAAGAGATAAGCATCTGACCCAGAAACAGCTTCTCTGTAGGCTGATCTGCAGTCTCTACCTATAATGCAGTCTGACATAATGACAGAGATGTGGTTATTAGTGGAACTAAATTTTTATCTCTCAAGGAAAACAGTGGGGCAGGATCTGAAAGGAATAAATTCCAGAGGAAGAGTTGAAAAGCTAAAGGAACATTGGGCAGAAGGGAGACAGGATCAGAAAGAGGATAAACAGAGGAAACCAGTGAAGAGAGAGAGGACAAAGGACAAGTAGGAGAGCAGAGAAAGTGCTGCCCTGAAAGAACGCCCATGAACCCTACCAGAGAGATGTGGAGACCAGAGCTAGTCCCTTTATCTGCCTTGTTTCCTTGAAATTTTACATTTCCAAGACAAGGCCCCATGTAGGTGCATGATGAGCCCCCCATGACTTGACTTTGCAGGGGCATTTTTTCCTTTTGCATCCAAAAGGAACTAGTGATTCCCATGCAGTGGCATTTTTACCCCATAGGGAACGTCTGGCAACATCTGGGGACATTTGTATTATTATGACTGGAAGGGTACTACTAACATCTAATGAGTATAGGCCAGGAATGCTGCTAAACATCCTCCAGTGCTCTGCCTCCCATAACAAAGAATTATCTGACCCAAAATGTGAACAGATCAAGAAACTGACTAAACATACAATGGGTCACAATGTCTTCGTGCCTGTGATTACCACACACCACTAGAAGAGAACGTGACAAAGATGCTCGCAACTTTCTTGATTTAATAAGTCTTCTCTAAAAAAAAAAAAAAAAAAAAGAGTCTTCTCTTCCGTAAAGGTGAACCGGTTACTGTGAAAATCCATCTTCCTCTTAGTGGAGAGGCAAATGCTAATAAATCCCCTCAGCAGTTGTACTGAAAAAATACAGTCTATTTAACCACAAAACTGATGACATACAGGATTCTATATTTACTCAACCACCAGATGTTCAAAATTACTAGATTGGGGAAGACTTAAGAAGGTGGTACTCAAGGAATAGTGTCAGGATACTGGTCATTAGGCATACAGGACAGAAGTCGCTTACTTATAAGGTAGAGTTTTTAGAGGTTTTCAAGATGAGATGAGAGGATGGAACTAGGTTAATATGGTAAAAAGCTATGCCATGAAGAGTGGAATATGACTTAAATCAACTTTAGTGAAAGTTTACACATTTGAGCCGGTTTTCAGACGTCACATCCTGTCCTCTCTTCTTTTTGCCAACATTATGGGAGCCATAAAGTTTTCTAAGATTCTGTGAGGCAGATGGTTTCTGTCCGCATATCACCATAACAACCTATATTTCACAGTAACTAACAAGCATGATTAGGAAAGACAGATGGAATGAGCCTGCAAATGTAAAATATGCCCCTCAATTTAGAATCCTTTGTCCCTGGGGGAAGGTTCTCATCTGGAAATTTAGTTGTCTTCTTGTGAACTCTTGGTAGCTCATCACAAACAGCACTCACACATTAGACTTGTTCCTTAAGAACTCAGATTCTTTTCCCTGTATCTACCCTGAACCAAAGATTAATCCATTCTACCTGTCAGTGACTTGAGAAGTGGGGGAAAAAAAAAATAGGCATTTTCTGCTCAGTTACTCCAGATTCTATCCCCAGTATAATACAAACTACAACTTGAGCAGCTCTCTGAAATTTCAAATAGCAGCATTTTGCTGGTCTGCACTTGCTGGCAAATTATCACCATGACTTCATTAAGTACTTGTATCTTCTCTCCCCTGCCCCTTAGAACTTGAATTCTTATGTTGACTCTGTCTTTCATGCAGTCCTTATTTGGACATGGATACCTTTAAACCTAAGCATACTCACTTCCCCAGTACTTATGAGCTAAGTTAATATACATATATCTGGCAATGTATAAAACATCCACAGGCAGAAACATGGAGAAAAATTAATAACCAGAATACAAAATATAACTTTTTTCCATAAAAACAGGAAAGATCAATGCCATGATTAGAAAATGTGCCTTTAAACAAAACAGATTTGGAGAGAAAGAGATTGAAAGCCCTCTCAAGGCCTATCTATACAACAAAATAAG
This sequence comes from Canis aureus, assembly GCF_053574225.1. Lineage (NCBI taxonomy): Eukaryota > Metazoa > Chordata > Mammalia > Carnivora > Canidae > Canis > Canis aureus. The sequence goes on along the minus strand of NC_135642.1, from coordinate 16,887,485 downwards.
CTGATTCCAAAAAATACCTCTTCAAAAAAAATGAAAATAAATAAGTGTTCACCAGCAAACAGTCATAATCCAATGAGGTTGTTTATTAAGAGCAGTTTTTAATCTTTTCTTTGTGTAACACTATCATATAGACCAAGGGTCAGCAAACTGTTTCTATAAAGAACCAGATAACAAGTATTTTAGCCTTTGCAGCTCATAAGGCTTCTTTTCCAACTACTCAGTTTTGTTATTGTAGCACAAAACGGCCATAGATGATATGAAAATGAATGAGTGTGGCTGTGTTCTAATAAAACTTTATTTATAGACATTGGAATTTGAATTTTATACCATTTTGTATCATAAAATGTTATTCTTCTTTTGATTATTATCAGTGAGGTCAATGATTTAAAAACTTAAAACTATTTTTAGCTCAGAGAACATACACAACAGGTAACAGGTTGGATTTGGCTCATGTGCCAAAGTTTGCCGACCCCTGAAACTGACCTAGGTTTTTGGCTTCTTTTAAGATTTCATGTATTTATTCATGAGAGACACAGAGACAGAGGCAGAGACACAGGCAGAGGGAAAAGCAGACTCCCTGGCAGGAGCCTGATACAGAACTCCATCTCAGGAACCCCGGGATCATGCCCTGGGCCAAAGGCAGACACTCAACCACTGATCCACCCAGGCATCCCCAGACTAACGTTTCTTATAACTGAAGTGATTCTCAAAATGCTTCAGTGAGAAACACAACTTAATAATGTTCAACTCTCAAAATAATAATAATAATAATAATAATAATGATGATGATGATGATGATGTCCAACCCTCCTTACTTTGTTTACTGGGCAAACTTCTCCCAACCTGCAATCTAATCAGTTCCTTTGTGGTATTTCTTTCTGGTGAGTTGGTTCAATCAGAGAACCAAGAAGGGATTCTAGGAGCAGAGCTTTCTTTCCTGGTGCATTAATAAGCTCATTTCCAGATTTCAGTTCATCTTATAAATTGTCCCTTGTTCCCCTAAGTTTACATAACCATTCAAAGTTCCAGATCTCATATTTAAAGGAGCAAAGACTGTAATATGAAAGTAAACAGCAGCTATTAAATCCCTGGTCAAGGCAGAATCAACATCCTTATTGTAGATTCTAATACATCACTGTCAACTCAAAGGGAGTCCAAATGAAGACAAGTTACAGTTGAGTCAATTGCTAGTCTGATTAGTGATGATTATAAAGTAATAAATTATAACCATAAAACTTTAGGACCTCAAACATCTAATATGCACACAGAGTCAAAATGTGCCAAGATTGTACCTATAGGATAAAGGGAAGATCCCAACAGCCACATTGCCACAGGAGAGATAAAATGGAAAATAAACATCTAATAAGCAAGTAGCTAATAATATAAATATACGAGTTTCATAAAATTAATGGAAGCATACCTATCCCAAAAGAATTGTATAATAAATAAGAACCTAGTTTAATCTGTGCTAAATTTGTCTATTGCACAGTTGATCAATCATGGAATAATATGAAACCCATGAGTCCCCAGAACTCACCAACTAGATGGTAAAAATGAATTCTATTACTAATTTAATCTCATTCTTGTCTTCCTACACTGTTGAGCCAAACTTATAAGAGTCTCATTTTTTTTTAATGCAGTCTTTTTCATGAGATTTTTGAGGTTCTCATGAAAATAAATGTCCAGTGTCTTTCCATCCAGCTATTTAGACATGGAATACTGGAATCCTAACAAAGTGGAGAAAATATAAATCAAATAAGCAAAATCCTGATATGTGGCAGAGCTGAGGCTTAAACCTAAGCTACTGAGTCTAATTAGCTCTATAAATTTGGGACAAATTGTCTTTACTTCTCTGTGCCACGGAGCAATAGGGAGACCTTCAAGCTTATCTAGTCTCGATTTTGAAGCTCTTCTTTAGTAAAAGAATCTTTGTTTAAAATGTCATTTAACACATAACCCCCAAATGTAAAACTGAAAAAATATAGCTGCTTTGTTAAAGAGAGTTCAGAGCACCAGGTGCCCTGCCCACTCAGCCTTTCCAAGGCAGCTATTTTGGCCCCCAAGGGTCTACCTCAGAACCCTAGATCATTGGGGAGCACAGCTAGAAACCACTGATCTTATGCAATCCTCTCACTTTACAAATGAGGAAGCTACTAAAAACAAGAAAAATGGCCCTGCCAGCAGCCAGACAGCGCTATTCCTAACTGAACATAAACAATAAATATAAACAGCGCTCAGACAAGGCCATACTCCTGCAGTGTTTGGAACAAGACAGAGACAAGGCCACTCCACAATCTCACAATGACAAAACACCCCCTCTTCTGATTAACACGAGACTGCAGTTTCTCTCCTAATAAGAACTCCTAGCCCACCTATAATCAACCGGCCTCTGAAAAAATGTATTAAGAAGATACCCAGTCACTGAATGCCCCTGCTTTTTAACACCATCCATTCTAGAACCAGCCCCTGCTCTCCCGATTCCTCCCTTGAATCATCCAACATAACTTTTGGGTTTTACTCCAGGTGTGTCCCCCATGGTCTTTGGCCTCAATGCTACATTAGAACAATTCTAAGCAACGTCCTCAAGAAAAACAAAGCAGTACCAAGAATCGGTTAAGAGAACAGACAGGTGAGCTCCTGGAGTGATAAATAAATATATCAGAAACAAATAGAGGATAATTCAGGCCATAATAGACAAAACACTACATACATTTGATTGTTTCTTTTATTTACTAATAATTCTCAAATCTGCATTCCTAGGCCACACAGTTCTCCTGAGCCTTGATATCTACACTGGTTCATCTCACAGGCAATAAGTTGTAAGATTTTTTACACCTGTAAAAGCCTTGGTCATCTCCTCCTTTCACCTTTACTTTACTCCCACCTCAAGCCTGTTCTGTCTCCTGGTTTTTATATCTTTTCTTGGTGAACTGTCCACCATCCCCCACACCACATCTGAAATCTTGGGATCATTCTAAACCACTCCCTCGTTGTATTCTTTCATAGCATTAGCCACCAACCAAGTATTTCTCAGTTTCTCTCCTCTTTTCCATTCTTCCTGACACATTGCTTATTTGAAAGAGTCCCCAGAGTGTTCTCTCTGCTTTCATTTTCCTCCACCTTCAAACAATCTGCTACATTGCTGAAAGAGAGCTTCCTAAAATGCAAATCTAATCACATCATTCTCTGCTTAAAACGACCATTTCAGGCATCACCCAGCCCCAACCCCACCGCCACCCACTGTCCCAAGGAGGAGGCCCCTGCCCCATCTCCTGCAGTACCCCTCCCCCCACACTCCAGCCATGCCAACTGGCAGCATCCTCCCCTGGAGTCAGAGCACCAGGAATGCCCTTCACTCCTCTCTGCCTAGCTCACCTTAAGTGTTCTCTAAGCAGTTCAAGCATTGCCTTCAGAGGGCTCTCTCCATCCTGATCCTTCCCCTGGCTGAATTAGAGGCCATCTTCTTTTCCCATTGTACACAAAATGTTTCCACTCTGTGTGAGGCAATTCAGAGATGCTCGACTCTAGCTGCATGCTAAAACTCACCTGAGCATCTGAGTGCCCAGAACTCAACCACTGCGATTCTGATTTAATTGTTCTTGGAATCAATATGATTCCCATGTGCACTGGGCTTCATGCTTCTCAAACTTTAATGTAAGGAACAATCACCTGGGGAGCTTTTAAAAAATGAAGATTCTGATTCAGCAGGTCCGGCTAGGATCTGAGATTCCACATTGTTAATAAGCTCTCAGGTGATGTCAATGTTCCTGTTCCACAGACCACACTAGGACTAGTAAGGATCTAAATAAACTCTGACATTGGCCAGCCCGTCAGGAGGCAATAAAGCTGTAAATTGACAAAGCAACTACAGAAAGACTTCCCTGTCAAGGAAAACAGATGTTGCTAAAACGTGTGACATACCCTGGTTCCAGAAAATTTTATGAGTATCTGCGATAGCTGCAAGGTTGTAGAAGCTATTGTCACCTAAGGGTGTCAAGCCCAGAAAGTGAAAGTGATTTGCCCAGAAAATCACAGAGAGTAAATAGCAGGACAGAGATCTAAACTCAGAATACTTGATTTTCCAGTCTGTATTCTATTCAGTATGTTAAATGCCTGGAAGAGATGTTGACCATCACACTAGGGAAGTAGCAATCAAGCAGGGCATGACCAATATCAGCAAGACCCAGCTAAACATTTTGATACAGAAGTGACTGAGCAGTTCATTCAAAAGAGATCCCAGTCAACAACTGCTGATGAGAAGAGCAATAGGGAAACTGGTCACTTGAGGCCAGAGGTATTGAATGTGTTCCTGAATGAAGTTAACCTTGTCCAATGGCAAATGACATTGAAAACATGCACTGCCGAACTCCAGACTATGCCAATGTCTTTCAATATCTTGAAGGCAGCAGGAATGCACTGTTCATTTTAATATTTCCAGCATCCAGCACAGCATTTGATACATAGAATTCACTGAATATCTGTTGAATAAAGCCTAACCAGAGAAAGTCTTGGCCTTCTTTACATAATACTACATCTAACTATGTTGTAGCCAGTATCCGTCCTATAGGGTGAGATGATACTAGCCTGCTGCCTGACTTTCTCCTCTAGAGAATTCCTCAAGTTTCTGGGTGGGAGTATCTAGTGGAAGTATGATACAGTACGAGTTTCCCCAGGCCCTTCACACATATGCATGGAAGATATAAGGATTAAAGGCATAAACACAGTAGTGTTTATTCTTCCTGGAGAATCAGGCAAAAGTTAACTGCTTTTATTAAGTTGTGGAGTGAGGGATGGAGGAGTGGTGACCTCACCAGTTTTCCAGAAAGCAGAATTGTTGGTCAGAGACAAGAGAATCATTGAAGGATGAGTCATATTATCTAAAGGTGAAGAGCATAGGTTTAGGGTCTGAGAAATATGAGTTTGAATGTCATTTCTACTGATCACTCATCACTTGGTACAAGCTCCTTAACCTACTAAGCCTCAGCTTCCTCCTCTATAAAATAGAGAAAACAAGTAACTTCCAACGAGTATTGATGTAAGGATTGAGATCACTGTGTATTTAACACAGTGTCCAGGACACTGTAGATGTTAAATAATAACAGTTTAGCAATAGTACCAATGGAGAAAAGCATCAGTGCCAATTGTGGCTGCATGGCTAATTCTAGAATCAAGGGTTGTGGTCACCATTTGTATTTCTTACCAGAACATACAAGGACTGAAAAAGGGGTTTTATTCTTGTTTTTGTCTTTTCCCTTTTAAAAAATGAGAGTGATTATTTCATTTTGCTTGTCTCGATCACATTTTGGCTTGCCCTCTTTTGTTGTATATGAAGTAGGTAGGCGATAGGTATACTAAATAGACAAGGAATGGTGAATTTTTTCATCTCAAATCACTCCCGCCTATTTGGGATTGGTGGCCAAGCTCACTGTATTAAGAGGGATGTTGGTGCCAAGCCCAAGCTAAGTGAAAAAGAGAGCTATGATTGATCCGCACTACCTGCAATGAGTGCTTGTCACACCTCAGTTTTATCCAGAAGCAGTAGAATACTGAACAATAGCTAGGTAGGGTCACAATGAAGCCAGAGGGAATGGATGGCAATGGTAGCTTGTAGATGGAGAGACTGATAAACATTCCTACACTGACCTTGAGATATTTTGTGATATAGTTGCTGTGTGTGTGTGTGCCAATTTCCCCTCCACATCTACTCTTCACCCAGCTCCTTGCCTGGAAGCTGACCTATACACAGTACATAAACGGGGTTGTATGCCCACTGGCTCTGGTTGGCTTGGCCAATGGAGAGCACCCCAACAGGAGATATATGTGAGAAAACAGCAAGAGCAAGATCATTATTTCCCTGAAATTATTTCTCTCTGCAGGGCTGCTTCAGGCTAGCCATGGTCCCTCAGTATGAAGTCATTGATCCTCTCAGTGGAGTTGACTCTATATGATTCTTAGTTCTTAAAGATCTCAAAAGCAATCTCCTCTTCCCATCCCTTTAAAACAAAAGGTGATACAAGCTCTAGGATACTGCACTACCCTTGATGGTTCTCCTCACCTAAACTATTATAAATAGTCCCTTTATAAATGAACGCTATCAAACTATATCATTTTGAAAAGATCACCCATATCCCTTGGAACCCTGAATGATAGTATGCCTTTGGGTTGCCTATATGTTTGAAATGAAGTGAGCATTTACAGAAACACAAATGATAGAATATGCCAGGTAGGGGATCTTTGTAAATCTAAGAAAAAGGGTATGTGTCTGGTGGCCAGATAACTAGAGATAGCAAGACAGATGCCTGTCATACCTGCTTCTCCATCTACCTTAAACTGCCCACCAATGATCTGGACCTTGCTCTTCACAGCAAGGTCAATTAACTGAGCAGAATTAAGTACTACCATTAACAATCTCTAACTTGACCTGATGAGACAGGATGTCCTAGAGTATTCTGCTTCCCTTGATGGAAAATTAAAACTCAAAAATTCATCATCTGGATGTCAATGAGATGCAGAGGTACAGGGGTACCTGGGTAGCTCAGTCAGCTAAGCATCTGCCTCAGCTCAGGCCATAATCCCAGGATCCTGGGAGAGAGTCCTGCATAGGCTCCTTGCTCAGCATTGAGCCCGCTTCTCCTCCTTCCTCTGCCTGCCATTCCCCCTGCTTGTGTGTTCTCTCTCGTGCTCCCTCTCTCAAATAAATAAAATATTTTAAAAAGAGAGAGAAAGAGATGGAGAGGTACAGACAACTAGAGGGTGACTGAGTCAGGTTATCAGCAGAGAATTGGACTGAGGAGCACAATGTGGTCCTGCCCCACTAGTCATCTGCCTTTCCCACCAGCCTGCCCTTTCTGAGGCCAAGTTGTAGAATTCTTTCTAGGTCTCTACATTTGAGGAAATAAATGCATCTCTGATCCCTATTCAAAAGAAAGGAAGAAAGAAAGAAAGAAAGAAAAAGAAAGAAGAAAGAAAAGAAAGAAAGAAAGAAAGAAAGAAAGAAAGAAAGAAAGAAAGAAAGAAAGAAAGAAAGAATGAATCCCTGTTCACCACCCTTCAGTGATCTAAGAAGTAACATTTCAGGATCAGCAATGTAGACAGAATCAGGACAGGAAAGGTAACCTCTCCACCCTCAAGGTTAAAATGCTATGCTTGAATATTGCACCCAGCAATTTTGTGACTCGAATAATTATTCACCTGTAAAGCCCCATGTGGACTAAGGTGATCCCGGTTCTTGGTAGGAGACAGACCCCTCAGAACCATTAAGCCTTCTCCCAGTGTCCAGCATCCAGAGATAAGGCCTCCATAGCAAGCACAGGCAAGGTAGCGAAGTATAGCTCTGACTCTCTCCTATAGAAAAGATGAGAAAGCATACAAAGGGAAAAGGTAATGCAGGATTTCTCTGAGAAGGCAGATTGTAGGAGAGCAATCACAACACTATTTAGGGGAACAAAAGGGAGAGGAATTAGGGCCAAGGAGGGCTGTAGGTCTCTGCCCCTTAAGCTAGGAAGACAGTAAAGCTCACTCCAATTCCATTTTAGTAAGATTCTTTTTAAGCTTCTGCAACCCTTCAATTCACTATCTTCAATAGTCTTTTCATCTCTCAAGGTCCAGATCAAATGCTTTCTCTTTTGTGGAGGCCTCCCTGATCCCAACACCTCCCACTCCCAGTCAAAATTAACCGTTCCTTTCTTTACACTCTTAATGCATGCTAATCCTTCCTTTAGCATTTTTTACTTTGTAAGATATGAACATGTTTGCCTCCCCCAAATGATTTGTGAGCTTGCTAATGGCAGGACCTGTCTTAGTGATTTCCGAATAAAAATGGTCCCTAGATGGTAGTGGAATATTAAATGCTCACTAAGTTTGACAATGACAGGCTTTTGCTATCAACTGGAAACTGGACAGCCTCCCTCCCCCCACCTCACTCTCATCTCTTTCCAGATATGTCACTGGTGGGAAAGTTAAGGGAACCTCCAATGCAGGTAGATCTCTCTGAGCCTGGGTTCCAACAAAAAGTGGAATTTGAGGCAAGGACTTCTGGGAACAGAGGTGGGTATGGAAAGGCCAGGAAGAATTGAAAAGGAAAGGAAGGAAAGTCAAAATAAGGGGTGTTATTGAGCTGGGCCCCCCTTCAGCAACTAGGGATCCCCTCCACTGGGGACAGTCTGAAGGGCTATGTAGAAAGTACCTGAGGGGTACCTGGGTGGCTCAGCGGTTGAGCATCTGCCTTTGGCTCAGGGCATGATCCTGGGATCCTGGTTTTGAGTCCTGCATTGGGCTCCCCATAGGAATCTGCTTCTCCCTCTGCCTAATTCTCTGCCTCTCTCTCTGTCTCTCATGAATAAATAAATAAAATCTTTAAAAGAAAGAAAGTACCTCAGAATTGTCTCCCCAAGGCCAGAAGATGAGAGAAGATATCCACATGCTCCCATTACCCACTGATCAAGGATTACTTATGGGAGCTTACCTACCTCATACTTTCCAGTGCATGGCTGCCTGTCAGAATGACTGAGCAAATGTTTGCAGGAGGCTCAGATGACGGTAGCAGAGATGCCCCGGGACATAAAGCAAGTGACAAATGGTTCAGTCAAGTTAGGTGCAGTCCGATTACACCTGAGCAGAGCTGGTTACCACAGCAACAACTACAGTAGAACGGCGAGCTAAGAGGATGTGAGGGGGGCCATAGACGTATCCCACACACGTTGTGATGACTCTTATTGGCCCTTTGTGATTTCTATCCATCCTGGAGAATAAGTCTCCCTAATCCTAGCATTAGTCATTGTTAAGTTGCTAGGAAAAAGAAAACATTGCATGATACAGCTAGAATTTCCCCAAGCTCCACTAGACTGTGTGTACAGAGTCATGAGAAACACCCAAATTTCAATGGTTCTAACCCTATGGCTTCTAGCTCTAGTTCTCCAGCCATTTGCAAGCTTCCCCCAGCTACTGCTCCAGGCCTGCTGAGCGGGCTTCACACATACGTAGAGATCAGTCTGTCAGCTGTGATCACCCTGTGGAGTTGGCCATGCACTTCCCCTCCTGTTTGAGTCCCCCTTCTGCATATCATTTCCCAAGCAGCTCTTCCTGCCATCTCTGCTGCCATGGCCACAATGAGACCACACTGAAAGCATAATCTTCCTTGTTCCTGACACTGCCAAACCCTCTAAATGCCAAAAGGACACATTTCTTTCCACTGTCCTTGTGCCAGAGCCATGTCATGGCTCAGACACAAATGGGAAGATGCTTCTTTCCACCATGTCATCCTCTGAGCTAGGAGAATACCAGCACTGCTGCCTTGACCTGGAGGCTCGGTCATTAAAGGTAGCTCCCTCAGCTTCAGCTCTAGTCAAGGGTGGATCCTCCTCTCTTCCTTGTCTTCCCTTCCCCATCTCCCACCACCAACACAGCTCACGTAAAATGAGACAAATACACACATCCTCATGCAAATAAACTCAAAAAAGTCAGCAGCCTGTGGCCCGTCACCACAGGGTTGTGGACATGGCCAGGCAGGCCCGCACACCAGGGTGCTCACAGCCTCAGCACACACGCCATATATCCCTCTCAGGGCAACTATCTGATATCTTCTACATGCCAGTGATCATATGTGTTGAAGCTCAGAGTCACATGGATGCAAACAGTTTGGCACCAAAAAATCCCAAGGTGTTTGTGGGTTTGTTTGTTTTTTTACTACAGCTACAAAATGAAATCTCATTAGATGTCCTAAATAGCTTTTTATCCTGGCATTCCCTCACATCCCTTCACTTTAAAGAAAAATGGGGTTTTGCTTGACAAAAGTACTTAACCTCCACGAGACCTACTCTCCAAGAGCCACGTGGTATGAGTAACTCCAGTGCATACAAAGTTTCCCTGGACATATCCTTAAATGACAAAGTTCCCTAAAAGTAACCGTCACAGACATGTGACATCCTTCCTCAGTTATATCTGTAGAAAAAAATGTGTTCACAACATGCTACAGCTTGGTCCAGCTATTTGAAGAACAATAACGGATGGAAGCCAAGAGCAAAAGAAAATGGCAATAAAATAAGGTGGCATATTGACAGCTGAGATCTAGTGTGACATCTAGGAGTGGCTCTGTGGCTCCAGGATTAGATTGCTCTCACTTCAAAAAAGCCATCCATGAACTCCATCAATCAGCAACTTGGTCATATATACATAAAATTTCTTCCCCAATATGCTGCCAAAAAAAAAAACAAAAAGATGATGCTTAAAAAACAATGTATAGACCATATGCATTCTATTAGTGAACAGTTGCATTTTTCTCCTCGACTAATTTCCAAACTGAGTTGAATTTTAATCCAACCTTTCCCATGCCTCACTTTTACAAAAGGAATTCAATTTATTATTCTCCGTGGACTTCAAATAAAAAGGTAACATCAAAGTCGAACAGAAAATGAAAGCCCTGGTTCAGACATTATTTTGTTTTCCTCTCCCAAGTAAATATTTGCACTTGCTGAAGGAGCTTATGCCGCTATGTCTGTAAATTGAAGACGTATTTTTATGAGAAGGTAAGTAGCCAGGAACAAAGGGATGCAAACCAAAGTTCCCCTGTGCTCTCTTCCGAGTGACCTCCAGCCAACCGTTCAGATGACCTGTTTAGAAGGAAGATGATTTGGTCTCCATGGAAGCTCAGTGTGTGGGTTCTGCTTTCACAGATTGACAGCTGTGCTAAATGATGTTGAAATTACATGTAATAGATTTTAGATTATGACTATTGTCCAGTAAGGACTAAAGAACCTCATGCAGTGAGAGAGGAATCAGTCTGGTTAGCTACTTAAGCTTCATTGCAGAGTAAAAAGGCAAAGGCTCTTATTATAAATCGGACTTTTGGTTTGTCGGGGGAGGTAGTAAGTACTAAAGTAGTTTCACTAATTAGAAGCTATAACCCCAGAACAGTCATTGCCATTCTTTCCTAGAATGAAACATAGGCATGCTCTGTACATTTCTGGACACAACTTTACCCAACTGAAAGCTAGGAATAAATGAAATGCTTAATTTTTCAATGTCATAATAGCCAACTAGAGTAGCGTTTGACTCTTTGCAAAACTAGTGGGCTGCTGACCTGCTCCTGATATTTATTGATATGCAAGATTTTCTGTTTTATTTTGCCTGTATAAAGTAGGAGAGTGGGGTTTATAGGAGGATAACCAGGAGAGAGGAAAGTGATGGAAAGGATGCGGGTGTCAAACCCCAAAGAAATGGAGGAAATGAGCAAGAACAGGCTTAAACCTGAATACAAGTGAGATGGGATCCAAGAATTCCCCAAAATGAGGAGGAACCAAGTGCCTGTATGAGAAGGTAGAAGTGTAAGGTCTGAAAAATGTGCATTTTAAAACACTACCATATTTGTTTCCATTACTGGGAGTCAAAGGATAGATTACCCTGAGTACCTGGGTTTAAACAGTATCCCCTTTGTCATAGTACACCACAACACAGGTCATGCTCTATCTTTACCCTTTTAGAGAAAAGTTGGTGTATTACTCAATAATTAACATCCTTGCCCAAAGGACTTGAACCTCTGTAAAAACACAACAAAACAAGCAGCTTATTAAGCCACTGGATAGAGGACAGGAAAGGTAACAGAGAAATAGGAGGAGAAAATAAGTAAGAAAGATATTTTACATTTCATCAAAATATGAAGTCACATTTCCTGTTTATCTCCTCCAGCATACTATCACCACCACCCCCAAAGTGAAGCATCAGTCATATAAAAACTAGCTCCTTTTCTGAACTAAACCGACCAGTTCAGACAAACATGTATTTGCTCTAAAAGCTACTTTGGGAACTATGGTCTGAGGTTCACTGAGTGCCAGGGGAAACCCCCATGATGCAGTCACACCCACATGCTGTCTGGGGGCCGGCTACTAACATGTAGTCCCAAACCAGGAGCCTTGGCCTCACTTGGCAGCATATTAGAAATGCAGGATCTTAGCCCCACCCAAGACCTACTACGTCAGCCCAGGTGATTCATGTGCACATTAAAATTCACCCCAGCTCAGATGATCAGTTCCACCCTTTAAATATTTTGAGAGAAGCCAGAAAGGAGAACTTAAACAACAACAACAAACAAACAGGGTACCTGAGTGGCTCTGTTGTTTAAACATCTAATTTTGGCACAGGTCATGATCTCAGGGTCCTGAGATGGAGCCCCGATTTGGGCTCCCTGTTCAGGAGAGTTTGCCTCTCCCTCTCCCTCTACCCTTCCTTCTGCTTGTGCTTGTTCTCTCTCTCTCTCTTTCTCTCTCTCTCTCTCTCTCAAATAAATAAAATCTTAAAAAATAAATCTGAAAATAGTGAAGGTGGTAACTTATCCTTTCTTATTTGTCTCTCCCATTAAGAAAATCTTCCCAAAATGCAAAAGAACATACTTTGTGTAAGAAAGAGAAATAAAAAGTGTATATATTTTTTTTCACCAAAAAAGAAACATAGGACAGATAAAACAGAAAACAATCTGATTACTTACAAGGTATGAGGCAAGAGAACAGAGTAGAAGACATATAAGAGGGAGCGACACCTCTCCAAGTATACCTTTTGGTATAGTTCTGATTTACGGGATCATGTTAATATCCAAAAAATAAAATGAAACAATGATAGAGGAAAGAAAAACCTAAAACCAAGCTAAAACAAATAAACAAATTGTATTTTAAGTGAGTTCTACAACCACGGTAGAGATAAAGTCAAAAGGAAGAACTAATCCAAGTAACTTATGAGCACAGTATTTGACGGTACAGATGGTCCTCAACTTGTGATCGTTCAGCTGGCGATTTTTCAACTTTACAATGGTGCAAAAGAGAAATGTATTCAGTAGAAACTGTACTTCAAATTTTGATTTTCTTTCCTGGGTAGCGATATGCAGTACAATACTCTCTCATGATGCTGGAGAGGGGCAGTGAGCCACAGCTCCCAGTCAGCCATGTGATCACGAAGGTAAACCTACAACCATTCTGTATCTGTGCAACCATTCTGTTTTTCACTTTCAGTACAGTATTCAATCAATTACATGAGCTATTAGTGTTTCATTATCAAATAGGATTTGTAGGGGCACTGGGTGGCTCAGGTAGTTAAGCAACCAATTCTCCATCTCACCTCAGGTCTTGATCTCAAGTCATGAGTTCAAACCCTACATTGGGCTCCATGCTGGGCATGGAGCTACTTAAAAAAAAATAAAATAAGACAAAATAAAATAGGCTTTGTGCTGGATTATTTTGCCCAACTATAGGCTAATGTAAATGTTCTGAGTACATTTAAGATAGGCTAGGCTAGGCTATAATGTTTGGTAGGTTAGGTACATTTCATGCATTTTCAACTCATGATATTTTCAACTTACTATAGGTTTATCATGACATAACCCCATCATAAGTCAAGGAAGATTTGTAAGTCCCCCAGTCTTGGGTAAGATGGAATGATAACAAGAGCTACAAACAAATCCTAAACTTTTTTTTTTTAAAGATTTGTTTATTTTACAGTAAAAGAGAGAGAGTGAGCAGGAGAAGGGGCAGAAGGAGAATGGGAGAGAATGCCCAAGCAGACTCCCTGCTGAACATGGAACCTGACTCAGGGCTTCATCCCAGGACCCTGAGATCATGACCAGCCAAAATCAAGAGCTGGCCACCTAACCAACTGGGCCACCCCTTTAACTCTTATAATATCTTTGTTTCTTGTATAGGTATTGGCACAGCAATTCTGAAATTGTTTTAAATGTATTATAGGATTAAACAAATGAGTAAATGTATGATGTTGTTGGGAATCAAAGACCAGTGCCTGCTTGAGACACACACCAATGGCCACAGGAGCGAGCTATTTCCCTAAGCCCAGCATCAGGTATGATTTACATGGGAATCAAGATACACAATAAGAGATGGACAGAGGGAGTTCCAGATGAATACCACAGAGGAGAAGGCAAGGTGAAGATTAAGGCAGAGATTGGAGTGATGCAGCCACAGGCCAAGAAACGCCTGCAGCCACCGAAAGCTAGAAAAGACAAGGAACAGATTCTCCCCTAGAACCTCCAGAGGGAGCATGGCCCTGTTCACACCTTGACCTTAGGCTTCCAGCCTCCAGATCTGTGAGACAAAACGTTTGTTGTTTTAAGCCACCAAATGCATAATAATTCATTACAACCTCCCTAGGAAATCTGCAAGAAAGATATATTATCATCTCCACTTTCTAGACCTGACAGTAGAGGCATAGAGAGTTCAAATAACTTGCTTAAGTTCCAGAACTAGTCAATAATTTAATAGTAAATGTTAACCCAGGAAATGTGATTCTAAAGATAGCCCTTTATAACCTCTATTTCAAACTCTTTCTGCCATATAGTCATTAAAGATAAAAGCTACGTGGAGTAGCCATCTTCCCATATCAAAATGTGATTATGTAGAAAGGCAAGTCACAGAACTGTATACAGGGACACTTTGGAAAGCAAGCATGGAACCTTACCTTAGTAAAAACTCATAGAAATGCTGGGTAAAGAACTAAAAGAAATATATACCAAGCTGAGCTTGAAAGGAAAGGAAAATCCCCAGTAGCCAGAAAGGAAGGAACACAAAACCAAAGCAATTAAGCGTATGAATAAGGGCAGGGGATTAACATCCACCAAGGAGCAAGAAGCTTAGTCTCAGAATGTACAATTTAGGGAGGAGGAATTGAAATCTCCCTTTAAAGCCAGGACTCATAAAGAGCTATCCCTCAGTGAAGTGGAACAAGACAAAAGATCCACTCACCTGCTCAGGGAAGGTTAAAGAAAGCTGGTCTGTGCACTGTACATGGGGAAAAGATACCCCAATAGAAACAGCAGCCCCCGGCCTAGTCTACACATGTATGTGGGGGGTCTGGATTCATAAAAACCACACAGTATAGGAATCTCCAGCCAAGAAATTATGTAAATATGGGCTCCACATAGGTGAAACCCCTGGGACTTCCAGCAAAAGCAAACACCAAGCTGTTTAGGAACAAACCTTCTAAACCCTAAAACATACAAAACATTCTAAGGCACACAAACACACACACAAATAAATACATTCTGGCTGAAAATGAGCTCAAAATTAAAAATTCCAGAGCACAGGAGAAAGGGGGTCACCATGAAGCAGAATCAGCAGTCACTGCAAACAGAAAGATTTGGGTGGTCAATGGGAAGGCCAGCGGAGGACAAAGCACAAGGTGACACCCTACAACCCGCTCCCCCTATCCCCTCAGGTGGGATCCATGTGACATTCCTCAGGCATTCCTGGCTGCCCTAAAGCTAAGGCAAAGGAAGAACAAATAGTTAACTTATAGAGATTATAGTCCTATAAACCTGAGTCCCCCTCAGTTTACAAAATGTCTCCATGATTTACAAGAAACAAAACATTCTTATCAACAACTGGACTTCCAGAAGGAAACTCCCAACTATCTTAAGTTAATGCTTTACTAGAGGGAAAAACAACCTTAACTTGACAATAGTAAGGCCTCCAATTTCTTGTAGGTACTCTTTAGCATACAAAAATTATTTTGAAAATCTCCCTTTTCCTTACCTACCCTAACTCTCAGGTATATAATCACAGGTATATAATCCCTCACAAGCCTGGGGCAGCAGCTTTCCTGCCCCAGGGTCTTGTCCTGTGTTTTAATAAAACTACCATTTTGCACCAAAGAAGTCTCAAGAATTCTTTCTTGGTTGTCAGCTCCAGACCTCAACCCACAAACCTCACCTATATTCTAAAACTACCTCAATATGACAACCTGAAAGGGACTGTTTCAATAATCATGTTTCAACTGATACAATAAAAAGACTTGAAACCTTAAGGAAAGAACAGGCATTGCGTGGAAAGAACTGGCAGATATGAAAATGACCAAATAGAACTTCTAGAAGTGAAAATGTAAAATTCAACAGGTAAGAGAGCAGATTGGAGACAGCTGATAAGAATACAGATGTGAGGAAAACATCCAAACCACAGGAATGAGGGACACTTGGGTGGCTCATTGGTTGAGCGTCTGCCTTCAGCTCAGACTGTAATCCCGGGTGCTGGGATCAAGTTCTGCATCAGGCTCCCTGCAGGGAGCCTGCTTCTCCCTCCTCCTATGTCTCTGCCTCTCTCTCTCTCTGTGTCTCTCATGAATAAGTAAATAAAATCTTTAAAAAACAAACACAGCAATGAAAGATAAAGAGATGGAAAACATCTCATGTTTCCATGAGATGAGATGTTTCCATGAGTTAAGAGTCATGAAAAAGTTAAAAAAAAAAAAATCTTTCTCATTATAATTCCAAGAGAGAAATTAGAGAATGATATAGAAATAATAACCAAAATATAATGGCTGAGAAATAATGAGAATTGATGAAAGATAGGAGTATCAGGTTCTAGACAGAAAAAAACTCTCAAGCCAGGTAATTGAAAAAAATTTGATGAAGCAACTGTTTACAGAAGCAGGAGTGCAGGGAAATGAATAAGGGATAGAGGAACACCCGGGAGCTAGTAAGAGCAAGGAGTCTGCAAGGGCAAGGTGACCAGAACTCCGAGAAAGAGCTGCATGAAGAAAGTTGCCCAGAACAGCAGCTGTGCCTTCAGTGGAGCCACCCAGCGCCCCCTGGTAAATTAGCATGGGGGGAGCCCACAGAATAAACACACAGACCTCACTCTCCTTTGTCCCCAGAGCCTCTGCTGGGGCCTTGCACTGATGGAACTGTACTGGAAGTGAAAGGGCAGGAGGAGATGCAAACCACTCATTAACCTTCCTGGTTCAGGGTCTTCAGGTAAAGGCTACTAGCAGCTCCTTCCTGGAGCTCCTGGGTGCTTTATCAGTTTTCCTAAACCCTGCCACACCTTTGTAAATAGCCTCCAGGCATTGTGCTACTGCTTCCTGCCAGAACCCTGACATCCTTCACCTGTGTAGACGTGTGCGCCTGCATTATAAGTGGAAAGGAGAGAGAGGGGAGAAAAATACAGAGAAAGCCTAAAAGTAAATATACCAGAATGCCACTTTTTTTTTTTTTTACTTGCTACATTTTCTCATTTTTCTACAGTGAACACAGATGGAACACAATGATGCAAAACATCAATATTATAGTAATGCTAAAAATCTATAGAAAATATGGATTCTTAATCAATTCATTCCCCACTAGTCTGACATCATCCCTAATCCAGAACTCCCTGCCTCCTGATATCAGAGCTAGACACACAAGCAAATGATGCAGCTGGAAAAAAAGAAGAAAGCGGGGATGGGGGCGATGGGGAAGAGGCAGGATTCAAACCAGGTATTGAAAATACCTATTTACTTTGTAAATAGTGAAACTTTTATAGACAGGGTTATATGAAGACTTGCTTAAGCTCAGTAAAACAGAATCTCCCAACTAGGGCATGGCCAGGTTGTGGAACTGAGCCCCAGGCCCGTGAAAGGTAGCAAGAAGTCCTATGAAAACTGAGACAATTATGTATTTAAAAAGACAACAATGAAGTCTCGTCGCTGACTACCTAGGATGCTTCCAGAAATAGGTGTACCTTCACTTTGGCCAAAATGGAAGCTTGATGTTATGATGTACGATGCTTGCTAGATTTTTTTTTATTAATCTATGCACACAGCTAATCATTGCTTGAAACTCAAATAGCCATTTGTTGAGGCTGGGGGTGACATCTGGCTTTTGATGGATTAGCAGGCAGGTCCTCTTTTTCGTCTCTTGCCTCTAAATGTTGCTGCCTGGAAAGTGACACAGGCCCGGTCCCACGCAGCAAACTGGCCTGGATCCAGAGGGAAGAGCGCCATCTACCGCTGAACGCCCCTCAGCCTGCAGGCTCACCGTGTGCTTGCCCCCAAAGGCCTTCATTCGGATTGTTCCAGCTCAGACGGGCTCCCGAGAATTAACAAGATTTCAGCTGGGGGTGGGAGGGAAGGGAACCTTTGACCACAGACCAACACTTAACTATATTAAAAATCCCAAGTCTTTGGCGGGAACTGTTTGCTCTTAACGTCGCAGTGCTATTAGGCAAGGATAATGATTGATAGAAGTCATTTTACTAGGCAGTCAGATACAAGTGGCAATTTCTTGGAGTTTGTATGAGAAATGACATCATCCCCACAATTCTCTGGCGAGGAGTGCAGAAGGATGTAAAAGCCAGTAGAGCCAGCTAGAAGCCTTTTGGTCCTTAACAGGAGCCACTCCTGCCTGACACCCCTGAAGAGAATACCTAAATCCTACTTCTATCCTCTATCTGTGATAGAAATTCATGTGCGGGTGAAGGGACAGGATGAGGCAGTGCAATCACCTAGGGTGACTCTATCTTCTGCAAAAAGTAGACTTTGGTACATCTCAAGTGGGGCCGAAAAACAGGCTTTAGCTTAGAGAGCAGCAAGCAGTGGGGCTTGGTGGGTCAGATAGCCTCACAGAAGATTCCACCAACCACTGACAGAAAGCTTCACAAGGGACTGGCAGTCAGTCTCTTATGAGATGGAATGCAAATGTGGCTGTCTTTGGGCTATGAGTCAAACCCTG
This sequence comes from Canis aureus, assembly GCF_053574225.1. Lineage (NCBI taxonomy): Eukaryota > Metazoa > Chordata > Mammalia > Carnivora > Canidae > Canis > Canis aureus. Next base: position 16,869,010 of record NC_135642.1, on the reverse strand, counting down.
ATTGGCATGCAAATGCACAAATATTCCTTCCAGCTCTAAAATTCTATGGCAGCTTACGCCCACATTAAACTATGTGATAAAACACAGCTCAGAGCAGCATCAAAACCAGAGTTCCCTGAAATGCAAATCAGAACCACAATGAGATATCACCTCACACCTGCTAGGGTGTCTATTATCAAGAAGACAAAAGATAACAAATGCTGGCAAGGATGCAGAGAGAAGGAAACCCTCATGCACAGCTGGCAGGAAAGTAAGTTGGTGCAGCCACTTTGGAGAACAGTATGGAGGTTCCTCAAAAAATTAAAAATAGTATATGATCTGGCAATCTCACTTCTGGATATATATGCAAGGGAAGTGAAATCACTATCGCAAAGAAATATCAGCGCTGCTTTATTCATTGCAGCATTATTCACAAGAGCCAAGATACAAAAACAACCTAAGTGTCTATCGACAGATGAATCGATTTAAAATATGGTTTAATATACACAACGGAATATTATTCAGCCTTTAAAAAAGAAGGAAATCCTGCCATTTGTGCCAACACAGACAAGCCTGGAAGGCTAATTATGCCAAGCGATGTTAGACAGAAAAAGACAAATATTGTACAGCATCACTTATGTGTGGACTCTTAAAAAAAAAAAGTCAAACTCTTAGAAATAGAGAGCAGGATGGTTGGCTGAGGGTGGGGGGAATGGGGAGAAGTTGATCAAAGGGTACAAACTTTCGGTTACGAGGTAAATAGGTTCTGAACACCTAATGTACAGCATGGTGACAATAGTCAATAATACTATGCTGTATATTTGACATTGGCTAAGAGGGCAGATCTCAAGCATCTTCACCAAAAGAAAAAAAAAATAACAATGTAAGATGACAGATGTGTTAACCTGGTCATGGAAATCTTATAATGTATACATATACCAAATCATCATTTTGCACACTGTTAAGTATATTATAATTTTATTTCTTAATGATGCCTCAAAAAAGCTGGGGGGAGGCGGAAAAACGGAGTGCCCTCAGCCTTTATTACCACTGCATGAATTCCTACCCCACCACCCAAAAGGCTGGAGGAGTTTCTTCTTCAACAGCTGCACCCTTGGGTCTGTAACTTTTCCCTGGCTCTATTACTTCTCTCATTACATCCTCTTTATCACAGAACTGAAAACTCAGGGTTTAGAAAAATATATATATCTGTGTGCCTCCACAAAGAAAGTTAATGTACATAGTAAGTAATTATAAGAAAGCCACATTCCACACCTTTAATTGCTTTATATTTCATTCTTTCTGCCCAGTAGGAGTCACCTCACCACTCATACTTTCACTCATTCATTCGTTGGATTTCCAGCCATCTGGGTTGAACTCTACCATCTGGCTCTCTTAGAGTGCAGTGACATAGTAGCTGGGCTTTATGGATTTCCAACAGAGTGAAGTACTCTCTATTATTTCAGCAAAGTTTTAGTACTATGGGCTGGCAGTCTGCGTGCAACTGTTGTTTACTCATCTTTGCGACTTCTACCTAGGGTTAGATTTTGAAGGGTCTGTCACACATATTCAGCAAATCCCCAGTTTGGGTTGGTGCCGCTGACCACCTGTCCATTCCACGTCAGGACCATTACAGAGAGAATCACACACACACACACACTTTTGGGTGATGGATAAGCATGAAATCAAAAGCCTTCCACATTTCACAGTGCTTCACAATCCTTCTACATGTTCCAGGTTCATTTCTCATGTTCATAATTTCTAAGCTTTATCTCCCTTCCTAAATCCTATTGTCTAACCATCTCCCCACCCTCTGCCCAAAGAGAAAAATGGATATGGGAGGAATGAACCCCTTTCATGTTTTGCTCTCCCATCTCCACCTCTTTGCCTGCACTCCTAACCACACCTCTGTCCCCATCAGATGTTCAGGATTAGTCCTCCCACCTGAGCTCCCATTCCAATCTTTCCCACTTTCTCAAAGACCTTACCCTGAGAAGAAAGAAATAAATAAAGAGAAGGAGAGAAAGGGGGAAAAAAAAGAAGAAAGGAAAGCAAGATAGAGAAAGAGAGAGAGGAGAGAGGGAAGTGAAAAGAAAAGAAATGGAATGCAAAGGGAAGGGAAAGGAAAAGGAGAAACTCCCTCAATGGGGCACCTGGGTGGCTCAGTGGTTGAGAATCTGCCTTTGGCTCAAGGTGTGATCCCAGGGTCCTGGGATCAAGTTCTACATCGGGCTCCTTACAGAGAGCCTGCTTCTCCCTCTCCCCATGTCTCTGCCTCTCTCTGTGTGTCTCTCATGAATAAATAAATAAAATATTAAAAAAAAAAAAAAGAAAAGAAAAACTCCCTCAAGACAACATCCCTCTGATTTTCACTCAATCTCTTTTCTTATGGCACATACCAACTAACTACCCTTAAGAGTGCCCTCTTGGGGTACCTGGTCAGTTAAGTGTCTGCCTTCAGCTCAGGTCATGATCCCAGGACCCTGGAATCGAGCCCTGCATCCTGCTCCCTGCTTCACAGGGAGCTTGCTTCTCCCTCTCCCCCTCCCCTCACTCCCGCTCATTCTTTCTCTCTTTCTCTCTCTAATTAATTAATTTAAAAAATAGTGTGCTCTCTACTTGAGTCTCCCTTGTCTCATAAACTACCCTTTCATCAACTGAGTGCAATCTGGTTCAGTCTCCACCACTCCACTGAACCCTAACTGAGGTACACCTGTGTGAGCATAAGTGTGGTGCATCCTACAGTGCCTGGTATAGGGTGCAAGGTCAATAATAAACTTTTCTGGCCAATCTCTCCCTAATCTGTAAACTAGATGTGAGCTTTCCAATTCCTCCTTTACTTGATGTTTCTACATCAGTGATGCCTACCCCCTCTGAAATCTCCCAGATGTGCCTCCAGGTCCCTCCTCTCTCCTGGAGTTTCTCCTACCTCTAACTACTCCTTATGTCTCCTTTTCAGAATCCTACACACCCCCGATGCCTTAAATTAGGACCACTTTTAGTCTTCATCTCTTGGCTGTATACTCTTACCGGGCGGCTCTATCAAGTCCCACAAAAGCTTTACCATCTCTATTAAATGGACAAACATACAATGAGTTCCTACTGTATACCAGTTCTACAATCCTCCCCACTGGATATCTCCATTGAAATCACACACACACACACACACACACACACACACACACACACACAAATTATTCTTCATTCTCTCCTTCCTGTTTAAGGAAATGACACCACCCATCCACCAAGTCAGTCAAGTGAGAAACTGATAATGTTAAAATTGCTTTTCACCCACCCCACATCCAAAGAGTTGCCAGGTCCTGTGTATGCTACCTCCTAAATTCTCGAGAGTCCCTGCCACTGTCTCCAGCCAATTGGCTGGCTTCCATTCACACTTCATCCTTTGCCATCTGAATTACTGCAGCAGCCTCTTAACTGGCCTCTCATGTCCATTCTAGTTCCTGTCCAGCCATTCCCTACCCTGGCCTTTCTAAAACATGATCTACTACTAGCATTTCTCTGTCTAAAAAAATTCAGTGGATCTCCCTGCCCCAGTATAAAATCCAAACCTGTCAAACTGCCCATGATCTAACCCTTTCATGTTTCTCCCACCAGCCTGCCCACAATCGCATCTTGACACCTACTCTCCTACTGATATTCGGTGCCTGTGGTTTCCCACACTCTCTCATGCCTCCAAGACTGTACACACTCAGGTCCTCTTCACCTCTTCCTTTCTGTCCAGGTTTGTTCTATTTCCAGACTCGGATCAACCGTCACCTTCTCTGCCCTTCCTCCTCACATCCTCAGTCTGAAGTAGGTACTGCTTTCTGAGGAATCCCAAAGCATTCTGTACTTCCCTCTGCAGTATAACTTATCACATGTTTGTGATTCACATTACATAGCCATATCCCCTATGATTTAAGCTCTACTATAAGCTCCCCAAGGCCAGGGGTCATTAATATTCAGTATCAACAGTACCTATCACAGTGCCTAAAACATAGTAAGTGTTCAGTAAGTATATGTTCATTAAATGTGTATAGAGTGAAAGCATTACAAAGCTCTCCCCAGCCTCACCAGCTATGGCACCAGTGAAGTCATAGTAACAATATTAACTCAAAGTCCAGTGAATTTAGGCCTCATCTTTTCATGTTAGATATAAGGCCCTGCAAATACACATGCATATGCACATCATGCACACTTGGTGAAAAGTGCACAGGAACTGCTGACGCATGATTCTTTCTGCTGGCAAGAGCTCCCTGTTCCACCTGACCTCACCACAGTCTCCATTGGTCACAGATGCCCCTTTCTGGTGCCTGCACTGGTACCCTAAAGGTTTTGTGATGGTGCTCCTTGGCAAAGGAGGAGCTGAGAAAATAAGCAGAGAAAGCCCATCTCCTCCATTAAAGGTGCCCCCAAAACAATACAGTTTGTGCTACAATTTTATTACACATCTGTGAATAAAACATCTTTTTATCACTAATCTGCACACTCCTTCTCTGCATGAGGCCCCAGGCAGGATCAGTAGGGGTTGTTGTCTGTGAGAAATCTGAGTATTGGACACTAGGCCAACTCAGTTACTTTTCCCTTCCAAAAATTATGGCATTCTTTACAGAGGAAGTTCATCTGCGTAGTTTCTCTCTCCCTCTGCCCTGCCCCAGTGGTTCAATGGATACGGTTGATTCTCACCTACCTCAAACTGGGACACCTGTCCTTACTACACCATGATCAGACATGTGCTGGCACTGGGTACAAATGGTCAACAAGGCAGACATGCCATCATGCAGGCAACGCAGCATAGAATTGAAAGGCAGGGAGCTGGAGCTCTACCACCTGGGTTTACATCCCGGCCCTGCCATCTTCCAGCCTGTGTGACCTACAGCATAATACTTTAACTTCTCTGTGCCTCAGTTCCTCCATCTGTAAATAGGTGATAATATAGCACCTACTTTATAAGGTTGTTATAATGAACAAGTTAATTCATGTTAAACAGCATTGCCTGTCAACATGTCACATTGCAAGTACTCTATAAAAGTTATCTACTATTATTATAGTCTAGTGGGAGGTAAACAATAAAATAAATAGATAAATAAGCAAAATAATTACTAGTTGTAATAAGTGCTAGGGAGGAAAGGAGCCAGCCACACAAATAGCTGGGAGTGCAAAATTCCTGGCAGGGAGACAGAAGGAACAGCAGCGCAGAGTCCCTGAAACGGAAAGGATTTGGTGAATCATAACTCTTGAAAGAGGGTTCATGAGCTGAGAAGAGCCAGTCGGGCACGGAACAGCACAGGAAGAGGAGAGGGAAGATCAGATTGTGTTAGGCTGATGAGCAGCAGCAGAAAATTTCAATTTCATTCTATGTTAAATGGAAAGCCATTGGAGGGCTTTAAATGTTATCTAATCTACATGTTTTAAGATTACTCTGACTAATGGACTGAAGGGTAAGCAAGAGTAGAAACAGGAAGATAATTAGGAGGTTATTGCTGTTGTCCAGGATAGAGATGGCGGTGGCTGGCACTAGGGGGTGGCAGTGGAGATATAATGAATCAGTGGTCTAGAGTGTTATCTGCAGAGAAAATGCAGTGGACTCTGCAATAGGGCAGAGCCAGCTGAAGCATTAAAGGTTAAGAGAAGGTGAATTATCTCCCTACTGTAACCTGAAAGAGAGAGAGGCCTTTATTAGTAAACATGGCTTTGGTTTTCCATGGAAGATACACAATCACTTCTGCCCACAACACAAAGCAATGATTTACTGGGAGCCTGTCGAGGGTATAGCTCTGGGGTTGGTAGAAATTACTTTGTTCTGTAATGGATGCACAGATAAAGATAACTTCTTTTTTCCTTGATACATGTGCCTGAAACCACTGCTTTTAAGCCATCAAAATTATATTTATAAATCCTCTAAACAATAAAAATGAAAACAAAATAGGTATTGGATATAATAATCATGAGAGAATTAACTGACATGTTTTAGGTCACTTATAAAACAATAGATTCATATTTGGTAGGTTATATGTGTTTTGTGATATTTTGTGGGGCCTTCTGTTGCAAATATATACAGTATATTTATTAATATTTTATGGAAATTATAATATAATCTGTTTTAAATGATTAGATTGATTTTATAATATTTTCCTTTGTAAATATTATATATTTATATATTACCATATGCAAGACTGTTTTATATGTTACACTTTTAGTCAAGAATTGTAGCCCTAAAAAGGGAAATGAAATTTCCTTCATGAGAGTTTTTAGAAACCTACTCTGCCAAAAGTGGGGCCTGCTTATGATCTCTGTTTACTTTTCCCTGGCTCAGAGTCACACATAGCAGAGGTTTTAAAATCATTGTTTAGTATTCTCTTTTCTCTGCTCCCAAATAATTGAAGCTTTCTCTCTCATAATCTCTCTTGTTACTAAAAAATAGCATCTAAGAATGCTATTACAAAAACATTGCAAGAGCGAGAAAAACAATCAAATCAAATCAGCATATATTTATCAAATAACTAATACTTGAACTCCCTTTTCTATATATTCCACTTCCAAACTTCATTATTTCATCCAAACTAAAAATAAACTATATGTGGATTGAGCCACCTAAGGAAGTAAATAGTTACTTAAATAGAATGGGGGAGAGGTATAGTTAGAGAAAAATAAAGGAAAATAAAAGAAACCATCCAAACTTAGGGGCTACTGGCTCCCTATGCACTTTTCTCAGGATGGCTTTCTTTTATATATATATATATATATATATATATAATTTATTTATTTATTTGAGAGAGAGAGCACGCACGTGCACACCAGGAGGGGGAGAGGGGGCAGAGGGAGAGAGATAAGCAGACTCAGTGCTGAGCAGGGAGCCAGACATGGGGCTCAATCCCAGGATCCCGAGATCATGACCTGAGCCAAAGGCAGACACCTAACTCACTGAGCCATCCAGGCACCACTCAAGATGGCTTTCAAGAGTAAAACTCAAGAGAATTGGAGCACCTAGCTGGCTCAGTCAGTGGAGTATGTGATTCTTAGTATCAGGGTTTTGAGTCAAGCCCCATGCTGAGTGTTCAGCCTACCTAAAAAATAATAATAAAAATAAACCTCAAGAGAATTAACATTTGTTGCATGTGTGAACTTAGAGAAGACTCAGCTAATGTGAAAGCAAATGACCTTCTTGGGAAGGTCATGTTTCTTACCATCCTTAGAACAGGTAAATTCAGCACATGGGTGGAATAACACTATGAGGAGAAGAAGCAGAGCCAGCACTGGGAGATTAGGACAGTGTGTGAGAAGGCAAGTCAATTTCCATTTATTCAATCAATGCATAGATAAAGACTAGCAGATGGGAAGCCAGCCAAGGGACTCAAGGTTAAAATATATACTTTGAGTTGAACATTATGCAGACAATAATTCACAAGTCTTTGGCTGTATCAAAATGTCTGAACTAGAAGTTTCTCAAATCCATTGCTAAGCTAGGAATTCTATACACTAAGTTCATAAACATGTAAGTGAGAGGATAGGGTGGAGGGAGACTGCATGTCTCCAAAACGGTCATCCTTCATGTTTATGTGTAGAGGAGAATCTGCTTCTTGGCTAGCTTGATGTTAAGGATCTGTTTCACCCATTTGGTTAACAACCAAAATGGCAGACCTAACTGATTATCTAAGACACTAACTCCTAGGGCCAGACTGAAAACTAGCCAAAGTGCAGGGAAATTATCAAATTAAAAGGAAATCAGGGGATCCTGGGTGGCTCAGCAGTTTAGCACCTGCCTTTGACCCAGGGCATGATCCTGGAGACCCGGGATCGAGTCCCACATCAGGCTCCCTGCATGGAGCCTGCTTCTCCCTCTGCCTGTGTCTCTGCACAGCCCCCCTCCCCCCCCCCCCCCGCCGGTCTATCATGAATAAATAAAATCTTTAAAAATAAAAATAAATAAATAAATAAATAAATAAATAAATAAATAAATGGAAATCAGATTCGAAATGGCTATTTTTAAATGAGACACATCATTTTTGAAGGCCAAGGGATAAAATCAGGTTAGGGAAGGAGAGTAGGAGTACAAAGGAATATACTGCTATTAAAAATTCCAACAGAATAACAGGATGCCTGTCCCAAAAATCTGTGCCCCTATAATCTATTATCAACATAGAATCCAGGTAATTCCATTAAACACAAGTCAGATCATGCCCCTCTTCTCTTCTAAACCTTCTAAGGACTTCTGACATCGTTCAGAGTAATTGCCAAATCCTGTAGGGCCCCAAGTGATTTAAATGGTGAGGACCAGAAACAGAAGGCTCCGTGGGATATTTCCCCCTTTTTTGGCTCCCCAATGTTCTGTACATCCTTCCCAGCTAGGGGAAATCCTCTGCACAGTATGGTGCTTAGAAGGAGGCAGGGCTTATAGCAGTGAAAGAGGGACTGTTCCCTGTCCCCACTCTCTAATCAGCAATCTCAAGACCCAGGCTAGGCCAATCTGGGTCTGCATTTTTTTATTATTCCCTCAAGATTCAAAGATGGAAACTATTTGCAATGATGGAATCAAGGATGCAGTGGCTGTCACGCTGTATATGGTGGTAGCAGCACCACCAACAGCAAGCTGTCCGTCTTCAGTGGTGCCATAGTAGCATCCCAACCAGACTGTTCTTTTGCATGACTCTGGTGCCTGCTGAGCTTTCTTTGCCTCCTGCCCATTTTCTGAGGCTGTTTCTATAAACTCTCCTTTGATTCTAAAAGTTGCTATGACCTGCCAATAAATTCCTTTTCTGCTTAGATTAGCCAAAGTTGTTTTCTGTTGTTTAAACCCAAGACTCATGACAGGTAAAATGAGCTTTGTTGCACATCGATGAATCTTTGAATATAGAAGGGAAAGGAAAGACTAGAGTCTAGTAGGGTGTGCAGAGAGCCAGCTGGCTCTGAATAAAGTAGACAAAATTGAGTTTCTTGGGGCACCCAAGGAGTAGTGGCCTGGGATGCAATCTTGAAGGAGAGAGAAGAATCTGAGTAACTGGGCTGAGGAACCCATGAAAGAAAGGGATCAGGAAAAAAAGTTCTGATGAGCAATAAAAGGAAAGGCAAAGGAAAGTGAAATTGTAAAAGCTTACTCTAAATAGCCTTACTCAAAATAAATAAATAAATCAGTAACCTTACTCTTGGGGCACCTGGGTGGCTCAGTCAGTGAAGCATCTGTCTTTGGCTCAGGTCATGAACCCAGGGTCTTGGGATGGAGCCCCATACCAGGCTCCCTGTTCAGCAGGGTACCTGTTTCTCCCTCTCCCTCTGCCTGCCGCTCCCACTGCTTGTGCTCACTCGCCCTCACTCTCTCTCTCTAATAAATAAATAAAATCTTTTAAAAATAATAATAAATAAAAATAAACAGCTTTACTCTTTAGAATCCCACCTCCTGTCCTGTATCTTATCTGCCCATAATTTCTTTTCTTACTGGAACTGCTCAGTTAAAGTCAGCAGCTCCAAAGCTTTGGGTGAGATGTCATTTGCTACAGCTGAATTTAAAAAAAAAAAATCTTTTTAATCAATACCTAGGTAAATCTGACTTAAGAAAAAAATGCAGTTGAATACGGGTCATGTATTCTGCTTCTACAGGACTATTGATGGCTTTGTCATTTGGTTGAGTAATTGATGTATTTTATCACTTGTTGGCCATTATTCAGAGATCAATTTATTGAAACATGAAACTTTGGAACAGTCAACAAAGAATGCTACATTTCTGAGGTGAGTAGTGATAGGAAGGGTGTAAGTCCCTGCATTACTCAAGTCTCACACCCTACATCCCTCTCTGGCCCTGTCTCTGCCCCTCAGCATCTTTTCCTAGTCACTTCTCCATGTCCCTGCCTCCTTCCATCTGTGTGCTTCTGTCTAGATCTGCCTGTTTCTGCTTTGTTAACTCCTCACCTCACGTTCAAAAATGGTTTACTGCATCTCAGAAATAGCAAGAAAACATAGATTCAAAGTAAATAAGAAAGGAAAAGAAAAAGGAAAGAAAGACACAAACAAGGGTCAAAAATGAAACTAATACAAAAATGCATACCAGGAAGCCCTACTCACCGGCAAGGGGACCATCAGTTTTTGTGGGGTTTTTAAAGATTTTATTTATTTATTCATGAGAGACACAGAGAGAGAGAGAGAGAGAGAGAGAGAGAGGCAGAGACACAGGCAGAGGAAGAAGCAGACTCCTCGCAGGGAGCCTGATGCAGGACTCGATCCTGGGACCCCGGGATCATGCCCTGAGCTGAAGGCAGATGCTCAACCGCTGAGCCACCCAGGTGTCCCGGAACCATCAGTTTTATCCACTCTCTAGCAATCATTTTAAAGATGGAAATACAATTGGTATCCATAAGATAAAATTATACCAATTGCTCAAGCTTCCTAAATCTGCATAGTAACTTAATTTGTGAAAACGATGCATCACAATGACACAATTTGTCAGAAAATCCCTCCACCTCACAAATGGCCCTGCCACACTTAATAAGCAGAAATAACTGGCAGAGAGTTCACTCACCTTTCTTGGCTGGAAGAGCTGGTTTCTCCGTGTGCTTGATGGGAGTATTGCCTCACACAGCAGGTAATAAATTTGCAGAATTCATTACCCCCAGGAGGAGGTGCAGGCAGGAAATAGAAATGGATTTAAAAAGGATTGGTCAAATTTATACATGGTGAAGCCATCAGTGGCTCTTATTTTGTTTCTATTTAATAATATTTTATACTGTGATCAACCCCACCCCCTTACCTGCTATCCTAAAGGGCATCCTTACAGTTCCTTACCTTTTTCTCCAGTGAGATTTCTGATGCTATATATAATACTTTATATATATATATATATATATATATATATAGAGAGAGAGAGAGAGAGAGAGAGAGATTTATATACAGAAATACTCTATTTTTACTTTTTATAGAAATATATTTCAAATTTCACTAACGTTCAAATATAGATGTTTTAAGTCTTCACATTTTCAACATATAACACCACACAACACATAACTAAATTAATAATTACAGTGCTGCAGTCCCAACTAATACCCTGCTTTAGAACACATTAATTGTGCTTTGACAATCCAACTGAAGTAAAGCTGGCCCTGGGAACATTTAGGAAACTTTCTTATTGTTCAAGGCCCAAAAGGGAGTGAGGAAGGTAATTAGGGTTGGATGAAGCTCCACTGACACTTTGCATGGGCAGGTAAGTCAAGTCTCTGCTGTGTCCTGCAGTAGTAGGTGCCTCTCTATCCTACAATCCTGCCTGCCTGAAAATCGGGAAATACATGGTCAGTCTTTGCAGGAAATCAGCACAGCTCTGCTATTACCACTCTAGGGATCACCATCAATGTGTAGTGTGGCAGTTCTGGGAACCAGTCACTCTTCCCCCACAGGTAGACATCGGACATCTGTTCAAAGGCCTCTGAGCATAACAATGGGAGACAGGGTTCTGCTGGGCTTCAGGTCACTTTCTTCTCTTCACTTTGGGGAAACTGTGGAGAACTTACCAAGCCCTTGAGCAGCTGGGAAAAGGTAACCAGAAGCCACATCCTCACTGGTTTTTTAGGGAAAGAATTTCTGGGCACCTAGGGAAGGAATCAGTTTCAGGTGTCTTATTTAAACCAGGAGGCACTGAGGCTCACATTGACAGAGTTCTCTGGCCCCTCTGAATGGGGTGATTTTTGGAGGTGGGAATGAGTGTAGTAAACAGTTTTGCAGCAATAAAAATATGCTTTTTCGATGTGTTGGGATTTTCTGTAGCTGCCACTAATACGGCAGAGACAGGTCTCATGATCTAGAATCAAGCCAGGAAAAAGAGGCCAGTACTGTCCTGGTGTACTTTCCCATTAGTCTGACTAGGGCTTGCTTTGAGCCCCATTAAATTGGAATATCACCTTGGACAAATTCCTTAACTCCTCTACATCTTCCTCATCCATAAAATCAGGCAGCTAGACTAGGTTATCTTGAAGGTCATTTCCAGCTCCAAGCTCCTTTCTCTCTGGCCTGGGATCATGGTTCTGTGGCTATAAAAGGCACTGCTAAGGGTGTTCCTGCCTACTACCTGTTAAATTTGCATGATGTTTCTAAGTACTGATTTTTTTCCTGATGGTAAGAAAGCAACACTCATCTCACCAGAATATTCTTGATGAAATGTAAAAATATGTTTCTACAAACATTTGTACTGAGCAAGAATTGCTTGAGGTTTTTAGGGACCTACCAGGAGAGAGTTGGGAAAGCAAATTCAGGCTGCTCACTTTCCTTCTGTTTAAAATCAAGATGAGGGGTGCCTTGGTGGCTCAGTCGGTTAAGAGTCTTGACTCTCCATTTCGACTCAGGCCATGATCTCAGGGTCATGGGATGGAACCCCTCATCAGGCTCCATGCTCAGCATGGAGACTGATTGTGCTCTCCCTCTACTTCCCCCACTTCAAAATAAATAAATGAATAAAATATTTTTAAATAAATAAATTAATTAATATAATATAATATAATATAATATAATATAATATAATATAATATAATGAAGGGGCTCCTCAGTGGCTCAGTTGGTTAAGTATCTGCCTTCAGCTCAGGTCATGATCTTAGGGTCCTAGGATCCAGCCTGGCATCATCAGGCTCCCTGCTCAGCAGGGAGTCTGCTTCTTCCTCTCCCTTTGCACCCCCTTCATGCTTGTTCTCTCTCTCAAATAAATAAATAAAATCTTTTAAAAAATAAAATAAAGATGAAAAGGACACCCACCTCAAGGTGTTGTAGAGATTAAATGAAACCATATTTAGCCACCATGGTTTCCTGTGTAAACAATGTTATGAATGCTATGGTGAGTGCTACCATGAGGTGGCTATGCTTATCTCTGTGCAGATAAAAAAAAAACTGAGATTCAGAGAAGTGAAGAAAATTCCCCAAGGTTATATAATTATGACATAGTAAATTGGCTTTTAAACACACAAAAATTGGAATGCCTGGGTGGCTCAGTGGTTGAGTGTCTCTCTGCCTTTGGCTCAGGGCGTGATCCTAGAGTTCCAGGATCAAGTCCCACATCAGGCTCCCCAAGGAGTCTGCTTCTCCCTCTGCCTATGTCTCTGCCTCTCTCCATGAATAAATTGAAAATGTCTTTATTAAAAAAATAAATAAACACAAAAATTTGACTCCAAATTTCATCCTCTTAACTCAGTATATGTATGAATTGTTTGGCTTTGCAGTCCTCAGTGTGTGTATGCATTTTGTAGTCAGAAAGAGATGTAAACAAATGATGACTAGCACATACAAGCAATAACTCTAGACAAATAAATTCATTTTGCTAGGCCTTGGCTTCTATATCTGGAAGGATTAAAGGAGATTATATATATATATAAAGCACCTGGGGGATCCCTGGGTGGCTCAGCAGTTTAGCCCCTGCCTTTGGCCCAAGGCGTGATCCTGGAGACCTGGGATCGAGTCCCACATCAGACTCCCTGCATGGACCCTGCTTCTCCCTCTGCCTGTGTCTCTGCCTCTTTCTCTCTTTCTGTGTCTCTCATGAATAAATAAATAAAATCTTTAAAAAAAAAAAAAAAAAAAAACACCTAACACATGGCAAACCTTCACCACATGGTGGTTTTCATCCTGAATTTGTAAGTCCCTAAAACAGACCCTAAGAAAAGGGTTTGGATGCAGTAGTTTGTTTGGGAGATGATCCTCAGAAGTAAAAATAAGGAGGTGGGCAAAGCAAGACCAGGAAGGAAGAAGAGTCAATAAAGGATGTATTAGTGGCTCAAGCCCATCTAGACTGAGAAAATGCATGAAAGCCACCTTAGAATCATCCCATGAAAGCAACAGTATTCAGACTTGAGGACACAGAAGAATCTCCTGGAGGGCTTGTTAACATAGATTGCTGGGCTCCATTCTCAGACTTTCCCATTCAGTAGGTTTGGGATGGGGCCCAAGAATTTGCATTTCTAACAAGTTCTCAGATGACGCTGATATCGCTGGTTCAGGGGCCACACTTTGAGAACTACTGCATTAAAAGAAGCCACTGGTTTGTCCCCTACTGATTGAGATGCCCCATTGTTTGAGAATGAAACTATCACACACATATTTCCAGGCTGACCTACAATGGTGAAGCAAATTTGAGCAGCACCAAAGCAAATTTTCAGGCACAGCAAAAGAGAAACGGGTGCTACAAGTAGGAAGCAACTGTGTCCCACAGCAGCTGATGAACCCAGGTAAGCTGAGGGGTAGGGGCAAGGCATCAATAGTATCTGCTATACTTTCTCTTCATTATTGTTGCTGCATTTCTGGCCATTATTAGTCTCTAAACTGAAAAGCTATAGTCTCAAGGTCACTGGTGGAGAAATCTCTGAACCCAATGGCTATAAAGGTGGAAAACTCTCACACCCTGAGGCTGATAGCAGTCATGAAAGACTCTTCTAAGTCAATTTCTTCGTCAAATCAAAGAAATGAGGACAGGAGTGAATGAAGGCCAGAGCAATTATCAGTGAGTGACTGCAATGACCAGCAGATCCACTATGACCCAACACAAACTTCTGACCCCACTGAGGCACTTCCAGGCTACAAAGAGGATACATTTTACATACAAATCACGCAGAGCTCAGTGCTCTCCCACAAGCTTTTTGTGCCCTGTGGAGAAAATGGCTAACACTGGTGATAAAACGGGACTGCTCCATTATTCTGTTCCGCTGTACATTTAATTGTCAACATTGCAATAGCTTTAACTGCAAATAAGCACAATCTCATTGCCCATCAATTGTTTGATGGGAGGAAAACAGGCAATTTGGAGATGATTCTGAGATGAGAAACATCATTATTATCTTTTCATATGAGGTTTTGTTTTCATTCTTCACTTCCCTCACCCTCTCCTCAGTGATTATATTTTTCCACAAATTTAACATCAAAATACTATAGCCAATACAAAATATTTCAGCATTCATATGAGTCCTGAGGGTTTCATTTACTAATTTCAGATATCTGTAGTAGCATTTTTTTTTCTTTTCTCAAAACACTTAGTATCTCTTAATCCATTCATCCTCATAACAGTGTCTTGAGCTTAGGGAGTTGGAGTACTTTTTGCAAATGAGGAAACTGAGGCACAGAATAGCAAATTGACTTCTCCAGAAACTGACTGATAGTGATAGAGCTGACTCACACTAAATTTCAGAGTATCACATTCAAATTTGCTCATGCTGTTAGAAAATCTTTGGATATTTAATCAATGAGTATAGAGAATTCCTCATAGTTCCTCTTCCCTTATTCAAGCTAGTAGCAGAACTCTGCTCAATGCCCAAGGAAGACATGTGGTTCAAAAAATAGAATAATTCCTGAAGAATTCTACAAGTTCCCAGAGGATGTAGGAAGGAAAGTACAAGAGCAAGTACAAGACTCTCCCCAGACTAGAAAAGGAATAGAAATTCAAGAAGACTGAAAAGAGAGAGCTGTGTGCTAAATCAACAGGGATCCAGACTCCATTTCCTGGCATCACAGTCAGGGAATAAGCAACATGCTAGGAAGTGCTGTGGGTACAGGACACCCTAGGTACAGACCCTGGACTCACAAAGACTTTCAGAGCCCCAGAATATTTAGGAAGCAATAGTATCCCAACACTTGAAACGATATAGGGACAAAGGCATAGTACGTCTCAGCTTAAAGACAGATGACCCATCATCAGAGGTCCTGCAGTTTCTCCTTATGTCCCAAACATGGCACTAAGTAATACATGAAACATTGAACCAAATCCATGAGACAGAGGCCAGGGGTGGGGGGCATTGTAATTGGAGAACCCTCAGAATGGCTGAATTAATTATCTAGCAGAGAAAGAATGACTGAATTATATGATATAAAGTAAGTGATATTTCACATTTCTGGAGTCTGGGGCTAAGCTTCTCATCTGTTATGGTATCTGTTGTTGCTTTGGTACCCGCAACATTCTTGAACAAGAGAGTCTTAGAGAAAACAAGTGAAGAGGCACCTGGGTGGCTCAGTCGGTTAACCATCCAACACTTGGTTTCAGCTCAAGTCATGATCTCAGAGTCATGAGACTGAGCCCTGTGTTGGGCTCCAAGCTGGGTGTGGAGCCTGTTTAAGATCCTCTCTCTCCCTCTCCACCTTCCCCCGCACATGCACTCGCACTCTCTCGCTCTCTCTCAAAAGAAGAAGCGAATGGAGGAGGAGGAAGAAGGGGAGAAGGAGGAGATTTATCTGACTCTTCCACCTCAAAATGCTGGAGCCCTCTCGGCACTTTCCTCTGCTGCCTCTTGGTTCCACGGCTGCATCTTCCTGGATGCTTGCTCAAGAAAAACCTTCCACTACTACCATCAGAACACCACCTTGTAGTACCAACTAGATTATTTAATTATCATTTTCAGTCTCCTACCCACCCAAGCCCTAGGAGATATAACACACAAACTTCCATCAGCATAACTTCCATCAGAAGCAGCAGCTCACCATGCAGAAATTCTCGGATGAGGATATAGAAATGGATATAGGAGAAATACAGGGATCTAAGTAGAGAGAAACAGAGGTAAGGTATGAGCTACTAATGTTCACCAAAATGGACATAGGTTTAAACATGAACACCCCAGTACAGTATAGGAAGAGCATCTTCAAATTCTAGACAAGGCCATTGGGAGTGCTGTAGACATGAGCCATGCAGGACAAAAGGTTCAGAGCCACTGCATTATGTTTAATCACAAAGCTTTGGAACTATGGAAAGCCAGGAGAATAGAGTAGATCCTAACTCTACCATTTACATCCGCATGACTTAAGAGGAGAGTCATAGATAATTATTCTCTCACACAGTAATACTGATATTAGCAGCAGCAGCATCTCATCCTCATCATCTCTCCTACTACTACTACTTACAGCTAGTACTTGCTGACAATTTCTCATGGAACAGACATTATTTTAAATGCCTTTAAGCTGCACACAAATGTTTTGTAGTATCCTTTTTATCACAAGGATCTAAGGCTCAGAGAGGTTAAATGGCTTGCTCAACAAGAGAGTCAGTTGTCTAAAGAGAGCAAACCCTGTACTGTGAAATGAGAGCTCCGAACCACACTGCTATTCTCTGCATAGAGGCATAAGGAGGGTTTTAGGAGACAATCCAGGACTGCGTTACATATACTATACTGAAGCCATGCAAAGGGGATATATAATCATGGGAAAACCAAGTTCCTTCCCAATTCATGGAGTACTAGTCAGGGTTCTTGGTTGCAAATATGTAACATATATCCCTGCAAACCTAAGCAGAAAGGGAATTTACCCAAAGGATACTGAATGATCAAGAGCTATAGAAAGCCTGGCAACAACACTAGGCTGAACACTAAGGGCAGTGAGCTACAGTGAGGACCCTACCATAAGAACAATCCACTCGGGACCCACCACCAGCACTCATTGGCCCCAATAATTGACCATGGCTTTGCAACCCTAAACCCTCCCTGCCATGCTGCCTAACTAACTCAGTAATGTCAGGTTTAATCTGATCGGTAGTGAAATGAAATAGAGAGGCCAGGCAAAAGTTGGTCGAAACAGGCTTTTAATGGGACAGGCTCTCAGGCGAGGTTCCACGGCCCGGCCCGCAGGAGAGGGAAAGAGTGGGGAAGTCGCGCGGAGGGGAGGGCGAGCCGGCTTTTTAAGAGGGGAGGGGGGGGAATCCCTGGGTGGCGCAGCAGTTTGGCGCCTGCCTTTGGCCCAGGGCGCGATCCTGGAGACCCGGGATCGAGTCCCACGTCGGGCTCCCGGTGCATGGAGCCTGCTTTTTCCCTCTGCCTGTGTCTCTGCCTCTCTCTCTCTCTCTGTGACTATCATAAATAAAAAATAAAAAAAAAAAGAGGGGAGGGGAAGGGGGTTGTGTGTCTGTCCGGGGTGATAGGTATTAGGCATTTTACTGGTGAAAACAGCATGAGGCAGTAACTGCCCATGTCCTTATGTGGGGTCTGGGCAAAGTCCGGTTCAGGTTTCCTGCATAGGTCCTGTCTCCCCCTAAAGACGTGTCCCCAGGCGGTCTGCTGGTGATGGGAAAGCTCTGAGGTGGGGGCAACAACGTGGGGGTCCGCCGCCGTTTTGTTGGTGCCTCCCGACCCCCTTGATCCCGCAGCCCAACATTCCGATCCTTCTGTTGTTATAGGGCATCGGTTCAGATCTGGCTACTTCCTGCTGAGTAGGGGGCATCGTGGGGTCCCCCGGAGTGGGCAAGCAGGAGTAGGGGTGTAGGAGGAGTTGGTTGACAGATACTCGAGACATCTGGTGGATCCGTTCCTGTTTCACTGATGTAGTCACAGCATTCTTCGGTGAGAAACAGGCAGGCTCGGCCCTTGTCTGCGGTGAGGAGGCCCCGGGCACGTGGGTTCTGCAGGGCCGGCCGGGCCACTCGGGTTCCCTGGCGTGGGAGGGAAGCCAGGGACTCCGCCGGGCCTCGGCCATTGGGAGCCTTTCAGATGGGCCCCTGGTGGCATCTGCGGAGTGGATTAGACCCCCGTCCCCGACTCCGTGGCCACCAGGGTTGAGGCCTGGGAGACCCGATAACTAGTGGGAGAAAGATCACTCGTTTCTGCTTTTCGGGGGGCCTGGCAAGGAGGGCTACTTCCGCCTGACTATAGAGGGTTAATCGGGGAACCGGGGAGACAGGCAGACAGGAGAGAGGCAGAGGCATGGAGAGATTTGGAAAGGGGGCCATTGCTCCAGAAGAAACTGCCAATAAGAGCGTGATGAGAGGTAACATTGACAGAGTGACGTTGCAGAGGGAAGAGTTAGGGGTGGAAGAACAGAAAGGGAATTGGTGGTTGAGAGGGTCAGTGAATAAGGGAATGTCACCGAGAGAGGGATAATGTCCCGGAGGTGTGGGTGGGTGTGAGGTTGGTGCAGTTAAATGCATTAGGAGGGGACCCGCCACCAGGGGGGCTTTGCCCAAAGCGCCACAGATAAAACAGTGGGGCGGACTGCCCGTATGGGAAAGGCTGGCCAGGGAAGTGCCTTGTTGGAGAAGTTTTATCCAGGAGAAGGGGCCCTGGTCCTGAGCTGGATTAGCCTGTAGGTGGGTTTGGAGAAGTTGTTCCTGTGCGTGTATGGTGTGAGCTTGGTTACTTAGGGCGGTTTGGAGAAGTTTGTTAAAACCTTAGAAAGTGGGATCCCTGGGTGGCGCAGCGGTTTAGCGCCTGCCTTTGGCCCAGGGCGCGATCCTGGAGACCTGGGATCAAATCCCACGTCGGGCTCCCGGTGCATGGAGCCTGCTTCCCCCTCCGCCTGTGTCTCTGCCTCTCTCTCTCTCTCTCTCTCACTGTGTGCCTATCATGAATAAAATAAAATAAATAAAAAATAATAAAAATAAAAAAAAAACCTTAGAAAGTTTTAAAGCACACACCCAAATAGGATTAAAGACCCGATAAAAGGCAAAACATAGAAACTGGTTTTTGTGGGCAGGCTAAGAGAAAACAACCCTTTAGATTTTCTTATCAAGAGCAGACCAACAAATCAAGAAAACTCTTGAATAGAAAGCAGACTTTCAATCTTATACCCATGTACTTCCATTCACTTCTTAGTCTGTCCTGACCACACCTAAAATTCCTTTCCAAGGATTTCCCTTCACAAACCTTCTACCTTCTACACCTTCCTTTGCATTCAGAATTTGTCCCAAGCCATTTCTTTCCAGTCAGTCTCATTTAGGACAAAATTGCTTTCTTTTACCTTGAACAGAAATATATTCCCATTCCTTATATTTTTCTTACACATCTTCTACTTTTCTACATACAGAGTTGCCTCCCTTATTCCCACTAGTCTTAATTCTATTTAGCAGAGTTTTTCACTCTTAGAAGCCTTAGTCTCCAGTGAAAACTAAGGAGTAACAAATTTTGAACTGTCACACCAGAACTCTTTAGACGGCAAATTTATGAAACGGTTAAGTACAAAGCATGTTCACCAACAGATTCGAATATCCTTAGTTCCTTTGCAATCAGAAGTCAAAAGCACAAACTGATGTCCATTAATCAATGCTTCAGCACTTTATCCTGTTTGGAAAAGACCTAGATGTCCAATGAATTTAATCCCATTTATCATCCAAGCCTAACTTTAAGGTTTCAGGTTACCAAAGACTTTGAAAGGTATCTTAACAACCTATGAAACTCGGAAACAGACAATTAACCATCATTTTAGCCATTGTTTTTTACTAACAATTTGCAAAGAGATAACAGAGCTTATATGACCTTCAATAAACCTCAATAGAATAAAATTTTCAGGCTTAGTAGTGATAATTTTCAAGACCTATGTTAGTTAAACCAACATATTTAGTTTAAGTACCTACTATGTCCCACCTGGATCCACTTAAAGTCAATTAAAGTCAATCAATTTGCTACCCATTGTCAATTTTTACCTGAGACACTGGTGGGGAATCTGGAGTGGGCAGTGTTAAGTCCAGGGGGTGCTCTTCTTGCTCCTGGATGGTGAGGGGAGGAGGAGCCCCTGCACCTGAGGTACCGAGGATGGCCTAGAAGCCAGCTAGGCAGGCCCTACCGGGGTGCTGCAGAAACAGGAGGAGGGGGAGGGAGAGGGGGAGGCAGAAGAGGGAGGTGCTGCCAGAAGGCAGGGAAAGGGCTCCTGGTTCTAGAGCGCATCGGCTCCCACAGAGGAGCGGACCCATGTTTTCCCACCAACAAGGGGGAACAGGCAGTCCACGTTGGACCTGAGAAGACAGGGAATTTCCCCCGAAACAAAGGGAGTTTTGGCAGCTGCTTGGGAATATTTCTTAAAGTCTGTCTCCAGGCAGACCAACCCCAGTTGGCTCCAATTATAGCCTTGCACGGGGACGTGAAGGAGAAGGACAAATGGTGGCCTGGAGTTTGTGTAGGATATCCCAGCCCAGGAGAGGAGCTGGGCGGGAAGGGATTATAAGGGAGGAATGGAGAAGGGGAACCCATCCAGGCTGCAGGAGAGGAGTGGGGTGGTCCGTGGAATGGAGGAGGTGCCATCAATTCCCACCGCCGCTCCTGCAGAACGGAGTGGGCCGCCCCGTCCAACAGGACTTACCGCCACCGCCACCGTGGGCAGGACCCTGGGCTCGGCCTGGGGGAGGGGGTGCGAGTCTGGGCCCGTCAGTCGCCGTTGGGAGGCCGGACTGGCTGCACTTGGGCTCAGGGCTTCCTCCGCGTGGAGGCGCCGGGGATCCCCGAGACCGGGCAGGCGGATTTCCAGTGGGGCGCGGCCGCGTTGGCTCCTCGGGATTGGGACCTCGCGGGCCCAGCGGCCCTCGCTGCAAGCCCCGGCGGGGGGCGGGGGCGGGGGGCTCCCCCTTTCTGCGCGTCCGGAGCCCGCGGGCCGCAGGGCGCCACCAAGGCGGGGCTCTGGACTTGGACCTTGGCTGGAGCCTGGCCTGCCTGAGGTTCAGCCGCTTCCCTCGGGAGGTAAAGACCTTAAATGCCCTTTCACCCGGCGGCGATGCGGGAGGACTGAGGGATGACACGGGATGACACGGTCGCCCAGACAGTAGCCCCGCCGCGAGGCAGGCGCTGGGTTACGGCCTCGGCCTCGGGAGCCTATTAAGGAAAACTGCAGGGTTTTCCCCTGGGTCCTGCCCGGCGACCGGAGTTTGTCTGAGCCGCGGGCCCGTGCGCCCCGAGGAGGCAGTGGCCGTGCGCTCGCCCTGGCCAGCCTGGAGCCGCGCGGGGACCCAGGGCGGGCGCCCCAGCACCCACCGCCGCCGGCATCGGCCCGGCCCTCGCGCGTGCTCCGGGGCAGCACCTGAATACGCAACCTCTCCTCCTGCGAGCGGGGCCTGGACTACGCGCAAACCCGGCCAAGTCAAGTCACAGGCCTGCGCCAAATACGGACTTCCTGGCTATAGTTTCCCGGGCTAGCAGAGTAAGAGCCCAGCCGTTTTTCAATTTGGGAAAAGTCCTGGAGCGAGAAAGGAGCGTGGCCCCGAACGGCCCCTCCAGCTCCCGCCACCCGCCTCCTCTCGCAGGGGCAGGCCAGGTCGGGGGAGGAGGAGGCCTTGTGGGATTTTGCGCACGTGGAGATCTGGAGATCGGAAGGGAGGTTGGAGGGGAGGTAGGGGGTGACGGTTGGGGGCCAGAAACGGTAAAGAAGTGTGTGGCTGGGAGGCAGGAGGAGAAGGAGAGGGGGCAGGGGGAGGGCTGGCATTCCCCAGTAGGTGGACAGGCCAAGGTCTCAGGAGACTCCAAGGGAGGGGAAGGGGGAAAGGACTCGGGGCTTTTGGAGCTGAGGGAATAGGTGGAAGGGAGGGAGGCAGCGGCGCCCGGGCCAAAAGGACCTGAGTGCTAGAGCATGGGGAGCAGAGGGAGGGACAAGAGCGGAGGTCCCAGAAAGCCTGCACGTATGACACCTCAGTCCACTTGCCCTGGCGTCTACAGAGATTGTCCAGGTCCGTGAGAATTTGCTAAGACGACGTTTTCTGAGGTCCTGTGAGAACTCCAGAGTTTCAAAATTGGCCAGTAGACAAACCAATGGAGTTTTGGGGTCTAATTTGTATTGGGCAGTTCCCATGATTCCATTCTAAGTGCTCATTCAAAAGCAGTTGATCAGCCACCCTTAGGTCACAGGCTCATTCCCTACCTTGCTAGAGATCTGTAACTGTCAACTATTGCCACAATAATGCTATATAACAAACCACCCCAAAACCCAAGAGCTTATAGCGACAAGCATTTACTTTCTTGGCTCACTACAAGTCAGCTGGAGTAGCTCTGCTTCAGACTGCAAATCCGTCAGGATCAGATCTGCTCCGTGAGTCTCTCATCTTCCTTGGATCAGAAGCTAGATGGCCATGTTTATCTCATGTACGTCATCAGTGCAAGAGCATGAACTGAAATACCTGATGCCTCCTGAGGCCCTGACTTTAAACCAGCATACTGCCACTTCCACAGATATTCCATGAGCCAAAGCAAGCCACAAGTTGTATGACCAGTCCCAACATCAATAGGGAAATACGCTCTCCTCACTTTAATGGGAGAGACTGCAAAGTCACATGATAAAGGGCATGGATGTACAGAATTCTAACACAAAAATGTGTAATATATTGTGAATTCACTCTATCACATGGGCCAAAAAGAAGGAATGTGCTTCTGTTCCCCAAGGAGTAGAAAGGGTGTTCAGCTTCTACTCAGCCACTACTCATTCTAGGGAAGAGGCCTTCCAGAGACAAGAGGACCAGACTAAGAAACCTCAGAAATGAGAAATCCTCTCACTTCACGCAGTGAGTTATAATCTCAACCCAAGTTCCAGCTTAGGGTCAAAATTTTATTGCAAGTTTTTAAAGAGGTGGACTTATTCAGTATGTCTCAGCCTGTGATACCCATCAATTGTATTATTTCCCTGGATGATTTTTTTCAATTTTTATTAGAAATGACAGCTTCTTTATTAAAAAGGCAGGAAATATATCGAAGAAAAATACAAGCAACAGTAATCAGGTGTTAAAGGATATGAAAGTCCTATCTTATGATAGAGAACTAACCATATCTTTAGAGGATTTATGGTTTGAGTGGTTTATTAAATCTGACACCAGGCCTGTAATTACCACCAATTATTTGGTCATAGTGTCAGTTCCATTTAAAGTGAAAAAGATAGTGATGGCAACAGCTTATTTTTAATAACTGATTTCAGAGAAAACCATTTTATGTCCAATTGCTACTTCTTCACCTTCTGATCTCCAAATAAAAGACTTGTACCTGTGGGGTTACTGGTGTGAACCCCAACTCAGGAAAGCAGCCACAAGATGCTATTATGGGCTGACAGTAAGGTATATATTTACTCCACTGCTCATCCACCCTATAAACACCTGGGTGCATCCACTGGGTGCTGGCCCCTACAGTAAATGCCTCCTAAACACGCTGCATTCGACTGAAATGCTGAATCTGAAAAATCTCACCACATTACTAAGAGGGCCTTCATTCTCAGAGCAGGAAGACACTTCATAGAGTCTTCTGTTGTGGTGCTTATGTATGAGGAAATGCATCCTTCCAGGTCTATGAATCCGCTCCCTCTTTACTCATTTAAAAAAGAATTGAGTGCTTTTGTTTGGCTGTTGAAAGCTGCCATCCTTGGGAACAAATGGCTTTCAAGTCCCAAGAGTGCTAGCAGGACAGCGTCTTACCCCTCACGCACTGGTCCCTGAGCCAGGGAGGGGAGTATAGCTCCAAATACAAAGTTGCCAAATATAAATGAAGTTACCTTTTAAAAATCCGCTTTTCTTTCTATTTCCAGATAAATGAAGTTACCTTTTAAAAATCCGCTTTTCTTTCTATTTCAAGATACAATCTCCCGCAATCTGTATCAAATGTATGTAATTTAGGGACTAAGTATTTATACACTTCTACTTCGAAGTGCTTGTGTTTGATACTATGTTCAAATGCCACACCCACCCACCAAGTTTTTTGCTTGATTTTGCTTCAGTTTTTCCCCTACTCCCTTAACTTACTTTTATGATTCTGGAGTTTAAACGACAGCAACTATGAAAACCCAGAAAGTGTAAATTTAAGAAGTTTTAACCATCTAATCCACGGAGGTGAGTGGATAAATAAGGTGTCAAGATTCAATTTTGACATAAAGAGTGACTACTGGTAGGAGACTCGACTGAGGTCATCTTTTCCAAATGTTGTCAGTGGGATGGAGTAGGAGAGAAAGGAGAGATGAGGGAAGGAGGAGGACATTAGGGAGAAGTCTGTATATTCTCATTCAAACAGACAAGCAAACAAAGACTAAGAGAACCTTTAAGCCTTTTGGTAAAGGCTCCTCACTGGAGGCAACACATGTCATCGTCTGTCTCAAGCTCCGAGCCTCTCTTCAGCGTGAACACAGCTGCTTCAGGAGACAGAGACTGAAATAGAAAACCAGCCATGGTGATGAAATGTGACAACTTGCTTCAGAAAAGACATGTTTGATGTGTTTTCCAACTGGATGTTTCTAAAATTTATGGCAGTTTCAGACAAGATTTCCAAAGAAATCCTTTTTCTTACTCATTTCAAGCTTCTGAATCTGTAATATCCTTATCACTGCTGCAAAAAAGACACCAAAGAAAGTTTCTTCCCCGCCAGTTTCACAAATTACCTTTCAGTCTTGAGAAGATGCGTCTCCACTTGGCCAACTCGGGTATCTCTCACAGATCACTCTGGCTCATCTTCCCCAGCATCATAGGACTTGCTTCCTAGAGATTCAGTTTTCTCATCTGCACAATGAAGAGGTTCTGCTAAATAATCTTTAATGCCCCTTCCACATGTAACATGCGGGAACCCCAATTTTACCACCAACCTGAAAGCATTTGAAGGATTCATTGCAACCATAATAGTGTTAATAGGGACCTTCTGGAAACACGAAGAGAAAAAACAAAGAGATGTTTTAGGACAAGGATTGAGTTTCTAGTAATAGCCAGGGAAACATCCTGCTCCATGTAGGAGAAACCTCTGCATATTCCACATGGAATAAACCCTCCATAGATAGATATTCTGAAATACAGACATATACAAGAAGCAGCTACATGAAGGCACAAGACAGTGAAGGGAAGTAGATTCTAGTGAGAATGAGATGCATGAGAGGGGGCATTGCATGGAATAAGTCCTCCATTTTGCTGCTTCTCTTATAACCTGAAGGGAGGCTCAGTCAGCATATATAAAGCATCAAGCATGTGTAGAAAATTGCCACTTTTTTGGCCCAGGGAATCAGAGTACTGAGTCCAGGGTAACTGTAGCCATTGGATAAAGAAACAATTTGGGAAGGAAAAGAACCAGAAAGGGAATACTCAAATTCTGCCTCCTTACATGTCTGGCTGACTCCAGAGCCATGTATGCAAGGAACAGCCTTGAAGTACCTCACCTAAAGGTAAAAGATCAGAACTGACCTGAGTTTGGAACTAGAGAAAAGCAGAGTTGGGAGCTCATATCTAATCAAGTGTGCTGGAATGAAAAAACGTGACTCATTAGAGGAAATGAAAAAGAGCATTCAGAGTCTCTACAATATTACATTGATAACGTACATGATATAATCCAAAATTACTCAAAATATAACAAATCAGAGAAATGGAGATCCTTAAGCACAACAGACAAGTTCACGAGGAAGGTCATAAGGGATATTTACTCCCTTATCTCCCTTCCTGTGAGGTCTGGCTATGTCCGGCCATCCCATAATGTTTTAAATTACCTACTCCCTTCATACCCCTCAATCCCAGGAGTCATTTTATTTCTCTAAGTTTGGTATTCAGTGAGATATTCATTTCAGGGGATAATAAGGGATTCTTTTCACCACTGCATGCCCTGAGCACCCAGAAGACCATCTCCTAATATAAAGGGATTTTTACCAACTTTTGCCCCCAAAGAGCGAGCCTGTATCCCTCAACTCCCTTTGAGGATTGGTTGTTTATAGTCTGCTCCCAGTAGCAGTATCGTAACACCAAGGTTCTTGATTGCAAACCACAAAAATCAAAGTCTAGCTGATTAAAAAGAAAAGACATTTACAGGAAAGAACAAAGTAGTTCAGAAAAGTATGAGGGAGACAACTGCTTCCAGCCATGGTAGAGTAACAAGAAATCCACTTTAAAGAGAAAGATACCAAAGGTAAAATCAGATGATGTGAAAAATATACCATGCAAACACTAAACATAAAAAAGCTAGAGTGATCATATAGCTACAAAGCAATTAGGTAGCTCTCTACAAGCCAAGAAGGGCAGCCTCAAGCCAAACCTGCTGACACCTCAATTGTAACTTCCAGCCTCCAAACTGTGAGCGAATATTGTCTTCAGAGAGCTTACCTTTGTTAAGATAGTGGAACTTTGGGTTGGAGTGTAGAATTGGGAGCGGAAGGACACTGGCTAGAAGATTGAATGTCCACAGTGGCATCCGATGCAAGTGATCAGTGTTATCAGCATTTATGGTGTGTATAAGAGCTGAGGGCAGTGGAATGGATGGAGCATGTGCTTAGACTCTGCCTCATGTTGCAAAAAAAAAAAAAAACATAAGTATTAGAAATACTTTCAGTATTATTTCTGTTCTGGGATCTAACACAAAGTGTGTTTTATCTGCCTATAGTATGAGAAACAGGAGACCAATCTAATAGAAATTCTTACAAATGAGTACAGTACATAGAAGCTGGCAGGGATGGGGGAAAGGATGGAGAAGGGAGGCACACAGGATCAATTTTATGTGCCTCTCACATAATAGGTATTCAATGTATTTGATATTGATAAAAATGACAGATAAACTAAACCTATTATGCTTGGGGTTTTTTTGTTTTTTGTTTTTGTTTTTGTTTTTGTTTTTGTTTTTGTTTTTAAAAAGGATAGGACAGCCCGGGGGAAGGTGGGGGGGAGAGTTCAGTGGTTTAGCGCCACCTTCGGCCCTGGAGATCCAGGATCCAGTCCCACATCAGGCTCCCTGCATGGAGCCTGCTTCTCCCTCTGTCTGTGTCTCTGTCTCTCTCTGTCTCTCTCTGTGTCTTTCATGAATAAATAAACAAAATCTTTAAAAAATAAAAATAAAGGATATTAAGTACAAATGCTATCCTAGCAATGATGTCCTACAAATGTGACTAGTTACCTGAAACCCTTTTTAACACCATGAATTAAATATATCTTTTATAAAAATTATAGGCTACCGAACCTTTATGGCAAAAGCATCAGGAAGAAATTAAGCAATGAGTCACAGCACCATGTAAAGACAATCAACCAGAACCAATTTTCAAGCTTCTGTCAGGGCAGTATTTATAGCATGTGATAGCTGGGTCAGTCCTCTTTGAATAAGAACCATGCACTAAGTCCTAATCACCATTCCCGAATGCCTATTAGCAGGACCCAGATCAGCTTGGCATTAAGTGATACCGTGATGATGTTAAAAAGCTGGCACAGAGAAGGCCTGAGGTAATGAGGGCAGGTTTGGGCTTTAATGAAAGGAAGGGGAGGTGGCTGTCATCCCTCTTGGGTACTACACATCACGTTGTCTCTAAGTCAAGCAACCAATGACGCAAGAGCTGTGCCTTCGACTGAAAAAAACGCTTAATTAGATCTATAACTACACTGAGCCCAAAACTTCACAGGTATCTTTTCTATGTTGTATGAGGTCTGTTTTCAATCTGGCTTTTATACTGCTAACCAAAGAATTCCAAAACAAAATAGACTTTTTGAAAACAACGTCAGTTGAAAATATTCTCAGCTCACTCCATATTTTTTAAAGAAGATATATATTTTTAAAGTTTGAGTAATTTTATTTAAAATATAGTATAAATGGGGATCCCTGGGGGGCTCAGCGGTTTAGTGCCTGGCTTAGGCCAGGGCCTGATCCTGGAGTTCCAGGATCGAGTCCTGCATTGGGTTCCCGGCATGGAGCCTGTTCTCCCTCTGCCTGGGTCTCTGTCTCTGTCTCTCTCTCTCTCTCTCTCATGAATAAATAAATAAAATCTTTAAGAAAAAAAATTTAAAAAGAATAAGTGTAGCCCTGGGGATATGATGACCACTCTGTAACTCCTATTTCTCATCTAAAAAAATGAGAATAGTAACCTCCTCATGGGGCTGATAGGAGTACTAAACGAGTGAATACCCTTCAAGTTCTTGGCACATAGGGGTGCTGGGTGGCTAAGTGAATTCAGTGTCTGCCTTCTGCTCAGGTCATGATCCCAGGGTCCTGGGATGAAGCTCTGCATTAAACTCCAGTGAGCCTGCTTCTCACTCTCCCTCTGCCTGCCACTCCCCCTGCTTGTGCTTGTGCTCTCTCTCTGTCAAATAAATAAATAAAATCTTAGAAAAAAAAAAGTTGGGATGCCTAGGTGGCTCAGTGGTTGAGCATCTGCCTTCAGCTCAGGGCATGATCCTGCAGTCCCGGGATCAAGTTCCGCATTGGGCTTTCTGTATTGAGCCTGTTTCTCCCTCTGCCTATGTCTCTGCCTCAATCTCTCTCTGCATCTCTCATGAATGAATGAATGAATGAATGAATGAATGAATGAATGAATAAATAAATAAAATCTTTATAAATAAATAAACAAACAAACAAATAAATAAATAAATAAATCAAACTGTTCCTGGCACACAGTAGGTACTTTCTTAATATTAGCTAGACTTCTTATAATTAATGTGTTATAGGATTTTTTAAACAGATTTTAAGCTATTTCTACTCATAGGTAATAGAGACAGTAATCTATGATAAAACTTAAGAGATCTTTAAAAACCCATTGCCCTTAAAATATACATTTATTCAAAAACAGTTTTATACATTTATATAAAACTGTATATGATATGGCCTTGCCCTTGAGAAACCAATCTACCAAACAATTTTTTTATTTTATTTTTTTTAATTTTTATTTATTTATGATAGTCACACAGAGAGAGAGAGAGAGATCGAGAGAGAGAGGCAGAGACAAAGGCAGAGGGAGAAGCAGGCTCCATGCAGGGAGCCCGATGTGGGATTCGATCCTGGGTCTCCAGGATCGCGCCCTGGGCCAAAGGCAGGCGCTAAACTGCTGCGCCACCCAGGGATCCCCAATCTACCAAACTAACTATAATATTAATAGGATATGTTTTAGTAACAAAAAGAAAGAGAATATACAAATTATCTCTTACCATCCATTGATGCAGTATATCAAGCATTTGAAATTTAGGGAAGACAAGCAAAACTACAAGGACAATGAGATTAGGTAGTTATTGTCAAGGGGTATTGATGCTCCTTAGAAATAAACAAGTTGCTAAGGTAAATTAACAAGCAATAGGAAACCAAGTGTAAAAGCCAGAGGACCACTTTGGTAGCACAAAGAAGTCCTTATCTCCTGCAGAGCAATGAAAGAAGAAACCAATGTTCAAGGCCAAGATTTAATGGTCCAAGTGACTGAATTACAAAAAAAAAAAAGGTCAAATGCCCAACAATGGCAGGTCTATTACACCAAGGTCAGGGCAAGGTCTCCCTACTTGGGAAAACCTAGTAACTGATATGCAATGAAGACATCTGGCAGGAAGCCCCTGAACATTTTGACTCCCTAGACAACTCTGAATTTTCTGAACCAACAGAAGTGGCCCATCCCCTATTAAGAGCTAATATTACCCCTTCCACCTCATCCTGGAAGACAATGCAAAGATCTCTTCCCAAGAAGGCAATAAGATCTACCTCACTTACCTCCCTTGCTACTAGGCCTATAACTAAGGTTAAATCACAGCATAACCCAGCTGGGAATATGCTGGGCCTGATAAGGAAAGAAAGGGACAATGTCTTCAAGGAAGCCACAAACCCAGCCAAAATACACCACCATGTACCAGCATATACCAGAGTAGTATATATGCATATGGGACCGGATTCTGAGGGTGATTAATCAAGGTGACTGGAACACAAACTTAAAATAGGAAAGTATTCATCAACTTGGAAGTGGTCTCCAAAGATACAGAATTTATCCCTTGACAAGGACCCCAACAGATAGTATGAGCTTGCTATAAAAATGGCTCCTAGAACATTAATTAATAATTACAGATGATGATCCCTGAACAAAGTTGCAATGCCAGGATTATCATGGCAAATGGTGCAGGAAGGGATTTAAGGACTGACTGAAGTGGCCGAAATGAAATTGAGATACTATGTATGGCCAGAAGACCTGCTCAATGATTATGTTCCACAGAAAGGCCCAGAAGACCTACCATTTGCCAAGACTCTAATGTGGTGGAGAGAGGCACCAATGCTAAAATGTTCAGTTTTGTTGCTCTTCTACAGGCCAGAGGTGATGGTAGGCAAGGCTGTTATGGAACAAGGCTCCTTAATAGCAATGGGGATAATAGGGCCCCAAAGCAAAAGAGAACAAATGGTAGATGTAAACAGCTCAAAGCCAGAGGATTGCAGTAATGGTAATGAATGGCAGGGCTGGCGCAGCAGTCATGAAGCCTGAGGTATAGAGAGTTACACAGATGATTAATAGAAACCAAATATCTAAAGGCAAAATACATGGGTACTACTCAGTTTATATCAGCAGAGGAAATTAATGATGGACTACCAGGAGACCAAATACAGTCTCCTCTACAAAAGGCATGATCCCTTATGCAGTTTCCACATTTGAGCCAATTTTCAGATCTAGAACCCACTGAATAGGTTGCCTGATACCCAGGAGGAAGGACTCTGTAATATCACAGCAGTATATACGCTAACGATTGCTCTGACTCTTCCCCAAAGGGACCTATGACCATTTATTTGGGTAAATGTACGCTGGGGAAAGGGAAACAGCCAGGGCTATGGAATATAGAGTTTGAGGACCTTAGCTGATAGCTGAAGACCTGAAATATTATCATGGACCCTTATGAGAGTAGGGATAAATGGGAGATAGGTAATAAATGGAGCCATAGCCAGGGTCTGGTTTATAGTAGGATCACTGGATCCACAGATTAACCTGGTGGCAATTTCTCCAGTGCTAAATTTACAATTAGCAGTTGGTATTACCCAATACAGTGGGGGAGGTTGGGCAGGAATAGTGGAAATTAGTGCCACCCTTAAAGATGTAAAGGATCAAGTGGTAATTGCCTCCCATAATATCTCCATTTGATTCTCCACTCCAGCCCCTACAGAAACCGGATAGATCCTGGAGGGTTAATGTAGACTAGTGGTCAGCAAACATGTTCTATTAAGGCCCAGATACCAAACATTTTAGGCTTTGTGGCTCATACAGTTTCTGTCACAATTCAACTCTCCCACTGTGATGTGAAAGTAGTTACAGATAACATGCGAGTAGGTGTGGCTATGTGTTCCAATAAAACTTTATTTATAAAAACAGGCAACAGGTCACATTTGGCTATAGTTTGCTAACCCCTGATTTAGACTACCACAAACTCTACCAAACACTAGCCCAGCTGGAACCATATGTCACATGTGACATCTGCTACAGCAAATTAGCATGGCATCAGGTACATGGTATATGGCTATTGATTTGATTTGATGAGTAGATCAGGAAAAAGAATTAGAAACATTTTGCATTTGTGCAAGAGAGATGTTAGTCATTTATAGTTTTCCCTCAGGACTATGTTAACTCTCTGTACTTTGTCAAACTAGAATTCAAAAAGATCTGAATCATCTGAACATTCCACACAATATTGATCCATCACGTTGATAATATGCTGATTGTACTAGATACAAAAGAGGTAGCTATCACTTAGATTTCATAAGAAACACACATTTCACATAACCCTATGAAGATTCATAAAGTGGAACCACTATTTTGGTAAAAACGTTAGGCTCTAAAGACCAGGAGTATACTGGACATCCCCTCCAATAATTTATTTAAAAATAAAGTATGGCTTCTTGTACTTCTTACCACAAAAAGGAAGGAAAACATGCCAAGCCCTTTTGGATTCTGGAGGCAGTATGTTCTGCACTTGCAATATCCAGTATAGCGGCCCTTAGCCACACAAGGTCATTTACACTTAAATTTAAATTAAATTAAGTTAGAATTTCAATTCCTCAGTTGCATTAGCCATATTGCAAGTGCTCAATAGCCACATATACCAGTGGCTACCATATTGAAAACACAGATATCAGGTATTTCCACCAGTGCAAAAGTTCTATTGGAACACACTGTACACCTATAAATAGGACTATTGTTCTGATCCATATGCCTGGTGACCCAAGAGCAGCCAGCTTTCAGTGCAGCCCAGAGCCAGAAAGAGTTCAAAGGTCTAAACTGCAGTGAAATAGCCTGCCACTTAAGCCATATGATCCAGCAGACCCTATGATAACACAGGTACCAATGGTTGGCAAAAAAAAAATCTTGTTGGAATTTGTGACAAGCTCCAGTGAGAGAATCACAGTATAGGTCCCTGGGACTCTAAAGCAAGGTTATACCATCTGAACTAGAGGTTACTGGTGAGATTAGACTTGGGATATGAACTGGGAAGGGGTGCTGTTAAAACAGTGATGGAAAAAAAAAAAAAAAAAAAAACAGTGATGGATGCCATGGTTTGGGGCTCTAGAGCAATGTCATGCTATCTGTCATAGGGAATTAGATGCTATTTGAAAAACAACTCCTGGCATGCTACAGGGCCCTGGAAGAAGCAGAAAACCTCTTGATCTTGCTCATGCTCATTCTCAGATGTACAATTTTCATATTACAACAGATAGCTATGCCCACCTGGTCATATGTGTTGTCAGGTCTGATGGAACTCATGATTGGCAAATCCTGATATATGGTCACTTGGTATTTTGTGGTAAGATATTTCTTCTTGCCAGGATTAGAAGTAGGTCCATGATCACAAAATCCATTGATCATATACTATTCCTCAATATCCAGAGCTGGGGCCTAACAGAATGTTGGATAAACCTGTGAAAGTCACAAAGAAAGTGTCATCTCAGAAGTAATACTCTGATAGAATAAGATGCCATCTTCCAGGACACAGTATAGACATTACATGAAATATCATTGCATGACACTGTCTGCAGTAGAAAGAATAAACAGGTCTGGGCACAAGAAGAGTGAAGTAAAAATAACCCCACTTACCATTACTCCCAATAACTGAATTAAAAAATATGTGTCTCCTATCCCCACAACTATGTGTCCCACAGGGTTTAAGATCTGGTCCCTGAGAAGAAACTCCTACTAGAGAACTAGCAAAATCCCCATTGAACTATAAACTGCTGCCTGGTCCCGCTGGTTTCAGCAGAAAGAGGAGTCATCATCTTAATAAAGTAATTATCCTTGATCATGAGAATAAGGTAGGAATATTGTTACAAAATAGGGCCAAGGAAGAATATGGGTGGCATTCAGGTAATTTATTCGGACACCTCTAGGCCCTCCCTTGCCTGATTATGACTATAAACAAACAGATACAACAAACTGTGCCAGAGAAGGGCATAGTTTCCAAGGTCTCAGACCACTGAGTATCAGGTTCAAGCCACTACATAAGTCCCTGAGGCTAGCAGACCTGGTCAATGAAGGTGACAGAAATCTTCAGTGGACTATAGAAGAGGGAAAGTAATAACAATTGCTATGACCTGGGGGAGCTGCTCCCCACAAAATATATGAAGAAGTGGAGCCAAGGAGACTATGGGCTGTAGTAGGTCAGAGATGCACCATGCAGATCCCTCTTCAGGGAAGGACTTGCTCCCCAACTTCAGGGAGAGCAGGGATCTTTCAGGTGTACCCCAGCTACAGAGAGTTGCCTGGCCAAGGTCATGTCCTTCCCTGAGACAGCGCCAGTGCAAAGACTGAGTGAGACAGGGGTACAAGGGCTCAGCTATTTCAGTCCAGTGAGGTACAACCCCAATGGGCAATACTCACTCCAGAGCTCCCCAGTAGGCTGGCTGAGCCTTTCTCAGACCCACAACTACAGTTCAGTTTCTCTCTCTGCCCAATCCTGCTTCTTCCCCTTTCCTTTCTCAGGTATTGATGCCCAATAAACATTTTAAATCCCAAACTCCATTTTTTTTTCCAAACTCCATTTTAATGTCTGTTTCTAAGGAACCCAACCTGCAACTGTGTGATTGTATGTTTGTAGGAGCCCAAGCAGACAGTACAACCCAGCTGAATGTAATATATAACAAAACAAAAAAACAAAAACAAAACAAAACAAAACAAAACAAAAAACTTTCCCCTGCCCCCTCCAAGAGTATTTGGAAAAACTGTTTCTGAGCTAAGGTGTACATCATTCCAAAAGTCATTTTCTTCAGTGGTCAATGACTATCCCAGGCTGTTGGACCATCAGTGTCAATGGCAAGTATGCCCACATCACCACAGACCTTTTGGTAGTGGTCAGGTACAACACAGAAGCATCAAGAACAGCAACAGCCAATAAGTCAATGAAAGAAAGACAAATACCATATGATTTTACTCATATGTGGAACTTAAGAAACAAAACAATTGAACAAAGGAAGAAAAGAGACCAAAAAAACACTTTTTTTTTTTTTTTTTTTTGCAAAAACAGACTTTTAACAATAGAGAACGAACTATCAGTTACCAGGGAGGAGGTGGGTGGGGGATGGGTGATGAAATAAGTGAAGGAAATTAAGAGCACACTTACGGTGATAAGCACTGAATAATGTATAGAATTGTTGAATCACTATATTGTACACCTGAAACTAATATGACACTGTATATTTACTCCACTGGAATTAAAAATAAAAGAACAGCAACACCCAAGAGAATGGAACAGTTCCCCTGACTACAGATTTTCTAGTCTTTTTCCATGGCAGGACAGTGACCAACACTGAGTCTCAGAGTTAAGCAAATACCCTTGGGTTTTCTTACCCTGATGTGTGAGCTCAAATTCTGAGACAGGAAAGAAAGGGAGAAAAGAGAGAGAAATGAAAGAAAGATATTATTTTTCTTTTTTTGAAGATTTTATTTATTCATGAGAGACACAGAGAGACAGGCAGACACACTCAGAGGGAGAAGCAGGCTCCCTTCAGGGAGCCCGATGCCGGACTCATCCCAGGATCACTCCCTGAGCCGAAGGCAGATGCTCAAACACCGAGCCACCCAGGCATCCCAAGAAACATAATCCTGTATTTTGGAGCCACAGAGTAATTCGACTAGAATATTAG
Source organism: Canis aureus (assembly GCF_053574225.1). Taxonomy (NCBI): domain Eukaryota; kingdom Metazoa; phylum Chordata; class Mammalia; order Carnivora; family Canidae; genus Canis; species Canis aureus. The sequence goes on along the minus strand of NC_135642.1, from coordinate 16,833,578 downwards.
AAGTAAAGTGAACTCATGCTTACAACCTCTAAACTGATAAAACATACTAATACAACTCTTAAATGAAAAAAGCAGATTATAGAACAGTATGCAGGGATCCCTGGGTGGCACAGCGGTTTGGCACCTGCCTTTGGCCCAGGGCGCGATCCTGGAGACCCGGGATCGAATCCCATGTCGGGCTCCCGGTGCATGGAGCCTGCTTCTCCCTCTGCCTGTGTCTCTGCCTCTCTCTCTCTCTCTCTCTCTCTCTCTCTATCATAAATAAATAAAAATTAAAAAAACAAAAACAAAAACAGTATGCATAGTGTGAGCCCACTGTTTATGAAATATATATCAATATGTTCATTTTAAAAAAAAGATCAGAAGGCCAAGATGTTTCTTTAGCAGTGGTTATGTCAGGATGGTGGATTTTTATTGCATTATTTCCCTTATCTGTATTGTCTGAATTCTCTGTGATGAGTTTGTATTTTGGTAACAAGGAAAAAAGTTATTGTTTCAAATTTACTGAAGTGGTAAAACTGTTCCCCCCCATCCTTCAACAGCTTTAAATTTTTTTTTTTTTTTTTTTTAAGAAAAAGAGAGTGGTGTTGCATTCTTTTCCTAAGAAATATAAACATTTCCCCTTTCTTTCAATTAGAACAGGGCTGCCAGGTTGGAGGCCATTCCAGATGTCAATCTACAAAGCAGTCTAGAAAGGCAGGAAATAAGCCATGGAACATTTTAATTGCTTTCATAACCTTGATTACAGAAAGGAGACATCTCCTTTGTGGTTTCTGCTTCTGAGAGGAAGGTGTTATGGCCAAGGGCTGAGAAGCTCACAGAATCCCTCACCCCCTTCCATGAGTATTATTGAAGACAAGGTATCACACTGAGCGATTGTGAGCATAAATAGAGTAACATTCATATGCTCTGTGAGCTCATCTAGTCCAAACGGCCAGCCTTTCTGCAAGCTCACTAATGGCTATCCATGCGATGCCCGCTTGAACATCTCTATAACGGGCAAATCAACCCCTAGTGGTAGTCCACTTAGATATACTTAGGTACTTTGAACTCAAAACTAAATTTACCACCCTTTCTCCCCATAACAGTACCTTTTTATATATTCGACTATTGCCACTCCCCTGACTCCCACCCTGCTAGACTGTGAGCAGGTCACTCAGCCTGTCTCATTTCTCCATAATACCGGTGCCTAGAACAATATAGTAGATAGATAATATAGTAGTTACTCAATTCACGCTGTGGAATTACTGTTGAATGAATAACAGGCACCCCAAAGATTCTCTTTAAAAAATCCAAGTCCTTTGGTAAGCTTTTGTCTTTGATCAGCTTGTCTGTTCAATTTCTGCTGTCCTTCCTTTGACTGCGACCTTGTGCTATCTTGGAAGCAGTTGGTTTCTGTCCATTTTCTTTTGCTAATTATCTCAGTACCCATAACCAAGGTCATCTATTTCAAGGAGCCTATGGGGTGTCAACATTCTACATATAGTCATATTCCTCGGTTAACCCTCCTAAATAAAATTTGACAGAAAAAGGCATTTTTTGAAATGTAAGGGTGAAAGAGTAGCTCAATACAATAAAAGCCCAGTAATTTGAACTAAGTGCAGAGAAGGTCAGTATGACAGGGAAAAGTACAAATTATAAAAGCTTTTTTTTTTTTTTTTTAATAGAGAGTGACTGGTCTCATGCATAGGAGGGTTATAGACCAAATTCAAAATGTACCTTTTAAAAAAATTAATGTTATATTATGGGTGGAAAGAGAGAGGAAAAGGCAAAAGCAGCCAGAAACAGAAAGAAGCAACTGGGCTCAGGCTAGAACACAGGCCACCAGGAAAAAGCCAACCATTAAGAATGCAACCTCTCTGTACATGCCGCTGTACTATCCAGAAAGATGAAAGGAAGTAGGCACCTGGGTGGTTCAGTGGTTGAGCATCTGCCTTCAGCTCAGGTCATGATCCCGGGGTCCTGGGATTGAGTCCCACATCAGGCTCCATACAGGGAGCCTGCTTCTCCCTCCACCTATGTCTCTCTGCCTCTCTATTTCTGTGTCTCTCATAAATAAATAAATAAAATCTGGAAAGAAAAAAAAAGATGAGAGGAAGCTTAGGAAATTTGAGGGAGGGAATGTTACCCATATTCTGATCTGACCTGAAGTCATGACCAAGAATGCCACAGAGGGTAGCATTCCAGGTAAGGCAGGCATCACACCTGGCAGTGATGAGGAAAGAGGGCTGACAGTGAGCAGTGAGCATCTCCTGGACTTCCAGTGCAGGCCCTTGTGCCATGCCTACTGCTTGAAGGACCATACATACCAGTCAAGTTTCAGGCATAGGACCTATGCAACTCACCTAGGCCTAAATCCATGAGGACAAACACCATCTCTTGTGAAACCCTGAAAGAACTAAGCCAGGCCCTGGGGCAGCACATGATCTGAACAGCATATGATGGTGAGATACAGTCAGACTATGGAAACCAGGACTTTGTGGACCAGTGGAAACCATCATGGAGGACACAGATCTCCCATATAGTAGGATGGGTAGGATTTGCTTAGTAAGAGAGAGGTGTGAGGGGAAGCAGGGTCTGTAGGGAGAACAGTGTGAGTACAACCCAGAAGTGAGGAGGGGAGTCGATCGTGTTGGGGGTGACAGCTGAAGGGATGGTCTAGGCTCAGCGTGGGGAACCGACCAGCTGAGACAGAGGGGGATCAGTATGTAGTCCCTGGGTACGAGGCACTGTTCACAGCACCAGGCAGACAGCAGGAAACGAGACCAACACACCACAAGGCCAACATTTAGTGGAAAGAGACATCCCACTGAAAAACTGGTAGGGAGCTGAAAAGCACACATAATAAAAAAACGAGAGCTACAAAGAAATTCACCTCACCCCTCAAAAAACCACAAGTTTTGTCCAACTGATACTGGCCAGAGGGAGGGAAGTGGTTACGTAAACTAGTGAGGATGGCCAGCAGTGCCACTGCACTTCTTCCCAACTCTGAGTAACCCGGTATGATAGGTGGATCACAGCTGAAGAAAAGAGGAGGTGAAGGTGGAAAAGAGCCTCCAAAATAATCATGTCACTTTAAAAAGACCCGAATCAGAAGAAACATACTCTGGATCCTTTAAGAAGTGCTGACTCATGCCTTAAAATTATATCTCCATTTACTTATAAAATAATTAATGTGCCAAACATCAGCAAATCAATCTAGTTTTTTTTTTAAGATTTTATTTATTTATTCATAAAAGACACAGAGAGAGGCAGAGACACAGGCAGAGGGAGAAGCAGGCTCCATGAAGGGAGCCTGATGCAGGGCTCGATCCCAGGACTCCAGGATCACGCTCTGGGCCCAAGGCAGACGCTCAACTGCTGAGCCACCCAGGAGTCCCTCAATCTAGTTTCTAGGCAGAATTTCAAATTGAATGTTTTCCCATTTGCCTGGAAAAGCTCTTCATAGGACAAACTAAGTCAAGAATAATAAGAGGTCTTTCAACACTTTTATTCCTACCTATTCCTTCTCTTCTTAGCAAAATAAAGACCAGTTCATCTCAATTTTCACTGCAAATATTATTTTAGAGAGCTGCCACCAAGTGTAAACATCTTCATTCACTTTCCTTTAAATTGCACTATTTTATTGAATAAATTATTCAGTGTCAGGGACCTAGACAAGGGACCACATTACTCTGAAAGAAGTTGAAATATGGCATTAGAGACTAGCAAGCTGTCATGGCAAATTGGGCATGACCCACCACCTCTACTCCCACCCAAGCCCCTACCATGTTCCTGAAGCTTCTGTGACTGAATCATAAGTCTGGAAAACTCAATTTGGTAAGTGTGGGAAGACAGATCTTAATTGAAAAGTTCAGTTCTAATAAAATGCAAGGTGGTAAAAGGTTGGGCTGGCAGGGTAGATCATTTGAGTCTTTATTAATAACATCAATTCATTTTAATTCAGTGAAGCACATAATTGGCATCAAGCTTTTCAAGTTCACCACACATTCCTGTGCCTGGAATCCCTAATATTTTTTTTAAAACTTTTCTTATTTGGTAATAGATGTTCTAATAATTTGCATTTTAACAAGAGGTTACTTGTAGCAGGCTTATACTAATTATAAGTATGTTGAGTTTTACTAAGCCAGTGGTACCCACCAGCCAGTGACAAATCTTTCTAAGTCTTAACTGGAATTCCCAGTAATTATTCTGCAGTCAGCTAAAACTCCAGCAAAGAGATGAATGAGGCCCCTTGAGATTACCGCACCTTGAATAATCACAGGCGGTCAGCAGGGTCAATTACTGTTTCAGTTTGTGCTGTAGCTGCAGCCTGTAAATCCGTTTACTAGGAGCTCCAAGAAAGCCTTGATAGCATTTGTTTCATTGCCTTTATCTCTGCAACTGCAGTCATTTTGTGATGCAAGACCCCAAGGGTGCCAAGGACCACCTACCTACATGGGAAGTGAGGTCGCCTGCAGAAGGGCTGTGTTTTTGAGAAGGAAACAAACAAACAAACAAGAACATCCTGTGTTGTCTTATTCACAGGATGGAAGAGAGGTGGAATTGTTGGCTTAGTGAAAAGACAGGACTGAGAATCCAAAGACAGTTTTCTAATCCTCCTTGGCTGAGATAACCAACCAGCCACTCACACCAATAAGAGCTTCTTCTGGGGCTTCATACTGTCATGCAGTTCTCTATAGCAAGAAACACAATAGGGAGTAGCAGAGGAAAAAAGGCAAGAGGCAAAAGCAAGAGGGAGAAGGGGGAAGAAGCCCTACCATGAAAGTAAAAACAAACAGGAACAGGTAACCCAGGCAGCCCTTGTTAGTGTAAAAAACCGAACATACCATTGCCTTCATTTGAACTGGATAAATGTGCACAGTGTTTCTGGTTTAATTTAATGATAACTTATTAATACCTATTGGATGTTACCGAGGTTACGAAGATAACTAAGAATAGCCACTGCCCTCAATCATTCAAGCTTGTAGACAAAAAAGACATATGCAAAGAACAATATTAGTGAACAAATGATGCCATTAATTGTTGTTCATTCAAATAAGTTTCAATATTTTTGCAAGATTCAGGATGTCAACTTTAGAACCCGTAAGTGTCCAAGCCTGGCTGTGCATTGGAATAAGACCACAAACCTTTTTTTTTGGAAATACAGATGCCCAGGGATCCCTGGGTGGCACAGCGGTTTAGTGCCTGTCTTTGGCTCAGGGCATGATCCTGGAGACCCAGGATCGAATCCCACATCAGGCTCCTGGTGCATGGAGCCTGCTCCTCCCTCTGCCTGTGTCTCTGCCTCTCTCTCTCTCTCTCTCTCTGTGTGTGACTATCATAAATAAATAAAAATTTAAAAAAAATTAAAAAAAAAAAAAGAAATACAGATGCCTGGATTCCAATCCAAACTTCAGGAACTATATATTTTTTTTAAAGATTTTATTTTATTGCGAGAGAGAGGAGGGAGGGGCAGAGAGAGAGGGAGAGAGAATCTCAAATAGACTCCCCACTGAGTGCAGAGCCTGACCCATGTCCCTGAGATCACAACCTGAGCCTGAGCTAAAATTGAGAGTTGGACGCTCAACTCAGGCACCCCAGGCTATATTTTTAATCAGCCTCCTAGATCATTTTTATTCAGTCATCCTGACACCAGAAAAGGTTCAAATTTTGAAATCCATGCAGCAATTTACAAATTATCAATTTTTCCCAGTTCTAAAGAAAGAAAAAAAAATCACCTTCATTAATCCCCCAGGCAGAAAAATGGAAAAACTTCCTCAGTTAAATCCAGAACCCAGAATACCTTTCTCCCAATTCACTTATCCCAACCCTCTGTTCTTTATGGCTTATTTTCTTCAATACAGTCAGGGACAGGAAGGAAGCAGAGGAAGTGTCAAATTCTCAACTTGCTCAAATATTCCTGTGCAGTGAGGAAAGCTCAGCAGGCTGCATCGTGGAAGTGCATTTAGATGGCATTTAAGGACAGCTGGAAATGTTTGGGAAGTAAAAGCAGCTAGTGTGACTTTTAAAGCCTGCCAAAATGATTTTACTATAAATGAGGAGACAAATGAAGAGTTCACCATAACGACCACACCTCTACATGGTATTAATGATGGGACTAGAACCCTGATCCCAGAACCCCCATAAGCTCCTTCCACAAGGCCTTTCCCATCCCCCCTCCTGGCTGCCAGCTGGCCATAATGGAAGTCAGGCACACATGGTTTTGTTCTCCTGCCACGACACGTATTTATAAAGGAAATGGATGACTATGCAAATAGTGCATTGGAAATATGTACTTAAGATATCTTGTCTCAAGGCTGTCCACTTACTTATTCAGCAACCAGAAAGCTAAAGGTTAAAATTCACTGCTTCCACTTCCCCTTAAAAATGTGTTTGTGGCTAAGGAACACACACTGAAAACAGTGAGTCAACATCTCTAGCCTCTGAACTCATTTAACGTTGGAAGAGATGAGCCCTGGTCTGGGCTGCTGGTGGCCACAGGCAGGATTGTTCACCACCCTACAGTAGGATCAATATGGAAGGTATAATGTTGGCCCAGGAAAAACAGGTAAGGGAAGACAGGGACATATCCTAGGCCTCTGTAGTCAAGTGGATAATAGTCAAGATGGGGAGGAGCCTCAGTGTGACTGGGCAAGGTGAGTGCAGGGGCATCAAATGGCTTTGCTTTTATGGGAGGTGTGTCCCTGGATCCCCACGTCAATGTCCCAGATTCAGTGTCTCAACAGATGAATTGACTAAACCTGTGTCGAGTGCCTACACCTAGATTCCTGGAGCCAATGAGAGGCCTAGCCCCTTCTAGCTTCCTCTTTTTCTCTTTGGAAAATAAGAATCTGCTTCCTATATATCCTCACATAGTAGATACAGGAAAATCAGACACACAAATTATAATTGCCCACTTTAGACACCATCTTTCTCCCAGCTACTAAGGCTCAAAATCATAGAATCATCTTGGAATATGAAGGAAGGGTTGGGACGCCTGGGTGGCTCAGTAGTTGAACATCTGCCTTTGGCCCAGGGCATGATCCCGGAGTTCGGGGATTAAGTCCCACATTGAGCTCCTTGCATGGAGCCTGCTTCTCCTCCCTCTGCCTATGTCTCTGCCTCTGTGTGTGTGTGTCTCTCTCATGAATAAATGAATAAAATCTTAAGAGAGAGAGAGAAGGAAGGGTCATTCTATAGTTCAATTCTGTGCCCCTTTGTCCACAGTGTTCCTTCCCTACCCTATCTGATGCAGGCAGTCTGGGTCTGAGGACCCAGAAGGAGTCCCAAAGGGCTAGGAAAAAGGGTCCTTGGCTTCATGCAGGATAGAAATCAAACATGAGCCAGCAGAAAGTGAAAGCAGAGTTACTGGAGTTAGAGAGAGAGATGGATAGAGCATCCAGGAGACTCTGAAAAGAAAAAGAGCATGAGTTTCATTTTTGCTTGGGGCCTGGGGTTTTTATTGGCAATTGTGGTCTGTTGTTCTCTTAGGCATCCAGGAACTGGTTAAAACAAGGACAGGGTCCAGATGTCCTCCATAAGTCACTTATTTCCTGAAGCCAGAGGTCTTGGCATCAAAGTGTTTGGAGTTCATGGTCTTAGAGAATGTGTGGCAACCTTGCCTGGTCACTGCTTAGACATTATTATGCTGGAAGACTCCAAAGTTACCATTACCTCTTTGTCCATTACAAGGAGGACATACACTATTTGCATTACAAGGCTGTGTAGAGTGGGGTGGGGGTGCAGGCCCTAGTAAGAATAGAAGCTGGAAAAGAGGCAAAGGGGAAAAAAATACAACTTTTTTTTTCATGGGATCCCTTTAGTTTTCCTGTCTCACCTCTAACATTCATAGGCCCTTATGCAAAGCCTATTTCAATCACCTCCAAACAATTTTTTTTAATTTTATTTATTTATTCATGACAGAGAGAGAGGGAGAGAGGCAGAGACATAGGCAGAGGGAGAAGCAGGCTCCATGCAGGGAGCCCAATGTGGGACTCGATTCCAGGACCCCAGGATCACACCCTGGGCCGAAGGCAGGCACCAAACTGCTGAGCCACCCAGGCATCCCAATCACCTCCAAATAATTATCTCAACACGTCCACCCTTTCTTCCATGGCCAGAAAAACGTGTCCATGCACAGAGTTCCAATAATGCACCTTCTCCCTCCATAACAATTGCCAATCAAATTAGATGTGCATTCTTTTCCTCTTTTTCATGTAAAGCCTTTCATTTTTTTTTTTTTTTAAGATTTATTTATTCATGATAGACATAGAGAGAGAGAGAGAAAGAGAGGCAGAGACACGGGCAGAGGGAGAAGCAGGCCAGGAGCCTGACGTGGGACTCGATCCCAGGACTCCAGGATCAGGCCCTGGGCCAAAGGCAGGCGCTAAACCACTGAGCCACCCAGGGATCCCCCATGTAAAGCCTTTCATATTGTGGTCTTCCCACCTACATTTCCAGCCTCTACTTTCCCACCCACCCCCCACCCCCAACACACACACACACACACACACACAGTTATAGCTTCCTGATTCTGAATCTTTACTCATGCCACGCCTTCCACCCAGAAGCCTTTCCCCATAATTTCTGATTAAAACCCTGCCCATCCATGATACTGTGATTTACAAGAAATCTGAATAACCAAAATTTATATGTCTTAGGTGAATTTGATCTTCCTCCACAGTTTCTGGCTCACAGTTCCCAAAACCCTTGGAATTTCCTGTAACAAGGGTGAATTAGAGTCTTTTGTTATGTTAATGAGATAGCTTTTGGAAAGCCCTTAGATAATCTAGGAAGAGGGGCTGGTTGCCAGGAGAAATGACCAGGTGATTTGAGGGTTTGAAGTTTCAGTCCTACTTCCCACATATGAAAGAGAGGCTGGAGGTTGAATCAACCAATGGCCAATGACTTAATCATGACTGTGTAATGGCTCCTTCATTAAAAAACCCAAAAGGACTGGGTTCAGAGAGCTTCTGGGATGGTGAACACTTGGGGTGTGGAGAGAATGGCACACCTGGAAGCTCCACACCATTTCCCTGTACCTGGCCCTATGTATCTCTTCATCTGGCTGTTGATCCATACCCCTTATTATATCCTTCAATAAACTGGTAAATGGTAACTGTCTCCCTGAGTTCTGTGAGATCCTCTAGCCTATTAATCAAATCTAAGGAGACAGTCATTGGAACCTCCAATCTATAATTGGTCAGAAGCCCAGGTAACAGCCTAGGGCTTACAAATGGTATCTGAAGTAGGGGGTAGAGGGCACTCTTGTATGACTGAGCCCTTAACCAGTAGAATCTGATGCCATCTCAGGATAGATGGTGTCAGAATTGAATTGATTGCTCAGACTCTCTACTGACGTCTGTAAATTGTTTGGTATTGCACATGAGGGAACTCCCCTGTCCCTCCCCTGCCCATGTTGGAATTGGGGCTGGGAACCTAAAAAGACCATCCCATAAAGAATCACCATAAATATCTGTTCCTTATCGAGCATTTCACAATGCCTCCCCTCAATTGCATCTCCTTCCCCTAAGTTCAAAGTCATTCACTTGTTACACTTGCCTTTCCTAGAGTACATTTTGCATTGCTTTCATGTTTGTGTCCTATTACCCATCCCCATCCCTAAATCCCAAGCCCTTTGAAATCAGGAATCAAATTCTACTCATCTTTGGGCTCTGCTCCTCCTCTCCAAGTCCTGTTTTCCTAGCATGCACCACAATGCCTCCTATCAATTAGTTGCTCAATAAATGTTTGTTAAGTGTAATTAAATTTTGTGGGTTAGAGAAAAAGAGCCATGGTTGTCTGAATTTTATGGTAACTAGAGCCAAAGTGCGGTAAGAGCCCTCGACTGACATTTGCCTTCCCTCCTGCATGTAATGTGTAATGTGAGTAGCTTTGGTGTCCTCCGAAACTTTCCTCATAATTGTCATTATTTATTTTATGTCCAGCCTTTCACTAGAATATAAGCACCACGAGGGCAGGAATCCTGCTTTACCTGATTCGCCTCTGTATTCCTGGTACATACCTCAGTGCTCAGCATACAGAAGGTGCTCAAAAAAGAGAACTGAATCAAACTGAACTGAATCTTATATAGTCTGATCTAACCACATGGAATCTAGAAGGAGAAGGGGGGTAGGTAACAGGGTGCAAGCCTTGCATTACATCTTAGTCAGCTGACTCCTGCCAGGAGCGGGGCCCAAAATAAAGAAAGGAGTCACTTAGGTCTTCCTAAGATTCCTTAATAGGAAATGACCCAGGCAGCTGAAGCACAAGTCTTGGGGCCACAACTAGCAGGGGGAAGCATGTAGGATAACATTTCATTAAAGGAACCAGATGGAGACAAGTAATGTTTTGCTGAAGGAAGGTCCACCTTAAGGCCTTTCTATCTTTTCACTTATGCTTAAAAGAGTTTTAAATGAAGGCCTGCAGTCTAGTCATGCAATTCCATAACAATTAATTAAGAGAAGAGCTAATCTTTGCAGGAAGCTGAATAAATCATTACTCATTTAGTAAAATTTAAAGGTCACTAAGAAAGCTCCCCACACCCTCGCCAAAAAAAAAAAAAAAAAAAAAAACCAGAAATATATCTTCCGATACTAATTATTCCTGTTTCCCACACATTAATTAGGTGACTTCTCTGAACTGCAGAACAAGATGTCAACCAGTCCTGCTTCACCCTATTACAGATGAACAAATCAACCATCTGTGGCTGCCTTAAATTTCAACATCCTACCATGAGAGACCCATTCCTTTTGGTTTGGGAGGAATCTTATCCTAAGGAGACCTTTAAAAAATGCCAATGGCCCTGGAAAGGGTTGTGTTATCATTATTTTTGTTGGTCTCTGCAAAGTTTTCTGAATCTAGTTGAGAGGGAAGAGTGTAGAAACAGGAAAGAGAGAAGGTGGATTCCTGGAAATAAGAGAGATATTTGAGAGGACCAGGGGTGGAGGAAAAGAGAACATGAATTGCTAATGACTGCCTTTGTTTCTGCAATTTCACTTATAGCTGGGACAACTAGGAAACTTCTCAGAATCAGTCTGACTAGCTCAGTCAGTTGAGTGTCTTCCTTCAGCTCAGGTCCTGGTCCTGGGATCAAGTTCAGTATCAGGCTCCCTGCTCTGTGGAGAATTGCTTCTCCCTCTCTCTCTGCCTGCCACTCCCCCTACTTGTGTTCTCTCTGTCAAATAAATAAATAAAATTAATACCCTCTAGAAAGTAAAGTTTATAGACAAATAGATTAGTGGCAAATAGATATACATACAGGAACATTGATTTAAAATAAAGGTGGGCGCCTGGCTGGCTCAGTTGGTAGAACATGTGACTCTTAATCTCAGGGTAGTGAGTTCGAGGCCCATGGTTGGCGTGAAGTTTACTTAAAAAAAAAAAGACGAACTTTGAAAAAAATAATAAAGTGGCACTGTGAGCAATGAGGAAAGAACAATATTGTCACCAAAGGATGACAATGGAATGCCCTTATGAAAACAATAAAATTTGACTCCTACTTCATTCTATGTAAAACTCAAATCCAGATAGACTGTAAGCCCAAATGTGAAAGACAAACAAACAGCAACCGAAAAACTGTTAAAAGAGTATAGAGGAGATTCTTGCTATCCAAATCAGGAAAATTTTTCTTAAACAGAACACACACAAAAAAACCAAAATTATAAAAGGGAAGATGGGAATTATACAGTTGACTGTCTTTGAATTAAGAACTTAGAGGCATGAAAAGACACTATACAGAAGTATAAAAACAAACCAAAGTGTGAGAAAACATATATTTGGAACACATTTCAACAAAGGACCCTAACCACAATACAAGAGTAACTCCTACAAGTCAGATTTTTTTTTTTTTAATGATAGTCACAGAGAGAGAGAGAGAGAGAGAGGCAGAGACACAGGCAGAGGGAGAAGCAGGCTCCATGCACCGGGAGCCCGACGTGGGATTCGATCCTGGGTCTCCAGGACCGCACCCTGGGCCAAAGGCAGGCGCTAAACCGCTGCGCCACCCAGGGATCCCCAAATCAGATTTTTTAAAAGCAGGTAGCCAGAAGAAAACTGGGCAAGAGATTTGAATAAGCACATCTGAAGAGAGAATATCCAGGCGGCTCCAATAAACACATGAAGTGGTATTCCTCATCAACTTCATTGTTATTGAAGAAATACAAAATAAAACCACAATAAAATACCAATGCACCCACCAAAATAGCTAAATTTTTTAATATCAAGCATTAAAGAGAACGTGGAACAAATAGGAACTTTCCTGTATTGCGGAAGGGAGTGTCAGTTAGAATAACCATCTGTGAAGAGTTTGGCACTATCTACTTAAAACAAATATACACGTTCCTTCTAAGCCAGCAAGTCCACTCCTAGGTGTATACCCAACAGAAATGTGCACACACACATCAAGAAAGCACACACATTTAACAATAATAGCAACATTATTCTTTTTTTTTTTCATTATTCTTGAGTCCAAATGATAATGACCCAATTTGTCCAACAGCAATAAAATTAAGTATATATTTATACAATGAAATAAAATACAAAAATGAAAAAAGTGAACTATTTCTATGTAAACAATATGGTTGAATCTCAAAAACAATACTGATTTTTTTTTTTTAAGATTTTATTTATTTATTTGAGAGAGAAAGACAGAGAGCATGAGCAAGGAAGAAGACGAGAAGCAGGCAGAGGGAGAGGGAAAAGCAAGCTCCCTGCTGAACAGGGAGCCCATGAAGAGCTCAATCTCAGGATGCTGGGATCATGACCTGAGCTGAATGCATACAATTAACTGACTGAGCCACTTAGGCGCCCCCACAATATTGATTTTTAAAACACAGAGACAAAGAATACATACCATGGATCCATTTATATAAAATTTAAAAACAGGCAAATCTAATATTAAAAGTCTGGATAGCAGTTATCTTTGGGAGTAGGCAAGGTTGATGATTAAGGGGGACACCAGAGGAAGGCCTCTGTGGGCTGGCACTGTTCTGTTTTTTGAGCTGGCTGGTGATTACATGAATGTTTATGATATCCACTTAGCTAAGCTGTCCACTTAGATTGTGTACACTTTTCTATATGTTTGTCATACTTAACAATAAAAACATTTTTAAGTGAATACCCTTTAACATGGCAATTTTACTTCCAAAAATTTAACAAAAAAATGTAACCTAAAGTTGATGTAAGGTGTAAAAAGATATTCATTGCATTGTTATTAATATGATGAAAAATTGGAAACAATCTAAAGATTCAACAATAGGGTATTGGATAGATAAATGAGACTATATCTCCCTGGTGGATAGACATATCTATTAAAATAACTGCACCAGATCTGTGTGTGTTCATGTTGGAAAGACATCATGTTATATTAAGGAAAGAAAATGGTGTATAGAATAGTATAAGTAATCTAAGTCTAATTGTGGAAATACATGCATAGAACATTACGGTTGAACAATCCAAATGTTTTTTATTTTTAAAGTTTTATTTATTTATTCATAAGAGACACAGAGAGAGGCAGAGATATAGGCAGAGGGAGAAGCAGACTCCCCGCAGGTAACCAGATTCAGGACTCCATCCCAGGATTCCAGGATCATGACCTGAGCCAAAGGCAGACGCTCAACCACTGAGCCACCAGGTGCCCCAACGATCCAAATGTTAATAGTTATCATCTATATATAGAATTTTGGCCACTGCTTTCCTAATTTTTCTGTAAACAAGATTACTATGGTTATAAATAACAATGGCTACTATGTATTGAACAGTAGCTTAGTGACAAATATTGAGAAAGATATAAGACATATTTTTCTTATTTAATCTTCACAAAAATAAGTACAATTATCTCCCTTTGGCAACTAAGGAGACTGAAGAAGAAGTTAATACGCAAGATCAAATAGCCTAAAGTGGTCAAAGTCTTTAACCAGGGTTTGTCTGGGTCCCAGCAAACACTCCACTCCACCTCATCACACAGTAAGGTTGTATTAAGAGTAAGGTTCATAGTCAGAGTTTGAACCCAAATCTCTTCATTCTATTTCAAAGCAAGAATTTCTATCAGTTCATGAAGTAGCACACACAAACCAGATACAAAAATAAAACCTTAGACACTAGATGTGATGTAAATAGGGAGTAATAAAAACTGCTACCATTTATTAAATGATGGCCACGTGCTAAGTACTTGCAAGTAGCATCTCATTTTAACCTCATTGTCCTGCAGTAGATTGGTTGTATTAATGGCCCCAGTTCTCTCTTCACATTCTTTGCAAAGTAGCTTTGTAGTGTCCTCCCATTCTGCCTTAGGTCTCCATCTTGTGATTTACCTTGCCTTGTGGCTAATACCAACAAAGTATTAGCCACCATAAAGCAAACAGAGGCTTGAAAAGTGCTTCTGTGTTTCTGCCTACTGTTCTTGCCTCTGTCATCACCATGAGATCATGCTAAAGCTAGCCGTGGGGCAGATGAAGAACACGTGGGGCACAGCTAGTCACCCCAGTCAACCCAGATGAGGCCATACAAGATTAGCCATTAGCCAGTCAACACCCAGACAAGTGATTGAGCCCAGTCAAAAATCAATGGAACTGCCTCAGGAACATCTCTGTGACCTCCAGACACATGAGCAATAAATACTCTAGGCCACTGAGATTTTGTGCTTATTTGTTATACCGCATTATTCTAGCAAAAGACATCAGTTTTATCTAAATGATAAAACTCTTGGGAGGTAAATAGTATTATTATTGTGTCGATTTTACATGGGAAGAAACTGAGGCTCAGAAAAATCAGCTAGTAAGTGGTGAAGCCAGGATTTGAATCCAGGTCTGTCTTAACCCAGAGGAATACATTCCCTCTACAAACACACCCCCAAGTATAATTTTAAATGAAGCTCCAGCAACCTGTGTGGCCTGTGTACACAAGTGCACACAAGTCTTTCTCCGCAGCTGCTCACTCACTAAAAATTTAAAATTTGGAAGCAGTATTTCTGACTAACTTTAATATCTGAGCCCTATTTAGCACTTTTTAAAAAGCTGACTGATCATAGTCAATTCTATGCACACCAACAATTCTGTGCATGGGGACTCTCATGTTTGTTTGTTTGTTTTTTCTCTTTCTCTCCTATACTCTCTCTTCCGTAGGCCACAGGTATTTAATTTCTCACAGATGCCTTCCGTGCTGACATGTATCCCAATATTAATTTGTGTGCTTCAAAGATTTATCCTAAAAATGCTGATGACACCAATAGAAGATGTAAAATCTGACCTTCACTTACACAATGATTGGCATTGACTATAATTCCTTATGAGATTTCACATAATCAACATGCTGATGTGTGCAGCTAGAGTACATAATCAGTTGTTCCGTATCAAAAATCAACTTGCAGTTGGGGAAAGGAAACAAATTTTTATATTATATGGTCAGGAGAAACAGATATCAGATATGCAGCCAACTTCTGGGGTGCCTGGGTGGCTCAGTCAGTTGAGTATCCAAGGCGATTTTGGCTCAGGTCATGATCTCAGGGTCATGGGATCAAGACCCAAGTCTGGCTCTGTGCTCAGTGCAAAGCATCTTTTCCTCTCCCTCTGCTTCTCCACCTATTCTCTCTCTCAAACAAATGAATTAATTAATTAAGTAAGTAAGTAAATAAATAAATAAATAAATAATTTTTTTAAAAAAAGATATACAGCCAATTTTCAATAGTCCATGTTAAGGATATAAGTGGATAAATGATATATCCACCCAAAGTTTTGCTTTCTCACCAGAAATCCCAAATTTATAGTGATGAAACCACAGAGGGCTCGCAGATAGTTTGAGGCCAGGTGCCATGAGGTGCCATGCTATGCTTTCTCCCCTCCCGAGGAAAGCATAGCATGTGGACACATAACAGGTGGGGTATCTGGAGACGTGACCTCCAGTCCCAACGCTACCTGAGACTGATGGGTTTGGCAGACACCTTTGCTTCCCAGATCACTCTCCACTCTCTCCTAACCTACCTGGTGCCAGGAGGTTGTATGGACTACCTTGCCCCTGGCTTCCAGCTGGGATTTCTGGAGAGGGAGCTCTGGCAACAAATCAGTGGGATGGAGGAGAGGGAAACAGAACCATTTGTTCCCCTGGCTTTCCACCTGTGGTGTCACAGTGGGGTGGCTGTACCCCTCCACAAAGGTCTCAGCTCTTTTCAAGTGGCCTCTCCACACATCCCTCCCTATCTCAGGGTTCTGCTAATCACTTCATGCATTCAGAACTAGAAGGAGTAATAGCCTCACTGCTTACAGTTCTAGAATCTGCCTTACCTCTTAACATGTTTCCCTACACCAGTGCAAACCTTTGTGGGTAATCTCTGCATTAAACCTACCTTGAATCTTCCTGCTTTGAGTGAGCTGGGACTGATCCACTCTGTGACCCTAGGGACATCCTCTCACTGGTGTCATCTTTCCAATCTACAGAATGAAGAAAATCTCCCCTATTACAGAGGGTGGGCAGATTTTCTTTTTTAAGATCTTAACACCAACACCCTTGAAAGGGTTAAGTGCTATAGAACAAAGATATTATTACATCAAGTCAGTTTTTTTTTTTTTCAACAACAGTGAGGGATGTGATTTATTGATAAATTGGTTACTAATGAAGATGAGTTTTTACACTATTTCCTTTATAATTAGCTAGTTCACAGAATGAAGAAAACAAAAAACAAAAGCGACACCCCAATCTTTAATGTCTGAACAGAACATTTCCCTTCCACTTACCTGAAAATATAAAAATATAAATGACCATGTATGGAGCTGTACCATTAAATTTACTTAGTGTTTCTGGTTTTTTACTGAGAATTTTACTTATTTACTTTGAAAAAAATTAGAAAATTGTCATTTTGAAATCAGAACCATTAACATATTGGAGGCAACAAACTAAAAAAAAAAAACCAAATGGCTAAAAATAACTCTGTTGTAAAAGTACAATTTACAATATCACATATTTCAGAAAAGTAAACAAAACCACTAAATGTCTTTCCTTCTAGATGACTATTTTCTCTCCAGAAAGAAAAAGCAATGAATGAAATTAAAATCAAACATATCTTAAAGCCTTACTGGGTTGACAGAAAACAATCGTATGTCAGAAACAGGAGGGGAGATGAAAGTGTGTAAAGAATCTGACTAAACATAGGGTCTGACGCAGAGAAAATGAGGGAGGAGAAGAACAGAAATCGGACTGCCCTTCAATGACAAGCCATGGTAGGATCGGTTCTGATTGTGACTGATGTCCTACCCACCTTCTTGGTTTTTGCTCCTTTTATCATCTCCCACTTAGAGCCCACTCAGGAAAGTCTATGTTTTGTTGAAAATTAAGGTATGTTAAACTTGCTGACATAAAAGATGAATATATTTGATGCAAAAGAATCTGGATAAAAAGTAAAAACTTCGCTGGGATCAATACTTATTGACATGGGCTGGCTCAGTGGTTGACCATCTGCCTTTGGTTCAGGTCATGATCCTGGGGTCCTGGGATGGAGTCCTGCATCAGGCTCTGCACAGAGAGTCTGCTTCTCCCTCTGCCTATGTCTCTGCCTCTGTGTGTGTGTGTCTCTCATGAGTAAATAAACAAAATCTTTAAAAAAAATAAAACTTATTGACACTATAGCCCATAGATTCCCCCTGGCTCTCTCACCTAACCTAAGGGCCTGGTCTGCGTCCCTATGATTGTGGCCAATTTGGCCTTTCACATTATGTTAACAGACACTGTAAATTTTTACTAACATTTGTTTATTCATTCAGCCTCATTTTTTAGATAACCACTGTGTGATAGGAATTCTCCTAGGCAGTGGTGAACAAGAAAAACAAGGTTCCTTTTCTCTTAGAGTTTATATTCTAGTGCCATAGTCCAATGGGATATGTATAATCTTTAAAAAAAAAAAAAAAGTCTTAAAGAGGTAAAAGCACAAATACTGATTTACAGTATCCTCTACATATATATGCAAACATAAAAGACTAATGATTATTCAAAAACGGAATTTCAGATCACTAAATCAGACCCCAAACGCCTCATACTTCCCCACCCCACTCTACTCCCCACACAGAGAAATTACAAATGAGTAAACAGACTGGGCGATCTTTGATAAATATCACAACCTCTCTGAACCTTAATAAATGGCAGAACCAGCACTAGATTCCAGGCCTCCTGAATCCCACCATGCTTCATCCCTGAGAGCTGATTTCTCTTGGTGTTTCCCTGCTCTGGTCACCCTGTGGCAGGTGGGAGATCATCTTCTCATCTTAGGAAGGCATCTCTTGTCCTGGTCAGAGCCTTTCCACCTGTTGTTTGCCCAAGCAGGCTATCTCCCTCTCTTCCTCAAGGTTCTCCAGGGAAGCTTCTCAGGACTTCCAGACCAAGCCGATCAGGGCCTGCCCCACCCGCACCAATACCCATCAGGCACATCTGCAGTAACTCACCCTCCCCCATCAGCATTGCTTCTCTTTCACAATTCCTAGCGTCTGACCGTCCTGCCCCACTAGACGTCTCTAAGGTCCGTGCGCCCGTCTCCCCCCTGTGCCCAGCAGATGGCAGGCCTGCTGAAAGGATCTATGAAGAAATGAAACTCTTATTTAATTTATAAAGGAAAACAGTGAGAAGATTGGAATGTGTTCACAGAATTTTACATGAAAGAAAACTCCAGAATGAGGCACTTCTACACCTCACTGTTTTCAGCAAAAAAATAAATTTGATTATGTTTCTGAATAAAAGAAAAAAGAAGGCTACTCCCTCCCTGGGCTCTTGTCCTGTGAGGAGCCAGGTCCTCCTTCCTGCTCTTTTCCTCCCCCTCCCTCAGAGCAGCAGGCCTGACACCACTTCCTCCTCTCAGGCCAACAGTGATTAACACACAACAGTCCCCTTCCTCCCCTTCATCCACAGCAGCACAGAAAATGTGTCTCCCAGCCTAGGAATTTCCTCATCAAATCTAAATGGGAGGAGACCAGAGGATTCAGAGGGAGGGAGCCTTTCCCCTCCAAGGCCATGGACCACACAGTCCTCAGGGTGGAGGAAAGATTACGGAGAAGCACAGATGGCATGCTGGCAGTTGGATGAATTAATGTGATTGCATCCCAGTAACGTTTCAAGTGAGATATTCATGTAATTCATGCAAATTCAGAAATAATTGAGGCTCGTGTTTCTAGGATAAAGTCGTGGCATTTTGCTTTCACCTGAACTACCCCCAAAAAGGGTCATTTTTATTATTCTGTATTCAATTATTCATAACCACACGCTCATGGATTTTAGAACCATAAAAGGTCAGCCCTCTTTGATTCTGCAATTGTTTGCCTCTGAAGTCGGAAGCGGTGCATGAATATGCACGCGCACACAATCCTGACACTTCCCTCACTGTTCATTAACAGCGTGTTCACTGTATATTTCAAAGTCAAACAAATAATACCTGTCATGAACATGAATTTTTAATATCTCCTATATTTCATTTTAAATGAAATGTCAAAATGATGGAAAATATTTCCACGCAAGTTTGGAAAGGGCAGCGTCGCCCCAGCGCTGCCTTGTGAAATCCAGCACTGGTTCGAAAGCATCATTGAAGCAGGTCCACTACCACTGGAATCAGATTGTTTTCTTGGTATTTTACTGCCTTTGTCATTCCCGGGAAATGTCAACGTGAAATCTGTTTGCCGAGTCAATATGCTTTGGGGGCTGATGGGACCCACTATCCTCTTTTCATCTGAAAACGGACGCCGTTGGTTCACAGCCTGTTCAATTCCCTGCTTTTTGGCTCAAACTGCATTTTATTTGTGCGTGGCGTTCCGCTTGGCATATGTGCCATTTGTCCCTCCTCGTTCTTTGAACACTATTGCTTATGCTTGATGGCAGGGAAATTAAACAGCTCTGACCTCCCTTTCTCTCCAACCCTCCATCAGAATTTCTTAATTTCAAGCTCCCATCTCCTTTTCCAGAAATAGCCTATTTTTTTCCCTAGAAATCGTTCCCTGGAGATTAGCACAAGTCAAGGGCAGAATGCAGCTGAGATGGGGTAAGAGAATGAGGCTCGTGGTGGCAAGAAATGACCAGTTAAGTCTATAGTAAAGTGTCTCAACCTCAGCACTACTGATATTTGGGGCCAAATAATTCCTAGCTGTGAGGCAATCCTGTGTATTAGAGGATGTTTAGCAGCATTGCTGGCCTCTACCCACTAAATGCCAGTAGCACACGCCCTCTTTCAGTTGTGACAGCCAAAAATGTCTCTGGACATGCCAAAAGCACCTGGGGGTGGGCTTGGAGGTGGGGATGCGAACTCCCCACCCCCACTGTAAACCACTGATCTACAAATACAACCACAAATGATTGTTTTCTCCTCTCAGCATTAAAGACAGCAGGTGGCCCAGGAGCTACAGCAAACTGTACCAGTACTAAAATGTGCAGCCTCTCTGATACCCTGGAAAGCAGAGGTTTTCTGTTCTCCACCACTTGGAGATTTGGCCAGGTAGATGTGGGCTGAGACTATGGTTGTGATCCCCGCTCCCCCCCCCCCCCCCGCCCCGCCCTTTTGGCCAAAAGCAATTTTCTGATCTCCTACCTAGTAACATGTATCCTATTATATAAGAGGCTATTATTTTAACCTATTTGTGTGGCCTTACCCTCCCACTGCTCCAATCTCTAAAGAAGGCTGAGGCCTGTCCATTGTCAGGCTCTTCTACCTGAGTCCTAGGGAAGGGTAGGGTGGGGTAGGGCAAGAACAAAGAAATTGGGGATAATGACTTGTATCCTTTTAGTGGTCTTCAAGACATACAAGCAAGGGACCTAAGCTAGCCTCTTAGTTGTGTGAAGGAAGAAAGCTGGGCTGTTTCTTCCTCAGAACCTCCAGAAGGAATCAGCCCTGCAACAATTGGATTTCTGACTTCTGCCTTTCTCAACTGTGATGCCCTCCAACTGTGAGAGAACACATTTCCACTGTTTTAAGCTATTTAGTCTATGGAAATGAGAATGGAAGTCCTAAGAAACTAATACAGCCCTTTTGTGTCTGGGGGACATGAACTTTAATGTTCAATTTGGGAGCATTGGAGCATGTTGGGCCAGACTATCCCTAGCCTCACAGTGTGTGCTGGAGGTAGCCACTAACAAACCCTACACCTTCTATAATCAGGTTCAGGCATGAATGAAGAGGCTTGCTCTGTCAACCAAGTGAGAATCACAATTGAACAACCCAATTAAACGGCTGTCTAAGGATGCTACCGGTTTTAGTGCAAACCTGGGCTTGGAGGAAGTGTTTCCCTTTCCACTCTCTAACTTCAGGATTACCAGCATGTGAGAGTCCTCCCCTAAGTGCACCAGACCAAGGGGTCCATAGGGAGACACCACAGGCCCTGTAGGAGAGTTCGACTGTGAGCAGAATCCCAACTGTATTCTGCTGCACACTCCCCCATGACCAGGCACCTTTAGGAATGCTGGGACAGATATGTAAGAGCATGTGTGCATATTCTTCCCCACATAGCTCCACCACTATGAGTAGCTATGAGATTTTTCTGTGCCCTAATAACATGGCTTCACACAGAAAGGGTGAAATAAGATTTATTCTGCATGAGAAGTCAGTAAGAATGGTAGAAAGAGGTAAACGTTTACTTAGTGACTAGTCTTTGCAGGGAACTTCATATATGAGCCAGCATAGTACCTATAAAATAATAGGAGGTCTGAAGTGATCGAACCATATAAAGGAGAAATATCGACAGGCCAGGGCTGGAAGGGAGGACTGGGAGGCACAGCAGCAGAAGCCACAGAAATTGTACACAGAGGAAAGAGAAGCAGAGTACAGACAGCAGGATAATGAAGTAAATGGTAAAAGAAAATGGTGATGAAAAAAAAGGCAAGAGACCCAAAGAATCCTATGTCAACAAAGCTGCAAAAGAATTGGTCCAAGTTCACTTGGATGCCTGGGTGGCTCAGCGGTTGAGTATCTGCCTTCAGCTCAGGGCATGACCCTGAGTCTCACATTGGGCTCCCTGCAGGGAGCCTGCTTCTCCCTCTGCCTCTGTCTCTGCCTCTCTCTGTGTCTCTCATGAATACATGTATAAAATCTTAAAAAAAAAATGAAAATTTGTATGATTAAGTGTTCATCAACAAGGAAAATTGTAATCTTCCACTCTTCTAAAAACAAAAGTCTCCTTCTTGATTTCATTATTTAAACAACAGATCTACTGGGAGGCAGTCAGCTGCCACCCATCAGCATAGCCCATGGGGACAGGTGGCATTTAGTGGGACAGCAAGACACAGGCAATGACTGGCTACATGGTCTCAGAGAACAGAAGACAGAACTGTGTCCACATTCCTGATCTTTTCCTGATCTTATCCTAAAGATTTCTCTTATAAATACCCCTACCCGATACTGTGTTTTGGCGATATTTTTGATCATCAAACAAACTACACCTGCTGGTTCATGGATGACTTTGTTTCCCCCGCTTTTCTATTAATTATTCATATGCCGTAGAAGCATACATAGCTTCTGATCAGTTTGCATATTCACCATTCCCACACTCAAGCAATAGAATCCTAAGCAAAAGCAAAGAAGCATGTGTTCTTGCCAGCCCATACAGCCCTTTCAGAGAGCAATGCATAATTTGTCTGACTTTCAGAGATTTAAAAAAAAAAAATGTTCATAGAGTCCCAGCACAATAGCATCGATCTCAAGGTCAAAAGATCCTAGGCTGGAAACCACTGATTAACTATGATTTTGTCTAGAAGCTGTTTGACCCCTGGTAAACCTATAGAGGGATTCCCTCCAATCCCTAGTTTCTACGGCTTTTTCCTTCTCTGTCATCTCTCTGCCAACCCTCCTACAGATATCAAATATCTCCCCATCATGTCAGAATTCTGTCCATTCATTCTTTTCCCTGTTTGATAACACTATTACATAGGTCACACAATACTATAGAATAAAACAAGAGATACTGAAATTCTTCAAACTGGTAGGATTATTTTCTATATCATAAACCTATTTTTTCATGGTAATAATTATAGACAGTGCCTCAGTATTCAGGTACGGGGAATGTCACATTTGTTTTTCTCAAGGTTAGTCCAAGTCCAGCATTACCTTTCAGAGCTCCTCATTCTCCTTTGGTTGGTTCAAGGCCCCCAGGAACTTACATAGCTCAGAAAGCAAGCCCCTTCCATTTTCCTCTGGGCCAAGAAGGACCCCCGCATCTGTTCTGGCTGCCTTCTCTGCCCTTGCCCTTGTCTGCCTCTTGGTGGTGCTGTCGAGCCTTCTTCAGACACCGGGGTCCTTGCAGCTTTGCTCAAGCAGAGGCCAGCTCTATTTCCTCCACAAGAAGCAATCTGGGCTTTAAACGCCACCACAATCAGTTATCAACCCATTGGGAGCCCACGCAGTCATCCTCTAAGATCCTACTACCTCCGAAGTGATTGCCAGCATGAACTCAGCATCCACCCATCCATCCATCTTTATAGGCCTTACTCCTCTTCTCCCAGGGGAGCCTCTTCATCCCCCCAGAAACCAAAGTGTTCTGCCATTACCTTATTAAGAGTGTAGAAACACAGAGGCCTGTTAACTCCTGTGAGGGTCAAGGGATGAAGAGGGGATGAGAGGTTGGTGAGCAAGGAAGGATCTCCCTCCACTTCTTCCTAATGAAGGAACCACAACAGGGCTTCATGCTATAGCACTGAAAAAGCAAAACTGAAGTTGTTTTCAGCAGGACACACACACACACACACACACACACACACAATGGCTATGGACAGGCTACTGCCCCAGCTTTACAGTTTCAAATGAAATTGTTAATATTTTCCAATTACAAATATATATTCACTGTAGGGATTTAGAAAATAAAATAATTAAAATAGCTTTATGTAACTCTGGATTCAGTAAGATAAGGAAGCATAGATTAGTATAAAGAAGATCAAAATGGCATTTTCCATTGAGGCCATGCTAAGGAAATTGCCACCAGACAGCAACATGACCACTAAGATTCCTGTAGAGGTTTATAGTCCCTCATCCACAAATCTGATTTCCAAAACCAGAATCTTTTCTGCAATTCATTTGGCATCAAAATCTGACCTAACATGGAACTATTTATAGTCTTTGTTTATCTTACTTAGTGTGAATATTCATATTTTGCTACAGAAATATTGGTGTTTTGATATTATTAGGTGCTTTCCCAAATGAGACTGAAAGTATTCCATTATATATTATATTTCCAAAATTCAAACCAATTCTGAATTCTGAAATCTATCTGTCCCAAGCTTTGTGAAAAGAGACCATAAATCTACAATATCCCAGTCTTTGAGGAACAACCTCTGCCGTGAGGAATTGGGACTAAAACACCCATTTCTTCAAGATCTTAAGTAAGATATTGTTTTAACACTGGGTCATCTCAAAAGAGCCAAAATTTACAACATTAAAATGCAAGCCTTTTTCACCAAGATTTGTACACTATAAACATTCTTCTCTCCTCTCTAAGCTCCTCTTCCCTATGGGGAGTCTTGGGGTGAGATTCAGGGACAGGAGGAGGGTGGAGGCTTGAAAGTCAGGGATGGACTGAGGGTTAAAGATATCATTTCACTTTTTTAAGTTCAATAGCTATTTTTTTATGGTCACAAATAGATATGAATATCACTACAGCAACCAAATGGCTATATCAAAATGTCATGAACCCCATGAAAGAAAGAAAGAAATCTTTATAGCTACTAAAGGAGAAATTGTAGCTGCTCCCAGGAGGTCTAAGACCTCAGAGAGATAAATGGCACCCAGGAGTCTGGCCAATGAAATACTGTAAGCCCTAGGTCAGACTGGAAAGCCACAGGCCTGCTTTGTTTAGATGGCACGGCATTGATCTTCACAGGTTTTATTTTGTTTTGTTTAATGTGAGTAGCTTGCCACCATTAAAATTTGGAAGCTTTCATGTAAATACCTTTTTATCTGTCTTCTTTTGAGAAATCTAAAG
Organism: Canis aureus; assembly: GCF_053574225.1. NCBI lineage: Eukaryota > Metazoa > Chordata > Mammalia > Carnivora > Canidae > Canis > Canis aureus. The sequence continues at coordinate 16,808,673 of NC_135642.1, read as the reverse complement.
ACCTGGCAATATTGGGCCCACATTCAGGCATGGCAAAAATCATCTTGAGCTAAAGACAAGCCATTGCCCCATTTTAAGCAGACATGATCTCCCCATTCCAGCACAGTCCCCATACTCTGGGAGCTCCATGTAGTCCCTGCCAGCATTTGGAAGTGAGACACAGGCTTTGGCCACCACCTCTGGGGTGCCTGCCAGGAATTCTGAGATGTACCAGTGTGTACCATGCTGGGGTTACACATGACCATGGATAAGCTAGGGACAAATTAGTCTTTCTCTGCAGGGGAAACTTGCAGTCTTGCTCCAAAGCACATATTTGAGCAAGAATGACTTATAAAGTGACCCAGGGAAATCACAAAGGGAAGTACTGAGCAGAACTGGGAAGTCAATGAGGGGTTTTGCATGAGTAAAATAGCAGTATTGGGCAGCAGTTGATACAGGTACTCTTAGCTGAAATAAACCTTAGGGGACTTCTAATATAAATATTTTCACTCATTAGAAGCCTGTTGCTCTTCTTCCAGCCAGACACAAACATCCCTAATGTTTATAGTATACCTACTAAGTACAGGTGTTTGACATATACTCATTTACTGTTTACAACATCCCTGGGAGGCAGATATTATGATGTCCATTTTTGAAACAAAGAAATGAAGGAAAAAAGAAATTACCATCTAGGGATTGTAAATAACTTTACTCAAGTACACCAGCTTCTAACTATTATAACTGAGATTCAAACTTAGGTTTTTGTGACCCCCAAATAATTCACTTCTCATTATACCACTAGACTAAAAGCAAATGTTTTTATCTTTACCCACCAAGAAAGTTATCCTCAAATAATTGAGACGCTTTCATTGTTTCCTCTCTCCCCTGAATAAAAATTACTCTCAGTACCAGACATACCAGGCCATTTTAAGTCATCATTTTAAGTCATTTTGGAGTCTTAACAGAAACCGCAAGATTTTTCACCCAAATGAAAGGAGGGAAGAAGGGCCCCTCCTGGTGTCACTGAAGTCACGTTAGCCTTTATTAACCATACTTCGGTTTTCGCCAAGCTTGCAAATATGATCTGGGAGGCATGCTCGGGGCCCATGTGTAAGTTTTCTCTATTAAGATTTGATCAGGGAAGTCACAACCTCCTGGCAAGGAGACAGTTTGGAGAAGGATAAAGCATTGATTGTCCAAGCCGTGCAAAAGTCTCTGGCACCCAGGTCCCTACTACATGATCTCAGAAAACCCGATTATTTTATTTTATTTTATTTTTATTAGTTTTTTTTTTTAGAAAACCCAATTATTAATGAGTATATGAACATCATTTTGTTTTGATTAGATTTCACTTTAATTTAGATTTTGTTAAAGCCACAAGAGAGTACAGAAACAGTCTCGTGAAATAAACGAGACAGTCTCAGTTTTATTTTTCATGTTTGCAAGCCAGGATTGTTGGCAAATCTTATCAGTCAGGCGGCAAATTACCAGGAACTGCATTAAAAATGTGTATAGTCATTTTCATTTTTGAAAGATTCAAGACTATAAATAATTAAATGCATTAGACATCTGTTATTTATGAACTGAAATGACAGTTTTAATTTAGTTCTTCATTTAGCTGAACCTGACGTATTGTGACTCTAAAGGAAAACACAGGAAATATCTAAAAATGACATCTTTCTGAGTCCACAGTGACCATAGGTGCAGATCAAAGCCTGGTTATTTTCACTTCCCTTCAAGACCTGTCAAGACACAATCTTCATTCGTGACCTTGTGTTGTCTGTCCTCGGAAATTCTGATTGGCTGACAGACCAGCCCTGCACCTGCTAGCTTCACAATGTAAATCAGGCAGCTCAGTAGGAGCTGGGAACGGGCTCCCAGTTAATTATATATGGGGAACTAAGTCACTGGATCAGATCTACAGTCCACTTCAGGGAAATGCCAAAGAATTCAAACCACCTGCCTTTCCCTCTCCCTATGCTAGAGATGTTATTTGGGTTTCCCAAAGATGTGCACAACTCATGGATTATGGAAAGGAGGAAGCAAGAAACAGATGCAGGAGTCGTGATTTGGAAGCCAAGGGACAATATGTTAATAATTAAGATGCACTGCAGTCACTAACTATAGTCAGAAAACGATGGACTCGTTTTTGGAAGTGGAGGCTCCCTACTTACACAGCCCCACACCCTCACACACATCAGCCATGTGCCCGGTGACAAGATACCCTTGGATTCCTGGCTCAGAGGAAGCACAATTTTCTGTAGCTTGGAGCCTTCCAGAACTGTGGTGAATCCTGAAGTGACCCTGGCCTCCAGTGATAGGGAATCACAGCACCCCAGCCTATGCCAGAGCCTCTGGAAGTGTGACAGGTCACATTATCCATACTCAGCCAGATAAAGAAGTGTGCCATTTGATTGAGCACATTAAGCATTGGCCACAGGCTACAGTTTGGAAATTACCGAATATTTAATAGTAGCTCACTGATTCCCATCCATAGATGGATTGACTGATTTGCAGCTTGTCAATTTCAAACGATTTGCCTTGTGAATTTTTATCTACGTGTTTGTGTATCATGTGTGTAATGCTTAAAGCACTAGGACTCCTGATTGGAAAAGACTAGCACACAATTAGGTGAATTCCAAGTGCCCAGAATTGCTTAACAGACTAACATGGATGTATGGTTTCGGGATCATTTGCAAACCACGTTCTTTTTGGGGAACAGTGGTTAAAGTGTTGTTTGATCCAATATACAAAATATAAATCAGGGAGCAAACCAATGCTTTTTAGCTGATAAAATACATGCAGGTAACAACCCTCCTGCCTCCCCAGTCCTGAAAGTTTTCAAACTCCCAGTTGGGACCACTTTGCCCTTCCTCGGGCTATAAGGCTGACCCTGAAGTCAGAGAAATGGAAGGACCACTGGGGCTCAGGGACTCACATCTGAGGAGCCTGGGGGTGTCCTTGCCCTAACCTTATAGCCAGATCCAGTGCCAGGACTTCTTCTTGCCTTGCTTCTTACAGTAAAACTTGCCTTACATACCATTGTCCATATTGTCCCCAGGACTCCTGAGTCCTCACCTTCCTTGCCTCTAGGTCCTGTGGGAGCTGGAATCAGCCTTGCTTTTTCCCCAGAAACTAGCATCTTCTCCTTTAAACCTACTGCCAGTAATGAGGTCAGACTCTGTCATGCACAGTCCTGGATACCTGCCTGGACCCTCCCGAGGCTCCCTAGGCCACCAGCCAGGACAGCTACCCCGACGTCTCTGCTGAAACCCCCCAGGGTCTGTTTCGACTTCTTTCCTCCTTACCCTCTCCACCCAGCTGGGTCACCCAGTCCAGTGCTGGTCCATTCTCACAATGCCTTCTCAGATGTGGTAACTAGGCATTTAGCTTTTCCCTCTGCTCCATCCAACAAGCCTGATTGACAGCTTTTCAGGGATTTCTGACTTCCCCAGCTGCTAATCCTGCTCCTCACCCAGCTCTGTATTTCCCTGCTCAAATTAATCTAGGCAGGAGCTGATTTGGCTTGTAATGTGAGGTTAATTACAGAAGTGATAACATTTCTAAATAAAAATGAGCAACTTGATTTTAAAAATCCAAATTAAAATAAAACCAGAAGGAAATCATGTTGGGTTACAAAAAACAACCTCTGTTCCCCGCTCTTGTGAGCACTTCTGCCAGGGGCAGCTTGTCCTTTTCAGCAGGGCCAGCTTCATGGACATACATCCTGAGCAGTCACTCAGGGTCCTGCCCACAGGAGGATCTTGTGCTTGGTTTAATGTTCTGCTGCTCTTGCCTAGAAATCCTCATCTTTGAACTGTTTTTTTTAAGTGAAGCCCCATGGGACAGTGGAGCATGCACGTGTGCAGAGGTAATGTGTGTGATCTACATAGTCTGTCATTTCCTTGCCACTCTGTCAGCATAGAGCATTCTTGATGCCCCATGAACGTGGAATTTGCATGGACCCATGATGCATCAGTGAGACTCCAAGTGACTACAAGGTACATATTATGTCTACAACAGAGTTTGGGGGGGGCACTGATAGCCCCCAGAAGCCATAATTTTCATTCAAACCAGAATTTGCTTTGAACAGAGAAGCAGAGAAGAAGCCAATGGTCTTCCTAAGAAAGTGGAATGACCAAGGAACCCTGTCATACCCTTTCTTACTTGTGTTACTTGTGTTCCTTGGAAGTTACCAGTAACTTCCAATCACTCCCACTGAAAATGATGACATAAAAGAAAAAGGAAAAGATAGTACAACCCACAGTTCTCTTCTTCTTACTCCTTCCTTACAACTTAGCAAGAAAGAGGTCGAGTGTGTTGGTAAAATGTGTACATATCACAAAGTGAATGAAAACAGTTGAGTTAGTTTAGTGTAGTGTTTCCACTGTTCTGGTCAGAACAAAATACATATGCATGTATTTTGCATGAAATACAAATTGTGTAACTTTGGTGGTTCTACATAGGAGTTGAATGCTCTTATATTTGCATTTAAAACTGGCATCACGGGATGCTTGGGTGCCTCAAAGATTGAGCATCTGCCTTCAGCTCAGAGCATGATCCGGGATCCTGGGATCAAATTCCAGATTGGGTTCCCCACAGGGAGCCTTCTTCTCTCTCTGCCTGTGTCTCTGCCTCCGTGTGTCTCTCATGAATAAATAAATAAAATCTTTAAAATCAATCAATCAATCAATCTGGCCTTGCAACTGGGTGATGGGCATTAAGGAGGGCCCATAACCTGATGAGCACTGGGTGTTATATTAATATATTGGCAAATTGAATTTAAATTTTAAAAAATAAATAAATAAAACTGGCATTGTGTAATATGAAGTTGAAGAGTAAAATCTGTGCTAATAATCTCAAATTTCAATTTGACTCAACTTAAAAAGATGGTAAATAGCAAATAAAATCATCACAAAATATTTCAAAAATAAAAAATAAATCACTATGACAAATTGTGGGAGAGACCATCAGAGAAAAGAAAAAGCTTTCTGTTTTGGTACTTTGAACATCACTCTTCCCTGATTTTTGAACAAGGAGCTTCACATTTTCATTCTGCCCCGGGGCCCACTAATTATATGGTTAGAAGCAGGCTAAATGGGCAGGCAGGGAGGGTCTTCCTCATGCAGCTTAGATGGGTGGGAGGGCAGTGCAGAGGCCCCCACTGCTCCCAGCCTGTAGGTTCATCTCTGTGTTTGCATCTTCGTTCTGGGACCCCAGTGCTGTGGCTCTTCTGCCCCAGTGCTGAGTTCCACTCTTCACCTGATGGACTAACCTTGAGTTCTATATAGCTGACTCTGCCGTGACACAATTTTGACCACTGTGTCCAGGCCACCAATACCCGAGGCCTGAGCCCCATCCATCTCCCCACCTCTACCCACCAGGACATTCCTGCTCACCCACTTCACACTGCTTTCCCCATCCTTCACCTTACCAACCTCCCTCTGTAGCTCTGCCTCCCCAGCAGTCCTATCTTTTCACCAGGTACCCCTATCCAAGCAGCAGGACCAGTTCTTGGCCACAAGAAGCCCCATTACTGGTTCAACTCCCCTCTTAGGTTTCCTGTCACTAGGGACATACCCTTTGGGATTGCCTGGTTCTCTATCAAACTGCTAACCTCTGTAGATGATCCATGTAGGGGTCAGAGGAACAGTGCTGGCTAGGGCCAGTTAGCATCACAGAAGGAGGGGAGCCCCACACCAGCCCCATAGCTCCCACAAATGTTACTTGGTTGTCTCTGACATCCAATCAGTCAAGACAGCTTACATCAGAGGTTCGCCACCTTCATTCATTAGAACCACCTGAGGAGATTTTAATAAAAACTGATGCTGGGCTCCCATCTCAAGTTCTAGCTGAATTGGTCTGGGCCCAGGCTCAACACTGGTATTTTCCAACATCGTCCTCAAAGGACTCAGACAATACAGAGATCCAGCCATAAAATAAATTGCTGAACTGAGCTTAAAGAGCAGAGCTAAGAATGGAAGACAGGACCACCTGGTTACCTCAAGATAACTGCCTGTTTTTACCTCTCAGGTGGCATTGGGTGAACCGCCTATGTCACTAAACATCACTTTTTTCTTGTGAAAAACAGAAATGATTTTATATATCCCTGCTATTGATGCTATAAAATAGGATTAGAGCAATAATACATTCCTCACGTGAGCCTAGTAATTTACAATTTATCATTCTTTCATAGTCATCAGACCCTAAGATAATCGGGGCACACTCGGGAGGTGATGCTATGGACTGCATGTGTGTGTCTCCCTCCAAAATTCACACAGTGAAATGTAATCCCCAATGAGATGGTATTTGGAAGTGGGACCTTTGGGAGGCAATCAGGTCATGAGAGCTCCACCCTTACAAAAAAGACTCCAGAGGGATTTCTTGCCCCTTCTGCATTGTGAGGTTATAGCATCTCCAAAACAGGAATTAGGCCTCACCAGACACCAAATCTGCCAGTGCCTTGATCTTAGACTTCCTACCCAATTTATGGCCACGCAGTCTATGGTATTCTGTTATGGCAGCCTGAACAAATTAGGACAGGTAGGGACATGGGAAGCATGTTAACAAGCTCAGACCCCCCAGTTAGTGTCGTGAAGACACACAGGCTGGTATATTTTACTCCATCTCTGAAAACTTCTTCAGTGTGACAAATACTTTGATAAATCATTAGTAAGACACAAATCCAAACTTATCAGCAACATTCTCAATTATTCCTGTTACCTATTTTTTAATTTAGCCACTTATTTATGCATAAATGTTTCTATCAACACTTAATGATCCCTTAAGTGGGTGAATGACCTGATCCTATTCTTTAATTTAAAATAATAGCTCAGTCAAGAACTTTAAGGAGACTGGTTTTGAAAGTGTAAAGCCTTCTACTTTGTCACCAGGTTCTCACTGTTTTTCTTTTTCTGTTTCCCTCTTCCTCTCTCTCCTACCTTTCTCTGGCTTCGGCTTCCTTCCCCTCCACTTTCATCTTCCCTGAGAGATTCACATTAGAAGAGACTTTTCTCAAGGCATCCAGTCCAATTCCTTGACTGATCCCTCTTACCGCATGACTCTGCTGGTACTGACGAGGCGGCCATCTCTGGGGACAGTCCTGTCACTCGGTCTCCTCACACAACTCAAGCAGCCTCAGACTGTGCGGCCTCCATGTTCCCCCACAGCCCCGGCCGCTTCCTTCCACAAGGATAACTGCCATTGGATATCTAGAGAATCTTTTCCTATTTCTTCTCATCCCTTTTTTACTGACTAAATGTGTGCCTTCCAGCAGAAAGTGGTTTTCCTCAACGTCTTCACCTGTCATTTTCATAGGCCATCACATGGATGGCTGAGGGTTAAGCTCCACTGCCATCCTGACCCCAAGCTACCTCTTTTTTTTTTTTTTTTAAGATTTTATTCGTTTATTCATGGGAGACACAGAGAGAGAGAGGCAGAGACAAAGGCAAAAGGAGAAGCAGGCTCCATGCAGGGAGCCTGATGCAGGACTCAATCCCAGGATCCTGGAATCATGACCTGAGCCAAAGGCAGTTGTTCAACCACTGAGCCACCCAGGTGCCCCTCCCCTACCCGGCTACCTTTTGAAGTTGGTTGCAGGTGGTTCCAGTGGTTGAGCCCGAAAACTGAAAACAATGGCAAGGAGCAGACCTCGGGGCTGGGCTTGGGCCTTAACAGGCAGTTTATGGGATCAAGAAGAAACTTCTGGGGAGCCTGGGTGGCTAAGCGGTTTAGCGCCGCCTTCAACCCAGGGTGTGATCCTGGAGACCTAGGATCCAGTCCCACATCGGGCTCCCTGCATGGAGCCTGCTTCTCCCTCTGCCTGTGTCTCTGCTCTCTGTGTGTGTGTGTGTGTGTGTCTCTCATGAATAAATAAATAAAATCTTAAAAAAAAAAAAAAGAAGAAGAAGAAGAACCTTCTACTCTCAGAGGCAGTGCATCCTTCCACAGTCCAGGCTGCCCTGGGGCGAGAATCAAAGGGCAAGCCATTTCCTTGTATGCCCACAGTTCAAAATGCAAAATGTTGCTGTCAGAAAAGGCTGAAAGAAGCATTTTGGTTTTTCCGGTTGGGCCTTTTTTCCTAATAGACATACACACACATTCCAGACCTATACACTCTCTCTCTCTTTATAATTTCACCTCCTCAACTTTCTCTATTCCTTTCCCTTCCCATCTGTCTCCTTCCTCAAATAATCACTGAATTTAACAAAATCTAAGTATATACATTGTCATTAATTGGTGAGACATCCTGAAAAATTTATTGTAGTCATTAAGGAAAATAAAGACACTTGACTGTATCAGGATCCACTTTTTTTAACAGACTATTTTTTAAGAGCAGTTTTAGGTTCACAGAAAAATTGAATGACAGGTATAGAGAGTTCCATATACCCCCTGTCCCCACACATGCAAGAGATGTCCCCATTATCAACATCCCCCACCAGAGTGATACACTTTTTTTAAAGATTTTATTTATTTATTCATAGAGACACAGAGAGAGGCAGAGACAGAAGCAGGCTCTCCCGAAGGAGCCCAATGTGGGACTCGATCCCAGATCCAGGGTTCATACTCTGAGCTGAAGGCAGATGCTCAACCACTAAGCCACCCAGGCGTTTCTATGTTGCTTTTATTATGATTGCAAGACACCCTCAGCAGTAACTATCAGGAAATGTTGAATGACAAGGTTTTAACTCACAACACCTAGAGAGTACACAGCACACCTGGGGCCATGCAGTAACGTCATGGGTAGAGAAAGAGAGTGTGGACCTAGGGTTCTGCTTTTATTGGGGTGGAGAGTGAAGGCCTATAGTTTTATGACTTATTCTTTCTTGGTGAATTTAACAAAGGAGTAGGAATCAATGCACAAGAAGGGAAAAACAGAAAGTCAAATGGTGAGTAATCTAAGCCAAGCAGCAGTCTCTAAAACAAAATGAAACTGGAGTGGGGAGTGTGCGGTAGCTTGACTCTTTATTTGGTCCTGTGGCTGGCAACGCATTTATTCAAAGTAGCCAGGTGTCTTTGAAACGGTTGCCTTTACAATCAAGAGCTTAAGTCAGTTGGGATGCCTGGTGGCTCAGCTGTTGAACATCTACCTTCAGCTCAGGGCGTGATCCTGGAGTCCCAGGATCAAGTCCCGCATTGGGTTCCCTGCATGGAGCCTGCTTCTCTTTCTGCCTATGTCTCTGCCTCTCTCTCTGTCTCTCTCTCTCTCTGTCTCTAACAAATAAATTAAAAATCTTGAAAAAAAAAAAAAAAGCTTAAGTCAGGCACTTGCATTACATTAAAAACAAAACAAAACAAAAAAAAAAAAATACCAGCCAGGAACTTACACTTGTCAACTCTTCCAGATTTTCTATATAAACAATCATATCATATTCAAACAAAGACAGTTTTATTTCTTCCTTTTCAACAATATATTTGGGGGGGGGGGTCTCAGTGAATTAGCTAGGACTCCCAATACAACATTGAAAAGGAGTGATGAGAGGGGACATCCTTGCTTTGTTCCTAATTTAGAGGGAAAGTTTTGAGTCTCTTCCTATTAAGTATGATGTTAATCATAGGTTTTTGCAGATACTTTTTATCAAGTTGAGGAAATTCTCCTCTATTCCTCATATACAAAGAGTTCTTATCATGAATGAGTGTCAAATTTTGTCAAATACTTTTTCTTCACCTATTTATGTGATTATGTGATTTTTCTTCAATTAATGTAATTAATTACATTACATTAATTGATTTTCAAACTGAACAAGACTTGCATACCTGGGATAAATCCCAACTGGTTGTGGTATGTAATTCTTTTTATATACCGTTTAATTTGGCTTTTTGATATTTTGTTCAGGAATTTTGCATCTATATTCATAACACATACTGGTCTATAGTTTTCTTTTTTCATAATGTCTTTGTCTGGTTTGGGTTTTAGGATAATGCTGGCCTCAGAGTAATTTAGGAAATATTTCCTATGCTTGTAAGAGATATAGAGATTATAGAGAACTGGTTGTAATTTTGTCCTTAAATGTTTGGTAGAATTCACCAGTGAACCTATCTGGGCCCACTACTTTCTATTTTAGAAATTTATTAATCATTGATTCAATGTCTTTATAGATATAGGCCTTTAGGGATTGTCTATTTTTTGTGTAAGTTTTAGCAGAGGGTGTCTTTCAAGGAAATGGTCTGTTTCATCTATATTATCAAATTTGTGGGCATGAAGTTGTTCATAATATACCTGTATTATCCTTTTAATATCCATGGAATTTGTAATGATGTCCCCTCTCACTTCTGACATTAGTAATTTGTGCCCTCTCTCTTTTTTCTTAATTAGCCTAGTTATAGGCTTATCAATTTTATTGACCTTTTCAAGGAACCACTTTTTGGTTTTGATTATTTTCTCTATTGATTTCCTATCTTCAATTTCCTAGATTTCTTCTCTAATTTTTATTATTTCCTTTCTTCTTCTTACTTGGGATTTAATTTATTCTTCTTTTTCCTAGTTTCTTAAGATGAAAGCATAGATAATTAACTTCAGATCTTTCTTCTGTTCTAATATATGCATTCAATGCTATAAATTTTTCTCTCAGTACTGCTTTCACTGAATCCCACAAATTTTTATAAGTTGTGTTTTCATTTTATTTAGTTCAAAACATGCTTTTAATTTCTCTTGGGATTTCTTCTCTGACTCATGTGTTCTTTAGAAGTGCTTTAGAAGTTGTTTAATCTTTGAGGATTTCCCTGAGATCTTTCTGCTGTTGATTTCTAGTTTAATGCCATTGTGTCTGATAGCAGACGTTGTATGACTTCTACTCATTTAAATCTGTTAAGGTGTGTTTTATGGCCCAGAATGTGGTCCACTTTGGTGGATGTTCCAGGTGAACTTGAGAAGAGTGTGTATTCTGCTGTCACTGAATGAAGTATTTGACAGATGTCAATTAGATCCAGTTGATTTTGGGTACTACTGAGTTCAGCTATGTCTTTAGTGATTCCTGCCTGCTAGATCTGTCCATTTCTTTTTTTTTTTTTTAAGATTTTATTTATTTATTCATGATAGACAGAGAGAGAGAGGCAGAGACACAGGCAAAGGGAGAAGCAGGCTCCATGCCAGAAGTCCGACATGGGACTCCATCCCGGGACTCCAGGAACAGGCCCTGGGCCAAAGGCAGGCGCTAAACCGCTGAGCCATCCAGGGATCCCCTGATCTGTCCATTTCTGATAGAGAGGCACTGAAGTCTCCAACTGTAATAGTGGATTTATCTATTTTTCCTTGCAGTTCTATCAGTCTTTGCCTCAAATATTTTGACTCTTTGTTGATAGGTGCACACACATAGGAGAACTGATCATTTTTTCTTTATGTAATCCCTCATAACTTTTGTTTTTCCGAAGTCTGTTGTCATGGATCTCCCCTTTAAAAAAAAGTATCATAACATGACAAGCAATACCTCCCCTTGGTATTGCCACTTGAGTAGTGACTTGTTAAGTCTTCTAATCATGGTGAATGACCAGGGCATATGCACACCCTCACAGTATAGCACAAAGAGTCAGTTTCATCTTGCAAACCATAGAGTGTTGTACACTATAAATATGTATGGACAGACCTGAGTCGGCTGACCAACCCAGTCTATTCTTATCTAAATGGCTAGAGCAAAGAGCTTGTGTTCCTTCAATCCTTCTCATCTTAGTTATGAAACATGAAGGCAATCTCTTTAGTTTCTACTAAAGACACAAGCTGACCTAAGGTGAACAATGGGCTCTGGACAAAAAGAGTTCTGGATGCTTGACTAGTCCTGGAACACATTACATATACAAACAAGTATAGACTTTGGAGTCACAGACAGCCATGTTGTATGACCTTAGACGACCCTTAGTTTTCTCATCTGTAAAATGAAAGAGGAAGAAGTGAGACTACAGAAATAAACATCTTCATATTTTGTTGTGAGAATTAAATGAGGTACAGTATGCATAGTACTAAAACAGCCTGGTACTTAGTAAATGCTCAAAAAATGGCAGAGAAGTATCTCCCTAAAATTATTCATTAATTACAAAGAGGAAAATAGTAACTTCACAGCAGAAAAACCTGAGAGACACCATCTTACCAAGTGATCAATGTTAATATCACCAGTAATGAGACAATCTGACATCAAGTGCCTCCTGATGTGATGCATTTCTATAATATTCCTGCCAAAAATATATAACTGAATCTAATTATGAAGAAACATCAGACAAATCCAAATTGAAGGACATTCTAGAAAGTTGTGGCCTGTACTCTTAAAAAATGTCAGTGTCATAAAGACAAAGGCTGAAGGACTATCCCAGATTAAAGGACTAAAAAGACCTGACAACGAAATGCAATGTTTGATCCTGTGTTAAATCCTGGGCCAGAGAAAATAATAGCCATAAAAGACACTATGAGGACAGTTGGAAGTTTGAATATGGGATGTGTATTAGATCACAGTATTTCTGCAATGTTAAATTTTCTAATCATTGTGCTGAGTTATGTAACAGAATTAGGAAATCTGCGCTGAAATATTTAGAGGTAAAGGCGCATATGTCTGCAGCTTACTATCAAATGGTTCAGAAAAAATAATCATTTTATATAGGTAGGTAGAATGAGAGAGAGAGAAAGCCAGTGTGGTAAAATACTAACACCAGGTGAATCTGGATGAACTACATACAGGAGTCCTTCGTGCAACTTTCTGTTCTGTGGGTCACAACTTGCCTGTATATTTGAAATTATTTCAAAATAAAAAGACTTTAAAAGGCAGGGAAGATTATTTTTCATTGCTAATTGGAAAAAGAAATCAAGGTACACTGCTCACTCTCTCAAAAAGGAGGAAGATCCTTTGATAAGGATTTTCTAACTTCTGTAAACTCTTAATTCACAGAAACACAGTATCTGAGCAACCCCACCCAAAGCAAAGCTATGATATTTGTATCGGTGAAGCACTTCCCTGCAAGCAATGACCCTCACCCCTTTGCTTTATCAGCATCTGAAGAACCAGAGTTCTGTATTGTCTGTCTGATAGGTACCATGCTAGACCCTAAGAGACTCATAGGAGGACATCAGTAGGTAACAAAAAGAATTATTCTTTTTGTGTGTATATGTATATATATATATATATATATACTCAAAAATATATATATAACATATATAAAATATATCTATATATATCAATTTAAGTTTTACCTTATTAAACAAATTATAACAATCTTTCAAATCATATATTATTACCCACTTTATAGATAATGAAACTGAAGCTCCAGAGAATAAGTGACATGCCTCAAGTCACACGCTAGTAAGCAATAATGCCAAAATTTGAGCTCAGATCCATCCAATTCCCAAGTCTTTGTTATTTCTACTATCCCTTTGCAGGATGTCTCATGTTTGTTTAGCAGATATACTCAAAAGCCACATCTTTGGCAGCTCTTTTGTTACATAATTCCCAATCCTTTCAAGCAATTAACAAGTTCTGGGGGCAGCTTGTATATTTCCGTAGCACTAACATCAGAAACAATCTCTGGGTGTACACACTACTATAGATAGCCCTAGGCACAAGGCTGAGTGTCCCACCAGGCATAATCCCTGCCTAACTGAGCACTTCACATAACTGAGCAGAGGGAAAAACATGGGATAGATTGCTTCTGAGTATCCTAGTGTGTAGATCTCAAATGGCAGGGGACGGCAAGTGCGCTAAAATGCCCAAAACCATGTGGAAATTCAAGGGGTCTTCCATAGCATTTATATGTGCTCCAAGTCTTACTGTGCATTGCAAAATAAGTAGGCCATGCTTGATGGTGAAGGTAACCTATTAATGTTGGAAGCTTTGGGGGGAAAAATCATTATTCTCAATGTGCTTCAGATGCTTGTCTGTAAACATTTTATCACCTCAGAACTCCAGCGATACAAGGCCATGGCTGATGCTGTGAAGGTTGTTGACTATCAGAATCTCATGAGTGCTAAATGTGAGGCAGTAAAGCTGTCCAAAGATTAATTCACACCTGTGGCAAAGAATATTCTTTTCCCAGGCAGAAGCTTAATTCTAAAAAATACTAAGGTGGGGACGCAGGATAGAACACTACCACAGCCCTCTAACAACTACGCTTCAGCGAAAGTGAACATGTGTGTCTGCATTCATTATCTATTGCCGTGTAAGAAATCACCCCAATATTTAGCAGTTCTTTAAAAATGCACACTTTTATCTCATGGTTTCTGTGGGTCAGGAACCCAGGTGTGGCTTAGCTGGGTCCCCTGACTCAGGGTCCCTCACAGGCCGCAGTCACAAGAGGAAGATAACCACTTCCAGGCTCACTCATTTGGGTGTTGGCAAGATTCGGTTCCTTGAGTGCTGTTGGACTGAGGGCCTCAACTCTCACCAACTGTTGACTGGAAGCCTCCTCCCTTGTTTACTTGCTATGTGAGCCTCTCCATAGGGCAGCTCACAACAGGGCAGCTAGCTTCCCTAAGAGTGAGTGAGCAAGCAAGATAACTAAAAAGGGGAGCAAGAGGGAGGCCAAAGTCTTTTTGTAACCTTATCTCAAATGTGCCACGCCATAACCCTTGCTCATAGATCATCATTCTATCAGTTAGAAGCGAATCACCTAGCCCAGCCCACACTCAAGGGGAGGGGAAAACCCAAGGGCCTGAATGCCAGGACTTGGGTCTCACTGGAAACCAGCTTAGAAGCTGCCTACCCCAGGGTCATTGGACTTGGTACAACAGAAGCATTCAAGTCAGGCTTTAGTTTGACTCTTGCCTACTTCCACTCTATAAACAGTAGCTCCTCACTCAGCCCTGGATGACGCAGGGGTACACTAGCAGGACCTATTCCAGAGGAGGCAGGCTTTTGCTTTTGTTGAAACTACACTGTTGTTCACCTTGTAATATTCCCCAATAACCTCTGCTTCATCCTAATAGAGTAATACTATGGAAAAACACACACACATTTAGAGTGAGAACACAAACAAAAATGGCCAACGTTCTCATTTTTTTTAATGTAGACTGAGCAACATCCTTAAAGAATTAACCTCATAAAAGTGGTGAAAAAGAAAAGGACCTTTTTTAAGATTGATTTTCTTAATTTAAATTCACTTTGCTAACATATAGTATAACACCCAGTGCTCATCTTATCAAGCGCCCTCCTTAAAGCCTGTCACCCAGTTACCCTATCCCCCTCCCATCTCCCCTTCTGCAACCCTTTGTTTCCCAGAGTTAGGAGTCTCTCATGGTTTGTCTTCCTCGCTAATTTTTCCCCACTCAGTTTCCCCCTCTTCCCTTATGGTCCCTTGCCCTATTTCTAATATTCCACATATGAGTGAAATCATATGATAACTGCGTTTCTCCAATTGACTTATACCCTCCAGTTCCATCCATGTCAATATAAATGGTAGATATTCATCCTTCTGATGGCTGAGTAATATTCCATTGCATATATCTACCACATCTTCTTTATCCATTCATCTGTCAAAGGACAGTGTGGCTATTATAGACATTGCTGTTATAAACAGTGGGGTGCGGGTATCCCATTGTTTCACTACATCTGTATCTTTGGGGTAAATACCCAGTAGTGCTATTGCTGGGTCATAGGGTAGCTCTATTTCTAACTTCTTGAGGAAACTCCAAGCTGTTTTCCAGAGTGGTTGCACCAGCTTGCATTCCCACCAACAGGGAAAGAGGATTCTTTTAGAAAAGGCTCTTTACGTATCAGACAAGAGACTTGAGTTCAAACGTTGCCTAGGGATTCATCGTATGACCTTTGACACCTCACTTAACCTTTCCTCACCTATCAAAATTAAAGAAAGAGAAAGAAAAAGGTGCCCCTCCAGCTCCTTTCCTAAAAGAACTCTTACAACCCCTCCTTTAGGGGCCTGCCATACTGTAATTTAGAAGAACTATACATTTGGGCATTCAGATGACCAAAATTTATTTCTCATATATATTTGTTCTTCATCCACAATTCCTTGTTCACAGCTGCCAAAACCCTTGGAATTTCCTAAATTTTAAGAGTGACAAAGGCATCTCTTGTTATGTTAATGGATGACATTTGGACTCTACCTGAGGATTAGAAGGTCTGAAACTTAAGTCCCTTTCCCCAACCCCATCTCCTCCTCCAGGGAGGTTGACTCAACTGCTGATGACCAATGAATTAATCAGTCTTGACTATGTCATAAAGCCTCCATAAAACCCCAAGAAGATAGAGTTTGGAGAGCTTCCAGGTTGGTGGACACGTGGAGGTGCTGGGAGTGTGGCATGCTTGAAGAGGACGTGGAAGCTCTGCACCCCTTCCCAGTACCTTGCCCTGGGCATCTCCACCATCTGGCTGTCCCTGGGTATATATCCTTTTATAATGAACTAGTAATCTAGAAAGTAGAATCTTTCTCTGAGTTTTGTGAACTACTCTAGCAAATTAATCAAACCTGGGGAAAAGGTCTTAGGGATCTTTGATTTACAATCAGTCAGGTGGAAGCAAGGATGACAACCTTGGTTTGTGACTGGCATCTGAAGCAGGGGCCGGGGGAGGGGGTGGTGAGCAGTCTTGTAGGCCTGAGCCTTTAAACAAGGGATTCTGATGCTATCTCTGGGTAAATACTGTCAGAATTGAACTGAATTATAGGTCACCCAGCTGGTCTTGGAGAATTGCTTGATGTCTAGGAAATCTCTCCCTCCACACACTGGAAATCAGTCTCAGAACACCAAAAGAGGGCCCAACGTCAAAAGTGGTCATTTGCCCTGTTTTCCCACATCCCAGGGCACCCTAGAACCCTGGTCAACTGGTTACTTGTCAGTGCACTCAAATTCCCACAGTAGCCAAGGATAGGGTGGTTTTTTTTCATTGATATGATTTTAATGTATTGATGGTTAAACTGAAGCAGCACTAAGCAATTCAATACTTTGTAGGACCACACAGTAGCAAGGGCCAGGCTACCAATAACCCGATAATTATGCTGTGAAGTGTCATGCCTCATAAAATAACAGTTAGGGACAAGTAATTTCAAATGTGGATATAGAACAATCTCATTATTAATGAATATTCTGAAAGGAAAGCTGATTTCTAAAGAAATTGGTTCCGTTTTAAAAATAATATGTCATATACAATCAGCACCACACCATTTAGCTTGTGTGCGTGTGTGAAAATCAATAAAGGGAAACCCCACTGCAATGGAGTCAGGACAGTCTGCATGGCAGCTCTCACACTCCACCGCTTGTCCTCAATTGCAAATTCAACAGGAAGACACAGACTTTGCACATGGATACTGCTTTACTCTCCCAGCAGGAAGAAGAAAGGCTTTTTTCATGCCCGCTCCCGGCCCCTCCCACCACAGTCACCAGCCAACTCAGCCACTACACTTCTAGTTCCCAGTTTACACCAATGGACTTTTTGTTTAAAAAAGGCTTCCCAACTCCACGCTTTCATTTATAAAAGAGCATTTGTCTCCTTTGTTCTTTGGGTTGCCTATGGTTTTGCCACAGCTTGCCTGTCCTGGATTTCAATTCTCTGATATTCACAAATAAATCCATCTTTTGTTAGTAAAATACTGAAAGTTTGTTGGGATTTTTTTTTTTTAAGATTTTACTTATCTGTTCTAGAGAGGGAGAGAGAGTGCACGCATGCACAAGTGGGGAGAGGGGGAGAGGGAAAGGAAGAGAATCTCAAGCTGACCTTCCACTGAGCACACAGCCAAATATGGGGCTCCATCTCATGACCTGAGTCAAATCCAAGAGTCGGATACTTAACCGACCGAGCCAGCCAGGCACCTCTGGAAGTTTTATTTTTAAGGTTAACATCACTCAGTGGCCTGTATGGGGATTCAGGGAGGTCCCTCAACAACTCTGAGACTAATGAGCAAAGGGGCCAGTACCCACAGAACCCATTGAGCTCACTGCTCTCTCACCAACCCTAGGGTTTAAAGGTAGGTTTTCTCTTGGATTTTGAGTTCCACATTTTGTGTTTGATCTCTCCAGGCTTTATTCAGGATCTGTTTTAAGGCCTCAGTTTGTGTTTTTCCCTCTGAGAGTACTCATTTGTCCTTAATTCCAGCTCCTTTTCAGAATCCAACTGTTTGTGATGGAAATATGCAGCCCTAGGGGCGCCTGGGTTGCTTAGGTGACTGACTCCTGATTTCAGCTCAGGTCATGATCTCATGGGTCATGAGATCAAGACCCACACTGGGCTCCACACTCAGCAGGGAATCTGCTTAAAGATTCTCTCTCTCCACCCTTCCTTTCACAATCTCTATCTCTCTCTTTCTCTCTTTTGCTCTTACTCTCTCTAAAATAAATAAATATTTTTTAAAAAGAAGAAGAAGAAATGTGCAGGCCTTCAAATCTGAGTCCTGTTTGGAACTGGACTGTTCTATTGAACTGTGCTAGTCTTCAGTCTGACTCCTTTTTGGAACCAGACAGTTCCTGGTGGAACTGTGCCAGCTTTCAGTCTGATTGCTTTGGAACCAAGCTATTCCTCCTGGAACTGTGCTGGCCTTTGGTCTGATTCCTTCCAGGACAGGCTATTTCAAAAATGCTTTGAGGGTGCATCTCCCTACTGGGACTCTGGCTGCTTTTATGCTTAAGACCTATGGTCCTTCCACATGCACATTTATAAATAAATGGACTGCCTTAGCCAAAAGTAATTCAGAACTTCAGTGGCCATTCTGTGGAACTTTCAATCTCCCCAAACTTGTTTTTCTTAAAATTAAAAGAAAGTCATGGCTCCTTAAAAGAACAAGGAAAAAAAAGAAAAAACCTGAAGGTATGCTAGAAGGTACCTTGAGGCTTCCAGATGGTTTCAGGATTCTGGGTTGGTGTCTTTGCAAAGTCCTATGTCTAAATTAACTAAGGTAAATAACTGAAAGAAGTCAAAATCTCTTCTGAGGCTTCTTTTTCCCCTCCCCCAGCTTCTCAGTCCACAGACACGTGGCAGCCACTTTGTGTCAGTCCCCGCCTCTGGTGCCATTTTCCTCTATTCTCTCTGCTGATTTTTCCTTTTCCTTCAAATCTTTCCCCTACTCCTTCCTCTTCTGAGTCAGTTAAAACCTGCTTTTTTAAAATTAAATCTTCTGAGAACCTAAATAATCCTCAAGTTTCTTATGTTCCCCAGGCTAAAGTCAAATTATGAGCCATAGTTACAGTGTTTCTTCTTTCTTTTTTCTTTCTTTCTTTCTTTCTTTCTTTCTTTCTTTCTTTCTTTTTAAAGAGGTGAGAATAAGTGACCTTTTTTTTAAGATTTTATTTATTTATTCATGAGAGATGAAAGAGAGGCAGAGACATAGGCAGAAGAAGTCTCCCTGTAGGGAGCTCAATGTGGGACTGGATTCTAGGAGCCCCAGAATCACAACCTGCGTAGAAGGCAGATACTCAACCACTGAGCCACTCTGGTGCCCACTGTGTTTCTTAAAGAGACTGAGGACCCCCATAAGTTTGGTGAAGAATTTAACATAGTTATTTAAACTTACCAACCTGGTTTCTCAGGTTTATATTATATTAATAAGTTCACACACTTGTTGGTGAGGTTCAGGCCAAACATCGGGTCAAACTAGCCAGAAGGGAATATCCCAAAAGGAATTTACAGAAACAAAGCCCTAATTTTTGGTAAGATGCTAGAAAACGCACCGGAAATCTCTATCAAGCAATAATAATAGCTTTTCCTGAGCCTGTTGATTGGAATGAAATTCAGGCTAGCACACAAAAGCCTGATGAATCTGCTCATGATTATTACAATCAACTCCAAATTATCTTTTAAGAATATTCTGGTCTTCCTTGAATGTTGAATCCATCTGGTAGCATAGAATTTTATGTTTATTAACAGGCTTAACCTGTGTCTTTCCCTTTTAGTTAAAAGGACTGGGATGGAATGGAAAATTATGTCCACTCTAAATTTAATTAATTAAACCCAGTTAACGTGTACCCTACATGAGTCACCTAGAGGAAAAACTGTTAAAATTTTTGATGTTCAATTCCAGCAAATGAAAGCCCCTAAACAAAATCAGAAATCTAGTTTCTGCTATTATTGTAATGAACCAGGACATTGGGGGAAAAAAGATGGTTAGAAATTTAAGCACACCAAGTGCCTTCAGCCTTCTAGGCAACTTTTACAGTGTCCTCCTAATTCCCAATGACAGGACTTCAGGGAACTACAGGAGCTCTTCCCATTCCTCCCTGTTGGTTGGCTCAGATAAACCATATTCCAGGCTGGGAATGAATCCCTCTCCCTCCTTGTTGACCCTGGACCTACACCCTCTGTATTTAACCCCACTGCTGTAAAGCAGTCCCTGCATCAGAGTACTAAAGTTTTTGAACAATAGTGAGGGTCTTTAAAAAGCCTCAACAGATTCCTGTCCTTAAGCCTATTCTATTTTGTCTAGGCCCTTTGAGAAATACACACCCTTTTTCATTAGTTCCCCTGCCCCTATTCATTTATTGTGCCAAGATCTCTTAGTAAACATGCCAGAATTTCTCCCAAAAGGGGGAAGCAATTCTAGAATTTGACAGTAGTAACCAAAATAGCCAACAAAGGGAAATAAGTGACCCTTCAGCATCTTTTCTATGCTCTGATTCTGATGACACTACAGCTGAGTCTGGGGATACTCATCCTTTGTTCCTATTGGTTCAGCTACCATCCCCTCTGTGGGCAAAATCCTCAGTAGATATTAGCAGAATTCACAGTACACCTACCAGCAAGATTCAAACAGATTCCTCAAAATCTCTTCCCATAATAAATTGATGCCCTTCAGGGCACCAAGCCCATAATAGAAGATTGCAAGGCTCAGGGCCTTATTATCTCCTCTACTGATCCCTGGAACACCTCTATTTATAAATAAACACCTATGAGGAAGCCCAATAGCCAAGGATGGTGGTTTGTCCAGGACCCCTAGGCAATAAATAACATTATTATCCCTTAGCACCGTGTTGTTTTTAACCCTCAGATGCTGACTTTCCCACTGAAGGCAATTTTTTTCACTATAATTAATATATGTAGTGCATTTTTAATATTCCAGTTGATAATGATAGCCAATATCTTTTTGCTTTCACTTGGGAAGAACGAAAATGCATCTGGACAGTAATGCCTCAGGGATATACAGAGAGTCCTTCTTACTTTTCACAAACCTTAAAGGCTGATTTGGATGGTAAAAGTTTTCTGCAGCCTCTACCTTGTTACAACATGTAGATGATTTCCTTCTCTTCTCCCCTTCTCAAACCTGTTCACAGAAAGATAGCATCCACCTGTTAAAACTTTTGGCCTGAAGGGACATAAAACCTTTTATGAGCAATTTGCTTAAACTCAGGTTCAATATTTAGGGCACTTGATCTCTGAACAAAGACTGGATTTGGACCCAGGTAGACTTCATGGAATCCTGAATTTCCCCAAATCTAAAACTAAGCACCAATTACGAGGCTTTCTTAGACTGACAGGCTACTGTCAAAATTGGATTCCAAACTTTCCTCTTATGACTCAGCCTTTACATGCCTTATTAAAAAACAAAAAACTTAACCCTATTTTTTGGAAAGAGGGGGATGATGTAGCCTGTGAGACTTTTAAGAAAAGCCTAACAAAGCCCCTTGCCCTGAGACATTCTAATTATCAACTTCCCTTTTCCCTCTTTGTATGCAAAGGAAAGGAAATGCCCTTGGAGTACTCACCCAAAAACATGGAAACCATCATCTGTCCATAGGGTACTCTAACCAACAACCAGACCCTGTAGAATGGGGATAGCCCCCTTGTCCCAGAGCCCTTCCTGCCACTTTTAGTTAGGGCCACTGAAGAAATAATCACAGGGGCCCCTTTAACCATCTTGTACCCCATGCAATAGAAGCCCTCCCAAATTCTCATCGCACTGAACACTTTACAGTCAGTTGCCCCACATTCTAGGAAATCCTTCTTTTAATTCCTCATATAACTCTTTCTCATTGCCACCCTTCTCCCCTCCTTCATTGATGAAACCCCTCATAGCTGATTAAGATTGACAGGTCAACTTTTGACTCCTTGTGACAATTTACAGGAAACTCCTCTAACCAACGCAGATTTGTCATGATTTACTGATGGTTCTTAGCATAAAAAATGGTAAGTGTCAGAATGGGTATGCTATTGCAACTCCTCCTGAAGTCATTGGGACAGCACCATTACCTCTGGCTGCTTCAGCCCAATAGACTGAGTTATATGCCCTTACTCGCTTCTACCTTAGCCATGGGTAAAACCCCAAACACTTACATGGATAGTCTGTATACCTTTGAGGTAGCTTGTGATTTGGGAACGTTATGGAAACAACAAGGTTTCCTTACTTCCAATGGGGATAAGATTAAAAGTGGCTCCTGTGTCCAAAATTTATTAAGTCCCATACTTTTGCCAATAGTTCTAGCTACTATTAAGATTCCGTGACATTCCAAAGTTGACTTCCTGGAGGCCAAAGGAAACCACCTTACTGATATTTCTGCCAAAACTACTGCTCAGAAGATTGATGGACAGACCTCTGTCATATTCCAAAGGGATGTTCTCCCAAATAACAATTTGGAAAAATTGACCAGAGATGCCTAATAATTGGCCCCAGAAAAGGAGAAACAATATTGGAAATCTAGTAATTGTTGGCTCATAAAAAGAGAGATCTTTGTTTTATACCAAACAAGCCAGTCCTACCAAAAATTCTAAAAGTTCCACTATGTACAACTGTAAATGCATTAAACCATTGGTCTATTGACAAAATGATAGCATTCATGGACCAGTATTGATGGCGAAAGGTTAATAAGGCGACAAAAAGTGGCTACTTCACTTGCCCCAGCTGTCTGAAGTATATAATCAAGAAAAACCTGTTAATGTTTGTACAAATGGATTTCATCCAACTTCCCCCTCTCACGGATAAACATGTTTTAGTCATGGTCTGTATGTTTTCTCACTGGACCAAAGCTTTCTCTTGTAGACAAGCCATTGCTGCTTCTATTAGAAAAGATTATCCCTACCTGGGGAACCCCTCTCAGACTTCATAGTAATTGGGGAACCCATTTTATTAGTCAGGTGCTTTTGACAATTTTGTGCTATTTGGTCAGTTTTATGACACTTTCATTGTGCATATCATCCTCAATCCTCAGGGTTAGTCAAACACAAGAGTGGCACTACTGAGACTCAACTGGCAAAATTTGTGACATTCTCCAAATACTTTGGCCCCACATTGTTGGTTCTTCTAAATCTCAGATCCACCCTCTTGGGAACTCAAAGATTCACCCTTTGAGACAGTCATAGAATATCTAAAGCATTTATATGGCCCCTGCCTCCTCGACCCCCAGTTGATAAAAGGAGATATACTTCAATAATATAAAGTCTAATAGTTTCTATTAAAAATAGCCATGATTTGGTAGAACAATCTTTTTACAATGCATTCCCAGGAGACAATTGCCTTAAGCATCTCACCTTACAACCTGGAGATTTCATCTGTTGGAAAGGACACCTCCAGAATGACCTCACTGGAATGACCCTTATCAAGAACTGCAAACCAACCCATGTTGCCCCCAAACTCCAGGAAATAGACTCTTAGATTCACATGACACATTTAAAGAAGGCACCATACCCTGACTGAACCTGCACACAATCTGGTGACCTGAAAGTAAAGATTTCCCAGAATTGAAGCGGATGACATCTGGTGAGACAGCTTTCCCAAGATGTCTGGACCAGGCTTGTATATCTTTTTCTCACTATTGCTTTTTCTCTCTATGAGAAAACAATGTCCCTGTCTGCATTTCTCAAGCCCTTGCAAAAGGGGGAAACTTCCTCTTCTTTTGATTTTGAACTTTCAGAAACAGGTCTCATTACAATTCCAGGACAAGTCAACTTTCACTTGTTTTTTCTAAAGCATTAGAAGGTTCAGTATTCATAAAAGTCCATTTTTTCAAGAATTTAAACTATTAGCTGATACTGGATTCTTATTCAAATTCATGATCTCTGAATTTACAACTTTACAGATTATATTATTGGATAACATTTGTTTTCAAAACAATTCTTTTGAGATCACAATGTTTTTCTTTACTACATCTGTTAGAAGTTTTGCTATTCTTGCAAAAAGTTCATTAACTATTGCTTCATGTTTATATTTGCACTGTAACTTCCCAAATGTGTCTGGTTATTTCATTCAGTGCACTCTCGCAGTATTCCACTACTTTACTTCGCAGCCACTTTAAGAGGGTTTGCAAGTGGCATACCTGACCCCAAGTTTGCCTTTACAAGAAGAAATCTTTCTTCCCTAAGTCCAATAGGTATTTTCAGTGGGCTACTTTCAGATGTAGGGTCCTGGCTCAGAACCAACAAGATCCATCCACATTGTCCCAGTTTAGAATTGTCATGTTACTTTCAACTCTGTACTCTTTCATCTCTTGTAAAAAGGATGTACCCAACAAGGTGATGTTGGCTAGACACTCAAAACCTCTAGAAGATGTAGACTTCAAATGGGAAGTGCCTGAGAGTTCTCTCTCTTATAGCCTTCCTTGTTACTCTGATGTGCCCTGAAGTGGTTTCCAATGACTATGAATGAGGACATAACTACCAGAAAAGGTCCTTTCTGACACTAAACCACTAAACCACTAAATATTAAAAACCTGACTATTGATCAGCAGTGCTTTCAAAGGAAGATCTTGATGTAAAGGGGGAAATGCGAAAATTAATAAAAGGCAGCCTCTCTAAACTAGAGTCAGGTAGTTTGGCAGAGGGAGCTCTCATCCTCTACCGCTTGTCTCAATTACAGATCCAACAGGAAGACAGACTTTGTGCACAGACACTGCTCCGCCATCCCAGTAAAAAAAAGAAAGGATTTTCTCACGTCTCCTACAGCCCGACCAATGAGAGACAGTCACAACTCAGCCAATGAAAAGCCACTATACTTCCAGCTCCCAGTGTACTCCAATGGACTTTTGCTTTTTTGGGGGCTGGGGGGAGATTTTCTCTTTATTACAGCCTTCCCAGCTTCCCACTTTCCTTTATAGAGGGTTCTTTCCCTTCGTTTTCTGGACTTGCCAATCGTTTTTTCAGTAGCTTGCCGGTCCCAGATTGAAATTCGCTGCTGTTCCCAAATAAACTTCTCTTTCACTGGTAAAAAAAAATAAAAATGGAAGTTTTGTCTTCAAGGTTAATGGGTGTGACTTTGGGTAAATTAACTTTCTCTAACTCAGTTTGCTCATGGTAAAATGTGGGAAAGAATTGGCAATTTGTTGGTGGAGTGTTAAATTAGATTGAAATAGCTAAGGTGCTTGTCACGATACAAGCCAAAACACTATATCTGTATTTATATTTTACAATTACATAAACATAAATTATATTATAATTGTATTTTTATTATAATTATTATGACTGGCTCATAAAGAAAAATCCGTGTAGTTTGTTTAAGTGATGTAATTAAACTTTGGGACCACAACAGATGGACAATAATTTCTCTATTCAGGTGAGCATCTTATCTGTTCTTTCAAGGACCAAAGAGTTAATCTGAAACATTCAGGGTTATTTTCAGGAGCTTCCAAGGGCTAAGGAGCAGTAGGACCCCCCATTAAGAGTTTCCCCTGTTATTCAAAAGTAGAGCATTCTTATGAAACCTTTTGTAAGCCGAAATGCCATAAAGTGAAGAAACAATTACCATTAGTTTATATGGGAAATAGTTCAAGCATTCCCAGATCCAAAAAAATAACTTCTCATAGACTTTTCTGATACCTTAGAACACACCTTGCTAATGGATGCACAAAGTAGGGATAAAGCACAGATGCTCCCAGACACAATTCAAAGCTATGACGGCTTGATGCTAAGACGTTGACCTTTCAAAAAGCAGAGTATACCATACAGAGTTTTGTTTTTTCTAAACTAGAATTCCCCCTCCCTTAGTATAGGTCACCTTGATAACCTTTATATGTATCTAAATTCTGTATGTCCTCTCTTTTTTTTGTCATCCAACTCCCAGATGCATATTTTATGTTTTCTCAGGCAACTTAATATAATTTCACTCAGCACTTAACAATTAATTTTTTCTCTTAATCTTTATATGTAATACCTAGAGTATATCTCCAAGTCTTCCACATTATTTTTATTTTATAGCAAGGAACCTTCTGAT
The DNA here is from genome assembly GCF_053574225.1 of Canis aureus. Lineage (NCBI taxonomy): Eukaryota > Metazoa > Chordata > Mammalia > Carnivora > Canidae > Canis > Canis aureus. Next base: position 16,782,645 of record NC_135642.1, on the reverse strand, counting down.
AATGAATGTATGAGCTATGCTTATAGCAGTGCCCAGCACAACGTTTTCAATGAATGTTGGCATTAGTGTGGCTGAGCCAACAATAGCTAGCTAATATTTATTGAGAACTAATTCTGTGCCAGGCACTGTTAGCCAAAGGCTTTTTTGTTGGGCTGGATTATCCAGGATCAATGTATTTACCAGGACATCTTTAAACCATTTAATTGGTATTCAAATTGATGGTCCAGATTCTTTCTTCTTCACAAAAACAGGTGTGGGATCGTGCACAGGACGCAGAGATGTTCCTGTAGAGGATATACTTTAGAAAAGCTCCTGCAATCTCATTATTCCCAGCAGTCTCACACATAAAATTTTTGATAGCTGACAATTTAACACATCCAACCAGAAACAAATCATCATCATTAAGCATCACTGATAGGCCATCCACTAAGCAGATGTGTGAGAATTTGTGTTGTAATTACCTATGGAAGAGTTGCCAGCAGCTATTGCCCCAGAAAATTTTTTCAAGCACACTGGAGTATTTTATATCTATTGTCTAATATGCCAGGAATCAAAGGTACTTTAGCAGCAGTATTAGCAATCCAACTATCTGTAATAACCTCGTTGGTGCCCTGAGTTTCAAATCAGTACCTTTCCCAATTACCCTTAAGTCCTAAAATTTCACTGTTCATTGTTGGTTGCAACCATATTTCTGATCCACCAAAACTTGAGAGTGGATATTAAATAGCCCACCTCCCTGCCTCTATTGGTAGCACAGCTCCCCATTAAGAATAGCAATAAAAGCCCTGTACTTGTACTGCCCATGTGTGCAGAATCCTTCATACTGAAATCTTGGAATGGAATATACTATATTAATTCATCCAATGGCAAGTACACAAATCCCTCTCAACATTTCCTGCATTTCTATTATTCCCCATAACACTAGCTGGGCACTGATTAGGGGTGAAGTGTTGAATTGCTGGACTTTCCCCTGTACCCAATCATTTGTACCCTACTTATTCTTGGTCCCACTCTCTCATGCTCAGATGATCTCAATTCCTATTTCACTGAATGGAGCTACTTTTTAAAAAATTGCTCCAATTTTATCAAGATATAATTGACAGTTAACATTGTATTAGTTTTAGGTACACAACATGATGATTTAATATATGCATATACTGTAAAAGGATGACCCAGTTAGTTTAGTAAATATCCATCAACTCACACAGTTGTACAGTTTTTCTTGTGATGAGAACTTTTAAGATCTACTCTCTTAGCAACTTTCAAATACATAATACAATGTTATTAACTATAGTCACCATGCTGTATATTATATCCCCAGAATATATTTCTCTCATAACTGGAAGTTTGTACTTTTTGACCACCTTCACCCACTTCACCCATCAATCCGTTCTCTGTTTCTCTGAATTTGGTATTTTAGATTCAACATAAAAGTGAGCTCATGCAGTATTTATTTATCTGATTTATTTCACCTTAGCATAATGCCCTCAAGATCCATCCACATTGTCCCAAATGATAAGATTTCATTCTTTTTTTATGGTATAGAAGAACTCATCCTTTTTTACATGGTGATATATCTAATATATATATCACCTATCCGTTAATCCATCAATGGACACTTAGGTGGTTTCTGTATCTTGGTTACGTGATGGTTACCTGATACCAAGAGGAGCCTGATGTGGGACTTGATCCCAGGACCCCCAGGATCATGACCTGAGCCAAAGGCAGATGCTCAACCACTGACCCACCCAGGTGCCCCTTTTTGGTCTTTTCAATAATAGCCATTCTACCAGGTGTGAGGTGATATCTCATCGTGGTTTTGAATTGCATCTCCCTGATGATTAGGAATGCTAAGCACCTTTGATGTACTTGTTGACCATTTGTATATCTGAGTAGAGCTAATTTAATTCCTCCTCCCATCTACCCTCATTTCTCTGTACCCCACCATCTGTGGAATTACTTTCCCATATGGGTTTTTCCCAAGATGCTTGTGCCCTACCACAACCTCAGAAGGATGAGTTACAGAGCAACTGCCATGTTGATATTGCAAAAAGAAAGTGTTGAAGGCAGAGAGCGCAACCTTCTAGTCAGAAAGTAAAGGGCATCTCATACCTATCCTGCCTTTTTCATCTCGCCAAAATGTCCCTGCTACTACTGCGGGAGATCCTCCAATATGGCGACCCAGCCCTGCCTCAGGAATTTGTAATAGACAAATATTATTTTTGTGATGTTCGACATTTGTCTATCAGGTAGACATTCTGGGTCTATTACAAAGCTATTTGGCTTTTTTTCTTTGTTATTGCTAAGGATTTTATTGTCTTGGTTTGTGCTAATTTAAATTTTCCTTTCCTTTCTTCTTCCTTTATTATCAATCCCTTTCTGTTCAAGCTTTTTTATTTTCTTTTTAAAATATTTTCCCTTAATCCTCTTTGTTAAAGTACTAATACTGAAAAGCATTCTGAATTCCTTATCTTGTACTTAAGCTTCAAACCCATCAACTTTTATGTTTTTCACATTTTTATAGCATGTTTTTCCATTTTTAGTCTTTTATTCTCTTGATGTTTTATCTTTTACTTTGATGCATTTACTCTTTCACCTTGTTGACCTTGTTGGTTTAAGTTATTGTATCTTTTATCTTAAATCTTCTTTATCTCGTTACTTTTTAATTCTTCATTTTTATTTTTAAAATTTTATTCATAGTCTGCTAACTTTATTTTTTAACTTCAATCTGACTTTGGCTTCTTTGTGTGTGTGCACACTCCGCTCAATTTCTTTCAATGATTCTGTCTGTTCTTCTATTTCCTTTATCTTAAATTTACTTAATTCATCTTTCATGACTATTTTAAGTCTTGAGCTTTTATCTGTATTGGCTTTATTCTCTTATTAAAACATTTATTCTATTCTTTTTCTCTCAACTTTCTCTTACCAAGTCTCAATGTTTTTATTTTAATGTTCTCTTAGCCTTCCACTCTGCTTTTACCATTTTCCTTAAGTTTTCTCTTCTTTTTTTCTTCTCTTACATTTTTATTTATTTTATGACTTGGTTTAAAATCACCAGCAGGAGCAGTAGTGAGAGAAAAACCCCACCTCCCTCAGGCAGGAATTAGAAAGCTTCTCCCCCAGGGAATCCTCCCTGCCACTGCCCCCCCCAGACCCCCTATCTCATGGATCCCCCAGCCCCTTTAAGGAGCCTTGAGAGACCATCCTCTAACTCTCTCCAAGACTAACATTTTCTTTTTGTTTTTTAAGATTTTATTTGTTTATGCACAAGAGACACAGAGAGAGAGGCAGAGACACAGGCAGAGAGAGAAGCAAGCTCCATGCAGGGAGCCCAATGCGGGACTCGATCCGGGAACTCCAGGATCACGCCCTGGGCGGAAGGCAGGCGCTAAACTGCTGAGCCACCTAGGGATCCCCCAGACTAACGCTTTCTGAATGGTTGGGGGTAGGGAGGTAGGCATGATGAGTTTACTCAAGGGCATTGCTTCCTAAGATCAAATGTTATCATATATACATATGATAGCCAACACAATGAGGGAAATGTGAGCAGTTCACATGAGAGAGAGGGGAACATTTTTTACATCAAATGTTATAATATATATTATATTAAATGTTATCATTTATATATGATATTGTCATTTATATATATCATTTATATGATATGTTATATGTAATTTGTATATGTCATTTTATATATTTATATATCATTTATATATTATATATGGTAACATATATATAAATGTTATCATATATTTGTGATATATCATATATATCACATATATTTGATATATTCATTGAAAGTATCATCACAGATCTGCAGAATCAACCCTACATCTGCTCAGACACAGGCCACAGAGGTGTTCACCAGTGCCCCTCCGGGACCCCCCCACCCCCACGCAGGTCACCTCGGACCTCTCGCTCTAGCCCACTATTTCTGCAGATAGACTCAGTGCGGGATGGTGGTTGGCAAGCCATGGCCCAAGGAAGGTGGTCCTTAGCTCCACTGGGCCCTGGCGGCCCCTCTGCCGCTTCAGCCTTCTCTGAGATGGGCCCACCTCAAGTGGTTGGGTGCGGTGGGTGGGAGCGGGGGAACAGGGGTCCAGGGAGGGTGGGAGTGCAGCATCGCTCGCCCCTGCCCCAAATGCTGCTTGCAGCACCCCTCTCCCCCTAATACCCATACTTAGCCTCAGCAGGAGCCTGGCCTGTAACTTAAAAAGTGCAACCTCATGCTGCACCCTTAGCTCCAGGAACTCTCCATGGACCTTTTTTTTTTTAAAGATTTATTTTTATTTATTTATGATAGACACACACACAGAGAGAGAGAGAGAGGCAGAGACACAGGCAGAGGGAGAAGCAGGCTCCATGCCGGGAGCCCGACGTGGGACTGACTCGACCCCAGGACTCCAGGATCGTGCCCTGGGCCAAAGGCAGGCACTAAACCGCTGAGCCACCCAGAGATCCCCTCCATGGACCTTATTTTTATACAAGATTAATGAAGATGTTTGAAATATATATATGTATGTATATATGTATTTGAAAATTTCGGTTATTTATTCATGAGAGGCAGGCTCCCTGCAGGGAACCCGATGCCAAACTCGATCCCAGGACCCGGGAATCATGACCTGAGCCAAAGGCAGTTGCTCGACCACTGAGCGACCCAGGTGCCCCCCACATATATATATATATTTTTTAATTCTTGTTGAGGCTGTCTCAAGCCTCAGCCTATGTTGAGGCATTTTGAGAGAAAGAGCCCTATGAAAACAGACACTGGGGGTTGCTAAAGATGGAGAGGATCCTTTTCCTGAGTTCAACATCAAGAATAGGAATAGTGATACTAGTTCCCCTCTCTCTCATATGAACTGCTCACATTGCCCTCATTGTGTTGGCTACTAGAAGTCTTAATGCCAAATGTATGGCCTACCCCAGGCAAGTTCCCAGAACCCAAGGGCAGGCCCTGTGCACACTAACTTCCCACCAATTTCATCCTCCCTTTCGCTCAGCTACAATTTTTTTTTTTAAGATTTTATTTATTTGAGAGAGCGAACACAAGCAGGGGGAGGCGGGGAAGCAGACTCCTTGCTGAGCAGGGACCCTGACGTGGGGCTCGATTCCAGGACCCTGGGATCATAACCTGAGCCGAAGGCAGACACTTCACTGGGTGAGCCACCCAGGCACCCCTCAGCTACAGTTTTCTAATCTACTTGTTTTACTCACTTTTGTGCTTTATATGTATTTGAAAGCATCATAAATCCTTTCTAAAACCAAACCACTTTGAGTTAGTACCTGAGTGACCTCAGGCAAGATCTTTGTTCTCTCTGTACTTCATCTTCCTCATCTGCAAAATGGAAATAACTGATGGGTGATTGTGAGAATTAAATGGAGATAATGGACAGGCCTACTTAGCACAGTGCCTCACGTACACTAAGTGCTTAACAAATTGTAGCTAAAATCAAGAGAGAAGCCTGAGAAAGGACTGGAATAACAAGCTAAATAAAGTGCTATACAAATGGGTTACAACAGACAGTATTTTCTAAAATTGGCAACATTTTCCATTCCACCTGCTCTTCTGTAGTGTGAACTTGCTCCATCATGGGGTGGAGCCTGTATCCCCAACACCTTGAATCTGGGCTGGCCCTGTGATTACTGTGACCAATAAAATACAGCAGAAGTCATTGTGCCCATTCCAGGCACAGCCCTTAACTTTTCCAGAAACTCTGTTTCTTGTCTTTAGGGGACCAGCCACCATTAAAAAGGGCTACAACCCTGAGATCAACAAACTCCAAGAATCCCAAGACATGTGGAGGGGCCCTGTAGTATGAAGCCATGTGGAGAAAGAGAGGCGAGGGAGCCCCTAGGACACCAGATATGAGAGGAAGATGCCATGTTAGGAACAGATCCTCCCAGCCCCTCAGCCACCCAGCTGATACCTTCTGGAACGCCTGACCCAAAAAACTGTGAGCAAAAGGAAAGAGCTGCTTTAGGTCACTAAGTTTTGAGGTGATTTGTTCTACAGTAATAGATAACTGAAATGGAAATGGAAGTTCTTTGTAAAACATATAGAAACTTATTGGGTCCTCAAACCAACACTTTACAGGGAAGTAGAATCAAATTAAACACACTGTTTTAGTTGTATGCTAAAAGTCCACTTCCTAGTAGACAAAGGCCATGTCTAACACGTCCACAGAATGTCCTGATAATTCCTAAATTCCAAGTTGGGCATTTTGGTATAAAGGCCATATGTCCAGTATGCAGGATATTTATTCATTCATTCAACAGATAAGTGTTTAGTACTTACTATGTGTCCAGCACTGTACCCCGTTGGAGATATAGCAATGAACATGTCAGATCAAGTCTCTGCTCTCAGCGAGCTGGTACAGATACTTCCCTACGCTGATTACTCTTCATCCCATCCACCAGATCCATTCTCCCTTCTCTGTACCCTGGAGGCCAAGCTCTATGGTCTGCATTACCTGAGCTTCTCCTCACTCTCTGGCTTTCTCATTAAACGGCAAAAAATTTACTGAAGGGTCTGTTCAGTACATAGGGCTCAGACATTAGAAGGCACTGAAAGATCAAATGGCAGAAGGAGAGAAGGGTCAGGATATTTGCTCCCCCAGTTCCCTCTCTGCTCCATCTCCCTTGGTTCTGTCCCTCAGCCTAAGGCCCAAGGACCAGTTCATATAGAAGGGGCCTCTTCCAGGTCTCCAGATCCCCAGTATCCTTAAACACTGTACCTTCTGTTTGCATTCAGGCCAGAAGATGAGAATTTATTTTCACTTGTACTAATACCTGGGTGCTTCACCATCCCTCTTAGGGTTCCTTGATCCTCCCCTGAACCCTGTCAGAGACCCTTCAGAGACCCTTCAGTACATTCTCTAGTTTTACCACATTGGGTATGCAGTCTGTTACCAGCCAGGATCTTGACCCGGTCTCATTTCAAACTCAACAGGATCTTTACATAGAACACATTTCAAACTTGAATTTATTTATTTATTTATTTATTTATTTATTTATTTATTTATTTATTAAAGATTTTATTTATTTATTCGTGACAGAGAGAGAGAGAGAGGCAGAAGGAGAAGCAGGCTACGTGCAGGGAGCCTCACATGGGACTCGATCCTGGGTCTCCAGGATCACGTCCTGGGCTGAAGGCGGTGCTAAACTGCTGGGCCACCGGGGCTGCCTTCAAACTTGAATTTAAATCAGGATGGCCATTGTGGGCTTCCAGAAGTATTGACCACTCTGGTACCAACTTTATACAACTCTAAAATCCAGCATTCAAAGACATCAATGATGAATTCCAATCATTATCGATCATGCATAAAGATAAAAGAGGTCTCATTTCATGCACTAACATCAATTAGTTGGAAGAGGCTGCATAGAACACCGTGTTGAGAACTGCAGGATCATATCAGGGTTCTGCAATGATTAGCTCTGTGATCAATTAGCAATGTCTGCTGTAAGCACAGGATGGGAAGTGACAGTATGTGAAACCCAGAGTTCAGGCCATGATTCTAGTATCACTACTGTACCACTATATGCCATTGGTATCTTCCATAAATACCCTTTTAAACATAATACATAAAGACCCACAATAAGTAAAGCTTCTACTTTGTACATGTCTATTTCCACGAGTCAGAGATTTTTTTTTTGTCACTAGAAGATCAAGGAAGTGAGCAGAACTGAACCCCATGACCTTGCAGTGCTCTGCCTGAATCAAACAAAACTTCAAGGTACAAAGACTATATATCCTCATGAAATCGGTATTTATTTGACTGTTTGGAACTATCACAGTGATTTTTAAAAATTTCTTTAGCAATAGAACTCTTCATTTAAATTAAGCCTCAGGGATCCCTGGGTGGCGCAGCGGTTTGGCGCCTGCCTTTGGCCCAGGGCGCGATCCTGGAGACCCGGGATCGAATCCCACATCGGGCTCCCGGTGCATGGAGCCTGCTTCTCCCTCTGCCTGTGTCTCTGCCTCTCTCTCTCTCTCTGTGTGACTATCATTAATAAATAAAAATTAAAAAAATAAATAAATAAATAAATTAAGCCTCAACAGAACCCTGAAGAGACAAAGGTAGAGTTGCTCTCATTAAAGACAGAAAAGCCAGAGGCTTCCCTTGTCTGTGACACCCATCGGAAGCATCTGAGCAAATCTCTGAGACCTGGAGGGCACATCTTGAACACTAAGAGGAACCCTCTTAGGTCCATTGAGGCCTATGTAATTGTAGCAGTAGAATATTTTGATGTATTAACCAATTCTTTTCACCTCCAATTCCCAGTTACCCTGTGAGCCAGCCCCAGTCATGCATTCAGACATGAAGCATGGCTTGCCTCAAGGAGGATTCATGCCATGGAACTGCAGATATAAAAGGTCAAATGCTTAGCATTTGTTTTCAAAAGGCAAGGTCCAAGTTGAATCAGTCTTCCTGATTAATATTAAGCTATCCTACAGCAAAAACCAACCAGAAACATCAGTGACTTGGCACAGGAAAACTTATTTGGGTTGGGTCTTCCTCCTCAATCTTTAGCAACATCATCTAGAACACATGAAAGTCGGTACCACAAAACAAGAAAGAGAATGGGGTCTCCCTTTTAAAATTTAAAATTCTTCAGCCTGTGTGTGTGCTCAGGCAGCCATAACAAAATACCACAGACTAGGTGGCTCAAACAATAGAAATTAATTTTTCACAGGTCTGGAGGCTAGAAGTCCAAAATCAAGTTGTCAGCAGATTTGGCTTTTCCTGGGCTTGTAAAAGGCCACCTTCTTCTTGTATCCTCCTTGTGGTCTTCCCTCTATATATGCACACCGTGGTGTGTCTTCCTCTTCTTTTAAGAAGCAGTCGTATTGGATTAGCAGCCCCCTCTTTGATCTCATTTGACCACATTTATCTTTGTAAGGGCCCCATCTCCAAATATAGTCACATTTCTAAGGTCCTGTAGTGTTAAGGCTTCAACATATGAATGGGGTGGGGGCTAGGGATGGAGTTTAGTCCATACGTCCTGGAACCAGTTAAGTACCATTTCCATTCATATTTTCTTGGCTAGAACAAGTCACATGGCCCTACCTGACCATAGGAGAGACTGGAAAGCTTCATCTTCACATGTGCCCAAGAAGTAAAGAAGAGCCAGATGTGAGTGAGCATTAGCAATCTCTTCCTCACAAGAGTAAGACAAAAAGATTTAGGAAAATATATGATTGGGCACAAACACCCATAGGGTGAGTCTTCCCCACCCCTCGCCCCTAGAGTGAATGATGGGGAAGGAGGAGGGACAGGTGACAAAAGGGAAGTGATGTGGGGAATTGATGAAGGGCCTCCATTCTGACAGACATGTGGATGTGCCCCCACATTCCCCTGCATTCAAGCAATAAACACCAGCACCAGAAAAACAAATGGAAACTGCGTTCATGCTCACAGGTGACCCAGACTCCATTCTATTCAAGTAGGCCCTCTTGAATAGGGCAGAGCAGCCATGCTAATCATCCTTTCCTCTACCATGGGGATGATCTATTATTGACACTGGCCAGCATGTTGTCCACTGACCATCCAGAAGGACTGTCGCCCATGTGCCCCAGACTTAGTATCCAACCGCTCCATCATCTGACTACTGTCTCCACACAACTCACACACAAACTGAGGCCCTCAAAAAACCGAGACACAGAGGGCTGAGATGCTGATGAGGGCAAGGGGCGGGGGAGCCTTCACCCCCCATTCTCCTCACCTGCGGGACTGAACGACACAGCCCGAGATTTTCCCCACTGGCCAGGGCAGAGGTGAATTAACCTCATCTATTTAGTGGCACCAACGGAACGCGTGTCAATACAAGGAGCGCCATAGAGCCATCTACTGGTCACAAGTAAAAAGAGAAGTCACCCGAAAACAATAAACAGGAAAAAAAATCAAAATAATCAAATCCAACTTTAATACCTTCATTATAGAAACACGATGGGAAGTGTCATCTCATTCCCTCCAGTGCAAGAAAACATAAGAGACACTCCAAGTTAGACATGCCTTTAATAGATGCGTTTAGGGAATTAGAATTGCAATATCCTAGAAGGTCATCCAGCACACGGTTCTGTGAGGTGCTTTCCAATGCTCTCAGTTCTACCTGTTCAGATTCCCTAAAAATAAGACAGGGATTGGGATCCCTGGGTGGCGCAGCGGTTTGGCGCCTGCCTTTGGCCCAGGGCGCGATCCTGGAGACCCGGGATCGAATCCCACGTCGGGCTCCCGGTGCATGGAGCCTGCTTCTCCCTCTGCCTGTGTGTCTCTGCCTCTCTCTCTCTCTCTCTGTGACTATCATAAATAAATAAAAATTAAAAAAAAATAAGACAGGGATATAAGACAGGGATTCATTTTCTGAAGCCTGAAACCTGCAAGTGTAATTAAGGAAATTGAGATCCTGCAGTTCGGGTGACAAATGACCCCCTGGGCACCCCGCTATTAGGTGCTCCGCGTGCACAATCACACAACCATGGAGCACGCACAATGTCTGAGACGGAGTTTCCTGGGCACCAAGGGTTTTAACAACAACAAAAAGCTCCAGACTTGGGGCAATAAGAGGCCTCCCTCAGGCGGATGCCCCCTTTGCAGGGCGATACCTGGAACACCAAGCAGCCGCGCTGCCCCTGGGGAGCTGGGATCTGCTCCACCGACTCCTCGGTCCGCGCGGGCTGCCGCGGTGCCTCTACCGCGGTCTCCGCCGCCTCGCGCGAAACCCCGACAGGCTGCGCGGCGGAGGCGCTCCCTGGAAACCCCCGGGTCACGCCGTGGCCTGTGCGCGCACCTGCGGAGCCCAGCGCGGGGCACGGTCCGGCCTGCGGGGAGCGCCGCGTTTGAGCACGTACCGGCTGACCTTCCGCTCAGGGTCGGAAATCGGCTAATCTGTGTCTCAGACTTGCTCCGCAGACGCTGAGCTGATAGAAGCAGTTTAACTAAAAAGACGCCGGACGCCCTCCCCGGACGAAGGGCCCGGAGACGCGCTGCCACCAAGCATCGAGTCCACAGCGCCACCTGCAGCACGATGGGTGCCGCTCATCGGAGCCCTCCGCAGCCGCGTGGGGGAGGAAGAAACATCCCCCCACTTTAGGGGTTCAGGGCGCAAAGTGACCCAAACTTTACACTTGGCAGATATGGGATGCCCGGGTGGCTCAGCGGTTGAGCATCTGCTTTTGGCCCAGGGCGTGATCCCGGAGTCCTGGGATTGAGTCCCACGTCGGGCTCCCTGCTCCTCCCTCTGCCTGTGCCTCTGCCTCTCTGTGTGTGGGTCTGTCATGAATAAAGAAATAAAATCTTTAAAAAAATTTTTTAAATACTATGTTTACTTAAAGGTGGAAAAAATAGAAAACTCCAATAACGTGGAGGAGTTTGGGCTAATTGGTTATAGGCTTGTCTGTTTGTTTTCTTGCTTACTTTAACAGCAATGAATTCTGACATTGTGATTTTTTTCCCCCTAGGATCTGTTGCAAAAATTTACCAGGAAGTAAAAATCAATCAGAAATAAGCATCAGGGGGATCCCTGGGCAGCTCAGCGTTTTAGCACCTGCCTTTGGCCCAGGGCGTGATGTTGGAGACCCGGGATTGAGTCGGGCTCCCTGCACGGGGCCTGCTTCTCCCTCTGCCTATGCCTCTCTCTCTCCCTCTCCGTGTCTTTTCATGAATAAGTAAATAAAATCTTTAAAAAAAAAAAAAAAAAGAAAGAACCGTCAAAAAAAATGTCAAGAGCAGCTGACATTGAAATCTGATGTGAAACATTCAATAATCATCTGCTATCTCTGAAATTTAGAAAATAAAACCCTAGTAGAAGAGACTCCAGAGTCTTCAAACCTTACAGAAGCTAGATAGAACTGGATGTGATCACAGCTCAGCATTCTGGAAAGAGCCGCTACAGTCAGCTTCCCACTAACTCCTGAAAGCCTAACCATCTTTCCCCAATTTTGAGTCCATCTTCACTGATTCTTTTCTTTATGTTTTAATTCAAACTGATTAAGCATCTACTACGTGATATAGGGAGATAAGATAGAAGAGGGAAAAAGAAATATAAAGATGAGATTAGCTCTTAACCTCAAAAACTTGTGCCATTTATACTGCCTACCCTAATTTTATCACTTTAACATAATGTGCTCTTATATACAGATCCACGTTTTCTACCAAGTTTTATTTGCTCAGAGGAGGAAAAGTCACTGTTTGGGCAATCAAGAAAATTTCATGCAGAGGGGAAAAAAATCTCACTTCTTCAAATTCAAGCTCAAATGTCAAGAGGAGACAGCATGTGAAACATAAGGAATGACACACAAGCAAAGCCATGGAGGTGCTAGATGTGCCCTACATAAAATAGCACTCACAACTGCACACATACAGGCAGAGACAGACACATCTTCACTTACACAAAATCCACTCAATCTCATTATTCTGCTTTGTTCTCTCTCATAACATTTATTATCACCTGATTTATATGTATTCCTGGGATTACATTCTGTCTCCATGACAAGCTATACAACAGTAAGAACTTTGTTTCATTCGCTTCTGTATTCTGAGTGCCAAATCTGGCACATTGTAGCTTCTAGATAAATATGGAAGGAAGGGAGGGACAGAGGGAGGGAGGGAAGAATAGGAGGAGGGGAGGTGCTTAGGACACCCACTGAGAAGCAAATGAGGAAGATTATGGGAAATTAGATACCTGGGATGATGAAGACAGAGTACAGGGTATCTTGAATGCCAGGTGAGAAGCTTGGATTTTTTTCTGCTTCTTCAAAGCTGCCAGTTTGTACAAAAGATAATGACAGTAGGCTAAGCTAAGATTTTAAAAGATTGATCTGGTGAAAGTATAGGATGAATCTGAGGGGAGACAGATTAGAGGTGAAAGGAGCAGTTACTGTAAAATAAATAATAATAATAATGGATTTATTCAATGGTTGTTGAATAAAATAGAAATCTATAAGACCTTAAAGATATAAATAAATAAATGAGTCCAAGTCCAAGATGAATTTGGAATATTTTGCTGGGTCAGAAAGTAAGGAAGTGCTCAGAGGTTAATGAAAATATGTCAAAAGGACTAAGGAGACAGCTTGAAGGGCATCCTACTAGCCAAACTTGGACATCTTAAACTATAAAATAAGTGATAGTGAATGTTGTACAGCCCGTTGAATAAAATTAGAGTCCATTAGAGCTTGAAGATAAAAATGGATACATAAATAAGTAGGGAAGAAGGGAAAGCTCTTTCCTACAGTTGAATGCCAACTCATAAATGTAGATGGAATGATGGAAATAGAAAGTCATCATTTGGCAACCATCACGGGGGGAGTTACTAATAATTGCTAAGGCAGGTGAGTAGAAGTTTAACAAGGAACAGGATATTGGTATAATTTCAGAATATCTCCCCACAAGATATTTACTAATCGCAATGAGGGGGGAAGGGTGGCTTTATTGGTGGAGAGACAGAAACCAACTTGACAAGGTGGTCAGGATTAATACCACCAGTTGTTAATGGAAAGAGTTACCATCAGCCTCCTGCTGGTATGATGCACCAAGAGCCTAGCTACCTCTCTGTACAACTCTTGCCAAGAATGTATGGCATGAGTCTGGTCGTAAAAGCACATCAACCAGACCTGGACTGAAGGTCAGGCTTCAGAATGGAAAGTCACTACTCTGGAAATCTTTCTAAGTCATGCAAGAGAGAAATACTGAGGAACCATTCTAGACCAAAGGAGATTCAAGAGACATGACAACTAAATACAGTGTGACCCAGGGCTGGATCCTAGACCAGAAAGGTAAACTGTCCCATGGCTGGGACAGTTGGGAAAAGTTGGATGCAAATGTATTAATGTTTTTTTTTGTTTTTCATTTGAGGACTGTAAGATGGTTATTAAGGAAAGTATTAAGGAAAGTTATCAAGGAAAGGAAAGTGATGGAAGATCCACTGTGGTATTTAGAGGTGTTGAGGTTTCATATCTGCAGCTTGCTCTTAAATAGTTCAGAAAAAGAAAGAGTAATAGCAATAATTCTATATAATAACAAGGTTTTATGTTTAATTATAATAAGATGGTATATAGAAAGCCCCTGGCACGTGGTAGATTCTCCCTACAAAGTTTGTTGTTTCCCCCAAGAAAAAGGGAGAAAATATTAAGGCTGTGTCTACACACTCTGTCCAAAATAAAGGTATCACATAAACTCTCTCTTCAACTTACGAGGAAGCCCACCCAAAGACAGCAGTGCTAATAACAGGTATTGAGCAACATGAAGTATAATGATAGTTCTTTTTGGATTACGAAGCACTTTTGAGTCCATTATCTCATTTTATCCTCGCGGTACCCCAGGGAGACAAGCAATTATCATTATTGTTGCTGGTTTTTTATACTATTATTACAGTTATTATTATGAAGAAATGGCAGTTCAGAGACCTCAGAGTCAGGCTAAATAAATAATAATTAAAATGATGGTTTACCTTTGCTGAGAGAGAAGCATGATTATACTCATAACTTGCATGCACTCACATATACAACCACAACCTAATATTCTGTAGACCACAGAGGCATCTCTCAGGACCCAAAGGAAAATGGTATGATTGTGTACTCACTCTGGAACTAGTCCAGCCTGACCTTAACATGCCTGTAAATGGGCTCTATGATCCTCAATATATGGTTTCCAACTCTGCACCAGTTAGAAGATGAATAAGTTCTGGGGATCTAGTGTGCAGCATAATGATGATATTTAATAATACTGTATCATATACTTGAAAGTGGCTAAGAGAGTAGATCTTAAACCACAAAAAAGAAATCGTGATTATGGGACATGATGCAAGTATTAGCTAATGCTAGGATGGTCATCATTTTGCAATCTATAAGTGTATCAAATCAACATTTTGTACATCTTAGACTTACACCATGTTACATGTCAATTTTATCTCCATGAAGCTGGGGGGAAATGTCAATGTTATAAAAGACAAACAAAGGCTAGGGAAATGTTCCAGGTTAAAGAAAGCTAACGGGACATGACAACTACATGTAATCCCTGACACGACACTGGATTCTATACTTGAGGGGAATGTGCTCTGGAGGACATCATTCCATCAACTAATAAAACTGGATTATTAACAGTAGATTAGGTGAAACATTGTATCAGTGAAACTTTGTGAGGTTGATAACTGGACTGTGGTGATGGAAGAGACGACCCCTATTGCAGTATTTAGTAGACCTAGTATTGTAGTTTAGTATTTAGTATAATGCATTATTTAGGGTTAAAGGCCATGATGCATGTAACTTACTGTAAATTATTCAGAAAAAATGTATATACAGATATAAAATATGTATTCGTATACATATAATATGTATAAATATATGTACATACGTATATAAGTGTATGTACGTGTATATAAATGTGTCCATACAAATATTCCATATATTTACAGAGAGAGGGAGAAAGACAACACAAATGACTAAAGAGGAGCAAAATGTCCTAATAGGTAAACCCGACTAAAGGGTATTTAGGTGCTACTTGCACTACTTTACATTGGCAACATTTTGTAAGTTTGAAATTATTTCCAAATAAAAATTAGGGGAAAGAGAAAGAAAGGCACTGTAACCCTGGCCCCCACTGCTGGATTCTGGAAGACCTAAGCGACAGGGACAATTCAGCTCTGGCCCTCTCAGTCCCTCTTCTTAGCACATTAATGTAGCTGATGCTTTAACAGCACTCTGGCACTTCTCAGAGACTGCTTTACGTGGCTTATGTTTATTAACTCACTTAATAATGGTTCACACACTGTTATCCCATTTTTATAAATGAGAAGAGTACAAATGAGTAAGCCAGTACCTCTTCATGAAGGGAGGTCACCTTGGACAAGCAGTGAAGCCAGGACTCACATCTGCCTCTTTCTGCTCCATGTTCCATCTTCTTTCCCCCCTTACGTGGTTCTCAAGCCTGGGCGAGCACCCAACTCACCCCAAGAGTTTTTTAAAGTATGGACTTCCACATCCTGCCTCAAATTCATCAGTCAGAAGCACCAGACAGGGGACATAGAGACCTATTTCTGGGTTTTGTTTGGTTATCTGCTACCCTCTTCTGTACCCATTAAGCTCTTCCATTGTCCCTGCTTCTAGATATCTAGTGTCCCACTGAACACATCCTCCCAGGATGCTCTTACTCATCTGGCCTCTGGCCTATGGACTCCTCTATGGAAACATAAGCATCCAGAGTCCCCAGATGCCTTAGAGGCCCTATCTCAATGTCATAGCTGACATCTGTGGCCAACTGATTCCAGCTGATGGGTAGAAGACACCATAGGCCATTCCAACCTTCTGTTTGGCTTCTATGCCATATGGCATATGGTAGGCCCAGATGATTCTATGCTCAAATGCTCACTATCACACTTCCTTCACTGTAAAAAGAGGCCTCTGGTATGAAAAGCTATTACGTGGGATCCCTTGTCAAAAGCAGACACTCTGTAAACCCTTAATGATACTAGTAGAGGCACAGAAAGGAAAAGAGATATCTAGGGGGATCAGTTCCATAAAGGATGGATCACTGTCCCCTGTAGGATGATAAAGGCCTGATGGAATCAACTTGCCAGCAAATCCAGCTAGACTTCATATTGAGAGTTCTGTCACCAACACATTGGGTTTTCAGCAGTGACTGTAACTCGACCAGCTTTGGACAGAGGGAATCCCTGCAGAGCCTCTATCCAGGCTATTATGACTCTGCCAACCACGGACCCATTGGGTGAGCACTAGGGTGACCAAGGGCAGAAGCTGACAGGCATCTACCAGATGAGTCCTCTCATCTACCTGGTTATGGAGTGACTTCTGCTGGGTATTAATGGTCAACATTAAGATCTACATGTTTTGTGCCCACTCCTGTGGTTCAATCATGTGCTTCTCCAGAATCCTGGTCTCAGATCTTCCACACTGTTCCTTCCAGACTTCTAACCAAATTATTCACTGCTTCTTAGGAGTTCATGTAAACTACCTCAGGCTACCTCTCCTTCCATACAAAATGGACAAACAAGGGTACTGCTTACAGCTCTGCTCATTCTTAGGATTTCCCTCACCACAGTTCTTAAGGCCAATCCTGAGTGGAGCAGTATTGTGACAGGTGTCCCTTTTTAAGCCCTACAAGAAGTCTCAACCTCTTCTCTAAGTGTCATAGAGAACTCTCCACCCTGCCCCACTTCATGAAGCCATGATATAAGCTGGGGGAGGCATCAGTGTAGCAGGGGTGGACACCATAGGAATGGGGGCCACCTTTTAATGTAACACAGATTGCCAGGCTTAGGCCCAAACTGATCTAAGCATAATCCCCAAGCAAAGGCTCTTTAAAAGAGAAAAAGAAAGAAAAAATAGATTGTGATATGCCACCATGTTTGGGAACCACAGATATGCAGATACCTAGAAGACCCAACACAGCTAGGTGGTAAGGCTTCAAAGTATAAAGTAGATAGGGTCTTTGCCCTCCAGAAGCCTAAAGTCTGGTGGCTGGGGACAGGGGAGGATCAGTGGATACAAACTTCTTTAATGAAGATTTTAAAACTATCACTTTAAATCAATCAATAATTAGAAACTAGATTACGGTGCTTACAATCAGAAACGGACTATTGAAGTGAGGCAATCAGAAATGGCCTCTCCTAATACTAATATTCCCCTCTGTAAAGAATAAGTAGAATTTCACAAAAAAAATAAACTCAAAATGGACTAAAAACCTATATGTAAGATATGAAACCATAAAACTCCTAGAAGAAAACATAAGTAGTAATTTCTTTGACATCAGCCTTCATAACATTTTTCTAGATAGGTCTCCTCAGTCAAGAAAAACAAAAGCAAAAACAAACTATTGGGGCTATATCAAAATAAAAGGCACAGCAAAAAAAAAAAAAAAAAAAAAAAGCACAGCAAAGGACATCATTGACAAAATGAAAAGGCAACCTACTCAATGGGAGAAGATATTTGCAAGTCATATATCTGATGAAGGAGTTAATATCCAAAATATATACAGAACTTATAAAACTCAACATCAAAAAAACAAATAATCCAATTTATAAATAAGTAGAAGACCTGAATAGCCATTTTCCCAAAGATATGGAGATGGTCAACAGACACCTGAAAGGATGCTCAACATCCCTAGTCATCAGGAAAATGCAAATCAAAACCACAATAAGATATCACCTCGTACCTGTCAGAATGGCTAGTATCAAAAAGACAAGAAATAACAAGTGTTGGCAAGGATGTGGAGAAAAAGGAACTTCTGTGCACTATTGGTGGGATGTAAATTGGTATGAGCATTATGGAAAACAGTATGGAGTTTCCTCAAAAAATTAAAAATGGGAATACCACACAGTCCAGTAATTCTACTACTGGGTATTTAGTGAAAAACAAAAACAAAAACACTAATTCAAAAAATATGTTCCTTTATGTTTTTTGCAACATTATAGTAGCCAAGATATGGAAGCAACCCAGGTGTCCATCAACAGATGAAGAGATAAAGAAGATGTGGTATACGTATATATACACATTCATATGTATCCAATGGAATACATATACATGTGTATACATATACATATATATGCAATGGAATATTACTCAGCCAGAAAAAAGCAAGAGATCTTGCCATTTGCAACAATACAGATGAACACAGAGGGTATTATGCTAAGTGAAATAAGTCCAACGGAAAAGAAAAATACCAGACAGCCCTGGTGGCTCTGCGGTTTAGCGGGGCCTTCAGCCCAGGGCCTGATCCTGGAAACCCTGAATCGAGTCCCACATCAGGCTCCCTGCATGGAGCCTGCTTCTCTCTCTGCCTCTTTCTCTGTGTCTTTCATGAATAAATAAATAAAATCTTTAAAAAAAAGAAAAATATATGATTCCACTTACATGTGGAATCTAAAAAACAAAACAAATGTACAAAGCAGGAACAGACCCATAAATTCAGACAACAAACTGGTAGTTGTCAGAGAAGAGAGTGGTGGGAAAATGGGCAAAGTGGGTGAAGAGGAGTGGAGGTACAGGTTTCCAGTTATGTAATGACTGAGTCATAGGGATAAAAGGTACAGCATAAAGAATGTAGTCAATGGTATTCTGATAACATTTCATAATAATTTTAATAACGGTACTTTAATAACAGCAATTTAATGAAACAGATGGTAGCTACACTTGCATAAGTGTATAAAGTTGTCAAATCACTATGTCGTATACTTAAAAATAATGTAACGTTGTGTGTAGGGCAGCCCGGTGGTGCAGCGGTTTAGCGCCGCCTGCAGCCCAGGGTGTGATCCTGGAGACCCGGGATCGAGTCCCACGTCGGCTCCCGGCATGGAGCCTGCTTCTCCCTCTGCCTCTCTTTCTCTCTCTCTCCCTCTCTGAATAAATAATAAATTAAAAAAAAAAAAAAACCATTGTCGACTATACTTCAATCAAAAAACTAATTAAGAGGGATCTCTGGGTGGTGCAGCGGTTTGGCGCCTGCCTTTGGCCCAGGGGCGATCCTGGGTCTCCAGGGTCGAGTCCCACATCGGGCTCCCGGTGCATGGAGCCTGCTTCTCCCTCTGCCTATGTCTCTGCCTCTCTCTCTCTCTCTCTCTCTATGTGTGTGTGACTATCATAAATAAAAATTTTTAAAAAACTAATTAAATATTTTTAAGAGCAGATTATATATGTCTATATATTCCTTTGTGTTATTATTGATAAAGGCAGGGGGTATGCAAAATAAATATTTACATACTCAAATGTAAAAAAAAAAAAGAGTGAGGACAACTTAGGCATGCAGAATCCTCAGTGAGTCAAAGACTTGGGAGCAAGGGGAAATTGCAAGGAGTGGGGGTAGTGGAGGAAGACTGGTGCCTCTGTAGATTACCTTAGGCAGCTGCTCCAGACTTTCATCCTAAATGCTACCAGTGTAAGACAAACTTACAGAAAGAACTAGAAAAGCGTGCGATCCTGCATGCATACACACATGATGGAGCTGGCCAGCCGTAACTCACAGAGGTCTCCGGTAGCTTTACAGTTTCGCCCCATATGGTACTGATGACCAACTTCCCAAATTGTACATGAGCCTAGTTCGAAAATTCTGCCTCCTGTCACAACAGATGTAGCATAATTTCCAGTTCCAGAAATGTGCTCATAATACCTGCAGCCCGTTTCCCAATGCTGCCCACCCAGGCCCTCCAATAGACACATTCATACATACACCATACATACCTACACGGTGTGTTTGTGGGTTTTTTTTCTTTTTTTTAAGATCTTATTTATTTGTTCATGAGACACAGAGAGAGGCAGAGACACAGGCAGAGGGAGAAGCAGGCTCCCTGCGGGGAGCGCAATGTGGGACTCGATCCCGGGACCCCAGGATCAGGCCCTGGGCGGAAGGCAGGCAGCCGCCCATCCACTGAGCCTCCCAGGCATCCCCGACACGTGGGTTTTTACCAGAGTCAAAATGCAACGTGGGTTCCCGCCCAGAACAAGCGACCCCCCTAGAACGAGCTGGAGCAATGAGGCGCGCCCTCCTGTGGCTCTGGCCTGACCTTGTCGCCTCCTGCCCCGGAGCCGGGCCGCGGGCCTCTAAGCCTCAGTCACCGGAGGACGCGGGTGAACCGCCCCCGCGCGGCGGTGACGCTGATTAAACGAGCACTTGGATGCGAAGCGCCCGGCCGGGTGTCGGCCCCAAAGCGCTCAGAACCGTGGCGGTCGAGATCATTCCGACGGCGACCGCGGCGGCGACGGTGGCTGAGCAAACCGCGGAGCCGGAGCCGGGCGGGGAGGGGCGCGCGCGGCGGGGCGCGGGGGGGCCGGGAGGCTCCGCGCCGGAGTTAACCACGCGCATCGTGGCGTGGCTTCAAAGCGGGCTGCTGGGCCGCGGGGTCGCGGGGTCGCGGGGTCGCGGGGGCCGCGGGACGAGGAAGGAGCGAAGCGGCCCGAGACCGGCAGGCGGCGCGCAGGTGCTCCGCGGTCCTGCGGGGGCGCCACGGCCCGGCCCAGCGCGAGGGCGCTCTCCCCCGCCCGCCGCCTCCACCCGCGGCGACTCCGTGGCGCTGTCACCGAGCCCCCCGGGAGCCCCGGCAGCTGAAAGGTCCTGTGCCCGCACGTGCTGGCGGGAGCCCCCGGGGTGGGCCGACTTCGGGGGGGGGGGGGGGTTCAGTTCCCCCTTCCTCGCCAGGAGGATGCTTTGCAAGCGACCAGAGGACCCCTCCTGAGACTCCCTTGGGCCAAGCTCCCCCCTGAGGCCCGAGCCGGCTGACTTACCTGGGGACCCCGCGGCAGGCCAGGCGTCGTGCCCATGTATTCGCAGAAGGAAACAATAGATGAAGAATAGATTAATATTGCTGCTAGAGTAGAAGACAGGATGTGTCCTTGTTGTCCTTGTAATAAAGGTAGGGCTTCAACCCTAGCGTCTCATGGGGAATCACCCTCTTCCACAGTCATTCTCAGTCCGTGTGGCTCCCACAGAGCTGACACAACCCCCCCCACCCCCTCCCCATCCCCCCGAGACTGGACGCAACGTGGTTGGTTCAAGAGAAGTCACAAACCCAGCTTGGACCATCAAATCTCTTCCCGCATTTTTACTGTTTTCACTCAGAAAAGAAGGACTGTTGCTTTAAGGACCAGGTACACACACCTGCCCCTGCCCGGGGCCTCACCTGCTGATGATTTTGTCAGCAGGTGAGGTGATGTACCTGAGGAAGACCCAACACAAAGGAAAGCAAGCCAGAACAAGAGAGGAAGACTTTTGAGCCTCTGGATCTGGCCATGCCTGATTTCTGTCTCAGACTACTTAAGCCAGTAAATTGCTTTTTTTTTTTTTTTTTCTACTTGGAAAATAAGACAATTTGTACTAATACATTTCTCCTTTTACTCCTGAGCAGAAATATTACAAGGTTGAACCATGAGAAACCTTCCGAAGTAATCCTGATATCAACAGGTTTTCCAAGACGCTGAAAACAGGCTGAGGTTCAGATCCCTCTTCTGCTTCTCATTTGTTATGTGATCTTGAAAATCTTTCAGGCCTTTTTTTTTTTTTTTCTTTCAGGCCTTTTGACAATGAACACCTAGTCCCTAGTCACAGATGACAGCCCATTTCTAGATTTAAAAATTGGATTCAAAACTTTCATCTTAACCATAACCACTCAAATTACGGTGTTTTTATAATTATTGATGTTTAAGCAGTAAACCTACACTATTGGTGAAAAAAAAAAAAAAAAACAATATGATGGGCAACCTGGGTGGCTCAGCAGTTTACTGCCGCCTTCAGTCCAGGGCATGATCCTGGAGACCCAGGATCGAGTCCCACATCAGGCTCCCTGCATGGAGCCTGCTTCTCCCTCTGCCCTTGTCTCTGCCTCTCTCTCTCTCTCTCTGTGTGTGTGTCTCTCATGAATAAATAAATAAGATCTTAAAAAAAAAAACAATATGAAGGCATTTGTCATTTAGAAGACAGCCACCATTAGTCAGATCTAAGGTGAATTAGTAGGATGTAGGATGTATTTACAAGCTGGCATAGTACCAATTTGGAGAAAGAAAGTTAATAAAATCAGCTCTGGTGGAGCGAAATGGCACACAATGAGGTCCTTGAGTCTCACTGCCTGCATTTGCCCAGATAAGGAAGGAGTAGGGTAAGGAGAGTTTTCTACCCCAAGCTTGTTAAATTTCAGACTATGGTCTCCAGTCATCAGTAGGGCATCAACTTTGGAGGAAGGTCTCTAGCTGATCACTAAGAGAGCCAACGAGGTGGGGACAGAAATGTAAGGCTGGTCAGCAGTTGTCCCAACACCCTCTCCTCACATCCTCCCATTGTCCCATATGGGGATTGATGCCCTCTCATCTTTTTAATGAGACCCATGCCCAGGTGCACTCTCCATCATTTGCCTCCCAACCTCTTCATCAAAGTCTGTTCTTTTCACTTCTTGGCTTTGCTTCAGGCCTCCCTCTGCTGTTCACAGTACTACGCATGCCAACAGGACCCTCAGGCCAAAGAGATTGCCAACATTTTCCAAGTCCTAGAAGGTCTCCCATAAATCTACCAAAAGGAAGATTTATAACTGCTTTCTCCTGAAAGCTGGATATTCATCAGCTGTGGAAAGATCTGTTAATCCCAGGTTTGGAATACCAATTTTTATATGTCAAAATACTTTATGGTTTTATTCCATGAATATCATTGAGTGAAGCAGTCTGAGTAAAATCCCACTAGGGCAGATGGCTGCAACTCCATAGTTGGCAGGGGGTTGGGAAGCTAACCTCCTGGCAGTGCCTCCCTCCCTGTCCAGAATCTTCTCTTCAGCAACTCTCCCTCTCCATGGTGGCATTACCATCCATCACAGTCACTCAAGTCATCTCAGCCTCTGTATCCCTTACCCCTTACTAGTCATCCCAAAGCCCTGGGCTTATGTGCCCTGTCCCTTTTATACTCACCCCTGTGTCAAGGAGGAAACCTGGGAAAGATAACCAGTTTCATTTAGAGTCTGCCAGTGAGAGAAGGGTTCTTGCACCAGACTGAAAAGCAGAAGAGAAGAAGCCCTTCCTCCTCAGGCAGTAGTGGGCCTATATGTCTGTAGACGTGAGGCCTTCATAGATGTGCAGGCAGCCGCCTACTTCAACGTGTCAGACAGCTGAGATCCAGGAGGTCAGTATTTCCTGCCATTTCTTCAGACTCCTGATCTCCTGCAACCAGCAATGGTTTTCCATGATATTTGTCTCCCCATCTATTGCCACAGTTCTGTACATTCCCAATGTTCTAGGAGTCAGGAAACTTCCTCTGAAGAGCTAGGTAGTAAATATTTTAGGCTTTGAAGGCCATGCAGTCCCTGCCACAACTGTTCAACTCTGCCATTGTAAGGCAAAAGCAGCCCTAAGCAATACATACACAGAGGAGCACGACTGTGTTCCAATAAAACTTTATTTATAAAAGCAAGCAGTGGACTGAATTCAGCTCATAGATCCTGTTTGCCGACCTCTGCAATCTTCAGTTTCTTTCTGCCTGAACTATTTATACAGGGTTTCTGTTTGTCTAATACAATGTCTTAAGTATCTGTGACTTTCCCCATCCTCCTTCCTTAGTGTCTCAATTCAAGCCATCATCATCTCTTACTGAAGCTAGTTGGCCCTGGCTTTGGTCACTGCATCTGGAGTCTTCTCAATCCACACATCACTCAGGCTGCTACAATTCCGTCATTCGTATATACATTTCGGTATCTCCACATCCTTTTTAGTTATCTTGTGTTAGGGGCGCCTGGGTGGCCCAGTAGATTAAGCACCTGCCTTCAGCTTGGGTCATGATCCCGGGGTCCTGGGATCAAGCCCTGTGTCGGGCTCCCTGTTCATCTCCTCTTCCTCAGCCTCTTTCCTCATTCATGCTCCCTCTCTCCCTCTCTCTCTCAAATAAATAAAATCTTAAGAAAAAAAAAGTTACCTTGTGTCAGTAGGGTCCCAAAAGGGAACAGAGGACAAGGTAAGGTTAAGTTAGGATCATTCAAGATAGGCTTATTTACACAGGTGGCCTGGATTAGGGGGACCGCAGGCACACTACAGTCATTTGGGGTTTGTATTGTGGGGCCGTTTCCACCTTTAGACCCATAGGGATGGTGCAGGAGTGGTTATCAGAACCCAAAAAGAGTCGTGCAGAAAGACCAGGTTTGGAGTTTTTGTTCTCATATTGTTTGATTGGTTTAAAATCTGACTCTTCTCAGACTAGTACTTTTGTAAAATACAATCAAAATTTATTAGAAGAAAAAATGATATTTGAAAACACATAAAATACAAGCTCAGTTTTTTTATTATTAGATTCAACAGTTATAAAATATATCTGTCAAATTGCTATAAAAGTTTATAAACTCTTACTCTCAATTTCTGTTATTATCTCATCATGGGGCCAAGACATTCCTGCAGGGAGAGAGCAGCCCAACCTGGAGCTCTCCTCCCTCTCATCCCCTACCCACAACTTCCAATGGCCAAACCCGGGCAGAAACTAGACAGCAGGGGACACTATTCACCCTGCCCTCACCAGTCTGGCTCCCAGGGCAGAGGACAGGGTGCAGAAAGTGAAGGGTGGAACTGAAGGAGCAGAAAGCAACAGAAATCCCAGCTGTTTCACAGAACTAGGACAAACAATCCTAAAATTTGTATGGAAACGCACACACACACACACACACACACACACACAAACCGCCGAACAACAAAAGTAATCTTGAGAAAAAAGAACAAAGCTGGAGGCATCATGCTCACTACTTTCAAACTGTATTACAAGAAAGCTATAGTGATCCAAACAGTATAGCACTAGCATAAAAACAGACACAGTGGGGGGCACCTGGGTGGCTCAGTGGTTGAGCATCTGCCTTTAGCTCAGGGTGTGATCCTGGTGTCCTGGGATGGAGTTCTGCATTGGGCTCCCTGCGGGGAGTCTGTTTCTCCTTCTGCCTGTGTCTCTGCCTCTCTCTCTGGGTCTCTCATGAATAAATAAATAAAATCTTAAAAAAAAAAAAAAAAGACACCGTGGAACAGAATAGCCCAGAAATAAACCCACACATATATGGTCAGTTAAATTACAACAAAGGAGCTCAGAATATACAATGGGGAAAGGACAGTCTCTTCAAGTAAATGGTGTTGGGAAAACTGTACAGCCATATGCAAAAGAATGAAATTAGACCACTATCATGTACCACATACAAAAATGAACTCAAAGTGGACTAAAGACATCGATGTAAGACTCAAAGCCATAAAACTAAAAGAAAACATAGGTGGTAAGCTCCTTGATGTCAGTTTTGGTGATGATTTTTTTGGATCTAACACTAAAAGCAAAGGCAACAAAAGCAAAAATAACAATTGGGACAACATCAAGCTAAAGAGCTTCCACAAAGCAAAGGAAATCATGGGCAAAATGGGAAGGTATCCTACTGAACGGAGAAGAGATTTGTAAATCATATATGTGATAAGGAGTTAATATCCAAGATACATAAAGAACTCATACAATGCAATAACAAGACAAGAAGAAAAAAAATCCAATTTAAAAGTGGGCAGAGGAGGCACTTAGCTGGCTCAGTCAGGAGAGCATACAGCTCTTGATCTTGGGGTTGTGAGTTCAAGTCCCACATGGGGTGCAGAGATTACTCAAATAAATAAAAGACATAAGTAAATAAATAAATAAATAAATAAATAAATAAAGGCAGAGGATCTCAATAAACATTCTTCTAAAGAAGACATACAAATGTCCAACAGACACATGAAAAGATGCTCAACCTGACCAATCATCAGGGAAATGCAAATTAAAATCACAATGTGGTATTACATCACATTAGCCAGAATGTCTAGTATCAAAAGATACTAGAGCAAAGGGAATCCTTGTGCACTGTTGATAGGAATGTAAATTGGTGGAGTCACTGTGGAAAACACTTATGGAGGTTCCTCAAAAAATTGAAAATAGAAATACCACATGATCCAGTAATTCCACTACTGGGTATCTACACCCCAAAAAACAAAAACACTAATTCAAAAAATATATATGCACCCTTATGTTTATTGCAGCATTATTTACAATCGTCAAGATACAGAAGTCCCCTAAGTGTTACTGATAGATGAATTGATAAAGATCACACACGCGCACACACACACACACACACACACACACAGGAATATTATTCAACCATAAAAAAAGACTAAAATCTTGCCATTTGCGACAGCACAGATAGACCTTGAGGGCATTATGCTAGGTGAAAACAGATAAAGACAGATACCATATGATCTCACTTAAATGTGGAATCTAAAATGAAAACAAAACAAAAAACAAGCTCATAGATACAGAGAACAGATTGATGGTCACCAGAAACAGAGGTTAGGAAGTGAGTCAAATAGGAGAAGGGGTCAAAAGGTACAAACTCCCAGTTATGAAATAAATAAGTCATGGGGGAAGGACACCTGGGTGGCTCAGTGGTTGAGCACCTGCCTTCAGCCCAGGACGTGATCCTGGAGTCCCGGGATTGAGTCCCACATTGGGCTCCCTGCGTGGAGCCTGCTTCTCTTCCTGCCTGTGTCTCTGCCTCTCTCTCTGTGTGTGACTCTCATGAATAAATAAATAAAATATTTAAAAAAAATAAAAAATAAGTCATGGGGATCTAATATACAGCATGATAACTATAGTTAACAATACTATATTGTATATATGAAAGTTACTAAGAAAGTGAATCTTAAAAGTTCTCATCACAACAAAAAAATTGTGTAACTACATCTGGTGACAAGATGTTAACTAGATTTTTGTTGATCATTTTGTAATATATATGAATATTAAAGCATTATACAACTGAACTTATATGTTATATGTAAACTATACCTCAATTTCAAAAGATAGCCCAAAAAGGGAAAAAGAAAAAGAAAAAAAAAAAAAAAGATCCCAGCCCAAGATCCTCCATTAACCCATTTTCTACCCTGTCTTCCTGTGGTCCAGTATTCTATCCATACCAAATTATCTATAGTTGCCTCATTCTCCCACCTCCATCCCTTTATACATATTGTTCCCCATTTCTGGGAAGCTTCCATTCTTCTTCTCCTGGGAAAGTCTTGCCCGTGTTTCAGGACCATAGAGGTATTAGGGTTTTGGGGTGCTCAGAATATTTTTCTATCAATTTGCTTTTGGTAGCAAGCCCTACTCCTTAGATGTGGGGTGAGCATATGGCCAAAATTTAGCTGGTTAGTTCAGTTATTTAGCAAATATTTACTAAGAACTTATTTTGTGCTGTTCTAGAACATACGTGCTGTTCTAAATCATCCTCTTCTAGGTACTACTAATACAGCACTGAACA
Source organism: Canis aureus (assembly GCF_053574225.1). Taxonomy (NCBI): domain Eukaryota; kingdom Metazoa; phylum Chordata; class Mammalia; order Carnivora; family Canidae; genus Canis; species Canis aureus. The sequence continues at coordinate 16,754,880 of NC_135642.1, read as the reverse complement.
AAAGAACATAAATCCTTGTACTCATTCAGATAGGGGAAACACATTTGTTTATTAGAAATAATAATCATAATCCTTCCCCAGAATTGGTTAATGGATATTTGAAAAGCAAAGTTCCTCTTTTCCTCTAGAGAAGCCAACCTGGGAAGACACGCATATTGTTCTCTTTCCTAGCCACACTGAGAAAGCCTGTCTGCCATAGAAGATTGACTCAGAGGGAAAAGAATTGGGAGACGGAAAGAGAAAGTATCTTTTTTTTTAATAAATTAATTTTTTATTGGTGTTCAATTTACCAACATACAGAATAACACCCAGTGCTCATCCTGTCAAGTGCCCCCCTCAGTGAGAGAAAGTATCTTGACTATATTATTTGACTCCTAGATCTAGCCAAGTCTGAAATCTACCCTTGGATTTCCTAGTTACATGAGCCAATAAGTTCCCCCATTTTTGCTTAGGCCTATTTGGGTTGGATTTCTGTCACTTGCAATCACATAAGTCTTAACTAATAGACTCAGCTCAAACTTTACCTTCTTCTGGACATTTTCCCTGAATGACTAGTATAAGTCGGTGGCATATACTGAATTCTGTGAGCCTATACAAATAAGACATCTACCTTGGCACTTAAATAATTAAACAGAGCTTACTTAGGACAAAGACTTTCAACTCTGAATCCCCAGGGCCTTATATATATTAGATACTTCCAAAATGCTTGTGGCAATAATTAATAATGAATTCTTGCAGTTACTGAATGTCTGGAGAGAAAGATTGATTGAGATCAAGAGAGATTGACTACAAAGGGCTTTCTATGATCTGAACTAACTGGCATCAATACAACACAACTTAGGTCAGAATAGCTGCCCACAGGACCCCTCCAGTAAAAGAACCCATCTGTTTCTATGGGTTATCTCATTACAAATCACTAGGAAGGAACCAGTCAACTTTTTTTTTTTTTTTTTTTTGAGGCAATTAGTAACTTCTACCTAGCACAGTGTTGCTATTTGGTGAGCACTAGGTAAGAGTCTTCACAATAACCCAATAAGGTAAATTCTACTACAGTCCCCATTTTATAGGCAAGAAAACAGGGCCCAGAGAGTCTCCCCTAGATCACACACTGGCTGGATGCAGATTTGTGCTCTTAGCTGCTACTGCACATTGCTAACCTGTAACAAACACTGGGAACTTTCCAGCTCTGAAGGTGTGTTGAAATGAGGCAGAGAGATGTAGTATCAAGTAACAGAATCCAGTGGAATTTAAGAAACAAAAGAGATGATCATAGAGGAAGGGAGGGAAAAATAAGACGAAATCAGAGAGGGGCAAAAACCATAAGAGACTCTTAATAACCGGAAACAAACTGAGGGTTGCTGGAGGGGGGTGGGGATGGGGTAACTGGGTGATGTGCATTAAGGAGAGCACGATGTGATGAGGACTGGGTGTTATATGCAACAGATAAATAACTGAAAGCTACATCTGAAACTGATACACTGTATATTAACTAACTGAATTTGAATAAAATAAGTTGAGATGCCTGGGTGGCTCAGCGGTTGAGCATCTGCCTTGGGCTCAAGGTGTGAACCTGGGGTCCTGGGATTGAGTCCTGCATTGGGCTCCCTGCAGGGAGCCTGCTTCTCCCTCTGCCCATGTCTCTGCCTCTCTCTGTGTGTTTATTTATGAATAAATAAATAAAATCTTTAAAAATCAATGTTAATTTTTAAAAGAAACAGAAAAAAAAAAAAAACCTAACAAATCCACATGGCTTCCAGTTAGGACAAGGATGCTAGATCATGTGTCATGATCCCATTTCTCCCAGGCAGGTGGGAATTCTTAGTCTAAGGGGAAGTTGTATTTCTGAGGGCTTCATTCAACTACTAGAGTTAACGACAACATAATAGCTTCAGTCTCTGGGCCAAACTGCTAAAAGCTATACCTTGGTTCATTTAGTGCTTACATCAATTCTATGAGGTAGGCATTACTGCCCACCCTACAGGTGACAAAGCAGTGGTTGAGAAGCTTGAGTTGAATGCTGAGACATTAGTGAATGGGAGAGCCAGCACCCAAATCTAGGTCTGTGGTTCCAAGTCCTGTGTTCCGTTGGGCTGTCTGTCCTCCAAGAAGATCTGAAGCCAGCTGGTGTCCTCGCAGCAACCAGAGTTCCTGCCTTTCTGCAGCTTCTGTGCTACTGTTAGCCTAGAGGTGGCCCCAAATTGTACCTGAGGGATGCAATCGCAGCAGTTGTACTACATGCAAATATGGAAAGCTATAACTTAATTTAGGATTTTTAAAGTGTGCTCTACTCCAAGAAAGTTAATTTTAAAAATCAATATTGAGGAAGAAAACTGTCCAGTATTTCACCATCCATCTTTCTCAACTGTCTTTTGTGATCTTTCTACCTGTCTGTTGCAAAGTATTAACCTTGATTTTTCTCTTGCGTATAGACAAGGATTCTCCTTGCAACTTGGCAGTTAACCTAACTAGAGAGACCTGGTCTTCATTAATCCATTAAACAAGCTTCAGCTTGGGGCACCCTGTGGGTCAGTTGGTTAACCGTCTGCCTTCAGCTCAGGTCATGATCTTGGGGTCCTGGAATTGAGCCCTGCATTGGGTTCCCTGCTCAGGAGGGAGCCAGCTTCTCCCTCTCCCTCTGCCCCCCTCACTCACTAATGCTATCTCTCTCTCTCTCTCTTTCTCATTCTCTCTTAAATAAATAAAACCTTAAAATATATAAATAACAAAACAAACAAAAAGCTTCAGCTTATCCAAAGCATTTCTCTTGTTCCTTCCTTCCCTGAGATGATCCTGAAAGTTCCAGGTGTGGTCTTAGGGCATGAACTGGGAACTTTGCTTTAAAATCAGACTGGGGGGATCCCTGGGTGGCGCAGCGGTTTGGTGCCTGCCTGCCTTTGGCCCAGGGCGCGATCCTGGAGACCCGGGATCGAATCCCACATCGGGCTCCCGGTGCATGGAGCCTGCTTCTCCCTCTGCCTATGTCTCTGCCTCTCTCTCTCTCTCTCTGTGTGACTATCATAAATAAATAAAAAATAAAACAAAATAAAAAATAAAGTTTGGGAGCTCACTGTGTCTTCTTTAAAAAAATAAAATCAGACTGGGAAAAATAAAATAAAATAAAATAAAATAAAATAAAATAAAATAAAATAAAATAAATAAAATCAGACTGGAGTTATCCTGCACATTAAAACAATCAGAGAAGCTACTCTTAACTGTTGGGTTACAAAAGCTACCTTCCTCAAAAAGAAGACTACTCCATGTCTTTGATAATTTTGTTCGTAGGATATGTGAAAAAAGTATCTAGTGCTGACTATATCCCAATACCCTAAGTAGTTATGGAACATACATTCATTACATTAATTAATTAGCAATTTTCTCAGCCATCACAAAGGATCTGTGCTACTTGTGTAGTTAATTACTCACCAATCTACTCCTCTCTACAACCAACCTCTGGGCCCTCAAAACATATAAAGTATAAAACACAAATAGTACTTGCAGTGTGATTCTTTTTGTTTTCAAAAATTTTATATGTGACAGTACTAGGTTGACAGAAAAAGATACCAATATGAGGGATCCCTGGATGGCTCAGCAGTTTAGCGCCTGCCTTCGGCCCAAGGTGTGATCCTGGAGAGCCGGGATCGAGTCCCACATAGGGTTCCCTGCGTGGAGCCTGCTTCTCCCTCGGCCTCTCTCTCTGTGTCTGTCATGAATAAATAAGTAAAATCTTCAAAAAGAAAAAGACACCAATATGTTATGAGTTGTGATAACTGGGGGATGGATTTGGAGTAGTTTTTATTCTTTTTGTTTATCCGTTCTCTAAATTTTCTACAAAAGTTAGACATAAGAAAAAACACTAAAAATATTTTTAATACCAAAAAAATCTAAATAAGAATCAATACTGTCCTTTGTGACTTAAGTCTCCCTTCCCTCCCTACACACCAGTGGTCCCTAAGTTGCCACCCTAGCTGTTACTACACCCATAGCTCACCCAGGCCTAATGCCAAGGCAAGGAATTTTGGTTCCTGGAAAGAAGGTCCAGAGACAAAACGAGGGGGCCAAGGAGAGATTTGTCAAGTCAATAGTTCTGGCCTGGTGTCTCTTCTGTATTCTGAAGGCATCGGCCTCTGGGTAAGACAGAGCTCTCCACAGGGTGGAACCTGCAGCCCTACCATTGGAGAAACCACCCACCTGCGTCTCTATCCTGGTCTTACCCCTTCTTCTGCTGCCTGATTCCCAATAACCGGAGGCAGCCCCAAGGGAAGGTCCCACCCTTGGCCAACCCCACCTTTGTGGTAAAGGAGATAAGGTTTCAAAGGCCAAGCTTTTCTGGAATTCTGGCCCATAGTGGTTACCACTCTCTCCAGCCTTGGCAATAAATCTGCCCAGCATAATGCGAATCTATAAGCAATTTCCTGATGCGTGGAGGTCTATCCAGAATGTGTGATCCTAAACAGACCCAGAAGGGTTCACCCTGTAAGGGATTTCAACGTGACTTGACCTGGATCCTCCTCAGCTATCCCCAGAATCCCAGCCCATCCCTAAAAATGTAGAAACCGGCTTTACCCACACTTTTGTTCACACCCAGGGAGAAAGTAAGGGCTGGCTACTCCCAGGACCCCCAGGAACTTGCAGAGGAAGGTTTTTGAGGCGAATAGCGCCCAGCTCTCCCTGACTGCATGCCTGCCAGCATGGGCAGGCTGCCAGGAGCCAGGCTGCTGCCACCTCAGGGAGAGATTCAGAATGGAAGGAAGAATAATCCCACCACTGCCTGCTTCCCGAGTACCGTGACTGCAAATGAGGTGAGGAGCGTCTTTTGTGGTTCTGCTCTCCCATCCTAGGACTGGGGTGGGTTGGGAGGGGGTGGGTGCCCCCCACGAACAAGCACTATTAACAGCCATGCCAGGATAACAGATGTTAAACAGGAATACTACAGACAAGCCAGATGTGTTGTTACCACAGAAAACATCTTCCAACTCCTATTGCTGGGGTCCGTGGCTGGAGTGGGGCTCTGTTCTCTCCCCGAATATGGGCCACTGAAGAAAGTCTACTTCCCAACCAACCAAGGCCTCAGCCAGCCAGCCCCCTGGCAACCCAGGAAAAGATGAGGAAACCATCACATGAACCACAAAAGTATCTCCTGGGCCAAAATAGTGCTTGGCAGGTAGTACATGCTCAGTGAATATTTGTTGAATTAATGAATGAATGAATGCCTGAGCAGTTTCTCAAGTCATCTGCTGATGACTGTCACTCCAGGAAACCAAAGAGACTTGGTAATCCTAGCTTACACTGTTACCTAAACTAGGTAACTGTTTAGGTTTGAACCCTGAACGACTGTAATCTAAGGCATGGCCTAGACGCTATGCATTTCCCTTTGTGGAGTTCATAAATAAATATGAAATGTACAAAGCCTTAAAATACCAGATTGAACTGAGACTGGAAGTTTCTACAAATAAATGGATTGGAAACAAATGACTTTGAAGCCACTGCTGAACTTCAAATAAGTGAACTATTTCCTGCAATATTTCCAATGGAAACACATTCAAAATTCTACTGGCCAAAATTGGGACTGAATGGAACAAATGCTCACCACACACATCAGAATTCCTCTTACCCTACCCTCAATGTGCAGGAGTTCCCTGAAAATCAGGGGCTATGAAAGAGTAAGATTTGCAAGAGATTCAGCAGAGGAAATGTCTGGAAAGTCTAAAGGAGAAGGAAGGGGAGAAGAAGGGTGGACTCTTAGACCATGATGCAGGAGGGGTGCCTGAGAGAGGAAGAGGGGAGGGTAGGAGGATCAGGGAAAGAGAACCTCTGGCGACCCAGTTCTAAGGCCGTTTCAGCTAGGTTGATGGGAAATCATGGAGCCAGCCGCATCCACCAGTGATGGGCCAGCACTCAGTTATTAGCCTGGAGGAGGTGTGGCCTCAGCACAAACATGGTGGCAGAGCCAAGGGGCAGCAGCCACTATACCCCTGCAGAGAAGTCTTAAGCATCACGTGTTCAGGCCTGTCACACACATCGTTTGAAACAATATTTTCCCTGGAGTGACTTTTCTGTGAATCCAAACAGGCTCTGGTGAAATTAGGCCAGCTCACTGGAACACTTACAGTAGATAACAGGTAAGCTCCCACCACCAACTTCTGCTCCCAACTGCTATAACTTTTCATTCCGCTAGTCAAGATAAAATTGTCTCATAGAGGCCCCTGGGTGGCTCAGTTGGTTAAGCATCTGCCTTCAGCTCAAGTGATGATCCCAGGGTCCTGAGATGGAGCCTTTTCAGGCTCACTGCTAGGCAAGGAGTCTGCTTCTCTCTCTCTGCCCCTCTCCCTATTCATTCTCTCCCTTTCTCCCTCTCTCTTAAATAAATAAAATCTTTTTTAAAAAATGGTCTCATAGAATCTCAATCAATGGCAAGCTTTTATTTAAAAAATAGAAATCTACTGTTTCATTTGAATATTTCCAAAGAATCAAACTCATCCTGGGCAGACCACATGGTGGCTATCCAGAGCACTGAAAAGGGAGCCATTTGGTCACCATGATCCAGCAGTAAATTCTTCGAGCGGGGTTAGGTTTTAAGTTCTTCATGCTGCTCTTGATCAATCAGCAACTGCGACTGGGGTTCAGAAACCATCCTTAACTCATCCCCAGATGGAACAACTTGCGCAGAAATGCTGGTCCTCCCCAGTAACCCCTGGAAGAAATGACCGAAGAAGATTATTTGCACTGGAAAAGATGAGGGTGACTTCAGCAGCAGGAAGTTGAAAGGGAAGCCAGGTTGCTCAAAGCACATGCTTCTCAGCACATAAAGCAAGACTTGTCTAGTAGAAGAAAGTAGTAGTAGTAGTAGTAGTAGTAGTAGTAGTAGTAATAGTAGAAAGATCCCATGACCAGCAGGGGACAACCTACGTTGGATCCCGGCTTTGACAAAGACTTGCTATAGGATTCTGAACATGTGGACTCAATTCAGCAAACTGGCCTGAAGCCTCTACTACATACAAACTGCAATCCTCTGTATTCTCATTTGCTCCCAAATTAAGTATAGGTAGGTCAGTGCCCTACTACATTTTGGACCAGATATATTTCCTTGCTGTGGGACTGTCTTGTGCCTTTGAGGATGTTTCGCAACATCTCTGGGCTCTGCTCACTAGATGTTCCCAGTGGTGACAAATACATCTCTCAGTATTGCCAAATGTCCCCTAGGGGGCAAAATCGCCCCTGGTTGAAAGCCACTAGTGTACATACCCTGACTTAACTATCTCCTAAGGGTTCGGAGATAGTTAAATTGCCAAAGACAAAGAGGAACAATTAATTTTTTATTGCTCTATTTACTTCTTGAATGCCTTCTATGTAGCTATCCTTCTATGTGTCATCTCATTAATCCTCATCCTGTGAGGCAACGTTAATTTCATTTTGCAGATAAGAAACTTGATCATAGAGTGTTTAAGCAACTTGCCCTAGGACACACAGCTAGAGAATGGCAGAAGCAGGACTCAGACACAAGTCTGACTCCAAAGCTTATGCTCTTAATCACTAGGTTTTATTTTTCCTGGAACACAATAAAAATAAAAGGCGGCAGATGAAAAAGGACTTGACACATGAAAGTGATTTACTATTATTATTATCATTATTTTATTTTTAGTTTTATTTTTATTATTAATCGGGCAGCAAGAGCGAGCCAGGGCACAAGAAACAGAAGACTTGGTCACTGCCAAAAATGAAGAGGCTGCCTCCCTCTGTGACTGGCAGATACAGGATCACCCCCTTTCCTCACCCAGAGCAGCCTCTTTCTCACCAAGTACGGTTGAGGCTTCAGATCCTTTATAAGCTGCCATCACTAATCCACAAGAAACTACACAACAAAGCAGATCCCATCCACCAGTTCTGGTTTGGGTCATGATTTCTCCTCTACCCAGGCCTCCTTGATATAACCACCGGGCACACGCCAGTGAGACGTGTCTCTACCCTCAGTGATGACCTTACCTTAGCATCATATTCCAGTACAGGAAAGGCATCAGGTCAGCCTTCATGAGGTACATGGTAAGTCGCTCCCTGCTCTGGTCAAAGGGGAAGGTTTCCAGCGGCTGAGCATTGTAGTCGAATTCCGCAAGAATCACACGGTTGTAGCCAGTCACCAGTGGACACGAGGTGTAGCCATCATACTATATTTGCATGCGAGATCAAGTTGGAAAGTGGCTTTTTTTCATGGTATTATATAAATACCTTAGAATGTATTATTTACTCTAAATAGTTGCAATTTTGTCTATTTTAATTTTTTGCACAGGAAAAAATGCAAATTCTATACAAAAATATATACTAAAGACAAAAATTAAAGTGCCCATATTAAGAAAGTGGCAGAGGACACCTGAGTGGCTCAGCAGGTTCAGCGCCTGCCTTCAGCCCAGGGTGTGATGCCGGGGTCCCGAGATCAAGTCCCACATCGGGCTCCCTGCATGGAGCCTGCGTCTCATTTTGTCTAGGTGTCTGCCATCTGCCTCTCTTTCTCTCTGTCTCTCATGAATAAATAAATAAAATCTTTTTTTAAAAAAGTGGCAGAATTGTGGGAAAACACTGCTTTCATGAAGAATAGGAGATGATAGAGACAGGGCTTTTTTATGAGGCATACAAACCTTTTTTGTTGGTTTTTTATTCTTCATAATCAGAGAAATTGTTCTGTCAAGTATTCCTGACTGGGCAGCTATAAGAGAAATGGAAAAGTCAGAAAGATAAGCACTCCGGTTTTCAAAGAAAACTAATTTGCAAATAAATGCAAACAAGAAGCCTCCATTCCCTGTCCCTCTAAATTTTAACTAGAACATGGCTCACCTTACCTCTTGAAGTTCTGGCTACCAGGAGGGGTTCCTTAATTCATCAAAGGGCCACACAGATGCCTCTAAGTTTGAAACTCAAGAGCCAGTTCTCTCCAAACATGAGAGAGAGAGAGAGCGAGAGGGTAAGGATGGCCCTCCCCCAAACCCAGTCCTCCTACTCCTAGGAGTCAGTGGTTGACAACTTGGACTGTGCATCCAGAATCCCCCAGACTACTCAGATATCCTTTTGTCCTTGTTCAGACAGCCTCAACCGCCCCAGGTATATTCAATTAGGCCAAACAGTTAGCTTTCCTCTGTACTGGAATGCTCTGGCTAAGCCTGGACCAGATACAGTCAGACAGGTAGACAGATGTTTTTGGTTTTAGATGGCAAGAGTGGGAGACTGCTCTTTTTTTTTTTTTTTTTTTTTTTTTTTTTAGAGAGACTGCTCTTTTTATTATGAAAACATTCAAACTCTATCCCATCATAAATGGCACTTTTTTTTTCTGGAGTGTTTTCAGAGCAAACATCATAACCATTCACCCATAAATATTTCGTGTGTATCTCTGATATATGAGGAACTTTTAAAATATGAACATAATAGCATTTTTAACACCTGAAATACTAGCAATAATATCAGCTAATCCCTGTGTGTTCAATTTTGAATAATCAGGATTGCCCCCTGGGTGGCTCAGCGTTTGAGCACCTGCCTTTGGCCAGGGCGTGATCCTGGGAGTCTTGGGATCGAGTCCTGCATTGGGCTCCCTGCATGGAGCCTGCTTCTCTGTCTGCCTGTGTCTCTGCCTCTCTCTCTCTCTCTCTGTGTATCTCATGAATAAATAGGTGAAATCTTTAAAAAAATAAAAATAAAAATTCAAGCAGTTTGTGTCTCTCCAGGTGGAAAACTAGATTTACTTTTGAAGAAAGATGGGTTATGTTTATACTGTAAAATGCTCATTAAAGCCGTTGTTTTGTGATCTCCAAAATCAGGAGTCAACAAACTTCTTATGCAAAGGAAAATTCTACCGCGGTGCCTGGGTGGCTCAGTCGGTTAAGTGTCCAAACCTTGATTTTGGCTCAGGTCATGATCTCAGGGTCGTGAGATGAAGCCTCCCTTTTCTCCCGTTTGGCTCTGTGTTGGGCATGGAGTCTGTTTAGGATTCTCTCTCTCCCTCTTCCTCTGTCCCTCACTCCTTCTCTAAAAATAATAATAATAATAATAAAATAAAGGAAAACTTTACACTTGTGGGCCCAGAGGTAAATATAAAAAATATTATGTAACAAGAAAGAAAACAAAGTTTTATTAATGAAATCCAAAATATAAAAATTATTTTTTGTAATGTTTTACAAAATGGGGAAATGTAATGGGGAATGTAATTTTCCCTCAGAACACCTGGGGAAGGGAATCTAATGAGAAATGTAGATCCACTTGGGGATCTAGGCCTACTAGTGAGAAGAATGGAATTCTTTTCCCAAACCTCAGTAGTCCCTATCATCAAATTGATTACAAATGTTAACCAATAGAAATGATTCCTAGCCAGCTGTACAAAAGCAGCAGGATGCATTTGGCCAGCAGAGTATAGCTTGCTGATGCCCAAATCGAAAGAGCAATAAATTTTTTTCCCAAAATGAGGAGGTTCCAAAAAATGAGTAAATAACTCTGCTTAAAAATATAAATGGGCTGGGGCACCTGGGTGGCTTAATTGGTTAAGAATCCAACTCTTGACTCCAGCTCAGGTCATGATCTTGGGGTCATGATCTCAGGGTCATGAGATTGAGCCCATGTCTGGCTCTATGCTCAGCTGGGAATCTGCTTGAAATTCTTTTATATATATTATTTATATTATATTATATAATAATACTATAATAATTATAATATTAATATGATTGTAATAATTATATTATAATAATTATATTAATATTGTAATAATACAATATTAATTATATTATTATATAATATATAACATAATTATATGTAATATAATTATTATATTATATATGATATAATATAATTATTAATATGATATATAATTATATACAATATATAAATTATATATGCATTTATATAGAAAATATATTTATATATAATATTTATAAATATATATTATATATACAATATATAATATATATTATATAAATTATATTTTATATAAAAATATATAATAATATATTTATATATATTTATTTATATATATATATATAAAAACTGGATGCCCTCATTGTTTTGACATCTCTAAAGATCCTATTTCCATTTTGGAAAACTTTGTTACCCTTTGAGAGCCATGTAGAGTTTGGAATCTTTATTGAGAAGACCCAAGGAGGACTCTGCAGCAGAGCATCAAGGCCAACAGAAGAGGAGAAACAATGGCCAGTAGGTGTCACCTGCAGAGATGTTGGGACCCAGGAAGTAGTCACATTGTCCAGGTTTAAGGGTGTGCTGTGTATGAAAGTGTATGTAAGTTGTGGGGTTTTCCTGTATTATAATCCCCTTCTGTCATGGCCAAACCTTCTGTTAACTTTTGTTAAAGCTCACATCCTGGTCTTGATTGTGGTGTGGGTAATTAAGGGAGAATCTTGTGGAAGAGAAAGAGGCATGAGCCATGGGAAAGCTAGACTCAGTGTGGCGAGATGGGGGTCTCACTCACAGCAGCATAGTGGTCTGGAATGAGGCAAGACATCTGGTTGGGTGGCAAGTAAAAACAAGGATGGGTTATGAAACAAGTGCAAGCCTTGCTAGGGATACTCAGAACACCTGGGGAAGGGAATCTAATGAGAAATGTAGATCCACTTGGGGAACACTGGGACGTCTGTTATTTTGTCACTATTGAAATGACATATATATGCATTTAACATGAATACAATAAAAGCAATTCACTGCAGTACTGTTTGAAATAAAAATGGATTGAGGGGCACCTGGGTGGCTCACTCGGTTAAGCATTTACCTTTGGCTCAGGTCATGATCCCAGGACTGGGATCACTAGAATCTAGCCCTGCATGGGGTTCCCTGCTCCTCGGGGCGCCTGCTTCTCCCTCTGCCTCTGCCCATCCCCCTGCTTGTGTGTTCCTGCACAAGCTCACTCTCTCTCTCTCTCTCTCAAATAAATAAATAAAATCTTTATTTTTTTTTTTTAATTTTATTTATTTATGATAGTCACAGAGAGAGAAAGAGAGGCAGAGACATAGGCAGAGGGAGAAGCAGGCTCCATGCACCGGGAGCCCGATGTGGGATTCGATCCCAGGTCTCCAGGATCGCGCCCTGGGCCAAAGGCAGGCGCCAAACCGCTGCGCCACCCAGGGATCCCCAAATAAAATCTTTAAAACAAAAAGAAATACAAATGTGGGCAGCCCGGGTGGCTCAGCAGTTTAGCGCTGCCTTCGGCCCAGGGCCTGATCCTGGAGACCTGGGATCGAGTCCCACGTCGGGCTCCCTGCATGGATCCTGATTCTCCCTCTGCCTGTGTCTCTGCTTCTGTGTGTGTGTGTGTGTGTGTGTGTGTGTGTGTGTGTGTGTGTGTGATGAATAAATAAATAAAATCTTTAAAAAAAAAAAGAAATACAAATGTATTGGAAACCACACAAATATAAATTCAGAGTAGACTCATTAAGTAAATTCTTGAGCAACCATACAATAGAATACAGACTGGAAAAAAACAGATGTAAAAATAATAAGGATGCTCTCTACATAGTCAGGAGGAACATAGAAGCAGAGCAAATGCAAAGCAAGGCCAGGAGCTAGATTTCTCACTTATAACTTTTTGTATAATCATATTTAATATTATCTATTCAGAACAGTGAATGAAATGTTTGAAGTCAGCCACAAACTGGGTAATCTGGACCTCACATGCATCCACAGGCATTTTTCACACAGAAATTCAGCAGGTTACATTAAGAGAAACCTAAATGTAGAGTACCATCCCACAGTCTACCTATAAATCACAAAGAGAAAAGACATCATTACAACGGAAAGAACCCACAGGCATCCTTTCACCCAGAGAAATCCAGCTTCACCAAGGACAAGACAAGCTAACATGGCAGGCTACTAAAGTGAGGCAGTGGGAGGAACACAGCCTCACGTGTGGAGGGTCTTACCCTTCAGGATCACCTGAATCTAATTTTAAGAAAGCAACCAGACAATTCTAAGTTATGGGATGTTCTACAAGACAACCAACTCTTCAAAAATGCCAATGCTGTGAAAGTCATAAAACGAATGTCAGAAGGCCTGTTTTAGATTAAAGGAAGCCAAAGAGACATGACATCCAGTGTAGTGTTAACTGGCTCATGGATTTAAGGGGAGAAGATAATAAAGGCCATTTTTACAAAAACTAGAGAAATCTAAACTGGCTTGTATAAAAGACTATTAATATGAGATAATACAGTGTTCAATTCCTTGGACATGATAATCGTCTCATGGATATAGAGGAGAAAGTCCTTTTTCTTAAGAGATGCAGGTCGAAGTGTCTGAGGGTGAAGTATTACTATGTCAAAACTCACTTTCAGGGCAGCCCGGGTGGCTCAGTGGTTTAGCGCCGCCTTCAGCCCAGGGCCTGATCCTGGAGACCCGGGATTGAATCCCACGTCGGGCTCCCTGCATGGAGCCTGCTTCTCCCTCTGCCTGTGTCTCTGCCTCTCTCTCTCTCTCTCTCTCTCTCTCTCGTGAATAAATAGTCTTAAAAAAAAACTCACTTTTTTTTTAAAGATTTATTTATTTACTTATTTATGATAGACATAGAGAGAAAGAGAGAGGCAGAGACACAGGAGGAGGGAGAAGCAGGCTCCATGCCGGGAGCCCGACGTGGGACTCGATCCCGGGACTCCAGGATCCCGCCCTGGGCCAAAGGCAGGCGTCAAACCGCTGCGCCACCCAGGGATCCCCAAAACTCACTTTTAAATGACTCAGTAAAAAAATGTCCAAAGAGTAATAAAGCAAATGTTACAAAAGATAACAACTGGTAAATATCTGAAGGGTAATATGAATATTCATTGTACTTTCCTTCAAATTTTTCACAGGTTTGAGATTTTTGAAGTAAAAAGTTGGGGGGAAATTATTATTAATAATGAAAAAGACATTCAGTGGGTCTCCTGGAAAGCCCTTCTTAGGCTGCAATAGTGAAAATAACACACACACACACACAGACACACACAAAAAGAAAATAACACAACACGTTCTGCAGGTGTGCAATTCACACAAAACACTCTCATCCCCAGCAGCAGGAATTGTCTGCGTTTTACAGCATCTGGAGAAGACAGTTCCTGTCTGTAGAGGACAGCATCTAAAAGGCAATTCTCAATTCTCCTCATCACTGCTAGTGCAGAACGTGGTGGTAAAGAATTTAGTTTTCCAGGCTAAGGCCTTAATCATGTACCAATCAGGGCACGCTCCACTGTATTTGTCCTAACAGAACAATTTTCTGGTCTGCAAGCTTTCATTGACTTGCATGTGTTTCTTGTGGAAACAAATACTTCCCCAGCTTTATGGTGTTTCAAGCAGAAGAAAAACAGCCAACCTGCCTAGTGTCACAGGCAAAAAAGGCCACGGATACGAGAGTGCCAGTATGAGAAGTAAGAGAATTCCAGAGAGCTGGAGAAGTGCTACCTTCTCCCTAACGCCTTGTCCCCTGAAAACAACTACTCGAACCTAAAAAAAAGGCAGATGAGGTCATGCTCCTCTTTCTTCTTTACTTGATAGTAAGTTCACAGACAACTTGGCTTCTGTATCAGGGAGGCTAACGTCATTTTTAGGCCACAAAAGCTTCCTTATTAATGGAATGCCGCTTGTGCCAAGCCTTATTTTTGTTATGTTGGTGCCTCAGGGTGACATCATTCTGGGAGAATACGAGTCATAGTTCATTCTCTTACCTACAGCAGCAGCGGTCTTCGACGTGGGAAGGTTAGTGCAGTCCCCAATCCCAAACACATTTGGGTATTTCTTGTGTTGAAGAGTTTCTTTATCCACGTCCACCCAACCCACAGCGTCAGCCACAGGACTCGCCTTGAGGACATCTGGTGAGCTCATTGGTGGGGTCACATGAAGCATTTCATACTACAAAGAAGGAAAGCATCCAAATTTGTGTTTTTTCCAGTATTTCTACAGCCCCACTAGCTGTGCCCCGATCTCCCTTACCCATACACTGTACTACAGCTGCGTGGCGCCCTGGACACTGTGTTTGTACTGATCCACGCCCTCTCCCGGCCCTTCAGTGCTCCCATGCAGCATGGTGATAAAACAACTAACCATTCTGCTTGAGGTGGCCTCTCCGTAAGGAGTGGACACAAACCTTCTGGGCAGGAGGTGGGGGAAAATCAGAAACACTGCAATGATCCTCACTAACATTCTGAAAGAACCCACTGATGTTGCTAGTATTACTAAAGCCAAGACAATGGTGTTTCTCAGTTGCTCTCTCCCTGGTTCTCAGCTGTCTACTTGTAAAGTCCGGTATCTCGGTTTTATTCTGCAAAAAAGTTCTGCGCAGAGTCCCTGAAACCTGGGAAGGTTGTGTTCGGAGCCGGTGAGTGAGCATCATTTCCAAACATAGGCAGACTCTCGATACATAAAGGAAATCACCGACATGCCAATTTAATGTGAAAGAAAGGGTGGTGAGAATATTAGCTAGCATTTTGGAGGAGAGAGGAATCTGTTTCAGTAAAGGGTTTACCGAACAGTATAGGGGACAAGGTGGATTTTTTTCTTTTTTCCCCAGAAAAACCTACAGCAACATTACCCTTGGCAGCACTGCACTAACCCACCCTGATCAATTTGGATAGTTCATTTAATTTTTTTATGTAATTCTTTTTTGTTTGTTTACAAAATATTTTTGTAGTTTATCCTTTTTATTCTTTTTATTTATAAACTCCATGTCAAAATTTCAAACTTATTTAAGGGTCCCAAAACATTTCATTAAGGTGAAAACTTCAGCATCTCACGACAATCCCAATCTTGTGATAGTCAAAGCTCCTGGTTTCCGCAAGGAGGACCATGCCTTAATCAGGGCTTGGCAATCCTTGACAGTGGAAGGAGTTAAGGAGGTGGCTTGTATTTAATTCCACTCTCAAACAATTATAAGCATGGGTAGCCTTGAGGTAAAACAGTGCTGTCAATGGCCAGTGTTCTTCTGAAGGTGATCTTGGGTGATTCTTTACAGGCACAAGTCCCTGAGCCTGGCTCTGTTCATGAACGTGGAGACTGAGCAATTCTGTAGGATAATGTATGAAATGGCCAACAACCATCATCCACCAAATTATTAAGGCTATGTCTGTTTTTCTATAGTTAACTAGAACCACTTATTTTTTTAGCTGAGGGTAAAAATCTCACCAGAGTCATCTCTATCTATTGGCATTAATGTGCTTAAATTTCACAAGTACACGTGAATTCCGTAGATCTTTGCTAAAAAGGAAAGTTAAATATTTCCATATAATCATCAGAAGGACATGAAGGTTTACTTGAGCTAACATCCTACAAAAGATATACTAAGGTCTGCTTTATAGATTTATTGAAAATTGACAGGCATTTAGCTGTAGCTTGTCCTTTATTCATTATTCCCACAAATCACGTACGATAAATAACTTTAGTTCTCCTTCATTAACATCATCTATTGAGAATAGTGGTTTTCAAACTTTAATGTTTGTAAGGAGCATTTGGGAGACTTGTGGGAAATGCAGGTTCCTGGGTCCCACCACCCTGAGATTCCAATACAGCTGGTCTGCGTAAGCACAGGAATCTGTACTTTAACAAAATCTCCTAGCAATTCTGACACATGAGACCTGAAGGTGACCGCCTTAGAAGCTCTCACTTGAAGAAACAGGTTCTTTTACAATGAAAAACAGATGTTATTATATGGACCTTCACCTTCCATTTGCTTATCTATAAATAAATGTTACAGTTAAAAAAAAAAGTTACAGTTGACTGTTGAACAATGCAGGGGTTAGGCTATAGGCCTTCTTTTTCTTATCTTTTCCTTTTTAAAAGATTCTTTACAGTGGTGGTTCTCAATCCTGCTTGTATATGAGAATTATCAAAGGAAGTTGAAACTCCCAATGATCGGTTCACCCTCCCCCCCAAACTAATTAAAATCTGTGAGCGTTAGACTCAGACATCAGAACATTTAAAAGCTCCCCAGGTGATTCCAGTGTGCAGTCAGGGCTGAGAGCCACTGCTTTAACACCTCTTGGTAGATTTTTTTGAAATTCATATATTTTTTAAAGATTGTATTTATTTTTTTTAAGATTTTATTTATTTATTCATGAGAGGCACAGAGAGAGAGAGAGAGAGAGAGAGAGGCAGAGACACAGGCAGAGGGAGAAGGAGGCTCCATGCATGGAGCCCGACGTGGGACTTGATCCCAGGTCTCCGGGATCACGCCCTGGGCCAAAGGCGGGCGCCAAACTGCTGGGGCACCAGGGCTGCCCTGTATTTATTTTCTGAGGGAGAGAAAGAGAACAAGTAGGTAAAGTGGAAGGCAAAGGGAGAGGGAGAAGCAGGCTCCCCACTGGGCCGGGAGCTCAATGTGGGGTTTGATCCCAAGACCCCAGGGAACAGGACCTGAGCAGAAGGCAGACACTTAACCAACTGAGCCACCCAGGCACCCCTGAAATTGATATTTTAAGGGTAGAATTGGGTCTGGAAAGAAAATCTGAAATCCTATCATTCAAGAGAACACAAATTTTTTTTTTCTTTACAAACCCTTTGGAAGAACCATTTATTTATCCAATTCCCTATCCACAACTTCAACTATCCACAGTACAGCTGAGAACCAAAGTAAAAAAAAACCAAATAACAAAATTAAGTTCATGCACTGAAGCTCATACACTTTCCTCATGAAAGTATGCTGTGCACCCTCACTTGTAGCCCATTCACTTTTACTTTACACAGAATTGAACAAATGTGGCGATCTCATTTTCCAGTCAATAAGGAATTGGCAGCAGCAGCTTAAAGATCTAAAGCTGCCACTTACAACTGCCTGACAGCCAGAAAAGAAAACTGGAAAAGTACAAAAAGGACACACACAAAAATCAAATCACAGAGGAGTTTGAGACCATTTTATAAGGTGAGAACTAGCCCCACTAGGCCCTAGGAGCGTAACTATACAAAAGCTATTCAAAATTATGACCCTGAGCTGAGGCAAGCAAATATGAGATGAACTTGGGACATTCTGTGACACCAGAAACCAAAAAAGTGCTCAAAAATATGATGGTGACACGTCCCAAGGGCAGAGCCATCTTGAAAGGATTCCTACTGACCAAATCTGGGACAATGTGAGCACCAAAATAATTAGACAATAATGAATTATAAACCATTGGGGGTAAAAACAGGATTCATGAATTCATACCAATAACCAGTTAATTAAGAGAGAAGGGAAGGCTTTTGTAGACAGAATACTAACAGACTACTGTTAAAGTAGAAAGAATGCTTGATTATGAAAATCACCATTTTGCAACTGCCATAGTAAAGGCTGGATTAGGAAAATCATCAGTGGATGGTAAATCCAGTGGGAAACTTAATGAGGGAGTAGGGTGTTTGTTTAGTCAAGTGGCTCCCTATAGACTTCTTATAAGTAGCAAGGGAGAAAAAGAGTAGTAACATTACAGTGGAGAAAATTGGGCCATCTCTTGAATGGTGATCCAAATGAACATCATCAGTGAGGGGCAGGTGACCACTATGTGCTCTCAAATGTGATACACTAGAAAGACATGACATCGCTTACATAGTATTTCACCCTAAAATGCATAGCCTGAAACTGATCACAAGAAAACATAAACCTAAAATGAGGAACATTCTATTAAAAAATAAAGTGCTGGAGGTGGGGGGCTATATTATTCCAAAATATCAACAAAGAAAGGCTGTGGAGATGTTCCAGATCAAAGGATGCTCAAGAGACATCACAATTACAGGCAATTCCTACCTGTTGACTGGGTTCTGCCCTGAAGGGAAAAGAGCACCATAAATGCTATTGGGTCAATCAACAAAATTAGAATATAAATGGTAGTTTAAAATACTGGGGATCCCTGGGTGGCTCAGCGGTTTGGCCCCTGCCTTTGGCCCAGGGTGCGATCCTGGCGTCCCGGGATCGATTCCCGCGTGGGGCTCCCTGCATGGAGCCTGCTTCTCCCTCTGCCTGTGTCTCTGCCTCTCTCATTCTCTCTCTCTCTCATAAATAAATAAATAAATAGATAAATAAATAAATAAATCTTTAAAAATAAAAATAAAATAAATACTGTACCCATGCTAAATTTCCTGAATTGATAACTGTACTGTGTTTATGTAAGAGAATAAGGATCTCTTTAAGATTTACAGTACTTAGTGTTTAGGTAAAGGGCTATGATGTATGATGTATAATTCATCTTTAGATGCTTTGAGAATATATTCTACTATATTCTATACTATTCTATGTGGGGAGAGAGAGAGACAGAGATCAAATGATAAAGCCAATAAGGTAAAACTCTATAATAAGTGAATCTAGGTAAAGGCTATCCAACGTATTTATTTTTGCAATGTCTATAAGTTTGAGATTATTCAGAAATAAATGTTTAAAATTATGACCTTGAGTCATCAGTAACATCTTAAATGATAGTTGAGATACACCACTTAAGAAAGGAAAGACGTGTGCAATACATTTTAGAAAAGGCCTGCACTAAAAAGCTTAAAATGTGAAGTTTTGATGTTGAGAAGGTAAGTCATTAGTTCATTTCAAAATTCATTTTTTTATGGGACCCTTCATTCCTCTAAAACTGCTCAATGAATAAAATGTCACTGTGAGCTGTTTTCTCATTGCTAACAGCTCTTACCAGAGTGACATAAACAAATGATTCTTCCATGTGTGCTTCTCCAGATGCCTTAACATCTTGTTCTTAATCTTCATACACCTCTACAAAAGTATTATTCCCACTTCACAGAAGAAGGACCAGACACACAGAATCCAAGCCCATGTACAGAGGCTCAATTTCTCCAGGTTGGGGTATGGCTCTGCAAGACCTTTCAAGAATGCTGAAGTGTCTCCTTTTGTGCACAGGTAAAAGATAAGTTTAAAGACAACCTCTTCCACCAGGGGAAAGACACCCCTGTCACTTGTGAACAACCCACAAGCAGGGCTGTTTCTCTGTAAATCAAGACAATCACCAAATCCTCCATTTAAGGAAGCCCTTCAGGAACGTGAAGCAAGACCTGAAGTCATCAAATACCTTTGGCTTCTCAGAGTGACCCCGGGGGAAGAAAAATGGAGATACAAAATAGGATCAAAATTCACTTGATACTAGTAGATAAACTCTTCAGCTCGCATGGACACTGCCTCTTACCTCTTTCTCTTCCCCATCCACCTTTTGATCCACCTTGTCCCCTACCATGGCCCTATATGCTCATCATAACCAGCCTCTCCCAGCATAATGATGCAAGCAGGGAGGTGGGAGCCATGGTGATGACAGCATCTACTGCAGTGTTCAGCTGACAGCTTCACCTCGCCACTCACTGAAATCACTTGGGTCTCTCCAGGTTTGTCCAGATTCTCAAAAACAGCCTCTTGTCTATCAGCTCGGACTTCAATGAGGTTTTGTTTGTAGTTAACAGTGAGGTTCCTTTCCCGGATGATCTCCTGCAGGGCAGCTGCATACTTCTTCACCCCAAAAATTGTGCCAAGGGAAGTGTTGAAAATGATATTGGCCTTGGATCGCTTCCCCGTCTGGGAAAAAAAGGAAAGAACAGCAAGAGCCCACATCAAAGCATTGCTTCAGCCACCTTTTTTTTTTTTTTTTTTTAAACCTTAGACAAGAATTAAAACCCTCAGAAGAGAGCTCACCAGCTTTTTCCATCACTATGCACTGGTGGGGCGAGGTGTGAATCAACTCACTGCCTCCTACTTATCTTCTGTCAATGACACAGCAACTAAGTGTGCATTTGAGTCAGAGGTTAAAGAGGGTACCATTCAGCTGAAGGCCAGAGAGGGAGGTCAAGTTCAGGGAAAGACAAGCTGAATTGTTTCCTCATATTCTTATTTGTTCATCCACTGGATCAATATTTCAGGAGGTCCTAGAGTTGGCCGGTGGTGCTCTAGGTGCTGTGGGAACAGCAATGAACAAAGTTCCTGTCCCATTGGCTCATACAACTCATATTGCTCATAGATTTCAGAGGCTAGGATTCTCCTAGATGCCTAATTGCTTATAGGGCCAGAAAGAGAAACTTCCTCTTGGCCATCTAAGACTTGGTAGAAAAGAGTTTGCAAAGAACATTCCAGGTGGGAAGAAATGGCTTTTCTTTTGTTCAGCTCCTTTTAGGATTTGTGCACCTGGTTCACACTATTTGTTTGTCTTTAGAAGGTAGGGGGGCAGGAGGAGAAGGAGAGAGAGAGAGCCTCAAGCAGACTCCACCCCCAGCGTGGAGTCTGAAGGAGCTCAAAGAGGGGCTCAATCTCATGACCCTGAGACCATGACCTGAGCTGAAATCATGAGTTGGACACTTAACCTACTGAGACATGCAGGTGCCCCAGATCCCACTATTTGGATGAAGTTAGGTGGATAAAAACCTCAAAAGCCTGTGCCATCCAATAATTCTCATGACCCAGAATGACATTTCTTAGAAACAGAAACAAGGACTTGAACTGTTCCTTAATTCCCCACAGGGTTGGGACAGGGGGTGGCATAGGTTTGCTTAACTCAAGCAAAGGTTTCCTGAGGAGAGTTCCAAGCAAGCATTCAGGTGGCTCTTCCATCCCACCTGCTCCGCCCCTCCTCTCCCCTATCCCTTCACAGAACCACAGGCTGCTCTGAATCTTGCCACTGCTGCAGGTCCAACCACACTGTGAGAAACGGTATGTGACGTCCCACACAAGGGCAGGAGGGCGAGAGCAGCTTCCCTGCAGCTTTGCGCCAGGTGTACTCGAGCTGGACATTGACTCTGACACACGGGATGAGTGCCTAGTGTTCCCACCCAAATATTCTTTCCACCAAGTTCTGAAGTTCTAGGTCAACATTTTTTTTTTTTTTTTTTTGGTTTGCCTTTAGAATTGGCATTTTGCAGGGTGCCTGGGTGGCTTGGCTGGTTAAGTGTCTGCTTCAGCTCAGGCTGTGACCTCAGGGTCCTAGGGTAGAGCCCTGTGTCAGGTTCCCTGCTCCTCAGGGAACCTGCTTCTCCGTCTCCCTCTGCCTCTGCCTGCCGCTTTGCCTGCTTGTGCTCTCACTTGCTCATCTCCTGTCAGGTAAATAAATATATATATTTTTTAAATTGGCATTTTGCCTACTGTATTTTTAAAGATGTTTATCAAGAGCCAGAAAATATTCATAACCTTGAACTTGCATGGCAACAATCGAGGATATTGTTATATAAAAAAATAAACAATGTACAACCAGTTGTCCAACGATATGGAAATATTTCAATAATCTCTAACATATCTCCCCAACAGATTTCTATGTATACATTAAAAGTATGTTACAAAGACTATTTAATACCAAGTAGTACATCTATTTTTGTATAGTATGATTGTAACCATTAAAAAAACAAAACAAAACAGGGGCACCTGGGTGGGGCTCAGTTGGTTAAGCATCCAACTCTTGATTTCAGCTCAGATCATGATCTCAGGGTTGTGAGATCGAGCTCGGCATCAGGCTCCACTCCGTGTGCAGCCTGCAAAATATCCTCTCTCTCCACCTGCCCTTCCCTCCCCCCACATGCTCTCTCTCAATCAAAACAACACAACACATGGATGGGGCAGGAAACAGGACACGTCAAATTGATAACAGTAGCTGTATTAAAGTAATTGGGCTATAGTGACTTCTATTTTATAAACTTCCAATTATATAATTTTGTACACACGTAATAAAAATTTCAAAATAAAAAAGGTATTTTGATATGGATAAAATGGGATTCTGGCATCCCTGGATTAGCAGCATCTGCCCTCCTTGTCTCTATCCCTGGGAAGCGAGCATACCTTCCTGAAATAGGCTTCTGACAAGTACATGATCTTCTGTGGGGCTCCAGCACACTTTACAGGGGTATTTGGGAAGGTAAAGATGGCATTGCCCTCCTTGAAGTCCTGCAGAGCTTTCCAGGTTTTCTCTACTGTCTTCACTGAGTAATTGGACCCTATTTTGGGATGGTCAAAACCTTCAGGTAAGCCTTTAATCTGCAAGAAATTACACAAAGAAATTATCTTTTAACAAAAGCGCAAATTTGCAAGGGCAAATTTTCTAAGAAAAGTGCAAAAACTCTTGTTGAGAGCCTTCATTCTCTGCCATTTCTGTAACCTCTCAAGTATTTCAGTCCAGTTATTAGGCCACAGTACTCACACCCATCGGAGCAGGCACTTGGGTGAGGGATCTGCTGCAATCAGGGCTGTGGTGCCTGGAGTAAACTGCCAAACTGCAGAATGGACTCAGCCCACGGGAACCCCTGTACCTCCCTGGCCTTCAGACCATGATTTGAACATCTCTCTTCCCACCATCAAAGTGAGGACAAAAAGCCAGCCATACTTTCTTTTTGGAGACCCAGTTGCCTTACTGGGAAGAAGGAGGACAAGCAGAACCAGGACCCATATTGTCAATAATTACAAACATAAACTACCCTTTATCAGGTTGTACCAAATAAAACTCTTGGTAAAGGCCATGAAGGCAGGTAATTAAAAACATGGACTTGGGAACCCCACATATCTGGCTTAAGTCCCAGCTTTTCCACTTAGAAATGTTGTGACCCTGGGTAGATTACCTAATATCTCTCGGCCAGTGGGTCTCAAAGTGCAGTTTCCTGGGAACTTGTTAGAAATGCAATTTTTCAGGCGCCACCCAGACCTACTGATTCAGAAGCTCAGGGGCAAGGCCAGAAATCTGCCTGGCTCTCTGGGTGGTTCTAACGTACACTGAGAGTTTATGTTCATTATCTGTAAAATGGGGGGAAAGGTAACTGCTTCGGAGGGTTGTTGGCAGAAGGATATGAAAGTGCTTAGAAAAATGGCACCTACATGGGAAGTGCCCCACAAGTGGCAGTGTATTCCTGCTAGTACGAATACCGGACACTAGTCTTTGGTGTTAGAAGGTTCGTAGAGTGCAGTGAAGATGGCATAGATTGAGTTGAGACTCAACTACCAGTTCTTCCAGCAAAAGCAGAGAACCATCAAAAACCAGTCAGTAAGATGGGCTGGTCCTCAAGCGCCCAGGTGACTCTGCGTCTGCCTTTGGCTCAAGTCATGATCCCGGGGTCCTGGGATGGAGCCCCACATCTGGCTCCCTGCTCAACGAGGAGCCTGCTTCTCCCTCTGCCTCTGCCTGCCACTCCCCCTGCTCATGCTCTCTCCCCCTCCCTCTCAAATAAATAAATAAAAACTTAAAAAAAAAGATGACGGGCCCTTCAGAACCCTCCTAGGCTGTTCTCCTAGACTATAGGGCGACCATGCAACACCCATTGCTCAGCTGTCAAGGAAACAGTGCTATGATCTCTACAATGCTCACTGTAAAAAAAAAAAACAAAAAACAAAAAACTATTCCTCCGATTACTCACCATGTCTCCTGCTAGAGAACTTTAAATAGTTGTGATATCAGCAGTCTTAACAGCAATAATTACTATTATTATTATTATCATTATTACTAAACCATCTTGTATTTTAAGGTTTCTGAAATCTCCCCCCATGCTAACAGTGGCTATTTGCTCATGCCTCTGAGGCAGGTAGGGAAATAGGGCCGGCTCCTAGACACAGATGGGGGAGCTGAAGGAGAATGAGGTTGAGAGACCCACTTAGAACCTTACAAAACCGGATGGGGAGGCTCCTGGTCCCTGCCTCAGGTTCTCCTCACATGCCTCCTACTTCCCAAGCAAAATGCACTCTCTGAGAGATAAACAAACAGCTGGTCTCTTATCTCCTTCATTACTTTTCTCTAGTTTGAACAAGAGGTTGTTGTTAAGGAAACAAGTGCCATAAAGTGGTGACCAAGTTCCTTTTAGGGAAAGTGGTCACAAAGGGCAGTTTATGACTCCTCATCCAATTCAAGTTGCTTCCCTTCCTCTGAAGCAGAGGGAGGCAGGGAGAGTCAGAGGAAGAAAGATCGGATGCCCCCTTTGGCTGACAACTCGCTGCAGAGACCCAATGGAGCTGAG
This sequence comes from Canis aureus, assembly GCF_053574225.1. NCBI lineage: Eukaryota > Metazoa > Chordata > Mammalia > Carnivora > Canidae > Canis > Canis aureus. The sequence continues at coordinate 16,730,010 of NC_135642.1, read as the reverse complement.
GGGAGAAAGAGACAACTTAGTCCTACACAGTGAGGTAGTTTCCTTGGGAATCTAGAAAAGCCTACTGTTTTGCAAGAATCGCCATTAGGACATGGACATGCTAACCTCGGATTAAACCTTAAAGCTAAAACATATCATCATCGATACCAGAATCTTAAAAAAATTTTTTAAAGAACCATAAAAAGACTTCTGAGTAAAGAAAAACTAAAAGAGGATCCCTTAGAACCCCTTCTTGTCAGTCAAAAGGAATACAAAGCAACTAAATGCAGCATTTACTCTTGTCATAAGTAGGCCAGTGTCACACAAAAGTAGTTTAAAAGAGTACCTTCTCATAGTCAAGCTGGATCCCAAGAGCAATAATAAGATATTTGTAGGAGATCTGCAAAGCAAAACAATGGTAGTTTAGACCAGGATCCCAGAAGTGGCAGCCCAAGGGCTAACTCAGCCCCAGGCCCATGTCCCACCACCAGGCCTCCATTTTCTACTGTGGATGTCTTGAGGTCATGGGTGACGGGCAGGGGACAGGGAGGGAGGTATGCTCCCGTTTGCCATCACTAGTCCACCATCTTCTGTTTCTCACGCCTCAGAACTTCGCCAGTATTGTATAACCTGCCAGGCCCTCCTGTATTTTTACACAGTGCAGAGGGATACAAAGAAGCCACAACTATTTGTGTGGTCCTTTTGTTAACACTTACTCATGCTGAGGGGTGAGAGAAGCCCTTCCTAATCTTAAAAGACAATCAGCTTTAACATGTATGATGTCATGTGTGAATCCCAAGCAAATGTGACCTGCCATATGGATTGGACCAGTAGTATTGTAAGTGAGAAACTGTTCTTTTGAGGGTCATAGAAAAAAAGGATGTGATATAATGAACCTGATCTTACTTAATGATCTACTTAGAACTTAAAGTCCCCCTCCTTAAACAAGGGTATTGTGATTAGTCCTGCCAAGGGCAAAGTATCCATATTCATCACAAAGGGAATGTGGGTTTAAGATCAGAAAGAAGAAAGGGGAGTCCAGAAAGTGTAAGCAAGAGGGATGTAAAGAAACAGCCCTTGCCTAGAAAACTGGAGGTGGAGAATGATCATAATGAAAGTCAGGAGTCCAGCAAAGGGGTAGTGGGTTGTAATTAATTATCACAATCTTGTACTAAAAGGAGAAGCAGAGCAGCAAGATGAGCAGGTCACAGTTGAAGAGAGAGGACTCCAAGACCAGAAAGTGCTCGGCTCAGGCTGGAAAGCCAAGGGCATCAAGTTTCTGCAGAGGTCCAGCCCTGAGATCCAGGAGGCTTGGCTTCAAGGCCACCTCCACAATGAGGCCTTCCAATAATTCAATTCCCCTCCCCACAGGCCCCTTCTGGGAGCTTCCTTAGCACAGTGTACACGATGCTTTATAGCCCTGGTTGCATTATGTAGGAATAATGTCTTCCCTCACAACATTGAATACAGCAGAGGATAAAGGTTAGGTCTCCTTTATATTCCTGGAATCTAGCATAGTCACAAAACTAAAGTGAGGAACTCGGTAATATTTGTTGGATGGATGGAGGACTTCAGTTGTTTGTGAAATATGTAATTTATCAAAGTGGACGGATCATACACACGTCTTCCCGTGTATGATTTGCCTATCCATAGAAAGCTGTGCCCTGAAATTCCTTATTCCATGGTAAAGTGTACCAGGCCCATTAACTACGTGACTGAACTATGTTGTGTCTTCAAGGTATATGAGGTCAGATGGGACATAGGGTCTGGGGGTGATGATCTACAGGCAAAACACGAACACAGTCAATAAGAAAAATCTCTGGTTTGTGTGTGCCCTGATTGTTTAATTAGAGTATAATATTGATTATTTTTAAGAACTAGTAACAGACAAGCTTAACATCGTGGAAAAAAAAATCATTAAGGGAGAATAAACCCTAAAAGAATAAAGAACAAAAAGAAAGCCTCAAGCCTTCTAAATGAATTCGTCTCCAGGCCAGATGATTTAAATTCTAAGGAATTGCAAAAACTTGCAGACAAGACTTTGGAGCAATTACAGAGAACAGTGCAGACATTTCCAGAAGGCCAAATAGGGGCAAGTGTTCTAATTTTATACAGAGAAGTGGGGGCAGTAAACCCGGATACTAACCACCTAGTAAATAGGATGTTCCTCCATTGTAAATTTCCGGGCTCATCTACTAAACAAGTGTCTCTTGGTAGCTTAGGCAAAGAGCACCAACATAGATTCACAGATTGCAAACTGCTTTCAGTCAGTAGTCAAGAACTATGGGGGCACATAGTGGATACTTAAGTTATTTTCTTTTCCTTTTTTCATATGTTCTTTTAAAAATAGTAACAGTAAAATTTCCTGAGCACTCACTTTGCAGGGCATTGTAATAAGCCCTTCACACATTTTGATTCATTTAATCCTCAGAACAACCCAATGAGTAAGTGATACTATTACTCCCATTTTTTAAAAGATTTTATTTATTCATTTGAGAGAGAGAGTGAGCAGGAGGAGAAGCAAAGGGAGAGGGACAAGCAAACTCTGCACTGAGAGCAGAGCCCAACGCAGGGCTTGATCCCAGGACCCTGAGATCACATCCTGAACCAAAAATCAAGAGTCAGATGTCTAATCGACTAAGCCACCCAGGTGCTCCTTATTAGTCCCATTTTATACAGATAAACTGAGAGACAATTTGCTCACAAATATTTACTGGGCACCTTCTATGCGACATATTGTGCTAGGTCCTGGACATACAACATTTAACCAGAAAGACACAGTTCCTACCCCTCCGAGAACTCAGTCTAGTGGGTGAGACAGGTATTATCAGATAACCACACAAATAATTACTAAATCACAGAATGCTGTGATAGTGTCAAGGGGGAACCCAACCTAATCTAGTAGGTCAGGGAAGGCTTTCCTGAAGGGCTATTTCTAAGATAAAGATGAGAGGGGCACCTGGGTGGCTCAGTTGGTTAAGCATTTGCTTTCGGCTCAGGTCATAATCCCGAGTCCTGGGATCAAGCCCCATGTTGGGCTCCCTGCTGAGCAGGGAGTCTGCTTCTTTCTCTCTCAAATAAATAAATAAATAAAAATTTTAAAAAATAAGGTAAAGATGAGTAAGAGTTAGCTAGGAAAAGAGGTAAGCTCAGCATGTGCAAATGTCCTGGGGAAAGAAGGAGGCTGAGGCATTTGAGGAAATGAAAGAAAAGTGTGCTGGGACAGAACAAGAGACAGAATGGAACCAGAACCAGGTTAGGTCTGGAGAAGAAAAAGGGCCAGTCCACCCAGAGCCTATGGGACATACTCCAGACAAACATACCCCTGTGTCGGGGAAGAGTCAGAGACACACTGAATCTGGATTTCAGCAATGCCTTCAATTCAGTCTTGAAGAAAGAGTAAAGTACTAATTAAGAATGGAATAATTTTGGTAAATTTTTGGCAAAAAATATTTGCTAAAGAATGTTGATTAATTTATGCAAGCTAGAAAATGTTCTCTAGGGACAGGTGTTCAAATTAAACCCTTGAACTTAAATGAAGCCATCATGGATAATGACCAGGGGAAAAAAATGCCAATTGGATGACAGAATCATAAATCCACAAGATCAGGGCATGTGGGTGGCCCAGTCAGCTAAGCATCTGCATTCAGCTCAGGTCATAATCTCAGGGTCCGGGATTGAGCCCTGTGTCAGGCTCCCTGCTCAGCAGGGAAGACTCCCTATTCTCCCTCTCCCCCACCCCTGCTCATGCTCTTTCACTATCTCTCTCACTCTCTCAAATAAATAAATAAATAAAATCTTTTTTAAAATAAATAAATAAATCCACAAGATCCAGGCCAGCTGGGAAAATGAACCAAAACCAACAAGATGACCTCTCCCATGTTATATGTAGATTTCTGATATCTGGCTATAGCACACTTTTGCTTAATGAAATCTTAGAAGAAAGTCCTGCCAGTTTACACCAACTTCTTCCCCAGCCCTAAAACAGGACACTTGCAACTTTCCTAAGAGTCTGAGCCTCAGGACTCAGAACTGAGAACACCTACTGGTGCCTCTCATTTCAAGAGATGAGACAAGTTTATGATTCTTGAGATGTGCATGAACACAACCACAGAGGGCTCTAGACTATACATGTAATAAGAAGGGATCTAATCAAGGAGGCAGGCACTGTTGTACCAAACAGGTGATGTATATTGTCAGAGACAGGTGTCCCGGCCCCAGGAACAGTAGACTGGCAAAGGAAATAAGCCCCAAAGCTCAATCTTGTCAACTGAGAACAATCTTCCATTTAATTTTGTCTGCTCTCATGGAGATGCTGGAAAAAAGTAAATCCATTAACAGGGGAGAAATAATTTTTAGGTATTTTATGTACATATATTAAAAATATATATATATCCTAATCTACATATATCCATGTATTACATATGGATGGAGAAAGCCTGACTTGACATTGAATCAGCCATATGAAAAGAAGACCCAAAAAAAAATAAAATAAAATAAAATAAATAAAAAAAAAAAAAAAAAAGAAAAGAAGACCCAAAAGTTTGAACTGACCTCAAGCCCAGCATGAATCAGCAGTTGTGCTGATAACAGTTGCTAAAAAGGCAAATGCTAACTCAGGCCATATCCAGTTGTGGGAGAGAACAGTCTCAGTCTATTCTGGGCTGTTCTGTTAAGCTGCTTACTCTTTCAGGCAGCCTCTTTCATGAAGGCGCTATCAAGCCAAATGAGGTCCCAAGCAGGGTGGAGAGATCAGCAGATCAGCAAGGGGACTAGCGACCTTGAAACAGGAGAAAGTTCTGAGGAAAGTGGAGCTACAGCCCAAATCTACATCAAGAATAGATTTACACGGCTGATAAGAGCCATCTTCAAATAGCTGCAGGGTTCCTCCACAGAAAAGATATTCTTGGCCACACAACAGGACAAAACAAGGAACAAGACAGGCATTGAGGCCAAAAACACCCTGAGGGCCCAAGGAAGAATACAAAAGAGCCTATGAAAAGGTGGATTCTGACTCAGGAGAGCCAGAACTTTCATAGAACCCGTCTAAAAAAATGGAGAGCGACCAACTGCTTGTTGTCAGAGAACTCTTTGACCCTGAGACGTGTAAATACCAACCCATTTTAAATTCAGTCCCTCTCCCCATATGCCCCAATTCCAATTACTCTGCTCTATTTATTTTCATTAACACTCGTTGCCTGCTAACACCAAAGGACTCCAACGCTTACCTCCTTGCCAGTGTCTGTGTGGATGCAGTTCTTGTCTGGATTCAGCTCAACCACTCTAGCTTTGATCCATTCTACACCAGACGGTATCACACTCGCAGTGGGACGGCCAGATGAGGATAACTGCTTGGCACCAGCACCCACCAGCGTCCAGATTGGCTGGTAGAAATGTCTCTGAGAAACAAAGTATTTGAAGATTCGTTTCAACGTGAGACTGATCAAAAGGGTCATGGTTAAAGGTACACAAGCTAGACTCTCAATTACACGCTCCCAACCCAAGGAGCATCACATAAAAAAGCCTGAGATTAGTCTCCCCCATCCCCACCTATTGGTGTCTCCCATTGTGTTAAGCTCTGAAGGGTAGACACCTAACACAAGGGGGAAAAAAGCAATTAACTATCTTCCGTGACTTTATTATTTATTGCTCAAAGTTGATTGGATGCTTAACATGTTAAACACACACACACACAATGGATACATTTATGTGCACAAAGAAAAATTAAGCTGAGCAGCTTAAATATGGTTCCTTAGAAGCACCTGGAGACTGCTGTAAGTCTGGAAAGTTTACAACCTATTTTGAAGAGCCTCAAAACTTCTTGAACTTCCAACTGTGTTTCCTAAGCCCACTGCAGACATTCCCTATCAGCCCTAGTACCCTCTCATCTCCTTTCTCAGAGGTTTTCCACCCGAAGCCAATAGGTGCCAGATCCTACCCCATAATGCCAAATTTCCACTATTTCCTAAAATTCTCTTGCTTCAGACGGCCCTCTCTTGATCTAAGTTAATTTTGAACATTCTAGACTCTTGGGCAAAGGGCGAACTGGTCTAATGGCCTCTGGGAATCCCAAAACCCTCATGGAGTGGCCTAGGGGATCAAGAACCCTCAACACTGCCAAAATGCCTCAAACTGGCTGGACAGAATTGCCAGCCGCAGAGAAGTTAAAGAGGATACCAAAAAAATGGCTTTGCAATCTCCCTACAGTCAATAATGGATGTGATCAAAAATGAGGGAGGCAGAGGTCTCCGGTGGTGAGAACTCATTGATTTCAAGTCCATCTTGAACAGAAAAAGGAAAAAAAATTCAAGCTCAGATTCTTTTTTAGACTACAAACAAGCATCAGCTCCACCAATCACTAACCTAGACACAGGAAGCAAAGTACCAAGTAACCTGACACCACCTTTGAATGACTTCTGTCCTGCACTTCCTCACGGGGAGGGACAGCCAGGACTTCGGCCTCCCTAATTGTGCCCAGTGCCTCAGAAGAGCCCTTCTCGTGAAAAAGAGTAGCCCGAGTGGGAGAACTGCCCATGGGGTACCTACAATACACCATAGCCCCCACAGAGCTCTCAGACCAGTGCCATTTAAAATGCTGACTCTGAGGCACCTGGGTAGCTCAGTTGGTTAAGCGGTCTGATCCCAGGGTCCTGGGGTGGAACCACGGGTAGGGCTCTCTGCTCAGTGAGGAGTCTGCTTCTCCCTCTGCTTCTGCCCCTCCCCTTGTTTGTGCTCTCTCCCTAAATTAAATAAATAAAATCTTTAAAAAGTAATAAAATGTTGACCTTAGTCACTCTAAGTAGGAAAATGATGGAGAATGCATCCTCTACTCTACTCTCAGATCACAGCACACCAGTCTAAGACTAAGCCCCAGGCAGCCTCATAGGGGACCAGGGAGACTTCTCGAAAAGGAATATGCTTTTCTTGACCCACCCTCCCCACCAAACAGGCACTGGATCTGTTTTGCTTCCCTCCACAGACACAGCTCCCAACTGGTACACACCTAGTTCCTTAGGAAAAGTAGTCAAACCACCAAAAGTCTGGAACATTTTTTCTTTTTTTAAAGATTTTACTCATTCATGAGAGATGCAGAGAGAGAGGCAGAGACACAGGTAGAGGGAGAAGTGGGATCCCTGTGGGGAGCCTGATGCAGGACTCGATCCCAGGACCCAGGGATCACGTCCAGAGCCGAAGGCAAGTGCTTAACCACTGAACCACCCACGTGTCCCTGGAATATTTTTTCTGAAGCTACTGGATCATCTTAAAATGTTTTGCATAAAATAGTGCCTTACGAACACTTCCCAGATTCCTTCCTGGTACCTCTACCTTTTTCTGCTTTATAATCTGTTTGAAATCCCTTACACTTGAATTTCTCAAACCCACTAGCACCTTTCCCAAAGGCCTCCCTGCCTCTCACCTCATCACCCATTCTCCAGACTAGAACAGAGGATGGAAAATACAATGGCCATTGATTTTCCTCTGGACTTGAGGTTGGATTTGGGAGGCCTTTGTGGGTTGAACTTTCTCTCCCCAAAAGATATGTTGAAGTCCTCACCCCAGTACCTGTGAATGTGATCTTATTTGCAATAGGGTCTTCACAGATGTAATCAAGTTAAGATGAGGTTATGCTGGATTAGCGTAGACCCTAAATCCAATGACTGATGTCCTTAAAGAAAGGTAATATGAAGAGGCATCTAGGTGACTCAGTCAGTTAAGCATCTGCCTTCTGCTCAAGTCATGATCCTGGAGTCCCAGGAAAGAGCCTCGTGTTGGGCTTCCTGCTCAGCAGGGAGTCTGCTTCTCCCTCTGCGCTACCCCACTCGTGCTCTCTCACTTTCTCTCTATCAAACAAATAAATAAGAAGACATTAGAGACACCAGAGAGAGGGCCATGTGAAGACAGAGGCAGAGGTTGGAGTGCCGCCAGCTACAAGCCAAGGAACACCAAAGATTGTCCACAACCCCCAGAAGCTAGAAGAGAGGCATGGGACAGATTCCGTCTCCCCTCCACGGCCTTCAGAGGGAGATGACCCTGCTACCATCTTGATTCTGGGCTTCTAGCCTCCAGAGCTGTGAAACAATAAATCTATTGTTTTCGGCCACGCAGTCTGTGATCATTTGTTATGGCAGCCCTAAGAAATGAATACAGAGAAGAACATAAAAGCCTAGATCTGGGGGCACCTGGGTGGCTCAGTGGTTGAGCATCTGCCTTCAGCTCAGGGCATGATCCCAGGGTCCTAGGATCAAGTCCCCCATCAGGCTCCTCTGGGGAGCATGCTTCACCCTCTGCCTGTGTCTCTGCCTCTCTGTGTCTCTCATGAATAAATAAATAAAATCTTTAATTAAAAAAAAAGCCTAGATATGTCCCCTCTCTCTCTTTTGCTGCTGCTCCCTTTCCTCATCTTCCATCCTTTTTGTGCCCAGGAGAAGCACTCACCTGGAAACTTGACAGCACAGCGCCTGACAGCCATCCACACCCTACCCCTGACACGCATGCTCCAAAGGGGGGCACTTACCTCACTAGGCTCCACAACAGCCACGTTGTCGGCACCCACTCTCCTCTTCATGCGGGCAGCCATGGTGATCCCACCACTGCCCCCACCAAGCACCAGCACCTCATAGTGGTTCTTGGCTGCAAGGCTGGCACCCGTGTGCAGCTGAAGTGGGCTAGCCTGCTGAGTGCCCAGCCTGAGGAAGCAGGCAAAGAGCCGGGCTCGAGGGCCAGACACAGCAGTGGCCAGGGGGGTCATCTTCAGGCTGGATCAGGCTAGAAAGGAACAGACAAGGCTATGAGCAAGTAGGGACCGCCATGGGACCAAAGCAATTTCTTTCAGAGAGGAAGGGGAGGCTGGCGTCTGACCAGCTCTAGCTGGCTCCCATCATCTGCTCTTAAGACCATCTTTCCACCTGGCTGTGGTCAAAAGTCTCCTGGGAACACTCTAGTGATCATTAACAATCGGCTAAGCTTTCCATTCATTCCTCTCTTCCTCCTTCTTTCAGGACACCTGGGACTTTGTTTGAACTAGGTAGGCCTCACCTGTTAAGCTCTCTAAAAATTTGCCCATACTTATCCTTGTCCATCCATGAATCTAGGGCATCCTGTGGTTTATCCAGCTGCCACCCATTCTCCTCTCAGGTACACTCTGTAACCGTTCGTCTTTTTAGTCCATCAAAGATAGGAATCCACAGAGAAACAACTATACAATTCCTGGCACCCCAGACCTAGATGAGATGGAAACATCCCTAAGAAACCCACCACCTGCAAGTCAGAGTTTAGACCAAGGTATTTAGGGCCTTGGACCCACTCAGAGGAATCCTGGCTCTGCTTGCCTGTGGACACGCGATTTAATTAAATCACTAGCTACACGTAAGCCAAAGCCCTCCACACCCTTGGTAATTTCAACTAGATGATAAAAAAGCCATAAAAGGAGCCCTGCCTGGTATCATAAAGTCATATTTTATGTAAAGAATCTGCACATGCTGCTGACCGGTCTTTTATTATACCTAACTCAGTAAACAATCTCCCCTTCTCAGTGTCTCCCAGAGACACACTTTACCTTTAGGGAAATGTGTGTCTGTGCTGAGCAATTAGTGCTTTGGCAGTGACAACGTGAAGGCTTCTCAGAAGCTGGCCCTGGCTTCACCCCATTCACAAAACTGACCTTACACCTTGGATACCATCTACTTGCATAACTTGAGGGTCCAGACTCAATATATCACCCTCTCTGGGTATTTCACTGCCTCAGATTCCACCATTAAGTTCAGTCCCGTGGGTTCAATAATGTTCCAGGAACCCTTTATTAAAATGCAGGCACCCAGCTGGGTGACGCTTCTAGGTCACTAACTTCTTAATAGGAAAAATTTAATTATATGACTTTTTCCCCCCAACTGAAAAAGAGGAAGGGGCATCTGGGTGGCTCAGTGGTTGAGCATCTGCCTTCGGCTCAGGTCATGATCCTGGGGTCCTGGGATCGAGTGCCACATCAGGGTTCCCCTGTGGAGCCTGCTTCTCCCTCTGCCTGTCTCTCATGAATAAATAAATAAAATCTTTAAAAAAAAAAACTCTTCCAGAGTTTTTGCACTCCCAACAACTTCCTCAGTATTTCAGATCTGAAAAAAAAAAAAAAAAAGAAAAAGAAAAAAACTCAGATCTGAGGAGCCAGGGGAGGTGGGAGGGTAGGATTTGGCACCCACAGTAAATGGGCCCGGCTCATAAATTGTAGCTACAAGTTTAAAATCAGTCAACCCTTCTAGAAAATAACATTTCTCATTCGTTGACCATGTGTTTCCATTTCTGGGATTCCAGGCTAAGGGAATAACCTCTCCTGCTAAAGAAAAAAAAAAAAAAAAAAACCCTTTACAAAGATATTTCTCACATTTTCATTCCTAATATGGTGACCCCCTCAGCTAACTGGTTTGTGGATAGGATCTGATTACATCCTGGTTACAGAAAAAAACACAAGCTTACACTGGCCAGCGAAGGCTCGGATCTCTGACTGGTTTAACCAACACTAATTTATTTTTTTATATTTTTTAAAGATTTTATTTATTTATTTATGAGAGACACACACACAGAGAGGCAGAGACATAGAGGGAGAAGCAGGCTCCCTAGGAGAAGCCCGATGTGGGACTCTATCCCAGGACCCCAGGATCACATTCTCGGCCAAAGACAGATGCTCAACCACTGAGCCACCCAGGTGCCCCTAACCAATGCTAATTTAGGACTGATTCAATTTAACATGGTGGGGAGGGGCAGAAATAGAGGTTTGAATGTCAAAATATCAGGGGGAGAGGTTAAGTAAAGTATAATTATACCCGATAATGGGTGATTTTGATTTCTTCTGCCTTTCTATGTTTTATAAAATGTCTACTACAGACATACATTAATGTTATAATAATAAAATCTTTATTTTGATAAGTAACATGTCTTAAGTCCTTTACATAAACATTCAATTTGGAAGTTGGACACCATTATCATCCCCATTTTACAGATGATAAAATTGAGCCAGGGAACAGCTAAGCGACTTCAAGATCAAATAGCCTGTAGGTAGTGAGTTAAGAATTGAATCCAGACACTGGTGCCAGAGCCTCTCCTTTACACCACTGTACTCTCCCATCTCTGTGATCTTTATCAACAACAAAACATTGCCTATTGATAATGTTAAGTTAAAAAATCCAGATATATTTTCCACATTATCCAGGAAAGGGCAATTATTTTTTTATGGTACTGACACCTAACTGTTAATGTTTTGATATAACCATAATTGATTTTTCCTCATCTTTGTGTGTGCTTTTCTCAAGTTTTCTTTAATGAACTCTAGATTTTACATTTTAAAAATCACTCAATTTGATCACTTTTTAAAAAACGATTGAGAAGGGGCACCTGGATGGCTCAGTGGTTGAGTGTCTGCCTTGGCTCAGATCATGATCCCAGGGTCCTGGGATCAGGTCCCCACATCAGGGGCCCAGCAGGGAGCCTGCTTTTCCCTCCGCCTGTATCTCTACCTCTCTGTCTCTCATGAATAAATAAACAAAATCTTTAAAAGTAAAAAAAATACAATGATTGAGGAGTGGAGAAAATCATCAAGTAGGATATTGCTGTTTGGTAGGGAAAGAAGGTTTTTTTTTTTTTTTAAGATTCCTTTATTTATTTGAGAGAGAGAGGAAGCATGCATGCACATACATGTACATACACGAGTAGGGCAAGGGGGAAGGAAAGGAGTGAGAGAATCTCAAGCAGACTCCCCAGTGAGCATGGAGACTGACATGGGGCTTGATCCCAAGACCCTGAAATCACAACCTAAGCTGAAATCAAGAATTGGAAGCTTAACCAACTGAGCCACCCAGGTGCCCCAGGAAAGAAGATGTTTTATGATGAACAGTTATTACATCCTGCCTTTTCAGATTATCCATAAAAATGACAGAATCACAGCAAAAGTCTTTACTTCCCAGAAAAGGAAAACCATTTTTTCATGGTCTTGACACTACATCTTAAACCTGCTGGAAAGAGTTAAACAGTAATAATCTAGAAGGAGGCTTGGCTAGGTTTCTGGTTTCTAGCCACTACATCTAAGGATATTTAACTCCTAGTTCCCTTCCAGCCTAACACACCATGGTTTTTTTTTTGTTTTGTTTTGTTTTGTTTTGTTTTGTTTTTAAGTAGGGGCACTTGGGTGGCTTAGTTGGTTGGGCATCTGCCTTTGGCTTGGGTCATGATCCCAGGGTCCTGAGATCAAACCCATGTCAAGATCAAGCTCAGCAGGAAGTCTGCTTCTCCCCCTCCCCACCCCACTACTCCCCTGCTTATGCTCTATCAAATAAATGAAGAAGGAGAAGGAGAAGAAGAAGAATTTATGCAAATATTTCCCTCATTCACCAAGAAGGCTAGTTCTGTTCTATTTCAGCAGCTACTCATAGCCTGTTTCTGGATTCGGTATTTATAAACACAAAGTCCTCTCAAATAGTTTAATCAGCTTCATTAGGAACAGTCATCAAACAGAACGTCCTGAGGATTGAATTCAATAAAAACTTTTGACAGAGATTCTGAGAGCTTCTGAGTTGGTGACACATGGAAGTGCTATGAGGGGTGTGACTATATGGAAGCTCTTTACCACCCACCTATGCTCTCTTCAATTTGGCTGTTTCTGAGCTATAATAAACTTTATAATAAACCAGTAAGCATAAGTAATGTGTTTTCCTGAGTTCTGTGTGTCATTCTAGTAAATTATCAAACCTAAGGGGGGATCATGAAGACCCACAAATATGTAGTCAGCCAGGTAAAAGTGTGGGTCCCCTGGAACCCTATTTACAGATGACATCTGAAGTGGGGGCAGTCTTGTGGGGCTGAGCCCTTAAGCTGTGGGGTCTGATTTAACTCTGGGTTAATGCCAGAATTTAATTGTTGGACACCCACTGGGTGTCAGAGAATTGACATTGGAAAAACCGTACATTTGGTGTCTGAAAACATTACTCAGGCACCAATAAGAATTTCTGATATTGGAGGCACCTGGGTGGCTCAGTGGTTGAGCACCTGTCTTCGGCTCAGGGCGTGATCCTGGCATCCCAAGATGGGAGTCCCACCGGGGTCTCCACAGGGAGCCTATTCTCCCTCTGCCCATGTCTCTGCCTCTCTCTGTGTGTCTCTCATGAATACATAAATAAAATCTTTTAAAACATTTCTGATATTGACCTAAACCAAGTCTACAGAAACAACCAAAAAAAAAAAAAAATTCAAAGGAAGCAACAATCACACAACCTTAACCAGAAGGCAAACAGAAAAGAAAGGCTAAATTTGACCCTGAAGTCAACCTAAAAGAAACAAGAGTATTTCTGTCAATCAAATGACTAAGCATAAATCTAAGATGATTTCTTAGTCTCTCAAGAAGATAACCTAAAACATATTTACTTATTAGGTTAAGAAATAGGAATTAACTACCAATGAGGAGCGCCTGAGTGGCTCAATAGGTTAAGCGTCTGACTCTTGATTTTGGCTCAGGTCATGATCTCAGGGTCATGAAATTGAGCCCCATGTCAGGCTCTGTGCTAGGCATGAAGCCTGCTTAAAATTCCTTCTCTCTCTCTCCGCCCCCCGCACCCCTAAGGAAAAAAAGAATTAACTACCAATGATACAGAAGACCACAGCCCTTTATCTCTACATTCTTACAAGGTGAAACAGACACATTTTTAAAAAATCAATAAAATTTAACTTTCATTTAACAAGTGCATGCAATACATTTTATAATTAAATCAATTCATGATTCTAAACCAGATTAAAAATTCTTCAGTTAATCCTAAATCAGTTGAGTGCCTCCTGCAGGGGATCAAAATAAATGCTTTGCTATATCTGTAGTCTAACTGGCAAAGTAAAATCCAAGCTGACAAAGACGAGACCGTAACCTGGGCATCTCTTACTTCCATCACTGGTCACTGGCTCCAGGCCCTGGTCCAGACAAGTCTTTGGGATTCCACCCTTTCCACAGCTGGCCCTTCCTGCAGAGGCAGTGCAGATCACCTGTGTCAAAGTCTCCCTAATCATATGCCATGTGACATGCCACTCACTGGGTGTCAGCTAGGACACTTGGCTGAGTTCAAACAGAGCTGGCCTCTGTGTAAGGATTATTCAGAGCATTCTTAATGAAAGACCCATCAGGCCAGCAAGACTTATAGTTAACATTTCAGCTACTTTCGCTCTTGGGAAACAGTGGGTCTCTGTATGGTTCACAATTGTTTTACCTCAAGCCTACACCAGGCAGGGCCCTCCTTGCTTCGGGTTTCAATAACCACAAAGCCAACTTTTAACTTATCAGCTTTGTAGAACACTTCCAAAATCAAGGTGAAAAATAGATAATGAACAGCCTCCAGATCTGGCCACCCACTCTGTTCCTCCCACTCTGGCTTCCTTGGGCCAAGCTTACTCTGAGCTGCTTTGTCCTGATGGTCTGAATCCCTGGGGTCCCAGTTTTGAGACACAAGGGAGCCTTGTGCACACAGCACAGGTGGGGCTTTCACCTAGTGCCCAGGTGGTGAGACTCCTGAAAGACTCCTCTTCCTCCACAGGCTCCTCCCCCTTGGGCTTTCTAGGCTTATTTACTTAAATCAGCCCTCTAGTGATCCTCAGTTACTTCTCAACCAAATTACTTCCAGAAGACAGGATTTGATAGGAAAAAGTAGGGAGAAACTGTGATCATTGAGAACAGCTACATTTACTGAGTGTTTACTAGTTATACTTTACTTACTCTCTCTCAGAGACTTCTTACAATTGCTTTGTAAAAGGGATGTTGGTATCCCCATTTTACAGATGAGAAAATTGAGGTTTAGTATAAGGTTAAAGAACTTTCCTAAGGTTACATCACTAATTTAAGCAGCAGGGTTTAATTCAAACTGATTCCTCAACCGAGTTCTAACAGTGCTATTAGACCTAAGAGATAATTGAAGGGAAATGCTACTGGTTGAATTTTATTGACATTCAAATTTAAAATAACTCCTGCCCCCTGTGGAGTGGGCATAGAGGAAATCTACAAGTTGAAAAAAAAAATGACGTTTCTTGGGGAGGGGTGATGTCATTTTTGAAGAGCCTCTATCTTTTAGACATACATACTGAGATTCTTACAATTGAAATGATTTGGAATTTGCTTGAAAATATTACAGGAGGTGGAGTAGGTTGGAGCTTAGAAGACACAAGAGTGACCATGAGTTGATAATAATTTGAAGCCAACTATGAATATATGAGGGCATTCCCCATGGTAGTATATTTTTGTATAAACTGAAAAGTTTCCACAAAAAAAAAAAAAAAAAGAATGAAACAGCAAAAAACAAAAATCAAAAACCAGTGTGTCAGAGTGGGCAGTAACTTTGCTCTTTTGTCACTGAAATGGTAAGCTGTGGGCATATTTCAAGTAATAGCAAGATAATAGAGGTACAAGGAAAAGCAACACAATTATAATCATACTTCCCTCCCATGTGCACGGAGAGCTGTGCAACTCACAGGGCTCACCCCGAGCCCTCCCTGGAGGTATTGGTACCACTTTACAAACGGGCAAGCTGAGGCTCAGAGAGGCAAGGGGATCTTCCAAAGGTCACACAATGAGTCAGAGGCAGGGCTAGAGCCACAATGAGTCCTTAATGTGAACAGCAACTTTTTCTGAATGCCCCCTGGAGTAGCAATGCAGGCATTAGCAAGAGCTAGCAATTCGGAGAAGGGCTTTTACCCAGCTCCAGATCTTGGGACAGACTCTGCCGGGCTGGGCTAGGCAGGGCAAAAGGGTCCTGCAACTCCACGTAGCCCCACATACCATCTCCCAGAGAGCCAAGACTCTAGGCAAGGAGAGATTCTGGTTTTATGGTCATCAAAGTCTATACAACTTAGAGACTGAAGTCACAAAGACAAAAATAAATACAATAGTTAATATTAGCATGCATAAAGAAAGAAATTACAATAAATGTCTGAGATTCTTGGTGACTCAGGACTGTTTCATCTGATTTCTCTTTTAGGCAATTTATCAGAAATACAAGAAATACTTCCTGGTTGCAATCTGGCTGCTCCTGCCCTCCTGGAACTCCCTGCACCCATGAGGACCTCTACAAGATCCTGGCCCTGAGCTTAAACTTCATTTACTTCTAGATAAATCCGCCTCTGGTACCTATAGCACTCCTTTAGGGCACTCTGTCCGCCCACCTCTCTGGGACTCACGTCTCTCCTTCTACCAGTTTTGCCAATCTCCCTCCCACTCCTTCCTGATATAATATGGCTTCTCCGGACAGTCAGAAGCTAGATCCTATAAAACTGATTCATCACTGTCCTACAGCAAATTCCTATGTGCCAGGCACTGTGTTGGACACTTGAGGTGGACACATTATTTTCATTTTACAACTGAAAAAAGTAAGGCTGCAGGAGACTGGTTATTTTCTCAATGGCATGCAGCCAACTATTTTTAAATTAAATAAATAAGTAATAATAAAAAATAAAAACAGGATTCAACCAGAGGAGATGCAAAAGAGTGAGGGAGGGCGAGAAGGAAAGCAAACATCATCACTTTCCCTGATCCATGGAGAATATTCCTGGGACTTGGCTCACATAATCACGGAAGCTGACAAGTCCCGAGATCTGCAGTCTGCAAGCTGAAGACCTAGGAAAGCCAATAGTGCGGTTTTCTTCCAAAGGTCAGCAGGCTCAAGACCCAGGAAGAGCTCATGTTGCAGTTCGAGTGTGTAGGCAGGAGAAAACTAAAGCCCCATCTCACCGCAGTCAGGCAGGAAAGATTCCTTCTTAGCAGGAAGGTCAGCCTTTTTGTTCTCTTCAGACCTTCAACTGATTGGAAGAGGCTACCTGAATTGGAAGGGCAATTTGCTCTACCGATTCCTCCAGCAACACCTTCACAGACACACCCAGAATACTATTTGACCAAACGTCAAACAATCAAGTTGCCACATAAAATTAACTATCATACCCTCCCATTTAACCTATAAAAGGCAAGTCCAAATCTGGAAAACTCACAGGAAGGGAACTGTTACTAGGACTGGATTAGTATCACTCTGGGGTCTCAAGAAAATGTCCAACATTGTCTCATAAATATCATGGTTCCTTAATATGATCTCATCTTAATCTGAAGTACATGCAAGTGAAGTATGCAGTCATATTTGTGGTGCTTATCAATGGCACTGGATTGGACATTTCATGAAACCTTCCTGGAGATGTTTTGAGTTCTACTGTATTAATAATGTTTTTAATTGTTTGACATTTGGGGGTCTTGCTAATCCTACTGAGACTGCCCCTCCAGTGCGAGCTAACTCCTAGAGACAGTAAATCACTTGTCTGGGAGCACACCTCTGTTACATAAACCAAACCGTCCAGAACCCATACCTCAAACCACCTCCTCCACCTTGCTTTTATCCAAAAGGCAATATTCCTATGCCCTAATTATTCAGGGCCAGACATCCAGACAACAAGGGTAGCCCCTACACCCCCAAAGCCTATTAAAATGTATTCAAATTAGCCAACCCCGAACCTGGTCAGCCCATTCCCCCTGCCTCACCAAAACTACAATATAGACTTTGCCCATGTGTTCCCCTCAATTTTCCTGCTAGGTGCTTCCCCATGTGGCCAGATGTGGTGTATCATGCTCCTATGCCTGGGGAGCCCTGAGTAAAAACTTCTTCCTTCCTAACAGTCATATCCTGACATGTTGTAAGATTTAATATGTTTAACAAAGTTTCTCTGCTCCTTCTCTTTACATATCCACTAAACTGTCAGGTGGCAGAGCATTTACAAAGCAATTTAATTACATATTACTGTGGAATGTTATCATTATGTGGGTGATGGGGCCAAAGTTTTACAACTAAATAACATAGATACAGTGTGATTTTTTAATGCAATAATTACTCTGGAAGACTAGGCAACTGGACTCTTCTTTCCTTTGTCATACTCTCACCACCTGCTCTACTTAAATGAGCTATCTTTTCAACCAAGGAAAATTTTTTCACCTCTTTTTATCCATTTAACCTTGGTAAATGGGAAGTGTCATCAGCCAGACGTGTCAGAAAGGTGTTTAAGGAATGAGTTTTCTACAGGATATAAATACACATGCATACTCATACCTATGCTAAACTTGTCTCGATCATAGAGTGGCTAAATCTGCAGAACCCAAAATCAGGAATCATAATCTAAGCTACTTTTTTATTTATAAATTTATTTCCTGCACAAAAGATTTGCAAATTAAATTATATTTAGCTATGCTAAATGTGTAAGTGTATCTTTATGGAAAGAATAGAGTTTCATGAAATCTTCATGCTGCTAAGACTGTTTCTACAAGTATTCATTGAGTACCTTCTGCACACAAGGACCTATGCTGATGGACAATTTCCCCATCCCATTCTTGCTCCCATTCCCAGTCTATTAGCTTTAGATACTAAGGGAAGAACAGCAGATTTGCCAACAAATGCTAATGTAGGCCAAGAGTAAAGTGAGTCAAATTCCAGGGGAAAGTTTTTTTTTTTAATATTATAAGGTCTAATTGGAATATTGGAATGTTTAAAATAACCCATCAGAAGAAGAAATTTTAAGTGGACATTTACATCATCGCGAAGATTTAAAAACAAAACAAAACAAAAAAAACCTTTCTTAGCATAACACCTTAGCATAACATAAATCAAATGAATGGTTTGAATACTTAAACATTTTTTGAAACTTTCTTTTTTAAGATTTTTTTATTTATTTCAAAGAAAGACAGAGCATGAACAGAGGGGAGGGGCAGAGGGAAAGAGAGAAGCAGACTCCCCGTTAAGCAGGTAGCCTGATAGAGGGCTCCATCCCAGGACCCCCATGATCTGAACTGATGGCAGACGTTTAATGGATTGAGCCACCCAGGTGCCCCTTTTTTGAAACTTCTGTGCAAGTCTTCATTCCCCCTCCCCCCCATCTGCTCAACGCCCATTTTTTGCCAAGTTCAGGCCCTGAGCTGCCAACAACATCACCTGGACTCCCTTTCCCTCCACCTTCTGGTTGGCTTAGTGGGTAGTAAGTGTTAGCCAGAGCTGCAAGACAACAGGAGTAGTTGGGGTATTTCCTCCCCATTTTCTCTCCACTTTGGACCTTGCCACAGCTGGACAATGGATGGAGGCTGAAAAAATGTTGAAAAGCATGACAGAAAAAGTCTAGATTGTCTTGAACACACTGCAAAAGTATGACTGTCAACAACTGTGTTGGGAAAGACTCAGGAGGAAATGAGGAACACAGTGGGGGTAAACAAATCACCTTAGAGAACACCTAAATCATCATGGACAGACAAAACAATAGATGTACAAACATTCAAGGCTCTGCTGGTGAGGGTTTAAGTGAGGAATGTGTTATTAAGCACTGGAGAATAAGGATCCTTGTCATAGAGGGCCAAAAGGCTTAAGGTCATTGTGTCCTACAGTTATGTGGAAAGTAGAATTATGCAGAAAAGTAGAAATTGAACATTCAGGCAAGATTTTTTCCAACCAAAGTGTTGAAGGTGCAGCCAGATTTCTTCTTGATGCTTCTAGAAAAATGTGAAAGAAAAGAGATAAACTCAGAAAAGAAGTGTTCAACAAAAATAAACTAGGACTACCAAGTGGCAAACACATGCTACATTTCATGATAAGCAAGGATGGCCCAAGGCAGGCAGCTGGGAACCATAGAGAATCATTCCCAGGTCTTAAAACCTAATGGCATTTGTCCAACTGGATTTTAAAATTTCTTGGGACCAGTGGCTCCTTTCTTTCCTTCTATATTCTCTATTTTTGACCGGAACCTATGTAATTTTCATCCTATGCCTATGCTACCATTGTATTTTAGGAGCAGATAATTTGTTTCTTGAGTTTCACAGGCCCACAGATAAACAAGAATTGTGTCCTAGGATGGATCATACCTACAGCCTCAGTCACACATAATTTGTATTACTCCCAAGATGAAATTGAGACTTTGGAGCTAATGACACTCAAATTAGATTTGTACCTTAGTTAATACTCTTATAGGGGACCTACTGGGGGAACCTGGAGAGATTATATTTTGTGTATGGGATAAGCATGAATCTTTAGAACCCAGAGTATGAACTGTGGCAGGCAGAATCATCCCCCCTACCAAAGATGTCCTATTCCTAGGAATCTATGAACATGTTACATTGCAAGCTAAAGGGACTTTGCTGATGTGATAAGGTTAAGGACCTTGAGATGGGGAAAGTGACTGCATTATGCACGTGAGCCCATGTATGGATCCTCAAAAGTGAAGAACCTTTCCCAACTGTGGCCAGAGGGACAGTGTGACTCTGGAAGAAAGATCAGAGAGATACAAAGCTGCTGGCTATGAAGACAGAGGAAGCGGTTCATGTATCGAAGATGTGGGCAGCATCTAGAAGCTGGAAAATAAAAAGGAAAACAAAACAAAACAGATTCTCTTCGGATGCCTGGGTGGCTCAGTGGTTGAGCATCTGCCTTTGGCTCAGGTCATGATCCCTGGGTCCCGGGATCGAGTCCAACATCAGGCTCTTTGCAGAGAGCCTGCTTCTCCCTCTGCCTATGTCTCTACCTCTCTCTCTGTCTCTCATGAATAAATAAATAAAATCTTTTTAAAAAATACAGATTTTCCCTTGGAGCTTCCAAAGAGAATGCAGCTCTGCTGACACTTTGATTTTCTAGTGAGATCCATGCTATACTTCTGAACCACAGTACTGTAGGAACAACAATTGAATTGTTTAAGCCACCAAGTCCATGGCAATCTGTTAGAGCAGCAGTAGGAAACTGATGCGTCACTTACTCAATCTTCACAACAATCCCATGAGGTACGTATTGTTATTCCCATTTATAGATGCTGAAACTGAGGTTCAGAGAAGTTAAGTGACATTCTAGTTGAATCTAAGAGCTTGGATATAAACCCAGATTTTTGAAAGTCAACCTTAATACTCCTTCCACTAATCCTGAGATCGTAGAGGGTTAAAAAATCAAGTTACCCCATTTTTTGGCAACTGTTCCTACAGAGGTGGCCAGAGTTTGGTGCTCCACACTTGGTAGACTACAGAGGTTTTTTGCCTACTACCACCCACTATCTTGACTATCCTGGGGGATGACAGGAACAGCCCATGTGGAGAGACACAATCAGAGTCTAGATAGAACCAGAGTCCACAACCACCAAGAGTTTTCAATCTCTCTGGGAAAAGAGCTACATCAAAATGCCAACAAATAACTGAGTGACCAGAAGAAAGTTCCCAGAAGGGCAAGGAAGGTAACATAACTTATAGAATCGAATTGAGCTAGAGGGGTTAGAGCAGCTGTGACCTGGACTGGATGTTGGGCCAAGGCTGAGATCAGGGTATTTCAGGAGGGTATAATAATGGGGGGGGGGGGGGGTGCAAGGGAGTACCATGTACTCCATTCCACTGGAAAGTAAATTTTGTCAGTACAAAGACCGCATGTGACATGCTCACCATTTTAGTCTCAGCACCAAGCACAACACCTACCACCATGAAGGATCTCAGTACTTGCCTTAGTCTGCCCGGCCTACTATAAAATACCACAGACACAGTAGCCTCTAAATAGAAATATATTTCTTACAATTCTGGAGGCTGGAAAGTCCAAGATCAAGGCACCAACATGGTCAGGTGAGGGCCTTTTTCCTGTGTCCTCATGTATTAGAATTGGCTCTGAATCTTTCCAGATCCTCTTTTATAAGGCAATAATCCCATCCATGAAGGCTCGTGACTTAATCACCTCCCAAAGACCCCATCAATGGGGGGTAGGATTGCAACACGTGAATTTTGGAAGGAGCACAAACATTCAGACCACACCAGTAATATTTGCTTTAAAAAAATGAATTAACAATGAGATGCACACTGAGTATTATACTACATGTTGGCAAACTGAATTTAAATAAAATATTAAAAATATATTAAAAATAAAAAAGAATTAAAGGATGAACAGATTTATGGGACTTAATTCATTTTGAAAAAATTTACAGAGTGTGGAGGAAAACACAAAGTTCTAGGATATATCCCTTCTCAAGTTAGTAAAGGAATGGTGTGCACACTTCTAACTTTACCCTTTCGTGACAAAGTACAATGTAATCAATACAAGTCAAATACCTTAGGTGTTTTGAAGAGAGAAAGAGTAATCAACGAAAGCTCCATGAAACAGAATCTCAGCAGGAAGTAAAAGACTGGCAGCATTTGACAAGTGGAGATGCTATGGGTGAACCAAGAGGAGGGAAGAGCATCAGTAAACAAATGAAAGAGATGGTGCCTGCCTTCTCTGCTCTGCTCTGCTCTGAGGCCTGAGAGCAGACCTCGGAGATTGGCATCAACTCACCTGCTCAACCAAAAGCCTGAACTCCTGTGGGTGGCCCTCAGCTACAGTTTTCTTCAGGGTTTTTTTTTTTTTTTTTTTTTTTTGAGAGAGACAGAGGTAGAGGAAGAAGGAGACTCCAGGCTGAGCAAGGAGCCCAACTGGGGGTGGGGTGACCACTCACAGATCCCAGGACCCTGAGATCATGGCCTGAGCCAAAGGCAAACACTTAACCAACTGAGCCACACAGTCTCAGGGTTCTGGTAATCACACCCTCTATTTGCTTTTTCAGGCTTTGAATCAATACAGTTGCTTCACCATTCCTGTCAGTTTCTCTTAACCTTACCCACACCTTTGTAAATGGTTATTGCATTAAACCCTTCTTAATAACATGTTTCAATGTGTTGACTGTTTCCCAGAGACCCTGGCTGATAAGATGGAAAGGCCCAGAATGTGTTTGGGCAATGGAAGGTCAACCAGATTTGGCTGTTGTTCAGAGGAATAGAAGAGTAGACAAGAAAGAAATATTATAGCCCAATTCTGAAGGGCCACACTAGGGAGTTGAGACTTTCTACTGAAAATCAGTTTTGAGAAGTGACAGAACAGAGGGAATAGTTTTTAAGAAAAATGAATCTGGTATCAAGGAGCAATTTTTTTTTAAGATTTCATTCATTCATTCATTCATTCAAGGGAGTGCAAGCAGAGAGAAGAGCAGAGGGAGAAGGACAAGCAGACTCCATGCTGAGCACAGAGCCTGACGCTGGGCTCAATCCCGTGTCCTTAAGATCATGACCCAAGAAAAAATTAAGAGTCTGATGCTCAACTGAGGAACTCCCCAGCCGCTGCTCAGGGAGTTACTTATTTATTTATTTATGAGAGAGAGAGCCAGAGACACAGGCAGAGGGAGAAGCAGGCTCCATGCCGGGAGCCCGATGCAGGACTCGATGCCAGGACTAGATGCCAGGACTCGATGCCAGGACTCCAGGATCGCGCCCTGGGCCAAAGGCAGGCGCTAAACTGCTGAGCCACCCAGGGATCCCCTCAGGGAGCAATTTAAACAGAAGGGAAACCAAACCAGTTCTGGAGGTCAATTTGGAGATTAGCACAGTGGTCTAGGTGTGAGTGATAAGGGCCTGAATAGGAGCTGGCACTAGAAACGCAAATAAAGATTCAGATAAGAAGGAGTAGAGGAAAGAGGATAATTGAATGAGAGGTGCGAAAGGCACCCTGGGAGAAAAGTCAAACCTGACATCCAAGTAGCAGAAGAGAGAGAAAGTATATGAAACAGAAAACAGAGTAACAGGGCAGGCAAGGTAAGGGCCTGGGTGGGTTAGTTCTGGGGTGTTAGGTTTGCAGTTTGGAAAGAGAATCACCTAGAATGAGCATCGTGTAACTGTGGACAAGGAGGAGGGCAGCCCACAGCATACAGGTGTCCACTGGGAAGAGAGAAATATAATTGGAGAAGTACATGTAACTGAAGCTTAGGCTGGGAGCCTAACCCCAGACAACTGCAATCCCATCTAGGGATCACAGGTCACAGAGCAGCAATCTGCTGGCCAAATGCAGACCAGAGCTGTGTTTTGGCTCACAGTGTTTTCTTAAATTTTTAATTAGCACCGATATTAAAAATTTTAGACATCTTTTCAAAAAAATTCCAGGTTCTTGGCCTCATAACACCAAGCCCACATTCTCTCATGCCAACCCTTAGCTGGAGCTGAGCAGTCATGGGTTCCAGTTCACCCCAGGCCCACCCAGGCTATGTTGCTTATTTGTATCACCTGTCCCGTCCTGGCGTGCATTTGAACTCATGGTCCCTGCTAATGGCAGAGAGAGTCCTTGGCAGGGAGAGTCCTTGGAAGTTCTCAATGCCTTAGAAGATCCCCTGGGGGAAGTATAGAGGATGAGCTGGAGCAGTTCAGTTGAGATCAGCATTTCCAAGTGTTTGCTAAGTGCCAAGCATGGTGCTAGATGCTGTGGGGACTGCAATGAAAAAGAATGATCTGTCTGTTTTACCAAGACAGACCAGAAATATAAGATCCCACTAAGTGGCTGTTTCAGAAACTCAGGCACCAGTGAGGGCTTGGAATAAACAATGAGAACACAGATGAAGGCATAATACGAAACACATTCTGAACGATTTTTTGTGACTAATTAGCTATAGGGGATAAAGATGAAAGAATGTGAACTATGACCTTACTCGGGTGTATATACTGAAGAGAGGGTGTAAGTAACAGTGTTCGGTTATTCAAAGTACAGTCAAGGTCCAAAGCAGGGCAGGAGAGAAGGAAACCACACCCCCTAAAAGTCCAATGGGTGGTGTTCTGCAAAGACATAATGCAGGCTGCGCCCTTCCTCTTGGCACACCTCCTCTTGAGTAATGGCAGCGCTGTCACCACTTGGGTGTTCAGGAACTGGATTACTATATTGTTAGCAAATAAACAAAATTGGGCAATTTTCATTTAGGCCTGCAGGGCCATGGTGGAACTCTACAGAGCTGTTATAAAATTAAATATTTTAGGGTGCCTGGGTGGCTCAGTGGTTGAGCATTTGACTTCGGCTCAGGTCGTGATCCCGGGGTCCTGGGATCGAGTCCCACATCAGTCTCCTCACAGGGAGCCTGCTTCTCCCTCTATGTCTCTGCCTCTCTGTGTGTGTTTCTTGTGAATAAATAAATAACATTTTTTAAAAAATAGATAAAGTGAGGATCCCTGGGTGGCTCAGCGGTTTAGTGCCTGCCTTTGGCCCGGGGTGCGATCCTGGGGTCCTGGGATCGAGTCCCGCGTCAGGCTCCCAGCATAGAGCCTGCTTCTCACTCCTCCTGTGTCTCTGCCTCTCTCTCTATCATAAATGAATAAATAAACCTTTAAAAAAAGAATTTAAAAAAAAGATAAATTAAATATTTTAATATTTTAAATATTAAGCTGTGCAGCAAGTGTTCTGGTAGTGGACCTGGAGCAAATCATCCAGGAAACAAATATCATGTACTGCTCTCTGATGATTCAGGGGATAGAGCCACATTGGATTTCTTTAGTTCCCTAACTCTTTAGGAACAAAGCATAAGAAATGTCTTTGAAGAGTTACTGATAGAGTTACCAATGAGGACCTGGCAATGGAATGGAACAGTGGCCCCTTTGCTGCCAAGACACTTCCTATAGGTTTCCCTAGCCTACACTCATTTTACAATCAAGAAAATCTGATAGTGGGGGAGGGACAATCTCACCAAGCCATATATTTGCTATTAAAAAAAAAATCTATTTACAAAAGGAAAATTCTCGCACACTGGCTCCGGAAAAGGAAGAAATAAGTCAGTCAATTGGATTATTTCAGCTCAGCTGAAAGTTAGAGGTTTTGACTGAGTTACGTGGTAGGGAGGAAATGTCTTGCTTTTCTGCTTGCTTTAGCCAATGGGAGTATGGCCACTCATGCTCTGGTGTACGAATAATAACAATTTGGCTCTCCTTCAAGTTCATCGTTCACAGTTGGCCTCTACTCAAGTATATTCCAGGCTTCCTCTGCATATGCTTATGTGTGCCCATCCCCTGACTGTAGAACAGGACACACTGGAGTTCCCAGTCACACAGAAGGGATCAGCTTAGGCTGAATCTGTTAAATGATCACAATAAAATTACTCATCAGGCTCAGGAGTGCTGGGGTTAGAGGGGGGAATTTCATTATAAACAAGGACTGGCCAATTAATCAAGCATATCATTCCCTGGAAACCAGTGTGTGAGATCTTAACACAATGAGAAAAGACTCTTTAATTACAAGTTATACATCTGTTGTTTGAACATGATTGAAGAGATGCCAAACTCAATCCTTTAATTGTTAGAACAGAATAAGGGGTAGGCTAGGTAACAGGTGTACCAGGTTCCCTAAGCCCGGGTCTGTCCTATGCCTAACCAAATGACACAGTTCCCCATCTTGGTGAAGCTTTGTCTGAGGGGTGCATCAGGAGTCAGGACACTGGGTCTACATTCCAGGCAGTGCCATGCAGGGCTCGTCCTTAACCATTCTGTGCCATGCTTTCTCCAGCCATGGATAAAGGATTGGACTGGGAGTTGTCGAAGGTCCCTTCTTTTCTAAAACACTGAGCTTCTAAATGAGGGGGAAAGGGAAATAGATGTTCATAAGCAGGTACTCAAATGGGAATACTTACTCTACTAGTTAGATTCATCAGAGCTGTGAATTATTGCACAGAATGTAAAAGAATAACCAGGCTTGCCCCTGGTGTCTCTTCCCCCTCTAAGAACATCAGTCATATTGGATTAGACCCCACCCTATGATCTCATTTAATCTTAATTACCTTTTTAGGGGCCCTATCTCCAAATACAGTCACATTCCAAGGCACTGGGGGTTAGGGCTTCAACATACGAATTTTGAGGGGACACGAGTCTGTCCATAACACCAGTATTTGCCCTTCCCAAAGTTAGAAACATAATTAGCCTCAGTGTGTTCTAAATTTCATATTTCTTTCAAAGTTCTCTTCCTGTCTTACTGCCCACACGTTAGCACTCTTACAAAGTAAACCTCAGGGATGTCTAGCTGGACCTACTTTTCTTCTTCCTGTTACCATCCACATTTGTTAAACTATATAGATTTTTAAGGCTGGGAATTAAGAAGCAACTGGTTAGGGGTCGTGTGGGTGGCTCAGCCCATTAAGCATCTGACTTTGGTTCAGGTCATGATCTTGGGGTCCTGGAATGGAGACCCCCCCACCTCAGGCTCCCCACTGAGTAGGAAATCTGCTTGTCCCTCTCCCTCTGCCCCTCCCCTGCTCATGCACACTTACTCACACTCTCTCTTAAGTAAATAAATGAAATCTTAAACAAAAAAAAAAAAAAAGAAAGAAAGAAAAGAAAGAAAGGCGCAACTAGTTGGCTTCAAGCCTAGTCTGGGCGGCTTCTAGCAACTTCTTCCCACTGCTGCTATTTACCAAGTCTTCAGGGTCACAGAGGACTTATGTAGTGGGTGGTTGGGGCAAGGAAAGGTGAGGGGAAAAATATGCATCTATATGCAGAAATGTATCATTATGGGTCTGTCTCCATTTCCTATTAGACATTTCCTGTGTTACCACATATCGGATTAACAAGCCTAGACATAGGCAAGATGGAAAAGAAACTGGTCTGTAGAGGAATCCTGGTTTCCTATCAACATTCAGTTTCATTTTCTCTGGCAGAACACCAGCTGCACAGACCCAGTCACGCAACCTATCAGCCCTGACTGACATCTCCAGCGCACCAGGGCCAGATGTGTTTATATGTTCAGTCAGTAAAAAAAAAAAGAAAAAAAAAAAAAGCAGCCCAAAATTTAAATAGTCATATCTCAAACCACCAGCTGTCTCCTTAATGAATTTTGTTTTTTTTTTTTTTTTTCAGATGTAATCAAAAGCAACCCTCTCCAACCGGCTTATTCATTCAATACGAGTTGAACCCGCAATTCATTCATTATTGAGTACCTTCCATATACTAGGACTGGGGATCCCAATGGTGTTGGCCATAAGCTTGTAGTCCAGTGAGGGAGACAGATAATAAATGGTATTTATTTCACATCTCTGTGCTGGGTGTGATGCTCGGTACTCAAATAGATGGGAAGACACAATCATCTCCACCATGCAATGAAAAAGCTAAGGCACTGAGAAGTTCAAAAGCCAAGGTCATGCTGCTAGTCAATGGAAGTGTCAAGACCACAGCCATGTCACCAGACCTCTGGGAGTGCCCTTTCTACTATGCAGGAATCTTTATTTTTTCACTAATCTCTAACTGAAATTTAACATTTTCTTCAATTGTACACGTAGGCAAAAACCACTGCTGTATTAGCAATACCTATGATTGTCACCAATAGAAATTACATGTGTTGGGGTGTCTGGGTGACTAAGTGGGTTAAGTACCGGCTCAGGTCATGATCCCCTGGGCAACAAGCCCTGGAATTGGGCTCCTTGCTCAGCGGGAGTCTGCTTCTCCCTCTGCCCCTCCATCCTACTTGTGAGCGTTTGTGCTCTTTCTCTCATGTTCTCTCTCTCTCTCTCTCTCAAATAAATAAATAAATAAATAAATACACAGGTGTTTTATATCACAGGTGTTGACTATATCTTGAAATATTGTTTATGCTCATTACTACTTCAAAATCATAGTAGCTATTAGATCTGCTGCTAGACCTTCCATGTGTTAGGTTTTCTTTAAAGCAGTTACATTACTACATTATAAATTCTTTTAATGTTTTTATAACTGAGGCAGCCCCGGTGGCTCAGCGGTTTAGAGCCGCCTTCAGCCCAGGGCGTGATCCTGGAGTCCCAGGATCGAGTCCCACGTCGGGCTCCCTGCATGGAGCCTGCTTCTCCCTCTGCCTGTGTCTCTGCCTCTCTCTCTCTCTCTCTCTCTCTCTCTCTCTCTCTCTCTGTGGGACTATCATAAATAAACAAAAATTTAAAAAATCAAAGTACTGTTCTGAGAAGGCTTCCTTAGTCTCCCCCGACCAGCCTGCCGAAGGGGTGCGTGCTGCAAACATGGGCCAGAACCGTGTATTAGAGCCATGAGAAGCCCAGGCGAACGCGGAGGCTCTTCTCACTGTCTCTGAGCAAGAAGCTAGAAGCTGGGTGGGGATTTTCATAAAAAAGGAGAGAGAGAGAGAGAGAGAGAGAGAGAGAGAGAGAGAGAGAGAGAGAGAGAGAGAGAGAGAGAGAGAGAGAGAGAGAGAGAGAGACGAAGAGCAATGTCAGGAGCCCCGGCCCCACCAGAGAATTCTCCGTCGTTCGCACCAATCCCGGCCGAGCGCGCGCCCTAAGCGCCCCCCTGTCCGCCCCCGCGCAGCGGATCCTCGGGCGGGGCCCGGGGCGCAGCGGGGCTGCTCGGAGGGGCTTGCTCAGCAAGTGGAAGGCGCCCCAAATCCCCACGCACCGAGGCCGCGGGTACTTGGCTGGTCAACTTGCCCCCGGAGCTCGGCCCCTCCGCGCCCGCGAAACCCGACGCCCCGGGAAGGAAGTCCCCGACCCGAGTTCCAGGCGCGGGCGGCAGGGCTGCGGGTGTCGCCGCGGCGGAGGAGCGAGGCGGGCGTGAAGCGCCAGGGCCGCGCCCCGTCCCACCTGCGCGGGCACGTCGGGCACAGGTCGCCTCCGGCCGCTCGGCCCCCGCCCGGCCCCCTCCCCTGGCCGCGGGCCCGACGTCGGCCGCCGGGGGCCTCTTACCCAGGGGCGAGCGGAGCTTCCGGCCACAGAGTCGGCGCAGCAAAGGCTGCCGCTCCCGGCCCCGGCTCCGGGCCCCCGGCCTCGGCCCGGGCCCCGCCCGCCCGCCTGCCCGGCCCCCGGGCGGACGCTAGAGGCGGGGACGGCGGGCTCCTCCCGAGAAAGGTCGGGAGAGGTTCTGCCGCGGCCCCGCCCGGCGGGCGCCCGAGCCCGAGCCCGAGCCCGAGCCCGAGCCCGAGCCCGAGCCCGACACCGGCGCCGCCTGCGGGCTGCCCCGGGCTCCGAGCGCGCACCGGGGAGAGCCGGGGCCGGGGGGGCAGAGGCGGGGGCAGAGCCGGGGGCAGAGCCGGGGCCGCGGGGCAGAGCCGGGGCCGGTGGGGCAGAGCCGGGGCAGAGCCGGGGGCAGAGCCGGGGCAGAGCCGGGGGCAGAGCCGGGGCAGAGCCGAGAGCCGGGGCCGCGGGGCAGAGGCGGGGGCAGAGCCGGGGGCAGAGCCGGGGCCGCGGGGGCAGAGCCGGGGCAGAGCCGGGGCCGGGTGGGGGGGCAGAGCCGGGGCCGCGGGGGCAGAGGCGGGGCCAGAGCTGGGGCCGGGTGGGGGGGCAGAGCCGGGGCCGCGGGGGCAGAGCCGGGGCAGAGCCGGGGCCGGGTGGGGGGGCAGAGCCGGGGCCGCGGGGGCAGAGGCGGGGCCAGAGCTGGGGCAGAGCCGGGACCGCGGGGCAGAGGCGGGGGCAGAGCCGGGGCCGGGGGGGCAGAGCCGGGGGCAGAGCCGGGGCCGGGGGGGCAGAGCCGGGGTCGGGGGGGCAGAGCCGGGGGCAGAGCCGGGGCAGAGCCGAGAGCCGGGGCCGCGGGGCAGAGGCGGGGGCAGAGCCGGGGCCGGGGGGCAGAGCCGGGGGCAGAGCCGGGGGCAGAGCCGGGGCCGCGGGGGCAGAGCCGGGGCAGAGCCGGGGCCGGGTGGGGGGGCAGAGCCGGGGCCGCGGGGGCAGAGGCGGGTCCGGGGGTGCAGAGCCGGGGCCGCGGGGCAGAGCCGGGGGCGGGGCCGGGGGTGCAGAGGCGGGGCCGCGGGGCAGAGGCGGGGGGCAGAGGCCGGGGCAGAGGCGGGACAGAGGCGGGGGCAGAGCCGGGGCCGCGGGGCAGAGCCGGGGCCGGTGGGGCAGAGCCGGGGCAGAGCCGGGGCCGCGGGGGCAGAGCCGGGGGCAGAGCCGGGGCCGGGGGTGCAGAGGCGAGGCCGGGGGTGCAGAGGCCGGGAGGCCACCTGTCGCCGCCGCCGCCCCTTCCGCACCCCGGTCCCGACCGGCGCCGCCCGCACCGCGGAACTGGGAGGGTCAAGGTGGAGGCCGGGCCGTTGGGGGCGGGTCCTCCCGGGCGCGCTCCCTCCCGGTTCCCAGCGCGTCCCAGGGGCGCCCCGACGACGCAGGAGCCGCTGTCTTACCCTCGGGAGCAGGCCGCGGCCCGCTGGCTTCAGCCCCTGGCCTCCACCCCGTCTCCCATCCTACTGTCATTACTGGGCATTTTTTCAGTTGGCTGCTCTTCCGAAGGGCTTGCAAAGTGTGGATGAGCGGTTCTCCACCAACACGGATCCCGCAGCACCTTTTCACAATAAATACGCGGTGTTCCAAAAGTCTTACTACAATTTTAAGCCGTTTAAGACACTGAAAACTGTAAGTCACTGATGAAAGAAACTGAAGAAGACACAAGTGGGAAGATCCATGCCCACGGGTTGAAATAACTAATGTTGTTAAGCCCATACCACCCAAAGCAATGTGTAAGTTCAAGGCAATCTCTATAAAAATTTCAATGACTTTTTTTTTTCACGGAAATAAAACAATCCTAAAACTAGTATGGAACCACAAGATCCAGAATATCCAAAGCAATCTAGAGAAAAGAGAACAAAGCTGGAGGCATCATGCCTCACCTAAGGCTCCTCCTTCTCCTTCCAAGAAGAGCAGGGACGGTAACATCAGACAGCCGGGAAGGAGGCTAAGAGTTGACTCACTCCTGCAATCATTCTTTCATAGAATGGACACTCCTCAGTCCCTGCCCGCTTCTGTCAAGCGAGCCCTGTGCCTGCTCCCTGGTCATATTCTGTTGACAAAACCAGACTTGGCTTCTACCCAAGCGCGGCTTACAAAGTAGTAAAAGTGTGCTTGCAGAGATGGGGCTCTAGGAAAAGCATCATTAAAGGGTGGGAAGAGAAAGGACTCGCACTGAGAAGAACACAGCCCAATTCAAGAATATTTGAGAGAAGGAAAAGCAGACTGGCAGGGCTCTGGGAAGATGGTGCAGGCTCCTGAGCAGGAAGAACCAGCACAGGAATGGGTGGGAATAGGGAATGGAACAGAGGAAGAGACGCTGGGGAAGACAAGAAAGGGAAGGTGGAAGGGAAGGACACGTAGAGAGGCTCTTCCTGCAAACACGCAGATTTATTTTTTATTTTTTTTTAAATACAAATTTATTATCCTAAAATTCTGTAGGTCAAAAACCTGACATGGGTTTCATACTAAAATCAATGTGTTGGCAGGACTAGAATTATTTTCTGGAGCCTCTAGGGGAAAATTTATTTCCTTTTTCCAGCTTTTCAAGGCTGCCTGTATTCCTTGGCTCATGGCCTCCTTTCGTTTTCAAACCCAGTAATGTCTGGTTGAGATGTTCACACATCATACAGTTCTGAGTCTAGAACTTCTGCCTCCTTACTCCACATTTAAAGGCCCTTGTGATAATCCAGGATGGTCTCCCAGTCTTTTTTCTTTTCTTTTCCTTTTTTCAATTTTTTTTTTTTCCACTGAGAAGGGCACTTGATGGGATGAGCACTGGGTGTTATACTATATGTTGGCAAACATACAGCTTTAAATAGTACTCTCTGCTTGGCTCCCCAGCAAGCCCCACCCTGGTCCCTTCCCCTTCTTCCCTAGGTGAATGGGTAGCTAGAGAAAAGGCTCAGTCCCTGGCCCCAGCACACCCACCCAAGCTGTCCTGGGCCCAAGTGACGTCAGCTCCTGAGGAGCTGCAGTTAAGACCTATAGGGGAGCTGGGGATGGGTTCCTCCCCCAACTACACTGCAGGGACTGAGCAGAACACAGTGCTCATCCGGCCAGACCACCAGGCAGTCTCAGCATCACAGCAGGGTGAGCATAAAGGACATAATGATTATATGTTATGCAGAGTTTTTAAAAGGCAGCCCAAACCTCTCCCAAATGTGCTATTTTCCTCGGAGCCAGCCTGCATATCTAATAATAACTAAAATTGCTATCAGGCCCCAGGGTAGCTAGAGTTTCCTCATCTGTTACATAGAAGATGAAATTGTTTTTCTGACCCGAAGCATGAAGGTATATGGAGGGACTTCACAAACTACAGAAGGTTCTAACTCAATTCACATTCTTGACTGAAAGCAGGAAAGAGCTCCAAATACCTTGCATAGAAAAGGGGTATCACAGAACCACCAAAATGATGAAGTAATGATGGCAGGAAGGTGGACAGGAATTAAGATGGCTCTGTAGAATCAAAAAACGAAAGCACAATGCCATCTGGCAGCACCAAGAATGCTCTCACTACCTTTGCAAAAAACACAAATATTAAGGAAATGAGAATTCAAGTCCTCAGTGGGAGTGTCCACTGACCAAATCTATGTCAAAGGTCAGCTCCATAGATATCAAAGCAGAGAGAGAGCACACTGGGTCCTACTGACTTCCACCAGTATTCTTATGATGGTGTTTCCCCCAAATGCGGAAAGGGGTTGAGTACTGGGCAGGGGGGAAACAAAAATAAAGCTGTCTACTGTAGGTTCCATAAATATAAGATCTTAGTATAGACTGTCTTCTACATACATAAGCAAGGTGGTATGATAGTGAAAACCCTCAATCCTAGAGCAAGAACAGGTTCTGCCAAATTTTTCATTGTTAGAATACTGTAGAGTGAGGGTGTGGCTCAGGCCGGCTCAGACTCTACAGCCACAGGAATCTGCTAGGATGTCAGAAAAATACTGGATCTGGAATCAAATCTTTCTCAGAAACATAGTTCAAACTCAGTTTGGGGCATTTCTTTTTTTACCTAAACTTCCCCATGTAAAAAATAGAGATAAAATCTGTCCTCCTATCTCAAGGATATATTAGAAAAAGAAACACTGTGTCTCTTGGGCCATGAAAACTTCAGGGTATATGGAACTATGAGGACCCATATACTTTGGGTTTGTAAACCATCGGTCTCAAAGAAAATGGCATTAATATGCCTCAGTTAATTGTATCAGTAAAATGGGTAGTTTTTAAAGTGCCTACCTCATATCTCTATGAAAATTTAAATGAGTTAGTACATATAAAGTGACTGGTACCATAATTGGCATAGAATAAGTACTTAGTAAATCGTAATTACTAAGGTAACTATAGGATTATAGCTGTTCTTGTCCTTGTTATCCAGTGTTTAGGCAGGTGTTATATCAGGTACTAAAGACAAAGAAGTTCAACATGTCTGCCTGAAGACAAATGGAATGGTATGACTACTGGCGTGGTACATGAATATTAAACCCGGTTTCTCAAAGATGGGGGTGATTTGAGATCAACTATTTGCTCCATAGGCAGATGTACTGCACACAAAATGCCCCTTAGACCCAAAATTGAACCTGAGAATGGGAGTGATAATCCCAAGAGATGAAGCAAAACAAATGGGAGGGATGGTCCCAGTCCATCCTCCAGGGCAGATACCTGCTGTGGGTGTTCCTTCTGCCTCAAGAGCAAGAGCTGGTGAATGGAAAGAGTTTCTTTGGAGTTGATGGCTCCTTGCCAAAGATACCTTTCTTCTCAAACCTGCCCCAGTGCCAGCAGTGAGTCCCATCATTCCTGGTCTCTGTTCTTCTGATACTTTATATCACAGTTACTTACCACTCCCTCCAATGACAAATTGTGTCTCTCCAAGAAAAATACAAACCCATTGAAAACAGGGACTGTGTCTTCATCTTCTTGTCCCCAGGGATTAGCACTCTGTCTTTTATCCAATACAAGTGTGTTGGGTTGGGATCCCTGGGTGGCGCAGCAGTTTGGCGCCTGCCTTTGGCCCAGGGCGCGATCCTGGAGACCCGGGATCAGATCCCACGTCGGGCTCCCGGTGCATGGAGCCTGCTTTTCCCTCTGCCTGTGTCTCTGCCTCTCTCTCTCTCTCTGTGACTATCATAAATAAATAAATAAATAAATAAATAAATAAATAAATAAATAAATAAATAAATAAATAAAAAACAAGTGTGTTGGGTTCAGGAGAATAGTTTCTAGGTAAGAGTATAAGCTCCAGAGGGGGGCTCAGTCTGCCTCAAAGGCCAGTAAACTTAATTCACATTTGGTAAGCACCGGGAGGGCTAGTAATTCAATTAAAAAAAACTCAAAATTTGGGGAGAATATGGTGATCTAAGGCCTTCCTGACCTCTGAAGCAGGTAGCAATTCTCATACATTTACCGCTTTTCTACATGTTTTGAACAACACAGGAAAAGTCCATCCAGAAGGGAGCTCTAGGGGACTATGAAACTGCAACAAGTATTTCCCTGGTGGGCCTAGGGACTCCCATGGTTCCAGATGGAGCATGAAGAATGGAGAGAGCTTGTTCCTGGTTTGTGGTAATTCTATTAAAGTTGGGCAATTGACACAATTGCCTGAAAAAAATTGCTGGGTGCCTAAAGAGAGCAGTGAGTAAAAGCGAGCAGCCTTTTTCCAACAGCCAGTGGCACTGGCCTTGGGGCCACCAACATCCAAGATCCAAAGGGGCCCCTGCCCAGGGTCTTTCCCCAGGAAATGCCACTTTTAGGCTTCCTTGTTTTCTCTCAGGTGTGCTCTACTTTTTCCTTCTCATGTGCATTCTCTCTCCTGTTACTGACTTCTCATTTTTCCTTCTCCCCCAGGAGTTTTAACCTCTACTACAACCTCATGCCCAACAGTCTTGTCAAACAGGAAAGAAATCATGATGAAAATGGAATAAAAAGGTTTAGCCTCTGTTTAACCTGTGTTGCCCATTTAAAATCAGGTCATTTGGTGGATAAGCAGTACCATCCAGCTGGGACCCAGGAGACAGGGGGAGCCTAAATTGGGTTTATTGTTGGAAAGAAAACCCTCAAAGTCATGTTGCAGGGTTTGTTACATACATATGTGATAGGATAGCAGGATGAAGGAGCTGTGTTAGTA
Organism: Canis aureus; assembly: GCF_053574225.1. Lineage (NCBI taxonomy): Eukaryota > Metazoa > Chordata > Mammalia > Carnivora > Canidae > Canis > Canis aureus. Next base: position 16,694,414 of record NC_135642.1, on the reverse strand, counting down.
TAGGCATTGTGAGAAGCAGTTACCAATACAGACTTAAACATGCAAGGATTTTATTGGGAAATGCTTAGAAGAGAAAATAAGAAGGAAACTGGAGAAGGCTGTGTTAATCATCAGAGTACGATGCAAGTGACCCTAAAAGAAGAAGAGAGGGAAGAAAGGTTGAATGGAAGCTTTCTAGACAGCTGTGTAGTCTAAAGAAGGTTCAGCAAAGCTATCTGGCCAAAGTCAGCTATTAGAGAAGACCCGTATCTCCCAGACAGAGTCGGCTTAATGAGAATGCAACCTATAGTCACACAGGGCCCACACCTGGTTTAACGCTCTGCTGCTGCCATCTTGAAATTCTTAATAAAATTTGAACAAGAGGCCTTGGGCTTGCCTTACTATCCCTGCTGAGCTGTCACCGGCTAGGAGCAGCCCATGGGAAGCATGCTTTAGCGAAAATGTGGCGGTGGAATTCAGAGTGAAGTAGCTGAGGCCATTATAGTTGGAGAGCTGTAGGGCATGGTCTCCTGGCCACCACAATCCACCTCCTGTGCCACATAGATCTACTTCTCCACAAAGGTGCAGAAAGCAGCTCCTCCGTGGGCCTCCCTCATGAGGAGCACCTGAGAAAAGGGAGTGTATTAGATGAACTAACAGTCCCCCAGGATCATCATAGTTGATCCCAAGGCCACAGTGCATAATCGCCTTCTCCCTTCTCCAGCATCTGTTCTAAACCCCTTTCAGCTTCTGCTATCACCTTGTTAGGTCTTGGGACTTACCTGGTGGTGTGACCCAAACCTTTTATCCTGGGGCGTCTGAACACTTGACAATCATACCCTCTCTTCTCAGGCTGGGTTGCTGCATGTGTTCTAGTCACAGTTATAGTGGGACAAGGGAGTAGCATAGAGGTGCCCACATGAATCAACGGAGTCCTACACATACTCCTCCTGGCATCCTCTGTGTAAAAGTAGACCTCCTCCTCTTGATGTTCAGGTTCAGTTACTTCTACTACTGTGGCAACTCCTCTCTTGCCTGTTTGTCCCTGACACAAAGCTCCAAAGTGCCCTATCAGCAGCCAGAATTTCTTATTCCACGGCACCTTCATTGTGCCTCTGGCAAAGGCATTCCCTTTGGGTCCCAGGCCCCTCAACCTTGCAGAGCCCAGAGTTGCAAGGAAAGGAAGCACACATTCCCTGGCGGCTATTAAGAATGATGGTAAGTCTGGGGGATTCCTGGGTGGCTCAGCGGTTCAGCGCCTGCCTTCAGCCCAGGGCATGATTCTGGAGTCCTGGGATGGAGTCCCGCATCGGGCTCCCTGCATGGCGCCTACTTCTCCCTCTCTCTGTATCTCTCATGAATAAATAAATAAAATCTTAAAAAAAAAAAAAAAAAAAAAGGATGATGATAAGTTTAGCCATTCCTGCTTCCACTCCTTGGTTTTCAGACCCTTGTATCCTTCTTACTGACCGAGAACACGGCACCATATAGAGGTCTCTGATTTAATAAACATACCATGTTTATTGGTCCCTCAGGACAGCCCTCCACCCTTTCAGAGTGCTTTCTCAGAGCTGGAGCTTCAGTTTGTCTTTAGAAGGCCATTCCAGCCGTCTGTAAGACCAGTTACCTCTAGGTGGTGCAGTACATGACACAACCAGAGGATCTCACGGTCATGACCACCCCCATACTTCCTCTACTTGAAGTAGATCCCCTGGTTGGATACTCTGCTAAATGGGATTCCATACCTGTGGATAAGATACTCCTTAAGCCTCCAAAGAGAAATGTTAGCTGAGGCTCTGTGGGCAAGGAAAACAGACAATATTCAGTTTACAGTTTCCTTCAGGGGTTATGTTAACTCTCCCACCTCCTGTCATAATACAGTCTGAGAAATCTGGGCCTCTTAGATATCTAAGACAATATTACACAGATCCATTTCACTGATGACCTCCAGCTGACTGGACAAAATGAGCAAGAGGAGCTAGAATGCTATAGGCTTCAATAAGATGTATGCACTTTCACAGAGAAAACTCTATGAAGAGCAAGGAATAGGCGATTTCAGTGACATTTTTAGAGTTCCGTGGTCAGGAATATTCTGGGATATCCCCTTCCAAAATAAAAGACAAACTGATGCATTGTACCGTCCTGTCACAAAGAAGGGAGTACAGTGCCTTGTGTTACAGAACTGGTGATTCTAGAGGCAACACATTCTACCCCAGGGATACTTCTCTGGCCCATATATTACGTAACACAGAATGCTGCCAGCCTCGAGTACAGCTGAAACAGGAGTGTCACCAAAGTTTCAGCCAGTGCAGTCAGCCCTTCTGGCCGTGCCCCCTGGTGTTAGATGTGTCAGTGGTGGGAAGGCACTGTAAGGCCACTGGATGGGGCTGTTGGCTCTAGTAGACCTACTGTAAACTGGACTTTATGCAGTTTGTTTTTACCTGGTCCTTATAGGCTTCTACTCCAACTGGAGGGCCATGATGCTCCTTTGGGTCTCTGTGTATCAGTGTCAACTCAGAACCTTTTGTGCAACAATCCTAGCATACAGTTACCGAAGTAAATGACCATTGGTTCCTCTGAGGAAGGACTGGGGGAATTGTCATGGTCTGTACATGCCAGAGTGTTATAGGGTCCGTCCTCCAGCTACCTCTTTAGTCAATGGGTTCCAGATCTCAAAACTGACTCAAGTCTGGGAACTGAGTAAGAGATCATGACTTGCCCTCAGCTTCTTGCTTTTCCAATTCCTTTTTTTTTTTTTTAATAGATAAGGGATCAATAAACAACGATCCATAGACCAAATCAAACCAACCACCTGTTTTTGTAAAGAAGTTTTATTGAAATACAGCTACACTTGGGTCACTGGGTGGCTCAGTTGGTTAAGTATCTACGTTCGGCTCAGGTCATCATCTCAGGGTCCTCGAACTGAGCCCCACACCAGGCTCCCTGCTCTGAGGGGGATCTGCTTCTCCCTCTGCTTGCTGTTCCCCCTACTTGTGCTCTCTGTCAAATAAATAAATAAAATTTTAAAAAAGGAAGAAAGAAATACAGCTACATTCGTTTATATATCGTCTATTGTTCCTTTTGTACAACTGATGTGACCTACGAAACCTAAAATGTTTGCTACCCAGCCCTTTACCAAAAAAGTTTGCTGACTCCTGTTATAAATGCTAAGCAGCACCCTTGTAGGACTATCTGCCTATTTTGCCCCCAAAGGCAAAACTAACACCGTGCTCCATTAGCCTTCCCTTTTGGTGGGTAGGGTAATTCTGGCCTTGGGGCTTTCGACAGTTAAGGGCCACTCCTGGCCTCTTATCAATCTTCACGTATGCTAACATGTGCTTCTCAGAACTTCCACCGGTCCTGGCCTGCAAACTTCTTAGTGATGCTGGTGCCCCTTTCACCAGTACATTCTGATGACTTGGTGGTGTGTCCTGTGCTCTCTCATGGGACAAATTCTCTGGTGGGTGTTTTGGCCTTACACAATATAGCCCTTCCAGCATGCCCACTTTGGGTGACTTCCCACTTTGGGTGACTTCTTTATTCCTTCTTATACTGCCTGCCAGGATGAAGAAAAGAAAGTACGGTAGAGAAGCATCCTAAACTGTTGAGCAGAGCTTCAGTGATGCCAATGGGGAGTCCTTTAGCCAAATCTGACCATCAGGGGAAGGTCCATCTCTCCTAGGAGCAGACCACTAGCTAGGAGCAGTCTGTAGGAAGCCTGCTTCAGTGCAAATGCAGATAGGCCTCAGGGCACGGCAACTGGGACTCTAAGTCAGTTACGGTCCCCATAGATAGAGGTGTGTGAGGCACAGTTTCATCGCCATGATGGGAACACAGAGAAAAGACTAGGGTGGATGTGACACAGCCTGCTTTATATGCCAGTCTGCATCCTCAACATCAGGTCTGACTTGTAAGGTGGCACAAACTGGTGCTCCATTCGTTACCTCTCTTGGGGAAAGAAGGATGGGTCAGTAGAATAAGAGGACTCCAGGAGGGACTGCAGAAAGGGAAGTTGACTCCTGTGGGCCTCATGTCCTCTCCTTACCACTGGACTTTCAACCCAGATGGGAAAGAGGCATGTGCCCCATTCAGAATCAATCTCTTCTCTGCTCCCCAATTCTGAGAGGGTAAATTTGTGGACCTCAGGATTTGTCTGAGGCCCAAACTGTAAGGCAGTCAACAGCCAGGAACATTTCATCGGAGGTGAATTCATTTGCCTGGATGCTGCCACTGCACTGAACAGAGACGTGCCATTAAGTGAAAACAACAGTCCCGAAGCCAATGCTCCTTAACAGCCACAGAATACAAGGTGCCTTATGTTAATTAATGCTGCGAAAGTAAGTGTTAGGGTTCATCTCAGGTCTGCATGCTTACCCCCAAAGGAAACTGAATTCCGTAGGGCCCTCCAATGAGAAAACCTGGCTTCCAACTCTAGCTGTGCTCTTTCCCCAGAGCTACTAAGGTATAGAAGAGATGGAGCTACTCAGCCTACCACTCGTAGGCTGAAGATCCAGAAAGGCAGGCTTTAGCAGGCATCATCAAAGATAGCTTTCTTGAGATGGTGGTGGTGGTGATGGTGGTGGTGGTGAAATATCTCAGGACAGCCGTAACGGGAATGTCCTGGCCACTCTGGAGTTGTTCATTTCTCCTAGCAGCTTGGCTTTGCTTCCGTCAACCCCAGCATCATTAGCATCTCAAGGCAAGGCTCCTGAGCCACATCTCACCCACTTTCAGTTTCTCTGTTGCTTGTTTCTATCAAAGAGGTGTGGAGATTCACAGTCGGTCTAGAATTAAAACAGTCTTGTAGGAAAATCAAGAGTACTGTGCAGCCATTCCATCCACTTCTCTCCTAATGCAGAAACTCAGGCCTCCTCCGCTTCTTTTTTTTTTTAAGATTTTATTTATTTATTCATGAGAGACACAGAGAGAGGCAGAGACATAGACAGAGGGAGAAGCAGGCTCTTCGCAGGGAGCCCGATGTGGGACTCGATCCTGGAACCGAGATCACGCTCTGAACCAAAGGCAGACGCTCAACCGCTGAGCCACCCAGGCATCCCAGGCCTCCTCCACTTCTATTCCTCCGATATTATCAGAATGGATTAAGAGAATTAGTAGATGAAATGTATATCCATGTAACTCCCTATCACTACCATAGTTTTATCAAGAGAGTTAAAGGAGCAGGGTGCCTGAACAGCTCAGTCAGGCATCTGCTTGGGCTCAGGTCATGATCCTGGGGTTCTGGGATTGAGCCTCAAATCGAGCTCTGCACTCAGCATGGAGTTTGCTGGACATTGTCTCTCTCTTCCTCTGCTTCTCCCCCTACTCACACTCACACATGCTCACTCTCTCTCTCTCTCAAATCAATAAATAAATCTTGGAGCACCTAGGTGGCTCAGTCAGGTAAGCGATGCCTTTGGCTCAGGTCATGATGTCACGGGTCCTGGGATCAAGCCCCACATCAGCCTCTCTGCTCAGCAGGAAGTCTGCTTCTCCCTCTGCCTCTCCCCCTCCTCCCCACTCCCCAAATCCTGCTTATGCTCTCTCAAATAAATAAAATCTTTAAAAATAAGTAAATCTTAAAAAAAAATCCAGCCAGAGATGAGAATACTCTAAGAAACTGAATGAAACAATAGGAAAAAAAAACAATAAGCAATGAGAACAGATGTGTGGCTGACAGCAGGACTGCACCTAGGTGCCGATTACCACCCTCTTCCTTGAATTCCTGGGTGAGCAGGCACGGAGATACATATACTCCTAAGTAGCATCCTTATTATTAAATTAGGCAATGCATTATTAAAACACTTTGAAAAACACAACATGCTGGAGGAACCTGAAAGATGATGACAATTTAGGTGCTTCTAGTTGCAATAAATAGAGATTTGTTAAGGTCACTTCATAAACGGGAAAGGTAGGAAGGAGTTGGGAGAGAGGTACTGTAAAATACCTGTGGAAAACAGTAAACCTAGTTCAGCAATCAAATCCCACAGGAATCTAAGAGAAGAGTCTTCTACAAGAAAAATTGCTCAGGTTCCCACAGCATTTTGAGGGTCCTGATGACTTTGTCCCCCCACTTTTTTTTTAAAGATTTATTTATTTATTCATGAGACAGACTGAGAGAGAGGCAGAGATACAGGCAGAGAGAGTAGCAGGCTCCATGCAAAGAGCCCGATGCGGGACTCGATCCCAGATCCCAGGATCACGACCTAAGCTGAAGGCAAGCACCCAATCGCTGAGCCACCCAGGCGTCCCGACTTTGTGCCCTTTTAAAAGTGAAAGTTCACTTAACTCCTCACTTAACACTCTGGTATTCTGTCTTCTTCTGGGTCTTCTTATTTTTCCTTCAATTACTAAAGGGCTGATTCTCTCTGAGTGAGTGTTTTAATACATATTCCTAAGAGGGTAATCAACTAAACCAATGAGAATCTGTAGTTCCCATTTAGGCAGGCTTTTTCCTGCCAGGCTAATTTTTCACCAACTGGCCTAAAGGTTGGCTGCCGTTCGGTACCTACCCCAGATTCTATCAGCTAAGGCCCAATGTGGAGGTTCAGGGGAGTAAAAACACAGAGCTTTCCCACAGCAAGATCTCTGGCCTGAAATGTTTTTCTTAGAACAGGATGCTGAGTGTGGTGGATGATAGATTACATGATTGGAAATGAAGGGAAAAAAAAAAAAAAAAAGCCCTCAAGCCCAACATCAAACTAAAAGACTCAGGGTCCCTGGCTGGCTCAGTTGGTACAGCACATGACTCTTGATCTTGGGGTCATGAATTTAAGCCCCATGTCAGGGGGATGGACTGCACTTAAAATAGTAACTTTTTAAAAATCTTTTTAAAAACTCAAAGACTCAAAAAGTTAGAAAAGTGTAGTTGTAAACTTCATCAGATATTTCACACAGATTATTTTCAAACACCTCACTGTTTAAACAGACCATAGAGAAAATCATGGCTTACTTAAAACTATAGTTGAAAACACATCAAACTGAGAACACTAGAATTTGTGGAGCTAGGAGAGGAAAGAGTACCACAAGATGGCAGCATTATCCCATCTGTGCTTTATCAGGATATAAATCTAAGAATATGTTCATCTGTTGAACCTGCTCTAAAACTGCCCACCTCCTTCCTTGAAGCTATTTTTAAGAGACTGAAACAGCCCATAGTTGACAGAGAAAGTACATATCTAAACAGTACATTCTTATCTCTGAGCTCACTTGATTCCCAAGATCTGGCTATCATGTTTTTAGTCTAATTGAGTTAATGAAAGCGGGACTTTGGTTATCCAAGGATTATAGGCTCCTGAGGCATATTTCAATCGCAGAATATTTTCCTTCCATTGTAATATTCCTTATTTGACATTTATGTGATCCAGTTTTTTATTATAGCTATTTTTAATAACTGTATATCTCTCTCATACTAGATTCAATTCAAGCTCTTCACTGACGTTAATTTTCTGTGGCAACTTGACTGGACCCATAGCATCTAGATATTTGGTCAAATGTCAGTCAAGGGGACACCTAGGTGGCTCAGTGGTTGAGCATCTGCCTTCAGCTCAGGGTGTGATCCTGGGTTCAGGGATGGAGTCTCGCATTGGGCTCCCTACGAGGAGTCTTGCTTCTCCCTCTGCCTATGTCTCTGTCTCTCTCTCTCTGCATCTCTCATGAATAAATAAAATCTTAAAAAAAAAAAAAGTCAAGATGTTGATGTGAAGGTATTTTTTTAGACTTTAAAAGTACTCTCCACAATATGAGTGACCTTAATCAGCTGAAGGCCTCGAGAGAAAAACAATAAGGTCCCCTGAGGAGGAGGTAATTCCCTCTAGATTGCCTTTGAACTCAAGCTGCAACATCAGCTCTTCCGTGAGTCTCTGGCCTGCCAGCCTGCCCTACAGATTTTGGAATTACCAGCCCCCACAATCAAGTGAGCCAATTCCTTAAAATAATCTGAAATCTTTCTCCTCTCTCTCTTTCAACACAGACCACAGACGCGCACACACACACATATACACATACCCTACTGGTTCTGTTTCTCTGGAGAACCCTGACTAAAACACCAACTATAAACCAGGCCCTATTGCACCATGGAATAAAAAGAAGACCACGAAGTATCCTTGATCTTGAGAGACATGTGAAGACATAACTAATGCTGTAAATGCCAAGGCAAATGTATTATTAAGAACTATAGAAAACAAGAAAAAAGAAATTCTTTAGGGAGTGGGATGGAAAACCATAAATGACATTTGAGCTGCAAAGAATGAACAGGTGTCTCAACAGGCAGATATTATAAGATGCAGGGTGCTAAGCAGTGGAAACCCAGTGAGCCAAAATCTACATGTAAAAGGGGGCAAAATAAGCAGCACCAGCCTTGTGTGAATTTGTGACTTCAAGATACTATAACATCCAACATTTCCTGAGCTCTATTTTGTTTTTATATGGATATCATAAAACCTTAAATTTATAAAGCCAGAAACATTTATCTCAACCTTATAGTTTAGGAAACTGAGGTACACAAGGATCAAGCAAGTCCAGAGCCCTAAAACAATTCAGAGTATAAACCACAGCAGTCTTCACTCTCTCAATGGCTTTGAAATAAACCTAGTCTCACCCAAATGCTAAGCTGAAGACTGGATGGCCTCTGGCCTCACACATGCAAGTGGAGCTAACACAGTATGAATATGCAAGAGAACAAATCTTAAGTATCTGATAAATCTCTATAAACATAGTCTTTGAACAAATACACAATATAGGAACTATCTGGGTGCCTTACTGGCTCAGTTGGTAGAGCATGCAACTCTTTTGTTTTTTAAGATTTTATTTATTTATTTGAGCATGAGCAGGGGAAAGGGGCAGAGGGACAAGCAGATTCCCTGGCTAAACAAGGAGCCTGAAGTCAGCCTTGATCCCCGGTCTCTGACATCATGACCTAAGCCAAAGCCATATGCTTAACCAGCTGAGCTACCCAGATGCCCTGAGCATGCAACTCTTCATCTCTGGGTCTCTGAGTGAGCTCGAGCCCCGCTGAGTTTACTTATTTAAAAAAAAAAAAAAAAAAAAATCTTCATCCAAAAGAAAATCTAGAAACTACGTAATTTTTTAAAATATATGCACAGTGAAGTATCAAGGTTTAATGGTTAAATATCATTGCCTTGAAGGAAATTTTATATGTATATGAAAGAATCTAATGAAATCAATAGACCCAATCTTGGGAAACACATATATACAAAATTCTGAGAGGTTTATGAATGTTCATGTCCCCTCCAAAGGCTATCCACAGAAGTCCATGGACACTCAGGTTAAAAAACTGAAAAACCTGACCTAAGGTATTCTACTAGTTGGAAATTTCCATTATTTACCAGTGATTCATGCAGGGATCCTTATGAAGCACCTTTTACCAAATCACTAAAAGGTGTAATTATTCAAAAAATAACAAATAAGTAAAAGCTGTAGTTATTATTTCTATTCTCAAATAGTTAGTAACTTTATGAAGTTGGGTGATTTCAACCAGAATCTATTCACAACACTATCATCTTTCTGAAAAGGATTTCATGAGTAGACCAGTCATTTTGTGATACAATCTGCAGAGAACTTTAAGAGGAAGATCACAGGAGAGGAAAACAAAGGAGTGAAATGTTTGAAATAATATGAAAAAGGGAAGTATACAGTGTTATGTACAAAATAGAGCTTGATAAACAACCTGGGATAATTCAGAGACCTTTTTTTTTTTTATTAAATGTGTAAAAAGTAGTCCACACTGTACAAGCTCAAAATCAGACAAATGTACAAGAGTATATAATTGGCATATTTAGGAACTGTATCAACCCAAAAACACTGCAGATACAATCCATATTACATTCAATGTCTGCATATTTACATAATACCTACTGCAAAATAAATACAAAATTAACTGTCATCATTTTAGATGTACATGTGATATAGGTCAAAACAAAGGCAATTTTTTTCAAACAAAAAACTAAAGGTAACTTTTCAAAGTATCAATTCATTATATTGTGCAAAAATACTGCAAGACTAATATAAGAGTTCCATTTAAGTTCAGTCAGTAAGATATGTTTCTACACTACTGAAATACAGCTAAAATTTTACACTGTAATTACCAACAGTACTTCTGATTTACAACTGACCTAAAAATAGTGGTTGCTAATACATATTCTTGACATTTTAAAAAATCTTCAAAACTTAAATACAATTCTAAAAGCGTATGTGCCTTGCCACTCCTTCAATAAACATGATTTATTTTAATATAGATCACAAAAGGTCAATTAATTAACCAGAATTCTATATCTATGTCCTGCCTGCTATCTATTTCAATCTTAAATCTGACTTTATATCAAAAGTAGTGGTTCAGAATTCATTTCATAAGATTAATCCCAAGGATTACTGGGTAGTTTTTAAACTATTTCATTTCTTACAAATATAGACAGTATAGATGGGTAGTTCCTGGCCTTAGAATTATGTGGGTAGCTCTTTAAAATCTGCATAGGCCTCACCTCAGAACTAAAGAGAAATAATCTTCCAGAATGACTGTTTTGTTCTGTTTTTTTGTTTTTGTTTTTGTTTTTAAGTTCCCAGGTAATAATGGTACACAGCCTGGCGTGGGAACCTCTGACCTACACCACTAGACCAGTGGGTCTCAACTTTTAAGGTACATTAGAATCACTTAAGGAAACTTAAAAAGAGAGACAAAACAAACAAACAGATTTGCTTCATTTAGATTGAGAGTGGTGTCCAGAAACCGTATTTTAAATAGTCCTTGCAGCTGGCCCATAAACCACTCAAAGAAATAATGCACAGCCTTTATAAATGAGTACATTCGGTGATTGAGGTGACATTGTCCTGCAAGTGCTAATGAACCCTGCCCTAGACAAGTTTTAGCTATTGTTTGAGGACAAATGTAGTCTTTTAAATATATTTATATTCTTAAATATCAGGTAAAGTCAAGTAAATTGAGAGATCGTAATTCACTCATTAAAGGGACCGGCTTTTAAATCTTTAAACAGATCAGTCTTAAGCAGTCAGCTTAAATCTAATGCCCTATGGTTAATTAGCCTGATACAAGATCAGAGGTAGTAATTCCAGCTTACCAAAAAATGTAATGTAGAGTATAAAAGATACACATTCTAAGCCTACACCCTTTTTTATAGGCTCTGTACAGTCTCTATGTAATAGACACTGGAGACCACTTGGATATTAAATAATACTAAAACAATGAATAATATACTCTCGATCTTAAAAAATAAAATTTCATGTAATATTTGCCTCACATAAGTTTCTAGTGAAAATATTGAGGGAAAAATGTAGAAAATACTAAAAGTATCATGCTGCCTCTTTTCTGAAGAAGCTATTTGCTAATTTTCCACCATTCTTATCACGGTCTATAAAATGGGTAGTTGGTATAGATATCATTCTACTTTACAAATTTTTTTAAAAGCACAGAAAAAGTAACCACATGGAAGGCCACACAGCAAATCAGAGGATAGATAGAACTAGTGATTAGACCTCCCATTTGTAAAGTTGAACTCATATCAATTTTTCAACTGTATCTCAGTGTGTGATGACTTAAGTATTATAAATACTGAAGCACATCTGAGTGTGTGACAGTTCTATCACCCCTGCCAAACACTAAGGGTAAGGATCATCTACTTTGAGCCCAGGGAACACAGGAGAACAAAAGAGCAACCACATCAGGAAACAGAGCAGACAATCAGCAAGATCTATCTGGAATCCTGCCCATATGCCCAATGTCTAAGATGCTATTATTTGCTATGTACACATGTCTCCATCATGTTCTTCACAAAGGCTTATACCACCTCTTTTCCAATGGCATATGTGAATAAACAGTTAGCATTTCTTCTTAACAAAGCAATGAAAAGGCAATTACCAAAGACTAGCACTGTGTTGCCAGAAAGGCAAGTCCTTTCATAAATAAGAAATTGAATCTTTCAAATCCATACTTATCAAGACGTCAAAAAATTCATCCTAGTCTTTAATCACTTAGAGTCTAGACCATTTTCCAGTTTATAAATCATTCAAGGCCAAAATAATGAATTTGAAAACTATGCAGAAGTTGGAAAATTACATAAAAATATTCAACCGAGTGGCATTATGTCTCCTACCTGGGGAACAAACTTCTTGAATGCAGAAACAAAGATACAGAGATGCAGTCCTGGGGAAAGCACTGCAAAATGTGAGACAGTGACATAAGGCACTACCTTCCCTCCGTCTCCACTGACGCCACCCTGGACACTGGCACATGGGACAGGGAAGGGAGAGCACACAGACACGCTCAGTTTCTCACGTCCTCTTAGCTAGTTTGGCAGTCAACTGCTTTTCTCTTTCAAATTCCTTCTCGCGTTGCTGCTCCCTTTCCAACTCTTCTTTCTGCCTCTTCTGCTGTAGTTTAAGTGCTCTTTTCTGTGCCAAAAAAAATTTAAATGAAGAGAACAATCAAGGCTTATCAGTTATGGCCTCATTTCAAAGTAGCAGTGATCGGATTTGAGGTAATCCACAAGCATTAATAAATTTCGCATTTAAGGGGCACCTGGGTGGCTTAGTGGTTGAGTGTCTGCCTTTGGCTCAGGTCATAATCCTGGGATCCTAGGATCAAGTCCCACATCAGGCTCCCCACGGGAGCCTACTTCTCCCTCTACCTATGTCTCTGCCTCTCTCCGTGGTCTCTCATGCATAAATAAATAAAATTTAAAATAAAAAAAAGTAAAAATAAGAAAACAGTGAGTCATGAATTATGTTATTGAATATAAATATCTAAGCCAGAAAATGAACTAAAAAAAAAAAAAAAAAAACAGTTAAACCTCTACTTCTATAAAGAATGTGAAAGAACTTTCCACTCACTTTTAACTTTGATGTCTTTTCATGAAGCATCAGCATCTCTTTTCTTATATTCACCAACTTGGCATGATAGTGTTTGGCTTCAGTGAACTAAACACGGAAAAGGAAAAGTCAGGTTAAAATAGTCTGAAATTAAAAAAATAAAATAAAAGCAAAAAAACGACTGAAGTAGTAAAGGATGAGTAGTAAATTAGTTCATTCTGCCTCAATTGGTCACATCTTTTAAAGCCTTAATTATCTTCACATTTCAATTGCAAAATTCAAATTTCACTTAAACCATTAGGCATTTGAAAACACTTGATTCAATTCAAATGAGAAAAAAAAAGTTACTAAACATAAAAGTAGACATTTATATTGTGTACAAGGTAACACTTTGCTTTAAAAACATGCACTATAAAAAAAACAATGCACTATAATCCTAAAATGTTATTAAGACTATCCAGTAATGCTATCAGTTTCATTTAAGAAAAAGTAGAACACTATTTTTACAAGGGAGAGCCTGAGTCAGAGTACATAGGACAATTTAAGTGAAGTGTCTACCTAGCAGGAAAAACCAAGCTGTGGTCAGAGAATCCTGAGAGGGCTGTGGACAAATCTAGTCATGTTCCTTCTCAAGTGAGACCAAGCAGAACTATCTCTGTAAGGACACTTTTCTTCCCTAGTCATAGTATGTATAGACATTCCATCTCAGCCAGAGATGGGAACGAAGGGAAGAAAGCACCTCATTCTCAGGAGTCAAGGTTAACAGAAAGAGAAGACCAAGTAACAAGAATGAGAGAAGCATCAGTAAAGAAATTAAAAACCTACATGTATCTACAAGTAAAGTCGTAATCTGATGAGCTCTAGAGCTTACAGACTCTCTTTTCTCTCCCTTTCTCTCTCTCTCTCCTATTCTCTCTCCCCCCACCCCCCAATCTCTAAGCCTTAACAGTTCCAGTTCCTGAATGATAAACCACTCTTGGGCTGAGAGAGGAAAATATAGGAAGACTTGGTTTCTGCCCCTGCACTAACACTAACACTAACACATCTGCTTGGTTCCTTCATCTATCATCATTCACTCAGCAAATGTTTGTCAGTGGGGAAGACAAAAGTAGGTCAGCGTAGCCTTGTCCATCCCCTTCACAAGTCAGAAAACCATTAAGTGAAAGACTTTATATTTACTACTTGAGGCTTCTCCCTAATGCTAGAGAAGATGAACTCTTTTTGACCATTATAAAGGGAAAACTTTACTGAGTCATATTTGTCCAAAAAAAAGTCCATTTTTTGACATATATATGAAAGCCCACAAAATCATGCAAACCAAGCTACTCCTTAATGTTGAGGTGAAAAAAAGGTAGCCACAAGTTCCTTATTTTTGTTAATTCCCTGCTTCTTAAAATTGAGTATCAGTTCCTCTCATCAAAAAGCTATAAAGCTTCTGATGAAATTCACTACTGTCACATAGACTGAAAGATAGAAAGGGTCTGTAAAGGACCCCCAAAGGGTCCATTTCAGGGTTAATTTGTCATGGCATTACTAATCAGCCATACAATTAAAGAAAATGCTCATTTTTAAAAAAGCCATGTAATTGATTAGGAGAGATGCACCTTCCGTAAGTGGAAACACAGTACTCCAAAAGTTCCTTACTTTCAGTTCTCTTTTAGAAGTCTTTAATTATGAGCAAATCTATTCCAGACTTTCACAAATAAGTTCCATTTTCTATTACAAGTTCAACATTTGAAAGGTAACAATTCAAGACTATGGAAGTTCTAGTAAAGTAAATTCAAAGTTTCCTATTAAAAGACAAATTCTAAACTTTAAAAATTAGAAAAATAAATAAATTTTAAAAATTAGAGGAAAGATCCTAAACATACCTAAGTACAAAGTTGCACGGGATATACCTAGCTATTTCTAAGCCAAGATCTCATTACACTATGTCAACTAAATCATACTTACCAAAGCATTAATATCCAACATAGAATGACATTCTTTAAATTTTGAAATCTCTTGTTCCAGTGTGTCTAGTAATACAACTTGGTTCTGTCTGAAACAAAAGCGCATAGCCAAAATAAACTGTACATACTGTAAGTGCTGGAATCACATTTCATGTTGGTTAATATCAAAGATAAAAATTAAATTGAAAATGTATTGACTCTCCAAGGCTTAATATTTTTCAACATAACATTCCAGGGGTGTGTGAACAGCTCAGTTGGTTAAGTGTCCAACTCTTGATCTCAGCTCGGGTCTTGACCTCAGGGTCGAGTTCAAGCCCTGTACTGGGCTCCATGCTGGGCATGGAAACTATTTTTAAAATAATAATAATGATAATGATAAGGACACCTGGGTGGCTCAGCAGTTGAGCGTCTGCCTTTGGTTTGGCGCATGATCCCCAGGCTCTGGGATCGAGTCCTGCATCAGGCTCCCTACAGGGAGCCTGCTTCTGCCTGTGCCTATGTCTCTGCCTCACATGAGTAAATAAATAAATATTTAAAAAAATAATAATAATGATAATAACATTCCAAAGTCACATTCTGATAACTGTCTTTTTATTATCACCTAAATGAGCAATTATTCTATAACTGAATCTAACGTAATAATTGAAATCACCAAATCATTTAAAATCATTTTATTATTCGTTATTTCTAGCAACTCTCTTTATTATCCAAAAAGTTTTTTTACTATCTTGCCCCAAAACATGATTTTATGTATATTAAAACTGCAGCACTACCATAAAGGGAATGGGGAGCAATGACTTTTTAGATTAGAGTTGGGGAAAATGCAGTATTAAGGGATACTAAATCAGAAAAGGTAAAAATGAAGATAAAAAAAACAGGACTAGGGATGCACCTGCGTGGCTCAGTAGGCTGGGCATCTACTTTTGGCTTGGGTCATGATCCCAGAGTCCTGGGACCCAGCCCTGAATTGGGCTCCCTGCTCAGTGGGGAGTCTGCTTCTCTCTCTCCCTCTGCCTGCTGCTATCCCTGCTAATGCTCTCTGTCAAATAAATAAGATCTTAAAAAAAAGAAAAGAAAAGAAAAACAGAACTAGGAATCACAAGATTCCCCACCAATAACCAATTGTGTAATCTTGGAAATTTAGTTTATTTCTCTGGGCCTAAATTTCTTTATTGATAAAGTGAGAAGGTCAGACCAGGTAACTTCTAAGGGTCTTCATTAAAATTCTGATTCAAGGGCAGCCCGGGTGGCTCAGCGGTTTAGCACTGCCTTTGGCCCAAGGCATGATCCTGGAGACCCGGGATTGAGTCCCACGTCGGGGTCCCTGCATGGAGCCTGCTTCTCCCTGCCCGTGTCTCTGCCTCTCTCTCTCTCTCTCTCTCTCTCTCTCTCTCTGTGTGTGTGTGTGTGTGTGTCTCTCATGAATAAATAAATAAAATCTTTTTTTAAAATAAAATAAAATTCTGATTCAAAACCTTCTATTGAGAAAAAGAAGCCAACTGCCCTGATATTCCTCTCCAGATCAACCAGTACTAGGATCACAAGAATAAGTAACATTGAGGGTCCACTGAATTATACATTTTAAAGAATACTATAGGCAAAGCAAAATATGACATGGTTTGCTTGCAAAACTATGCTAACCAGGGATGCCTACCCAGGTGGCTCAGTGGTTGAGTGGCTGCCTTCCACTCAAGTCCTGATCCCGGGCTCCCTGCAGGGAGCCTGCTTCTCCTTCTGCCTGTGTCTCTGCTTCTCTCTCTGTGTCTCTCATGAGTAAATAAGTAAAGTCTTAAAAAAAAATAAAAGAATAAAAAACTCTGTTAAACAGAGAAGAATGATGAAAAAAGAAATAGCAACAAAGAGAATGAAGAGCAGTAGCAACATGTCCACCATCCAACAGTGAGTTTGAAATACCCCCTAGCTCACAAGTTTGTCCTTTCAGCTCTGAGACCACAAAATGTGAAATACACAATGAATAAGAAGAGAACCCAGTAAGTCAATGATCCAACATAAGCAAGACAGCAATGACAGACTATATTACAACTAGAAAACAGTAAAGAAAAATCAATGAAACCAAAAAGCTGGTTCTTCAAAAGATCAATAAAATTGATAAACCTCTGGACAGACTTACAAAGAAAAAAAAAGAGAAGACATAAATTACTAATATAACCTATAGAAGAGAAATCATCTCTGATTCCATGGACATTAAAAGGATCAAAACAGAATACTTTCATCAATTCTGTCCACAAAATTGATAATTTAGATGGAAATGACCAATTCCTTGAAAGACACAAACTTCCAAAACTCACACAAGGACACACAGATAATCTATGTAGGCCTATATTTGTTATAGGTATTCAATCAATAAGTAATAACCTTCCAGAAATGAAAATACCAGGAACAGATAGCTTTACTCGCAATTTCTACTGAACATATAAGAAAGGAATTATACCAATTCTCCACAATACCTTCCAGAAAACAGAAGCAGAGGGAGCACCTCCTAACTCATTCTACGAGTCTAACGTTACCCTAAAACCAAAACCAGGTAGAGATATTACAAGAAAGGAAAACTATAGACCAGCCTCTTTCATGAATACAAACATAAAAAATCCTCCACAAAATATTAACAAAATGAATCCAACAATATATAAAAATAATTATACACCACAGTCAAGTGAGATTTATTCCAAGTATGCAAAGCTGGTTCAATATTTGAAAATCAATTAGTGTAATCCGGGACATCAACTGACTAAAGAAGAAAAATCCTATTGTACGATGCAGAAAAGGCATTTGATAAAGTCTAACAATTATGATTAAAAACTCAAACCAGGACGCCTAGGTGGTTCAGTGGTTTGGAGCCTGCCTTTGGCCCAGGACGTGATCCTGGAGTCCTGGGATCAAGTCCCGCATCGGGTTCCCTGCATGGAGCCTGCTTCTCCCTCTGCCTGTGTCTCTGCCTGGCTCTCTCTGTGTCTCTTGTGAATAAATAAATAAAATCTTTAAAAAACAAAAACAAAAACAAAAAAAACCTCAACAAACCCGAGAAAAGAACTTCCTCAACTTGATAAAGAACTTGATTAAAAAAAATAAAAGCCTCTAGCTAACATCATACTTATGGGGAACTAGATGCTTTCCCTTTACAACATAGGGAAATATCGTCTATTCTCACTATTCCTACTCAACAATGTACTGGAAGTTCCAGCTAATGTAATGAGACAAGAAAAGAAAAGAAAATGTATATAGATTGGAAAGGAAGAAATAAAATTCTCTTTGTTCACAGATGACATGTCTGCCTCTGTGGAAAATCCCAAAGAATCAACAAAGTATATGAGTATAGAAAGGTTTCAACAGGGATCCCTGGGTGGCGCAGTGGTTTAGCGCCTGCCTTTGGCCCAGGGCGCAATCCTGGAGACCCAGGATCGAATCCCATGTCGGGCTCCCAGTGCATGGAGCCTGCTTCTCCCTCTGCCTGTGTCTCTGCCTCTCTCTCTCTCTCTCTCTGTGTGACTATCATAAATAAATAAAAATTAAAAAAAAAAAAGAAATGTTTAAGAAAGGTTTCAACATACCAGATTAATGTATAAAAGTGAGCTGTGAATAACTAGAAAAGTTACACCTTTTATAATAAACTCCCCTCATATAAATTCTTCATTATAAATCTAACAAAATATATATAGAAGTTATATGCAAAAACTATAACACTCTCATGAAAGAAATAAAAAAAAGATCTAAGCAATAGATATTCCAGGTACATGGAATAAAAAACTCAATTTGTTAAGATATCAATTTTCCCAACTTGATCTAAGTTCTATGCAATCTCAATTTAAATTCCACCAAGCTGTTTTGTAAGTATCAACAAACTGATTCTAAAATTCATGCAGGGGATGCCTGGGTGGCTCAGTGGTTGAGCATGTCTGCCTTCAGCTCTGGGGATCAAGTCCCAAGTCCTGCATCAGGCTCCCGGTGGGATGCCTGCTTATCCCTGAGCCTATGTCTCTGCTTCTCTCTGTGTCTCTCATGAATAAGTAAATAAAACCCTTAAAAAAAAACAATTAATTTAATTTAATTTAATTTAATTTAAAAATTCACACAGAAAGTCACAGAATAGCCAACACACGATGAAGAACAAAATTGGAAGACCTACACCACCCAATTTCACAATTTACTATAAAACTACATAAGTCGAAACAGCATGATATTAGTGAAAGAACAGACACTTGATCAATGGAACAGTATAGAAAGCTCTTAAATAGACCCACACAAATACAGACAACTGTTTTTTGACAAAAGAGCAAAGGCTGGGGCACCTGGATGGCTCAGTCTGTTAAGCATCATCTGTCTTGGGCTCAGGTCATGATCCCAAGATCCCGGAATCAAATCCCTCCTCAGTCTCCCTGCTCAGCGCAGACCCTCTCCCTCGGCCTGTCACTCCCCCTGCCTGTGCTCTCTGGCTCTCTCTGTCAAATAAATAAATAAAATCTTAAAAAAAGAGAGAGAGAGAGAGCAAAGGCAACCCAGTGAAGACAGGATAGTCTTTTCAACAAAGGTGAAGGAACTGAATAGTGATATGCAAAAGAAATTAATCTAAACACATATCTTACAATCTCATAAAAACTCAACAACAGACCATAGATCTAAATAAAAAACACAAACTAAAAAATCTAGAAGGAAACACAGGAGCAAATCTAGGTGACCTTGATTTGGAGATGAATTTTTGCATGAATATCAAAGTACGATCCATGAAAAGAAAAATCTGGTAAGTCAGACTTGTAAAATTAAAAACTTGGGACACCTGGGTGGCTCAGCAGTTGAGCATCTGCCTTTGGCTCAGGGCGCGATCCCGGAGTCCCAGGATCGAGTTCTGCATCGGGCTCTCTGCCTGGAGCCTGCTTCTCCCTCTGCCTGTGTCTCTGCCTCTGTGTCTCTCATGAATAAATAAATCTTTTTTTTTTTTTAAGATTTTATTTATTTATTCATGAGAGACACGGCGGGGGGGGGGGGTGTCACAGGCAGAGGGAGAGGGAGAAGCAGGCTCCATGCAGGGAGCCCGACGTGGGACTCGATCCCAGGTCTCCAGGATCACACCCTGGACTGAAGGCGGCGCTAAACTCCTGAGCCACCTGGGCTGCCCATAAATAAATCTTTTTTAAAAATTAAATTAAAAACTTCTGCTCTGTAAAAGATACTACTAAGAGAACAAAAAGACAAACCACACACTTGAAGAAAATACTTGCAAGACATATGAAGGACTTGTATCAAAAGTATACGAGGAACACTTAAAACTCAACAGTAAGAAAATAACCTGATTTAAAAATAGGCAAAAGGTCTGAATAGACTTACTGTATAATCATGAATTTGTCTGATCTTTGTTCCAGGTTCCTGGAATGTCTATTTTAAGACCCTTGTAATTTCCCAAATGATAGGAGTATCTTCATTATTCACGAACTCCTCTTAGAGCATGCCAGGGTTTATGCTAATAAGGTGATGGGGGCTGTTCATGCCAGAAAATCAATCACATGGTTACAACAGGGTTGGGGCTTCGAGCCAAGTGTTATCAGTCCATGTGACATCATGACTGGTATCAGCCCTCTCGCCAGAGAAGTTGGGGAGGGTGTAGGAGAGTGAGTTCAATTACATGGCCAACGATTCAATCAATTATGCTTACAGAGTGAAGCCCCAATAAATACTCAACTCTACTCATCCAACCTCCCTACAAAATCTTTATGACTTTTTGCCATAAGAATTTACTAGCTTTAAAATACAAGGCATACCACACACTAGGGATAAAGAAAATCTCATGGGAATTAGCAGAAAACCAAAAGTGTTGCCAATTCCCTAACTCAAGGAGTGTACCACACAGAATAGAAGGTAGTACCACTTTCATACTTATCACCTTTCAAATTCAAGGATTATAACATTACTTACTAATATGTACAAAATGGATATAGTGTTTTATTCTCCTCTCCTTTTGCCCTAATACAGGCTTGTAAGGTAAATTTTCAAAGGGCAGCTCATAGCCAGTTCATAGCTAACCACTAGGAAAAGAAATGATAGGCCAGCTAGGGCAACCACATGAGATCCTACCCAAGAGAAAGTAAAAGGTCAGTCTGCTTTTCTGGGTGGGAGCTGGTAAAGTTAGTATATATTTTTGCATACTGATCCACTTCATGAAATCCTGTTTTTCTCTTGGTGTATCCTTCAATCCTTTAAGTAGACTTATCTAATAGAAATAAAATGGGTCCTCTCAAAAATATACTTAAAGATTTTTGGCAACTCATGTGAACCAGTGACTGAAAACAAATGTGACTCTTATGGGGGCAATTTTGCAACACTACTCAGAAACCGGTGTATACCCATCCTGCAACACTCCCAGTAAGCAGTATTTTCAAAAACACTCTAGGAGTAGTATTCATTTCACTTTTTACATTTAAAGTTTTATTCTTTTATTTTATTTTATTTTTAGTTTTTTTTTTTTTTTTTTTTAGTTTTATTCTTTCAAGTGATCTCTACACCCAATGGGGGAGGGGGGCTTGAACTCACGACCCCAAGATCAAGGGTCACAGGCAGATTGAGCCAGCTCAGTGCCTCTCACTTTTTACATTCAAATTACATTAAGTACTCCTTCACTCCCATGTGCTAACACTAAAGACAGAAATATTCAACTGTATTAAATGTCACAAAATGTTATACCTGAATATAGTACATACACGTGTAATTTATGACTATGCCAAAGGGGAAATGAGTGCATTTATGGTTTTAGCTAGCTCACGTGAGTTCCTGAAGAGCTTGTTTTGATCTCTGCAGATCTGGCAAGTAGTGAGAAAGCAATCCTTCTGCCAGCTGCTCCACAGCTTTGTCTTCTACAGTCAAGTCCTCTAGTAATCCTTCATCTGGTGAAGTGTCACTTAAACCTGTCCCCAAGAAAAAATCAAATGTAGGAGTTGTTTAAATGGACATGGGGGTAAAAGAGTACTGGGGAGGAAAGGGGCTGGCAGTGGGGTTCAGAGCACAAACACAGGATACTACAGGCATCCTTCCTCTGCTTTTTTTAGCTTACCTTCTGAGTGTATTCTAAAAAACAGGATATAAGCACTCAAAAAATGTTTTTAAGCCATTAGTATAAGGCAGTGTCTGGATTAAACGAACATTAATATATGTAAAACATATTCTATATGGTTACATATTTTTCAGGGCAGAGGATTTACAGTTTTCAATGGATTATTAAGTGTCTGAGGCCTAAAAGTGGAGTCACTGAATAAAAGCAATAAATTCTTCTTTCCAGAAGCATGTAGAAATTTTATATACATATAAATGCAATAACTAAAAAAATTTTTTTAAATGAATGTAAGTAAAAATGTGGGTTAACATTTACTTTGCATATAGCTTAATATCTTATTTACATGTGAAAGGAATGTCATTTTATCATTTGTTAGGAGAAAGATTTTCAAAGGATTTCTCTTCAGACTCAGCACCTGAATTTACCCTAGAAAACAGTGTATCATAATTGCATGGTCAGTATACACATCTCAACACAATGCCAGGAACTATGCCTCATACTTCTCCTTCAAATAACAGTATAAGCACTGTGTCAGACATTCAAAAACATCTAAAATGAATACTCATCAATCACTACTACTACCAAGAAAAGTACAAAAGAATTTCTAAACAGGGTTCAATGAATGGACAGGGATGCCTGGGTGGCGCAGCTAGTTGGACATTTGGCTCAGGCAGTGATCTCAGTGTCTTGAGATCAAGCCTTGCACTGGGCTCCAGTCAGAGAGGGGCTGCTCCTCCCCAACATGTGCACATGCTCTCCCTCTCAAATAAATAAATAAATAAATAAATAAATAAATAAATAAATAAATAAATAATTAAATACACATGCACACACATATATAATAGGAAAAAGTGGAGTATTATGGATATTGCAACTGATGTATACCATCAGATGAGAAGTGAATAAAGTATATCTGAAAATTAATGCCATTGCTTGAGGCTTGGTTACAGTAACAGTGCAAAACAGCAACTCTCTTTAAGGAAATAAAGAAAACAAGTATTACAGATAAACAATAGAAACACCCAAATAAGGATATGTCAACTTTAAGGAATAACAACTAATACACTTCCCTCACATTAGACAGACATTTTAACTCACAGACCTCGCCCTATTCTTCCCCAATCTTTTGGTTAATTATGGAAGAGTCTAACTTGCTCACACTTCTAAATACATTAAGTTACTAAGTTCAAGGCACTTCACTGTGGGAGATTAAAGAAAAAGAAAAGGATCCTTACCCTACTTATAACAGAAACATTAGATACACACCTGTATTAGCACTAGTACTAGTGCACTAGTTTCCAGGGCTCGATACAGAAGAATTATAACATATGAGAAGTGCCATTAGCAAACCAGAAACTGTTACAGGATTTCAGAGAAGAGAAAGATCATGTTCACCAGGGAAGTCTGAGAACAACTTCTAAAGGAAGTGTGGGAACTGGAGCTTAAGCTTGCAGAATGGATAGAATTTTTTTTTAATATTTATTTATTTATTTATTTATTTATCTATTTATCTATTTATCTATTTATTTATTTATTTATTTATTTATGATAGTCACAGAGAGAGAGAGAGGCAGAGACATAGGCAGAGGGAGAAGCAGGCTCCATGCACCAGGAGCCTGATGTGGGATTCGATCCCGGGTCTCCAGGATCGCGCCCTGGGCCAAAGGCAGGCGCCAAACCGCTGCGCCACCCAGGGATCCCCTAGAATTTTCTTTTTAAGTATTACTCATTGTAAAATCTTAAAACTCAACAAGACAGAGATATAAGCTGAAAAGTAAAAATACTCTTTCTTTGAGAGCTAGGCTGGCTCAGTCAGAAGAGCATACACAACTCTTGATCTCAGAATTATGAGCTCAAGCCCCACACTGGGTGTAGATTACTTAAAAATAAAATCTTAAAAACTCTTTCTCATTCCCTTATTCCAGTCACTCTGCAGTTTCTTACGTGGCCTTCAAAAAAATTGTCTTTGCATACCCATGCATAAATCCTGTTTTAATCATAAAGGAAACTTACACATATTGTTCCTTTCTTAAATATAAATATTAAATATCTTCCATATGCACATATACACATCTACTACATTATTTTGAATAGAAAAGAATTCTACCATATTGGGGCACCTCGGTGGCTCAGTTGGTTGGGCATCTATCTGCCTTCAGCTCAGGTCATGATCCCAGGGTCCTGCTCAGCGGGGAGTCTGCTTCTCCCTCCGTGCCTATCCCGACTAGTGCACGCATGCTCTTTCTCTCTCTCTCATCAAAAAATAAATAAATAAAATTCTACCATACTTTGCTTACCAGTTCTCTGTTACGGACTGAATATTTGTGTGTTGTGTGTCCCCTCTCCCCACTTCCCCTAACAAAATTCTCTTGTTAAAGAAAGTCCCAACCTCCAAGGTAATGGTATTTGGAGGTAATTGGGTTTAGATGAGGTCAAGAAGGTGGGGCTCCATGATGGGATTAAGATAAAGAGAAACTGGAACTTTCTCCCTCCACCATGTGAGGACACAGTAGGAAGACAGCTGTCTGCAACATCAGAAGAGGGCTCTTACCAGAACCTAATAGACCAGCACATAGATCCTGGACTTTGTAGAGCTCTAGAACTTCTGGAAATAAATGTCTGTTGTTTAAGCCACCCAATCTATAGTGTTTTGTTGTAGCAGCCCATGTAGACTAAGATATCTAAGGATGGGTATTAGGTCATTTTCACTTTTTACTATTTCAAACAATGTTGTCCTGAGCTGCCTCGTCTTCATATATCACATCAATGTTCTGGTAGGATAAACTCTTAGAATAGTGGGACAAAGGGTTTAGGCGTTTCTTAAACAGACATTGCAAAATCGCCTTCCTAAAATACAGCACCAATTTATACTTTCACCATCAATCTTTGAAGCCTCCTATTTCCAAATGAGTAAGAATTCTAAAGAAGTGGAAGGAATACTATACGGTTTAAAAAAAAAAAAAGGCTACATAAGGAAAGGTGGGAATATGGGATTGCTCTGGAAAAAGAAGATAGTTTGTGGTGTCTAGAGAATAGGACATATGCAATGTGAGCTTATAGGACCAGCCCATGGGGATCCCTGAGTATCAAGCTAAGGGGTTTGACCCTTTAGTTAATAAGTAGTAAGGAGCCATTTTAAGGTTTCCAAGCAAGAAAATGACTGAAGCTTTATCTTGGGGCAGTGATAGGACAACAGTGGGACAGGTGCAGTGAAAGAGTAAGAGACTGGAGGTGGATAGACTTACAACTGTCCCTGTCAGAGTGAAACTACAGAAAGGAGATGGAAACTGAGGAGTAGAACCACCTAGACCAGAGGTAGGAGGCAGGTGAGAGGACAGTCAAGAGCAACGCCAGAGTTCCAACGGACAGGGACTTGGCACCATTAGCAGAATCCGACTCCTACAAGCCCAGTGCAAGGCTTGCGCAAAACCACCGCGTCCAAGTATCGGGCAGGCAGAGGCGGCGGCAAACCGCACATAAATACAAGGAAGTCGTATTTATGGAAACAGCCTATGAAAGTGTAAAGAGGAGGTGATCACGGAGGAAAAGCATGACCAAGAAAGAGCTGAAAACACTATTTTCAAGTCGCTCCTATATTCCTAGAACCGGAGATAAAAGCCTTGCCTTTCTCATCCGAGGTTCCTCATCTGGAAAGAAATCGTTTGGGCTATTTTCTCAATTTCCCCAAGGACGGCACATGAACAGTGCCATCCAGGACGCCCGGCAAGTCTGTTTTTCACATTCAATGGACGGCGTGGGGTTATCAGGGCTTAAGCCGCTCCTGGAACTCAGGCTAAGAGAGCTGCCGGAGGACCGTTACCGAGCAAGACAGCACTCCGCGGGTGAGGCGCCAGTAATACTCGGATACAGCAGTTCACCGAATCCGCCTGACAAATTCATCCTCAACCACTCGCGCCTAACAAGTAGCCAAAAGCGCCGGAGTCACACCCAAGCGCAGGACGACCTCTCCGCCCACCGCTCCCCGTCCAGACTTCGCTTCCCACTCCTTCCGCGCGGCACCGGCGCGGCGCGACTCCCCACTTCCGCGCGGGGGCCGGAGCCTCGGGGACCCGCCGCTCTCCTCAGCGGAGCCGCCCGGGAGACCCACCCACTCGGGCCCCGCCCCGCCCCACAGCACGTACCCGGCGTCGGCTCCCCGGGCCCCAGGCCGTGGGGTGGCCCTGCCAGGGCCCCGTCCGGGGACGTCGGCCCAGGAACACTCATGTCCTTCCCGCTGGGCACAGGGAAGGGACAGTCTGTGCAGACGGTCAGCTGCAGTAAGAGGGCACTCAACGCGTCCAGCGCCCGGCCGGACCCGAGCGGCAGTCGCACCCGGAAATGACGGAAGCGGAAGACGGTGTGGCGCCCCGCCCCCGGCCGTCCCCTCTTCTTGCCTCCGCCTCCGCACGGCCGCCCGCGGCGCTGCTGGGACTCCGCTCTGACGTCGTCGCAGTCGGGGGCGGGGCGCGGCGTCGGAAGAGTCAGTGGTCCCGGTGATCCCGGTGGTCGGGGAGCGGGGTGGAGAAGGGGGCGCTCCCTGGTGGGTCGCCGGGGAGGGAGAGCTTCAGTGTCGAGGGTGATCGTGCCGTCGGGCTTTGTTCGCCGAAGCCCGGCACCGCTTTTCAGGTTCTTGTCCGTGTTCTGGAAACACCTGGACAACCGGGAGTGCGTGCTTTCCCCGCGGCTCGAGCCGTTTTTTTAAAAAATGGGTCTCTAGCGCTTTGAGCCTCGGACTGGCTAATTGGGAATTTGCCGAAATTCCGGTCTCCCCTACTTGTTTTAGGTGAATGATTTTAAGGCCTGGATTGCAGTATCTACTGGGCAGATTCAGCCAAATTACCGGAAACTGCGCGTGCAGAGTTCCTGTGGGATGACGTCACGGTTTTAATGAAAAACTTAGAAATGAGCAGAGGCAGCCCCAGACCAAATAGGAAGATGAGCTATGCGCTCCTGCCCTGGATCCTCTCACCTTGAGTGTAATAATGGCTTTCTGATGTTGCACCCCAGAATCGCCCGCTCCCCGTTTTAGGGGGGCAACGAAACCGTTTTTTCTTTTTTTTTTCTTTTTGCCAAAACCGTTTTCAAAGAAATGTAGATTTATGTCGAGCCTCAGAAACCTGCACCTGCTGCCCATTGCTCTTACTAGTGCATGCACACCCTCTTGGCCACCTTTCCTTGCTTACTATCACGGGCTTAGTCCCCAGAGCCTATGAATATGTTAAATTTCACCCACAAAGGCTAAGTTAAGGTTGCTAATTATTTGACTCTAAAAACAGATTATTCTGGATTGTTAAATGGGCCAAATGCAATCACATGGGTCTTCCAAACGAAAGGGGGTGCACAGGGAGATGTGACTTGGAAGAATGATTTGAAGGCTTTGAGGGACGCCTGGGTGGCTCAATGGTTGAGCATCTGCCTTGGCTCAGGGCATAATCCCGGGATCCCAAGATCGAGTCCCACGTACCGCTACCGGCATGAAGCCTGCTTCTCCCTCTGCCTATGTGCCTGCTTCTCTCTGTGTCTCTCATGAATAAATAAAATCTTTAAAATGGGGGGGGGGGCCTTTGAACATAGAGGAGGAGAACCATGGGCCAGATTTTTTTTTAATTTTTATTTATTTATGATAGTCACACAGGGAGAGAGAGAGGCAGAGACATAGGCAGAGGGAGAAGCAGGCTCCATGCAGGGAGCCTGACGTGGGATTCCATCCCGGGTCTCCAGGATCGCGCCCCGGGCCAAAGGCAGGCGCCAAACCGCTGCGCCACCCAGGGATCCCCCATGGGCCAGATTTGTGGTAACTTCTAGAAGCTGGAAAAGACAAGGAAGTGGATTTGCCTCTAGAATGGAACTCGACCCTGCTGACACCTTAATTTTATTCCTAGTGAGACCTATGTTAGACTTCTGACCTACAGAACTATGAGAAAATATATTTGTATTTTAAATTTGTGGTAATTTCTTACCGTGGCAATAAAGTAGTGCACTACCCTTCAAACATCCTTTGTTCCTTCCCAACAAACTACTAAAATCATGCCCTTTGATGTCTGCAGTGTTCCTGCTCATGCTTCAGCCTGGAATATTCTATTTTTGTCAAAGTCCTACTCATCTTTCAAGGCTTGGCCTAAGTAATACCTTTAAAATGATTCACAATCCCACCTCCCCATTCAACTTTCAGAAATTACAGTAATAACCTTTGCTCAACTACAAAGCATCTGGCTATTTAGCACTTAAACCATTCTTCTATTAGTTATTTCCTTTGACTTCCTTTATTAGATTTTAAACTCCAAACAGAAACTCTTATTCACAGAGAACCATACTGAGTTTTCAATAAATATTTATTGAATGAATGAACTATTGGTTCTCCAGAGCCAAATTCCAAATACCTATAATCTTCAAAGTCTGAATCATATAAGATTGCAATAAGCTTGCCTGGTAACCCTGATTGAGTATTAGTATTATCCCAACTACATATTAAGGTCCTTTAGAAAAGACCTGTGTCCCTCCTCTTTATCTCTTAGCATAGTATTAAGCATACTACTTGGATTTTAAGACTGGTTAATTGAATTTAATAGGATGAAGTTAAGATGTCACACCCTGCCTGTTTTTATCATCTTCTATTTCACTTTCAAGAAAGATTCATGTTAAAAATTTTAATGAATGTTCTTTTTCAACATTTTACTTTGATGTGACAAAAAAATGCATCAGCTAAATAGACAAGGAGGACTTTCTGTCAGACCCATCTTGCTTTTTTTTTCTCCTTTTCCTTCTTTCCCCTACAGATTTTAACTCATTGTATCAAGTGCTTGTTGAAGATCCAGATCCATTATGCAGGTTCTGTGCACCTAATATTGCATATGATAGCTCAAAACATAAGGTTGGAATTTGATGCCAAAGAAGTAAACACAGTTCATTGAGTTATCTATGTCTTTCAAAATACCCTTCATTTACCCATGGTAGGAGCCATTCTCTCTCCCTCTCTCTCCTCCAATCCCTCTTTTTTGGTTCCCAAGTTTTATTCAAGAAATCATACAAAATATTGCAAATGAGTGAGTTTTAATCCCCATCTTCCTTCTCCTGGTTAATCTGGACATAATGTGGGCAGCCCAGGTGGCTCAGCGGTTTAGTGCCACCTTCAGCCAAGGGTATGATCCTGGAGACCCAGGATCAAGTCCCACATCGGGGTCCCTGCATGGAGTCTGCTTCTCCTTTGCTTGTGTCTCTGCCCCCCCTCCTCTCATTCTCTCTCATGAATAAATAAAATCTTTTTTAAAAATTGGAAATAATGTAAATCACTACTCTTTGCTGGGAGCAACTACACACAACCAATCACATAGATTATTCTTCAAATATTTTTTGATGAGATGTTTTGACTACTGGAAAAAGTCAAAAGTCACCTCAGAAGTTACGGGAATCTTGCTCTTGCTCCTTTCAGTGGTTACAACCCCTCCACCGAGATTCCCAACTTTTTTATTCACTTTGATTTTTTTTTTTTTTTAGTCCAAGCCTGGTTATTTGGTCACCTTGATTCTCTCTTGAGGAAACTGCTCAAAATTGGCAGCATCCATGGTTGTTGTTTTTTTAAGATTTTATTTATTTATTTGAGAGAAAAGCACAAGCAGGGGGAAGCAGGGGAGAGGGCAGAGGGAAAGGGAGAAGCAGACTCCCTGCTGAGCTGGAAGTCTGATAGCTTGATCCCAGGACCCTGAGATCATGACCTGAGTGAGCCAAAGGAAGGTGCCTAACCACTTAACCTACTGAGCCACCCAGGCATCCCCATGATTCCATCTTCTACAGGGCAGTGCAGTCAAGGGTAAAATTCAGAGCTTGCTTTTTTTTGTTTGTTTTCTTGCCCCCCTTCACCATAAGCTTTTTCATGGGAGCCATGGCAGCAGCAGAGGCAGAAAGGGGGTCGTTCTGTTTTACACATCAATCCTTTCCATATACCTTAGTTCCTAAGAATGGACTAGCCACCATAAGGTATAAAAAAGAGGTAGAAATTCTGGTTTCTATCCACCAAGAATTTATGTTCTACCATTTATATGTAGTAGGATTGGAGAACATGACGGTAAAGTGGAAATTATGTGGAATAGATCTAGAGGATTGTAAAGGGTGTAATGATGTCATATTAGTTTCCTATGCTGCTATAACAAATTACCACAAACTTAGTAGCTTAAAACAACACAGATTTATTATGTGACAGTTCTGGAGGTCAAAAATCCAAAATCACCCTCAGTGGGCTAAAACCAAGGTGTTGGCAGGGCTGGTTACTCTGGAGGCTCTGAAGAAGACTGTCTGCTTGTCTTTTCCAGCTTCTAGAGAGTGCCTGCGTCACTTGACTGCTGGCCCCATGTCCCACTGCCTTTTCTCCTTCTACTACCATTGTAGCATCACCTCTTCTACTCTAATCCTCTGGCCTCCCTCTTATAAGGACCCTTATGAGGACATTGAGCCCACCTACATAACCCAGGATTACTTCAACATCTCAAGGTCCTTAATTTAACCACATCTGCAAGGTACTTTTTGCCATGGAAGAGAACATTTATTTACAGATTCTGAGGAATTGAAAGTGGACACCTTTGGGGGTGGGAGCCATTATTCAACCAACCACAAATGCACAGTCATATAGTACACAATTGGGAAGTAACTAGAGAAATTTTTAAACCTTAAAAGAGGAAATGAACTTAAGCCAAGCCTTGAAGGTCAAGTCAAATGTAATACACAGAGAAAAAATAGTAAAGCCTCCCAACAGGAAAAAACACCACAAGTAGCAAAACAATACTTCAGACTCAAGGACTTCAAGATGCTGTCTTTGGGAAAACAAAACTAACCCAGATTCAACAGTGAATAGAAAACCTAACAAAAAAAGGTGTTGTATAGCCTTTTAGGCCGAAATAAGTGAAGATGACAAAAGATAACACAAAGTATAGTCATATAGCTCTGAAGAAGTCAGTCCAAAGAAACAATGTCCAGAAAGAGTTAAATACTGTATATATTCATAGCAAAAGAAAAACAAGCCCATTTGTCCTTGAAATCCAAAAGAGAAAGAGCTAATATAATGTAATAAATACATCAAAACTATTTTTGTTCACCTCAATTTTGTGGTTTTCCTTAAGTTTTCCTATATCCTTGACTTTTGCTAACTGAAAAGGAGTAGGTAGGTAGGGGATTCAAGTAAAGAAAAAAAATGTTAATACATGAAGATTTTCTACTCTTTTTATTGATCAGGACGTCCTATATTTAGAATGTGCTAAGATTGATAAATCTACTCCCAGTTTAACCTACTTCTCTCACAGGATTTGCTTCACTTTCCCCTTTATTTTTCTCCATTCTTTACCAGAAACAGAAGAATGTGGGAGAGAGGATAAAAAGACTTGAGTGAGGCATTGTCTGGGTGGCTTAGCTGGTTAAGTGGTTAAACCATCTGCCTTGGACTCAGTCATGATGGGGGAGGTGGTTCTGGGATCAAGTTCAAACCTCAAGACCGGCTCCCTGCTCAGTGAGGAGTCTGCTGCTCCCTCCCCTCTCCCTCTGCCCACTCTCCCCAACCCCTATGCTCTGTCTCTCAAATAAATAAAATCTTTGAAAAAAAAAGAAAAAGATTTGAGTGAAAAAGATGTAGAACTAGAGCCTTCAGAGAAAAAGCATGGTAAAGCGGAAAATAGAAAAACATCACAGCCCATGACATTATACTTCTAGTGGTTTCAAGGAGTTGCCCAATTTGAACACGCTCACACAGGGTATGTGCTCACAAAATAATAAAAAAGGAAAGGGGCGGGCGCCTGGGTGGCTCAGCTAGTAGGTCATGCAACTCTTGATCTCAGGGTTGAGAGTTCGAGACCCACAGTGGGTGTGGAGATTACTTTGAAATAAATCTTAAAAAAAAAAGAAGGAACTGAACATAGGAAATCAGAGAAGTAGGTGTACTAAGGAAAAATCGTTTACCATTTTATCTATGGCTAACCAATCTAAAAGTTCGCTTAAGCAATTTTAACCACTTTTATATATTTACACGAGAAATATTCTTTTACATTCACAAAGTGCTAACATACTTCCACTCACTGTAACTCTGCTACTCTTTCCATCATTCTGTAAAAATAAAGAAAACCCTCACTAAAGTAGAGTCAGGAAGCTAGCAGGGGGAACAGTATTGCTCAGTTACAGGAAGAATCATCAATAACAGGCCCCACCAGAGAAAAAATACATTGCATCTCTTATAAGTAATCAACTACCACTGCAATTCAGCCAATAAGAAACTCATCACACTGAACTTTTGCTTTCGTCCAATGGACTTTTATTCAAAACAACCCTTCCAATTTCCTCCTCCTCCTTCTCCATAAAGTCACATTCTTTTTTTTAAGATTTTATTTATTTATTCATGAGAGAGAGAGAGAGAGGGGGGCAGAGGGAGAAGCAGGCTCCACGCAGGGGAGCCTGACACGGAACTCGATCCCAGGACTCCAGGATCACACCTTGGGCCGAAGGCAGGCGCTAAACCGCAGAGCCACCCAGGGAATCCCCATTCTTCTTTATTGGATTTGCCTGTGGGTTTGCTGTAGTGTGTATTCCTACTATTACAATTCTTTGTTATTCCTGGGTAAACCCATTTTTGCTGGTAGAACAACTGACAGTTTTCTTTTTTTTTGTCTGCTTTTTAAATTTATTTATTTATGTATTTATTTATTGGAGTTCGATTTGCCAAACAGTTTTCTTTTTAAGGTTAACAATTCTTTCATTGCACTATGTGAAAACACATATTTTTACATGGATTATTTCACCAACACACTCTCCTAACCTTGCCACCAAAAGGTTTATAAAAATATATGCAGAGGTCAAAAGCAATGGCTTTGAAATGTTTTAAATAGACTGAAGGACATCTTGGTTGCTTCCAAGTTTTGCCAATTATGAATCAATTTGTGTAGACATAAGCCTTCAACTACTTTGGGTAAGTATCAAGGAGCAAGATCAGTGAATTTGGTAAGAGTATGTTTAGTTTTTTTTAAGAAATTGCCAAACTGTCTTCCAAAGTAACTGTACCATTTTATATTCCCACTGGCAATGAATGAGAATTTCTATTCTCCACATCCTCACAAGCATTTGGCAATGTCAGTATTCTGGATTTTGGCCTCCTAATAGGTGTGTAATGGTATCTCATTGTTGTTTTAATTTGTATTTCCTAATAACATATGGTGTGGATCTTTTCATATGCGTATTTGATGTTTATCCTCTTTGGTGAAAGGTCTGTTCAGATCTTTTGCCCATTTTTAAATCAGGTTGTTTGTTTTCTTGTTAAGAGTTCTTTGTATATTTTAGATAATAGTCCTTTATCAGATATGTCTTTTATAAATATCTTCTCCCCTCCAGTCTGTGGCTTGTCTTCTTATCCTCTTGATATTATTTTAAAAATGAAAACTTGAGGGGCACCTGGGTGGCTTAGTTGGTTAAGTGTCTGACTGGCTCAGGTCGTGATTCTGAGGTCCTGGGATCCAGCCCTGTATTGTGTCTGGTTCATCTGGCTAGCTACTCAACCGGAAGTCTGCTTGTCCCTCTCCCTCTCCTCCTTCTGCCCCTCCCTCACTTGTGTTCTCCCTCTAGCTCCCTCTATCTCTCAAATTAATTAATTAATTAATTAATTAATTAATTAATTAAATTTTATTTTATTTATTTATCTTTTTTTTTTAATGAAAACTTGAACAGAACCTAGAATAGAGAGCTGGTTGTCTCCTTGAAAAGAGGGAAGATTCTCAAGTCTCCCACAGTAGCACCTGATCTTTTTTGACATTTATGGGTAAGGTTATGGGTAAGGGTATCTTTCTGAAATATGCAGTGGAAATAGCAAGAGATCTGATGTCAAAGATGTGTTTCAGTCATAACTAAGACTTTTATTAGCTGTATTAGGATTTTTTTTTTATTATTGCAGATGAATTAGTCCAAACTTGTCTAAGCCAAACAGGGAATTTATTAAGTCACTGAACTTGAAAATCCAGGAATTGATCTGGCTTCAGGGATAGCTATATCCATTTCCTCAAATGAAATCAGGAATATATTGCTCTCATTCACTCACTCTCTCTCCGTCCCTACCTTTCTTTCTCTCTTTCATTCTCCACTGGGCTTTCCTCCATATTAGCTTCACTCCAGCAGCTTTCCCTGGAAAACAGCTCCAGGTTCTCATAGTTCTTACAGCTCTCAAGTGAAGCCAATTCACTCCTAGAATTCATTTATTTCATTCTCTTAAAAGCAATACAAAACAGACACCTGGGTGGCTCAGTGGTTGAGTGTCTGCCTTTGGCTCAGGTTATGATCCCAGGGTCCTAGGATTGATTCCCTCAGGGAGTCTGCTTTTCCCTCTGCCTATGTCTCTGCCTCTTTCTCTGTGTCTTTCATGAATAAATAAAATCTTTAAAACAAAAAACACCTTAAATTACTTG
Source organism: Canis aureus (assembly GCF_053574225.1). NCBI lineage: Eukaryota > Metazoa > Chordata > Mammalia > Carnivora > Canidae > Canis > Canis aureus. Next base: position 16,660,167 of record NC_135642.1, on the reverse strand, counting down.
GATCACAATGCCTACCTGTATACCACTCTCTGTATCCAGGGGATATAGAAGATCCTGATGGGCAAATGTGGGTCCCATGTAATGGAGAGAGGTTGAGCCCCTTGATTGACAGTCCTCTTAGGAGTTCTAGAAAGGCACAGGAGTAGTTCTTTAAAGGAAAATCAGAATCCTGTTACCAAAAGGAGGAAGGAAATTGGTCCAACCAAAGCAACAGATGTCAAATATATCAGTTATGAGATTTGAATTAAGGCACTTAATCTCTGTGGTAATCTTAATCTCTCTGCTTTTGTTTTTTTCATCAGGAAAAAAGGTAGGAAGATGATAATACCAGACCCACTACTTGATATAATTCTTGTGAGCAAGAATCAAACATTCCATAAAACATAGGAAGGATCTGTATATGGTAAAACACTATAAGAAATAACAGCACTCCCTAACTAGGTACTCATGTGCCAGAAAAATATTATTTTTGTTATTAGTGACTTGGTTACATATATTCACCAACCTTAACTTGGTTTATTTCTATTTATTTATTTATTTATTTATTTATTTATTTATTTATTTTCTTAACTTGGTTTCTTAAATAGACTTCTATGGTAAGACAAAAGAGACTAAATGATTTAAATAAATATCAGAGGACTTCACAATTCTGTATTTTATTACAAACTTAGTTCTTTTGTACAAATCAATGCCATACAAAAGGTAGTTTTGAGGAAGGGGAATATCCACTGGCTAAGCTGAAAACTAATGTTCCAGACCTACAGAGTTAGAAGATCAAGTCTTGAAGTATAGAAAATACCACCAACACCAAGGCTTTCTTCAGCATCAGGACCTCTTTGAATGTTCTCATTTTATTGAGGGCGGGGGGGAAACGGGTGAGGGGTCTATTTTCTTCCATTTTTGTTTAGCATTCTGATGTCTGACTTATGATATTCATGAGTAAATGAATATTCATAATATTGAGCGGTAATCATTTGAAATATTAGTGCTTTGGTACTATTAGTAAAACTAGTGACAACTTTATTGTTAAAATTGTTAATAATGGTTCAAAAGACAATAATTCTTTCACGTTAGAGTTTTCACAAAATTCATTTGTTAATCTTAGTGTGTAGATATCAAAGTGGAAACCAACCATTATTGCTGTTTCTCTTTCTAGGTGATGCAGAAAGTGGGGTTTTAATGACTATAGGCAGGATATATTATTCCAGTACTGAGCTTTCCTTTTAGGATCGATTTATTTAGGAGCACCTAGGTGGTTCAGTGGTTGATCATCTGCCTTTGGCTAAGGGCATGATCCCAGTATCCTGGGATCGAGTCCCGCATTGGGCTCCTTGCATGGAGCCTGCTTCTCCCTCTGCCTATGTCTCTGCGTCTCTTTGCGTCTCTCATGAATAAATAAATAAATTTTTAAAAAGGATTTATTTTAATTAGCTAGGGTCTATTTATCATGCTTCATTAAAATTGCTAAATGTAGTACATGCATTAGCTTTCCATAATAGTCCTTATTACTTACTTAAAAATATTCTCTTCACAATGTTTATGAATAATTTCCAAAGATCCTCCAGACCAGATGGTGAGATGATATATAAAAATTCACTTTCTTTGTAATGTAATGAGGTCAATAATAGAGTTCAGAATCTCCACTGCTTTTTTTTTTTTTTTTTTTTTTCCCACTGCTTTTTTCAATTTAAAAATTCCTATAGGGATGCCTGGGTGGCTCAGCAGTTGAGCATCTGTCTTTGACTCAGGGTGTGATCCTGGGGTTCTGGAATTGAGTCCCACCTCAGGCTCCCTGCATGGAGCCTGCTTCTCCCTCTGCCTATGTCTCTGCCCCCCCCCCCTCTCTCTCAATCTGTCTCTCATGAATAAATAAATAAAACCTTAAAAAAAATTCCTATGAATCAGGGCATCTGGGTGGCTCAGTGGGTTAGGTGTCTAACACTTGGTTTTAGCTCAGGTCATGGTCTTAGGGTGGTGAGATCGAGACCTGTGTTTATGCAGAGTTTGCTTGTCCCTCTCCCTCTGTTCTTCCCTGCACTTGTGTGCTCTCTCTCTCAAATAAAGAAAGAAAAAAAATTTTTAATTCCAGTGAATCAAGTTATTTTTTTAAAGGTTTATTTATTTATTCATGAGAGATACAGAGAAAGGCAGAGACATAGGCAGAGGGAGATGCAGGCTCCTCGCAGGGATCCCCTCCTGGGATCACAACCTGAGCCAAAGGCAGATGCTCAACCACTGAGCCACCCAGACATCCCAAAACAAAGTATCTTAAAATCATTGCCCTAGTTTTTGGCCTTCCTATAAATTTACCATCAATATGTTTTGAATTATCTTATGAAAGTGACATCATTAATTATTCACTTACCTTCATCTTTTAAGTAATTTTTTCTAAACTGCTCATTTAATGTACTAGATGAAAAAGCACATTTTAAAAGCATTAATTTTGGGGCGCCTGGATGGCTCAGTCAGTTAAGCATCTGCCTTTGGCTCAGGTCATGATTCCAGGGTGGTGAGATCCAGCCCCACACCCTGCTCCCTGCTCAGCGGGTAATTCTCCCTCTGCCCCTCCCCCTGCTCATGCTTGTGCTTTCTCTCTCTCTGAAATAAATAAATAAAATAAAAAATAAAAGCATTAATTTTTAGTAACAGCTGTTAAAAACAAGACAACAGTCCCCAAAGTCATTTAAGCTCCATGTCACCAAACCAGATTTAAATACACTTTTGGCTCTCCCAGAAATGCAATTTTAAACCTGTTCCATCAGAAATCACCTGATGGACACTAGTTAGGTCATCTGCCTGGGAGACCTCTGCCATCTCCTAAAGGGAAGTAACTTTGCAATAAGCAATCCGCTTTCTTGCCAGTATAAATTCCGAGTCCCTGCTCCTTTCTGCCTGTGAAAATCTTTCATTTTGTACAGCTCCTTGGTGCTGCTTTCTATCTGCTAGACTGGATGCTGTCTAATCCAAGTCGATTTTTGCTCAAATAAACTCTGAAAATGTTTAATATGCCTCACTTTAACTTTTAACATAACTAAAGATTTCCAAGTGTCATTTTACATTTTAGGGTTTTGGAAAAGTCTCTATTATAAGTTCTCGGTGTAGGCGGGGGGGGGGGGGGATGGACTCTTAATTTACATAAAGACACGAGTACAGTCTGTCTGTATTTCATCATAAACCTGATAGAACTATTCCTTAATGTCATGACTACTGCAGGATTTTGCCAGTTCTGGTTGCCCTGAAACCTGTTAACAGATTTCAACCAAATGAGATTGAAGATCTAATTGGCTGTATTAAACGATTCATGAATCAGCACCCCATCTAGCAAGTGGAGAGGCACTCTGAGGAGTTGTACAAAATGCAAGGTTTTCATAGAGCGTGGGGACAAGAAAGTCTCTAGCAAAAGAAAAGGATTGTTCCAAAGGAAGCTGTTTGTCTGGGGCAGAGCAAGGCCTCTTACTATGCAGATTACCTCACTTTTGGGGGATGGAGAGGTCCCAGGTGACAGACTCTTTGGCACTGGTGGAAAGAAACATTTCCTGATTGACGCCTTAAGGCCACTTTTCTTGGGGAGGCCAATTATATTGGGTATTAAGCTCCGGTTTGGGAACTCTAAGTAACATCACTTGAGGCCTGCGATTTTTTCTTTCTTTCTTTCTTTTGTTCTTTCTTTCTTTCTTTCTTTCTTTTTTTTTTTAACAATTTTCCCTTCTCATTGGACTCTCAATTTCACTGAGATGTGATCAAATTTTAAGGCATTAGCACTACTCTCAGCTACTGCTCTGCAGTTCACAGGTTTGTTGCTCCTTTGTGTGGGATCTATAACTTTTTTACTTAGCCTTGTGATGTAGGTGATGGTTTGTTCAACTTCTTTAAGTTGGTTATTTTCCTCATACCTTAGATGTTCCAGTCTTAGAGAGTTCATTTGCTTGGTGGTTAGCAGCTATAAACATATTTAAGGCTTTTGAGAGAATATAATGCACCAGGGATATTATTATAACCAGGGAGGATTACTATAAGCAGGGTAATTCCTAGTATTTGGAGTGTACCTTAGAGCCATGGTCCCCAGGACCTAAACCAATCAAAATCAAATAAGCCAAAGAAAGACCCCATGGAAGGAGTTCACTTTTTTAAACCAAACAGTTTTAACCTCCCCAGGAGGGTAAATCCAGACATAGCAGGTGGTGTTGGACACTGCACTAACACCTCCATGATCAGCTGAAAGATAATCAAGAGCTATTCAATTATTAAGGATAATTTTAACCAGAGAGTCTAAGGATTTTTGGGGGGCTGCTGTTGCTTTAGCAGATTTTGTAATGATTTTAAGAATTAAGTTTTTGTTCAAAGCTTCATTTGCATTTATCCCTAACCGGGGAAATAGGAACCTGCCAAAAGAAGTATCCTTTTTTTGTTTTAAAGGTTTTTTTTTTTTTTTTTTTTTTTTTTTTTTTTTTTTTAATTTAGCTAGCTATTCATGAGAGACAGAGAGAGAGAGGCAGATACATAGGCAGAGGGAGAGGTAGGCTCCATGCAGGGGGCCCGATGTGGGACTCAACCCTGGGACTCCGGGATCATACCCTGAGTCAAAGACAGATGCTCAACTGCTGAGCCACCCAGGCATGCCAAGAAGTATCCTTTTTAATTTAACTATGTAAATTTAGGGACGCCTGGGTGGCTCAGCTGTGTATCTCTCAGGAATAAATAAATAAAATCTCTTAAAAACAATGTAAATGTAGAAGAGTTACCAATGAGATTGTCACCAGCTAGACCCCAAGACCTTTTACTGCCCACCTGCTTATACCCACCAACCCTTTGTCCCATGTTTTTCCTTTAGCTCATCTTTCCAGCTTATCTCTTAACTCAGGCAAGAGACCTGAGTGGCATAGCTCCATGATGGAAACTGAAACTGCCCTTTAAGCAGTAATGACTGCCCTGACAAGACCTCCATCTGGCCCAGACCACCCAGACCAGTTGAAGCTCAACCTCCAACTCACACCTGTGCAGATGGACCAGGGAGTCACCCATGGAGACTGATGACAGCTACCTTTACCTCATTATAATGCCAAAATCTCTGCCCAAGGACAAGCATAAGCCTCATTGACATAACATACAATGTATGTATAGGCATGTTTCCTTAAGGCACATGCACACCTCTACCTACAAGAATTCCCATGATATCCTATGCTGCAAATCAAGTTTATTATATGTGACAACTCCACTTGATATAGTTTCTGTGACTCACCAAAGGAGCAAACTCATGTTTGTTCAGTTGTAAGATGTCTTATTTTATTTGTGAAAAATTGGAGGCACAGTTAGATTTTTCCCCACCCTGAATAAAAGAGGTAACCATGGGGCACCTTGGTGGCTCAGTGGTTGAGCATTTGCCTTTGGCTCAGGTAGTGATCTTGGGGTCGTGGGATCAAGTCCCACATCCGGCTTCCTGCAGGGAGCCTGCTTCTCCCTCTGCTATGTCTCTGTCTCTTTCTGTGTGTCTCTCATAAATAAATAAATAAAGCTTAAAAATAATAAAATAAAATAAAATAAAATAAAATAAAATAAAATAAATAAAATAAAATAAAATAGGTCACCCATCCCCCCCTTAGCAATGACCTGGGAGATACTGCTGGGGAAGCCATCCTTTTGGGCCAGTGCCAGAAAAGGACAGGAGAAGAAAGAGAAGGGTTTTGTGTTTACAGTATGATGTCTTGATCCAGCATCTGGGGTGGAGGCAGTCTACACCTTGATGTCAGCTACTTTTCTTCTGTCAATTTGATTTAGAGGTCTCTAGCATCTTTTCATTTTACAGCTGGGCCAGTGGTCAGGAGCACTTGGGACAACCCTTTAAGGGCATGAGGACTGTTTTTCTCTGATGATGTTTTACAATACCAAGTTATTAGGCTCTCGACTATAAAAAAAAACAGGTTTCTTTTTTTTTTAAGATTTTATTTATTTATTTGAGACAGAACACAAGCAGGGGTAGGGAGTAGAGAGAGAAGCAGGCTCCCCACTGAGCTGGGAGCCCAACTCAGAGCCCAACCCAGGACCCTGGGATCATGACCTGAGCTGAAAGCAGACACTTAACCAACTGAGCCACCCAGGTGCCCCCAGACAGGTTTCTTTTAACAGGATTCAGGAAAGCTTCTTAACCTGTTGATGACAGGCTTGAGCATAAAACATTAGAGACTTATAGTAGCTGGCCATATTAGCATGAAACAGCAGGGATCAGTAGAAGGTTGTAGACTGATAGAATTTCTAGAATTTTGCAAGGTTTTGTTAAGGCTCTAGTGATTTGTCTGGTGAAGTGGGTGTCTTGACTCCTAGAGATGATGGAAAGTACACCTCAGTAAGAAACATTTTTTTTAGACTCCATTTACTTATTCATGAGAGACAGAGAGAGGCAGAGATATAGGCAGAGGGAGAAGCAGGCTCCCTGCCCGATTCAGGACTCAATCCCAGGACTCTGAGATCATGCTCTGAGCCAAAGGCCAATGCTCAACCACTGAGCCACCCAAGTACCCTAGGAAACTTTTTTTTTAACCAGTTTTTTGTTTTTGTTTGGTTTTACTGTGAAGACATCAGCCTTGTAGCAAGGAAAGATTCAAACCCACCTGGAAAACACACGTACAAATATATACTGATAATTCTTACTAAGTAGCAGCTTAATAAAGTCCAGTTGCAGGTATTAAAATTTTATAGAAGTCTCTACACTAATGCCTATTTATAACCTGAGTCCTCTTAAATGTACGATGGTGGGCAAAGGAGGACAAAAACTGAAAATTGGGCTTTGTCAAGGAGCCAAAAAAGAAGAAAGCAACTGTCTTGGGCTTCTCATAGTCCTGTTTCTTAAATTTATAACCACTATGTGTCTATATTAATACTAATTTTTTCAGATGCAGACTGTTGCCATGTCACAAGGACATTACGATGGCAAAAGTGTGGCAAAAAGGGGCCATTTGCACAACAGAATGGACTTTATCTGTATGTGCCACAATCTTACAAATATAAAAAAGGCTTAGTATTATTTATTTGACAATATTTTCTATGTAATCTACATAGTAAATAAGCCTAATTAGTTTTACAACTCTTTTGTAATATTTCAAGTCAAAGAGACTTAAGAATTTGATTTTGGGAAGTCTGTCAAAAATATTTGTTTTAAAGTTTTTAAGCACTTATCTAAATGGGGTCTTGGATCATTATAAAACTTGATATTTAAAAGATAAAGAAACTTATAAAAACCTTATCAAAAGCAGATTAAAAGTTCAAGAAAACTTTGTTCTTTTAACAGAGAGAAGACTGGGTCACCTGTGTGGCTCAGCGGTTGAGTGTTTGCCTTTGGCTCAGGGCATGATCCTAGAGTCCTTGGATGGAGTCCCACATCGGGCTCTCAGCATGCTGCCTGCTTCTCTCTCTGCCTATGTCTCTGCCTCTCTCTTTCTGTGTCTCTCATGAATAAATAAATAAAATCTTAAAAAAAAGAAGAAGACCAAATTTTAACTTTGTACCAGCTTAATTTTGATATTAAAACTTATTTTTTAATAAATTTATTTTAATCTTAGCCACCTTGGCCACACATTAAAATTTTTTGAGAGTTTTTTTTCTATATTCTGATTTCATCCTATTGTTACTGAAATCCAAGTTCATCTGCTCAACCCCCAAAAGCTAATACTTGAGAGACAAGTGTTGGTCTGAAAGGAAGGGTTGCTAAGGGTGCCTGGGTGGCTCAGTCAGCTAAGTGACTGGCTCTTGGTTTTGGCTCAGGTCACCATCTCAGAGTGGTGATATGGAGCCCTGAGCCCATACTCAGATTTTCTGAGCATGGAGTCTGTTTAGGATTCTCTCTCTCTCTCTCTCTCTGCCCCCCTCCGCCCCTCCCTCTGCTCACTCTCCCTTTGTGCACTCATTCTTTCTCTTTCTCTCTCTCAAAAATAAATAAATCTTTTCTAAAAATTTAAAAAGGAAAGGTTGCTTTATTCATGAGGCTAGGCAACCTGGGAAGATGGTGGACTAATGTCCAAAGACCATCTCCACAAAGTCCTCGACCAAGCAGGGTGTTTTTAAGGGGAAGGCACTAGAAAGTGGTAGAGTCCACATGCAGGGGAAGCATTCTTAATGTGATCTCAAGTGGACTTGCCGGCATAAGGGAAGACTGTTCAGTAATGTAGTCAAGCTGGATCTTCTATGAATAGATTGTTCTTTGTTTCCCCCCAGGCCAGTGTTCTGTTGAAATCTCAAAGAAGCTATAATTAGTCAACCTATAAGCTAGATGGCACAGGTCAGTGAGTTAGAGATATGTAGCCTTCAAACTGCTTGGAATACAATTACACAGTGTTTCCATTTCAAACCAACCTTATTTTAGGACAAAATTATTATTATTATTATTATTATTATTATTATTATTATTATTATTTTACTATTATTTGTGGGGCATCCCAATTAGGTGGGGGCTGGTGGCACAGGTGGTGAAAGAATTCACCCAGAATTCAAGGCAGCAAAAAGAGATAGAAGTTTATTGAATACACTGCAAGGGAGTGGTGGGCAGGGCAACAAAGGAGACACCGACTGTAACAAGACAGTGGTGAGGGGCCACAGTTATCGGGCACAGTGAGTAGGTATGAGAATGCATGAAATCGTCCCTTTTTTGGTAATCTTAGGAACTGAGCCTGGTCCTAATTGGTCAGTTAGGGCCTATGGCTATTTCGAGGTGGGTTGCTTGAGCCTATTTGCATTACATGTTTGCATTCAGCCCGGCAGTCACTGTGAGCCCTTTTGCCTTACTCAGGTTTTCACTGCTCAAGCTTGTCGCTTAAAAGTGGCCTCTAAATTATTATTATTACTGAAAACATATCTCATTTTCCTGACATAGGGAGATGTTTCTTATTGTTTTTAGTAGTTTTAATTACACATTAATCAAAAATTTTAACCTTAGAAACCTTGGTTTCTAGTTACAGGTGCCAAGGGCAGGTCATCCTAAGGCCACTCTGGCGAATGTTATTTTGAGTTAAAAGCAATTAAAACCCAAAAGATTTGGGAAAAGCTCTTCACGTCTCTCTCAACTGCCTGCTTGTACTAAGAGAGCTATTAAGAGTCTCTTTCCTTAAGTAATTTACCTACATCATAGAGCAACCTTTGCCTTCCAAATATCTCCTCTCACCTTCCTGCTAACGGTCCTTCTCCTCCTTGTATCCTCAGACCTCATCCATCCCCTTAGCTCTTATAAGCCTCATGTTGCCTCATTGTCTTTGGAATTTCTATGTCTATATGGATTTCCTGTGCATACGCCATTAAATTAGATTTTCTCTTCTATATGTGTCACATGTCAATTTGATTCTTAGTCCAGCTTGAAGGACCTTGAAGGATAAAGGAAATTCATCCTCCTTAACACATTGAAAACTAAGTAAGCAATTGTGATCAGTCTGGCATATAATTTTCACATCTTCAAATTAATAAATATTTTAAATTTTTAGAAGCATGTGTCTTTTTAACTTAATGTAACAGTAACATATTTAAATAATTTTAGCTTCTCTTTACTAGGAAGCCAAAAATAGATAAACCTATGTTTAGTAATTGTTAGAGTATTTTGTCTTATTTGGAAATACTCTAGATATTTAATGAATTTAACTTAACCAATTATTTGCCCCAAAACTTTGAGGAAACTATTGTTGGGGAGGACACTGATCCCTTACCTAAATTTTTTAATTTATCCATTTGTTTGGGATGCCTGGGTGGCTCAGTGGTTGAGCATCTGCTTTCGGCTCAGGGCCTGATTCTGGAGACCCAGGATTGAGCCCCACATCAGGCTTCCTGCATGGAGCCTGCTTCTCCCTCTGCCTGTGTCTCTGCCTCTCTCTCTGTGTTTTTCATGAATAAATAAATAAAATATTTTTTAAATCCATTTGTTTTTAATGATTGTATTTAGATTACTTACAAAGACTTTATGAACATTAGACAAAGTCAGTCATTATTTTAAGCCATAATTTTTGTGTTAATAGATGAGATAACAAAGTTATTTGGTGAGTAAACTTACGTAGATAAAAGTTTTATATTTAATGTTCATAACTCTAAGGACATGTTTCATTTTAATTAAGCCATCAATTCCAGACTAGCTTTTATATAAAAAAGGAATTTTTTAGATCACATGGACTTGAAAAGCATTTGGGTTAGTTTTTATATTTTTGAGTTTTTAATTTACAAGCCCAATCCTTACAAACACTTGTTTGTTCTTTAAATGAACTAAATAGAGCCCTTTTGTAAGCTAATTTTAGCAATACAATCAGGAGGTAGAAACACACTTCCAACCCATACAAGGACCACATGTGAACATGTTAGACATACCTTATAGCTTCTGTTTGAAAATTCTGCTATGAAATAAATACAAAATTTACTAGTTATAATGGTTGGATTTGAAAAAAAAATTTTAGTAGATGAAATAAGTTTATTGATCCAGATCGCTAAAGCTTTTTTTTTTAAAGCTTTTTAAGCCTTTTTTATAGCTTTTTTTTTTAAGATTTTTTTTTTTTAATTTATTTGAAAGAAAGAGAGAAAGAAGCAAGCATGAGCCAGGTAAAGCGCAGAGGGAGAGGGAGTAGGACAAGCAGACTCCTGCTGAGCAAGGAGCCCGAAACAGGCTCAGTTTCACAACCCTGGAGGATCAGGACCCTGGGATCAGGACCTGAGCCAAAAGCAGGTGCTTAATGGACTGAGCCTCCCAGGCAGCCTCGCTAGAGCTTTTTAAAAATATATTTATGGTCTTTCGTGGGTGGGGACAAGAACAGAGCGTGCACCATGAAGGCCTCAGGCACATTGCCAGAGTACAAGGTGGTGGAGGCACTGCCTACAGACCCCCAAATGTCCCAGTCCACCCCTCTATTGCATGCATATCTTTGCACCTAATCATGTTGTTGCAGAGTCCCACTTCTGGTACTTTTGTGAGATCGTTTGAGTGTGACAATCAAGAAAGAATTCTGAAGAAGTGTTCTTGTATAGCTTAGTAAGTTTATTTAAGTAGCAAGGGGAAAGGACCCGTGGGCAGAAAAAGCTGCATTCTTTCTATATGAAGCTGGTGGTTATATGCTTAGTGCTCAAGGGGGAGGGAACGTGCAGGAAGAATTAGATCATAAATATCTTCTTCGAATTTCTACTTATAAAACTACTTTCGCAAGATTTCTTTGGCACTTATCATTTAGCTTGATATTCACTATTGGTGAGACATACAGGCAGTCCTGAGACCCTTTAAGAATGTAGCAGCCAGCACCTATTTGATCCTTGTCAAAACTATGCAGGCTATAGGTCAGACGTCTGAGCTAAAGGTGAATAATTTTCTTCTTTTATCCTTAATCACTTTGTGTCTCAGCTGAACAAGCTGAGGAAGTCTTCAGGGGAAATTGTGTACTGGACAGGTGTTCAAAAAATCCCCAATGTGGGTGAAGGACTTTGGCATCTGGCTGTGCTATGACTCCCACGGTGGCAGCGACAACACATACAGACAGTACCGGGACCTACCACTGCTGGCAATGTCACCCAGTGCTACCAAGACAGGGGTGTCTGGCACCCTTTTCAAGTACACTTGGTCCAGATCATGAAGGTAGAGGAGACTGCAGCCAGCAAGTGCTGCTCACGAGACGCCAAAATCTAATTCCCAATACCCCACTGGGTCCTACCTTGCCAGCACAAGCCATGCTTCACCACCAGGAGACCCAACACCTTCTCTTAGATGCAGAGCTTCCCTGTCCCCAGGTCTGCCCAAATAAACTCCTTGGAAAAAAAAACAAAACAAAAAAATAATAATATATTTATAGATAGATACATACAGACGTAGATACATGGGTTTGTGGAGAAGACACTTAAGATTTATATTTGTCCTTGGCAAATAAAGTTTTAAGTGGACTTTCCTCCTCGTTTTTTTTGATCAGCATTACCTCCCTGGAATTTGCATTTTAAGGACATGGACTAGATTAAGAATTTCTGGAAAAGACGAGGCAGATACTGTGTATTTACAGCGCAAAGGTACAGAAGGAAAAGACAAGCACTTTCTAGAAGGACTTTCCTTCTCTTAAGACCAGAATTTTTACAACACTTATAAGCCTTTTAAGATAAATAAGGGAGGTTTTGGGACTGGTAAAAAGGATTGGTCTTTCTATTATTTTTGGAGTCACACCTCTGGGCCTGTAACGACTAGATCTGTAAGACAGCCATTTTTCATTTCTCAAAGAACTGGATTGTCGTCTAAATAATATCCAAGGACTGACATCACCCATCTAGCAATGAGAAAGTTTTCTTTTCCTGTGGTTACATTTAGCTTAGCAGAGAAGGCCTTAAAATTTTTTATCAGGCTCCAAATATTAGCTTTTAATTTGACCAAACTTCTGATAATAATGTTATTAAATTTTCAAAATATCTTGTTCAATTTTAGCTGGCACAAACAGTAAAGATTGCTGGCAGTATTAAGCAGCCTCATGAACTCGAGAGGGGTCCTCAAAGAGGGTGTAAAAGGTATTTTTTTACGGGATTTAGAGCCACTCCCAAAGATAGTACAGGCCAGACAGGCAAAAAGCCAAACCACGTTAAGATGCAAAAGGAGATGAGCAAGGAAACAGCTATTCCCAGGAGAAAAAAGATTAATAGCCAACAGGATCTGGATTTGGAAAGAAAGGGATAACGTGAATTTTTATTTCCCTCTCTCAACTGGACTCAGGAAATAATCTATTTAAAAAAAAAAAACTTTTGGGGCTTCTCTCAAAGTTTAATTTTTTTTTTTTTTTTTTTTTTTTTTACTATAGCCCTTAGTCTTTGACCAAGGAGTGAAGAATATCTAAGGAGGATCACGTGTAACCTCAGGCGGCTTTATTTTAAGAGGTAACTCTTTCTTCAGAATGGAAAGGCAGTTCAGAAAATTAGTAGAGTGATCACTCAGGTTAAAAAAAAGATAGGGGGGCAGCCCCGGTGGCTCAGCGGTTTAGCATGACCTTCAGCCCGGGGTTGATCCTGGAGACCCGGGATGGAGTCCCACATCGGGCTCCCTGCATGGAGTCTGCTTCTCCCTCTGCCTGTGTCTCTGCCTCTCTCTCCTTCTGTGTCTCTCATGAATGAATGAATGAATGAATGAATGAATAAATAAATAAACAAACGAACAAACAAACTTTAAAAAAAATAGGGGTGCCAGGGTGGCTCAGCAGTTGAGCATCTGCCTTTGGCTCAGGGCCTGATTCCAGGATCAAGTCCCACATCAGGTTCCCCCAGGGAGCCTGCTTCTCCCTCTATGTCTCTGCCTCTCTCTCTGTATCTCTCATGAATAAATAAATAAACCTTTAAAGGGGATCCTTGGGTGGCGCAGTGGTTTAGCGCCTGCCTTTGGCCCAGGGCGCGATCCTGGAGTCCTGGGATTGAGTCCTGCGTCAGGCTCCCAGCATGGAGCCTGCTTCTTCCCCCTCCTGTGTCTCTGCCTCTCTCTCTCTCTCTCTCTCTATGTCTATCATAAATAAATAAATCTTTAAAAAAATAAACCTTTAAAAAAAATAGAGGAGTTATGTCAGCCTTATGGTGTTTTGTCTTAAGTAACTCTTGTATTTATTAGCTTTTTATAGTGAACCCTTCAATGAGACTATTTCAGAATCTTTGGAAACTTCTGCAAACCAATTAAAATAGGTATCCCACTCTGTTTCATTTGGGAACGCTTGCTTTCAAAGTGCACTTCTTAAATGAACAAACTTGTCTAATTGAACGTTCCATATAGTGGCCACTGTAATTCTAGGTTATTTATAATAAAATTGTTTCATTTTGCTAGATTTCTGGGACTATAGTTGTTAGGTATAAAGTAAGCAGGTGCGCCAAGAAGGGAGTGCATGTGACTCTTTAGAATGTAAGGATTTCATTAGTTAAGTCTTTGGGTTTCTCAGAGCCAAACTAATACCTAAAAGGGGTGTGCAGCAGGGCTGTGGATTGTGCATGTTTTACAGTGTACCTCATTGCATGGAAGTTTTCTTGAGGTTAGTGGGTGACCTAGTGTCTAATCCTGTGACCTGTGACCAACTTATCCTATCACATTAATCCTCTTCAGGCAGTGAGCTCTCTAATAGCCTTTAAATGCTCAACACGTGCTCACCAATTTTTGCAGCTTTTTGGCCTCTGAGATCCTACTAGTAATAGCCTTTATTTACACAAAATAAGACGGACAAACCTTCACCTTAATATATTAGTAGTACTGTGTCCTGGCCATAAGAAGGCCCTGTGCACACCACCACCAAATTCCATGGAATCTTGCTGCGGTTTTCCACCTGAGGGATTGTGGTCTGAAAGTCTAGAGGCTTGGCTCTGAGCCGACTCTCTCTCAGTTGGACACTAGGCAAATATGCCAGCTCAATTGGCTCTGGGCATAACTGTCTGCCAGCTCAAGCTGACGCACCCTGTGAAGAAAAGCCAATTAGATAAATAGCTCAAACACAAAGCAGAGCAGAACTTAGACCAACAGTAGCTCACTCTTGGAAACCACAAGAAAGACAGTGAACTCAAAGTGGTTGCAGATACCACACCTGTGATTCTCACGGTCTCCAAATGCTACCAGAAGTGTGCTCTGGATCCCACCACTGCCACCAAATCTATTAAATAACAAAATTCAACCAAGTGAGTTTGAAGATCTAATTGGCTGTATTAAACAATTCATGAATCAGACAGCACCCCATCTACAAGTAGAGAGGCACTCTGAAGGGTTGTACAAAATGGAAAGTTTTTATAGACAGAGGGTGGGGACAAGAAAGCTTCTAGCAAAAGAAAAGGATTGTTCCAGAGGAAGCTGTTTTTTAGGGGCAAAGTATGGGGTCTTATGCAGATTACCTCCTCTCTGGGGGATGTAGAGGACCCAGGTGATAGACTCATTGGCACTGGTGGAAAGAAATACTTCCTGATTGACTCATTATGGCCACATTTCTTAAAGAGGTTGAAACTGCAATTATATTGGGTATTAAGTTGTGGTATGGGAATTCTATCTAAGTGACACCATTTGGGGCCTGCAATTTTTTTTTTTAACAGACCTATTCCTTACCTTTTCCCTCTGTGCTCTGTGTCACAGTGGCCTGTGTCCCCTGGTCCCTGTGTCATGTGGCTTCCAGCTGGGTTTGGCCAGTGTGTGTGTGTGTGGCAGGGGCGGCACTGGTAGAGCCTGGAGGCTGGGAGATTAGGAGAGTAAAACAGAAATCAGGGTCTTTGTCCCTCCTTCCCCTCTGCCTCAGGAATCAACTGGAGCAGTGACTGGCTTCCTTGCCTGGCCCTGGTTTCCAACTGGAGAGTCCTACCGTGATCCCAGCTTTTTCTTTCTTTTAGTAATAAAGAATTATTCACTATAACAGACACTGGGGTAATATAGAACTGGCTAGTAAGAAATAAAGAGAACTCTAAAGAATTTTTTTTAAGAATTTTAAAATAAAGAACAGTCACAACCTTCCGCTAAGATGGAGAACCCAAGTACAATTCTTCCCAACCTTACCAAACTAAGATCTAGATCTTACTGGAGACAGAATTGCCATGGCTCACGTGTAGTTTTGGAATATGGGTGAAGTTTGGTGGGGTGAGATCTGGAGCTGACCACCAAGAAAGAATTTTAGAGACATCTTTGGTGCAAAATGGTGATTCTATTAAAGCACCAGACAGGACCCATGGCCATGAAATGCTGCCGCCCAGGAGGTGTGAGGAGTGGCTGATTATATACTTGGGAGTTGGGGTAGGTAAGGAAAAAGGAGATTTTCAAAAGGATTTTCCTATGGTAAAGAGGACTCAGAAGGTACTGGAGGCCTTGCCGTTGTCAAGTTAGGGCTGTTTTTCCCTCTAGCAAGGCATTACCATTAAGAGAGTTGGGAACTTCCTGGAGGAATGTCACACATATCCCACCCAGGAGTGGGGTGGTTGGTTTGCAAGATGTGAGCTTTGTCCTCAGCTAGCCTTCTGTGCCCTCATCCACTGGATGGTGGTGAAGTTTGCTAAGGTGCCATGCCAGCAGAACTTACTGAAGTACTGAGGAGAGCCAGTTCCAGGCAGATGCTTCACCTTGTAACTCACTGCCAAGCCACCTAGGGGATGCTGGGAGAAGCTGCCTGTAGGGAGGCACCACGTGCTACTGGCTAGGGGATACTGCCGAAGCTGGGCACTGCAGAGGCAGAACAGACTGTGGGAGCACTGGCAGGAGGTGACACCGGGAGTCAGGAAGGGGAGGGAAAAAAAAAAAAAAACAACCCAAAACTCCTCCTGAAATGTCTCTCCAGCGCCTCCTACTGACAAGGGTTAATAATATGCCAACTGCTAAAGGAGAAGTACTTAGATGGAGTAATATAGGGCCTGTATTAGTTCACCAACGCTGTGTAATATATTACCACAAACTCAGTAACTTAAACAATACGGATTTATCATCTCACTCCTTCTGTGGATTAGGAGTCTGGCAAATTTGTCTGTGTCCTCTGCCTAGGATCTCATAAGCCTGAAATCAAGGTGTCAGCTACTGCATCCTCTCATCTAGAGGCTCAGGGAATAAATGATCCACAATCCAATAGCCAGTAGAATCCAGTTCCTGACAGGTCTAGCATTAAAATCTCTGTTTTCTTGTTAGCTGTTGCCAGGGGACCACTCTCCTTTCTTGCTATGTTGGCTCCCTCCAGAGGCCCTCTTAAACTTTGAATCTCTTCTCCTAGGAAGAGTACAGTCCCTTTTTAGGGATCACTTGAGTGCCATGCCCACCCAGGAAAATCACCTTTTTGATGAACTCAGTCACCTGATTTGAGACAACTACATTTGCAAAGGTCCTTCACCTTTGTCATCTGGTATAATCCAATCATGCATGTGCAAATCCTTCATAATCACAGTTCCACCCACACTTACAAGGAAAGGATTATCCAGCATGTATACCAGATGGATAGAGATCTGAGGGGCCATCTTAAAATTATGCCTATAGACAATGAAGGGTAGATTTGGGGTGGAATACCCCTCATTCCTGGGTTCCAGAAATATCACCTCCTCTCCAGCCAAGAAAAAAGCAACCGTCCACCATCATTAATCTCTGGGTCGCTAATCTCTGGGATGGTAATCACCATTCCGTTGATTTTTTGGTTGTTCCAGCACTTATATATTACAACTTCCTACAAAATTCTTTGTGTAAAATACTCAGAATAGTTCTTTTTCTCTAGTTAGACTCTTATTAAGACAAAGTTTTGCTGGTGTCTTTTCACTCAGGCAACTTTGGGTAAAACCATAAAAGTGGCAGAGTTTATAGATGGAAATAGGGTCTGGATTACCTGTTTATGCAGTTACCTTGTGCCCTCTGACCCTGCTTATACCTAATTCAGATGCACCACTTCCAAATTACAATGGTGGGATGCCTGGGTGGCTCAGTGGTTGAGCATTTGCCTTTGGCCCAGGTGTGATCCTGGGGTCCTGGGATCGAGTCCTGCTTCTCCCTCTGCCTATGTCTCTACCTCTCTCTGTGTATCTCTCATGAATAAATAAATAATCTTAAAATTACAGTGGCTTGCTGGTAGGCCCATTTGGCTTAATGACTTGGTGAGTCTTACAGAGCCTGACTCATAGCAGTTCTGGCCACATGGATACATGATGTTGCATCATCAGATGCTCCATTTCTATCAAGGCCCCATAGCACAATAAGATCTGATTTTCTAAAGGGTTTTAGGTTTTGTGCAGATCATGGACCTTATTCCAGAACCTAGAGTCTACATGGGATTGTTCTATTGGGGTTTGCCATAAATTGCACAAGGCAGCTTTTCCCATCATTAATACCTCCAACATCACAAGGTCTTCTAGATCTCAAATTCCAAGCTACAGTGCAGCTTATTCCATGGGCTCCAGGGAGCCTTCCATGTTGCTGAGTAAATGGATTGAAATGTGGAATACGCTGTTTCCAGAACACAAAGATTGTGCTTCCTTCTTAGTGGTGGGAGGTAAAATCATCAGCGGTGAGAGTGTCTGCATTGTGTGAATGATCTTGGTCCCTGGATGCCCCATGAGAAGATTTAAGTGGGGATCCATGCTCAAAATAAAGACAGAAGGGAAGTTGCAAACACAAAGCAGTTTATTAAAGCTAAAGTACACTCTCAAAGTGGGAAAGCTGGCAGGTTCCTTGAAGTAGAACCATCCCCTAGGTTGTTTTGGAATTGGATAATATTGGATATCTCTGGGCAGGAAGGAACTGTGACATACAATGGGGTGGTCTCTAACAGAGGCTGTTTCCAATCATTTGGGAAATTCCTTGCACATGTTGGGAGTAGGAGGAGTTTTTGGCCCTCCAAGATTTGTACCAGAACTGTCAAGGCAGCCTTTCTCAAAGGGCTGTGCCCACAATGCAAATATACGATAATGAGTCTAGGGGTTACCCTGGGGCAAAAGTAGAAGAGTGCATGTTCTGTACCTGTGGCTCTTGATCTGTCAGGCCCAATGTCTTGAAAGCCACAAGGTCAGGATGTTGAGCTCCAGGGCTTATAATGTGTAATTTTTGTTTGTTTAAAGACTTATTTATTTGAGAGAGGGAGAGAGAGAACACACATGCAGGGGGAAGAGGCAGAGGGAGAGAATCTCAAGCAGAATCCCTGCTGAGCTCAGGATTGGGGGGGGCGGTTAGGGGAGAGGGCTTCACCCCAGGACTCATGAGATTGCGACCTCAGTCGAAAGAAGAGTCTGGGCTCAACTGACTAAGCCACCCAAGCTCAGTATGTGTAGCTTTTTCTTTTCTTTTCTTTCTTTTCTTTTCTTTTTTAATCACCATCCTTGCCTCTAACTCCTGTCTCTATCATTCCCCTTCAAGGACTTGGGACTCTCCTTCAGGGCGTTCCTTTCACTGCTCCTGTCTGTCTAGCTTCTACCTAACATAATCACAATAATTTGTCCTTTACTTTAGAAGGGAATGTCCTGACATGCCTAGACTACCAGATCTCTAAAAACTTCATTGATGCTGTAGGCTACTCAATCTTCATAAGGTTTATCTTTCACTGACTGGAGCACAGGTGTCTTTCCAAGTTCACCAACATACTTGTGCCTTCTGGCTCATCCAGTCTAATGAAGTCATCCATAAATACAATAGACCATGTGATATTCTGCATCTCCAGGTGGTCCAGGTCCCTTTGTACCACGTCAGAGGATGAGAAGTTAACATGGCCCTAGGACAACATAAATGTGTCTTGCTGTGCCCATCTCACAGAATTGCAAACTGCTGCTTATTTTCTTTTCTTACCAGGGTGGAAAAGAATGCATTCATATTACCGGCAGTCTGTATCTGAGACCATATTAATCTCTGGCAAGGACTTCCACAGACTTTACCCACTGAGCTCTGGGTCTGAAAACAGACTCTGATATAGAAACTGGGCAAGGAATCATGACTTTTTTGGGGGTGGCTGCTCTAAGCCTCCTGGTCATCCATTCTTGATTTTTTATTTTACAGATTGAGCAATACTCAAAACTCCTAAAGGTTGTCCATT
This sequence comes from Canis aureus, assembly GCF_053574225.1. Classification (NCBI taxonomy): domain Eukaryota; kingdom Metazoa; phylum Chordata; class Mammalia; order Carnivora; family Canidae; genus Canis; species Canis aureus. The sequence goes on along the minus strand of NC_135642.1, from coordinate 16,640,710 downwards.
TACCTTGCCTCTAGACACACATCTCTTAGCCATCTTCATAACTGTCTACATGTTAGAATCCTCTGAGGGCCACTCCACCCTTTCTTCTAATGATAATTGTACCTACTTTGCTTCCAATGATTTTAGTCCTACCACCTGGCCGCTGTTACTTTAGGATCCTGTCAACACCATGGATATCAGGTAGCTAAGTCTTATAATGGCAGAGCTTACTACTGAAGCCCTGGCCTGCCGAAGATAGTCACCATGGAGTTTCTCAATGATTCTGGTGCCACTTTTACCAGCACATTCCTTACCACTTTAGAAAATAGAATTTCATCCGAATTCTACTGCAGAATGTAATGAGCAAGTGGGTTTTTCAGACTTATATAGTATATCCATACTAGAATACACATATCTCTAAGCCTTTTAATCCTTTACTGTCTCCCAAAGCAGTCTGAATTTTCTATTTCACTTTTTCAAAGCTTCCTCAAAAACCATTCCTGCAGCAAATTAACACTATTCCCCAGAGTGTTAAATCCTGTTGTAGAGAATGCTCTCATAACCATAAATTCTTCTTTCTCCAACATTTTATCTCATCCCCATTAATTTAACATCCTTAGGATCCAGTCCCACATATATTGTCTCAGCTCCTGCCAATACATGTTGGCTAGATCCTGCAGCTCCTTGGCATATGGTCCATTTCCTCCCTGAGCAGCTATGGAAAGTGCTATGTTATATTGTTTCTTGACCCTAGTAATTAGTGCGACGGCCAGCAGCGGGGATGGGGGCTGATTATGGGGAGCAAGTACATGTTGTTTAATCAGGTAAAGGCCTATACATTACCTTCAAGTAGAAGAGGATAAGTGGCCTTTCACAGGAAGGAAAGTGTTACTTCCTCAGGCCCAGAGGGCCCAGGGGAATCTGAGGACTCCAGATTTTCAAGTTCATCAACCCAGATAAGATATCCTCATCTCAAGTTTCAGGGTCCCACTCCTTCCCATTCGTGACCCTAATGGTGTGACAGACTTGGCGTGGCTGAGAATTCACTCTTCTATGGAGTTTTGCTACTATTTATAAAGTCCTGGACCCAATCTTCAACTTCTACTTCCATTCGGCTACAGGATTTGAGTCTGCTTATATGCTGCCAAGAAGGTCCTCTGGCTTTCATATTTCATCTTGAATTGGAGGTTAATTGCCCTCAGTCTTTCATTGGGTTTCTTTTTCTTCCAATGCTTCAGCAACACAGAGCAAGTGCCATTTAATTCCATAGTCCTTATAAGTACTACTTCTCTCAAATGTCTCAAAGAACTGAGTTACTATGCCTTGCATCCCTCCCCCTAGAGTCCTAGCCCAGCTCGCTACCAGTAAAACTTTTAATAACTGCACAGCTGCAGCACGCCAGACACTATCCAAACTCCACTGACTGTCAATGATGGGATCCTCGTTGCTGGCTGGCCAGTGAGTTTAGTTGCTAGGACAGGTTGGGCACCAACTTTCCTAGATGGGACTGCCTAGGAAATTAGATTCTGAGGCAGAAATTTGTATGCAGGAGGCTTATCAGAGCATACTTTCAGGAAAAGTATCTGTCAGTAAGTGAAAGAATTGGGATTGGCTAGAAGATGTTTTGAACTACTAAGGAGCTGCATCAGAAGCTTCAACTGATCCTGTGAGTTGTCTCAGATAGAGGCAAGAGCTGGACCTTTTATACTGGCATCAATTAATCATTGGATGCAGATACCCCCTGGGAAGAGGTATAAACTTGAGGCAAGTTAAGTGTCCTTCAGCAAGGAGCTCAGCTGTGTGTACCATCAGTAGTCCACATAGCCAGCAGCTGGGAGAATTAGCACCTCTGTCCTGAAGGAGGGATCTGAGAAGCACACCACATCTGCTGTAGTTAGTTTTTGCTCACAACCTACAAACTCCCAAGCTAAGAGAAAAGACAAATGTATTGAAGTAGTCCAAAAGAGATTAGACAACTACCAGATTCTTAAAAGATTTGCTTCTGAGATAGGAATGCTGGGGAAATGCGTTAATAATGAAAGAAAAATTTTTCCATTACAAGGAAGTAACCTGAGGTCATTTATGAATTCCTTGACATTCATGACAATGCCTTTCCCTGAATCTCTTCCTACCCATCTGATCACTTCCCAGTTTCCTTTACGAACTCTTTTCTGCCATCTTATTCTCTCTTCTAAAGATGTGGCCTACGTGTACCCCCTCTACTCCGTACTACCTTGTCTATTTCATTTTGTCCCTTAGGTGTGAAGGACACCCAGATCTATGTCTCTAGCTCTCAGCTCACTTCTGAGCTCCAGACTCTATCTTCTTATGACCTGCTGGCCATTCATGCCATCTTACCTCAAATTCAACACGTCCAAAACAAAATTCCTTTTTTAAATAAATTCCCTCATTTATTTAAGTAGTCTCTATACCCCGAGACCAAGAGGTATATACTCTTCTGACTGAGCCAGCCAGGCGCCCCAAAACAAAATTCCTTAATATAACATTTAAGTGCCATCACAATCTGGTCCTTATCTAATTGGGCTATTGCCCCTCTACATTCACTGAGAGTCTGTCTGCCTTTTCCACTGGTTATTTCCTAGATACACATACTCTTCTTTCAGACTGGGATGCTCTGTTTAGCCTTCTCCATTTATCAGAATTCAATTCATCATCCAAATCACAAATTGCATATATCTTTATTTAAGAAATCTTTCCTAACACTACCATCAGAACTAATCTCTTCTACCAGGCTTTGTTTATACCTCCAGTAAAGCAGTTACCATAGTCTGCCCTGTGTTAGGGTTATTAAATTTGTATTTTTCCTTTCTCCCTAAGTTGTGAACTCTCTCAGAACTTGCACTGTCAAGTAGTTTCACTCATCTTTAGGCATTCACTGCCTAGCTTAGTCTCTTGCCTGTGATAGGATTTATATCAGCTAGGATACATATCCAGTTGCTATAACAAAGACCAAGGTGATACTGGTTCAAACAAGATAGAAAAAAAGTCTATCTCTCTCACACACACAGGCAGGGACACAGAATTCCTTGTAGCTAATAACTCTGTCACTACTTGAGTGTTGGCCTCATGTGCATGTCATAGAGAGCCCCACCATATCTATCTGTCAGACAGCAGGATGGAGAAGGCGGTTGTGTCTACAGCCTCCCATGGTGTGGCCTAGAACTGAACATACACTTCCACTCAAATCCCACTGGACAGAACGCAGCCACACTTAACTGTGGGAGAGGCTGGGAGAGTTAGTTTTTTACTGAGCAGCCATGTACACAGGTAGAACACTAGGAGGAAGGGGAAAATGGATGTTGGAAAGAAACTAGCAGTCTTGCTATAGGATCAATGGATGCCTGCTTTAAAAAAAAAAAAAAAAAAACATTAAAAAGCATTCACTTACAGAATTGTGCTAGTAGCCTGGGAAAGAGGAAAGGTAAAAAAGAAAAAAATAGGCATGATTGCAACAAGATAGCTGCTGAGTAGGAAAGAGAAGAGAGAGGATGAGAAAGAAAGTAGAGAACCAGAGACTCCTCTTCAGTTGGCATTATCACTAGATGCCACCAGCTGACTGGGGTCCAGTTCTCTATCAATAAGATGGCCGTTCCTCCCTCAGCAAGGACTTCTTCAAAGTCACTTTGGCCATACAGTGGGATTCACATGTCTGATTTGTGTCAGAAATAAGAAACAACTCAGAACTGTCACAGCTAATAATAATTCCAAGTAACTAAGATATCTCATATATTAAGAGTTTTCTCTCTTTCAAATTATTATTTGCCCAAAACTTCTAGACTCGCTGTGTTTCCCTTCTACTTAAGGGAAGAAGACAGAGAATGGCAAGATGGACTCACAGAAAAGACTTAGGGAAAAACTGTTGTCCTCCCTGCTTATACTATATTCTCTGTGTTAACCAAATTTAAAGACTACATTTAGGGATGCCTGGGTGGCTCAGCGGTTGAGTATCTGCCTTTGGCTCAGGGCATGATCCCAGGGTCCTGGGATTGAGTCCCACATCTGGCTCTTTGCATGGAGCTTGCTTCTCCCTCTGCCTATGTCTCTGTGTCTCTCATGAATAAATAAATAAAATCTTTAAAAATAAATAAATAAATATTAGGTTTATTAGGGGGCCTAGAGGATATCCAATGTTCCCTCCATAATTCATTCATTTCCCCTTTACTATCTCTCCTCCTCTTCTCTTGTGCTAATTAATAAAAAAAAAAAAAAGCTGGTAGCCCTAATCGTTATAAAAGTCACGCATATTTCTTAAAATGAAGCATACCCCAAAACTGGAACAAATCCAAATATCCACTAGAAAAGAACGAATAAACAGACTAGTTTATTCACACATGGAATCCTAGGCGACAGACAGAGAAAGAAACAAATTACTGGTACACACAACAAGGAAAAATATTAAATTCATTGTGCTGAACAAAAGCAAATAGACACAAAACAGTACATTTTGCAATGAGCTGTAGAACTGGTGGAACTAATCCACAATGATAGAAGGCAGAAAAGGGGCTGCATGGGCTTGAGGGGATGGGGGTTGACTAATCAGAGGCACGAAGAAACTTCATGCAGATTTCACATTGAACGTGGGGCCTGACATGGGGCTTGATCTCAAGACCCTGAGATTACCACCTGAGCCGAAATCAAGAGCTGGATACTTAACCATCAAGCCACCCATTTAAACCATTTTTAAGTGTACAGTTCTGTGGCATTAAGTACATTTACATTGTTGTGCAACCATCACTGTCTTCATCTTCCCCAACTGAAACGCCATACCCATTAAATACTAACTCCCCACCCATCCCCCTCTCAGTCCCTGATAACTACCATTCTACTTTGCGTCTCTATGAATTTAACTATCCCAGGTACCTCATACGAGAAGAATCATACAATATTTGTCCACTTGTGATTGGGTTATTTCACTTAACATAATGTCTTTAACGTCCATCTGTGTTGTAGCACATGCCAGAATTTCCTTTACTTTTAAGGCTAAATCATATTCCATTGCATGTGTATTCCACATTTTGTTTACCTGGTCATCCGTAATGCGCACTTGGGTTGCTTCCACCTTTTGGCTATGTGAATAATGCCACTAATAACCATGGGTGTACAAATATTTGTTGAAGTCCCTGCTTTCACTTCTTTTGGATATATACTCAGAAGGGGAATAGCTGGATCATATTGTAATTTGAAGTTTAATATTTTGAGGAATTGCCATAGCAGCTGCACCATATTACATTCCCACCACTGATGCACAAGGGTTCCAATTTCTCCACATCCTTGCCAACACTTGTTTTCTGTATTTTTGTAATAGCCATCCTCAGGGATGTGAAGTGGTATTTCATTGTGTTTTTTATTTGAATTTCCCTAATGATTAATGATGTTGAGCATCTTTTCATTTATTAGCTATTTGTAGATCTTCTTCAGTGAAATGTTTATTCAAGTCCTTTGTCCAATTTTAAATCAGTTTTTGTTGTTGTTGTTGAGCTGTAGGAGTTTTTTTTTTTGTATATTCTGGATATCAATCCCTCATCAGATATAATTTGTAAATATTTTCTCCCCTTCCATGGGTTGCTTTTTCACTCCTCTGTTGATAGTGTGCTTTGATGAACAAAAGTTTTAAATTTTGAGACAGTAGAACTTACATTTTTTTTTGTTGCCTCTGCTTTTGGTGTCATATCCAAGCAATTATTGACAAATCTAATATCACAATGTTTTCCCCCTATGTTTCTATTTATGAGTTTTATAGTTTTAGCTCTTACATTTAGGTCTTTGATCCATATTGACTTGACTTCTGTATATGGTATAAAATAAAGGTTCAATTTTATTTTTTTGCTTTTGGATATCCAGTTTCCCAAAAGTGCTTGTTAAAAAGACTGCCTTTTCCCCACTGTATGGTCTTGACACCCTTGAAAATAATTTACCATATATGTGGGTGCTTATTTATGTGCTCTCCATTCTATTCCATTAGTACATATGTCTGTCTTTATGTCAGAATCCTAGTTTAGATAGCTATAGCTTTGTAGTAAGTTTTGAAATTGGGAATTGTGAAACCTTGAATCTTGTTCTTTTTAAGATCATTTTCTAATCAATGTCCTTGAGGTTCCATATGACTTTTAGGATGGATATTTCTGTATCTGCAAAAAAATGTTGAAATTTTGGGGTACCCAGGTGGCTCAGTCAGTTGAGCATCTGACTCTTGATTTTGGCTAAGGTCATGACCTCAGGGTGGTGAGATCAAGGCAGTCTCTGTGCTCACTGGCAGTGTGGGGTCCTGCTGGGGATTCTCCCTCTCCCTCTGTACCCCACCCCCACCCCCCCACCCCCGCTGCTGGCATATACACCCACACTGTCTCTCTTTCAAATAAATCTTTTTTAAAAGAATATTGAGGGTCACCTGGGTGGCTCAGCAGTTGAACATCTGCCTTCAGCCCAGGGCATGATCCTGGAGTCCCAGGATCAAGTCCCACAATGGGCTCCCTGCATGGAGCCTGCTTCTCTCTCTGCCTGTGCCTCAATCTGTGTATGTCTCTCATGAATAAATAAATAAATAATCTTAAAAAAAAGAATATTGAAATTTTAAAAGGGATCACACTGAATCTGTACACTACTTTGGGTCATATTGACATATTAAACAAGGAAAATTGTGATGATGAAAAGTTCTATATCTTGATTGTGATGATATATGAAGGTATCATTTTTCAAAATTCATAGAATTTGTACACTTAAAATGAATATACTATATTGGATGTCGATTATACCTCAATAGGGACACCTGGGTGGCTTAGTCAATTAAATGTCCAACTCTTGATTTTGGCTCAGGTCATGAGCTCAGGGTTGTGAGACTGAGCCCCAAGTTGGGCTCCCTGCTTAGGGGGGAGTCTGCTCCTCTCTCTAAATAAATAAATAAATCATTAAAGAATAAATAAAATCTTAAAATTATACTTCAAAAACTTTTTTTTAAAAGATTTTATTTATTTATTTATGAGAGACACACACAGAGAGAGAGGGAGAGGCAGAGACACAGGCAGAGGGAGAAGCAGGCACCATGCAGGGAGCTCTATGCCGAACTTGATCCCAGGACTCCAGGACCACGCCCTAGGCCAAAGGCAGGCGATAAACCACTAAGCCACCCAGGGATCCCTGATTAAAAACTTTTAAAAGATACTATAGATCAATTTATTGAAGTATAATTTTAAGATTTTATTTATTTATTTATTATTTACTCTTTAAGGATTTATTGATTTATTTATTTTAGTTCCAATCAGAATAACTGCTCTTTCCTCTATTCTGGGAGTATTTCATTCTGTCCTCTGTACTAGAAGTCAAGGTCTTTTAGCCTGGGAGTTGAATGTCTTTATTTTATATGTGCCACCTGCCAATGCCCTAGACAAATATGATGGATGAATGAATGAATGATTTGAGGTTGTCTACTATAGACAACCTCAAAATATATTATAGACAATCTCCATCATTTATAGGAATCTTATAACTTTATAAAGCTCCTATAACTTTATAGGGGACAGTTTAAACATGGGAGAAAAGTGTGGGCCATGAATATGTGCACAGAGCTGTGGAGGTGGAAGAAGCCCAAATATAGCTATGTTAGATGTAGATATCAAGATATGTTCATAGAAGGAAATTCAGAGGTGCTGGGGGGAGGTTTGGGTAGGTATGTTGGTGAGGTGGTGGAGGAAAATGTGGAGATAAAATAAAATATTTGAAATGGTTGATATACCAGAAGATCGGAAGGGTACTTATGGAACAATGAGAACCAGTAACCATTCCTGTAGGTAGTCTTGGCCTTTTGACTAGGCAGTGGCTTTCATTCCCATCCCTGCCTAGCCTCACCTTACACATACTTTTGAGCATTTCCTCAAATGCCATGAATAATTCTGGCAACTTTTCCAGAAACTAGTAGGTATTCTGAACTAAGTACATATCTACATAACTCAAAGGCAAGAATATAACTTCAGATAGAATATTTGGATAAATACATACCTAAATAAGCAAGTTAGTAAAAAGATAGCAATGAGTATGAGCTTTGAAAGAAAAGAAAATAATCCTTGACTATAGTACAATCTTCAAGGGACTTTTTTTTTTTTTTTAAAGATTTTATTTTAATGTATTAGAGAGAGAGCACTGGCTGAGGGAGAAGCAGGCAGAAGGAGAGAGAGAAGCAGGAGCCCCTTCAAGGGACTTTACAAAGGCAACTATGGGGCTCCTGGGTGGCTCAGATAGTTAAGCGTCTGCTTTGGGCCCAGGTAATGGTGTCTGGGTCCTGGGACTGAGCCCCATGTCAGGCTCCCGGCTCACTGGGGAGTCCGCTTCTCCTCCCTCTGCCTTTACTCCTGCTCTTTCTCTCTGTCTCTGTCTCTCTCTCTTTCTGTATCTCTCAGTCTCAAATGAATAAATAAAATCTTTTAAAAAAATAAAAAGACGGGCAGCCTAGGTGGCTCAGCGGTTTAGCGCTGCCTTCAGCCCAGGGCGTGATCCTGGAGACCTGGAATCGAGTCCGGCATTGGGCTCCCTGCATGGAGCCTGCTTCTCCCTCTGCCTGTGTCTCTGCCTCTCTCTATCTGTGTGTCTCTCATGAATAAATAAGTAAAGTCTTTAAAAACATAAAAAATAAAAAGACAACTACATGGGCATGACAAATATCAGGAGTAAGAGAAAAGTCAGAGATCCAAAACTGTAGAGACTTAAAATTGTACTAAATATTAAAGGAATCAGCAATTGGATGACAAATATAAAAACGTAACTGGTAAGCTAGAACTTTTCACATAGAAATCACATGAAAGAAGTGAGTTAAAATAAATTTGAAAAAAAACAGTTGTAAAGAAAGAGTAAAAAAATGTCTTCTAAGAGGAACAAACTATTGATACAATAACTTGAGGAATCTCTAAAACATTATGTTAATGAAAGAAGCCTACACTAAAACAATGTATATGATGTGATTCTTTTTACATAAAGTTCTAGAACAGGAAGGACTGATCTATGATATAAACTAATCAAAACAATGGTTAATTCTAGGGGATAAGGAAAGGGATTGACTGGAATGAGCAAGCAGAAATTTTCCAGGGCAATTATTAGTCATCAGGAAAATACATATTAAATACAAGTTAGAACTACAATGAATTATTCCAATGAAAATGATGCACAGGGGTAGGCATATAAATCAATGGAATAGAACTGAGAGTCTAGAAATAAACCCATATGTTTGTGGTCAATTGTTTTTCCACAAAATGACCAAGACAATTCAATGAAAAGAGAATAATAGCCTTTCCAACAAATGATGCTGGGACATCTGGATATCCACATGCAAAAGAATCAGTTTGGACCCTTCCTTCACATGATACACAAAAATTAACCCAAAGTGGATTATAGATTTATTATGTGAAAGCTAAAGCTACAAAACTAGGAGGAAAAATAAATGTAAATATTTATAACTTTGGACTAGGTGATGATTTCTTAGCTACACACCAAAACACAAGCAAAAAAAGAAAAAGAAATTAGAATTCATCAAAACTAAATGAAAAGAACTGACAGACAATACATGTTGGTGAGGATTAGCATTAATTTCTCATACTTTCCTAATGGAGGTATAAAATGGTATAAGCTCTTTGGAAAACTGGCAGTTTCTTATCAAGTTATACATATATCTATCCCATAACCCAGAAATTCTACTGTTTGGTATTTACCTAAAAGAAATGATGGATATTTATGGTTATAAAATTCTTTTTGTGGACAATGTTGTTGACTGAGTAGCCCCAATGCAAGGAAAGTCCTCAGGAAGATGATAGCAAGGAAAATTCTGTGCTATTTGAGAGCAGAGTTAAACTAAGGGTCCCTCCTTGGAAATCTTTGTCTTTCACTACTCAGCTACCAAGATTGGTTAGTAAGCTTTAAAAAAAAAAAACAAAAAACAAAACAAAAATAAACAAAACCCTGACATTTATTGAGCACTTAGTATATGACAGGCACTGTGTTACATGGTTAATTACATTTAGGTTCCACTAGAACCCTAGTAGTGAATACAATAGTGATATCACCTTCATTTTACAATGGAGTATCCAAAGAGAGTTGCCCATGGTCACCCATGTAAATTCCTAATTATACATATCATGGTTAAAAGAAGTGAATCTGTTTCATTTATCTTTGGGTTACCAATATCTAGCACAAATTGATTATATAAATGATTGAATGAACTGACTGAATGGTAGAAGCACTTGACTGACCTCAGAGAATACACACTCTATTCTAGACTAACTCTAACAGCCCTATTTTTAAGACACAAATTTATAATTCAAGGTTTTCTTTTGTTTTGTATATAAATACTATGGAGCTTTAGCTTTGACAAACTGGTGAAATTTTTCTTTCAAAATTCTAAATACTAGCAGGACCCTTGAAATTAACTTACTGAAAATAAAAGTGAGTAATTACTTGAAGGAGTCAGCAGTAATTACTCTCCCACTCTATCAGCTGGGTTAATGTGCATGATAACAGAGCCATTTAAAACACCCATATTGGGATCCCTGGGTGGCGCAGCGGTTTGGCGCCTGCCTTTGGCCCAGGGCGCGATCCTGGAGACCCGGGATCGAATCCCACGTCGGGCTCCCGGTGCATGGAGCCTGCTTCTCCCTCTGCCTGTGTCTCTGCCTCTCTCTCTCTCTCTGTGACTATCATGAATAAATAAATAAAATCTTTAAAAAATAATAATAATAAAATAAAACACCCATATTAGTTAAGGTAAATAATACTAGCTACTGTAACAGATGCCTCCCAGTACCAATCAAAGTATATTTCTCCTTCACCATACAGTCCTGTGGAGATCAAGAGGTTGTGGGGGGTCTGCTCCACATGGTTGACCAGAGACTAGGCTCCTTCCATTGAATGGCTGTGCCTTCCTCTATTATACTTTTTCTGGGGTAGGCCTCGAAGGGCACATATTACTTTATTTATATTTTATTGGCCAGAACTCAGTGAGAAGGCCTCACCTAACTGCAAGCTCTATGTCCCAAGGAAGAGGACAAACATACTGACATGGATACTAACAAGAATGAGCAGTCTGTGTGGAAATACCAACTCAGGAGGGGGGAGAGTAAAAACCTATCAAAACCCAACAAAAAATGGATGTTAAGCCTACTGTGATATCTAGACCATGCTGTAGTTATTTAAAACAGACAAGCAACTATTGACTTAATGAAAATATCAGATAAAATTAAATTATAAAGGACAAGAAAATAATCATAAAACTAGGTTAAAATATATGTATATTTCTTGTTAATCAAAAGGATCAGAATTTTTTTACATCTAAAGTTCAGTCCAAAGGAATTTTTAAGAAAAGTAAAGGAAGAGGGCATCCCGGGTGGCTCAGCAGTTTAGCACCACCTTCAGCTCAGGGCGTGATCCTGGAGACCCGGGATCAAGTCCCACGTCGGGCTCCCTGCATGGAGCCTGCTTCTCCCTTTGTCTCTCTCTCTGTATCTCTCTGTGTCTCTCATGGATAAATAAAATCTTAAAAAAAAAAAAAGAAAAAGAAAAGTAAGGAAGATAAATTACTCCACAATTGTGCTTAATCTGCCCAAAAGCTGGGCTAAAATGGCGACAACAGTTCCTTTTCTGGCTAGTGATTGCTATGTAACAAACGACCACAAAATAAATTTGTGGGTCATGAATTTAAGCATGACTCAGCTGGAGAAATCTGTTCCATGAAGTATCGTGGAGGACAATTTAGCATTCATCTGGCAGATGGAGTAGTCTTTGGGGTCCAAAATGGCTTTACACACATGTCTAGTATTTTGGCTAGAAAACCAGGCTAAGTGGGGACTGCTAACTAGAGCATTTATACCTGGCTACCCTAGCACAGTGGCCTCAGGATAATTGGATTTCTTATATAACAGCAGGATTCCTAAGAAATGGTGTAGCTATACTTACATCAGACAAAAAAGATGTTTTCTTAAAACAAAGATTTTATTTCTAAGCAATCTCTACACCCAACGTGTGGCTTGAACCTACAATCCCAAGATCAAGAGTCATATTCTCCACCATCTAAGCCAGCCAGGTGTCTCAGACAAAATAGACTATATATTTTTTAATATTTTATTTATTTATTTATTTGTTTGTTTGTTTAATGCAAGCATGGGGAAGGGCGGAGGGAAAAGGAGAGAGAATCTCAAGCAGACTGCACTGAGTGTGGATCCCAATGTGGGGTTTCATCTCATGGCCCTGAGATCACAACCTGAGCCAAAACCAAGAGTCAGATGCTCAACTAACTGAGCCACAAAAATAGACAGTAAGTTAAAAATTGCCACAAGAGACAAAGAAGGACACTACATAATGAAGAAAAGGTCAATACACCAGGAAGATAGAACAATTATAAGTATACATACACCCAGCATCAAAGCATCCAAATATAGCAAGCAAACTGACAAAACTGGAGAGAAATAGACAGCAAAACAATAAAAGTAGGAGACTTCAATACCTCACTTTCAATACTGAACAGAACATCCAGAGAGAGGATCACTATGAGTGAATAACACCACAGACCAAGTGGACCTAACAGATAATATACAAAATATTCCTCCCAACAGCAGAAAAACACACACTCTTCTTGGGGCACCTGGGTGGCTCAGTTGAGCACCTGCCTTTGACTTGGGTCATGATCTCAGGGTCCTGGGATCAAGCTCCACATTAAGCTCTCTGCTCAGTGGGGGTGTGCTTCTCCCTCTCCCTCTGCTCCCACTCATGCTCTCTCTCTCAATCTCTCTCAAATAAATAAAATCTTTACAAAAAATACATATTCTTCTCAAGGGTATGTGGATCCTTTTCCAGGTGAGATCATGTTAGGTCACAAAACAAGTCTTAACAAATTAAGAGACTGAAATCTTACCAAGTATCTTTTCTACTCACAATGGAATATTTCCATACTAGAAATCAACAACAAAACAAAAACTGGAAAATTCATAAATAGGTAGAAATTAAACACACTCTTGAATAACGACTGGGTCAAAAAAGAAATTGGAAATCAAGACAAATAAAAATAAAAACCCAACATAACAAAGCTTACGGGATGCAGCAAAAGCAGTACTAAGAGGGAAGTTCATAGCAATAAATGTCTACATTCAAAAAGAAGAAAGAGGGATCCCTGGGTGGCGCAGTGGTTTGGCGCCTGCCTTTGGCCCGGGGCATGATCCTGGAGACCCGGGATCGAATCCCACATCGGGCTCCCGGTGCATGGAGCCTGCTTCTCCCTCTGCCTGTGTCTCTGCCTCTCTCTCTCTGTGACTATCATAAATAAATAAAAATTTAAAAAAATTTAAAAAAAAAACAAAAAACAAAAAGAAGAAAGATCTCAAATAAACAACCTAATTTTACACCTCAAAGAACTAGAAAAACGGACTAAGTCCAAAGTTAGCACAAGGCTAGAAACAACAAAAATTAGAGCATAAATAAATAAAAATAGAAAAAAATCAACAAAATTGAGTAGATTTTTTGAAAAGATAAACAAAATTGACAAACTCTCAGACTAAATAAGATAAAAAGAGTAGACTCAAATAAAATCAGAAATGAAAGGGGAGAACTAACATCTGACACCACAGAAATACAAAAGATTATAAGAGGCTAATATGAAAAAATATATGCCAACAAAGTGGACAACCAAGAAGAAACAGATAAATTCCTAGAAACATATGACTTCCTAAAACTTAATCAGAAAGAAATAGAAAATGTGAACATATTCAATTACTAGCAATGAAATTGAATCAGTAATCAAAAAACGCTAAACAAACAAAAGTCTAGCATCAGATGGCTTCACAAGTGGATTCTACCAAACTTTTAAAGAAGAGTTAATACCAGGGTGCCCGTGTGGTGCAGTCAATTAAACATCTGACTCTTGATTTCAGCTCAGGTTGTGATCTCAGAGTTATGAGGTTGAGCCCCACGTCGAGATCTATGCTTAGCATGGAGTCTGCTTATGTTTCTCTCTCCTCCCTCCCTCTGCCTCTCCTCTACTCCTTCTCTCTCTCAAATAAATAAATAAATAAATATATCTTAAAGGAAAGACTTTCTCCCTCTCCCTCTGTCTTTTCCCCCCTCCCTCTCCAGTAAATCAGTAAAATCTTAAAAAAAGAGCTAATATATATTCTTTTCAAAAAATAAGAAGACAAAGGAAAGCTTCCTAATTCATTCTATGAGACCAGCATTACCTTGAATTACCAAAACCAGACAAAGACACTACAAAAAAGCAGAATTATAGGCCAACATTTCTGATGAACATAGATGCAAAAATCCTCGACAAAGTAAGTATTAGCAAACCAAATCCAACAGTGCATTTAAAAAATCATTCACAGGATGCCTGAGTGGCTCAGTTGGTTAAGCATCTGTCTCTGGATCCTGAGATCAAGCCCTGCATCAAGCTCCCCACTCAGCAAGGTGTCTGCTTGTCCCTCTCCCTCTGTTCCTCCCCTCTACTCATGTTTTCCCTCTCAAATAAATAAATAAAATATTTTTAAAAAAATCATTCACCATGATCAAGTGGGATTTAACCCCAGGATATAATGGTGGTTCAATATTGGTAACTCAATCAATGTGATATATCACATTAACAAAAGAAAGGATGGATCCCTGGGTGGCGCAGCAGTTTGGCGCCTGCCTTTGGCCCAGGGCGCGATCCTGGAGACCCGGGATCGAATCCCACGTCGGGCTCCCGGTGCATGGAGCCTGCTTCTCCCTCTGCCTATGTCTCTGCCTCTCTCTCTCTCTCTGTGACTATCATAAATAAATAAACATTAAAAAAAAAAAAAGAAAGGATGAAAACCGTATGATTATCTCAATAGATGCAGAAAAATCAGTTGTTAAAAAAAAAAAAGCAAAGTACAACATCCATTCATGATAAAAACTCTCAATAAAGTAGGGTTAAAGGGAACATACATTAACATAATAAAGGCCAAATATGAAAAACCCACAACTAACATCATACGCAATGGTAAAGAACTGAGAGCTTTCCTCCAGGATCAGGAAAAAGACAAGGATGTCCACTCTCACCACTTTCACTCAACATGGTACTGCCAAGTCCTATCTACAGCAATAAGCTGTAATTAAGCCAGGCATCCCTTTTCACTCCACTCACTTCCACACAGGACCGCATGTGAATGTCACAGTAAAAACGACTGGTAAAGGTTTCAGGGCATCGTGAAAAGATGGGTATCTGAAGGCCAGCCTGGTACTCATTATTAAATGAAAACCCATAGGAGACCTGGAGCTATTTCAACCATGCATGCTGCCAGTCTGGCCTGGAACAAAAACGCCTAGACAAATGGGAAGCATTAGATATGCAGCATATGGACTGTAAGTGTGGATACAAAGCACAATATAATCTATGTACATGACTCTGTGCCATGACATAAAAATGGCTCAATAACTATCGAGATTCTAAACTGTCTCCATCTAAGAATTTCTGTAAAAATCTACCATTCCCTATATATTTTCCTGATGGAGATAAAAAGGAACAACCAGAAGATTTGAATGATAAAAACATGCATCAACTCATATTCTCCTTTCTTAGCCACAACACCACACTTATCACCTCTGTCAAGAGCATAGAAATATCAGATGTCCTCCAACCTAGTTTTGTTAGAAAAATTACCATTCATATTAGCTAAATAGATTGGATATGCCAAATCTGGCAGTTTGCTGGCAGTTTGCATTTTAGCAAAACCTCTGTAATGTGTGGGATTCATTATTTTTACTAGACATTTCCCATTATCTTAGGGTATTTATCAATTTAACTTAATTAAAGAAAAAAAAAAGATGACTGAGTTCTAGAGAACTACTCTACAGCATTGTACCTATAGTCAACAATAATGTATCAACACTTAAAATTTTGTTAGGAGGGCAAATTATATGTTAACTTTCTTTCCACAGTAAAATAAAGTGCAAAAAATTGAATGGCAAGAGGATTATTTTATGTGTACGTGTGCAAAACTATTGTATTTACAAAAATGGCACAAAAGTGAAGTCAATGTACATGCACATTTCATTCACATCTTTAACAAAAGATATTTTAATACTATAGAACGGGGCAGCCCTGGTGGCTCAGCAGTTTCGTGCCGCCTTCAGCCTGGGCATGATCCTGGAGACCCGGGATCAAGTCCCACCTCAGGCTCCCTGCATGGAGCCTGCTCCTCCCTCAGCCTGTGTCTCTGCC
Source organism: Canis aureus (assembly GCF_053574225.1). Taxonomy (NCBI): domain Eukaryota; kingdom Metazoa; phylum Chordata; class Mammalia; order Carnivora; family Canidae; genus Canis; species Canis aureus. The sequence goes on along the minus strand of NC_135642.1, from coordinate 16,624,512 downwards.
TCTCTCTCTCTCTCTGTGTCTCTCATGAATAAATAAATAAAATCTTAAAATAAATAAATAAATAAATAAATAAATACTACCTTACTAATACTATAGAACCGAATAAGAATACTAGCTTCAATGGCAGCTGTTAAGCACTAGATTCACATAAGTTACACCAGAATGGGCAAATATTGCCCAAGTAAAATTCTATTGTTAAAGCTGAAACAGGTTTAAGGCCATTCAAATTCAAGCACAGAGATACAAATCTTTCAGAGCTTCATCTATTTTTGTTTGAAGAATGTGACCTTTCTTCCAACTTATGGTCTTAAACGATCGTTTTTACAAAATCCAAGAAGAAAATACATAATAAATCAATACAATAGATGTTATATTAAACAAGAGTAACAGTTCTCTGCCTGCTTACCATCTTCCCCTTGGGCCCCGGCAGCAAGGTCGCGGAGGGGAGCGGGCGTGGTGCTGCGGTTCCTGCACACTCGGGCCCGCGGCTCTCGCAGGACCTTCAGCGGCGCTATGTGGGGACAGAGCATCCGGAGGTTCACGACCTCTGTGGTCCGTAGGAGCCACTATGAGGAGGGCCCCGGGAAGAATTTGCCATTTTCAGTGGAAAACAAGTGGAGCCTACTACTTATGATGACTTTGTATTTTGGATCTGGATTTGCTGCACCTTTTTTTATGGTAAGACACCAACTGCTTAAGAAATAAGGATGTTTTCATTGATCCACTAAACAGATGTGAAAAGGAACATTTTAAGAGGTGCAGTCTCTGAAAAATGGATCAAACTCTTGAATTCAACATCCTCAACATGTTTGTAAATAAACTTATGGCATGAATCTTTAATGCCTCTTCGCTGAAACATGGAATGTAATGATTGTGCTTTTTTATTTGGGAAATATTCAGGATTAGTTTGTTTGGTCAGAATATGTGTGTGAGTGTGCCTGTTTCTTGTTTTTAGATTTGAGGTTTTATTTTGATTTTTGATTACTAGGTCAGGACCTTGTTGGTAATCTATGTTATTAAAAAGGCAAACTTTGTTGTCGCATAGTAATCTTTTAATTGAAAAAGAAGTGTACTTTTATTTGCCTTTACTAAATAAGCAGTAAAATTGGTTTTCTTCATGAGTGACATTTAGTCATGAGGAAAAGCACTAGTGTATACAGAGTGAAGCCCCAAGAGTTCTCCAGACCTGTGACCTAAAACTAAAATTTTCCCGTGATAAATTTGCTATTGACCAATACTAGTCTTCTTTAGACTAAGTAAAAGTAGAATACTTGAAATGTAATAGCTTGTAAAACCATATGGAAATATTCCAAGTTCATTCTGGAATTTTAGTAGAAATGGACTAAAAGATGGCTCTCATTAATAATTTATATCAGTAAATCAAATTTATGTTGATAGTGAAATGCTGCTAGCTACATAAAATGTAGTGACTTAGTTCCTAGGGCTTTGTATTGGGGCAGGAAAACAGGTAGTTTTTAAATGTTTAATCCTTGTTTAGTCACTTTTGGAATATCACACTGATGTTAGAAAAATGCCGTTAAGCAGAGATTGTAAACTGGTGCTCCACTTGAGCTCTAGACTTTTTGGTTGAATAGGGGTGCTCTACTTTTTAAACCATTATTTAAAAACGAGAATAGTTAGAAGAAAGTCTCTTTGGGTTCTTGAAAAATTGCTCTCAGTGGTTCTACATCCTTTCATAGAACAAAACCGCTGCCTAAATTAGTCCTGACAATATTAGATTATCTGTGTACCCCTAATGTTAAACTACTGATTTGGTGGAACCTTACAAAACTTTATGGTTTGACTGGGCTTATCATCACAATCTCCAATAATCCTGCAATAGTTACTTAAATATGGATATAATTAAATCTTTAGGACTGCCCAACTTATTCCCTGTACTTGCATGTCATTGTTTTTTTGATTATTGCTGAATCAGATGTCATCTGTGTTTATGGAATATTAAGGCTTTCTGCCTTTGGGAAGGTAAAAATGAGTTCAAAGACCATAAAATGATTCCATATTCTTGGTTCAAATCTCAAAAAAATAAAATAAAATAAAATAAAATAAAATAAAATAAAATAAAATAAAATAAAATAAACAAGAGTAACATACAAAGCTATAATTAAGAGGAATTAAAGCTCAAACATTACAATTGTAAAACTTGCTTGTTACTTATTGAACCAGGCCTACACTAGGAGTTAGGAAATATATACAATTATTTTCAAGTAGATTGCGTTGCTCTAACGTGTTCTTTTATCAGTGTGCTGTTAAAACTAAAAAAAAAAAAACAAAAACAAAAAAACAAAAAAAAAAAACCTCGGGATCCTTGGGTGGCTGGGTGGCTCAGCAGTTTAGGGCCGCCTTCGGCCCAGGGCATAACCCTGGAATCTCCGGATTGAGTCCCGCATCAGTCTCCCTGCATGGAACCTGCTTCTCCTTCTGCCTGTGTCTCTGCCTCACTCTTTCTCTCTCATGAATAAATAAATAAAATCTTAAAAAAAAAACACAACCTCTACACAGGTACATTGCCTTGTAATAGCACACAGTACTGCTACCTACAAAGCTGTCATTCTCAAATGACTTAGTGAATGAAAGGAAATAAAAAGCAGAGAAGTAACATTTAAGGAGAAATCATGAGAATTCTAAGATTCCTGCAGTTCAGCTCTTTTAATGAGCCAGCCAGCTTGCTAGCGACAAAGATGGTTTCTGTTGAGGACAGTCCTGTAGAGTGGGAATGTGGTCACCAGTGCCTTCTGTCTTATCTAGAACTGCAGTAGGAAGGTGATGCTTCTCCTTCCTCTTCTCCTTCTTCTTCTTATTCTTGAGGTAGGCTCCATGCCCAATGTGGGGCTTGAACTCAAAATCTTGATTCATTTTTGCTTTAGCCATGTTATAATCCCCAGAATCAAAATATTTTTGCCCTTTCTGCAATTGTTTCCTTCAGAAATCTGAACTTCCAAGTTTTTGACCCAGATGAGAATACCTTGTTTTTAATTTTGCTTCTTCAGTTTTCTCTAGACTAGTTACTTTATCTTCTATTTCCTTCTGTTTCTCTGTGGACGCTGCCTTGGAGACTTCGACAGACACACCACTCCCTCTTACCCGGCTTCTCCTCACCCAAAGGATTCTATCAAGTATCAGGGTTAGTCAAGACTCTGAGCCCAGGACTCCAAAATGTAGGGTGGATACCTGGTTACAATCATGAGATACTGGATTTAGGGATTTAAATCCCATATACCCTTGGTCAAAAAACAAAAGCAAAAAAAGTGAAGGAAATTTAACAATAAAAAAAGAAACATGAATCAGACTTGGTCAGCTCTAAGGTGACATTAATTCTTGAGAGTGGAATGATTCACTTCACACAAACTTCCCTTTTGTAACAGTTTAAAGGAACAATATTAAGGAAGAGTGAATTTCTTCATGACAAGTCCGTTTTAAGATCCTGACTCAGGACGCCTGGGTGACTCCGTGGTTAACCGTCTGCCTTTGGCTCAGGGCGTGATCCTGGGGTCCCGAGATCAAGTCCTACATTGGGCTCCCCGCAAGAAGACTGCTTCTCCCTTTACCTGTGTCTCTGTCTCTCTTTCTCTGTGTCTCTCATGAATAAATAAATAAAATCTTTTTTAAAAAAATCCTGACCCTTATATGTATAACACAGTGCAATCACACTGTGGCAAAAAGAAAAAGAGGGGAATACTCAAAACCACTGTAGCTTTGAACCTGCAAAATATTCCACCCACGTTCATGTTCAACACATGCCCCTTGAAAAAAAATCAAACTGTATGTAGAAGTAAAGAAAGTTAATCATCAAAATCTTTCTCTCTTCCCCACCTCTCATCCCTACACTTTGGTATCATTTTGATGTGTATCCTCCCAGTTTGGTATGTGCATATACCTACACACTATATATAGTGTTAGGTAGAATCTTAACCAAATCATTCTGCGATTTGCCTTTCCTCTAAAATTTGTATGGGTGGACTCATTTTTTCTATTGGCTGAATAGTGTTACATATGACTACTTAAGGAATCACTCATTGAGGGGATACTTTTGATTAGATTTTGTTTCTTTTTTCTATTTTTAAACTATTTTTTAATTTATAGAACTAAAACTTGCCCATATTTTTATTTTCTTTAAATTTTTATTTATTTATGATAGTCACACACACACACACACAGAGAGAGAGAGAGGCAGAGACATAGGCAGACGGAGAAGCAGGCTCCATGCACCGGGAGCCCGACGTGGGATTCGATCCCGGGTCTCCAGGATCGCGCCCTGGGCCAAAGGCAGGCGCTAAACTGCTGCACCACCCAGGGATCCCCAACTTGCCCATATTTTTAAAAATTCAGACTGTATAGATGCACATGGGTGGTTCAGTCAGTTAAGCATATAATTTTGGCTCAGGTCACAATCTCAGGGTTGTGAAATTAAGCCCCATGATGGGCTCTGAGCTCAGCATGGAGTCTGTTTTAAGATTCTCTCTCTCTCTTTCTGCCCCTTACTTTCTCTCTCAAGAAAAAACATTTTTTTTACACTGTATAGATGTGTCTAAAATGAGAAACAAGGGTGCCTGGCTGGCTCAGTTGGTTAAGTGTCTGCCTTCAGCTCAAATCATGTTCCTAGGTCCTGGGATCAAGCCCCCGATTGGGCTCCCTGCCTGCCAGTCTGCTTCTCCCTCACCCTCTGACTCTGCCTGTCTGCTCTCTCACTTTCTCTCTCTCTCTCAAATAAATAAATAAATAAATAAATAAATAAATAAATAAATAAAATTTAAAAATCTCCACCTCCCATCCCCACCAACCACCCATTACTCAGAGGTTTTATCAATCAATAGTTTCTTTTTTTTTCTTTTTTTTTTTTTTTAAGATTTTTATTTATTCATGAGAGACCGAGAGAGAGAGAAAGAGAGAGGCAGAGAGAGGCAGAGACACAGGCAGAGGGAGAAGCAGGCTCCATGCAGGGAGCCTGATGTGGGACTCGATCCCAGGTCTCCAGGATCACACCCTGGGCTGAAGGTGGCGCTAAACCGCTGAGCCACCTGGGCTGCCCAATCAATAGTTTCTGTTTTAAGTTCTACTGTTCATTATCACTAAAACTGTATGTAATATCTTTACACCCCTTTTTCTTGATTTATCAACTATAGATATTATTTATTGACTCCTCATAATAATAAATTAGGCATATGTTATTTAAATTAGTAAATTCAACACATGGATGAAAAAGAAATACGGCATTTGGCTATTGAACAATTTCAGCCTTCTCTAATAATAAGTCATCTTTTGTGGTAACACAACTTAGTTACTACAAATAATAGTTTAATTAGGGAAATATAGTAGCTTAGTAATAACTTGGATTTAGATACAGATAAACTCCTCCAGGGGACAGGAATACCTAAGTTCACATCAGGGTCCTGATGCTGATTAACTCTATGGCTACAAACACATCATTTAACCTCAGTGTCTTAGCTTCTTATCTCTTTAAACAGGAATGATGGGCAGCCCCGGTGGCTCAGCGATTTAGCGCCGCCTTCAGCCCAGGGCGGGATCCTGGAGACCCGGGATGGAGTCCCACGTCAGGCTCCCTGAATGGAGCCTGCTTCTCCCTCTGTGTCTCTACCTCTCTCTCTCTCTCTCCCTGTGTGTGTGTGTGTGTGTGTGTGTGTGCCATGAGTAAATAAATAAAATCTTTAAAAAATAAAATAAAATAAACAGGAATGATAACTCTCTCACAAGATCTGAATGAGGATTGAATTAAATAAATCATGCCTTTGAAAATGATTTTAAACCTCAGAGGTATCATTAGTGCCCTTTCCTTTAACCATCTGTGCCACTCCTAGAGCTGGTGCGAAGCAAAAAGGCAGAGGGTGGGCAGATAGGTCAAGCTGCAAGGTCAGGAATCCTCACTACAGTGACATGCCTTGCTGCTTCTCAGGTTTCAAGCCTCTAAGAGATCTGATAGAACTGGGGTGTCAGCAGGAGTGGAAGTTGAACCAGAATTTGAGTTAGCAGAGTCTCTCATGTATCCCAAGAATGAGAAGTCCTAAAGCAAACCTAGAAGCTGGAAGCAGGAAAAATAGATGTCTGTTGCCTGTAGTGGTAGCAATAGAGACACCAACCCACTCAGGCAGGAGCAGGACTTAAATATTTGACACAGATCAGGGAGTATGATGGGAGAAGCCTATGGTGTAAGAATCAGATAACTAAATTTCTATGACAGTCCTTGGAACTAGATCCTGGGATAGAAGAGCCGAAGGGGAGAGTGAGTGCCTGGCTGCAGACAGGAATATGTCATTGTCCTGGGTGACCCAGCAGTCTTAAACTGAATTAGTTTTCCATGTTGTACTCCTGGTTAGGGTAACTTGAACATCAGGGTAGCCTGACTTTTTTATTTCTTTCTATAAATTATTGTCAGTTTCTTTATATTTTTCATTTTTATATTAAGAAAAATTTAAGGGCAGTCTGGGTGGCTCAGCAGTTTAGCGCCGCCTTCAGCCCAGGGCATGATTGTGGAGACCCGGGATCGAGTCCCACGTTGGGCTGCCTCCATGGAGCCTCCCTCTGCCTGTGTCTCTGCCTCTCTCTGTCTCTCTCTGTGTCTCTCATGAATAAATAAATAAAATCTTAAAAAAAAAAAATTTCAAATACACAGAAGTAGGGATAGAGTATAATGAGTTTATAACACATATAATGTACAAATGGTATAAAATACCCATTAACTAGATTCAGTCATTTTCCCACACTTGCTTCACTTTCCTGCACTTTGAAAAATTAAAATATTTTATTTTTCATAAAGATTTTATTTATTTATTCATGAGAGACACACAGAGAGAGGCAGACACATAGGCAGAGGGAGAAGCAGGCTCCATGCAGGGAGTCCAATGTGGGACTCAATCCCAGGACCCTGGGATCATGACCTGAGCTAAAGGCAGATGCTCAATCACTGAGCCACTCTAGCATCCCTAAAATATTTTATTAAAAAAAAAGATATATTTATTTATTTGTCTATTTATTTATTTAAAAGAGAGAGGGAGAGCATGACCAAGGGGAGAGGCAGAGGGAAAGGGAGAAGCAAACTCCCCACTGAGCAGGGAGCCCAACGCAAGACTCCATCCCAGGACGCCAGGATCATGACCTGAGCTGAAGGCAGACATGTAACTGACTGAGCCACCCAGGTGCCCAAACTAAAATGTTTTAAAGCAAATGACAGACCCATGTCATTGCATCCCCACTCACTTCATTGTGGATCTCTAAAACATATGTCCCGCACACCCTCAATAGTCTGTTTTGTATTTATTAGTTACTGTGTGCCAAGTTAACAGGAGATGACTATATTCTCAGGATGCCAACAAAACCTAGCTTCTGATTCTGATGCACAGTGAATTCACTGAGGTGAATGCCACTGCGAGGATTCCTCTGCTGACCAGGATCCTTCTGTCTAAACTGGACTCTAAGGACTGAACTACAACAATTCAAGTCCCCTCACCTCTCATTTGTGTACACATGCACACAATGTGCATACACAAACACACACACATACACACACAAACTAAGGGGAAAATGAAGTAAACCCCGTCTACACAGTAAAATAGTCACTGCAGTAATTCGGGTAGGCTATCAAGATAAATGAGAATGCTACCTATACAGAGAACACAAATGCAAGGGTATCATCTATGCTGGCTTGGGAAAGGGTAAACAAAAACATCAGAAAACTAGGAAAGTACTGGCTGTTGGAAAGGGAACTGAAAACCATAAGGTACACTAATAGGGCAGTATGTCATGCCAGAGCAAAATTCTACTGGTTCCACTTCTCTCTTGGTATATAGGAATCTTGTTCATCTTCTCTTGCCTTCCTCATCATACCCAATGGCCTCCTCCTGACCCATGGGCTTCCAAGACTGTGACTTCATAGAAAGTTCTTCTCTTTCCCATCCTTTCTCTCCATCTTTCCTACCTCTACACCCTCCTCCCCAAATGCCTCTTCCATTAAGGATGAAGTTCAAGAAATGCTGTAAGAGGGATGCCTGGGTGGCTCAGTGGTTGAGCATCTGCCTTTGGCTCAGGGCATGATCCTGGAGTCCCGGGATGGAGTCCTGCATCGGGCTCCCTGCATGGATGGAGCCTGCTTCTCCCTCTGCCTATGTCTCTGCCTCTCTCTGTGTTTCTCTCATAAATAAATAAATAAATAAATAAATAAATAAATAAATAAATAAAATCTTTAAAAAAAAAAACACTAGGGACACATTTCTTTGGCCTGTCATGTTCACCATAGAGCATAGTGTCTGGTATACAATTTCTGCTATGATCTGAATGTCTGTGTCCCCTCCAAAATTCACATATTGGAATCCCAATGTCCAATGTGATGATGTTAGAAGACGGAGACTTTGAGAGGTGATTTGGTCATGAGGAATTTGTATTCTTACAAACGAGACCTCACAGAGCTCCCTACCCCTTTCTACCCTGCGAGGATGCAGTGAAAAGGCATTGGCTATGAATCAGGATGAGGGTCCTCACCAGAACATGATCCTGCTAGTGCCTTGATCTTGGGTATCTAAGCCTCCAGAACTGTGAGAAGTAGATCTCTGCTGTTTATAATGCCACTTAGCCTGTGGTATTTTGCTAGAGCAGCCCAAATAGACTACAATAGCCTGTTAAGAAATATTGGTTAGATAGATGGGTGGATGGATGGATGGATGGATGGATGGATAGATGGACAATGAGTGGTTTTAAGTAAAAGGTACTACTTTAAAACCTACATGAGTTCTGATAGAACTCTACTATGATACTGAGGGACCATTTGCCAAAACAGGTACCAGTCATAATAGCTGGCTGCTCACTCAGGAAGTTAGAAAAGTGGAAATGAGATACACATACCCTTCCAGCACCACCACCAATCACCAAATACGAAAAGGGAAGAAAAGGTCAGAATCGAAAGATGATAGGCACTAGGCTATGACAAAACCTGAAAGTAAATCTTGACTCCACCATCTTCTAATTGTGTGACTTTGAATTAAGTATTTAAAATTTTTCATTTATTACATGTATAAAACAGGGATAAGGGGCAGCCTGGGTGGCTCATTGGTTTAGTGCCGCCTTTGGCCCAGGGCGTGATCCTAGAGACCTGGGGTCAGTCCCATGTCAGGGTCCAGCATGGAGCCTGCTTCTCCCTCTGCCTGTGTCTCTGCCTCTCTCTCTCTGTGTCTCTCATGAATAAATAAAAATAAATAAAACAGGGATAATAGTATCTATTATGCAAGGTTGTGTTAAGGATTGAAGTAAATAACATTTAATTAAGGTTCCTAGCACAGTGCTTGGTATATATTGGGCTCAAAATATTATAATTTTTATTATATGATAATATTTATTATCATTAAGAAATCTCTGGAGAGAACCTAGAAAGTTATGATTTACTTGTGAAACAGGCAAGCTAACCACTTAAAATTAACTTCAGAGAAAGATGACAAAATGATTTATTTAAAGTGAAAACTTAGGGCACCTGGGTGGCTCAGTAGTTGAGCATCTGCCTTTGGCTCAGGTTGTGATCCTGGGGTCCTGGGATGGAGTCCCGCATCAGGTTCCCCCATGATGAGCCTGCTTCTCCTCTCCCTATATCTCTGCCTCTCTCTGTGTGTCTCTCATAAAATAAATAAATAAAATCTTTTAAAATAAAAAAAAGAGAAAAAAACATAAATTTCCTTAATTTCTGAGGAAGTCAATAGAATGTAGGTAAAAAAGAACTGCTTATTATCTCCCTTAACACCTTAAGAAAACCTTTTGACAGGTTCTCAAAGGAGAGGCTGAAATAAAAGTCCCCTAAGTTGAAATGTTTTGTGAGGCAATGGGGAACTGGCTCAGAAACAAAAATGATGGGTGGAGCCTGTTGATTCCAGCCAGGGGAGGGAACTAGAGGGAACTAGAGGGTCCAAGTGACAGATCCTGGAAAGGCAGCAGATGTATGAAGGGCATAATAGTCATATTTCTAATTCTGGATTTCTCAAAGGAAACAGTGCAGTTCTCATCAGAAAGGTGGAGTCTTGTATACTTGGGGAATCTGTGGTAGTTAGGCATAAGATAACCATGGGGTTGAGATCGATGAAAGGAAGTAGGAAAGGGGCCTAACATTAATCCAACAGTGACTGGAGCAAGCCACATGCCAGTCACATTATCTCATTTAAGTCACCACAACCCACTGATGGTAACTATTATCTCCAATTTACAGAAAAGGAAACTTAAGCTTAAAGAGATCTTGTAATTCAAGTTCTCTCTGCTAATAAGGGGAATGGGCTGTTAGAAACAACAGTACCTAGCCAATAAGCTGAGGTGTGCTGTGACTCTGGTTCTTCTGTTCAACAAATGCTTGTTGAGCACCCACTATGTGCCAGGCATAAGGTGAGGTGCGGGAGATGCGAGCAAAGACAGACAGTCCCCCACCCCCCAGTTGTACAGAACAGAGTCTAGTAAGAGAGAGGCAGCCATTAGTCAAATAGTGCCACTAATGAAGATAAAATTACAAAGTGAGACATGAGGACATGTAATAAATAGACTTGTCTAGACTTGGGGTAGGATGAGTGCCATGGGGGGGGGAGGGCAGAGTGGCCCTAGACTTTTATCTAGAGTTAGCGAGCTAAAGGAGTTGTGAAGAAAATCATTTCATAAAAGCTCTTACAATGGCTGTGGTCTGAGCCCCAAACAATGCAGGTTCAGTGTGGCTACAAATCAGAGTGGCTGAACCCAGGGTGTGGGGAAAAGTAGGTATGCAATCAGACTTCTATCCTGAAAAGCCCAAGGTATTTAAACAAGAGCCGCTGGCATGCATGGGCAGCCACAAGCAGAGCACTCTAGTGGGTTCTAGGATGCCAGTTACATCCCACCTGTATGAGGACAGCTGGTCTATCTAAAGGTTGTTGCCTTAAATAGTATATTGGGAAGCAGAGATTGATGAACCCAAGTACAGAGACTGAATCCTCAAGCATCTCTGCCTAGCAAGGGGCTCTCAAAAATATGTATAAGTGATCAGGAGGAGGGAGAGAGCAGTAAAGTCTCTAACGACATTTCTCACTAGTGATGGGTCTAGACCAGGGTTAGCAAACTACAGCCTACAAGCCAAATCTAGCCTGCACCTATTTCTGTGCAGCCCTTGAGCTAAGAATGGTTTCTACATTTTTAAATGGTTGGAAAAAGAATGAAAAGACAACTAATATTTTGTGACATGTGAAAAGCATATGAAATTCACATTTCAGTGTCTATAAATAACGTTTTATGGGAATACAGCCATACTCATTTGTTTATTATCATCTATGGCTGCTTTCACAAGAGCAGAGTTGAGCAAAGGCGACCAGCACTGGGGTACTGCTGCAAAGCTGAAATTATTATCTGGCCCTTTATAGAAAAAGTTTGCCAATCTCTGGGCGAGTCAGGAGCGCCTATGAATCTGACCGTGTGGCCAGACAACTGACAAATGAGCTTTAGTGGGAACAAGTGCAAAGTAATGCACTTTGGGATAAAAATATCCAAACCATTTATAAAATGAAGACAGGGCTCTGAGCTATGAGGTCACAACTCAGAACAAAACACAACTGGGAGGACTTAAGGCAGCAACAATAATACTAAGAGTATTTTCTGCCCTGGATGATAAAAATCAACACACAATGGATAGAGTTGGTTATCTAAAGACTACCAGATGGGGGCGTGGGGAATTATTCCAGAAATACTAAACTAAAATTCAACTGAAAAAGAAAGGCTATGTTATTTTTCACTTCCACTTAAAAATTACATATAGATATCAACAGTCTACATGTAATCTGGGGGAAATTATTGATAAAGAAGTAGAATTTGGGACACCTGGGTGGCTCAGCGGTTGGGCATCTGCCTTCGGCTTAGGGTGTGATTCCGGGAGTCCTGGGATAGAGTACGGTATTGAGCTCCTTGCATGGAGCCTGCTTCTCCTGTCTCTGCCTCTCTGTCTCTCATGAATAAGTAAATATAATATATATATTAAAAAAAAAAGAAGTTGAATTTGTGATGTGCATACAAGACTAATCTGGGATAGGTTATCATCTAGACTTGAGTCCTGAGCCCCCCCCCCCCATCAGGCTCTCCACAGGGAACCTGCCTCTCACTCTGCCTATGTCTCTCTCTCTCTCTCTGTGTCTCTCGTGATTAAATAAATAAAATCTTAAAAAAAAATAAATCCAAAACCAGTCATCTTTGTTCTAGCTGTAAGGTAACTTGGTTTCTCATATTCATTGGTCTTGTGAAGAGGACATCCAGGGCAATAAGAGAGTTGCACCCCCAGGAAAATTAAGTAATCAACCACACAGTCATTTCGTCAGTCTCCCAGGACTGTCTGGCACACACTGATTTTCCCAGCCTCATCCTCAGGTATAGTTTCCATACCTGCAAAGCTACAGAACTGATCTGGGACCTCAGTGGCTCTAACAGGGTCATGGTCTATTGGGTGCCTTAGCTAGGTGTGGCTGGCTGCCTTCTTGGAGACCTTTGATCCGTCATTTCACTCTAACAGGGGTCACATCCAGAAAATTTCCCCAGAACACCCAGCTCAGTGTGCTGCAAAGCCCTAAAGGAACAAGGTAAGATATTCTTCTTGCCCGGCAATAATATCATGGTTACAGAATCTATTCTTGCTACAAGGCAAACTCATCCCAGTAAACGAAAAAGTCCCAGGTTTTGGGAATCCCCTCCAACCCGAGTAAACCAGGACAGTTCGTCACCCGCCAGACAGGTTCCTCATTTACAACAGGCTTCTTATCCTACTGTTCCCCAGACTCCACCTGGGCCTACTCCAGAGTTTCTGCTACCTGAAGCACACTATAAAGGTTGCTTTTAGGCAATAGGCTTAAACAATGGAAACCTGAGTCAGGTAAAAGGGCCCACAGGGACTAGTGGGCCAAATGCAAACAGGCCCCATCAGGAAACCTACCCCAAAACTGCCATAAGCCCATAAGCCCTAGCTGACCAAGGGGCTACTTAAAATAGGGCACAAGTTCCAAAAAAAGGGAAAAATCCATATTTTCCAATACCTCCCTACCTTTCCCCATTTAACTCCAGCCTCCCTGGCAGACAGTCTCTCCTCTGCTGTCCTGCCCATTTGTATGCAATAAACTTCTATCGCCTTTGTTCTCCCACAGGTGAATTCTTTCACCGCCCACACCTTGGGCCTCCACCCAATTGGGTCACCATACACCCACCATTCAGAATGTTCAGAGTGGCTCCTCCTGGGTCAGGGGAGGGAGACAACAAGGGCTGGGTGGATCACTGGGAGCAGGATTAAGATCAGAGACCCAGAGACTGAGCAGAAGGGGTTCCCAAGGAACCTCGGTGATGTGGGAAAGAAAGGCAGAAGGAACGTAGATAAAATTAAGTGACCTTATAACCTATAGACAAATACTTGAGACAGGTAGAGTATAATGTTCCTCCAGAAAGCTCCCAACTGTCTTATTGTTAATGCCTTGCCAGAGGGAAAAACAACCTTAGTTTGACAATAGCAAGGCCTCCCATATCTGGGTAGTCTTTAGCACATGAAAGTCCTTTTGGACACCTCCCTTACCTTTACGTCTCATAACCCAAAGTGTATCATCAGTCACTCCTCATAATCCCGGGGCACCAGGCAGCAGACAACAGCAACTCTTTATGCCACAGAGTCCTGTCTCTGTGCTTTAATAAAATCACCTTTTTTGCACCAAACATGTCTCAAGAATTCTTTCTTGGCCATTGGCTCCTGACCTCACCTACATTCCAAAACAACATCATCAGCTGCTGCAGAGTTAGTTGTTAAGACTCCTGTCTTTCATCTGTGTCTACGTGTTTCTGGGCATATAAGAATGCTTAGACAGTACCTCATATCAGGAAAAACTCATCATTTCCAATGTTTGAGTGTGAGGAAGACCTACTAAAGTGAAGGCTGCCTTAAACCCTATCTGTAAGTGAGCAGAAGGTTGGTAAAATATAAATAACAAAAAGGAGGATAAAACTTTGTTGGTCAGTATAAAACAGCTGTAATAATTACAGTAATTTATATCTAATTACTATGTGGCAAAGTGATTATGAGGCATTATTGTGTCATGTAAATCATACACCAAGATCTTTGTGATTAGGGTACTAAATTCTGCTCACTCATGTGTGCTCCCCTTGTTTAAAACCATTAAAGGATCATTTATGTTGGCTTAGTCTTGGGTTTTTTGCTTCAGGGAATACAGGGAGTTAAATAGCAGGTGAATTTGTTACATTTGATTCTGGGAGGCCCCCTTTAAGGATACTTAAAAAAAAAAAATTAAAGCCATCTCTATTTATAAAGGAATTCTGGGAAAAACTCAAAACACTTTGCAGATTTTAATCTAATTAAATCTCACAATAACCCCAGGAGGGAGTTCTTACACAATGGTCTTCATTGTTTAAAGCCACCAGTTGTTAGAGGCCACGGAAGGGTCATTTTGCCTGCAGTTGCTTCTCTGTCTTGGTTTAATTCATAAACGTTATAGTGTTCTTTGAAATAAGTCTAGTGTGGATATAAACTGAGTATTAGGGTATTAATCATCTCCAATCAGTATCAGACAAACTAATCATACCACTAGGAAGTTCCTGGAAACTACACACCAGCTTCACGAAATACAAATAAATGTTTGAGGGGAATTTAAAGTTAGGAATGAATTCCCTGATTAAAATATTTTTTGTATATAAATCCATGTGAATATATAGCACTTCTGCTCTGAGTACAATGTTGGGTGCCATGGACACAAAAACACCTTAAGATAGAAATAATAGAATGGTCACAGTATCATGTGTGGTTGTGATCTAGAGATCTAAGGGAGTCAGAATACATCGTTAACAAACCAGGGACTGGAGTTTAACTCTCCTAGGAAGGGACAGATGCAAGTGAAGGATTCTTAACAATCAGCATTTCCTTGCACCCATGTTTGGCATTTTGGTTCAGATGGCCTGGTCTTTAATAGCTCTCTCTAGAAAAGTAGGTAAGGGACTATTTTCAAAGGAAAATCTCATTGGATTCTTGCACTGTTCCAATGAAATACGTAGGACAAATACTGTTTCCACTTTACAGACAGAAAATGAGTTCAGCAACACTATGCTGCTAGGGATCATAGTGAAAGGATGGTGAAAATTAGAAGCTGAAAGAGCTGGTCTGTGATGAAGGATTCCCAAAGCACTTTCAAATCGGCTTTCCACCCTCACCTTCAAGCTCCCCCAGCCCAGCTGACCCCTCCAGACTCCAGGGCTGGTGTGCTTATGCCTTAAACCCATCCCAGCTCCTATTCCTTCTAATTTTAGCCACACATGGTTAGAGAAATTCATAGGTACATTTACTTTAAAAATTAAGGGAAGACAAAAACAAAAGTATAAAAACAATGAACTTGATTGAACCTTGTTTTAGGCTTTGGCTCACAGGTTGGTTTGCCTGACAGGATACCTGTACATGGACTTGGCCCCCAAAGACCCTCTCCATTGTCTTCTCTCAGTCCAAGAAGATAATTTGCCTAGCCTTGGGCAATTCTCTTAACTACTTTGCGTCTTTCTTGGCTCCCCTGGAGGAGGGGTTAAATTGAATCTCCAGCTACTCTGTTACCAGAGCAATCCACAAAAAGAAGAAATTATTACATTCACCGAAGTTGTACACCACATCAGAAACTTTTCTCCATATGTAGCTAACAGCTTTCATCCCCTCCTGAAAAAGATAAGGAGTCACATTCAAAAAACATCCTTTGGGAATCTCCTACAATCATCTATTCCAATGGAGAAAGGAATTCTCAGGATGGGAAAAATGTGACCACTGAGCCTGTCAATTAAGTCAATTAAGCGGCACCTTTCCCCACATTCCCATTTTTAAAAATTTTTCCACTTTCCCCCCTTGCTCTCCAAGAAGGATTTCACGGGGTGATGCTAAAGTCTCGAGGTGCTGGCAAATCTTTGACATATGGAAGAAGAATTTCTCCCAGCACACTTCAAGGAGTCTAGGTACTTTTTTTTTTTTTAAGATTTTATTTATTTATTCATGAGAGACACACATAGAGAGAGGCAGAGACACAGGCAGAGGGAGAAGTAGGCTCCATGCAGGGAGCCCGATGTGGGACTCAATCCTGGGACCCTGGGATCATGCCCTGGGCTGAAGGCAGACGCTAAACCGCTGAGCCACCCAGGTGTCCCAGGCTAGGTACTTTTCTGTAGATCATTCTATTTGTGTGTGGAAAGAGACTGAGAGGACACTGTATTCTAATGGTTGAGAGGCTGAGCTCTGAAACCAAACTGATCTGAAATTGAACTCCTGCTGTTTGCTAGCATGACTCTAGCCAAGTTACTTCACTTCCCTGAGACTCCCTGTCTTCATCTACTTAAGAAATATTAATAGCTGGCATTGATTGAGCATTTACAACATGCAAGGAACTATATATGCTATGTTTTACATGCTTTACATGCATGATCTCATTGAATCCTTACCTGAATCCCCCTGTGAAGTGAGTACTCATCAAGCCCCTTTTATAGGTAAGAAAACTGAAGTACAAATAGGTTAAATGGTTTGCCAGAGATTATAGGACTAAATAGTGAAACCGGGACACACACACAGTCACACTTCAAGACCCATACTTTGAATTATTAACTTCCTCATAGTGATGCTATAAGGATTAAATAAGCTGATATAAATCAAGTCCCCTGCAGAGGTGTTTGGCACATAAAGCAAGCCTCAAGTAAATGTTAGCTGTGGTATTATTTTGGGGATTGTCATTTCTTCCAAAAAATATCTGGGCCAGAAAACAGGTTTTGACATAGGATATCGTGGAGCTATTCTAGTTGACTGCCAGAGGTATGTGTCTTGCAAATGTCAGACGTTTACTATTACTTAAACTATTTGTGTATTATGAGTTACCTGGTTAAGAGTTACCTGGTCAACTGTTTCTATTTGCCCATGCAAAAAAAGCTCTTCATACTGAAAAGAAGTATGAAGTCTCTTATAAAAGAATGGCATGCTGAGCAATAGCTAGCTGAATTGCAGGCAGTATCCAGATTATAAATGCATTCAAAAGTTCATTTGCCTATTGTTATAAATTCTGAACACATAGAAATAAGGTTGCAAATGGTGGTTACATGCTAAGACTATTAACAGAAGTCTATTTAGCCCATTTTAAAGTTCAATGATAGAAATCATGCCACTACCCAAGGACAAGCCTAGGAACAAGGAAGGGCCTGTATGATAAAATATATGGACTGCTGAAGTGAGCACTGTGCGATAAAATAATTCAAAAAGTGTCTTTCCTGGTACAAAAGAAAGTTGAAATTGAGTGTATTAGTTATCTATTGCTCTGTAACAAATTATCCCCAAACTTACCATATTAAAACAATAAACATTATTACCTCATACTCTCTGTGGGCCATCCCGGAGCAGCTTTGTTGGGTGGTTCGGCTCAGGATCTCTCATGGGTTTCAGCCAACGTATCCTGGGCTACATCACTTCTAGGTTTAAGTGCAGCTGGAGGATCTACTTCCAAAATGGCTCATTCAAATGGCTGTGGGCAGGAGGCCTCCATTTCTTGTCACATGGGCTTTTCACTGGGGCTGGTTGAGTTCCTCATGACATGGTTAACTCTGGCTTCCCCCAGAGCAAGTGACCCAGGAACAAACAAGCAGCTGCAGTACCTTTTATGACCTAGTCTTTTAAGTCATACACTGTCACTTATGTCATATTCTACTCATTCTAGGCCATATGCTATTCACATTCGAAGGGAGAGAGATTAAGTTCTACCTCTGGATGGGATGAGTATCAGAACTTGTGGACATACACTAAAATCACTATATAGTTTTTGTTATCCTCCCATCACCCTATCCAGATACCCAGTGACACAAAATAGTAAAAATAAATTGGGATTCAGAACTGCAGTACCCAAAACAATCCATGTGCTGCCTCAACTTTTCTCGAAAACATCTATCCCTTTTCCCTTGAATGGAATTTTATTGAAGAATTTATACTAAAGAAAGAGCAATCACATTCCTAACATATTTGCTTTATTCGCTTGTATTTCTTATTAGTAGAATTTCAGGCAATTTAACAAACTGAAATGAAAAACAACGAATAGGGGCATCTGGGTGGCTCAGTGGTTGAGCCTTTGGCTCAGGTCATGATCCCGGAATCCTGGGATCAAGTCCCACATCGGGTTCCCTGTGGGGAGTCTGCCTCTGTGCGTCTCTCATGAATAAACAAATAAAATCTTTTAAAAATGAAAAAAAAAAGGAATCCATCCCCCAAGTTGGATGGGGTTAGGATAGATTCTAGGCAAAGCTGCCCTCCTTGTTCTTGGGAACCAGGGTTCCTAACCTGACTCTCATGGCTGCAGCTCTGTAGGAATCTGGTGAGCATTCAAAAGTGAAGGATTGCTGGAGAATCCAAAAGCAGTTGGTGCACTTGCACCTGAGGCATGCGAGATTCTAAAGCGCCATCTGAATCTTCAGAGGAAAATGATGTTCCACGTGAATTACTGTATTATTTTGTAACTTGAATTTTGGTAATCCACATAGACTACTATCAAAATACACCATGCGGGATCCCTGGGTGGCGCAGCGGTTTGGCGCCTGTCTTTGGCCCGGGGCGTGATCCTGGAGACCCGGGATCTAATCCCACGTCGGGCTCCCGGTGCATGGAGCCTGCTTATCCCTCTGCCTGTGTCTCTGCGCCTCTCTCTCTCTCTCTCTCTCTCTGTGACTATCATAAATAAATAAAAATTAAAAAAAAAATTTATAAAAAAAAACAAAAACAAAATACACCATGCGTTAACACAGGATAACTGGGAATTTCACTCCAGCTCAACTCCAACTGTTAGCTAGGGGCTTGATCTAGGAGTTCCCCCTGACAGTGTGGCTGTTTTAAATTTTAAAATTTGAGTCTTACGCCCTTTCGAGAATATGACAAAAGCTAAGGAACTTCTTTCAAGAAAATACATCTAAGCCACAATATTTTGCACATGAGTTTAAGGCCTCCAGAAACCCCTAAAACCCATCCAAGGAATTTGGATTAAGAAATGTCTTAAGACTTCAAGGGAGAAGGGGAGTGGGGAGGGTTATTGCCATTCCATTTCACCATTAAAACAGTAACTACTACTCAACTTAATTCTTTTAAATTTGGTAACAGAACCGAGGGCCAAAACGGAACTCCCTACTAGATTTTGTGCTTGGATTTAGTCCATAAGTGCAGGCAAAAGGAACAGGGGAGTGAACACACACAGGACAACACCTATTTGATGAAAAGCAATAGTAAATACGAAGCAGGACTTAGAACCGCCGACGACCAGAAGCCTTGCCCTCTCGAAGTTGACCCGACGGTGCAGCAAATTTTGCCAACCTGCCAGAGAAGCAGCAACTCGAGGAAAAGCAAGCTGCGTGGTTTCTCACCCGGCAAGAAAGCGCTAAAACCCCTTTGGGCCGCGGACCCGCAGCCAAGGTCCCGACCCGAGATTCCCGAGGCCCTCCGTGGGTGGAGCGAGCTCCGGCAGCAACGCCCAGCCGCGGACGGGCGGGACCGTTCGAATCTACCCACTGGGTCCGCAGGCCTCCCTCGGCTCCCGCCTCTCCACCTCGGGAGGCGGCAGGGTGCGCCGGGGCGCGGGGCTTGCGTGCGAGGGCCCCTCGGGCAGAGCCGGCGCGCGGTCTTCCGCAGCCGGGACGGGGCGCGCGGGCGGGCGGGTGGGGGGGCGCGCGGGGGGGACGCGCGGGCGGGCGGGTGCGCGGGGGGGACGCGGCGCGCGCGCCCCCGCCCCGCCCCTCGCGGGCGCCGCAACCCTGCGCAGCGGGCCTGCGCGTGCTCGTGCCGACCCCTCCTTCGCGCTCCTCGCCTGCGGCCGCTCCGGCGCACGCGCGCGGCCTCGCGCAGGGCGGGGAGAGGCGGCGGCCCCCGGCGGCCGGCCCCGAACCTGTCAGACCCGGGGAGCCGGCCTGGAGCTGCGGGCGCGGCAGGCGCCAGGACGGCCCGGCCCTCCGCGCGGCCCCGGCCCGAGCTGTGCCCGGCGGGGGGCGGGGAGATGAGCGGCGGCCCCGCGGCGGAGCCCCAGGTAGACGCGCCGCCCCCTCGCGGAGCCCCGGCGCCTCCGGGCCGGCCTGCGCTCCCGCCGCCCGGGGCTTCGGAACTTGTGGGCAGGGTCGGGGCGCCTTGGATTTATAACGTGTTTCGTTTTCCACAGGATGGGGAGGGCCGCGCGGCAGTGCCCTCGGGAACTGGCGCTCCGGTGAAGTAGGAGCCGCCGGAGCCGCCGGCCGCCCGCCCGCCCGCCCGCCCCGAGCCGTTCCGTGCCGCGGCCGCGCAGCCTCTGCCATGGCCGGATCCAGCGCGTGGAAGCGCCTCAAATCTCTGCTGAGGAAGGATGACGCGCCGCTGTTTTTAAATGACACCAGCGCCTTTGACTTCTCGGACGAGGTGGGGGACGAGGGGCTTTCTCGCTTCAACAAACTTCGAGTTGTGGTGGCCGATGATGGTTCTGAAATCCCAGAAAGGCCTATTAACGGGGCGCACCCGGCCCTGCAGGCCGACGATGATTCCTTGCTGGACCAGGACTTACCTTTGGCCAACAGCCAGCTGAGTTTGAAGGTGGACCCCTGTGACAACTGCAGCAGACAGCGAGAGTTACTGAAGCAGAGAAAGGTGAAAACCAGATTGACCATTGCTGCCGTTCTTTACTTGCTTTTCATGATTGGAGAACTTGTAGGTGAGTTGTGGTGCCAACTCACTCTCCCTTTACCTTGTCCCGAAGGTTGTCGTCAAGCTTTAGTTACACATGATTTGAGGTTTAAACTTTCTTTTCAGGAAATTTGTTATTTATCAAGATACCGGTCTCATGATATGAAAAGTACACACGGTTCCAAAGTACAGATCAACCCAAGTACAACATAAACTTGCAGAGATAACTCTTGACTTTTCTTCTGGTTCTCCAAACACTGTGACACCTACTACTGTAAAGTTAAGGACATTTAGCTTCATCGTATATCATGTAACTTCCTCTTTTAAAAGAAAAAAAAATTTTTTATAAAACACCAGGTTAATTTTTGCATCATCTAAAATAGCAAATGATCTAGAATAACATAGAATCATAAAATTTTACAGCACGAAATGACCTTACTGAACACCTCCTCTGCCGTCTTTTTCACACATAGGAATCTGAGGGCCCAGAGACTTCGATAAGTGGTGAGAACGCTTAGCTGGTTAGTGGGAGAGCCACTTGTACCATCCCCGTCTCTTTATTTTTTTCGTTAGAGTGAGGATCTGAAAGGAACCAGAGGGCTCCCCCAGGGTTTATGAACTTGTTTTTTTCACATCTTAATTATTCAAGTAATACATTCTCACTATAAAATACATTCTTCGAGATTAATTACGTAGGCATGTTAGTGTAACTGCTAACTTCTCATAGTGACAGTTTACAAAGTGACATTAAAGCAGGGAGGTTATCCTGCCATGTTGTTTCTTAGTGATGAACCATTACAAGAACAGAGGTGGCAGTCCAGATTAAGATGATGGCCAGAGGTTACATGTAGGAAAATTATATACCTTTCCTACCGCATTCTATACCTCTCCTCCCCAGTGCATATTTCAGCCGTGCCGGCCTCTTTTCTCCCCGTGACTCACAAAGCTCTTTACTGTCCATAAGGCCTTCAAACTGGCTGGTCCCTCTACCTCAGTGGCTTTCAAACTTTTTTTGACCTCACTATAGTAAAAACTACACTTAACATTGTGACCTGGGTAGGCTTTCATGCATACATATTTATGTACACACATGCACAGTCATCTATGTATAAATATATGTATAACTGAAACAAAAAGTCTCATTTCTTGTGGTGCCTTCTAATATTTTTTCAGTTGTGGCCTCAGCCCACTTAAATTGATTTCGCGTTCCACGAATAGATCAAAACTTGAGGTTTGCAAAACACTGCTTAACCTTTTCCCAAAGCAGTGCCTTTGGAGTGCCTTTTCCCAAAGCTTCTCTTGGCTGGTTTCTTGACATTCATAATAGTATCCCCAAAGATACCTCTGAGAGACATTTTCTGACTAAAGTAAATATCTCATCTCCTCTGTTCTTTTCCCCAACTTTAAAAGCCCTCAGCATCTGAGACTGATCTTGCTTATTATGTGTATTTACTTGTTTAACACGTCTTCTTCCACTGAAATATAAGCTTCATTCCCAGCACCTTCAACAATGACTGGCACAGAATAGACAGTCAATAAGTTTTTTTTGTTGAATTAATGTTTATTGTGATAGAGAGTTATAAATGCTTAAGCTGTAAAGAAATTAAAAGGAAAGAGTGAAGCTGTGGCCAGGTAAAGTATGACCTCTACAGACTAACATCCAATGACTTGCCCAAATTCACAGAGCTAGAATATTGAGTCAGTCAGATGTAGTAATTCTTGAAGTTAATATTTAATATTTGAAGTTAAAATCATATTAACTACAATTTTCCCCCTTAAAATTGATTTAGAGTTTATTTTGTCTAAGTAAAAATTATTAAGATAAAATTGTCCTGACATATCATTTTTGAAATCTCTCCTTTGGTAAAGTTGTTTTGTGAAAGCCACAATAAGTATTTTCTTTAAAATACTGACTTTGTCTTCAAAGATAAAAATATTTTGTTAAAAAATACAGAAATGCTAATTCCTTGGGATAGGCAATTAACATGTTCGGAATATTAGAATTAAATTGTGCATAGTAGAGCATTTATTAAAGTGTATCTAAAACACTTAGAAATAAAGCATCCTATGTAGAAAGTATGGAGTAATTTTAAAAATGAAGTAATTTAAAGATCTGAAAGAGAAGACCTGATTTTGAATCTTGGCTTTGCCACTAACTTGCGCTGAGACTTTAGACAAGTCTTCTTTTCTTCCTTTCATTCAGCAAGTATTTTTTGAGTACTTGCTTTATGACAGGCACTATATTAAATATTCTGGATATACAATGAAGACAAAACTATTGTTAAACCTACTATCTGAAGCAGTCTAATGGAGGGCACAGATGTTAAATAAATACACAAATGAACTTAAAGTTCATACGGTCTTTAGTGTTTTGCAGAAAAAGAACAAAGTACTATAAGACATAGTAACAGTGGGACATATTTTATGTATGTATGAGCCAGGTACAGTTAAGCCAAAAAAAAAGGGGGGGGGTAGGAGTTACTCAAGGAAAGGGAGTGGAGTTTTCCAGGTAAAAAGAACTGCGTGTCCGAATGTCCTAAAAACCTTCCATTCTTTAAAGGGATCTAAAAAAGAAGGCAAGTTTGACTGGAATATAATAAGCAAGACAAAAGAGTCTGGAGGGCCAGACCAGGCCAGTTCTAATAGACCACATTATGAGTGTAGTTTTTAATTCTAAGTACAATGAAAAAGCCAGTGAAGGCTTTTAAATGGAGAGTGATATGATGGGATTTACCTTTTTAAAAGATTACTCTGGACCTTATATGGAGATGGATTGGAGGGTGCAAATATGGAAGCAAGTAAACTATTACTGAAGTCCAGACAAGAAATGATTACAGCTTGGACTGGTGTGGATGGGGAAAAATGTACTGATTGAAAAACATTCTCAAGGTAACATTACCAAAATTAGCTAATGGTTTAGATATGGGGGTTGATTCTGTAGTTTCTCACCTGAGTAACTGAGTGTATGGAAATGTATATAATTTATGAGGCAGGGAGAAAATACAGAGCAGGATTTAGGCATGGGCTCAAGGGTTGTTTTCGACCTGTTAATTATCAGATGTATGTAAAATAGCCAGTAAAGATGTCTAGTGAGCTGTTAGATATATATCTGAGTCTATAGTTCAGAAGAATGGTCAAGTTAAGAGATAGTGTGTAATGCTATCAGAATGGAAAAAACCACCCATTTTGAAAAAAAAAAAAAAAAAAAGACCGTTTTGAAGAACTCCAATTTTAGAAGTCAGGCAAAATAGGCTGCTTTAAAAAAGAAATTCAAGGGTAAAGAAAAATGAAAACAAAAAAATTTTAAACTCCAAAGAAAAGTTATAAGATGAACTAAGGTAATCTCTCAAAGAGTAGAACAAAAAGATAGAATCCTAAGTAGGCCTAGAATTGGTTGTACCAGGTACTCCCAGAAGTGTGAGTAAAGAGAAAAACTGAAATAAGGAAACTAGTTAAACAGATTATAATAAATATATAGTTAGTATCCACAGAAATAAGAGATTATATATCTACAAAAATAGACTGCTTTGTTTTTTTTTTTTTTTTTTTAAGATTTTTATTCATTTATTTGAGAGGGAGAGAGGAGGAGTACAGGGGCACAGAGGGAGAAGCAGACTCCCAGCTGAGCAAGGAGCCTGATGTGGGGCTCCATCCCAGGCCCCTGGGATCATGACCTGAGCCGAAGGCAGGCAGGCACTCAACCTGCTGAGACACCCAGGCAACTCAAAAAGGCTGCTTGCTTGCTTTATTTATTTATTTAGGCTGCTTTAAAAAAAAAAAAAAAGATTTTATTTACTTATTCATGAGAGAACCGGCAGGGCTGGGGGGGTGGGCGGTGGCGAGGCAGACACACAAGCAGAGGGAGAAGCAAGCTCCATGCAGGGAGCCCGACCTGGGACTCGATAAGGGGGGTCTCTAGGATTAGGCCCTGGGCTGAAGGCGGCGCTAAACTGTTGAGCCACCCGGGCGGCCCTAGGCTGCTTTAAAAAAGAAATTCAAGGTAAAGAAAAGAGCTTTCTTTATAATGAATAAAGATATTCATTTATTTGTTTTTATTAATAAAAACAAAAAAATTTAAAACTGCATATAATAGTTATAAGATGAACTAAGGTAATCTCTCACAGAGTAGAGCAAAAAGATAGAAATAGATAATAAGAGAAAAAAACATAAGAAAATTAGTGTATTGGGACACCTGGGTGGCTCAGCAGTTGAGCATTTGACTTTGACTCAGGATATGATCCTGGGGTCCAGGATAGGTCCTACAACGGGGAGCCTGCTTCTCCCTCTGCCTATGTCTCTGCCTCTCATGAATAAATAAATAAAATCTTAAAAAAAGAAAAGAAAATTAGTGTATCAATCCAAACTCCAAATAGTAGGAGTTTGAGGAATAGAAAAAATAGAAGAAAAGAAATAATCAACAATATTTAAGAAAT
The DNA here is from genome assembly GCF_053574225.1 of Canis aureus. NCBI lineage: Eukaryota > Metazoa > Chordata > Mammalia > Carnivora > Canidae > Canis > Canis aureus. The sequence continues at coordinate 16,599,399 of NC_135642.1, read as the reverse complement.
TTCGTTTAAGAAATTTCCCCAGAACTGAAGGGTGTACATTTCCAGATAAGAAGAGTCAGCAAAAACCCAGAAAATTGGGTAAAAATTAACCCGCACCAAGGTATATCATCCTGAAATATCAGAATATAGGGAACACGCTGTTATCTATTGCCTCAAGCAGCTGCAGTCTTAAAATCCCTTTGTTTTTGACAAACATTTGTTAGGATTTGCCTAGGGCAGACCCCCAAATCAAGTCAGGTCAAAACAGCCTTGCTAGTATGGTCTTCCAGAAACTACCAGACAGATCAGATAATGATAGTTCCTTGGGAATGGGGCTACTAAAGAGCTCTAACCCCCTTTATCCCTTTCAGTGACTCCCAGACTGAAGTTTTCACTGGTTGTTGCCTGTTGGTTTTCAGGGCTACCATAGAGCTGGAGAGTGGGAGATGGGTCCAAAGCCACAGAATGTTTCCTATTCCTATAAAGATTTAGTTGTTTTCCTTGAATGAATACTACTGTATCAGTCTTTGGTTAATTTACAGAGTTCTGAAAAAGCTGATTTGGACCCTTTTTGCCCATGTTCTCATTGCTTTTATGGAGGAGATGATTTTCAGAAGTCCTTATTCCGCTATTTTTGCTGATGATTATCAACACATGGCTCTTTAAATTTAGGTTAACTAAAATTAAATAAATTCCTCACTTGAATTATCCATATTTCAAATGCTCAAAAGCTACATGTGACTAGTGGCTACTCTACTGAATAGCACAAATGGAACATTTCCATCATCTCAGAAAGTTACTGGACAGTACAACTTTAAGGTATTATCTTTATTTTTTAGATAAGAAAACTGAGCTCAAAAGTATTAAGTAACTTGTGGAGAGAGTCTCAGAGAGTCCAAAACCCCATGTTATTAGCCACCAACTTGTATTTTTCTCTCAGTGACTTCCAGCTCTTTAATGTCAAGGAAATACATTTTTAAAAATGGTATTTGTGTAGAGCTGGAGTAAATGGATGTGATTCCCCTCTTTCTGGGATGAGTGTGCAGAGCCAAGAGCAGCAGGAGACATTGCTGGTGATCTTGTGATCACATCCATTTAATCTTCATTTTGAACTAATGTACATTCAAAAAGTTTCTTTGGTTTAGTTTTGTGATCAAATCCTCACAAACAAGTATCTACCTTCAGCTTTCTTGTAATATTTAGATGTTGTGGTTATTAGTTTCACTAATAGAATCGATTAGTAGGTTGAGTAAAAGCTGCAGTACTAAAACACAAAATTTCAATGCGTTAGCCCCTACTTTAGTGGTTAGGTTTTTTTTAGGATCATTGACTCCTCCAAGAATCTGTTCATAGATGTGGACATTTTCACCACAAAAATACACACATAATTAATGTTTTGCATAAAATTTCAGGGTATCTTGATTTAATTGTATTAGGATAAAGATTTAGTTATAAGTTGATGTTTGGTAGGATGTTACATATTTTTGGTTTGCTTATGTTTATTATTTTAATTAATTAATTTCTTCTTCCCTCTCATCCTTACTCCAAGGTGGATACATTGCAAATAGCTTGGCAATCATGACAGATGCACTTCATATGTTAACTGACCTAAGTGCCATCATACTGACCCTGCTTGCTTTGTGGCTATCTTCAAAATCACCAACCAAAAGATTCACCTTTGGATTCCATCGCTTAGGTGGGTAATTGGGAGTTTCTTTTGGTTTACAAAATTTTATAGTAAAACCACAGTGAACTGTAACTACCCTCTGATTAACTGAAATCTTTGTGGTGATAACCCATTTGAATGAAGCAAATGAAAATAGATGAACAAGATTTACTTAGATACATATATTCCAGGGTACATTCAGCCTAGACAGCTAAACAGTTGACTCATATAAAATTATATGGTAATCATTAATCTTTAAATGTTGTTCCCTATTTCCTAAAGATGTTTTCAGAAAAAGTTTACCTTCAGTTTATTCAACCAGGCAAAACCACATGAGTTTATTTGCTTAATGTGTATTAGCTTCTTCCTTTCACTTCAGGTATTCCAACCAAAGCTACCATAGCCCAGATCTTCAGCAGTACTATATTTTTCACATATACTATGTGACTGACCTTCATTGTTGCCACTGTATTATCATAATCCTGTAAATGCTGATAAAGATTCTCTGACCAAAGTTTAGTCAGTCACCTGAACCTTTCTCCAAGCCCATCTATGCACTTCCTTATAAAACCCTGTTTTAGTGGGTACCTGGGGCACTCAGTTGGTTAAGTGTCTGCCTCTGGCCCAGGTCATGATCCCAGGGTTCTGGGATGGAGCCCCACATCAGACTCCCTGCTCAGTGGGAAGCCTGCTTCTCCCTCTCCATTTCCCCCTGCCCTCCTGCACGTGCACTCACTGTCTCAAATAAATAAATAAATTTTTTTTTTAAATCCTGTTTTAGCAAGAACCCTGCTAAACCAATTTAACAGAATCCCCACTCTCAGTAACTGATTAGTTTTCCCCTAGGTGATGTCTCATCGCACTGGCCTGTCTAGTGAAAATTCTCTTGGGTCAGTTTAGCCAGAATCCCCCTCTCCCTTCATGTTTCCTCTTAGTAATTTTCCATCCAACTGACCCCCACCCTGCTCCTTGGCTGTAAATTCCCACTTGCCCATAACAGTATTCAGAGCTGAACCCAATCTCTCCCTGCCCACTGCAGAGTTCTACTACAGTGGTCTTGTACCTTCTTTGATAGCTTCCCCTCCTTTGAGTAAAGTCATCTTTACCATGCATTGACAAGTATCATCAAATTTTTTTCTTTAACAATGTACACATATTTCTATTTTCCTGTTTTGAACAAATATTAATATTTAATTAGGGGATTTTAGCCCTAATAACAATAACATTGTTATTCATACAATTCTCTGTTGTGTTTTTAGATTTTTAATATGTATAAAATAATTACTTGGGGACACCTGGGTGGCTCAGTGGTTGGGTGCCTACCTTCGGCTCAGGTCATGATCCCGGGATCTGGGATCGAGTCCCGCATCGGGCTCCCTTCAGGGAGCCTGCTTCTCCCTTTGCCCGTGTCTCTGCCTCTCTCTCTCTCTCTCTCTCTCTGTGTGTGTGTCTCTGATGAATAAATAAATCTTTAAAAAACAAAACAAAACAATTACTTGAACTAGTATGTGAAATGGCAGATGTCCAGATGTCATTTGCTTAGAATCTAGAGGTTGACATTTAGGTAGCTTCAGCAAGACCTGTTTTAAAGAACCAGAATTAACAACTTACAGTTTAATTTTGTAGCAGTACTGACTTTCTTGGCTAATACATCAGTCACTTCCTCCCCTTCTTGGTTACTTTTTAGCCTCATCTTCACTCAGCATCTGGGTCTTCTAAAATTTAGTTTCTGAGCCTTCTGTGTAAAACTCCATTGTACCTGAAAGGCTATATCCAAGTAGCTAGCCAGATCATAAGATTGGGAAATTATCCCGCACCCCTGCCCTGCAGCACTCTGCTGCTTGCTGTACCAGAGAGCTAATGTCTGTGATTTGTTACCCACTGGACAGGGCACCCTGTGCATGCTGCTTACCAACATATTATACAGTCATTTGTTACTTGATTGCCTTAGGCTTTTGAAACAAATTAAAGATTTTTTTCCTTTGTCTTTTTTAAAGATTGATTGATTGATTCATGAGAGACAGGCAGAGACACAGACAGAGGGAGAACCAGGCTTCCTGCAGGAGCCCGATGTGGAACTCGATACCAGGATCACGACCTGAGCCAAAGGCAGATGTTCAACCACTGAGCCACCCAGGCGCCCCTTCAAGATTATTTTCAAACTTTAATTTCTTGTGATTTAAACACCTTCGATCTAAGATCTAACACTCCAACACAGCAATGTGGAATGGGGGTTTTTACCTTCCACCACTGTTTGAAAGAGTGCATTTCATTTTATCCTATAGCTCTTAACTTTTTGGGTTGTAGAGCCCTTAGAATGCTAATGAAATAATGGAATTTTCCCCCAGGAACATGCAATAACAGAATATAGAATAAGAACTCATAATCGTGAAAATTCTATTAGATATCAAAAGAATACTTAGTGTTTAGCTAGTTACTTCATTTCTTTTTTTTTATTTCATTTCTTTATAGACAAGCACTGTGAAAAGATGAGAAAAAATAGAACCAATTGTATTGATCTCTGCAAGTTTCTTTTTTTTTTTTTTTCTCTGCAAGTTTCTGTAGAAAGTCAAATCTTCCTTTTTCCTTAAAAGTAAAAAGTTCAGAATTATGGACTAGATACCAGCATTTGACTTCTGTCTCTCTTGAGAATTCATTCGGTTAGAAACAGCAAAGGGATGCCTGGGTGTGGCTCAGTGGTTGAGCGTCTACCTTTGGCTCAACGCATGATCCTGGGGTCCTGGGATCAAGTCCCATGTCGGGTTCCCTGCAGGGAACCTGCTTATCCCTCTGCCTGTGTCTCTGACTCTCTCTCTCTGTATTTCTTATGAATAAATAAAATCTTAAAAAAAAAAAGAATTAGAAACAGCAAAAAGAAGCAAGTGATTAGGTCACCAATAAACACCTTTCTGGAAGTTGGAAGATAAATGGGAGTGGGTCGAAGGAAGAAACAAGCCAGGAAGCTGCAGCCCAAAGTGCACTGAGCCAGGAGCTGCATCAGCCCAACACTTCTCCAAAGATTCAGGGACAGAGATGAGCAGTAGTAAGAACTGGGGCTGAAAACAAGGACAATTAATTGAATGACTATAAATAGGAAACTGCTCACACTTGTCCACTCTGTCCCTATCTTCCTTTCTACCCCCACTCAGGTAGCTTGCATTTTCCTCCGTGCAAAACACCAGATAGTTCTAGAAAGACATTGAACAAAATGTCTGGGGACAGCTGAGGCTTTTAATGTGGAAGCTGATGCTCCAAAGTAAGTCTTTTTCATGATAGAATTCAGGGTTCTATAGCCTTAACATGTGGTTCCCCTTCTGCTCACCTGAAATTATACATTTGTTCTAGTTCACCCTGCTTTGCACCTCTTATTAGTAACCATTTTAATAGTTTATGGCTTATCCTTCCAGCACTTCCTTTTTGCAAAGGACCATTTCCCTGTCCTTCTGCTCTAAATGTGAATGGACAACCGATGACCTTTCAGCAAATGAGAAAAACAGAAAAAGTCCCTAGAGGAAAAAGAGGTGACTTTGGAAGCAGAAGAAAATGTTTTAATTATCTTATTAATGTACTCAGATTAATAAGAAAAATAGGGACACCTGGGTGCTCAGCAGGTTGAGCATCTGCCTTTGGTCCAGGGCGTGATCCCAGGATCCAGGATCGAGTCCCACATCAGGCTCCCTGCATGGAGCCTGCTTCTCCCTCTGCCTGTATGTCCGCCTCTCTCTTTCTGTGTGTATCTCATGAATAAATAAATAAAATCTTAAAAAAAAAGACAAAAATATTTTGAAAAAGAAAGAAGAAAAAGGTCTTTGTAATGTTATTGGTGAAATTTTTAAAATTTTCAATACACAGATTAGAAAATATAATCAAAGTCTCAGGATATAGAATAAAAAGATAAAAACAGGAGGAAAAAGTTAAAAACTTTCATAAAAGAACAATTTCAGGGATGCCTGGGTGGCTCAGTCCATAAAGCATCTGCCTTTGGCTCAGGTCATGATCCGGGGAATCCTGTGTTAGAACCCTGTTTTGGGCTCCCTGTTCAGCGGGGAGCCTGCTTCTCCCTCTCCCTCTGCTGTTCTCCCTGCTTATGCTCACTCTCTCTGTGTCAAATTAATGAATAAAATCTTCAAAACAAAACAAAAACAATTTCAGAGGTCCAAAGTTGTGCTATTAAGAACCTCAGAAAAAGGTTAAAAAATAAAAAGGGGTGACTGCGTAATGGGAATGGGGCTTCTTTTTGGGGTAATGAGCATGTTCTAGAATTAGAGGTGATTGTGGCACCACCTTATGCATACACTAAAAGTCACCGACTGGTATACTTTAAAATTGTAAAGATGGTGAAGAAAGTATAAGTGAATACAAGTATATACCTTACCACCTTACTTTACCTGTTTCCTATACGTGTTCATATCCTGTTCCCTGCCACCCTGTCTTAGGCAAAAGGCAGCATACTGTATACCCAGTTCTAGACCTGGAAGTATGTGTCTGCAGATGATAGTCAGAGATTAGTAGTACCATTCCTTAAATTGGTTTCCTTTTTGTTTGTTCCTAACACTTTATACATGCCTAGTAACATTTATCAAATTTTATAGCTATTTTTATGAAATTATATCTTTCCCTAGAGCATGAATGAAGTAGGGATGGGAACATAATATTAAATTCTGTGTCTGGCTCTAAGAAGTGCAGTATAAGAGATTGACTGAATTATTGCATATTCAGGCCGAGTAAATAAGAACATGAAAACTGTGAAACAGATCATTTAATATAGCTCATGAATCTCAAATCACTTGTGTTTGGGGTAAATTAAACCAGTTTCCAAACTAAGAATAGGGATATTTTTGAAATTTGGGGACTGAAATATTTGGGACTTGAAAACATTTATCTGTAATTCTGGAACTATGATCATATTCAAAAACTACGCTATAAAAAGTTATTTGATTCATAATATAACTGGATGGTACAGCCTGACTTCTAGGTACCTTTGACTAAGTAAGAAATTAGTCTGAAGAGAGTTTCTCCCTGATGTCAGTCAGGGGCAGTCTTTTTTGTTTTGGTACTTACCACTTTTAGAATTTTGTGAATAAGCTGTCTTTGGTTTTGATCTGAGACCTTTTTGAGAGTGATTTAATCTAAGTATTTTTTTTTGTAAAATATGAATGATAGTACTTGCACTGCAGTATTGTAAAAAAATACATAAGATGGTAAGGTACAAGTACCTAACCTGGTACATGCCAGGGGCACAGAGTAAATTCCCAATAAAAGTTAGTTCCAAAAATTAAAAAAAAAAAAAAAAGTTCCAATGTTCTTTTCCTTCCCTCTTCTTCCTGCCAGTATATCATCCTGCCCACACTTTTCATATCTGTCAAAATGGTCCACACCCCCAAATTACCTGTCTTCCCTCCCTGCTAATCGGAATTCTTCTCTGAGCATAACTGTCTCAGCTAAGTAGTAGGAGAAAAGTAATGTGATTCACCACCCTGATGATTAAGCAGCAGTTTTTAGAACTATACTTTTTAGCTCAGGTCTTTGGTAACATTTTTTTTTTAAGATTTATTTATTTATTCCAGTGAGAGAAAGAGGGGGAGGAGGGGCAGAGGGAGAGAGAATCTCAAGCGGACTCCCCATTGAGTGCACAGCCCCATATGGGACTCGATCTCACAACAGAAGCCAAAATCCGGAGCGGGTTGCTTAAGTGACTGAGCCATCCAGGTGCCCCGTTGGTAACATTTTTGGCAATATAACCAAATTTATTGTAGCAAAAATCATTTAGTGAAGGTGAGAGAAAAATGGTTTTAGATTTGAGGGTAGGACTAAGTGGCTGTCCCAGGAATCCATTCCATTCTGGTGGTATGTTCCTTTCCTTCATGTGAACTCATGGACAGTATAAAATCATTCAGGTTTTTCTTTTTTTCTTTTCTTTATTTATTACTTTACAGTGACCTACAGTGGCAGTTCTGTCGTGGGAAAAGGGAGAGTAGGCTAGGAACCATATATGAGCTATTTTTAAATGCCTGAATTTATTTGACTGTGGGTTTACCCTTATTCTAGAAGTTAATAAAACTTAGAACTTAATGAAACACACTGTAGCAGAAACCCCACGAATCCTTAGGAGGAACAACACTATCTCCTAGACAAAGGGGAATTGCTGTTCCAAAGAGAACAATGCTATCCCCTTGCTGTCTACTTTTATCCTTCTCTGTGGATTATGAGCATAATTGACTCTTATTTATATGGCTTTTCTTCCAGTTCTTGGGCTGAAGAAGCTGCAAGGATTAGATAAAGATAGAAATCATGTAAAAGTACTGTAATAAGAGTTGCCTTTGTTTGAAATAAAGCAGGATTTACATTTTGGTAACGCACATCATCAGCCTAGGTTAATGGCAAAATGACAGTGCAGGAGTCTTTTGTAGCAATGTATGTAGTTCCACTCAGCAGAGACCTTGGCAGATCTGGCTAGATTATGGTTATACTAAGGTAGATAGATATGTGGTTATAATGCTAATTCTGTGTAGTTTTGCTATTTCATTCTCTGATGCTAAAGGAGCAGAAAATGTTCAGCTAAAAAAATCTCTTCCCCCATACATGCAGCCAAAAAACAAAATTTCTTCTCCCTGGTTAGTGATTTATCTTAATAACGTCCTCCCACCTCTGGCAAGGGTTATGCCGGTTAATTATTCACATCTTAGTGAGAATTAATTCCTATCACCTCAACATCTAGAAAAGCATAGGTACCTCCTAGAAATAGTTTTTGCTGAGGCAGAAGGAAGACATGAGTGCGGTAGTCCATGTTGGAGAGCCAAAAGTCAATTTGAGAGTGCTGGGCATCTTGGGTACAGGGTAGAGGGAGTGGTGAAAAAGCAGAAAATCGAAGATTATTTAGAATGGAAACTGAAAGGATCCAAAGATGAGCTTTATAGTTTAGCTTGGTATTCTGGTGGCAGCAGTAAGCCACTGAAAAATTCTATGTGATATCTTTAGCCTGAGTGCAGTAGGGTTGTCTGTGGCTGAGTTGAAATATGAGTTTGGAAATCCTAGGCAAATCTAGTACAAATCCTAGGCAAATCTGATTTTCCTTCTGTTTCCTTCCTATCTTTTACTGGAAGAAGGTAGAGAAGAGAAATAACATAAAAGGAAGTACAAGTGAGAATATGTCTCCACTCTCCTTCCCTGGTCATTTTTTTTAAACCTCTGAAACCTGTCTTTAGATGTTAGCTATAGTTTTTTGAAGCAATAGAAAGACAAGTGTTACAGAATTTTAAGGAAATATATTCATTACTGCCATCATAGCGTTAGCAAAGTTAACAGTTTTGATAGGCCAGTACATTTAGGCAGCACTTATGAAAAATAAAATATGCTTGGATTGAGTGTGGTTTACATAATTGAAGCAAATTGTTACTCATTCACTGAATAAGTGCTCAATAAGTACTCATTCACTGAATAAGTTACCTGTTGACGGAATGAATGTTAGTATAGGTTGGGGAGTCGGACAGTAAATATGTACACAAAAACAACATAATTATAAGTTATATTAAATGCTATAAAGCAAAAGAATAAAGTCTGTATTGGAGAGTAACAGGAGTACGGAGAAGGACTCCGTGTTTTTCACATGAACATTAAAAACCTCTAGTTTTGAAAGTTTATAAATGTGTTAAAATAGGGCAGCCCAGGTGGCTCAGTGGTTTAGTGCTGCCTTCAGCCCAGGGCATGATCCTGGAGACCCACATTGGGCGCCCTGCATGGAGCCTGCTTCTCCCTCTGCCTGTGTCTCTGCCTCTCTCTCTCTCTCTCTCTCTCTCTCTCTCTCTGTGTCTCTCATGAATAAATAAAATCTTTAAAAAAAATAAAGATAAAAATGTGTTAAAATACACAAGAATGTTTTTCACATTTTATAGTACTGTCAAAACTTGATAATCATCTGTGTTTTCTCCCATTTGATTTTTTTTCTTACCATTTATTAGCCATTCAAACCAAAACTGCTTATTCTCTGTATGTGAAATTCAGGTATATTTTGGTCTTAAAAAAATCATTGACCATGTGTTTATATTTCAGCTGAATGAAAAGACCTAAGTGATATTATAATAAAAAACACATATTCACTCATCTTACTCCCTCCTCTAGTGCTACAGTTGAGTCAGATGGAGTGATTTAATTGTTTGTATATAAAGTAGCAAAATATGTTAGAACTACCGTAATAGGTTTTTAGAATTTCCATAAAAATGTTTTCCAAATGTTTTCTATATGTTACTTCTTTTGTGTTAAAAAAAAAAAAAAAAAAAAAAAAAACTTTATTGTATGTTCTGTGACTGGAGACTAACCCAGAGCAAGAATGAGAAGAGTAGAGTAAGTCATAATTTGGTTGTTGATAGAGAGCTTTCCTCTCTCTTAAATGTTGGGAGGAAATAAACTTGCCTGTGTTTATCTGTTATTGCATCGTGTTAAAAAATACTATAAAAGGGGCACATGGGTGCCTCAGTCGATTAAGCATCCGACTCTTGATTTTTGGCTCAGGTCATGATCTCAGGGTTGTGAGATCAAGTCCCACATTGGGCTCTGCACTGAGTGTGGAGCCTGCTTAAGATTCTGTCTCTTGCTCTGTCCCTCCCCACTCCCCCATTCTCTCTTCCTCCCTCTCTAAAAAACAAAAACAAAAACTATGAAAAGAATTTGTAAAGGCTAATTTGTCCTCTTTGTGATATTTCACCAGTTTAATTTATTCATAGTGAAAGAGCTTTCATCAAAATAAATGATTATATTACTGCTATTAGGATTTTTAGCCATATAGTATTATCTGTGCCTTATACTTCTCAGTTATAAATCTCAGCCCTAAAAATCTACTTAAAATTTTTTCTCCTTTTGCATTTATCAGTATTCTGTCTAGAAGACATTTTGGAGCAGCCCGCGTGGCTTAGTGGTTTAGCGCTGCCTTCAGCTCAGGGTGTGATCCGGGGGACCCGGGATCGAGTTCCGCATCGGGCTGCCTGTATGGAGCCTGCTTCTCCCTCCGCCTATGTCTCTGCCTCTCTCTGTCTCTCATGAATGAATAAATAAAATCTTAAAAAAAAAAAATAGAAGACATTTTGACAGGTGATTAGAATAAAAAAAACAGATGAATGTCTTTGCTTTTCACCAAGGGAATGAGATGCAAGTCAAATTCCTTATTAATTGCTGGAAAAAAGATATCATTGATACCAGCATCCTAAAATGTCATTTTGGCAATTTCTAGGAATCAGCTGAATTCCATTACTCTTAGCTGTGGGCAGGCATTGGGATCCCTTTTATGCTGCTCACATGGGTGAAAACTGGAATGGAAAACCAAGTGTTGAGGCGCAGGCTGCAGGAGCCTCATGGGCCTTCTAAGTGTGGAAATCCTCCCTGCCAAGGATCTCTGTTCATGCTTTAGTTTGACTTTCATTTTACTTTATTTTGAAAAAAAAAAAATTTTTTTTATTTCATTGGTTCTGCCTTATATGAAAGTTCACAAAAAAAGATGATTTTAAGTGTTTAGGAAAATTATCACTGGGATATGGAGTTGCCAGATTTAGGGTTTGGCCATGTGCACATACTTGCAGGATGCTCAATATGTGTGAAATATTGCATGGGACATATTTATCCTAAAAAATTATTTATTGTTTATCTGAAATACAAATTTAACTAGACATCCATTTAATCTGGCATACCTACTAAGGTAACTTATCATTTGCCATCCAAACCAGGAGACTTTTGAGAGTGAAGAGTGCAGTGGCGCACTTTTAATGATTATGCCAGGACAACAGACATAAATTGGGGCTATCCCAGAAAACTGTAAAGTATTGTCAACTTAATTATAGGGAATTTTGAGATAATTTTTTTTTTTTTTTAATTTATGATAGTCACAGAGAGAGAGAGAGAGAGAGGCAGAGACACAGGCAGAGGGAGAAGCAGGCTCCATGCACCGGGAGCCTGACGTGGGATTCGATCCCAGGTCTCCAGGATCGCACCCTGGGCCAAAGGCAGGCGCCAAACCACTGCGCCACCCAGGGATCCCAATTTTGAGATAATTTTTAATTATTGGTTTAAGATTTTCATAAGTAATCACAGCTGTATGTCATTAACTTAAATAGCTATGAATTTTTGTAAATAAAGCGTATTGCCTTATAATTTTATATTAACAATTTGATTAAGTCATCTTAAAAACTATGTGGCCTAATTCATAGCTTCAACCTTGACACATTAAAGTTCTCTTTTTGGGGTGGGGAAAGAGTTTTAAGAAGAATTGGTTTTTGTTTTGTTCTGTTTTTTACCTAAAAAAATTTACTGGGAGTAGTCCCAGTGTAGGGCTCAAACTCATAACCCCAAGATCAAGAGTCTCATTGTCTACTGTCTGAGCCAGCCAGGTCCCCCAGTATTTATTAAATACCAACTTTAGAGAAAGTTTTCTTATTTTGTGAGTAAAATGAAGCTACCACTAGTATATTAAATTTACAGTTAAAAAAATCTTTTTTTAATAATAAATTTATTTTTTATTGGTGTTCAATTTGCCAACATACAAAATAACACCCAGTGCTCATCCCGTCAAGTGTCCCCCTAAGTGCCCGCGACTCAGTCACCCCCACCCCCCGCCCTCCTCCCCTTCCTTTTAAAATTTATTCATTCATTCATTCATTCATTTTACAGAGAGAGAAAGAGAGCACAAGCAGGGGAAGCAGAGTCCCTGTTGAGTGGAGAGCCCAGTGACCTAGGGCTTGATCCTAGGACCTTGGGATCATGACCTGAACTGAAGGCAGACACTTAACTGACTGAGCCACCTAGGCACAAATATTTTAGCTCCTTTTTTTTTTTTTTTTTAATGTGTATGTACTTTACCATTAGCAAGTATAACTTGAGAAATTCCGTGCATCATCTTCTGTCTGGTATTTGACTTAATTCTTCTAACCAATTTACTTCTTGTTTTGGGGGATTTAGGAAAGCCTGTCCTTCTTACTTAATTGTATGGCCTTTTATCATCTCCCCTTGCTCAGCCTAACTAACCTCATTCAGCAAATGCATCCATAAATATTTGCTACGTGACAACCACTCTGTTGAGTGCTATAGTAAATGTGACATGGAATGGAACTGGTCCTATCCTCAGGCTGCTGAGAGTCTGCCCTCAATGTGGAAGTGTCTCCACAGCTTTGTATATTTCAGAGTCTTTCTCAGTCTTCTTCAGCCCCATGTGTTTTTTGAAGTATGATTATGAGTATGTCAGAAATAGGCATACCATGGTTTTGAATAGGAACTATTTGTTGTCTTACTCCATCATTTGTTCTGCTAATGCACAGGATGTTTTTTTTTTAAGATTTTTGTTTATTCATTAATGAGAGAGAGGCAGAGACACAGACAGAGGGACAAGCAGGCTCCCTGCAGGGAGCCTGATTTGGGACTTGATCCCAGGACCCTGGGATCACAACCTGAACCAAAGGAAGATGCTCAACCACTGAGCCACCCAGGTATCCTTAAATGCAGAGTTTTCGCAACATTGATGAGATATGTTCAGGAAACAGCTTATAACTGCTAGATAACATTTCTGTGTTGTAATTTATGCATCAGAATAAAATTGTATCAAAGTTCAATATATTTGAGCTGCCTGGAACCTTTGAGCAATGACTTGATTCAGATAACAGTCTCCCAAGTTGTTTTACCTTTAATAAGATTAATGTCTGGTTTGTCTAAAGGAAAAATTTTCTTTAAAAGTATTTTTTTGCTTTTATTGTTTTGACTGTCAACAATTGCTTTATATTATAATCCTAGTTAATTATTTAAAAATGTACTTCCCATTGCCCTATTGTGTTATCTTGAAAAGGTAAAAAATTATCTCTACTGTGTACTTACATGGTAGAAGTTTATATGATACAAAAGCATATATGGTGCAGTTGTCCTTGTCTCCTAGCTACCTATTTTCCTCATAACCAGTTTTTTTCATCAGTATTTTGTATGTCCTTTCAGAGATTGGATGTACAGATATTATTTATATATTCTCTTTTTTCACAAGTAGTAACATACCATACGCACTTTGCTTTTTTCGTGTAACACTATATCTTGGAGATTACTCCTTATTAGAACATAAAAAGCTATATTCTTTTTTAACAGCTGCATAGTATTCCATGTTATAGGGCCTTATAATCACTTTTATTGTTTTCAGTTGTTTGCTGTTATATACTGTGCTTGACGAATAGCTTCATAATATACCTCATTTTGCACATGTGATGAATGTGTATATCACTCTAAGAAGAAGAATTTCTGGGTCAAAGTACATTCATGAATATTTGCATGCCTTATTGTTTGTCTTTAGTCTAAAGATAGTATGTGTCTGTGGTAAAACTTAAAACATTTCAAACATTACAGAAAAGAATAAAATGAAAACTAAGTTTGCTAAGCTCCTAGTCGCCACTTCCTTGTGATTATCAATTTGCCTGATTTTTGTTTTTCCTTTTCCCTTTTTTAAAAAAAATATAAATGGCTTAATGATACTCCACTATCTGGATAAATCACAATTTATCCATTAATTTCCTTATTGGTGAACATTTACGATATCTCCAGATATTTTTTGATACTAGTGAAGTTACAACGAAAAACCTTGTAGGTATATCTTTACATATATATCACGTGTTTTATTGAATAGATTCCTAGAATCAAGGAATACATGCATCTTAAATTTCGATTTGTTTTACTAACTGCTGTCCAAAAAGATAGTTCCACTTGATACTTCCACCAGTATATCCTTGCTAACTCTGGCTGTCATCAAGCTTTTTAATATTTACCAGTTTAGTAAGGGACAAAAACCAATCATATTCTTTTTTGAATTTCTTGTATTTAGGATTGATTTTGATAAATTGGTTATTTCTGTTAATTTTCTGTGTATTAGTATTTGTGTCCTTTACCCATTTTTGGTATCGGTTCTTCACTTTGTTATTGATTTATAAGTGTACTCTTCTACTGGGAAATTAGTCTGTGGCCATATATGTTACAAATAATTATTTTTTCAGTTTTTCATTTTTTATCATATGTATGGTCTGTTAAATATACACGGTTTGACCCTAAGGAGATGAGGGAAAGGTGGGGATTGGTAAGAATGAATTAGTGGAGAATCCAGAGCAAACTACCATACACTTTTTAAATAAGGAAAGTAACATGACAAATGATACAGGGTTTTTATCTCTTTAGAGGAAAGATATAAATAAAAGAGTGTACAATATTTAGTTTGTATGAAGTGTAATAACCATACTACAGATGTATATGTTCTTTATATTTTTCCCTCCAGAGGTTTTATCAGCTATGATTAGTGTGCTATTGGTGTATATACTTATGGGATTCCTCCTATATGAAGCTGTCCAAAGAACTATCCATATGAAATATGAAATAAATGGAGATATAATGCTCATCACTGCAGCAGTTGGAGTTGCTGTTAATGTAATGTAAGCTCTATTTTTTAAAAAAAATTAATAGCTTTATTTTTTAGAACAGTTTAGGTTCACAGCAAAATTGAGCAGAAAGTGCAGATTTCCCGTATACCCCTGCCTTCACACATGCATAGATAGCTTCCCCCATTATAAACATCCTCCATCACAGTGATACCTTTGTTACAGTTGATAAACCAGCATTAACACATTACCACACACCATCCTTAGTTTACATTCGGGTTCATTCTCTTATTGTTGTATAGTCTATGGGTTTGGACAATTTTGTAATGATATGTATATACCATTATGGTATCATATACTCTATATTGTTTTCACATTAATATTTTTAAGTACTGTGAACTTAGAGACTATTTACATGCATTTGGTAACGTTCAGTGGTATTTTTATGTATTTTAAAATTATATAGTACATTAATTTTTCTTAATAAAACACTGATGGAATTATAAATTTCTCATTAGTTTGCTCAGTTATACTGAAGTTTGACTAACAACTTGGAATTTAAGTGGGACAAAGTTTTTAACTTTTACTTATATATAAATAAGATTTTTTTTTAACTATAAACTTTTTCCCTAAAAGCTATGAAATTTTTAGGTTATATGATTATTTGGACCAGCAGTCAGCAAACTTTTAATGTAAAGGGCCAGATAGTAACTACTGTAGACTTTGAGACTCATGCAGTCTCTTTTCCAGCTAGTCAGTTCTGCTGTTATAGAACAAAAGCAGCCACATTTAGTATGTAAATAAATGAGCACATCTGTGTCCCAATAAAACTTGGGCCTGTTTGCCAATCCCTTTCCTATTGGCTTCCATTCCTACTTACAATAAAATAAATAAAAATCAAAGTCCTTAATTTGTTAATAAGATACTGTGTACCTCTCTAACTCACCCTAGCATTCTTGCTCACTTTAGTCTAGCCGCAATGGCTGTCTTGCTTTTTTGAAACACACAGAGCACATTTTCATCTAAGGGCCTTTGCCCTGGTATTCCTTCTGCCTAGAACACCCTTTCACCACCACATGCTTCCTGATTTGATTCAAGTCTCTGCTCAGATAGAATCTCAGGCTTTCTCTGACTGACCGCACTCCCCAGCACTCTCCATCCCCTCTCGATACTTTACTTTTCTTCAAAACATTTGCATTGTCTGGCAGTATATTATGTATTTATTTGTTTACTTCTCTGCCTTCTCTTCTAGAACATAAGCTCTGTGGGGATAGGGATATGTCTGTTTTATTCACTGTTTTGACTCCAGTACCTAGGATAGTACCTGATACATACTAGGCGCCTATATATATATATATTAAATGAATGAGTTCCATGATACCTCATTAGTATCTGATTTATCTGATTTGTAACAAATATTTTTATTCAATAATACTAGGAAAAATAATAATGTTTTTTTATTTTTGACAGAATGGGGTTTCTGTTGAACCAGTCTGGTCACCACGCCCATTCCCACTCCCTGCCTTCAAATTCTCCTACCATAGGTTCTGGGTGTAGACACAACCATGGGCAGGACAGCCTGGCAGTGAGAGCTGCATTTGTACATGCCTTGGGAGATTTGGTACAGAGTGTTGGTGTACTAATAGCTGCATACATCATAAGATTCAAGGTAACAAGATTGCTCATTTTTCTATCTTAAAATATATTTCATTTCAATATTAAAACTAAAGGTAATTAATTGTCTTTTGTCAGTATACTGGACACCAAAGCCAGTCTTACTCATTTTGCATTTAGGTAGGCTTAATTGAGCCATCAGTATAGCCCTTTTGCTAGCACTAAACACAATAGTATCATTTCACAGAGTAACTTATCTGTAGCTGGCTTCCATACTGCCTTCACTGGAGAACTCAATTTTAAGCCACATCACTGAATTGCTAGGTACTGGAATGTGTGCTGGACTAGAAATCCAGAGATTTGGGTTCTAGTTTTGGCTCTGCCATTAATGCTTTGACTTTGAGCAAGTCCCTCCTTTTTTATGTGAGAGGCTTAGACAAGATATGTGGCTGCTAAAACTCCTTCCAGCTCTCATATTTTATGGTTCTGGGTGGAAGATTTAGAGAAGTGACAAAGAAAAACAGAATAAATGGTTAAACTTCTGGAAACAGATCTTAGGAAGAAAGGCATTTAAACAATTCTAGGAAAGAGTGAAGATGTTTCTCAATTACAGTATCTAAAATTAAAGGTATTCTTCAGTGCTACTATAGAAGGCTAAGGAACAGGAGACAGAGTATGGCTAGCTTTGCTTTACGGTGTTTTATGTTGGTCTGTATTTAATCACACAATTTTGACCTCTCATCTTTCAGCCAGAATATAAGATTGCTGATCCCATTTGTACATATGTATTTTCATTACTTGTGGCTTTTACAACATTTCGCATCATATGGGACACAATAGTTATAATACTAGAAGGTAAGATCTCACTAATATCCCCTTTGTGAGTTTATTACCTCCTAAATCAGATAGGGGGTGGGGGGACACTCTAGGATAAGAGTCCATGTCTTTTCCTTTCTCTTTACTGATGCTTATTAGGCTATATAGTAACACTACTTTATGTGTATATAACATATAAGAATTGATGTACTCTCCCCTCTGTTACCCATTTGATCCTTATAATAGCCAAGAAAAGTAGGTAAGGTGGACATTATCCCCATTTACCAACAAATTGAAATTGAGTTACAGAGGGGTAACATAACTTGCTTACTCAAGGTAATGCTGCTAATAAACTGTGGTGTTAGATCAAAAATAAAACTCTTTTGATTTTTAATACATTTATGTTTAGTGGTTTATTAATTCCTTAATTCCCATTTAACCTGCTACTTTGTTGTATTTTCAACATCCCTACTTACTGATATTATGTATAAGTATGTAAGTTGTCAACAATACGTTCATCATCATTGGATGTTCCTTTTTCTTTCTTTCTGTTATGTCTGTCGTAGCTTATTAAGTGAAGTATTCAAGTTTGATATTTCTTTTTAGCGAAAACGAACATTTTAAAAATTAGTTATTAACCTCTTATACATATCTTTATGTGTGCATGGTTTATCTTATAGATATTTTTGAGTGTCCATTTAAACTGAATTTGGTAAAAGCCATTTGGTTTCTTTGGGGAAAAAAAGTTCCATCAGAAATGTATAACTTTCTTCCCCAAAATAAACTTTACTCATAAATATATATTCTGAACTAATAGGTGTACCAAGCCATTTGAATGTAGACTATATCAAAGAAGCCTTGATGAAAATAGAAGATGTATATTCCGTGGAAGATTTAAATATCTGGTCTCTCACTTCAGGAAAGCCTACTGCCATAGTACACATACAGCTAAGTATGTTGCTGACAATAAATGCTGGGGTTGGTGGACTTTATCTGTGGAATTAAACATATGTGCTTATAATTAAGTAGGAAGACTTGTCTGCTGGAAAGATTTACCTTAAGGGAGGGGGTCAGGCTTTTCAAAAGGAGAGTTGCAGATCAATAATAACAGCAGAGCAATAATTTTCGATCTCTGAGATGAGACATTACAAATTGATTTTTGCCTTCAGATTAAGGCATGAAGTATATTTACTGTGCTTTTTCTAGATAAGAAAAGCTAGATCTGTTTTTACTTCCTAAAGTCGTTTCACAGATTGATGTTTCTTATTTATCAAAATATTAAAAAGTACAAAAGCCAAAAGACTTGTAATTGATGTCTAGTATTCTTTCTCTACCCGAGAGTGGACTGGAGGATTTTGAATAATGAGAAAGCCATCCTGGCTTTGGAAACTGGCATACTTCTCTAACAGTGGCTTCAGGACAGGAGAAATCAAACTAATAAAAATAGGTTCACTGTATACTAAGTTTGTTATTTCCCTGTATCATTGTAACTATGTACAATGAATAGTAATGATATTTTCTTGACATTGCAGTTCCTGGAAGTTCATCTAAATGGGAGGAAGTACAGTCCAAAGCAAAGCATTTATTATTGAACACATTTGGCATGTATAAATGTACTATTCAGCTTCAAAGTTACAGGCAAGAAGTGGACAGAACTTGTGCACATTGTCAGAGTTCCAGTCCTTAATTTTATACATCTTGGGGACTACTGCCTATTGATCCTGCAGTCACAGACCTGAGAGCAATAACCGCACACACCTGAATGAGAAAATGGAATCCCTGACAGCTGTGTCCATATCAAGCACCAGTCTTTCAAACCAATCACTTCAGCCTGACAGTACTAGTTTCTGCTTAATGGTAAAAATGAGACTTTACCATGATTTTCAGATGAAGATGTTTCCAAAACACTACAGAATAAGATGTGACTCTACAGATACCTCAAAGAAGACAATCCGAGACCATACATCATTCATTATGACAGAGTACGTGTCTTAAAGGAAGCATCAAGAATTCAGTATTTGCATTTAAAAATTCTTTTTAAAGACCATTTTTTATCAAGCCAGTGCTGGAAAACTGAATTTTTTTATTATGTAATCTTGTCATCCAGCTTCTGGAATTTGACACCCAGCTCTCTTTTTACAGAAATTATTTCTCAACAGATTTCAGAGAGTACTAGAAATTATCCAGAGAGTGGAATAAGCATGTATTCCCCCTGTTTCAGAGATGTCTTATTTCACAAATAATGTTTTTGTTATAGTTATACTTTATAAACAGTTTTTTTCAGATGTTACAGGGTTTTGCATCTCAAAGTTAACATTTTTTGGTTATTTGTAACCTTAATCAGAACCAAATCTTTATGTATTGTGGTCCCTGTCATTAGGAATACTTAGGAAATATTTTCAGTACTATCCTGAAAGGCAGAAGTTCATCTTAAACTCAAGTTATGATATGATAATATAAAACAAAATATAGGAGTAAGGATGGAGTGTGGAATGTCAGATTTTAAGTCTTCCTGAAATCACTTTTATTGTTCATGGAATTATCTTTACTTAAGAATAGGAGGAGACTGCAAAATGTAAACAGTGATCCTCTGCCCTTTTAAGAACTAAAAGTTTGCTTGGTACCTTGCTTCAGGCCTCCTGCCCAGTTAGTCTGTTTGTGCCCTTTCAGGGTAAAACTCTGGAGGACTGAGGTTCAGTTTGTAATGCCCGTCTTTCCACGTGTAGATTAACCACATTCCTCCAGAGAGATTTTCTCTTTGATGATAAGGGTTAGGGATTCTCCATGGACTCCAGGAACCCTAAGATACAATCTTGAGGTTTTCCAATAATACCATAGCAGAAATGCCCAAAGAGATGGGGAGAAGACATTACTCGGGGTGGAGGCGGGGGCGGGGAATGTCAAAGGTTTTTGACCTAGTGTTTGTGTTTTTTAAAGCAGGGGAGTAGGGATAGACATTCAGTCTGTGGTGTAGGGAGGCTAAACATGAAACTTTCCAAACTGAATGTAACCTAATTGGTAACAGTTGTGTTAAAGAGGCAGCTGTGAATACTCATGTTCCATTTTGCCACTGTTGGTTTTGAGATTATCTTTATGCACTTTAGGAGTCCATTTTCACAGGGACAGTTTCTTAACCAAGAATGGATATGGTTCTTGGGATCCTCAGAAAATCAGAGCAAAGTACAGTGTACCAGACAGACAAGTTGTGAATTGAAAGCCTACATAAACATGCAGATGATTTATAATATCAAAAAAGGGTGGAAAACAGATTTTCTTTCTACCAAGTACCTCACTATAAGTAAACTGAAGAGAAAACCTGAATTTACCTGAATTTATATGAAAGGCAAATAGGAATAAATGAGAAGCATTTCAGTGAACATTTGGGCATTTATGGACTTTGGGTACCTAGCAAGAAAAAGGAAGAGAATATGCATTATATGCGAATGATTTTCCATATTTGCAGCTGTTTCCCATGTCCCCTGAGCTTATTTCTTGTAAACTTTCCTATATCTTAGATTAGGTATATCTTAATTTTCATATTGACCTGTTCCTTGAAAAGTTACTTGATAAAACAGTCTAAAATCCATTTGAGGAAAGAAAAGGAGCCTTTTGTAAAATGCAGAATCACTGAAAACTTCTATAAATCCTAATGACCACGTTCTATTTGAAGTACATAGGAAGTCTCCTGCCTTTGTCTTTTGTAGCAAGGATTACAGATTTTGTACTTACTGGGTCTGTGAGACAGAATTGATAGATGTCACTTTTTGTAACTTGACAAGACCCAGGAAGAGGGATGTGAATTTAGCAGATAAGACCAGGGACTGGTCTGCCTCTGATAAGGAGCCTTGGGTGTGTCCCTCACCTGCTGAGCTGCAACCCTGAGTTACAGCCCTCAGCCAGCCCTCACAAGGGAGAGTTGTCCACTGACCTACGACAAGCGGTGGTAACTATGGATGAACACCTAGCATGGTTACTTTTGCACTGGGAGGACAGATCACAGCATAAAAACTGGGCAGTTCTTCAGTGTGGTGTATTTTAATTAACATTTGCAAATAATCGGAGTTACTTATGTACATAAAACGTGTTTCACAGCTCTGGCTTAGAGCATTTTGATTTATTTTAGGGAAAACCCTATTTTTCATTAATAACTACGCTACCTTAGAAGTCTAATGTGAGAAATACAGTGGAATAAGGCATCTTTATGGCATCAGAGGGCTATGAAATGCAAAACCACAAACAAGCAGAATTCCCACACACTTTCCATTAGTTGTGCCTTGTGTGATGCAAGCCCAGATTTTTGCAGCTTGCAGCTCTCATCAGTATTGTTTGTCAAATCACAGGATCTCTTATTTTACCTTTCTCTTTTCAAATTTTGGTACTTTATTTCCATTTTCTAAAACTATCCTGCTCTTAAATGTCTCAGTGTTCTGGTTCTGTCTCTTGAACCCAGGTGTCCTCACTGACACTGTCTTTAGTAGAACTTTCCCAGAATAGACACAGGCGAGATTAGATACATGAGCTTCCCTTTCATTTTAATGTGAGGAAAATGATCTTTCAGAAAAACAAAACACCACTTGTAAAATGTATTTCTAGGGGTAAGGTAATGTATTTCTAGGGGTAACAAAACCTTTTTGTTTTGTTTTGTTTTGTTTTTTTAACAGCTGCTTGTTTCTCATCCAAATTTCTTTGCACATTGAGCTTTACAGAGTAAGTGTGATAGGAATGGCCCACACTATTCAACCATGACTGAAGATCATTTCTAAGAAGACTCTGGGTTGTGTTTCTCCAGCAACCACTCTTCTGAAACAAGCACAATTACCTAAATTTGTCTTTCTTCCTTTATTTTTCTTTCCTTCTTTCAAGTGTGGGGCTTAAATTTAAAACCCTGAGGTCAAGACCTGAGACACCCAGGCATCCCTAAATTTATTTTCTCTCTATGAATTTATATAAATTGGTTCACCATAATGAATAGTGTGCCCTTACCGAATTTGAACCCCTTTGGAATAAGGTTTTAGGTAATTTTGCTGTTGACTCCACCTTACACCTAGTACATTTAAAGTTACAGTATGTGTTAATAGATATAAAATTAGTTCATTTGGCTCAGTTTGTCTTTAAACCACACTTAGCTTATGAGCCAGTTGGGTATTAGTCACAAATGAATAATGACTCCTTGCTATGCTGTGTTGAGGGGAGGTGAGTCTGATTTCCAAATGATTAAGTTTTATTTCTAACTATAGATATGTCATGTGAGTCTTGCCAGACAGGGTATCCAATTTATTTTACAGCTCACCAATCAGGGATATTTTTTGTGATGTTGGTAGGTACCTGCAAATTAGAAGAAATTGTCATGGGAGTTTGTCAGTATTGAATTGTGTATGTGCATTCAGGCCATCCTGTCACTGATTTCTCGCTTACAAAGGGTTTACACTATTCTTATCATATTGTGAGGACCAATGAACATTTTCTGATTTTTGGTAAGACTGGAAAACATTTACGGAGACTTCCCCAATTAAATCTGTGCCAGTATCAATTTATAATAATGTAATTAAGTATATTCTGAAGTAATTGCAACACAAAATGGAAATGGCCAGTAGTAGTATGTCAGCTTTGCACCTGGAAGATACTGTATATTTGGAAAGCTTTTGCTTCTCTAAAAAAAATAATGTTATTAAGTAAGCCATAACACAGTTTAAGAAATTGTATATAATTTTCCATTTGAAACCAGGTATTTTGCATATGATTGATTTTAGGAAGATTTTGAAGCTGGGGTTTGCCCTTGTAATTTAAGATCAAAGTATAGCATATGTATATGTACTGTATTTGCAATTTTCAAATTGTAATTTCCTATACATTTATTAAATAAAGTATTGTTTTGCTGTGTGGTTTATTAAAAAATGAAAATCTACAATCCCCCTTAAATCTCTGAGTTTTTTTTTATTTAAATAATAGCAGTAGGCCTTAAAACATCATAATAATCTCAAAAAGCATTCAAAGTAGATTGACCTACTAATTATATCAACTCAGATGGTAACACCCTCTGAGATGTTTAAGAAATAAACGTGAAAAAAAAACATCCAGATAAGGAAAAAAAATATTAAAAGAATCTAACTTTCTCTGTCACTTTCAATATCCCTGCAGCCCCAGGCCAGGAACAGTGGCAGAAAGGCAAGAGCAAGGCTTCTGCTAAAGATTGGTGAGGGCCGGGGATCCCTGGGTGGCGCAGCGGTTTGGTGCCTGCCTTTGGCCCAGGGCGCGATCCTAGAGTCCCAGGATCAAGTCCCACGTCGGGCTCCTGGCATGGAGACTGTTTCTCCCTTCTCCTGTGTCTCTGCCTCTTTCTCTCTCTCTCTGTGTGTATCTATCATAAAAAATAAATAAATAAATCTTAAAAAAAAAAAAGATTGGTGAGGGCCTTCATGAGGTCTGAGTGTCATGACAGGGTGACCCTCCAGTAGTGTAGACAAGGGGTCTCACACTGTGCCTCACGAGCCAGTTCTGTCCTGCAGCCTGTTTTATATGGCCCAAGGAGCTGAAAATGGTTTTTATATTTCTTATGGATAAAAAAAAAAATCAGGAGAAAATGATGTGAAAATTATGTTGAACTTTACATTTCAGAGTAAAACTGTTCCTCCCACACAGCCATTCTCACGTGATCATATATTGTCTGTGACTGCTCCAATGCTGCAGTGGAAGAGTTGAGGACTTGGGACGAATATGAAATATTTACTGTCTGACCATTTATAAGAAAAGTTTGCCCACCCCTGGCATACACTGTTGTATTTTAAGGCTATAATAGCATATTATGAGTGCAGCAGACTTCTAGATCCTGCTTGGAAGCTTCTGAGACTGGCCAATCTGAAGGCCATCTGAGCCATCAAAGGTTCTTTACCTCTCATCTTTTTTCTTTTCTATATCCTCCTTGGAGTTTGGGGCAGAAAGAGGAAAAGAATAGCAAGATTTCAAACATTATGTGCCAAATGTCCTAATGTTTACTAGCAAAGCAGTTTTCTACTCCAGGATCATTTAAGAATACTTTCAAAAGGGGTGCCTGGGTGGCTCAGTTAAGTGTCCAACTCTTGATTTTCAGGTTGTGATTTCAGGGTTGTGAAATCGAGCCCCCGCATTGGGCTTCATGCTCAGCAGGGAGTTTGCTTGAGATTCTCTCCCTTTCCTTCTGTCCCCACCCTGCATGTGTGAGTGCTCTGTAAAAAATAATTCGATCCTAAAAAAATACTTTTCAATATAAAGGTTTATTTACTTGATTTTTAAATTTTCACTTGTTATGACAAAAAAGGGAAATTAAAATGTATGTATATATCAAGTACTTTGTGTAGTTTGTGCCACCTGGTAGCTCACAAGTGAGAAATAACATTTTATCTGCTAAATAAATTGAAAATCGGTTATTGGGCTGGCTGGCAGGCTGGCTTGTTTGTTTATTTATTTGAAAGATTTATTTATTCATGAGAGGCAGAGGGAGAAGAAGCAAGCTCCATGCAAGGAGCCTGATGTGGGACTCTAACCCAGGACTCTGGGATCACACCCTGAGCCAAAGGCAGATGCTCAACCATCGAGCCACCCAGGTGTCCCAAGGGCTTTTAAAATATGTTCTTTAAAGTTTTCGAGTCACCCAGGGAGAGATACATCTATTTTTGAAAATAGTAATGGAATCTAGTTTTAGATAAGTTATACTAGATAGGTGTTACATATTATTTACTTAGCTAGATCTATCTAAAATGTGTGATTTTTTATTGTTTTTTTTGGTCCATGTCAGATGCTAAAATGAATTCTAAGTTGGGGTAACAGCATTACAAACTGTTATTTATGTCAAATTTTCAGTTTTATTTAATATATTAGTAAAATATTTCTTGGTTATAATTCAATTCCAACTATGATCTATTATAATTCCTGTAAGCTATGAAATAGCTTAAGTAGGAAGTATGAAGCCTTCTGACTAAATATCATCTCTACATAAATCATGTGTTTAAGGTTAGGAGGTTTAAAAATCCAGCCTCAGTGAAATATCACCAAAGATATCATTTTCAAGCAACGTTCTGGTTTAAGGCTCTCGTGTGACTTACAGAACAGTGAACTATGAAGTTTGGCCTATGGGAATTACCCAATAAACATGAAGAGGATACTGTGTAACTTACCACATAGCTTCCATGTCTCCTTTCCTGAACTTTTCAAAAATTCATTCTGGTTTGACTTTCAAATTCCTTTTTTTTTTTTTTTTTTAATTTTATTTATTCATGAGAGACACATACAGAGGCAGAGACACAGGCAAGGAGAGAAGCAGGCTCCATGCAGGGAGCCCGATGCGGGACTTGATCCTGGGACTGCAGGATCATGTCCTGGGCCAAAGGCAGACACTCAACCACTGAGCCATCCAGGCTTCCCAACTTTCAAATCCCTATTGTCTATGTTTTACTTGCCAGTTTCTGCATATTAGTTTGTGGGGTTTTGTTGGGTTTGGGGTTTTCTTTGTTTTAGCACTTCTGTTCCCTTTAACAAAATGCCATGGAAAAAGTGTGTGGGGGTTAGTTTTTCTACAAAATATATTGAGCTATTTCTTGGTAAGAAAGTAGGATTTTTTTTTTTTTTTTTTAATGAAAATTTTCAGAGACCCCATGAATGTAAGGCCAACCCTGGAGCAAGACAGATCACCTCTGTTCCCTTGATTTTCTTAGGATTGCAGATCTGACCCCACCCCCACCCTCCTCCATTATCTTTCCTTCCTTCCAGAGGAATCCAGCTGGCAGCAGGATATATGCCTCAGACAGTGGATTTCTGGCCTGGCATGAAGAAATGGGGTGAAGATTAGAGTTTCCTGGACTTCTATTCATTAAAACATAAAACCTGTGAAGGCTACAGGCAAATCCTAGTTCCAACAGGCTCTTTTTTTTTTTTTTTTTTTTTTAATTCATGAGAGACACAGAGGGACAGAGACATAGGCAGAGGGAGAAGCAGGTTAGTGCATGGAGCCTGATGTGGGACACGATCCTGGGACTCCAGGATCACACCACACCCTGAGCCAAAGACAGCTCAACCACTGAGCCACACAGGCGTCCCCCAACAGGCTCTTAATCACTTTACAGTCTGGCTGGAGTTCAGCATTATCTGAATACAATCCCATTCCATCCTGTCTTTGCTTTTTTGTGTAAAGTCCAGCATATTTTTTAAAGCTCTAAGATAAAATATTACATAATTTACAGTGTTTTAGCCATATAAATATATTTGGTTTGAGAAACATTCTCATGATACCAGTAACTGAAATTGGGATATTTCAAAAAGTTGATTTAATTGGTTGGAATTTTTTTACAGGGTATATTGAGACTACTTCCAGATGCCATTCATTTTATAATCTTATAATTGATCTTTGAAGATCACCTCCCTCCCACTGAACATATTATAGATTATATCACAAAATTCCTATGTATTTTAAAAATTAAATAGGAAATGTAACAATATTATATTTTTGGAGAGCATCTTGGGTCATATCCTCACTCCTACAAACAGGTCAAACTCCCATTAGGGATGGCTTGAGAAACTGTGGCCTGCCTGTAGGATGAAATCCATCCTCTTGGTAATGACATACAAAATCCTTCTAATTTGGTGACTGCTCACTTCTCCACCGACAGTTCCATCCTGTCCACAACCACTCCCTACCTCTCATGTGTCAGCCATACCAAACCACAGCCAACTTTTGGTTTAACGGGGGAAATATTTGCTAACATTTTTTTGAGATTTTACTGCATTTCAGACACCGTACTGTGCACTCTAATAGTTAATTCTCATGATGGTATTTTGATGAATATTATAATCTTCATTTTACAAATGAAGAAACGGAGACCAGAAATTAAGTGCCTTGCCAATGTCACATAGGTAGAGTCATAATGCAGGATTGGAAGGTCATAACTCTTAAATAGTTATAATTAGTAAACAAGTAATACAAAAGGGATCCAGTGTAGAATAATGTAGTCAAAATCACAACCAAGTTTTAGATTAGATGTATAAAAGTAATGGAAGTATAATAGTTCAGGAACACTCAACTTTCTAGCATTTATATGCATGATTGGTAAAAAAAGTAGCCAGAAGTTTATTTCATAATTGAGTTCTAGTTTTCTAAGGTACTAGAATGGTACTAAATGAGGTCACTAGCCTTTCCTCTCTTCATTCCTCAGCCCTCATTCCCATGACTGGGAAGGGTTGGGACCCAAGCCACAGGGGGCTTTCCTCTATAGCCTGCCACTGCTTTGCCCCCAAGACAGTGCACTTCTGCACCTGGGGGAGGGGCTGTTTCACGTTACAGTCAACATAAATTAGGACCCACTGGTCACAGCAATCCCCCAAATCTTCAGTCAATGCTTATATTGCTTGGGGAGAGGGAAGAGTCGCTAAATCAAGGAGAAGGGGTTGTACCCACCACTGGACCATCACCAAGACAGGATTGAAATGAAGAAACAGCTCAGAAGTTCTACATCGAGAATGTGAACCCATGACACAAGCCTCCAGTAATTCACAGAAATTTCCAGGAAGTTAGTGAACTTCCCACAAGCCATGGAATTATGGGTTGAAGCTGATCTCATCTTGGTTGGTAAGATCTAGTAGATATCCGGGTTAGTTAGTAGGTAGCTCCAACCCAAATAGATGCTTTCCCTGTGAGCTCACACAGAGGTATGGACTCAGAGCAGGCTGTTCAGATTTCCATCCTGGCCGCCCCCTTCCTAACAGTGAGATTTGGGATCATTTATTGAACTTTTCTGTGTCTCAGTGTCTCCATCTGCAAAGCAGTAATATTAACTGTCCCTACCTCATGTGACTTTTATAAGGATTAAATGAGCTACAGAGTAAAAGTGCTGAGAACACATCATTATTACATGTTCATCTCTTTACAAATGCACTGCCTATCATTTTTTTTACTTCACTGGGCAGTGCCAGTCTTGCAGGTCTCAGAATAAGGCCAACTTTCTTAGCCTCTGCTCCTTTGCCCCTTCTTTATCTGGAAGATCATTTCCCCAACTTCTTTATCCTACAAAACCCAACTCATCCTTAAAGACTCTCCTCAGACATCATCTCCTTCAGAAAGCCTTCCTTGCCCTCCCAATGTGGATTAGGAGCCCCTCCTCTGTGTCCGTCTTCCCTGTTTGGTCACTGTGAGAGCCACCACTGGGCTAGCCCCTAGGGAGGGACCTAGATCTTCTCTTTGAATTTCCAGTGTTGGAAACACAGGAGGCCTGTGAGAATGTTGGTAACTATAATATCCATTTTTGCATGGAAATTTTTTTTTAAGATTTTATTTATTTATTCATGAGAAACACACACACACACACACACACACACACACACACACACAGAGGCAGAGACACAGGCAGAGGGAGAAGCAGGCTCCATGCAGGGAGCCCAACGTGGTACTCGATCCCGGGTCTCCAGGATCACAGCCCGGGTTGAAGGCGGCACTAAACCACTGAGCCACCCAGGCTGCCCCTGCATGGAAATTTTTTAAGGAGTCCTAAGATACCCCCATTGTCGATGCTGTAATCTCTTTCCCATAATGTAACTGAGACCCTAGCGTAAAACTGTACCTCTGAAAAAATGTTCCAGATTGGCCAACTCCCAATAATAAAGAATTGGGTTTTGGGAGCCAATTTGGTTTTTTTCTTTAGGAGCCTGATGCGGAGCTCAATCCCAGGACCCCAGGATCATGACCTGAGCTGAAGACAGATGCTTAACTGACTGAGCCACCCAGGTGCCCCCAAAGAAGTGGGTTTTTTATACTTAAACGATATATATAATTATAGTACAGCTATTCAAGAATTTCTGGTTATTTTCAATCTCTAAGATTACAACGGAAATTAGCTGCTTCTCTGAAACACCCCAATTACACAATTAACTGCAACTAAATTGGTGTTAACAGCCAGTACTTATTATCACTTACAGAATCTGTGTATTCTGTGGTAGCCAGGAGCTAGTTCCTGTCAATTCCAGGCTTGCCGAGGACAGCTCATTGGTTTTGCAAAGACACTTAACGTTTAGAAGATGAACAGCTACTATTTTCAGCTTGAAATTGGGGGACAGCTCACACTCCTTTGAAAGTATTGATGGGGTTTAAGTTAATCTTTATTGTCACTGTTAAAACATTTAACTGAGTATACACAAGTACAGTAAGAGGCAAAATAACAGATTCTGGTCTCAGCTTTGCTGGGGTGTCTCATTGGACAAGTTATTCTGTTTTGCTGGCCCTCAGTCTGGCTGTCTGAATAATAGTATTAGTGATAATAATAATAATAATAATAATAATACACTGATGGAATGCTTCACACTGTACATGCCAGGCACTGTTCTAAAAGCTTTTTAGGGGATCCCTGGGTGGCGCAGCGGTTTGGCGCCTGCCTTTGGCCCAGGGCACAATCCTGGAGACCCGGGATCGAATCCTACATCAGGCTCCCAGCATGGAGCCTGCTTCTCCCTCTGCCTGTGCCTCTGCCTCTCTCTCTCTCTCTCTCTCTCTCTCTCTCTGTGACTATTGTAAATAAATAAAAATTTTAAAAAAAAAAGGATAAAAGCTTTTTAGGTATTTGGGAATCTTACCAAACAACCCTATGAGTTATTATTGCCCTGGTTTTACAGATGAGGAAACTGAGACGAGGAGAGTTTAAGAAACTAGCCGAAGGTCAGTTAGCAAGCGGCAGAGCTGGGATTCAAATCCAGATGGGTTGGCCCCAGCATCCATGCTCTTAGCCCTTTGGGATCCTCTAATGCTGAATTTCGTGATGCTCTCGGCTGCCCTGGGCCACAGCAAGAACCTGGCTGCGTGTGCGGCTGCGGGTGGGGGAGTGTGAAGAGGAGCGCGGAAGGAATGTGCCTGCTTCAACAATTGTGCAACCGGATGGACAGGTTACCTTAACTCTGACCTCATCTCTCCCAGAACTGCCCAAGGCTTACTAGCATTTTTTTTTTTAAATAAATGAAGACCCTGAGGGGCTGTGCAATTCCTGCCTCCTCTCTTGTGTACTTTGTCGGTGAGCTGTCGAGGAGAGGTGGCATAGTGTGATGGCAAGGCGAGTTTGGGTCCAGCCTGTGGGGCTCAGATTCAGCTCCGTGAACTTAATCTCTGGGTGACCTTTGCAAGCATCTAGACCTCCCAGCTATAGGAGGTAACATCCTGGATTTCCCAGGTCTGCTTGGGAGTGAACTATGGTGATGTCCATAAAACGTCTAGCACAGTGCTTGCTGTTCAATAAATTGTCCTCTCCTCCTGCTCCGTGACTGAGAAATCCTGAGTATCTTGACTAGACACATCTACTTAGTATAATGCAGGTAGACACTGACACCAGGGATTCTTCTAAGGCTGGAAAGAAACTGTTATCTGAGATTTCAGGTCAGATCATCCTGACCATCAGCCTCTTCTCACCGGGGTGGAAGTGACCCCGAGTTTATATCCAGGTTCCATCAGTATGAACTTAGGTAAATTACTTGACCTCTTTGGGCTCTGTTTTTTCATTGTTAAAGTCAGAGGTCATAATGTCACCTGGTCTTGGGACTGTTTTGAGAACTATGTGAGGTGATGCCCACAGAGCACCTGACATGTGCTGGGTGCTCACTGAACGGTGGCTGCAGCTGCCAATGTTCCCATTTTGTTTTCCTGAGCCTCCCTGGCCTCACTAGAAGCCTTCCTGACATCCTACAAACAACCTCAAAGTCATAACTTCAATATACAATTGAGATGCAGGATCTGAGTCACTCATAACCACCCCAGCACAGATCATGCCATCAGTTCAAGGAGGACATCTTACTGGGCTGGCACTTCCTCCCACCAAGATCCTGGGCTTAGGGCTGCTTCTGGGCAAGGCATCCAAGGCAGAAACCGTGAGTCATGAGCAGAAGGACCTAAAAATTCTTAAGAAGATTCTCAGTTCAATACACCCACACTCACTAAACCAGGACCTAAAATAGTTTTTCTCTAGAGGGAAACATAAGTCGAGATGTGTCTCTATCATGTCACAGTGACAGAATGAAGGCTTAGATTATAGGGAGTTCCCGGGAGCTGAATCACTGCCTGTAATGCCCCCTACCGTGTCCCTAGGACAGGCTCGATTAATCCTAGCACAGCCAATGTCTCCCAGTACCTGAAACATCAAATTCACAGACTACCCCCTTATCCTCCAAACACACCATCATCCCTGTACTTGGTTCTTATTTTCACAGGCTACATCAGTAGGAGAGGGAGAGGTTTCATCCTGCACCCTCCTGTGGCCATCCCTGCAGCCTATATAGACTTGAACTACTCTATAATCACACTGAGTTCTTCCTCTCATTCCTCAGTGGACTCAATACACCCATAACCCAACCACCCAAGATGCATGTGGACCCTGTCCTTAAGATACTGTAAGCACTTAAGATACTTAAGTCCACATGCATCTTAAGTCCACACGCATCTTGCCCCATCCCAGCCTTAGCGTCTAACACGAGTGGCACAGAGTGGGTCTCAACAGATCTTCACTGAATGAATGATAAGTGAATAAATTCTGACATTAGAGAAGGAGTGAAAGTCTCTCCCTGGTACAGAATCACTAGAGTAATAAATACCTTCTAGAACTGTGCTGCCCAATGTGGTAGTCACTAGCTATATGTGGACATTTAAATTTTAATTGTTATTTTTTTTTATTTATTTATGATAGTCACACAGAGAGAGAGAGAGAGGCAGAGACACAGGCAGAGGGAGAAGCAGGCTCCATGCACCGGGAGCCCGACGTGGGATTCGATTCCGGGTCTCCAGGATCGCGCCCTGGGCCAAAGGCAGGCGCTAAACCGCTGCGCCACCCAGGGATCCCTAAATTTTAATTGTTATTAATTAAAACTAAATAACGCCATAAAGTTACACCTACCATATGCTCCAGCCATTCCATTCCTAGATATATACCTAAGAAAAATGAAAGCATATGTCCACACAAAGACTTGCCTAATGATGTTCGTAGCGACTTTATTTGCATTGACTAAAAACTAGAGAAAAGAAGCAAATGTTCATCCACAGATGAATGGATAAAAAAAAAATTGTAGTATATCCATACAACAGACTACTACTGAGTGATAAAAAGGAATGAACTATTGATACACACAACAGACATGAATCGCTGAATGACTACGCTGAGCAAGTAGACAAAAAATAAATATTGTATAATTCCACTTGTATAAAATTCAAACTATTTGTACAGACTGGAAGCAGCAGGTCCACGGTTGCTTGGGGACAGGGAGGAGCAGTGGAGGGGGAGGGAGGAGGCTTACAAAGGTGCATGAGGAGACCCTGGGCTGAGAGAGATGCTCACCGTCGGGCTCACCGTCGGGACTGTGGTGATCATTTCACAGGTATGGGGGTCATACACATACCAAATATTATTTTTTTAAAAGATTTTTTAAATTTATTCATGAGACACAGAGAGAGAGAGACAGAGACACAGGCAGAGGGAGAAGCAGGCTCCCTGTGGGGAGCCCGATGTGGGACTCGATCCCAGATTTCGGGATCAGGACCTGAGTCAAAGGCAGACGCTCAACCGCTGAGCCACCCAGGCGTCCTCATACCAAATATTATTAAGCTGTACTTTTTAAATATGTGCTGGATATTGTTTGTTAACTATATCTCAATTAAAATTGAGTGTTAAAAAAATTCAATAAAATTAAAAATCCAGGGGCACCTGGGTGGCTCAGTGGGTTAAGAGTCTGCCTTTGGCTCAGGTGGTGATCCCAGAGTCCTAGGCTCGAGCCTCAGCGGGGAGCCTAGCCCTCCCTCTCCCTCTGCCCCTACCCCCACCCATGTGCTCTCTCTCTCTCTCTCTCCCAAATAAACAACAAAAAAACCCCTCTAAAAAATCAGTTCCTAAGTCACTTTCACCACATTTCAAGCACTCAGTGGCCTATGTGGCTCGTGGCTACCACACTGGATGGCAAAGACAGAGAACATTTCCGTCATCGCAGAAAGTAGCAGATTGGCAAGGGCCCCAGAAGCCACCTGCGCAACCCGCCCCCAGAGCATAAATCTGCAAAATTCCTGGAGGCCCCTGTGGCCTCCCTGTTCCCAAGGCTCACCCCACAGCCCACCGCGCTGGGCCCCTGGGCAGGCTCACCAAGCTCTCCCTTCCCCCTCTGTGCTCCACTAGCCCCTGGGCCCTCAACCCTCCCCCCATCCCCTCCCTTCAGCCCTCGCCCTCAGTAAGTATCTCAAATCTGTCCCTTGCAGAACTGCAAATTAAACCTCCCTTGTTCCCGGCCCTGCCCCTGGCTACTGCCCCACTTCCCTCCCTCCCGAGCAAGGTCAGGCCAGCAGGTGGCCTGTCTCTGCTTCTCCTCCTTCTCACCCTCGTTTACTAGGCTGGATTTCACTGCCTCCTCTTGACCAAATCTCTCCCCTGAGGTCACCAGTGCTCTTCCAAGTAATGGCCCCACTGGACCTATTTTGGCCTTTTCCATTACTAGGTTCCAAACTTCCTCTATTTTCAATTCATAAACCCGTCATATGGTTCAAAAATTAAAGCCATATAGATAGCTACATGGCAAACATCTCACTCTTCTGGCTCTCACCATTCTTGCTGTCCATCCCCTAATAACGAATCACCTACCTGAGCTGTTTAGGTGTCTTCTTCCAGAACTTACCACCCCCCCTTCAATGCCCCCTCCCCCTTCCCACCCCACACCCAGCTCTCCGGGCATCCAGGAACTGCCCTCTCTGATCTTTTCGGCCCCCAAGAGTGCTCCCTCAGGCTTTTGTTTAGCTGACTTCTCACTGGATCTGCAAGGATGTTTCTTAAGGCTTTATTTTTTCTAGAGGAGCTTTAGGTTCCCAGGAAAACTGAGTGGAAGATACAGATTTCCCATAGACCTCTCCTCAACACACACACAACCAGTATCAACACTCCCTGTCACGGTGGTTACGATTTCTTACAATTGGTGAGCCTGCACTGACACTTTATTATCACCCAAAGTCCAGAGTTTACACCAGGCTTCATTCTTTACATTGTACCTTCTCTGGGTGTGGACTAATTTATAGTGATATGCATCCACCATTATTGCACCATATAGAGTAGTGTCACTGCCACAGAAATCCCCTCGGCTCACCTATTCATCAAGCCCTCCTCCCTAGTCCTCCTCAACCACTAGTGTATTGTCTCCCTGGTTTAGCCTTTTCCAGAATGTCACACAGTTGGAGTCCTGCAGTGTTTAAACTTTTCAGATTGCCTTCTCTCATTGAGTAATGTGTATTTAAGCTTCCTTCAGGTCTTTTCATGGCTTGATAGCTCTTTTCTTTTTAGCACTGAAAACATTCCGTTGTCTTGAGGCACCACAGTTTATTTACCCATTCACCTTTTGAAGGACTGTTGTTAAAGCCTACTGTTGGGAAGCCTGAGGAAAGGTGTACTTTGGGGGCGTTTCTGGGTTGCTCTAAGTTGTTCTGGAGGACAATCTGGCAAAGTATATGAAACAAGACATTCAAGTAGCTGTGCCCTTTGACCAAATTATTCCACTTGTGACATTTTCCCTACACAAAGAATTCAAAAGAGAAAAAGCCAAAACTAAATGTTTGCCTAAGGCCAGAATTCTCAGGGGGAAAGGACAGGAGTGGGGCTGGGGGGCAGACCCCCTAGAGGGTAGAATCTGAATTGCCTCGAGATTGTTTTTACAGTCAACACCTACTTCTGTCCTTTTCCTGAGTTTCTGGTGTCTCACATGAAACTTTGCCTAGGCTCTCCTGATTAGGCATTCCACCCTATACTTCCATTTAAAATTTTTTAACTTTATAACTGAAGTGTTAAATATATTTTTAAGTGCTCAAATCAAAGATAAATTATCACAAAGTGAACATACTCCTATAACCACGCGGGTGAAGAAACCTAACATCACCAGCCCCGGAAGGCCTTCTCATACTGGGTCCCCATCCCTGCTTCCATCCTCCATGCCTGAGATCTCCGGTATCCTGGCAGCTAACATACGTAAGCTGTTTTGCGCCTTATACAATTATTATCATACAGCCTGCATTATTTTATGCCTAACTTCCTTCAGAGCCCAGTTTTTTTGTTTGCTTTGTCTGTTGTTAGGAATTACATTGCATTGATATATTACAATTTATTTATCCAGCTGATTTTTCATGGTGTTTTGGTGTTTCCAGTTCTTGGCTACTACCAATAATGCTGTTATAAACAATCCCATATGCCTCTTAGTGTACATGTGCACACATCCGTGTTGGGTGTATACCAAGAAGTCTATGTTCTAGAGTATGTCTGTGTTCAGCTTTTTTTTTTTTTTTTTTTTTTTTTTTTTAATTTTATTTATTTGACAGAGAGAGAAAGAGAGAGCACATGCTGGGGGTAATGTCAGGCAGAGGGAGAAGCAGGCTCCCCGCTGAGCAGGGAGCTGGATGTGGGGGCTCAACCCCAGGAACCCGGGGATCAAGACCTGAGACAGGGCAGCCCAGGTGGCTCAGCGGTTTAGCGCCGCCTTCAGCCCAGGGCCTGATCCTGGGATCCGAGATCGAGTCCCACGTCGAGCTCCCTGCATGGAGCCTGCTTCTCCCTCTGCCTGTGTCTCTGCCTCTCTCTCTCTCTCTGTCTCCCATGAATAAATAAATAAAAATCTTTAAAAAAAAAAAAAAAAAGACCTGAGACAAAGGCAGATGCTTCACTCACTGACTGCACCACTCAGGCACCCCTATGTTCAACTTTAAAAAAATAATGTCGAACAACTTTTCACAGTTGTGTCACTTTGCACTTTCTCCAGCAGTGTGTGAGAGTACCTGTTGCCCCATATTTTTGCCAATTTGGTATTGTTAGTCGTTCAGTTTTAACCATTCTGGAGGGTATGTGGTGGTAGTTCGGGTGTTCTATTTGCATTTCCCTGATGCAAACGGAGGTGAAATTTCTCCCCCTAGTGGGTAAAATCTGAATTACTCGGGAGATTTTTTTTTTCCCTCGGTATTCGGTATTTTCTCCACCTCTTTCCTCCCCAAAGAGTCTAAGAATAAGAAGTTGACCATCTTTCTTAAATTCATTGTCCACTGGAAATCACCTTTTATGGACTGTCCCCTTAAAAGTCTCTCTTTTTAAAAAAAGATTGTTCATTCATGAGAGACACAGAGAGAGAGGCAGAGACACAGGCAGAGGGAGAAGCAGGCTCCGGGGAGCCCGATGTGGGACTCGATCCCGAGACTCCAGGATCACACCCTGGGCCGAAGGCAGATGCTCGACTGCTGAGCCACCCAGGCGCCCTTAAAAGTCTCTTGTTCATTTTTCTATCGTATTCTTTAGATTAAGTTTTAGGAGTTCTTCATAGAGTCTGACCCAGATCCTTTGTTAGTTACACCTGTTGTGGCACGCATCTTTTCCACCTTTAACTCTCAAATCACCTTATTTTCACCTGTACAGGAGGCTCAATGCAAGTTCAATTTTGTTATACCCAGAAGTGACCAGTAGATGGCGCCCTAGCCTCGCATCTGAGCCTTCCACCGAAGGCCTGAATTTCAGCTAAACCTCCCAAGATATTTTATAAATCAGCAACGTTAAAGAGAAACCAAACTTTAAACCATTATGCAGCTCCATGGAATACAGATAGGACTTCTTCTTTTTTTTAAAGACTTTTTAAAAAATGTATTCATAAGAGACACACAGAGAGGCAAAGACACAGGCAGAGGGAGAAACAGGCTCCATGCAGGGACCCGGATGTGGGACTCGGACTCGATTCCGGGGCTCCAGGATCATGCCCTGGGCCGAAGGCAGGCGGCAGGCGCTACACCGCTGAGCCATCCAGGGATCCCAAGACTGGGCTTCTTAAAGGGAACAACACATTAATCCTTTTTTGCTCAAAATAAAAGAATAAAAAGTTCTTTACCACAAGGCAGAAAAGCAGGGGTGAGGCTGTCCTCAGGCAAGTAGGCACCAAACAGAATCTGGGAAATATCCTCAGAAACTGTTTCACTCTTTTTTGTAAAATGATGATGATGATTTTATCTATTTGTTTGTTTGAGAGAGAGAGAGAGAGAGAACACAGAGGGAGAGGGAGAAGCAGACTCCCCACTGAGCAGGGAGCCCAATGTGGGGCTGAATCCCAGGACCCTGAGATCATGACCTGAGCCAAAGGTACACGCTTAACCCACTGAGCCACCCAGGTGCCCGTTTCATTCTTCATAGAAGGCAGGTGCCCCCTAGCACAGGGTCTGAGAGGACAGCAGAACTAGGGTTGGAGAAGGGGTGAGATATTTCTCTACATCCCCTTCCTTATTCCTTTTATTTTTCATTAGTTACATTTTGTGATTGCTGAAAACTGACATGGTGTGAAACCAGCATGTAGAGTGAACATGCTTGAAATGTGATGAGTGGCCTGTCTTCTCTGCATCTCGGGATGCTCCCCTTGAGCTGCCCCACACATGGTCTTGGAGAGACGTTCCATCTTGCTTCTCTTCCCCAATCCCCTTCCCCAATGAATGAATAAGTGAGTGAATGAATGAATGAGTGAGTGAATGACAAGGTCCTAGCCTTCCTGAGCTTAGAAAGCTGAGCATCTAAATCCCACACTCAAAGGAAGATCCCAAGGAGGATGCAGAAGCCCTACAAGTAAGTAGAGACAGCTCCTCGGAGAGGGAGCTAGGAGGGAGCCCGATGAGACAGGCTGCCTTGTGATGGGCTGTGACCACGGACAAGGGGAAGCCACCTTTAGCTGAGGGAGAGACATCAACCAGGGACTGAGGCATATTTGGGATGTGGTGGAAGGGGACCTCTTTCCTCCAGCCTCCACAATGGTCATGGACGGGAGGGAACACAGGAGCATCAAGCCAGAGATACAACTCTGGGGTCATGCAACTCTGACTCATTTCCTGGGGTCACCAAGACAAAGTTTTCACTGCTATGTGTCACTACCTCTGCTGTCACCAAGACCTAGTGCAAAGACGGACAAATTTAGAACATGCCCAATGAACTCTTCGGTGCTTTTCTTTCTCCCTGTGCAGAAGGGGGTCCAGGCTGAGTTAGCAGCCCTGAGGCTCTCTTCTGTCCCACGTCCGTTCAGACCCAGCACTACCCGCCTGGCATTGCAGCCTCTGAGAAATAAACAAAAAGAGGCTCTAGTCTCTTTTGTTTTCTTCATTGCTCAGAAAGCAGGCTTTGCCCCATCATCTACAATGTGGAAGTTCCAACCGCCGCAAGATTTCACACCTTCAAGGACAAAGGGCATTGCGCCACTCAGACTCCCTGGTTCTGGGCTGCCAGGGTAGGTGTCTAGGGACTGGGCTCTGGGTAAGGCCCAGGGCCCAGGGGTCCAGTACCAGGAAAGCCCATGTCTGCGGGTAGAGGGGTGCCCAGGGCCAGGCTCTGCTGCCTCTAGGCCTTACTATAAACAGGGATGCTGAGGCTCGCTGCCCGTCCCCTGCCACCCAGACCAATAGTGTCCAGGGCCGGGGCAGGGAGGCAATGCCAGAGGAGATCCACATTGGTGGAAATGTTATCCCCTAAAATTTGGGGTTTGGAGTCTCTCCCTTTTCTCTTGGCCCAGGTAGCACTTAGTTGTTTCCTGGGGCCAATCTGTACTGCTTGCAAGAGTGAACTGTTAAATTTTCAGGGATTTGGCAAACCAGTTGTTCAGCAGCCATTATTTAAAAAATGAGATTATAAAAACTGACAAGAAAATAAGTTCTAGGGGATCCCTGGGTGGCACAGCGGTTTAGCGCCTGCCTTTGGCCCAGGGCGTGATCCTGGAGTCCCGGGATGGAGTCCCGTGTCAGGCTCCCCGCATGGAGCCTGCTTCTGTTTCTCTATCATGAATAAATAAATAAAATCTTAAAAAAAAAAAAAAAAAGAAAATAAGTTCTAACTTCTGAAAAGCAATGAATACTTAAAACTCATCATTTCCTAAATAATTGTGGTTGTAATTGCACAGGCTCTTGAGGCCATCTCCACCTACCGTGTCTGTGCGGAGGGGGTATTACAGGAGCGGCTAAGACTGTCCCGATTCTGCCTTCAGTGCTGTCACATTGACACCTTGAAACTGGTCACAGCAGGGATATTTACACCACAGAAACCAGTAAAGGCTACCGGTCAGGGCTTTCTGCCCCAAGTGCCGGTTACACATTGGCCAGCGCCCCGCACACCTGGCGACCAACACCCTTGACTCTCCCGGGGCAGCGCAGGGAAGGGCCTGGCTCCCCCACGGGCAGACGGAACCAGCTCAGGAGCTCAGCCCCACACGGTCCAGCTCCTGCCCCGCGTACTGAACTCTCCTCAGCTCTGTCACCTGTGTCATCCTGCTGGCACCCTCATTACCCTCAGGCACTCCTGAGCTCCTGAGGCCGTACAAGTTCCAATCAGAATTTCATCCATTAAACAGCCACTGAGAGGTACTGCGTGCCGGGCACTGTGCCAGGCACCAGGGATGGGAAGGGAATAGGCCCGGGCCTGGCCCTCCGGGGCTCATGGCCTACTTAGGGGAGAGCCACATAAAGAGTCATAAGTTGTAACGATGCCCCGAGGTAAGGACAGTGGTGGAGTGTGCGCGGTCCTGCAGGACTTTGGTGGTACACATGCCAAGCTATAAGCCTGGGCACCTTTCTAGCCACTTGGGTCTCCCTCACTCCTAATAAGGGACCCCATGGAGGGTCCCTTCCTTTCCCAGATGCCCTTCTGTCCCCCAGCAAAGTGTAGCTCACAGGAGTTAAGCCCAGAGCCAGACACCAGGCTCCAGGGTAGTGGGTGACAGTGGAAGGTCAGCCAGGTCCTCTTAATCCATCCACACCTAAAAAAGTGTTTGCATCTAAAAAATTAATTATAAAATTTATCTTAATATCTATCATATACTCAGAAAAATGCTGGAGCTTCATGCAAATAAAGGTACAAGGAAATAATTCTCAAGACAAGGATGCGTGTGAACCTGAGGACTTTACTGTGACTATGACTAAGCAGGAGGCAGGGCTGGGCCCCAGGAGGCCCGGGAGGCCCGCTGTGGTGGGGCAGCTGAGGGGACGCGACCTGCTGCCCAGCCTCACTCTCCTCAGGCTCTCGGCTCAGGGCCCCTGGCTGACCTTCCACTGTCACCCACCACCCTGGAGCCTGGTATCTGGCCCTGGGCTTAACTCCTGTGAGCTACACTTTGCTGGGGGACAGAAGGGCAGCCGGGAAAGGAAGGGACCCTCCATGGCGGCCGGGGCAGCTAGCCCCCAGCTGCTTCTAGCACTTTACCCTGGCCAGCCTCACCGATGCCTCTGGGTTCCTGCACTTCCCCACCTCCAGTCAGGGCCTTGGAGCTGAGGCCAGGTCTCTGAGCAGTAGAGGTCTAGTAGGGAGGTGAGCTTCGTCCTCCACCCACTCTGCAAGCCCCCTCCCTCTCTGGAGGAGGCTTCCTCTGTCTGGAAGGCCCCACCTGCAGCTGCTTAACCTCCAAATCCCACGCTGACCTTCTGACCCAGAAGTGGGGGCAAAGCTTGACCCCACCTGGCAGGCCTCACCCAGGCAGGAACCCGGAGGAAGGACTGACCCTTGGCAGGAGTGGCTGCTAGGATGGCTGTGAGGAGGGAAGCCAAGCACAGGTGTGCTGTTTACCTCCCTGGCTCCCAAACATAACTGGGCCCTCCCTGCCTGACAGGGTAAAGTCCCTTCCAATGAGCCCAGCCCTCAAGCCTCTGCAATTCAGGCCGTAACCTGCCCATCCAGCCTATCTCCCCCACCAGTCTCGACCCCAGACGCTCTCCTCTCATAGCAAACCATCCTCGGACTGCACCACACCCTCGAGGCCTCTCTGGCTTTGTAGGTGCTGTTCCCTCTGTCTTTAATGCCCTTCCTGTCATCTCCATAGAGCCAGCTCTTTCTCATTAGGCCCAGGTAAAAGGTCATCTCCCAACCTCTGTGCAGAGCTTCCTCTCATCCTCCCCTTCCTCTCCTCCCACCCCCCACCCAGGCACAGTGTGCTGGGAGTGCTTCTGTGCCCCCCCTTACAGCATAATAAAGAAAATACAAGCTCAGGAGTCTGTGTCCTCACTAGACTCTCAACTCCTCAGTGATAGTGATTGTATCTTTATCTTCAAATTCTTAGAGCCTGGCACATAGTAGACACTCAAAAAAAAAAAAAAAAAAAGGAACAAATGGCTAATCAAAATCAATATATGGAC
This sequence comes from Canis aureus, assembly GCF_053574225.1. Lineage (NCBI taxonomy): Eukaryota > Metazoa > Chordata > Mammalia > Carnivora > Canidae > Canis > Canis aureus. The sequence continues at coordinate 16,557,818 of NC_135642.1, read as the reverse complement.
CCTGGATTTATTCCAGAGCTAAATTAGGAAGCAAGTCTCAATGTTACACAAGAATCCCCTTCCAGCTCATTTATTCAACACATACTTTTTGGAGTACTGTTGTGTGCAAAGCCCTGGACAAAGTACTAGAAACTCAAAAGCTGGAGTAGACACAGGAATTTAGAGTTTGGGGGTACAGAGAGGCAGAGAAGAGGACTAGTTGGAAGGAAATGTCTGACCTGACTGGCTGGTGCAAGCAGGTGATTGCATTTAATCTTTTTTTTGTTTTGTTTTAAGAGTTTATTTATTCAGGAGAGACACAAAGACAGGCAGAGACATAGACAAAGGGAGAAGCAGGCTTCCTGTGGGGGAGCCAATGTGGCACTGGATCCCAGGACCCCGGGATCACGACCTGAGGCTGAGGCAGACACTCAACCACTGAGCCACCCAGGCGTCCCGATTGCATTTATTCTTATGTTAGCCCTACAAGGTGGGCACCTTTATTATTATGCTCACTTTACAGATGAGGAGATTGAGGCTTTCACAAGTGGAGAGACTTGCAATGGCGTAACTAGTAAGTCATGGGGGCAGGATTTGAACCCAGGCTACCCTCAGACACTACATGCCCAAACAGAAAGATCTGGTATAAGCATTTTCTTTTCTTTCTCTTTCTTTCTTCTTTCTTTCTTTCTTTCTTTCTTTCTTTCTTTCTTTCTTTCTTTCTTCTTTCTTTCTTTCTTTCTTCTTTCTTTCTCTTTCTCTCTTTCTTTCTTTCTTCTTTCTTTTTTTATACAGATTTTATTTATTTGGTAGAGAAAGAGCAAGAGACCACAGGCAGGGGAAACAGTAGGGAGAGGGAGAAGCAGAGTCCCCACTGAGCAGGGAGCCCGATGTGGGGCTCAGTCCTAGGACCCCAAGATCATGACCTGGGCCAAAGGCAGACACTTAACCAACTGAGCCACCCAGGCACCCCAAGTGTTTTATTTTCTTAATTAGTGATCCTCAAGATCGTCTGCATACCTCAAACACTTGGAGAGCTTTAAAGAGCACTGGTGCCCACCCTAGTGCCACCGAGAGATCCTGATGTAATTGATGGGGGGTGCAGCCTGGGCACCAGGGGTTCTCATGTGCAGCCAGGGCTGAGAATCCCTGTGAAATGAGGGAGCCTGGTGTCAAAAGTGTAAAGGGAGACCCACCTGTAGCCGAGATGCTCCTGGTTGTGGCAGCGTCCTGTTTGTCCAGACACAGAGCTTTCTTGTCCCCTTGGGAGGGGCCCCAGACAGTGTAGGCAGGGCTGGCACTTCCTCCCTGGCATTCTCTCGATGTTTCACCAGTTCTGACCTTCTTGTAACATTGGAGTTGCCAGAGACAACTTACTGGGGAAATTCCACGGTTTCCATGTGGGGAGGTAAGGGGAGGGAGTGGGAGTGCATGGGTTTTCCAGGCCGCCAGCCACCCAGCTTTCAGTATGAAGGAGCCAAGATCTGTGGGTCATAGCGAAGACAGGTGATGTGAGGACCCTGGGTGGATGGCTTGTGGGCTGCAGGCCTGAAGGGATCAAAACAACCCCCCACTTGTCCCGGTAGGCAGGCCCTGTGGGAGCAGAGTGGGGAGAGGGCTACTGGGCCCACTGTCTGGCTACTGCCAGACTCAGCAGCCACTGGCCCCCTGCACTCGTAGGTTCCCAGGGACTAGGAGGCTCCCCAGAGCCAGCAGAGCCAGGCTATGTGGCTGCAAGCAGAAAGGCTGGGTTTCCCCTTCTCAAGCCCAGGCAGTGACTCAGGGAACAAGTATTAAAAGCAGAGGGTGACCTCGGCATCCTTGCTCAATGGCAAGTGTGACCTTGCCCAGAACCCTCTTAGGAGCCCAGGGCCCAGTGGGATGGAGATGGGTAGTGAGGTGTAGGCATATGGAGCACAAAGGACACTGTCCTCGTTTGCTGGGTGCCTTGAGTCCCTTGTTCCTCAAAGAGGTGTCATGAGCATAATTTCATTGAATCCGCACACAGCACTTGAGGTGTAGCTTTTCAGTGCAACAAGCTCGGGGCTTCCCAGATCACACAGTCCCCTGGGCAGTGCCGGGCTCCTGCCCCGGGAGATGGGGAGAACGGACTTGGGCTACTTCCAGATCTCTCCCAATGCCAAACTTCCTGCCTCTCTGGTTCTAAGTCATGATTCCCGACTGCCTGACCTAGAGAAGCCATCACTTAGTGTCAGTTCTTCTCATCTTGGGGCTAGGATGTACCTGTGGTTTCACCCCACCATGACCCTACAGGAAATAGCTTTCTTTACAGGAAAACAACTGAATGAGGCACCAGAGCAGCCACAGTGCAAGGTGGGTTCCACCCCCAGCCTGTACTTATTCATAAGGGGAGAGATCCCAGGGACACCTGGGTGGCTCAGTGGTTGAGCGTCTGCCTTCAGCTCAGGGCTTGATCCTGGGGTCCTGGGATGGAGTCCCACATCGGGCTCCTCACAGGGAGCCTGCTTCTCCCTCTTCCTGTGTCTCTGCCTCTCTGTATGTCTCTCATGAATAAATAAAATATTTTAAAAAAAGAAAGGTGGGGAGAGATCCTGTTTCCTTTACCTTTGTATAAGCTCCCTCCCCACATTACCTAGCGCAGTACACTGCACAGGGCTGATGCTCCTCAAGTGTTTTCTGAATGACAAAACCCAGTAAGGAATCCTTTTGTGAAGACTCATGCCATGATTGACCTTTGGCATACTTAATCTCAGGCATCTTAAGTATTCATTTATTCAACAACAAATATGTGTGATGAGTGCCTGCTATCCACCAGGCACAAGCCAGCCGCTAGTGATCCAATGGTAAGCAAAAAAAAAAAAAAAAAAAAAAAAAAAAAAAGCTCCTCATGGAGCTCCACTCCTGTGGGGGAAGAAGTTAATTAATTGCCCAAATCCATATAAAATGACACCGCGATAAGGTTTCTAAAGAAAAGGGCCACAGGACTGTAAGTGTAGGGAAGAGGGCCTGCATAGGGTCAGAGAAGGCTTCCTTGAGGAAGAGGTTGGCACATGAATCCACCAACCAAAGCAGGGTTTGCTTAGCAAGCGGCCAGGCCCACGCTGGCTGTGCGTGATCCGCCGCACCGACCCGCACCGACCCGAAGGCCCCAGGGAAGCCCGAGGCTCCTGACTGCCCCATCCTTGCTCAATGCCGCCTCGAGCTTTTAGGTGTAAGTTTTCTGGTCAAGAGGAAAGAGGACTTTTGTTTTTTTATGCAAAGCAGCTTAAACTGGAACTGACCTCACCCTGGGCGTCTGAGGTGGTTTTCGGTGACTGGTGACCGTGGAGGAAATGAGCCAACTTTCCAGGAACCCCGAGGACACACCCTGATTGCCCAACATTGCAGGGCAGTGCAGGGCAGACGCCTCCCGGGCCCCTTCCCCAGCCTTGGGAGCCTGAGGGGACGCCCTCCTCAGTGTCAGCTCCTCTAGAGCCAAAGACCCACAGGGGATGACCCCAGCTGGAAACTTCCCCAGGGGCAGCGCAGGGTAAGGTCAGGGGCAGGCCTGGAGAAGTGACTCTCACACCAGCCAGTTGATACTCAGAGACCAAACTGTCAACAATCAGGAGGTGGCTGGTGACTGTTCCTCGCCCCCCTAACCCCCACCTCCCACCCCTTGCTTTGCCTCTGAGCTGCCCTCATGCCTTTTCAGGGCCCTTAGCTCGTGCTCATAATCCTACTGGCCCAGGGCAGGCGCTGCCTCCATCAGCTCGGCTTCTTTCTGGCTTTCTGCTCAGCTCGCTTTCTCTCTCCTGACTGGCTTCTCTCCATGTCTACTCCCTCGGTAACTTGGGGCACAAGTGGCCCTGCGATGGCTTCTCAGTCTCGACTTTCCTCCCCAGGTTGTGTGCCTCTGATCATAACTCCTGCCTGTCTCTTTGCTGAAGCTCCAGAGAGGCTCTGACCAACTTAGTAATTAAACCTTTGCAAGCCGGGCCTCCTGGGGTCTTTGAGAAGGGGACTCTTAAGATCCAATCTCACCTCCTCTCATTCTCTCTCCTTCCTGCTGATCAAATTGGTTTTCCTTTTGGATGTACAGGTAGCTACTACATCCTCACAAACTCTTCCTGTCTCCACGATCAGAACGTAAATTCTGTGCTGCTTCTCACGCTTTGTCCCTCCAAAGAAACATCCTTTCTCTCTTAGCATGCTGTGTACATATGCACCCTGGCTTTTAGGCTATGGTCTCAGCTCTGGATTTTTAAAAAAATATATTTATTTGTTTATCTGGGAGGCACGGAGGGGCAGAGGGAGAGGAAGAGAGAACCTCTGAGTGCAGAGCCCAGTGCAGGGCTCAATCTCATGACCCTAGGATCATGACCTGAGCCAAAACCAAGAGTCGGAGGCCTAGCCAGTCATGCCACCCAGGCACCCCTCAACTATGGACTTTAAAGCCTGTTCATTGAAACTTCTTTGGTCTAGACCAGAGCTTCTCAAACTTTAGCCACGTATAATAACCTGAAGAGGTTGTGTGTTAAAACACAGACTCCTGGGCCTCCCCCAGCCCAGAGATTCAGATTCAGTCGGCCTGGGGCACGGTCCCAGGTGATGTTGATGTTGCCCGTGGAACCCATCTACCCTGGAAGTAGGAGGGGGCTCGCATCTGCAGCCCTCACCCCGAGGCAAGGAATACTCCTGGCTTACAAATTGCAGGGGAGGAGAGCAATGAGGAAATGATGCAGGAATGTAATATCACAGTGAAAAGATTTCTAAATATTAACCCACCCCACAGGCCTACTCCTGAGATAAATCCCCTTTTGCAAAGCAAGGCTCTGAGAAGTTAGGAAACTTGCCCCAGTCACCCAGCTCTCTCGACCGGCAGAGCCCAGAGTCCGGTGCTGACCCATCTGCTTGTTCCTGGCCCACTGTGTCAGCTGCAAGGCTGAATCAATGAATGATTCGATCGTCACTGGCAGGACCACTGTCATCTGTCCTGATATGGGTGGTCACTTCTGCAGAGAAATGAAGATGTTCACAAATGCACAAGCCTTTACCCGCATGCCTGATAAATCCACTGCTTCTCAGGTTAGGTGCCAGGCCAGTGGGATTCAGTAAGCAGCCAGTCTCCCCGGCCGGGAGAGGTGTCCCACCCCTGAGCCTTCCATGCCTGGCCTGCCCCTCTCTCCCGGTAGCAAGAGTTCAACTCCTGGCTCAGGTTTGGGTAGAATTACCCACGAATTACCAAATGTTATATGGAGTGAAGCTTCGACACCATGCTCGCACTCTGGTGCCTGGACCACCATCATCAGCCTCACCAGGAACTTGTTAGAAACCCAAGTACTTGGGTGCCCCCCCACCCCGGATGTATCAAAGCAGAAATTTGGGGTTTAGGGCCCAGCAATCCATATTTTAACATGCCTTCCAGGAGATTCTGATGTATAGCTGGAAACCACTGTTCTACTGAGAGAATTTGGCAGGTTGATAGTGGGGGACTTGATTTAGTGACATGGGGGGTTCCGTGCTCTCTGGGCGAGCTCTGACATACACCAGTGGCAGGGGAGTTGGTGAAGCATATGCTAACCCAGCTGAGAAGTCAACTGTAACTTCCCCTGCTTCACGTGGTTACAGCCTTGCCCTGGAGAGGATTTACTGCCGGATAGCTTTGTTGCCATGGTAACTCTGGTCCTAGGCCTGGGCCTGTCCTCTGTGGGTGGTAATATTTGTGTCGCTTAGACACTAAGTAAACCCAGCGTCCAGACTCTGCTCCCAGGTCTCTGCACACCAGAGCGTAGGGAAGCCTATTTGTTGTCACTGAGAGGACTGAACTAGAAGCCCTGGTCCGAGTTGACCTTGTTAGTGTGCTTCCTACCATCTTTAGCGACGTCTAATTTCTTGTTTTCAGAAAAAAAAGCAAATTGAGTATAATATTTAGGGTAGGGGATTACTTCATATGATGGGGAAAAAATATACCAACCTGTCTTAATTCTTTTTTTTTTAATTTGATTTATTTTTTTTGTTTTTTTTTTTTTAGTTTTTATTTATTTATGATAGTCACAGAGAGAGAAAGAGAGAGAGGCAGAGACACAGGCAGAGGGAGAAGCAGGCTCCATGCACCGGGAGCCCGACGTGGGATTCGATCCCGGGTCTCCAGGATCGCGCCCTGGGCCAAAGGCAGGCACCAAACCGCTGCACCACCCAGGGATCCCAGCCCGTCCTAATTCTTGAGATGAGATGGCAAGTAAATGTGGAGCAGATTCCTTTTTTTTTTTTTTTTTTGGAGGGAAAGCAATAATTCACATACCATAAAATTCACCCTTTTGAAGTGTGCAGTTTGGTGGGGGGGGGCTTTTTAGATTTTATTTATTTATTCATGAGAGACACAGAGAGAGAGGCAAACACACAGGCAGAGGGAGAAGCAGGCTCCCCACAAAGAGCCTGAGGCAGGACTCGATCCTGGATCCCAGGACCACGCCCTGAGCCAAAGGCAGATGCTCAACTGCTGAGCCACCTGGGCATCCCTAAAGATTTATTTATTTGACAGAGAGAGAGAAAGATAACAAGCACAGGGAATGGTGGGGAGAGGGAAAAGCAGGGTATCCATGGAGCAGGGAGCCCAATGAGGGGCTGGTGTTTGTTTTTTTTTTTTTAAAGATGTGTATATATGTGGACAGAGAGAGAGAGAGAGAGAAGGGGCAGAGGGAGGGAGAGAATCTCAAGCAGACTCCCCACTGAACATGGAGCCTGATCCCATAACCCTGAGGTCATGACCTGAGCCAAAATCAAGAGTCAGATGCTTCACCAACTGAGCTACCCAGGTGCCCCAGTTTGGTGGTTTTTAATTTAAAAAGTGCCACAGAGGGGATCCCTGGGTGGCTCAGCTGTTTGGCACCTGCCTTCTGCCCAGGGCATGATCCTGGAGTCCCGGGATCAAGTCCCATGTCGGGCTCCCTGCGTGGAGCCTGCCTGTGTCTCTGCCTGTGTCTCTGCCTCTCTCTATATCTCTGTGTCTCATGAATAAATAAATAAAATCTTTAAAAAAAAAAAAAGTGCCACAGAGAGTGGACTGGAGGGGTAACAAGATGGCGGCAGAGACGGTGGCACTCCATAAGCTGAAGCTTGCTGAACTAAATAAAGCAGGAAGGTCTTGCTCGTGGTCTGGAGACCAAAGGAATCAAACAAGATCTCATCAACAGGCTCCAGGCATATCTTGAAGAGCAAGCTGAAGAGGCAAATAAAGATGTACTGGAGATGAGACAAAGGAAGAAGAGTCTGTCAAAGAGAAAGAACCCTCTGAGAAAACTGCTGCTGTGGCAGCACAGAGCAAAGTGGTAACAATGACATCTGAGATACCACAGACAGTGAGAATGCAGAAGATCACCGAACGATTCGATGTACCTGTGAGCTTGGACAGTTAAGAAAGCTGCCTGGGCAGCAAGATTTGGGGTTTCTTCAGTTCCATCCAAAGGCTGGTCATCTGACGTAGGTAAGCCTACGGTTAACCTGGATAAACTAAAGGAAGGAGCTCCAAGATTTGAGCTTTGAATGTCTCTTCAATCTCCAGAGTCTGAAGATGATGAGAAGCTTCAAGAGAGAAAGGAGAGATGTGGGATTGTGACAAGTTCAGCTAGAAAAGGAACCATGGAGGATACAGAGGCAAAGAAGAGGAAAAAGGCACTTTAGGATTGCCTGATGAAAAGCTCTTCATGCTGTCTGCTTTCCAGTGGTTTCCACCTCTTTGACTTGTGTTGGTCAAATATACACCTAAATGGACAGTCCTGCCCATAGGTCCTGTCTCACCATGAGAGAACAAGGACCCCGGGTACATCCAGGAACTCCAGCAGCAATTCACTCATCACTGTTCCAACAACTTTAAAGTTGTTGTTTTTAAATTATTTTACTTGTTAAATAAAAAACAAAAAAATAAAATTAAAAAATAGTGTCATAAGAGAACTTTCTGGAGTGATAGAAATGTTCAATAGTTGGTTTTGCATGATGCCTTCATGGATATATATAATTATTAACCCTCTTCTAACTGAACCATTAAGACCTATTCATTTTATTATATCTAAAGTATACCTTAATTTAAAAAATAATTTAAGGGATCCCTGGATGGCGCAGCGGTTTGGCGCCTGCCTTTGGCCCAGGGCGCCATCCTGGAGACTCAGGATCGAGTCCTGTGTCCGGCTCCCAGCATGGAGCCTGCTTCTTCCTCCTCCTGTGTCTCTGCCTCTCTCTCTCTCTTTGTGTCTATCATAAATAAATAAATAAATCTTTAAAAAACAAAACAAAACAAATAAGCAGTACTTTATTATATATGTATTATAAGTCATACCAAGGGAATGAAAAAAAGTGGTTTTAGCATGTCTACAAGAGTTCTGAATTTTGGCGTTTTCCTTAATTTTATTCTAATTTTTATTTTAAAGCTAACTGAAAATGATGGCATCAAACACCACCAAAACCAAAACAAAAGCTTTAACTTCTAGAGAAAAATCACATAATTATCTGAGGCAACTTTCTAAGCATGGGGAAAAGACATTATAAGGGCCAGAAAAACTAATTTGATTTCTGTAACTCCCTTAGGTACATGCACTCTGCTTTACCTGCCTTCCTTATTTAAACCACATCATGTTTGAATGTGAGAATCTATGTAATATACATGTGACTATAATGATCACTAAAATACATTTGTCTTTAAGGATATATCTTTATATTGTGTAAATACAAATAATTTCGTTATTATATGTGTTCTGGATGTGAGGTCATCTGTGTGGGCATATGTGTAGGGGTTCTTATCTCTAGCTAGGTCTCTATGTAGGAGAGAGTCAAGGTGATATGTATTTATCTATGGGTGTGTTTATGCTCTCGCAAAGGTTTATAACCGGGGCAAAGCGCACCCAAGGTGGACCAGTCCCTAGAGGTAGGGATGTGTGAATTTCAAACAGTCAATGTTCCCACTCACGGGAGAATATAATTTTAAATACAGTAAGACCCTCCTACTTTACAGAGATAATCATTTAAAAAAAGAAAAGAAGGGTACACTTTTTTGAACAACTAATGCTGCACACATGAAACACCAGACTCGGTACTTTATTGTTGCACTTGGTCTTCACAATTAACCCAAGTGGGTACAAATTAACCCAGTTTATAGATGAGGAATCTGAGCCTGGTCCAAAGCAGTATAGGTAGTAAGTGGCAGAGCAGTCTCATTTCAGAGCCTAGACTTTCACTTTCTACCAGAAAGTCTCAACTAAAATGTGAGACAATCTTCCCAAGGGGGGAAAAATGATGAATATTTTGTCAGATCTCAGGCCAGTTTTTAGTGATATGGAATGTGATTTTAACTTTATTCAGAAAGCGTCCTTCACATATTAGTTTCACATAAGAGAGAATTATAGATGTTTGCTTAAGGCTGAAAGCCATAAAGTTAAAAGGATTCTGGCCTTCAGTTTAATTGCAAACTGGAAAAATATGACCCGGAAGAGCACTCCTTCCCCTCTGGGCTCCAGGACACATTTCCTGGGTCTCCTTCCCTAGTCGTTTCTCTCAGTCCTCATCCACGGACCAGGTCATCCTCCTCTGGCCCCGTGCTTCGTGGTGACATCCCTCCCCATGTGGTCTTTATCTCACTTAGATGCCCTCTGCCCTCTGTGGGCTGCCTCACACACACCCCCTTGCAGTTCTCCAGAAGTAACCTACCTAGATAGCTCACGAGACTTTCAAACAACAATTCCGAAGTCTAGCTCAATTTCTTCCCTTATTTACCCACCCTGGGTCATTCCACTGTTTTCCTCCTATGCTCTCCATCTTGGCACCAGCACCCACTCACTTACTCAGGTGAGAAACCAGGGTGTCATTTTGGGGATACTCCATCCACATTCAATGAGCCTGAAGGTCTTCTCATGAATGGCTCTCAAAGACACCTTCCTTTTTTCTCTTCCCTGTGCCATTGCCTCGGATGGTTGTGTCCCTCACTACCTGTGCCCTGGGCTGCCACTGGCAACAGCTGGTCTCTGGCTGCCAACCAGAAAGTCCCTGCCAGTGTGCGTGCCCTACACTATCTGCTGTGGCCAGCACTCCAGTGAGAAGACTCTCTCCTTCCACAACTTAAATCCCTTTTCTGGTTCCTTAGTGCCTGCAGGCTAATAGCATAAAAGGCCCTACACATTCCATCTATTACACTCCAGTATTAAATTCCCCATATATTAAACAACTTCAAGTTTCTAGAAGATAGGCTATTTAAGCCCTCTATGCTCTGGTAAATATGCACGTCTATCTCAATTGAATTGCTGACTTCCATTATTGGGGTTTCAAACCAGACCGATCAGCCTCTCAGGGATCCACCTTCTTTGGGAAGCTTTCTTTTGTACCTTGTGCTTATGTCTATCCTTGCTTTGTCACTGTATTGCTCTGATTTGTTCATAGGCATGTCTGCCTTTCCTATGTCAGATTCTTGAGGCCAGCAAGATGCCTAGCATATAGTGAATGCTCAATCATTGTTCAATTTCTTAAATATTTCAATTATATGAAATTATTATTATATCTCAAATGAAAAAATTCGAACTCCACATCCAGGAAAATCTTCTCTAGATCAAACTCTATTGGGAAAGCCGTTCTACACAGGTTCCTTTGGAGTCATTTTTACAACCACGTATTTGTCAAGTACTCACTACAACAAACAAATGCAACAAGTGAATCTTGGATTGGATTCTGAACATAAAAATACAGCTATAAAGGACATTACAACTAGAGAAGTGGAAACTGATTGTATGTTAGATCACGTTATTGAATTAATGTAAATCCCTGGGGATCCCTGGTGGCTCAGCGGTTGGGGCTTCGGCCCAAGGCGTGATCCTAGAGTTCTGGGATCGAGTCCCACGTCAGGCTCCTTGCATGGAGCCTGCTTCTCCCTCTGCCTGTGTCCCTGCCCCACCCCCCTCTCTGTGTCTCTCATGAATAAATAAAATCTTTTTAAAAAATAATGTAAATCTTTTTGGGAATGATAATAGTATTACAGTCAGCTAGAATGTCCTTTCCCTAGGCATAAAAAAACAAACTTTGAAGTCTGGACTTATATTTTAGGAGTTCATTTTATTTATTTTTGAGAGAGAAAGAGCACATGCACATGAGGTGGGGTGCAGGGGTGAGAGGGAGAGGGAGAGAGAGAATCCTAAGCAGGCTCCATGCCTGACAAGGACTCAATCTCATGACCTAAATCAAAATCAAGAGTTGGAGGCTTAATCGACTGAGCCACCCAGGCACCCCTCAAAGAGTTCATTTTAAAAGAGCATAATAATATAGAGATATAGCAAATGTGGCAAAATGTTCAATTAAAAGTATGAGTACTCTTTCTATTAATTTTCCATCTTCTCTGCATATCTGAAAAATTTCAAAATAAAACATTTGGGCCAAATGCTAAGAACACAACCAAAAATGAAATCAATCAATCTTTTGAAATTTAAGCATCAATGTTGCTCTTGGGGTGTCCCACTCCCAAACCTTCCATTGCCATGTTCACCCCTTAAAGCCACTGCATTTCAATCAAGTTTGTGTTTTAAAGTTGTAAGCTAGTTACCCCTCACAAAACACTCTACAGTTTACTCTCCTAGTTGACCAACCTTCACAAGACTGTTGATTTTTATTTGCCTAAATGGCACCATATTGCACTTTAAAAACCTAAGCAAATAAAATTATGCTTCCTAATTGGTACATGTAATACCTTGAGATCAACCATTGAAAGTTTTCAACTGGGAAAACTGGAAGTGATAAGGAACCACCGAGGTCGGTACAGTAATCCTGCTTTAGTCCTCTCAGATGATGAAAGTCTCTAGCAAGCGCTAGTTATTTTTTATTGCCAGGAAGGTGATAGGATAGTCTGTCTCTTAAATTTCTACTCTATTCAGATGGAAATTTTTAAGAGGCATTTATCGTTTTTATTTAAAATAGTTGATGAACTTAGGTATATACACAAGAGAACTGAAAATGTATGGGTCCACTAAAACTTGGACATGGTTGCTCACAGCAATAGTACTCATGTAACAGTCAAAAAGTGGAAACAGTCCAAAGTCCATCAATGGATGGGTAAACAATATGTGGTATATCCATACAGTGGAAAATCACTCATAGAAAGGAATAAAATACGAGGCACAACATGCATGAATCTTGTACGCTTATTAAAGGAGCCGAACACAAAGGTTGCATAATTTATGATTTCATTTATATGAAATGTCCAGAATGGGCAAATCCATAAAGAAAGACTAAACTTATCAGTGTTTGCCTGGGGCTATGAGCAGCGGGGTCAGGAATGGGGGAATGACTGCCAAAGGGTACAGCATTTTCTTTTTTTTTTTTTTTTTTAAAGATTTATTTATTTATTCATAGAGACACAGAGAGAGAATGAGAGTCAGAGACACAGGCAGAGATAGAAGCAGGCTCCATGCAGAGAGCCTGACGTGGGACTCGATCCAGGGACTCGATCCAGGGTCTCCAGGATCACGCCCTGGGCTGCAGGCAGCACTAAACCGCTGCGCCACCGGGGCTGCCCGGGTACAGCATTTTCTTTGGGGTGGTGAAAATACTCTGGAGTCAGATGGTGGAGATGGTTGTTGCAAAGCTTTGTGTGAATATACTAAAAACCACTGAAGTGTGCACTTTACATCAATGAATACTATGGTATGTGAGTTATATCTCAATTTTTAAAAATATTTTATTTATTTATTTATTTGGGAGCGAGAGAGTACAAGCAGGGGAGAGGGGCAGAGGGAGAAGCAGGCTCCCCACTGAGCAGGGAGCCCAATGCACCTGATCCCAGGACCCTGGGATCATAACCTGAGCCCAAGGCACATGCCTAACCAACTGAGTCACCAAAGCATCTTAATTTTTTTTTTTTTTATAAAGGTAATAGAAAGCAATTCCTACTTGGTCCCATTTTTAAGAATAGTCAAGGGCATGCTGGGTTTGGTTGCACCTTCAGTGTTCAAATCACCATTGGCCAGAGTGAAGATGGCCCCCCACTACAGAGCGCAGGCAAAGTCTCCAGTCCTGCCTCCCCAACCCTTGTAGGAGCATCTCTGTTAGCCTTGGGATCTGCAGGGCCAATTTTGGCATGCCTCACATTCCTACTTACCACGGTGATCCCCAACACTTCCTTCCAAGACCAACTGTCATGCAAGTCTCATCTCCCATATCTTCTTCACTTTCCTCGTTGTGCTCACCATCTTTTATTCATCACCCCCCAAAATTTGGTTCTATTCATTCTCTTATCTTACTGGCCCAGGAAGTGCACAGCTAACAGCAGGGGCTCCATAAATTTCTGGTGAATGAGTCCACTTACAGGAAAAGTTGATATAGAAATTTGCACTGTGTATTATTTAAAAAATGTAGCTCCATGCTTCAAAATGTGTTTTTTCTCCCATAAAAGGACTTCCTCCTCCATTTAAATATGTATCTTTAAGAAATATTGCACAGGGATCCCTGGGTGGCGCAGCGGATTGGCGCCTGCCTTTGGCCCAGGGCACGATCCTGGAGACCCGGGATCGAATCCCACGTCGGGCTCCCGGTGCATGGAACCTGCTTCTCCCTCTGCCTGTGTCTCTGCCTCTCTCTCTCTCTCTCTCTGTGACTATCATAAATAAATAAAAATTAAAAAAAAAAAAAGAAATATTGCACAAATAGTATTTTATTATAGACAATTCAGTTTATAAATCTCTATACACTTTAAGGAAACCATTTGGGCATCATAAACATTAAAATTTCAATATGCAAAATTAAATTTACAACAAGAAAATAAACACAAAATTATTTTTGAACTATCTGGTCATTGCTATACTACCTTCATAATTCCTATCCCGAGTCCGAAAATGTAGTCAAGCCCTAAAAATGTAGCAGAAGCATTTCCGCACACTGGTATCCATAATCTAGTTTGTGCAGCAATGTTTCCACTAGATTCATAGAGTACTCTTTGAAAGAAAGAAGCAAGAACTGGTCATTTAGTGGCTCTTCGGACCTTCTGCAACTCTTCAATGGGCTTCCATTCTTGGTTGATTGTTATAAGCTTGGAAAAAAAGAAGGAAAACATGAAAGAGTTTTAGGATCTGCCCTTCATTCTCATGTCCCTTTTTGAGATTTGTCTACACTCCTCTTTGGAAAGAGCATCACCATAATATTTATAGCCAAGGAACCATCTCTCCCCATCTCTAAAAATATGCACAAAACAGTAACATGGGCTCTAAAAAGCCTTTGGGTTCCTAAGTGGTATAGGATCAGAAAGAAGGAGCCATGTATATTTGCCCACTTTCACGTAACAGGTGCTAGATTTCTAAGTTGCCCTCGGCTTTATGTAATCTATAAGTTCAAAAAGTGTGTCTGCTCCTGGTGAGTGGATACATTCTGCTCTAGCACAGGGGCTTGGCCCATAGTAGGCTCTTAACCAATCTCTTGTAATTGTAATTACTCAACAAAGGTACACATGATCCAAGTTATGCAATAAGAAAGAAGGGGCAGAGCTGTGTAAAGTCCCTGCCTTCCAAAAAACTCAAATTCAGAGATTCTCATTTATCCTTACAAGGTTTCTATTACCTCAAGATCTAAGAGAATGTAGGTAGGTTTTGTTTTATTTTTTTTCTGTTTTTAAAAAATTTTTACATTTAACTCTAGTATCATTAACATAAAATGCCATCTTAGTTTCAGGTGTACAACTCTACACATAACTCAGTGCCCATGATTCATTAACCCTATACATTACTCAGTGCTCATGACAAGTGCCCTCCTTAATCCCCATCACCTATTTCCCCCATTGACCCACCCAGCTCTCTCTGGGAACCACCAGTTTGTTCTCTAGAGTTAAAAGTCTGTTTCTTGGTTTGCCTCTCCCCGCCCCTTCATCTTTGCTCATTTGTTTCCTAAATTCCACATATGAGTGAGATCATAAGGTATTTGTCTTGCTCTGGCTTAGAGATACAGATAGTTTTAAAGACTCTAAATATCCCTTACTAGGTCAAACTCTGCTATTTGAAAGCTGTTTAAAAAAAAAAAAAGATTTCCTGACAGACCTAAGTAAATTCCAGCAGACTCAATGTTTTTACTTTCAAAATATTTAAAATGTTAAAAAAAAAAAAAAAAAAACTTTGCTATAGTCTTAAAAGAATGAGTGAAGGGCACCTGGGTGGCTAGGTCAGTTAGGTGTCTGCCTTCAGCTCAGGTCATGATCCTGGGGTCTTGGGATCAAGCCCGCATCCAACTCCTTGCTCAGCAGGGAGCCTGCTTCTCCCTCTCTTTCTGCCTGAAGCTTCACCTGCCTGTGCTCACTCTTTGTAAAAAGAAATGAAATAGGGACCCCTGGGTGGTTCAGCAGTTAAGCATCTTCCTTCAGCTCAGAGCATGATCTTGGAGTCCTGGGATCAAGTCCCACGTCGGGTTCCCTGCATGGAGCCTGCTTCCCCCTCTGCCTGTGTCACTGCCTCTCTCTCTCTGTGTCTCATGAATAAATAAATAAAATCTTAATAATAATAATAATAATATAATAAAATAAAAAAGGATGAGTGACTAATAGCTGATTTTGTTTAAACAGAATACCACTCCTGTTTCTCGGAGCTCCTGTTATCACAACAGACCTTATATTAACTTTATTTTTTTTTAAATTTCTATTTATTTATGATAGTCACAGAGAGAGAGAGAGAGAGAGAGAGAGAGAGAGAGAGGCAGAGACACAGGCAGAGGGAGAAGCAGGCTCCATGCACCGGGAGCCCGACGTGGGATTTGATCCCGGGTCTCCAGGATCGTGCCCTGGGCCAAAGGTAGGCGCCAAACCGCTGTGCCACCCAGGGATCCCTTTATATTAACTTTAGATAAATAATGGATACAATGGGATAACATATTACAATAATGATGAATATTAATATCTAGCCACTATGCTAAAGAATTTTATATATTTTATATTCTTTAATCCTCTTAACTCTGAGGTATAGATCTTTTTATTAAGCCCATTTTAGAGATTCTGAGAGCCCCAGAAAAGGCCAGTTGTCCAAAATCTCCTGTGAATAATGGAACAAGGATTTGAACCATATCTCCAGAACTCCATAGCACTCCCCTTATCACTACACTAAACGGCACTCTGAAAGTATTAAATCCATTTTGCTGACAAGGGTGCTAAAGTTCAGGCTAAATGTAAATCACTTTTTTTTTTTTTTTTTAAGATTTACTTTAGAGAGAGAGAGACAGAGGGAGAGAAATTCAAGCAGACTCCATGCTGAGCAGGGAGCCCACTTGAAGATGGATCCCACAACCTGAGATCTGATCTCAGCTGAACTCAAGATCAGACACTTAACCAATTGAGTCATCCAGACATCTCATAAACCTTTTAAAAATTAATTTTTAAAAAATATTTTATTTTTATATATTTGAGAGAGAGAGAGAGAGTGCATGCAGAAGCAGGAGGAGCTGCAGGCAGAGGGAGAGGGAGAAGCAGGCTCTCTGCTGAACAGGGAGCTGAATGCGGGGCTCCACCCCAGGACCCCAGGATTGCGACCGAGCTGAATGCAGACGCTCAACTGAGCTACCCAGGCTCCCCATAAACCACTCTCTAATGTAGCAATACCTTGCTAGGTACACTAGGGTCCACGGTTTCCCAAGGTTCTGGATTTCTTTTCCGATCAAGGCTAAAAATAAAAAAAAGCTGATTAAACACTAAAGTACGTGAATTTAAACCAACTCTGACATTGTGTCTATAAACATGCTGGGACATCATGGGACAATAACTAGGCATTCACCTGTTAGTTCACTGAAATTGATGGAAGGTTAGGTAAGGGAGCCTCAGGATTTGGCTCAAATGTTGAGGACCAGTTCCTCTGCAGGATAGAAGGTCTGTATTCCCTTTGTTGGGCTGGATCAGAGAAAGTTCCCATAAGCTGAATAACAACGGGAATGGAAGTGCCAGGATAAGAGCCAGGCAAGAATGTTCTGGCTCTGGTTTCTGGGAGAGGCAGAGGGTCTGGGCCTGAACCCTGCAGGTGGTGAACTGCACGGTGTGAGTCCCCTCTGCCAGAGCCTGGCCTTACTGCCCTTTCCAGCCCTGCGCTGGGCCAAGATCAGTTTCAAGTTTTTCTCTTCCTCATATTCCAGGATTCATGGTATTTTAGCTTCTTGTATCAAGAGCTGATTGTAGACAACTGAATCTATAAACTCTATCACATTAAGGAAAGATCTTTCTAATAAACTGAAACGTAAAAAAACTCATTAAAATAATTATTTCAGTTTGATGATATGCACCCCAAAGGCCATTTAAGAACTTTAGATTTCAAAACTTCAGTTTAAAAAAAAAAAATCGTAAAACTTGGGCAGCCCGGTTGGGTCAGCGGTTTAGCGCTGCCTTCAGCCCAGGGCGTGATCCTGGAGACCCAGGATCGAGTCCCACATCAGGCTCCCTGCATGGAGCCTGCTTCTCCCTCTGCCTGTGTCTCTGCCTCTCTCTCTCTCTCTCTCCTCTGTGTGTCTCTCATGAGTAAGTAAATAAATAATAAAAAAATAAAAATTAAAATATTAAAGAATCCTAAAACTTAAAACGTAAGTTAAAAAACTTTGTTGTAGAAGTGGAAGAAGGCCAATGGATGAAAAGATATTTAGATACAAGGAACAAACTAATTTTATTAATATCGTAATTTAACAGTCCTCTGGTATCAGCTTGCTTTCTAGTCCCACCTACAAGTTCACAATTTGACGCTCTTATTGTGAGGGTAAAACTCGGAAACTGAAACCATGCATTTATTTCATTACTAAGGTCAATCTAACACTGCTAAAAAACGTGTTTACAATTGATGCCTACTTACATCACATCAGATTTTTGAAGGGAATATACAGCAAAAGACGAAGCTCCGCCCGCCGCTGTGGCCATGAACAGCACCAAAGGAATAAGCTAACAGAGAACAGGTGGAGGGTAAATATTCCGACGTTTCCAGGTGAAACATATGAAATATAACAGAATAGCTAGATACCATTTTATACTTTCTTCAAAATCTGCACCATCTTTTCCATCGTTAAAAATCAGTATTTTAAGTCAAGAACGTCAATGGCCTTAAACACTTACTTCCTTCTTTTTCATCAGGAGTTGGAAAAAGTTCATGATGGCCTCAGCGCAGAAAGCCAAATCTAGGACTAGAACAAAACCAAACCCAGATACCGATCAAAACGTCAGCCCCCAGGACCCAACCCGGCGCTCGCCAAGCGGCCAACGTACTCCCCGAGGCGACCTCCGGCGGCTCACCTGGGAGGCGGCTCACCTGGGAGGCGGCGCCGGGCCACACGCGCGGACGGCGCACACGCCCAGAACGCAGCTGCGCCTCGGCGTCCGCGCTTATATACTGACCGCTCGGGTCACGCGGGCTCGGGGCGGGCGTGGGCGGAGGGGGTCCTGCCGAGCCGGACTCGCTTCCCCCGCTCGGCCCCCGGCTCCCCGGCGCCCCCTGCAGGACGTCCTGCCCGCGGACGCGCCGCAGCCAAACGCGGGCGCGAGCGCCCCCTGGCGGCGGGCGCGGTCCCTACCCGCCGACCCGCGAGGGCCGAGGCCCGGCGGGGACCCTGGCGGCCGCTCCCAGCTCCGCCGCGCGCCTGCTAGGGGTGCCCCCCGAGAACCCGCGGAGTTCCGATGGCCAAGGCCTGGGGGAAAATCCAGTTTGCTAATAGGCGGCCCGGAAAAGGAGCCGCAGAGCCGGGGGTGCGGGACGGTGGGCTCCCAGGTGCAGGCAGGTACATTAGGATCAATCCAATCACATTAACAGCTCCGAAATGTGATGGAGCGCACGTGCGCTCCGTCACATTTAATTTATTTTTTTTTAAATTTTTTATTTATATATAATAGTCACAGAGAGAGAGAGAGAGAGGCAGAGACACAGGCAGAGGGAGAAGCAGGCTCCATGCACCGGGAGCCCGACGTGGGATTCGATCCCGGGTCTCCAGGATCGCGCCCTGGGCCAAAGGCAGGCGCCAAACCGCTGCGCCACCCAGGGGTCCCCGTCACATTTAATTTAAAATTAAATTGTAAAATTCATTTCAGAAGAACTCTCATGATGTCCTGATTTATTCCATTTAATTTTTTAAAATTTCCACCACCACCCCCCCTTTTTTTTTAATGGGAAAAATCAGGAGGTGAGGGAGAAGAAACAGAATCAGCTTTGGAAAGAGTTCCGTCCATGGGAGACGGCACAGTCTTTGGCTTCAGTCTCCTTTTAATCGCCCCTAAACTAGCAGCGTTGCCTCGTACAGAGCATGCAGGAGTCTGCAAAACCACGGAAATAATGCTAACATTTCCATTAAGCCAGGCCCATGTGTCAGACTCTGTGCTGGAATCTTCTCAACGGTTTTGCAAGGTGAGTATGTTATTTAGGCTCGGAGATGCTCAAGTCACGCAGCCAGGAAGTGGCAGGGCTGTAATCAGAACCCAGGTCTGTCTGGTACCCAACACCACTGTTCTTCCTGCAAGTAAGCCAGGAACACTAGCTCGGTTATTTTTAAAATGGTTATTTTAAAACAATTATTTTAAAACTGAAGTTCAAAGCTATGAGTTAATATTAAAACAGAAACATCATGTTCTCTGGAAAGGACCAGGCCCAGATCTGTTTCAACCTCATTTTTTAGTTCTAGGCATGGGCTTTGCAGCGAAACAGAGGCCTGAGTTCAGAACCCACCCTGCCACACTTCATCAGCTGACTGACTTCAAGGAAACTACTTAACCCTTAAGAGTCTTAGCTTATAAATCTGTAAGATGGGAACAAATCTACTACAGGAAGCAGTTGGAAAACATATTAGAATGTATGTAAAGTGCATGGCATTCTGCCTTGGTAGTAGTAGGCATTCAATAAGTAGTAATTATTATTTGCAAAGATTTGTTTTGTTTTATATAAGGCAGATCATAAATGTAGCTTCACGCCCACTTCTCACTTCAGATAAGGGTTCTTACTGTGTAACCCCAGAGCTGTAACTGGAGACATCCTCTGGTTGGTTAGGTTCACTAATCAATACAATAACAACAAAAAACCCTCAACATTAATTCTCTGTGGTTTGTATTGAATAGAATCAAAGGAGCCTTTTAATGCTCCTTCTGCAGGATTTCTAAAACTTCTTTTGTCGGGAGTTTCTTTAAAAAGCCTCTTTTTTTTAACAATTAAAGGTAAGTGTTTCTAAAAAGGAAGGGAGAAAGGGGAGGAGGAAGGAAGAAATTTTACAGGAATGTATCATGTCTCCCAGATCAAAATTACAGTGTGTAGCCCTTGCCACTGATGGGTTTAAACTCAGAGCCCTGCTTCTTTCCAGTATTGCTTCTTTGCAAAATTCGGTGTTTTGTAGTAGTCTAGGCATTAACCTGGGGGCAGGGGCATGGTATATTTAAAAGATTAATGAGATATGAGTATCTTTTTTCAAGGTTCTTAAATTTTAATGCCGGTAAATAACCCCAGGCATGGGGGTTAGTGCCTGCAAATAACCCCTGGCACCAAAGACAGGTTATTAATTCCAACTAAGGGGGTCTGAGAAAACTTACAAAAAGTGAGGATATATATTTGGGGGCAATTAGGGAAACCAAATGTGGACCAGACATGAGAGAGTTATATTTTTTAAAGATTTTATTTATTTATTCATGAGAGACACAGAGAGAAGGCAGAGGGAGAAGCAGGCTCCATGCAGGGAGCCCGACGAGGGACTCAGTCCCAGGTCTCCAGGATCACACCCTGGGCTGAAGGCCGCACTAAACCACTGAGCCACCCAGGCTGCCCAAGACATGAGAGATATTAAAGAGTGTTGTTCATTTTGTTAGGTGTGATAATGGTATTATGTTTATGACAAAAATACCGCCCCCCCTTTAGAGATTGTGTATGGAAGTATTTAAGGGGGGAATGTATTTTGTGTTTTTTTAAGTAAGCTCTAGGCCCAACATTGACACTTGAACTTACAGCTGAGATCAACAGCTGCATGCTTTTCCAAAAGCGCCGACCAGGTGCCCCTTAAGGGAAAAATATGATGACTGAGATTTACTTTTAAATACTTCTGCTAAAAAACAAAACAAGGGGATCCCTGGGTGGCGCAGCGGTTTGGCGCCTGCCTTTGGCCCAGGGCGCGATCCTGGAGACCCGGGATCGAATCCCACGTCGGGCTCCCGGTGCATGGAGCCTGCTTCTCCCTCTGCCTGTGTCTCTGCCTCTCTCTCTCTCTCTCTCTGTGTGACTATCATAAATAAATAAAAGTTAAAAAACAAAACAAAACAAAAAATCCCACCAAAACCAGAAAAAAACAAACTTCCGCTAAAAAACAAATGAAACAAAATATTAATGATTAGTCGGTCTAGGTGGTAAGTATGTGGGAGTTTGTTATAGTGCTGTATTCAAGAACATTTGAAAATGTTCAGAATAAAATGTTTTAAAAATTCACAAATTGTATATACAGATACCATGTGTCCATATAACCTTTAAGATCTGCTTATTTCTACTTGCAGCAGTGAGAATTAGACCCAGACAGCCACATTTTCCTTCCTTTAAATTAATGCCCAGGTTTACTGACCTTGTGGGAGATACAAGGTCAATACGTAATTTGTTTTCTCCCGGGATTATTTGCAGGCACAGCTCCCACCCTTCAAATTCTGGCAGTCCCCAAAGAACCCACTCAGGACACACACCAGGATCACTCTCTGTCTCTGCTCCAAAACCTATAATCCACTGTGGGAGCCTCCCCACTCCACTCCAATTGCCAGTAACTTCTAGAACCTTCTCTAGCTGCTGCTAGCCAGTCTTGCAGGGGCATTGAGCCATAGCCGTTTGGCTTCCACTCTAGGAATTTCAACTTAGATTTTAATCAGCCCAGCTCAATCTTTATAAGAAAAATACTCTTTAAAATACTATGTTTTGGGGCAACCCCCTTAGGTCCCCTCCCTCTTTGGGAGCTTTGTACTATCACTCAATAAATTTTGACCACCATTAAAAAACTTAAAAATAAGATAAAATATTATTTTTTTGTTGAAATTCTTTCTGCCCATCCTTCAATGACTACCTAGTTTCCAGGCTTAGCAAAAAACTGGATTTGCTAAATTTTGGATGTTTAGGAGTACACTATATTGCTTATGGCTGTTAATGTGGCTCAGAAAGGAGTTTGAGCTCAGTGTATAGGGAAAGCTGTTCAGACTTCCCAGGTGCTTAGAAGCTGAAGTGTTCTTTTGTCACTGATTAAGAACACAGGTTTTAGAAGTTGCCCAGAGCCATCTTCAAATCACATTAAAACTGAGCCAAAGGGGCACCTAAGTGGCTCGGTGGTTGAGCATCTGCCTTTGGCTCAGGGTGTGATCCCCGGGTCCTGGGATCGAGTCCCACATCAGGCACCCCACAGGGAGCTTGCTTCTCCCTCTGTGTCTCTGCCTCTCTCTCTCTCGTGAGTAAATAAATAAAATCTTTAAAAATAAATAAAATAAATTAAAAATGATCTATACATGCATAAGGAACTAAAAGATTAAATACCTAAGTATTTTCTTTGTGTTTGTTTTTACTAACATTCGAATTAACTTTTGTTTTAAAAGGAAATAAAAACATACATATAACCTATGTCCTTAGAAGTTGCTTATAATTAGGGATGCCTGGGTGGCTCAGAGGTTGAGCATCTGCCTTTGGCTCAGGGCGTGATCCCTGGGTCCTGGGATCGAATCCCACATCAGGCCCACTGCAGGGAGCCTGCTTCTCCCTCTGCCTGTCTCTGCCTCTCTCATGAATAAAATAAATAAAACCTTAAAGAAAAATTGCTTATAATTACAAAAGGAAAAATAATAGCTATATGTAGAGGAATTGGACCATACCGTGAAGAAGTGATCAAAATTAACGTCACTGATATGTAGAGTCATGTGCCTCTATCAGTGATCTCTGAGAACACACCCCTTATGTAGTGCTCCACTGATAGTGCATAACCTGAATCTATCATGATGCAAAATCAGACAAACAAACCAGAAGCCAGTCGTTCTATGAAATAGTTGGTCTGTACTCTTTAAGTGTTGAGGTCAAGACTGAGGAACTGTTTCAAATCTAAAGACACATGACAACTAAATGCAATGTATGATCCTAGACTGGATTCCATAACTGGAAAAAAAAAAAAAACTGCTTTTGGGACAATAGATGAAAATCACTGGATAGATTAAAATGTTCTATCAATGTTAAATTTCTTGAGTTTGATAAATACATCATGGTTATCTAAGAAAATAATCACATTTATAAGAAATATACACTGAAGCGGCACCTGGCTTGCTCAGTTAGTGGAACATGTGACTCTTGATCTTGAGGTTGTGAGGTCAAGCCCCACACAGAGATTACTTAAAAATAAAATCTTAAAAAAATATATATATACACTGAAGTATCAAGGGGTAAAAGGGCATGATCATAAAATCTTTTAAATTGTCCTGAAAAATACTGTGTGTGCATGTATGTGTGTATATATAAAGGAGAAAGCAAATATGGCAAAATGTCAAAAATTGGTGAATCTGGTTTGAGTTCATAAGAGTTCTTTTTGTACTATTCTTGCAACTTCTGTAAGTATGAAATCATTTCAAAATACAGTTTAAAAAAAGCAATCAAGCCAAAACAAACAAAAGCAACCACCATCCCTACTACAAAAATCAACATACAGGGGTACCTGGCTGGTTCAGTTAGTAGAGCATGCACTCTTGATCTTGGGGTTATAAATTCGAGCTCTACATTGGGTGTAGAGATTACTTAAAAATAAAATCTGAACAAAAAAAATCAGGGGCGCCTGGTGACTCAGTTCGTTAAGCATCTGCCTTTGGCTCAGGTCACCATCCTGGGGTCCTGGGATTGAACCCCACAGAGGCTCCATGCTCAGTGGGGAGTCTGCCTCTCTCTGCCCCTCCCTGCCACTTGTATGCACTTTCTCTCAAATAAATAAAATATCTTGGGGGACAGGGCAGGATGGCGGAGGAGTAGGGTCCTCACCTCACCTGGTCCCACCAACTTACCTAGATAACTTTCAAACCATCCTGAAAACCTACGAATTCGACCTGAGATTTAGAGAGAACAGCTGGAACGCTACAGAGAGAAGGGTTTGCGCTTCTAACAAGGTAGGAAGGAGGAAAAAAATAATCCAGTGGGGGAAGCCGCCCCCCTCCCCTCCTCCTCCGCGAGGAGCCGGGCTAAGGCCCAAGGCGAGAGCCTCCAGGACGAGAAAGTCCAGCCTCGGAGAAGCGGGAACTTGAAAAACCCGCGCTGGATCCTTCCGGACGGAAAGGCGCCTCGCGGGGAGCTGGGGCAGAGCGCAGGAGGGGCAGTGGAGCCTCCGGCCTCCCGGGCCCGGGAGGGAAGTGCGCCCGGGGGAGAGCGCGCCGCACCCCGCGGCCGAGCTGGGCCAAGGGCTGGAGCGCGCCGGTCGCGCCTCGGGGAGCAGCTGGGCGGCGGCTCCCGACGGAGGGGGCTGCCCCTGCTGCTTTCCGCAGCCCCGGCCCGGAGCGGGAGCGCGATTGCAGCAGCGCAGGCCCCGGAGCCCAGGGCGCTGGCGGACAGAGCCGGGGTCCTGCGCTCCCCCTGGGACAGACGAGGCGGGGACGGCCCAGGACCGCAAGGACGCTCCAGCAGCTGGGGCGGCCCCAAGCTGCGCAGGTCGGCGCCCCCGCCCCGGAGCATCCCGGCCAGTGCGGCCCCGGAGACCGCGGTAGTTACTGCGAGGGCTGCTCCGAGCTGCTCCGGGGCTGGGGAGCCGGCCGCCGCCAGTGGGGCTGCTTCTCCTGGGGTCACCGCGTGCCTGGGACCGAGCGGGCCGCCAGGAACAGGGCCTCACGGGGTCAAGGGCTCCCACTGGGCCGCGCACCTGGTAGGGGCGGGGCACCTCCCCCAGGTGCACACACCTGAGAATCAGCACAGCAGCCCCTCCTCCCGAAGACCAGCTGGGAGGACGGGGGAAGAGCAACTTCTTGACCCAGCAGCACTGGAGAGCTCCAGGGGAAGTCGAGGATTTACAGCCTATAGAACCAGAGGGTACCCCTCCTATTTTTTTTCTTCCATTTTCCAGTACAACTCGGTTTTATATCAGACTGTAAATTTCCAATTTTTTTCTTTTCCCACCTTAACTACAATATTTTACCACCTCTTCATTTTTAAGATTCTTCCTTTTTGACTTTCATATTTCTACAAGTCTTAGATATACTTTCCACTTCTGGATTCCCTTCAACATACTCAATTTTGGGAGATATACAAGATATGTTTTTTTGTGTTTTGTTTTCTCTGCCTCATTTTGTTCTACAATGGCATAAGTTAATACCTTCTAAAACATGGCCAGTATACACCCAGAACCAAGTGGTATACCGTGCTGGTTTTCTGTGAGATTCCTCATTCCTATTCTGCCCCCCTCTTTTATCTCCTTTGTTTTGGTGGTCAATGTTGGGGCTCTCTACAAGTATTTCTGGTTTATATAAATTTGGGACTGAGCATCTTCTAACATACAGAACTTAATATACTCAGAACCAAGAGGATCACCCTCTAGGACCCCTCAGGTAGACTACATTCTCCCTCCACTACAACTTTGTCATCAACATCATCTCCCAGTCCTCCCTTTTTTTTTTTTTCTTCTCCTTTGGGATTCTTTTATTTTTTACTACTTTGTTTTAAAATATATTGTTCACTTTAGTGGTCCTTTTATTTTGTTCTGATCTGTTTTCAATTTCTGGTCTCTGACCTCGTCAGAATCATCTAGGTTGAAATTTACTTAGGTCATGGTTGATATTCTTGATTCAGTCCGCTCACACAGCTGCTCTGCACTGAGCAAAATGACTAGAAAGAAGAACTCACCACAAAAGAAGAATCAGAAACAGTACTCTGCCACAGAGTTACAAAATTTAGATTACAATTCGATGTCAGAAAGTCAATTCAGAAGCACAATTATAAAACTACTGGTGGCTCTGGCAAAAAGCATAAAGAATCGAGAGACTTCATGACTGCAGAATTTAGATCTAATCAGGCCAAAATTAAAAAATCAATTAAATGAGATGCAATCCAAACTGGAGGTCCTAACGATGAGGGTCATTGAAGTAGAAGAAAGAGTGAGCAAATAGAAGACAAGTTGATGGCAAAGAGGAAGCTGAGGAAAAAAAGAAGAAAACCAATTAAAATACCACGAGGAAAGGTTAAAGGAAATAAATGATAGTCTCATAAGGAAAAATCTACGTAAAATTGGGGTTCCAGAGAGCGCTGAGAGGGACAGAGGGCCAGAAAACATATTTGATCAAATAAATAAAAAATCTTAAAAAAAAAACACATATATTTTGTTCCTAAATTATGGTATTTTAATATATAATATATATTTAATATATATTTTTAGAAATAAGATGAGCTTTAGCTTATCTGGTACAAATTCTTTTATTTACAGGAAATAACACACAAACTCTAAAAGTGCAAAATTGCAAAAACTATAGGGCAATTTAACAGTTCAATTAATCTGTGAGCAGAGATGTAACATTAATTTTTAAATATCTTCTAAGTTAGAAAATCCTTGTTTCTGAAATAAGTTTTCATACAAAGTCAAGTCCTCAGGACTTAAGGATGGTTTCACAGTCTTAAGTGATTTTAGAAAGTGCTCTTGTTTCACTGTGGTTGCTTCTAATCCATTTTCTTGCAGAGCCAGCAAGGCAGCCTATAAGACACAAACAGGAGGAAATAATGAATGTGCTTCACTTTTTTTTTTTTTTTGAACAATTTGTGGTAATACTTTAAAATCCGGGGTAAAAACCTCAGTCCCACTTCTTAGAATTCCAATATTCATGACACTGAAAACACTAAAAAGTTAAATAAAGCGATTAAAAGTTATCTTAATAGACCATCATCTCTTCTTAAATGGGAAAAAAGAAAAAACAAGTTGCAGCATAATGCGTACACTATGAGTCCATATACATATTTAAAGATGAGAGACTATCTTTCTGACCTCAGAATAGGAGTTTTTAAACAGAACAGAGCACTGATCCTAAAGGAAAAGATCAAAAACACCTACTCTGTGACCCAGCAATTCTCTTGGTAGGTATATACATATATAAAATAGACTTATCTATACATGTACTAACAGACATAACAAGATTATTCACAGCAGCATAATTTGTAACAAAAAATAGTAACCCGAATGTTCAAAAAAATGAATAAATGCAGTATATTCATAACCTAGAATATTACAAAGTGATAGAAATGCACAAACTACCGCTATAGGCAAAACCACAGATGAAGTTCAAAACATAATCCTGAGTTAAAGAAGCAGATATAAAAATATACTGTACAGTCCTATTTATATAAAGTTCCAAAGCAAGCAAAACTAATCTCCAGTGTTGGAAGTCAGGAGAGTGGTTCCCTTTTGGGAGGGAGATTGGGAAAGCCCCAAGAGAAGCTTCTGGGGTGTTGATAATAATCCCTTTCCTGATAGTTATAAAAGTGTTCATTTTATGTTAATTCAGTGAACTATATCCTTATGATCTGTGCATTTTTCTGAATAGTACATTTTTTTAAAGATTTTATTTGAGAGAGAGAGAACACAGGGGCAGAGAGAGAGGGAGAAGCAGGCTCCCCCTTGATCCCCTGAGACCTGAGCCAAAGGCAGACACTTAACCGACTGAGCCAACCAGACACCCCTATCTGAAGAGTACCTATAATAAAATATAATATATAATAAAAGTTTGTGGAAAGGGAAACACCTAGCTTCTTTTGCTCTCAAAGTCTAAATCCCTTAAAGTGGCTTATAAAGACCTGTGTGATCTGGCCATTATCCAGCTCTTCAATGTCATGTTCTCTCTTACTTCAGTCGCCCGCGGTCTGGGTCAGTGTCCTTCACAAGTGCTCCCATAATACCCTA
Source organism: Canis aureus (assembly GCF_053574225.1). Lineage (NCBI taxonomy): Eukaryota > Metazoa > Chordata > Mammalia > Carnivora > Canidae > Canis > Canis aureus. The sequence goes on along the minus strand of NC_135642.1, from coordinate 16,530,029 downwards.
AACTTCCTGATTCACTACACATTATCAATTGTCAATTCAGTATTACAATTTCCCTCTTTGCAACCTGCCATGAACCTATAAGCTCGAGTAGGGTAGGGTATGGTAGGAAAGGGTAGGGAAGGGTAGGGAAGGATAGGGAAGGGTAGAGAAGATCTGAATAAATGAAGAAATGTTGTCAACCATATGTTCCTTCGCTAATTAACTTACTTCTTTGCAAAGATTTCCAAGATCAGCACCAGAGAAAAAACAGGTTTCTGCTGCTATGTTTTCTAAGGAAACATCAGGCCCCATTGGCATATTTTTTGTACAGACTTTCAAAATAGAAAGCCTGCCCTGAAAAAAAAAAATTAAAATGTTTATAATCTTATTATAACATTTATGTTTGACACAAAGCTGTATTAAAACATTTTAATATGTTTCCTGTCATACTACAGCTGTGTATATATTTATTTAAATAAATAATAATACTTCTGAAGAGGTAAGAAGAGTAACTCATCAATGGTTCATATGATAATGGTAAAAATAATGACATGATAAACTTTTAATACTTTTATAATAATTTTTAAAATAGCCAACTATAGGTACATTTAAGAGACACATGAGTCCTCATTTTGGGTATAAATAGTGTTATCAGACATGGTTATAGTGTTATCAGACATGGTTTAAGAAGCAAAAACATGAATTATCTGGATACAACTTAAAAATAGACATTTAATTTTTTTTTTTCATTTAGGAAGGATGGAAAAAATTTGTTGACTTTAACCATTCCTTGCTTGTGGCTGTGGATGTTAAAAGGGCAAAGATTTACTGATTCTCTGACTATGGAAACTGTGTAATCTCTCTAATTTCAGACTTTCCTACTATAAAATAAGAATACTGATAAAAATAATCTCCAACTGTTTTTAATACTTTAAGATTCCTCCATTCTAGTTGTAAAATAATGTTTGAGTAGATGTAACAAGCTCAGTATTTTGAGTCTGCCTCAGCAATGAAAAATATAATTATTTTTAGGCTTATGTTTCTCTGAAAATAGGCCTAGAGTATCCAGCAAAAGCAGATCAAAATTATGTGTTTATGAAGGGCTACCAGGCAAAGAAGAATGAGAACCCAGTGTAAGTCATATACCATGTACGTATATATCCAGTTTGGGATTCAATTCTGCTAGGCTCCTTAGAGCTCAGACATTGATGTGTTAAGAATCCTCACATACACTAAACATGTGCAATGATTACCTTTTCATCTGGAGGTGGAATATAAATAATCTTATCTAATCTTCCAGGTCGTAACAAGGCATCATCTAATACATCAGGTCTATTTGTTGCAGCAACAATCATGACATTTCTGTTAAAAACTTCTTGAAACTCTGAGAGAAAACACACAACATAATTTCAGTAAGCTGTCAATTATTAAATTTTTAAGAAATTATAAACCAGAATGTTCAGTTATTTTTAAATGAGTATATCCTTTTCTTAGGACCAGAATGCTTATACCTCCTATCTTTTTTTTTTTTTTTCTTTAAGACCATCTTTTAAGATTTTATTTATTTATTCAGGAGACTGAGGAAAAAAAGAGGCAGAGACACAGGCAGAGGGAGAAGCAGGCTCCATGCAGGGAGCCTGACGTGGGACTTGATCCCAGGTATTCAGGATCAGGCCCTGGGCTGAAGGCAGGTGCTAAACCGCTGAGCCACCCGGGCTGCCCCTAGACCATCTTTTTGATATCAAGGTATGCTAAAACAAATTATTAGTCAAAGAACTACTTTGTGTGGTGAAGGGACTAGCTAATCCTGAGGGACATCTCTCCATGTAAGAACCAAAGGAAAGCCTTATACCACAGCAGAGAATACCTATTGAACACACCTGAGCCCCAGTGAATGATTATAACCTAAGTGGATGACATGAAAGAACAAAGCATGTGACTTTGGAGATGGAGATGTATGGCTATGAACCACACTGGCTCTAATATCTTGGATGAGAGAGATTTACTTTTTATTTATTTTTCTTTCTAGAGGCAGAAATATACAACATAAGCTGCAGATGTGTAAATCCTAGATGAAGATAAGAAATACAGAAAAGCAGCCAGGGCAAGGCCTTTTACATGCTTGCTAAGCATTCAAAATGGTCTATTGAACTCTCAACAAACAGAAGTTCAGGATGGCTTCTAGGTGAATTCTACCAAACATTTAAAGAAGAGTTAATACCTATTCTCAAACTATTCAAAAAAATAGAAGTGGATGGAAAACTTCCAAATTCATTCTATGAGGCCAGCACTACTTTATATCAAAACCAGATAAAGACATGGTGAAAAAAGAGAACAGCCAATATCTCTGATGAATATAGATGCAAAAATATATATATATATAGATGCCAAAAATACTCAACAAAGTACTAGCAAATCAAATGCAACAATACAATAAAATAATCATTCGCTACGATCAAAAAGGGTTCATTCCTGGTATGCAAGGGTGGTTCAATATTTACAGATCAATCAACATGATATATCAGTAAGAGAAAGGACAAAACCATGTGGCCATTTCAATAGATGCAGAAAAAGCATCTGACAAAGTACAACATTTATTCATGATAAAAACCCTCAACCAAGTTGGCTGAGAGGGAATATACTTCAATATAATAGAAACCATATATAAAAACCCACAGCTAATATCATACTCAATGGTAAAAAACTGGAGCTTTCACCCTAGGCCAGGAATAAGACAACAATGTCCACTCTCACCACTTTTATTCAACACAGTACTAGAAGTCCTAGCCACAGCAATCAGACAACAAAAAGCACTAGAGGCATCCAAAACGGCAAGAAAAAAGCCAAACTTTCATTATTGCAGCTGAGATGATACTATATTAAGAAAACCTGAACAACTCCACCAAAAAGTAGTAGAATTGATAAATGAATTCAGTAAGGTCACAGGATACAAAATCAATGTACAAGAATCTGTTGCTTTTCTACACATGAATAATGAAACAGCAGAAAGATAAATTAAGAAAGCAATCCCATTTACAATTGTACCAAAAATAATAAAATACCTAGGAATAAACTTAACCAAGGAGATGAAAGACCTGTACTCTGTAAACTATAAACACTGATGAAAGAAACTAAAGATGACCCAAACAAATGGAAAGATAGTCCAAGCTCATGGATTTGAAGAACAAATATTGTTAACATGTTCAAACTACCCAAAGCAAGCTACAGATTTAACACAATCTATATAAAAATACCAATAGTATTTTTCACAGAACTAGAACATACAATCCTAAAATTTGTGTGGAACCATAAAAGACTCTGAATAGCCAAAGCAACCTGAAAAAGAAAAACAAAGCTGGAGGCATCACAATTCCAGATTTCAAGTTTATATGACAAAGCTGTAATCATCAAAACAGTGTGGGACTGGCACAAAAACAGACACATAGACCAACAGAACAGAACAGAAAGCCCAGAAATAAGCCCATGATTATATGACGAACAAATCTTTGACAAAGGAGGCAAGGATGTGCAATGGGAAAAAGTCTCTTCAACAAATGGTGCTGGGAAAACTGGATAACAACATGGAAAAGAATGAAATTGGACCTCCTTTCTTTTTAAGGTTTACTTATTTGAGAGAGAGAAAGAGAGAGCATACAGGCAGGGGAGGGGCAGAGGGAGAAGGAAAGAATCATAAGCAGACTCCCCAGAGTGTGGAGCCCAATTCAGGTTCAATCTCTTTACCCAGAGACCATGACCTGAGCCAAAATCAAGAGTTGGACAAGCTGACTGAGCCACCCAGGCACCCTGAAACTGGATCACTTTCTTAACCATATACAAAAAAAACTCAAAATGGATTAAGGATCTAACTGTAAGACCTGAAATCATAAAAATCCTTGAAGAGAGCAGGTAGTGATTTCTCTGACATCAGCCATAACAATCTTTTCTTGCCTCCTTACGCAACAGAAACAAAAGCAAAAATAAACTATTGGGAGACTATGTCAAAATTAAAACCTTCTGCACAGCAAAGGAAATAATTGACAAAACTAAAAGAAAACCTATTGATTGGGAGAAGATATTTACAAATGACATATCCAATAAAGGATTAGGATCCAAAATATATAAAGAACTTATATAACCCAATACACACAAATAATCCAATTTAATCAAAACCACAATGAAATATCACTTCACACCTGTCACAATGGCTAAAATAAAAAACACAAGGAACAAGAGTTGGTGAGACTGTAAAGAAAAGGAACTCTTGTGCACTGCTGGTAGAAAGGCAAACTGTTGCAGCCACTGTGGGAAACAGTATTGAGTTTCCTTAAAAAATTAAAAACAGAACTACCCTATGATTCAGTAATCACACTATGAGGTATTTACCCAAAGAATATGAAAATACTAATTTGAAGGGATAAATGCATCCCTAGGTTTACTGTAGCATTATTTACAATAGCCAAATTATGGAAGCAGCCCAAGTATCCATCAATAGATGAATGGGTAAAGAAAAATGTGGTGTACACACACATGAATATTATGCAGCCATAAAAAATAATTAAGTCCGGCCATGGCTCTAGAGAATATAATGCTAAGTGAAATAAGCCAGTCAGAGAAAAACAAATACCATATGATTATACATATGTGGAATTTAAGAGACAAACCAAAAACAGACTCTTAACTATAGAGAACAATGGGGAGGAGGGAAAGAATGGGTGAAATAGGTGATGGGGATTAAAGAATACACTTATCTCAACAAGCAATGAGTAATATATGGAATTACTATATTGTACACCTGAAACTAATATAATGCTATATGCTAACTACACTGGAATTAAAAAAAAATTTTAATTGAACTGAATATGAATAATCAGAGTAGTTCCTCCAGTAATCTGATCTCTCAAAGTAGTGAGTTCCCTATATCTGCAAGTATTTTAGCAGAGGCTGAGTCAACACCTATCAGATACTGTAGAAGGAATTCCTGCATTATGAGAAAATTTGATTAGAAAACCTCATGCGGGGCAGCCTAGGTGGCTCAGTGGTTTAGTGCCGCCTTCAGCCCAGAGCCTGATCCTGGAGACCCGGGATCAAGTCCCACGTCAGGCTCCTTGCATGGAGCCTGCTTCTCCCTCTGCCTTGTGTCTCTGCCTCTCTCTCTCTCTCTGTCTAGAAAAGAAAAGAAAAGAGAAAAGAAAAGAAAAGAAAAGAAAGAAAAGAAGAGAAGAGAAGAGAAGAGAAGAGAAGAGAAGAGAAGAGAAGAGAAGAGAAGAGAAAAGAAAAGAAAAGAAAAGAAAAGAAAAGAAAAGAAAAGAAAAGAAAAGAAAAGAAAAGAAAAAAAGAAAACCTCATGCGTCCCTTCAAATTCTAGTCTCACATGTTCCTAATGAGCTGTAAGACTCTCCTTCCATGGAATGATTTTTCAAATGGGAGAGAACAAAAGAAAAATGATCTGTTGGATAATCTAAGTATATCAAACACTATTGAGGAAGAGACTCAGAAAGGGAGGAAGGGACTTCCAAAGGTCATTTTAATTTCATTATAACCAAAGAAACCCATTCCTCAAGAAAACCGGAAGTTTTGAATACTAAAATCGTTGGTAACAACAATATTTTGTTTTGTTTCATATAAAAATTTTTAGAAAGGGATGAACACTGATAAATCACTGACCTCTACCTCTGAAACTAATAATATATGTTAATTAATTGAATTTAAATTTTTAGAAAAGGGATAAACACTGGTTCTTCAGGATATAAAAATAAGAATAAGAATAAACTCCCTTTCCCATTAGCAATATGTAAAGTCATATTTCTAAACCTTAGGAAAAATAAAATTCAGGTTCATATGTATTTAAGATAACTTATTACAAATATAAAATTTACCTCTTTCCTAGCCAATTTTAGCAGCTCTATGAAAATTCCAAGAGTCAAACCAAAATTATATAATTCCTTCTATGAGATGAATCCAGCATAGGAAAAGCTAGTGTATATGCATTGTATTTAATGTTGGCCTGGGTTTTTGGTATATTCTGGCTAATAAATACCTCTTCATTTATTTTCAGCTCCTTGTATTTACCCTGTTGATCTGATTTACTTCCTCTTCTTTCTGTAGTCTTCAGTCCTACCCCATCTAATTCATTCAGGAGAACAGAAAGAACACGCTCTTGAACATTACATTCTGTTTTGCTGATGGATCGGGAGCCCAAGATTGAATCAATCTCATCCAAAAACACAATTGCGGGAGTATTTGCTCTTGCTTGTCGAAATACCTTTTGTTAGGAAAATAAAATTATTGAAAAGCCGTATGTTATATGGTATTCTAGTGAATATATGCTTTCTGCATTACTATTATAATTTTTAAACTGTAAACAGAGAAAGGTGCTAAAAGTCTAAGAACTGGGGAATAAATAAATAGAATAGGAAACCATACAGTATTATGTACAGATTAAAAATTATGTTTTCAAAAGATAGTTAATATCACTCCATAAAAGTGATGAAGTGAAATTTCTAAATTTTCTATAAACGAATATAACTTTTCTAATCAGAAAAAAGGCCACTAATACTTTTAATAATAAGTTTATTTTTAAGGCATGCCATGAAAATTCAAAAGGACACTTATGTACTTGGGGGAAAATAAATGAACAAACCTGAGATAAGACTTTTTCTGAATCTCCAACAAAAGGAGAAAAGAGATCAGCACCACTCACTGAAACAAAAGAGCAATGACAGCTTGTGGCCAGGGCCCTCACCAGGGTGGTTTTAGCACATCCAGGGGGACCATACAGGAGAACTCCCTTTGGTTGTGTAAGGCCCATCCTAACAAATTCCCGAGGGAATTTAAGAGGCCACTCGATACTCTGTAAGTACACAAAAAGGGATAGTATACAATAAGAGATCATTATTTTAGTATAATGATAAAACATCAAATAATTCAGTAAATTCATTTGTTCACTCAACAATTCTCTGGTACCTATTATGAGCTGGAAATGCAGTCCATTCTCCACACAGCCATCAGTGATCTTATAACTTAAGTCAGGTCACATCATTTCCTGCTTCAAATCCTTCAAGAATGACTTCTCATCAGAATTAGAATAAAATCCAAATCTGAACTCCTTCCTACCAGTGATTACAAAGCTTTATACAGCCTATTTCCCAAACACTCCAGTGTGTTCCCATCTTGGGGCCTTTACTGCTTTTCTCTCTCTGCCAGAACACTCCTTCAAGATCCTTGTGCGGCCATCCCTCATCATTCCATCTCAGCTCACATGTCATTTCCTTGAAGAGGTCTTCTTTAATCACTCTAGTTAAAGCAGAACCCCTACCCCACCCCAGACATTCTATGCTACTGTCCATCTTTTACTTTGGGAGCACTTGCTCATTCATTATCTGAAATTATTATTTTTCCATGTTGGGTTTGTCATTCTGCTCTTGCTAGAATGTAAATACGGTTCACCTCTAAATAGCCAAACCTAGAACGACACCTTCACAAAGTAGGCACTCCACAAATGTTAAACTAAATTAGTAAACAAGTCCCCTTTATCTCTGAGGTAGGTGATTTTTATCATCATAATTTTACAGATGCAGAAGCTCAGGCTTACAAAAGTTAAGTAACTTGCCCAGGTCTTATTTCTAGTGAGGCAGCAGAACTGAGACTGCCCCAGGCAGTGTAGATTAAGAAGTATAAACCCTCACCCACAAAACTACAAAAAAAGGATAAAGTCCCTTACCAAGGGAACTCAGATTTTAGTTGGAGGGACTGGCTTATAAACTAACAATGAGGTCAGCAAAGGGCTTCCACAGAGAAGGAACAGTATGCACAGAGACAAAAACTCTTAATTCATCTCACCAGTCAGGAGGAACAAAGGGGAGAACAGGAGAAGCAAGGAGCAATAGAGTTGAAGTGGAAAGAGGAGTCAGATGGTGCTGCACCTTGAAAGTTTTAGTGAACACTGAGGAAGCAGTATAGAGAATGGACTGGAAAGAAATAAAACTAGAGGCAGGAAGACCAGTTAAATTCTCTCACAATGACTCAGACTGCAAAAATAATAAAGCTGGATGTGTCATAGGCAGTGGCAATGGTGTTGAAAGGATGGATTTGAACATAAAATGTAACTCTCTTTTATGCGGGGATTATGTACTTTTTTTTTTTTTTTGGTGGGGATTATGTTCTAAATCCAGAGAAGTTACATGCACATATGGCATGACCCATGCATTTATAAGAGTTTCTTTCTTTCTTTCTTTCTCTCTCTCTCTTTTTTTAAGATTTTATTTTTTTATTTTAGAGAGAGAGAGAGAGAGAGCATGCACGAGTGGGGAGGGCCTAGAGGGGGAGGAAGTGAGGAAAGAGGGAAAAAGAACCTGTACTGAGCATTGGAGCCCAACATGAGGCTCAATCCCATGAACGTGAGATCATGACTTGAGCTGAAACCAAGAATCAGATGCTCAACTGACTGAGCCAGGCTTCTGATTAGGACATGGGTGGCTGGCTATATTCACAGAGGTGCGGAACTCAGGTGTGGAGGGGCTGAATAGCTGAGCTTTGAATTTGTTTGAGATCCCTATAAGTTACCTGGTAGGCAGGCAGCTAAGCAATTCTAATGATCAAAAGAACTACTGGGGTACCTGGGTGGTTCAGTGGTTAAGCATCAGGTCATGACCAGGCATCCTAGGATAGAGTTTCACACCAGGCTCCCCACAGGGAGCCTGCTTCTCCCTCTGCCTATGTCTCTGCCTCTCATGAATGAATGGATAGAATCTTTAAAACACCACCACCACCACCACAAACAAAAATCCATCTTTGCCAGATATAAAGATTTTTCAAGTTAATAGTTTTCAGGAACAGTTGAAGCCCTGGATATCAAAATCATGAACTCATCGAATGAGTTTCTTCCAGGAGGCCTCCCAGAAACTTGGAGCACTAACATTTAAGGTACAGGAAAGGAGTGTTCTGAAAGTCAGGAAAGCTTGACAGCTGAAAGCTATAGAAACAGTGTTTACAACAGGAAGTTGTGGCTAATCTCTTAAGTACTTTGTGAAGATTAGTCATGATCTTAGGGCTCTGGGGTTGAGCCCCTCATCCAGCTCCCTGCTTAGTGGAGAGTCTGCCTCGCCCTCTGCCCCTTGCCCCTCTGCTTGTGCTCTCTCTCTCAAGTAAATAAATATTTTTAAAAAAATGCAACAGTGCATATAAAAAATTAGGGAATATTATAAATGTACTGATCTATAGACACAAGGATTCTACGTTTCACAGCAGAATAACTTCTAGCTAAGATGAGTAAGTTACAGTGATACTTATAAATCAGTCTTTTGTATGTGTGGTTTGAGAAACCTAGTTGCTTATGGCAGAATTACCTGAAGGTAAATTAACAAAATTAATTTCTAAAAATGAAATGCAAATGAGAGCATTTGGAGAGCTATGTCCCTCGCAGCCACAGTGAGAACCAGTGGCCACCCAGACCATACTGTTTTATAATTTTGTGCTTTTACCAGTTTTTCAGGGCAAACTAAGGCCTACAACCTAAAAATCTATTTTACCACCCACAAACTAAGAATCATTCTTACATTTTTAAATACTCGGGAAAAAAATCAAAAGAATATTTGTGACGTGAAAATTACATGATTTCAGTATCTATAAATAAAATTCCACTAGAATACAAGTACTAATTACATATTATCTATGGCTGCTTTCATGCCATGAAAACAGAGTTGAGTGATTGCAATAGAGATTGGATGGCTCACAAAGCCTAAAATATTTACTATCTGGCCTTCTACAGAAAACGTTTGCTGACTCCATTCTCTATCATAAAGTCTTTAAAGGAAAAACAAAAGAAGGGTGAAGTAGGAAATTATGAAAAATGGTATTTGATGTCTCTAGAAGGCCAGTTAAACCAGGACTGAAAAAGGCCCCCTGGATTGTGATATCAGGATGGCATTACCAATGTCAGCAAGATAGTCTCAGCCTTTTGTCTTCATTATAAAACTGTTACACTTAAACCCTACTATTCTAGTGGCATAAGCAAATTCTGTATCACCTGTTTTAACTTCAGTTTTACATCTTCAAGGCCACCAATCTGCTCCCAGTCAACGGGCTTGATATCCATCAGTCCAATGACACTTCGAAATGATGAGGGTTGAATCTTTTTAAAAGCTTCAAAGAAGTCTGTTTCATCAATAGCTGGGTTGTCCTTGTTCTGAAGAAATAAATCCCCAAAAGCAAAATCAGACCAAAAATTACATGGGCCTGTTTTATAGTACAGGAGCACAATTCTTTCTTTTTTTAAATGTTCTTCTGAATTTATAAATCTATTGTTATCATTATAAAATTTACATACACAATACAAAAAAATTAAATGTCTCCTCCCCCAGCTTTCTCCACTATTCATCCCTAGAGGATGTCAACCACTTCCTGTGTACTCCATCAGTATGTTTTATGACAGTAAGGATATGTACATCTTTTTTTTAAAAAAAAGATTTTATTTATTTATTCATGAGAGACACAGAGAGGCAGAGACAGAGGGAGAAGCAGGCTCCCTGTGGGGGAACCCAATGTGGGACCCAAACCCAGGACCCCGGGATCATGCCCTGGGCCAAAGGCAGACGCTCAACCACTGAGCCACCCAAGCGTCCCTATGTACATCTTTCAAACAGATACATAAGTGGGACTCTATTGTATAAATTAACCTGCACTTTTTTCCATTTACATTAGAAATCTTTTCACATGGATTAATATAGTTCAACCTCACTTTTTTTGGACAACTGCAAAAGACATCAGTGTATAAGTGTACCATAATTTAACTGCATCCTTCTGTTGAACATTCATTTATTTCTAGTCTGTTATTAAAAACAAAGCTACAGGGGATCCCTTGGTGGCGCAGCGGTTTGGCGCCTGCCTTTGGCCCAGGGCGCGATCCTGGAGACCCGGGATCGAATCCCACATCGGGCTCCCGGTGCATGGAGCCTGCTTCTCCCTCTGCCTATGTCTCTGCCTCTCTGTCTCTCTCTCTCTGTGACTATCATAAATAAATAAAAAATTTAAAAAAAAAATAAAAAACAAAGCTACAGCTGAAAATGTTTGTGCACACGATCAAGTATTTTATATAATTTCCTCCGAGTAGAATTCTGGGTTTAAGAGGATGTTCATTTACAATTGTGACAGAGGTACTATCACACTGCCCTCAAAGCTGCACTGATAATATAAGGCTGTTCTCCCCATATCTCTCCAACACTGGATATTACCAAGCTTTTAAGTTTCTGCCAATGTGACAGAGGAAATAGTACTCACTATTGTGTTGATTTCTTTAGTTAAGAGTGAGGTAGAAGGAACATGGAATTAGAAAATCAGCTTTTGGGCAGCCCCGGTGGCTCAGCGGTTTAGCGCTGCCTTCAGCCCAGGGCCTGATCCTGGGGACCTGGGATCAAGTCCCACATCAGGCTCCCTGCATGGGGCCTGCTTTTCCCTCTGCCTGTGTCTCTGCCTCTCTCTATCTCACTGCGTCTCTCATGAATAAATAAATAAAATCTTTTTTTTTTAAATCAGCTTTTTTTAATAGTCACATATAGTACAGGCTGTTTAGGGCAAGAATCATCCATGGATGCAAAACAAGGGGAGTGGAAGTGTGACAAGGAACATGATCTCAAAGGGTCTCCACAGATTTCTAATTAGTTACAAAGGGGAAAATAGCAGCTATACAGTGGAGAAACTGGACAAAAAACCCTGACTGGTTGATCATACCAACCACTGATTAAGGATGTCACCAATGAGGGGCAGGCAGCCATTTTGTACCTTCATCTGTGACACCCTAAGGACATACTATCACTTACGGAGTATTCCAAAAGTGCATGTGTAACCTGAATCTGACTATGAAAAAATATTAAGACAAACCCAAATTGAGAGACATTCTATAAAATCATAGACCTGCATCCTTAAAAACTGTCACTGTAAGATGTCTCACTGAAAAAAAAAAAGCAGGGGCACCTGACCTGGGTGGTACAGTCAGTTAAGCTAGGGACTCTTGGTTTCAGCTCAGGTCATGAGATCAAACCCTGTGTGGGGCTCTATGCTGGGTGTGGAGTCTCTTTCTCTCCCTCCGCACAACCGCCACCCCCAACAACCCCCCCCGCCGCAACATTTTATCTCCCTCTTAAAAAAAAAAAAAAAAAAAAAGCTACGGGAGTATTACAGATTAAAAGAAACTAAAAACTAAATGCAATATGTTATCCTGAACTAGATCCTGTACTAAAGGGGTAAAAAATGCTAAAAGGATCAAGACAACCACCAAAAATCACAGTATGGGCTGTAGATCTGAGGTTCTGTATCCGTATTAAATTTCCTAAATATGATTACACATAACCATACTGTGGTCACATGTGGGGACATACATTTTCTTAGGAAATGGATAATGAATGGGTTATGATGTATGCAACTCGTCCTCAAATGATTCAGAAAAAGTAGGTAATATGTGTGCACATGTACATTTAGAGGCAGAGGAGTGAAAAGGAGAATTATAAAGCTAATTTGGCAAAATGTTAAAAATTGATGAATTTGGATGGAGGGTTTATTGGGAGTGCTCTATTTTGCAACTTTCCCTAAACTTTTTAATTATTTCAAAATAAAGAGTTAAAACCTGAAAAAGACTAATTTTTTAAAAAAGATTTATTTATTGCCTGCTTAAGCAACAGATACTAAGATTTATTTATTTATTTATTTATTCATTCATTCATGCATTCATTCATTCATTCATTCATTTATCTATTTGAGAGACAGTGTGCAGAAGGGCAGAGGGAGAGGCAAAGAGCATCTCAAGGAGACTCTGTACTGAGCATGCCCCTCTCTGGGCTCTATCTCATGACCCTGAGATCAGGACCTGAGCTGACACCAAGAGTTGGTGCACTACCCAGGCGCTCCTGAAAGACTAATTTTTAAAGAAAGTAAAGTTGAGCATTTTTCATGTTTACTGGCTATTTGTAATCCTTTGCTGTCTACTACCTGTTCATATTTTATTACCCATTTTCTCTTGGATTGTTGGTCTTTTCACATTGATTTGTGAGAGTTCTTCCTGTATCAAGGTAATTGGTCTTTCTGTCATAGCCCAGAGAGGGGCACGTGCAGTGCAGTCTCCTTGAGATTCTCTCTCCCTCCCGCACACCCTGTGTCTCAAATAAATTCTTCCCAGTCTGTCTTGTCTTTATTTATGTATTGTTCTGCCATCCCCAAATGGTCAAATTAATAAATATTTTCCTTTTTGGCCATTAGGTTTTATGTTATGTTTGGAAATGCCGTGTTCAGGGTGCCTGAGTGGGTGTGGTTGGTGGAGCATGGGTTCTTGGTTTCAGCTCGGGTCATGAGATCTAGCCCCACCTTGGGTTCCAAGCTCAGTGTGAAGTCTGCTTAAGATTCTCTCTCCCTCTGTCCCCCATCCACCCTCCCCCCCATGGCATGTTCTCTCTCTCTCTCAAATAAATAACTTTTTAAAGAAAGAAAAAAGAAAGTTCAGCTTTAAGATTATATTTTAGAGAATTTTTCTTGCAATTTCCTTTATCATTTTAGTAAAGCAGATTTGTTAAAAACTGCTTGTATTTGTAATACCTGTATTATATTTGAGATTTGCCCTCATATCAAATTCTGAACATACAGTTGTCAAAAAATTTCCATTTTCAACAACAAACTATTTTATCCTATTTATAGAAGATTATGTAAGAGTATATATATGTATAGAGCTATTCTGAACAATGTTCCTAAAAATTATAATCTCTGGAGGGGTAGATTTCAGGCAATTTTTACTTTCTTTATAATGTATTCATCTGGTTTAATTTCTCACAAAGAACACCATTAAGTAATTTTTTTAAACAGCTTTTTCTTTTTTTTCTAACTGGCTAGGAGTATTAAATGTTGGGTACCTGAATACTAATTAATTTTTAAGCAACATCAACAAAGATCACTTATATGTACATTATTTCACCTAATTGTCATAACCCTTTCAGACAGACAAAATTCTTTCCCCTCTGTGTATATACGTGTATGTATTAAACTATATTCTAAATCCTTTAGTGGGAGTACTTCACAAAAAGCTGACTTTTTTTAGCCTTTTCACAAACTTTAACATATCCTCTGTCTGCCCTGATAGCAGCAGCAGCTCCTCAGCTGCCTGAGGGGTAAAGATGGAAAAGATGAAGCCAGTACCTTCCTAGATGCCTGTCCCTTCTTCCTTTTTGCCTTTCTTCCTTCCACTTCCCCTGGTTGTTTATGAACTCAGTCATCACCTGTGGTAACTATGCCTGGGCAGGCCACTCCTGAAGTAGCAGCTGGCTGGTCCACCTAAGCCAGGGTGCTTAAGGTCAAACCTGGAACTTCAAAAGCAGAGGGAATCCTAAGTGTAAATCTCCCTTCAGCCCCTGGTACTCTCATCCTCCTTTCAGAAGGCATATATTCACACCTCCACGCATGAGAAGTATCATTAAATGTTCAAGCAGTTTTGTTTTTTGTTTTTTTTTATATTTTTTTATTTATTTACTCATGAGAGACACAGAGAGAGAAAGAGAGGCAGAGACACAGGCAGAGGGAGAAGCTGGCTCCATGCTGGGAGCCTGATGTGGGACTTGATCCCGGGGCTCCAGGATCATGCCCTGGGCTGAAGGCAGGTGCTAAACTGCTGAGCCACCCAGGGATCCGACAGCAGTTTTGGTTCTAAATCCAGAAGAGAATTTACAAGTTCACATAACTCCTTCCCCACCTTCAGCGTACATGTAAAAATAAATGAAAATGAGCAAGGGTGTAAATTACATAGGTAAAAAGTTTTCAAAATTTTGGATTAATTGTCCTCTTATAATTGAAATTAATTCAAAACTGGTTTTTAAAAATTATAAGATCAAAGGGCAATTTTAATGTTATAATAGTTACAACAGAGATTGTAAACTTCGTCCCAGAATCCTCTGGGGGCTAAAATTAATTTTTTTCTGAAGGTGTTTAGGGATTAAGGATTACTTATTATATTCATGGTGAAGAGATTTTTCCAATCCATGGTGCTGAAAATTACTATATTTAAGCTAACATCCTAAATATTTTTAAGAAAGGTAGTCATGGGGACGCCTGGGTGGCTCAGCAGTTGAGCGTCTGCCTTCAGCTCAGGGCGTGATCCCGGAGTCCCAGATTCAGGTCCCGTATCAGGTACCTCCCAGGGAGCCTGCTTCTCCCTCTTCCTATGTCTCTGCCTCTCTCTCTCTCTCTCATGAATACATAAAATCTTAAAAAAAATAGTCATGAATTAAAGATTTCAATACCAAAGATAAATTTAAATAAAAATTCCAGGAGTCCAATCTTCTCCTGGGTTAGAAAAGGTTACTTTCCCTACAAAATATTTATTTATTAATAAGGAAAAAAACGGATGCAATGAGAACAGTATTTCTGTGCTCCTCCTGCCAAAAATGCAAAAGCTGAATCAAATCATGAGGAAACACCAGTCAAACCCAAACTAAGGGATAGTCTACAGAATAAATGACATGTAGTCTTAAAAAGTTAGCCACACGCCTGGGTGGCTCAGTCACTTAAGTGTCCAACTCTCGGTTTTGGCTAAGGTCATGATCCTAAGGGTCAGAGGACTGAGACCCACTTGGGTTCTGTGCTCAGTGCAGAGTCTGTCTGTCCCTTTCCCTCTGCTCCTCCCCCTACTCATGTTGTCACTCTTTCTCTCAAATAAATGAATAAAATTTTTTTAAAAAAATTAAAAATTAGGGATGCCTGGGTGGCTCAGCGGTTGAGTGTCTGCTTTTGGCTCAGGGAGTCCCGGGATCAAATCCCACATCAGGCTCCCTGCACGGAGCCCGTTTCTCCCTCTGCCTATGTCTCTGCCTCTCTCTCTCTCTCTGTGTGTCATGAATAAATGAATAAAATCTTAAAAAAAAAAAAAATTAAAAAGGCATAAAAGAAAGACTAAGGAATAGTTCTAGATTAAAATATACTAAGAAATCATAACTAAATGCAATACGTAATCTAGGATTACTATTATTCTTTTTTCCTTTTTAAATTTCTGCTATAAAGGAAATTAATGGGACAGATAATGAAATTTAGATAAGGTCTATAGATACTGGGTAAAAGTATCGTGTCAGGATTAATTTCCTCATCTTGATAATTGTATGGTCATTAAAGTCTTTGATTTTAGAAAATATACACTTAAGATTTGAAGGATAAAAGCCCATTATGACTACAGTATACTCTCAAATGTTTCACAAAATATATACATAGAAGAAGAGAGATATATCTATATGCTAATATATATAAAAACACAGATGAAGACAGAAAGATAAAGCAAAACTGGTAAAATGTTACATTTGGAAACTCGGGGTAAAGTATACTATTTCTGCAATTTTAAGCCTGAAACTGCTTCAAAATAAACAAAATTAAAAATTAAAAAAAATATATGTTTGATTCTTCTGGGGCCATCCTGTCTTTTTCCTGGCTGTTCTGGGCTTCAGCACTAGGGAGTTACTATGGGAATGGGGGAACATGCCCTGGTAGACCTAGAAGACTCAGCCCTCTGTCCCCCCATATGCCAGTCCCAGAGAGAGGAGATGTAAAAAAATATGTAAGAAATAGCTGTGGAAGGTATCAAAAGTAGCAAGAAAATGTACTTACCACTTGTTTAATCCCCAAATTAGTTTGTTATATTAATGAAGAGATCAACATACATGGTCATATATCAATACTTCCTACCTTCTCACTGTGAAGGAGAGCATGCAGGGCAGCCTCTCTACAAAGTGCAGTCAAGTCTGCACCGACATAGCCAACTGTCATTTCGGCAAGGAGACTCAAATCCACTTGACTGGAGATGGGCATCTTTGAGGTAATCACTTGGAGTATTGCCTTTCTTTGTTTAAGTGTGGGAGTCCCAATGACAACCTATATGCAAAGTAAAAAAAGAAAAATTAAAAGTTTCCAGTTTAAAATATTATGTAATATTTTTATTCTCTCAAATGTGAAAACTTAGTGAACAAATTTGGAATTGGAACGATGTACTCTTAAGCATACCATAAATTCTGAATATATTAAACTCCAGAGGAGTAACACTGGCCAGATAGTTATACAACGAAAATTACGTACAGAGCTTCCTCAACTTAAGATAGGGTTACAACCCAACAAATCCACGGTTAAGCTGGAATTACAGTAAGTGGATAAAGCATTTAACATACCTAACCTACTGAGTATCACAGCTCAGTTTACTTAAATGTATTCTGAGCATTTACATTAGCCTATGGTTGGGCAAAATCAACTAGCAGAAAGCCTATTTTATAATAAAGTTTTAAGTATCTCAAAAAATTTATTGAATACTGTACTAAAGTGTAAAACGGAATGTATGAGTATAAAATAGTTGTCAATGTGTTGGTTGTTTACCCTCATGATCTCCTGGCTGCCCAGCATCACAAGAGAGCATCTTACTGCATACGGCTAGCCTGGCAAAAGACGAGAATTAAAAATTCTAAATACGTTTTCTACCGAATGTGTATGGTTTTCACACCACTGTAAAGTTGAAAAACCATTAAGACGAATCATTGTCAACTGGGGGCCCTCCATATAATCATTAACAATATTTTGTTATTTTTTAGAACCTATCAAGTTCTGGAGCCAGGGATGCAATAGTAAACCAGTCTAGGTCCCTGGCCTTATGGAGTTGATTCAGGACACAAGTACTAGATGGTGCAAAAAAGAAATGTGCTCAAGTTCTGCAGAGATTAATCAGAAGTGTGCAACTATCATCCTTTTCTTTAGAAGCCTAACACAAAGTTCAAGCATCACTTAAATTAATCACTATTCAAGCTATTTAATCAAGAATCAAGGGCGTCTGGGTGGCTCAGGTGGTGAAACTGGGGTCCTTGGATCAAGTCCCTCATTCGGCTCCCTGTGGGGAGCCTGCTTTACCCTCTGCCTATGTCTCTGGTTCTCTGTGTCTCATGAATAAATAAAATCTTAAAAAAAAAAAAAATCAACTTGGGACTAAAGCTCAGGAAATAGAGGACAGCTTTGAATACTCAAATCTTCCTGGCAACCCAGGGAGCAACTGTGGGTAATTTCTCACTTGTGGGACAGGATGCTGGCCTCCTGACAAGGAATGAACAAATCCAGAATTAATGCCTGTTTTGATTTAGTTCTTCCCTGCCTTTTCCCTTTTTATTTCAATACACTTCTTGAGGCCATCCTACTTTAATTCTCATTCCAAATCCCTAAGAATGTAATACACGCACAGCTGACCTAGTTCCCTTAAAAATGAACGGTACCGATGGTACTCATTTTCAGGATGTGCACCACAAAACTAATCCTAACGGCCACCTGGCTTCTCGGAACAATTTGATTCTGGGGAAAAACAGGTCCAGGCTCACAGATCCCGTAAGGGCAGAGGACGTGCTCTCTGCATTACAAACGGCCCCACTGTACCCTCACTGACTGCCAAGCCTAAGTGGCAAACGCCTGGAGGCCACCACCCAAGGCCAGGAGAGGCCGAGGTTCCATCCAGGGCCTTAGGGCGCACAGCCCGGCCCTAATTACCTCTCGGTCAAATCTCCCCGGTCTGCGCAGCGCTGGGTCTAGAGCGTCCGGCCGGTTGGTGGATGCCACGACCACCACGTCCCGGTCCCCACGGATGCCATCCAGCAGCGTCAGCACCTGGGCCACCGCGCGGCTCTCGGGGGCTCGGTGCGCGCCGCCCCGCCGGGGGCACAGGGCGTCCACCTCGTCCAGGAAGAGAAGCGTGGGTCCGCGGCTGGCCAGCTCCCGCGCGCGCCCGAACACCCGCCTCACGTTCTCCTCGGTCTCCCCGGGCCGCGCGCCCTGCAGCGCGGGGGCGCTCACGGCCAGCAGCTCCGCGCCGGCTTCCCGGGCCACCGCCCGCACCAGCTGGGTCTTGCCCACTCCGGGGGGGCCCGCCAGGAGCACCCCTCGCGGCACCGCGAGCCCCAGGGCCGCCAAGGTGCGGGGGTAGCGGAGCGGGAGGCGGAGGAGCTCCCGGAGCGAGTCGGCCGCCTCTGAGAGGCCCCCCAGGGGCGCCTCGGGCTGCGGCTCCGCTCCCGACGGGGGCACCTCGCTGAGGCTGATGCGGGTGCGAGGCGTGACCAGGCCGGCCGGATCCGGGCTGGGCGCCCCGCGGACGATGTGCAGCGCGGCCACCGGGCCGGGGGCCCCCGGTGGAGCGGCCACCACGTGGCCCCGGGAGACCGGTCGGTTCCGCAGAAGCTCCTGCGCCGCCTCCAGCACGGCGGCCGCATCCCAGGCACCTGGTGCGTCCGCGCCCTCCCGCAACACCGGCCACACGGTGAGGAGCCGCAGGGACGGGCAGGGCACCAGGCGGAGGCTGCTTAGGCTGAGGCTCCCCCGAAACCCTGAGGCCCCCACAGCCGTCCCGGGGCTCGCACACTGCGGATCCAGTTGCACAAAGCCGTCGGCTCGGTCCCGCCGCAGCCAGGCGGTGCAGAGACAGGAGCCGCCGTCGGGCAGAGAGATCTTCACCGCCGAGCCCAGGTGCGCGCCCAAGGCGCGGAGGGCGGCCGGGCCCAGGCGGCAGCGCTGGGTGCCCCGGTCCCTAGCGTCTAAGGGTAGCGCCTTCAAGAGCGGCTCTTCGGGAGGGGGACCTGAGTCCGGAGCCATTGCACACACACACTCAAGCCGAGGAAAGTTGGGGGAAGGAGTTCCCCACGGACCGGAAGGGCCGGCACACCAGCTCCTCGGCCGGAAGCAGGTGACGCGCATGCGCCGGAGACAACCCTCCGTCGCTAGCGGGGGAGCGGAGGCCGAAAGGGCCAATCGGGAAGTTGGGTGATGCTCCGACTGCCGGTGGGGCGGTGTCGGCTTTGACTAACCCCCAGCGGCCCATTCCAGACCCGTATGGGAAAGGCCTTAGTTACGGGTATCCGGGAGGCCTCCTACGCTAGTTTCAGGAGGTCTTTAACCATGTACCTAGGTGATTTGGAGAGTCCCCCGCAGAGTCGTCTGTCCCTGGCGCTCAGACTCGAGCATCACCGCCAGCGCTTTGGAAGAATCCTCATCTGTCCCTACGGGCACAATATTTTGGAGCGCTCTCATGTTAAAATCTTTTTTTTTTTTTTAAAGATTTTATTTATTCATAGAGACAGAGAGAGAGAGAGAGAGAAAGGCAGAGACACGGGCAGAGGGAGAAGCAGGCTCCATGCAGGGAGCCTGATGCGGGACTCGATCCCCGATCCCCGATCCCCGGTCCCCAGGATCACGCCCTGGGTTGAAGGCGGCGCTAAACCTCTGGGCCACCCGGGCTGCCCTCATGTTAATATCTAAGGTGACTTGGAGCAGTTGAGAAATACCGCCTTGGTACCTCCGTTGGATCTGGGTTCTTACGTGTTGGGAAGGTCCAGGCACGCCCCTCCTCTGGAAAAGCACAGCGTAGCATTTCAAATCCCTGGGAGAGAGAAAAGAAGGGAACGCAGCCGCCTGACCTAGCTGTGGCACACCAGCACATTCTGCTCCATGCTCTACTCCTGTGGGGGCCAAGGGCAGGCCGGCCAGACTGGCCCGCAATGGCATACTGATTATTTTGAATTGAAGCTACCTGGGGAACGGCTGGTGCGAGGGCACTGACTCTCCCCTGTCCCCGAAAGCGAGAAAGAAACCTCCATGTGAAAGGTACCCTCTCTGTACTAAGAAGACATCCTCATCACCAGAGATAACGAACTTGAAAGGGGAGAAAGCCGTGGAAACAAACCTTGTGACTTTTTTTTTTACTAACCTACTACCTCAGCCCAAATTCCACTTAGAATTCCTCACTAATTAAAGCTCCCAAACATCTTTTTTTTTTTTATCTTGTCAATTCCTCACAAATGTATTGTCTCTTTGTATAAAAATTTTCTGCCTGGTTTATTTATTTATTTATTTATTTGGTCTCGATTTCATTACTGGGCCTCTGAGCACATAATAATAAAACTTAGGCGTTTCCTCCTTTTAATCGGTCTTGTGTAAATTTAATTCTTACTCCAACTTAAAGAAGGACTTACTCCCTTCTTCCATCTCGAAGGGCAGGGAGAGAATTTTTCCTTCCCTACACTTCTTTAAATGTTCTTTGACACCAGCATGATGGTAACCTCTTCTGTTGGTGTGATAGGTGCTTATTGCCTATTTGCTGCACAGCAGTACTGAGGTCTGTATTAGAGGGGATGGGATGCCTGTCTACATTATTAAGACCACTGCCTGCTATTCTCTTTCCACCTTCGTTCTCCCTTCCCCACAGGGGATTACTCCTTTTTTCTTTTTAACTTAAAAAATTGTAAACTTATTTTAATTCCAGTATACTTAATATACAGTGTTATATTATTTTCAGGTATACAACATAGTAACTCAACAATTCCATATATTAGTGCTCATTGAGATGAGTGTACTCTTACTCCCCTTCACCTATTTCATCCATCCCACCCCACCCTCACCACCCCTTCTCTGCTAACTATCAGTTTGTGCTCTATATTTAAGAGTATTTTGGGTTGCCTTTTTTTTCTTCGTTAATTTGTTTCTTAAATTCCACATTTGAATGAAATCATATGGCATTTGTCTCTGACTGGTTTCTGTTGCTTAGCATTATACTCTCTAGCTCCATCCCTGTTGTTGCAAATGGCAGGATTTTATTCTTTTTTATGGCTGAATAATATTCTACTACATACATATACCACATCTACTTTATCCATTCATCTATTGATGGACACATGGGCTGCTTCCATAATTTGGCTATTATAAATACTATTTACAATAATGCATATATCCTTTTAAATTAGTGTTTTCATATTCTTTGGGTGAACACCGAGTAGTGTGATTACTGGATCATAGGGTGGTTTTATTTTTAGTTTTTTGAGGAACCTCCATACTGCTTTCGACAGTGACTACATCAGTTTGCATTCCCACCAGAAGTGCACAGGGGTTCCTTTTTCCCCACATCCTTGCCAACACTTGTTACTTCTTGTGTGTGTGTGTGTGTGTGTGTGTGTGCGCGTGTGTTTTATTTTAGACATTCTGACAGGTGTGAGGTGATATCTCATGGTGGTTTTGATTTGCATTTCCTTGATGAGTGATACTGAGCATCTTTTCATGGATTCTATCTGTATATCTTCTTTGTAGAAATGTCTGTTCATGTCTTCTACCCATTTTTTAATTGGATTATTTGGTTTATTTATTTATTTTTTGGTGGTGTTGTGTCAGTTCTCTGTATATTTTGGATATTAACTCTTTATTGGATATGTCACTTGCAAATATCTTCTCCCTTTCAGTAGGTTGTCTTTTAGGCTTCAGTTTTATTTTTGTTTGTTTTTAAATATTTGAGAGAGAGACAGCATGAGCAGAAGGAGGGGGAGAGGGAGAGGAAGAAGCAGACTCCCCACTGAGCAGGGAGCCCAACATGGGACTCAATCCCAGGACCCTGGGATCATGACCTAAGCCAAAGGTAGACGTTTAATCAAATGAGCCACTCAGGTACCCGCTGTCTTTTAGTTTTTTTTTGTTTGTTTCCTTTGCTGTGCAGAAGCACTTTTTTTTTATGTAGTCCCAACAGTTTATTTTTGTTTTTATTTCCCATGCCTCAAGAGACATATCTAGAAAGATGTTATGGCTAATGTCCGAGAAATTACTACCTGTGCTCTCTTCAAGAACTTTTAAAGTTTCAGGTCTCACATTCAGGTCCTTAATCCATTTTGAATTTATTTTTGTGTATGGTTTTAAGAAAGTGGTCCAGTATTTCCAACACCATTTGTTGAAGAGATTATCTTTTTCACATTGCATATTCTTGCCTCTATCAAATATTAATTGACCATATAATTGTGAATTTGTTTCTGGGCTTTCTAGTCTGTTCTGTTGACCTAAGTGTCTATTTTTGTGCCAGTACCACACTGTTTTGATGACTACAGCTTTGTAATATAACTTGAAATCTGGAATTGTGGGGGTGCCTGGGTGGCTCAGACGGTTAGGCATCTGTCTTTGGCTCAGGTCATGATCTCTGGTCCTGGGATCGAGCCCCATATTGGGCTTCTTGCTCAGCGAGGAGTCTGCTTCTCTCTCTTCCTCTGCCTCTCTGCCCCCTCCCTACTGCTCCTTCTCTCTCAAATAAATAAATAAAATCTTTAAAAAAAGAAAGAAATCTGGTTTGTGATACCTCTAGCTTTGTTTTTCTTTTTTAAGGCTGCCTTGGGTGTTCAGGGTCTTTTGTGGTTCTATACAGATTTTAGGATTGTTTGTTCTAGTTCTGTGAAAAAAAAATGCTGTTGGTATTTTGATAGGAATTGCACTAATCTGTAGATTGCTTTGGGTAGTATAGACATTTTAACAATGTTTGTTCTAGAGGATTACTCTTCCTCTGTATCAGCTGGAATATATTTCCTATCCTTTTAAATTCTGTTCAGGAAAAAGAGCTGCATATCTTCAAAGTCAAGAAAATATGCCTTGTTTTTATCTTACATCTCTCTACCTCTATTTTTTGCACTTCACTGCAACCCAAGTTTATGTTTTACAAAATTCATATTGCACAGTGCTTAAGTCACTGGGGCCTGGTGGTTTCTCTCTGCTTATGCAAATAATCTATTGTGGACTCTATAGCAATGTCTTCTTAATGGAAAGTATTGTGAGACCTGGGATCTTAAGACCAATGCCAGTTCCCCCTACCCTACTCAAATCTCAGGGCAGACACTATGACTGACTTCTAGATTCCACATTTATTTATCTGGTTTCTGTTGTTATGTTTCCAGCTCCAGTGCTGGAACATCTTTTTTTTTTTTTTTTTTTTTTAAGATTTTCTTTATTTATTCATGAGAGTCACAGAGAGACAGGCAGAGACAGAGACAGAGGGAAAAGCAGGCTCCTTGCAGGGAGCCTGATGCGAGACTTGATCCCAAGACCCCGGGATCACGACCTAAGCCAAAGGCAGATGCTCAACCACTGAGCCACCCAGACATCCCCAGTGCTGGAACATCTTGAATCAGGAAAAAGCATACTATGGGGAGGTTCTGAACTGAGTAAGTCACCCATTACATACCATTTTCTTCTTTCTCATTATCTTATTGCCTTCTGTTCTTTTTGGAGAACAAAGACTCCAAAATCAAACTTTTCAAGAAAAATTTTGTATTTTCTGAAATAAAAGCCAATATTTTTACTAACCCCTGAAGGGGTGAATAAAATACCCATCAAGTTATTCTATCACAGGGCCTGTACTTCACAGATGTTCTTTTATTCTGGTACCAAGAAGCTTTGAGGAGCAAAGAAAAAGGGAGGGCAGAGGAAAGAAGACTTAACTGTATTAACTATGCGGAGAGCTCTCATATAAAAGAGTCAGTAGATTTATGTATATCTACAGTGCAGAACTATCCAGGAATGAAAGGTTAATGGAATAAACATGAGTCTTCCTCCTCATCTTTGGAGTATGGTTACATGGAAGAGGTAGGAGACTTTTTATAAGATAGCTGAGAGCCATAACCAAAGCCAACATAAATAAATTAAATCAAGATTTTTCAGCATTTGATGCCAGGAAACTACATGTTGTTTTGGGCTCTCTGACCTTATAAGGCCCATATACCCAGGAAATATTTACTTCACCCTATCTCTAAAAGGTCCAGTTCTCACCGTAGGCTGCAAGTAAAAGCAACCAGGAGTCTTGTTTCTGGGCCTTTGGCCCTTATCCACACTCTCTCAGAACGATAACTAGCTTTTCCAGTCAGCCATTGAAATTCAGAGTCCCTTTAGGTGGAACCATTTGCAACACTATTATTTCAACTATCTTAATGTCCACATTTATCCTACCAAGGATAAATTACAATAGTCTTTTATGATCAATGATGTAGTTTTCTCCTTGTCGAAAACCATTCTAATAGTAGTTATGTGGTTCTTTTGCTTATTTGTTTTTAATATGACTCCAAATTTGGTGATTCTATGGAGTACCAATTAAAGCTCCAAAAGGTTGAACCACTAGAGGGAGTCCAAAACCAAATATGCCCAAAGGCTACGGGATTGTTGCTATTGAAGTGTTTCATTTGTGGCTTCTGTTAGATTTCCCAAGATTCACACTAGGTGTGTGAAACGGTCTGTTGTGTATGCAGTTACTTATTTTCACATAATTTCTACATGTCTCAGGCCATGTAGAACTCACTTTCCAAGTTATAACTCTTGTATTAAATATCAAAATGACACTCCCCAATTCAAATTTACTGGTGGATCAAAATCCAAGCAAAATGAATTTATCTTTTGATAGCCTAGAAATAATTCTAGCTCTGAGTTGTTTCAAATATGCTTGCTAAACAAAACCTTTTGTGACGCTTTCTTGAAGAGATGTATTTAACAAATAGTTCCTCTTCATTTTATTTACTACATTCAAGGTTATTACGATCTAATATTAAATTAACTCTAAACATTCTTCATTAGCTATAAGTCTAAATTTCAAAAGATACAACTGGAACCTGCTTATTTTTTAGAATAATGGTTGTACGTTATTTTTGTGCCTTCAGTATCAATAATATTACGTATTAAATAATATATTTCAGGATGTGAAACACGGTAATTGTAAAAAATTTAAAGAAAATGGTTAAGTTAGTAGTGTGAGTCATGAATACTAATCTTTCTTATGTTTCCATTTTCATGTTGTGTTCAACCCTAATATTTTTGAACAGTAGGAATGATTATGAGTTGTAATAGATAAGTACAGAGAATCATTTAACCACATTTGAAAAGGCATGATTTGCAAATGCTTTCATCTCAACCTGTTCATGCAGACATATTAGTGACTTATTTCCACAGATACCTAATATGCCAAACAGTTTCTTAAAGTATGTAATGAAAACCCTCTAAAATAGGGCCTCGTTGAAATAGTTTTTTAAAATTGGACATCTTTAGTCTTTCTCATATCTCAAGACTAGAATTATTCTTTACAAGATACAGAGTCATGAGGCAATTAGAGCCACCAGAAATCTTGGCTGGATTACAAATGACCTGCAGACTATGGTTCACAGATCACCATTTGTAAAGTCTGTTCTTGCAAATTTTCCAGAAACTACGTGTTTCATCATTTTTTAGAAGTCTTTAAGATAACTATCCTCTATGATGTTGGTTCAAACTGTTCAACTAATGAAAGTATTAATATTCATGATTTATTAAAAAATTATTTATTGAACATCTACTTTGTACTACTTACTGTCCTGGAGGCTTAGTGTATGGCAGTTTAAAAAAAAAAAGGTAATTCTTGCCCTCATAAAACGTATAATTTAGTGGGGAAGTCACATGAAAGGACTCAATAAGCAAATAAATCAGATAATCAAAGGTGATGAAAAAATACAACAGAAAAAGACTACTTTACACAGGGAAGCAGGAAGGGCCTCTCTGAGGAAGCAGCATTTAGGATGAAACTGGCAGAAGAATTGGGGATGGGAGGCAGGGTGTACTAGTTAGAGGAAGGGCTGTGCCAATGCCCTGGGGGGTGGGGGTGAGGTGGGGGTGGGATGAGGGGGGTGGAGCATGATTGCTATGTCGGAGATATTAAAAGGAGGCCAGCTTTTTGTGTTGTGTGTGTGTTTTGTTTTTACTATTTCTTTGGTACTTATGTTCCATTTTTTTTCTAAATAGATCGATATTTTACTACTCTTACACTTTTCCTCTAACTAGATACTTTATTACTACTCTGTGTATACAGTAAGTTATATAAGGATAGAAACTAATTTTAAAATCTCTATCTTTGGGGAGGAGGGCGGGGGGTGGGGGTGAATGGGCACTGAGGGGGCATTTGACGGGATGAGCACTAGGTGTTATTCTGTATGTTGGCAAATTGAACACCAATAAAAAATAAATTTATTATTTAAAAAAAAATCTCTATCTATGGGAATGTCTGGGTGGCTCAGCGGTTAAGCCTCTGCCTTGGGCTCGGGGTGTGATGGTGGAGCCCTGGGATCGAGTCCCACATCAGGCACTCTGCATGGAGCTTGCTTCTCCCTCTGCCTGTGTCTCTGCCTTTCTCTCTCTCTCTCTCTCTCTCTCTCTCTCAAGAATAAGTAAAATCTTTTAAAAAAATAAAATCTCTATCTATGGTACACTTTACAGGAATCTGGTAGTGTGTTGGGATATATCTGTGCTCAACAAATACTTGATGAATTGAATTTGATTGAAATTAATGAATAGAGTCTGGTGACTCATGATATATGGGTTGGATTTTGTTCTCCTCAGACACTATTCAGGACAGACTCAGGTAGACCTCAAGGATAATCTTCAAGAAGGATGTCCCTGCTCCTGACTGAGGCAGTTCTATCATTCATTTCTCTCTCTTTTGATATTTTTAAAATTTCAGTTAAACCAATCATAGTAAGAATCTGTTAAAATTCAGGATTGTTGCCATCATCATTGCTGATGTTCAAATACTGTATCTTAGGATGACCATAATGTGCAATTGGAAGTCCATGTCCTGCTGACCTATCTAAACATCCATCTTCCCTTTTCTCTTCCTACTATCAATAGAAATAGAAACAGAAATTCATATCACTTTTATCCAATTATTACAACAGCCTAACTAAACTCCATCCCTCCAGTCTCTCCCTCATTGTCACTATATTAATCTAGTCAGGAAACTACTATATTCTGACTGGCTTGGGGGTTATATGTATTTTCATATATCCTAGATTTTTCATTCTCAAACTTGTCTGAGAGTCGACCCAATTTTATGTAAGTTCTGACCTTAGAGACTGAGCCAGAAAGAAGTGCACTATATAGGAATAGGGAAGATCTATCTGAAAATGTTTTATTCATACTGACTTCAAGGAAAATTGATAAACTTTGAACTTATTCTACTTTATTTTAAAAAAGATTTTATTTATTCATGAGACATACAGAGAGGCATAGACATAGACAGAGGGAGAAGCAGGCTCCATGAAGGAAGACTGATGTGGGACTTGATCCTAGGACCCTGGGATCACACCCTGAGCTGAAGGCAGATGCTTAACCAGTGAGCCACCCAGGGGCCCCTTAAAATTCTACTTTGGAGGCATCTGAATGACTTAGTTAAGTTCCTGACTCTTGATTTCTACTCAGGTCCTAATCTCAAGGTCTTGAGATAGAGCCCCTGCCTTGGGCTCCGCACTCAGTACAGAGTTTGCTTGGGATTCTCTCCCTCTCTCCCTTTCCTTCTCCCTCCTGGTCTGCTCTCGCCATGTTCATTCTCTCTCTCTCTCTCTCTCTCTCTCAAATAAATAAATACATCTTTTTTTAAAAAAATAAAAATCTATTTGGGGTCACTTTAAATTTGAGCGTCTGGGTGGCTCAGTCGGTTAAGTGACTGCCTTTGGCTCACATCATGATCTCAGGGTCCTAGGATTAAGCCCACATCAGACTCCCTGCTCAGTGGAGAGCCTGCTTCTCTCTCTGCTGCTCCCCCTGCTTGTGTTCTCTTGCTGTCAAGTAAATAATTAAAATCTTGAAAAAAATAAAGTTGATGACTTTCCTTGATCCATTCCCTTCTCCAAGATAAGTGTTCCTGTTGTGGGTTTCCTCAATAGCCTGTGCATACCTCTTAGAATGATTATTATATGGTATCATAGCTCTGGTCTCCTTGTCTGTCTATAAGGCAGAAAACAGGTCTTGCTCTTCTCTGGATGCTCTGTGCCTGAAGCATTTAGCTATAAAATAAAGATCTGCTGAATGAATGAATGAGTAGTAGCAAGGCTAGATTGGTAATACAGGACTCAGTTGTGGAAAGCCTTGAATACCATTTCATTTGTTTATTTTGTGTTCCAGGCAATGTCCTAAGAAATGGGCAGGAATAATACCCAAAGCACTAGAAGGGAAGAGAGGACAGTTAATGGTATTACCTCCTGCAAATAAATTCTTTACTCCATATATAAATCCTCAATACAAATCTAAGTTCCTCCTCCACATTGTGGTTCAAATTGCTCTTACCTTACTCTGAGGTTCTATACCAGTATCCATACATTAATGCAACTAGTTGCATTCTGTTTGTGTTAGGCAATTACTTATGCAACTTTGTATTCTCTCTCCAGTGAGATCTTCAAGTTATTGGAGATTTGTACCACTCTTTTCTAAAATTTTTTTTAAAAGAGTTTGTTTATTTATTCATGAGAGACACAGGGAGAGAGAGACATAGGGAGAGAGAGAGAGAGGCAGAGACACAGGCAGAGGGAGAAGCAGGTTCTACGCAGGGAGCCTGACGTGGGACTCAATCCCGGGTCTCCAGGATCAGGCCCTGGGCTAATGGCGGTGCTAAACCACTGAGCCACCATGGCTGCTCCTCTTTTCTAATATTTTATCAGTTTTGCTCCCTACCCCCAGCACTGAGCAAAATGCTAGTTGTTCAATAATTAAATATGTCTGTTCTTTCAACCACTAGATATTTGGTTTGGATTTAATGACATGACGAATCTCAGAAAATCTGGTTTGAGTATTACACCTGAGATATATTAGATCTAAGAACTCTATCATAATGAATCCTAGAGCTTTCATACTCTCAAATTTGTCTAGGAATTAATTAATCTAAGATCTGGTCTTGGGGACTGAGCCAGAAACAAGGCCAGTCTACAGAAAGAGGGAAGACTCTATTTGAAAATGGTTTATTCATAGTGATTCACAGATACATATTTCACTAAAGTTTCCTCTAGGGCTCTGCTACACCTCATCCAAAAATAGAATAAAGTATTTTGTTTCTATTTCCCAAGCCACCAAGATCAGGTGGAGGAGAAAGGATCATCTTTGCTGCACCATGATATCTCACTGATTGGCAAGATCTTGCTGGAAGAGTCCAAGCCCTGAAAGAGGAGAGAGACAGAGAGAGAGAAAAAATATCTCATAGCCGTTAGGTCTCAAAATGGGAGGACTGACTCCAGAAGAAATTGATCCACTGGGTTTCAAAGTAGCAAAACTGAAGATAAAAGGAAGAAGATACACATTCTGAATCATCTCAAGCAGATAGGGAGCTTTCTTAGAATAATCACATTGTTCACATTATCCTTGGTACTGAATACTTCATTTGTCCTTAAAATGAAGGTCACTGTTTCCCTCCTACATCCAAAAATGTGTGGGAGTAGCCTTGAATGCCTAGGCATTTTTCAAAGTTTTCTTTGGGCAACTTCTTTCCCTGTTATTCTGCTACTCCCAGACCTTCAAACTTTCTGACTTCAAGTAAACTCAATATGCTTCATTACCATGAAGTAGTTAGTGTCTGACCTGCTTTACTGCCATTGGGCTGAATTCTAGGCAAACATACTACCTCCAGACAGCATTCATTGATTCTTCCTTTGGCTTTCTTTAGCATGTAACTTGCACCCCGTTTAGCACATGGCTTCATTCTGCCTTGAATGAGCTAGTTATTTTCCTAGCTCTCTACCCTCTATTCCCTTCTGATTTTAAGAGTTGACATTGTGTGTTAGTCATTTTTAATTTTTCATTGCACTTTCCCCAACAGGGGCTATTGACTTGCTTCTGTATGATCTTGAGCAGTCCATTTAGCCTCTCTGAGCCTGAAAGGTATAATCTATAAAATGGATTATTGTGAGGATTAAGTGATAAACAATTATAATAACTGCAATTATTATTGCCTATCTTTTAAAGTCATTATGAGATAATTTATGGAAATTTCTTTTGAAAAGTAGAAAGCCCAACTGCTGTATAAGTAGGCTCTACTAAACAGTAATAGCTCTACTTACAGAGTACCAGACATAGTTCTAAGTGCTCATTTAATCTTCCCACTAATCTTGGCAGGTTAGAATTATTTTTATTTACAGATGAAGAATTGAGGCACATAAAGGCTAAGTAATTTCTCTAAGGTCACACAGCTAAGTATGTAGTAGAAGAGCTAGGATTCAAAAGTAGGTCATCTGGCTGTCTCTGAACTACACTACACTATGCTATAATCAAATTTGGGTTTGCAAACTAGGTTCACTAGTTACTTAATAGCTATGTGACCTTTAGCGATGCTTGAAATTCTAAACCTACTTTTCATCATTTGAAAAATAGATAAACATAATTCCTACCTCAGGTTAATTTACTGAACAGCAAATAAAACAAAGCTCCTACTGTTTGCTATATGCTGGGCATACTGCAAGATCATGATGATTAAATTCACATAAAACTTTGACATATTACCAGTCACATATTAAGTGGTCAATATTAATTATTTCAATTAATTATAATAACCCAATAACTTCTCTGATACCTATTTCCTATTACTTGGCTACAGATGATGTTGTCATCACCATATGGCCATTCTCTACTGGTCCCCTAATTCTATTTGAAAAATTTTTTGTGGCACTGCTATATAGGATATTGCCTTGCTATCATAGCAAATACAAAGCAAAACAAAAGACAGTGCAAGTATCTCTCAGGGCTAAATAGAGTGCTTTAAATGACTACTTTCTAATACATAGCTAAGGCCAGATAAGGCATGCAAAATATGCTTACTATGAAGGAATATGAAAATATGAAGTACAATTGGTGAATGTGAAGATATGAAGATGATCAAATACAATGCTTTCAGGAAATGTATGATGAGGTCATCTTAGGAAATGAAATAGCCCCATATTACATCTCTAGTGACATATAAAGAGCCCAGCAACACTCTTTGGACTCTAGAAAGAAATGGATGTCCTGCCATGCTCTCCTGCACTGTGCTTTGATGCTCACAGGGTCCATCTGATGCTTGCCTTAGCTCCATACTGTGAGACTCAGGAGTACTTGGTAGGTTGCATAAGGGACTTTACCTCCCTAGATTGCTGATAATCAAATGATATATATGGAGTCACTTTGAAGTACTACACACACACACACACACAAGCAAATAGTGATGAATTTTATACAAGATGTTGTATAGTCATGTACAGAGAATACTTAAAGTAGGAAGCAGATGTGGAAAGTACTATCTTCCCCATTTCTGAAATTGCTCTTGGTATCTTTTTTTTTTTAACATCTTTTTCTTTCCTAATGTGACTAAGCTTGCCTTCTTGTTCTGACTAGTTCCCCTTCTCTCCATTTCAGTTCCTAATAATAACAATAATGACAGCTAATTTGTAGTGAGCAGTGTTAAAAGTGCTTTACATGCACATATCTTCAACTTACGATGGAGTCACATCCTGATACACCCACTGTAAGTTGAAAGTGTCGTAAGTAGAAAATTAATTTTATACACGTAACCTACCAAACATCATAGATTAGACTTCAATGTACTCAGAGCACTTACATTAGCCTGCAGGTGAGCGAAATCATCCAACACAAAACCTATTATAAAGTGTTGAATATTTCATGTAATTTATTGACTACTATACTGAAAGTGACAGAACACTTGTAAGTGTGTGGCTGTCTACCCTCGGGATTGTGTGGTTGACAGAGCTGTGGCTCCCTGCTGCTGCCCAGAATCCTGAGGGTATCATACCACATATCACTATCCTGAGAAAAGATCAAAATTCAAAATTTGAAGTGTGGTTTCTACTGAATGCATATTGCTTTCACACCATCCACCATCATAATGTTGGAAAATCTTAAGTCCAAACATCCTAAGCTGAGGACCGCCTGTATTCATTTAATCATAACAACTCTATGAGTTATATATTAGCATTGTGCCTATTATATTCAAGAAAACTGAGATGCAGAGGAGTTAAATAACTCATAACCATACAGCTAGTAAGTGATAGAGTCAGGCTTCCAACCTAGAAGTATAGCTCTAAAGCACGTGCTCTTTACTGCTATGCCATACTTCATCGACTTTGCAATAGTGCCTGCCACTGTCTTAGACACATATTTACCAAGAAAAAATTCTTCAGGCAGCAGTCAGCAGTTTTCCCCTTTGCCTTTTATAATCAGGTCAGTGAAACTTGAAACCTGAGTCATTTTTTTCTAAAATCAACTCTAATATAACATGTTATGATAAATTTGGAATCTTATCAACTGCTAATAACTCATGCTATAGGGATCCCTGGGTGGCGCAGCGGTTTGGCGCCTGCCTTTGGCCCAGGGCACGATCCTGGAGACCCGGGATCGAATCCCACGTCAGGCTCCCAGTGCATGGAGCCTGCTTCTCCCTCTGCCTGTGTCTCTGCCTCTCTCTCTCTCTCTGTGACTATCATAAAAAAAATAAAATCTTTAAAAAAAAAAAAATTTAATAACTCATGCTATAAATTTTTATTTTTACTCATTATCAGGTGAAAAGGAGCATTTAGCAATAACTCTGTACTGTATTAACTAAACACTAACTAGCTCACAACCACAAATATATCTATTCAGGAAATGAAGTAAAGAATCTTGGCTATTTTTCCTCTGATGATTACATGATATAGGATAACATTCAGGCTGCCACTTGCTCAAAGGCTAGGCACAAAGTTGGCAGAATCAGCTTTATTAATGGCATTGGAATTAAACAGGGATGAGCATTGTTCTGAAATGTATACAAAGTACCTTTCTGAGATATCAGAATGAAGTGGTGAAAAACCAGGACTTGAAAGAAGCCTTGAGATTAACTAGTGAGGCCTGGAGAGGTTAAGTGACTTGTCCAAGGAGTTAGTTATCCAAGTGTTTAATGGTTGAGCAGAGGCTAGAAGTCAGGTGTCCAGGGCGGCATGCATTTCCTCAGCACGGCACCTCTGACCAGAACTACCTACGGGACAGGCACACACACGTACAGCAATGTGAAAGACTTCTCACAGTCAAGAAACCCTTCCTCAGTTCCCCTAATGAAAACACTACACTCATGAATCACAAATTCATTGTATATTTAAATAAGCAGATTTTGTATGTCATATCAGCTTAGTGTGAAAGCAGCTGAGGGCTTGGCTGCTATGGCTTAGAATTCAAAGGACGGACAAACCTGCTTCCTGTTCATGAGAAAACAGTAGTAGAAGCAATCATATAAAATGTATGTGAGTGCTTTACCAAACTCAAGTCCAACTTTAGGGTAAGAAGCCCCAAGTTTTGGAAGTGGAACTTCTCTCCACAATACTGATCTCTACATAAAATGTATCATCTTTTTGATGTTGGCAGCCTACATTTTTCAACATCACAGGAACTACAGAGTTGAGGAACTATTCAAAAGTAGTTTTCTTAAGGAAGACGATTCTTTCCTTCCTTTGGCTTATATTAGAAGATATCCAGATAACTGAATTTTATTCCTTTAATCACCAGAAGTTCTTTTAATATATAAATTTCTCCCATTCTTATGGCTGCCTTACTAAGACACATAATATGCTTTCACCTTCTTGAACAGAATATTCTGAAACACACTTTAACCTTTTTACAAAAGTTGATCATTATACTGAAATTCAGGTGATGGTTGAACTTGATGAGCTCTACAGTTTCTTCCAACTCAAGTTAGTAAGTATAGGACAATATTAATGAAACCATGTCCCCAAATAACCAAAGATTTCTTATTTTCAACCTAAGGTTTTTACCTCAGAGTGGGGGTACAATAGTTACAGCCTTACTTCTAGATCAGAGGTAAGCAATAGGTGTTCACCCAAAAGCACCCAGAACTGCACATACAAATCACTCAGGGAGGTTGCCAAAAGGAAGACTAATTCAGGCCTGAGATTCTACATTTCTTTCTTTTTTAAAACCAATTTATTTATTTTAGAGAGAGCAGGGTGTTGGGGGGAGGGATAGAGGAAGAGGGAGAGAGAATCTCTAGCAGACTCCCTGCTGAGCGCAGAGCTGGATGTGGGGCTTGATCCCACCACCCTGAACCAAAATCAAGAGTCTGACACTTAACCAAGTGAGCCATCCAGGTGCCCCTCAGACTCTACGTTTCTAACAACCTCTTAGGTGATGCCAATACTGCTGGTGCATAGATCACTCTTTGAGAAGTAAGGACACAGGGAATCCCACATAACAAAATTTGTATTCTAGGTGTTGACAGAGCTTTATGAGGTCAGGCAGTTTCTGGGACAGGGAAGAGCTTTTCTCTTGTGCTGCAAAGATCTTTGAATAGATATGGATTATTCACAAAGTATGGTCAAAGCTTTATAGTAGAAAGAGGAGCTAAAATTAACACTTTTATTAGGCAATGAATTCCACAAACATTTATTAAGCAGCAAGCACTGTGCTAGGTATAAGGGCTATGGGTCTCAGTCTGGTGAGAGAGACAGATCTGTAAACACGCTAATATAGCCATGTGGTAAGTGCTGCAAAGGAGGCAGCAACCCAGTGCGCTGGTACACAGGGAGGAGCTGCTTCACTCTGCCAGTGCAGGCAGGGAAGCCTTGGAACCTAACAACTAGGAAGACCATGAAATGTTACTACTTGACCTAACCAGAGTCAGTGAGGAATAAGTCCTACGTGAAACATTTATTTCAACTGGCGTGTGCAAAAATTTGGGATTACTGGATTTTCCCAGTCATAAATTGGCTGTTGCATCAGAATGTGGTTGCTACAGAGCTGGGCCAGAAAAGCACAAGCGTCTCATGTTGCAGATGCACTCTCTTGGGAATGCTGGTTGATATGCATGAAATCTGTCCGCCGAGGTGCCTTAATTGCTGTCACATGAATAACATCACTTTCTAGAAAAGGCCATGTGTTGGCTGTAATATTCTGTCATTTCTAAATCAGGCCTTCATAAAAAATTCATGCCTCTGAGATCATTCCATCTCCATCTTATAGCTGAATACTTGTGGCTCAGGCCTTGCAAGCCTGTCTTAGTACAGGTTTCCCCTGCCATCTGACAGTACAGTGTTCCCACGAAACATTTTCATAAGGCAAAATGGTGTAAAACATGAAAGCAACTATCTTTTCTTAGAAGGGAAAATCTTTTTCGGATTTCTGGCTACTAATAAAAACAGGTTCTAATGTAGTAGGTCTTTTGTGAAAGCAAAGTGGTGTGACACAAACCTTCAGATAGCAGGGGGAGCCTGAATACAGTCAGGCTTTTAAATACTGAACAGCGTGGTTGAAACAGAAATTTAGGGTTCTTAAGCAAAGTTCAAAATTGGCTCCTATTTTGACCCTAAGCTTGCAAATTCTGAATTTTCTACCTCCATTGACCTTTCTTTACTAAGGACAACATGCCTGGAGGGCAAGTTTTGCCACTTAAATGGTCTTGAGGGGTGTGGATGAGTGCTTTCTGCTGGGATGTTGCCCAAGCCAAGTAGGACTACTGCAGATGGGTAGAGAAAACTGGCAGATGTTAGTTCTCTTTTTCCCAGGGCCCAAGTGGGAAAGTGCCTTTTGCTGGGAGCCATAATTCTGGAGAATTCTTTATCAGCAACAAGTGAGACAGATAGGAGTGAAATAACAAGTAGAGACCTGAGGGAGACGGGCAAAGTGCACGACAGACAGAAGTGCCTTCCCACGCTGGTCTCCTCGTCCTGCCAAATCACTGCGGGGGTGCACAGGAGAGGAGCCAGGTGGCTGTGGGAGGTTTTCTCCCAGAACAGTGTCTACAGTTTTCTTGGGGAAGAGCTGCAAGGGAAAACATCTGTGACAATAAGAGAGCTCTTTCTGGGTACACACAGAACACTTTGCTTCTTAAAAAAAAATAGCATTTATGGTTCTTTTTCTTATAAAGAGATAATGGCTTATAGAGAAAATTGCACAAGTTGCAGAAAAGTAGAAAGAAGAATATAAAGAGTACCCATTATTTCTCTATCCATAGTGAGTTTCTTTCCAGGATTTCATATGCATAGGTATTCAACATGGTTAAGAGAATATTGTACAAACAATTTCATATTCTATTCTTTTTTTCCCTAATGACATAAGAAGTGTTCTAAGTTATTAAAACTCTTTGTAAACATTCTTCTTGGTGGCTGCATCTTTCATCCTATGATGAAATTTACGTATTCTAAGTCCTAAATGTATTCATCATTTAAGAATAGTCATTAATATAAATGTGCTTATTCACTTAAAAGCCAAATGCTGAATGTGTTGCAATTTCTTTAATCATTCTCTAGTTGTTGGTCGTTCAATCTGTTTCTTATTTCATAGTGTTTTGGGGCTTTTTTTTTTTTTTTTTTTTGAGGATATAGGCCAGAAATGAAAATAGGGAGTCAGATTGAAGAAGAGGGTGGGGAAAATCCTGGGAGAGGAATTTGGGCTGAAAGAATGAGATAAGGGAGAGGGTCCAGCGACAGCTGCCTTCCCCCCATTGAAGCATCCTAAGCACATTTCCTGCAAAATCAGGAATTGTTCATGGACAAAGGATCTGGCATTATGTAACATAGTGATGGTGATTAATTAACTTTTGCATCATTTCTGGGATTGCCCAATATGCATTCCTCCCTCTTAAGTGCCAACTAGCTGTGGCCACTCCTGGCCATTGCTGCCAGTACTACTGGCTGTTGGGTTAGGAAAGGGAAGTGCCAATTTAGGGGAAAAATGCCAATGGAGGGGGAAAGGTAAGGCACAGTATTTTCAGCAGGGTGAGTGGAGCTATTTTAGCTCTTACTAAAAGTCTTAAGGTTGGACTCAAGTAGGGATGAATAAGTAGCCTATTTCCAGAACCATCCCAATGGGATAGACCCTTCTGGAGCATCTTCCCCTTCCTGATGTTTTCTCCTCTTTGACTGCAGAGCAGGAGGCAACAGGTACATGATAACATAAAAACTTAAAAAAAAAATTAAAGTCAATAAATGTTAATTGAGCACAATTAGGGGCAGGACAGTATGAGAGACACCCTCCCCCCCACCCACACACATATACTTTATCTTTTAAGTAAACTGAGTTTTTCTATACAGTTTCATTTATATGTTTTTTAAAGATTTTATTTAGGGACGCCCAGGTGGCTCAGTGGTTGAGTGTCTACCTTCAGCTCAGGGCGTGATCCTGGAGTCCCGGGATCGAGTCCCACATCGGGCTCCCTGCATAGGGCCTGCTTCTCCCTCTGCCTGTGTCTCTGCCTCTCTCTGTGTGTGTCTCTCATGAATAAATAAATAAAATCTTTTTAAAAAAAAGAGTATAAATAAGAGTATAAATAAAATCTTTAAAAAAAAAAGAGTATTTATTCATGAGAGACACAGAAAGAGAGGCAGAGACACAGGCAGAGGGAAAAGCAAGCTCCTTGAGGGAAGCCTGACATGGGACTCGATCCTGGGACCCTGGGATCACGACCTGAGCCAAAGGCAGATGTTCAGCCACTGAGCCACCCAGGCATTCCCCATTGTTTAATTTTTTAGAAGTGAACTGTACTTACTGCTTATTTATCTATTCTAAAAATGAAATTTCCTCTCAATCATTTAGCTCTAAAGTTACCTTTCATAATTTAAAGATAAAAGGGTGTTTTAATCCCAGTCTCATACAATCTATATAAAGAAGTATTTCTTCTTTGTATTTGTAAGCAACTACTAATTTTGCCTCATTTGAAGGAAGGACGTTAGTTACTATTAATAGGCATCAGTTCCTCCCTAAATAAAGGTTTCAGTTTTTACCTGTTCTAAGACAGGT
The DNA here is from genome assembly GCF_053574225.1 of Canis aureus. NCBI lineage: Eukaryota > Metazoa > Chordata > Mammalia > Carnivora > Canidae > Canis > Canis aureus. Next base: position 16,491,686 of record NC_135642.1, on the reverse strand, counting down.
GTTCCAAGGGTGTACAAATGGCCAATAAGCATGTGAAAAGATTGTCAACATCTTTAATCATCAGGGAAATGCAAAGTAAACCCACAATGAGATACTACATCACACCTACTAGGATGGAGATAATAATAAATGTAGACATATAAGTGTTGGTGAGGAGAAATTGGAACCCTCCATATATTGCTGCTAGGAATGCAAAACTGGTGCAGCCACTTCAGAAAAGAGTTTGCCAGTTCCTCAGAATGTTAAATGTAGAGCTACCATATGATGCAGCAATATCCACAAGAAATGAAAAACTACATCCATATGAAAATTTGTACATGAATAACAGCATTATTCATAATAGCCCAAAACAATACAAATGTCCATTAACTGATGAACAAATGAGCAAAATGTGGTGTATCTATATAATGGAATATTACTTGGCCCTAAAAAAAGAATGAAGTACTGATACATGCTACAATGGATGAAACTTATAATTCTAAGAGAAAGAAGCCAGACACAAAAAGACCACTTACTGTATGGTTCCACATATATCAAATGCCCAGAATAGACAAATTGACAGATAAAAAGTAGATTAGTGCTTGCAGGGGTTGGGAGGGGGATGAAGGATAATTGTCTGCTAATGGGAACAGGATTTCTTGTTGGAACAATGAAAATGTAGTGGAATTAGTGGTGATAGATGCACAACTCTGTCAAAATATGAAAAACCACTGACCTTATACTCTTTTAAAGAGTGAACTTTATACTCTGTGGGTTATATCTCAACAAAGCTGTTGTTTGTTTTTTAAGACTGGAGTGAGGGCAGCCCTGGTGGATCAGTGGTTTAGCACCGCCTTCAGCCCAGGGCTTGATCCTGGAGACCTGGGATCGAGTCCCATGTCAGACTCCCTGCATGGAGCCTGCTTCTCCCTCTGCCTATGTCTCTGCCTCTATTTCTCTCTGTGTGTCTCTCGTGAATAAATAAAAAATATATATTAAAAATAAAAAGACTGGAGTGAGGGGTGCCTGGGTGGCTCAGTCGGTTAAGTATCTGCCTTCGGCTCAGGTCATGATCCTGGGGTCCTGAGATCTGAGCCTTGTATAGGGCTCCTTGCTCAGGGGAAGTCTGCTTCTCTCTCTCCCTCTGCCACCCCCCCCCCCACTCGTGCTCTCTCTCTCTCTCTCTCTTAAATAAATAAAAAAAACTGGGGTGAGACTGGAACAGATGCAGTTGTTTTTCCACTAACAAAAATTGCCTGCCATATACTCATGCTATCAGGACATGAACAAGTGTCAATGACCTTTGCTTTTTTAGTTTAAATTTAGTTAGGACCTAAAAGTGAATAGTATTTACTGATTTTAAATTCCAGAAGGGCATCTGAAGACTGAAGTGGAAGAAATAAGATCCTTTGGAGCAGACTCTGGATGTTTCTTCTTCAATATTCTTTTTTATTTTATTTATTTATGAGAGAGAGAGAGGCAGAGACACAGGCAGAGGGAGAACCAGGCTCCGCGCAGGGAGCCTGACGCGGGACTCGATCCCGGGTCTTCAGGATCAGGCCCTGGGCAAAGACAGGTGCTGAACCGCTGAGCCACCCAGGGATCCCCCTTCTTCAGTATTCTTAAAGCCAGATGGAGTGCTGACTTCAGCTGAGATTGGAAAAAGCTGGATTTAACTTAGTTGGCGCTACTGTTTTTGCAGTTGTTGTCTGATAAAAGAATCCACCTCTGAGACATGTTGCCCAGTAATGACCCAGATGTTGACAATACAAATCCTAAAAGGCTCTGTAAGAAGACTGTGCAGAAGCTGCTTTCAAAAGACTTTGCAATTCAGGGGAGATGGACAACTAGAGTAGAGGGAGGAGGCAAAGATATCTAGAGAGTTTCAAGCCTAAATGATTAGGAAAGGATAGAACTCTTTCTAGGAGAGAGGAGGAAGGGTTGGTGTGAGTTCCACTGCAGGCAGACTGAATTTGAGGTGCTGACAAAATCCCAGCATAGAAACACAGCATTTTTAGAGCTGGAAGGGACCACAAAGATTACCTAGTGACCAGTGTCTTTAATTTCAGAGGAAAAATCCCAGGCTGGGTGAAGAGGAGTGACTTGCACCATGTATAGCAGAAAACTGGTATCAAGCCCCTAGGCTAACATTCTGACCTGCAGGTACTTGAAAATGTAGGTCAGGCACCCAGGACAGAAAGTGGTGCTAGAACTACTGGAAATCATCTGAATAGTGGGGAGAGTCAAAGTTATGTGAGAGGATATCCAGAGACATAAAGGATGTTGAAATCAAAGACCACAGACAGGCAGCAAAGACAGAGGTCTGCTTATTCAGTTCTGGGCTTCCAGAATGGCATCTCCTTCATTGAAATTGTTTGAGGCACTGTGTCCAGAATATAGCAGCGGGTAAAACAGGCTCCCGGGCCTTCTGAAGTCACTGGCCCAGCAAGAGACAAAAAGATAAGCAGGCAATTTTAGGGCAGTATGACAGATGCCAAGAGTTAGGAGAACACGGTATTGTGAGAGTGAGTCAGTCTCACAGAATTTCAGGTCCAGAAACAGAATTTCATCAGTTTACCCACAATTGACTAGGCAGACAGGAAAGGGAGAACATTAAGAAGGGGAATATACTCAGAGAGCAAGGATTGAGCTACACCCACCCAAATCACCAGGCTCTGAAGAAAAAGCTAGAATAGTGATGTAAAAGTTTACAGGGAGGACTCCACCTTTCCAGCTCTTTCACTTGTGCTCCACCTGACGTTGTGAACCCTCTTCCCATGGCAAGGTTTCCAGAAATGATAAGGTTGCTCAGCGAACTCAGAAGGTAGAGGAGGTGAATATTCTAGAAGGATATTCCATCAAAATCCATGAAATTATTCTTTTCCTCAGTAAGTATCACCTTTTCAGGGACCAGAATATTCAGATTCCATCCTTAGAATTGGATGAATAGATTCTTACAAATTGTGCACTCTGGCTTCCTTTTGTAAAACTCCATTTTGACAATCATACCTCTATAAAATGCAGTCTTCTAAATATTTATTTGCTTAATAGGCAATTCATTAAATTGTTCAAAATTTAAAAGTACAATACGGTATGCAGTGAAAAATCTCCCTCTTGCCCCTGTGCCACAGTCACCCAGTTGCATCCTTGCCCCAGGCGCAACTTCTGTAATCACTGTCTTATGTATCCTTCCAGACACATTTTATTTATTTTTAATTTTCCCCAGAGACATTTTATTAATGCAATCCAAATAATACTTTTCTTAACTTAAAAAAGTGGGGTTTTTTTTGGGGGGGAGGGCGCCTAGGTGGCTCAGTTGGTTGAGCATCTGGCTCTTGATTTGGGGTCAGGTCATGATCTCAGGGTTGTGAGGTGGAATAAGATTCTCTCTCTTCCTCTCCCCTTTCCCCCTCTAAAAAAAAAAGTTTTTAAAGTAATCTCTAAACCTAATGTGGGGCTCAAACTCATAACATCAAGATCAAGAGTCACATCCTCTACTGTCTAAGCCAGACAGGTGTCCCCAAATAATACTTTTTAAAAGTTGTATCTTTCTTTAATTACATTCTAGTCATGAGAACATACTATAGTCACTTGCTTGAATTTGAGTAATCTCATATTTTTCTGATTTAATTTGAGAGGTATCCTGCCCCTTAAACTACAAATACAAATATCTCCTAGAACAGATGACTTCTGAAGGTAGCTAATTTCATCCACTGTGTGTGTGTGTGTTCACAGAGTATCTGTATCTCTTAAGCTCTAGGAACACATTACGATTGCTTCCTATGCACAGATTCTGACATCAAACCATGATGGTGAGATAATTAATTCTTACAATAGGCTTTTTTGTTGTTCATTGCGTTGACCCAAAGACTTTACTAGCTTTTTGGGGTTTTTTAATCTCAGGACACATTTCACAAACTCTGTACTTTGTTGGGTAAAACCAGGTAGAGTTGGGCATGTCCCCAAAGCAACAGTGATGAGGGAGAAATTAGAAAATGGAATAATTTGTCATACTTCTGTTGAGTTTTCTATCCCTTGTACTTTTACCCCCAAATGACTCTAAATTATGCCCCTAGATTAACCTACAAGAGTATACTACTATTAGACATGAATATGCCTAACCATTAATTATGAGACCACCAAGATCCTAAAATTATTGGTTTGATCAAAGTTATTGGTGTTACACTAACCTATTGCCAATGAGGGAGAAGAAGGTAAGAGTTCACAGCCTATTCCACTTCTGGTTTGGGTGGCTCTATTCACACACTCTCCCTGGATCCCAGGAGGTAAGTGTATGTTCTATGGCTATGAGCCTCTCTTTATGTAAAATTTAATGACATCCTGGCTTCATTTATTTCCAGGCACTTCCAATTCTTACATCTGCAAAATTAAAAGTGTCTTTAATGAATGATGTGAGGGTATCCTCAGATCTCAGAAATGTTATAGAGTAATGTCAATACCATTTGTTAGGTGTACTTACTGTACTCTTAAATTCCTTTATTGAGGAGGAGTATATTTCTGGCTACCATAAGACCATTAGAAAATTAGACCTTAGAGGTGACTGCACTTAATTCTTGGGAGAGATACTTTCTAAATTTTGAGAAATATTAGAGACTTGCCAAAGCTTTCACTAGAAGTGTGATGCCTTCACTAAAAAGGAGGAGGATTTTGATTCCAGGTCACAAAGCAAGTTAGTAGCAGAGCTAAGATATGATCCTGGATTTATTGACTCATTTCACCCTATTATCACATTTGGAGGCCTTCTTATTGTTAGAGCTGGTGAGATATTACCTCATATTCATATATAGCTCTTAGTGCCACCCTACTTTCACATGTACAATCTTTCCTTTTGGCCCCTCCACGACCCTGTGTGCTAGGGACAATAAATGCAACTGTTCTTCCTTTGAGGATAAGAAGACACAAGAAGACACATAGTAGTCTATAATAGAGTCAAGACTAGCACCCAGTTTTCCCAATTCCCTCTCCAGGGCTCCTTTTACCATGGCATTCTGCTTGTCTGGTGCCTTCTATCAGCAAACTTTGGAACACAAGTCTGAGACACCAGAATTAAAAAGACAGCTCATTAAAAATAATTACATATTTTGTAGGTAGTTGGTCAGTGATTCTTCTGCAACAGCCAAGAACCCTTCCTGATTTGACTTTGAGGCCCCAACATTGTAGCCACGGGGCCGCCCGGGCCCCAGCACCCTCCCGCCACCGCCCCACCAGGTTCCCCAGCACAGGCGCGTCCCCAGCGCCTTGTCCCTGTTGCCTGCTGCACTGATCACGAAGACACCGGCCGTTGCCACGCGTGTAGTACACCTGCCATCACGCTCCCTCCTGATGGGCAGTGTGCGAGGGGGTGTCACCCAGCCGTTTTCTCAATCCCAGGGGCCGGTGGCTGGTTTTGAACTTGTGTTGACTATGGATACTTATTTACTGTACATACATAATTTATCATTTGTATCATGAAAAAAAATTTTTTGTAGGTACAAAACGAAATACTCAAATCTCTCTGTCTCCTCTCCTGCTAGGTACTTAAAGGTTAAACTGAGTTCTCTCCTTTTGCACCGTTAGGGAAACTCCTTTTCTAATAAATGTATCCTAATCAAACCGAAACAAAAATTTAAATGTATGGAACGGAAGGGGAGACGAGCCTGTAGTCCTCCCTTATTTCTGGCCCACTTCTGTGTCTCTATGGCATGGCCGAGATTCTCAAGCCGGAGCACGTGGTCAACGACTATTTGAAACGTCTAGTTATTCCCCCAAACACCTGCCAGGCTAGTGGGTGCAAAGTGCAGCACCCCGGGGAGCTGATAAGCTGAATTCCAGACGTAGGCTTCTCTGATCGCAAACCTCGCGTTGCCCTAAGAAGCCGTCCAAGCTTTACGTGGTTTCGTTCACTGCAAAACGAGGGGACTGAGTCCGTGCATACAGACGACTTCAACCTGCGAGGGCACTTAGGCTTCACCTGTGTCGTCCAACAGAGTGCGCTTAGCGTCCTGGTCAGGTTACTCGGTCAAGTCGCGCGCTCCTCCTCGCGACCCGACGCACTGGCGGCCTCCTCGGCCCACGCGGGCTGGGCTCGCCAGCAGAGGCCGGCGGGCGCGCGGACGCGCTAACCCCCGCAGTCGGCTCGCGGTCCCCAGCTCGGGGCGGCGGCCGCGCCAGCCCGCGCTCCCCGGCCGCGCCACCTGCCACCGGCAGCCAATGGGGTGCGCGGGAGGCGGCGGGGCGGGGCAGGCTACAAAAGGCCGGGGCCGCGCACCGCCACACGCCTGCCGACGCGCTCCCGGGAGGCTCGGGCGGACGCCGCGGAGCGCCGGGAACATTCGCTCGAGGACAAGCCGGGCGCGGGGCGATGCTGCGGGTGCGGTGTCTGCGCGGCGGGAGCCGCGGCGCCGAAGCGGTGCACTACATCGGCTCTCGGGTGCGTGCGCCGCCTCGCCTTCCCTCGCCTTCCCTCGCCCTCCCCGGCCCGCGTGCCCGACAGAGCCCCTCTGCCCCCCGGGAAGCCCGGCTTCGGGAGCCTCTGCCGGCTGCCCCGGGCGCCGCGGTACCCCGGGGGGAGCGGCCGTGCAGTGGGGCCGCACCCCGTGGGCGCCGCCGCTCTCCGCGCCTCCCGCCGTCGGTGCAGGGGGCGCCGCCCTCCCGGCCCGACCCCGACTCGCTCCAGGAGGCCTCGGGCGGGGGAAGGGTGTGGGGCGACGAGTGACACTTCTTAATTCAGGGATGGAATTCTTGGGATTCAATGCAGGGGTGGGCATAGAGTTGGGGAGCCTTCAGGGAAATGCGTGGGGTGTGATGCGCGAGCGGGGAGGCAAAGTGGGAGTCAGACGGCGAGGGAGCAAGCAGGCCCACTCCAAGGGTGACACGGGCCCTGAGTCGAGAGAGGAGTCGGAGCGAGTTGAGGCCGTCCCGTACTTTGTGCCGGGCCCCACTTCCCGCTCGCCTAGTTAGCGTGCAGACCCTCCCTGGCTCCTGGGACAGGAATAGCCGGGCAGCCTGGCTCCCTCTCACAACTGCTTCCAGAACACCTGTCACTCGCCTTCTCGCTCCGGTCCCTACCCTGGCTCCGCTCCTGCCTCCTTCCCAAGGCATTTAACAGAGTAGGATGAAGATTGGGCGCGGGGCTAGGGTGTAGGGTGTGAGGTGTGGGTGGTGTTTGAAGTTTGCCCTGTGAGTGAGGGACTCTCCCTGTTGTAGATTTTATAGACCCTGGATTTTCAAAAGGCTTTTCTGAAGTCCTTAGTTCTCTTTTCTGTTGTTTACATTTGTACTTGGGTTAATCCTGTCTTGGCCAGGATACCATGGACCATCTGTAAAATGGAGCAGATGGCACTTGGTCACTCTCAGAATTGGAGTGCCAAAGAGTGTGAAGTGTGTGTTAGCAATGCAGAATTTTTAGTTTGAAGCTGATTATTCTGAAAGATAAGAATCTTTACATATGCATCTACATTTTTATTTGGGGAAAAAAAGTCTAATATTGGTAACTTTTTTTTTTTTTTTTTTGGTGACTTTTAATACTGAAAAGGAAAGGAGGCTTCTTCCTCCAGCTGGACTTGGCAGGGAGATATGGAGCAGCGTTCTGTGGTTTTCTAGGAACAGGATGATCCATCATCCATGGAAGGGTTGCTTAAAGCTTGATTAAAACTTGATTGTAGAAAACCATTCTGAGATATAAATGGAGGTGGTCACTGGGGACAAAATCTTCTGAGGAGCTTTAACAAGCTAGCTAATGAACATATAGACAAGGTAATTTATAAAAAAACAAGAAGGTAAAACTATAGCCCCACTACCCACTTACTTACTAACATCTTGATTTACATTCTTCTAAAGGATTGTAAATGTCTATGTTATGTTGGGTTTCTCTCCACCTGTACCTCCTCCTCCCCACAAGTACTTTGTAGGACTGTAAAATAATCTTTTTTTGTTGTTCTTGGAAGCTTGGAAGAACCTTAACAGGATGGGTGCAGCGAACTTTCCAGAGCACCCAGGCAGCTACTGCTTCCTCCCGGAATTCCTGTGCAGCTGACGATAAGGCCACTGATCCTCTGCCCAAGGACTGCCCTGTCTCCTCTTACAATGAATGGGACCCCTTAGAGGAAGTGATAGTGGGCAGAGCAGAAAACGCCTGTGTTCCACCGTTCACTGTGGAGGTGAAGGTAAAGCAAGGGTATTTGCAGGTCTGACGGGGTTTCACTCCTCACCTTCTGTAGGCTGGCTTTTGCTCCCATTCTCCTCTATAACTGCTTTCATTGTAGCTCACTCCAGACCTCCGAAATCTAGTGGTGATTTTAATTGTCTTACTTGAAATCTCTGTGGTGTTTTATACTAATTTACACAAACAACTCCTTTTTTACAACAACTTACTCCAAACAACTCAGATTCTAGCACCTTATCTGGGGATGTTAGTTCTTTCACTATTCCTCACCTCTTCCTTCACTGTCTGTGATGTTCGGGTTCAGCAGAATTTCACTTTGGCCCTTTTCTCTTAGTTCTTCTCACAGCTTCTGCTCCCACCTCCATGAGGGTTCAGATCTCTCTCCAGATCAACATGTTGAACTCCTTGGTGGGTATTGCTGTGGGACCTCAAACCTGGCACATCATTTTGGCATTCCTGTTTACTTCAGCTGAAACATCAAGGAATCATCTTTGATTTCAGTCACATCCTCTATATCCATTCTCCAAGATCTAACAAGTCCTCTGTCAAAGGCAGTCTTGCCTCCATCCCTCTGCTGCTGCCTTACCTCAGGATCTCATCCACTGCCTGGGCTATTGCTAAGCCCCCATTGTTCTCTCTCATTTGCTCTTCTCTCTGAACCACCTTCCAGCTTCTATGAGAGTCCTTTAAAAAAAAAAAAAAAGGTTTTATTTATTTATTCATGAGAAACACACACAGAGAGGCAGAGACATAGACAGAGAGAGAAGCAGGGTCCCTGCAAAGAGCATGATGGGGGACTCGATCCCAGACCCAGGATCACACAGTGAGCCACTAAGCTACCCAGGTGTCCCGAGAGTGCTTTTTTTAAAAAATTTTTTTTTAATTTTTATTTTTAAAAATATTTTATTTATTTATTCATGAGAGACACAGAGAGAGCGAGAGAGGCAGAGACACAGGCAGAGGGAGAAGCAGGCTCCATGCAGGGAGCCCAACGCGGGACTCGATCCCTGGTCTCCAGGATCAGGCCCTGGGCTGAAGGCAGCACCAAACTGCTGAGCTACCCGGGCTGCCCCCAAGAGTGCTTTTTTATTTTATTTTTTTTTAAGATTTTATATATTTATTCATGAGAGACACAGAGAGAGAGAGAGAGGCAGAGACACAGGCAGAGGGAGAAGCAGGCTCCAGGGGCAGCCCCGGTGGTGCAGCGGTTTAGCGCCGCCTGCAGCCCGGGGTGTGATCCTGGAGACCCGGGATTGAGCCCCACATCGGGCTTCCTGCATGGAGCCTGCTTCTCCCTCTGCCTGTGCCTCTGCCTCTCTCTTCGCTCTCTCTCTGAATGAATAAATAAATAAATCTTAAAAAAAAAAAAAAAAAAAGAGAGAAGCAGGCTCCACGTAGGAAGCCCGATGTAGGACTTGATCCCGGGACTCCAGGATCATGCCCTGGGCCGAAGGCAGGCACCAAGCCACTGAGCCACCCAAGAATCCCCCAAGAGTGCTTTTTTAAACCAAAATTGGATCACCTTGCTCATCCTGCTCCTATCATTCCTCTATTTCCCAATCTTCTACATGTCCCCTCCCCTGCGACTACTTCAGATAAAGTTCTCATGGTATTCAAGATCATTCACAATCTGGGTCATGTGTGCCTTTCCAGGACTCCCCATTTCAATCATTGGCTCATCTTAGAAGTGTGTTAGTATGGCAGGTTAGCAGATGTCCATTCCTATTTGGGTACCTCTCAACTCTAGTATTTGCCTTGACTTTCAGCAGACTTTATAGGATAACCATATAAGCAGCCAAACTAGATTACTCACTGTTCCCCAAACAATGCTTATGCCTTTGCTCCCACTCAGGACCCTTCCACCTATATTCGTGTATCTCTCTTGTCTGTAGTTTAAACCTACCCCTCTTACCACCACGGAGCCCTGATGGTACCTTCCGCAAAGCCTCCCAGGGTTTCCCTGGCAACAAGTAATATCTCTCTTCTAAAAACTCCTAATGTTCTTTATCTGTAATATTTCTAAGGAGGGGCCTCTGTGGTTTGATGTTCGGGTTGTATCCTGCATAAGAGAGTGCCAACCTCATTGCAGATACAGCCTGAGTTTCCATTAAATAAGGGGTTACAAATACTTTTTCAAGGAATTTAATTCTTCCTGAATATTTACATTTTTATTTGTAACATGGATTAAGGAAATAAATTCCATTACATCATTATCATCATCATCATAAATGTTGGCTACCTTGTACTAGAGCTCCAGGGGTATCAGCACAAAAGAACTTGCTTTCTATTTAGAGAGATAAGATATGGGATATCTGGGTGGCTCAGTGGTTGGTTGAGTGTCTGCCTTCAGCCCAGGGCATGATCCTGGAGTCCCAGGATCGAATCCCACATCAGGCTCCCTGCATGGAGCCTGCTTTTCCCTCTGCCTATGTCTCTGCCTTTCTCTCTCTGTTATCTCTCATGAGTAAATTAATAAAACCTTTTCAAAAAAGAGAGAGAGAGATAAGATATTCATATAGTAAGAAAGACTAAAGCTAAGTGTTTTATGCCAAACAACTGGCAGTTGAATTGAATGCCCGAAGAGTAAAGGAAAAAGCAATGACCAAATGCTGGATAGTTAGGAAGTCTTCTTGAAGAAAATGACTCTTTAATTAGAACTTGAAGGCAGGGTAATAGAAAAAGTAATAACTTCTAATTGTTCTGAAACTGCCTCTGGTTCTGATATTTGACACTTTGATGAACAGATTAATTTATGTATCATCCACATGTTTTAAAAAGGCATGATCTTTTTAAAGTTTTTTTCTTGGAAAGAAGTCCCATTCCTTAACCATTTTAATTGGGTGGAATTAAATTTCACATTCAAGCAGTGGTTTATCCTTTTACTTGTCTCTAAAAGTGTTGACTTTTATACTATGCAATCTTATGGAAACAGACATGATTCTCAGATATGATTTCGAGTTCTCTGTCATTTGTGAAAAGTGTACCAGGCTGAAGTTAGGAGAATAGGACTGAATTATATATGTGATTTAAAAGTTTGATACTAGTCTTGGCTAATCAGCTCTTTGACTTTGTGTGAGATCCTACAATTTCTGGGCCTCAAGTGAGGATATTAAGAGGTCTACTATCTACCTAACAAGACTAAATAAGAAGGTAAAAGGTTACATGCTAAATTTTTCCAAGGATAAAACCAAACTTCATTACTGGCCATATGGATCTAGTTTTATATCACAAAAATACATTGGAAGTGCAATGATTGTAGATACTACTAGCATTAGCTGTATTGATTTCATTCATTTGTCTGGTTATTTCTGCCCTATGCCACATACTAAACTAGGTAATGAGGGAGAGAAAGTTAAAGAACACGCATGGCCCCTGCAAGGTAAGGCCTTGACTAATAGAAAAAAAATGATACAGATGTATTAATCAGCTTGGGAACAGTGAAAGATAAAATAATGTATTAAACTGCTTATAGGCAATTAGAGCATAAGATTTGCTGGAATATATAAATGCTAGAGAAATTTTCTGGGAGTGAGGAATGTAGTTATTAGGAAGCACAGTTTTTAAAAGCTGTGTCGCTTTTTATTCTGTAAAACATAATGAATACTTTCCACCAAATGTATGCTTTTTGTTTTGCTTTTATCTCTTTAAAGCTTTTAAGAAAGGACCTTTTATAAAATACAGTCATTCAAGGCTAATGTACTATAAGCTTGAAGCTGGATAAATAAGAAGTTTCTATTGATATTTTTTAGCCTTCCAAAGATAGTATTTAAAATTCCTTTGGCACCCCCCCAAAAGATTTTAGGCCCTAAAAGACTATAAAGTTTTTAGGAGGGCAGCCACATCTCTGCAACAGGTTATTAAAAACATCATGTGCTAAGCATTTAATATAGTGGTTTTTTTTTTTTATCTTGCAGACACTTGGTAAATAATTGCTAACTCATTTAGCAGAGTTACAAAGGAAGTGTAAATAATTTCCAACTATCTCTTGGAAAATGTAATGTGCCTTGATCATTTGGACTTTGTTCAACCTTCGCCAGACAGAGTATCGGTTGCACAAGAAAACTCACACTTGTTCAAATAGCTTTTCTTCCCCTAGGAAAGTTTAGTTCATATTTACCAAAGCAAGCTTCATTCTGCATAGTTACACAGAATACTTTGGAATGTGTCTGGCAAGACAACATGGCTGTGCATCTGTTGTAACCCAGTGTTAATTTTCAAAGCCTTCTTGTCCTTTAGTGGACTGTAAGAGATGTGCCTGGCATGAGAAGGAGAAAGTGATGAATGGATGAGTAGTACCACGATGTGTCTGAGAGGAATATAAAGAGTCATTATTATCCTCTCCTGGTGGCTGCTGCCGGACTTCCTAGGAGTAGAAAACAGTGGAATGCTTTTGTTCTTAAAAAGAGTAGATTGATCTTAAAAAGTAGTCAATTAATACTGATAATTTGATACTGATAATATTTGTCACAGGCCAGAAATTGAGCTAGTTGTTTTCCTATAGATCTTCAAAAGTAAAGCAACTAACTAATAACTTAGACAGGGATCAGCAAACTTTTTCTGTATAAGGCCAGATAAATATTTCAGACTTTGCAGACCACTGGTCTCTGTCCCAGCCACTCAGCTTTCAACTCTGTAGTGCAAAAGCAACTACAGACAATATGTAAATGAATATGTCTGTGTTTCCATAAAACTTGTATTTACTAAAAAAAAAAAAAAAAAAAAATTGGCTATGGGTTTTAGTTTGCCAAAATTTTTTATTATTTTTTTATTTTTAAAGATTTTTAAAATTTGTTTATCTGTAAGAGACACACACAGAGAGAGACAGAGACATAGGCTGAGGGAGAAGCAGGCTCCCTGTAGGGAGCCTGATGCAAACCAATCCCAGGTGCTCTGCCAACCCCTGTTTTATACCCTCACCGGCATCTTCCATGTTTGGAAGACTTTCAACTTTATCAAGACATAGTTATCAGATTCTTAGTCCTTTTCCAGCCGGCTCAGCTCCAGCTTTTCTGATGTGAACCTGTGTACTGAGCTAACAAGAGGCAGGTCTGCCTCCATATGTTTGATATTTATCAGACTGAGGTGGAAATGGAAGCAGAGACAGAAAATCTGGAAAAAAACATTGTCTTTGACATTAATGAGCTAGGCATCTAGACACACTATATCTCATTACCCAGTTCCCTTCTTTCTACCCTGAAATTGTCTGACTTGTGGTAGAAACCTGACATGATAAGAACTGGTAGTCAGTTAATCAATGATATAAAGCAGTATTTTTTTAAATACCTGCTTTAGGGGATCCCTGGGTGGCTCAGCGGTTTAGCGCCTGCCTTTGGCCCAGGGCATGATCCTGGAGACCTGGGGTCGGGTCCCGCATTGGGCTCCCTGCATGGAGCCTGCTTCTCCCTCTGCCTGTGTCTCTGACTCTCTTTCTCTCTGTGTCTCTCATGAATAAATAAATAAAATCTTTAACTTTAAACTTTTTTTTTTTTAAGATTTTATTCATTCATTCATGAGAGACAAAGAGAGAGGCAGAGACACAGGCAGAGGGAGAAGCAGGCTCCATGCAGAGAGCCCAATGCAGACCCGACCCCTGGTCTCCAGGATCACATCCTAGGCTGAAGGCAGATGCTCAACTGCTGAGCCACCCAAGCGTCCCGCTTTAAACGTTTTTTAAACTTAAAATATATAGATATATATCACTCTGCCAGTCTTTTTGTTGAAAATCCAAGGTTTTTTCTTAGCATTCAGATCTTCTGATTGGAATTCTATACCTCATCTATCTTGATAAATTATATCCATATACATCATCTACATTTCCCAGTGTATTTCTTTAAATTGAGAACTTAGGCATATGCAAAACAATCAGAAGGAAGAATCCTTCTACATTTTTTTATTTTTGCAAACCAGTATTTTACAGTTGTTATGCCTGCCCTAATTCAACAGTCTTTTTTAGCAAATTGAGCCTTTTTAAAGCATTTAACTGGTTCAGTTGTCTTTTAAAATGCATATGACCTTTGGACACTTCCTAAATGTTAAGCTTTTTTTCAACTGCCAAAATTGCATGAATTCACTTACCAGATCACTTTCTTTTTTTTTTTCTTTTTTTCTTTTTTAATTTATTTTTTATTGGTGTTCAATTTACTAACATACAGAATAACCCCCAGTGCCCGTCACCCATTCACTCCCACCCCCCGCCCTCCTCCCCTTCTACCACCCCTAGTTCGTTTCCCAGAGTTAGCAGTCTTTACGTTCTGTCTCCCTTTCTGATATTTCCCACCCATTTCTTCTCCCTTCCCTTATATTCCCTTTCACTATTATTTATATTCCCCAAATGAATGAGAACATATAATGTTTGTCCTTCTCCGACTGACTTACTTCACTCAGCACCAGATCACTTTCTTCTAAGATAAAAGGATTTGAAGCAGTATGAAAACTTGGAAACACTGGGGAGGGGAGGCATGTCTGCAGGGAAGGATAGAAAGTCTAAAAGGCAGGCTTGCACTGCTGCACAATTTTGCCAAGTGCTAATTCTATTGAATGAGAGAATCAATAATGGTTTTTAAGAGCAACAAAGAATGTTTGAGACTATGTCCCTAATTTTAAGGGGGCAGTGTCCTATTTTCCTACAGAGTATTTTGCAGTGCTGTTTTCTAGACAGAATTCTGGGATGCATGGTTTGATCTAAGTAACAGATGTGCTCTTATCCTCTTATGCTATTTTGTTTGTTCTGTTATTTGATTTCATTGAGACTGTCTAACAGAATACCTATGTCCTGTTTTGTCTATGAAGCTTGTAAAAACCGGTCCAAGAAGACGTCAAGCTCATCTGAGGGCAGACATGCTGTGAACGGCAGGGCATGAGATCTCAGGCAACAGGGGCAAAAGGTCTCAAAATATCAAGAGAATTTAGAATTCTTCATTCAGCAAATATTGAGTGTCTGCCCGGACAGGCAGTATGCTGTGTGCTAGGGATCAACACTAGACAAGACATGGTCTTAGTCTCATTTCTATTAAATTACACAAATCATTGTTCATTGCCTATGACCTTATCAGGAATTGCATTTTTCTCCAATTAAATATTCTGCCTATTTTCTCCTGCTTTTAGGCCAACACATATGAAAAGTACTGGCCATTTTACCAGAAGCACGGAGGCCACTATTTTCCCAAAGATCATTTGAAAAAGGCTATTGCTGAAATTGAAGAGATGTGCAATATTTTAAAAACAGAAGGAGTGACAGTGAGGAGGCCTGACCCCATTGACTGGTCTTTGAAGTATAAAACTCCTGATTTTGAGTCTACGGGTAAGTGATGTTGTATACCTAAACTGCTAGTGTCTTAATGTTTCCTTCCTTCCTTCCTTCCTTCCTTCCTTCCTTCCTTCCTTCCTTCCTTCCTTCCTTCCTTCTTGTTTCTTCATGAGAGACACAGAGAGGCAGAGACACAGGCAGAGGGAGAAGCAGACTCCCTGTGGGAAGCCTGATGCAGGACTCAATCCCAGGACCCCGGAATCATGACCTGAGACGCTTAACCACTGAGCCACCCAGGCGCCCCTTAATTTTTCTTTCTTAATGTGTAAGGAGAAAGCTCAGATAATTTCTCAGGGATTCCTTTATTTTAATAATCCTTCAAAACTTTAGAGATTACTTAGGAACAGATTGGTTCTTTTTTTTTTTTTCTTTAAGATTTTTTATTTATTTATTCATGAGAGACACAGAGAGAGGCAGAGACACAGGCAGAGGGAAAAGCAGGCTCCATGAAGGGAGCCTGATGTGAGACTCAATCCCCAGACTCCAGGACCACACCCTGGGCTGAAGGCGGCGGCGCTAAATGGCTGAGCCACCCGGGCTGCCCCAGATGGGTTCTTTTTGATATGATTAAGGTGTCCATATCTTTTTTTTTAAAGATTTTATTTATAAAACAGTGGATTCCATGAGTTTTCCTCAAGTATAGAAGAGAGGAACAGAAACATTCCCATTTTAGTTTTAACTGATATTGCTACAAGATTGTTCTTGTGCCTGAGGTCAGTGTTCTAATTTAGAGTTCTAGAAATGATCATTGGCCCAATTTTTATCTTGTGGTACTGATATTCCCTGAAGAATTCCATTTCTGTATAGCAAGAAAGGAGCTTACAAAATGTGAAAACTTGGTGGTTCTAGATCTCTTTGAACAAGGTCCGTAGGGCTTCATTTCTTTTCTTCCTTTCCCCTTCTCTTTCCCTCTCTCCCTTTCTTTCTCTCTCTTTCTCTATTATTTTTTCTTTTTTTTCTTTTAAAGATTTTATTTATTTATTCATGAGAGACACAGAGAGAAAGAGAGGCAGAGACACAGGCAGAGGGAGAAGCAGGCTTCATGCAGGGAGCCCCATGCGGGACATGATCCAGGATCACTCCCTGAGCCGAAGGCAGGCGCCAAACCACTGAGCCACCCAGGGATCCCCTATTCTTTTCTTTCTTTTCTAGATTTGCCATACACATACAGAATAATCATGCTAACAATCTAGTATGTATCCATTTTTTTCCATTTGCATTTAAGTCTATACATACACATTCCTATAGGTTTTCTGTAATTTTTTTAACCAGAAAAACTGGGATCTTATTCTATAGACTTTTCTGTCTTGGAAATTAGCATTACTGAGATTTTTGTGGAAATTTTTGTGTAATTTTTTTAACCAGAAAAACTGGGATCTTATTCTATAGACTTTTCTGTCTTGGAAATTAGCATTACTGAGATTTTTGTGGAACCTTTTGGTCTGATAGGTTTATATGGTGCGATGCCTCGAGACATTCTGATAGTTGTGGGAAATGAGATCATTGAGGCTCCCATGGCATGGCGCGCCCGCTTCTTTGAGTACCGTGCATACCGGTCAATTATCAAAGACTACTTCCATCGTGGCGCCAAGTGGACAACAGCTCCTAAGCCAACAATGGGTGACAAGCTTTATGACCAGGTAAGACCCTAATTGTAGATGAGCTTATTAGTAACTCTTCTCAATAATCTAGAGAATGAGATAGAGATTCTCTGATACCTTGTATTTAGTATGCATATGAGAAACTGAGAGCACCACCTACATTAAAAAAATGGTTGTTTTATGATGAAGAGTAAATGATATTGTGATAATAAGAGTTACAGTAGTGATAGCTAACACTTATCTGGTGCTTACCGTGTGCTAGGTCTTGAGCTAAAGGCTTTTATACATCAACAGTCCTGTTTATTATCCACAAAACCCTCTGAGGGAGTAGCATCAATCATTCCCTTATAAAGAGGAAGACTTGCCTAAAGGCACACAGCTATTCATTGGTAGAAACAGAAAAGTGACTAAACTGAACCCCATTCTTTTCTTCTAGAGAAGCAATCTGGTCTACAGGCCAAATTCACAATAAAAGAAAGTATATGTCCTTTGTTAGGTCACTTATTATTTGATCATTTATAAGAAGAATCAAAAGATCAAAATTTCTTCTTAAGAGTTTAAAGACAGAAATAAGTAATGAATTCATTCCACCACACCAAATCAAATCTGGCGGGGGATGCATGGCATTTCATTTTATGGTCAGAGCCAAATTCCTTTTCTAAAAGAACAGAATGACTTCATTCTGATGACTTTCAATACTCTAAGTAGCTACATAAATCAGTGTATGGGTCATGGAATATTTTCAGAATCATTACTACCTCTGTATCTTTGCTACTAAGTATTAAGAAATTGGTGTCATGCCTAGTTTTTGGTTTTTGGTTTTTGTTGTCACCTTATTTTGATTTAGTTAGCATGGGCCTACGAAGGTCCTGAGTCAGTCTCATAGTTAGCATGGGCCTACATCTTCCCCCATACATGTTTTTGTCTAAAACAGGGTAGTACTATTTTGGGAAATTATGATGTTGAATTAATTTTCTTAGTAATTAATGCCCCATAGATAATTTTCTTATGAACCAATGTATGATATGTATTCATTCTTGTTCCATTTAGAATTACCCTATCCATTCTGTAGAAGACAGACACAAATTGGCTGCTCAGGGAAAATTTGTGACGACTGAGTTTGAGCCATGCTTTGATGCTGCTGACTTCATTAGAGCTGGAAGAGATATTTTTGCACAGAGGAGCCAGGTCAATAAAAGCTGCCTCTTAAATTCCATGCTTTATTATTATATTTTATTATTGTATTATTTACTTATAAATTGTATTTATTTAGTTTTTGAAAATATTTTCATCCTAAATATTTTTAGTTATCTAAACATAGAACCAAATCTTTATAGAATTATTATCATCCTTTCATTTTCAGGTTACAAACTATCTGGGCATTGAATGGATGCGTAGGCATCTTGCTCCAGACTACAGAGTGCATATCATCTCCTTTAAAGATCCCAATCCAATGCATATTGACGCCACCTTCAATATCATTGGACCTGGTCTTGTGCTTTCCAACCCTGACCGACCGTGTCATCAGGTAAGGGAGTTTTTAAGACTCTGGAAAAGCAATAGAGTCTAGTAACTTAAATAATTATCACTTTTATTTTAAGCACTTCCATATTTCCTAATGGTTATAAATTACAAATTCAGCAGTGCTCAACATTATGATAATCAAACATTGGATTGCTTATGGTGGATTTACTACAAAATGTCCAGCACTCACAAATGTACCTTGAAGCCATGATAATTAGTGTAGTGTCATCAGACTTTGACTTTGCTGCTTGCTGCTTTCAAAAGCTTCAAGTTTGTGTGTCTGTGTATGTTTTTATCGAACAGAGTATATTAACCCATAACTTGCAGCCAAGACTCCACAGCAACTGAATTGCAAATAGAATGATCCCTGCATGGCTGGGTGATGCCATTGGGTAGTGGGTATCTTCCTCCCTCTCCAGTGTGTCAGGACCCCTTTGGCCAGCCCCACCCTGCAGGGAGGAGCAGAGCCACTGCACTGCAGCTGGTCTATCCCTATCACCTGCAGCCTCCTACTTCTGCTCGCTCCCTCCTACTTCCAGTTGGGTGGTGAGTGATTTTGTGTTATTTGGTAGGCTGCAGTACAGCTCAGCTGCTGAGAGAGACCAGAAAGAATCCAGCCTTAGGGGTCTCCTGGAAGCAAGGGAGCCCTTTGTCATCATCAGTGTGTGGTTCCAAACCTCCTTGGGCCGTGTCTGCTGTTGCAAAGGCTTTTAAAGATATTCATTAAAAACAGACCTTTCCACTCAAAAAAAAAAAATAAGATAAGATAAATAAATAAATAGATAAATAAATAAATACCTTCACAGTGGGTGAAGTCATTTTTAAAAATGACTATTTTATCATGTTCATTTCTATCCCATATATTTATACCCAATGACCAAGTTTACTTATGTTTCATTTTAACATAATTTATTGATGTACTAAGTGAGTATGTGAACATAGGGATGCTGGGTTATAATAAGTCCCTAAGGACAATTATAGTTCCTGGGGAAGTCCATCCTTAATATCTATCTTTATGTTGTGGTATAGATACAAAATGATGGACTATGAAGTGGATGGACTATGGGTTTAATGCAGTGATATTTTTGTTTCCCTATAACTAAATAGGAGGAAATATTTTCATTTTCTTTAATGTGAATTTGTCAAGGAAAGTATCTTGTATTTTAAGGCCTCTGAAACCTAAATAAAGCATGAGAATATTTTTAAAAGCTTTAACATTTCCGTTACTTTTTAAAACTTTAACCTGGTAGTATGGGGATTTTATGTACATTTATAATTAGGATTCAGACAAAATCATTTCAAATGTTTAGAAATTTAATTTCTTTATTTTGGCAGCTGAGAAGTCAGCATCTCAAAAAGAATTATTAATCATAAGAGCTACCAGAGACTAAGAATGATAATAATAGCATGTATAGATTTAAACTTTGTCTTTGGGGTTTGTTTTTTGTTTTTGTTTGTTTGTTTTTGTCTTGAAGATTGATCTTTTCAAGAAAGCAGGATGGACCATAGTTACTCCTCCAATACCAGTCATCCCAGATGGTATGTTTACTATTATGTACCCATAGCATAAAATGAGTACTTCAGTGATTGAAGATCTTTCATCTATAGATAGCAGCCCAAATTTTAGTACTTTAGAGAAAATGTTTTCCCAGGAAGGAGTAAACTAGCATGTGGGCCTATAGGTACAAGGACAAGGCTGGGACTTATGTTTGCAACCTCTCTTTCCATGGACAATGAAAGTGCGAAGATGGGAAAAATCAGTATAAAGCAATATCACAAAGCAAGAAATGACTTTTTAAAGAAAACAAGGTGAAATCCGAATGTGTAATGCGCATAGATTGAGTCATAACATTCATAGATAAACTGTCTTAAGATCAAAATAAAGGGATCCCTGAGTGGCGCAGTGGTTTGGCGCCTGCCTTTGGCCCAGGGCGCGATCCTGGAGACCCGGGATCGAATCCCACGTCGGGCTCCCAGTGCATGGAGCCTGCTTCTCCCTCTGTCTATGTCTCTTCCTCTCTCTCTCTCTCTCTCTCTCTCTCTGTGTGACTATCATAAATAAATAAAAATTAAAAAAAATATATTAAAAAGATCAAAATAAAATCCACAGGGAGGGGATCCCTGGGTGGCGCAGCGGTTTGGCGCCTGCCTTTGGCCCAGGGCGCGATCCTGGAGACCCGGGATCGAATCCCACGTCGGGCTCCCGGTGCATGGAGCCTGCTTCTCCCTCTGCCTGTGTCTCTGCCTCTCTCTCTCTGTTTGACTATCATAAATAAATAAAAATTAAAAAAATAAAATAAAATCCACAGGGAAAGTGAACTACTGAAAGAATAGAGGTGTCACTTTAACATTCTTCACTTTGGAATCCAGGCTTAAACATAAATGAGAGTAGACATGATTTAACAGTTGTTGCTATTTTTAGATCACCCACTCTGGATGTCATCCAAATGGCTTTCCATGAATGTCTTAATGCTAGATGAAAAGCGTGTCATGGTGGATGCCAATGAAGTCCCAATTCAAAAGATGTTTGAAAAACTGGGTATGTACAATAAATGAAACATGGTGTCATGCATTAAAGTGTTAAACCAGAAGAACTAAAGAAATTACCTGCTAGAAAAAAAAAAAAAGAAATGACTTGCTAGGTCTAATGTATGGTTTATCTAATTCAATTTCTGTTCCTTTTAGAGGTACCAAGCTATTATTTTGTAGATGCACAATATTTTTACTTTTAATAATCATAATCCCAAAGGTTGGAGATGTATTCCAGGCTCCTCAGACACTCCCTTAGCAATAAATGTCAATCTTCTATGACTTACCTAATCTCTTGGTGGCCACATATGAAGAACTACCCCTTTGTAGATGGGCATATGGATTATTCAGTCTTTCTCCAAATAAGAAATTGACTTGTTGAGGGTCCTTTAAAAGTAGTTTCATTGTCATTACATATTTTAAAGGACTTATAAGGGTACAGATACAGAAATGACTTATGTGTGTGATAAGCACAGTGAACAAAGTCATGAAAAGCAGTAGAGGCTGTCAGTAAATCCTTCAGCTTTGAACTAAGAATTAGTTTTTACTTGGGTGGGAATTTGCTTATCTTGATATTCAAAATTTAAAATAGATATTCTAACACTATTGAGAAAAGTATTGAAAGAAAGGATTTTCATATGGCTAACTCATATAGAAAAATGTTTATCACTCTTCACATACTTGGCATATCCTAAGTGTCAAAGAAAGCCAGACAGTATATACTTGTTGAAAATGAGTCATGTTTTGATTCATGCCTTATATTTCAGGTATACTAAAGAAATTATTTGCCCCCTTAACACATCCCTCTTTAATGTGGTATCAGTTAAAAGGATTGTCCTGTCAGTTTTAGATTGAGCTCTTTAATGATTTGACCTAATACTCTGCCACCATTTTTTCTGACTTTCATTAAATAGCCAACTGCTTGAGCTTAGTTTCTTTGTCCATTAATATTTTATTGTTTCTCAAGTTAAAATATTATTAAGAACCAAATATATGATTTGTAATATTATTTTATAATTTTAGACCCAGGGAATTTGTTAAAGCAAACTTTATCAAGCAACTAGAACCTCTCCAATTCAGGATTAAAATGTCTCTAGCCATCTGAATAATATAGATATGTCTGTCTACCAAGAAGCATACTTGTGTTTAAAAGTCTACGCCTTATCCCAAGCCCACTCCTTACCCCTTCCAAGCCCTGTTCTTACTTCCCAAAGCCCTGCTCAGTCTCATTTTCTAGAAAAGCCTTTTCTGGTGGCTCCTGCTGCCTCCTTCCCTGACTACCCCAGTAGACTCTTTAGTGACTCTATAGCTATCTTTCCCCTCAAAATAATAAGTTCCTTGAGGGAGGAGAATAGATTTCCTTTTTAAAATCCCCTTATGCTGAACACAACAGATTTTTTTCTAAATACCACTGGTTGACTGGGCCGTGCACATCAGCACAACCACATCAGTAAAATAGTGCCAGATTAAACTAATTGCCTGAATATATTTGGTACCTGTAGGATTCTACAACCCAGCATATTAAAATATGAGTTCAGTTCCACTGTTTTCTTAAGGTGGTAAAGTTAATCTTGTCAGATACATCTACTCATTCAACTCATGGACTTGTGAATTGTCAGTAGAACAAAATAGACTTCACAGTCTCTGCTGACTTTCTGGTGAAGATTTTATATCAGCAGTGGAATAGGTTAGATGAAATAGAATTGGTGACAATATGGTTGAAAGACTGTTTGGGGTTCAGATAGACTTGAGAATAGAGACACAGGATTCCTACCCATCTTTTGGCTTACTTCCTACAGGAAATCTTCACGGGAGTCCATCTAACAGACACATGTCTCTCTTTTGATGCAGGTATCAGTACCATCAAGGTTAACATCCGTAATGCCAATTCCCTGGGAGGAGGCTTCCACTGCTGGACCTGTGATGTCCGGCGCCGGGGCACCCTGCAGTCCTATTTTGACTGAGGGGGCCTGGGTGGCTGGTGGCTTGGGCTCCAATAAATCTAGGAAGCTTAGGGAGAAGGTTCATTCTCTCACTTGAAAAAGTGCATGAACTGTAGTGCTTTAAACAATCATATATTTAACAGGGGTCTTAAGCCTGGTTTATTTTTATTACTTTTCTTTGATATAAGGAAATAACTTGTGCTAGGTCATACTCTCTACTCCTAAATTTATTTACTCTTTGGCTTCAAGTGTAAACATTTGGTAAATATGAAGCAACAAAAATTAGTCGTTTGAGTAACTTGGCCACTAATATTTAACCGTCTACCTCTGTTGTTAATTTTCTTTCCAAAAGGCAGCTTGAAATGTTGGTCCTAATCTTCATTATTTTTTCCTTTTTTTCTAGACTTGTGAATGTTTCTATCACTTCTCTTTTCTAAATGAGAGAAAGATTTAAAATGTACACAGATTTGAAAAGAACCAGATAATTGTCTCTTTTTCTAATGAGGAATTTAAAATTTTAATTTCTCATCTTTAAAAAATAACCTAGACTATGCAAACATTTTAAGTGAATTTTCCATAAATGTTTTTAATATTCCTATTTCAACATTGGTGATATTTGCTACTAAAAACCTTTTCATACAACTTACCTCATTTCAAGTGATTTAATCTTTTTTCTCTGTCCAAATTTTACAAAAATACTTAGTGCAATAGGTTATAACTCAATTCTGAGCCTAGAGTTTGATGTCCAGTATCTAATGGATATATTGCATCTTTGATAATCTCAGCTTGGTTTACAGATGTGCAAATTATTTAAAGCACAGACCTTAAAAGCATTTAAAAAAAAACTAATGGAGGTAAAACCTATATGCAACATGAAATAATTTTAATGTTGGATTGTATGTGTATTTTTATTCTAATAAACTTTTATGTTACAGAATGGATTTCGTTAGAGTTTGTCATCAGTCTTATTATTTTAAGCATAAGTAAATTACTAGAATGTAGCTCTAGGGACAGAATTCTAATGATCTGAAATAATATATTCATCCCTACTAAATAATTTAAACCCAATACTTGTATTCAGAAATGTTTAGCAGAGTCAGGTTTTATTAGTTGTGTTTTTTTAAAGATTTATTTATTTTAGAGAGAGCACGTTGAGGAGGGGCAGAGAAAGAGGGAGAACAAGAATCCTTAAGCAGACTCCACACAGAGCACGGAGCCAATTTAGGGCTTGATCCCACGACCCTGAGATCATGACCTGAGCTGAAAGCAGGAGTCAGATCCCTAACTGACTGAGCCACCCAGGTGCCCCAAAATTTTATTAGGTACATTAATTCATTAAAAAATATCTGAATGTTTTCTGAATCTAAGAGACTAATCCTAGGCCCCAGAAAACAAAGAGAGTCTCTGTTCTCAAGATGCTAAATGTTTTGACTCATGAGATATCTGGAGGGTTGGAGGGTGGGGAAGACCTGCTTTGAAGTGAGCCATAGGTCTCTAGCCGTGTCCATGCCAATACCTTAAGCTCCATTGTATTCTGGTGTCCTTTTTTGCCCACCACAGGAACACCTTATCAGTTCTATACTCGGGCTGAATCCTCAAGAAGTCCACAGAATCGTGTGGATGGGTGCACACTTAGGATATATATTCCCTGGTCTGAATACTGTTCAGCAGTTCTATTACATACCCCTCCACCTATTCCAAACCTTCACTATGTTCTCTTACCTGATCTTATCATTACATTTTTCACTGAGAAAATAAAGGCAGTCCAGTGTCAGCTCCCTCAGCTTTTCTGCTCCAAACCCCTGCAGATTGTCTGCATTTGCATTCTCTGGTTGAAGTCCTTTCTCTCCTTAACTTTATAGCTAAGCTTCTAAAGAGAAAAGTCAGGCCTTCATCTCATCACTTGTCTTTACTTCTCGACCCTCTACAAAGAGATCCTTCTCTCACCACTACAGAAAACAAGGTAAACCTTCTGAGCAGGTCTAACCCATACAACTATCCTCTGACTCTAATCTTTCCTTCAGGAACTTGCTGTATCAGTTATCATTCTTGTAACTCCAGTCTCTCTGCACAATGTATGCATGTTATTTTTTCCTCCTCAGTAAATAGTCATACTTAAAATAATTTCAAAATAAAAACTGTTCTTTTGACTGAAGTCAGAAGAACTAAGCTTCAAGAAAGAATACATCTACAATCTTAATTTTTTCACCTTTTATTTACTCCTCAATCTCCTGCTATCTAATTTCTAACTTATCACTGCAATGTACTAATATATATCCCTGATCTGACCTCTGCAGTGCTATTTTTAGTGGACATTAGTCAGGCCTTACTGACCATTCCTTTCAGTGTCTCTCCTTACATGGATTTTTGTGATGCCACTTTCTCGCTCTAAAAATAAATAAATAAAATCTTTAAAAGATAAATAGGCACATGAATCTGATCACTATGTATGTTAACTTGTTTCTACATAGGAATACCACACAATAGTTTGGGAGAATGTAAAAATACACTACCACAGACTTTTTTTGGCCAACTTTTTGGATACATAGGATCTTTTTCTTTTTTTGAGAAATTAGGAAAATATTTTTAAAACACGCCATTTTTGGGCAGCCCGGGTGGGGTTTAGTGCTGCCTTCAGCCCGGGGCGTGATCCTGGAGACCCGGGATCGGTCCCGCGTCGGGCTTCCTGCATGGAGCCTGCCTCTCCCTCTGCCTGTGTCTCTGCCTCTCTCTCTCTCTCTCTCAAATAAAAAAATTAAAAATAAATATAAATAAATAAATAATAAAAAACACACCATTTTTTTTTTTAAAACACACCATTTTTAACTTCACTGATGGTAACCGTTAAATGAGGCTTGATTGCTAAAGACTTATCAGAGTCAAAATTACATGCTTATAAATCTATAGTATATTGCAGGAAAAGGATACAATAGAGCAACAGCATTAAGTAAGGACATGCATCATAGCTAAAGGCTACCTCACAGCAAAGGATTCAGGGCAGCCAAGCCCAAGCTCCACTTGTAATCCCTCTGTAAGGGGCCATCTAGACACACTTTCTACAGATCAGGAACCACCAATGTGGACATGGACCATCTCAGAACCAAGGAGTTCAAGATGGAGTCTTGACCAGGGTTTCTCATCCCCTGTTTGTCATGTGGGCACATACTTGTTATGTAGCTACCTCCAATGACAAACCCTCGGGGTGTCTCAGACCAGGTGTAAATCATCAATATTACTGTTATCAATAAACAGTGCCAACAGCTTGCCCTGAAACTCTTCCCACCCATGGTTACAAAGCAGCACTAATAATCTGTAGACATTATGCCTTGATGAGATGTCAGGATCATGTGGGTACATTTCCTAATTTAGTAAAACAACTCAGGCCAATTTCAGTCCTGCAGGAATTAATCCTCACAGTACAGTCTATTCCCTTGATACATGCTCAGGTGGTTTTTTTTTTCCTTTTTTTTAGGATTTATTTTTTTATTTGAGAGACAGAGTGTGTGTGTGTGCGCATGCACAAGAGTGGGAGAAGGGCAGAGGGAGAAACAGAATCTCAAGCAGACTCCCTGCTAATTGTGGAGCCTCATTTGAGGCTCAATCCCATGACCCTGAGAACAGGACCTGAGCCAAAATCAAGAGTCAGATACTCAACCAACTATGCCACCCAGGTGTCCCAATAAGACAATTTTTATTATGAGTTTTAGCCTTAGCAGAGGCCAAATAACAGCAAATCCTTCTCAGAAAACTCCATAGTCAACCTAAAGGAAAAGAGGCTACTTGCTTATGGGACATAAATTCCTCCCATGGAAACTCATGGTAACATGCTCCATTTCCTTATTAGAATGCAACTTATTTGAGCATTGTCCACATTGGAGTGCTTTTCTGACATTACCCATGATGCATTTCAGGTCTTAACATAATCTTCTATCCTTTCGTTATTGGAGCTGTTTCATAAATGGTCAGTAACAATCCTATAACTGTTTTCTAGAAGGAGTATACTAGAGAGTAGCAACTGGTGCTTTTCTAGTTCCAAAGCCCAGAGGTCACCATCGATCAATGGCTATGGGCTTTTGTCAGAGACTCTAGTTGACATGAGTACAGGCAGAATGCTTCTAATTTAATCTTATCTTTAGGATCATATAGTCCTAATAGAACAATCTGAGCTGTAGCCGTCTGCAGTCTTATGAAGCCTTGTTTGCTGTTCAGACCCTCAATCAGATACATCCTTTTCCTGGGTAATTTTATAGATTTAAGCTAATAGTATCTATCCCCCGGTGAAGGATATAATTTTTCCAAAAACGAAATAGGCCCATCAGGTGTTGAACTTCCAGTTTATTCTGGGAGGTGAGAAGCAACAACAATTTATCCCTAGCTGTCTGTGGTAAGCCACAGGTTATTCCACCTTGTGCAATCGCCCCAAGTTTTACAGTCTGTGTGGGACCCTGGATTATTTTGGAATTAAATTGATCATCCCCAGTCATATGATTTATGACCTTAGTAAGGTTGCGTTTAGCTTAATCCTCAGTTGCTGAGATAATCATCATATCACCAAAATAGTGTACTGAAATATTGTCTAGTTGTATTAGATCTAGGTCTCACCTAACCAGACTGACAGTACATGGGAGAGTTCAATATCCTTGAAGTGATCCTGTACATGTATGTTATGGACCATAACATGTGAATGCAAATTGGTGTTGCCTCTCCTTGGAGACTGGTAATAAGAACAACATATTTTCTGTGGGGTTCTGTGGGGTGAATTGGCTCACTTCTCATTATCTCTGTAGACACTAGGGCTCTGCTTCCTGTATCCTGCTATCAGATCAGATATCACTCCTCCATCAGCTGTCTTGTCTTTCAAAAAATGTGTGGCCAGTTCTCATTTACTATTCTCTCTTTTCCCTTCTCTTCAGCCTTGTGGGTTTTAATCTTGTTATTCTGCAACTACCATTTTAGAGCAGTTTCAAAGATAAGTGAAGATAAATGTTTGTGTTTCATCCGCTCCGGTCCCTGATTGTGTAAAAGTCGTTAGACCATTAATCCTAAATTGCATGATAAAGGAGGAAATTGAGGGAGTACCCCAAAAACTTCATGAGATTTTGTAGGAAGTTGGGGGGTTACCCACAGCTTTGTCTCTTCAGACTCCTAGGATGTAAAAATCCCAAGGCTGGGAGTACAGTTCGGTAAGTGAAGTACTCACCTCGGGCACAAAGTTAAGGTAGCCCGAAATTTACTGATCCACATAAATACTTCAATGCAGTATTATTAATTAAAATTCATTAATAAAATAATGAAAAATCCATGATGAACAAAACATCGAATTTTAAAATAAAGATAGGGTCAGTATTATTGATGTTTCTTTTGCTTCTACTCCAATGTGGCTTAATTCCTGGTTGCATACTAGGAATTAAGGTGAAGTAGAAGTAAACCAGCCCTTGCACTATCTTCAGCCCAGCTTCAAATCGTCTGTAGCCCAGAAAGCCCTTCAAATTTTCTGTAGCTCAGAAAAATCTCTAGCCACCTAATGGATTAAGATGATACTTGATTGCCCATAGTCTGAGATGCATGAAAATAAGCAATGAAATTTTTTTTTTTGAAGAAATAGAACATCCATCTAGGGTTCAAATTATTTCTAAAAATAAAATTTCACAAAGTCCCACATACAGCCAAAAATAGATGCAGGAGGAGAAAAGACCCCTTCAGAACACATCATTCAGTAGAAACATATCCACAGGGACTCCTGATTATCAGATTAACAGAAGTAGACTATAAAGCAATCCTCCCACACCCCATGACCATTAGCAGTCCCTCCGCATTTCTCTTCCAACCCCCAGGCCATTACTAATCTACTTCTTGTCTTTAGAGATTTGTCTACTCTGAATATTTCACATAAATGGGAGCATACAATTTGTAATGGGCTTCTTTCACTTAGCAAAATGTTTTCAAGATCATACATTTTGGGGCAGCCCGGGTGGCTCAGCGGTTTAGTGCCACCTTCGGTCGAGATCATGATCCTGGAGACCCGGGATAGAGTCCCATGTTGGGCTTCCTGCATGAAGCCTGCTTCTCCTTCTGCCTGTGTCTCTGCCTCTCTCTGTGTGTGAATGAATGAATAAATAAAATATTTTTTTAAAAAAAGATCATACATTTTGTAGCACATATCAGTACTTCATTCCTTTTTGTGGCTAAGTAAAATTCCACTCTATGGATATTCCACATTTTATTTGTCCATTTCTACTTTTTGGCAGTTATGAATAATGCTGCTGTGAACATCTGTGTACAAGTTTTTGTGTGGATATATTAATTTCTCTTGGGAATAGGACTGGAATTGCCGGTAACTCCAAGTATGACTTACAGAAGAAAATCACATAAAAAAAAATTAGTAAGGGGATCCCTGGGTGGCTCAGTGGTTTAGTGCTGCCTTCGGCCCAGGGTGTGATCCTGGGGTCCAGGATAGAGTCCCACATCCGGGAAGCCTGCTCCTCCCTCTGCTTATGTCTGTGTCTCTCATGAATAAATAAATAAAATCTTTTAAAAAATTCTTTAAAATTTCTTGAAGCAAACCCCGGGGTGGGGGGGGGGGGGGAATTTTTCTCAGGTATTTAAAAATTAGACTAATGGGATATTTTTATATAAACAGCAATTTTATTATTTTCTAATATGATAGTGTAGTAATTCAAAGTAGACCAAGAAAACATTGACTAATAGAGCACCACAGTGAAACAGAGAAAAAATAAACAATTTGATACAAGAAAGCATGGGCTTCCCACAAGGTGCTACTTACACTGAAATTTATTATTTGCATGTTCATTGAAAATAATATCTGAAGCCTTTAAAAAAGTTGCAAATTTTCCCATATAATTTTGTAAATGGCCTTAATTTTCTATGGAAACGGTATCTCTGAGGTAAAATTCTGATTTTGTCCCTTCAGATGATCACAAGTGGTATGAAATCTGTTTTAGTGAGGTCTTACTCTAACCTACATTGCACAGAAAGGTTGTTTGGGTGATATTTGTGTGGATGCCCATATATATGTATCCTCCAGCCAAAGCTGAGACATTGGCCAGCATTTTGGTCCACACACTGTGTTCTTGAGCTCCAGGATACAGACAGAGGCCTTCAAACAGCTTTCTACTCTGTCCCTACAGAAACTATTTCCATAACCAGAGCTGTTGGCATTCCTTTTGCATAGAATGAGAACAAACTTTGGCACAAGGTTAGAATGCCTTTAGTTCTGTGAGACATTCTGAGAATTGCTCCAGCAATTTCTCCCCTCTCTCTGATGCACTGATATTTTTTTCCTTCTCTACAAAGACATTTCCATTCATATACAAATATGGTATTATTTCGTCCACTTAAACAATAGCATTCTTGACCTCACTTTTGCCTCTAGCTTACTGCTCTATTTCTGTACCCTCTCTAGAAAAATTCCTCAAAATAATCATCTAACCCCATGTCTGCAATTTCTCTCCCATTCTCTCCTGAACCCACTCAATCAGGCCTCTACCCCGACCTCTCCACATAAGCTGTCCTTGTTATGGTTACTAATATCTCCCAGGTTGTAAAATCTAAAATCCAAGGCACATCTCCACCAGCAGTGTTCTCAACAGATTACTTCTTTTTCTTCCTTGAAGCATTTCCTTCCTCTGGCATTCAGGATACCCTACTCTCCCTGGCTCAGACTGCCCTCAGTGGCCATTACTCCTGAGTGTCCTTGGCTGGTTCTTCCTGACTCCAGATCTGACCCTAAAGGCCAGAGTGCTCCTGGCCTCAGTCTTGGCTCTTTGTCTTACACTCTATCCACGTTTTCTCCCTTGGGAGTGTCATGTGTTGAGATGGCTTCCATATTTCTATTTCCAGGCCTGACTTGTCTATACTCGTATAATCCAACTGCCTACTCAGTATCTCTCCTTGGATGTCTAATAGGCATCTCGATTTTCACACATCCCAAACTGGACTCCTGATCTTTTTCCAAAAACTTGCTTTTCCCTGAGTGTTTGCCTCTGTTTATTTGGTTAAGGTAACTCCATCCTTCCAGTGGCTCAGGCTAAAAACTTTGGACTCATCCCTGACTCCTCTCTTTCTCTGGAATAAAATGAAAGGAAAAATTGATATCTGTTAAGATAATGCTTAAAGACAAAGGGACAGCATTCTCACCACTGTCTAAAAGTTGTAAGAGGGCTACTGCTGCCTCTTCTTCTCCCAAAATGCCAAGCATCACCTATCATCACCCTTTGGACAGACAAGGACAATTTTTTAAAACTTTTTTGTATATTTTTTTATTGGAGTTCAATTTGCCAACATATAGCATAACACCCAGTGCTTACCCCATCAAGTGCCCCCCTCAGTGCCCGTCACCCAGTCACCCCAACCCCCTGCCCACCTCCCCTTCCACCACCCCTTGTTCATTTCCCAGAGTTAGGAGTCTTTCATGTTCTGTCACCCTCACTGATATTTCCCACTCATTTTCTCTCCTTTCCCTTTCACTATTTTTTATATTCCCCAAATGAATGAGATCATATATAATGTTTGTCCTTCTCTGATTGACTTACTTCACTCAGCATAATACCCTCCAGTTCCATCCACGTTGAAGCAAATGGTGGGTATTCGTCATTTCTAATGGCTGAGTAATATTCCGTTGTATCCATAGACCACAGCTTCTTTATCCATTCATCTTTCGATGGACACCGGGGATCCTTCCACAGTTTGGCTATTGTGGACATTGCTGCTATAAACATTGGGGTGCAGGTGTCCTGCCATTTCACTGCATCTGTATCTTTGGGGTAAATCCCAGCAGTGCAATTGCTGGGTCGGAGGGCAGTTCTATTTTTAACTCTTTGAGGAACCTCCACACAATTTTCCAGAGTGGCTGTACCAGTTCACATTCAAGAAGAATCAACAAAACTAGAAGACAACCTACAGAATGGGAGAACATCTTTGCAAATGACAGATAAAGGGCTAGTATCCAAGATCTATAAAGAACTTATTAAACTCAACACCAAAGAAACAAACAATCCAATCATGAAATGGGCAAAAGACATGAACAGAAATTTCACCAAAGAAGACATAGACATGGCTAACAAGCACATGAGAAAATGCTCTGCATCCTTTGCCATCAGGGAAATACAAATCAAAACCACAATGAGATACCACCTCACACCAGTGAGAATGGGGAAAATTAACAAGACAGGAAACAACAAATGTTGGAGAGATTGTGGAGAAAGGAGAACCCTCTTGCACTGTTGGTGGGAAGGACAATTTTTTTCAAGATTTATTTACTTTTTTTAGATGGGGGGTGGACAGAGGGAGAGAGACTCTTAAGCATGCTCCACACCTCACACAGGGCTTGATCTTAAGACTCAGAGGTCAGACCTGAGCCAAAACCAAGACTCGGTCACTTAACTGACTGTGCCACCCAGGCACCCCCAGACAAGGAAACTTCTAGTCAGATCTCTAAATTCTACTAACTGGATAACAAATACTCAAACTGATTCCAGTCGGAGGAAGGAAGGAAAAACACAAGGCTGGACATTACATTCCTTTTACACACTCTACTTATATACACCGAAATATTTTTCACACATTTCTTTTATTCTCTACTCTCAAATGGTCAACTTGCCTACCAAGTGCTAAGGGGAACTCTGAGATGTCAACCTTTGGAAAAGTTCTGTGCAGAGCACATAGTTGTCATAGGTACTGTGGGGTGCTTGTATTGGAGGGAGGGAGAAACAGAGTTGGCTTTACCTCTTCTGGGGACATAAGGGATTCCTAAGAAATTATGGTAATGGGGAAAACTTCTGCCGTAGACAGAATGTAGACTCTAAGTCCCTCTGGGAGCTAGTTACTTACTTATTTACTTATTTATTTGTTTGTCTGTTTAGAGGGAGAGAGAGCACAGGAGGGGGTGAGGTGTACAGGGAGAGGGAGAGAGAGAGAATCCCAAACAGGCTTCACACTAAGGATGGAGCCTAAAGCAGGGCTCAATTCCTCAACCCCAGCAGAAACCAAGATCTCAACTTGAGTGGAAACCAAAAGCCAAAAGCTTAACCAACTGAGCCACCCAGATGCCCGTCTCTGGGAGCTTTTTAAACCGTAGGTGTATCTTCTGCTTTTTAAAAATCAGCCCCTTTGCAATTTCTTTGAGATATGAGCTATGTTTTCCACTCTTTTGTGGGGAACAGGGGGAACCACACCAAACAGCCTGAGTAAGGTATTTTATGTTTGATGAATACTCAAAAAAAAGTTGCTGATTTTTCTGAACGTTTCTCCCCCTTAGAAACTGGATGAGTTCCTTTTATTCTTTAAACACTCATCATATTTATATGTGTTTCTATGACCAAGACACAAGGAAGCACCTACCTGTCACATGAGGAGATTAAGATACACAAGTCCTAGTGAAGAAGGTATTTGAGACAGTCTTGGAAAGTTGCTCTCCTAGTGGAGGGGCTTCAGGCAACAAGGAAGATTAGGAGAAGAGATCCTAAGGTAGCCATGTATTTTACACATTACCAGTTTATTAGGAGAAAATCTAAAAGGATTGTTAATCTATCACTATTAATAGCACTACCTTCTTTCTCCCTTACAAATCAGCATTTGTACTCTTGTTGTCATTCTTCCTAACAATCTCTTAGTCTTTGGTGTCTTGAGTGCATGGAAATACACTTCTTCCCCTCCCATCATCCACCATCTATAACTAATTATATTTTGACATAAAGGAAATGGACACTATTTAATAGACATCCTAAAGATTGAAAATATTTTTAGAAGCTCCATCTGAAAAAAACTGTGACAGAGAAGTATGAAGAAATTACTTTGTATTTATATTTTAACTTTACTTTCTATTAAATGTTATTTTGAAATATTATTTTCTGGAAAAGACAAATGAACAATAAAGTTCTTTTTTTTAAGATTTTATTTATTTTGGAGAGAGAGCATGAGCAGGGGAGCAGAAGTGCCTACACAGGCCTGGATCTCATAACCCTGAGATCATGACCTGAGCTGAAATCAAGAGTTGGACACCTACCCAACAGAGCCACCCAGGTGCCCCCGAATGATAAAGTTCTTTTTATTTATTTATTTATTTTTAAAGATTTACTTATTTATGATAGACAGAGAGAGAGAGAGAGAGAGAGGCAGAGACAGAGCCAGAGGGAGAAGCAGGCTCCATGCCAGGAACCTGACGTGGGACTCGATCCCGGGTCTCTAGGATGGTGCCCTGGGCCAAAGGCAGGCGCTAAACCGCTGAGCCACCCGGGGATCCCTGATAAAGTTCTTTTTAAAAGAAGAAATTGCATAATAGAAATCTGTTAGAGCTATTACTAAAAAAAAAAAAAAAAAAAAAGCTGTGAACCCATGAACAAATGCTTACAAATAAACGCAAGTAATTGATGTAAATTAAAAACTCAGTCCTAGTTTCAAAGAAAGAATTGATAAAAGTAAAAGTAAAGTTAAAGAAATAAGGTTCCTTCCCACCCCTCTGTTTTATAGAGATATAATTGCCATATAACATTGTATTAATTTAAAGTGTACAACCTCAGGGGTTAAGCATCTGCCTTCAGCTCAGGTCATGATCCTGGGGTCCTAGGATTGAGCCCCACATCCGACTCCCTGCTCAGTGGGGAGTCTGTTTCTCTCTCTCCCTCTGCCCTCCACCCACTTGTACGCTCTCTTTCAAATAAATAAATAAAATCTTTTTTTAAAAAAAAGGTTGTATTACTCAAGGTTCTCAAGGGAAACAGAACCAATGAGAGAGATAGATATATCCATATAGATATAGATATAGAAACAGAACCAAGATATATATATATGGGAGATATATATACATATATATATTATATACAAATATACATATGTATATATATATATATTTAGAGAGAGAGAGAGAGAGAGAGGGAAGGAGAAAGAGAGAGAAAAAGAGAGAATGAGAAGAGAGAACAAGATTGATTTTAAGGAATTGGCTGATGCAATTATGGGGGCTGGCAAGTTTGAAATCTGCAGTGAGGTTAGCTGGAAATAGGCTGAGTGTCTATGTTGCAGTCTTGAGGGGAATTCCTTCTCCTTCAAAAAACCTCAGTCTGTTTTTAAGGTCTTCAACTGACTGGATGAGGCCCACCCACATTATGGAAGGTAAACCGCTTTACTCAAAGTCTACTGATTTAAATGTTAATCACATCTAAAAAAAATCTTTACAGCAACATCTGGACTGGCATTTGACCAAACAATGGGGCGCCATAGCCTCACCACGTTGACACACATAATGAAACACCATCACAAAGGTAGTCAAGGGATCCCTGGGTGGCGCAGCGGTTTGGCGCCTGCCTTTGGCCCAGGGCGCGATCCTGGAGTCCCGGGATCGAATCCCGCGTCAGGCTCCCGGTGCATGGAGCCTGCTTCTCTCTCTGCCTGTGTCTCTGCCTCTCTGTGTGTGTGTGTGTGACTATCATAAGTAAATAAAAATTAAAAAAAAAAAAAAAGGTAGTCAAGAAGGAGTATTCTTCCTCTATTTCTTCTTCAGCTAAGGAAGGAAAAGAACTCTTGAGTATTCAGGGGCGTGATCACGTGCACTAAGAAGGGTCACCAAATTTATTCAAGATTGGCAGACACCCGCCTAACGCTATTAAAGTCTCAATGAAAGAAGTAAGCGCTTTTGGCACTCTGCAAAGCTGCTGAAGGTCCCAGAACTGTGGCCAGGCCAGAATAAACAATAAAAATATGCTCTCCTTTCTACTTAAATCAATCCCTAGAACTATACACTGGTATGAAATGGGGCACTTTACTGGTCTGGGCACTAGTTTTGCTTTGGCTCAGTCAAGCCCCTTGGAATTTTTATACAGGTTCCCTCTCAGGTCCTCCCTGAGGTTCCCCAGTGCAGAGACAGCTACATGCTTAGGCCAAACTGCTCCATTGCTATTCACATATAAAGTTCACCTTGCAGATTTTCATCCTGAGGTCATTTATGAAGTTGACTATCTAATCATTTGGACTTCTTTTTTTTTTTTTTTTTAAGATTTTATTTATTTATTTATGACAGACACAGAGACATAGGCAGAGGGAGAAGCAGGCTCCCTGCTGGAGGTCCGATGTGGGACTCGACCCCGGGACTCCAGGATCACACCCTGAGTGGAAAGTAGATGCTCAACTGCTGAGCCACCCAGACATCCCTCATATAAACTTCTTGATCTACCCGCAGAGGCTGAATTAATTTTTCCTAAATTAATATTTTTATTCCCCTATTGTAATGAAATCCAAGCCTCTCTGATGTAGAATTATGATAGAAAATTATTGGTCTGCCACAAGCATTCTAGAGAGTGAAGGAAACACATGGCATTAATAATTTCTCTAAATTGAGTCCATTGAAGGGATCAGAGACCCCCTTTTCTTTTATTTTTTTATTCAAAAATGGCTTTCAATCACAATCAGTTGGATAGGCCTTCCCATCCATATCTCTGATAATTCCCAATGCCACCTAAGGAACTGCAAAGGAGACAGCGGTTAACTATCTGGGATGATGAGTAACAAAATCTGAATGCACCACCATTTCCCCCTCTGATTCTTTTTTCAGACCATCTTCCATGACTCTCTTAAAACTCCATCTTTTTATTCTTGGAATCCAGGAGATAGAGAAAAACTCCCGGTGCCTTATTTACCATCTAATTCTTGTTAATGTTCCTTCTACTAGAAAAGATGTTGAAAGTTAACAGCATCAATGTGGGTCTATAGGCAAGAATACTCTGTGGAAGATACAGAGAACAGTTTGGTGTTGCCAGAGATGGGAGGAAGGGCAAGTGAAGGTACAAACTGCCAGTTAGAAAATAAACAAACACATAAAATAAGTTATGTACAAGGCAACTAGAGTTAATAATATTATATTGCATATTTGAAAGTTGCTAAGAGAATACATTCTAAAAGTTCTCAGCACAAGAAAAAAAATCTGTAACTATGTATGGTGGACAGAGGTTAACTAGTCTTATTGTGATCTTTCACAATATATACAGATATTGAATTATTATGTTGTACACCTGAAACTAATACAATGTATGTCAATTATGCATCATAAAAAAAGAAATTTTAAAAAGAATATTCTATGGACAATAACTTACATGTATAAGTTACTTTGTGATATACAAAGCACTTTCACAACCATCTATCTTATTTGTTCCTCTTAATACCTTAATATGGCAGGGATTGTTAGCTCAGATTTAAAGACAACATTGAAGCTCAAGGAAATTAACTGACCTGTTCAATGTCACAAGGTCAAAAGGTGATAGGAACCGAGGTCTTCCAAAACCCAGTTCAACGCATCACCACTATACTCTACTGTCCTAATGAAATGAGTTCTTGGCTGTTAAATTTACCACTGCATGAGGTCTATATCGTAGAGGGAAGATATCACACAGATATCACACAGAAAATAATTATTGGTAAGCCTACAGAAAGAACCAGCAACAGAGGACTATAATTTTCTTGGATGGATTCTTTCAAAAATAAAAAAGTGCTGTTACACATAGTATAATGAATTTTAAAATGACTCTAGCACCCCTTCCCTTTTCCCTGTGACCTCATTCATTTTCTTAATCAGTTCTGAGATTGAATTTGCAATTCTGAGTTCTAATTGCCAGTTTGAATGGGTATGTTAATACCTTGCTATTCAAGCAGTAGCACATGGATGATAGATGGGTTGCATGGGTATCATTTGGGAACTTGTTAGAAATCCAGATTCTTAAGTCAGATTCTCATCTCAAAATTATTGAATCAGAATCTACATTTTATTTCTTTAAAGATTTTACTTATTTATTTGACAGAGAGAGAGAGCACAAGAAGGGGGAGTGGGATAGGGAGAAGCAGGCTCCCCTCTGAGCAGGGAGCCGGACACCCAACTGGATCCCAGAACCCCTGGATCATGAGCAGGGCAGCTTCTCAACCAGCTGAGCCACCTACAATCTACATTTTAATTCCCACAATCTACATTTTAAAAGATTCCCCAAGGGATTCATTTGCACTCTTAAGTTTGAGAAACATTGTTAATATATACTTGCAGATTTGTGTCAATATTATTCCGAAAGGAGGTGTCATACTAGCATGTTCATTAATAAATAGAAAGTCTGGGCAGCCCCGGTGGCTCAGGGATTTAGCGCCGCCTTCAGTCCAGGGCATGATTCTGGAGACCCAGGATCGAGTCCCACATTGGGTT
Organism: Canis aureus; assembly: GCF_053574225.1. Lineage (NCBI taxonomy): Eukaryota > Metazoa > Chordata > Mammalia > Carnivora > Canidae > Canis > Canis aureus. Next base: position 16,453,450 of record NC_135642.1, on the reverse strand, counting down.
CCCTGATGGAGCCTGCTTCTCCCTCTGCCTGCATCTCTGACTCTCTCTCTGTATCTCTCATGAATAAATAAATTCTTTTAAAACAAACAAACAAACAAAAACAAATAGAAAGTCTGCTTCAGTTAATGAGTGTGTGAAATGACAGATAATCAGTCAATAAAAGATATGTGAAAATCAAAATGTTTGACTTAGGTTCGTGCTAAAACTATCAAGTCCAAATGACTAAGATATTAAATCATGACAGTTATCATATTAAAATGTACAACTTTCACTCCAAATAATTCCAATTAGCATAAGCAAAAAATCTGGGGACCTTTCCATTTCCATATTCCCTTTACAAGCACAGAACAAGAAAATTTTACCATTTGTAAAGAAGCCCACAATCACCTAACCACCTGTTTCTCTGCCCTGGCTAAATATGAAAATAACCTGAGAGGGCCTGACCACCAGACATTCTGATTTACTTGTCTAAGATAAGGACCTGGGTCCCCATGATTTGAATATACAGCCAGGGTTGAGAACCACTGACTACCCAATCCCTTCATTCCATAGATGAGGAAATTGGGGTTAATTAAAATGGTACCAATACAGTATATTTAAATTAAAAAATTTCTCATAAATAAGTAGTGATCTCTAAAACCTGAAACTCATTGATCAAGTGATACTTAACTGTTCAGACAACTGTTTACCATCTCTCCCTCCATTTTTTTTTTTAAAGAACTAAAGGTCTTCCTCATCCTTGCATGAACTCTGTGATCATGGGTTAAGTCATCTAACCTTTCTTTGAAAAAATTACTAGCAAAATATTTACCCACAGGAGCCAACAAAGGCAAATTTCAAAAGAATAAAACCTTAAATAACATGGTTGACTCCCATTTTAACTTACTCTCACAGAATTTCATCATGCATTCACATAGTGAGAAGAGCTATTTTAAGTAGCTTACAAAATTAAAAACCAAACAATGATTAAAGTCTAACAAGTAATCTCTGCAACTAATAATACAGTATATGTTAAATTGAATTTAAATTTAAAAATTAAAAAATATATCATAAGAAAAAGTATATCTACAGTATTTTAATATTGTGAGTATAATTGGATCTATGCAGTTCAAACCTGTGTTGTTCAAGTCAACTGTAGTTAATGCCATTAAACTGTACACCTAAATATGGTTAAAATGGTAAATTATATGTTATGTATACTTAACCACAATAAAAGAAAAAGTGGGGTTACTTAAGGTTCAAGCATCTAAATTAGGAGGATAAATCAAAGCCAGCCTTTGAAATATACTATTTTCATTTTACTTTTCCCTTATGACAAGATGTCAAATATATATAATTCACAAAAAAACTTTATTAAAATTCAGTTCTTGCAATAAATGTGTGACTTGTTCACTTTTATTCACTTTTTATTCATCAACTACTGAATAAAAGTATTTCTAAAAATACACATTAAAAAACTGAGAGGTAAACAGACGCTATGGTAATTTCCAATTTTCTGTAAAGAGCCAGATAGTTAATATCTTAGGCTTTACAGACCTTACGGTCTCTGTTGCAACTACCCAACTCTGCATTGTAGCATAAAAGCAGTCATAGACAAAATGTAAATGAATGGACATAGCTATGTTCCAATAACACTTTATTTACAATGACAGGTGGCAGGCTGGATTTGACACAAGGCCACAGTTTACTTATCTCTGTAATAGAGTATGGAAGAAATGCCATGTGACTTCTAAAAGTAGGTCATAAAAGGCCCTACAGCTTCCACCTGGAACACTCTCGGGACATTCTCTCTTGGAACTTAGCCACCACCCTGTAAGAAGCCCAAGCCAGAAAGAGAAATTGGCTCTAGGTTAGTGATCTGGTCAACAGTCCTGGCTGAGCCCCAAGCCTTTGTGTCATCCCAGCCCAGGTGTTGGCATGTGACTGAAGAAGCCTCCTGATGATTCCAGTTCCCAGCTGTTCAAGTCACCACTCAACACTGAGTCTTCCTGGCTGAGGCCCTGGACAGAGTGGGACAAAGACAAAACATCCCTACCATGCCCCACAGAATTCTGTGAGGATAGTAAAACTGCTGTTTTCATGTTGCTAGATTTGGAGGTGGTTTATCATGCAGCAATATATAACTAGAACAGAGGATGACTAAAAAGCTCTTAAGATCACGCACAAGGCTAAAAATCTCAAAAAAAAGAAAGCTAGAGTTAATAAACTAATTTGAAAATATTTTTGCTTTTTAAAAAAATATATGCTTGTAAGTGATAAATCAAGAAACTTGTAATATTCTTTTCATATGAATACTATAAACATCCTGGAGTAATACATGAAACATAGTTGCCAATTTGGGATTATCCTATGACAATGGCTTTATGGTTAGGTGATAAAACAAATCTGGGACTAGTTACCAACTAACCATTAAATATTTATGAAAATAGTAAGCAATTGGGATCAGCTAATTTAGTCCCATTGGCTAAACCAGTTTCTGTGTATGTGCAGAATGCTGAATGCTCAAATGTGCTATGGTTGCAGATCCCTTGTACATTATAGTGAAACCAAATTTACAGAGCTAGTAGATACTAGAAAAGCTTTCTAATTTTAAGTAATATGATCTTTGTTCTAGTTGCAAGTAAATTATTGTATACATAAATATATATAATACATATATATATAAATTATTATAAAATCTAACATGATAGATATTAATTAATGTTGAACTTCAGGGATACGTGGATTAACAATTTGCTAACAATTTGGTTATAAGAGATTAAAGTCCAGACACCTCCACCCCCCTGCCCTGATCCCACAAGGCCCTGGACTGTTGGATATGGTATAGTATCAGGATTGTCCTAAGAGGACAGAGTATAGGTTGAAGCAAATGTGAAAGCATTATTCTGAGGCACACACAAAATCAAGTCTGGCACAGAAGAGGCAAAAACCAGGTATAAGGTGAGGGTACAATCTTAAGCCACCAACATAGAATGAGTATTTAGAGAGAATCTAAAAACTCATTAGGGATATGTTTAGAGTTTCTGAAGCATAGCTGCAAGGATTTTTTCTAGGGAAGTAAAATGGCTCTAAGACCAATTCCAGCATGTGTATGGAGGAGGTTCCCCCCACACCACTAAGCAATGCTCAGGACACCAGGTAGGTGTTCTACAGCTGAACTCAATTCTGAACTATCTACCTGGAAATAGCATCAGATTCTAAAGAGACAGATTGGGATCCCTGGGTGGCTCAGTGGTTTAGTGCCTGCCTTCGGCTTAGGACATGATCCTGGAGTCCCAGGATCGGTCCCACATTGGGTTCCCTGCATGGAGCCTACTTCTTCCTCTGCCTGTGTCTCTGCCTCTCTCTCTCTCTCTCTGTGTCTCTCATGAATAAAAAAAAAAAAAAAAAAAAGGCTGTTTAAAAATAAATAAAAAGACAGACCTCTGTCCCAAAAGACCACCCTCCATATCAGAAGCCAATTACAATCTCATGTTGCTGTTGTTTTTAAAGACTTCATTTATTTATTCATGAGAGACACACAGAGAGAGCAAGCTCATGTTTACACCTGTGCTATAGACTGGGGGTTCCAAAGATCCACTCCTTGGATTTCAGATGCCAGTTGCAAGTCCACATTGTTAGCTCTGCTTCTTAGCAACGGGCTATAAATCAGAGGCTCTCATGACCTCTACCCTTTCAGCTTTAACTTATTAGCCAGAGTGGCTCACAGAACTCAAGGAACCATTTACATATACTTACTAGTTTAATATAAGAGGATATGACAAAGGCTACAAAATGAACATCCAGATGGAAGAAATGTTTAGGGCAAGGTATATGGCAAGGGACACAGAGCTTCCATGCCCAGCCTGGGTGTGCTACTCCCAGCACCTCCAAGTGTTCATCAACCTGAAAGCTGTCCAGATTCTGTCCATTTCCAGGTTTTTATGGAGACTTCATTACATAGGCATGATTAATTAAATTATCAGCCAATGGAGATCAATTCAACCTCCGGTCCCTCTTCTCTCCAGGACATATGAGGGTAGGACTGAAAGTTCTAAGCCTCCCAATCACAGAGTTGTTTTTCCTGCCAACCAGCCCCATTCTTAGGTGACCTGGGGGTGTTCCAAAAGCCACCTCATTAACATCACAAGAGGCCTCTTTTTTTTTATTTTTTTAAATTTTTATTTATTTATGATAGTCACACAGAGAGAGAGAGAGAGGCAGAGACACAGGCAGAGGGAGAAGCAGGCTCCATGCACCGGGAGCCCGACGTGGGATTCGATCCCGGGTCTCTAGGATCGCGCCCTGGGCCAAAGGCAGGCGCTAAACCGCTGCGCCACCCAGGGATCCCACAAGAGGCCTCTTTATCTCACTCACCACTTAAGAAATTCCAAGGGTTTTAGAAGTTATGTGCTGGAAACAGGACCAAATACCTATTTCTTATTATAATTCATAGTATCACAGGAAGGAAGCCATTAAAAGATGATATAGCTTAAAAAAAAAAAAAAAGGACGATATTGCTTCCTGAAATTATGGATTCATTCTTGCACTTACTTGCTCTGACGGGTCTCATGCCCAGTACCCTTATTAGCCTCCTAAGGTTAAATCTTTGCAACTAATTGTTATCCAGGAATATTCTACACTTTGCCAGCCTTTAAGAAATAATAAGAGTATAGACAAACCAGCTATTGGTGAAACATCAACAGCAAAGTGAAGAATCAAACTATTGGTCTAGAACATGATTTCTTACAACTTTGGCACTACTGACATGCAGATGGCACATCTAACATAATTCTTTGATTTGGGGCTGCCCTATGCACTGTAGGATGTTTAGTAGCGATTCCTGGCCTCTACCTATTGTCAATAGCATTTCCCACCTCAAGTCATGACAATAAAAATGTCTCCAGATGTTGCTAAATGTCCTCCAGGGACAAAATTGCCCCCAGTTGAGAACCCCTGGACTAGAAATATAATTATCCATGTGGTGTTCTTCCTGCTTCTTTTCTTAGAATACATGCCAGGGGATTACTACTGGGGGAGGTTGTGGTTATTCTTTTGGTAATAAGCTTAAAGCATTTCCTGTTGGACTGAGGACCTCAGTTCCTCAGGTGTAAGTGACCAGAGGCCTCCCTCAGTTCCTTGCCACACTGACTTTTTTATGGGATGGCTCATAAGAAGATTGTTGACTTCATCAGAACAAGGAACCAAGAGAACAAGAGAGACTGCAAGCAAGACCAAGTCAGGCTTTTGTAACCTAATCATGAAAGTGATATCCATCATTTTTGCCTTATTCTGTTCATTAGAATTCAAACCTCATTCTGTTATTGTTATTCACCAGGGCCAGCCCATATTCAAACAGGATCACTGGGGGCCAATTTAGAAGCCTGACTACACCAGGATGCAAGGGAGGTAAATTAAAAAATATATATATTTGCATATATATCTATGCATATGCATTTGCATATATATCTTTTGTCTAAAAAGGTCTTTTTTCTACTCTCCTATTTAGTCAACAGTTAGGCATAGTTGAGGGTGCTGGGCTGGCTCTCCTCCCCAACCCTACTGAGGGTAGGCTACTCTGAGAAGATAGGAAGGGTAGGCCAATGACACCTAACTCCTTCATAACTCCCAATGTGCACAAGAAAGAGTCAGACCTGGTCTCCTTCAGGTTCCGAGGTGCCAGGCCAAATACATCAGTAGGTGAAGAATTACAGAAAAGCACACTTAAAAGATAAAACTTAGAAGAGACAACATTATTGGTTACATACTAAACACTTTGAGACCCCCTATGATCTGCAGAATTTGTCCTCACAGGACAAATTTTTTTCTTACAAGTCATCCAAACAATCTGCATGATAGACACAGAAAATGAATAAAAGAATTGAATGAAGATGAAATCAGGACACTGACACATAAAAACAAAAACAAACAAGAAAAAAAATGACAAAACTTCTGCCCAGGAATAAAACAATAAAGACACAAACAATAGTGATGCTTCGAACCCCAAAGCAGGAGGTAAAGAACTGGATGAAGACATTTCACATTTAATCCTTGAAGAGAAGGAAAACAATACCTAAAATCCTTATTTGAAATTTTGATACTTATGTAAACAAAATCTGCCTTTGGATGGACCAGAGGCTGATGAAACCCCATAAACTCTCTAAGCTCCTGATAACTTTCAAGCATTGCTGATGTGAGGGATAAATTCTGGTGAAGAGGTCCTGAGAAAGCACTTGAAGACCGTTCGCACTAACAAGTTCCACTGGAAACAGCACAGTCAGATGAGAGATCTGTGAGTGCTGCGTTTCGGAAGAAACCATCAGGGAAGTGAGACTCACTGCTTTCTTTCCTTTTTTTTTTTTTAAGATTTTATTTATTTATTCATGAGAGACACAGAGAGAGGCAGAGACACCGGCAGAGGGAGAAGCAGGCTCCATGCAGGGAGCCTGACATGGGACTCGATCCGAAGTCTTCAGGATCACACCCCGGGCTGCAGGAGGCGCTAAACCGCTGCGCCACCGGGGCTGCCCGACTCACTGCTCTTTCATGGTCACTGGTGATGTATGGACAAAGCAGGGGAACGAACACCCACCTGTGTTGGTGAGGTTAGTTGATGAATCCACACCAGGGAGAAGAAGTTGTGGGCATCTTGCCTTAGGAAGCAAATGCAGAAATTTTGATTGTGTAATTTCATACCATAATAACCAAGAAATGGGAACTAAATATGGAGTACTGTTGTGGCCAGGAGTGCCATACTTCCAGTAGATTTGCATCAAAAATGAAAGTTGCTTCAAGACTTTTAGAGGAATGGCCCTAAGCTCTCTACACACTCTGCTCTTCCTGTGCCTTAAATAAAGTGGTTGGCAAAATCAGTGCCTGTTATGGGAGTATCTGTTGTATTGGGAACAATTGAGGAAGGTTTGTTCTTTCATCCATCAATCACTGCAACTCTTTCAAAATGTGACAGTGTAATTTCTGTCTTTTCTCAGAATAATGAAGAAAAGAGTAATGAGCTGAAGGAAAATTGTCATTATCCAATGGAGAGACAAGCATGATGTTTTTGAAATTTTAATAGATTTCCTGCAAGCATTTGTTTTATGTTTGGATGGTATAAATTAAAACATAAATATTAGATGGAATAACTATGGCTGCTAAGAATCTGTCCCTCTGCCGCACTATCAACAGATTTTTATTTTATTTTTGTCATTGTTGTTCTTAAAAATATCCTATCTTAACCTTTAAAAAAACGTCCTTTTATAAGAGCCATTGGACAAAATTCCCATAGGACACATCTTAGATGTTTTCTTTGCAGCTAGCAGCTTGACTGCAGTGTTGCATTCACTAATGAGGTGATGAAAAACATTAAAACCTACCATGGATTTTGGTTGGAGGAAGCCATAAATTTGATAACCAACTTGGTATTTAAATGAAACTCCCTGAGACATTCCACAGAGCTCAGCAAGGTAAACTGGAATCTTAGCTAATCTTTAAGAATTACTATAAAGGATCCCTAAGTTTTTCAACAGTGGAAGACATTACTCAGGAACCTAAAGAACAATAGAAAAATACCCCCAAAGCTTGTAAACACTGATCTCAGGTACTGTCTGTCATGGGACAGCTCAAATTCAATATATCAGAGAAACACCAGCTGACTTGTACAAACGTGATTTAGCCAATCCTGGTACACTCTCAGCCCAGCTTCACTGGTAGAAAATCATGTAGAAACACAGAGGGAAAGAGGTAGAGCTCGCATCCACTGCTTAGGAAGCCGTCCATCTGCCTGACCTCAAATTTATTCTAATGTTTACACATTGCTAAAAGTCTTATGTATTCTTCCTATGATGAAGGTTGAAAATGAGTCCTGTGAAAATGCTCAGAAGCATCTCAAAAGCATTCCAGAATGCACCTCAAAAGCATTTGATGGAATGAAGGCGAAGTAATTTGGCTTTGCTTAACATAAACTCTTACATAAAACATGATCTGAATTTAATGGTAGACACATATATCAAATTCTATACAAACAAGTCAATGCTTCCTAGAGGTAATTCATAAACCATAAAAAAGTACCTAAGAGAATGTTAAAAAATAGATTTTCTTCTGGGACACTCAGTGGCTCAGTTGGTTTAGCATCTGCCTTTGGCTTATGTCATGACCCCTGGGATAGAGCCCCACATTGGGCTCCCTGCTCAGTGGGAAGCCTGCTTCTCACTCTGTCCTACCCACCCCTCCCCCTCCCTGCCAATGCTCTCTCTCAAATAAATAAGTAAAGTCTTTTAAAAAAAAAAGGTTTTCTCCTATATTTAATATTTGGTGGAAAAGTTGTAAGGTGTATATAGGCCATTTAATCACTGAATTTCTTTGCCTATACACCTCTTATTGAATACATTAGGCATTGATAATATATCTATGTAAACAACCTGTTTTAATGCTCACACCTTGAAGATTTATCTGTTCTTCCAGAAGATAGTATTGCAAGTATGTTGTTTCATTTCTGCATGATCTCTGGTTCTGGCACTCTAGAAATGTTTAAAGTCATTTTGGATATAGCATTTATTATCACTGTGGATCTAATTGTATTGAGTTGTCACTTCTTTGAAGGAATAAATTTGGAGGAGGTATAGGTGGAAAGAATAGATTTTATAAAATATTACAATGAATCTCACAACTGACCTTTGACTATAAGGACTTTAAGTATAATGTTAAAGATTTGTAATGTACACTTAATAGGAGTATCAGAGAGAGAGAAACTATAAGCTCACTAAACAAGAGTGTCAGTACAGGTTTTGTCTTTATCATGTGAACTTAAAGGAACAAGTTACAGTTGAAGTTCAAATGGGAGAACCTGCCATTCTTGTTCCATATCTGGTTGTTGCTATTTATTACTTTGTTAAGCTATACCTTCCTGAATCTTAAGCTTTTAAGCAAGTATATATTAAATACTACTGTGTCATGATCAAACTAAAATCAGAGACCATGGGTCCTAAGAATTGATTTATTTTCTTCTGTCTTTTTCTGTGGCTGTATCCACTTCATCTTAACTTGAAAAACTTACAAAAATAAGAGTTTTGTGGTTTATCTATGCTTACGACAGAAAATACGACTATTGATTTTAGTGAGGAAAACCAATTTCATTTCAATCTAAATAATAAGTTTTCCTCTTATTTCAGTGAAATGTGGGTTTTGTTTTTTCAAATTTGTTTTTATTTTATTTTATTTTTTAAAAGATTTTTATTTATTTATTCATGAGAGACAGAGGCAAAGACACAGGCAGAGGGAGAAGCAGGCTCCATGCAGGGAGCCTGACCTGGGACTCGACCCTGGGTCTCCAGGACCACGCCCTGGACTGAAGGCGGTGCCAAACCGCTGAGCCACCAGGGCTGCCCTCAAATTTGTTTTTAAAAAAACATTATTCCCAGAAGGGTTCATTGGTGAATCCTACCAAATATTTAATACAGAAATTATACCAATTCTCCATAATTTCATCCTGAAAATAGAAGCAGAGAGAATACTTCCTAACTGATTCTGTGAGGCCAGAATTACCCTGATACCGAAACCAAAGACATTAGGTCTTTGAAAAAGGAAATTATAGACAGATTCTCATGACTATAGATGTAAAAATATTTAACAAAGCATTAGTAAGCCAAATCAAATAACATAGAAAGAGAATTATATGCCATGGCCAAATGGGATTTATCCCATGTATGTAAATTCAACATTTGAAAAATCAGTTGTAATCCATCACATCAACAGGCTAAATAAAATCACATGAGCTGGGGCAGCCCCGGTGGCCCAGTGGTTTAGCGCCGCCTTCAGCCCAGGGCGTGATCCTGGGGACCTGGGATCTGAGTCCCATGTCTGGCTCCCTGCGTGGAACCTGCTTCTACCTCTGTCCGTGCCTCTGTCTCTCTCTCTGTGTGTGTTTCTCATGAATAAATAAATAAAATCTTCAAAAAAAAAAGATCATATCAATAGATGCAGAAAAAGCATTTGACAAATCCCACACCCAATCTGATAAAATCTATCAGAAAATTAGGAATAGAGGGAAGCTTCCTCAACTTGATAAAGAACATCTACAGAAACCTATAACTAACATCATATTTAATGGTGAGAACTAGAAGCTTTCTGACTAAGATCAGGAACAAGGCAAGGATGTCCCTTTTCACCACTCCTTTTCCTTTTAGTTCTTACTAATGCAATACAGAAAGACAAGGAAAAAGAACATAAACAAATTCGGAAGGAAGAAATAAAACTGTATTTGACAGACAAAGTGATTGCTATATAGAAAATCTGAAAGAATCAACAGAAAAACTCCTGGAACTGTCAAGCAATTATATAACAAGGATGTAGATACAAGATTAGTATACAAAAAGTAATCACTTCCCTCTATACCATCAATGAAGTAGTGGAATTTGAAATAAACCAAGGTTCTAAATGGCTATGCAATTATTCCAAAGTCATTAATTTACTAATTATTTTCCACACTGATTTGGAATGATCCCTGCATCATACACAAAATTCTCATATACATTTCCATTTTTAGATTCTCAATACTATTCCATTTAAGTGTAGATTCCTGCATTAAATAACAAACTGTTTTTATCATTATAACTTTATGATCAAATATCTAATTGGGTCAATGTATTAGTTACCTATTGCTGCATAGTAAATTACCCCAAAAGGTAGACCCTTAAAACAACATTTATTATATCTTACACAATTTTTAAGGGCCAGGAATCTGGGATTAGTTTAGCCAGGTAGTTCTGGTTGTCTCTCACAAGGTTGTGGTGGGGCTGCAGTTATTTTAAGGCTGGACTGGGGTTGAAGGATCCATCTCTAAGCTCACTCACATTGTTGATAGGCATCAGTTCCTTACTTGATGCTGGCCAGAGGTTTTAGTTCCCTGCTATGTAGGGTCTCTCCATAGGGCTGCTCACACAGCATTGCAGCTTGCTTCCTCCAGGGGAGAAATTGGGGAGTGGGAGGGTATCCAAGACAGAAGCCACAGTCTTTTATAACTTAATCTTGAAAATGACATACCATTAGTTTTTTCATAAGCTACTAGTCAGATCAACGTTGGTTTAATAGGGTTTCAGATTTAAGAACAACAACAAAATAGTATTCTCAGTTAAACTTGATTTTCAGATAAACAGCAAACTTTTTATTATAACTATGTCCCTTGCAACTAAAGATACACTTATACTAAGAAATACACATTGCTTGTCTGAAATTCAAATTTAATTTGGCATTCTATATTTCATCTGTCAACCTTATACTGGTACAGTGTGGGAAGAGTAACAAAGGGTGTGAAAACCAGAAGACAGAGATCATTAGACTCCATCTTGGAAACTGGCTACCAGAGCTAAGTCTTCTAAGTCTTTATTATTTATTATTTTTATTTATTTTGCTGATCAATTTCATGTAATTACTTTCTAGTTGAGCTGAAAATCAAGTTGCCAAAAAAAAATGCAGTTATCGTTTTTATTGGGATTTCATTGAACCCATAGATCAATGAAGAAATACATATATTCATAGTACAGAGTCTTCTGATTAGGACTTTTTATACCCTCTACTAAGCTTTATATTTTTCTTCCCCTAGATCCCATATATTTCCTGTTAGGGCTTGTTGTTATTGTTGTTTTGATTTGTGATTGCCATCATTTTACCTATGATATTTTTTTTTTTAATTTTTATTTATTTATGATAGTCACACACAGAGAGAGAGAGAGGCAGAGACACAGGCAGAGGGAGAAGCAGGCTCCATGCACCGGGAGCCCGACGTGGGATTCGATCCCGGGTCTCCAGGATCGCGCCCTGGGCCAAAGGCAGGCGCTAAACCGCTGCGCCACCCAGGGATCCCACCTATGATATTTTTGAACTGGTTGTAGTTGAAATATGAAAATGCTACTGATTTTTATACATTTATTTTGTAAGACTGCCTTATCAAATATTCCTATTATTTCTAATAACTTTTAAAAGCTGATTCTCTTAGGTTTTCCAGGTATATTATAATGTTGCCTGCAAATAATGATAATTTTCCATCTCTTTTTCAGTATTTAAACCCTTTATTTTTTGTCCTTTTGATTGATTACACTATAAAGCAGTTATAATTTTAAAAAATGATTTATCCATTTATTTTAGAGAGAGAGCATGAGTGGGAGGAGGGCAGGGAGCAGAGGGAGAGGGAAAGAGAGAATCCCAAGCACATTCTCTGCTGAGCATGGAGCCCAATGCTCAATGGCTCAATCCCATAACCCCAAGCTCACAACCCAAGATGAAATTAAGAGTCAAATGTTCAACCGACTGAGCCACCCAGGCGCCCCCCCCCACACTTTTTTTTTTAATTAAGTAGACTCCACTCCGAGTGCAGAGCCTGACATCAGGACCTGAGCTGAAATCAAGAGTTGGGTCATCCAACCAACTGAGCCACCCAGGTGCCCCAAGCAGTTTATTGTTTTAATGAGGAAAAACTTGGGAAAGGTTTTGTTTTTTTTAAAGATTTATTTATTTGGGAGAGAGAGAGAGAATACGATCAGGGGAGGGGCAGAGGGAGAGAGAGAACCTCAAGCAGACACTCTGAGGTTCAATCCCACAACCCCAAGATCATGAACTGAGCAGAAACCAAGAGTCAGACACTTAACTGACTGAGCCACCCCAGTTACCCCTAGAAAAACTCTTCAGAACTGAGGGAGAGTAATATTACTGTCATTTTATTATTTATACACATTAATATTACACATTTTATTATTTAGGTTATTTAGGCTGAGGTGTAAATGTGCTATGATGTTTCTAAACTACCCTCCCCAAATGCAGTAAACCAAAATTTGCTACATAAAACTTTCTAGAATTTTAGTTTGTTTAAATATCCCATACTGCATTGCTTTGAAAGAACTTGCAACTGAGTCTGGCTTCCAGATGGCAGCCTGACTTTTTCTTTACTTAACATTTCAGGTAAAATGTTCAGGGGGGACTTTTCATAGTACTTTAGCCATATCACTTCCCAAAGAATTTACTACACAATAAGCTTTGGATGAGAATCACACAAGTAAAGATAAATAAGAACAAAGTCTTCTGAAAATCCAGAATACAGGCCACAGCACAGATATAATATAACCTAATAGGAGAAGGAAAGACAAGGAATGAGAGACTCAGCTCTCAGAGGAATGCTACATCTTTTGCCAGGCATTGGCATCCAATTTTTTTTTTTTTTGGCTGCCATTCTTTAATAACAGCTGTTAACAATCTCTTGAGCACTAGGAGTGTCAGATTTCTTTACCCGGTAAATGCTTAGGAATAACAATCTGATGGGAAGGGGAAGCTACAGGACTTGTCTTAACTTCATGTTACTTTTGCATAGTAAGCACGCTGTTTTTACTTAGACAACAATAAAAATAATGTGTTTTCTAAAAATAGTTTTATTTGTAATTCGTAAACTTCTTTCTTTTTATATATATATATTTTTTTGTTTTCTTTTTATATATTAATTATGATTCTGAAGGAGGGTTGTGGAGCTTGTGAAAACTGGAGTGGCGAGCTAAAGCTCTCCTAGGTCATTCCTTTAAATATAGCATTACCGAGGCTATAAAATAGCACTGTTCTACACTGTATGAAAGTATGAAGTTTAAAAAGACAGAATCCTTCCCTTCAAAAAACCACAGTCCAAAGGTGCAAGCAAACAGGTACAGAGAAAATGCAGAGTGAATCAAAGGAGGCGTGTGGGGTAACTGTTGATTATAAGCACAAAATGAAACCACTGCAGGCTAAGTAGATTTTAAACTTTGCTTTAGGAACGCCTGGTACTCAGTGGTTGAGTGTCTGCCTTTGGCTCAGGGCGTAATCCCAGAGTCCTGGGATTGAGTCCCACATCAGGCTTCCTGCATGGAGCCTGCTTCTCCCTCTGCCTGTGTCTCTGCCTCTCTCTCTGTGTCTGTCATGAATAAATAAATAAAATCTTAAAAAAAAAACACAACTTTGCCTTAACACTGTGTTGATAATGGCAAAATATTCCCGTGCAGTGGGGCATGTGCCTTTTTCTAACACACCTGTTGTTGTAGTCCTAAACTGTGATGAGTTTGGAGAGGCACCTACTCCCAGCCCACAAGTTATGCAACAGCTTTTTGGGAAATAGGTAATACAAGGCATTTCAAGTCCTATGGAGAGTCTGACTGAGGTCTGAAGTATGAAAAATGATCCAGATGGAGTGGTTTCATTTCAACACACATTTATTGAGTTCAGGTACTACGTTGGGGACGAAACGTGGTCTCTATCTTCAGAGTCAAGGGAAGAAATTTTCATCTCTGTCATCTCAAAATCACACCAGGATCTTACCTGCACATATCAACTAGAGAGGATCCATCAGCATAAGTGGTCTTGCATTTCTAGAAGCTTCTTGTCTTTAAGATTATGTCCTCCTCCTGAACAGAGCGCACACACACACACACACACACGCACAAAAAATGTAAAAGGTGCTCTGCCCTGTTTTTTGTTTTGTTTTAAGATATTATTTTTAAGTAATCTCTACATCCAACATGGGGCTGGAACTCACAAACTCAAGATCAAGGGTTACATGTTCTACTGACTGAGCCAGCCAGGCACCCCTGTCCTGTTTTCTTTAACTCTCAAAAAGCCCAGCTCAAAAAACAAAAAACTCTGAAAATTTAAGCTGATTTTGCTATTGCTCAGTAGGAGAAATGAATCAACAGCAATTTTTAACTAAATGAATGCCAACCAAAAGCCAATTTAAACCAAATATGCCAGTCCAAACCATTCTACTGGGAAGTAGATTGGTGCAAACTCCATCCTAGCCTGGTTAAGCGACATCTACCAGAACCCAAATGCCTAGGGAGGAGCAATTTAATTAACATTTTTCACTGAAATCTTGATTCTTATCTACCATCCTATCCTCTAAAATCTTTCTCTACCCAAGTCTTCTCTACCTGAAAAAATGCCAATCCATGCACCCAGCCACTTGCTCAATCCAGAGATGTTAATGCATCTGCTCTCTGACCTCTTGCATCCAATGACCAAGTCCTATCAGTTCTATCTAACTCCAATACATCTTGAATGCATCAACTTCTCTTTCCCCTAACACCATCCTAATCCAAGTCATCTGTATCTCCCACCTACACAATTGGTCTGCTTACTTTCCATCCTGGCCTCTATCAAATTCCTCAGATAGATATGTGATTGAACTTGTGGGGGTTTTTTGGATATTTGGAATGAAGCTCCTTGAATCCATGTCTGACTTTTCCCCCTGGGTTATTGCTAATACCTAGCATATAGTAGGCATCAATGAGACTTGAGAGAATGAATGCATGGATGCTTTGTAGAATTCCTGCATATAGGAGTCTTCCTTTGTAAAACAGTTAAAGCTCAGAGTCAATTCTCTTAAGTCTTGTTTTCCCCTCAGAGCCTCACAAACCAATTCCTCAAAGATAATTGAGTCTTTTTTCTTCCTTCAGGCAGATTGTATGGTGACCTTTTAGTAGAGCCTTTTAGGAAGAAATCAGGAGTGAGAGCTCTGATAGAGCATGACTAAATGGAAATAATCCAAACTAAGCCTACCTCTTTTCTAAATCTTTGGAAAGAAGTGGAGAAATTGTCCTAAAACCCCATCTTAGAAATAGAGCTTTTGAGGCAATACTGCCATCTGGTGGCAATAATCTGCGGGCAACCAAGAACTTTTCCCCCTTTGCCTTAGATTCATCTAAATGTTTCTGAAATTTTACAGTTTTGATTTTAGCTTTGGAATGAGTCTCTTTTGATCCATCGTGCCTTATATTCTGGAAATGTATGTCCTTCAGTTCTGGGAAGTTTCCTGGAATTACTTCTTTGATATTTTTTTCATCATTTTCCCTGTTCTCATTTTGTTTGGAATTCCTGTAACTTGGATATTAAACCTCCTGAATTGATCTTTTTTTAACTTTTTTATCCCTTTTCTCCCACTTTCCCCTCTGCGTTTTTGTGGGTTTTTAAAAAAAAATGATTTCATTTACTTACTCATGAGAGACACACAAAGAGAGGCAGAGGCATAGGCAGAGGGAGAAGCAGGCTCCTGTAGGGAGCCTGATGCAAGACTCCTTCCTGGGACCCCGGGATCATGACCTGAGCCAAAGGCAGATGCTCAACCACTGAGCCACCCAAGTGCCCCTGTGGGGTTTTTTGCACTACTTTTTAAGAAGTGATGATTTTGGGTTTACCAAAATATGGCTGAAAAACTTGCTGATAAAACAAAACTGAGTTTATTCCTACTAACTTGACAGCCTACTAGTAGCCTCTCAGACGGAGAAAGGCAAAGTTGAGATATTTGTGAGGTTTTGAAGTCTGGTTTAAGGCAGGTCTTTCAATGCTACCACTTGATTAAGATTGAACAAAGATAATAGTTCAGGGATGGAGGACACAGCAAGCAAGGATTTTGAGATGAGGGATCAAAGAGACTTTTTTTTTTTAAGATTTTATTTGATAGAGCTAGAGAGAGCGCAACCTGGAGGAAGGGGTGGAGGGAGAGGGAGAAGTAGACTCCTCACTGAGCAGGAAGCCAGACTGGGGGCTGATTCCAGGACTTTGGGATTATGACCTGAGCTGAAGGCAGAGGCCTAACTGAGCTACCCAAGTGCCCCAGGATCTGGGAGTCTTCAGGAATAAACTGATGCTATTGGTGAGCTAACCAGTTTGATTCTCATTTTAAATAAGCTTCCTAGGGAATGAAACTCCCAGAGCAGTTATTTACATCTTCATTGCCCTGTGAAGGAGTTCCCTGTAATAGTAAAGTTATACTGCCAACAAGATTGAAATAGAAGTTCTATAAAGGTAACAGTAAGTTGTGTGAGTATAGCTGGTTACAGTTTTCAGGCATTTCCTCACCTTATTTTCCATCCTTTTTGTTGAATTTTTCATTTCTACTATACTATTTTCAATTTACAAACACATTTTTTTCCTTCTGAATGTTCCTTTTGAATGTGTTCTTTCCTTTGTGGGACAAGGATATCTACAAGGATAGGCAATAGGGTTTTTAAAACAAGTTCTCCTACCAATTTCATAGCCTCTATTTTCTCTGAGTTCCTTTTTGTTCATTTTGGTTTCTCTTCTGCTGGAGGCTTTCCTTGATTGTCTGAGGGCAAGCCTTGGCTGTCGGAGTGAGGCCTTAGCAGGGATGAGGTAGGGTAGGAGGTTGGGCTGGTCAACGGAGGATGATTTTTTTAGAATTGCAGGATTTTGCCCCTCTTGGGCTGGAAAGTTTTCCTAGTGAGAAATTATCCAATCAGCTATGGATGAAGGAGGGAATGGAGTAAGCCTGGTTGCCAGTATCCTCAGAGCTGAGTTGGAAGCAGGGGCTGATAGATCTTGCCATCTAATATTGCCTTTTGTTTAATTCCCATTTTCAGTACAGTATCTCTGTCCTCAGCGATGCCTCATATTTTTTCTCACTCATACTCCCTCTGTCAGAGGTATCTAGTACCTCCAACATTTAAGCTCCCCTAGGGGTTCTGAAAATTGGCTTGCTCTATTTCCCTTACTAAGAGCTTAGTGAACTACTACTCTGCAAAATCAGCCCCCACACTTGTACCTGCTTTATAACTTCCAAAATGTGGTTGCTGTCATCTGCTCACCACCAAATTATGCATTTGAGCTTATTGTCTCTTTAGAGGACTTTGGATAAGCAGCAGAGATAAATGAATGTGTTCAGTTGATCATATTTAAATAGGACTCAGCATTATATTCCTAAAGTCCCCTCTAATTCTAAATTCTGTTATTTTAAGTGCATTTTCTTTTTTTTTTTTTTTTTTTTTTTTTTTAATTTTTATTTATTTGTGATAGTCACAGAGAGAGAGAGAGAGAATGAGGCAGAGACACAGGCAGAGGGAGAAGCAGGCTCCATGCACCGGGAGCCTGACGTGGGATTCGATCCCGGGTCTCCAGGATCGCGCCCTGGGCCAAAGGCAGGCGCCAAACCGCTGCGCCACCCAGGGATCCCAGTGCATTTTCATTAAAGCAAGAATAACATAGGTGGGAATGATATTGAAGCAAGTGCAACTCAGGAATTTCATGTCTAAATGTATTAGGAGAAAAAAGGTAATTGGTTTTTCTTTTCAGTAATCAATTTGAGGAACTTCAAGGAAGAGGCAAAATTTGAGGGACTATTAACATGATAAGAAATGTACATCTTGGGCCGCCTGGGTGGCTCAGCAGTTGAATGTCTGCCCTTCAGCTCAGGTCGTGATACCGGAGTGATCCCGGAGTCCTGGGATCCCCATCAGGTCCTCAGCAGGGAGCCTGCTTCTCTCTCTGCCTGTGTCTCTGCCTCTCTCTGTGTCTCTCATGAATAAGTAAATAAAATCTTTAAAAGATATAGGAAACTGTGGTATCAGCTGGAAGGATAAACTGAAGGAGGAAGAGACAATACTAAAAAAACAAGTTTTTTTAAAGAAACAGAAAAGTCAATCTTCTAAAATTCATAGGGATTTGTAATAGGCCTTAATTAGCCAAAACAATACTGAGAAAGAACAAAGTTGGAGGACTCCCTTCCTAAATGCAAAACTTAACTACATGACTACTGTACTTTAAAATCTGTGTGGTACTGGCATAAGGATAAACATCCAATGAAATATAACTGAAAATCCAGAAATAAACCCATACATCTATGGGCAATTGATTTTCAACAAGGATTCCCAGACCACTCAATAAGAAAAGAATAGTTTCTTCAATAAATGGTGCTAGCACAACTGGATATTCATATTCCTATCTCATACAATATACAAAAGATTAACTCAAAATGGATCAACAACCAAAATGTAAAAGCTAAAACTATAAAACTCTTTGGAAAAAAACCTATGGGTAAACCTTCATGATTTTGGATTCTGAATGGATTCTTAGATATGACATCAAAAACACAAGCAACCACAACAAAGATAAATTCGACATCATCAAAATTAAAAACTTTTGTGCATCAAAGGATATTATCAAGAAAATGAAAAGATAAGCCCTAATAGGGCTAAAGAATCAGGCCTGGGCAGCCCTGGTGACTCAGCGGTTTGGCTCCACCTTCAGCCCAGAGCCTGATCCTGAAGACCTGAGACAGAGTCCCAGCCAGGCTCCCAGTATGGGAGACACTCTGTCTGTGTCTGTCTCTCTCTCTTTCTCTGTGTCTCTCATGAATAAAAAAATAAAATCTTTAAAAAAAAAAAAAAAAAAGAACCAGGCCTGTGTCATGCCTTAAGGATCTACTCTGGGGGTACTGTGTCCCACGGGGATATGAGGTCTCCTTTGGGATTTCATTGCAAAGTGTATGATTTACCTCTTCACAAAAATAAATAGCAGTACAAAAATAAAAGAGAGAGAGAGAGAGAGAGAGGAAGAAAGAAAAAACCGAAAAGATGACCCACAGAATAGAAGAAAAAAAATTGCAAATCATGTATCTGATAAAGGATCTAGCGCTCAGAATATATGAAGAACTGTTACAACTCAACCACAAAAAGATATGCAACTCAAAGTAAAAATGTGCAAAGAGGGCAGCCTGGGTGGTTCAGTGGTTTAGCGCCGCCTTCAGCCCAGGGTGTGATCTTGGAGACCCAGGATCAAGTCCCATGTCAGGCTCCCTGCATGGAGCCTGCTTCTCCCTCTGCCTGTGTCTCTGCCTCTCTCTCTCTCTCTCCTGTGTCTCTCATGAAGAAATAAAATCTTTTAAAAAAATGTGCAAAGAACTTCAATAGACATTTCTTCAAAGAAGTTATACCAATGGCCAACAAGCACAGGAAGAGATGCTCAACATCACTCATCATTAGGGAAATACAAAGGAAAACCACAATGAGATACAACTCTAAGCCCACTAGTATGACTATTTTTAAAATGGAAAATAAGTGTTGATGAGGATAGGAGGACATTGGAACCCTTGCATACTGCTGGTGGAAATGTAACACAGGGCAACTGCTATGAAAAACAGTTTGATGGTTCCTCAAAAAGTTAAACAGACTTACCATGTGACCCAGCAATCCCACTCTTAGGTAAATATCCAGAAGCTTTGAAAACAGGGGCTCAAATATATATCCATGCATATAATCATACCAGCATTACTCACAATAGTGAAAGGTAGAAACAGTCTAAATGTCCTTTAATAGATAAATGGATAGATAAACAAATTGTGGTATACACCAATGGTGGAATTTTAGTCATAAGAAGGAATGAAGTATTGATATATGCTACAATGTGGAAGAACCTCAAAAACACTAGGCTTAGTGGAAGAAATCTGACCCTAAACGCCACTTTTTATATGATTTTACTTACATGAAATATCCAGAATAGGTAAATCTATAGAGATAGAAAGTGATTTGGTGGTAGCCAGGGACTTCACTTGGAGTGAAGAGTGAGGAGTGACCATGAATACAGGGTTTTCTTTTGGGGTAATGAAAACATTTTGGAACTTGATAGAGGTGGTGATTTAACATCATGAATGTTTTAAATGTCACTGAATTGTATACTTTAAAATGGTTAATTTTATGTTATATGAATCTTGCCTCAATTTTTAAAAGAATAGAGGAGATGCTGAAGGACCTATCAAAAAAGCCTTAGAAGTGAGACAGAAAAACAAACAAAAAATAGTGAAACAAACAAATACAAATACAGAGCAAAAACAAAACAAGGAGGCATAAAACAGATTTTCTCCTCTGAAGCAATGATGTATCTGAACATTCTTAGTTCTAAAAAAGGGAGCAGAGTGTATATAATCAGAAAAAAGCAAATGAAAGAATTTTCTAATTAGTAGAGCTCTGGGAATGCTGGTTGGACAGGTGAAACATGTGATTATCATTTTAAGTTCACTAAGATACTAACGAGCAATAAACCTAAGTGGCATAGAGACAGTAGGGAAGAACCTTGCTTTTCTGAGAACCTAGGGAATTTGAAAGAGCTCAGATTGGTTTGAAAGTGGTTACTGAGTAAACTAGAAAAGAAAAACCATTGCACTAAGGATCAGGACTTACAGAGATGTAATGTAGGGTAGGAAGATAGTGAATACCTAACAGGCTATATTTTTTAAGATTTTATTTATTTGAAAGAGAGTGAGCAAGTGAGCGAGTGAGCATGAGCTGGGGAGGAGCAGAGGGAGAGAGAGAGGCCAACAAGAAAGTCTGAGGATTTATGAAGTTGTAATCTAACTTTTTCCAAAAAAGATTTATTTATTTTAGAGAAAGAGTGTGCATGTGTGAGTGCTCATGGGGGGAGGGGAAGCAGGAGAAGGAGACAGAATCTCCAGCAGACTCCTGCTGAGTGCAGGCCCAACGTGAGGTGAGGCTCCTGAGGCTCGATCCCAGGACCCCGAGCCAAAATCAAGAGTTGGATCTTAACCAACTGAACCACTCAGATGCCCCAGCAGTATTCTAACATTTTATTCTCAGAAAAAATTGAAAATTTAAATTAATGACTGTATAAAGATACACATACAAATGTTCATTGCAGCATTGATTATCTTAGCAAAATAATTGATTCAAAATAAATACTCACTAGTATAGGAACGGATAATTTATGGTAACCATACAATGAAATATTATGAGGACGTTAAAAAGGGTGAATAAATTTTTCTATATTGGTTTAGAAGAGGTCCAAAACATAACTAAGTGGGCAAAAAGCATATTGTAAAGCAATATATGGGAAAGGTTTCCATTTTTGTGAGACCAAAGTAAAAAAGAAGCCCCAAGGAACAAGATTCTATGTGTGTGTAGCCTAGGAAAAAAATCTAGAAGACTGCACACCCAACTGTAAACAGCAGTTATCTCAGATGGTAATGGCTGGGAGATTGTGCTTAAGTTAACATAAGTAAAGTAAAGTCCTAGAACAGTGCCTGGCACATAATTATCATTCATTATGTGTTAACCATCATCATTTTTCCTTTATATACTCTGACATTAAATTATTACAAAAATTACTTTTGTAATTAAAAAAAAACAATGTTCACAGAATGACAGAAAAACAAAGGGCTGAAAACATATGAAAAGATGCTCAGTCTCTTTAAGAAACAAGAAAATACAAATTAAAATAATAGTATCATTTTCTGCTCATCAGCATGGCAAAAAAGGGAAGGTTTATAATATCCATTTTGGTGAAAATTTGACTAAACCAGCATTATCACATACATGAAAATCAATTTGTAGCATAACTACCAAAGTCTAAAACAGAATGTATATCCTGTGATCCAGCAATTTCACTTCTAAAAATCAATCCGAAAGATATAGTTGCCATACATACAAAGTGATATGTATAAGGATATTCACCATTTCGTAGTGAAAAACTGGAAATAACCTAATGTCCACAAATGAAATGAAGACACATGGAATTATACAATCATCAAAAAGAGTAAGATCTATATGTATCAATATGGAAAATTCTCTAAGAAGTAAAAAAAAGTTAGTTGTGTATCTGTTCCAGTTATCAATTTACTGCCCTCAGCTCCAAATGTATCCTTCATAGCCCTGTTGTGATTCTGCATATAACATTTTTCCTTTGCCAACTGATTCAACTCTAAGCTATATCAGTAGGGGGTGCTAGAGGGCCACTGCAGGAGGAATGGGGAATTCTCTTCCTGGTTCCTAAGTGCTTTCCTCCTTTTTTTTCCCTTTGTATTGGGGGAATACCCAGCGATGCTTGCCTACCATTAAGTTCTCAACAGCATTATTTCAGGAAAATGAGTGAGATTGGAAGTATAGGGTAAAAGAAGTTTCCTCATTTATTCTATATATTTGTCATTTTAATTTTTTACAATAAACATTAATTTAGGTATTATACAATTCAAAAGAAATATATATAATATATAAGATACATCATGCCAATTTCTGGGGATTAAAATACAGTATTAGAGGACTATTTCATGACTGAGGGTTGTTCTTGGAAAGATAAACTAGTTATAAACAGAAAAAATGGGGATCCCTGGGTGGCGCAGCGGTTTGGCGCCTGCCTTTGGCCCAGGGCGCGATCCTGGAGACCCGGGATCGAATCCCACGTCGGGCTCCCGGTGCATGGAGCCTGCTTCTCCCTCTGCCTGTGTCTCTGCCTCTCTCTCTTTCTCTCTCTCTCTATGTGACTATCATAAATAAATAAAATTAAAAAAAAAAAAAAAAAAACAGAAAAAATGATAAATTGGGGGCTGGCTCAGTTGGTCAAACATGTGATTCTTCATCTCAGGGTTGTTAAGCTCAAGCCCCACGTTGGGAGTAGAGACTACTTAAAAATAAAATCTTTTTATTTTATAAGAAAAAAAAAAGATAAACTATAAAAAGGCAATGAATAGTGTGGAAGAGGCAAATTCTACATGATAAGGATTTGAGATTATTGCATAATTTCATGAGATGCCAGAAATTATGGGCTGCTCATTGTGTCAACAGTTGCACAGGCAGGAAAAATGATAAGAGGAAGATGACCAGCTCCAGCTTCATGATATGAGTAAGCAGAAGTTAGTATCTAAAGTATAAGATATTTATTTATAGATTTAGAGCTCCTCCTAAAATTTGGAGGCCTTGAGTTGAGGGGAAAGTTAATAGAATAAACCCTGAAGTGCTAACAACTGTCATTCCAATAATTTCCAGCTTTATTTATCAACTTCCTCCCACCCCTGCCTGATTGCCTGTTCCACAGTAGCCATGGCAAAATCTACTACTATGGTCAGAGCTGTAAAGTCAGCATTCCCTAACTTAGCAGTTAGGGAATATATACTCCAAAATATATTTTTTTCTTGAAACTGAAGTGTTTTATAGAACCAAACTGAGGGAATGAACTTAAGGTAGTGAAGTTGATTTACATGCCATTCATATACAGTACCGATAACTGAACTTGCAAAAAAGATAAAGGGCTTTAGACTTAATGGAAACTGTGGTGTGATTAAAGGGGGGGGGGAGCACTCCACTGAACTGGAATTACAGTCCTACCACTTATCTAGTATTTCTTTTTACTCAATTATTAAGCAGGTGGGTTTTAAATCAGATTTCCTGGGTTCAAATCCCAATTCTATCACATATTAGGTTAATCACTCCTAGTCTGTCTTTTCATTTGTAAAAAGAGAATGAAAGTACCTACAGCCTAGGTTTTTGAAGACTGTATAAGAACAGTAAGTATCTGATACTTACTAAGGTCTTAACACATGTCACTTGTACTCTTTCTGAGTCTCAGGGTTTTGTCTTTTTTACCTAAAAATGAGGCTTCCCTACCAGATTATTTCAAAAGCCCCATGCTTTACCAGTCTACAAGTCTAGAGATCAAGGATAGAGTTTTCGTTTTGTTTTGTTTTGTTTTGTTTTGTTTTGTTTTGTGTAGAGGTGGGATGGAAGGAGGTATTACTACAGAAAATAGTCTAACTTGAAAGTCAATGAAAGAAATGTTAACAGAAAGGCAGAAGATAATTCAGCTGAAACGGTCTTCAGGAAGTTCATGAGGGGCAGCCCGGGTGGCTCAGAGGTTTAGCGCCACCTTCAGTCCAGGGCGTGATTCTGGAGAGCTGGGATCGAGTCCCGCGTCGGGCTCCCTGCATGAAGCCTGCTTCTCCCTCTGCCTGTGTCTCTGCCTCTTTCTCTGTGTGTCTCTCATGAATAAACAAATAAAATCTTAAAAAAAAAAAAAAAAAGGAAGTTCATGTCAAGAGAATGTGTCACAGGAGTCAAAATGCCTGGTGTCCTATAAAGGCAGGGGAAAGAAGAGAGATGCCCTTCTCATAGTGGAGGATGTGCAGGTGATTTTGCAGTAATTTAGAAGATGAATCTGCTGATCTGGTTGTTTAGGCCCAATCCTGAGAAGGGCTAAGGAAAACTCTGTATCAGTCACCTCTTCAAGGCCTCGGAGGTCACCTCTGCTCTCGAATCAATCTCCTTGCGTCAGTTTGATACTAAAGGGGCGGCTAACTCGGGGATCCGACGGGCCCAGGCGACAGCGGACTCTCAACACACTGCCAGGCTCTGCTTGACGGCCCCACTCGGGTGAACCCCTCGGATATCCCATACTCGGGGGGGGGGGGGGGGTCACGCTATTCTTCCCTTTACCCAGTCAGCGCACCGCCTGCACACTCCTCGTCCTTGGGCCTCCTCACCGCGCCGCTCCCCCCACAGCTCTCCCTCCCGGTCCCCGTTTCTTCGGCCCCTCTCATGCTCCCACCCTAACTTTCTTCCCCATTGCTTCCTATCTCTCATCTCTGATGTTCATATCCCACCGCTTTCCCGTTTCTACCCCCCCGGGTCCACGCTCTTTTCCCGCTCTCACCTTGGTCTAGGCGCCGGCGGCTCGCCTACCGCCACAGGATTGACGGCCGAGGGGCGGGGCTGCGCGGAGGCCCCGCCCAAGGCGCGTGACGTCCCCATTCTCCCGCCCCCTGAAGGTGGAGCCCGAGGGCGATTGGACCCACGTGCGCCTCCCGGGCCCGGTAGTTCTTCCCTACCCTCCGGGCAGTGCGGGCCGCCTCCGCCTGTCCCTAGAAGGGCTCCTTTCCGCCTCGGAGTCTGGCGGCGGGGGCTGGTCTCGTTGCTGCCGGGGTGGTGCGCGGCTTAGCTCTACCTCTTCCACCTTTTCAGTCTGTTTGGCGTTTCTAGGATCCGTCCTGTTTTTCATTGCGCCCAGATTTGCTTTAAATAGGCCGAATTAGGAAGCCGGGCCTTCCTCTCCAAATTTCCTCCTTGTTTATTGTGTGTTGGCCAGATTTCTAGAATCCAGCAAACTGATTCGGAGCCATGGACTGAGCTGCATGATAGTACTGATGGTGGCTAATGCTCCAAACTTACTGAGCGACAGCAACTGTTAGAGATGCTTTGCAAAAATTAGCTCATTTCTCTGTAAGGTACACATATATATATTATCCTCGTTTTACAAATGAGGAAATTAAGTTACAGAGAAGCTAAGTATCTTCCTCAAGATCAGCTATAATTGCAGCTCTTAACGGGCAGGTAGATTAGAACCAGGTAGTTGGACTCCACTAAACCAAACCCACTGTAACAACTGCTTTTGGGTCCCTAGGACAAATCCCGCTGCCACTCAAGAAGCAAATTTTTGAGGCTTATCTCTTCTGAGTCAGATTTATAAGACATGGAGGAGGAAGGGTGAGGATGGGAAGGAAAACCAAGAAATTCTTTGTTTTGGTGTTATGTTTTCTGAGTTTGGTGAATTGGAGGATAAGATGGATTCATTACGTGTACCTACAGTATATGGATATCCTTCAGAAATCATTCTTTAAACGTGACTTGCTCAAATACTAAGAGGAAAAAACTACTAAATGATGTCTTATTAAAATGGGATGGGACGCCTGGGTGACTCAGCCGTTAAGCGCCTGCCTTTGGCCCAGGGTGTGATCCTGGAGTCCTGGGATCGAGTCCCACATCCCTGAGTGGAGCCTGCTTCTCTCTCTGCCTATCTTTCTCTCATTCTGTCTCACATGAATAAATAAAATATTTTAAATAAAATAAAATGGGAAAAATCTAGCTCTCTAAAACTAAAGCATAGTATTATGTTTATTTCAAGAGAACGTGTCACACAGGAGTCAGAGTGCCAGGTATCCTGAAAAGGAGCATGGATATTCCTTAGGGGTTTGTAAATAAATAGTATTTTTGTTTCTCTATTAATATTTAAGGAGCTATATAGCAGTTATGCAAATGTAGGGGGAAGGGAAAAAACTTTGCCCATTAAGTATATATGTACCTTTGTTGTTGTTGTTGTTGTTGTTGTTAAAGATTTTATTTATTTATTCATGAAAGACATAGAGAGAGGCAGAGACATACATAGGCAGAGGGAGAAGCAGGCTCTCCGAGGGGAAGCAATGTGGGATTTGATCCCAGGACCCTGGGATCAGGCCCTGAGTGTGAAGGCAGAGGCTTAACCACTGAGCCACCAGGCATCCCTTATATGTACCTTTCAGATGATAGAGTAGCCACATAAATCTCACTTCACTGTCAAAATTTCCAGAAACAGGGCTTTTCTCCACAAGTTCTATTATTCACCATACCACATTACATCATCTAATTTATAGAATGACCAGAAACAAAAATTTTAAATATTTGATATAATATTTATCATTTCAAATATAAGTTCAGGTAAGGTCCATGGACAGTCTCCTATATTACTGTTCAGTAAATTTTCATTATTAAGATACAGTTAACAAGACTAAACATTTTCTAATAAAGATCTTGGTAAATTATAGAGAAGGAACTCAGCTAGCTTTGCTAATAAAAAGGTAGTCTGAGTAAGGAATGGTACAGTCTTAGGTACAGTGGTCCACTTAAACACTAAACTCTTTCTACTTAAGGACTAGAAAATGATGGTGCCCTTTAGAGAATGCTCTAAATGAAATGAAAAGACAGAGGAACACAGTGGTTAAATTAATATAGAGCAACAAAATTGTGTCAATATGGGGAAGACTTCAGCAATGGCTAAGTGAGTAAAAAAGGTATTTTTTCTTTTCTACTTCAGATTACACCAATAAGGAACTCTGGAAAATGTACTAGGAGAATTACTTTCCTGTCTTCTCCCATGCTTCATACTTAACTCTCTGCCCCTGTTGGGAAACTCACTCTTCAGGCTTTGTTGCAATTTAGTTGATGCTTTGCCAAGTAATTTCTTTTGTGGGTCTCCATCTTAAAAGTTGAGGTAGGTATCCTCAGGTCTCTCTACTTTTGACGGAGAGAGAATAGAGACTGAGGCTTAATGTTTACTGATGATTGGGTAAAAATTGTTCTGCCTTCAGATTCAGGATGTTAATGGCCTTCATTATGGAACCTTAGGCAAACAGTTAATTCTGGCTCTTAAAAAGCAACTAAGAAACACTCTGCATATTCATTTGGGCATAATATACCTCAGTAATGTAACTATAATCACGTTGAACAAAATGGTTATTTTTATAGTATTCTTTTGCTACATTTGGCACTTATGATGACACAGAGCCACAATAAGAACAGAAGAATTAAAAAAAAAAAAAAAGGCCAGGTAAAGATTATCCAGCTCAGAATTCTAACAATGGACCAAAAAGACTAAACTGGAGAACTAGATTGCCTTCCCTGAAATTAAATTGGAAATTCAATAGGATAGCATCCTATAACTTTCCCAGTATAGAGCCAGGACAATGAACATAATACCTCTAATGTGACTGTCATTTATTTGCTATTGACTCCCAAATCTACATCTCCAGTTCTGATTTCCTATTCTGAACTCTATAAACTCCAATGGCCTTCTTTATCTCTTCCTGAATGTCCTGGGTGTCCCACAGGTATCTCCAACCCAGCCTGTCCAAAACTGAATTACTTATCTCCACCCTCACCCACCCCAGAACCATTCTCCTATATTTCATTGAATGAATAGTACCCCCTTAGTTTCAAGCCAGAACTAGAGAACATTTCAGGTTTTTTCCTCCCCTTACACTACATTCTCATTCATCCAATTAGCAGTCAATCATACTAATTCTACTTGGTTCAGTGTATCAGGCATCTCCATCCTTATAAACAGTTAATACTTGCTGTCTTAGGTCTGGTTCCCTAGAGAGTCCAAAAGAGGATATTGGGTGCATGTGATCTCTTGAGGGAATGAGTTAAAAAAAAAAAAAAACTTTGAGGGAGAGAAACAGACTAGGGAAAGGAAAGTAACCTGACAAGCATGTAGTCTCAGGTAAAGTCTTGCCTGGCCTGATCCACAGGTAAAGGACTTAAAGCATTAACCATACAGCAGAATTATGCCCCCGTAAGGCACGAGGGCCAATCTCTTCTACTCTTCTAGCAGTCATCAACCAAGGGCAGTGGTTGGCAGAGGGGCATCACAGATTGTTTTCCAGGCATAGTAGCTGCAGTCAGTTGTGGGTGATTCTCTGAAGAAAGGGGCAGCTGTGAGTTATCAGTATCCATAGTCACTGCTGGGAATGGGGACTTCCACTTGGTGAAAGGAGACCTGGGCAGGGCACCACAGTGTCTTCCACACCAGCCCTCATCATCTCTCACTTGAACTACTACAGTAGCCTTCTTGTTGGAATTTCTACTTCTAGACTCGACTATCTTTCATTCACCATCCACACTACAGCCAAGATGATCTTTCCAAAAAGAAAATCTGATCACACAGCTATTCAAAATTATAGAGAAAAAGCGAAACTCATTAACATTTCACATCAACTTTTCATGTTAAAACCTTACATGACCCTCCTAGCTTTATTTTCTAGAACTCTTCACTTACCTACACTTCATGACTATCTCACACTCACACACACATACACATGCATGACTTGCTCATATGCGCACATTTACCTTTGCTCTAGAAGTATCAAATGAAAACTTCATACTCTCATGTTGCCATGTTTGTATACTGTGCTTGATCTGCCTAGAAGATCTTTCTGTCCCTGCTGCCACTTACCTACCAGCAAAATTCCTATTCCTTCTCTAGAACAAAGTATAGCATCACCTATAAAGCTTGCCCTGATTCTTTAGCCAGACCCACCCACAGCTCTTATTGTACCAAATTACAGGACATATCACTTTGTATTGTAATTGTGCATGTAAGCACATGTGCCTCCAGTTAAACAGTGAGCTCTTCCTTTTACTTCTTAGGATTGGCGTGGAGCTAAGGCTCAATAAATGTCAGTTGCTGATCTTTCAGGTTTATCATCCCTTGAATAACATGTTCTATTTTTTAAAAAATGATTTTACGTATTTATTCATGAGAGAGACAGAGACATAGGCAGAGGGAGAAGCAGGCTCCCCGTGGGGAGTCTGATGCAGGACTCCATCCCAGGACTCCTGGATCATCCACAGGCTACACTCAACCACTGAGCCACCCAGGCATCCCAAAATGTTGTACCAGACCCACCCACACCTCTTATTGTACCAAATTACAGGACATATCACTTTGTATTGTAATTGTGTATGTAAGCACATGTGCCTCCAGTTAAACAGGGAGCTCTTCCTTTTACTTCTTAGGATTGGCGTGGAGCTAAGGCTCAATAAATGTCAGTTGCTGATCTTTCAGGTTTATCATCCCTTGAATAACATGTTCTATTTTTTTAAAAAATGATTTTACGTATTTATTCATGAGAGAGACAGAGACATAGGCAGAGGGAGAAGCAGGCTCCCCGTGGGGAGTCTGATGCAGGACTCCATCCCAGGACTCCTGGATCATCCACAGGCTACACTCAACCACTGAGCCACCCAGGCATCCCAAAATGTTACATTAGTTTAACATTCACGGTTTCATGTGATCCTTCCTTCCATGGCCCCAAATTGTCCTCTTAAAGCTGCATGATGTATCGTCTCCTTTTTTTTTTTTTTTTAACACCGTAGAATTTGGTTAAAAAGTCGATGTTCATTCATGATTTTACTAACTTCAATGTTATTTTTCCTAAGTCTTTTGCAGTTCTATCTAATATAGTAATTTATATTTGAGCTAAGTAAGCTTTAAAAATGGAATAAGATTTCTACTGATGAGGAATGAGAAGATGTCCTTTGACACTTAAGAAGTACCATGGACAGGGCAGCCCCGGTGGCCCAGCGGTTTGGCGCCGCCTTCAGCCCCGGTGTGTGATCATAGAGACTGGGAATCGAGTCCTGTGTCAGGCTCCTTGCATGGAGCCTGCTTCTCTCCCTCTCCCTCTCCCTCTGCCTGTGTCTCTGCTTCTCTCTCTGTCTGTCATCAATAAATAAATAAAATATTTTAAAAAAATAAAAAATAAATTTAAAAAAGAAGTACCATGGACAAAGGTGGAGGAATGAGAGTATTGGTGAATCAGAGCACTAACTACAGCATCAGGAGGACAGAGGGATGTGGTAGGGAAGAGACTAGAAACCAAGGAGTGTGGAGCCTTGAATGCCTCACTGACTGAGATGCAGGACATAACTTGTGTTGTCAGAGGTGTGTAAGTCCTGGGTCCTCCATGTCTTAGCTTTTTGATCTTAGGTAAACATCTTTGCCTCTCTAAGCATTACCTTCCTCATTTATAAATTTAGTTGTGAAAACTTTAAAAATATATGAAACCTAATTAAAATGTGATGACTGAATGCTAGTGGGGAGATGACTGGCAGAAGGGCAAGGGAGAAAGACCAGTTCCAAAGGAGAGGAAGAGCTAGCTGGGATCTGGGAGGACTCCCCTAGTTGCTGTTGGTGGCCCAGCACAGGTAGATGGAAGCAGGGAATATGGAAATTATTTGAGTCATGCTGTAGACTAAGACCCAGGTATTCTCCAAGCAGAATGGAAAAGGTTTTCCATGTGGACTGAGAAATAGGAAAGAAGAAGGCCTTTCCCAGGTGGGGATTGGTCTGGAGGAGATGACCCAGTGGTTCTGACTCTGAACGTTGGCACAGAGTTGCTTGCCTGAGAGTTGACAATACATGCAGATAGTAAAGAAGCAGCATCAACTCTAAGAGCATTCACACCTGCAGTAAGAAATAGCACATTTGGTCTCAGTGGATGGTAGGACTAGAAAGGGAATTAATTCCCAGGTAACTGCATGGCTCAATGCACACCAAGATAAATGAGGAGCTCCTGGGGAACCCACTAACACCTGAAAAACAGAAGGTTCCTCAAAATAAGGCTTTTGAGGGATAACACTTATGTTCGGTCTTCGTGTTTCCAAATAGAGAGACTTAAGCTAGAAAAAAGTTCCCTCCCTCACTACTCTTTGGGTATTTGTATTTGGGATGTGCTGGGCAGAGACTCATGTGAATGGTGACTTTGGGAGAAGGGACAGGGAATATAAGGCTCAGCCTCTAATTTCATCCTCTTTGGGACTCAATCTGATCTCGGGATGCAAATATTTTAGTCTGTATAGTAAAGAGACTGTTCCTGCAGGAAAAAGCCTGAGATTGTCCTCAGCTGCTTGTCCTGGGCAGAAAATTACTATATGTTCTTCAACTTAGCTCTCATTAATTAAAAAATAAAGAAAGAAAGAAGGAAAGAAAAGAAAAAAAAGAAAAGAAAAGAAAAGAAAAAGGCTGACATTTCTTTTAGTTATTTTTTTAGATATTTTTGAAATTGATAAATTAATTTTGTTGAAAATAAATTTGATTTGATTTTCAAACTATAAGAATATTTCCCTTCACCTAGATTTCTAATTGTAAACATCATGAAGACAAGTGCTCAGCAGTTTCAAAGATTGTCAATAAATAGTCTGAATCTGGCAATAAGAAGGTGACTGAAGACAGTTGAAAGTACTATTTCAAAAGACCTACTAGAGTGTAAACTGAACATTACATGAAGAAATGAAAACAGTAAACATGACTACTTTTTGATAACATTTGGCAATAAGTAAACAAACAAGGAAAGTAATAGAATATAGGTTGAGAAGGGAATAAGATGAAGAGAGGTTTGTAGGGTTGAGCCAGTGGAGGCAGGCATGGCTCCCAGTGTTGGCAAGTGCCCTCGGCTTCCTGCCCCCAGATCCCCACTGGGGCATAGCTTGCTTCCTTCCTACTGCCAGGCACAGAATATGATCTGGAAAGGCAGGTGACCCGGAGAGATCACCCTTACTTCCACTCCAGCCTCTGTGACTTGCAACTTAACCTAGACCACATTGCTTCTTACAAATCATGGCCAGAAGTACAACTGAGGACCCAAAGAGCTGCCAAAGGTCTGCTCCACAGAAACCCTAGCAACAATGATAATGAATTAACATGTTGAATACATAAAGTAGATCTCGACTGTCCTAGGTTTGCAGTCCTTGAAACCTCTCTCTCACGTGGGAGTATGAGGACTCACATTTTACAGATGTGAAAACTGAGGTTAGGAAAGTTCAATTAGTTGTCCAAATCATAGGGTTGGTAGCAAGAAAGCTGAGGTTCAAAATGACATATTTCTGATTCCAAAGGCTATACTTCTTCTCCTTGGGTACCTGAGGCCAAAATACAAGCTACAAGCAAAGCTACAAAGCAAACCTAAGGACAGATCATGAGTAGCCGACATTCACAGAGAGTATTGAGTTATAGGACCAAAGAGAGACAAGTTAGGACCAGAAGGGTTTGCCAGATAAAATATAAGATGCCTGGTTAAATTAGAATTTCAGATAAACAGCAAATAAATTATTAGTATAATTTCATTCTAAGTATTGCTTGTGATATATTTACATACAAAAATTATTTACCTAAAAATAAAAATTTTGTATATTTTTATTTGGTCAATCTGGCAACTGTATGGCCAGACATGGAAGGTTCTAAAATATACTAAGGAATTTAGACTTTTTTTCATAGCTAATATGGACCCACTGAGGATTTTGGCACAAGGAAGTGATGCTGGTAAAGTGTATTTAGGACAATGAAATTCTGAAATATAAGACCAGGATGGTGGAGGAAGGAAAGAAAAATGGCAGGATAGTAGCCTGTTAAATACGGACAGATGAAAAATAAGGAAAAATCCAGTATGATAGGTCTTCAGCCTGGATGACTGAAAGAATGATAGTGATACAAAGAGACATGTCTAGAGGAGGAATTGCTGTGAAAATAAGTAAAAATGGCCTTTGAGGTGATGCTTATATATTTAAGTGGATTTTACAAGGGGATAAGTGATTTATCTTTTTTCCAGCACTTTCTCCGCAGTACTGCAGAGATGGGATGTTATTCCTCAGCCTCACAGCCACCCGGCCAGGTCAGGAGGACCGAAATATTTGAAGAGACAAAACTGGCACCACCAGCAGATGGCAGTGTGAGGATTTGAAGTCCCAGGCTGCTGGCATTAAGCCTGCGCTTGTTTCCGCTACTCCACACTACCTCTGGTTGGAGATCTAGAAGCAGATCTCCAGGGAAATCATGGTAGAAGCTTTGGCTGCTGAGAGTTGGGAAGAAGGAGCTGACGGGGAGGAAGTTTGCTAAGAGGACACGGAGGGCGGGAGAGAACCTGGGGGCATCTTTGGCAGAGCAAACATGAGGGATGGCTAGGAAGCTTGAGTGAGCCTAAGCATTTTGAAAACAGCAGAATATGAAGTTCCTAGAAAATAAGGAGCCTAGGATGACGAAAGGACATACAGGAAAGGAATAAAGGCGTCGTGTCCTCTGGGGCCTCCTGTGCCCAGGGGCTCAGAATTTTACTCTAAGCAATGGAGAGTCACTGAGCATCGTAAGCAAGACCTGCATGACCAGATTTGTGTTTCAGAAAGGGCATGCTAGTGGCAGTGGTGTGACAGCTGGACTGAAGGTCAGTTAGGAAGCAGCTGTGATGATCCGGGGGTGAAAGAACGAGGAGGCAGAGGAAGTAGATGTTTGGGAGAGTCAACTGGACATGGAGAGGAAAGAGATGTGAGGTGGTGGCCAAGAGGCCTTTCCCAGGGTAACTGGGAATGGTGATAATATTTACAAAACAGAGAGTGCAGGATAAGGAGCGTATTTGGGAAGGGAAGTGTGAAATTATTTATCTCTGCATACCTACAACATTACTTAGAGCCAACAGAATAGACAAGCACTAAATGCATGTTAATTTGAATTTGACTTTAGACACATTTTGTTTGAGATACCACTGGAATATGCAGGTGGAAATATTTGGCAAACCATTAGAAATATTGCTCCAGAAGCTTAGAAGAACAATGAAAGCCTGTGAATTAGCTTTTTTATTTTTTAGAAGAATTTATTTATTTATTTATTTTTAAATTTTTATTTATTTATGATAGTCACACAGAGAGAGAGAGAGGCAGAGACATAGGCAGAGGGAGAAGCAGGCTCCATGCACTGGGAGCCCGACGTGGGATTCGATCCCGGGTCTCCAGGATCGCGCCCTGGGCCAAAGGCAGACGCTAAACTGCTGCGCCACCCAGGGTTCCCTTATTTATTTATTTATTTATTTATTTATTTATTTATTTATTTGGAAAGCACACACATGTGAGCAGGGCGAGAGGCAGAGAATCTCAAGCAGACTCCCCGTTGAGCCAAAAGCTCAACATGGGGTTCATCTCACCACCCTGAGAACATGACCTGAGCTGAAATCAAGAACCGGCAGCCTGACTAAGCTGTGCAGGCGCCCCTGAATTAGCTTTTTAAAGCAAGACATAAATAAAGGAGTGAGAAAGGCCCATGGACAAAATTCCTGAAAGTACTTAGCACATAAAGAGCGGGGGGCGGGGGGTAGCTAATAAAGAGAGAATGGGCAGCCAGAGAGGTAGGCATACAAGAAAGTTCGGTGTAATGAAAACAAACAGATGAATTTCAAGGAAGGGATTTGCACACCCATGCTCATGGCAGTATAATTCATAATAGCAAGGTGGAAGCAAATGCCCATGGGTGGATGAATGAATGAATATGCTAAATACATGCAAAGGAATATTATTCAACCTTAAAAAGGTAGGAAATTCTGTTATATGTTACAACATGGGTGACTCTTGAAGAAATTATGCTAAGTGATATGATCCAGTCACAGAAGGACAGATTCTACCTGATTCTACTTATATGAAGTATTTAAAATAGTTAAATCCATAGAACCAGAAAGTAGAATGGTGGTTGCCAGGGTCTGGGGGGGAGGAGAGAGGAGTTGTTATTCAATGGGTATGAGTTTCAGTTTTGCAAGATGAAAAAGTTCTAGAGAACTTTTTTTGGGGGGGGGTCTTGAGAGGCAAGAGAACTTTTTAACAATGAGCATATGGTTAAGGCTACCATACTGTACACTTAAAAATGGTTAAGATGATTTTTTTAAAGGGAAGGGGTTATTTCAAGGGTCTTGCTGCAGAGATGCCCCATGAAATATATGTGTGTACCTTCAGTGAGAGCATTTAATAAAGTGATTATGATAACAGTTAATTGCTCTTGGCTGAGGAGTGAATGAAAGATGAGGAAGTAGAAAGAATAAGCGAACTTCGCTTTTGCAAGAAGTTTGGCCACAGAGGATATGGATCTTTCTTGGGTAGCACAACATTAAGAGGATAGATTTAGGGCTCACCTTGCTTGCATTCATTCTCCTTAGGGGTCACAGTCCTTCACTGATTATTGTTTAACATCTAAAACCAGTCATTTAATACATTTTGTCCAGGTTCCCAATTGTTTACTGTGGGGGGACATTTTTCATACTAGTTAATCAATTGTGGGCAGAGACAGGGCTCTCTTTAATGAATAAAAAAATTTCAAATATAAAATGGAGAGTAACATTTTAAAAAAATCAGCCACCTTCCAGATTCTCCCTTTTTCAGTATCTCCCTGGGGATTCCACAAAGGTGAACTTTTATAGGCTCTAGAAGGTAACATTCACATTCTGCATCCTCATGAACAGGGTCCTGACAGCACCTGCCTGGACAGGCTAATAATTTGGTATCCTCCAAACCAGTATCTAAAAAATATTCTTAGTGGGTGGGAGACTCACCTGTGAGAAGGAAGGCAGCAAGGACTGCTGCTGCTGGGGAACAAGGATGCTTAGAGTCCAGGGCTCAGGCCACCTACATTTCCTCCTGCAGCAGAGATTACCCTGCCTAGGTGATTCTGTGAGCAGGGAAACAGAAACTGAAAACAATCCTCAAGCAATAGGGACTGCCCTACAAGATCTCCAGCCAGCCCAGACCACCCAGTGGCTTTAAGTGTAACCCCTGACTTAGGCCTGAGAAGATGGACCATGGTGTAATCTCTAGAATGATTGACAAGTACCTTTACTTTACTATCATTCTAAAGTCCCCACGCAAGGAGGAGCACAAGCGGGGATCCCTGGGTGGTGCAGTGGTTTGGCGCCTGCCTTTGGCCCAGGGCGTGATCCTGGAGACCCGGGATTGAATCCCACATCGGGCTCCTGGTGCATGGAGCCTGCTTCTCCCTCTGCCTATGTCTCTGCCTCTCTCTCTCTCACTGTGTGCCTATCATAAATAAATAAAATAAATTTTTTAAAAAAGGAGGAGCACAAGCCTCATTTACATAACATACAATGTATGTATAGGCATGTTTCCTTAAGGCCTATGCATGGCCTTATGCCCACCTCTACATACCATGAAAAGGTTTCCTTCCCTAACTAAATATTCCTCCTAACCCTAAATAAAAGGAACCCATTCTCCCTTGCTTAGAGAGTCACAGCTTTGATAGTCATTCCCTGTGATCTCCTTATTTGCTGCATTAGTAAAGTTTCCTTTGTACAGCAACTCACCCAGCATAGTTTCTATCTGTGACTCACCAAGAAGCAGACTCACATTGGTTTGGTTACACCAGGTCATTATCTTTGTTGATTCTTCATTTGTGAGCTGGTCTTTAATAGGGCATAACCCTTAATTGATAAAGCTTTGTGTAATGTTACCCAATTTATCTATTTCTAGTAATTCTGTATCTCATATATAAGAATTTTAATTTCAATTTGCAGGTGATTTGT
Organism: Canis aureus; assembly: GCF_053574225.1. NCBI lineage: Eukaryota > Metazoa > Chordata > Mammalia > Carnivora > Canidae > Canis > Canis aureus. The sequence continues at coordinate 16,416,240 of NC_135642.1, read as the reverse complement.
ATTTGCATAGAGAATATTAAAATATTGGGAGAGGATAGAAATTAGTCTTGAGGAAAGGCCCACTTCTAACAGCCAGATAAGTCATGCACTAAACTTCAAGGGATGTCTGGACAGAGATGAGTGGGAACAGATAGATTTAACTTTATTTGTGGTTGGTTCCTAAGTGATTGTTTCGACATTATAACACATTTTATTACCTAAGCATGTAACCACAGGGACTCAGATATTCACTAATGTGGTCATGAGAAACTGCTTCCCTCACGATTGGTGATTAATAACAATTGTGGATTGGCGCAACTGGTTGGCTCAGTTGGTTGAGCATCCAACTTTTGATTCTGGCTCACATCATGATCTCAGGATCATGGATGGAGCTCTGCTCTGGACTCCGTGCTCAGTGGGGAGTCTGCTTGAGATTCTCTCTTCCCCTCTGCTTCCCCTACCTTCTTTCCAAAATAAGTAAATAAAATCTTTTAAAAGGTAAAAAATAAAAACTGTGGATTGAATGACTGAAAAAATAAAAATATTTTTAATATTATGGAGTGAATATAGAAGATGCTTATTTTCTTTTGTAAAATTGAATGCCTCTTTCTTCATGCTGATAAACTGTATGTCAGCTGACTCCCTGGGCCTTTCTTTTGAGCTTTCCCAAGTGAAACTGCACGTACAAAAGAACATTACTAAGTGATGAAGAAGCCAACTTCCTGAATACACCCTTCATTTGCTCCTTCAAGGATATAAATGAAAAGTTATCAAACTTTCTTTGTCTGAAAATATCTTTGGTTCTTTTTCAGTTTAGCTAGGGATAGAAGTCTATTGACCATTATTTCCCTCACTACTTTGAAGAATTTATACCATTATGCTTTGGTCTTTAATTATACTGATGAGAGGATTATTGTCCAATTGTTGTGTCTTTGTTAATTTGTCTCTTCTCTCTTCTGTTGAAATGTTGTTCTTTGTCAGAACAAGTTTATTTGTTTAAAGATTTTATTTATTTATTCATAAAGAGACACACAGAGAGAGGCAGAGACATAGGCAAAGGGAGAAGCAGGCTTCTCATGGGGAAAGAGAAGAGCCCCTGTTGTGGGGCTTAATACCAGGTCCCCAGGATCACACCTTGAGCCAAAGGCAGATGCTCAATTGTTGAGCCACCGAGGTGCCCCTGGAGACCTGAAGTTTTACTACAATGTGTCTTGCTATACATTTATTTTGAATCATTTTGTTCAGGACCTGAGCATCCTTGCCTTTCATCACATCAATCTCATCAATCATGAGATCTCTTATCTACTACATTAACTGTCTTGTGTATTTATTGTCTATTGCTGCCATAATAAATTACCACAAATTTAGTGGCTTAAAACTTTCTTTCTCTTTCTCTCTCTCTCTCTCTCTCTTTCTCCCTCCACAGCTGGGAAAGATCCATTTTTAAAAAAGATTTTATTTATTTATTCATGAGAGGCACAGAGAGAGAGGCGTAGAGACATAGGCAGAGGGAGAAGCTGGCTCCCCTCAGGGAGCTCAATGTGGGACTCAATTCCTGAACTCCAGGATCGGCCCTGAGCTGAAACAGAGCTCAACCACTGAGCTATCCAGGCATCCCCAGGAAAGATCCATTTTTAGGGACTCATGTGATTACAATGAGCCCACTGGGACAATCTCAGATAATCTCCACATCCCCAGGTTCTTTTTTTTTTTTTAAGATTTTATTTATTTATTCATGAGAGACACAGAGAGAGAGGCAGAGACACAGGCAGAGGGAGAAGCAGGCTCCATGCAGGGAGCCCAACATGGGACTTGATCCCGGGACTCCAGGATCACGCCCTGGGCCGAAGGGAGTCCCAGGATCACACCCTGGGCCGAAGGCAGATGCTTAACCGCTGAGCCACCCAGGGATCCCCCCCCCCCATCCCAAGGTTCTTAACCTTAATCAAAGTGCCTTCTTCCATGTAGGGTAGCATATTCGTCGATCCTAGGGATTAGAACATAGACATCTTTGGAGGACGATTATTCAGTTTATTATGCCTTGAGACCTTAGCTTCAAATACCAAAGTCTCATCCAATTTTTGCTGTTGTCCCTTAGGGTATCGAATTCTCTTGCTTCAGCTACTTTGTCGAGAAGCTTGGCTATCACTTCTACTACTAGTGACCTCTGTGAGAATGTCATTCCTCCAGACACAGTAGTCATTAATGGTAATCAGACTTCTGATTGTGGTCACCTGGAGCTTTTGGGGTCCCTAGGTTACATGGAGGCAGAAAGAAAAGAGAAAAAAATGGCCTGTTTCCCAGCCCTATAGATACATTCCACTACAACCCTAAATTTTGGAATATAGTAAATAATCCCAGTCTCTTAAATTTTTTCATGAGTTTAGAACTTTTTCCTTTCTAAAACTAAGCCTTCTTTCCAAAGACACTCAAAACTAGACCATTGGTCCTAACTGATGGATAAGCCCAATTCTATCCCCTCCTAGTTGTTACCTCCTTTTTCTCTTACTCTACATCCCTGGCACACCTGCCCTACATGCCCACCAAAACAATGAAAGTCCTTGTGCATGTCAGTTCATGCCTGTGGCTTACCAAAGTGCTGTTCCATGGGTTCTCTGAACTGCCACTTCCTGAATAAATATGGAGGTCAGTTAAGATACCGTTCTTTAGAAAGATTGAGTTGATGAAATATTACAGGTTTAAATACAGTTTAGGTGAGAGATTCAGTCATAGGTTATTCTCCTACAACCAACATTTTTCAAGAGAACATGACATCAGAGATTACCTCAATCTTTTATCCTACCTAGAATCAAAGTCTCTTCAAATCTGGTCCTGAAAGAAAAAGAAAAGGCTTCACTTTTGTCAAGCTCCTTCCTATATTATTCTGATCCCCACACATTCTCAGGTCCTACAATTCTTTTGGAATGTAGACAACTTCCTTCTGCAGCAGGCTGAGCAGAGCTCTGACACAAGCTATTAGAGGGCCGAAAGGGTGATGCAAGCATGTCTTGAAGAAAACAAGTCATCTTACAATGAATCTATTTCAGGTGAGTACATATATGATCTCTAGGCAAGGGGAGGTTGTTCTCCTCTGTAAAGAGGAAATGTTCTGCTTCTTTAGCTAAGAAAATTTAGGGACAATTGGGAGCTTAAGGTTCTGTGACTCAGCCACCCATATATTCATTGTCCAGGTTTTAAGGTCTCACATTTTTCCTATCTGGAAAAGACTTTGACATGGGAGACCCATTGAAATCATGCATTCAATCTCTTTTGCAGTTCTGCCACTCTAAATCTTGAACCTAATTTTCAACAGTGTCTAACTTACTGCTGCAAGAGATGGGAGTCTCCTTTATGGTTGCCATAGAAGTCCTCTGGCTTTCATAATGTTCTTACATTGTCAATTAGCTGATTCAAGTTGTGTGTGTGTGTGTGTGTGTGTGTGTGTGTTGCAAGGCTTATCAATGCTGTTAAAGACAACCAGTCTATTCCTCAATTCTCATCATTATCATTTCTCCCATACCAATCAAGTACAGTATCCACTTGGTATCCCAATGTCTTGTCTTCCACTTGCACCTCATCCCAATTAACTGTAGGTGAAAGCTTTGGTAACAATGATGCATGCCACTACATAGTAGGGATTATTATCCCACTTGAGTCAGGAAAACCATTCCTATTGCTTTCAGATAGAAGCAATAGGAAGTTGGCTATTCAACTCCAAAATCCCATTTTGAGGGTCTGCTCTTAAAAACCACTTCTGGTACCAGCATTTTTAGTTGAGGGTCCTAAGAAAATAAAGTTTGAAGCAAAAGATTATGTGCAAATGCTTTATTGCTGGGTGAAATTCCCCAGGGGAGAGAGGGAAGAAGAGAGAGTGAGAGAAAGAGAGAGAGAGAGAGAATTAAAGTAGCAAAAAAGTAAAAATAAACATAAAAGATGTATTACCAAGATGGTCATAGCTTCATTGCCAACAAAAGCTGACTGTTGCATCTTATGGGGCATCTCCAGAGAGTACTTACAAAGCTACTGCTTCTCAGAACCATCCACCACACAGAAGGCAGTTTACAATGCTGGCTGCTTTCTATCTCCTATTTCTCATTGGTTGAGAAATATGCCCCCAGACTAACTCCCCAACATTTCTGGATTGTATTACCCAGCCCAACCAAGTATCTTCTTGGGAAACCAGAGTCTCTGCTGACTATTCTGGCCAATTTTCAGGTGCTTCAGTCCTTCCTCCTAGTCAATACTAAATATAGGGGCTAGATGGCAGCAGTGGTGTGGCTATGGCTTTATGATTGTAGGATGCCTCATAGGGCTCTTGTGAGGACTCAAGTCAGGTAGTATCCAGTGCCTGACATATAGTAAGCACTCAGCAAATGTTAGCTGTTATTATTTATAATTAGGTGAACTTTTTATGTGTGACTATTATGTGGTATGACCATTATGAAAATTTCTCCCACCCCTTCTAAGACTTTGTTAAGCACTGCTGGACTCAGCACTCTGATACAGAGCCAGACACAAGTGAGTGGTTCAACAATACCACAGGATATGGTCTATAGGAGTGGGAGACAGCCAGGGAGCCAAATGCTTTTGCACCAAATTCATAATAACGGTAGCTACCAGCCAGGTGGGATGCAGCTACACAATGGTGCTGAGCACTTTGCTTCTCTAAAAACATGACTGTGATAATGCCTTCCATTGTCTAGCAACCTTAAAAAATTCTTTTAAACTTTTATTTATTTTTTTTCTTCTTTTAAACTTTTAACTGGTCCCTTAAACCCACTAAGGAAATAAATTGGTATTGTTTTTTGTTCTATAAATTATAGCCATATAGCTGAAGGATAAGTTGCCCATTCACAGAGTCATAGATTTGCTTCTGAAACCATGAATACAGGAGCCCTCAAATGTCAAATATCTGAAGGATAATATGTTCTCTGGGAAATTTTCTGCATCATCCCGAGTTTGGCTAATCATAAATTAATATCTTTCATTTAATGAATAATTCACATCTTAGTCTTGTCACCATAGAAAAGAGGGCTACCAACTGCTAATGTTTCTTTATGAGGCATTCGGTGCCACAGGCATAAATGTTTACTTCCCTTGAGGGAATTACAGCTCTTGACAAGTGGAAACATGATTTCAGCAAAGAAATTGCTGTTCTATATGTTAAAAATGGCTTCAGTATTCTGCTATGATTCCTGCTTAAAATATATGGAAAGGATTTTTATAGTCAAGGTAAGTCTCTGTACTGATAAATGTGATAGACATGAATCTTGAGAGAGTGAAAAAATGAATTTTGGGAATTCAAAAAATATGTCTTTGCCCTTCTGGAAGCAAGAGTTGAGTTTTTAAAAAATAAAAACTGATAGAAGTTATTCAGTCTAATGAAAAATACAAGCTACAACGTGGGTGGTTTCCAATAAACTTCCTAAGTCATACCTTTCTTGATGATAAATGTTTACCATGAATGTCTGGTATTTGTGTTAAAACCATCTGAATACCTAGTTGTCCCTGTTACCTGATCTACCTCATCCCTATCACTTGAGAACAAATTTGGCTTCATCAATTCTGATCTTTGGCCTTGTGCTCTAAACATGGCAGGGGGGACTCCTGTCATGATGCTTCAAGCCACCCTGAGCAATTACCAGCCTCTAGCCCCACCCTTCTGAGACTATCTTTGGCCCTAAGAGAGTAGTAGGACATGCAAAAGACATGGAGTCAGGTGCCATCAAAGCTGTAGAGAAATATAAGGAATATATGGTAGAGTTATGAAAGAAGTATTGAACTTTAAATTGGGAGATGTGAAAGAGAAAGAAAGCCAGGGAACCAAGGAGAGAACATTCTTTAAGTATCTCAATATTCCAAGTGCTTTAAAGTTAAGACATTTAATCTCCACAACAATTCTTTAACAAAGCCATTTTATCCTCATTGTTTTTTTTTTTTTTTTTCATTTTATCCTCATTGTATGACTGTGAGAACAAAGGCTCTGAGAGGTTAGGTACCCTTTTCAAAGTCACTTAAGTGTAGATTTCTTAGGGAAAGTCAGTAGATCTGTGTGGTGATGTGTACATGGATGAGTGGCATGACACAGTGGTAAGAACAGTATTAGAATGCTAGATTTCACCCAGATAGTGAAAGCCTTAATAAACCATGTCATTTTCACTATATGAGGCTGGCTTGGGTTCTTTGAGCTCTGTACCCAAGAGCATACTTGCTTGGTTAAAGTCTCTCTTCCTGAATTTCCTTGTCTTTTAAATGGAGGGGTGAGGAATGACACTATCATACCTACCACAGAAGGTTTCCTTAGTTCCAATGAGTCAGTGCAGGGGCACCTGGGTGCCTCAGCCACCAAACATCCAACTTTTGATTTCAGCCCAAGTCATGATCTCAGGGTTATAAGATCAAGTCCTGTGTCCGGGTCCATGCTGGGCGTGGAACCTACTTAAGATTCTCTCTCTTCCTCTCCCTCTACCCCTCAAAAAAGAAAAAAAAAAAAGAGAGAGAAAGAAAAGAAAAGAAGAAAAGTTTGTACATAGAAAAGTGCCATGCAAATTCAACTAATTTCTTGTCATTTCTAGTTGTATAAATTTACAATCCAGCTGGGATGACATGACATAAATATAACCATAGAATTGTAACTTGAGGTCTAGCTGTCACCCAACCCACTAGAGGATCGACCATCCTATAAGATTTAATGGAAATGGTTTTGCACCTCCATCCTAAAATGAGACCGTCTGCTGACTAGCCTGCCTTTACCACATTATCTACATTGCATACCACTTGGATTCTTGAATTCTCCAAAAAACCACGGGCAGCAGAACATATATAGAGTAGACTTTTACTAAAGATTTGAAGGCAAAGCTGGGGGCCAGGGGGTTATATCAGGGTAGATATTAGGTATCCTTGTTCTTAGATGCCCTTTGCCTTATTCTTCTTCTGAAAAGTCCTCACTGGCCATCTCTTTACAAAGAGCTCAAACCCAGCATCATTTTTCTCTATTCTTTCTTTTCTTTTCTTTTTTCTTTTCTTTTTTTTCTTTTCTTTTCTTTTTTCTTTTCTTTTTGCCTTCCCATTTTCTACCTATCCATAAACTTCACTTTATTCACATTATACTTAAATAGCAATAATAACTAACACTGATTAAAAACATATTTTGTACCAGGAAGTACAAGTGCTTTATGTGTAATCTTTGATTTGGCAGACATTTTCTCTCCTTTTGTTATGCCCCAGGTATTCATGCCCAAACCCTTGGAGTTTTGTCTTTTTTGTTCTTCGACAATATTAAACAACTCTGTGTGTGTGTGTGTGTGTGTGTGTGTTGTTGTTGAGCACAGTGCTAGCTCCTAGGGCTTTGGTAACAAATAAAACAGACTTGGTCTCTGCCCTTAAGAAGCTCCACATTCAGAGAGCTGATAAAAGTAACTTGTTAAATGAAGTCAATTCTGTCTTTGCGGGAATTGCCAGCTTGAATAGCAATCATTTTTCTACTTGCTGCAACAGAAGACAACAGTAAGACAAATAGCAAAATGAGACAATACAAAAAATGCCACATAGCAGGATATGATTGGCATACAAGTAGTTCAGAAAATGTAAATACTTTAGAAACTGATGAGATCACTTAGGTTAGACCCGTGAGTAATGGAGAAGGAAGACAGGCAGGAAGGGCTGAGATGGTGAGAGTGGACATAATGGTTATGAGTAAATCCTCTGAAGTAGACCTGGGCTCAAATCCCAGCTCTGTCACTTACTTTGTGACTATAGGAAGTAATTTAAGCCTATCTTTCCTCCTTTGGAAAACTAGGATAATACTAGTACCTACTTCAAAGCATTGTTATATGGATTAAATGGGGGGAAAAAGCAAACATGTAAATCTTGTCAAGCAATGCAAGGTATGATAAGTGCAAAGGCTTGATATATAAGGTTCTTACACTTTACTTATGAAAAGAAAATCTTCAGAGCACCTTACCATTAACATAATGTGTTTTTTTTCATATACATTACTCAAATTTTCTAGCAGCTTGTCAAATATATAATTATCATCACATTCATCATGCAGAAGTGGAACATGGGCTTCAGAGAGATTAAGACCCTTCACATGGCTTGAGAGGGACTTTGAATCCAGATCTTCTGGATCCTAATCTTTCCTTTTTATTCCTGTCTTAAAAGTCAATTATTCCCACAGAGGTGATAGACCATTAAATGCTTGACCACCTTAGCTTAGCCAAAAACTTTTGAAACCAAGAGTAGATTAGGCATCTAAAGGCAAGTCAGAAGCAGAAGTCAAACACAAACTTTGCCTACCTAAGGCCTCTAGAAATAACTGGCCAAATATAAATCAATCTAAATGTCCATTAATAGGGGCACCTGGGTGGCCCAGTTGGTGAGGCTTCTGACTCCTGGTTTCAGCTCAGGTCACGATCTCAGGGTCATGAGACGCCTCTCTGAGCTCAGCCTGGAGTCTGCTTGAGATTCTCTCTGTCCTTCCTCTACCCCTCCCCACGCAGTTTCTCTCTCTCAAATAAATCTTTAAAACTAAATGTCCATTAATAGGGAAGCAGATAACTTAGGAGGTATCCTTATATGGAATATCGTGTAGCCAATAAAATAAATGAGGTAGATCTATATGTACTGGCCTGGAAAGACCGCCACACACAAGCAAAGACGGCGCACAATGGAACAATCAATTTGCACAAGAGACGCTTCAATGTGTAGCGTCGAAACCGACTCCACCCATTTAAGGACCCAGACTGTCACTCTCCTTTCCTTATGCCCACCGTCTCCTTTCCACACTGCCATTCCCACATCCCACCACAACCCGCTCTTCTGGTCCTCTTTCCTCTTGCCCGCTTTTCCTCAGCCTCCACCCTTCTCTGCCGGAGGATCCCTTAGCAGAGATAGAGGCACCGAGGCCCCCCCGCAAAGAGATGGTCCTCCCTGCGGAAGCCGGACGCCCGCGCCCTGGCGCCTCCCCAGACCCGGGGAGGCCTGTTTGCCCCGCCCGCGGGGAGGAGCCCGAATGCGATTGGTCTCCTGCGACTACGCCTCCCAGGATTGACCGGCCGCCGACTCCTCCCACCACGTTTGGTGCTTCTCGGAAGGTGCTTCTTGGCCCTAGGAGGAGGCAGCGTAGCTTTTGCTAAGGTCGCATTCGGTACCGGCTTTTCCTGCTCGACTGTTTGACAGATGATGGCATTAAGGTTGCCATGCTTCCTGCTGTGTGGTCCTATATGTTATAGCAAGAGTTTTCTTTAAATAGGACACGGAGAATCAGAAAGCAGGCCCTTACCCCCTGAAAGATACGGAGCTTCCTTTGTCCCACATGCGTCCGTGTGAGAGCTAAATTTCATACATAACTCAAATTAATAGTCGTGAATTCAGCTTAAATAGTAATAGTAGGAGTTCACCTGTACACTGGGCTTACAGTGAGCGGTCACTGTTTTGATCCGTTTAAAACCTCACAGCCTTTACCTAGAATGCAGGTTCCATTATCCCATTTTATAGACAAGGATCCCAAGACACAGGGAAGTTAAGCAGCTTGCCCAAGATCACCCAGGGCTAAGTGGCAGAGCCCCAGTCGGAACCTGGCCTAGTGTCTGGCACCACCAACCACAGCATCAGTCTGCCTCTTAGAAAGAAACCAGGCAACGGTAAATATTATTGTCTAGGTCAAGAAGCAGTTTATTGAGGCTTCGTTTTCTTTTATGTCAAGTTTGGAAAATATGGGAGAGCAGATGGCAATGGAGACTGGAAAGAATGGAGACTGGAACCTCCATTCAGGAGGTTCTGAGCTCAGGTAATTATAAAGTAGAAGAAGGTAGATTAGCTAAGGGAACATACAAATACAAATACCTACATCCATGTTTAAAATATATGTATATTTAATTGAGACACCTGCTAGAAATTGCTGAGAGTAACTATAAACACTTGGGAGGGATAACAGAAGGAGCTCTAAAGCAGAAGAGAGAACAGCTTGAGTCTGAAAAGACTATCAAGGAACTGCAGGGCCAGCTGTGGTACAAACAGCTCCCTAGAGAAAAATTAGAAGGTCAGTTGGGATGAGTATCGTGCAGAGGTGGATCAACTCAGGGAGATACTGGCAAAAATTCAGGTCCCCAATTTTGCTGTGGATGATGACTCTTCTTGTGAGTCAAGCAAAGAGAAAAGGCAAATAAAGAATAAGGTGTCTTCTGGGGAAGTTTTTGTGAGAAGGTACTAATCAGTGACATAGTTTGAAATAAACTTGCTTGATTTTTCTTTTATTTAAAAAATATATATACATATAATTTACTGAGGTGAAATTCACATAACATAAAATTTAAGTGAACCATAAGTCATATTTAGGACATTCACAATATTGTGCAACCTCTATCTATATCTCGATCCAAAACATTCCTGTCACCCCAAAGTAAAACTTATATTCATTCAATAGTCATTTCTTATTCCTGCCTTCCCCCAGACCTTGGTAACCACCAATCTGTATTGTCTCTGTGGACTTCTCTGTTTTGAATATTTCATACAAATGGAATCACGCAATAATAAGCCTTTGTGTCTGGCTTCTTTGAACTAGATAATATTTTTTTTTGGTTCCACTATGTAGCATATATAGTACATACAAAGTACTTCATGCTTTTTATGGCTGAATAAAATTCCATTGTATGTATGTAACATGATTTGTGTACCCATTCAGCAATTGATGGATATTTGGACTGCTTCACATTTTGACTATTGTGAATAGTGCTGCTATGTACATGCCTGTACATGTACGTGTTGGAATACCTGTTTTTAGGTCTTTGGGGTGTATACCTAGGAGTGGAATTGCAGGGTCATGGGGTAATTCTATGTCTAACTATGAGAAATGCCTGCATCCTTTTGAAATTCATTCTTTTTTTTCATTTGCAAAAGAGTCTTTTTTTTACATATTTTTTAAATTGGAATTCAATTTGCCAACATATAGCATAACACCCAGTGCTCATCCCATCAAGTGCCCCCCTGAAATTCATTCTTAAGGATATAATATTATTCATATTATAAATAATATTTGATATATAATATATATTAAGCATTTTAAATCAGAGTATCTTAAAGTTAGCACTGTTGACATTAGGACCATAGAATTTTTTGTTGTGGGGGCTGACTTGTGCGTTTGAAGATGTTTAGCAGCAATTCTGGCCTTTACCCAGTAGATGTCAGTAGCATCCCCCCAGTTGTGACAACTAATATTGTCTCAAGACCTTGCCAAAGGTTTCCTGGGTGGCAAAATTTCCCGCTATTCCCACTGACATCCATTGCTTTAAAGGATTCTCTGTACACTGGAAGCATATCTGTCACTAAAACAAAACACTCAAACAAAGTAAGGGCATTTAAGAAACAGATGTTCCTTGCAAGTTTGCATACAGGAAATATTGTTTACTGTGTAATGATGTTAAGGAGTTTGCAGATTTCTAAATGTGTGACAACCAGAAAACTGTATCATTGGCTTCTCTCTTTCCGCCATCTTGGAGCCTGTGGAGGCCTGCTGGGAACAGGACTCCTAAAGCGACGACTATGTCTGGAAGGCTTTGGTCCAAGGCCATTTTTGCCGGCTATAAACGGGGTCTCCGGAACCAGAGGGAGCACACACAGCTCTACTTAAGATAGAAGGTGTTTATGATCCAAGGTGTTTATGTTCGAGATGAAACTGAGTTCTATCTCGGCAAGCGATGTGCTTATGTATGTGTACAAAGCAAAGAACAACACAGCAACTCCTGGTGGCAAACCAAACACAACCAGAGTAATCTGGGGAAAAGTTAACTCGTGCTCATGGAAACAGCAGCATGGTTCGTGCCAAATTCCGAAGCAACCTTCCTGCGAAAGCCATTGGCCACAGAATCCGCGTGATGCTGTACCCCTCAAGGATTTAAACTTACTGAAAAGTAAATAAATAAAGGTGTAGATTTGAAAAAAAAAAAAACTGTATCATTAAATATTCAGGTAACTTTCATATATTCTTTTGTTCCAGCTCACCCACAGAACCCCAAGAAATATAGCTTTTCACATCAGTACATGTTATATATACCAAATCGCTTTTACAGCTCACCGCATCACATAATTTTTAAGATGGCAGCTAGAAGCAAGATTTCACAAGATTTTTTTGATATGGTAATATTTATTATTTCAAATCTAAGCTCAGACAGAGCCCATAAGGAATTTCCTATTTGGCTCAGCCAAATAATGGAAAGACATCTGCTAATTTTCATTATTGAGGTACAGTGAACCAAAACAAAATTTTTACATTTACCTTTAAAGATCATGGTAAGTTAATTGTAGAGTGGGAACTCTAAGTACATAAACACCTTTGCCATCAAAAAGCCATTAGGATCAGAACTGTTATGGAAATGGACCAGCTTTAGGCACAGGCAGCATTGGTGTAAAACTCACAGCAAGGTCTATGGCACTGAACTCTATCTTCCCAGGTATGGAAGTGGAGGGGTGGGGCAGGAAGGTTGGTGCTATTCTGCAATGAAAAGCCAAAGAGATACCTAACCTAGTAGGTCACATAAAAATAATGCAACAAGTGTATCAATAAGTACTACCAAACTGCTGAAGAAAAACAAGAACACAAACCTATAGATGGATTCAATTGTGATGACCAAATAAATAAGACAGAATTAAATGTATTTTCTCATTCATGTCCAAGATAATACTAGCAAGAAAGCCTGTAGAATAGGTCTACTTCTGTGACTAACAGCTACCACCATCAAATCACTGAGGTGAAATTTATGCCTTGAATTGTGATATAGAATTCATTTTATTCTGAAAAGTTGGTATTCCAAAGCCAGTCTCCTCTTGAGAAAACAGCTCCCACTTATTTAATTATTAGATTTATGTATATGTGTGTGCTTATTTTTATTTATTTATTTATTTATTTATTTATTTATTTATTTATTTATTTATTTATTGTTTCGGCTTTATTGAGGTGCAACTGAAAAATGTAATTGTAGGAATGCCTGAGTGACTCAGGCTCAGCTGATTGAGCAGCTAGCTCTTGATTTTGGCTCAGATCATGAGTTCAGGGTCATCAGATGGAGGCCCACCTCCATCTATGAGCTCAGTGGGGAGTCTGGTTGAGATTCTCTCTCTCCCCCTTGTCCTTCCCCCCATTTACATGCTCTCTCTTAAATAAATAAATAAATAAATAAATAAATAAATAAATAAATAAATAAATAAATATTTTTAAAAAGAAATATAATTGTAGGGATCCCTGGGTGGCGCAGCGGTTTAGCGCCTGCCTTTGGCCCAGGGCGCGATCCTGGAGACCTGGGATCGAATCCCGCGTCGGGCTTCCGGTGCATGGAGCATGCTTCTCCCTCTGCCTATGTCTCTGCCTCTCTCTTTCTCTCTCTCTCTCTGTGTGTGTGACTATCATAAATTTAAAAAATAGAAGAGAAATATAATTGTAATATATTTAGAGTATATGATGATTTCACATATGTATAAATGTGAAAGGATTCCCAACATTAATTAACACACCCATCACCTCACATGTTTATCTTTTTCTTTCTTCCCTCCCTCCATTTCCTTGCTTCCTTTCTTTTCTATTTTGGTGAGAACACTTCAGTTCCACTCTCTTAGCAAATTTCAAATTTCAGTTATATAATACAGTATTATCAACTATAATCACTATGTTATATATTAGATTCTGGGACCTTATTCATCTTATATCTGAAAGTTTATACTTTTATACTGGTCATTCCCTATTTTCCCCACTCCCAATCCCAGGCAATCATCATTTTACTCTCTGATTCTGTTTTGAACTTTTTTTTTTTTTTTTCAGATACCACATATAAATTATACCGTGTGGTATTTGTCTGGTTTATTTCAGGTAGCATAATTGTTTATCCATGTTGTTGTAAATACTAGGATTTTCTTCTTTTATAACGATAAATAATATTCCTTTATATATATATACATACATATATATACACACATATACCATATTTTCTTTATCCAATCATCAGTCAGTTGATATATAGGTTATTGCCATATCATGGCTACTGTGAATAATGTTGCAATGAACATGGGAGTACAGAGAGTGATTTCATTTCCTTTACATATATACCCAGAAATGGGATTGCTGGATCATACGGTAATTCTATTTTTAATTTCTTCAGCAGTCTCCATACTCTTTTCCATAGAGGCTATACTATTTTACATGTGTTTCTTTTTCTCCGCATCCTTGCCAGCATTTGTTGTCTCTTGTCTTTTTTATAATAGCCGTCCCAGAAGTTATAAGGTGATATCTCCTTGTAATTTTGATTTGCATATCCCTAATTAGTGATGTTGAGCACCTTTTCATGTACTTGTTAGCCATTGGATTTCTTCTTTAGAAAACTGTCTATTCAGTTCCTCTGCCCATTAATTGGATTGTTGTTGTTGTTGTTATTGAGTTGTGTAAGTTCCTTGTATATTTTGGATATTAACCCCTTCCTGGATATGTGGTTTACAAATATTTTTCCCATTCTGTAGGTTGACTTTTCATTTGTTGATAGTTTCCTTTGTAATACAGAAACCTTTTAGTTTTATGTAGTCTCACTTATTTTTGCTTTTGTTGTTTGTGCTTTTGGTGTCATTCCCAAGACCAGTGTCAATGGGGTTTACCCACCATGTTTTTTTCTAGGAGTTCTAAGGTTTCAGGTCTTATGTTCAAGTTTTTAATCCATTTTGAGTAGATTTTTGTGTATGGTATAAGATAGGAATCCAATTTAATTCCTTTGCATATGGATATATGCATATGAACTATTTATTGAAGAGACCGTCCTTTCCCCAGTTCTTGGCTCCTTTGTCAAAAATGAATTGACCACATACGCATGGGTTTATTTCCAGGCTCTCTCTTCTGTATTGTTAATCTATGTGTTAGTTTTTATGTGAATCACTATAGCAATTACTATAGATTTGTAATATACTTTGAAATCAGGAAGTGTGAGGCCTTCAGCTTTGTTTTTCTCAAGACTGGTTATTCAGTGGTTCCACATGGATTTTAATATTGGTTTTTTCTCTTTCTATGAAAAATACTATTTCAATAGGGATTGCATTGAATCTGTAGATCACTTTGGGTGGTATGGACATTTTAACAATATTAATTCTTCTAATCCAGAAACACAGAATATCTTTCCATTTCTGCCTTTTTAAATTTCTTTCATCAGTGTTTTATAGTTCTCAGTGTACTGATGATCTTTCATCTCCTTGGTTAAATTTTTTCCTAGGTATTTTATTATTTTTGATGCTTCTGTAAGTGGGATTTAAAAAAAAATTTTTTTAATGAGATTTTACTTATATTTTTTCCAATAGTTGATTGTTAGTGTATGGAAACACAACTGATTTTTTTGTATATTGATTATGTCCTGAACTTACTGAATTCATTTATTAGGTCTTACAGTTTTTTTTTTTTTTTTTTTTTTTGTGTGTGTGTGTGTGTGTGTGTGGAGTCTTTAGGGTTTTTTATATATAAGATCATGTTATCTGCGGAGATAATTTTATTTCTTCTTTTCTGATTTGGGTGCTTTTTTTTCCCCCTTGCTTAATTGCTCTGGCCCTGACTTGCAGTTCTGTGTTGAATGAAAGTGATGAAGGTGGGCATCTTTGTTATATTCCAGACCTCAGAGGAAAATGTTCAGCTTTTCACTGTTGAGTATGATGTTGGTTGTGGGTTTGTCATATATGGCCTTATTTTGTTGAGGTACAGTCCAATTTGTTGGAAGTTTTTATCATGAAAGGATATTGAATTTTATTAAATGCTTTTTTGCATCTATTGAGATGATTGTATGATTTTTTTAAAGATTTTTATTTACTTATTCATGAGAGACACAGAGAGAGGGAGAGAAGCAGAGACACAGGCAGAGGGAGAAGCAGGCTCCATGCAAGGAGTCCGATATGGGATTTGATCCTGGGATTCCAGGATCACGCCCTGGGCCACAGGCAGGCGCTAAACTACTGAGCCACCCAGGGATCCCGACTGTATGATTTTATCCTTCATTTTGTTAGACTGGCATATTACATTTATTGATTTGTATATGTTGAACTATCCTTGCATCCCAGAAATAAATCCCATTTGATCATGGTGTATGATTCTTTTAATGTACTGTTGAATTTGGTTAACTAATATTTTCTTGAGAAATTTTGCATCTATATTCATCAGGAATATTAGCCTGTAATTTTCTTTTCTTGTGGTATTCCTATCTGGCTTTGGTACTAGAGTAATACTGGCCTCATAAAATGAGTTTAGAAGTATTCATTCTGGGCAGCCCGGGTGGTTCAGCAGTTTAGCACTGCCTTCAGCCTAGGGCCTAATCCTGGAGACCTGGGATCGAGTCCCAAGTCAGGCTCCCTGCATGGAGCCTGCTTCTCCCTCTGCCTGTGTCTTTGCCTCTCTCTCTCTCTCTGTGTGTCTCTCATGAATAAATAAAATCTTTTAAAAAATTTTAAAAAAGGAAGTATTCATCCCTCTTATGTTTTTAGAAGTATCTGAGAAGATTCATATTAAATCTGTATTAACTGTTTGGTAGAATTCACCAGTGAACCCATCTGATCCTGGGCTTTTTTGAGGGGAGAATTTTGATTACTGACTCAGTCTCCTTCTTAGTAATCAATCTCTTTAGAATTTGTTTCCTCAGATTCAGTCTTGGTAGGTTGTATTTTTCTAGAAATATATTCATTTCTTCTAGGTTATCTAATATGTTGGGGTATATTGTATAATTGTTCACAGCAGTTTCTTATAATCCTTAGTATTTCTGTGTTACCAGTTGTGGTATCTCTTTTATTTCTGACTTTATTTGAATCTTCCCTCTCTCTTTCTTAGCTAAAGTTTTATCCTTTATCTTAAAAAAAAAAAAAAAAGAGCTCTTAGTTTCATCGATCATCTCTATTGTCTTTTTTGCCTCTATTTCCTTTCTTCTACTAACTTCTAGCTCAGTTTGTTCTTTTCTAGTTCTTTGAAGTGTTAAGTTAGGTTGCTTATTTTGAGGTCTTTCCTTTTCCTTAATGTAGGTATTTATTGCTATCAATTTTCCTCTTGGAATTGCTCTTGCTCCATCTTTGAAGTTTTGATATATGGTGTTTCCATTTTCATTTGTCTCAATTCTTTTTCAAGTTTTCGCCAGTTTTACTTAAGTATAATTGACATATATCACTTACAAATGTAAGGTATGCAACATAATGATTTGATATATGTATATATTGTGAAATGATTACCATGGTTAAGTTTAGTTAAGATCCATCACCTCACATAGTTACAATTTTGTTTCCTTGTCATGAATCAAGATATTTTAATTTCTTTTTCGATTTTTATTTTGGACCCACAGTTCAGGAGCATATCATTTAATCTCCACATATTTGTCAATTTGCTAGTTTTTTTCTCATATTTGATTTCTAGTTTCATAGGATTGTGGTCAGAAAAAAATGGTTGGTATGATTTCAATCTTCTTAAATTTATTAAGATTTGTTTCATGACCTAACATATGATTTATCAGAGAATTTCCATATATACTTGAGAAGAATGTGCATTCTGCTGCTGTTGGGTGGACTGTTCTGTAAATGTCTGTTACGTTCATCTGGTCTAACATGTAGTTTAAGTTTCCTGGTCAATTTTCTGCCTGGATGATCTATCCATTGTTGAAGGTGGAGTATTGAAATCCACTACTATTGTATTGCTATTTCTGTCTTGAGATCTGTTAATACTTGCCTTATATCTTTAGGTACTCTATGTTGGGTGCATATATATTTACAATTTTATAGCTGCCTAATGAATTGACTCCTTTATCATTATATAATGACCTTTGTCTCTTGTTACTGTTTTTTGCTTAAAGTCTATTTTGTCTGATGTAGGTATAGCTACCTCTGCTTTCTTTTGGTTTCCATTTCCATGGAGTATTTTCCTGATCCCTTCACTTTCAGTGTATATGTATCTTTGAAGCTGAAGTGTGGGTCTCTTGTAGACAGCATTTAGCTGGTCTTTTTTTTTTTTTTTTTTTGAAATCTATTCAGCTACTCTATCTCTTTTGATTAGAAAATTTAGTCCATTTACATTTAATTATTGATAGGTATGGACTTACTATTGTAATTTTGTTGTTTTCTGACTTTATTGTAGTTCCTTTGTTCCTTTCTCCCTTTCTCTCTTCCTTTGTAAGTTGATCATTTTTCTGTAGTGGTGTGCTTTTGTGTATCTACTACAGGTTTTTGTTGTGTGGTTACCATGAGGATTACATAAAACATCTTATAGTTATAACAGTCTATTTTAAGCTGATAACAACTTAACTTTGAATGCATAGATTTATATAACCTTCCTCATTTTGTTTTTGCTGTTCCAATTGACATCTTTTCTATACTGTGTATCCATTAAATATTTTTGTTAAATATTTTTGTCTTTTATCATTTGTATTATAGTTATGTGACTTACATGCCATCATTACAATATTAGTCTGAATTTAACTATATATGTGCTTCTACCAGTGAGTTTTGTACTTACATGTGTCATGTTACTAATTACCATCTTTTTATTTCAGCTTAACATTGTTTCCTTTAACATTTCTTGTAAGACCAGTCTAGTGGTGATGCAATCCTTCAGATTTTGCTTGTATGGGAAAAATCTTCTTCTCTGAAGGACAAATTTGCCAGGTAGAATATTCTTGGTTGGCAGTTGTTTCTTTTGAATATACCACCCCACTCCACTGTGGACTGCAAGGTTTCTGCTGAAAAAATTTTTAGTAGTCTAATGGGGGTTCCCTTGTCTGTAATAAATTGTTTCTGTTGCTCTTTTTAAGAATCTCTCTTTATATTTAACTTCTGACAATTTAATTATAATGTGTTTCAGTGTGGGCCTCTTTAGTGTCCCAAAGGGAGGCCTGCAGTTAGCACTTACTTACAGGCTGATTAGAAGTTAGGCCCTTAGGTACCAGGAGGGAAAGCATGCAGTTAAACCCCTTTCAGGGAGAAACTGGGAAATGGGCATTTTTGCCTACTCCCTCTATGCTGAGACTGGCTGGTTAGCTGTTGGAGTTCTCCTAAACCCATTTGAAAACTGCATCTTTGTTTGTTATAGTCCTATTGTACTCATGAATGCAAACCTCGTTTATTATCAGAGCTAGGTGACTTAGGGGCTCATCCCTTGGTGGCAGCCATAAAAGTTAAGGTATCAGACATGAATTCACAAGCTCTTCCAGAGAGATACTGGCAACTTAATTTTATTGTTGAAGGGAGCTAGAGGGGAAAGATGAACTCCAGGGAGGATCAGAGTTATCCCCTAGATACACACTGGTTAGAAGCTGGATCCTCAGGCAGTGGCTTGTAAAGTATGCAGTCAAACCTCTTCCAGTGAAAGACTGGGAAATGGGTGTTTTTGCCTGCTCTCTGCACTGAGCCCTGCGGGGATAGCCACAGTGAGTGCTCTTGTGCAAGCCCATTAACAACGGCTTCTTTGTCTGCTTCAGTCCTGTGGGATTCATGAATGCAAGTCCTGTTGGCTATCAGATCCAGGCAATCTGGAAGCTTGTCCCTTGGGTGGCAGCCACAAAAGCTGTGGCACCAGACATATGTATGAAGCTCCTTCCAGAGAGATGCCAATGACCTGGTTTTACCATTGGAGTGAGCCCAGCGAAAGGTATGGAAGTGCCTATCAGCTTGTTCAGGCTCCAGGGAAGATCTTGGTCAGCACCAAAATGCATGCTAACTGGAAGCTGGGCCCCCAGGCAGCAGCTTGTATATAGCTAAACCCTTTCCAGGGAAAGACTGGCATTTTTGCCAGCACTGTCTGCACTGAGGCTTGGAGGCATAGCCACAGTGAGTAGTCACACACCATTAAGAACAACTTCTTTATTCGCTATAGTTCTGTGGAACTCAGGAATCCCAGCTGTATAGACTATCAGAGCTAGGTGTTTGGGATCTCATCTCTTGGGGGTCAGGAGTCTTAAAAGTTGGAGCACTAGATGGGCAGTTCAAACCCTTTCCTTCTCAGGGAGAAGATGGGAGTTAGGATTTCCCTTGGATTATATGGTGCTGTACCAGGGGTAGGGTTTATGGGGAGACTGTTTCAGATTTTCCTACCCAGTTAGATGTGTATATCTTCTCAGTTGCCTGATATGTAGGAGTCACTCAGCCACTAGTTTCTGGATTTCTCTCAGAGAGAATTACTCCATGTGTAGCTATACATTTGGTGCATCCATGGGAGGAGGGAAATTCTGGAATCTCTTATGCCTCCATATTGGTCTGTAGTCACTTCAGGCTTCCTTAGTATAAATGAGATGGACAAAAACATTATCTCTTTCAGATTCTAGATGCTAAGGACACTCAGTAAGTGACTTTGCCTAAAGTCACTTTGAGGCAGAAATGAGCAGGAAGACTATTTTATTAATTTTTTAGTGAAGTTGGGACACCTGGGTGGCTCAGTGGTTGAGCGCCTGCCTTTGGCTCAGGGCATGATCCCAGAATTCTGGGATCAAGTCCCACATCAGGCTCCCTGCATGGAGCCTGCTTCTCCCTCTGCCTATGTCTCTGCCTCTCTCTGTGTCTCTCATGAATAAATAAATTAAATCTTTAAAAAAAATTTTTTTAGTCAAGTTTAGTGACATAAAGAAAATTCATCATTAAACAAAAATTAGCAATTTTTACTTTATTCATTTGCTCAAGAGTATGCTTACAATGACACTGACTGAACTGCCACAAGAACACAGGAATCAAAACTATGCCAGACCATGATCTATCCAATATATAATTCATCTTTAATAGTACATCAAAAAAAATAGTACATCAAAAGGATTATTTTTTCAGAGGATGATGTTGCCCTCTCTGATGATAACCTTCAAACAGAAGAGGGTAACATCTCTTAATTTGGCATAGTAACCTGTCAAGCAGCTAGCACCTGAACATCTACCTGTATAGTGAACAAATCACTTACTTCCCAATAACTTCCCAATCTATTTCCAGCTCTGATTTCTCTCCTGAATCCCAGGCCCCAGCTGGCTTGCAAGTAGCTTCACATGGTGATCCCCCCCAACCAGGTACCTCCAAATCAACATATCCAGCTGAATTAAGCCATAATCTGTCCTTTACTCCTATTCCTGAAACTAGTCCTCTTCTTCACAGTGAATGAATGGCACCTCTTAGATCCACTTGCCCAAACCAGAAAGAAGTCAGTCATTTATGAGTCCTTTCCCTTCCTCAAAACCCTTCCCTCCTGTCTAGCAATGTCCAATCCCATTGATTCCCCTTGGTCTAGTGCATCTCCACCCCTACAACCACCTAGTATCAGCTCTCATTATGTCTCACTTGGACTATTACAGCAATGTGTTTATTGGTCTCTCTGGCATCCAAATGGCTCCCAGAATGATCTTTTGAAAAAACATCTTATCATGCCAAAATTCTGTAAGTTAAAATCTAAATCCCTAACATTTCATACAAGATTTTTTTTTTTAATTTATTTACGATAGTCACACACAGAGAGAGGCAGAGACACAGGCAGAGGGAGAAGCAGGCTCCATGCACCGGCAGCCCAACGTGGGATTCGATCCCGGGTCTCCAGGATCGCGCCCTGGGCCAAAGGCAGGCACCAAACCACTGTGCCACCCAGGGATCCCTCACACAAGATTTTTAAAGATATTTCAACCTCATCTCCCAGAATGCTCTTCATTTACGTATATATCACTACTAACACATATATCTTTTGCTTTGGGAGAACCATTCTAGTTCCTCCAATATTTTTGTGTGTTCTATAAGTAGTTCTTTTAGTTTAAAGATAATTTTTTTCTGCTGGCTCCTTTCAATAGTTTTTCTTTTATTTTTGATTTTCTGTGATTTTAAATGATATGCTTAGGTGTAATTTGAGGGGTGGGGCATTTATCCTGTTTGTTGTTCTCTAAGCTTCCTGGATCTGTGGTTTGGTATCTGACATCAATTTAGGGAAATTCGCAGCTATTACTGTTTCAAATATTTCTTTTATTCCCTTTTTCTCTTTCTGGTATTTCCATAATATATATGTTATACCTTTGGTAGTTGTCCCATAGTCCATGGATATTCTTTTCTGTTTTTTTTTTCCCAGTCTTTGTTCCCTTTGCTTTCAGTTTTGAATATTTCTATTGATATATCTTCAAGCTCAGAAAATACTTTCCTCAGCTGTGACCAATCTACTAATAAGCTTATCAAAGGCATTCTTCATTTCTGTTACAGTGTTTTTTGATCTGTAGCATTTCTTTTTTTCTCTTAAGATTCCTATATCTCTGCTTACATTGCCCATCTGTTCTTGCATACTGTGTACTTTATCCATTAGTGCTCTTTGCATAATAATTGTGGTTGTTTTAAATTCCCAATGTGATAATTTCAACATCCAGACATGGCAAGATGTCTTCAAGTTGTATTTTTTAACTTTTAGTGTGCCTTGTAATTTTTTTTTGACAGCCAGGCATGATGTACCCATAAAAGAACTGCTATAAATAGGCCTTTAGTAATGTGGTAGTAAGGGCAGGGGAGGGGAAGGGTACTATAGTCCTATGATTAGGTCTCAGTCTTTTAGTGACATATGCATCTGGACTATCACAAGTGTTTCTTAGGGTTTTTTTCTCCATCTTTAGTTGGAACAAGATGGCTAGAGTGGACTAGAGTTGGATATTTCCCTTCTCCCAGGTCAGGTAGGCCCTAATAATACCCCAGCTCTGGTTAGGCTCTGGCTAACTAGTTTCCCTTGTGTGAAGTCCTTGTCAAAAAGAACAGAGTGCTCAGGGATCCCTGGGTGGCTCAGCAGTTTACCACCTGCCTTCGTTTGGCCCAGGGCATGATCCTGGAGTCCCAGGATAGAGTTCCACATCGGGCTCCCTTCGTGGAGCCTGCTTTTCCCTCTGCCTGTGCCTCTGCCTCTCTCTCTCTCTCTCTCATGAATAAATAAATAAAATCTTAAAAAAAAAAAAAGAACAGAATGTTCTGGTTTCAAAATGGTTCCTTTCCCCCTTTTCCTGCCAAAGTATTAGGGAATTTTTTTGTCTGATATGACTATGAAAACCTGGTCTAGCTACTGGAGATAAACTCCCTAAAAGTATGGGGACTTCATACTGAAATGAGCATTTCAGACTGCTCATTTTTTTAGTTGTTGTTAGAATGGAGTAGTGACTTCCAAACTCCTTGTATTCTATTCTAATAATATCCCAGAATTGGTAAGCAAGTTCAGGTTTGCACTATCTAAATGCACCATGGTTTTTTCAAGACAACTTTATCCTCTCTCAGTCTTCTTCATTTCTGTCAGGAGCAGCCCATAATTTTTTAGCCACTTAGGGCCACTGCCAAAATTTCACCTACAACCTATCTATATCCCAATCACAATAAATACAGTACCTTCTTATTAGGGAAACCCCCACTACTTACTTATTCCTCTGCCTCTCCACTTCTCAGTACTGCACCAATAAAGGTAAAATCTGTCACTTATCCATATGAGAACTAATATGAGGATGTATCTAATGAGAGAAAAGAACAAAAATCTAGACTGCCACAAATACCCATCCTTCTTTTTACATACTATATTAGCATCCCCATTATTACCCTCAAGACCTTATTTCTCCCCACTCCCAGAAGATTCCTGAGTGGAAAATAGTGTACAAGAGGAGGGAGCAGGGATCCTAGTGTTCACCCAACTCTGAAAGCAGCCTTTGCAGCACACATAGGTTTCAAAGGTTCTACTGGTGAAATCTGTGTCCTAGGAAGGGGACACAGTTTCAGCTCCCCTGAGGACTTAGAGGATTCTTAGATAAGGAAGACAGAATTCCTAAGGGGAAGATTTTACACATGTCCCTTAAGGCTCTTAATTCTTTGTGTATGAATTGAGAATGTTATAGATTAGGTGCCTTTTCTTTGCATCTTTGAGATGGATGCAATCAGTATTCTGAGAGAGATTTTTTTCAGGATCTATGTAAGTGATTTCTGCCAAGAGATGAAGCTGAAGTGCCTCCCTGCCACACAGACACTGATAAGGGATACACAGGCCCCTGTGAAGATAGCACTGACCACAATCTTGGAAACAAGTCACTCTTCTGGCGAGGTACCACTGAGGCTATAGACCACAAAACACAATTTAATATCGTCCCTATCAGACAATCGGGTATGCTTCATGGGCACCCATGTACAAGAATGCAGAAAAACAAACATAGCAGATGAAAAGCATCCTTAGCACCAACCACCAGAGGCTAGCCAGTGGTACCCCAAGAAGTGTGTTTATAGGGTTCCCTGGGTAGCTCAGTGGTTTAGCACCTGCCTTCAGCCCAGGATGTGATCCTGGAGACCCGGGATCGAGCCCCACGTCGGGCTCCTGCATGGGGCCTGCTTCTCCCTCTGCCTGTGTCTCTGCCTCTCTCTCTGTATCTATCATGAATAAATAAATTAAATATTAAAAAAAAAGAAGTGTGTTTATACATTAAACCTGATGGGCCACAAACTCAGAAATCCCCTAGGTCAAGGATTGTGTATCTGACCCTAACTTCAGTGCTTCTGTGAAATTCCAGAGAAGTATCTGGATCAAGCAAAGCTCTTTGTTGCCCAGGCAGGCACAAACACTTGGATGTTCACTAGATAAGGTTTGCATTCTTAAGCTATGGCCAGAATTAGATGGACTGCTTTGATCAAGAGGGATAAGGAGGGCAACACTCACCTAAGCCTTGGCTGCATGATGCATATCCCACTGCTAGATGTCAATCACATGGTTAGACAGTAATCAGGCATCAGAATTAGAACAATACAGACAAGTGTTTAACAGAAAAGATAAACTGAGATGAAATTGTTTCACTTTTCAATTGTTTAATCAGCTACCAAATAAATTCACTTAATGATTCTACTCCAGAATATGAGTGCCATAAAAAGTGGACACACTGAACTGTATTTCTTCTTTTTTAAAAAGATTTTTTTTAATTTACTTATTTGAGAGAGAGTGAGCAAGAGAGCATGAATGAGGAGAGGGGCAGAGGGAGAGAAAGAAGCAGGCTCCCCAGTGAGCAGGGAGCCCAGTGAAGGGCTCCATTCTAGGACCTGAGCCAAAGGCAGATGCTTAACCTCCTAAGCCACCCAGGCACCCCTGAACTGTATTTCTTCTTATATGTTAGTTTTAACCTGGATCTTCCAAACTTTTGGAATCTGCTAGTCATTCTCCCTCCCCTATCCTCAAGGATAATTCCACTTTCTTCATATCATTTTCTGCAAGTCACCACCCACATTCAGCAATATCTTTGGCAGTCCAACTGTATGTAACTGTGTCTGCTTCAAATACACTTATACCTCCCACACCTGATGACCTGTAGCTTTTAATCAAACACTTCATACCACTTGCTCTTTCTATTTATCTGTCTTATATGTGTGCTGCTTTTATTTGTATTTTGAGTCTTTGTGTAACTCCTATTTCTGTGAAGATGGCTGGTAAGCAGCCTAATTTCAGAAGCAATCTTTGCTACAGAATAAAAACTCAAATATCTTTACTTATAAATACATTATGTCCATTTAATGGCAAAATAAAAATATTATGCCACTATAATCTCCCTCATAGGAAAAATAAAAATGAAATTGGTCTTTTGGACCTCCAATCAAAAGGAAAAAAAAAGAAAAGTAATAGAAGTTGAGATTGTAAATCCAGGTGGGCTCCACCCATAGTCTGGTAGCAGTGGTTGCCTTAACTCCAAATTAACTGTCATGTGAGAGGGCCCATTTCACATCAGCTTCTCTATCAGGTCTCAAGTTGTACTGAAAAACCAGGACTATCCACTACAGAAGCTGGAATCTTGTTGGCTTATTGGGTGTTGGGAAAATGAATTAATTCACTCAAGCCTCCCAGTGTGATTCCTATGGAACAGAGATTGGCAAAATCCACAGTGTTAAAATATAATGATTTCAGCTCTCACCTCGGGAAAACAAAAATAACTGAGTAAATAAACTCAGTCCCTTGTGTGCAGCCATATAATCAGGATAAAAGTTCTAGAGTACTTAGGACCCCCAGCTTGTCCACACTACCCTAAAGAATGTGGAAAGGATGCTCAGAAAATAATCACTTCATGAGTTATTATAGGAATATGGAAACCCCATGGGCCTCTTTGCCCAGCACTCTTCTTGTTGAAGCTTGTGAATAAGGAATGAGGATGATGGAGAAAAAAAAGGAGATTGATTTATAGCAACTTAAACATATAAATGAAGAAGTGGACCTTAGACTATCAAAAATAGCAAACAAACAGACTATCAAAAACCCTGGAGTGCTCCAACTGTAAAGACCCAACAATTACATTACAGAGAGAAGCTGGGTCAGACTGTGGGGGAAGAAGACCTCAGGGCAGCATGAGCATTGGAGTAAGTGTATTGTTATGCTTGTTTTGTGGTTAGGCCTAGGACACTGGAAAGGGATATGTGGGTGTGAAACAAGCTTTTGTTTAACAAGTTCTGTCTGCCCACAGACAATTTGTGCTTTTCAGGATTCTGACTTACTGAAAGCCACTGTTTGTCTTCAATCCACTCTTACATTCCAAAAAGATGTCTGTTCTTGTATTGAGATAGTTGCTGAGCTACACACTCATTTGTGAAAAACTTGATCCCTACCATCACACCTACCACTGGTCATTCTGCTCACTCTACACCCATCATGAAACCGTGGGCCTTAGGATATAGGAGCAGATGACCTGGGTGAAAGAAAGATATCCCAGGGAAAGGAGGCCAGGAACCAAGGACTCTCTCTGGAGCCCTGACTCAGTCTCCACCCTTCTCCTATCCAGGTTCTCTTTTAGCTCACTATGGGTCAGGATATGCGCAGTTCAAGGACTACTTAACCGTACTCTAGATGGATAGCCTGACTTTTACCTGGAAAGATTCTATACGTCTACCAATTCTCTTAGCCAGGAGAGGGCAGCACTGATGAAGGACACCACAGTCAAAAAAGACAATCAGGATGGCTGCTAATGGTTATCAATATGGCCTATGGCGTCCCTGGCTCCATTGCTGGCAGCTTCCAGGACATTCTTCTCCTCCCTGTGATTATTTGGCATAGAGGAAGAATATGGTGTCTAGGGTAGTCTCAGCTCCTCATAGAAGAGAAATCCCACTGTTCCTGCAATGCAGGAACGCAGGAGGAGACTGCAAGGCTAGCGTGAGAAGTGACAGGGGTTCCTAGTGACCCTTTTGGTGGCAATTATAGTGAAGCAGTATCGGATTTAATTGCCATGAGATTGCACTGACACCAAAGACAGAGGATAATGGCATGTGGAAGACAGGCTGGTGGGAGGGTTAACCAAAAAAAAAAAAAAGAAAATCAACACGGTTAGCTAGAGGCAGAGGTAGACAAGAGGGGATATGGAATCATTATTCCTTCACCAAGACACTTGAAGCCTCTGCCACCACACCATCACTCTTGACCCTGCACTTGACCTTACCATCCCCCAGATGGCCTCAAATGCCTCATTGGACTTACCCACAGGGTAATTTTACCCCCTTCTATTCTTGAACTTGGCCTCCCTCTGATTTACCAGCTTTGACAAGGCAAGAGCAGAAGGGGCAGCCACCACAGAGGCACAAATTAAGGATGATGGAGGCTCCCAACACAATGACCAAAATGGTGGCAAACGCTCCAGTCATCACTGCATGGATTTCAGAAGGCATGATGTCTGCAAGATATAGATGGATGAGCAGGGGTGCTTCTGTCTATAAATAAGGAAAGCTGTGTCAGATTCAAGAGATTGCATCTCCCCAGCCCCAAAGTACCCACCCTGCTCCTAGGACATATCCCTTCAGTGTGAGTACCCCTCTAGCACCCAGCTCTGTTCTCAGATCCTCCCAGCGTTTACCTCACCCCTGCTGGCACCTACTCATATCCTGGATGGCACTGTTCTCATTTGTTTTCACAGGAATTTTTCTCTCTCATTTAAATTTTAAAATGCTATAGAAGGGAAATGGTACATTTCTTTTGTATGTTTTCAGTGTCTGAAGCCATATACTTAATGAGTGATCTTATGGAGTGCATATTAGTTACTTGAAAAGTACTTGTTAAATTAATTGCAAATAGATGATTAAAGCCCAGTGTTGATGACAGAATCAAAGGAACCATGTTTGTTTTTAACACTGTGTGTTAATTATACTTCAATTAAAAAATAATGTTTGTGAAAATGTTATGAAATTATGAAGGCCCAACTATGTAAACTGTATCTTGAATTGAGATAAAATAATGTTATTTAATCACTTAATGAGCAACAGCTATGTGCCTACTGCTGTACTAGATGCTAGGGATATTAATATGAATAAGGCAAAGTTTCTGCTGTTAGATGTCTAGCAGAAGAAACTAAGCTGACAATGCATAATTTCAGCAAAATGTGGAGTGCTATGGAAAAAGTGTGCAGAAGTACCCTAAGAACATTTCAGAAACAGTTAATCTGCCCAAGACCTTGGGAAAGACCTCAATACTAACTCTGGGTCAATTTGACAAGCCATTGTCCCTAGCATTGAGCTGAATAGTCAATAGCATATATTGGGCACCTACTCCATACAGATAAATGTATCAGACAAATATTATGAGAGACAGCCTTCATGTTAGCCCTGAGCAAGGCAAATTATTGTCTCCTTAGAGGCCCTGGAAAACAGAGGTCACAAGGAGAAACCTGAATACAGGGCTAACATCTTGCATAGCCCCTAAAGAAGGAGAAGATTGGATCAGGATATTTCCATACATTCCTGTGTAAGAAGTTGGATCAGTGGTTAAGGATATCCAAATTAAGTATGCCCAGATAAGTATGAGATGTGAAAGCAAGCAGAGTTTCTTTTGAGCTTCCAAGTTTTCTTTTATCAGTGATTGGCTGCCCAAACCATCCTCAGATATTTGACGTATCAGAAAAAAAACATACTTTTCTCAACCTGTTGTCTGCCACGCTTTGTGTTCCCCAAAGAAAAGAAGATCAAGGGGATCCCTGGATAGCTCAGCAGTTTGCCTTTGGCCCAGGGCATGATTCTGGAGTCCTGGGGTCAAGTCCCACATCAAGATCCCTGCATGGAGCTTGCTTCTCCCTCTGCCTGTGTCTCTGCCTCTTGCTCTCTCTGTGTCTCTCATGAATAAATAAATAAAATCTTTAAAAGAAAGAAACAAAGATCAAAAGGCCTTAGAGTGCTTACCAACCCCACAAAGATGCTTCTTGCCACAGCCAGGGTGTTTGTGGCAGTGGTACCTGTGGTTGTTTACAAAAACCAGGTTACCCAAAGGGATATAAAGTCCTAAAGCATTAGCATTAACAGGAATCTTGGAAAGTATCCTGCAAAACCCCTTCTCCATTTTACTGGTAAGGAAACTGAGGCCAGGAGAAGCAGAGTGACAAGTGTAAGGCCACAAAGTAAGTTACAAACAGAACCTGGACCAGAACTCAGGACTCCTGGCTTTCAGAAC
The DNA here is from genome assembly GCF_053574225.1 of Canis aureus. NCBI lineage: Eukaryota > Metazoa > Chordata > Mammalia > Carnivora > Canidae > Canis > Canis aureus. The sequence goes on along the minus strand of NC_135642.1, from coordinate 16,386,869 downwards.
AAGTAGATTAAAATTCATTATGAAATAGAAATGCAGCCTCTGGGATCCCTGGGTGGCGCAGCGGTTTGGCGCCTGCCTTTGGCCCAAGGCGTGATCCTGGAGACCCAGGATCGAATCCCACATCGGGCTCCTGGTGCATGGACCCTGCTTCTCCCTCTGCCTATGTCTCTGCCTCTCTCTCTCTCTCTCTCTCTCTCTCTGTGACTATCATAAATAAATTTTAAAAATAAAAAATTAAAAAAATTAAAAAAAATTTAAAAAAAAAAAGAAAGAAAGAAAGAAATGCAGCCTCCTTTCTGTCCCTGCTCTGCCCCTCAGCCTACATAGGGCCTGGACATGACCATCTAAAATCAGGTATGCTTGAAAGAGTTTGCCTTTTCACATTGGCTTTACCACTCTACATCCTACACACAAGCACTTTTCCGTAATAAGTGTCATCTTCATGCCTCCTAACAGATCACAAGATGAAAGCCCACCTGCTGACTGGTATAAGAATGAACCATCCACTGCACAAGGCCCAAGTAGCAGAGAATGGACATCATACATCCAAAAAAAGGGATGATTGGGAAAGTCTATAGTAAGAACGACAGGGCAACTGGTGAGATGAATGTGCTCATATGTGCCCTAAATGAACTGCATTTCAGGCCTCTGAATTAAACTCTCAGCATCCCAAGAGCAGCTGAAAGAGTATAGATACTCAATGGGTATTTAAACACAAGCTAGTTCAGGAATACATTTAAATTTATTACAAATCTATCATCCCATCAGTACTAAGCCACAAGGAGATGTTTCTGAGCCTTCCTCCCCAACCCCTATTTCATTCCAATTTCCAAAGAATGATCAAAGGGCAAGACATTGATGCTATTTACTGAGGAGATCAAATTCTCTTCTTAGGGCCACCTGGGTGGCTCAGTCACTTAAGTGTTTGCCTTCAGCTCAAGTCATGATCCCAGGGTCCTGGGATTGAGCCCCAAATCTGGCTCCTTACTCAGTGGGGAGTCTGCTTCTCCTTCTCCCTCAGCCCCTCCCCCCTCTATTTGTGCTCTCTCTCAAATAAATAAATAAAATCTAAAAAAATAAAATCTCTTCTTAGAGTCAAATTGATATATACACTAGTTCATCTCTTGGACACACATTTTCTTTTTCTTTTTTTTTTAAAAAAGATTCATGTATTTATTTGAGAGTGAAAGAGAGAAAGAGAGAGGAAGGACCCTCTCTAGGGTTTTAAAAGAGCCCTTCTAAAAGGGCTGGGCCCTCACATTCAATTTCTCATACCTAGATCTGGTCTCCCAGCCATCAAAATTCATTAAACTGAGGATCAGTTCTGATGACCAAGATACCAAAGAGCCAGTTGAAGACCCAGGCCCAAAACACAGCCCTCCAGGACACTTAGGACCAATTAGAACATTATTCCAAGGTGAGTTCTGAATCCTAGTTGTTTATTACTTGGTTTGATTTTTAAACATGAGTGTATGTACTCTGGGTAGAGCCAACCTAGGATGTTAACAGTAAATCTGGAGTGAGGAGCAGGGGGAAATGGAAATAATATATAAAGAGCCACATATATCCATATGGTTTTTAAAAACTGTCCACAGACTAAATGACACACACACACACACATATATATATATACACTTACAAATAAAAGTGTCATAAACCAATACTTATATTTTTTTAAAGATTTATTTATTTATTTATGATAGACATAGAGAGAGACAGAGACACAGGAGGAGGGAGAAGCAGGCTCCACGCTGGGAGCCCGACGCGGGACTCGATCCTGGGACTCCAGGATCGCGCCCTGGGCCAAAGGCAGGCCCCAAACCGCTGAGCCACCCAGGGATCCCCATAAACCAATACTTTTAATATTACTGTGTGCAATATGGATTCTCTATTGTATTTTCTTTTCTTTCTTTCTTTCGTTCATTCGTTCTTTATTTGCTTGTTCTTTCTTTAACACTGATCTGGATCCACAAATTGATATCAAGATTCACTAATGGGTCACAACGTATAGTTTGAAAATAAGTGGTCCAGGGCCTCTGAGAACTTTAAAATTTCTCTAAGGAACAAAACTGTCAGAGAAGCAAATTCCAGAGATTGTTAAAAATTTAGTTCTATAAAAAAAATAAAATAAAATAAATTTAGTTCTATGCCTTTGTAATCAATACTTCTTGACACATGCACTTTTTTAATTAGTAACACATGGCCCTTGGCTATGTGATACTATGCCCATCCTGCAGACCCAAAACTCACTGCATGGCAGTGTTTGGAGCAGGCAGAGGATGAGAATGAACATGTAGATTCCTGTGAGGGAGATCAAATGCTCTGTAGACTCTGGCTATCACCTCTCTCCCTCAACTCTTACAGAATGAAATTAGAAGAGTCCAATCTGAAGACACAAGTCACATGACTTCCTTTCCCTCAAATTTCTGTAATGGTAAGATGTGATAAAAAGGTTTATTCTTGGGCAGCTCAGGTGGCTCAGCAGTTTAGCGCCACCTTCAGTCCAGGGTGTGATCCTGGAGACCTGGGATTGAGTCCCACGTCGAGCCTGATTCTCACTCTGCTTGTGTCTCTGCCTCTGTATGTGTGTGTGTGTGTGTGTGTGTGTCTCATTAATAAATAAAATCTTTAATAAAAAAAAAGACTGTTCTAATGGATAACGAGAGTATTTTTTAAAATGGTCCCCTGTGGATCTCTACCCAATATCCAACCACTCCAAGGGCAGGAGAAAAGGCTAAGCCACAAATCAACTACTTAGGGTCTTGTGGTCCTTTGATGTACCAGACATGTTTGATCAATACACAAACTGGTTTCTTCATGTCTGAGTATTGGACAAGGAAAGAGAATTAGAAGAGAGGTCTTATATGAAAAGAAAGGAAACAAAAAGAACATATTGTCCATTGAGATGCCTCAGTAACAACAACGACAAAAGTCTTCACAGGTCACACTTGAATTTCAGAGCTGTTCTCATTGTGAACTCATCTCACTTAAAGGGAAATAAAATCTGGCTTCCATAATCCACCCTCCTAATGAGTGTCAAATAAATCAAGGATCCAAAATTTAGGCTGTAATCTGGTGTGTTTTTCCAAATTATCACTGTTGTGAACATTTTTTGTGTGTATGAACATTTCCTGTGCATCCATTGGAGAATAGGCAGAAAAGAGGAACTTCATAGAGAGTGTGAAAGTTATTCTCTCACCCCATACATGCGATCAAAGGACATGTGCATGCCATAGTCAGTTAGATGAGCTATGGCTGCTGTAGAATCCCACTCAGTATACACTGAACAGTAAGTTTGCTCCTTCAACTCTAAAGAATTGTAGAAGATACCAATCGGGTGCAAGAATTCTAGAGGACTGGGGGGGGGGGAGCATAAAGAGTATCAGGGAAGGAGCACCTGGGTGGCTCAGTCAGGTAAGTGTCTGCCTTCAACTCAGGTCATGATCTCAGGGTTTTGGGATCAAGCCCCCTATCGGGCTCCCTGCTCAGTGGGAGTCTGCTTCTCCCTCTCTCTCTATCCTCATTCTCTCTCTCTCTCTCTCTCTCTGAAATAAATAAAAATAAAGTCTTTTTAAAAATAAAAAGAGTATCAGGGAAGTAAGGGAGACACATATGGCCACCATATCAGTTCAATAGCTTAATGTAGCTGCAAGCCTCTATGTTTTATTTCACTGAAAAGGAGTATGGTTTTTCTCATTTTTGATACAAGCCCTGACAATAAACAGACTGAAATTCTTCCATGAAACTTAACCTTCTCCGCCCCCCACTCCCTGGCCTCCAGCAATGTTGAGACATGAGGCTACAAGAAACTGAAGTCCAGTACATGGAGGCCTGTTGCTATTTGCTCCCTGAGCCTTGCGTTTCTAAGTGTAGGGGAGTGGTTTGAGAGACAGCTCAGGAGCTGTCAAGGGAAAAAAAGGGAAGATAATCAAATCTTATTCATCATTTCATCCAAAGCTTCAGGCAGGAGTTTTTAAAGGCCTTTAGACATCTTGTTAGTTTTTTACCAAAGAGCCTTTTTCAGAAAGTGGTGAACCAGGACCAAGAACACCAAACAGGTGAGGACAGACAAGGCCAGTGCCCTCTGGGAATCCACAATGCAGGTGCCAGGAAGTAGGTAGCTTAAGCTAAAAAGAGAAGGTACCAAGTGAGGATCAGCAAACAGGGCTCCTTGGGGGCAAATGAAGCTCTAATGATGAATGCCTGAGACTTAAAGCAAGAACTGTCCAGTGACCTTGCTATCCAGCCCTAAGGGTCAGGCTGAACTACAGTCCTCAAGGCAAAGATCGATGGCCATTTTCTGCTTGAGGATTCCCAGGAAGAGTCCAGCTTAGTTTTCACTGATTTCTAATGAAATCTCACTCCCTTCTATTTTATCTGATATCCTCTTTTGGTCCCTTGGAGTAGATTTGATCAGCATCTACCACTAGACTCTTCAAAAGTCATCTGTTCTCAAAACCATATAACAGCAGTCATTTTAATCTTTCCCCTGGAGCAAAACCACATAAACAAGGTTACTCTTAAGAAGTGTAGCCATATGGTTCTCACCTCGTGGCTGCTTGACTTGCCTCAAAATAAGATTTTTGTTTTCATCATCCTAGCTCCCTCCAATATTGGCCCCAAAGTCCTATACATCACTGACAGTATACTTTAAACAGGTTTTCTGTCTTTTTAAAGTGTTTTATATCATTGTTCTTACTAATGAAGCAGGAAATAAGTAATATATACTAGGCTTCTCTTGTAAAGACTATAACAAGCTGCATTGACTCAAGAGACAAGAAAGAAAAAACCCAGATTCTCTCAAATATCTAAGTCTATCAAATAGTATAGTTTTGAGAAATAGTTCATTCTCAGGTTTTACCTATTCCTAGAACTGCAACTCGATAAATTATGTTCACTTACAAGTCATTAAGATCTATACACCAAATAGCCCTTTAGATCAGTTTGTGAATAAAGTTGCTTTCCATCTAGCAATTGTCTTGATACAAGGTTACATTCCTAAAATAACTGTTGTCTCTTGCTTCCATGAATTCTCAACATCTCACCCAAACAGGCCCAGCAGGATCTTCTTGAACAAGCCAGCATATGTTTTGGAGAAACTTCTTGCTCTGGTAAAAGGCTGTAGGTTCCTCCTGATAAGAACAGCAAAACTAAGTTACAAAAATTACTTCATCCCATTTGTATCAATTCCCAGAATTTATATTACCTGGCCTGGGAAGAATTTATTAACCAATGAGAAAAATTATTCAGCCATGGTACAATAGATAATATTGTGGCATGGCAGAAAGGCCAATCAAACCTTGCCAAGGAGGAGCAGGTCAGAATAAGCCTACCCAACCTGGACTAGCAATATCCTCAGTAATCTCCAACCACAGAATTGGACACTAGTCACATCAGGAGAGACTCTTGGAACTGACTTCTCCCTTGTTCCTTAGGGACAAGGGATTGTTTAGCTTCCAAGATTCAGAAAAGGGCTTATTCTGAGAGGCAGCTTTGACCAATCTTCCCTAAGAACCATACGAACCCATAACCCTGAGCAGTCAATCAGATGTGCACTGACAGACTGGAAGAAAATCACTACCACCGTCAAGAATCCCTGGTGAGCAGGACCTGATGCTATTCCAGTTGACCACTGACATGTGCTTTCTATGTGCTGGGCTCTTTGTGGGAACTTTATAAGGAGTAGCTCATTGACTCCTCCGAACAATTCTGGAGGTGGTTACTATTATCTTTTCCATTTTACGAATGTGGAAACTGGAAAACAGAGATGTTAAGTAACTTTCCCAAGGTCATTGAAGGTGTAAGGAGCATAGACAGAATGCAAACTCAGGCAGCCCGACTTCAGAATCTGAGCTCTCAACCATCCTCCTATCTTACCTAGGCCAGGCTCACCCATCTCTGCCCTTCCTAAGTATCTTCAGCACACTTAAGTCATATGAGCAAAGATCTCCAATTTGCAAACTCTTCGAAGGTCCAAAGAAGGCAAGACCAGCATGAAGGTCCCGTTGGCCATCATGCTGAGCCAGTACAGCATAGCCAGGGCTGGGACCAGTCACTACGTTCAGATGCCCAGGGGTCTTGGTTCACAGATTTCCATGACTCTCCACTGCTATCTCTTCCATCTGAGATGCTCCCTCTTCCTTAAGCATAGCCTTCCTTTTCACTCTTCCCTCCTCCTCATTTCCCCTTTGCAGGGAGCCCAAGCCTGTGTTAGTTGAATAGAGAGTATATTACCAGATATAGGTAATTTGAGAAAAGAGAAAAAAACCTTTATTGCCACCTAACTGAATCAATTCAAAAGGATACATCTCATGAACTCTGTTGCCTTTCCTTGCTTAATAGAGAAAGTAGTGAGTAAAAGAGATTGCTTAGAGGTATTTGTGTGCCTGAAGTACTTTATTATCTCTGGAACATCATTTGCAAAGTGTATCAAGGAACTAATTTAGTTTTAATCTAGACTTCCTGTGTCAGGTACCTTTGGTTTGCCCCTCCAGATCCACTCTCCACCCAGCTCTGTACTCCATGAGCCTGACCCTGTGGACTACCTGGAGGGCTCCCATGCCTTCCAGCTCATCTGATTGGGTTCTACCAAGGGGACCCACAAAGAGATCAGAGTGTATGAAAAGACTGAGGTCACTGTATTGAGGAGGTCTTTATCTGACTCTCCTCCTGGGTTCTCTTACATCTTGTCCCTTCAGGCCTAGGAATAGTAGCGGTTCACTGCTTACTGCCTCAGGTTCTTGCACTATCCTTTCTTGTGGCTCCACTACATCTTGCACACATCTTTCTAATGGTCTCTTTGTAAATGAACCCTCCTATAATTATCTGAATTTAAGTATTCCATCTGTTTCCTGTTGGGACCCAAACTGATACACTAGGTGAAGCTGATTTAAAATTATACCCAGTCAAATGCCAGTTCAGTAAAGCCACTGCAAAATTAGAGGGGGTATACTAGTCCAAAAATAAATAGAAATCACATGCCTAGAAAAGGTTTGTCATCACTTTGTAACCACGTTCAACTATTTCCTGGGAACTAAAGTTCAGTGGGTACCACCAGAAATGAGTTAAGAACAATAACTTTAGCAAAATCTATTAACATTCTAATCCTAGAATATCAAGTTGAAACTAGACCTCTCTGGTTAAAATTTTAAATAAAAAAAGAAAGCCATAAAGGGTATTGCAAAGGAAAAGAGAAAACAAACTCTCACACTCTTTTAAACCAATTAAGCAGCAGAGCATAGAGGTATGAGAAATCATGGTCTTGGTATCTTGCTTGGCCAGGGTTCTTGTTAATACTACCTAGCTCTTTGCTTTACATGACATTACAATTTGAGGGTTAGTAACTGTTCTATCTGAAAGCTGAATCGAGAAGAAATCTGTCTGATAAATGGTGAATCATAATACCTTGGCCAATCATAATACCTTCACTTTCTGTTAAGTATGTACCCATTAATAAATTCTCTAAGTATGTGTATGGGACCCTTTTCAGATATGTACTAACAATAACCTTCTCTCATGCTTACTGCTTGCAGCCTCAACCGATAGAGCATGAAAGAGTAAAGGCATTAAGCCATGCTAGGTGAACAGAACATTAGTGGGTACTATAGGTTAGGCTTAGCAGCAAAAGTGTTCATGCATTTTTGCAATGACTTTATTCATAGGATGTGAAAACTCAACTAAGTGAGACAAAGCTATGGAAACTCCCAGGGCCTGCAGTACTAGCATTTAGCAGTTAGAATGGAAAGCTTAGGATGACTTTCAGAAAGTCCATCTGCAGTGCTGTTGACACTGTGACCCTGGTTGATTTTTTTTTAATTTATTTATTCACAAGAGACAGAGAGAGGCAGAGATACAGGCAGAGGGAGGAGAAGCAGGCTCCATGCAGGGAGCCCAATGTGGAACTCGATCCCAGGACTCCAGCACGGAGCTACCCAGGTGTTAATCTTTTCTTCTCTAGCTTAAGAATGACTGAGTCTGAAAAGCATAAGATTATCAATGAGCCAAAGTAGAAAGCCAAATAGGAGCTAGAAAACCACGGAAGGCAAGAGAAAAGTCAACCGGGTGGAGGCCAGTAAAGTTACAATGGAGGCAGAGACTCCATGAAACTGGGGATGACCAATTCTGAGAACCATCAGCCCAGATAGAGTAAGAAGGGAACCTAAACCAGAGCATGGCCAGGTGCTTAATGCTGAATTGGGATTATCACCTTAGAAAAGAAAGCTTTCTCCACAGAATACCCAAATCTCTGTTTCATGTGTCCATTTCAGACAAGAGAAAAAAATCAGATCTTTTTCACACTAACAGTGGAGATCCAATGCCAAAGGTCCATGAAGACAGTAAGGTGATACATTCAATTGGCCCGTCAATTCACCCTCAACTTCTTCCTTCCAGAACTCTTATCTCTCAGAGTTAGAGATAGCATTAGTTCTGACAGGCAATAATACAGTGGCCTTTTTAAGCCAAGTCCTAAATTCTTTGTTAAGCAAACGTTTCCCCTGATTTCTAGTACACAGTCAGTGATGATCATGGGCTTCCTATGTTGATACAATTTGCTCCTGTTTATACATTCTTTTAACAATTTCAGTAGGAATTTGAGGACAGAAAAGCTCTAGCTTCCTTAGCTGCAGATAGCAGACTCAGGCCCTAATGAGAAAAAAAGTGGAGGAGGAAAAAGAGCTTCTACCAAGGATGCACTGCCTAAAATTCTTCACTTGGGATTTGTATTCACATGTAACATAGTCAAGCCTGAGATGTTCTTCCAAACCTCATTCCAGGGAACTTGTATAGCTCACACCCACCCACCTATCTTGCTATGCCCACCCACCCCTGCCAGGCTTACCACCACCCTCCCAGGAAGTCAGAACAAGTGCTCTGACAGGACAGCCAGAAGAGACAAACAGACTTAATAGAAGCAGTTGGAGAGCTAGGAGGAAAAGTGAAAAAGAGATATAACCCATAAGGAGGAAAGATCAATGATATTCAATGATACATAAAATCAGGTGGCATGATAAATGAGAAGATGCTAGATGTGGCAGTGAAGAAGCAACTGGTTCTGTGTGAGTGAACTGTTTACATGAGAGCCAAGGACCATACCAAGTGCTAATGAATTTTCAGAGCAACTGGACTTGTTCTTCAGAGCAACCTCATGGTGGGAATGATTTCCATAAGAATATGCAAAAACAAAATACAAAAATCAACTGTGTTTCTGTGTACCAAAAAATGAAGTTTAATGAAAGATATTTTAAGATATAATTTTTAAAATAGTTTATCTTCTAAGATTTTTTTTCTGTCTCTCCCATCTATCCTCTCTTTCTAGGACTCCAATTATATGTATACTAGGCCACTTGATGATATCCCAGGAATTCTAATACTGTTCTCTCTCTTTCAGTCTTTCCCCTGCTCTGTGTTTTATTTTGGATAATTTCTATTGCTATGTCTTCAAGTTTACTAATCTTTTCTTCTGCAATGTTTAAGTTGCTATTCATCCCATTCAATGTACTTTCTTTCCAGATGTTGTATTTTCAATTCTAGAAGTTCAATTTCAAACTTTTTTTTTTTACAGTTGTTTAAACTGTCTACAGGCTAGATGACACACAGAAGGCCTTCCTGCCCTGCTCCTGTCTCACCCCCCAGAAAGATTCCATTCTCCTCTGTGATGTCCTCAGCCATCTGTCAGACAGACAGAAAGCCTCTCCAGCAGCCCAGAAACCCAGTTGAAACAAACCCACCAAAACATTCATTATTCACAATTCAAATGCACAGTACTTCCTAGAGCTGTTACACAGCAGGCACTTGATAGATACTTGTTGGAGAGTCAATAATGAAGAACAACTCAATACGCAAAAAAAAAAAAAAAAAAAAAAAATCCAGGGCAGCCCAGGAGGCTCAGCAGTTTAGTGCCACCTTCAGCCCAGGGCATGATCCTGGGGACCAGGGATTGAGTCCTGCATTGGGCTTCCTGCATGTTTCTCCCTCTGCCTGTCTCTCTGCCTCTCTGAGTCTCTCATGAATAAATAAATAAAATATTTTTTTAAAAATCCAAATAAAAAATGGGTAGAGGGCTTGAATAGACATTTTTCCAAAGAAGATAAATGGACAATAGACACATAAAAAGATGCATAACATGACTAATCATCAGGGAAATGCAGATCAGAACCACAATGAGATATCATCTCACATCTCTCAGAATGGCTACAATCAAAAAGACTAGAAAGAACAAGTGTTGATGAGGATATGGAGAAAAAGGAATGTTCATGCATTGTTGGTGGGAATGCAAACTGGTGTAGCCACTGTGGAAAACAGTATAGAGTTTCCTCAAAGAATTAAAAATAGAAATACCATATGATCCAGTAATTCTACTACTGGGTATTTACCCAAAAAATAGAAAACACTAATTTGAAGGGATACACACACCCCTATGTTTACTGCAGTATTATTTACAATAGCCAAGATATAGAAGCAGCCCAAGTACCCATAAATAAATCAATGGATAAAGAAGATGTAACATATATATATATATATATATATATATATATACACACACACACATGTGTTTATACATACACATATAAACACACATATGCATATATATACACACATGTCTTTTTTTTAAAGATTTATTTATTTATGATAGACATAGAGAGAGAGAGAGAGAGAGAGAGAGGCAGAGACACAGGAGGAGGGAGAAGCAGGCCCACGCCGGGAGCCTGATGTGGGACTCGATCCCGGGACTCCAGGATCGCGCCCTGGGCCAAAGGCAGACGCTAAACCGCTGAGCCACCCAGGGGTCCCCAACACATGTCTTTCTATATATGTATATACCTACCATGAGATATTACTCCACCATAAAAAAGAATGAGATCTTGCCATTTGTGACAACATGGATGGACCTAAAGTGAAATAAGTCAGAGAAAGACAAATACCATATGCTCTCACTTTTAAATGGAATATAAAAAAAATGAGCAAACAAACAAACAAAGCAGGAATAGACACATAAATGCAGAGAACAAATTGATAGTTGCCAAAGGAGAGGGGATGGGAGGGATGGGCAAAATGAGTAAGGGGAGTGGGAGGTATAGGCTTCCCGTTATGGAATGAATAAGTCATAGAGATGAAAGTTACAGCATAGGGAATATAGTCAGTGGTATTATAATAGTCTTGTATGGTGAAAGATGAGAGCTACACTTGTGGTGAACATAGCATAACATATGGAGTTGTCAAATCACTATGTTGTACACCTGAAACTAACATTGTGTGTCAACTATACTTCAAATTTTAAAAATGGAAACATTTAAAAAAAATAATGAAGATAGAAGAAATCATGCTGTAAGGAAAGGAGCTGGATAGCTCTGAACATCTTTCAGGCACTCTTGAAATCTTCCCACATGGGTGACCCCTACTGAACTCTTAAGGTTGGGTCTGAAAGTGTTAATATAGTACTCATGTCATTTAGCCACCTCTGGAGAAAATGTTTAAAATGAAGGAGTTATATTAAGAGGAAAGGCCAAGAGACTGAAAATCCAACTTTCTAATCATTGGCTGAGCTATTGAGTGATTGTATTATCTTGTTATCAGCTATGGAAGAGAACAGATCTAGAAATTATCCTGCTTCCAAGAGAATTATTGAAGAAATCCAAGTACTGACGAGGAGTATTTGGAGGCCCTCCTGTTCCTCTCTTACTCAATTCCATCTCAAGTCCGTGGTGCAAGCCAGGGTCATAAACTAGCTGTTACCTGGGGGTTTAGAGCAGATTATCTTGCAGAATCATACAGATTTTTAGAGCAAAATGGACCTTCAAGATCTTCCTACTAACCACAACTACACTGATTGTAGACAATCCAAATCATGAAGCCACAGGCAGTCACCTGATGGGTATGGCATAAGGACCCTGTGCTCTCCTGTCTCTGCACTCTGCTGCCTCTGCACTCAGGCTTTCAGTGAACTTAACAGCCTATGACGCCTCCCACTTCATGGAGAGGACATCCAGTTTCTCTCTCTAACCCTGACTTTAAGACACTCCTGTCTTCCCAAAATCCTAAAGGTCATTTTCTTTTTTTTTTTTTTTCTAAAGGTCATTTTCATTTAGATGACTCACTGATGTCCCAGAACCACCATGTTCTATGTAAGAACCTCCTGTATCTTAGATGCTACACTCTCCCGATTCCCCTCTGTTACCCCCTAGGTAAAGCACTCCTTATACTTGCTTCTCTCTTCCTGTATCTGCCCCCCAAACCCCACTATTGGCACTTTCCTTCATTTGGCCTTGTGTCAGAGCTAAGCATGTGTTAGAGCTAGGAGCAGAGCTTGTGTTAGAGCTAGGGCCTTAAGGCCATCTCACCAGAGGGGAAGTTCCTTGAAGGAAGATCTTGTGAGGGAGAAAAAGAGATGTGGAGTAGGGTACAGAGGGACACATTTAAAGACCTATTTCTTCAACATCACAATCTTGGATAGGGTTGACCCTGAATACCAAGCCATCTGAGTTACTGCAGGCAGTTTAAATGTCAGGTTTAGGGCAGCCTGGGTGGCTCAGCGGTTTACGCACATGCCTTTGGTCCAGGGTATGATCCTCGAGTCCTGGGATCAAGTCGCATGTTGGGCTCCCTGCACGGAGCCTGCTGTGTCTCTGCCTCTCTCTCTGTGTATATCATGAATAAATAAATAAAATCTTTATAAATAAATAAATAAATAAATAAATAAATAAATACATTTTTAAGATGGCAGGTTTAAAGGGGAGGTGACAAGTGTTTTGCAGGGATGCCATTATTTTTTAATGTCTTATGTATCCAATCATAGTTAATTTTTTTGAAATGCTCGCCATTTCTCCTGGCATTCTGATGCTTTTTAAATTTTGCTGGCAAGAATTTTAAGGTCTTTTTCTCTCGCACTTTGGCCCACATGCAGTTTCTTACTGCAGTGAGACACTGAATGTGTGAAGAGTGTGGAGAGAGGGGAGAGAGATGATAAATGTCCCTCCAGGCTGCAGTGCTGGGCATGGCCAGTACAATGGCCACATACCAGATAACCTCTTCTTTCAGGAAAGAGTTCTAAAAATACCAAATTGAAAGATCAACCAAATACCATCTGACCACAGAGAGTGGGACTATGGTAAATACTAAGGGCTTATACTTCTCTGTCCTGGCATTAGGGATTTCTATCTTCTCTCCCATCCTCTGCTTCTACATCCTGTTTGTACTTTCTCTATCTCTCTGACTCTCCCTCCCTCTCTCTTCTCTGTCTCTCCCTCAAACCCCTTCCTTCCTTTCTCTGCCTCTCCTACTTACACTTTGTAGTGCTCTGCCTGAGATGTGATGGAGAGAAGTCTGGGAAGACAGCCTCCAGAACATCTGTGGGGCCCACCATGGTCCTTGCAGAGTGGAGCTGATGACTGAGGCAAACAGTGCTGAACGCATGTGCATTAGAGAGCAGGTAGGTGAGCAGTCATGGCCTGGTAATGGGGATGGACAAGGCTGTGGAGAACCCAGAGAAGCCCCATGAGAGTGTCCTCTAGACAATGAGCATCAACAATCTTCTACAATTAGTCTTATAGGCTGCAGATTCAAATCTTTATTTTCTGTTTGCTTAACTTCGTAGGAGATTTTTGCGCCCTGGGTTCTGGTTAGAAAAGCCTGACCTGGGATCCCTGGGTGGCGCAGCGGTTTAGCGCCTGCCTTTGGCCCACGGCGCGATCCTGGAGACCCGGGATCGAATCCCACATCGGGCTCCCAGTGCTTGGAGCCTGCTTCTCCCTCTGCCTTTGTCTCTGCCTCTCTCTCTCTCTGTGACTATCATAAATAAAAAATAAAAAAAATACTTAAAAAAAAGAAAAGCCTGACCTCTAGTATTCCTTATTGATTTATGATTGGCTAATTATTTTCCATGGCTAAATTGTACAGTGGACGAATTCTAAAAAAGTTGGTGTTGGCCTCCCAGTCCTGACCCTCCCCCTAAATGCTCTAATCTGACTAAAGTCTACCCTTGTTTGGAAAATAAGTTATAAGGAAGTAATCTTTGGTCTCTGTTATTAAGCATTTCCGGGTTTTTCTCTCTTGGGTTTTTTTACTTTTTTTTTTTTAAGATTTTATTTATTTATTCACTCACGAAAGACACACAGAGAGAGGGAGAGAGGCAGAGAGGCAGAGACACAGGCAGAGGGAAAAGCAGGCTCCATGCAGGGAGCCTGACATGGGACTCAATCCTGGGAATCCCCGGGACTCGATCCTGGGACTCGATCCTGGGACTCGATCCTGGGACTCCAGAATCACACCCCGGGCCAAAGGCAGGCACTTAACCCTTGAGCCACCCAGGGATCCCCTGGGGTTTTTAACTTTTAAGGCAGGTTTAAAAATACTAGGAATCAGAGGCTCTTTGGGCAAAATGACCTCATGACATGGGGGAAGGTAGAATATTTAACTTCCATAAACCTCAATTTCCACTTCTGCAAAATGGAAGTGGTGATAAGCATATCTGCCTACAAGACTGAGACTGATTAAATTAGAACCAAAGTGAAAGGAGGGGAAAAGACATTTGTATAAACAGTAAAGTGCTCCAAGAAGTGTAAATCACTTAGCATACTGCCTGGTGCAAATTAAGTGTTCACTTGGTGGTGGCTATCGTGTCCTACACCAGTAACATAGCAGGAATTACTGGAGCATCTTAGAGCAGGACGTAGAAGGCGGCAGGAGAATAGAGAGAAAGAAATGGAGCAATATGGTGATTGCTGGGGAGTCATGCAAAGAGCAGAGCTTCTATTTACTTTAGTCTATGCAATTTTGACTATTACCAAAAAAAAGGCTTTCAGAAACTTGACTTTGTTTCTAAACAAGAAAAATGTACACTTTTCAAAGCACAATTTCATTTTTTTACTGACACGAGTCTCAAGGAGACTTCACTCATTAGTTTACAGATTTCCTGTAACTAAAATATCCTCCCATTTATTTGATATAAGAATTGAAACAAAATATTAAGTCTGATTTTTAACAAATTTGAAGTAGCAAGTTCTTTTCTGAAACCTTATTTCTTTTTACCAAGAGCCAGTTGTTCCCTTAAGGGGAATGAACAATATGTCTGCAACATCGACTATCTTATGGAGACAGATGTCCTTATAAGAGAAAGGCAGAGGGAGGCTGGAGACACAGTAGAGACGAAGCAATATGAGTACTGAGGCAGAGATGGAATTAGGCAAGCCACAATCCAAGGAATATCTGGAGTCACCAAAAGCTGAAAGAGGCAAGGAAGGATTCTCCCCCAGGGTCTTTGGAGAGTGCAATTCTGAGAACACTTTGGTTTTGGACTTCTGGCCCCCAGAACTGTGTGAAAACAAAATTCTGTTTTAAACCACTTGTTTATGGCCATTTGTTACAGTAGCCTTAGGAAGTGAAAACAAGTGCCCAAAGGACAAGAGTAGGCTGGCACCCAAGTCTCTGGACTCCCTCAGTCATATGTTTATTTCCCTACCACCGTTTCATACCCTCTAAATTCTGATCTTAACAGAGATGTGAAAAAAATTCACACTCTTTACTGCTGAAAAGATAACTTCTTAGATGGAAGCAATGAAGAATATTGCAGGTGCTGCTGCTTCTATGAGTTGATGCCTAGTCCATCCAACAACTAAGCTTTTGGGCAACAACAAAATCTTAGTTGTATGGAAAGTGATATATCCAACTAAGATTGGTATTAAACATTAGGGAATCATTCTAAGATCTGGAGGAGAGAACTGATAAAATATAGCCAAAAAGATAAGCCAGTTGATTCCAACAAAATACAGAAAATAGGTAACTCACAAAGTCTATATGCAATCAACAGAATTTACTGAGCATACAGTATGTGCCAGGCAGTTGGGACGCCTGGCTGGCTCAGTTGGTAGAGCATGTGACTCTTGATCTTGGGGTCATGAGTTCAAGCCCCATGTTGGGTGTAGAGCTTATTTAAAGAGTAATAATAATGATAGTAGTAGTAATAAAAATGTGTCCACAAATCCTTTAAAAAAGAAAAAAGTTTCTGGATCTGGTAAGCAGAGTTCTTACTTGAGGTACCACAGTGGAGAATACACCACATAGCTCTTGTTTTCTCCTCCAGATCCCCTTTCCATCTCTCTCATCCTGCTCTGACTAGTGTGAGCTACATCACCAGGCTGCCTCAGTCTCTGGGTTCCAATTGGGCTCAGCCATTGGGAACCACTGACAGGAGATTGGATACCTTTCTGTCTATTTCATCAACTACCCCAGTGCTTGTTCAGTGGACTCATAAACAAAATGGCCAGGATGGCAGAGACGAAGTTATGTATAGGCTCTACAATAGGGACTTCTCATCAAGGTGAATCTGGCCTCTCCTACTGGTGATTGCTGAATCTACCAAGAACAGAGACCAATGTTGAGTCCATAGTATGGCATCGATCTTCAGGGGCACTAGCCAGTTACCTGATAACAGGTTGATTATGTTGTCCCACCATGGAAGAGGAAGCAATTCCTCAATGAACTTAATGCTTATTCTGGATATGGTGTCCCTTTATAGTTTGATGTTCCATAGTAAAAGTTAAGGGAAGACTATAGCAATACCATTCTGTCAGGACCACTAATGGTTCATATACCTAAGAGTAAAGGCTTGAGATATCAGATAAAGAACCGGTTGATCACCAATTAAGAAAAAAAATCTTAGTAGATAAGCATATTTTTCCTTGGTTTATTCTGCATATATTTATACTTCTTAGTTTCTTTCTTCTTCTTCTCTTTTCCCTTCCTGTGCTTGTCCATTTAGGATGAGTTGATGACAGTTAACCTTATATTTTGTTTTTAGATTTCAGGATATCAAGGTGGGGGGGGATGGCGGATCGTGACTGAGAAAGAAAAAGGATGACCATCAGAAAAACAAGAAAAATGACTGATAAGACTTTGGGTCTCCCCTTTTAAGGGGAGATGGTAAGGCATCTTTGTAAGAGAGATAGTTACAGCACATTAGGTGTAAGCATTATATTGTCACTATCATTGTTTGGAAGCTAAATGTGAGTAAAATGGTATGTATGGATACTGAGTACCTAAAATAACGAACTGCACTAGATTGTCTACTGGCAACTCAGCATTCCACTTCTGTGATCCCCCGAGATTTAGGAATTCTGGAAAATGTTTCTTAGAATCCCTCGACAACTGTTTTTTCCATGTTAGATTCCACAAATGAGAGGTACTTGTGTGACATTTGGAGAACAGAAGAGAGGTAGCTAGCTTCTTCAAGACTATTCAGACTTTAGTACAACATCCATTCATGATCAAAACCCTCTGCAAAGTAGGTCTAGAGGAAACATACGTCAACATAATAAAGGCCTTATATGAAAAACCCACAGGTAACATCATACTCCATGGTGAAAAATTGAGAGCTTTCCCCCTAAGGTCGGAACAAGATTCTCTCCACTTTTATTCAACATAATATTGGAAGTCCTAGCCATAGCAATCAGACAACATAAGAAATAAAAGGCATCCAAATTGGTAATGAAGAAGTAAAACTCTATTTGTAGATGACTCTGTGTCTATAGAAAACCATAAAGCCTCCACCAAAAACATACCAGAATGCATAAATGTATTCAGTAAGGTCACTGGATACAAAAATCAATGCACAGAAATTGGTTGCATTCCTATACACTAATAATGAAGCAGCAAAAAAGTCAAATTCAGGAAACAATCCCACTTATAATTATGGTCAAAACAACAAAATATCTAGGAATAAACTTAAAGAGGTGAAAGACCTATACTCTAAAAAACTATAATACATTGATGAAAGAAATTCAAGACAAGGCAAAGAAATGGAAAGACATTCAATGCCCATGGGATGGAAGAACAAATATTGTTAAAATGTCTATACTACCCAAAGGAATCTACAGATTTAATGCAATCCCTATCAAAATACCAACAGCCTTTTTCACAGATCTAGAATAAATAATCCTGGGATCCCTGGGTAGCACAGCGGTTTAGCGCCTGCCTTTGGCCCAGGGCACAATCCTGGAGACCCGGGATCGAATCCCATGTCGGGCTCCCAGTGCATGGAGCCTGCTTCTCCCTCTGCCTATGTCTCTGCCTCTCTCTCTCTCTCTCTGTGTGACTATCATAAATAAGTAAAAATTAAAAAAAAAATAGAATAAATAATCCTAAAGACTGGATGGAACCACATGACCTCGAATAGCCAAAGCAATCTTGAAAAAAGAAAAACAGGGCAGCCCAGATGGCTCAGCAGTTTAGCGCCACCTTTGGCCCAGGGCCTGATCCTGGAGACCTGAGATCAAGTCCCACATCAGGCTCCCTGCATGGAGCCTGCTTCTCCCTCTGCCTGTGTCTCTGTCTTTCTCTGTGTGTGTCTCTCATAAATAAATAAATAAAATCTTTAAAAAGAAAAACAAAACTGGAGGTATCACAATTTCCAGACTTCAGGTTATCCAAAGTGGTAGCAATTAAAACAGTATGGTACCAGCATAAAAAATAGAGCAAGAGAATATAATAGAAAACCAGAAATAAAACACAATTATATAGTCAATTTAATATTTGACAAAGGAGGAAAGAATATACAATGTGAAAAAGAGTCTCTTCAACAAATAGTGTTGGGAAAACTGGGGGGCTACCTGCAAAAAAAAGAAAGAAAGAAAGAAAGAAAGAAAGAAAGAAAGAAAGAAAGAAAGAAAGAAAGAAACTGGGCCATACAAAAAAAATAAACTCAAAATGGATTAAACATCTAAATGTGAGACCTGAAATCATAAAAACTCTTGAAGACAGCACAGGCAGTAATTTCTCTGACATTGGCTGTAGAAACACTTTTCTAGATAATGTCTCCTGAGGCAAGAGAAACAAAAGCAAAAATAAACTATTGGGACTATACATTAATTTATGCGTCATCCTTGCACAGGAGCCATGCTAATCTCTGCATTGTTCCAATTTTAATATATGTGCTGCCAAAGTAAGCCCACTATTGGGGCCATATCAAAATAAAGTTTCTAAACAGTGAAGGAAACAAAAAAACTAAAAAGCACCCTCCCGAATGGGAGAAGATATGTGTAAATGACATATCCAAAAAAGGATTAGTATCCAAAATATATAAAGCAAGGAAAAGAGAGACCAAGAAACAGACTCAACTATAGAGAACAAACTGAAGATTACTAGGTGGGTGGGGGTGGGTGAGATAGGTGATGGGGATTAAAGAGTACACTTACCATAATGAAAAAAAAAAAAAAAAAAAAAAACCTATTCAAACTTTCCCTAACACTCTTCTCAAAGCTCTTCTAGTGTTTTCCCAGTTCCAAACCCTCTTTCATATTTAGGTTTTTATATTATGGCAGTGCCCCACTTCTAGGTAATAAAATCTGTATTAATTATCTATCACAGTATAACAAATTACCTGAAATTTTAGCAGCTTTAGATGATGAACACTGATTATCTCACAGTTTCTTAACTCAGGCATTTGGAAGTGACTTAACTGAGTGGTTTGGGTTCAGAGTCTCTCATGAAATTGTTAAAATGTCAGCCAGAGTACAGGCATCTGAAGGTTTGACTGAGGCTAGAGGATCTGCTTTCAAGATGGCTCACTCACAAAGCTATTGGTCAAAGATTTCATTTTCTTGTTTTTAAGATTTTATGCATTTATTCATGAGAGAGAGGCAGAGACAAGGCAGAGAGAGAAGCAGGAGCCCAATGTGGGACTCGATCCTGGGACTCCAGGATCACTCCCTGGGCTGAAGGCAGATGCTTAACCACTGAGCCACCCAGGCATCCCCAAAGATCTCATTTTCTTGATGATTGTTAGCAGGAGTCCTCAGTTCCTCAACTCATGGATCTCTCCATGGTGTTGCTTGGGCATTCTCAAGACATAGAAGCTGGCTTCCTCTGGAGCTAGTGATCTGTAAGTGCCAAAGGGAGGCTGCCCCCAAGGTGGGCCACTTTGGCATGAACATTATTTTGAATTAAAAACAATTAAAACCCAGTAGATTCAGGAAAAGCTCTTTATGTCCTCTTCAAATGCCTGCTTGTACAAGGAAGAGGGCTATTAACAGATTCTTCTCTACCTAAGTAACTTATCTACATCATAGGGCAACCTTTGTTTTCCAAACATCTCCTCTCACCTTCCTACTAATGGTCCTGTCTCCCTTGTATTCTCAGACCTTACCCCTCCCTTAGCTCATATAAGCCTCATGTTGCCTCACTGTCTGCAATTTCCATGTGTGTGTAGTTCTCATACAAGCACTATTTTTTTATAAATTTATTTTTTATTGCTGTTCAATTTGCCAACATATAGAATAACACCCAGTGCTCATCCCGTCAAGTGCCCACCTCAGTGCCTGTCACCCAGTCACCCCCACCCCCCGCCCACCTCCCCTTCCACCACCCCTAGTTCGTTTCCCAGAGTTAGGAGTCTTTCATGTTCTGTCTCCCTTTCTGATATTTCCCACTCATTTTTTCTCCTTTTCCCTTAAGTTCGGCATCAATATGGTGACCTCCTGGGAGCGGGGGACCACCAGGTTGCCTAAGGAGGGGTGAACCGGCCCAGATCAGAAATGGAGCAAGTCAAGACTCCCGTGCTGATCGTATAAACACTATTAAATTTGATTTTCTCCTATTAATCTGTCTTATGTCAATTTAATTCTTAGTTCAGGTAGAAGGACCTTATAGGGCAAATTATTCCTCTCTGACAGATCCAATAGAGAGCGCAAAGGGGAAGCCACAATGTACTTATGACTTCATCTCAGAAATGACACACCATCCCTTCTACTTTATTCATTTGAAGATGTCACTAAGTCTAGCCCTCACTCCAGGGAGAGAAAGGAAGCTCTATGATCGGGAAGGTAGGAGCATCAAAAGACTTGTGAACATATTTTAAAACTACAAGTTCTCTTGAAGCATTTGATCTAAAGAGATTTAGGGAGGAAAGGAATTCTTAGCCATTTTGATGATACAGTAAGAAAGTCATCCAGACTCAGGATGAGGCCAGTCAACCAAAGGGTAGTCATGACGCAAGTATTTTGACTCTGAAATTTAGGAGAAATTGGGGAAACAGTTAAGTCAGTTTTTTGCAATTTTTACATGTATCTCTCCCTTCTAATTTAAAATTACATTTGAAAATTGCATACTCTGTCATCATATCAGATTCTCAATATCAGCAATGACATTAGGGCAACACAGATACATCTATTTTCATAGTATTTGAACTACCATGACTCCAAAAAGTATTCTACCCTTGATATTAGAGCTTCCTCTCAAACCTCCCATCCATTTCCTTCATCCAACATGTCCATCCCCTCTACCTGTGAGTTGAAGAGCCTCTAAGCTTATTGCTCTCTGATCACACACCTATGGGTGTGATGTGAGGAAAGAGCTCCTCCTTCACCCCCAGATTAGTCCCCAAGCCCCAAACTCAACAACCAGAACCAGAAGGTGAAATTCTCTTCCATCTCTCCTCTGAACTAAGACTTTGTCAGTAAGGACACCTGGGTGGCTCAGTGGTTGAGCATCTGCCTTTGGTTCAGGCCCTGGCCCAGGGGTCCTGGGATCGAGCCAGTCCCGCATCAGGCTCCCCACAGGGTGCTGCTTCTCCCTCTGCCTAGGTCTGCCTTTCTCTCTGTGTCTTTCATGAATAAATAAAATGTTTTTTAAAAAAGACTTTGCCAGTAATTACCCATTTGTACGTCGTCTTTCTAAAATACAGATATGATTATGTTCCTCTTCTGCTTAAAAATGGAGACTTAAATAGTCCCCAATACCTATAACAAAGTCTATAAATGGCCTTCAGGAAATTTGTGAATTCCTGACATTTTTGTCATAGATCCATCATTTGAAGAACAAGCCTATGGCTTCAAATGGATCCCCCAAACAGTAAGTTACCACAAAATGTTAAGAACCACTAGCCTCCATGAAAAAAGACCTGACTTGACAAGGGGCAAGTGAATCATCACAATTTGGCTCCACCCCTCCTCTCCTTTCCATATCTTATGTCACAGCTATGACTTGTCTTTCCCTATGCTCTTTGTATATTCATGCTTCCTTGCCTTTGTTTCTGCCTTTCTCTCTGCCTAGGCTATCTTTTCCTCTTTTCTGCCAGGAAAATTACTATGCATGCCTTGTAACCCAGCTCAAATGTCATATCCTGGGGGAATGAATGATCTAAGCTGTAATGCATTTTGTATATACTTCTAACATAATTGTAATTGTTTCTTCACTCTTCTGATTAACCCTGGACTGAAATGATCATCTCAGAGTAAGAATGAGTCTTATTCAAATTTATATCGCCAAAGCCTAACATAGATCATACTAGGGCCTACTGTTTGTTGGGTGGGTGAATGGGTGTTAGCTTTGTAGTGTACTTTTAGATTTTACTGACTAGTAAAATTTAAAAAATAATTTTGGAGATCAACATAGGATTGCCAGTTAATTTTCCAAGTAAAGACTGTAGAAAAAAAATATCACTTACCTTATCACGTTATAAAAGAAAAGTCACTTTAAAACCTCAAAAGTTTGAAGGATATAATCTCAGCCTAGAAGACAGTCCTTTGAATTAAATACATTTAGCCTTTTGAAGAGCTTATTTTTCTCTCATCCCATGATGAAAAATTCCTGTTTATCATTTCTAGAATAATGTTTGGAAATCACTGATTTAGACCTTTACTTCTGAGAGATGGCTCCTGCATTCTTCTTCAGGAATGAGTTTCAGGCCTCATGACAAGAATAGTCCTTCAGGATCTCTCCATGGATTTATTTCTACAGGAACAGAGAAAAATACCTGGAAATAAGAGACCAACTAATGCATGTGTACTAGGGGCATATCTCAGTTAAAAATTCAAGAATGCAAGAAGTGCAACTTTATCTCTTTTTCTTAAATTTATTTTCTATTCAAATATGTTCCACTGGGTAACAAATATAATCTTAATTCAGGGTCCCTCTCCTTTTCTTTCCCTGAGGGTTGCATCTTTGATCCAGGGGACTGATTTAGTGCACAAAAGATCCTAAGCACTGATGAGATTATGATGTCTCATGTGTAATTGAAAAAAATTAAGTATTTATAGCTCGTTATTTCCCAACAAAGTTCTGGGGTCTTCTTCTCTCTCTCCTGAAATTATCACTTCAGTGCTTTATATTCTTTTAAAAAACTCTCTTACGTTTTTGGGTAGATGATTTGTTTTTCTGGTGTCCTTGGTAAATTCTTGGCCTACCAGTGAGGCCATCTGGTTCTGCTCATTGCCCTTAACATTCAATTGGATATATTTTATTTTATCGTGGGTCCATGCAGATCACCAGAATCATCCTCACCCTGCCTACCCAAGACTGCCTCAGATCTGAAGGCTCTTTATGCCCCCCATGAGCCGTTCAGGGTCAGAATTTATCTCCTCAGTGTAAAACTTTGATCCCCTTTAAAATGCAACACTTGTTATTATTAGCCATCATACTTCGCACAAAGGAGCCGAGGAGCAGAGGGAATAGGAGGATGGAAAATAGGCAGAAAACAGGAGAACACTATATCACATTATTTTCTGTTGGCTCAAATTCTATTTATTTTTTGTTTAGCTTTCTTTTCTGCACTAGACCATAGGTCTATGAGAACACACATCTACCTCATTCATTATTATTGCCCCAGAACCTAGAACAGTGCCTGGCACAAAGTAGGCCCTCCATAAATATTGTTGATGTAATGAATGAGAATAATGAGATAGGAACAACACAAAGAGGTTGAAGAGAGAGTGAGGGGGCTGGAAGTGCTAAAAATAAACTTCAATTCTTTTACAATTCTGGTGGAAGTTTATATCAGTTTTCTCTTGAAAAGTTTTGTTCCACTGAAGTAAGAAATGGCTCTTCCTTCTATCATTTTGTGGGGGGTGGGGGGGGGGGAAAGCGAGAATCTTAAGCAAGCTCCTCATAGGAGGAGGGGCTCCATCTTAGGACCCTGAGATCCTGTCCTGCGCTGAAATCGAGTCCCATGTTTAACCAAATAAGCCATCTAGGCCCCCCCTCTTGTGTTTTCTGATTGTTGCCTCTGGGCTAGTTGTTTCTCCTAGCTGGAAAACTAAACTATTTGGGCCAGGAGTATCAGTATATACCATTGCAGCTCTCCAGGATGCAAAGCACTTTAAGTGCTAAAAGATGATAGTTTACTAAATGAATGAATGAATGAATGAATGAATGAATGAAACTTGAGTCCTGAATAGCCAGAGAATCTCTGGGCAATAGGTTCCCTGTTGGGGGTTAAATCCAAAGTGGGTCTTGAAAGCAGCACCTCCTAGTAGAAGTACATGGGTGCTACTTCCTCCTTAGATGCCCCCAAATATGGGCCTCTTGGTGACTCCTCTCAGAGCTCCATCTTTTCATCCTCAAAATCTTAATGTTACTCCCCTAGATGAGGCCCAATAGACTCTGACAGGTCCCTTCTAGTAACCCTGAGTACTGGCAAGGTAAATAATGAAGGGCTTCACTCCAACCAAGTGGTTCTAGAAAACAGCAGCACCTTCTCAGACTTGACTGTGCAAGTGAATCACCGGGGGAGGATCTTGTTAAAATGAAGATTCTGATCTAGTAGTTCTGGGCTGTGAACAAGATTCTAATTTTGAAGCACCTCCAGGAGCTACCAAGGCTGTTGGTCCAATCTGTACCACACCTCTGTGGTGGCCAGCAGTTATAACAGTAGCTCCCAGAGGCACCAGATGTGACCAGGAAGCCATGGCATTGGCTGTTTATGCAAACACTCTGAAGCTCATAAATTACAGTTGTCCCCTTCAAGTCAACACACTGGGGGCGCCTGGATGGCTCAGTTGGCTAAGCTTCTGCCTTGGGCTCAGGTCATGATCCTGGGGTCCTGGGACCAAGCTCCGCATCCAGCTCCCTGCTCAACAGGGAGCTTGTTTCTCTCTCTCATGCTTTCATCCCCTGCTCTCTCTCAAATAAATAAATAAAATTTTAAAAATAGTACTGTATGTTAACTATACTGTAATTAAAAAAAAACTTAAAAGTAATGCTTAACAAAAAAGTCAACACTCTGATACCAAAAAATAGTTTGCTGGAATGTTACCTAAACCATTTTTGGAATCGCTATTGAAGCTTGTTACACCTTAAAAACTCAGTGCAACTGGGTGGCTCAGTGGTTGAGTGTCTGCCTTTGACTCAGGACATGATCCTGGGGTCTAGGATCAAGTCCCACATCAGGCTCCTTGTGGGGAGCCTGCTTCTCCCTCTTCCTGTGTGTGTCTCTGCCTCTCTCTTTGTGTCTCCCATGAATAAATAATAAAATCTTAAAAAAAAAAAAAACTCAGTGGTGACATCTTTTGAAGATGGATTTAAAAGCAGTAAAAAAAAAAACATTTCAAAGTAAAATATTGAGACTATAAATATTGAGATGGATTAACTTATATGGCTTATAAATTAGCCCTGAAGGTAATCCCCAAACAAGAGTTCCAAAAATATCTGGGGCAGCTAATTGGAGTAAGTGGAATGTCTACTTGGAAATACACCATTTAGATGCCTAAGTACCACTGCCTTCCTTTTTAAGGTGTTGATTTAATTATATCCTTTTTAAGGGGTTGATTTCATTATTAGTTTAAGTAAACCTAGATAGGGCTTAGTAAGTGGCAGGCACTGTTACTTTACAAATATTCATTTCATTTTCATAATAAGCCTGCTTTATTCCCATTTTACAAATGAGAAAACTGAGGCACAGAGACATTAGGTGGCTTACCTAACATCACCCCACTAATTAATGCAAAAGTCAGTATTCAAACCTAGGGAGTCTGCTTCCAGGTGGCACCAGCTTAATTATTAAACTATGCTAACCTTACTTAGGGTTAGGAGTAGCCCAAAAAAAGAGTGTTAGCTACTAGAGTCCATCAGAAAGAAAAGGAAAAAATTAAGTGACTTATAGTGGAGACTGAAAGCCAAAAACAAAGCAACGACAACAACAACAAAAAATCCAACCCAAACAGAAACAGCTGGAGCTGGAATGTGTGAACAGAGGTTTTACACCTCCTGCCTCTTTTCCCAGTTCTGATACATAGAAGAGACCTCAAGGTGGTAGGGATAGCAAGTTCTCAGGCTGACCTTTCGCTATTTTATTCTCTCATGCTCTGAGCTGTCCTGTTTTGTGGCTTTAAACCCATCACATTTAGGGAACTGGGAGCAGGGAGACCCTAGGAAATTACAGCCCACAGTAGTATCTTGCTTTTTACATGCTATTCAGTGAGACTTTGCCAATGGATTGTGGGTAAAGAGGGCACAGCCCCACCAAAATGTCCATCTCTTCCAGGAATGCTTCCTGACTTGCTTTGCCACCCCCACGATCCCTGAGAGGAGCTAGAGAGGCTCATTCCTCACTCAACCCTCTCTCATTCCTTCCCTGACAGTGACACAAGCCGCCAGCAGCCACCCAAGAGTCAAATCTAAACCTCACTTCCAATTTGCCTGATGCTGAATGACAGATCCGAATTTGTTGAGCTTGGATTTTTTTTTTTTAAGTGCACAAAAAATAAACTAACAAATAAAACGTGCTTTAAATCTGAGGTGGATTAGGGAAAGAAAAAAAAAAAAAAACCCTGCAGGAGGAAAACACCCTCTCACCTAGGAGGTTGTAGAAGTGGGGGCCACAAGCCTATCATTAACACCCCTCACAGTGGCTCTCTAACCCTTAATAAATGTTTGCCATCTGTTCCTATAACCCCTACACTCAAAAGTATTGACGTTTTAGCAGGGCGAGGCTTTTCTGAGGACCTGGTGTACGAGCCGATCACTGACAGTGAGCAAATGAGCTAAGAGAAAGTACCACACAGGAATACGTCCTAAAACAAACACGCCGCGGGGAAGGTGCAGGTGGGGGGCTTCACTTGTGTCCACTTTGGCCGCACTGTATAATTTCGGCCCTAACCTACAATGAAGGGGGCAGTCGGGGCACAGCCGCAGGGAGGCCATGTGGCTCCCCGAATCTAAAAAGGCGCCCTTGCCGTGCCATTGTTCCCACAATGCCGTGACTCGGATTCGAACCGAGGTTGCTGCGGCCACAACGCAGAGTACTAACCACTATACGATCACGGCGAGCTACCGGGACGCCACGAGGCTCGCGCTCCCGAGTGTGGGCCTTCTGGTCTCCCGGGCCGCCGCCTTAGCCTTCCCGTGCCGCCCCGGGCCAGCCACGCCTAGCCTGGCCCTCGCGCCGACCCCGAAGCCAAGCGGGGACGCCATGGACTCCCCCTCGGGTCTCTGTCGGTCGTGCGCACGGGTCGTAAAAAGAAGGACCTGAAAACGCTTTGCAAACCGAAGGATTCCTACGAGGCTGGGACTCAGCCGTGGCCGGGACGGAGGTGATGACCCGGGGTCGCCCGGACGGGGGGGGGGGGTCCCTCTTGCACCCACCTTGCCCCGGCGCTCACGCAGTCTGAGCGGACTCTGGCTGGGAACGGGGCCGTCTCCAGAATTCTACCACAAGAAAGAAAAATCGGTTCCGCCCCACCCCCGCAACGTCCCTAAGGCTCGGGGGTGAGGGGGCAGAGAGAGCCGCGGCGCAGCCTCCAAACTGGCGGAGCGGCGGGATCTGGGCCGCGCAGCGCGTCTGCGCGCACGCGAGAGGCAGACTTGGAGAGCGGCGGGAGCCGAGGATGACGTGACAAGGGGGCGGGGCTTTCAACAGAGAAGAACTCAGGCGAGGAAACCGAAGGCCGGATCCCCAGTAGCTCGCCGTGATCGTATAGTGGTTAGTACTCTGCGTTGTGGCCGCAGCAACCTCGGTTCGAATCCGAGTCACGGCATTGCGAAAGGCAATGACACGGCTAGGGGTCTGGCTTTTTTTTTTTATCACCGTCCTCCATTTTTATTTCGAGTCTGTAACATTCTCGAAAATGGATCCCAATCCCTTTGTGACAGTTGAAAACGACATTTACGTCACGCCGGCTCTGGCTAAATTGGACTCCCGAAGAATGCAGGCTTCCCATTACTCGGGCCACCCGCCATAGCGTTCACTGGGGACAAAGCACGGAGGCGCTCACAAGGCTGATCATTGTCATAGGCATATGTACGAATTTTCACGGCTTCGCTGGAAAAGGACTCCCAATAAGAATAGGAAGAGAAGCCTTTGCAAAGGAGGTGACTTTCGAAGTAGCTCATAAAGGCAGAAAAAGGAATTTGCCGAGCAGCCAGGATAATCTTGTGTGCAAAAGGTATGAAGGAGGTCTCAAAAAGGAACTACTGGCAATTCCTCTTTAAAAATCCAACCCCCTTCCCCACCTCGAAAGGACCTGTTGAGTGAGTGAGTGAGTGGATGGATGCATGCAAGTAATTCAGGAATGAGAAACAACGCCGAGGGATGAGCTGGAAAAGGTGGACGAATTTCCTGCATCTGTGGGTGGAGGTGAGGGGTGGAGGAGTGAAAGGATACGACTAGTGTTTAGAAACCTCCCTCCGGTGACTCTGCAGGGGACGGGGGTGATGATTAGAGCAGACAGGTGGTCGCGGTGGATTCTCTTGTTAGAACCAGCGGCACGTTCTCAGTTGAGCAAAAAGCCTCCGCCTGCTGGGGACTCGGCCTGGTTCTAGGCGCCGCGGGGCGGGAGCCCTGGCGGACAAGAAGAAAAACCGGACTGGTGGTGCCCGCTGCCGCCCGGGGCACAGCGGAGGTGGGCACCGGGTCCGGCGGGAGTACCGAGAGGGAGCACTCAGGGCTGTCAGGGCCGTCCGGCCCGGAGAGAAGCTGCAGGGAGGTTGATGGGGAGCGGACGGGCAGGGGGGAGATGCGTTCACTGAGCCCTTTCTGCGTGGCTAACTAGTGCTGGGGAGGGGGGCTGGGCGGCCACAACCACCGCGGAGGAGATGCTGGGTCACTCCTCGGGGAATCAGCGGGGACGGGAACCCCTTAGGAGCGCCGCCTTCACACCCCGGGTCGCCCGCCGCAAAGACCTCCCAGGCGGAGGAGATGGGCATCTTCCTAGGAATGCGAGTTACACAACCTGTGAACAGAGATCCGGCCAGTCCCGTCCCTGCACGCCCAAGTGGTCCCCCCTAAACTCCCACCTCATTCACAAGGAGCCCACCCTTCCTCAGCGGGTTTGTTCCGGTGGCTACGGGGCCAACGCTTGAGAACCCCAGCGACGCGCTGGGGCGCAACGCGCCTGCGCACTCTCGGACTTAGCGTTCGGCCGGAGCTCCGCCCCATAGGTGGGTCCCTCGGTGACGTGCAGCCTGCGAACGCCTATGACTATTGAAGAGGACAATCAGAAGGCCAGCCCCGCAGGTCCCCGGTAGCTCGCCGTGATCGTATAGTGGTTAGTACTCTGCGTTGTGGCCGCAGCAACCTCGGTTCGAATCCGAGTCACGGCATTGTGGGAACAATGGCACGGCAAGGGGGCCCGCCTTTTTCTTAACCTTTCGTCTTGCCACGGATAATATTTTGCAGAGATCACAATTCATTTTCTCGAAATGAACCGCCGCGTCTTTCTACCTTGAAGAGTGAGCCGCCCCTCAGATCGCCACCTCCAGTAATTCGCACTTAAGGCTTCAGTTTCACAGCAGTTCTAATCCTTTCTCGAAGAAATTGGAAATCAGTGTCCCAGTCATTCTGCAGCAGCAAAACAGCGCCCCCGTGACCTTGCGATTTTTTTTCCCTTTCATGAATTTTTAAAAATTGAGTTGTTTATGTTTAAATAGAGAATACATGTGCACAAGCCCAATGAAAAGTAAGTGTCCCTCTCAGTTCTTCACCTCATCCACCAATTATTGCAGTTTCCCTCATATCTTTCCATGAGACCTTTGTATAAACAAACATTTATATAGCACGTATGTAAAAAAATATATATATCCTCTCCCCTTCTTGCATAATACAAACGACCTCTTCCCTTCCTTGCCCTCACAC
Source organism: Canis aureus (assembly GCF_053574225.1). Classification (NCBI taxonomy): domain Eukaryota; kingdom Metazoa; phylum Chordata; class Mammalia; order Carnivora; family Canidae; genus Canis; species Canis aureus. The sequence continues at coordinate 16,357,036 of NC_135642.1, read as the reverse complement.
CCAGAAGTCAGACACAATTTGCTATGATATATGTACACAAATAGGCAATCTCCCTTTACAACGAAGAGTACACATACTGGGGGGTAATATCCACCCACCGACTCTGTCCTTTTTCTCCCCAGCCCCTGGATCCTGCTGAGGACTGGTGAGGGATGGCTGACTTGGTGAGATAGGGAAAAGGGATTCCTTATTGTGCTTTAAAAAACCTTTGGATGGGAGCCTGGGCTCTGTTGAGAAGAGTCCTATTTTGATTTCATGTTGGAAGGGCAGGGTAGCATCCTAAATTTTGGGTTGTGAAGAGGGACTTGACTTGGTAGTGCATTTGAAAACCTTTCACTTCCATCTATTATCTTATTATCAGGATCAAACTTAAATTACAGGCCACTAATGTTAGAAAATTCAAGTTAATCAAAGGCAGAATTGAATCTTACAATGTATATGTTCCAAGCATACAGCCACTCCATAAATATTTGAATAGAAGTTTCTTATGGAGCCCATAAATGAGTGAAGTGGGCCAGTTTACTTCATGATTGTACCTCAGGCTGTATTCTTTCAAAACAGAACCATGTTATTTTTATATCAGACAACTAGAAAACTAGGCCCAAATGAAACTCCACCTATATCTAGAATCTCAAAGAACAGAGTGCATACATATGTGAGTGTACTAAGATATGTTTGTACTAAGATAAGTTTGTGAACAGAGATAGGCCTGAAGCAAGCCTGGTGACAAGAGGCAAGGACCAGTCTTAGAAGAAAGCAAAACCCAGAAGAGATCAGAGCTAAGGAGAGGACTGGGCATCCAAAATCAGACAAACAAAAGTGAGGGAACCCCACTGAGAACCCCCTAAGAAAAGTAAAGGCTAAAGACTAAGCCTTGGGACATGCACAAATTTAGGAGGTTAAAGGAGGGAGAGGGCGTGGCCTGAAAGAAAGGAAAACCATAACTGTCATTTAGAGAAAGTTTGGAAGAAGAAGGGTTCAGGGATAGAGGTCAGTAGATTCAGGTGCTGCAAAGGAGAAAGAGGAATAAGATAAAATCACTGAGTTTGACACTTAGAAGTCATTGTTGACTTTAAAAACCTTGTTTTTAACATTGTTAAAAAACACTGTTAAACAAACAATGTTAAAAAAACATTGTTGACTTTAAAAACCCAGGTGGCTCAGCTGTTTGGCGCTGCCTGCAGCCTGGGGTGTGATCCTGGAGACCCGGGATTAAGTCCCACATCGGGCTCCCTGCATGGAGCCTGCTTCTCCCTCTCCCTCTGCCTGTGTCTCTGCCTCTCACTCTGTGTCAATAAATAAAATCTTTTAAAAATAAATAAAATAAAAACCTTCCACGAGAGCAACTAGGCACTGTATATCAAAGATTCAGGAAAAAAAGAAATAAATGTACACCCTTTACCCCCAATAATTCCATTTCTGGGAATCTTGCTAAAGAAAATAATCCTAAACTTGGAAGAGTTATCTGTGTAAAGGTGTTTATTAAGGTTATTTAGAAGGGAAGAGAGTGCAAATGTCCCAAATGCTCAATAAATAAGGTAATATTGAACTAAACTAAAATATGCTCATTTGATGATATATTGAATAGTTTTGTTTTTTGTTTTTTTTTAAGTATCAAAAGCACATAAATGAAGTATTAGGTCATCTTTTAAATACCATTTCCAACTAAAAGGAGTAAAGTTCTCTTAAAAAATGACTGATTATGGGTCTGCAGCAGGGGAAATGCAAATCTGAAATATTTTCTGTAACAAAACAAGTTAACTGCTTAAAGATTGATGGGACCAAGTCAAAAGGACACAGAAGCTTCTTTAAAGAGCTCCTCTTGGCCAAATTTGGGACAATCTGAGCATCAAAAAGGAATAACAGGGATCCCTGGGTGGCGCAGCGGTTTGGCGCCTGCCTTTGGCCCAGGGCGTGATCCTGGAGACCCGGGATCGAATCCCACGTCAGGCTCCCGGTGCATGGAGCCTGCTTCTCCCTCTGCCTGTGTCTCTGCCTCTCTCTCTCTCTCTCTGTATGACTATCATAAATAAATTTAAAAAAAAAAGGAATAACAGTAATAATGGTAACAAATTATATCACACTGAATAGATAGATAAATACATAATTTTTGAGACCATGGGGATGAAAGAGAAACAGAGAGACAGAGAAGCAGCAGAGCAGCAGCTTTTTTTTTTTTTTACAAGAGAATACTAGATAATAAATAAAAGAAATGACAAAATTAGAGTCACCATTTTGCAATCCCCAGCATCATAACAAATATAAGCAGAGATCATCAATGGAAGCTAAAAACCACTGGGCAAATAATTTTATTTGTTGGGAACAAATAATCAAAGGTCTTCGGATATCCCATGACAGCTTACCCTTAAATTGTAAAGGAAAGATCTGATGAACTCCAAATTATCCAAGTGATCGAGCCCAGCATCACGAATAAAAGGACAAATGTGCACTACGGGCCTACCAGTGTGACATAGTGGGAAGTCCACAACATCCCCTATGTAGTGGTCTTTTCTGAAATGTCTAACCTATACTGAATCATGAGGAAACTGGAAAAACCCAGAATGTGGGACATTCTGCATGACAGCTGCCCTGGATGCTTCATAATGATCAATGTCTGAAAAACAAATTAACAATAATAAAATGGGGAACTGTTCAAGATTTTAAAAGACTAAAGAAACTTAACAAATGCCATAGGGGGGAGTCCTGGTTAAATCCTGAATCTGGTATATATATATATGACATTTTAAGGGGAAAAATGGAAATAATTTAATATGGACTGCATAATAGACAACACTATTGTGGATGTGTTCATATGGTCCTGTAGGAGAATTCTTTATTTTTAGGAAATGGCTGCTGAATTATTTAGAGTGAAAGTGTCATATTTGCAACTTGCATCAAACATTTAAGTTAAAGAGAGAAAGGGATAAAGTGAATATGGCAAAATGTTAAAAAAAAAAAAAGTAGTGAATTTAGGTGAAGGATATACAGATTTTCACTGTACTTGTTTCTGTGAACTTGTCTGTAGGTTTGACATTTTTTTAAAAAAATGGAAGAAAATAAAGCTCACAATAAAAATGGGGAACTATGCAATGTTAAGTGAAAAAAAATAAGGACATAAAATTGTGTATGCCACAATTATAGCTATATAAAAATAAGAACAAGAGAAATGATCTTTATTCATTTCAACATTTGTTAAGCTCCTGCCACATGACAGGCTCTGCAATAAGACATGGGAGCACCCTGCTCCCCTACAGAATCCTGATTTTATGGTATAATGCTTGAAATGCAAGACTTTGGATCTGGCGAAACTCACCCAAGTCTCAGAGAGCCTTGCTGTGATCACCTCACCTCTATATCCTGGGTTCCTAGCAAGCCGCTCGGTCCCCAAGAGGGGCTCAACAGCCTGCTTCCATGAGTCCATATGCTGGAAAGGGAAGAAAGTGCACTAATAGATCATTTAAAATAACAGGAAGTGCAAGGTGCACATAGGGTATTAGTTTTAAAATTATCATTTAAAAAAATAAATAAAAATATCATTTATATTCTACTTTTATGATATCCACCCTCCTCCTCATCTAACATTTTTTCCTATTATTCTCCACCAGGAATCCTCCCCTTCTTTATGCTGCTTCCTACCATTGCTTTGGCCCAGCTCATGTTAACCCCATAACTTGGAGTGACCTTTTGCTTTTTTTTTTTTTTTTTGCTTCATCTGGTCAAATCCTACCCAGCTCGGGTCTATTTCCCTCATGAAGCCTGCCATCTTTTTGTGTAGACTCAATTGATTTGGTTCCTCTGAGCTGTCAGCAGCTTAACTCCATACATTCTAAACAAACGTGGCTTCATTTGACACCTACCATTGTAAGCATTTCACAGGTTTCAAAACCTGTTCATTGTCCATTGTCTAATCCTCACACAACAATTATTATGTCCTTTGCAGATATAAGGAAAGTGAGGATCAGTTGTATTGAGTACCTTGTCCACAGATCTGGCTAGAGCCCACGACTATTGGACTCCTGAATCAGTGTCTCCTACAACCCTACTACTCTAAGTGTGTGTATGTTTTGGGGGTGAGGGTGGGGATCAGCAGCATCTGATAACTAGTGAGCCTGTTAGAACTACAGTCTGGGATGCTACCTCAGCTAGACCTACAGAATCAGAAACTGCAATTTAACAAGCTCCCTAGGTAAGATTTGTGTTCACATTAAGGTCTGAGAAGCACTGTCCTATAATGCCAACTAGAATATGCACAAAGCAGAAACCCAACAAATATTTGGAGACCTCGGCCCTGGAATTCCTAGGGGATTCCAAGTTTTGCCTTCAACATCTTCCTCTACTCCTCTTCCTCTAAGCCACCTTCCCCTTTGGAGCCTAATGTGGCTCTTTGCTCCCTCAGATGGCAGATGTGAGCCCAAGGATGAGAGAGACTCTGAGGCAGTGCCCAGGGGGGATGATGGTGAGATGAAGCTGCTACCTTCTCGGCAGAGCCAAAAGCAAATGTTGGCGTTTGCTTCAGGGCTACATTATTTCTGTGGAGAAACAGGCTTTATTTCTAAGACAAAAATGCCTATCGCTTGAGCATCGGAGCCTCGAGCCTCTCGAGAGGATAAGGGGTTGTGATAGACAACACTGGAACTGTTTCTAGACTTGATTTATTGACTTGTCTGTTTCTATTCTGTCACTAATCTGATTGACAACGAAACCTGGGGTTTGACTTGAAGGGATTTCTGCGTGTGTGCTTGCTGCCGCCGGCGGGGCCGGGTGGGCCTGCTCCAAGCGGCGGCGCCCGTCGGTGGGAGGCGTTCGTTCGCGTAAGGGCTGTTTGCATGTGAGCAGGGCGTGTGTGGAAACGACACGGGAGAAGTGGGTGTCACTAGGGAGTTGGTTATCTGTGATGTGAGATGTGTCTGTCTGGATCGGGAAGCAATGCAGTGGGAGCAGCTGGGTGGGAGGCGGTAGGTGGGGCTCCCACGGTGCGCGGGAGAGAGGGGATTGTCACAGACACACGTCGTACGGAACAGCCCCTCCTCTCGCCCTCCCTAGCTGTTCTTCCTGGGATATTTCCCAGTTAGGAGGCCTTGGGGGAAGGGAGGCGTCCAAGCGCTGGGAACCCAGACGTGTGAGGTGCCGCGCGTGAGCTGCGAGCTGGGGAGGGGGACAGATGGAGACAGGTGCGCCCCCACGGGGGCACGTGTGGGGACACGTGGAGGACTCACCTTCGGTCCAGGATTCGCATCCCCCGCGTTGGGGGTCGCCCACTTCCTTCCCGTGTGTCCACACCCGCTGGAAGCCCGCACCCCCCCTCCTCCCAGGCAGGGGGAGGCCGACCCCGATCGGGAGCGGAACCCCGCCCCTCCCTTGTTACCCACGAGCCCCGCCCCCCCGCCGCCCGGCGGAGCTCCGCCCCCGCCCCGCCCCCCGCCGGCCGCCGAGCTCCCCGAGCTCCCCTCGCTCAGTCTGGCTGGCCCCATGTTACTGAGCGGAGCTCCTCCGGCGGGCTCCGGCCCGGGGCAGCGGGCGCAGGGGAGCGCGGGGAGCGGCCCGGGGGGGTCGCGCCGGGGCGCCGGGGGAGCGGGAGCCGGCCCAGGCGGGGGCGGCAGCGGCGGGGTCGCCAAGTGGCTCCGGGAGCATCTGGGCTTCCGCGGGGGGGGCGGCGGCGGAGGTGGGGGCAAGCCGGCGCCCCCCGAGCCGGACTACCGTCCCCCCGCACCCTCCCCGGCCGCGCCCCCTGCACCACCCCCGGACATCCTGGCCGCCTACCGGCTGCAGAGGGAGCGCGACTTCGAAGACCCCTACTCTGGGGGGCCGTCCAGCTCCGCTGCTGCCCCGGCCACCCCCACCGCCCCCGGCCCCACGCCGCCCCCGCGCCACGGCTCGCCTCCCCACCGCCTTATACGGGTTGAGACCCCTGGCCCTCCAGCGCCCCCTCCCGAGGAGCGGATCTCTGGACCCCCGGCCGGCAGCGACAGGGTGAGTGCTGCGCGGGGCGGGGGGGCCGGGAGGAGAGGTGGTATGAGGGCTGGGGCTTTCAAGAGGGACAAAGGTGGCCTGGCCGGGGCCGGGCCTGGGCCCCTCCGTGTTACGGTTCCTGGAGGACAAGATCTTAATCCTTGACCCGCAGGCTCGGAGCCTTCATTCACCTTTGTTCAAATTCTCGACCGACTAATCTGGGACGTGCGCCCCAAACTCTGCTTCTGTCCGTGGTATCGCCCCAGGACTAGTGACCCTCTTCCTCAGGGGCTTTGCTCTCTTCGTCTCAGCCCTCCGCCTCGTCCCGGGGCCTAATCAGCGTGCTTTGCTCTAACGGTATTTGAGCACCCCCACCCCACGCCAGTTGGTGGCCTTTCTGCCCTCCGGCAGCAGCAGCTCCCTGCCCTTTGATCTCTGACCCCCTCCTCCTCCCCCCACCCCCGCCCCAGAGCGGAGGCAGCACAAAGCTCCGTTCCTCCTCCTCAGGGAGCCCAAGCATCCTTGCAGGTGCTGGAGCCCCAGGAAGGAGGTGAGGGCTGGGGTTTCTCCCTGTGGATACAGCAAGAGCTGGCCTTTGCCTTCCTTACCCAGGGGTACTGGAGCCAGGTGGACTGTTGTTCTCGGGAAGCCAGGACAGGCCGTGTGTAGCTCTGTAGCTCTTCACCAAGGATACTGACCACTGAGGTCCAGGCAGGCCCACGGCACTACTTACTTCCCTTGTCCCCCCAGGTGTGGGGGCAGTCAGTGTTTAGAACCTGTTGCCCAGAAAGGGCTGAGCTACTGAGCCCACTTCTCTTCTTTTGGCCTCTCCTTTCCCAGGTCCATTCTGAGGGAGGCTAGAGCCTTTGGGAGACCTGCAGGTGTGGGATAAAAGGAGACTTGGGCATTCACTGTTCTGGAGAACATTCACTGTGCTTCTGGTGGAGAAGCCATCCCTTGCTCAAGCCCACTTCAGCCTCCCTCCTTGATAGCTGAAAGCCATCTCCAGGTCCCTCTAGCCCTAAATTCCATGACAGTGACTCTGTGGGCTGTCCTGGCTCTGTTGTCCCCTCACACATCCCTGGAAGCTCAGCTCCGAGGCTTAATCCCTTTCCTCAGCAGAGAACACAGTTTTATTTGATTGGAGAGCAAAGTTCCTGTCTGAATCCATTGGCTCCAGGGTTGAGGTTTTCAGTGGAGAGAGCGCTGTTCTGCCCTATTTCCTGGATGAGAGAGATGTGTCAGGGTCAGAGCAGAAGCCTCAGGAATGTGAATTATTTTTTCCCTAGTTCCTGCCATGGGGCATGGCTGCCCCTCCTGGGCCAGGATCCTTAGCCTGCAGAAGGAGACTGTGCTATCATCACATGTCCTTTAGCTCCTCTCCTTCCTAATTGTCCCCCACTGTTGGGTGATGTGATGCTCGTAGTGGCAGTGAGGCAGAGGGAGCATTAAGCCTTGTTCTTACTATTGGCCAGTTAGTGTCCCTCTCCCTGACCACTGCCCATTGGCACATGGGCCTGAGCTATCCCTGGCATTCCTTTCTGCAGTCTTGGAATGGCCTAACATGCTTGCTCCCCAAGTCATGAGCTCCTCTAGGAAAAAGGACTGTTGTCCTCCTCATGTCTGTATTTCCCAAGTGCCTGACATGCTTGGCATAAAGAAGGGGTGAATGAAATACGTCCATTGAATGGTGACTGTCCATTGCTAGGGTGACCTGAAGGTCGGAGACTCCCTTAACAACAGCTCCTCTTTGTACATTTCCCCACAGAGACCCCCCCCCCCCAAGGAAGGGGCTGTGTCCACACAACTGTGGTTGACCCATAGCCTCTTCTCACTGAGGGCATCCATGTCTCAAGCTGGGTTGGTTCTGTGATCTGTGGGCTGTTCAGACCTTAGGGGCCAAGAGGTGTCTGACTCCTTTGTCAGCTGCAGGGACAGGAATGAAATCCAGCAGGATCTCCCAGGAGCCACACAATCTGTGGTTTCTTTAGTGGGTGTGATGAGAAGGATCCAGGATGCCATCCAAACCGGCTCAGGGGCAGGGACATTGTCTCTGCGGGCCCTGACCTGGAGCTTCCCATCACTGGGAGAGGGTAGCTCCACTCATTTAAGAGCAGAGTTCAGGGGATCCCAGAGTCCTCCCTTAGGAAGAGTCCAGTTCAGGTACCTGAGCCCCTTATTCTAAACCCAAGTGATGGCACATGCCTGTAGCACTCACACAGAGTTGCTGTCTCTGAATGGTGAGCCAGCCTGTTGAGCTGGAGTTTCTGTTCTGTGACATGTTTTGTCCCGATTCTCTCTGCTCCTCTCCTCTTAGCCACGCAGGTCTTCTTGGCTTGTTGCTTTGGGTTACTTCCTGAGGTGAGATGAGCTGCCTCATTTTCCTTCTTCTCCTGGAGCCCAGTGGCTGGTGCTGGGTGGGTCAGAGCCCTGTGAGAGGGCCTGGGTCAGGAGGTTTGATGAAATGGGTGGAAATACTTCTGTAATGAGAAGATTGAGGGGAAATGAGCCCAGTGGAGAGTGACTGTGGGGGGCAGGAGAGATTGGGGATTTAGACAGGGCCCTGAGAGGCCCAGGGAGCTTAGGACCATTAGTGTCTCCCCCTGCAAGGCTCTGGCTACTGGCCCTCCCTTAAACCCACCACTGCATTTGGCACAGGGGCAAGGGTGGCCATCTGGGCAGGCCTGGCAAGGCAGGTGTGGGAGCAGCAGGAACCGTACCCTGAACCAGGCAGGCAGGGCCTCACCATCTGGCCACAGGAAGGCCCTCATGGTGCTGGGCCCTGTCTGGCCTCCAAGCCATACTTGGGCAGAGGGGTTAGGGCCTTCCTTGCTTTGCTCCTTTGCTCCTTGCTTTTTCTCAGACCTGCAACAGGAAAAACCTGGTCTAATTAGGAAAGGGGGATGGGTATGGGAAAGGGACCCTGATTGGATGAAGCTTTGAGCTGTCTGTGACCATCTGCACAGTGTGTCCTTTGCTTCTATCCTGCCAAGATATGTGCGCATTTGTGTGTGTGTGTGTGTGTGTGTGTGTGTGTGTGAGAGAGAGAGAGAGAGAGAGAGAGAGAGAAACAGAGAAAAAGAGATGGTATGAACAATAAGACAAGCACCCTGTATGAATTGAAACTAGGGCTCTTATTCTTAGCTCATGGAGAGGCTGTTGGGGTTCATGAACCTCCAGATTGTGTACAAATATTTGGGTGCATGAGCATTTTTCTGGGAAAAGGCTCCCAGCTCCCAGATTCTTAGAGGGTTTCATAGGGCCCAGTGTTTTAAGAACTTTTATAAATAGGTACACATCATACATGGTGTCCACACCATGGAGGAGTTGGATCCTCCAAGTCCAAATTTGGAGGCAAGTGAAAAGACCGGTAGAAAGAGAAAAGGGAAGGAGACACCGAGGGTGTCTGAAGTCCAGCAAGACATAACTGCCCTGGAGTTAGGAGGGTGGGTAGGGGCTGCTGCTGTAAGATCACAGGATCACGCCTGTGCCAGTGTTTACTGAGGATTTCCATATCATTAAATGACACTGGCCTGGACACTGAAAGGGACTTCCCACCCTAGAAGACTTGCCTTTTTTGGTTTTGGTCCTTGCCTTTTTTGAGTTTGTTCTTGCTTGAATTTTCCTTCTTATGACTTCCACAGAGTCTGGAGTTCTGATCTGTTTATCTTGCACATGTCCTTTAATGGAGGCAGAGGGAGGAAAAGAGAAGGGTCCTAATGAAGGGACCTTTGTGGACTGGTTAGGTCTCTTAACCCTTTGGGGCCCTGGCTGGCCATCTTTGCTGCCATTGGTGCTTGGCCAGGGGTGGGAAGGTACTACTGAGGCCTGCAACTACCAGGGGATTTTATGGCAGGCCTGTCCACTCTTCCAGTGCTCACTCCTTTGAGAAGACATCTGCAACTTGTTGGTTTGGCCAGTGACTCAGTGATACCTCAATCAGTGCTGGCACTCCACCTGTCGGGAGCTGGCAACAGCTAGGGCCCCATGGATCATGGGTGGGTGCAGCTGGCTGGGTCCTGGGGGGCTCTGGAGGGTAGCTGCTGCCCCCTCCAGCTGGGCCTCCCCACAGGACCAGTGTGATGTTAGGCAAGAGTGGAGGCAGAGCCCAGTCCCCCACATGCAGTGGGCCTGCGGTTCTTCCACAGCCTGGGGTGCAGCCTCGCTCTTTTGGAGCTGGCTTTGTGGCTGTCACTGTGAGCTCCTGGAGGACCCAGAAATTTAGTCTTTTTGTCTTTAATGATATAATGGTAGATAGTTATCTAGGACCTGCCTTGTGCCGGGTACCATTTGGAAGCAGCTGATATGCTTTAGACCAGTTGCTTCTGGCAACGACCCCACGAGGAAAGTTCTGTTATTATCCCCCAGTTATATATAGGGAGACTGAAGCACGGAAACGTTGAGTCACGTTTGCATGGTTTCACAGCTAGTAAGTAGGGGAGCTGAGATTCACAGCTAGGCAGCCTGACTGCAGACCGCCTGCCAGCACCATGCTCTGGGACCACTGCACCTTAGGGGAGTCCTACAGACCGGGGACAGCTAGTGTTCACTGAGCATTTGCTGATGAATGAGGGGGAGGAGACTCGGAGGAGGAATGGAGAGTGTGTTCTGTGCTGAGTTCACCATTTCCTGAACCCAAAGGCCAGCACTTGCCACCCAGTTCTGAAGTGGCCATAGACACACCTTAAGAGGCCTGTCGGTAGCCATTGTGTGTCTGTGATGTTTGAATGTTTTACAAGCATGACATTTCTTTGTAATTAGAAAAAGATAACAAATGTGTCTCATGTGAAGAAGTTTCCATGGCAGATAAAATTGGGAAGGGCATTCCAATAAGTGGGAACAGAGGGTGCAAAAGTTTGGTCTTTTGGAAAAGCAAATAGTATGCCATTTCCAAAACTGACAGACTCTCAGCGGAAAAAGGATTTCACGGTTAAATACTTTGGAGAAATGCCGAGTTAAACAAAATTAGACAGCTCTCTTTGCTACATGAGTTCTCAGAGCCTTTAACATGCTAAAATGTATTTTAAATCTACGAGTAGAAAAGATGCCACATTTCCCAAATTCTCTGGAAAGTCTGCGGCAAGGCACTGAGAGTCAAGAGACCTGGGTCCCAATCTTGTCTCTACTGCTGCAATCTGTGTACCCTGCCGAGCACCGAAACTCGGACTTTAGTGTCTGAATAGGAGAGATCATCATCAGGACTAACATTTTTGAGCACTGACTCCATTCCAGCCTCTGAACTCAGGACTTTTACATTCATGGTCTTTTTTTTTTTTTAAGATTTTATTTATTTATTCATGAGAGACACAGAGAGAGAGGGGGGCAGAGACACAGGCAGAGGGAGAAGCAGACTCCATGCAGGGAGCCTGATGTGGGACTTGATCCTGGGTCTCCAGGATCATGCCCTGGGCTGAAGGCGGCGCTTAAACCTCTGAGCCACCCAGGCTGCCCCTTTCATGGTCTTCTTCCCAATCCTACGAAGTAGGTACTAATACCATCCCTATTCTACAGGTGAAAAACCAGAGGCTTCCAAACATTAAATGTCAACTGAAGAAATGGAGGAAAGGGGTGGTGGTAGACTTTGGGGACCTTGCAGAGCTCAAAGCCTGTGGCATGTGCTCCTAGCTAGCTCCCCTTGGACCCCAAGAGTTCCTGGGGCCAGGAACTTCTAGCAGGGCCCAGCTGCATCTGGTGTGGAAGGTCGCACCAGATGGTGGGCCTGCCAGCTATTGCGGGAGAGGCTTCGGCAAGAGAGAGAGTCAAAGCAGGACAGCTGCTCTGGGAGGGGCACTGCCCATTTGGAACAGGCACAAGAGCCAGGTCTGGAGCCTGCCGGATGACAAGAGGAAGGGGATCTGGTTGGCAGGAGGCCTGGGGACAAGGGGGCCTCTGAGCAGCAGCTACTTGCCTACTAGTTTGGAAGTATTTCAGCATTTCGACAGCATTCTGTCAACCAGACAGAGGGTTTGCCTAAATATTAGCCCTGGTTTTGGGTGCCTTCCCTGCCAGTTCTTCCCTTCTGCCCTCAAACTGGAGACTTTGATCCCCATTCAAATCCCCCCATTCTCCTGACAGCCTGCTCCTGCAGCTGCTACTGGTTTGTCAGAGTGGTTGGAGTTGGGGATCTGAGAGTCCGTGTCACTCCAAAAGATAGAGTCTGAGGAGAGGGAGGCCTTTTGAGCATCCAGTAAATGTGCTATGACCTACCTTGTGCCAGACCCTGTGATGGATGTGGTATACAACAGTGAGTACAGCAGTCAGGTAAAGGTCTCATAAACAATAAATCACGATAGAGCAAAGGTATCAGAAGCCTGCAGAGGCAGTTTTCTCCCACCAAGCAGTTTTGCCTCCTCACATGACCTGTAGGCCACTGGGAAGCCAAGCCTGGCCTCTGACAGGGATCCTATGGGCCCGGGGTGGGTGCCCATCTTGCCAACCTTCCCAGCAGGTGTTTCTGCTTCTGCTCCTGACTCCCAGCCCTGTGGGTGGCTCCTCTGGGTGACCTGCTCAGGGCGGGGGGCTAGGATTTCCTGGAGCAGGGTGTGGAGTCAGGGATGGAACAGAGGAGCCATTGACCTGCCCACAGAGCTGCCACCTGGGTGCCCACAGGCACTGTGGGCTGGCACTTGGGAAGCCCGTGCTCGGCTGGGGAGGGGTCATGGCTCAAGCCCAGCCCAAGACTCCAGTGGGAATGGCACTAGTTTGGTGAGGGAATGGCTGGGCAGGGAGGGGCGGGTGTCTGTAGAGTTGGGGACCCTGGGGCTTGGGCCAAGTGCTTCTCACTGAGCAGCTTCCAGGGACTCAGTGCTCTCCCCCGATCTCCCCACTGAATTTGCTATGCATTTCTCTTCCGAATAAACAAGGAAAAGTGTTTCCTTTGTCCATTCTTCCTGTTTTATGTGAACTAATTTAACAAATATTTACTGAGCACTTTTAGGCACTGGGAATTTAGCAGTAAACATGGTTTCTACCCTCAGGAAGCTCACAGTCTATAGGAAGACAGATGATGAAACAAATATTTATGACACAATGTAATAATAGCTCAGCACAAAGGCACTTAACCATTGCTTGGGGGAGGATGGAAAGGCTTTCTGAAGAAAGAGAATAATCTAATCCAGGCAGAGGGAAAAGCTTGTTGGTAAGAAACAAAACATAGAACTTCAGGTAACAGAGTGATCCAAGGCTGGTAGGGAGAAACCGAAGAGGAAAGTGGATCTTTAAATCCCTTTAACTTTGGGCTTTTTTTGTGTGGGCATTACACCATTTAAGGATAGCATGTCTGTGGATTTGGTTACTGTTAAGTGTCTGCCACTTAGAAGTGTGAGGCTGGGGGCCAGCTCCCAACTCCAGAGCCCCCTTGGTCAGGTGGCTGGGGCTGTGGGTGCTACTTGGCCTGAGAGGAAGCAGCTTGGGGTAGGAGTGGATTTCTAGAGAAAGGAGGACTAGGGGGGAGGGCTCCAAGGGGAAATAGGCAGTGGTCTAGTAGAGACATTTTTCTAGTACCTACTGTGAGCCAGGTGCTTATTAGAGCTGGAGAGTCAGAAAGGACAAAGAACTCTAGGCTAGGGGATGATCCAAAGGTGGGGATGGTATGACCTGAGATGGTGGTCTTCTCAGAAGCAGGCAGAGATTCGAGGGAGGTGAAGGAGCTGGGGGGCTTGGGTGGAAAAAGATGGAATAGTGGGAGCTGAAGAACGGAAGGGGGAGATGGTAGGAGATGTTGGGATGTGCTTCAGAGACCTCTAGAGGGGCTCACAGGGGGCCCCAAGAAACATGCAGGAGGGGTTTCTGTGGTGGGCAGTTTCCTTTCTCCATTTCTGCTTTGCTAGGGGTCCCGGATCCACTGACCCAGGGCAGGCAGTCACCCCCATAGCCTCCCTGCTCAACTGGCTCCCACAGTCCTGATCTGGCCCAGACCCAAAGCCCACACCAAGCACAGAGGAGATGTAGGAGTGGCCCCTCCTCATGCCGCAGGCCCCAGAGCCACCTCTTGTCAATGCCTGTCAACTCAGTGTGCCGTGCTTCCCCTGAGGTGCTGGCAGCCCTGGGCGGGCTGGGTTGTGTCTCCACCTCAGCCTCCCCCCTTCAAGGAGCCAGTGCCCTGCTTGGAGAAAGGCTCTATTGTCCTCTGCTGCACCCCGCCCTGAGCACCTTGAGCTCCTCCTCAGGATGTGTGGCTTACAGTTCAGTCTGCCTGAACTGGAGCAGGGAGAGAGGGATGGTCATGAACCACCTGTGAGGGAGAAAGGGGCAGTGTGGGATATGAGGCCAGGGCACCACCTTTTCTGTTCCTATCATCAGGAGCCAGGGGCTTTCAGCAGAGCTCAAATCCTGGCTCTCCTCAGGGCTGTCCTAAGGTGGCCTCTTCTCCCCGGATGGCCAAGATGCTCACTGGTGGCAGGTTGGCAGCATAATTTCACACAAAGGGCACGGGTTCCAATCAGGTTCCTCCACTTATACAGAATGGTCTTGGGCATGTTGTTCCCTACCTGCCATGAGCCTCCATTTCCTTAAAATGAGGATGATAATACTCACATGATGTTGTGATGAATGTTCTGAGGATAAACCAGTAGAACTGTGCCATAAAGTGAGTACTTGGCTCTTTTCTTGATGGCCAGCAAATTTGTCTTTGTTCAGCATCTGGGAATGAACTTGTAGGCATAGATCAAGTTAATCTGTTTTCTGCTATTCCTCACTTGTTCTTTGAACTTCTCCAACACCTCTCTGAATTAATTCCCTCTGTTGAACCACCTGGTGTCAAATACCTCTGTTGCCCTGTCTGGACTCTGACTGAGGCAGGCAGTAAGGCCCAGAGCTTAATCCGGGCCATTTAACCTAAGGGGTGCCCCAGAGGCACAAAATTAGCAGAAAAGAAAAATCTATCATTCTGTTGACAGACTTGAAGGGGAGCCCTGCAAAGGAAGAGCCAGAGCTCGTCTCCATCCAAGCTCAGAGCCTGCCCTTGGATACCTCGGGCTCTGGATGTAGGACATTCTACCCAGGACTCACTCCTATGGACAGAGCATCTAGGGAGAAGCAGAGCTGTCTCTCAGATGTCTGAAGCCTGCTCTCCTCACTGTCTTCCCACAGTTGGCAATCCTTGAAGACTATGCGGACCCGTTTGATGTTCAGGAGACTGGTGAAGGCCCAGCAGGAGCTTCAGGAGCCCCCGAGAAGGTGCCTGAAAATGACGGCTACATGGAGCCCTATGAAGCCCAAAAGATGATGGCTGGTGCGTGGTGGAGTCAGGGGTGGGGACTGCTTCCTGAAGCCTACGTATTTGTACAACAGGTTCTGGGACCCACAAGACAAAGGCTGATTCCATGATCCCTTTACTAGATCCTTGGAGACCATGGGTCTACCATGGACCACCTGGGGTCTTTGGCCCTTGCCTTCAAGAGTTTTTTTTTTTTAAGATTTTTATTTATTTGACAGAGAGAGAGCACACAAGCAGGGGGAGCAGCAGAGAGAGAGAGGAAGAAGCAGACTCCCTGCTCAGCAGGGATGTGGGGCTTGATCCCAAGACCCTGGGATCATGACCTGAGCTGAAGGCAGACACTTAACCAACTGAGCCACCTAGGTGCCCCAAGAGAGTCATTTTAGAAAAGGAGCAGTGACTTGTGGTGCCTAAGACATGAGGTGGTAGAGAAAGCCACACAACCAAGGGTCAGGAAGGGCAAGATAGTGGTATGGGCCAGAGGTCATGGAACCCAGAAAGAGAATCACTAGCTTTAGAGAAGGTGGTGAGTTTGAGATGATGTGATGTCAAAGTGAGACATCTTTATGGCAATTGGAAACACATGGCTGGAGAAGCAGATGCAATGCACGTGATGCTGGTCAAGCCTGTCAAGGAGCAGGGGCAGAGAGCAATGAATAAGACCTGGTCCTGGGGAGCAGAGCAGAGGTCAGGAGAGGATCCAGGGAAACAGCACGAATGTGGGTGATCAGAGAGGAGGAAAGGGGTGAGTCAAGCCAAGGCCTCAAGGCAGGATGAAAGGAAGGTTTGTTCAGGGGCAGATAGTTTTAGAATTGGCCATACTGGGGAGCCAAGTTGAGAGAGGCCAAAAAGGGGCAGTGAAGACTGGAATGGGGCATTTGAACTTGCTCCAAAAGAAGAAGGAAAGCAATATGGATTATTAAGCAAGGTAGAAACAGAGCAAATACATTTTAAGGGGATTACTGAGGCTTCAGTGTACAAAACAGACTAGAAGAACTGGGCATCAGAAAGATGAGTTAGCATTTGTGGAAACTGTTGAGACTTTAAGGAGCAATAATTAACACTGCTTTCTTCCCCTTCTGAGCTTGGAGATCATTGAGAAATAAGATTAAGGAAACAGATGAAGATAAGAATGTCAGCTTTATTACTGATAAAGTAGATTAGGGAACATTACTTAGCTATCTCTCCATGATGGGCTTCTTAATACTTCCCAGAAGTAAACTTGCCCACTCAGCCTTGGGCCATGCAGGACAGTTATAGGCCCCTTCACGGGGGGCAGGAGGAGAAAGAACCAGAAGGCAGAGCTGAGAAAGGGAGCAAGCATCCACTGGTGATCAGATAAGCTGCTCTCCTTTCTTGGGAGAAGGGCAAGGAGGCAGAGCATGGTCAAGAGTGTTATTCCATGGGGCTCATGGAAACGTGAGCTGATAGAGTGGAGGTCACCCTCACAGTAATCTAGATGTGGAGAGATGAGGGTAAGAGTCATCAGGTACTGGTGCCGAACAGATGGGATTTAGAGGATGAAGGAGGGCCAGGACTGAGGGAGAGCAGTGTAGGAGACAGAAAGGAAGAAAGTGGTGAGGGTGGCTACTCTATGTAGATCAGATGGATGTTACCCCAAGGGGACCCACGAAGGCCCAGTAATTATAGGTGAAATTTTGCGCATTTTCCGGGGGAGTAGCTCCGTAGCTTTTATTAGATTTCCACAGGGGTGCATGATCCCAAAAAGAGAATCACAGAGCAGACTAGAAGAACTTCTGGGGAAAGTGGCAAGTTTGAAACATAAAAGTGAAAATCTTGATGGCACTGGAAGTGTATAGGGTGCCATGAGACTGAGCAAGGAATGAGGGCAAACGAGACCAAAAGAGGGTCCAGGGAAGGAGACCAAACAGGGGCAATCAGAGAGGAGGACCACAAAAATGACTTATTAGAGGGGACAGTTTCAAAGAGGGAGTGATCAGTGGTGTCTGATCAATAAAGGATTTTCTGATTGTCAAGTATATTACTTGGGTTGCAAGGGAAAAATTGGACCTGTGTAGCCAAGAGGAGGTAGATTAGGAGAGACCCTGCCTCAGTTTCCAAAATGTGTAAGCCTCATTTCCCTAGCCCTTGCTGGCCATCTAAGAATCTTTTTTCTATCTTTCACACTGGTGCTTCTCTGCCCCTGCCTCCATTGGATCCCATTGTTTTGGAACTCCAGAGGTATTTTGAGGGCAAGGGATCCCGGATGTGTGGCCACTGGGCCTCTGAAGCCAGTGACATCTCCTCTGAAGCAGACTTGGTGGGTTCCTGAGGGAGGGTGCTGCCCGAGTAGCTGAGCCAGGCAGCCAGGGCTGCTCTCACACCTCCCCTCCTGCCTTGCCCTGGCAGAGATCCGGAGCTCCAAGGAGACAGCAGCTCAGCCCCTGCCTCTGTATGACACGCCCTATGAGCCAGAGGAGGAGGGGACCACCCCAGAGGGTGAGGGGACCCCTTGGCCTCGGGAGTCCCGGCTGCCAGAGGATGATGAGAGGCCCCCCGAGGAGTATGACCAGCCCTGGGAGTGGAAGAAGGAGCGGATTTCCAAAGCCTTTGCAGGTAAGCCCTGGTTGGAGAGGGTGGGTCTGCTGGGGCCTCTGAACAGCACTCCAGGCCCAGGGGAGTGGAAGGAGTGGACCCCAGGGGCCATGGGAGGCCCAGGTGCTGGGCTCCAGGGAGGTATAGTTGAGTGCATCACAGAGATTGGTGAATTGGGCAGTGTGAGTGCAGCACTGTGTGCAGGGTCAGGGAAGGGGCATCCCTCAGACACCAAGAGGCTTAGGCCACTTCTACCTTTTGGGAGATTGGGTATATTTTAAATAAAGAAATTCCAAACAAAATGATAAAACTTGTGATATATGTTGAATACTCACACTTAACAAAAGAGGAAGGCATTTAACTCTCCAGACAATGAAATGGCTGTGTGTAACCTTTAGAGATCCCAGCCCTGAATTAGGGAGCCATGTCTCCCAGTAGCAGGCTGTGCCAGACCAGGGGCGCCTGTGCCTCAGGGGGATTTCTGAGGAGCAGAAACTGGTGGGGAGAGGGAGGCTATGAGAAATCCCCCTTTGCTGAATGAAGGGTAGGTTTCTCCTGTACCAAGCACCCCAGCGCCTATCCCAAGCCTGGAGTCCGCCCTGCAGAGGTGTGTGTTGGTGGCCTGAGTGGGTGGTGCTACAGCCTGGAGAGCCTGGAGAGTGCTTTAGTCCCTGGACTTGATTGAGTGAGAACATAAAGGATTTAACTGTCATTCAACTCCATCCCCACTCCCATGCTCCCCTCATCCCTCCTTGGGCAAGGGGCTCATCCTGGAGCTGGACTCAGCTCTCTGCCCTGTCCTCCCCACCCTGGCGGCCAGACTGGATAACCACAGGTTTCTAATTTGTTTCCTGTAACGCGTGCACCATTGAGGATGAACCGTTTATTTCCAGAAGTCTCCTTGGAGAATCAATACTGTTTGGATTGCTTAATGGGAAAATCTATGCTCGTCATTAGGAAACCTCGTTAGCAGTCTTGGAGCCGCCAGTGGCATCCTTCTCTTAATTGTCAAGGCTCAGGATTGAGGGTTGTGGGGGGTAAATTTCAATAAAACATCTGCCCCCACATCAGAGACTTCCTGACAGCCTGGAACTGGGCTGTCTCAGTCTCGCTGCCCATGACTTCCCAGGCCATGGGGAAAAGGAGGAAGGACAGCAAGTCCGAGGGTGCCAGAAGGCCATGGGAACCTGGGTGTGGTGCTGGGAGGTGAGGGCAGCTTGTTGTTCCTCCTTTCCTCCTTCCTGGTCCCTCTGGGCCCTGGAGGCTTATGAAGGTTTAAATGAAGGGGACCCACACGGCTGGCAGGGCAAGACTGCATCCGATTTGCTATCTGTGCCTCCCACCCTTGGACTAAGCTAGCCTGGTGTGATCACTGTGGCTCCGTCCAGCCCCCTGATGGTCCTGTTCCCCCTAAGAAACCACCCTCGCCTCTACTCTGACCCTCCTCCTTTCTAGGCTATCCTGTGTCCTGACTCTGGGTTTTGGTGTCTCAACCTTTGCCTCTCTCTGTCTCTCTCTCTCTCTCTGTCTCTGTCCCTGTCTGTGTCTCTTCTTCCTGCTGCTACTGGCTCCAGTTGACATTAAGGTCATCAAAGACCTACCTTGGCCTCCACCGGTGGGACAGCTGGACAGCAGCCCCTCCCTGCCTGATGGGGACAGGGACATCTCCGGTCCAGCCTCACCCCTCCCTGAGCCCAGCCTGGAGGACAGCAGCGGTGGGTCCTGTGGGAGCTTCTGGCCAGGGTCACAGGTCCCCTCACCCCTCAGGCCCTGTGGGCTTGGGTTGGAGGAGCAGAAGTGGGGCAGGGTTTGGAGAACCTGGGAAGAATCTCCCTCATCCTGGAGGAAGAGAAAGGGCACAAAGTACACATCCCTCCTTCCTCCCAAAGGTGTGAGGAAGGGGTCTCCCACAAAAATCCACTGTTTTAAATTCACTTCTTTGCATACGACTTTAATGCAAATGACTATTGGGGTGGGGATGATGATAGCACAGGTGTCTGACTCCTGTGAGTAAGGGAAGGGTCTAATCCTTACATCTGGTGACTGAGAGACAGATAAGGGCCTGAAAGTAGTAGAAGGAGAGAAAAAGCCCAAATAAGGAGAAAGGAAGCACTGGACACTTAGTCTTTGTTCAGTTTTGTACAGAATGGGCAGCCAAGGGCTTGTGAACACCTGTTTGTACATTTATGCCTGAGCGAGGCGGGGGTGGGGTGGGGGGTGGTATTTTGTAAATACAGGATGGAGGAGGGTCTCTGTTGCCTGTCCATGTGCACTTGCACCCATGTGGCCCCTTGGCTCCCTCCCTGCCTCGTGTTGGCCCAGTGGTCAGGCCTGCCCTGGGCTAGGAGGGCAGAGCTGCCTCAGCTGGCTTCCTCCGGGTGGGGGCAGGGAGCCTGTGGGCAGCGACCTTGGGGGGGAGGGGCGGGGGGGGGGTGCTGGCGGCTTTGGGCAGGATTAGCCTGTCAGGATGGCACCAAGGGGAATCGGATAATTGTTCTCAAATCGATAAGTCATTTCTACAGAATGGCTTGGCAGGGTGATATGGAGAACGGTAATGAACTCTGAGGAGGAGAAAGAAACAATATTATCAGCGGTGAAGCCACCCCGAGGGGGAATGGAATAGGGGAAGGCAGGCAGCTGCTCCACAGGGAGAAGTTTAAGTGGTTTCTCATGTAGCTCCTGTCCCCTCTCTTCCCACAGTGTAGGGACTGGTAGGCACAGTATGGCACAGAAGGGCGGAGCCCCACCCCCAACCAGGGAGTGGACCCAGGACTCTGTCCCCAGAACCAGTCAAGCCCAGGAGCATGTCCCACCCTTCCAGAACATTCCTTTGAACCCCTTTTGGCAGAAAATGGGGGTGGAACACTGGTTATTCTATAGGGCTCTATCTCTGGGGTCTTCAGAGTCTATGACCGGTATATTCCCCACAGCCCAGTTTGAAGGATCTGAGAAGAGCTGCCTGTCACCTGGCCGGGAGGAGAAGGGGCGGCTACCTCCCCGACTCTCTGCAGGGAACCCCAAGTCAGCCAAGCCCCTAGGCATGGAGCCCAGCAGCCCCTTGGGGGAGTGGACAGACCCAGCACTGCCTCTGGAAAACCAGGTGTGAGTGTCTGTGTCCAGCTGGGGACTCTTTCCCCTCCCTTCCCCTCCCGCCACTGGCTTGCCTGCAGGGGACACCCAGAATGGGTGGGCCTGGACAGCGAGGGACCCAGCAGAGATGCCCCCCTTCCTCTCTCTTGTCCTCAGCTGGTACCACGGGGCCATCAGTCGAACAGATGCCGAGAACCTGCTCCGGCTGTGCAAAGAGGCCAGCTACCTGGTGCGCAACAGTGAGACCAGCAAGAATGATTTCTCCCTGTCCCTCAAGTGAGTAGGGGTGGGCCAACTACCGGTGTTAGGCAGGATTTGCTTGTCAGGATGGCGCCAAGGAGAATCCTTGGGAAGACAACAAGCAGGACAGGAGGAGACTCCAACATTCTCCCCATGCCCAGCCAAGCTGGGGAGAACTCCATCCCCTACATGCACATTTGCTGATTCTGGGCCAGGCCCTGGGGATCTGGAGTAGTTTGAGGCTCAGCTCCTGATCTCAAGGTGCCTAGAGTCCGTTAGAGGAAACAGTCAAGCTACAGTGTCCAGCTCAGAAAGTTTCTGTCACTTACTAGCTATGTAGCCTGGGGACTCCTTAACTTCTCTGGGCCTCATTTTTCTTTTTTATAAAATGAGGGAATAATAATATCTACCTATAGGGAAGGATCAAGTGAAATAATACATGGGAGGCACTTAACACCATGTTAAGTGCCAAGTAAACTATCACCGTCATCTTTATTAATGGCAGTCCAAGATGTTCCTGAAACACAGGCGAGGAGATAGGAACTTTGCCTGAGGGGAGGCTGGGGGTCCTGGGAGGGGGTGGAGTAATGGACACAAAGCTATTGTTCACTTGGAAGAAGTGGGCAGGAGGTCTGGGTGCTAGTGGTTGTTAACCAAGTTTTAAGGGATCCAGGAAGAGGAGTGGGAGGCAGGGCACTCCCTTCCCATCAGCCTTCGTCCTAGGGAGCAGATATACACAGACCAGCACTGATTTCCTAGGCCATCCCGGCAGAATGGCCCTTGGTACCTGGGAGTTCTGCCCCTGCACCCCACATGGCAGCCTGTCAGAATGGTATGTCCATTCACAACCCCTCATCGCTACTGGGACATCTTACCACCTCCTACCGCATTTCCCAGGGGCATTAGAATTCAGGTATACCCCCACTTCAAACAAATGCAATATACAGAAGTTTGGGACTATTAAACAGCTACATTTGAGGATAATTACTCAACTTCAACTAAAAGATCATGGGAAAATGCCAGTCAACCTAAATTTTATTCTTGGGCTCAATAAAACCAGCCAAGTGACCCTAGGCAAATCATGTAACCTCTCTGGGCCTTGGTTTCTTCCTTCGCAAAATGCATTGATGGGTACTTCTTAGGTTTCTCGTAGCTCTCATACTCTGCAAATTATCATAAAATCATAAAAGGAGCATTAGGAAAAGTTCGTCTGTCAAAAATTTGATATAACACTAGGAATGTGTATTGCTTTAATAGTTAAGATTCATAGAGCATCTATGTGCCGAGCAGTGTATATACCCTCTCCAAACCAACTACCAACCTGCAAGATGAATCTCTTTTTTATAGACAGAAATAAATACAAAGAGGTATGTGACTTACTCAGGGCTACCAGGTAATAAAGTGCCAAAGGCAGGATTTGGACCCGGCTCAGTCTGACCACAAGAACGACACTATTTCATTGGATAGCTCCTCCTCTCATCAAGTCTGGACAGTCCAAGGCAAGGGTCTGACTCCCCGAAGGGAGCAGGGCAGGGCTTAGCCTTAGCCTGGGGAGTAAGGGGGGAGGCAGACCTGGATGCTACTACAGCCCAGGCAGATCTGGCCCCACTGGCGTCTGTCTGCCGGAGCCTCGTTTGCATATAAATGGCTTCTCTGAAATACAATTATGGTTTCTCTGCTCTCTGTAATGCAAGGGCTTTCACTGGTAATTAAACAGCTTCCTCCAAAAGCCATGTCAGCTCTGGCCCTGCGGCCCAGCTAGTCCCACCCAGGCTCCTAAGGGTTGGGCAAGGACTCTGCTTGGGACTCTGTCCCAAGAGGTCAGTTATCCAGAAGGAGGCTTGTTGCCACACTGTTCCTCTTTTGGCCAGATCTCTCCCTCAGGGAGAAGATATAATGCAGTTTTTGGGAGAGGTGATTATCCCAAGTGGACTGTGGGTATGGGGGTATCTCCAAACTGAGAGAGTGAGGGAAAGCAAGGCCCAAACTGCTGCCCACAACTTGGGCCGGGGCCCATAGGGTAAATGGGAGAGGGACTTCCCATTGGAGAGAAGGGAGAGAAGGAAATGCCTTCCCTCTCTGCCACCCCCAGGAACTGTTCATTTTCCTCCAGCCCTTAGCTCCTTTGCCCAGGGCCTGTGTGGTCACTGTCAGCCTCAGCCGTTATCTCAGGCCTACAGAAGAAAGATGCCTGCCACCCCCCCAAACACACAGCTTGGGGCCCCCAGCAGGCTTTAGGACACTGTATCCTGGGGCAGGGGGAGGGGATTGGGAGGGTGGGTGATAAGGCCTGTTTTTTCCTGCCATCCGTTTCTTCTCTTCAGTCACCCACTCTCCCCCACTCACTTACCTATGGGCCTAGGGAAGTGGGTCCAGTCAGAGGCCTCTTGATACCCAGGCGGGGGAGGGAAATGAGGCTTGCCCCTCCTCACTGGCCCTAGCTCCCATACTGGTTTCTGAGCCCTGCACTTGTCTCCAAGTAGGCTCTTGCCAGGAGAGACAAGTATGCAGGCTTCAGGGCCCCCCAAGCACTGTGTCCGCCTTGCCTGTGGTAGCTTGGGCAGATGCTGTTCTTGCTGGGGCCCCACCCCCATGCTTTCTCTCTAAGAGGGTGTCCAGACAGCTGGGAGCTGGCCAGAGCTCTGAGCTGCAGGGTCCTTGTCTTGTGGGCAGGGCCAGGCACTAATGTCGATTTCCTGGATTGTGTCAGGGAGATGGGAGAGGCAGTGGATCGTTTCCTCTCTGAGGGAGGGAATGGAGTTACAGCCTCACCAATGATGTCATTGCAGGCTGAAGGGATAGAGGAGCTGGGGGCTTGGCCCAAGGCCCAGTTAGCAGGAGGGTAAGGGGATATCCCCAAGACAAGGCAGTTGAGCCTTCCCTGATTTGGGAGGGACTTCCAGAGCAGCTCGCCCCGTCCCCTGGTTTCTGCAAGAGAGAACCTCAACCGAGATTCACTTGGTTATCACATCTATCCACACACTGTCTTGCCAAGGATGTTTGTGTCTCCACGTGAGTCACCAGGTGTCCTCCCCCACAGCTCAGAGATGAGGAGGGTAAACCAGCCCTGGCCATACAGGCTGGAGAGCACTGGTGTCTGGGTCCCAGGGTTTGGGGCAGGGAGAGTGGTTGGTTGCTAGAGTTTCCACTTGCACACACCCTGTACACACACACACACACACACATTTGTGGCACACCCAGTGCCCTCACCACACAGGCAGTGCCTACTGTTACCTACTCACAAAAATCCCCTCTGCCTCCTCCATGTTTTCTGGACTGACCTCCACCTTCCCTAGTCACCTCCCCACACAGCTGGCTAGGAACAACCACATTTGCTGCAGGGGTGGAGGTGGGGAGGGGGCTGGAGGGGGCCCCTACTCACCAGGGTGTCCTCTCCTCTTCCCAGGAGCAGTCAGGGCTTCATGCACATGAAGCTGTCCCGGACCAAGGAACACAAGTACGTGCTGGGCCAGAACAGCCCCCCCTTCAGCAGCGTCCCTGAAATCGTGCACCACTACGCCAGCCGCAAGCTGCCCATCAAGGGGGCCGAGCACATGTCCCTGCTCTACCCTGTGGCCATTCGGACTCTGTAGATGTGAGGCCCGGGCGCCGTGACGAATCCTGGACCCGGCCCTGTGCCCACCCCTGGCCGGGGGCTGTGGCCCTTCCCAGGGACTCGTTGTGTCAAACCTTTCTTCCCCTCTCCCGAGAGATCGAGCGGAAGCTGGAGATTCCTTAATTTATTGTAAAGGGGACGGCCTGCTGGGGCCTTGGAGTAGAAGGTTGCGTGGGGCCGGGGGCGGAATCCCCGAGGAGAAAGGACAGTCCCTGGAGGAAGCCGCTGGCCTCCGGAGGCGTTTGAAGCTCCGCGGCTCGTCGCCTTTTCCACCGCTGGCGCCCAGGTGGCGACCCCCTTCTCCACCGCCCCTTCCCCCGGGTCAGTGCGGGGCGCCCTGGCCATCCCTCCGCCTCCCCCTAGGCCGCCGGCGGGCTCGGTCCAGAGGCCGGTGCGGGGCTGGGGGAGGCAGACCCCCGGGCGGAGGTGGCATCGGGGGCGGGGGGACGGAGGAAGGGCTCGGGCCGAGGAACTGGCGCAGTCCCGGGCCGCGCCGGCTCCCGGCCAGAGGCAATAAATAAACCCAGTCCTGCCAGGCACCGCCGCGCCCGCGCCTCCAGCGCCGCCCCGGGCTGTCGGGGAGGGGGCGGCCGAGCGAGCGCAGCTTCTGTTCCTGGATCAGCCCCGGAGCAGACCGCGGCGGCTGTGAAAAGCACTTTCGAAGCATCAAGTTCCTTCCTTTGACGAGATGTCAAAACATCGCCGCCGCCGCCGCCCCGACTGGGCCCCGCGCCCCCGCCCCCGCCCCCGCGCCGAGGAGCGCGCCCCCGACAGCGCGAGCGGTTTCCTGCGCTCAGCCTCGCCCGGGGGGGGGCGGGGGGAGGCGGGGGGAGGCGGCCGCGCGGAGACAAAGGGGCAGCGCGCCAGGCGGGCGCGGGAGGGAGCGGGCGGGAGCGGGCGGGCGGCCCTGCCACGCGGAAGCCGCGCACCCGCCGCGTCTTCTCTCCGGAGGAAGCGGAGCCTGCCGCGCCTCGCCCACTCCCCGACCGTGAGTCCCGGCCCTGGAGACTCGCAACCCGCAGGTCTGGGCCCGGACCTCCCCTCCGCCTGGGGCTCCGGGCTCGCGGCCGAGCCTGGCGGGCGGTTCGCGTGTGCCCCCTGCTGGCCGTGCCGCTAGCCGCGGGGCGCGGGCGCCGGGCTCCAGCCCGCCCCAGGACGCCCCTGCCCGCGCCCACAGCCAGAACCCCCCCCCCGCCCCCGCCAATGCCCACTGGGCTACGGGTCGGAGCCGCTGTCAACCCCTCCAGGCCCGCGCCCCTGCCCCCACGGGGCTCCCCGTGGGGTGGTACAGACTTCCGCTGCCCTGGGAGCACAGTCTGAGGGCCTCCTTACAGAACCTAAACCTGCAACATCCAGTGCAGTGTCAATCGTGGGATTTGGGAGTTTCTAATGCCCTGGCTATTTTATTGAAACCCAGGATCTATGATCTGACACATGTAAGAATTCTGTAGGGACAATCGAAAGGCTCACTTGAAACTTAGACATTCCCTCAAAGAGGGTTGCCCTATCTTTAACCTGGAGGGTATTCAGTCACTTTGCAGATGAGAAAACAGGCTCGGAGAGTTTAGGTGATGTGCTCATCCGGCTCCTTGCTTTCATCTCTTTACCTGGAAGACCCATGTAAGCACAGGTGATCAATTCCTGTTGTTCAGAGGTCCTGGAGCAAGCCAGGCAGATTCTGGCCCCCTGCAGGCTCCTGCTCTGTCCTGCCACACACACCTCCTTTGTGCTTTGTGCCAGCTCACCTTCTCCAGAACTCCCACCCCTTTTCTCTCTCTGCCCTTCAGAAGCCCCACGCTAGCTATCCTGAGAGGCCCTGGGTCAAGAAGGGTACTCCTGAGCTGGGAAAGGGGTCTCCAGTGAACGTACTTGGCCTTGGGCCAGTTCCTTTAGTAGTAGACGCTGCCGAATGCAGAGGGCTGTCTGCACCAGCCGTTAGCTGGCTGGATGACTAACTTCCTCTGCCAGTACCTATCCCCATCCTGGGGCAGAATAAAGAAACCCAGAGGGCAGAAAAGTGGTTTATTTATAAAGGAGACTACTGCAGTAGGGAGAGAAGGCCTGAGAGCACTACAAAGAGATATCAGGCCAGATTCTGACTACAGTACACGTTTAAGAACCCGGGAGAGGAGATCAATTGTGCTGTTAGACTAGGAGGCTGAAGGGGTTCCTGTAAATTTCTCTCTGCAGGTCTAGCCTCTGCCCCGCCCAAGGCATTTGCCAGCCCTTTTGACAGTGGGGAGCCTAGAGAAGGGGGAGGCTTGGGGGGAGGGGTTCCAAAATGCAAGCATCTGTGCTCCCACTTCACCCTTAGGCTCACAGTCCCCTGTACACATGCACACAGCTGACACATGTCAGCTCCAGTCTTTTGAGGGTTTTTCTTAGTTTGGAAGAAGAGGTGTCCCTTTGCCCCAAAATAATAATAGCTCTCCTACCTGCTATTTCCCAGACAGTGCCTCCCATTTCTCCAGGCTGAGACAGTCTGAACTTGGGGGTCTCTGAACCCATATGGGGTGACTGACCATGGTCACTCGGACCAAAGTTGGGAGCTAGGAATGGGGAGAAGGCTGAGGAAGCCAGAAACAGGAAGTACAGAGTAAGGTGCGGATCCAGACCTGCTCAGTGGGACAGTGGGAAGAGCCCTTGGACAGGAGGCCTAGAAGTTCTCATAATGGTGGGAGAAGTGAGTCCGGTCCTGCCTATTGATGAGCTGACAGGCCTTTTCCACATTCTTGGTCATGCCAGGGGGGCCACAGCTAAACACCCCAATCTTCCGGACCTGTTGGGGGAGGAAAATGTGAAGGCTAGCTCAGTGCTCATGTTGAAGGCCAGCAAGAGTCCTTGGTGAGGGCTCTTTCCATGTTTCTGATAAAGGTTTGCCTCATACCATGTGTGGTGAGTGCAGGCTGGGCATTTTTAAGTCTAGCTCAGTTTTGGTGGATTTGCTCTGTGTGGGTCTAACCTCCACCTCCTCCAAGGCATTTGTCAGCTTCATGTACATGATCAGTGTTTCTGCTAGGGGCTGGGTTAATCAATGTGCAAGTTAAAGGCTAGCTTAGTGTCTCTCTGAGGGCTAGGTCATTATTTATGAGTAGAGGCTAGCTGAATGTTCATGGTAAAGATCAGCTCAGTGTCCAGGGTGAGGGCTGGCTCAGCGTTAATGGTAAGAGTAGCTCTGAGTTTATGGTAAGGACTAGCTCAATCACTGAGCTGTTCCTTCTGGATAGGCATCATGGCTTTAGAAGTGGCAAGTCCCTGTCCCCTGCCTCCGACCCTTCACCCCTCAGAGTGACCCCTACTTTTTTTTTTTTTTTACATTCTGTTACCCCCACTTATCACCCAGATGATGAGTTCTCATCAGCAGTCAGTTCCTTCCCTCATGGAGCTGGGTTGGGAAGTTTGCTCAGACCTCAGATGATAAAAACCAGGAGAACCTTGATATGGGGTGGGGCTGACCTGTGGGTGGACCTCCTGCAGGGACTTGAAGAATGGCTCGAAGGGAGGGCGGCCGAAGTGGGTGATGGAGCGTAGGCCCGTGAACAGGCTCCGGTTCAGCACCTTCTGGAAGTGCCGCTCACAAATGTACTGGGGGCAGAGGGGCAGGTCAGGCCAAGGATAGTCAGGGTCAGTGCCTAACCCAAGCCAGCCTGCAGCCCAGGAGACAGAGACTGGGGTGGAGAGGGGGCTAGGGGCTGAGGGTCAAGACCACCACTTCTGTGCCTCCTGCCATCTGAAGCTGGCTGTCCACCCACCTGCCTTGGTCATTTGCCTCACCCTGCCACTCCATATACCCACCTACCCACCTTGCCTGGCCAGCCCTGACATACCAACATGGTGGTCCTGAGGTCAAACTTCTCAGCCAGCTGGGTGATGTAGATGTGCACAGACACCAGGTCCTGACAGTCATTCTCCTCTACCTCCCGGATGATGTCAGCCAGCCACTCAAACTGCCGCTGGGTTCGTGTCACCCAGATGAAGTAGATCTGGGGACACATGGCTGGAGCTTAGGACCTGGCTCATATCAGGCTCCCTATATCGCAAGGATCTCCAAAGCAATAGAACTCTTCTGGCCTTGGTCACCTTGTGCCTCTCCCCAGGCACCCTGGGGAGATGGAGTATTGTGGGGTGATAGGACCAGGCTCTGGGGCAGGAGATGGAGTTGCCCCAGGGCATGCAGAGGTAAAAGGGAGTGATAACCTGGGATGATGAAAAAGGAGCTCATTTGTCAAGTGAACTGATGGTCTGATGGGGTGGGAAGCAGCTTTTTCACACTGAGCCTGCCCTGCCATTCCCTCCAATAGGCCCTCCTCAGGCTGCTAGGCTCCCAACCAACCTTAGCCCAGAGGGATAGGGTTCCACTAGGGGGCACATCACAGAACGACCTTAGGGAGGACCCAGCTGGCTGCTTGGAGCAGATGGGAATGGGCTAAAGAGAGACCAGGAGGATGGAAGCTGCCATGGAAGGACCCATCTCCAACTTCTGAAGAGGATGAAGCGGGGCTGTGTGGGTTAAGAAACAGAGGTAGAGGTGCCACGGACGGAGGAGCAAGGGAGCTGCCTGTCACCCCCTGAATGCTAACAGTTTATGGGCTGGGCCTCTGCCTGCTGCGTTCCTGTGCCCCTGACTCACCTGCCAGGCCCAGAGAGACAAGCAGGGGCCTGCTACCAGGTCCAGACTGGGGTGAAGGGACCTGGTACAGAGGGGGCCTCAGGGCCTGGGCTGTGTTCCTGGAAACGACCCAGCCCACCAGCCCTGCCTTGCCACCTCCCCTCTTCTTCCTCTTGAAAACAGTTTAATTTTTGCCCCACCCCAAGTGTTCCCTTCCTTCTCCCAACATGACAATGCTTCCTTCCTCTGTAAGAGGGAATGGGTTCCTTTACCCCTTTCCAACTCTGTTCTTTAGGGTCTGAGGATACCCTGATCCTTCTGGGGTCAAGCCAACTTGGCCTTGCCCATGTCAGGCCAAGAACAGAGGCAGGAGAGACAGGCAGAGATGGACACAGTGATAGGGAGCAGGGGTCATGGGCTGGCAGGAGGAGAAGACACTCACCTTCTTACAGAACACTTGGCAGCTGACTGATGACTTGAAGACCAGGTCTTTGAGGATGGAGGCAAAGGGGGTGACCCCAATGCCCCCTCCCACCAGCACTGATACCTCAAACTTATGCCACTCCTGGTGACCCTCTCCAAATGGTCCATCAAGGTACAGCTGCAAGAGGAGGAGTGGGTTTGAGTTAAGCTCCACCACCACAATAGTTCTGAAGCTAGAAATGGGAGGCAGGGAAAGGGCAGATATGCTTATGGAATGAAGAGAAAAGGGTGTACCGTGTTATTACGTGGTATTACCTGGAAAGACCAGTCTCTGGATTGGGGGGGGGGAGGAACACACTGGGGAGTCTGGGGCTGCAAGACTAAGGCCTGCTGAGTGGATGTGGGGGCATGTAGCACATCTGGCCTGGGTTTGGTCACCTTTGGGTATTTGGCACAGCCATCTCCTGTTGGAGGTGAGTAGATCTCCCTGAGACGAGTGGTCCAAGGCCCTGCTGCCCGGATGTGCAGGCTGAGTGTGTCCTCATGGGGTGCAGAAGTCAGTGTGAAGGGGTGGTACTCAGTGGTGCCCAGAGCCAGGCAGGCAATCTGCACCCACTGTCCCGACTTATATTCAAAGCCTTGGGGCCGCTGGAACTGCAGGTGGGTCACGCCTGGGGAAAGGAAATGGGCAGGAGGCTGCTGTCCAGGACTCAGCAACACTGTGGCCTCCAGAAAATTCCCCCACCTGCAGTCTCAGCTCTCCTTCTGGAATATGGCAAGGCCTCTCCCCATCAGAAGGCATTACCCCCCCTTGGGCCATGTTCCCCTTGAGGAGAGGCAATGCAGCACTGGTGGTGGTAGTCAGCAGGGAAAGGAATCTGGCCCGGGGTTCCTCCTCTCTCTGTTGTGAAAGAGACTCAGGTCCTCTGACAAAGCTCCTTCATCGCTGCCATTTCAGGGCCATTGCCAACTCCAATAGCCAAGTCAGGGGATTGCAAGATCCAAGCTCTGTCCCCGCCCTGTCGCCTTTCTCAGTACCACCCAGCTGGTCCCTGACTGCCTATGGGCTGGTACCTGAGGGCAGCAACTCTGCCTTCACCACGCTGATCTCCACCTTCTTCCGGCTCAGGCTCACCAGCTTGTCCCCCACATAGATTAGTGCCGGGACCAGGAAGAAGATGTGGAAACGGGGCAGCTGGATGAGGCCAAAGCTGCCGTGGATGATGAGCTGGACAGAGTAAAGAATACAGCTCAGACCAAGCCATACCCACAACAGTGTCTGTGGCCAGCTCGGGCTTTAGCCTTTTACAACCTCCACACCCCCCTACCCCATCCCCATGGGCACACTCCATCCCCACCTCTCTGTGTACCATGCTCCTTCCAGGTTCCCAAATCTAACCACTCCCAACCCCAACCCCATCCTGCAGAGCATCCATGACAAGTGAGACTATTTGCGTCTTCCTGGCACCATCCTAAACCAGCCACTTCGACTCTCACCTATTCTCCTGGAGTAGCCTCCTAGCTGATCTTTTGGGTTGCCCCATTGTGACCCATTCTCTTCCGGGCAGCCAGTGTGACTTTTTCAAGTTCATTTTATCCTGCCATCCCAGCTTAACCAGCCTTAGTAGACTTCCCATTATACCATAAGGCCTTGAGATGCTCTAGCCTCTGCCTGCCAGTGTATCCCCTTTCCTGTTCTTCAAACATGGCAAGTCCTTTCTGCTTCAGGACCTTGGCACCTGCTGTTCCCTCTCCCAGGAATGCCTCCTCCCAGGTTCTTCCCCTGGCTACCTCTGTCTCATTTTTCAGGCCTCAGCAGAAACGCCACCTCGTCAGGCCTTCCCTTGGTCTTCTGTTTTATCTCCCAGTTAACTCCCATCAGAGCACTTGTCATCATCCACACTAATGTTTTTTCATTCATTAACATGTTTCTGTTGTTTTCCCCACTGGACTGGGAGTGGGGTCCTTTATTTTTTTTATTTAAAAATTTTTTTTGCCACCATACTGTCAGCTCTTAGAAGTTGCTGCCTGGTACATAGCAGGCACTTAATAACGGTTGAGTAAGAGGAGTTCCTCCAATTTATCCCTTTGGAGACTAACACCTAACCAGTTCCCCATTTTCCAGAAATAACTGACAGGTATTGTCCAGCTCTGATCCTTTCCCCAACAAGCTGATCTAACATGGTCAGATACCATTGCCCCCATTCTTCCCATTTGCTTGCTCCTAAGTCTGGTCAGTCTGGCTCCTGCCTCCACCTCTTCTCAGGACCTGCTCGCTGGGAGCTCACCCGCCCCATGAATGGCGAGACCCCAAGGTTTCCTTTCATTTGCTCCAATGGTTGGCAGTCTGTGGTACTAGCAACTGCCGGCTCCTTGCCACTTGGGTGACAGTGCTGTGCTGGTTCTCTCAGGACACTCACTTTCCACCTCCTCCACCAGCTCTCTGTTCCTTCTCCCAGCCCTGCATGTTGCCTAAACCTGCTTTTCTCACTCTCTGCTCTCTTCTGTCTATGATCTCCCATATGGCACGTCCCCTCCACTGAGCCACAGCCCTTCAGCTGCCCCTGCAGCCCACACGGGTCCACCATGTCCTGTCAGCACCTAATAACCTGAGACCAGCCACAGCTAGGCCTGTCCCCATTGTGCCCTGAATATTCTCTCATCATTTCTGCCTCTGCACCAGGGCTCATGCCCTTTCTTCTACCTGGAATGCTCTTCAGATTCCACTGTGCCCTTTCAAATCTTAGCCTCTCCTTAAGGCTTGGCTCAAGTCCCATCTTCTCCCCAAAGTCTTCCCTAACCAGTTTGGCCCAAATGAAACTCCCTTCAGTGAGCTACTGTAACTCACTGTTTGGAATGCTCAACTCAGCAATTAATCCTATATTGTCTGCTCATTCTGATCACTTCAGGTGCATGGCACTTATCTGCAGCAAATCCTAAATTCTTGAGGGCAGGGCTTAAAGTCTCCTACTTCCTCCACTGGGTCTAGCACCAAACTAGTACGTACTAGACCCTTCAACAGATAACTGTTAAACTGAACTCTGGCTCCTCATTCAGCTCTCCCTTTCCCCTCCTGAGCCTTTGCCCACAGAACTAACTGAAACCTCTCTGGGCTCTTCTCTAACTGGCTCTGGTTGCCCCCAGCTCCTCTTTCATTATGGAACCCACGCCCTCCCCCTCAGGCTTTCGGAGGATCTAACTAGGCTGAGAACAATGTCAGGGTGACCTCATACTCCTCTGTTTATACATCCCATTTGGTGTTGGCTCTACATTTAAACCACAAAGCTGCTGCAGACTCATGGTTGGCTGAGGAGCCAGGGGAGCTGCCGCCAGCTCAGCTTCTGCTGTGCTAGCCCTGCCCTCTTCTGCCTGGATCAGGATTCTGGACATCCTTCTGCAGGGTTGGCTCCATGCAGGGGTCCTTTACTTGTAGCTTCTCTTTCTGCCTGAAGTCAAGTGGCCATAGCAGGGATAAATGGGAAGGAAACTGGTGTTTTGGCCCCAATATCCAACACCACCCCCCAACCCCTCACCCCAACCCCCCACCCCAACCCCCCACCCTAACCCCCAACCCCCACCCCCGCTCCAGGTGAGACTCTCCCTAGCTGCCAGGGCTAAGACTGCTCAGCAGAGAGGGTCCTGCACCTTTCTGAGCTGCTGACTTCCCTAGTGGCAAGAAGGGTGACTCTGAATCCCAGGACAAGTCAGAAAGGGGTCTTGGTCTCAGGGAAGCAGTTTGGCTACTCTTCTGGGTCTCTCATCCAGTTCAAAGAAGCTGTTTTTTTTTTTTTTTCCCCCAGGATCAAGAATATCATCTCCACCCCAACAGAAACAGTAACCTGGAATGGTAGGGCTCCACCCTAGAAAGGGTGGGTAGGGAGGGATCACTTAGCCACAGCTTCCAAAGAAGGCAGAGATTTCTTTGGAAACAAACATCAATTCTATGAAACAACCTAAGTCAAGGCTGGGTACTCATCTAGAATTGTGAAGTGCTGAGCCTCCAGCAACATGGAAACAGACCCTCTGATCAGTGAGGAGAACCGCATCTGGGAGGAGGCAGGGCAGCCCACAGGTGCTGGCCTGACCCAGGCAATGATGGACTCTCTCCCTCTGTCTCAGGACAAGGGAGATCCCTGTGTGTAGTTCAGCCTGGAGCCAGGTAGCAGATGGCAACCATCTGGGCTCTGCACGTCTTGAAAGCTGGCAGCCAAGCTATCATCAGTGGGGACACTGGGGCCTTGGGACTTAGTATGGCTTCTCAGCAAGACCTTTGGGGTGTCCTTTAGGGAACTGCTTGCATCCATGAGGAAGGTAGGTTAAGCAGAGCCATGACACAGGCACAGATCAGAGTCAGCTCTGGAACTAACTAGCTGATGCAACTGATGGCAAACCCAGGGAAGGTAAAGGGAACAAGAGAAGGCGGGGGGGGGGGGGGGGCGTGGGGGCGGATTGTGAAGGAAGTGAAGCAGGAGCCCAGGTTAAGGAGAAGGAATGGAAATAGGTAGAGTCTTAAAAAATCATCTTATCAACAGTCCAGTGAAGACATTTTAAGCAAGCTTATTAACTTTACCAGTGGCACTTAGCTGGGTGCGGTGCTAACACCCCAGAAAACAGGATCAGAACAAAAGTGTCAGAACCAAGTTAAGATATATTTCTCTAAGAGAGAGGGTGATGCTCCCTTGAATGTAGGCAGTCCACCCAGGAGCCCACACCAGCCACTGGAACTCAGGAATGACTGATGAAATGATGTGAAGGAAATGATGTGGAGGTGTCTGCAAGGAACATAGACCAGCCTGGTAGGGCTACTACTGCTAGAGCCATGCCAGGGCATCCATCTTCCAAGTACTGCATACTGAGGTCAATCTGCTTGACCGCCCCACACTACAGTCTCCAGCTTTGAAGTGACAAGTGGAGAAGGTTCTTGAAATGACCAAGGGGATGGAGAAATGATGTCTCAGCCCTCATTGCCTCCCTGGGATCATCCTGCCAAGACCCTGAAAGCCCTCACCAGCACGTAGAGCAGGATGTAGAGGTGGTGGGTCAGCCAGAAGCCCCGGAAGCTGTGGCGACGGAAGTGGTGGGAGGCGAAGACATACATGATGGCCAGGACCAGGAGCAGCATGACCCCCGTGAGGCCTGTGAAATGAACATGGGGTGAAGGGCAGAGGAGCAGGGCTATTCTGAGGCTGCCATGGCTCAGGGGCCCCGTTCCACTTCACTGCTCTGGGTGGAGGGAGTGGAAGCCCAGGTTTCTCCTCTGTTCTCCTCTCCCTACACCACTGATCACAGGTGTCTTTTATTTCAGCAGACTCTGCTTGTCCCTCACAGACCCGATTGCTATTTTTCAAGGACCTGTGTCATTTATGTTTGTCACTTCTCTGTCAGGCCCACAAGAACAAGGACTAGGCTGCTGGTTCACCACTGAATCCTAATGCTTACGGTAGGGCTTGGCACCCCATGGGTCTTATATAAATGTGTGCTGAAAGAATAAATGCACGGGGTATCTGCTCCGGGCCCTCTGGGTCAGACTTTGAACATTACAAGCCATGCCTCCATGGAGTTAAGACTTCATCTACATCCCCTTAGCACTCTACTTGGCTACCATGGCATGAGCACTGGCACCATTAGTGAATAATCACAACCACTTGAGCCCCCTGGGTTCAGTTCAGTGTTGGTGGGAGGACCCTCCTCTCACAGGGGACCCCAAGCATGGGGTACACAAGAGAGTAATATTAGAGTCAGGACGAAAGTGTGGGGCCAGAGAATGGCCCCTCAAGTGATCGAGGAGAGAGGCAGAAATTAAGAAGATTAGAACCCTGCAGTATAGAAAAGCAGAGGTTAAGAAGGGATCTAATCAAAGCCTGTAAAGGCCTGAACAGAGAGGAGAGCATAAATACAGCCTTATCCACTAAATCCCAGTGTGCAGGAATTAGCAAGCACTCTGAAGTTCAAAGCAGATTGTTTTAGGATTAAAAAAAGAATGCTGTGTTTCACGGAGAGGAGTGTAGGAAATGTATTACCCCAAGGAGGAAACAGACTGAAAATATAAATAGGTTCAAGAAGCTCTTGAATAGATTCGCAGCTAATAGTTCTAAAATGGGTGATTATGGGGAGTTAGAATACATCCTTAAACAGCCCTTGTCAAGACAGACTACAAAGGGTAGGGGGCTCTTCCTAGTTTGACAATGAGCCTGTCCCTCCAGCAGAGTCTGCTGAATGCAGCTGCAGCACAGCATTCCTCAAAGCCACTGTCATGGCAGGTGTCTATGTTGGGGTGAGGGGAGAGGCGGTCCACTCCCATTCCACAGAAAGAGGAAGTTCAGACTTGGGGTAGGAGCCCAGCCAAGCACCCAAGAGAAGGACTGGGAAGCAGAGGCTCCTACTGCCCAGGAGAGTCCTCAGGGCCAGAGGGCAGAGCCTGATCACTGTGAGAGCTGAGTAAGAGCTACTAGGCAGCCTCATGGCAGATAGAACCCAGAGCCCACAACTCAGAGCAGGGAGGGCTCTTACCTGGCACAGTCTGAAAGAACCACCAATAATATTTCTGGGGAAACTCAGATCTGTGAAGGGAAAGCAAGGAAGGATGCTGAGATATCTGGGACTTCCAGAGGAAACACCCCAACCCAGCCACAAGTCTCCCTTTCTGCCCACTTGGGGTCAGGGCTCAGGCTGGTCACTGTCCTACAGTCTGGAAGGTGACATTCTCCTCAGAGCCAAGAGAATTTGCTTCTTTCCACCCATAAAGAATCCTCCAACCTTGACACACACATGCACACACACACACACACGCACACAGCGACCCACTCACTCACCCATCATTGTGGAAAAGTCCAGGGAAGAGGCAGGAGAGGACGCTGAGTGGGCTGATGGAGAACAGGTACACATTCACCACGTGGCCCGCACTGTGTAAGACTAAGGAGGACCAGACAAGGTGGGAGTGAGCCTGTGGGCAGCCTGGTGGGGGCACTCAACCCATTCAGCCCAAGTTGGAGGACTCTAGCCACCTAGTGTTGGGAGCCTAAAGAAGGTCTGGTCTCTAATCATCCTCCTGTCCATCCCCACCCCCGGAAGTGCCCATATATGCTACCCATGAGCACAGCCACATGAGTCTGAAATGATACCATCAGAAGTTCATTCTCTTGTTTTCTCTCACAGAATATGTTTTGTAACATCAAAACTGGGAGAGATCACGTATTATGTGCACTTGTTCTAGGGTGCCAGTAACTTGTCAGGAGGAGGCTGGCGAGGTGGCCCTGAGAGCATGGGAAGGCCCTTATGAGGCTCCTGAGCTCACTCCACACCACTGCCAGGTCAGCGCCATCCTTTGGAGAAGGACATCTAGCACTTACATTCAAGTTAAGCACAAAAGAGAGGAGGGGCTATCAGAGGGGGGTAAGGCAGCAGGGGGCAGGAGGAAGTGGACAGAATCCCCAGGACTCCAGGGCCCTGCCTGTGAGGACGATGGCAGTGGAGGCAATGAGCCGATGGAAGTCCACGGCAGCGTCGAAGGGCACATAGCGGTTGAGGAAGGTCTCTCGCAGGAAGGTGATGAGGTTGCGGCACATGGTGAGCAGGATGTAGGAGAACATGAAGGAGATGCTGGCGGCTGTGCCCCGGGACAGGATGATGCCCACACGGGTGGTGTCCGTGATGCCCATGTGGTGAGCCCCAAAGGCATAGTCTGTTGGGGAGCCCACATAGGTAAGAGGGGAGCAGTGCAGAGGAGACAAGGCCTCTGAGGCAGATCAAGTGCACGTCCCGGCTGCCACCCCTCAAGCAGGACTTCCCCGCAGCCTCCATTCCAGCAGGCCCCATGTACCCATGGGAGCCCCAACTTCAGGGCTGCCCCCACTCACAGTAGGCCCGCTCCAGGAAAAGGCCGCCAGTGATGGCATAGAACACAGCCACACAGCCAATGTGGCGTCGGTAGTTCTCGATGAAGCGCTTGAACTGCTGCAAGGTCTGGTGGCGGCGGCTGCGTTGGAACTTCTCCCGTTGAGCCTCCGTGAACAGCAGGGGCTGGAATGATGTTACCCTGGGAGACAAGAAGTCTTGGCTCTGGCTACGGACCCACC
The DNA here is from genome assembly GCF_053574225.1 of Canis aureus. NCBI lineage: Eukaryota > Metazoa > Chordata > Mammalia > Carnivora > Canidae > Canis > Canis aureus. The sequence continues at coordinate 16,319,261 of NC_135642.1, read as the reverse complement.
GCTAGTGCAACCCACCTCCCTAGAGCAGAGAAAGGGCATCAAGTTGCTCAAGCCAAGCAGGGTTCAGACCCAAGGCTATCCCATACTCCTCAAGCAGACTGGGACTGGTATCAGACAGCGTTGCAAGGGCTCACTTGGTCAGTTCATCCCAGGGGATGCACTCCCTCTAGCCCAGTTCCCACTCACACTCAAGATGGCCCTCTCCCTTCCCAGTCTGCAACTCCCCATTCTTGCTCTGGTCTCACCTTTTACTGGAAGCTCAGAAGACACCCACCTCTGGGAAGTCTTCCTTGACTTCCCAGGCAGAGTGTGAGCACTTCCTTGAGCTCTGAGGCCTCCTGCTCTTACCACTATTACAACATTCATCAGTGGGACATTGTAATAATGATCAATATACCAGACCATCTTGTAGGCTGTGATCTTCTCGGGCACGAACTATTCATCCTTCCTGCACCCCTGCATGCTAAAGGGATGGATGAACTGCCCGGGCTTAAGGAGAGGAGTGGGCGTACTTCTTGCCAAACCTCCGACGAATCTCCTGGGGAGGGTCTGTGTCCACGGGGCACTGCAGTCTCTGTGGTGTCCACTCCACCTCAGTGTTGCTGTGGGGACAGCGAGCACTCACTCTGGGGGAGGGACTAGGACAAGAAGGAGAGGACTTTGGCCACCTAAGGCACTTGATCCTCTACTGTCCCCAGTCTGCCTTCAGGCAGACTCTGCTGAGGAAGGGTCAGAGCTCTCAGGCAGGGAACAGCAGGATTCCCACAGTTCCCTAGAGAGAAAAGGAGTTACATCCTGGGGGGTCCCAGCCAAGGAAACGCATCCAGCTCTGCCCTTGACCAGGGCACCTGACCCTGGCAGCAGGAGAGCACTGAAATCCAGCAGGCTCTCTGCTCCTTATTTATTTATTTATTTATTTATTTATTTATTTATTTATTTATTTATTTATTTATTTTCTCTGCTCCTCTTGATGCAGGGCTGTGTCTGCCTGGAGTAAGGAGCACTGTTTTCTAATTTGCATGAAGGCACTACATAGGCTAGAAGGGCCCCTGATTTTAGGCATTCTGGGGAGAGAAAAGGCAAGCCCCCCAACCACAGCCCTCCCTCTACCACTCCCAGATGAGAGGACTCACCAGATCTTTTCCTGACTAATGTAGGAGGCTCGCCGGCATAGGTCTTTGATGACTTCAGGTACTTCCACCCCTGTAACACAGACCTGATCTTGGGAACAGCTCAGGGCCCAGAGCCCAGGAAGACCTGGCACTCATCCTATGTCCATACTGTAGAGGCTCCTTGGCCGGTACCCTTGCCTTCAGGTGCCCAGCCTCAAGCTGTGGCCCCAGTGGGAGCTAGACCCAGCCATGAGTGGGCAGAGAGGCCTGAAACAGTTAGCCAGGCAGTGTCCCCTGGATGTGTGTCCACCTGCAGCCCCACTCCTGGGACTGGAATCAGGCTAATGGGGTAGAGTTCAGAAACTGCAAGCAACCTGCCTGCTAAGACCATTCTGCTACAAAAACCCCTGCTGAACCCTCCAGCTTAAAACCTCATGGGAATTAAATGTAGATCTAGGTGGCATATATGGAGATATGGAGATCACCATAAAATGCTTTCTACCTTCCTGTGTTTACAAATGTTCATAATAAAATGTTGGGGGGAAAGTAGTACTCAAAGCTACCCTTCTACATAATGCTTGCTCCCCCAGCCTGTCCTCGCCTCCAGGGACTGAATGTCCCTGGGACTGTGGCCTGGGCTCACGTCCAGGCACCTGTCCCTATTCTGCCCTCAGGCCCAGGTGCCTACTGCCCCAGCTACCTAGGAAAAGTGAGAAGATGAAGAATCAGGAGTGCTGGCTCTGCACTCTACCAGCTCCCCTCCAGCCCTGGACAGGGGAAGCCATGACCAGAGTGCAGCTGGGTCTTACCCAGCTCACCCTTCTCCATCTGGGCTGCTCAGCTCCCTGAAGTGCTCATAATCTGGAGAGGCTGGGTTTGGTCTCAACATGCTCCAGTGAGAAACTGTGAAGGTGCAGCACCAGCTCAGAGTAGGCCATGGAGGGTCCTGCTACCTGCCCCTCCTACCCTGGCTTTAGCCCCTACCTACCCGAGGTGGACACAGATGGGACAGGAAGTAGGGGTAAGGACAACAGATGTGGGTCTCCGTGCACTAAAGCAAACTTTAACTGAGCACTCAGCCAAGGGATATAAAGGCAAACAAAACCAGAGCACCCCCACCACCACCACCAGACACCCCAGCTCAGGCAAATATGGCCTGGAGAGGACTGTAACAAAGAGACACTGTCGTGTACCCCCACCCCCACCCCCGTCCTGGGCACCCTGCACATGGCCCTTTGAGAGAGAGAGCCAGGAGAAGCAAAATTCTGTGTGCTGTCCCCCTCCCCACCCCAACCCTGCCCACCCCCGGGACAAAGCTGCACTGTGGGCCCTAGGCACTGTCGCTTTCCTAAGCCACTTCCTCCATTAAAAAAAAAAAAAAAAAGAAAAATATGTATATATGTGTATTTATAAAAGATAGATATTTTTTACAATCATGTTGGTTATACAGAAGAATATAATCCAGCCTGGATTAATCATCCCTTGTTTATTATTGTTATATTCATTCTTCAGATTTTAAGAGAATCTTAAAATTGATTAAAATATCTCTGTGGGCTCCTAAGAGGATGTGGGCCTTATACGCTGTGCCTGCTGTGGCTAATGGATAAGTCAGTCTGCCCCAAGGCCAGGCTGTCCCACCTCTGACGCAGAGCTGCGTGAATCGGAGCTCACTGTCATGATCCCGCAGCATGAAGTGGAAGTCCTCCCACGTCAGTTCCTCCTTGTCCTGGAAGCCTGACTCCCGGAACATGGACTCTACCACCTCAGTCAGCTGAGCCTTGGACAGACAGTTGTTGGAGATCTCGATGAAGGACCTGGGGTCAGGGGAGGGAAACCATTAGGCCCTGAAAAGAAGCCTGAGGCCTAGGCAGGAGGACCTCCTGATCATCCCACCAGGCCTTCAGAGACCACATGGAAGGGCTCCAACTGGCCAAATTCCAAGCCCCCTCCTAGTTGTGACAGTCTTTGGCTATATAGATGAGGAGGAGGAGGCCCCTGATCTTTACTCTCCTGCTCCCACCTTCATGCCCTACTTCTTACCCCCAGTAGTCCCTGCTCCGGCCTACTCTTCTGGCCATCCCACAGGACCAACCTCAGCATCCTGATGAACTCATCCTTGGAAATGAGACCATTCCCATCAAAGTCATACATGCGGAACATAAGGCGAGACTTCTCCTCAGGAGAACCTGGGAGAAGGAGGACCCTGTGAGACTCCAACCTACCTGCCTAAACCCCAAGCTGACCAGAAGGGACCTCACATGAGTGTGACCCAACTGCTGAGCACAACAAGGAGTCGCTCTCCTTGCTGATCTCTATCTAGGTGCTCCCAGCTGTCTGCCATGGCTGGAGACCTGGCCCCAGCACTTCCCCATCTCCAACAGATCAGCTACCCTCCAGCCGCAGTCTCTAGCTCCTTCCATCTTCTCCTACCTGGATGATCACTCCCTTCTCCCCCTACCTTTCATGAAGACCACCAGGATGTCCAGAAACTCCCGGAAGGACAGGTAGCCATTGCCATCTTTGTCAGCCAGAGAGAACATGGACTCCACAAACATGTCCTGGGGCTTAAGGCCCAGGGACTCGGCAAACTCAGCTCTGCTCAGCTCGCAAGTCAGGGCCTCCTGTACCTTCTGGGATGAGTCCAGAGGCAGGGTCCCTGCATCTGCCTGGTCAATGTCCAGCACCTGCACTCGGGCAGCAGCAGAGGGAGGGAGAGAGGAGACAAGGTTTCCTTGAATTGAAGTCCAGTTGAAGCTTATAGGACAGATACCACCTTTTCCAGATAGCTGCCGAGCACCCTGTCCCCTAAGCACTACCCTATGACCTGCAGGTGGTCCCTGAGGCCATTTGTTCTACAGAGCCCTGGCCCTCTGTGTTAACTGATTGGACCAGGGATGCACAATTGACCCAGGCAGATTATCTGGAATTGGGACTGACAGGTCCCAGGTCTGTCTTGATCTGAGCACAAGAAAGCTCAGAAGTTGTGGGCCACCCTGTTCTTCCAAGTGCTCAGAGACACAGATGGAGGGAAGTAAACACACAGAGAAAATGAGGCCGGGTAAGAGATTTGACCTTGCTTGCTGGCATCTTTCCTTTCCCTAGCCCCTTCTAGGCCAAGTCATAGTCCTCCCTTTGGAATTCCTGAGAATTCCATCACCATATCCTCAGAGTCAACTGACCCTTCGTCATTGCTAGCTTGCTCTTACACCCCAAGGAGTTTTGACTGAGAAAAACCCCAGCTGAGTGGAGAAAAAGTTGGGCATGGGAAAGGGGAACTCTCACGGTGGGCTACCTTCAGGTAGTGAGGGAAGCAGGCAGGCCCCAGGCTATAACACCTATATTTCCTGCCTTTTAACTGGGAGCCCCCAGTCCAGGGCTGGTTATGGTTTCATGAGGCAAACCTTGTTACTTCAAACAAGGAGCTTTAGTGGAAAGAGCCTGGGGCTGGAGGCAAAAGACCTGGGTTCCTGTCCCAGCTCTGCCATCCACTTGCTGACATGCCCTACTTATCTCACAGGGCTATTGTGAGAATTCAACAGGAGACATTGTATGGAGATTGTTTTGAAACCTGGAAGTGCTGTGCAGATAGAGAGGATTGGCAGCCACCCCCAGGACACAGCAGCAAACCATCTCACCCCCAGCAACAAGGAGTCCCCGTAGCCCTGATGGGTCCTGAAATGAGTAGAGGTGCTCCAGTCCCGCCTGGGCCCTGGCAGTGAATCTCCTCACCTATGGGTCCTTCCATTCTAGAGCATACTCATGTTCAACTGGTTTGGGAAGTAAATGACAAAAGTCATGTGCTTGGCACATAGTAAATGACCACTAAATGGTTGCTTCCCTCATGAATCTTCTCCCCAGCTTGCCTACCCTGCTCCTTCTTCTCAAACTTTTTTTTTTTTTTTTTTTTTTTTGTCCTTATACTGGGCACCTCTGCTCCTTTCCTCTGAGCCAAAAATTTTCCACCTTTTTTTAAGTCCTCACCAAATCTGACCCAAACTATGATCCTCCACCAGCCTGAACTCCTACACTGCCTACCTCCTGGATCAGTTCTGTAGCCATCATTTTTGGCCAGTTATCTTCCTTTCTGGGTAGGTTCCATTTTCCCAGAAGGATGACAAAGATCTTAAGTGGGGCCCATGATGTATTGATCTTACCTCTACCAAGCTTCTCCTCTCCACCCTTCTACACCCAGACTGCTTTATTTTTGTGCCAGATATGGATGCAAGTCCTTGCATTTCTCTTCATGGCTTGTTTCCCCACATCCTCTCAGTAGTTCTCAAAAGTCTGCAAGGTGTGCATTAATACCCCACAGAGGCCTCTTGCAGCTACACTGTGCCAAGGAGGGTGGACCAAGGGCTCTCACTGCCCCCACACTGCCCTTCTCGTCCTGGGTTTCTGCAGCCTTCTGGCCAGGGTGAGTTAAGTGAAGGTAGAAAGCCTGGATAGCCCTGGGGAGAGAGCTGAGTGACACATGCATTTAAGCTCCTGATGCGGCCTCCCTGGAGTCACGCAGGTGGGCACCAGAGCATTTCCTTACTGAAAGGCCAGGCAATTGGGTCAAAACCTCAGTAGACCTGATTATTAGTGTTAGGCCATCTGCAGATAAGGGCACCACCATAGGCAGACATGCAGGGACAGACCTCACCCTACCTACACACCTGGGAGAAAAGGTGCCTGAAAAAGGTCTCCAGGAGATGGCTCCTCTGCTGTCGTGTCACAGCTGTCCTCATCAGTTCCTGCTCCCGCAGTTCCCACTCCTGGAACTTCAGTCCGCTCTCCTTCAGGGCCCCCCGAAGGTTTTCCACCAGCACCTGCCGCTCTTCCTCCAGGTTAAACAGCAGCACCTACAGAGAGGTGACAGGGAGAGCAACCACTTCTCAATGCCTCCTGAGGCCAGGAGCTTTGTGTGAGTTTTGTCAGGGACCCCTTGAAAGAGCACCCTTGTAAAAGGGATTTACTGTTACGGCCTGGGCTCAGTGGGATTCAGGCTTGCTTATAGGCACAGAGATGGCATGCCAAGACTCATGTCTGAAGCAATCCTTCCTTCTCTGTTCATGCTGGAGAAGAGAGGGGAAGGGAGGGAGGACACATGACAGAGGGCACCGGGAGCCAGCTAGTCAGAGCTGAAGATCAGCCTCTGATTGAGTTATCCTCCAAAATCTCTAACAATTCCCTGGATCCTAAAATCAGGGGGCCTGGCTTCTTCCCAGGACTCCCAGCTAGGATCCACTGGTGCATCCTTACAAAGGGAGGAGGAGGACAGTGCAAGAAGAAGAAGGCACTGTGGAGATCATGTCACCCCATAGGCCCAAAGCAGGACAAACATGTTCAAGGTTCTCTCTGCATCAAGGACTACAGCCAGGGACTAGAAGAAACTAGCAGAAACTCTGCTTGATTTGGTGCTCCTTCCCCTCCACCCACCTGCCTCCCTGGCTGCGCTTGGAGGAATGGGACCAGCTGCAACATACCAGGTCATACTCCTTGGGGATCTTGAGCAGCAGGGCCCGGCGTCCGCGGTTGCCAGATAGGATGAGGTTGACCTGCTGGGGGGGCCGTAGCTGGATGGTGCGGAGCACAGACAGCCTGCCATCCACCACAGAGATCTGCCCAGGCTGCAGGTGCACGAGCACAGGCTGACAAGGCTCCTTGTGGCCCTGCCATTCCAATGCTGGAAAGATAGGACTGGGTCAGCCAGGGCAAGGACGAAGGAGGCTGGCTTAGGACTGGAGTCAGGTCAAGGCCTCCAAAGCTCCTCACCCCTTCTTGGGTAGTGAGGGTCATCCTCTGCTCAGCGGTTCTCCTGTGCCTCTAGCCTACGTGAAGAATGACTACCATTTCCTTAGTGTTTACTATGTGCCCAATACTGTACCAAGTGCTTTGCGTGAACAAGTTAATTTAATGTTAATAAACCTGTGAGGTAAATGCTAGTATTATTCCTGTTTTACAGGTAAGGAAAAAATGGTTTAGAGAGATTAAAAAATCTGCCCAAGGCCCAAAAGCCCAAGAGGTGAAACCAAGATTCCAATCCTCTATCCATCAGTGTGACTCTGGACCTTCATTAATTATTTCGCTGTTGCTGAACTTCCAGTACAAGATGCCACAAAGCATCCTTTCCCAAGGATTCTAGAGAATCATATTAAGCCTCTAAAGTGTAGTCAGGGTCCTGTGGCTCTTCCCCATAAGTCTACCACATCCTCTTTATTTGGGACCTTTGGGAGGATTTTTTTTTTTTTTTTAAGATTTGTATTTATTTCAGGGATCCCTGGGTGGCGCAGCGGTTTGGCGCCTGCCTTTGGCCCAGGGCACGATCCTGGAGACTGGAGACCCGGGATCGAATCCCACGTCAGGCTCCCTGCATGGAGCCTGCTTCTCCCTCTGCCTCTCTCTCTCTCTCTCTCTCTCTCTCTCTCTCTGTGACTATCATAAATAAATAAAAAAAATTAAAAAAAATAAAAAATAAATAAAAAAAAAGATTTGTATTTATTTCAGAGAGAGATGGCATGAGAGGGGAGAGGGGCAGAGTGGGTAAGCAGACTCCTTGCTGAGCAGAGAGCCTGAAGAAAGGAGGCTTGAGGCTCATCCCAGGACCCTGGGTTCAGGACCTGAGTCAAAGGCAGACGCTTAACTGACTAAGCCACCCAGGTGCCCCCGTTGAGAGGATCTAAGGAGGGTGGAGGACCTCAGGTCCAACGACTACCTGATGCCTCCACAGCTCTTCCCACCTGCCCTGAGCTGCTTGGGGGCCTAGTAAGGGAAGGCCTTTTCCATAGGCTGCTGAGGTGGGGGTGGGGGGCTGCAGCCCAGGCATGTCCTCCCTCTCACCACCCTGGCCAGCTCCAGGCCTACCTTCCATGCCCCCAACGAGCTTCTCAGACATGACGCTTTTGCGGTCCTGGCCCTGGAGCTTCTTGAAATTTTTCTTTCGGAGCCGGGCAACAATCCAGGCACTAAGCAGGCTCACTGAGAGGGCAGAGGCAGTAGGATGCTCAGAGGAAGGGTGGGAGTCTGGGGAGATCAGTGGCCTCCTTCCTTGGCAAGACCCCCTGCCTTCCCACTTCCTAGGTGGGCTCATTCAATTGTCTCAGATTGTGAAGCTCCCTGGTAGGGGGGTGGAGGAGGGAGCTTTGGGTATCATCTAAGATGTCTGCAGCACTGTCAGCACAGCCTCCCCTGCTTCCACCACTCAGGTCCCTTCCCAGCCAGAGACTAAGGCCAGAGTCCTTGTGCTGATACTGGACCCACTCTGCCATGCTTGCTGGTGGACTCACACACAGCCATGACAAAGTCTAAGTCTCAAACCTTTGCCCCAGCTAGTTCTCAACTGGTTCTCAAGCAGGGTTTGCCTCTAACAGTTTCCCAGGCCCAGGTTCCTGCAGATAACTGTGAAATACAGATACCCTGTGGCTCCTGACCAATCTGGGCCTTAGAGGGACCCCAGGAGAACAGGAAGGCAATTTTCCCTGGAGTTAACTTAGCTACAGGTCAGACACTTCTCATGTCCCCTCCTGCTCTGAGGTTTTCTTCATGTGCCCAAATAGAATCCTGCATAGTCTGTATTAATGAAACCACCCCACTGCCATCCCTCAGAGTACACATTCCACCCAACCCCACCCTGCCCATCACTTTTACCGAGGGGGAAGCAGCAGAGAGTCCCAATGGTGACTCCAAAGCCAAATCCACTGCCTTCAAAATAGTCCTGCATGGTGGAGGGAGCACAGGCTGGCAAGCCCTGAGTGCTGAGCTGTCTTGGCTGTGGGCAGGGGTCTCCTGGGGAGGAAGAGGAAGCAGGAGTCCTGGGGTGGGGGTGTGCTGAGCCAAAGGCTCTGGCACCGAATCACTGAGAAGGTTAGTGTGGCAGAAAGGGTGGGGGGGAGGTGCTCTCGGTAGCAGAGGGGGTGGGAGCTGCTTACCCCTGTCATTATACCAAGAATGTGGTGTTTGCCTACTTGGGTTACCTCAGCCTCTGTCTCCCTCACATGCACATATGTACACACACACACACACACACACACAGCCCTTCCCCTGTCACTGCTGTGGGATAAGGATATCCTCACTGCACTACGCCTTCCTGATATCACACCCACCCAGGCTTAGCCCAGCCCATGGAGCCTTCTCCTTAGGTCTCTTGAGTTTCAGTCTTGCCCTCACATGGATACCTCCTGGGGTTGTGCAGAAGGGGACCTACACAGACACCTGTGGTCGGTCACCTTGTGCCCAGAACCAAAGTTTCTAAGGGCAGAACCATAGCTCACTGCCTCCTTGGAATCTACTGCCCAGCTGCACCTGAACCAGGCCCACGGCTGAGGAGGGATGAGACACCAGACCCCAGACCCCTCCAAGTACCCCCTGGCTACTCACCCATATGCCAGAAGAAGACATTGGGCTGCAGGGTACTAGGGTTCATGTTGGTGACAGCCACTAGAACATCCCGTAGGGAAGTATTTCTGATCTCTGCGATTTCTTCCTCAGAGAACAGCCTGGGGTGGGATAGGTAGGGAGCTGTTGCATTGGGAGACAGATGCCTGCTCTGGCCCAGGGACCCAGATGAGGAAAGAGACCCAGAGAGGCTGAGGAGTGGGTGAGTCCAGCTGAATCAAGGGCCCACAGGGCTGCTGACATTACATGCAGAGGTCCTGGAGCTCAGGCCAAGGTGGAGTCTGAGGAAGGGGGCCAGCCAGGCCTTACCCATTCCTGGTATTCTCAAACCAGTAGCGGTCGCCATCCCGCAGCCTCACAAACTGGTTGAGGACGATGGCACTGAAGAGGGGTCCAGGGTCCCCATGGCTCTCCAGGAGCCCCCCGGGGAGCAGCTCTAGCTGGGATAGGTCCTGGTTGTACAGGGCAGCTGTGGCCTCCAGCACCTGAGGCCAAGAAGGGACAGGAGTGAGTGCAAGGACCTGGCACTTGCCCTGGGGCAAAGAGGTAGTTCCCAGGGATCAGCCCCAGGGATGATAATAATAAATGACAGCGACGAGCACTCACTTATTATGCCCCAGGCACTGCTCTGTGTGCTTTACATAAGTTAACTCGTTTACGGGAACTCACTCACAGATTCGGCTGCCTATTTTCTAAAGTTGGAATAAAACAGGCAGCCAGTTCCCTATGTGGCTTGTTCTCAAAAAGGTATGAAAGTTAAGGGTCAAAATTCAGTACAAAAGTTGGAAGGCTAGAATGATGTGTTAGAAAAGGTTTCTATTATTGAAAGTGAAAAAAGTTTTTAAAAATCCAATCCCGGGATCCCTGGGTGGCGCAGCGGTTTGGCGCCTGCCTTTGGCCTGGGGCGTGATCCTGGAGACCCGGGATGGAATCCCACGTCGGGCTCCCGGTGCATGGAGCCTACTTCTCCCTCTGCCTATGTCTCTGCCTCTCTCTCTCTCTCTCTCTCTCTCTGTGTGACTATCATAAATAAATAAAAATTAAAAAAAAAATCCAATCCCTGCATATACATTGCCTTTTGGAGACAGACTTCAACATTATATGAGCAGCATTTTCTATCTGACCTTTACTTTAGTTCTTTTTTATGCAATCCAAATAAACATTTGCCCAGCTTAATTCCAGTGAGGCCCAGTTAAGCTAAATATTTGCTACTTTTGGTACTCCTGGTGATTCCTATCTTTATATTGATTTTATAAAGTTTACAAGCCCCATGTGCATATTGCTTCTTCCACGGTCTTTTCAATTCTCCACTTTCCAACAATCTTATAAAATAGTAAGGACGAAAGTAATAAAACAAGCATGCAATTGTAGAAACACCACTGTGCTAAGATGGTGAGGCCACAAAAACTGGTCTGTTGGCTGCAGACAATGCCACCTGCCCAGGCAATAGCTCAGGGTGTGACAGTTGACTCCCCAAAGGCAGCTTGAGTAGCAGTATATAAAAAAGTACAGCTTGTTCCTGGGTTGAGGACCTTCTACACTTGCTCAGATGGGATGTTGGAAAGAGTAAATGAGATAATGCCTATTAAGTGCCTGGCATGCTAGAGATGTTCAACAAACATTTGCTAGATTGCACAGTCACAAATTCTAATGCCAAATATTGCTAGTCTGGGACCCTCCATCCTGGTGTATGATACTAGGAAAAGCCACCTGGGTAAGTCCCATCCCTCTCACCAGGGACTTGTCTCTTGTTTGTGTCTCACTGCCTCCCTTCCATGTCTCAGGCCAATGTGCCCTGACCCTCCCCCCTGCCGTCTGGGTCCCAACCCCTCCTTACGGTGTGGTTGTTCTGGGAGAGTGCAGGGTTGATGTCCTGCCATCTGGTAATGGGAGGCAGACCCAGTGCTGCCCTGGCCTTGGTATAAGAGGGCAGGCCCAGATCGCGGCCCCTCTGTAGACAGCCAGCCACGTGGTCTGTACGGGAAAACTTCAGGGACCCAGGCCAGAAATCTGGGGATGAAAGAGCAGAGAGTCTGAGGTTGCTCAGGGCCACCACAGCTCCATTAGCTCAGGACCCAGGCTTCGAACATCTCCAGGGGGCCCAGAATCACACAGAGGAAACCATGGTCAACAGTTCTCTCAGCAGTGAAAGAAGGAAGGCTCCCAGGCCCAGGCACTCCTCCCAGCCTGGAGCAGGAGCTCCAGCAGAAACCCCACCCAGGGGCCACTCTGTAGGGACAGCTTCAGCTTCACCTAGCACATCCTCAACCACCACATGGTCCTCTCGCTCAGCGATCTGGGAGGCCATGCCTAGCAGTAGCGCGTCCACATCTTCAGCTCTTCGTAGGTTTGGATGCTTTGGGAACAGGGAGAGAAAATGGAACTGGAGGTTGAGCAGTCAGGCTCTCTCCATACCCACAGTCCATATCCTGGCCCACACAGTACTGATATTTGCTCTGAAACCAGTAGGCCATCCCTCCTTCATAGGTTGATTCCCTCCTTAAGGTGAGTGATGTCCCTATCTGAAGCTCGTGCTGCTGCGAGACAGGTCACCACAAACACAAGGGATCTAAATCTTTACTTCTATTTTTTAAGAGACTTGACAGTATGATTGACAAAGGCACTAGAACATGTAGGTCTTGGTCCTTGCTCTGTTAGCGAACAGCTGTGTAACTATGGGCAAGTCACAGGACCTCTCTGAACTTGGTGCCCTTCCCTTAATGAAAAGAGCATTAGGGATAAAATTAAATTAAGTTAAATTAAAATAATTAAGAGGACACCGAGGTCTTTTTCAATTCAGCACTATGACTCTGATTCTGCGCATTCCTGTTCTTCCTTTCCCTCCCATCTCTCTTTACCTCTTTTCTCCTCTTATGAACACTCTACAACAAGTATTGATTTTGCTTTAAATTATTTGTCAATGGGATGCCTGGGTGGCTCAGCAGTTGAGCATCTGCCTTTGGCTCAGGATGTGATCCTGGGGTCCTGGTATTAAGTCCCGCATCAGGCTCCCCACCAGAAGCCTGCTTCTCCCTCTGCCTATCTCTCTGTGTCTCTCATGGATAAATAAATAAAATCTTAAAAAAAAAAGGTATTTAGAAAAATTATTTGTCAACACTCTTCACCCACACTGGCCAGGTCTGGATGGAACAGATTATCCCTGATAATGTCAGAATTCTTACCTCCTTCCAACATACACATTCACACACTGCCTTAGGTATGTCTAATTGGGACATTTCTTTTGGGGGTACTCCAAGGCCTACAGGGGACCCAGAGCTGTCAAGGGAGAAGAAAAACCTAGAACCACATTTGCATATAGGGCTCACTGTCCGTCACATAGCCCTGAGGTCAGGGTGGAGGACTGACTTTTGAGCATGCATATAGCTAGCTGCCTTGGCCCTGCTGCCAACCTTCATCACATACCTGACACTCATACACAGAAGTGCATGTGCACACACACGCTACACACATACACCCACCCACATACTGACCTTTCGACTCCAGTAGCTATTGCAGACCCGGAGAGCTCTGGAGATACTTGAGTTCCTATTGATGACCTCTTGGAAGTGACAACTGGCATTTCTGAAATGCAAGTAGAAAGGGAGTGATGACTGAGGCCATGGGGTCCTAAAGTCAGGCAACAGCTCTGGTCTCCAAGACTATATATAGCCAGGGGCCAGGTCATTGTAAACATCTAAAAATGTACCCAAAGCATGCACATGCCTCACCTCCCTCTGTCTCTTTCTCCATCTCACTGTCTATACATATATTACTCAAAAGCATGAGGCTCTGTTTAGAGTACCATTTCTTTCCTGATTCCCAAAGAGAGAGTTTATACATTATATATATAACATATATATGTAAGTTAAAACATTTTAAAAGGATTTTAATCGTTGTTTTGAAATTACTTGTCTGTGGAAAAGTCAATTGCTATGATTTCTGTGGTTCTCATCAGGCATATCTAAAAATTGTTCCCGAGTAAGAAAATCTAACCTATGAATTGTTTTTAAATTATAACACAATTGTGAAAAGAAATGGCATTTTTGTTCCATATACATTTAATTAAATATGTGTTTTTTAGTTTAAAGTTCCCTTTTCATTATTTTGGAGTCAAAATGTATCTTCAGCTCTCACACATTTCTATTGTAATTCCCTCCAAAGGCTTGCAAGCCCCAGGTCCTGTGCCTATAGTTAAAAATGTCCCTTGTGTAGTGTCAAGACCTAATGTTCAGATGAGCAGGCTTTGTAACTCACCCTCTGAGCCTAAATTAGCCTGTGTTTAATTGGGGGGTTAATATACACCAGCTATAGGGAAATGGACATAAAGTGCTTAAAAACCACACTGATGTCTTTTTAAAACACTGTTCTCCCCACTACCACCACCACCCAAGTTCACTGTTCCCTTGGGAAATGAGCACACTTCAGACTGATAATCCTTTCCTGAGGGCTCTAAAGAGCAGATTTTTCTCAAATGACATCCCCACTCCCCCCAACACACCAACATTTACCCTTTGCGCTCACCTCATGTAAATGCCAGGAGGCACCATGGTGGAGAAGAACTGCTCAGAGGCCACCAGGAACTCTGGGGAGATGCTGGGGTCCAGGAAAGGGTTATATCCTGGGGGAAGGCGAGAGGAGAGGGGATAGGAACATTTAGCCCTTCACTGCCCAGCCTCCTTCCCCACCCCCTGCTGCCTCCCTCCAAAATACTGCTAGCTCTCCCATTCTTCCTCCTCAACCCTTCACCTGCATACTTCACTGGTGCTTGCTGCAGGAAGCTGGGCAGCCACTCATAGAGAGCAATGTTCTGAGGGTCAAGAGAGGGCAAAAGGGAGGCAAGTGCTGGAGCAGTCCCGCTGGAGGGACCTGAGCCCAGGGAAGCCTTAGGTGGGAGATGAGGGCCAGGCAGGGGCAGTCAGTCATAAGGGAGGCAAGTCAAACGGGACAGGTGTGGAGGCCTGTCCCCCACTAGGAACACGGGATGGGAGCAGGGACCACTAGCTAAGAAGCACAGCCAAGTCTCCTGTATAACACCCCTTTGCCTGCCCCTCCTCCTTGGGGTCCATTCCCAGATGCTAGCTCCAGTTCTGGGGAGCAGCGCCCTCCTGGAAAGGGGCGTTTCTGGGGGCTGCTCATGCGAGGAACGAGGGCTCCGCGGGGCACGGTGGGGGTGCGGGGGTGGGGGGCAGGCGGGGGACGAGGGGAGGGCGTGTGACGGACCTGGTAGGTGGCAATGACCCTCTTGCGCGCGTGCTGGAACAGCTCCTCGTCCCCCCAGTGCGGGTGCTGGCGGGCCAGCCGCTGCGCGCACAGGTTGTGGTAGCGGAACCACAGCAGGCCCAGCGCCTGCAGGAAGGGGTCGCGGTTCCCTCGCTCCGCCCCGAAGGCTGCACGCACGCAGGGCCAGGGCCGCAGGGAGGAGATGGGCGGCGGTGTGACCACGGGGAGTGCCCCGGCCGCCCCGCCCCCGCCCCCGGCCGCCCCCGCCCCCGCCCCCGGCCTCACCGTACAGGCCCCCGGGCCCGCGCTGGCCGCTGGCGGGGTCGGGCGCGCTCCACATGAGCAGGGGCGGTTGCGCGTTCCGGGGGAAGGCGGGGTCGGGCCCCGACGCCAGCTGCCCCCCGGAGAAGCTCCGCAGCGCGTCGCTCCAGGAGTGCGAGGAGCCGTAGATGGCGCTGCCGTCCAGCCAGCCCGTCACGGCGTTGGTCTGCGGGGGCACCGGGGGGCTGAGCCGCGCCGGCGGAGGCGGGTGTCCGCGGGCGAGGCTGTGGGAGGACCCGCACCCGGGAGCCCGCCTGCCTCGTCTCACCAGGTCCCGGGGGTTACTGGGGCTCTGTCCGCTCTCGGGGTCCCAGCGGCTCCTCTGGAAGGGGAGGACCACGTCCCCGCGCCCGTTGGGGTCGAACACCGGGTCCCCGGGCGGGATGCGGATGTTGAGGAACTCGGCTGGGCAGCCGGGTGTCTCCACGCTCACCAGGTCCGAGAGCACGTGGTAGCCTGTCGGCAAGAGAGGGTAGGGGGACACGGTGTGCTAGGCCAGCTGAGGGCCACTCTCCCTTCTGCATCAGTATCTAGCCCTCCTAGACTTCCCTTGAAGCTTCAAAAGACTCCTCAGCCGTTTAGAGTAAAGCCAAGTCTTGACCTCCTCCACCCTTCCTAATCCTTTGTTACACCCTGGTCCAAACTGTTTTCATTGCCAGTTTGGTCTTCTCCTTGGTAACTGGGAGGTGCCGGGTGAGTGTGCCTAGGCAGTCCTGCTGGGAGCACCTGCTCCAACATGCAGCTGGGAGCAGCCTGCCCAGAGAACCTGTCAGTCTCACTGCAACGCTGGACACTTAGAATCAAATGTAGACACATGGGTGGCCAGCAGGAGCCAAGCATTCCGACTGGGAGCCAACAACCCACAGTCACTGGGGTCACACCACCCACCCTAGCACCCCTATTTTGACACACACACCCACCAGCCCTCTAGCCAAAATCAGAACCCTGCCCTAAGACTGTCCTAGGAGTCACAGAAGCAAAAAGTGAGAATAGGTTCCCACCAAGAGTCCCTACCAGATTATTGTCATGCTCCTGCCTCTACCTGTACTTCCATCAACAGCTCAATGTGAGGCAAATTTATGCTTCCTCCATCCAGACTTTCTCCTTTTACTTTTTCTTCCCCAGAAAAAATACAAGACATGGCTTTCTTGACTTAAGGAAAGTCATGTTAGGCCCCAGACATCTTGTAATTTATGACTACTTGCCCAAAGTACATTCTTGAGTTATCTTTGCAGGATTTAAACCCCCTTGAGCACTCAGATATCAGATCAGTTAAAGACAGAGAATTGATGCCTACCTTTGCCAGCCCTTGTGTGACTTCCATCAATTAAGACCTGGACTCTGTCACTCTGAGATGACTTTTGCCTAAATTCTAGGCTGAATTCCCCATTGTACAAGTGCCTTTATGAATCTGTAAGTACCTTTAGCTTAAAACTTCCCCAATTTTGTTATTGGGGAAGACACTGCTTTGGGAAATATCTTACATGTTCCCCCTTACTTGTTCTAAATAAAACTCCTAATTCTTGGCTTAGTTGTGTCTTTTGGCTCAACACTCCCCAAGAGGCAAATCCAGTTTTGGGTAACAGTATCCCATCCCACTGCCTCCCTCTCCGTCTCTCACCCCCATCTCTAAGATCCTCCATCACTTCTCTCTCTCTCACTCCCTGACTCCCCGCCTCAGACATAGAGGTGTCCAGTGGACCCTACTGGCCTCCATCCCCCAGAGGTTGAGGCCCTCACCAAAGAAGACTCCTAGCACTGTTCGGTTTCGCAGGGAGGCCTGCCCTGCAGGGCCCCTCATGGCAGCGTTGCTAAGGTCTCTGGGGTTAGGCAGGTGAGGTTCTCCCAAGGGCTGGTACACACCATCTGCATAGCTGGCTGGAACCAGGCGCTGGAGCCGAGAGCCTGGGGTTAGAGGGGTAGGGACAAAGATTAATCCTCAGTGGGGCTCCCTTACCTCCTCTCTCCCAGGCTTCCCTCCATACCACAGATCCTAAAACCTTAATAATCAATGAGCCTTTGCTGGCACCCTGGCCCTGGGGCTGTCTCCACTTGGCCCTCACCTACCTTTGCTGCCCCACTTGTGCTCCATGAGGTTGTTGTACCACCCATCAAATCGCTGCACCTCCCAGGAAATGGGTTTCTGAGCTCCTGTGTGAGAAGAGGGAAGGGGCAGCTGGGTTAGTTCAGGCATGAGAGGGCAGGCAAGCCTGCAAGATATAGGTCTTGGGATCCTGGCAAGGAAAGCAGCAGAAGTGGACCCCAGGCACACTGTGGAAGGTAGGGTGCAAAGGGAGAGAACTGAGGACAAAATGATATCCAAACTCAAGCTCTCAGTGAGAGGAACATGGTAGGGAGCACTGAAGCAGCATAGCCAGGGGCAGTGTGTGCTGATAAAGAACCTCTAAGAACAAGACAGAAGCTAGAGAATAGTAGCGATGTGGAAGGGCATGCAGGAGCTTCCTACTGCCCTCACAGCTCAGCTTCCTGGGGGATAGGGCAGGACAGAAACCATTCCCAGCCCTAAGATATCATATGGAGCAAGAGCCAGCTACATCCCAAAAGCCAGCCAACCACTCTTCCACCCAGGAAAGGAGAGGTCATTCTGTGACCACTCCCTGGGTAGGGGTAGTGTGGAGAGGGGCTTGGCCCTCTCCTGCCAAGCAAAGCCCAGGGCAAGGGTATGAGCCCTGGGGCTGTGGCTCTGGGGTCTATTGCTACTCTGATCTCTTTTCCAGTTTCAGTTTCTGGGGTGGGATCAGGGACTGCCTGGTGATAACCTTGCCTTTCCTCTCTGTTGAGGCATCATGTTCCTCCTATAATTCCCCTTGTTGATTATCCTATTATACTTTCCAAAAACTAGGATCTGGAAGGGAGCACTCAGTTGTTGAGGGAAGAACTCAGACAGTGAGGGCAGAGGGAGGGGTCCAAAATCAGAGGTGGAATGGGGGTCCTTTTGGTCAGTAGATCAGATGACCAGTCATATTCCTTTCCCCAAACCAAAAGGCTAGAGGACTAAAACTCCCTCTCTAGTCACTTCAGAGAAAGAACAAAGAAAAGGACCCACATCAGCCAGCAAGAGACCCATTCCTCACAGACCAAGGGCAAGATCTCAGAGCTACCCTCTGGCCCCACATTCATGTGCATGTGCACGTCCATGCGTGCACATTCACTCACCCAGAAGCCAGAGAAGGAAAGTGACTCAGGCCCTGATGTTTGAGCAAAGAGCACAACCAAGGATTCAGGACTTGGGGCAGGAACTAGGGCAGCTACGTTACATGTGATCTCTAAAATAAGATGAACTGGTGGCAGAACAAGGGGGAGGAAGGCCTTTGGGGAAGGGTATAAGGTAGAATGCCTCCTGGGAATAAATGGCAAGAGCTGGCTAGGAAAGGAAGATCCAAGATCAAAGCAAAGAGAGAGTTGGAAGGAATAGGAATGTGAACAGCTCTGTCCTGGGAGAAACTGCAGGGGTCCACTGCCTTCAGTCAGAATAGATCATTCATCATTCCACAGGTTTCCTCTGCTTCCTTTTCTTGTATCCTCCTGATGATAAGGAACTGCCTTTTTTTTTAAAACCTAACTTGTAGCATCGCAAACCTACTCCCGTTCTCAGAGACCCAGACTTCAGAGAATGGCCTCAGATTCTAGTAAGAGACTGTCCAAAGCTGACAGTAACAAGATGAAATCAAATGGACCATATTGGTGGTGGTGGTTGGTTTACTGTTTTCATATTGTTTTAAAACACTGGTGACTTCCCTTCAGCTTTGGGTCTAATCTGGCCACAAGATCCTTTATTGTTTTGTATGCCTCATCCATCTTTTCCCACCTGGGATCAGGGGGTCCTTACTTTATGAAGAAAGAAAGAAGAAAGATGAAAGAGAAAGGGCCACCAGAGTGTAAGGAATGAAATTGGAAATGCTGACACAGCAAGGTTCCTCTGCTCCTAACTCTACTTCTTCAATTTGTACTTACCCATGGATGTCCATGACCCAACCAGGAATGTCCATGTCAGAGCCAGGCAGAAGCCCATGATGAATATAATAGGGCTCAGGTGTTAGAACACCCTAAAATAGAGACCCTAGAAAAAGAGGACAGGGAGAATGCATCCCAGCAATTCAGGAGATTCAGGCCAGGGCCTCTGCAGGTCCCTGTGAATCTAGGTGTGGGCTGGACCAACACCATAGTGGGGAGCAAAGAGCAGGAGACTCACCGTCTCCCAAGAATCTTTCATTCATTCAACAAACACTTGACAAACATTCACTATGTATCAGGCACTGACCTAGGAACTGGAGATTAAGTGATGAACAAAGCAGACAGAAATCTCTGCCTTTCTGGACTTACCTTCTGAAAAACCTTGCTTTGGCCCAGCTTCCAGAAGTATATATTCCTTGGACAGAGTCTTGCTCAGGGGCCAGGACACTGGGCTGCTGCTAGTCCACGAATGTGGTCTTAGGCAGGTCACTTATCTGGTCTGGACCTTGGTTACCTCTTCCAGCTATGGGAGTAAACATGCCTGAACTGTCTATCTCCTAGCATGGTTGCCAGAATCAAATGCAAGAATGAGGTTGAATTCAAAGCAAGAAAGGCTACAGGTGTTATGTAAATGTGATATGTAGAGAGAGTGGGCTCTGTGGACTCAAAGAATACAGCACCAGGCACTCCTGTGTTTGGTGCCAGCTTTCTGCTCTCTCTCCCCAGGCCAACAAATTGCCCAGAGACAACAGGGAAACAGAGGCAGCAGGGGACTCAGGCTGGGGCTCCTAACTGGCATCGGTAGTGCCTCAGGACAGTAATGACCTTCTAAAGTCCCCCGTAGAAACTGGGGGTGGGGTGGGGCTGGGGAACTCTCTAGTGGAAGAAGGTGGGAGTTCAGAGAAAGCCTTAGGGCAAACCAAATCCTCAGGACTCTTGAATAGGTTGTCTAGTCCCAGAGGAGGAGCCCCAGAGGGTGACCTCATCCCCAACTTGCCATCTCCTATTAAACAAATGAAAAACCCTAAGCCCTGTCATAACTCAAAAGCTCAGCATTCCACTCACTCCATCACAGAGACTGTCCAGATGGTGGCCTTTGATAGAATGTGAAGAACTGGGTCCAGAACGGTTGAAGCCATAGGGATGGACATGCTGATGAGGCCATAGTGGTCCTTCCCTGATCTAGGATGCCCTGCCCCTTCCCCTCTTACCACTGTGTCTTCAGGATCCTGGACCCCAGCTGGTAAAAGCATGCAGTGAGCTTTCAGGCCAAGCTGTGGGGATAAACCTGAAGAGGAATGTGGGCATGCTTAAAACCCACTCCTTTCAGGTAGGTAGCCACAATGGTTTATACAGCAACATTGGTTCAGTAACTTTCTAACAACCTTGAGCAGAAGGCATAACCTTATGACAGGGCAGTGAAGCCCCAGGCAGTGGCAGAACCAGGGAGAGAACACAGGCCTACCTTGTTCTTGCTCCACATGGCTACTTTTCCAGTTTGAACTCCTACAATGGTGACCCTGGGGTGGGGGTAAATATAAGCCAAAGCCTTAGGGATACCAACCTGGTCCCAAGGGAAGGTTGAGGGGAAGCCTGGACTCTCTAAAAACCCAAAGTTCCCTCCCTGGCATAACGTGCTGGTGCCAGGAAGAGCTCCAGAGAGATCCTCTAGGCCCAAGCAAAGTAGGCCACGGAACATTCCCAGTTCTCCGAGAACCTAAAACTTTGGTGGGGTGGAGGATAGGCCTGAACACGTTCCATTGGAGGCCCCCTCGGGCTAGTAACCGAGGCGCAGGGGGGCCAGGGCTCCAATTCCCCTTCCCCCAAGGAGCACAGCGGAGCTGGGGCGCGCTCCACCGAAGCCACGCGGGGAGTCCCTCCCCCGGAGCGCCGAGAAGCCCTTCGGGGTCTGACCTGCGGCCGCGGCGTCCCTGGCCCCGGAGTGCGGCTTGGCTCCCTCCCGGCTCGCAGCGGGCCCCGCGACGCCCGCTCCCCGCCGCCTGGCTCCGCAGCTCTGCGCGGGGCGGGCGGGGCTGTGGGTGCGGAGCCGACGGCGCGGCCCAGCGCTGAGGCGGGGCGGGGCGGGGCGGGGCGGGAGGCGAGTCGGCGCGCCCGGGACCCGCCGGGGTGCGCCGAGGGGCCCGGGGTGCGCCAGGCGAGGCGGCACCGGCTCGCGGGGCTCAGGCGCGACATCGGTCCCGTCCGCGGCAAGGGCTCGTCGGTGCGGCCGCCTGGACGGCGAAGAGGGCAAGTCTGCTCCGGGTGGGGAGGGGGCGGAAGACCGGGAGGGTGCGGGGGAGGGAAGACCGGGAGCGTCACCCCCAAACTCCCCACACCTCCGGATCTGGGCATCAGGACCAGGAGGACCGGTCAGCGCGCGCACACCTTCGGACCGGGCATCAGGACCAGGAGGACCGGTCAGCGCGCGGCAAGGAAGCTCGTCCCAAGACCCTGAAAGAGTGGGTGGCAACCCCCCCCCCACCCTCCCGGGGTTCCTCGTGAGCTCCCGAGACCTCAGGCCCTCGAGCCCCGCCCGCGCTCCCGCGGGTGTCGGACTGCCTCGCTAGGTTTGTGCGGGAGCTGCCCGGGGTCCCGGGCAGGGGGCAGGAGGAGGAGGGGCCGGAGGGATGGCGGGGGGCGGGCGGGGGGGTGGCTCTTGCGCGCGGCCCCTCCCGAGTCCCAGATCGAGGACGGGGGGGGGGGGCGGGGGGCAGCGCCTCAGTGCCTCGGGTGCGGCCTGAGAAGGTTGAGAGCCGCTTGGAGTGGCGGGCGGGGAAGCACCCGGACCCGGTTTGTCCAGTCCGAGGCCTGGTCCTTCAGTGAATTAGGGGAAGTGTGGGGTTGGAAGCGAGCTGGGCCGGGAGAGGGAGCGCGCTTTCGGTGACAGAACGCCCGGCCCTGGTTCCCGGCCTAATCCCACCCCCAGAAGCGCTGCCCGGGACGTTCCACCGCGAGGAGGCCAGCGGCAGGGGTCGCCACGCACGCATTGTTGGCAAGACGCGAAGGTAAGGACGTAGTGGTCCAGGGGTGGGTGGCGGGGGTGAGTCTGCGGGTCTGTGCCGTCAGGGAGGGTTCTGCGCAGCGGCCTTAGAGTGCCGCCCCTGCCCCGCACGTGCACTTCCAGCGCCCACCCAGGGCAAGTTCAGATCGAGTGGGAGTTCCTCAAAGAGAGAGCTTGGTAAGAAATTTAAGAGGAGGCGGTAAACGCCACTGGGTTTACAGACATGGCATCCTTATCCCGGTTTACCTGGAGCCCAGGTAGTTTGACTCACATGATTCAGCCCCTCTGGGCTCCTTACCTCAGCCCTGACTGGGGATTCCTGCCTCAACCCACTTCTCAGATCTTCTATTGCTCCACTTAATCATACCTTGGTGCAACAGTACACACACACACATGTCCACTCATCTTCTTGAAGAGGCTGGGGCAGGAGCTCCTGGCAGGGTTCCCTTAGCCAGCCAGAGTTGTAAACTTTTAATGGGATCAACTCCAACCAGAGAAACAAAATATTACATTCCAGTAGCTGTGTATCATTAATCAGAGCTCTTGGCAACTCCAGCCATGTCACCCATTCCCTTTTGTAGAGAATAACTAGGTTCCAGAAGATGGGGGAGGTGGGCAGAGGCAGGCTACTGGATGGGCCACAGAACACTAAGAAAGCACTTGAGAAGTTTGAATGCTGAGGACCTGCTATACCAGGCTGAATTTTCTTAAAGGTGTGTAACTTTATTCCTTGCCCACCCCTCATACATACACACTCTACTTCAACCTGAGATAGGTAAGGATTACATTAACTGTCTGAAACACAACTGAGCAATAGAAATGCTTCAGTATTTTAAGGGAGTTCAGAAAGGTGGGGGGGGGGTGCCCCTCACTTGTCCAGGCCAGGGAGGAGGGAGGACCCCAGAGTGTGGGGATTGGCCAATCCATTGAGAAAGCCCCTCAGTTTTGTCACCGGGGCCTCTGATTGAGGGCTTATGTATCTAGTTCTCTATGTTACTGAGAACTACTTTCTTCTCCTGTCTATATTTCTGTTTACAGAAATTGTAAGTGTATGTCTGACTGTATCTTGTGCTTATTTATATCAATATCCATTGTGTATACATATTAGTCATGGTGGTGAGCTAGGGAGAAGTGAGTGAAGACTGACAAAAGGTTTTTCTCAGATTGGAAGAAATTCTGCTGTCAGAGCCTCCTTGGCTTGCCAAGGAGGAAGATTTTCCAAAGGGAAACTACAATCTGTAAGAAAAGCAGTATCGCTGGGCATGGGGACTTTTCATTTCAGTCCCACTACTTCATACAGGAGGCCTGTTACCTTAATAATTAAAACTAATTTGAGATCAGTGTCATCCAAAATTAACTTTAGATTAGACAATGTAGGTTAAGGAAAACCTAATTCATTAAATTTTTTTTTTATTTTATTTATGATAGTCACAGAGAGAGAGAGAGAGAGAGGCAGAGACACAGGAAGAGGGAGAAGCAGGCTCCATGCACCGGGAGCCTGACGTGGGATTCGATCCCGGGTCTCCAGGATCGCGCCCTGGGCCAAAGGCAGGCGCCAAACCGCTGCGCCACCCAGGGATCCCTAATGCATTAAATTAAACAAGAAGAAATTAAAGAAGGTGAATTTTATTCACCAACCATCTTTTTGCTTTAGTCATCTTTAGTAAATATTTTGGAGAATTGGAAATAAGTTAACATTGTTTTTTTTTTGTACTTAAGATAGAGAGCCTTTTGTTAGTGTTTCTTTGAAGCACTATGTTATTAGAGATGAGCCATTCTTGTAAAATATTTTATAACCTCCCATTAAAATATATTCAGGAATAATGTTAACAGGTAACTCTAACCAAAATACATTACACAATTATTTGCTTATATTGCAAATATTTGTTTTTGAAATTTCAACATATAACATGTATTCATAGTATTAGCTAACTTGCTTTCTCTTCCTACTTTATTAACCAAGATATTCTATATTTTATAGAATTTTCTAAAAAATATAGCCTTCCATCACAATTGTAATGGCTTTAGTCTAGGTCATAGATAAAAAATTTCTAAAACATAAATAAAATCAATATCATCACACATTTTAAAAGATAACAATCTACAAGTTCTTAGTTATTTATCTTTAGCTTGTGTTGAAATACATTTCAGATTCAATTAAACATGAACATTCATACTTTGGATTCCAACTATTGGAAGAGACTTTCTGAAAATTTTGTGAAAGCACAAAAATGGACAGAGTTGGTCAAATCCCTTCCTGCCCAGTCTTTAGCCCTGTCCTGGTGACACTCCATTAACAATGAATGAGAGTTTAATACTGTATCGAGGACAGAGGGAGCATAGCTCCCTCTTGTGTGTGAAATAGAAGATGCCACCTAAAGGGAGAGGAACTCCTTCATATATTCGTTCATTCAACCCACAGTCTGATTAGTATATGCTACATGCAAGGGATGCAAAGATGGAGATTAGAAGCTAATGAGGAGACTGATGTTCACACAATTACAATACAGTGTAATTATTGTTTTCGTGGAAGCATATTCAAAATGCAATCAGAATATTAGGGAACATCCACCCTGGCCCAATGGTGTCAGAGGATATTTCATAGAAGGAGTAACATGAGCTGCGGCTTGAAGGGTGTAAAAGGAGTTTGCTAAGGGTAAGAGCATTCCAGGCAGAGGAAATAGCATATGCAAAGGCATGAAGACTTGAAAGAGCGTGTCAAATTCAGGGAGAGGCCAGTAGTTCAGTATGGCTGGAGGTTAGGCTGGGCCAAAGACAGAGATGCAATGGTAGGTGAGATCAGATCACAGAGGACTTCGTATGTGATTGTGAGATTAGATTTTACCTAAAGCAAATAAGTAACATGATTATATTTGCTTAGTCAAGGCAAGATAGATGAGGCTGAGCTAGGGCGTAGAGAAGGAAATGCATGGATGGTTTCAAGAAATGTTAGGAGGTAAGATGGTCCAGCTTTCTGACTTATTTTATTGATAAGATGGTGATGCCACTAAAGAGACTTAAAAAACAGAATGAAAGCAGACCAGAGACAGTGAATTCAGTGTGGGACCTGTTAAATCTGAGGCATCCGTGGGAAAGCCAAGTGAAGATGTCTATGGGGCAATTGGCCCTTTTGTGTTTGAAGCCCAGGTAAGACGTCTACCTAGAGACAGATTTGAGAAGCATCAGCCATAGGAGTTTGCTTAGGGAATCATGAAGAGTGCTAGAAGAAAAGAGCCAAGACAGAATCCTGGGAAACAAACATTTCAGAGGGAGGAAGGACTAGCAAAGGAGCCACAAAAGGAATGGCCAAAAGCAGGAGACCCAGAAAAGCATGGTGTCATGGAGGTCCAAGGAGGACAAGTTTGAAGAAAGAGGGAACAGTCCACAATGCAAAATACCACAGAGAGATCAAGAATGATCAGTGAAAACTTCCCTTTGGATTTAGCATATGGTAACCTAATGGAGAAGTTGGAGATGGAGAGAAGCCAGATTGCAATGAGTTGAGGAGGTAAAGCAGTGAAAATACCAACATAGACTATTCTTGCAGAAAGCCTGGCTGTGAAGAGGGGAGAGTGGGATAAAACAGTAGCTGGAGGGACCGAGAAGTTCAAGGGAGAGAGTCCTTTCTCTTTGTGTTGTTAAGATGGGAGAAATGTATACATATCCTTAGAAGAAGGAGCCAGAAGAGAAAGAGAAGCTGAGAAGTTGTAAAGAGAAAGGGGATGATGAATGAGAAAGGTGGTAGGCAGGCAGGATTTGAGTGACAGCCCAGGAGGAAAAGAGGTACTTGTTCCTCTGGAATGGAAGAATTAAAGAGTTAAGAGAAAAGCAACACTTCATGTGAAAACTGGGACTCAGGTGTTATGTGACTTGTCCAAAAGACAGGATTAAAAGTTCAAATTGTCTGTCACTTTGTCTTTTTGCCTGACACTATGCTACCCCCAGAGACAGCATAGGAGGTGGCCCGCCTAGAAGGAGAGTAGAAGGCTGGGAGCCACCAGGTATTATAGAAGAATCACAGAATTTAGAACTAGAGAGGACCTGGAGATCACCATATCCAATTGTAGATGAGGAAACCAAGGGCCAAGGAGGTTGTCATTTGCCTCCCCAATGTTTTAAAATTAATGAAGAACTGGAACTGGACCCAGATCTGATTCTAACCCATGGTTCTCTCCGAGAAGGATTGGATAAAGAGATACATGGAGTAATAAAATGTCCCCTCTTTCCCAATGTGGTAGTAATAAAATGTCCCCTTTCCCCTATCAATGTCATTCTGTTTCAGATATTATTCTTAGCATTTTACACACACACAATCTTGTTTCACACTCACAATGACATTATCATCCCTATTTTGTAATAAAACCAAATCTCTGTAGGGGTCAAATAACTCGCAAGAGGCAGAGGCAGAATTCAAACACAGAGCTGCTTAACTCCAAACTTATTCACTATATGGCTTAACAAGACCCTACCCGGTCAGACTATAAATAATGGAGACTCCTGGGCAAACCAGGGCCCCAGCAGAGGTCACACATAGGGATATTAGCAGAGCTAGGTTCATTGACTGTCAAATGAGGTGAATGAACTCAATTATTTCAATTATGCTAGAGTTGCCAGAGCAGGAGCCAGGGTGCTTGAGAAAGTGGGACAGACCAGTGTGGGCATCGCCAGGACTGGGAATCAGTCCTCTGATAATGTAGTTGGATTATACACTTAGCAGAGCTGTCTGCCCTTTGTTCCTTTGGGGACTAAGAAAGAAAGCCAATCTTTTTGTAATCTGTACCATCTTTCACCCTTATGCCTTCACTTGATAGTAAATATAGCTCTTTTTATGTCCTGTGATTTGTCTGATTGTGCTGGAGGCCTGAGAGAGAAAAAAGAGAATTATGTTTCTTAAGACAGTCCTAGAGGAAGCAGAGAAGCCTCGAGGGTGGTTGTGGCACTGACTTAAGGGACCTCAGGGTCAGGAAAGGAGCATGAGGCAGCAGAGACAGATTGCTAAGACCCTCGCTCTCTTACAGTCAAAACATAGGGAGATGAAAGACAGAGGGGCAGTGGAATGGCAGTAGCAGTAGACTCTGGTGAGCTCCAGAGATGAGGGACCTAGTCTGGTTTACTCTCTGCTGTATTTCCAGCACTGAGACATACATATCTGTTGTCCTACAGCATACGCCTCCCCTGCACAACCCCACCAAAATGGCTACTCTGGGACACACTTTCCCCTTCTATACTGGTCACAAGCCAATCTTCCCAATGGACACCACCTTGGCCGTCATCATTGCCATCTTTCTGACTGCACTGGTCACCTTCATCATCATCCTGCCTGGCATTCGAGGCAAGATGGTGAGAAACAAACCCAGCCCTGGAGACCCCAGCCCCAGAGAGATCTTGGCCTCAAGGTGAGGGGGCCAGACTCTCTGACTACAACCACACTCAGGAAAGAGCCTCCAGTCCTGAGAAAAAGTGTCACTCCTACTCCCTGATTCAAAAGATGATTATTGAGTACCTATTACATGCCAGACACTTTGATCTCAATTGACCAAGTGACCTCAATTTTAGAATATGTCCCCCTGCCTACACACACAGACACCCAAGTTTGGAAAGAGGAAGGGTGGATTTGGAAGGAGGGTGTTCCTTCCTAAACCTACCCACTCTGTGACTCAGAGGCTGTTCTGGCTGCTGCGGGTGGTGACCAGCTTATTCATCGGGGCTGTGATCCTGGGTGAGTGTGATCCTGTCACATCTAGTTCCCTCAGCAGTCAGCTTCTCCTCTCCTTGTTTCCTCACTGGCAGCTTCTGCTTCAGGGAAGGGAGGGAGAGGCAGAAGCAGAGTGTCACCAAGGGAAATCTTGGGTTCTGATCCCTTTATTCGTCTTGGGCAAACATATTGTTGACAAGCTAACCATGAGCCAGAGACTGAGCTAGTTAACAGATCTACAATTGTGAGCAAAACAGACCTAGACCCCTTCTGACTCTAACCCAGTAATGCCTAGACCTTCCTGAGTTCCCATATGTCCAACTCCCCAACCCCAGCTGTGAATTTCAGTTCGGAGTGGTTCGTGGGCCAGGTCAGCACCAACACATCATACAAAGCCTTCAGTTCTGAATGGATCCGCGCAGATGTTGGGCTCCAGGTTGGTCTGGGAGGAGTCAACATTACACTCACAGGTGAGGGATGGCTCTTGTGAGGGAGGAGAAGATTCTGCTATGTCTTTGGGATCTGGTTTGGATCTACAGGATGGGGGGACAGTAGGAAGGGAAATTTCCAGACACTAAGACCAGCTCCTGTCCCTCTACCCAATGTGACAAGCCCCTACCTAGGCAAATGCCCACTCTGGTCCTTGGGTTCCTGCTGAGCACAACTGCCCCATTCCCCAGGAACCCCAGTGCAGCAGCTGAATGAGACCATCAATTACAACGAGGAGTTCACCTGGCGCCTGGGTGAAAACTATGCTGAGGAGTATGCAAAGGGACTGGAGAAGGGGCTACCAGACCCTGTGCTCTACCTCGCTGAGAAGTTCACCCCCAACAGCCCGTGTGGTCTGCATGGCCAGTACCGCCTGGCAGGACACTACACCTCAGCCATGCTCTGGTGAGGGTGGGATGGAGGCCCTGCTGGCCTAGACCTAGAAATGGAGTTTCTACCCATGTTTCCTCCACTTCTGTGGAAATCCCTAGTGGGGACAGGCTGGCACCAGGCTGGCACCCACAATGCTTGGTTGGGAAACCAATAGACAGAAATCCCTATCTCACATCTTTGGGATGTTCTTGGGTCCCTGAGCCTCCACCTGGGCCCTTCCGAGTAGAGGTGCCTAGGCCAGCCTTCATTTGGTCCTGGCTCTCTAGGGTGGCATTCCTCTGCTGGCTGCTGGCCAATGTGATGCTGTCCATGCCTGTGCTGGTCTACGGTGGCCACATGCTGCTGGCCACAGGCATCTTCCAGATGCTGGGACTGCTCTTCTTTTCCACCGCCACATCACTCACACCATCCTGTCCCCTGCGCCTGGGCACTGCTTCGCTGCACACTCACCATGGGCCTGCCTTCTGGATCACACTGACCACAGGTGAGGCCCAGCCCTGAAGATAGACACCGGAGATCTTAAGGCTGGGGAAGAAGGTCAAGGACCACCATATTGGTGGGGGTTGAGGGTCTGCCTCTGGTAGCCAGGATGCTCTTCCTCTCCTTAAAGCACCAACCCTCTTACATTACTCATCTCTGGATTTTCTCTCCTCAGTTCTACTCCCCACCCCCATGGATGCCTATGCCCTGTCTTCTGTCTTGTGTCTTTGGTCTCTGTCATTTCCCTCATTCCCTAACTCTTCACCCAGCTCTTTCCCAAATCTTCCAGTCTTGTGTCCCGGCCCACTTCCCCCAAATACTCTTCTCTGTGTCCTCCATTCCTTCTCTTTCCCTGCCTCACATAGCCTTAAATTGTCCTGCCCTTTCTCATGCCTCTTCCTCTGTGCCCTGCCCTTCCCTGAGGGTTCTGTTTTTGGAGTTCTCTCTTTCTCTTTCTCTGTCTCTTTCTCTTCTGAGATGTAATTCATGGCTCATTGGGCTGAGTCCAAAAACTCAGTACAACAGAGCCACATCAGCCATATGACCCTAAGCTAGTCCCTGCTCTGAGACCAAGTTGCCCTGAAACAGGGATGCCAGCAATTCTCTTAGAGTTGTTCTGATGCTCTTAGGAGAAGATGTTCTTGGCAGGGTGTTACTGTTACCAAGGCAGGACACCTGTTGTCTCATCCCCAGGACTACTTTGTGTGCTGCTTGGCCTGGCCATGGCAGTGGCCCACAGGATACATCCCCAAAGGCTGAAGGCTTTCTTCAACCAGAGTACGGGGGAGGATCCTGCACTGGAGTGGAATCCCGAGGAAGGGGGACTCCTGAGCCCCCGATACCGGTCCACAGCTGAGAGTCCTGAGCCCCAGGACATTCCTCTGTCAGAGGCTTCCTCTGAGGCATGCTGTAAGGAGAAGCATCCCACAGAGCCTGACTGTGCCCTATAAGGTTCTTCTCCCTGGTGGACACCTGGACTTCCAATCTGGTTGCAGATCTCATTGGAGCCTCACAAACCTGCCATGACTGACTGAAGGATGGGTTGTGTCTGGCCCCCAGCCCCAATCTGTAGGTGGAGTAGGAAAAAGAAGCTCTTCCTATTGATGTTAAAAAACAAAACAAAAAGCCTTAAAATGCTAAACAGACATTGGGGCTGCCTATAAACCCTGTCTCCATGGTAATACCAAGCAGGTGCTGCCCATTTCTGCACAGCAACACTGCCTTCCCTAGGTACCTTGCCTCTTTGACAGGGCTGTTTATTGAAACTCAGCTTCATCTACATGGTGTGTGTGTGTGTGTGTGTGTGTGTCTGTGTGGTGGGTAGTCCCATTTCATCCCTCTACACCTCTTGTTTTCCTTTCTCCTGGTCCCTTTTGTTTTTCTTTTACTTCCCCAACTTGTGTGATCTCTTGGTACAATGAAAGCCCTGGACAGGAGAAGAAACAAAACTTCTTGTCCTGGGCCTAATATTAACTCAGCGTGCTACATTATTTTTAAGCTCCCGTTCTCAAATTTGCCAAATAAGATTGTAGGTCTTGCCAAGGACCTTAAAAAAAAAAAAAAAAAAAAAAATCCTAGGATTTGCATTTTTATGCCTTGCTGATATCTACCTTGGCCCTTGGACACTACCTCTTAGTGAATAAACTGGAGTTAATAAATGACCTCAAAAATGCCATTCCCTCCTACTCCACTCAGCTGGCCAGCAGAGGGGATCCCACTGGGCCAGTGGGAGGGTGTCCTGCCTCCTTACTGCTACCTAGGATCCTTCTGGAGCAGCTCTAGATGCTGGCTCCTGTGGGTTCCCTTTGGGCTCACTAGAGGGCGCCCCTCTCCCAGAGCCTGTGGCAAGGCTGAGAGACTGCTTCCAACCCAGGGAAGTAGGCTGACGACTCATATTTCCCAAGCCTGGAAAAGCCATGGAATGTAACAGAAACAAGTTTAAAAAAAAATTATTTACAGCTCGCCCTGGGAGACCATTCTCAGGGCACAGGAGAGCGGCATGTCTGAGGCCGCCTGCTTTTCCCTGCGCCCAGCCTGCCGTGCAGGGACTGTCCTCATGCTCTTCTGGCCAGAGCCCAGCAGGTATTGCTACCGGGTTTGCAGAGGGCCGAGGCCGGGAGAAGTCCGCAGTTGAGTCTCCCTCAAAGGTTAGTACTGGTCGTTAAGTCCAGGGCTCCAAATTGCTTATGTAGTGGGTTGTTGAGGATGAGAGGCAAGCTCCCTTTCACCTGGCTACCATAGTTCTTGACACTTTGGTCCAAGAAGGTGCGAAGAGCGCTGGGCCGAGAGTAGTGGAGACTCACCACGGCCACTCCGAGGAGGAGGCACAGGATGCCTGCGGTGACCCCGACAGAAAGAAACAGGGTAGTCAGGTCTGCAGGCCAGAACCTGGCCAGCCCGCTTCCATCTCCCGGGAGCTACACCTTGCATTTCCTCCCCCAGCACATGCAGCAGAAAGACCTCTAATACGGATTACGTGATACACGAGTTCATGCGCTAACTGGGGCAAGCGCCCTTCAGAAGCCCCTGGCCTCCTCTGGAAAATGGGTATAACAGTGCCTGCTTGTAGGAGCTATTAAGAGGAGCAAATCAGATGATCTAGTATGTGGACTCATTTTGTAAACGGGGAAAGCGCACCTCGGTATGAGTCCCGTGCCCTCCCCGGGCCTCCCGGGATCCGCCCCCTCGGTCCTCACCCGTGGCCAGGGTGACCCAGAAGGCGGCACCGTAGTGAGTGGTGAGCGTGGAGGAGCCGAGGCGGAGCGGGCAGAGCGGCACGCTGGAGATGGAGGCGAAGGCGAAGGTAGAGAAGAGCGCGAAGGCGCCGGCGGTCAGGAGCGCCAGGCCCCCGTGGAGCGGGACGGGCATGGAGAGCAGCGCGTTGGAGAGGAGCCAGAAGCAGAACGCCACCCTGCGGAGGGGGCGCCGCACCCTGACTGGCTGCCCCGCCTCGCCTCCTCCGAGTCCCGACCCCCCAGCCACAGGGGCAGGGACGGCGAGCGCGCGGCGGAACCCTCCGGGTCTCCCTGGGTCCCGACGCCCTGTGCGGGCCTCCTGACGTCCCTGCGAGAGGCGGGGATTCTCGGCCCGCGCGCCCCCCGGCTCCCGCCCCCCGCGCGCCCCCCGGCTCCCGCCCCCCGCGCGCCCCCCGGCTCCCGCCCCCCGCGCGCCCCCCGGCTCCCACGCCCCGCGCGCCCCCCGGCTCCCGCCCCCCGGCTCCCACGCCCCGCGCGCCCCCCGGCTCCCGCCCCGCGCGCGCCCCCCGGCTCCCGCCCCCCGCGCGCCCCCCGGCTCCCACGCCCCGCGCGCCCCCCGGCTCCCGCCCCCCGCGCGCTCACTCCCGCCGGCCGGGCCTCCAGGCTCACCACAGCGCGGCGGAGGCGAAGTGGCCCGCCAGGCGGTACTGGCGGTACAGCCCGCAGGGGCTGCTCGGGGTGAACTTCTCGGCCAGGTAGAGAACTGGATCGGGCAGCCCCTTCTCCAGGGCCTCCCAGTACTCCGCGGCGTAGTTCTCACCCAGACGCCACTTGAAGTGCTCGTTGTAGTCGATGGTCTCGTTCAGCTGATGCACTGGGGTCCCTGCGACGGGAGGGCGGCCGGGGTCAGGGAGGTCGCACCATCCGGGACCGCGGCTAAGCTAATACGGATGGGAGGGGGGAGGGTGTGCGGAAAAATGGGTTCGGCAGCGGTTGGAGAGAACACGGATCCATGAGGACTAAAAACTATTCAAGGGAATGCCCGGGTGGCTCAGCGGTTGGGTGTCTGCCTTTGGCCCAAGGTGTGATCCCGGGATCAGGGGTGCGTGGAGCCTGCTTCTCCCTCTGCCTGTGTCTGCCCCTCTCTCTGTCTCTCTCATGAGTAAATAAATAAAAGCTTAACAAAAAAAAGGAAACCATTCAAAAACTATTCAAGCCGGGATCCCTGGGTGGCGCAGCGGTTTAGCGCCTGCCTTTGGCCCAGGGCGCGATCCTGGAGACCCGGGATCGAATCCCACGTCAGGCTCCCGGTGCATGGAGCCTGCTTCTCCCTCTGCCTCTCTCTCTTTCTCTCTCTGTGACTATCATAAAAAAAAAAAAAAAAAAAAAAAAAAAAACTATTCAAGCCTGTGGGGTCCGAGATTTCCTCTGGCTGCCCCTGCCGCACTCCCCCCACCACCCCATCTGCTACTCCAGAAGTTCAAGCCCCCACCTGTGAGTGTGATATTAATCCCCTCCAGGCCGATGTGCAGACCAACGTGAGCGCTGACTCGTGCTGCACTGAATGCCTTGTAGGATGTGTTGGTGTTAATCCCTCCCACTGACCACTGTGCGCTGAAGTTCACGGCTGTGGGGGGGGGGAGGATTAGGGAGAGAATTGAGGACAAGGAAATTGCAGAGTGGGAGGGCAGACAGGACACTGTACAGAGAGATGGGGGCTCTAGGGGTCCAAGGGGGTAGACACTGTAAGGGTGGAAGAGTGGGCACTAGAAAGAGCCAAAGAATGGGAAGAGAGAGTGGAAAATAAACCCCAAATCTCCATTTCCCTAGGTGCCCTCCACCCACCTCCATCCTCACCCCAGGTCCTCTCCTGATCCATTGCACAGCACACTCACCCACAATTTCTGCGCCTATGAACAGACTGAGAAGAACTCTCACCAGCCAGAACCAGCGCTGCAGGAACAGGAACCTCTGTCAGGCCTGGTAACTGCCCAACTAGAGCCCCCAAGACCTCCCTTGACCCCATGCCACCTAGATCTTTAGTGCCCTTGCAACTGTCCTCTCCTGCCCCACACCCTTTTCCCAGTTACATTCCTGATGTTTTGAAGTTACAGTCTTGCTTTCTGTGCAAGTCCCTCTGAGCCACTGGCATTTCCAAAGTTTTCTAGCCAGGCACTTCTGCCTCCCTACCCCATTTCCCAGTCCACTCTGCAATCTGGCTCTCTGCCTGGTGTTGTCCCATCACCTTCACTCCCACCAGCCTCCCCCCCTCCCCCCTCCCCCATCTGGCTCCTGGTCCTGGTCTTGCCAGCTACTTGAGTCACTACTATGGTGAGGCTCAGTAAGTCCAGAAGTGCTAGGCAGGCTGAGGTCACCTACCCCAGGAGAGGGCAGCCTCAGTGTCCTGTTGCCAAGTAGAGAAGGAGGGAATGCAGCCTCTCAGATATTCCTAGTTGCACCAGTTTCCCAAGGAAACCAATACAGAGCAAGATTCAGGAAGGCTAGATAGTCCTAGACTTGAAAAACAACTTATGTTCTAGGAGAAGGGGGAGTCCAACAAAAACTACCCAGTCTGCTACGACTTTGAATCCTGCATGGGAGTCCCCGAGTTCCTAGGATGGGAGAGCCCATACACATGCATTTTAACCCAGCACACCAGTGAAACACAGCAGTCTCAGCCACTGGTTTCTATCCTTTTGGTCCACTGGTCAGTACTTGGAGGCTGAAACTGGAGTGCAGCCACAGTCTGAGGAGAGGAGGGAGACTCCAGCAGCATGTGAAGACTAGAAGTAGCCCCAGGATTCCTGGACTGGGCACCCACTCTCTGTAGCAGCCTCCTGAATGATCCAGGTGGGATCAGTCTCTAGAATGTCTTGTACAGGGCCTCAACCTCTCTCAGTCTTTGGGCAGCGGTGTAGGGGGAGGGGGGGCAGTGCCTGCTGCACCAGATTTCTGGGTCTGCTCCATCTATGTTCCTCCGGTTCAACATTTCATCTGACTATTCATGGAGGCCCTTATTACAGTATTACCTGTCCTATGTCTTCGAGAGACAAGCTGCCCATGACCCTCAGGCCCTAGCATCTAGCATCTCCTTACCGAGTGACCACGGATCCCAGGCAAGATGAGCAGGAAGCTGGCAGCCAAGGCCAAGAACACCAGAATGACGATGAGCAATGGGACGCTGAAGCCAGGGGCATGCCGGGGTTGGGGGTAGAAAGACAGCTCGCCATTCCACAGAGTCATGCTGCAACCGGGCCAGGCTGGGTCTGGTGGAGAGGGAAAAGTGAGAACCTGGCAACCGAGCCCGAATCCCAGTTCTCTTTACCCAGTCTCCTGTGTTCTTGGACAGGACTCAATGGGCTGGTCAAGTCTGAGCTCCTCAACTCACCCCTAAGGAAGCAGAGTGGCTGGCTGCCTTCAAGTGCTCTGGGTTGGCCCCAGCAGGGGTCGGGTAGGCAGGAGAGAGGAATTATTTCTCACTGGCTATAGCCAGTTACTTTCGCAGCTCTGTGGTTCACACAGTGTTTGTAAGCGGTGCAGGACCTGGAGCCCTTTTATAGTAGCCAGGGCAGCTGGCTGGGCCATTGTCTGGGCTTGGCAGCTGGGTGGGGTTGGGAAGAAATCCTGCAAATAAGGGGTGGAGGCTGCTATGCAAATGAGGGGAGCCCTACCATCACAGCAAGAGGGTGAGCTTCCTGTCCAGATGCAGACTCTTGGCATTGATCTGACTCAAGTGGACACCAGGGCAGCTAGCCTTAGAGGATCCAGAAAAGAGGGTAAGACTGCTGCTGGGGAGGCAAAGGATCTTCAGAGTTGGGAGGGGCAGGGGTGGTGGTACTGTGTTGGGAAGATGGAGGTTGGGAGGAGAGCAGAGAAGCAAAGATTCTTAGAGGAAAGAAAAACTTCTGACCCCAGATGGGGGTCCTAAACCAGAGGTTGGACAGGAGTTTGGGGCCTGATCTTTCCATCCCTCTTGTCCATGCACAGGCATTCACTGCAGAGTAGGAGGGGCTGCAGATCATGGGTTCCCAGCTCACTAATGGCTTTCCCTTCCATGACTCCTCTAGGAGAAGCAGTTACAGAGGGCTTGGGGATGGAGATTGGAGGTTGTCCGGTGGGGGTGGAGATGCGGGCGGGTGGCTGCGAGGCTGGATGTAAAGTTCTGCCTGGGAGTGACCAACCTCAGAGGACTAGT
Organism: Canis aureus; assembly: GCF_053574225.1. Classification (NCBI taxonomy): domain Eukaryota; kingdom Metazoa; phylum Chordata; class Mammalia; order Carnivora; family Canidae; genus Canis; species Canis aureus. The sequence continues at coordinate 16,283,308 of NC_135642.1, read as the reverse complement.
GGCCTGGGGGGTTCCTTTGGCCACTGTTAGTTCTTCCACCAGGTAGAAAGTGGGGACCCAGTGTCAGTGTTTACCAGGTATCCTGAAAAGAGTGGCATGCAGGTGTGGATCTTTGGTGATGCTTCTAAAAGCTTTGCTCCAGAAGTGGAAACATGAGGCACCTCTTCCCCAGTGCGGGCTGCAGGCATGGGGACACTAGCTCCTCGTCCCTCACTTTTCACCTCCCACCTCCCAGGCAGCGGGTTCAGCATGCTCTGTGCAAGGCCAGAGGCAGTGGTGCTCCTGGGAGCTCTGCTGACTGCATCCCTGGATCCCGCGGGTAAGTATCCGGCGCCCCTCGCTGTGGGATGTCACCCCGTACCTCCTGAGGACCGGGAGGAACAGATGCAGGCAAGCTACAAGATCCGTCAAATCACACGGAGCGGGATGGGAAATATCCCAGGGCAGCTTCAAAGCCGCTCAGGTGTTGCCTCTTGGGTAAGGTTGGGGGCGCTCTGTGAGCGGGAGAAGCACGGGCGAGGCCGTCGTGTCCCCGGGTGGTCGTGGTCGCAGGGAGGCTAGCGCTGGGCGGACCACTCACTCTCTGACCCCCAGGCGGCCAGGACTCACCCCCACTGTCCTGGGAAGTGCAGCGCTACGACGGCTGGTTCAACAACCTGAGGCATCACGAGCTGGGCGCAGCGGGTGAGTCCCGTGGTCCGGGGCGGGGGTGAGGGTGGAGGGGGTTGGGGGGATGGCTAGTGGAGAGCCGGGCGGCGGGAGACCCCGCGCGGAGATGCGGGGAGCGCGCCGCCAGCCGCACCCCGCCCCCTCGCTGTCTGCGCCCGGAACTCTTACGCACTCCAGGGACCAGGAGACCGCGGGAAGGAGGGTCTCGTCAGGGAGGATGGGGATCGGACGTGGTGTAGGGAGAGGTTTGAGGGCTTGTTGGGGACGGAGTGCCCGGACAGAGCTCGGCTCCCCGCTTCGCACAGGCTTCCGACTGCAGCGCCGCGTGCCGGCCAATTACGCGGACGGCGTTTACCAGGCCCTGGGGGAGCCCCTGCTGCCCAACCCGCGCCTCCTGAGCGACGCCGCCACGCGGGGCCCGGCCGGGCAGGCATCCCTGCGCAACCGCACCGTGCTGGGGGTCTTCTTTGGTGAGAGCAAAGTGGGAGAACACGGGGGCGATCAGTCGCTTAGCTCAGCGCCTGGGGAGAGGGGCCCGGTGGCCCTCTGCAAGAGCGCAGGGGACGGACCCAAGCCTCCCAGGCACCTCCTCCTCCGCACTGAGCCGCACTCCCAGCCTTTCTATCTCAGAGGGATTTGGGAGTGTCTCGACTCAGGGATATTTGCTTTTCCGATCTTTCTCTTACCCCTTGCTCCAAACCTGGGAGTGTCCCTGGACCGCCACTATACATACCTCCTAGGAGCTGAGTCCTCCGCCACCGCTCTCCTGCCAGTATGATTATATCCTCTTTCCTGCGAAGAGAAAGGGGGAGGCAAAATCTGTTGGGGGATGGGAATCAGTTTGGGGAGCCCTTACACTCGTATTATCTTGATTGCTGCAACAATGTTATGAGGTGGGTGGAGGGGAAACTCTATCCCCACTCTGAAAATTAGAAAAAAAAAAGACCCGGAGCTGGTGGTAGAGCTTGCACTCCAACATGTCTTTTGACTCTTAAGAAACCTAGAGAAACTCGCTGCCCAAGGGGAATGGCCATTCCCATCAGTTTGGCCCCCTTGCCAACAGGCTACCACGTGCTCTCGGACCTGGTGAGCGTGGAGACACCCGGCTGCCCAGCCGAGTTCCTCAACATCCGCATCCCGCCCGGGGACCCGGTGTTCGACCCCAACGGGCGCGGGGACGTGGTCCTCCCCTTCCAGAGGAGCCGCTGGGACCCCGAGAGCGGACAGAGCCCCAGTAACCCCCGGGACCTGGTGAGACGAGGCAGGCGGGCTCCCGGGTGCGGGTCCTCCCACAGCCTCGCCCGCGGACACCCGCCTCCGCCGGCGCGGCTCAGCCTCCCGGTGCCCCCGCAGACCAACGCCGTGACGGGCTGGCTGGACGGCAGCGCCATCTACGGCTCCTCGCACTCCTGGAGCGACGCGCTGCGGAGCTTCTCCGGGGGGCAGCTGGCGTCGGGGCCCGACCCCGCCTTCCCCCGGAACGCGCAACCGCCCCTGCTCATGTGGAGCGCGCCCGACCCCGCCAGCGGCCAGCGCGGGCCCGGGGGCCTGTACGGTGAGGCCGGGGGCGGGGGCGGGGGCGGCCGGGGGCGGGGGCGGCCGGGGCGGCCGGGGCACTCCCCGTGGTCACACCGCCGCCCATCTCCTCCCTGCGGCCCTGGCCCTGCGTGCGTGCAGCCTTCGGGGCGGAGCGAGGGAACCGCGACCCCTTCCTGCAGGCGCTGGGCCTGCTGTGGTTCCGCTACCACAACCTGTGCGCGCAGCGGCTGGCCCGCCAGCACCCGCACTGGGGGGACGAGGAGCTGTTCCAGCACGCGCGCAAGAGGGTCATTGCCACCTACCAGGTCCGTCACACGCCCTCCCCTCGTCCCCCGCCTGCCCCCCACCCCCACCGTGCCCCGCGGAGCCCTCGTTCCTCGCATGAGCAGCCCCCAGAAACGCCCCTTTCCAGGAGGACGCTGCTCCCCAGAACTGGAGCTAGCATCTGGGAATGGACCCCAAGGAGGAGGGGCAGGCAAAGGGCTATTATACAGGAGACTTGGCTGTGCTTCTTAGCTAGTGGTCCCTGCTCCCATCCCGTGTTCCTAGTGGGGGACAGGCCTCCACACCTGTCCCGTTTGACTTGCCTCCCTTATGACTGACTGCCCCTGCCTGGCCCTCATCTCCCACCTAAGGCTTCCTTGGGCTCAGGTCCCTCCAGCGGGACTGCTCCAGCACTTGCCTCCCTTTTGCCCTCTCTTGACCCTCAGAACATTGCTCTCTATGAGTGGCTGCCCAGCTTCCTGCAGAAAACACTCCCAAAATATACAGGTAAAGGAGTTGGGTTAAGATATCGGGATTATGGAAGAGGAGCAGTGGCCGGGGGTGGGGGTGGCCAGGATCCATAGGATCCATAGGGTAAGTGCATGTATGGCACGATGTGATAAGGAGTCTATTTCTCTTATTACCATATGGGGCAGGGTATCATCCTTTCTTGGACCCCAGCATCTCCCCAGAGTTCCTGGTGGCCTCTGAGCAGTTCTTCTCCACCATGGTGCCTCCTGGCGTCTACATGAGGTGAGGGAGGGGCTGACAGTGGGAGAGGTGTAGAATGCTGGCAGAGGTGAAGAATCAAGGCTCCTCAGGGACCTGGCGCCTTTTATACAACTCCACAGTTTAATGGGGAAGAGAAGCAGAATTTGGAACCCTAAAAAGGACCCTGGGGTAGGAGTTTCAATCTTAACAATCCCTCCTAATGGCTGAACTTTGGTTGCTGAGAGCAGGATTTGTCCAGCAGTTGGGTTACTCTCATTCCCCACCTTCCCACTGTAGGTGGGCAAAGAACAACCCATACCTTCCATCCACACACATTGCCACATCTCTGCTATGTTCAAAGAGTTTCAGTCCTCAGTCCTGGCCATACCCCTCTGAGTCTCTCATCCCACTCAACCTCATCTCAGCTTTTTCCCTGATTTCTCATCTCATCCTTGATTCTCCATTTCAGAAATGCCAGTTGTCATTTCCAGATGGTCCTGACCAAGGATTTGGGCAGCTCCCCAGCTCTCAGGGTCTGCAACAGCTACTGGCTTCGGGAGGTCAGCCTGGGGTCCGGGTCATGGGAAGGTGGGTCAGTGTCAGCCTGGACACACATGCTGGGAAAAGCAACCATTCCCTTTCTCGGGTGTTGTTGCTCCAGGTAGTAGGGATCAGAAAATTATCTGGAGACAACAGCTCAAAAGAGTCTAGGATGGGCCAAGGGCTCTTTGTCCTGAGGTACTGCAGTGGTTCAGGGTGACAAGAGCCAGGCTTTGGGGAGAGGCCCAAGAGCCTACCTTGAATGTGTTGTTTATTTCCAGAACGCCAACCTGAACAGTGCCCAGGCGGTGGATCAGCTCCTGCTGGGAATGGCCTCCCAGATTTCAGAGCTAGAGGACAGGATAGTGGTTGAAGATTTGAGGGGTGAGCTCAAGAACCAGAGGGGAGAAGGGCCCAGAGGCCCAGAAGCCTGGGGATCCTTCTGGATGAATCAACAGGCAGACCCTAGAATATCTACAATGTGGGAACACAGATACACACACTGCAAATAGAAGAAAAAATATTTTATTTTGTTTTTTTTGCTTAATTTGAGCTTAGTGTAGTTTTTATTCTAACTTACCTATGCTTAAGAGTGGGAGGAGGGGTGACAGCACAAACTCCTTGGTGCTTAGGTCTCTAAAGCTTTTCATCCAGCCCTTTCATGAGGTTAAGGAGGTAAAGGACAGGGAATATGCTACTTGGTGACTAGAACAGTCTTGAGTCCCAGAGGAAGATTCTTGCCAGAAAAATTGCCTCCCATCACACATGGTAACATTGACCCCACATGGAGGCAAGGTTGATATGGGCCCATATATTGGGAGTGCTGGGATGGGTAGTTCCAACAGCCTAAAGTAAGGCTGCTGGACAAAGAAGGGTCAGGAGGATTCAGCCTATAGCCTGGTCCTCCCTCCTTATCAGACTACTGGCCTGGCTCTGGCAAGTTCTCCCGCACAGACTATGTGGCCAGCAGTATCCAACGTGGCCGAGATATGGGGCTGCCCAGCTATACCCAAGCCCTGATGGCTTTGGGGTTGGAGATTCCCAGGAATTGGAGTCATATCAACCCCAATGTGGACGCCCAGGTGAGAAATACTAATGATGGCAATGGCAGCTAAAACTTTCTTGTTTTAAGACCTGTACGTATGTAACTCATTTAATCTATATCAAGAATATTATAGGGTAGATACTATCATTACCCTTATTTTACCAATGACATAGTTGGTAAGTCAGTCATAGAGACAGGATTTAAATTCAGCCCTCTGATTCTAGAGTGTGCTCTATGTTCCTCACTGCTACACTGTACCATTCCTGCAGGCTGGCCTATGTTGGGTGCCATTGTCCTATTCTTGCTGGTGCCCTCCTCATCAATTGGGTGACCTTGAAACTGCTCATTGTTGGGGCCGGATAGTCTGGGTAGTGGATATGGTCCTCAGGCACCTCACAGCGGTCTCACCATGGGTGGAGACACATTTGTCCTTCCATCAGACTTGCCACTCTTGAGGGGGGCTGTCTAGGAAGAGGAGACTCCCTCAGGCCTGAGCAGCAAGCCGGAAAGCTGAGGGAGTCCTGTGTTTGAAGGATGGAGCAACAGTGACTGCCCTTCCTAACACAAACATGCGTGTGTGTGCACACACATACTCCTCACTTACTGTGATGCCCCAGGTGCTGGAGGCCACAGCTGCCCTGTACAACCAGGACCTGACCAGGCTGGAGCTGCTCCCTGGGGGGCTCCTGGAGAGCCATGGGGACCCCGGGTCCCTCTTCAGTGCCATCATCCTCGACCAGTTTGTGAGGCTGCGGGATGGTGACCGCTATTGGTTTGAGAACACCAGAAATGGGTAAGGTCTGCCGGCGCACCTTCCTCAGACTCTACCTTGGCCTGAGCCCCAGAACCTCTGTGTGTAATGTCAGCAGCCTCAAGGGCCTTTGATTCCCAGCTGGCCTCACCCTTCCCCCCAGACTTTCTGGGTCTTTTTCCTCATCTGGGTCCCTGGATCCGAGATTGCTGGAGGCTGGCAGCCCCTTCCCATGCCAACAATTCCTGGCTTTCTCCAACAGGCTATTCTCCAAAGAGGAAATTGCGGAAATAAAAAACACCACTTTTTGGGACGTGCTGGTGGCTGTTACTAACGTGAACCACAGTGCTCTGCAACCCAATGTTTTTATCTGGCATGACGGTGGGTGGCCTGGGAGAACATAGTGAATGGCAGCCAGAGAAAGGACTAAGCATGGAGGGGGAATCACTTTGGTCCTGTCCAGGGAGCCAGGTGCCAGGAAGTCCCTTCTGTATTAGGGAAGCCTGCATTAGGGTGACTGCACTGGGAAGCGTGCATTAGGCTGCCTCCCCTCGTAGGGACTAGACTGGTTTGCAGGCTGTACTCTGTGGTCAAGCTGGGATGGATACTGAGAACAGGATATGGAAGGAGACTTTTTGAGGGGAACAAGCTCCAGAGAGGTGGGCCTGGGAAGGAGAAGGGTACCTGGTTCTTTACAGGAGAGAGAAGAATACCTGACCTATGAGTGAGATGCTCAGACTTTGAGATCTTCTGTATCCTTTCCCTTAGGTGCCCCCTGCCCTCAGCCTCGGCAGCTCACAACTCAAGGTTTGCCCCAATGTGTGCCCCTAACCGTGTTTGACTACTTTGAGGGCAGCGGTCCTGGTTTTGGCATCACCATTGTGGCCCTCTGCTGTCTTCCGTTAGGTGAGCCCTTCACACCCTCACCCACCTCTTTTCTCCTGGCTGTTGCCCTGCCCTCTGATTGTCCCTGCCCCTCATAATGTGCTGGTCTGTGGGACTAGCTTCTCGCTGCAGTTGAAGCCAGGTGCACGGGACCTTGTGAAGGGAGGGGCAAGAGTAGAACCTTCAGTGAAGCTGTGGGCAAAGGGGCCCTTCCCCACTGGTTCCTTCTGATCCTTTTCAGTGAGCCTGCTTATCTCTGGGGTGGTGGCCCATTTCCGAGGCCGAGAGCGCAAAAGGCTACAGAAGAAAGGCAAAGAGAGTGTGAAGAAAGAAGCAGCCAAAGACGGTGTGCCAGGTGAGATGGGGCTGAGGGGAGAGACGGGAGTGGGGGTCAGATTGGGGGCCCTGGGAGAAAAACCAGGTTACAGATATGAGGTTAAAGCCAGGCTTTGGGGTGCCTGCTCAGACTGGTAGAGTGGAATTGGCTTGAGGTTAGGGGCCTGGGTACCTCTGTTGAACTCTCTGCCCAATTGTCCCTTCCCCAGCGATGGAGTGGCCAGGCCCCAGGGAGAAAAGCTGTCCCATCACCATCCAGCTGCTCCCAGACAGGCGACTGCAGGTCCTGGACAGACAGCTGTCTGTGCTCCGCACTGTCCAGCTGCAGCCCCCCCAGCAGGTCAACCTCATACTGTCCAGCAACCGTGGACGCCATACCCTGCTACTCAAGATCCCCAAGGAGTATGACCTGGTATGGCCCCTCCTGCCTCCCCTACCTGGAATGCTTATTTATGTATCTCCCCTCTCAGAGCAAGTCCTGTCAGCTTGCCCTCTCCCCAGCTACAGAGCTCCCTTGTGAAGGCAATGCTGGGGAGAGCCCACACTCAACATGACCCTCCCTCTGACCCCTTTGGTCTACTCACTGGGTTCCAGCCTGGATGGATTGGCAGGGGGCAGCTTTTCTCCCCTTCCCTAAACTCAAGGTCCCTTTGAGGGGAGACTGGACCAGAGCTGGAGCTCTGAGCACTGGCACGGGCTTCCTTCTACCCAGGTGCTGCTGTTTAACTCTGAGGAAGAGCGGGGCACCTTTGTGCAGCATCTGCAGGACTTCTGTGTGCAGTGGTCTCTGGGCCTTGACGTGGCTGAGATGAGAGAGAATGAGCTGTTCAGAAGAGCTGTGACCAAGCAGCAGCGGGGCCGAATCCTGGAGATCTTCTTCAGATACCTGTTTGCCCAGGTGCCATAGCTGTATCTTTTGGAGACAGGACCTGGCCCAGGGGTTGGAGGGAAGCTGGGCTGGACAGGACCCTACATGGGGTAAACTAAGCTTCTGCTCTCTGGGCTGGAGACAGACACTTTTGACTGGATTGTAGCTTTGCCACTCATTCCCTGCCTGACCTTGGGCTAGTCCCATCGTCTCTGCTCTGTATCTCCATTTCCTCATCTATAAAACAATGATTTAGATAGGATCCATCACCTTGGGTTGTTGTGACACTTCAGTAAGATAGTCTACATTAGTGGTTCTCAAAGTGTGGCCCCTGGGCCAGCAGCAGCCACCTTACTTGGGAATTTGTTAGAAATCTAAAACCTCCCCATCAAATCTAGTAAATCAGAAACTCTGTGGTTGGGGCCCACAAGCCCTCCAGGGGGCTTTACATTTTGAAAAACACTGTTCTGTGTATAGTGTTTTATCCAAGTGCTTGGTACACTGTAGGCATTTAACAAATGGTAGTTACACATATATGACTTTTAAAATTTTTGTATGATGGGCAGAGACCAAATCAGGCAAGATAAGAGAACATATCTCTAGCCTCTTCCTGCCTGTCCACCCTTGTCTATTCCTCTTCTGTCCCCAGTATAGGCTTTTTCATTTTGCATTTTGCATCCCAAACTTTGCCCTTTCTCATTCCCCCCTTGCCCTGCTACAGACCTAACATCATCCCATCCCTACTGTGTAAAGCTCCCAGATCTTGGGTCCAAGGAGAAGATGGGCTAGTTGCTAGAGGTTTGAGTCACCCCCTCAACAGGAGAGCAGAAGCCCAAGGCAGAAGTATAACTAAGGGCCAGGAGTAGTCACTAGGGCTCACCCTTTCTGAATTGGGCTTTGGGGAGATATAAAGGGTCACTGAACTGCATCCAGCCCAGGCCTCATCTCCTTATCTCTCTCCCTCTGCTGCCCAAATACAGGTGCTGGACATCGACCAGGCAGATGCAGGGACCCTGCCCCTGAACTCATCACAGAAGGTGCGGGAGGCCCTGACTTGCGAGCTGAGCAGAGCTGAGTTTGCCGAGTCCCTGGGCCTTAAGCCCCAGGACATGTTTGTGGAGTCCATGTTCTCTCTGGCTGACAAAGATGGCAACGGCTACCTGTCCTTCCGGGAGTTTCTGGACATCCTGGTGGTCTTTATGAAAGGTAGAGGGAGGGTGGGCCATTCCAGGAACCAGCAATCTTTCAGCATAGAAGTGATCTGCATCCCCCTTTCTCTTTCCAGGCTCCCCAGAGGACAAGTCTCGCCTGATGTTCACCATGTATGACCTTGATGCAAACGGCTTCCTCTCCAAGGATGAGTTTTTCACCATGATGCGGTACAGTGTGGGCCCTTCCAGTTCTGAGACTCCCTGCTATTTGAAACAGGAAAACACGTCAATTCAGAGGAGGGTGGGTGAGGAGGCTATATGACCATCTGTTTTGAGAGGTGGCTTAGCTACTGCATCCTAGGCTCTCAGAGCATCCAGCCTCATAAGTGTATCTGGCCAGGCCTCTGCCTCCAGGAGGGTCTATTATCTGCACTGTCTATACCAGCCAGAAAGTTCTCCTTCCCCAGCTAAAAACAAACAAACAAACAAACAACAGTGACAACCGAACCCACATGACCAATAACAAATGTCTACTAGCCCCTTTTGGATGCCTTTGGATCTTTGTAAACTCTTGCATACCCTAACACTGTGCTTTACATTGTGAAATAATGGATGGAGGATGGATGATCTTGGTCACTCTTCCAATATTAATCACCATGACATGCAGGAGGAGAAACATGGGAAGTTCTTCTATAATCTAGCCCCCCTTTCTTCCTGCTTCTTAAGCTATTTCTGGTTGTGGTGTGCTGCTAAAGACCAGTTTTGAATGCATAGACTTCTTATTCTTTAAGACACTGTTTCAGTAACACAGTCCCCTTCAGCTCCATAAGGACAGGGTTCTTATTTCTCTTTTGTTTCCCACTGACTCCATCTCTTCTGCACTGTGATGAGCACATAGCAGGTATTCAATACAATCTTAATTGGGTGGAGTAGATGAGTAAATGAATAAATAGAATGCATAAAACAGTGCAGAGTCTTTTATCTTTTCTACCTTAAGCCTTTCCATTTGCTCTCAGCATTCCCCCTCACTGCTGCATCCCTCTTATAGCCCAGATACCACAACTGGACATGGGTGTCTAAAAGGCTAGGGTGAGGCTGCCTGGGTGGCTCAGTCAGTTAAGCATCAGACTCTTGATTTCGGCTCAGGTACTGATCTCAGAGTCGTGGAACTGAGCCCTGAGTCAGGCTCCCTGCACAGCATGGAGTCTGCTGGAAGATTCTGTCTCTCCTTCTCCCTCTGCCCTTCCCCCCACTAGCTCTCTCTCAAATCAACCAATCAATCTTTAAAGGCTAGGGTGAAGCTGATTGCTGTCCATCCCTCCCTGGGTGTGCCATTGCAGGCCCAGGCCTGGGTGAGGCTCTAGGGAATCTAGGAGAAGGTCCCTGTCTCCCAGGACAGAGCATCCACCTTCTCCGCCCGTACTCAGTTGTGAATCCTGCTCAGTCTCACTTGGATGATGTGTTTTTCTAATGTGCTTGCTTTGCCATGCTCACAAAGGTATCTTTCTATTGGACTCACACAAATGTGCATGCTTGTTTTGTTTTTGTCCCAAAGCACAGCCTGAGAAAAGAGTGTGGCCACTGCCTCTGTCACTCTGGGTGCTATATCAGATGGGGTGTGTAGACACTCCTCTCTGTACCCTGAAGTGCTGGCACAAGGAAGCACAGCCAATGTAGCTATATCTCCTCCCGCCCCCCTCCCCATACACGGGCTGTCTATGCCCCCACTGGACTGCGAAAGGGGGAAGCCAGCGGTGGCATGGGATGCGTTAACACAGGAGAGTGGGCAGAGAGCCTGCCACATGAGAAGCCTGTGGCCCATCTGGACGTGTCCCTACCCTAAGTGGACATTCATCCTACCTTTCAATGCCCCCTTGTTTGAGTGCTGCTTTCTCTAACTGGTCAAGGTCACTTTCAATTTCAAACCCTTGGCCACCCCACCCAGCTTCATGTTAGCTGCAGGCTGGATGAACACTTTCTCTGTGCCATTTCCCGGGTCACTGGTAACCACATTAGATCATCTAGGGCCCGCCCCACCCTGCACCTGCCTGAACCTGACCTTGCTGGATGACAGGCTGCTCTGTCTTTCCTCCTCCTCCAGGTCCTTCATCGAGATCTCCAACAACTGCCTGTCCAAGGCCCAGCTGACTGAGGTGGTAGAGTCCATGTTCCGGGAGTCAGGCTTCCAGGACAAGGAGGAACTGACGTGGGAGGACTTCCACTTCATGCTGCGGGATCATGACAGTGAGCTCCGCCGTACGCAGCTCTGCGTCAGAGGTGAGGTGGAGGTGTGTGAGTATGTAAGAAATGGTAGGAGTCAGGGAGAGATGTTCCTTCAAAATGAGAGTTACTGGTGGATAGAATCACCCAGGTTTTATTTCTCCCCAAGTCTTTTGTGCCTAGTATAGAGCCAGATACATGTAATCAAGGGTGTCACATTCAGCTGTGCAATCTGTTCACTGCACAAAGATGCCTACCGAGACATCAGGGGGTGGGCTGAAATCTAGCCTACATGCCACTCACTAAGCTCATGCACATGGGCCTGGGGTGTATCTAGTCAGATGAAGAGGCATTATTTTCTTTATACAAAGGATGCGGTGGTCTCCTTTTCTAATGGTACCAAGTCACCACCTTGTCTAGCAGTGGCTGCCTTGTGTCCAATGGGTACTCAGGGTGGGTAGTGAGGGGAACAAGACTGGAACGAGAGATGAGAACATGATCAAGTCTCTGGCAAGTGCTGTGGCAGCCTTCCTGGAGAAGACTCTCGTTCTTCTCTTCAGGTGTTGGAGACATCTTTAAACCAAACATCAGCTGCCGAGTCTCATTCATCACTCGAACTCCTGGGAAACGGTGAGCAGGAATGGAGCATTGGCAGGTCCCCTCAGCCAGGTTCCCTGAAGAGAAATGAAGGAAGTAGTGCTGGCTGAGTCAGTCCCTGGAATCAGCTATTTGCCCTCTGAAAGAAGTTCCTAGTACATGAATGATCCTGGTTCAAATTCCAGTGCTTCTCCCACCCCATGTCCCCATGTGGCTCAGGAGCCTGGCTCTCTCCCTGCCCCTCCAGGACAGAATCCTTCTCAGCAACAGAATCTTTTATTCATTCCGCCTTGCATCTCCTGCCTGGCTTCTCTCTGCCCAGTTTTACAGGCGGCTTCTGTGGGCAGGGATGCGTCCCAGGATCCATCCCCATCTCCTGAAATTCTGGTCTGGTGGTTCTTCTCCTGGCCACAGAGACAAGAGGAGAACAAGCCCCATTTTCCGTTTCTCAGCTCCTGTTCCCAGGACTTGGAGTTCTCTGCCTCAGAAGCCCCAGAGCTGGGAGGCCCTGGGCTGAAGAAGAGGTTTGGAAAAAAGTGAGTATTTTCCAGACCCCTGGGTCCAAGGAAGCATGGGGAAAAGTCTCAAAGTCTCTGGGCCCTGTCCACCCTTCCTGGACACACAAGGAACCATCATGTATCTCATTCCACGTGTCCCTGACCTGACTCGTGGGCCACAGAGCCTAATGATCCTTCAACATCTTCCAGCCTTTGCACCCTAGTCTTCAGGCAAGAAGCTTGGCCCTCAGATACAATACAGAGATGGCAGTAAGGGGCCTCCTGGCTCCTGCCTGCCTTGGACACAGCAGCAAGGCTAGGGGCAGTGGGGGGTGGGAACAGCAGGAGGGAAGGACAGAATGAGCAGGAGGAAGATAACGTGAAGCAGTGGGAAGACAGAAGAGTGAGTAGATGGAGCAAATAAATATTAGGTAAAAGTTGGAGGAGGGTAGGAGTTAACTTCCCATAAGCTGCTTCCTTCATCTGTTCTGGCCCATCCTGAGCCCTGCCAGGTCACTAGGTCTCCTTTGTGGGATGGCATTTAGGGGAGGCTGGGGTGCCCTGGTCTTAGGGCCAGCCCCCTCCCATGGCTGCAGGGTGGTGGGGCCCACACCCCGGCTGTACACGGAGGCACTGAAGGAGAAGATGCAGCGTGGCCTCCTGGCTCAGAAGCTGCGGCAGTACAAGCGCTTCGTGGAGAACTACCGGCGGCACATCGTATGCATTGTGGTCTTCTCAGCCATCTGTGCCGGCCTGTTTGCAGAGCGTGCCTACTGTGAGAGCTCCAGGTTATGGGCAGTGGGGAGGGAGATGTGGAGAGCCCAGGTGTCTGACCCCAGCCTCTGTGCCCTGCTGATCCCCCCACCACCCCTGCCCAGATTATGCCTTTGCCTCGCCACCCTCGGGCATCGCAGAGACTACCTTTGTGGGCATCATCCTGTCCCGGGGCACAGCCGCCAGCATCTCCTTCATGTTCTCCTACATCCTGCTCACCATGTGCCGCAACCTCATCACCTTCCTGCGAGAGACCTTCCTCAACCGCTACGTGCCCTTCGATGCCGCCGTGGACTTCCATCGCTGGATCGCCATGGCTGCTGTTGTCCTGGCCAGTCCGTGGCTCCTGGGCATCCCCCCTTCCCTTGTTGCAACCCCCTGGGTCTAGCTGGGAGGGAAACAGTCCCTCGGGTAGGAGGAAGAGTTGGCCCCGAGTGACATCTCTAACATGATCTCTCTCAGTTTTGCACAGTGCTGGCCATGCAGTCAATGTCTTCATCTTCTCAGTCAGTCCCCTCAGCCTGCTGGCCTGCATCTTCCCCAACATCTTCATGAATGATGGGTCAGTTCTGGGGAGGGTTCCCCCTTGGAACACTAGGAGCAGGCCGAAGGGTATAATGGAAAAGAAATAGATGGCACTTAACTCCACTCTCTCATTGAATGAGAGTGAGAAGCCTGGTGGGGGAAGCTGAAAGGTGACTTCCTTGCTCTGGAAGCAAGCTGGCCATGATTAGCCCAGAAAGACGTTTGAGAGTTGAATTGGAGACCTTTCCCCACACTTACCTGGCACAGAGCTTGGTATCTTAGCCTATCATTCATTCACTGGGCAGACATTTATGGAGCACATCTTATGTGACCATCCAGGTGCCAGGGAATAGGCAGGATAAATTCATGCAGTCATTCAGCAAATACTTACTGAGTATTTACTTCAGCCTGGCGTTGTTTGAGCAAAGGGATTAGAGCAATGAGCAGAGCCACACCCTTGCCCCCATAGAGCTTACAGAATATGAAGCAGTCAAGGAAGCAAATGTCAGCTGTGGTAGGAGAGTTCAAGATAACACGGGGAAAAATTGCCAAGATAACAGAGGGTAGAGCTGTGGGAGGCTCTATGGAGGCCATGTCCCTCAGATGGATCCCTGGCCATCTGAGTGGAGGCCCAGTAACCTTAGCAGTCAGGGCCAGCAGGAGCAGAGTCACATGGTGACAGTGGGGGAGCCAGTCCTGCCCCAAACAGAAGTTCCATATATCTTTGCCCTACAGGTCCCAGCTTCCCCAAAAGTTCTACTGGTGGTTCTTCCAAACAGTCCCAGGTAGGGAGTGGGGCTGTCTGTAGGGTGTGGGGCTTCTATCTCAGGACCTCCACTTAACATGAATACCTGCTTGTTTGTAGTGGTCGTGGTTTCTTTCTAGTCTCCATGTCAAGCCCTGGCTGCAGCCCCTGCAGACAAGCTGGGCCAGGGAGGTCAGAGAAGGAGGGCAGAATGGGGGCAATGCTCTGTTGTATTCTCACCTCATGCTGAGGTCCTGAGAATATTCTCTGAGCCAGTCCCCACTGCTCTCAGGCATGACAGGGGTGCTCTTGCTCCTGGTTCTGGCCATCATGTATGTCTTCGCCTCCCACCACTTCCGGCGCCGCAGCTTCCGGGGCTTCTGGCTGACCCACCACCTTTACATTGTGCTCTACGTGCTGGTAAGGGCTTCCTCTGGGCAGGGACAGGCCATGGGGCAGGGATGAGTGCTCACGATGAGGGTAGGGAGCAGGCTGAATTGGACCTCAGATCTCAGGGTAAGACCTTGAGATCGAAGACCCCAGCCTCTGAAGTCTATACTGGCTTTGTCTACCCAGCCCAGGCGAGGGCCGGTCAGGAGGTGTCTAGGCAAGGGGAGTTCAGGGAGGGGGCCTGGCTGCCTGAGCTGTACTAACTGGCCATGTCTCCAGCTCATCATCCATGGCAGCTTTGGCCTGATCCAGCTGCCACGTTTCTACATCTACTTCCTGGTCCCGGCACTAATCTATGTGGGGGACAAGCTGGTGAGCCTGAGCCGGAAGAAGGTGGAGATCAGCGTGGTGAAGGCAGAGCTGCTGCCCTCAGGTACCAGGCCCAGCCTGACCCCAGGTGGACAGCATTGGAAGTCAACTCACGAGGTGTGTGGAGACAGCTCTCCAGGCCTCCAGACCACAATGGGGGCTTCTGGTAGCCTCTTGGGGAAGAGGCTTTCTTGATGCAAACAGAGCCCCAGAAAGGGCTATGCTTGCCCCCAGGAGGCCTTGCAAACAATGAGAAGAGACTATGAGAAGAGGCAGCTGAGAGTGCATACAAAGAGGTTTAAGGACAACACAGACTACCTCCTGTGTGGCCTGGGTAGGGCTTGGGGAATCATAAATACCCCCCCCATCCCTTCTTCTAGAATAACTATCCCCCCTTCAGAAATGGGCAATAGGCCCACATTTTGAGAGTCTGTGTTGGCCAAAGTGGCAATTCACATCACTGTAGAGGCTGGCAGAAGATGATTTTAGGTGTTGTAGGACCATCTAATCTTCAAAACTAACATAGTAAGAAAATTAACCTCATTTCAACTTTATGTCAATTAAGATTACTCCAGGACAAAGCCTCAGCATGGAGCTTTGTATGCCTTTTGTACTCTCCAATACTTGCAAATCAACATTTTTTTTCTTCAAATCAACTTTTTAAACAAAGAGAATGGGCCTGAAGCTCAGCTATGGTCAGGTACCAAACAGTACCCAGCGAAAATTTGATAAAATATACTGCCTTCTATTTAGAATACATGATCACATGATACTGGTTTTCTACCCATTTTAGCAATCTGAAGTTTGTCAAGGTAAATCAAATTGAAAAAAGTAAGTCAATTTAAGGAAAAATATTAAACAATAGTTCAGAGGTGTGTAGAAATGGCCCATCACAAAAGTAATTGATTCTCAGATGGTGGAGGTTTGGTAAACACTGAATTGGTCCTTGGGGAACTCGAGGTCCCCTACCTGTAGACTGATAGGAAGGTGGTCTAGGGCCCAGGACTTTCATGGGAATAAGGAGTGGAGGAGAAGAGAGGAGCTGGAAACAGGAGCAGAGAAACCCAGCTCTTGGGTTACCCAGGAAAGAGAGAAAGGGATCCTCCAACTCCCACCTCCAGGAACCCCACTTGCTCAGACCATATGTCCACTCCCCATACCTTGGTTGTGTGGAGAAGACAGGACATCTGTCAGTCCTCAGGCACTAGGAGCAAGCGTTCTGATCCCTTCCCTTGCCTGTTCATGACCCCCAGGAGTGACCCACCTGCAGTTCCAGCGACCCCAAGGCTTTGAGTATAAGTCAGGACAGTGGGTGCGGATCGCCTGCCTGGCTCTGGGAACCAATGAGTACCACCCCTTCACACTGACTTCTGCACCCCATGAGGACACACTCAGCCTGCACATCCGGGCAGTGGGGCCCTGGACCACTCGCCTCAGGGAGACCTACTCACTTCCAAAGGGTGACGGCTGTGCCAGATACCCAAAGGTGCCCACCACTGGGAATCACTTTGGGGGATCCAGCATTGGCAAAGGCTTCCCACCCTCCTCTACCCTAAGACTAGATGCTCCAGCCAGCACAACAGCAGGCTGGTACCTCAGAAAATGCTAGAATGTTCCTATGTCCTTCTTTTCCCTGCCCCATCCCCATTTCTAACCTCAGAGCTGAGGCCAGGCCAGGCTCATCTCCTCTCTCTCTTTGGTTGGCAGCTGTACCTTGATGGACCATTTGGGGAGGGCCATCAGGAATGGCATAAGTTTGAGGTGTCAGTACTGGTGGGAGGGGGCATTGGGGTCACCCCCTTTGCCTCTATCCTCAAAGACCTGGTCTTCAAGTCATCCTTGGGCAGCCAAATGCTCTGTAAAAAGGTGAGTGTCTCTCTCCCATTCTTTGAAGGAATGGAGACAGATTGCCTGATTGTGTCCCCACATCATAGCAGAGTAATATGAGGAAAAGCCCTCAGCTCCTAGGCACTGAGGCTTCTGAGTCATTCATACATGGTTATCCACATGCCTGACATTTGAGGGAGGGAAGGAGTTATGGACAGAAGGGCCTCTGCTGGAGTCTGTTGGTTATAAGCTTGTGGGGTTGCCAGAGTTTTGGTGTCTGTGGGTGGTCTGAGGTTTTCCAGCCTCTCAGGTGAAGGCATCTGGAGTGGAGGAACCTTCAGCTGAGTTGAGTCCTGAGCTCCAGCCATGTATCCCCAGATCTACTTCATCTGGGTGACACGAACCCAGCGGCAGTTTGAGTGGCTGGCTGACATCATCCGGGAGGTAGAGGAGAATGACCACCAGGACCTGGTGTCCGTGCACATCTACATCACCCAGCTGGCTGAGAAGTTTGACCTCAGGACCACCATGCTGGTATGTCAGGGCCGGCCAGGCAGGGCAGGTAGGTGGGCCACCATCTAGACTAAGAGCTGACCCTGGCTTGGCTGTGACCTTCCTCCTCCACTCCATCTCCCAGTACATCTGTGAGCGGCACTTCCAGAAGGTGCTGAACCGGAGTCTGTTCACGGGCCTGCGCTCCATCACCCACTTTGGCCGACCTCCCTTTGAGCCATTCTTCAAGTCCCTGCAGGAGGTCCACCCACAGGTCAGCCCCTCCCCACCTGCCCTGGGACCCTGGCTTTCCCCTGCTGGGATATCCTGGCCTTCAAGCAGCCTGCAGCTGTAATCTGAATGGAGAACCACCCATGTCAGCCCCAGGATAGGGTCAGGTGTTGGAGGAAGGCTTCAGACCTGACCCCCTGCAGCCCCCAACTCAAGCCTCCTCTTTAGGACTAGGGGTCAATGCCTTGGTCATTCCAGCAGGCTCAAGAAGCAGCTTCCTTTTGGGGGTGAGCATCTTAAGCCTTCAGGCCTCTCCTCTCTGCAACCATTCCTTTCAACACATTTGATAGGTACCGAAGATTGGGGTGTTCAGCTGTGGCCCTCCAGGAATGACCAAGAATGTAGAGAAGGCCTGTCAGCTCATCAACAGGCTGGACCAGGCCCACTTCGTGCACCACTATGAGAACTTCTGAGAACTTCCTGGTTCCTGTTTTCCCTCTGTGGACCAGCCCTACCAGCAGTTTCTTTCTCAGGCCTCAGCTGGGAAGCTAGAAGAGCCCCTCCCTCCTGGCCCCATCTGTCCTATGCTCTGAGAAGGTGGAGAAGACCCCTCTAGCTAAAGTCACAGCAGGTTATGGCAAACAAAAGTAGGATGGGGACAGTCCCTGCCTTGTAACATCTGTAGAGGTGAAGAGATATAATAGTGTCTGCCTCCGATCAGTCCCCATATCTCTGCTTTCCTTGCACAAAGTTGATGTATTGCTTTGGTATTGGACTCAGCATTTGAGGGCTAAGTGAGAATCTCCTCAGAGCCTAGCTCAGAAGCCATGATGCTTGGAACCTAGACCGTCAAACTGCCTCTGTTCAGTCTCTGAGGTCTTGTCCTTCCAACTCTACCCCTGACCCCTTCTTATTCTTAAAGGGTCAGGAACACTGAAAAATAACCAGAGAACAAAGATGGCTCCCTAGTCCTGATGTTTCTGCAGTCAACCAGCAATGCCTGATACCATGACCTTTTGATGGATCCTCTCTGAGTCTGTGGGGCAGCCCCTTGGCTCTGAGACTAAGGGAGTCCAGCCTGTCTGCCAGACATCCAAAATTCCCTCTCAGTTTCCTACTTCCACAGAAGCCGGGTGACCAGCTGTCCCGGTTTGCCCAGGGCACTCCCAGTTCTACCACTAAGAGTCTCTTATCCTAGGAAACATCTGAATCCCAGGCAACTCAGACAAAGTTAGTGACCTCACACAGGAGGCAGCCTGGGATGTCATCTCCATACTCAGCTCTTTAAGACACTTTCTTTTCCTTCTGCAACTGACCCTTTCCTAAAAATCTGAGCTTTAATTTTTTTAAATTTAAGTATAATTTGCATGCAGCAAAGTGTGCAAATCGTAAAGTTACATGTCCATGTGTCAACATTACCCAAGTCACGATATAGAGCATTTCCAACAGTCTCCCCCAACCAGTAGAAGCAACCACTGATGTGATTTCTGTCACCCTGGATTAGGTTTGGCCATACTGAATGTATTCTTTGGAAACTGGCTTCTTTCACTCAGCACAATATCTTTGTGATTCATCCATGTTGTTGTGTGTATCAGTGGTATATTCATTTTCATTGCCAAATTGTATTCCATTATAGAAATGTACCAAAGTGTTTATCCATTCTTCTGTTGATGGACATTTGGGTTGTTTCTAGTTTTTGGTAATTCTGAATAAAGCTTCAATGAACATTCTCGCACCTGTCTTTGGTGGACATAATGTACTCATTCCTCTTGGGAATATATCTAGGAGTGGAATTGCTGGGTCATGAAGTTTTCCAGCCAATAGGACCAATGGCAGGGAGAGTTTCTGTCCATCTCCACATCCCTGCCCTATGCGCCTCTCTTCATTGGTCCCAATTTCTTCTGACGGGGCAAATGCCTTTAGCTCCTAACCCTCTATACTGAAGGAATCTCTCTGACAGAAGTGGAAGAATGCTGGATCAGAAACCAGGATCCCAGTGCCAACTCTATCCTTAAGTAGCTACAGAGGAAAAACTCTTAATTTCTCTGAGCCTGCTTCCTCGTGTATAAAAATGTCTGTGTGGGTATTAGGAAGTCAGATAGCAATACTGGTCCGAAAAAGATGCAGATGGAAAATGTATGTGTTGTGTGCCAGTCTCAGCCCATTAATAATCAGTGTTGTAGTCCTTGTGGTTCTTCTTATGATTGCAAGATGCCCCCATCAGGAGACTTTGAAAGAGATGAGGTTTATTACTTAAAGTGTTGGAAATTACATGACACACCTGGGACCACACAGGGAGGTCATAGCTCAGGCCTGGGGGTCTGTGTCTATTGGGGTAGAGAGGATGGGTGCTTAGGGTTTCACAAGCTCACTCTTTACTGGTGAATTTAAAACAAGAATAGAGAGGCTCCAGACTAACTGGGTTGACAGTGGAGCACACAACTCTTGATCTCAGGGTTATGAGTTGGAACACCGTGGGAGGTTCAGTTGGTTAAGCATCTGACTCTTGATTTTGACTCAGGTCATGATCTCAGGGTTGTAAGATCAAGCCCCAGCAGGGAGCCTGCTTAAGATTCTCTTTCTGCACCTCTCCACCTCTAAAAAAATTTTTTTAAACCCCTAAGAGTGGGAATCAAAAGTACAGGAAGAGAAAAGCAGTTCAAGGAGTAGAAATCAACCGAGACCTCTAAAACAATGGAACTTTGAGTGGTGTGGTGGGAGGGAGCCACAGCCTGGCTCTTTATCTAGCCATGTGGCTGGTAATGTGTTTATTCAAGATAGCCATCTTTTAAATGACTGCCTCTTTTTTTTTCATATTTATTGAAAAATAATTAACCTGTATCACTATATTACTGTATAGGTTTAAGCAGTAGAGTATAATGGTTTGATTTACATATATTGTGAAATAATCACCACAATAGCTTCCACTAACAACATTCATCATATCATATAACTACTATAAAAAGAAAAGAAGCAAAGAAAAAATAATTTTTTTCTCCTTGTGATGAGAACTCTTAGGATCTACTCTCTTAGCATCTTTCCTGTATATCATTCAGCAGGGTTAGCTGCAGTCACCATGTGGTGCATTACATCCAAGTACTTATTTATCTTATAATTGGAAGTTTCATACCTTTTGATCCCCTTCCTCTAATTCCTTATCCCCACCCCCACCTCTGGTAACCACATATCTGATCCTTTTTCCTATGAGTTTGGTTGCCTTTTTTTTTTTTAATTCCATATATAGGTGAGATCATACAGTATTTATCTTTCCCTGTGTGACTTCTTTCACTTGGCATAATGCCTTCAAGCTCCATCCGTTACTACAAATGGTAGGATTTCCTCATTTTTTTTATTACTGAATAATATTCTGTATATATACATACATAGCACAACTTCTTTATCCATTTATCCACTGATGGACATTCAAGTTGTTTCTGTGTCTTGGCTAACATAAATAATGCTTCTATGAACATGGCAGTGCAAATACCTTTTCAAGTTAGTGTTTTTGTTTCCTTTAGATATATTCCCAGAAGTGGAATTGCTGGATCTTATAGTGGTTCTATGTTTACTTTTCTGAGGATCCTCCATACTGTTTTTCAGAGTGGCTGCAAATTGTAATCCTACTAACAGTGCACAAGGGTTCCTTTTTCTCCCCAGCCATGCCAGCATTTGTTATCTCTTATCTTTTTGATGATGGCTATTCTAACAGGTATGAGGTTTTAGTTTGCATTTCCCTAATGACTACTGATATTAGCATCTTTTCATGTACCTGTTGATCTTTTGTGTGTCTTCTTTGGTCCTTTGACCGTTTTTTAAAAGGTTTTATTCATTTATGGGAGAGAGAAAGAGAGCAAAGGGAGGAACAGAGGGAGAGGGACGAACAGACTCTGTTCTGAACAATGCAGGGCTCTATCCCAGGACCCTGAGATCATGAATTGAACTGAAACCAAGAGTCAGATGCTCAGCCAACTGAGCCACCTAGGTGCCCCTCCTTTGACCATTTTTAATGCCTCAGCAATCAAGAGTTAAATCAGTCACTTGCATTAAAAAAAATAAAGAAGGAAGGAAAATAAAGAGAAAGAAAGAAAGAAAGAAAGAAAGAAAGAGAGAGAGAGGAAGAAAGAAAGAAGAAAAGAAAAGGAAAAAGGAAGGAAGGAAGGAAGAAAAAACCATCAGGGCTTGCACTATAGCATAAGAATGTATTATACATTTGCAATATGTGATAATTATTAATCTACCTACTTATTAATATCATCATGTCTATGGGCCTCCAGCCCCTCTGCTCCTCACCAGGTGTACAACCAGTGATTAATCCTAAACTCTAGTCGTTTAAGTCTCAACCTTAACTTGTTCCCAAATCTGGCCCACCAGTGCCTGCCTTATTTCCTTCTAAGGACTGCTCAAAGTATTTATCTTCCTCCTCCTAACTCACCTCTCCTTGCCAGACTAGAGGATGTTGTTGATATGGCAGTTATGATTATCTGTAACACTCTCTACTCAGCCCTACCCTCCCTGCCATGATAGGGCCTGAGGATCTCCTAAAAACTCCATGATCACTCTTGCCCAGACCAGACACCAGACAATGTCAAGTGCATGTCCAGCTGGACACAGGGATGTGTCATCATGATCTTGAATAGCCTCAAGTGGCACCCAGCCTCCCTGGCCTCAAGTTCTAATGCCCTACTCCAACCAGGTTCTAGATGTCAACTCTAGGCATATGTTCTTGTGGTCTGGCTGCCCAGTCTAGCCTTGCTCAGGTTTCCAGTAAGCCATTTGTTGCTGAGATAAGAGTAAGCAACTGGGATAAGCCAGGAACAGGGAGCCATCAGGCGATTTCTCATTTTGAGAAAATGAGGTCATCGAGGGGGTGTAGGGGAAAAGATAGACTCCAGAAAATTATGTAAGCAAGGGAAGCCACAAAAATACCTCAAGAAAAGAGGACTAGGGAAGAGTGACTTAGAGGAAATTTATGGAAACGTTCATACTAACAGTGTAAAAGGGAACAAACCTTCTCTACCTCAGGTCATAGATGTTGATCTCAGGCCTTGGGACAAAACCCAACCCAAATTCTGCCTCAAAGGGATAGGGGTGAGGATAAGAGTGGAACAGAGTTGGAGAAGGAATCAGGTGGGATTTGATGGCAATGGGATGGGGGATGAAGAAGATGAGGATGAAATTGGATGGAAGAGCTTCAGGGTCAGGTGGGAATGGACTATATGAGGATGAGGAGGTTCTGAGGCTGAGCTATGTTAGAAAAGGAATGAAGGCTTGCTCTTTGCCGCTTTGTCAACTTTCCAGACTGAGGTGCTACCTCAGTTGAGAGGAGAGAAAGTTGACAAAGTGTGGAAACCTTCCCACTCACTTGCTAAGAATTTTTGAGTAAGTGAAGCCAGTGTAGAGAAGTAGTTAAGAGTAGAGACTTTTTTTTTTTTTTTTAAGATTTTATTCATTTATTCATGAGAGACACAGAGAGAGAGGCAGAGACTGAAGCAGGCTCCATGCAGGAAGCCTGATGTGGGACTTGATTCTGGGACCCCAGGATCATACCCCGGGCTGAAGGCAGACGTTTAACCACTAAGCCACCCAGGCGTCCCAGGAGTAAAGACTCTTGAATCAAACTGGGTTTAAGACCCAGCAGGGTGACCTTGAGCAAACAAAGGAAACTCTCGGTGCATAGTCTTTGTAGTTTATAAGTGTTCGGGCAAAGATAATGTGTGGAGAGCCCTTACCTGTGCCTGGCACCTAGTAATACTGTTTATATTATCACTTTCATTAAGAGACTCATTGTCTCAAGTGAATGGAGCCCTCATATTAGGAAAAAGTCTTCCTAGGCCTCTTATCCAAGGTTCAATTGGCTAGGGGAAGAGACCTGGCATTTGAGGACTTATATGTGTTAGATCCTATGTCACATTTACATAAATCTCTTCATTTAATCCTCATAATAACTCTTGGGGGAGGTAATGTTACCCTCATTGTACAGAGGAGGTGTTTGAGGCTCAGAGAGCAAATTGCCCGTTAGTATCCTGCTAATAACAGGCAAAATCAGTATTTGAACCTAGGTCCCATGAAATCTTAGAATCTCTGCTCTTTCCATCCTGATGTCTCTAAACATACAGAAAGAGAAGGCAATCAAGAAGCAGTCGAAGTACAGCATGGTGACTATAGTTAATAACACCATACTGCATATTTAAAACTTGCTGAGTAGGATCCCTGGGTGGCGCAGCGGTTTGGCGCCTGCCTTTGGCCTAGGGCGCGATCCTGGAGACCCGGGATCGAATCCCACATCGGGCTCCCGGTGCATGGAGCCTGCTTCTCCCTCTGCCTGTGTCTCTGCCTCTCTCTCTCTCTCTCTCTCTGTGACTATCATAAAAAAATTTAAAAAAATAAAACTTGCTGAGTAGTTAAAAGTAGTCATCACAAGAAAAACACTGTTATATGTGATGATAGATGTTAACTACACTAACTGTGGTGATTGTTTTGGAATATATACTATATCAAATCATTATGTTGCACACCTGAAACTAACATAATGTTATATGCCAGTTACAACTCAATAAAAAGGGGGCAATCAACATTTTTATTGTTTTATTTTATTGTTTCTCATTATTAATTGTTCAAATGTAATTTATTGAGCAACTGCTGTGAACACAAAGCATATTAAATCACACAGGGCCCAAAAGAATGCAAGACACACTCCTAGCCCCTCAGGGGTGGAAAATCAGCCCAGCTCTTGTGAGGAGGAGGAGTCTCTCTTGCAAGCACAGTTCTCGTGCAGTGCCCCTCCTTCCTATTAACGCTGTGAGCAACCAGAGGGTAAGACCAGTGCCTTTGCTGTTCACTGTTATTTCCTCACTGCCTTGTACGGTGCTGGGCACAGAGCAGGCCCTTAGAGGGTATTCGGTGAATAAGTTGCATCACACAATAAATGACTGATGAAATGCCCAGATGATGGCAAGGCCGTGAGGACTGGAGGTGTTTAGAAAATTCTCTGAAGGAGACAGACTGTGAGCTCAACCTTTAGGACACAGAAGGTCAGTTGTACAAACTCATCCTGGGTTGGAATCTACTTCTACTGGTCCAGTCTTGAGCTGTGTTCCCCTTCCACAGTCAGACCTTTGTAAAGACAGCATCCTCAGAAGGAAAGAACATCTCTGAATTTCTATTACCTTTGCATCTGCCAACACCAAATGTGATATGGCTACTTTGTCAGTGTCAGCGACTTCTGAAAAAGCATTGTCACCTTAGCATCATCCTCTAGGAAACAGGAGTCTGGCCTGGTCTGGGTTCAGGAGAGGTTGGCATCCATGAAGGCACAGGCTTTGGGGGATGGGCTGGAGTGGCCTCCAGGTGGGATGGAAGGCAGTTAGGACTGAGTTTTCAGGGAGACAGAATGCCAGTACCTGGAGTGGTGGAAGGAAGGGGTAGGCAAACAAAGTAATGGAGTTGCCCTCCGAATCTGGCCCAGAGCTGGGTTCCTTCCTATGTTCTCTCATTTCATTTTCTCAGCAGCCCTGTGAAACAGCCATAACACCTGGACATCCAACAGTAAGAGAATAGTTAAGTAAGCTACGGGACCAAACAGAATATTATGTAGCCATTTACAGTGAAAATTATTAGATGAGTAATCTCATATTCAGGAAATGTGGCAAAATATCTTCAGAATCTTAAAATATTTAAGCCCTTCACCCCCCACTAATTCCTCTTATAAGAACCTATCCCAAGAAAATGATAAAAAATCTGAACAAAGATTTACATTTATAGACAAATGCACCAAAATTGTAATAGTGATTATTTCTAGGTGACAATGTTATCGTTGATCTTATTCTCCTCTTGTAATTCTATTCATTGTTCAAAAATACAAGGTATCTCTTTCCTCTTTTTTTAAAGATTTTTATTTGTTTATTTGACACAGAGGAAGAGAGAACACAAATAGGGGGAGTAACAGAGGGAGAAGGAGAAGCTGAGCAGGAAGCCCGATTGCTGAGCAGGGAGCCTGATTCGGGGCTCAATCCCAGGACCCTGAGATCATGACCTGAGCCAATGACAGATGCTTAACAGACTGAGCCACCCAGGTACACCAAGATATTTCTAATAAGAGGAAAAAATAAACATTAAAAATGGATTCCAGTCCAAACAAGTCTTTTTAGAAAAACTATAATTACAAAGATTTTGTAAACATATAAAAATGGTTACTACTTATTATTAGGTGAAAATAAATTGTATCTATGTTTTGATGGTAACTGAAAATATTTATAAATTCTTAACAGTGCTTATCTTTGGGGGTGGAGTAGAACTGAGAGTGACTTTCATTTTCTATTTATACATTTCTGTGATTTTTTTGTAGAAGTATATATTACTTTCATACTCATAAAAAATAAAGATACTTTAAAATTATAATTACTTAATAAGCAAGGACTTGCAACAAAGAAAAATTAAAATTTGATGTGTCATAGTGATGGTTGTCAAATCAAAATCTATATTAGATCAAAATTGATTTGATCAAAATCAAATCAAATCAAAATCTGTATTAGAGCTGTGTCAAAACAATTTTTTTTTAAATCAGTGTTTTTGTTTTAATCTATTAGGTGTGTGTTGGTTTTTTGTGCAGCAATAGAAAACTGTAACATCCTCTAACACATCATCCTGTATATTATACTTTATATAATGCATCAACCTGCAAGGATCATATTTATCATTTCTTTCCTTCCAGTCACCACCCTCAATTAAATGTCAGCTCCACGTCTGTCTTAGCCACTTCTATGAATGATCTCTGGTATAGAATAAATGCTTGGAAAATTTTTTTAAAAAATCAATATTTCACCCGCAAAAGGGAAAAAGGTGGCTAAAAGGAACCTGAAGGAGGAAGAAAGAGTGGGACAAATGCTGAAGAACCGCAAATAGCCAGTTGATTAGATAGCATTTATTCTGAAAGCAAAGAAGAAAATATTTTTGCTCCCCAAGGGAGCAGATGGGTGATTCTTGAAAATTATGTTAACATCCTTCAGCATAGGGGAACTGGGTGACTCGTTTGGTTAGGTGGCCAACTTTGATTTCAGCTCAGGTCATGATCTCAGGGTCATGAGATGAAGCTCCAAATCCGGGCTCTGAGCTCGGCAGGGAGTCTAGTTAAGGATTCTCCCTCTCCTTCTGTCTCTCTCCCAGCGTGTGCTCTCTTTCTCTCTCTCTCTCTAAAAAAAAAAAAAAAAAAAAAAAAAAAAAAAAAAATCCTTCAGCATAGAAATCCTACTTGTAACAAACCTACAGAAATTTTTATGTATTTATGTGGAAAGATGTATGTGCAATAAAATGTATTGTATTTATAATGGCAATATATTGGAAGAAACCTATACACCCACCTACAGGATAATGATAAAAAAATATATGATGATACATATATTGGTATTAGTATGGTACATCCATGCAATGGAATAATTTTAGCATTAAAAAGAATGAATATGATGGTGTTCGTGGGCTATCATGTAAACATATGTAACAAGGATATGATCCCATTTTTGTACAACTAAATCTGTGTATATATGATATAGATATATGGATATAGTTATGTATAGCATTTGGGGTATATCTGCAAGGACATACTCCAAATTATTAACAGTGCAGGGTTCTACGAATATGGGGTTTGAGGTAAGATAGGGTTTCTCAGGTGCATTAAGTCTTTATTCTACAGGACGGTGAATAATTACCAATGCCAAGAATACTAGCATAGAAAGACTACATAGAGCCAAATTAAACAATGAGTTGATTATAATGCAAACCACCCAGTCCCCACCACGAACCTAGCAGCAGGGGAAAGGAGAGAACATCAAGGTACAAGGACCACATGATGATCAAGAATCACAAAGAAAATGCAGCATCACTGTGGTTGCGGGATCAGTTATTTGGGCTCAAACCCCCATGAGCCAGTTATCTCCATTCAAGTTCCATCACTGCTCTGACACTCAATGTGAGGGCGAGATGAGAATGAAAACCGCCAAGAGCAATACGATCCTCCACCAACATTTCCCTGCATGGCTACTTGCCAAGTCTGTAAATTCTGAGATGAGATCGAATGGGATAATATAAATGTGGGTGCAGTACTTGGTGAGTGGTTGGGGAGGGGCTGGGAAGTGATATTTTAAGAAGCTAGAACAAAAATTTTTTGAGCTTCACATCTCAAGCCTAGGGAAAGAGAAGAGCCTGAAAGAAAAGCCCCACAACACGAAGGAGAAAGGACCCAGCAGCATCAAATAAAGACCCCAGTTGACTTTGCCACTTAGAAGAATATTTCAAGAAATGGAAACCTTGAAATAATTCACCAACAGAGGTTGTGGGCTGTCAAAGTAATTCATAATAACGGTGGGGATCTAAAAAACTGGTCACTCCAAATGGCATGAGGTCTAATTAAATGGTGTCTTAGCTTCGATATCCTGAGAACTACCAGGCAAGTGAACAATGAGGTTTACAGGGTTTTCTAGACAACCACATCATATCAAAATGTTGGTGAGGCTGGGGAGGAGCCCATATTTCTCTAGAGCAAGATTAAAATGTGAAATTGGTAGTAGAAAGATAAAAACATTCCATCAAAGTTTCTTATGGTAAAAACCAGTTTAAAAAACTAGAAAGGTAGAGGCGGATCCTTCGGCCCAGGGCGTGGTCCCGGGGTCCTAGGAACGAGTCCCACATCGGGTTCCCTGCGTGGAGTCTGCTTCTCCCTCTGCCTGTGTCTGTGTCTCTCATGAATAAATAAATAAAATCTTAAAAACAAACAAACAAACTAGAAAGGTGGAGTGATGTTCTCTTCTGACCCCACTTTTAAGGATCCAGAAAATACAAAGTCCTCTACAGAAATTGCATACAGGGAAAAGAAGCAAAAGAAGAAACCAAGGCAGGTCGGAAGGATGATGAAGCCACACACACCATCATCACAGCCCCAGTGAGTCCCAGCTGAGTTCATCTGCCAGCTGAAGGGTGATTGATGATTCAAAAACAAAACTCAAAAAAAAAAAAAAAAAAAAAAAGCCCTCAGTGCAATGAAGTCCACAAAACATGGCTAAGACCAAAAGATGCAGGCATCTGGGGACTAATGGGAGGCAGCAAAGACTAGCCCACTGTTGGCAGTCACTCTGCTCCATCAGATAAAGGTAATTAATTAGAAAGACTAAGACTACAAAGATACAGCCTCATGGCTGAAATATGGGAAGAGCTAGCTTTGCAGAACTAGTGAATCTATCCCACAGTCCTTGAGGCCACATGATTGACTTTTGGGCCCATGATGTAACAGACCACCCTGCCCAGACTGCCCAGGGTTCTGCTGGAGTCAGGGATAGTTCTAGTTGTTTGAGAGTGGGTGGCTCCCTGCCTCTCCCTGCTTCTGGGAATTGGCCAAATACAAAGCCTTTTTAGGAACGGAAAGTGTCCCCTACCTCGGGGGTCCGTGCTGCCACTTACACTCTTCTGTGGTTAAGTCTGAAAGCCACTGAACTGTGATTCCCTTATTCATTCATTTTCTTTCCTTTTTTTTTTAAAAAAAATATTTATTTATTTATTTTGGAGAGAGAGAGAGTGCACACTCAAGTGTGGGGGGAAGTGTGATGGGGAAGGTGCTTGAGGGGTAGAGGCAGAGGGAGAGAGAGAATCTCAAGCAGACTCAGCGCTGAGCGCAAAGCCTGAGTCGGAACTTGATCCCACAACCCTGAGATCATGACCTGAGCCGAAATCAAGAGTCAGATGCCTAACCGACAGAGCCATCCAAACACCCCCCCTTATTCATTTTCTTAAATTGCAAAAGTGGGATCCCTGGGTGGCGCAGTGGTTTGGCGCCTGCCTTTGGCCCAGGGCGTGATCCTGGAGACCCGGGATCGAATCCCACGTCGGGCTCCCGGTGCATGGAGCCTGCTTCTCCCTCTGCCTATGTCTCTGCCTCTCTCTCTCTCTCTCTCTCTGTGGGACTATCATTAAAAAAAAAAAAAAAAAAAAAAAATTGCAAAAGTGATACATGCTCCTGGTAAAAAAAAAAAAATTTTTTTCAATCAACAGAGAAACGAAAAAAAAAAAAATCAACAGAGAAACGTATATGGTTTAAAAAAAGAAATTCCTCCTGTTCCCCTCCCCTCAAATAATACAAAACCTCAAAATCTTCTCCAGAGTTAAATGCCATTAACTGTCTGGTGTCTATCCTTAGAGATATTTTTTTCCCATGCATATTCAAATGTATGTCTGTATGTGGTGGTGATGGCAAATGGTGCAAATTATTTAACCTCTGTACCTCAGTTTTCTCAGCCTTAAAATGGGGGAATGATATTAATCCACAGGATTATTTGAAGGTGACATGAGTCAAGACGTCTCCATTCTTAGACGTGTCTAGCCCGTACCATAGTAAGCATTCAGGCATCAGCTGTTATGATTATTCTCTCACTCTTTTCCAGAGCAATTTAGTATCTGATTATATAAATGATAAAGATACTGAGAGAGGTGTTACTGACACCACTTGAAATGCCCAAGAACACACACAAATTAAATAGCTCTCCTAAAATTAGTTGGGATGGGGCAGATGTGTTGGTCCCAGAACAGAGGATTCCTGATACAGTGTTGTTTTTACCACGCTACAGAGTCCCCCACAATCCCTCTTGAAGCCAAAAACGTCTGGAGCGGGCAGCTGGTCCCCATCTTATTTGGACTCCAGGCTGTCTCATGGGGGCTCAAGGCTCAGGTGAGCCATCCTCTTGCTACACTCTCCCAACATGCCCCTCCTGGGTCCTTGGGGCTTGACTTCTCTTCTACACAGAGAATTGTGCTGAGATCTCCTGGTAACCAGGGGGTTAGCTTAAGGGGATGGGCAGGATGGCAATGGCTTGGAACTGAGAGGGAGATCTGGCTGCTTCTCAAGCTACAGACATTTCTAGAGCTCCTTCTGTGTGTACCAGGCACTGTACTAACCAGTGAGGGATACCTCCATGCCTCTGGGAGTCTCTGTCCCACTGGGACAAATTGCTCAGGGCTCTTGAGCACAGGGCCTCCTCTGGTGGTCTCAGGGGCAGAACAGGGCAGGCAGGTAAGAAGCAGCTCCTGAGTCCAGTTACCTGGTTTCCAGTCCTCCTCTCTGTTGGGCCTCCAGGTTTATTTCTAGTGTCCTTGCTCTGACAGGTTTATGGAAGAGTTGAGGGTGCTGGGTCATGCCGGGCTGAGGCCTTTTTTGCCATCCAGGGAATTTCTCACATACTTCCAAGTGCCTTTCTAGACTCCAGGTGCAAAGCTGGCAAAGTCTTGAGGATCAGCGACTCTGCTCATTTGCCATAGGAAGAGATAAGTTTTGGCGAGCGAGAGGCAGGGGCATAAGCACTTATTAAGCATAGTCATGGCACTCTTGGCCAAGCTAAAGATTTCCAAATAGAAGCTTTGCCCAGAGTTTTAGATCCACTTTCATCAATCCTTATGGTCGCTTGTCAGATTCCAGCTGCCAAAATGGGTGAAGCAGACCGTGAGCAAGTATGCATTTTAGGAAGCTTTGAACAGGACAAGAGATAAACTTGTGGTAGTTGACTTCTCAGTCACATGGGGTGGGCCTTGCAAAATGAGCAAGCCTTTCTTTCATTCCCTCTCTGAAAAGTCTTCCAATGTTGTGTTCCTTGAAGTAGACATGGATAACAGTCAGGATGCTGCTTCAGAGTGTGAAGTCAAATGCATGCCAACCTTCCAGTTCTTTATTTTTTTTTTAAGATTTTTTTTTTATTTATTAATTAGAGACACACACAGAGAGAAACACAGGCAGAGGGAGAAGCAGGCTCTACGCTGGGTCTACGTTGAGACTTGATCCCGGGTCTCCAGGATCATACCCTGGGCTGAAGGCGGCACTAAACCGCTGAGCCACCCGGGCTGCCCTTTCCAGTTCTTTAAAAAGGGACAGAAGGTGAGTGAATTTTCTGGAGCTAATAAGGAAAAACTTGAAGCCACCATTAATGACTTAATCTAATTATGTTTTCTGAAAACATAACCAGCTATTGGCTGTTTGCAACTTGTATTTTTTTTAAATTTATTTATTTATTCATGACTGACAGACACACACACAGAGAAGCAGAGACACAGGCAGAGGGAGAAGCAGGCTCCATGCAGGGAGCCCCATCCGGGACTGGATCCCCGTCCCCAGGATCACACCCTGGGCTGAAGGCGGCGCTAAACCGCAGGGCCACCGGGTCTTTTTTTCTTTTACAAAAAGTAAAGATCGAGTATGAAGACTTGTGGCAGAGCAAGACCTCAGCAAGTAAAAGAAACAGTAAGAACAGGGACACGCATAAACAGCAACAGCGTTATGCATGTGCAAAAGCCAGTTATCCCGGAATCGGTCCGCACTGAAAACAGTCCACGCTGCAAACAGCAATGATGGTGGGGAGACAGCCAGGCCTGCGGAGGTCAGGGGTCCCATCCCTGCTGCCCCTAGGTAGTGCTCCTCGGAGACCCATGCAGACAGTCACGTACACAGTTCCCTGCTGCCCCTCACGCGATTGGCTTCTTGAGTTGTTTTTCCTTCCTTGTTTCCACATACTTTACATTCTACGATAATAAAACCAAGAGTCAACGTGGACTCTGGGCTTCACCTCGCTGTACCTGCAGTTCCTGGCAGTGCCGGATGCTGTAGCCCCTTCGGGCCTCTCTTTGTTCCAAGATATTGAACTCTGAGTAATCGTCTCACCTCTTAT
The DNA here is from genome assembly GCF_053574225.1 of Canis aureus. Classification (NCBI taxonomy): domain Eukaryota; kingdom Metazoa; phylum Chordata; class Mammalia; order Carnivora; family Canidae; genus Canis; species Canis aureus. The sequence continues at coordinate 16,251,192 of NC_135642.1, read as the reverse complement.
CGGAAAGCATCACGTGGCAAAGACTATATACTCAACTGCCATTTGATTGTAAGTGGCAAGAAAATATTGATTCTACCCTTAAAAAAAAAAAAAAAGACCTCAAAATCATTCTGTTTCTATGACAACCTTGAGCTAGGTATTATTTTTCTTACTTAAAGGATGAAGAACCATGAGGCTTAAAGAATTAAAGTGATTTGCTCAAGGTCATAAGGAAATGACCTACCTACCCAATGTGTACCTACCTCTTTCTTATTGTAGGGAGATCATGACACTGAAACACCCCACTAGCCTCTTTCTTTACCACCTCTTCCCAATGCATGGGAGCTTTTCTTCCAGCCAGGCCCATGACGAGACATATTTTGGATGACAGAAACACCTCCCCAGCCAACCACTCCAGCAATGTCTGTCTTCCCCTTGGGAGCATCACTCCCTCTGGATCCCTATTCTGAGAGAAGGCTATTGGGGACCCTTTGAACAGGGCAACAATGTTCCTCAGGTTCTAGTTTTGCTCGGTGTGCAGCAAGATATGGGAATTTTCTATGTGGTACCAGGAGAAGCCAAGTCAGTTTGGCTCAGGGAAGCTCTGGTTGGAGCCTGTCAGTCCCTGTGCTGGGCAGAAAGTCCACCTGTTCCCCAGAACCAGCAGCCCCAGTCTCCAAAGGCCACAGCTGAGTCACATTCTTCACCCTGCCCTAGATTACTAATTCCTTTGCCTCTCAGCTTTTTCCTCATTCACTCTCAGGTCATGTGTTGTCCTCCTTCTGCTTACTGCTAACAATTTTTCCAGAAGTTCCTTAGAATCTCAATCCTTAATACTAGCAATGTTGGCAGTCCCACCCCATCCCACCCCACCCCACAAAGTGGGTGACAAGGGAGATAATTCACTTTAGTGTCCCTTAAAGCACACAGCACAAATACAAAAGCACACTTGAAAATCTATACTGTTAAGCTCTATAAGCACAACATTTTATATGTATTTGACAAGAGATTAAGATAGCAATGTGATGATTGTATTTGAATCAGCACCTCAGAAGAAAAGATGCTTTAAGAATCCTACAAATTGTCAATTTCTTGGGGTCTGAGAATTCCAAAATTTCCATCTTTTTTTTTTAATATTTTATTTATTTATTCATGAGAGACGCAAAGAGAAGGCAGAGACAGGCAGAGGGAGAAGCAGGCCCCATGCAGGGAGCCCAATGAGGGGCTCGATCCTGGGACTGAGGAATCATGCTCCAAGCTGAGGCAGATGCTCAACTGCTGAGCCACCCAGGCACCCCCAAAATTTCCATCTTAATTACTCTAGTTCACTCTATCCTATGTGGATTTGCATCTACTTAAGAGAGGCCAGAGCCAAAAAGGAACATTCTACACACACCACCCTCACTTCCTCCTGGTTAGTGACTTACTAAAGTTTGGTGAATGACGCCCAGAGTCCTCTGGCACTGAGGTGGGAAGAGATTCTTCCAGTACAAATTAATTGACAGGGTTTACTGTTCCACACTAACCCAGCCACAGTTCCCTGTGAATCCTATGGCAGCCTTTGGCAGGAGCCATTTATTGTTATGTGCTAGTAGTAGCCTCAGAGCTAGAAGGGACCACTGAGTTTACTAAGAAAGAAACTGAGGCCTGAAGAGGTGGTGACCCATCCAAATTTATAGATGGTGAGACCTAAGCCTCCAGCTTCCCCAAGGTTGGCCTAAAGCCAGAGACCAGTGGTTTCATGGCCCCATCCTCAACAACCCCTGAAATCTCCCCCAGACCCCAAAGTCCTCCTACATTATACATGGCCTGGGGCATCCCGATCTCAGATTTTGTTAGGTAATCTCAACAATATTTGGTTTTCTAGTCTAATCATCTCATCTTTAAATTGTATACCCCTTAACTTTATTCATTTCGCTTTATTTTTTAAAAAAGATTTTATTTATTTGACACAGAGAGAGTGTGTGTGTGAGCAGAAGCAGGGCATAATGGCAGAAGCCAGCAGGCAGGGAGACTGACATGGGGCTCCGTCTCAGGACCCTGGGATCAGGACCTGCGCCAAAGGCAGTCACTTAACTGAGCCATTCAGTTGTCCCCAGCTATTTTCATTTTAAAACATAACTTCAGAAAGCAAGAAGTTGAGAATACAAAGATGTATGCACACAGTAATCATTTGCAACTTTATTGTAAGCCCCAAACCCTGTAAACTATACAAGTACCCAAAATATTGTGATTTGCTTTATGAGTGACAGTACATCCACAGGTTGGAAAATGGTGATTAAAAATAATGATGGGTGTAACTATTGACATAAAAAGGAATATAAAATTTATTAAATGAGCACAAATGCAAAACAGTGTGTTGAGGACAAATCACCCAGTTGCTTCAACATAAAAATAACATTTAAATAAAATGGAGGGGGACTATGATATGTTAAAAGAAACATTACAGGCATATTAACCACATGCAGTGTGTTTGGATCCTGATTCAAGAAAATGCCATGGAGCAGGGCGGCCTCCCAGCTAATGTGGGGTGCTGCCTCCACCAGGGGCTGGGTGCTCAGCACGGATTCAGGACTCCGCTGTATTATCAAGTCCTAAATTTTGGCATGATTGTCTCCTTGGCACTAATGATCTGGAAGAGGTTAATGCTCATAACTGGAAGTCAAAGTCCAATTGTAGTGGTCCTCAGTGGCAGCGCGGGACCTGCATTTCATAGAAGAGATCTCTTTTTAACAAATCAAGTTGAAGATCCCACCCGATTGGGAGAAACTGGTGTTTTTAGGATAGAGGAAAGAGAGATTTCTATAGTTCGTGGAGTCTTGAAGACTCATGCGAAGCAAAATGGATATATCAAATTTTTGACAAAAGGAGATAACACAGTTGATGACTGCGGCTCTATAAACAAGCACAACACTGGCTAGAGAAGAAAGATGTCATGGGGAGAGTCAGGGAATTTGTGCCTTTTACTGGGATTGTGCTGATCCTCACGAATGACTACCCTAAATTTAAGTGTGCAGTACTCTTTCGGCTGGGTTTATTTGTGCTAGTCCATCATGAGTAATAAGTCTGCCTTGTTTCTGGAAGATGTCCTACTTTTTCATACTGAATGTTTGGAATAGATACTGGTCTGTGATTGGTGGAGTGGAGAACACACCTATCCATGTCGCTTAGTAGCAATGGTCTGCATCAGTTTCTGTTTCCACGCCAGGATGTGCATGGGCAGATGAGCGAGCACCATGGCATGCACTTGGGGGCGAGGAAACTCTCAATCATAGGATTTTGTATGTTGTCATTGCCACACTTCCACATTTTGTACATCAGTGAATTTTTTTATATTAAAAGGTTGAGCCAAAAAGGGAAAAAAAGGAAAGGAAGGAAAGGAAAGAAGGGAGGAGAGAGGAAGAAAGAAGAAAGAAAGAAAAGAAAATGAGGTGGGAAAGCTCACTTTTTTTTTTTTTTTTTTTTTTTTAGATAATTAGGGAAAGTTGGACTTGGATTGATGGAGTGTTAGATGACGTGAAACAATTATTTTAACTTTCGTTAATGGGAATTGTGATTGTTCAATTAAAAGTCCTTATTGGGGGATCCCTGGGTGGTGCAGCGGTTTAGCGCCTGCCTTTGGCCCAGGGCGCGATCCTGGAGACCCGGGATCAAATCCCACGTCGGGTTCCCAGTGCATGGAGCCTGCTTCTCCCTCTGCCTGTGTCTCTGCCTCTCTCTCTTTCTCTCTCTGTGACTATCATAAATAAATAAAAATTAAAAAAAAAATAAAAGTCCTTATTTGTTATGGGTGAAAATGGGGGGAAAGTAGGTAAAGTACATTCCCATTTCTGATTATAAATACATGTACATGCTTTATATGCACAGAGATGCACAGGGGAAAGCTGGAAGGAAGTTCTCCAACTTATTAGCATCCTTGGAGAAGAGATTATGGCTGATTTTCTCTTCTTTTTATTTTTCTGCCTTTATTTTCTTAACAATGTACAAACTTGTGTGATAAGGGGAAGTACAGACACTGTTATCTCCTGGCAACAAGGGCTCTGTAAACAACTGAACAGCTGAGTCTCTTGGGATTCCTTCAGGAAGGAGGAACTGAGGCAAGTCTGTGGGAGAGGCCTCAGGGAAGGGCTGGTGCACATAGAGCCCTGTGAGGCCGGTAGCTTTAGCACCACCCTCTGAAAGCTGAAGCAGGTCCCAAGGGAGCTGCACCCCGACTATGCCTTGGTGGCATGGTGCTCAGAACAGGTCCATCTCTTTCCACAGCTTCTTCCTCCCTAAGGATGGATTGCTGGAGTACCCCCCACCCCCACCCTGCTAGGCTGTGCTTCTGCCTCTGTAGAGGTCCTATGTAGAGCACAGAAAGGCCAATCAGTGACCACCAGCAGGGCAGTCAGTGATGGAGCCAGACCTCTGAGGGCCCAGCTCTGGGCTCTACATACCTCATCAGGACCATACCTGAGAGCCTGAGGCCAAGTAACAGAACAAGGTGATGCTCAGGATGCAGGCGCTTCCTCTCGCCTCCCTCCCTCGGGTCACCTCTTCACACACACACACACACACACACACACACACGTACACATACACGTATACACACACATACACAAGACTGGAATGGAAACCCAAGAAGGCACCTCACACCTGCACCCTGAGGGCCATACCCCCCAACCCAAAGGGGTTCTCACTCCCCAGGGCCTTAGCATGATGTATGATACTGTAACTGAACTAATAGGAGTTTGTTTTTTGGTGAGTTGCAGGAAGAAATGACATCAGGTGAGTTGTCACACAGTCTAAAATTTATTGGCAGCAAATAAGATCACGGGGAATAACTTCCAAAGCTGTGACTCCCCAGGCAAGAGTAGATGAGCTCCTTTTATTTAGGGTTAGGATGAATATGTAAAAAGGGGATCCTCGTCATGGCCTGTGGAGGCAGGCATGGCCTGTGCATGTGCCTTGAGAAACATGCCTATACATACACTGCATGTGATGTAAAGGAGACTTGTGCTCTTCCTTGGATGGAGATTTTAGTATTATAACAAAGTAAAGGTAATTGCCGGTCATCCCAGAGCTCATTCCTGGTTCACCTGTGCAGGCTCCAGTTGGGGATTAGCTCAAACTGGTCTGGGTGGTCTGGGCCGGCTGGATCTTACCAGGGCAGTCATTACTGCTGGAGTTTTGGTTTCCATCATAGGCTGCTATGCCTGTTGAGTCTTTTGCCTGAGGTAAGAGATAAACTAGAAAGAAGAGCTTAGGGGGAGGTGTGGGACAAAAGTCGGTGAGTACAAGCAGATGCGCAGTAAAGGAGGGTCTTAGGGTCCAGTCAGTGACAATATCAGTGACGATAGAGACCTTGAGATCATCTTGCCCAATTCTTCTATTAAAATGGGAGGGGCGGGGGCAGCCCCGGTAGCTCAATGGTTTAGCTCCGCCTTCGGCCCAGGGCGTGATGCTGGGGACCCGGGTTCGAGTCCCAAATCAGGTTCCCTGCGTGGAGCCTGCTTCTTCCTCTGCCTGTGTCTCTGCCTCTCTCTCTCTCTCTCTGTGTTTCTCATGAATAAATAAATAAAATCTTAAAAAAAAAAGGGGGGGGAGGGGCAGCCTGGGTGGCTCGGCGGTTTGGTCCCACCTTCGGCCCAGGGCGCGATCCTGGAGACCCAGGATCGAGTCCCGGAGTGGGGCTCCCTGCATGGAGCCTGCTTCTCCTTCTGCCTGTGTCTCTGCCTCTCTCTCTGTGTCTCTCATGAATAAATAAAATCTTTAAAAAAATAAAAATAATAAAGGAGGAAACCAAGATTCAGATTGGGGAAGTCATCGGGCAAATCAGTGAGTTAGTGATGGGCCCAGGACTAGATAGAACCCAGGAGTCCTGGCATCAAAGCCTTTACCACGTGCTGCCTCTCATAGGCCTCCTGGTTGAAGACCCTGAGGACAGAGGTTACTCCCCCAACCCCTTCCACCCACACCGATGGTGAGAGCCGCTGAATGATCTCTTGGTGGGAACACCATCTATACATCCTGTGCCACTTTCAGGTGCCCAGGGAAGGAGCTCAGTGTCTGACTCCACCAAGGTTTTAAGAGGAGAGGGAAGCCAGGAGCAGGGGAGACGGAGGCAGTGGGAGCGCCGACTGCAGTGCAGCTTAGCAGGGCAGCTGTGGCACCAGAGAACAGGTGCTGCTGTCTTGAAGGCGCTTCCTGCAGGCCAGAAGCTCCTAGCCAAACCACTTCCCTGCTGCCCCTTCCTCACCCTGCTCCTCCCTGAACCCTCCAGAACTTGACTATGTGAGTATGCATATGTGTGTATAAGGGGGGGGGGGGCGGAATTCGCCTGCCACCCAGGAAGGTGCGTCTCATTGCTGGCCTTCTGAATTCCAAGCCTAGGCTAAGATCATGTGTAGAGGACAGTTCTGGGAAAAGGCAAATATCCAATAAATCCCGTGTGCCTCCCACACTCCTAACTTCTGGCCCAAACAACTTCCCCACAAGCCCTCACTGTTCTCTCCAAGGGAGTAAACCAGGAGCCCAGAAGGAAGAGGCTGGGTGTACAGAAGGAGGCCGACTGGGATGGCCTGAGAGCCGGGGACTGGCAGTCCAGAAGTGGCTTCCATCAGCATTCCCTGGAGCCAAAGGTGGATGGCAAGAGGGAGGCGCTGGAGCTGGAGCCCTTCTTCTCTTTTCAGGTAAGTGGGCTGGCCTCCCCGTCCACCTTGCAGCCTTGCAGCCTGCCTTCGGGGTCCCTCTCCCCGGCTTTCCACCATCCAGGCTGCCCTCACACTGGGAGTGCCGGCCGGGCGGGGTCCCCAGTGTTGATCGAAAGCCAAGGTGCCAGGCACTGGTGCCAGAGCACACAGAGGCAGCAGGGCCATATTCTTGGTTCCGGGACTGATTCACGGAGTTAATCAATATTTATCGAGCACTCAGTGGAGGTGTTAGGAGGGATCAATTCCGGGGCTTCCTGCACTTCCTTCCAAACAGCAGCGGGAACACTCGTCAAGGCTGCAGAGGCAGGAGCCAGGCAGAGCTCAGTAGGGCCAGCTCGGGCCCTCTCACACCCCAAAGGACTGAGCAACCAGCACTTCGCAGCTCACCCGTAGCCCTCCTCTCCTGCCGTTCTCTCTGCCCCTACCCGGGAGCTAGGAAACTGAGCAGTGCCTTGGAAGCCTTGGGAGGATTTGGACATGGGAGGTATTCTCTGAACTGTTTTCCATCAGGCTGTCCGCTCTTCAGAACTGCCCCATGGCAGCAGCTCGAAGCCCCGCTGGTGGCACACGGGGAGACAGACTGCGGGCTACCGACTTGAGAAGATCCAGCCCCAGACGACTGTCAGATCCATGGCAGGTGTTTGTCCTTGGTAGCCCCACCTTTCCAGGATCCCCTCTGTAGCTCCCAAGTCCCTGTCCAGCTCAGTGGCCTTCTCCCTCTAACAAACCACAATCAAAGGGAAAGGGGCTACTTGTGAATTTAACAGAGAATCCACTTCCCTCAGGGGCATTTCTGTTGGAAGCCTTCCTTCTAGAGGGGGAAGGCCTCATTCCACATTCAAGAACTCACTCAGGGCACCACAATGCTGGGAGGGGCTTGAAGGCGAGGCAGCCCGCAAGTCTGACCCTGGAGTGAAGCAGGACTCGAGAAGGAAGTGGGACAGTCCCACAAGTGGGCTGTGTTGCTGCTGAGCGGTCACATCTCCAGCCTCCCCCACCCTGCTCCAGAGATAACACGAGAGAGGGAAAGCAGTGGGTGACCTTGAACAACGTACTTAATTTCTCCATTTCCCAGCTGTAAAATAATCCTGTGCATTTAGCTTGCTTGTGAGGTTTGGAGATCATTAACATAAATTTCCAGTGGTTAATGAAATTATATTTGATGCAGACATGTGTCCCTTTAAAAAATCCTGGCTCCAAAAAAAAAAAAAAAAAAATCCTGGCTCCTTCCCTTTATGAAATAAGTAACCAGAGTCCATTCCCCCCTCAAAAGGAGACAAACAGGCGGCAACAGTCAGGCACCACAAGGACAATTTATTACCCAAAGCAGTTTGAGGAATTCCAAGCATTGGTCACAGCTCTCCCCAGTCACAAGAAAGCCAGAGCCTCTTCAAACTCACCCTCCACTCCCAGCTGAAGGCAAGGATTAAAAGGCTGCAACCCAAGTTAAGTCACAGCTGCAATATCCTCATTCTTGACTAATAATCTCAAAGTCACAAATGGGCATAAAGTGATTTGGACCCAAATCGTGTTTACAGAGGAAAGCTCCACGATTAAAATACAATTGGAAAGATCATTCCAAGAGAAAAGATAACAAGAGTGTTAACAGGTAAGGAGGAGGGATTTCTGTTTATAAGGATCAGAAATAAATGGAATTGCCTATCATCATCATCAGGGAGGGTGAAGGGAATGCTAAGCCTGGGGCTGGAGGGGGAGGACAGGTACACTGGCCAAACCCTCCTGGGCAGGTCTCCCAGGAGGACTCCCCTTGACTGCTGCCCTGAGGAAGGAGCCTCCTGGTTGCCTAGCGACAAAGGAACCCCCCCCCCCAGGTGACTGCCTCTGAATCTGCAGATGGGTTGGTGGGGGGAGGGGGGTGTTGGGAAGACAGTTTAGGTTACACAGTTCTCAGGAGTTGAAGAAGAGGCAATCTTCAAGCTGTACTGAGAACTTCCCTATTTCTACCTTTGGAGGATGTGCAAGCTGGTTGGCCCTCATGTGGGATTTCAGTTCGTGGGTTTTTTTAAATTGACTTAAAACTTATCCTAGACCCAAGAAGGTCAGTCCCTTAAAGTCTCCTTTTATCATCAAACTAAACAGCACTTATATCTAGAAACACTGTGCTCTAAAAATGGCTGACACATTCATGTCACAAACTGAGGTTTTCGTGAAAATCAATTTCTGTGCCAGTCAAGTCTGGATAAAGTTATCTCTTCATAATTTAGCTCCCACCCCCCAACTGGCCAGTCACAGTGGAACCAGGAACCCAAGGGGCAGATTTCTTTCCTGATTTAGGCACTCCAGGAAGAAGGGGAGTTCCCAGCACCTGCCTAACCTGGCTCCATTTGCTGAACTTTGCTCTGGATGAGTAGGTCACTCTGGCTGCAAATTCCCCCAAACTCTCCCTACTGTGTTTTTAAGGCACACCAATTCCTCTGTGTAAGGCTCTCTGCTTATAATGAATTATTTTAATTATTTCTGCTACTCAAAAGAAACTTCTGCATCAAAGCCCACCTGCCCTGAGATACTGGCTCTGTGTGGGGGTGGGAGGATGAGGGCAGAGCCCAATTAATATTAGGGATTCTGGTCGTTGGGGTCGCACTTGAGCATGACTTTCAACCCCGTTCCCTTTCTGGCTGTTTCAAAGGCCTCCAGAGCTTTCTCCAGAGGAAACCTATGAGTAACTAAGGGCTTTACATTCACAGCCTTGGACGCAAGCATTGAAATTGCCATCGGCCACCTGTAAAAGATCACAAGTGATACATTCAACCTACAGGAGGAAAGAACCAGATCCCCCAAACTGCCAAGCTCGAGATAGGCCTGGTCGTGATTATTTATAGTGCTGTGGTTCTACAAGGTCTATTCTACAAACAAGCAATGATAGAAGTGACCTTATGGCTTGCAATCTGGGAGTATGGAGTCTGTTCCCAAAGGCCTCCACCCCTCTGCAATGTCTATCTTGAAGCCTAGAATTCCTTTGGCATGAAGGCATAAGGCAGATAGAAGCCACTGTGAAAAGGCAGATAAGACTCAGAGAGGCAGCCCAGGATAATTCATCCATATCTCGTTGCAGCATGGCTTGGCAAGAGCTTATGGGGAAAGGGCACTCTGCTGAGGGAATAGCCACAGATCGTAAAGGTGGGAGAAGGGACACTGGTGTGGAAGATGGTCCTGGGAAGTTTCCCCGGTTGGGGAGGGGCTAGAGCCACACAACATGAGGTGGGGTGAACTAAGACCCTCTCATTACCCAGGGTGGGCCCTGGGGTGGAAACTAAGGGACTTAAGTTCTTGCTGCTGTCCCCCTTTCCCTCCTTCTTCCCTTTAAAGGGGGAAAATGAAGAGCCAGCCACTTGAAGAAATGAAAAAGAGAGGGCCTGTGTGATGAGGGGCAGACCACCAAGAAAAACATGCTTCAATACCCCACCACCCCCCACTCCCCCTATTCCCTCTGCCCTCCTGTTTTTTAACCAGGAGTGATGCTCTCTCCTTAGATGCCTACCATAACATGTGGCTGCCAGTGTGGCTAGAGGAGTGCTCCTCATGAATAAACAGGAGAGACTCTTGCTCCCAGAGGCCATGCAGGGGTCTTGCGGGCCGCTTACCACCCTGTGCGGCTCACCCACAGCATACTCACGTGTTGCAATATCGAAACACGCCCTTGATATCCACCTCCCGGGTGCTTGCGTGTGTTAGGGGCACCGTGGTCATCTCGGAGCCCAGCCCTACGAGCACCAGGGTCCCCCCAGCACGAGTAGCCTGGAGGGGAGATATGAACAAGATAACCCAGAAGATCAGAAAGTGCAGGCTTCTCCACTCAAAATGACTTCTGTCATTCGCGTCCGGTAAGTAGCCAGATATTCCAGAGAATACGGTTCTTTCTCTACCATCAAACTCTTCCACATGCGTCCAAACTTAACAGAGCAGCAGAGTTATCCTCCCTTGAGATCCTGAAATGATAAACTTTACCAGTGGAGGAACAGGCATAGTGGGAGTACCTTCCACTGTCCCACAAGATCCTAGGCAATAGCCAAGTTTCTCCAGACCCCAGTAAGAATCTCGCCAACAAACAAGGTTAATCTTCAGCCCCTGAACATCTCTCAAAGCTTTTACTAATTCAGTACCCGGTATTGGCTCAGGTACCTCCTTATCTCAGCACCCTCCTCCAGAATGTCAATGCCACAAAAGACAGACTCTGTCAAACCTCTCAGGAACCACCCTCTTGGTGAGGAAACTACCAACTGCATACAAATGGAGAGGCCATTAGAATTCTATGGCTTGAACATTGCCTTATACATGCAAGCTGGCTGGGACTGAGAAATATTTCCGTCCCAGAGGCATTCCTTCCAATAGTATCATCGGTCATAATGGATTTTGTCTTCCTTGCGCATCTACCTGCTTTACCAGTTCCCTCCTTGGAGTGGGCCAGACACTGAAATTTCTCCTGATAATCTCCACATGATTCCACACGAGTGTTGTTGCCTGCTCCAGGGATTTTTGAGGATCACTGTGGTCAGAGTTGTGAGAGGCAAAAAATTGTTCATTTGCCTCAGTTTTCATGATAGTCAGCAGCAGCAAGCACTTACTGGAACCATTCTAAGTTTCACCAGTGGAACTGCAAAGAGGCACACACCTCAATCTCTATCTCTGAAGGGAAGGATACATCATGGAGAGGCCTGCAGCATGGGGGTGACTGCAATTTACACCTTTGAGCAGTGGGACCCTCTCAACCAGCTTCCTCAGCAGGGCGGCTGGCCTAACATAGTGCTCAGTGCCAGGTCGGGCTCATTGTTTGGCACATTTTCTGTTTTTAGTGAAGCATAGAGTCACTTACAAACCACCTGTGACTTATGAACACTGTTGGTAAGGGGGGAGGCTCTCTCCCCACTAGAAAAGGTGGGGTGGGGTCAAAGTGGTGACTGAGCCACTGAAAACTCGAGTGAGAAATTGTCTCAGAAGAAATGTTTCCCCATCAGCATTTCCTCTCCAGCTAGTGAGAATGAGGAGGAACACTGCCAAACTGGCCATCCCAAAGTGCCAGGAGGTCAGCAGTTTGCTGATCACAGGCAAAGGAATGCTTGGACTACCTGACCATTGTTTTGTGGGTGTGACCTCTGCACCAAGAGGACATGAATTCTACCCTAAGCATTTGCCACGTCTCCTCTCAAACATTTTCTAGTCACAAACCTGGTAGGAAAGTGACCCTCAGGTATGTCCATGGAAGGTGCCTCCTCCTAACCTGCTCACTGGTGGGGTGGCCTGCAGCATTCTACAGCATCTGTCATGCATAATGGCTCCACTCCCCACTCAGGAGAGGTACTCGCTTCAGGCCTACAGAGGCCCTTTGGGTCACCTTTACCTCTGCACCCACCACAGGTAGCCTGGCAACTGGGCCCCCACCATCAACAGGAGACAGATGCCAGCTGTTCCCAATGCTCTCTAGGCAGTGGAGAAGAGGAGAAAAAGTCTTGCATTATGAAGCCATGTCTTTTACCACCTATCTGTGGAGTGGGGGTCACTGACTGCCAACAACTTGAAGACAAGTAGATATAGCTTATGCATCATAGCCCTCAAGGTCCTTGGCACAAACCCAGGACACAGCAGGTGCCCAAGACATGTCACTGGTCAATTGATCACATACAGACTCATAACCCTCTGAGTTTTGGTTTCTTTTTCCCCCTTGCCACAAGGCAACTGTTATCTCTGACAGTGGAGCAGAGGGTGGGCAAGCCCCAGCTGGAACTTAGGACAGAGCAAAAGTGACACCTGTTCTTCCCTTGTCTCACCACTTCCTCACCCCTGATGCCATGGGCATCCTGGTAGGAAAGTGGCTAGGCCATTCTGCCAGGATACCAGGTCGGCTTTCCCCAGAAGGTCTTGCGTGGTGCCAAAGTGTCCTTTTGCATGACCCAGCTGTGACTCAGAAGGAAGGAGGAAGCCCGAGCTGTTGTAGGACAGCAGTGTGGGAGGCGAGGCAGGAGTGCCTGGGGAGGTCAGCTGCCACCACCACTCTCCTCAGCCCAGTCCCTCCCATTCTAGTATGGTTGCCCGCTGGCTTCTTGTCCCCTTCTTCCCTTCTCTCCTAAGCAGCAGAGTAAGAAAAGCTCAGGCATTGGAGCAGTGTGGTCAAAGGCAAGTCACCATGCCTCCTGCAGTAAAATGTGGAAAATGATAACTGGTCTTTGTGGCTATCGTGCAAATCTGGCATCACATTTACAAAGCAGCCAGCAGACTGGGTGATACGCTATATGTTGGCAAACTGAACTCCAATAAAACAAAAACAAAAAACAAAACAAAACAAAAAAACAAAAAATAAAGCAGCCAGCAGAAGACCCAACACATGATAGGGCTGCAACCTAGAATGTCTTCTTTCTCCCCTCTTTTCCTCATACTTGGATCCATCCATGCCACTCCCCACCCCTGTGTCCCCCAACTTCTCATAAATTATGGGTGGGTCCCACCATCCATAACGCATAAAGGGGTAAATCAGGTGCTGGCAGCTTACCCACTCCTAGGTCTGGGAGTGAACAGGAGGAGCCTGAAAAATCACCCCACCTTTGTGACTAACTAAATTAATGGCTGTTACTTTGTATCAATGACTCAAAGATTGTAGTTTTCCTCAATAAAAGAAGAAGATAGGGATTTCCCATACACAACGAAGGCATGGTTCCCCATTCCTCCTGTTGATCTTTTTACCAAGAGGATTGCTTTTATGATCACAGATACGATCATTTTAAGAGGGTGGCCTCTTAACATCTTCCAAGGGCTATATACACTTGTTATCTCATTTAAGCATGACAATGACCTGATAAGGAAGGATGCTAGCTAGGCAAGTGAGATCAAACAAACAAACAAAACCCAGAAATACCCAGATTACCTCATTTGGCCTGGGGGTCACATAGTATATTAGTAGAGACACTAGATCCCAGCACTCCTTATTGCTGCCTCCTTGTGGAACTGCCCACCAGCTTCAGCTACCCTCATCCAACTCACATAGATGCCTGACTGGATGGCGGACTCCACCCCTGTGCACTCGATGGTCGCTTCTGGCTTGCACCCCAGCATATCTTCCACTTTACTGGCTATTTCCTTAGGGCTCTCCTTGGAGATCTGGAGGACGATATCAGCCCCAACTTCCTTGGCTTTAGACAACCGAGAGGCAGACAGATCTAAAATTGAACAAAAGTTTCTTTCAAACTAAGAGCTGGATGGTGGATTAGGGAGAAAACGGTGGAGGTGCAGGTTTTTTTTTTTTTTTTTTTGGTGCAGGTTTTAATGGTACTGAAGCCCCAGTGTTGTGGGTGGTGTCAATGAGTCCATCACACATACTCTCTATACTTCACACACTCTCTTCATACCACGCAGCTGCACTCTCTCTCTCTCTCTCTCCCTCCCCATCTCTCACTCAGATCACTTCTCAAACATTCACACTGTTCTACACCCTTACACACCTCTATACACACCACAGAGCTAAATACACACACGCAATCTCTCTGAAAGTTACCTGCTCCTCATACGCTTTCCAATACCCTCTATGCACACTCTGATACTTTCTTTGCACACAAAACACACTCTCCTAGACCCCTATTCACCTTTATACACACTCCATACAATTCTACATACTTACCCACACCCACACTCTCAGAAACCTTTACACACACACACACATTCTCTTTCACAGAAGCCTTCTATGTACACACACACATACAGCTTTCTTCTATACCTTACATGCTTCTACACTTACCACACATGCTACTACAGATAAACTCTCCTCATACATACCCTTACCACACACCTCACAAACAAACACCCTTTTATAAACATATACCTCCCACTAACTCCACACACACACAAGCACACCTTCTTTGTCTTCTGGGTTTAGTCAAATGGATCAAGGGCTAAGCCTTAGAACCAAGTGAGCAGTAGGGGCATCTGAGGTCCACACAGAGATCCAGTTCCTCTTCTCCATAGCATCCACCCTCTCCCAGAAGTTTCAAGAGTCTCCTCCTGAGCCCTGAGTTGGTCATCCCCTGGGCGGGCTTTTCAACCCTGGAACCCAGGAGAAAAGAAGAGGAACCCCTTTAGGAAACCCAGTACCCCAAGAAGGAAATAGTTCTCATGCCCTTGCCCTAAACTGTAGCCCAGCTGTTCCCTTTTCAAAGAGACTTTTTTTGAGAGAGAGAGAGAAAGAGAGAGAGCACATAAGCAGGGGGAGTGGCAGAGAGAGAGGGAGAAGTAGAGTCCCTACTGAGCAGTAAGCCCAATGTGGGGCTCGATCCCAGGATCCTGAGATCATGAACTGAGCTGAAGGCAGATACTAAACTGAATGAGCCAATCAGGGGCCTCCCTCTTCAAGGAGATTTAAAAAGAAAACCTTCTTACCAGTCACCAGCACTTGACCTGCACCCATTGCCTTGGCCACAATCAGAGTGACCAGTCCAATCGGCCCTAAATAAAGAAGGAAATGGGAGATGTTTGTGAAATATTAAACATCAGCTCTCCCCCTTGCCCATAGACATGAACCACATCTTTTGTGAACCTCTATCATCTATCTATCCCTGTGCCTGACACATAGTGAGAACCTAACAACTATTTGAACGCATAAGTGAATGCACAAAGAACTGTTCTCTACATGAAATTTTGCTCCTAGTGCTGAGCTCCACTAATTCTCTCAGACCTCAGAGCTAGAAATTTTCCATTTACTCTTGGACACTGCTTGGGGATAATGTCAAAGAACCAGAGGGCTCAAGGAAACATATTTGTTAAGAGAATAAGATGTCTTACAAGGTCTGGATACATTGTCCTGTTCTCTCTAGTGTCATGGAAAGATGTTCATAACATAGTGATTTCTCTTTAAAAAAAAAAATGAGTAGGTAAAAAAGTAGGTTAAGCATGATCTCATTAAAAAAAAAAAAAACTGAAAGATTCTACATCAAAATATTTACAGTGATTCTCTCTGGCTGATAGGTGATGGAACTAGGGGTGAATTTCTCTGCATGTATGTATACATGTGGGATATGTGACTTTTTTTTCTATGTCAATAAGGTATTACTTATGCAGATTTGAAAGATATATATCACCTGAATACTATACTCTGTTAGCTCATTGAGGCAAGTCTGTTCTATGCCCACCACCTCTCTTGGAAAACCCTGCAGTCACTTATTTGGCCATGTCAAAATCAGTAATGAAGATGTGTATGAGGACTAACTCAAAATGGATTAAAGACTTGAACGTCAAGACCTAAAACCATAAAACTCCTAGAAGAGAACATAGGCCATAGGCTCCTTGACATCAGCCTCAACACGATTTTTTGGATTTGACACTAAAGGCAAACGTTTTCTAATAAAAGCAAAAATAAACATGCGAGACCACATCAAACTAAAAAGCTTCCACACAGCCAAGAAAACCATCAACAAAATGAAAGAGGCAACCTACCAAAATAAGAGAAAATATTTGCAAATCATATATCTGATTAAGGGTTTAATATCCAAAACACATATAACAATATGGAGATTCTTCACAAAATTAAAAATAGAACTACCATATGATCCAATAATTCCATTTCTGGATATTTATTTGAAGGAAATGGAAAAACACTAACTCAAAAAGATAAATGCACCCTCATGTTCATTGCACCATTATTTACAATAGCCAAGATATGGAAACAACTTAATTGTCCCTCCATGGATGAACATACAAAGAAAATGTGGTATGTATGTACACAGTGGAATATTATTCAGCCACAAAGGAAAACCTTGCCGTTTGTGACAACATGGATGGACTTTGAGGGCACTATGCTAAGTGTAATAAATGAAACACACAAAGACAAATACTGCATGATCTCACTTTTATGTGGAATCTAAACAAAACAAAATGAAACAATGAAGCTCACAGATACAGAGTAGAGACTTACTGCCAGAGGATGGGTGGTGAGAGGTGAGAGAAATGGAGGAAGAGGGTCAAAAAGTCAAACTGCCAGTTATAAAATAAATAAATCATGGGGATATAATATACAATGTAGTGATTATAGTTAATAATACCATATTGCATATTTGACAGTTGCTGAGAGTAGATCTTAAAAAGTTCTCATTGTCAAGAAAAAAAAAATTTTGTAACCATGTATAGTGACAGATGTTAATTAGACTAATTGTGGTGATCATTTTGCAATACACACAAATATCAAATCATTATGTTGTACACCTGAAACTAATGTAACATTATATGCCAATTATATACACACACCCCCAAAAGGTGTATGAAAACACCAAATCACATCCACAAGGAGTAAGAGCACGCTGTCTGTGTCACTAGTATTAGACACCTAAAATGGTTCAGTGTGAGGCTGCTAGGGTTTGTTCAGGTGGCTGGAAGCAAAGGAGGACAGAAGGCAGCCAGTTGCAACCCCAACAAGCAGAGTGCTGGCTCACGGTGGACCAGACTCCATTCCTTCCAGAGACCATGAGCAGGACCCACCTTATTCCTGGATGGACCAGGAGATCATTGCTCTGGCATGATTTGAAAGTTCTAAAAGTTGCCCTTCCCTTTACTATCCAAAATATTTCCCTAGTGTCAAGTTAATAAATAATTCCAAATTACATTCATTACATGAACCAAAGGATTATGTTGCCTAGGAAATAACCTGAGTTACTATTATATCTGCAGATAGTTTATTTTAGCAAAGTGCTGATCACTGAGGGAAGGGGACACTGTAATCCTCCCCTACCCAGAAAGATTCTAGGAACAATTTCAGCAATTGGGAGGGGGAGTGAGATGGGCAGAGAGATCTCCATATTTTCCTTTAATGAACTTATAACCACGGTGCCATCTGTGACTTACCAGCTCCACACACTAAGACCTTGTTCCCCAGGGTGATTCCAGCTCGCCGACAGGCATGGATCCCCACAGACAGTGGCTCAATCAGGGCCCCTTCTTCATAGGTGACATTGTCAGGAAGCCTGCAGTATCATTCAACACACTCAGTTAGTCCCTCTGGGTTATTAATAACAAGAGTTAATACTTACTGAGCACTTATTTATGTGCCTAGCAACATGCTAAGAATTTTACATATATTCATTCATGTGAATCCTTGGAAGAGTTCTGGGGTAGGTTCTCAAATTCTCATTTCATAGACAAGGAAAGAAAGCCTTAGAGAATGAAATGACTTGCTCCAAAGGTTCAAAACTAGTGAGAGGCTCAGAGTTTGAAATGAAAACAATATATATCTGATTCCAGAAACCCTGCCATACTGCCTGGCTCTTAAAATGGTTTTCTTTGGACAAATCACTTCAGTGAATGTGAACACATTAGGTTTTCTTCAACAGGTTATCTGAGACAAGGTATGGTGTGGCTGTCATTAATAAATGAGAAGTTCACCTAACAAGAGGGTAATATAACCATATGCCAACATCTCATCTGCTTCTCAAATTTATGTATGGCCTTTCTGGTTTCACTTCAGCAAACAATCCCAAATACCAGCAGCTTTGCAAAACAAGGATTTAGAAGCTGGCATCACTCTGTTGTCCCCTGTATGAAATGTTCCAGAAGAACCACATCTGATGGCAGCAGCTGCTTGGCTGTCCCTGGACGGGTCATGAGAGAGAGCTTGACTTCTAAGCAGTTGATTAAATGCTGTGTCACCTTCACCACAGGATTCTTGGTTTTCACTGAGTTGGCTTGACCCTATTAACAACCCCACCGTGATGACAGCAAACATTTGCATAAGGCTTTACAGATTAGAGGGCTTTCTCATCCATTATCGGATTTGATCTTCAACATGACCTTGTCAGGCAGGAAGGGCAGGCTTTATTTTTGCCTTTATTCTACAGAAGAGGAAATGGAAACCCAATGACATTCAGAGACTTGCCCAAGGTTACAAGGCTAATTGAGCAGAACAGCCACACTTGAAGCCAGGTCTCCTCGTTCCACATCCCGCCTGCCCCATATTAAGCTGCCTTCTGGTACAAGTAGCTCTGTGGATAATAACTCATTTCTGCTTGGTCCTCATTGTCCAGGATTTTTATTCATGTGCCCCAAACCTCCACATGCTAGAACATAAAATTCCTCAAGTCCCAAAAAGACAGAAAAGTGGCAGCCAGGCCAAGTGCTCACTTCGATGATGTGTCACTGCTCATGCTATTCCACAGAACAACAAGGTCCGCAGTGGGCCTGCCCTGCGGTCCCATCTTCTCCTCCCCCACCCCTCTGCTTCTCTCCCACAATCCCTTCAATCCTCTCTTGCTCCAATGGCCATCATCACCACTTCTACCCACACCACCTTCCCCATTGACTCTATAAAAGGAACAAAAATTTGAAGTGAAACAACGAAGACTCCCAAACTCTCTCAAGGAACTGCCCCCACCCTCTCTCAGACTTGCCTGCCCCCTCACATCTGGGACTCCCCCGAAGCTTGTATGGGCTCTGAACTGAGGGTGGGCATTGGTGCACTCCTCTCACCTTTGCTCTGATTTCCCCTTGGCAGGAGAACACCCAGGAAAAATGGGATTGGGGATGGCAATGATGGAAGATTGTTATGGAGAGATTATTCTGATGAGACAGAGGCACCAGGCAGAGACCTGGGCGCAGCGCCTTTACCACTGACCTTCGGAGAGTTACTGGGTCCTCCTTCCCCGACCTTGTTGGGGGGGGCGGATTGAGGGAGAAGGGAGAGGAGAGCACTCTAAGTTTCTTCCCGGCTCCAATCATTCATGACTTTAAACACTAGAGAATAAGACAACTTGGTGGTTTTCACAATAGAGTTGAGGGAACAGCACAAGGTTAGAGGATGATCAAGAAGCCAAGGGGGAAGCAGGAAGATAAAAAGAAAATAAGGTGGGTAGGAAAATAAAGAGGTTGTGGCAGTAGAGGATTCCTCACAAAAAAAACAGAGAGGTGGGTGTGGGTCCAGGGCTGGTGTGTGGACCCGAGCAGAAAGAACATGAGAGGAAAGGAGAAGTGGGGGACTGCATGTTCCCCTAGGGGCCCTGTTCAGCCCTCCCATTAACAATCACCAAAAGAACACCCCCCTCCCCACCATGCCCTATAAACTCCGCCCCCAGCCCCAGTGCCAGGCTTCCTTTCAGAGCTAACCTGTACCCCAGACACAAGGCCATGGCTATGACATCTCATGGCATCATTTATTGAGCACCTACTATGCTCCAGGCCTCATCTTGAGTACTTGGTATGCTTTTCTCATGGAATTCTACCAATTTTTTCTATGCATTTTATCACATTGGTGCTATTATCATCTCTATTTTACTAGCAAGGATATTGAGGTTACCAAGTTTCAGTAATTTGCTGAAGGTCACACAGTTGGTAAATGGCAGAGACCAGTGATTAGTCTTGCGACTTTACCATTTTGCTTTTCTGCCTTTCATGAAAACCTTGTTTGGCGCTTTAACTTGGAAAGGACCCAGACAAAGTAGGCTGGTTCAAGAACTACCTGCTGAAAGGCAGACTTGACCCACGTAACCTGCTTTCTTCTCGAGCAGTTAGTTGTTGACTTAAACTCATCACGAGTTCAGGTCTGTGACTCCTCTCAAGGCTTCCAGTGGGCACTAGAAAACTCAGATCCATCACACTGCCCCTGTGACTGGCTCCTGGCCTCCTTCAGAGGAGCCCCATCCTGGCCAGCCTGGGATGGGAGGAAAGCACACCAATCCAAAGGTCAGAAGGAAAGTGGCACATCGGCACCTAGAGTTCCAGGCAGGGGGACCCATGCAGAAAGTGCAACACTTTGCTTCTGCCAGATGCAAGTTCTTACCCTCAAAACCATTTCCAGAGTAGAGGTAGGGTGATGAGCACAGGGCAGGAACTTAATTAAGACTCAAAAAAAAAAAAAAAAAAAGACTCACAGCTGCCCTAGCTTGACTCCTGGCTCTGCTTGTACCCCAATTAGCCTCCTTCAACAGGGCCTCTGCACCCTTGCACAAACCTGCCACACTGGTACCCACATTATCATTGTTCTTATGAAGGTTAAGTAAGATAAGACATGCAGAGCGCTGATCAGCACAAGGCCAGGCACGGAGTACTAATAACTGTGACTCCACATGCATTGCCTCATTGAGTCTTCAGGTGAAATGAGACCCAAGCAGCAGAAAGTTGACATCATTTCCCCAAAGTCACTCACTAGGAGGGAGTGATCCAGGGTCCCAAAGCTCAGGCACTGGCTACAAGCCATGCCTCCCCAGTAAACCCCAGGGGCTGCTGTTACTGGTGTTACAATCAGGCTCATTGCTATAATTTAAGTTCTCTCTCCTGGGCACTGCCTTGGAAACCAGTAATGGAGGACGAGCCCCAGGGAGTTATCTGCAGGCTGGCTGGAGAGGAAGGAGTGAGTGAGGCCACCAACAATTCCCTATCATTGCTCCAGGCAAGGGGAGCTTCAGCTCAAAGACTAAACCGAGGACTGTGAGTCAGTCTCAGCCCTAGGCCAGCTACCTTCTCTCAGTGCCACCAAGAAGGGTCCGTCGAGGGGATGCTTCATGTCCAGAATTACAAGCGGAGAAGAACAAAGAAATCACCACTGGAAACTAGAAGAAAGAACCCCAACCAAACGGAGGGGGAGAGGTCCCAGGTGGCCCAGCCAGGCCTCGGGCACTAACTTGTAGCAGAAGTCAGCGTTGTGCTTATAAAACTGGCAGAGGTTCCCATCATCAGGGGGTGTGGCACAGAAGAAGATAGATGGTGACAGATTGTACCGGCCAATCTTGCAGAATTCATCCATTTCTCGCAGAGCACCAGGCTCGATGGCAACACGATCCCCTGGAGAGGAAAACACGAGCAGGAACAGAGCTTCTGTGAAGGGGCAAATGCTCCTGGGCAGATGCCAGCAGAGGAATCTGGCCCAGTGAGCCACCCTCCTCCCTGGGATCCAGGGCACCCTAGACAAACCCAACCCGTTAGAACTGCCACAGAAAACTGGAGATGCAGCACAGACTCACACTCTGGGAAGAAATGACCAAGCATACTTCTCCACGGACTGGTTTGACCTACCCTTTTACCCCTCAGCTCCACAATCACTTCCCAACTTGGGAAACAGAGAACCAGCCCTATCTCTAAGGCAAGCTGGGGCTCATCTCACCCTGCTGTGTGGAGTATGCAGACTTTTTTTCCTTCACCTGCTTTAAAAATTTAGGGCAAGGCCTTTACAAACACAAGAGCCACAATTATGGCATGTCTTATGTTCAGTCTGGTTGTAGGTAGACAATAACTAGGAATTAATTGATTTCTGGGTTAGCAGACCTGCTTGGCCAAATAACCCACAGAGGTCTGAGACTCAGATGGAGTGGAGAATAACATTCAGGCTTGTGAAGGAGTGTACTACTCCTGTCTCACTATGCCTGCTTGGAAACCCAGCCTCAGAATTGCTCTTCTATCTTTTCATTATGGAAATTTTCAAACATACATTAAAGTTGAAAGAATTATACAGTCAACACCCAGATATCCTCCATTTTGATTCTTCAATTAATATGTAACTAATTTGCTTCATCCCATAACCACCCACCCATCCATCCCAACTATCCATTGACCTATCTTCTTTCCTGATGCATTTCCAAGTAGATTGTAGTCATTAGTATATTCCATGTATAAATACTTCAGCTTGCATATCATTAACTAGAGTTCGATACTTGTCTATGGTTCTTTTTTAAGGTAAAATTTAGGTGTTGGTCAAAAAAACACACTCACATGGATCACTAGATGAATTCTGATAAATGCACTCACCTGTGTAATATAAACCCCTATCATGATACAAACATAACCACTACCATGGAAATGTCCTTCCTCTGTGTCGTTTCCCAGTCAATCCTCACCCCCACCCCCAGAGGGGTGCATGAGTAGAGGTAGGCCCTCCTTAACCTGATGTGTGTCATCCGTGGAAGATTTGCCCTTTACTAAACAGACATGTTATTTTTATGTCTTTTGTGTTAAAAGTACCTACAGAACAGTGCAGACTCCTGGTATGTAGTTAGTGCCTATTAAAAGTAGTGGTGGCAGTGATGGTAGTAGTAGTAATGTAAATAGTACTATCCCTTTTTATTGTAGTTATTATTATAAGTATCTGAGCTGGTGTTATTGTACATGAAATTCAAACTATTAAGATAGATAGCCAGATCGTAGTAAGTCAGGAATTTTTCCATGCCTTAGATTTATTGATTGAGATTTATGTTAAAATTTTATAGACAAACATTAAGAACTACTTAGTGCTTTTCTTCTTTCTAGACTAGTCAATTAGACCTTTCCGTCCAAATCAGCATGTAAAACACCTCAATAAAAATTTTGTGTTCTAAAAGGAAAGGAAAAATAAAAAGGATCCATGGAAATCCTTGCAACCACCAGTGTGTTACTCCACCTGTATGTGTCTCTTCCTCCCATCCTTCTCTACTTTCTCTGCAGCCCTTCCTCCAAATTATGTTCTACCAATGACAATGACTTCTTCAACCTGGCACTCAAGATCCTTCACAAGCAGCTAGAGTTTTGTATGCCTCAGTTTTATCTTCTAATGATTACATTATAATGTAATAACTCACAGTTGTATGGTGCTTTTTAATGAGCAACTTTATACAGATTATGCATTTTTAACATCATTGCTAACTCCCAACACAGAATTTTTACCCTGAACAGCACAGAATTATTAGCACCCCAGATATGTTACACTTGCCTCTGTAAATTTATTGCTCTGTTCCTCTTAACTATAATATTCACTTCTGACCTCTTCATTAACTCCAATACAAAACTGTTCTTGGGTCTCCAGCTGCTGGATAGCCCAGTGGTTTTGAGCATTTGCTTTAGAGTCAGAAAGACCAAGGCCAGCACCCTAGCTTGAGACTCGCTGGTATGTGACCCTGGACAATCACCAGGTTTCACTTTCTTCATTTGTTAAGGAAGGAAATAATGCCTACCTCAGAGTTGTTTCAACAATGAAATTCATAATTATACATGTAAGTATTTAACATGGAGACCAACAAATAGTAAATCAATGAATATTAGCTGCTTTCTTCTTCCTATAATTATTAGTTAAATGTCCAACCCAAAGACCTATCTCCTCCATGAACCTTCTTTAAACACCTCTGTCCACAACAAATTCCCTTTTTTTGAATTGTTAGAGCCTATTCTTTTTCATACCTGATAACACACTATGGTCTTATTCTCTAATTACTGGTATTTATGTATGTCCTGATGTCTGGTCTCCCCAACCTAGATCAAAGTATCCAGGGATTGTATCTTCTCAATTTTCTGTATCCCTCAAAGCACCTGGCACAAGGTTAGACCCATTGTAGATGCTGACTAAATGCTTATTATAATTTACAGAACCTCATTCTGTTGTGATTAATATTTAGAGATCTCATCCCACAGGTAAGAACCAATCAGTGGCTATTGGAATTGGAAACTATGAATCTTACACTTTGAGATAACTGCACAGAATCTCAGGGGCTTCCTCAACTTCCAGTCATGATGAATGGAGGGCCCAACAACATTCCTAAACGAAACACGAGACCAGCTTCTTCAGGGCTGGACAGTTCCTCTCCATGTAGCTGTGCTCAGAGAACATTATAACTAATACAGAATGGCATCTCCTGCCAACCTTCTCCAAATAATCTGATGTCATCTCCGGGCTGTACAGTGGCCTCGTCCACAAAGGAAGGATAAGTTCAATAGCTGGCTGTGTCACACAGCTTGTATTTAATTCAGTGTATTGGGGAACATCACAGGCTGCCTCAGCTGAGAATTCCTCCCTCCAAGAGAATGAAGTAAGCAAATCTAGAAAAATACTGGTGGTTTTCCAGTCATCCAATAAGATCAAAGACTGTATCAAAAACCCTGGTTCTCAGCATGTGAAAGCTGTTTGTGGTTCCTATGCCTGGAACATTTTCCCTACCCCTTTGCTTGGCTTATTCCTTAGCTGCCGAGCTAAGGGTGTTGGCCAAGGAGGAATAGACAGGAATCTGTTTAGAACACACTGATCATGCCACTATTCTTTTCTGTTGTCCTCAATACAATTGTAAGTAAGTCACTGTATGTGTGTCCCAGACCTGTCTTCCTCTGTGTAAGGTACAATTCATTTGTGTAGAAACTGAGACTGTCTTGTTCACTGTCTTAACCCCCAGGGTTTTAGAGGGCCTGGCCCCAAGAAAGTACACACAGAAATTCATTTGTGTTGAGGAATAAATAAATCAGTTGAAAGATTTTGCTGACCTGATTTTAGGTGCTTTACCAGTGATCCCACTTTTACGACTGTTCCTGAAGCTTCATGCCCCAGCACCATTGGCTTTTTCACAATAAAATCCCCAATTCGACCATGCTGCCAGTAGTGGACATCTGAGCCACAGATTCCGACGGAATGCATCTTCAGCAGTACTTCTGATAAGAGGAAGGAGAAAACAAGTGAGGGAAAGAATGACTCCTCTACAGTCGGAGGCACCACCATGTTTTCCCACCGGATAGGAAGCGGGCTTGGTTTCAAAGGCCTGGTACAGTATTTAGACCACAGAGGAAGACAAGCTAAACAGTGATACCAATTAAGACTTGTGCCAAGAAAGCTTCCATAGAGCAAAATAATTGTACTTGATGATTAATTTTGTGTCAACTCAGCTAAGTTATGGTGCTCAGTTGTTTAATCAAACAGTAGTTGTTGGGGCACCTGGATGGCTCTGTCGGTTTAACGTTTGCCTTCAGCTCAGGTCATGATCTTGGGGTCCTGGGATCAAGCCCCATATCAGGTTCCCTGCTCAGGGGGAGTCTGCTTCTCTTCTCTTTCTCCCTCTGCCCCTCCCACTCCCCGTGTTCTCTCTTGTTCTCTCTTAAATAAAGTAAATAAAATATCTTAAAAACAAACAAAACTCCCAAAACAGTAGTTGTTGCTGTGAGGTTTTTTTTTAGATGCAATTAACATATAAATCAGTAAACCCCGAATAAAGCAGATTATTCTGCCTAATGTAGGTGGGCCCCATCCAATCAGTTGAAGGCCCTAGGAGAAAAAGACTGAGGTTTTCTGAAGAAGGAATTCTCTAAGACTGAAGCATCAACTTTTACCTGAACTTCCAGCCTACGGGTGAGTTCTACAAATTTCAGATTTGCCAGTCCTCACAATCACAGGAGCCAATTCCTTAAAATAAATTTCCCTCAGCCTTCTCTATATAGACATGTATAATAAAACTATGTATAAATAAATATATATAATAAATCTCTTTATTTCTCTCTTTCTTGGTTCCATTGCTCTGGAAAAGTCTAATATACTGCATAAACAAGATATTATTAATAGGAAAAAATGTAACAACCATGTAAGGGAAAAACTGTTTTATAGGAGATAACTGTTTCCACACAATCTGCTATGCCTGATTCTTATCTATCATGAGAGAAAGGCTGCAAAATCTAGGCTTGGCAACACTTTGTCAGCTATCTGACTGCATTCTTCATGTCTGTTTTGTTTAAAAGTGCAGCTTTCATTTAAACCATCCAAAGATTTCAACTGGTATTTCCCCTTCACAGGTTTGAATAAGTGAGATTTGTTGGTATTGTTGTTGTCAGTTTTCCAAGTTAAAGATAATGATGCTACTGAGCCCCTGTGCTAAAGTAAGTGCTAAAGGATTACTGGTCTAGGCTGACTAAGGTGACCATGGTGCAAATCTCTCCCTGAGAAAAAGCACTACCTTAGAAAGACAAAGAGACCTAAAGCTCTGCCGTGTATTCAGTGTCTTACACCCTGCCCTCACCACAAATCACCTACCAATCCACCAGGTGTGGTTCTGTAGAACCTTCTCTGTCCTTGGCCTTGGTGACAAAGTAGGAAATGGCAGGGTGAAGACTGATCAAAAGTAGAGAAGATTATAGGAGTTTCCTCTCTTAAAGTTACCAATTTGTAATAAGAGATTAAATTTGACTTGCTAGAAGGCTAGCTGAATTTACCATCGTTTCCCCTTCCAACCCAAGGACAGCAAGAGACAAGAAAGTAAGAACAGAACGCTGTGTCAGAGAGAGAAACAGTACCAGGGTGCTTTGAGTCCAAGAGAGCTCTTGTTTGGTTACTTCTAGAATCAATACCAACTTTTCAGGACACAGTGAGGGGCCTCTTTCACTTCTCTGAACATGTTATCTTGGTGAAAACCCTTAAGCCCTAAATATGCATTACATGCTAAATTCTGATAGAAACAGCTATTGTCTGTGTTCTTATCACTATAAACCAATAACTCAACTGACCTTTGAGTAGCAAAGCTCTGGAGGCTTCAGGAAAGCTGCCTTCAATCTGATGTTCACACAGAAACTACAGTTCTGGGGTAAGGTAGGAAAACACATCCCCAACTCACCAAGGGCAGGAAGGAGGCCTGAGTGGCTGCATATGAGATGAGTTATCTATAGACACTCTTCTTCTTGCTCTCAGCCTCACTGCAGATTATGAAGTGGAACACTCCAGGGATGGGAGGTACTGGAAAATTTTCAGTAGGCATCTGCCTTAGCCAGCAGGGGGCATGACTTTCCCAGGTACAGATACCACCCCAGGAAATGTGCTTGTCAGCTGGGTCTTACAGGCTCACCCAGTGAGAAGCCAAAGGACTAGAACAAAGGTGACAGGAACGTTCACCCACTGTCTGTGCCTGGTTGATTAGGGCCATGGGGCAGCGATCCATGAGGCCCCTCCCATTCCCACTGAACAGAAGGTCCTAGTCTCCCTATGGTGACGTCCTCTTCTTTAATGAAGAGATTAAGTTCTGTAGACTCACTCATTTTCAAAGCTTGGGCTAGGGTTAGGACAGGCTTTGGCCACCCAAATAGCACCTTATAGTACACAGAGTAACCTAACTCTAGGTTAGGTCAAATGAGGAACAAGTCTTTCTGGTCCAGAAAGACATTTTATGTCAAAAACTCTGGGACAGGGACGCGTGGGTGGCTCAGTAGTTGACTGTCTGCCTTTAGCTCAGGTCGTGATTCTGGGGTCCTGGGATCAAGTCCCACACCAGGCTCCCTTCAGGGAGTCTGCTTCTCCCTCTGCCTATGTCTCTGCCTCTCTCTGTGGGTCTCTCATGAATAAATAAATAAAGGCTTCAAAAAGAAAGACTCTGGGACAAGTCAGCAGTCTGATATGGTAACTCTTCTGATTCTATCACTATTTATTTCATGTAGCAGTCAAGTTGAATCTATCTAGTCATGCCATGGGTAACAGACTGGGTTGACAGCCTAACAAAATGATAGTTTTTAATTGGAGGCAAAGTAATAAACAGGAGGAAAAGAGGGTAAGCAAGCAATGCACAGGTGTCTTCAGGATAAGTAATAAGAAACAATAAAACGTAAGTTGAGCATCCCAAGGACCTACCATTTGGGCCTGGTTCTGGGATAGGATAGTTCTCCTAAAGGAAATAAAATAGAAAAACCAGTTAGCATGCATAATGACTTTCTCTTATGAACATTTTCAATTTGCTTAGTCAACATGGACTCTCACTCAAGTACTTCTTAGAATTAACACAGGGTCAGACCATATTGCAGCTGAGTGGATGCCTGAGGGGCCACACTAAATCGTGCTGCCCCTAATTCCTTTTTTTTATATATATTTTATTCAAGTTCGATATGCCAACATATAGCATAACACCCAGTGCTCATCCTGTCAAGTGCCCCCCTCAGTGCCCGTCACCCAGTCACCCCAACCCCAGCCCTGCCCCGAATTCCTGACTTCACCATCTCCCACCCACTGGTGCAATTTGCCCTGGACTGATAAAGTGTACTAAATGCTCCCCTAGGCAGAAAGGGATGTTTGGATGGCCTTCCATATCAGATCCTTCCCTCCTCAAAAAACACATTCTTAAGATACAGATTTGTTTGGTCTGGGAAGCTCTTACAGGGTGAAGGGTGAAGGTATCTGGTAGTTGCATGTGAAGGCTTTGACCTCTAGACAAGTTGGAGAAAGTGTATGCAGTTTCTCTCTCCTTTACATCAGCACACGGATCAGTGCTTGGTCCCCTCTTCTGAAACCTCCCATGTGGAATTTTAGAGGCCCTTTGGGAACACATAGCATTTGGCCACTCTCCAGGTTCAAAAAGCAATATGAGCTATTCTGGCATTCACAGCTATTATTATCATTAACCAACTTTTCTTTCCATTACCAACAAGCTAGGACATTCATGGTGACAAGAAGGAAGGATGGTGAGTGGCCAAATTCAAGGGTGCATTTTATGAAATCTTTGAAGGCAGCCAAAAGAGGAAGGAATGTGAAATGTTCACTGTACCAACTATGTGCCAGACAATGTTCTGGCTTTACACACATCATGGCACATGGCCCATGGTTTGCAGATGAGAAACCCGAAGCTGGGAAATTAAATAACTTGGTCAAAGTCTTACCGCCAGAGTGGATGAACCAGTACTAAACCTGATTCCCCAGCCTGTCTCACTGCATCCCACTACACCTCAAGGGTGGAATATGCCCTTTCTCCTTTCAGGGTGATGCAAGGAGTAGTCAGAAAGGTGGAGAGAAGGTTGGGGCAGGGCCCCTGCAGAGCACGCTGCTGGGGCACTGCCCAAAGCTGGTCCCCTTCAGAAAGCCTTCCCCAGATGCTTGCTTTCTTTTTTTTCTTTTCTCTTTTTATTTTTTTTAAATTTAAATTCAATTTGCCAACATATAGTGGCAAATTGAATTTGCCATTCCTCATCCCATCAAGTGTCCTTCTTAGTGCCTGTCACCCAGTTACCCCATCTCCCCACCTACCTCCCCTTCTGTAACCCTTTGTTTCCCAGAATTAGGAGTCTCTTATGGTTTGTCTCCCTCTCTAATTTTTCCCACTCAGTTCCCCTCCTTGTAATCCCTTTCACTATTTCTTATATTCCATGTATGAGTGAAACCATATGATCGTCCTTCTCCAATTGACTTATTTCACTCTGCATAATACCCTCCAGTTCCAGCCACATAGAAGCCCAGATGCTTTCATAGGTTAGCAATGAATGACCCCTGGGCTATTTTGCTATCAAAATAACCCTGAAGCCAAAGACAATGCCTTCGATCTCTCCAGTCACCAGGCACAGTGCACTGCCTCAAACATGGGGGAGCATGTACTTGTTACCTAACCACTCTCCATAATAGACAGGGAAAGAAGGTTTGCAGTTCTCGCTCATCTCAGATTACCAGCCTTTCTGTTCAAGTAGCTTGAAGAGAATCAGTGCTAATGCTGATTAGCTAAAACTAACTTCCTCCTACCAGGTCCTGTGCTAAATGCTGTACACGCATCACCTTGGTTCATCCTCACAACAACCCTACATAGTACCTTCTCTTATGATCCCATTTTCCATAAGATGAAACTGGAGAACAGGGAGATTTAGTGATCTGCCCATGGTAGTACTAAGGTAAAACTGGTAGAGCTATATATATCCAAAGCAGACTGATGTGGGGAAAAGGTGCTCAGTCAGTTTTTCAGCTCTTAATAATTTAAACTGGCTACATGTGAAAGGAAGGAAGGAAAGAAGGGGGGGGGGGTGGGAGGAGGGAATCCATCTAAAAATGAGCAACTCCTGATAGCCAACTATCACCAAAACCTCCCCAGTAAAGCTACCAGTAGGCAACTTCTCAAGCAGCAAGAGGTAATTTATTCTTCATTATCCCTGCCTTCAACCAGGTCAGCCCTGAATACCCCATTTAGGGGCAGAGAGGGGTAAGAATCAAGCTCAAAGCAACAGCTGGGCACACCAAGGAGGCCCTGGGTCACTGGAGAGGACTACAGTAAAGATTTGCTGGAGGTGAGAGCCGACCAGCTTTGGCCCTGCCACCAAGGAAAGCTGCAGTCACCTTTCTAGACACTAGAGGGTGCTGTGTGGATAGCCTGGTCTTCCCTTTGGAGCAGGTGGCACATGTAGAACTTCAATACCTTTTCCTCTCCGTTCTCTTTCTTGCTTACTCTAAACACCCTGACAACTCAGCTTGGCTCCTGACTCCCCTCTCTGCAGAAGACATGCCGCAGAAGCAGAAGACCGTGTTAAGATGAGCCCTTAAGTCTACAAATGTTATCCTAAGCATGGCTGTGGAGCTCTTATTTTAAAAGGTTATCCCAGCACAGTTACTAAAAAAACCTTGCTTTTCATTTGTGATTCTTCCAAATGACGTTAGTCCAAATCCTCTGTTTCCTTAATCTCCTTTTCTGTCTCAGATTTCGGTGACGATATTCTTTCATCCATCCTACTTCTCATCTATCAGTTTCTTAGCTCCTCCGAGATCCCCAGCTTTCATTTTTATCCCCACTGCCCTTTCATCTCCTAAGTTTTGTTATCAGGCATCTTCAAGGTTTCCTGAACAGGACTTCTTATCTCTGTGAGTGACAGTAACAAAGGGATAAAGGAGAGTGGAGTTAACTGTTCTTTTCTGTAGTTATGTCACTTTTCCGGCATTTTTCATTTCAAGTCAGAAATACGTCACATACATATCCTCCCTTCTATCCCTTCCAACTCCCCCTCCTCCCCACAAAATCAGGGAAATACTTCAGGTAAAACTCTGTGGGGGCATGGAATCATTCCTGGTGCCTCTTGCATCCTAAATGTTATCTTGTATTTCCTAAATATATTTTGTCAAATCAGCCTAAATGTTTGTTTCCTAAGTATATCCTCCTGTCCTCCCCCCCCCCCACCTTCTTCTATGGCCACCTGTGCAGCAATGGCCTCAACATGAGGAGAAATCAAGGGAAAATGCCTTTACCCTCCTATAGATGACCCAAGGGGAGCAGGGGTGAAGAACTCAGTTTGCAACTGCCTGTCTGTGTGCAAACCCAGGCTCCCCTCCACCCATTGCATGGCCTGGGGGGGGGGAGGGGGGGTAGTTACATAAGCTCCTTGCTCTTGCAATTTCCTCCTCTGTATAATGAGGATAACCATAAGATACAGTGCCCAACTCATAGTAAATAACTGAGCTCTTATTACAAAAGAAATCGAAGCAAAATTCTATTTCTTATCATTAACTCACAGTATGGTAGAACCTGCTCTGGACAGCCTTGTCCTTCTTTTGAAAAAGGTATTTTTTATTTTTTAAAGATTTTGTTTATTCATGAGATACACAGAGAGGCAGAGACACAACACAGGCAGAGGGAGAATCAGGCTCTGTGCAGGGAGCCCGATGTGGGACTCGATCCCAGGATTCCAGAATCACGCCCTGAGCCGAAGGCAGATGCTCAACCACTAAGCCATGCAAGTGCCCCCTGAAAAG
Source organism: Canis aureus (assembly GCF_053574225.1). Lineage (NCBI taxonomy): Eukaryota > Metazoa > Chordata > Mammalia > Carnivora > Canidae > Canis > Canis aureus. The sequence goes on along the minus strand of NC_135642.1, from coordinate 16,219,359 downwards.
GGTACTTTTAAAAATTGTTTTTGGACAAGTTATTTCCCTTGTTGTCATGTCAATATTAAGAAAACTGGCCTCCTCCTTACAAGGCTGGGATTTGGGAGAAAGGGAAATGGGATTCTGCAGTTTTAAGCCCAACTCTACTGGTTGTGGGCAAGTGTGTAAAGCCAAGCTTTATGCCTTAGAGTGAGGGCTTTGGGAGCAGCCTTACCCCAGGTCCCCCAAGCCCACCACGGCCTACTTCCCCATCAGGTCTCCTGATGACAGCTGGCTGCCCTCTATATGTAAGAAGAACAGAGCAAGAGACCTTATTTTGCTTTCCTTCCTCAGTTTTCCTCCTCCCTGGAGCATGTTTCAAACAAGGGAGGAAAATCCAAAGGTTTCCTGATGGGCCATTTTGTCATAAAAGGCTCTGTTGTAGCTGCATTAGCCCTGGCCAAGTTGGGGTCAAAGTAGAGGGTCAAATACTCCCTCCAAAGCCCACTGAACCACTCTCCAGCCTGAGCTCTCAGGGTTCCAACCCCCCACCTTCTGCTAACAGTCTTTCTAAAATACAAATCCATTTCCAGCGCCCCATGGCCCTGTAAAGTCCTAACCCCTCCATGATGCAGCCAGTGCTCTCTGCAAGCCTCCAGCAACTCCTAGCACACCGCTGCTCACTCACCTCCCCGCTGCTCACTCACCTCCCCAGAACCACTTCCCCAGGGGCTCATCCTTCTTCAGGAGGTGGGAAGTGAAGGGGAGGAGATGGGGGGGGGGTGACTTGCTAATTCTCCTGGGAACTCAGGGAAATATAGGTTTGGATGTGTTGGAATTGCAGTGTCTGGGGACATCCAGGTGGGGCTGTCCCACAGGTGGCTGTACTCCTGGGACTGGCACTCGGCATAGGTCAGGGATAGAGGCCTGTGAACAAGTGAGAAACAAGCACACAGTGAATCAATCACCTCCTCTAAAAAGCCTTCCTTGTCCTCACAGGTCTGGGAAGGTGGGCAATCCTCTCCATTGAGCCTCCCCAGCTTGTAGAGCTGGATCCATACAGGATGGTTAAAGGACTGTAATTCTCAACTGGGACAAATCAGTAAATTTTTTTTTTATTTTTTTAAAAGATTTTATTTATTTATTCATGACAGACACAGAGAGGCAGAGACACAGGCAGAGGGAGAAGCAGGCTCCATGCAGGGAGCCTGATGTGGGACTTGATCCCGGGTCTCCAGGATCACACCCTGGGCCAAAGGCAGCACTAAACCACTGGGCCACCAGGGCTGCCCAATCAGTAAATTTTTAAAAAATTAATTTCCTCCTAATTCAAAATGTACAAATATAACTATATAATTATACCTATCAGATGGACTTTAAGCAAAAATATGAAGTCTCTCAGCTTTGCTGGATGCACTAGTGTGTTACTAACATTGATTAAATGCTGTGTTCAGGTCTAGGAAATGAAACATTTACATTTTAAAAAATGATTTAGCTAAACATCACTTCATAAAATCTGGACCTATTCCTTCCTCAGTGTAAATCCGATTTTGAGAAAATTGCCAGCTTTAACAGCCACACCAGAAGACTTATCAAGTGGATGTCATTACAGTAGGAGAGTACATATTTCTCCTCCTCCCTAATTTCTGTCATGCAATTTTAAAAGAGAAATTTTGGGGCACCTGGGTGGCACAGTCAGTTAAGCGTCTGCCTTCAGCTCAGGTCATGATCCCAGAGTCCTGGTCCAGGGATGGAACCTCATGGGGCCCCCTGCTCAGTGGGGAGTCTGCTTCTAACTCTCCACCCTGCTTGAGCTCTCTCTCAAATAAATAAGTAAAATCTTTAAAATAAATGCATAAATAAAAGAGCAATTTCTCCCATACTCTTAGTTATTCCCTTCAGAATAGGGGTATTTCACTACATTTCTTAGTAGTACTAGGACTTATTACATAAAACGTTAAGATCCTATTTGTGGTATTATTAACTGTTCCTGCTACTTTTAGTGGAAAAAATTAAGCTTTGTGGCTCTAGGCCTCCTGCAGACAAAGGCACTGTCCTTGCGTAGCAGTTGGCAGAAATAGCTGGATTTGATTTCCTGTTGTTCATCTGGTTCGGGTCTTGTTTTATTACTGAAATATAATTAAGATAAAGGAAGAGGTATTTCTTTGAGCTATTTGCTACTACCTGATTTTCTCTTTTTCAGAAGGAGCTTTATATTGTATTGTCAGTGTCTCTGACTGATAAATCTAGTTCAGGTGTTAATGTGTTAAGTAGCCTGCACTTCTTCATTCTGGTATAATCTCTAGGTTTAATCCAGCTGCTACTTAAAACCTATCAGGGCCCTTTAATTTGGTGGTAGAGATGCAGCTAGCTGGGTCTAGCAGCTATGGCAAAAGTAACCTGGGAAAGAGACTTGATGCTCAGGACCACTTGAGTTGCCAGTGTTGATGCTTCCTCATTAAATAATCCCCTCATCCTTATCCCAAAATCTTAACAGTAAAGTACATATGCAAGGAGGGGATATCTTCAATGTGTTACATTAAACAGAACTATTTTACTTTAAAAACTATTAAAGATTCAAAGCAATTTTTTTGACCTAGGGTATAACACGTCTCCTCAAAGGGCAAAAACTCAAGAAATATCTTCGTGGGGCCTGATTAATGTTTAAGCTTGATGCTGACACATTTTCTCTGCTCTTTAAAATTTAACATCAACTCATCAACCCTTTTTTTTTTTTTTTAAGATTTATTTATTCATGAGAGACACAGACTGAGAGAGAGAGGCAGAGACAAAGGCAGAGGGAGTAGCAGGCTCCTCACAGGGAGCCTGATGTGGGACTTGATCCTCCATCCTGGGATCAGGACCTGAGCCAAACAAAGGCAGGCCCCCAACCACTGAGCCATCCAGGAGTCCCATCAACCCATCATTCTAAAATGCCTATTTTCCCTTTAACTTGGTCTTTCCTTAGGGGGAGCAGAATTTGCCATCCCCAAATATATCTCTTTGGCAAAAGAATTATTTTAGGCAGATCATTTTTAACAAACAGCAGATTTAGGAAAAGCTCTGAAAACTGAGAACTTACTTTATGAAAGAGATATTTACATTTACAAGGAAAATCTTTTGTAAGGGTGTCTCCCTCTCCCTATCAGGAAAAAAGAGATTGATCCAATCTCTCTCACCAGGAGAGAAGGCACAGATTTAAATTTGAGCAACAACCTTTTATTTTCTGTGCTTTTCCCGAAAACCTCCCTAACTGGCTTCCCCCATTCCAAGATCTTTTGTTTTTAGGTGGAAATGGAATTTAAGGTGGTAGCTTTGGCCATCTCATGAAATTACTGTTTTTTCTTTTTTAAAGATTTTATTTATTTATTCATGAGAGACACAGACAGAGAGGGAGAGACACAGGCAGAAGGAGAAGCAGGCTCCATGCAGGAAGCCTGATGCAGGACTCCATCCCAGGACCTTGGGATCATAACCTGATCCAAAGGCAGCCACTCAAACCACTGAGCCACCCCAGTGCCCTGAAATTACTATTTTCATCATTACCTCCCATATATACAGGAGGTACACATTATTAAACTTGTATAGTCTTGTTAATCTGCTTCTTATTACAAGGGATCTCAGCCAAGAACCTAGAAGCACAGGGAGAAAATTATTTTTCCTCCCCTATATCATAAAACAAAAATCTGACTATATCCCATCTGGAATCCAGTGGTCCGCCTCCGGGAAGTGGGGGCTGGGTTGCTCCTTTCTTCTCCCTGGCCACATGCGGGTGCCTGAAATCTGGCAGAGCTTGCAGGAGTACTGGCAGATGAAATGCACTCAATGTGGTCGATGGACTACTACTGATGTATGATGCAATATGTACAGAAAAAAACAGATTAGGAGCATTTAGCAATATTTAAAGCATCTTGACTTTGCTGCAACACCAAAACGCAGCAACACAAACATATCGGCTTGTGGTTGAAAATAAATAAAATTGCCATTTGTTTCACCAAGCATAGTGTGTGAAGCACTAATTAAAGTACATGGCACATGCCCAAATTTGGTAGGCACTCACCACATTAATTCTCTTTGTTCCCCTCTACCTTTCAAGTGAAACCTAGAGCATTAAAAACAAACAAACAAACAAACAAACAAACAAAAAACCCACAAAGTCTCCCCTCAGCCCTCCTCCGCAAAGCAGCTTCTGTGCAGAAAAACTCACTTGACTTTTATATCCCAACTTCATGAACTCAAGAGAGAATTCATTTCCCAATCAAAAGGAACTTCTGGATTTCTCAAGACTGAACTAAGAGGCACAAAGTAATTAAACTGGCAAATACAGATAAATACAACATTATTGCCCAGGCCTACATTTATTATAATTTGGTTATGAATTGTCCACAGAGGGGTACCTGGGTGGTTCAGTAGGTTAAGCATCTGACTCCGTATTTCGGCTCAAGTTGTGATCTCAGGGTCATGGTGATGAGGGAGCAGAAGCTGAGGACAAAGCACAAGGTGACACCCCATAACCTACCCCCCCCCCCCCACTCCTGTGACATTCCTCCAGGAAACTTACAACTATCTTAATGTTAATGCTTTGCTGGGGTGTGTGTGTGGGAGGGAACAACCTTGGCTTAACAAAAACAAGGCCTCCTGTACCCAGAAAGTCTTCTTTAGCAATATCAAAGTCCTTCTGGACACCTCCCTTTTTCCTTACCCCTAACTCTCAAGCATATATAATCAGCCATTCCTCACAACCTCAGTGCAGCAGCTCTTTCTGCCCACGGGTCCTGTCCCATGCTTTAATAAGATCACCCTTTTTACACCAAAGATGCCTGAGAATTCTTTCTTGGCCATGGGCTCCCGACCTCACCTAAATTCCAAAACTACATCAGTAAGGATCAAGCCCTGCATAGGGCTACATGCTCAGGGGATAGTCTGCTTCTCTCTCTCTGCCCCTCACCCTGCTCAAGTGTGTGCTTTCTCTCCAATAAATAAATTTTTTAAAGATTGCCCACATAACACACACACACAAAATGCCCATGTATTTGAAGGTTTTGATTTTTCTCTTTTTATGCTAAGATTTTTTTATTACTATTTTTAAGGTCTTTTTAAGTAATCTGTATACCCAATGGGGGGCTTTTAACTCAGGGTCCCAAGATCATGAGTCCCGTCTTCTTCCCAATGAGCCAGCCAGCCAGGCACCCCTAAACTGAGATGGTGTAAATGTCTGATTCTCCATAGGCCCTAGCCTTAGCGTATGTCATTAGCTGTGCAAGGCCTGTTACAGGCACCATCCCATTGTAAGGGCCAAGGGCAGTCTGCCCTGATTATTTTAATCCGAAGGCAATCAAGGTCCTGCGGATTCAGGAGACACTTTTACCCCTCCCTTAACAACAAAGAATAATGGAAATTAGAGGGGCTTGGCCACAGATAAATTTTATCTGAGTAATCTAGTTATACGTCAGGGCAAACATTTGTTTACCAAATATACCAAATATTTACTCTTTGATCTTCCTGTGAATTGCATTCATTCCCTTTGAAGTCCCAAACCCCAGCCCCTTTCTCCTCAATTCAGAATCCCATATATACCTCATTTTGCCTGTCTTTGGCCATTTCCATGTATTTGTAGATTCTTTGTACATATTACCTATTAAATTTGATTTTCTCCTGCTAATCTGTCTCATGTCAATTTGATTCTTGGTCCAGTTAGAACCTTTGACAGGACATGAAATTCTTGTTCCTTGATACCATCTAGTCTTCACACAACCCAGAGGTGAGAATTACTGTCATCCCCATCACACAGATGGGAAATTGAAGCAGAAAGTAATCTGGCGACTCACAAAACTATAAACAGCAGAGCTGGCACTAAACTGCACTCTGGGCCTCAACCTGGCTCGTAACTTTATTACTGTTTCCATTTAAAGAGAACTTCAGCCAGCTGCACTTTGAGCTGACACTTTTTGCTGACAAGCAGTTTGCCTCTTTACGGATCAGTTTGGCTGCCTTGCCCCTTGCTCCTTTCCCTATTTAAAATAGGGAGGGAAAAGTAAAAGCTCTGTTTCCCCCCTCAAATTTTTGTTTTCCTCATTATAAAAAAATAAACCACCAGTCAGTGTGTCTCTGTGCGTTTGTGTGTGCACACATATACTCTCTCTGATTTACCACTCAACTTAGAAATGCCCAGAGTGAAGACACCATGCAGACCTGAATCCCCAGGCCAGGGAGCACTGGAGCTGCCAGGGCTCTTCCCTTGCTGTGGCGAGGAGATCACTAGCTACATAGTAGGCAAGGAATTTAATTTTTCCTTCCCTGCAGCCCCAGCAATCAAGGAAGAAGAGGGAATCCTGCCTTCTCCGTAAGGCAGAAAGAAGCGAGGTCTTAAGTTTCCTTCCTTGGCAGGTGGAAGATGCCAGGAGTTTGAAGAGGTTCAGGTCAAATTTCTGCCACAAACCACTGCCATGGATGCTGGCTGGTCCCTGGGCTTACCCGAAGTGGGATAGCAGCACTAGAAAGGGTTGAACCCTTGGCTTCCTGCTTCAGAACCCTTCCAAATCCTGCTTCAGATTTTAGAAATGGGCCTTTCACCAGATAACTCCCTTCCCATGAGTTCCTGAGGCACAACCATTTCTATCAGTGGATCCTGACCCTGGTTGGCCAAAATGGCCACAGCCGGCTATCTATGTCCAGGAAATCTTGGGTTTCATTCTGGTTCTCCCACAGAAAGGAGAACTGGTGTTCCTTTGGAAAGCCTTTCGGGTTGCTTCCTGGTGCCCTAGTAGTACCACCCACCCCCAATCCCAAACCACTTACCTATTTGCCTTACAGAAGGGGTGGAAGGACAGAGATACTCTATGGAAGTCAGGGGGCTCTCTGTCGAGGTGCTGAGGGTCCTTCTCTGCAGGGAGTGGTGAGGGGCCAGGAGGGTCTGTGCTGAGGTTATCTCTGTGGCAGCCTAGTCATCCCTGGTCACCCTTCTGACAGCTTTCTGCCCTTTCCCCTGAGTGCGGGGCTCTCTCCAAGGTAATGTCCTCCACCTGCTGCCTTCTCAGTCTACACATCCCACTCAGCCTAGGCAGGCTTATCCTTCTACAATTTCCCACTACAGTGAAACTTTGGGAAGGACAATACTTTGTTGAGCAGGACAGTGCTGTAAACCTAATGAAGTCTGCCCCTCAGCTGTTGTGACAACCCGGGCCCCCTTACACATTCCCAAATGCCTCATGGGGTGGGAGTGCAAAACTGCTCAGTAAAGAAGCAGATGACTCCTGAATTTACAGCTCCAGTTGCTATATCCCAGATCCTTAGAACCACGATAATTTCTCAAAGACTCCTCGATGTTGTGTTCCAGAGACATCTTAAACTCAGACCTGATCTCATCATTTTAATGTATTCTCTTCTGTCTAGTAAATGATCCCATCACCTCTTACTCTCAAACAGACCTGAGGCCCTCATGAATCCATCCTGAATCCTTTCAGTGTACCAATGCCACAACCACAGACAACATTCTCTAGCCCATCATATTTTCTAAAGCCTTTAGGATACACCCACCTCAATTCCTCCCTAATTCAGAGAGCAAAGCTGATCAAATTCTATGGCAAAGCGATAAAATCAATCTTTAAAAAATTTTTTTTTCATAAAATCAATTTTAAGGTGAGCTTCCCACTCCCTCCAATCTTCAAGGCTCTAGAGAGCGGTGATAAAAATAGAGGTCACCTGGAAGAGCAGTAGGAGAGCATGAGTTTAGGAGTTAAGGCAAAGCAGATCCTGGGGTTGCAATTCTAGTCCTGCTACTTATTAGATCCATGACTGAAAGCAGGCCCTCTGCAGCAGAAGCAGATCCTATCCACTTCCCCAGCCTCACCAAACTCCACACTATTTGCAGGGCCAGTAAACAGGACCCGTAATCTTGTACTTCATATATCTTTGCACTTGTTCTTACATTTGCCTGAATGACTCCTACTTATCCTTCAAGAACCAGGTCAAGGAGCATTCACCTCCTCTAGGCCTCCTTCCTAGGTCAAGCACACACACCCTCACCCACCCACCCCCTAAGGTCTTTACTCAGTGCAGCATCCAAAACCCTCACACTGTCTGATTGTTAACTTTATCTTGTCTGTCTCCCTAGAGCAGCTTGAGGGTAGGAGCTACATCTTCCTCTTCTCTTTTGGGACCCCAGCCCTCCACCCAGCGCTTGGCATATGGCAGTCACCCTCTCATCTAATAAATGTGGAATGAAGGATGGAGTTGGAGGTCACTCTGTAAGCTGCGTAGAGCTGTATTACTTTGCCTTCCTTACAATACCATCTGGTGTTGGGAGTAATAAGCACTAACAGCATCACTTTAATTTGGGACCTTGGGTGAGGCTCCACAGAGTGGAGAGAGCACTAGAATGGGAGCCTGAACCCGAGTTCTCATCTGGGCTCTGTTAACTAAACAAGCCTGTCACCCTGGGGATGGCACTTTCTTAACTAAGGAAATGGGAGAGTTGGCTCAGGGAAGGAGCTCATGGTCAGGGATCCACAAAACTCTAGGGAGTTGATGGAGGGACTTAAAGGAACTCCACAAAAATCTCTGAAATTGCTGCCAAACTCCGTCTATCTGCATTCTGTGGGGAAAGAGACCCTAGATTCTCATATAATCAAGAATCGCTAATCTGGATAATCTGCTGAGTCTCTCCTATCTAGATCTTCCTGTATCTTCTCTTTGAGGAGGAAGGAGGTGCCAGGGAGCAGTTGAGATGGCTGGCGCCCACCCCACACACCCACTGCTATCCCAGGCCCATCTGAGATGGACTTTGTCAAGGGACCCCTGACACCACCACAGGGCTGACCCTGTAGCTCCCTGACTCTGGCCACCTAAGCCAGAGAGCAGACATAAAGGTATGGTGCCAAAGAGACATACACAAAATGTTCTTAAAGATAACAGGGGCCGGATCAAAGATGGTGGGAAAATGAACTAAGCGTGGACTAAGGGTGGCAAGGAGAAAAGAAGCTTTGGAGATATGGACACTATCCAGATCCTGAAGTCTGGCACAGGCGCAGGAACGCCAGGGGTCCTGGAGACAGAGGCCTGTGCTGGAAGTTCAAGAGGCAGGCACTAGCATTTTCTGAGTAGCCGGTAAGTCCTGGGTACTCTTGTGATCACAATAATCCTGCAAAGGAGGTTTTACCAGGCCAAGGCAAGACCGATTAAATATGAGTTCCACAGCTTTGCCCTCCTTTCTGCCTTGCACTGTCTTCCCAGAGTTCAGGGCACGTCCTACATCAGGTAGCCTCCTGGTATCGCTTGAAAAGCGCAACGAAAGAGCCAAGACTACGAATCTGCAGCCGGCAAAGCAGGGAGAAGGCTTCGATCAGTTTGCAACCCTCCTGGCCTCCGGCCACGTGCCGGCCACGGGGCTGGATTCCAGGAGGCGCAGGCAAGAACCTTCCTCTCAGCGCTTTACAGCCACAGCCCCCTCCCCTCCCCCCGCCACCGTAACCAGCTCGGATCTGGGCGGCCAGGACCCGGCCCGGACCCGGCCAGGACGCGGAGGTGCAGGCCCCGTCGCCAGGGGGAGCCGGCCGGGGCCGCGGCGGAGTTCCCTCCGAGGCCAGCGGGGCAGGGTCGGGCCAGCTTCCCTCTCCCCTTCCCGTCTTACCAGGCGCAGGTCTCCGGGTCCGTGCACCACCAGGGTGAGGTTCTCGGCCTTGGCCGCCGCCATGTCGTGCTCTCCCTCCTGGGTCGAGGCTGCAGTCCGCGGGACGTGTGGTGGCTCGAGTGACAGCCCCGCCAGGGTACAGGGACGGTTAGAGCTGGGAGGCCCCGGGTGTCAGAAAAGGCGCACGGCCGGCCGGGGGCGGGGCCTCCCCGTCCTTGACAACCGGGGCGGGGCGGGGCTAGCGTGGGGGGCGGGGCCTCCCTGCGGCGCCCGGGCCTCTGCCCGGGAGGGTGCGGGTGGGGGCTGGGACGCGGTGGGGAGGGGGCCGGGAGGGGGTTGGGGAGGAGGCTGGGAGGTGAGGGGGCGCTGGGGAGGGGGCTGGGAGGTGAGGGGGCGCTGGGGAGGGGGCTGGGACGGGGTTGGGGAGGAGGCTGGGAGGTGAGGGGCGCGCTGGGGAGGGGGCTGGGAGGTGAGGGGGCGCTGGGGAGGGGGCTGGGACGGGGTTGGGGAGGAGGCTGGGAGGTGAGGGGCGCGCTGGGGAGGGGGCTGGGAGGTGGGAAGGAGGCTGCAGAAGGGGCTGGGAGGTGAGGGGGTCTCTGGGGAAGGGGCTGGGAGGGGGTTGGGGAGGGGGCTGGGAGGTGAGGGGCGCGCTGGGGAGGGGGCTGGGAGGTGAGGGGGCGCTGGGGAGGGGGCTGGGACGGGGTTGGGGAGGAGACTGGGAGGTGAGGGGGGCGCTGGGGAGGGGGCTGGGAGGTGAGGGGCGCGCTGGGGAGGGGGCTGGGAGGTGGGAAGGAGGCTGCAGAAGGGGCTGGGAGGTGAGGGGGTCTCTGGGGAAGGGGCTGGGAGGGGGTTGGGGAGGGGGCTGGGAGGTGAGGGGCGCGCTGGGGAGGGGGCTGGGAGGTGAGGGGGCGCTGGGGAGGGAGCTGGGACGGGGTTGGGGAGGAGACTGGGAGGTGAGGGGGGCGCTGGGGAGGGGGCTGGGAGGTGAGGGGGCGCTGGGGAGGGGGCTGGGAGGTGAGGGGGGCGCTGGGGAGGGGGCTGGGAGGTGAGGGGCGCGCTGGGGAGGGGGCTGGGAGGTGAGGGGGCGCTGGGGAGGGGGCTGGGAGGTGAGGGGGCGCTGGGGAGGGAGCTGGGACGGGGTTGGGGAGGAGGCTGGGAGGTGAGGGGCGCGCTGGGGAGGGGGCTGGGAGGTGAGGGGGCGCTGGGGAGGGGGCTGGGAGGTGGGAAGGAGGCTGCAGAAGGGGCTGGGAGGTGAGGGGGTCTCTGGGGAAGGGGCTGGGAGGGGGTTGGGGAGGGGGCTGGGAGGTGAGGGGGGCGCTGGGGAGGGGGCTGGGAGGTGGGAAGGAGGCTGGGAGGGGGCTGGGAAGGGGCGAAGCCAGGCTGCTTTTTTGCAGCCTGCTGGTTTTGCCTCAAATCCAAGGGATCGTTGCTGCAATCAGAGTAGCCTGCAGAGGCAACAGCCACCAGACCGATGTGCTCCGACTTCAGCTGCAGAAGAGGTTCCGCAAAGTGGAGCAGAGTCTCAGGACCGGCACTGAGATTCTGATAGGGTAAGCCTAGGTCTCACCGAGACGTGAGGCCTCAGGGTCTGTATTTGCATTACCACTGAAATGCTGAGGTTCCATCCAGGTCGGGCAAGATCTACACTTTGAGGAACAGGCTCTACACTGATGCAACCTCCATGTTGTCCCAGTGTCCCCAGCATCCAGCAAAGCATCTGGTACAAGTAGGAGTGAATGAATGAATTGGTGTACCACCCCACGGGTGGGCTTGGTGCATCAGGCTACAAAATGGAATCTGCAAACCCTTTTTCCCTTAACTGGCTCTTCTTGACTAGAAGCAGGATTTCTGCCTACATTCTTCTTTCAAGCCTCTTTCCTCAGAAACAGTGACATTTTACTCCAAGGGGAGAGCTGCCCTCAGAACAGGCCTAAGTCCATAAAGTCCCTTCTCTTCTTTGAGAACAATGCTCTGGATTTCATTCCCTACAGCTCTCCCCAAGCCCAGACTTTCTGCTGGATTGTTTTATCTTCTCCAGGAGGCTCTCCCCAGTGCCCAGCCCTCAAAGATATCTCTCTTTGGTGCTCACTGCATGACACACAAATGGGTCACAGCCTGTACTTTCACCTATAATCATCCCTTCCCCAGATGCTCAGGAAGGCTTTTGAGGGCAAGGCCTCTTTTTTTTTTCTTCTTTTTTTAATCTACTAAATGCCTTTTCTTTTTACTTTTAATTTTTAAACAGCTTTATCAAAGTATAATTGACATACAGTAAACAGCCAATATTTAAAGTACACACTATAATTTTTAAAAGATTTTATTCATTTATTTGGCAGAGAATAAGAGTACACAAGCAGCAAGCAGAGGGAGAGGGAGAAGCAGACTCTGCTGAGCAGGGAGCCCAACGTGGGGGGCTTGATCCCAGGACCCTGGAATCATGACCTAAGCCAAAGGCAGATGCTTGACTGAGCCACCCAGGTACCCCTACAATAAGTTCTGATGTATGTGAATATCATGAAGTCATCACCATATTCAAGATAATGAGCATATCTGTCATCAGAAATTCTCCCCCTATCCAAAGCAACCATTGCTCTTCTTTCTTCACTACATATTAGTTTGCATTTCCTGGAGTTTTTTTTTTTTTTTTTTTAAGATTTTATTTATTTATTCATGATAGTCACAGAGAGAGAGAGAGAGAGAGAGAGAGGCAGAGCGAGAAGCAGGCTCCATGCACCGGGAGCCTGACATGGGATTCGATCCCGGGTCTCCAGGATCGCGCCCTGGGCCAAAGGCGGGCGCCAAACCGCTGCGCCACCCAGGGATCCCGCATTTCCTAGAGTTTTATATAAAAAATGGGTATTATTTTAGTCTGGCTTCTTTCACTTACCCCAGTTGTTTTGAGCTTCATCCAAGTTGTTAAATATATCAGTTGCTCATTCCTTTTTACTGCTGAGTATTATTTCTTGATATGGATGTACCACAATGTGTTCTCCACTTTACATATTTGATGGACACTTGGATTGTTCCTAGTTTTTTACCATTACAAATATGATTGCTATGTACATTCATGAACAAGTTTTGATGTGGATATACGCTGGGTTATTGTTACTCTATGTTTAGCCATTTGAGGAACTTCTAAACTGTTTCCCAAAGTGACTGCACCACTTTACATTCCCAGCAGCCGTGCAGCCCAAGCTGAGAGGTCCAGTTTTTCCAAATTCTCACCAATAGTTGATATAGTCAGTTCCTTAAAAAGTTTAAGATGTTTTAATATATGTGTAGTGCATCTCATTGGTTTTTTAACTGAAATATGATTAACAGTGTTTCAGGTTTTCAATATAAAAATTCAACAATATAAAAAAAAATTCAACAATACTATACATTTCCCAGTGCTCATCACAATAAGATAATTCTCTTCACCTATTTCACCCATCCCCTACCTACCACCTCTCTGGCAATCAATCACCCGTTTGTTCTCTATATTTAAATGTGTGTTTGGTGGTTTTTTGTTTTTTTGTTTTGTTTTGTTTTTGTTTTTGTCTCTTTTTTTTCTTTGTTTTGTTTCTTAAATTCCACATATGAGTAAAATCATGGTATCTGTCTTTCTTTGACTTCTGTGATTTAGTATTATATCTTCTAGCTCCATCCATGTTTTTATGAATGGCAAGATCTTACTTCTTTCTATGGCCTAGTAATGTTCCATTATAAGTATATATCACTTCTTTATACATTCATCTATGGATGGACACTTGAGTTGGCTCCACATCATGGCTATTGTAAATAATACTTCAGTAAACATAGGAGTGCATACATCTTTTCAAATTAGTGTTTTTATTTCCTTTGGGTAAATCCCCAGTAGTGGAATTACTAGATCATATGATAATTATATTTTTAATATTTTAAGGAACGTCTTTATCATTTACCTCGGTGGCCACACCAGCTTGTATTCTCACCAGCTGTGCATGAAGGTTCTTTTTTCTGTATATCCTCACCAATTTTCTTTTTCTCCAGAACCCTTGCCAAGGCCTTGTATTTAAAAACATAATCTGGTAAAGTGTTTCGGACAGTGTAAGGAGCTCAAAAAAAAAAAAAAAAAACAGTTTTTATGATAAACATGGATCAAGTTCTGGAATGCCAATAATGACAAAAATATAAGTATGTGTCCAGCAGCCCAGGTGGCCCAGCGGTTTAGCGCCGCCTGCAGCCCAGGATGTGATCCTGGAGAGCCGGGATTGAGTCCCATGTTGGGCTTCCTGCATGGAGCCTGCTTTTCCCTCTGCCTGTTGTCTCTGCCTCTGTGTGTGTGTGTGTCTCATGAATAAATAAATAAAATCTTAAAAAAAAAAAAAAAGAAAAGAAAGTATGTGGCAGGGCAGGAGGGTAAGGTGTGACAAAGCCATGGAATGGATTTTTGCAGGGGACTTGTAGCATCTGTCATGCTCATTGCTTTGAGATCTATCCCACAAGGCTAGGCTATACTTGGTGGGTCCCTCCAGTATCTCCTGCACTCAGCTTCTGAGCAGGCTTTGCTTGGAGAAATGGACTCACTCGGGATTACCTGGCTTCATTCATGCACATGAACTTCAAACTCAGTTTTCCCTTTATGCCTTGTGGAGTCCCTTCAGAGTCTTCCAAGCATGGCTTTCCAGTGGGTGAAGCTGACAGAGAAAGCCCTAGGAAAGGCTTAAGAGCAGAAGACCCCTTGAAGTAGACACTTACTGACTTTCAAATTAAGTGAACAAAACACCAGAATCAAAGCAGAGGTTTGACACTAAAATATGACACAATGGCCACACTTTGGAGAGGTATTTGTTTTCTTATGAGCAATAACACTCTGAAGTTGTCTTGAAGGTTGTTGTCTGAGGTTAAAGAGATTTGGAAAGGCAGGAGACAAATTTAGAGATGTAATCGATAACTGGGATCCTTTATAGAAAAGATAAAAGGGTAAGTTGATAAAGGTTTTTAAGAAAATGACATTTTGGGGGATCCCTGGGTGGCTCAGTAGTTTAGCATCTGCCTTCAGCCCAGGGTATGATTCTGGAGTCCCGGGATCAAGTCCCACATCAGGCTCCCTGCATGGAGCCTGCTTCTCCCTCTGCCTGTGTCTCTGCTTCTCTCTCTCTGTGTATCTCTCAGGAATAAATAAAATCTTAAAAAAAAAAAAAAAGAAAGAAAGAAAATGACATTTTTAAAGTAAAAAGCAGGTTGTTATTACAGTATTTAAACAATTTGGTGTGACATTTCTGCATAATTTTCTCACAGAGACCAGCATTCATGAGGATGAGGAACAGATTTTTCTAGGCATTTCACTGAATAGAGGATAAAATGCTGGCTTTGCCTTTGCTGGTAGCCCGCTTGGCCCAGTTTCTCTGGGTCTCTGCCTGACTTTCCCAGACAGCACAGCACTTTGAGGCACTCTCTCCACTGATTTCAACTACAAGTTGTTGATAAATTTCTGCCCTGAAAACCTATTTGGAATTTAAAAGTTAAACCATGAGATGCATTCCTCCAGGGTCACACATCTAGAAAAAGGGAGACTTTAGTCCAGGTGGTATCCTATCATAAACCCTGGGTTACTTCAGGTGAAGGTAACACAGTGTACTAACAACAAGTAAAGTCAGTATGCCATAGGGCCTTAACTTTCCAAAGGTCAATGTAGTTGTAAAATCCTTGTTTCCTGATTTTTCCTCTTGCTCATCAACTGGTCCATTACTCCAACCTGGTTATTTACACCAAAAGAAAGAAAAACAAAACAAAATAAAAAGAAAGAAAAGAAACCATGAAGTTTCTTGCAGACTTTGGAAATGAGGTTACCAATGAGAGTTAAATTAGTAAATTCCATATGCAACAGATGAGATTAATGGGCTTCACTAAGGAACTATTGACATCCCTACATTCAAGGAAGGTTAAGAAAAGAACAAGGAGTGCAAGTATTTTAGTCTAGGACTACCTAGGGGAGGGAGGCACTAGGTAGGAGTGCCAGTGCTGCTGGGCACAGGAGAGTGGAAGCAAGGGGACCTGTTAAAGGTTAATTGCTACATGCCAGCTGAGGATGGTGATTTGGATAAAAGTTGGAAGTGGAGATGGAGTGAAGCGGGTAGACCTGAGATCTATTTTGGAGCTAGGTAAGGGATTTAGTAAGGGATTGGTTTATAGGAGTGGAGGAGAAGGTAGTTGGAAGTTGACTCTCAGATTTCTGACATGATTACTGGATGGATGAGTGCTATTACCTGATAGAGGCAGTACTGAGGAGGGACAGATTTGGGGAAAGATCAGGTGGGTAATTTTGGATAGGCCAAGTTTGAGATGCCTGTGAGATATCTAAGAGCAATAACCCAGTGATATGAGGATCTGAGAAAGTCTTGATTTGAAAAATCTAGACTAAATTTGGAAATCATTGGTATATAGACTGTATTTAAAGCAGTAAGAGAGAAGAAGATAATGTAGGAAGAGTCAGAAGAAAGGCAGGCAGGGACAAAGCCCCCCCCCCCCCCCCCCCCGCCGCTTTCCTAAGAGGAAAAATGCCCTTAATAAGAAAAAGACCACATCCTGTTATTCTAGGCTTTATACAGTGCCCCCAACTTTAAGTTTTCTACCAGGTGGAAGGGAAGGGACTGAAAGGAAAGAAGGGAATGGACTTGGCCATCCTGACCCAGACTTGGGGGCCAGCTCAACAGCCAGTGAGATATTGATTAATTGATTGATTAAAATATTTTATTTATTTATTCATGAGAGACACAGAGACATAGGCAGAGGGAGAAGCAGGCTCCCTGCAGGGAGCCCAATGCAGGACTCTTATCTCAGAACCCCAGGATCACTCCCTGAGCCAAAGGCAGATGCTCAACCCTGAGTCACCCAGGCATCCTGCCAGTGAGATATTTAGGCAAAGACCTTGATCTAGTGGCCTGCGGTTGGCTGGCACACCTTAGGACAGGGGCAGCCGCTGTCCTCTTGGCCCTGAGGCTATGAAACATCACTCTGGAAGGAGTCCACCACCCTTTCCCACATGAACAACAACCTCATAGGTAGATGAGTGCATGGACAAAAACCTGACGGGGTGACCGGTGCATGGAGGGTTATCAGATTAAAACAGCCTGCACCGAAGAGCTCCTAAAAACTCCCGAGTTTAAATGCCAAATTGGCAACTCTCTTGGGTCCCCTCCCTCTTCAGGAGCTTTGTACTATTGCCCAATAAACTTTGCTTTGCTGCCTACCACTCTTCATCTGGTCTACCTCTTCATTCTTCAAAGTGGCAGGACCAAGGACCGCAGGCACTACAGGAAAAGAAATCCTGCAACATATAGAATGAAAAAAGACACACTTCAGGTCTAAGCTTCCAGCATCCAACATTGAGGAACCAGGAAGAGGAAAGAGGAACCAGCAAAGGATTCTGAGAATAAGGGAGAGCATATGGGGAAAGGCGGTGTTTTAAGAAGAAAGAGGTGAACTGTTGAATACTGACAACAGGTCAAGATAGAAACCAAAAAGTGTCTATTAATTTAGCCACTAGGAGGTCAAGGGTGATCCTGGCAAAGAATTTTGGTATGAAAATAGGAACAGGAGCGATACTGGTTTGGAATAATTCATATATTCATTTAGGAAATACATAGTAATCTGTGACATGCCAGATATAAAGTGTTGGAGATACAATGAACAAGACAGAAACAATCCCCATTCAAGGAAGGGAAGCCTTTTTGGTGATGGCTATGAATAAAAAGGAAAGAATACCATGAAAGTGTGTAATAGGAAAACCCAGTCCAGCTTGAAAGTGAGGGAAGATTGCCCCCCAGAAGTGATCTATAAGCTATAATAGAAAGGCTTAGATAGTCACAGCAGTGAGGCAAAGAAGAGAGTGTATTCCAGCAACACACATGTGGACTCCTAGAGGAAGAAGACACCATCATTAAAAGTTTGCATTAAAAAAAAAGAAAGAAAAAGTTTGCAGTGTGTTGGAGGACCTGGGCAGCTCAGTCAGTTGAACACCTGACTCTTGGTTTTGGCTCAGGTCATAATCTCCGGGTTGTGCAATCAGCTCTGCATCAGGCTCTATGCACAGCAGGGAGTCTACTTGAGATTCTCTCCCTCCGTTTGCCCCTCCTCTTGCTTACATATGTGCTTTCTCTTTTTAAAAAATAGGTAAGGAAAAAAAATAGGTAAGGGACACCTGAGTGGCTCAGCGTTTGAGTGTCTGCCTTCAGATCCCGGGGTCCAGGATTGAGTCCCACATTGGGCTCCTTGTGGGGGGCCTGCTTCTCCCTCTGCCTATGTCTCTGCCTTTCTCTTTCTCTGTCTCTCATGAATAAATAAATAAAATCTTTTAAAAAAATAAGTAAAATAAATCTTAAAAATAAAAAGTTAGCAGTGTGGAAGGGCCATGGTGAGCAAGGAGATCTAATCCATAGGTCTTCCAGTGTTTCTCATTACTGAAATGCAGGAATACAAGAAGAAATGTGGCGAGAATACCTAAAGATCTTAGGGCAAAAGTGAGAAAAATCACACTTTTCCAAGGTCAGGAGTTCCCTCTGAAGAACAAAGTCCATTTTTGCAGCAAGGACAGGGAACAGAGCTGAGAGCATAGAACCTTCTGGAATTGGTTTGATTCTGAGAATCAGAAGATAGGATTGAATAGGGAATCCCATTAACAAATCTTACTTGTAGGAGGCAATGGGGAGGAACTGGCAGACAATGTTATAAACAGCCTATCTGGCTAGAAGTGGGAGCTAGAAGAGTTTGTTGTTGTTGTTGTTGTTGAGAGAGAGAGAAAGGGCAGGAGGAGGGGCATAGGGAGAGGGAGATTGAGAATCTGCCCCAGGGCAGAGTCCGACAGGGCCTGGATCTCACAACCCTGAGATGACCTGAGCTGAAATCAGAGTTGGACGTTTAACTGACTGAGCCACCCAGGCACCCCCAAAAGAGCTCTTTTAGACAACTTGAGTTAGAGAGGAAATTCCTGTTAGCTAAAACTCTGCCTTGTCTTCTCTTCATGTCATGTCTGCAATAACTGGTCCAGCAGTAATTCATGTCATTCAGTAGTTATCAGTGAAGCTCCAGAATAGGAACCGTACAAACATGATAAAGGAAACAAATAGTAAAAAAAGAAAGAAAGGGAGAAGAAAAGAAATAAAGAATATTCACCAGAAAAATATTGCTGAGGAGCAAATGAAAGTTGTGATAGAAAAGTTTGCCATAAAACTGAAGAGGGTATTCAACATGGAGGCACTCCACATTGGAAGTAAGGTGGAGGAGGGGTACCAAAGTAGGGGTGGGGATAGGGCAACACAGGTGTGAAGCCTGTATGGAATGAAAAGAGCATCTTCACAGGGAAGTGGTAATAACATGGGGTGTCAAGGCCCTAAAAGGATGAGGAAGAGCCCACATGGGGGCAGCACAGTTCAGTGTGAGGTGAGAGAGACTGGATATGAAGAGGATGACCATAGGGAAAAGTTGGGTATAGGAGCCTGAATGGGTTGGAGGCAGCATTCGTTCAGGTAAAGAAGGAGCCACAAAGATAAGAGATTGATACATACAGGAGGATTGAAAAAATAAATAATAAATTAAGGAAAATGGGAGCAGGACTTCTCACTATTGGAGAAGAGGTATACATATGGAAAGAGAAAAACAGAATGAACTTTGTATGGTGTTAGATAAAATTGAAGAGGTCAGTGTCAACTCATGATTTGCAATATAGACAGGAATAAATATAGTTATAATCATATGTGTATACACACACACAACACTCCATAGTTCTGTCTATAGAAAGAGCTTGGGAACAATGACACCTGACAGCAAAATGTATATATCTAGTACTCAAATCTTGGTTTCCATTCTCCACTAAAAGGCACCAGGGCTTCTTAATGAAATGACTTAATCTAGGGCTGGAACAAGAAAAGTACAAGTTGAACCTGGAACATCTTGTGCCAGAGTAAGGGAGTATTCCATGAATGATGGATGATGGGACATATCAAAGGACACAGAAGCCAGCTTGAAGAAGTTCTACTGGCCAAATCACAGTCAACATGAGCATAAAAATAAATTATAATAATAAAGATCATAACCCATTGAATAAAATACAAATCATAAGTCCATAATGATAAAAATCAATAAATTGAAAGTTTGACAAAGAATGGGTAGTTACATAACCCAAAGCACCTCCCCACAAAATACTTAGTAATTACCTATGGGAAAAGAGTAACCTTATAGTGGAAAGCCTGGTATATACCACCTTAATCAAGTGATCAGGGTTACTATCATCAGCAATGGGATATACTGAAATTATATACCACTTGATAGGATGCGGTGAGAAGAAAACAATTGGGATATTCATGCCAAAAAAAATGCATAAGCTGAATGAGAAAACATTAGATAAGCTCTAATTGAGGGACATCCGGCAATAATTTTCCTGTAACCTGTAAATGTGTCAGTGCCTTGGGAGTTAAAGAAAGCCTGAAGAAATATCGGATTGAAGGAAATTTAAAAGACAAGGCAAATAAATGCAGCATGTGATTCTGAATTGGATCCACTTGTGTAAAGGACATTCCTGGGGCAATTGCTTAAACTTGAATAGGGTTGGAGGATTATCAGATAGTAATACTATATATCAATGTTAATTTCCTGGGTTTGCTGAGGCCTAATGTTGACAACTGGGTTAGGAAATAAAGTCCTTTGTATTTTACTTGCAACTTTTCTTTTTTTTTTTTTTTTTTTTTTTACTTGCAACTTTTCTATAAATAAAATTTACAGGGCAGCCCAAGTGGCTCAGCAGTTTAGCGCCTGCCTTTGGCCCAGGGCGTGATCCTGGAGTCCTGGGATCGAGTCCCATGTCAGGCTCCCTGCATGGAGCCTGCTTCTCCCTCTGCCTGTGTCTCTGCCTCTCTCTCTCTCTCAAGAATAAATTTTAAAAATCTTTAAAAAAATAAGTTTACAAAATTAATATGCTTGAAAAAATTCAATAACGTATTTGCCTTTGTGAGAAAATAGCATAAAGTAGAGATGAAAAAGAGGAGCAAGAGTGAAAATTAGAAAGAAATGAAATGTGAGCAAGAAGACCTCAGGAAGGAAAGTGGGGAAAAAAAACAAAATCATCCAAAAAAAAAAAAGAAAGAAAGAAAGAAAGAAAGCAAAACTGGAAGTATCACAAAGGAATAAGCACTGCTAAGAACAGTGAAAGACATAGAGGACAGAATTGAGGAAGATGAACAAAATGAAATAGAAATGAACAAGTTAGATGATTAGAGAGAAAATGATAGATATGGAAGATAGGTAAAAGAGATCCAATATTTGCATAATGGATATCCTGATAAAGATACCCAAAATAATAGAATAGAAAACAATTTCAATATATAATTTGAGAGAATTTTCCAAAAACAAAAGAATATTTGAATCTACAAACTGAAAGTTCACACCACATCCAAGAAAATGTTATTGTGAAAACTGAGAAAAGCTTGATTTTCAAGATAAATAAAGAATCCTTTGGGCAGCTAGACAAATAATCTAGTCACTTATACGGGTGAAGAAAAATTAGACTTAGTTTAGACTTCTCCATGGCAACTTTCATTGCTAGAAGCAATACCTAAGAAGGCCTCAAGAAAGTGTTGCCCATACATTTTGTACCCAGCCAAACCGGTTTATACAAAAAAGGCATAGTGAAACATATTTGAACATAAAAGAACTAAATATTGTTTCCATGAGCCTCCTTTGAATAACTACTAGAAGATGAAGTTAAATCAATCATGTGATGAACAAGAAAACTATGACAAAAAGAGAAGGGCTATTGAGGGAAGGAGAAGGAGAAGAAAATAGATTTATTTCATTGTTTGTATTAGGGGATTGATAAGTAATGCTTAAGCAATGAGAATTAGGTGTATGAATTATACACTAAAACAAAAATATAAGCCTTCCAATTTTTCAGAAAAAATAAAAAACAAATACATGTCATATTTTGAGACTTTTTAAAGAATCTGTGAAGAAATAAAAGACATCATATAAAATAATATGAAAACTAAGACCAGATGTATATAAACTTGATAAATATAAGTGGGCCAAACTAATTTATTAACGTAAGAGAAATTCATATTGAATCATAAAGCAAAATCCAACTCTGTTCTGTATACACAGGACCCAAAACAAAATAATTCAGAAATCTTCACAATTGCAAACAAGAAGAAGGTTATGATTGAAATTAGGCAGAATTAATACCAGGACAAACCAGTGTTTAAGGTGACAGAGTAGTCATTTATAGTGATAAAGAATGCATTTCACAATGAATTTACAAAGTTAGGAGTATCTATGTACCAAACTACAGAGCATCAATATGAATATTAATTAATATTAATAAATAAAACCACAAGACACACAAAGAAAAATAGAAACATAGTAGTAGGAGCTTTAAAGACATAGAAGGCCTAAATTGCATTCTAAAAAGAGAATACACATTCTTTTAAGTATCCATGGATAATTCACAGAAACTTACCATATTGTAGGCCAAAAAGAAAATCTTGGTAAAGTACAAATGGTACAAATATACAGATAACATTTTCACAACGTAAAACAATAAAGAAAACAGACAAGATTTCTAACCGGTTTTATGACACAGGCATAATCCTAATGCCAAAACCAGACAAGGACATTACAAGAAAGAAATACACACACACACACCCCAAATCAATCTGTCTCATTATAGATGCAAAAATCCTAAACAAAATATTGTCAAATCTAATTGCAGTAATATGTTAAAAGCATGTGTGGTTTTTAAGAATGATTAGATATGAAGTCAAGTTTGAACCACTATTGTGCATAGTATAAGTTGTCATCAGCAGGGAACAGAATAATAAATTACAGGTTGAAATACCAGTTTGGAAGCTTGATCTTTCATAGTCACTTCAGTGTTATGGGAGATGAGGCTGAACTTTGAAATCAGACTGATCTGAGATGAAGTCATTAATCTACAATTTATCAAGGTGTGTGATTTCAGACATGTTTGGGCAATTCTTAAGGTCAGTTTTTTAAGCTTTAAAATGAAAATAACACTAGTTACTCTATAATGTTAATTTATGGAATTAATGAGACCATATTTATATGGACAATATGTTGGACTGACACCCCAAAGTATTTTCTAACTTAGAATAAAATCAGGAAGACCCAAAGGAAAGGAATGAGATCGGACTAGCAGAAATGATATAGTCAAAGGGATTATTTGTAAATGTGTAACAGATGAATCGCAGAGACACCCAGATCAGATTAAAGTGTTGTGAGTATATTGTCATCTCAGGAAAATGTGGACTGGATGGAACTAGATTAGGTTAGGTTTAAACCTAATCAATTACATAATAATGTGGGAAGAAAAAAATGTGCTTACAGAAGGGGTTTTTGGTCTTTAAAACCATCCTGAAGAGACAGTTCTCTGACCTAAGGATATGAAGAGCCAGTCCTCACTATGGAGATTTCCCAATAACAGCTATAGAGGCATCAGGCCACAGAAGCAGGGGGGTATTGGCCATTGCAAACATCCAGCACATCCCCTGCCCCATCCCGTGGTTTCATGCTCACTTTGCAATCTTCCTAGTGACTTTTTGATTTCCATGCAGATTTGCTTATAGGAAAGGGAACTGAACCGAACCAATAGCATATTCATTCAATCCCCTTAGTGCTATTCGGGTAGAAATCTAAAATCTCTAAGATGTAGGCCACTGTTTAATTCTCCTGTGTAATGCCTTGGAGATGCTAGTAAGGATACTTTGTTACTTATTGTAATTCCCATCTTTTCTCCCATCCCGGTCTATTCAGGTCATGTGTCAATAAGGAGGGTAAATGGAGGCTTTGGTGATTCAGGTTTTTGGGGTGGCTGCTACAGAATTCATCAAAGACAATGCTGTGATGATGATTTCTTAGCTGTACTAAATATTGGCTGGCACTTACTCTTTCTGAAGAAAAACAGGTCTATTAGGAGGTGACTCAATTTTTATATGGCCACTTCTGGTTTTTTTCTGTCATGTTTTAGAGACAGGCTTAATCAAACTGCCTCCCCTTCTTCTTGCCTAATTCTAAGCCCTTTTGTTTTCTTTCATCATGTTTCATTATCTCTCAGAAATACATACCTTCATCACAAGCTTTTTTTAAATAAAGATTTTATATATTTATTTGGGGGAAGTTCAGAGGGGGAGGAAGAGGGACTTTGTGTTAAGCTTGGCACCTGAATGTCAGAGGTGGGGGTGCTGGGACTTAGTCTCACGACCCTGAGAGTCAGGTGCTCAGCCATCCTGAGAGTCAGACACTCAATAGACTGAGGTCCCCCAGTCCCCTACCTCCGTCACATACTTCTATCACTCTTCCTTCACATTGTGCTTTTTTCCACCATCATCCAAATGCTTATCACTTTGACCTTGTAGATACCTCTTTCTTCATAGTTTATTTGCTGATTTGACTTTCTCCTGTTGAATGATGTCCATCTCCTACCCATCCCATAATATGCTGAATTTAACCACAGTCTCATCGTGCAAGGATGATTAGAACATTCTGCATTAACAAAACACTATTCTTTATGGAACAAAATGAGATGTTTTCCCAAAGAGTAGTTATAATCTTTACATATCCCAGACCAATAGGCTGGCTGACCTTCTCACTATGTCAGCCTCTAAGGGTTGGCAAAATACGGATGTGGATTTTGTTCTGTTTGATCAGTATTGTTTGCACTTAATTGACTTTATAGTCTCCAGCTTTGACAGTTAAATCAACAACATTGATTTCATTTCAGTATGTAGAGAACACCAAGACACAAGGGAAAGTGCACAGCAGACTCCCTGTCCTGAAACACAGGCCAGTCAGTGGGGAGGGACCTCTCCTCTCCAAGAAAACATGCATCCATTCAAATGGCTGAAATAGAAAAGTAGGATGGCGCCCCAGCGTTACTGTAAGAGGAGAGTAATAGATATGCTCCCCAAAGCCACACTGGGATTGTGGCTAAGAGCAGCAGCTCTGGGTTGAGTCTTTTGAGTTAGAATTCCACCTGCCATCTGATTTTAGGCAACTACCAAAGCTTTCAAACCTCTTTTCTGTAAGGTAGGGATATAATCTCTACCTCATAGGGTTGTACTGAGGATTCAATGAGGTGATACATATGAAGTACTTAGCACAGTCATAATAATAGCTAACATTTCTTAAGCATTTTCTTTATGCCAATGTGGCAGGCTGAATAATGGCCCCCAAAGATATCCAAGTGCTAATCCCTGGAATCTTATGTGGCAAAAGGGACTTTGCAGGTGTAATTAAATTAAGAGTTTTGAGATGGAGAAATTATTCTAGATGAAGCTGGTGGGTTCTAAATGTAACCAAAAGTGTCCTTTTATAAGAGCGGGTCAAAGGAATACTTTACTACAGAAGAAGGCAATGTGATGCCTAAAGCAAGGGGCTACACTGCTGGCTTTCAAATAGGAGAAGGCTCCACCAAAGAATGCAACTCTACATCCTGGAAAAGACAAGGAAACAAGTTTTTCATTATGCCATAGAAGGGTATGTGGCCTTGCAGATACCTTGATTTTAGCCTACTGAAACAGATTTCAGACTTCTGACCTCCAGAACTGTAGGATAATAAATTGGTGGTGTTTTTTCAAGCTTTGTGGAGATATAATTGACATATAACATTGTGTAAGTTTAAGGTGTACAATGTGATGATTTGATACACAATATATATTGGGAGATGTTTACTGCAGTAGGGTTAGTTACCTCCTTCAGCTCACATGACTACATTTTGTCCTTGTTATGGGGAGAATATTAAAGCTCTATTCTCATAGCAACTTTCAATACAGTATTGTTAACTGTAGTCACCATGCTGTACGTTAGATCCCCTGAACTAACTCATTTTATAACTGAAAGTTTTACCCTTTGGCCTTCTATGCCCCCTTCACTCCCACTCCTTAGCCTCTGGCAACCACCATTCTCTGTTTCTGTTAG
This sequence comes from Canis aureus, assembly GCF_053574225.1. Taxonomy (NCBI): domain Eukaryota; kingdom Metazoa; phylum Chordata; class Mammalia; order Carnivora; family Canidae; genus Canis; species Canis aureus. Next base: position 16,193,816 of record NC_135642.1, on the reverse strand, counting down.
TTCAGTTTTTTAGATTCCACATATGAGTGATGTCAGACGGTATTTGTCTTTCTGTGCCTCACTTATTTCACTCAGCATAATCTTCCTAAGGTTCATTTGTGTTATCACGAATGGCAGAATGTTATTCTTTCTCATGATTGAATAACATATATTCCTTCTATTTCCAATTTGTCAAGTGTTTTTATCATGAAAAGATGTTGAATCTGGCCAAATTCTTTTTCTGCATCTATTGAGACAGTCATATGATTATTGTCTTTCATTCTATTGATGCGGTGTATCATATTTATTGATTTGCATGTGTTGAACCATTCTTGCATTCAGGCATAAATCCCACTTAATCATGGTATGTGATCCTTTTAATGTGCTATTGAATTTGGTTTGCTAGTATTTTGTTGAGAAATTTTGTGTCTATATTCATCAGGGATCTTGACCTATAGTTTTCATTTCATGAAGTATTCTCTTTTTTTAGGATTTTTTCTTAACCTTTTAAAAAAATTAATTCCAGTGTAGTTAACATACAATGTTACATTAGTCTCAGGTGTACAATACAATGATTCAGCAACTCCATATATTAGTGTGCATAAAGATACGTGTGTTCTCATTTCATGTTCTCATTTCTTACTTAGCTTTAGAATCAGGGTAATGCAGGCCTCATGAAATGGGTTTGGGAGTGTTTTCTCTCCAAGTTTTTGGAAGAGTTTGAGAAAAATTGGCATCAATTCTTTAAATGTTGGGTAGAATTCACCAGTGAAACCATCCTGTCCAGAGGGCTTTCCTTTGTTGGGAGGTTTTTGATTACTGATTCAATCTTCTTACCTGCTATTGGTCTACTCAGATTTCTTCATGATTCAGGCTTGGTAGGTTGTATGTTTCTAAGAATTTGTCTATTTCTTCTACGTTGTCCAATTTGTTGGTGTGTAACTACTCATAGAAATCTTTTATGATCCTTTGGATTTCTGTGATATCAGTTGTAATGTCTCCATTTTCACTTATAATTTTATTTATTTGAGTCTTCTCTCTTTTTCTTGGTAAATCTAGCCAAAGATTTGTCAATTTTGTTTATCTTTTCAAAAAACCAACTCTTGTTGTTGTTGTTGATCTTTTCTACTGTTTTTCCATTCTCTATTTCATTTATTTCTGCTCTAATTTTTGTTATCTCCTTCCTTCTGATGACTTTGGGCTTAGTTTATTCTTTTTCTAGTTCCTTGACTAGAGGAACTAGTTCCTTGTTCCTAGTTTATTCTTTTTCTAGTTCCTTGACTTGAGATCCTTTTTTTTTTTTCTTAATGTAGGCATTTATGGCTATAAACTTCCTCTTAGCTGCTTTTGCTATATCTTGTAAGTTTTGATATGTTAGTAAGTATAGCTACCTCTGCTGTCTTTTCATTTCTACTTGTGTGAAATACCCTTTCCACCCTTCACTTTGAGTCTAAGTGTGTTCCTGAAGCTGAAGTGAATCTCTTGTTGGCAGCATACACTTGAGTCTTGTTTTTTAATCCACACAGCCACTCTTTGCCTTTTGATTGGAACATGTAATCCATTTGAATTTAAGGTAATTGTTGAGGGATCCCTGGGTGGCGCAGTGGTTTGGCGCCTGCCTTTGGCCCAGGGCTCGATCCTGGAGACCCAGGATCGAATCCCACGTCAGGCTCCCGGTGCATGGAGCCTGCTTCTCCCTCTGCCTGTGTCTCTGCCTCTCTCTCTCTCTCTGTGTGACTATCATAAATAAATAAAAATTAAAAAAAAATAAAGTAATTGTTGATAAATAAGGACTTACTATTGCCATCCTGTTCATTATTTTCTGGATGTTTTGTAGTTCCTTTGTTCCTTCTTTTCTCTCTTGCTGTTTTCCTTTGTGAACTGATGATTTTCCATAGTGGTCTACTTCTTTTGTTTCCTTCTTTTTGTCTTGTACATATCTCCTTATAGGTTTTTGTTTTGTGGTTACTGGAAGGCTCACTTGAAACGTCTTATAGATACTATAGTCTATTTCAAACTGATAACATTTCAACTGTATACCAAAAAATCTACCTTTTATTCTACCCCCTACTGCATTTTGTTTCATACTTTACATCTTTTTATATTGTGTATCTATTTGTAAGTTATTGTAATTATAGCTATTTTTAATACTTTTGTTCCTCAAGCTTTATATTAAAATTAAGTGGCACACATACCACTATATTACAGTATTAGAGTATTCTCAATTTGACTATACTTGCCTTTACCAGTATGTTGTTTATTTTCACATGTTTTTACATTACTAGTTAGCACCTTTTTGTTTCAGCTTGAAGGACTCTTTCAGCATTTCTTATAAGGCAAGTCTAATGGTGGCACCAGGTCTAGGGGTCATGGTGATTTGTCAGCTCAGGCCATTGGGGTCTCCTCCATCAACAACTACATGGTCCTTATCAAGTGCCAGTTTCTCACCCCGCACTTCCTTTCCTGTTGAGGCAAACTCTTTCTAACTTGGGAGTTCCCTCGTGGTGCTAAGCAATGCTGGCTGTGGGGGGATGCATTGATGCAGCAAAATGAAGCTATTCTTCCTTCCCTTTTTGCGTGATTGTTCTCAAGTTTAGCTGCATTGGTAGAATTTATAAAGTGGACTCCAGAGCTGTTTTTATTTGTGAATAACTGTCTAATTGTTGATATTTATGGAGAACTGGAGGGGTCTACTACCCCACCGTCTTGGTAATGTCCCTCCCAAATGTGTGTTGTTTTAAGCTACCGAGTTTGAGTTAATTTATATAGTAAATGAATAAGCTAGTCATTATTCCAAATGCTCCCCATATATTACTTCATCCAACTCTCACTTTTCTCATCTCTTCATTAATCATGGAGAGGTGTGTTAGTAAGTTGGCCGCACTACACACACCCTATGCCCTGACCTATTTTATGTTGGGACAGAGATGACCCTGAAGAGCTCAAGCCTAGTGGTTTCCCTCAAACCACTCCCATACTCCCACACTCAAACCTTGTTTAAAAAGGAGCGGAGGGGCCAGCAGAGGGAGCTCTAACACTCTACTACTCCTTGTGAATTGCAGACCTTACAGGAAGAGACAGATCTTGCAGGTGGGTATTTCTTTACATCCCAGAAGGAGGGAGGAAGTTTTTCTTCCTTGCCTGGCAACATCCTAGCTAGTGAGACTGTCACAGCTTCAACCAACGAAAAGCCACTTTGAACTCCAGTGTACTCCAATGGACTTTTTGTTTATAATGGTCCTTCCTGGGATCCCTGGGGGCTCAGCGGTTTAGCGCCTGCCTTCGGCCGGGGGCGTGATCCTGGAGACCCAGGATCGAGTCCCACATCGGGCTCCCTGCATGGAGCCTGCTTCTCCCTCTGCCTATGTCTCTGCCTCTCTCTCTCTCTCTCTTTCTCTCTTTGCCACTCATGAATAAATAAATAAAATCTTGAATATATATATATATATATATATGTGTATATGGATATATATATATATATAATGGCCCTTCCAAATTCCTCCTTTCCTCTTTAAAAACATGCTCTTTGTTGTCTGGACTTGCCTATGGTTTTGCTATAGTTCGTTGGTCCTGAATTGCAAATTTCTGCTATTCCCGACTAAACCCGTTTTTGTTTTTTTTGTTTTTTTTTGTTTTTTTTTTTTGCTGGTAAAATAACTGGAGTTTTAGTCTTAAGGATAACGTAGTTCTTGAGTAGGGCTAAGATACTGAGGAAACAGAAACTATGGTTATGCAAAAGCAGTGAGGTCAAGAACAACAATCTATATAGAATGGATGCTGAGAAAGACAGAAGTGGAAATTACCCCAATAAGCAAAGTCTCAGTAGCTGAGTCACATAAATGGCAAAGAAGACCTATTAGCTTCTGCCACTGAGATTCCTAGTGCCATCCTGGGATCAGAAGAGTTCCAATCTTGGATTTCCTTGTTGCACATGCCATTTTAAAATGAATTCTTATTACTTGAGTTTGTCTATTGATTCTTATTTCTTGCAAAAGAGTTTAATTAAAAGGAATCCAAGTCGTAGTTCTGTCTCATTTTTTAAATGGATCTTGAAACAGTGAGGCATAAGAGAGGCAGAAGAATATAACTGGCAAAGGGAATATCAGGAGTCAGGGCTTGGAGGTGAGAGAACATTAAAGATATTGGTGGCTGGGAAGAGTCTTAGAGCAAGGGACACCTGGGTGGCTCAGTCAATTAGACATCTGACTCTTGATTTTGGCTCAGGTTATGATCTCAGGGTCCTGGGATTGAGCCCCACATAGTTAGTGTTCAACAGGGAGTCTGCTTGAGGATTCTTTCTCTCCCCCTTTCCCTTTGCCCTGCTCCCCCTCACATGCTCACTCTCTCTCTCAAATAAATACATAATTACATAAAGACTTTATTTATTGATTCATGAGAGACACAGATAGAGGCAGAAACATAGGCAGAGGGAGAAGCAGGCTCCATGCGGGCCCAGTGTGGGACTTGATCCCTGGACTCCCAGATCATGCCCTGAGCCAAAGACAGACAGACGCTCAACTGCTGAGCCACACAGGCGTCCCTAAATCTTTTTTTTTTTTTTTTAAAGAATCTCAGAGCCATAGTCAGAGGGTTGTGATCTCTCACAAAGGGTAAAGGCAGTAGGGTAGAGTAGGGTAGTTGGGAACCTTGATGCCCAAGATGGACAGCTTTACTGTTATTAGAAGCTGAAGATTTTCTGCTGAGGCTTTGTTATTCTCATAGCATCAGGGTTTTATTTTAGTAATACATATAATTTTTAACATCTTAAAGAGCAATAAACAATTTGTTCTAAGTCCTCCTAGGCAAGAAGTATACTAACTTGATTAATGATCAAAAACCTAGTTGTTATTATGTGAGACTACTGGATATGTCACTTATCTTTGCTATTCAAGAGCATTTCTGTCTTCAAGAAAGCTACTTGTAAGTAACATAGAAAACAAACCAGCTCCCTGTCACATATGTCCCTGTGGCCTGAGTCATAAGGAAATGCAGACAGGATAGTACCAGGCTTCCTATCCATGGGGTAACTCTGCCCCAGCCCAGACTCAAGTGATGACTGAAGCCCCTGGGAGTTTGGATACAGGTCAGGACTGGTAAATTCCACTGGGCCTGGGTCCTTATTCAGTATCAGAATCTGTTTCTGTGAAGTGTTTTCCAAATTTTCTGGGCTCTCTGAACCCAAGGAATAGCCTAAGAATGGTGGTATCCAATAGAAGTATAATGTAAGCCCTATATCTTACTTATTTATTTATTTATTTATTTATTTATTTATTTATTTAAAAAGATTTCATTCACTTATTCATGAGAAAGAGAGAGAGAGAGAGAGAGAGAAGCAGGCTGCATGCAAGGAGCCCGAAGACACCCTGGGCCAAAGACAGGTGCCAAACCACTGAGCCACCCAGGGATCCCCACACTATATCTAATTTAAACTTTGCAGTAATCATGTGATAAAAGTAGAAATACATGGGTGACGTTAATTTAATTTAATTTAATTTTTTAAAGATTTTATTTATTTATTCACGAGAGATACAGAGTGAGAGAGAGGCAGAGACACAGGCAGAGGGAGAAGCAGGCTCCATGCAGGGAGCCCGACATGGGATTCGATCCCATGGATCCCAGGATCCCAGGATCCCAGGATCACACCCTGCGCTGAAGCCGGCCCCAAACCGCTGAGCCACCCGGGCTGCCCCTGAAGTTAATTTTAATAATATATTTTATTTAATCCTGAATATCCAAAACATATTTTTAACATGTAAGCAATGTAAAAACTATCTTTTGTGCTGTCCTCACAATCCAGTGCATGTTTTACACATAGGTACATCTCAATTCAGACTAGGCACATTTCTTTTTAAAGATGTTATTTATTTATTTATTTATTTATTTATTTATTTATTTAAGAGAGAGAGAGAGAGAAAGCGCACATGAGTGGGGTGGGAGGGAGGTGGGCAGAGGGAGAGGAGAGAATCCTAAGCAGACTCCTCTCTGAACACAAAGCCCAATGCAGCTCTTGATCCCACAACCCTGAGATCATGACCTGAGGTGAAATCAAGAGTCGGATGCTTAGGAACGCCTGAGTGGCTCAGCAGTTGAGGGTCTGCTTTCAGCTCAGGGCGTGATCCCAGAGTTCTAGGATTGAGTCCCATATCAGGCTCTCTGCATGGAGCCTGCTTCTCCCTCTGCCTGTGTCTCTGCCTTCTCTCTGTGTCTCTCATGAATAAATAAATAAAATCTAAAAAAAAAAGAGTAGGATGCTTAACCAACTAAGCTACCCAGGTGCCCCCAGACTAGCCACATTTCAAGTGCTCAATAGCGCCATTTGGCTGGTGGCTGCGTATTAGACAGCATAGGTCTAGAAGAACTTGCTTCCCCCTTCCCATCAGAGGCAGGGATTTGAGGGGCGGGTGAGCCAGAAGTTCAGGGGCCTTGTCATGCCAATGCTATAAGTCCACTGGAAAAAACAAAGTTGTTCTTCTTCTGAATCATCCTCATCTATTTCAATATGCCTCTTCTTTTCCCTCCTGAAATCAAGGGCTGGTGCTCTCAGAGAATTTGATCTATGTTATAGCATTTTATTTCACTTTGCCTTACACTCGGTTGTTATGTTTTGGACTCCATGACTGGATTACAAAGGCCTTGATGGTAATTGTCATACTCTTAGTCATCTCTTTTTACAACATGTTTAAGCCTCTGGTCATCAATAAAATGTTTGCTGAATAAATGAATGAATCCTTACAGAATTGATGAAGATGTATTATGGAACCCTTTGTTTTATCTGACACCCCCAGGTCCATACAGCCCTTTTCCTCATTTCCTAAAACCAATCAGGGCACTGTTGATCCCACCCTAGAAACTGGGGGAAATATTTACCTTTGTCCTCTGGGGTCTCCCGCTCTGGACTCAGTTCAACAGTTAGTTCCTGAACAACTCCCATGCCCCAGGCATTGTGCTGGGTGCTATGGGAACTATACAGATAAGTAAGAAATATCCTTGCCCTCAAGTCCCTAACTATCCAGTTGGGGGCCTTTAATAGGTATACACAAATAATTATAATTTTGGGTTGAGTAACCTCAGTGCTATAAGTAGAATAAAGAGTCCTGAAGGGAGGGGACTGGAAGAGGGACTCACAAAAGAGGTTTCATTCAGACTTGTCCTTGAGACGATGCTTGAGGTTAGGGCAGGATTTGAACAAGTGGGAAGGGAAGGAGGGAAACAAACAGCTTTTAAAAATCTGACAAATGAGGAAGAAACACAATACAGAGGAGGTGTGGTAAAGAGACTAATTAGGACAAGGAAATGAAATGGAATCCAAAGATAAGAGCAGGGTGGAAGAAATCACAACAGGGTGGCAGAGGAGCAAATCCCATGAAAGGGGTGAGCACTCCACAGGCACCTTTGTTTAAGAAGGCGATGCCAGGAACAAGAGCTTGCCAAGTGAAGCTGGGAATTCCAAAAGGAAGTGAGCTAGGTCTGGGTCACACACTCATGGTGGCAGAGGCAGGGTCTGGAGGAATGAAGAACTCTCTGATCAAGGAAAGTAGAATCTCCTAAAGAATGTTATACAACCAGATTTGAGCAGAGCCCCAGAGTGACAGGGAAAGGATGAGACGAGATCAGAGAAGCTGGAAAGAGGAGGATGTGGAGACGAGAGCAATGCTCTATCTAGCCAGTACTGCATGCCCTGGAGATCACAGGTACAGTCAAATCAGGAAATCAGACACCAGCCTGGGAAATTAGCCCCCAGTGGGAGGATAGAAGGAAAATGGAAACAGCAATTGACTAGGTGTAGTATAAATTACAAGTCATGATAGCCTTTCCCAATCCCTGAAGTCGGGATTCATGCCTGGAGGAGTGTAGGTAGTTATTACACTACAAAAGTTGCACCAACAGTAGTGGGAAGAATTCCAAGACTGGCATTGAAGCAGGTGTACAAAAGAAAAGCAAAGAGAATCTAATATAAGGAGAAGACTGGGGATGCCTGGGTGGCTCAGCAGTTGAGCACCTGCCTTTGGCTCAGGGCATGATCCCAGAGTCCCGGGATCGAGTCCCACATCTGGCTTCCTGCTTGGAACCTGCTTCTCCCTCTGCCTGCGTCTCTGCCTGTCTCTCTCTGTATCTCTCATGAATAAATAAATAAAATCATTTTAAAAAAAGAAGAAGACTGATTTACCTCCAGTTTTATTTTTAAATTTCAGATAACTCTATTGCCTCTAAGCACTTTTATTTCAGAGAAAAAGGCAGACCAGACCATGCTCTACCTTTCAGGGTGCCTGAAAAACACACGTTTTTGTACTCAGTGACACACACCCAAAGCTGTAATGGAGACTAATAATGGCTAGTGTACATTGAGCATGCGGCAACTGCTAGGCCATGTGCAAAGCACTTTTACAGGCATTATCTCATTACATTTTTGATATTACCTATGACAGGGGCACCAGGGTGGTGCAGTCAGTTGGGCATCAGACTCTTGGTTTTAGCTCAGGTCGTGATCTAGGAAGGGAGGGGTGCAGGATCCTGAGATCAAGCCCTGTGTCGGGCTTAGCAAAGAGTCCACCTGGAACTCTCTTCCTCTCTTCTGCCCCTCCCATCTCTCAAATAAATCTTTTTTTTTTTTTTTTAAAGCCAATATTACCTATGACACTATGTTACTATCTTAATTTCTCAGATAGAGAAACAGGTTACATGACTTGTTAAAATCACAATGCTAGTAACTTGTGGGAGGAAGCTTTTTATAAATTCATTGTTTTTTATAGTTATTGGGTTATCCAGATGTCTCTTTTTTGTATCAATTTTAGTAAGATATATTTCCTAGGAAGTTAGTTCATTTAAACCTTCAAAATTAATGGCATGAATCTGGTCAAAACCTTAATTTTTAATAATTTAGGATCTTTGATGTATTCCTGTTTTCATTTCTGATATTCAATATAAGCACTTGTTTCTCTTTTCCATGACCAGTCTTGTCAGAGATGTATCCATTATAATAGTCTTTTCCAAGAAACAATTTCTTGATTTGTTGTTCCTATTATAAATTTGTTTCCTATTTCATTAATTTCTCCTCTTATCTACATTATTTCCACTATTGGGTTTTTTTGTCAATTCCCCCCCCCCCCCAGTTTATTGAAATGGATGCTTAGCTTATTGATTTTTAGTCTTTATTCTTATCTCAAGTGTCTCTTAAGACTTTTATCATTTCCTAAAGCATGGCTTTGGCAGCATCCCACAACTTTTGTATTTTATTATCATTCTGTTTAAAATATTTTATAATTTCCATTGTGGTTTTTTTGATGCATGGGTTTTCTTAGAGTGTATTTCTTAGTATTTAAATATGAAGATTTTCTAGTTATTATTTTTTATTGGTTTCTTGCTTAATTGCACTGTGGTTAGAGAATACACTTTGAATATTTCAGTTCTTTGAAATTTGTTGAGACTTGCTTTATGGCCCAGTATCTGGTCTGTAGCAGATTATAGTTTCCAAAGAGAGCCACAAAAATATCTCCAATGCCACATGCTCTTTTGCTATGTGACTATGCAACCTTCCCATCAAGGGGGAATCTAAGTTTCCATCTCCTGGAATCTAGGCAGGCTCTGTAACTAACCAAGAAAAAATATCCTTGCATCTTTAGCTCCCAGCTTCTTGGAAGATGGCTGCCATGGAAGAAGTGTGACTAGCTGATATAACCATGCTGTGAAAGATTCAAGCCATGTGAAAAGACCCTGGAGGATAAGAGATCTTGAGAAAGAAAAGCCAAGGAGCACCCAGGTGCCAGGACATGCGACTAAAGAAGTCATTTTGGATATCTAGTCAAGACTTCAGATGACTCTAGTGTCAGCTGTTTCTGACTGCAGTCACATTGGAAACTCCAAGTGAAAACTACCCATCTGAGTCCATTGAATCTATGGGACCTTGAGAGATAATAATAAATTGCTATGCTTAAGCTCTACATTTATGGGTAATTTGTAACAGGAATAGTTCTCCAGAACATGGTCAATTTATTTAAATATTCTGTGCATATTTTTAAAATTTACAATTCTAATTGTGGGGTGTGGTTGTCTGTATGCATCAATTAAGTCAAGTTCATTAGTTTGTGCATCTAAATCTATATTCTTAATGATTTGGTTTGTTTTCTGTGAATTACTGAGAGAAACATATTAAAAATCTTTCACTATAATTCTGTATTTGCCTTTCTCCTCTCATTTGAGGCTAAGTTTTAGGTCTTTGTGTCTTACAGGAGAGAATACAGAGCTCCCTAAATATACTTAATTCTTCTATATCCACTAACCCTAATTGAGTTTAGAAAGTACTAAATATGCTAGTAGTAATATTTGATATGCTAGTATAATACTAGAATATGCTAGTAATAATAGCATTATTATATGAAACTGAATAACTTTTTCATTGAGCACTTACTAAGTGCCAGGTGTTGTCCTAAGTACTTTACATGTATACCTCCTTAATCCTCACAATTTCCCTATAATTTTGGCATTATGATCCCCATTTACCACAGACAGGTTAAGTAACTGGTCTAAGATCACTCAACTAGATAAGCACTATATTGGAATTTAAAACAAGACAGTCTGACTCTGTGCTCTTAGCCACTTTTTTGTACTGCTATTGAGATGTGATGCTCTCTCTAGGGCAGAAGATGTGAGTCCAGGTGTAATTTATGAGCATGTTTGCTTTGACATACTGCAGTATGCAAAGTAAATATAAAAAAAGATAAAGTACTCCAGGAAAGGTCTACATATGTTCATAAATTATTAATAGCTTTAAGGGGGTTCTTCTGGTATATAGTAGTAACAGGATGATAGATATGTCAGTGGGCTACTAGGCCTTTTATTTGAGTACTTCATGGAATCACTCATACTAAATAGGAATTTGTGCAAAATACCATTTCTGAGAATAATTTGTACCTAGTAAAATATTATAGACTCATAGGTCTGGAAGGTCCCTTAGAGATCAGTTATTTCAGACCACTTATTTATAGTATTAACAATCATTATCTTTGAAGGTGGCATTTTAAGGGACTTTTACTTTTTGTATTATTTATTTGTATGTTAATTTTGTATAAGAACACATCACACATAATCAGAAAAATAAAATAGTTATTCCTCTAAGACAACTCAGTGGGGGAAAAGATTAGTCTTTTCAACAAATGATATTGCAAAACCAGATATCCACATGAAGAAGAATGAATTTTTACTCTTACTTCATACCATATACAAAAATTAACTCAAAATGAATTGCAGACCTAAATGTAAAAACTAAAACTATTAAAGTCTTAGAAAATATAGCCTAAATGTTCGTGATCTTGAGTTAGACAAATACTTTTTAGATACAAAACCAAAAGAAAAATAAAAAAACTGGACTTCATCAAAATTAAAAACTCGTGTGCTGCAAACAATGCCATCAAGGTAGTGAAAGACAACCCATAGAATAGGAGAAAATATTTATAAATCATATAGATATAAGGGACTTATATTCAGAATATGATAAAAAACTATTTCAACTCAATAATAAAAGGGCAACCCAGGGATCCCTGGGTGGCACAGCGGTTTAGCGCCTGCCTTTGGCCCAGGGCGCAATCCTGGAGACCTGGGATCGAATCCCACGTCAGGCTCCCGGTGCATGGAGCCTGCTTCTCTCTCTGCCTGTGTCTCTGCCTCTCTCTTTCTCTCTCTCTGTGTGACTATCATAAATAAATAAAAATTTAAAAAAATAAATAAAAGCGCAACCCAAACTAAAAATGGGCAAAGAATTTGAATAGATGTTGATTTGCAAATTCAGGAGCTTTGCAAGTGAAATCTGTAACTGGCCCCATGCACAGAGGGCAAGGAAAGGCTGAAGAAAGAGGCAGATCACTCCAGACTGATAGGTGACAGGTTATAAGCAAGAGAACTTACATACAAGGCTTGTCTTAGGCAGTTGCAGGATAAGTAGATATCTGCATCCACCCACCAGAATCTTAAAAATTTATATAGAGGCTTTAACTGAGTTCAGTACATATATCAATCAGATGGTCTAAATGCCATATTGCTCTCTCAAGTCTGCATCCTTGAAAATGGTTCTCATTGTGGGAAACAGTGAGCAGAACACACATTTTAGGGACAGGGAAAGGGATCAGGAGCCTCCAATTGCCTGGGTCCATGTTGCAGGTCAATCAGTAGTCACATCCTCTTGATGACTTCCTCTGACAATTAGACATTCCTCCAAAGAAGTTATAAAAATAGACAGTAAGCATGTGAAAAAATGTTCAACTTCATTAGCCATCAGAGAAATGCAAATCAAAAGCACAATGAGATATAATGTCACACACACTAGGATGGCTATATTGAAAAAACAACAACAAACCAGATAATAAGTGTTGGTGAGGATGTGGACAATTTGAAACCCTCATACATTGCTGATGGATAAATGATGCAGCCACTTTGGAAAGCAGTTTGGCAGTCTTCAAAATGTTAAACATAGTTACCATGTGATCAAGGAATTCCACTTTTATATACCAAAGAGAAACGGAAACACATATTCACACAAAAACTTATACACAAAATGTTCGTAACACCATTATTCATAATAGTCAAAAAGCAGAAACAATTTAAATGTCCATTAATTAATGAATAGATAAATAAAATGTAGTATTATCCAAACAATGGAATACTATTGGCAATAAAAAGAAATGAAATACTGGTACATGATATAACACGGATGAACTCTAGAATATGTTATGCTAAGTCAAAGAAGCCTGTCACAAAAGAGAGTGTTATATGATTCCATGAATATAATGTGTCCAGAATGGCAAATCTATGGAGACAGAAAGTAGATGAGTAGTTGCCTAGGGCTGAGGCAGGGGTGAGAGGGCATAGACAATGACTACTAGTGGATAAGGAGTTTCTTTTTAGGGTGGTGAAAATGTTCTAAATTAGATTTTGGTGGTAGTTGCACAACTCTGTCATGATACTAAAAACCATTGAATTATACCATTTAAATTGGTGAATTGTATGGTATGTGATTATAAATAAAGCTGTTAAAAGGAAAAAATGGCTATTCCATTAAATTGATGCAATGTGACTTAAGATGAATGCCTTGGAGGCTCAGTTGGTTAAGCATCTGCTTTCAGTTCGGATCATGATCTTGGGGTCCTGGGATTAAGCCCTGTATCAGGCTCCCTGCTCCTGGGGAAGAGGGCTGCTTCTCCCTCTTCCTCTGTCCCCCTTCGCCCCACTCGTGCTCTCTCGTGTGCTCTCTCTCTCCTTCTTATGAATAAATAAAATCTTTTATAAATAAATAAAATGATTTAAAGTGTCCTTCTATTCACTCATTATTAAACAGTGAAGTTATTTTTAGGTTTTCATATTGCTTGGTGTAACCAAACACTCCATTTGAAAGAACTATTTTTTACTAAAACTAGTATAAATCTAATAGATAGGTGATGTCCCTAAGGTCATCTATATATTTTCAACATCACAAATCTGTCAATACTTTTCAGGTGTAAAGAATTAGTACCTTCCCATATAGAATAAGGTCAGTGGCCTGTCCTCAAGCCTCACTTACGAGTAGTTTAGCAGTAAGAGACATGAAAATACAGTGCCATAAGAAAAGCAGAAGCTTATTTTTCAATCACATAAAAGTCTAGAGGTAGGCAACCCAGGGCTGAGATGGCAGATATCTCCACAATGACCTCAGGATCCCAGGCTCCTGCTGTAGGCCCCAGGCTCAATCTACTGCTCTGTCAAATACAGGAGATAGTTCCTGCTATTATGGTTCAAATGATAGCTATCACATCCAAGCAACAAGATGAAAAAAACAGAAAGAGTATGGGTGGAAGGAAAAGGGACAAAGTGTATGTGCCAAAGGTCTTTAAGTTCCCAGATGCCCTTTCTGCTGTGCATCGATTGACCAAAACATTGTGACGTGAGACTGAAAAATGGCCTTTATTCCAGGTAGCATGTGTCCCTATAGAAATCAGGGGTTCTATCATCATGAAAGAAAGGTAAACACTCATTCAGAAATAACTAGCAGACTTTGCCAATAACTCACAATTTATCTAATGTCACAAAACCCTACCGAAAGCTAGAGAGAAAAATAATCTGATCACAAAGGATGAAAGAAATAAGATGAACTGAGAACTATACACTAAATTAAGCATTATGAGGAATGACTATGCCTAATAGTGAAAAGCCTCAGAGGAGACATGTTTGCAAAAGGGTAGAGAAATAACCAAAAGTTCTAAAGTGGGGAGAACATTTTTATAAGATGGGAGCCAGAGGCAATATCCATCGGATATACTAGGCAAATAAAAATAAATGTTTAAATGGGCAATAAAATCATACTTCCTTTGCTTCCCATTAAGACCATCAACTTTTAACAAAAGAGTTTGTCTTTGCCTATTTGTTCATGTTTCCAACTCCTGAAAGCTTATGTTATCAACTGATTTTTTGCTTCTGGTAGTATTTCAAGGATATACATTGCTTCTGGCCTTTTCTATACTTCTAAAGATATAATTACTTTTGTTTGGAAACACTTTGGTTGTAGTTTTTCATTTACTGTGTTAACACATGCATATGATATATATCAGAAAAACACTTGAACATTTCCAGAAAATCCCAATGTAAATTTACCTACTGTAAATTTACTTAATCCTTGTAATAATTTTTTAAAAAGATTTTATTTATTTATTCATGAGAGACACACACAGAGAGAGGCAGAGACATAGGCAGAGGGAAAAGCAGGCTCCATGCAGGGAGCCCAATGTAGGGCTCGGGGCTCAATCCCAGGACTCCAGGATCACACCCTGGATGGAAAGCAGGTGCTAAACCACTGATCCACCCAGGGATCCGATCCTTTTAATAATTACTTTAAGTCCAGAATAAGCTTGATTTCTATGTAAGAAACAATTTAATGTGACTGAGATAAAGTGTTCAAAGGAGATAATATTTAATATGTTTCAGGAAAAGGTCATTAACATTTAGTTGGGTTTTTTAAATTTACAAATACAAATAAGGAAAAGTCACCATATGGGGAAATAGAACCTTTAAATGATGATGCTGAGACTGTTCTAATGTTGCATTATGAAATTTGAGTCATGGAAGAAAAGCCAGGGATCACATACATTTTTAAAAAGTATATTTTAAAAAATATTTTATTATTTGACACAGAAAGAGAGCACAAGCGGCAGGCAGTGAGGGAGAAGCAGACTCCTACTAAGCAGGAAGCCCAATGTGGCACTTGATCCCAGGACTCTGAGATCATGACCTGAACCGAAGGCAGACGCTTAATGGACTGAGCCACCCAAGTTCCCAAAAAGTGCATTTTCTTTAGATAATTCCACAGCTGGTATTCTAAACTTCCTAGGAGAAAGTAGTTTTTAAGATATGATAGCCTCGGGACACCTGGGTGGCTCAGCGGTTAAGTGTTTGCCTTCCGCTGAAGGCGAGATCCTGGGGTCCATGGATCAGGGGATCGAGTCCCGCATGGGGCTCCCTGCGAGGGCCTGCTTCTTGCTCTGCCTCTCTCTCTGTGTCTCTCATGAATGAATACATAAAATCTTAAAAAAAAAAAGATGATAGCCTCACAAAAATTATATAAAAGATATATCATGCACAAATTCTCCTCTCACAGATTGTTGGTAAGTATCTGCCAGTTTGTTTGGGATGATGAGGTAGTTTCTGCACTGGGTGAGTTAACTAATTTATTCTTTGTGGATTGATTCTCTTATAGATCCTAAAAACCTTCATGCCATGTATAAACATTATTTCACTGTAGGTTTTATATATTTCACTAGGGCTCATAAATCTGCCCTAAAGTTCTTTTTTCTTCAGTGTTCTGGTTCTCCTCTGTCTTTCCTATTTCCCATAGCCCTTCTGACCCATAAATTAAACTATATTTGCAAACATCACTCATACATTTCATAATGTTATTTCCTGATTTGGCCTCCAATTAGTCACCCTAAGCAAAACACCCTCTCAAGGCCTTCATTTCCTCATTGTTCCCTAAGGTTCTTTCGAGCACTGTGATTCTAAGGTGATTTGAGGGCTCATTTCAGTTGATAAAGTGCTTGTTACATTAAATCACTTCTGGTACATGCTTTCAGGAACTGTCCACACATGAAGACTGAATCATTAAAATGTTTTACTCCATATTTTTCAAGTCAGAAACAATAATTCAGAACTCAACGATAACATTCTAATTTTTAAAAATCAAAATAAGATGATCAGAATCATAAAACTTAGCATTTACAACATTGAACCTAGAAAAACATATATAATAGAATGTTAAAGGCAAAAGAGCAGCTGATAGAGAGAAAGACTGAGACTTCTTATGAAGTGTTTCAATTACAGTTACTCCATAACAACTGTGTAATCAGAATCTGTGTACATAGCCTTATAAGGTGGGGAAAAAATCCAGCCAAAATGTCAAATCATGGAGCCAGAATGATTCTGAATTACCTAAAGATACATTTTGAGAAACAGAACTCTCCCTTATATTCCCCTCCCCCTGTATGAAAGGACAGAATGTAAAATTATGCATATCTTTAGTAATATTTTATAAAAAATAAATGCCTAGATATAAAGACAATTTAACATTTTCTCTTCAATTTGTTTTTTATAGCAGACATGTTAATTTCATTTTGAACATGGTATGCCAAATATCCTGAGCTTCCAGGAATAAAGTCATGTAGCTCCCCAAGGAATTTCTTCATGGCATCAATTGATATATAACCTACAAAATAAAAATATATATTTATATTTGAAATCCTATCATACTATCATTCTGTTTTTCAGTGTGTTTGATTTAAGATTTCTAAAGAATATTTTTAGAAATAAGTAAAAAGAAGAAATAATACCAGTGAGAAAATCTTCCATAAACACTTTCCTTTCCAACTCCCCACTCCCTGCAACCTTCTACCTCCTTTTATTTATTTATTTTAAAGGGTTTATTTATTTATTTTAGAGAGAAAGAGTGTATGAAGCAGGGGAGAAGCAGAGAGATAAGGAGAGGGAGACAGGGATCCCTGGGTGGCACAGTGGTTTGGCGCCTGCCTTTGGCCCAGGGCGCGATCCTGGAGACCTGGGATCGAATCCCACGTCAGGCTCCCGGTGCATGGAGCCTGCTTCTCCCTCTGCCTATGTCTCTGCCTCTCTCTCTCTCTCTCTCTCTCTCTCTCTGTGTGACTATCATAAATTAAAAAAAAAAAAAATTAAAAAAAATTAAAAAAAAAAAAAAAAAGGAGAGGGAGACAATCTCCAGCAGATTCCAAGCTGAGTGCAGAGCCTGTTCTGAGATCATGACCTGAGCTGAAACCAAGAATTAGACCCTTAGCCAACTGAGCCACTCAGGAACCCCTTCTCCCTCCTTTTAAAACACAAATATTTGATTATCCACTTTGACTACTGAGGTCCTTGCTGTCTCTCTCGCTCTCTCAAACAAGTAAATAAAATCTAAAAAAAAAAAAAAAGCTAGGGAAAATCAGTATTACTGCTTAATCAACAAAGGTTATAGATATGAGTAATTTTGATGTTGTTAATAATCTGAAATTGATAAGAGTATCAAAAAGAACACCTAGAATGTAGAGAGCTTAAGGAATCAATGACTTTAAGCAATATTACCTTGATAGCAACTGCTTATGTGAATGATTATATTTTATGTGTAATATGTTTGTAGTTTATATTAAAACTGAAACTAATTTAAAAGTAAATACTATGAGAAAAATTCTGATAAATCTCAAAGGTTATTGATTTTAAAACACTACCTCTGGGGATGCCTGAGTGGCTCAGCGGTTGAGCGTCTGCCTTCATGTTCAGGGCATGATCCTTGAGTCCCAGGATCAAGTCCTGCATCAGGACCACATGGAGCCTGCTTCTCCCTCTGCCTCTGTCTCTGCCCCTCTTTCTCTGTGTCTCTCATGAATAAATAAATAAAATCTTTAAAATAATTTTAAAAAACGAACATCTTTCCTCAGAACTCTCTTTTCTTCCCTCCAATTCATCTGATTTATATAGAAATAGTCATTTTCTACATGAACTTGCTCCTCGCCCCCAACAGTTGCTTTGGGAATGATTTGAGTTGGGCTAATCACAGCTCTTTCTCTAGATTTTTATATATATAATGCAGCCAGTCAAATCATTATCACTCAGGTGACCATAGCTCTAAGATCCAAAACTTGGGAGTCATGGGGGTCCATGTTTCCTACCATGTAAAGAAAGCCAACTTGCTTCAAGAGAGAAAAATAAAATGAAAATAACATGCAGGGGGCGGCCAGGGTGGCTCAGCATTTTAGCGCCGCCTTCAGCCCAGGGCCTGATCCTGGAGCCTCTGGATCGAGTCCCGCATCGGGCTCCCTGCATGGAGCCTGCTTCTCCCTCTGCCTATGTCTCTCTCTCTCTCTCTGTGTCTCTCATGAATAAATAAATAAAATCTTATATAAAAAAAAAAAGAAATTAACATGCAGAAAAAAACTGGGTATCAGTAAGAGATAGCCATGAGTCCTAGTTACTTCTAAGGCCGAGCAATACGTCTGTCTTCCTCACAGTTTGGTTGATGTGGTGATTTTTCTAATAGACTCCCTTTTGTTTAAGCTAGTTTAAATCAAGTGTCAGTTGACTGTAGCCTAAAGTCCTAACTACTTCAAAGCTGCTAGAATAATCCATTTCTGATGCATAAATGTACTATCTTTCTTATAATTACAGGAATATTTTTATTAATGTAATAATTATTTTTAAAATTCCTATCCTCACATATATCTTCAGAAACTTCACACAGTGTATATGTGCAATTAACTAAATGTTAATATTTTTCTGTACTAGTTTATTTTACACAGAAACCTTGTCATTAGGCAAAGATCATGAGCCATATGGAGTATAGTAATGCTTCAAGAGATTTTCTGAAGTGAATGATAATGATTAAAATATCTTTAAAAACACTAATCAGTGTTATATTATTGGATTCATAGTTAATTTATTAGCTGTCACTTTATATTAGAGGCAATTAAGCAATATGCTTATGTACCACATGTTGATGGAGGTAGTGTTTTTTTT
This sequence comes from Canis aureus, assembly GCF_053574225.1. Lineage (NCBI taxonomy): Eukaryota > Metazoa > Chordata > Mammalia > Carnivora > Canidae > Canis > Canis aureus. Next base: position 16,174,808 of record NC_135642.1, on the reverse strand, counting down.
GTTTTGTTTTGTTTTTTAAGATTTTGTTTAAATCTTTAAACAAAAACTGTGGGGAACCTGATGCAGGACTCAATCCCAGGACCCTGGGATCATGACCTGAACCAAAGGCAGACATTCAATCACTGAGCCACCCAGGTGCCTCAGGAAAATGTTCTTGGTGGAGGATTCCACATGTGTCTGTGGTAATTAGCCTCTCAGATGGCCCTAAATGATTCTTATCTCTTGGTATTCACTAATTTGTGTAATCTCTGGAAGGAGACTGTACTTGGGTTGGCCTAGTTGACTGATGGCAAGTGGCAGAAGTGACTGTATCCCACTTCTAAGAATAGGATATAAAAAAGACCGTGGCTTCTGTTTTGGGTATGCTCTTTTTCCCTCTTGCATTTCTCACTCTAAGGAAAGCAAGCTGCCACGTGTGAACAGCCTTATGGAGAGGCCCACTTGGTGAGGAGTTTGGCCTTTGGCCAAAAATCAGCAAGGACCCAAGGCTTGCCAACAACCACAAGAGTGAGCTTTAAAATGGATATTCCAGTCCCAGTTGTGCCTTGGAGTAACTGCAGGCTTGCTGACAACTTGATTGCAACCTTATGAGAGACTTTGAGACAGAAATATCTAACTAAGATGCTCCTGGATTCCTGGCCCTCAAAAACTATCAAGTAATAAATGTTCATTGTTTCAAGCTGCTAACTTTTAGAGCAGTTTGTTACACAGTAATAGATAACTAATACAGTATCCATGATAGGCTCCTAAGCTTTTAATTATTAGAACTTTTTGGTTTGAAAATTTTTGCCTGGGGATCCCTGGGTGGCGCAGGGGTTTGGCGCCTGCCTTTGGCCCAGGGCGCGGTCCTGGAGGCCTGTGATTGAATCCCACGTCAGGCTCCCTGCATGGAGCCTGCTTCACCCTCTGCCTATGTCTCTGCCTCTCTCTCTCTCTCATTAAAAAAAAAGAAAAGAAAATTTTTGCCTGCAAGATAATTTTAGTTATTAATTTTAAAAAATTAATCACACATGTAGCTATCAAGCAGAACTTATTATCATGGGTGATAACTAGTGATATCAGACTAAAAGAATTTAATTCCAAGGATGCCTGAGTGGCTCAGTGATTGAGTGTCTGCCTTCAGTGCAGGACATGATTCCGAAGTCCTGGGAAGCCTGCTTCTCCCTCTACCTATGTCTCTCCCTCTCTCTGTGTGTCTCTCATGAATAATAAATAGAATCTTAAAAAAAAAAAAAAAGAATTTAATTCTAGTCAAAAGCAAAACACACACACACACACAAATCCCTTGATACTTTATGGGACATTTGGCACTATCTGAAGATATTTTTGGTTGTCACAACTTAGGGCCTCAGGTCCTAGGGCATAGTTCCAACTTGTATTTTCTGCACCTAAAATCTAATTAGTTTTAAGAGATTTAATATTCATTAAGCTGAACCCAACCCATTTTGAGAGACAGTCAAGTTATAGTCACAGAAATTGCTACCACTGCCTAAATTAGAACTGTCAATCACTATATTCCAACAAGAAGTTATTCCTTCCTGTATAAGCAGATGGGCATGATAAAAAAATAAATAAATAAATAAATTTAAAAAAAAAGGAAGTAGTTGTCATTCCACGCAAAATTATAGCCAAAAATCATCTCTAAAGATTAAAACTTTCTTCTAAGAAAGTGTTATTTAAAATTTTAATGTAGGGGCACCTGGCTGGCTGAGTCAGAAGAGCATGTGACTCTTGATCTCAGGGTCATGAGTTTGAACCCAAGTTGGGTATGGAGATCACTTAAAATAAATAAATAAATAAACTTTAAAAAAATAAAATAAAATTTTCATGTAGAAATATAAAGAAAGAAAATAATCAAGCAAATAAAAATACCAGAAAATTTTACTATGGTTCTATCAATAAAATTAACAAAAGATTATCAGAGGTTGAAATTTTACTTTAAAAATTCTAATGATTAAAAAACAAAAAAAAAAATTCTAATGATTATTTTTATAGTTCTTTTTTTAGTTTGTTCTTAATACAACATTGTCTTGTCTTTTGAATACAATGAAACACAGCAGCATTGTTACACGTCCAAATCCAAGCATTTGTCTTTTTACATGGCTGATTTTAATATTTATCATTGATTTTTCAAATAAGTTATCAAACATTTGGTAAGTCCAAATAAACATGAGACATTTAGAATCTGGTGATATAGTTCCCTGAAACAAAACCAATACCAGTAGTATGCCACAACCATAGTTTAAGGGATACCTACATTTTTAAAAAAGATTATTTATTTATTTATTCACGAAAGACACAGAGGAGAGAGAGAGGCAGAGACATACACAGGGGAGAAGCAGGCTCCATGCAGGGAGCCCGATGTGGGACTTGATCCTGGGACTCCAGGATCACGCCCTGGGCCAAAGGCAGGCACCAAACCACTAAGCCACCCAGGGATTCCCAGATACCTCCATTTTATCTGAATGTTTAGGCCTAAGGGATAAGTCAGGGTACAACTGCTGCTCCCAATATTAGAACTTAAGTACTTCTACTTAGTTCATTGCCCTTTACAGCCCATGATTTTTCCTAAGAGCCCCAGACTGACTTTGTTGTCAAAGCTGGGTAACAGTTTTCTTTGATGTCTCCAAGACTCATCCTCAAACGACATATTAAAAGTTTTTCTAAAGTGCTTTTCTAAAGACTATGAACAGAAGAAAAAAGTAATAAAACAAATGGCTAGGGCAGCCCCGGTGGCGCGCGGTTTGGCGCCGCCTGCAGCCTGGGGTGTGATCCTGGAGAACCAGGATCGAGTCCCACATTGGGCTCCCTGCATGAAGCCTGCGTCTCCCTCTCCCTCTGCCTGTGTCTCTGCCTCTCTCTCTGTGTCTATGAATAAATAAAATCTTAAAAAAAAAAAAAAAAAAACAAATGGCTAGACCAAATGGTAAGAAGGAATAGTACTATGAGAGAAGACATCTAGGAATTTGTGGACTAATTTTAAGAGTTTTCACACTGATAAAAAGAATGCACTCTAAAATGATTTTTAAAATGAAATTTCAAAAACCTATACTTTTCAAGTTGCTGTGTTTTAAACAGATTTTTTTTAAAAACTTGTATTTTAGGATCCCTGGGTGGCTCAGCAGTTTGGCGATGTCATATGTCATTGGCCCAGGGTGTGATCCTGGAGTCCCAGGATCGAGTCCCACATCGGGCTCCCTGCATGGAGCCTGCTTCTCCCTCTGTCTGTGTCTCTGCCTCTGTGTGTGTGTGTGCGTGTGTGTGTGTGTGTGTGTCTCATGAATAAATAAAATATTTTTAAAATAAATAAAACTTCTATTTTAAAAATGACCCTACTGAATATTACCCAGATCAAAGTATCCAAATATCCACCTCACTCACCATTATCTAAATCCCAGTGGCCACTTTTCACCTGGTTCCCTTGGTTCCATCCTCTCATGTCAGCCTTAGTAAGCTGTCTTTTCTTTATGTCAGGCACTAGAAAAGCTAAATATGGAGTCCATGGACACCTGTGAATCTCTTTAATTATAGTAAAGTTGGTGTGTTATGTTTGTGTGTGTGTGTATTCTAGGGAAAGGGGTCTAATCCATCAGATTCTCAAAGGAAACTATGATTAGAGTTGTCCATGTAATTTGTCTCTCAAATTGGGACACCTGAGAGTAAAAAACTGAGTTTGAGCCCAATGTTGGGTATGGAGATTACTGATGCCAGGACAACAGACATAAACTGGAACTGTCTTGTGTAAACAGGAATGTGTATTCACACTACCAATAGACCAGCTTTTTAACAGAAAATATAGGACCTAACTCTGGGTCAATTCAGCAGATTTATTTAATTCAAATGATATCTCCTCTTTTAGCATCTATAACTGAGTGGTCTCTACTTGCTAGTCTAGGACAACTGCATTATTGTACAAGATATTCTTTTGTTTCTTCCCTACTTGGGTGTTCTCTAAATTTTATTTTAAATTACCTGTTACCATGTTGTTTACTGGATAATTCTGAAGAGGGAAGTACATCTGCTTTTCTGTAACTGGAGTCCTTATAAAATGTTTTTCTGTGCTATAAAATGAAGCATACAGAAAGTCATATTTATACTTGTTTTTTCCTGAGAAATTATTCCAGGCAATATATATAGTAAGCTGTTTGCACTTGAGCAGACTTCAGTTTTATTGGATGAAAACATTCAGTGTGAACTTCTTTTATGCTTCTAAGTAATACTAGTTCCCATACAGATATTTTCAGTTTTCTTGGCCACTTCACAAAACATATTTTTTGTGTATGTAGAAGCCTAGGTCTTCCTCAATATTCTTAAAAGCATAATAATTCAATAATACTTTATAATTAGGGACGCCTGGATGGCTCAGAGGTTGAGCGTCTGCCTTTGGCTCAGGTCCTGATCCCACGATCCGGGATCGAGTCCCACATCGGGCTCCTTGTGGGGAGCCTGCTTCTCCTTCTGCCTATGTCTCTGCCTCTCTCTCTCTCTGTCTCTCATGAAGAAATAAAATCTTAAAAATTATAATAAGACTTTATAATTAGATTAAAAATATACATATGTAATCTTAAATATGCCAAAAGAAGGCACAGTGGGCTCTATTTAAAATAATCACAGCATTTTTTGTTACTCAGTGTTTAATAATTGGAACTCTGTTAACTAGTACTTCAAAACTTTAAAATAAATAAAAAGTGAAATCTGGGAAAATCATGCAATACACTAAAATTCTGAAGTGACTTCTGAGTTAAAAAGAAAAATGGTTAAATTATTCTGAGTGTGGTTGTGTATAATTATTTATATTCTAACTTTTAAGAGCTAAGTAGTTTTCAACTAAAGTATTCTGTTTTCTAACTGTGCCAAATAACAATGTTTATTATATTTAGACTACATATAACCAATAGATAATACAATTGCATGAAAATAAAAGTCTCAATAATTAAAAGTTGGGGTCATCCTTAATTTATTTTCCTTAAAAAAATCTAAAATTACATTTAGTGATAGTAAAAGCTTTATTTTTAATTTATCTAAAAGTTAGATTTCATCTGAACTTTTTCTTTTTTTAAGATTTTATTTATTTATTCATGAGAGACACAGAGAGAGAGAGAGAGGCAGAGACACAGGCAGAGGGCAAAGCAAGCTCCATGCAGGGAACCTAATGTGGGATTTGATCCCAGGTCTCCAGGATCAGGCCCTGGGCTGAAGTCAGCGCTAAACCACTGAGCCACCTAGGCTGCCCTCATCTGAACTTTTATAAAAGAAACTGTAGCTCAGTTAGGGTAAGATCCTTCAAATAAGCAAAATAGTGTTCCCAGAAGAGTCAAGGACTAAAAAAAGATAAACCATTATTATCATCTATTATGGCTCTGAAATTTCTAGCTAAGCAATGAGATGGGGGAGGGTAAAGAAAGAAATGAAAAAGAGATAACTAGTAAAAAGGAAGAAGCAATCTTTCATATTAACAAATGATATGATTGTATACTCTGAAAAGCCAAGAGAATCACTGAAATGTTTCTAGAATCTTAAAGATTCCAAGTGGGCAGTTATAAAACAAATATCCCCAAATCAATAAATTTCCTATATAACAGCAATAACTAATAAAAAATAAAATAAAATAAAAATGATCCAATCTGCAACAGCAACAAAATTCATAAAAATCTAGAAATAACTATAACAAGGAATTTGTGATTCTATATGTAGAAAAATAAGAAATTTTACTGAGATATAGAAAAGGAAAATTAAAACAAAAAATAAAAGATATTCTCCTGGATTGGAATATTGAAAATTATAAAGTCATCAATTCTTCTCAATTTTAACACAATTCCCAATAGGGATTTTAGAGGTCAAGAAAAAAATAATTCTAAAATTTACTTGAACAACATGTTAGAAGATCTAATAGGAGGCAGATCAAATTTATAATAGAATGAAAAAAAATACCTAGCAATAATCTTAAAAGACAAATGTGATTCATATGAAGAAAATATGAAAAATGTTCCTTAAGGGCCACAAAAGAAAATTTGAACAAGTGAGGGAAAAATACCGTTTCTCAGATGGGAAGATTCAGTATCAGAGATAGTCTCCCTAAGTTAATCTATAAATTTCTTGTAATGTTATCAGAAATAACAGTAATTTTTAAAAAACATATGAACAAGATGGCTCTAAAATTCAGACAGAAAAATAAACTAGAAAGAATAGCTAAGAAAATTTGAAAAAGACTAAAGAAGAAAACCTAGCACCAGATATTAAGTTCTATTATAAATAACTAAAACAGAATGGTGCTGTTGCATGACAAATGAATGGAATATAAAAATATAAAATGCAGAAATAGACCCAAATAGTTACAGGGATCTAACCTATGATAAAGGTGGCATTTTAAGATGGTGGTGAGGGGATAAATTATTTAATCAATAGCCACAAGTAATTAGCTATCTGGAGGAAAAAAGAAAAAAAGTAGGTTCCCACCTTACACCAAAATATATTCCAAATGTGTCACAGATTTAAATTGAAAAAAAAAAAAAGAAATCATTAAGAAGAAACCATAGCAAAAAATGATAATAATCTTAAGAGTAGGAAGACTTCCCTAAGTACAATATAAAACCAGAGAACCATCAAAGAAAATGTTAATAAGCATGAATGCATACAGGAAAACATATTTGTATGACAAAACAAAGTCAAAAGACAACAGGCTAAAAATTAAAATTAATTAAAAATTAAAAATTAATTGTAATTTATTTCAAATGAAGTAACTCTCCTAAAATGTAAAGAGTTCTTATCAAAAAATAAAAAAGCAAAACTCAATAGAAAAATATGCAAAGGATACGAACAAACATTCACAGAAAAAGAGATATAAGTGGTTCTCAAACATCTGAAGACAACTCAACCTCATTCATAATAATAGTAATTCAAACAAAACTAGAGTGAGATACCATTTTATACCTATCAGATTAGCAAGGACCAAAATATATGATAAGTACTCTGTGTTAGAGAAGGCATAGGGGAAACAAGATGACTAACCAGTTTACCAGTTTTATATTCCAGTTTACCCCAGATTGAGGGATTTCTCAGGACATGGGGCTTTTCAGGATTAAAACCAGGACATTTCTAAGCAAACCTGAATGTTTGGTTACCATAGCTAGAAAAGGCACATTTATACATAACCAGTAGGAGCGTAAATTGATTTAAACTGTATGGAGGGCAATTTGATAAGACCTATTAAGGATACAAATCTACATGCCTTTCGATCCTAAGAATTACCCTACAGATACTCCCATACATACAAAATGACATAAGATAATCATTCACTGAAGCACTGCTTTTTTTTTTTTTTTTTAAGATCCATTTATTTATTTGAGAGAGAGCAAGCGAGAGAGAGAGAATGAGCCAGGGGAAGGGGCAAAGGGAGAAGCAGACTCCTTGCCCCGCTGAGGAAGGAGCCCAAAGAGGTGCTCTATCCCAGAACCCCAAGATCATGACCCCAGCAGAAGGCAGACACTTAACCGACTGAGCCACCCCAGGTTCCCCTGAAGCACTGTTTTTTTTTTTTTTTTTTTTAATTTTTATTTATTTGTGATAGTCACAGAGAGAGAGAGAATGAGGCAGAGACACAGGCAGAGGGAGAAGCAGGCTCCATGCACCAGGAGCCCGACGTGGGATTCGATCCCGGGTCTCCAGGATCGCGCCCTGGGCCAAAGGCAGGCGCCAAACTGCTGCGCCACCCAGGGATCCCTGAAGCACTGTTTTTAATAGCAAATTAGAAATTACTTAAAAGTCCATTAAAATAAGCAACTAGTTAAGTAAGTTATGGTACATCCATATAGTAGAACACTATATAGATAAAAACATGAAAAACTCTTTATGTAATAATATGGAATGATCTCCAAGGTAAATTATTGAGTGAAAAAAGGCAAGGAAACTGATAATATTGGTTGCTTCTGGGAGGGAAATTGACTTACTAGGGACCAGTATTTTCATAGTATCCTTTTTTGTACATGTTGGGTTTTCATAATTAAAATTTGAAAATAGGAAAGTAACATGTAGGCATGAAGATGTAAGGAAAATATTTTTTAAAAGGAGAGTAATAATAAGACTGGGACTTCCCTTGTACGTATTAAAATACATAAATGAAGTTATATAACTTAAAAGAATATTGTATTGATACAGAAATAGATCCACAGATTAATGGAATAAAACAAATAGCCTAAAAATAGATCTTCATATACACAAAAACAACGTTCGACAAAGGAAAATTACACATCAGTTTGAAATAGATTATTCAAAAAACCAGTGGAAATCTCTTATTTGCAAAACAAAATCAATTTAGATCTTCACCTATTACCATACACCAAAATAAATATCTGCAGAAAAAAAAAAAAAAATAAATAAATATCTGCAGAGTTTAAAACTAATTTGATCTCTGAATGGGAAATAACATAAAAGCGGTAGAAGAAATTATAAAGGAAAAGTGATTAATGATGGAAAATATAAAACTTATATCTCTAAAAAAGTATATGCCAGACAACAAATTGTGAATACAATGTGGCAAATTGGCAAAAGGATAATATAGCTACTATATAAAGATGCCAGACAAGTTGATAAGAAAAACAATAAGGCCTCCAATAAAATAGGGAGAAAGCAGGTCACCTGGGTGGCTCAGTCCATTAAACATCTGCTTTTGGCTCAGGTCATGATCCCTGATCCCCCAGGGTCCTGGGATTGGCTCCCACATCAGGCTCCCTGCTCTGTGGGGGGCCTGCTTCTCCCTCTCCCTCTGCCTGCCACTCCCCCTACTTGTGTGCTCTCTCTCTGTCAAATAAATAAAATCTTTTTTAAGAAATGGGTGTGTGTGGGGGGAATAAAGGATAAAAACAAACCACAGAAAAGAAATATAAAACGCTAAAAAATTCAAAAAGGTTCAAATCCATTAAGTATTCAAAGAAAAATGCAAATTAAAGCAAGACTTATTTGTATAAAACTAGGAAGAAATGTCCTAATGTTGGTGGTGGTTATCTCTAAGTGGCAGGGTTGCTTATTATTTAAATTTTTCTTTATTTTCTATTTTGAAAAATTATATGCATTAGGTTTATAGTAGAGTAAGTTCATGCAATTTTTAGAAGATTTGGGGAAGATACTGAGAAGCAAAAATAGTATAGTGATTAAGAGTTTGGATTCTGGATCAGCTAAACTTAGCTTCAAATTCAGCTTAAGCAATGTTGGGTGACCATTAGCTCTCTGAACTCTTTTCCTCAATTGTGAGATGGGTCTGATAATATTTATCTATCTTATAAGGTTACAAGAATCAAATGAACTGATAAGCTTGCAAGTGTCTTATATTCAGCAAGTGTTTAATAACTAGTTCATCACTTACTGTTCAATATCACCAGTAGTACACCAACAAAAATGCTTCCTGAGTAAGGACAAGTATATTTTATCTATGTTCACACTGCACCCTCTGGTGGTTCCATAAAGAAAAGGCTCTAGATTAGATACCTACCTAAGGTATCCATTCATATCCTTTGTCTATTGTTATTGCTATTGTTATTGGACATCTTTTCTTCAGATTTGTAAGCCCCCTTTGTATCTTAAACCCGTTTTTATCAGATGTTTTTCCAAGTGTATATTTTTCTTTTGACCTAGTTCATGGTATTTTTATTGCCACATACAAGATTAAAATATTTTTTGGTAGTTATACTTCTCAATCTTTTTCCTTTATGGCTTCCATGTTTTACAGGCAACCATGAGTTAAAGAACTTATGTATCTAATATCTTTCCTAGTCAAGTGAATTACTGGGAGTTACTTTTTATTTTCTATTTCCCAGCCTTCTCTTACAAGATCACTTAGGATAATTATCCTTTCCTCTATTAATCCCTTCAGAATATCTTCACGGTCTTACCTCCTCTATTCTTATTTTTCTTCCTCTATTTATCTTATCTCAAAAAAGCGTAACAAGTAAGTTCAAAGGAGTGCTAGAGATAGAGATCCCAAGACTTAAAATATGAATTCTCGGGACACCTGGGTAGTTCAGCAGTTGAGTGTCTGCTTTGGCTCGGGACATGGTCCTGGGATCGAGTCCCACATCCGGCTTCCTGCATGGAGCCTGCTTCTCCCTCTGCCTATGGCTCTGCCTCTCTCTGTGTGTGTCTCTCATGAATAAATAAATAAAATCTTTAAAAAATGAATTCTCAAACTTAAGTAGTAGAATATCTAGAAGTCACAGGACCATGAAACAATAGTTTACTAAACTTACTTAAATACACAACTTTGTGTAAATTAGGTAACAACTAACTTCAAATTATAACAAACCAAATAGTTGGTACAAACTATGGAAGAAAAACTTAAAATTGAAAGAACTATATAAAGTAAATCCATTAATTTTAATATTGAAGAGAGATAGCTACTATTTGATCATTTTTATTTCAGCAGCAAAATACCAGACCTTCGAATAGCCAGTACTCCCCACGAGCATTTGAAAACCATGGAACTGGAAAATATGGAATTAGGACTAGATTATGAATAAGGCTGAAACAAAGGGGGATTCTCATAGATTGTTTCTAACATAATGGTAAGTCCATGAGTGTGTCTTTTTAAATTTCATTTCTTAAACCAAAGGAACCACATTACAAACAATTTGGAAAAGAGAGGAGGAAATCACTTAGACCTTCCAATCCTAATAAAATTACTGCTAATATTTCATATATTTTCTTATTTAAAAAATAATGTAACATAAATAATAAATAAATTCTTGTTTCTTTTGTGCAAGGATAGTCTAGCATACTGGTTGGCTCTGGAATTAGACTGACCCAGTTAAATCCAACTTCTCCACACCTAATAATAAAAGTTTGGGGCACCTGGGTGGCTGAGTCGGTTAAGCACCTGCCTTTAATTCAGGCCATGATCCCAGAATTCTGCGATAGAGCCCTACATCGGACTCTCTGCTCAGTGAAGAGTCTGCTTTTTCCCTCTCCATCACCCTCTGTTCCTCCCCCTACTCATGTTCTCTCTCTTTCTCTCTGAAATAAAATATTTTTAAAAAATAATAAAAGTTTGTATAACTTTGGGCAAATTAATGTACCTAATCCTAGATCTTTTTTGCTATAAAGTGGCAATGGTGATAATGATAATATTAATAGTGTAAGAAGACCACGAAAATTAAATGAGATAAACACAGTCGGTGCTCAAAGATGCCTACATTAAATTGAATATCAATGAAGTATATGAATTCAATACCTTTTGGATAATTCTTTTTTGCGATCTGTTTCTAGTTCACTGTTTTCCCTAAGGGCTTTTATTTCATTTGGTGTTACTTCATAATGCTGTGGATAGCAAAAAGAAAACAAAATCACATTTTTAAAAGTCAGCACATCAATGATCTAATCAAATGTTTTTTTAAAAAGCAAAAAAAGTAAATTGGCAATATACTTGAGTATATTATCAAGAGTCATAAAAATATTTAGACACTTAGGTCCATTCAATCTAGTTTGGTGGCAAAAACTTGAAAAATTTTGCACACACACACAATTATACTATTTGTTTTTAGGGCTATGTAGACTATGTATTTTTAAAATATCAGCTGTGGTTGTATTAGATTGTAAAATTTTGACTAATTTTATTCTCTTTTCAATTTTTGAAATTTTCCCTAATGTGGCCATAGTACTTTTTAGTTTTTAAAAGGAAACAAAAAATAAATAAATAAAATAAATAAAAGGAAACAAAAACGTTATTAATTTAAACTTTCTTAAAATCTTCGACTTGAAAATTCCTAGGCTTCCATTGAGTTACAAATCAAAAATATTAAGTAAGCTGAACAAATTATATTTCCACTTCAAAATTAAAATGGAATATATAGCTATAGAGTTATGAAAGAACTAAATGTGTATTACGCTTTTCAAAAAGATTATGTGAAAGTGACTCAGATATTGGCACCTGTCACATAATTATAATTACTTAATACACCATTAGGAAATTTCTGTTTAAATCACAAATCCACTCCAAACAATATTAATGCTCCCCCAAATTACTTTCCAGATTTATCCTTGCTGTTGCCATTCAAAGAAGTACTTTCTAGTTATATATTCTATGGTTACATTATTATAATTGGCTAATATTAATCAATATTTTGAAAGAACTAACAAAATCATTTATCACAAAATCATATAATTTCTAGAGTTAGTCACCACTACAGACATGTTCTACTAATTTTTTCAAAGAAAAAATACTGGATCGGGTGGGAGCTGAGAAAATTTGGTTCCATTTTGCTGATGTCTAGTATATAAACTAAAACAGTTTTTTACCTTTTCTTTACCTCAGTTCTCATTTCTAAAACTGAATAATTAAATTAATGAGCTTTAAGGAGCTTTTTCAGCTTTGAAGTTCTAGCATACTCAATAATTATTGTCAAATAACAACTATTCTACACCATAGTGAAAACACTATGACAAGCCAAGGATTAGATATTTGGCCCTTACTATAACATAGCCAAAGATACTTAAATAACTATGATTTTCAGATGATGAAAACTTGGGAAGAAAAAACAAACTAATGAAAGGAATACAAAATGTATAATTGCTTGGCTTTAGACATATAAAGATTTTCTTCCTAAGTGTTTACTTCGAAAATTTTCAAACTCTGAATTGTCAGAGAAGTACTATACACTTTTCACCTAGACTCATAACGTGTTAACATTTTTTAATCACTCTGCATGCCTTCTCTCATTTTTTATTTTTGCTGGACCATTTGAAAAGATTTGCAGATATCATGACATCTTACTCCTTAATCTTTAGGTTGCATTTTCTTTATCTTTTTAATTTTTAAAAAAGATCTTATTTTTTTTAACAGAGAGAGCACAAGCAGGGGGAGCAGCAGAGGGAGAGGGAGAAGCAGGCTCTCTGCTGAGCAGGGAGGCTGATGTGGGGCTCAATTCCAGGACCCTGGGATCTTGAGCTGAGCTGAAGGCAGATGTTTAATGGACTGAGTCACCTAGGCACCCCTGCATTTTCCTTAAAAAGCATTCTTTCATCTTTACAATACCACCATTACAATTAAGAAAATTAACATTAAGTCAATATCACCTAATAGTCCACATTTATATTTTCCCAATTGTTCTCAAAATGTCTTTTTTACTTTTTATTTAGAAAACATCCAGAATCCAATCAAGGTTTATACATCACATTTGCTTGTTATGTCTCTTGATCTTGAACAGTATTTCTGCCTTTTTGTTTTGTTTTTTTAGGACATTGTTTTAAAGAGACTAAGCTAGATAGCTGTTTTGTGATATGTCTCACATTCTGGAATTGTCTGATTACTCATAATTAAATTAAGGTTAATTAGGTTAAGCATTTTGAACAAGAACGCTATATAAATAACATTGTGTACCTTTAATATATCACATCAAGCTGAACATAATGAGAGGTTATTCCATTTTCGGTGATGCTAAATTTGACCAGTTGGTTATGTGGTGTCTGCCAGATATCTCTACTGGGAAGGCACATCCTTTATCTTTGTAACTAATAAGTAATCTAAGGGGTGATAATTTAAGATCATGGGTTTAACATCTACTAATGATCCTGCCTAAATCAATTATTTTATTAGGGGTGGTAATTAGGGCTTTGCATTCTACCATCTTTTCTATATTTATTAGTTGCTATTTTATAAGGAAATTTTCCCTTAAATTTAAATTTTTTTTCTTAAATTTCATCTTTCCTTTCCTTACTTCCAACCCTCCTTCCTGCCTTCCTTTCTTTCCTCTTCTTACCTCCTCTCCCTCCTTCTGTTCTTTTTTTTTTCTTTCTTTACGCTTTCAGAGTAGCACTACTGAATCATGGATTCTTTTAAATTTAATGTACTATAATTCATTACTATCATTCTTTTTGACCCTCAAATTATCCCAAATTGGCTACTGTGTAAAGATTTTGAAGTAAGTCAAAAGTACTAACAAGTTTGAGGCAGAATAGTAAAAGCTATAAAACAGTTTTCAATATTGTACACATTTATTGAGGGGTGTTATTCAAAACATTTAACAAATGACACAACATAGGAATTAGTAAATCAGAATCTATGCTGGCAATAAAAAACTGGTAAATTCTGTGCACCTATTACTTCTCCAATTAATGATAAATTTTCAAGTTTTTTACATGAATAATTTTATTCATATAAAAATATCTCAACATTATCAGTGTACTAGTGTGAAAATAGTATTAGACTAGATAATGTTCTCTAAAAGCATGTCCTTTAAATTCCATAACCTGGATCATTGATGTTAGCATGTCACAAGTAAACATTTTTAAGATTACATTGCTTTAAAATTTTTTTGCAACTGTATATTCTAACCAAGTACTTTAATTTACTCTTACCTTTTCTATCTGAAAATGTTGGTCTTGTTCCCAAATAAAATTACCAAGTTTTCTTCTTATTTCTGTGGTAAGAAAAACAAATTCAATACTATTTTTTAAGTAATTTTGTAGTTTTCTGAAGTTTACTTGAAGACTGAAATTTCTAGGTCACCGTTATTCCACTTGCATCAAACTCACCTAAGATACTGATTTAAAATGCAGATTCTTATTGAATCAGATGATTGAGGAGGAGCTCAGGAATTGTATTTTTAACAGCCTCCCCAGATGATTCCATAGCATCATGAGAATCATTGTTGTAAATTTTTTCTGCTGGAATATATGCCTTCATTAGATGTCTGTATCTTTAGGCCAACCGTTAATAAAGAAGACAATTATCCAGTCAAAACAAAAGGTGTAAACTTCCTAAATTTGTACACTAGAGGTCCTCAAGAATTTAATGGTTGGTAAAAGAAGAATGGAAGAGAAACATGTCTAGTGGGCATAATAGTATAGGAATTCTAACAATGCTCAGCATGTTAAAGGACTATGTCATTCTTTAATGATCTCAAAAGCTTCCACGGTAGCCCAATTGAAGATAAAAAGGTAACATTCCTCTAGACCTATGCGGTCCACTATAGCAGCCACTGGAGCAGCTACATATTGGCATCATAGAAAATGTGGCTAGTCCAAAGTGAGATGTTTTGAGTATAAAATAAACACTGTATTTCAAAGATTTAGCATTAAAAAAGGAATGTAAATATCTTGATAATTTTTATGTTGGTTATATACTCAAAGGATAATACTTTAGTTATACCTGGTTAAATAAAATATATTCTTAAAATTAATTTACCTAGGGGCACCTGGGTGGCTCAATCAGTTAAGCATTTGATTTTTTTTTTTTTATGATAGTCACACAGAGAGAGAGAGAGAGAGAGAGAGAGAGACAGAGACAAAGGCAGAGGGAGAAGCAGGCTCCATGCACCGGGAGCCCGACATGGGATTCGATCCCGGGTCTCCAGGATCGCACCCTGGGCCAAAGGCAGGCGCCAAACCGCTGCACCACCCAGGGATCCCAAGCATTTGATTTTTGATTTCGGGCTCAGGTCATGATCTCAGGGTCATGAGACTGAGTGGGAAGTCTGCTTGAGATTCTCTCCCTCTCCCTCTGCCTCTGTCCCTCCTCTCACTTGCACTCTCTCTAAAAGTAAATAAATTAATCTATTTTTCGTTTATAAATAAAAATCTTATTTTTATTCATTGATTTCTTATTTATACTAGAAAATTTTAAATTAGCATTGGTTCACATTTGCATTTTACCCTTCTACTAGACAATACTGGTCTAGGTAGATAATAATGTATACTTTTTATTCTTAAAAAGGAGCATCATTTCATTTAAAACAGATTTTTAAAATTTTTTATTTATTTATTTTAGAGAGAGGGAACACATGCAGAGATTGGGGGAGGGACAGAGGGGGAGAGAAAGGGAGGGTCTTAAACAGACTCTGCACTGAGCATGGAGCCCCCCATGCTGG
The DNA here is from genome assembly GCF_053574225.1 of Canis aureus. Taxonomy (NCBI): domain Eukaryota; kingdom Metazoa; phylum Chordata; class Mammalia; order Carnivora; family Canidae; genus Canis; species Canis aureus. Next base: position 16,158,957 of record NC_135642.1, on the reverse strand, counting down.
GCTCTATCTCACCACCCTGAGATCATGACCTGAACCAAAACCAAGAGTTGGATTCTTAACCAATTGTACCACCCAGGCTCCCCGTTATTTATATGAGAGAGAGAGAATGCATACAAGTGGGAGCTTGAGGGGCAGAAGGAAAAGATCTCAGGCCGACTCTGTGCTGAGCATCGAGCCCCAAATGGGGCTTGATCTCATGACTCTGAGATCATGACCTGAGTATGACAATGAATAAAAAATCAAGAGTTGGATGCTTAACCAACAGAGTCACCCAGGAGCCTCAATACAGATTTTTTTAAAATTTAAATACATTTTAATATAAGATGCTAAATTCAAAGACAGAAGTAATAACAATATTAGAGCAGATAGTCATTCTATAATATAAGCTCTTTAAAGGTGGGTATTCACTGATTGGCACAGTTTTTTAATAAAGCAGTTGTCCTATCCAATCCCCAATCCTTAATTTATTTGTATAATCATTTAGAACAATTTATTGTTATAACTAGCTCTTACCAGGACATCAATTGTGGAAGGAATCCAATCTTTGGAGTTTCTAAAGCTCTCCTATAGAAATCTTTTTCAAACTCTTTTTGTTTTTTTTTGTTTTAAATAGCCTGCTCAGTGGGAATTTGTTCTAGCTTCAGTCTGTCTTTCTAAGCATAGACACACATGTATCATTAATTGGGTAATAATGTAAGACCTAAAATGAGATATTTAAAAATAGGCCACAAAAGTCAGGGAAATCGTATTCTAAGGAGGGAAAACTAAAAGAATCAATCTCAGAAGCAGTTTATTCACTTGCCCTTTATCTTATAGGGTTGCTGAAATAATTAAACTAGTTAATGGGAAAGTACTTTTTTTTTTTTTTTTTTTTGAGAGAGAGAGGGAAGGGTGGGAGAGGGAGAGGAAATCTTTCCTCTTTTTTTAAATTTTATTTATTCATTCATGAGAGACACAGGCAGAGGGAGAAGCAGGCTCCATGCAGGGGGCCTGATGCAGGACTCGATCCCAGGTCTCCAGGATCACACCCTGGGCCAAAGGCAAGCACTAAACTACTGAGCCACCGAGGCTGCCCCTGGGAGAGGAAATCTTAAACTGACTCCGGCTCAGGCCAGAACTTGACTCGGCTTGATCTCACAACCCTGAGATCATGACCTGTGCCAAAATCAAGAGTCGGATACTTAACTTATTGAGCCACACACGTGCCCCAATGTATAAAGAACAATACAAATAAGTATATGGGTTCATTATTACAATGAATCTTAAAATTTTATTATAATAATGAAGAGATTCAAAACTAGCAAACATTTATTAAATGCTCACATGTCAGACTACTTGATATATTATATTTTATCCTCAAAACAACTTGCTAAAGTTTACAAAACTAGTAAGTATTGGATCCTAGCCAGTGAGCACTGTGAGGGCAAGATCTGCTTTTTGTCTTATTCACCACTGACTCACCACCACCTTGGTTGAAACCTGACACAGTAGTTTCGTGAATGTGTGAATGAGCAATAAACAAACAAAACCAGACTATATACTCAAGGTAATCTGATCCCAAGCTCATGCTTTTCCACTTATATTAAATGATATGAAACACAAAAATCTCTTATTGAGAACAAAGATCAGTAAAGTTGGGAGAACTAGCTGGATTCTGCTAACAGAGATCGGATAAATGATCTTTGCTAACCTTTTTGCAAGCACTCAGGGGGAAGAATGAAATGACCTAAAGTCACCGAGTTTTTTATTTCAGCATTAGCGACTGCAGAGAGATAGTGGGCATGAAAAACTGTAGCATTGTCTTCTATGTAATCAAGGCTCTGATATATTCTAGGAGAAAGAAAGGAAATATTTTAGGTTATAAAATAAACAAGAATGTATTCAACCTTTCAAAAGAAAGAAAAAGTGAGAGGAAGCAGGGATAATTATCTATAGGTACTCAAGCCACTGGGGAATTAAGGGAGTGGGGAGGGGGCAGCCAGGGTGGTGATTACACCTCTGGCTTGTAATCATAAATGGGACAGCAGTGTGAAGGGGGATCGCGGGGGGGGGGGGTGCAGATTGGAGGCAGAGTAACCTCTCAGAAAGCTACTGTTAGAGCCGGGCGAGCGATAATGAAGGTGTGGAGGAAGATAGCAGCGAGTAGGAGGAACATTTACAGGCGTACACGGAATACGTACCCTGGTGTTTGGCCACCGACTGATTAACGGGGGTGGAGTTGTTTATTCACAAGAAACTAGTACAGTTTGAAGTTTGAGAACACAGGACCTGGTGCAGGTGTGAAGGGGCAATCAGGGGGTTGGGCTGAAACATACTGAATGCGATGGGCCTTCAGGGCACCATACAGAGTTGTGGGGCAGACAGCTAGAATCACAAGGCTGGAACTCGGGAAGCCTCGCAGACCAGGAGGGAGGCCATTCGGCTGTGGCGAGAAGTTATTTACATACCCCTCCCTGCCCCCCTCCCTGCCCCCGCCCATCCCCCCACCCCCCATCTGGGGCTGAAAACGTGCTCCTTTCCAGTCTATTCCTATCATCAATATTTCTCAGGGCACCGCGACTTCCATCTCCAACTCCTGGCTCATCAGGACCCAAGAGGCACTGCCCGGCGGCCTTCAGGTACCTCAGCGTGTCTGGGTGGGAGGCATCACAGCTGAACAAGAAGTCGGCAGCCCTTGGGTCACTGATGGAGCCCCCTTCGTCCACTGCGGAGGCAAGAGCACAAGGTGAGCCCAGCAAGTATCCTGGCACCAAAGCACCATAGAGAAGAGGGGTGCTCTGCCCACCACCTCACCCGCCCCTTCCACCCAGCTGCCTACCCCAGAACTGCCTCAGTTCCTCGCCGACGCTGCCGCAGAACCAACCCCGCTGCCCTTGAAACATGGCGTCGGCCGGCACACGAGGGGGGGGAGGGGGGGAGCCTAGCGGGGATCGCTGATTGGTCTGAGGTGCGAAGCCAAGCTCGGTGATTGGTTCTCAGAGTAATGGGCGGGAAGAGACTGAGGGGAGAGGAACAGGAATTCCGTCACCACCAGAGAGCTGACCGGCTCGTGGGACTGTGGCGGAGGAGCCTCTCAGCTTTCCCCTGACATGGCGGAGAAGGGTCAGTCAGTCCAGCTTGTGAGTGTTAAACCCTCAGTATCAAAGTTATTGTGCTCTTGTTACAGGCGTGGTCGCAGGTTCTGTGGCATCAGGTATTATTTTGAAGCAAAACTCATTTTATCGTTTAATTTATAAATGTCTCCATTAGAATATCTGAAAGTTGAGGACTTGTAGAAAAATAAATCCACAATACCATTATCACCATTGAAAATAATAATTCTTTAATATACTCAAATTTCACTAGTGTTTACATTTCCTGCTTTTTCAGAATTATGCTTTTCTTTTACAATTTCCACCCCCACCCTCACCATAACCCACCACCACCCACCCCCTTACATCAGTTTTGATAAGCTATATTTTTCTGGTGTTGGAGCCCTTTAATCTAAAATTTCTAAAATATTGATATAAATTTCATAAAACATTTTATTATCTTTTTTAATGTTTGCAGGCTTTGTGGCAATACCATTTTCATTTTTGTTATTAGCAATTTGTGCCATTTTATTTCTTAGTCTAACCAGGGGTTTGTCAATTTTATTAGTCTTTTCAAAGAACAAACATCTGACTTTGTTGATACTCTTTTTTGTATTTCTTTTCTGTATTACTAATTTCTGTTCGTATAATTTCCTTAGCTTTAACTTGCTTTCATTAATTTCTTGAAAGAGAGGAGTGATTTTCATTCTTTGTTTTCTGATATGTGCATATAAGGCTATAAATTTCCTTGAAACTGTGTTTACTTTAAAATTTCCAAACACATGAATATTTAGTTACTCTGCCATTAATGATTGCTGGCTTAAATACATTGGAGTCAAAGGATATGGCCTATATGATTATAATCCTTTAAAATTTGTTGAAATTTCCCTTATGATTGAGGTATATGGTCAGTGTTATGTATGTGTTTCCAAAGAATATTCTGTGAGTGTTGGATATTCTGAGTGTTGGGTACAGTATTCTGCATATACTGACCCATTCATTGGGTCAAGTTTGCTAATCATGCTGTCAGATTTTTCAATTACTGAAAGAACCATAGTAAAATCCCTTTGTGGATATTTATTGATTTCTTGTTAATTTTTGCTTTATTGAAATTAAGTTGTTAGGTGCATGCTAATGTATGCTTGTTACTTTCAAGTTGACTGGATATTAAGCACTTAAATTTGAAAGGCAAAACTTTAAAACATATGAATAAGACAGGGGGGGAATACCTCTCAGGCCTCTGAGTAGAGAATAATTTTTAACAGAGGCAAGTATTAACCAATAGGAGAAGATATTTGCAGTATGAATAACCAACAAAGAATTGGTATCCAGAACACATAAGTAACCTTTTTTTTTTTTTAAGATTTTATTTATTTATTTTTGAGAGACACAGAGAGAGAGAGGAGCAGAGACACAGGCAGAGGGAGAAGCAAGCTCCATGCAGGGAGCCCGACGTGGATTTCGATCCAGGGACTCCAGGATCACACCCTGGGCTGAAGGTAGCACTAAACTGCTGAGCCACCCAGGCGTCCCATACACAAAAGTAACCTTATGAATCAATAAGAGAAAAACAACACAATAGAAAATATGGGCAAACACCTAAATAGACATTTCATGGATGAAGAAATTTAAATGGCTGATAAACTTATAAAAAGATGCTCAACCACAGGGGTAATTAGGAAAATGCAAACTAAAACCATGAAATACCATTATGTACTCACTTTACTGGTCATAATGGAGTTGCTAGAGACATAGATTAATGGGAACACCGATTAGTGGGGATGTAAATTGGCATAGACACTTTGACCAACAATTCAGCATTACTTAGTTGAAGATGTACCCTATGTGCCAGCATTTATTAGATATATACCTAGAGAAACTCTTGCTCCAGTTTACCAGTACACCTTGTACAGTAATGTTTATGGCAACATTGTAGCTAAAGCAACAACCAAAAACAAAACTAGAATCAACTTCTTATTATCAACAGTAGTTTGGGTATTTAAACTGTTGTATTTTCAGAGAATGGAATACAATGTAATTTTTAATTTCAAAAAAGCTAGGAAGACATAGAACAAGATTCCATTCATTTAAACTTCAAAAACCAAGTGGGGGTGGGGGTTGGCTGGCTCAGTTGGAGAGTGTGTGACTTAAACTTGAGGTTGTGAGTTTAAACGCCACATTGGGTGTAAAGATTATTTATATAAATTAATATTTTTTTAAAATTAAAACAGGCATAATGAAACTTTTATATATATATATATACACACAAGTATATATATATATATATATGTGTAGTAGAGAAAAACTAAACAGTACAGTTGGAAAAATATACCTATGAATTGTTTTCAGAAACGAAAGAACTAGATCCAAAATGTAGAATGATTACCACAGGGCCTAGAAAGATGCACAGGGGACCTTTAAAGGTTTTAATACTAATCTATTTGCAAAACTAGATGGTCAATTAATGAGTGTTTTTTATATCACTCTAAACTGTGTATATATATTACATACATTTTTGCGTGTGTATATTACAGTTTAATTCTTAAAAATAATCAACTAGGTCAATTGAGGAGGATTTTATTTAAAGTAGTTAAACAAATATTTGACCTTGAATAAATCACCTTTACTCATCTGAAAAATTAATTTATCCAAAGCATCTTTTTCCTTGGAAATACTTGGTAATCCAGAGTTACTTTTTTTTCTCCTGTATCTCAGGTATGTTATACAACTGTGCAATGATGTTGCCACTGCTAGTCTAAAAGCCAGTTTAGTCACAGAAAAGTGCAAGGCCTTCTCTTTTTAAGGTTCTCACCTCAGTGAAGGGTTACTGCCATTTTTAAAAAAAGATTTTATTTATTTATTCATGAGAGACACAGAGGGAGAGGCAGAGACACAGGCAGAGGGAGAAGCAGGGAGCCCGATGTAGGACTCGATCCCGGGTCTCCAGGATCAGGCCCTGGGCTGAAGGCAGATGCGCTTAGCCACTGAGCCACCCAGGCATCCCTGGAAAATATACTTCTTAAAAATGAATGTTGGGGGGGGGGGTTGGTTTGTGTGATGGTTGCATACTTACATAAATATACTAGAAATTAGTGAAGGGTATACTTATAATGGGCAGATTTTATTGGGTACAAATTATACCACAATAAAGTTGTTCTTTAAAAAAGGCAAAGAAAAAAAACTGAATTTTTTTTTTCAATCACCAGGGGGAAAAAGACAGACCACAGGTGTATATGTATTTCCCACTATCTGTAGGTATCCAACTTAATACTTTCTCTAACATGCTACCTCAACTTTCCAGCACTTGTCTTAACATAGATGACACAAATTTATTTTTACATAGTTCTCCCAGATAACTGGTTACTCTATACCGAATAATTTGAACAATCCTTCTATGTAGAACTCAGATAATAATTTAAAGGCAGGAATCCAGGCAGCCCAGGTGTCTCAGTGGTTTAGCGCCACTGAATTTTCCAAATTCAGATTAGAATGTTTATTTCTACTCATCTTTCACTATCTCCAACTTAAACACAATTTTTCTTTAGAATTTTCTCTTCTATTCTGGTGAATATTGACCTCCTCTTTCTCTGAACTCTGTAGTAAACTTGTCTATCCCTGAGGACAAACTTTAGATATCAGTTATCTAGAACTCTGTATATGATTTAATAGGTAGGAGGTAGGCCCTATTCTATTCCCCAAACTCTGTCATACTACATGAAATTTTCTAGCACAGTGCCTAAAACCCTATCATTAGAAATATTTACTTTTTTGCATATGGACTATATGTTAGTAACTATTACCAGGTTGATGTTAAGTTTTCTGAATTTGATAATTTAGTACTGTGATTATGTAAGAGAGTATTTTGGGGGTGCCTGCCTGGCTCAGTCAAGAAAGCATGTGACTATTGATCTTGGGGTGGTTAGTTCAAGCCCTATGTTGGACTTAAAGCTTACTTAAAAAAAAGAAGGAGCATCTTGGTTCTTAGGAGATACTCACTGAAGTATTTAGGAATAAGAATCATAATGCCTGTAACTTAATCTGAAGTGGTTCCGCAAAAATAACATTAGCCATAGCTATGCATTACACACAAAATCATATGGGGTGGATGTGGGAGAGAGAGAATAAGAAAATGTGGCAAAATGTTAATAATTGATAAATCTGTGTGGAGAGTACAGAAGAGTTTATCATACAAATATATAATTTTCCTGTAAGTTTGAAATTTTCTTGCAAAAGGTTAAAAAAACAGTTCCTTTAGTTCAGTGGTTTTCTGCCCTACCTGCACATTAAAATGACCTGAGTGCTTTTAGAACTACAAATGCCCAGGCCCCACCGGCTAGAGATTTTTATGTAATTGGTCTTGGGTGAGGTCCAAGAAATTGAAGTTAAGTCTCCCCAGATTAGGGGCACCTGGGTGGCTCAGTGGTTGAGCATCTACTTTTTTTTTTTTTTTTAAAGATTTATTTGTTTATTCATGATAGACATAGAGGCAGAGACACAGGCAGAGAGGGAAAAGGAGGCTCCATGCAGGGAGCTTGACGTGGGACTCGATCCTGGGACTCCAGGATGGAGTCCTGGGCCAAAGGCAGGTGCCAAACCGCTGAGCCACCCAGGGAGTATCTGCCTTTGACTCAGGTCGTGATCCTGGTTTCCTGGGATGGAGTTCCGCATCAGGCTTCCTGCAAGGAGGCTGCTTCTCTCTCTGCCTGTACTCTGCCTCTCTGTGTGTGTCTCGAATGAATGAATGAATGAATCTTTAATTTAAAAAAAAAAATCTCTCCAAATGAGCCCTTTTTTCTTTTTATGCTTCTTCTATATCCTTCAAAATATCTAACGAGGTTTCAGGCATAAAACAAGTCTTATTACATTCCGATTGAAGTGAATTTATTTATTTAAAGATACACAACTTATTTATTATTTTTTTTAAAGTAGCTCCATGCCCAATGTGGGGCTCAAAATCACAACCTCGAGATCAAGAGTTACATGTTCTACCAGCTGAACCAGCCAGGTGCCCCAAATTTATTTTTTTTAAGTAATTCCTTAAAAGTAGCTATAATCTGTCATCACTGTTACCCAAATCAACAGCTATAAATACTTGTATATTCTATATGCCAACACTACAGGAATATTCCCCATCGTATGTGTGCATCTTTCCCATTATGATAGATAAGATAGTAGGCTTTTAACCTACCAATGAGCCATGCTGATTATAATTTTAAACGGCTAGTGCTGCAGGTCCTAAATAATTACCCTCTCCCTCCAAAAACCCTATTAAATATAAAGAATGAAGCTCAGTTAGATGGGACTTCGAAGGAAAAGAAGGGATGGTTCATCAAGGGTACTGCTGAGATAAATGATACTAAGAACTTTAGACTTAGAAGGAACATGCTGGAGGATAATTATACCAGAGAGGACAAGATGAAAAATACTGAGAGTTAAATTATAGGCAGGAAGAATGAAAAGGACATAGTGAAAAGTAGACTGAAATACTTAAGTATATTTGAATACAGAAAAACAAGTACCTCTGTAGACAAATAAAGCAAGAGAAAGAAACTGAGAGAGGTAGATTTGCTGGACTAAAAAGTATCTTGAGAGAATTTAAGACAAAATTATAAACTAGCCCAGATGATTTCCTATTTTTTTCTGTAAATCTCTGAACATTTTTTTTAAATTACAGCAACACATTCTAGAAAAGAAATGTGGCGCAAAAATTTTAAAAGGTAAATAGGAAGAAGAGTACACATCTGAAAATTTATCTGTTACGAGTCTTGTGCTGAGAATAGTGACAGCATAATGAAATTTCTGGCTACATTTAAAAAGGGTTTTCAAGCATTACAAACTGAAGTTGCAGTTTGCTCCGGTAACAATAGCATAATGATCATTCTTGTGAAGAGTGGCTCCTGTGTCATAGAAGACCCCAGAGAATTGGAAGGACATCTTAAAAAATTCCAGTGAAATCCACTTATGACATTGAAAGTGGAATTTAGTTTGTGAATCCTGGAATTCATTATTCCAGAGTTCCCCATAAACTGGGAAGAGAAACCAGTGAGATTGGTAAACTATTTCAATACCTCTTTAATAATGCTCTGAATTTATACAACAGTATGACTAATTACTGTGGATGTAAGATATGCAAGGGTTCTTTATTCTCTCCACCATCATTAAGGCAAGGGCAGAAATAGGGATAAAGTTTCTCCATGAAAGTGCTACTAAAGGTGTAAATGTGGGTCATGGTTTTAGCATTATAGAAGGACACCTGCCCTCCTTCATAATCCAGGTATATGCCCACCTTGTTGAGATTGTTAGTCAATTTCAGACTGTAAGAAGGCAAATCCAGAGCCTTTAGGTCAATTTGGTTCCTTAGTCTTAAAAGCCAGAATCCTTGCTCAGGAGTTAGAGGACAGCTGCCCTTCCGAATGATAGATTCTCTGACGACTCCAACTGTCCATTTTGTCTTCTTTGCTACTTCTACTTCCCAGTACCACTTTCCAGATGTGAAGCCCTTTGAGCCGAGCACAGCCACACTTGAGTCAAATCTCTCTGGATCATCAGGCATTACCTGCTTAATGTCACCATGCCACACACTGGTTCGATTTTTGGAGAGCATCAGATTTGGGTGAGCTGTTTTAGGGTCCAGAGTTAATGAAGATAAGCCTAGTAGGAAAAGAAAGCAGGGTATGGGAGAAAAGGGATGACTGCAAATTTCCATAGTAAAAGACACCATTTACATAGACATCAGGACTTTATCTTCACATGCACACATGCTCTTAGACAAGTAATTGCTTACATACTTTTTATTGTTTTATATCTATTTGGCTATATTCGAGACATTTTTAAATTTGTGATAAAAATCTGACTTTATTCTGAAGCAACTTATGCTCCAACAAAGAAAACAATGTAAATAATATTAATTTGTACCAATTAAAGAAAATACAAATGTGGAAGGCATAAAGATTCGGTAAATTTGTCCTTGGAAAACTTTCTAAGGACAATAACTGTGAGACCTATTCAGGATGCACTGGGTAAACAAAAGCAAAAAGGAATGAGTTAAAAAGCAGTAGCTTACACATAGATCAATGGAACAGAATAGAGAACCCAGAAATGAGCCTTCAACTCTATGGTCAACTAATATTCAACAAAGCAGGAAAGACTATCCACTGAAAAAAAGACAGTCTTTTCAATAAATGGTGCTGGGAAATTGGACAGCCACGTGCAGAAGAATGAAACTAGACCATTTTCTTACACCATACACAAAGATAAACTCAAAATGGATGTAAGATCTAAATGTGAGACAAGAATCCATCAACATCCTAGAGGAGAACACAGGCAACACCCTTTTTGAACTTGGCCACAGCAACTTCTTGCAAGATACATCTATGAAGGCAAGGGACACAAAAGCAAAAATGAACTATTGGGACTTAATCAAGATAAAAAGCTTCTGCACAGCAAAAGAAACAGTCAACAAAACTAAAAGACAACCTACAGAATGGGAGAAGATATTTGCAAATGACATATCAGATAAAGGGCTAGTATCCAAGATCTATAAAGAACCTATTAAACTCAACAGCAAAGAAACAAACAATCCAATCATGAAATGGGCAAAAGGCATGAACAGAAATTTCACAGAGGAAGACATAAGACACGGCCAACAAGCACATGAGAAAATGCTCCGCATCCCTTGCCATCAGGGAAACACAAATCAAAACCACAATGCGATACCACCTCACACCAGTGAGAATGGTGAAAATTAACAAGACAGGAAACAACAAATGTTGGAGAGGATGTGGAGAAAGGGGAACCCTCTTGCACTGTTGGTGGGAATGTGAACTGGTACAGCCACTCTGGAAAACTGTGGAGGTTCCTCAAAGAGTTAAAATAGAACTGTCCTATGACCCAGCAACTGCACTGCTGGGGATTTACCCCAAAGATACAGATGCAGTGAAATGCCAAGACATCTGCACCCCAATGTTTATAGCAGCAATGTCCCCAACAGCCAAACTGTGGAAGGAGCCTCAGTGTCCATCGAAAGATGAATGGATAAAGAAGATGTGATCTATAGATACAATGGAATATTCCTCAGCCATTAGAAACAACGAATACCCACCATTTGCTTCAACGTGGTTGGAACTGGAGGGTATTATGCTGAGTGAAGTGAGTCAATCGGAGAAGGACAAAGATTATATGTTCTCATTCATCTGGGGAATATAAAAAATAGTGAAAGGGAATAAAGGGGAAAGGAGAGAAAATGAGTGGGAAATATCGGTGAGTGTGACAGAACATGAGAGACTCCTAACTCTAGGAAACAAACAAGGGGTGGTGGAAAGGGAGGTGGGCAGGGGGTTGGGGTGACTGGTTGATGGGCACTGAGGGGGGCACTTGACAGGATGCGCACTGGGTGTTATGCTATATGTTGGCAAATTGAACTCCAATAAAAAATATACAAAAAAAAAAAACACAGTAGCTTATGTGGGAGGGAAGGTAAGGTAAATAGGCTAGAGACAGGTAAGTCTAAGATAACTGGGAGGGTTTAGAGGACAATGGTGAGAAGTTTATATTTGGCTTAAGAGATAATGGGACTTTTGAGATGAGAGTGGTTTATGCCACTGCTAATCAGAAGGTGTGGTTACCAATCTGGGGCAAAATAGTACAGAAATTAAGAGTAAGCTCTTAGGAACTTTATTTTTTTTTTAAAGATTTATTTACTTATTTGAGAGAAATAATGGGAAGAGGAAGGGCAGAGGGAGAGGGAGAGAATCTCCATCAGACTCCCCGCTGAGCAAGGAGCCCAACGTGGGACTGGATCCTATAACCCTGAGATCATGAACTGAGCTGAAATCAAGAGTCAGACACTTAACCAACTAAGCCACTCCGGTCCCTTGTTCTTAGAAATTTTTACAGCAATCTGACAGTAATTTTATGTCAGTCGATCTAATAATTAAACAACTGGGCTTGTACTTTGTAATACTTTTTTTTAATTCCACTTTTTAAAAATTTTTTTATTCATGAGAGACACACAGAGAGAGAGGGGCAGAGAGAGACACAGGCAGAGGGAGAAGCAGGCTCCATGCAGGGAGCCTGATGTGGGACTCAATCCAGGGACTCCAGGATCACGCCCTGAGCCAAAGGCAGACACTCAACCACTGAGCCACCCAGGTGTCCCTAATTCCACTCTTTTGGGTAACTATGTTGTCTTCCACAAATATATCAGTCCACGACAGGGTAAGATTTTAGAAACTGGTCCTTCATCATGGTTATTTGACAAGCACTGGTTTAGACAAGTAAGTGGGCAGCAGTGTAAAGAATTTCTAAGTGAAGAGATGTTGGAAGCATATCAGCAAGGAGACGACACAAATTTTAGATGTAAGGTAATCAAGCCTCAGCACAAAATTAGATAAAGGAAACTAAAAAACTATGTGTTCACATAAGGGACACAGATACATCTATGTATACATTTGTTGTTAATGGATTTAGCTATCCTTGGAAGTGAGATCAATCCAGTCCAAACTCTCTCTTCCCAGAGAAGCCAGAGTCTTTTTCTATCATCCCAAGGAATTCTCTTCCAACAAGAGATTTTGTAGAATCCTGACTTTTTCCATCCAGGCTGAATCTTGCCCCCCTCTGCACCCTCCCACGTATTCCCATTTGCCTTGGGTTTTTGCTCTTTCTGATGTGAGGATTGGAATTGCTTTGGAGGAAGTTTTAGAACCTTTTTAGAACCCCGCTCTGCTATTGTCACCAAGCCTCTCACACCAGCTAACCCAGCCTGCTCTAGCTCCAAAGATTCCCAGAAGTCAGCTTTACCTCCCTCTTTTCTTCTCATACCATATTCAGCCCAAAAGGAAATTCTGTCAGCTCCACCTTTAAAGTATATTCTGAGCCTACTCAGAATTCAGAGACAGTCAACTTCTACAGATACCGCTGGCCTGAAACTATTGCAATAGCTTTTTGACTGTTCTGTTTCCAGTCTTGCCCATCTGCACCCTATTCTGTCATATGAGTGAGATCATCCATTTCTCCTACTCAACGCCCTCTTATGCTTTCCGTCACACCCAAGATAAAATCTGGAGTCCTTACAGAGCAAATGGTACCTACATCGTTTACCTACCTCTGTGGCTTCATCTCCTCACGCACGCCTCCCTTATTTACTTTGATCCAATCATCTTTGCTTTTTGGCTGTTCCTTGAATACACCAAACTCATTCAGACTTTAGGGCCTTTACACTATCTTTCTGTGTCCTCGAACACTCTTTCCCCATATGGTTCACTACTTTACATTATTCCAGCCTTTTTGTTCATGCAAGTTCAGTGAGATGTTAATGATAGAACTTAGGTGGGTATAGCAGTGTTCAGTCTAAAATTCTTTAAATTTCTCTATGTTTGGAAATGTCCATAGTAGAACATAGGGAGGGGGAAGTTAACTTCTCAAAGACTTTTTTTTCTGGCTAATATCTAAACTAGCATGTTCATCTATCACTGCTTGTACCCTTATCCTTCTGTATTTTTTCTCATGAATAATTACTTGCTTGATTTGCTTGACCATGGTTATCATTATGTGAGATTATTTACTGTTTCATTTCCTCCACAAGAATGTAATCTCGGGCGGGGGCGGGGGGGGCTTTATCTGTTTTGTTTCCTCACGTGTCTTCAAAATTTAGAACTGTTCCTAGGTAGTCAGGTAACTATTTGTTAAATGAACTTCAGGGTTCCATTTGAATCTTTGACACCCAACTAATTGCACTGTGCCTCATATTCCTGTTATCCTTGGCCAAAACTCATAATGTAGATCCCTCTAATGATTTATCCTCTAATGTGCTTTTATCCCCCATAATTCTGTTCCTTGCTTCCTCTACCTTCACCCATCTTCCCACTGTTCCCACCCATCCCTTTCCACTCTGCCCTTTAGAACTCTCTCCCTAAATAACTGTCCTGCATCCTCACTTTACAGAATTCTCTCATCATCTCCTTACTTTAACAGAAACCTGACTGGTTCTTTGTCAAAAATATAACTTGAAAAGTTCATGAGACTATTTATTTTCTAAATTCAGAGCCAGAGATCCAAGAACCACCATTGCCACTTCTAGACCCCTATCTAATCCTTATCCTCATGTAAAAATCACTTTTGAGGCTTTTGTCATTCTATCTCATTACCCCTTATCTCTATATGATGTTACTATGTACAGACTTCCTGATTATACTCTCTGCACTTTGGGTTAACTTTACTCCACTACCCCAACTCCAGCCCATCATCCCAAGTGATTTCACCATTCTTTGGATATAACCATTTTTCCATTCTTGCAGGTTCTTGACTTTACTGCTACTGACTTTTGACTCTATTACATTTCAGCAGTCCATGTTAATGACCACATTCTAGACCTTGTAATCATTGGGAACTGTTCATTCTCTAAAATCTTAAACTCAGATATCCCATTCTCTTATATTTATTTTCTCAATCTCATCTCCCCTACAGCCATTACTTCACTGAACAACTCTAGTCCCTCATTTTTCCCTATTATCCTATTCTGTTTCCTGGCTTTGAATCTTTCCCTGAACCACTTGGCATTGGCAGCTTTACTGCCAATAACCTTATCACCTTTATCTTATATCTGCAGCATCTGCCATGCAACTCACTGACCCTGGTTCTACACAGCTATCAAAATTTACATGCCAATTCCTGACCATTGCAAGAGGACTATCACAAAATTGTACATGTAGATATTACTACAGATTCATTATTTCTACTCTGTGCTTGACCATCAACACTGCCTAGAATTCCTGTATTTCCCAGATCAAACCCTCTCTAGTTCCTCACAACAACAATTTCAGACCTCCAGCTCCCTCCTCAAACCTCTGTTCCATCAATTCTTACTGCCAGGCAGATGACTTCATCCCCTGCTTCACAGAGAAACCACAGTACATCTTAAAGGAATTCCTCAATTCTTCTCACTCATACTTCAAGTTCCATTTGATAAAATTGTTTGCCTCTACCATTTTATTTCCTCTCTATTTTCAGAGAAAACTGAGGAACATCAATACTTCTCTCTGCTAGAACTCACTCTTCCCTATTTCTACTAGTTATCCCCTGTCTTATACCATTGGTTTCTGCCTTTCTATAGGCTGTTTTCCTTCAGTATGTTTTAAAAAGTCTTTTTTGGGGGTGGCTGGCTGACTCAGTTGGAAGATCATTTGACTCTTGATCTAGAGGTCATGGGTTTGAGCCCCACATTGGGTATAGAGATTACTTGAAATAAATTAAAAAAAAAAACTTCCAAAAGTTCTTTTTTGATTCTGCTGCCACAGTCACATCTTCCCTTCTTAGTGAAGCTTCTCAAGTGAATGATCTGTTCACTTCACTACTGTCTCATTCCAAATCACTCCTGAACGCTTCATAATGTAACTTTTATCTATTCCACATTTTAAAAATTGCCCTTACTGGGAGATAACCACACACACCAATACACTCACAGTCCTAGCAGCCAAACCTTATAACTGGCAGTGCAGAGAGTGCTCTGCCAATCAGTGCATCTGCAGCCCCAGAAGACATCTGGCCTGACTGCAGGCCCCACCCACCAACAAAAGCCTCTCAGGGGACAAGGCAGGGAAAGCACCCTAAAGTTTCGTGCAACCACAGCCCTGGCAAAGAGGCTAAAGACAGGCATCTGGTTTGACTTCTGACACTGCTCAACTACAGAAATCATTCACCACAATCAAGTGATATTTATTCCAGGGATGCAAAAGTGTTTCAATATTTGTAAATCAATCAACGTGATACGTCATATTAATAAGAGAAAGATAAAACCATATGATCATCTCAATAGATGCAGAAAAAGCAGTTGACAAAGTACATCCAGTCATGATAAAAACTCAATTAAATAGGGTCAGGGGGAACATACCTCAACATAATAAAGGCTATATATGAAAAATCCACAACTAACATCATACTCATTGATGAAAAACTGAGAGCTTTTCCTCTAAGATTAGGAGCAAGACAATGATGTCACTCTCACCACTTTTCTTCAGCATAGTACTGGAAGTCCTAGTAAAAATTAATCAGACAAGGAAAAGAAATAAACACATCTAAATTGGTAGGGAAGAAATAAAATTTTCACTATTTGCAGTTGACATGATACTATATATTAAAAAACCTAAAGACTCCACCAAAAAAAATTACTAGAGCCAGTAAATGAGTTCAGTTAAGCCTCAGGATATCAAATTAATATACAGAAATCTTTTGCATTTCTATACACTAATAATAAAGTAGCACAAAGAGAAATTAAGAAAACAATCCTATTTACAACTATACCAAAAAGGATGAAGTATTTTTTTTTTCAAAAAGGATGAAGTATTTAGGAATAAACTTAGCCAAGGAGTTAAAAGATCTGTACTTGAATCTATAAAACATTGATGAAAGAAATGGAAGATGACACAAATGAATGAAAAGATATTCCATGCTCATGGAAGGACCAATATTGTTTAAGTGTCCATACTACAAAAGCAATCTACAGATTTAGTGCAATCCTTATCAAAATACCAACAGCATTTTTCACATATAGAACAAACAATCCTAAAATTTGAATGAACCACAAAAGACCTGGAATAGCCAAAGCAGTCTTGAAAAGGAAGAACAAACCTGGAGGTATCACAGTCCTAGATTTCAAGATCTACTACAAAGCTGTAGTAATCAAAACAGTATGGTACTGGCACAAAACTAGACACATAGATCAATGGAACTGAATATAGAGTCCAGAAATAGACCCACGCATTTGTGGTCATTTAATCTACAATAAAGGAAGCAAGAATCTACAATGGGAAAAATCTCTTCAATAAGTGATGTTGGGAAAACTGGACCACTTTCTCACACCATACACAAAAATAAAATCAAAATGTATTAAAGACCTCAGTGTGAAACTTGATACCATAAATGTCCTAGAAGAAAACAATCAAGAGAAAAGAAAAAAATTTTTCTTTGAAATCAGCTATTTTTTTCTAGATATGTCTCCTCTAGTAAGGGAAATAAAAGAGAAAAGTAAACTATGGGACCACATCCAACTAAAAAGCTTTTGCATAGTGAAAGAAACCATCAACAAAACAAAAAAGCAACCTAGTGAATGGGAGGAGATATTTGCAAATGATATATCTTATAAGGGGTTAATGTCCAAAGTATATAAATAACTTAGACAACAACAGAAAAACAAATAATCCAATTAAAAATGGGCAGAAGACCTGCATAAACATTTTTCCAAAGGAGACATATAGATGGCCAACAGACATGTGAAAAGTTACTCAACATCATTAAGCCTTAGGGAAATGCAAATTAAGACCACCTAATACCTGTCAGAATGGCTAGAATTAATAACATGAGAAATAACAAGTGTTGGAGGATGTGGAGAAAAAGGAACCCTCATGTACTATTGGTGGGAATGCAAATTGGTGCAGCAATTGTAGAAAACAGTATGGAGTTTCCTCAAAAAATTAAAAATAGAATTACCATTTGATCCAGTAATTCCATGACTGGGTATTTATTTGTTTCTTTGTTTTTTATTTGAGAGAGAGAAAGTGAGAGAGCACGAGATGGGGGGGGAGGGGAAAAGAGAGAGAGAGGGAGAAGCAGACTAACTGCTTAGCAGGGAGCCTAACATGGGGCTCAATCCCAGGACCCCAAGACCGTGACCTGAGCTGAAGGCAGACGTTTCACTGAGCCACTCAGGTGCCGCTCTGCTACTATTTACCCAAATAATATGAAAAGGCTAATTTGAAAAGATACATACACTCCTATGTTTATTGCAGCATTATTTACAATAGCCAAGATGTGGAGCCAAGCAGTGTCTATTAATAGATAAATGGATAAAGAAGAGGTGGTATATATACAATGGAATATTACTCAACCATAAAAAGGAATGAAATCTTGACATTTGTGACAACATGGATGGATCTGGAGGATGTAGTGCTAAGTGAAATAAGTCAGAGAAAAACACGTACCATCTGATTTCACCCGTATGGGGAATTTAAGAAACAAAACAAAAGAGCAAAGAAAAAAACAGAAAAAAGAGACCAAAAAAACCTTTTTTAAGAGACAAAACAAACCCCTCTTTTTAAAAAAAAAATTTTTTTTTTATTTTTAAGTAATCTCTACACCCAGCGTGGAGGGCTTGAACTCACAACCCTGAGATCAAGAGTTGCATGCTCCAAAACTGAGCCAGCGAGATGTCTCAAAGTAGACTCCTAAATACAGAAACAGACTGGTGGTTGCCAGAGGGGAGAAGGGTGAGGAGGATGAATGAAATAGATAAAAGGGTTTAAGAGTACACTTCTCTTGATGAGCACTGGAGAAATGTATGGATGGTTGGATCATTTTATTGTACATTTGAAACCAATACAATACACGTTATGTTAATTATACTTGAATAAAAAAAAAAAATGCCCTTACCACAGTCACCAATTCCTGTTAAAAAAATCTCTTTCTAATCATTTTCTTTTTTCTTTTCTTCCTTTTTTTTTTAAAGAGCAAGAGAGATGGTAGGTGGGCAGGTGAAAGGGCAAAGGGAAAGGGAAAGAGAGAATCTTAAGCACCTTCACAACCCTAAGATCATGACCTGAGCCAAAATCAAGAGTCAGATGCTTAATCAACTGAAGCACCCCCCAATCATTTTCAAGTTGATTTTTATGTTTGGCATGAGTGACCACTTCCTCCTTCTTGACACTCTTTTTCCTTAGATTCTATGTCACTTCATTTCTGGTTTTCCTCTTAATCTCTTTTGCAAAAATTCCTCAATCTTTTTGGGTGGCTTCATTGCCCTTTATTTATTTTTATATAAGGTGCTCCCACCTTACCTGTATGTTCTCACTTTTCTTGGGAAATCTCATTTACATCAACAGCTTCAGCCACCCCACTCTATAGTGATTATTCAGCCCTGGCCTCTCTTCTAAGTTCTAATTAGGATAGTTACCCATTTGAATATATTCACTTAGTTTTCCTATAGGTTCTTCAACATAACATGGCCAAAGTTGAACTCACCAACACCCCGCCCCCCAAAAAATCTGTATCTCCTATAGTTCTATCCTTGATAATCACCTTTCTCTATTCCCTACCACCAATTACTGTCCAGTATATCTCAGCTCTTGGAATTCTGTCTCTAGAATCTATCCTTTATTTTCCATCCCCATTCCCATGGCTTTGGCTTAGCTCTTTTTTTTTTTTTAAATTTTTTATTTATTTATGATAGTCACAGAGAGAGAGAGAGGCAGAGACACAGGCAGAGGGAGAAGCAGGCTCCATGCACCGGGAGCCCGACGTGGGATTCGATCCCAGGTCTACAGGATCGCGCCCTGGGCCAAAGGCAGGCGCCAAACCGCTGCGCCACCCAGGGATCCCTGGCTTAGCTCTTAATAATTTTTCATCTAAGTGTGCTGGTACAGACTCCACCTTGGTCTTTTAGCCTATCCTTCCTGGAAACAGAAACTATGTTTTTTATTTCTGTATCTATAGAGTCCAACTTAGTACTCAGTACATAGTAGGCCCTCTATAAGAGTGTGTTGAATGAATGAATGAACTTTAGTAATGTTTTATTAATTTATACAAAACTAAAAGAAATACATTAAGATGTTTTAAATTGAATTATTCCCTACACTGGAATTTATAAAACTACATCCAGCAGGCCAAATGTAGCCTGCTGCCTGTTTTGTAAATAAATGTGTATTGAAAACATTAACTGAAAATTGAACAAATTAACAGCCATTCATTTACGTATTGTATATGGTTGCCATTTCAGTGCAATGTAGTTAAGTTTTGTGGAAACATACAACCCACAAAACTAAAATATTTGCTATCTGACCATTTATAGAGAAAGTACCAGCCTCTGCCCTAAAATAATAGTTTCTATTATAAGGCAGGAATGGAGAAAATATGAACCTGAAGAAAAAGCAAAGGCCCAGAAATAAAAAGTATGAAGTATATTTTACTATGATTTGACCACGGTTACATTATTAGAAATAGCCATAGATTAAATGAATTTCTTTTCTTTTCCTTTTATTTTTTAAGATTTTATTTACTTATTCATGAGAGACAGAGAGAGAGAGAGAGAGAGGCAGTGACACAGGCAGAGGGAGAAGCAGGCTCCATGCAGGGAGCCCGACATGGGACTCGATCCCAGGTCTCCAGGATCACACCCCAGGCCGAAGGCAGGGGCTGAGCCCACTGAGCCACCCAGGCATCCTGATTAAATTAATTTCATTTGATTTTCTTAGATGTAGACTTAGGCCAAAAATGAAAAATCAGTTTGTGCTTTAAATGATTGCTAGAAGTGAAGTTTGATTTTGCAGGGCAAAGGGTACAAGAAGAAAAACATAATGTGTTCTGAACACTGCTAGAATTTGCAGAGTAGAGTAACACAGAAGGAGCTACACAGAGAATTTCAAATATCTACAAAGGGATTCCCTCGAAGCTGTATCTGAATACTGATGTGCAATTAGGGCCAGTGAAAGAATCTCTAGAAAAGAGTAGGCTGAACGATTTCCAGAGCCCACACAAGCCTGGTAGTAGTTTTCAATCCTGCCATCCATAATGAGAAAAATGTCATAATATGTAGAATGTCATGCAGAGTACTCAAAAGGATATTACCTTAGAAAATGGGCTGTTAGCCCTAGATTAGAGGCTGCTCTTGAACTACTCTAGCAAAGCTTAGAAACTTCAACAAAGTTTAAAGTGTCAAAAGGAACAAAGTTATGTCAAATAACTACATGCCAAAGTTAAATCCAGGAAAGCTTAAAGGATTATAACAAAATCCAGCAAACAACAATGTAAAATTGATCATGTTTGTCATTCAATAAAAAATTACCAGCCAGAAGAAACAAATCTTCCATGCAGAAGAATTCCAAATAAATTATGTAGATACTCCACACTCAAGGAAGGGAAGCATAACTCCCCTTAAGTGTGGGCTGTGCATAGTGATTTCCTTCCAAAGTGTAAAGGGGTGGGGAGTAACTTAATAGTGGGGAAACCTGATGAATACTACCTCAGCTAGGACTGGTGGTATGGTAAAAACAAATACCAAAATACTACATTTAAACCCAGGCATATTGATAATAACATTGTCAGTGGTTACAATGCCTCCATTAAAAGAGATTGTCAGAATGGATAAAAAACACAAGGCTTTACATGCTAGCTACATAAAATGCACTTAAAATATAAAAACAGTAATAAGTTAAAAATAAGATGATAGAAAAAGATTGACTATGGATGTAGCCATAAAACATGATTACTTTTACAACATAATTAAATCTCGAAAAGCATTATGCTAAGTGAAAAAAGCCAGACACAAAAGATCACAAAACGTATGATTCCATTTATTTGAGAGTTTAGAAAAGACACAACTAAAGTGAAATAAAGAGAATGAAGGAACTGACTGCAAAGGGATATGCAGGAGTTTTGGGGGTGATAGAAACTTTTTATATCTTGATTTAGAGATGTTTACAGAAGTTTAAACATTTGTCAAAACTCATAAAATTGGAAGAGTTAGCAACCAGGAGGGCAGGGCAGAGGGCTTGGGTTTAGCTGTGGGGAAGAAGTGGCCAGTTTAGGACCTCAGGGGACAGATGGGATAGATAGCAGAGTTAGATGAGACTCCAGGGGTTGAGGGACAAGGATAAGGAAGGTTAAAGAGGAAACTAGATCTTGGGGAAACTATGGTGAGGAGAGTTGTGTTGATAGTTCCTGCAGTGACCCAGGGGAGGACAGCCTTTCAGGCCAGGCTGTCACGCCTTCTGGAGAAGGGGAACTGGGCCTCTAGGCAGGCACTGCTCCTGCATGGCCCAAGCAAGCACCAGTGCCCTGGTTTGTATGAGAGGAAGAAGGCAGTTAGAAGCCCTGAAAGATGGGATCTTGCCACCCTTGCTGGAGAGGAGGCGGAATTGAGACAGTTGATGCCTGGAGAATGATCAGGAAGGAAGGCAGTGGCATACAGGTCTGCAGGTGGATTGAGAGGGCAGACCTTGAACTTGTCAATGCCAGCAGCCCCCTTTTTTTTCAGAGGGTTACAAACCCATGTGGGGATGAGGCCTGGTCTTGTGGAAACTGAGCTTAGCTTCACGGGTATATATAATTATGGTTCAGCCTGAGACAAGGTCCAGGGCATGCCCAGCCTGGACCAGGTCTGAGTGTGAGGCCAGGCCCCTTGTTGGAGGTGAGGGTGGTCTCAGGAGTGATTGAGGAGGTAAGGTGCCATGTAAGCGGTTATTGGTATGGCTCCTGATGTCTGACAGGCTGGGGCTGCTGAGGCAGGATGTGTGTGTGTCTGTAGACAAAACCAACCCACACTTTATTTCCCAGGTGACAGTGCTCCCCCACTTCAGATTTTTCCTCTAGGTTTGGTGCTAACTTCTATGAGCTCATGCCCCTCCTCCTCCCTTTAACTTTCTTGAAGTTGTCCATTCACTTAAAACATTGCTTCTGGGGGGCAGCCCGGGTGGCTTAGGGGTTTAGCGTTGCCTTCAGCCCAGGGTGTGATCCTGGAGACCCGGGAACCAGCCCCACATCAGGCTCGCAGCGGGGAGCCTGCTTCTCCCTCTGCCTGTGTCTCTGCCTCTCTCTCTCTCTGTGTGTGTCTCTCATAAATAAATAAAATCTTTTTTAAAAATTGCTTCTGGTAACTTGGGAAGCCTGGGAAAGTTGCTGAAGGCCCTGAGAAAATCGGTTGTATGGGTTATCATAGAAGAGGAAAGGCCTTCCCTGCTGATACTCTGGGTGATGTGGGGTGGTGGTGCTTGCCTGCAGAGCGGGCAGGGATTGAATGTATACCTTGGGTGGGCCTGCAGCAATGACCCCAGCTGACAGTTACAGAATGCTTCATGGACTATGGTTTGTTACTGTAGTTTTCATTGTGATCAGATACCAGGAAGAACGGAGCCCCTGACCAGTGTGAGTCATAGCAGTGCAGGAGAAGAGACACTCAAGGAGAGAGCCCACCTAAGTTTATGTCTGCAGACTGAATTTCCAGAGGCTTAGGATATGGAAGTTCTTCAGTGTCCTATTTCCAGGCCTTGCTCAGGAAGCACTGTATTCAGAAGGCCACTTATGGTTTTCAGATGAGCTTATGAGGGGGCAAGCATTAAAAGTCGAAAGCAGATGCATCAGGCCATCAGCAGATGTGTTGCTTTATTGTTTGATCCAGGAGCACCAACCTCCAGGCAGTGTGAATGGCAGCAGGCACCCTTCCTTTTCTGGGGTGGAGGTTTTCAGATGCTACATCTTCTAAATTGAGACTCTGGTAACTCCGGTAATAACTAGTTCTGGGCTATGAATCTTGCTACAAGAAGATTCTTAAGGTTTAGGACATTCTGACATGCTACAATGCAGAGTGATGCCTTCTAGACGAATCCTGCATATGGAGCCCAGTCCATCTCACCTACCTGCCTGTCTGCCTGCTTGCACTTTGGTTGGAGGAATCAGTGTGATGATCTAACCTGTATTTTGGGAAAGTGTTCACATTTGAAATGCCTTAGGCAATACTTAAATAAAGCATACCAGCAAATTGGAGGGAGGGGTCACTGTGTTTCGCTACAGTCTTGGGTACAAGTTGGTTGTGGCCAAATTCTGTCAGAAAGGGCATGTCTATTCGGGCATTCCGATTGCATTGCAGATAATTAAGTGAAAGGAATAGTTGGGGTACTGTTAGTGATCTTTGATTTTTCGATGTATTTTTAAAAAGATTTTGTGTATTTATTCATGAGAAACACACAGAGAGAGGCAGAGACGAGGCAGAGGGAGAAGCAGGCTCCCTGCAGGCAGCCTAATGTGGGACTCTATCCCAGGTCCGCAGGATCACACCCTGAGCCAAAGACAGATGCTCAACTGCTGAGCCACCCAGGCGTCCCACTTCTATGTATTTTTTAAAAATATGAATTTTGCATGATTTAATTTCAAAGTAGCAATCTTCAAATGGGAGGACCCTGAGGTGTGAAGGTTGGGGGTGGAGCACACCTTGGCATTGGTACTGGGAGGGGTGGGGGTGAGGAAAGGGAGAAAGTTGAGTTGGTTAGGTACATGTTGCAGAGGTTGAGGGTGGTAGAGAATTGGGTTAAAGGGAATTCTGGCACAAAAGCAAGTACAGCTCTAGAGCATGTAATATATATACAACTGGGCAATGGGCAAAGAAAATACTAGTTAAATTGTCTCTTGGAAGCATAAAAATTGGTTAGAAACTTAAAAGTCCTTTAGAAATCTAAATGCAGGGAAAGAAGCAAAACAGTTTTGCTTTGGTGCAAGGTGGGGGAAGACTGAAAAGATGTAACTGAATAGGAATACCAGTCACACAGAAGTCTGGGGTTCAGAAGCAGGTGGGTGCAGAAATTTACATTAGTGGAATAAATAGCCTTCACTGCTTTGCTAGCTTCTCCAGTAGTTTATGTGAAGGTGTATAGTACTGGAGAGCTAGAAGTCTTAGGAAAGACTTTAAATGCTCAAATTGTGAGCTTTTAAAGTATTTAGATTTTAAGAAGTAAGTTTAAAATTTTGGTGTACACGTGAGATTAGAGTTCTCTTATGGATTTGTAATGTTTCTACTTACTGAGATTTTGTGATTGAAAATTCTAAGTAAAGTGAAAATGCAATGACTTTTAAAGGAATTTTATGTCTTAAAAACGTATCTCTCATCTTTGTGATCTCTGTTATCTTTGTTAAAAATTTTTGCTATTACCTTAGTTATTGTAACAAAAAATAACCTTTTGGGGGGGCACCTGTGTGGCTCAGGGGTTGAGTGGCTGCCTTTGGCTCAGGTTGTTATCCCAGGGTCCTGGGGTTGAGTTCCACATCCGGCTCCCTGCAGGGGAGCAGGCTCCCTGCTTCTCCTTCTGCCTATGTCTCTGCCTCTCTCTGTCTTTCAGAAAGAAAGAAGGAAAGAAAGAGAGAGGAAGGAAGGAAGGAAGGAAGGAAGGAAGGAAGGAAGGAAGGGAGGAAGGAAAAGAGAAAAGAAAAGAAAAAAAAAAGAAAAAGAGAAAGCAAGCAAGTCTTTTTGTGGTCCCTGTAAAATTACTGTAATATTTGGTACCAAACAATCCATGTGCCCTTGTGAAGGTTAATCAGTTCTTTAATTTGAATGTGTGTGGTTTTTAAATTGATCCAGTACTTGAGGGGCAACTATCAGTCAAAATCAGTTTGGGGAATAAGCAA
Source organism: Canis aureus (assembly GCF_053574225.1). Lineage (NCBI taxonomy): Eukaryota > Metazoa > Chordata > Mammalia > Carnivora > Canidae > Canis > Canis aureus. Next base: position 16,133,731 of record NC_135642.1, on the reverse strand, counting down.
AATGAGGGGGCGGGTATCTATACTAGATGTGGTCTGTTTTTAAATATTCAGAGAAAGATATGAAGACTATTTATGATGATTCTTGTTTCTGAGATGCATCTATTGAATTGGTAAAATTTTATCAGTGGCCTTTGATCCTGTGCCTCTTCCCCTTAAATTTCACTTAAAATCCCCAATGCTTGTTGCCTCTGGGATTTCTGTCTTCTGGGTTCTTTTTTAATGTTTAAAAATATGCTGGTATTGTTTGGTTTTTAATCAGTGACTTGAGTACGATATAATTACTGCAATAGGAATTTAAAGAGTATTAGTCCTACATATGTTGGGAAATGTGTTGGAATGTGCTGTTGTGAAACTGAAGCTGTGGTTAAAGTACTCTATGTTGCTCTGTCATAAAAACTAGTCCTGTTGCATAATGTATGTGATTGCTAATCATTTTTCCCCCTCTTTACAGCACAAATAAGGGTTTGGGTTCTAAATTCGTTAAAAAAAAAAAACTCATCAAATTGTACACTTAAAATTGGCGAATTTTATTCTGTGTTAATTAAACCTCAGGCTATGTGTAGTAAAGCTGTGTTTTCAATGTCAATTGCTTGGAAAATTTGTTAACAGGAATGAATTTGTGATTTTCATTAAATCAGTAACTACAAACAATAATAATAATGAACCTATATGAATTAAAGAACATATTTTAAGAAACTTTATTTAGAATTTTATTTCTATAAATATTATTTAGAACTTTATTTTATGTTCTTGAATTGCCATGTGTGTTCTTTTGTCCTGCTCAGTCCCTTGGTATCTGCAGGATGACAAAAACTTGTGTCCTTATTAGGTACATCTATAGAAATTATTGATTTTCCTTTGAAGTACTAAAGATCTCTAAACAGTTTCCTAAAATGTTATATTCTATGTTATGAACATCAAAAACAAGATCTATAAGGACTCTATTACATGCAAAAGGTATATATAGTAACCTCCTCATTCAGGGCAGAGAAGCCCCAGGGATTTATAGAACTGATTTAGAGAAACAGGATAAAATAATTGGTTGTCACATTTGATAGAACAATGAAACAAAATCATAGGCTGAGAAGTAATTCTCACATAAGACTCTATTTACCAGTGAAAAGTCATAAATCCTTGGGTCATAGTACCAGAAGAAATTCAGTCATACTGACTGAAGTCATACCACAGTCTTCTTTTGGTTAAACTCTACCCTTCCCCTATCCCAGACTCTAAAGTATTAATTAGGGCCACAGAAGAGGTCCCACAGAGGGAACATAGATTAGGAGCCCCAGGAACCAATAACTAAACTACTGCCCACTGATACCTGGAGAGAGAGAGGACTGCATTTCCCTCCACATCATGTATTGGATGGGACCTTTGTATAGGCCTGGGTTCAGCTTTCTGGAGATAAGCTCTCTGGGCATCAGTACCCTCGTTCCTTGCTCCAAGCTGCAGGGAACATAAATCATTCTAGACATCCTCCACAGACAAAGGAAAGGTATTAATACCATACAGAAACACTTACCTATCTAAGAGAGATGTGATATCCTAGAAGAGGAAAGGAGTAATAAAGAAGTTAGATGCCTATTTATCAACACCAGAAATTTCTTTGGTGATACTGGCCACCACCAGAATTTGATCATCAATACTGGGATCCTGTGCAGAAGTCCCCATTCCATCACCACCAACTCCTCCCACTGTCCATATGGCTTTCTGATCAGTATCCTTCATCTAACCTGAGATAAACTGGCTTTATCTTACTTTAGTTTTCTAGAGTTCCCTTTTACATGAAATAAGAGAAATTAATAGGTGGGCCATTTCTAGCTATACTGCTACATGGTTTCAAGAAAAACACCATAGGTCTTTCAGCCCAAAGCCACTTTTCCTTAGTCTGGCTAAGTAAACTTCTGAGTGCTGAGCTGATAATTAATGACACTTTAGAGGTCAGGCTTCGAGTAATAACAACTGGCAAACACCTTTCAAACAGGTCAATTGAGGGATTCCTGGGTGGCTCAGAGGTTGAGTGGCTGCCTTAGGCTAAGGGCATGATCCTGGAATCCCAAGATCCAGTCCCACATCAGGCTCCCTGCATGGAGCCTGCTTCTCCCTCTGCCTGTGTCTCTGCCTCTCTCTGTGTGTCTCTCATGAATAAATAAATAAAATATTTTTTAAAAAACCCAAACAAGTCAATTAAAAGCCAGTCTAAGGTACAACTCAGGTTGCAACATTCTTATTTTTGAGAAATAAACCCTCAAAATTATTTTTGAAGAAAGATTAAAATATTAATAGATGCCATTATTAATGGCATTTATTATCCTTTTTAGGAGAGTGAAAACAAAGCTTCCTATTGACTGTAAGGCAAAAGTAGCCTTCTGCTTTTCTCCCAGAGAGTCTTAAAAGCACTAAAGTAGGTTTCTTCCCCCTTCCCAATGGGTAAAGCTGCTTCTACATCTTTCCAACCTTCTTCCCCTGCTAGTGTACCCATAATTATGTTGATATGGAGTCTCACTTTGAGAAAGTCGAAGGGATTCTGCTGTTCCATTCGTGCCTGGATGCTCACCAACATCTCCTTGGCTAGGAGACACTGTTCTTGAAGCTGGTTCAGATTCAGCTCCATCTCCTCATTCAAGGCTTTCCCCTCTTCTCGGAGATCATTTAAAATGTTCTTTTCTTTGCTGTGCAGGAACTGATGTAGCTTTAGAAACTCCAAGGAGATGTGTTGCTGCAGATGTAGCTTGTTTTCCTGGAAACCTCCATGATCATCATCATGGTAATTACTGAGACTAGCACTTGGGGATGGGGACCCACACCACTACTCATATACCATAACAGGAAAATGCACTAAAATGATTCGACCACACTAAGCAGAGTTCTTTGGGAGACTTATTTTGTTTTTCTCAGTTTAATAGTTCAGGAATGAAATAGTCAAAAGTGATCTCTAGGTACCTATTGCAGTACCAAGGTGGTAACCAATCCCATAATAAATAAGGTTGTGGGGTTAATTAATTAATTAAACATCCTGGAATGAGTAATAGTATCCTCCTACCAGAGGTACAAACTAATGTCTGCCAAGTGATGCTGTTAGACTGGGGCCATCAGGAGGCTGAAGGAACTATTCTTACCTAGAAGACAGAGCTAGGGGGATGTCACTTCTGCTGCCAGGACACTATAGAAGAAGCAGGAGACAGGCAACGTCTGAAGCACTGAAATTAATAACTGTTCTATCCTTTCCTAAGGTAACCACAATGTCCTGAGGGATGAACCATCTGACATTTGAGCTTCTCAGAACTTTATCCTCCTGATTTCTAGTGATCTCCACCTTTATCTACTCATTCTCTCAATCACACAGGATTTTATCATTCCTAGCAATTTCACTATCTCCAAAATTAACTTCTTGTGCTCACTTAGGTACCTCTACTGTAACAATTATTGGTCTCATTGAAACCTCTTATTCATTGACCCCCTCCATTTCTGTTTATCATCTTCTTCTGTCTCCATGTCCCCTCCTATCCAGCTTGGATTTTGTGGTCCATCATTATAATGGCACTCTTAAAATTCACTCTATCCTCTAGCTCACACTTTTCCAATTTTCCTTTTACCTATTTCATCACTATTTCACATATTGGTTGGTTCTTTTTTAACCAAGCTCTAAATATTGGAGTTATTTGATATTCTGTCCTAGGCTCTTTCCCCTTCTCATTCAATATTCTCTTTCTAGGTAATATCCTCTCCTCACACAGATTTAAATCAGTCTCTTTGCTGACTTCTTATTCCCAGTCTAGATCAACTTCTGAGCTCTAGATTCCTGTATCCAACTGTCTATGACGTCTCTACTCACCCTTCTCACATCTAATCAGTCACGACATCCAGGTCATTTTTTTTTAAATCTCCAAAGCTTATGCTGAAGCTGTTTATTTCTCTCTTTCTCTGTGCCTCTCTTGTCTAAGCTACCATCATCACTCTCTGGGATCACTGCAATAGCCTTCTAACCATTATCCTTATCATTGTCTCTCTTCTCATAGCCACTAGACTCATATTTTCAAAATGAGATGAAATCATGTCCTATTTAAACCTCTTTAATGGCTTCTTACCATAGGAAGAAGTTCAAAATTCCTAATGTTATCTACAAGGGACTCTGTAACTGGGCCCATATCTACCTCTTCAAGCTCATCTTGCCTCCCATGATCCAATTTTATTGGCCTTGTCTCTGTTTAACATAGCAACCAACTTCCTATCTCAGGACTTCTCCATATGCTCTTTGCTCTTCACAGAACATTATTCTCTAGGCCACTCTCTTCATATTCCCTTCAGTCAGTTCACTTGGCTAAGTTACTTGTCCTTTAATTCTTAATTTTTAATGGGTGATTTTTTTCAGAGAATACCCCTCCCCTAGCCTAGATTAATTCTTCACATATATTTATTATAGTACCCTTTATTTTCATTTATAGTAATTATCACAGTTATCATTTTATTGCTATTAATGGGATTACTTAATCCCATTAATCTATCTCCCACTCTAGTGTAATATAGTATCTAGTGTAATGCCTTACTCAATAAATATTTTTTGAATGAATGAATGTTGACTGTAGTAGCTAAACTAGGAACTCTTAAAACAGAAACAACATTCTCTGGAGACATTATTTCCATCTATCCTTCTTTCCTTCATTGTACATATTTCTTATTCCAGATGCCAAAAGCCAGAGAAGACTCTCCCATAGAGTAATTATGAAAAAACAGAGCTACCAATTTAGCCCCAAAACCTAGGGACTGCTTTGCCAAGTTTCTAACTAGGAATGTTCTCCTAGAGCTCCTGTGAAGTTGACAGTATAGGCAATGGTTTATTTAGTTTGGAGGAGCTAGAAAAGATCAAATTGGATGGTGAAAACCAGCAATCTGAGAAACCTTAAATCAGAGGTAGCCTGGTTATAAACTCAAAGAAAAGAAAGGTATTTCTTTCGGCATAATAATCTTTAGCGGATTTTTCTGATAAATCCCTTATTTTGCCATATGTAAAGGGAAATATCAGACAGATCACAACCTCAAAACAATCACCTAGTGATTGAGCCATCAGAAGGATCAGCATGTAACAGAAAAGGTCAGTCTGCTCTCTCTGTTGATCATCCATTGAGAACTTATTTCACTGCTATGTTTCTTTCCACCTTACAGTGTCCGCTTTCTAATTCTATAGCCCAGGTGTCATTTAGTGTATTGATAATATATGTACAAGCACCTTTCTACCCATGTAGCTGAAGTTACAAGGAAGGTATTCCAGTTCTATCTCATAACCCCTCTGCCCTGTTTCTCACCTTGTAAGCAGCAATAGCATCTTTCTGCATATTCTTCAGGGACTGAAGTTCCTTCAGGGTTGCCTCCAGTTGACCCTGATGGATGGTGAGCTCCTCCTGGGAATACCGTATAGAATTATGGTCTACCATATAGAATTAACCACACTAACTTGGGAGATGAAGGGCCATAGGGACATCTCTCCTAAAGCCCCAGGGTATCAGAGAAAACAAAACAAAACAAAACAAAACAAAAAGCTCTTGCTGCAAACCTTTCCTTAACCCCTGAATTCCTGTCTCTTCCAAGAATTGTAAAGAAAATAACAAACAGCAGAAAAACTTAGTTTTATGCTATTAACTTACTACAGAGGTTTGAAGAAGCTGACTCTGCATTTTCTGCTGTAGTTGTTCTGTTCTCACTATCTATACTTTTATTTATGTTATCACTTAGAATATTCATTTCTCCCCTCTGCCCATTCAAATGCAAATGATTTCCCATCTCAAGCTTTCATTCACCATACATCCCTTATTTCAGTATTCTCTAATCTTCTCTGAAATTCTAAATATTTACAAATTACAAATGTGACAACATTTAACTCTCAATAGTACACTATCTTGATTCTGTTGTTTTATTCATTTTAAGTTTGACTAAATTTCAAGACTTTTGTTAACAAGAGTAATATCTTGTACATCCATATTCTACAGAGTGTCTAGCAGAGTCTTGTCGTGGCAGGGTGTAGGTAAATATTTGATTGATTGAGGGAGTAGCCGGAGCTATTCCACTACTCCTTTCCTATAATCAGCAACTCGAGAGAAAGAACTTTGCAGGATACATTGTATTTTCTGAGCTTACTAATAATCATCTGAATAAAGGGGTGGGGTTGAAAGAGAGAAGAAACCCTACAAAAGATTTCTCTCAGCTTTCCTAAGGCATTATTCAAGGCTCAAGCCTCACCTACCATGAAGAAACAGACAGCATCAGAGATCTGCAGGAAATCTTTAGACTGCTCCACAGACAGCCGAGCATCTTTGCATTGAAAGCAGATCAGTTTCCCATCTGGCTTACTGAATAGTTTCAGGTTCTCTCCATGCTCTGGGCACTGTGGATGGCCCTTGAGTAAGGGTAGCTTCTTAATCTTCTCTACCAGCTTCTCCAGTACAAGATTGAATGTACAGTTACTATATTGACATAGCATCTTACACTCAGGACAGAATGTTTCCTTTGCTTGCTGCTTCCAAAAGTTTTGGATACAGGCCTGGCAGAAGTTGTGGCCACAGCTTAGCATCAATGGATCACGGAACCAGTCATTACACAGTGGGCAGTGTAGCTCCTTAGTAATGTCTTGTATCTGCACTTTAGAGGGTATTTGGGTGATCAGATCATGTACTTCACCATAGTTGCCTGGGTCGATGTTGGAGGAAGGTCTGGAAGATACCTTTGGAAAAGAACAACTAAAATGAGTTTCTCTTTCTTGCGGCCCATTTCCCCACTCCAAGATAGTGGGCTCCATTATTAAAGGAGCTGAGAATAGGTGCAGCCAGAATAAAAGCACCAGTCTCCTTTTTGAAAGTTACCTGATAAATTCATTGTTGTCTGTCTGTCTCTCTCTCTCTCTCTCTCTTTCAGATTTTATTTACTTATTCGTGAGAGACACAGAGAGAGGCAGAGACAGGAGAAGCAGGCTCCATGCAAGGAGTCTGATACAGGACTCAATCCCGGGACTCCAGGATCATGCCCTGAGCCAAAGGCAGATGCTCAACCGCTGAGCCACCCAGGTGTCCCAAATTCATTGTTTTCTAACATTATCTCTACTCTCAACACTATTTAAACTTTAATAGAGGGGATCCCTGGGTGGCTCAGTGGTTTCGTGCCTGCCTTTGGCCCAGGGCACGATCCTGGAGTCCCGGGATCGAGTCCCACATCGGGCTCCTGGCATGGAGCCTGTGTCTCTGACTCTCTCTCTCTCTATGTCTATCATAAATAAATAAAAATAAATCTTTAAAAAAATAAACTTTAATAGAGAACTAAGGCAGAAGAAAGAGTACTCAAGAATGTTTTTTGTTGTACATCCATACCTCCACCCACTTTCCTCATGTATCAGTTAAAAGTTTACTTTCAATTTCTACTAGTTATTACCTTTTTATTTTGTTTTGTTTTCTAGATATCATGTACAAAGAATTGGAATCAGTGGCAATCAGATTCCTCAGTGGCATAATATCACCAATCATAATATCATCCAGGCTTTTCTCTCCCCCTTTTTAAGAACACATTACAGAAATAACACATATACAGAAAAATACAGATTCATGCATATAACTCAATGACTTTACACAAAATGAACACATCTGTGTAATCATCCCCTGATCAGGAAACAGAGAACTGCCAGCATTCCGGAAGTCCCCCGTATGCATGCTTCAAGTCACTATCCCTCATCAAAGTTGGCCACTGTCTTGACTTCCAGCACTATATACTGATTTTGCCTGTTTTTGAGTTTTATATAAATGTAACCATGTACTATGTATTTTTTGTTGCTGACTTCTTTTATCAGTCTTACATTTGTGAGATTTTTATATATTATTCTATGCAATTGTAGTGCATTTATCCTCATTCCTGTATATAATATTACATTGTGTGAATATACCATAGTTTTTTTCTCCATTCTACTGTTGAAAGACTTTTGGGTAGTTACTAGTTTGAGGCTATTATAGTGTTGCTGAGAACATTCCAGTTCATGTGTGTGTATATATATATATATATATAGAGAGAGAGAGAGAGAGAGAGAGAGATATTTGTTTTGTTTTTTTTGTTCAACATAAGTTTTGGAATTCATCTGTGTTGATATACATAACTGAAACTCATTAATTTTTACTTCCATACATACATACGTGTGTGTGTGTGTGTGTGTGTGTGTATTTCTCTTGGGTATATACCTAGAAGTGGGAGTAGGTCATAGGTTTGGCATATATTCAGTTCAGTAGATACTATCACACTGTTTACTAAGTGGCTATATCAATTTACATTGCCACCACTGTTTTCCCATACCCTTTTGAATACTTAGAATAAGTATATTTACTTTAGCCATTCTGGTGGGTATGCACCTGTACTGCACTGTGCCTTTAATCTGTATTTGCCTGATGACTATGGATATTGGGCCCATTTTTCATATGTTAATTGTCCATTTTCATTTCCCCTTTTGATGAAGTACTTAAGTAGTGTCTATTCACAAGAGTTCTTCACATATTTTAGATATGAGTTCTTTATCAAATATATATATTACAAATATCTGTTTCCACTCTGTGGTTTGGCTTTTCACTTTCTTAATGATATCTTTTAATAAACAAAATGTCTTAATCTTTTAAAACTTTATGTTTAAATGGAACATAAATACAGAAAGCAGCATGAAAAAAATGCATAGGATATTGATCTATTAATACATGAATAGTCATGAAAGGAGAGAGAACCTTGCCAGCTACCCCAGAAGTCTTCTATATACTCTCTACCACCTATATGTCCCCCCCATTCATGAGATTATTACTATCCTGAATTTTGTGTTAATCATTCCTTTTGTGGCCTGTTTTGATGCTATATAAACAAAATTGTATTTTATGTATTTGTGCCTTGCTTTCCTTGTTCAACATAACTTTTGAGATTCATATGTGTTGATACATATAACTGAAAGTTATTCATTTTCACTTCCATATAATATTCTTTTTTAAATTTTTTTAATTGGACTTCAATTTGCCAACATATAGCACATCACCCAGTGCTCATCCCGTCAAGTGCCATATAATATTATATTGATGAAAATTTACTCATTTTACTGTTGATAGTCAACTGGATTGTTTTGGTGTTTTGCCATACAACCAATGCTACCATGAACATTCTTTCACATGCTTCCTGTTACGTATATGCAAGGGTTTTTCTAGGTGGGTTTTTTTTTTTAAGATTTCGTTTATTTATTCGTGAGACAGAGAGAGAGAGAGAGAGAGAGAGAGAGAGGCAGAGACCCAGGCAGAGGGAGAAGCAGGCTCCATGCAGGGAGCTTGACACGGGAGGACCCCAGGATCACGCCCTGGGCGGAAGGCAGGCGCTAAACCTCTGAGCCACCCAGGGATCCCAAGGTTATTTAATGCTAAACCAACCTTTCTTTCCTGGAACTAACCCATCATGATCATGATATATTATTTATGTATTACTAGATTTGGTTTGATAATATTTTATTTAGGATTCAACCTTTATGTTCATGACTGAGATTGCTTTTAATTTTCTTAAACCATTCTTGTCTGGTTTTCTTATCTAAGTTATACTAACTACATAAAATTAATTGGGGAGTGTGCCTTTTTCTCTTCTCTGAGTTTGTATAAAAATAATAGAATTATCTGTTCCTTGAGTATTTGGCCAAATTTCCAGCATAGCTCCTGGGACAGATGCTTTATTTTTTTATTTTGTATTATCTGGAAGTACTGATTTACTTCTTGAAAGTTATGGGATCATTTAGATTTTCTGTATTTTCCTGACATGGTTATGATAATTTATATTTTTCTGGGAATTTACTTTGCCTAAGTTTATAAATGTATTGGTATAAAACTATTCTCTTACTATCTTTTTATTGTAAGATATAGATACATAAGAATATATAAAGCATTTATATATTTTTAAAATAATAATAACAAAGCAACACTTTGTAATTACCACCTGGGTTAAAAAGTAAAACACTGACTGCCAATACCTTCAATGACCCCTGTGTATTCTTTTCCAATTGCATGTGTTTCCTTTTTTCCTCATAAATAGCCAATATTCTGCTTTTTGAGTTAAACATTACTATACTTTTCTCTATTATTTCATCATCTATGATTGCATTCCTTAGCTAATATAGTGTTTATTTTTTCTTCTGTTTTGAACGTTACATAAATGGAATAAATTGAATTTATTATATATTATATATAATATATTCCATATAAATGGAATTATACTGTATGTGTATCTTTCTGTGACTTGTTTCTTTCATTTAACATTATGTTAAAGTCCATGGCAAGAATTTCCACAATAGCTAAACTGTGGAAGGAGCCATGATGTCCTTTGACAGATGAATGGAAAAGATGTGGTGTATATATATATATATATATATATATATATATATATACAATGGAATATTACTCAGCCATCAGAAGAGACGAATACCCACCATTTGCTTCAATGTGGATGGAACTGCAAGATATTATGCTGAGTGAAATAAGTCAGTCAGAAAAGGACAATCATCATATGGTTTCACTCATACGTGGAATAAGAAATAGTGAAAGGGATTATAAGAGAAAGGAGGAGAACTGAGTGGGAAAAATTAGAAAGGGAGACAAACCATGAGAGACTTCTGACTCTGGGAAACAAACAAAGGGTTGTGGAAGGGGAGGTAGGTGGGGGGATGTGGTAACTGGATGACAGGCACTGAGGAGGGCACTTGATGGGATAAGCACTGGGTGTTATACTATATGTTGGCAAATTGAATTTAAATTAAAAAATGTAGGACACTGGGTGGCTCAGCAGTTGAGCATCTGCCTTCCGCTTGGGGCATGATCCCGGAATCTGGGATCGAGTCCCACATTGGGCTCCAGTCTCATATTGGGTTCCCTGTGGAAAGCCTGCTTCTCTCTGTGTCTCTGCCTCTCTCTCTGTGTCTCCCATGAATAAATAAATTTAAAAAAAAATTTTAATGTAAATATTTAAAAATACATTATGTTAAAATCATTATGTATAAAACATAAAAACATTATGTTAATCATAAGATTAATCCATGGAGAACCCTTGCAGCTGTTCCTCTTCAATTATATATAGATTTCATTATGTGAATATACCACAGTTTATGCATCCAGTCTCCTGTTAATAGACATTCATTTCAGTTTTTTTTAAAGATTTTAAAAATTTATTTATTCATGAGAGACACACAGACAGAGGCAGAGACACAGACAGAGGGAGAAGTAGGCTCCATGCAGGGAGCCTGATGTGGGACTCGATCCAGGACCCTGAGATCACGCCCTGAGCCAAAGGCAGACGCTCAATGCTGAGCCACCCAGAAATCCTTCATTTCAATTTTTTTGACTACTAAACACAATGCTTTTAATAATATTCTTGTATGTGTCCCTTTGTGAATATGTATAAGAGTAAATATAAATAAAATGTAATAAAAAATTTTTAAAAAGATATGATAGATACAACCCACACTGTTCTTTCTGATCACTGATTCATTTTGTATCCTCTGATTTGCTATTGCTTCTCTCTCGTGTATTTTATATTTCAGTTATTGTATTCTTTAGCTCTGATTGGTTCTTTTTATAATTTTTGTATCTTTGTTCAAGTTCTTACTGAGTTCATTCACTTTTCTTCCAAGTTCATTGAACATCTTTATGACCATTACTTTGAACTCTTAAGTAGATCGCTTATCTCCGTTTTGTTTAGTTCTCTTTCTGAGTTTTTTTTTTTCTTGTTCTTTCATTGGAACATATTTCATTGTCTTCTTATTTTGTCTGATTCTCTATGGTCAGCTACATTTCCTGTTCCTGAAGGTAGTGATCTTATCTGGCAGGCATCCTGTGGGGCTCAGAAGTGCAATCCCTCCTGGTCACCAGAACCAGGAACTCCAGGAGTGTCTCCTGTGTGAGCCACATGTGCCCTCCCATTGTGCCTGGGCTGCAACTGTTGTGAGCATGCTGGTGAGTGAGGCTGGCCCCCGCTATAGCTGCAGGGTTTGGCTATGACCATTACAGGTGTGTCAGTGGGTGGGACTGGCCCCCTTGCCTCCTAGGACAGAACTCATCCTGGCTGAGGCTACCTGTTTGGTGTGGTGGTTGAGGGGCAGCCACTTTGGCGGAACATTTAATGAGGCAGATTGGGTATGGTGGGCCTGCAGGGGAATGCTGGAGCAGGGTGGTCAGTGCTAGCAATGTAGATGGAGAGTGTTAGAACTGGCACCTGCCAACATCAGGTCAATTTGGCTGAAGGAGGGCAAGAAAAATGGTGCCTAGTGCACTTCCTGGAGTAAATTCCTACAGATCCTTGCCCTGTGAGCACACCCCTAAACTTAGTAAGTATCCTTCACATATATTCCAGATGCTTTTCATATGTGCTGGGCCTGGGAGCAAGAGAGATTATGTGCGGGCCCTTTAAGAGTAGAGTTTTGGCTTCTTTCTTTCTTTCTTTCTTTCTTTCTTTCTTTCTTTCTTTCAGATTTTATTTATTTATTTATTTGACAGAGAGATTAAGAGCAAGAGTACAAACAAGAGGAGCAGCAGGCAAAGAGAGAGAGGGAGAAGCAGACTCCCCACTGTGCAAGAAACCTGATGTGGGGCTAGATCTGAGGACCCTGGGATCATGACCTGAGCTGAAGGCAAATGCTTAACCAACTGAACCACCCAGGCGCACCCTGAGTTTTGGTTTCCTAAAGCCCTTCAGCTCTCCCAGAGTTAGGCTCCACTGATTTTCAAAGCAAGATGTTATAGAGACTCATCTCCTCAGGGCAGATCCCCAGGCAGAGAGTGCGTGATGTGAGGCTTGACCCTCTCACTTCTCAAGGAAGACCTTGGTATCTGTGATATCCTTCTTCCTTGTGGGTCACTGCACCAAGGTTTGGTTTCCAACCAGACTGCATCACTGCCCCTTCTGCCTTTCTCAGTGTGGCTTTTTCCTTATGTCTTTGGCTGTGGAAGAACTGTTCTGCCAGTCTCCAGGTCATTCTCCGATAGTTGCTGTATATGTGCTTGCAGACTTGGTGTGTCCATGGAAAGAGGTGAGCTCAAGATCTTCCTACTCTATGATCTTCCCCTCTAATCCCAAAGTAATACATTTTAAATCACAGAATTTCAGGCTTGAGTATATGAAATTTCTTTTAAGTGTTGCTTTCCTTTTTTTTTTTTTTTTTTTAAAGATTTTATGTATTTATCCATGATAGACACACAGAGAGAGAAAGAGAGGCAGAGACAAAGGCAGAGGGAGAAGCAGGCTCCATGCAGGGAGCCCGACGCAGGACTCAATCCCAGGTCTCCAGGATTATGCTCTGGGCCAAAGGCAGGTGCTAAACTGCTGAGCCACCCAGGGATCCCCATAAGTGTTGCTTTCCTGACTCTATTCTAATCATATCAATTACATGACCACCTTTGTCTATGTATAAGGCTACTTAAGAGGAAGTTGTAAAAAACAAACAGGAAAAGAAGAGAAAAGGTTAGGCAAGATTCCTTTCCAGTGGGCCTGTTAGGACCCAGATTCTGACTGATTTCCACAATCCAGTCTTCTTACTGACAAGCAGATGTCTCAAGCTAGCAAATCTACTCCTATTTATTCTAGATAGACGCAGGCTTCCAACTCCGTATTCAGTGAACCAAGCAGGTGGTATAATTACCTCGTATTTCCCACTCCTCATTTTGAGAAGAGTACTCAGGAGAAAAATTCTTTCTCTGTAGTTCTGAACATTTTGGGGATTTGGGTTTTGGAAGCCAACAGAAGCTCCAGATGGGACTTTAAGAACATTAATCAATGAAACAGCAGTAGTCAGGAAAAGGATTAAATTGAAAAAAGGATCCCAGCCCTTCTTATTGATTGAAATGGTAACCATTGCATACAAAATTTTAATTTTAAGTACTAAATATAGAAGATTTAAAAAATTGAATCTAGGACTGACATCACTAAAAAAGGCAGAATAGGGAACTCCAGGGAGATCTCCACAAAAATATATTAAACTTGCAAAACCTGTCAGAATCAACTTTTACAGAACTTTGGGATTTAGGGACACCTGGGTGGCTCAGTGGTTGGGCATCTGCCTTTGGCTCAGGGCCTGATCCGAGCCTGCTCCCTCTGCCTGTGTCTCTGCCTCTCTGTGTCTCTCATAAATAAATAAATAAATCTTAAAAAAAAAAAAAAAGAACTTTGGGATCTAGTCAAAAACTTGTAACTAGAGGAAAACTTAAGGAAGAAACTGCCATATGGCAGTAAGCATGTACTTACTACCATTTTAAATCATTTTAAATCATTCACCTACCATTCTTCACTCTCCAAATTGTTGACAGCCATGAGAATGGTAGCTGAATTCTTGATGCAGGTTGCTAGTGCTGAGAGGGAGTATGGACCTTATTCTCAAAGAACTGTGGTTGTGTGTTCTGTTCTGCCTGCTAGCTATCTTGAGGACGAGAACAAGGGCTTGCCTTTATTTTGCCTACCACAGAGTTCCCAGGGCTGAGGCAGCTTCCTGAATTGCCTTTAATGAAGATATTTAAAGGCAAAAGGATTGGACACAGCAGTCTATGGGAAGAGAGGATAGTCAGTATAAGAAATAAACCAAAAAGCCTAGGAAGGAAGAAGTTGGAAAGTAAGATACATGGGGAATAAGGGCTTTTAAAAGCTCCCATGTGGGGGTACCCGGGTAGCACAGTTGGTTAAACATCTGCCTTCAGCTCAGGTCATGATCTCGGGGTCCTGGGATTAAGTCTTGTATCAGGCTCTCTACAGAGAGTGCCTGTCTCTGTCCCTCTGCCCCCTCCCCTCATTTGTATGCTTGCACGCTCTCTCTCTTATATAAATAAATAAAATCTTTAAATAATAATAAAATAAAAGCTCCCATGTATGGTAGGGAATTGAGAAGCGCCTGTACATACCCAGGTCTGGATACCTGCTTTAAGAAAGGTCTGAGAAGACTCTAAGTTTTAACCTCTTACTGTCCTTCAGGCTTCAAATGAAGAGGAAGTAAAGACCAAGACAGAGTTGTAAATGGCCTGGCTCAGGGTTCAAGAAGTGCCGCAACACAGAACCAATTAGAAAAGACTAGAAGAATACTTTTTCTTTTACTTTTTAAAAAGTCTCTTCTTGGCTCCAGGCATTTAAGAAAACTCTGTCAAACCACGAGCTGATCACTAATCTAATGGAACACAGGTTTCAGTGGCCACACAAGACAACATACATAAAAAAATAGTTCAGAAAAGTTACTAAGCAGAAAACACCCCCCAACAAGCAGCAACAACAAATAGCAGGAAGGGGGAAATGGACCTGTCAAGGAATAGAGTTTCTCTATACTATTCAAACTAAGTTGGTATCAAATCACCCTTGATTGTTAGAAAGTTCAGATATTAAATGTAACCCCCTGGGTAACCTTTAAGGGAGAATACTAAATAATGTATAGAAAAAGAAATGAGGGACACCTGGATGGCTCAGTGGTTGAGTGACTGCCTTCGGCTCAGGGCATGATCCCGAAGTCCTGGGATGGAGTCCCGGGATGGAGTCCCACATCAGGCTCCCTGCACGGAGCCTGCTTCTCCCTCTGCCTATGTCTCTGCCTCTCTCTCTCTCTGTCACTCATGAATAAATAAATAAAACCTTAAAAAAAAAAAAAAAAGAAAAGGGAACCAAAATGGTGCACTAGGAAAAAATCAATTTGAATGCAGTAATAGAGGAGTTTATAAACAAAAAGATATCATGTGTGGAAATTGAATAGCAAAATGGTAAAATGAGTCTTTCCATATCGGTATTGACTTTATATGCAAATGTCTTAAACTCTGATTAAGAGACAGAACTTGGGAGAATGGACAAAAGAAACATGATTGAACTATATGCTGTCTACAGGAAACTCACTTTATGTGCAAGGATACAAATAGGCTAAAAGTATAAAGGATAGGAAAGTATATTTCATACAAATATTTACCAAAATATAGACGGCAATAGTATGGCAAATATTAAGACAAAAACTTATGACATGTGGTAAAATGCAGTACTCACAGCTAAATTTATAGTGATAAACACGTACATTAAAAAAAAAAGACCACAAATCAATGACTTAATTTTCTACCTTAAAAAACTAAAAAGAAGAAGAAGGAAGAGGAGGAAGGAAGGGAGAAGGAGGGGGAGGAGGATTAATGATTTTAGAAAGGAGAAAGAAGACTGAAATAACTAAAATCAGAAATGTAAGTGGGGGCATTACTATAGAACCTTAGAACTAAAAAAGAATTATAAGAGAATACTATAAACACTTGTATACCAACAAATTGGATAACCTAGATGAAATGGAAAAATTCCTAAAAACATATAAACTACCAAAACTGACTCAAGAAAAAAATAGTAAAACTAAATAGACCTACAACAAAAGATTAAATTAATAATCAAGAACCTACTAATAGGGATCCCTGGGTGGCTCAGCAGTTTGGCGCCTGCCTTTGGCCCAGGGCATGATCCTGGAGTCCCAGGATCGAGTCCCACATCAGGCTCCCGGCATGGAGCCTGCTTCTCTCTCCTCCTGTGTCTCTGCCTCTCTTTCTCTCTCTATGTCTATCATAAATAAATAAATAAATAAATAAATAAATAAATAAATCTTTAAAAAAAAAAAAAAAAAAGAACCTACTAATAAAGAAAAGCCTAGGACCAGATGACTTTACTGGTGAATTCTACAAAACATTAAAAGAATTATCATCAGTCCTCCGACTCTTTCAGAAAGTAATATAGGAGGGAACACTTCCTAACTCATTCTGTGAGGCCAGCATTATCCTGATACTGAAGCCAGATAAAGATATCACAAGAAAATAAGCTAATTTTAGTTTTCTTCACAAAACAATGAAAAGACAACTCAAAGACTGAGGGAAAAAAATTGTAAAACCTATACCTGATAAAGATCTGGTATCCAGGATATATAAAGAACTCTGACAAACTCAAGAGCAAAAAGAGAAACAATTTAAAATTGAACAAAAAACTTGAATAGACATTTCTCCAAAGAAGATAGATGGCCAACAAGCACATGAAAGATGCTCAGCATCATTAAGGAAATGCACATAAAAACCATAATGGTTGGTAAACACCAACTAGGATTGTTACAATTTTTTAAATAGAAAATAACAAGTATTTGGTGGAGATGTGGAGAAATTGGAACCCTCATTCATTCCTATTGAGAGTATAAGATGGTACAGCCTCTGTAGAAAAGAGGTTGGCAATTCCTCAAAAGGTTAAACAGAATTAACATATGGCCAACTATTCCACAAGTAGGCATATACCCAAAAGAATTATTTTAAAGATTTTATTTATTTATTCATGAGAGAGACAGGGAGGGGCAGAGACATAGGCAGAGGGAGAAGCAGACTCCCTGCGGGGAGCCCAATGAGAAACTTGATCCCAGGACCCCAGGATCAGGACCTGAGCCAAAGACAGACGCTCAACCACTGAGCCACCCAGGTGCCCCTACCCAAAAGAATTAAAAACAGGTATTCAAACAAAAACTTGTTCACAAATATTAATAGCAGCACTATTCACATTAGTCTCAGGCGGAAACGACCCAAATGTTCATCAAATGAATGGATAAACAAATTGTGGCATATCCATGAAATGAAAGATTATTCCATTACAGAAAGGAATGAATTACTGATACATACCACAACATGGACAAACCTCAAAAACAGTATGCTAAGTAAAGAAGCCAGGCACAAAGGTCACCTATTATATTATTTCGTTTGTATGAATATCCGGAAAAGGTAAATACATAGAGACAAAAAGCAAATTAGTTGTTGCCAAAGGCTGGGAGGAAGGGACAAATGGGGAGTGACTGATCAACCAGTATGAGGTTTCTGTTGGGGATCATAAAAATATTTTGGAATTAAATAGAGGCAATAGTTACACAATATTGTGAATGTGCTAAATATCACTCATTGAATTATACACTTTAAATTGGTTAATTTGAGGAGTGCCTGGGTGGCTCAGATAGTTAAGCATCTGCCTTCAGCTCAGGTCATGATCCCAGAGTCCTGGGTCCAAGCCCTGTATCGACAAGCCCCACATCAGGCTCCTGGCTCAGCAGGGAACTTGCTTCTCCCTCTCCCTCTGTCTCTCCCCCTGCTCATATTCTCTCTCTTCCTCTCCCTCTGTATCTGTCTCAAATAAATAAGTAAAAATCTTAATAAAATAAAATGGTTAATTTTATGTAAATTTTACAATTCAAAAAATTGAAGCTATATCTGACTCCAGAGCCAAAATTTTTATACTGAACATATCCTGCTTTGAATGCTGTATTATAGCTACTATTTGATATGTAGCCACCAGAAGTGGCTACAATCAATATCTAAGAGTCTGATGAAGTAAGCATTCAATAATGCCAGCTCTGTTCTAATGTCCATATTTGCTGGGGCATTAAAATGAGTGAAATAAAGAGAGGCTGTGCCCATAAACTGCTCACATCTGGGTCTCCACTAATATTTGTGAGTCAGGATAAAGTACAACTAGAAGCACCTCACCCATTCTTGTTTTCACCTCCGAGACTGCTTACCCTGTCCCATACACCTCATAATCATGTGTGTGGAAAACCGAGTCCAAACAACCAAGCTTCACACACACACACACACACACACACAATCTAACACAGCTACCTTTTGGGCACACAGCTGGGAGCTATAGAGGCCCTAGCAGTGGGCTAAGAATCTTTTGGGCAGAGAATTTTAGAGTCCTGGATACATGGCATGTGATTCAAAGTAAGAGAGAGTAATAGGCTCTTTAGTCTCATGGACTCCTTGTCTTGTAAAGAAGAACATAACTAGAGGAGGCTCAGTCTAGGAGCCTCAAAGCACAGGCCCAGGAAAGAACCTCTCCCCCACCACTCATTGCCCAAGTCTAGGAGTGGTATTACCTTTCTGTCCCATTCCACTTACCTTTATCCTATATCATCTGAGCACTAGCTATGGGTTGGGCCTGTCTGTGCTCTAGAATCAGCAAGGAGGGGCTATAGTTCCATCTCACAGGCCACACCCTTACCAGAATTGAATTTCTGGAGTCTCAGGGGCTTGTCTGTCTTAACCATGTGGAAGACCTGGTTATAACTATTGGCTGCTCAGATTTCAGGATTCTAGGCTCTGCTTTCTACAAAGTTTTCTACCACAGTTCCTAAAATGACCTTGCCCACCTCAAAGTTTCAAATGCAAGTACCCGTTGCTCCCAGTATATACCATAGGCAGCTCTGAGTATTTTACGCTTTCTTAAATAAATGCTAAAGCTGAAAGGCTGTGATCCAGGAGCATAAAATGGGAACTGAGATGAGACCTCCTCAAAGTAGGAGGTAATTTGTGTGACAGATACAAGAATTTTTAGGGGAGCATAATT
The DNA here is from genome assembly GCF_053574225.1 of Canis aureus. Lineage (NCBI taxonomy): Eukaryota > Metazoa > Chordata > Mammalia > Carnivora > Canidae > Canis > Canis aureus. The sequence continues at coordinate 16,114,348 of NC_135642.1, read as the reverse complement.
GACAGGTCCCTGACACTTGAGTAGGAGGTATGGCCACGAGAAACATCTAGGATCTCTAATATGGGACTTGACAGATCATATCTTAGGCAGACAAAAAGTGAGGAAGATTATTATGGGGGAAAAAGAAATGTTAAATGGACATATACTATTTCTCAACTTGTAGATTATGTTTTCCAAAGGATGAAAAACTTAAATATGAATAGGAGATATATTCTGAGGCAGAATCCCTGAGGATTGGTCCATGGATTACATCTCATGCCCTTGAAAGGGAAAACTAGAACTCAAAACTTGTTCTAATACTCAAGTGATAGAATCAAGGGAATCCAAAGAATTCTTTTTTTGTTTTGTTTTGTTTTTAGATTTTATTTATTCATGAGAGACACAGAGAGACAGGCAGAGATATAGGCAGAGGGAGATACAGGTTCCTCACAGGGAGCCTGATGTGGGACTCAATCCCCGGCGCAGGATCATGCCCCGAGCCAAAGGCAGATGCCCAATCACTGAGCCACCTAGGCGTCCACCAGTTCTCTCATGCTATACATCCCCTTGAAAATTTGAGTACCCAGAACTGCTTTATTTCTAAAGCTGAACATTTTTTAACTCATCATCAAATTCCATTCTCATTGATGACTATTTCCGTTGCTCCTTCCCATACCTAGATTTTCATGTCTTTGGCTTGTGTCCCTAGACCTTGACTGCCTAGTTTTGTGTACCACCTGTGTTCACTATCCCTGACACCCAATTTCCCCAAACCTGAATCTTGCCTGCTTGGATCAAATATAGCCATATTCTCTTTGAATATTACCTCTCCACCATTCTCTCCAGTCTCTTTTTTTCTGAAACTCCTATCAGACAAACATAGGAGTTTCTTACTCAGCCTTCATTCTTCTTAATCTCCTTTTCTTATTTTCTTTTTTAAATATTTATTTATTTATTATTCATAGAGACACGGGAGTGGGGGAGAGAGAGAGAGAGGCAGTGACACAGGCAGAGGGAGAAGCAGGCTCCATGCAGGGAGCCCGACGCGGGACTTGATCCCGGGTCTCCAGGATCACACCCTGGGCTGAAGGCAGGTGCCAAACCACTGAGCCACCCAGGGATCACCTCCTTTTCTTATTTTCTAACTACATCTGGTAGCTGTCTGTGCTTTGCTCTCCCATTTTCTTTTTTTAAGATTTTCTTTATTTATTCAAGAAACAGATAGAAAGGCAGAGACACAGGCAGAAGGAGAAGCAGGCAGAGGGAGAAGCAGGTTCCATGCAGGGAGCCTGACCTGGGACTTGATCCCAGGTCTCCAGGATCATGTCCTGGGCTGAAGGCGGAGCTAAACCACTGAGCCACCCAGGCTGCCTTTCTCCCACTCTTTTTTATAGATACTGTTTATTTTTTGTTTCCTTAAACATCTTTTTTTTTTTTCCTTAAACATCTTTGAATGAAGTGAGTTCTTCCTGAATAAGCTATTTATAAGAAATTGGCAAAAGGGTAGAGACAAGCCATATTTGAGACTATTTTCTTAATGAAACATTGTATCTATGAGCTCTTATAGCCCTTACTTTTCCTCATGGTTAGCATTGCAGAGTTGCTTACAATGCAGTCTGTTTCCTCCACTATTCTAGACCAACCGACTGCTTTCCACAAATATGGCTTATTTGTCCTTGTTCAACTTCACTTTCCCTATGTCTCAAATCTTGGTGACAAACAGGTCTATGAAAGCTCCTGCTTTAGCCTCCTTGCCTGTTTTCATTGTTCTGTACAAGTGCTTACATGTCTTGGGGCACTTTGTCTGGAGAGCTATATCATTCTTGCTTTGCATAAAATCTACATCCCTAAGCATCCATGATCTCATTCCTATTTGACTTTCACTGTATTGGGCAGTCCTTCTTCATAGGGTTGTAATCCAGGGTTACAGATGTCTCTAGTTATATTGAAAATAGAGTTTGTCTGATTTTCATTCTCCTTGTAGTTTTGAGTTAAAGAAGGGTAAGTTTCTGAGAAAATAAGAAATAAAACTACTATTTTTATTCTACCATTTGAAAACTAAAGCTTAAGTTGTTTTTGACACTTTATCCAATATTTCTATGTGTCTAGGGGAGCAATTTATAGAGATATTTCAGTATGTCCTTCATATACCATCTTGACCAGATTCGGTAATGTACTTTCAGCAGTAAACAGTGTGGATGCCTCTCCTCAAAGATTACAAGGTGAATTTCTCTCCAGCCCCTACAAATGAGTACTTAAAGTCAGTATTAAGCAGTGCTACAGAAAAGGCTATGTGTTCTCTGAACACCTGGATTTTTTAAAACCAAGGTTCATCCCCAGTACCTACTAGATGTGTTAATCAAAGTTACTGTCATTTGCACAGTCTATGCTAAAGGTCAGGGCTACATTCATGGGGTGCTTGGGTAGCACAGTCAATTAAGCATCTGACTCTTGCTTTCAGTTCAGGTTGTGATCTCAGTATAGTGAGATTGAGCTCTCTGGTCAGTACGGAGTCTGCCTCAGATTCTCTCTCCTCTCTCTGCTCTTCCTGCTTGTGCTCATGTTTGTGCTTTCTGTCTCTCTCAAAATAAATAAACAGACCTTTCTTTTTTTTTAAAAAAAAAAAAAGGGAAGACTGCATTCATCATGTGGCCTTCCCATTCTGTCTCAGGCCACAGGTGAATAAAATATAGGTGGGCTTCTGACTCATTCCATAGGCTGTTTAACAACCCAAGGTGTGACCTAATGCAAAAAAAATGATCTGGGCAAACTAGAACCTCTTGCGAATTTAACTTTGGAAATAGAATCAGAAAACTGACAGATGAAGCAAATCAAATAGATAGCCATGAGGTAGACTTTGGAACATGAAAGGTCATGACATGAAGAATCATAAAGGAAACAGAATCTAGGAGTGAAATTTTAAATATAAGACAGAAGAAATGCAGAAATGTAGGATGGAGTCAGTTAATTGGTAAAGACAAGAATTATATAGAGAAAAAAATGTGGAAAGTGGGTATGTTACATTAACCACAGCACTGTCCTATGACTCTTCCTGGATTCCTATGCCTAGCACAATTCCTAGCCATAGTAGGGGGTTCAACAAATAAGTTGAAGGAATGCATTTTTATCCTCATGGTAAGTGTGGTTACCTCTTACGATAACTTGTCTGAATCTCTGCTCTTGTAACAGACCTTCTACCTCGGCACACTTTAATAACTTTTCTGGAATCTTGTCATGGAGTTTGCTAAACACTCATTTAATGGCTTACTCTCAATCTTCATCCTTCTTGACTTACTGAGTTTCTCCTTTGGCTTTTGTGATATTATACTGTTCTAGTTCTCCTGTCTCTGACACTCCTCTGCTTTGGTTGGTTTCTTTTCCTCTTTTCACTTTCTTAAGTGTAAACAATCACCATTGTCTATCTTCAGCTCTCTTCTAGCTCCATACTCTTCTTCCCAAGTAAGCCATTCATTTCCAACTTTGTGTACAACCTCTATGAGGTGACTCCCAAATCTGTATCTCTAAGCTCACATCTCTGAGCTCACAACTGGGTCCTTGAAACTCAACAAACCTGAAACATAATTCATCTTTCTCCCTAAGTCAGTTCCTTCGCTTGACTTCCTATTTCTATTTATTATACCACCCATATCCCAGTTTTGAAATATGAGTTATCTTTGGGTGTTCTCTTTTTCCTTTCCCATCATCTAGTCAGTTACAAAGTGTAGTCAGTAATAGTAGAAATAATAATTGCTAACATTTCTCTGCCTCGGAAATCTTCTTTTGCTTTCCATAGCCTAACAAAATAAGTTGTGTGGGTTTTGGTTTTGTTTTTTAATTAAAAAGGCCCTATATTTCAGAATTCTCTACAATGTTTTGCAAACTCCTATTTCTAGTCTTATCTCCCATGGTTCTGTTGTACAGTGAAAATTTTTAATTTACCATCCTTTCATATATTAATGATTCATTTTAGTTTCATTAACCAATAGATAACAAAAAATTTTCTTAAGATTCTTTAATTTTTTTGCATTAGGCTAAGTGGGCAATTCAAAGAGAAAAAAAATCTAATTATTCTCCACCCTTTCAATGTGCTTAGAAGACCAAACTCAGAAAAATATGCCCCTCTGGAAATATGCAAGTACAAAAAACATCGCATTTTAAACCCATCAATCTGTCTGGAAAGCTTTAAAATTAGGTGCATTCTGAATAAGATAAAACTTGTGGGAGAACCTGGCCAATTGGTGATTTAAGAGAAAAGTTGCCTGCCAGAGCCAGTTGTTACTCCTAGCCATGGAAATGGATGATATTTAGGAATTTTATTCAATGTGTTTTTAAATTACATTTATTTTTTATTTTTTTAAAGATTTTATTTATTTATTCATGAGAGATGGGGGTTGGGGGGCAGAGACAGGCAGAGGGAGAAGCAGGCTTCTTGCAGGGAGCCTGATGTGGGGACTCCATCCCCAGACCCCAGAATCACACCATGAGCCGAAGGCAGACACTCAACCGCTGAGCCACCCAGGTGTCCCTAAAATATATTTAAAGTAGAGTAGTAGTTTCCAGGACTGGGGAAAAGGGGGAATGAAGAGCAATTGCTAATGGGTATGGAATTTTTTGTGTGTGTGGTGATGAAAATGCTCTAGAATTAGATAGTAGTGATGATGGCATAACTTTGTAGTTGTGAAAAACCACTGACTCGTACACTTTGTATATAAAAATATATATTTAATGTTATTGTCGATATTATATGAGTTTTTGTTATTTGATTGTAAATTTATCTTGCCAGTTGAAGTTTTTCCAATTACCCTGACTTTCAAGAATATGGATTCTTATACAAAACATTAATCGTATTAACTAATATTGACCATTTACTGTGCAAAATGCTTTAAGTGCATTATTTCATGTAATCCTCTTAAAAGCCTTATGACATAGATATTATTCAACCATTTTTAAGGAGATTGAAGCTTAGAGAGGTTAAATAACTTGCCAGGATCCCACAGTAATGAAGTGGTAGAGCCTGGATTTGAACTGGTTATCTAACCCAAAAGCCCATTTTCCTAATCATTGAGTCAGCAGAGGTCCAATCAATGTTTTGTGCAGTTGAATTTATAAAATGGATCAAACTTGTGAGGCAAAATTGCTGGAACAATTTCCCACTACGCTAGAGGGAAGAATAGGAGATTCTGAAAATTGGAAAACAAGGGAGATTCTGAAATTTTTCTATCTGGAAATCTTAGGAAATCATACCTACTGCCAACTCCAACTCCTTAGGGAATGTCTAACCTTAAGACAGAAGGAGAGAAATTCAAGTCAAGGATAGGAATTCATCCTTAGAAAGTAACTGGCTGGCAGCATTCACTTCTTTTTAAGATTTTATTTATTCATGAGAGACACACAGAGAGGCAGAGACATAGGCAGAGGGAGAAGCAGGTTCCCTGCAAGGAGCCTGATGTGGGACTCGATCCCAGGACTCATGATTATGTGAGCCGAAGGCAGATGCTCAACCACTGAGCCACCAAGGCATCCCAGCAATCACTTTTTACAAAAGCACATCCACTTCCTTCCACTTACCTTGCATATTCTCATAAAGCAGAAAAAAAAGGCAAGGATGGAGTAGAGCTATGAAGTCATTAGAAACATGCAGAAAAATGCTTTTCTTTTGATGTCTATCAAGAAAACACTTAGTTCAGACAAATATAACTTTCTTTGTTTTAGCTTTGAAGAAATCTTAAGGGAATTCGATTAAAAATGTTTAACTACTCAACAAAACTAAAACACAACCTACTGAAGGGGAGAAGATATTTACAAATGACTTATCAGATAAAGGACTAGTATCCAAAATATAAAAAGAACATATATAACTCATATAATTGTATAACAAAAACAAATAATCCAGTTAAAAATGGGCAGAAGACATGAACAGACATTTCTCCAAAAAAGACATACAGATGGCTGACAGATATAGGAAAAGATGCTGAACATCACTCATCATCAGGGAAATGTAAATTAAAGCCACAATGAGGTACCACCATACACCTGTCAAAATGACTAATACCAAAAATGCAAGAAACAACAAGTGTTATTGAGGATGTGGAGAAAAGGGAACCCTTGTGCACTATTGATAGGAATGCAAACTGGTGGAGCCACTGTGGAAAACTATGGAGGTTCCTCAAAAAATTAAACATAGAACTACCATATGATCCAGTAATTTCATTACTGGGTATTTACCCAAAGAATACAAAAACACTAATTTGAAGGGATACATGCACCCCTGTGTTTTTTTTTTAAGAATTTATTTATTTATTTATTTATTTATTTATTTATTTATTTATTTATTTATGAGAGACACAGAAAGAGAGAGAGGCAGACACAGGCAGAGGGAGAAGCAGGCTCCATGCAGGGAGCCTGACATGGGACTCAATCCCGGGTCTCCAGGATCACATCCTGGGCCAAAGGTGGCGCTAAACCGCTGAACCACCTGGGCTGCCCCACCCCTATGTTTTTTGCAGCATTATTTACAATAGCCAAATTATGGAAACAGCCCAAGTATCCATCGATAGATGAATGGATAAGGAAGAGGTGGTATATACACACAACAGAATATTACTCAGCCATAAAAAGGAATGAAATCAGGCAGCCCGAGGGTGTGGTCCTGGGGACCGGGGATCGAGTCCCATGTTGTGCTCCCCACATGGAGCCTGCTTCTCCCTCTGCCTGTGTCTCTGCCTCTCTCTCTCTCTCTCTCTCTGTGTCTCTCATGAATAAATAAATAAAATCTTAAAAAAAAAAAGAATGAAATCTTGCCATTTGCAACAACATGGATGGCTCTAGAGTATAATGCTAAGCAAAATAAGACAGAAAGAAAAATACCATATGATTTCACTCATATGTGGAATTTAAGAAACAAAACAAATGAAGAAAAAAAAGACAAAATAAACAACTATAGAGAATGAATTGGTGGTTACTGCAGGAGTGGTAGGTGGGTGGATGGGTGCAATAGGCAAAGAGGATTGATTGTACACTTACTATGGTGAGCACTAAATAATGTGTAGAATTATCATATCACTATATTGTGTACCTGAAACTAATATAATAACACTGTATGTTAACTATACTGGAATTAAAATTTTTTAAAAAGTATATCTTAGCGGGATCCCTGGGTGGCTCAGTGGTTTAGCACCTGCCTTCTGCCCAGGGCGTGATCCTGGAGTCTCAGGATCTAGTCCCACATCGGGCTCCCTGCCTATGTCGCTGTCTCTCTCTGTGTGTCTCTCGCGAATAAATAAATAAAATCTTTAAAAAAAAAAAGTATATCTTAGCTAATGCCAGTTCTAACTTTTTAGAATTTATAACTTAAAAAAAAAAAAAGAATTTATAACTTTTTTAGAATTTATAACTTTGTATAACTTTTTAGAATTCTAACAGGTATAAATAACCCCAGACTTCACTGTAGTGAAAAAAAATGATTAGTTCTTCAGTCAATTTTGAAAGATGCAACTAAAGATAAAAATAAGTAACTGGAAGACCAAAAAATGTTTAATTCCTGTGAGTATGAGCTCTACTATAAATATAAAATATCAAATGTTATGGTATAACTGGCAAACAGTTATACATAATAAATTTTTTCAACCTAAAATAAAGTGATTAAGATGGGTGAAATATGTGAAGAGGGGGCAGCTGGGTGGCTCAATGGTTGAGCATCTGCCTTTGGCTCAGGTCATGATCCTGGGGTCCTGGGATTGAGTCCCACATCCGGCTCCCTGCAGGGAGCCTGCTTCTCCTGCTGCTGTGTCTCTGCCTCTCTCTGTGTGTCCCTCATAAATAAATAAATAAAATCTTTAAAAAAATAGGTGAAGGTAGATTGAGAGTTCACTTATCTTGATGAGCACTGAGTAACATATAGGATTGTTGAATCACCATATTATACACTTAAACTAATATAACACTGTATGTTAACTATACTAGAATTAAAATGTGAAAAGGATGAAACAGATCCATGCATACTGAAACAACAAAACAATCTTTAGAATATAAAAAATAATTAAAGTGATTAGTTAATAAAGAAAGTACATTTTTATATAGCATTTAGTTTGATTTTTCTCAAAAGTTTACGGTGGGCATCACTACTTACCTACCAAACTCTCTTATCTAAATTCTCAGTTATTCCAGGGACATCTAGGTGACTCAGTTAAGCAGCCAGCTCTTGATTTCCACTCAGGTCGTGATCTCAGCATTGTGGGATCTAGCCCCATGTCCAGCTCTGTGCCCAGCAGGGAGTCTGCTTGAAATTCTCACTCCCTCTGTCCCTCCTTGCCCCCCCCACTAAAATAAATAAATCTTTAAAATAAATAAATAAATCCTTAGTTATTCCAATACCCTAAGAAAGTATAGCAGCTGTAAGCTGCCACAAATATTTCCCTAAATTTCCTTTCATGCTCTGAAATCCATACCCCCTTCTGCGACCCAGTTTCCCACACTATGCCTAGAAAATCAGGTGAGTTAGAGAAGGGTCGCTCACCTCCATTAAGCTCTGTCATCAGGCCACTAGGGAGCAGATGCAGGCACTTGAATCCTAGCACAACAGGCTCAGGATAGCTGCAGACCAGGAGTCCGGGACCTGGTAGTTTGCTAAGAATGGGCTAAGACCATGACGGAAGGAAGAAAAGTTCAGGAGCTGAGGAGATAGGGCAAGGCCAGAGAGAGGTCTGGAGGATTCCGTGGCAGTTTGTCAGTTTTGATCATCATTAGCTTAAGAGAAAGAGAAACCCTAATTGGAATGGCCTACCCACCCACCCTTTTTTGTGGGGGAGGGGAAAGGCAACTCATTTAGATTCAAGGTGGGTCTAATCCTGAGATTGATATATCCCCAATTCTGAACTGAGATTCTCTAGGAAAGAGCAAATAAGCATCTGCCTGTAAGCCTAATGCATGAGAAATAATCACTTATCTCTGCTTATGATCCCAGCATTGAGATGCCACCTCAATGGCTTTAATAGAGAGCTATTCCACCTCTCAGATCTCATGTTCCATTTGAATAGCCCTGACTCTATTTCTGAGAACGAAACAAATGCCTGGAAAACCCTAGGCCCTAAGGAAGCAAGATGAGGAAAGCTTCATTTCTTTTTTGAGCAGTTTTAGTTCACAGAGATCTGTCCTTAGACTGTGCTGAGTGACCCACATATAAACAGCCATCATGGAACCAGATTTTCTTACAGTAATTCCTCTAATGCAAAAGATTTTATAGAATATCTAGCTCCTACTAAATGCCTCACTGTCCAGTCTTAATGCCCACAACTATTCCTCTGGTGTTTAGGATTGCCCAAATATGTCAGGGTCTGTAGCTTTGCACATGTTGTCCCCCTCCCCCAATCATTATTTCTTTAGTAAACTCTTCCATAACCAGCCCCACCAAGCTTTACTCCCCTCCCCCATCCTTTGTAGAAAATATTTTGCTGGCTCTATATCAGAGTTTCTCAACTTCAGCCCTGTTGACATTTTGAGCTAGCTAGTTTTTGTTGTGGGGACTGTCCTGTGAATTTTAGGATGTTTAGCCATGTCTCTGGCTTCTGCTCACTAGATGCTAGTAGCACACCGCCCCCTCTTGTTATGATAGTCAAATGTCTCCAGACATTGCCAAATATCTGCTAGGTGTATGGGAGTAGGACTCACTCCCAGTTGAGAATCAGTGCTTTATACATTTCTGTAGCACCCTAGATTTTTCTGCATACCTGTACATAATTATTTTGTTAGATTTCATGTCTATCCCTTCACTAAATTGTGAACAGCTACTGAGTAGTGCTGTAACTTGCTCACCTTAACAGTACATGTCATTTGTTGGATAAAACTCCTTATCAAACAAATGGCTATGAAATTTTGATGATCAGCTAGGAACTATGTTCCTAAGTTTAAAAAAATAATAATTTTGTTTCATCTTGAAAATTTATGTTGTTGGCTGAAATTTTTTTAAATATTTTCTTTGGGCAGCCCCGATGGCACAGCAGTTTAGCGCTGCCTGCAGCCCGGGGTGTGATCCTGGAGTCCCGGGATCGAGTCCCACATCGGCTACCTACATGGAGCCTGCTTCTCCCTCTGCCTGTGTCTCTGACTCTCTCTCTCTCTCTCTGTCTCAATAAATAAATAAAATCTATATATATATATTTTTTTTCTTTATTTATTTGAGAGAAACAGCACAAAAAGGGGAGAGGGGCAGAGGGAGAGGGAGTCGCAAGTTCCCTGACATGGGGCTTGATCCCAGAATCCTAAGATCATGAACTGAGCCACTCAGCTGCTGCTTGGCTGAAATGTTTAACAGCATTCAATAAAGATGATTGTACTAAATCCTAGATAGAGTCTGTAGCCCTGGGGCAAAAATACTGGCCTTCTTAGAAGACAGAAGACTTCTCTCCCACTGAAGAACCCAGAACACTGAATAATGTTGGCTAAAATATGTAACTCATAAAAAATTAAAAAAAAAAAAAAAAAAAAAGGGATCCCTGGGTGGTGCAGCGGTTTGGCGCCTGCCTTTGGCCCAGGGTGCTATCCTGGAGACCCGGGATCGAATCCCACGTCGGGCTCCTGGTGCATGGAGCCTGCTTCTCCCTCTGCCTATGTCTCTGCCTCTCTCTCTCTCTGTGACTATCATAAATAAATAAAAAATTAAAAATAAAATATGTAACTCCTCTGAGAATCAGTTCCTCCTATAAAATGTGATTTCCTAAGACTCCCTTCCACCTCTAAAGTTTGTGATGCCAAAACCTATATAGCATGAGGTCCCAGATTTCATAAAGGGACACTTCCACTTTTTATTTAACTGTTTAAAAACAAAGTTGGGGGTAAGCAGTGGACGGTGATATCTAAGAAACTACACTACTAGATTTTACCATGCTATTTGTAGGGGGGAAAAAAACCCAAAAACAAAGTCATAAATTTACTTTTCTTTTTCCAAGCCTCAGTCTTAACATATGCAAAATATAGATGACAATATTTACCTCATAGGATTGTGGTGAGGATTAAATGAGATGCTGTATGTAACGGACTTAGCAGCACCTGGCACATAATGAGCTGACACTGGTATAGCAGATTGTTTACGAATCTTCTCCTTCAGAGAAGGAGAAGAAATATAACAAGAGATATACGTAGGTATTAATCTTCAAGAACTCCAACAGAGCTGAATATAACCCAAAAGTTCAATTTTCCATCTTCTAGTCTCCAAGGAAGTTACAGTTATTTCCTCTTTTGTGCTTCAGCGAGGACCTGGCAGATATTTCTACTGTAGCTTTTATTACACTGCATTATTTCTTTCATTGTATTACATTGTACTACAACTATTTTTCACATTTCACATTTCTTCTCCACTAGCTGTGAACATCTTGGAGGAAAGGCCTGTCTTATACATCTTTTTGACTACACAGTCCTACCACTCTATGAAATTTAATAAATACCAGGTAAATGAGCAGATGAATGAGTGAACTAATGAATGGCCTATGCCTAGCAATGCACTGCACCTTCTCTCTTCTGGTTGGAGACTAGAACAGCTGTTTTCTCTGTGGCTTGGGCTTGTTCAGAGGAAAGGCAGAGAGAAGTTCATTCTCTAAAGGCTCTTTTTTCAGCAGAGAAGCCAACTAGTGTGAGTAGCTACTTCCTCTATCTTGTCACACCAGGCAGCCCCTCTGCTGTACTTTTACAGGGTCAGTGATACTGGCAGAGCCACACCTGGGACCAAATGCCTTCTATGTGCCACTACAGAAGGTAAACAGAATATGCCCTATAGGATCTTTTTGCCTGGTGACAGCTAAGGGGGTCAGGGAAGGTCCCATATCAAATGCTAACCTGAGTAATGTCTCCCATATAGTGAGGGTTAGGATGTTAGAGCTGTCTGTAAATAGACCCCTGGATAGTGAAACAGAAAAAGATTGTCTTAAAATCAGAAGCCCACCTGCTTAATACTGTGAAATGCAGCTATGAAACTGGAAATGGAAGAAGAAAACTACATGTTTAACTTCTAAAATACTGTGTATTAACAAATGTCTAAAATGGTTTATAAATAAGTCTGGCAGAAAAGCCGGCTGTCCCTAACTGTGAATAGACCGTAGGGCTCAACTTTGCTTACTAGCCTGAGACCCGAACCCATTCAGGGAGTACTGGATAGGGCTAGGATACCAGAACCTACAGACAAAAAAGGCCTGTGCTGCCTTGAGACTTTTGCCAGTTCTAGATATCCATGAGGCTGTCAGGAAAGCCAAAGGAAGACAGTAGGTAAGAAACACTGGGAGTTCATGTGCATTTGTACAGGTGTTGGGTGCTGTTGTTCCCTGATCTTGCTGCAGGGAAACTATTATTTTAGAGACAGACACTGAGGGATCCCTGGGTGGCGCAGCGGTTTGGCGCCTGCCTTTGGCCCAGGGCGCGATCCTGGAGACCCGGGATCGAATCCCACATCAGGCTCCCGGTGCATGGAGCCTGCTTCTCCCTCTGCCTGTGTCTCTGCCTCTCTCTCTCTCTCTCTCTCTCTGTGACTATCATAAGTAAATTTAAAAAAAAATTAAAAAATTAGAGACAGACACTGAGCTGACAATGTCACTGAAACCTATTTTATTAAAACTCCCTGGGACAATCATCCCAGTACAGATTTTAATATCAAGTCAGTGGGACCTAATTGGTATAGCTAAGGAAAGGACAGAAATTTTATCCTTTGTAACAATTTTAGGTTCTTGGAGAGTAATTTGTTTCTCCTGGAAGGTGTAGTTAATATTTACAGTACGGATAAATTCATTCTGGACTAGACAATAGAAAAGACCAGTCCTTGCTGAAACTTGGGCCTGACTTCTCTACTCTTGTCTCTCTTAACCCCTTTCTTGAATAGTTCAATTTAAATCTGTGGTTGATGAAATCCAGATATATTACAGCTCAAGAAATTTGGCTTTCATTCTCTGCTGTAACCTCAGTGAACATCAGAAAATGATAAATGCACATTGCCAGATTAAATTGGTCTAAAGCTAGATCGGGCTTCAAGTAAATTCATTTGAATGTCTACATCTCCTAATCCCGTATCCACTCCGGTCAAATGAGCTTCTACTTTTCTAAAAAGGACTGGAAGCTAAATCCAGCTTCCACAGCTGTCCCCCTGGAGTCCTGCCATTGCTGCTTCAGAAGAAACACCATCTCCTAGGAGCTGCCACAGTTTAGAGGGCTTGCACAGCTCTGCTGGCATAAAAATGAAACTGTTAGACATCTGAAGGCAGGAGAGTACTAGTGGACTAACAAATTCCCAGACCAAGGTTACTTCATCCTATTTCTTATACACTTCATTAAATTCACTTCTATTTTGAGAGGAAAGTCAACAGCAGAATTTTCCCTTCTCAATTCCACCTCCATATTTTTTCCTCAACTTTCAAACAGCATCTTTGACCTTCACTGAGATCATGCTGAATCCTTAAGAATCTTTCTCTGGGGGCTCTCCTCCAGAGCCTTTAAGGGCTCTTTAGCACCTATAGAATACGCTCTATAACTCAGCACACAATGCTCCCTATTCATGATGTGGCCTTAATCTTCTTTTCTTTACTTCACTTCTTCCCACAGCCATGCACAATAGTCAGCCAAATTATTCATGTCAATATGCTTTGTGGCAACTCACTTCAACTTCTGCTCTGACATCCTGTTGGTTTCCTGTTCTTGCCTAGGTGTATACCTTGACTGCCTAGGAGTATGAAGTACCTAGTACTGTGCCTGGAATATAACTATTACTTAATAAATGGTAGGTGTTATTATTATTGACACTTTCTTGCTTCAATTCTCCTTTTTTTTGCATTAAATTAATATTTATTAATAGTTATTGTACCCCTGTCCACAAAAGGCTTTTAGGGGTTTTTTCTGTTTCATTTTGTTTTAAAGTATCATTTTATTTTCTTCAAGTTATTTTTTTTTAAGATTTTATTTATTTATTCATGAGAGACACACAGAGAGAGAGGCAGAGACATAGGCAGAGGGAGAAGCAGGCTCCATGCAGGGAGCCTGAAGAGGGAGAAGCAGGCTCCAAGCAGGGAGCCAGATGCGGGACTTGATCCCAGGACCCCAGGATCACACCCTGAGCTGAAGGCAGATACTGAACCACTGAGCCACCCAGGCATCCCCAAGTTCTTATTTTTTTAAAAAAGATTTTATTTATTTATTTATGAAAGACACAGAGAGAGGCGAAGACATAGGCAGAGGGAGAAGCAGGTTCCCTGTGGGAATCCCAGTGTGGGAGTTGATCCCAGGATCACTACCTGAGCCAAAGGCAGATGCTCAACCACTGAGCCACCCAGGGATTACTTCAAAGTCTTATTTAAATTTAAGTTAATTAATATATCAATTTCAGGTGTAGAATTTAGTGATTCATCACTTATATACAACACCCAATGCTCATCACTACAAGTGCCCTCCTTAATCCATCACCCATTAAACCCATCCTCCCACCCACCTCCCCTCTGGTAACCCTCAGTTTGATCTCTATAGTAAGAGTCTGTTTCCTAGTTTGTCTCTCTCTTTTTTCTCCCATATGTTCATCGTTTTGTCTTTTAAATTCCACATATGAGTGAAATCATATGGTATTTGTCTTTCTCTTATTTTTTGCTTCAATTCTTAAAAGAGGTAGTATTAATTGTGCTGCCACTAAAACATTTGATCCCTGCCTAGTACTTATACTCCAAATCTAAATCTCTATCAAATTTTCCTTCCCGATGAGCTAGCTGGGCTAGACAATGAAGTAATAAAAGTTAGTGTTCCCAAGCATGTGTATGGGGACAGTAATCAGAATAGTGGTTGCTTGTGGGGGGTCGGTATTTTCTAGAAAGGGGCATAAGGGAACTTTCTGGAATGATGGAACTGTTCTATGTTTTGATTGGGGTGTTGGTCATTATGACTATATATATTTGCTCAAATTCATCTAATTATACACTTGAAATCAGTGCATCTTGCTGTCTATAAAACTAATCTTGATTTTTTTGAAAAAGTCAGAATCACTTCTATTTTTTTCCCCTAAAACAGAGTCAAAAAGTCAAATGTCCTCTCTCTCTCTGTCTCTCGTGAATAAATAAAATCTTAAAAAAAAAAAACCCTCAAATGTATGAGCTTTGCAGGTAAGGGATGTGTGTAGTGGGTTAAGTAGACTGCAATAGGGAGGGTTGAGGGCTGCTGACAAACTGGAGAGTCTGCTTTTTATCCTAATCACAGAGACAGTATGTGCAAAAGCAGAATCTGTATTTAAGAGGCACCTCAGATGTTTCCATCATTAGTCAGTTTTCTGATACACTGTGCTGTGTCACAGAGCATTTAATTGTCTCCAAAGTGGGATGCATAAGATGATCTATTTAAATGTAGGAAGATAATATTTAGAAATTGTTCTTTTTTTCATTTTCATGTTCTTTTTCTTCTCCTTTTCATCTTAGAATGTACAAAGGAGGGATCCCTGGGTGGCGCAGCTGTTTGGCGCCTGCCTTTGGCCCAGGGCGCGATCCAGGAGACCCAGGATCGAATCCCACGTCCGGCTCCCGGTGCATGGAGCCTGCTTCTCCCTCTGCCTATGTCTCTGCCTCTCTCTCTCTCTCTCTGTGTGTGACTATCATAAATAAATACAAATTAAAAAAAAAAAAAAGAATGTACAAAGGAACCCACAGAGGGGAGCATACCACATTTATCTTGCATATCCTGTGCCAAGTCAAGCAACCAAAGCCTGGAGTTTGGAACATTTCAGAGGGTGCAGTGTGTGGACAGATACTACACAGGGCCTCGGAGAAAGGAACTGCTATGGCCTTAGAAATAAGGAACAAACTTTACTATTTAATTCTAAGAGAAAAGGAAAGGGCACTGAAGTTCTCTAGTTCTAAAGTGCAGGCTGAACTGTGAGTGCTATATGATCCTCTGCAAAAAAAGAAAGAGTATGTGTTTAGCTGAAGGTGTGGCATGAGTGGCAAGGAGGTCTTCTCAAGACCTGTGACCCTGGAGCAGCTGGAACGGTGATACAGTGATGTGTTTGTTCATAGAGAATCATGCCAACTTGTTGATTAGCTGCCCAGTGTGGTGAAGGCAGGCACACCTGTAAAGCCAGGGTGATGGCATCTCTTCTCTGGCCTGGCAGAGCACAGAACCACAATTCTAGATTTCAGTGTGCCTACACAAGTCCTCATACTAGTCCCAGGGGACATGGTATCTGCCCACGTACCGATCTGTACCCTGCTGGTTGGAGAGGTGGTCAGAAGGAACTGACTTCCTTCCATTCCACTGGAATCAGGAAATCCAGAGAAACCCAGAGACAGCACACTGCCTGGCCCCTTAATTAATATACAGTTTCCATTGTTCTAAAGAAGACCTCATATCGGGTTGCTTTAACAGAATAAAGTTTATTTATCTCTCAAGTAAAAGTCCAAATTTGTATGGTGGTGCTGACTCACAAAATTGTTAGTCTCCCAGGTTCCTTCCATCCACTTGCTTCACCATCTCTAGGATGTTGCCCTTGTTTACATGATCCAAAATGCCCATGTGTGGCCAGTTAAAAATTGAATACTATGAAGAAAAAAAAAAGGAAAAATTGCTTTGAGGTCAACCACCAGTCTGTGGCACATTGAGTACCAAAGCCCAGCCCTGAAGCGTGAAACCAAAGGGAATCAAAAAGAGTTTCATATTGTGTGAGAAATGAACGAGTTTTTCACATACTCCAGAGAGCAATTTTTTAAAGCAGACTTTTTGAGTCCAGTGTATTGGATGGCAAGAATCCATATTTTCTGCATGAGGACATGTTTCCATCCCAAGGGTTCTGTCCTGAATAACACAACACACCTCATACAAAAATGCGGTGGTACTGATAGCAGTTGATTTTCTTCAAACAAACTGGGCAATTTTTATTATATTTAAGGGACATGCAGAGGCACCGACTACAGAAGATATGGCCACATTCTGTAGAGTAAATGTGTCGCCTACTTAGTTCAATCTCCGAGTACCCATCCATACAAATTCGGCACTGGATATAACCAGGTAGTGTGCAACTTACAGCTTCTTCTTCCAGGGCATTATGGCAGGTACTGTCCGTCACATATACATCCCTGTTTCTCATCAACTCCTCCTTATCACTGCTCACTACAGAGCTGCCAGTTTGGCCTTGGAATGACCTTGTGTTCCCCCCTCGTCGCCTCCTTTCTTCAGTAATCACAACAGAGTCGTGGCAAGTTAGGTCAATCACTGTAGGTTCTAGCGATTCGCAGGTGAGGTCAACTATTTCATCACTTTCCCTGAGGTCTATCAGTTCTGCTTCTAAGACCATCTCAGGACTTGGGCCTCCTTCCCCAGCTGTACCGAATTCTCGGGTTTGTCTGGAACTCACCATGCTACCATAGCACATTCTTGTATTCATCGTGATTGTTGGATCCAGTCTTCAGAGAATTAAGTGATCTGTGTCAAAGTTTACAGTCCCCAGTGAATGTTAAAGTCCCCAGTGTGTCACAGCTGTTGGTCAGGTATATTTGAACTCTAATTCTGGTTGCTCCTCTCTCCACCTCTACAACTGCTGTGTTCCTACGTAGGTGGGTTTATGAGGCTTCTGGATGTCACTTTTAAGACTACACAACCTGAATTTTTAACTGTAAAAAAGAGAAAAAGTAAATTTTGGTAATATCTAACGTAAAATTGATAGTAGTATAAAATGAATAGATATCTAGAGGAAAAAAATGTGTACTCAAAATATTTGGATAATTATGCATTTAAACAAAGTTTAAGCTTTTGTCTTTCCACATTCCATGTCCTGATGACAGTGGGAAGAAGAAGTCCAAAGGACACTAACATGAAGAAAAGCACAAAATCACTTCATGCTGGGGCATCTGGGTGGTGCAGTCAATTGAGCGTCTGGCTATTAGTTTTGGCTGGGTCATGGTCTCAAGCCCCATATGGGGCTCTGAGCTCTATGTGGAGTCTGCTTGACTCTCTAAAACAGTGGATGAATACATCTTTAAAAAAAGAGAAAAAAAAGTACTGCATACCAAGAAAGTGTCACTACTTCATCTAAGATCCAGTGTGAGGATGTCAAGGAAACACGTTTTTTTTTGGGTTTTTTTTGGTTTTTTTTTTTTAGAGAGAGAGAGAAGGAGGAGCAGAGGAAGAGGTTGAGAGAGAATCTTAAGCAGACTCTATACCCAGTACAAAGCCCAACTGGGGGCTTGTTTTCACAACCTAAGCTGAAATCAAGTCAGATCAATCAAATCAAGTCAGACACTTAACTGACTAAGCCACCCAGGTGCCCTGGAAACACTTATTTTTTACAAAGAAAAATTAAGAGACCAAAAAGTTATTTGCACATTTGGGTTTCTAATAGCAAATAAGAAATGAACCATTTAGTCCATGCAGAGATTCATCTTGTGCAGTGTTCCCTTTCTAACAGAGATAACAAGAGAAATTTTCTTGAAGAGTTTTATCACAGATTCTCTTTTAGGAAAGAGGGGGTGGAGTTCAAGCATTTGCCTTAGAGAGGCTTGTTTTGAGTCTAGGCTCTGTGACTTTGGACATGTGATGTAGACGGTTAAAGTTCTCAAAACCTCAGCATGTAAATTCTTTCTAAAAATAATTTTGTTGGGACACTTGGGTGGCTCATTGGTTGAGCATCTGCCTTCAGCTCAGGGCATGATCCCGGGTCCTGGGATCGAGTCCACATCGGGCTCCCTGCAGGGAGCCTGCTTCTCCCTCTATGTCTCTGCCTCTCTTTCTCTCTCTCTCTTTCTGTGTGTGTGTGTGTCTCTCATGAATAAATAAAATCTTTTAAAAATAATAATAAAGAAAAATTTAAATTTTGTAATTTAAAAAACAATGCATCCTCAGTCATCATTAGGGAAATGCATATTATAGCCATTATGAGATACCACTTCACACTCACTAGAATGACTATAATTTAAGAAATAGAAAATATCAAGTGTTGTTGAGGATGTAGAAAATTTGAGATTCTCATATAGTGCTGGTGGGAATGTAAAATGGTGCAGCAGCTTTGGAAAATAGTCTGGCAGTTCCTCAAAAGGTTAAACATAGAGTTACCATATGACTCCGCAACTCCACTCCAAGAGAATTGAAAGCTTCTGTCCAATCTGAAAACTTGTACAAGAATGTTAATAACAGGCAGCCCCAGTGGTGCAGCGGTTTAGCGCCGCCTGCAGCCCAGGGCGTGATCCTGGAGACCCTGGATCGAGTCCCATGTCAGGCTCTCTGTATGATGCCCGCTTCTCCCTCTGCCTGTGTCTCTGCCTCTCTCTCTCTCTCTCTCTCTCTGTCTCTATGAATAAATAAATAAATAAAAATCTTTAAAAAAAGAATGTGGATAACAATATCATTCTTAATACCACAAAAAGTAGAAACAACCTGAGTACCTACTGAATAATGAATGGATAAACAAAATGTGATATATCAATAGAATGAAGTATTATTCAGCAGTAAAATAAAAAAATAAAGGACAGATACTTGCTATAATATGGATGATCTTTGAAAACATCATATAAAGTCATAGAAGCCAATCACCAAAGACCATAAACGGTTTGATTCCTTTAATATAAAATGTCAAGAACAGGCAACTCCTTAGAGACAGAAAGGTGAGTGGTTCCTTAGGCCTGGGGTGTTGAGGAGAAATAGGAAATGACTGCTAATGGGTACAGGGTTTCTTTTGGGATCAGGAAAATGTCCTAAAATTGAAGTGATGTCTGCACATCTCTGTGAATACACTAAAACCCACTGAGTGGTGTTACGTTGAACACGAATTGTATGGTTTGTGAATTATATCTCAATAAAGCCTTTTTTTTATTATTATTATTTTAAATGGCAGAGACAGAGGCAAGGGAGAAGCAGACTCCATGCAGGGAGCCCGAATGTGGGACTTGATCCGGGACCCTAGTGCCATGCCCTGAGCCAAAGGCAGATGCCCAACCTCTGAGCCACCCAGACGTCCCTCAATAAAGCTTTTACAAAAACAAACATAGAAGCTGCCATAGAAATGTTACACAAAACAGTGTGACACAATCTGGATTTAGACACAAGCCCTAGAACCCGTGGGGGAAATGTGGGACCCTAAAGGAAAATGGGGAGGAGGGCACCCGAGGACGGCCCAGCGCTCCGCCGGACGCGCCCACTCACCGAGGCAAGTCTTGTCTTAGGCCCTGGACAGCTGCCTCCGGCCGGTCGCCGCCCTTCAGTGACCCCTCGCTCCTCCTCCTCCGCGCTGTTCCCAGGGAGAGAGAACCTTCAGGTGGAGGCGGGGGAGCCCGGAACGGAAGCGCCCGCCACCGCCCACCCAGCCACGCACCCCAGCGATGACTTAGCGGTTCTGTCTGGTCCAGCCCAGTCCCGCGCCGGCAGCTATCCAGCCAGGACGCCCTGGAGGGCCGGCTGCCCGCCGCGCGCCACGCTTCAGCCTCCGCGCCGCTCCCCGGCCGGCCTGCGCCGAGCGCGGGGGCGCGAACCCAGGCGCCCGGCTACCCGCCGCCGGGAGCGAGGACCGGGAGGCGCGGCCCCGGAGCGGACTCACCGCGAGCGCGCTCCGGCGCGGCGGCGCGCAGGCAGGAGCCCGGCCACGGTCTCCGAGGGGTCTCGGCCCAGGCTAGCGACAGGACGGCGGAAGGCGTTGGGGCTCCCCCTCCTTTTAATCCGCTATTTTCATTTCTCACCTGCCCAATCAAAACCCGAGGCCACGGGCCGCGTCATCAGTCTCTGGGCGGAACGCCGTGTACCGGGTTAGGAAAGGGTTAGCTTCGTCCTCAGAAGAGAGAGGCGCCAGAATGTTGTTCTTTAGATCATCTACTCCCCACTCTCAAGAAAAAGTGGTTCTCATTCAATATGAGGCAGTATCGCCTCTCTAAAAGTTTTGAAAATTAACAGGGCTATTTTTGGTTGTTCCAATGATGTGTGGTCACTGGGGGTACTAGGGGCTGAGGGCCAGGGCCCCAGGGCCCCCCCCATTCTTTCTCTCCCTCCCTCTCTCTCTTTCTCATTCAGTGTATGAAAAACCTGCTCATAATCTGGTCTTTACAATCAGATGTAAAAACGTGTTTTATTTTTCAATTATTTTGTTATTCTTAAAAGATTTTATTTATTGATTCATGAGAGACACGGAGAGGCAGAGACATAGGCAGAGAAAGAAGCAGACTTCCTGCAGAGAGCCAGATGCGGGACGCGATCCCTGGACCCTTGGATCAGAACCTGAGCCAAAGGCAGCGGCTCAACCCCTGAGCCACTAGGTGGCCTTCATTTCTTGATTATGTATTGACTATTTACTATGCCAGGACTGTTAGTTACCAAACCAAACAAAGGCCTGCTCCTTGATGAGTTATAGACAGGGACTACACCAAACGGAGTTGCCTTACAAAGTCAACTTTATTTGTACAAACAAGGCGATCATGGGAAATCATTTCCAAAGGTGTGTCTCCCTGAACAAGGGAAATTTTGCAGGCTCTTTTTATTAAAAAGATATTGGGATATTCTGAGGGAGATTTTAACATTACAATGAGCTGAGGTAATTGCTGAGCACTTTCTGAATCCTCTGGGCAGGCAACTTTCTCAACCGTTCGAATAAATGAATAAACTTTATGATGTAGGAATAATTGTTCCATTTTATGGATATGGTAACAAAGAGTCAAACCAGTAATAATGATTTTTCTAATTTCTTTTGTGAATTAGGATCCAAACTCAGGTCTGAGTTCATGGGCATTCACACTTTAATTCTAGCCCCTAGAAATTTTGAACTTTTATTTTTTTTTAATCTTTCTATTTTTTAAAGATTTTATTTATTTATTCATGAGACACGCACACAGAGAGGGGGGGGGGCAGAGAGAGAAGCAGGCTCCATGCAGGGAGCCCGATGTGAGACTCGATCCCAGGTCTCCAGGATCACTCCCTGAGCTGAAGGCAGGGCTAAACCGCTAAGCCACCAAGCTGCCCAATTTTGAATTTTTAATAGAAGTTTGGTACTTCAAGTGTTGTGAGCCCCACAGAGGAAGTTAACAGGAAACTCTCAGTAGCAAACTGAAGCTCCACCCGGGTTCTATGACCCAGCTTTTTTTCACATTTTGCTGTTAACAACTAGCACCTACACATTACCACAGCCCTGCAGACTACCCTACCGCACTGTAATGAGCTGGAAGTACCTTGGAATTTTATGTTTCATCCCACACAATGCATTCTGTAGCTTATAGCCAAAGATAGGCTGATGTGAGGTCCCAAAGCCCAGCTCCTTTGCTTCAAGGCAAAACTAATGTTGAGGGGTGTTCCCTTGTTCTTCCCATTCTCTCTTCTTCATTTCCCCACTCCCTTATTGGTTTCTCCTGGAAGCCCTGTCTTTATAAGCCACATATATCCAAATTCTGGATTCATGGACTGCTTCTGCAAGAGCTTAACCTAATGTGCTCCCTGACTCTTCAGATGATGAAAATGGCATGCACACTTCCAAACAGTAAGGATGACTAGAAAACCCCTTCAAACAGCGCTATGACATTTTGGGGCAGCAAGAGTACTCTCTGTTTTTTCTAAGAGAAAACAGTAAAGAGGAAGTGGCCCAGGGGGGTGGGGAAGCCTCACACTTCTGTGGTCTTCAGTTAGGCCTGTGTGCTAAAAAATAGAAGTAGCTTCTTTGTTTCATAGACTTTTTAATCATAGTAAGTGCTTGATACATAGCTAAACTTTTTTTTCTCAATTCTATTTACCAAAGTTTTTTTCCTAACCAAGTTTCCCTTCCTTTTTATTGTTCTCCAAAGTATCAGAATTTTTTTTAATGCATGAAGTTTCCAGTCAAACTACTCAGATATTTAGGACCCAAATTGGTTAGTCTTTGATTGTTTTCTAAAAGCCTAGAATCCAGGAGACAATTTCCTGCCAAGCTGGGCTGTCTGTGTTTGTCTGCTAAGCTGCATCCTTGCTGTGTCCCAGAACATGGGCATCAGTAAGAATGGGGACCTGCCGTGGCCCTCCCCCAGGAATGAATTCAAGTATTTCCAAAGAATGACCACATCCTCAGTTAGGAGGTAAACAGAATTTGATGATTATGGGAAGGAAGATATGGTTCTCTATTCTGGAGAAGACTCAACCTTTAAAGGAAGGAATCAATTTAATGCTCAGTAGAGATCTCAAGGAACCTCCACAAGAAGGTCATTTTCTTGCCAAAAGTCTGTATGATGCCTTAAAAGTTATTGAGCAGGGGCACCTGGGTGGCTCAGTGGTTGAGCGTCTGTCTGCCTTTGGCTCAGGTCATGATCCCCGGGTCCTGGGGATGAGTCCTGCATTGGGTCCGCATGGAGCCTGCTTCTCCCTCTGCCTATGTCTCTGCCTCTCTCTGTGTGTCTCTCATGAATAAATAAATAAAATCTTAAAAATAAAAGTTTTTGAGAAACCAGCATTAGCAAACAAAGTGGACGTGGTTTGGATTGTGGGAGGCAGTTCTGTTTTATAAGGAAGCCATGAACAAGCCAGACCACCTTAGATTATCTGTGACAAGGATTATGCAGGAATTTGAAAAGTGACACATTTTTTTCCAGAAATCGATTTGGAGAAATAAAAACTTCTCCCTGAATACCCAGTATTCTTTCTGATGTCCAGGAGGAGAAAGGCATTAGGTACAAATTTAAAGTGTATGAGAGGAACAATTAATGTGAAGGTGTTTTCTGCTTTATTTCAAGTAGTTCCCCCCTCCCTTCCAAACAATTGTATATTTTAATATTAGAAAAAAGTTTTATTGATTTAGGCCAATGGATAATTATTTCTAAGCAATGAGTCTTTGTTAAGTAATCTTAATTAGACTATAGTTAAAATCAATCTTAATTAGACCATATCAGATACCATTTGTGAACCATTTCTTTCTATAACTGTATGGATACCCATCAAGGACCAGCATGTGCCTAGGGTAGCATATCTACCAAGAACCAGAGTGAGAAAGTCCCCTGATAGCATGAGTTGAAACCATGACCTAGGACAGACAGATTTGTCCAAAGGTCAGAAATGGATTATAAACAGAAGATCTAGAACTGAGATATTAAAAGAAAATTCAATCAAAATAGGGACTATGAATTCTCTATACATATCACACCTCTGAAAAAGTTCTGTTCATTCAGACGGGGAATCAGTAAGTTGAGAACTCCTGTATATTCCATAGGGATGGTAAAGAGGCGGATAGGACACTATTTTTTTAAGGTTAAAAGAGAAGATTGAAACCTCTAAAAACTGTTTCTGATATTCAGTGAGATTCCATGGGATTTATGATGATAGAAGAAGAACAGACTGCTCTTTACAAAAAAAGAGGAGTCTAAAAATGGCATACGGCTAAAATTAGAAATTGAAATGGTGATGAATTGATAATAGATAATGCTAGAAACCAAAATTATGAAGAAGTTGGAAATTAAACTAAATTTCACTGAATTGAAAAAAGAAAATTAAGGGATCCCTGGGTGGCGCAGCGGTTTGGCGCCTGCCTTTGGCCCAGGGCGCGATCCTGGAGACCCGGGATCGAATCCCATATCAGGCTCCCGATGCATGGAGCCTGCTTCTCCCTCTGCCTGTGTCTCTGCCTCTCTCTCTCTCTGTGACTATCATAAGTAAATAAATAAAAAATTAAAAAAAAAAAAAAGAAAATTAAAAGAAAAAGCCAATAGTCCAAGGAGAGAGAAGGCTAGTTTTTGCCCTTAAAACTTTAATGACTACATCACAGACAAAATATTTATTTTATTAAGGAAAGACTTTGAATTTTTCCTCAAGAGCTTAGGGTATGGGCAGCCTCAGCAGTTTACCACTGCCTTCAGCCCAGGGCCTGATCCTGGAGACTGATCCTGGAGACCCGGGATCAAGTCCCACATCTGGCTCCCTGCATGGGGCCTGCTTCTCCCTCTGCCTGTGCCTGTGCCTCTCTCTCTCTCTCTCTCTCTGTCTCTCATGAATAAATAAATAAAGTCTTTTTTTTTTAAAGGGCTTAGGGTATAAGAAATAAAGTAAAAAGCAACAGCCCAAAGATATTGGGAGAGTGATTGTAACCAAAAACTAGAAAAGATAACATTTGCCAGTTCCTGTATTGTTTCTGTTTATGCCATGTTTTCATTAGAGATAGTGAAAAAAAAGTGAACTACAACAGTTATTATTTTGAAAACTTTTAAAACATTATAATAATAACAATGACCATTTCTTATGTTTTATTTCTTTTGACGTTATCAAAATATACTTTGAAAACTGGATATTAAAAAAAAAAGAAAGAAAACTGGATATTAAACTAAATAATACGTTTCTAATACTTCCAAAATGCTTGGGAAGACATACCCTCAGTGCAATGCTGTTTACCTCCATTCCTTCCTTCCTTCTTACATTCCGCTATAATTAGCATATAGTGTTATATTGGTTTCAGGTATATGATATAGTGATTCAACGATTCTATACATTAATCAGTGCTCATCACCACATGTATACTCTTAATCCCCTCACCTGTTTTACTCATCTTCCCCCCTACCTCCCTTCTGGTAACTACCAGTTTGTTCTCTATGGTTAAGAGTCTGTTTTTTGGTTTGTCTCTTTTTCTTTGTTCATGTGTTTTGTTTCTTAAATTCCACATATGAGTGAAATCATATGGTATTTGTCTTTCTCTGACAGACGTCTTTCACTTAGCATTATACCCTCTAGATCCATCCATGTTGTTCAAATGGCAAGATTTCATTCTGTTTTATGGCTAAGTAATATTCTACTGTATGCATATACCACCTCTTCTTTGTTCATTCATCTATTATGAATACTTGGGCTGCTTCCATAATTTGGCTATTGTAAATAATGCTGCAATAAACGTAGGGATGGATATAGTCCTTCAAATTAGTGTTTTTGTATTCTTTGGGTAAATACCCAGTAGTGGAATTACTGGATCATATGATAATTCTATTTTTAACTCCATACTGTTTTCCACAGTGGCTATCAGTTTGCATTCCAACCAACAGTGAATAAGTCTTCCTTTTCCTCCATATCCTGTCCAACAAAACTATTTCTTATATTTTTGATTTTAGCCATTCTGATAGGTGTAAGGTGATATCTCATTGTAGCTTTGATTTGCATTTCCCTGACAATGAGTCATTGTTGAGCATCTTTTCATGTATCTGTTGACCATCTGTACGTCTTCTTTGGAAAAATGTCTGTTCGTGTCTTCTGCCCATTTTTAATTGAATTACTTGGGTGTGTGTGTGTGTGTGTGTGTGTGTGTGTGTGTTGAGTTGAATGAGTTCCTTATATTTTTTGGATTTAAGCTTTTATCAGATATGTGATTTGCAAATATCTTCTCCCATTCAGTAGGTTGTCTTCTAGTTTTGTCATTTGTTTCCTTTGCTGTGCAGAAGCTTTTTATTCTGATATAGTCCAAATTGTTCATTTTTGGTTTTGTTTCCCTTCCCTCAAGAGACATATCTAGAAAGATCTTATGGCTGATGTCAGAGAAATTACTGCTAGTGCTTTCTTCTCGGATTTTTATGGTTTCAGGTCTCACATTTAGCCCTTAATCCATTCTGAGTTTATTTTTGTGTGTATGATGTCAGAAAGTGGTCCTGTTCCATTCTTTTCATGTAGCCGTCCAGTTTTCCCAGTACAATTTGTTAAAGAAACTGTATTTTCCCATTATATACTCTTGCCTTATTTGTTGTAGATTAATAGACAATATAATTGTGGGTTTATTTCTGGGCTCTCTATTCAGTTCCATTGAAATATGTTCCTATTTTTGTGCCAGTACCATACTGTTTTGACTAGTACAGCTTTGTAGTGTCTTGAAATCTGAGATTGTGATTTTATTCTTCTTTCTCAAGATTGCTTTGGCTATTCAGAGTCTTTTGTGGCTCCATACAAATTTTAGGACTATTTGTTTTACTTCTATGAAAAATGCTGTTGGTATTTTGACAGAAATCACATTAAATCTGTAGGTTGCTTTTGATAGTGTGTACAATTTAACAAATATTTGTTTTCACAATCCATGAGCCTAGAATATCTTTCCATTTATTTGTGTCATCTTCAGTTTCAACAATGACCATTTAAAAATAATAATAAAACAGGGGCATCTGGCTGGCTTAGTTGGTGGAGCATGCAACTTGATTTTAGGATTGTGGGTTTGGAACCCATGTTTGGTGTAGAGATTACTTAAATGTAAAGTCTTTTAAAAAATTAAAAGGGAAGCCTGGGTGGCTCAGTTGGTTAAGTGTCTGCCTTCAGCTCAAATCACGAACCCAGAGTCCTGGGATCAAGTCCTGCATTGGGCTCCCTGCTCAGGGGGAAGCCTGCTTCTCCCTCTCCCTCAGCCCTTCCTCCTACTTATGCTCTCTCTCTGTCAAATAAATAAGATCTTTTAAAAAATTAAAATAAAATAAAATAAA
Source organism: Canis aureus (assembly GCF_053574225.1). Classification (NCBI taxonomy): domain Eukaryota; kingdom Metazoa; phylum Chordata; class Mammalia; order Carnivora; family Canidae; genus Canis; species Canis aureus. The sequence goes on along the minus strand of NC_135642.1, from coordinate 16,087,010 downwards.
ATAAAATAAACAAAAAATAAAAATCTCCTGGAAAGCTAACCATACCAAATTGAACACTAGTAACTGATATCTCTGGCTGGTGAAACTAACAAGATTTTTTTTTCCTTTCTGTTCATATAAACACCTTTAAAAAAAAAAAACACCTTTTTTCTTTAAATAATGAACTATACTCAAATGATAAAAGTAGTAAAAATTAAAATCATATAAACATATGTAAATAATTTTTTTAAGTCTACTTTCAAGGGGTGCCTGGATGGTACAGTTGGTTGAGCATCGGACTCTTGGTTTCAGCTCTGGTTGTGATCTCAGGGTTATGAGATCAAGCCCCACTTTGGGTTCCGTGCTCAGCAAGAGTCTGCTTAAAACTTGCTCTCCCTCTTCCTCTGCCCCTCCACCCTGTGCCCACATGTGCTCTCTTGCTCTCTCACTCTCTAGAATAAATAATAAATATATTTTTTTAAAGTCTATTTTCAATTGTTCCAAGGAAGATGGCCAAGTAGGAGGACTTTAAGCTCACCTCGTCCCACGGAAACAACTATAGATAACACTTAATCAGTGCAAATAAGAAAACGACCCAGAGACTGCCAAAACAAACACTATAACGAAGTATAGAGGAGAGGCCACATTGAAGAAGGTAGGAAAGGCAGAGGTGAGGTGGGGAGCTAAGTGCCTGATTGCTGGAGGAAGGGAGCTTTGGGTGTGGTGAGGGAAGAGAAACAGACTCTTACACCGAGGAGCCTTGCACCTGGAAGAAGAAGCCCCAAAACATTTGGCTTTGAAAACCAAAGGGACTGAATTTCCTGAGTTCTTACAACCAGCATGACTTAAGTCCTGGAACTTTAAAAATCAGCAGTTTCAGCTCTAAGAGAGTGATAAGAAACTGAGTCCCTGGCCTTAAAGAGACAGCACAACAAACAACCTATGGAGATCAGAGATTGGGCATAGAAGCAGCAATTGGCACGTGCAGAAGAATGAAACTAGACCATTCTCTTACACCATACACAAAGATAAACTCAAAATGGATGAAAGATCTAAATGTGAGACAAGAATCCATCAACATCCTAGAGGAGAACACAGGCAACACCCTTTTTGAACTTGGCCACAGCAACTTCTTGCAAGATACTTCTTTGAAGGCAAGGGACACAAAAGCAAAAATGAACTATTGGGACTTAATCAAGATAAAAAGCTTCTGCACAGCAAAAGAAACAGTCAACAAAACTAAAAGACAACCTACAGAATGGGAGAAGATATTTGCAAATGACATATCAGATAAAGGGCTAGTATCCAAGATCTATAAAGAACTTATAAACTCAACAACAAAGAAACAAACAATCCAATCGTTTAATGGGCAAAAGACATGAACAGAAATTTCACAGAGGAAGACATAGACATGGCCAACAAGCACATGAGAAAATGCTCCGCATCCCTTGCCATCAGGGAAATACAAATCAAAACCACAATGCGATACCACCTCACACCAGTGAGAATGGTGAAAATTAACAAGACAGGAAACAACAATTGTTGGAGAGGACATGGAGAAAGGAGAACTCTCTTGCTCTGTTGGTGAGAATGTGAACTGGTATGGCCACTCTGGAAAACTGTGTGGAGGTTCCTCAAAGAGTTAAAATAGAGCTACCCTATGACCCAGCAATTGCACTGCTGAGGATTTACCCCAAAGATACAGATGCAGTGAAAAACCGAGACACTTGCACCCCAATGTTTATAGCAGCAATGTCCACAATAGCCAAACTGTGGAAAGAGCTTTGGTGTCCATCGAAAAATGAATGGATAAAGAAGCTGTAGTATACAGTATACAATGGAATATTACTCAGCCACTAGAAATGACAAATAGCCACCATTTGTTTCAACGTGAATAGAACTGGAGGGTATTATGCTAAGTAAAGTAAGTCAATCGGAGAAGGACAAACATTATATGGTCTCATTCATTCAGGGAATATAAAAATAGTTAAGGGATTAAAGGGGAAAGGAGAGAAAATGAGTGGGAAATATCAGTGAGGGTGACAGAACATGAGAGACTCCTAACTCTGGGAAATGAACAAGGGGTGGTGGAAGGGGAGGTGGGCAGGGGGATGCAGTGGCTGGGTGACAGGCACTGAGGGGGGCACTTGGTGGGATGAGCACTGGGTTATATGGTATATGTTGGCAAATTGAACTCCAATAAAAAAATATACAAAAAAAAAAGCAGCAATTGGAAAAATGCCTGGGGCATATGGGAGGGAGAATTATTCGTAAATCTCAGAGTTTGCTGAAGGACTTCTTCAGGAACAAATGAGCTGGCAAATGTCATTTCTCTCCCCAGTGCCCTAGCACAAACACAGGGCCACCTGCAGAAACCAGCACAGCATTGGCATTCGCTACCTAACTGCTTATACCACACCCTGCCCCCTCTAGCTTGGCCTGATCCCATCCAAGCACTGCAGGTCCCATCCCCTAAAAGACTAGTGTAACCTTGTCAACATTGCGTATCTGGACTGCACATTTTGCAGGACCTCAGTCCTGTCAGTGAGCTGGCAGGTCACCTCCCATGAGGATGCACACATCTTGTTGAAACTGCCTGCCCCATCTTAGCAGCTGTGTATCCTCTGTGGAAAAGAACCAGCTTGTACAACTTGTGGGCTACAAGGCCCCTGCCTGCATATGCTTTGTGAAGCAGCCCCCTCCAGCCCTAGTCTCTGTGGCAGCTGCTCATCCCCTATGGAAAAGGATTGGCACCACCTTGCTAAAAATGTGCACCCTGCCCACTACTTTTAAAAGCAAGAGACATAGTTGACTTTCCTACCAAACAGAAACAGACACAGAGAGTTAGACAAAATGAGACAGATGAATAAGTAACAAATGAAAGAACAGGACAAAATTACAGCAAAAGACCTAAGCAAAATGGAGATAAGTAATATGCCTGACAGAGAATTTAAAGTACTGATCATAAAGATACTCACTAGACTTGAGAAAAGAGTGGAAGACAACAGTGAGGCCTTTAACAAAAAGAAAAAAGAACCAATCAGAGATAAAGAACACAATAATTGAAATTAAAAAATACACTGGATGGAACAAATAACAGGTTAGAACAAGCATAAGAACATATCAGCAATCAGGAAGACAGAGTAATGGAAACTAATTAAGCTGAGCAGGTGAGAGAAAAAAGTTATGCAAAATTAGAATGGACTTGGGGAACTTAGTGACTCCATCAAGTGTAATAACATTTGAATTATAGATATAGAGATCCCAGAAGAGAGAGAAAAGGGATCAGAAAATTTATTGGAAGAAATAATACCTGAAAACTCCCAAATTAGGGAAAGGAAACAGAAATTCAGATCCAGGAGGCACAGAGATCTCCCAACAAAATCAACCCAAAGAGGTCTACACAAGACACATAGCAATTAAAATAGGAAAAAGCAGTGATAAAGAAGGAATTGTAAAAGCAGGAGGAGAAAAGAAAACACTTGATGTAAATACAAGGGAAACTTCGGAAGGCCAGATTGTTCAACAGAAACTGTGCAGGCCAGAATAAAGTGGCAAAATATATTCCAAATGCTGAAAGGGAAATAAATCTGTGTCCATTGATAGATGAATGGATAAAGAAGAGTGGCATAGACACACACACTGGAATATTATTTTGCCATAAAAAAGAAGAATGAAATCTTGCCATTTGCAACAACATGGATAGTTCTAGAAGAGTATAATGCTAAGCAAAATAAGCCAGAGAAATACAAATACCATATGATTTCACTCATGTGAAATTTAAGAAACAAAACAAATGAACAAAGGGAAAAAAAGAGAGAGATAAACTAAGAAACAGACTCAAGTAGAGAACAAACTGATGGTTACCAGAAGGGAGGTGGATGGGGGTGGGTGGGTGAAATAGGTGATGGGGATTAAGGAATGCACTTGTCATGGTGAGCATTGACTAATATATAGAATTATTGAATCACTATATTGTATACCTGAAATGAATATAACACTGTATGTTAACTACACTGGAATTAAATTTTTAAAAAAATAAAATTAAAATTAAAAACCTATTTTTATCTTACTCCTGCCATTTTAGTCCCTGCCCTTAGGTAAACATAGTTAAAAAAATTATTGTATATATTTCTGGACCTTTTCCTCTGAGTGTATCTGCTTAAAGAGGTTGCAAAAAAAATGTAAGAGGCTAATATAGTTTGTTTTAAAATGTATAAAATCAAATCAGAAGTAGCACCTCAGTTTGGAATGCCTAAAACAGGCAAATGCTGGTGTTCTCAATGAGGGGTGAACATAATTGCCGCCACAGCTGCCAAGATGGATGAACAATACTTTTTCTTTATTTTCACTATTTGATGATGAAGAGGACAATTTTAGAACAATTCTAAAATCAAAAATTTAAAGATTTATATATTTATTGGGGCACTTGAGTGATACAGTCAGTTGGGTGACTCTTGGTTTTGGTTCAGATCATGATCTCAGGGTCTTGAGATTAAGCCCTACTAAGCTCAGCACAGAGTCTGCTTGAGATTTTTCTTTCCCTCTCCCCCAGCCCTTCCCCTGCCCCCACCTCACACTTTCTCTCTCTCTCATTCTCTCTCTCTCTCTCTCTCTCTCTCAAATAAATAATCCTTTATTTAAAAAAGATCTGAAAAGGCTACATACATGATTACAACTTTATGATATTCTGGATAAGGCAAAACTACAAAGATAGTAAAAAGATCAGTTGGTTGTCAGCACTTGGAGAGCAAAAGGAAGTTGGTGGGAGGAATGAATAGGCAACACATGGGATTTTTAGAGCAGTGAAATACTCTGATAACGATGGATACATGTCATTATATATTTGTGCGAACCCACAGAACATACAACATCAAGAGGGAACTGTAAGGTAAAATATGGATTTTGGTGATAATACTATGTCAATGTAGATGGGGGTTTTGATAATAGAGGAGGCTTTGCATGTGTGGGGCTAGGGGATATATGGGAAATCTCTGTATCTTCCCTTCAATTTTGCTATGAATCCAAACTACTCTAAAAACATAAGGTTTTTCTTAATTGAAGTATAGTTGATATACAATGTTGTATTAGTTTCAGGTGTAGAACATGATTCAATAGTTCTATACATTATACAATCCTCACCACAGTAAGTGTAGTTACCATCACCATACAAAAGTATTATATTATTATTGATTATATTCTCTATGGTATATTTTTCATCCCCATGGCTTATTAATTTTATAGCTGGAAGTTTGTACCTCTTAATCACCTTCACCTATTTTGTCCAACCTTTCTCTTCCCCCTTCCCTCTGGCAACTGCCAGTTTATTCTGTTTTAGTCTGTTTCTGTTTTTTTTTTAATTTCCAAATATAAATGAAATCATATGGTATTTGTCTTTCTCTGAATTATTTCACTTAGCATAATACCCTCTAAGTCCATTCATTTTGTTGCAAGTGGCTATCTTTTTTATGGCTGAGTAATATTCTAATATATATATATATTATATATATCATACACACATACACACACACACAGACACCCTGTATCTTCTTTATCCATTCATCTAGGGACTATGGATGGACACTTAGGTTGTTTCCATAGCTTGACTATTATAAATAATACTGCAATAAACATAAGGATTCATATAACTTTTCAAAGTACTGTTTTCCTATTCTTTGGGCAAATGCCCAGCAGTGCTATTACTGGATTGTATGGTATTTCTATTTTTAACTTTTTGAGGAACCTCCATACTGTTTTCCATAGTGCTGCACTAATTTTTATCCTACCAACAGTGCACAAGGGTTTCCTTTTCTCCACATCCTCACCAATGCTTGTGGTTTCTTGTCTTTTTGAGAATAGCCATTCTGACTGGAATGAGGTGACATCTCATTGTAGTTTTTATCTGCATTCCCCTGCTGGGTGATGTTGAGCATTTTCTCATGTGTTTGTCATCTATACGTTTTTTTGTTTTTTGTTTTTTGTTTTTTGGAAAAAATGTCTATTTAGGTCTTTTGGCCATTTTTTAATCAGGTTTTTTTTTTTAGTTGTATGAATGCTTTATTTATTTTGGATATTAACCCCTGATCAGATATATCATTCGCAAATATCTTCTGCCATCTAGAAGGTTGCCTTTTGCTTTGTTGATGGTTTCCTTCATTGTGCAAAATCCTTTTAGTTGGATATAATCCCAATTGCTTATTTTTACTTTTGTTTTCCTTGCCTCAGGAAAGATATCCAGAAAAATATAGCCAAGGTCAATGTCCAAGAAATTATTGCCTATGTTTTCTTTTAGGAGTTTTATGGTTTCAGGTCTGACACTTAAGTCTTTAATCCATTTTGAGTTTACTCGTGTACAGTGTAAGAAAGTGATCCAGTTTTCCCAACACCATTTATTGAAGAGACTGTTTTCCCCATTGTATATCACTTCCTTGTCATAGATTAAATGACCATATAATCATGGGTTTATTTCTGGCCTCTCTCTTCTGTTCCATTGGTCTATGTGCCTATTTTTGTGCCAGTACCATACTGTTTTGATTACTGTAGTTTTGTAGTATATCTTGAAATCTGGAATTGTGATATCTTCAGTTTTGTTCTTTCTTAAGGCTGCTTTGGCTATTTGAGGTCTTTTGTAGTTCCATACATATTTGAGGATTTTTGTTCTAGTTCAATGAAAAATGCTATTGATATTTTGATAGGGATTCCTTTTGAATCTGTAAGTTGCTTTGTGTAATATGGGCACTTTAACAATGTCAGTTCTTCTAATTCATGAGCATGCTGTATCTTCTATTTGTGTCATCTTCAATTTCTTTCATTAATGTCTCATAGTTTTCAGAATACAGGTCTTTTACTTCCTTGATGAAATTCATTCTTAGTAGCTTACTCTTTTTTTTTTTTTAGCTTACTCTTTTTAATGCAATTATAAATGGGATTGTTTTAATTTTTCTTTCTCCTACTTCATTATTAATGTATAGAGCATAAGGTCTTAATTTTGCTTTATTTTTTTATTTTTTTAAATTTTGCTTTAAAGATTTTATTTATTTTAGAAATAGAGAGCATGCATGTGCACAAGTAGAGGCAGGGTGGTGGTGTGGCTAAATAAACAAATGCACAAAGCTGGTCATCATGTATAAACTATATTTTAAAGCTAAAAAATCCAGTATTTTTCATTCAAAGTTTATCTATTGCTTGCTAAAATATGAGATCCTCCAGATACTTTTGTTGTGCACATTCCTTGTGTCTTGGCCAGGAACAGAAAGAACACTGGCTAAAAGACAGAGGCATGGGGGGATCCCTGGGTGGCTCAGTGGTTTAGCGCCTACCTTCAACCTAAGGCGTGATCCTGGGATCCCGGGGTCGAGTCCCACATCGGGCTCCCTGCATGAGCCTGCTTCCCCTCTGCCTATGTCTCTGCCTCTGTGTCTCTCATGAATTAATAAATAAAATCTTTAAAAAAAGAAAAGAAAAGAAAAAGACAGAGGCATGGTCACACAGTGGACCACTGTTGTCACCCTAAGTCACTTAATTTCCCTGGGATCCTATTATTCATCTGTAAAATGCAGATCACTAAGGCCCTTTTCACTGTGAGTCAAGCCCTGTATAACAGGGGTTTACACTCTTTTCCAAAGGATGTTTGAAGACTGTTTTCCTGTTTGAAAACAAAGGGGTAAGAGAGGGACTGATATACAAGAAACTGAACATGTCAAGTTTTACCATTGTTTTAATTATTGAAACAAAATTAACGTAAGTAGAATCATGTGCAACAGTGTCTCTAACATATGGAAGAGGTAAATATGAATTTTATACAATAAGGTATATTATCCACTGTAACAAATTTCCAATAATTTGGCATTTATCTTTCAAAAAATGTCTCCCAAATTCTAAGCAAAGTATGCAAATTGGAGATTAACTCTAAACAGGCATAATTATCTTCTTATCCAGTTTTTCTGAAGAGACTGAAGAGTTCAGGTCTGACCAAGATATTGATGGTGAGTATGAGAATTCTCTCCTCCGTATCTCTAAGCTTCCAGCCCCACAACTATAGCTACTGGCCCAGATAGGTCAAGCATAGTGACACAGTGCCCAATGTAGAATTAACAACTAGATTGTATTTGTATTTGTTTCAATATAACTTTATGATTAAAGCATAAAAACCTATCAGCATGAAGAAAAACCAAAGCATTTGGGATTAGTTCAATAAATGCATCATCTTCAAAGCTGAAAAAAAGAAAATAGATTTGTTAGCAATACATTTATTTAGATTATAGATTGCACCACCAAATTTGTCTAACTTCTGCTGTGTAAATCACTGTTTGTAAAAGAAATAGCTGCAGACAATTTTCCAAACCCATTATAAAGAGCATATCCCATTAATTTATCCCCTTGGCTCTCTCACAACCTTAGAGGAAAAAATGCTGGTATAGAGTTCAGATCCTGGCCCTCCCATTTAGTAACTGTGTGATTCCAGGCAGGTCACTCAAACTCTCTGATGCTCTGTCAAGTTAATTTCCCTATGCTAGAATGTAACAGGAAATTTGAATAGGTTTTTAGTACCATGGTACCCAGTAGAGATGAATTTCACTGAAAAGCTGGATTTTTTACCTCTGGACTCCAACCAACAATGCAGAGAAGTACAATTCCTCCCCCTTTCACACTGCTTGAAGTTTCTATAGATACATGTATTATAGTATCCTTACATTGCATTACAACAGTCTGTTTCCATTTCTCTCCTTTGTTGGACTAGGAGCCTCTAGAAGGCAAACAGTGCCCACACACTGAAGCTAAACAAGAGATTGAAGGAATGGGTATCTGTAAAAACCATGTCACTCCTGTCTTGGGGCTGAATAATAAAGCAACTGCTATGCAAAGGAAGAGAACAATTCATTTCTGAAGGCCCAGAGATGCCCACCATAGAAATGGATGAAGAAAGATCAAATCCTCACAACTAGTGTGGGTAACTTGGCTGCCTCTACCACATTACAGTGCCCCAACAGCTCCTCTGACTGTGTGGAGGGCTAGTGACACTGGCAGCATTAGACCGTTCTCATGCTACTCCACAGGAAAAGAAAATGTATTCCCTGGAGGATTCTTGCTTATCTGCTGAAATGCCACCCTAATTAATGTCTTCCCTATAATGAGGGTTATCCTACAAGGTTGTCTATAAATAGTCCCCAGGACAGTCAAACAAGAAAAGTATTTTCTTAAGGTTAGAAACCTACCTGTGATGCTAGTCAGTTGTCTCGGTCTACAAAAAAGAAAACCAAGAAAGACAGTAAGTTTTACTTTTAAGATATTATGTATCAACAAATATCTAAAACTTATAAATGAGGCTGTTAGAATAGCCTGCTGTCCCTAACTATGAATACCCAGTAAGTCCCAACCTTGCCTTCTAGTCTCAGATCCCAACCCAGCTGCGAGTACCAAACAAGATACTAGGATAGCAGATCATACAAAGGCCTGTGGCTCCCTGAGACTTTTGATGGTTGTAAGTATCCATGAGGCTGTCAGGAAAGCCCAAGGCAGCCAGTTAGGTAAGAAACACTGGGAGTTTGGGACATCTGGGTGGCTCAGTGGTTGAGCACCTGCCTTCAGCCCAGAGCATGATCCTGGAGTTCCGGGATCAAGTCCCACATCGGGCTCCCTGTATGGAGCTGTTTTCCCTCTGTGTGTCTCATGAATTAATAAATAAAATCTTAAAAAAAAAAGAAAGAAAGAAAGAAAGAAAGAAAGAAGGAAATAAATAATAAATAAATAAATAAATAAATAAATAAATAAATAAATACTGGGGTTCATGTGCATTTGTGCAGGTGCTGGCTGCAGGCTGCTACTTCTCCCTGCTCTTGCTGCAGGAAAACTGTTTCAGGCATCATGCTGTGCTGAGGTCTCTCAGCAGGTCCCACTTAAGCAGAGCTTTATAGTTAGTGTTCCCTGCCAATCCCAGCATGCGTTTTTTTTGTTGTTGTTGTTTTGTTTTTTTGTTTTTTTAAACATCAAAGTAGCTTTAAGCTGCGCCTGTGCTCAGATACAATTGTTAGTAGCTGAGGAAAGAACATAGAAACTTACCCCACTTAACGATCTGGGGCTCACTGAGAGTAACATGCTTTACACGGCAGCTAAACTCATCCTGCTCATTGGGAGTGAATTCAGTGTGGACCAGAAGATAGAAGGTCCAGTCCTTGCTGAAAGACAGGTCTGTCTGTTCTGCTTTCATCTCCTTTCCGTTCTTCAACAAATCAATTTCAATCTCTGGTGGATGGAACCCTGACACGTAGCAGTTCAGGAAATTTGGCTTTCCATTCTCTGCTGGGTGTCGTGAGTACACTTGAATCTTTGGGGGATCTGTGGGACATGAGGGAAAGACAAATGAAAATTGCAGAGTATTTCACCTGGGGCTACCTTGGTCTAAAGTTAGATCAGGCAACAAATGTTTAAATTTGATCATTGAGGGACGCCTGGGTGGCTCAGGGGTTGAGCGCCTGCCTTTGGCCCAGGGTGTGATCCTGAAATCCTAGGATCGAGTCCAACGTCGGGCTCCCTGCATGGCGCCTGCTTCTCTCTCTGCCTGTGTCTCTGCCTCTCTGTGTGTCTCTCATGAATAAATAAATAAAATCTTTTAAAAAAAATTTGATCATTGATTTGTCCTAATTCCATTTCCACTCTGGCCAAATGAGGTTCCACTTTTCCAAAAGGCTACCTCCATTTTGAGGGATAAACCATGCCTTAATATCTTTTTCACATAATTGTTCTACTCATGGCTTTTTGTTTGTTTCTAGCAGGTTTCTAATAGTATCATCTTCTATTTCTGGAGTTTGTGCCAAAGAATCTTAAAGATTCATAAATCTTTAAGAACTTTTCTGTAGAGACTCTCAAGAACTTTTGATGGATTCTTAGCACCCATATAATTCCTCTACACATCTCACAAGAGTTCTCATGATTTGGCCCCAATCTCTTTTTTAAACTTCACTTCTCACTTCACACACTCTCCAAATATTTTTTTTCTTTTTAATGTTTACTCCTTTCCTTTTTAGTTCATGCTCCTGTCTAGATCCCCGCCCATCTGACTTCTCAATATGTATTAAGTGTCTGGCACACAGCAATTGCTCTGTAAATGGCAGATTATTATTATTATTACTTCAAACAAAATGCCTACAGAAGCCAGAAATACCATAAATGAGTGAATTGGGCTGGGTAAGAACAATAGGGAAGGGTGATGACTGTGCAAATGAGAAAGAACATACTCTCTGTCGTGACCAAAGTAAAGTGTGCAAGACTGGGATCTGCATTTTTAACGAGTACCCTTAAGTGATGGCTATAACTAGCCATATTGGGAATACATTGCTGTAGAACAATAGTTTCCAAAATGGAATGCATAACTTAGACCATCCCTGGGGATAAGGAAAGAAGCTATCATAAACTCCATTTCTATATTTTTCATCCAGTGAAGAGAAGTGTTACTGTTACTAAATGAAGATTGACACTAAAGTGTCTAATTCACTTTTAAATACAGGGATCCCTGGGTGGCGCAGCGGTTTAGCGCCTGCCTTTGGCTCAGGGCGTGATCCTGGAGACCCGGGATCGAATCCCACGTCAGGCTCCTGGTGCATGGAGCCTGCTTCTCCCTCTGCCTATGTCTCTGCCTCTCTCTCTCTCTGTGTGTGACTATCATAAATAAATGAAAAAAAATTTAAAAAAAAATAAATAAATACACATACATGCAGTGTATATGCAGTGTATATGGTTACTAAAGGGCAGCAACTCTGTGTCCTGCAGGTGGTGGGGAAGAGGAGTACTAGGCTACTCTGACCAGGTCTATCTGTCTAGAAACACCCTATCATAAAAGGAAAGGTCACCAGCCCCACTAGGAACTAGACTGGTGATCCCAAAGAAGCCCTGATTTTTTTTTCCCATAAAGTTAAAAGTGAAGACAAATCAGATCGTTCTTTGTATCAGAACTTCTAATAATTAGAACACAATATATGCCACAAGAGTCAGAGTACAGGTTCATCAGGCCTAGAATTCTCTCTTTGAGGGAGGCAGGCAGGGTTCTGCAAAAATATCACAATAATCTCTTCTAAGAGGAGGACGCATATCAGACAAGACCTGGGTTTGAATTTGAATTCAGCCCCTTACTGTTTCTGTGACTTTGGGACAGTTAGTTGAGCTTCTGAAGCTTAACTGAAAAGTCAATTTATGTCTACAGTGAAACAAAACTCACACATGGGACAGAGCAAAAAACAGACCCCCAGAGGCAATCACCACTACTACCCTTTTCTTGTGTATCTTCTAGAAGTGATTTATTCATGGCATGTATTACTTTGGAAATTTTCAAATTCAGATTTTTCTTTTAATATCAGCTTGTTATTTTTAAAAAGATTTCTATGAGGGATCCCTGGGTGGCGCAGCGGTTTAGCGCCTGCCTTTGGCCCAGGGCGTGATCCTGGAGACCCGGGATCGAATCCCACGTCGGGCTCCCGGTGCATGGAGCCTGCTTCTCCCTCTGCCTGTGTCTCTGCCTCTCTCTCTCTCTCTCTCTCTCTCTCTCTATCATAGATAAATAAAAAAAAAAATTAAAAAAAAAAGATTTCTATATAAAAATAAATAAAATAAATTTAAAAAAATAAAAAGATTTCTATGGTCACCCGCAAATATCAATAGTGGCATCTGTGCTTTATTTTGTAAATAGATTATAAATTAAATACCTTTTTTTCATGAGCAAAATACCCCCGCTTCACAGAGGCTTTTGTGAGGGGGAAAATATGAGGCTTCTGGCATATTGCAGGATATTTTAGAACGTGCTCAGGATCTACAGCGTCCCTGACGGGCGACCTGGGCAACCAAGTTGATGGCCATTATCACTGGTTTTACAATCCTTGCCTGGTAAACCTTTGCTTTTTTCAAAACTGAAAGTAGAAGCTTAGTTCATCTTGGAAAGAACCAGGCAAAGAGCCAAAGAGGAAGAGCCCTCTGTGAAGAAAAGACAAAGGGCTCCTGGCTCTCTAGCCTCCTGCCAAAACCCTAACACCCGACGGCGAGGAGGAGATACTGAAAAAACCGCAAAGATCGCAGCCAAAGGGCGCCACGCCCGCAAAAAGCCCAGGTCCCGCTCGACTCTCTGCCGTTTTCCCCCCGTTTTTCCCCGGTGTTGTGTGATGAAGTTGCTTAAACTTTTGGTGTCTCGGGATCCCCGGGGGGCTCAGCCCGGGGCGTGATCCCGGGGTCCGGGGATCGAGTCCCGCATCGGGCTCCCTGCGTGGAGCCTGCTTCCCCCTCTGCTGTGTCTCTGCCTCTCGCTCTCTGTCTCTCAAGCATAAAAAAAATTAAAAATAAAAATTAAAAAAAAAAAAAAAGCCTGTTGGTGTCTCAGTTTCCTTATCCTGGAAATGCCGGTGATCGTAAGCATTGTATGGACATCGTAGTCTCGGAATCAAACGACTTAAAGCACAAAACGTCCCCAGCAGGCTCCCTATCAATGATGACGTGCCCTTAGGACCATTAAAAGCGACAAGTAACAGCAACCAGGGAATTAATGAAGTCCGGGCGCTTTGCAGCCCCTCAAGACAGTTCACGAAACCCACGTGCGGATTCCCCCGCCGCGGTGCCGCCGCGCAAGTGTGGGGGTGTTCGGGGGGCGGGCGCGGGCGCGGGGGGAAGCCCGAGGCGGCGGGATCCGAGCCGAGCGGGGCCCGCGCCGCGCCGCCCGCGAAGCCCAGACGGACGCCCCGGCCCTGTCACCGCGCGGGACTCGGCGTCGGCAGGACCCGCGCTCCCAGGCAGCTGCACCCGGGGGGCGAGGTCCCGCGGAAGGGAAACTCGCCCCACCTCGGTCGCCCCGAAACCTGTCACCACCCGGACACTGTGTGCCGACCCGCCGGGGCCCCGCGCGCCCCCTCTCCCCAAGCGGAAGGCGAGAGGCCGGCGCCCGGCCGACCCCGCTCCACCGCGGCGAGCCCCAGGTCGGAGGGAGCGGCGGGGAGGCGCGGCGGGTGAGCGTCGGCGCCGAGGGTGCCAGCGAGACGCGCGCCGGGGAAGGGCCGGGGCAGGGCGGACACTCACGCTGCACGGCATCCAGGCGGCACGCAGCGAGGAGGATGAGGAGCAAGGCCAGGAAACCAGCCGTCGCCAGCGCGGGGCGCGGAGCCATGGCCGCAGAGCGCCGGAGACTGGGCCGCCCGCCCGCCGCGCCGCCGCTATATAGTCGGGCGCGCCCCGCCAATCGGGGCCCTCCCGGCCGGCGCTGTCACTCGTCTCCTAGCGCGCGAGGCCCAGCCAGGTTAGAGAGAGGGACGCTCCCGTTTTCAGTTTCATTTCCCATAAAGTCTCGTGATTCTAAGAAGGCCTGGTCTGGCCCGAGTGGGTGGTTCTGCTGCCTGTGACCCCGCGCGCTCCTACTGGGGAGCACCGCAGAGCTCGGGGCGGGGGCCTCCCACCCTAGCACTCTGGGCTGGATCTACCTCGGTGCGGCCTCCTGCCCGGGGGACCCTCCAGCCCTCCAGCCTCAGAACGACTTCTTGCCATGTCCCGGACGGGGCCCACCTGAGGACCTGTGCTTTCCATTCGAGAAGACCCAAGCCCAGAAAGATGAAGGATGACAAAGGATGAATGGTGCAGGGCAGAATAAGAACTTCAATTAAGGGCAGCCCGGGTGGCTCAGCGGGTTAGCGCCGCCTTCAGCCCGGGGTGGGATCCTGGAGATCCGGGATCGAGTCCCGCGTCGGGCTCCCTGCGTGGAAGCTGCTTCTCCCTCTGCCTGTGTCTCTCTGTCTCTCATGGATAAATAAATAAAATCTTTAAAAAAGAGAGAGAGAGAGAACTTTGATTAATAACTACGGCCCAGGAATTTAATGTAGGGTTTCTGGATTCTTTGGGCGAGAAAAGTAGTCCAGGAACCCCGAAGCCTTCTGAGGACAGCTCAGAGACCGTCCAGAGTGGACAAGGACCTCCTTACTTACTGAATTCCTTCAGGCAAAAGAGTCTGTTTGTAAATAAGGCCCCTTGCCAAGCAATTCTTCTCTGTATCTTCCTGCCATTGTTAGGTAATTTTCTTTGTTTTGTTGATTTGTAGGGAAACCAACCACTGACGGCAAAAGCCATAACCGCCTAGAGTGTACAGACCCCTTCGGTACATCATCCCTGCCAGTTACCATACTAGAAGGCTTGGCACATAATTGGTATTTGGTAAATGAAATGAATGAATGAATGAGTAGTTGAATGAATAAACAAACCAGTAAATATGGGAATAAACAGTAGGAAATTGGATTTACCCCATTAATTTTTATGGATAAGGGAAAATAAAAACTGAAACTAGGACTCAAACTCTCCTGACATTGCATTCATGCTTTAGACACTTGGAAGATAAGGGCTTTGAAATTGTAGTGAGAATTGGGATTGCATCATCCATGGGCTCAGCCAAAGAAGTCAAACCTACTGACTGTAAGAACATAATAATGTCAGACCCCTTAAGAGAACCTAAACCTTAGAGATACCATGAAAAAGATGCTGACATCACGTGGCAGCTGAGTTCTCCAGTCTGTCGATGGAACAGTGAGGAGAGGAAGTGAACCTTGGGAGTGAGAGGACAGAGATCTTGGAAAACACCATGGTTTTCAGTTAAAAGGAGTTGGGTTGTGATTCCCCGAGGAAACAACAAATATGTTATATATTTCTTTTACATATTTTTAGACCTTGTAATAACCCCTATTGTGGAAGCTATGTCTGAACTAGAAAAAGTAGAATAATCTCCACAGACCTAATGAAATGAGATAATGCACAGAAAGCCTCACACAGTTCCTCACAGAGTGTTCTGTTTAACAAGTGTACTATAATTATTGATGTTATTTACCTAGTTTTCCTTCCAGCTGTATCGATAATTCTCTTGAAATATAATTGTTATGCATAAAGTTATGAGTAAAGACATTCTTGCTTCTCCCCTTTGTTTGTTTGTGTTTTTAAACTCATTTAAGGCTCCTAAGGCCTGAAATGTTCATATTTAATTGTTTTCTAGTGCCCTGGGAATATAGGAAGACACAGGGCTATTTTTCACCTCTAAATTCTCTGTTTACTATATCACAGAGAAATACGATACTTAACATTCATTACAGATAGATTCTGATCTATTCACTTAGAAAACCAACTTAAAAAGCAATTTTAAAATACAGCAAAGGCAGTGAAAAGTATATTTTTCAGTTTTCTGTGTTTGGGGAACTCCTATATTTTTCTTAAATTTCCATTTATGACATGCTTTTGAATAGTGAGAATGAAGAATATTTTTGAATATAAAGCTTTAAAAAATTATTTATTTATTTATTTGAGAGAGAGAGCCCAGGGAGGGGGGTAGCAGAAGGAGAGGGAGAGAGCATCCCAAGCAGACTCTGTGCTGAGTGTGGAGACTGATATGGGACTCCATCTCACAACCCTGAGATTGTGACCTGAGCCAAAACCAAGGGTCAGATGCTTAATTGACTGTACCACCCAGGCACCCCAAAACTTTTTTTTTTAATTGAGAGCACTGTTTGTTTATTAGGGTAAACTTGTGGAAATCTACAATTTAATGTTATCTCTCAGTTGTGGGAAAAACAGCTGGATTTTCTTTCTTTTTTTTTTTTTTTCCTATATGACTATCCTAAATTTTTTTTTACAATGAATGTTTATTCAAAATAGAAAATATTTCAGGGTGCCTGGGTGGCTCGGTCAGTTAAGTGCCTGACTCTTGGTTTCAGTTCAGGTCATGATCTCAGGGTCATGAGATCAAGTCTTGAGTTGGGCTCCATGCTCATTGAGGAGTCTGTTTGAAGATTCTCTCTCTCTCTCTTTCTCAAATAAATAAAATAATTATTTAAAAAAATAGTAAATATTTTCAAGAATGTGGAAGAACTGGAATTCTCATAACCTCCTAATGGGAATGTAAAATGATAAAATCACTTTGGAAAATAATTTGACAGTTTCTTAAAAAGTTAAACATATATTGGCCTTATGATCCAGATATTCTAAGTATTTACCCAAGGGAAAATAAAAGCATATGTTTATACAAAAATCTGTACACAAAAATCCATAGCAGCTTTATTTGTAATAGCCAAAAGCTAGAAACAATCCAAACATCCATCAACAGATGACTGAATAAACAAATTGTGGTTATACCTATTGAGTGGAATGCTATCAGCAATAAGCAAGGAATGAAGTACTGACATACACAACAACACAGATGAAATAATTATGCCAAATGAAAGAGGCCAGACAAAAAAGAGTATATTCTGTATGATTCTGTTTGTATAAAACTCTAGAAAAGACAGACTCGTCTATGTAACAGAAAGCAGATGAGTGGTTTTGGGAAAGTACAGAGTAGGAGAGAGGAGCATAAAGAAACTTTAGGGTTGATGGACAGGAGTTTATCTTGAGTTTGATGATGATTTCATGGATGTATACATATTTTAGAACTTACTAAACTGTATATTTTAAGTGCAATTTATTGTATGTCAATTATACCTGAGTAAAGCTGCTGAAAAAAAAAAAAAAAGCACAGATACCTGTATTGTTGTTAGGCAAAAGAATAATGAACTACTTGAACAAAAAGAAAAAGAATGGTACTAAAGTGGGAAGAAAATAGGAATAGGTTAAATCTCAAATGAGCTGGCTTGCACCTGAGTGGATTTCAATCAGCAGTTTTCTGAGATGGGCCCATCCAAACAGCCAGAAAAGCTAGGTCCTCTCTAGAGGAGAATGCCAAGCATAGGTAGGACATTTGTGCCAGGGCTTTTTCAAATGTTATGTCATTAATCCCTTGCAGTTCAAAGTGTGGTCTATACATCACTGGCATCAGCAAAATTTAGGATTTCTTAGAAATGCAGGCTCTTGGGCCTATCCCAGACCTATTAAAACAGTCTGCATTTTAACAACATTCTGATTGATCCATATACAAATTAAAGTTTGTGAAGCTGCTAACCCAAACCACACAACAATCTAGAAGGTAGGTGTTACTTTCGTTTACAGATAAGGAGATAGAAAAGTAAGATTCTTGCCCACCTTCATACTAGGCTGGGATTCAAACACTAGTCCATCTGAATCCAACAGCCCCATAATTTCCACTAGAAAATCACTTTCAGAAAGGGGTTCATAGGAAGGATTTGTTGGTTGGCTTGAAGATCTGGGCAATGGTTAAAAGCATAGAAGGTATATGCACATGATAGAAAATTGGAACATACTAAAAACTATAAAGAAGAAAATTAGGGGTACCTGGGTGGCTCAGTTGGTTAAGCATCTGCCTTCTGCTCGGGGTCATGATCCCAGCATCTTGGGATCAAGCCCTGAGTCTAAGAGTCTGCTTCTCCCTCTGCCCCTCCTCCACTCATGCTCTTACGCTCACTCTCTCTCTCTCAAATAAAAAAATAAAATCTTTAAAAAAATTAAAACTGGTAATCCTACAACCCAGAGATGACTATTGTTAAATGGTTTAATTAAAGGAGTTTGAAGGTTGTTGCCTGCTCAAAAGTGCATCCTAGTTACATCTGTCTGGGGACTGGAAGTCCTCAATCTTTTGTGTTAAATTCCATTAAACTGAGCAAATGTCAGTTAAGTGCAGGCTTTGTGGAAAGCACTGTAACAATAAAGCAGAAGGGTACAACAGACTGCCCACCAGGAGATTCCCATCTTGAGTTAAAATCAGCACAATAATTAATTTGTTAGCACCCACTGCTGATTGACTTCTCAGATTTGAGAGATGTTACTAATGGACAACAGGCCCAGAGGAAATGGAACACAGAGTGGGAGTCTTTTTTTTTTTTTTTTTTTGATAGCTACTAAGTCAGACACCATACATAGAAAAAATACTTCACAAGATCCATGTAAAGTAAATTCTATTATCACTATTTGAGGGAGAGTACATGGGAAGACTCAGTAGAGCTGAGATATCTGAATCATGGAGAATCTGCCTCAGGCTTATGTGTCACCACCAAGCTCTCTCAATTGCCAATTTGTTTTTACTGGGAAAACCATAGACATTTGGTATTAAAAACATCCAGCAGTAGAGATCTATAAAATCCCAATTTCTCTCAAATCTTCTTCACAGTAGTAACCACAATATTTAAAGTACTTTTTATTTTTAATTATAAGCCCAACACATGAACATATGCCCATTGGCATTAGATTAGAGCAAAATTAAAAGTTCTCTGATCTCTTATCTCACTCTCCTCCCCTCAGACACCATCATTAAGGTGTGGTGCTTACCCTGCTCTGGATATATGTTGCATATAGTTTGGAAAGTGAGGAATTTTTAAATTATAACTACAAAGACTATTGCAGTTTGGAACACAGCACCCACTATAAGAGGGATTAGAGGCAACATCAGCTGTCAGCTTAGATGAAAAAAGGGTTAAGTAAATGCAGAAGCCAAAAGCCCTTAACAGCGTGGGAGCAACCCCAGGAGTCAAGGATTGGGCACCATCCCTGGGAGTATTACACCCAGTGACTAAGTTATTGATACAGCCTCTTCTCAACAGGTCCTACCATCTGCATCTCAGTTTCTATTTGAAAACTACAGAATGCTGGGGCACCTGGCTGACTCGTTCAGTTAAGTATCTGCCTCCAGCTCAGGTCATGATCTCAGGGTCCTAAGATGGCGTTCTGAGTCAGGGCTCCTTCTCAGCAGGAAGTCTTCTCCTTCTCTCTTTGCCTCTGCCTCTCCCTCACTCCCTATCTATCCCTCACCTCATGGGAGCTCTCTCTCAAATAAATACATGAAATATTTTTTTAAAAACCTGCAGAATTTTTTTTAAAGATTTTATTTATTTATTCATGAGAGACACACAGAGAGAGGCAGAGACAGAGGCAGAGGGAGAAGCAGGTGTGTGACTATCATAAATAAATAAAACTTAAAAAAATTTGGGTCATTCTATACATACGAACTGAACTTGATTATTTTCATTTAACAATATAGCTATTTTCTATGTCATTATGTACAGAACTGGTTTCTTATTGCTAGCGATTTTAATTTTTTTTAAAATTTGTATGATAGTCACAGAGAGAGAAAGAGAGAGAGAGAGAGAGAGGCAGAGACATAGGCAGAGGGAGAAGCAGGCTCCATGCACCGGAAGCCCGACGTGGGATTCGATCCCAGGTCTCCAGGATCGGGCCCTGGGCCAAAGGCAGGCGCTAAACCACTGCGCCACCCAGGGATCCCTTGCTAGTGATTTTAGACTTTTCACCATATCATAATTTGTGGTAGGCAGAATAAAGCCCCACCCACCCAGATGTTCACGTCTTAGTCAATGTGAATGGTGTAAGGGACTTTGCATCTTCCCTGGAGAGGGGGAAATTATCAGGAAAGACAGATTCTCCTCTAGAGCCTCTAGAAAGGAAAGCAGCCCTGCCTTAATGTTAACCCCCTGGAACCTATGTTCAATTTCTGATTTATAGAACTGTAAGATGATGAATTGTGTTGTTTTAAGCCACCAAGTTTGTGGCAATTTGTTACAGCAACAAGAGAAAGCCAATTTATGCCCCTTTTTCAGAATCACGGATATTTGGGCCTTGGTTGCCAGGAGCTTAGTTCAGTAGTAAAGTTTGCCTTTCAAAGTCAAGTTTACCTGTTGGTTAACCAGATTCTGGCCATATAGTGCATTTTTGGTACATTCACATTTTGAGGGAAGGCTATTGTCAGTTCAATAGCTAGGGGGTGGGAGTTGGGCTGAAACCTGGGCTGATCAGGAGCTTTGGTCTTGTCCCTCTGGTTACTGCCCTCACCAACCTGGCTTAGTCTCAAGTACCTTTTCTGGATTATGTCACAGACATCACACACCAAATGAGTCAAACTACTTCTGCCAGTTTAGTACTGCTGTTGCCAGAGAATGAGAGAAACAGGAAGAGTCCTCTAGTCCCCAGGACAAAGGTCTCTCAAAGCTTTGGCTTCTTTCTTCTTAGCCTAGCCCCAATATATCCATCAAATCTCAGTGTGCACCACAATCATTCAATCATTCAACAAACCTTTACCCAGCACCTTGCTAGGCGCTGGGTACCAGACTGGCACTAGGGGAATATCCTTCTTCAAAGAGCTCAGAGACTCTGGTTTATAGATATGAATAAATTACAATTCCAGGAAAGTAATTAACTCCACCCAGAGGGGTTAAAGAGCGTGCAGAGGACTTTGGTACCAAGGAAAGAATGTGGATTATGCAAGCACAGAAAAGCTGGGTTTGCTTTTTTTTAACTCGCTTGTCTTTGAGGTATTTTTTGTTTATAGTTTAAAATGCTTTTCCACATGGCTTCGTGTTTTTCCTAATTATAAAATTTATATTCAGTATGAAAAATTCAGACAATATAGATAATTTAAAATTTTTTAATTGTCTATTAATCCACCACCCAAAGATAACTACTGCTTAATGAATTGATGAATGTATCACACAGAGAGAAAGAGAGAGGCAGAGACACAGGCAGAGGGAGAAGCAGGCTCCATGCACCGGGAGCCCGACGTGGGATTCGATCCCGGGTCTCCAGGATCGCGCCCTGGGCCAAAGGCAGGCGCCAAACCACTGCACCACCCAGGGATCCCGCAACTGTACTTCTTTATTTGCATATACCATGCTTTTTTTTTTTTTTTACCCAATCCTGTATTGAGGACATTTCTAGTTTTTTCCTATTATACCACAGCTTCTACACTGAAATTGTCCTCCATAGGCTTTGTACCAGGTTACATTCCACTGCCCAACAGAAAGAGTGCTCATCTTCCCACGTCCTTCCCTAAGGTGGTCATTATCATTGAAAAATTGTGTCTCCTTGTTTGACTTCATTTTTTTTTTAAGATTTTATTTATTTATTCATGAGAGCCACAGAGAGGCAGAGACATAGGTAGAGAGAGAAGCAGGCTCTCTGTGGGGAGCATGATGCGGGACTGGATGAGCCAAAGGCAAATGCTCAACCACTGAGCCACACAGACACCCTGACTTCGTAGATTTTTTTTTTAAAGATTTATTTTAGAAAGTATGTATTGCTGGGTTTAAAAAAAAAAAAAATGGGTAGCCCCGGTGGCGCAGCGGTTTAGCGCCGCCTTCAGCCCAGGGTATGATCCTGGAGACCCCAGATCGAGTCCCACGTGGGGCTCCCCGTGTGGAGCCTGCTTCTCACTCTGTGTCTCTCTCTCTCTCTCTCTCTGTGTGTGTGTATCTCATGAATAAATAAATAAATAATCTAAAAAAAAAATCATGCTCGTGTGGAGGGAGGGGCAGAGGAAAAGAATCATCAAGCCAACTCCCTATGAGGGCAGAGCCCAAGGCAGGACTCCATCTTATGACCTGTGAGATAATGATCTGAGGTGAAAGCAACTGGAGGCAGTTCCTTAATCTGCTGAGCCACCCAGGCCCCCTTGACTTCAGATGTTTAAACGGCAGTTAGGTTGAAGAGTTTTTTTACATGTTTGCTTGTTATATATGTTTCCTGTTTGGTGAGTTTCCTATTCATGATTCTGTCAGCCAAAATCCCTAGTCACTGAATGCTGATTAATGTAGCAGAGGACTGTGCTTAAAGAGTATTTGTAGGGGGATCCCCGGGTGGCACAGCGGTTTGGCGCCTGCCTTTGGCCCAGGGCGTGATCCTGGAGACCCGGGATCGAATCCCACGTCGGGCTCCCGGTGCATGGAGCCTGCTTCTCCCTCTGCCTGTGTCTCTGCCTCTCTAAAAAAAAAAAAAGAAAGAAAGAAAAGAAAGAGTATTTGTGGGGCACCTGGGTGGCTCGGTGGTTGAGTGTCTGCCTTTGGCTCAGGGTGTGATCCGGGGACCCTGGGATCCAGTGCTACATCAGGCTCCCTGCAGGGAGCCTGGTTCTCCCTCTGCTCATGTCTCTGCCTTTCTTTGTGTGTCTCTCATGAATAAATTAAAAAAAATATTTAAAAAGAAAAAAATAATATTTGTTAGCTAAATGTTACCAACTGCTAGGTGAAAGATACACAGAGGTTAATTTTATTATCCTCTTGACTTTTTTTTTTTTTTTTCCAAAAACTGTCAGGAAGAAAGCCCTGAGGGGGAAAAGGTGGGGAAAAGTGACTAAGGTCACTCTTAGATCCCTCCCTTTCTTGGACTCTGCTTCCAGCTCTGAGGACAATTGCCACTCTTGTCTGGAGGTTCTCAGCCATCTTAAATGAGTCTACCTTTTCCAGTCCCACAGCAGGGGTGACAAGGCAGCTCCTGGTAGGTAGCCTCAGCCCTCCAGGACAGCGACTTCCATCAGGCCATGCCCTGATGGCTTTGCTGGAAAGAAACTACCAAGTTTCAGACAAAGTAGAATGAGCTATTAATTTTTATCTTGCCTCTACAGGAAATAAAACCTCTGTTTTGGGATAGAAAAAAAGCAGGTGACATACACATGATGGAAACTGAAGTTGGTGACTGTATATTCAGCACCATTTCTGAAAGGTGACTTTCTTAGAATTAATCTTGGATATTATGGAAGAACAGGGGCAAGAATAAGAGGGAATATATTACAGACATGGATGTGTTGGATCTGAAACCAGAAGGTCTAGAACCTGGAGCATCAGGGAACCATCATCATCATCAAATCAGGGTTAAGCAAATGCAGTCATATCCAAATTCTGCTTAGAGTATTTGAAGCTCTTGATAGAAATATACAAGGAAGCAACTTTGATAAAGTTGATTTCTGGTCCACAAACAATTCAGTGATCAATGGTGTCACCCATCCAAGTTTTATGCTAAACCATCTATTTGAAGATAAGTAAAAAAGTGGAACTTGAAACTCAAACTATTTAACATTTTAAAAAGAGGCTGGAAAATGCAATAAGTTGTCAGAGTCAGGATCAGTAACAGCCTCTTCCAGCTTGTTTTCAGGCAGTCTTATGTGTGAAACAAATGTAACTTAAATGTGAAAAGAAAGTCTTTACTTGTCTAATCATATTTATCCAATTGTACTTAATTGTGTAACAGAAATATTTTGCAGATTTATGTATAATTCAATGAAGCCCTATTAATAACTGCATTTTCCTAAGCTTGAAAAAAAAATTCAAATGTCGCAGGTGATTTAAATAAGTGAACATTGAGCCTAAATGCACCACCAAACAATCTGTTTTAAGAAGTTTATCTTGGGGTGCTTAGGTGGCTCAGCCAGTTAAGTGTCTGACTCTTGATTCCAACTCAGGTCATGAACTCAGGGGTGTGAGATAGAGCTCCACGTTGGGCTCCATGCTGCATAGGAGCCTGCTTAAAGTTCTCTCTTCTCATTTTGCTCCCCACTGCCCCCTTTCTCTCTCAACAACAACAACAACAACAACAAAGTTTCTCTTACCCAGAAGTTTCTCTGTAAACGTGGCAATTGTAGATTAATCCCAGAAAGCTGACTTACCTGATTATGGATTGAATATAGATATGGAAGACAAAGTCTTTTGTCTGAACATACACTGTAAATAGAAGCATACTTTTGAGAAACAATAACATTTGAGACTTTTTTTTTTTTTAAGTTTTTATTTATTTATGATAGTCACATAGAGAGAGAGAGAGGCAGAGACACAGGCAGAGGGAGAAGCAGGCTCCATGCACCGGGAGCCTGATGTGGGATTCGATCCCGGGTCTCCAGGATCGCGCCCTGGGCCAAAGGCAGGCGCCAAAGTGCTGCGCCACCCAGGGATCCCCGTTTGAGACTTTTATAACCAAATATTCATTGCAATGTAAAATACAAGTAAAAACATAGCAGTTTTATATACTTAGCCTATATTCCCCAAAGGTCATGGCTATGGACTGAATATTTGTGCCCCCCCTCCATTCATATGTTGAAACCCCATTCCCAAGGTGATGGTATTAGGAAGTGCTTAGGTCATGAAGGTGGAGTCCTTATGAATAGGATTTGTGAATTTATAAAAGAGACCCTGAGGAGACCCTTACCCCTCTTTTTTACCATGTGAGGACACAGTGAGAAGGTGCCATGTGTGAACCAGAAAGTGAGCTTTCACCAGACCCTGAATCTGCCAGCTTCTAGAACTGTGAGAAAGAATTGTCTGTTGGTTAAGTCCCTTATTCTGTGGTATCTTGTTATAGCAGCTGAAATGGATTAAGACAAAGTCATACTTTTCTTATTTAAATTAGGACAATTTTTTTTTAAGAAGAAGGAGAAGAAGAAATGAATAGTATGTTCAAAGATTTCTCAGTCTCAATAAGGATGTAGATGTTCTGTGTTAACAGACATTCAGCACTTAGCCAAAGTATAGGATTTTAAAAGTAAATGTGAGAGAAATTAGTGAGCTTATTTTTATATTATCCGTCAACAGTGTTATGTTAATTTTGACAGGGTTGCTGATTGGATAATATTGATTATCAGGTGTTGTGCAGGAAGTATTGCTAAAAGAATCTGGACTTAACACAGATATCTCCTTTTCTAAGCCCTCAAAATCTTCAGAAACGATAAAAAGAATCTTTACCTAAAAATTCTTTTAGTTTCCAAAGGTAAATTTAAGATTGTCAGATCAAAATAAGGTTATTTTTTTCTTTTCTTTTCTTTTCTTTCTTTTTTTTGTTTTGTTTTGTTTTGTTTTGTTTTGTTTGCCATTTGGAAGCCTTACATTTTTATATAGGCAGATTTATCAGTCACCTTTCATGGTTTATGGATTTGGGGTCATGGTTAGAAAGACCTTCTCTACTTTACTTTTTTTTTTTAATTCACACTTTCTTTGATTATTTTTGAGGCTTAATTTTTTAAAAATATTGAAATCTTTACTCTGTAAGAATTTGTGCTGGCATAACTATGTCTTCAGTATAGACATTTTTACTTTTATAGTCAAATTGTTGTCTTTTATGATTTCTGGTACAGGTATTATGATTTGTTTTCTTTTAATGACATTTCTTGGGAGCAATGTGAAGAGTAGGCCGGAGTAGGACAAACCCAGTTGGCAGGATAGAAACTCCATTTGAAGTAGTTTCCAAGGGAAAGTACCATTTTTCTTTCTTTTTTTTTTTTTTTTTGAAAGTACCATTTTTCGTTTCAACTCAGCTCAGTTAACATTTACTGAGAATCTACTCTGTTACAGATACTGTGTTAAGTGCTGGAAGCACAAAGATGAAGAAGCCATATTTCTGTTCTCAAATGGGGGAGACAAATACAGAAACAGAATTACAGATCAGCGGTATGTATAATGAGAAAATAACGTAAGGACCAATGAGTACCCCTCAGATGGGCACTCATCTAGCCTGGAAGGGAGGAGGGTGTCTGAGAATGCTGAGGGAAGTGGAGCCGAGATAAGTTTTTGCCCCCATTTGGATATTTATAAAATTAGGATAAAACAATTTAATGAAGCATCTGAAATCACCCTCCAATTAATATAATTTCCTCTGCAAATTCATTCTGCCTGTGAGACACAAGGAAGAACACATTACTTGCAAAGATACATGTTTAATATAATTGAAAAGAAAAAAATTGGGACAGAAGCTGCTTTGATCAACAATTGAATACAACTCCCAGACCAATGGAGAGAGGCCCCCAAGCCAGAGAGAGTCATCCTGGTGCACACTGATTATGAGAGAGGGCTCCACCAGAACTCCACTCTCCCCACATAGCCAAATGTAGCTCACAAGTTCTGAAACCCAAACTAGAAGGCAGAGAACTTGAAGCCTGGAGCCTGAAGAGGCAAATTTTAGGGATCTTATGCCTATGTAACAGACAGGAGATAGAAACCACTAAGGTGCTTAACTGGAAAGTGTCAGAGCTGATGAAAAGACTTGGAAATCACCAACAGGTGGTGAGTAGGAAGATGCGAGTGGGTGAGATTGCCCAGGGTTACCAAGTTGCAGAGGACTTAATTTTTGGAGAGATTCTTGATCTCTTTGAAAACATGATGAAAGCTCTGGACATCTCTCCAGAAAAATGTACGTTAAAGATCACACAAACATACATAATTTCAGGGGACTGTCAAATTAAGAATATTCAATGTAGAGAGGAAAGAGAAAAGATGTGAAGAAGAAGATATTTGGATGATGATGAGGAGAACAGGAAAGAGGCCAAAGAAAGACCCAAGAAGTACAAGAAGAACCAGAAGAGTAAAGTATCGGGAAGTTGCAGGAGAATAGAGATGTGAGGAGGGCGTGAGCAACAGTGTCAAGTGCTATAGAGACTTAACTAAGGTAAGGACTGAAACATATCTTTCACACTTATGGTTAAGAAATCATTGATAACTGTGAATAGTTTCTGAGGGGTGATGGGTAATGGTAGTTCCAGATTTTTTTTTTTTAATCCAAGAAGTGTTTAGGGGTGGCATTTGGGTAGAAGTGAGGGTAGGGGATTTGTCTTGATGGTGTATTTGCAGAGTACTAATATAGGGTTGAAAAACTGTCAACTGTCCATAGAAAGAGGTGAGGAGCTTGTGAAATCCTTCATCTGTCCCCTGGTGCCCTCATTATGATGAAGTCAAAAGCCAGAGAGCAATGGTTGAAGAAACAATAGGAGTTGAGGAAACGGAGGAATTTGGTTCATTGGTAGGAGAGAGATAAAGGGCAGAGAAAATGAGAAACAAAAACAAGAAAGAGATTTTGTTTCTAAGAATGAACATGTCCTGATTTTTTTATGCTATGAATGCAGCAAGTGGCTCTTCCTAAAACCTAGTTGCTACAACAATCTAATAAATCACTTCTGGAACACTGAAATTCACCATTTGGTCCTTTTATTAATAATACCAAAGGGGTGCCTGAGTGGCTCAGTCAGTTAAACGTCTGCCTTCCACTCAGGTCATGATCCCAGGTTCCTGGGATTGAGCCCTGCATCAGGCTCCCTGCTCTGCAGGGAATCTGCTTTTCCCTTTTCCTTTGTCACCCCCCCTGCTTGTGCTCTCGCACTCTCTCAGATAAATAAATAACATCTTAAAAAAACAACAACCAAATTGAGCTATAAGGAAATTCTTGAGAATAACAGCTGAGTGATATTATCAAAAAGGATCTGAACCCAATTCAGATATTTGAAGTTTTTCAGTAACTTAAACTTTAAGCTATTTAATTCCCTCCCCTCATTCATATCATTCTAACATACAGCAAAACTTTTGAAACAAAATTTTTCTTTAGAAGCACCAAGAACACCTGTCCTACAACCATGACAATAGGGCCCCAACTAATATTTTTTGATGTACAGAAATTAGCTTCATTTTACTTTTTATTCAGAAATTCTACAAAGTCATGTAGGGTTCATTTAAACAAAGGATGTGGGCACAGAAGCCAAGATCACTCAAGGGTTAGCGGAGGCTCAGGTGGGTCTTAGGTTTTTGCCTACCAGCTGTATCCATGTTCTTGCTTTTGTTGCCGTCTTGTTTTCTTTTCGCTCCTGAGCTTTTGAACCAGTTTTCCACTAGAGTAGTCAAGAAGATATTAGATTGTCTGTGTAACTCATGAAAAAGTGTTTCAGCCTTGAAGAGGCTGGCTTCTAAATTCACAGGGGTCCCTCATCAGTTAAAGCTGGGTGGTAGACCTAACTCATGCGACCCAGGGAAGGGCGAGCATCACCAGGTGCACTGCCCAAGTGCTGAGATCTTGGTTACTAACAAATCTCAAGATCCACCCAGGGCTTTCTTACCCAATCGTGATGGAGCAAAACCTACAGATTGGAAAAGGAACATAACTTCATAAAGCTCCTAGGAAGGGTGTGCAAAACAGGGGCCATTTAAAAAAATGCTCCCAAATATCAATCCCCCATAAACTGTACCCCCGACCTTGGAGGGTTAAAAATGCAGTTTATTTCTCTGGCCCTTTCAGGAGTCTTTTTTATCATTAGATTATATTCTCATATTTCCATCAAGATGCAGCAGTTGGGGGATGCTGCCTCTTTAAGGGGGCAGTAGGGTTGGGGCTCTTAAAGCCAGGGGCAGCAAACCAGCCCTGACTTAGGTTGCCATGGCTAAACTCGGCAGAAAGGACGGCAACAGTCAGGCGGTGGGTGTCCGCAAGAAGGCAGCTGTTGGTGAGGGGCCACGTGTATCTGTAGGAGTGCTTCTCCAAGAGTTCTGTCCCTTTGCAAGACAGATCCCTGCAGCTGGGCTGGTGAGGGCCGAGGGTGGGACTTTAGGGCAGTCCTGCTCCTTGAGACCTTGGGCCAATATTCCTCTGACAACTTTGCTAAGGGGAACTGGTGGCTGTTTTAGGGTGCCATGCCATCCTTACTGAGGAGGAAGATGTCTCTGCATTTCTTCTCTGTCTCAGGCTTACCTTCCAGAGGCTGACGGTGTTTTCTTACCAGAGGAAACAGACATGGTGGAAGTCTGCCAGCCTGCAGAGATGGAAGGTCTTGAAGGTACTGCTAATAAGCTAATAAGGCTGTGGAATCTGGATGAAAAGCCTGAGGGTGCAGAGCCCTATTGGTATGGTTCCCTGGACAGATGTGGGCCTGAGTGTCCAGAATTAGTGGGCATGATTTCCAAACTCTGACTTACTAGCTGCATCACACTGAGGTCACTTTTCTGGGCCTTATTTTCCTCCCCTTCATTGTGAAATGATCACTACCAACCTTGCCTGGCTACTCAGAGTCAAATGGTCATATACAGGTGAAGTATCTGGCGCACAGTAGGCTTAAATTGCAGTGAGTCCTGGCACCTGGCCCTTGAGTGGTTAAAGAGGCACTAAGAGGGCTGTTATGTGGGAGAGAGCCAGGTAGAGAGGCCTGGGGTGGTACCTGAGGCAATTAAAGAGATGCGGAAAGCAAAGGTGTTTGGCACCTGCCAGGTTCCATTTGCTCTACTGGGGGTGGGGATGGGAGAGGGGGTTAGGGGTAGCAAGGGGGACGCATTGTTTGAAGGCGGTGCTGGAGATGACTTATGGACATACGTGTTACTGAGAAGTAGCCTTTCTAGACCAGACTCCTCTGAGTCCCCATCTACTCCCTCCTCAGGCCCCCACTTAAACCAAGACCCAAGCAAGTCTTGTAGTTCCTTGGCTCCTGAGGAGGATCTGGTGTCTGCCTCCCAACTGGAGGAAGAAGAAGAAGGGGATCAGGATCTGGATCCAGATCTAGCCCCAGACCCAGAGGGGGAGGAAGAAGAAGAGGTGGAGGAAGAAGAGCATGATCTCAGAGATCCAGCTGTCCTCAGTGCTATCCATAACACCCAGGTACCAGGGCAGGAGGGAGTGGGGGGACAATTGTCCTGAACTTTCTGGAGCTCACAGACTGTTGCTAAATATTCTTCTCCTCTTCCCCACCCACTCCTTTCTAGTGCATCACCTTAACCATTTGGCCAGGACAACATGACTTCCACACCTAAGATCGGTTTGGGTTAACACCTTCTATTTCAGAGAGAGTAGAGAGACTCTCTTTTCTTCTTTCCCTCTTTCTTCCTATCCCTCATTTAGTTTCTGATGCTCTCTTCACCTTAAAAACCAGGTCTTAGCAGGGTCGTACATAGCCTATACGTGCTGGTCGAGCTCCTGGTACTGAGGGGAGTCCTCTTGGGCCTTGGACCCCTGTGTCTCAACAGTTTGTTCCTGATGGTTATTTCTTTAGGTTCCCACAACCAGTAGAAAGAGGCAAGGATTCCTATATAGAAATCACGGGGCACCTGGGTGGCTCATTTGGTTAAGCATCTGCCTTTGGCTCAGTTCTTGATCCCAGAGTACTGGGATCAAGCCCCATGTGGGGCTCCCTTCTCAGCAGGGAGCCTGCTTTTCCCTCTCCCTACTGCTCTCCTTGCTTATGCTTCCCCCCCCCACCATGTCTCTCTGTCTAATAAATAAACTTAAAAAAGAAATCATTCAGATTCTCCCCCAACCTACTCCTGAGATACCAGTCTTGCTTCTCCTCAAAGAAAGCAGAGAAGTCCTGACCCAGTTGTTTTGGATTATGAGGGAAGGCCAGGCTACCACTGTCTTGAATATTGGAAGTGGTTGCCCTTCATGTTTTCCATATCCAATGGATGCTGATGCCTATAGAAGATACCTCAGGGGCTCACTGAAGCCTGTTTTCTCCCTCCTATTCCAGAGAGGCCTTCTCAGCTCCTCTGGAATCAAGACCTCTGGTGTGCTGGGGATGTCACTTGCTTCCTTGCACTTCCTATGGCAGGTGAGTCACTTCAATCCCCATCCTGTGAGAAAGTCATGGTGTATAGAGAAAGAACATGTGGAGTGTCCCTTAGTCTGCTCTTGACCTTGTTCTGGCAATGAAGCTTCCCACGTGAGGTGTAGGTATGGGAGGTGGGAGATACCCATAATGTAGGGAAGTTTGGTAAATGACAGAGGTGGTCCTGGAACATCTGGCCATCCATATGGAAAGGAAAAGCCAGGGCCCTATTTCCACCTCCTTAAATTTCAGCAGATGAGCAGCATTGAGCTTATGGCTAGAAAGAGCACCTGCCCTTAAATTAACTGTGTAATAAGAATACAACCTAGGCTAGAAGAATTGCAAGAAATCCTGCAGGGAGAATGAGGTGACAACTGCCGCTCTGACAGGGGCTTCAGATGAGTCCAAAAAGAGGCAGACAAGCATTCGCCCAGTGGCTGAAGGCACGAGAGCCCAAGAAAGACTATCACAGAGAGGGGAGAGATGGGTGCTAACTCAACAAACAGGAAAAGCACCTGTCCCCACACTGTCAGGCACTGAAGAGCTGTTTCCTAGGAGGTGACAAACTCTGTTGGGTGAGGTTCTTGTGGGAGAAAAGGCAGGTGAGAATATAAAGGTGGGAAAGCCACATGTGGCAACAAGAGCAGCATCCTGTTGGTGAGCGCTTTTCCCAGACCTCTGAATTCCATTCTCAGACACTGGACTACCTCTCACCAGTTCCCTTCCGGACTACTTTTCCCACTGCCAGCTCTCCAGCACGGCACTTCGGACCTCAACTTCTCTCACCAGACCCAATTCTCTTCTGCAGCCTGCCAACCTCATGGCACCCTAGTTTCAGGTACTGGCTTAAGGAGCAGGCCCCCAAGTGTCTCCCCTAGATGAGCTCTTCTCTGGATGTTTCAGTACACAGTGGTTGAGGAGGGATGGGGGCCACCTACCAGCTGCCACAGAAACCTAGTTAGAGAAGTGTGAAGTAGAGCCCTTCTCCCTCACAGATGAGGAAGTGGAGGCCCGGGGGACTAAACAACTTACTTGTGGTTAGCTGGCATGGAAGAACTGAGATGAGGACTCAGAACTCCCAACGACCAGGCCAAATGGGTTTCTACTATGTCAAGATTTCCTGCAGCCAAATTTCAGGAATTTAAGCCCTGGAAAGAAATGTGAGCCCTTTGAGCTGGGGTTGTGGTATTTCATGTGGCTGATTTTGGGGGGAAGGCACGTGAACAGATAGGGTTGCCTTAGATGTACAGTGAACTTACTAGAGGCTAATTGGATGGAATAATAGGGAGCTAAGTGCTTTCTCTCACCCAGCCCAAGTTTCTTTCTAAGTCTTCCTAGTCATCTGACCCAGCTCCACCCTCAGCACCAACGGATCTTGCAGCTGCAGCAACGTAGTCGAACACCAAGGTAAAGCCTAGATGAGCAGCAGGGTTGAGGGCAGCTCATTTTCGTGCTGGGTATTCCCATGTGATTGGGTGTCTCCCCGGAGGCCCTGCACCATTAAGATTCTCCCCGTGTTGCCCACCTCTGTACTCTGTTCCATCCTTCCCAGATAGCTCCACTCCCTCCTCACCGCTCCTTGGGAAGTTCACTGTGCGGGAGTGGGTAGGTCTAAAGGAATGTTCCTCTGGCTTGAAGTTCCCCAGCCAAGAAGCCTTGGTCTCAGCAGCCAGATCCCTATGTTAACCTCATGACCCGAAAAGAGAAAGACTGGGTGATAAAAGTACAGATGGTTCAGCTGCAGAGTGAGAACCCCCACCTGGATGACTATTACTATCAGGTGAGTCCTAGGTGCTCTTCTCAGCCTCTGACCTTGGCATCAAATGGGCCTTCTTGGATTATCTTCCCAGCTCTTAGAGGCTATGTCCAGTCAGATGGGAGAGGCAATCACTACATGACAGGGGCCATATTTCTAAAGTTGGCATCCCAAGATCATTCCCCTTTATTTTCCTACACTTCAGACAAATGGGATTAGTTACAGTTCCCTAAACACTGAGGTTTTGTCTTCATCCTTTGCCAAGAATTTCCCCTACTCATCCTTGAAATATGGACTTTTCACTTTTTTTTTAAAGATTTTATTTATTTATTCATGAGAGATACAGAGAGAGGGGTAGAGACACAGGCAGAGGGAGAAGCAAGCTCCATGCAGGGAGCCCGATGTGGGACTCGATCCCAGGATTCTGAGATCACCACCTGAGGGACCCAGGCATCCCTGGACTTCTCACTTTTATATACTTCTGTGGGTCTTAGAAATGTCTTGTTATAAACGTTAATCTACTTACTGCCTTTTTTAGATATAAAACATGAATTTTATAAATAGTGGGATTCAACTCGTTGAACTGGATAAATGCTGGAAGACATTTTAACTCTTTACCCTCTGCTCCCTATCTCCCTTTTATTTATGAGGCAAGCTTTGCTTACAGGCTTTTGGATCGTTTAAGCTGTGTACCACTTTCTTTTCAACTTCCGTGAGCCCTCAAAGGGGTTTCCACCTTTATCTCCTTCCAATTTAGACTAATTTCTTCCTTTCTTTCCACCATGCTGTAGAAACTTTTTGCCTGGATCACTGAAAGTGAAATATTTTTACACTCTTGCCTTTTTGGCATTTCTCCTAAATAAAGAAGAAGCTTTATTCAAATGCTAGTTTGCCTCACAGTCAGTGACTTTATTTTAGCTTGGGATTTTACAGAATTCTTTAAGAAGACATTAGAGCTGCTTAGCCATTCCTCAGAAGCATAAAACTGGCCTAGAGTACTATTGGCTACTGGCCAACTGACAGTAGTGCTATCTCTATACTGCAAGCTGCTGATGGTCTTCATGCCATCACAGAACTCTGATTTTGGAAGGCACAGGTAGGCTACAAAACTAAAAGGGGGAGGTGGGGAAGAAAGGTATGCAGTGTGTATTTTAGGAAAAAAGAAATGCAAGAAGGTTGCAGACGCTGGCCAGAGTTTGCTTCCTGACTCTCCACTTTGCTCTCAGCCGTTTCATCAGAGCTGGTGGTGGTCTTTAGCTCTTCAAGTCCTCAGGATGGAGACACCAAGACAGATGGCATGAGACCCACAGTACTCAAGATGATGCAGAATGGTTGGCAGGAGACCCTAAGGGGTCAGGGTCACTTCTGGAATAAATGCTATAGGAAAGGGTTTATTAAGAGGTAGCACTTGAGAACCTTAATTCCAAGTTCAGGAGATGAGGATACCTTTTTTTTTTTTTTTTAATCCCATGGACTCTCAGGAATATTATCAGAAACTAGAGAAGAAGCAGAAAGATGAAGAGCTACTTGGGCGAAGGAGCAAGGTTGAATCGCTGAAGCTGGTAACGCCTTACATTCAGAAGGCAGAGGCTTATGAGTCAGGTAGGACCAGGACTGACCTGTTGGGTTGGGATGGACATCTGGATGAACCAGAGGGTGGAAAGGAGAGGGGAATATGTTTGTCTTGACTCCTTTTTTGTGCAGTGGTTCGAATTGAGGGCTCCCTGGGCCAAGTAGCTGTATCGACGTGTTTTAGTCCTCGCCGAGCTATTGATGCTGTACCCCACGGATCTCAAGAGCAGGTAGAAATGATAGCTTCCCATGAGCCTTTTTATCTCCCCTGTTTTGGAGAAAGGATGGGGGGGGCACTCTCATGCTTGAGATCAATAAGATTGTGACTTTAGAGTGAGAAAGAAGTGTGGTCAGGCTTTATGTTAGCCTTTCCAGCTCCATTGCTAGCTAGCCTAAGGCCTGGGCTGATGCTATGGAGGTGTGGCTGAGGGCCTTGGACTCTCTCCTAGGAGATAGGAGCTGCAAGCAGTCAGAGGC
This sequence comes from Canis aureus, assembly GCF_053574225.1. Classification (NCBI taxonomy): domain Eukaryota; kingdom Metazoa; phylum Chordata; class Mammalia; order Carnivora; family Canidae; genus Canis; species Canis aureus. Next base: position 16,052,229 of record NC_135642.1, on the reverse strand, counting down.
TTCAGGTGTTGTCCCGGATTGAGAAGGTGAGCTATCAACTTCTTAAGGATGAGTTCCTAATTTCCCCTTGGGAATGGAATATTGCTCAAACTGACCCCTTCTTTTCCCACCTTTGAATTCCCAGATGTTTCTTCAGTTACTAGAAATAGAGGAGGGCCAGAAGGATGGGCATCCACAGCCCTGCTACTCTGAACAACAGAGCAACCAGGTTGAGAAGCTCTTCCAGGCCTTAAAGACCCAGGAGCAGAAAAATCTGGAGTGAGTGTGGGAGGGTCACACCTCCAGCCAGGGAAGGGGAAGATAAGCAAACACACTGGCTTTGCTTCTGCCCCTCTTTTCTGGCATGCAGCCAGAGCCCTCTATGCAGAGCCCTGAAAATGTTCTCTTTTCTCACATGTAGGGAGGCAGCAGATGGTTTCCTGCAGGTGCTCTCTGTGAGGAAGGGGAAAGCTCTCGTGGCAAGGCTGCTCCCTTTCCTGCCCCAGGATCAAGCTGTTAGCCTTCTTTTGGCTATCACCCACCATTTGCCCTTCCTAGTCCGGAGGGATGTAGCTGATCAGGTACTGTGGCACTAAGTAGAGAAGAGGATAGTTTTGTGGATGAGTTAGGGATCCTTCCTATCTTCTGTCCCTCAGCCCCAGAGATGCCAGATAAAGTGCTGGGCAGGGAGAGGTGCCAAACCTGTAACCCCTGAGTGAGGGAGTTACAGAACCAACTACTATTAGAACTGATCATCTTTAGGTACAATGAACAAAAAACATAGGCATGTGGTTGCACAGGTCTGAGTGTGCTGTGGAGGTTTGAGAAGATAAGGACTCCCTGAGAAGTGTTTGTTGAGCCCCGTATCTACCTTTCTTAGGGAAGACATAGATAAGTAGATATTGAAGGACCAGTATTAAGGTTGGAGAGACATGAATGGTGATTGGCTTAGTAAGAAATCTGACCAGGAAAATGTCAAACACAGGTCATCAAAGGAAAAAAAAAGGATAGAAAAGGGGATAGAAGGCAAAGTTGTAGTGGAGTCTGAAAGAGGCACTTACTGACATTCTTGCAGGCTCTACAAATGTTATTCAAACCTCTGGGCAAATGTATCAGTCACTTGACCTTCCACGAACTCCTCCAAGGACTTCAGGGGCTAATGCGGTTTCCACCCAGCTCCTCAGAGCGGCCAGTCACTCTGGTGCTTCAGAACCAGGTAACCTAATAGTGGGGAGGCTTTTCTCTTTCCACAGATGGCCTTCAGTTGGTATCACTGGCAAGGAGTAAGCAAAGGAACTTTACTTCTCCATCTTCTCTGCATTGCTTCTCCATGTCTGGTGAGCACTAGGATCACCTGGAGAGCTTACCAAGCACCAGTTCCTTGGTCTCATCCCCAGAGAGTCTCATTTAATAGACCTGGGTATGGCCTCTTGCATTTACCTTTATAACAAGTTCCCTGATAATGGTGCTGATGTGAACCTCTAGAGCAGAAGTCACCAAAATTTTTTTTTTTTATTATGCATCCCTTTTAGTAAAAAGTTCTGAACCATTTTACCCATGTGCTTGTCTAGGAGTCCTATACATGTAACACTTTACTAAATACATAATAAGTACAAGATAGAAAATTTTAAATGAAGGGACTCTAGATGCAAAAGTTCTGATAACTTCTAAAACCCCAGTGAATTATTTTGTGAACTCCTCTCTGAAGATCTTTACCTAAAGCAATACTTCTTTCAGTGCAGTCCACAAACTACCTGCATCAGATTCCTGAGTCTATTCTTGATCTATATTCTCTGACTGCTGAGAGTAAAACCCATAAGTGTGTATTTAATCAACGCTCCACAAGGATCTTTTGGGAAATTCAGAGCAGTGATTTCCTTCGAAAGGTCTGACAGTTCTTTAGCCAGCCATTATAAAACCTGATACTTCTACAAGTGTTGAATTCCATTTTTACAAGTGAACCTGCCCCTTTAGTTGGGGAATTGGCTGGGCCAGGAAGCACTGAAGGCCTATGTTGAACTTATTTTACCTTGTATCACTTGCAGTTTGGAATATCTTTGCTCTATGCCCTACTGAGTCAAGGGGAGCAACTGGTATCCCTGGAGTCCTCCCTTGAGGAGACCAACAGTGATCATACAGCTTGGTAAGATCTTAAAGGCCTAGTAAATATGACTTAAGTACCCCCTGAGATGTATAGGCAGGCCAGACAAGATATTACCTGAGTGGTATATTCAAGTATTGGGGAGGAAGTTGGATGGAGAAAGGTAAAATGGCAGAGTTGTAGCTGTTTTGCCTTTTCATTTTTTCCCCACTTCCTTTTTCATAGCGCCCTAAAGTATTGGTTTCCAATGGAAGGCAATATAACAGTGATTAAGGGGACAAGCTTTAGAGTCAAACAGACCTAAGATGGAATTCTGCCTTTGTCACTTAGCAGCATTGCAAGTTTTGGACATGTTACTTCACTTCTCTAAGTCTGTTGTCTATAAACTAGGGATTTAGGAATAATGATACTAACCACTTACTGTTGTTATTACTGTTGTTGTTGTTGTTACCACTTAGAGTTCTTAAGAAGGTGGATATGCAAAGCATTAGGCATTGCCTGGCACATACAAAATATGGGAACATTATCTTAACTGCCACAAGCACAGAGGGTGATAGTGGTGGTGGAAAATAATTAGAAACCTGGGCCTTTAGTCTGTTTCCTGTAAATACAAAGATTCTGGTGTTTTTCCATCTTCTCTCCCCTCCAGGACAGACATGGTGGTTCTGATTGCCTGGGAGATAGCCCAAATGCCAACAGCATCTCTGGCGGAACCCCTAACCTTCCCCAGTAATCTTCTTCCTCTGTTCTGTCACCACGTGGACAAACAATTGGTACAGCAGCTAGAGGCTAAGATGGAGTAAGTGATGGCAGAAACAAGGTCATAGCCCTTGTTCAAGCCCAGTGTAGGTTCTGTCACTGAGGTCTCTTCTTTGAGGCCAAGAATATGAAGGATAACTCCTATTTAGAAGTAGTTCTAGATGCTCTAGCATTTATCAAGTAACCAATTTGCCCAGGTTAGGTTCCCAAAGCCTGTTTCTTCAGGCACACCTTTTAATTTATTCCCAGATGCTTTGCTCATTTATCATGCCAAGCTGCTTTAACGGCAAGAATTAATATGAGAAGCTGAGTTGTTAATTCAAGAAATATTTGAGGGACAATAATTCTAAGATAAAAGCATGAGTGACCTGAAGTTCACTTCTGTCTTGAGAATTTACCAGCTGCTGGAAAGAGCCAGATAGGAATCAAATCACACAAATTAGAAAATACAATTGTTTAGTTAACATCTGCTCTCTTTGTAGGCTTGCTTGGATCTATTGATCCAATTGTTCTGGAATATCTGTACATGGGGAAAAGCTTAATCATCAGATGCTAGCTGTATGGATTATGTCCCCAGGGATCCAGAGAATCTGAGGACATTTCTTATGCCTTGCTATATCAGAGGACCCCACCCCAAACCTTTTCTTATGTTCTCCTTAAAAACTTGAATGATATGCCTACAAGGGCATGACATAACAAGGTATATTAAAGAAATAATGATGTGTTGAAATTTTGTCCTAAGTTAGAAGGTATATGAAAGCCATTTTCTTACATATGAATGCCCCCAAGAATGTCCTTAATAAAAGGGATAAGGCCTTGTTAGGTTCTAACAAAAGTAGAACCTTAGAAATTTCTTCATTGTTGCCATTTTTTTTTTTTTAAATAGAGTAGCTAAGCTAATAAGGTTGGCTATAAATATCTCCCTTGGGCTATGAAATGTTAGGTTTAAGTTGAAAAACAAGGTCCTGTATTCATCAATAATCAGAGTCCCTTTTATGAATCAGGCACTGTTTTAGGTGGTAGGTTAACAGTAAGCAGTGAAAACTCCATTTTTCTGAAGCTTACATTCTGGTTAGACAGGGACTGATGCAAAACATCAAGTAGTATAAATACCTTGGTGAAAACAAAACTGGGTGGGGCGCGCCTAGAGTGTAATGATCCAGGAAGGTCTGTCAATAGCAGTTACAATTAAGCTGAAAGCATTCCATGTAGAAGCACTAGTGAACACAAAGCTGCCAACTGAGAATGAACTTCATGTGTTTCAGGAATGGAAAGAAGGCAAGTATGACTGAGGCACACAGATATGGTGGAAGGGTGAGGTTGGAGAGAGGTAGATAAGGTATAGATCTATAAGCCATGATTTAAAAATCAGGATTCTAACTAATGGGAAGTCAGAATTTTAAACTGGGATGTAATGTGACTTCATTTTTAGAAGATCCCTCTGCTGCTTGTTAGAGGAACAAGGGAGCAAAGCAGAGAAAAATATTCAGAGGTTTATTCCATCAGCTCAGGCAAGAATTGAAGAGTAGTGATGAGGAAAAGCAGAGAAGAAAATTTGGAATAGGTCTTGAAAGTACGAGTTGACATTGCTGTTGGGTTGGATAAAGGTGGTGGCTAAGTTGGGGGGTGGGGTGGAGGAAACATGGGTTAGCAGACAGCGTTAAAAAGAATCAACTAAGAATTTTCTAAAGGGGAAGCAAAATGTGACAGAGGTTGGTGTAGGTTAAGGGAGGATCTCTTTTGAGAGTGACATCATAAATGTCACATGATAAAGCACCCCAATAAAAGGGAAGAAAAGAATGTGGGAGGAAAAAAATTTTACAAAGTCCTAGAACAAGAAGAGACTGAATCAAAGCACAACTCCAGGGGCTGGCCTTTGGTTACTGTTGTGACCTCAGCTAATTGTGGAAAAGAATAGGTCAAGAAAGGTACTGATGTTTATTAGGAGAATCTATTCTTTCCTCACGCCCTCTGCTCCTCACCAGCTCCTGAAGACCTTGGGCCAAACTTCCCTGAGAAAAGACTAGGAATGAAACAGGAACTCTACCACCACCATCACCACCCCCACCACCCGTTAACTACCCTGTTCCCCTTCCCTTTACAAGAGACCTTATTTTACTTCAACATTCAGATCCGCTCTCTCAGAATGGATCGGTGCATACTACCAAAGACATGATAACACCCGGGGCCTATAAAAGAAAACAGCACAAGAGGAAAATCAAAGGAGAGAGGCAGGAACCGGGTTCCAAGAGCGGGGAAGCATTTAGATTACGAAGGAAGAGACGAACGCCACAATGTGAATAAAGCTGCTCCCGCCTGCCTGAGGCCCTTAACTCTTCCAGGGTAGTTAAGTAAACAGGCTCGAAGCAAAGGTAGAAGTAGCTTTTGGCCGTGGTTGGCACCCGCCTGCGAAAGCCAGCAACGCAACCGGCCGAGGCAGCCCCGCGGTCCCCGCGGGTCACGGGTCCTCCGGAGGGTGGGCTGCCCCGCGCATGCCCGGGACGCCGCTGACTCAGGTGACCGGAAGCGGTGGCCGGATCAAGATGGCCGCAGGAGAGGCAGCTGCGAGAGCTGCTGGTTGCAGCAGCTGCGGCGCTGAAACTATGGAACGGGTTCTACCTATGCTGTTGGTGCCGGTCCCTGTGGAGGCAACCGGGCGGTTGGGCTCCCGGGCGCAGTTGCACAGAGAGCAGGAGGTTCTGGGGAGCCTAACAGCTGCAGGCAGCCTGCAGGTGCTTTCCTTGGCGCCGGGCGGCCGGAGCGGCGGGGCCTGCTGCCTCAATGGCCCCTTTCGGCAGTAAGTGCTGCGGGGGGGATGCTGGGCAGTGCCGGGGGAGTACGGAGCCTTAGGTCGGCGGGCCCCAGTGCTCCCCTCCAGGCGTGGAGGTCGGGGGAGGAATGACAGCCGCAGGAGAGGCCTCAGAGGGGAACTGCGTACACTGACGGAACCTGTCCCTCGCTTTTGCAGCCCCACCCTCGCTTCCCCGACGTGGGGCGGGTGGGGGCGCGGAGAGGGCGCCCCAGCTCCCCCGCTGGCCGCTGCCAACCCCGAGTAGGTCCCGCTTGGGCGCTCGCGCTTAAATTAATTCAGCATAGGTTAAATAATCGTTACTGTTCCTCGTACCTTGCCCATTCTCTTAATTCAAAATCCTTTAACGATTGCAGCTGGGGATCATCTTTAATTTGAATCATCCTGATCGTTCCGTCACACGTGGGCTTCGCCCCGCCGCCGCCTTTTTCTTTGATAGAGTCTACTTTGCCCACTTACGTATTCATTCAACAAATATTCTTACATGCTTACTGTTACATAGGAGCATTCCCTAAGAGGTTGAGTAAGATAGCTTCTATGTGACCCTTGCATGATTTGGGAAGACAGAAAAACACAATTACAATCATGTATTAACTTTCCACTTTTGTGACTCTCTGGGAGTTAATGTCATTAAGCTTGAGAGTGGCTTCAGAATCTTTGGGCTTTTTTTTTTTTTTTTTTAAGTTTTATTTATGTAAGTAATCTCTGCACCCAACATGGGGCTCAACAACCCCAAAGTCAAGAGTGTCTTGCTCTTCTAACAGCCCTCCAGCATCTCTGGGCTCTTACTTAATAGAAAACATTTGGAAACGATCTCCTTTCTAAAACATTAAGCAGTCTCGAGGTGTGTTATCTTGGAATATCCAGGTTCTGTAGCAGTGCCTGATAGTAGAGATTTGTTTGATAAATAAGCGAGTGCTGTAATCTGTTCTCCGTTTGTATTCTTTACTCCTGATCTCTGGGTGCTAGGAAGAAGAATCTCTCCATAGGGGAAGTTGGTTTATTCAACTACGTTAAGTACCTGTGGACACAGTCCTGTAAAGGAAGAAATGAGGCAGAGAAAGGGAGAACTCTTTAGATGTTTGAGAACTTAATGGGAGATGAGACATACACACATGAGATAATGAGGGCGTTCATAAGCTACTGCATGAAATTAGTTGACTGCAGGAGGATCAGAAGGATTTATTTTTATTTGAATTGGATTTAATTTTAATTCAGGCACTTAATGTAAATGTAACAAATTTATAGTGTTCAGAGTCTACTTATCTTAAAGTATACATGGTCTTTCTTATATATGTCAAAATCACTGTACATTCTTCAGTTACTTTTGAAAATTTCCTGTTTTTTTCATGTGACAGTATAGTCCATATGCTAATAATGTTAAAGGATGTCACTGTAGTTTGCCTTTTGAGTATATCTTAATTTGTTCTTTTCCATATTTGACATTAAGATTTTTCCCCAGATGTTCATTGTAAACAGGAATTGAGTGTTCATGAAAAATCAGTCTAGGCACAAAGATAGAAATATATAATATTTCAGTCTTTTTCTCCAATAAGGACATTAGAGCATCAAGTCTGATTTTTTTTTTTTTAATTAGATCTAAAACTACTTCTGTAGAAGAAAGCTTTTTTTAAAAGATTAAACTATTGGCATGGTAGCCACCTCTTATTCCATTGTATTTTCAGAATTAGGCCTTTCATTTTATTTTTTTATTTTTAAAAAGATTTTAGACAGGTGTGTGTGGATGCACATGGAAAGGAGGAGAGGGAAAGGGAGAGAAATCTCAAGCAGACCCCTCCTGAGGGAGGAGCCCAGTCCCACCACCCTGAGATCATGACCCTGGCTGAAATCAAGATGTCATCGTTTAACTGGGACACCCCCTCTTGTTTATTAAATGTAATTTGATTTATTTAATTTGAAGCTGTAGCATCATTTGTTAGTCTCTTTCCACCATTGTTAGCCAATGTTGATATGTTGACATTGCACTGCGTTAAAAATTCTGTAACTGTGTTGTCCAGCATGGTAGCCATTAGCTACACGTGACTTAATGAATTTTGCATTTTGCTCAGTTGCACTATTCACATTTCAGATGTTGGGTAGCTGTGTGTAGCTGTTGGGTACCATATTGGACAGTGCAGATATATAGAGCACTTCCATCATTATGGAACGTTCTATTGGACAGACCTATAGTATACTATCTTGGGGTCTTAGTAGTCTATAAATAAAAATAGTCACTTTTTAAAGTCATTGGAAGCATTTCAGTTAGCAAAACCTATTTTGTTAATAGTACCACCTTTTGTAAATAATATACATATTTGGTTGTTGAAACTTGTCCTTGATGAAGGAATAAAAGCAGCCATCATTTATTACCCCATACCTTTTTTTTTTTTTTTTTTTTTTTTACCACCCACTCCTACATTGTTGGCCTGAAGATTCAGGGCTCGGGGAGGGGTGGGAAGGGGGACGTCCCAGAGCAGTTTACATTCCCTCAAGTTGGATGTAGAATTAATGCTGCTAGTGGATGAACTAAAGAATTGTTCTTTACTCATTCTATCCTTCTACCCTCACCATTGTGGGTAAATATTATTGTGGATAGTAGAATATAATAATTATGCTTTTTCCATAGCTTTATATGGGAGGATTCTCATAACGGCAGCTCACCAACAGACAAGCCCAAACTTCTTGCTCTTAGTGAAAACTATGAACTGTTTATCTATGAATTTAATTTGAAAGATGGAAGATGTGATGCAACCATTTTGTATAGCTGTAGTGAGGAGACATTGCAGAAGCTCATTGAAGATCAAAATATCAGTAAGTATTTACAGGTGGTCTCTTAGCATGTTGAAATCTGTGTAATCTTATATATTCCAGGAAGAGTTCTTATAGAGATGAAATCAGAGAGGGAGATTTGCCTTGTCCAGTAGTCACTAGCCACATGGGGCTATTGAGCAATTGAAATGTGACTGATGTGAATTAAGATGTCCTCTAAGTGTCAAATACATACCAGATTTTGAAGGCTTAGAGTAAGAAAGTAGGGGACGCCTGGGTGGCTCAGTGGTTGAGTGTCTGCCGTCGGCCCAGGGCGTGATCCTGGTTTCCCAGGATCGAGTCCTGCATCGGGCTCCCTGCATGGAGCCTGCTTCTTCTCCCTCTCCCTGTGTCTCTCACAAATCAATAAATAAAATCTTAAAAAAAAAAAAAAAAAAAAAAGAATAAGAAAGTAAAATATCTCATAAATAGTTTTTTTTATATTTATTACATGTTGAAATTATATTTTGGATGTAACGGGGTAAATAATATGTAAAAATTAGTTTCACCTGTTTTTTTTTTTGTTTGTTTTTTTTTTAATGCAGCTACTAGAACAAGTGCAGTTCGCATTTGCGGCTGATAATATTTCTACTGGATAGTGCTGATCTAGACTGATTACCCATCCTGAGGGCTGCAGGGAACAGAAATCAAAGCACTCAGGCTTCTATATTTAAGGCAGTAGCATACTCAATACCCTTGGTTTTAAGGATCCTTTTCTTCTTTTAGATTTTTTTCTTTTTAAGTAATCTCTACCACCAGTGTGGGGCTTGAACTCACAACCCTGACATCAAGAGTCACATGCTCTTCTGACTGAGCCAGCCAAGGGCCCCCTTCTTTTTCATTCAAAAAAAAAAAAAAAGAAGAAGAAGCCTGTGATTGTTCTTGTGGGGTTCCTGAGATAAATGGTTTTTTGTTGTTTTTTTTTCCCCCGAAACTTCTGGTGTGGTACCAGATTCTGGCTGTAAACAGAAGGAACAGAGACATTGTAGGCTATCTTCTTTTTTTCTTTTTTTTTTTTTTTAAGATTTTATTTATTTATTCATGAGAGACCGAGAGAGAGAGAGAGAGAGAGAGAGAGGAAAGAGAGAGGGGCAGAGACACAGGCTAGAGGGAGAAGCAGGCTCCATGCAGGGAGCCTGATATGGGACTCCATCCTGGGATCACTCACGCTCTAGGCCGATGGCAGGCGCCCAGCCGCTGAGTCACCCAGGTGTCCCTGTTGTAGGCTATTTTTATTCATCCTCTTACCTCCTACCTACCAGTAATCAATCACTTGTTTAGGTGGGTATGATCATAACTGCTTCAAATTGGACAAAGTGCTGTTTCTTTTTTGTTTTACCTGTTTGTGTTCACAAAATCAGAATTACCAACTGTAAAATTGTGACCAGTAAGTTTGAAATAATATCATTTTGTTTCCTAGGTGTTTCCTTTTTATCTTTGAGAATTCTGTCATTTCACAATAACACATCATTATTGTTCATCAATAAATGTATTGTCCTACACATTATATTTCCTGAAAGAGATGCTGAGATCAGAGTACTCAACTGTTTCACGTTACCCTTGCCTGCACAGGCAGTGGACAGGATCATTGATGTGCAGCTCTGCAGAGGAATTCTTTTTGTTTTGAGTAGTTTAGGCTGGATCTGTATCCTTGGCAGTAAAGATGGGGATATGCGGCGGAGAGGGGATGTGCCTGGAAAGGTGAACCTTTTTTAGGCTTTTAGTTTTAGGGACTGGTATATAGGTAGAATGGTTAGTTTTTCAGTACAATTTTCCAGGGAAAAAGATCTTCATGAACTTAAAATAATCATTATATTGCTTTATATTCCACTGAAATATTTTCTAGTAAGTACATTTTTTTCCATAGGCCTAATCATCCCAACTTATTTGTGTTTTTAAATTACATATGCTCTGTATTACCTATTTATTCAAAACATGCTTGTTAAATATCTATGTGCTTGTTCTAGAAAGTATTTTGAGAACTACTTAGGTGTGATACATACATTTTCATGTATGAATACAATCCACTTATCTCTAATGATTCCATCATATTAGTGAATCATAGGGTTTGCTTAACCACTTTTAATTTGGTTTTGGAAATATTAGGGGTTTCTTTTTGTCTCTATAGATCCATAGATTATCAGCAAAATTGTTTTTGAAGACTTGAGAAATGACCCTTTACATGATTGTGGAACTTTTATTTCTGAATTAAAGGGGTGGTTTTTCTACTTAAATATAAAATAGCCTTTATTAAAATTTCTTTTGTAAAAATGTCATAAAATGTTGCATTAACTTCATCTTTGTTGCCAGATAATAGATGGTGCTGTCCAGCAAGGTAGACACGAGGCTTATATGTCTATTGAGCACTTGAAATTGGCTACTGTGATTGAGAAATGGAATTCTTAATTTTACTTAATTACTTTAAATTTAAAAGCTGATGCTTTATTCAGTTATTGGAGAACTTTTAAGTATATTTAAGTTCTCGAATGTGAATTTAATGAAGTTTAAGTACAGATCAGGTATTTTCAATGAAAGTTTAGTGTCTAAACAGATTTGCTGTAGGTGTAAAATACCAAATTTTGAACATTTTTATGAAAAGTTGTAAAGCATCTTAATTTTTTATATCAATTACATGTTGAGATGGTAATATTTTGGATATATTGGATTAAGTAAAATGTATTATTAAAATTAGGTTCACTGGTTTCACTTTAATAAGGCTACTAAAAAATGTATAATGACAGATGTGGCTCACAATACATATTTCTCTTAGCATTGTTATAGAAAACTAGTGGAAAATATTAGCAGGGTATCAATCAAGGCCCGGCACAGTGGATTTTTAGCAAGTATTGCTGAATGAACTCTGTGGGGCCACCAACTTCATAAGTCCTCTGATTCTTGTGATGAAGGCTGCCTCAGTGTCCACTGTTCCCTTTGTTACTATATCTATAAGGTTGCAGCCATGAAGTCTGAACTCCATCCCATCTTCTGCTTTAAGTGGTGAGGCATACTTAAGACTGGTATTTTCTTTAACTCTGATTCAAAGACATTTTTGACATTGTGGATGGAAGACATGTAGCTCACGTGGATTTAGCACTTCACCAAGAAGATATGTGTAATGAACAGCAACAGGAACCAGCCAAGATTTCTTCCTTTACTTCACTGAAAGTGTCTCAAGACCTAGATGTTGTAGTGATTGTCAGCTCCTTCAACTCTGCAGTTGCTCTTAACCTAAACTTGTATTTCAGGTATGTAGGTTACTGCAATCTCTGCTTTAAGGTAAATAATTAAAGCCATAAGAGGTTAAAAATGTACTTGTTAGCTTTTTTTTAAACCAGTTTTAGAGCAGCCCGGGTGGCTCAGCGGTTTAGCGCCACCTTCAGCCCAGGGTGTGATCCTGGAGACCCAGGATCGAGTTCCACATCAGGCTCCCTGCATGGAGCCTGCTTCTCCCTCTGCCTTTGTCTGTGCCTCTCTCAATCTGTGTCTCATGAAAAAGTAAGTAAAATCTTAAAAAAAAAAAAAAAAAGTTTTATTTCTCTATTCAGTGAGATTGTGTTCTAGCTACTACATAGATTGTTATTGTAAAATTGTGCAAAAGACCATTGGCTACCTTTTTATTTCTTAATATATATCAAAGTTGTGATTATGATTTGTATATGTTATTACATATCGGTTATATCATGTTATTAAGTAATCAAGCACAACTTAAAAAATAATAAAGTACATAATGTACAACAGCATAGTTGGCTTTAATACATTATTTACCTACTTTTTGCCCTACATTAGAATAGAAGATAAAGGTGTTTACCGTATTAAAATTGCTGCTTATGTGTCTGGGATCCTGGCAGCCTTAGGGATTACTTTACTCTTAAAGAACTTTGATAAGATATATTAAGCTAGATTTCTCCAACTGAGGATTTCCTCAGGTGTTTCCCTTGAAGGACCCACACTTGTGGCAATCTAAAATATATTAGTAAAAAATGACTGCTTATTTATGTTGCTTTTTTTATTTAGATATTCTAGTTACTTCTGATTTTGTAAGTTGGTTGAAAAGTGTTTCTTTTTCTTCACTCCTGGTTCTAGCTCTTTTCCCCCCGCCGGAATACAGAATGTCAGTCTCTCCTTCTCATTTTATCTTTTAAGATCTACCTCTCTCATGAGGCCTTTTCTTACTAACACCCCTTCCACTCGTAATTTTATACTAATTTTATCATTTTTTTTTCTCTTTGAACTTCTGTAGCACTTTGGCTTTGAATTACCGTTTGGCACTTAATTGTATAGTGTCGTATTATTTCTCTAATTTTTTTTCATGTTTCCCATAGACTTTGTAAACTCCTTGAGAACCCAAACTCATGGTTTGTTCTTTCAGTTCATTGTCAGTGACTTTTTCTTCCAATTTACTTTAGTTGTCCACTCCCATACTCTCTTCCTGACTTTGAGTTGTTTGAAACTATTCCTCCCCCAAATCACTACCTACATGTCTCATTTTCTAACCACAACCTTCCAAACTTTCTGTGTCACTTACTCAAGTACTCCCACTCTACTTGTCGTCTGACATCATTGGAATTTTCAGTCAGTTGACCTTCCCACTCTCATCTTCACTTCCTTCCCTTTCCAACATGGATTCTGGCCCCCATTTCAATCCCTTTTTAACATGTACCCTAAATTCTTGCTCCTGCTCTATGGTAGCACTTGGTTTGACAAAATCTTTTTTTTTTTTTTTTACTCTGCCTTCTCTGTCCCTGTACCCAAGCAACCAGGCACTTGTGAGAAAACCTCAAACAAAGGAAAATTGATAGCACTGTAAGTTCACTTTTGCTACCTTCAAGTGGTCTCTGAATATTACCTGGAAACTTAATTTTTCATGAGCCCATTCTTTACAATAATGTTTTTAAACCTCCATTTTCCCCAGGTCTCTGCTCATCTCTTTGCCCCCAAATCTTGGGTGACTTTGCCTCCTACTTATAAAGGAAGTAGAATCTAATGAGAGCTCCCTCAGTTTCTCACGTTAAGTTACAAACCTGCTTTCCTATACCCATCTTCTTGTCTTACCTCTTATTACAATGATTCCTCTCCTTCTATGAAGGCCCATCCCTCTGTACTCTGGATCCTAATTCTTCCTTCTTTCTTAGAGACTGTTTTCCATTTCCATTTCCATATATATATATATGATATCTTAAAGATATCTTAAAGATATAAGAGATATATATAAGAAATATATATATAAATCTTGAACCTCTTTTAAGTATTACATCCATATCTAATTAATCACCAGGTCCTAGTCATTCCTCCTCCTTAAATGTTTCTTGAATACACTTAACTCCTGTGTTATCACTCTCCTCCATGCCACTGTCATCACTTACCTGAACTAAGGTAAGATAACAGCTCATAATTGGTCTCCTGATGTCTGCTTTTACCCCCTCAACTTCATGCTCTGTACGATAGGCAGAGTGATATTGTTAAAATGGATAGCTTCTCAGAGGAATAGCCAGGTATTAACATGTGGGGACAAGGTATCCACCTTTTGTTTGGAAACTACCTTTTCCATGCATCGTTTTTTCACACTGTCCTCCTGCCTTCTCTAACTTATCACCTTGATACATGTTTAATAACATACTACCTTCAAATTGTTGAAAGGGTTAATAGTAATTTAAGTTGCTCAGGGTGTTTAAATGCCTCTCTTTCTCCCCCAGCTACTCTTCTGTATCTGATCAGATTGCTTTTCTGTTTAAAACCCTTATTTAGCTTCCACCCACCAAAATGAAACTAAAAATCGTTAATAGTCCATCAAGCACTGCACTGTATCCTACCAGCCTCATCTCATACCACCTTGCTTTTCATCTACTTTTCTTACTAACACCCCTTCCACTTGTAATTTTATACTAATTTTACCATTTTTTCCTCTGTGCTACCTTAACCACCTTTGTGTTTCTCAAATGTGACAGCCCTTTTCCTGCATATACTCTTGCACATACACCTGCACTTGTATTTTATCTTTCTAGTTCTTTTTATCTTTCTAATACATTGCCCTGGTCTCGCCTATGTTTTTTTAAGATTTATATTTATTTATTCATGAGAGACAGACAGGCAGAGAGAGAAGCAGGCTCCATGCAGGGAGCCTGATGTGGGACTTGATCCCAGGACTCCAGATCACACCCTGGGCTAAAGGCAGGCGCTAAACTGCTGAGCCACCCAAGGATTCCCTGGTCTCAGCCTAAATCTTACTTTGTGGTGACAGTATTGTGAGCACTTAGAAGCCTGGGCCTTTTTTTTTTTTTTTTTTTTAAGATTTTTATTTATTCATGAGAGACACAGAGAGAGAGGCAGAGACATAGGCAGAGAAAGAAGCAGGATCCATGCAGGGAGCTCAATGTGGGACTCGATCCCTGGACTCCAGGATCACTTCCTGGGCTAAAGGCAGATGCTCAAATGTTGAGCCACCCAGGCGTCCCAGTAGCCTGGGTTTTATAGTCACATTGACCTGTTTCAAATCCAGCTCCACTGTTTCTCTGAGCCTTCATTTCCATATCTATAAAATGAGGGTATATTTACCTCAGAAGGTTGTTGAAAGGCTAGTTTATATGAAGTTTTTATCACAACATCTGCAATATAGTATACAATAAGTGCTCTTATCTCTTCATAAAGCTAACTGCCCATATGTGCCAAATTATTGTTTTCCTTTTTTTTTTTTTTTTTTAATTTTTATTTATTTATGATAGTCACAGAGAGAGAGAGAGAGAGAGAGGCAGAGACACAGGCAGAGGGAGAAGCAGGCTCCATGCACCGGGAGCCCGATGTGGGATTCGATCCCGGGTCTCCAGGATCGCGCCCTGGGCCAAAGGCAGGCACCAAACCGCTGCGCCACCCAGGGATCCCAAATTATTGTTTTCTTAATTGAGATATAATTGACATACATTATATTAGTTTCAGATGTATAACATAATGATTCAGAATCTGTATGTATATATTATGAAATGAACACCACAATAATTCATTACCACACATAGTTATAAATGGGTCAAATCCTTAAGGCTGACTTTAGCATTCTGCTATAAGCATTGGAGATTAAGAGCCCTGTTTGCAGAAACTTATTGTCTGTATTGTTTCTTCTGAGTGACACCTCCTCCCACCCATTTTTAATAGGAGTGGTACTAATACAGATTTGGATTTGATCATCATTGTTGACCATGGCTATCATTTTAAAATGTAGGCAACACCCAGGACACCTACTGTGTGAAAGAACTCTAGAAGACATTCCTATTGAAGGCCCTGAGGGGATCGATGAAGATGATCCTGTTAATTCTGACTACAACATGAAACTGACCAAGTTTTCCTTTCAAGTTGATAGGTACAGAAACTCCTTCTTTGGATTTACTTTATTATTTCCATATTGTGTCCTTTTTACTAAAGGGCTTTACAAAAGTAGACACTTCTTTTTTTAATGCATCATCTTCCTGATTTAGTATTTTATTTAGTGCCTTTCACTGTAACAGGTGTGAGTTCTACCCTATCTTCCAGGTCTTGGAAAGCCCAGCTATCATCACTGAATGAAATAATAAAGAGCTCCAAATGGGAGGTTCCCTGTTGTGCTCCATGGTTCCAGAATATTTTGCATTTGGAGTCACCGGAATCTGGTTACCACAGTACTAGTACACCAGGCTGGGCCTTCATCCCACAGGATGAAATGCATAGCCACTACAAGTTTCCACAGAAAGATCATGCCAACACCGGTGACCCAGGAAGATCATGGAAAATAATGAACATTAGTGAACTAAAGGAACCTGTTGAGCTTACATGTATGTCTGTGACAGGATTCAGTGTACTGTTTACTTGGGCAGTGGAAAAGATGGGCTGCACCATTGTCCTTTGGGATTTGGAGACCCAGGGTATCCAGTGTTTTTCCCTTGGCAAAAGGTGTATTCCTATAGATATGAGTGGAGACCAGCAGCTGTGCCTTGTTTTGACAGGTGAGACTGTCTTGTATCAGGTTGAAATCCATTGCTGAGAGGTGTGCTTTCTTAACATATTTTATTTTTGCTCTGGTGATGTCAGTGCCTACTCTTCTAAGTGGTAATCTTCACGAGGGAAATTTAGTGTTGCTTTTGGTACTCTTGTCTCCTGTGTTTGATTTTTAATTAAGGTTATTTTTGCTCAGCTAAATGTTCAGATACCAAGTCAGAGAAAGTTTTAAGAGTAATAAAGGTTGGTTTTAATCCAGGGAGTCTTGACTTGACTCTGTGCAAGCAAACGTTGCAAGCTGGCTGCTTGTGGGCCACCTATGAACTGCAGATTTATTTTGTTTGGCTTGCACTATCTAGGCTTTTTAAAAAAAGACTTTATTATAAACATGTAAAATTAAAGGATTTCTAGCTGTTACTGAAAAATTATAAGATCTGGCAACACTAGGCCTGCATTCCTGCATAGTAACTTATGTGTTGGAGTTGAATTTCAGTTCTCTTAGATGGGTTCTCATTAGGCTCTTCTTGCACTTGTCTCACCACCTGTTTGGGCCTGTAGACATTTGAGTTTGATATTTAAGATACATATTCATTCAGCATTTATACTATAACCTCCTATAAAGCTATTACATGATGTGATTGAACTATCTTTATCTCCTTTAATACCCAAATTTTGGTAATTATGTATTTCTTTGTCTCGAGAGCATGCTCTTTGTTTTATCTTAGTAAATCAGAAATGTAACATCTTCGTAAATAGTTTAAAATTCCAGGGATTGATTGTGTAGGATAATAGAAAGTAGAAAAGTGAGATTTAGTACTATTTCATAGGGTCCATTGTTGTTGCTAGAATGTATCCTATGGTCCATGTTTAAAAAATAAAACTCTTCTTTAAAAACATTAAAACATCAAATGAACTATGGTCATAGTAGTATCGTGTCCAATAAATATATTTATAATTATGGCACTGAAGTATTAATTAGAAATTTGTGTTATAATCCTAAAACCTAAGTCCTCATAATTTATTTAAGGTAATTTTTATTTTCCTTGTAGAAAATGGACTCTCCCTGATTTTGTTTGGATTGACTCAGGAGGAGTTTTTAAATAGACTAATGATCCATGGAAGTGCCAGCACTGTGGACTCTCTTTGCCATCTCAATGGTTGGGGGAGGTGCTCAATCCCCATACATGCGCTGGAGGTAACAAAATTAAATGTCTGTATGACTTTGCTTGATTATTTTCTGTCATATACTCTTATTTGACTGAAGATTTGGGAGAATTCATTTAGCCTAGCAGCAAAAAGAATTATAGTCTTTACCCAACCATTTGCTTAGTTCTGATTATTACCTGATTCTGCTTAGCAGTTTACCCTTTTTGGCCTTAAAAGATATAAAATTATAACAAACACTAAGAAATAAAAAGTTGCAAGGAATGGAGGCAACATTAAATTGGTAAGACTAAATAAAGGGGAAGCAAGCTATAGAAAGGGTGAATAAGAGTAATCTTTTGTTTCTGCCTTATGGTCCCCACTCTCTCTCCAGCTGTAGAAGCAACATAACCTGAATTTGTATAGCATTTTTATAGTGCACCCTCTTTTTTTTTTTTTTAAGATTTTATTTATTTATTCATGAGAGACACAGGGAGAGAGAGAGGGGCAGAGACACAGGCAGAGGGAGAAGCAGGCTCCATGCAGGGAGCCCGACAACTTGGGACTCAATCCCAGGTCTCCAGGATCACACCCTGGGCTGAAGGCGGCGCTAAACCGCTGAGCCACCCGGCTGCCCTATAGTGCACCATCTTATATGCATTATCTAGTTTTGTCTTAAAATAACCACATGAGATGGGTTGGATAGTTTTTACTCATTTCATTTTACAGATGAAACACCTTAGGCTCAGAATGGTTGACTAAGTGGCCCATAGCAGTACTGATAAGAGCTGGATGTAGAATCAAAGTTAGGGTACTTTTCTCTATACCACACAGCCCCTGAAAGGTCAAAAACTGAAAGTTAATAATGTTATGCTTATATTTGTATTTTTAACGACAGCTTTATTGAAATATAATTTCAGGATGCCTGGGTAGCTCAGTTAGTTAAGCATCTGCCTTCGGTTCAGGTCATGATCCTGGAGTCCTAGGAGTGAGCCCCGTGTCCGGCTCCTTGCTTAGTGGGGAGTCTGTTTCTCCTTCCCCCTCTGTAGCTCCCCCTGCTTGTGTGCTCTTACTTGCTTTCTCAAATAAATAAATATAATATGTTTTTAAAAATAAAATAATTCACATACTAAAATTCACCCATCTAAAGTATAAATCCAGTAGTTTTTAGTCAGGGTCTTATAACTATCAACACTAATTCCACAACATTTTCATTACTCCAAAAAGAAACATCCTTTGAGCATCTGATTTCAATTATTACTGTTTGGTCATTGTTTTGGCTTTTTGTGGTTGTTGTTAAGATTTTTATTTATTTACTTGAGAGAGAGAATGAATGGTGGGGGTGGGGAGAGAAAGAGGGAGAGAGAGAAGCAGACTCTGCTGAGCAGGAAGCCCCATACAAAGCTGGACCCCAGGAACTGGAGATCTTGACCTGAGCCAAAGGCATCTGCTGAACCACCCAGGCACCTTGTTCATTGTTTTTAAATATGTTATTTTGAGAATTTTCAAATTTACAGAAAAAATTGCAAAAAATACTGAAATGAACATCCACTTACCCTTCACCATTCATCAGCTGTTAACATTTTGTCTTGACTGTGTACTTCTTGTTTTTGCCAAACTATTAAAAAGTTACTAACTTTGTAACTCTTCAAGTACTTTGGCATAGATCATCTAAGAACAACAATATTCTCTTACTGGGATCCCTGGGTGGTTCAGCGGGTTAGTGCCTGCCTTCAGCCTGGGGCATGATCCTGGAGTCCTGGGATTGAGTTCCACATCTGGCTCCCTGCATGGAGCCTGCTTCTCCCTCTGCCTGTGTCTCTGCCTCTCTCTCTCTCTCTCTCTCTGTCTCTCATGAAAAGATAAAATCTTAAAAAAAAATTATCTTATTTACTCATATACAATTCAGTTTTTCCTCCCACCAATCAGAGCAAAGGCAGTTTTGTTTGTTTTTTTGTTGTTGTTTTTAGGGTCTCCATTTGGGGGCAGTTTTTCTAGCTTACGGTTTTTGGACAGTGTCGCTTTGTATGGACTCTAGGTTTATCCTCCCTTTTCCTCCATCCATATGGAACTTCCACCAGTACCTCCCACCTCAACCTGCCTGGTCTGTTAACATCAGAACAGAACTTCAAAGTATGATCCTTAGACTAACAGCATCACCATCACCTGGAGATTTATTAGAAGTGTAGATTATGTCCTACCTCAGACCTACTAAAATAGAAACTCTGGTGGCAAGCAATTTACATTTAAATGAACTCTCCAAATAATTCTTAGGCACAGTGCTTTAGGGTAGGAATGGCAAACTTTTTCTGTAAAAAATCAGATGGTAAGTATTTAAGAGTTTGCAAGTAGGTTTCTATTGCAACTACTCAGATGTGCCATTGTAGCCATTGGGAATATGTAAATGATGGGTGAATGGCTGTGCTGTGTTCCCATAAAACTTCATTTATGTAAACAGGCAAGGGCTGAATTTGGTTGATGGGCCTTAGTCTTCCAACACCTGCTTTAGGCCATCAGAAAGATGCAGAATCCTTCAGACCACAGTTGGTTTTAGAGCTGGTACGTTTCTGGATTTGTCTTTGGACTAATTTTTATCCTGGGAGGATTTTTTAATTTGTTTCCTGCATTTAAAGTGTGTGTAGGGCAGCCCGGGTGGCTCAGGGGTTTAGCACCACCTTCCCCACCCAGGGCCTGATCTTGCAGACCTGGGATCGAATCCCACGTCAGACACCCTGCATGGAGCCTGCTTCTCCCTCTGCCTGTGTCTCTGCCTCTCTCTCTCTCTCTCTCTCTCTCTGTGTCTCACGAATAAAAAATAAAATCTTTAAAAAAAAAAAAAAAAAGGTGTGTGTGTGGGACGCCTAGGTGGCTCAGTGGTTGAGCGTCTGCCTTTGGCTCAGGGTGTGATCCCAGTCCAGGGATCCAGTCCTGCATTGGGATCCCTGAGAGAAGCTTGCTGCTTCTTCTGTGTCTCTGCCTTTCTGTGCATCTCTCATGAATAAATAAATCTTAAAAAAAAAAATGTGTGTGTGAGACTGATTTTTTAAAGATTTTATTTATTGGACACGGAGGGCACAAGCAGGAGGAGCTAGAGGGAGAGGGAGAAGCAGGCTCCCTGCTGAGTAGGGAGTTTGATGCTGGGTTTGATACAGGGCTCTCAATCCCAGGACCCCAGGGATCATGACCTGAGCCAAAGGCAGATGTTTACCTGACTGAACCACCCAGTCGCCCCAGAATCTGTGATTTTTAAGTGTGTTGTATGGAAAACTTACTCAAGATGCCTAGTTAGAAAAAAAAAAAAAAGGTGCCTAGTTAGAAAGGCGAATCTATTTTAGCTTGCTTTTTCAGAGAACTTTGTATCACACTGCTTTAACACTTTAATTCAAATGGACCCTAACTTACCTGTAATAATGGTCCCCAAGTACCTATCTTTGAGTAGTAATAGATTTACAGATGGTAGAGTTCAAAGTGTTTTCTAGTCTAACCTCTTGTTTCTACTGAAGCAGAAATTGATTTTCAGAAAAGTTAGAGACTTGGCCCAGGTTTCATAAATAGTCATTTTCCTAATCCTTACCAGAGCCAGGGTATTGCAGCTAGATAGCCTTGTGTTTCTTGCAGTCTCAGTGCATTAAATTCTAACGTTAAAAAAGAATAAAAAATCCATATCCCCGATTTTTTCATATTGTAATTTTTTTTTTTTCTGATTTTCTCTTGTTTCAGGCTGGGATAGAAAATCGTCAGCTGGACACCGTAGATTTCTTTTTGAAGAGCAAAGAAAATCTTTTGAATCCATCCTCAAAATCTTCCGTACCGGATCAGTTTGATGACTTTCCATCTCATTTATATTTAAGAAGTAAGTAGAAGGGGCAGCCCAGGTGGCTCAGTGGTTTAGCGCCGCCTTCAGCCCAGGGCCTGATCCTGAAGACCCGGGATTGAGTCCCACGTTGGGCTCCCTGCATGGAGCCTGCTTCTCTCTCTGCCTGTGTCTCTGCCTCTCTCTCTCTGTCTCTCTGTCTCTCATGAATAAATAAACAAAATCTTTGGGGGAAAAAAAAAGTAGAAAAAGCTTCTACATTTGTATTTATCATTTTATTTTTTTAGTCACTTTCAAATTATTGTTGAGCATTCTGATGACTGACTGAATTGCCAAAACTCAGTCATGACATTTTATGTGCTTTGTGGAATCTTGAGGGAGTTGGTGGAATCTATAAATGTTCTTATTCTAAGTGGGGTGTTTATTGTTCATATCTTGTACTGTGCTTTGTATTTTTAGTATGCAAGGAAGAGATGACCTTTTAAATTCAAGAGAATTTTATTCAAAAGAGAATAAAATTCATTTGCAAAATTACCCACCCCTGCAACTATCTGAGACATTTAGTGTGATGGTTGAGTTATGGATTGAGACTTGTTACAAAAATTTTCAGCCTAGGGGCTCCCTGGTGGCTCATTCCTTTAAAGGTCTGCTTTCAGCTCAGATCATGATCCCAAGGTCCTGGGATTGAGCCCTGCATCAGGCTCCCTTCTCCCTCTCCCTGCCACTCCCCCTGCTTGTGTCCTCTCTCTCCCTCTTTCTCTCTCTTTCTCTCCCTCCCTCCCTCTCTCTCTCTCTCTATCTCTCTTCTCTCTCTCTCTGTCAAATAAATCTTTATAAAAAATTTTTTCAGCCTAACTCTTCAGTTTTTTTGCTACATTACCAACACTTCAAGATTTGACTCTCCTATTTAATAAACAGGAAACCTAGCTTTTATTCTTGGACCAGGTAGCCATGCACATCCTGACCTTAGAGGGATAAGGTAATAAAGTATGTTTTTCCTTATACATACAGTTTTATAATCTTTTTTTTTTTTTTCATTTGGTGATATATTATAGACCTCTTTCTTGTACCCACCCATGTTTCTATTAGGCATTTTAGACTGATCCCAACTTTTACTGTAGTTAATGTGCCACAAATGCTGTGTGTGTGTGTGTGTGTGTGTATTTTCACATATATAAAATTGTTGGAATAAATGTGTAGATGTGAAATTTCCAGGTCAAAGAGACACTTGATTTATATGTTTTTTAAAGATTTTATTTATGTCTTTGCCTCTTTCTCTGTGTCTCTCATGAATAAATAAATACAATCTTTTCAAAAAGAGAGGGATTTGGGCAGCCCGGGTGGCTCAGCAGTTTAGCGCCGCCTTCAGCCCAGGTCCTGATCCTGGAGACCCCAGATCGAGTCCCACGTCAGGCTCCCTGCATGGAGCCTGCTTCTCCCTCTGCCTGTGTCTCTGCCTCTCTCTCTCTCTCTCTGTCCCTCTCATGAATAAATAAAATCTTTTTTTTAAAAAAAGATTTTATTTATTTGAGAGGCATTTGAGCTGGGGTGCAGGGAGGGGAAAATAATCTCAAGGAGACCTTGTGCTGAGCATGGAGCCTGTCTCTGGGCTTGATCTCTCCTGACCTTAGCTGAAACCAAGAGTCGGATATTCAATGGACTGAGTCACCCAGGCACCTCATGATTTACATTTTTAAAAGCTTTGATAAATTGTCCTCCAGAAAAGTTCTATCAACTTGTACTCACTCTGATTCCATGGAGGGAATGACAACTTTTTTTTTTCCCCCATCAGTGTAGTGTTTTCACACTGTAGATTAGCAGCTTCTTTTTTTAAGCATATTCTCTCTTTCATTTTGGTGCACAGTTTTGTCTCTTCCCTCTTGCATTGCTAACTTTTTTTTTAATGATCCAGTTACTTTTTTTTTTTTAACGTCTGTTGAATTTATAGAAAAAAGCCTGGTTTGTTATAAGTGAGGCCATTAGCAATTGTATGGTCAATATTCACTTCTGTTTGGTCAGTGATTTCTCCTCATTCTGTTCTCATTTGCACTACTCTGGCTTAAAGGTTGGGGATGAGCCTGGAAATCAGTGTGGAAATAGTTTACCAGCTCTCTTGGGGGTCAAACTCATGTTTCTTATAGTTCTCATGGAATTCTGGAGGTGGAGCTAATGCTGAGATTAACAGGAATCCCTTTATTAGGACTTGTAGCTAGCAAATGAAGGTTTCAGGAACCCATACTTCTTGCTTTCATCTGCATGTTTAATAGAATGGTTTTGGAATGAGACAGGCAGAAGTTCAAATTTTGACTCTTCCATTTATTTTCCAAATTAGCTTGGGCAAGTTATTTTAACACCGCTTAACCTCAGTTTCTTCGTCTATGGAAAGGAGGCTACAACACCTACCTCTCAGCGTTGTTGAAAATCATAAACGAGGTAGCATTTATAAGACACCAAGTCCAGTAGTTAAGATACAGCATAGGTGGTCAGCAAAATGGTAGTTACTAGTAATATCAGTAAAAGATGACTAATAGTAAGTAGAATCACTAACATTTGCAGGTAAGACTTCATAAAAGTTTTGTGAGCTTTTTGAAAATAAGATATTGGTCCTTGTTTTACGCTTAAAAACACCGCAATGTGTCAGAGCAGCCCAAGATGGCTAACTTTGAGAATTCATCACTCATGCACCCCCAGGGGATTTTAATGAAGTGTTCAGTGTTGTCTAGCTATTACTTAATAATGACAGTCCCCTCAGGGAAGGGGTAGCACATGCATTCGCCCAGTATAGCATGATCAGTTCACACCTATGAAGATCAGGTCTGAATTACTAAACATGGTGACCTGGGTAATAGCAGATTTTTAGCCAAGAAACAAAATTTCCTTTAAGTTTGATCACTTACAGAAAGGAGCTAGTGACCCCCAGCCAGAGAATATAGATGGAGATCTGAAGTCTTAGAATCTTGTGACCGTGCTTTAAGAGCCTATGTGAAAGATCATTATTCCAATGGCTTCTGTAATGTTTATGGTAAAACTATAGATGGGTAACAGACCATCATTGCATGTATTGAAAACCACTAGTTTCAGTCTAAAAACTTCTGGAAAGATTGTTGGAGAACAGAATTGAACTGTCACTGTCACACCACCTACAGCCCAACTGGTTGGAGTACTTAAGTTTCAGGTTCACATTATGAAGATGACAATGTTCAGATGGTTAGTCATAAAGGTGTACAGGATTCAGTAACTGCTTCAAATGAAGTCCAAATTGCCAAGGAGTTCATTAAAACCATAGAGCATGCAGAAAATGAATATCAGACAGTGTTTAATGAAAACTATCAAATAATGTCAGACAATTACATTCAAGGCCATATGCTGGCAGCTTCCAGTTCCTTGCCCCCAAATCGACTGGAACAAGATACTGAGCTACAAGATTGGCAAAGAAATGCAGAACGCTTAAAGACTGAGTGTAGGATTCTTTGGTATGTGGAAAGAAAAGATTAAATATGTGGTCATATAGTAAATAAGTGATTTATCAACAAGGGTGATATTTTTATTACAAAAACATAGTTTAAGAGGTACCTGGATGGCTCAGTTGGTAGAGCATGTGACTCCTGATCTTGGGAGTTGTGAATTTGAGCCCCATGTTGGGTATAGAGATTACTTAAAAATTAAAAAAAAAAAACTTTTTTTAAGATTAAAAAAATTATTTGAGGGAGAGAGAGAGCGTTCGTGCGTGTGAGCATGGTGGGGGATGAATAGGGGGAGATGGAGGAGCAGGCTCTCTGCTGAGCAAGGAGCCTGACCACTCCTTGTTCAATCCTAAGACTCCAGGATCATGACCTGAGCAGAAAGCAGATGCTTAACCTACCGAGCCACCCAGGTGCCCCACCTCCAAAATTTTTTTTAAAGTGTTTTTGCTAGGGCTTTCAAAATTATTAGGTTTTCTAGACTTACGGAATACTGTTGAACCTATAACTTCATCTTGATTCTTTCTCGTTCTCTGCCTTGTAATTTCCTGTTTTCACTGTATCTACTTGTAAATTTTTTTAAAAATTCTGCCACATTTAATGATGGTCAGAGAGATCTATCCTGGAATCCTTTTACTATTTAGAAAATTTTCCTAGCCATGAAGTCCTATTACTAATATAGACAGGTAATATGCTCGGTATTTTCCTACCCATAATTTTCAAAGCACTTCTGGTACTTGAGTTGTTTTTATTGATCCGCCAACAGCTGAGGAGGCTATGCTACAAACTAGCTGAATGGAAGACACATAGATCTCTCTCCCTCTGACTGCTTTGATTATCATTTATAGCATCTCATATCTGTAGTATTCAAAAGTTTGGATTGGGCTTTTTAGGTCCTTTTGTGTGGGCAAAGAAAGTTTTCTGGAAATTCCATCATAGCCAGCTTCTGTGGGGAAGTTATTTTTAAATCCAAAGACTTGAACCACATTCCCTGCACATGAATGTGTTTGCATTTTTTCTCTTCCCTCATTGTCTCCTTCCCATCTAGTACCATTATAGTTACAGGGATCTGCATTTTTAGAAGAGTTTTACCCATTATTATTTTTTATTATTCAAGAACTGTTGACGTATTAGGGATATAGTAGAGTATAAAACCGGAAAAATGCAGATGTTGAAGGAATAATAGGTATCTGTGCTTTAATATTTTGTAGCAGATGAATCAAACAACTATGTAAATCACCAACAGAAACTAAAAATGAACCAAAGTGAAAAGAATACATTCCAGGTAGAATCTTTCTACTGTAATTTGTTATTTAAGGGAGTACTAGTGATTTGTTCTAAATAAGATGTAAAACTTGTTCCAAATTCCTCTTCCTCAGTCTTGCCTGCCAAGAACTCAAATGTAACAGTGATACAGAAACCCTTTCCACGTACTTTGGCAAGTATATTTGTGATCTCAGAATATAAAGGTGATGTAGGTATGATATGACAATTGGTAATGGTGGGCTTATTTACGTTGTTTACACTTCTATGACCAGGCCTTAAGGGAAAGTTAGTTTTAAAAAAAAAGTATTGACTTCCTCCTTATCTCCAAATACATGTCAAAAAAGAAGGATGTTTGTGCTTCAGATTTGTTTTTGCTCAGTAATACAGTCAAGCAACTTTGTTTCCAGGTGACCCATTGAGCTGTGTAAACATTATTACTTCAAATAAAATATATTTGTACTATGTGTATTATCTATTCATATCATGCTATCCTTTCTATCAGGTAGTTCAATGGGAATATACCTGTTTTGTTCTAAAAAAAAATACGGTATTTTTAGATATGTTAGTTTTATTAGGAGTATACTGATGATGTTCATGTTCATTTCTTTGGTTCTTTCTCAGATGTGGAAAAGCTGACACCAGCATTGGATTTACTTTGCTCAGCAATTAGAGAAAGTGATTCTGAAACCCAAAGCAAACACTTTTCAGAACAGTTGCTTAACCTTACACTGTCTTTTCTTAACAAACAAATAAAGGAGCTTTTTGTTCACAATGAAGGTAAGAATAGCAGCAAAGAGGGGTGTAACTGCCCTATTCCTGTGTCAGGACGGAGATACAAATGGTAGATCTTCTTGCATGAGAGAGCATGAGTCAATAGAGTGCTGTTTACTAAAGCTGAGAAACGTCAGTGTATGATTGATGAGTGACATGGATTCTAATCCTGGGAAAGTTGACAGAAAGGACTAATCATTGTGTAAAGGATTGTATTAAAATATAGAGCTACTTGTTAATAGGAAAAAGCTCAAATTTTTTTTGTCTGAAATTTGAAAACACTGAGTTTAAATTTTGGCATTTTCTAGAATTCTTTATAATCATAACAGCTTATGGCTCTTCTGTCTAGTTCTTTCTCTATGGATATATATACATACACATATATTTTTGTATATATTAAATTGGCAAATTGGTGTTTTCCATAGAATTAGATGAACATCTACAGAAAGGAGTGAACATTTTGACCAGCTACATTAATGAACTTCGAACCTTCATGATAAAATTTCCTTGGAAGATAGTAGACCCAGTAGATGAATATGATGTAAGTGAAAATGTCCTCAAAGTAAGAGAGAGTGATACATGGGAGAAACTCAGCATTGAGGTAAATATGAATAATTATCACTCATTTTATTTGCCAGATTCAGAAGATCTGAGAAAACAAACAGAATTTAGAATCTTACACTTGTGATTCAGAATCTTTGGCAAGGGTTTACGTTTTACAGATTTGGAGATCTTTGGACACAACTTCAAATTTATGTCTACAAACTTCATTTATTTAATTTAGAACACAGGTTCCCTCTTCATGCCTGATCTGCCCACTTGGATCCAGTGACGGGCACCCAACCCCAGACCCATGTGAAGTGGCACACTGTTAACAATACTTCCTCAATAGCTAGAACCTGGCACTTTAGACTTAAGTATCTGCCTGAACTTTGAATAAATCAAATTGCTGCTGATGGTTCGATCTTAGGAAACTTTTATTTTATGCCATTATGTCTTAGAAGTATACTTGATTTGGGTCCTATCTTAGATTCTAGTTAGGATATCTTGCCTTTTAAATTTTCTGTGCCTACCTGCTTGCTTTTCTTTTTATAATAGAAGTCCGTACAACCAAACTGTGTTGCCCTCCTTATGACTAGGGCCTGAAAGAATCCTTCCACCCATATAGAGAGCATTGGCTCTGGAAAGACAAAGACCAAAATGTTTAACCCAGATGATCAAACTCAGTAGGGAGTGAAAGGGATAAGTTTGACACACTGGCAGGTTTGCAGGACTGCTGGTCTTGAGGTGGAGGAATAGGGAAGTACCTGATGTGACTGCATTTTCTGTATTTCTTATTCTCAAGCCAAAAATTACTTGATTTTCCCTCTACTTTTTTGGTTTCTCTTTTCCAGTCACCTTTGCAGGTTTCATTTTCTGTTTTTTACCCTTTAACTTGCTCCAAGGTTCCATCCATGGTTCTCTGGTCTTTTGACTCAAAATAATTGATTTTTAACTCTATTTTGATAGAGGCTGTGAACTCTATCTTCAAAAAATGCTTGTGAATGTGTACATGTATACATACATACAGTTTTGCACATGGCTTAATGGGATTTACAGACCACTCTAAAGCCCCAGGTTAAGAATGCCCCTTTTCTCTTCAGTCTTGGGTGTAGGTCTTCAGTGTATGTCTTTATTTCTTCTAGGTAGGATTGTTATAGGAACCTTCTAATGCCTTACTATACTGAGCTTGAATCCCTTTCAATCCATTCCCCTCATTGCTGCCTGAATATTCTTCCTAAAGTATATATCTGATTATATCTCCTTTGGCTTTTAAGATTCTGTAGTGTATCCATGTAAGTTTTAGGATAAAACCCATCTCCCACGTATGACACCGTGCATGGTGGAACCTCTGCTTTTCTTTCAAGTCTCACGTGCTACTCTGTCCAGCTTTTTCTCCAGTTAAATTAA
Organism: Canis aureus; assembly: GCF_053574225.1. Lineage (NCBI taxonomy): Eukaryota > Metazoa > Chordata > Mammalia > Carnivora > Canidae > Canis > Canis aureus. The sequence continues at coordinate 16,023,409 of NC_135642.1, read as the reverse complement.
TTCCGAGGTTCCTAAAGACTGATACTATTTTTTGCCTTTATGCCTTTGTACATAGTCTCTCCTTTATTTTTTAAGATTTTATTTATTTGAGGGACTCCTGGGTGGCTCAGCAGTTGAGCACCTGCCTTCAGCTCCCAGGATTGAGTCCTGTGTCGGGCTCCCTGCATGGAGTCTGTTTCTCCCTCTGCTTATGTCTCTGCCTCTCACTCTCGCTCTCTCTCTGTCTCTCACATGAATAAATAAATCTTTTTTTTTTTTTTTTTTTTTTTAAGAGAGAGCATGTGCACACACTCGTGTGAGCACAAATTGGGGGGAGGGGCAGAGAAAGAGAAGCAGATTCCCCAGTGAGCCAGGGAATCTAGGACTCTGAGATTATAACCTGAGCCAAAAAAAGATGCCCAACTAACTGAACCACCCAGGAACCCCCACAGTCCCTCTTTTTGGAATACCTGTCCTTTTTCCTCAATGTATAACATATATATAACACTTGCCTTGTAAACTTTACCTCATTAGTCTTCTCTACTAGGAAGACATTTTTGTTACCCCTTTTATTGAAATGTTTCTTCTGGGTCCTCCTTTCTAGCACCCTGGGATACCTGTAGCATTGTGTATTTTCCACTAATCTAAAAACAGGGTCTGTGTTTTGGTCCACTTCATTTCCCCTATGTAAAGCCCCAAATCTCACAGCAGATTTTCAGTAAAAGTCCATTAGGTTCTCAATAAATATTTAAGTCCCATGTAGATCATCATAATAAGGAAATAAAAAGTAATTTAAACAGCAGATATTTTCCTTTTTTTTTTTTAGGAAGTTATTGCCAATGCTATTTTAAACAACAAAATACCAGAGGCACAGACTTTCTTCAGGATTAACAATCATTCTGCTCAAAGACTTGAGGAGCTGATTAGAATAGGCCTAAATTTGGTCTTTGACTGTTTGAAAAAGAACAATATAAAGGAAGCATCTGAACTTTTGAAGAATATGGTGAGTTGCATAATCTGTCTGATCTTAAAGTATTTAATGTAAGAAAAAATCTCTATTTAATACAATTTCTGGTTGATAGAGAAATTGATTTGTTCCTAGTTGTGTCACAAACTAAGAAATTTACATAGCTTGTACTGGGAAATAATAATAGAAATGTTCTTTAGTACTGATAACTTTTTTTGAGGAGGTCTTTTTTTGGCGGGGGAGTTACCATCATTTGCCCTCTGTTACACTTGGCACTTTGGTTAGGAAACAGTGCTTTTCTTAGAAGGCTTCACAATTTCAAAGCATGCACAGGACCTCATTTTTAAGGGGACATTCTGGGTTCCTTGTGTGAACCCTTATATCTCCATTTGAACTTTTTAGTGGCTTCTACCTTTGCTTTGTGCTTTGTGGTTTTATTTCATTTGAGAAGGGAAAGTCCTAGAGATAGGCCTCCTGGACTAAGCTGAGACCTGGCCCTAATCTGTATGGTTGGCGTCTTGCCCATGCTAACTTTCTGGAGATGTAGATGAGTAAAACTATGTAAGGGTTGTGATTTGCATGGACTTCTGTTTTCAAGTAAATCATTATAGAAGATACCTGGAGTTTTGCTCATATGGTAGCCCAGCATTATCTTAAATTGTTCTGTGTGCTGCCTTTGTCTGGCAAAATGGCTAAGGGCTTTAGGGATAGGAGATATATATAATAAATAGAATGAATGCTCACAAGAGCTGAAAAACTGTAGAATTTTAATAGGATACATGTCTATAATAGAGTACTTCTTTATACAACATATATTTATGTTTAAAACCTCCCTATTACAAAATATAAAGGTTTTGAAAATTTTCTCTGTTTACTATAGGGCTTTGATGTAAAAGACCAGTTGCTCAAGATATGTTTCTATACAACTGATAAAAATATACGGGACTTTTTGGTAGGTAAAGGTGAGGCTATATAATTTATATCTTCTAGTAAACCTTGGTGAAACTACAAATGAGTTATTTTAATATTCAGCTACTATCTAGTAAGTAAAAGTATGAGAACTCCTTGTATTTTTTAAGGATTGTTTAGCATTTGTGATAAAAGAAAATTTGTGTTAATTTTTATATACCTCAAAAATTCAAAACACAGTTTTTTTTTAAGATTTTATTTATTTATTCATGAGAGACCGAGAGAGAGAGAGAGAGAGGCAGAGACACAGGCAGAGGGAGAAGCAGGCTCCATGCAGGGAGCCCAAGGTGGGACTCGATCCCGGGTCTCCAGGATCACGCCCTGGGCTGAAGGCAGTGCTAAACCGCTGAGCCACCCGGGCTGCCCCAAAATACAATTCTTAAATGGCTTTAAATCTCATGACATTTGTTTTGCAACTTTGCTTCATTTTTGTGAGGTCACTGGTTAATTATTCTTTATTCAGGTGGAAATTTTAAAAGAAAAAAATTATTTTTCTGAAAATGAAAAAAGAACTATAGACTTCGTGCATCAAGTTGAGAAGTTTTATTCAGGACATTTTCAAGAAAATGTGCAGATCCAGTCCTTTACCAGGTAATCTCATTAGCCCACTTTTGATAATTTGGAAAAAATACTGTGGACAATGTTTAGTTTATAAGTGTTAGAACAGGCTTTTTATGTGGAACTGAGCTTATGTTCTCTATGAAGATAAAACTTGTACCATCCAGAAAGGACTCAGAAATTTCCTATCATTTCCATATATGTATAATCACATATATATTTTTAAGACAATAAATACAAAAATGAAAGTACTGAATTGTGTTCACTGAAAGAGTAGAAGTTCATGAACAGATAAAAAGGAATGATGCTTTTTCCCTCCAAAAAGTAAAAACATTTATATCGCTGTTTTAGGTATTGGATAAAGGAACAGGATTTTTTCAAGCACAAATCTGTTTTGGACTCACTCCTGAAATATGATCCTAAAGATAAATTTAACAAACAGGACCATAGAATTGTGTTAAATTGGGCTCAGTGGTGGAATCAACTAACACAAGAATCCATCCTTCTCCCCAGGATAAGTCCAGAAGGCAAGTGTAAAGAACCTAAAATCTAACATGTTGAATGAGGATTAAATTAGGCATTGATATTTGATATTTACATGAGTCTTCATTTTAGAATTCCTTTTGGAGGAAAAACAACAGTTGCTTTAAAATGCGAGTCTGCATTAAGACCTCTTTCATATCTCAAGATTTTTGTGAGGTATTTATAATGTGATAGTGGAAGAGAAAAGCCATATGTTTCGGTGAATTGAGTTTTCAAAGCTAAGAATTCTCTCCCTGACCTCAAAGTTACATCTTTGTTTTTCCAAATAGTCTGTGAGTTTTTTCTTTTGCATACCAAGGATCTATATCACATCAGGGCTCTGGGGAACAAACAGTGATAATTCACGGAACGTTAAATTCATGTTTACTATTACAGCCAAAGTTTTTATTTATATTAAGGAAAAAGGAAGAAGAGACCTGAAAAGATATGTGAAATAACAGCTAACTTCCATGTTTCATTTAATCACTGTAGTAATGAGAAGCAACATTTAGCTCTTGATTATGAAATGAGCACTAAGGAGGAAAATAGTAAAAGAAGTAGGGGGCCTGCATAATTCATGTTATATAAATATTTGGGCAGATCATTATATCTATTCAGTTAACTAGTGTTGAGTTTCATGTCAATAACCATAATTCATTGCTATTTTAAAATGCCTTTTATTCTTTTTTTTTTTTTTAATGTATTTTATTCTTAATGCAGAATACAAATCATGTTCTCCTGAAGCCCTTTGGAGCTATCTCACAGCCCATCATGATTGGTCAAGCATTAGCTTGTGGATTGAAGAATTTCAGGCCCAGAACAGTTGTGTTTTACTGCAGCAGAACAAATGGCCCCTTCTGACTGTTGATGTTATAGACCAGAATACTTGCTGCAACAACTACATGAGGAATGAAATTTTAGATCAGCTGGCCAGGTTGTATAACTGTGAGGAAAAATACAAGAAAGGTCAAGAAAAAATAATGGTGTAATTTTTGCTCTGAAATGCCATAAATCCAATGCAGTCTTGTTTTATAGTATTCAAAATTATAAGGGTATTTATCTATTGAGATTTTAAAATCCCACACATTTAGCATCATGTAGTAGTGAATAGGCTCTCAAATTGTAGATAAAGGTTTTCTGCAAGCCATTATATGTGCCATTATATGTGCTTTGGTATAGAAGTGGTCAGCTGTCAGGCTACAAGGACCAAATGGCGGAGGAGGACCAAATGGAGGAGGTGGGATGAGGATACCTTAGTGTCATGTAATGTCTGCCACTCTACTCCCAGCTGTCCCTGTACCTGTATGCTGCATGTGGACTTGAACTAAAGAGGATTGCTCAATTAAGAAATTAATGAGGGGAAGTAGCTCTTGAAGTGATGAGTGGAGACTTTAAAATTTTAATTCATTGCTAAAAATAATTCTGTTAGATTGAACCATGCAAACTTGCCATTTGTGTGGGTCAAAGATGGTTGAATATCAACAATTTCATATGGTCAGCCTAAGCTGTCTTTCTAAGCTATTAAAATAATATAAGGAGACAATAACATACGTGTTAATTTGTTAAGTTTCATAAAGTTATTCCTGTGTATTTATTGTGTGTTTATACTTATTGGGGAAGTATAGCTATATTGTCCAACCCAACTTGAAGATGTGGAGAGTGAGATCTGGAGAAGTTAGGAGCTTTGCCCATACCAGTTACTTGCAGACTTCAGTTCTTTTACCCGACTTGGCACTGGCTGGTCTTTCCATTGTACTAAATCCTCTTCTGGTTTACCGGATATAAAATTACTATAACTTGCATGTTTATCAAATATGTAGCTTAATATCTGATTGTTTAAAAAGCTAGTATATGTATGATTTAACATGAATTATGACATTAATGAGTTAATGAGATCTACAGTAACAGATTAGAAGGGAAAATATCATACCACCCTGATAAATACAGGAAAGCATTTGATAAAATTCAGCATCTATTTATAGTAAAAGCTACATATTAGCAAACTAAGAATAGACAAATATCCTTAGCTTGAAAGGGGTATCTAAAAAAAAAAAAAATCTTCTAGCTAACATTATGCTTGATGGTGAAACATCACAAACGTTCTCTTTAAATTTGGAGCAAGACAAGCCTGTCATCAGTTCTTCCCAAGTTGATCTTTAGATATAATGAAATCTCAGCAGTTTTCTTCTGGATTTCAACACGCTGATTATAAATATTTATATGAATGCAGAGGGTCAAGACTAGCCCTGAAAAAAGAACTTGCCCTACCAGATATAAAAGCTTATTCTACAGCTATAGCAATTAAGACAGTGGGATTATTGGTTCAAGGATAGACAGATAGACAATAGAATAAAATAATGAGCATAGAAACAAATTTCCACGTGTATGCTCACATTATATATGACCGAGTGGCACTGCACAGTGTGCAAAGAACAATCTTCGATAAAAGGGGCTAGGATAACTGGATAGCTATGTGGGGGGAAAATTAAATTGGACTTTCTGGCTTCTATCATGCATACAATCAATTTCAAGTAGATTTGAAAACCTAAATGACAATGTAGACAAAAGCTCTATAAAACTTTTAGAAGATGTAGAATTTCTTCATGACCCTGGGAATAGGATGTGCTTTCTAAACGGCCTAGAGGGGTAAAGGAAGAGAAGGGTTATTACTGAGACCTAGAGAGCTACCTGGCAAGAGTTGTGTCCCCTAGTGGAAAGTGTCGGTCAGCCTGCAGTCACTCAGCACAAAGAGAGTCAAGGTATCCCCATCCTCTCTTTTTTCTGACTCTTACCATTTGATGTGGGTCTCCCATTGGGTGAACCAGAATGGAAGCCTGAGAACACTGGAGTCTTCTGTCCAAGTGATCATCTAGAGACCGAGAGCAAGAGAAGAGTAGAGCTTGGATCTGGAAGGGAAAGGTATCAGGGCACACAGGCATTTCACAAGAGAGGAGGCACAAATGGCCAATAAGCATATGAAAAGATGCTTTTCTTCACTTGTAGTCATGGAAATGTAAATTTAGTTTGCCAAAAATCTAGGAGCACTTGCAATGACCATCAAAGGTAGGGCATAATCATGTAGCATAATCATACAATGGAGTATTATATAACAACAAAAAGGAACAAATTGTAGTTATGGGTGTTGACATGGTTAAATCATACAATGTTGAATAGAAGTAAGACTAAGAACAGTATATCCAGAATGTACCATTTATATATAAAGTTTAAAATAGGCAAAACCAAACAGATTATTTGGGGTTATATATATGACTGGTAAAACTAAAAGTAGGGAATGGTTATTACAAAGTCAGAATAGTGGTTACCTCTAGGGGTAGCAAAGGACATGCAGTGGGAGAGGAATATACCAAGGGCTTCTAATATAATACTCTATTATCTGGCTGATGGTAACATAGTATTTCTATAAATGCCACATTATATATGTTCTATTTTCCTTTGTGTGGTATATATACTTAACAATAAATTTGTAAAAAAGTAATATTTAAATGCAAATTTCTATTCTTATTTAGTAGTTGATTTAGTTAAATTCTGCTTTAGTTTTTTTTTTTTTTTTTTTTTTAGATTTATTTATTTATGATAGACATAGAGAGAGAGGCAGAGACACAGGAAGAGGGAGAAGCAGGCTCCACGCGGGAAGCCCGATGTGGGACTCGATCCTGGGACTCTAGGATCACGTCCTGAGCAGAAGGCAGACATCCAACCGCTGAGCCACCCAGGTGCCCCTGCTTTAGTTTTTTAAATGATTTTGTTACAGTATTTTGGAAATTCTCAGAGGTTAAAGCCTCTAGCTTCAAGACCTAACAACTGTTGCCACAGTGGATTGTACAGTTCCAGTCAAAACCACACACACCAAAAAAATGGAGATAGATTTGGTTTTTGAAATATTTAAGATCACTCTAGACTGTTATTACCTTAAATACTAAAATGGTGCACAAACCTTCATCAGAAACTAGCTAAATATACATGCATCAGAACATAGTTATAGAATGAGACTTGACAGTCTTAATTTATAAATCTTTATTTTTAAGTAGTTGAAACTTCAACAATGGAAGTGGTTTGGTCAGCTCTGACTCTAGCAACTTTGTAACTTGCCATCTCTAAAACCTGCCCAACAGGAATGGGATTTTTCTTCAATCTGAGCTAGAAGACTTTGAACTCTTCCTGCTAAGACTGAATCGCATTGGGGGTGTGATGCAAGATGCTCTCCCCATTCAAAACTACAGATCCAAAGAAGGTTGGGATTTCCATTCTCACTTCATTCTCTATTGTTTGGAACATGGTCTGCAGTATCCTCTCTATGTCTATCTTGACTTTTACAAGTGAGTACTGAAAACTGATTTGTCCTTGAGCAGGTCTTCATGTTTTCTCTTTCCATACTACTTCTGAACATGACTTTTAGGAAAATATTAAATATTTACTTGAGGAATACTAATTTTTTTGTAGGAGTCCCCTGCCCCAACCCAAATCCAGCACTCGGTACCTTACTTAGTTCAATGCTGCATTCAACTAAATGCTTATCATGTGTTTTTTGGTGATGTTAATCTTATAATGTCTCTGTTCATCTTTTAAATTACTAGAGAGAATAAAATGAAAGAAATGCTTTAAAAGTTTAAAAGAGGAAGATTCTAAAAGTTAGCTTGGAGTTCTTTATTACCTTCCTTCCCAAACAAATGAGTGCTAACCAACTTTGAATTCATAACCACTTCAAGTTATGTTAGGTATGCCCTAAAATTTATATTTAGATAGGCAAATATACATCAGCAATGTACCTGCCCAATATTAACCTACAGAATCATATGTGGCCATTGTGAATTACTATTGGGTCAGTAATAAAAATTATTATAGTCTCTAAATATGAGTACTTTCAATGTTCTTGGCACTAGGCTAAGTGCTTTACATGTATTATTTCATCTAATATTCACAGAAGTTCTAGGAGGTGGTTACTGCCACCTCCATTCCACAGGTGAGACAACTAGGTATCTTATTGATTGATTGATTGATTTCTAAGTACCTTATTTAAAGCACACAGTTCTAGCAAATGGCACAGCCAGACTTAATTCTACTTAGGTTTGATTCTAGAGTCCACACACTTAGGTGCTAGTGAGAACATTTTTATATTGTGTATTAAAGACTAGGAATTCAAACAAATGATGTTTTTCTGGTTCATATCACTGAGGCTTATTTAGACAATAAGCCTGGGGAAATCTTTTTCCCTCAAAGCTACTGGCAAGAGAAGATTTAAAAGTTATAAGTTCAGGGATCCCTGGGTGGCGCAGCGGTTTGGCGCCTGCCTTTGGCCCAGGGCGCGATCCTGGAGACCCGGGATCGAGTCCCACATCGGGCTCCCGGTGCATGGAGCCTGCTTCTCCCTCTGCCTGTGTCTCTGCCTCTCTCTCTCTCTCTGTGACTATCATGAATAAATAAATAAAAATCTTTAATAAAAAAAAAAAGTTATAAGTTCAGAGGACCTATTCTGAGATTTAATTTAATTCTTCAGTCCCAGCTTCTCTATAGTATGTAAAAGTTCTCAAAAACCTCTGGAGTTTGAAAATGCTGAAGAGTTTTTGTTGTTTAAAAAATACAATAAAGTAAAAAGTATCTTACAGGACAGGATATCTGTTAATTTAATAGAGTTGGTAAGATTTCATCATGGAAGTAAACACATTATAAATAAAATTATGTCTTTAAATTTTTCTCTATTTCCAGATCATAATGAATATGTAAAGCGCAAGAATGGCAGTATATAATGTTATATTTACTTTTAATTCCAAAGTTCCTTTTTTAATGCTAGTTATCATCTGAGCAAACATGGTTGTAACTGTCTTATCCTGTATGTTAACCAGAGTTTGTTCTTTTGTTTTATATACAGACTTAGTCCTGCAAATTGTCCCTTTTTGGAAAAAAAAGAATTACATGAAACTCACCCTTGGTTTGAATTTTTGGTTCAGTGTCGACAGGTTTCCAGTAATTTAACAGGTATGGGTATACTGTATTAAATACAAAAATCTCTTTGGTTAGGGGCACCTGGGTAGCACAGTGAGTTAAGCATCCTACTCTTGGTTTCTGCTTAGTTTGTGATCTCAGGGTCGTGAGAACAAGCCCTGCATCAGGCTCTGTGCTCAGTGTGGAGTCGTCTTGAAATATTCTCTTGCTCTCCCTCTGGCCCTCCCACTCATGCTCTCTTTTTCTTTCTCTGAAATAAGTAAGTCTTTTTTTTTTTTTTTTTTAAGATTTTATTCATTTATTCATGAGAGACAGACAGAGAGAGAGGCAGAGACACAGGCAAAGGGAGAAGCAGTCTCCATGCAGAGAGCCGGACATGGGACTCGATCCTGGGTCTCCAGGATCAGGCCCTGGGTGGAAGGTGGCGCTAAACCGCTGAGCCACCCAGGCTGCCTTGAAATAAAGAAGTCTTTAAAAAAAAAAGTCTTTGCTAAATAATCAGTCTCTTGAATGGCATTTAATTTGTGAGTTCTAAATAAATCATTTGGCTGTAGACAAATATCTGACTGTCACCTAGGCTCAAGTTTTATTTAAGAACACCAAAAATGTCCCCCTCCTACCAGCCAGCAAAAAGCCAGACAGCATAGCATGTGTGCTTCTGTTGCCTTCCCCTGCGGGCTCATGCTCTGTTGTCTTTAAATAGCTCTCATCTTTACCAGTTAATCACAGGCTGAATTCCTGCTCTCTGGTAGATTGACATCCTTTTTCTATGAAGAATTGGTCTGTTTTCAGGTGTCCACCCTGAATCCTTTAGAAAGTAACTCCAGATAGAGTGAAAAAAAAAAAAATACATAGTATGTGTAGGATTGTTGCATCTTCTGTTGTGGAGCTACTGAAGGAGAGTTTTGGTCTGGTTATAATCAGAAAATCCCTGTGACACCCGCTGCCACCCCCTCAGCTTAGCTGGTATTATTCCAGAGATTCACTCCGGAAAAGGGACAGGCAGAGCCACTGCACAGGCAAGAAATACCAACAACCGATCTTTCAGTTTTATGTAACTCCTGTTTTCTTTCCCAAATAAAGAATTTTTTCGTAATGTGGATTGGGTTTTTTTTGTTATGTTTTTTGATGCTGATTATAAAATAATACATGTTCATTATGAAGAAAAATTAGAAGCCACAGACTTATCAGGAAGATAAAACTCCACAGGTAGATAACATAGGTAGATAATCATCCACAAGCAACTCTTGATGTATTTTAATGTATTTTATTCCAGGTATTCTCTCTATATGTTTTTTTTAGCCCAGTCTACATTATATTTCATTCATCCAACAAATATTTATTAAGCTCTCACGTTGTGACAATATAAGTACTAGGAATACAGCTAGAAACATCTGTGTATTTATATATTGCTTTTTTCACATAGTAATTATAAGAATTTTCCTATATGCTTAGAGACAGTGACTATTTTATATCTACCTAATATTTCATCATATAGATGTACTCTTAATTAACATACTGTTCTCTCAATTTTTGACACTGAGGCTGTTTTCAGTTTTTTTCTATCATAAATAATAGTCTTGTGTATATTTGAACATAGAATTTTTGTCTGTGTTTTAGATTATTTCTTTAGTGCAAATAGATTCCTGGATATGAAATTACTAGATCAAAGGCTATATACATTTTGAAGGTTCTTGCTATAAGGCCAGATTGCTTTTTCAGGGGGATTTATAGCATTTTATCCACAAGTCCCAGCTTCTACATGCCCTGACCAGCTCTGTGCTTGAGGCAGATTATTATTATTTTTTAAAAGATTTTTATTTATTTATTTATGAGAGACACAGAGAGAGGCAGAGACACAGGCAGAGAGAGAAGCAGGCCCCATGCAGGGAACCCGACATGGGACTCAATCCCGGGTCTCCAAAATCAGGCCCCAGACTGAAGGAGGCACTAAACTGCTGGGCCACCTGGGCTGCCGGAGGCTGATTATTTAAAAAAAAAAAAAAAAAAAAAAACACATTGCTGATAAGGAATATACAGCATGTAATTAATATTTTACATTGCATTTATTTATTGCTAATGAATTATATATTTTTATATGTCTAACATTTATATTTCCTCCTTTGTAAATGGTTATTTACTTTGCTTATCTGTTGGAGTCCGTATTTTGGGCATTGATTTGTATGAGCCCTTTGCTGAAGACATTAATCCTTAGATTGTCATTTGCTGTTAATTTGTTGTTAAAATTTCCCCCCTAGTTCATTACTGCCTTTCAATTTTCTTCTGTTTGTCTCAGTTTCAACACTTGTTTATATCAATTGTTGGGATAGTTTTTATTTTATGTGGACAAATCTTTCATTTTTTTCCCCTTTATGATGTTTTCCTATTGCTTTTCAACTTAGAAAGTCCTTCTTACTGTGGATAGAGTTAAAAATTTTCTTCCTCGGAATTAAGTAATTCTTTCTCTTGAGAAAAACATACTCTTTTGTTTTTCAGATCCCAAACTGATCTTCCAGGCTAGCCTTGCAAACGCTCAGATACTGATTCCCAGCAACCAGGCCAGTGTAAGCAGTATGCTATTGGAAGGACATACTCTCCTGGCCCTTGCTACCACAATGTATGCCCCTGGCGGTGTCAGCCAGGTATGGACAGCACTTTTACCTAGTATGGCAAAATAGGACTGATTTTAAATTTAGCAGAAATATCTATGTGTCTTCTAGTCTCCTTTGATATTCAAATACAACCACTTATATAAGTATTTCATTTTATTAAAGAACATAAAACAAGGATGAAGTTTTAAATTTTATATTGCATCCTCTTAAGTTGGACTGGAATTGATATGTGGTCTAGAGATTTTTTTTACCTTTGTTTTCTAAACTTCAGGTTTGTTTTCAGGGTAGAATCAGGATCTGATTGCTCCTGGAAATAACTGCACTCTAGATGTATTGCTTGGGAATCATTCTCTACTATTTGTACTCTTAGACCAAAGGAAATAATAATTTCTAGCTATCCATATAAACTCTTTAAGCAACCCAGTGGAAATTTCCCATCTCTATTTTTTTGAAAGTACACAGTATGCCTCATTAGAAGGAACTTAAGAATGCTACTTACCGTGTAATCTTTAAAAGCTTCTTATTGATGCTAGCTTAATATAATACCACCTCCTCCAAATTATCACAATATATTTTAATTCATATGGTTATCTGTTCCTCTGTTTTTAATCACCTGTCAGAAATTAGTCATAGAGTAACTTGAGAGCTGAGAGAGAAGGTCCTCTCAGAAGGTAGGTATCATCTAGTCTAGTAATTTTTTTCACTTTAAAAATATTTACTATTTAAATATTTTCATATGTAGTTTAAAAAACACTGATCTAGTTGAACTTCCCAATTTTGTAGATGAGAAAACTGAGGCCTGCTGTTAAATATCTAGCCCAAGGTCACCAGCTAGTTTTTCTTAGAACCATAACTAAAACTATTAGCTTCTGACTCTTTCACGAGTGGTTTTTTTCACTACCATATAGTTTTTTAAGCTAATCTTGTTTCACTCTTGTGAAAAAAAAAAAGACATTTGGAGAAGAGAAAAACCTTATTGTGTACCATGTGATCTTTTTATCTAGGTTGTTCAGGATGATGAAAATGAGACCTGTTTGAAGAAAGTAGATCCCCAGTTACTGAAGATGGCATTAACTCCTTATCCCAAGCTAAAAACTGCTCTCTTCCCACAGTACACTACCTCTAATGTTCTGCCGCCTGATATTACGCTTTACCACCTTATTCAGGTACAGTATATAGGAGTCTCACTTAGGGTACAGCCAGGAAGACTGAAACCTACTCTGGGTCTTTCAAATGGAAGACATTTAACATACATAATTACTTCCATAGTCATAGCAGAATGGGGAATCCAAACTTGTGATGGTGAGACCACTCAAAAACTGACAAAGGAGGAAGCATCAACATCTCTCCAGCTGCAAGAATGGTACAAAAAATAGTGTTACCAGAAGCTGGACCCATCTCTCTCTGGGAGCTAAACTAACAACCAGGCTGCCTAATAGGAACTTGGAACCTAGAGGGTAGAGCTGGAACCATGGAGGAGATACCTTGAAAATGAAGGAGAGGAAAATATCCTGGTTTCTGCTCTCTTTGTACCTTTAATTTCCCATGTTGTCTCTCTTGGCTAAACCTATCTGGTAGTCAAAGGGTAAATGGGCTTGGGAAATGCAGTTCTCTGTAGAACAGGAGAAAGGTGGGAATGGATCTGAGAGCAGACAGTTGGCAAGCATGCTGGTTGGCTGCCTGCATTAAAAACCACTTTGAAAAAAAAAAAATGAAAAAAAAAAAAACACTTTGTTCTACTACTAATGACTTCTCTCTATCCCTTCTCAGTGAATAGGGCTATCTGTTTATTTAAGTCAGTGCTTCTTAACCTTTTTCAGGATAAAGAACTCTTTTTTTAATATATTTTATTTATTTATTCATGAGAGACAGAGAGAGAGGCAGAGACATAGGCAGAGGGAGAAGCAGGCTCCATGCAGGGAGCCCAGTGTGGGACTCGATCCCGGGTCTCCAGGATCATGCCCCAGGGCTGAAGGGAGGTGCCCAACCGCTGAGCCACCCAGGCATCCCAAGGATAAAGAACTCTTTAAGAATGTGAGAGAGCTATGAGTCCTCTACCTAGAAAAATTGCACATATGTGTATAATTTTGCTTCAATTTCAGAGGAATTCAGATTCCCTGAGACCTACTCAGATCCTCCATGATGAACACATTCTTTTGTTTGCTTCTCATTTCAAAGGGCTTTTGCCTTTTCTCTCTGGCTGCACATATTCCCTTGAGGTCCTTAATTCAGCATGAACTCTATAATCTATAAAGGTACAAAATCTCTCTAATGTGAACGGTCCTTAATTTATAGAGTAGTCCTACTCAAAAATGTGGTCCTCAGATGGCTGCCAGTTCACAAACTGTTGCTGTTATGTGTTGAGATTAGGATCTTGCACTGTGATATAAATCTGTGTCATTACAGTGTTCATTCAGCAGGCTGTGTGTGTGTGTGTGTGTGTGTGTGTGTGTGTGTGTGTGTGAATGTAGCAAGACTCTCTTGAGGCAGGAAGTATTAAGCTGCATTTAAATTTATTTACAAGCTTCTCATGTCCTTGCAGACTGGTAGCACCAGTATAAACTATATATAAGTGGATTCTATTAAAATATAGTTTCAGTACCTAAAGTGGATTCAATCAGCCTAAAACATAAGTGGTTTCAGGTTGTTCTTTGTTCTGTTTTTCAAGTTGACTGATGCAGTTTTTTGGTCTTGTTATTTTACAAAGAGTGGTCCTTCCTTAATAGACCACAAATTCTCCCATAATTTTAAATCAAAGCTGCTCTTTGTTTAGCCACCCAAATCTTTACTTTAAAGGATTTTTCATTTTCTTCTTTATCTTTCCTACCATCTGTTTATAGTGTTTGCTACATCTCTGGCCTAGACAAATTTCAAACAGCCATGGCTCCCTGCTTTCAAACCTTTTCTGACTGGCTTAACCTTATTCCACTCTTTTTTCTTTGTTGTTGGTGGTGATTTGTTCATCACATTCCTCTAACTTTGATCTACTTGTCTCCCTCTTTCCTTTCTAGATTGCGCCTTCACTCACCTTGTCCTGTTTACATGGTAACTTTGTCTAGACTCAGTCCTCTTGGGTTTGGATTCCAAAAGCATATCAAAAGTCCATTTTACATTATAATTGATGCTGATTCAACCAAAAGAGGGTACACTTTGCAGATATAGTTTGAAGTGAGAAGAGTCTTTAAAAGGAATGTAGCTGCTTCCATTTTTACTAACGAAGGAAAGTATCTCATGCATTCTTTTTTTTTTTTTTTTTTAAGCTGTGTTCAGAGAATTTATGTGCAGAAAGATAAGGTTGGAGAAGGGAAGAAGGGAAGTAGACTACTTGCGAAGTCTTTTCATATATTTTTACTTATTTTAGAATCATTTAGCGTTTAACTCTGACTTTTCTGCTTTTTTAGTCACTATTGCCCTTTGACTCTAGCAGATTGTTTGGCTGGCAGTCTGCCAACACACTGGCTATTGGAGGTAAGTGATTCCAGGTACCTAGGGCTTTAGAAGGAAGTTTTTCAGGAATGTTGACAGTAGAAGGTTTTTGTTTTTTTAAGATTTTATTTATTTATTTATGAGAGACATAGGTAGAGGGAGAAGCAGGCTCCCTGCAGGGAGCCTGATGCGGCACTTGATCCCAGGATTCCGGGATCATGACCTGAGCCAAAGGCTCAACCACTGAGCCACCCAGGTGTCCCGACAGTAGAATTTAATTTATGTAAAGACAATCCATTTGTTTTCATTGATTTCTATTTTAAAAATAAAGATGCATTCTAATGACAAACATTTTAGAGTTGAAAACATGTTGCGAGTTAAATTATAGTAAGTCAGTAGCGCTGTTCTGTTCTTGCTGGGAAATGTGAGAAAATGTAGGTAGGAAATGTACCTACCTGCTTAAATCTCTCCCTTTCCCCAAATTCCTGTTTGTTTGCAATATTATAAAAGTTAAGAGCATAGGTGTAGGCATTAGACAAATCCTGGCTTGACTATGTGATAGCTGTCTGACCTTGGGTAAATGGTTTAACCACTCTTCAGTTCCCTATAAAATAAGGTTAATAATAGTGCCCACCTCACATATTATATGAAAATGAAAGGATATAATAATGCATTTAAAAAGCTTGTGTTGGGGGTGCCTGGCTGGCTCAATTGGTTAAGCATCTGCTTTTGGCTCAGGTCATGATCTCAGAGTCCTGGGATCAAGCCCCACTTGATTCTCTGCTGAGCAAGGAGCCTGCTTCTCCCTCTCCTTCTGACCCTCCTCCTGCTTATGCTCACTCACTCACACAATCTCTTTTTCAAGTAAATAAATCTTTTTAAAATGTTTAAAAATTAAAAGCTCTTGAAGTTTTTGGTGCATAGTAATCACCAGATGCATACACACTACTGTCCTCTTTAGGCTATAAGCATTTGTCTGATTGTCTTTTATGCCGATTCTTAAACTCTTTTTCTATTTCTTTTTTTACTTTTAAATTTATTTTTTTAAATATTTTATTTATTTATTCATGAGAGAGACAGAGAAAAAGGGAGAGATCTAGGCAGAGGGAGAAGCAGGTTCCCCGCAGGGAACCTGATGTGGGACTTGATCCTGGACTTCTGGGATCACGCCCTGAGCCGAAGGCAGATGCTCAACCACTGAGCCACCCAGGTGTCCCTTTACTTTTAAATTTAGAGTTATCCTTTAATATCGTGGCACCTGTGGTGCCTCTGCTGAAATCACTCTAAAGTAGGCTTTAAATGAGCACTTTGCACATAAGGTATACCCTGTAACTATTTACTGAGATGCGTAAAATGTATTTTCTTATATGTCAGTTTTATAAGTTCAAATTTCAATATATTTAATTTACCCAGTGCCCAAGGTTCAGTGCAGTGCTAGGCCTATAGTAGATGTTCAATAAATACTTGTTGAGGGCTAAATAAAGTAGTGTGTATTGTATTTTCAAGTGAAAATACTCTTTCTAATTAATCTCTGTAAAGTTCTCCTAGAGTGTAGACCTCATCCCCGTCCTTCGTGTTCTAATGCTTCCAACTCCAACACTTAGCCAGAGTCCTGACCCTCTTGTGGAAAAGGAGCTCCATACTACAATACTAGAGCAGCAGAGAGGAAGTTGAAGACCTATTCCCTGCCTGGTTTTTAGAAGTTTAAAACATATTTGAGGAAATAAAGCACAAAGTAAATGAAACAGTTATGAAAACCATAATGTGGATTTATAAAATTAGAGATTTGTATTTAATTGGAATATTTATTTCTTTTTTCGTGTGGTCTTACCATGAAAAAGAGATGTAGGATAACTGCGAGGTGATTTGGCTTCTGTGACAAGCCAGAGAAAAATTTCCCTTTGGGTAGAATTATTTCTTGTACATGCCCTCCATGCTAATTAGCTCCCAACTGCTAAGAAATCAGGGTCTTATTTGAATTAAAAACTCAAGTTAGCTCATCTGGCACCAAGCAGTGCTATATCCTTTACATGTACTCAGCAAATATTTAATGAATGAATGAACAGTTTTGTATATAATTATAAGTTACCAAGGTCACTGTGATATCACAAAGAATATAGATAAAGCATGCAACAGTTTTTTAATCTCCGAGAGGGTGTACTTTTAAGTAATAGCTTTGTAAGTTGACAGACGCCTCTCAACTCTTCAAGTCTTTTTATTTATTTATTTTTTTTTAAAGTGCCAAGTCACAATATAAAAAGTCCTTAGAGGGATGCCTGGGTGGCTCAGCAGTTGAGCGTCTGCTTTCAGCCCAGGGCGTGATCATGGAGACTCGGGATTGAGACCTGCATCGGGCTCCCTGCATGGAGCCTGCTTCTTCCCTCTTCCTCTGCCTGTGTCTCTACCTCTCTCTGTGTGTCTCTCATGAATAAATAAATAAAAATCTTAAAAAAAAAAAAGTCCTTGGAATGTCACAAGATAAAACTTTTTTTCAGAAATAAGCTTTGAGGGGCACCTGGGTGGCTCAGTGGGTTAAGCATCTGCTTTTAGCTCAGGTCATGGTCCCAGGGTGCTGAGATTGAATCCCCTGCAGGAAGCCTGCTTCTCCCCCCTCCTTCCTACTCCTCCTCTCTCTCATTCTCTCTCAAATAAAATGAATAAATAAAATATTTTTAAAAAAAGAAATAAGCTTTGAACTTTGAAAATAAGAGCGAATGTACTATTTTCCAGAACTTGTTCCTTAACAGTTCAAAATGTTATTTCTTTTTTTCTTTTTCTTTTCTTTTTTTTTTTTTTTTTTTTTTTTTTTTTTTACAAGTAGTGAGTGATTAAGAGGCATTTAAAGATTAGGGTTCGGGCAGCCCTGGTGGTGCAGCGGTTTAGCACCACCTGCAGCCCGGGGTGTGATCCTGGAGACCCAGGATCGAGTCCCACGTCGGGCTCCCTGCACGGAGCCTGCTTCTCTCTCTGCCCCCAATGCCCCCCCCCCCCCCGAATAAATAAATAATCTTTAAAAAAAAAAAAAAAAGATAAGGGCTTATACTAACTTATCACATCCAAATATCTCCTGACTTCAGATTTCTCTAAAGAGAGGAAAAAATGCTTTCTGCCTTTTTCACGAGCACAGAGGAACTTTAAGCTGAACTACCCTGCCTGCCTAAGCAAAGTGGTCATCATATAGATAGATAATAAGGTGCTCCAAATACAATACAGAAAGTATAACCAACAAAAGGAAATTGAAGGAGGGCATTAACGTGGAGAAAAGGATGTTCTTACACTATGTATTGGAGAAAGGTACAGGGTGTTGCCCCTGATGTATAGAGAACTCATAAAAATGTTAAGAAGGGAATTCATTGTGTAATGAGCTCCATGAATTAATTAAAAAGCTCCTTTTGCAGACCCTTAGCAGAGATTTTATAGCTAACGCATTATCGCCATTGTGACTTAAAGGATCATCAGATACAGAATTAAGGCATCTGAAATAACAAGTTGAATGAGGAAAAAGCATAATTTATAAGTTTTTATGGAGCTTCTTGGGTACATGTTTTTGTACCCAATATGGGAGGCTGGGGCACTAAGGTGGCTCAGGTAAGCATCCGACTATTGATTTCAGCTCAGGCTATGATCTCAGGGTTGTGGGATTGAGCCTTGTGTTGGGTTCACCACTCAGCGGGGAGTCTGCTTAAGATTTTCTCCCTCTCCCTCTGACCTTCCCCCCACACATATGCACTCTCTCTAAAATAAATTTAAAAATATGGGATCCCTGGGTGGCGCAGCGGTTTGGCGCCTGCCTTTGGCCCAGGGCGCGATCCTGGTAGACCCGGGATCGAGTCCCACGTCGGGCTCCCGGTGCGTGGAGCCTGCTTCTCCCTCTGCCTGTGTCTCTGCCTCTCTCTCTCTCTCTCTCTGTGACTATCATAAATAAATAAAAATTAAAAAATAAAATAAAATAAAAATAAAATTAGGGGCTACATCAACACATTAAAATGAACTATTATGTTTTGGTGGTTCAGAGTAATACACAGTGGTACAAAATGACTATAGCAACTGGTTTTTTTTCTTTTTTTAAGATTCATTTATTAGAGAACGTACTGCAAGCAGGGGGAAGGGTAGAAAGAGAGATTGAATCTCAAGCAGACTCCCTGCTGACCATGGAGCCCAACACAGGGCTCGATCCAATGACCTGGAGATCAAAAGCCAAAATCAAGAGTCAGATACTTACCCAACCAAGCTAGCCAGGTGCTCTGCAACTTGTTTTCTTTCACCATTGCAAAGTTAAGTTGTCCACGTACAGATTTGAAATTAATTGTGGTGAGGTGCAGAGGATTAATATTGCTTCACTTTCCCCCCAGATGCAGTGAGTCATCTCCCACATTTTTCTAGCCCTGATCTGGTTAATAAATATGCTATCATGGAACGTCTGAATTTTGCATATTATTTACAACATGGACGGCCGTCATTTGCATTTGGTACTTTTCTGGTCCAGGAATTAACCAAGAGCAAGACTCCCAAGCAGCTGTGAGTATTTAAAACATAATTTGTATTCTTTTTTTTTTTTTTTTAAGATTGATTGATTGATTCATTCATTCATGAGAGGCACAGAGAGAGAGAGGCAGAGACATAGGCAGAGGGAGAAGCAGGCTCCATGTGGGATTCGATTCCAGAACTCCAGGATTACAACCTGAGCCAAAGCCAGACACTCAACCGCTGAGCCACCTAGGCATCCTTAATTTGTATTCTTAAAAGCCATATCTGGGCAGCCCGGGTGGTTCAGCGGTTTAGCGCCGCCTTCAGCCCAGGGCCTGATCATGGAGACCCGGGATCAAGTCCCACATGGGGCTCCATGCATGGAGCCTGCTTCTCCCTCTGCCTGTGTCTCTGCCCACCCCCCCTCCCCCCCATCTCTCATGAATAAATAAAATCTTTTTTTTTTTTTTTTAAGGCATATTTATGTCTTTTACACATGCATTTGAAAAAAAATATACTGGAAACCTATCACAGGGGCAGCCCCAGTGGTGTAGCGGTTTAGCGCCGCCTGCAGCCCGGGGCGTGATCCTGGAGACCCAGGATCGAGTATCGCGTCGGGCTCCCTGCTTGGAGCCCGCTTCTCCCTCTGCCTGCGTCTCTGCCTCTCTCTCTCTCTCTCTCTCCCTCCCTCCCTCCCCCCCCCTTCTGTGTCTCTGTGTGTCTATGAATAAATAAAATCTTAAAAAAAAAAAAAACTTATCACAGTTAAGTAGTTATGCCTGGCTAGTAATTTGATCTTTTTTTTTTTCTCCCATTTTGTGCTTTTCTGTATATTCCAAGTTTGGGGGATGTAATGTGTCTTTTGTTAATGGGAAAAAAAGAGAATAAAGATAATATTAAAAGATACTATTAAAAAAAGATACTATTTATATCTTTTAAAATTCTGTTGTTTTTTTTTAATGACCCAGGAGATTGGCAAATATTAGCAGTTACTCTAAAGAGAGAATTGTATAATAAGATGTGAATTCTGTATTTAAGATCTGCATTTTTTTATAATTCATTTTTATTAAGCACAGAATTGGGAGGAGTATTTGATATAATCAGCTAAATATAGATCTACTTTATTAGTTTGTTTTGTAGTTAATGAATTTTTTCAATTTTTTTTTATTTTTAAATTTAAATTCAATTAATGAACATTTAGTGTATTA
The DNA here is from genome assembly GCF_053574225.1 of Canis aureus. Classification (NCBI taxonomy): domain Eukaryota; kingdom Metazoa; phylum Chordata; class Mammalia; order Carnivora; family Canidae; genus Canis; species Canis aureus. The sequence goes on along the minus strand of NC_135642.1, from coordinate 16,002,740 downwards.
TTGGTTTCAGAAGTGGAGGTCAGTGATTCATCAGTCTTCTGTAACACCCAGTTCTCATTATATTATGTGCCCTCCTTAATGTCCATCCCCCAGTTACCCCATTTCCCCACCCATCTCCCCTCTAATGACCCTAGTTTGTTTTCTGTGATTAAGAGTCTTTTATGGTGGGGCAGCCCCTGTGGTGCAGTGGTTTAGCGCCGCCTGCAGCCCAGGGCGTGATCCTGGAGACCCTGGATCAAGTCCCACGTCAGGCTCTCTGTATGATGCCTGCTTCTCCCTCTGCCTGTGTCTCTGCCTCTCTCTCTCTCTCTCTCTCTGTCTGTCTCTATGAATAAATAAATAAAATTAAAAAAAAAGAGTCTCTTATGGTTTCTCTCTTTCTCTCTCTGATTTCGTCTTGTTTCAAAGTAATGCATTTTAGTGATAAAATATTCAAGTAATTAAGAAGGGTGAAAAATGAAAGATAAAAGGTCCCTGAATCTCCTGTCGGCATGAGTCTACACAGTAAATAAAGATGGGTAATTTCTTGTGCAACTTTCCTTGAAATTTATCTATGATGTAAAACTACATATACTATATATATATCATATCAAAATTTAATTAGCATTAATTTTCTTGGTAGTTTATTTATACACACTCATAATTGATAAGATCACAAGTTGTCAGTCTTTCAGAAGTTCTGTTCTGTGTTCCCTGGATGAAGTTGGAAACAAGAATAATTTGGCCTGGGAGTTGATGCTTTAGGAGAAGGTTAAAGATTGAGGGACGATGGAGACAAAACTACCAAGAACCTCAATGAATGTGTGCAGGGCTCAAAAACTGAAAGGAGAGGAAGCTAAAAATCACAGGTGTCTGATACTCCATGCATCACTGCATAATTCCATCTGCTTTTCCTGGTGAGAAACTGTTTTCTGATGTGATTTTGATTCCTTTCTTTTTCAGGATCCAGCAAGTAGGCAATGAAGCTTATGTTTTAGGGCTCTCCTCCTTCTACATTCCATCAGTAGGAGCTGCCTGTGTTTGTTTCTTAGAACTGCTTGGCCTCGATAGCCTCAAGCTCAGAGTTGACATGAAAGTGGCCAATATAATTTTGAACTACAAATGTAGAAATGAAGATGTTCAGTACAGCTGTATCAGAGAGGCTCTAGGTACCAGTACCTTTTCTATCTGGTGTTTGTTTTGTTTAGAGGACAAGGGATGAATAGGTTTAAAGTATTGAATCGTTGGTGGTTGGGGAGGAAACAATTGTCTTCCTGTTTCATCCTTTTCCTACAGAATGTTTGTACTTTATCTCATTTTCTGGGCCTTTTAATTAGGTTCTGAAATGGCCCTGGGCCACACTCTTCAAACAGAAGAGTTCCTGACCCTTTCTCTTGACCATATTTTATTGTTTGTATTTCTTACAGTTGAAAAACTATCTAAACTGGCTGTGGGTGAAAAGGCCACCATAGAGGAATTGCTTATTCTCTTAGAAGAAGGTATATGGAACAACATTCAGCAGCAAGAGATAAAGAGGTTTGTTGAATTTCCACCTCATGCTCTTTTCCAGCAAGCTTTTTTCTTCCAGTCTGTGTTTGCCTAGTCTTTCTTCTGACACCTCAGATGTTTTTACTAATCCCTTCAGGCCATCTTACTTGGACAGTATATAGTAGTTACTCAGTAAATGGACAGTGAGTTTTGATTGCTTCTTGCCATCAGTAAAGGAGGATGTAGATAGGGACGCCTGGGTGGCTCAGTGGTTGAGCATCTGCCCTTGCTCAGGGCGTGATCCTGGGTCCTGGGATTGAGTCCCACATCAGGGTCCCTTTGAGGAGCTTGCTTCTCTCTGCCTATGTCTGTGCCTCTGTCTCTTTCTCATAAATAAATAAATAAATAAATCTTAAAAAAAAAAAAAAAAGGGAGGATGCAAATAATCATTCACTCTTTAGAGATAAGAGTTTCCAAGAGATGGAGAACTCTGTCTCCCCGCTGTCCTGCTAGTGAGAGAAACTTCTTAAGTGTTACATGTTGAAATCATTTAAGAAGATATGGGATGGGAGCACCTGGGTGGCTCAGTTAGTTAAGCATTTGACTCTTGATTTCAGCTCAGGTCATGATCTCAGGGTCCTGAGATCTAGCCCCACATCGGCTCCCTGCTGGGCGCAGAGACTGCTAAAGCTTCTCTTTGCCCCTCCCTTGCTCTCTTTCTCTTTTTCTCTCTCTCTTGCTTTCTCTCTCGCTCTCTCAAAAAAACAAAAAATATATATATACATATGTGTATATATATATATATATATAAAGAAAAAAGTTGGGGGATGTATCTCACAAAATTTGACTCTAAGAGTTGTCCTTAATTTTTCTCTTGCTAATATGTTAGTTGATAATGAAAGTTGAGGTGACCATCTATCCACAGAAATACCTCTACTTATACATTTATGCCATCTTTCCTCTGTGCTATGCCACCGGGGGTGACCTAGCCACCTTAGACCCTGGGAATGCAGCACTCTCCTGTACCTGCTATCAGTGACTCTGTTCTCAAGTTTTCTGCTGTGAGCAGGAATAAGTACTGCCCCTTCATGAGGAAGCCCAAGCATCTGTCTGGGCTCTGATACTCTAAAGCAAATCATGCGAAACAATTAAGCACTCAGGAAATTTCTTGAATGCTGATTTATTCAATACTCCTAAAGGTGGTATATAGCTAGTATAATCTATCTATGGATAGATTCTTGGTTGATAAAAGGAATGAATTCTGCCAGTATGCTAAGAAGACTTTTTTATACATTCTGGGCGCAAGAGCCTTCTTTTTTTTTTTCCCCCCAAAGCAGCCTAATAAACATTTGGTATTTGTAGAAAGGCTTTTTAGAGAATATACTGCAGTTAAGTTTATTTAATTTTTACTAATTTTCCATTTAAAACTAAAGCTATATTTTAACAATTTTTTTCTCTACTGCCCCAACTTCCAATTACAGGTTATCTAGTGAATCTAGCAGCCAGTGGGCATTAGCAGTACAGTTCTGCAGGCTTCACAATGTGAAGCTGAGCACGTCTTACCTTAGAGAATGTGCCAAAGCAAATGACTGGTTACAGTTCATTATTCACAGCCAACTCTATAACTATCACCCAGCGGAGGTAAGCCACCATTTGTTGCCAACTATTCAAGAAGAGGAAATGGAAAACTTCAGGGAGGATGAATAGTGTTCTTTCTGTTGTGTGTACCTAGGCTTTTGTTTTATATGATACTACTGTTTTTACTAAGATTTCAGTGGGTTGGCTTCAGACAAAGAATTAGTCATTAGTACTACAGAGCTGAAGGAAGAGTTTTTGTGACTCCAGATTAAATATAGAAATTCAATCCAAAAAAAAAAAAAAAAAGAAATTCAATCCAAAGCAACAAATAACTTTGTAAAATGGTATGGTCACTTCCCCCCACACAGTTCAAGGTGAGAAAGAACAATTTTACCTCTGCTTTTCTCTAACATTTTTCAGCTCCAGATAGAACTGGTCTTTTTAAATCACCTAATATGTTTTCTAGGTGAAATCTCTTCTTCAGTATTTCAGTCCTGTCCTTCAAGACCACTTAAGACTAGCTTTTGAGAACCTGACCTCAGTGTCTAAATCCAAAATGGATAGTGGTGAAGTCTGCAGCAGGTCTCCCCAGGAACTCCAGAGAAACAAAGAAGAAATGGCTGATTTCTTTCAAGTTCTACTCCAGTGCTCAGAGGAACCAAACCCCTGGTGCTGGCTCCTAGCTGAAGCAATGAAACAACAGGCTCCTATCCTTAGTGTCCTGGCCTCATGTCTTCAGGTGAGGATAATAAGAAGCCTAAATTAAAGACCCAGCAAACAATGGAAAAAGTGGAAAGGGACAGAGAAGGCTGATAATCAGAAAGGAAGTGGGGTGATGATGACAGTGAGGCTCCAGCATGTATTTGTAAGGTCACTGTAACTTTTACACTTTTCTGGCTTAGGCTCCAAGCCATCTAGTATACTTCCTTGTACCTTAATATTCAGTAACTTAAGTGGTCAGAGCTTGGTTCCTGGTTGGCAGTCATAGAGAAAGGATTGTGCCTCTTGAGCAGACAAGTGAGATGCTCTAGAAAGTCCCTTGATCAGCATTTCTGTGGAAGCCAGTCTTGTTCCTTATACCTAGTACTTCCACTGTTTCCATATATACCCATTCTGTCTCTTGGTCTTTTGATACGTCACACTGCAGAACAGTTTATAATAGTTCCTTGTTGCTCATTAGAATTTATTTCAGTTTGAAAGCTTTTCAAGCTAGTTTAACCAATTTCTTGAGATGACTTGTTCTAAACAGGAAATATCTATCCATGTTTGTAGCATTGCTGGAAGCCTCCAACTCCCTCTATCAGGTAATCCAGACACAACTGTTTTTGAAAAGTTTTTATCCTGTGACAGGATGCCAGTACTATTCCTTGTCTCTGTGTTTGGATCATCACATCTGTGGAGGACAGTGTTGCAGCTGAAGCAACAGAACACATTCAGGGCTCAGTGGAAGGCCACATATGGGACCTTCAAGACCTCTCAGTCATCTGGAGAACATTATTAACAAGGCAGAAGAGCAAAACTCTCATCAGAGGTTTCCAACTTTTCTTTAAGGTAGTAATAGTCACTTCATTTATTTTCTGTGTTTTAAAGGGTTACTTCAGGATACCCCTATTGGCTTTTTTAGTTGTTTTTTTTAGCTGACAACAAGTGATGATAACTACCATTTATTTAGCAAAGAGCTTTATTTTTTTTTAAAGATTTTATTTATTCATTAGAGAGAGAGTGTACAGAGGAAGAGGGAGAAGCAGACTTCCCACTGAGCAGGGAATCCAATGCAGGGCTGGATCCCAGGACCCTGGGATCATGACCCGAGCCAAAGCCAGTCACTTAACCAACTGAGCCACCTAGGCACCCCAGCAAAGAGCTTTATATATATTTTTTTGATATAAAAATTATCACAAAAAAATTATCACAATAGTCCTTTAGAAAGATAATATATTAGGATGTTATGAAGTGATAGTATTCTCATTTTAAAGTAATAAACTCAGGCTCACAGAACTTAAGTAACATGCCCAGGGTCTCAAAGTATGTTAGTAAGCAGTGTATTTATAGTTCAGATCTATACTTTCTCATTCCAAAACCCCTGTCTTCTGACTGAAAAGCCCCCACCAAGTGATAGAAATGCTGCAGACAGCAGTAGGTTGGGCAGCTCAGTGGAGTATCTCCAGCTCATGTGCAGTGACCAAGTAAAGAATAGACAGAAAATGGACTGTTGAGTAGGTGTACCTGGTCTGAATATCCTTTTTCTAAAAGGCAAAATAAATAGAAATTTAACCTCCTTTCTCTTTAACATACATGATTCAATTCTTTGAAATTGTTATTAATAGTACTTGTTTGGGATCCCTGGGTGGTGCAGCGGTTTGGCGCCTGCCTTTGGCCCAGGGCGCGATCCTGGAGACCCGGGATCGAATCCCACGTCGGGCTCCCGGTGCATGGAGCCTGCTTCTCCCTCTGCCTGTGTCTCTGCCTCTCTCTCTCTCTCTGTGTGACTATCATAAATTAAAAAAAAAAAAAAATAGTACTTGTTTTTACTATGCCTCTTACATTGGTATTATTCATTAAGAAAATAGTATTGATTAGCTTCGCAATGTTTAAATTTCATTCAAACTCTTCCTCAAAGGATTCCCCACTACTGTTGATGATGGAGATGTATGAACTGTGTATGTTCTTCAAGAATTATAAAGAAGCTGAAGCTAAACTTCTGGAGTTCCAAAAGAGCTTTGAAACTGTAAGTTGAAATCCTATTGCTCTTTATCACTGATCTGAAATTGGTTAGAGTGGCCTGTTATCTGCTAGTAGTCAGGATATAACAGCAGACAAGTAGCTGGGTATGTGGCATAATTCAAACTAACTCATTTGTACTGTTCCAGAGGTGGGGAGACAGATCACGAGTTACAGTGGCTTTGCCAACAGCACCTCAGTTGCCAGGCATGACAGAGAAGTTTCACTTGGCTACTTTTAAGTAACTCATTTAAGTGGAATTGTACAGTATTTGTCTTTTGTAAATGGTTTATTTCACTTAGCATGATGTTCTCAAGCCTCATCCATGTAGAATGCAGAATTTCTTTCCTTTTAAATGCTGAATAAAATTCCATTCTATTTGTGGTATATGCCACATTTGCTTATCCATTCCTCTATCTGTGAATATTTGAGTTGCTTCCACATTTAAATTGTGCTACTATGAACATGGTATACAAATAATCTCTTTAAGATCCTGCTTTCAATTCTTTTGGGTATTCTCTCAAAAGTGGAATTGCTGGATGATATGATAACTGTATCTTTAATATTTTGAGGAATTGTCATACTGCTTTCTATAGCAGTTGCACCATTTTACATTGCCACAGCAGTATACAAGGTTCCAGTCTCTCCACATCCTCTTCAGCATTTGTTTTCTGTTTTGTTTTTTTAAGATTTTAATTTTTTTAAATTTATTTATTCATGAGAGAGACACCGAGAGAAAGAGGCAGAGACACAGGCAGAGGGAGAAGCAGACTCCATGCAGGGAGCCCTATGTGGGACTCAATCCTGGGTCTCCAGGATCACGCCCTGAGCTGAAGGTGGCGCTAAACCGCTGAGCCACCCAGGCTGCCCTCTGTTTTGTTTTTAAGTAAGCTCTGCCCAATGTGGAGACCCCAGGATCAAGAGTTACATGCTCTACCTACTAAGCAAGTCAGGTGCCCCCAGCCTATTTTTTAATAGAGTTTTTTTTTTTTTTTTAATCACTCAGTTTTGGAGTTCTTTGTATATTTTGGGTAATAGTCCATTATTAGATGTGTCTTTTGTAAATATTTTCTTGCAATCTGTGTCTAGTCTTCTAATTCTCTTGAGATTTTGTTTTGTAGAGCAGAAGTTTTTACTTTTGTGATATCTAGGTGGCTCAGTCAGTTGAGTGTCTGTCTTCGGCTCAAGTCATGATCTCAGGGCCCTGGGATCAAGTCTCACATCAGGTTCACTGCCCAGCAGGGAGTCTGCTTCTCCCTCTGCCTCTCCCTGCAGCTCCCCTTGCTTATGCTCTCTCGTTCTCTGTCAAATAAATAAAATCTTTAAAAAGAAAAAAAAAGTTTACTTTTATTTTTTTAAAATATTTATTTGTTCATGAGAGACACAGAGAGGCAGAGACATAGGCAGAGGGAGAAGCAGGCTTCCCACAGGGAGCCCAATGTGGGACTCGATCCCAGATCCCGGGATCACGCCCTGAGCCAAAGGCAGATGCTCAATTGCTGAGCCACCCAGGCACCCCAAGGTTTTTACTTTTAATGAAGTCCATCTGATCAATTATTTTTTTCATGGATTAGGTCTTTGGTGTTGTATTCTAAAAAGGACCATGTACAAGGTCATCTAGGTTTTCTTTTATATTATCTCTTAGGAGTTTTATAGTTTTTCATTTATATTTAAGTCCTCCCAGATATCTTTAAACATTTTTTTTTAAATTTTTATTTATTTATGATAGGCACACAGTGAGAGAGAGAGAGAGAGGCAGAGACACAGGCAGAGGGAGAAGCAGGCTCCATGCACCGGGAGCCTGACGTGGGATTCGATCCCGGGTCTCCAGGATCGCGCCCCGGGCCAAAGGCAGGCGCTAAACCGCTGCGCCACCCAGGGATCCCCCAGATATCTTTTTACTCTGACCTGACTGTTCCCGCTCCAGCTTATCCCTTTGGAGGGACAGTGCACCTGTTCCATCCTTGCTTCCACCCTTTACTTCCACATATATTTTTGTTTTGACTAATTCCATCACTTGCCTGCTATAGACCCTCTTCTTACAGCAGCAGGAGTACATAAACAAGTAAATAAAGACTAAGAACTATGCTCCAATTCAGGCTAATGCAGCCTGCTACTTGGGGTCATCTTCCAATTAATATTGCTAACATTTGATTGTAATGACATAAATCCAGGCTTCTTAACCAAGATGCTTCCTTAACAATAGTATAAACTACAAGCAAACTGGTAGAACAAGTTGGTAGAACAAGTTAATGTTAAGTCTTTCTAAGAGGTCTTGTTATATGAATCTCAGATCTTCTGGACTCGAGGGCAGGCCTCCATCCCTCTCCAAAGCTGTTAAGTAAAACGTGTCAGGTCAATTTCACAGCAACTCACAGGGTTATTAGTTTGGCAGTCGCTAACTTGAAGGTATTTGCTTCAGTTCACTCCATAGTCGGCATTCAGTCTGTAGGTCTCTTGTCCATCTTTGACTTTGACACACACACAGCTCCCTACAGTAGGACATCTCACAAAGAGAAACAAAGGGCTTATTTTTGCCACTCCTCTGAGGCATACCTCTACTACTTGTCATTTGGAAAGGACCTGAATAAGCGTTCCCCTTTGTGATAGGAAAGGACTTTTGAGGTACCTTGCCTTTCTTATATTTTCCCGGATTGGGATGTTTTGATTTGCTATTCCTGTGAAACTGGTTTTCCTGACCCCCTCTTTTTTCTAGGTTGAAACAGCAGCCACAAGGGTCCACACTACCATCCCTGCCCCATGGCTGAGGGAGCAGGTGTGTTTTCTTCTGAAGCTTATGCTGCAGCAGTGTGGGACCCAGTATGAACTGGGGAAGCTTTTACAGCTATTTGTTGGAATAGAAAATTTCTTCTCTGATGGTAAGACAGTCCTGACAGTTAAGTTGTTAAGAAATTAGATTCCTTAATCTTTTTTTTTTTTTTTTAGATTCCTTAATCTTGAAAATATTTTAGAAGGGCATTCAGGAAATTAAAATGCATGATATATAACATTACATTTACAGTCCATAATGAGGTTTGAAGAAGAGGTTGCAGGAAAAACTCCAATCACGGTTAAAGCATTCAAAACCTAGCACAACAGGGCATAACCTAAATAATACAATTGGCTGCTCCTTCTGAGGACTTGTCAGCTGCATTTCCCCCTTGGCTAGTCTCTATCCTGTCACTGTCAATTTTTTTTTTCTGACAAGTAGCCTTAAAGTGTTACCATTGCTCAGGGTCACAAACTGTTTCAGAAATGATTAATCCATTTTGAAGGTTTCAAAGACAAATTATGCTTATTTTTTACATTTCTCTCCAGACACTGGCAGTCTCTAAGATTGTTGCTGACTGAGTGAAACCAATTATTGTCTTACCTTCTTTTCTACTTGATAATTTCAAGTTTTTGTTGAATGATTATGTTGTTGTTTTATACTAGATTCTGACATTTTCACTACTGGGGTTATTTGGAGAGCTCATATCTGCACAGAATGGTGACAGAATGCTAGGCTCAGTGCCTGCATTGTTGGTGGTCAGGGCTGAAGACTGGAAAGAAAGGGTGTTTCCAAAATTAAGTCTGTAAGATGGGACTTGTCTGTTTCTCTATAGACCAAATAGTATGTCCTTTTAACATACAGGTGTTTTTAATTTTTAAAAAAAGATTTTATTTATTTATTCATGAGAGAGAGAGAGGCAGAGACACAGGCAGAGGGAGAAGCAGGCTCCATGCAGGGAGCCTGATGTAGGACTCGATCCCAGGACTCCAGGATCACGCCCTGGGCTGAAGGCAGGAGCTAAACCACTGAGCTACCCAGGGATCCCACAGGTGTTTTTATTGATCTGTAGTAATTTTAATTTTTTTCAGAAATGAATTTCCTATTTTCTCTTTTTTTTTTTTGAATTCCCTATTTTCTTGCCAGAATTACTGTATCCTTGAAAAATTATAAGGATTGTCTATGTTGTTAACCATTTTACTGCTTTTATTTTATTTTTTTAAAGATATTTATGTATTCATTTATTAGAGACACGGGGGCGGGGAGAGAGAGAGAGGGAGAGAGAGAGGCAGAGACACAGGCAGAGGGAGAAGCAGGCTCCATGCAGGGAGCCCGACATGGGACTTGCTCCCGGGTCTCCAGGATCACACCCTGGTTTGAGGGCAGCGCTAAACCGCTGAGCCACCAGGGCTGCCCATACTGCTTTTATTCATATAATTTTTTTCCATTTTTATGGAATGTTTATATTCTCTGTGTATATAATATGTATGTGCCTAAAGAAAATATTTATTTTTTTTTTATTTTTTTATTTTTTTATTTTTTTTTTTTAAAGAAAATATTTATAAGAAAAAAAACCTAGGTTTTATATGCTGTCAACAAAGAAACCTAGCATCCCCCTACTGGTGGGTATTGTGCAGGGTGTCTCACTGTCCCTAGAACTACCTAAATCAGACCACAGCCCAGCAGGTGGCATTGGGAATAGGCTCCTACAGAGTGTTTTTCATGTCCCTCTTTTATGGTAGGACACAAGTCAGCTCTACATAGACTGTTTGGGAGATGGAGCAAACCCAGCCAGGTTTGGGTTTGGCACAGTCAATTAGGGGTGGCATAGTCAGTTAGGTGTCCAACTCTTGGTTTTGGCTCAGGTTGTGATCTTAGGGGCATGGGATTGAGCCCCACGTTGGGCTCTGTTCTTAGCACAGAGTCTGCTTATGACTCTGCCCCTCCCCCCAGTTTGCCCTCCCCCTAAAATGAATGAATAAATCTTATAAAAAAAAGAAAGAGACACTGCACTGAGTGTCCCTGGTTTAAGTAGTTGTCCAAAGGAGCAAGTGATGCTCCATTCTGAATACAATGTGCTAAATTAAGAGACTTGGCTATTGCCCAGTTTTAGCTGGCCTACTGGTTCTGTGTCTTAATCCACATGACATTTGCACTAAATGAGCAAGTGAACAGTCATAAAAAACAAATTTGTTTAAGGCTGGAGAAAAATCTAGAAAAAAATGGGATTGACCTGAATGAATGGCCAGGTCTTCCCAAGGTTGACTGAGTTGCTACTACACAGCAGGCCACCAACCTCTGCCCTGTATATAAAGCCAGCTGTATAGATTGAGTCCTTGTGCAAATCTTGAATAGTTCTTACTATATAGGAGATGGCTTATGACTTCATCTGCTAGCCAACCAGAGTAGAAAAATAGGTTTTTATTTTTTTCCTTATTACATTACGGTGTTAAGCATATATATTCTCCCTCTGATGGTGGCATTTTACTGATTAAATGTTTATACCCTCTTCTCTTTGGCACAGGTCCAGATGTGAAGAAGCTCTGTGTCCTTAGTGAAATTTTGAAGGACACATCCATAGCCATTAATCATGTAATTATTAGCAGCCACAGCCTTGAGAATTTTCAGCATGAATGTACATCTATTTTGGAAAAACTGGCGATGGAGGGACAGTTTGCTTTGGCCAGGAGAGTAGCAGAATTAGCTGAATTACCTGTGGACAACTTGGTTATTGAAGAGGTACCATTAGTCTTTTAAGTTATTTGAAATCTTAGCTTTTTGAACCAGCATTAAACAGAATCAAATGAGATATGTGATTTCTAGGAGAAGAGGCTTTTTTACTTTTGACACACACATCACTTTCAGAAATGGATGAGCATCAGATCCCCGTTAGTGTAGAATGTGTGTTTTAAACTAAGGTTGGCTTACAGGATATGCTACAGCTGTTGTGCTTTGAACAGAATTAAACATAGGGTGGCTTCGTCTTGAACCCCCTTCCCTAAGATAAATTCAGAATTAGCTTTTATACTTTAACTTTCCAGATAAAATATCCCGGATCATCTATAGCCAAGTCTCCTGTTCCCTGGCTTGATTTGGCTTTAACAAGTACAGCATACTTCGGGAGCATTAGCACATACTTCTTTATCCCAAAAAGGCTAAAGTGTTTTGTTCAATTTCACAGATGACACAGGAAATGCAAACCTTAAAACACATTGACCAGTGGTCCCTGAAACAAGCAAGAATTGACTTCTGGAAAAAATGTCATGAGAATTTTAAGAAAAATTCCATTTCAAGCAAAGCAGCTTCTTCCTTTTTCTCAGCCCAGGCACCTGAGTGCCCAACTGAAGAGGGTCGGAGCAGCAGTGAGGAGCGCCATCTGCTGCTCACATTGGCAGCACACTGGCTTGCTCAGGAGGATCTGGTGCCGGTGGCCGAACTGGAGGAGCTAGAGAAGCAGATCTGGCTCTGCCGCATTACCCAACACACCCTCAGAGAAAAACAGGAGCAAGTAGAGCTCGGGTTTTCTCAACAGATTTCAACTAGTGGGGAACTTTCCTTTGATGGCATAGCCAGTAAGTTTTCACTCTCCATGTTGGCTGTTCTGAACACATCAAAGTACTTAGAACTCAGTGGCTTTCCATCCAAAGAGACATGTGATAGCGGACTGGATTGGAAGGAGCAGGAGTCACTGAACTTTCTGATTGGGCACCTATTGGATGATGGCTTTGTGCATGAAGCAAGTAGAGTGTGTCGGTATTTTCATTTCTATAACCAAGATGTTGCCTTGGTGTTGCACTGCAGAGCACTGGCCTCAGGGGAAGCTAGTGTGGATGACCTGCACCCAGAGATCCATGCTCTCCTACAAAGTGCTGAGCCGCTTGAGGAGGAGGAAGCTGGCATTCCACTAAGAAAAGTCCAGAGCAGTAAGTAAAGGAGATCAAACTGCCCTGAGTCCTGAGCAGAGCTGTTGGCACTCTTTCCCAGAAGGAAAGGGTCCCTTTTGGCATACTAATTTTACAAGTTAAGGGTAGTCCATTAAACTAGGTAGTTAACTGGTCAATGACAGAAACGTGTCTTTTAACTAGCTGTATATCAAAGTTAGAGGGAATCTATTTGACTTGTAGGTAGTTCACTGAAATTGATTCTATAACTGGTTATCATGTTTCCAATTGTATATTGATGGTATATAGAAATATGCTGATTTTTGTGTTAATCTTATATCCTGTGACCTTGCTAAATTTGCTTATCCTAAGGGTTTTCTTATAGATTCCTTGGGATTTTCTACAGATGATACTATCTGTGAATGGAGATGGTTTTATATCTTCCTTTGCAATCTGAATTGCCAATGATTTCTTTGTCTTGCTTTATTTACTGGCTGGGACTTTCAGTATGACATTGGATAGGAGTAGTAAAAGTGGAAATACTTGCCTTGTTGCTGATTTTAGAGAGAAAGCATTAACCTTTTTTTTTTTTTTTAAATTCAAGTATAATTAATATACAATGTTAGATTAGTTTCAGGTGTACAGTGTGATTCAACAATTCTATACATAGGGGCCCCTGAGTGGTTCAGTCAGTTAAGCACCTGCCTTTGGCTCAGGTCATGATCTCAGGGTCCTGGAATTGAGCCCCGCATCAGGCTCCCTGTTCAGCAGGGGAGCCTGCTTCTCTCTCTCTCTCTCTCTCTCTCTCTCTTTGCCTTTCCCCTTCTCTCCTCTGCTCATGCACTCTCTCTCTCTTAAATAAATTTAAAAACAAATACTATACATTACTCAGTGCTCATCAGGATAAGTGTACTCTTACTTCCCTTCACCAATTTCACCCATCCCCCCACCAACCTCCCCTCTGATAACCACCAGTTTGTTCTCTGTAGTTAGGATACTTTATTTTTTTCTCTTTTTTTTTCTTTGTTCATTTGTTTCTTAAATTCCATATATGAGTGAAATTATATAGTATTTCTTTCTCTTCTTAGCATTATACCCTCTAAATCCATCCACATTTTTTTCTTTCTTTTTTTTTTTTTTTTTTTTTAGTTTTTATTTATTTATTCATGAGAGAGAGGGAGAGAGGCCGAGACACAGGCAGGGGGAGAAGCTGGCTTCATGCAGGGAGCCCATGCTGGACTCCATCCCGGGTCTCCAGATCACACCCTGGGCTGAAGGCGGCGCTAAACCGCTGAACCACCCGGGCTGCCCTCCATCCACATTTTTGCAAACGGCAAGATTTCATCACTTTTTGGCTCAGTAATATTCCATTTTATATACATATATATATACACACACACACACACACACACACACACCACATCTTTATCTACAAATGGACACTTGGGTTGGTTCCATATCCCGATTATTGTAAATAATGCTGCAGTAAACATAAGGGTGCATATATCTTTTCTAATTAATGTTTTTGTATTCTTTGGGTAAGTATGTAGTAGTGGAATTACTGGATCAAGTGGTACTTCTATTTTTAATTTTTTGAGGAACTTCCATACTGCCTTCCACAGTGGCAGCACCAGCTTGCACTCCCACAAGGAGTGCACAGGGGTTCCTTTTCCTCACCAATACTTGTAATTTCTTGTGCTTTTTTATTTTAGCCATTCTGACGGGTGTAAAGTGATAACCAATTGTGGTTTTGACTTGCATTTCCCTGATGATGAATGATGCCGAGCATCTTTTCATGTGTCTGTTGGCCATCTTTATTTCTTTGGAAAAATGTTTATTCATGTCTTACTTTTTTTTTAGTTGGATTATTTGTGGGGTTTTTTGGTGCTGAGTTATAGAACTTCTTTATATACTTTGGATTAACCCCTTATCAGATATGTCATTTGCAAATATCTTCTCCCATTTAGTAGACTGTCTTTTGTTGATAGTTTCATTTGCTGCATAAAAGCTTTTTGTTTTGGTGTAATCTGAATAGTTAAATTTTGTTTTTTTCCCCTTGCTGGAGGAGATATGTGTAGAAAAATGTTTCTATGGCTGATGTCAGGGAAATTACTGCCTATGTTTTCTTCTAGGCTTTTTATGGTTTCAGGTCTCACATTTAGATCTTTAATCCATTTTGAATTTATTTTTGTGTGTAAGAAAGGGTCTAGTTTCATTCTTATGCGTGTAGCTGTCCAGTTTTCCCAGCGTCATTTGTTGAAGAGCCTGTCTTATAAATCATTCAGTCTTCATAGTTAAGTATACTAGCTGTAGGTTTTTTTGAAGAAAGGCTCTGTCATGTTTGAGAAAGTTCCCTTCTATTCCTAGTTTGCAAGTTTTTATCATGAATCAGTGTTGAATTTTGTCATTTTTTTCCTACATCCATGATATGATCATGTGGGGGTTTTTTTCTTTAGACTATTAACTGATTATATTTGGTAGATTACATTGTTTTTAAAATATTAAACCAGCTTTGCCTTCCCAAGATTAATCCCACTTGGTCATAGTGCATTATTCTTTTAGATACATTACTATAATCAGTTTTCTACTTTGAAAATTTTTACATTTCACTTTTTTTTTTAATACTTTGTCTAGTTTATGTATCCAGGTAATGTCATTTTCATGAATTGGAAAGCACTCCTACCTCTTTTTTGTGTTTGTGTGTGTTTTAAGACATTGTTATGGAATTGGTGTCATTTTCTCTTTAGATGTTCAGTAGAATCTACAAGTAAAAACCATGCACCTGGAGATTTATGTTTTGGAAGACTTTAAAATATAAACTTCTTTCTTAGTTATACAACTAATCAGGTTATCTTTTTCATCTTTGAAGAGTTTTTGGTAGTTTTTAGATTTTGAGGAAACAATTTTTCCTGCTTTGAGTTATTTGAACATTTTTTTAGTGTTCCATTTTAATTTTCCTAATTTTGACTATATATCTCTGCATATTTTTTTAAATTGGTTGTTTTGGGACACCTGGGTGGCTCAGTGGTTAAGTGTTTGCCTTTGGCTCAGGGCATGATCCTGGAGCCCCGAGTCCCACATTGGGCTCCCTGCATGGAGCCTGCTTCTCCTTCTGCCCATGTCTCTGCCTCTCTTTCTGTGTCTCTCATGAATAAATAAATAAAATCTTTAAAAATAAATAATAAATTGGTTGTTTTATGGATTACATTATATATTCATAACTTTTTATAGCCTACTTAAAAATTAATTTTTTACTACTTCAGCTAGAGTGTAGAAACCTTACCACCATATAGGTCACTTCTCTTCTGTTATGACCTACTTTTTTTTCTTTTTTAAGAGAGAGAGAGTGCTCGCATGTGCACAAGCTGTGGGAAGTGGGGGCAGAGAGAGAGGCAGAGAATTTCAAGGATACTGCAAATCAAGTGTGGAGCCCAACATGGAGCTTGATTTCACAACCCTGAGATGGTGACTTGAGCTGAAACCAAGAGTAAGATGCTGAGCCGACTGAGATATCTAAGCGCCCTTACTTGTCTTATTATATTTACATCTATATAATGTTGAAATCCCTATCAAACAATGCTAGAATTTTTACTTTCAACCAGAAATCATATTTTTAAAAACTCAAGAGGAGGAAATTTTATTTACTCGTATATTTACAGTTTTTTTGCTCTCCTTTCATTCCTCATATTTCAAGTTTCCTTCTATCCCTGTCTGAACAACTTCCATTAGTGACTCTGTTAAGAGTTGTCTACTAGCAACACATTCTCTTAGTTTTTCTTCATTACTTTTATTCATCTGAGAATATCTATTTCACCTTTATTCCTGAAGGATGACTTTTACTGGAAGGAGAAAATTCATTATTTTCTTTCAGTGCTTAAAATGTTGCACAATATTTTTTAAAGCATTCCTTTTAATCTTTGTGGTATCTGGTGAATAATCTGCAGTCATTTGAATCATCATTACCCTATTGATAATGCATTTTTCTCTAGTTGCTTTCAAGATTTTTTTTTTTTTTCTATCTTTAGTCTTCAGCAGTTTGATTATACATGACTGGGCTTGTATTTCTTTGGGTTTATCAAGTTTGGGGTTCACTGAACAGTCTTGAATGTTTAGGTTTATGTGTTTCACCAAATTTAATTACTTTTCAGACATTATGCTTTCAGATATTTTTTCAGCACCACACCCATAGTCTTCTCCTTCTGGGACTCCAGTGATACAAATGATAGAACTTTTGTTACTGTTTCATAAGTCCTTTAGACTTTATTCTATTTTTTTTGTCATTGTTGTTCAGATTGGATAATTTCTGTTTATCTATCTTCAGTTTCACTGACTCTTTCCTGTGGTATCTGCACACTATTGAGTTTATTTCTATGATTTTAAAATTTCATTTTTCACCCCCAAAATTTCCGTTTTATTCTTCTTTATACCCTCGGTTTTTTTTTTTTAGGCTGTTTTTCAGTTTGCTTCAAGAACATTTATAATTGCTTGTCGGAACAATGTATATAATAGCTACTTTATCAGGTGATTTCAACCTTTATGTCATTTTTAAATTATTTTTTATTTTTTAAAGATTTTATTTATTCATGAGAGACACAGAGAAAGAGAGGCAGAGACATGGGCAGAGAGAGAAACAGGCTCCATGCAGGGAGCCCGATGTGGGACTCGATCCTGGGACTCCAAGATCACACGCTGAGCCACCCAGGTGTCCCCCTTCATGTCATTTTAGTACTAGGTGTCATCTGTTGTATTTTCTCCTATGAATTGAGATTTTCTTGCATTTTTGTATGCTGAGTAATTTTGGGTTGGATCCTGGACATTTTGAATCATATATTATGAGACTCTGGGTCATGTTTAAATCTCTTAAGGAAAATGTTGTGTTTTTTTTTGTTTTTTGTTTTTTTTTGTGTTTTTTTTTTTGGATAGCAGGCAGTTGACCTGGTTAGGTTTGGGCTACAAGTTCTTGTTTTTTTTGGTTTTTGGGGGGGGGGAGGGGCTACAAGTTCTAACCCACTTTCTATAGGCTGTGGTTCTAATATCAGTTCGTTTTTCAAATCCTTTGTGATGCTGTTCAGATCCGTCCTGTGTATATGCAACATCCTGTGGTCAGTCTGCAGCCTAGATAGTCCTCTGTTAATTCATTGCTCAGGGTCTTGATATGCCGACTAGAAGCAGATCTATATATGCGAAGCCTGGGAGTGAGCCCTAGAGTTTATAAACAACTTTATTGTGTGGCTTTCTGAATCTCTCTCCCAAGGATTTTCTGGTTCCCTGAGGCTTCCCTTTTTTGATCTCCTGGCTAAAAGATGGACTTGTAGTTAGTTCCCTGACCATGCCTGCATCCTGGGCCAGCAGACAGGAGGGTAATGCAAAAGGAAACAAAGGTTCACTGCATTGTCTTGAGACCAGAACACCTCAAGTCTAAAAATAAAGTTCTTGAGATGGGGGCTCTTACCAGCTGCTGCCATGGCCCCTGCTACCACAGCCTCAGGGCTGCTGGGAGCTGAGAGGAGAGAGAAGGGGCATCAGGAGTCCCCCTTCCTGCTCCTTGAGCCCGTACAAAAGGGCTTCTCCTGGAGTGCGTGCTCACTCTCTGTCTTTGTGCTGAGTTACGGGTTTCAGGCAGCATTACATTCAGGCTAGAGGTTACTAGAGGGGAAGAGGCGGTGTCATTTAGTGCTGTGTGCTGTGTGCCAGCTTTTATATTGAGTTCAGTGGGGGAGACAGGGTAGGATGAGCTGCTTCCCTAGAACCGGCATCCCAACAAGGGATTTTAGGCAGGGAATAACACAGTCTAAGTTGCTATTTACTTTTTTGTCCTTAAAGCATATTTTTTCATGTATAATAACTTAAATGCAAAAGTATTACATGCTTAGTGTAAAATCACAGCACGGAAGTGCATCAAGTACAAAGTGAAAGTCCGTTGCCCAGTCAGCACCACCCCTACCACGTTCCCTGGAGTAACATCTTCTGCTTGCTTGGTATGCATTATTTTCTCTCTGTGGCCTTACATATGTACATGCGCACATACACACCATTTATTTTTTTTACAAAGGTAAAGTTATATCATTGTACGTTTTTTCCTGTCAGTACATGTATATTGAATTCCTTCTTTTTAAGGGCTGCAGAGTATTCTGTATGGATGTACTATTTAACAATGCTGTATTAATAAACTCTTAAAGTATAATTTTACTTAAAATTTTTTAACAGTACTTTATTAATATGTAAATTCTTCAGCTTTGTTTTTGTTATTAGGAACAGTGTGATCTGAATAGTTTTTTTTCCCCAATAGAAACCCTTTCTCAAATTAAGACCATTTTCTTCTGTTTCTGGCTAAGAGCTTTTTTTTGTTTTTTTCTTTTATAAATTCAGGAATGGATTCTAATTTTTATCATGCCTTTCAGGCCTTGGTTCTTGTGATTGGCGTTTTGGACAGATTCTCCTGAGTCTGTGGAGGATTGACTGGTGGGGGGGGGCGGGGGGCTGGCAGCAGGAGCCAGTGGCAGCCTCTTAAGATGCAAAGTAATGAACACTGTAATGAAGGCAATGACCAGGGAGATGTTTTGGAGACACAGTCCGCTAGACCTGGTGACTTATGTAATATGAAAGGAAAAGGGGGAGGGTGCATGGAAGAGAGTTTAGCAGACATTTTTGGTGATGATCTAGAGTGTTCATTAGGTGGCTTGAAGTCTTCTGTAGCCTATGAAGCCTTTGAGGCATCCTGGGC
The DNA here is from genome assembly GCF_053574225.1 of Canis aureus. Classification (NCBI taxonomy): domain Eukaryota; kingdom Metazoa; phylum Chordata; class Mammalia; order Carnivora; family Canidae; genus Canis; species Canis aureus. The sequence continues at coordinate 15,983,599 of NC_135642.1, read as the reverse complement.
TGAGATTTCCTGGAAGAGGGCAATAAAATAAGTTTGAGTGGGATGTGGGTCCAGTCAAAAGTGGTCCCAGACCCAGAGGGAGTCATGGGGGTGCAATGGAGGAAGCTGTGGGAAGAGGGGTAGTATCATAAGGGACTGGGAAGAGGCCTTCACTTGACAGCTTAAAGCTCCCCTCCTCCTCAGACCTGTGTCTGCTTCCAGGTTCAAGTTTGGATAGTCAGTCATTTGTGATGCTGCCCCCCAGTGATGAAGTGGTGACTAATCTGGAAACTCTGACAAGTAAATGCCTCCATGGGAAGAACTACTGTCGGCAGGTCCTGTGTCTGTATGAACTTGCCAAGGTATGTGCCCAAGGGTAGGGCCTCCAGGGGAAGCTGAAGTGGGGGAAGCAGGAAGTTGGAGGTAGATTTTGGATACTGCCAAGTCAGCCGTTCATGTGATAATCATGATGAGGGAGCAGATCACTCAACAGGATGTTGGCCCCTGTAAATCCACCCCTGGGAATATTGGGGAGGATGCCAGGCCAAGTGTCGGGCCTTTTGAGTCCTGGCTTTGGCCCAGCCAACCAGAAGTGAGGGCATGACATTTCACACCTCTAGGCTCCTGGTTCTCCATCTATAAATGACTTAACCATGAAGGTTCCTTCTAGCCCTCTGTTTTTGTCAGCTTCAGGATTGCTGGGGGATTTCCATAGGAGAAAAGCCCAAAATAAGTTGTAAAATAAAATAAAATGGAATGTGATGACTATAAAGACAGGAACCAGGGCAGCCAAGAATCATTTGTGACTTTGTGCTGATTGAGGGCAAAAATAATAGACTCTAAGAAGCAGAGGAGCACAAGAGAAATAATGCCAAGCACTAAAGCCCTCTGGAGATTGAGGGCTTTACTGCTGTTGTGGGAACAGTAGAGGAAGGGCTCTTGCTTTTATTCAACTTTCTTCCATTTCGTAACATTTAAAAAGCTCAGTGTTCAACCAGAGATGTCACCTGATGGCTTCTGAAGACAAGCCTTTTTCTTGCTTGGATTCAGCTCATTGAAGTGAAAGAAAGGACTAGAAGACAGTGCTTGCTGTTTCTAAGGTTCCTGCTCAGGGTGAGGGATCTTTAAGCTTAGCCAATAGTGGAGTCTGTCCACATGGGATTTCAGAAAGGCTACATTTTGCGAGCTTTTTCCTGGCTCCTAATGGGAACTTTGACTGTCTTTGCCTTCCTCTCAGGAGTTGGGCTGTTCCTACACAGACGTGGCCTCTCAGGACGGGGAGGCCATGCTCCGGGCAATCTTGGCTTCCCAGCAGCCCGACCGATGCAAGCGAGCCCAGGCTTTCATTAGCACCCAGGGCCTCGAGGCAGACACGGTGGCTGAACTTGTGGCTGAAGAGGTGACCCGGGAGCTGCTGACCCCACCGGAGGGAACAGGTGCCCCACCCTGCAGGCCTCTCATACCCCATTCTCAAGTTCCCAGCAGTAAGGACTTGGATGTTATGCGCCTGTGCTCCTGCACACTGCCCTCTGCCCTCACCAGCTTGCACCTATCAGGGGAGAACATGTGGCATCTATGTTGTGGTTGCTTTTTGTTTATTGTTTTATGATTACACTTAGAGTAGCTGTGCCTTTCTCTGAGCTGATGAACTCCTGCTGACCTAGAAGATGACCACTAGGCCAAGGAACGTGAGCTCAGCAGAGTAGAGAGCAGCACAGGGAGCCCCTTCAGCACCCGCTCCAGGTGCCCGAGCCCGGGCAGAGTGGGCCTCCTAGCCAGGGACTCTGGCCTCGCACCCAGCTCCCAAGGTTAAAGCAGCACCTTCCTCCCCATCTTTCTCTATAGGACATCAGCAGATGTTTGCCCCAGCAGAGGAAAGCCGGACATTTCTTCAGCTGACCACTCTGTGTCAAGACCGCACACTGGTAGGCATGAAGTTGTTGGACAAGATTTCGTCCGTTCCCCATGGAGAATTATCTTGCAGTAAGTTCATTGGCCATTTTCTTACATGTTTGGGGCCCAAGGAAGTCTCCAAGAAGTCTCTCGGGGTTAGTCTTTCCAAAACTCAGTTTGGATCCTTGTTCCTGCTCTGTATCCCTACCCCTCCAGCATGGTTTATAAGTTCTTGGTAGAAAGCCATCCGTTCGTTGAAGAAAATTTAGAAAATATAGATGGAAAAGCATCCCAAAATATAAAATCACACAAGCAGGTGACCTTCTAACATTTGGCAGTTAACTTACTCTTCCTTTTACATTACACTGCAAAGTGGCTACTTCAGTCCCCATTTTAGAAGCAGAGGAAGGAAACTGAAGCTCAGAGAAGTTGGATTAATTTGTAGCTGTTGGGCAGCCTGGGTGGCTCAGCGGTTTAGCGCCGCCTTCAGCTCAGGGCGTGATCCTGGAGACCCGGGTCCCACATCGGGCTCCCTGCATGGAGCCTGCTTCTCCCTCTGCCTGTGTCTCTGCCTCTCTCTCGCTCTGTGTCTCTCATGAATAAATAAAAAATAAAATAAAATCTTAAAAAAAATAATTTGTAGCTGTTAAGTGGCAGAGGTGTCACTGGAACTCAGATGATATAACTCCAAAATCTCGCTTTCCACAATGTGCAGGCATTCAGTAGTCGTATGTGTCCCTCTGACCTTCTATAGAAGTCTACAGGCTTTTATTTTTCAAAAATGGCATTATCCTGTATATATGGTTTATAATTTGTGAACATCATTCCATGACAATATTCTATATAATTTTTACAGGTTACAACAGTATTTCTCATAGAATGAAAAATTTTATACCCTAATTTGGGACCTTTACATGGCTTCCAGTTTTCTGCAGTTGCAAACACTGTGACAGACATCCTTATAGGCAAGTTTATATGCCTATGTGTGATTATTTCCCTAAGATAAATAACTGATTCAAGAGTATACCCATTTTTAAAGCTTTATATATATTGCCACATTTTACTCCAAAGCTGGTAAGGTCAAGGATCTCAGATGACTAATGGGGAGCCCTCCCAGACAGGCTGTCTGTATTGGCCCCTTCACCTTCCTGCCAGGATTCACAATCCTGTCTTACCACTGCCTCACCTCCCCAGCCACAGAGCTGCTGATCCTGGCCCATCACTGCTTCACACTGACATGCCACATGGAGGGCATCATCCGAGTCCTGCAAGCTGCCCGGCTGCTCACGGACAAACACTTGGCCCCCAATGAAGAGTACGGGCTGATGGTATGTAACCCCCTGATCCCCTACCATCCTTTCTGAGGAAAGTTTTGAACAGATAGGCTGGCAACCAGTTCAAAGCTGACAAGGTCTTAGGGAATTTGCCCACCTGGATACCACTACCTACTTGGGAGCTGGCTGAGCCACTCAATGCTCTGCTCCAGGTTATGAATTGCTGTCAAAATCAGAGATTGCTCTAAAGGAACAGATGTCAGGAGGATCCCTGCCATGTTCCAGGGCCAGCCTACTCCCTTGCCAGGGCAGATCGTTTTTCTAGAGGGCTAAGGCAGCTGTTTCCCCCCAAAACAAGGCTCAGTGTTATCTCTGAATTGAAATGAGCGGACAGCTCATGCCCCCGGTGCCTCCCCAAATTCTCTAGGCTTGAAATAAACCCAAGTGACTGAGCAAGCCACTGGGCAGTAAAAGGAATGGTGGGGAGAGAAAGAGTGCCTGCCCACAATGTCACGTTGGCACTTAAGAGTCACGTTTACAAACACAGGAGGCAACAGCCAGTGGTGTCTGTGTGACAAGCCTTTCTGAACCTTCCAGGGGTGATGCCTGCTAGGTACACGGGAAGGGAGAGGGGGAGCCTGGCATTAGCCCTTCTGCCTCTTGGAGCTTGGCATCTGGAAGCAACCAGACTGGTGAGGGTAGTGGTGTTCTGGCTCAGAGAACTCCGGCTGATGCTGATGCAAGTGGCCCTTGCCCTTTTCAGGTACGCCTCCTCACCGGCATCGGAAGGTACAACGAGATGACGTACATATTTGACTTGCTGCATAAAAAGCACTATTTTGAAGTGCTGATGAGGAAGAAGTTGGATCCGGTAGGTGTACGGTATTTTGAGCTCCAGGATGGCATAGACGGTTGACATTCAGGAGTCTTAGGCTTCGTAGGAATAATCCTAATCAGGGTGGACCCCCTGGGATATGGAGGGAGGGAATTAAAGGAGTCCCCTGGACACAGTAGCTTAAGATTAGTTTCAGACAAGGCAGCAGTTATGCTGACACATTCAATAGTGAAGAAAACGAGTTTGTGCATTTGCACCTAAGCCTCTGTCCCACGTGTGAATGCTGGCTCTGGCAGGGGCAAAATCTTTCCTGTGAACTATGTGGAAGTGGATTAACCAGGTCAGAAGTGGAGAGTTTTCAGGGGACCATGAGAAAGGGTTAGGATAGTGGATGCCGAAGCCTGGGCCTGGAAGGCTGTGGAGGGCGATTTATGATGCCGACCAGGAAGGAGGCTTGGAAGCAGAGGCCTGACTTGGCAGGCCTTTAGGCTCTGGGCACTTGTCTGTCTTCAGCGTGGTGATAGCAGGTATGTCACTTACAGAGCTTCTGCTTCCAAGTCATTCATTTGGCGGATTCATTGCGTCAGCCTTTGTTTCCTCTGAAGATTTGAAAACCAAGGCACATTTTTGTCTTCTGGGAACTTGGGCTTGGCCCAGCAGGACTGAGTCAAAAGCACAAAAACCCTGCCCAGTGCTGGGCTAGTTTCAGGACAACCCAGTGCCACAGTCAGGAGGAAGAGTCCTGGACCTAGGTACACCCTCAGGATACCCTAGCGGGTTTTTAAGATTGCTTTTGAGGCATTTTTGTTTCTGCGTGTAAACATTCTTTTAATAACTTTTTTTCTGAATACAAAAGTAATGCATATTCAATGTAAAGACACTTGGAAAACAGTCCACCGAAGAAAAAAGCCCTGTGTGTCTATCGACCATCTAGAGACCGCCACTGCTAACAATTTGGTATAGGCCCTTTCTCTGTACATGTACCCACAGAGATACATACATATATACATATTTTTAGCGAAACTTTTAACATGCTGTGTAGATATGAAATAGCCTGCTTTTCTCACTTAATAGGCAGGTCACAAATATCTTCCAAACCAACATTGCTTTTAATGGCTACATGGTATTCTCTTAGTCCAGATGTCTAAAACAAGGGCATTTCTAATTTTTTGCTATTAAATACCTTTGTTACATCCATCTAAGCACTTCTCTCTTATTTTGTAAGGGACAAATTCCTAGAAATAACATTGCTGGAGTAATGCATATGTGCACATATTTTAGGGTTCTCCCTTCTGACCGGTTATGACACACATTCCCACCAGCACAGAGGATGTGCCTGTTTTCTTACAGGGTAGCATAACCTTTCGTACTCATTTTTGGTTCTTTTCCCGTTTTCTTGAGAGTTTTTAAGGAACTCTCAGAACCAAGGGACTCAGGCATTCGCGCCTGCCTCGCAGTCACTGGTTGACCTCAGTACTCCTTTTTTCCTGGGCAGAGTGGCTCCCTGAAGACCGCCCTACTGGACTACATCAAACGCTGCCGCCCTGGGGACAGTGAGAAGCACAACATGATCGCTCTGTGCTTCAGCATGTGTCGGGAGATTGGGGAGAACCATGAGGCAGCTGCCCGCATCCAGCTGAAACTGATCGAGTCTCAGCCCTGGGGTGAGCAGAAGTCATGGCGGCACCCCCAGGCCAGTGCGGCCAGCCATCGAGGGTCCTTAGGGCTCAGAAGGACAAGAACCCTTGAGACTGACTAATATCCACTTCGGCTGCTAACACCCACTCGGTTGGGGCCCCATCTGAGCAGACGAGATGGAAGGGGATTTGGAAGGCACCTGCCCAGCTTGTCCCGTGTGCACCTAGGGTGTCATCCATCAGGAAGTGGTGTGTGTGCTGAGGCCTTGCAAGCCTGCCTTGATGTCTGAGAACTAGAGGCCTCCTCCAGAGCATGTGCACTTCTGGCCCAGTAGCTTTTACCCAAGTGACATACCTGCCTCCCTGTGAGCATGAGCTGGAATGTTTTAGTCCAACCCACCATCACTGAGCAGGATGGGAGCAGCCAGCCTTGGGAGTCACACATCCACCAGGTTTCCTTCTCTCTCCTACAGAGGACAGCCTCAAGGACGGGCACCACCTGAAGCAGCTGCTGCTGAAAGCCCTGACTCTGATGCTGGATGCAGCCGAGAGCTATGCCAAGGTAACCGTAGAGTCATTTCAGCCCGGCCTTAGGGCTTGGGGTCTGCAGGATGATTTGATTTTGTCCCTGGGCTCTTCCAAGTGAAGGGAGACACAGCCTTGGGCCAACTGAGGGCAGAAGGGGTGAGTTCAGTTGCTGGCAGGTTCATAGCGGGGATGACGACAGTCTATCTGTGCCTCCCTCTACCCCCCTGTCCCTCAGGACTCCTGTGTGCGACAGGCCCAGCACTGTCACCGGCTCACCAAGTTGATAACACTGCAGATTCATTTTCTGAACACTGGCCAGAACACAATGCTCATCAACCTGGGCCGCCACCGGCTGATGGACTGTATCCTCGCTCTACCTCGGTTCTACCAGGTAAGCAAGGAAGGAAAATCCAGCCAGCACTGGTGCCAGCATCCTCTCCTGCCGTCCCTCTCAGCGAACCCATAGGTTGAGTGACTTGCTAGGTGTCAAGGCTAGTGACAGAACCAGTACATTTCTAAACTTTTAACTTTAGCTGTCTGATAAACCAAACAGCCTTTCCATGGCAGTATTTATTAGCATATTGTTTGGACAGAGGTTGGAGAATGATGAGGTGATCTGGTCTCCCTTCCTCGTGATGCCAGGCCAGCAGGAAGGGAGACCACCTTGCCCCTTAGCTGAGGTCTGGAAGAGCAGACCTGCTGGTGAGCCAAGCATCACTTAGCCCCAGTGTTTCTAGGATGGTGCATCTAGCTTAGCAGACGGAGTCAGGGCTTCTGGCCTTGAATGAGAAATAGTTACCAGGGAATCAGCCCTTCCCTGTTCCTTACAGTTGAGTTAGTGGGGGAAAATATTGTTTCTCAGCAGTTTTTATTAATGCGTTGATGCATTGTGAAGACTGAAAACACTCAAGATGTTTGTGATTTAAGGGCAGAGAAATGCCAAACATCAAACTTTTCCCCAACCCTAATACATAAAGCCTTTCAACATACTTGGTGATTCTCACATTCACTGTGAATGTGCAGTATTAAGTTACTTTCTAGAACAGCATGCCTTCAGTTTTACATCCAATAGGGCCTAATGGTATCTTCTTCTCTATCCTTTTAAGGCTTCTATTGTGGCCGAAGCCTATGACTTTGTTCCTGATTGGGCAGAAATCCTCTACCAACAAGTGATTCTTAAAGGAGACTTTAATTACCTGGAAGAATTTAAGCAGCAAAGGTTATTAAGATCCAGTATATTTGAAGAGATTTCAAAAAAGTAAGTATTAAAATGCCTCTGCTTTGAGATAAGACGTGGGCAAGAATTTTATAGCTAAATAGGACATGCCAAAAAAAAATAATAAAATAAATAAATAGGACATGCATGTAGCTAGCTACCTCTCTGCTTGAGATGGCAAACAGATATCAAGAATCCCCATTAAAAGATCCCTTAATAAAATGATGCAAACAGATGACTGAGGGAACAGTGTACTCACAGTGCTCCGTAATTAAAATCAGAGGACAACTACTCAGCTTGTCTGAGGTGCCCCAAAAACTCAACCTCAGAAGCCCCTTGGGAGTATTGCACTTACCCCAAATAAGGTGAGCATTAAGCTAACATTTTTAATGAAATAATTTCAGCGTTTAGCTCGCAACCTCTAACGCTAGTCTTAAATAATTCCTCAAATTCCAGGGTCCTCTCCTTTGTAAGTAGCTGTGTCAGAGCAGATAATCCTTGCTCAAGATAGCATCTTAACTTGTACCTTATGCCCCTTTGTCTTAGATATAAACAACATCAGCCGACAGACACAGCTGTGAAAAACCTGAAGAAGTTACTCACATACTGTGAAGATGTCTACTTGTACTACAAGCTCGCATATGAACACAAATTTTATGACATTGTGAATGTGCTTCTGAAGGACCCTCAGACCGGCTGCTGTCTAAAGGACATGCTAGCAGGTTAGGTGGATTCAGACGCTAGGAGGGTGGCTACTGCCAAGGTGTCCTGGGTGCTTTGTTCTTGTACTGAGATGAGGTGCTGACAGGTGTTTGCGATCGTAGTAGAATAGACTGACCTGGTAACCAGTCCTCTGTGAATAGGGGGTAAAGAATGAATTTTCACAAGGCAATAAGTATTTAAAAGTGATTGTTCATCTATACCACTTTATATAGATAGTGGTATTAAGATCAAAAGCTCCATCTTCCTATTTAGATATACAGTATTGATTAAAGAATACCTGTGCCTGCAGATTCCAGTTTCAAAGGAATTTAATATTATTTACACAGTTAAGGAACAGATGATACATTTCCATTTGTTAGAAACTGATCTCTATAATAAAATAGATTTTAAATTCACTGTATGTCATTATTACTGCCAAGGAAATCTTAGCCCTTGTCTGCCTTAAAACAATCTTTATTTGCTGTAATTATTGCTGCATAGTCACTGCATCCTGTTAATTCCTCCAAATCATTTAGATGGTCCTGTCTTATACTCAGTACTCTACAGAACTTTGACTGAGGTTCCTAGTTCCTATTTAAGAGAAATTTAAAACCTTTTTTGTTCTGTCCCTACTTTTGATTCTCTGATGGTTTCAAAAAAGACTCCAACCACAAATTTGGTTAAATTGCTTAGAAGAAAATATACAATAAAGATCACCCAATCTATGCTTACAGCCATAACCTGAGTAACAAGCTCAATTATTCCAAATAAATAAGCTCTTCTAGGTAATTAGGCCTTGGTATCTAAACAACCAAATAATTTGCCCAAATAAATAAGAGGAGGAAGGCAGCCCCATACCTTTGTTGCTCTAGGGTGACACTATTCAAGGCCTGGCATGTCATTTTTGTCTTAAAGCTGTAACTTCTTGTCAGGCATTATTTATTAAGCTTTATAAGTATACAGAGAACTCTAGTCCCAAGAGCCGTGTTCTATATTCTCCAAAAATACCTCTTGGGAGTTAACACAAATTTTAAGTCCTCACAATAGTGATTTTATTAAATTAGTTGCTTTATAAAACATTGCAGATGTCATAATTGTTAACATAACAATTTACCAAACTGTAGTCAACTGGTGCAGTTTGCTGAGCATGTTTTATAAAGGAAAGCAAATGCCAAAACCCTGTTAAAGTTGTTCAACTGCAGCTGAGGAGAACAAAGGAGAATTGTTTCTCAGACACTTAAATCAGGGAAAGAAAACAGGTAAAGAGCTTCCCTCCCCCATGTGAAGCACTCTGTCAGCAGAACGGTCTGATAAATAGAAAGTAGACAGTCTATGCACTTGAGAGATTCCACAAGTTGTAATGCAACACAACGGAGAGGTTTACCTTCTTCAGCTTCAAAGTTGGAGGGTTTTGGTCATTTTAATTTTTAAATATCAAGCTAGTGCTTTTCAGCCGTTTTATCTTCACTCTGAGATAAGCAGTCTTCTTCACAATGTAATTTAATATCCTCACGCTCAATTTTAAGACACAGCAATTTTAATACTAGGTGCACACCTCATGCCCTTGCTGCAAACTGCTTTTCTTGACAAGTTATGAAGTAGTTCAAGGAGGTATGGTTAAGGCTGTATTACTGAATGGTGCTGGTAAATACTACACAATTTTTGTCATGTTGCAACCTTTGTTTCCAAGTCAGTGACTGCTGCTATGGAATCAGATAGCAACAATGACAACATTATTAGGTTTGTTTTTTTAAACTATGATTTAGTAGCAACTGAGGTTCCCAATTTTAACCCCTTGGCAGCAAGATCCAAGTTCCCTCATTCGCACATTAGCACCTAAGTGTCAAGGGGTTAAATAACCAGCACAAAAGATACTGCACTTCTGATTGTAGCATTTGGCAGAACTGAAAGGAAAGGAAGTTGTGCTACATGTTGAAGGGATTGTGGGCAACAGAAAGAAGACACCAGGAGAAGAGAAAATGTCACATGAAGTCTTCATAGTCTTGTACATATCCTCCGTCATAGCCGCCATAATCTGCCAGATCGTCTTTCATGGTGGCCTTTAATCCCCCTCCAGGGACCACACCTTTCTTCTTCTTTTTGGCTTTGCTTTGCTGAAGATAAAAAAAGTTTTAATTCATGAGACTACCTACTATGGGCACCTTTTCTGGTACAGAAACTCTCAGACACCAAAGCCTCTGGTACCAAAAAAGCTTCAGTTCTCAAAGGGAGATCTCAGACCTAACCCAGGGAAATCACTACTAATTCCAAAAAGAAAACAAAAGGATGGTAATGGCACTCACACTCCTGGCTCTGTTCCAGTTTAGCTTTAGTTCAGGCTCCTACGACACTTGAAACTATTATGCCAACGCCCCATTCTCAAATAATTTCCCTCACATGCTTGCTCTTACCTTTTCTTGCTTTTGTTTTTCACTGCAAAGCACGGTCAATGAATTGGTAATCTTTTTCAAGTCATCAATTTCCACTAAAAAAAAAACAAAACAAAACATTTAATTTGGCCATCATTAATTCCAGTAACTGAAAAGGCTATGAATTTGTCCTGTTAAACATAAGATGGTGGGCAGCCCGGTGGCTCAGCGGTTTGGCACTGCCTTTAGCCCAGGGCCTGATCCTGGAGACCCAGGATCAAGTACCACGTCAGGCTCCCTGCATGGAGCCTGCTTCTCCCTCTCTCTGTGTCTCTGCCTCTCTCTCTCTCTCTCATGAATAAATAAATAAAATCTTAAAAAAAAAAAAAAAAAGAACTCTTCACCCCTTCTCCATTTTCTACCACAGAACCAGAATGAAGAGTCAGTGTCTCAGAAAGGTCAGTGTCCTACTAGAAAAGAAGCCTGTTTATGGGAGAACACACCCTTCCATCCTTACAAAAATATCAAGCTAGAAACAGACAACAGTTTTTAGCTATCAAAAAAGTGTTTCAGTTTTGGTTAGAGAGCACCTTCACAAATGAAACTATAAGTTCACTGTATAGAATTCCTCTTTCTCAATCTTAAAAACAGTCCCTTCCATAATTAGTGCCACACCACCCCTGGTTTTTAACTCCCACACACCCTGCCTCTGAAATGCATGACTCTTCTCAGGGCACGCACCACACCCACAGACCCAAAGAACAGGTACCAGCAATATTGAGCAACTTAAACCTAGTCACAGGCTTCCTTGTTTGTAAAATGAACAGATACTTGTTGTGGTCTCGCTCTGCATTAAAATCCCATATGCTCAGGGATCATTTTCCCAAAAAGACACTTCCTAGTCTTTTTAAGATATAATTAGGTAAAAGAATAAGCTAGTGTTTTATTAGCTGCTGGGTCAGCAAAGCTCAGTTGTCCCTTTTGGGAAGCCATTATAAAAACATTAAAAAGGCAGCCTCAAAAAACAAAACCACTCACACTCACTGTCTATTTGCAGAACATTCCCAAGGTAACTTCTAAAAAGCAAATCCTAAGTTTATTATAGAACGCAAAAAAAAAAAAAGTCAACTTCCATCCTCCTGAGTACGAATCCAACGACAGATTAGAAATACTTACATGAAATACACACATCTCGAACTAAGGCTTCCAAAAAACTAGCATAATATAGTGACTTTTCATATTGTGTAATTTTATCTTTTAGTAACTTCCCAAACTCTGTGAAGTCATCTCTTGAAGATGGGTTCATAGCATCTATTCCATAAACTGTATTATTAACACCTGTAAGAGAAGAGGGAACACTAAAAATTCTAGATTTTTTTCAAGTTTATAAACCAGTTAGTTAGCTGAACAACCCTGTTACTTCATGCTATAGCTCAGGTTCTTAACCTAGATCCACTGAAGCGCTTGGACAGCATTCAGGAAGTCTGTAAATTTAGATCAGAAAAAAATTTACAGGGCAGCCCGGGTGGCTCAGCAGTTGAGCCTCTGCCCCTGGCCCAGGGCGTGATCCTGGAGTCCCGGGATCGAGTCCCACATCGGGATCTCTGCAGGAAGCCTGCTTCTCCCTCTGCCTGTGTCTCTGCCTCTCTCTCTCTTTGTCTCTCATGAATAAATAAATAAAATCTTTAAAGAAAAAAAAAAAATTTACAGGGATGCCTGGGTGGCTCAATGGTTGAGCATCTGCCTTTGGCTCAGGGTGTGATCCTGGAGTCCTGGGATGGGTCCCACATTGGGCTCCCTGGATGGAGCCTGCTTCTCTCTCTCCCTATGTCTCTGCCTTTCTCTATCTCTCATGAATAAATAAAATCTTAAAAAAAAATTTACGGCTTTATTTTCACTAACCTCTAATTTATCATTTCCTTCCATTTTTCATTACAGGCAACAAATCACAGTGATATTAGCAAAACCTGTTACCAGTAAAGATTTTCATATCACATTACAGTTGTAATTACCGTGAAATACTGTTTTTAAATTATATTACTTATTAACCTGCCACTAGATCTTATTTAATGCATTAATAAAGGAGCACACTACTGAATCAAGTTATTTTAATATTTTGATATCCATTTCAATATAAAAGTAAAATCCTGTGTGTTTTATTCATTTAAAAACATTAAATTGGAAGAGACCCACAGTCTTCAGCAGACCACTGAAGGAGCCCCTGGTATAAAAGGGATTTTATTTAAAGTTACTTAAAAGTTATTTAAAGTATAGGTCTAAGAATAGCCCACAGTAAAGTGCGAAGAGAAGGAAAAAGCAAAAAAAAAAAAAAAAAAAAAAAAGAAATAGTTCCTGAGAAAGTATCCAGCTAACTGACTCCAGAGGCTAATAAGCAGGGGTAAACCATGTGTGAAATCCCAATAGAAAAATTAATCTAGCCTAAAAGGATTCTAGGCTAAGAGACAGTACATTCTGTATCCTCTTCAACAGTAAATTAGTTAACAATACCACTGATTCAGTATTTTAGTATGAGAAACACAACATTAAAATCCTATTAACCAAATGATGCCTGTATGAATGCATGTTTTTGCCTTGTAATCTGTAATTGTGGTCCCATATTAGAATTTATAGGTATCAGGTAAACTCTTCTCTTTAATAAACACATGGGTGGCTTTTACCATCCTATGAAGACACTGGATAATGGCTGTATGCTCTCTGTAATGAGATGAGTGCAGTTAAGACATGCCAAGCACACACCAGTGCACAGGAGAATCACAGCAACTCTAGATTACTAGCAACTCGTACAGAGAGAAAAATCACACCTTCCACAGAAGGGAGAATGATCATTATGGCCCGCTTGATCCATTTTAAAAAAAGAAGGATGGCCTCGACGGGATGAGCACTGGGTGTTATACTGTATGTTGGCAAATTGAATTTTAGAAAAATTTAAATTAAAAAAAAAAAAAGGAAGGATGGGGGGGGAAAGTCAAGATAACCTAGATCCTTCTTAGTTCTAGGTTTCAATTTCAAAGTTACTTAACTTTCAACATGATCCGGAAAAAAAAAAAAAAAAAAAAAAAACTTTCAACATGATCTTCTACTCTGATAAGTACTCAACAGGTAATGACAACAATGAGCTTAAACAAAGTGAGAGCTTTAAACTATTCCTCTGGTCATGTTTCTTACTTTATTTACCCTTTACCCCTGGAACACTCTGAACTTACCTATCTATAGGACCCTGAACATGTCTTTTATATCACGTACCAACCACAGCTGCAGGGATGGCACATAGAAATAGAAGCCCTCCAATGACAGGGGATGGAGAAGGCCAAAAAGAGTCACAAAGAAATAACCCTGAGCAAAGGCACAGCCTTATAAGTCAGTCTAATATTTAAACCTCAAAGCTACAGGTCTCACATTTCATCCAATTCATCCAGCTGATAAATGTATTTAAAGCAGCAGTGTACTTATTTTGGGTCCAATGACTTATCTTAATAATTTTTTACTTGATACTCCTAATTATTCAAAACCCTAAGCACGTTTTTCACTCTAAGCAATGAAATCTCAAATATAAATATTAAAAACTCCTTTCTAGTATCTAAGTAAGCCAGTACTGTATTATTTCAAAAAAGGAAGTGTCTTCTAAACTTTCACAACTAGTAACATATTCACCTGGAACTTCAATATTTCACTGCAATCACCTTCTCAACCCCGCCCACTTACCAAAAGTTTCTTTTGCTAATTCAAGGTCTGACTCTTCCTGTAATTTCTTTAGCCTCAGTTTATCTGCTAATAGTTCTTCTGGTGTTAGCACTTTAGGTTCTTCAGGTTCTTCTAACTAAAATGAGACAAAAAGGAAGTTTTAAAACATCTGGCATTGTGATGGACCAGTACATTTTTGTATTGCTAATATTTTTATTAAGCATATAGAAATAGGGACGCCTGGATGGGTCAGTGGTTGAGTGTCTGCCTTTGGATCAGGGCGTGATCCCAGGGTTCTGGGATCGAGTCCCATATCGGGCTCCCTGCAAGGAGCCTGCTTCTCCCTCTGCCTGTGTCTCTGCCTCTCTCTCTGTGTCTCTCATGAATAAATAAACTTTAAAAAATAAAAAATAAAATAAAAGATGGAACTGACATGATAGAAAAGGGAAAACCTGTACACTCATATCTGCTACTAAAGACTGTATTTTGAAATAACCTTTCTAGGGCAACTTAGTAAGATGTATGAGTCTTAAAATACTTTTATATGGAATCAAAGAATTCCACTTCTAGTTATTTACCATAAGAAACCAAAGATGCATACAAACATTTAGCCACAAGGGTGTCCAATGGAGTATTACTTATAATTTCAAATACATTTAGAGACAACCCAAATTTCAACAGAATGGTTAAATATGACAACACAGATGATCCTCAAATAACATAAGTTTGAACTACATGGGTCTACTTATTCACAGATTTTTTTTTCAATAAGATTTATTTGAAAGAAATAATAAGCAGGAGGGAGAAAGGGAGATAGATCTGAAGTACACTCCGCACTCAGCATGGAGCCCAGCACGCGGCTGGATCTCATGATCCTGAGATCATACCTGAGCTGAAACCAAGAGTCCAGTCCAACATTTAACCAGCTGTACCACCCAGGCTCCCCATCTTTATGATTTAATAACATTTTCCCCCTCTTTTTTACTTTATTGGAAGAATACAGTATATAATACAACTACAAAATTATGTGTTGACTATTTATATGTTAGCAGTAAGGCTTCTGATCAAGAATACACTATCATATGCACCCCAGGTGGCTCAGTGGTTTAGCGCCGCTTCAGTCCAGGGCCTGATCCTGGAGACCAGGGATCGAGTCCCACATCAGGCTCCCTGCATAGAGCCTGTCCCTCCCTGTGTCTCTGCCTCTCTCTCTCTCTTTCTCAGGAATAAATAAATAAAATTTTAAAAAAAGAGTACGCTATCAGTAGTTAAGTTTCGGGGGAGTCAAATTTGTATGTGGATTTTTTTGACTGTGCAAGGAGTCAGCACCTTAACCCTCAATATTGTTCAAAAGTCAGCTATACTATGTAGACATAAAAAAAATGTCTTTCTCCAAAGAATCATAAAAAGAACTTATCTTTTTATATTTGTTACTATTACAAAAGTAACACATTGTTATTTGTTAACAAATTTAAACACATACCATGGAAGTTGTCACTTATTTCCCAGTCCTACTCCTCTCAGATGACTGTTAACATCTTTATACTGTGATATTTCCTATAACAAACGCATTATTTTACTATAAGGGAAAGTCTGTGACAGTATTTACTGAAGTGGGGAAAAAAGTAAAGGAAGCTTGTGCCATTTGTGATCATCCATGTCTATGCAGTTTGCAAATTCTAATTCAGAAGTCTAGTTCTGTAATACATAGCATTCTGTTTCTCATGGAGAAGATGAAATGAGAAACGTCATTATGCCAAGTTAAAGAAATATCAGAATACTTTCTTGAAAAAGGGAAATATCTTGACTTAACCATCTTAGCAGATCTGGACATCATGAAGTATCTCCTGCATCAAAAGTGAATATACTGAATACACTATCAAACTAAGGTTTCTTTACACTGGAGACTAATACCAAGACACAACAAAAGCAGTATAAATTTCAACTTCAATGACCAAGAAAAATCTAATCAAGATGGCTTCTTAGACTGAGCTATAAGATCCTATTGCTTGTCCTGATCATAGAAACACACATGTAGGGATCCCTGGGTGGCGCAGCGGTTTGGCGCCTGCCTTTGGCCCAGGGCGCAATCCTGGAGACCCGGGATTGAATCCCACATCGGGCTCCCGGTGCATGGAGCCTGCTTCTCCCTCTGCCTGTGTCTCTGCCTCTCTCTCTCTCTCTCTCTGTGACTATCATAAATAAATGAAAAAAAAAAAATTAAAAAAAGAAACACATGTAGCTATTTTTAGATACACAAATATAAATTATTAAAAAGTATCTAAAATGTTCCCGACTGGAGGAAACGGGCACTTTCATACATTGTTGGCAAATGCAAACTGGTTACAACCCCATACAGAGGGCATTTTGTGAACATTTATCAAGACCACAAATATGATTTGCCTTTTCATCCAGCAATATCTCGCCTGGGAATTTATCCTGCATATATGACTACACCCATTAGAAATGACCCACATGGGATGCCTGGGTGGCTCAGTGGTTGAGCATCTGCCTTCGGCTCAGGGCATGATCCTGGAGTCCTGGGACCAAGTCCCGCATCGGGCTCCCCACAGGGAGCCTGCTTCTCCCTCTGCCTGTGTGTGTGTCTCTCTGTGTCTCTCATGTATAAATAAATAAAACCTTAAAAAAAATGACACACACATATGGTTATTCATAGAAGCACTGTTCATCAAGTAAAGGACTGGAAGAAAAAAATCTAGCTGTCCACCTCTAGAAGACTGGTGAAATACAATATGGTGCATCTAGGCAATGGAATACCATACAGCTACCAAAAAAAAAAAAAATGAATAAACCAAACACTAATGAAAATGATTTATTATAGAGGGTGACAGGGAACAAGATGGAGAGGCTAGAACAGGAATGGATGTGTAAGACTTTTCTGAGTGTACCATTTTGGTGTAGTTTTGACTTCTGAACACATTTCATGTTTAAAAAATTTTTAAAAAAACTTTAAAATGAAAACAAATGACTCTAAAATGTATATTAAAATACACAGGGGGGGCAGCCCTGGTGGCGCAGCACCTTGGCGCCACCTGCAGCCCGGAGTGTGATCCTGGAGACCCAGGATCGAGTCCCACATCGGGCTCCCTGCATGGAGCCTGCTTCTCCCTTTGCCTGTGTCGTTGCCTCTCCCTCTCTCTGTGTCTCTATGAACAAATAAATAAAATCTTTAAAAAAATAAATAAAATAAAATACACAGGGGAAATAATACAAATGACTTTAGAACCCAGGATGTAATTCTACATCCTTAGTAGGATATATTCTAAGCCCCAAAAGAACTGCAAGGAAATCCTAAACTTTATTCAGTAGCTTTATGTTACTGGTATCATAGAAAAGCAAATAAACAATTACATTATTATACCAGTATTTTCAGAATAAAAGAAAACGTCAATATGAACTAATGCTTACACAACACAATGCTTATACAACACATACACACAACACAACACATTTCTAGCTTCACCCATTAAAAAAAGGTCTAGAAGGCAAGTCCACCTCAGTAACACTGAGTAACTACTAGCAACTAAATTTGGCCCCTATCATTTCCAACTAAAAAGAACCATAAAGAAGTAACTGATTCAAGGCCTAAAGAGAATTTACCAGGTGAGCCCAACACTTCTTATTCTGCCAGAAAGCAGGGAAGTTTTCAAAGACTAATGGGATTCTGTAAAAAAAAAAAAAAAAAAAAAAGAAGAAGATTGGGACATCTTAAAGGGTTTCCTACTGGCCAAAGCTGGGACAATTTGAGCATCCAAAAAATAATTACTGTATCTAAATAAAACACAATAAATTTATAAAAATCTGTAAATCCATAAATTCACTCAGAAAAAAAAAAAAACCTACAAAAATCCCTCATTTTTCACCATTGAAGTTATGATTACACTCTTTCCTTACTCTGAAAAACTGGCAATTAATAGAAAACAATTGGGACGCCTGGTTGGCTCGGTGGTTAAGCGTTTGCCTTCAGCGCAGGGCGTGATCCTGGAATCCCAAGATCCAGTCCCACATCAGGCTCCCTGCATGGAGCCTGCTTCTCCCTCTGCCTGTGTCTCTGCCTCTCTCTCTCTCTCTGTCTTTCATGAATAAATAAATAAAATCTTTTAAACAAAACAAAACAATTACGTTTTTACTCTTTCAGCACAAATCATATCCAGAGTAACCAAAAGCAAAGTAAGAAGAAAAAAAAAAAAAGCCAGCCAATAACAAATGGAAGAGAAGTCATAGGATGAAAAAAATCACCATTCTGCAATCCCTAATTAGGCAACAATCATCATTAACACTAAACAAACTGGTGAGAGGTTGACATGAAACAAGGATTAGGTTGTTACCACCTTAACCCACTGATCAACTTTAGCATCACTAATAATAGGACACACATGATGTGACTCCTGGTGTGATGTGATACAATATAAAGCACACAGCATGACCTCTGAAGCGTTCCAATTAGAAATGTTTAATCTGAATTTGGAAGTCAAATCTGAGAAGTCAAACTTTTAGACTTATCTGCCAAGTTACAGAAAATTCCAAATATAAGTAATCAGACAAATCAAGAAGGTGGGATGTTTTATAAAACAAAGGGGCTCCTCTCTTCAATAAGTCAATGTTATCTTAGAGAGAAAGACACTCCAGGCGACTTAGGATATCTTAACCACCTAATGCAATGCAAAGTCCTTGTCTGAACAAACCATACATAAAAGACATTTGGAGACAATCAGGAAAATGCATATAAACTAAATACTAGGGCAGCCTGGGTGGCTCAGCGGATTAGCGCTGCCTTTGGCCCACGGCGTGATCCTGGGGACCCGGGATCGAGTCCCACATCAGGACCCCTGCATGAAGCCTGCTTCACCCTCTGCCTGTGTCTGTGTCTCTGTCTCTCTGTCTCTCTCTCTGTGTCTCTCATGAATAAATAAATAAAATCTTTAAAAAAAAATTAAAATTAAATAAACTGAGTACTAGAGGACATTAAAAAATTATTATTCACTCTAATAGGTACTTAATCATGTAAGAAATAGCCTTGCTTTTTCAGAGATGCATACTGAAGTGTTTAAAGGTAAAATGCATAATGTCTATTGTGGACTTGATTATATTTTAACAACAAAAGAGATGAAGCAAATATGGCAAATATTAGCAACTGTTAAATTTAGGAGACAGACGATTATTCATTTTCTCTATTTTTACGTTTGAAATTTTTAATGAAAAGTCAAAAAAAAAACTAAAAAGCTCTCTATGGTGATATGAAAAGATCTCCATGATATATTAAAGCAAGATGAAAACTATAAAAGTAAAAAAACTTAAGAAAAGCAAGGAATAAGAATATATAGTTATATCCAAAGACACCTCCGCGATGCAAGAAACCAATATTCACTTAGGAGACAGAGGGAGAAAAAAACAGGATGTTGAGAGTTCTTAATACTGTTTTGACTTTTGAATCATGTAAATGTACTTTCTATTAAAAAAATTAATATAGAAAAAAATTAACATAGAGTTCCTGATCTTCCTCCAAGTAATCAGGAACACCTACATAGTACATGGCAGAGAAATGGTTACTTTTTTGTATTTTGCTCAATATGTACAACTGCAATTAATCACAACTACAAAGAATTGCAGGGAATGGCAAAAATCACTGATGGTAGTACTACACAATCATGACTGTTCCTGAACATTTGTGGAAATTTAAAAGGCATTCTAATACATAAAGCTTCCAGGTTAGCTTTTTGCAAAACCAGAAATTCAGTTTGGGGATTCACTTGGTGGATAGTATCCATGGAGTCTTTACAAAGCCCTTCAGATTGCGATGTAATATTTGCTGCCTATTAAGACACTGTACCACTACTGATGTGAGAATTCTGTATTGCAGGAAACGAATGGTACTTACCCTCTTTTTAATTTCTTCTTGCCTTTTCTTCTGTTGCCGTTCTTTCTCTTTTATTTTCTCTACTATTTTTTTCTTTTCTGAAACTTTTACTTCTGAAAGAAATGTTTTAATCACAGTTATCCTGAGTATTTTCCAGTTTATGGATAAGACAGATATATAATACTTGTATACTTCAAGAGACCAAACTTCTCCCAGCTCCAGTTTCATATGGTGACTTACTGGCAAATAAGAATGGGAAAGTTCTGGGACTCTTCCTTTCTCCTCTCTGATTTGATTCCTAGGACCCAAACACCTCCCTTCCTATTTCCCTAGCACTTGCAGCAGGATTTAGTGAGGTCACATAACCTACTCTCTCCTAACAGCAGCGCTCCAAACAGAAAGCAGTAGGCAGTACCCAATATGATTATGATTTGAGGGGAAAGAAAGGAATAAAGAACAGAAGAATGTTTGGCTTCTAAACACTAAAATTCTCAATTTTGTGAGCTAGATTCTATCATATGTCTTAACATAAGCACTACTACATGCTCACCAAGACAGAAAACCAAAAAATAAAGGAACCCCAGTGGCTCACCTGGTTTTACTTCTGCTTCCTCTTTTTTTTCATCATCATCATCATCCCAGTTATCCTAAAGAAAAGGATCTCTATTAATAATTCTTGCATAGGATGCCTGGGTGGCTCAGCAGTTGAGTGTCTGCCTTAGGTTCAGGGCACAATCCCGGAGGCCTGGGATCAAGTCCCGCATCGAGCTCTCTGCATGGAGCCTGCTTGCTTCTCCCTCTGCCTACCCCTCTGCCTCTCCCTCTGTATATCTCATGAATAAATTATTTTAAATAATAATAATTCTTGCATATTTACTTTTCCATGTACACCTTATTATCAGCTTGTCTAACTCCACAGAAACAGTATTTTTTTGATATTGCATTAAAATTATTAATTAATGTTGGGAGAACACACATCTTCATGATGTTGAGCCACCCTAGCCAAGGAAAAGGTCTGTCCTTCCGTTTGTTCAACTCTACTTCTGTATCTTTCAAGTAAAGTTTTAAAGTTTCTCTCTTACGGGCGCCTGAGTGGTTCAGTTCATTGAGTGTCTACCTTCAGCTTGGGCCATGATCCCAGGGTCCTAGGATGGAGCCCCATGAGGCCACATCTGGCTAACTGCTCAAGGCGGAGCCTGTTTCTCTCTCTTCTCTGCCCCCTCCACCCCTGCGCATGCTCTCTCTCTCTCATGCTTTCTCTCAAAATAAATAAAATCTTTTAAAAAAGTTTCTCTCAGAAGTTTTGTGAATTTCTCTTTAGGTTCATTCCTAAGAATTTCTACATTCCTACTGTAAAAAGAGTTTTTTTCCTGTTAGTCCTCTAACTGGTTACTATTTGAGTACATAATTGGCTTTTATATGTTAATTTTACATCCTGCTACCTTACTAAATTCATTTATCACTTTTCATGGATGCTCCAGGATTTTCCAGGTGTACCACCAAATCATATGCAAACGAGAATGGCTTTACTTCCATACCAATTACTTCTTTTTTTTTTTTTTTTTAAGATTTTATTTATTTATTCATGAGAGACACAGAGAGAGGGGGTGGGCAGAGACACAGGCAGAGGGAGAAGCAGGTTCCATGTAGGGAGCCTGACGTGGGACTCGATCCAGGGTCTCCAGGATCACGCCCTGGACTGAAGGTGGCACTAAACCACTGAGCCACCCGGGCTGCCTCCATACCAATTACTTCTTAAAGACTTATTTAGAGGGCAGCCCGGGTGGCTCAGCAGTTTGGCGCCGCCTTCAGACCAGGGTGTGATCCTGGAGACCAGGGATCGAGTCCCACATCAGGCTCCCTGCATGGAGCCTGCTTCTCCCTCTGCCTATGTCTCTGCCTCTCTCTTTCTCTCTGTGTCTCTCTCATGAATAAATAAATAAAATCTTAAAAAAAAAAAAAAAAACTTATCTAGAGAGAGAGCAGGAGGAGGGGGAGAGGAAGAATCTCAAGCAGATTCCCGGCTGAGCGCAAGCCTGAAGCCTCTGATCCTCTGACCTGGAGATTATGATCTGAACTGGAACCAAGAGTCTGACACTCAACCTACCGAGCCACTGTACCCCACTTCATTACCAATTCTTATGCCACCACAACAGATTTATCTAATTGCACTGGCTAAACCTCTAGTACATTGTGAATGGTAGCAGTGATAATGATCATTGCCTAGTTCTTCTCTTAATGGAAATGCCTCTAGTGTTTCCTCATATAGTGTATGCACCCCAGCACATTTATGCTGTGCTGATAAATTTATCAGTTATTTTCTTGCCTGCGAATTTCAGTTCAGTTTCTTCCGGAACATACATGCTTTCATTATTTTTTCATTTAGATCTTGGTCCATGTGGAGTTTTTTTCTCTTGTGTGGGATGAAGTAGGAATCTAATCCTCTTTCCAAATGGTTACCCAGCTGTCAGTTACTAAAAAGTCCACCTGAGTCCTGTGATTTACTGTACCCTAAATTTTCACAGGTACTTGGTATATGTCTGCTTTCTACTCCATCCCGCTGTCTATTGTCTCTTCATACATCAATACCATACTGCTTTCATTACTTTATAGTATATTTTTATATAGGCTATGCTTAGTCCCTTCCTTATAGGTTTTCAGGTTTTTAAGTATTTTCCTGGCCATTCTTGCATTTGTTTTTCCATATTAACTTTTATATCAACTTGTCTCATTCTATAAAAAAGCTTCTCAAAAGAAAAAACAAAAAGCTTCTCTGTTAACAAAACACAAGACAACCAAGCCAAAACTACTTCTCTTAAAGTAATTTGTAGCTGTTTTATTTTTTTTTTATTTTTTTTTTTTGCAGCTGTTTTAAATAAAAAACTGAAAGGCCTTCATATCTTTCCCAAATGTGAAAGTATCCAACATTCTAGTCAATAACTCAATTATTTCAAGTAATATTCCACTCAACATGACCCTGGTTAATGAATTAAATCTATATAATATTTAAACCCAGTATTTAAGAGCAGTCAAGAGCTGATCAATAGCTTCTTGAATCACTCCCTAACTTGGGCAGGGCACTTTAAGGTGGATCTATACTCTTGTCTTTTCTTCTTTTTAAAAAAAATTATTTAAATTCAATCTGCCGGGATCCCTGGGTGGTGCAGCGGTTTGGCGCCTGCCTTTGGCCCAGGGCGCGATCCTGGAGACCCGGGATCGAATCCCACATCGGGCTCCCGGTGCATGGAGCCTGCTTCTCCCTCTGCCTGTGTCTCTGCGCCTCTCTCTCTCTCTCTCTCTGTGACTACCATAAATAAATAAAAATTAAAAAAAAAAATTAAATTCAATCTGCCAACATATAGTATAACACCCAGTGCTCATCTCATTGTGTGTCCTCCTTAATGCCATCACCCAGTTACCCCATTCTCCCACCCACCTCCCTTTCTGCAACCCTTTGTTTGTTTCCCAGAGTTAGGAGTCTCTCATGGTTTGTCTTCCTCTCTAATTTTTCACCCCTCAGTTTCCCCCCTTCCCTTATGGTCCCTTTCACTATTTCTTATATTCCAAATATGAGCAAAACCATATAATTGTCTTTCTTCAACTAACTTATTTCACTCAGCATAATACCCTCCAGTTCCATCTACATCGATGTAAATGGTAGGTGTTCATCCTTTCTGATGGCTGAGTAATATTCCAAATTCTTTATCTATCTATCTGTTGAAGGACATCATTGTTCCTTCCACAGTTTGGCTATTGTGGACACTGCTGCTAGGAACACTGGGGCGCAGGTGTCCCATGGTTTCACTACATCTGTATCTTGGGGGCAAATACCCAGAAGTGCAATTGCTGGGTCTTAGGGTAGCTTTATTTTTAACTTCTTGAGGAACCTCCAAGCTGTTTTCCAGAGTGTCTCCACCAGCTTGCATCCCTACCAACAGTGCAAAAGGGTATTCTTTCTCTATATCCTCACCAACATTTGTTGTTTCCTGTCTTATTAATTTTAGCCATTCTCACTGGTGTAAAGTGGTATCTCATTGTGATTTTGATTTGTATTTCCCTGATGGCAAGTGATATGGAGCATTTTTTCATGTGCTTGTTGGCCATGTGTAGGTATTCTTTGGAGAAATGTCTGTTCATGTCTTCTGCCCATTTCTTGACTGGGTTGTTTGTTTCTTGGGTGTTGAGTTTTGCAAGTTCTTTACAGATCTTGGATACTAGCCCTTTACCTGATATGTCATTTGCAAATATCTTCTCCCATTACGCAGGTTGTCTTTTAGTTTTACTGACTGAAGCTTTTTTATCCTGATGAAGTCCCAATGGTTCATTATTGCTTTTGTTTCCCTTGCTTTTATAGATAGGTCTTGTAAGAAGGTGCTGTGGCCAAGTTCAAAAAGGTTGTTGCCTGCGTTCTCTAGGATTTTGATGGATTCTTGTCTCACATTTAGATCTTTCAACCATTTTATCTTTGTGTATGATGTAAGAGAATGGTTCAACTCTTGTGTTTTCTATACCTAAGAGAGTCTCTAAATATAAATTGATTATCAAATAATTTTCCAAAGGCTCCACAGACTTAGAATGTTTAATAGGGACAGACAACAGCCTTGTATTTTGATAGGGCTTTAATCTATAGGTAGCCTGGCCATTGTCTCAGCAACTACCAGGCACCCTATGACATGCCATTTGAAGCTGAACCACAGATTACAGATGCAAAGCAGGGGGCCCTGATGCCACTGCAAGATGTAGAGGATGACTAATGTGCCTAAGTATGACACCAAGCTTCTGTTTTATAACAAGACAGGTCATAATCTGAATCAGTCTAGACATTTAAACTAACCAAGCCTTGACTTTAATAAAAATCTCTAAGTCCACCAAAGGACTAAAAATCCTGATTAAGGCTGCCATACAGTCTGCAAGCAGAATAGAAAATAGTTCGTATGAAAGTAAAATATTTTTATAATCACCCTTACCTTGGCAATTTAGCTCAGAGTCAAGGTTAACAGACTGAAAGCAAACCTGCTAGTCATTGTTTGGACATCTAAGACACAAGAGTTAGAAATTAGAAAGCAGATGTTTGTATAATCTCACTGGTTTGCTTAAGTGCTTGTTATCAATATAGCACAGTACAAAAGGAATCCTAGAACTAAAAATAAAAAGTAAACACCAGGAGTTTTTGTTGTTGTTTTAATCTTCACAGAACATAGAAAGCTGGGTCTGTGAATAATATTCCATTTAGGCAGTGCTTCAGACAGGAAGACCACTTGTTTACTTGAAAGGGGTACATAAAAAAAAAAAAAAAAAAAAAGAAAGGGTACATATTCACCACTTTCTACTAATAATAGTGATGATGACAAAAATGATGATGATAAAGCATTTGCCAAGTACTTACTTTGTACCAGGCACTGTGCAAAGGGTCTTACATCTAGTAACAGAGTTAACCCTCACAAAAGTTCTGTAAGTAAGGTAGTGTTATCCTCAATTTATAGATAAGAACATTAAGGCCCTGAGATAGCTATCCCAAAATCTCAGTGAAATATAACGAAATAACTAAACAACAACAACAAATGAAGGAACCAGTTCTAAATGGACCAAAGTTCCTTTATAGTGTCACAGTAAACGTAACTTTACACCTGAGTCCTGAATTACATAATAACTCTCTGAGAATTAGGTCTCTCCCACACCAAAATTTGTTCTTTCCATCAGTTCTGGAACGAGTTCCCCTGGAATTGCAGGAAAGCTGATCAAAGAGAAGTGTATGGCACATAATATCATGTCCAGCTGCAAATCTATCTAACTCAAATTGCCTGTGATGGTTTTCTACTAATTTTAAGAAACTAGTCTAGCAGCCTCTAGTAAGTACTAAGTGGCCAAGACTGGAGAAGTATGGCTAAAACTGAAGAGCTCCATCCTGATACCTCCAACATGAAGAAACAAACATCAGAGGAGCATTTCTCAGTTCCCGTTCTCAGTAAAACTTCACCCCCACCCATATCACACCTCCCTCAGTATCTCATTTTTATCAATTCTACCTACCACCTCTATCCCTGTTCCTGGTTTTCCCATCAAAGCATAAACCTTATTCCAGACACTCAAGTTAAACTGTCTCATCAATGCAGACATAATAAGGCTACTTAGAATTCTACCACAGAATGGACTGTAGAAGCAAAAGCAGTGGTTCCTATTAACAAGTCCTGGGGGATCCCTGGGTGGCGCAGCGGTTTAGCGCCTGCCTTTGGCCCAGGGCGCGATCCTGGAGACCCGGGATCGAATCCCACGTCGGGCTCCTGGTGCATGGAGCCTGCCTGCTTCTCCCTCTGCCTGTGTCTCTGCCTCTCTCTCTCTCTCTGATGTGACTATCATAAATAAATAAAAATTGGAAAAAAAAAAAAAAGGCCCAAAAAACAAGTCCTGGGAACAGCAATGGTATCTGTTCCTATGTTCATAAAAGAACCATTAAAGGCAAGCCTTGCCTGTCACCCTCACCTCATAGTGCTCAAAACAAGTCTGCCCTGAAGTTTCCGCCATTCTGGGGACAAGTCCCTAAAGAAGGGAGCATAGTGATGTTAACAAAGAGACTGGTCACCCTTCCAAATAGATGTAATCCCAAAAGCAGGTCAGGTAGTTTTCCCCAAGAACTTAAACTTTTTGTTTCCTTAGTTATAAAATTTGCAAGTGCCTAAAAAATACACATAAGGTAGAATGTTGAAATCTGCCCAATTTTCTGTAAATACTAGGACTTTGTAAATGCTGACAATAAATTCAAATAAAATTCAAAAAAGGTTCTTAGAGGAACAACTAAAATTAACACATTTAAACAGCAAGTAAATCTGTAATTTAGTAATCTCTAAATGGTTATTTGGTTCCAGAGAATACCTATCAATAACCAAGTAAATTCCTTACCCAATTATTTTTGGTAGGTAATAAATCTTCCAGGTATATTATTCAATTTATCTTCAAAAGAATTACCCTGGTTGCTCTCGTAAAATAGCTAGCTTCCATAAAACAGAAGCAGTATATAAACTACTTACTTATCTATACTCTTCTACAGATACACACCCAACACCATTGGAATAATTTTTCTGAAAGAGATGGCTGCTTTTCAAGTTTAAAACCTGCTTCCCAATTGAACATGACTGAGAACTGAAAACAAAAATTTTAAATCCTGCTTTTTAAAAATTTATTATTTTTTTTATTTTTTATTTTTTCCAAGAAAAAAGCACTTGTTAGCATTTAATGAACCTCCCCCTATGTGGCTTCAAGCTACTAGAACGCAGGCGCCCCCCACACCCTTTATCTTCTCCTCAGTTCTTCTACTGAAGAATTTGGCCTTCACGATGACAGGCTGTTTTGGGAGTTTTCCCTTTCCCAAAACTTTGTAGTAGCCCGATCGCACCACATCGATAATAGGAGCAGCTCCAGAAAAATATGGAACGCTTCACGAATTTGCGTGTCATCCTTGCAAAAATTTCTAATAATATAGCCAGTAGTTGGCTAATCTATCATCTTCAAAATGTACAACTACAGAATGTCACATGCAGTGAGAGAACACATTTAGGGCTGAAAATGCTTTCCAACTTAAGCAAGATATATTTATAGATCGTCAAATAGAAGTAGCTTCAAAGGAGAGTGAAATTCTTCTGCCTCATAGAAAGAGTCCATTAATTAACATATACCCTTTTACTTTTCTTTAAGTAGTTTGGTTTAGATAAAGAATAACCTTTTGCAGGAAAAGAGCCTTCTGCCGACTTTCTGTGAGCTGTACCGACCTGCTCTGAGAGGCCTCAGAACTCTGTAACAGTCTTCTTGCATGGCTAGACTTCCCAGCAAAGTTCAGTTTTTAAAAGAAGCCCAAATGTTCTTCCATCACCTCAGAACTATGCTGGCTTCTGGAAGCCAAGGTACCTGCCTCAATAAATTCTACTTCATTTAATTCAATTCATTAAGTTTTTAACATCCTACCATGTATTATGGCTCAGCACTCAGTTGAATTCCATCTCAATGCCTACCTGTCTTATATTTGGAACTGTCATTAATCAATTCTACTTTAAATGCTTAGCTAAAGCAAGATCAAGATACTGAACACTAAACAAATGGCTTATTTAATTCCAGTCATCCATCAAGACAAACATATTAAGTATTTTTCAATAACAAACATGCTTCCTAACTAAAAACTTACTAGTTGATTAAAACTTTCAGGGAACTGAAATGATATAATTGAGATTTTCCTCAAAATAATCTGGTTAGGGGAGGAGAAAAGCAAGTGAAGATATAGAAGAAATAAGATCGCTCATAGGTTTATTAAACTTCTCTTTACCTCTGTTTGTTTGGAATTTTTCATAAGAAGTTACACACACTTCAAGATACCCATTTCCTGGCAAAATGCCCATCTTCTGAGTATTTCCCAATAATCTCCCATTTCTCTGAAGTAGAGATTCCCTTCTTCAGAAGTGCTATTTCCAATGCTGGAAAAATGTCCTCACTGGGCACCTGAGTGGCTCAGTCAGTTAAGCATCTGCCTTCCGCTCAGGTTGCAATCCCAGGGTCCTGGGATTGAGTTCTGCATAGGGCTGCTTCCTCACCAAGGAGTCCGCTTCTCACTCTGCCCCTCCACGCACATGTTCTCTCCCTCTCTCAATAAATAAATAAAATCTTTAAAAAAGAAAAGAGGGACGCCTGGGTGGCTCAAGGGTTGAGTGTCTGCCTTTGGCTCAGGGCGTGATCCTGGAGTCACACGACTGGGTCTCACCATCAGGCTCCCTGCGTGGAGCCTGCTTCTCCCTCTGCCAGTGTCTCTGCCTCTCTCATAAATGAATAAATAAAATCTTTAAAAAAAAAAAAAAACATAAAAATAAATAAATAAAAAAGAAAAATGTGCTTACTCTGGTAATTTATTTATTTATTTAAGATTTTCTATTTATTTATTCATGAGAAACACAGAGAGGGAGACAGCGAGAGGCAGAGACACAGGCAGAGGGAGAAGCAGGTTCCATGCAGGGAGCCCAACGTGGGACTGGATCCCGGGTTTCCAGGATCACGCCCTGGGCCAAAGGCAGCGCTAAACCACTGAGCCACCCGGGCTGCCCAATACTCTGGTAGATTTAAACTATTAAGCTGGATAGGATCCTAACAGATGGTTGAATGGGTAGAATGAGACAGGTAGTTTTCAACTAAGTTCATTCTCAGATCTTTTTTTTTTTTTTTTTAAAGTTTTTTTTTTTAAGTTTTTTTTTTTTTTTTTTTTTATGATAGTCACAGAGAGAGAGAGAGAAGCAGAGACATAGGCAGAGGGAGAAGCAGGCTCCATGCACCAGGAGCCCGATGTGGGATTCGATCTTGGGTCTCCAGGATCATGCCCTGAGCCAAAGGCAGGCGCCAAACCGCTGCGCCACCCAGGGATCCCCATTCTCAGATCTTTTAAAAAAAAACTCTATAACAGTATTACAGGAAAAAATGCCAGAGATGTTTGAACACAGCCAGAAGTTTCTTCAATACAATTCTACACACCTTGAATAAATCCAGCTTTTAATCTATTCTATATTGAAATGTTAGGAGACTAGTAAAATGGAATAAAAGTTATACTGCCTCTGTTTTTTTTTAAAGATTTATTTATTTATTTATTCATGATGCATTAGACTTTTTTTTTTTTTTTTTTAATGATAGTCACACAGAGAGAGAGAGAGGCAGAGACACAGGCAGAGGGAGAAGCAGGCTCCATGCACCGGGAGCCCGACGTGGGACTCGATCCCGGGTCTCCAGGATCGCGCCCTGGGCCAAAGGCAGGTGCTAAACCACTGTGCCACCCAGGGATCCCCTATATTGCCTCTGTTTGCAGCGGATAGCTAGCTACACACTTCCTTCTTTGTCACCACAGCCTGTACATCACTCCAGC
Organism: Canis aureus; assembly: GCF_053574225.1. Classification (NCBI taxonomy): domain Eukaryota; kingdom Metazoa; phylum Chordata; class Mammalia; order Carnivora; family Canidae; genus Canis; species Canis aureus. The sequence goes on along the minus strand of NC_135642.1, from coordinate 15,953,700 downwards.
AATGGGGAAGGAGTCCAGTGATATATGCTAAGTGAACAATTCCTCCCACTAACTCTGCATAAGATCAGGATAGTAAGAAAGGTAAAATAAAGCAAGTACAACAGGAGAGTATGCTTCCCAGTTCTCATCTTTTTTTTTTTTTTTTTTAAGGATTTTCTTTAAGTAATCTCTACACTCAACATGGGGCTTGAACTTACTTACAACCCTGAGATAAAGAGTCGCATGTTCTACCAAATGAGCCGCCAGGGACCCCTGGTTCTCATCTTTTTTTTTTTTTTTTTTTTTTAAGATTATTTATTTATTTATTCATAGAGACAGAGAGAGAGAGAGGCAGAGACACAGGCAGAGGGAGAAGCAGGCACCATGCAGAGAGCCTGACGTGGGACTCGATCCAGGGTCTCCAGGATCATGCCCTAGACTGCAGGCGGCACTAAACTGCTGCGCCACCGGGGCTGCCGGGTTCTCATCTTTTTAACTGGGAAGAAGCACAGGCTTCTCTCCTCATGAATATTAGCAATTCTACGCTTTCACCTAAATCCGTTTCTGTCACTACCAGACAGCTATCTGAAAAGTCTTCAGGGAACCAAAATGTTATAATGTCTACTGAAAGACAGTAAACTACTGAAGCAAATTACTGTAACAAAGACCTCAGTTTTCTCTTCATATCTCAGGACATTACACATGACACTAAATCTATATTCTTAAAGGTTAAACACTAGATGATGACATAAATCGAAGAACTTACTGTTTCTGCGTATCTTACCTTTGAAGACTTTAAAAAATTCATACGTTGTACTATTTAAAGGTTGCGATTATTTGATCTCATGAAAACTAAGCCTTGTTTTCGTATCCTTACAAAAGGATTAAGTACTAAATTATCAGAATTCAGAAATTTGGTATTGACAAAATTCAACTTCTAGATTGGTAAACTCAGAGCAAAAACTTGCTTGACAACCAAGGTCATTCCATTCAAAACACAAAATTCACAGAAAAATAGCCACTGTGGGGAGAACTTATTCTGGAGCTCAGGAAATCACAAAATGCGGTACAAAATAAACCCCAGATACTAGAGGTAACCGGTATATTTTCCTTTAGCCAGAAAAATTAAGACTACATCTCAAGTAAGAGTATTAACACTGGGATGCCTGGGTGGCTCAACGGTTAAGCATCTGCCTTCAGCTCAGGGCATGATCCCGGAGTCCCGGGATCAAGTCCCACATTGGGCTCCCTGCATGGAACCTGCTTCTCCCTCTACCTATGTCTCTGCCTCTCTGTGTGTGTGTGTGTCTCTCTCATGAATAATAAAATCTTTAAAAAAAAAAAAAAAGAGAGAGAGAGTATTAACATTAACTGAGTGCCTCAGAAGTGCTAAGCAACTCTGCTTAATGCTAGACATTTAATCATTTAAGGTGCAAAATAGGGGTGCCTGGGTGGCTCAGTTGGTGTTAGACTCGATTTTGGCTCAGATCATAATCTCAGGGTTGTGAGATCAAGCCCTGTGCCTCAGACTCCACAATGGGTGTGGAACCTGCTTAAGATTCTCTCTGTCCGGGATGCCTGGGTGGCTCAGCGGTTGAGTGCCTGCCTTCAGCTCAGGGCGTGATCCTGGAGTCCTGGGATCGAGTCCCACATTGGGCTCCCTGCATGGAGCCTGTTTTTTCTCTGCCTGTGTCTCTGCCTCTGTCTCTGTGTCTCTCATGAATAAATAAATAAAATATTAAAAAAAAAAAAGATTCTCCCTCTCCGTACCCTAAGTAAATAAAATGTAAAACAACCCCCCGAAGTTATCTCCTATAATGAAAACTTAGACTGGGAAACTAAAAGGAAAGATTAAAAAACTTGTTTGTGACCACAAATAGAGAAAATGTCAAGGCAATATAATGCACACCCATGTCTGTCTGATTCCAAACCTAAGAATCAAACTACTCCATGAATACCATAACCTGGGAATCTTGAAGAAATTCAAAAGAAACCAACATTTCAACTCAGAAATAAAATGGACAAGTTGAGTTTTTCTCCAAGATCAACTTCAATGTTTATGTAAAAGAAATAAGATATTTGAATAAAAGAAAAGAATCTGCACTGAAAGAGTGACTGGACAAGATGACCTTTATGGTCTCTTAGCACCTGTAAATCTCAAACTTAGTTACTTCATTTTCTGGTACTTCTTTCCTGATTTATCCCATCTTTTCTTCTCATTTGCTAAATCATTCCCAATTTTCAGAACAGATGTCCTAACTGCTGCATCCAGTAAGCATACAAAAAGTCAAAGGACAAATCTGAACTGAAGGCTCAAAACAGAAAGTCCAAGACAATTCAGGGAAGTAACTAATACCTTGCAATGAGACTGATACACAATCCATTCCCATATATATACAACATGTAAATACAGCATTTAAGTATCTTCACAAGAGTACTACTCATTTATTAATCTCAATGTATGCAAAGCTCACATTCTCCCTGAACCTCAAGCTGTTCCATAAACTGGACATCTATCTCATTAGACTCTGAGGAGAAAAAGGTAAAATCCAAACAAAAGTAGTATTAAGCTCATAGTGATTGTCTAGCTTAAATTTTTTCAACCCGAGCAGGACTGAACAGGGTTCCCAACATGTATTGAAGGGTAGAAATTAGGAAAGTGAAAAACATACACTAATTGAATCAAAACCAAAAGAAACTTTTTTCTCAATTCATACAAAACTTTATCTGCACCAATATATAAAGATTTTGAGAGTTCTGTTAATAAGAATCTTAACATTCTGGGGTTGAGAGGTGTTAGCTACTTAAAAACAAATACACTAGTCATACTGTCATCTGAAGCCATTTGATAAGTCCCCAGGAGTTTTCAAAAACAAAATGTACATCTGGTTTAGATCAACAAAGCACAGGGGAAAAACACCGGCCCCTCGTCTATTCCAACCAGTATTTCCTTAGGAATCATTTGTATGTAGATAAATAACTCTATCAACTGTCCATTTCCAGGTCGCTGGGTGGACTACCTAGGTTTCTGGCCAGTAACTCCTGGTTATCTCAGTACTCGGTTCATCTCTTTACCACAGGGCGGGGGAGGGAAGCCTAAAGTTATTTCACTTTACTGCTTCTATTGGTCTTGTGTTTCAAAAAAAAAAAAAAAAAAAAAAAGACTGAAATTAAACCACAGTATTTCATTCATCTAACTGCTCAAACACACTCTACAAATGGGCCTTTGGAAACATAAATGAGTTACTGCCCCGGGAAGATCTGAGCTCAAAAAGGCAGGTGGGTTGCAAGACTTTCCATATGGGATACACCGTGGGGCTCAACCCCCGACTTCCCGGATCCTTCCGGCGAGCGGCTCCAGACCGCGAAGTTTGCACGTGGGCCGGGCCCTGCTGCTGCTGTCACCTCCCGTCGCCAGTTGGCGGATGGGCTCCGGGCCGGGGCGCAGACCCTTAAGAGGGGCCGGGGCCGGGGCCGGGGCCGCCACCGCCCTCTGCGAGGAAGTCCAAAAGGCCACGCTGCTAGACTTCGGCCCATATGGCTGGCGAGCCGAGGAGAGAAGGGCAGCGGGAAGCCCGACGCTGGCGTCTGGACCCGCAGCCCCGCAGGCCCGGGCGGCGCCCCTGGGCCCAGAGTCCACCCGCCCGCCTGTCGACGGGCATCCCCGCCCGCGACAGCGCCAGTCCGCTCCCGCGCCGCCGGGAGCCCCGGCCCGCACCCACCTTGACGTCCTCGTCCTCGTCCTCGCCTTCCCAGCGGTCCCCGCCGGCGGTGCCGCCGCCCCCCACCTTCCGCACCGGGTCTTCCACGGAGAACGTGTCCGCGTCTACGGAAGAGAGCGAGCCGCGTTAGCGCCTGCTTCGGCTTGAGGCCAGCGCCGGCCCAGGCCCTGCCCCCGCAACTTCTCCTCACCCCAGGAATCAGAGTCCCCCGCCGCCGCCGCCGCCGCCATCTCGAACCGGGCGTGAGCGTGTGTGAGGGCAGAGCTAGCGAGGAGTTAGCGCGGCGGAGGTGAGTCACTGGCTTTGCTCTCGTTGGCCGGCGCGGGGCAGGCTGGGACCGTGGCTGACTGTGCGCCGGGGCCCAGGCCCCGCCCTCTCTGGAGGCGGTGGCGGGGCGACGCGCGCGCGGGCGGAGAGGGGCGTGGAAGGCGGCGGCGGGCGCTGGCGGCGGCGGGAGGGTGAGCCCGAGGGGGAGAGGGTGGTGTCGGAGGCAGTGGCGCGGGAGGAGAGGAAGCGGCCCGGAGACGGTGCCCCCGGCCGGGCCCCGGGGAGGAAACAGTGCGAGGAATTAGGAGGGCGGCCCCTTGCCTGGCGCTTGGCCCCCGCCGGCCCTCGCCGGCCCTCGCGGGTCCTCCCCTGCCAACTCCAGCCCCTCCGCGTGTTCCTTTCGGTCGCGGGCGGTGAACGCCACGCCCGCCCGTGGGGGCGGTGGGCCGGCGGCCGCGACCCGACCCTCGCAGCGGGCGCCGCACCGCGCCCCGGCGGAGAGCACGTCTCTGGAAGCCAGCGCGGCCCGGCGCCGGGGAGGAGCGAGTGCACGGGGCCGCGCTCCGGGCCGCCTTCCCGGCCTGGGTGCTCGAATTCAGCTCCGGGCACGTTTGCTTCTAGGTAGTCACGAAGGGATCGAAGAGGGCCCCAGAACTCGAGGATTGTCCCTGCTTGGGAGCCCCTTGAAGCCAGCACACGATTCTTTGGCAGAGTAATTTCGGAACCTGGCCTGCGCCAGGCCTAACCTCTAGCCTTGTCCTCAACGAGCGCACGATCGAGTAGCAAAGACAGACATGTAAACAAAATTTCGACACAGTGTGATGACTGCAACAACAACAACAAAAGCATTATGAGGTTAAATGTAAAAAGGTAACTTGAACGGCTGCCCGGCACGGGTAGCGGGAGGATGCTTGAAAGGCTTCCCGGGGGATCCCTGGGTGGCGCAGCGGTTTGGCGCCTGCCTTTGGCCCAGGGCGTGATCCTGGAGACCCGGGATCGAATCCCACGTCGGGCTCCCGGTGCACGGAGCCTGCTTCTCCCTCTGCCTATGTCTCTGCCTCTCTCTTTCTCTCTGTGACTATCATAAAAAAAAAAAAAAAAAAGAAAGAAAGGCTTCCCGGGGCAACTACCACGGAATCCGGAATTTGAAAGACCGAGTGAAATGTGTTTCAGTACCTTTCCGGTGGAAGGAATGCTCCGGTCCTCGACCCGACTGGCACAGTCGGAGATAAGCTGAAAAGGGAGACTAATCAAAATAAAGGGTTTCAGCTGGGCTGCTCTCTGCCCTTTGGGCCCCTGGGCTCCACTGCAGGGTATTAAGAGGGGAACAGTTCCAGATATTTTGGCTTTCCTTTTGTTAAATTAATTTATGTCTGAATGTGTAATATACCTACATGATATAAAATTCAAGTTATAAAAGAGCATATACAATAACCAGCCTTTCGATTCTTTCTAGGAACAGCCGTTCCTTGTTTCTTACGTATCCTTTCAGGAAGTCTACAAATACACAATTTTTTAAAGTTTATTTATTTTTTTAATTTTTATTTATTTATTTATGATAGTCACAGAGAGAGAGAGAGGCAGAGACACAGGCAAAGGGAGAAGCAGGCTCCATGCACCGGGAGCCCGACATGGGATTCGATCCCGGGTCTCCGGGATCACGCCCTGGGCCAAAGGCAGGCGCCAAACCGCTGGCCACCGAGGGATCCCAAGCTTATTTATTTATTTAAGCAATCTCGACACCTGATGTGGGGCTCAACACTCAGGACCTCAAAACTAGGAGTCGCAGGCTCTTCCCACTGAACCACCCGGTACCCCTACAAAAAACACCTTTTATAAACATGGTCTTTTAAGAGATTTTCTACAGCCCAGTTACTCATAGTTTATTCTTGATCTATAGCAGTACTTGGGAAACATTCAAAATGCGGAATCTCAGGCCCCATCCCAGACCTACTGAATCAGAATCTGCCCTTATACAAGATCTCCAGATGACTCTGCAGGTTAAAGTGTGAGAGGCAAGGATATACAGTCCTCCATTTATAAAGGTAGATTAAAAGTAGGCAAGCAGAGGCAGAGAAAGACTGGAATGCAAGATCCCTAGGGCACAATCTATCTTTTATTCACATTTGTATCTCCAGCATTTGGCACAGTATCTGATACTATAAAGCAACTATTCAATGAATTAATTAAAAGAGAACACAAGCCCAAAATAAGGCAATGGTAACAGAGGAAAGACTTAATCAGCAATATTTAAGGCTCAAAACAATTGTATTGATTGTGATGGTTAATTTTATGTGTCAACTTGGCTCAGCCATCATAACCAGTTTTTAGTCAAACACTAGTTGCTGTGAATATACTTGTGTGTGATTAACATTTAAATCAGTAAAGTTCCAGTAAAGCAGATTTTCCAAAATATGGATGGGTCTTACTCAATCAGGTGAAGGCCTTTAAAAAACACACTGAGAAAAAAGGAATTCTGCCTTTGGACTTTGGACTCTGCAGTAGCAGCTCTTGCCTGGGTCTCCAGCCTGCTGGCCTGCTCTGCAGATTTCAGAATTGCCAGTTTCTACAATCTGTGAATCAGTTCCTTAAAATCTCTCTCTCTCCCCCACCTCCCTCTCTCCACACACATACTATTGGTTCTGTTTCTCTGGGTAACCCCAACTAATACAGTGACTGATTGGAGTGGGGGAGTGGAGAACGGCAGAGGTAGAGGATAATACTTTTGAAGACTGAATAAATTGTGGTGACAGCACCATGAGTGTTAGTCTCTAGGTGCTGAAATAAGAAACCGGAGAGCTGTCCTTGCTTCCTCTCACATCCTAAATTAAGTCACCAATTCTGTAATTCACTTCCACTATTAATCTTGAATCCATTTACCCCTGCATCTCTTGCTGCTACCTTTGTCCAAGCTTTCTCTAGGCTCTTCCTATTCATTCATTCATTCATTCATTCATTCATTCGAGACACAGAGAGAAAGGCAGAGACACAGGCAGAGGGAGAAGCAGGCTCCCTTCGGGGAGCCCAATGTGGGACTCAATCCCAGGTCTCCAGGATCACGCCCTGAGCCGGAGGCAGATGCTCAATTGCTGAGCCATCCAGGCGTCCCTCTCCAGGCCCTTCTATGATGACCTCCCAATTGTTTTTGCTTTCCCCCTCACTTTCCCCTCCACAATCCATTCACTACACACCAGGCAGTTTGCTGATTTAAAAATGTAAATCAGGGATCCCTGGGTGGCTCAGCGGTTTGGCGCCTGCCTTTGGCCCAGGGCGCGATCCTGGAGACCCGGGATCGAAGCCCACGTCGGGCTCCCGGTGCATGGAGCCTGCTTCTCCCTCTGCCTATGTCTCTGCCTCTCTCCTTCTCTCTCTGACTATCATAAATAAATAAAAATTTAAAAATAAAAATAAATAAAAATAAAAATGTAAATCGGGGGATCCCTAGGTAGCTCAGCAGTTTAGTACCTGCCTTCGGCCCAGGGCGTGATCCTGGGGTCCCGGAATCGAGTCCCGCATCGGGCTCCCTGCAAGGAGCCTGCTTCTCCCTCTGCCTGTGTCTCTCTGCCTCTCTCTGTGTGTCTCTCATGAATAAATAAATAAAATGTTTTTTAAAAATAAAAATGTAAATCAGAGACGCCTGGGTGGCTCAGTGGTTGACTGTCTGCCTTTGGCTCAGGGTGTGATCCTGGAATTCCAGGATTGAGTCCCACATTGGGTTCCCTGCAAGGAGCCTGCTTCTCCCTCTGCCTATGTTTCTGCCTCTCTCTGTGTCTCTCATGAATAAATAAAATCTAAAAAAAATAAAATAAAAATGTAAATCAGATCGTGACACCCCTTTCTTCCAGTTCCATTTAGTGGCTTGTTCTTTTTATTATTTATTTATTTATTTATTTACTTATTTATTTATTTATTTAAAAAGATTTTTATGTATTTATTCATGAGAGACAGAAAGAGAGAGAAGCAGAGACAAGCAGGAGAAACAGGCTCCATGCAGGGAGCCTGACATGGGACTCGATCCCAGGTCTCCAGGATCAGGCCCTGGGCCGAAGGCAGCGCTAAACCACTGAGCCACCCAGGCCGCCCTGCTTGTTATTTTTAAATTCCAACTCCTGGGACTCCTGGGTGGCTCTGCAGGTTAGCTCCTGCCTTCAACCCAGGGTGTGATCCTAGAGTCCGGGGATCGAGTCCTGCATTGGGCTCCCTGCATGGAGCCTGCTTCTCTCTCTCTGCTTAGGTCTCTGCCTCCCACTCTCTCTCTCTCTCTCTCATGAATAAATAATAAAATTAAAAAAAAAAAAGAATCCCAACTCCTTGCTGTGGCATACAAGGTCCTGCATGGTCTGACCCTACCTCCCATTAATCCCCTATGTCATTTTTCCTCAGTAACTTCATTGCTACTAGCCCTCTAAGGCCACTAAGCCTTTTCCTATTTTTGGACTTAGTACTTACTGTTCTGCCTAAGTGTTCTTTCCACACCTCTTGGCTTGGTTGGTTTTTCTTCTTTCAAATCAAATGTTACCTTTGCAGAAAGTTCTACCCTGATCTCCCTCCTGCTAGAGGCCTCCCCCACTTACTCTATCTTATCGCTCTTGTTTTTATCACAACATTTATCATAATATCTAATGACCTTGTTTACATATTTAATGTTTGTTTGGAGTACAGGGACTTTGTCCATGTTATTACTGTATTCCCGGTCCCTGGCACATAGTAAATGGTCAACAAATGCTTTTGAAAATGACTGAATGGTGCCTCTCATCATAATAAGGAATAAGGATAAATTAACTTTTGGCCACAAAGACCTTGATATTCTTGCGGGACATATGAATAGAAATGTCTAGTACATATTTGGAACCAGAGAGGTCTGGACTATAGATAGAGGATTAGGAGTCATCTGATGGTGGTAGATGGAATCATGTGAAACTAGAGGCTATCTGATGATAAGATAGAATGAGAAGACTCTTTGAAGGACATCAACTTTTAAGGAGCAGCCAGAGAAAAGAGGTGTAGAAAGGATAGTAGGTTAGAAAAAATATATATCCTTCCAGTTCTACCAGTTTTTTTGTTGTTTTGTTTTTAAAATATTTAATTTTAAAATACTGTGGAATATATTTGAAAATTCATTTTTGGAAGTCAAGAGACCTAGGAAGTCATTCAAATAATCAAATTATATTGAACTAAGCACTGGACACTTCTGGTGAAGAGTGGAGAAAGCTCACAATGATTCCTCCTTTAATTCCACTGGAAATTGTTGTATTATGCAAGAGCAGGTGGGCTCCCAAAAGCTGTGTTTGCTTTCTTACCATAGTTGATTTGGGAAAGTCAAAAGCAAATTAAATGTGAAGCTAATGACGCTTTAGCTCCAGGGCCCTTCATTGCATGGACCCCTTCCACTCTTTAAGATAGCCCTCCAAATTGTATATGCTTCAAAATATGTAAAATTAAGAACTGCCCCTGGGTGGGATGTAAGTAACCTAATGGACCTGTCAGTTCTCTTTGTGGGTAGTCTCCAGAGATGGCCCTTGAATGAAGAATATTCAAGCTGTTATGCAGGCTCCCTTTGAGTCTAGGCTAGCCCTATAATTCATTTTTAACCAGAATAGGGCAGAAGTGATGGGGAAATGCTAGGCCATAACAATCCTTGTAGCTTCCACCTGTGCCTTTTGGAATGTTCATTCTGGTGGAAGCCAACAGCCACTTAAGGAGTCTTACTACTCTAAGGCCACCATATGGAGCTAAGCTAACCATATGAAGAGGCTGCCTAGGGAAGGAGCCAGACATGAGAGTGAAGAAGCCATCTTGGACATCCAGCTTAGTTGAACCTTCAGATGATTCTAAATATTTGAATGCAAGTGCAGAAGACTGAAAGTAAGACTTGCCTAACTGAGCCACACCAACTCCTAGATGTGTGTCTTGCTTTCCGTCTTCTGTAAGTTATCTTAGGCCTCTTAATTTTTGAGGTGAATTGTAAATAGTGATAACAGAAAGATTCTCTTTCCCAGGGCTTTAGAAGTTGGTGTCTGATGATAGCACCCTGAAGGGAAGACCACAAACTCCTGGTGAAGTGGTGATTTTCCAGTCCACTTTACTTTCTTCTACCTACCCTTGAGGTCCAGTTGTCCAGCTCGTCTTTAAATGTCATGAGGTACTCCAGCATCTTTCCAGTGTATTTCATTCTTGGCCTTAGCAAAAAATTTAACAAATACATCCTAGTAGATAATAAATCTTTAGAGGCTAAGCTCTGCTCTATTTAAGTCTGTGTTTGGCACATAGGAGGCACTTAGTAACTGTTGAATGACTGCATGAATAAATTTCTATACAGAACTGGGTTTTCTTTACCAATAAAAACCTACCCATCAGGTCATTCTTTTTCCTCATGAAAGGTGCTCTAAAAATTAATTTGGGTCCTAAAGACACTTTATTACTAGTAAACCCATAGCAATATAGTAGTAACCTGAACTAGGAAATAGTAAATAAGTGGTTAAGAAGGGGCCATATGCAATCAACAACCTCAAGATGGACTCTCAGGAAAGCAAGACTATTTCTGCAATAATGGTTATAATTTGTCATCTATCATTAGTAATGTAGTCATCTATATTAACTTGCCTGAAGATGTTCTAAGACAATGTATCTTAAAATGAACAAAAAAGGGTTAACAGAAAGAAGGTGAAGCATAGGGAAGGTAAGACCAAAGAATAAGATTTGAGTCTAAAAAGGGTAAACTAACCTACAGCCTTTTGGCAGATACCTAGTAGAGAAGTGAAGTGTCCTGTTGAATTAATATTAGCCATTATGATTTATTTTCAGTAGCCTCTCTCTCTTGCTCCACCCTTACCAAGCAGACATCTGATTTTAATTTAGTTTCATAGGGAGAAATCTTGCTGCCAATAAGTGAAGGAAATTGAAATCTCGCTTAAAAACTAGTGTGTTGTGAGTTTAGTTGGTATGAACCCAATTCCCCTGAATCTCATCAACTCTGGGTTGAATTGAATCAATCAGTTTTCTGTACATATAAAAAGTTTGGACTTTGAAGTGTGAGCTCATTCAGTTATTCAGCAAATAATTATTGAGTGCCTACCCAGTACCAAGTACTGTCCCAGGTTCTGAGGATATTAACTTCAAGGTATTAATCTACATGCAACTGAAAATGGGTTTTGGGGGTTGGGGATGCTATGGAAAAATACATGGACTGTATGTATGCAGCACTGATAAACTTTTGAAGCAGAAATTGGGAATTTACTCACAGTGTTATGCATATGTTTTCTGAAATGAGGAAGCAGGGAAACAATTGTCTAGAATTATGTGCTAGAAAATTCAGTCCTTAAAATGAATCTATGGTTCGCTTTAGTCTCTAGGGGAACCCTATAATCACATAATAGTATTCTTATTTTATAGATGATCAGAATAATTGATCAATGTTGGTTGAACAAAGCGGTTGAGCATCTTCTTTTGGAGCAGGGCCTGATCATGGGGTCTTGGAATCTAGTCCCACATCGGGCTCCCCGTGAGGAGCCTGCCTCTCTGTCTCTCATAAATAAATAAAAAAGGGGAAAAAAAGAAAATAGAAATTAAAAAAAAAAAAGAAAGAAAAGAAAAAGATTTCATTTATTAATTTGAGAGAGAGCACACACAGGGGGGAGGGGAAAAGCAGACTCTCCACTGAGCAGGGAGCCTGATAAGGTACTTTATCCTAGGACCCTGGGATCATGACCTGAGTTGAAGGCAGACGCGTAACCAACTGAGGCACCCAGGTGACCCTCTATGTAACTCTTAACTGGCCTCCCACCAACCCGTTCTACTCTGTCACCCAAAGTGATCTTTTCAAGACAAATCTGATCATATACTCTCTTGCTTGATTTTACTTCCTCTCCCCACAACCATGCCTGGCTTTACATTCTTTCAATGAATGTTCTACAGATCTCAATGCTTTTTCAGCCAACCTAAGCCTTGCCTCCAGACTTGTGTAACTGGCATTCTCAAAGCCATTCTTCTCCTCCGTGACTCTTTTCCCAAAATTATCAGTCTGCCCTACTGGACTATAAGCTTAGGGCAGTGTCAGGTTTGCTTTCTCCTGTCACTCGTAGAGCCTGAAATAGTGTCTAAGACATACTAAGGCAGTTTTTTTTTTTTTTTTTAAGATTTCATTTATTTATTCATGAGAGACACACATAGAGAGAGGCAGAGACACAGGCAGAGGGAGAAGCAGGCTCCATGCAGGGAGCCCAATGTGGGACTCCCAGGACCCTGGGACTACCCAGGGTCCTGAGCCGAAGGCAGATGCCCAACCTCTAATCACCCAGGCATCCCAAAGCAGTGTTTTAAAATGCCTTTTGCCGGGGATTCCTGGGTGGCTCAGTGGTTTAGCGTCTGCCTTTTGCTCAGGGCGCGATCCAGTCCCAGTCAGTCCCACATTAGGCTCCCGGCATGGGCCTGCTTCTCCCTCTTCCTGTGTCTCTACCTCTCTATGTCTATCATAAATAATTAAAAAAACAACAACAAAAAAAAAAAACCTTTTGCCTTCACTAGGAAGGCTACTTATAGTTACTTTCAACAAATATTGCCATATATTGAATCTAACTTTAAGGCTCATTATGTCTAGGTACTAAAAGCTGTCTAGTTCATTTGGTTCATCCAAGATGGCAAATCATTTATATCAGCCTGCTATCCCAACTACTTACCAGATCTGCCAAGCCATTCAGTAATGTTTCCTCATCACCCACTTTTTCCTTAACACTCAGCGTATTTTCATCTAACATGTTAATATAGGTGACCTATTATTACTTCCTGTCATTTGAATGTACCCTATTGCCCATGTTTTCCCTTAAAAAAACAAGGACATGTAGTATTACAATACCTTGATTTTCCACTGCCCCTTCCAGCTTCAGACATCTCCCCACCATGCATATGTACATCCTGCATATCCTCAAGAGAACTAGCTGGTTTAACATTTCCATTGTGGTAGTTATTTGTTTATTCCCTTACGGTTTATAAAGTCTTGATGTTTCATCTTTGTAATTCTGAAAGAGACGTTGGTGCACCCTTTGCACAGAGAACAAATCGAGGCTCGGAAAACTGTCTATTAAGTTAATGGATGACCCTTTTATTAACCAAACTCCCAAGTCAACTATTCACCTGAAGTCCTGTCATTTCATATTTAAAGGCAGCAGAGGTACTCCAGTGACTCTGAAATGTGTATGTATGTGTTAAATTTTATTGGAGCTTAGGGAAAATAGTTACCAAATATCCCATCACAGCCAGGGGCTGGGGGAAATGAAGAGATGCTGGTAAAGGAGAGACATCCAGTTGGATGAGGATCTAATGTTCTGGGGACCTAATGTACAGTATAGTGACTAACAGTACAGTAAATGTATTCTTGAAAGTTACTATCAGAGTAGACCTTAAATGTTCTCATCTCACCCTAACAAGAATGGTGAAGGATGTGTTAACTTTATTGTGGTGAACATTCCACAATATATGTATCAAGTCATCATACTGTACACCTTAAACTTATACAATGTCAATTTTACTCAATAAAGATGGAGAAAAAGTCTCACCACAGAGATTGTGGCGGAACCAGAGTGCTGTTCTGTAGTTATGTTGGTTCATGTTATTTTGCCCATTATATCAAGTATAAATTCCTCATCTTTGGCTCACCGTAATCTGGTTCTTTGCTATCATATCTCCTTTTCAGAACTTGCCTCTTTATTCAGATTTTATTCCACTTCCTCACATGCTAGTTCCAGAGATTGTGATTTCTCTTGTCTGTAACCTACTCTGTGTTCCTTACATGTATGTCCTGAAGATATCAAAGGGGAGAGTAATGTGAAAAAAATCATGTAACTGTTAACAAAAAAAGCATTATACAAATATAAGCTGTTAGATACTCTTTGTAATGGCTGATAAAATATCATCAAAGAAAAGTGCTTCCATAAAAGTTTTATTTATCCCCACAACAACCCTGTGAGGTAGGGTGATCAGGGCATTTGAAGATGAGAAAACTAAGTCTACATTACTTGTTCACGGCTATACTGCATAGTAAATATGTAGAAATTAAACTGAGATTTTTAAATATCCATGACTTTTATATTGATTCACATGGAAAAAGGCAGAGAGAATATTAACTCCCCCCTACCTTAATGCCAAAAGGACACTGCCTTGAAAAATCCCATTTCAAAAGATGAAAGTAGTATTTCATTGCTTATTTCTACAAAGATTTATAAAATAAAAAAATAGTGAAATATTTTACAGTTAATATATATAATGGTCTCATTCAGGGATGTCCTTCAGCTGTATATATGATCAACTATTCCAAGTGCTAGAAATGCAAACTCTTAAAAAGTATGAGACAAGAATGATAATGAGCAGTAGCCTCAATCTTCTTTATTATTCCTCCATGTATCTTGAATAAGTTCTGTGAAATCTGGTCCCAGTTAAAAAACAAAAAACCAAAAACCAAAACCCCACAAACCTACCACAGAGAGATGCCTGGTATTAGTTGCCTACTCTCAAACCACTGTCACATTATTTAAAACAGTGATTTCCCAAAGCTGGCTATTAGAATCACTTGGAGAGCTTTTAAAAAAACACAGAACTCTGAGGCCCCACTCTAGGTCCATTGAGACAATTCTGCAGGGGCTAGGCCTCAGGAATCTATTTTTTAAGGTCTTCAGAGTAACTCTAACAGTCAGGTTTGGGAAGCCTGATGTATTTAAAAATACTAACTAATATAAAAACCAAAAAGTAACTAAGTATAAACTTGCTGCTCTCATCCCCTTTTAAAAAATTTCTCAAAACACATTATATCTCTGAACTCTTGCCTCTGGGCAAGTAATTTCAATTCAAGATACAGAGAAACATTTTATAAAAATGTATCCTAGTGAGTGAGAGTTGGATTCCAATAATAATTTAAGTGGCATTTAAATATAAGATACTGAGTTTTGTGGTTCTTAATCTGAAATTTTTAAATGTGTTTTTATACAGGTTCCTAGCAGGCTTTTCACCTTGGGAAGATATGAAAAGTAATGACATAATCAAGCATATCAGCACTGAAAAAATACTATACTCAAATATAGCTCATGAGAGGAATAAGAAAGTGAATGAATGACAACCTAAGGCCTTTTGGCCCATACATTTTTGTTCCCAGTCCACTCTTCCCCTATAAGGGGAAATAAAATAAACATTCTTTCCTAGTTGCTTGGCATAGTTATTCAGTGGGTAACTATAACTAAGTTAATTTAGATACACAAGATTAAAAGAGATAACAAATAAATACCTAGGAAGACAAAGAGAAGTCAGTTCAGAAAACCTTAACTAGCTAATGATGTGGTATATAACACCATTATGTTAGTACAATTAAATGAAGGCTTCAGTGTCCTTTACATTTCAGCTTTATGTGATTGACACAAGAAGTGGAAGAGATCTGGTCCTTATGAAGAATTCTGTGCTCGTTGTAAAGATTTGTAGGAATAATGAAATGCTTTCTTCTTTGATGAGATGAAGTCTCTGTTTTCAGGCAAGTTGACTGAACAAAACAAAACAAACTTCTTTAGAAGGTTGAATGAAAGTAATATCTAGCTGAAGAAGTCATTGGCCAAAGGTAACTTTTTTAAAACCATTCTATGTTTAACACTAAAAACAAAAACAAAAACAAAAAAAACCAACAACAACCAAACAAACCAGAAAAACCAGAGAAATATAAAAAAACAATGTACACATCCATTTTCACTGACAGGTACAAGAAAATAGCCATTTATAGAAGTTACAATGCTTTCAACAACCCCCCTCCCAATTTTGGGAAACAAGATAAAGCCATTGGGTAAATAAATATACATACTAGCTAATATAAAACAATTATGGTTTCAAATTGTTATCAACTCTTTTAAGACTCAAAGAGAAATATGATGATATAAATCTGATTAGGGCTACATATATTACACAGAATTTAAAAACACAACTGATTTAAACATCCTAACAACAATACAAATATTTAAAAGAATGTCTTAAAAGCCAGACATTTATCACTGGAAATACCACAATTATAATATGTACTTCAGATATGTAATGTGTATATAGGTCACTTTTGCTGTGTCTTATCATGTATCCATCTCTCCTGCATCTCCTACAGTCAGTTTTTAAAGAGTTCATGTTTCCTGTGTGAATTGAAGGGGTTGGGCACATCTCAATTCACAAAATATACACCTCCACTTAACTAAATGGAAGTGTTTAAGATAACATTTACCAAGAGTCAAAGAAAAGGGATAATGAGAAGGTAAAACATACTAAAGTGGAAGGAAACTGGATAATTCTCTTAGCAAATTTAAAATGACCCAAATCAAGTAATGAAGAAAACTAAATTGTTCTCAAGAAATTTTCTCAGTCCATATGAAATTTGTCTTTATTTCTTGTTATGCTAGATTCCTTGGTGGCTGACTTAAAGAACTCTCCTAGCATAGGACTGAAAACAGCTTTACCATTAATAAAAGATGATTAAAAGTTGGTGTTTATTTAAAGTGCCCAAGGCACAACACTACAGGTGCTTACATTTCCCTTTGAGTTATGGGAAAGCCCTTTGAGACTGTGTTTACTTAATCAGAAAAGCTTTCAGCAATTATAATGCATGCTGAAAGCTTAGATCTTGTATAGGTTTTGGATTTTACGGTTTGAGCAAAAAAGGGAGCAAGGAGAAATGTAACTAGGTTCACAATTTTGAGCAAGAGCGTATGTAAAGGTAACGTATGTACATTTTATTTCAAGAAAGACAGGAGACAAACAGCATAAAGATGCCCAGATGCCCTAAAGATAAATACATTTCAAAGATTCTCATTAAAATGAATCTGGAGAATTTTTTCCTGCAAGCAAAATACCTTTCTTTAAATTAAAACAAAAACAACCAAAACAAATAATAATAATAAAAAAAACCAGTATTCTGAATTGCAATTGCTTTTGCTTTTTTTTTTTTTTTTGCAGAAAATCTGCCATGATTATTTTTTTAATGAATAAGGATTTTCCACAAAACAGGCTTGCTCTACATGCTAGATTTTTTTAAACAGTTCAGTGACACAATATGCTAACTACATACACAACAGATAATATAGTAAGAAAACACTCAACCTGATGAAAAGTTAAAATCTTCATTAATACACTGAAAATTGACATAACTCATGCCTTTAAAATCAAAAATACAAAAATTAAATGTTTTCCTAAAAAGATTTCCTTATTTTAAGGATTCATTTGAAAATGAAGCTGCATGTAATTTGTACAATAAGTTGTACAAGTAAACAGGTAATATACATAAAAAATTAAGTGACATACTCCTCAATTATCAGTTGTCCACCTTTAATTTCCAATACTGTACTTTCTTAACAAGCATACAAAATATCAAACTTCTCTTTAGAAAAAGTGCCGTTCTTTGACATCCTTTACACAAAAACAGTCTGAGCCTGTGGCATGTTAATGCAGTCGAGAGGCAAAGCATACTAACTTTTACAAATTCTACCTTCCATAAAAAGCCTCCCGAAAAGGAGATTACACGCCACTATAAAAATATCAACCTCTTGTGGTAGCTGCATTAGAGAACCAAGGCTTGAAGACTATTTTCATATAGCATAGAAAACCACTATGAGAGCATATTAACTGCATTGGTGGCTTGGGAGTTTACTGTGCCACAGGATTATGCATAGCTACTGTAAGGTACCAAGACTGTTACACAGAGTTTTAAATTGATTGTAACCAAGAGCATAACAGAGGTACTACCAGCCCATGCAAAATAACTAAAAATACTGAGTCACTGTGCTGAATACTTCATTCCTGGAGAAAACCAAAGGCAGCAGTAACCAAATCAAGCCCAACAGGTGACCAAACTCATTCTCCTCAAAGATTGGTGAGCACAGTGAAGTCTGAGGTATACCTTTATCCATTAAATCTGTGTGCCATTGCAAGATATTACCATTTGGGAACACATGCCATCACAATGGTTTAAATCTTTTGAATATTAGTCATTCATATATTCTTATCTACCCAGTCCTTTGATTTTTTTTTTTTAAAGATTTCACCTACAGTAGAATATTACAGAAACAAAATATAAATGCATGTCTTTCTAAATGAAACTTACATGGACTAAAAGTAGAGAATATTTTTAAACAAATATACAATATGCAGGCAGACAAAGCAGGAAAACGGCCATTCAAATGTATAATAAAAAACTAAAAATCAACTATTTCCAGAAAACTATGAAGCGCCTCAACTAAAAGGAATGCATAATGAAAATCTAATCTAATACAGGTCAAAAATGTAAAAAGGTTATAAACCTTAACAGGAAAAAATAAAACAACTTTTACTGGCCATTCCTGTTGAAATGAGAATCTTAAAGTAACAGAAAAGTGGCTACAAACCCACTTAGAGCACCAAACAGAGAGAAAATAAAAGTCCATTTTCATCTCTGTTATTATCATAAAATCCTGTGTGACTACAGGTCAAACTGCTGGTGGCAGAAACAGAATTCTTTATAAACTGCAGATGTCCTGTACATAAAAAAATTTCACTGGAGTTGCACTAGTTCTAAAGACTCTTCTGTTTTAGCCTACCTACTGTATGTATTCAATCTGAGATAAAGTCTCTTTCTGTAACCCTTGATTATTATTGGGCACCAAAGATAAGAAAAGCAAGACGGGGTACAAAAATGCAAAATTTCAACAGTAATGGCAATGTTTTTGTCTTAGTCCAAAAGGGTCCTGCATTCTCTCCCCCTTCAGTGATTTGACAAGTCTTTGTACTTAATCTGGGGGCAGCAAATCATGCAAGCGAAATCTGTCTCTGATGTGAGGTCGAACATCTTCATTCTGTGTGGAGAAAAAGACATTTTAAAAACCATGTAATTTCAAAAATATGATCCTCGTAGCATTGTGAACATTCCTTTGCAGAGAAAATATACCACTATTTATTTTTACAACATACGTTAATATTGTTTGCCAAATATAAAGATACTATATGGAAGGTGATAACTTAGAATTCAATTTAGATTAAAGAAACCTGTCATTCAAGTTTTAATTCTGTAAAAAACAATTATGCAACTAAGAGGCAAAACCAAAAGACAGGTAAAAGTGTTAAGCCACTGAACTCTACTTCATATATTAGGAAAAAAATCACCCCAGAATAAAGTTTCAGTAGCATAAGCATAAATTCTAGACCTGAACTATGAAAGGAAAGTGAAATCAGTTTAATACTACTAGTTATTGATGTGTAAGAAGCCCAGTCAAATAAAAATATTCAATCTACAGTATTTTTAAATACCAATAAGCATGATTTTGATGTAATTTACAAGGTTAGAAAAATACTTATAATCCTTTTCAACTTTTGCCCTAATTTCACAGCATGTTCACTTAAAATGTCAGTGCATACAAAATAAAGCAATTAGAAAGGTTTATTTCAATAGAGTTGAGGCAATAAAAGCAAAACAGAAAAAGAAAATTAAGATATACTTACCAGTTCTACAAGCTTCTCCAGAAATGGAATCAATTTTAGGAGTTCATTGTCATTTTTATCCATAAACCAGCTTTCTATAGGGATTCCATTAGATAGCTAAAACAATAAATAAGTAATTAAATCCTATTTACATTTTGCCTACTTTGTAAAAGCTTAAAAGAGAAATAACAGATACTTAAGAGACACTGATCTATATAAATTCCTCTGAAAAGGAATGCCATCAAAGTTTATGCTTGTCATATTCCAACAACTCAACGGGGCAAGAGACAGATGTTAAGGAATACATCAAAGCCTAATTGGTTTTTTAGCATAATGTGTCTTCTTAGTATATATGAAACTAAACAAGAAAGATTCACTGAAACAAGTTTTGCATTAATGTAACTACTAATATTACTTGATTGATTAAAGAAATAGCTACTATCAGTAAGTGCAAGGTGCTGTGAATTAAGGCGTACTGCCAATCTAAACAGAACACTACTAGAAAGCCTGTCCTTTTATACAGGGACAGTATCACATTCATTGTTTTATTCCCAACAAATAGTAGGATAACCTGAAACAGCAGGAATGTAACAAACAGATGCAATGGTATTTCACTGAAGAGGAGTCTAGAAACCAGAATGCAAAATATATTTGTTT
Source organism: Canis aureus (assembly GCF_053574225.1). Lineage (NCBI taxonomy): Eukaryota > Metazoa > Chordata > Mammalia > Carnivora > Canidae > Canis > Canis aureus. The sequence goes on along the minus strand of NC_135642.1, from coordinate 15,933,619 downwards.
TATAGTAAATAACCTCTAGGTTGTCTTTAACATTTATGCAGAATACTAAGTTTAAGATGGAAGATAACTGAAATGATTTTATCAAGAAACCAATACGAAATTCTTAAAAACATATTTCAAAATGTGAGCAATGACCTAAATTGAACATAGGTCAATACCATATGCAGTTTTCCCCTTTTACATCTTTTTACTTGTTTTATATACACACTCAATCCAATTTCCACCATCCCTAATCTGCACTGACTTATTGTGAAGGAAATCTCAGACCTATCACATGAACATTATTCATAATGTAAAACATATCTTGCAAGGATGGCTCATTTCTAGTCCAAGTTATATTTCAAAGAAACACTGCCACGGTATAAACATATTGACAAAACAGTCTAAGAAATTATTTCAGAATGTCAAAGCAAACAGACTAAAACATGGGTAAGCTATTTATAATCCTCAAACATGTTTACAAATAATTATTTAACAACTGCTAGGAATGCTATGAATTGATGTGTGTGTGTGTGTATGTGTATATATATATATTAAAGATTTTACTTCTTTATTCATGAGAGACAAAGCAAACAGACTAAAACATGGGTAAGCTATTATAATTTATAATTGTAACTATTTATAATTCTCAAACATGTTTACAAATAATTATTTAACTGCTAGGAATGCTATGAATTGATTGTGTATGTGTGTGTATATATATATATATATATATATATATATAAGATTATATATATATAAAAAATTTTATTTATTTATTCATGAAAGACACAGACAGAGAGAGAAGCAGAGACACAGGCAGAGAGGGAAGCAGGCTCCATGCAGGGAGCCCGATGTGGGACTTGACCCCAGGACTCCAGTATCACTACCTGGGCTGAAGGCAGGTGCTTAACTGCTGAGCCATGTGGGCATCCCAAAGATGTATATTTTATACTCTTCTCTCTCTCTCTTTTTAAGATTTTATTTATTTATTCATGAGAGACACAGAGAGGGAGAGACAAAGGCAGAGGGAGAAGCAGGCTCCATGCAGGGAGCCCGACGTGGGACTCGATCCCGGGTCTCCAGGATCATGCCCCGGGCTAAAGGTGGCACTAAACCGCTGAGCCACCCGAGCTGCCCTTATAGTCCCTTCTTATTCAGACTTATTACTCAGATTTTTTATCTGTGTTGTACTTCATTTAAAAGAAAACTTTCCACAAGGAATACAACAATTTGGCCTTTCTAATTCTAAAAGATAACACTTAACAGGGAAATTTCACCTATGAAAATTCTGTTCACCCATCATATACTGTTTGGCAGCATTTGTTCTCATTATATATATATTTCCCAATCTGAAATTTGTTTAGCAACCCTTTCATCCTACCTGATATGCAAAGGCTTGTGGTGAGTTGTCAATTATTATAGTCTTTGAAAGATCTCTTCCAAGGATATTTAAGTCCTTTATATAGTTTCCTTGTACACAAACACAATGTTCACGAAAAAGCCGATGCCTAAACATAAAAATAAAAACAAATTAACTTAAAAAAAAAAAAAAAACTCTGAAAAGTACAACATATATTGAAACATACAGACATACCATAGGCTTTAGAGTTTAAGCCTTATTATTTTCTCTCACAAAGGAAATTCAAATACCAATGTGAGCCTAAGCTTTGGGCTACAGTTTTACTTTAAAAAATGTTAGCAATTATTGAAACCTTACAACCAAATATTACCATGCCTTTAAGAACTTTGGCTTATCCCAAAATGTTATATTAAATTATAAAGAGGGATTAAAAACTCTGTAAATTGTTTTTGTAATTTATTTACCCAGGAAAGCTCAGTTCAGATGCAGCATCTGGTTGTCAGCGAGGTCCTGCTTTTTAACCAATTTTCCAGATGGTTGACTGAGGCACAAGGAGGTCAAGTGACTTGCCCAAGGTCACACAGTAAGTCAGTGGTTAGCCCCGCATTGGAACCCAGGATCCTCCTGGCTCCCAGTCCTTTGCTCTAACCAGAAGACCACACAGCCTCCCTATCCCTGTACATGCCAGAATAGAAAATATAAGAAGGAATGTTTCTGTGTTGGCATTTTTAAAAAATGTTTTTAGTTTCCCTTATAGTTTTGAGAAAAGATGTGGAGGCCAAAACATTCCATCATTTCAACTTTTCCCAAACCCATCTTTTAATTTAGTGAGTGTGTATATGATCATTTGAAAAAACAAGGATTGAATGAAATGATGAATTCAGATTTATTACAAATGTAAACTGATGTTTTACACCAATGATACTTAACTGAAAAATGTTATATCATTTTTAAAAAGCTATTAAAGGCTTTATAATAATACTTATATACTGTCATATTATATCATCTCATTTAGCACTCAAAATGTTAGTCTGTGAATATTACTAATCATTAATATAGATCACCTTGAAATATTCCCTTTGCATACATTAATAATTTGGTAATCTGGCTTCCTTGTGTCTTAATCCCACTAAACAGTTTTTCAGCAGCTAGGGCCTACTTATACCTGTAGTTTTAATTTGAAATTTCAAGAAAAGGGCATTTTCTACCAACAAAATGTGCCATAGCTCTAAAACAACAAAACAACAAAACTCAACCTTAAAAATATCCGTGCCAGTGGTGATGACAGTTTTCCAACCAGACAAAATGTAGTCAAAATAGTTCTCTTCCTCCCTTTTATAAAGAAGACTTTTAATTAAGTGATCATCTACTTCTGTATGGTTTAAAGACCACCCTACTTTGAAAAGATAAGACCAGACAAAAGAATTTAAGACCTGGTTGGGCCTATAAAAGATTCCATTTTTTTATTTGTATAAACATTTATGTATGCGGAAACTGGAGAGGCAAATGCAGCGTGTACATGCAAGTTACTACTAATGTTTCTTCCCCAATAGCAGCAAACTCACCCAAGACAGGAAACAAATGAATATGTATGTGGATACTAATGATTACTTCAATTAAATTACACTAAAACTCCTCCCAGTTATTCAGGAGAGTGAGGATCTGTAGTAGGTATTTCAGTTTTAGAAAGAAACTACTTTTGCCAGTCATCAGATTTGCATTTGGACTCACGAGATTCAGAGATTATAGAATTTCTGAGTCTACCTTGTCTTCAACATAATTCCCCTTAGCACTAATGAATTCAATATATCATTCAAAAAGTTTCTCCTGTTTTAAATTATTCAAATGCAACTACATAAAACAAATTTAAACTTCAAATGTGTAGATTTTATAAAACTAGTTTAAAAGAGGGGTGTTAATTTGTAACATCATAATTCCATAACTATGACTTGCTCCCTGGTAAAATGAAAGCTCTAAAAGAGAAAGGCATGTATTGCTCACCACTGTTCATGGAACACTGGAGGTGCTAAATAGAAATCTTCAGAATGAATGAAGTCATCAAAACAAAATCATTTGTGTACTTTTTTAAAGTTAGGTAAAATGAGCATGTATTATACTTTCAAGAATAGAATACCATTTTCATTTTTGTGTTTGATGCTTATTTATATGGAAGATTAAAATGGAAAGTGACAAGGACAAATTTTGATCCTTTAGGTTAAAAAAAATCAAAGTTCTATTTACAAGAAAGAAAATCTGCTAAGCAAGACATCAGAAAAAGTCTCAGCATAACTGCAAATACTCAATAACAAAGGTACTATTGTAACAGTAGAAACTAGGATTTTCCACTAAAAAATATGGAAGAAAGTATTCAAGAAAATGAATTCCCAGCTATTAAAGTTTTTTTTATGAGCCTTTTCTGGCATCTCTTATAGCTCTTGGTCAAAAAAATCCAAGATTAACTCTGGCATCTTAAAGGATGCAGCAAGACTGCTGGCAGTCTTAATATCTCACTTCAGTTGACAGAAATAATGGAACTTATTTTCAAACTGTTTTAAAATTACCCAAGGCACTCCCACCTAACCAGGAACACACTGCATCTGCTGGCTCAGGACACACACAAGGAACTGAGTCCAGATCAGGATAACTTGAGTGACTAAACCAACTGCAATTTCCAATTAGATTCATGTAATGTTTTCTTTCCATGGAGGACAAATTTGCTCTTGAAAAAAGCAAAAGAGTTTAATTTATCCTTTCTGTTAAAATTAACCTTTATTTCTCTATGCCATTAAAAAAGGTGACATAACATGCATTATTTCAGAGACAGGAAGTGAAAATATCATGCACACAGTGAAAAATTCCACATACCCCCAATCTCCCCCAAGTCCCAAAAGAAGTGAGGATACAAATAGAATTGTGAGTGAATAAATACATTTGATCCTTGTATCCTTTAAAGAACGTCTGTCTGAAGTTAAATCATTAGGAACTCTTAAAGAGTTTGGGGGCTTAAAAAAATTCATTTCACCATTCAACACAACCAATCTCTATATATGCAGCCAACTGAAAATGGCCATCAAAATTAAATAGAATCATAGTAATTTCATAGATCAGTGTGACAGACATTTCCACTATTTCTTAATTAAATTTACCTGACCAGTTGCTTTTTAGGGTCTAGTATGTTCAGTAACTTGTCTGCATACACCTTCTTAGAAGCAGTAAAAAGAATGATCTACAAATTCAGGGGAAAAGAAGTAATCATTATACATGATCTAAATATGGGTACTATATTGAATAAAATAAAAATACTTATGTAATTAGCTTAAGCATGTTTACCTCATACATCTGAGACATTCGTTCCAGGAATTCCCTGAAGAATGGTCTTAATCTCACATAAACCTAAAGAAATAACAAAGATAGGCTTCACTAAATAAACACATAAAGTAGAAACAACGTATTTATAAGACATGTTGTGTTCTAACTTTGGATATATTATAATTAAGAAGTTCATATTTTAAAGTAATAGAAAAGTACACTAAGTACCACTCAACCAAATAGATTTCATATACAAAAAATCACTTAAAACAATCTTTTGGTAGGGTAATAATCATCATTGGTGATGTCACTTTTATATTTAAATGGCAGCATACAGTATAATTTTAATAAACATTTCAACTAAAAATGGAAGGTTTCCCTTTGAGATTTTGATCCACCAATCAGCTCCATCTTCCAGCCAGGTAGCATCCATCCAATAATTAGGCAGGCTGTGTGTCCACCTCTAGCTGACCTGTCTCAATGACCTTCCTCTAATACTCAGAATTTCTTCTCAACAATCACCTGCTAAGAATACTTTTATTTTATTTTATTTTTTTGAATACTTTTATTTTAAATCTCTATTATTAAGATAATGTTCAAGAAAGAGATGTCTGGATTGGTGGGTTTAAATAACTGGAATTTTTCAGAATTCAATCTTCTTCAACATTTACTGATTCAGACGTGGCATCTAAATTAGCACTACTGGTCTACTTGATATTAAAAATACAATAGTCAAACACACCAGTTATCAAAACCTACTGGCAACATCAGAAAAAACTACAATACCCAAAGAACTGCCTTATAAATATTATTTTCTTATTTCTGTGTTCTTTTTGCCTATATTTAATGTAGTTCTTATAATACACTCCAGAATTCAAAAAGCACAGAATTATAAGCCACAAGCAACAGTTAAAACAGATTTATAAAAGATTTAATTTTTATTTTTTTATTTTATTTTTTAAAAGATTTTATTTATTTATTCATAGACACAGAGAGAGAGAGAGGCAGAGACACAGGGAGAGGGAGAAGCAGGCTCCATGCAGGGAGCCTGATATGGGACTCGATCCCGAGTCTCCAGGATCACACCCAAGGCTGCAGGCGGCGCCAAACCGCTGCGCCACCAGGGCTGCCCTATAAAAGATTTTAAATACTATTCTTTTTATGACAAAATTAAAAAAAAAAAAGAAAAATTTATACTTTACACTCAAAAGTGATGATTAACTTCAAACACCATGAACAACAAATATTTACAGAAGACCTATGTGCCACATTCACTGGATTCAGATTAAAAAAAAAAAAAAAACCCACTAGTGACGACAAATTCAAAACCTACACTTCATGAAAAAAATTTTTAAAAAATATTTTATTTATTTATTCATGAGAAACACAGAGAGAGGCAGAGACAGAGGCAGAGGGAGAAGCAGGCTCCCTGTAGGGAGCCCAATGAGGGACTCGATCCTGGGACTGCAGATCATGCCCTGAGCCAAAGGCAGATGCTCAACTGTTGAGTCAGCCAGGCTGTCATCAACATACATCCACACAAAAATGCCCTCATGATAAAAATCTTGCTCTGGGAATGTTTTAGGGAAAAATAGGGAAATCATGCAAAGGATTCTAGGAAGTAGCAACCATGTACTACCAATCTTTAGTTTCCAAAGTCCTCAGGCATAAGAAAATGCCAAATATACAGCAAATACTTGATTAAAAAAAAAAACAACACAGTTGAGTAAATCAAATAGAACTATCCAAAGTTAAGCAGTATAGACCAGAGAGAGGCAAGCCAGTGTGACTATACAAGGTCAATTACTGAGTTTCCTTAAACACTAACCACTTGTTTCCTTAAATACTAACCACTTGTAGAAGACAAATTTTGAACAATTGTAATAGGTTAATAATATCAATTCTACCCCTACCTCTAGGCTAAAATGATAAAATATACTTGTTTTTAATCCTATTAGGCACTTTATTTTAATCCTGACTAATCAAAAACAAACTAATGCCATATGTTCCTACCTCTAGAGCAAATAAAAATTACCAAATCCTTGGTATTCAATCACTATCATTTAGGATGAGGCACAAGAAATTTAACTATAGCTGCTCTTCTAATTAATTTTAACATTTTTCATCCATCCTTGTGGCCACCTCAAGTAACACAGATTTTTGTTTTAAAGATTTTATTTATTTATTCATAGAGATGCAAAGAGAGAGAGAGAGAGAGTAGCAGAGACACAGGCAGAGGGAGAAGCAGGCTCCATGCAGAGAGCCTGACATGGGACTCGATCCAGGGTCTCCAGGATCACGCCCTGGGCTGCAGGCGGTGCTAAACCACTGCGCCACTGGGACTGCCCGGAAATAACATTTTTTATTAACATTTTTTATTAACTACGGGTCTTTTCAAAAATAGATTGGTGATGATTAAAAAAAAAAACAACACACCCATCAATTTAGTCAACACTTTTTTCCAATGACCTCATCTCAAGGATGATAAACTATGAACCATCAGAGCCTTTTGTTTGTTCCTAAGAAAGTTTATCATTTACATGCATTTAATAACCAAAATACTTTATTTTTGTGTTTGTGTAAATTATTTCATTTGTTCTCAATATCTCTGTTATCACTTGTTCCATATTATAATTAGGCTAAGTAAGGTCTCTAATTGGGATTTGTTTCCTCTGAACCCTAACATACTTCCATTTTATTTATTTATTTATTTTTAATTTTTTTATTTATTTATGATAGTCACAGAGAGAGAGAGGCAGAGACACAGGAAGAGGGAGAAGCAGGCTCCATGCACCGGGAGCCCAACGTGGGATTCGATCCCGGGTCTCCAGGAACGCACCCTGGGCCAAAGGCAGGCGCTAAACCGCTGCGCCACCCAGGGATCCCTATACTTCCATTTTAGAGAAATACTTCTACATAAACAGTATTATCCAAGCATAGCAAGTGGAACACTATACAAAGATGACATTTCCAACCTCTTATACATGACTTCCAAATTAAGTCAAAAGTATAACTTCACTATACATTCTACTACTTTGACTATTCTTAATATAAAAATACATCTTAAAATTTGACATTACTTTCAAAATGTACTTGTTTACAGGGGATGAAAGGTGGCAGTGAAGATGGGGGAGTATATTGCTAGACTGTTTCCTTACCATAAAAACAGAATAATTGTTAGCTATAAAAGTTCTAGCCTCAAAACAGATTCAGCATTTGAACAGGATTAAAATATATACACAGAAACTAAAGTTGTTAGTGAAAAAAAAATATAGAAAGGTACAAGGTAACAACGGGCAAGGGTAGAAGTTCTGCTATGTGCTGCAAAGGCAAAATCTCAGAAAGAAAAATTAAGAGACACAAGGCCAGGAGGGTCTAAATCATTTGGATGGATATATTAAAGCAGAAATATATAAAAGTCAAACACTAAGTACTACCTAGTAGGAAACAGAAAATTGTAAGTAAGATATATATAATACAAAGAGACGACAATCACTTATTGTGTGAGGTCAAAGAAATACAGAAATGTACAAATGCACAGAGGCATGCCATTCCCAAATGCTTCCAAATCTATTCCACAGATGCTCTTAACTACATTTATCTTCTAACTTTCTCATCACAAAGATTCCTGTCCTGGGCTGCCTATTTCCTATTTTCCACATTCTTTCTCTACTTATTTCACTAACCATCCTTCTCCTAACAACTCTTTACAAAGTTTTAATCTTCTACCACTAAACAATACACATTCTGAAAAAAGCCAAAAGTTTAAAAGTAATGCAGAATGCTATAAAGAAACAATTATATAAATATACCATACCCAAAGATATGTCTTAAAAAGGACTACTACCAAAAGATAGGGATTTTTAAAAAAGATTTTATTTATTTACTCATGAAAGAGAGAGAGAGAGAGAGAGAGAGAGAGAGGCAGAGACATAGGCGGAGGGAGAAGCAGGCTCCGTGCAGGGAGCGCGATGTGGGACTTGATCCCAGCACTCGGGATCACGCCCTGAACCGAAGGCAGACGCTCAACCGCTGAGCCACCCAGGCATCCCCAAAGATAGGGATTTATGAATATGTTAAAAATACAAAACTTTTAAAAACAAAACCTACTAGAAGAATACCTGCAAAATCGTGATAATGGAACTAATCTTGTGAACTGATTTTACTAAAATTTAAATTTTATATAGAAATATAATGAATATATATATATAATGGAAAACATTACATTAACAGTACATCAACATTCCTTCATATGAACAATACCTGATAGCATGTACTTTCTTTGCTATTAAGACAATAAGGACATCCTATAACTGGTGTATACACATAGTCCAACCAGGCCATAAATGGTTAACAAAACTAGATTTAAAGAAGTAAAGTCACCAAATAAAAAGCTAGTTAAAAACTGATTATAAATATTTTGTGATAGTCTGTCTAAATTCATGACTAAGTATGTAATGTCAAGCTATATAAACTGAATAATTTCTATTAGTTTACCAAATCTTTTTTTTAAAGATTTTATTTATTTATTCATAGGGATGCAGAGAGAGAGAGAGAGAGAGGCAGAGACACAGGCAGAGGGAGAAGCAGGCTCCATGCAGGGAGCCTGACGTGGGACTCGATCCTAGGACCCCAGGATCATGCTCTGGGCTGCAGGCGGCGCTAAACCCCTGGGCCACGGGTGCTGCCATAGTTTACCAAATCTTATCTAATTTCACAGATAACTTTAACAGCATGACCACAAAAAAGAAAAAACAGAAGAAGAGGAGGAAGATGGGGAGAAAAGGAAGAAGAAAACACCCAAAGCAGCATTACTTTGTGGGGAAGTAAGAAAAAAAAATTTATTACATGTAAATCTTTTAAGGAAAAATGTCTTAAAAAAGATATTATTTATTTTATTTTATTATTATTATTTTTTAAATTTTATGATAGTCACAGAGAGAGAGAGAGAGGCAGAGACATAGGCAGAGGGAGAAGCAGGCTCCATGCACCGGAAGCCCGATGTGGGATTCAATCCCGGGTCTCCAGGATTGCGCCCTGGGCCAAAGGCAGGCGCCGAACCACTGTGCCACCCAGGGATCCCTATTTATTTTATTTGAGAGAGTGAGAGTGCAAGGGCGGGGAAGGGCAGGGGGTGGAGAGAGGTGGAGAGAGAGAGAGAGAGAGAGAGAGAGAGAGAGAGGGAGGGAGAGAGAGAAAATCTCAAGCTGACTCTGCTGAGTGTGGAGTTTGACATCAGACTTGATCCCACGACCCTGGGATCATGACCTGAGCCAAAACCAAGAGTCAGACACCTAACCAGATGCTTAATCCACTAAGCCACCTAAGGTACCCCTAAGGAAAAACATTTCTAAATGGTTTTAAGCACAGATAATATAACCTTAACATATTCAAAAAGAAATATCTTTTAATAGTTTTTCTATTATAACCTTTGAATTTATTGCTATATTGATAAAGGTTTTTAAAATTTTTTTAAGGTTTTAATTTTTAATTAAAAAAAAAAAATCTCTAGGCCAAACATGGGACTCAAACTCATGACCCCAAGATCAAGAGTGGCATGCTCCACCAACTGAGCCAGCCAGGTGCCCCATACTGATTGATATGGGTTTAAAAAAAAAAAAAAAAGTCAATTCAATGGGACTTCCCTACTTAAAGAATATGGCATCTTTAAATAAGATGATGACTGGTAAATGCCATTTACTGAATTAGCAGTAAGACTTTAAAGCAGTAGAAAAAAACAACAAAACTGGGGAATGCGAAGAATGAGATGCTACAAATAATTGAAAAATCTTACCATTAGTAGATACCATAGGTGTACAAGTGACTGCCAATTTGTTAACCCTTCTGTACACCTCAGTCTCCTCATTTATAAAATGAGTAAAATAATAGTACCTACCTCATGGGGTTGTTGTGAGGATTAAATAAGTTAATATATATAAAGCATCTAGAATAGTGCCCACCTCACTGAGATTGTCAACACCTATTATTACCATCCACCTTATTATTTACAAGTAATTAGTCATAAGGAGAATAGTTGGAATGAGTACGATTCTATGGGGCAGAACTGGCTACCTCAACTCAAAGAGAAAACTGTATAGCTGCAGTCTATACTTTTAAATCATGAATTGCATCAGTTGATAGCTTAACTATTTAACTTAGTTATCATTTTCTTAGCATCAATACTAGAGCACAGAGATAGAACCTAAATCCTCTTCAGAGAAAGAGAGATGCTCAGGTAGGACCTGCGGACCTCAACTTCATAACCCACTGGCTGACATTATAGTCATCTTTTGCTTTAACACAGTTCTAACAAGAAGTAGATGGCTGCTGGGGATAGTATTTGTAGGCAGATCAATCTGGAAATGAGTAGGTAAATACTAAAATATCAAAAGAAAAAAAAAAAAGTAAAACCAAAAATCACCAAACTAAAAGATTCTGCAAAGCATTAAACTAAATAGAAATAAATTTGAAAGGAATTTTCCTTTAGAGTCTACATGGGATAAAGTGAAGCTTATGGTATTCATATAGATAAGTTGGCAATGAAGCATAATTTTCAAGTAAAAATTGGCCATTATATATATATGGTTTATATATATATAATTTTAATATGTGCATATGTATTTGTGTGTATACATAAAATATATTTAAATAAAATTCAGCCATTTTATTTTTTTAAAATTCAGTAATTTTAAAAGCAAAAAAAGTCACTTTAGTAAAACAAAAATAAGCTGCTTTAAAAAATTCTAAACTGACTAAACAATTTAATATGCTTAGTAATCATCTGTCACCTCTCCTAAATTTGCAGAACATTTTTAGCTGAACAAGAATTTTCCATGCATTTAAAAAATGAACTGCCTCTAATTTTAAGATCCATTTACAAAAAATACAAAGAATTCCTCATGAAATACATTTTATCACCTTTGAGAAGTAGGTAACTATAGGTTTCAGCTCTTTTTTTAATCTTAAGAATAATGAATAATTACAATGAAAAAATTAGTATCAATGTCTAACTAAACTTACTAATAAGGCTAGGAAAGTTCCTTTAAAATTACTTTTATATTAACCTACAATTATCAAAATATTGTTCCCTACCAGCTAAAATATTAATCATCAAATACTAAGTGTCCATGACTCCAAATGTTTTATTTAAGGCACAATTATACACATTACTTTATACTTTTATACAACAAAAATTATGCTTTATGAAGGTCAAAACAAAATGCCTCTTGGTTAGTATCTAAGTCAGAGACTGAAAGAAGAGAAACTTAGATATTTATTATAAAACTCTTCAATTACATGATTGCTTTTTTCTTCATGAAGCAAAAATAATCCTCACTTTTCCAAGAAAGACTAGAGAGGAGAAAGAAACTACTGACCCTCTATGCCTCTTGTTCTATAGTACAAAATATCTGAGATGCTTGTGAAAATTATCCTAGGCTGTAAGGTTCCCAGAAAACAAACAAACTATAGTAATGGGGAAAGAGGTGGAGCTTTGCTAAACATGGGGTTTCCCACCCACCTCTCCCCCCAATTTTCCCCATAAAAGCAACCTCTACTAATAAAACAAAGCATCCTTTAGCAAGTAGCTCCCTAAAGATCCTATCTCTCCTTGAGTGCTTACCACAATCTGATTTCTGGACAGCTGACCCAAAGTTTGATGATTTTACTGATCTTCAGAAAGCCACTGACTGGCTAAAGTCTTATTGGTGAACAGAGTCAAAAATCAGATGCCCCTGTCATACTTTACAGAATGAGGAGTTGGACAGCACAGTTACGTTTGGCTGCACTGTGGTGAAACATATGAGGCATCTTCTTTTTGTCTTCAATTAGCCACGTTTGGGCTGAGTAGCTCTATTACATCTTCAAAAAACTGAGCTCCAGTTCTTGATGGAGATAGAGGAAGGTCATTGAGGAGGTGGTTCAGCTCAAGAGCTAAGTGAAAAATCTGTCTTTTGATTCAGTCCTGCTTGTGGATAGAAGTCATCTTCTGGATGGAAGAGGGAGTGAGATGACCTAGAGTCTTGAATTGGTGGATCTGCAGGAACAGAAACTAAATACAGTGGAGACCTCTTAACTGAGTAACACCACGAGATGGATTTCCTGACAATGTGTCAAATAAGCTAAATATAAAGATTAAGTATGTGCATTGGTACTGATCATGCACTTGTTTTTCCAGATATCAAATGCATTTGCACCATTCTATGAATAAATATGTTTTCCCAATAACTAGCTGTAAAATAATTTATGGAAAAACAACCAATTTAAAGGGAAAAAAAAAGACCCATTCAAACAAAAATCCATATACTTTTGCCTTTGTGAGTCCCACACCCTCACTTTAAAAACTCAGTTCTTTTGAATGACTTTTTCTCTCCATCTTCACAAACTACAATCTATCCATATGTGTCAGTAGTAACATTTATCAAATTTTAATTTGAGTTGGATCTTTTAGGATTTTTTATCCCCCAGAGAAATGGAATTCAAATACACTCAATGTACTAAATTGAGGCTTGAATAATTGACCTGCTCAATAATTCTGAGACCTGCATTAAGTAAGCTGAGTCCTACTTATCAATCAAAAGGAGAGTATATACCATGAAGTCAGGCAATCTTTAAATATGAGTAGTGGTCCCCTTAAATTTCCCTTCAACTTTCATCTAAAATAACTAAGAAAGCCCACAATCAGATTATAGTGGATCTAGTTTTAAATTTCTCTATATATTAATAAGAATTTTGATGAATATTTGATTACTTACTTCCACTTAGAATTTGAATATGTAAATTTACTGTATATACTCTCACAACTATTAGACCAAGGGTCAGCAAACTATGGCTTATGGGCCAAATATAAACCGTCACGTAGTTTTGTACGTAAAGTTTTACTGGGACACAGCCATGCTTATTTGATTATGTACATATTGTCTATGACTACTTTCACGCTACAATGTCAGAAAAAGTATTGGGAACATAGACTGCAGAACCTAAAATACTAAAAACTGGCCCTTTTCAGGAAAAAGTTTGCCAACCCCTGATATAGAGAATTTCTGAAACATATGTAAAACAATTTACACTTTAAATTGTTTTGAAAGAAAGAAAAATAACAAGTAGAATTAAAATTAGATATAGTTCAACCATAACAAAGTTACCACAAAAAGAAACCAAAAGTAAAATAAGTCCCAAGAGGACACTTTATTTGGTTTTGATTCAGATGAAGAATTTGATCCTACTTTAACATTATCAGTTTATTTTTAAGAGCATATACATAAATGCTATGCAACTGACATATTCAAGAGTATATAGATAAGTGCTATGGAACTGTTCACTTAAAAATGGTTTATTTTACCTAAATAAATTATTTTTTAAGAGTATATACAGTATTTTACAGGTTTCTACCTTTAAGTGGGCCACATTATATTGCAGTGGTTAAATATGTAAGTTACATCTTACCTAATAATGTGGTTTCTCCAAAATCTCTTAGATCATCTCAGACCCTTGTGTATATTTCTTCTTTGCCAGTAGATGGAGACAACACCACTGAAAGTTTAAAAGACATCATTCCCTGTTTAAAGGGAGCTTGCTGGTCTGAAAACTAGGGGATCCCTAACCCAAGATTTCTTCAAAGTTATTTTTTAAAAAGCAGACAGAACGGATATGCCAAAACCAGAAATCCAAGGGAATATACCCAATATTAACTATGGACATCCTCAAAAATTTACTGAAGGGAGACTAAACTCTGTACATGATGTAGTAAACTAATAAATCGCAATATTAAAATGCAATCATCTCTTAACTTATAAGATTCAAACTTCCTGCTCACACTGCTCCTAATTTAGGCTAGATCATTTATTTTTTAGTTTCAGAAAATATAACTCAGAATATATAAGAAAAAGAGTTCTTTGAATTCCACAGAAGTAGACGCAGCACATATATGGTTTTTAAAAGTATTAGTCGTATGCACCGCCAGAAGACTTTTATTCAAAATAAGACAACTATCCAGATCCACATAAAAATAATAAGAACTTTATTAAAAAAAAAGAAGAGAATTAAGGCAGAAATGGTGGAAGCAGTAAGAAAAAAATTCAATTTTATGGTCACAATAAAAAGAAATGCTCACGAAAGGGAACAATCAAACTCCTCTACTTTCCAAGTTTCTTATTTCACTATCAAAAATGACATAAACAAACCAAAACTATTTCCAAGAAATAAATTTCAAATCTGAAAACTTAAGAAGTCATCCAAAAATAATTTAGTATTTTTCAAATAACAACTTTCCTTTCCAAATTCAAAGCCTGAATGCAATTTTTCAACAAAAAACAAGGTTATCAAGCTAAAGAGAACTAAGACATTGCTATATTATTTATATTTGCCACAAGACTCCTGTCCTTGATGTGAACTAAATAAGAACAACCTATTTGGCAAAAAATGTCTTCTTAAGAAAAAATGATTACCTTAAATCAAATAATATCCAGTTAAAAAAGAAATGTAAAAATCTTAAAATCCTTTATTTTTATGTGTATTTTGCTCATTCTCTAATCAAAAACCAGAACTAAAATCAGCTTTCATAGAAGGGAAATGAAATATAGTACTCACATAATAGCATGCCTATAATGCCTATCTATGTTAAACCAGAACTGACAATAATTGCTAAAGTAAATCCTCTTATGACTCATTAGAAAGTAAAGTAGGTAAAGCAGATCCTGAACCACAAACTTCTATTTAACTCTGAAATTTTATGATTCTGAAAAGATAGTAACTATCATGTGCCAAGAAAACTATACCCACATTCTAACTGCCTATTAAGCGCACAAACAACCATGAACACCTGTTCACCATTCACAAAGTAATTGTTCTGTGGCTTTATTTAATCCTTAGGTTTGCTTCCTCTTGACAAAGAACAAACTTTTTGACCCTTTCTCAATCCTTCAGCAACTGGTATGTATGAAGGTAAAGCTGATTAAGTAACAACCACCATCACAGAAAGGCACTTTGCAATTTTCAAAGCGTATTCATATGAATTAATTAATTCAAATTTTATGACAGGAAAATATCAGATGTGAAGAAAAACTACAGCCAACACAAATATTCACAGTGAAATGTAAATGATATTTGCATTTCGCATGGTTACCTGTCCATCAACACAGATGAGGGAGAAATGCTTTTACCCAGATTTTTAAAGCAGTAACTGGAAGAGTATCCTGGAATTCTATGATTCATATAAAGTAGATGCATAAACTGCCATCTACAGACCATATTACTACAAAAGGATATAAAAATGACCAACAAGGAATGAGTTTTCTTTATACTAATTGGATTTTGGGAGAAAAAAAAAAAACCCACAAAAAAACAAAACACCAGGTGTTAACCTGGCAAGTTCTTCTTGGGGATCTATGATGTCAGTGCTCCTGCCTCCACCTGCTGGCAAACAGATTATGAAACTAGCAGAGATCACTGGGTTAAAAAACTTGACATTTTTGGGAACATTAATGTTTTATGTAATTATTTTGCATGATGCTACTTTGTGTTAATAAATCATTGATATATTGATGAAATCAATTAGGAAAAAACACATTAAACTTTACACACACAAAATTATGAAAGATTTCTTGGTTCAGAACATTATCTAACAGGCCAAAAGTCAAGTTAAAAATTTTTTTAATTACCTGATAAATGACATCTTGGAAAAGGACTGGAAAAGTAAGTGCTGCATCTTCTAGCTCATTTAGACTACAGTGTACTAGTGTTTCATCCTTAAAATAAAAAGCACATACTGAATGAACCAAAATGTTAAAAGAAATTTCATATGATAATTTTATGTACCCATGACCACCAAAAACATTTATAGAAGCACTCATTCATATGTGGAATTTTATATTTATCATACATTCCTGTGTGTGGCATAGCAATCTGGGATAGAACTTTCAAAGCCACTGGTTCTCAGGTATGGTCCCCTGGACCAGCAAGTAGTATCAGCATCACCTGGGTTAGAAATGCAGATAAATAACTAGTTAGAAATACAAAGTTCTAGCTAGTTAGAATCGCAAATTCTCCAGCTCCACTTGTGGTAATTCAAAAACTCAGAAGACGATGAGTAAGAGAGGAGTTCAGCAATCCATATTTGAATAAGCCTTTTAGGTGATTCCAATGCAAGCTCAAGTTTGAGAACCAGTGTTCTGAGTTCTGCAGTTGCCAACTTTCTGTTAAGTGAAATAGATATACACTCCTTTTAAGAATTAGCAAATGGAAGTTTAGAATCTAATTATTTTTAAAAATACATATATTCTATCCACATAGCTCCTTATCCTTTAACCTTTAACAAAGATTTTTATTTTATAAAATGAATGCCTTAGTATCTGTGGAATGTGTTTCAGACATAAATATTATTTAGCTAATAAATTAGCAGTCAATGAAGACTTGTCATTTTTGATTATCAAACCCTGTTTTCTCATTAAAAGGATAAAAAGGTGAGGATCACTCAATCTAAGATATGTGTAAATATATTTCTTAAATAAATGATTAAAAACAGTTCTATTTGTGTTAAGTGACAAACGCTTTTTAAAAAAGCTAATGACTACCCCCAAAATTTTTCAATGCATTTAAAATGAATTAAAATGAAACACAAATGTTCATACCTTGTGATTCCACATCTTATTAGCTGGAGTGTTTCTTTTAACCTAAAGTTAACTCTGGGGAGGCAAAGAGCAAAAAATACTCTAGATATGCCTCATTTTCTTTTAATAGCATATCAGTCTACACATTTCAAGGTATTGTCTTAGCATCTTAAAAAAAGGTAGTCTCTTTCCTTCAACTGAAACACAACTAATTCTACTACTTCTTCATCAACAGACTATCTAAATTTTGATCATTCTTCATTTACTTCTATAAAATTACTCATTTATGCTCACCCAAATCTTAGCTTTCCTTTTCTATTTACCTTCACATTGAATTAAAAATTACGTGGTCAAGCCTGCTATCATGACCACATTAACTCCTAACACAAAAATCTAGCAAAATCTCTTTCCAGTTTCTCCACTAACTTGCACATCAAATCTAAATTACTAAAAAAAAAAAAAAAAAAACCTAGATTACTCATAATCAGTTTCAAAATTTTTCTCTACTTATTCTCTCTAATCAATACCTAATACTTAGGAACTCTGTTGATTTCTCTTACATCTCTTTGGCTAGTCAAAGGCTAAAAGTGCTGAACTCTCCAAAAGAACTATACATGCTAGTTAAGATTTAAAATAAGCTTTTCCTCAAGAAAAAAATTTTAGGAGAAATAAAGCACATTTCCAATTATAGAATACCAGTAACAAAGGCTAAATAATAAAATGCTTTCAAATATTATGTGCTAGGTAGGTGTTCAGTTCTCAAAACTCTTCTGGTACCCTAAAACATATATTTTTTAACATACTGAGAGCACTTTAAAGGTTTTATTAGCATTAAGAGATCATATTTTTGGGAGTCTATTAGTAAGTTATTAGTATTAGATACTATACAAAAATAAAAATAGGAAAAGGATTATAATCTTATATAAAGTTAATTCATTGGGACCCAGATGATATTTGGTCCTTCAGGGGACACATAACCTTGACTGCCCTCCCCCTCTCTAAAAAGGTGAAATCTAAGAATGAAATGAAATAGAACATATCAGGAAATTTATTAGGAATTTTTTTTTTTAAAGTCACAAGGGTTTCAGAAATATGGGGAAAAGAGCTAATTTAAATACAACAATGATGACCTAATTTATTTTCAAAAGAGTACCTGATACCAACCAAACTGAGGATCTTGGCATTAGACTATGCTTCCAATAAAAACATTTCAGAACATCTAAGATATGTTTAGTAAATGTGTAAAGACTATTCACATTCACTTTTATCCTTTTAGGCATTTTGGGCTAGTGTTTTAAAAAAGAAATTTAACTATTTTCTCTACCTGTACACATAATATACTTACCAGGTCTAAAACTAGGGAGAATTCTGGTGTGCTTCTTGTTTTTAATGGAAGAGCAGGTTTCCTATTTAGTTGTTCTTCTGTCAGCGGTGGAACATGTTTGATGAAATAATACCTATAAATCAAATTTTAAGAAAATCTCTACATTTCTACATTTTATAAATATAAAACATGTTACCAAATTCAGCTCATGTTTAAATCTTTAATAATACACTTTTTACCTAGTAAACCAAGCCTATGAAATGTAATAAAACTGAAAATATATTAGTATTTCAGTAACCCAGTTAAAGTATTAATACCTACATTATATGTTCTTTGCAATATACCATTCAGCCACCCCTCCACACACGTTTCTTTTTAAGATATTTATAGCTTGTGCTGCTTTATTTTTAGAACATTATTAGGGAATTTAAAAGATGTATTGAATGACATATAATAATAATAATGGACTGCAGAGACTTTCTTAATCTCTAACATTGATACAACTGACAACCTCAAAGGATATAATTCTTGCCATCAAGATCAGAAAATTTGTGGGTGCATGATGTGAGAGAAAGATGAAGATTATGCTACAAAACTCATCAAATATTGAAAAACAGGCTTTAAAATATACCATCCAGGAGTAACAACCATAAAAGCAAATATAGTCAACAATCTGATCTTTCCCTTGGTTAACTGACATCCAAATATATTTGGTGGCCACACATGTCTTTCATTCTGCTCCAAGAGAGAAAGAAAAACAAAACAAACTCACGGGTCAAATACTTCCCAGTCTTCTTCATAGGTGGCTTCTGCATGAGCTGATGAATAACCACTATCTGGAGTTACTGGTGCTATTTAAAAGAATGAAAACAAAATGTTACTTTTACTCACTATGAAGCATATATTTTTACTGTTTTTATGTAAGATTTTTCTCTGGGTATTTTAGATTCAAAATATGACAGAAATAACTTATAAACAGTATTGCAAAGCAAATTTATTAACATATAGTTCTAACTCCAGATCCAAAGGAAGAAATTGCCATTACTGATAAAATGGCAAGCTAGATCACAGCTAGCAGAATTAAAATCCCTCACAGCAAAAGAGAAAATTTACTACTTATTACCAGAAAAATACACTCCACAAAATTTTAATTTTTTTTAAAGATTTATTTATTCATGAGAGACACAGAGAGCAAGGCAGAGACACAGGCAGAGGGAGAAGCAGGCTCCCCATGGGGAACCCGATGCGGGACTCAATCCTGGGACTCTGGGATCACTCTCTGAGCCGAAGGCAGATGCTCAACCACTGAGCCACCCAGGCATCCCACAAAATTTCAATTTCTAATTAGAGAGTGCTACATGTAAAACCATAAAAATTTCATGGGCTCTTATAGGCAGTAACACTTTGCAAAGTACCTTGTACATACACAAGAGGTCAATATATATTTGTGCTGACCTTAGACCCAAAGGTAGTTTTTAACCTGAGGTTTATAAACATTATTTAAGAGGTTCATGAAACCCCCTTGAAGACTTATGAAAAAATGCGGTATGTACATTTTTCCAGGAACCTTAAGGTTGTTTAAAATCTTTTAAACATTTTAAAAAATGCTGCTCTGTATAGAAACCATTGCCTTAAAAGAGGCTTTATTTTACTTCTAATTAACAAGCAGCCTAAAAATAATCATGAAGCAATTCTATATTCCATGACACATGGTTCATTCTTTTTTTTTTTTTTTTTTCTCCTGGTCTCCATGTTCTTTTTTTTTGTTGTTGTTGTTTGTTTTTTAATTTTTATTTATTTATGATAGTCACACACAGGGAGAGAGAGAGAGGCAGAGACACAGGCTGAGGGAGAAGCAGACTCCATGCACCGGGAGCCCAACGTGGGATTCGATCCCGGGTCTCCAGGATCACGCCCTGGGCCAAAGGCAGGCGCTAAACCGCTGCGCCACCCGGGGATCCCCACATGGTTCATTCTACATTTAAGCTAAAATTCTGTCAACTGATAGAGCATTAGAAATTATGCCGGGAGGCTAGCCTGGCTGGCTCAGTAGAAAGAGCATGCAACTCTGGATCTCAGGGTCATGAGTTCAAACCCCACAATGGGTGCAGAGATTACTTAAATGAAAAACTTAAAAAAAAAAATTATACTGAGAATTTTCTAAGATAATAATTATAACTTAAATTCAAGTAGAGGACAAAAGATTTTAAGTTAATGTCGCAGAGATAATAATTTAAGATCGATGCTAGAAACAATGTTTGTGTCCCCACAAAATGGTAATTGGAGGTGGAGACTTTTAGAAGGTTGGAGCCCTCATGAATGGGATTAGTACCCTGAGACTCCAGAACTCATATAGGTTCTACCATGTAAGGATGCATGAGAAGACAGTTGTTACGAATCAGAAAGCAGGCCCTCTCCAAGTACTGGATCTGCTTGTGCTTTGATCTTGGATTTCCCAGCCTCCTAAACTGTGACAAATACGTTACTGTGGTGTATATGCCACCTAGTCTATGGTAATTTGCTATTGCAGCCCAAAAGGACTAAGACAGTAGAACTCAATAAAAAGTGTTATAATCTATCTATAGGGGACGTCTGGGTGGCTCAGTGGTTGAGCGTCTGCCTTTGGCTCAGGGCGTGATCCTGGAGACAGAGAGAGAGAGAGAGAGAGAGAGAGGGAGAGACGCAGGCAGAGGGAGAAGCAAGCTCCATGCAGGGAGCCCGACGTGGGACTTGATCCCGGGTCCCCAGATCAGGCCCTGGGCTGAAGATGGCGCTAAACTGCTGAGCCACCCAGGCTGCCCTAAATAAAATCTTAAAAAAAAAAATCTATCTCCAGGAATGGCATACTGGGTAAGTCAGGACAAAAAACAAGTTTTGTTATTATTAATAAAAATTTGTTATTAATTTTTAAATGATTTTATTTATTTGAGAGGGAGAGAGAGAGAGACTAAGTGCACACATGCACAGGTCAAGAGAAGGGCAGACAGGGAGGGAGAGGAAAAAGGGAGAGAATCTCAAGCAGACTCTACACTAAGCGAGGAGCCTGACATGGGGCTCTATTTCATGACTCTGAGATCATGACCTGAGCCAAAACCAAGAGCTGGACATAACCGACTAAGCCACCCAGGTGCCCCCATCATGTATTAATTCTTTGTGTATATATTACCTTATAACACAGTGTGTATGTTCAGTGAATGACAACAGATGTAAAGCATAATTTTTGTCCATCTGTAACAACTTTATGCCAGTAACAGTTCATTAGCACAAGAAGTAATGGAAAAATATATCTTCTAACCACTTCTGTTTCAAATTCCTATTAACCTCAGAGAAAGGGGGAAAGGAAGCAATATTTGAGTGCCTTCATGCTAAACTTTTTTTCTTTCAAAACCATGAATTATATCTTTTAAAGCTCGGAAAACTACCTCAGATAGCTGAAGTTGTCTAAAGCCACAAAGCTAAGAGAATGGCAGAGCCAGCTTCCTTCCTTCCTTATTCTCTTTGGCTAGTTTCTTGAAGTTAAGAATAAGTAAAAACCTTTGTCACTCATACTCATCTTCTAAGATCAGCAAAAATTTTACTTCTATCCTGTCATGATCCAGAGTAAGTGTGCCACCTGAACATTGTGCACGTTTATTTGTAATAGCACTTACCACACTGTACAGTAATTTTTTTGTATACTTGGCTTGTCAATTAGATTACATACTCTTTAGGGTCAAGGAGCATTTATCTTATTCATCTTTATAAATAACACCCATATCAGAAAATAGGTGTTCAACAAATGTTAGGGGAATAAATGAATGAGACAACTGGAGTAAGTATTACTTTTTCCCTCTAGAAACCACTAAGGTTATAGAAATCCCAAAGGATCTTCAGTTATCAGAAGAAAAAAAATTACGTGGGATCATACAGCAGCACAAAAGCAACACACTTTGTGAGAACCAATAGAAAGGAGCCTGAACTGCTGGAACCCATTACCTATTAATTCATGGCATGATAAATGTAAAGAAAATAAAAGACCTCAAGATTGTTAAAAAAACAAAAACAGAACAAATATCAAACAGGAAGCCCAAAGCTCTGGACTTAGTTTATACTTAGTCTATACTGGCAAAGTAATGAGCATAAAATGACAGATGAAGAGTAAGTTCTTTTGCAAGTCTTATCCACCCAATAATGAACTGTGTATATAATCCATGTTGATTTGCTAGATTCAGTATTATTCTTAAAAAATATAACATTATAATGTAACATAGATATTAACATTATAGATATTTTGTTTAACATTATAGAAAAATCTTTTATGTGACCAATTTAAAATAAATCTTTCCTGTTATGTGCTTTTCTCTTCATATTAGCATTACTGAGTTACACTATATAGAAGTTTCATAATTGTATGCATTTTTTCCTCAAATGATTTCTGCCATTTTAATTATATTTTTTCATGTTTCCCCTTTATATTCAAAGGAAGAACATCATTCTACTTCCTTACACAAAACTACATTTCTGAACCAATACATATGTGCTACGGTCTCTCAAGTATCTGGCATTTTAAGAAATAAAAAACCAAAAAACAAATCTAAGATTAAAGCTAAGATCTTGTCCCTCTGGGAAAAGATGACCATTCTCAATTTTATTTCTGCTTTTAAGCATCATGGCACAGTTTTATCTTTTAGCTTTATATGTCTATATACCACAACCCTCAGAGGTAATAAATTCTGATCTCATATGTTCTACATTTCCATGACAACTGGCTCAGGAACCCAACAATTATGTTAGGCATTTATAAGGATCCAGAATTAGGCTGCAAAGTTTGGATGTAGGGAAAGATCTAGGAAAAGCAGCTTCTTTTGGGGAGATGTCATTTATATGTCCAATAAATGTGAAGGCTGCCTTTAGGTGGGGACTTCAGACCGAAAGGTCTGAGACTGATGCATCTATAATTGTGTTAAAAAAAAAAAATAAAACATGAGCATGTTTTGCTATTTGTATTAAATTTCTCTAAGTACAGGCTCAGCAGTTTAGGGCCTGCCTTCGGCCCAGGACATGGTCCTGAAGTCCCAGAATCGAGTCCCATATCAGTCCCATATCAGAAGTAGGGAGCCTACTTCTCCCTTTGTTTCTGCCTCTCTCCCCCTCTCTCTCCCTCTCTCGTCTCTCATGAATAAATAAAATCCTTAAAAATAAACAAATAAATAAATTCACTTATTTATTTCTCTAAGTAATTAGATTAGTACAAATAAACTTTAAAATGACTAATGCTCAGTCAAAACAATCTTTTAAAAAATTCAAATTCAAAATGAGCAGATTTTGGGGAGAAAGTTTTATTTCCAATTCTAATTGTTTTATGTTCAAGAAATAAAAACTTATGCATTTGATTGATTAAAGAAAAAAATGAGAAAGATTGCATTTTTATAAATTATTCATGAATATGCATTAAGAAAAGGAATTTTATTCACCTGTAAGAGGTGGGATATCACGATTAACTGTTTCTTCTGCTTCTTCTAAACCATTATTTATCGATGGCCTCACTTGAACTGCTTGATTTGAGTAAGCCGCTCCATTAGTTGACGTAGTAGTACTGGTAGTGATCTCATCCACCTGTTCCATATCAAGTTGTTTTACTATTTCTTCAGCTTCCACAGCCTGTCCTGGGGAATCGGATCCTGATGTTCCTATAATCAAGATTCAGGGTATTGACAACCATCATATAAAAACTCAAAAGGGGGTAGGGAATAGGATAGATATTTTTAAGGGTACAGACTTATAGCAAACAAACATAAGCCCTACAGACCTAATACACTGTAGAGTGAATATAAACAATATTGTATTATAATCAACAAACTTGCTAAGAGACTAGAGCTTAATTGTTCTAACCACTAAAAAGGATAATTATGTAATGTGATAGAGGTGCTAACTATTGTTACACGGCAATCATATTATAATATACAAATGTATCAAATTAACTTGTTAACCTTATATATATATTTTAAGATTTTATTTGTTTATTCATGAGGGACACAGAGAGAGGCAGAGACACAGGCAGAGGGAGAAGCAGGAGCCATGCAGGGAACCCAATGTGGGACTCAATCCCAGGTGTCCAGGATCATGCCCTGGGCTGATGGTAGCGCTAAACCGCTGAGCCACCGGGGCTGCCCAACTTGTTTACCTTAAATTTACATAAATGTATGTCAGATATATTTTAATAAAAGTGAAATACTGAAAAATAAACTCAAAAAACAGAAAAAAAAAAGGGGGGCGGGGGACACCTGGGTGGCTCAGAGGTTGAGCATCTGCCTTTGGCTCAGGGCATGATCCTGGAGTCCGGAGATCAAGTCCCACATCGGGCTCCCTGCATGGAGCCTGCTTCTCCCTCTGCCTGTGTCTCTGCCTTTCTCTCTCTTTCTCTGTGTCTCTCATGAATAAATAAATAAAATATTTTTTAAAAATGAAAACTAAACTAAAAAATTTGGAAAAACCAAATGCAACAGAAATAGAGCTGAGGATACTACTGTTTAGTGTTTTTTTTTTTCTATACATCTCAAATAATCAGGAATAAAGACTATTATAAGGTAAAGTGATACTGATGAACAAAATTTTAAGAGTGTTCGAATAGTTTAGGAACACCTATTTAGAGCTTTTATAACTTAGAACTTTAAAAAAAATTTTTTTTAAAGATTTTATTTATTTATTCATGATAAACATAGGGAGGGGAGGGGGGGCAGAGACACAGGCAGAGGGAGAAGCAGGCCCCATGCCAGGAGTTGACACAGGACTTGATCCCGGGACTCCAGGATCACGCCCTGGGCCAAAGGCAGGTGCCAAACTGCTGAGCCACCCAGGGATCCCCAGAACTTTAAAAATTTTTTTATTGAGGGATGGCTCAGTGGTTGAGCATCTGCCTTGAACTCAGGTCATGATCCCAGGGTCCTGGGATTGAAACCCACATCAGGGTCCCCACAGGGAGCCTGCTTCTCCTCTGCCTATGTCTCTGCCTCTCTCTCATGAATAGATTTTAAAAATTAAAAAAAAAATTATGGAGATATAACAGACATATAACTGTTTAAGTTTCACGCTTATTCACGTGTTGATTTAATACATTTATATATATACTGCATTATGACTACTAACCTAGCATTAGCTAACACCTCTATCCTGCCGCATCATTATCATTATTTTTGTGGTGAGAAAATCTAAGATCTAGTCTCTTTGCAACTTTGAAGTATACAATACAGTATTGTTGACCATAGAACTTCTTTTCAATATAGCAAATATCTTTTATTAAGTGCCTACTATGAGCTAGGCATTTTATATGTATTTTTTTCCATTATCATTTCCATTAAACAGATCCTTATCCTTCCATACTAAGCATCCTAGCCACTGTAGGCAGTTGTAATTTTAAAATCAGAGGTAGTTATGCAAGAATGAGCTAAATGTTCCCCTAACCATCAGAATATTTTAATTCAGAGACACAACAATTTCCCAACAATATTCCATCTTAGTAACAAAGACTGAAGTTAGTTTCCTAATCATACTCGCCTACCACCTAGATGAACCTGTTGCCCTATTCTTCCACTACTAGATAAACCCAACTCTTTTCTTTCTTTA
Source organism: Canis aureus (assembly GCF_053574225.1). Classification (NCBI taxonomy): domain Eukaryota; kingdom Metazoa; phylum Chordata; class Mammalia; order Carnivora; family Canidae; genus Canis; species Canis aureus. The sequence goes on along the minus strand of NC_135642.1, from coordinate 15,907,437 downwards.
TGGAATTCTCCAAATGTCTTTTTTTTTCTTTTTAATTTGATATATTTATTCATGAGAGACACAGCGAGAGGCAGAGATGCACGCAGAGGGAGAAGCAGGCTCCATGCAGGGAGCTTAACGCGAGACTCCAGGATCATGCCCTGGGCTGAAGGTGGCACTAAACTGCTGAGCCACCTGGGCTGCCCCCAAATGTCATTTTCAACAACAAAATCAACCTCCTAAACTCTCAACTTTCTCACAGAATGTTCTTTCTCCATCATAGCTTTAAATGTAACTCCCTTCCAAAAAACCTCTTTTCCTGACATCTTTCCTGCAAAGCTCTTTATTCTTCCATACTCAACATACTAACTGAATCAGAATTCATTTATCTCCATTTCTGCTACCAGATCATTGGTTTTTCCACTGAATATGCAAAAAAATACCTGTTCCTGAGACTGATGTCATCTAGCTATATAATTCTTCACTTATCCCACTGCTGCCATCTACTAACTGCTGCCAGCATCCTCTCTCAATTAGAAGAATTGAACACCTCACCAGCAGTCTATTAAACACCTCCTAGTTATTATAGTAATGTCAATGACTCATCCTAAGACTAATCCTCAAAAGTCTTGCCTTCTCTAGCTCTATCTTCATTCATAACTGCTCTCTTAAGTAACTACAATGACCATAACCTGGATATTCACACTAAGAAAAGTTTCATCTCTGAAGACAAAAGTTCAAATATATCAATCCCCTACCATAACTTCCTCATCTTTTAATTATCGATCTCATATTCCTATTACATGTGATTTCATGTTTGATAAAACCCAATCTCTTTCATTCTAAACAATCCTTCAACAGCTCCTTCCCCAACCTTCTCAACTAGTTAGACTTCATGGTATATCACAAATCACTCTCAAACCAGTAGTTTCAGGGTCCTTGCTCCCTTGTCTTTCCACTGTCAACCATCACAGAAATCTCTCTTGAATCAATGTAACTTACAGGCTTACTGGGATTTCTTTTAATTATACCCAAAAGCAAACATTTCACTGTTCTCTTCATCCCTGCCACCAGGAATCTCAGCACATGGCACCATCTCCTCCTTCAAAGAAAAAGTTGTAACTATCAAACATCAACTACTTCTGCCCAAATATCTATTCCCCCAAGATCTTAGTTTGCTGACCATATAGACCATTTACTCCACTGGTTTCAATACCTATAAGCTGATAATACAGTCTACTGCTTAAACCCAGATTTCTTCTGAGCCAAAGGCAGATGCTTAACCACTGAGCCACCCAGGTGCCCCTCTCTCCCTACTGTAAAAAAGCAAGCTCCTTGAGGGCAAGGACCATGTGTTAATCATCCTTGACTCTCCAGAGACTAGTACAATGGTTGGGATATGGCAAATATTGATTTGAATAAACTGAAATCTTCAAATTGCCTCTGCCCCATACTCAAGTATAATTATCCTCTCTCATAGGTTAAGATGCTCAATTTATTTTTATTTTTTTTTAAAGATTTTATTTATTTATTCATGAAAGTCACAGAGAGAGATGCAAAGACATAGGCAGAGGGAGAAGCAGGCTCCATGCAGGGAGCCTGATGTGGGATTCCATCCAGGGACTCCAGGATCACACCCTGGGCCGAAGGCAGATGCTCAACCTCTGAGCCACCCAGGCGTCCCAAGATGCTCAATTTAAAGAACTGGACCAAGATAACATGTTTAAAGAGTGGCAGAGCTGGAATTTTAAAACAAGTTTCTCTAATTCCAATGCTTATTCTTTTTCCACTATACCACCTATTCTGAAAGATGTTCTAAAAGGCCCTAGTTTAGACAGAACATAGAGACTCCTAACTCTGGGTAACGAACGAGGGGTGGTGGAAGGGGAGGAGGGCGGGGGGTGGGGGTGAATGGGTGACAGGCACTGAGGGGGGCACTTGAGGGGATGAGCACTGGGTGTTATTCTGTGTGTTGGCAAAGTAAACACCAATAAAAAATAAATTTATTATAAAAAATAAAAAAATAAAAAAAATAAAAGGCCCTAGTTTTATTTTAAAACTTTTAAACTTATATTTAAACTTAATATATTTTACAATATATTAACAGATATTCCACAGAAAAGGATTCTTGGAGGCAAATATGTCTAGGAAATACAAAGTTAAAGTTAAATATAGTTTTTGTTTTATTTCTACTATAGGACTTCACAAATCCTTTCATGTGCCAATATGCATTATTTTAAGCCCCCAGAGCATCTAAATTTTATAGTGCACCATTCTGCCTTTTAAAAATTGTATTATCCACAACCATAATTCATACGAGAATTTAAATAATCAGCAGATAAATATTTAATGACTATTTTCCATGTGCCCCATACTATATCAAACAACTAGGTAGATGTAAAAATAAAGGCATGATCTCTTGCTCTCACATAATCTAGAGACTACATTATTGTTTATGAACTTAAGAATTAATCATCAAAAAAGATAGGACACTAGTTAAATCTTTAAAAAAAAATGTTGGGAGGGACATCTGGGTAGCTCAGTTGGTTGGGTGTCCAACTCTTGGTTTCGGCCCTGGTCATGATCTCAGGGTTGTAGGATCAAGCCCCAAGTTGGGCTCCACACTCAGCAGAGAGTCTACTTGGGATGCTCTCCCTTTCTCTCCTTCTTCTAGCATGCATTCTCTATCTTAAATAAATAAAATCTTAAACAAATTATGTTGGGAGGGGCACCTGAGTGGCTCAGTGGTTGAGCATCTGCCTTCAGCTCAGGGTGTAATCCTGGAGTCCTGGGATCAAGTGCTGCATCAGGCTCTTCGCAGGGAGCCTGCATCTCCCTCTGCCTCTGCCTCTGCCTCTGTCTCTGTGTCTCTCATGAATAAATAAAGTCTTTAAAAAAAAAATCCCTAAGGGGGAAAAAAAAAAATCAAGCAAATAATATAAGATGTATTAAAAAAAAAATGACCTAGGGGATCCCTGGGTGGCTCAGCGGTTTAGTGCCTGCCTTTGGCCCAGGGCATGATCCTGGAGACCAGGGATTGAGTCCCACATCAGGCTCCCTGCATGGAGCCTGCTTCTCCCTCTGCCTGCCTGTCTGTCTGCCTGTCTGTCTGTCTCTCTCTCTCTGTCTCTCAGGAATAAATAAATAAAATCTTAAAAAAAAATGACTTCGTTTCAGCTCACTTAAAATTCTACTTTATTGATCTAGAATATTAAAGTGTTTCTGGATTCTCTCCTGTACACACTAAAGATTACAGAAGTTATTCCAACATAAAAGACATTACTTTCCCTCTGGCCCAGTTTATCATATAGCTTTTCAGATAGTGAAAGTGGAGTTCATGCACTTCAAGAGAATTAAATATGACCTAAATTTATTTGTCACTTAAAAAAAAAAAAAAAAAAGGTCTTGGGCAGCCCAGGTGGCTCAGCAGTTTAGCGCTGCCTTCAGCCCAGGGCCTGATCCTGGAGACCCGGGATCGAGTCCCAAGTCAGGCTCCCTGCGTGGAGCCTGCTTCTCCCTCTGCCTGTGTCTCTGCCTCTCTGTCTCTCATGAATAAATACATGAGAGACATGTATTTTTTAAAATCTTAAAAAAAAAAAAAAAAAGGTATTTTAGGAACTGTGTATTTTTTTTCTTCAGGAGCTGTGTTTTTTTTTTGTTTGTTTTTGTTTTTTTAAAGATTTATTTATGAGAGACATAGATTGAGAGGAGAGGCAGAGACATAGGCAGAGGGAGAAGCAGGCTCCTCGCAGGGAGCCTGACGTGGGACTCGATCCTGGATCCGGGGATCACGACCTGAGCCAAAGGCAGGCGCCCAACCGCTGAGCCACCCAGGCGTCCCAGGAGTTGTGTGTTTTTTAATGAGGCTGAAAACAAACATAAGCTGCTGACAAAACAGCCAGTAAAATCAAACAGATCTTTTAAAAAATTAGGAGAACTAATAATTTTTAAACCCAAATTATAGGTAATAGTTTATACTTACCATTTTTATTTGCTGGTGAAAAAAAGTTGAAGACAGGAGAAAATATGGTCCCCAACAATGTAGTCCTTGGAGGACTGCCAGAGGAAGGATTATCTTCTAATTTTCCATTTTGTTTTACATGTTGATTTGTCATTTCATAACTACCAGCTTCTAAGAAACAAGAAAAAAAGTTGGAATCTAGAAAACATGACTTAAAGAAATGTTTTAAAAAATTTCTTTTTTGCCTCAAAATACTTTATAAAAACTGATTAACATTTAATGTTAAAGCTTATTACTTTAAAAATATCCCGAGGTAAATAAATTGTAAATCAAATGATCTTTATAACAAGTTTATTTATAATGCTTTATAACTGCTACAAAGCTCATTTGAAGCTAGAAGTATATAGACTGAAAGGCTTCAAAATCCACAGTATAAGTGAAAACAAAACTCTTTGTAAGTAAAGCAAGTTACATCAAAAAGATAAATGCAAAATCCTGTCCTTTTTTACATTCTGGGAGGCTGTCTACATTCACAAAACCTACCTATTAGTAATGAATAACAGCTAAATAAATAGACAACATAGATCTATTAAAGCAGAAGACTATGTATAGCAGTATCAAAAATTACTTATGTATACCCAGACATCATTTCAGAATGGTTAAGAAAAACAAACAGGTTTTTTGTCTTTTGTTTTTTTTCAGTTTCTTATTAATAAAAAAAATTTCATGATCTTTTGGAAAATATACAGTAAAAACAAATTCAAACAAATGTGTTTTGATTAATCATCCTTGACCTTCCATAACTTTACTTGGTATCTACCAGATTTTTTCCTTCTTTGTAATAGGTCTTTTGTTTCTTTTTCCCTATTAGTCCATTCTAACAATAGAGATACAACACTGAATTGAGAGGAAAGAAGCAAGGAATTATTCTTGCTGTTGTGTTTAAAAGAGCAATGGTTAAAATGCACCATTCCATGCTCTGAAGTGTTGTTTTATATAGCTTTTCTCTGCTTGTCCTTCTTGTTTTCCTCCTTTTTGACTTTGAGGAGCTTCCTAGCAATATTATACTGACCTAGAAGAAGATTTATCAACAGCAGTACTATTGACTTTTGGGCTGGATGTTTCTTTACTGTGGGAGGACGTCCTGTGCACTGTAGGATGTTTAGCAGCATCCCTAACTTCTACCTGCTAGAAGTGATGTAGCAACCCTTCAATAGGTTCTGACAACCATAAAGGTCTCCAGACATTAATAAATGTTCCCTGGGGACAAAACCACCCCTAGTTAAGAACCACTGTCCTGAGTGATCCAGGCCCTTTCTGAGCTCTGAAATTCCATGATCCAGGAACAGATTCTTTGTACATATTTCAATAAATTAGGTCACAGTTATTACTGCTTTAAGAATTGAGCTTATTAGAGGTTGAAAATGCTGTTCCATATATATTTTCATGATAAATAGTATAAAGCTAGTTGCTCTGCCTTTACTTATCATTTTAATTCATCAAAGTAGATTTATATTAGATAAATTTTTATTTCATTTCATGCTATTAATACTTAATACAAAGGGTTACAAAAATAGGGAAAAATCTCAGAGTCCATTTTTAAAAACAGAAAAGAAACATGACAGGTGAGATCTATGCACCTAATAAAACAATATCTAATATTAACAAACCTAATAAAACAATATCTAAATATTAACAAACCTCCATTTACTTGACTTTTCCGTCTTACTCGAGATATCTGTTTGTTAGGCTTTTCTCCTGCTCTTGGTGTTGATGTGATCAAATTATTATCTATATCACGTTCAATCCTACTTCGTTTCGAAGGATTTTCTCTCTCTTCCTTAAGATATGAGGGAAAAAACATGCATTGAGCACAGGCATTCCACCTTATAGAATATACTTATAAAAATAGATGTACCCTCTATGTTCACTGCAGCATTATTTACAATAGCCAACAGAAACAACTTAAGTGTCCATCTGTTGATGAATGGATAAAGAATACATGGGGTGCACACGCGCGCACACACACACACACACACACACAAATGGAGTATTACTCAGCCATTAAAAAAGGAAATTTTGCCACTTATGAAAACATGAATGTACTAAGTAAAGACAGTGAAAATACCATATGACCTTACTTCTATGTGGTCAACAAATGAGAAAACAAAAAACAAAAAACAAAAAACCTGCTCAAAGATACAGGGAATGGATTGGTGGTTGCCAGAGGTGGGGGGTGAGGGCTGGCAAAATGAATGAATGGACTCAAAAGATACAAATTCTAGTTATAAAATAAGTCATAGAAATGTAATACACAGCATGGTAACTATAGCTAATACAGTACTGCATATATGAAAGTGGCTAAGAGAGTAAATCTTAAAAGTCCTCATCATAAAAAGAAGTTCTAACTATGGTGATGGGGATGTTAGCTAGGCCTGTTGTGATGATCATTTTACAACACACACACACATAAAAATATCAAATCACTGTTGTATGCTAAAATTAATATAATGTTGTATATATCAATTATACCTTAATTTAAAAAAGATATAGTATGTGTAATATATTTTCCCATTTTTCACATCCAGGAGAAACAAAATACAATTATATAATATCCAACAGTGTAAAAAAAATATGACAATGTTTTAAGAGTGTTTAATATTAATGTACTTATAATACACAAATAGAACTACAGCATCCCCAAAATTCAGATTCTTATCCCAGGGTCCACTAAACTGTGCGATTTAAATACTCAATTGTACAATATGCTCTGAATTTTCAGCAATTTTCCCCTATTCCTAGACTTGTCTGAAAGAACAGTGGTTGTTTCCCTGAGCACTCAGGGTAAGAGAAAGAACTCCATTGGAATTTGCTGGCATATCACATATTACCAAAAATAACAGGGTCTGCCATTGCCACACCCCAATGCCATCCTCAATTCTTTAAATGCCCAAATTAACACCAAGGAGTCTACTCCCCGATAAAGCTTTCTATTCATATCCTCTTATATGAGGCAAATCCACACCACCAGTTTACACTGTTTTTGCAGTACTAAGAGTATACTCCAAGTGTACTCTTAGAGAACACTGATTTTTTTTCATTTGTACATCTATTTTTCTCATTTGTAAAATTTTTCTATCACCACGTATGTGATTTTCTTACATTACTGTAATACTGACCTCTAATTCCTTGGTGGATTCTTTTGTTTATTTTGTAGTAATCTCTACACCTGAACTCACAACCTCAAGATCAAGAGTTGCATGCTTTACCAACTGAGCAAGCCAGGTGCCCCAATTCCTTGCTGTTTTTTTTTTTCTTGCTGTTTTAATAAGACTACCTGCTATCTTTTGGTAAGGATTAGATTAGATTTTTAAGTCTATATTAAACATAATCTGTATGTATGATCACTATTCTTATTCAATGGGGAATAATTCTTTTATTTCTACTGAACATTTGTATTTAATGCTTTTATATCGTAGCAAATAAGATGGTACCGTACATTCTCTAAGGTTGAATATTATTTTATTATTTCTAAAACAAACCCTAGTATTGTAAATTGCCACAATTATAATTAGCTATTTGGATCAATTCTACTCCTGAAACCAATACTATACTATATGTTAACTAACTTGAATTTAAATAAAATCTTAGAAGAAAAAGATATTAAAGATTATTAAAAAGCTTTCTTTTAAAAAAAATTCCCTACTTGGATCAAAACAGAACAAAAATAATATAAAAATACATCATTACATATCACACCATACAGAATTTTACTTTTGCTTAGTAGTTTCTCTAATTTAGATACCTCCATTAAAACAATGTCATTATTAAAAAAAAAATGTCATTATAGCACAAGATAACACCTCAGGGATCCATGACAAAATTCTTCAAATGGTTACTATTTATCATTCTTCTGCATTTTAAAATGAATAGTAAGCCTCATATCCCAAACCCTGGATTCCAATGCCAGAAAACAGGATTCTCTTTATAAAGTCCTTCAAGAAAAAAATAAATAAATAAAATAAAGTCCTTCAAGAACAGAAATGCCTCAAAGCTAAACACTAAGCTCCAGCATCTTCTTGAAGAAATCTCTTAGTACATCTGCTATAACATAAATACTTACATTCTTGAAAACCCTGCATTCTGCAACACTAAAAATAACAAGGCTTAAAGAAAAAATAATTGGTCCAGGAGGGTAGAGAAGGGTTATACAGAGCAGATCAATCAATGCCCTGTTAATTCTTGTAACCATAGCATTCACAAAAACAATGATTGGGACACTTCAGAGATAACTTGGACACCCCAGCAAGGCAGCGAACAGAAGGCGAAATGCTACCTTAGGGCTTAAAAAAAGTAATAAAAACAGAGAAGGAGAAAAAAGGGCTTATGGGAACGGAGAAGTGGAGCTTTAACACAGTTGGTCTAAGATGGACACAAAAGGAAATGCAGGGCAGCCCTGGTGGCACAGCGATTTAGCGCCGCCTGCAGCCCAAGGTGTGATCCTGGAGACCCGGGACCGAGTCCCACGTCACGCTCCCTGCATGGAGCCTGTTTCTTTCTCTGCCTGTGTCTCCGCCTCTCTCTCTCTCTCTATGAATAAATAAATAAAATAAAATCTTAAAAAAAAAAAAAAAAAAGGAAATGCAGACTGCCACATGAGAAAAGTCCCTGCTAGACCAGAGTGTACTTCTCTAGGAAGGAACTCTCCTCCCTGATGCTGCTAATTATCACTTCTAATTAAAACCTCTGCGTGTATGTTTGTTTGGGAGGGAGTTGTTTCTGTAACAGCTGAATTGAAAGTTTTTTACTTTCCTGATGAAATATAAAATTCAACTCCCTGGGGCACCTGGGTAGCACAGCCAATTAAGTGTCTGACTGTTGGCTTCAGCTCAGATCGTGATCTCAGGGTTGTGAGACTGAACTGAGCCTGCTCAGCAGCAGAGTCTGCTTAAAAGATTCTCTCTCTACCTCTCCAAACCCTCTGCACTTGTGCTGTCTCTGCTCTTTCTCTCTCAACTAACTAACTAACTAACTAACTAACTAACTAACTAACTAAATCTTTACAAATTTCAACTCCCATTAATTCAGGATCCCTTTGTCCAGTTTAGGAAAAAGTCATGTATAAAGCAATGCACCACCCATGTTATACTGACACTATTCTCCCGTTTACCAAGAGTCTATAGGCTAACTGATGTTGCACAAGTACCACATATTTACTGTAGCAGAATAGACTGTACTGCAGTCAATTAAAAATACATATAATAGGGGATCCCTGGGTGGCTCAATGGTTTAGCACCTGCCTTTGGCCCAGGGCGTGATCCTGGAGTTCTGGGATCGAGTCCCATATCGGGCTCCTGCATGGAGCCTGCTTCTCCCTCTGCCTGTCTCTCTCTCTCTCTCTCTAATGAATAAATAAAATATTTAAAAAAAATACATATAATATTTGGGGTGCCTGGGTGGCTCAGTCATTTAAGTCTCTGACTCTTGATTTTTTTTTTTTTTTTTTTTTTTTTTTTATTTATTTATGATAGTCACAGAGAGAGAGAGAGGCAGAGACACAGGCAGAGGGAGAAGCAGGCTCCATGCACCAGGAGCCTGACGTGGGATTCGATCCCGGGTCTCCAGGATCGCGCCCTGGGCCAAAGGCAGGCGCTAAACCACTGCGCCACCCAGGGATCCCGATTTTGTTTTTTTTTAATATTTTATTTTATTTTATTTTTATCTATGATAGTCACACACACACAGAGAGAGAGGCAGAGACATAGGCAGAGGGAGAAGCAGGCTCCATGCACCGGGAGCCCGACGTGGGATTCGATCCCGGGTCTCCAGGATCGCGCCCTGGGCCAAAGGCAGGCGCCAAACTGCTGCGCCACCCAGGGATCCCTGACTCTTGATTTTGGATCAGGTCATGATCTCAGTGTCCTAGGGTCAAGCCCTGAGCCCCATGATGCCAGGCTCTGCACTCAGAGGGGAGTCTGTTTGAGGAATCACTCTGTCCCTTTTCCTCTGACTCTCCCCCTGCTTGTGCTAAAATAAATAACTCTTTTCTTAAAAAAAAAAAAAAATAAAGTATATAAATACATAAAGTAAAAATATTTTAGCTTACATCTCTAAGTAGGAAGAGGAAGCTATTAAAATCAAGGTAAAAGTTCTGCAGTCATTGATAAGACAATTCATCACCTGATCCTAGCCCTTCTTGAACGTTCAACTACGTAATTTGGGGAATTTCTGAATGTGGCATGATTTTTAAAAGAACTAGGAAAACCAAGATTCCTACATTACTGTACAGGTTGTTTTAATAAATTCATTAACCCTGTAATGTCTTCTCTGGAATTTATATTTTTCACAATTGTCCCTAAAATAGGCTTTTAGAGGAAAATCTTGGGAAGGTAGTATGTTCTTATGTCTGAATCCCAAGGGAAACACAAAGAATTAAAGAGGCAAAAAAACCCAGTGGTGAATTGGGAGACAAGATTCTGTCTCTCCTAAATTCCAAGCAGATAAGGACAACCCAACAGCCGTCATACACTGAATGCCCACATGCACTAGTGTAGAAGATCAGCAAGGTGTGTGATACACCTGAGAATAAGAAAAGCCCAAAATAGCTAAAAAGGTAGGTATTCAATGGAAAGCATGACAGGACAATCTTAAGAGAGGAGAGAAAGCTGCTTTCTAATCTAACAGTAAAGGGGTCCGTGGTGAGAATGAAACATCTACTATAAACTCTTGAAAATGACCAACTATGGCTCTCTTCTTGAATAAGGCTACACACTAAGGGGAAACTACTGGGAATGGAATCAAAACGGAGTTAACAAAGGCACAACAGAGAAGAAGGAAAGATGGTGCCTAGGTGGCTCAGTTGGTTAAGCATCTAACTCTTAATCTCAGCTCAGGTCTCGATCTCAGGGTGGAAAATTCAAACCCCGCACAGGACTCCACGCTGGGCATGGAGCCTACTTAAAAAGAAAAAAAGAGAAAGGGGGGAAAAATAAAAGGAAAGTGAAGTTTCAGATAAACATGGAGTAGTAATAAAGAGACAGGAAAACTCAAAAAGCAATCACTATATTTTTTAACATTACACCAAAACAGAAAAGATACCCTAAACCACACTACCTTCTAAACATTCAGAAAAACTAATGCACAAAAATGAACAAATATAGATGTTAAATCCACACAAAAATTATTGTAATAAAATATACAAAGAATAACATCTTTACAGATGCATGTTAGAAATGTGTATTAGAAAAATATGCATACAGAATAGATCAAATTATAACCTATTTCAAAACACAAGACTTATTAAGAAAATGAGACACATAAGTTAGAAAAATTCAAATTGCAGATAAAATAATTAGAAATAAAAAAATCATATCAGAAATAGTCTGAACAAGAATAGACATAAAAGTGAGTAAACAATAGATTATGACTTTTAAAAGAAATAAAAGATAAAATGGGAAATTTTTAAAAGACATCAAATATTACAAATAATGAAGGTACACAAAGATCCAATAGGCAGAAAATAGTAGTCCCTGGGGGCAACCCAGGTGGCTCAGCGGTTTAGCACCGCCTTCAGCCCAGGGCCTGATCCTGGAGACCCGGGATTGAGTTCCACGTCAGGCTTCCTGCATGGAGCCTGGTTCTCCCTCTGCCTGTGTCTCTGCCTCTCTCTTTCTCGCTCTCTCATGAATAAATAAATAAATAAATCAAGAAGAAGAAGAAGAAGAAAGAAGAAGAAGAAGAAGAAAGAAGAAGGAAGAAGGAAGAAGAAGAAGAAGAAGAAGAAGAAGAAGAAGAAGAAGAAGGAAGAAGGAAGAAGGAAGAAGGAAGAAGGAAGAAGGAAGAAGGAAGAAGGAAGAAGGAAGAAGGAAGAAGGAAGAAGGAAGAAGGAAGAAGGAAGAAGGAAGAAGGAAGAAGGAAGAAAGAAGAAGAAGAAGAAGAAGAAGAAGAAGAAGAAGAAGAAGAAAATAGTAGTCCCTGAAGAAGGAAACCAAAAGCATGGCAAAAAAAATGAATATTAGAAAATTTTCCTCAAAGAAAAGAATTTAGGGGCAACCAGTTGGCTCAATCAGTTGAGTTTCTGACTCTTGGTTTTGGCTCAGGTCAGGATCTCACAGTTTTGAGACTGGCCATGCTTTGGGCTCTGTGCTCAGCACAGAGTCTGCTTCAGATTCTCTCTCCCTCTTCCTATACTCACAGTCTCTGTCTCTCCCTCAAATCAACCAATCTTTTAAAGAAAATGATTTTGTGTTATATATTGAAAGATATGTCTAATTAAAACTATCAATCCATAAAACAAACAAGACACAGCCTAAACTTCATATAATTTAAAGAAAAAAAAATCCTTTGGAGACCAAAGAAGATCATTTAGTATATGTGCTGCTGAAGCGAGCACTCAAGGAAAATCATTTATAAACTAAAAAATTAGATCATCATCAAACTTCAACAGTAAAAAAAAAAACCAAAAAAACAAAAAAAACAAACTTCAACAGTAATGCCTTTTTGTCAGAAGAAAATGAAGTAACATTTAAAATAAGAGAAAATTCTAGTCAAGTATTTTATATGCAGCAAAACTGGATTTTCAGCCTTAAAGAGTACTATTATCAACGTGCAAGAATATTGTTCCCATGAGTACTTCCTGGGGCATCTAATAGAAAATGAGCTTCAGACAACAAAAATGACTGCAGACAATGACATGAGGACTAAGGATAAGCATTAAACATACTGAACATATGCTGACCCTTTAAGACTAAGATAAAGATTAAAAGATAGTAGGTAATGACTATAGGCTCAGTATATACAGATATAAAGCTGTAAGAAAGCTGGTAAGAGATATAGCAAGTTTTTAAAAAACTGTTCATTTTAGTCATTCTGAGACAGAAAACAACAGAATTCATTTCCAGCTGATCTATACAAGAAATACTAAATGAAGATCTTCAGGCATAGAATAAATAATACCAGATGGGATCCTAAACCTGCAGTAAGGAATGAATACTACTAAGGCAAATATGAGGAAATATAAAAGATCTTGGTGTTCAATACTACTGTACTCTTTACCAGCTATCTTCAACAGTCATACTTGCTATCATACAATCTATGTGGCATCATTATAATCCAGTAAATTACTATTTTGAAATCTTAACTTTTTAATATATGTATTTGTGGAAATATAGTAAGAGTACTCTTAATATTTTGCTTTGCAATAATAACAGATTCAATTTTTAAAATTCTGGGCAGCCTGGGTGGCTCAGCGGTTTAGTGCTGCCTTCAGCCCAGGGCCTGATCCTGGAGACCCAGGACCGATCCCACATCAGGATCCCTGCATGGAGCCTGCTTCTCCCTCTGTGTCTCTGCCTCTTTCTCTCTCTCTCCCTCTCTGTCTCTCTCATGAATAAATAAAATCTTAAAAAATAATAACATTATTGTATCTAAAATAGCTATTTTGAAATTTAGTAATAGTTTAAAGTAAAATTCATAAATTTATAATTATGAATGGATTACTGGATTAAAAAAGGAAGATTGGATGATGTGTGGTTTCAATTTATTATCACACTGAGGCAGAAACTGATTGATCCGAATTCTCTGACTCACAAAAGGAGGAAAACCCCCAAAGAATCTGGATCATACTGTAAGTTACAAATGAGAATATGATGAAGCTATTTTCTCTTTGGCTGCATAAATACCATTAAGTTGTCTTATCATGCCTTATGTAATAGAACATATTCAAATAAAGTGATGGTGCTGATTCAGTTGCACTATCATTTGAGAACAGTCATTCAGCATTTAAAAAAGAAGAACAGTTTAAATGTACACATGATGAGTTCCTTAAAAGCCAAAAATCATTACAGCTTTTCAAACTAAAAATAAAAACAATGAAATATTTTAAAGAGTTAGTTCTCATACAGCATTGGTTGAAAAAGTGTACATAGTATCTGAAAGACTTATAAACTCTTGCACAGTATACTGCTGGAAGCCTCCTGGATAAAGTCTATAAAAGAAACAACCCCTTCTACTTCCCAAAGTCACTCACTGAATTGAAAACTTATCTGCAAATACAGGAAATGAGTTAATATCTATCTGGTCTATAGAATTACACTTTTGCCTTACGGATATGGCCAACTTTCTGTTTTGACTCTATTTATCTGATACTAACATCAACTAATCACTAAAGATCTTTTTTACTGTGAATGCATAGTAGCAAACACAAGTGGTGAATAATTTTGCATCTCAATTTACCCTGAAATAGCTTGTAATGAATATTTGTACTAAGCAAAAACAATGATAGATATAACTACTGTCACTTAGCACATTAAAACAATGATACTCAATAGTCATTGTATTATTTACTGCCATGCACAAGTAGGGGGAAAAGACAGTTCGGCTTAATAATGTCCCCACTGAAGCTGTAAAATTAATTAAATCTCAATCCTTAAATATGTGCTAACATTCTGTATGATGGGATAGTTAGTATAATAAAACACTACTGCTGTAAACTTCTGCTTCCACAGTCATCTTGAGAAAAAGCATCTGAGAGCATCTGCATGGCTCAGGTCATGATCTCAGAATTGTGAGATTGAACCCTGCCTTGGGCTCATGCTAGGCACAGAGCCTGCTTAAGATTCGCTCTCTCCCTCTTGCTCTGATTCCCTCTCTTGAAGAAAAAGAAGAAAAGAAAAGAAAAGAAAAGAAAAGAAGAAAAGAAAAGAAAAGAAAAGAAAAGAAAAGAAAAGAAAAGAAAAGAAAAGAAAAGAAAAAAGAAAAGAAAAAAGAAAAAGAAAAAGCGTCTGAATTAATTATAAGCTGGGTCAGACAACTTTTCCAAAGGAAAACTATTTTTACTTGAAGTAGGTATTTTCTGAAAAGTGAACAAAGCAAGTCTGTCACTTCAAGAAAAACTTTTTGTTGCCAACAATAAAATTTGAGAGCTTTGGGACGCCTGGGTGGCTCAGTGGTTGAGCGTCTGCCGTCGGCTCAGGGTGTGATCCCAGAGTTCCGGGATCAAGTCCCAATTGGGCTCCCTTCAAGAAGCCTGCTTCTCCCTCTGCTTGTGTCTCTGCCTTCTGTGTTTCTCATGAATAAATAAGTAAAATATTTAAAAAAATTGAGAGCTTTGAAGCAAAAATCATAAGTTTAGAAAAGTTGGACCCAGCACCATAAAATTCACAGCTTTCCAGTACTTAAAAATTATCCTGTTGTGGAGCACCTGAGTGACTCAGTTGGTTGAGCACCAGACTCTTGGTTTCAGACTTTTGGTTTTGGCTCAGGTCATGATCTCAGGTTGTGAGAGAGAGCTCCTATGTCAGGCTCTGCACTCAGTAATGAGATTCCTTTTTTTTTTTTTTTTTTTTTTTTTAAGATTTTATTTATTTACTCATGAGAGACACACACAGACAGAGAGGCACAGACAAAGGCAGAGGGAGAAGCAGGCTCCATGCAGGGAGCCTAACGTGGGACTCAATCCTGGGTATCCAGGATCATACCCTGGGCCGAAGGGAGCACTAAACCACTGGGCCACGAGGGCTGCCCAGCAAGGAGATTCTTTCCCCTACTTCCCTCTCCCCTTGCTCCTCCCCCTGCTTGGCAAGCAAGCCTGCACTCTCTCTCCTCTCTCTCAAATAAATAAATAAATAAATAAAATCTTAAACAACAACAAACAACTATGCTGTTGAGATCAATGAGGATATTCACAAATGTGATTTTTAAATACTGAATAATGAAATATATCAACATGTCAAAGATCTACATAATTCAGTGAACCACTATCTTCTAAATAACCAGTGCAGTGTTAGAAAATCATACATAGAGCATCTCACTCCAGGTGCAAGACAAAAATGATATATTCTACAACACAAATGCACACTGAAAACAAGATCATTGCAGCACTTTCAAATTCCTTCTTGGAACAAGAACCTAAGAAACTACATTGGTCTAGTATCAATATGTATCAAAAGACTATCACAATTATTTAAAAAGCATATTAAAATACTCCTCCCTTTAACAGATACATGTGAATATGGTTTTCTTTAAACACTTCAATAAAAACTACTTTGTATGAAGCCACCATTAAAGACATCTGCAAAATTATAAACAATGTCACGCTACCCACTAATTTCCTTTTTGTTTTTAGGAAATAAACTGTTATTTGTATTAACATTCAATGAGTTTATAATTGCAATTATGAATATTTTCAAAATTCCTCAGTTTTATTTTTTTAAATTTTATTTATTTATTCATGAGAGACAGAGAGGCAGAGAAGTAGGCAGAGGAAAGAGCAGGCTCCATGCAAGGGGCCTGATATGGGGCTCAATCCCAGGAACGCGGGATCACACCCTGAGCCAAAGGCAGATGCCTAACTGCTGACCCACCCAGGTGTCCCAAAATTCCTCAGTTTTATTATCCAATGAGATTTATTTATTTATTTATTTATTTATTTATTTATTTATTTATTTATTTATTTATTTTAAAGATTTTTTTTTAAATTTATTTATGATAGTCATACACACACAGAGAGAGAGAGAGAGAGAGGCAGAGACATAGGCAGAGGGAGAAGCAGGCTCCATGCACCGGGAGCCTGATGTGGGATTCGATCCCAGGTCTCCAGGATCACGCCCTGGGCCAAAGGCAGGTGCTAAACCGCTGCGCCACCCAGGGATCCCCCAATGAGATATATTTATAGATGCAACCCACATAAACAATAATTTGTAAGGAGGTAAAGGAGCCTGAGATCAAAAAGTTTAAGAACCACTTGCTCAAGAGATTACTAATGAAATCACAAGAAAAAAGTTAAGAAGTCATTCCCCACGAATGGGAAAATCTGAACTGTCAGTTCACAAAAGAAAATCCATATATGGATGAGATGAGCCCTGGGTGTTATACTTTATGTTGGCAAACTGAATTTAAATAAAATTTTAAAAGCCAAAAAAATGAAAGATAAAAAAAAAACAACAACAAGAAAATCCATATACGGCCAATAAGCACATGCAAGGATATTCAACCTCATTAATCAGGGAAATGCAAAATAAAAATGCAATGAGATAACTACTCCACTCCTATAGAAAGGCTAAAATTAAAAAGACTGACAATACCAAATATTGCTGAGGATGTGGGCAACTGGAACTGTCAGACATTGCTGGATAGAATGTAAAATGGTACAAATATTCTGGAAAACAACTAGGCAGTTTCTTAAAAGTTAAACAGTCTTTCAACAAATGGTGGTAGGACCAATAAATATTATTAGTATGCAAAAGAATACAGTGGGACCCTTACCTCACTTCACCTACAAAAATTAATTCAAAATGGATGAAAGAGCTGAACATAAGAACTAAAACTATAAAATGTATACGAAACAAACTTAGCAGCTTATAAGAAAAAACTTACAGAGAAAACTTAAGGCTAAAATTTTATCAAGCGCCTGGCTAGCTCAGTCAGTGGAGCATGAGACTCTTAAAATTTTATCAAACCTTGATTTTGGCAATAGCTTCTTGATATGACACCAAAAATATAAGCAACAACAACCAAAAGTAAACAAATTGAACTTGATCAAAATTTAAAACTTTTGTGCTTCAAAGGGGTATGAAAGAATGGAAGGAAATACCTGCAAATCATATATCAAATAAAGGACTTGTATCTAAATGAGAACTCTTTCAATTCAATTATAAAAATCCAAAATCCTATTTATTTATTTAAGATTTTATTTATTTATTCATGAAAGACACAGAGAGAGGCAGAGACATAAGCAGAGGGAGAAGCAGGCTCCCTGTGGGGACCCTCATGTGGGTTTTGATCCCAGGACCCTGGGATTCATGAGCTGAGTCAAAGGCAGACGCTCAACCACTGAGCCACCCATGCATCCTCCAAAACCCAATTTAAAATGGGTTTTAAAATCCTTTTAAAAAGGATTTAAAAGACATTTCTTTGAAGTAATTACAATGACCAACAAGCTCATGAAAAGTCTCTCAACGTGGGCAGCCCCGGTGGCGCAGCTGTTTGGCGCCACCTGCAGCCCAGGGCGTGATCCTGGAGACCCTGGATCGAGTCCCATGTCGGGCTCTCTGTATGATGCCTGCTTCTTTCTCCCTCTCCCTGTGTCTCTGCCTCTCTCTCTCTCTATGAATAAATAAATAATATCTTAAAAAAAAAAAGACAAGTCTCTCAATGTGACTTGTCATTAGGGAAATGTATATCATGGGATGCCTGGGCGGCTCAATGGTTGAGCATCTGCCTTTGGCCCAGGTCTGATCCCGGGATCCTGGGATCCAGTCTCATATCAGGTTCCCTGTGGGGAGCCAGCTTCTCTCTCTACTGTGTCTCTGCCTCTCTGTGTTTCGAATGAATGAATGAATGAATAAATAGAAAATGTATTATCAGAACCACAATAACAAACTATTTCACATTCACCAAGATGGCTAAAACTAATAAGACAATAAACAAGTGTTGTTGAGGATGTGGAGAAACTGGAACCCTCAACTTTGTTGGTGGGACTGTAATATAGTACAGACATTTTGGAAAACAACCTACAATTCCTTAAAAGTTAAACACAGAATTATCGTATTATCCTGTAATAGGTTTCCACAGGGTGCCTGGGTGGCTCAGTTGGTTCAATGTCTGTCTTCGGCTCAGGTCATGATCCCAGGGTCTCCTGGGATCAAGTCTGACACTGGGCTCCCTGCTCAGCGAGCGAGGAGTCTGCTCCTCCCTCAAGCCCTTCCCCCGCTGCTTGTGATCGTGCTCTCAAATAAAACCTTTTAAAAAGAAAAAAAGATTCCCACAAAAAAACTTTTATGTGAATGTTCATAGCCGTCATTTTCATAAAGCCAAAATGTGGAAACAACCCAAATGTCCATCAACTGAAAAAATGGAGTATATCCATACAATGGAATATTACTTCACAATAAGAAAGAATGGTGAAATGATATATTCTGTAACACAAATGCACACTGAAAATATGCTAAGTGAAAGAAGCCAGACATAGAACACTATATATTGTAGAATTCCATTTATATGAAATGTCTAGACTAGGCAAATCTATATGGACAGAAAGTCAACTACTGGTTGCTCAGGGCTAGGGAAGAAAGGAGACTTGATGGGTGACAGCCACTGAAGATGACATAAATGGCATAAAATTGATTATGGTAACAGTTGTAGAACTCTGTGCATATACTAAAAGCTCCTGAATTTATACCTTGCATGGGTGAGTTTTATGGCATGCTAATTATATGTCTCAATAAAGCTACCACAAAAAAATAAACATGTATTTATTATAGGACCCAGCAGTACCAATCTTCTTTATTTACCCAATTTTAACTTAAATATAGGTCCACACATGGACTCAACACAAATATTCATAGCAACTTTATTCATGATATTCATAAAAAACCAAAACCAAAACCAAAAACTGTGTAAATGGATAAACAAATTATGTTATGCAGTACACTCATACAATAGAATTCTAGGTGGAGGAGTGAATAAAAGTAATGAATCCATGCAGTAATACAAGTAAGCCCAAAACTTTTATGCTGAGTGAAAGATACAAGAGATGCTGAATGATTACAGTCATATGAATATGAAACTCTAGAAAAGTTCTATGAGATCTATAACAAAAGTAGATTGATGGTTGCCTAGGGTGATGCTGTGAAATTGTCTGCAAAGACTGTAAAGGTACTTTTTGGTCATTAGTGTATAAATATGTTAAGAATTTGTGACTATATATCTTAAACAGGTATTTTGTGTATAACTGTAACTCCATAAAGTTTTTTTTTTTTTTAAGATCTTATCCATTTATTCATGAGACACACAGAGAGAAGGCAGAGAATAGGCAGAAGGGAGCCTGATGTGGGACTCAATCCCGGAACTCTGGGATCATGCCCCGAACTGAAGGCAGATGCTTAACCACTGAGGCACCCATGCGTCCCTCCATAAAGTTAATTTTTCAAGTCAATATAAGAAATAGAAGAAATTCTAACAGATAACTAGTCTGTGAAAACGAAGGCAGGATAAGAAAAACAGAAAAATAAAGAAAAAATGTGATAGATACAGAATAAGATTAATAAACTCAACCATATTAATATTCACTTTAAACCTAACTGAACATGTCAATTTAAATATAAATACACAGAGTATATTTATTCATGGGAGGGAAAGAACTATATCATGCAAATGCTGGGAAAATTATGTAGCTATATTAATATTAGGCAAAGTAAATCTTTTTAAGATTTTTAAAATTTATTCATGAGAGACAGAGAGAGAGAGAGGCAAAGACATAAGCAGACGGAGAAGTAGGCTCCTCTCAAGGAGCCCGATGTGGGACTCGATCTCTGAACTTCAGGATCATGCCCCAAGCCGAAAGCCGTGCCTAACCACCGAGCCATCCAGGCGTCCCTAGGCAAAGAAAATCTTAAAGCAAATACTAATAGAGATGAGAGACATTTCACAGTGGTAACAAGAACAATTTATACTCATCAAAAACGTGTATACACCTAACAAGAGAACTTCAAACACATGAAGAAAAAAAATGGTAGAAATGAAAGGCAAAGTAGACAAATTCATAGTAACAGTTGGAGATTTTAACATCCCTCTCGTAGTAACTAATAAAACAAGTTTAAGACACAGAAGACTGAAATATTATCAACCAACTAGATCTAATTGTTACAGAATACTGCACTAAATAATTCTGGAATACACACATTTTTTTCAAATACACATGGGACACTCACCAACATAGACTACATGCTAGAAAGTATTAAAAAAAATCAAGAAATAAAAAAAAATCAAATAAATGAAATCATACACAGTATATTCATAAATCACAATGATATTAAATTAGAAATCAACAATTAAAAGACATCTAAAAATTGCCCAAAAATCTGGAAGTTAAACAACACATTTCTAAATAGTCCATGGGTCAGAGACTAAATCATACACACCCACAAAAAAGGTAATAAAAATATAATCAGATGAGTACCAGGTAATGTATATATGGAATTGCTGAGTCACTGTACTGTACACTTAAAACTAATATAACACTGTATATTAACTGAAATTAAAATAAAAACTTAAAAATATATACAATCAGAATGTATGGGAAAATAATACTTTGAAATTCACAGCTTTAAAAATTATATTGGAGGGGAGTGTAATATCGACGATCTAAGTAAACAAGGGGCTGGAAAACTACAATCCAGAAGCCAAGTCCAACAAGCTGTTTTTGATGACCAGCAAGCTAGGAATGGGTTTTTTGTTTTTGTTTTCAAAACTTTTTTTAAGTAAGCTCTACACCCAATAAAGGGCTTGAACTCATGACCCAAGACCACAAGAATCACACGCTCTACTGACTGAGCCAGCCAGGTACTCCAGGAATGTTTTTTTTTTATATTTGTAAATGGGGATGTAGGAAGGGTTGGGGAGGATCAAAAGAATAAGGTTATTTGATGACATAGAAAATTATATGAGGGACGCCTCAGCGGTTGAGCGCCTGCCTTTGGCCCAGGGCATGATTCTGGAGTCCCAGGATCGAGTCCCACATCGGGCTCCCTGCATGGAGCCTGCTTCTCTCTCTCTGCCTGTGTCTCTGCCTCTCTCTGTGTGTCTCTCATGAATAAGTGAATAAAATATTTAAAATAAAAAAAGAAAATTATATGAAATTCAGATCA
Organism: Canis aureus; assembly: GCF_053574225.1. Lineage (NCBI taxonomy): Eukaryota > Metazoa > Chordata > Mammalia > Carnivora > Canidae > Canis > Canis aureus. Next base: position 15,885,852 of record NC_135642.1, on the reverse strand, counting down.
GAATCCAAAGTCATGGTCGGTCATTTATGTATTATCTGAAGAGGTGAGTAGTAGCTGTAATACAATATATTCCACAAAGTCTAAAATATTGTTTATCTGAAATAGTTACAGAAAATGTTTACTGATTCCTTATCTAAGCTCCCACTTCTAGAAACTAAAAAAGTAAAATTAAATCAGACAGAAAGTATAATATTAAAAACAAATAGAAATCAATAGAAAATGGAAAGAAAAGAGAAAATTAACAAAGATAGACATTGATTCTTTGAAAGAGTAATGAAGCTAAAAAGGCTCTAGTAATAATCAAAACAAAGATAAATCATAAACTATCCATATCAGGAATGAAAAGAGGTACATCATTATAGATACAGCAGACATTGATATTTATGTAAATATCACAAAACTTTATACCAAGTAATTCAACAACTTGGATGAATGAACTAATTTTTTGAAAAACACGTATGACCAAAACTGAAATAAGAAACAGAAAAGTGCCCTTTCATGAAGATGGCTCTGAAGGCGAAGGAAGCCCCTGCCCCTCCCAAAGCCGAAGCCAAAGCAAAGGCTTTGAAAGCTAAGAAAGAGGTGCCGAAAGGCATGCAGTCACAAAAAAAAAGAAGATTCGTATGTCACCTACATTCCGACAACCCAAGACCCTGCATCTCTGAGGCAGCTCAAATATCCTCAAAAGAGCACCACCAGGAAAAACAAGCTTGGAAAAAAAAAAAAAAGAAAGAAAGAAAGAAAAACAAGCTTGGTCACTATGCCTTCATCAAGTTCCCCCTGACTACTGAGACAGCCATGAAGAAAATAAAAGACAACAACACACTTGTGTTCATTGTGGATGTCAAGGCCAATAAGCACCAAATCAAACAGGTTGTGAAGAAGCTCTATGACATTGATGTGGCCAAGATCAACACCTTGATCAGGACTGATGGAGAGAAGAAAGCATATGTTCGACTGGCTCCTGACTATGATGCTTTGGATGTTGCCAGCAAAATTGGGATCATCTAAACTGAGTACAGCTGGCTATAAATCTAAATTTTTTCACAATAAAAAAAAAAAAATAGAAAAGCTAAACAGTCTCATATATATTACAAAAATCAAATTTACAATAAAAGCTCTCACAAAGAATTCTACTACTTATGTAAAGATAAAATAATTCTAAGCCAATATAAGTTCTTTCCAGAAATAAGAAGCAGAGGGAACAATTCTTCACTTGCTTTATGGCCCAAGCATAATCTTGATCCCAAAATCTGGAAATATTAAAATCAAGGCAACTACGGGCCAAAACTCTCATGAACACAGATGTGTAAAAATCCCTTTAAAAAAAAACCCATACACACAATAAATCAAATCCAGCAATACAAGTTTGGTTTTCCATTAAAAATATTTCTGCACTACTCCATATTAAAAGAATAAAAGAAAATCTGAAGACCATCTCAATAGGTGGAGAAAAAGTCTTCGACAAAACTCAACATAAGAATTTTAGTGGGGGATCCCTGGGTGGCGCAGCGGTTTGGCGCCTGCCTTTGGCCCAGGGCGCGATCCTGGAGACCCAGGATCGAATCCCACATCAGGCTCCCGGTGCATGGAGCCTGCTTCTCCCTCTGCCTGTGTCTCTGCCTCTCTCTCTCTCTGTGTGACTATCATAAATAAATAAAAATTAAAAAAAAAAAAAAAAAAAGAATTTTAGTGAACTAGGAATAATCACTTCCTCAAATGAGTAAAGGATAACTAAGAATAACACTTAGTTAACATCATATCTAATGGTAAACCAACTATTTTCCTCTAAAATCAGCAACAAGAAAAAGTATTTACTCTCACTACTTCTCAGAACCTTGTACTAGAGGCCCTAACCAAAGCAATAAGTAAAGAAATAGAGGTAAAAGGCCTACAGATCAGGAAAAAAATAAGTAAAATTTTAGTTATCTGGTATATGCTATGATTATGTATATATAACCATCCAATCTGAACTTTTAATTTTTTTCATTCCATAATAAATGGTAGAGTACTTTTTAATCTAGTCATTAAAGAAGACATCTAGAGAGACTGGCTTATGTTAACTTTTGTAAGAAGGAAGAATGTTCCAAATGAAACCATGAAGCTTGGTAGTAGTACAAAGTTTAGAAAACAAAGTTTTCATCTAAACATGTTTTTAAAACAAGGGGTACAACCCACCAGTGGAGCAAGAAATTAAAGTATTAAAATAACCTTTAAAAGGAGAATAAAAGGGCAGCCCAGGTGGCTCAGCGGTTTAGCGCTGCCTTCAGCCCAGGGCGTGATCCTGGAGACCATGGATCAAGTACCACGTCAGGCTCCCTGCATGAAGCCTGCTTCTCCCTCTGCCTGTGTCTCTGCATCTCTCTCCTCTCTGTGTTTCTCATGAATAAATAAATAAAATCTTTTAAATAAATAAATAAATAAATAAATAAATAAATAAATAAATAAATAAATGAAGAAGAAGAAGAAGAAGAAGAAGAAGAAACAGAAAATAAAAATCAGAGCACATAAAATATATTAAGGGTGAGTTCTATTGCCCATGTATGAATGTAGTAAAAGATAGATTTCTTTCTGAGGGTTATACTTAAAAGATCTTAAAACACTGATTTAATGTAGCAGGTAAGGATTTGATTATTTCATTAGAATTATAACCATATACAAATTGGTGACCCTTAACAAGAGCATAACAGTATTTAGATAAGAAGAGAGGAAAGATCATTTTATTATAGGAAAACTTCAGTAACCATCTATTTGGAAAGGAGTCGAGAGATTTCTGATATAAAATAAATATATTTTAGCTGTGAGGCTTTCACTTCAAATATATATCAGAAATCTCATTATGGGGATCCCTGGGTGGTGCAGCGGTTTGGCGCCTGCCTTTGGCCCAGGGCGCGCGATCTTGGAGACCCGGGATCGAATCCCACGTCGGGCTCCCGGTGCATGGAGCCTGCTTCTCCCTCTGCCTGTGTCTCTGCCTCTCTCAATCTCTGTGACCATCATAAATAAATAAAAATTAAAAAAAAATTAAAAAAAAAAAAAGAAAGAAAGAAATCTCATTATGCTGGGGCCCCTGAGTGGTATAGTCAGTTAAGTGTCTGACTCTTGGTCTCGGTTTAGGTCATGACCTTGGGGTTATGAGATCAAGCCCTCCATTAAGGTCTGCTTGATTTTCTCTCTTCCTCTCCCTCTGTCCCCCCCAGTTGATCTCTCTCGCTAATAAATAAATCTTTAAAAAAAAATCTCATTTTGCTAAATGCAGAAAGAATGCATGTCAAGAATTCCTAAGTGCTCTTACTGACAATTTCATAATTCCGAAATCAGAGAAGTGGTAAATGTTTCAATCACAAAACCTGGATTTGAAAGAGACCAGAGATTTCATTTACCCTGTTATGGGCTGAATTTGTGTCCCCTTCCCTATCCCTAAATTCATATGTTGAAGCCCTAAACCATGGAACATAACCATATTTACAAAGTCAGCTTTTAAGTAATAATTAAGTTAAAATGGGTTCATTAAGGTAGGCCCTAATCCAGTTATGAGTGGTGTCCTTACAAGAAGAGATTACAGCACAGATAACACAAAGGACTGATGGGCAACTATGGGAGGACACAGCAAGAAAGAAGCCATCAAATCAAGAAAGGCCTCAGAAGAAACCTACTTGCTGTCACTCTAAATTTGGAATTCTAGCTTCTGGACTGTAAAAACATTTATTGTTTAAGCATTCAATCTCTGGTATTTTCTTATGGCAGTCCTAGCAAACTAATATACACACTTATATTCATAAATTAACCACCTATGTTTGGTTTACCTAAATATTCTCATGGCTAATTTATACAAAATTAAGACCAGGGATCCCTGGGTGGCGCAGCGGTTTGGAGCCTGCCTTTGGCCCAGGGCGCGATCCTGGAGACCCGGGATCGAATCCCACGTCAGGCTCCCGGTGCATGGAGCCTGCTTCTCCCTCTGCCTATGTCTCTGCCTCTCTCTCTCTCTCTCTCTGTGACTATCATTAATAAAAAAAATCTTTAAAAAACAAAAAAAAACAAAAAAAAAAAAACAAAAAAAACCAAAATTAAGACCAGAATACAGACTAGAACTTGTTAACAATATAAAAATATAAAAATGGGTCAGTGATGGTAAAATGGCAAGTACCAACAGACACTAATCCTAGAAATCATAATATTAACAGTAGAGCAAAAAAGGAGGGTGATATGAGACCATTTCAAAAAGATTCCTGAAACAGGCATAAAAGCAATGTCAGATACCTTAGAAAGGACTACAGCTCAAAAGAGAAAGCAAGAAGGCTTGTCTAAAAAGTTCAATTCTAGCCACATAACTTGAAAAGTCCAAAAGTAGACACAAAGAGGGAAAGGTACCAAAGAAACAAAAAAGGCAGCACAGGGAGTTGTCTATCAGACTTGGTTTTAAAAAGGACATTTGTGGAGATAAGAAATGTAGTTTATCATCCAGTCAGACTAAAGACAGAAGATGAAGATAGATGCAAAAAAATACTAGGGGGGAAACATCCTATAAAAAAAATAAGCTTTAGGAAGCTTTAAAATGATGATAGAATATAAATATAAATGACAAAGTATAAAAGATTGTACTCTTATTTGCTTTAATCAAGAAAAATTTTCAATGCTTACACAAGATAAGTGATGCTATTAAGACATTATCTAGCTTCTGTCTCATTATTCTGAGACAGAATGGTATAGGATAAAGAGCACAGGTATCACAGTCAAATGTACCTGGGTTTAACTCTCAGCATTGTCACTTATTGTAGAGGCAGTACTGCATAGTGGGTTAAAAGTGCAGGCTCTGAAACTTTTGGGTTTCAATTCCAGTGTTGCCACTTAAAGCTAAGTAACCCTAGACAAGTTCTTTAACCTTCCTGTGCCTTAGTTTCCTTATCTGTAATATAGAGATTGTAATGTAGAGATGATAGCACCTACTTTATATGGTCCATACAGCTTACAGAAGTTATTACACTTAAAACACCGAGAACAGTGTATGACACATACTGTTTAATAAATGATAGTAATTACTGTTCTATTTGTTCTTTATTGTTCGTTTTTATCCTGGACATTTATTACAATTATTGTTGTTACGGACATTGTACAAGTTATCTATATTCATTACGCCTAAATGTTTCTCTTCTATAAAATATCAAAAGATAGGAGTTAAGGAACTACTAAATATAAAGCACCTAACAAATATACTCAATAAACATTACTTGCCAACTCCTACCCAAATTTTGAAATAAACAACCTATACTTAAGATACTGAACATAAGAAAGCATTGTACAGATTCTCAATAAAACTTTAGAATATATTATCAAAGAGATGATTTAATGACAATGGGATAAAAAAACAACAATTAGAAGACAGTATAAGCTCAAGAGGAATAATACATGACAAGCTAATCATTTAACTTCTAACAGGATTAGTAGCCTGGGAGGAGAAAAACAACAAATAGTATACCTTGATCTTAGCAAGACATTCCAATACTAATTTTCATAATAACCTTATAGAATACAGTAAAAAAATCTAGATGATTAACAGTACAATTAAATGAATTTGTAGCTGGAGGAAAATTCTTGCCCCTCAAAATTCGTGAATAAAAGGTCAGCTTGCAAACAGGTTTTTACTGGCCCTATCTTATTTAAACCTTTAAGCAGACATTAATGAAAATTGCAAGATTTTGAAATTTATACAAAGAAACTTAAAAATTTCTGTAGGAAAACCCTGAATGTGTAGTTGACATGGGCAAAAATTTGCTAACCAACAAAGATAGATCTTACTACTAAGGGATAAAAAAGCATGATATGCTATGCTATGGTGCCAAATTAAGAGAAGAATGCCCAGATCAAAAGAATATAAACAGAAGTCAGAAGACAGAGGAAAAACCTATCAAGTTTCTTTCTTTTTTTAACCAAAATCTTGTATTTTTCATTAATGTCTACATTATATAATAACAACACTATTTATAGAGTATATTAAAATTTCTCAAACTCCTTTTTCTGTTTGCCATCTAATGTAAAAACAACTATGAACAAAAAAGTAGTTAGAACTAGTCCCATCTTACTATTGTTTTCTTGAGATTCAGAGGGGTATATGAGTTTCCTCAGATCAAGCTGGTCCAAAGTATGAATGTGGAGCATGTGATCATTTTGTCTTTAATAACTTTTCCTCTTTAATAAAGTAATACTATTGTCATTATACACGTGTTAGAATTCAGAGAATTTATTTCACTAATTAGACACTGTATTAAAAATATTAACAAGAAAATTTAAATTTTCTTTGATATAAAAAAATGGAAGTAAAAGAAACTCACATAAAATAAAGAAAAATTTTATTTTTCCTAATACTATGCTAAAAAGAAAAAAAAAAAAGAAGAAGGCTAAATGGATCAGTTAAATAGAATAAATAATGCTTTCCTGAATGGCCATAAAATGTTGTTCATGTTATTACTCTTAAAGTAACAAAATGTAGACATTTCTTTAATCTACTAGCAATACATTTCTCATCTCTGCATGCTTAAATAAAACAATCTATACTTTAATTTTAATGATGTAAGTACAAGGTAAAACCATTACCTTGGGTGTGCTTCCTTTAATGAATTTTTTAATTGAAGACAACAAGCCGGTTTCATTTTTCGGTGTTTTTTCTCCTCCTGAAGGCAGGCTATCATCAACCTCTGAATATTTCCTCTTTGCTCTAGCAGTGCGTTGTGTTTGAATTTGATTTGATTGCTGAGAAGCCTTCCGTGTTCTCAGCCTCATCTTTTATGAGTGCCACATATAAAACTGTAAGAGAAAAATAACAAAGGTTATTACAATTAAACCTAGCATACCCAAACATGCCAGCTTATGTAAGAAAAATCTCTTGCTCCAAGTCTCTAGGGATTAAAGTAAGAAACCAACATTTTTAAGTGGAAAATTGCTTTGAACTTTTACCTTCCCAACAACTTCTAAAATATTACACCCTTTCCAACAACTTCTAAAATATTATACCCTATGATCTAATAAAAATGGGAGTAACATCAGGGTGCCTGGGTGGCTCAGTATCAAAGGTTAAGCATTCAACTCTTTTCTCTTTTTTATAAAGATTTTATTAGAGAGAGAGAGAGAGAATGAGCAGTGGGTGAGACAGAGGGAGAGACAAAGAAGCAGACTCCCTAGGAGCAGGAAGCATGACTCGAGGTTCAATCCCAGGACCTAGAGACCATGACCTGAGCCAAAGGCAGATGCTTTACAGGCACCCAGGCACCTCAGCATCCATCTCTTGGTTCTGACTCAGGTCATGATATCAGGGTTGTGAAATCAAGTCCTGTGTTGGGCTCTGTGCCAGGCATGGAACCCGCTTAAGATTTTCTCTCTCATTCATACATACATAAATGTGCATACTCTTTCCACAGCACTATGCTGCCACCACTCATGCTGACATTATCATTCATTTAATCATTCAACAAATAATTATTAAGCACTTAACATATTCAAGACACTGGGCTAGGTTAAGTACCTAGCAAAGAATAAACAACATATGGAAGGTTTTTGACTTCTGGAGCTCACAATGCAGTGCAAAAATCCTCAGTGAATGAATGAATTACATGAGCATGATTCTAATGATCAACAATCATACAAGTGTAAGAAGAGCAGTTCGATCATTCAATATTTTTAAAAATATTTTACTTAATTTGAGAGAGAGTATGAGCAAGGAGGAGCAGAGGGAAAAGCAGATTCTCCGCTGAGTGGTGAGCCCGATGTGGAACTCGATCCCAGGACCCTGGGGGTCATGACCTGTGTTGAAGGCAAACACTTAACCAACTGAGCCAATCAGGCACCCCTGGATCATTCAATTTATAGGATCATTTGATCTTACCACACATAATGATACTTTACTTTAAAAAAAAAAAAAGATTGTATTTATTTATTTCTTTGAGAAAGTGAGAGAGAGAGAGCAAGAGAGAGCACCAGCAGGTGGGGAGAAGCAGACTCCTGCTGAGCAGGAAGCCCAAAGTGGGGCTCGATCTCAAGACCCCAATCATGACCTAAGCTGAAGGCAGATGCTTAACCAACTGAGCACCCAGGCGCCCCCATAATGATACTTTAAAAATTGAATTCACACTAGAAAGAAAGTATGAGACAATCCACTTGGAACTCTTACTTTCTCGATGAGAAAATTAATGGCTGACAAAACTGTATCAAGACACAAATATTAAAGTACATACCCTAAATTAGAATCTGAAACAGAATATAAAAACTACCAAACTAAGAATTAAGAAATGTGAATTCTAATCTATTTCAATCATAGCTAAACTATAGTCACTTGTTTTCTCACCTGTATAAAGAATACATTCATTTACCATCCTGAGCCTCAAAATGAAAAAGGAATTAGAAAAGTCTAAAGTGCAAAGAAAAATAATGCTACTAACAACAGTGAAGGCATTCACAGAAAAGTCTAACCCCATTTAAGCATTCTAAACTCCTAAAGATGCAGAAATTCCTGGCAAAGGTTAGAGTCTTCACCGACCAATTAAGAAGCTTAAGACATTGTGTCTTTACCAATTCAATATAACAGTCACAGAAAAAAAAGTTAGAAACTTTTAGAAAGTTATGTATACAAAATCTACTCTAACAAAAACCCCAAACTCAAAGGATTCACCAGAGGAGTCCCTAAATATCTTCACAAACAACTATTTTTTTTCCTGTCAGCAAATAGTGTTCAGTTTTAAGTTGCTATCCCAAAATAAAAAAATACTGTCTTTTCTCCTACACAGTCCATGTTAACTTCAAAGGTGTTTTTATCATTCAAGGTATGTATTATTTACTTTAAAACCCTATTTAGAGTGCATAAATGTTGACTTAATGCCTTAGTTACCGAGCACAGCACTCCTTAGAAAAGGAAAATGCTCATATAGAAAATGCAAGAGGGAATTTCTCAAAACTGTTTTTAACCAATTGCTGTAATACTTATAAAAATTTGTAAAAAAATACCCAAGAACGAATCTATCTTAAACCCAAAATCATTAAATGGAAATGATAAAATCTTATGAAATAATACATTGATATAATATAGGTCTTAAAAAACTAAAAGCATATATATATATATATGTAAATCCAGTCTCAGCAAGTTTAAACTTGTTTAAAACTTAAATACTTATTGGTCACCTGCTACTAGAACATTAAGGATAAAAATTATAACCTATGCCCACGAGAATCAAAAAGTCTGTCAGATAAGTATACATATCATAATGTACATATAAAATACTAGATCATTCCCCATGAAAACAATGAAGATAGTCCTGGGAAAGCTTAGGAGAAAGGTCCTTTAAGTTAAAAATAACCAGCAGGCATTTACTGGAAAAAAGACAAGAGCATTTAAAGAAGGACCTGAAAAGTAGGTTTTTGTCCATCCCAACAGTGAATTGTAAAAGGTGTACTTGATATGCCTAAAAAGGCTCCACGGGGCAAGATGGCTGGACAAGGAAGGCCCCCAGAGGTGACGCAGTGCCAGACCATATGCCGTTCTGGAGGGCCATGCAGGTGTGAGCAAGTAAGCTCACAGCCCCACCCAACAAATGTGTGTTGGCTTTTCTCCCCATGGCCATGAGGACATGCCAATAAAGCCTGTGCCCTGATAGGCAATTCTAGCATTTTGCAGCCCTGACCTGGAACCTGCCAGAGGGCTGTTGGAGGCATGAGGCCAATCAAGTAGGTCCCTCTGTCCAGAAAGGTACAACACTAAGCACTCCCTGCCTATGGGCACAGGGAAGCATGGCCTCCCCCAGGGCAGCCACCTCTGCTGGTTGCTCTGTGCTTTCATCTTAAAGCTCTCCCAAGCAGAGGCTCTTATGTGGGCAGAGAAGCTGTTGGTGAGCACCTCAAATTTGCTGTGCTGGCTGCTGCGGAAGAATATGCTCCATGTTCTAATTTTCAGGCTAAACCCACCAAAGTGTGTTTCCACAGGGTATGGGGAGAAAGTCATATATCTAAGAGGAATGAATTCAAAAGCTGCTGCTCAGCTCTGATAGAACAACACTTATTCTGGAAATCTGAAGGGGCCATCGTGGGTATGGCCTTGGTCTTCCCTTGCCTTGTTCATCAATGACAGGAGGATAGAAAAGCTCTGGAGGGGCTCCTGGGTAGCTCAGTCCATTGGGCGCCTACCTTCAGCTAGGGCTATATTCCCAGGGTCCTGGGGTGTGGCCCAGCAGAGGCTCCCTGCTCAGCAGGGAGTCTGCTTCTCCCTCTGCCCCTCCCCACTGCTCATGTTCTCTCTCTCTCTCAAATGGGTAAATAAAATCTTAAAAAGGCAAGGCAAAGCAAGAGAAGAGCAGAGCAGAGCAAAACAAAGCTAAGCTAAGCTTTGGAAAAAGTCTGGGAGCAAATTGAGTCCATATAACTACCTTCTACTCTTTCATAGTAGTCTTAGGGATTGTACCTCAGATAGAGACAGTAGAATAAATGGACTTGTGCCTCTCATTCTTGGAAGCTTGCAAGGGCACTTCCCCCTTCATGTCTTACCTAGACTTTAACAAGCAAAATAAAGAATAGCTCCCTTCCCTATTATAATTTGGTCTATAACAGGAAGTCATGGTGGCAGAAGTGAGATAGCAACTTTAGGTCCCAGTTTACCAACTACCTATCTTCTCCATCTTCTACTACTTATTTAAAATTTTCAGTATGTAATTTCAGCAAAGAAGTTTATTTCTCAGCCAAAACCTCTGTTTCCCCTCAACTCTAACGCCAAAGAAAAAATAAAATTGCAAGTGTGTTAAAAAAAAAAAAAAGGGCAGCTAAAAAGGCTGGAGCAGTTAAGCCCTCATGAACTTTAAAAACAAACTACTCACACAAGAGATGAAGAAAACATATACTTTTCAATTTTTCATGAAATACTTACCAAGACACACCACATGCAGAAATGTAAAACAAGTCTAAATAAATATAAAGAAAATTTTAAAGAATATATTCTCTGACCACAATTATAAAATCAAAAACAAAGAATCTTAAAAAGTACCAAATATTTGAAAAATGTAAATGTAAAATATATTTATTAATAAAATCGTTAGTAAAAGAAGAAAAGAAAGAAAAGAAAACCACAAGGGAAATACAAAATATTTTGGAGAAAAAAATAAAACAAAACAAAACAGCAGCATATGAAAATTTGTGGGATGTAATAAGCAGCATTTAGAGGGAAATTATAAACATATATGTACCTCACACCAGAGTCTCAAAATACAAGAAGTAAAAACTGCCAAACAAAAGTGAAAAATGGACAATTCCACAATAGGTAGATATTTCAATACCTCACTTTCAATAATGAATAGAACTAGACAAAAGATCAATAAAGAAATCAAAGACATGAACAATTCCCTAGACCTAAGAGACACACATGGAACATTCCATTCAACAACAACAGAATACAGAACATTGTCCAGGATAGACTACATTTTAGGACACAAAACAAGTCTCAATAAACTGAAAAGGACTGAAATCATACAAGTATCCGGTTTCCAACCACACTGGAATGAAATTAGAAATCACAAGGAAAGAAACTTGAGAAATTAACAATCATGCAGCAATTAAACAACAAACTCCTAAATATGTAAGCACCGTGTCAAAAAAGAAATCACGAGAATTAGAAAATACTTCAGGATGAAACAAAACAAAATCAAAACACACCAAGACTTATGAGATGCTCCCAAAACTGTGCTTAGAGGGCAATTTACGTAAATGCTTATATTAGAAAAAGACCTCAACTCAATAACAAAACTTTTCATAAGAAACTATAAAGAGGGGATCCCTGGGTGGCGCAGCGGTTTGGCGCCTGCCTTTGGCCGAGGGCACGATCCTGGAGACCCGGGATCGAATCCCACATCGGGCTCCCGGTGCATGGAGCCTGCTTCTCCCTCTGCCTATGTCTCTGCCTCTCTCTCTCTCTCTCTCTATCATAAATAAAAAAAAAAAAAAAAAAAAAGAAACTATAAAGAGAAAAGCAAACTAAATCTAAAGCAAGCAGAAGGAAGGAAATAAAAAATAAAACAGAAATTAGTCAAATGGATGATTTAAAAAGACAGAAAAAAAACCTTAATGAGGCCAAAAGTTTTTTCTTTGAAAAGATCAACATAATTGACACACCTTAAATTAGACTAGCCAAGAAAAAAACTCAACCTACTAAAGTCAGGAGTGAAAGATGGGTCATTAATACCAAACTACAGAAATAAAAATAATTTTAATGGAATACTACGAACAACTGCACACCAACAAATCCAGTAACTTAGATGAGATGGATCAATTTCTATAAAGATATAAGTAAAATGGGCTCAAGAAAAATAATTCAAAACACTCTTAAGTAAAGTTGAATAAGTAGTCATAATTTCTTTAAAAACTTCTCAGGGGAGGGCAGCCTGGGTGGCTCAGCGGTTTAGTGCCGCCTTTGGCCCAGGGCATGATCCTGGAGACGTGGGATCGAGTCCCTCTGCCTGTGCCTCTGCCTTTCTCTCTGTCTCTCATGAATAAATAAATAAAATCTTAAAAAAAAAAAAAAAACTTCTCAGGGGAGCCTGGCTGGCATGCAATTCTTGATCTCTAGGTTGAGAGATTGAGGCCCACTTTGGGTGTAGAGAATACTTAATAAAACCCTAAAGGGGGGGCAGCCCCGGTGGCATAGCAGTTTGGTGCTGCCTGCAGCCTGGGGTGTGATCCTGGTGTGATCAGGCTTCCTGCATGGAGCCTGCTTCTCCCTTTGCCTGTGTCTCTGCCTCTCTTTCTGTGTCTATGAATAAAAAAAATAAAAAATAAAAATAAATAAATAAATAAATAAATCCCTAAAGGGAAGAAAGAGAGAGAGAGAGAGAGAGAGAGAGAGAAAGAAGGAAAGAAAGAAAGAAAGAAAGACAGAAAGACAGACAAGACAAAAAAAACTTCTCAAAAGCAAAGTCCAGGACCAGAGGGTTTCTTCACTAGTGAATTTTACCAAATTTTTTTTTTAAAGATTTATTTAATTATTCATGAGAGAGAGGCAGAGACACAGGCAGAGAGAGAAGCAGGCTCCATGCAGGGAGCCCAACATGGGACTCGATCCCCAGACCGGAATCATGCCCTGAGCCAAAGGCAGATGCCCAATTGCTGAGCCACCCAGGTGTCCCCCAAATGTTTAAAGAATTATCACCAGGACACCTGGGTGGCTCAACGGTTTAGCACCTGCCTTCCACTCAGGGCTTGATCCTGGGGTTTCGGGATCAAGTCCCACATCAGACTCCCTGGAGGGAGCCTGCCTCTACCTTTGCCTATGTCTCTGCCTCTCTCTGTGTTTCCCATGAATAAATAAATAAAATCTTAAAAAGAAAAAAAAAGAATTATCACCAATCCTTCTCAAATCCTTTCAAAAAATTGTGGAACACCTCCCAACTCAATCTATGAGGTCAGCATTACTCTGATACTAAAGTCAAAGACACTACAAGAAAAGTAAAACTACCAGTCAATATCCCTTAGGCACATAGATGCAAAGGAAAAATCCCATATGATTATCTCAAATGATGCAGAAAAAAAAGAAAGCATCTGACCAAACTCAACACCCTTTCACAATAAAAATACTAAAAAAAACCGGCAATAGAACAGAACTTAAATCTGAGAAAAGGCATCTACAAAAACCCCACAGCTAACATCATACTGCATAATGAAAAACTAAATGCAAGGCACCAAAGCGTCTGTTTTTGGTTCAGGTCATGATCCTGGAGTCCCGGGATGGAGTCCTACACTGGCCTCCCCACTCAGCAGGGAGTCTGTTTCTCCCTCTATCCCTCCCCCTGCATGTGCAAGTACACATATGCTCTCTCATTCTCTCAAAGAAATAAATAAAATTGTTAAAAAAAAGAAAGAAAGAAAAGCTAAATGCTTTCTTAACTAAGGTCAAGAATAAGACAAGGCTGTCTACACTCACCATTTCTATTCAACATTTTACTAGAGGTTCATGTCATGGAATTAGAAAGACAAGTAAAAAGAAAAGAAATTCACATTAGAAAGGAAAAAGTAAAACTATCTCTATCCAGAGGAGATATATATATATATATATATATATATATATATATATGAAGAATAACCACAAAAGTAGAAACCATAAAAGCAAAAACTAGGTTACTAGACTTCATAAAAATTAAAAAGACCTGAGAAGACACTTCATAAAAGCTAGATGTTTGGCCACAAACATATGAAATGATGCTCAATATAATTCCCCATCAGAAGTGCAAATTAAAATCAAAACAGCATACTAATCCATATGTACTTGAAAGGCAAAAATTAAAAAGACTGACAATAATACATGGGAGTAAGGATGTGGAACAATGAGCACTCTCATATTCTACTAATGGGATGTTAGGTTTTTGGTAAATTTCTATTAAACAACATCTTGCCCCTTGATACAGTAATTTTTTCACTTCTATGTTTTTATCTTCTGTAAACGTGTCCACAGCATACTTTACAAAAATGTTCATGGTAGGCTTTATTTATAGTAGTCCCAAACTGGAAACAACAAAAATGCTCAGGGACAGAAACATGAATACTGTGGTCTTTTCACACAGTGGATTAAAAATCAAACAATTATTATCATCAACATGAAAGAATCTCTGACATTATGCTGAGCAATGGCAGACACAAAAGAATACATACACATTTGATGATACCATTAAAGAGAAATTCTATTAGAGGCAAAAATAATCTAAGGAGAAACAAATCAGAATAGAAGCTGTTTGGGGGAAAAGAAATTACATATGTGATGGAATATGGCTCTATTTGTCAAAACTTATAGCTATTTGTCAAAACTTATAGCTAAAATCTATGTATTTCAAAGTATGTAAATTTTACCAAAATAAATACCTACAAAAAGTTCCTATGAATAATACCAACCAGGTAGCAGGAAGGTGGAAGTAGGTGGGGACACAGATCCAGAAGATGGACAAAATGTTACTAAGTACTCAAACTGAGTAATGGTCATATGGGCTTCATAATACCACTCTGTTTACTTTGTGCATATGCTTGATATTTTCCATTACAAAGTAGCAGAAACAACAAAAACCCTCACTACCAGAGCTACCAACAGGGTTCAACACTAAGAAACTATATTAAGTAAAAAAACAGCGTAGGACAGGATCAAATGAGAAAAGCAAAGAGAACATCTAGAAAAAAGGGGGCAGAGGAACATAAACTTAAGCAATCTCAAGAAAGCAATCCTCCATATTTTCAAACATAGGAAGTAAGAAAATAAAAGAAAGCTCCATTTAAGTCAAAAACTGTCTTGCACTAAATCTCCTCTTAAAAGTTCAAGAAAACAAATTTCACATTAAAAAGTAACAGAAATTAGATCAGAGCCCATATAGTCATCATAAGAAAAAAAAAAAAAAAAAAAAGGAAGCAAAGAACAAAACCTCTACCTTTTGGGGGCTCGTTGGTAGAGTACGTGACTTTTTTTTAAAAGACTTTATTATTATTATGTTTAATTTATTCACGAGAGACACACAGAGAGAGGCAGAGACACAGGCAGAAGGAGAAGCAGGCTCCCTGCGAGGAGCCTGATGTGGACTCTATCCCAGGACCCTGGATCACGACCTGAGCCAAAGGTAGATGTTCAACCACTTAGCCACCCAGGAGCCCCGAGTACGTGACTCTTGATCCTGAGGTCATGAATTTGAGCCCCACGTTGGATATGGAGCTTACTTTAAAAAAAGAAATAGAATATTATTTTTTGAATTAATTAACTAATTAATCCCTAACTTTCTTTTTTTTTTTAATCCCTAACTTTCTACAGACAAGACGACTGCAAAAGAGAAGTCCACAAAAACAGATCACAACTACACACTATTTCCAAGCAAGCTTAAAGACATTAATACTAAATTTTTATTTAAAGATTTTATTTATTTTTGATAGACACAGAGATTGAGAGGCAGAGACACAGGCAAAGGGAGAAGCAGGCTCCATGCAGGGAGGCCTATATGGGACTTGATCCCAGGACTCCAGGATCAGCCCTGAACCGAAAGCAGACACTTAACCCCTGAGCCACACAGACGTCCCAATTTTATTAACAATTTTTTTTAAAATTTTTATTTATTTATGATAGTCACAGAGAGAGAGAGAGGCAGAGACACAGGCAGAGGGAGAAGCAGGCTCCATGCACCGGGAGCCCGACGTGGGATTCGATCCCGGGTCTCCAGGATCGCGCCCTGGGCCAAAGGCAGGCGCCAAACCGCTGCGCCACCCAGGGATCCCTTATTAACAATTTTAACCAAGATTTGAGGAGAGAGAAATGAAGTGAAAGAACACAGAAAAAAAATTTTAAATTCATTTTAGAAACAGACCAAAAAAGAAGGAACAAAGAATTAAATAAACATAACAAAGAAGGAATATTTTCACACATTAGAAAAGATTCAAGAGGTACCTAGCTGGCTGAGTTGGTGGAGCATGCAACTGATCTTGGGGTTTTGAGTTCAAGCCCCATGTTGGGTATAGAGATTACTAAAAAATAAAAATCTTAAAAAAAAAGATCGAAGAGAAACTGGTAAATATTGGAAATGGATCAGATACTCAAAAACAAGAGAACTTATCAGAAAAAGTATGAAACTATATATTGAAAGAAACAGACCTGAGAATAGCAAATGTGAAGAAATAGTCTGATAGAAATTACTAGGACTTTTCTGAACTTTAAAGGGGAAAAAATCCTTTGGGCATCTAAGCAAGATGTAGGCAAACTTTTTCTTATAAAAGTATACAGTAGGGACACTTGGGTGGCTCAGCAGTTCAGCTTCTGCCTTCATCTCAGAGTGTGAATCTGGAGTCCCAGGATCGAGTCCCACATCAGGCTCCCTGCATAGAGCCTGCTTCTTCCTCTGCCTGTGTCTCTGCCTCTCTCTCTGTGTCTCAAATAAATAAATAAATAAATAAATAAATAAATAAATAAATAAATAAAGCGAGCAGTAAATATTTTCGGCTTGCAGACCACAGGGTTAAAGTTAAATGAAATTCAAATATCAATGTCTAGGTCATGCTCACTGGTTTCAGTATTATCTATGGCACTGTACAACAAAAGCATCCAAAACAATATGTCAGTGAATGGGCATGGCTGCGAGCAATAAAATTGTGTTTACAAACACAGGTAGTCAGCCCATGGGCAGCAGTTTGCAGACCTCTGATATAGGCATGCACTAAGTGACTTTATAATGGAAAAAAAAAACTCTTCTAAATTTTCCAATAGCAACACTGATATATTAAAATAATTAAGAAAAGAACATGAAACCAAGAATTTTATATTCAACCAAGATAACAAGAATAATGGCCACAAACTATTATCAATGAGCAAGAACTCTAGTTATACTGTGTTCATGGAGCCCTTCTTAAAAAATCAATCAGCCCTTAAGCAAACAAAATTGGGGGATCCTTGAGTGGCTCAGCAGTTTGGCGCTTGCCTTCAGCCCAGGGCGTGATCCTGGAGTCCCGGGATCAAGACCCTCGTCAGGCTTCTTGCATGGAGCCTGCTTTTCCTCTATCTGTGTCTCTGCCTGTCTCTATCTGTGTCTCTCATGAATAAATAAATAAAATCTTAAAAAAAAAAAAAAGAAAAAACTGACTACAGATATTGCTTAAGAACTGATAGTGTCAAACATACAACATGTAGTTAGTTACTCATTCAGCAAAAATAAAATGAAGGTTGAAAGGGAGAGTATAGTATGTATATTCTCTGACAATGTAAATAAATATACTTAACTATTCTCTGACAATGTAAATAAATATACTTAACTATTTAAAAGTGAGGGATGAGGGCAGCCCCGGTGGCGCAGCGGTTTAGTGCCCCCTGCAGCCCGGGGTTTGATCCTGGAGACCCTGGATCAAGTCCCACATCAGGCTCCCTGCATGGAGCCTGCTTCTCCCTCTGCCTGTGCCTCTGCCTCTCTGTGTGTGTGTGAAATAGAAAGAACACAGCAAAAAGAGTATACATATGGCTTCAATAATCATATATATGATAACAGCACCGGCACTGCTATTGTAAGACTATTGTGAAATAAACCTAATTAATATCCAGATTTCTAATTCCAGGTCTGTCATCTACTGGATCCTGAGGAACCTAGACACAGTAGGGAACAAGACGACAGAGATACTGAGTAAGTTAAGATAAAATCCCTGGAATTCTGACTCTGGCCAGGTTAAGAGGTCAAAGATCTCCCCAAAGAGCAACCATTCAGTTGGACAAAATAATAAAAGCAACCATTTCAGTACTCTAGAAATCAACCAAAGACATGTAACAATCTGAGAATGTTTATAAGACTGCTCATATTTGGGTAAGAATATTAAGAGTCTGTCTGTGTCATTCTTATCTGGGGCTGCTCTACTCCGGTATCCTCTACCTACCTGCAAGCTCAGATGGTCTGTCAGGCTTACAGGACTGCCAATTTTGAGGTCTTCATAAAAAGAGACTCCCATGATTTAAAGCAGTTGAGCAATGACCACACTGAGTGGTGTCCTCAGTTTAAGTGACAATTTCGGTATAAGTAATCATTTCTGTGGCAGGCAAACTATTAGGACCAACAGCTCTAAGAGTCTAAAGTTGCAGGGGTGCTGGGACAATCATATTCTTGGCTGAGGTAGCACACATGTACAGAGACTTAAAGAGGGCCCCACCTGTCCATATACCGAATCTTGCACATCAAAATTTCTTTTTGGGGATCCCTGGGTGGCTTGGCGCCTGCTCTCAGCATGGAGTCTGCTTCTCCCTCTGCCTGTGTCTCTGCCTCTCTCTCTCTATGTCTATCATGAATGGATGAAATAAAATCTTAAAAAAAAAATTTATTTTTAATTTTTAAAATGTTTGCTAACTGAAAGAAAAAATGACTTTAAATTGTAGTAATGACTGGTTAAATTAAATGTTTTAATTATATTTATAGGCTACCTCTAGTTCTCATTTCATTAAATGCCTATGTATGCCCTTTCCTCATTTTTTTCTAAGGATCAAAACACTAAAGTTGAAAAAGACTTTAGTTCAACTTCCCCAAAGCAGAAATCTTTCAGGTAGTTTTCCTTGTCTAACGGTACCTAGAATGTGCTCAAATGCTTAAGGAGACTTGAAGTTCACTACTTCCCAACGCAAATATTTATAAATGTTAAATGTTCTAACCAAAAAAATTTAAAGTCAACTGAATAAAATCTATATTACACCATCAATTCCCTTATCTAATAAAGAAGAATTTCTAGGGGTACCTGAGTGGCTTAGTGAGTTGAGCATCTGACTTTTGATCTCATCTCAGGGGTCATGAGTTCAACCCCTGCACTGTGTTGGGCTCCACACTGGGTATAGAGCCTACTTAAAAAGTAAATAAATAAAATAAAGAAGAATTTCTAAGAAGAATTCTAGCAACTTAGTTAAGCATAATTTTTGTTTTAAACTCAAAGCTTAAAAAAAAAAAACTCAAAGCTTGTAAAGTTTTTTCATTTTATTTTTTTTAATTTTTAAAAAGATTCTATTTATTTATTCATGAGAGACAGAGAGAGAGAGAGACACACACAGGCAGAGACACAGGCAGAGGGAGAAGCAGGCTCCCTGCAAGGAGCCCAACGTGGGACTCAATCCCGGGTCTCCAGGATCACACCCCAGGCCGAAGGTGGTGCTAAACTGTTAAGCCACCAGGGCTGCCCAAGTTTTTTCATTTTAATACTTAAAAACAAATATAACTTTTTTAGTTTGCCAATTATGGCTTAATTTAGAGGAAGATATTTGCATTATTTGCCCCACAAAAGAATGGAACTATGACTAACACTTCAAAAGTACTTTGTATTTCCAAGGATCTCAATAAATATTTGCTAATTTAATCTCCTGGCATTTCTTACAGATTACTAAAATCCTAAAATAAAGGTCCAAATGTCCATGCTTAACTGAATACTGAAACATAATCCAAACAAGCACACTACTATTATAGCACATCACAAGCATAATCCAAAAAGCATGGTGTAAAAAGTATCGTATTGGTTTTCTAGTAAGTTTGCTGTCCACTCCAGAAAACCAACCCTTAACCTATCCTTTTCAAAAATAAAGTACCTATCTTAACTACATGGATCTGAATATGGAAAATGTTAAAGTGATATAATAACCAACAGCCATCCTTTATTAACTGCTAGGTACAAGGGACCGTCCTAAGTGCTTTGTAAACACATTATTTCACTTAATCTTTCAACAACATAAAGTAGTGTCCATTATTTCCATCTTACAATGGAGGAAAATGAGGTGGAGAAAATGGCAGAAGTGTTTTAAGTAACAATTTCCAGGTAATTTCAATAAAAAATAACCGACAATATAAAAATGGTATATTTATCACCAACAAAAAGCTAATTAAAAAGGTACCAAAAATTTAATTTCCATTAGCCTCTAAAGTTTGTTCTTACTTCTGCTCTTTTCTAAATACATAGTCATTCACAAGTGATTTTCCTGCTGAACCCCTATCTATACAAAGCCTTAAAATAGGGTTAACTTACAAACAGCTGTGTTTACAAATTGGCAGTTAGAAGCTCAAAATAAAACTTCTCATTGAAATAGTGTTACAAATGGGGGTTACAGTTCCAGGATAGCTCCTATAGTATATTTTTACCCATAATGTAACTGAATAGAAAAACCTAGGGACACCTGGGTAGCTCAGAGCCCTGGTGGCTCAGCTGTTTAAGTATCTGATTCTTGGTTTTGGCTCAAGACATAATCTCAGGGTCCCAGAACCCAGCCCCAAATCAGGTTCCATGCTCAGTGGGGAGTCTCTTTCTCCCCCACCCCATTTGCCCCTTCCCCGGCTCTAAAATAAACAAATCTTTAAGAAAGAAAAGAAAAATCTAAAATCTACATCATTACACCAACCATGTGGAAAACTATACTCCATATTTCTACACCAAGCCTATCGATAGCAAAACTATCTCTAGTGCTGGGAAAACTGAATATTCAAATGCAAAAAATGAAACTGATCCTTACCTTACAGTGTACAAAAAAACTAACTCAAAATGGATCAAAGACCCTAAGAGTTAAAGTCTCAGAAGAAAACAGGGGATGAGGGACGCCCAGGTGGCTCAGCGGTTTAGCGCCTGCCTTCGGCCCAGGGTGTGATCCTGGAGTCCTGGGATCGAGTCCCACGTCCGGCTCCCTTCATGGATTCTGCTTTTTAAGATTTTTATTTTTTAGTAATCTCTATACCCATGAATAAATAAACAAAATCTTTAAAAAAAAAAAAGAAAAGAAAAGAAAACAGAGGATGAGCTCATGACACTGGATTTGGCAATGATTTCTTGGATAGGACACCAAAGCAACAAGCAACAAAAGAAAAAAATGATATACTGGACTACATCAAAGTTAAAAACTTTTGTGCATCAAAAGACACTATGAACAGTGAAAAGGTAACTATGAAAGAAAAGAAAATATGTGCAAATCATCTCTCTCATAAAGGTTTAAATATCCAGAATATATTTTAAAAACTCCTACAATAACAACAAATCAAGCAACCTGGTTCAAAACTGGGTAGAAGATTTGAACAGATATTTCTCCAAAGAAGATACACAAATAAGCACATCAAAAAATGCTGAACATCACTAATCATTAGAGAAATGCAAACCAAAACCACAATGAGATACCTCTTCATATTCATTAGGATGGCTATTATCAAAAAACAGAAAATAAGAGGTATCAACAAGGATGTGGAGAAACTGGAATCCTTGTACACTGCTGATAAACATGCAAATTGATTCAGCCACTGTGGAAAGTACTATGGCAGTTCCTCAAAAAATTAAACATAGAATTACCATATGATCTAGCATTTCTACTTCTAGGTATATACTCTATAAAGAATTGAAAGCAAACAGATAATTGCATAGCCATTGCCACAGCAGCATTATTCACAACAGCCAAAAGGTGAAAGCAAAAGTGTCTATCAACAGACGGATGAGCAAAATGTGATATACATATACAATGGAATATTATTCAGCCCTAAAAAGGAAGAAATTCTGCAATATGCTACAACATGGATAAAACTTGGTAACATTATGCTAAGGAAAATAAATCAGTCACAAAAGGACAAATATTGTATGATTTCACTTACATGAGGTTCCTACTCAAATTCAGTAGAGACATAAAGTAGAATAGTGGTTGCCAGGGCCTGAGGGAAGGAGGGGAAAGAGGATTATTATTTAATAGATATGGACTTTCACATCAGGAAGAAAAAGTTCTAGAGATGGATAGTGGTAATGGCTGCACAAGATGAATGTACTTAATACCACCGAATTGTACATTTAAAAACAGTTAAAATGGAAAAAAAAACCACAGTTAAAATGGTAAATTTTATCTTATATTTAACCACAATTAAAAAGGAAAAAAAACTACAAATCTCCACTAATCCTTTTTTCTAAGCCACTAATGATAGTGTAAGGTAAAGGTTTCCAAGAGAGTAAGAGAGGGAGACTCTGGAATGGGAAAACAAAATCTCTTTCTAAAAAAATTTTTAACAAACTTCTGTATAAAGGGGAAGAACAACAGTACAGAAAAGGGGACTAAGTAAAATTTGCCCTCCTATTCTGCTGTTCATATATTTACTACTTATAAGAACTGACAAAATAACCTGTAGACTAAAAAATGGTGGACTGTCAGATATACAAAGTACAGAAATATTTCATCTAAATTTGAGATAAAAATTTTAGTATTTCCTGGTTTTTCTGGGCCTTTCAGGAAATGGAATGGAAAGATAAGCAGGGTTGGGAAAAAGAGGGGTTTGAGGAAAAGATAACAAAAACTGTAAAGGATGGGAGGGCCTGGGTAGCTCAGTCAGTTAAGTATCTGCCTTTGACTCAGATTATGATCTCCGAGACCTGGGATCAGGTTCTGGGATCGAGCGGCACGCACGTCATGCTCCCTGCTCGTCTGGGAGTCTGCCTCTGCCCCTCCCCCTGCTCATTTTTTTTTTTCTCTCTCTCTCAAATAAATAATCAAATCTTTAAAATAAATAAATAAACAAACAAGACCTGAAAAGTTGCAAGGCCTGATTTAGCACAGAGGGGCAATTACTGAAAGAGATCCATTCTGATGTCCAGATACACAGAGCCTACTCTTGACTTAGACTGGACTTGGGACAACAGAGATATTCCTGAGTTCATCACCAGGCTAATAAACACAGATCAATAACTGTAATCTACCATGGGAAGAGAATAAGGAGCATTTACAGTCTGCATAGAGGTACAAGTACACAAGGACAGCCAAAAATTGAGAGTCAATCAGGAAAACTGAAAAACCCTTTCTCTCCTGCCTTCATTTCTAGCTTAAGCACAAAGTAACACTAGAGAAGTTTGAAATCAATCAATGATGCATTTAAAATACTCTTTGCAAAGAAAAATTCTTTGCAACAACAAAACCAAAACTCAGCTTATTCGGACTGCTACACTAAAAAAAATCCAGGTATGCAGTTTTCCAGGTATATATATTCTATCTACTCAGTCTTTACTGTCCTATTTATGATATCTAGTGTTCGATAAAATATTGCAAGACACACAAAAAAAGAATATACAACCCACTGTCAAGAGACAAAGCATTCAGCAGAACCAAAAATCAATGAGGTCAAAAACAGAAAACTCAATGAAATCAAAAGCTGATTTTTAGAAAAGATCAATAAATTGATAAACCTCTAGCAAGACTAAGGAAAAAAAGACACAAATTACAAATATCAAGAATGGGAAGGTGAAAATCACTACACACCCCGCAGACGTAAGAACAATATTGGAATGTTATAAACTTTATGTCCATATATTCAACAATTTAGATGAAAGTCAAATTCTTAAAAAAACATGAACACAAGAGATCACACAAGAATAGGTAACCTGGGGATCCCTGGGTGGCGCAGCGGTTTGGCGCCTGCCTTTGGCCCAGGGCGTGATCCTGGAGACCCGGGATCGAATCCCACATCAGGCTCCCGGTGCATGGAGCCTGCTTCTCCCTCTGCCTGTGTCTCTGCCTCTCTCTCTCTCTCTCTGTGTGACTATCATAAATAAATAAAAATTAAAAAAAAAAAAAAGAATAGGTAACCTGATCAGCCCTATATCTATCTATAAAAATTCAAATTATAGGACAAGTGTTCAACACAGGGGTGCAGATGAGTTCACTGTAGAATCCTACCAAACATTTAAAACAAAAACACCAAATCTACAAACTCTTTTAGAAAACAGAAAGGAACACTTCCCAACTCATTTTCATGAGGTCAGCATTACCCTGATAACAAAATTAAATGGTACATATTAACTGGGCCAAATACCAGTCAGATACTGCCTACTCAACACTTGCAATAACCTAATATTATTATTTAAACTTAAAATGTAAAAGGAAGAATTTTGAATATGCACATACTGCCTCATCTTGATAATTCTATTTATGTTAGAATTTAACATATCCTTTAAGTTCTCTGGAGCTCCATTACTAGATAAGTTCTTTCCTATTATCAGTAATATAGAATAAAACAAGATTGGGAAATGAGTACACTATGGAAATAAATACTACTAACGACAATGACACATTAAGGGTGCAAACTCCTGATGTTGCAGAAGGGGGTGAGTATATAATGTAAAACGTTTCCACTTCTTCAACATTTAAACCAGATCTCATTTCAGGAATAGAAAAAACTGATTGCTCATCAATCTAAAACTGGGCAATGAACTTCGCTTTCTATTTACCTGCAGGCCAGTTAAAAGGATTGGGAAAGTTGTGAGGGTGTGAAAAGAAAAGCCTCTTCCAGGGATGCCTGGGTGGCTCAGTGGTTTAGCATCTGCCTTCCGCTGAGCGTGATCCTGGAGTCCCAGGATGGAGTCCCACATTTGGCTCCCTGCATGGAGCCTGCTTCTTCCTCTGCCTGTGTCTCTCATGAATAAATAAATAAAATCTTAAAAAAAAAAAAAAAGCCTCTTCCAAATGCTCACTACCAATTACAAAGTTAATTCTGCTAGTTTCTCTATCACCTCTAAATTTCAGATTCACATCCAACAGCCTTCTCAACACTTCTCAACACACTCAACATGTGGCACCGCAAATTCAACTTACCCAAAACTGAACTCACTTTTCCACCCTCATTCACAGACTTGCTCTTCCTACTATATATTTCCTACTATATTCCTATTTTAAAAGCTTATTTATTTAAGCAATTTCTACACCCAGTGTGGGGCTCAAACTCACAAAGCCAAGATCAAAAGCCACATGCGTGCTCTAACGACTGAGCCAGCCAGGACCCCCTCCTACATGCTTGATCACAAGTAATGCTACTGCCATCTATCTAATCAACCAAACCAGAAATCATCCTAAACATCCTGCTCATTCCTCCTCTCCCTTGTCCCCCAGAGAGTCAATCGTCACATCCTGATGATTTTACCTCTAAATCATTTCTCAGTCTGTCCCCTTTAAATCCATCCTCCACACTCCACAAATCTGCCTGTTCCTTCTCATTAACTGCCTTCAAAATAAAGACTGAACTCTGGCATATATATATATAAAACCCTACACGATCTACCTCTCCAAGCCTTTTTTCATTGCTATTTGCTGTGCCACTCTTTGCAGTCCAATAGTAATAGTTTCCTGCCACGTTGTGCTGTATGTATCCTGCTTCTGCTTTTCTCTTTACCACAAACATTCTTTCAACTAATTCTTACCTTCATCACTGAAAGCTTGGCTCAAGTATCATGCACTCCAGTAAGTTAAGTAACCACCTCCACATCCCTAAGCCTATGTAAACCTGTGATTATCGCTACCTAAGCTCTTAACAAATCCTATTGAAATAATTTATGTATCTTTAATTATACTAGACTGTAAGAGTCTTGAAGGCAAAAGTCTTATCTGTAACTCCAGTAACCTGGCACAAAAGAAAATTCAAACTCTGTTGAACTACACCATAATTTTTCTCATTTTCCTCAGAGACCAGAGAAAAAACTATGTCACTAAAACATAAACAATCCTCACTGCAGCAATCAATTCTTACTCACAAAAAAAAAAAAAGAACTATAAATAAAACTAAAAATGTTTCTTCCTCATAAGATTTCCTTCCTCTTCACAAAATCCCTGATTCCAAGCAATATCTGAAGCAAACAATTACAGTTACAAATTATCTTGTGTTAACAAGATTATAATAATGCTACAAGCATAAATTCAGTTAATAATTTGCTACTGAGGTCTTTAGTGCACAAATTTCTATCAAAACAACAAAACAGCACACTACATATAAAAGATTCTTAACAAATTATCTAGGACTAGCCTAATGTACATCCTTTAAACAAGTATTTGCTGAATGAAGCAGAGAAGAGGGAAATAAAAGTGGGTAATAAGTATAAAGAAAACTATAAAAAGATTAGATATCAAGCTTTAAAGGAAAAGTCTGGGTTTTCCCATTAAATCTAGATATACGTAATTTTATAAGTTGGCAATATAAAGAATATATGCATGCAAGGTTATGGAGTAGCCTCCTAAGGGAGTTATTGAAGGATAATAGGGAAGTATCAGTCCTGAATCTTACCATTAGTTAAGTGTGACACTGATCAACCAATGATTAAGTGATCATGCAATCATTCTAGCATTTGATTTCAACAGAAGTTTTGGGTTTTTTTTAAGGTTTTATTTATTTATTCATGAGAGACAGAGAGAGAGGCAGAGACACAGGCAGAGGCAGAGGCAAGCTCCATGCAGGGAACCCGATGTAGGGCTTGATCCCAGGACTCCAGGATCACACACTGGGCCAAAGGCAGACACTTAACTGCTGAGCCACCCAGGCATCCCTGATTTCCTCAACAGAAGTTGTTACTGGACATCAGTTCTATGCATTTCACTACATGTAAATTTTACCTTTAAAAAAAAAAAAAAAAGAGAGCTGCCAAAATGGGAAATGAGTCATTAATTAATCTGAGCTGTTTTCATCCTTCCATTACATACAACTCATCCCACAGCACCCTAATTAAGACAAACATTTACTACATGGTAAGTCTTCAGAATGGCTCATCATTAATAAAACAAAGACTTTACTGGACTAGATGACCCCTTTGGTCTCCTCTAGCTCTAGATTTCCAAGGGTTTGTTAATTTATAGTGTTATAAATGGTATCACTACTAAATTTATACTCATGAGAGAAAAAGCTAAAAATCACTGCCTTCATTGATACCAAATAACATTTTCAAAAGTGTCAGCATCTATTTTCATGATCTATATTTCTAGCCTGACTAATCTGAAATCAACAGCTTCAGATATTACAACTGTCCACTTTAATCTCCACTTCACCCCTAAGCCTTCATTAAATGATTTCAGAGAGGAAGAGATTTCTCTGTCCCTCCTACTTAACACCTAATAAAAGTCAAAAATCAATTAGAGCAGAAAGAATAAGTAGAGGAGTATTACACAAGCATCAACTCTACTACAAAAAGAGTTTTCAGGGCAGCCCGAAAACTCAGCTCAGCTGTTTAGCGCTGCCTCCAGCCAAGGGCCTGATCCTGGAGACCGTGGATCGAGTCCCACGTCGGGCTCCCTGCATGGAGCCTGCTTCTCCCTCTGCCTGTGTCTCTGCCTCTCTCTCTCTCTGTATCTCTCATGGATAAATAAATAAAATCTTTAAAAAAAAAAAAAAGTTTTCATCAAATACTTCCCCCAAAAAAGCATGTGATAAAGACAGGTGGTCTTTTGGAGTTATTACTATTTTTGATGTATGACTTTCTCTTTTTTATTAACATTGTAAAATTCTTCAAAAACTACTAAATATAATAAACTTATAACCAAAAGCACTTATCAAAATATAGAGAATATATAAAAAATAGAAGAGCTGCTGAGTTAGGTTGATAAAATTATGAGGATTTTTTTCCTCTCAAAATTTTCTTTGATGAACAACAACAAAGAATGCTTTTTCTAAATCCATGATCAATTATTTTTCTCTAGAGAAATAAAATATGTGGACTGTTAAATTAGTGATGACTGAAACACTCTGAGAATAGAGGGCATTATTCAGTTTGTTAATCACTGAAAAAACTTACTAAGGCACAGTCATTCAGATATATGTTTTAAAATACTACTAGTGGTACCCCACTTAAAACCTTGTATGTCCTCAGTAGAAATATCCTTAGGGCAAAATCAATATATATTATATATCCTGCTGAGGACATTTTTATATTTCTTTTTTTTTTAATTTTATTTATTTATTCATGAGACACACAGAGAGAGAGAGAGAGAGAGAGAGAGGCACAGACACAGGCAGAGGGAGAAGCAGGCTCCATTCCATGCAGGGAGCCTGATGTGGGACTCGATCCTGGGTCTCCAGGACCACACCCGGGACTGAAGGTGGCGCTAAGCCACTGAGCCACCCAGGCTGCCCTGTATTTCTTTCACCTAATCTTTAACAACAGTAATTTGAAGATTGTTTTAACTACCATCAATAAATATGATTTAAACATCTTGTAAAAAGAGCATTCGGGCAGCCCGAGTGGCTCAGCAGTTTGGTGCCGCCTTCAGCCCAGGGTGTGGTCCTGGAGACCGGGGATCGAGTCCCGCATCGGGCTCCCTGCATGGAGCCTGCTTCTCCCTCTGCCTGTGTCTCTGACTCTCTCTGTGTGTCTCTCATGAATAAATAAATAAAATCTTAAAAAAAAAACAAACATTCAACTACATGGTATGAAAAAAATTCCTATCAGTAACACTTGATGGAGTGGTTCTCCACTCAGCAGGAGGTCTGCTTCCCCCTCTCCCTCTGTGCACTCTATCACTCTCTCAAATAAATAAATAAAAATTCTTTAAAAAAAATACATTTACAGTACCTGAAATAATCCCTACTATTATTATACCACATTCCAAGGAAAAGTTAGTCATTTTGATGGAGATAAACTAAAGACAAGATCTATGAAGAGTGAACTTTTAAGTAAACTCCACCCCCAACATGGGACTTGAACTCACACCCCAGGATCAAAAGTCTCACATGCCCTAATGATTTCAATAGAAATTCACCTGGCTGGCAGTCGGTAAGCTCACGACTCTTGATTTTGGGGTCGTGGTTCAAGCCCCAGGTTGGGGGCAAAGACTACATAAAAACTAAAATCCAAATAAACAAATAACTTGTCAAAGACAAGGTATAATCATAATTCTCTAAGAGAACTACATTTTGTTTGCTATAACTAAAAAAATAACAAGGTAGACTCTCAATAAGGAAAAGTGCTTGATTGTTTGAAATGTGATTGTGAATATTTTTCAAATAATTTTTATTAGTACCTCAGAAAATTAAAGGATTATATAATTACCTTATTTAACAAAATATACTAAAACAGGTACTTGTAAGGTCAGTGAAAGGGGGATGCCTGGGTAGCTCAGCGGGTGAGCATCTGCCTTTGGTTGAGGGCGTAATCCCGGAGTCCCAGGATCGAGTCCCACATCAGGCTCCCTGCAATGGAGCCTGCTTCTCCCTCTCCCTCTGCCTATGTCTCTGCCTCTCTCTGTCTCTCATAAATAAATAAAATCTTAAAAAAAAAAAAGGGGGGGTCAGTGAAAGGTTAATCATTTTCAATGAAACAGGATAATCATACATATTTGGGGAATACCAGGAAGAAAACAATTATTACTAACACAAATAATCATAGTTTTTTTTTCTCAACTAAAAAGATACTTATGTGTTCTGGATATTTTTCTTTTAAAGAGTAATATACTCTTTGGAGCACATGGGTGGCTCAGTCAGTTGAGCATCTGCTTTTGACTCAGGTCATGATCTCTTGGTTCTGGGATGGAGCCCCCCATCTGCTTCTCCCTCACCCTTTGTCCTCCCCCACCCCGCAATTGTGCAATCTCTCTCTCTCTCACACAAATTAATAAAATCTTTTTAAAAAAGTAACATACTTTTTTCAATAAGGCATACTTCTAAATTCCTAATTAAAGATTAAACTGGTCAACCTGAGAAACTTAAACTATCGTTATGCTGCTAATAGGGTCTTAATCTTCCCCCTCTTATTTACTTTTAGCAATATCTCTGCTTTTTTACTTCCCAAAGAATTTTTTTTAAGATTTTATTTATTTATTTGAGAGAGAGAGAACATGAGCAGAGGGAGGGGCAGATGGAGAAGCTGAGCAGGAATCAGATGCGGGACTCAATCCCAGGACTCCAGGATCATGGCCTGAGCTGAAGGCAGATGATCAACTGACTAAGCCACTCAGGTGCCCCTCAAAGAATTACTTGATATGGAAGAATTTAATCCAAAAAAAGAAAACATTCTTCCTGAAAGATATAAACAACTATTACTAAATATTAATCTCTATTATCTATGCAGTATTCAAGTGCCTTTATTTTTAAAAAGATTTTATTTATTAGAGAGCATGCGCAAGGGGGGGGGGAGTGGCAGGCAGAGGGAGAGGGAGAAGAAGCGGGCTCCCTACTGAGCAGGGAGCCTGATGTGGGGCTCCATCCCAGAACCTTGGGATCATAACCCAAGCCTAAGGCAGATGCTTATTAACAACTGAGCCACTCAGGTGGCCCTTAAGTCCCTTCTAATACTACAGCTTTAAGTTTCTTTAAAGTAGTAAACACATTTCCTTATACTAAAATTATTACAGCTCTTATGAAAACATGATTGCTAAAACCTCAAGTTAAAGTACTGCTGATGATTCATGTTTAATCTAGACATACTTCCTTTCCTACAATCTCTCTAAATAAATACAGGAGAATTTATGAATACCATAAAACATGGGATTCAAAATATACTCAAATGGTCTATTGTGACCTTATAATAAAGTTAAAAGACTTATTACGTAAAAATTTTACAACACTACTTTTTAAAAATGGCATATTAGTGTTTCCCTACACTCTTTTTTTTTTTTTTTTTTTTTTAAGATTTTGTTTATTTATTCATGAGACACAGAGAGAGAGGCAGAGACACAGGCAGAGGGAGAAGCAGGCTCCATGCAGGGAGCCTGATGTGGGACTCGATCCGGGGTCTCCAGGATCACGCCCTGGGCTGAAGGTGGCGCTAAACCGCTAAGCCACCCAACCCAGGCTGCCCTCCCTTCATTCTTCTAAACCGTATTAACTGGGGGACCTAGAGATGAGGGAAGCAAACAAAAGGGCTAGCCAAACCAATAAGCCATATTTGTCCTTAAGATTCTACCATTCTTCTTTAGCCCACACTTAGTCTTACCCCTCATTACTGTCAGATTCACAAGATTCGTAAAGGACCCCAAGAAACCCAAGCTTCTCACTACAACTCAACCCTTATCATGCCTTTTCCCGCTAAACAGTGTTCCTATATGCCACACCTCTCCTGATCAGTGAGTGCATAAAATCTTACTTCTACATTCCACTGCCTCTGAACCCTCACCTGTTTGTGGTATCAGCAAGTTTATTTGATAAACTAATATGGGATAATATTACCAATAAAAGACAACAGTTTAAATTTTCTCCAGAGAATTTGTGATTTTAAACATTATTTTATTTATTTATTTGAATTTAGCATTATATGGTTTCACTCATACAGGGAATATAAGAAATATCAATAGGTCATTTTAAAAATGAATTCCATAACACACCAGACACAAAGTTTGGCACTGGCAATTCTCAAATTATGCTACACAGTCAACCATCTAATCTACCTATCTGTAATGTAGATCCAATTACAATTTAATACAGTTTAAACTAAAAATTAATGTAGTCATATACAACCAGTAGGGAATATATGTCTGGCTTAGATATATGCCTCGTGGCAAATGTCAAGTAAGTGATAACTAAAATTATGACTGTATGGTTTTATCATA
Organism: Canis aureus; assembly: GCF_053574225.1. Taxonomy (NCBI): domain Eukaryota; kingdom Metazoa; phylum Chordata; class Mammalia; order Carnivora; family Canidae; genus Canis; species Canis aureus. Next base: position 15,854,066 of record NC_135642.1, on the reverse strand, counting down.
AGTCTTATATCTGTTAAATCTTCTCACTTTCAAAGTAGAGCAAATGACTCTCTGTAGCTAATCCAGTTCAAACAGGTAACTTTCTTTTAATTTCTTAAAATTTTTACGTAATCTCTATATATCTCTAATGTGGGGTTTGAACTCATGACCCCAAGACCAAGAGTTGCGTGCTCTACCAACTGGGTCAAGCAGGCCCCTAAAATGGTCAGGTAACCTTTTAACCCACCCAGAAAAATTACCTTAGCACACCATATATGAGGACTTTTTCAGAACATTTGATACTTATGACTTTACAGTGTCTTTTCTACTTTATGATTTTTCACAACTTGGTCAATTACAAATATAATTACACAGTTTACTTCAAATTCTAACAAACCACTTTATTCTTTATTGCATTAATCCAAAGTACAGTCTCTTATGACTGAGATAATTTAATACCATTTCATTCCATCTGCAATTAATCCTATAGTTAGTTACAAGTCTAGAGCCTCACGTGTCTTTCTGAACAACAGATCCAAGTTTTTTTTAAAACCAGAATAGGGGCAGCCCCAGTGGCTCAGCAGTTTAGTGCTCCTTCGGCCCGGGGTGTAATCCTGGAGACCCGGGATCGAGTCCCATGTCCGGCTCCCTGCATGGGGCCTGCTTCTCCCTCTGCCTCTCTCTCTCTCTCTCTGTGTGTGTGTGTGTGTGTGTGTCTGTCATGAATAAATAAATAAAATCTTTAAAAAAAGAAAAAAAAACAGAAGAGTATGGATTTTGTATTATAATAATCTTGTGAAGAAACCTCTAGACAGAATCTCAAACATAAGAATAGTTAGATAAATTTGGGGAAGAGCAAACTTCTCCAATTCTTAATTTCTTAACAGTGGAAAAAGAATAACATTACTAGCTCAAATGAAATGCCTGAGACATTATATTGAATATTATAAAACATACCAATCCTATTCAGTTTTTCCATACAATCCTATTTGGAATTTCTATACACCTACAAGTCCACAGAGATTATTAAGGTCTATACCACTTAGAGCTTTTACTTTCTTTCAACTCCTACTGAGAAGAATATGAAAAGAGCACAGGTACTGTATGAACATAGAATTAAAACAATTTGGGAGAGTTTTTTAAGACAAAATCTACACACAATCCTTACTCAGCTATCTGTAAACCAAATTTTATTAAAAACATTAATGTTTAAAAAAAATTAATGCTTTATAAACTACCCAAAAAGGTCATTAAAGTAGAGATTAAAACCTTCGCAAATCAAATAATTTATTCTACATTCTTTTAAGTCACATATTTGGCCCTATTCTTTAAACAAATAGGCTCAGCAAGTATCCAATATGCCCTCATCTCCACTTCCCACCCACTCTTCTTTTGCTCCTGGAAGACAAGTATGAGGTTCAATTCAATCCTAAAAGACTGCTTCACCTAAGAGCTACTTTTGCCTTGACTTTCTTTATGACCTTGGGGGGAATCTACCAAAAGACAATTATAATGATGTTGTTTATCACTGAAATTTAATCCTAATATGCTAACATTAGTAAAGTCATCTAAACTAAACCTAGAAAAGCGAAAAAAACCTTTGAGCTATAAACATTGACTGATATGTAACATAAGCCACATTTAAAAAATTTAGCTAGTTAAGGGGGAAAAATACGAAGGCCTCAAATTCAACAATATTGAAAAACAAATTCTGAAAAACACCAACTGACTCTACTTTTCTCTATGGACAAATGGTTTGCAATATAAGAAAAAAGGTGGGGGGGGGGGCGGAATGAAACTAGCCTTAACTACCGGTTCCTTGCTTTTGTAAGGATTACAGGTGGACAACAAACGAAGAATTTAAAACTTGGCAAAGAATGGGGAAACTGTATGTAAAGAAATCTACAATCTGAAAATTACTAAGATAAATCTATCTTTTAAGTACTAATTTGTATATCCATATTGGGCAGTAATCATGGTACCGCTTTATTAGCGCTAGAAAGATAAATCCTTGCCTAGGAGGAACATTTACTAAGTACATTTCATTTCAAGATCTTAGGGCAGTTTACGAGCAGTATCTCTTTAGGCTTCCCTAAGGTACTCTAAAGTGCTTAACATCATTCACACATCCAGCCACCACTAGGGTGAGAAGTAAATAAACACGATTTACTTATGCAATTATTTACCACAGAATTCTAGTCAAGAATGAAAAAGTAAACATGCACATAGTCATTTAATACCCAAGGAAAGCGGCGACTACTACGGCCGATAAGATTCACCCTTAATTGACCACTACAGAAACCACAGGCCTTCCACATGGGCTGTCCTTTACTACCACTCCTGATTCGAAAAAGTAACAATGTCAAGTCAACATTTCAACAGTACAGAAGATAAACAGAACTTGATGAAATATCTAATTCCAGATCCTCGAAAGATGTTTATAAAAACTGAGATAGAGCAACGCCCCCCTAAAAGCACCCTACTAGAAAGAATGAAATATCGAAAACATCAGGTGGGCCAAGGTTAGAAAAGCTGATCTAACCCAACTACCCAGAGGGACCACAGGGTTTGGGACTAGGAACGTGAGATCGGGGTGGGGGTGGGTAGCAAAGTGAAATCTAACCCCAGAAATCACAACACAGGCCGCAGCCCGGGAGCTGAAGCTGGCGGGAAGTGAGCTCCCTTTCTGTTCCCAGGGGAAAGTCCAGAGAAGAGCGGCTCCACACCGCGCACTTACAGGGCGCCAATGGTGCATGCCTACCAAGGCGCCGAGCCGCTGGAGAACCCGGTTGGGAAGGGGAGGAGACCCCGGCAGACGGCCCTGGAAGAGGAGGACTAAGGTTGGAAGCAGCGGCAGTGTCTGGACGAGGGGGATTACCTAACTGTGACGACAGAGAAGTGTCCTCAGGCTCCGGCGATGGTCCCGACTGCGCAATGTGTGGTGTCTTTCCCGCTTAGCCCGCAGCAGCAACAGAACCAGCTCCTTCAGCCAGTCGCCATTTCCCGCCTACCGACCTGCTGCACCGCACGGACAGAGACCCGGATGGAAAGCGGCCTCTCCGCGCAGGCGCCTTGGCTTCCTCCTCCCCCTCCCGCCACAATTCCGCGAGGTGGGAGGGAAGGAATGCGGGAGGCTTCAGCGGCAAAAAAAAAAAAAAAAAAAAAAAAAAACCCAAACCAAACCAAAACAGAAAACAAAAAACAAAAAGCCCCCACAAAAACAAAAACAAACAAACAAACAAAAAAACAACTTTTAGTTCCGTAAAGGGCCTTGGAGTTCCTGCCGCCAGAAGAAACTCACAAACCCGATTCTTGACAAAAATTGAACGCAGACCCTTAGGACCGAATGGAGGAACAAGGACAAAACCTATGAGGCTACACCAGGGCCCGGGGGATATTTGTACTTTAGGGGCCTCCGTAGCTGGCTGTGTAGTGATTGCAGGAGGAGTAGGGAGTAAAGCGTTGAGAGTGAAGAGGCGGGGATCCGAAGGACGGTTTTTCCTCCCGCTGCTAACGGAACTGCTTAGGCAGGGCTGGGAGGGGGAGCGCGCCCTCGCCCGGGAGGCGGGGCTTAGGAACGCGGCGCTCGCCCTGGCCGCTGGGGTTTAGCAACCCGGGCGCGCCAGGTGGGTGGGGCCAAGCGGGACAGGGTGGGACTAACGCCTTGGCGCGCTGGAGGAGGTCGTGTGCAGGGAGCGCTGCCGGAGGCCGTGGTGAGACGAATCCTTCCTTCTTTCCAGGGATCCGGGTGGCCGTTGAAGGTCCTCTTTCCAGCGCTCTGCCTAGAGAGCATAGCAGTCGCTTGTGGATCTGCCATGCACACCCACGCCGTTCGACTCCACGCGATGTCGGCCGTGGTCCTTCCGAGAAGCCAGATCGTTCAGACAACTGGGGTCCTACCTGCATTACTGAGTCTATCTAAGGACCGACCGTCAGCCTCACGGGGTGGAAATGTGTCAATCCAAGCGCCCAGCCCTAGTGGAATATCAGAAAACCGAGTGTAGTGGTTGGAAGAGCATCATCTCTTTGCTAAAACTCTTGGGCCATTCACGTTATTCAATCAAGAAACATTTACTGAAAAAAACACAGGGTGTGAGGACCATACTAGATGCGAGGGATACAAGGCAGACGTGGACCCTGCCTTCCCAGAGTTCATGGTCTATTGAAGACAAACAAGTAAACAATTTAAATACAGCTAAAATGACCACAAGGAGTTCTTGACAGGCGTACAACTGAGTGAGGGTTTGAGATGGCTTTCATGAGATGATGGCACGAAGAATCGATGTTAGAAGGGAAGTGTCTAGGTAAAGGAAACGACAGATGGAAAAATCCAAAAATGAAATTGCACTGAGCAATTAGGGAAGTAGTTCTGTGCACCAGGGATACAGGAGTTGAGGGGAAGATAGTGGAGAGAGATGAGACGCAGGTAAGCAGAGAATCTTGTGAATCTGGTGGTTTCAAAGTGTGGAGGAGGTGGGTTGTCTCCTGATAGCCTTATATACTACAGATCCTGTCAGAGCTCAGAGTTCATTTGTACCAGGTCTCTTCCTAATACAAGAATGCTCTAAATGAGACATTGACAGGACGTGGTGTAACTGTGTGCAGAACTGGTATTAGTCCACAAAATAATTGAAAATCAACAAAGAGTAACTGATTATCCAGTGTGTATCACGGAAAGCAATTAGAATATAGACTAAACAATTACCCCCAATTGATTACCAAAATAATTTTTAAATCAGGTAAAAATTGGAAATATTTCTGAAAAAAGTTGTTCCCCGTAGTAGTAACTTCCAGTGTTCACTCTTCTAAAACAAGTATGCCATTTACAAAGTAGTTTTACATGCATTTTGATTTCCCCAACAACCCTAGGAAAAAAATAAAATAGGTGATATTAGTCCCCAAACTCTTCAGCTGAAGACACTGAAATTTTTTTTAAGGTGAGGAGAGGGGAGAAAAAAGAAAAAAACAGATGTATTATCCAAAGACAATCTGCCAGGAAGAAATATAATCAGGACTCAAGCCCCCCTTCTGCTCATTACAGCACCTCCTACTGTCTCCTGTGGCAATGTTAGATTGTTAGATGTTAAGTTTAGAAAGGCTGCTGGTAGCAAGTCTAAGTGCTTTTGCAATTTATTTAATATTTCAATACCATTTGTTCACAGTTGACTGTATTATTTCTGATTTTCACCTTCTTTTACATCTAATAGTCTACTAGATTCTTTTCTGCAATATCTAAGTGGATTTTACATCTAATAGTCTACTAGATTCTTTTCTGCAATATCTAAGTGGATTGTTTTGAAATCAAATGAGATATTATTTACGGAAAAACATTCAATAAGGTGTTTTCCTTGCTCCTTAAATAATAGTTGTTAATGTCTTTAAGCTTCAGTAAAAATTCTGTCCAAGATTTTAGAATGAAATAAAGGTTTAAAAATATGAGCTTTTTAAAGATTTTATTTATTTATTCATGACAGACATTGCGGGGGGGGGGGCGGCGGAGACACAGGCAGAGGGAGAAGCAGGCTCCATGCAGGGAGCCTGACTTCGGACTGGATCCCGGGTCTCCAGGATCCCACCCTGGGCTGAAGGCGGCCCTAAACTGCTGAGCCACCGGGACTGCCCAAAAATATGAACTTTAAAAAAAACCCTGAAGTATATTAAGATGCAAAGCAGTAGCCACAGGGAAAAAAATTAATGCAAAAACCTAGTGACATGCATGCTTTCTAACCTATACAGAACTATTGCTATATGAAACCATTAATGAAATAGGATGTTCACTAAGTAATGTGATAGAAGTGTCTTGGATATTCAATAGAATCCTTCAAAAAGTTCCTTACTTCACAGTATATGGAATATATTTACCTTTGATATGTAAGGCGTATGCACTTCACAAACAATTCTTAAAATTCTCTATGAGATATATTTTTATCACTCTTACTACAAATGATAATACATCATTAAGGAAGTAATACTTAAATACTGAAATATCAGAATTGCATTTTGCTCTAATATTGCAATCACTTGATGGCAATGATCATCTGAAACATGGTCAAAACAAAACTTCATTTTCTCTCAAATCTGCTTCTCTCAGTATTCTGTACCTTATAGAATATAATTTGTTTCTCATATTTCATCCAATCCATTGTAAGTGCAATAAGCTAGACCTTGAAAATATCTTGAATCCAAACACTTACCACTCCAGCTATGTCCCTAGTTCAAGGACCATAATCTCTATGGTCTCTCTCTACTATAAGTGTTCCTATTCTGTTCTTGAGCCTCCTTCAACCTTTCTAACACACAGCCAGAGTGATCATTTTAAACCTCATTATAAAATTTCCATCACCCTTAAAATCTAAAATCTTTACTGTGACATGCAAGTGAGCTATTAGCTCACTCTTGGATACCTTACTAACTAAATTCCCTACCTCTTGTTATTTGTATTTCCATCATACTGTCCAACTAACTATTCTTTGAAAAAGTATATTCCTGTATCAAGGGCTTTATATTTATTGTTTCTCTGCTTCTAATTCTTTTTCCCCCTAGACCTGTGCTATTCAACAGCCACTAGCTACAAGCCATGTGTGGCTACTGGACACTTGAAATGTGGCATTGTGGTTGAGGAAATCAATTTTTAATTTTATTTAATTTTAATTAGCTTAAACTTTAAAACTAAGACCCGAGTGCTTAATAGAGCTTCCATTTGGGGTAATGAAACAGTCCTAGAACTAGTTAATGGCAATGGTTGCACAACATTGTTAGTGTATACTTAATGCCACTGAATTGTATATTTTACATGAAAATGTAACAATGGTAAATTTTATATTATGTGTATTTTACTACAATAAAAAAATTGTTCCTTGGTATTTCCCCAAAGAAGCTGAACTTGTGCCCACACAAAAATCTACACATGAATATCAATAGCAACTTTATTCGTAATTGCCAAAACTTAGAGCACCCAAAATGTCCTTCAATAGGTGAAAGGTTAAACTGTGATATACCCATACAACGGAATATTAATCAGCTAAAAAGGCCAATCTGAAAAGGCTATATACTATATGATTACAACTATATAATATTTTGGAAAAGTGGCTGCCAGGGGCTTAGAGGAAAGGAAGGAGGAATAAGTCGACTATGTGTGATTTTTAGGGCAGTGAAACTATTCTGCATACTATAATGGTAGATACATGTCATTATACATTTGTCCTAATCCATAGAATTTACAATACAAAATGTGAATTTTAATGTAAACTGACTTTGGTTGATAATGATGTGTACAGTGTTAGTTTATCAATTTTAATAAAAAATTTTAGCTTGTGTGTGTGTGTGTGTGTGTGAATGGAGTATGTGGGAATTCTCTACTTTCTACTTAATTAGCTGTAAACCTGAAAGTGCCCGAAAAAGTAAAGTGTATTGAAAAACATTAATACTTCGTTCAGTTATTGGAAAACTTTTAAGTATGCTTGTGGAACATGGGTATGTGAACATACTTGCTCAAATATAAATTTTATTAATGCTAAATACTAATCAAATATTTCCAATGACAATTTACTGTCCAAATTGAGATGCATTGTAAATGTAAAATATATACTAGATTTAATATTTAGTACAAAAGAAAATATAAAATATCTCATGAGTAGTATTTTATGTTGATTACATATTAAAATAATAATATTTTGGATATATTGGTTAAATATCAAAATTTCACCAGTATTTTTAAAAGTTATTACTAGGGGTGCCTGAGTGGCTCAGTTGGTTCAGTGTCTGCCTTCAGCTCAGGTCATCATCCCAGGATCCTGGGATGGAGCCCTGCATTGGGCTCCTTGCTCAGCAGGGAGCTTGCTTCTTTCTCTCCTCCTTGCTTGTGCTATCTCGGTCACTATTTCTTACTCTCTCGCACTCTCTCATATAATTAAATAAATAAAATATTTAAAATAAAATGTGGTTACCAGAAAATTTAAAATTACATAGGTAGTTTGTATTAATTATATTTTTATTGGATAGTATTGCATAGAATATTCACATGGCTTGTTCTCATACCCCTTTTTCAGAAAGGCCCTCCCTGATCACCCTATCTAAAATAGTACTCCTCTAGGAGCACCTGAGTGTCTCAGTCAGTTAAGTGTGTCTCTCATGAATAAATCCGACTCTTGATTTCAGCTCAGGTCATGATCTCAGGGTTGTGGGATTGAGGCCTGCATCAGGCTCTGCACTCAGCAGGGAGTCTGCTGGAGATTATCTTCCTCCACCTTCCCCTGCTTCCAAGCACGCTCTCTCTCTCTCTTTCTAAAATAGACAAAATCTTTTGAAAAAGCACTCCTACATCATTATTCCTTTTTTTTCTAACTTATTTTTCTTATAGCATTTATCAATATGAGTATAGAAAATAATATCTCCCTCTGGCATATAAATTCCACTAAGGCAGAGACTTTATCACTCTTGTATCCCTTGTATCTCCAGACGTATTAGGTACTCAATAAGTAATGGAAAGAATGATTTTTTTTAAGATTTTATTTATTTATTCATGAGAGACACACAGAGAGGGAGAGAGGCAGAGACAGAGGCAGGCTGATATGGGACTTGATCCCAGGACTCCAGGATCATGCCCCTGGGCCAAAGGCAGGCACTAAACCCAGGGATCCTGATCATTGTTCTTTTATGATGAAATCTTTAGACTTTGTGTTAGGGAGTGGGGTGAACAACATCTTGAGCACACAATAAATATTGAATGAACCCCAAATCCACATTTCTGGGTCTCTCAACATTTCAACTATTTTCAAATACTTATAGTACAACTACATTTATATATCCTCAAATTCATTCTACTATCATTGCAATTTGCAATGAAACCCACCCAATGTGGGTAGCCCGGGTGGCTCAGCGGTTTAGCACCGCCTTTGGTCCAGTGCGTGATCCTGGAGACCCGGGATCAAGTTCCACATCGGGCTCCCTGCATGGAGCCTGCTTCTCCCTCTGCCTGTGTCTCTGCCTCTCTCTCTCTTTGTGTCTCTCATGAATAAATAAATAAATTAAAAAAAAAACAATAACAACAAAAAAAACCCCACCCAATGTATTTTTCATTTCAATTATTATACTTTGCAGTCCTAGAATTTCCTTTTGATTTTCTGTAATTTTCATTTCTGTGCTGAGGCTCTATTTAGTCATTTAAAACATTTTCATTTGATCTTTTTTTTTTTTTTAAACTTTTATTTATTTATGATAGGGACACAGTGAGAGAGAGAGAGAGAGGCAGAGACACAGGCAGAGGGAGAAGCAGGCTCCATGCACCGGGAGCCCGACGTGGGATTCGATCCCGGGTCTCCAGGACCGCGCCCTGGGCCAAAGGCAGGCGCCAAACCGCTGCGCCACCCAGGGATCCCTCATTTGATCTTTAAATAAACTTTTAATACCTGCATTAACAAACAACTAATAGGGCAGCCCAGGTGGCTTAGTGCTCCTTCAGACTAGGGTGTGTTCCTGGAGACCGGGAATCGCGTCCCACGTCGGGCTCTCTGCCTCTCTCTCTGTGTCTCTTATGAATAAATAAATAAAATCTTTTTTTTTTAATTTTTATTTATTTATGATAGTCACACACAGAGAGAGAGAGAGAGAGAGAGAGGCAGAGACACAGGCAGAGGGAGAAGCAGGCTCCATGCACCGGGAGCCCGACGTGGGATTCGATCCCGGGTTTCCAGGATCTGCCCTGGGCCAAAGGCAGGCGCCAAACCGCTGCGCCACCCAGGGTTCCCTAAATAAATAAAATCTTTAAAAAAAAAAACCACAAACAACTAATATGACAACAATAGCTATCTAATTCTTTTTTTTTTTTTTTTTTAAAGATTTTGTTTTATTTATTCTTGAGAGAGCGAGAGGAGACAGAGGCAGAGACACAGGCAGAGGGAGAAGCAGGTTCCATTCAGGTAGCCCGACATGGGACTCGATCCCGGGTCTTCAGGATCAGCCCTGGGCTGCAGGCGGCGCTAAATCGCTGCGCCACCGGGGCTGCCCTATTTTTTTTTTTTTTTTAATTTTTATTTATTTATGATAGTCACACACACAGAGAGAGAGAAGCAGAGACACAGGCAGAGGGAGAAGCAGGCTCCATGCACCGGGAGCCCGACGTGGGATTCGATTCCAGGTCTCCAGGATCGCGCCCTGGGCCAAAGGCAGGCGCCAAACCGCTGCGCCACCCAGGGATCCCCTCTAATTTTTTTTTTAACTATGAATTACATTTCAAGTCTTTGTCTAGTAATTTATTGAATACTGGACATCACTGTGTAGATGCCGTAGAAATTATATCTTCTGAAAGGTGATGTTTCTTGTTTTAGCAGATTCTTCAGTTACTGAGTGGTCACCTTAAACTACTATAGGCTTGATTTTATACTTTGTTAGCTAGCTCATATCTGTGAGATGCCCAAGGAATTTCCTAAGTTTTAACTTGGCAGGATACGATCTCCATACTCTATCTCCCCTTGCCATCTTGTCAGAGCTTGTTAGGGCAGGCCTGGGGAGGTCTTACTCTAGGGCATTGTCTTTACTCCCAAGATGCAGCCTCTCTAATGTTTCAGCTGGATGCCACAACTGTTAGAGATCGCTACCTTGGCAGGCCCAGAAATTTAGTGCCCCTTAGCACTGCTTTTAGGCCAACACTTCTTGACCACTAGTATCTACATTCCATTCTCAGCTCTGTAACAACTGCTATCTGGTAAGCATCAGGTGGTCTTGCTCTGATTATGTACAGCCCAGACCTCACCCATGGAGTCGGGCATCCCCAAGGATTTCGCGAGCTACTACTCTGTATAGCTCCGTCTTCTCTGGCGCCACGGCACTGATTCCAACTGCTTCAGCTGTTCTCCACTCTTATCTCTGTATTCTCAGCTCAGCCTCTTTACACCACAGGAAGCTGGGTGATAGTGGGGTTCAAGTGCTAAAGTTTTTATTTCAGAAGTTTCAGTTTTGCGCAACCCAAAACAGTCGATTAATATGTATTGTTCAGTTTCATAGCTGCTACTAATTCTGGAGGACAGGTCAAATTAATCATAGCCAGAAACAAAAGTCTCCGTTCCCTCAGATTTTTTGCAGTGGAATTAAGGAAAGAGGAGCAGCTGCTTTTGGGTGGCCAACTAAGAAAATAGACCTGCTGGAAGTCATGGGTAGAGGTTTGAGGGGAAAGCTGGTCTAAGTGAAAGAAAGTAGCAAGTAGAGAGAGGCAGAAATGGGAGTTGGTGAAACAAAGTTGATGGAATTGAATTGCTACACAAGTCCGGGAGACTCCTGTCCTTTATGCAGTTTGCTTACATGGACCATTAAATTTTCCCCTTTTTCTGAGATAGTTGTTTGAATTTTCATTTGAAACCCTTAGTGAGGAGAGTCTTAAAAAGAATTGGGTACAGGGATTCCTGGGTGGCTCAGCAGTTTCAGCGCCTGCCTTTGGCCGAGGGCATTATCCTGGAGTCCCGGAATCAAATCCCACATTGGGCTCCTTGCATGGAGCCTGCTTCCTCTGCCTATGTCTCTGCTTCTCTCCCTCTCTCTGTGTCTCTCATGAATAAATAAATAAAATCTTAAAAAAAAAAAAAAGCCGAGGGACGGAGTGTTGGGGGGCAGCTCGGGTGGCTCAGTGGTTTAGCGCCGCCTTCAGCCCAGGGTGTGGTCCTGGAAACTCCGGATGGAGGCCCACATCAGGCTCCCTGCATGGAATGGAGCCTGCTTCTCCCTTTGCCTGTGTCTGTGCCTCTCTCTCTCTCTCTGTATCTCTCATAAATAAATAAATAACTAAAATCTTAAAAAACAAAAGAATTGGGTACAGCCCAATTAGAAGTGAATGTTGATGTGAAGACTCAATAACCTGGACTTTGGAAATGTATTAATGCCACATGATTTGATTATCTTTTTTTTTTAATAATTTGTTTTGTTTTTAAAGATTTTATTTATTCATGAGACACAAAGAGATAGAGGCAGAGACACAGGCAGAAGGAGAAGCAGGCTCCCAGCAAGGAGCCTGATGCGGGACTTAATCCCAGGACACCGAAATCACGACCTGAGCCAAAGGCAGATGCTCAACCACTGAGCCATCCAGGTGCCCCTGGTTTGATTATCTTATTGAAACCATCAGATATGTATGTAGAGATTAGAAGTTTCCAAGGCTAGCCATTATGGGAAGTGACTATCCCCCTCATATCTATGCAGGTTCTGTTTGGTTTTGTTTTCTTGCAGATTCTCTGTCCTCATATTCTAGCAAATTTTGTTACAGGCATATAAATGTCAAATTAAAAAGGTACACAATCTTAACATTTTTTAAAAGTAAAGATACATATTTTAGAAATGATTTTGAAGTCGCATTCACATTTTCTCTGGAATCATCCCTCGATGTATATTTTAGTTTTCATTTTCTCTTTATGAATCAGTAGCAAGTGACTTGAACTCACAAGGTTCTCCCTACCCTACCCTTTCCATACCTCTTCAGCCTCATTTCTCTCCCCCTTGCTCTTGATACTCTAGCCTCACGATTATGTTTCAGTTAAGTGAAAACTAGTTATATGGAAACTTAGAGATCTTGAAACCTTTGAACTTTGTTTTATTTTAATTTTTATTAAAGATTTTATTTACTTATTCATGAGAGACACACAGAAAGAGAGAGAGAGGGAGAGAGAGAGAGAGAGAGAGAGAGAGAGAGAGAGGCAGAGACACAGGCAGAGGGAGAAGCAGGCTCCATGCAGGGAGCCCGACCTGGGACTAGATCCCGGGTCTCCAGGATCAGGGCCTGGGCTGAAGGCACGCTAAACTGCTGAGCTACCCGGGCTGCCAAAACTTTGTTTTATTTTTAATAGTTCTTATCATTATTTAAAATTAGCTGGTTCATGTGTTTACTTATATATTGTCTGACAGCTCCAACTTGGAAGCTCCCTGAGAACTGAAACCTGGTCTGTCTTATCCACTACAGTATTGTTACATAAGACAATGCTGGGCACATAGGAAGCACTCAATATTTGTTAAATAAACTAGCACTACAATAAACTACCTTAATATAAATCTTTCTGCCCTTCTAGTTTAGCATAGCCTAAAAGATATTCTAAATTTGCTCAAATTTTAGTGTTAAAATGTAGCTATTTGCATCACAAGTGTGATGTGTGTGTATGTATCAGAATCAGCAAAATAGTAAAACAAGTTTAATTTTAATTTATTAGAACCCAGTAAGTGATGATTTTAAAAGCAGAGTTTCCATCAAATTAACACTTAATTCCGGGCAAAAATACATGTAAAAAACCTAAATCTTAAGGCAGAAGTAAAATATTATAAAAACCAGCATGTCTAATACAGACTATAGAAGGTCAGAATTTTAGAGATTCACATAGTATTTTATAGCACTAAAATGTTAATACAGTCAGAAACATCAATTGGTCCAAGATTCCTCAGTTTATAAAATATCTAGACTAATTGAAGAAATTTTGCTGTATAAGTAATAGCTACCATATAATTAAGTGATTGTTTTTATGACAAACATAGGCAGGAAATTTCATGGTTTTCATTTGTAAATATTTTACAGTATTAAATATAAAGTATTACTAGAAGTATGTTTTAGATTCATCTTCCCACTCTAATGCCCAAAGGTGTACATCAATTTTCTTTAACTCCATTTTTATAAATTCTGTGAATTATCATACCTATTCATTATAGGCCTGACTATACTCAGCAAAGGCATGAATTACTTACTTATTTGGTAGAAATAACAATTTTAGTAAATCACTATATCTTTTCCTGGTCACTAAATAATTTCAAACTGAAGTCTAAGAATTTTTGCACCTCCGATAAATGAACAGCTTTTTTACTTCTGTAAGTTTGAATTTTTTATTAGAACCTGAGCACAAAGGGGGGAAAAAAGCATTTCATGTTTATGTGCAATTAACAGTAGTCCTTCTGAAAAACAGAGTTAACAACTTTAAATTTCTTCTTATGACCAAAATCTTTTGTTTTGGAGAGGGGGATAAAATTTAAAAGATATAAATCCAAAAACTGGGGTTAATTATAACTAGCTTATGCATTCTATGGAATAGTGTCAAAAAAGACAAATGTATTTAAAATAATTTCACAAGTCTAGCAAATATGAGGTTTATGGGTTCTTAACAACATATTAATTACAAAGATTCTTTATCTTTATTATAAACTTTTAAGCTATTTTGATAAAACGCCTGTAGACCTCACTGTACTTCTACTTATTTGTGCATTAATAAAAATCTGTTAAAACTCCTTATTTAGTACTTCCGAAAAATTCTAGTCAAATAAGATCACTATAACTACCAGAGAAGCTTTGAAATACTGATTGCAGATTCATTTCAAAGTTGATTTAGCTTCTTTCAGAATCTGGCATTTAAGTCATGAATGTTTTCACCAACTTGGACTCTGAAAATATAAAAATTTTAGCCAATGATGGTTATAAAGTTAAGCAGTACTAGTATTATATGAAAAAATAAAAATTGAAAATATATTGTCAATCATGCATTTCACAATTTCATGAACTAAGGAAGGTATAACTTATATTGTTATGTCTTTGCAGGTTACTTCAACTTCCATCAGGCAGCTAATCTGCCAAAACACATCAGCATTCATGTAAAATAAAAGAAGGAGGGAAATGATTTTGCACACATGCTGTCCAGTGTTCGGCTTCCAAGTTCCAACCCCTCCTTTATGTAACTATTGTAGGTGTAACTCCATGAAGAGCATGAGATGAGGAGTAGATAGAACAGAACACCTGTTGGGCTAGCAAGAATATATTAATTTATAAAAAGTTTTTCAGCTGAGTGTTTTCACTGGAGTTATGCTATGTGCAACATATAAACTGTACAACCAATTTTTCCTATTTGTCCATTTGTGGAATTAGGCTCAATAAAATGTAAAATATACATTAGTTCATTTTAAATGCAAAGATTACAGTTTTGCTTACTTTGTTTTTGGCTCAACTGTAATAACATCAAAAAAAATCTCTGCTTTAATAATACAATATGAAAAAGTTCACCTATGTACATGGGTACATTTCTTCATTAAAATTTTTCTTAAATCTATCTCAATGTATCTTTACAACTGATCTTTACAACAAAAGTCAAAAACAACAAAGTAGAAATGATTCCATTTTACAGCACTTTAGGTTTTCTGAAGTTTTCCTTTTAGGGCTTAAAGGACATCATTGAAACGTTGCTTTCCATAGTCTGCAGGATCCATCTGAAGTTCTCGTTCTTCATCATCTGTAAGGGAAATAATTATGTATCAAGAATATTATTTTTAAAATCACTTGCAGAAAACCAATTAAATAATGCCTCCGTTTTTTTCTCAGGCTTAAGGCAGCTTTCTGCTTGTTATTTTATGCCTCCTAAAATAGGGTTCTACTTCTTAGTTGCTTGGTTAACCAGCAAAAAGTCTGCCTTCCAAAGTATTCCAATATATTGGAAGATTACTTAATTTTAACAAATCTTTTTGATGATAGGTAGATAGAAAGAAGTAGAACTAGATATAGTTAGCAAAACTTTAGGAACTTTAGGAATCCACAAACATAATATATATTATTTCTATTAGATTAAGTAGTCCTTTATTTTTTATTTATTTATTCATGAGAAACACAGAGAGTGAGGCAGAGACACAGGCAGAGGGAGAAGCAGGCTCCCTGGGGGGAGCCCGATGTGAGACTTGATCTTAGGACCCCAGGATCACGATCTGAGCTGAAGGCAGACGCTCAACCACTGAGCCACCCAGGCGTCCCGAAGTAGTCCTTTAAATTGAAGTTTTGGATAGAAATCATTGTGTAGACATTTTCATGCCTTTAAAAATCAGCTTTTTTTTTCTAATTACAAAACAAATCCATATTCATCACATTAAAAAATAGAAAATAAAAGACAGGAAAATAAAAATTACTCAGAATCCCAATATTTAACATTATAGTGAACTTCTTTGCTCCTCTGCAAAGAGCTTATCAGCACCTTCTTAAATGAAATGTACTAACCAAACTTAACTTTTTCTTTACCAAAAAGAAAAAAAGTATTAATATAGTATGCTAGTAAGATCCTCAAAGTCAGGATACCTTGGTGGCTCAGTGGTTGAGCATCTGCCTTTGGCTCAAGTCATCATCCCAGGATCCTGAAATCAAGTCCCACATCAGACTCCCCACAGGGAGCCTGCTTCTCCCTCTATGTCTCTGCCTCTTTCTTTGTGTCTCTCATGAATAAATAAATAAAATCTTAAAACAAAAACAAAAACAAAAAAAAAGATCCTCAAAGTCACTTTCAGTAGCTATATTAAACAGCTCCATATAATATTTTGGAGTTTGACTTATTTAGCCATTGACAGGTATTTCTGGATCCTTCTTGGGTATCATCTATCACTTCACATTATTGTTAGCTTATCTGGCAGTAGCAATCCTTTTCTAATTTCATTACAAACTACAGAATTTGAAATAAGACTGCTCAGAATTTGAAATAAGACTGCTTAAAATTATGTTAGAACAAGAATGAAAAGTAATTTAATCAAAGCAAAGAAGCTTCCTTTTTAGTATACGGCTTTTAATGACATCTTTTGGCTCCTCCACAGCCTTAAAAAAGTGCATTTCATACTTTTTGGTTCAAACTAACCCAAAAGCTTAGTTTTTGATAAACTGAGCTGTTACTATCGTAATTGACCAGAAATATAATGTTATATAGTTTAAAGAGTTATATGTTAGAATTCAAATTCATGTGTATACTATAACTTTCTGAAAACTGTTCTTTTAGATTTGATAGGTTTTCCAGGTAAAATTTTGCTCAAGAAAGATGCCATATGGTGTATGCAGTTATGTATTAACTTTACATAATGATGTATTCTTATTTCTTCTTCACGTTTATTCATAAAAAAATGCCAAATAAACCAATTTTCTTTTTCCTTTCAAAAACTTTCCTGTTAAACTTATAGAAATTCTCATTTAGAATTGCAGGCAACCATTCTGCATCATAATCTAACAAAACGATCTCATATCTTCAATAGAGTAATCCACTAGGTATGATAGTGTCAACTCTGTTACAGGTAAAGGCTGAAATTATATCCATAATCACACTGTAATCTGAAAATATGCTAATCAATCTCTTATGGTACTCTTTGTACTTTAAAAACTATCTTTGGTTTTAAAAGGAAAATAATCACTGGCACCTCTCTAGAAAACTCTCCTTAGGATCCAGTTATAGGACATCACCTAATGACTATAAACATCTTTCAGGACTTTAGTAATTAAACGAAGATTTAATCACCATGGAACAGTGGGAAAAGCAGCTATACAAAAGAGAACTCCTAAAAATTTAACAGGAAAATTATTAAAGGGAAAAAGCAGATATGTCGGAAGGTTTTTAACTAAATAATTGTAAAGACAAAATAAAAGCAAGGCTCTAGAAATAGAAAAACTGAATTCTAGTCCTGACCCAGGCACTTAACAAACCTGATCCAGTTTCTAAACCCCTTTATTTTTTTATTTTTATTTTTTCTAAACCCCTTTAGACCTTTAATTACCTCCTCAGTAAAGTACAGATAGCAACTGTTTTTTGTATCTCAAAATAAAATACTGCATATGAAAGCAGTCTTTACTTCCAAAGTCTTCTATAAATATAAGGAAGAGTTTGTTGGTTCTATTGATTTATGCTTTTAATCAATTTTTAATATGGCACGTTCACATTATTTTTCAGAATTCCAGAGGACATTTGGACTATTGAATATTTCTTACATTGAACTACCATTTACATTAACTAGAGTACATTTTCAGAGTAGCTATTCTAACCAGAATTCAAATTTCTACTGATAATCT
Organism: Canis aureus; assembly: GCF_053574225.1. Classification (NCBI taxonomy): domain Eukaryota; kingdom Metazoa; phylum Chordata; class Mammalia; order Carnivora; family Canidae; genus Canis; species Canis aureus. The sequence continues at coordinate 15,836,278 of NC_135642.1, read as the reverse complement.
TTTTGCATGTATTTATAAAGTATGATGAAATTACCTAACCAAATCTGATATAGAACAACAGAGAACCACTAAATAAAATTATATTTTATTTCATTTTACAAAGCAGCAAAATCTATAAATACCTCATTAATATAAAATGACTAGTAAAGGAAATGAGCATTCATAATTTATTAAATAACTCCTAAATTCCTTCTGAAGTCAAGAAAGGACCACCTTCATAAAGCAAGCTCTACCAAGCAAGAACATTTTGGGGTTAACAAGGCAGTGAATGTCTCCACTAAAATGTACACATTAATCCATAGGCTAACATGCAATTATCCTCTAAAGCAGGCAGTCCTTGGGGGATCCCTGGGTGGCTCATGGTTTAGCGCCTGCCTTCAGCCCAGGGCGTGATCCTGGAGTCCCGGGATCGAGTCCTGCATGGAGCCTGCTTCTCCCTCTGCCTGTGTCTCTGCCTCTCTCTCTGTGTGTCTCTCATGAATAAATAAATAAAATCTTTAAAAAAATATTCAATAAACACTTTAGTGCTTGCAGTGTGGAAGACATATTCTAAGTGCTGAACAAATATCTGAATCATATAATCCACATAACAACAGGTAAATACATTTCTATTTTACAGATAAGGATATTGAGGTATAGAGGGTAGGTAATTCACAAGGTCATAGAACTGCTAAGTGGTGGAGCTATGATTCAAATCCAGGCCATCTGGCTCCAGAATCCAGGCACTTAAGCTTCCTTCCATAAATAAACCTAGTTATATGCAGATCATATTCTGTTAAGCAAACTTGAAGCTTCTATGGGACTAAAGATAAGAAAAAGAGAATTTGTAAACCTCCATCTCCTTAATACAATAAAGAATGAATTAAAAGACATATTCATCAGATGTGTAGTGTTTCCAGAGTTAATCTATCCATTGGGTCACTTAAAAGAAGGCAGGAAAAAGAATTTTTTATACCAATATAAATAAAATTCTTTTAGGGTGCTTCAGGAAACCAGGAATTAAAAAATCAGAATTAACCAGGATTGTAAACACAGGAAAAATTGGCTTCACTCAATTCTTTAAGAAAACATTCTACAGGTAGTGCTGTCCCAAATGATCAATACATATGAACAAGCATCAGAGATAAAGCTGGAATCCTCTATCTCTCTAATGGCAGAGATGATGCCAAAATCTCCATTTCATAATCAAGAATTCTGGGGACCAAAGCCAGAATATCCTTAGCTGAATCCAGAACTTCAGTACTGCAACTAGAATCTCTAATCCTAGGGACCCAACAGATTGAGAAAAAGAACACTACTAATATTAGAGCAAAAGAGCCCCTACTGCTAGAACCTTGAGTATTTCTAAAGTGCATGTTTCAGTTTTTTTGTTTGTTTGTTTTGTTTCAGTTTTTTTAATTGAAGTATAGTTGATACATTATATTAGTTTCAGGTGTATAACATAGTGATTCCCTAAGTTTAAACATTAGTTCTCCAAAAAGTATAGCAATCATCTATTACCAGCATGTTTCAGTTTTTGATATCTCTGGCTGCAGAGTCTCAATGGTGGTAGTAAAGTTTCCACTTTCTTTCCTGAGCTTGGAAGAAGATATGTTTGAGGCACGCTCAAATAAGAAACACATTTTCCCATAATACCTGTGTTATACATAGGGCTTCCACTGTGAATGTGACCACAGAATTTCAGAACTGAGTAGGACCATCTACTGTAGTTCAAGATTCACATTACAGATGAAGGATTGTGGCCCAGAGAGTTTAGGTGTCTTGAAACATAATACACAGCTGGTCTCCTAACTCAGCCTAATGTTTTTTTCCCCACTCTATTCTACGGCCTGCTTTGGCTACAAGTGCACAAACAGGCCTGGAAACCCAACCGTTATTTCTACATTGAAACTATGAAGAAATGCTTTTAAATTCTAAATATTCTAGCTTAATACTAAATATTTAGAATCCAAATTGTTGATAAACAAGGGAACACCTATAATTGCCTCTTCCCACTTTTTGGACTGTTAATACTACACCTAAAGAATCCCTGAAAATAGGGCAGTTCAGCAGTTTAGCGGCGCCTTTGGCCCACGGCATGATCCTGGAGACTCTGGATTGAGTCCCACATCAGGCTCCCTGAATGGAGCCTGTTCTCCCTCTGCCTGCGTTTCTGCCTCTCTCTCTGTGTCTCTCATGAATAAATAAATAAAATCTTAAAAAAAAAAAAAAAAGAATCCCTGAAAATATGTTTAAAATTATTTGGGTCTACAATATTCTTTTTTAGTCTGTTCACTCAAACTTATGCTTCATCTGCTGCAGCTGATGTTCTTGAAACTTTGTTCCCTATGATAAAGGGTCCCCTTGGTAGCTATCCTATCTTTCTGCTGCTGTCATCTAGGGAACCCCAAAATGGGATAAAAAAAGTTAAGTGGCAACCTCCAGCTCAACTAAGATTCACCTGCAAATGAGGAAACTCCTAAATTTAACAATCCCCTCCCTACTTCATTGAGGGTATCATTTAGGTCAGTTCCTCATATTCCTTAGAACTGATGCATTTATTCCCTTGTGGAAGGAAAGGCAGAGCAACATGAGGGTACTGGAGATCTAAAGTGTAAAGTGGCAATGAGAACTGGGGGTGAGGGAGGGAGAAGGGTACAGAGGAGAGAGAGAGAGAGAGAGAGAGAGGGAGAGAGAGAGAGAGGGAGAGAACTAAAGATAAATGTACCTACTATGGATAAAAGCCAAACAAAATACCTGAAATTCTGTGATAAAAGTCATTAATGTTAAGATAGCCTAAAACATAAGAAATTATTTGCTCTAATAAAAACCTCAAAATTATCCAATGAAATGATAAAAGATCTTATAAAAGAAAACCTAACAATGTTTAAAGTTTAAACTAAGTTTATAAGACCAGAAGTTAAGGGGTTATTATTCTAGTCACAGTTTAAGATAAAAACTCAATGAGAAAGCATAAAATTATTAGTTAACAACATTTACCCAGGGTCCTATGTATTATAAATACTATGAGGAAGTGGGGGGATGGGTGAATATAAAGGCAGAAAAAGATACAAACAAAATATAAGGCAAAATAAATGAAAATTCCTGCCCTCCAAGAGCTTACAATCTAATTTGTGATATGATATATAAGCACAACAAAGCCTGAAAACAATGTTATAAAGAATTGCAAAAAAAATCCAAACAAATCACAAAAGCAATAAGAAAAAATGGTAACATTTATGAAAAATGGATGAGATTATAGAAAAGGTGGGTATAATTTATTCAATGGCTCCAAACAGTGTTTGAGAAGGTCTCATTAATATATCCTTGTATAACTCTTAGAATTATCTTTTTCTTTTCTTTCTTTTTTTTTTAAGAATTATCTTTTTCTATTCCCAACAACCATTCTTCCAAAACTAGAATGTACTAACGAAACAATGCCTGTGAAACAATGCCTGCGTGGGAGTCAGTCTCTAGTTTCCCTTTTTCTATTAACTATGTAGCATTTTAGGAGAACTATATTTTCTTTTGAGTTTTATAAAAACAAACCCTGTCGGGTGCCTTGGTGGCTCAGTTGATTAAGTGGCTGCCTTCAGGTAGGGTCAAGATCTCTGGGTCCTGGGATCCAGCCCTAATCCCCTGCTCAGCGGAGAATCTGCTTCTCCCTCTCCCTCTGCTCCTCCTTTTGCCCCCACCCCCCACCCCTTGCTGGTGTGAGTGCACGTGCTCTTTCTCCAATAAATGAATAAAATCTTAAAAAAAAAAGCAGAAACAAAAAATCACCCTTATCATGAACCTAAATAAAATTTGATTACTTTAAAAAGAGTTAAAGGGAAAAGAAAGAGCTAAGGAAGAAATTAAGGCAGTTTACATTAGAAAATATTTCATGCATCACATTATAAAATCTAATACATCACACATTACGTTCATAATCAACTTTTACAGAAAAGAGAAAAACTTCCACAAATATTACTAAATGGTATTAGCAGGCAAAAAAGAGGCCTAATAACTTGCAATAACGCAACATACTTTGATATGCATGCATGGGTAGGCTGCATGCACACAGGTAGATTCTGAACTTTTAATAACTTAAAAGCTCAGAAGTTACACAGTTAACAAGGAAAATATGTTGAATCTGTGTATTAAACATGAAACAGACAAAACTTTACAAACCATTAAATATAAATTTTCAGCTCAGAAAAAATTTCAAAAACAGCCTTCCTATACTGAATTAGTAGTGAGATCATCTTATATTCATTGTGGAGGAGACTTCCTTTTGGTGCTTCCCTTATAACAAAAAGGCTGTCTGGTTAATATTTGTACCTAAAATAATGAAATTTTTTCAGATGAGAAACTGGAAAGGAATTATTTTCTGAGAATATTTGCTTTACATAAACTCTAGAGCTATTTCAAGCAATTTAAATCTAAAATTTCTGAATATTGTTGAGTTTCAAATTATAACGATATCAGTAATACATGTAAGATAATTAAAATGAAAATACTTAAATAAAATAATTAAAATCTACAAATATGACTATGATAAAGTTGTTTTCAAAATAAAATTGAAAACTACACAGGATTTCTTTGTATTAAGAATGTAATTCTACTAATAAGTGGGGAAAATTCTACACAAATTCAACCAAAAAATTTAGAGGTGGGTTTCACGGTCACAGCATGGAGGCCAGGCCCACGCTCACCTTGGACGTCTTCCTCTCCACCATCACCATCTTCTTCCTCATTGTAAGCCAGCTCAGCCTGCTTGTCTGCCTCGTACTCACCTACGTTACCATCATCCCCATTATAATCCGCCAGTTTAGAGCCATGCTGCGGATCAACAGGGGATTCATTCTCATCAAAGAATCGGCCTGTGAAGTAGGTAGAGGATTAATTCAAGAGTAAAGAGAGAAGAAAAGAAGGGACCTACACTGGAGGCAGATCAGAAAGTAGACAAGTGAAACCTGGCAACTTTCAGGGTACTGGTTATAAAAAAGATACATTTGGGGAAGGCTATCCAAGACAAAAAAGAAATAAGAATGAAGATTGAAAATAATTTTTTAAAAGAATTTCTCTTTTGTGTTAATTTCAGTACTTGCTACTTGAGGTTTGAATATTTTCTGAAAGAAAAGGTTACCATTTTCAGGACTGTATTCCTAATAACCAATGACTTCTCCAATACAAGTATTTATCTAATTTACCACTTTAGGAGAACAATAAATAATCTTATTACTAGATATAATACATATTTGAAATCTGTAGTCATTTGCTGCTTTATTAAATATCACTTTCTATTAATAATTTTGGTACTTTTCTTTGTAAAAATAAACAAGTACTAGGCAGACTAGTTTCTTTTCGGACGCTAAGACAAACTAACATAACTGATGGCTCTATCAAGTTCCTTCAGTGATAGTGACTTATGATAGTCTTGTATTTCCAAGGAGGGATGGCAGAAAGAATAAACCATCAGAATTCCTAGTGGTATCTGTTTTGAAAAAACATCCCAAGTAATTCTGACTTATTCTTTCCCATTTCCTAAATAGGACTTTTAAAAGTCAGTGATACAGGAAGCTTAAGAAAGTTGACCTACATGAGACTGTTACATTGCACACATTCATAAAAATAAGAAATAAAAAAAAGCAAAAGACATAGCACCTACTGTAGAAAGCTATTCAACAATTAAGTATTGACAATAAAAATGTTAGGCACACTAAGATCTGACTCACAAAAACAAGTTAAACTCTACTTTGACATGAAAGTTAGGTAGCATAAAAGTAAATTTTATTTCCAATTCCTAAAATTTAAATAACAGTAACCTACTGGCAAGAGAAAAATTTAAGAGTTTTAAAAAATTGTAAAAACTTTCTATAATAAGTCTAAATTTTTTTAATTAAAAAAAGTACAAATGGAAAGAATTATGGAGGTATTGGTCAGTTCTACAAATAGCTCACCACATTATCAGGCCAATATATTTCTAGTTTTTGGATAAAGAGTCAATCAGGAAAATAGTTAAAAAACAAATCACACTTACAAAGACTTTCAATGATAAGGGGTTTTTACATCGGAGACTAATGGGGGCTAATAAAAAGAGCATAAAATCATCTTATATTTATTCCAGAATAAGATGACTTTATTATTACATTATATGTTCAATTAACAAAAAAATGGAAAAGTTGATAAAATAGAGTTAGAGAAAAGAAATGGATATAAAAGAGATAAAAAGGAAAAACAGAAATAAGAATATGTAAGCTATTTGTGAGACAGACACCTTGTCACCTAATGATAGTTATGCAAAACAAAACATTTTGGTGGCTTTTGTTATTATTTCTTTCTCTAACAATAAAACAGATGATGCCAATGTTATAGAGATCTACATTTTCTTTTTAAAAAAGCATTATTTACTATGGACTAAACATCTGGAGCAGTTAAAACATCCTTATGCGATAAGAAACTGCTATTTTTTTTTATATATAAACATTTTAATATGGCAGTGAATTTCACAAGGTATATCATTTCCTCTAAGAAATTCTTTTACATTTTTTATCAATTATGAAATACAGAAGACTAAAAAGTTAGTCTGAAAAAGTTATTGTAAAACATAGTTAATATTATCAGACATGGTACATTAGCCAAAAAAAAAATCAACCTATACTTATTATAATTTTCCAACAGAACAATTTATAGTTTCTTTCTTTTATAGGTGTTTGATGATCTGACTAGCCTGAATTCAGTCCTAAAATTATAATACTACAATTAGTGACACTAGCTACTAGACAGAGATAACCAGAAATCAGCAACAAGAATGATTGAGAAATCAACCACAGGGGTACCCGGCTGGCTCAGTTGGTGGAGTGTGAGGTTCTTGATCTCAAGAGTTGTAAGTTTGGGCATTGAGATTACTTTTTAAAAATCTTATATATATATAAAAAGAGAATGGATGAGCACACCACTGTCCTTTGCTAAATAAGTAATTTGTGCTATCATATATACAGAATTTTCATTTTTGGAGAAACAGCTAACCCTTTGTATAGGGTTTCCAACATTATGATAGACAATAAGTAAGAAAAAAAGAACCAGCTACACAACATTGCCAGTCAAGTTGTGACATCAAACTTCACATTCAATAGTGAATGACTATGACAGTATAAATGAAAATGCATAAGTATAACAGGCTGCTAAATTATATAATGGTAAGGCAACATATTTGCAAAAAAAGAGTTCTATAAGGGAGAAATTTGTGTGGGTTAGAGCTAGAAAGGAAGGTTTCAAAAAAGAGGCAAATATAATAAACCATGACAGAGAGAAGGAAAGAAACATTGGAAGAATGGGTTAAGAAGGGAGATGGAGTATTCAGGAGACAGTAGGTAGATTAATTTGACTGGATTTATATGAGAAGGTAGAAAGAGGAAGTTTAGACAAGAAAATTAGGAATAATTATGGCAAACTTTTACAGATAAAGATCTTAAGGGGTCTCCTACATCCCCTTCACAAGGTCATTGTTAGAATGAATGACAAAGTATATGAAAGTACCTACAATGCTTTTTCATACAACAAAGACTTGCTAATATATGTGCAAGGTATTGTGCTGGGCACTGAGATGCAAAAATAAACTTTCCATCTCCACTTCTGATAACTCATTGTAGTAAGGGAGACAAACATGTAAACAAATATTTAGAAAGTGATGCTATGTGTGTTATACCAAGTGACCTAGAAAGTGACATCTGAACATGGAGACTATTGCTATCATTAGTTTCTATTTGATAGAGAAGTCTGGACTTCAGGAAGGTAAGGAGCTATGAGGACTTAGACTAGGAAGATTTAACAGGAAATTAGTTAGGAACAGGTGAATCAAATACATTTAAAAATAAAAACTGAATACATGGTACAATGAAATGGAAAGACTCAAAGAATAATTTTATAATCCTAGCCTGGAAACTAAAAATAAAGATACTCATACTTAAAATGGAACAATTGGAAGGGTATGGGAAAGCAAATGCTTTAGGTATACTGAATTTAGGGTTACAGTAAGATATGCAAATACAAAATTTTATAGATGCATGGAAAAAGATGGAACTAGACTCTACAAAGTGAGGGCTAGATGTACATACTTAAGATTCATAAATGTAAAGATGATTGGTTAAATTATGAGAAGATAATTTCCATTAGGAAATATTTACAGAAAACAGCTACAAGTCAAAAGAATGATCTTAGGTAATGACTGTATTTAAGAAGGGAAAAAGAAAGTAATGAGGGTAAAGTTATCACATGAGGGTATAAAACTGATATGTTTCAACAAGAATTAAATATTGTACTTGATCTCTGAAGCATTTTACCTATTTATTTATTTTTTTTTTTAAGATTTTTTTTTATTTGTTCATGGCAGAGAGAGAGAGAGAGAGAGAGGCAGAGACACAGGCAGAGGGAGAAGCAGGCTCTACGCAGGGAGCCCGATGTGGGATTTGATCCCGGGTCTCCAGGATTGCGCCCTGGGCCAAAGGCAGGGCCAAACCGCTGCGCCACCCAGGGATCCCTATTTATTTTATTTGAGAGAGTGAGAGTGCAAGGGCGGGGAAGGGCGGGGGGGGGGGGGGGGTGGAGAGAGATGGAGAGAGAGAGAGAGAGAGGGAGGGAGAGAGAGAAAATCTCAAGCTTGATCTGGGATCTCCAGGATCACACCCCAGGCTGAAGGTGGCACTAAACTGCTGAGCCACCGGGGCTGCCCTCATTTTACCTATTTAAAGATTAATTCACTTCTCTCTCTCAGTAACCACAATGTTAAAACTGTGCCCACCTAGTGAGTAATATGGTAATTATATTTCGCTTGGATCCCCAAATTTCCTTACATTTTTGCAAAATTCAATTGTTTACTTGAATATTATTTTCATCCTGGTAGCTGCTTAAAAGTGATTAACTTATCAGTGACAAGATACTAGCTCCAACCTAACAATTTAAACACAAGAACAAGAAGAAAGAAGCAACATATGCTCTAGCTACTGAAAAGTGTTCGGGTGGTATCAAGTTGGAAAAAAAAAATCATAAGAGATTGGTTGATACACTTTTCAGTTCACTTTAAACAACAGAACTTCATACAGAATGATAGGTATTCTGTAAAACACCTTAAACATCAGACTACAAACTTCCAAACCAGTAGAAAACGAAAGGATGATGACAAATAACTACAACACTTCTCAATCACAAAAAGGCATTTCAATCAAGAGAACTAGACTGTATGTTTCAATCTCATACTGGAAATCAAACCAAGATAAGTCACTTCTTTGCTTCATTAGCTCAAGTTCAATCACAGGTTTCAACTTCTCAACTATTATATGAAAAACAGGCTTATGTTTTTCTAGTCATTCTTTTAATATATTATCACTATTATAAACAACATGAATCAATCTGAGTTGATCATAATAACTCAAGAGAGAAAGAGAAGGAAAGTTTATTCTAAAACTTTCCTATAGAATAAAAGGAAAGTTTATTCTAAAACTTTTCCTCTAGAAAAAGAGGCAACTTCTTTTTCTAGCCTTCATACTCCTGGTATCCATTTGTACCATTCATTTGGAAATCAACATACTCGAATAACTCTTACATTATTCAATTTAACACCTACAGTTTTGACTTCTTCAAGTATCCCTAAGGGTCCAAAGCATGTGATAACTTATCATCTGTTGAGACATGAGTTAGAGTTGTAAATGCTGGAATGGTGAGGTGTGCAAATTATGACAGAAATGTTACTGTAGGCTTTCCCCACAAAGCAATGTAGAGGGAAAACTACTGACTGGCTTTAGAATGGCTTACTTTGGTTTCATTAAGAGGCTCATTACGGGACAAAAAGACCATACTTATTTTACATCTCCAGGTATAGGACCTGCATGTAGTAGATACAGGAAGTAAATCTATGGACTTACAGAAGGTAAAGAGAAACCAGGAAATGAAAGCAACACGGTAGCTGGAAATTACATCTAACGGCATCTGAACAATCTGACAATCATCACCCAGACCCCCATTTCCAATGCAGAGGTTCAACTGCTCTTTCCTCTTCTTTACTTTATCCACAGGCCACATTTTTGTTATTTTTTAAGACTAATTCTATGAGGGGGAGAAGAAGAAAAGGGAAACACAATTTGATTTGCATCAAGGTCAAATACTGTTTACCTTTTGCTTTTATCCTCCACCAATCCTACTGGACTAGTCTTAGAAACATTATAAAATAAAGGGGTCTGAGGTGGGAAGTATTTTGCTAATTTTTGAGTAACATTAGGCACACGTCACGTATTTATGACAAGTACATTAATCTTATTATGCACATTAAATAACTGAATGCTCCATTTCAACTTCAGTATTCATTTTTTCAACTTCAGTATTCAAATATTCTTTAAGTCAGAATAAACAAGGCTATAATGTAATTGATTAACAAATTCTTACATGCCAAATATGATTGCCTTTCTGAATTCATGTCATGAAAAAAAGTCATCTCAAAATAATATTGTAGCATATTGAAGAATGGAGCAAACAATTTCTTCAAATATTTGAGAAAAAAATTTTTTTTAAAAGTAAGCTTGCCACCCAACATGGGGCTTTAACTCACAACTCTAAGATTAACAATCCCATGCTTTTTTTTTTTTTTAAGATTTTATTTATTTGAGATAGCAAGCAAGCATGCATGAGCTGGGTGGGGGGCAGGGAGAGATGTAGAAGCAGGCTCTCCACTGAGCAGGGAACCCAATGTGGGGCTTGATCCCAGGACCGTGGGCTCAAGACCTGAGCCAAAGGCAGATGTTCAACCCATTGAGCCGTCCAGGTGCCCCAGATGTCCCATGTTCTACCGACTAAATGGGCCAGGCACATTTATAAAAGTTTGTTTTGTTTTGTCTTGTTTTACATTTTTCTTTATAAAGTAGCACTATGATCCATACTTTACAAAAGTTTGACAGATTTTTCTATTTATTAAATATTTTCAGGTATACAGAAAAGTGTGGAGAACATCCATGTTTCTCCATCATCCAGAACTTTGTCTAATTAAATTTTTTGCCATATTTGTCTTAGAACTTTTAAGATTTTACTTATTTATTTGAGAGAGGGAGGGAGAACGCACACAAGCAGGAGGGAAAAAGGGAGAAGTCGATTCCCTGCTGAACAGGAAGCCCAACATGGGGCTCGATCCCAGGACCATGACCTGAACCCAAAGCAGACGTTTAACCAACTGAGCCACCGAGGTGCCCTGTTTTAGAACTTTTCATAAAGAAAACATTACAGATATAAAGTTTCCTAGTACCTCTCCCTAGCATTCTCCTCCTATCCCCAAATAGGTCAAACATCCCCATGAAACTTTATGTATTCATTAATAAATAATATTGATGGGATACCTGGGTGGCTCAGTGGTTTAGCGCATTGCCTTCGGCCCAAGGTGTGACCCTGGAGTCCTGGGATCAAGTCCTGCATTGGAACCACATGGAGCCTGCTTCTCCCTCTGCCTATGTCTCTGCCTCTCTCTCTGTGTCTCTCATGAATAAATAAATAAATCTTTTAAAAAAATAATATTGATTCATAAACTTTAAATATATCACAAATGGGCAGGAAAGAGTTAACTTGGCATGCCTGGTTTGCTCAAACCCTGTACATTCCAAAGAAAGGTTTGTCTTCAGGACTGGTGGTTGGCTGGAAGCTGGCCGTAACTTCTGAGCCTATGGAATGTTCTGCCTGATAAGTATTTTTGTATGCCTGAGGCCTTGGGCCATGCTATACTAGGATGATTAGATAAGTTTATTCTAACAAAGCAATTATTGTTTATATTTGGTTTTGCTAGGTGAAGGGTGGGAAGGCTAGAGTCTGAGTAACTGAGTAGCTCAGTCACGAGGCCATTGCATGACATGTGGGCACTACATGACTGACCCCCAAGAAAAACTCAAGGATCAAGTAAGTTTTCTAGGTTGACAACATTCACACATCTTGTCACATGTTTGCTTGGAGGATTAAGAAAATCTCCATGCAACTCCAATGGGAGAGGATACCTGGAAGCTCGCCATGTGCTTTCTCCTGGATCTTGGCCCATGAGCCCTTTCCATTTGCTGATTCCAATCTCTGTCCTTTCACTGTACTAAACCACAACTGTGAGTATAACTCTTCTGTGTCCTGTGAGCCCCTCTAGTGAATTATCACATGTAAGGGTGATCTTGGGACTTCCAGCACATTATGCTTTTGAGATTTATCCAGTTGATAAATGTGGCTTTGTTCACTCATATGAACTCCTATATATAATTCCATTGTATGTATATGGTACATATGCCATGATTTATCCATTTTTTTAAAGATTTTATTTATTTATAGAGATAGAGATAGAGAGAGAGAGAGAGAGAGAGAGAGAGAGAGAGGCAGAGACACAGGCAGAGGGAGAAGCAGGCATCATACAGAGAGCCTGACATGGGACTCGATCCAGGGTCTCCAGGATCACGCCCTGGGCTGCAGGCGGAGCTAAACCGCTGCGCCACTGGGGCTGCCCCAGATATATCCATTCTTATATTGATGAACATTTGTTTCCAATTTTCAATGTAATACACAATGAATATTCTTGTACAGGTCTCCTAATACATATGAAAATGTTTTTAAGTACATATAAGGTGCTAAGTTGTAGGGCATGTGCATCTTCTCATTCTTATGATTGATCTTCTGATTAACAAAAGTTCTTAATTTTAATAAAGTCCAATTTATCACTTTTAAAATTCATGGTTAGCTTCTTGGGGGAGAGGAGATTAACCTGGTTGAAGAAATCTTTGCTTATTCCAGGTCATTTAGATATATTTTGTTTCTTCTAGAGGTTTTATTGGCTTTAAATTTTAAATCTGCAATCTATCTTGAATTTAATTGAGTGTACTGTGGACATAGGAGAGCCAAGGTTAATATTTTTCATCTGGCTACTCAATGGACCCAGTACTACTTATTGAAAAGTCTATCCTTTTTTCCATTGCATTATATTATCAGCTTTGTCATAAATCAAGTGACCATATATATGTGGTTAATTTCTGTATTCTCCAATCTGTTGGAGAATTCTGTCTATTCTTGTCCCAATACCATATTGTCTTGATTACTTCATCAATAAGATTTTTTTTTTAAACTTTAGTTACTTAATCATGAGAGACACAGAGAGAGAGGCAGAGACAGGTAAAGGGAGAAACATGATCTCTGTAAGGAGCCCCAAGTGGGACAGGATCCAGGACCCTGGGATCACACCCTGAACTAAAGGCAGACACTCAACTAAGCCACCCAGACATCCCTCACTAATAAAGATTTATAAAAATCTTGATGTCTGATAGAAGTCACTAAGTTTCATTCTTCTTATAGATTATCTTGGCTATTCTTAGTCTTTTGCATTACCCTACATATTTCAGAATCATTTTATTTCCGCCAAATTCCATCCAGTTACCACCAAAAAGAAAAAAAATCTGCTGGGATAACGAACGGAATAGTATTGAAATTCTAGATCAATCAGAGAAGAACGGACATTTTTAAAAACACTGAGCCTTCCAATCTATCAACATGGATTTTTTTTTTTATTATTTTTTAAAATAAGAATGTATTTTATTTTTTTTATGATTTTTAAAAAGATTTATTTATTTATTCAGAGAGAGAGAGAGAGAGAGACAGAGACACAGGCAGAGGGAGAAGCAGGCTCTATGTAGGGAGCCTGACATGGGACTCGATCCCCGGTCTCCAGGATCACACCCTGGACTGTAGGCGGCACTGAATCGCTGTGTCACTGGGGCTGCCCTCAACATGGATTTAGTTATATATCATCTGTCAATAATATTTTGTAGCTTATATAAGTTCTTATGATGATTATTTTGTTAGATTTCTTTTCAAGAATCTGATGTATTTCATGCTATTAAAGATAGTTTTCTGGGGTGCCTGGCTGGCTCAGCCAGTGGAACATGCAACTCTTGATCTTGGAGTTGTGAATTTGGGCCCCATGTTGTATGTAGAGATTATTTAAAATAAAAATCTTAAAAAAATAAAAAAATAAAATAAAAATCTTTAAAAAAAGTAGTTCTTTTTAAAAATTTCACTTGATATGTTTTTGCTGATATATACAATTAATTTTTTTTCTATTAGCCTTCTAATAACTTTGCTAAATATTTATTTAACATTTACTTTAATAGTTTGTAGATTGTTTGGAGTTTTCCACATATAAAATTATACCTGCAAATAATATCAATTAATCAGTTTTATTTCTTCCTTTGTAATCCCCATACTGTTTATTTCCTTTTTTGTACTTTGTATCATTGATTACACCTACAGTGAAAAGTTGAAAAGAAGTGATGATAGTGGTTATCTTAGGCTTCATGATTTCAAAGGGAAATTTTTTGATAGTTTCCCATTAAGTGATGTTTGTTATAAGATTTTTGTATATACTCTATCAAATTAGGGAAACTACTGGCTAGCTCTAGTTTGCTTACAATTGTTGTTTATCACAAATATATGTTGAATTTTTTTTGTTTTTAATATTTTATTTACTTATTCATGAGAGACACACACAGAGAAAGACAGAGACACAGGCAGAGGGAGAAGCAGGCTCCATACAGAGAGCCCCATGTGGGACTCGATTCTAGGACTCTGGGATCATGCCCTGAACCAAAGGCAGACACTCAATCACTGAGCCACCCAGGTGTCCCACGTTCAATTTCTTCAAATGCTTTCTTTGCACCTATGAGAAGCAACTACTCGATTTGTCTCATATGTTTTGTTAATATGGTGAATTATATAGACTGCTTTTTAAATATTACATATTTAATATGTAATATTAATTACATATTAATATTACACATCTCTCTCTGTCTCTCATGAATAAATAAAAATCTTTTTTTTTAAAAAGTAAGGATCTGTATACACTTGAATGAACTTGATAATTTTTGCTTCAAAATTTCTAGTTTTGATGAATTTTAAGTTTTGATAGAAGTATATTAAAATCTTTCACATTAGTTTTTTTCTTTTAAGATTTTATTTATTCACTCATGAGAGACACAGAGAAAGAGGCAGAGACATAGGCAGAGGGAGAAGCAGTCTCCCTGCGGGGAGCCTGATGTGGGACTCGATCCCAGGACCCTGGGATCATCACCTGAGCCAAAAGTAGACAAACCACTGAGCCACCCAGGTGCCCCTCTTCTTTAAATTTTCTTCTTTCTTTCAAAATTACCTTCTTTTCTTCTTTTATCAATTGTTTTTTTTAACTTTATTTTATTTTATTTATGATAGTCACACACAGAGAGAGAGAGAGAGAGAGAGAGAGAGAGGCAGAGGGAGAAGCAGGCTCCATGCACCAGAAGCCCGACGTGGGATTCGATCCCGGGTCTCCAGGATCGCACCCTGGGCCAAAGGCAGGCGCTAAACCGCTATGCCACGCAGGGATCCCTCTTCTATCCATTGTTTGTTGGAAGTGGTACCTTGTATTTCTATTTTTTTAGTGATTACCCTTTTTTTAAGTTTTTATTTTTTATTTATTTTTTAGGTAGACTCCCTGCCTGACGTGACACTTGAACTCATGACCCCTGAGATCAAGAGTTACATGCTTTACGAACCAAGCCAGCCAGGTACTCCACCCCCTAATTTTTAAACATACATAATTTAAACATTTTTAAAAACAAAATTACAAAGTATTCGGTATTACTATTTTCTTTCTGAGAGGGACATGAACTTTGTCACTTTACTCTTGAATACTTTCTCTTTTATTATTATTTGCTGTTTTTGCTGTCTTAACACAAAAATAATTTTAAGTCAATAATGAAATTTCATCAATAAGTTTGATTAATTTGAGTTCCCATTTTTTGTAGCTATTACTAGCCCTCTTCAATTTTTTTTTACTAAAGATTAACCTTTATCCTTCTTTCATCAAATGTGTCTTTGAGAGGGAAACTCAGTCTTATGTAACTGAATGTGTCCTGATTTTATCCTCATTAGGTGGTATAACATTTTAACATTCTACGTTGGTAGTTATTTTTCACTCATTACACTGAGGATATTATTCCGTTATCTTCTGTCATTTGACTTGTTTATGAAAAAGTCTACTATCAATATAATTGTCATTCTTTGGAAATAATCTATGCCTTCTGGTATCATTTAAGTTTTTTTCCTTTGTTTTTGGATACCCCTGAAGCTTTTCTACAATGCCTAAAAGCAAAGCAGGCACATTCATCTGAAAATAGTGTCTTTAAAAAAAAAAAAAAAAAAAAAATATATATATATATATATGTTTTTTAAAAATATAAAAAGAAAAAAAAGAAAAAATATATAAATATATATATATTTTTAAAGATTTTATTTATTTATTCATGAGAGACACACACACAGAGAGGCAGAGGCAGAGGGAGAAGCAGGCTCCATGCAGGGAGACCGACGTGGGACTCAATCTGGGTCTCCAGGATCACGCCCTGGGCCAAAGGCGGCACTAAACTGCTGGGCCATCGGGGCTGCCCTAGGTATATACTTCTTAAGATTTTATTTATTTATTCATGAGAGACACAGAGAGAGAGAGAGGCAGAGACAGAGGCAGGGGGAGGAGCAGGCCCCCCACAGGAGCCCGATGTGGGACTCAATCCCGGGGCTCCAGGACCATGCTCTGGGCTGAAAGCAGACACCCAATGACTGTTCAACTACAGAAAATTCTTTTTTTGTTGTTGTTGTTGTTTTTTTGTTTTTTTTTTTTAACTACAGAAAATTCTGAGCTCTTCAACTTCTTCAAAATTATTTTCAAGTATTAATTATCTACCAGTTCCTCCATTCTCTACCCGAAACTGTTATTAGACATATATATATATTCTGCCTTAATATGTCTGTCATATATACATATATTTGTCTCCATATCCATCTCATTGCCATTCCGCTATATCCTTGGTAAATATCTCAGTACAAGCTTCCAAATAACTTATTTTAGTCAATTATTTTCATGGTCTAGCATCTCATAGACTGATTTTTATTTCAGTGACTGTATTTTTCATTTCTAAAATGTATAACTGGTTTTTATATTTACCTGTTTTTGCTTTCTCTCTGCCTGTTTCTTCTTAATCTCTTCTTTTTTTGAGTAAGTTATCTCTTCATTTACCACTTTGAGCATCCTTAAACTTAGTTTTTAGCAGACTGTTAGATAAAATTCTTTTCACATTCCAGTTGTTGATATGGTGGCTATGTCCCTTAGCACTAATATTTTTCAGACATTTTAGAGTTTTGGTTTGCTCACCCATTTTCCATGTATTTGAGGTATTTATGCTTTTTCTCTTTTTCCCTCTCTGTGTCAACCCATATTATTAAGTTTAAAGACATTTTCACCCAGTTTCCTAGTTGAGAATGAGATTTATAATCACATTTCAGAGTTTCTATTCCATGATGCTATTGGAGATAGCAAAGATTTGGTATAAAACCAATAGTGGTGTGGTATCATACACCATGGTCACAAGGTGCATCTGCAAGTTTCTATCTCTATAAGTCTTCAGATTGCTAAATACTATAGTCCTTGAGAGCAGCCAGCAACAGCTTTATTTTCTGTTTCCTTTGCCAGGTGAGATGGGGCAATAACTAAGTCCTGGCTTTAAACAATAAGCATGGCTCCTATTTTATTGTTGAGCCAACTTCCTGGAAACTTACATTTCCAGACCTGAGAATCATAGGTTCAATCATTCAGTTCCTTTCATCATCTAGTATTTTTGATTCTCTCTTTTTTTTTTTTTTTTAGTATTTTTGTTTCTTGAAAGACCACAAAAATGTTAGCATTGTTTTGAGATTATCAGTACCTTTTTAGTTCTCTTTTTTATATATTTTGTCTATCACATGTATATATATGTATATACTCTCAGATACTCTAGCTTGTCTCTCCAGTATTGTTCAGGAGAATCATTAACCTTGGTTAAGTAAACAAACACCTGCTGCTACTGAAGCATACTATACAGAAAAAACTCATATGAAAGGCAGCTTCATCATTGCCTATTGTTTCAAATAGCTGTCTTTGCAACTTTCAGTATGAAGCTAATATTTGAAAAGAACTGTTCTCTCTACTCAAGGCATCTAAATATACAGAGTTATGTTGCTCCTACTGGCAAAGAGGTAGGATTTACATGAATTTTCAGTTTCAACTACTTTGGAGGATGTCTCACTCCCTCCTTGAAATATGCCTCCAGGATACTTTGAAATATCACCTAAACTCTATTCTGTGTTATAATATAGCCTACATTCTACATTTTAAATTAAACCAACCCAAATAGATCTTCCAGATATAATGAAACATGCCAACAAATTATCTAGCCATTTCCATATGACGTGGCAATACAAAATTTAATTTATAAAAATATATCAATAAAAATATGATATGCTAACATAAAAAAAATACTAAATTTAAAGCTGCCCAAAAATTGTGGTGATTGTTGTATAAAATCTAAGATTGTTCCTCCTATATCCAGTCAGGAAAAATTATAGCTATAAATGCATAACGTTCCACCTCACAGGTATTCAATAAAAGTTTATTTAAATGAATATATGAGTAAGAAAAAGAAATGTGAAGATTTAAGTATCTAAAACTTAAAAGTTAAAAAGTTTAATACCTAAAAACTTAGAAATTAAAGTGATAAACCACCAGTAGCAAAGAATAAAATAAGACAGATTAGAAATTAAACAGTGGCAGGGGCACCTGGGTGCTTCAGTTGGTTGAGTGTCTGACTCTTGATTTTGGCCCAGGTCATATCAGGGTCATGAAATTGGGCCCTGCTATAAGCTTAGGCTCTGCACTCAGTGGGGAGTCTACTTGAGATTCTCTCTTTCTTCCTCTGCTCCTCGTCCTTTACTCTCATGTTATTTCCCTCTAAAATAAATAAATAAATCTTAAAAAAAAAAAAAAAGAAATTAAACAGTGACAAAATCAATAGCTGGGTTTTTGAAAACTAGAAAAATTTAAAAAAACCTGATAAATGGGCAGCCCCGGTGACCCAGTGGTTTAGTGCCGCCTTCAGCCTGGGGTGTGATCCTGGAGACCCAGGATTGAATCCCTTGTCGGGCTCCCTGCATGGAGCCTGCTTCTCTCTCTGCCTGTGTCTCTGCCTCTCTCTCTCTCTGTGTCTGCCATGAATAAATAAATAAGTAAAATCTTAAAAAATAAATAAATAAAACATTTTTAAAAACCTGATAAACTACAATTTAAAAAAGAGTGACTATATAAGTTTTAGGCCTAAGAATTTTAGAATAAATTAAAAGTAGGGAAGTTCTCATAAGCATATATTAATATAATTTATGACCAAGTTATTTTATGTGACTATCTACAGAAATAAAAAATTCTTTTTTTTTTATTTATTTTATTTTATTTTATTTTATTTTATTTATTTATTCATAGAGATGCAGAGAGAGAGAGAGGCAGAGACACAGGCAGAGGGAGAAGCAGGCTCCATGCTGAGAGCCTGACGTGGGATTCGATCCAGGGTCTCCAGAATCACGCCCTGGGCTGCAGGCGGCGCTAAACCACTGCGCCACCGGGGCTGCCCAGAAATAAAAAATTCTTATTTGATACAGTAAGTTTAACAAATATTTAACAAATGCCTACTATGTAGATGAAACCTCTTGCCCCCAAGAAGTTACCACTTTATTTTATTTTTTTTTTGAAGTTACCACTTTAATACAGAAGGCAAGTAAATGAACAGTTACAGAATTCAGGACATACTATCCAACATTGCTGGTTCTTTAATGTTTTGTTTTTCAGATTTAAGGAAACCCTTTTCTCTTCTCTCTTAAGAGATCTATAACTTTTTTTTTTTCATTTTTTTAAGCGATCTATAATTAAAGCAACTTGATAAAATATGCCTTTGTGAATAAATATGAAACAATTTCTTTTTCTCTCTACATGATCCCTCTAGAATTCAGTAATCTTATATTCATGTAATATAGTTATTTGGGTAAGTTCAGTAAGAAATCTGTTCTCTTGGTATTAGGACACTTGGAAACTTTGGGTATATTACCAAGAATCTGACTAAATGTCATACTTGTGAATGATGCATAAAATCCAATATGACCAGACAGCTTTACAAATCTAAGGTTGACTATAAGGAGTCAATATTTATAAAGCACCCCCTTAGAAAGACCAGCTTGTATCAGGGGTACAGGTTTCCCAGCCTTGTAAGTGAATCACAAAGGTCAGTTCCTGGCAGGCTCAGGAAGCTCAGGATCTTGGGAACCTGGAGAAGAGAGGAATTCAAATAGGTCTACAGGTATTGCAGGCAAAGTCTGATGGCCAGTCCTTGGGCTTGGCTTCCTAACCTCCAGAGGCTTTTAAAATTAGAATCTGAGGGGGCAGCCTGGGTGGCTCAGTGGTTTAGCGCCACCTTCAGTCCAGGGTGTGATCCTGGAGTCCCAGGATAGAGTCCCACATCGTGCTTCCTGCATGGAGTCTGTTTCTCCCTCTGCCTGTGTCTCTACCTCTCTCTCTCTCATGTCTCTCACGAATAAACAAATAAAATCTTTAAAAAAAAAAAAATTAGAATCTGAGATTCCTTATGAAAAGTTCCAGCAAACAAACTCAGAAGACCTCTGTGGGCAATCATTACTCCTGCTGCACTCATTATGTAAATAATCGGATATATAATAAATTATATCACATAATAATATATAATTATATATAACATAATATATAATTATAATATAAAATTATAATGTATTAATATATTAATTTACTTTATATATAATATAATTATAATTATATAATTATAATATATAATTATACATGATATATAATTATATATCATATTATATATATATATTTATTTATTCATGAGAGACACAGAAAGAGAGGCAGAGAGATAAGCAGAGGGAGAAGTAGGCTCCCTAAAGGGAGCCTGATGTGGGACTCGATCCCCTAGATCCCAGAACCCCGGGATCATACCCTGAGCCAAAAGCATCTAGATGCTCAACAACTGAGCCACCCAGGTGTCCCAATCAGACCAATTTTAATGAGACTAGCCTTATTTTGCAAACAAATTAATCTTACTTCGATTATCTTTGATAGAAATGGTGGTGACTATAGAGAAAAAAATCATGCTTCAACAAAAAAACTATAGCAAACCCTTGTAGGTATTAAATTCTAGTCCTATTCATTGTCTTTAAGATTTTGTTACCTACTAGGGTGCCTGGGTGGCTGAGTCGTTTATGTGTCTGACTTCAGCTCAGGTCATGATCCCAGGGTCCTGGGATCAAGCCCTGCATTGGGCTTCCTGCTTGGTTGGGAATCTTCTTGTCCCTATCCCTCCACCCTTCCCCCTGCTCGGGCTCTCTCTCTCTCTCTCATAAATAAAATCTTAAAAAAAAAAAAAAAAAAAAGATTTTGTTAACTACTTGCTAACCAGACTGCATCCTGAATCCTTGTTGTTTCCCCCAGTATCTAGCTATAACTCTTCAAATTAAAGTGTCTAATTTTTCTCCCACCTTCTGATTTTGAATTACTAAAAATTAAAACTGTCCTTTTCCCAAGTCCTGCAAACTGAAGCTGGACAATTTGATGTAAACTTCAGAGAAATCACCAAAATGGTTATGTATGGACAAATTTTGTGCCTTCCTATGTGAGCCACTTAGAAAATTCAACAAATCACCTGATGACATTGCCAGAGACATTCAAAGTGTAAACTATGAAAATCTGTCGTATTTCCAGTGCCTTGTCCATATTGCATCTGAAGATGCTTAAGTCCAACATCTAGAAAAATCTTAATTGACTGACTCCTGGGCTAAAAAACTGGTTCCAACCACTAACCGTTGTTTCTCTTTTGTTTCCCTAGACACTCAGGATAGTCTACCAACTCAGTTTCTGGAATGTTATATTTCTTGAGGTTTCAAATGGGGGAATGACAGAGTTCAGAACACGCTTCCCCCAAATACAATGCCTTGGCATATTAAATATTTTAAGCTGGGCAGCCCGGGGGGCTCAGCCAGCGGTTTAGTGCGGTTTAGTGCAGCCTTCAGCCCAGGGCCTGATCCTGGAGACCTAGGATCGAATCCCACGTCAGGTTCCCAGCATGGAGCCTGCTTCTCCCTCTGCCTGTGTCTCTGCCTCTCTCTCTCTCTGAGTGACTATCATAAATAAATAAATTAATTAATTAAAAAAAAAAAGGAATTTCCTAGGTGAGGAGAGCCACAAAGGTGTCTTTTGTTATGCTGATAAGGTTAGTGTTGGAAGGAAGCTAAGGTTGGAAACCAGTTGCCAAGACAACCATGTGATTAGAGGGTGGGAACTTTTAGTCCCACACTCTCAACCTTTTAGGAGAGGGGAGGAAGGCTGGAAGCTGATTCAATCACAAATGGCAACGACTTCACCAATCACACCTACGTGATGAAGCCTTCCACAAAAACCCAAAAGGACAGGGATCAGAATGCTTCTGGGCTGGTGAGCTTTGGGGAGAGTGATGCACTTGGAAAGGGCATGGAAACTCCACACTGTCTCCCTATACCTTCCAATACCTCTCTTCTATCTGGATGTTCCAGAGTTCTATCCTTTCAGAACAAGGCTGTTATCTAGTAATTAAAATAGAGTTCTGTGAGCCACTCTAGCAAATTAAGCAAATTCAAGGAAGGGATTGTTGGAACCTCAGATCTACCATCCATCCCTTGGTCAGAAGCACAGACAACAATCTGGACTTTTGAATGGTATCTGAAGTGGAGGAGAGGAGAGCAATCTTGTATGACTGAGACCGTAATCTCTGAGATCTGAGGCTATCTTGCAGTAGATACTGTCAGAATTGAGTTGAATTGTAGGACACCTAGGGTGGTGTCTGAGAATTGGTTGGTCATGTGGGAAAAACCCATACACATCAGAACTGGTATCAAAATTGTTACATTATGGTAGGGAGAAGGACAAGAATTGGAAAAAATGGAAATTCTAAAGATAGGTTAAAAATAGTGCAACAATTTAATGTGCATATGTGTAAAAACAGAAAAGAAAGAGAAAAAGAAGAAAAACAAAGGATAAAAATTCTGGGACAGATGGTTATCAGGATAAAGAGAAACTGGGACGCCTGGGTGGCTTAGTGGTTAAGCATCTGCCTTTGACTCAGGGCCTGATCCCAGGGTTGGGGATCAAGTCCCACATCAGGCTCCTGCAGAGAGCCTGCTTCTTCCTCTGCCTGTGTCTCTGCCTCTCTCTCCGTCTCTCATGAATAAATAAATAAAATCTTTTTTTAAAAAAAAAGGATAGAGAAAAATTAATTTGGATCACTGTAAATTCCAAAGAAGTCAAATAATCTGTTAGGGGGAAAAATAAATGAAAACTGAGTAGCAGCCCATTTAAGCTCAGATAAAGAACAGATGATTTTAAAAAATGAAGGTTCTCATTAGAATGAAGATGGATATGCCTGAATATATACAAATAAAAATTCAATGCATCAAAAATCAGCTAAGTTGCAGGATACAAGATCAACAAACAAAAATCAGCATAACTGGAGAAATGTGGAGAAAGAACCTTTGTGCACTGTTGGTAGAAATGTAAATTGTATACAGCCACCATGGAAAAGTTCCTCAAAAAAATTAAAACTAGAACTGTCATATTATCCAACAATCCCACTTACAGTATTTGTCTAAAGAAAATGAAAACATTAACTCCGAAAGATATATGCACTCCAATGTTCACTACAGCATTATTTACATTACTCAAGAGATGGAGGGGCACCTGGGTGGCTCAGTGGGTTAAGCTTCCAACTCTTGATTTCAGCTCAGGTCATGATCTCAGGGTCGTGAGATTGAGCCCCATGTTGGGCTCTGTGCTTAGTGAGGAGTCTGCTTGTCCTTCTACCACCTCTGCTCCTCCCCCTGATCACATGCTCTCTAAAATAAATAAATAAAATCTTAAAAAAAAAGAGAGAGAAAGATGGAAACAACCTAAGTGTCCATCAATGGATAAGTAAAGAAGTTGTGTGGCATATATATTCAATGGAATATTATTCAACCATAAAAAGAAGGATATCTTGCCATTTGCGATAATATAGGTGGAACTTGAGGGCATTATATTAAGTGAAATAAGTCAGAGAAAGATAAATACCATATGATTTCTTTTACACATTTTTTTAAAAAGAAAAAAAAACACCACAAACTTATAGATACAGTGGGCAGATTGACAGTTCCTAGAGGTGGAGGTAGGGATGGGAGAAATGGGTAAAGGAGGTAAAAATGTTTAAACAAAACAAAACAAAACAAAAATGCAGCTGATGTAAAACAGGCACAGAAATTCTGAATCATATTCAAAGTATTGACTTTGTGTGTATATACATATATACACGTTTATATATGCTGATGTAAAATATACATATAATATATACAAAACACTGATGCACAGCTATTATTTCTACAAAAATGAAAATATTCTAAATTTTTAAGATGAAACAAATATTACATATTTTTTAGAAATTTGTATAAAAATTAGAACTTCAAAAGCCCAGGAAAAAATCAGTCATATTTCTGTGCATTAGCAACAAACAATCTGAAAAGGAAATTAAGAAAAGAGTTTACAATAACATCAAAAAGAATAAAATGCTTAAAAATAAATTTAATAACCAAGGAGGCACAAGACTTGTACACTATAAAATACTGCTGAAAGAAATTAAAGATATTCTGAATAAGTGGAAAGACACCCATTTTCATGGACTGGGAACTTACTATTGTTCAGATGACAATATTCCTCAAAGTAATCTACAGATTCAATGTAATTAAAATCCCAATTGCCTTGGAGTACCTGGTTAGCTCAGTTACTAGAGCATGTGATTCCTGATCTCAGGGTAATGAGTTCATGTACCACATTATGTGTAGAGCTTGCTTAATTAAAAAAAAAAAAAAAAAGCCACTGTCTTTTTAGTAGTAATGACAAGCAGATCCTAAGAGTCATATGGAATTGTAAGATATCACAAATAATCAAAATAATTTTATAAAGAAAAACAAAGTTGGAGAACTCATACTTCCTAATTTCAAAACTTACTACGAAGTTATAATAATCAAAACAGTGTGGTAGTGGCATCTGGAAAAGAATTGAGAGTCTAGAATAAACCCATCTAATTAATTTTCAACAGGGATTCCAAAACTGTTTGATGGAGAATAAAGAGTCTCTTCATCAAAGAGTATGGGACAACTAATACCTGCATACAGAAGAATGAAGCGGATTTTGACCTCAATATATATAAAAATTAGATT
This sequence comes from Canis aureus, assembly GCF_053574225.1. NCBI lineage: Eukaryota > Metazoa > Chordata > Mammalia > Carnivora > Canidae > Canis > Canis aureus. The sequence goes on along the minus strand of NC_135642.1, from coordinate 15,811,123 downwards.
AAAAAATAATATAAGAAATAGATCAAACCCTGCATATAAGAGGCAAAACTATAAAACTTTTAGAAGAAAACACAGGGGGAATCTTTATAAGATTTAATTATGCAAAGGTTTCTCAGATATGACAATAAAAGCATGAACAACAAAACAAGAGATAAACTGGACTTCATCAAAATGAAAAAACTTAGTGCATCAAAGGACACCATCAAAGAGTAAAAAGATAACTCACTGAATGGGCAAAAATAATTGCCCATTGCCAATACAAAAATTGCCAATTTTTGTAATTGCCAATACAAAAATTATGTATCTGATGAGAGTCTAGTACCCAAAATATATAAAAGAATGTTTGAAATTCAACAACAAACAACCCAATTTAAAAATGGGCAAAGGACTTGAAGACATTTCTCCAATGAGGATTATACAAATGGCCAATGAATACATAAAAAGATGCTCAATGTCATTAGTAATAGGGATATGCAAATGAAAATCACAGTGAGGAGCACTTGTCTGGCTCAGACAGTGGAGCATGTAACTCTTGATCTCACGGTTGTAAGTTAGAGCCCCATGATGGGGGTAGAGATTACTTAAAAATAAAACCTAAGAAAAAAAAAGGACATCACAATGAGATACCACTTCACACCCAATAGGATGGCAACAGTGAAAAATAAAACAAAAAACCCCAGAAAGTATTAATTGTTGGCAAGGATATAGAAAAATAACTGTCATGCACTTCTGGTAAGACTGTAAAATGAAAAAAAAAAAAAAGAAAGAAAAAAAAAGACTGTAAAATGGCACAGTCACTGTGGAAAATAATTTGGCAGTTCCTTTATAAAGCTAAGCACAGAATTACCACACAGCCCAGCAATTCCATATTTTAGATATATACTTGAAAGAATCGAAAACAAGAGTTCAACAAAAACTTGTAAATGAATGTTCATACAGCACTATTCATGACAGACAAAAAGTGGAAACAATTCAAATTCAAATAAATGGATAACAAAATGTACTCATACAACTGAATATTATTTAGCCATAAAAAACACTGCACAGACTGAACCTTGACAACATCATGCTAAGTAAAAGCAGCCACACACAAAAAGCCATATATTGTGATTTCACTTATATGAAAGATTCAGAATAGGTGACTCCATCAAGTCAGAAAGCAGATTAGTCCTTGACAGGGACTGTGGGTAGGAGAGAACTGGAATGGCTGCTTAATGGATACAGGGTTTTCTTTTGCAGTGATGAAAATGTTCTAGAACTAGACAGTTGTGATTATCACCCAACATTACAAATGTAGTAAATGCCACAAAATATACTCTCTTTGGTGAATTTTATGTGCATTTTGCCACAATTTAAAAATTATTTTTATTTAAAAAATTCTTGCATGATAAACTATACTTCTCATGTCAGGAAAGGCAATGGAGTAAAACTGTGGTAAAAGTAACTTATAAAAGGTTAATATCTAAATTATCTATAAAGATTTGACACAAAGATATATGCTCAATCTCCAAAGTTATCAGGCGAAGTGGTCAAAAGTGACACACAGGGCAGCCTGGGTGGCTCAACCTGGAGACCCAGGATGGAGTCCCATGTCAGGCTCCCTGCATGGAGCCTACTTCTCCCTCTGCCTGTGTCTCTGTTTCTCTCTCTCTCTCTCTCTGTGTCTCTCATGAATAAATAAATAAAATCTTTAAAAAAAAGTGACACAGATTATATAACAAGAAATAATTACTATAAAATTCTTCACATAAAAATGGAGAGGCCACCAGAAAGTAAAGGCTTATTGAAACATCTTTAAGGAATCATTATATCCTAAATGCATTATAAAAGAGTTAAAAAGCAAATGTGGCCAGGCCATAGGGAAATAAATAAGTTTAAAATCTCAGTGACATTGTGAAACTGTTCTAGAGAATAAACTGACAATGCATAATGAGGTATAAAGCTTGTCAAATACTTTGACCTAGTAATTTCAGTTGGGGGACTACTTTTAAAGGAACACACTCAAAGTAGGAGAAGCAGGAAATAATGTGAAAATAAGATATTCATAGCCATGACAACTAATATGAGAACATATGAAATAATCAACAAAAGAGGAGAGCTGAATGAACTTTTATTATTGCTTAAACACAGGAATATTTGCATGTGTCTATATATGTGTGTATAAGTCTATTTAATATAACAACTGTGTAACTATTTGATAGGTTAAAATGTATGTGAAGATAATTCCAATGTAAATCACAAAACAGTGCTCCCATTGATTTTAGCTCTATATATACAGTGAAAAGAATTTGGAGTAAGAGTTTAAAACTCAATAGGCTCTTTTAATGAGTCGTAGAAAATAATAATTCCCCGGCAATTATTTTCCAATCACATTCTTTATCCAAAGATCAGTTAAAAAAAACAACAGGTATGGCAACAATAAAAAGTTTTATAGGATAAACTATTAAGTTTAGAAGAAAGTCTTAAATGAGTTAAGATACTGAATTAAGGTATTTTGTTTTGCCCTTACTACAAACCTCTTTTTGTTGAGATAAAAGTTTTCAGGCCAATTCCTTAACAAAATTTTGAGAAAAAAATTTTTTCACTGTATTTTTTTAAGATTTATTTATTTCAGAGGGAGGGAGAGAGAAGCAGACATCCACCAGGCTGCCTGACATGAGGCTCGATCTCATGACCCTGAGATCATGACCTGAGCAGAAATCAATAGTCAGACGCTTAACCAACTGAACCACCAAGGTGCCATTCACTGTATTTAAACATTAGGGGCACTTGGCTGGCTCAATTGAAAAGCATCCATTTCTTGATTTCAGGATTGTTAGTTCAAGCCCTACATTGGGTATAGAGAATACTTAAAAAATAAAAATAAAATAATAAATAAATAATAATAAAAATAAAAAATAAAAAAATAAAAAAACATTAGCCACATTTGTTTAATAAAAATGTTTTTCATATGACACTTCATTCAGTCAACATAGATGATACGCTTTAAAATATCAAAGAAGGAAAAGTCAGTTAAATGTATGCAAAGTATATATTCATATAGATGAAGAAATATGAACTGTCAAAAGACCAATAAAAATACCCTGAATAGATTTAAAAATGCAATATTGTGCAGTCCTCACCATACAAGGAACCTGTGCACAAATAACTGCCTGAAGACTGCTCTGAACAATTGTTGCCATAGAAGCCATTATAAAAAGCAAACAAAGGCAAACTGTGGCTTTTAGATATTCTATCTGTTCAGAAGTTGAAGGGAAAAACCTTGAAAAGTAGAAGCAATGAAGAGTATAGTTTAAGGAAACTGACCTAGGAGACACTATCCTGTCCAAATTCTCTCTACTACCAGAATTTTTTCCTATACTTCCTAAGAATCTGCCAATTAGAGTTACACAGATTAGCAGCTATTGTCCACTTATCAAAATTGGTACCTCTGAAACAATTAAGCAGTGATACTTTATTACACAGTACTACTAATTTGTTCAATTTCTTTTACTTCTCTCCCAATTCCTAAATGAAACAAATTGTAACTGGAGGGAATAGTAAAGGAAGGTGCATTAAACCTTCTACTATGGCAGTCTCCTCAGGTCTATATATCTCCCAGAATCCATTTTTCAAAACTATCTATCTTCTTGTCCTAATCAAAGTTTTCATTCATTAGTCTAACAAAATATATCTTTTCTCATTTCTCTAAAAATTTTTACAATCATAAGAATAGCATTTTTTAAAAAATCAACTCACCTGAAGTTTATTATTTAATAGTGGAGAACATGAGAAGCTTTCTAACGTCTTCTTTAAAATATTTCTACCCATTTAGAACCTGCTTTCCTTTTAATTTTACCACCATCATACTTTCTCTTTATATGCATATAACTTTACATTTATTAGACATTATAATAATGAAGACCTTAATTGAGCCTTGTAAACATATTATATTTAAAGCTTTTCAGCATAACATTTGTCAACTGATTCTTACTTTGCTTCAATTTATGGAAATCACCGACTCTATCCTTGGTAGCCTGCTTTAGTATATCTGCTTGAATTCTGGGTACACTCTCCAAGTTTGGACCTGGAATTAAACGCTGAAGAGGATTGGAAGGGTTCTGCTTTGAAGTCCCAGGGTTTCCATTGTGGTGTCCATGAGAATCTATAGCATAAGAACATCAAATTAAGGTTACATTTTGCCGAAGAATTTCGCAAGACCTGCATTAGGAAAAAGGTTAAGACACCCTGTTGTTTGATATTGAGTAGTCAGGTAGCTTTTGGGCGGTGGGGGGCCTTACTCTAATTTCTTTAATCAAATCTTATAGCCAATGTGATTTTAGCTGTGTGAAGTTTACTAATTATTTCTAGGTAAGTATCCCTACTAACTATAAAACCACCCACCAAAGAGATATACAGTAGAAACCTAAAGATTTAAGTGGCATTGAGACTTGTATCTTTTGTTCCCTTCAAACTCTGTATTGCCGTCAGAAATCTCTAGTCTCCAAGTCATTATCATCTACACAGTGACTCACAACTGTTAATTTTTTTTTGTATATTTACTTATTTTTAAGTAATCTCTATACCCAATGAGGGGCTCAAACTCATGACCCTGAGATCAGGAGTCACATGCTCTATTCACTAAGCATCTCATATTAAATCTTGATTATTTCTCTCTCTCTCTTTTAAAGATTTTAAGTAATCATTATACCCAATGTGGGATTCAAACTCATGACCTCGAGATCAAAAACTGTAGGCTCTACTGACTGAGCCAGCCAGGCACCCCATGTTAACTCTTGAGTCTTTCTTATTGGTCACCCCTGGAGAGAACTTTCCTTTTCCCCCACTCCCCTTTCTTCCTCATCAAAACCTTGATTTAGATCTTTATTATAATTAATTTAATTTTTTAAAAAAATTTATTTATTCATGAGAAACAGAGAGACAGAGAAGTAGAGACACAGACAGAGGGAGAAGCAGGTTCAACGCAGGGAGCCCAACGTGGGACTCGACCCAGGGTCTCCAGGATCAAGCCCTGGGCTGAAGGCAGCGCTAAACCACTGAGCTACCCAGGCTGCCCATATAATTAATTTTAATCATATAAATTCTCATTTTAGGGGAACATTTCTATAAAATCAAATGTATATTCAGTAGATAATAAACAGATGCATTTATAGGTATGGAGTAGGGAGTGAATACAGATAAATGTAGTAGTTAATAGAAGGCCTCTGTGAGATAAATTTCAACACATTTTGAAAAGCGTAAATACATATAGACTGTCAAAGATTAAAGGGAATACAATCCAGAGTGGCAGAACAAATAATTCTTCTGCTCTAGACAAAGTGCATTTTTATTTTTATTTTATTTTTAAAAAGATTTTATTTATTTATTCATGAGCAACACAGAGAGAGAAAGAGAGAGAGAGAGAGAGAGAGGCAGAGACACAGGCAGAGGGAGAAGCAGGCTCCACTCAGGGAGCCCGATGTAGGACTCGATCCTGGGTGTCCAGGATCACACCCTGGGCTGCAGGCGGCACTAAACCGCTGCGCCACCAGGGCTGCCCAACAAAGTGCATTTTTATTTTATTTTTTTTTATTTATTTATTTTTTTCAAAGTGCATTTTTAAATGACAATTTCTCCCTGAACTTTGATCAATCATCAGGAAATATATAACATTAACTAGAAAAATGAATGCCACTTCACTATGCTACTCAATGACATGTTTTATTCACTATATAACAATACATGACCAGTAAATTGGTTTTCAAATGGAATTTTAAAAACAAGACTTCATACCTGGAACCATATTTGCGGAGAGAGGTTGTCCTGTTGGAATATGGGAGATTGCCTGATGGCTTTCATATTGAGATACAGAAATAGAGGGTTTCTTTAAAGCTAAAAGAAAAAAGAGATCCATATTATTCCCATCAATATTATGATTTCTGAAAACCAACCATCATGAATTTTTTTGCACCGCACTAATCCTATAATGCTTATTTTAATTTTGTTATCTTTATAGTTGGTATATTAACTAATTAATTTATGGTTACTAAGTGATACATTGCACTATCCATCACAGATTTTGGTGACCAGTAAATCTGACCAGGATATAAAATAGTTGAAACTCTATGTTTTGTACACCACTATATCCCTAACACCTAGAATAAGTGACACATAACAAAAGCTCAACTAAGATTTGATGAATGAATAAATGAATCTCTTCAGATACAAGATCTTTTTCTATTGAAAGTGTAGGTAAAAATTGACATTTACAGATTAGGTGAAGCAATGAGAACATGCTACTCTAAGTTGCTCACATTTTAAATAAAAAACTAAATATGACTGATGAAACAAGTTGTATTTTATTTTTGAAGAGGGAAATTTTCTCTTTTGTAAAAGAGCTTTATTTACAAAGATGTACATACTTCCAGTGGGGGCTTTATTCTCCTTAAGAAATGAAGTAAATGGAGAAGTATCATTTTCCACTCACTACCACTAACTCTGTTTCCTTGGGCAGCTTAGCAAGATAGGCAGAGAGCAAAGAAGGAAATTAGAGAGAAAGAAAACAGATAAGGATAAAAAAAAAAATAGAGAGCCCATCTGTAAGATTGGATTAGTGGCACATTTTATTCTTCTAAAACTTTGGTGGTAGAGATAAAGTGTTCCTATTTCATCAAATTCTTCCTGGGCACAGAGGAATATCAGCCTTCCCTACAGTTAGGGACCCTAAGACTAGGTTCTGACTCTGAGGATATAAGTGAAACTGAATTTGCCACTTCCAGGTATGGCGATAAAATCTACACAAATCACCTAACAATCTCTCTTCCCTCTCCTGCCACAACTTACGATGCTACATACAAAGATGATGATAATCAAGTAACGAAAGAGACACTGCTTGGAGGAGAGCTACAAGAGAATCATCTAACCTGCATCAGACTGTAAAATGAACAATAAATAAATCTTTCTTGTTTTAAGTCACTGAAATTGGGGGTTTGTTAATATAATGTAGCCCCTCATCAATTTCTCTTTCTTCCTTTCTCTTTCTCTCTTTTCCTCTCTCAGAGGGACAGAGGGAAAGGGAGAGAGAGACTCTTAAGTGGGCTCTACAGACTTTTAAGTCAAGCTCAGCACGGAACCTGATGCAGAGCTCAATTTCATGACCTTGAGATCATGACCTGAACCAAAATCAAGAGTTGGATGCCTAATAAACTGAGCCACCCACGCACCCCACAGCCTAATGAATTTTAACTAGTATATTTGGGTTATTTTATAATCTTGAAAGTTTATTTCTTTTTTTTGAAAGTTTATTTCAATGATTGTGTTTTATTTATTTTTACATAGATTTCTTTTTTTTTTTTACATAGATTTCTAAATTTAAGGACCCAAGGAGTTTAAAATTCACTCTAAGAAAGCAACCTACTCAAATTTACAGAAAGTTGAGGTTTTCTATCTCACTATATTCTCATTACCCTGTTCCTATTTCTAGCTTCAATGTCCAACACCCACTTCTGCACATAAGACAGCTAAATAAAAATCAGCTAACATCTTAAAAGAGCAATACTTGCTGGGTTTAATTAATACAATTTTGATTTGCTAACAGACTCTGAGGACACTAAGCATCTGGTAGATAAATTTGGAAAGAGAAGTCAGTCACAATCTACAAATCTGTTAATCACTATTGGACCACAGCTAGCTCTGGCACACTCAAATCAGAAGACAAGAAACAGAATCTCCACAACTAAGCAAGAAGTAATTATAAATGTCCTTAGCTTTGTAGAATAATGCCTCCTGCTCAAGAACAAGGTGACTATTTAAAGGCAAAGCTATGACTTAAGTGAAAAAAAATGCTGGATCAAAAAGAGCCCCTGTAAAACATCCAGAGGAATTTAGAACTGATAGAGTATAAAGAGAGTAGTAGTAATATGGAGACCATACAAGTTTGATATGAATAATATATGTTCCTGGAGAAAACTCAGAAAAAGCAAAAAGCACAAAGAAGTTTAAAACTAACTATATAATTCGGTACACCTGGGTGGCTCAGCAGTTGAACATCTGCCTTCCACTCAGGGTGTGATCCCAGGGTCCAGTGATCAAGTCCTGAATCGGGTTCCCTGTGAGGAGTCTGCTTCTCCTTCTGCCTATGTTTCTGTCTCTCATGAATAAATCAATAAAATCTTAAAAAAAAAATAACTATACTTCTATCACGTACAGGTAACCAGCCTTCTTGAAATTATCATTTCAAGACTACCTTTCTAATGTTCTGTGGGGTTTTTTTCCTGTATGTTAAACTATACACTTTATTTTTTTTAAATGTTTAATTTATTCATGAGAGACACACACATACACACAGAGGTAGAGACACAGGCAGAGGGAGAAGTAGGCTACATGCAGGAAGGCAGACGTGGGACTTGATCCCGTGTCTCCAGAATCATACTGTGGGCTGAAGGCAGGCACTAAACCGCTGAGCCACCAAGGCTACCCAGACTATATACTGCCCAGAAGTAGAATCCTATCATACATACTATCTTACAATCTGATCTTTATTTAATATGTTATACCATTTTTCTTTGTCATCTCATTTTCCTCTACAACATTCCCAAATAGTAATGCTAACCAAAACTTCCAATTTAATGCTCACTATACATCAACTAAACAAATAATTTAAAAACACAATGCATGGGATGCCTGGATAGCTCAGTAGCTGAACATCTGCCTTTGGCTCAGGGCTGATCTTGGAGTTCCAGGATCAAGTCCCACATCGGGCTCCCTGCATGGAGCCTGCTTCTCCCTCTGCCTATATCTCTATGTCTCTCGTGAATAAATAAATAAAATCTTTAGGAAAATAAATAAATAAAATAAAAAATTAAAAAACAAAACAAAATAAAAACACAATCCAAAAAACTTCCAATTTAAAAGGCTTGGCTAGAAAGATCTGGGTGAAGAATTGTCACAGGCATCTTAGACTCCCACAAACTGCATCAATTAAACTAGCTGATGGTAAGTAGATTTCTACTGCTTAGGAAAAAGAAATGTGTGTTCTCTAAACATTTTGGTTTCTATGCTTTTATGTTGCCTTTTGTTTACTTTCCTTTTTTGTTTCTTTGAAAAGATCCTTTTTAAAAAACTACAGCCATGCAAGGCACATGCATGGGTGGCTCAATTGGTTAAAATGTCCCTTCAGCTCAGGTCATGATTCCAGGGTCCTCGGATGGAGCCCCGCATGGGGCTCCCTGCTCAGCGGGAAGCCTACTTCTCCCTCTCCCTCTGACCCCCTCCACTCATGCTCTCTCTCTAATAAATAAATAAAATCTTAAAAACAACAACAACAACAACAACAACAACAACAAAGCAATACTCCAACCTTGTTTTTGTTGAATTAAGGAGAAGGGTAATTTACCTACATCTAGGATAAGATGCAGGCTTCCCCAGGGGTCAGAATGAACAATTATAGTCAGTGGTATCAGAACAAATGAAGACCTAGAAAACTACTAATGTTAAAGATTAAGTGAAAGTGCTAATCTCAGTCTCCAAATTCTATAGGGTTCTTCAGACTGCTTTTCTATACAAAAACAAGTATCTAATGCTTATTCCACAAAAACGAGATACTATACTTTTCCTGTAACTTACTTTTTTCATTTAAAAAATCAAAATATATTTGTATGTTAATAAATATAGCTCCACATTATCATTTTTAACAACTACATATCACACTTTATGGGTATAACAAGTTTAACAAATTAACCCTCTCTATAATACTTATATATAACTCTCGATTTGTCATTATAAACAATTTTGTGTCATTTTTACGCCTACATGATAGAGTAAATTCCCAAGGAAGTACTAAGCAGTAGGGTAATAGCCATATGTATTTCTTAAAGTAAGAGAAACTAAATAATAAATGTGAGCTTAAAGTCAGTAATGTTGTGGGGAAAAAATCAGACATTAAAGACTGCAAAAAATAACTTATATTAAAGCATTTCTAACTTTCTATATATTTTACCCTGGTCCTCTCTATTGAGGACCAATGAGAGCAAGGGGAAAGTCTACAAGTCAACAGAGAGCATGCTGCTATCAGATAATATTAAAAAACAGGCTGCTAAAGTATGTATCATTGATAAAGCCAATATTAAGGAAAAGTACCAAAGATAAAATGACAAAGCCTAGTTATGATAAAGACAAAACAAAGGATACAAAGTCACTGGAGCACATAGCTTTTATCCTACTAGCCAGGTTCTGGGTTTTATATTTTTTATAAAGGAGAGCTATCAGTATGGAAATTTAATTATTCGACAATATTTATTAAGTATCTATCATATGCTACGCACTGTTATGAAAAGCTGGAGATTCAACAGTGAACAAAACAGACCAACTTATTGTCCCCATGAAGCTTATATTCTTGTTGGATAGATAATAAGTAAACAAAAGAGTGTGTATAAAATAGAATATAAATGCCAGAATGGAAAGTGCTATGTACAAAGCAAAACAGGGAAATATGATAGAGAGTGGTGGGAGATTCTATTTTAGATAGTCTGGTCAGGGAAAGCATTTTCAAGGAAGAGACATTTGAGCAGAATGAATGAAACATGGAGGAAAAACATTCAGGAAAATACCAGTAAGTACAAAGGCCTTGAGACAGGAGCATGCATAGTATATCTGAGGTACTGCAAAGAAAGGAGTGAGGATAAAGTGTTATAAGTGAGGTCAGAAAAGAAAGAAGGGTCTCTATTAGGGACACAACAATTAAAAATGTTAAGAATAATTGGTTAGGAAGCTGAGGGGCTGATGGCTGGGACTACATTTGGTAATTCCAAAGAAGGTAATAATGTACTAATTATAATAACAGTAGCTCCCATTTTCTGATTGCTTAGCATAAACTAGGCACTAATCTCAACTATGTCAACACTCAAATCTATGTGAGATAAATATGCCTTTCACAGATGAGGAAACTGAAACTTATGACAGAAGAGATGAGACATACATTTCACTTGACTTAAAAATTCAAAGAAGTCATTTCTGGAGAAACTGGCTGAATACTTATAAAAGGTAACAGACGGTTTAAGGTTACTCTTCATTCACCTCTCTATTAGACCTCAGTTGCAGTCCCTACCATGAGAGCCAAAAAAGAACTGTCTGCATTTCCTTTTTCCAACAATAGGGCTACAACCTTAAAAATGTTCAAAACTTCCAGTTTCTGTCTTACAGGGCTTCACAATCCAGTGACTGTGACTACAGAGAAGTAATACGGCACTAATAAGCAAGAGTCCTCAACTTTGGGAGCACTTCATTATTACAGATATCAGTCTGGACATACCAAATACAAGGGTAGTATCTAGCTATCTACATTAAGAGCTGCAACAGTGGTTCTGTTACATAGCTAAAAGAATAAAAGACAGAATAAAAAGCATGAACTTTGAAGTCAGACAGACCAGGATTTAAATCATGAGCCTGTAATTTATTAACTGTATGATTTTGGGTTAGTGACTAATTTCTCAAAGCCCTAGTCTTCATCGGAAAAACAGGGATAATACCATTTACCTTGCATGACCAATCTGGAGACTAAGTAAGAATATTAGCTAATGAATTATGATATAAGCCTAAAAAATAGTAGGTGTTCTATATATACTGAAGTATTCACAGTTGTCAATGTTAAGAATTAATCCTTAGAATGAAAAAGAACCTAAGATTCATATTGAAAAAACAAAAAATATTTAACGTAAAGCTACTGGCCCTAACCAATATATGGAGCTTCTGATTACATAGATTTAGCTCACACTTAGAGCAGTTCTGATGAATGTTTACTTATAGTAATGTTTGGGAAGTTATGAAACTCTAATTGGTTAAGTGCCCATAAAAATATTAATCATCTTGTTGAGCCTAGATGGCTCAGCTGGTGAAGCATCTGCCTTTGGCTCAGGTCATGACCCCAGAGTCCCTGCATCAGGCTCCCTCTCACTCTTGCTCACTCTCTTTCTCAAGCAGTTCAAAATGCATGTATCTTGAGTTCCAGAAGGAGAAAAATGAGAATAGGGCAGGAAATAATTTGAATAATATTTGATTTTCAACGAAGGCTGAAAATTCCCCAAATTTGGTGAAAAACACCAACCCACATATTGAAGTACCTCAGTAAATCTCAAGCAGGACAAATACAATCAGAAAACTATTTCAAGGTGTATCTTAGTGAAACTCATGAAAATTAAAGCTATAGAGGAAATCTTAAAAGTAGTTACCAAAAAATGAATACTACCAGCACCTGGCTGGCTAAGTTGGTAAAACATGTGATATTAGATCCCAGAGTGAGAGGGTTCAAGCTCTATATTGGACATAGAGCTTACTTAAAAATAATACTAATACATGGGCATAACAAAAAAATGATGGCTGGCTTAAAAATCAATGGAGACTAGAAGACAGTGGAATTGCATTTTGAAAGTGTTAAAAGTAAAAGAAATCAACCTGAATTTCTTTTTTTTAACCTGAATTTCTATATTCAGTAAAATTATACATTAAAAATGAATATGAAATAAAAATGTTTTCAGATAAGCAGAAGTTGGGAAAATGTGTTGTTAGAAGACCTGCACTTCAAGAAATGCCAAAGTAAGTTCTTCTGGCTAAAAGGAAAATAATAATCAAGATAGAGATTAGAATCCAGGGGCACCTAGGTGGCTCAGTTGGTTAAGCATCCAACTCCTGGTTTTGGCTCAGGTCATGATATGAGTCATAAGATCGAGCCCCTCATTGTGGGCTCCACGCTGGGCATGGAGCTTGCTTAAGATTCTCTCTCTGGGGCACCTAGAGAGTGGTGGCTCAGAGGCTAAGCATATGACTTTCGATTTGGGCTCAGGTCATGATCTCAGAGTCATGAGATCGAGCCCTGAGGGAGGCTGCAGTTCAGCAGGGAGTCTGCTTGAGATTTTTTTGCTCTCATTCTGCCCCTCCACCTACTCTCTTTTTCTAAAATAAATAAGTAAATAAATCTTAAAAAAAAAAAAAAAAGATTCTATCTCTCCTTTTCCCTCTACCCCTCCTTCCCAATCACACACACTTTCTCATTCTCTCTCTCACTAAAAAAGAAAAAAAAAAAGAAAAGAAATTAGAATCTTCAGGGAGGAATGAAGAACATTAGAAAAGGTAAATATATGGTAAATACAAGAGACATAACATTTTCTTCTCTTATTTTCTTCAAAGGCTTTTTAAAGAAAAATAATACTGAAAATATTGGGACTTATATATAAACAAAATATTTAACAAAAATAGCACAAAGGATGAGGCACAGTAAATGGCATCACATCTTTATAAACTGCTACATTGCACATGAAGTATTACAAGAATATTTCTAAGTAGACCATGATACAGTGGAAAGGATGCATATAGTAGTTTCTGGGATAAACACTAAAACACAATACTTTAGAAGCATAGTTTTTAAAAAGTCAGAGAAACAGGCACCAATAAAACTTTCAAATCCACTAAGCTAGCTATCCTCTTCTCCCCTGGTATTTTCTAATTCAAGACCCTATTTTGACTCTTTTTTTTCTTAATAATGGCTAGTATAAATTGTGGCCCCATAAAATATGACAATGAAAGAAATGTCTTTCAATGTATCATTAGAATTTTATGTATATTTAGCAGTAATTTCCAGTAATATAATTTGATATTATGCTAATATAAATATTTTTCCCTTACCGAAAAAAAAAAAACCCCTCCTGGTTTTACATAATTTGTTTCTTTGAAAACTTTTTCTTAAAGAGTCGGTTAGTATTTTAGGTTTGAAGGCCATACTCAACCCTGTGCTATTCTGGCACAAAAGCAGCCATAGACAATACATAAATAAATGAGCAAGGTAATGTTGCAATAACACTATTTATTAAAACAGGTAACCAAGCTTTAGATTGTCAATTACTTTTGTACAGGATGCCTAAGAGAAAAACTTATTTAAGTATATCTACACTGATTTAATTTGATAAAAATTTTTAATGTATTTTTATAAATTCAGGTTTTTCCTCTAAAAACTCTAACCACAAGAGAAAATCTTAACAAAAAATTTTACCTACTTGCTTTCTTTCTTTTTTTACTTATTTATTTGGGGGGGGAGGCAGAGGGAAAGGAAGACAGAATCTCAAGCAGGCTCTCTCCTGAGCGCAGAGCTGGACACAGAACTCAAATTTCAAGACTCCAAAATCATGACCTGAGCCAAAATCAAGAGCTGTATGCCTAACTGACTGAAGCACCCAGGCATCCCTATGTTGCTTTTTTTTTTTTTTTTTTAAGATTTTATTTATTTATTCATGATAGACACAGAGAGAAAAAGAGAGGCAGAGACACAGGCAGAGGGAGAAGCAGGCTCCATGCCAGGAGCCCAATGCAGGACTCGATCCCGGGTCTCCAGGATCATGCCCTGGGCCAAAGGCAGGCGCTAAACTGCTAAGCCACCTAGGGATCCCCCTATGTTGCTTCTTTAAAACATAATCTTTTCTTTTTTACTTCTCTCAAATATCACTATAATTACCTCTCTTTAATTAAAAAAGATTATTTATTTTTAATAGGTAATTTATGAATTATCTTATGAAATTTTGAAACCAAAATCCAAAAAGTTCAAAAGATTGTATGATGAAAACTAAGTGAACTTTTTATCTTCATCCTCAGTCTTCTTTCCCAGGGGTAATCACTATTGCCATTTAGAGCAGCACTGTTCAATAGAACTTTCTGCAATGATGAGAATGTTCTATACTTGCAGTGTTCAGCACAGAACCCACTAGCCACAGGCAACCATTTAGCACTTCAAGGGTCTAGTTTGAGTAAGGAATTGATTTTTTAGTTCTATTTAAGTTTAATGAATTTAAATAAATACATGTGACCAGTGGCTATTGTATTATTATTATTTTTTTAATGTTTATTTTTATTTATTTATGATATACATAGAGAGAGAGAGGCAGAGACACAGGCAGAGAGAGAAGCAGGCGCCATGCCCAGAGCCCGACGCGGGACCCGATCCCGGGACTCCAGGATCGCACCCTGGGCCAAAGGCAGGCGCGAAACCGCTGAGCCACCCAGGGATCCCCCGTGGCTATTGTATTAGACAGTGTAGGTCAAGAAAAATCCTCCAAGAGAAGTGGTTTTCAACCTTAGTTATTACATAATACAATCACCTAAGGAACACTTACCATACGGTGCCCAAGCTGCATTTCAGACCAAACATCAAAATCTCTGGAGTGGGACCAACCTAGACATAATTTTATTTTTAACTCTCCAGTGATTCCAATACACAGCCAAGGTCAAAAGCCTCAAATTCAGAAAACTATCATAAATAGAGTAGCTCGGGCAGCCCTGGTGGCTCAGCGGTTTAGCAGGCCTTCAGCCCAGGGTGTGATCCTGGAGTCCCAGGATCAAGTCCCGGGTCGGGCTCCCTGCATGGAGCCTGCTTCTCCCTCTGTCCTTGTCTCTGCCTCTCTCTCTCTCTCTCTCTCATGAATAAATAAATAAAATCTTAAAAAAAATAGAGTAGCTTTATTTAATATGCATTTTAAAACCAAAAGGTCTTTTTTCTAAGTTATTAATTAGAAAAGAATTTCCAATTGTTCAGGTACATAAAAATCTTCATATCAGGATTTTCCCCAAAGTAAATCATGGGAGGCAATTTTTACTAGGAGATTAACTGGATCTTAAAATTAGAAAAAAGTTTCCAAGCAAGAAATAAGATTTTTCTCTTTGTTGATATGCATGACACGGAGAGATACTTGCATTACATACTTCTGAAGAACTCCTAAAGATCAGTAAGGAAAATACCAACAATACAATAGAAAGATGGACAAAAGTGATTACCATGTAATTCATAGAAGAAGGCAACCAAAATGATTAATATATGAAGATGCTTTTTTTTTTTTTTAAGGGATGCTTAATGGTACTAGTACTACGGCACATTTAAATTGAAATAAGACAGCATTTCCTAACTGTCAGATTGGCAAAAAATTAAAGTATATACCAAACTCAAATGTTAGTGAGGATTTGAATAAACAGAAACTGTCATATATTATCAGTAGAAGTGTAAATTGATATTAATCAAGGTGAAGATATCGTACAATGCAAGAGCTCTACTCCTTGTACAGTTTTGTAACCATTGTGCTGAGAATTGTTTACGGGTTACCACTGTGCTGAGCCCCTCAACTCTCAGTGACTGAGGAGGGCCTGGGACAGGTAGATCCCTAGTCATGTTTTCTAGCCAGTAGCAGGCTCACCTTTGTAGTTCAACATACTATTCAAATATTAGTATCTAGAGACTGTCATATGCATAAGAAAACATGAAGAAGAATATCCACTGTGGTATTGTTTGAAATAACAAAAACCTGGGATCCCTGGGTGGCGCAGCGGTTTGGCACCTGCCTTTGGCCCAGGGCGCGATCCTGGAGACCCGGGATCGAATCCCACGTCGGGCTCCCGGTGCATGGAGCCTGATTCTCCCTCTGCCTGTGTCTCTGCCTCTCTCTCTCTCTCTCTCTGACTATCATAAATAAATAAAAATTAAAAAAAAAAAAAAGAAATAACAAAAACCTAAAATCAGCCTTAATGTTGTTTATATGTGAATAATAAATCATAGTATATTTATATAATTAAATAATTATAACTGCTAAAAAGCCACAAGTATGACACAGGTAAGTCGCAAAAGTATTGAGGGGAAAAAAGACAAATTACAGAATGATATATATAAGAAGATATTATGTATTTAAAGTTCAAGGCAGCAAACAAAACAATATAGTTTCATAGATGATTACAAATGCAGTAAAAGTCTAAAAACATGTATGGAAATTGATACACACCAATCTCAGCATAATAGTTACCTCTGGGGAAGAAGAGACAGGAATAGGATCTGGAGGGTACACAGGGAGGCTTCAACTTATCAGTAATGTTTTATTTCTTTAATAATAACATCAATAACAGAAATATCTGAAACAAATGTGGCAAAATGTTATGTTATTTTTGTGGCTTTCTTTGGAGGGGGCACAGTAGGTACTTGGCTATTCTCTGTTTTTCTGTATGTTTGGAATGTTTTAATCTAAAAAAGTTTAAAATAGGAATAGAAATAGGTAACTGTCTAACATAACAGGTGCCTAAGACAGCGTAAAAGTAAATATCCAGGTAAAGAAGGTAATGAGTTAAATTCTAAGACTCTTGTAAAATCTTGGTGACTAACTCAAATCAACATTAAAAACAAACAGAACACAATGAGGTTTAGTGGTATGATTTAGGGAACTCAGAAGCTGAAACGTCAATGCTAATCATAGGCACAGGCTATATACTCCTTGACTGTTTCAGAGCTACATTTTAAGATAGTTCAGCACTGCACTGTTATAGTTTCTATTATAGCCTTGGCTATCATAAATAAAATAGTCATTAACACATAAAAATCTGTTTTATTTTTTTTATTTTTTTTTAAACTTTAAAAAAAAATTTTTTTTTTATTTATTTATGATAGTCACAGAGAGAGAGAGAGAGAGAGAGAGAGAGAGAGGCAGAGACACAGGCAGAGGGAGAAGCAGGCTCCATGGACCGGGAGCCCGACGTGGGATTCAATCCCGGGTCTCCAGGATCGCGCCCTGGGCCAAAGGCAGGCGCCAAACCGCTGCGCCACCCAGGGATCCCCTAAAAATCTGTTTTAAAATGACAAGGATGTGTTCTTTACTTCTCAGTGGGGTTACAGCCTCTATAGCTATTAAGGACTCCACATATACACCAGAATTTGCACAGGCATTAAGAATTTTGGCATAGGGGGATCCCTGGGTGGCTTAGCGGTTTAGCGCCTGCCTTCGGCCCAGGGCATTATCCTGGAGTCCTGGGATCAAGTGCCGCACTGGGCTCCCGGCATGAGGACTGCTTCTCCCTCTGCCTGTGTCTCTGTCACTCTGTCTCTCATGAATAAATAATAAAATCTTAAAAAAAAAAGAATTTTGGCATAGACTACTTCAGAGAGAAAAAGATAACACTCAGTAAAAGGAATGACAAGAAGAAAACAAACATGTTTCTAATGATATGCAATAAACATAACAACAATAGTAACTAAGATTTATGTAGCAGTGGCTATGTGTCAGGCACTGTTCTACATGTTTTACATTTAAATCTCACATTCTCATTATGAGGTTGGGACTGTTGTTATCCTATTTCGTAGGTAAGAATAAAAGCAAATATATAGTTGTCACACACCTATTAAAAGATGAGAACCAAGGGTTTGAATCCTAGCAGTTTTGCCCCATCACTAAGGATATTCTAGTAATTCAATCATACACATTTACTGGGACCCTGTTATGTGTGAGGCATCATGCTAGCAGCTCAAAGTAAATAGATATGATACTACTTTCCTTTCTGTTTGAATATCACTGACTACACAGATCAAAGCTTCTTTTCACCAGTTACCATATCAAAATAATCTTTATATTCAAAATACATATCTAAATAATTAAGATAACTGTTACAAACTATGATTTTCAAAGCAAAGCACCAACAGTTTACGGAGGCTCAAAAATTAATCCAGAGGACTTCTGGTTTCTGGTTCCACATATAAGGAGCTTAGAAATTGCCATGCTACCTAAAAACAAGTAAAAAGCTAAACAGCTGAAAAATCAACAACTCTTCTCGGATAAGAGAGAAGATGACACAGGGCAGACCACTGTTCCTAAGAATAGAGAGACAGAAAGGTGCACACAGAGAAAGTCACAGCTTACAAGAAAGATTTATGAGCAGAAACTGCCACAGGAACCAGTACCAGGGTAGGAAAATCTGAACTGTAATTGATGTTCAGTGTGGACAACTCATTGGAGGCTCAGTGTGGATAACTCAGAGAGTTAAAAATTCTAGGGGCACCCCGTCATAAGGAGGCTCTTCATAATATTGTGAGATTTCCCTTCAGGAGCCCAACTATATTCACATAGTAAATACTGGAAGAAAAATCCCCTCAGGCAAGGAGGAAGGGAAAAGGAACCATTTTGAAATACACCAAAGCACTTTGTTCTTAAGAAGGCCTGCCCTCAGGAGAAACTAGGTAAACAAAGTCTAACCTGCTGGGGTATTGCCAGAACTTAAATGACCAAAATTAGAAAAATCCCCAACTTCAGCCTGCCTTCCTGCCCCACCTAAGGGGAAGAAAAAAAAAACTGAGAAAAACTTGTGCAGTTCACAGTTCAGAGGCACAGACTCTGTAAAAGAATAGTAATCACAGAACTAAAGAACACTTCACACTCTTCACTACTCACACGTCACTACCACATTACTAAAGGCCTACTTATGGCAGTAGCTATTACCTGGTACATCACACCTGACTATCAGGAAAAAATTACAAGTCATACCAAAAGCCAAAAAAGTATAATTCGGGGATCCCTGGGTGGCACAGCGGTTTGGCGCCTGCCTTTGGCCCAGGGCGCGATCCTGGAGACCCGGGATCGAATCCCACATCAGGCTCCCGGTGCATGGAGCCTGCTTCTCCCTCTGCCTCTGTCTCTGCGCCTCTCTCTCTCTCTCTCTGTGACTATCATAAATAAATAAAAATAAAAAAAAAATAAAAAAAAAAGAATTCTTAAAAAAAATTAAAAAAAAAAAAGTATAATTTGAAGAGACACAGAAGGAATTATACCAAACCAGGACTTTAAAACAACTATGATTAATGTGCTAAAGACTCAAATGGAGAAAGTACACAGCATGCAAGAACAAATAGGCAATGTAAGTAGAGAGTTGGAAAGCCCAGAAAGAACCAAAAAGAAATGCTAAAGAAAACACTGTAATGGGGATGCCTGGGTGGTTCGGCGGTTGAGCGTCTGCCTTTGGCTCAGGGCATCTGCCTTTGGCTCCCGGTCCTGGGATCGAGTCACGCATCGGGCTCCCTATGAGGAGCCTGCTTCTCCCTCTTTTCATGTCTCTGCCTCTCTGTCTCTCATGAATAAATAAATAAAATCTTAAAAATAAAAAAAGAAAAAGAAAACACTGTAAAGACAATGAAGATTGCCTTTGATGGGCTCATTAGTAGACTGGACACAGATGAGGAAAGAAGCTCTGAGCTCAAGGATCTATCAACAGAATTCTCAAAAACTGAAAAGCAAAGAGAATAATGGGAAAAAAATAAAAGAATATCTAAGACAGCTACAAAAAGTGTTAACATATGCGTAATGGGAATACTAGAAGGAGAACAGAGAAAAAAACAAAAGAAATACCTGAAACAGTAAATTTCCCCAAATTAATGTCAGACACTAAACCACAGTCCAGGAAGCTCAGAGAACACCAAGTGTAATAAATGCCCCCAAAAAACTACATCAGAGCGTATCATTTTCAAACTATAGAAAATCAATTATAAATAAAAATTAATCTAGAAGGCGGCCTCTAATAGGCCATGATGACATAGACAATTTCTACATATACAAATATTTTTGACATTAATGCTAAATTTACACAAAACATGGACTTTTTTGTGTTCTTCCCAGTTCTAAGCTATAACCATCATATGAGTCAATATGGCAAATTCATACTACAAAAATCAGACATGAATTTGTTGGAATCTCATCAAAAGTAGCATTATTCACCCTATTCATTCTAATGAAATGGTTGTGTGCTTTTTCTCATCAAGCAGAAGCAGCAAGACAGGATTTTTGCCCTAGTAAATTGGTTCATGTATGAAAGACATCTGAAAACCACTGTCTGATAAGCACCTAAATATACCTTAAAATGGTCAAGATAAGATCTCTAAGACCTCTTGCATTCCCATTTCATTTTACTCTAACTCTGGAATTTGTTGGTGGCCAGGTAATAAATTACGATAGTGGACCAATGAGAAAATAAATTGCTATTCTACATTTACAGTAGCAATGATAAAATTTTAACTTGAAAATTATGCACAAAAGAGGTTAAAAATTATAAATTTCAGTGTATATGACGTAAAAAAACAAATCCATGCAAGCAGGTAAACAACCCTTGTTCATACATCTAAATAGAGTGCTTCTATATACTAGAAACCTGCAGTTTGGTAAAACTTCAGGTGAAACTTAAAAAACAAACAAGAGCAATGTAAAAGAGATTAATCAAGCTACAGCTCAGTGACTCTAGGATTGGAGTAAGTGCTGCAAAATTCAAAATAATGCATAGCTAGAGAAAAAACAGCAAATAGATCCTACACCCAGCAGAAGAAGAGAGTTAATAAAGATTCGAGCAGAACTCAACGAAATCGAGACCAGAAGAACTGTAGAACAGATCAACAACACCAGAAGTTGGTTCTTTGAAAGAATAAGATAGATAAACCATTAGCCAGCCTTATTAAAAAGAAGAGAGAGAAGACTCAAATTAATAAAATCATGAATGAGAAAGGAGAGATCACTACCAACACCAAGGAAATACAAACAATTTTAAAAACATTATGAACAGCTATATGCCAATAAATTAGGCAATCTAGAAGAAATGGATGCATTCCTGGAAAGCCACAAACTACCAAAACTGGAACAGGAAGAAATAGAAAACCTGAACAGGCCAATAACCAGGGAGGAAATTGAAGCAGTCATCAAAAACCTCCCAAGACACAAAAGTCCAGGACCAGATGGCTTCCCTGGGGAATTCTATCAAACGTTTAAAGAAGAAACCATACCTATTCTACTAAAGCTGTTTGGAAAGATAGAAAGAGATGGAGTACTTCCAAACTCATTCTATGAGGCCAGCATCACCTTAATTTCAAAACCAGATAAAGACCCCACCAGAAAGGAGAATTATAGACCAATATCCCCGATGAACATGGATACAAAAATTCTCAACAAGATACTAGCCAATAGGATACAACAGTACAGGGATCCCTGGGTGGCGCAGCGGTTTAGCGCCTGCCTTTGGCCCAGGGTGCGATCCTGGGGATCCAGGATCGAATCCCACGTCGGGCTTCCAGTGCATGGAGCCTGCTTCTCCCTCTGCCTGTGTCTCTGCCTCTCTCTCTCTCTCTCTCTGTGTGTGACTATCATAAATAAATAAAAAAAGTTTAAAAAAAAAAAAAAGGATACAACAGTACATTAAGAAGATTATTCACCATAACCAAGTAGGATTTATCCCCGGGACACAAGGCTGGTTCAACACTCATAAAACAATCAACGTGATTCATCATATCAGCAAGAGAAAAACCAAGAACCATATGATCCTCTCATTAGATGCAGAGAAAGCATTTGACAAAATACAGCATCCATTCCTGATCAAAACTCTTCAGAGTGTAGGGATAGAGGGAACATTCCTCAACATCTTAAAAGCCATCTACGAAAAGCCCACAGCAAATATCATTCTCAATGGGGAAGCACTGGGAGCCTTTCCCCTAAGATCAGGAACAAGACAGGGATGACCACTCTCACCACTGCTATTCAACATAGTACTGGAAGTCCTAGCCTCAGCAATCAGACAACAAAAAGACATTAAAGGCATTCAAATTGGCAAAGAAGAAGTCAAACTCTCCCTCTTCGCCGATGACATGATACTCTACATAGAAAACCCAAAAGCCTCCACCCCAAGATTGCTAGAACCCATACAGCAATTTGGTAGCGTGGCAGGATACAAAATTAATGCCCAGAAATCAGTGGCATTTCTATACACTAACAATGAGACTGAAGAAAGAGAAATTAAGGAGTCAATCCCATTTACAATCGCACCCAAAAGCATAAGATACTTAGGAATAAAGCTAACCAAAGAGGTAAAGGATCTATACCCTAAAAACTATAGAACACTTCTGAAAGAAATTGAGGAAGACACAAAGAGATGGAAAAATATTCCATGCTCATGGATTGGAAGAATTAATATTGTGAAAACGTCAATGTTACCCAGGGCAATTTACACGTTTAATGCAATCCCTATCAAAACACCTTGGACTTTCTTCAGAGAGTTGGAATAAATTATTTTAAGATTTGTGTGGAATCAGAAAAGACTCCGAATAGCCAGGGGAACTTTAAAAAAGAAAACCATAGCTGGGGGCATCACAATGCCGGATTTCAGGTTGTACTACAAAGCTGTGGTCATCAAGACAGTGTGGTACTGGCACAAAAACAGACACATAGATCAGTGGAACAGAATAGAGAATCCAGAAGTGGACCCTCAACTTTATGGTCAACTAATATTCGACAAAGCAGGAAAGACTATCCACTGGAAAAAAGACAGTCTCTTCAATAAATGGTGCTGGGAAAACTGGACATCCACATGCAGAAGAATGAAACTAGACCACTCTCTTTCACCATACACAAAGATAAACTCAAAATGGATGAAAGATCTAAATGTGAGACAAGATTCCATCAAAATCCTAGAGGAGAACACAGGCAACACCCTTTTTGAACTCAGCCACAGTAACTTCTTGCAAGATACATCCACGAAGGCAAAAGAAACAAAAGCAAAAATGAACTATTGGGACTTCATCAAGATAAGAAGCTTTTGCACAGCAAAGGATACAGCCCACAAAACTAAAAGACAACCTACAGAATAGGAGAAGATATTTGCAAATGACGTATCAGATATAGATCTTTCCAAGATCTATAAAGAACTTATTAAACTCAACAGCAAAGAAACAAACAATCCAATCATGAAATGGGCAAAAGACATGAACAGAAATCTCACAGAGGAAGACATAGACATGGCCAACATGCACATGAGAAAATGCTCTGCATCACTTGCCATCAGGGAAATACAAATCAAAACCACAATGAGATCCCACCTCACACCAGTGAGAATGGGGAAAATTAACAAGGCAGGAAACCACAAATGTTGGAGAGGATGCGGAGAAAGGGGAACCCTCTTGCACTGTTGGTGGGAATGTGAACTGGTGCAGCCACTCTGGACAACTGTGTGGAGGTTCCTCAAAGAGTTAAAAATAGATCTGCCCTATGACCCAGCAATTGCACTGCTGGGGATTTACCCCAAAGATACAGATGCAATGAAACGCCGGGACACCTGCACCCCGATGTTTCTAGCAGCAATTTTCTAGTCCACAATAGCCAAACTGTGGAAGGAGCCTTGGTGTCCATCGAAGGATGAATGGATAAAGAAGCTGTGGTCTATGTATACAATGGAAATTTACTCAGCCATTAGAAATGACAAATACCCACCATTTGCTTCAACGTGGATGGAACTGGAGGGTATTATGCTGAGTGAAGTAAGTCAATCGGAGAAGGACAAACATTATATGTTCTCATTCATTTGGGGAATATAAATAATAGTGAAAGGGAATATAAGGGAAGGGAGAAGAAATGTGTGGGAAATATCAGAAAAGGAGACAGAACATAAAGACTCCTAACTCTGGGAAACGAACTAGGGGTGGTGGTAGGGGAGGAGGGGGGGCGGTGAATGGGTGACGGGCACTGAGGGGGGCACTTGACGGGATGACCATTGGGTGTTATTCTGTATGTTGGCAAATTGAACACCAATAAAAAATAAATTTATTTAAAAAAATACATGGTCCTTGCTCTCAACATTAAAGTTGAGTTAGTGGTTCTAAACTTTAGCATAGATCAGATACACCTGAAAAGCTTGTTAAAGCACAGATTACTGTGCTCCATCCCATGAATTTCTATTCAGTAAGTCTGAAATGGGACCTAAGAATTTGTATATCTAACAAGTTCTTAGGTTATGCTGATACTGCCGGTCCAAGGACCACACTTGAAGAATTACTGGATAAGGGGCACCTGGGTGGCTCAGTGGTTGAGTGTCTGCCTTTGGCTCAGGTTGTGATCCCAGAGTCCTGCATCAGGCTCCTTGCAGGATAGAATCACTGGATAACTTCATTACTTCCCAAATTATGCTCATTCTAACTCTGTTTTTTTATTTATTTATTAAAGATTTTATTTATTCATGAGAGACACACAGAGAGAGGCAGAGATATAGGCAGAGGGAGAAGCAGGCTCCCTGTGGGAAGTCCATGCAGGACTTCATCCCAGGACTGAGATCACGCCCTGAGCCAAAGCAGATGCTCAACCACTGAGCCACTCAAGCATCCTGAACTCCATATTTTTAAATTCCTGTTATTGCTCTTGTCCTTATCTTTATTTTAGGGGTGTATACTGTGAATTGGAAACCCAAAAGAATACAGACACAAAAGAATTTGAGAAGAAAACTATACATATGAAAGGACTAATAATATTCATTTATTGGGACCTCAGACACTCAGCAATTTCAGCCACATACAATGAGTTATAACCACAGAAGTGATCCCTAAGATTGAAAAGGAATAAAAATAGCCAAGAAGAATGAAAGATACGCTGTTACTTCCAATTTTTCACCACAATAAATTGGAGTCAGCAGGGAGGGTACCTATAACAATCAAGAAACACAGTAATGGCAAGAAAAACAAAGAGACATGAAAAAAAAAGAAAACTGAAGAGGACTAGGATACCAGCAGTGATACAGATTTCAAGTGGAAATGGTAAGAAGTGACACATTAATGAAGAAAGAAACAGACACTGAATAGAGTGGCCCATAAAAGCAGAAAAAGAAAAATAGGGAATAGGGATGCCTGGGTGGCTCAGCAGTTGAGTGTCTGCCCTTGATTCAGGCATGATTCTGGTCCCAGGATCGAGTCCCACATTGGGCTCCCTGCGAGGAGCCTGTTTCTCCCTCTGTGTATGTCTCTGCCTTTCTCTATTTATCATGAGTAAATAAATAAAATCTTTTTTAAAAAATAGGGAATAAACTATTGAAAGTGCGGGGTAATTAACTAAAAGGACAGGCCAAGTCCTAAAAACCTATAGAAGGGTATTACCATGCCATATTAAAGCACACCAAAAGCACAGCAATCTGGGAACATTTTGTCTCAAAGAAATGAGCCATATATACTTTTAGTAAACACAAATGACTAATATAGTATAACTGTTATGAGCAGTAACTCTGAGTCAAGAAAACATTCAAATATGGTTGATCCTTACAAGGCAAAAACAAGTACTTAGGCAAAATTTTAGCAAAGTTTTTCAAAACAACTGTATCCTAAACAAGGACTGGCAATTAGTGGGTAGTTAATTAACAGAAAATATCAATCTTCCATAAATCTATGAATTTTCTCAAGTGACTATGACTTTTACTCAAAAAGAGAATAGGATAATACTCTGATAACTTTTACTTACCAGTAGGAAGATCTTCAACTTTCGCAAGGTCATTCTCTTCTATTCCAGGCATTCCTGCATCACCAACTCGTTTGATTTGTTCTGCTCAAGTAACAAAAGATACAATTCTTTTTTTAAAAAAAAAAAAAGATATATTTATTTGAGAGAGAAAGAGAGAATGCATGTAAGGGAGAGAGAATCTCAGGCAGAATCCATGCTGAGGGCACAGAGCCAGTACAGGGCTTGATTCCATGACCCTGACATAATGACCTGAGCCAAAATCAAGCTGGCCACTTAACCAACTGAGCCACCCAGGCACCCAAATAATTATTTTTTTCTATTACATAAATTCAAAGTGTTTTGAGGAAATGTAATAATCAGTTTCTAAAGCAATAGGCTACATTGACTGCATATCTTTATATATCTTGCTTTGGACATAGCTGTAACTCTAAAATAATTTATTCTTTTTTCTTCTCTATCAAAAGATTCAAATTTGAAACAACACTGACACCTAATCATAAATGAACTAAAATCAAGCAATATTCTCTGACTGAAAATGTTCACTTCAAAATGAGTAGAAAAAGTCAATATCCTATTCACACAAAACAAAATTATAGTAATACCTTTCCCATGTGGAATATGATTGCTCGAGGGTTCTTCGTTCTTATCTGCAGCATTCTCAGCTACTTTGGGATTGTCTTTAGGTACTGCATGATTGTTTATACCCAATTCATTTCCATCTTTTGATTCAAACTTGTGTGACTCTTGCTGTTAAATAAAGATTTGGTAACAGTAAATATTTTTCAGTTCAAAAGATTAAACAATTGACACAACTACCAATTAAATGTTCTGAAACAGTTCATTTTTTGAAACATACACTATGGGCCCAAATTTCAAACACTTGGAGATGTGGGATATAATACTATTTTCTATTCAGTTTTTGTACCTAATATCAAATCAAAGAGTAACACTTTTGAAAGTCTCTATTTATAGTAAATGGTCTAAAATGTTAGGCAGAGGTAATTCTCTTTGGCTATGCTGAGGCTGTGATTCTGCAAGAAGATAGTCTTCCTGAGCACTGTAGGTCACTATGGAGGCTTACCATTGGGCATATCCTAGGTGCTATGGACAGGTGGATTCTCTACAAGCCTAGGTTGTAATCCAGCAGGATGGTGGACTACAGGAGGTTGGCACATAGGTGCCCCCTCAAGTGTGATAGATGGCTACTGACATTGCCAGGATTTTCCAGATGCAGAAACAGCAAGAGTGGAAAACAGGCAAACTTCTTTCTAGGTGCACTGGCCACCCAAGAATAGAAGTAATGGCAGAACAATACACAGGTCAGTATTCCTTCCAACCTGCTTTTAACCCTATTATCTCCTT
Organism: Canis aureus; assembly: GCF_053574225.1. NCBI lineage: Eukaryota > Metazoa > Chordata > Mammalia > Carnivora > Canidae > Canis > Canis aureus. The sequence continues at coordinate 15,783,704 of NC_135642.1, read as the reverse complement.
GGAAACCTGAATCTAACCAGGACCTGGTTAGACCTGACCCAATTCTATCAGTGGGCCAGTTCTATCTTTTATATTGGTTGAGTGGCCTCAGTGGAAAATTGAGAGAGTCAAGGAGTTAAATACACATGCTTGCATTGCCACAGTGGTTCTTCTACTTAATAGTTAATATTTAGTGCATATACAAATATTTTGTCAACATTAAAGCACTATGCAATGTAATCAATAGTAATGTTATAAAGAACAATAGTACTAAAAAATCTAAAGGAAATCTAGAAAAATAAAGCCAAATTTTAAGAATTTGTCACAATAAAGAAGAAAAGGTAAATGTGATGATTAGGCATAGGTTTTCCAGCATACCTGGCAAATAAAATTAATAATAAATATTGCTTCATAGTTTACAAACAGCTTTCAAACCTATCCTCTAGTAAAGTGAACGGTCTTAGGAATAACAAAACCAAACTGAGGCTAAAGAAGTTTAGTAGCCTAACCTAACCACGGTTACCAAAATAGAGAATTGTGGAGAAAGGAATCAAACCACAGTCTTCCTCACTCCCACACTTCCTGGGTGCAAATTCTGAGCTTAATATTCAATGAGTGAAATGATAACATTGAAACTTTGGAACAGGTCAATAGGAAGGCCAAGGATAAGAAAATCCATGAGGTAAGACCTGAACAGCCATCCTGCATCTCTGTGCATTTCACTATAATGCTGTATCATAAGGCTATTTTTATAGTACTCCACTGCTTTGTAGATGTGGATAAAACAAATAATATTATACAAAACTTAAAGTCAACAAAATACTGTTCAAAAATACTTTCCCATTTAAAATATCTAACAAAGTATTGTCCCTTTGAAGCATTATTAATGACAGTACCTTTATGTGAAGGGACAAGAGCAAATAATAAAATTAGATGGCTTTCTAAATGCAACGTTAGTGATTTGGTAAGGGGTCACCTAATTGTTTTTTAAATAAAACTTTTTATTCTGAAGTAATTTTAGACTTACAGAAAAGTAATTACCCCTCATCCTATTTCCCTTAATGTTAACATCTTATATTAGCATAGTATCTTTGCAAAATATAAAGCCAGCATTAGTACGTTGTTAACTGAACTTCTAGACTTTATTTAGATTTCACTACTTTTTTCATTATGCCTGTTCTAGGATCCAATCCAGGATACTGTATTCATTTAGTTCCTCAGGTCTCCTTAGTCTTCTCTGGTCTGTAACAATTTCTCTTCCTTTGTGGCATGAAAGCAGTAAACAAATGAGTATGGCTGTGTTCCAACAGAACAGTATTTATAGACACTAAAATATGAATTTCTTATTTTCCGATGTCATAAAATATTCACTGGATTTTCAACCATTTTTAAATGTAATAACCATATTTTGCTTATGGGTAGTATGGAAGCAGACAGCAGTTTGGGTTCAATTTGCTGGCTTCTTCATCAGAGTAATTTCTAAGACAGGAATGTGCTTGGTTTATTTATTTATTTTTTAAAGATCTTATTTATTTATTCATGAGAGACACAGAGAGAGAGAGAGAGAGAGAGAGGCAGAGACACAGGCAGAAAGAGAAGCAGGCTCCATATAGGAAGCCCAATTTGGGACTCGATCCAGGGGTCACACCCTGAGCCAAAGGTAGACGCTCAGCTGCTGAGCCACCCAGGCGTTTCTACATACTTGGTTTAAAAAAAACAAAAATCCCTGAATACAACTTATACTTGTTTCATATAGCTCCCATTGGATTTGTTCCAATGAAAAAAACAACTCAAATTTCACAGAATCAACTTATGAAGGTAGTAGAAGAATAGGGAATGAAGGACAGGGGTAGGATTAGGCAGCTGGCCTGAAGGGTAAGGGCTGGTGTGCTATCCTAGAGAGGAGTTCTTGAAACCTCTCCCTTCCTCCCCATTTTGTTCCATTTAGGGCAAAATAATGGTAAAGAAGAGTTGGAGAGGACATCAGTTAATTAATATAAAAATGCTTAGTATACACTTGTCTGGAAAAGGGGAAAAGCTCTCATTTGTGCTTCCTGGGAGAACAGAAGAGAATAAATTTATTCCTTTATATATTGGGCTTATAATAATGCAATTATAACAGCAAAACTCTCTTTTCCTTTTGTGTTCTACTATACTCCTCTAGACCCATGGTCTCAATAATACCTCTGGCTGCCTTCAAGACCCTATGCCTCAATGGTAGCTCACTCAGGTTGTCATCTTCTGGCAATCTATGCTCACATCTCTTCAAGGTAGACTGTAGATGGGAGCAGTATTTTATTTTGTACATTCAAAAAATGAAATAGAGAAAAAACAATGTCCTCAATATCATGCTATAAAATAGTGAATTAGCTAAGAACAAAAATCTGGTTTCCTTAACTTCTAGTCCTATAGGTAACCTGTTACCACTTTTCACAATTCCATTTCACTTTACATTATAAGACTTTTTACAAATCATAGATGAGTTTACAAGGTAAAAAAAAAAAAAAAAAAAAAGAATGTCCTAAATGCCTAGAAATTTTCAAATTCCTTCCATTTCTAGCATGGTCTTCATAATATTTATCAAACGAAAATGGATAAATTAATAAAAGAATTTGTCATCCCAGTGGCTAGTGTTTCATTTCTGTTTTAATAGAGGAATTGAGGATAAAAGAGATTGATAGTTAAGGAAAAGGTTTCCCAAGTTTTTTCTAGTTCTCAAAAGCATAAAATAAGAAGTAACTGATTTGTCAGTACAGTTGTATCCACTTTACAACCTGAGAAATATATTAATAGCAAAGATTATTTTTAAAAAACAGATAAAAAATATTTAGCACAAAATTAGTTTTAAGTGTTGAAGTTATATTTTTGCAAATGTCTAATTTACTCAGTAATAAAAACACTGCAAGTCATTTTTAGAAATTGGCAGGCTAGAATACTTAAAAATACAATGTTTTATGACAAAAGTACATGTTTTAATTTCTAAATTACAAGATTTATAACAAGAAGATATTTTGATTTAAGTATTTTTTAAATTTACCTTTTGTTCCTGCAAAAACTGGTCTGCTAACTTTTTAATATTTTCTTCATGCTGTGCTCTTAACTCCTTGATCTGTTGTCCACACTGAAAACTAAATTACAAAGTCATTCTTTTAGGCTATATTATCTTGGATTGTCTTCTCAAGTTGTCTAGAACTTGAAAACATCCATTTATAAAGATAAAGCATCCAGTTAGCAAGACAGTAAGCACGGAAGGACAAAGAGCAGACATAAAAATAGCTCACAGTCAAAATTCTTAGAATATTCGACTCTTTAATAGAGGATAAAGAATACTATAAAGCTTATAAAATAATAGAAATTAGAAAGATGAAAAATTATTTTTATAGATTGCTTTTATAAAGAAACAATCATCAAAGCCAACTTCAATCACAGAAGAGAAAAACATTATAGTAAACCATGAGACCATTATATAGTAATAGATGAAAAACTTAGAATTATGAGAGTTGATAAAGAGTGCAAAAAAAAAAAAAAAAAGAGTGCAGCAGATGATTCATCCAGTAATTAGTATTTTCAACACAAGAGTCTAAACCTGAAGAAGAACAAAAATGGAACGAACCAATTAATAAGACAGAATGGAGCCATCAAGAAAAAAATGTGAAGGAGCAAAACAGATAAAGATTGGGAATTTCCACTGGACAAATGGTCAAAGAACACAAATACATTATTCATGCAAAAAGAAATAAATAGTTAAAAAACATACAGAAAAAAATACAGAAAAATGTTAACTTTTACCATTAAAAACACAATTAAACTTCTTAGATGTATATATGGTAATACGGTAGTACTTTATTCCTATACCAGCAAAATTAAGTCCAAATTATAAAAACCAATGTTGGTAGGGGTATGGGAAAAAATTTATATCATATATTAGTATAACTATTTCAGAAAGTAATCTTTCATATAAGTGATAAAGGCCAATATAATATTCTGTCTCAGGAATACTCTATTTGAGAATATACACCAGTGAAATAACATAAGAGGGAGAAATCATTTTTGCATAAAGATTTTTATAGCTGGCATTCATACTAGTAAGATAAGGAAAATTCCTACAATGGTCCAGCAATTCAGAAAGATTATACAAACTAGTACATTAACATGCTGGAATAATATATCATCTGTGAATATGCTAACTCTCTAATCCTATAGATATTTTGAAAATTATTGAATACTATATTAGGTCAAAATACACAGTGACTGCTAGAAAGAGGTTCCCTGACCTCCTCACCAACTGAACGTAGAGATGTACATTCAAGAGGACTGAAATGCAGAGCAGAAGAAGCAGTTGGCACTCAGGCCCTCAGCTATTCTGGGGACACCTCCCAGTGTCAGTTTAACTTCTGGATGCCCCTCAAAAAGAACCATGGATTCTTCTTTCAGTCTTTGCACGTCTAATGCAATGAAACTCAGCCCTTGCTAGATTTTCTGGCTCACAACGAACTCTTCTATATGGGCTAATATCTTGTAAAAGATATTTTCATGGTGTTAACCTATCAAAATAAAAGAGTGTGGAATTCAAAGAGGCATAGAAAGACCACAGAAAAGTAATTTAAAAGACCTAAGGAAATTAAAGAAAAACAGAAACCAGAAAGGAAGAAATAAATTGTTCAAAAGTTGGACAAATATTCCAGATTCATAACTATTTGTTGCATATAGCATCTCACCTCTCATACTCCAACCTCTTCACAAGGTAAGTAGTGTTCTTCCTATAGTCCTGAAGCTGGTCTTCTTGTCGAAGAAACTCCTGACGAAGTTCAGCAAGTTGCTCTATCCACACAAGGTAAAAATTAAAGGAATAGAGTTTACTCACTCTAATGTTTCTTATCAAGAAGTTAAGGGATTTTAAAAATTTATACACTATTTAATTCTTTACTCAAACTCTGAGGCAGTAAAATTGTATAATTAGGACATTTAATTGCCTTTTATAACACAGCATGGGCAATAAAATTTTTTTAAAAGATTGACTGATTTGAAGTGAGGGAGAGAGAGGGAGCAGGGGGAGGGGCAGAGGGAGAGGGTGAGGGAAAGAATCTCAAGCAGACCAGGCATCCTGAGTGTGAGCCCAACAGGAGGCTCCATCTCATGACCCTGAGTTCATGACCTGAGCCAGAAACCAAGAGTCAGATGCTTAACCAACTGAGCCACCCAGGTGTCCCAGCAATAAAATTTATTTTAAAAACAAGATAGGGGATCCCTGGGTGGCACAGCGGTTTAGCGCCTGCCTTTGGCCCAGGGCACGATCTTGGAGACCTGGGATCGAATCCCACGTCGGGCTCCCAGTGCATGGAGCCTGCTTCTCCCTCTGCCTATGTCTCTGCCTCTCTTTCTCTCTGTGTGACTATCATAAATAAATAAAAATTTAAAAAACAAACAAACAAAAAAAAAACAAGATAGCCTTGGGGCACCTTGGTGGCTTAGGGGTTGAGCATCTGCCTTTGGCTCAGGTAGTGATCCCGGGGTCCTGGGATCGAGTTCCACATCAGGCTCCCTATAGGGAGCCTGCTTCTCCCTCTGCCCATGTCTCTGCCTCTCTGTGTCTTAAATAAATAAATAAATAAATAAATAAATAAATAAATAAATAAATAAATAAAATCTTTAAAACAAATAAATAAGATGGCCTCAGTGGCTTTCACATAAATCAGAAATATTAAAAAATTAGACAACTTTTCATATTACGTAGATATATACTAATTGTGGAAACTGTGCCAAAACAAAACAAAACAAAACCCTACCCAGCTCTTTAAACTTATCTGCTTTATAAAAGGGAGGCAGGGAATCTTATTTTTTAGATGTGTTGGTTATGGATACAGAATTCAAGGTTTATTTTTCATTCTAAATCACATATGAAAATCAATCAATCAATCAATCAATCACATATGACTCCAAAGTTAAGGGCCAACCACTTTAGATCTCATTTCTAGTTCTGCTACTAATGCTAGGCCCATATACACCATTAATTATATTTTCAAAGTTCATAGTTTCTGGACAAGAGCTCAAAGTTTTAGTTGTAATAAATAACATGAAATTCCAAGCTGGAGAGTAGATTAGGGCTTCACACTTTTTCTTTTCTTTTTTCTTAAGGGTTTATTTATCCATGAGAGACACAGAGAGAAAGGCAGAGACACAGGCAAAGGGAGAAGTAGGCTCCTTACAGGGAGCCCAATGTGGGACTCCAACCCCGGATGGGGATCACACCCCTGAACCGAAGGCAGACGCTCAATCGCTCAGTCTCTGAGCCACTCAGGTGTCCCTGGAGAGTAGATTAAAAATGAGGCTGATGCTCTTCCCTGTCCCCCTGCCAGAGAGGGGTAGGGTGAGGAGGAGTATAAGATGAGGAAAAAGGAGACTGAATCATAAGTAGGCTCCACACCTAATGTGGAGCAGGAGCCCGTGTGGGGCTTGATCTCACAACCCTGAGATCATGACCAGAGCCAAAATCAAGAGTCAGAAGCTTAACCAACTGAGCCACAAAGGCTCCCCAGATGGTCTTTTGTGAACATTTAATCCACAATCACTGGCCCCACATTTCTAGTGTTGCTCCGTCTTCATGTTACCTAGAAATACAAGAACTTCAGCCAGAGAAGAGATGTCAGTTTCTTAAAGAGATGATTAAAAAAATTAGCTAACAGCCTTAAGCAGTCAGCAAAAGTAGTAGTTAAGAAAGTCTTAATTTGTATAAATGGCAACAAGGGTCTTTTCTGTATAAGTAACATCTCTTAAGACTAAATATATCTAACCATAATGTACCAATATTATAATACCTACTTTTCATGGAAGGCTTCTAAAATTAGTATTATTTTAAAGGCACTCCAAAAGTGCTTTGGATATAAATTTTCAAAAAGCAGATGTAAAAATATATTTATAATGTAATTATATACATATAAAGAACTGGACTAGAATAAAAATATACCAAAGTGCTGCCAGTGATTATGTTTAGTGGTGGGATTCTGAGAATATTTTTTCTCTACTTTCCAAATTTTATTATGGAATCATAACTGTGACAATGACAACAAAAACTTAAGGTCAGATGAACATCTGCAGAAGTATATAATTAAAAGTTTAAAATATACATATTAGTAGTTATTGTATAATATAATAATCAGGTGAGAAAAGTTAATGATTTACATAAAATGCTTGTAGTTGATAATTTACATATTCAAGCCACATTTTTTTACTTAAAAATTTTTTTCAAGATATAACATTGTGTAAGTTTCAGATGTACAACTTGTTGATTTAATTCACTTATACTGTGAATGCTTACCACTGGAGCATTAGCTAACACCTCCATCATCTCACATAATCATCATTTCTTTTTGTGGTGAGAGCATTTAAGAAAAACTCTCTTAGCAATTTTCAAGTACATAATACAGTACATTAACTATAATCATCCTGTTGTTTATTAGAGCCCTAAAACTTATTCATCTTATAACTGAGAGTTTGTACTCTTTGACCAACATTTCCTCATTTCCCCAGCTACCCCCAAACCTGGTAATCACCATTCCATTCTGCTTCTGTAAGTTTATTTAAGCCACATTTTAAATTTCTCTTTACTCTATTAATTCTCCAATACCTAAACATGGTTGATCTCCATAGTTTTTCATCTATTATATCCACCTCAGATAAAAGTAGCAAATCTGACACCAGGTATCCCTGAATAACACATTCTGCTTGTTACTTGATCCCTGGCCTCATCTCCTAAGAAACAGAGAACTAGAGGTAGCACAAACTCTGGCCTCAGCTATTGATGTTGATCCTACAGAGACAATGAGATCCCGGCAAGAGGCAGCAACAAAAAGCCTTGTAGCTTACAGATAGTTAGCCAGTTCAGTGAACCTGTGTTCTAGCAGGAAAGGATACATTACAGAAAGGCATGGCCATGCTCCTTCAATTTAACTCCAGAAGATTACTGATGTAGTTAAGAAATGGGTTGCCTAGGACCAGCATTTAAAGAAAAAAAAAAAAAACTTACTTCTAGAAAATTCTGATTTCAAAATTTCTTTCCGTAACAGGCATAAAAATAAGGTGAACTATTCAAGATAAAAAAAAAAAAAAAAAGAACTATTCAAGTTAAATCGGTATATACTAGAATGTCAGTCTGTTATCTCAGGGATTAAAAACCAATTCTCATTCCTTTCATTTCCAAAAAATATTAACTACCATAAAGCTTTTTAAAGAATCTTATTGTGTATTAACTCCATTATATCTAGTATTAATTTCAATGAAAATACTCCAATCTGGATTTTATAGTTGGAGTTTGCTTCAGTAGAAATAGCTCCAAAAGTGCAAAAGTCCATTTAAAAGGATATTCAATCTTAAGAGTCCAAGCTTCAGTAACTGCACTAAAATCAAAAGTTGCACAGTTACTGGGAGGCCTAGGTGGCTCAGTGGTTGAGTATCTGCCTTCCGCTTGGGTTGTTGTCCCAGGGTCCTGGGATCGAGTCCTGCATAGGGCTCCCTGTGGAGAGCCTGCTTCTCCCTCTACCTGTGTCTCTGCCTTTCTGTGTCCCCATGAATAAATAAATAAAATCTTTAAAAAAAAAAGTTGCACAGTTATGAGTTCAAATCAAAGCCCTTTTTGTTGCATCAGAGTATCATAAAAAATTTCAAAACATCTCAGGATCTAATTCAATGCACACAATACAATAAAGATGTTTACTCAGTAATATAGGCTGTCCTTTTCCACAGCAAAGACTAGCAGAAGCCACTGGACTTCTTACTCAACTGATCTATTATTATTTAATAGAAATCTACTTCGCTGACAAGCAGAATCATTTGTAAGAAATAGCAAGCAGGAGGAAGCAGTGCTGACAGAATGGCAGCTTCTGTGTCATCCTAATATACTCCTGTGAGTCAATAAGAGTAGAACATAGACACAAATGTAACAAAAACAAATGTGGCCACCCAGGAAGTAAATTTCTAAGAAAAAGTCAAAGCTGTTCTAAATCATAGATAGTAAAAAATTAATAATTTCTATTTTCAGTTTACAACACACATACACAAACAATGGTTTAGCCAGGTGAAGAGCAAAGACCTCAATAAATTACAAAGCTAGGATCCCTGGGTGGCTCAGCAGTTTGGTGCCTGCCTTTGGCCCAAGGCGTGATCCTGGAGACCCGGGATCGAATCCCACATCGGGCTCCCGGTGCATGGAGCCTGCTTGTCCCTCTGCCTGTGTCTCTGCCTCTCTCTCTCTCTCTCTCCCTCTGTGACTATCATAAATTAAATAAATAAATAAATAAATAAATAAATAAATAAATAACAAAGCTAGCTAAGGTTGACTTCTTCAAGATGATAATAAAAATGTACCATCTAAGTCTATCTAAAGAGAGTCAAAGTGGTCATAGAATAAAGATATATATACTAAATTAGGAAGCATTTATTACTCACACATAAAAACTTAGAGTCATTGTTGCAAAGTTTTAAAATCATATAGTGTTGTAACTAAAGGATGTGATGGCGAAGAGGAGTGCTCTCCAGACCCCAAATTTCAAAGGCCAGTGATGGTGAATTAATGCAAGGCAAGCATAGAGTTTATTCTCCTCAACTATTATTGTTTATAAAAGTTTTAGTCATCTATTACTTCATCTAAGAGGGGAAAAAAAAATATATATATATATATGCACACATACTGCATATATATCCAGGTTTCTTCCTGGCTTCTTTCCAGGTTTTCTTTCTATCCTAGGTTTCTTTCTGTTCCCAGTGTTATCTAAAACAGTAAGCATCAGTAAGTGGGACCTATCCAAAGCATCCCTAGATCTGAATGGATTATTTTGGAAGTTGGACACAGTAAAGAGGGATTACCCCTTACCTTTCCCCTAGAAACTTGATAGCTTCTGAAGTTACAGCTCAATTTTCTTTCAGGCTTCTTTTAACAACATTTCATTGCATGAAATCAGTCTACCACACAAGATTTAGATGCAAATTTTAATTTACACTTATTATATATAAAGCAACATTAAAATTTTTTTATCCTATCTTAAGATGAAAGGATAAATGTCTTGCCATCAGAGGATCTTTGTTCAAAAATTTTTATTTCATTTAGCTATTTAACTGAGGATTTTATATTTAGTGACCTTTATCTTTAATCTGTAATTAAGTTTCTTACCCTTTAAATGATGAATATCTGCCATCTGATATGATATGTTGCTCTGTAGTTTAACCTGAAAAAAAATTAAGTTTTCATTTTACTACAGAATATGCAGTTTTGCTCATATTTCCTTTTTCCCCTCTTATTCACTATGAGCTTGATCATAAATGCAAAAGAAAAATCCTTAATTTATACAAACCCACCCCTTTTCAAAAAAAAGAATTAGAGATAAACTCTGATTTTGTAATACTCATTTTAAGTTTTCAAAGGAATACTCATTTTACTTAATATATAATACTTAATATATAGTCTAATAACTTTCAAACATTTAAAAGTTTGAGTTGAATATTGCTTAATGAGATCTTTTTCCAAAATCTTACCAGAAGAGACCTCTTACTAACTCTATATTAAGAAAGGAATTAATTGTTTGAATCAGTTAATGGCAAATCAAAAGTAACTGATGCCTATTAAGCTCCCATAGTATGACAGATAACACACAGGACCTGTTGTGGTCACTGTTCTTCAGGAGCCAGTATAAAAGAGTAATAGGAATTTGGAAGGGTACCAAAATATGGCTCAAATTAAGGCTTAGCACTTACTTTAAATCTTTTGTTTAAAGTAATCTCTACATCTAACGTGGGGCTCAAACTCACAACCTTAAGATCAAGAGTTGCAAGCTCTACCAACTGAGCTAGCCAGGCACTCCGAGGCTTAGTACTTAATTTAAATTAAAACAAGGCCTTGGAGAGCTAGGATGTCATCCACATAGAACTACTGTCCCAGTTCTTGCTTAAAGAGGTTTCACCCAATTGTTACATGCGACTAAAATATCACTACAAACAGGTTCTCTTGTCAACCTCAAGAGTAACTTTATTTGAAAGCCTAAACAGATTCATACTGATCAGAAGCAGCACCATGAATGCCAAAATGATTGTGATAAATACCTTCTCAAACTCTAAAGAGAAAGTTTTAATCTTCTTAGTTTGAAATAATTATAGATTTGTAAGAAATTACAAAGATAGCACAGAGAAGTCCCATGTACCCGTCACACAATTTCCGCAGTGGGTACATCCTATATAACTATGGAATAACATCTAAGCCAGAAATCTGACATTGGTACAACATGAAAGTACAATTCTATGTCATTCTGTCATATGCGTAGATTCATGTAACCACCACCAAAACCAAGATACAGAATTACTCTATCACCACAAAGATGTCCCTCATAATATCCTTTATGGTCAAATCTTTCCTCCTTCCTCACACTATTTCTAATCCTTGGTAACTACTAATTTGTCCTCCATTTCTGCAATTTTGTCATTTCATGAATGTTATGTAAATGGAATCATATAATATGTGATCTTTTAAGACTTTTTTCTGAGAGGAGCACTTGACAGGATGAGCACTGGGTATTATACTATATGTTGACAAATCGAAACGCCAATTAAAAAATATACAAAAGAAAAAGACTTTTTTACTCAGAATAACATTGTTGTTGCATAAATCAATAGGTCATTCTTTTTTATTGCTGAGTAGTATTCCATGATATGAATGTACTACTGTTTGTTTAAAGCATTCAACTATTGTATAACATTTTGGTGGTTTCTACTTTTTGGCTATCACAAATGCAGCTGCTATGAGAAAACTGTGTACAGATTTTTACATGAACATTAGTTTTCACTTCTCTGAGATAAATGCCCAGGAGTGAGGTTGTTCCTTTTCCAAAGTGGCCGTGGCATGGCACTTTCATTTTGAAAAATTACTATACCAAGGTAAAATTACTATACCAAGGAAAAATTACTATACCAAGGTACTGGATGGCAGAGTATAAAACAATTGGAAAACACAAGAGCAGTCCCAAGGGATTAGTAGGTAAGGTAGCATCTAAAGCAGTATAATTATTGTAGGAATTCAGAGATGAACCTCAGCTGATATGATGAAGGAAAACTTCACGGAAGGGATTTTATCTGGAAAAAGGCATTGAAGACTAGGTAAAATTGTAAATTGGTAGAAAAGGGCTTTTTAAAAAAATATTTTATTTATTTATTCATGTGAGACACAGGGAGAGAGGCAGAGACATAGGCAGAGGGAGAAGCAGGCTCCCTATAGGGATCCTGATGTGGGATTCAATCCCAGGACCCTGGGATTATGACCTGTGCCAAAGGCAGATGCTCAACCACTGAGCCACCCAGGTGTCCCAGAAAAGGACATTTTATATAGAGGAGATGATGTAAGAAAAGTTGCAGAGGCAAGAAAGCATAAGGCATATATGAAGACCTGATCAAAACACTGCTTGTTTATAGTACATCATACAGGGAGAAGAAACAGTGGGAATGAAGGTTTGAGAAAAAGTCCAGGGAGGGCTCTTCAGCCCTAAAAGTCTACTTGTCAAACAGAGAGTCAGTGACTTTCAAATTTCAAATGAAAGTTTATCGATAACAAATAACTAATGAAAGCATGCCTACTCTAGTTGAAGCAGAAGTGGAAATCTAGGGGTCCCTTTTTCTTTTCCCTTAGGGTACTGGTGGCTTTGAAGAATAAAGCTTAAAATATGATGTTGAGGGATCCCTGGGTGGCTCAGCGGTTTAGTGCCTGCCTTTGGCCCAGGGTGTGATCCTGGAGTCCTAGGATCAAGCCCCACATCAGGTTCCCTGCATGGAGCCTGCTTCTCCCTCTGCCTGTGTCTCTGCCTCTCTCTCTCTCTCTCTCTGTCTCTCATGAATGAATAAATTAAAAAAAATATGATGTTGATATTCAGTTATAAACAAGAATGAAGTATTGGTATATGTTACAATATGGATGAGCCTTGACGACACTATACATGCTAAGTAAAAGAAGCCATTCACAAAAGGACATGAGGTTTCTTTGTGTGGTGATGAAAATGTTCTGGAATTAGAGGTGTTGGCTGCATACTATCATGACTATACTAAAAACCAAGCTGAACTGCACACTTTAAAAGGTTAAGCTTTATGATATATGAATTATATCTTAAATTTTTAATGCAAAGAAATAGAAATGAAAATATCAAGGGTATTATAGAGTGCCAGACATGAAACTGGGGATAAAATAATGGACAAACTCCAGGCACTCAGGAGTTTATTATTTACAAGAGGTAGTCAAGTAACTAGTCAATTATAATATCATAAAATAAATGCTGTTATTACATCCTACAGACATGCCAAGAGAACTTAGTAGAAACACTTAAATCCTTAGGAAATGAAATGCCTTAGGGGAGTGAGAAGAAGCTTCCGGAGATTATAGCTAAAATATGTCCAATAGGAGGAGCAGCGTTTTCCTAGGTGGAAGTAGGCAGAGGGTAAATATTAAAGGCATGTATGTGTCAGGGCAGTATCGGTGGCTCAGCGGTTTAGCGCCGCCTTCAGCCGAGGGCGTGATCCTGGAGACCCGGGATGGAGTCCCACGTCAGGCTCCCTGCATGGAGCCTGCTTCTCCCTCTGCCTGTGTCTCTGCCTCTCTCTCTCTGTGTCTCTCATGAATAAATAAATAAAATCTTAAAAAAAAAAAAAAAATAAAGGCATGTGTCAAAACTTAGAAGTGAAAAATACTATACATTACAGAAACTTCACAGAGTTCTAAGCAGCTGGTACAGAGACTTAGAAGGAAGTGGCAAGAAATACAGTCAGAAAGGTAAGCAAGGTTCATATTATGAAGGGTCTTGGCCAAAAAATGTGGATACGTTACAATGGCTACGGGCAATTTTTAAATGACTTCAAGCAAGGTAAAGAGATCCAATTTGCAATCTGACTTCAGTGTGATGAGTGGAACAGAGGGGCAGGACTAGAGAGAGGGAGACAGGGTAGGAGAGCAGGAGACTACTTTGTATATCAGGTGAGAAAATGATGGTGTTAAGTCAGGGGTGGGTACCTTATGGCCTGAGAGCCAAATCTGGCCTGCTTCCTATTTTGGTAGGGATGACAAGCTAAGGATGGTTTTTACATTTTTAAATGGGTGGGGAATCAAGGAAGAATAATAAATTATATGAAATATAAATTTAAATGTCTATAAATAAAGTTTTATGGGAAACAGCCACACCCATTCATTTACATATATATTATTTCTGGCTACAGTGATTGTGACAAAGATTATATGGCCTGCAAAGCCTAATGTATTTACAATTTGGCCCTTTATAGAAAAAGTCTGCCAAACTCTGGTCTAAACTAACAAAATGAGAGCAGAGAAATATATATATATGGGAAATGTAAAAGGGAAAGAAGGAATGAATAATCTTTTTTTTGTTTGTTTGTTATTTATGATAGTCACACACAGAGAGAGAGAGAGAGAGAGAGAGAGAGAGAGGCAGAGACACAGGCAGAGGGAGAAGCAGGCTCCATGCACTGGGAGCCCGATGTGGGATTCGATCTCAGGTCTCCAGGATCGCGCCCTGGGCCAAAGGCAGGCGCTAAACCGCTGCGCCACCCAGGAATCCCAGGAATGAATAAACTTGATGACTGATTAGATACAGGGGTAAAAGAAGAAACATCTAAACAGTGATGTTTAGATTTCTAAAGTAGGAAACTAGATGAGTAAGGTTGCAGTAGTCCACAATAGGGAAGCAGGAAAAATAGACTTATGGTGGGAGGGAGAAGTGGGGGGATGATTTTTTCAGATTTGGACCTGCTAAATAGGAGGCACTTGTGACATACCCAAGAAGAGCTTTGGAAGAGGTCTGGAGCTTGGGCACCTATGATTTGAGAGTCATTAGCATATGAATGGCAATTAAAGCCAAGGGAATGAGATCACTGGTGGAAAGCTACAGAGGCAGCAGGAAAAACTGACATCAATTGCTATGTGATCAGCTGATCACAAAGAACTGCTCTCCAATCATTTGTAATTAGCCATGTTTATCTTCTTCCCCCCTCCTTTATTTTTATGATCCAATCTTCTTTTTGCCTTTTCTTACCCCTCCAAAGAACATAACCATCTTTTAGTCTTGTTTTCAACAAGTTAGCATCACTTTGTTTTTTATACATTTTTATGATGTTATTCCAACTTCTCTACATTCTATTTTAAACTTGCCTTTTAAATTGCTAGAGAGGGACACCTGGATGGCTCAGCGGCTGAGCATCTGCCGTTGATTCAGGGCATGATCCTGGGTCCAGGGATCCAGTCCCACATCAGGCTCCTTGAGTGGAAACCTGCTTCTCTCTCTGCCTACATCTCTGCCTCTCTCTCTCTCCCTCTGTCATGAATAAATAAATAAATCTTTAAAAAAAATTAAAATGAAATAAAAAATAATAAATTGCTAGAGAGATGCTGTTCTTGAATGCGAGGCTATGAGTAGCCTTAGCTTCCCTGAACTCTTTTGTATTCTTATATATGCAAAAAAAAATTTTAATGGAGGAAGGGAAATTCAATCTACAGACCACAAAAATAGTGCAGGATTATATGAGCAGTATTGCTTTGTTCTTATCACTTTAATTTTCTCCCCAATCTTCTTTATTGAGAATGGAGATGCTGATCCCAATGGCTCATATATAAAGTCCTCACATTTCAAAAGCTGCTCTGGAACAATATATTTTACATGGCATTAAAGAGAAAATCATAGCTTGTCTACATAAAAGCTTTTTCTTAATCCAAGCATAATGAATTTATTTCCCATCCTATTCCTTTGCCATGTAAGAATTTTTCAGTTAGCTTCTCAGAACCCCCTTATGGCATATTGTTCCCCTGGCATCTCATGTTCTCTATTATTCCTGTCAATCTTTCCAGCAGGAGTCTCATAATAATCTTATATTTAGTATTTAGTATTATCAGCAAGTACTCACTTCCTATTAACACTAGTTTCATTGTGCAAGTTATCTCACCTTCCAAATGCCTTTGAACAGAGATGCCAAGGATTTGCTCAAAGATCTCAGGAAGCCCAGCTGGTAGTTCATTAAAAACTCAAAAGTAATCATCCCTCTACAGCAATTTCACTATATTGCTCACTTTCAGAATCTAGATGTCTGCTAAACTATTTGCTCATCTTTTTGACATTGCAATATCATAGGCATCTGATCCCTCTTCTCTCCATATATACACCTCACTCAGCCAATTCTTACCTAGCTCTTAAAATGGTTTCATAAAGAATCTTTCTAACATTCAATGTTATCCTGTTAAGGAAGTCTGAATGTGTGTTTGTTTTTTTTTAGTATATGTGCTGCTGAAGCGAGCACCTGAATGTGTTTTTAGCTATCATGACACTCCTTTGTATTCTTGCCATATCTAAGAATATAAAACAATAACTTAATTTTGGCTCTAATCTTATGTTTTCTACTATCTTGAGTCTGTTTATAAAGACTTCCCATTTGGTTTCTGACTTTTTTATTTGCCCTAATTTCTTCAACTTTGTTTTCCTTTCCTTTTAAGCTTTTCATTAATCATTTCTGCAAAGAAATAAGTCTCTTTGGTTCTTTAACTCCTTTGACTTTAATCTTTCTTCTGAAAGCCTTTACTTCTTTTAATACTTCTACCATCTCATCACCTTCAAAAGGAAGCTTGGCTTCCCTTCTGATTATTCCTCCTTGTAGTTTTAATTTTCTTGTGTTCTAACATGAATTTGCTTACCTTCTAAATGACTCCACCAAAACATCCCAGTTGTTTAGAAACTAATTTGAGTTCTCACTATTGCAAGATTAGAAAAAAGATATTTTACCACAAAAACTCTGTTGGAACTGGCAATGCTATAGGAATACTTTCTTTTTTTTTTTTCCTAAGTATATTCCAGACAGGTAATAGTACATAAATTCTAAGAAGTATTATTTAATCCTTTTTTTATGAAAGAATTCTCATTGTCTGGCTTCACAGGTCCCTTCAGGTCACTTTCAAACTTTTGCCAAAATACTCTTTTACAATATGCAAGAAAGATATCAAATAATTTCTCTTTCAAATTTCTTTGGGGATGAGAGATGTGTGGTAAATAGACACATGTGTACACAAACACATCCCCAGACCCTGCCTAATTTACATCTATGGTCAGATAGATTCCAACATACTCTTCAAAAGCCTACAATGCTCAAAATGCCTTGCCTGATTCTGGGAAGAGCTTCATATTTCACTCCTGGCAAAAACAAAACATTTTATCATACACAGTCCTATTTCTAGTAAGAACATCAGCTTGTTTCTCTTCTACTCCCAAGGTTTATCAAAAATGAGAATTCCATGAGAACAGGAAATGGGTCTCTCACTCATCCCTGTGTATCCATCTCAGTAAATGTTTGCTAAATGACTCCCTAGGTTTTCATGCTCCATACTACTTGTACTACATATTTTTCTTCATTTTATTCATGTTTGTATATGCATTTTATTCTTACTTATATAATTCTAATTATCTTTCAAGACTTCTTCTAAACTCCTTTATTTCCCCTTGTTATCAATTTCATTGCCGTAGGCTTTACTTTCCTTCTGTAATGCTTGTTTCTCTGGGATTTGGAGTCCATCTGTGATTGCCTGATTAACCATGCTGTCTTTGGCCTTTTCCATGTTAATCTCTTAAAATGTGTTAATTATCATTCTTGAGATCTTTTTTTCCTCTCTTCCAAGACATGTCCTTTAATGTTTTCTTTAGTAATAATTAACCTTTTCCTGATATTTTCCTATAGCACTTTTCACTCACCCCAGATATTTCATCTATTTTCCTCTAATCTTTCTTCCTCCAATACTTAAAACTTTATATTTTTACCACCTCTTTCTGAAGCTCTTTTAAATCCCTTCCCCAACCCACATGGCTACTTTGAATTAATTTTGGCAGCTGTTACCAGCTCAGTTGGTCTGCTTCTCTTTTCATTCTGGGACCTTGAAAATGGCTCAGCTGTGCATGCTTTTTCATTATGACCTGTTCTTGGGTAATCAGCACAACTCTGACCATTAATCCCAAAGGTTTCATACAGTTGGCTTTCTACAGATGTCATTTCTGGCTCCTTTTTTTCCACACTAGAAACATTTTCCTTATTATATCTCACACTCAGATGATTTCTAGAGATAATTCTATCTCCTGTAATATAACTGCTAAACCTGGATCATGCTCAGGATCATCTAGGGAGCTGTAAGAAATACATATTCTTGCCTCCTCCACCCCACTCTAGTGTGATTTAGTAGTCTGGGGATGGGCCCAGAAATCTTTTTTTAAAAGCTCAAGTGATTCTGATAAGCAGCCAGGTTTAGTGATTACTCATCTATAGTATGTCTTTGACTGGCACCTATATCAGCTGGATCAAAATGGGATATTAATACTAACTCATGGGTATTAAATGTTTTGGTTTTTTTTTTATGTTTACTTTGTGTTAGGCCTTCTGCTAAGTGTTTTACAAGTATCACTGCATTTAATTCTCACAACCATCCCATGAGGTGGGCTTTACATTTTACAGATGAAGAAACTGTACTCTATTTCATATGCCTACAGCAGATTCTGGATATTCTCCCAAGCAACCCACACAAGAGTCTGTGCTCATGACCACTATGTGTATAATATTAGATCAGGTAGGTGATTAAACTTCTTTTCTCATTGCACACTTATTATTCAGTCAACATTCCAAACACACTTGCAAATTTTACTTGATCTGTTAAAGAATTAGTCTCTCTTGCAGCAAGTTTTATTTTAAGCTATAGCCAGGAACACTGTTAAAGAGAATAATCAAGATATTTGGTCTTAGTTGGCTATAATGAATCATCACAAAGTTTTTTCATTCACTCCTTCATTTTTATTCAATTAGACATTTATAAAGCATTAACTAAGTTTCTGCTATGTGCTAGACATAGGGATATGAAATATTTGGTCTTGGTCTATTAAGATGAATTAACAAAGAATCACCACTAAGTTTGTTTAGTCATTCATTCTGTCAGCCAGTCATAAGGAAAACATTTATGAAACACCTAACCTACTAAGTGAAAGATACTGAAAAAGGCCTAGAAATACAGCAATACACTAGAATAGGAGACAGATCTCGGTAAAGTATACACATTTGGAGTCAACAGCATAAGTGAAGTTTCTGAATGAGTATGAGAAGAGGATCTCATAGACAGAAAACTATGAACTAGTGGCACCTGGCTAGCTTGGTGGGTGAAGCATGCAACTCTTAATCTTGGGGTTGTGAATTTGATCCCCACATTGGGTACAGAGATTAGTTAAAAAATAAAATCTTAAAACCTTTTAAAAAAGGGAGCAGTGCCTGGGTGTCTCAGTCGGTTAAGCATCTGGCTTCAGTTCAGGTCATGATCTCAGGGTCCTAGGATAGAGACCTGTGTCAGGGAGTCTGCTTCTCCTTCTCCCTCTCCCCTTCCCCCAGCTAATGCCCAGCCCCCCGTAATAGATAAATAAAATCTTAAAAAAAAAAAAAGGAAACTATAAACTATACACTTAATAATGAATAGAGGCGAAGCTAGCAAAGAAGACTAAGAACTGAGAAAAGAAAAATAAGAGAGTCTGGTGTCATGGAAGCCAAGAGCACAGAGAGCTGGGCAAAAAGATGCTGAGATATCGGGAGTAGGAAGAGAAAAATCCAGATGTGAACAAAGACAATTCTCTTTTCAAGAAATGTGACTGGGTAAAGAAGGAAATATGCACACATTTTTTAAGGGCTGAGGAGCACGTAGAGACAGAAAGGTTGAATATAAGAAGGAAACCGGAGTAACAATAGTACATGGTTTGAAAAGTTGGAGGAAATTAGATCCAGAAAACAGGTGCAGAGGCTGGTCCTAGAGAAAGTAAGAACTTTTTTTATTCCAATAAGGAGGGAAGACATATGTATAGAGAAGTAGGTGTGCCTGCAGATTTGGTAATAAAAAGTTGTATCAGTTTCTATCCAATTCTTGGTCAAAAAGGAGACAAGATCACCTGTTGGGTTAGAAAAGGAGGAAGAAGGATTTAAATGGGGGAAAGGAGGTGGGTTGGCTATAATGAATCATCACAAAGGCTTGACGAGGGTAGAAGTTTGAAAACTGTTGGAATGGATATGTTGTCTATGTTGTCTAGAGAACACTGTAATTTTTAAAGGCTGTTGAAAACCCAGGTGGAACAAATGATCATAAATTTCTACAAGTACCAGTCTGGTTATATCATTTTCTCCAGCAATGCTTGATATAGATTCGTGAAAGAGAGAAAAATGGCAAGAAACTAAACTGAAATAACAGACCATGGAATCTTACCTGGAAAGGGAATAACTAATAAACAGGGCTGCTGGAAAGGAAGGAGGAAAGGTCCAGGTGAAGTTGAAAAACAAGTATAATCCATTCTGCAATTTTTTAAAAAGATTTTATTTATTTATTAAAGAGAGATACAGCACAAATGGCAAGAGTGGGAGAGGGAGAAACAGGCTCTTCACTGAGCACGGAATCTGATGTGGGGCTTGATCCTGGGACATGGCATGAGCTAAAGGCAGATGCTTAACCAAGTGAGACATCCAGGTCCTCCCCCTTCAGCAGTTCTAATGTCTTTTTTGTTGTTGTTGTTTAAATTTTATTTATTCATCCATCTGAGAGAGAGAGAGAGAAAGAGAACAAGGCAAGTAAGAGGGAGGGGCAGAAAAGGAGGGAGAAGAAGAGGGAAAGAATCCCAAGCAGACTCGGTGCTGAGTGCAGAGCAGAACAAGGGGCTCAATCTCACAATTAGGAGATCGTGACCTGAGCCAAAACCAAGAGTCAGATGCTCAACTGACTGAGCCACCCAGACACCTCCTGATCTCTTTTTGGTATATTTTCCCAAGAATATGCAAGTTTGAAGTTCACAACCTTTAATTTTTTTGTTTGTTTAATTAAGTAAACTCTACATGCACTGTGGGGCTCAAACTCACAACCCTGAGATCAAGGGTCAGGTGCCTTACTGACTGAGCAGCCTGGTGCCCCTGAAGTTCACAAACTTTAAATTTCAAGGATGTGAAATCCTAGGTCAGATTTATGTTAGAATGAATTAATAATCAAGGCCTTTAGTTATCATTAGTTGTTGGCAAATATTTCTTAATTCTCATCCTAGGCACTTTGTAGAACTGTCGCTCCGGATGTCTTTGAAGTTGGGTGGAGGGAGGGGCAATGAAATTTGAGCAAAATGACATGAATCACTTCCAGATATAAGAAATTACAAGTAGCACACAATTTACCATTCTCTCATTCTGCCATAGCAACCTGTGTTTCAGATGGGGGCTGCTCAGTCTGCCTAATTCCTAGAATGAGGAAGATACAGAGCAGTGCTTTCAGTCAACCCACAAAGGGCATGTTGAGTGAGGGATAATTTTTAAAAATATTTATTTATTTATTGTGAGAGAGAGCACAATCCCAGTAGCGGGAGGGGTAGAGGGAGAGAATCTTTCAAGCATGTTCCCCGCTGACAGAGGAGCCCCAAGCAGGGCTCAATCCCACAACCCATGAGATCACAACCTGAGGTGAAACCAAGAGTCAGACGCTTAACTGACTCAATTTTTTTTAAGTAGGTTCCATGCCTTGGGACGACTGGGTGGCTCAGTGGTTGAGCGCTGGTGTGATCCTGGGGTACTGGGATCAAGTTCCACATCAAGCTCCCCACAGGGAACTTGCTTCTCCTTCTGCCTATGTCTCTGCCTTTCTCTCTGTGTCTCTCATGAATAAATGAAATCTTAAAATAAAAAAACAAAAGTAGGATCCACGCCCAATGTGGGGCTAGAATCCACAACCCTGAGATTGAGCTCCAAGCTCTACCAGTTGAGCCAGCCAGGTGCCCAAGTCAGTGATAAATTTTAAGCCACATAAGAGGGTGCAGACTGAGGGCTATGAAAGGGAAGGAGAGAATAAGAGGAAAAGAAAGGCAGACTTTCAAAGTATGAGAGCAAGGGTCTCCTCCCCATCTGCCATTTCTGGTTCATAAAGCAATTCTACTTACACATCTCACTAATCTTCAAAACTTGAAATGTATAAAATCAAAACAATTGCTCCACAAATTAGCAGTCCTTCTCAGCTTCCCTACTACATTCAGTGACATTTTCATTCTTTTGGTTCTCTGCCTCTTCTCTCTCTTCATCTTATTAACCAGCCCATTAATATCTAGTAGAACTGCATGCATTCACACTCCACACAAGTTTTCACCAAGTCTAGCCAATTCTTCTTTTGCAATGTCTCTCAGATCTGACCCTTAACTCTTTCTATGTTCATGGCAACCACCTTGATCTACAAGGACTATTTTTTTAAAGATTTTATTTATTTATTCATGAAAGAGAGAGAGAGAGGCAGAGACATAGGCAGAGGGAGAAGCAGGCTCCATGCAGGAAGGCCGATGTGGGACTCCATCCTGGACTCTAGGATCACTCCCCTGAGCCAAAGGCAGACGCTCAACCGCTGAGCCACCCAGGCATCCCTACAAGGACTATTTTTATCTAGCTGCACTAGAATATAAGTTCTATAAGAGAAGAGATTTCATTCGTTTGGTCACCCCTTATTCCCTGGCAAATGGCAGGCACTCAACTTTATTAATGAATAAATAAACGAAGAAATCTAATCTATCACTAGTCTTTTCCCACTTTTATCTATTTCCAAATGGTAGTGACAAACATCTTGGCAAAACTTGTTTTCCATAAAAATCTTTCTTCTAGTCAAAATCCAATAACAGAATACTATTATCCATAGTGTGGAATCTAAAACTCATCTACCAAACATTTAATGCCTTCTGTAAGGTGGGCACCACTTTATCCAGTTATCAGAAATCATTTCCTTGACATAATCAAGCCAGTTTTAATCATCTCTAATTTAAACTACTTTTTTCCTATGCCCATGGATCATCAGCAAACAGAATGTCCTTTCCTTTCCTTTTTACTACTATAAATTACATACTTTCCTTTAAAATAAAAGCCAAGGCTTAATCTGATTCTACAATATCATGATGTTAATTTCTATAGACAGAAATTTCATTATAAAAAAAAATAAATTTCATTATATTCACTATCCTTTATCCTTCCACATGTTCCCAATTTTTTATGCCATTAGGACCTAATCACACCTTCCACTTCCAGGCTCCCTCTAATTTAGTCATATTCCAGCCACCTCCTACCAAAACTATCCACCACCGTCGTCAAATCCTGTTTTAGGTCTTAAGCACGCATTTAATTTCTTCCTATGTTAATTTATTCAGCATATATTTATTGAGTAGAAATTTCATGCAAGTCACTGTTCTAAGCACTGGGGACAAAGCATATCACAAAAACAGACAAAAATCCCTGTTCTTGTTGCATGATTATAATATTTAATATGTAATATTTATCACAATAAACAAAAGAAGTCATAGGATAGAATTGAAAGTGCTAAGTGCTGTGGAGGAGATATATTAGAGATGGAAAAGAGGGGAAGGCCTTAACAAAAAGGTGTAAAAACTTTTAAGAGTGAGAGTTACCATGCAGCTATCTAGGAGTGTGTCCTAGCCAGAGGGTACAGCGAATGTAAAAGCCCTACCGCAGGACAATGACTGATACTCCAAGGAACTGATCAAAACGGCATGTGTAGTATGAATGAAGTAAGCAACAAGAAGGGTAGTAAGAGATGGGTCAGAGAACTGTGAGGTAAACAGATGGCCTAGGGCTGTGGACCACTAAAAAGACTTGGACTTATTCTGCAATTGGTATGGAAGCAGCAAGAACATCTTAGGCAAATAAGGAATATAATCTAATTGATATTTTAACATAGTGCTGTGTTGAAAACAGATTGAAGCAGGAGTAAGGACAAAAAGGAATCTAGTTAAGCTATCACCAATAATTTAGGCAAGAGATGATGACAATTTATTTTATTTCATTTTTTAAAAGATTTTATTTATTTATTCATGAGACACAGAGAAAGAGAGGCAGAGACAAAGGCAGAGGGAGAGGCAGGCTCCATGCAGGGAGCCCGATGCGGTACTCGATCCCAGGACCCTGGGATCAAGACCTGAATCAAAGGCAGATGCTCAACCACTAAGCCACCCAGGTACCCAGATGATGATAATTTAGACCAGAATGGCAGTAAAGGAGGTAGAGAGAAGTGTCTAGATTCTGGATTTATTCTGAAGCTAAGCTAACAAGATTTGCTGATAAACTGATTGTGGAGCTGAAAAAGAAAGTTTCTAGAATGACTCCAAAGCTTCTGGCCTAAGAAACTGACAGGCAGGAGTTGCCATTAACTGAGCTTAGAAAGACTGTGAATAAAAGTTTTGGGGTAGGGAAAAGATGAGGGATTTGGCTCTGGAGTGGTTAAATCCAAAACTATCCAAGAGGACATGATGAGTAGAGCTGGATATCAAGGCTGGAATTTAAGAGAATAGTCTGGGTAAGAGATACAAATTTGGAAATCAATGTATAGATGGTATTTAAAGATGTGGCAGGGTGAGCTCTCTCCAAGGGACTGCAGGTAGATAAAGAGGTTCAAGGACTAAGCCTTAGAGCATTCTATTTAAAGAGGAACCAGAAAAAAAGAATGAGAAGGAATGACCAGGGAGGTGGAAAGAAAGCAGTATTTCCTGAAAGCCAAAATGAAGAACATGTTTCAAGGAAGAAGAGAAAGTAATCAACTATATCAAATGCTGTTCATAGGTGAAGTAATAAGATGATAATTAAGAACTGACAACTGGATTTTAGCCAACACTCAAATACTGAATCACAGATGGTATGATGAGGGCAAAAGCCTGATTAGAATGAATTTAAGGGAATATGCTTAAGCTGTTTTCAGAATAAGCTACCAGACTTACTTTCAACAGTAATCCTTCTACCGACCAAAACTGGGTTTCAGCTCACTTTTTGTGAAAGTTATCTTAACTGATCATACTCATTACTTTCAAATAAAAAAATGATAGAGTCAGCCCTTAGTTCTTTGATACTAATTCCCCAGAAGTAATTATACTAAGCTCACTTTAGTTCTCAGCACCTTGAGTGACTTTATGTCCTAGATTTTCTAAAGGTTCCAATTTAATATAATATTCTGTTAACAAAAAGGATCCTTACACATGCAATTAAACATTTAATTTCATGCCACTGTAATAGTTTTTATATTACATTTTTTTCTTTCTCAAGTCCAGAAAATTCTCTTTCAGCCAGGGGCTGGGGAGAAGGGCAAAGAAGAGCTTTGTTCAATGGGTATAGAGTTTCAATTTTGCAAGATGAAAAGGTTCTAGAGCTCTGTTGCACAACAATATGCATATAGCTATACACTTAACAATAGTCAGGATGGTCAATTTCACGTTATGTGGTTTTTCACCATAGGTTTTTTTTTTTTAATTCTTTTTCAGACATGATGTCCTGATTTTCAATTTGGAAAATATGGACAATATGCTGCTAATTCAAATCTCTAAATGAAAGCATTCCAGGCACCATAACATCATCTGAGGAGTAAATGTTTTTTTGTTTTGGGAAGAAGTACAACTTAAAGAAGTAAAATTTGTTAAGAAACTTTCCCCACTAAGCTTTAAACTAGTTTCCTCCTTTCTTCCAGTTAAGGTGAAAGATAACATATGGTATTAGGAGACCAGCATAAGCTACCAGAATGGGTCACTACTAAGTAGAAGGTGTATAAGCATAAAACCACCTTGCAAAATTTGGTATGGGAAAGTTTACATCTGTATTTTTAGTCATATACCACCCTTCCATTCTTTGATTTCAGTTGTTCTTTCTATCTTTATTAAACCTCCCTCATGCAATCAATGCTAACAAAGTATTACACATAAGGAAAGATTGTGACTAGGAAGAACCCAATAACATAGTGCTTAAATGAACAGCTCTTAAGCTTCCTAGGTCTAAATTTTAAATTCGTAACCTATTATTACCTTGGACATACTGCTTGTTAACTTCTCTGTGCTTCTGTTTCCTCATTTGTAAAATGAGAATATTATTTGCCTCACAGGGCTGAGATAAAGAAACTGTTTACAACAGTGCCTGGCACATAGTAAGTGCTTAATAAATGTTAGCTAGTAGATTATCTTCTTTACTGTTCCCAGTACCTAGCATGGTGGTCCCTCAAATTTATTAGCCTTTTTGGCCAAAACAATACATTGGGAATTTCACAGAATTTCCTAGCATATTACTTTAGTCTCAATTCCTTTTTTGCCGGCTTGAAGCTACTTACCCCCTATAAATAAGCATACTTTGGATTATTTTCTCCTAAGTGCTTCCACTTCCACTGAAGCTTCAGCTTTTTTCCCAACTCACAGTTAGTGATCTTTCTGTTAATGATCCCTTTAAGAGAGCCACCTGTACACTGTGAACTTTTTCTAAGTTGTTCATTAAAAATGTTAAGTATGACCAGTCCCAAAATTAACCCTGTGTTTCCCACTGTTTATCATAATTCTCCATCTGAGAAAGTAACCAATGAACAGTAAAAACAACTACAGTAGAATTAGGAATCAGAAGACCTAAGATTTTAGATCCAACATCAGGTACTAGAGACCAGAGGTAAATAACTTTTAAAAGCTTTAGTTTTCTCATCTATAAAATGGAATTGCTTGGGGTTTAGCTATGAATAACATAATACCTTGGGGTTTAGCTATGAATAACAAATGTACCAGTCTTTCAATTCTACTATTCTCTATTCTTGGGGCCATTGTTTTAAATATAGATCCACAGTTCTTGACTAAACTTCTGCAACAATGTATTTCCTAACTGATATTGATTTCATTTTCTTTTCTCTATAATGATCCTCTATACTACACCCATACTATCTTTGCAAAATACAAACTTGATTATATTGTTCCCCATCACCTAGAAGGTGAAATCAAAACTCCTTAGTTTAAGATTTTTAAGAAAAAAAAAAAAAAAAAAAAAGATTTTTAAGAGTCTGGCTCCAGAGAGATAAAATCCCATATATATGGTTAAT
This sequence comes from Canis aureus, assembly GCF_053574225.1. Taxonomy (NCBI): domain Eukaryota; kingdom Metazoa; phylum Chordata; class Mammalia; order Carnivora; family Canidae; genus Canis; species Canis aureus. The sequence goes on along the minus strand of NC_135642.1, from coordinate 15,756,796 downwards.
TGATTTTTCAGTAAGGATGCTAAGACCATTCAATGGAAAGAAAAAGAATTTCTTCAACAAATGGTGCTGGGACAACTGGATAACCAAATGCAAAAGAATGAAGTTAGACTCTTATCTTGTACCATACAGGAAAATTAACTCAAATATATCAAAAACCTAAATGGGGGGGGGGGGGGAACAAAAAAACTAGCAGACCTAAATTTAAGAGCTAAATCTATAAAACTCTTAGAAGAAAATATAGGGGAAAATCTTCACGACCTTTGATTTGGGAATGGTTTCTTCATACCAAAATATAGGCAACAAAAGAAAAAATAGATAAAATTGGATTTCATAAAAATTAAAAGTTTTTGTGCACCAAAGGGTACTATCAACAGAGTGAAGAAACAACACACAGAAGAGAGAAAATATCTGCAAATCATAAACCTGAAAGGGGTGTAATGTCTAGAATCCATAAAGAACTCCTACAACTCAACAAAAACCAAATAATCCAATTAAAAATGGGCAAAGGATTTGAATAGATCTTTCTCCAAAGATAAAAATGACCAAGAAGCACATGAAAAAATATTCAACATCATTAATCATTAGAGAAATGCAAATCAAAACCACAGTGGAGTACCACTTCAGACCCAGTACGATGGTTTTTTTTTTTAAAGAAGTTCTTTTTTTTTTTTTTAATTTTTATTTATTTATGATAGTCACACACAGAGAGAGAGAGAGAGAGAGAGAGAGAGAGGCAGAGACATAGGCAGAGGAAGAAGCAGGCTCCATGCACCGGAAGCCCGACATGGGATTTGATCCCGGTTCTCGAGGATCGTGCCCTGGGCCAAAGGCAGGCGCTAAACCGCTGCGCCACCCAGGGATCCCCAGTACGATGGTTATTAAAAACAAAACAAAACAACAAACAAACATGCTGATGACAATAAAAGGAAACTGGAACCCTTGTGCATTGCAGGTAAGAATATAGGATTGTGCAGGCACTGTGAAAAATAGTTTGGTGCTTTCTCGGAAAATTAAACACAGAATTACCATATGACCTAGCAATTCCACTCCTCTGTAAATACCCAAAGAACTGAAAACAGATTCAAACAGATACTTCTACATCAATGTTCAAAGTAGTAGTATTATTTACAATAGCCAAAGGGTGAAAACAATTCAAGTGTCCGACAACAGATAAATGTATAAACAGAATGATACACATTCTATCTCAGAATGATAGAGAGAGAGAGAGAGTAATATTATTCAGCCATAAAGAGGAATGAAGTTCTGATACATACTACAACATGGATAAACCCTGAAAACATTATGCTCAGTGAAATAAGCCAGACAGAAAAGGACAAATATGGTATGATTCCAGTTATATGAAGAACTGGAATAGACAAATTCATAGAGACAAAAAGTAGAATACAGGTTACCAAGGGCTGGTATATTGCCTGCCTAATGGGTACAGAGTTTTTGTTTGGATGGTAGAAAACATTCTAGAAATAGATAGTGATAATGGTTATATATCATTGTGAATGTACTTAATGCCATTAAATTGTAAATTTAAAAATGGCTAAAATAGTATTTTTTTTTTAAAGAGGGAGGAGGAGACGGGCAGAGGGAGGGGAAGAGAGAGAATCTTAAGCAGGCTCCATGCTGGGCTTGATGTAAGGCTCGATCTAACAATCCTGAGTTCATGACCTGAGCCAAAATCAAGAGTTGGACATTTAACCAAGTACCCCCAAAATAATACATTTTATGTTAGGTATATTTTACATGCCACTCCCCTACTGAACTACCTGACCTGTGAAGGTACAACAGACTTTCAATCTTTCCTGGTTTCATTTATGTTTCTTCTCTCCTTATCTCTAAGTTTGGTGAACTACTCTTCATGCATTAAGATTCATCTTTAGTGAATTCTTCCTTTCTTGACTTCCTGAAGCAGTTAATCTGTTATTCCTTTGTACTCTCAACTCTTTGTAAATAGTTCTACTATAGCATGTAATCATGCAATATGGATTATTTCTCAATGTGTATTTCCATTACATTGAGTTCCTTAAGGACAAGTATTGAATCTTATCCTTCTATGCCCAGCACCTAGCACATGGTAGATACTCAACTTTCCCAAAGAAATAGCTTATGCATATAGCATGCTTTGAAAAAATCAGAAAGCACTATGTCAGTAAAAGGACTTATTTCATTTTACCTTTTGTGAATTTATTTATTTAGGTCCCTCAAACTCAACTCTCCTAAATTTGTACTTTTTTTCAAACTAACTTCTAATCTTCTAACTTTCTAACTATCTTAGGTCATAGCACCCCCATTAGCTGGGCTACACAAACCAATATCAAGGGATTCATCTTTGAATCCCCATCACACATCAAATGTATTATAAAATCTTAATTCTATTTCTATTTCTTTTTTTTTAAGATTTTATTTATTCATGAGAGACAGAGAGAGAGAGAGACAGATAGAGAGAGAGAGACAGAGAGAGAGAAAGGCAGAGACACTGGCAGAGGGAGAAGCAGGCTCCAAGCAGGGAGCCCAATGCGGAACTCCATCCTGGGACCCCAGGATCACGCCCTGGCCAAAGGTGGCGCTAAATCATTGAGTCACCCGGGCTGCCCTCTACTTCTATTTCTATGCTTTAATGATCCAGTGTTTCTCCATCAAGTTGCTATTGGCATTTGAAGCAGGACAACTGCTCATTGTTGGGACTCTCCTGCAATACAGAACATCTACCATTCCTACCTCCATGTCTAAATGCCATTAATGTTTCCCTGTCATTACTGTTAACAAAAATGCTCCCTGAGGCTAGTATTGACTAGGTTAAGAATTGCACTATGCTTAGTTGAAGACTGTTATCTCTTACTTAGACTACTAAAAAATTTTTAAATAAAAACCTTATCATTATTTTCCCTACATCTATTTTTCTTCCTTCAATCAATTCTCTATTCTGCCACCAGAATAAATGTTTTAAGCTCAGTTTGATCAAGTAATTCCTCTACTCAAGACCCTCAGTGTTTCTGGTCTTAGGAGAAAACATTTAGTCTTTTGCCATTAAGTATGTTAGCTGTGGGGCTTTAATAGATATCCCTTATAAATCTGAGGAAGTTTCCTTCTATTCCTATTTTGCTTAGAATTTCTATCATAAATAGGTATTAAATTTTGTTAAATGCATTTTCTCCAAGGATATACAATCTTACCAATTGTATCTAACATTGTACTGGTGATCCTAACCAGTGCAGGAAGGCAAGGAAAAATAAAATAAAAATCATCCAATTGGGGAATCCCTGGGTGGCTCAGCGATTTAGCACCTGCCTTTGGCCCAGGGCGTGATCCTGGAGTCCCGGGATCAAGTCCCACATCGGGCTCCCTGAGTGGAGCCTGCTTCTCCCTCTGCCTGTATCTCTGCCTCTCTCTCTATGTCTTTCATGAATAAATAAAATATTTTTTAAAAAATCATCCAATTGGAAAGGGCAGAGGGTCCCCCTGGGTGGCTCAGTTGGTTAAGCATCCATCTCTTGACTTTGGCTCAGGTCATGATCTTAGGGTTTTGAGATCAAGCCCCGTATCAGGTTCCACATCTAGTGTGGAGCCTGCTTGAGATCCTCACCCTCTCTCTCTCTCTCTCTCTCAACCCCCCTTTGTTTCTCCCCCTGCCCCCGAAAGAAAGAAAGAAAGAAAGAAAGAAAGAAAGAAAGAAAGAAAGAAAAGCTGTCTTTATTTGTAGATGACATGACCATGCACATAAAGAATTCTAAGGAGTCTACAAAAAGAGCTACTACAAATGAGTATTATGACCCTGACAACACCTTAATTTTGGCCTTCTCCAAAACTGTAAGACGGCATGTTTTGTTTTGTTTTTCTCTTTTTTTCAACTTTCTGTTGTCTTATTTTTTTAAGGATTTATTTATTTACAGAGACACTGAGAAAGAGAGAGTGGAGTAGTGGCAAAGGGAGAGAATCTTCAAGCAGATTCCCCACTGAACAGAGTCCAATATGGAACTTGATCCCATGACCCATAAAATCATTACCTGAGCCCAAACTAAGGGTAGTAGGCTTAACTGACTAAAGCACCCAAGTTCCCAAGTTTCTGTTGTTTTAAGCCATTCTGTTTGTGGTACTTTGTTATAGCCCTAGGCAACTAATACACATTAGTGAATACTCAAAAGTTATTTAATTTGTTGGTGAGATAACTGCTCTTACATAATATTATATAACTTATTTTATATATACAATTTTAGATATTTTTTCTTTTCAAAAAAGATTATCTATCTATTGATTGATTTACTGGGGGGGGGGGGTGGCAGGCGCACACACAAAAGAAAGAGGGCAGAGGGAGAGAATCTTCAAACAGACTCCCCGCTGAGCACAGAGCCTAATGTGGGGCTTGATCTCACAACCTGTGAGATCATGACTTGAGTCAAAACCAAGAGTCAGTGGCTTAACTGACTGAGCCACCTAGATGCCCCTAATTTTATATATTTTTAAATATAGGTATAAAATACTGTGTAGCAATATAGTTTACTGGGAAAAGCAAGGGTTATTGTAATCAAACAGTCTTGAGTTTTGTTTTGTTTTTAAAGATTATTTATTCATGAGAGACACAGAGACACAGGCAGAGGGAGAAGCAGGCCCCTGCGGGAAGCCCAATATGAGGACTCGATCCCGGGACCCTGGGATCACGACCCAAGCCAAAGGCAGGTGCTCAACCGCTGAGCCACCCAGGGGCCCAGACCTGAGTTTAGAACTCTGCCTTAACTTTCTTAAGCCTCCTTCTTTACTCATAAAATGAGGAAGATTAATTAAATAAAATATGTAAATGCCTGTCCAGTACAGAGTATGACATCCAGTAATGTTGGTTCCTTTCTTTCCTGGGTACATTGGTTTAGTTAGTCTTGTTAGTATTGCTCTCTTTAAACTTGCGATATTAAACTGACAAAAATATACTGAGCACTTACTCTATACTAAAAAGATCTTTGAAACCTGTCCCCGCTTTTCTTTTTTGTCCAAGGTTCCCTGTAGGCACAGACTAGGTTTGCAATAATTTCAGTTTCCACCATGGCTTCAAGGTTCTCTGATTCCTAAATAACTTGATCTAGCTTTCTTGCCCTATTTTTTCCTGGCCAGATAGCTCCTCCTTTGAACAATGTTACCTCAGTTAACTTCCATGTCTGATTCTTTGTGGCAAACTAGGTCCTTCCCCTAAGGATGAATTCAAAATTTAATCTACAGGAAGCCTTCTGTATTTAATATAAAATGATATTTGCCCCTTATCATTTCAATCCTGTATGTCTAATTTAAATTCACCTTCGGGCAAAATTTCTTCTCATTTAATGATTAACAAAGGCCTCATCAACTAACATTTTTCACTCTTATACTTGACTCTTTTGAGCATTTTGTACTGATCTGTCCTGTCCTTCCTTGAACTTTTTATCCCTTGGCTTCAATAACACCTATCCCTCTCTCATCCTATCCCTCTCCTATTCAATGTTTATATATCCTGTGCTTCCATTTTTAACCCTAATTTAATTTCTTTATTCATCAAATATGTTTGAGTTTCTATTTTGGGGCAGTACCTATGCTACATACTGTGGATGCAGCAGTGAACAAGAGAATGGAAACAAATACAGTGGAAATGATTCTACAGCTTATAATTGAACAGGGAATATGAGGGGAAGATCTAACCCAATTTAAGGGTTTTGGGGAAGACATTCTTGAGAAAGAAAGTTTTAGCTGCGTCCTAAAAAAAGATGAGGCTTTAGTGAGGTAAAGAAAGAGAGAGAGGTTTGGAGGAATAAGAAGCTTGGAAAAGATGAGAAGACTTCTGAATGGAAGACGCTGCATGTTTCAAAGCACAGAATAGGAAAAACCATGGAGTGTTTGAGGATGTAAAAGTTCGGTATGTGCAGTGGAGGGAACCAAAGGGAGAATAATCATATTTGATGCTGGACTGCAAGGCTGGAGTCAGACTGTGAAAAGATTTGTAGGCTATGTTAAAGGCAATAGGAAGGCACTGACTAGCTTCTTCACCACCTTTTGTGACATGCTTAATTTTTATTTTTAGACAACTTCACTGATGTATAATTTACATATACTTAAAGCATACACTTTGATGACTTCTGATAGCTTTATACATCCATGTAACCTCCACTACAATCAAGATAGAGAATATTTTTACCACCCCCTCAAAGTTTCCTTTCATCCCTTTGTCATCCCTTCCTTTACCTCTGGCCTCATGCAACAATGGTTCTGTTCTCTATCACTATAGATTAGTTTCCTTTTCCTAGAAAACTATATATATACTTTTTTTTTTTTCCTAGAAAACTATATAAATGGAATCCTAAGTATGTACTGTTTTATGCTGGGCTTCTTTCACTCAGCACAATGGTTTTAGGATTTATCTATGCTGTTGGGTATATCAGTAATTCATTCTTTTTTATTGTTGAGTAATATTCTACTCTACAGAAATTTATCACATTTTGTTTATCCATTAGCTTGCTGATGCACATTTGGGTTTTCCAGTTTGAAACCTTTATGAATATAGCTACTATGGATGTTTGTGTATAAACTTTTTGTTGTGATCATGTTTTTATTTCTCTTGGGTAAATACCTAGGAGTGGATTGGCTGGGTCATATGGTAGGTATATATTTAACTTAATAGAAACTGCTAAGCAGTTTTCCAAAGTGGTTATACCATTTTATTCTCCCACCAGCAGGAGATGAGAATTGTAGCTGCTCTACATCCACACTAACACTTAGTATTGTCTTTTTAATGATAGTCATTTTATGTACAACATGATGGGACAACTCTACATTATGCTATGCTCATCACAGGTATAGCTCCCATCTGACAAACAATGCTATTGCACTACCATTGACCGTATTCCCTATGCTGCACTTTTATCCCTGTGACTTAATTCATTCCATAACTGGAATTCTGTACCTCCTAATCCTTTTTACCCATTTTCCCTACATGTTATCTTCTTATTATTGAGTTTTAGGAAGTTTTTATATATTGATACAATTTTTCTGTCAGTTAAATGTATTGTGAATAATTCTTCCAATCTGTGTCTTGCTTTTTCTTTTAAAAAACAGTGCTTTTGGGGGCATCAGGGTGGCTCAGGTCATGATCCCAGGGTCCTGGGATGGAGCCCCACATCAAAGAAGTAGGCTCCTTCTCCCCCCTCCCTCTGCCTGCCGCTCCCCCTGCTTGTGCTCTCCCTCTGTCAAGTAAAAAAATTTAAAAAATCTTTTAAAAAAATAATTAAAAACCAAAATAGTGTTTTTTGAGTTTTTAATTTTGATAGTCCAATTTATCAATATTTTTCTTTATGGTTCATGCTTTTTGTGTCCTCAAAAATCCATTTCGTGAGGGAATAGAAGGCTAGCTGAGGACAAAGCACAAGCTGACACCCTACAAATGATCTGTCCCTCTCCTCCACAGATGGGATGCGTGTAACATTCCTTAGGCTAGCAATCCTTGTCATTCCCTGGCTTGTAGATGGATCACTCCAGCCAAGGCCTCCATCGTCTCATGGCCTTCTTTCCTTTGTGTCTTTGTGTAATCATGTCCAAATGTCCTCTTATAAGGATACAAGACATTGGATTAGGGTCCACATTAATCACTTGGTACCATCACTATGGACTATGAAGAATCCATAGGAAAAGATTTAAAATATGGTCCTTCCTCAAGGAACTTAAAATTTTGTTGAAAAGACAACATTAACATATAAGAAGTTACCAGTGAAATACAAAAAACAAAATCAGTGTGGTTCAAACGGTAAATGTAGTTAGTGTATAGGAAGGAAAAGCAGGCTCTGGGGCAGAAGTCCCCCACATAGATCAAAAGCTGGATAAAAGATTGATAGAATATATACACAGAAAAGACGTAAGGTACTGAGAGTCAAGCAACAGGAACAAAAGTACAAAAACAGGAATTAACATGACACAGAAAGGCAGGTGGGGAGACAAAAGTAAACAAAACATGTCTGGATAACAGTTTGAGTTAGGAGAGGGTGGGAGCAAAAGGTAGTTGAAGCCACTCCATGGAAGACCTTAAAGGTTAGACATCAGAATTAATACAGTGACATAGCCACTCTGAAAGGAAGGTTTGAGGAAAATCAGATGTGCTTAAAGGGAGGAATTGACTGAAAGAAATAGAAACTGGGGAAGCGAGAATACTGCTGTTTTGATTTTTTTTTTTAAGATTTTGTTTATTTATTCATAGAGACACACAGAGAGAGGGGCAGAGACAGAGGGAGAAGCAGGCTCCATGCAGGAAGCCTGACGTGGGACTCAATCCCAGGTCTCCAGGATCACACCCCAGGCTGCAGGCGGCGCTAAACCGCTATGCCACCGGGGCTGCCCTGCTGTTTTGATTTCAATCAAATTCTCTATTCTGCAACCAGAATGTTTTTTAACTCAATTTTATCAAGGAACTCCTCTGTATGTCGAATCAGAGCATGAGATGCTAGGAATCAAAGATTACACCAAAATTTCTAATCTCAGTCTTAATAATGGTTGCATGGCCAAGAAGATATGACATATAATATGGAGAGGAAGTATGAATTTTATATGGTTTATGAATAATTTGAGGTCGCAATTAAGTGACATCTAGAACTTGGCCAGATTATGACTAGTGCAGCAGGGGCAAAGGCAGGAATTATCATGTGCATATTAGAAGAACTGTAGGAGGCTGATCCTCAGATCACATTGGGAATGGCAGGCTCTAGGAGTCAGCTAAGAAAAATATAGGAGGTGTCAACTAAGCCTAACTAAAAATGGACCAGGAAATAGGGGAGGAAAAAAAAATCAAACAATAAGGGGCAAAGGGTAAAGCAGTTATGCTGGAGGTGGGACCGGATCAAGGCAGGAACTCTCTTCATCCTGGAAAAGCAGGATGTAGCTATGGAATAATAATAGCTAATACAACACTTATTGAACCTACCTTTCTTTTCTTTTCCTTTTCTTTCCTTTTCTTTTCTTTTCTCTTCCTTCCTTTCTTTCTTTTCTTTTCTTTTTTAACATATGGTAGGCATTATCCTGAGCATGTTAATAAATTTATTCATGTAAACTTTATAAGAATGAGAGGTAATTATTATTGTCCTCATTTTACAAATGAGGAGAGTGAGGCACAGAGAAGTTAAGTCATTTGCCCAAGGTTACACACATCCTAAATGGCAGCACCAGGATTTGAGTCCACAGTAATAAATGTTAACTATGTGCCAAGGTTTTATACACACACCACCACACACTCTCCCTGACGATATTTTTTGGGGAAAGACAAAAAATGTAGTATGCTTCCCATCCTTCTTCCCATCCTCCTTTCTGGCACATAACCTTTTTCCTATTTAACCAAAGGTATATACTGCCTCAGGGAAGATTGTAGTTGTTAAAGGCAAAAGAGATTTTTTATTATTCAGCTCCAAACCTCAAAAAAATGCTTGCTTGCTGCTTTCTTTCTTTTTTTTTTTTTCTTTTTTTTTTTTTCATTTGTAATAACACAACAATTTGGAGGAGGACTGTCTCTACATTCTAACAGCTCCTTTTAATTATCAAGAACTTGACTTGGTTCATGTGGACCACACAGCTGTAATATAAGATACATGCACGAAGAATTCAAGGTCAGATAAATGCCTTACACACTGGAAACAGAAAGGTCCTTTCTGACAGAAAGAGGAAAGAAAGGCATTCTGTATGTCATAGATTCCTCCTTCTTATGGGCTGAACTGTGTTCCCCACAAAATCCATATATTGAAGTCTCAACCCCCAGTACCTCAGAATGTAACCTATTTGGAATTAAGATCTTTAAAGAAGTGATTAAATAAATTGAAGCCAGTAGGGTGGGGCCCTAATCCACTATGACTGGTGTCCTTATAAGAAGAGGAAAAAACACTAGGGATTCCTGTGCAAAGGCAGGGGGCGGGGGGACGGACGACTCTGCGATAACAAAAGCCAAGGAAAGAGGCTCCAGAAGAAACCAATCTGCTGCACTTTAACCTTGGATTCCCAGACTCCAGAACTATGAGAACATAAATTTCTGATATTTTCAGCCAACCAGCCTGTAGTATTTTGTATGGGTGTCCTAGCAAACTAATACAACCCTCTGGGGGAACTCCTTTAGGGGGATGGTAAATAAGATAAATATGAGGAATGTCACAGAAGTGGGACTTGCTTCTTACTTCCCCAGACAACTTAAGCTCCCTTAAGTTATTTCTGTGTTCTAACAACTCAGGGAACAGAGGTAACAGACTGAAAATGGCAGGACAGTATAATAAATTGGAAGAAGTCCAATATCACCTTTCTGATTCCTAGACTTCCAAAGCTCATCTGACAGTAGCAGTGAGCACACCTAGCATCTAGATCTTCGTCTCTAATACCATTTTCCTATAAAACGAACCAAGTCTTCTTGGAGAAATTGCTAATTCTAGGACTGGGGCACAAAATATACAAGATGAGCCTGAAGCATCTTGTATGGCCAGAAAGGAAGGAAGGGACATGTCACAGCAAAGAGTATTACATCAAAGGGATGTAAGAGGCATCTCAGAGAGCTTCCAATGGTCAAAGTTGGAACAATTTGAGCAAAAAAATAAGTGGCAATGGATTACAACCTGAAGTACAAAACAAGTATCCATGAGTCCACACTAATATAAATAAATGATCAAGTAAATTAATAAACGAAGGAAAAGAGACAAAGGTCCACACAGAAGAATTTTAAATAATTTATACAAATACTCTGATCTTAAAGAGATAGAGTATAGCTCCCACTCATTAAGTGTGGGCTGCACATAGTAACTTCCTTCCAAAGAGTACAGTAAGGAAAAAGAGGAAAAAAGAGTAATTTTATGGTAGAGAAACATGACAAATACTACCTCAAGCCAGGTGATCAAAGTTAACATCAACAATGATAAGTCTTTTTGAGAGATGTATCACTAATATGGTATGATAAGAATGACACTTTACCTCTGTGATCTTCTTCCTCAATACCATAAAAACCACAATCCCAATCGAATCCTGAGAAGAGCATCAGACAAATCCCAGTTGAGGGATATCTGACCAGTAATCTTCAAAACTGTCAAGGTCATCAAAAACAAAGCCTGAAAAACTATCACAATCAAAAGGAGCCTCCAGAGACATGATAACTAAATGTAATGTGGTACTCTGGATGAGATCTTGAAACAGAAAAAGGACATTAGGAAAAACTGAGGAAACTGGAACAAAGTATGGACTTTAGTTAATAATAATGTATCAATAGGGATTCATTAACTATGACAAATATACCATACTACTGTAAGATGTTAATAATAGGAGAAACTAGGCGTGGAGTATATGGAAATTCTCTGTACTATCTTTGCAGTAATTCTATACATCTAAAATTGTTGAAAAATAACAGTTTTACTCGCCAGAGTGAGTGTGGCGAACAGGGGGGAGGTTTAGAGGGAAAGGGGAAGCAGACACCCATTAAGCTGGAGCTGGAGGAGGGGCTTGATCCTAATCCTGAGAGACTCAGAGATCGTGACCCCAGCCAAAAACCAAGAGTTGGCTGTTCAAATGACTGAACCACCCAGCCATCCCTAAAAGTTTATTTAAAAAAAGGAAAAGAAAAATATAGCCTGAGCAAAGACTGCCTTGACAACACCTGCTACACATATCCTAACTAAAGCAGCTCAGCAAGGCAAAGGGATTTTTAGTGCGAAACATCTATCGGAAAGACAGTTGTAAATGGGGAGTGATGCCTCCATAGGATCACAGTCTTCGAAAGACTATTAAAAAAGTACCTGGCTCAATGGTTGAATGTCTGCCTTCAGCTCAGGTTGTGATCCTAGGGTCATGGGATCAAGTCCCTGCATCAGCATCCCTGCAGGGAGTCTGCCTCTCTCTCTCTCTCTCTCTCTCTCTCTCTCTCAATAAATAAATAAATAAATAAATAAATAAATAAAATCTTAAAGAAAAAAAAGAAGAAGTACCTAGTCAGGCATCCAAACACCACCACTGATACATAAGATAAAAACCCTTGAGAACAACCAAAACCACATGCAGATCTGAGGTCACTGTCCACATTGCCGTGGGAACATATAAAATTTAACCTACACCTCAGACACTACCTACCACAATGAGAATGTTAACAGGACACCGTAGGATGCAGTTAAGGAAATCTAACTTGACTGACTTAAACAATTAGGTAATTTTTTTTTTTTTTATCTCATATAACAAGTGCCAATATTCTATTACAATATTCTACTCTATAATCTTCAGTGCCTCACCCATTCCTTAGCTAACTCTCCTGGCACTTTTGTAGTCTCCATTTCAGGTATCACATGCAGGAGGAACAATATCTGACAGAAGATCATCTCTTCAAGTGAGACTCTTTGGAAGAGCACCTGTCAAGTATTTTGCAGAATGTCATTCAGTTTGAGTTTGATGCTTTCTCATGATTAGACTGGGGATTTTTAGATTTGGGATAAGAATACTAAAGAGAAGCAAGTGCCATTCTTTTAAGGAAACTTCCCCTCACAACTCATCAGCCACATCATAGTCCCCTTCCTAAATTAATCACGGAAGAATAATGAAATTACCATAATCAGTTTAGACCAATCAGGACTTAGCCCTGAATCACAAAGGGAATGATATATACTAGACAAAATAGGGCTGGTCTGCAAAAATAAAGCATATGTGAATGGACACTGAGCAGGCCACCACCAGTGTCTGTAGGTAAAAACCCTAAAAGGCAGAGCCTCTACTCAAGAGACTGCATTAAATGAACAAGCCTGTTTTAAAATGAAAGAAACATTTTTCATTGTCCAATTTACTTCTCCTTCCTCTAACACTATCACCACCCAGAGGGATTTTCAGATCAGTTATTGAAAATAAGAAAGTTTCAGGCTTTGTTTTTTCTACAATCTGATGTGCAATGTGTCAAGGTCGATACTTAAATATCTCAGATCTGTACAATATCCAGGTAGGTACTGTGATCCCCATTTTACAGATGAGAAAATGACCTCAAAGTAGTTAAATAAGTTGCCCAACACCACATAACTACAAACTGAGTTAGAATTCTAAGCTATATCTCCAGTCTTCAAAGCTTGAAATATTTTTTAAGCTACCATATACTCTCCCAGATATCAATGGAGTAGCAGCAATAAAGGAAACATCTCTGAAAGAGAACTTTCATCTATAGCTCCTCTAGACCAAGGCTACCCTCTCTATAAACAGCTCAAAGCCCCCTCCTTAGCCTCCAAAAGAAACCTGCACAAGTACTCCAACAAAGATGTTATAGCTAGCTCAAAATATGGAACTAACATACAAGTAAGATTAGATTTGTGAGCTAGTTGCATAAATTATCCAAACAAAAGTAGTTAAGATACCTAGGGCAACATTTCCCAAACTAGTGTGCTTTGCTGGATTCTTCTCTAGCATGATAACAAGTAGGCCGTGAAAATAGTACTCTGTGATCAAATTAACTGAGAGACTAGGCTAAACACAATTAAACAGGCTTATCAACCACAAGAGCTTTATACACTACCAGGCATTATGAATTCCAAGAAAAGCATATTCTACTTATAATGTTTAGCATTTATCTCCAGAAAAGAAGGTTTTCCTTTTTAATCCTGACCACCTATAAACAATTCCTAGGAGAGTATTCTGTTTAACACCATTTTGAGAAATACTACCCTAAGGGGAAAGCAAAGGCCCAAGAATAGAGTTCATTATTAAGGGGCTGGAGGCAAACAAACAAACAAATCCAATAAAGAATATAGTGAAAAAGGCAGGAAGCAAATCTGGAGAGTTCAATATTATAGAAGCAAGAAAGGAGATGGCTTCTAAAAAGAGACAATCAACAGAACCAAACTATCGAGAGATTAAACAGATTGAGAGTAAAAAATTGTTCAGATTGGACTAGGAAAACTGTCACTTGTGACCTCTAAGAGAATAGCTTCAGAAAAGGGAAGGAAAGAAGGATGTGCAGGCAGAATTTTAGAAGAGTAAAATGGAAATGATAAAAGAAGTAGATGAAGCATTTCTAGACGACCAATAATTGTGGTTTACCAGTGAAAGTAAGAAAAGTAATTGGTTGGTTGGGAGAAGGTGGTATATAGAGAAATGAAAAAAATTTAGAATGGGTGCACCTGCACCTGGTTAAAGGTAAAAGTGAAAATATACCGAAAGAAACTGATAGTTACAGATCATTAGATGGAAGAAATGAAACCTAGAGTATAAAATGACTAGAAAAAACATATCTCTCAGATTGGAGAGAATTTGAATAGACCTTATTTTAATACCCCCAAATTTCATAGATTTCTGCCTACTCCACCCAGGAGAATTTTTCAGTCTTTAGCGTTCAGTGTGTAGCATGTGTATAAATTTGCTGATTTGTTGCTCCTCTCAGAGGACGTCTATGTTGTGGGCAAAAGGAGAAGGTTATAGAGCAGCAATTACCTGAGGGTCCCAACCTGTACGAAAATAAGAAGTCAGGTGGAGGCAGATAACAGTAAGGAAGTTGAAGCTGATGGAGATTTTAACTTATAATGACTTAGTACGAATGATTTTGATACAAAACTAAAACTTACAGTAGGAACATACAAAAAAGTAATGTGAAGATGACCAAAGAAGGGTCCAGAAAAAAGGAATCTACTTAACCTACTCAGATCTTTTTCACAACTCTGCTATACCAACAGAAGTTGCATAAGTCATAAACTAATAATGTAACTCCAATATGCTGGAGAGAAAAAAGACTATTTGGTAGCAGGTCTAGTTACAGTCCAGCTTTAAACTTTTTAAATCAAAACTTTGTATGTTTTCCATCTACATAAAATGCCAACCCCAAGAGCTACTTAGGCATGAAATTTTTCGCTTTTATTTAAGAACAATAAGGACACTGACATGAGATTCTGTTGCTTAGGACATAATCATAAATTCTATCTTTTAGGCTAATTTCATTACTTCAAATTGAGTACATAACTTTGGATTAACTATATCTAAGTCACAAGTGTGGCCCATATATGGCTCCAGAGTCCATTTATCATAACATTTTGAACACAAAAAAGGCAGTAACATCGGATTCTTCAACTGTTTAATATATCAGCCTACAGAGTTCAAGAAAAGTCATACTGCTTAAAAATATATATATAAGTACCGGAGTCAGAGGAGGCCCCAATCTTTAAATAAAGAAATTAATACTGATCAGTGTGCACGGAATCCTTATTCCAGATCTGTGTATCTGTAAACCCAAGGCAGCCACATAGGCCAGATGACTACTACTGCCAGCTCAGCAGCTGAGCTTGGTGAAAAGGCGGCATCCACACACACAGGCCACTCTTGAGAACCAGAACTTATGGCCAGTTTCATCTGGTAGATCCTGGAGAACGTGGCAGTGATAAACCGGGAAAAGTCTGGCAGAAACAGGGTTGTTGGCGGTAAGGGGGGCCTCAGGGCTGCAATCCTGGAAGGCATAAAGCAGCCGCGGCGGGCTAACCCCCCCCCCAACCCGGGGCTGAAAGAAACTATGGGGGTTGAGAGGGGAGGGGAGGGCTCGTCCTTACCTTGTCATCCTCGCATCTTTTCCCCAGGCCCTCCCTGGCCTGCAGCCGGCTGCTGAGGCGGCCGTAGTCGGCCTCCTTCTGGTCGATCTGTTTCTTGTGCGAGTCCACCAGGAGCAGGAGGTCTGAATTGCGTTTCTCCAGGCGCCCGCGGGCCACCTCGGTGCGCTGGACCTGGCCCTGCAGCTCGGCCACCTCCTCCTGAAGCAGGACGTGGCGGGAGGAGATACTCCAGTAGTTGAAGGCGAGGACCGCGATGACCACCAGCAGCACCACCAACACGAAGGAGGGCAGGCGGCCTGCCCGCCGGTTAGTTCCGAAACCCACCATGGGGTCGAACTGGGCTGTGCCCTCGGGCCTCGCCGCCGACACCTGCGGGCAGAAGCTCAGGCCTTAGCAGCTGAGTTGCCGGGGGGACGCGGCCCCAGGGCCGGCCGAAGGAGGAGGCGGGCCAATCTGCCAGCCGGCTAGCCGGAGAAGGGGGCGGGGCCGCAAGCCGCAGGCCCCTCCCCGCCCCCCCTCCTCAAATCCGGTCGAAGCGCGTTCCCAAAGCTTCGAAAACGACCCTGCACCAGCCGGGTGGAACCTGGAGAACCCAGCTGCCCGCACCGGGGGCCCAACACCTCAGGGGCGGGGGGCGGGGAAAGGTGCCGGAAGGGGGCGGGTTTAACTCTGGCCCCGCCCATTGGCTGGGTCCGGGTCGCTTAGGCGAACATTGCCTAGTTTCCGCCGACGCCCCCTCTTCTCGCGAGAAAATGAGTTTCTCTCGCCCTTTATATTCTTATCTCGCGAGTGTTATCGCTATTGGGAAGTGTTGTGTTGATTTTGGTCCTCTGTATAAGCTCTTGCACCTGAATTCGAATCCCTTCAGTTTTTACCCCCTCGGTTCCTTTGACCCACGATTTAGGGAGTGCCAGCCCTACCTTGAGAGTTTTTTTGTCTTTGAGGATATCTGCGCTGCGACCGTTTTGTAGGGAAAACAGGTGAGCTGAGGACAGAGAGGGCGACTAGTAAAGTTTCGTACTTGATGCAGTAAAAAGAGATTTTCTCGTTTGTGCTAATGATGTGGAGAGTAAACAAAAAAGACCATTAAAATAGCGGTGCCCCAAACCCTACAAGAAGAATCAAGAGAAACTGAGCTTTACGACTGAAGGGGGTGGTGCCATCCTGGTTTCCAAGGTTACTGCTTTCAGGAAACAAGAACTTCAGAATGCGTGAGTTCTGTTCTTAAACTCACCGCTGCTTTTGCTTTGAGCTAGGCTTCCGAATAGAAAACCGAGAGGCTGCCCTCGATGAATGGTAACTAATGCTGTTACAGCTAGCACGCTCTGGGTTAGAGAAATAGTAGCTCTTTTACAAATTATTTTTGCGTGCCTGGTCTCCTGTTATCCTCTCAAACAGCACAGTTTTACACATGAGGAATCCAAGACACAAAGATGTTCTAGAAGCTTTCTCAAAGTCTTGTTTGAGACAGTTAAGCTTGGATCTAGAACACTGTTCTCTAATTTCATTGCTCTTTGCATTATACCAGGCTAACCATTGCTATATGTTCAGGTTTATTCATAATGACACAGGAAAAAGCTGCCACCCTTTCTGTTTTTTTCTGCAAATTTCCTTTGTCCTGGCATAAAAATTTTTGAACGTTATTGGCTCTGTCCTGTTTAAGGAAACAGAATTGCTTTCTTTTTCAAACTTCCATGGCCGTAAAACCCCAAGAATAAAAAAGCGTTGGTGTTTTCATTCAAATCAGAGTGTGTGCCTTTGAGGCAAGAAGACTTGTCTTTTTTTTATATATATAAATTTTTTTTGTTTTGTATTTTTAAAGATTTTATTCATTTATTCATGAGATACACACACACACACACACACACACACAGAGGGAGAAGCAGGCTCCATGCAAGGAGCCCGATGTGGGATTCGATCTGGGGACTCCAGGATCACAGCCTGCGCTGAAGGCAGGCGCCAAACCGCTGAGTCACCCAGGGATCCCCTTGAATAATTATTCTATGCTTCCTGTCCATTTCAAAAGTGAAATTGCTGTCTAATGGTCCCATTAATAGCCTGGAAGAATTACTGTACCTTCAAGAAGTGATGATTTCAAAAGAAAGAAAGAAATAGAAGTGAGGATTTCTCTCTCATAGATACAGAAAAACAAGTAAGGCCAAAATTATTAATCTTTCATCCACATCAAACTTAAGCTTTTTGCTCTGGCTTCATAAGGTCAAAGAAATCCCCTCCAGTCTCAAAGGAGAAGCAGACTTTGGCAAGAGGGAGCAAGGCAAATATGAGAAATCACTGGCTATAATAAGCCTTTCCTTGTATCTTTTTTTTTTTTAAGATTTTATTTATTTATTCATGAGAGACACAGAGAGGTAGAGACAGCGGAAGGAGAAACGGGCACCCCGTGAGGAGCCCGATGTGGAACTCAATCACGCCCTGAGCCGAAGGCAGCCGCTCAACCGCTGGGCCATCCAGGTGACCTGTCCATGTATCTTTACTCAATTTCATAAGGGCCTTGCTTTGTGTAGCCAGCGGTTGAAAATTAACTATAGTGTTAACTGCTTAAGATGTCACTTCTTCAAAAATGTTTCAATTTTACATGGGATTCTGACGTGTAAGAATTTAATATCATATAAAACACATTCACATACATTTTTTCAGCAGATGCTTAAAAGAACTATTTGGTACTTACTATTTTATTATCCCATTTTACAGATGCAGAAGTAACTTGCCCAAAGTAACGTGTCTAGCAGATGGCAGGACTGAATCTTGAAAGCCAATCCTCTGTCCACTCTTCCCCCAGTGAAAATATCTTTATTCTACTTTAGTGGTTACCTCTTCAAACTATTCTCCCTACTGGGAGAACCCAATCCACATATCATCATGACAGTGTATAAGTGATCTCCTAAAGATGGTTCTGGGTTAGGCATTAAACAAATAGAAGTAAAAGTCAATCCTTAAGCCAGATGATCAATTTTAACAAGAACACTGATAAGTCATGTTATTAATATGTATCCTTGATATGTGTGATGAGAGTAGCACTTTTGGTCTTCCATCCCAAACCTCATCACTCTAGTCTAATCGTGAGAAAATATATCACACAAATTCCAATTGAGGCACATTCTACAAAATACCTACAAAATAAAATCTTTTAAAAAAAGGAAATCTGAATAAAATATAGATGTTAATAACAATATATTAATTGATTGTCACAAATGTACCATGATCATATAGGGTGTTTATAATAGGGAAGATTGGATGGGGGGATATGTGGGAATTCTATTATTTTCACTGCTTTTCTGTATTTCTAAAACTATCTAAAAAGTATTTTTAAGATTTTATTTATTTATTCATGAGAGACACACAGAGAGAGAGAGGAAGAAACATAGGCAGAGGGAGAAGCAGGCTCCGTGCAGGAAGCCTGATGTGGGACTCAGTCCTGGGACTCCAGGATCACGCCCTGAGCTAAAGGCAGATGTTCAACCACTGAGCCCCCCAGGCGTCCCTCTAAAAATTATTTTTAAAGCATCAGTTTCTATCTTTTGGGATATCTTTTATGTTATCATGTGTACACTAAGATATTCACATAGCTGGAAAGGCAGAATAATCACAGAGAAAGAGTGTTTTCAGATTTATTTGAGGGGTAGGGGCACCTGGGTGGCTCAGTCAGTTGAATATCTGACTCTTGGTTTCAGTTCAGGTCATGGTGTCAGGGTCATTGGATGGAGCCCCACCTCAGGCTCCACACTCAGCATGGAGTCTGAGAGCTTCTCTCCTTCCCTCTCCCTTCCCCCCTGCTCCTCCTCCTGCTTATGCATGCTCTCTCTCAAATAAATAAAATCTTTAAAAAAACAAAAAAGATTTCTTTGAGGGGTGAACATCTTCTATAAAGGGGCAAGGGAGATTGAATAACCGGAATTTTGCACTTAAATGGAGTTTTCTTTGGGCAGCCCGGGTGGCACAGCGGTTTAGCGCCGCCTGCAGCCCGAGATCCTGGAGACCCGGGAATCAAGTCCAGCGTCAGGCTCCCTGCATGGAGCCTGCTTCTCCCTCTGCCTGTGTCTCTGCCTCTTCTCTCTCTCTCTCTCTCTCTCTCTCTGTCTCTCATGAATAAGTAAATAAAATTTAAAAATAAGTAAATAAATCTTTTTAAAAAAAAGAAAAAAACTGGGCAGCCCAGGTGGCTCAGCGGTTTAGCGCCACCTTCAGCCCAGGGTGTGATCCTAGAGACCAGGGATCGAGTCAGGGCTCCCTGCATGGAGTCTGCTTCTCCCTCTGCCTGTGTCTCTGCCTCTCTCTCTCCTGTGTATTTAAATAAATAATTAAAAAACTCTTAAAAAAAAAAAAAAGAAAAAACTTCATATGCTGCAATTGAGCAGACGAGTGGATTATTTTATAGCTTATTCCTCAATGTTTATTTATTTTTTTAAAAAAAGATTTCATTTATTTATTTGACAGAGAGAGAGAGAGCACAAGCAGAAGGAGTGGGACAGGCAGACAGAGAGACAGAAGTAGACTCCCTGAAGAGCAGGAAGCCGGACTTGGGCTTGATCCCAGGACCCTGGGATCATGACCTGAGCTGAAGGCAAACGCTCAGTCAATTGAGCCACCCAGGCACCCAAATATTTTTTTAAAGATTTTATTTATTTATTTATTTATTTATTTATTTATTTATTTATTTATTTATTTATTTTTATGAGAGAAAGAGAAAGAACAATGGAGGGCAAGGAAGAGGGGGTGAGGAGGTGGAGGGGGAAAGAATTTAAAGTAGATCCTGTGCTGAGCACAGAGCCTAACTCAGGGCTCGACTCCATGACCCTGAGATCACAACTCAAGCCAAAACCAAGAGTCAGACACTTAATCAACTGAGCCACCCAGGTGCTCCACTATTTATTTAAAATTTTATTTTTCAGCAATCTCTACACCCAATGTGGGGCTTGACCTCACAACCCTAAGATCAAGAGTTGCACACTTTACCAACTGAGCCAGGCCGGTGCCCCATTATTTCTCAATGTTTATGACATCAATAGAACTATGTTAGGGAACGTGGCAGCTCATAGAAATACAAAATACATAAATCTGTTAGGCAAGTTCTTTCCATTGCAAATGAAAAAAATGCCAAAACCTTTTTAAGCAAAAAATTATATATGTATAATTATATATATCTTGGAAGCATACTAGGACAGTTCATGGTAATATTGGAAAAGCAACACAAACTAGGGTACCTATAGGGGACTCAGTGCTTCCAGGACTCAGTCTTTCTGTTTTTCCTCTCTGCTTGGCTTTATTCCTTCTTTTTTCAGATGGTGCTTTTCTTTGCAGACAAGAAGTATGACCCCATAATTCCCAGGGTCACATCCTGCTAGTTCCATGATCTGAGTAGCAAGGGAGGTTGGGCTTCTAGCTTCCAGTACAAAAATTACCAGGGAAGGATTCTAGTTGTCCAAGCCAGATCATTACACACCATTTATATCCATCACTGAGGCCAGGGAGGTAAGGTATTGACTGGCCCAGCATAAAGCTCTTCTGTATGGCCAATGGTCAGTCTAATACCAAGAAACAGAAAGAATATTGGGAAGACCAAAACAAATAATGTTAGCTACAACTGAATTTTCTTTTTCTTGAGATGTATTATCTTCCTTCCAATTAAGAACAGTTAATAAGTGAATAAAGACATTGTGTTAAAAGTTGGGTTCCCCAAGAAATAGGCTCTGAGATGGAGATTCATAGTAGGAAACATAATGGAAAACAATATTGGTAGAGATAGAATTGGAATGCTATGCAGTCTCAGCGAAAGCCTCAGCCAGTTTCCTGTAACGTCTGAAGCTCAGGTGGCCCTTCAGAGTTTCATGAATTGGAGGGGTCCCAGCCTTTATACCCCACATCGACCAGATTTTGAACGGCTAGCAAGGAAGGGCTAATAGGCTGTGTGCTAACTCTAGTCAATTAGTAAAATGCCTGAATTACTGTATTTTTAAAAATTGAGAAAGTGTATCTTGGCTAAGTGAGGAAAAATGCTAAGATCAATCAGTAATTTGTCCACAGACATAGGAAGAGGTATGATGTCATGCATGGGAGGTGGATGCTATGATGTGCAACCCAGATCTCCTTTCAGGCATGAAGGACTCATTCCCCCAACTGCTGGAGTGCTGCCAACAGAGAGCCTTCAGCTGTCAGCCCTCTTCAGAATTGCCTCAGTTGAAGAGGACTACCTTGTGAATGCAAGGCCCCATTCCCATGGCAACCAACAACTAATACTAGTGAAGAGAACACACTTTTGTTATTTCCCTATATTACCCATTTCCTATGGAAATTACCGTAGGGGTAACGTGGGCCCTAGAGTAAGAATATGTGAGTTAAAATCTCTGCCTCTTATTAATTTTGTAACATAAGGCAAGAGACTTAAGTACCCCAGGTTTCCTGTTTCCACAATGGCATATCAATTAGGATTAAGTTTGGCTCCTAAAGGGGGAAAAATAACTTGAACAAAATAGGATTTTTTTTCTCTCTCACATAAAATATATCCAGACACAATCCAGGACTGATATGGCAGGCTTCTTTGAACTCACTGTCATCATCCCTATGGTACAGATCTCATCTTTGCTTCCAGACATGACTTTCTTGATCCAGGAAACAGAAAGCAAGAAGGGCACCACCCTACCTACCTTCAACTTTTAAGAAGACTTCGGAGGCAAGGAAATAGAGTCTTAGAGCAACAATGTCTTCAGTTGAAAATTACAGTTTTTTAACCAGGAAGGGAAGGAAAAGTATAGGGAAGCAAGAACAAATTCTGTCACAAATGGGGATAATAATAATGCCTATCTTATAAGGCTAATGTGTGAATTAAGTGAATTAATATTTGTACCATAGTGAGGAGGAGCTAAGATGGATGGAGTAGAAGGAGGACCTTTAGCTTGCCTGGTCCCTGAACCTACCTAGATAAGTATCAAATCATTCTGAATACCCAAGAAATTGATCTGAGCACTGGCAGAGAATCTGCACAACTAGAGGGAGAGAAGAGGTCACATCACGGAAGATAGAAGATGAGGAGATGTGACTTGAGGGAGAAGCTGATCAGAGGTGCCGTGGAGGGGAGGGAGCCCTGGTCTCAGAGACAGGAGAGAGAGAGAGAGAGAGAGAGAGAAGAGCGTGGAGGATTGCACACACACACACATACACACACAAAAAACACTTCCCCCAAGCCATTGACTGGAAAAATGAGGGACTGATTTTTGTGAATTTTTACAACCACAGGGCTCAAAGACTGGAGTTTTAGAGATCTGTGGTTTGGCAGGTGAAAAGCCAGTGGGCACTGCAGTGCACTGCACACAACCTGGGGGTAGAAGATGCAATCTGATGATCCCCTGGGACACACTGAGAGAGACAGTTCCCCTTTCTTGGAGCACATCTGAGAGAGGTAGCATTGCCTCTCCAGGGACAAAGGAGCCCTTGGCCACCACTATTCTCCCCAGCCCTTCAGCATAAACTAACCTCATTAAGCAGCACAGCACCAACACTGGCAGTACAAACCACTTACACCAAGACCCGCCCCTCTGCACTCTGCAAGTGCTGCTTTACTCTAGCAAGTTTGCCTAAGAACCAACACACTGGGCCCCTCCCCCAAAATACCAGCACAACCCCCCCCCTCCCCCAGCAACACACCCTACATCTACTGACCACAGAGTTCTAAGCTTCAACTCTAGTGGAAATAGTATCAGGTCGTAAGCACACCTAATTAAAACTCACCACATTCTGGAAAAGGTCAGAACACTCCCTACTCTAAGCAAGGAGAAACTACAGAAGACTGACCTGAGGGAAAGGGCAGCCAAGACACAGCAGCAGAGTACACACAGATTACACCAGAGACACTTCCTGAAGTGCCAGGCCCTGGACAGTATATGACCTCTTCTTTATAAAGCCATTACTCTCAGGAGCAGGAAACATAACAGGCTTTCCTAACACACAGAGACGTAGACAAAAAAACCAAGACTGAGGAATTCATTCCAAAAGAGGAACAAAAAAAGTCATAGCCAGAGATCTAACCGCAACAAATATAAGTGATATG
This sequence comes from Canis aureus, assembly GCF_053574225.1. Lineage (NCBI taxonomy): Eukaryota > Metazoa > Chordata > Mammalia > Carnivora > Canidae > Canis > Canis aureus. The sequence goes on along the minus strand of NC_135642.1, from coordinate 15,733,210 downwards.
CCTGAATCAGAATTTAAAGCAACAACCATAAGGATACTAGCTGCACTTGAGAAAAGCATAGACGATGCCAGGGAGTCCCTTACCACAGAGACAGAAGATCTAAAAACTAGTCAGAGCAAAATTAAAAATACTATAACTGAGATGTGAAACCAACTGGACGTAATGACCACAAGAGTGGAAGAAGCAGAGGAACAAATAAGTGATATAAACGATAAAATTATGGAAAATAATGAAGTTGAAAAGAAGATGGAAAGAAAAATATTGCATAATAAATGTAGACTGAGGGAACTCAGTGACTCCATAAAGCCTAATAACATTCATATTACAGGAGTCCCAGAAGAAGAAGGGGGGTGGGGGAAAGGGCAGGTTTGTTTGGGCAAATTATAGCTGAAAACTTCCCTAATCTGGAGAAGGAAACAGACATCCAAATCCAGGAGGCACAGAGAACTCCTGTGAAAATCAACAGAAGCAGGCCAACACCAACATGTATCATAGTTAAATTTGCAGAATAGAGAGATAAAGAAAAAAAAATCCTGAAAACAGCAAGATAAAAGAAATTCCTAACTTACAAAGGAAGACAAATAAGGTTAGCAGCAGGTCTTACCACAGAAACTTGGTAGGCCAGAAGAAAGTGGCATGATATATTCAACATGCTGAATGGGAGAAATATGCAGCCAAAAATATTCTATCCAGCAAGGCTGTCATTCAGGATGGAAGGAGAAATAAAGAGTTTCCCAGAAAAACAAAAATTAAGGAGTTTGTGACCGCTAAACCAGCCCTGCAAGAACTATTAAAAGGGACTCTTTGAATGGGAAAGACCAAAAGTGATAACGACTAGAAAGGAACAGAGAAAATCTTCAAAAACAATGACTTAGCGATAATATGGTGGCACTAAACTCTAACATCTATCAATAATCACTCTGAATGTAAATGGACTAAGTGCTTCAATCAAAAGAGATAGGCATCAGAATGGATAAAAAAATAAGACCTGTCTATATGCTGCCTACAAAAGACTCATTTTAGACCTGAAGAAACCTACAGATTGAAAGTGAGGAGATGGAGAATCATTTATTTTGCTAATAGACATCAAAAGAAAGCCAGAGTAGCTACTTATATCAGACTAGATTTTGTTCTCTCTCTTTTTTTTTTTTTTAAGATTTTATTTATCAGGGATCCCTGGGTGGCTCAGTGGTTTAGTGCCTGCCTTCGGTCCAAGGCATGATCCTGGAGTCCCGGGATCGAGTCCCACATCAGGCTTCTGCATGGAGCCTGCTTCTCCCTCTGCCTGTGTCTCTGCCTTACTCTCTCTCTGTCTGTGTCTCTCATGAATAAATAAATAAAATCTTTAAAAAAAAAAAAAGATTTTATTTATCAGAGTACCTGGGTGGCTCAGAGGGTTAAGCATCTGCCTTTACCTTAGATCACAATCCTAGGGTCCTGGAATCAAGCCCCTCATTAGGCTCCCTGCTCAGCTAGAAGTCTGCTTTTCCCTCTGCCCCTCACCTTGGTCATGCTATGGCTCTCTCTTTCTCTCAAATAAATAATTAAAAAATTAAAAAATAAATATTTTATTTATTTATTTTAGAGAGAGTGAGCATAGTGGGGAGGGGAAGGGGGGAGAGAGAAAATCCTTTTTTTTTTTTTTTAAGATTTTATTTATTTATTCATGAGACACAGAGAGAGAGAGAGAGAGAGAGAGAGGGAGGCAGAGACACAGACAGAAGGAGAAGCAGGCTCCATGAAGGGAGCCCGACATGGGACTCGATCCCTGGTCTCCAGGATCACATCCTGGGCTGAAAGTGGTGCTAAACCGCTGAGCCATCTTGGCTGCCCGAGAGAAAATCTTAAGGAGATTCCCTGATGAGTGCTGGGGCTCAATCTCACAACCTAAGCCAAAATCAAGAGTCAGACATTCAACTTACTAAGCCACCCATGCACCCCCAGACAAATTAGATTTTAAACCAAAGACTATAACAAGAGATGAAGAAGAACATTATATCATAATAAAGAGGTCTATCCAAAAAGAAGATCTAATGATTGTGAATACTTGCGCTCACAACTTGGGGGCACTCAAATATATAAAACAATAAAAACCACAAAGGAACTCATTGATAATAATATAATAGTAGGGGACTTTAACACCCCACATACATCAATGAACAGTTGATTTAAGCAGAAAATCAACAAGGAAACAATGGCTTGAATGATGCACTGGACCAGATGGTCTTAACAGATATATTCAGAACATTTCATTCTAAAGCAGCAGAATACATATTCTTTTCAAGCACACATGGGACATTCTCCAAAACAGATCACATTCTGGGTCACAAATCAGGCCTCAACAAGTACAAAAAGATTGAGATCATAGTATGTATATTTTCTAATCACAACACTATGAAACTTGAAGTCAGTCACAAGAAAAATTTGGAAAGACCACAAATACATGAAAGTTAAAGAGCATCCTACTAAAGAATGAATGAATCAACCAGGAAATTAAAGAAAAATTTAAAAATACATGGAAACAAATGATAATGAAAATACAACAGTCTGAAACCTTAGAGATGCAGCAAAAGCAGTCATAAGAGGGAAGTATATAGCATAACTGGCCTACTTCAGGAAGCAAGAAAATCTCAAATACACAACCTAACCCTTATACCTAAAGAAGCTAGAAAAAGAACAAATGAAGCCTAAAGCCATCAGAAGAAAGGAAGTAATAAAGACTAGATCAGAAATAAAAGAAATAGAAACAAATAAACCAAAACAGTAGAACAGATCAATAAAACCAGGAGCTGCTTCTTTGAAAGAACTAATGAAATTGACAACCCCTAGCCAGAGCTATCAAAAAGAAAAAAGAAAGGACATAAGTAAATAAAATCACAATTGAGAGAAGAGAGATCACATCCAACATCACAGAGATACAAAAGAATTATAAGATAATGTTATGAAAAATTATATGCCAACAAATTGGGCAATTTGGAAGAAATGGATAAATTCTTAGAGACATATAAACTACCAAAACTGAAGGGAGAAATAGAAAATTTGAACAGATCGATAACCAGCAAAGAAATTGAGTCAGTAATCAAAAAGTTCCCTTTTAAAAAACTCTGAGATGCTATTGTGATGAACAAAATTAAAATTTATTTAGAATTACCAGTAATTTCATCATACACTTCATTATATATTTTCTTAATGGACACTAAAACTAAAATTACCATCACATAGTTATCTGTACAATTTCTGATATTAAAAAAGTTCTAGAGTCAAAAGATTAGTAATGTTGGACTCAGAGCCCCATATTTTTGGTAGGACTGTAACTTAGCCTTTATCTGACTCTCCAGACTTTTTTTTCCCTTCTATCCCTTATACTCCAGCTTCAAGGATATCCTGTTTCCCAGGCTATATTATCTGACACCTTTTTTGGCTATTTCATATTGGAATGCTTCCCCAAGTTCCTTCTTTCTTTCACTACCATTTCTTCATGACTTTTATTTATCATTAGTAACAATGATACAAATTTTTCAGGTACTTATATAATCACAATTATGTTGTTAATATTTAAGAAAATAATTGAAAAGTTTATTATAAAGTGAGTAATGTTTTTACTTTTATTTTTTTTAAAGATTTTATTTATTTATTCCTGAGAAACACGAGAGAGAGGCAGAGACATAGGCAGAGGGAGAAGCAGGCTCGTCGCAGGGAACCTGATGCAGGACTCCATCCCCGGACCCTGGGATCACAACCTGAGCGGAAGGCAGACGCTCAACCGCTGAACCACCCAGGCGTCCCGAAAGTGAGTAATGCTCACTTTAAATGAAATTTTTAAAAACTATAATGGCATTGAATTATTGGAATCCTACTTTATGCAAGCCTTTATATCATGGATTGTGCGTTAAGTAATTGACTAATTAATCAAATATTCATTGAGTGTGTGCTACGTTCAGATACAATTGTAGGTAGGAGTTGCAGGGCATTCAGAGAGACAGAAGGTTCCCCTGAAACCTCTAGTCTCTTCTTCCTCTTATTTGTGTTACTTTCAAATTTTTCTCATAACAGTTTATTTTGCTGTGACACATCAGCCTCTTACTAGACTTTTAATAGATGTTTTTCTATTAAACTTAAGTACATTTAACAGTGTGGAGGAGGCTGTGTTTTGTTTTGATCTTATTACCATTAGGCTTTCCTCCCCTTTTCCAATGACTGCTCACTTCCCAGTATCTTTGGATTTGTCTGAAACACTTTCTGAATGCTCTCTTAAGGATTTCACCCTTAGGCTTTTTTTTCTTATATTTTTTTTTAAATTTTTTTATTTATTTATGATAGTCACACAGAGAGAGAGAGAGAGAGAGAGGCAGAGACACAGGCAGAGGGAGAAGCAGGCTCCATGCACCGGGAGCCTGATGTGGGATTCCATCCCGGGTCTCCAGGATCGTGCCCTGGGCCAAAGGCAGGTGCTAAACCGCTGGGCCACCCAGGGATCCCTCTTATATTCTTGAATTATGGAATTTTAGACAGAAAGGGAATTTAGAGATTACCTATCTAAAATTTGATTTTATAGATGAAGATGAAAATCCAGAGAAGTAATGTGACTAGCTCAAAATTATTCTGTTCTACCAGTTAATGGCAGACCTGAGATCAGAATGCAAACTTTCTTCAAGATCCAGCATAAATCTGTCCTCCCTGAGACCTTCTTCCAAGTTACAGGTCAGCTCATATTTTGCCCTTCTGAATTATGAATGAGGTATCTACAAACTGCATCATTTTGGCAATGGTCATAGAGTACAATACTGCTTTACATAATTACTCAATTCCTTCACACTAGTATATCCTAACTGGGCAGTTAGTCATAAACATCACTAAGCACAGATTTTTTATTTTCTCTTTTTAGCAGGTAGCACAGTAGCTAGGAGATAAGATAATGGGCATTAAGTGAATCCACATAGTAGGGATTTAAAAAATATTTTTACTTATTAACTACCTCTTTTCACATATCCTCTTTTTTTTTTTTTTTTAAGATTTTATTTATTTATTCATGAGAGAGGCAGAGACACAGGCAGAGGGGGAAGCAGAACTCATCCAGGACCCTGGGATCATGACCTGAGCCAAAGACAGACACTCAACCACTGAGCCACCCAGGTGCCCTCTTTTCACATATCCTCTTAAAACATAATTATTTTGGGGGCATTTCAGTGTCACAGTTGGTTAAGCATCTGTCTCTTGGTCTTGGCTCAAGTCATGATCTCAGGGTTGTGAGATAGAACCTAGCATGAAGGGCTCCACGCCTAGCATGAAGTTTGCTTAAAACTCCCTCTCCCTCTCCCTCTGCCCCTCCTCCTAGTAAAATAACAAATAAATCTTTAAAAAAAATATAAGTGTTCTTGTTCCTTAACATTTTGGTTGTAAGTCCTTTGTAATTTTTAAAAATCAGACTTAGATTCTTGGCAATCAATGAAAAGACAGTTATGCTTCTGCATAGTCTACTGCAATGTATTTTTTTGAGACTTGGCAGAAAACCCAAGGTTTCTGTCCTATTTTTTGTTTTCTACACTGCACTTCATCTAATCTTCTAGTTCTTGGTGGCTTTCTCTTCTAGACATCGTTCTGTAGAATGACCCAATTAAATGCGGCCCCGTTTAATGTAGTGGAATTTTATGTGAGGCTGGTTTCAAATGATCATCTTGTAATTTTCCAAACCTTTATTTTATTTGTTTATTTTAATTCCCTGGTACAGAGTACTTGCTGCTGATGCTAGTGTGGTATCACAGTAAATCCTCCCTCACTGATGTTCAGGCTGAAGACACAGCTATGAGCAGAGCTAGTCATGTGTCATGTATTGCCCTTTAAGCAGATCCACTGTCTGAGCTTTAAGTAGAAGTTAAAGGCTTTTTTCAACCTACATAGTTTTTCACTAAATCTGTTAGTTTCAGCATGTTGTTTGTGTTGTTTTCAGCAGTGCAATCCCCTGATCTATATCAAGTAAACATGATGATGGATTGAACTCACTTCACTGCTCCCGCTCAGGTGCTCTGTTTTGATTTGTCAGTATCTTAGAGCGGCACGTTGCATGCCAAAACAGAACAGAAGCCAGGGTTTAGAAAAGACCACATTTTCTCCCACAAAAGACCACTTTTTAAAAGCAGGGTAGTGTAGTAAATTTGAAATACTGATATGTTTTGAAATCTGCCTATGAACACTTACATTACATTATACTGGTTACTTGTATAATGTATTACTATTACATTATACTGGTGTATGCAATATTATTTCTTTTGGCATCTAGACACTGCTGGGATTATTTACTTATTTTTATTTATTTATTCTTTAATTTAAATTGAATTTGCCAACATATAGTATAGCACCCACTGCTTATCATGTCATGTGCCCTTCTTAATCCCTGTCACCCAGTTACCCCATCCTTCCACCCCTCCCCTTCAGCAACCCTCTGTTTGTTTCCCAGAGTTAAGAGTCTCTTATGGTTTGTCTTCCTCTCTGATTTTCCCCCATTCCATTTCCCTTCTTTCCCTTATGGTCCCTTGCACTATTTCTTATATTCCACATATGAGTGAAACCATGCGATAATTCTCTTTCTCCGACTGACTTATTTCATTTAACATAATGCTGGGATTATTTAAAATCCATATTAAAAATTATCAGGGGGCACCTGGGTGGCTTAGTTGGTTAAACGTTTAAACCAGGGTCCTGGGATCAAGTCCTGCATGGGGCTCCCCACTCAGCAGGGAGTCTATGTGTCCCACTCCCTCTGCCCCTCCCCCTGCTCATGCACTCACACTCTTTGTCTCTCAAATGAAAGGATAAAATCTTTTTAAAAAAATTACTGGGACTTTTGAGGTGCCTGGTTGGCTCAGTCTCTTTTTTTTGTTTTTGTTTTTTTTAAATTTTTTATTTATGATAGTCACACACAGATTGAGAGAGAGAGAGAGAGGCAGAGACACAGGCAGAGAAAGAAGCAGGCTCCATGCACCGGGAGCCCGATGTGGGATTCAATCCCGAGTCTCCAGGATCGCGCCCTGAGCCAAAGGCAGGCGCCAAACCGCTGCGCCACCCAGGGATCCCCTGGCTCAATCTCTAGAGCATGCAACTGTTGATCTTGGGATGATGAGTTTAAGCCCCATATATGGAGTAGAGTTTACTTAAAAAAATTGTTGAGACTTTAAAGAAAATCTGTTAATTTCTGTAGCCAAGTAACTTATTTCAAATGGTGACTAGGGGACTCTCTATACACACTGTGCTATTTCATGCCTTCATGCCTTGGTACATTCTATTCCTCTTTTTTTTTTTTTTCTTTTCCTATTCTTCTTTCCTCAAAAGAACTCCCTTTTCATTCTCTAAGTCCTTTATGATCTTATTTGAATGTCTCTTCCTGAGCTGTTTCAATGTTGTGCCCGTACTACACCTAACTTACATGTCTGATATTACACTTGTTTTACTTATATTATAGCTGTTAGTTTATGTATTTATCACCCTGTTAGACTGTGAAATCCTTAAGGATAAAGACTTTGTTTTATTTATCTTCCCATCATCTAATGCTGTGGCTGGTATATATTATGTTTGATGAATGAATAAAAAATATCTATTTCCCCTGGATGTAGCCAACTCATCCTTAGTTTCTCTACCACGTGTAAGAAAAATCCTAAAAAGGGTTGCCTGGTTGGCTCAGTGGTTGAGTGTCTGCCTTCAGCTCAGGGTGTGATCCCAGAGTCCCAGGATTGAGTCCCACATTGGGCTCCCTGCATGGAGCCTGCTTCTCCCTCTGCCTGTGTCTCTGCCTCTCTCTTTCTCTCTCTGTGTGACTATCATAAATAAATAAAAAAAATTTAAAAAAATATTTAAAAAATGAAATATTAAACACACATTTAGTGACCTGCTTTTTCACTTAACAACATCTTATAAGCAAGTTTCTGTGTTGATAAATTTTAGCACTATATATTCAGTTAGGGTAAATGCATAGGAAGATGCACCATACTTTATTTAAACAGTCTCCATAGGTACACACTAAGTATTTTAGGTAAATTCTTATGGTTGCATGAAACAAAGACACTCCTCCCACACCCAGGGCACTTAAAAAAAACATAAATAAGGGGGCACCTGGGTGGCTCAGGGGTTGAGCATCTGTCTTTGGCTCAGGTCATGATCCCAGGATCTGGGATCGAGTCCCACATCGGCCTCCCTGTGAGGAGCCTGCTTCTCCCTCTGCCTGTCTCTGTCTCTCTCTTTCTCTCTCCCTCTCTGTCTCTCATGAATAAATAAATAAAATCTTTAAACAAACAAACAAGAAAAACATAAATAGGACCCACTCAGATTGTCTCAAAGAAAAGGAGGTTGTATTGTAAGGATGTATATATAGGCTAGAACTGGAACTAGGGGACATCTGGATGGCTCAGCAGTTGAGCGTCTGCCTCCATCTCAGGGGATGATCCTGGAGTCCTGGGATCAGGTCCCACATTGGGCTCCCTGTATGAAGCCTGCTTCTCCTCCCTCTGCCTATTTCTCTGCCTCTCTGTGTGTGTCTTTTGTGAATAAATAAATAAAATCTTTTTAAAAAATTAGAACTGGAACTAGAAATCTATCAGGAATCAAGCTCTGGTAACCAGTTACTCTTTCTGCTGCTGCTGTTTCTCCTCTTTCTTCATGTCTCCCTAATACTCCCTTCCTAGAGCATTTGCTTACACTAACCCTCCACTCACACATAGTTTTGACTTGGCTTACTTCAGATTCATAATTTATGACATTCTTTCAGTTACTCTTCCTACTTCTCAGTCTATACAGGTTCAAGTATTTTCATCCCACACGCAGATGACCTTGTCCACTCTACTTGGTATCCTCTGGGTATAGAAACTAGAGAAGAAGTGGCAAGAATGTTGAAGAGATGAATGAGATGAAGAGATAATGATGAAGATGAAGAGATGAAGAGATAAATGAATGTTAGATCATGAAGAAGCCCCTACCAATTGGGTCTGGATTTCTAGCTAAGTGTGATTGTGCTTGTGCTTACAAGTCTATAGAAGGCAGGAAGACCAGTTAGGAGACTGCTGTAATAATTCAGGTAAGAATTATTAGTGGCAAGGAAACAGTTTTTATATTTATTTATTTATTTATTTATTTATTTATTTTTAAGGAAACAGTTTTTAATTTGGACAACCAGATCTATACTGAGCCCATTCACTGAAATAGGGAACCCAGGAGAAGTGATCAGAAGTTTCTTTGTAGAGCACCTGGGTGGCTCAGTTGGTAAGCATCTGCCTTTGATCCAGGTCATGATCCTGGGGTTCTGGGACTGAGCCCCACGTCATCTGGCTCCCTGCTCAGTGGGGAGTCTGCTTCTCCTCTCTCTGCCCTCCCCCCTGCTCATGTGCACACACTCTCTCTCAATAAATAAAAAAATTTTTTTAAATAAATAAATAAATTTTTTAAAACTTAAAAAAGAATTTCTTTGTAAATGAATTTAGTAATTTCTATAACTACAGTTTTTGCAGTTATAGAGAAAAACTGCACATCACTTCATTCAGTCCTTGAAGATTTTCACCTGACAACCTCAGATCTTTCTACTCTCTCAAATATAAACAAGAACTGTGTGGGGATGTAGTTGTCTTGAGTCTTCAGCCATACAGCTAACATATTCTTCTGGCTTTATCCTCTATATAATGAAATCAATTTTCTTGACTGAATACCATGTCATGGCTTTCACTTCCTCCTGCCAATGTGTAAGAAATATGTAAGAAAAAATACTAAGATATCTTTTGATAACCTGTTTGTAAAGTGTCATCCATCTCTATGCCCCTTTTTCCCTTTTCTTTTTCCCCCTTTGGGAAGTTGTTTTGGAGGAAACATCTGTCTAAACTATTCTTCACTTCTAGAAAATATTAAGATGTCTGATTGATGCTTTAGAAAATGAATTCCTTGGGGGAAAAAAAAAAAACAAGATTCTTGGCTTAGTCAGCTAGATTTGTGATAAGACACAACCATTCCCTTGGTTAACGGTAGAATAGTAGGTAAGGCCTGGAAAGTTTTATCATACCTGGTGCTATTTGTACCCTGACCTGCCTTTTATTTCCCAAGAAAGAACCTATCCAAGCAAGACATATGTGCAACTTCACGGAGCATGCTTGGAGCAGACCTCTCTCCAATACCTTTCTTCCTTTTCCACTAGGGGATAATTTTTGAGTGGGAGAAAATTAAGAATTTACTAACTTGAAACGTTGCTTGTTAGGATACATGTTTTATTTTATTTTATTTTTATTTTTTAGGATACATGTTTTAGCTATAGTATTACTTATCTATAAATTTGGCTAAAGTAGCAGGACCTGACCCATCTCACTTAAACCCATTGAACTATTTCCCCCAGACACTATCCAAGAATTAGCAAAGATTTATCTCTTGCTTGGAATTAAAGATTATTTATTTTTAAAAAAGATTGTTTATATATCCTAGATGAGAGTTCTTCTAAATGGCTACATAGAAATACCATTTTTGTGGGGTGCTCATAAGAAAGAAGGGGAGGTGGTCCGTGGAGAAAATCATTTTGGGAAGCACTTCATTCTCTACTTTCCACTTAAAGATTCACAAATTACATTAAGATATTAAGAGCTATATGAGAAGTTCTGTAATAAAGAAACATTTTGACTTTTTTGACAGTTTTATTGAAATATAATTTACATTACATAAAGTTTATAATTTATTTTTTTAAGTTTATAATTTAAAGTGTATAATTCAATGATTTTGTGTGTATTTACAGAGTTTTACAACCATCAGCACTTTCTTTGTTTTTTTTTAAAGATATTATATATTTATTCATGAGAGACACACAGAGAAAGGCAGAGGGAGAAGCAGGCTCCCCATGGGGAGCCCGATGCAGGACTTGATCCTAGAACCCCACGATCATGACCTGAGCCAAAGGCAGATGCTCAACCACTGAGCCACCCAGGTGCCCCCCATCAGCACTTTCTAATTCCATATTATCTTCATTATCCCAAAAAGAAGCCTATAAGCAGTCACTCCCCATTCTACCTCACCTCTCCTTTTTTTTCCTATAGATTTGCCTATTCTGGATATTTTATATAAACCAACTCATACAGTATTTAGTCTTTTGTGATTGTCTTCTTTCACTCAGTATAATGTGTTTGAGGTTCATTCACGTTTGTGGCATATATATCGGTGTTTCACTAATTTTTAATTGCCAAATAATATTCCAATGTATAGCTTTGCCACATTATGTTTACGTTTATTATGAACTTTTAGTTTGTTTCCATTTTTTGACTATTATGACTAATGCTGCTCTGAGCATTCATGTGCAAGAAAACATGTAAACCTTGCAGGTGTTGAGTAGCAGGCTGAGGCTGCTATATGGACACATATAGCACACATAAACTTATGGACACAGACCTATAAGTATGTGGACATCATAAACTATCCCTTAGAGAGCCAAGTTTCACTGGGAAAATATTGTATTAGCTTATGCTTAGGTTGTTCCTTTTGCTCAAAATAACGCATATAAATGATATCAAAAGAAAGAGAACACAGCAGATATACTACAATGTTACAAAAATGTTTGCATGCTTACTACTTTGTAAAATTTCTAGTAGAGAAGAAAGGAAATTTACCTTTTAGTGTACCAAATAAGAAGGGTAAAGTAGGGCAGCCCCAGTGGCTTAGTGGTTTAGCGCTGCCTTCAGCCCAGGGTGTGATCCTGGAGACACTGGACCATGTCCCACATGGGGCTCCCAGAATGGAGCTTGCTTTTCCCTCTGTCTCTTTCTCTCTCTCTGTGTGTGTCTCTAATAAATAAATTAAAAATCTTAAAAAAAAAAAAAAAGAAGAAGAAGGGAAAAGTAGTTACTGCATGTCTTCCGCTGACAATCTTGATTAAAAGAGAAGAAGGCTAGTTACCTGGGAGGCAGGGAGCTGTTACCAGGCCATGTCTTAAGGGCAGAGTGGAGTCAATCTCCAGTTTGGCTTAAAACTTGAACAAAATTCCAGGAGCAAGATCACCAGGAGTAGGAGACTGATCAACCAGTGCAGATAATATCTGGTACTTACTTAATGTTATCTTGAGTTAAAAATAAGGGGAGTATGTTGAAAAACCATTTTAAAGATATGGTTTAAAGCTCTCTTAAACAGCTGACATTTTAACTCATTAAACCTATTAATTACTTTGGGCCTCAGTTTTAAACACTTCCTCCCTTTTGCAATAACTTAACTTGCTAATTTCCTTGGAATTAGTCCCAGGGAGCAAACCTTAGGAAATGCTGTTCTAGTTATTTCAGTTCTTAACTTCATTCCATGAGAAAATTATTTTCTCTTTATGTCAGAGGTTGTGATCTCCTAGCAGCAATCACTTGAGACTTCATAAAACATCAAATACAGAACCTGACTACCTGGCCTTTTCCTCCTATTTGTGTCTTAGGGACAGTTCAACTAATTTCGAATACAGACCTGGGTTGAAATGATTTGTGCTCTTTAAATGAATAGTCAAAGTCCTAAAGTTTATTGTTTTTTTATTTAAAAAAATTTTCCCCAAGTTTTTATTTAAATTCTAGCTAGTTGGGACACCTGGGTGGCTCAGTGGTTGAGCATCTGCCTTTGGCTCAAGGTGTGATCCCTGGATCCTGGGATCCGGTCCTGCATCAGGCTCCACACAGGGAGCATGCTTCTCCCTCTGCCTATGTCTCTGCCTCTCTCTCCATATCTCTCATGAATAAATAAATAAATTTTAAAAAAATCTCAAAAAACATCTAGCTAGTTAATATATAGGTTAAAGCCCTGAAATTTTAAAACTGATCTAACATAGGGAGAGGCAACCCAAGAAACAAACTCTTAACTATGGAGAAGAAACTGATGGTTATTAGAGTGCAGGTTGGTGGGGGGATGGGTTGAATAGGTGATAGATATAAAGGAGGACACTTGTGATGAGCATGGGGTATTGTATATAAGTGTTGAATCACTAAATTGTACACCTGAAACTAATATTATACTATATATTAACTAACTGGAATTTAAATAAAAACTTTAAATTTTTTTTAAAAGATTTATTTACTTATTTGAGAGAGCGAGAGTGGGGCAGGGGTAGGCAGAGAGACAGAAAGTCTCAAGAAGACTCCATACTAAGTGTGGGACCTGACTTGTGGTCCTTGATCTCACAATCCTGAACTGAGGCAAAACCAAGAGTCGGATGCTTAACCTGCTGGACCACCCAGGCACTCCAAAAATTTTTTTTAATTTTTTAATTTAAAAATAAAAACTGACCTAACAGATAGATCTTACATGGAAATGTAGACAAACTGAACTGACAGCTTACATGGAGGCTGAAGTAAAGCTCCAAAATCGAAGGTTAGATTGCTTTTATTTATTTATTTATTTATTTATTTATTTATTTATTTATTTATTTATAAGATTTTATTTATTCATGAAAGACAGAGAGAGAGAGAGGCAGAGACACAGGCAGAGGGAAGAAGCAAGCTCCATTGGAAACCCAATGTGGGACTCGATCCCGGGACTCGATCCCAGGACTCGATCCCAAGACTCGATCCCGAGACTCCAGGACCACACCCTGGGCTGAAGGCAGGTGCTAAACCACTGAACCACCCAGGGATCCCCGGTTAGATTGCTTCTAAAGGTCGGATTCTGGGCAGCCTGGGTGGCTCAATGGTTTAGCGCCACATTCAGCCCAGGGCATGATCCTGGAAACCTAGGATCGAGACCCACATCAGGCTCCCTGCATGGAGCCTGCTTCTCCCTCTGCCTCTCTCTCTGTGTGTCTCTCATGAATAAATAAGTACAATCTTTAAAAAAAAAAAAAGAAAAAAAGAAAAAAAAAGAATTACTTTAAAAAAATAAAGGTTGGATTCTTCTTTTCTCATAGAGGAGAACTATGATATGAAATATAAAAATAGATCATTTAGGGACGCTCAGTGGTTGGGCGTGTGTCTTCGGCTCAGGGCGATTCTGGTGTCCCTGGATTGAGCCCCACATAGGGCCCCCTGCATGGAGCCTGCTTCTCTCTCTGCCTTTCTCTCTGTGTCTCTCATGAATAAATAAATAAAATCTTAAAATAAAAAAAAAATCATTTAAAACTAATGAAAGTTGATTACAATGCAAGATATTGCTAAATTTTCTTTTTTAAAAAAGATTTTACTTATTTATTTGAGAGAGTGAGTGAGAGCACAAGCAAGGGGAGGGGTAGAAGGAGAAGGGGGAAGCAGGCTCCCCACTGAGCATAGAGCGGGTGAAGAGCTCAATCCTAGGACTCCCGGATCATGATCTGAGCTAAAGGCAGTTAACTGACTGAGCCACCCAGGTGCCCCAGATATTGCTAAAGTTTCTCATAATCCAATAGTTTTTAGCCTTTTTGCCTTACAACACATGAAAAATCATGATCACCAATGTGCTATTTTTCTAGGGTTATCTAGAATTCTCAGCACAAGCTGTGATTCTACTTCTTTATTTCCTACTCATAAAAACATATTAGAATGCAAATAAGTGAGAATGAGGTTATAAAAGGAAATACTGCTTACTTTTTCTGGTAGGTAGCTCAGCTGGATAAGTCCAAGCTTTATTTCTCCTGGAAAAAGGTCTCAAACAAGCCACGATCAGTATTCAATATATTACTAGTAAATTGGGGGTGAGATGGGAATAATGAAGGTGCAAGAGAAGTCAAATTTCAAGGAGAGATTGCCTCTTAGAAACTCACTCCAAAGGAAGAAGTAATTAAACACTGCCTTTCTCAGTTTAAGTCTCTTGCCTTTGGGAGAGACTTTTTAATATTCTAACTTGTACTGCCGATAAAACTTGCACTGGCAGAAGGGCTGTAAAATGACCACTACCACAGAATTAGAGAGCAGAACAGTGGGGGATCACCAGGAGGAAAGGGAATGTTCCCATTTCATCCTTATTTCATTTCTACTCTTTATCTGCCCAAGCCTTGCTGTGTTTGACTAGTTTTCAGAACTTTCCTGATCTTGCAGCTACCATGCCTCCCCAGTGCTGAGATGAGAAACATTGAGCCCCATATTGATTCTGAAAGAGCAAGGATTCTTTTTCCTTTTAGAATGAGATATAATTGACATATAACATTACATTTGTTTCAGGTATACCACATAATGATTTGATATTTACATATTTTGCAAAATGATCATCACAAGAAGGGTAGTTACTATCCATTACCACATAGTTAAAATTTATTTTTCTTGTGATGAAAACTTTTAAGGTCTGCTCTCTTAGCAACTTTCAACAATATTGTTAACAAAGTCATCATGCTGCGCATTATATCCTCTTGATATATTTATTTTATACCTGGAAGTTTGTACCTTTTGACCACCTTTGCATGTTTCACTCCCCCTCCCCACCCTTACCTCTGGCAACCACCAGAGGGATCTTACATGGAAGGGGGGAGGAGTTTGGGGGAGAGTTGGGAGGGAGGTTTCATAAGTCGAATCATATGGTATTTGTCTTTCTCTGTCTGACTTATTTTGCTTAGCATAATGCTCTCAAAGTCCAACAATATTGTTGCAAATGGCAAGATTTCATTCATTCTTTGTTATGGCTAAATAAGAAGGCAGACGCTCAATCATTGAGCCACCCAGGTGTCCCTAAATAAGAATTCTTAAAAGCAACACTAATGGCATTTGGGGCCAGTTAATTTTTTGTTGGAGGGCTGTGCTGTGCATTATCGGATGTTTAGCAGTATTCCTAGCATGTACCTACTTGATATCAAAATTTCCCATTTCTCAGTTGTGACAACCAAAAATGTCTCCAGACATTGCCAAATGCCCCTCAAGGGGAAAAGGGCCCCTAAATTGAGAAAAAGCCCTTTTTCTTTTCTTTCAAGATTTTATTTATTTATTCATGAGAGACACACACACAGAGAGGCACAGACACAGGCAGAGGGAGAAGCAGGCCCTATGCAGGGAGCCCAACGTGGGACTCGATCCCAGGTCTCCAGGATCAGGCCATGGGCTGAAGGCAGCGCTATACTGCTGAGCCACCCAGGCTGCCCCTTTTTTCTTTTAAGTCAACTGACAAGAGAAAATGTATTTAAAATAATATTTTCAGGGTACCTGGGTGGCTCAGTGATTGAGCATCTGCCTTCGGCTCAGGATGTGATCCTGGGGTCCTGGGATCGAGTCCCCCATCAGGCTCCTTGCAGGGAGGAGTTTTAATGACAGATTAGCATTACTAGTATAGTTTATCATGTACCTAAATTGAGATTCTTCTTTTTTTTAAAGATTATTTCTTCATTTGAGAGAGAGCAAGAGCAGGGGAGAGGATCAGAGGGAGAGGGAGAAGCAGACTCCCTAATGAGCAAGGAGCAAAGCAGGGCTCCATCCCAGGACCCTGAGATCATGACGTGAGCCAAAGGCAGATGCTTGACCGAATGAACCACCCAGGCACTCCAAGGTTCTTTCTATTGCTTTAGCATTGTCTAGGGAACTCTACCCAAAAGCCCCTTTCTTAGAAAGTGAATATTTTAATTTCTGTTTTGTGTAGGCATCTAAGGCAAATCTCATAGGCAGACAGGACATTAGGTTGCTGAATTGCCCACAGTTCTCTATTTGAGAAGGCCATTATAGTAGAAGGGATCTTGGATACCATACAGATAAAAAAAGTTTTGAGGTCAAAACAGGTTGAGTGACTTAGATGCATGGTGTTCTTTGAAGACTGTGCCAGGACCAGGACCCAGATATCCTGCTTAAAGTTTAGCGTTCATGCTGCTCAACCACACAAAAGCCTATCCACGGAGATATATTTTTATCTGAGAGTGCCAGCACCTTTTGTGAGTTACAGCAATTCTTATAAAGGGGGAAAATGTCTAATGGCAAGAAAATGAATGCAGATTAGCAAGAGTGAAATCGTCTAAATAAATATGTCTTTGAGAAATGACTGAGGAGCCATAGCATCTATTCTCAGGAAATTAGATACACTAGTTCTACTCGATGAGAAGGATATACATTTAAATTATTTTAAAAGGTTTTGAAAACTGCCTTTCAAAAATACCTGTTTCAACCATGACAGTTTAATTTCTGTTCTCTGGACTTTCATAGAAATGTTTCCTGCCTTTGTTCACACTGCATCATAACCCAGAGGTGCCTCCCCCTCTTTTACTCCCGCAGACACTCCTCTTCACTCAAAATTCAGATCGAATGTGAAACCTTCCCTGAACTTCAATTTCCCTGGCACCTCCAAGAAGGAATTAAACATTTCTTTTTCTATGTTTCCATAGCAACTTACATGTATAGACATTTTACCTACAGTGGTTTTTATATTGCAAACTGGATATAATTAAATGCATAGAGAATGCGAATTGCAGTGCCTAGACTGGCTACAGATTCTGTGACACAGCCATGATACAGAATTGCTGCTTCTTGTTATGTAGGAACATAAGGCTGAATGAGTGGCTGGCAGCTTCTTTGGCCTCTTGTTTATGAACTGGGCTGGAATTTGCTTTGCATCATATTTCACTCTTGTGTCATATCTGTCATAACAATGAGTAATAAACATGATAATAACGTGTGTAAGAAGTGCTGGGTTAATGATAATATTGTGTAGAGCCAGGCAAATAAAGGCTATGACTTCTGCAAAAGTCAAGGGTAATGAATTTTTTGAAAAGGCATGCAGTATCATTAGAGCTGCTGGGTTTCGTGTCATTAAAGTAAATGTTAGTAAGATTTTAAAAATTATCTTTCTGAAACATAAATGCTTAGAAAACTTGAGGCCAAAGATGATAACAGAAATGGGGAAGCTTCAGAGGGTGACATTAAAGGGCCATGAGAAAGGTTCATTCTTGTTTTTTGTCTGTTTTGGTTAACCAATCTGCTATTTTTAGGCCACGATAACAAAAATATTTTTTTAAGGTTTTAAAATTTATTATATTTTGAGGAGAGAGAGAAAGATAGTGTGTGCGGGAACAGGGGCAGAACAAGAGGGAGAATGCAGTGCCTGCCTGCTGCTGAGATCATGCCTGAGCTGAAACCAAGAGTCAGATACCCAACCGCCCAACTGACTGACTGAGTCCCCCGAGCGCTCCTAACAAAAATAGTTTTATTGCTGGAATTACTGAAAAGATATCCCAATCCTCTCATTGAGACTATTACTTCTAAAGCGCAATTTTTAGATAATGTAACATTTTTTGGAACCCAATTCCAAAAAATAACAGAACAGTATCTTTGCTGATAATTAAATCCTATCTTGTAATACTTTATATATCTCTCATCCCCATAAGACTGTAAGCTTCTTGAAGCCAAGAATCATGGCATTTATCTTTGTTCCCAGTCTACCCTTCACTTCAGAAAAGAGCAGCAAACCTAGTGCAGAAGTGTTCAATACTATTTTCCCCCATGGAACTGAATGAAGATAAAAAGATTCTGGTCTTTTCATTTGTTTTATTTTGAAATATAACTCAATCAGATATATATATAACAGAAACATAATACAATACAAAAATGTAGGGACATCTGGGTGGCTCAGCAGTTGAGCATCTGCCTTCGGCTCAGGGCCTGATCCTGGAGTCCCAGGATCGAGTCCCACGTCGGACTCCCTGCATGGAGCCTGCTTCTCCCTCTGCCTATGTCTCTGCCTGTCTGCGTGTCTCTCATGAATAAATAAATAAAATCTTTAAAAAATATATATATATATATGAATGTATAGCTCAGAGAATTACCACTAAGCAAACACCTGTGTAACCACTACTCAGCTCAAGGAAAATAATAATACTAGTACTTCTCACAATCACTATCTCCTCTATTCTCCCAAAGCTAGCCATTTTCCTGATTTTTGTAAGCATGTACTCTTAACCACTATAGTTTAGTTTTGCCTGTTTCTTTCAAACTTTCTACAAATGGAAATATACATTATGTATTTTTTTGTGTCTAGCTTCTTTTGCTCGACATTATGTTTGTGAGATTCATCCATAACGTTGTATGTAGATATAGTCTGTTCATTTTCATTGCTATATATCATTTTATTGTATGAATGTATCACATTACATATTTATCCATTCTGCTGTCAATGCCATACTTGGGTTGTTTCCAGTTTAGAGAGATTACAAATAATACTTCCACAAACGTTTATGTACATGTCTCTTTGGTTAATTATGTGCATGCATGGGACACCTGGGCGGCTCAGCGGTTGAGCATCTGCCTTTGGCTGGGGGCATGTTCCCAAGTTCCAGGATCCCGTCCCGCATCAGGCTCCCTACATGGAGCCTGCTCCTCCCTCTGCCTGTGTCTCTGCCTCTCTCTGTCTCTGTCTCTCTCTCTCTCTCTCTGTCTCTCATGAATAAATAAAATCTTTAAAAAAAAACTACGTGCATGCATTTCTATTGGGTACTGAGTGTTAAATTGCTGGGTGATGGGGTGTGTGCATCTTTAACTTTGATAGAGAAAGTCAAACTGGGGGGCACCTGGGTGGCTCCGTTGGTTAAATGTCTGCCTTTGGCTCAGGTTATGATCTCAGAGTCCTGGGATTGAGCCCCTTGTTGGCTTCACCTTCTCTCTCTGCCCCTCCCCTGCTCCTGATTGTTTGCTCTCTCTCTTTCTCACTCTCAAATACATAAATAAAATCCTTAAAAAAAAAGAAAGAAAGAAAGAAAGAAAGAAAGAAAGAAAGAAAGAAAGAAAGAAAGAAAGTCAAACTGGTGGTATCACTTCTACCAGCAGAGTATGAGAGTTTCCACTCTTTCTCATCCTTACCAACAATTGTTACAGTCAGTCTATTTAATTTTAGCTATTCTAGTGGATATGCAATATTATCCAATTGCAGTTTTAAAATTTGCATCTCTCTGACTACTAATGAGGTTGGGCAATTTTCACATGTTTATTGGTTATTTGATAGCCTCCTTTGAGAAATGTCTATTCAAATATCTTGCCTATTTTTCAATTGGATTGTTTATCTTTTTCTTTCTAGGAATTCTTTATATAATTTGGATACAAGCCCTTTGTCAGTTATATATGTTGTAAATTTATTTCCTTTTTTTAAAAAAAAGATTTATTCATGAGAGACACAGACTGAGAGAGAGAGGCAGAGATATAGACAGTGGGAGAAGCAGGCTCCTCACAGGGAGCCCGCTGTGGGACTCGATCCTGGATCCTGGGATCATGACCCCAGCGAAGGCGGGTGCCCAACCGCTGAGCCACCCTAGGCATCCCTATTTTTCTTTTTTTAAATTGTAGTTGACACACAATGTTACATTAGTTTCAGGTGTGTGGTGCGGTGATTCATCAACTCTATACATTAAGTTTTCTTTTTGTGGCTTTTTTTTCTTTTCTTTTTTTAAAAAAAAATATTTATTTATTCATGAGAGATATGCAGAGACACAGGCAAAGGGAGAAGCAAGCTCCTTGCAGGGAGCCCAACGTGGGACTCGATCCCGGGACCAGGATCACGCCCTGAGCCAAAGGCAGACTCTCAACCGCTGAGCCACCCAGGCATCCCATTGTTTTTTTATTTTCTAGATAATGTTTTTTGATGAATGGAAGTTAATTTTAGCAATCAAATTTATCGGCTATTTAACTTATATATTCTGTTTTAGAATACTTTCCTTATACCAAAATCATGAAAATTTCTATTCTTCTGTAGGAGCTGTAATTTTCTGCCTTTCAAATTTAGATCTACAACCCACCTTGAATTGATTTTTGTGTATAGTATGAGTGAAGGTTTGTTTCTTTTTTTTTCTCCCCAAGAGTCTTATTCAAATATCCCATCATTTATTGAAAAGATTGTTCTTTCTCCCCTGCTCTGCAGTACGTTTTTGTTAAGAACCAAATATCCATCAATTGTGAACTACTTCATTCTATTTGTCCTTCTTTGCACCAGCACCTCTGTCTTAATTCCTATAGCTTTCTACTGTGTGCTTATAATCAGGAGAACACATTTTCTTTTCCAGTTCTTTAAAAGAGTCTTAGGTATTTTTGCTACTTTGCACTTTCATATAACTTTTAGAATGAGTCTGTCAAGTGGCACTTTCATTTTCTCTCCTAAGTCTTACTTTCAGCTAACTTTCTCGAGGATGATGCTTAAGTGAGAACTTTAATGGCACTGGCACTTTGAAAAGATGTGATATAATGGAAAAAACATGGGCCACGGAATCAGACTCGAGTTGGAGTGCACCCCTGCCTCAATCTATTAGTTGGGCCATTAGAAGGATTCAGGTTTGGAGGATTTTTGTTTTAGAGAGGGAGAGAGAGAGTGAGAAAGAGAAAGGGAGAGGAAAGAGGAGAGAGAGAGAAAGAGAATCTCAAGCAGATTCCCTGCTGAGTGCAGAACCTGTAGGAGGGGCTTGATCTTACAACCCCAGGATCATGATCTGAGTGGAAATCAAGAGTCAGATGCTTAACCAACTGAGCCACCCAGGTGCCCCTTAGGCTTGTTTTTGTCTGCCTTGATCAATCATCTATTTTTCTTTTTTTAGTTCAAAATAACAAAAACATCTTTATTACTAAAATTACTGTTAAAATTCAGTACTGCACAGATACGTTGGCATCATGATAAATATTTCTCAGTCTAACTTAAGGCTGAGTGAAAACTATCACAACAATGCTGCAGACATTGCATCTGGCAGCTGTAAGCATCATTACATGTATATCATAACTATAGCTTATGTCTTGCCTTTTTAACTTTAAACATTTGTAGTTGCCTATAAATAATGAAAAGGTTTTTTATTATTATCTTTTTATCATACTCCCAGAGCATGTGTTTTAACCATACACATGAAAAGCATATATGTAAATTGCAAAGTTGTAATAAATACCCATGAATCTTGCATTTGAAATCCAAACCATGTACTCCTCTTCTATTCATTCTAACTACCTTCCTATTTAAGCATGTTGGAGAATTTGGCCTCTCTAATTTACATGATTAGCTTAATATTCACTTAAAATGGTTTCAAACTCAATATAGACAGCTGCATCCAGCTTCAATATGTGGTTATTTTGCAGCTCATTAATGCTATGAAATCTGTGAACATATTTATTTAGAAAAATTGGCAGACAGACAATTTTGTCTCCAATTCCATCTACACCTTTTAGAGTGTGTAACTGTGACTGCATATGGCCTCTTACACACATTCGGAAATGAATTCTGGTCCCCCCTTCATTCTCTGAATCTCTCTCTCTCTCTCTTACACACACACACACACACACACACACACACACATTCAGACACACATAAAGAAAAGGATCTAGAAAAAGAAAAGATAAAAACAGCTCCCATCTGATCCATCCACCATCTGTCCTTTTCCAACTATCACTGCAAAATGGAGCAAAATGCTCACTCTTCTAAATCATTTCTCTCTTTCCATCCTTATTCTCTTACTCATGAAGACAAAGTGGGTGTCCAATAGGCAGTCCATTATTTCTCTTTTCATTGACTCTAGGGAAGCTGTCAGCTCATAGGATCATCAAGAGATGCTCTTTTGTGGTTACATAGGGGAACTCTGAACACTTTGTGGGAGGTGTCTCACAGGAGAAAAGTAGAGTCTGTCAGCCACTATTATCACTGCTATCCTGTCTCCAGGTGGCAAAGGCAAATGTGTTCTGCGAAATACCCTAAAAGCTTATCAGCAAGGAAAGACTGATGGATTTGCTTGTACAACATGCTCATTTAATTAAGGGGATGTGGGGATCCTCGGGTGGCTCAGCGGTTTAGGGCCTGCCTTCAGCTCAGGGTATGATCCCAGAGTCCCGGGATCGAGTCCCGTATCAGGCTCCCTGCATGGAGCCTGCTTCTCCCTCTGCCTGTGTCTCTGCCTCTCTTTCTCTCTGTGTCTCTCATGAATAAATAAAATTAAAAAAAAATTTCACGGGATGTTTTATTTTTGTTTTTGGCTCCTTAATTCTAGGAACACATGTCTTTATGGTTATTATCTTTTGCTTCTCCTTCACCTCTTTATGTGCATGTGTGTATGTGAATATGTGTATATATATTACACATCTATTTAGCATAGGACAGTTCAGTAGGCATATATGAAGGCATCCAGGCATCCAGAACACAGAGATGAATAAGATACGGTTCTTGCTGTCAAGGAGTTTATGGTCTAATGGTATTTGTCTTTCTGAAGAGAAGATTTTATACATAGGAATCATGTTTGTTGTGTTATACCAGTTGACTATATAATATGATGTTGGAATAAACTGATCAACAAAATAAATAATTGTTATATTATATTGTAACCCAAATAATATAATAAATACCTATGATCCACACTGATATAAATAATTAATTGAATAAATAAATGAGGGAGAAAGGACACATATTACATAGAGTATTAAAACCTAATAAGGGGGCAGCCCCGTGGCGCAGCGGTTTAGCGCCGCCTGCAGCCCAGGGCGTGATCCTGGAGACTCTGGATCGAGTCCCACATAGGGCTCTCTGCATGGTGCCTGCTTCTCCCTCTGCCTGTGTCTCTGCCTCTCTCTGTGTCTCAATAAATAAATAAAATCTTTAAAAAAATAAAGAAATAAAAAATAAAACCTAATAAGGGCACTGGGTGGCTCAGTCAGTTGAGTGCCCAACTCATGATTTTGGCTCAGGTCATGATCTCAGTTTTGTGAGATTAAGCCCTACATTGAGCTCTGTGCTCAGTGGGCAGTCTGCTTGAGGTTCTCTCTTTACCTCTGCCCCTCCCCTGCTCATGCTCTCTCCTCTCTCTCAAATAAATTAATAAATGAATCTTAAAAAAAAACACACAATAGGACTTTCTAGAAGGAACAGTTCACCATAGGAGGCAAAAGAGAATTAATTTGTGTATCACTTAAATGTAATTTCTGTATTTTTAATTAAAAATTTATAAATGTTGAAATAATTTTATACTTGTGGAAGAGCTGCAAAGATAGTACAAATCTATATTCCAATATAGAGTTTCTATGTACCCTTCACCTAAGTTTCCCTAATATTAATATCTAGCCATGGTATATTTGTCAAAACTAGGAAATTAGGGCAGCCCCTGTGGCTCAGCGGTTTAGCGCCGCCTGCAGCCTGGGGTGTGATCCTGGAGACCCGGGACCAAGTCCCATGTCGGGCTCCCTGCATGGAGCCTGCTTCTCCTTCTGCCTGTGTCTCTGCCTCTCTCTCTCTCTCTCTCTCTCTCTCTCTGTCTCTATGAATAAATAAATAAAAATCTTAAAAAAAACCTAGGAAATTAACTTTGGTACAATACTATTGACTAAAATACAGACTTTATTTGGCAATCACCAATCACTAATACCCTTGTTCCAGGGTCCTACATTGCATTTACTTGCCACCATCACCTATGTCTCTTCCAGTCATTGACAGTTCCTCAGTCTTTCCTTGTCTTTTGTGATTTTGACACTTTTGAATAGTACTAATCAGGAATTTTGTAGAATGTCCTCCATTTTGGGTTTGTCTGATGTTTTCTCATTCTTAGATTGAGGTTATATAGATTTTTGAGAACTATCACCCAGGGGCCATGTTCTTCATAGCATGTCCATCGGGGTTATGGGATATTGACATGTGTAATTACTGGTGATATTAACCTTGATCATTTTGTTAATGTAATATCTGCCAGGTTTCTCCACTGTAAGGTTACTATTTTCTCTCTTTTTAATTAAAAGTATTTTGTGGAAAATATTTTAGGGCTATGTCAACATCCTCTTTCCTTAAACCATCACCCACTAATTTTGTATATCTCAAATAAACTTTATTTTTTTTAATTAAAATAGTTTTTAGGGATCCCTGGGTGGCGCAGCGATTTGGCGCCTGCCTTTGGCCCAGGGCGCGATCCTGGAGACCCGGGATCGAATCCCACATCGGGCTCCCGGTGCATGGAGCCTGCTTCTCCCTCTGCCTGTGTCTCTGCCTCTCTCTCTCTCTCTCTCTGTGACTATCATGAATAAATAAATACAATCTGAAAGGGAGACAGAACGTAAAGACTGCTAACTCTGGGAAACGAACTAGGGGTGGTAGAAGGGGAGGAGGGCGGGGGGTGGGAGTGAATGGGTGACGGGCACTGGGTGTTATTCTGTATGTTAGTAAATTGAACACCAATAAAAAAAAAATAAAATAAAAAATAAATAAATACAATCTTTAAAAAAAATAAAAAAATAAAATAGTTTTTAGAATAGTTTTAGAGGGGCAACTGGGTGGCTCAGTCTGTTAATCATCTACCTTTGGCTCAGTGGTGATCTCAAGATCCTGTGATGGAGACCCACATTGGGCTCCCTGTTCAGTGGGTAGTCTGCTTCTCCTTCTCTCCCTCTGCCACCTCTCCCCCTCCCCCCTTGTGCTTTCTTTCATGCTCTCTCTCTCAAATAAATAAATAAAATCTTTTAAAAATTGTTTTAGAGTGACAGAAAGGTTGCAAAGATGGTAAGTAATAAGGTTTTCCATTTCCTCCTCACTTATTTTCCCCTATTGTTAACATCTCATATATACATTTACCACAACTACTGAACAAATTTTGCTACATTACTGTTAATGAAACTCCATAGTTTATTTAGATTTCACTACTTAACCCAATGATTTTAATGTTCAATTGACCTTACCTTTAGCAGTTATTACTGTGGGGTTTTAATGGTGATTTTTTTTTTAATTTTTATTTTATTTATAATAGTCATACAGAGAGAGAGAGAGAGAGGCAGAGACATAGGCAGAGGGAGAAGCAGGCTCCATGCACCGGGAGCCTGACGTGGGATTCGATCCTGGGTCTCCAGGATCGCGCCCTGGGCCAAAGGCAGGCGCCAAACCGCTGCGCCACCCAGGGATCCCTTTAATGGTGATTTTTGTTTCCATTTCCCTCATTTCTTCTACATCACTAATTGGAATTCTTCCATAAGAACAGTTGTCTCTTCTCCATTTATTTACTTATTCAATCCTCTATTTATGTCAGTGTACACTCATAGATATTTATTATATTTTTTTATTTATAATATAATATTATTATTTTGTTGATCAAATTACTCCAGCTCTAGCCATTGGGAGCTCTTTCAAGTTAGCTTCTGTGTCTTTTCTGACATGCTCCTATCTCTTCTTTTCGTGTTTTGGAGAACTGGTTGGGGGACATTTCCTTACTTTCTGGCTACCTGTAATTGTACCTGCAATTTTTATGTAAACTTAACAGACACTCTTATCCAGGAGACAATCTTTTAATTAAATGCTTATTATTTTCTTCCTCAGTTGACATTTTAACTTTTTTTCTCTCCTTATTCTTATTGGATGATAAGACAACATTATGATTATCCCAAATTACACTGAAAGGTCAAGTGTAAGAAGGGAAAGAGGGTTTTCTTTCCCACTCTTTCTTTTATTTACGGTCTTTGGCAAGTTACCCAACCCCTGTAAGTCTCAGGTAACTCATCTGCAAAATGGTGATAATACTAATAACATTTACCTTGTGGAGCTATAAAGATGAGATAAGTATCATAAGATGAGAAAGTACCTTCTAAATAAAGTTTATATAAAGATTATAGAGTTATCTCTATATCATAGCACAAGGGCACTGTTTCCAATCCTTTTAATTATTTAGTGATGGTTGTTAAGAAAATGTTTTTATGATTACACAGAGAGGCCCATTCAAGGGAGAACAATGAACAACTGAAATTGTACTAGCCAAAAAAACTGAGCCTGGAACTGGATTAATGTATTTACTCAGATGCAATCTCATTTCTATAACTCTATTCATTCAGAAAACCCGAGGATTATCCTGGTAATAAGCATGACCCCTCTGTCTTTCAGACATAAAATGAAGTCTTTGTCCCTGTTAAAATATAAATATGTCAGGATCAAATTATTTTTCCTCCAAAGCCGTGTAGTATGTTTCCTAAACCCACATAAACTGTCATGTGGAAGCAATTCAAATTGTAGAGTCTGATTGTTTGCCCAGAGTGGTCACCCACCTTGTTCATCAGTCAGTGAGATTAATGGAGCACTCATTACATACAAAGAATATGTGCTGTGGGCACCACCCAGGAAGTCGCAGGCTTAGCACTTGTCCTTGCACAGAATGAAACCTACCCTATCGTACCAGGACATGAAGCTAAAGAAGAAATCATTTGGGCTGACTTTCTGAAATCAAACTGGAATCTAGAGCTTAAGTAAATACAATGAGACCATGGAAAAGGTAGGTAGGAGCCAGGAAAGGACACAGTGAACTGAAAACCAAGATCAACAGACAAGTGCTCTGCATTCTCTTTTTTAGTGGTTTCTCCCTTCCTTCCTTCCTTCCTTCCTTCCTTCCTTCCTTCCTTCCTTCCTTCCTTCCTTCCTTCCTTTCTCTCTTCCTTTCTCTCTTTCTTTCTTTCTCTCTTTCTTTCTTTCTTTCTTTCTCTCTCTCTTTCTTTCTCTCTCTCTTTCTTTCTTTCTTTCTTTCTTTCTTTCTTTCTTTCTTTCTTTCTTTCTATTTTATTTGGGGCAGCCCAGGTGGCTCAGCGGTTTAGTGCCGCCTTTGGCCCAGGGCCTGATCCTGGAGACCCAGAATCGAGTCCCGCATTGGGCTCCCTGTATGGAGCCTGCTTCTCCCTCTGCCTGTGTCTCTGCCTCTTCTGTGTGTGTCTGTCTCTCATGAATAAATAAATAAAAAGATTTTATTTTATTTTATTTTATTTATTTTATTTATTTATAAAATTTATAAATAAATAAATAATAAAAATATTTTATTTATAAAAATATTTTATTTATAAAATTTATAAAGTAAATAAATAATAAAAATATTTTATTTATTTATTCATGAGAGACAGACACACACAGAGAGAGGCAGAGACACAGGCAGAGGGAGAAGCGGGCTCCCTGTGAGGAGCCCAGTGCATGACTCATCCCAGGACCTGGGGATCATGACCTGAGCCAAAGGCTCAACCACTGAGCCACCCAGGTGCCTCTTTAATGGTCTGTTTCATTGTTTCCCTCTCTCTTTTTGTTTGTCCAGTGTCTCATTGTCTTCTTCAAACTTTAATGTTTGACTTGACTTAATTCTTTATGGATACAGACCATATGCTTCTATATTTGAAAGAGATTCAACATAATACATCATTCATCCTTTAAAAAATGTTTATTAGAAGCACACAGCACCCCTTCTATTACTTAACAAATCTAAATAACCCAGTCATTTTCTATGAAAAATTTTGCATTTAGTAAACTCAAAATTTGGGGGTCATACAGTGATACCATTGAAAATGTCCTGTTTCTGATTCTAGCTTGACATTAGGCCCTTTTCTCCTCCTCCATGAAGTTTTAGCAATGGCATTCAGACAACTGATTTTAAAAGGATCTGCAACATTATCAAGAAAGCATAAAATACAAATCAGGAACCCAGTTTACTATATAGTAGCCAGAGACTCTCTTCTTTCTCTTGACTCTAATGCTGGCCTCATATTTCCTGCTCCCGGATTTTATTATTTACAGCAACAACACTGAAGGATTTGAACTTCAAGTTCTCAGATTGAATATGGTAGCAATACAACTGTCTTAAACAGAAAGACAGCCTTTATTCATTCCTTCCTTGATTTTTATGACTGTGGAACTATAACCAGGCTGCATCATGGCATTTCAGCACTAAGTGGAGCCAGTCACCCAAAAGCCTTAAAGAAAATGGATCAAAAAATTCAAACAAACTAAATTGTTGTTCATTGTGATTGTCAATCCCATATTCTTTGTTGCAAACTTCAACAAATTAGGGACCTAGACACTGGCGATTCAACTTCTGATCTGCAGAATGAAAATGGGCCCATTTGGGGACTAGCCCTGGCTAACAGGATAATTTGTAATAATGTTTGAGTGATGCTTTTGCAAGTGACTATATATTTGTA
This sequence comes from Canis aureus, assembly GCF_053574225.1. Taxonomy (NCBI): domain Eukaryota; kingdom Metazoa; phylum Chordata; class Mammalia; order Carnivora; family Canidae; genus Canis; species Canis aureus. The sequence continues at coordinate 15,704,450 of NC_135642.1, read as the reverse complement.
TATGCAGAGGGTAGAGTATCGGGTCATGGGAGCCAGTTATGGGGTATAGGAGACCAGTGGAAGGGTAATGAAAAGAGTCAAAACTAGTCTTGTCTAGAAACTCCTCACAGATAGAGCAAACAATCCAATTCTTGAAAGAACCTGAGATCCTAAGTATAAGAGGATCTTATTTATTTAATTGCTTTCTGCCTTAGTTTCCTTATCAGTGAAAAGAAATAAGAATGCCTACTTTCATTTCATTTTCAGAGACAGGATGAAAGGGGGTGACAAGGTTTTTAAAAAGTTTCTATTTTAAGTTTCTGGAGACTAAGAAGAATTTATCTTATGAGCAAGGGACTTGGCATGATATGCTACTTCAAAAGTCAAGTGCCTTTGAATCAGCTTGCCTTATGGGATCCCCAATGGACTGAATGGATAAATATGGTACTATGTGGGGGGATCCCTGGGTGGCGCAGAGGTTTAGCGCTTGCCTTTGGCTCAGGGCGCGATCCTGGAGACCCGGGATCGAATCCCACGTCGGGCTCCCGGTGCATGGAGCCTGCTTCTCCCTCTACCTATGTCTCTGCCTCTCTCTCTCTCTGTGACTATCGTAAATAAATAAAAATTAAAAAAAAAAGAAAAGGGGGATTTAAAAAAAATATGGTACTATGTGATGCTTTCTCATTTTCTTTCCTTTATTCACTCCTTTGCTCAATAAACATTTACAGGTGCCTACTCTGTGTCAGGCACAGTGTTTGGCATGGGGAAGCCAGCAATGAAAACTTTACTCTCTTCCTGCAAGAGTGCATTGTCTATGTGAGGAGACCAAAGAAAATGCCAACAGTAACAGTGGAGTGCAGTAGGTGCTCTACAGGGTGGAGACCGGTTTCTGTGGGGACATAGAACAGAGGCTCTCACTCAAACTGGGGCCAGAGAAAGCTTCAAAAAGACTTTGGCGTTTGGGCTGAACTTTGGAGATAGCCAAGTGAAAAAGCTAAGAGCACAGCTTACTTGTGGCAATATCTAATAATAAGCTACAACTGGAAACAATATATAAAAAAGGACTAGATTGAATAGTACAGAACAGACTTGCCCTGAAAGGGATGACAGGAACTCAGAGTGATGTCATGCATCATTTCCATTTGTCTTATTATTAAGGGAGGGACTTCTCTGGGTCTTCTTTTCCAACTTAATGGTTGTAAAGAGTAGAGTATCTTTCTGTGACCAAGTCTCGAAGGGCAGGTAAGAGAACCGACCTTGCTGGTACTGTGAGCTCATGTCCTTTCTTTCCTTTCCCTGTCAATCTCCACACATCTGTGGTCCATATTCACAGCCCCTGCTTCCTTCTCTCCCATTCTCTTACTAACTCCTTGAGCATTGAGTTCCATCCCTGAATGCTTTCTGTAGGATAAACCAGCATTCTTTTTTTCAGTCAGTTTTATTTAGTTCATATTCTCTTCTCAGCAACATTTATTCTGCTGACCATATTCTCTGATGGATGCCTTTCTTTAGCATCTTTTGATGGCTCATCACTCCTTTGCTGTGTCAGCATTTCTTCCCCTTTCCCCCCTCCCCCTTTTTTTGTCTCCAATTGTGTGTGTCCTTTGTTGGCCTCCTGGTATATTCATTTTCTTCCTCACATTTTGTGCCCTTGCATTCCTTTATACCTACTCCATCCAAATGCTAAGACTTAACTTTTAACCTGTGCTTAATTGAAAAGACATGATAGTATGCAGGTTAAAAGTATGGATTCTGGTGTCAGAGGGTCTGAGTTCAAATCCTGACTTTGCCACTTTCCTTATCCTTAAAATGGAAATAATAAAATTTACATCATTGGATTATTGAATTAATATGCATAGAATATGGAACTACTTATAGAAAAACACCTGCTACATAGTAACTACTATGTAAGTATTAACTCATTATTATTATGCTCAGATCAACTTTTAAAATCTGCTCTTAGTACATCTCTATTTGCATAGCTTTTGAATTCATTCCTTACTTTCAGTTCTTTACAGCTTTCCACCCCTTGTAAAGAAGTGATTAAGAAAAAAAAAAAGAAGAAGAAGTGATTAAGAGTATGGCCTTTTGAGGCTCCTGAGTGGCTCAGATGATAAAGCAGCCAACTCTTGATTTCGGCTCAGGTCTTGATTTCAGGGTTGTGGGATCTAGCTCTGCATTGAGCTCCTACCAGAGTCTCCTTGTCCCTCTTCCTGCCTTATTCCCGCTCTCTCAAATAAATTTTAAAAATTTGGATTTTTGAGTTAAACCTGGGTTAGTATTTCAGTTATACTTTTAACCAACCACATGACCTTGTGTAACATTCTTCATCTCTCCAAGCCCTCATCTCCTCCACTGTATCTATATCATAGAATTGGTGTGAGGGTTAAATTAGGTAATACATGTGAATGAGAGGATACAAGTATAGGGTAAACAGTTAACAAATCATTATTCCATTGTTGTTACTGCCTGATCTCCTATATTCTGCACAAATATACTACATCTTCCACAAAGCCTCCTCAGACTGCTCCAACCGCAATGCTATCTCCTTCTGGACTTCTGTAGCATTTGTTATCCGTACCACTTAGTTGACAGTTAGCATATATCACTGTGTATTGTCATTTACCATTTTGCTGATATTTCTTCTCTCTCTGTTTAAGCCTAAGCTTTTTGAAGGTAAGGATCTTGTCTTAAATCTCCTTGTAGCTTTAGCATCTAACCTGGTGCTTGGAAAATAAATGGTGATAGACAACCCCATTCTCCTTATATTTTAAAAGTCCAAATTGGAGTGATTATCTTTTCCCACAAAATCTGCTCCTGTTCTCAATTCCTTAAGACATCCCCTTTATTTCTAATCTAGTACAGAAATCTTTGACATTTCTCAAGGATTTCTTATAATCTCACTGAGTTATATCAGTTCTGCATATTCCTGGCTCAGTGCCTATCACATAGCACTTGCTCATTAAATGTTGAATGATGAATGACTCAAAATGTAAATTTATATATAAATATATATAAAACTATATTTTTATTTTAAAATGCTTCAGATTTGCCTCTTTTCTTTATCCCTAATGGCACCACGCTAGTACATACAGCTCCTCAAGGAGTCAAGTCTAGAATATTGAAATAGCTTTTTGCCTGGATCCCTAATTTTCTTCTTTCACTTATTTGTTTAGAGGATTTTAATTATTTATTTTGAGAAAGAAAGAGAGAGAGAGAGAGAGGATATGAGCAGGGGGAGGGGCAAAGGGGGAGGGAGAGGGAGAAGCAGACTCCCCACTGAGCAGGGAGCCCAATGTGGGGCTCAGTCCCAGGACCCTGAGATCATGACCTGAGCCAAAGGTAAATGCTTAACCAACTGAGCCACCCAAGAACCCCATCTTCTTTCATTTTAATCCATCTTGTGTATGACTGCTAGACAAATATTATTAAAACACCATTTCTAATCACAAATATTACCCCATTTGATCCTTACAACAAGCCTTTGAGGATGGTTTCTCTACAGCTTATGGAATCAACAAATCCTCTGAGGCTAATTTTCTAGTTTTTTCATAGTTTGGTGTCACTCTACTTATCTTGCATTTTCACCTGACAGTATTCCTCATAAACTCCATGTTCCTCCCAAGCTGATACCACTAGTCTTACACATTTTCCTTCATAAGTACTCCTGATGTCATGTCAAATCCTGCTTTAATCATGGTATCAATCATGAAAAACCCTTATCTTTCTTTTTTCACTTCAAAATTTACCCATTTTTAAAAAAGAATATAGAATTCCCTTCATGACACTTTCTTAGGTTGTTGTAACCTTCAGTTATTTAATTCTTCTTCATATAACTCTCTTGTAAACTTGCTAGCCTCCCATTTAAAATCTTTATTATTCTACCTGCCATGTAAATACTTGCTCCAACTTTTTGCTGTCTAATCATGCTATATGGGTTAGTACGTATGTCTCCCTAGTTGTATCATAGATCTATTAAAAGAGTTTTAATTCTTTGCATGTTCTTCAACATCTAAGTGAGCTGACTACAAAGTAGAAGCTCACAAATACTTAATTGACTAATACTGTGGAAGTTAATCTGTGAAGTTAGTGTTTTGATTCATGATAAGATCTATGATGTTTCCAAATTACTTGATTCAATGCCAGATTATGTTGTCTGTTTTATATTGACTAATAGGTAAAATGTTATCATATCACTTATTTTAATAAAAACAAAGTTTGCTGTTGATGAAAGGACTCTCCAGATTTATCTTTTTAAATTTGAATGGAATGCCTAAAAATGTTCCATAAAAGGGAATTTAAAAATTACAGAAATCAAACCCTGATTTGAAGTTTCTATTTCTGGATGCCAGTTCAACAAGTAAATTCAAGGATGTTCATTTCAATCCTTCCAACACTAATACCATGGAGAGCTCATGGCTGCTCTCCCTCATAATGAGTCCAGGTTCTGGACATGCCAAGACTTTAGAATTCAGTGGAATCTGTTGTTGAGTCCAACTGCAGTGCTGGTTGGTAGTTGTTGTTGGATGCTAAGAAGGGGATTGTGCCATAGAAAAAGACAGATACTCTAAAGTGTTTTCCTTTTAAATCTTGTTAGAAATGTGAAATTCTGTGATTTGACATGGTGTGCTATAGGGTTTTATTCAGTGCTGCCTTAAGGAAATAGGTGCATGTTTGTATGGGAAGCAGAGGGAACTCTAGATGCCATCCTCTTACTGCCTTCCATGAGTATGTGGAAAGTTACCTGGCAAAGGTTCCTGTACTTCAGTAATCCTCATTCCACCTTTATGGGTTTTGTCAAATATTTTTGCTTTAAATGGATTATTTTTATTTACATACATTTACCTAAAAAGAAAAATGTCTTTATATCACTACCCAAAATAAAAAACCAGTTTCTGTTGTCATGAGTAGAATATACCATGAAAATACATACAACAAAACCAAAACCTTTTATCAAATTCTAGCCAGATATTCTGGATTCTGAGTCAGAAGATTGGACTCACTCTCTCTTATAAAGGAAGATTAGTGGATGTTAGAGAGGTTAGTTAAGACGTATTAAGATGAGACTTTCTTCTCATCAAAATCAGTATTATTAAAAGCCAATTAATTGTATTAATTACTCCCCTCAAGTTTCTTTTTATTTTTCCCACTGATAGATGTTCCCCTAAGAGATAGGTTTAATTTTCCCTGATTTTTATTTATAGTGAATATATCCTTCTATCAACTGCTTCTTTCACTTACCATTTTGTTCTTGAGATTTATCAATGTTAAATTTGTTTTATCTGTGGTTCATTTATTTTTTACTGCCTTACAATATTTAGGTGTATAATATATCATGATTAATCTATTATTTTGGTGTAGTTTTTGTTTCTCAATTTTTGCTATGATAAACAATGCTGTTTTGAACATTCTTGTACATATCCCCTGGCTTATATGTGCCAGAATGTTGAATTACTTACAAGTGGAATTGCTGAGTCATAGAGGGTGCACAACTTATTCCCTATGCCTATTTTCTCCCCATGTCTATTTTTTAAAAGATTTTATTTATTTATTTGACAGCTAGAGGGAGAGAGCACAAGCAGGGGAAGTGGCAGAGGGAATAGAAGAAGCAGACTCCTCATTGAGCAGGCAACCTACTGTGGGGCTTGATCCCAGGACCCCAGGATCATGACCTGAGCCAAAGGCAGACGCCCAACTGACTGAGCCACCCAGGTGTCCCCTCATGCCTATTTTTAAGTGCAAATTACATTACCATCACACATGGATGAATGTCCCATGGCTGCACATCATTACTCACCCCATATGATGTCAGTGTTTTAAAATACTTACCAAATATTGGATAGGAAAAAACTGTTTAATTGTTGCTTCCCTTTGCTTTTACATGACTACCGGTAAAATTCAACAGTTTTCTCATTGAGAGAGAAAGAATTGAAAGAAAACAATTTTCTCATTACGTTAAGTTAGTTAATGTTATCCATGCATATCACCTAAAATTACTTGTGTACCCCATCTTGGAACTAGGAGAAAATTTAAATTGAATCACTTTCTTTTTCTCTTTTCTTTTTCTTTGGAGCTTGAACTCAAGACTCTGAAGGCATGAATCACATCTCTACTGACTGAGCCAGCCAGGTGCCTCTAAATTGAGTCATTAAAACAACAACAACAACAAAAACAAAAACAAAAAACAAAACAAAACAAAACAAAAAAAAAAACTGAAGGAGAATCCCAAACAGGAAGTGTCCCTATGCCATCAAAGACTGTTGTACACTTGGGTTTTCAAATCTGTAATTCTGTTAATTTTCATTTTCATTCTAGGAACTCTCATTACAAAGGCCCAGGGCTGATAAAATGAGATCTTTCAATGCACCTACAACACCTCCTTTGAAGACTCCAATATAATTGATGGAGATCATCTTCTTTTTTTAGTGGTTAACAACTACAGTAATGTTAGGCTATATATCCAAAACCTTGGGTTGGAAGTCCACAACAAGCTGAAGGGAAACAAGTCAGCAGATACAGGGAAAAACATTTTAGGGTTTCAGAACAATTGGAGTAACCTAGAAAGGAGATAAGTGTATTAAGAGGGCAGCCCGGGTGGCTCAGCAGTTTAGCGCTGCCTTCGGCCCAGGGCCTGATCCTGGAGACCTGGGATCGAGTCCCACGTCAGGCTCCCTGCATGGAGCCTGCTTCTCCCTCTGGCTCTGTCTCTGCCTCTCTCTCTCTCTCCATCTGTGTCTCTCATGAATAAATAAATAAAATCTTAAAAAAAAAAAAAAAGAAGTGTATTAAGAGGGATGCCTGGGTGGCTTAGCAGTTGAGCATCTACCTTCGGCTCAGGGCATGACCCCCCCGGTCCTGGAATCAAAAAAAATTTTTTTAAGATTTTAAATATTTATTCATGAGAGACACATAGAGCGAGGCAAACACACAGGTAGAGGAAGAAGCAGGCTCCATGCAGGGAGCCTGACATGGGACTTGATCCCAGGTCTCCAGGATCACACCCTGGGCCAAGGGTGGCGCTAAACCACTGAGCCACCAGGGCTGCCCTAAATAAATAAAATCTTAAAAAAAAATTAATCATAGTATATTATGATTCAGAACTGAAATAAAAGTTATTCTGTCTGCAGAAAAGCACAGAGACATTGAAATATACATTTGATACAAATGCAGCAAATATTCATCCTTGGAAGAATTGCCAAGTATTTCATAGTTTCTTGTAAATACTTTATACAGGACCTAGGAAAGGAAGACACTCACAAGTATAGGAAACTGTTACATTTTGTTACTGAGATATATGTAAAAGAAATGCCTATCATTCATCAAACAATGCATGTGAAGGTAAGGGGGAAAAAAAAGCCAAATCCCTTAGAATAGATGCAGGAAATTTCAAATGAGAACTTGTATTGTGGATTTATGCATGAGACAAGATTGTGATTAGGCATCATGCTATAGAAAATAGAAACACTATCAACTGTCTTTTGCTTGTGTAAAACTAATTGCCAAACTGATTTTTTAGGTAGACTGTGGTTATACCAACTGTGTATGACAATTTGTTTTCCTGAAATAGAGGAAAAGTTTTTAATAATTTGACCATCTACTATTATTTTTGTTCTCAAAAGTCAGATCAGCTTCTTTTCTTTACATAATTGAGATGTTTTGCTTCAATAATAGTACTATTATTGGTGACAGTGTTATTTAGCCCTGAGAAAAATCTGTTTCAAATACCGCATGATATCACTTAGATGTAGAATCTAAAAAAGTCAAACTTATAAAAACAGAGAGTAAAAAAGTGGTTGCTGGGGGCTGAGGTACAGGGTGGGGGAAATAGGAAGAGATTGATAAAAGAGTACAAACTTTCAGTAATAAGATGAATAAAGTCAGGATACCTGGATGGTTCAGTGGTTGAGCATCTGCCTTCTGCTCGAGGTATGACCCTGGGGTCCTGGGATCAAGTCAGTCCCACGTCAGGCTCACTGCAGGGAGCCTGCTTCTCCCTCTGCCTGTGTCTCTGCCTCTCTCTCTGTGTGTGTCTCTCATGAATAAATAAATAAAATCTTAGAAAATAATGATAAGATGAATAAAGTCTGAGGATCTAAAGTATAATATGGTAACTATAGTTGATAACATTGCATTGTATAATTGAAATGTGCTGAGAAAACTTAGATGTTCTCACTAAAAAAACAAACAAAGATAAATATATGAGGGGATGTTGTATTGATTAACTAGATGGTGGAATTCTTTGACAACATATATGCATATTAAATCATCATGATTTTTTAAAATATCATCATGATTTACACTTTGTTTTTTTTTTAAAGATTTCATTTATTTATTTGAGAGAGATAGAGAAGGAGCATGAGGAGGGGCAGAGGAAGAGGGAGAAGCAGACTCCCCACTGGGGAGGTAGCCCCATGTTGGGCTCCATACCAGGACTCCCAGGATCATGACCTGAGCCCAAGGTAGACTCTTTTTTTTTTTAATGATTTTAATTTTTATTTATTTATGATAGTAATACACAGAGAGAGAGAGAGAGAGAGAGAGGCAGAGACACAGGCAGAGGGAGAAGCAGGCTCCATGCACCGGGAGCCCGACGTGGGATTCGATCCCGGGTCTCCAGGATCGTGCCCTGGGCCAAAGGCAGGCGCCAAACCGCTACGCCACCCAGGGATCCCCCCGAAGGTAGACTCTTAACTGACTGAATCACCCAGGTGCCCCTTGATGTACGCTTTAAATATCTTACAATTTTATTTGGCAATTATACCTCCATAAATCTGAAAAGAAAACTTAAAAAAAAAAATTCAAACTTTGGAACTTAAACCTCCTGGCATAAATTTAGCTGGTTGGATGCTTTTTTCCCCCTGGAATCAGCATCTGTAGTATCTATAGGATAACTTGTACACCTCTGGAAATGCTTGTGTGTAGCAGGATGGAAGTTTCTTTAAGGCTCATGTGTTTTAGGGCAGCCCGGGTGGCTAAGCGGTTTAGCGCAGCCTTCAGCCCAGGGTGTGATCCTGGAGACCTGGGACTGAGTCCCACATCCAGCTCCCCGCATGGAGCCTGCTTCTCCCTCTGCCTGTGGGTCTGCCTCTCTGTCTCTCGTGAATAAATAAATAAAATCTTTTTTTAAAAAGGCTTATGTATTTTAAAAATTTATAACATGTTTAGAGTGTGGAGAGACTGCTACCTGTAAATAGATCTGCTCCTCTGAGCAGTTCCTAAAGGATCTCTCTTCCTCTTCTCTCCTTTTATTTAATTCTACACAATGAAAAACTTCCCTTTTTAAAGCCAGATCTGGGGTAGCCCCAGTGGCCCAGCAGTTTGGTGCCGCCTTGGGCCTGGAGTGTGATCCTGGAGACCCAGGATCGAGTCCCATGTCAGGCTCCCTGTATGGAGCCTGCTTCTCCCTCTGCCTGTGTCTCTGCCTCTCTCTCTCTCTGTGTGTCTGTCATGAATAAATAAATAAAATATTTAAAAAAAAAAAAAGCCAGATCTGATCTTATTGCCTGTAGAATAACATACAAACTGCCCAGTCTGGTATTCAGTTTGACAATGCCAGTTCACCTTTCCAGCTTTAGCTTCCATCAGTACCCTTCTGAACATCCTATACCTCAATCACATTCGACTACTTGCCTTTGCCCAAACCTACCTATAGTCTCTTTCCCCCACACCTTTGCTTATGCTACTCCCTCCTTGTGGAATCCTTTTCTAGCATTCGTTCTGTTGGAATTCTTCTCATCCTTCACAGCCCAGCCAAGTAGTGCTATTTCGTGTCTCATTATTGTGGGTTAATGTCTTCCTCCCTTATTTTCCTATCACTTTCATTGCTGTGAAAGCATGTCATGTTACTCCTGCACTTGCTTTATCTTGTATTACAATTAAGAGTGATTTACGTGTACATCTGCTCTCTTACACTGTGGGCTCCTGTGGGGAGTATCAAATTTTTTATTACTTTTATTCATTCAGTAATGAATAGGGCTAGCCACTGCCTTAAGTGCTCTTACGAAGCTTCTAGGCAATCAGGAAAGCCAGACATTAACAAATAAACATAAATGTGTTAAATATTATAATGGAGCAATGCTGGTTTAATGGGACTATACCATACTGGGACATAGTTTAGTCTGGGGAATTAGGGAATGCTTTCTGGAAATGACATTTAAATTGAATTCTGGGGATCCCTGGGTGGCTCAGCCGTTTAGCGCCTGCCTTTGGCCCAGGGCGTGATCCTGGAGTCCCAGGATCAATTCCCGCATCAGGCTCCCTGCCTTGAGCCTGCTTCTCCTCCCTCTGCCTGTGTCTCTGCCTTTCTCTGTGTCTCTCATGAATGAATAAATAAAATCCTTAAAAATAATAATAATAAAATTTAAAAATAATTTAAAAATCTTAAAAAAAAAATAAATTGAATTCTGACGGATAGGAGGAAGTAGCTGGGTGTGTTGTGCCCAAGATTGCGAATCCGAGAAACCACCAAGGACCCGACACTGAAGCAAGCGGACGAGGGTTTATTTACAAGCTGGAGCTTGGGTCCAAGTGTACCCGACACAGCGGAGCAGGGACTTGGACCCTGAAGTGGGTTACAGCTGGGTTTTTTATAGGCTGGTCTAGGAGATTTTCAGAAGGGATGGAAGAATTTCTCAAGTTCTGTTTACATTTTGATATGGGGCTTTCAAGGGCATTGAGCTCTGTTCTCATTCTAATATGGGACTTTCTATCACAGGTGTGGGCTCTGTTGTCTTTCTGATACAGGATTCTCTGCCTAGGGCAATTCTGAGGTCTGTTGTCTTTCTGATATGGGATTACCTGCGGAGGACATTAAGGACATTCTGCAGTTTTTCCTATAAAGTTCAGTTCTTATTCACAGGGGCCTAAGATGGCTGTACTTGTGCTAATGCTAAACTTGAGGTGGAATGGCCTTGATTTTTCTTGGCCTCCCCAGGTGAAAGTGGGAAGGGAGTTGAAAAAGAGGATGGGAATAGTATCTAAGAAATCTAAGACTTTAGAAATGATGATGTGTTCTAAGTACTGAAAAAAGTCAGGGTTGTGGGGATTAAAGGAAGGAGGGAGAGTGTTTCACGATGAGAATCTGGAGAAGCAGGCAGAGGCTAGGTGATGCAGTCTTAAGAATTTATGATTTTATCCTGAGGGCAGTAGGAAGTCATTGGAGGTTTTAATAAGGGGGATGTGAACATTTGGGGTTCAGGAGCCAATGGTTAAGAAAGAATTCTTGAGACGTCTTTGGTGCAAAAAGGAAGTTTATTATTATTATTTTTTAAATATTTTATTTATTTATTCATGAGAGACACAGAGAGAGGCAGAAACACAGGCAGAGGAAGAAGCAGGCTCCATGCGGGGAGCTGGATGTGGAACTTGATCCCAGGACTCCAGGATCATGCCCTGAGCAAAGGCAGACGCTCAACCACTGAGCCACCCAGGTGTCCCAAAAGGTGATTTTATTAAAGCACGGGGACAGAACCCGTGGGCAGATATAGCTGCACTGGAGTCATGAGGAGTGTCCCATTATATATCTTTAAGTTAGGAGGGGTTAGAGAGTGTAAGCCTCTAAGGAATTTTGGAAGCAAGGTTTCTAGGACCTCCAGGGGCTAGCTGTTGTTAGGAAAAGGTCATTTACTACTGTCTAGTGAAATCTTAGTCTTGAGACCCTTCAGATGTATATGGGCAGGCCATATTCTTGGAGGATGATTGCTAACATATATCTTGGTGGGGGGTGGGTAGAGATAAAAGAAGTTTCCAGAGGAATTTTTATATGTTAAAGTAGACTTACAGGATCCTGAAGGTTGGGCTACTGTGAAACTAAGGCTGCCTTTTGCCCTTAGCAAATTATTAACATCAATGCAGTTGAGTTTCTAGAGGAAGGTCACTTTGCCTATCTCAAGGATTTGTCAACGGGCTGTAGGTTGTAAAGAAACTTAATTTTCTTCTTTTGCCTTTGTTCTCCACATCAACAAGGAGGTCAGAGTTGTGTTTTTTAAAGTGCACTTTAGCTGCAATATGGAGAATAGATGGAAACACAAGAGTAGATGAAGGAAGGCCCCTTTCTCCACACTCCCCCCAGTGGGGCTTGGTTTTGTTTGTTTGTTTGTTTATGATAATCCAGGCAAGAGACAATGGTGATTTAGGTCCTTAGATCTTTGCATCCCCTATGAGGTGGAGTACAAGTGTTTCCAGTCTAGTTAATAAATATTCTTTGAACTGAAGTTCATTGATTCATCTCGTGTAAACTACAAGACACTATAAGGAAGTGTCAGGAAAACATTTTAAACAATTGGGCATTCCTATCCAGGTGACCTCCTCAGGTTTGTAAGCCCAGGTATCACTTAGTCCAGGGCAAACCCTTCCTCCCCAGGAGACTCCTAAAGATTGTGCATCAGGAAGGGAGTGCTATTGCTAAAACTACTGCCAGCTTCATTTTATAGGAAACTTCCTATAAAGGTCACTTGTTAAATATTGGTGGAAATGACATTCTTTTCCACTTGAACAAAAGGAAGCTCATACTTTCTCATTAGCTGGCTCCTGCTTTGGTTGCTAATGTATCAAAATATGCAAATAACATCTCTCCCTTAGTTTACTGCATAAAAAAAAAAAAAACAAAAACAGCCTATGCATTTTAATCTTTTGTGAGGTTAGAAAATCAGTCCAGGTGTGATATTTAGTATCCTTGTGCCAGACCATTGTTTATGCTTAGTAATTTTTTTTAAATTTCAAGATAGGGGCAGCCCGGATGGCTCAGCGGTTTAGCACTGCCTTCAGCCCAGGGCTTGATCCTGGGGACCTGGAATCGAGTCCCACGTCGGGCTTCCTGCATGGAGCCTGCTTCTCTCTCTGCCTGTGTCTCTGCCTGTCTCTCTCTCTCTCTCTCTCTCTTTCATGAATAAATTAATAAAATCTTTAAAAAAAAATTCAAGATAACCATTTATCATCAAAAAAGGGAAAGTGTCTGTGGGTATGCATATGTGTGATTCAAGAAGATGAGTCAAGGATGATTTATTTGTCACATTTTCACCTCGAAATGAATATAATTATACTAGAAAATATTTTAAATATTTTTAAATTTTTAAAAAATATTTTATTTATTTTAAGAGAGAAACAGAGAGAGACAGAGAGAGAGAACATGAGCAGTGGGAGGGGCAGAGGGAGAGGGAGAAGCAGACTCCCCATTGAATAGGAAGCCCTATGTGGGGCTTGATCTCAGGAGACTGAGACCAAGACTCCCCGGAAGGCAGACGCCCCACCCACCAACCTACCTAGGCGCCCCTAAAATATTTTTTAAAAAGAAAAGAACAGGGCAGCCCAGGTGGCTCAGTGATTTGGCGCCGCCTTCAGCCCAGGGCGTGATCCTGGAGAACTGGAATTGAGTCCCACGTCCGGCTCCCTGCAGGGAGCCTGCTTCTCCCTCTGCCTCTCTCTCTCTCTCTCTCTCTGTGTGTGTGTCTTTCATGAATAAATAAATAAAATCTTTAAAAAAATAAAAAAAAAACAGAAGAATAGATATCAGAAGGTAATAGCTAGTTACATAAGGCATAACTGTTTGGGGCATCTGGGAGATATCTATACCTATATCTACCTATCTATATAGATATAGATGTAGATATAGATAAGGATACCAAATAGATACATAAAAATATAACCACTTTTTAACTAATTGTCTTTTAATTATGACAAAGCCAAAGAAATTGATCATCTGTCTTTCAAACCTGGGGGAGGCAGGCAGAGGGAGAAGGAGGCAGAGGAGAGGGAGAAGGAGGCTCCCTGGCCAGCAGGGAGCCCAATGCGAGGCTGGATCCCAAGATCCCAGGGTCCTTCCCAGGGTCCCAGGATCCCTATTGATGACCTGAACCAAAGGCAGATGCTTAATGACTGAGCCATCGAGACGCCCCAAACCCAGTGTTTTTATCTGTAAAGTAGGGATAATAATATCTACTTCGTGAAGTTGTGAGGATTGAATAAAATCATGTGTTATGGGTTGCCTGGGTGGCTTAGACAGTTAAGCCTCTGTCTTCAGCTCAGGGTCCTGGGATCTCCCTCTGCTGCTCCCCCTGCTTGTGCTCTCTCTCAAATACATAAATAAAATCTTTAAAAAAATTATGTGTTATATAAAAAGACAAATAAGTACATAAATATCAAGTAATAAAGTAATATATGAAGAGCATGTGAAGGCAGCCCGGGTGGCTCAGCGGTTTAGCGCCGCCTTCAGCCCAGGGCGTGATCCTGGAGACCCGGGATGGAGTCCCACGTCGGGCTCCCTGCGTGGAGCCTGCTTCTCCCTCTGCCTGTGTCTCTGCCTCTCTGTGTCTCTCATGAAAAATAAATAAATAAATAAATAAATAAATAAATAAATAAATAAGTTTTTATTTATGATAGTCACAGAGAGAGACACAGGCTCCATGCACCGGGAGCCTGACGTGGGATTCGATCCCGGGTCTCCAGGATCGCGCCCTGGGCCAAAGGCAGGCGCCAAACCGCTGCGCCACTCAGGGATCCCAAACTTTTTAGAAGTAAAGGTCATGCTAAGATGTTCTGATATCTAGTCTTTTCAACCTGAAAGATTTGATATTATTAAGAATGATTACATTATGGATTGGATTAAGGGAAATTTTTTAGACAATTTTTTTTCTAGCTTTATTGTTATATGATTGACATATAAGATCATTTAAATTTTAGGTGTACAGCATATTGATTTGATATACTTATATATTGGGGTTCCTGGCTGGTTTAGTCAGTGGAGTATGTGACCCTTGATCTTGGGGTTCTGAGTTCAAGCCCCATGTTGGGTGTAGACATTGCTTAAAAATAATCTTAGAGGGATCCCTGGGTGGCGCAGCGGTTTGGCGCCTGCCTTTGGCCCAGGGCGCGATCCTGGAGACCCAGGATCGAATCCCACGTCGGGCTCTTGGTGCATGGAGCCTGCTTCTCCTTCTGCCTCTCTCTCTCTCTGTGACTATCATAAATAAATGAAAATTAAAAAAAAAATAATCTTAGAAAACAAACCACAAGGATGCCTGGATGGTGCAGTTGGTTAACTGATTCTCAGTTTTGGCTCAGGTCATGATCTCAGGGTCATGAGAATGAGTCCCATGTTGGGCTCTAAACTCATCAAGGAGTCTGCTAAAGTTTTTTTTTTTTTCTCTCTCTCTTTCTCCTCTGCCCATCCCTGCTCACTCTCTCTCTCGAATAAATAAATAAATCTTAAAACATACACACACACACACACACAAATGATATACTTACATATTGCAAAATGATTATCCCACAGCCTTAGCCAACAGTTCCATCAAGTCGCATAATTACCATTTCGTTTTTGTGTTGAGAACTTTTAGGATCCACTCTTTTAGAATTTAAAAGTATATAATACAGAGTTGTTAATTACAATCACCATGCTCTACACTGGATCCCCAAGATTTCTTCATCTTACAACTGGAGGTTTGTACACTTTGATCTAGAGAAACTTAGATAGTTGCAATTTGTCTTTGGTTCAACCCTCTGCTCTTTTCATTCTTCTGCCAATCCCTGCTTCTTTCTCTTCAATATTCATATTCATGGTGTCCTCATGATGATTTCTGATTGCTCATTGCTTCCCTTTCTACAGTCTATTCAGACCTAAACTCTCCCAAAGTATTTAATGATATATACCAAAATGTTATCCTTCCCCTAACCCTGTTTACATTCTATGAAATCTCTTCATGAACCTGATGTTAGCTGATGCTAGGAAGAAAGTACTCTTACTAAACTAATCTGAATCAAAGCATTTAGTTGATTTAACCCTTTATGGGTATATTTACCTTTGAAAAGAGAACAGTCATTAATCCAAGTTATGTTGTGGTAGAATTTTAAGCTCTGTAGAGGAGATGTTTCTTAGCTCAGGCAACAATTTACCTTGTAGTAGTTCTCAATCTTAGCTGCCTCTTGGAATTGTTTGAGAAGCTTTTATAAGATGTCTACTGCCAAGACCACACCCTCAGATATTTTAATATGATTGGTCTGGGGTGGAGGCCAGGTATTGGAATTTTTAAAGTATTCTAGATGGATTCTAATGTGTAGCTAGGTTTGAGAGCCACTGGGTTAGAATGACTATCTTGATTTAGTTTTCAATACTAAAAATTTCTGTTTTTCTGTTATGTAAGTTACATACACATTAGTTGCTGTATCTGGTAAAAGAAGGTTGGGAAAATTTTAATGGAAAGATAATAGAAAAATGATTATAATTTAAATGTCATCAATCCAGCTCCCACATTTTACTAATTAGGAAACGGTTTCAACTGCAAACAGCTAGTTAGAGTGGAAGCCGGGACAAGAATAGGATCTTTTAAAATACTCTAAATATATTTTGTTTTTACTTTAAAAATTTAGCTGATGTATTAGTGAATTAAACTTATTTTAAAATAAGATTAATTTATGCAAATGACAAAATTTAAACAATGCACAAAAATACAAAATGAAAAGCAGATCTCCAACCCCACTCCAATTTGTTTTTTTTTTTTTTTTAAAGTAGGCTCCATCTCAGTGTGAAGCCCAACGCAGTGCTTAAACTCATGACCCTGGGACACCTGGGTAGCTCAGCAGTTTAGTGCCTGCCTTCGGCCCAGGGCGTGATCCTAGAGACCCGGGATGGAGTCCCACATCAGGCTCCCTGCATGGAGCCTGCTTCTCCCTCTGCCTGTGTCTCTGCCTCTCTCTCTCTCTCTCTCTCTCTCTCTGTGTGTGTGTGTCTCATGAATAAATAAATAAAATCTTAAACAAACAAACAAACTCATGACCCTGAGATCAAGACTCGAGCTGGGATCAAGAGTCAGACACTAAAAAAAAAAAAAAAAAAAAAAGAGTCAGAAACTTGGGTGATCACTGAATCACCCAGGTGCCCCCCAATAAGCACTTTGAAAGATTACTTTTTAAAAATAATTTCTGCCACAAAGAGTAAAATCATGGTCTTCCACAAGGCGGCAGTATTGCTTACTATTCAACAATATCCCCACAGCCCGACACTTCATCATCCAGGATGGATTATGAAGATTTAGTCTGCCCAGAGACAGTATCTGTCCCTGATACCGAAAAGCCAGGTCAAAGCCAGATTATTAATTCATGAGGAAGCCCAGAAATGAGCAAGAACCGCACCAGACAGAACTGTTCGAGTGTGGAGAAGGAGTGGGAATAAATTAGGCACTGAGACAGCCAATTGAAGCACAGAGCAAGATGCTGCTTTGGAAAATCTGTCAGTGGCCTACCTCTCTGGAGGTACTAGAAGGGCCGGGGGTACAGTTTTGTGAAAATGTGCATCTAACTCTGTCATACACAAAATGTTCTCTTTATAACAAATTGGTCTGAGGTTGTATGACCCACTCAGGGACTTCTCTAGTATCCCTAATGGCTCCAGGAATCTCTGGGCTACTAGACAAAGGTCTGGATCATTTGATAGTAACCTTCTGCAAAAAGTTTTGGGGAGACCATGTTTGGATTCCCCAAACCTTGTAGAATTCCAGCCAGGAACAGAGAGGATAAAGAGCACAGACATTCTGGTTTTCATTGTTAAATTCTAGAGATGTTATTTGAGAATTTTTAGACCTTCTGTGTGATTATATATCTCTTAGAGTAAGAAGTTTGTCCCTGGTGATACCTTTGAGATCTTGAGAGAACAACCTTGCTCTGTAACATTTAGGAATATGCTCCTCTGTTACCAAGGAGAAGACAGAACTGAAGAAAGTCATAACATGGTCACATTTTAGGAAAACAAAAACAAAAACACCCTTTAATCTTCCCCAAGCTTTGAGATTGTTGCAGCAGGGATGGGGCAAAGGCAAGGAAGGGTCTAGGGGAGAAGAGTTATGGGAGTGTCATATCACCAAGGGAGAAGCTCTGTCCCCAAGATGATTCCAGGCAAGCCAAAGAGAAAGAGGGATGTGGGAAGCACATTATGGAATTGGCAAGATAAAGCTCTAATAACTGTGGATCTATAGTGATCTGTTGGGATTCCTTCATTAAAAGATTTATTATACAACATGGAACATAGCGTAAGGACCAAGAACCCAATTTTTATTTTATTTTATTTTTTAAAAAAGATTTTATTTATTTATTCATGAGGGACACAGAGAGGCATAGACATAGGCAGAGGGAGAAGCAGACTCCTCTCGGGGAGCCTGATGCTGGACTTGATCCCAGGACCCTGGGATCACAACCTGAGCCAAAGTCAGACACTCAACCACTGAGAACCCAGATACCCCCCAATTTTTATTTTTTATAATCAAAGAGCTTTCTAAAATCTTCCAAGCTCTTAGGCCAAGTTGTATTTCAAAGTCTTTTGATAACCCATGCCTTTGAAAGGTAACCAAGGAGTTGGTGTGACTTTTGTTAACCGCTGAGAGTCACTATGCCTAATTGCAACAAGAAACAAGAGAGGCATCATATTAAATACTTTGAGTCATAATGTCAATTCAAGTTAAAATTCTTGCTTTCCATAAGCATTATTTCTCTTAGGGCCCCCTAGCTGTTTCTAAATGATGTGCCTGGCTTCAAATAAGAAGTTACACTTTTTTTTTTTTTTTTTTTTGGTACTCTGTATCCAAACTTCATTCTAGATTAGAGCACTTGGCAATGTGTTCAATTATCATGGTTTGTAATGGGAAATCATGACCCATCTTTTCACCAAGCTTGGAAATCTTACATCAGTAGATCCTTTATTGATAAATTAAAAAACCAGGATGTTGACCTGCATTTTCTGTGTTTGAAACTAAAATAAGTTTATACAGGGTTTATAATATAGCTAGAGAATTCTCCCAAACCTCAAACTGGAAATGTGAAATCTGATCAAAAGCTGATGCAGGGGCACCTGGGTAGCTCCGTGGTTGAGCTTCTGCTTTTGACTCAGGTCATGATCCCGGGGTCCTAGATTCGAGTCCCACATCAGGCTGCCCACAGGGAGCCTGCTTCTCTCTTTGCCTATGTCTCTGCCTCTCTCTGTGTGTCTCTCATGAATAAATAAATAAAATCTTTTTTTAAAAAAAAGCCAATGAGGAAAACCTAATGTGTTCCAAGAGACTGTTAGGAGAACCAATAAAGGGATTTTTGTTAATAATGCAAGTAGAATACCATGTTCCTTTGTACAGGGTTAGTAGAACGATGAAAAAATGGCAAAGAATGCCCACTGATTTATCTTAATTTCACCTTAATGCAAGTAAAAGATATGCATAAAAATCAATAATTAAATAGCATTGCCAGTACCATGTCATTTTTCTCTTTGCCCTGAAGCCAGGTATACAGTAGCCAGGAAAGATGCTCTTAGGGATCAAAAGGAGCATGTATGTCACTTTTGTCTCTCTCTTTTATTTCTCTCTCTCTCTCTCTCTCTTCCTTCCTTCTCTTCCTTCCTCCTTCCCTCCCTAATCTATCTTTCGTCTCTTTCTTTCTTTCGTCTTTTTCTTTCTTTCTTTCTTTCTTTCTTTCTTTCTTTCTTTCTTTCTTTCTTTCTTTCTCTCTGTTTTTTAAAAAAGATCTTATTTATTTGAGAGGGAGACAGAGAGAAGAAGCAGAGGGAGGGGCAGGGGAGAAGCAGACTCCCAGCTGAGTAGGGAGCTAGACACAGGGCTTTGTCAGGACCCTGGGATCAAGACCTGAGCCTAAGGCAGAAGCTCAATTGCTGAGCCAGCCAGGCATCCCTCTGTCTCTGTCTCTGTCTCTCTCTATTTTAAGATTTTATTTATTTATTCATGAGAGACACACAGAAAGAGAGAGGCAGAGACACAGGCAGAGGGAGAAGCAGGCTGCATTCAGGGAGCCCCACGTGGGACTGGATCCCAGGTCTCCAGGACCAGGTCCTGGGCTGAAGGTGGCGCTAAACCGCTGAGCCACTCGGGCTGCCCTCTTTTGCTGATTTCTGATGCACGTGTCGTACAAGTAAGATGTGAAATTCTGTTGTTTGAAGCCACTGAAATTTTGGGTTGTTTGTCATTGCAACACAACCTAGCCCACATGGATCATTGGTTTGTTCAGGCTGCAGCATACATTCTCAATAGGAACAATATCACCCCAAGGGGGCAAAAGTTGGTTCTTGGAGGGCAAAAGAGCCTTACTTTTTAATGTATAAGGCACAGATATACATACAGTACACAATAGGTGTACAGTATATCTGTGGTATTAAGTTTTAATGGGAGTGCAACTGAGGAAAAATTTTAAAAGGTTCAGTGGGAGGCAGTAATGAATTAAGGTTGAGGAACATTGGCCTATAAGGTAAAAAGTAATGGTTAGATTATCTTCATAAAGTCTAATCCTGGGGTTCTCAACTCTGGTGGCACATCTAGATCTCCTGGAGAACTTTCTAAAAACACTGATATCCAAGTCTCAGAGATTCCAATTTACTTGGTAGAATCCATACATTGGTATTTTTTTAAAAAGCTCCTGGGTAATTCTAATTTGCAAACAGGATTAAGAAAAAACTGGATCAAATATTCTTAAAGACAAAGCAGCTTTGCTTCCCCCAGGGAGAGGTGCCACACAAATGACAGAGAAATAGCACGCCACACTGGAAGTGGCTGGGGTGGAATACAACTCACTCCTATTTTATTTTATTTATTTATTTTTAAACTCACTCCTATTTTAGATAGGCTATTCTGGCCTCACACCAGTAACAAAAAGCTAGATTCATCAAGAATAGACAGCAACGTCCAATTTCTATGCTTTATCTTTCCCATTTCATGACACACTATTTGAATGCAGAGGGTCCTTTATGACTCATTTGGAAAACATAAGAAGGGGGAAGGGGGATGGCTGTAGTTATTCCTAGACTAGTATCCAAAGTCAGCATTTTCTGCACAGATGCAATTTGGAAATTGTCTCTATCTTCAGCTCCTAAAATTCTAAGTTCTTATGGAGTAGGTTAAAAAAGCTATTTAACATGAAATCTTCTTTACCCTCTATATTTAGGGAAACCTGAAATGCCGGAGGGAGACTTTCACATAGATTGTGAAAATTAAAAATTAAGTTAAATTTTTAAAAATTAAGAAGATAAAGCATTTTCTCCTTCTTAGCATGGAAAGGAGCCTTGATCTGGGCTAAATGACAGCAGCACAGGATTATCATGGCTGAATTTGGTCATTAGATGGATCATCAATTCTTTCCTGAAATGTCACTTGGAATTGGCAATGATATGGTCCTATTTTAATGAAGTGACGCATTTTCAGCCAGGAAGTCAAAATTATAATGTGTTAATTAGCAAGGATATCACTTTATATTTTCTTTTTGTACATCTTCACAGTGGATGGCATTTACATTGGTCTCATTTATTTCAAGATTTTTTTTTAAGATTTTATTTTTATTTATTCATGAGAGACACAGAGAGAGGCAGAGACATAGGCAGAGGGAGAAGCAGGTTCCATGCAGGGAGCCCGATGCAGGACTCAGAGGACCCCCAGATCACCATCCGAGCCAAAGGCAGACGCTCAACCACTGAGCTACCCAGGTGTCCCTCTTTGGAGGTTTTAATGAAAAGGTGTATATTGGCTTTTCTGATGTTATTTTTAAAAATGATTTTACTGGGGATCCCTGGTGGCTCAGTGGTTTAGCGCCTGCCTTGGGCCCAGGGGGCAATCCTGGAGTCCCAGGATCGAGTCCCATGTCAGGCTCCTGGCATGGTGCCTGCTTCTCCCTCCTCCTGTGTCTCTGCCTCTCTCTCTCTCTCTCTCTCTCTCTCTCTGTCTATCATAAATAAAAAATCTTTAAAAAAATAAAATGATTTTACTTATTTATTTGAGAGAGAGAGAGAAAGAGAGAGGGTGAGAGAGAAGGGTGGGGGGAAGAGCAGAGGGAGAGGGACAAGCAAGCAGACTCCCTGCTGGGGGGAAGAGCAGAGGGAGAGGGACAAACAGACTCCCTGCTGAGCCAGGAGTCCAACATGGTGCTCATACCCACCACCCTAAGATCACAACCTGAGCTGAAATCAAGAGTCTGCTGCTGCTTAACCGACTAAGCCATCCATGTGCCCCTCCTGATGTTATTTTTGATAACTGAGCACCTCGCTTGAGGGCAAGGGTGGAGATATTTGCAGGCATTACTTGTGAAATTTCTTGAAGCATGAAGATAAAATCTCCAGGAAATTCTCCATAAGAAGAGAGAGTTACCATCAATTGTACAACTTGACAAATGCTCACAACTAGCTTGTCAACACTTTGTTCATGATTTTGGCAGATGCAGAAATGAGAAAATCAAGTGTCTAAGGTTATTAGTAGAGACTAGGGTGGATTTGAGATGTAGAGGTGGATAAAATGTGGATCCAAGAAGGTTTAAATGCTAACTCATCTCTAGTTCATCACAATCTAATACTAAAGAATGACAACAATGTGTTGTAATAAATCCTTTTCAAAATTCCTAAGGCCTCACTTACTAAAGGGGACAGAGCAACTCAGTGTCCCTGTAATGCTGTTCCCTAGTCACAGCTGATTGGACAAGAGGTAGACATGTGATCTAAACTGAGCTAATTACATTCTGTCGCCTGGATATTTGAAATTAGAATAGTCTCCAGCTAGTTTATTTTGAGCACTGGACCTAGTAGGTCATGGACAGCTCGGCTTCATTGCCATTTTCTATCAAGTGGATGCTGAACCAGAGAAAGCTAATCTTCTGAATAAATTAAATCAATAAATCAATAAATCAATAAATAAATAAAATTTTGAGCCTAGAGGAGATGAAGAGAATACTTTTAGGTCCTCACTTTCAAGTTTCAAGTCCCTTGGCACCTGGAGTCCCATGTCAAGATCTAGCTGTCCTGTCCTGTATCTTTTTAACAAGCATCACCCTCTTGTGCTTGAGTTAGTTTAAGTGGATTTAAGTTCTTTGCAAGCAAATATCCCTGATTAAGACAGTGTTCTTCACAAAGAATAGCTAAAAATCTACGAAGGACATAGGCCATATTTACTGCAGATGTGTGGCTTCTTAAAATTTTGCTTGAATTATCCAGATTAGCCTTCCGGTGGTTGAACTGGCTGTTTAGTACAACAGATGCAGCAGGCTTTGTGAGCAAATGGGTCACAAAGAAATGCTGAATGGCATGAATCTTTGCAGCAACGGGCACATGTTTTGCCATACAAGTTCTAGACAAAAAGGCATAGATATAAACATGCAAAACCTTATGGTTGCATTTTCTTTCTTTAACCTAATTATGCTCTAATAATTTAGCTAGGTTTAAAGGATATATGCATAGCAATTTAATGTCTCCATTATACAAGGGCTTAAAAAGATGCTAAAATGGATAGAATAATCAGCTCTATCAGTTCCATCAATTTCTAGCCCCCCGTGCTTCTGCTTTAAACCCCTGACACCAATTATGTAAATTTGCTCACACAGAGCCTGGTTGCTTTGGCATTGTAATTTAAATGTAGGTGTCTTATGAAGACAAAAGGAAATGCATTGTCCTTTTCAGAATTTAGAATTTGAACTGATTCACTGATTTTGTTCCTGTCGAATAACCAGGCAGCTGGAGGAACAGCTGGACCAGTTTCTGAACACCAACAAAAAACCTCAAGTCTGAATTACAATAGGGGTTTTCATCAGAATTTTATACTACTGTTTAATAAATACAAAACACGCTTTACTAGTAATTGGCTGCTTTCCTGTTTATATTAGCAAATGTATTATGAAGATAGAGCCAAATGTACTAGGGTTTCTTGATTTACTGAGAGTAATCAACCTGGACTTTCCTTATATTAAGAACGATAATGTCCATTTTGAAGGAGGAGCTAAAGACACACACACACACATACACACACACACCCCCATTATGTGTTTTAGATTTGCAAAGGCAATATAACATAATGGTCTTCTGGGACTGTTTGGGTTTAACACCTAGTTTTAGTAGCTGTGTGACCTTTGGTAAGTGTTTCAACCTCTCTGTGCTTTAATTTTCTCATTTGTGAAGTAGGGATAATAACAGTATGATCCAGTAATTCCACTGCTGGGTATTTACTCAAAGAAAACAGAAACACTAATTTGGAAAGATATATGCACCCCTATGTTTATTGCAGCACTTATTTACAATAGCCAAATTATGGAAGCAGCCCAATGTAAGTATACATCCATAGATAATAAGTAAAGAAGATGGGACATATCAGCCATTAGAAACGACAAATGCCCACCATTTGCTTCCATGTGGATGGAACTGGAGGGTATTATGCTTAGTGAAGGAAGTCAATTGGAGAAGGACAAACATTATATGGTCTCATTCATTCAGGGAATATAAAAAATAGTGAAAGGGAATAAAGGGGAAAGGAGAGAAAATGAGTGGGAAATATCAGTGAGGGTGACAGACTATGAGAGACACCTAACTCTGGGAAATGAACAAGAGGTAGTGGAAAGGGAGGTGGGCGGGAGGTTGGGGTGACTGGGTGATGGGCACTGTGGGGGGCACATGACAGGATGAGCACTGGGTGTTATGCTATATGTTGGCAAGTCGAACTCCAAAAAAATATATATATATACAAAAAAAAAAGAAGATAGGACATATATACAATAGAATATTACTCAGCCATAAAAAAGAATGAAATCTTGTCATTTACAACAACATGGATGGATCTAGAGGGTATAGTGCTAAGTGAAATAAGGTAGTCAGAGAAAGACAAATATCATATGATTTCACTCATATGTGGAATTTAAGAACAAACAAAAGAAGAGAAAAAGAGGCAAACCACAACAAAAAAAAAACCCAGACTCTTTATAAATATAGAGAACAAACTGGTTGCCAGAAGGGAATGGGCAGGGAGAGGGGTAAAATGGGTAAAGGAGATTAAGAGTACACTTATACTGATGAGCACTGAGTAATGTATAAAATTGTTGAATCACTATGTTTTACACATAAAATTAATATAACACTGTATGTTAGTTATACTGGAATTAAAAATAAAAAAATATCAGTACCTACTTCATTGGGTAATTGTGAAGATTAAATGGGTTAGTTTGTAGAAAGCACTTAATATAGTGCCTAGCATATAGTGTCATTAGCCATTATTATGCCCCCTAAAGCAAAGTCATATATTTTTTTTTGAAAGTTCAGCCAATGGAACTAATTATTCCAACTAGTGCCATAGTCTTTCAAACCCAGTTAGTGACTCAAAGTAGGAAAATAGACATATCTCTGTTTTTAACATGTAAAAGTATGGGTATAGAGAGCTATAGAGTCATGCATGTACAAATTGCCTTGATCTCAAAGTTCATTTAGACTTCTTACTTCCTTATGAGAATCACATTCTTCCCAATAGGTTGGTTGGATGACTGTCTTGTCTTATGACAGGGCCAGCATGTTCTAGTTAACTACAAGTGGACAAAGTACATTGGCTCAGGAGAGGTAAAAGGTGGACCCAGTGGCAGGGAGGAAATCCTGCCTCACTGATATATACCAGAAGGACATAGACATAGGAAAGGGAGGGTAGCCTGGGGAAGTAGTTGACAAGAAGGAGGTATAACTTGGAGTCAGTTTTTCTAAGGTAGACAGCACAGTGCTAGGAAATCTGGGAAAGGGAATATTTAGAGATCTAAACAGACAGCCTGCTGTTTGCATAAAGCAGCAGCTGGAATGAAGGATTAGTAAGAGCATATTAGACCCTTTCTCAGGGGGACTGTGATTTTGCAGTGTATGAAGACAAGGGAGCCAACTAAAGGAACCAGAAAGGAACACAGATACCAGAAACTGGGCAGAACACTGTGTCAGAGCTACAGCATGAGACTAGAATCACAGTAGCAATGGCAAATTACACTGGATGCCAGGATGGTTATAGGGATGGGTTGGGTGGAATCTTGAGCTCCCAAGGGCCCACCTGTGTGGATAAGAAGGATAAAAAAGGCTGGGAGAGAGAGGGAGAAGAAAACACCAGGATGTCTACGAGTAAGGCAGTTTCTTTTGTCTTCTATACCTTGAGTCACAAGAAGCACCATTTAACTTCTGAGCATTCTCTCAGTGGAGGAATGGTGGTCCTTAAGGATGCCTTATGTTAGCCCTAGATGCATCTCTGCGTGAAGGGTAGAAGAAAAAAATAAAATGACTATATTCTGTATAGAACTCCTAGATTTCTCCTGGCAATAAACTCTAAGTGATTGGAACTTCCCCCACCCACCATGTCCTTAAAAAACCTGCGTCCTAGTATGCAAGGAAGCATGAGGTTTATTTAGCATCACATAAAAATCTAATTTGAAAAACCATGTTTCATGATTACCAGATTAAGTAAGTAGAATGGCTTTTGGATTCAGAATTATACTCCTAGGAGAGGAAAACGATCTGGGAGCGTTGGACGCTGGTCAAATATCCTTGTGGTTGCTCCTGGACTAATAAGCCTCCTTACCTATTATCGATCATAACAACTTCTTGCTGCAGGAAAAAAAATTCTTTTCCATATCTACAATCCTAACCTGTTGCCTAAATTATGTAGGTAGATAAGCTAAGTATGTGGGAAACAGAGACTAAAAGAAGTGCATTTAGCATTCAACTAACATTTGCTGAATCAATGAGATGCTCAGCGTGCATTAAAAGATGATGATAGGGCAGCCCTGGTGGCGCAGCGGTTTAGCGCCGCCTGCAGCCCGGGGTGTGATCCTGGAGGCCCGGGATCGAGTCCCACTTGGGCTCCCTGCATGGAGCCTGCTTCTCCCTCTGCCTGTGTCTCTGCCTCTCTCTCTCTCTCTCTCTCTCTCTGTCTCTCATGAATAAATAAATAAAATCTTTAAAAAAAAGATGATGATAATAATAATAGTTAGGAATGAAGGAGGGAAAGGAACAAGAAAGGAACTGAGGAAGGCAAGAAACAGCTGTAGCTCTGAGGCAATTGGCTTGCCAGTTACTGCTGCTGGAAGCAACCACAATGCAGTTTTCAATTACTCAGAGGCTGGTTCTCCAGTTTGGGTATCATCTCAAATGTTTGCTTTCAATTTTCCCTTCTAATGATTGCCTTCTAGTCATCCATTTCATGCCCATCAGTCCACAGAAAAGATGAGAGAACAGAAGTGGTTGATGTTAGCTAAAACTTTCCCAATGTTTTCTTCATGGGAGGGCTAATCTCATTTCATTCTCACAACAAGGCTAGGAGAGAGGGACTATTATTATCCTTCTTTTACAAATGAGGAATCTGAGGCTTAGTGATATTCCTAAGGTCACATAGCTAAGATGTAGTAGAGTTAGAATTTGAGCCATGTGCTGTCTGAACCTAGACTTATGCTTTTACCCATTATGTTCTCCTGCTTCCATGCTACACAGTCTTCTAACTTATTCACATTGACTATAAATGTTCCAAGTGATTTACAGTTTACAAAGTTCTTTCAAACTCCCTCTTCTTTTTCTTCTTCCATCCTCCCTCGCTTCCTTCCTTCCCTCCCTACATTTGGCGTGTAAATGTGTGTTATACTGGTTTATTATACTAATTTTCTTTTTGTATCCTTTTTTGAGTTTGTAAGCCTTAAGCTGCCACTGTGCTACAATGTTTAAGTTTAGTTTCCACTTAAAAAAAATAAAACCCCATGTCCAATGTGGGGCTCAAACTCACGACCCTAAGATCAAGAGTCACATGCTCTACTGACTGAGCCAGCCAGGCACCCCTAGTTTTCATTTTTATCAATGTTAAACACGCACATAATCTAGGAGTCAAATAGTTCTATAAAGTCTATTACAGAAAAAAGAGTTATTCTCTAGTCCCCAATTTTCTCATCTCCTTCCGAAGAGGCAACAATGTTCAGCTATTTTGGCTGTTTCTTTCTGGTATTTGTCTCAATATCTCTAAATAATATGCCTATATTGCTACTTCTTGATTTTAAAAAATTAGGTGTTATCTATGAAAGATACATCTTTCAACTACCTCAACCTCCATTGTACTCCAATTATATATGTATGCAATTTCCTGTCTGGCTAAATAAAATCTTAAAAACAGGGATCCCTGGGTGGCGCAGCGGTTTAGCGCCTGCCTTTGACCCAGGGCGCGATCCTGGAGACCCGGGATCGAATCCCACGTCGGGCTCCCGGTGCAGGGAGCCTGCTTCTCCCTCTGCCTATGTCTCTGTCTCTCTCTCTCTCTCACTGTGTGCCTATCATAAATAAATTAAAAAAATAAAAATAAAAAAAAATAAAGTTGTTTAAAAAAAAAAATAAAATAAAATCTTAAAAACAAAGAGAGAGAGAGAGAGCGCAATGATATTCACCATTTTCTCTTACATTTTATTGTTCAAAGCAAACCAATGGCCAGATTGATGTTAGTGGGATGGGAAGTAAAATTCTAGTCCTGATAGAGAGGGGCAGGGAATATTTTGAACACATAACACAATCTACCATGTGTTCCTATTTCTTGGTTTGCTCCCACATTTTTGGAGAGCCCATCTTCCAATAGTTTCCTAAGGAAGGGTGTGTAAGAGTTACATTTATTGAGATCTTGCATGTTTAAAATATCTTTTTACCCAATTGATAGTTTATTTGAATATAGAATTTGAGGTGGGAAATCATTTTCCTCAGAGTCTGTGGGTATTGCCCTACTATCTTCTTGATTCCAGTGTGCTATTGAAAAGTCCAGTGTAATCCTAATGCTTGTTTGTAGCTTTTTTCCTTTCTGGAAGCTTATTTTTGTTCTTAGTGTTCTGAAATTTCACAATGGTGTGTCATGGTGTGGCTTTGTTTCTATCTATTGTGCTGGGCACTGAGCAGGCCCTCTAAATTTGGAAATTCATGTCATGCAGTATAGAAAATTTTCTTGAATTATGCCTTTGATAATTTCCTGCCCTCTATCTTTTTCCCTATTCTTACTATTTTTTGTAAAGATTTTATATATTTATTCATGAAAGACACACACACACACAGAGGCAGAGACATAGGCAAAGGGAGAAGCAGGTTCCATGCAGGAAGCCTCATATGGGACCCAACCCGGGACTCCAGGATCATGCCCTGAGCTTGAGGGCAGAGGCTCAACCACTAAGCCACCCAGGCATCTCTATTCCTAGTAATTTTAAATTTTCATTTCTCCTGCTCTATTTTACCCTTGTAAAGGTACTCTTTTTTGTTATTATTCTCTGAATGTCTTTTTCTGCCTAAATGACATCCTGTACTTATTTAAGAAATGTCATATCTCTGATTTCTGATTTCTTTTTTTAAAAAATTTTTTTATTTACTCATTTGACACAGGGAGAGAGAGAGAGAACAAGAAAGCAGAGCAAAAGGCAGAGGGAAAGGGAGAAGCAGACTCCGCTGAGCAGGGAGCCAGATGCGAGGCTCTATCCCAGGACCCCGGGAATATGACCTGAGCTGAAGGCAGATACTTAACCGACTGAGCCACCTAGTTGCCCCTTATCTCCTATTGCTATTAGAATCTTTTTAAAAATAAATATTTTATTTATTCATGAGAGACACACACAGAGAAAGAGAAGCAGAGACACAGGCAGAGGGAGAGGCAGGCTCTGTGCAGGGAGCCCGATGTGGGACTTGATCCCAAGACTCCAGGATCAGGCCCTGGGCTGAAGGAGGTGCTAAACCACTGAGCCACTCGGACTTTCCCAGGGAAGACATTATTATCTCCAGTTTACAAATGAGAAATGGAGTTCAAATGACTTGCCCAGATTATAGAGTATATAATATTGGATCTAGGGCTCGTATTCAGTTCTTGGGATTCCACTCTTTTCACTAACTTCCTAAAAAAAGAAGACTGTGTAATGTACTTTTTTTTTTTTTTTTTAAGATTTTCATTTATTTCTTCATGAGAGAGACACACACACACAGAGGCAGAGAGGCAGAGACATAGGTGGAGGGAGAAGCAGGCTCCATGCAGGGAGCCTGATGTGGGACTCAATGTGGGACTTGATCCTGGGACTCCAGGATCACGCCCTGAGTCAAAGATAGGCTCTTAACCGCTGAGCCACCCAGCGTCCCTGTAATGTACTTTTTAAATGCATAGTCTTTGGCATCAGAGACTGAGATATGAATCCAGGTTTTGCCTTCTGATAGCTGAATGCTTATGACAGATTGTTTAGTTTCACCACACTGGAAGTTCCTCATCTATAAAATGGGGTTGGTGGCAATAGCCCGACTTCACCATAGGGTTGTGAGGATTTAATTAGACAATGCACGTAAAGTACTCAGCTGAGTCTCTGGCATATAGTGAGTGCTCTCTCATTACTATAATGGAAAAATTGAAATGATAAGATGTAATAATGATTTGCAGTTTTAATTAACTGAATGATGTCCAGGGAAACTTTTAAATTAATTCTGTAGACATTTACTGAATGATTAGCATGTGCACTGAGGAATGTTTATTCTTCCTTTCTCTTCTATTTGAACATATTTATGAAAATATCTTTGATTAACAGCTACTTCAAACCTAGTTGACGTTAGGTAACAAACTTCTGAGTAAGGAGAGAAGAATTAGGCAGGGTCACAGTTTTTCCTTTCTCTCCACCGATACCTAATGAAAAAGAAGAACAAAATTTCATTGACAAAGTCCAAAATTCACAAGCAGGTACAAGACAAAGGATAATACACATAAATTAAGATAATAAAAAATACACATAAATTAAATGTTAAAAAATGTTTTTAAAAAGTATCCAGCAAAAGAAACAGAATAGTCTGGTGCAGTAAGGTATGGCTCCTCACCCTGCGCCGTTATCTGTCAAGGTAGATTAGAGGAAATAGGGGTGTGGTGGGGAGTTGACAGCTTTCTGAGTATTCTCACTAATACTTTCATTAATTTGTGAAGAATTCTGAAGGTGCAGATAAATAATTCTTGGGAGTATGGAGAAATGGGGGAATCCAAGAAAATTATTTTAGATAGAAGCCTCCACTATACCACATGGGACCTCAGTGGAGACAATAAGGTTCCCCAGAACTTTCCATTTCCCAGGGCATCAGGCTGAGCAAAAGAATGGATACAAATTCTGCAGGTTCTACCGCCACCTCTGACTGGTTAGACTGGGCTGGGAGGCTGTTTAACTGAATCTCAAAAGAGAGTAGAGCTAATGAGGGCATCACTCAGCCCTAACTTCCCTCTTTTCTTCCCATTACACTGCATCCTTATGTTAGAGAAAATTAGTTAGAAAACGAGTCCAAACTCTTAACCTAAGGGAAGAAAAACTGGCATACATCAGGGCAAAGTGAAAGTCTGAAAGGTCTGTCCATGCTAAGCATGAACTGGATGAGCTATAGTGACAGGACCACCATTCAAGCATGGTACAAAGAACCATGATTTTGAAAGATGAAGGATCTTGTTCAGATGAAAACAACTGCTAAGGAAAAACCAGAGCTGAACAGTGGCTAGAGTGATTAAAAACAGATTTTTATTCAGAAAAACTTTTCAGGGGAAAGGAGACCTCAGTGTAAAACTAGGCTCAATTCTGAATACAACAAGGAAAGGTGAGAATTTATAATCAGGGAGCAGTATGGGGTTGGGTTGGGTGGTCAATGGATGAAAAATGATCAAGGATAAGGGGAGATTCTGGTTAAACCAGCCTAATAAGATTCTTGCTGAAGGTGGGCCAAAGTGATCAAACATCATCTGGAGAATAGTAGGAGATGAGGGATTTGGGAAGATATGGAAGATGATCAGATATTGAGTTTGGGGGTTTGCAGCTAATCTGATTTGGCAAATTTTTGCTAAAACAGATGGACAAAATCCCAAAAGACGGAAAAAAGTACAAAAGTCAAGGCAATTGGGAAGGGGATTCAGGGGATCCTGACTAAAGTTTGGCCAAGGAGAGACTGTCACAACCCAGAGAAGAGAAGTGTATCGTTTAAAGTTCATTTATTTCAGTAATCTCTACCCCCAACATGAGGCTCAAAGTTACCATCCAGAGATCAGGAGTTGCATGCTTTTTTGATTGAGCCAGCCAAGTGCCCCAAGAAGCATTTTCTTTTCTTTTCTTTCTTTTTTTTTTTTTTAAGAAGCATTTTCTTTATGAGTATTTTCTGCTAGACTCAGTAAGAAATAATATTCTAGAAAATAAGAAATCCCCCCCCCCCAAAAAAAAAACAAAGAAAGAAAATAAGAAATCTGAGATGAGACATTAAAACAACAGAATAATTGAGGGGAGCCTGGCTGGCTCACTCAGTGGAGCATGCCACTCTTGATCTTGGGGTTGTGGATTCAACAGCAAGGAAAATGATAGACTTAGCTGAAGATCAGGTTAATGGCATGGAGGGAAGACTTGGGACAGGCACAATGAATGAAGAGGGAAAGGCCATAGAGATTTAAGAATTTTTAAAAAAGAGAAATATATAGTCAAATATGATCCAATATTGGGCTAAACTGATGTCCCAGAGGAATAGAAACCAACAAATTCAAAGATAGTAAGAGCCATTGTCCAGAAAACCACCCATCTTACATCAGGGAAAATTGAAAAATTGACATAGAAATATATTCTGATTCAGTTCTTGAATTTCAGGGTTAAATATATAAATCCTTCAGGTATCTCAAAAGAAAAGAAAATCACATATAGGGAAAATTTTGATTCATTTGAGACTTTCCTATAGCAAGTATTAGGAAAAAAGACAAAACAGTTATGGCTATAAAATTCTGAGAGAAAGAAAGTGAAGAAAATATGAGCCTAAAGTAGTATTTTTATGCAAATATTAACAGGTAGATAAGAATGAACTCAGGTAACGCCCAAAAAACAAATAGTCCAATTAAAAAATAGGCAGAGAAAAAAAATGGGCAGAAGACATCAACAGACATTTCTCCAGAGAAGACATACAGATGTCCAACAGACACATAAAAAGATACTCGACATCACTGATCATCAGGGAAATGCAAATCAAAACTACAATGAGATATCACTTCAGACCTGTCGGAATGGTTAAACTCAACAACACAAGAAACAACAGGTGTTGGCGAAGATATGGAGAAAAAGGAATGCTCATGAACTGTTGGTGGAAATGCAAACTGGTGCAGCCACTGTGGAAAACAGTATGGAAGTTTCTCAAAAAGTTAAAAATAGAATTACCATATGATCCAATAATCACACGACTGAGTGTTTACCCAAAGAATACAAAACACTAATAGGAAGGGATACATGCACCTCATGTTTATTGCAGCATTACTTACAATAGCCAAAATGGAAGCACCCAAGTGTCCATTGATAGATATATGGAGAAAGACACAGTGTGTGTGTGTGTGTGTGTATAATGGAATACTACTCAGCCATAAGAAAGAATGAAATCTTGACATTTGCAACAACATAGATGGAGCTAGAAAGTATAATGCTAAGCAAAATAAATCAGAGAAGGACAAATACCATATGATTTCACTCATATGTGGAATTTAAGAAACAAGACAAACAAGCAAAGAGAAAAAGAGACAGAGAGAGATCAAGAAACAGACCCTTAATTATAGAGAACAAACTAATGGTTACCAGAGGGGAGGTAGGTGGAGGGATGGGTGAAGTAAGTGATGGGGATTAAGGAGTGCCTTTGTGATGAGCACAGGTGATGTATGGAATTGTTGAATCATTGTATCCTACACCTAAAGTAATAAAACACTGTATGTTAAAAAAAGAAAGAAAAAAAGGAAAAAAGAAAAGAAAAAGAAGAAAGGCAGGCAGTGTGGCCATTGACCATTCTTAAACAAATTACTTAGCAAAGAAATCCCACTTACCAGGACATGAATAAAAATAAAGCTTCCAGGGGGTGCCTTGGTGGCATAGTGAGTTAAGCATTGGACCCTTGGTTTCAGCTTGGGCCCTAATCTCGGGGTCATAAAATTGAGCTCAACACAGAGTTTACTTGAGATTCTCTCTCCCTCTCCCTCTCCTGTGCTCTCTCTTATTCACCGATAAATACATAAATCTTTAAAAATAAAAAATAAGGGATGCCTGGGTGGCTCAGCAGTTGAGCGTTTGGCCCAGGCTGTGATCCTGGGGTCCTGGGATCGAGTCCTACATCAGGCTCCCTATATGGAGCCTGCTTCTCCCTCTGCCTGTGTCTCTGCCGCTCTCTTTCTCTCTCTCTGTCTCTCATGTATAAATAAATAAAATCTTTAAAAAAATAAATAAATCCATTTGAATATAGAAGTAAGATTAAACAACTAGAGGAAATATGGTTGCCAAAAGCCATAAATATTATAAACCCTGACAAAACAGAAATAATATAAACCACAAAAACTGGGAATTGGAGTCAGAGTTTGGGAGGAAGTATACAGTACTGTTAATTATTTCATTTTGCAGGGCAAGTAGTCAATTGACACTATTAATCAAGAAATATGAGCTGTTCTGATTTCTTCATATTTATATGCTTTCTTTGCCCATGTTCTTTAGGCTGTTTCTCCTATCTTTGCTGCCTTTCTCTTTTATATAAAATCAAGGAGCCTGATGTGGGACTTGATCCCAGATCCCAAGATCATGCCCTGAGCCAAAGGCAGATGCTCAACCACTGAGCTACCCAGGCGTCCCTTTATATATATATTTTAAACCAGTGTGCATTGAATATTAATCTACATAAGCTGAATACTTAATAAATGTTGTTGAACTAATTTTGCAGATTGTATGGAACTGCAAATTCTATGAAGATTGGGAATATGTTTTATTCATCTTTGATTTCTCTCAGCACCTGGCATGGGACTTACACATAGTAGTAGACCATCAATACAATACATTTAAAAAAGAATAAATGAATTAACTTGCTTTGTTTCATATACATTTCATTGCTAGAACAATGGCTGAAAACTGGCTGGAAATATAAGGAAAATGAACAATAGTTAGAAAATATAATAAAGCCTGTCACCCATATCTGAGAGACCTATTATAAATGCTTCTGATGCCTTGTTAAGGATATTCTATTGTTTTCAGGATGCATTTTCCCCCAGTAGATAATCTCCTCTTTCTGTAATTTAATCATTGACACTGCTATCAAAATGATCAGTTCCAGGCAGCCTGGGTGGCTCAGCGGTTTAGCGCAGCCTTCAGCCCTGTGCGTGATCCTGGAGACCGGGGTTCAAGTCCCACGCAGGGCTCCCTGCATGGAGCCCGTTTCTCCCTCTGCCTGTGTCTCTGCCTCTCTCTCTCTCTCTCTCTGTCTCTCATGAATAAATAAATAAAATCTTAAAAAAAAAAAGATCAGTTCCAAAAACAGATCTGATCATGTCATTTCTCTGTTTAAAAACCTTCAGTGCCTCCCTATAGTCTATACGGCAAAGTCCAAATTCCTAACATGACATGGAAGGTCCTGTATGTTCTGGCCTCAGTCCATTTTTTCCTAGCCAATGCATCCAGGGGTACTAGGAATTTCTGAAACATGCTACATGTTTCTGAAACATACATATTTGTGCTTCTATGTCTTTGCTCATGCTGTTTCCTCTACTTAATATGTGACTCCTCATCCCATATCTTGCTCTTCTGCTATCTGCACCCATGACCATACTACTCTCTTCCTATGGACCCAACTCAAATGCTTTACTGTAAGACGTTGCTATCTCCCATGCTTAAATAATTGTACACTTTGTTGTTCTCTTGCAGTACTCATACTGCTTGTATTATATAATAGCTAATTGTTTATATACCTGATACCCTCTCCTAGGTTGTGAACTCCTTGTTTTGTACATTTCAGTTTCCCTTATTCTTTGGATTATGTCTTATGTTTTCAAGAAAGCTGTCACAGAGTATGTATCTAACACATAGTAAATGTTCAATAAGCGTAGTTTGGAATAAAAAAACCATATGTACTTATATTTCCAAATAAAAAATACATATTAAAAAATTCTTCTAAGTGTAATGGGAGTTAAACTGAAAGTCCTAAGAGTTGGTAGAAAATGGAAAGTATGTCTATTAAAACCATAGGTAAATTCTGTCCTGATAAAACAAAGACTTGGCCATTTTTTTCAAGAGGTAGACTGAAAAAACTACATGAATTGTCTTAACTACTCATATTAAAGCAAGTATACATTTATTATTCTTGGAAAACTATAATGAGTATAAATGCTTTAGTCTATGAAGCAATGTGCTGCATTTGGATATGCAAATCTTTGTGTGTGGAGCAGGAGCCCGGCTTCTGCAGACATTGCTTCAGAAGAGAAGAGAAAAACTGTTTCTTTTCTCTCTAGATGTAGACTACATATGTGTCAATATATTGTTTCTGTGGGGATGTGAATGTCCTTGTTTGAGCCTTTGCTCAAAAGCTGAGATCTCAAGCTATAGGCAAACAAAGGTAGGTATGATCTATTACTACTTACTGGGGAAATAATTATGCAAAGAGACTGGACTGGCTTCGGTGAGGCTCTACATAGATCTACTTGTAAAGACTGAATAATTCAGTCTTTGTGAGAAATGTGCCGATATTGGAAGGGTTATATTCTTAAGGCAATTAGTGGCCTAATTGGGTCAAAGATCAAGGTCACACTCCTGGGAATGGGAGGCAGGGTCTCCTCTAAAAGAGTAGCTATTCTCATGGTCAGTCATCCTAGTGAGAGGCAGCAACTGGGACAGAAAATGGGACTTTGAAAATGGATTTTAAACTGGGTGAGATGAGTTATTTTCTTCTCTGAGCTTCTCTCTGTGGTTGAGCCTGAATGCTCCAGACATGGTCAGGGGACCTCTTGATGGACCCTGGCTGCAAGCTCACCAACATAGCTCAAAAGGGTTTTGAGAGTGGCCATGTCATAACTGCAGATTACTCTGGATTATTTTCCCTTTCTAACATTGATATACAACCCTGGTCTTGGCTGTGCTGTAAAGAGACTTTGATGGGAAGAGCCTGCGTTTGTGATGTCCTGGCGAAGGGAGGGCAATGCCTCTTCCTGCCAGGTCTCAAGGCAATGGTGAAAATTGCATTGACTGGAGAGAGATCAGAGTCCCAGAATATCAGAGTATGGGACATCTGAAGTAGAGGCAGAAATAATTCAGTTATTTCAGGCATATGTTGGTGATAGCAACTCCCTTCAGGACTCCTCAACAGGAGAGAAGGGAAAGAAACTTTAAAGGGGTCTGACGTCCTAATAATTTGGAAGGTAGGGGCCAGTCATTATAATTTGGAGTTTTAAATATGGCTTCTTTTACACTCAAAAAATTCATGAAAGCTATGATGCTGATTAACAAGGGCCCAGGAGTCCTTGAGTCCTTTTATTGAACAAAGCCTTATTATCCTGGACATCTTGCTCAAAAGACTTAAGGAAAACAAAAATAAACAAAATATTCCTCAGGTTTTTAAAAAAGATTTTATTTATTCATGAGAGACACAGACAGAAAGAGGCAGAGACACAGGCAGAGGGATAAGCAGGCTCCTTGCAAGGAGCCTGATGTGTGACTTGATCCTGGACCCCAGGATCATGACCTGAGCCTAAGGCAGATGCTTAACTGCTGAGCCACCCAGGTGTCCCTCAGTTTGGGGTTTTATTTTTTTTTTTATTTTTATTTTTTAATTTTTTTTATTTATTTATGATAGTCACAGAGAGAGAGAGAGGCACAGAGACACAGGCAGAGGGAGAAGCAGGCTCCATGCACCGGGAGCCCGACGTGGGATTCGATCCCGGGTCTCCAGGATCGCGCCCTGGGCCAAAGGCAGGCGCCAAACCGCTGCGCCACCCAGGGATCCCAGTTTGGGGTTTTATATAAGTCTTTTCATTTTAGTTTTCCTTAGGCTTCTGCTCTTGATCCCTGTACAGGTATACATTTAACCAGAATTTGATAGTTGCTTTTCTTCCATTATGCATCCATCCCCTGTTTTCTTCACAAAGTGTTCTGAGTAAGGGAGAGTTTGAAGTTCTTTCTAGATATTATGTATAAGCATGGATGAATACCTGTTTTTTTTTAAAGGGTTTTATTTATTTATTCATGAGAGACATGGGCAGAGTGCCATGCTGGGAACCTGATGTGGGACTTGATCCCAGGTCTCCAGGATCATGCCCTGGACTGAAAGGGGCACTAAACCCCTGAGCCACCCAGACTGCCCTCTAACTGGTCTTTCATTGAGGTGAGCATCTAAGTTGACATGATTTTCTTAGGCTGAACAGGAATGTTACTTAACACATTGGCACAGCAGCCACAATCTTATCCCTGTTGATTGCGTCTATGGTCATACTCTGAAAAAAGACTACATTCAGTTCCTTAGAGCTTTTCTGGATTTGTGGTGCTTTGCTTTTTATTCTAACAGCTGCTTATTTGCATAACCTGTTAAAGACATTTCCCTACCATCAAACTACTGGGCTTCCTCTAGCTTCTTGGACATTTTTTCTTGCTTTTGTAGATTCTGTAAACAAAGAGCAACTCTTGCCTTCAACAGAGGTTCTGCCTGCCTGAAATCTTTCATTACTTTCTCCCAACTACATAACAACGTAGAGCTTTGTCGACTATCACTTTGGCATATTAATAATTTCATCTCTTCAAGACCTTCCTGAAATTCTTAGTTTCTGCATAGATCTTTCCCTGGGACTTAGACACTATGAAATATCTATCTCATTTACTTCATGCGACAAACACTCATCGAATACCTACTGTGTTGCACACCCAGGCTACATACTGGGGCCACAAAGTAGGGGAACTCACATTCGGTTTGATGGTTGGAATATCTCATTGTTCTAGTTTCTTAACTCCTCCAGTAGTACATTGAAAAGTGGAACCTCCTATGACTATGAATGCCACAAAGGAGAATGCAACTAATAAGGATAGCAATCTAGGTTATTGAGGTGATAACTGAAGTAGGGGAGGGTCCCATGCAAAAAAAAATGGGGAGAAATATTGGAATCCAAGGACATTAGGGAAGAAGCACACTTTAAGTAGGTTCTAAGCCCAGAGTGGGGTTTGAGTTCAGAACCCTCTCTGCCCCTCCCCCCTCCCCTTCAAGGGTCACATTTAAATATGACTGAGGGTGGGGGAGAAGGGGGAAAAACTACTTTAAAGGTCAGATGTTTTCTAAGTTAATGTAGGGTTTCATTTTTGTTATGTGTTTGTTTTCCCTATAAACAAGAACAGTATAAATGAAAATAATAGGAAATTATGCATATGTTATTATTTTTCAATTAATATATTTATTACTGCATTAATGTTATGTTGATATGATTCTTTTATATAACATTTCCTTCCATCAACAAATTTTGAGTCACTTAATATTGAATGTTTCTTGGTGAAGTTTTCGTAAAGAACATAAGATCTTTAGATGTGGGGTCACAAAGGGCAGCAATTTTTTTTTTCTTTGAGACATATACCTCCTGACATACTCTGGTGTTTCGTTGATGAAGTCTGAAAATATGGTAATTCTAGTTCTGAAGGTGCAAGGAAAGGACCCATCAATTCCTCTGCACCCTACTGGCTGAAGGAACACACCTCAGTCTCTTCCTTTTGTCTTCTGAAAATAGAAGGGAGGCATAGGGTGTTAGAGTGAAGGGTTTCCTAGGGGTTAAACCTGGGCACGTAAAAACCCGTGCGAACCCTACCGCTTTTACTTAAGTAGCTCCTGTAAAACAGATGTTCTCCAAAATAAGAGGGCTGGGGCAGACAGGCCCGTCGGGCCGATTTAGGAAATAGCTCAGGTGGGGGCAGCAGCCTGGTCCTGAGCGGAAGGTGCCTGCATTCTGCAGGTGCGGTGATTGTTATCTCGCACCGCCCCTGCTCCCGAGAGGGCGGGACTCGCGGCGTTGCAGAGTGTAGGACTTGGCCCCTGAAGCCCAGCCTAAACGTATTCCACGCAGCAGACATTTATCCGGCCGGGTGCCCACACCTGGCCCGGGGGAGGGGAAACAGCTTCTACAGGAACCGCAGAGCAGAGAAGAGCCCCTAGTTTGGGACGCCAGAGGGCTGGTGCCGCTAGGCTCTGTCCGACTGCTTTCCCGTGATTGCTTCCGTCACCTGTCCATCATCCCAGTACGCTATTTCGATTGGCTCTACCGCCTGCCACTCGGTTCCGCCGCGCTGACCCCCATTGGCCCCTCTCCGGCCGAGGCCCCGCCCCAAGAGCTGGGCATGGGGAGTGGGGCGCGGAGGAGAGAGAGCGGGGCGCTTGCTCTGGGCTAGAGGGAGGCGGTGGCGGAGAAGGAGGAGGAGAAGAAGGAGGAGCTGGGCCGGCAGGAGGCAGCGGCCGCGACCGGGCTGGGGTGATGGTGCAGGTGCCCGGGGCCCGCGCGGAGCTGCCCGGCTGAGGGGCGCCTGGTCCGGGGTCCGCAGCGCCGCCGCGTCTCTCCCGGGGGCGGGCGGGCGGGAAGATGCTGAGCAGGTTGATGAGCGGCAGCAGCAGGAGCCTGGAGCGCGAGTACAGCTGCACCGTGCGGCTGCTGGACGACAGCGAGTACACCTGCACCATCCAGGTCAGTGCCGCGCCGCCCTGTCCGCGGGACCCCCGCGGCCCCCGAGCCTCGCTAACTTGGCCCGCGGCCGCCGCCCGGGGTCGCCGCAGACCCCGGTGCTTTGTCCGTCCCTGGCTGCGGTTGACGGCCCCAGTGCAGAGCGCCTCCGCCCGAGACCCGGTCCGGGGCGGGGTGCCGAGCGCTCGGCGCAGCTGCGGTGAGAGTCCCTCCGTCCCGGACCCTCAGCTCCCTTCTTGCCCTCTCCCAGGGTGAGGGCGCCCCATCCTGGCTCCTCGAGCCTGCCCGGGTGGGGAGCATCTTCCGCGGGCGTCCGGAGGCAGGCAGGCAGGGCGAAAGGCTCCTGCCCCGGCCGCCCCGTCGGAGGGCGCAGGCTTTGGCTCTCTGGCCAGGCAAGGACCGCTGGCCAGCTTTTCTTATCTATCTTTGGTTGGAAGGATAACGCTGTATGTCATAATCACCCCCCCCCGCCCCCCCAGCATCTGTGAGTCAGAGCTCTCGGAAGGTAGAAGTGAACGCGCAGCCCATGCAGAGTGGCCTATGGAAGGGAGACCAGTCCTCTGGGCTCCCGAGATTAGGCCCCCCTCCCGCCTTTCGCTCCCCACATCTCGTGCTGGGCAATTTTTTTGGGGGGGGTGGGGTGAGGTAAAGATTTAGCAACAAGTACCAGAGGTTTGAGGGTTGGCCGTGGCGAGAAAGAATCGGTGACTTCCAAAAAACGCCAACAATACGTTAATGCTTCGCAGCATTTCTTCAGAACCTGGTATTTTGGAAGAGATTTTTTTTTTTTTTTTTTTACAACCTCTTGCTTATGTGTTTTCACTACTGCCGTGTGGCACGTTTGGAGTAGTAGTCTTTCCCAGGAATGCAGTCACAGCCCTCTCTCTGTAAAGTCAGAGATGGGAAACACTGACAATGCTCTGGTGTTTAGTTTAGCAGCCGAAGGATCCTGCGCTCGCTGCCGGAAACTGCTCTTTCTCGAGAAGCAAATTGAGTTGGACCCGGAGGGGTCTCACCTGATCCCTTGCCTTTGCAGCAAGAAACCAGAGGGGGCTTCTCGCCTCAGATGTGGCAGACAAAAACTGTCGGCCTCTGGTTCTACCCTCTTTGTCTCCCGCCCTCCCCATTTATTTTTTTGCTGACAATGCTCAATAGCGGAAAATAGCGGTGTGTGAGAAAGACGCTGGGGAGTGGATGAGAGCAGCTGCTCTCTGCTGACTCCGTGCTCAGTTCAGCCTTCTCTCCACTTTCCCTTTTCTCCCACTCCCCAAACAAGCTCTGGGCAGAAGTGCTGACTGCTGCCAAAGATCCAGGAGGACAGAGAAAGGGAACAAAATCTCTTTTTTAAGGCCACTTAAATGCAAATTAAACAGTCATGATGATGCTAGCCATCAAGTGAAAGGATTTTTGTAGTTGAATATGATAGATGTTCTGTATTATTTCCTTACTGAATGAATGGCATGCTACTTT
Organism: Canis aureus; assembly: GCF_053574225.1. Classification (NCBI taxonomy): domain Eukaryota; kingdom Metazoa; phylum Chordata; class Mammalia; order Carnivora; family Canidae; genus Canis; species Canis aureus. The sequence continues at coordinate 15,662,787 of NC_135642.1, read as the reverse complement.
TTGTTTCTATTGTATCTTCATGTGTTGTGTACAGTTCTTTTTTTTGTTTTTGGGTGGGGGAGGAGAAGATACTGACTTGACATAGTCACCGTTTGAATACACTGTCTAGAGCTTTTAAGGTCTTTATCCTTTTGTTTTAAAATTTAAAGCTTTTACATGATAACATATCAAGGGCAGTGTGAGATTCAGACTTTGTGAGTCCTAAAAATACTTTGGGGTATATGGTGAAATAAAATTTCTGGGGCAGGTCATTAACTTTTACCAAGGTATAGAGTACAAATGAAACAGTTCACATCATCGCTCAACTAGTGACAATCTTGTGGTTTTAAGGTATCAAAATAAAACAACTAGTTATTTTTCCCACTTAATGGAACCTCTAAGGTTGGTTGATTGGTATAGTTGTGGGTAATTTTTATTATCACTGAGAAAAATATTTTTAAGTCAAGCAGGACTTATTGGGTTTATGCTTGCTCTGTCTTACTATGGTTGTGTTTATTCTCTTGGTCTTATTTTACATTATTATAATTTTTAATATGTTATAAGAATATAGGGCACATAAGAAAATTAAGCTTGGTGTAACATGACACTATACTGTAGTGAGTGTCCACTGTCTAGACATGTTGATGATTATGCGTTGTGATTCTTTAGTGAAAATTAGAAAACAGGAATTCTGAAGTTTATGTAATATTGTCAATCTTTGGCACAAGTATTGTGAATTACTTTTGTTTTTACCCAATGTGAGGAAATGTAAAAAAAAAAAAAAGGATCTTATGTGAAATTAATATTTTGTGCATATAGCTTTTTTTAGCTTTTAGAGATTGAGGTTTTCTTAGCAACTTTCTCCTCATGTTTCTGCTGTGTGTGCATGCGCGTGTTTGTGCATGTGCTTATTTGTCAAACATTAGACATAGAGTCTTTTAAATCAGTATGGGGAAAAACTGTGAGCTATTTGCTAGGTTAAAGCAATATTCCTAACATTTTAGGAATTATAGTATATTTTAAAAAATTTTTGGTGATAATTTGGAATCCTTTCCCTTAAAGTACTATATGTCATATTTTTCTTTAAGGTATATATTTTAGAAAGATTTCAGTACTTCTTGAGATAATCAGAGAACACTTAGGGGATTAGAGAATCAGAAATGTAACACTGGGTTAGAGCCGTAATAGCTATATTTAGTAAATTTCAGTTGTAGGTAATTCTGTCAAAGTGTTGGTCTTGCCTTTCATATTGCACCAGTTATACTGATCTGGCATTTAGAATGTGATTATCAAGGTAAGGAAAATGCTTATATCCTCTCAATGAAGGTTGCCACAGTTACCAGACTATTCTTTTATTCTTTCTGATATGCAAATATATTTGTAGATCATGGGAAATGAAATTATACATGGGAGGGTTGTAATATAATTGCTCCCCTGTGAAGAACATTGTTAATAGCTCCCTGCCAGTTTTGAAGGTCATTGCCTCATAAATGCAGATCTGGTCCATATTTTTCACACATCTGTTTCATTTATGAGTATCTACATTTACTTACCACATTTACTACCCGACTTTGTTATTTTACTTGGAACAAATAGGAAAAATGAAAAGGTTACCTAATATCTTTGAACTCAGTATATCAAATGGAGTCATGTAAATGCTTAGACATATAATATCCTAATAGATTCTTAGCTATCTTGAGTTGTAATAGTTTATAAAATATTAAGAATATGCATTACAGAATTGCCAGTAGAAATATGTATTGAAAATACATATTTTCAAGTCAGAAATATTAATCACCTTTTTCTGATTACTGAAAAATAAGGCTACCCTAGAAATGAATTTGATTTTACTGGGAACACATTAAAATAACAACTGATCAAGTGACTAGGTTAAATATATTTTTGCAGTTAAATGAGGTACTACCATAAATGCATGTGTACAGAAGCAGTTCTATAATGCAACCAAGATATGGATTTGACTGTGGCTCAACCATTCAGTAACTGTGGGATCTATGATAAGGGAGGGAATATTGGGGGAGAGAACAAATGTCCCGTACTTGCCAGGCGCCCCACTTGTGCTATTTTCTCACTTACCTCACAATAGCATATGGATTCATTATACACCCATTGTACTAGCTGAAGAAAATAGGTTTGTGGATTGGTGGGAGAGCTGATGTTTCTTGAATGGCTAACTGTACTATTCTTTCTGCGAGGTGTTTTGTTTATGCCTTACATCAACTATTTGAGAGGTAGGTGGTATTCTCATTTTACGGATGAAAGACTTGGATGAAGGAACTTACTTAAAGCTAGTAGGTGGTTGTGCTATATTTAAACTCTGGTCATTTTGCCTTTAAATCCCATCTTTGTTCCCTCTTTTCCTTCTGACTCCGTAAGTTATTTCACCTGTCTGTACTTTAATTTCCTTATCTGTAAAATGGAAATAAAAATACTTATTTCACAGTAAAGAAAAAGTTATTTGGTAATTTCATTACAAATAATAACATAATAATAAATAATAACAGACTAATATGCGTTGTGCCTTAGTCTAGCAAGTCAAAAATAGGATTGAGAAGTTGTTTTTTTTTTTTTTTTTTTGAAAATAAGCCTTGATTCTCCTTAAGATGACTTTTTTTTTTTTTGTTCATGAGATACACAGAGAGACAGAGGCAGAGGGAGAAGCAGGCTCCATGGAGGGAGCCCGATGTGGGACTTGATCCAGGGACTCCAGGATCATGCCCTGGGCTGAAGGCAGATGCTCAACCACTGAGCCACCCAGGCATCCCTTAAGATGACTTTTAAAAAGATTTTATTTATTTGAGTGAGAGAGTGTGTGATGGGGGCAGGGGCGAAGGGAGAGGGAGAGAATCTTTTTTTTTTTGTTTTGTTTTTTTGTTTTTTTAGAGGGAGAGAATCTTAAGCAGAGATCGTGACCTGAGCTGAAACCGAGAGTTGAGTGCTTAACCAACTGAGCCACTCAGGTGCCTCTCCTTAAAATGATTTCTGATTGGCTCAGGTCTTGATCTCTGGTCCTGGGATCAATTACCCCCCTCCCCCTCCTTGCACTCACTGCTCAGAGGGAAGTATGCTTCCACTTCCCGCTTTTGTGCTCTCTTTTGCTCTCTCTCAAATAGATAAATAAAATCTAACAAAATGATTTCTGATTAATCTCAGTGAAATCATGAAATTCAAGTCTGGAATAACTGCATTCTGTAGTAGAACTCTTCTCTAAAACTCAAGAATTCAGGTTTGCTTTTCCTCATTCCTACCAAGTCTTTGGCTTTAGAGGGGCATTTATTTCCTGCACCTACCATGATTTGTCTCTTCCAAGAACTTCTGCTTCATATTTGGTAAGCGAAATCCTTGGTTTCATTAATGCAAAAGGGATGTTGTTAGAGAACTAAGATTAATTGTATTCACAGAAAGACACAAAGCTGTTGTATTTTCATGAATATTGTTTTTTTTTAAAACTTTGCTTTAAAAAATAATTATGGTGTCTCAGGATTTGTTATAATAGCAAGTCAGACTCTAATTCTTGAAACTAAGTTCCAAAATTAGCCTTCTAGAATCTTGAAAGCATTTGTATTCTATTTCTTAATTTGTATTATTAAATGTTCTTTGTATAAAATTAATACAGACCAACTTTTTAGCACAAAGGGTAAATTCTAGATGTATATTTATGCTCCCATTCTTTTCTTGAAAAAGTTTGGTTTAAGGAAGTGTCAGTGGCATCCAAGAGAAACCTAGAAACTATCACCACTGCATATTTTACTCAAGGGTATTTGTATGAATTTGCATTCTGTTAAATGTTTGGAATGAATATGCTAGATGAGGCAATTCTACATAGTGTATAATAAAAAAAGGATGTGGGTTTTGAGTTCTCTGTTGCATTGCCCAGAGACTCATTGATCATGTCTGTGCTAGCATTAATATCACATTAAAAAAAGTTTGCCAAGATAAAATCAGACCACCTGAAGACCAAAAAATAGTCATTTTTATGTTTGTTGTGGTTTATGTATAGGTATTAAAATGTGTAACCCAAAATAAGCAAGACATTAAGTGATATAATCACTATAGTAAAATATTTTGCATTATTTTCATATCTATTTTCTGGTAGATTTTACTTTAGAATTTTTATTTTTTTAAAGATTTTATTTATTTGTTCATGAGAGACACACAGAGAGAGAGGCAGGCTCCATGCAGGGAGCCCGATGTGGGATTCGATCCCGGGTCTCTGGGATCACACCCTGGGCTGAAGGTGGCGCTAAACCACTGAGCCACCCCGGCTGCCTTACTTTAGAATTTTTAAAGAAGTCAGAGGAAGCTATAAATTTTAAATGCTAGGAATTATACGACAGTGCCTTACATGGTTGTAGTTCAATAACTATTCTGATTTGTTTGTGCTACATGATGGCTGGGTTAACTCCAACACTTTAGTATTTTTGTGTCTGAAAAACAATAAAAATTTTCTAACAACTGTATAATGCTTTTTATAGTTTCAACCCATCCCATTCTAAGCCACTTTGCTCTACAGCCCCTCTCCCTGGTGAGGTGTATGGTATGTAAATGTGGTATTTTATGGAGCCTTTGAGGTCTCTGATAACTTTCTGCAATTATCCTTTGTTGAATTAGAGGAGCTGCAGTCTAGAACTCCTTGATTGTTTGGTTTGTCTCTTAGGATTTCAAGCCTTTCAGGTCTCCCCTTCCCCCATCAATGCAGGTTTAGAGGGCTTAGATCAAATGAATACTGTGGGGCAGCCCGGTGGCACAGCAGTTAAGCGCCGCCTTCTGCCCGGGGTGTGATCCTGGAGACCCCGGATCCAGTCGTGCATCGGGCTCCCTGCATGGAGCCTGCTTCTCCCTCTGCCTATGTGTCTGCCTCTCTTTCTGTGTGTCTCATGAATAAATAAATAAAATCTTAAAAAAAAAAAAAAAGAATACTGTGTAGTGCAGTGCTTCATGGGGTGTTGGAAGGCTGGCAGAATTAGGATATTGAGCATAGGGATCACCACAGCCACAGAAACTTATTTCATTCCTTTTCCCTAAGTCAGTGCCACATAAAACCTCCTCACAGCCTCATTTTCTAACCTCTTGCTCAAACAAGAGGAAGCAAGCATGGGTTCATGGACGAGAACCATGCTTCCCAACCTGTTTCCAATTAGATCTATTTTAAGCTGAATTCATCTTCTGATAGTCTCGTGTATAACATTCCGACTCTGCAGACCCTGTTTCTTGGAGCAGCCTCCCGTGGGCCGCTCTGCCTTAGCTGTGTCTAGCCAGAGCTTGTACAACAGACGTGAATATCATGGAGGATTGGCAGCAACCTCATGGCTTCTGTATCTTGCCTATGTGGTGCTCAGGGAGGAGAACGCTGTTCTTCTGGAGCACAGGTGGCAGTTGTTGCCGCTGTTTTCTGGGGTTGATACCTGGGGCTTAGGTCAGCCACCTGAATGTTTCTCTCACACAGCTGAGAACTCTGAAGAGTACTAAAGCATCTCCATTCCTGTGTTGCGGAGAGAATGGTGTTTCCCTAAGAGAGCAAAAACATCTTGTTATATGTCCATTCTAGTCATTGAAGTGTACTTTCCATTCCTTTAAGACTTGGATCTGGGTGGCCAATACAACGTTTTGAACTTGTACAAATATTTTAAATATCAGTAGAGCCAAAGATAGAGTAGGGAGAGCAGTTTCTCTCAGAGGCTCCCTAGATTTAAATTGTGGACCTCTTGTTGCCCAAGGCCACCTTGCGATCCTCATTGTTAATATTTTTTTAAAAGATTTTATTTATTTATTTATTCATGAAAGACAGAGAGAAAGAGGCAGAGACGCAGGCAGAGGGAGAAGCAGGGGGCCTGATGTGGGACTCGATTCCAGGACTCCAGGATCACGCCCTGAGCTGAAGGCAGGCGCATAACCACTGAGCCACCCAGGTGTCCCTCATTGTTAATATTTTGAGCAAGATTCTCTTATTCTCTTATTGGTCTTTTCACCAACTGTAAATACAATTTTTAAAAATTTATTTATTTATTTATGATAGTCACACACAGAGAGAGAGAGGCAGAGACATAGGCAGAGGGAGAAGCAGAATCCATGCACCGGGAGCCCGACGTGGGATTCGATCCCCGGTTTCCAGGATCGCGCCCTGGGCCAAAGGCAGGCGCTAAGCCGCTGCGCCACCCAGGGATCCCCTACAATTTTTTTTTTAAGGTTTTATTTATTGAGAGAGAGAGAGGGAGGGAGGGGCAGAGGCAGACACACAGGCAAGAGGGAGAAGCAGGCTCCATGCAGGGAACCTGACGTGGGACTCAAGCCCAGGTCTCCAGGATCATATCCTGGGCTGCAGGCGGCGCTAAACCGATGCGCCATCTGGGCTGCTCTGCTGTACTAAGGTGTTTGACTTTCGTAATCTTTTCAACCCAATTGTATCATATCCTAGGTTTGGAAAGCAGGAACTTGTAAAGTTCAGATTCTTCAGGCTTTTGCTTCTACTGTCATACTAAACACCAACTTGTGTGAATTCAATCCTCTAAGGAGATCCTTCCGTGCCATGCTCATACAGGCAAAATAATTGGGCCACATGCTTGGCAACCACTGAGTTTGTGTACAATAGCTCCATTCACTTGTCTACAGAAAACACCCCTTTGACAGTGATTATAGCTTTCATTCCCCCTCCTCTACTTCTGACTCTTTGCATTACTATGACCTCATCTGCTGGTCTGTATTTAGAGATGCCTTGGACCATTCTAGAAATGCTTTAGGACTCATTCCTGTATGTTAAAGATAATTTCAAAGCCTTAAACAACCCCTGCCCACCAAAGGAAACCATTCTAGATCAGGACCAAACCTAGCTATTTTTATGCCTTATTTGAGCCATCTTACTGTGTCACAACTCAGGGGGCTTTTTTCCTTTTGTAGAAATTGTGAACCTTGTTAAAAAGCAAGGAGGGTGGAGTAGGGGATGAGTTAAAGCAGTGGTTCTCAAAGTGTGGTTCCTGGATGAGCACCATCAGTTTCACCTGGGCACTTGTTACAAAAGCAGATTTTTGGCACTACTGCAGCCCCAGTGAATCAGAAATACGGGGGATGGAGCTCAGCAGTCTGTTTTAACAAGTTTTCCAGGTAAGTCTTACGCTTTTTGAGGTTTGAGAATCACTAGTACTGGGTCACACAGATATTTAGTAGGTAAAAGTGAAGAGTATTGTTGATTGGTTGAGTATAAAAAGTGCGGGAGAGGAAGAGGCCAACAGTGAATCTTATATTTCTAAATTTTGATTCATTTCTCAATGGCCTTAACTGATTCTCTACGCTCGTAAGATAAAAGGTTATTTGCAGATATGCGTACCATTTTTAAGTGGGCAGGATTCTAAAGATTCTACAACAGGTCATCATTCCGATTTGTTGCTCTTATATTTATTGGTTTTTATTTCTGTCTTCTCTGACCTAGAAAGAATGATTATTTTATATTTCTATACTGTTTTTCAAAGAAATCGTCTTCACAACTTAAAGCACTGAGAATGTAGGAAGGCCCCTATTTGCAAACATGTAAATAGCAAACAAAAAATGTCATGCAATTCAGTGCTAAGACAAGGCTGTATGCTGTGGCAATGCAAATATGGGGGACTCGAAATTACTAAATATTTCTCAAAGGAGGTGAGATTTGAACTAGGTCATGAAAGATTGCCAAAAGCAGAAAATGGGCTGTGGGGATGGGTAAAGGGCATTCCAGGCTGAGGTAACAGCAGGCTACTTCAAGGTAGGAAAGCTAAAAATGTAAAGCCAAATATATTTAGTCTTTACTATGTTTATCTGGATTACTCTGGTACAGTTGAGTCAAATAATAGAATCTACTTGCCTCGGAAAGATTGCTGTCAGCAAATTTCAATCATTCTTGACATGCTTGAAAGAATTAGTCTAAACTAAAACAGAAAACTGGTGTTGAATTAAATCTAACTCCAAAAGCGTACAACACAAATTACGATTCTTCACAAAGCAATGGCATCATATAAAGAAAGGGTAGATTCATGTATCAATCTTAATTCTGTGGCTGCAGTAACTATGCATATGAATTTTGTTTCCAAGAGACCTCATCTCTGGCATCAGTTTATCTACACAAAAGAAAGTATCAAATCCCAACATTCAGCTGATGTTTGAAAATCTTTTGGCTGATACAGTGCAGCCTAAATGGTGTATTGACAGTTAAGAAATGTGACTAGTGGAGCCCTAAAAGGCACAATTTCTGCATCTCTATTCCCAAACCTAAGTGGCCATCAAAATCGCTTTTCTAGAGGTTGGGGCAATGCTTCCCTGGATTCCCCAGTGAACCCCTGCTTGCCAGCCCTGAAGTTCCCAGCCCGACCCAGGGTGCACTTTGAACATTCCACACTATGCCAGACTAGAGCTTTGGGGATGGGAACCCGCAGGAAAGCATGGTTTGGCATTTAGGCAATCAATGTTCGGCAGAATGCCAATGCTAATAGGTTATTTTGCTCTGGAAAAAGTGAAAAAGAAGGGATAGTTTAAAGACTGATGAATAGGGGAATGACTGACAATACAGGCACTCCACTTTGTGGGAGAGATTAAGGAGGCTTGCTGTGAAGTGGTATTATGGGAGCCAGAGAAATTAGCAAAGGCCCATAGGCCTAAAACCTGAAAGAAATAGTGGTACATCAAAACAGCATGCCCCAGGGCACACTTAAATGTCTGGCCACTTTCATTGAACTTGTAGTAGGAAAAAGCCAAATCATTTGAACTTTCATAGTCTGGTAGTCCATTCAGGCCCTCCATAGTCAGGCAAATTATCCTTGGCCTCCAGGCAGGTGCAAAACCTTATTTCCGTATTGCCTGATTTAAGTCTGAGGCCTCTAGTCTGGGCCTTACCCTATTTTTGAAGACACTCAAGTGAAGAATTGGCTTCACAAGTACCAGAGGATTCCATATACTCTAGGCTGGAGATGCCACTAAGATGATTGTTTTGTCAGACATGAGCCAAGTAGTAAGAACATTGATTATAAAGAAGCAGAATTAATTCATCTAAGGATCTCAAGTACTTCTAGGGGATAATTTAAGCTGAAGAAAACGTCCAGCCTGCCCTCTCTCAGATTTTTGCCTCTAGAAAAAAAAATCCAGAATCCCCCAGAGTTGTTATGGAATTGGAGGTTTGTAAGTTAGAAGGATACTATGGACTGGCAGTGATGCCTGGGATGTTATAAGGCATGTGGAACCTGCAATTTCACAGTACACTGTCATCCCTGCACAACAAAATAACCCATCCGCTCTTTGTGAGGCCACTCAGAAGAAGTTTGGCAGTTGAGAGATAAAAATCTGATAAAAAAAATAAGGTAGTCCTAGTATTACAGCAAGTTAATCTATACTTAGCTTCAGATTCTAACATTATATGAAACAGGTCTTTTAAAAAGTGGGAGTTGGCTTGATCTAGCTTCAGGACATAGGATACTGAACCAACTATTGCAGTGTCAGATTTTATAAGCAGTTGATCTGAAAGATCAATACTTACTTTGCTTATTTTTAAATACACTTTGGATAATTTAGATAAGCTTATTTCAATGAGTACCCACAGTACTGAAAGCATGTCTAAGAATTGTTTTCTAATAATTTGTATGGCAAAAGAGAACACACTTCTCATATTCCAGTTTTTTTTTTTTTTGAGATTTTATTTATTCATGAGAGACACAGAGAAAGAGAGACAGAGACACAGGTAGAGGGAGAAGCGGACTCCATGCAGGGAGCCCGACATGGGACTTGATCCGGGGTCTCCAGGATCAGGCCCTGGGCTGAAGGCAGTGCTAAACCGCTGAGCCACCCGGGTTGCCCCATATTCCAGTTTTGGATATTGGGTACAGTAGACTGATTATTTTAAAGACACAAATGATACTGTTGCAAGTTAGACCTTTTACTGTGTCATTCATTATAAGACATTATGGACTATTGCTATTAAGAACATATCTTACATAAAATATCTTTAGTTTCTGGTTGAGAGAAAATAAGGTGACCTGGGTTGGCTCAGTGGTTGAGTGCCTTTGGCTCAGGCCGTGTGTGATCCTGGGGTCTTGAGATTGAATGGCTCCCTGCAGGGAGTCTGCTTCTCCCTCCGCCTATGTCTCTGCCTCTCTCTCTCTCATGAATAAATAAATAAAATCGTAAAGAAAAGAAAATAATAAGGAAAACTTTCTCTTCACTTCCTGAATTCTACAGTTTTATTTCTTATCTCATACCATAGCTCTTCTCTGCATCTCTTATGATCTCCTTTGCTTTATGCTAATTTATGCTTAGAGCCACTTACTTAATCTTTTCACCATTCTTTTTAAAAAATATTTATTTGAGAGGGAGAGAGTGTGTGGGGGCTAGTGGGAGGAGCAAAGGGAGAGGGACACTAAGCACAGAGCCCACGACACTGAGATTATGACCTGAGCTGAAATCAGGAGTTGGAGGCTCAACCAACTGAGCCACCCAAGTACCCTTCCCCTCCCCCGCTTTTTAAAGCAACTCATGACCCCAACATCAAGAGTTGCAGGCTCCAGTGACTGAGCTGGCCGGATGTCCACTCTTATCACCGTTTCTAATTGCCATCACTATTAAGTTATACCTTTGCTTATGGTAAAATTCTTTGTGTAGTGGCCACACTTTCTGTTGGTAGTGGTGGGAGGTGTTTATAAAAGGTACAGTTATATGTAACATAACTGAAATATAATGTGATCCCTATCCTTTAACAGCGGGGGCACTTCTTATGGCCAGGAGAGTCTTTATTGTGGACAGTTGAAGTTGGTGAAATTTTAGGGAGAGTGGAAATAATTGATAAAGGGAGAAAAGATGAAAACCAGAGAAAGCGTTGGGATGGAGCAAGATGAGCTCTAAGCAGAAATACTTAATCAAAATCTAGAGGGAGAATCTGGAGAAGCCTGATGGGAAATGAAAGAATATTTGAAATCTTTTTTTGTTGTTGCAGCTGTGTGATAGAAGAAGTTTAATGGTTTAAAGGAGCTTTCTGCCGATGGCTCCCATGTGGGGGTAATATTTAAAATACTCAATGATTGGGGCACCTGGCTAGCTCAGTCAGTGGAGCATGTGACTCTTGAGATGGGGGGGGGATGGTTATAAGTTGGAGGTTACTTAAATAATAATAAAAAAAGCTCAGTAATCAATGAGTCACAGTGGATACCTCCCTAACCAAGATTCTCCCAGAACACAGTAGAATGGAGTCTAGGGCCCTGTGCTGGGCCAGACACTATTATGTTGAATCATGGGAGGTGGGGTTCAGGGTGTTCCCAGGGAAGAGGGAGAGGCCTCTTAGGGTGGGGGCTATTTGCCAACTGGTAGAGAAATATTTTAATGACCAGCAGGATCTTATTGGGGCAGGCCAACCTAAATCCACTCCTCATTCTTTCAGGCGGGATGAAATTGGAACTTCCAAGAAGCCATAAGAGCTCAGATGTTTTTGAGCTATGATAGGGATCTTGCTGAATTCAGTCTTCCTCTTCTGATTTTAGCCTCAGTGATGGGAGGAATCAGAGTCCCCTAAATCTGTCTTCTCTGGTTCTCCATTTGTTGCTTGCCAGATATAGGATCCCAGTGATCTAGGTTTTACTTCCTGTTGGGCGGTAGTCTCATTCCTATCTTTTACATGCTTCCAAAATGCATGCATTTTCTCTTTTTAAAATCCTTCAAGAGTCCCCCATTACCTGCTGCATAATAGCCTTTAAGCACGTCATAGATGCCCTTCTATTACCTTTGCTGCCTTGCTTCTGAGACTTCTGAGACTTGTCTCCATAAGCGTTTGATCCCACTTGGTGGATCATCAGCTTCTCATCACCTTATTCCCAAGGTAGACTTCTTTTTTTTTTTTTTTTTAAACATTTTATTTATTTATTCATGATAGAGAGAGAGAGAGAGAGAGAGAGAGAGAGGCAGGCAGAGACACAGGCAGAGGGAGAAGCAGGCTCCATATAGGGAGCCTGACATGGGATTCAATCCTGGGTCTCCAGGATCGCGCCCTGGGCCAAAGGCAGGCGCTAAACCGCTGCGCCACCCAGGGATCCCTCCAAGGTAGACTTCTTCCCCGGTGTTGGGCTATGCTTTGGGGGACCTTATTATAGCATTTACCACATTCATTTGTGAATATTTACACACATATCTGCCTCTCAATAGACAACTGTTTGAGGGGCAGAGATTGCATCTTTGTACAGTTAGTATCTAAGGTCTCACCTAGGGGCTCAATAAATGTTGATTGTAGATGTGTATGAATGAAAATGTTAGCTCTGATAAAGAGGATTGGGTTTTTTGTTTTTGTTTTTAAAGATTGATTTATTCATGAGAGAGTGAGGCAGAGACACAGGCTGAGGGAGAAGCAGGATCCTCTCAGGGAGCCTGATGTGGGACTCTATCCCAGATCCTGGTATCAGGCCCTGAGCCGAAGGCAGGCGCTCAACCGCTGAGCCATCCAGGCTTCCCAAGAGTATTGTTAATAATACAAATATAAAGTTACCTCTGACTTGAGCTAAATAGATTTAAAAAATGAACATCAGATTTTCTGGTCTTTAGAGTGATATTATGGTACTTTAGAAGGTGGTTAATTAGTGGTGGTAGTTGCACGGTTCTAGGATTATACTAAAATCCACAGCATTGTACACTTTAAAACAGTAATCCAGGGGTGCCTGGCTGGCTCAGTTGGTAGAGCATGACTCTCGATCTCAGGGTTGTGAGTTTGAGCCTCACATTTGTTATAGAGATTACTTAATGAAATCATTTTTTGAGAAAAAGTAATCTTATGATAGAAATTATCTTAATTCATATGTCAATTTCCTGGTTTTGATAATATACCATAGTTGTATAAGAAGATACCCTTGGGGGAAGCTGGGTGAAGGATATATGGGACATCTTTCATAGTGTTTTTTTTTTTTTTTTAAAGATTTTATTTATTCATGAAAGACAGACAGACACAGGCTCCATGCAGGGAGCCCGACATGGGACTCGATCCCAGGCCAAAGGCAGGTGCTAAACTGCTGAGCCACCCAGGGATCCCCATCTTTCATAGTGTTTTCACAACTTCTTGTGAGTCTGTAATTATAAAAATCTTAAAATGGTGATTAAATTAGTTTTCCTGAGCAAATACGTTTATTATTTAGGATTTATGGTTCAGAATGACTATAGAAAGTTTTCTCACTGATTAGGCTCCAGTTAACTTTCAAAATTTTGTAGAATTATTTATAAGTAGATAAATAGAAGAAAGAAAAATAGTAGAAGATACTCAAAATCAATTCTATTCTAAGAGGTAAGATAAGAGTTTAAAAATATCTTGGAAAAAAATATCTTGGTAGGTTTTTTATTTATTTATTTTTGCATGTTTATTTTTTCTGTGATTCTCTGCTCCTAAGGTTTCTCTGATGTAATTAATTACAATTAAAATGAATGTACTGACAAATTATGCATATCATAACATGCCATTGTTGTGTTTTAGAGAGTTATTTGGTGTAATGTCCATATTACATATTTAATTTAATATGTTAATTGAGCCATTTAAAAACTTAGTGCTTACTGTGTTCTGGGCTCTGTGATAAGCACTTTATGTGTGTCCTTCATTTAATCCTACTGTTTAATGGAAAATATTATTGTCCCTAATTCTAGATGAATACAATAAGGCTTAGAGATGTTAAATAATTTGTCTGATGTCACACAGCTAGGTGGGGGGGAGGGGGGAGAGCTAGGATTCAAACTCTCTGTGACCTTGTTGTTGTTCCTACTCATTGCTCTCTGATGAAGCTGACAGTGTAGTCCAAAGGGGAAAACATTGACTTGGGGAAGTCAGGAGACTTGTATGAAATGCCTGACTCTCTTGGCTGATTAACTTTGAGGCCTTGAGCAGGTAATTTAACCTTTCATCTACAAAGTGAGGAGACTCAAAAAGAGACCCTTCCAGTCTCTTTTAGCACAAACATTCTCCAGTTCCCAAGAAATTTGTCCAGGGCTCAATAGTGTTTTTCTGTGTGTTGCTTCTGTGAAGGATATTCTCTACAAACGCAAATATTCCTTTTAAAGAAAGAGATGTCAAGGCAGATCTTTGTGACTACTTCAGTCTGTGTTCTCTTAGTTTTGTAGAATACAAAATATAGCTTTATTTACTGGTTCCACACAGATCAGATTATGGGGGATTGACTCATGCTAATAAATCATAAGAGCTTTCCTTCTTTTTTTCTTTTGTAATTTAGAATCTGTGTTAATGATAGTAGGGTAGTGAATACTAGTTTCTTCTATTGTAGGCACTTCTTCAGAATCAGAGACTTACGAAAAACAAATTTGAAAGCCATTTTTAAAAAATATTTGAGAGAGAGAAAGTGAGAGAAAACACTAACAAGGGGGGGCATAGGGAGAGGGAAAAGCTGACTCACCCCTGAGCAGGGAGCCCAACATGGGCTCGATCCTGGAACTCCAGGATCATGACCTGAGTTGAAGGCAGACACTTAACCAACTGAGCCACCCCAGTGCCCCTTAAAAGCCGTTTTGGAAGGCAAATGTTTTTGAGGAGTATTCTTCTAGGTTGTGTAAAAGCCATATAAACCATGTTTTTTTCGTAGTACAGGCCTAGTGATTATCAATCTAGAAAAATGGATTCTTGTATCTTCTTTGATTAGTATTTTCTAAATGCTGATGAAGTCTTTAGCCCTTCCCCCACTTCATGTAGATTATTGTATATATGTTAATAGTACAATTTTAATATTTCTTTTAAAATATGACCCAGTCTAGAGGATACATTCTGCTTACTTTAACTGCACTTGAGTGTTTTTCAGACTTTTTTTTTTTTTCAAAGATTTTATTTAGTTATTTGAACTGAATGAGAGAAAACATGGTGGGGGGAGGGACAGAGGGAGCAGGAGAAGCAGAAGCAGGCTCTACACTGAGCAGGGAGCCTGCCATAGGCTTGATTCTAGGACTCTGAGATCATGACCTGAGCTGAAGGCAGATACTTAACTGACTGAGCCACCTAGGCACCCTTCAAACTACTTTAAATGCCAGAGTTAATCTTATAGTTTGGATAGTTATTCAGTATCAGTTTGAGATAATTATCTCTTGTCTTGAGTAAATGTTAGTGGATTTGGCCAGATAACTTTCATTAATTTATGTTGACTTTTATTACATTGTCTTTTGGAGGGAGACCTCCCTTCTTTTTTTAAATTTTGATCTCAAATTCTGCATAGTTCTCATATATGTTACCACTGCATTACCATTCTGTCATAGGCAGTGTTATGTAATATTGATGCCATCCGTAGGAGGCATACACCACATATGTTATAGAACTCTAGAGTGAATTCTAATACATTGTAGACATTTCCACTATTATTTTTCTCTCAAGTTTCCAAATACCGTTTTCTGCATCTCCTACAATATAAACTTGGCTTTTTTTTTTTTTTTTTAAGATTTTATTTATTTTTTTGTGAGAGACAGAGACACGGCAGAGGGAGAAGCAGGCTCCATGCAGGAAGCCCAATGTGGGACTTGATCCCAGGATCACGCCCTGAGTCAAAGGCAAATGCTCAACCTCTGAGCCACCCAGGCATCCCTAAACTTGGCTTTTTAAAAGTCAAGTTTATTGGGGTATAATTTTTATGGAGTAAAATTCACTCTTTTTAAGGTAAACTCTACACCCAATATAGGGCTTGAACTTCTGACCCCGAGGTCAAGACTTGTGTGCTCCAGTGACTGAGCCACCCAGGTGCTCCTAAAATTCACTCTTTTATAGCTGTATAGCTCTTTGAATTTTGACAAATACATACAATTTGTATAATCATCATATATATATATAATATTTCCAACATTCCATAAAGTTCCCTGGTACCTCTCTATAGTCAGTCTCCTCTCAATCTCTGAGTGTCTATCAGCTAACCTGATTTCTGTCCTAATAGCTTTGCTTTTTCCACAATGTCCTATAAATAGAATCATAGAATATGTAATCTTTTGAATCTGGCTTCTTTCATTTAGCATAATGCTTTTTTGAGCTACAAATTACATATCATAAAGTTCATCTGTTTAGAGTGTACAATTCAACAGTTTTTAGCATATTTATGGAGTTGGGCCATCATCAACATAATCTAATTTTAGAACATTTATATCACCCCAAAAAGAGACTTTGTACCTGTTAGCAATCACTCCTATTTCCTGTCTCCCCTCCTCCCCAATTCTCTGCCCTAGGCAAACACTAATCTACTTTCCATCTCTATAGATTTGCCTATTATTAACATTTCAAATAAGTGGTATCATATAATACATGGCCTTTTGTAACTGATTTCTTTCACTTAGCATAATATTTTTGGGGATCATCCAAGTAGTAACTTATATTAGTACTTCATTCTTTTTTATTGCTAAATAATTTACTGTAGTATGGATTCATCACATTTTTATTCATCAGTGGACATATATGTTGTTCCGCTTTTTGTCTATTATAGATAAAGCTCTTATCATTTATGTACAAATTTTTGTGTGGATGTATATTTTCATTTCTTTTGATGTGCTGTGACAGTCCTATACACTTTTCTTTTTAATTGAAGTATAGTTGCCATACAGTATTATATTTCAGGTATATAACACATATATATGAGTTTTTGTATGGAAATATGTTTTTATTTCTCTTGGATAGATACCTAGGAGTGGAATTGCTGGGTCATATGGTAACCTGATGTTTAATGTTCGAGGAATTGCCAGTTTTCTGAAGTGGCTGCATGAGGGCTCCAATTTTCACATCTTTGCCAATCCTCACTATTGTCTTTTTGATTATAGCCATTTTGTGGGTGTGAAGTAGTATATCATTGTGGGTTTTTTTCCTATTTTAATTTTATTTTAACTTGAGTGGTTAACATACAGTTTTATAGTAATTTCAGGTGTATAATATAGTGATTCAACAATTCTGTATATTACTCAGTGCTCATCATGATTAGTGTACTCTTAATCCCTTTTGCCTGTTTTACTCATTCCTCCACCTACCTCCCTTCTGGTACCCATTTGTTCTCTGTAGTTAAGAGTCTATTTTGTGTGTGTGTGTGTGTTTTGCCTCTGTTCACTTGTTTAGTTTTTTAAATTCAACATAAGAGTGCAATCATATGGTATGTCTTTCTTTGACTGGCTTACTTTGCTTAGCATTATGCTCTCTGGGTCCGTCCATGTTGCTCCAAGTGGCAGAATTTCTTTATGGTTGAATAATATTCCATTGTATACAGGTACCACATCTTTGTTCATCAATTGTTGGACACTTGGGCTGCTTCCATAATTTGGCTATTGTAAATAATGCTGCAATAAATATGGGGTGCATGTATCCCTTCATATTAGTGTTTTTGGTTTTTTTTGGGTAAATATTCAGTGCAATTACTGGATTGTAGGTTAGTTCTATTTTTAATTTTTTGAGGAACCTCCAGACTGTCTTCCACAGCAGCTACACCAGTTTGTGTTCCCACCAAAAGTGCCTGAGGGTTCCTTTTTCTCCACATCTTCATCAACACTTTCTTGTATAGTTGATTTTAACCATTCTGACACATGTGAAGTGATATATCTTTGTGATTTTGATTTATATTTCACTGATGATAAATGATGTTAAGCATTTTTTTATGTGCTGTTACGTGTTTTCTTTGGAGAAATGTCTATTCATGCCTTTTGTCTATTTTTAAATTAGATTATTTTTTGAGTGTTGAATTGTGGAAGTTCTTTATATATTTTGGATACTAACCCCTTATTGGATATGTCATTTGAAATTTCTTCTCCCATTCAGTAGGTTGTCTTTTAATTTTGTCGGTTGTTTCCTTTGCTGTGCAGAAGCCTTTTATTTTGCTGTAGTCTCAAGAGTTTATTTTTGCTTTTATTTCCCTTGCCTCAGGAGACCTATCTAGAAAGATGTTGTTGGCTCATTTTGGTTTTGATTTGCATTTTCCTAATGACTAAAGATGTTGAACATCTTTTCATGTGCTTATTAGCTACTTGGATGTCTTTTTCTGAGAAATATCTATTCAAATTATTTGCCTATTTTTAAAATGGGTTGTCTTTTTGTTATTGAGTTGTAAGAGCTCATTATATATTCTGGATATAAGTCCTTTATGAGATAGATGGTTTACATATATTTTCTCCTGATCTGTAGGTTGTCTTTTCATCTTTTTGATGCTGTCTTTTGAAGCACAATAGATTTTAAAATAATGCAGTCCGACTTCGCAATCTTCTTTTTTATTGCCTGTACTTTTGGTGTCTTATCTAGGAAATCACTAACTAAGGTTAAGATTTACTTCTGTATTTTCTTCTAAAAGTTTTGTAGTGTTAGCTCTTAAATTTAGGTCTCTGGCTTTCGCAGCCAGCGCCGAGAGCGATGGGCATCTCTCGGGACAACTGGCACAAGCGCCGCAAGACCGGGGGCAAGAGGAAGCCCTACCACAAGAAGCGGAAGTATGAGCTGGGACGCCCCGCGGCCAACACTAAGATTGGCCCCCGCCGCATACACACAGTACGAGTCCGGGGAGGCAATAAGAAGTACCGAGCCTTGAGGCTAGACGTGGGGAACTTCTCCTGGGGCTCGGAGTGTTGTACACGCAAAACCAGGATTATCGATGTTGTCTATAATGCATCCAACAATGAACTGGTCCGCACCAAGACCCTGGTGAAGAACTGTATCGTGCTCATTGACAGCACACCGTACCGACAGTGGTACGAGTCCCACTACGCACTGCCCCTGGGACGCAAGAAGGGGGCCAAGCTGACGCCTGAGGAGGAAGAGATTTTAAATAAAAAACGATCAAAGAAAATCCAGAAGAAGTATGATGAAAGGAAAAAGAATGCCAAAATCAGCAGTCTTCTGGAGGAGCAGTTCCAACAGGGCAAGCTTCTTGCATGCATCGCTTCGAGACCAGGCCAGTGCGGCCGGGCAGATGGCTATGTGCTAGAGGGCAAGGAGCTGGAGTTCTATCTGAGGAAAATCAAAGCCCGGAAAGGCAAATAAATCTTCTGTCTTCGGTCATGTAATAAAGGTGTTTATTGTTCTGTCCTGTGAAAAAAAAAAAAAAAAAAAAAAAAAAAAAAAAAAAATTTAGGTCTCTGGTCCACTTTGAGGTATTTTTTGTGTATGACATAGGGTAGTGGTCATATGTGTATGTATATATATATATACACACGTGTATATATATATATGTACATATACATGTCATATGTATATATATGTATTGTTTTTGTCTCTTTTTTCTTTTTATTTCTTAAATACCATATATGAATCTTCTCTTGCTCTGTGTTCTCATGATTTTCTGGGTTTCTTTAGTGATATATTTGGATTCTTTTTATTTTTTGACTATCATCAGTTTTTGATTTATGGTCACCATTAGGTTTATATAGAACATGCATATAGCAGTCTGTATTAAGTTAATGGTCACTTAAGTTTGAACTCATCCTAAAAGCATTACATGTTTACTCTTCTCCTCTCCTTGTTTTAAGTATATGGTGTCATACTTCACCTTTTATTTTGTGAATCCCTTTACTGATTACTTGAATTAAGTTAGAGCAGGTGTTTGCCAGAGCTGTGGTCATACCAAACTGCAGGGTACTCTCCCTGTGTTGTCTCCTAAAAAGCTTTCACTGGTGAGTGGGGCCTGTAGTCAGGCCAGATGTCTGCCCTCAGATCACTGGATTGGATTGGTGTGGATAGTTGGATTGGTGCGTGTGGTTATCTTCCCCTCTGTCCAGGGCAGGAATCATGCGGGAGTGGTGCTGGCCCCTGTCAGGGCTGCTTGCACACTGCTAGGCATGTGGCACCGCTTTGGATGTTCTCCTGACAAGGGCATGTTGAATGGGGTGGATTTGCAGGAGAATGCAGAGGTAGTTTGCTTGGTGTCAGGAAAATCCAAGCTGGTCCACTGTGGGAGGCTACCTGCAGCCACCAGGGAAAACTCCTGCCGAAGCCAAGATGCAGGGAGTGGGGCATACTTTTAGCAAACTAGGTGGGGAATATTCCAGCTGCACTGGTTCCTGCAGGTGTCTACATATCTAGGCTGGGGGCAGGGGGATGGAAATGATACCTTAGTACCATTGAATCCATGTAATGTATTACTAGAAAAAAGATACCTCTGTTAAGCAAATGTTTGAAAGCTACTGAACTCACTCTTCTTTTTAGTGGACAAACCTGAGACCCAGAGAGGTAAATTGACTTACTTAAGGTCATATAGTTAGTCTGGAGTAGGCTGATACTCCAGTGCTTTTTTTTTCTA
This sequence comes from Canis aureus, assembly GCF_053574225.1. Classification (NCBI taxonomy): domain Eukaryota; kingdom Metazoa; phylum Chordata; class Mammalia; order Carnivora; family Canidae; genus Canis; species Canis aureus. The sequence continues at coordinate 15,642,580 of NC_135642.1, read as the reverse complement.
TGTAGTATTCTCTTGTCATAATGTTAAAATGGTAGTACTTATTGGCTCATGGAACAATTAGATCACAAGATTTGATAAACTCCTAAATTTTTTAAAAAGTTTCTTTTATACTGAAAAATAGCACTAGAAACTAAATACTCTTTTGTGAGTTATCTGCACTAAGAAAGTGGGGGTTATTATTTTTTTTTAAAGAAACCAGTTTCTAGCACAAAGCCTTTTAAAATTACTGTGCTTGGGTTTGTAAGTAGTGTAAAAAAAAATGTGGCACAACTGTCAGAGGTTATAAATGACAATACATTATGGAAATAGGCAAGGAAACAAGCAAGGATTTGCCATGGGGAAACAGACATTATATTTTGTTATCAGTTTTGACAAACACCAGCAGTGGTTTATCAATGTTGAAAGGGTAAAATTGAATTCATTAGGCGCAATTTTAATGGTTAGAATAAGTTATATTCTGTAAGAAGTATTTGGTTCTGAAATCCTTCCTTTATTGAAGTTTTTCTAGAAATTACTAGAGTGTGAAAGCGGTACTATATTGGTAATTCTGAGATTGGCTGCAGGACCAATGACTAGGCAGTACATGGTTAGATTGAGCAGAATCGGGATCCCTGGGTGGCGCAGCGGTTTAGCACCTGCCTTTGGCCCAGGGCGCGATCCTGGAGACCCAGGATCGAATCCCGCGTCGGGCTCCCTGCATAGAGCCTGCTTCTCCCTCTGCCTGTGTCTCTGCCTCTCTCTCTCTCTCTCTCTCTCTGTGACTATCATGAATAAATAAATAAAATCTTTAAAAAAAAAAAAAAAAGATTGAGCATAATCTTATTAGAATGCTTTCAGTGGATTTGAATAGTCTTATTTAATAATGGTATAGTGGAAGAAGTGTCCTCTTTGGACTCAGGAGAACTACGTCAATCTTGACTCTGCTTCACACTACCTATGTGACCTTGAATGAGTCACTTTACTTCTATGACTTTATCATTTTTTAAAAAACAATCAATTGGAAAAAGATAGTGATATCTGCTCAGTCTACCTCTCAGAATCATATGAAGAGAGGAAATGAGAAAATAAAGTACTTTGTAAACTTTATTTTTAATTTTTTTTTTAAAGTAATCTCTATACCCAGTGTGAAGCTCAAATGTACAACCCTGAGATCAAGAGTCACATACTCTACTGACTGAGCCAGCCAGGCACCCTTCACTTTGTATCTTTTAAAGTGTTATTCAGCTATAGTCTTTATTATTATTAATAACCTTTGGAATTATGATATACAGGGTTTTTAAAAGTTTTTTCTTCTATTTGGCCACAATTTACTGGCATTCATTTGGCCTCTATTCCATGTCTCTAGTTTTAGGAGGAAGTTTTGCTCCATCCTTAGTCTTCTTTTTCTTTCAAATAGATGACTTTTTTTCCACTTCCATCCATTAGAAGAGAGTACTCTGTTAGTTTCCTCTTAGGAAAAGAGGAGTTGGTTTTTATTTTGTACAGATATTTAGCTTGACAAGCCTGGCAGAAGCATTAAACTTATAAGCTGCATGTAGGTTTTCCTATTTGACGTGGCATTTCTCTTGTAGTTGAGTTTCTTGCCTCCTGCCTTTTCTTGTCCTCTGCTTCCTTTTGATGGGTTTGATACCTATTATGCCTTTACCTTGGTCAACCCCATTTGTTGGTCAGTAGGAGTTCAGGATACCCTATCAAGATATGCTTCGTGGACACAAATGGTACAGTCATTATACTTCAACTCCCCCAGTACTGACAGACAAGAGGAGATTTCATTTGCTGATCTGGCTCCTGTGCCCGAGATGGAGTTAAGGATCTTTGTCAGTTTTTAGAAATTGTAGATATGGGAAACAAGTATTTCTTCTCTGTTGGTAAAATGGAAGAATCTTCTCTTTCTGATACCTAAAGCTGATGAGATTGTCAATTTTAGTGTTATTTCTTTTTCATCCTGGTTAAGAGAGAACATTTTTTATCTGAAGGTTTTCAAAGACATTTCCAGTGGTCACCATCTGTCTTATCAACCTCTTTTAATTCAGGTTAATTGAAAAAAATAAGCTTATGTATTTTAAATATGACTGAGATGAAGGGGTATTTTGGAGAAGTCATATGTAGCATAAAGTACTGTTTATTCTTAGGAGATCGATTTATGCTTTTTTGTTAGACTGTATCATCTGGAGTTATGTTTTAAAAATAACATCTCATTTTAAAAAATTAGAGGCTAGTTTTTTTTTTTTTTTTTTTTAAAGTAAGCTCTAGGGATGACTGGGTGGCTTAGAGGCTGAGCATCTGCCTCTGGCTCAGAGCGTGATCCCAGGGTCCAGGACCAAGTCCCGCACTGGGCTGCCCACGAGGAGCCTGCTTCTCCCTCTGCCTATGTCTCTGCCTCTCTATCTGTGTGTCTCATGAATAAATAAATTAAATCTTAAAAAAAAGGAAGCTCTACACCCAATGTGGGATTTGAACTCACCACCCCAAGGTCTAGAGTCAGATGCTCTACTGGTAGAGCCAGCCAAGTGCCTCTAGAAGCTAGTTTTTAAAAAGTCACTGAATTTAATTCTGATTTAAAACAAAGGAAATACCAGTGTGTCTGTCATTTATTTAGAATTTATTTAGAATGACTGCAAATTATGTTATACTTTTAATTGTAGAATCATGTTGTTTGTGTAGTTAAATAGAAATGACTTATAGGGGTACTGTGTTAAAAGCTAGCATATGGTTATTTAAGGATACATTCTAGTAGGGTCATTTTCTTCACAGCAATTTTTTATTAGATGGGTGGGAAGACAGAGCCTGGAATGCAGTGGATAAAGGTGCCTGTGCCAGTTGAGTTACTCATTGGGAATTCAAAGGTCAGCATGTACTTTAATAATTTTTTAAGAGAAAATCCTATCTTGGCCTAGAAAAATAGATTTCTAAAAATACTATAGGGTTAGCATTCTCACTATGCATTATTTTATACTCCATAGTATTGATGTATTATAAACAAAAACAGGGGCACCTGGGTGGCTCAATCAGTTAAACATCTGCCTTTGGCTCAAGTCATGATCTGAGGGTCCTGGGATAGAGCCTGGCGTCAGGCTCCCAGCAGCTTGGGGAGTCTGCTTCTCCTTCTGCCCCTCCCACCCCTGCTTGTGCTCTCTCTTTCTGTCTCAAATAAATAAATACAATCTTTGAAAACAAAACCAAAGCAAAAATGTTGGGTTCCTACAAATAGCCTTGCAATTATAACTGAAACTTAGTACTGAATACTAAATAGATGAGAGATCTTCATAACAAGTAAAACTGGGCGATTTGAACAGCTTGATCAGTGATTTGGCTGGAAATAGAATGACTTCTCTAAAATATCAATTATTAGACTTAATTATAGTGGGCATTATAGGATGGCTTTCATATTTTTCAGTAACCTAATCTTAAATCATATTCTATAATTTGTACCATTTTTGTGATAACAGTGTATTTTGTATTCAGATATTTTACACAAAAATGCACTTTTTACACCTTTTTTTTGTGTGCACTAACATACTTTCAGACGAGTAGGTTCTTTTGCTTAGTACTCTAGGGCATCATTGTGGGCTCTTAAAAAAATGTTTGCTTGTAGGCATATATCTTGTCACCAAGCCCAGAGGACTGTAGATTTTAATGGCTGCGTGTGTTTAAACATATCATGCATAGGCATTAGCAGTTAGAGAAACATTATAGGTATATCTTAAGTCACAGAGTAGATGGTTTTTTAAAAAATTGATTATAAATAGTATTTTAAATGAGCAATTTACGGAAATCTATAGCAAATCCTATTAAGTGAATACAGTGTATATAAGTTAAAGTAATACATAATTCAACCTAGAGTTTTCAAGTTATTGATGTTGTAGTATAAGCAGCTAGGCAAGGTAACCCTTTCTGGAGTAGCAGACAAAAGCCAGAGGTTTATCCAAGGGCAAAAGCCCCATCAGAGAAGACAGAGCCTGCTTTGTTTGGAAGAGGCCCTGGGCCCGGAAACGCTAATGGAACCAAAAACACTAATGGTGTAAGTATATGGATTCCCAACTATAGAAAGGGCAAAATCTTGGGAAAATGGAGATTTCTTTCCATGTTCAAAGAGATATCTGAAAATATTTAAAAAATACTTTTATATGAATACTCAGTTTTTTAAAAATGGGAAGTTTTGAGAAATTATATTTGAGAAGAAAAGCCTGAAAAGTAATATTTAAAAATCAGGAGGAATAGTTAACATGCTATACTATCTTCTCTCCAAGAATAAAGGGAGTATGGGCAGTCTGGGTGGCTCAGCGGTTTAGCACCTGCCTTCGGCCCAGGGCCTGATCCTGGAGACCCAGGATTGAGTCCTGGGTTGGGCTCCCTGCAAGGGGCCTGCTTCTCCCTCTGCCTATGTCTCTGCCTCTCTCTCTGTGTGTGTCTCATGAATAAATAAATAAAATCTTAAAAAAAAAAAAAAAAGAATAAAGTGAGTATGTAGCTGTTATAACCAAGGCAATATGCAAAGGCTAAATATTATATTCTACCTCTGCATGTGTTTCAGTAATAAAGTGTTTTTTCTATAACAGGAAAAGGGGTTTTAGTAGTTCTGTATCTAAATAGGGAAATACCTAAGGTACCACATTTAAAATATTCAGAAATTGTATAAACATAGCCATCATATTTGCTTTAAAAATTCGCCATTTGTCATTGTGTCATATTGGTGCTCATCTATTTTGATGAGTGCCATTCAAGCCAGGGATCCCAGAAGTATGCTGCTACCAAGTAAGCACCTGTCAAACCCAACCCACAGGTCCTGGTGTAGATTCCCGTTCTACTTGCATTTCCAGGAAGAGAGATGTGTTTGAATATTTTCAGGATAACTCTGTTCTCAACAGCTCTCTGGGAGCCTTTCTCTCTCCTGTCGACTGTTTTCTTAGGAACTTCTCTCAACTTCTCCCTTCTACCTGGTGATTTTAGGTCACAGAGATTTTAAAAAAAGGGTTTTTCCCTTCTCAAAATATTTTTTGGGGGATTCCAATTCCAAAGGAATTGTTTGGTTAAAGATAATCTTCGTGTTAAATTCTGGAAGAATGGAGGAGAATCCAGGGGACTGTTTCATATTTTCCTTATGGAAAACAGTGGATGTAGACTATCCTGAAGGATTACATGCAAGGTGAGAATAAAAGATAATTTAAGCTTTCCAGGAAGCCAGGAGTAAATGGAGACGAAGAGAGTAAATCCAAGTGTAATACAGGAGCCAGAAATAAGCATTTCATTAAAAGCTGCTTAAGTTTTATACTTTTGGTTTCTATTGAATAAAATTAAAGTTGTCTTATTCAGGGCTCATGCATTTTCCATGTGAGCTCTCTGAGGCCGGTGATTGCACACAAGCACAGGAAAGATCAAATAGAGCAATTTGAAGTAGTAAGCAATGGGGAGGAGTAGCCTAGGTGATTCTGCAATGATATCGATCAGGGAACAACAGGGAGGGAAGAACCCTTTGAAGTGAAGGAAGCTCGTAGCTGCAGGTGAGGGATACAGATAGAATAACACTTATTTAGTCCGCTTGGCGGAAGAGGAACTAGGGCATTAAGATCTGCACCTAGGAGATCAGAAGAGAAAGGATGGGGAGAGGTGGAGTTAAAGTAAAATCTGAACTATCAAAAATGAAGTATCTGAGGAAAAGCAGTGAACTCCAATTCTCTTTGCATTGCCCCAGCCTCCAAGCAAAAATTGCGTCTACAATTTTACATCTTACCTCTAAAATACATTTAAATTGATTCCCGGATTCTGATTGGGCAGTGAAGATACAATTTATGTTTACTTTCAGATAGTGGAGCTGTAAAAATTTTTGTATACCAAATAACTATTCTTGTCATTACTATTATAGTTTCAGTTGTGTTTGCCACCAAAAATAAAATCAGCTCTAACACACAAGAATCAGAGACAAGAATTATAAAATTAATTTTAATTTGGCAAGTTGGTAAGCAAGTCTATATGCATGATTCTCCCACTAATGCTTGTGGGAACTTAAATGGGTGATCTTATATATGTGAAAGAATTTTAAATTCAGAAGGATCCTCATACATAGTCTAGTCTGACTTTAAAATTTTAGAGATTAAGAAAAAGTTGGTATTGACTACATGACAAAATTACTTTTCTTTTAATTGAGAAATCACTTGGAAAGCATGAAACTTAGTTGAAGCTGCTGTATAAACTTTGTCACGGCCTATTCTGTTCTGTTTTTGTTATCTTGATATGAGAGGTGTGCCTTCTAAATGCAGACAGTTTGATCTACTCTAACAGTTGTCCTAAAAGTTAAATAAATTATCCTCCTTTTTCAGTGAAGGGTTGCTTATCTATTTATTGGCTGGTAATAAAGTTTCTAGATGCTTTCCTTGATTAGAAGATTTTACTGTTAATTGATTTATTATCCTCAGTGTGTCTTAGGGGATACATAGAATCAGTGTTCTGCTTTGTTGAACAGACTTTCCCTTGGTGGCTCTACAACAAATTTGAAGTTAAATTCTATTAATGAAATGCCTCATTAAAGTGCTTAGAATGCTTCAGAGAGAGGGGCCTTGAAATGGACATCATTCAGTCATCCCAAAAATATTTATTGAGTATCTTTTATGTGATAGGCATTAGGCCAAGTACAGAATAAAGTCAAGGCCACCAGGATCCAAGTGCTAGGGAAGAGACACCATTGCTGCTGTACTCCCCATCCTGGACTATGATCGGTGATGTAGGTACTCTTCTTCTCTCTACTGAACGTTTTTCTTAACCTGGGGCTCTAGGCCAATACCGGTTGCTTGGTGGTGGAACCTATTGGCCCTTTTGTGTACTATTATTACCATATTGAAAAGTCCAATTGATAAAGACAGGTTTCTTAGAAAAAAATTACTGATGAATTATTTGCATTGAAAGATGCTGGGACATATTAAATGTATCACCATTTGGTTTAGTTGGAATGACTTATTGACTTCCAGAAATATTGACCGAATTTAAATAAAAAACCAACTTAGACGATTTCTCACTTTGGATAAACCTTAATTTCTAACTAAGCAGTAAGAATAGTCACTAGAAGAAAGTAGAAGTATTTATTTAATCTTTGCATACGGAGAACTTTTTAAGCATAAAGATGATGGAAGAAATCAAAAAGGAAAAGATCAAAAGATGTATCTATCACATGAAAATTAAAAATTTCGTGTCAATACATCAAAAACAAAAGCTGGAAGGCAAGCGAAAATTTAGAAGAAAAAATTGCAGCTAATATGGCAAAAGATTAATATCCTTAGGAATAATAATAAAAACTCCTTATATAAACATTAAAAAAGAATCCAATTGCTCAATGAGAATAGTGCCCCCAAATGGACAATACAATTAGAAGTGACAATTTGCTAAAGTTTACTTCACCTTCCTTGGTAAGCAAGAAAATGTAAGTTAAAATGAGATGCCGGGTTTTATGATTTTAGGCTAGCGAAAACCAAAAAAAATCCTCAGTTTTATTTATTCATGATTGACCTAGAGAGAGAGGCAGAGACATAGGCAGAGGGAGAAGCAGGCTTCCTGCAGGGAGCCTGATGCGGAACTTGATCCCAGGACCCCGAGATTATGACCTGAGCCAAAGGCAGATGCTCAACCACTAAGCCACCCAGGTGTCCCTGGTATTGTCTTTCTGAGAAGATCGGCAAGTTCACTCCCAGAACCTTCTCTTAAGGTAATGATGAAAAATACAAGAAAATAATTTTTATATCAAGATGTTTTTTATTTTTATTTTATTTTTTAAAAGATTTTATTCATTTATTTATGAGAGAGAGAGAGTGTGACAGAGATACAGGCAGAGGGAGAAGCAGGCTCCATGCAAGGAGCCCGATGTGGGATTCGATCCTGGGTCTCCAGGATCACACCCTGGGGTGAAGGCAGCGCTAGACAACTGAGCCATCTGGGCTGCCCTCAAGATGTTTCTTAGAACATTATTTATAATAATGAAAAAAATGAACATATATAAAATAGAAGATTGATTACATAAATGATATGTATGGAATGTTTGTGCTCCCGCCAGAGGCTCTAGGGTAGAATCTATTCCCTGCCTCTTCCAGCTTCTCATGGCTGTGGGCACTCTTTGGCTTATGGCTGCATCAGTGTAATCTTGTCACATTGCCTTCTCCTCTTCTGTGTGTAACCTTCCTTTGCCTCTCTTTTTTTAAGATTTATTTTGAGATTATGTGTATGTGAGCATGGTGGAGGAGGGTCAGTGAGAAGGAGAGTCTTAAGCAGACTTCACACTGACCGTGGAGCCCCACTCTAGCAATGTCACGATGCTGAGATCATGACCTGAGCATAAATTAGGAGTCCGTCTCTCAACCCATTGTGCCACCCAGATGCCCCACCTCCGCCTCTCTTTTGTAAGGATACCTCTGATTACATTTAGGACCTACTGAATAATTCAAAATAATCTCCTGAATATAATTTATCTTTTTTTTTTTTTTAAGATTTTATTTATTTGGGTGAGAGAGCAGGAGCAGGGGCAGAGAGAGAGGGAGAATCAGACTCCCTGCTGAGCGGGGAGTCTGATGCAGGGCTCTATCCCAGGACTCTGGGATCACGACCAGAGCTGAAGGCAGACGCTTAACTGACTGAGCCACCCAGGTGCCCCTGAACTTAATTTATCTTAATCACATATGTAAAGAGCCTTATCTATAGAAGGTGACATTTAGAGGTCCCAGGAATTAGACCCCATGTCTTTGGGGGAGCACTTATTCAGTCTGTTACGGAAGGTAATACATCAAAATCTTCATGGTGATTTTCTTTGGGTATTATGGTTATGCACAATTTTAATTTTACTTCTCAAATCCTTCTGTCTTCCAGGAAGACTCAGGGAAATATTATTAACTCCGTGAGCTGCTCTTAAACTGCATTAGATATGATTTAAACCTTTACGAATTTCTTGATTATCAGGTCCTCTGCTTAGATGTTTAGAAGGGATTTAAAAATGTTAAAAATATGGGTTTTTCTCTCCTCCAGTTTTATGACAGTTATTAGACTTAGAGGCTGTACCTGACAGTTAAATAGAACTCCTTTATTATTTTTCCTCCCATGGATTGCTTTTAAAAGATTTTTAAAAAGATTTTATTTGAGAGAGAGAGTGCACACATCAGTAGGGAGAGGGACAAAAGGAGGAGAAGGAGAAGCAGACTCCCCATTGAGCAAGGAACCCTATAGAACTTGGGTTCTATCCCAGGAATCTGAGATCATGACCTGAATGGAAGGCAGATGCTTAACAGACTGAGCCTCCCAGGCACACTCCTAAAAGATTTTTAACCAATATACTATATTTAGTACTAATTAGCTTTCCCATTTTAATTAATGAAGGACATATATAAATTTCAATGAGAAATTCTGATCATATTATGAAAATAATTGAATACAAGGTAACCTTAAGACTCAGTGTAGAATTTCCATTGGGCTCTTTGAAATATTGAAAATACCTCATAGATTATCACCATTATTCCCTTTGCAGATAGTCATTTTAACGGATGTTTTTAATTTCTAAATGTCCTGAGAGCCCTAGTTTGAGAATACCCTTAGAATTTACTTCTTGAAATATTTTTAAAATGATGCCTTATATCAAGTTATTCTTCTCTTTTATTAAGATGACTGTTTTTTAACAAAATTAATCATTGAATCCAAACTTAAACTTGTAAATTTGTCATCTTTAATAAAATCATTTCTGCCTTTGTCAGGGCCCTTTAACTTTTGGATGCATTCAGAATATGTTTTTGTATTAGTAACTGCCTCAATTTACCTTTCATCTTCAGCTTACCTACCTTGCTTAAACTGGCTTTTAACTTTAGGAAGAAGTAAATGTCCCATTTCATTTTGATGGACAGATAGCAATGTGGTAAAATATTAAGATTTAAAGACAGGAAAGTTCAGCTGTATGTACAAAACAGGATCTCATCCTGTTCTCAGATATGCTAATTCTTGGAGATGTCTTTATTCATTCCCAGCATCATTCTGGATTTTGGGTCCTTCAGGTTGTTGGAAGGTTGAAATTTTGTTCTTATAAAACTGAAGATTTCTGTCTCTAATATTGCTACTGTTGGCTACTACTGAGTCCCTACTTTTCTTTGCTCCTTTGAATTCCCCATGTCCTTAAAGAAGCAAAGCAAACAAGGGGTTTGAATATTAGGTTTGGGACTACATAAAAAATGCTAGCTTGTAGGATAGGGAGGTGAATTTCAATTCTTTAGGTTATTTTGTTTGTTAAAGGTCTGGGTAGCTTTCATAAATCACAATGACTCCTTCCCATATACATATTTTGTTTTACAGTAGAACTATAACATAATAGGAAAAATTTTTTGCCACAAAGAATAAATGTTGATGTGACCAAGTTTATGGTTTCATTTTTGAGGTTTATTGTATGCTGTAGTATCTAAGTTTCTTCTGTCTTATACATATTGGATAATCTCCATAATTTATCCTGAATAGTATTATTTCAGTGATACTAGCTATTTATAAGTGAACTGAATGGACTTTCCTCAGTATAGGTATAAATATGTACACTGATTGCCTGGGAATTTTAATATTTTTAACTTTTAATTACAGTTAATTATCACTGTCTTTGACTGGAATCCATGTACTTGGAAAATATGCTTGTAAAGCGACCACAAAATAATAGAGTTAAGCAAATCTATAATTTTGAAAAATCTCAGAAGCCTTACAATAGATACTAGAATCTAAGTAGTGGCAAGGATGCCTTTTTTCCCCCCAGTGTGACCAGAGGAGATACCATGAAGATACAGAGGTCAGCTTTTAGGCCCAAACACCATCAGTGGAATTGGGGCTAGGATTCTGTTTTACATAGAATTGTTGGGGTTTTTTTTCTGCACCAATATTTCTTCAACATTTTGAAATATGTATGTTAAGTATGCCTCTTTTAATACTCAGAGGCCAAACGAACTGACTGTAACATCCTTTGGCCATATTTATAAAGCTTGAGAGTCATGAAAATAGGTTTAGAGAATGATTTTCTCCCGAAGAATGAATTACCACAAGTTGAAAACTGGAAACAGCTTTGGAATTGCTATTGAGTTAGGAACTTAGTTGGTATAACAGAGGAGGTGGCACTGAAGTAACATTCTGCTTCTTATTGCATTATACTACATGATATTGCTATGCAAAGGAGAAACAAAAATGTATGTATATATTTCTTGAATTTTTTTCCCTGAAGAGTTTTTCTCATGATTTTCTTGTGTTGTTGGGAGGGATCAATAATATTGTCTTTATTTTTACCAGTGTACCAAAAGGGGATACTGAAAGGAAAATATATGTATCTCAGTATATATCAGTTTTTAAAATAGAATACAATGTTTTATGATAGGGAAAATACACTATTTCCTCTATTGCCCTAAGATTTCTACCATTTTAGCTCCCAGAATGTAGAATGTAACTATTTATTTTTATTTTTTTATTTATTTTTTATTTTTTAGAATGTAACTATTTTGATAAATTCTGTGTTTCAAAACTGTATTGTAAGAGACAACCCAAATATCCATCAATTGATGAAAAGATAAATTATCATACATCAATAAAATGGAACAGTACTCAGCAATAAAAAGGAGCAAACCATTGACATATGCAACAACATGGGTTAATCTAAAATGTATTATGCTAAGTGAAAGAAGCCAGATACAAAAGGGTTACATGCAGTATAATTCTTTTTAATTTTTTATTTAATTTAATTGTTATTTGCATTTATTCTATACAGAATTTACTCCCGGGCCATAAGTTTGTTTCTTCAGTTTCTTCTGGGATATCTTTTTCTTCTGTGCAACCTCCTCTTCTGGTTTAGGAACAATCTGCTCTTTTTAAGTAAGAATCATCTCAATGTGGCAGGGAGAGCTCATGTATGGGTTAATCCAGCCATGAGCCCTGTAGGTTCTATATCGCATCTTGGGGGCTTTGTTCACCTGGATGTGCTCAATGACCAGAGAATCTACATCTAAACCCTTAAGTTCAGCATTACTCTGCATTTTTAAACATGTGCAGTAAAAATTCAGCACTCTTCTTGGGCCACTGACCCTGTGTCCAGCCCCACTGTTTGGCCTGTGCACACCTACCAACTCCACCATTGTAGCAACAGAATGGCACACACTGCTTCTGCAAAGTGACCTCTTTCAGATACTTGGTGGCTTTTCGGATATGCATACCCTTGATGGCCTGGGCAGTTTCACATGTGTTCTTAAAGTGAACCTCAAATCTTAAAGATTTGAACCTCTCGATTTGCATGATTTTGTAGGGTTTTCTGGGTCCAGCAAGTAGTGAACCATCTCTGGAGGTCACCTCAGGCCACTCGGGAGAAGAGCAGTATAATTCTTTTATATGACGTTCAGGAAAGACAAAAATATATGGACAGAAATCACATCAGTGGTTACCAGGAACTATATATGTGGAGAAGGAATTAACTACAAAAAGAAACAAGACAACTTTTTTAGGTGATAGAAACATTCCTTATCTTTTTTTTTTTTTTAAAGATTGTTATTTATTTGTTTTTCTTTTCTTTTTTTAATTCATGAGAGATGCATACAGAGGGAAGCAGAGATACAGGTAGAGGGAGAAGCAGGCTCCATGCAGGGAGCCCGATGTGGGACTCGTTTCCGGGACTCTGGGATCACACCCCGAGTCAAAGGCAGACACTCAACTGCTGAGCCACCCAGGTGCGCGTATTTCTTTATTTGAGAGAGAGAGAGAGAGAGAGAGAGAGAGCGCACAAACACGAGTGGTAAAGGGAAAGGAAGAAGACGACTCCCCACTGAGCAAGGAGCCTGATGCAGGGCTCTATCCCAGGACCCTGGGATCATGACCTGAGCTGAAGGCAGATGCTTGACCAACTGAGCTACTCTGGCTCCCTGAAAGCATTCTGTATCTTGATTATGGTAGTGGTTATATGACTGTAGCATTTATCAAAACATTTCACTTAAAAAGGGTGAGTTTACATTTTGTAAATTGTACTGCATTAAACCTGACCAAAAGTTATGTTCTACTGAGTGGGTTTTCATCAAATATTAATTTACTGGAATTCAATTAATACTTGCTACCTGCTAACTACTAGCTTATTGTATCAGAGTTTTTATTTATTTATTTATTTATTTATTTATTTATTTATTTATTTATTTAAAATATTTTATTTATTTATTCATGAGAGACAGAGAGACAGAGAGAGGCAGAGGGAGAAGCAGGCTCCATGCACAGAGCCTGACATGGGACTTGATCCTCCATCTCCAGGATCACGCCCTGGGCTGAAGTCAGCGCTAAATCACTGAGCCACCCGGGCTGCTCTGTATCAGAGTTTTTAGCTGCAAGCAACAGAAACTGACTTTAGCTGACTTAAACAGAAATTTATAGAAAAGACATGATTGACTTAGAAAATTTATAGGAAGAATGCAGAGCAAGGCTGGAAAATGGACAATACCAACAGAGGCTAGGGAGCACCCAGAATCCAGCATAACACTGTAGAGCCTGTTGGGAAAGTGTACTGCTGCCTCTTCCTATGAACTCTGGATGCCATAGCTTGTCCCACTGTCACCAAGGGTCCTGGGAATGAGGCATCAGTGTCACATTGCTGCCAGTTCTGCCCCTCTGCACTTGATATTAGTGCTGCAACTGTCTTAACTGCTTGCATCTGGCACTAGAATGTATTCTTAGTCCCCGCTTCTTTACTCTAACAGCTTTAGAGTCAAGGTCTAGGATAGGAATGTCTAATATGCCAAGCTCAAGTCCTATGCTAGCTGCAAGGGAGACTGGAAGAATGTCTGATATTTTCAGTTTCTGCCAGTATCTCCCACCAAGACTCCTAGATAAGGCAGTACATACACTGGGCAGAAAAGTCCATGATATATATATATATATATAGATATATAGATATATAGATATAGATATATAGATATATAGATATACACACACACACACATCAAAATAAGAGATTTATTTATAAAAATATTTTTTTAAATTTATTTATTTATTTATGATAGTCACAGAGAGAGAGAGAGAGGCAGAGACATAGGCAGAGGGAGAAGCAGGCTCCATGCACCGGGAGCCCGATGTGGGATTCGATCCTGGGTCACCAGGATCACGCCCTGGGCCAAAGGCAGGCGCCAAACCACTGTGCCACCCAGGGATCCCTATAAAAATATTTTATTTATTTATTCAGGAGAGACCCAGAGAGAGAGAGAGAGAGAGAGAGAGGCAGAGACATAAGCAGAGGGAGAAGCAGGCTCCATGCAGGGAGCCTGATGTGGGACTTGATCCCAGACTCCAGGATCACGCCCCGAGCCGAGGGCAGGCGCTCAACCACTGAGCCACTCAGGCATCCCAGAAGAGTTTTAAAACTTACTTTATATAGCCCTTATTCTGTTTGTGAATAGGCCAGCATTCTGTTAATTTTTATTATTGTATGATGCTATTTATGAGTGTGTCACAGTCCAGCTTCATAGATGATCTTTGATCTTTAGGCTGATTTTTAAAAGACGTTGTAATTATCTTTTCCTTAGAGCAGTTTTAAGTTCACAGCAAAATTGAGAGGAAGGCAGAAAGATTTCCCATACTCAAGCATAGGTGCCTCCATTATTTAGGCTGATTTTAGTTTGAAGAATGGTTCTGAATCTGCAGAGAATGACCAGTAATATGTACTTTGTGCATGGCAAGTCAGTAGATGTTAATTCCTCAAAGTTAGGAAAAGTATTTTTTAAGACAAAAATGTACTTAAGATACAAAAACAGTACACTAAAAGAATGTACCATGATAAAGTGGGGGAATCTGATGCTAGGTTTTTCCCTGAGAAATGTAAAGTAGACTATAATATCAGAAAGTCAAATGAGAAAATCCTGGGCTTGACTTCTCAGAATCTTCTGAGATGATGATATGTAAGTAAGGATGTTCAGGGAAACCAAAGAAACACCATTACATGGAAGGAAGTGAGGATAGTGACAAGCAGGAAAGAGAGAAACCTCTTGTCTTTAGTTTGTCTTTGTTCCATTTGTCTTGCTTTGCCAAGAGGTGGTGCAGAGGTTAAGGAGCAGCATAAAATGGAGCACAGATTTGGAAGACTTCCTCTTGCTAGCAGAAAGGCAGAAATAATATAGGGTTAAAAATGGATGATGATGTCTATCAACATTTAATTTGGCTCATATGGAATGAAGGAGCAGCACTTGACTAGGCAACATTCAGGACCTCTGACTGGCTGTGCAACAAGGAGAGTGGACTTGTTAAAAATCTTAGCACAGCAAAGAAAGGAGAGGGAGACCGCTAGCAGCCTTTTACCTTTGCCTGAGACCTAGCAGAAGTGACTCACTAGACATTCACTTCTCTTTCAGATCGGTAAAGAATGGACACTTGGGCATTCTGCTTCGATCTGATTATCAAATGATAGAATATCCATATGCACCGAAGTCAGGTTCTTAGCAGCTCCATTTTGGATAGTCCCAAATGAGATTGATAAATAAGTAATAGGACTCTAGAGCAGTTACCAAATGGACATAAGAGGTAGGGAAATTTGCTATGAAGTGATTAAAAGAAACAATGTATTGAATCTGTTAAAGCCAAAGAAGTACATCATTGTCAAAATCAACACTTATCTACTTATTCAGAAAGTATTTATTGAGTGTCCACCTACTCTGTTCCAGGCACTAGTCATGTACAGAGGGTACAGCAAGGAAGGCAAACTATTGTCTGCCCTGAGGAGTTGACGGTCTACCAAGAAGTAGACACACTGAGTACAATCAAGAAATGCTATGTGCTTTCCCTAACATCCTGAGAGACTCCAGTATAATTTAAGCTCTGAAGATGGGGAGCCTTGGGGAACATAGGAGTCTTGAGACAAGAACATGAGATTTTCAGCCTGGAGGCAGGGAAAAAACTATGGCTTTAGAGAAAATGACAAAAATCTAAAATTGGCAAACTGTAATAAAAGAAAGGTAGCAGAGAGGAGAAATTCAGTGTTAGGCAATGAAATGTAAATACAATGTATTTATTCAGTGTAATACAATGAAATGTAAAGACAATGAAAAAGAGACAAATATAAAAAAAGAAGTTAAAATACTGCCTATGTGTTGGATAAAGAAATGAAATCTTATTAAGGTTAAGTCGCTTTCTCAGAATCACAGAGCCAGTGATGCCGAGGATTAGATTCTAGGTCAGTTGATTTTCAGAGCCTAAATTCTTAACCATTACACATTACTGCCCCTTAAAATCAACAAGAAGTATGGTTCTGTACAGTCGTTTAAAAAAATTCTTGTCGGGACGCCTGGGTGGCTCAGCGGTTGAGCGTCTGCCTTTGGCTCAGGGCGTGATCCCAGATCCTGGGATCAAGTCCCACATCGGGCTCCCTGCATGGAGCCTGCTTCTCCCTCTGCCTGTGTCTCTGTCTTTCTCTCTGTGTCTCTCATGAATAAATAAATAAAAAATCTTTAAAAAAAAAAAAATTCTTGTCAATCTTATTTCTTAGTGATGTATTTGTTGTTAGTTTCATTATGTTTTTTGTTTGTGCTTTGTACCTTATGCTTTTTTTTTTTTTTTCATATATGGATAGGTCAGTTATGTAGTTTCTGAAACCTTACCTTAATCCTGATTTTCTAAATGTTTCTGAAATGTCCCAGGTACAATGGCAGTACTATGTTTACCAGCATTTGTCTTTATTTTTTTTAACAACTATAGTGAAGGTTTATTTTTAAATAATTATGGAATTTGTTCAGGGATACGTAGTGTGTGTACATGAATATTCTAATTTTTTTCAATTTAATCATGTGATATATAAATCTATGCATTACAACAGTGTAATCAACATATGCTGGTTGATTTTTCACTTTAAGGACAAGACCAAAATCAAAACCTTTGAACTTATACTTTGCAAACTGAAAGAATCAAATAGCTACAATTCTAAAATAGCATCAATAAATCCAGTATTGGGCAGTCCCGGTGGCGCAGCGATTTAGCGCCACCTGCAGACCAGGGTGTGATCCTGGAGACCCGGGATCGAGTCCCACATCAGGCTCCTTGCATGGAGCCTGCTTCTCCCTCTGCCTGTGTCTCTGCCTGCCTCTCTCTCTCTCTCTCTCTGTGTTTCTCATGAATAAATAAATCTTAAAAAAAAAAATCCAGTATTTTTCTTGTATCAACAGGCTATACTGAAACAAGGTAAAATATAAATACCCTACGCTGTACTTAATTTGAAGTGTTACCACTGAAATCAATTACAGATGTTTATTGTGAGATGCTACTATGAAGGTTGTAGACTCAAATGCTGATAATGGTAATCAAAATTAAATTTATGGGATACCCAGAAAACAGGCTGAATTGAAACCTATACAATTTTAAAATACTCATAAACAACAATTTTTGAAAGACATATAGAAGGCTATTGTTTTCATATAAATTGGGAGTTTTAAAATCGTCTCCATTTAGTGCTTCAATTGTCACATAGTCATAAACCAAAGACTAAATCATTTAAATGATCACAAATACTATTTAGGCAAAAATTCTCATTTGTCAGTACTTTTAATGTTGTATACATCAAATTATAGTAAAAAGATGACTATAAACAACATGCAGCCCCTCTATTTTCGTGAAAATGACAGATTACAGTAAACCGAGTTTATATTCCATCCAGTGTGGTTCTCCCATTTAGTTCACTTTGTGATGTGTCATTAAGAATATCTTCGAATCCAATAGTCTCATCATTACCCCTTAAAATACCCAATGAAAGGTTTGAGCTTGGAAGAGATGGAAGATGCTGAACCTGCTGAACCCCACCCTTGAATTCCACTTGTAATTTTAGTGGAGCAAACAGACCCTGGATGTTTCTTAGTGTAGAAAAATTCACTTTATCTTGGTTGAGCTGGAAATTTTTTTCTGATAATTCAAGAGGATGACTGGGCAAAAGTTCATTTTTCACACAAGGGAGACCTTTTCGAAGAAGATCATGCTGTTCCAAAGGTCCACTTGCTGAAAGTTCAGTAACTGGAATACTGTCCTTCAGCTGAGATCCAAGTCCTCCGACATTCATCTTCACTTGCTCTGTGAACAGCTGCTCGGCCCTATTATCATCAGCCAGCCCCGCTGCTCACTTCGTTTCCACCAGCATTTGTCTTTTAAAAATAACAGTTTTATTGAGATAATTTACTGACTTCTTACTAAATTGAGATAATTTACTAACTTGTCTTTTATTGAGCTTCTTTACTAATGTACAGTTCACCCTTTTAAGGAGTACAGTGAACTCGTTTTTATATGTTCACAAAGTTCTTCAACTATTACCACTCTCTATTTTTAGAGCATTTTCACTACTCCCAAAAGAAATTCTCTGTTAGCGGGCACTATTCACTTCCTCCTACCACTAGCCCATGACAACTACTAATCTAATTTCTGTGCCTATAAGTTAGTCTATTTGGGACATTTCACGTAGATGGAACCATATTGTATGTAGCCTTTTGTGAATGACCTCTTTCAGTAGCATTGTGTTTCCGAAGTTCACTCATGTTGTACCACGTGTCACTCCTTCATTCCCTTTTTAAAATATTGTGGTAAAACACATAAAATTTACCATCTTAATTTTTAAGCGCACAGTTTTGTGATATTAGATACATTCACATTGGTGTGCTTCATTCCTTTTTATTGCTGAGTAGTAATCCATCGGATGGATATACCACATTTTGTTTATCCCTCATCATTTGATGCATTGTGGATTATTTCTACTTGGCTGTATTTTTTTTTTAGAGATTTTATTTATTTATTAGAGTGCAAGCAAGCACAAGCAGGGGGAGTGGCAAGCTCCCCCTGGAGCAGGGAGCCTGATATGGAACTTGATCCCAGGACTCTGGTATCATGACCGGAGCTGAAGGCAGGAACTTAATGGACTGAGCCACCCGACACCCATATGTTTTAGCTGTTAATGAACATTTGCCTGCTAGCATTTACTTTTAACCTGAAATGCCTCAATCATTATAAGGAAGAAAGGATTTTGAATTTGTATTTTCAGTGAACTCTTAGACCAATGAAGTATTACTGCTGTGCTTCTGGGAAATCTACTTCTTTTGGCCTCTGCGAAGGTGGCCTTATCCCCATTTGTAAGATGAGAAGACTATATATAGCTCAAAGTATTGTGAAAAGGAGTATGTCACATTTAAGACTAGCAAAAGTTAAATGATTTCCACATGGCAGGCATCGGGGATAGAAGTTGGTTTTCAAAGAGGAAGGAAAGAAAAAAGAAGGATGCTTGGGCAGTTGCAGATGGAAAGTTGAAGTTTATCTTTGGGCTTCACCTAGTTTCCTTCCTCTTCCTATTGGCATCCCTTGTTCCCTCATTGCCAGAGCTTTCTTGCTACCCCATCATAGCAGTTCCAGTTGGTCCTTCCCTTCTTCACTTTCCCTCAAAACTATCTGTTTGGTATGATTAAGTATCAGCTTACTTTGTACCACCCATGTGACCAATAAACCTGTGTTGCTTAGTTTGCTTTTTTTTTTTTTTTTTTTTTTTGGTGATGGGAGAAGTATGTGTTTACTTGTTAACCCAAATCAATTTGTAGATGATGGAATGCCTGGTAATCTAAGAGAGTTTGAAGCAGGGCATTCACATCATTCAACCTACTGCACCTATTTAAAAAAAGACATTTGGTATACAGAAAGAAAGAGGGGGAGTGTGAGGTTCTTACAGCCTTTCAAGGAATTGTCTCTACCTTAAAATCCCAGGAAGGAATGCTGGAATATGAGAGTCATGATGGTAATAGCTCACTACAAAGGCAGAGAAAAAAACCTCTCAGCTGAATGCCATTTCCTAAGGAAATAGTCATTGTAGAAGAACGTATGGAGTAGGGGACAGTTTTGGAGCTTAAGACATTTAGGTAGAAGCAGAGTCAGATGAGGTTAGTACCATCTCTGATGGAGGGAGAAATTGGTCACTGAATACCATCCCACTGCACTCCTGGTGATTACCAATGGTAGTAATATATACAATCACTTATTGTTTGTTTAATTACCATGCATCACAACAATGATTATGCATTGTCAAATTATTGTGTTTTATTAGAAAACTGTACTTTCATAGTTAGGTACATTGCTCAATTACTCTCAATAGAAAACATTGATAAGTATAGTATTAGGTGAGACTTTGTGGCACTTTTTAAGTCACAGCATTCTTTTTAGTAGTCATTTAAAGGAGCAATGTGGTGGCCCTGTAGGTGTTAGAGTGGAAGCCAAGATCCCAATCTAAAAAGACTTATGATTTGTTAGGTGAATATCCGATCACCATAATAAACTGTACTAAGTATCCAGAGGTATAGGCAGAACACGTTGGGAACACTTAGCTCAGGATGAGTGTGGTGGGGGAAAGCTTTCTGGCAGAAGTAACAGTTGAACTGTCTTGAATGACAAGTAGGAATTCGTTGGGCACAGAAATTGGAGGAGCTGAGGGATATTATAGGTAGAAGGAATAGCATGAGCACAGATAGAGGCTTCTTTACCTACTTTTATTACTGACTTGGAGAGAGACCAGTAAGCATCCATGGATGGGAAAGGAGATATAAAATAATACACTTGATCCTGCTGACAGAGAGCACATGGTTCACTTACTGGAGATGCATTTATTCTTTTGTGCCACCACCAGGGTGTCATTTAGTGAATTACCTGCCTCTTTCATTGTACAATATGGCACACTAGTGGCTTGATAAAATTAATGCATCCCCAACAACAATTTACTTTCTTAAAAAAAAAAAAAAACACAAAACACTAAAACAATCAGGGCCACTAAGTTGCTATGCCTTCTTTTAGCTGGTTATATAGGTGTTTTTTAAAAAGTTAAAACAAAAATATAGGGCAGCCCAGGTGGCTCAGCGGCTTAGTGCTGCCTTCAGCCCACGGCCTGATCCTGGAGACCTGGGATCGAGTCCCACATTGGGCTCCCTGCATGGAGCCTGCTTCTCCCTCTGCCTGTGTCTGTGCACCCCCACCCCGTGTCTCTCATGAATAAATAAATAAAATCTTTTAAAAAACCGCACAAAAATATAAAGGGAATTTTATGGACAAGGAACCTTCAAATAAAATGCTTAGATATATTCTTAGGTCTCATAAAAATATGATTAGCGAGTGACAGAAATTAGTTTGAAAAGCTTCATTCAAACCAAAATGTCCAACAATAGGGGATTTGCATAATAAATTATAGTATATAATCAGATACTATCCCACTTTATTTTTTGTTGTTTTTGGCAGATACTTTTCTGCTTTAAACATGAAGTTATAGAAGAATGTTATGACATAAGAAGATGCTCACCATGTTGTTAAACATCAAAAAGTCATCTACAGAATGGTCAGTGAATAACAGGGTATCACTTTTGCTGGAATGTTTACCTGGTAATCTCCAGGCCTTAGTAGCATAGGAAAATAAAATAGGTCCTCTTTACATTTTCCAAATGATAATAACTCATACTGATCATCCCCTTCCAACCTATCAAATTTGGGTCCATTCTATGAAACTTCCCCAGTTACTTCTGAGGGACCTAAATATCAGCAATGGCTACCATGAAGTGCCAGCCATGTTATTCATCTTTGGCTTACTTTTATTGAGAGATGGTGTACTTGATGAGCTTCACTGAAGCTACTGTAGACAACCTCAGCGTCTTGCCAGAGAAGCTGCCTCCTGAGTCCATCAAAGTCCTTAATTTTGGGTTGACAGAGTGGTGGTGGGCTCTATTTAGAGGTGGGAAAAAATGGCTTCCTCCTTATATCTGGGCCATCCTTTGCTACTTGGGCTTTGAAGCAAGCATAAAATCCATAGACTGACTGCCGAAGTCCTACACTTCTCTAACTGCTGGTCTTCATCCTTTATTTACAAGGGTTCAAACCTGGCAGATTAAAGAAGTTGCCATGTTCCCCAATCTAACCTGAGGCTTCCTTTGATTTCACTCTAGATGGATGGCACCATGATCTGCCTCACTCACTGCTCAGGCCAGAAAGCTGAGAGGCTTTCGAGACTCCTCCTGTTCCTTCATATTTGGCCTCCCAGTCCTTTGTATTCTTCTGTCTTGCTATCTTGGAAATATATTCATCCCTTTTGGTTCCACTGCCTCTCAGAATTCAGACTTGAATTTTTCAGCTGGGTTATATGTATAACCTCCTAATCCTTCCTGAAGCTTCCAGTCCTTCTTTCCCTCTGATTAGCCTTCATACTCTGTAAGCATGGAATACATAGTCTTTTATGGTCTAGCCGTGGTATATCTCCATTCTTTCTCCTGTCATGCAGTCTTCCTTCTAGGTACCTTATCTGATGTTTCTATTCTGCCACACATCTGTGGCCTTTTTTTCTTGTGGCAAAATATATATTACATAAAATTGACCACTTTAAAGCATATAACTTGGGCATCTGAGTGGCTCAATCAGTTGGGTGTCCCACTCTTGATTTTGGCTCAGGTCAGGATCTCAAGGTCGTGAGATTGAGCCCCTCTTGAGGCTCTGTGCTGGGCATAGAGTCTGCTTGGGGTTCTCTCTCTCCTCCCCGCCCGCCATTTGCTTGCTTACTCTCAAAAAAAAAAAAGGTCAAAAGTAAAGTGTACAATTCAGTGGCATTAAGCATATTCATAATGTTGTGTAACTAGCACCACTCTTTATTTTCAGAACCTTTCATTATCTCAAACCAAACATCTGTGTTTTTTTACATACAGCTTCTCTCTGAATGGAATGCCCTGCCCCCACACTCCCACCCCTGTTCCTCCTAAGGATCTCTCCAGACTTGATTCTAATGCCATCTTGGCATTTGAGTCTGTGGAACTTTCCCTGATTATTCTAAACTTGAGTTAAGTGTTTTTTTTTTTTTTTTTTTTTTGTTCTCCCATGCTACCCTGGATGTATTCCTATCATGATGCATCTATGATGTTATGATTGTAGGTTTATGTGGCTTTCTCCCACTAGACTTTGAAGTCTTTGAATGAACGGTCTGACTGAGTCTTTTATCTCTGCATCCTTAGCTTCTAGCACTGTACCTGCTGTGAATAAATGATTGGATTCAGCTTCCTATCAGCTATGCAAATTAGTACTTGCTCATGTGCTAGCATTGACTGAAAATCAGGTAGCAGGTCTAAAAGAAATTTCATAAATATAGGCTCTTTCCCCTTTCCATTAGATATTTATGGAATTTTGTTTTTGAGGACTGCTTTGAGTATGTAATTTCTCGGGTAGTTGCACATAGTTGCCTATATATATGACTTTAGTAGTGATGAGCTGAGTTAGGAGTGTACAGTAAGCGAGAGGGACAAAGATCAGAAAGAGTAAAAATTTAGCAAAATGCTGAAAGTGTGTGGTCTTAAATATCCAGAATAGTGAGTTTTCAAGACTGCTTTGTCAGGTTACAAAAGAAATAAAGTATTATTTCAGTGCTATTGAATGGAAAATCAGGGAAAAGGCATTGGAATAAATCAAGGTACTAGACGGAACTTAAAGGCACAGCAATTTTTTTCCTCTTCTGTTAAAACTTTTTTCTCCCTGAGAACAGGAAAAAAGATGGGGATAGTTTTTAAAAGACAGAGCTGCTACTAAGTTGTTTTTGGAGCCCCTAACTTCACACAATAGTGGTTCAGTGTTTCACTTCTGGTTACACTTCACCCTCATGTGGGATGCTGAATTTGTCAACAGGGGTGGGATAGAAGCTTTACAATTCCTAGAATAAAAATTAGGTATGGCAGTCTATCATCCATAAACGTTTCTTTCACTTCCTTTTGCCTTAAATTGAGTGAACTAAAATCCTAAGCACACCATTTAAAATCCTGTTCAGCCAGCTGCTCAACTGGAAAGGTCAATCTTCATCACTCCATTTACACTGAACAAACATATTTGTGGCAGCAAGAGAAGAGATCTGAATCAAGAAAAAAAAACATTACATTAAAGTGATTCAATTGTCTAATCAGACATATGACTTGAACATAATTTGAAGGGTCCTTGAAGTTTCTTTTTTTAAAGGCTTGGAATCAGAAATTTGCAACTGACACAACATGAGTCATGCAGATCTGGTTGAAGTTCCTGCATTTTCTTTTTCTTTCAACTCCTGGATTATATTCCTTCATTTTCTTTCCTGTTTGGAGTCTAGTAAAGAAAGGAAGTGAGAGTAATTCAAAGTGGAATTAGATTGTACATTTGCATATTGCGGAGCTAGTGGTATTTTGGATTTACAATTTATGATATAAATGATGTAGCAGTAATTGTTTTTCACCAACACATTTAGAAATTTCTGTTTCATCTCCTTGAAAAAGTAGTAGCTTGGAGTGTGGTGTACCTGATTAGGACTTTTTAAAGTCATCCTGTTACTTAGATTTTTTTTTTTTTAATCTTTAAATGCTGATAAAACAACCAAATTGTTTGAAGTTGCCTGCCTCTAAGATTTTAGTCTTGAATCATCTGGTAGTTTAGAATCACATTGAGTATTAATGTAACTGAAAGTCTTTTGCTCCCCAAATATGTCATTTAAAATCTAAGTAGCAACTTGAAAGAAGGATGTTAAACTATTTTTTTTTTCTAGAATGCTTAGCAAAAGCATTTACTTTAAGGATGTTCTGTATTTTCTTTCTTTCTTTCTTTCTTTCTTCCTTTCTTCCTTTCTTCCTTTCTTCCTTTCCTCTGTATTTTCTGATCAAAACGAATGTTGTTTTGTCAATTAATTTGTCTCAAAGTATGTATAACTTAGAGGAAAATGCTTTTCAATAAAGCAAGCCTGTAAGCACTGCTGCTTGCAAGGGTACTTTGGTGATACTAATAACTTAAACATCTATTAGGCCTTTCATGTAATCAAAATAATCTAGTTATTTAAAGAGGAGTAATTTTGAAAGCTTTAGCCCTTAATATGAGAGAAACTTGTGCATCACAAATACAGAACATGTCCTATACTGATGCTTATGGATTATTCTTGGATATTTGGCTGGCAGGGAAAAATTTTGAGGTATACTTTGGATCCTTTAAATGAGTAAGTGTTGACATAAACTACACTTTTTAAGAGGTCAAGGTTGTGGGCTTCTGAAGACAGGAGATGTGGTCTAAAGATATAGGAATGAAACATCTGAGGGGATTTGGATTTCAGCTCTCCATGAGAAGAATTAATGTGTGCAAAAGTTGTGTGTGTTTAACATGATGTAGAAGATGTAATCATGATGACACTTTTTGAGAAGTTTGACTTCCAAGTTTTAACAGCAGAACAAAAAGATACAGAATGAAAAGTTGATCTATCTCATCACTCATGTCCAGTCTACCAGCTTGTCCTCTTAGAAGCAACCATTGGGACTAGTGTCTTGTGTATCTAGGGTGGTTGGTTTAAAAGATGTATTCCCATTGTTTATGATGGTACCAACTTGATAGTGGGTATAAGTCAAATTGTATGTCAAATCCCGTTTTCATACTTCTAAAAGGCAGAGAAAAGTGGGATTTAGTTTCAGAAGCAGCAGCCTACCTGGGTTGTACAAAAGTTGAGGTATTCCTCAATTTTCATGTATTATATGTTACTGGAAACATATGTATAAGTCAAATGTGTAAACCTCAAACCTTAAACTCACATATTTTAAGGAAGGTTGGGAATTCTAAAAGCTACTACAAATACTTTATTTACTTTGCAAATGGGCATGTAGTTGACTGACATATAGCCATTGAGATGAAACAGTTTTTTTCAGTATGCTTACCACTTTTATCCTTGCTTCAATGGTTCTCTGTTTATGAATCTATGTTGGTTGTAGCTACCAACTTTTACTCCCCTCCTTTTCTCTGGAGAACTTCCTGCATATTTCATTGTACTCCTTTCTGCAACTAGCAAAGGGTTACTAAAAAAAAAAAAAAAAAAAAAAAAAAAAAGAAGGGGGGATTAAATTAATGAATAAACATCTTTTTACCTTGTGAGACCATAGAAGGTAGTGATCATGGATTCAGGTTTAGGGATATTTTGAAATTGAGAAGATAATTCTAGGTCATAGTTTCCCAAAAGTATTGACCATAGAATATTTTAAAGTATAAAAAATGAAATACATGAGATGCATAATTAGTTCATGGATTAAAATGGAGCAAAAACAGTTTTACAGAGAAATGATCAGAATTTGAATCTTTTGCCTTTTTTAAAAAGTAGGATCTTAATCCATAAGTAAAAAATTTAAGAACAAAAAGAATTTAAAAATGCAAGATTAGGGCACATGGGTGGGTCAGTCAGTTGAGTATCTGCCTTCAGCTCAGGTCATGATCTTGGGACCCTGGTATTTAGCCTCCAGTTGGGCTCTCTGCTCAGCGAGGAGTCTGCTTCTCCCTCTCCCTCTGTGATCTCTCTCATTCAAATAAGTAAATAAAATCTTAAAAAAATGCAAGATAAAAATGTTTTAAATAGATTTTTTTGGTTGTCAAATACAGCAGAGAAACAAACATTAAAAATGAAAACAATGTTTTTGTATTTTGTACATAACCACTGTTTACTGTTCGGAACCTGGTCGCTCAGTCCTATCCTCATAGCAGATGTAGCATCAAATCTGTTTATTTTGTTGCAGCATAAGCCTATTTCAGAAAGGCTTTTTGAAACAAAAGGAAGAACGTGAACTGCAGAGTTGCAAAAATCTGCTCTTGAACTAGACAGCTCTGAAAATTATAAATTGTTTCATGTTGGACAGCTCATCCTCTGATTTTTTTAGGGACCAAGTGCTATGAGTAGTATTTTCACATTGAAGGGGTCTGGCTTTTTGCTTGTTTGGGTTATGCATAGATTGTGAACTAGCCATAATTCACCACAATTAAGAATGGTATCAATATTTCATATAATAAAATATCACAAATATGTTGAAATAAAATGACAGTATTCATAACATAGACCAACAGGTATTGAATTGGCAATGCATGTTCTGTGTAACTGTGTGTAAATACTCTGGGTAAATGACAGATCAAATTTTCTTGACATTGTCAAGTACTGTGCTATTATGCAGTATTTTTATTTTTTCACTCCTTAAAAATATACATTTTTAATACTCTAGTTTAAAAGTTTATCAAAAGACACACAAGTATGCAGCTAGATATCACAAAATAAATACATCCTTGTAACTAGCATCTGGATCAAGAAATAAAATACTACCAGCACTCCCAGAAGCTCCCTCATGACTCATCCCTCTTCCTCAGCACTACCTGTTTTCCTACCCAAAGCTAATTACTATCCTAATTTGTAACGACACAGATTACTTTTGCCTTATTTGAATATGTATTCTTTTTTTTTTTTTTTTTTTTTTTTTTTTAACAATCCTGAGGTCTTTTATTTTCTTTACAGTTATCATGCCATGAATTTATAGGGAATGGGTTCCAGCAGTTCAGGCTCCTTTCCATTGGTTCTCACAAAGTGTGCTTCTCTGGGTGGGGCAGGCTGGCACTTCAGTTGGACCCACGTACCTTTCTCTTTGGCTTCCTTCTTTTTCTGATCATATTCCTTCACATGCTTCAGGAAGCTATCTCGGCTCTTTGAGTGTTTAATACACTCAGTGCTGACATTAATTCTCTTGGCAAGAATCTTGCCCTTAACTTGTTTGTTTACAACAATGCCAACAGCATGCTGAGTAACATTGTAGACTCTTCCAGTTTTGCCATGCTAACATTTGTGGGGCATTCCTTTTTGAACAGTGCCCATTCCCTTGATGTCCGCAATATCACCTTTCTTATAGGTTCGCATGTATGTGGCCAAAGGAATAACTCCATGTTTTCTAAAAGGCCTAGAGAACATATAGCGGGTACCTCTCCTCTTTCCCTTTGTGTTGGTCATTTTGACGAATTACTGGAAGATGGTGGTTCCGCTGAATATGTATTCTTTTGTGTCAATTTTTATCCCCTCAGCATAGCATTAGTCCAATTTATCCATGTCGTTGAGTGTATCAATAGTTCATCTCTATTACCATGTGGTAGTCCACTATGTAAGTATACCATAATTCCAAATCCATTTTGTTTTTTAATGGACTTCTGGGGTTTTCTTAGTTGAGGGCTATTATAAATAATAGCCTTAATAATGTGGATATTCTTATAATATGTTTTTCATGTGCCTATATTATATATATATAATATGTATATGTGTATATATGTATGTGCATATATATAGTTATCTATAATTTATAACCTATCTAGTAGTGGAATTGCCAGGGCCTACAATATATTTCTATTCAACTTGAATAGCTACTACCAAATAGCTTTCTAAAGAGCCTGTATGACTTCAGTGCTTCTCATGGTATATGTATGGTGTATGTACACTATACTACACCTTGCCAACACGTGTTGTTATCTATCTTTTTAATTTTAGTCAGTCTGCTTGTGTATGATGGTATTTTGTTTTGTGGTTACTTTGATCTTCTCTAATGCTTAATAAAGTTGAGCATCTTTTCATATGTTTGATTTTTGGGGGATTTTTAAAAAGTGAAGTATCTGTTCTAGTGCCTATTCTTTCTCAAAGATAGCTGTACAATTAAGTGGCTTTTAAAAAATTATTTTAAAATTTATTTATTTATTTTAGAGAGAAAGAATATGCATGAGTCAGGGGGAGGGGCAGAAGGACAGGAGAGAATCTCAAGCCGACTGTGTGCTGAATATGGAGCCCCATGTGGGCCTTGATATCTTGACCCTGAGATCATGACCTGAACCAAAATCAGGAATTGAATGTTCAACCATCTGAATCATCCAGGCACCCCTAATTAAGTGGCTTTTGATATATTCAGAGGTGTACATCCATCACCAGATCAATTTTACAATGTTTTCTTTGTGCCAGAAAGAAATCTTGCACTCTTTAGCTGTCATCACACACCCCCTCCTTCTCAGTTCTCCACCTACTCCAAACCCTTGGCAACCACTAATCTACTTCTATTTCTATAGATCTACCTATTCTAGACATTTCATATAAATGGAATTGTACAATATGAGATCTTTCTTTCACTTAACATAATCTTTTCAAGATTCATCCATATTTCAGGACTTTATCTTTTTATGGCTGAATAATATTCCATTGTATGGACATACCGCATTTTATTTACACACTTATCGGTTGATGGGCATTTAGGTTGTTTCCACCTTTTGGCTACTATGAGTAATGCTGCTATGAATATTTGTGTACAACTTTTTGCGTGTCAAGATAGGTTTTTATTTCTCTGGGGATTGTGAATTGTTTCTTAAAGATTCACGGACAGTAATAACTCTGTAAAGGTGTATAGTGTTTTTCTTAGTCATATATTTAAAATAAATTTTAAAATAAATATTGCTAACATGTTGTTCATTGAACACATATTTTTGTGGAATACCAGTGTTCCGAGGAGCACATTTTGAGAAAGATTTCTGAGTGGTCATGTTCTTCAGTGTGATGTGAGGAGAAGAAAGGTGTGAGCTAGGAATCAGTGACTTATAAGTATTTAGTATTGGATTCTCATTTCACAGAAGATTTTTCAATTTGCATTTCATTGTTGAAGGAACTGTGGTCAATGCTATGTGTTAATATCTTCTTTGAAAGGGTTAGAGGGCAAATGAGATTTTTATGAGTCCAGAAGATCTAAGAAACAGCCTTTTAAAACAATAGGAGAGAGCTGTGTGATTTCCAAAATCTTTCTATAAAGGATTCAGACTCTTCATCTTTTAAGATGATGATAGCTATATAGAATTTGTTTTGTATAGGCACTTTCTACAGTGCACCAGAACATGAATTTGCAGGCCAAATAGAAAAGAGATTATCTAGTGGTTGCAATAAAGGCTTCATCCATAAAGTGTTACCTGTTTTGCAATGAAAATAGTTCACTAAAATGTAATTAGCAGTATACATTAAGCAATTTTCACTCAGAAGCATCTTACAAATATGCTCTGATTATAAATCATAAATACTCTTTTACACTATTGGGTAGGATTGAAATCCAAATTAATCCCAAAGAAAAAACTTCTGTTCTCTTAGTAACCAAACAGGTAAGTAGATAAATAACATAGTAATTAGGGAAAATAAAAAACTTGTGTAATGTATGGATTGGTCTATTCTTAACACCTGTTTTTGTAAGTCATGTTAGAAGACAAAATTCAACTTAAGTTCACATCAAAGTGAAAGTTCAATTTGATTCCCACTTTGAAAAACAATAATGCATTAATTTTCTCCATGGTTATAGAGTATTGCATTTTAAGTCCCCATTTCCATATGGTAAACTCCTTTAGTATGATGTATTTTTTCTTCTAATAAAGATGATTAAATGAAAGACAAGGGGCTGATTATATTTTATTAGCGACTAAATGTGCTAAGTTACATGTGTTAAATCTTGAACTTTCTCATTCAGTTTAGCAGAATTATCCTTGGTAACCATGTGTCCCTGCTGCTTATTAAACATAATTGAACTTCTAGTGTGCAATCAGAATTGAATCAAAAGAAATAGCTAACATTTTCCAGACTCACAGTAGCAACGTCTAAGGCTGGATTACTTAGAGTTGGAGTCCTGGTCAGCTTTTACACTGAAATGGATTTTACACCAAATCCATTTTTTCTGAAGTATAAATTTCATCTAAGTTTCCATTTACCTGTTTCTGCCAAACCTTACTCTAAGAACCAAAACCCCTAAAATCTCTTACAAACACCGGCAATTAATCCCTGGTAGTTTTACTGATATAAGAGCACTTCATTTATCAAACATGTGTTCAAGAAATACAATACTGAAAAGTAATACATGAAGTGGAACAGTGATTTTAAAGAGATGCTGGACTTGAGGGAGTTAAGTGTTAATGCTGCACTAAGTTGATAGTGCCATAACAGATGATGGTTTCCCATTCCCACTTTGGCCTATGGTGAGTAGCAGGTGCATTCAGTTCTGTACAGCCTTGCAATCTGCCAGCTCTCTGATGGCCTGGAGCATGAGGTCCTCAGGACAAATGTTTGCGGGAGGCCTTTATGGTAGGTCTGTCAAACAGAATCAGTGGTGAGGCAGCAGAAATAGGGGAGTGGACTGCTGCAGTTTATATATCCTCCTGGGATTCTACTCCAGAAATTTTAATTTTAAATCTTAGTAAACTGAGAAGAGTAAGAGCTTTCCACCTTCAGAACAATTTATCAGAACAAATTCAATAATAAGTCTGTGATGGTGTGATTCTGGTGAGATTTCGACCAGAAGTCTTTTCTCTCCTGACTCTCGTACCAATGCTGCAACTAAAAACCAGTTTTCTTTGTGGCCTGCCACAGTAGGGAACAAGCAGGGACTTCCTCAGTCTTCTCATAGTTTAGAAGGTGTGGATGTCATATAGACTTGACTCACTCTGTTGCAAATTCTCCCTTTGAGAAGGAATTTGGTGAAAATGAATAGATTGTCTTAAAAATATCAATGGCATATTTATGAATTGTGCAAGCATCCAAATGTCTGTTGCTTATGGGAAGATGTGTTTGAAATAGATAGGCAATAAATGGTGGCTGGGTTTTCATGCTAGACCTCAGAAACCATTTAACTCAGGAAGTCTCTGCAAAGAGAAGTTGTTACAATCTGGCATCCTTTAGAGTCCCAGAAGCCACAAAGTCCTCTGGGCCCAAGACACTCTGTAGTTTAAAGCGTTGCATCATGTGAAGTCCAGTGGGTGAACACTCCTAAGCACATTTCTTGCTATGCTCACTGAATCATTGCCAGGTTTTTTTTCTGTCCTGTGTCTGGGCCCTAACCACTGTCCATGTCTAGTGGGTTAGAGATAGGAAGCAGTCAGCTCCCAGGTTAGTAGAATCAAAGGCCGAGTGGGCCTTATTTACAAATTTCCTTTTGATAGGTGTTTTAAGTGGGAAAGAAATTAATACATGTTGATAAAAATAATACAGGCATACCTCATTTGTGCTTCGCCTTATTGTGTTTCAGAGATAGCCAATAGCCTCACCGTAAAAAATTCTTGTTCTTAATTAGAAGCTTGCTTTTTTTCTTTTTCTTTTCTTTTTTTTTAAAGGAAAAAGGGAAAGAGAAGCCCTGTAATGAAATGTGTAGAACACTGGCCTGGGAATCAGGACAGCCAATTCTCTCTCTCTCTCTCTCTCTTTTTTTTTTTTTTTTTTACCAGTTCTTACTTTTGACTTTGCGCTTCACATTGTGAACTTGTGCCAACAGCTTAACCTCTGTTTGCTCATATGTAAGAGGCAGATAGGGAGAAACAGTCTCTAAAGACTTCTCCAGTTTCAAAACACTATGTTTATAGGAACTCAATGTATTCTGCACCTACCTAGAGTTGTAAGGCTTTTGTGAAATGTCATTGCAGTGTCTGATGGTCAATTATGTTTAAACAGGATGAAAAATAATATCCTACCAGAAGAGTGAGACTCTGGTAAACCAAGA
Source organism: Canis aureus (assembly GCF_053574225.1). Taxonomy (NCBI): domain Eukaryota; kingdom Metazoa; phylum Chordata; class Mammalia; order Carnivora; family Canidae; genus Canis; species Canis aureus. Next base: position 15,610,271 of record NC_135642.1, on the reverse strand, counting down.
TTATGCCTGTGAAAGTGGAGCTGCATGATTGGGTTCTAGTTGCACTTAACTACTACGTAAACATTGAGACTTTGGGCTTGAACTCTTTGGGTCTCTCTTTTCCTCTGTAAAGATTAGGTGAACCTCTAGATTATCTTTCAGCTCTCAGATTCTACTGGTATCTCTAATAGGTATTTAATGGTAATCATAACATCGAAATGATTCAGTTGTGTTTGTTAAGCTGGTGGTGGAAAGGAACTGGTTACAGAGAAACAGACAAAATCAATTATTGAATGTCTACTGTATTCGAAACTAATATGCTCTGGAGAACTTTCATAGTCATGCATAGCAGCTAGCTATATATTTTATATTTTAGGAGTTCTGTATTTCCATTTCTCATTTATGATCAAGAAAAAGAGCTTCAGGCAAAGATAAAATCATCTACTATCCAGTATTGCAGTTTGATCTCTCTAGTATAGTTTGTTGGGAATTATGTTTCTTTTTCTCTGGAATTGTTTTTTGCAGTTAATAATCTTCTAATAATATCTCTAATAATTATGTCTTGCTTATTGTCTAATATCTTATTAATGGAACACTTGGAAAGGTGCCTTATACTTAATCTAGCTCATGGTCCTTTGTGACTAGTGAAAATTCTTGGCCAGGTGTCCATCTCTGATTATACAATCTTTATAGATAGCTGATTTTTCAGTCTCAGAGTGAACACTCGGTGTTTGTGGGACAATAAGAAAGCTAGATGGAAGTAAATTTCTGAGATGGTTATGTGGGAATTGAACAGGAGGATCAAATGAGGAAGAGTTTCAAAGCTGGATGTATGAGGATGGCGGAATATTTTCTAATCTCCAGCTTCATTGTTTGGGTTGCACTGTGTGTGGTACATTCTTTGTGTTCAGGCGGGGCACCCCTGTTACCTTGGAGCTGAGTTTTCTAACTCTGTCTGATTTGGAACACACTGTTTACCCTCCTCATAGGAGGGAGTACAGAATTCGCCCACTTGTCTCCCTGTACTGCTCCTAATTTAAACAGTCTAATAATTCTTATTAACACAAGTTATCCTTTTACATTTATCAAGGTGGGGGGGGGCATTTCTTGCAGTTACCAGCTCTGTTCTGTGAATGATAGATTTTAAAGAAATTTTCTGGCCTACACTTTATGGAGATGAATTTTTTTCAGAATTAGATGTCCCCTACAGAGATGAAATAATTATGCTACAAATGTATGGAGTCCTCATAAATTTCATTTCATTTGTAATTTTTATTAATTTCTAAAATACTTTAAAATTATTAATAAATGTTTGTGATCATCTAAGAGAAGAAGCCCAAGTTATTTGATTCTACCACTGTGGGTTCACTAAAACAAAGTTATGTGAGACTTACTTTATTTCTTGACAGGTTTAGTAGATTGATCATGGAAATACAATAAGCAAAGCTTAGCCAAAACTCAGTAGACAATTGACCACATGTCAGAGTAATTTTGAAGGTCAGGAGGAAAAATATGAACTAATTGCTAATACAGTTAATTGGATTAGTATTAATGCAGGAAATTTTCTGTTATACCTTTAGGGTTCTGTTCAGAACTTCCTGGTCAACATTGTTTTTTTTTTTTTTTTTCAATTCTTGGATGAAGTCTTCTGTAGAAGGCATATTTATTGATTTTGTGAATGCCCTAGTGTGGGAAGGGATAATGAGTACATTTGATGACATAGGATATTGAAGAGGTCACCACAGACAAAGACAACTGGTCTAGTTTAATGATGGCATTAAATAGTTGTAAGGATAAGGCTTTATACATGAAGGGGGGAAAAAAACCCCTATACAAATGGGCCCCAAGTGTGAGGGACTTGGCTGAAGCATAGCACACATAAAAAATGATTTTATGAGGTTTAATAGATGGTGAGTACAGTGTTCATCAGTCATATTTTTTAGTGCAGAAATAAAGCTAGTGTGGTCTTAGGTAGGCTGTGTTACCAGAAGTCCAATAACAATACCAAGAAAGTGATGCTCCCACTCTTATTCTGCAGCTTCCAAATTACAAAGAGAATTCAGTTCTGAGTACAGGGCGCCCTTGAGGAGAACAACTAGGATTGTTTGGAGTCTAGAAACTGTATTCAGGAAGAAGGTCAAAGGAACCACAATGTTATAATTCTATTGGAAAGTTCTAGTTTTGCTTTCACATTGAGGGTTTTTCCCCCCATCGGTTTTATTTGGCTCAATGGTGGGGATCTCATTTGCCATGTACATAATCAGTTATCCCAGGACCTTTTATTAAATAGTTTGTTTCCTGCCTGGATTTGGAATGCCTCCACTGTCTAATACCAATTTTCTGTAGATGCACTTGACTGTCTGAGTTTTCTATTCTGTTCCATTGGTTTGTTTATCTATTCCTGGGCTTAATATCACACCATTTTAATTATTTTACCATTTTATTCAAAATCATCATGGCTTTTCTTGGCTCTTTTTTTCTGTTCTGTGTGAATTTTAGAATGAGCTTGTTAAGTTTCACAAAAATTCCCTATAGGGTATTTGCCAGAATTGTGTTGATTTCTTAATGGAGCAATTTGAGGAGAATTGGTACAATTATTCCATCTAGTATTCCTATTTACAAATATATTTCTCTTTATTTAGTTCTTCTTTGAGTTTTGTTTAAAAGATTTTATTTATTCATGAGAGACACAGAGACACGGAGACACAGGCAGGGAGAGAAGCAGGCTCTCCACATTCAGGGAGCCCAATGCGGGACTCAATCCTGGGACTCTGGGATCACGCCCTGGGCTGAAGGCAGGAGCTCAACCGTTGAGCCACCCAGACATCCCTTTGAATTTTTTTTTTAATATTTTTTTAAAAAATTTATTTATGATAGTCATATAGAGGGAGAGAGAGAGGCAGAGACATAGGCAGAGGGAGAAGCAGGCTCCATGCACCTGGAGCCTGACGTGGGATTCAATCCCGGGTCTCCAGGATCGCGCCCTGGGCCAAAGGCAGGCGCCAAACCGCTGCGCCACCCAGGGATCCCTCCCTTTGAATTTTTAATACAATTTATGTTTTTCTCTAGCAGAGTCTTACATATAATTTATTGGATTTCTTTTCAGTTACCCCATAATGTTTATTGCTATTGCAAATGGTTTCTTTTTAAAAATTATATTTTCTAGTTGGTTACTACTGGAATATATGAATACTGTCAATATTTGTAAGTTGATTCTATGTTGAGCAACCTTTCTGAATTCTCTGCATTGTAATTGTAGATTCTCTTAGATTTCTAATGAGAGTAATGATAACATACAAATAATGATAATGTTTTGATATTTCCTTCTTACTTTATATATTTTTTCTTACACCATTATACTCTCTGGGACCTCCAAAAGTGTTGACTAGAAGTGGACATCATTCTTTTATTCTTGATTATCCCACTTTACCCTTTTAGTTGCATTTTTACTAGTTTTGGTATATGGTACTTTCGTTATTCAGTTCTAGTTATTTCATAATTTCTATTTTGATTTTTATCCCATGAGTCATTTTTGAGTACATTTATTTTTTATTTTTTTTTTAAGATTTTTATTATTCATGAGAGACACACACACACAGGTAGAGACACAGGCAGAGGGAGAAGCAGGCTCCATGCAGGGAGCCCGATGTGGGACTCGATCTCGGGACTCCAGGATCACGCCCTGGGCCTAAGGCAGGCACTAAACCACTGAGCCACCCAGGGATCCCCTTGAGTACATTTTAAATTTTCTAAACATAGAATTGTTTGTTTACTTTTTATTATTTATTTATAATTATTTACATTGTTTTAAAAGAATATGATTGGAATGAGATTTATTCTCAGAAATTGGTTGATGCTGCCTCTGAGATCTAATATGCAGTAAATTTTTATAAATGTCTTATGTGTGCTTAAAACCAATGTATATTCTTTTCTATTTGGTACAGAGTTTTATATCTGTGTGTGTGTGTGTGTGTGTGTATGTGTGTGTGAGATCAACTTACTTTTGTGTTCAAATATGCTGTATCTTTAGGGAATTTTTGTCTGCTTGATCATCAGTCTCAGATATCAGAGTTAGAATCCCCTTTAGTTTTACTATCTCATGGTTGTGGTTTTGCTTGTTTCTCCCTGTTAATTTTATCTGTTTTTGCTTCCTATACATTTGAGAGCCTATATTTATTATATAAGTTCATCATATCTTTTTTGTCAGCGTTCTTTTTGCCATTAGGTAATGTCATCCTTTGCTCTTATTTTTGTCTTACATCCTAAGTTCTATTCTGTTGTTCATGTTGTCTTGCCAGCAATAAAAAAGTATTTTTATCAAATATATTTGTTCATGATTTTTTTATCAAATTTTTGGGATCATTTTGCTTTAAATGTGTCTCTAGTTGGGTTTGTTAACCTACTCTTGATAACACATTCTTTTAATTGTGTGTGTGTGTGTGTGTGTGTGCGCGCGCGCGCACACGCGCATAGAGACTTGAACTCATTTTTGCCATTTTCTTGCATATTTTCTTTCTTTTTTTGTATTACTCTTGTCATTTAGATTGATAAAATTGTGAATATCATCTTTATGTTCCTCTGATTTTAGAAGCATAGATGGCATTTCTGTTCTCGTAATGGTTATTCCTAAGTTTTTAGCATTCACACATAATTACAAAATTTTCTATCAAAGTTTAAAAGGATCTTACTGTATGTGAACATCTTCCTTTCCAGTTCCACTTTTAAAATCTCATTAAGATATAATTCACATATTTTACAATTCAGCCATTTAAAATGTACAATTCAGTGTTTTTTAGTTTATTCACAGGGTTGTACAACCATTGCCACAGTCTAATTTTAGAACACTTTTGTTCCCCTTAAAGGCAATACTGTATCTAGGATTTCTTGTTTGGCCTACTCCCTGTCCCCTTCCCTCCTAAGGATGTTCCCCAGTCCTAGGCAACCACCACTTTCTGTCTCTTTAGATTCACCTGTTCTGAACACTTCATGTAAGTGGAATTAATTTCATTTATGTGACTACTTGTCTTTCAATTATGAAAAACTGTAATTAGGTACATTTGATAATATACTTTATCTGATTGTGGGACCACCAGGATATCTTTCTTGTTTCTTTGTGCTCTCCTTTCTGAAGTACCTCCTAAGATATATCAATTCTTTTTTTTTAAGATTTTATTTATTTATTCATGAGAGAGAGAGAGAGAGAGAGAGAGGCACAGACACAGGCAGAGGGAGAAGCAGGCTCCATGCAGGGAGCCCGACATGGGACTCGATCCTGGGTCTCCAGGATCACCCCCTGGGCTGAAGGCGGTGCTAAACCGCTGAGCCACTCAGGCTGCCCTCAATTCTTTTTTTTTTTTTCCCAAAAGATTTTTTATTTACTTATTAGGGACAGAGAGAGTGAGAGAGTGCAAGCATGAGTAGTGGGGAGAGGCAAAGGGAGAAGCAGATTCCCTGCTGAGCCAGGAGCCTGATGTGGGGCTCGATCCTAGGACCTGGGATCATGACCTGAGCTGAAAGTGAGATGCTTAATTATCTGAGCCACTCCAGCACCCCAGATACATCAATTCTTTTTTTTTTTTAAACTTTATTTTTTTAAGTCTTTTTTTTTTTATTTTTAATTAATTTATTTATTTAGAGAGAGAGAGAGAGAGAGGGGCAGAGACACAGGCAGAGGGAGAAGCAGGCTCCATGCACCGGGAGCCCGACGTGAGATTCGATCCCGGGTCTCCAGGATCGCACCCTGGGCCAAAGGTAGGCGCTAAACCGCTGCGCCACCCAGGGTTCCCAGATACATCAATTCTTTAGTGAGAAATTATTAGTGGAAAACTCAGTCATTGTAGGGTCTTAAAAATGTCTTTATTGTCTCATTCTTTTTGATAGCTTAGTTGGGCATTGAATTCTGGCTTGACAATTCTCTTGTTTTTAACATTTTGGTTATATAACTCCATTATCTTCAAGGCATCTATTATTGCTGATGAAGTGTCTGCTGTCAGTCTTTTTTTAGGTAGATAATACTCCTTTATGGTACTTTAATGTTCTGCATTTTCACAATGATATGTGCACGTGTGGGTTTATTTGTATTTATCTTGATTGGTACTGAGATTGCATTTTTTTTTAAGGGAGAAAGGGGCAGAGGGGGGAGAGAGAATCTTAAGCACGTTCCACACCTAGTATGGAGCCCAACCCACCGCTCGATCTCAGGACCCTGAGATCATGACCTGAGCTGAAATCAAGAGCCAGAGGCTTAACCCACCAAGCCACCCAGGTGCCCTGAGATTACACTTTGAATGTCTGTGTTTTTATGCCGTTTTTGCTTTCTTTATCTCTTTGAGGATCCTAAACATTGAGTTTGAGGTCAATTTCAGATGGTTACATTATTTCCATTTTGTCTTAAGTGGATTAATCTCTCTGTAGTTGCTTTTGTTGACAATTGTAGTGTTAATTTTCTTTATGTATTTTGGAATTTTGGTTTGAGAGCTTAATTCCAGTGAGAGTTATTATCATCTCACCTTACCCTACTTTTCCTCAAAATTTTGCTTCCATTTGGTTCCACAGGTAATTCAGGATTCCTGATTTTCATGATAATGGTGATAATGTACATCCAGCCATTGAGCTAGCAAGTGGCTGGCTTGGGTTCTGGCCTTTCCTACCTCTTTTATTGTACGGCTTCACATAAACTGCTTTTTTAAGTCTCATTATTGGAGTTTGGCCCACTCCCTGGTTTTAAGCAATGAGCTGGCTCCAGTTGCATGCCATAAGTGAAGCACTTTTAATTCTCATTAACCTACAGAAGCTGAATTCTTGGCCTTCTTTGTTTGCTCCTATACTTAGAGCCCATTAAGCCTCACTCACTGCTTTGTGTTTTGTTCTATTCTTTAGTCCTTGGGAATATTTATTATAAGTAATGTATAACAATAGAATTGATATAATTTATTATCTTTCTTCCTGGGTATTATTGTGAGATAATTCAGCATCTGTTTGTTTGTTTCTTCCTTTCTTAAGGAATTTTCACCTATTCATTTGAGAACGAGAGAGAGGGAGAGCACACACAGGTAAGGGGAGGGGCAGAAGGATAGGAAGAAGGACAAGCAGACTCCCCAGTGAGCAGTGAGCCTGTTATGGGTCCCGATCCCAGGACCCCGAGACTACAACTGGAGCTGAAGTCAAACACTTAACAACTGAGCAATCCAGGTGCCCCAACTCTGCATCTGTTTCAACGTCCTTCTAGTATTCCTCCTTTTACTACATGAACTGGAAAATAAAAATTACTACCTATGCTTCCTTACATCTAGGGTTCCTGATGTAGTTCAGATTACACTAATCACATTCACTTTTATGATACTCCAATTCAGAACTGAATACAGGGGAGGGGGTGGGTAGAGTGTCATACACATGGCATTAGTTTTGCTGGAGCAGATCCAGTGGCTTAGAGTTTGCAGCTCTCTCTGATTCCCAAATTGCAGACCTGGGCTGTGTCCCCTTAGTGCCAGCAATTCTGGCAACAACTTCCTGGTGTCTAACAGAAGCTAAGGCATTGTATTCAGAACCAATAATCACATTGGTGGCTACCTAATTCCTGGATGTGGCTAAGGAGTTATGATTCTGTCCAGCACTTAGCATAGCAGTGCCCTATTTCTTTAAGTTACTTGCTTTTTTTTTTTTTTAAAGATTTAATTTATTTATTTGACAGAACACAAGCAGAGGGAGTGGCAGAGGGAGAAGCAGACTCCTCGTTGAGCAGGGAGCCCGATATGGGGCTTGATCCTGGGACTCCGAGATCATGACCTAAGCCAAAGGCAGATGCTTAACTAACTGAGCCACCCAGGTGCCCTTCTTTAACTTTCTTTTCTTTCTTTTTTTTTTTTTTTTTTTTTTCTTTAAATTTCTGATGGTGGCAGAGGTGGCTCCCTTGGCAGGCCAGTTCTCTGTGGATTCTGACTCATTCCTTAAGGTTTAGCATAGAGCCTCCCCTTCTACTCTTTCAACTATTTTATTGGCATCTAAATGTTAGCACCTAAGTATTAAATCTGATTGTGCTTAAAACACTAGAGAATCTTTATACCTGCAACTGAATCCTGACTAATATAGCAGCTAGGATTTTACTTTTTATTTTTTTATCTATCACTGTTTACATGGGTAGTATAGGAGTAGGGAGAGGGTTGTGGACTCAAAGTATGAACTTACAAAGCCATCTTATCTAGAACTCTCTGCCACTATGTTATGTTTTTCAATTTTAGATAGTTTCTTTTAGATCAACATTGTAAAGCTGATGTTGTCTGAATTATAAAACAGAAATAGAATGGTATCTGTTTTACCCCCAAGGAGAAAAAAAATAGTATATATTTAAGATTCCAATGTAAACTGATTGGGCTAAGAAAATTTGGAAAATGTAACAACTTTTTCTACCACTGGAAAGTAATGAAGTGTTACCCTCTTTGAAGACTACTATGAATTGTATGACCAAAAAATAGAAAACACCAGCTAGCTACAAATAAATCTTACTCTTCTTCTTTTCTACTTTTATGTCTTATCACAGCCAGTTTGCTAGTTATGTATCTAAAGAAATACTCTTTTCTGCAATTTATAGAATAAAAATAGTCATCTTTGTGAAAGTGTTCTGAGATTTCTGATATTCTTTTTTATTAAAATGTTAGTTGCATTTGATAAGAAATGTTCTTCTTCATAATTTTCCTGGCATAACTTCATTGCCACCCAAAACTTACCTATATGACGTTTGTATTTTAAGTAATATTGTAACTGTAGTTCAGGAAATTAGCAGAAATATCCTGAAAATTTCATGCCTTATCTACAAACTTGCCTTTTTGTTCCCTTTAATTTACAATTACTTAAAAAATTATGCCAGAGTCACAACACAGAGTAATGCTTATAATACAAGGAATCTAAAATAGTTATGCAATAAAAATGTGTCTTTGTTATAATTAAAACTTTGAAAAATTATATATGTGAAGAATAAAGACTAGAAAGTAATAATAAAAAAATTGGAAGTGGTTGATACTTTCTTGATACTTTCTTAGAGAAAATAAAACCAGTTGGGCTTGTTTTGTTCATGGGAGTCTTGTTTTGACTCCTAATATCTGGAATCTGCTTCTTTTCTCCTCCATTTGTGAAAACTGGGAAAACTTATTTCTAGGTTTCTGGCACCACTCTTGTTCTTTGTGAGATATGAAAAATGATTGAGATTGGTTGTGTGAATAACATCTGTACATTTTTTAGGTACTCCGAGATGTAGTTTAGATTTACTTGGGGACTTAAACTCATTTAGCCACTATCATCCCTCTCCTGGTGTTCCAAGGGCCTCCTACTTTGTCTGGTTATTTTTCATGCTTATTCCTAAACATCTCCTTTCCACAGTAGCTGGAGAGATACTTTGAACGTACAAGTCAAGTCACATGTCTACTTTGCTATAATACTCCAAAGGCTTTTCACCTCATGCAGTGTGAAGCCTGTGGGGCCCTCCATAGTCAGTTTTATTTCTTGTTGCTCCTTCCCTTGCTCCCTCCATTCTATACACACAGTTCCCCTCTTGCTGTTTCTCACTTAAACATTCTGTCAACTCATTCTGCCCTGCATTTGTTGTTGCTTGCACCTGCAGGGCCTTTCTCCCATGGCTTGTATCCCCGCCTCATTCAAGTCACTGCTGAAATGCCTTCTCAGAAAGGCCCTCACAGATTATCTAAATAGTACCCCTCTGTCCTCTTACCTGCTTTATTTTTCTTCAAAATATTATCACTACTGAATATTCTGTATTTATTTGTTGACTGTTTACTCCACTAGAATGTAAGTGCAATCAAACCGCAGATTTGATTCTGTTCACTGTTAAATGCTCAAGGTCTGGAACAGAACCTGGGACATAGGTGCTCAATAAGTGAATTAATTTGAGTAGTCCTTTACTCTGTACATGGAATTTCTTTTGTTTGCTTTATTTCTTTCTAATCAAGGTTTTTCTGTCCTTGTCAAGTTGAATTTCAATCTGGATAAAGAGATGAAACAGAAACTGCTTCTTTTTTTCTCTGCCTTATACAATGGTCCTTTATTTTCCTTATCTTCCCCACTTCCTATGCATCTAGGAAGAGCTCTTATTATTGTCCTCTGAGCATGATTGTCTTCATGAATCTTAGCTCATTTTGGACTTTGACCTTCCAGGCATTCTTTACATAAATCCTTGCTGGTCTTTTGTATATTTCATTTTGGCCATGTGCTTTTTTTACTTGTATGTTTTGAACACATTCTTTTAACATTTGGCTGCTTCATGGGGTTTCTTGTCTATACACACCAACTTAGAGATCTTTTCTCTTTCTTTAACTGATTGTACAGTTGAAATTTTTATTTTTATTTTTTCAGGCCTCTGGGACTCAAAACTTTTTTCATGATCTCTAAACATTGGCTTGTATCTGATCTACTTCAACTTTAAAAATATTTTTTGTTTATTTATTTATTTAGAGCATGAGCGCAAGCAGGGGGAGGGGGCAGAGGAAGAAACAGAGAATCTCAAGCAGACTCCCAACTGAGCATGGAGCCTGACATGGGACTCCATCTCTTGATCCTGAGATCATGACCTGAGTGGAAATCAAGAGTCGGATGCTTAATCGACTGAGCTACCCAGACACCCCACTCAGAACTTTTGGTATTTTCTTAAACTTTAAACTGTATACCTAATACATCCACAGTTATATTTTTTGGTCATTAGATATTTGAATTTCACATAGGTGGCTTTGCAGATTTTTGTCATTTTTTTACTACCAACCTATTCTTTCTTGCTTGTCAGAATTAAGTCCTATTTAGTAATTCTCTTATTTCCTTATTTTTTTCATTGTTAATTTCTCTAAAAACATACTTTTTAAGGGACGTCTGGGTAGCTTAGCGGTTGAGTGCCTGCCTTCGGCCCAGGGAGTGATCTTGGAGTCCCGGGACTGAGTCCCACATCGGGCTCCCTGCATGGAGCCAGCTTCTCCCTCTGCTTATGTCTCTGCCTCTCTCTGTCTCTCTGTCTCTCTGTCTCTCATGAATAAATCAATAAAAATCTTACAACCCCCCCCCCAAAACCATACTTTTAAAATTGTTATTTTTTTTTAATTAAGTAATTTTAAAGATTCCTCACCAAGATAGTTAATAATTACTTTTTGATACTTATTTGAATGAAAAGATAGCTCTGTCTTGGCAATACAGTAAGGTTTATAGGCTTTGTGAATTGCAGTTGAAGGGTTATTATTTTTAAAGATTTTATTTATTCATGAGAGACACAGTCAAAGACACAGGCAGGGCTAAACCCCTAAGCCACCCAGGGATCCCCTTGAAAACATTAGATGGGTTTTTGGTTAGACTTCTGACAAGAAATTTGGATAGCTCTAAGGCTACAATCTGGTTTGGATTTATCCTTTGGTCAGTAGAGGTCATCTGTGCCAAAGAAACAAAGCTGTGTTTGTGTATGTATGTATGTATTTTCTGGCAGTGACGTTACTATAAAATTGATAACACTAAAAAGAAATTCTTTTTTCTATGCTAACACAACTGATTTATGTCAAGCTGGTTTCTGCTTGCTTGAGTTAGAGTTGTAAGTAAATGTGTATATCTGTATATCCTCTGCTTTGAAGTTCTAATAATGGAAAGATACCCAAGGAATGCTATATTCTCTCCCTTTTAGTTCATCCCCAGTTGATCCATATCGCTGTAAACCTGTTAGTCTCCTGTAACTTGTGTAGCTTTTCAAAGTTTCAGAAAAAATATGTATCTTCTGAAGTGCTAAGCTTAACAAATTTTCAAATAGGCTTCACATTTCTAACAAATAATACATGTTATGGAAAGAGTTCTTCTAGAGTTATTTTCTAGAACTTTGAGCAAAGTTTATTTTGCTTGGTCTCCACTAGACTTAACTTTTTCTCTTTAGTTGCCCAAAGTCACCCAAGAACAGCTTTCCCTTTGTAGTATATAAGTCTCACTTGGAACTACCTTGGAGTAGTGAGTCTGAGGTATAATACTTAGAAAAAGAGGTGGAAAGGAATGTAGTCAGGGTCCTGGGGATCTAATCTGCATTGCCTGTATGGCAAAGAAAGCTATGGAGGTAAAGCAGACCTTTTCTAATCCAGTGGCAAGTCCTGTTTCCCCAGGGATTGACAGAGATGCCATCATGGGTCTCACCTTGCATGAGGGCACAGAAGTGGTACTGGTGACAAATGGTAGCAACCTGCTGAGGTGTAATGGGTTTAGAGGGCAGAGAATGATTCTGGTAGTAGGACAACCTACCTGGAAGTAGTGCCATTGGCTGCAGAACCCAAGCTGGAGTTCCTTGGGGAACACCTATTATAAGAGTTTACCGAGATATTTGTTTTGCCTATGGCTCATTTGTTCCTTGCCAGAAGTCCATCCATGGGAAGGGTCCTAGTCACTAACCTGGGGAAATGCTATGCGTCAAAGTTTGACCTTTCTGCTAGGAGAAGCACAGTACTGTGAAAATCACAGAGGAAAAGTTTGTTCCTTCTGTTCTGGGCTCTGGTTAGGTCTATTTTTGTGTGTGGACTATTGGAGGAGCTTCATTCTAAAAGCTTATCCTGCAGTATCTCTTGATGTCCTTGGAAATGACTTTAAGCTGTCGTTCCTTGTTTGGAGTTAATGGGATATTGAAGCGGAAATTGAGCTATATCATCATCTGGCAACTGCAGGGAATCTCTAAGGATTATTTTCACTTCTTTGTTTATTTTATTTTTTATTTTTATTTTTTTCCCAAATCAGTATAGTTTTATTGCATTCTTAAGGTATCACAAATAAGTCTGCAAAATCATCTGGCATCTTGCTGTTTCTGTTGCTGGACAACTGAGATCTTATTCATCAGCCTGCTGAACTGTTCCTTTTTCAGAAACATAGATACCATCCAAAAATTTTCTGATATCCTTGTTTTTAACAGTTTTTAACTTGCTGAATCAAAGCAGCTGAGTTCGAAACAAGTTCAATGTCATTTCCTTCAAGAATTAACTAATCTTTTTGGGCTTGAGATACAGAACAAGCAACACCTGGCTTCATCTGAACCCTGTGAATGTATTTTTCACCTAAGAAATTTCAGATTTCAACAAGAGAACCCTTCTCCTGAATAATAGCGTTGATGGGGAAGTGAGCATACACCGATTTCATCTTGTAACGGAAGCCCAGTGTAACGCCCTTGATCATGTTCTGTACCTGGCTACTGTTAGCACTACAGATCGTGCAAATGGTAGCCAGTTATTTTCTATTTCCCCACCATTTGTCAACTCGGAGCCTCTTCTTTTTCTTTCCGAGAAGACTGAATTCTACATTGTTGTGATTGAAGTCCCTTCGCAGAGTTCCTCTGGGGCCCTTCAGGATCACAGTGTGTCCCTTCAGGGTGATGTCGACATTTTCTGGAATGTCAACAGTCTGATTGCTGAGAATGGTCTTCATTCCCGCAATAGATGCGGCAAAGCCACTTTTTGTTTATTTTAAATAAAAAAAAAATGCCTTTGAGGTATAGATGGCAGGGTAAAGACACAAGTATAGGAATTGCTGCCACTCCACACTGGATTCCTCAGTCACAGCATAAAGTTGTTGCTATCGTTTTATAGCCCTGGGGATTATGTGATTCTTTTGCTTATTGTATTTTTGGGACAATGCTTCTTGCAGTGGCAGAGTCTGACTTATAGTAAATCAAAATGGTCAGGTTTCAGGTTTGTGGAATACTTTAAAAAGTGCACTAAAATTAAAGTTTGTAGAGACAAAATTCTTTTTTACTATACGTAGTTTCTTGAAATGACTTTTTAAAATGACATGTAAGCTAGGGATCTCTGTTCATTTTGGACTGGGGAAAAATAAGAGCAACTTGTACGTTTTTCTGATATAATTGACATTGATCCTTAAGGATTGCTTGGATTAAAGTTAGCCTGTAGTCTGTTTTTGTGTTCTTATCTCTTTCAAAATAGGACTGACCTGAGATTTTTATTTTATTTTATTTCATTTTATTTTTAAGTAAGCTCTATGCTCAACATGGGGCTTGAACTCATGACCCTGATTAGGAGTCACATGTTCCACCGAGTGACCAGCCAGAGACCCCTGAGATTTTCTTTCCTTTTTTTTTTTTTTTTTTTTTTTTAAAGATTTTATTTATTTATGAGAGAGAGAGAGAGGCAGAGACACAGGCAGAGGGAGAAGCTGGCTCCATGCAGGGAGCCCAATGTGGGACTCGATTCTGGGACTCCAAGATCACTCCCTGGGCCGAAGGCAGGCACTCAACTGCTAAGCCACCCGGGCTGACCCCCCTGCTGAGATTTTCTAATGTAGAAGTGTTTTATGCCCAATATTGTTGATTTCTGTCTCTGTAAGGGCATTGTACCTCCACTAACATTTTACTCCTTGCTGTTAACACTACCTTTCTTCAAAAGTCTGAATGCCTTCCATATGTATGCCTTCTCTTCCCATTGAGGCAGAGACTTCTTACTATATTATTCGCTCTGTGTTGGTCTTTTCTTCCTTCCTTCCTTCCTTCCTTCCTTCCTCCCTCCCTCCCTCCCTCCCTCCCTCCCTTTGTTCCGTCCATCCATCCTCAGTCTCTCATCAGTCTTGTCAAGATCTAAAAAAATTCAGTCGTGGGACACCTGGGTGGCTCAGTGGCTGAGTGTCTGCCTCTGGCTTGGGTCGTGATTCCTGGGTCCTAGAGTCGAGTCCCACGTCAGGCTCCCCACGAGGAGCCTGCTTCTCCGTCTGCCTGTGTCTCTCATGAATAAATAAATAAAATCTTTTAAAAATTCAGTCCTTCTTAAAAAAAATTCAGTCTTCAGTTAATTCCATTAGATTCCCATCATGCTCAGTAAAAAGAGAGATGTTGGGAATGGTAGGAGAGGTTGTAGAGGTAGTCATGTTATTTGTTGTACATCTCTTTTCTTTTAAATTGTTGAATAATGATAGCACTTTGCTTAAGTAAGCACATAGCTAGGAATCCCCTAAACTGCTCAATGATGAATACCAATTTTGTAATCCAGTGATTTATACCTAGCTTATATCTTAACCAACTTCATGATCCTGTTCCTTTTCTAATGATAGTTCTTTGTGAAAATTTCTTAACTTTATAGCACTAAATAATGTGGACCTAGAAATAATTATCTTGGGTATTTTTTGATAATTACCCTTTTTTCTCAGAAGAATTATTAAAATAGGATTACCGTGATGCCATCTTTACATTAGGGGTGAAATTTTAACTTTTCTTCTGCTTGGACAGCTACTGAGGAAATTAAATAATTAAAATGGAAGTGTAAGTAAGAGTGGAGACATAGTAGAAAAGCCAGATTCATCTAGCTGTCTCTCTCATACTACTGAAAGTTTATTCTCTTAGAATGACAATGACATCTGGTTGGGTTATTTTTATTAATGGGTATCGATTGGTGAGGGAGAAGAGAGCCAAAAACAGTGAAGTTGAGATTGTCTGGTAGTCATGGAAATGAGGGTTGGTGATAGCTAGTCAGCCCTTTTCAGTTTCTGGAATAAACACTGAACACTCCAGATTGGAATTTGGATATTATGACTTTCATAATAAAAAAGCATTTATTAAATGACTCTGTGTGAAACATGTTCTCTATATAAGAGAGAGTGCTCCTCTGTGGGTGTTTGTGATGTAAAGTGAACAATCACAGAATGAATGAATGCTCATTAGGATCAAATATCGAACAAATACTTAATGTTTACAATGCACGAATGCAGTGGTGCCCAATGATTGGTATGAGGAGAGTTTATTAGACTAATTAGTCTAGCAGTCCAGTGGCTGGACTGCTCCCTTCGCTTCCAGTTACTTGGGAAAGTCTTTGTGAGGAAGGCTAATTTCCAAAATGATTTATATGATGGCAGTTGAAGGATTGGCCAGCTGAGAGAGAGAGATGGACATAGTATATGAGACAACCAAGAGACAAAGATAGGATCATGCACTGGTAAAGAGAATGAAGATGAGATATACTCTTTTTTAAAAGGGTATTTTTATTTTATTTTAAAGGAATTTCTACACCCAACAGGGGGCTTGAACTCAAGACCTTGAGATT
Organism: Canis aureus; assembly: GCF_053574225.1. Taxonomy (NCBI): domain Eukaryota; kingdom Metazoa; phylum Chordata; class Mammalia; order Carnivora; family Canidae; genus Canis; species Canis aureus. The sequence goes on along the minus strand of NC_135642.1, from coordinate 15,594,246 downwards.
GAGAGTCACATACTCCACTGACTGAGCTGGCCAGGCACTCCAAGGACTAGACAGTGTCTACTGAGGAATAGTCTATGGAAGAGAAAGGAGAGGTGAGGGTCCTTGAAGTGCAGTGACAGGAATGTGAAACTCAGATTAAGGAGTTGGTTCCTGGTCAACAGGATGAGGTGATGCTCCTGCAAAGGTATATGAAAGGATCATGTTAGTGTAGACAGAAAAGAAGTTAAATGTTTTTTTTAGATGCCTACACTTTTTTTAGGAACTGTATGACGCTCATTTAAATATACCTTAGTCTTAAGAACGTTCAGTTTCAGCATGTCCTGATACATACAAACTTAGATTATTTTTAAGACTTATTGTATTTATGCATTTTAAGGTTTTTTTTTTTTAAAGATTTTATTTATTTGAGAGAGGGGGAGAGAGCACAAGCAAGGATAGGGGCAAGGGAGAGGGAGAAGCAGGCTACTCACTGCTCAGGACCCTGGGATCATGATTGGAACCCAAAGGCAGACACTTAACCAAATGAGCCACCTGGATGCCTGACATTTTAGTTTCTTATCATAAAGTTTGATTTCAAGTAACTACTGTGGCAAAGAAGAAAGTTAAATAAAAATCTGTGGAACATAGTACCCGTCATAGGGAAATGCCATTATCTCAAAGACTCAGCCTGGATTTCAAAGCTGTCACTTGGAGCCATATTTCTTGAATTTTTTCCTTTAAGCTCACCAAGCTGGATTGTGTCATTTTAATATCTTAAGACATGTATCAGAGAAAAGGAGAAAATGATCCTAGTATGATTATCACTTGGGAGAAGGTTCAGAGAGGTGAACTTTTAATGAGACTTTGGTGTACTTATGATACATTTGTCCAGCAAAATCACTGAAGTGGCTGACCTGACTTATATTGGTTTTTTGATAGCATCTGATTGCAACTCTGGGGGAATTTCTTCAAGTGAAAGGTAATTTATGGAACTTACTGATAAGACCACTTACATTTTAAAAAGCTTTCTATTGCTTTTAGATATACTCAGGAAAGGCCAAGATGTGCTAGGCTTCACTGTTCAGGTTATGCTTATGGTGAAGTTAGTGATGGTGATACAGCAGTGGATCCATTCCAAATGACAGGAAAGGGACTATTGTGCCAAGATGGGTGACTCAAGGTGCTTTATTCAGTGATCACTGACACACAAAAAGTGCCACAAAAGAGGTCATAAAAATGATGGTGGAATTTTAAAGATAGATGAGAGTGAGATTTTATCATCTTCATATTTTCTCTTTTTTTCTTTAGAAGTAAAAAAAGAGCTTTTATTTCATCTGAATGTCAAGTCAGAAGTAGTTAGTATTCATCAGACCAAGCTTCTCCCTTCTTGGGTCTAAGAATTTCAAGATCTCAGAAGTTATAGCTGAAGCTTTATCCTCAATTCCAAAGGCCCGGAGGTAAAGCAAGGGGATTTAAAAATCAGCTTAACCTCTGCATTTAGAAAGAAACTGGAGCAAATCATATAACATCTAGCTTGGTATCACTTACAGGAGCACAGGTTACTAAGGCAATAATCAAAATGGCTCTGAAAACCAGTCTTGTCAGATCCATTTCCTTTTCTATGAAAGAGCCAGAGACGAGGATGAAAATAGTAAGTTTCTCTTTCTTAATTTCAGTAAGCTTTCGATTCTGACACTTGTGACATGCTCACTGATAAGCAGGAAAAGTACCCTTTTCAGGAATAAGTGACTTCACAGCAAAAAGAATGCAATAAAAACAAAATTTTACTTTTATCTTTCCACATTAATTGCCCTCCTTTGTCAATAGATGTGTTTTTTAAACGCTGTGACAAATACTGTCTTATTGATATATCATAATTCTTAAACCATTTTTCCACTGAGGGGTCCTTGAATGATTTCTAGTTTTTCACTAATCTAAATAGCATATCTCAGAACATCTCTATATAGATTATTTTTCTTCTTTCTTCCCTTTCTCCCTCCCTCTTTACTTCTATCCTTCTTTCCCTTTTTAGGGTGTTGAATATTTCTTTACACTCCTAATATTGCCAGTTGGAATTATTGGACAAAAATATGAATAGTAGAGGCCCCTCGGTGGCTCAGTCAGTTAAGCATCTGCCTTTGGCTCAGGTCATGATCTCAGGGTCCTGGGATCAAATCCTGAATCAGGCTCCCTGCTCAGCGGGGAGTTCTGCTTCTCCTTTTTGCTCTGCTCCATCCCTCTGCTCATTCTCTCTCTTTCTCCCTCTCCCTCTCTCCCTCTCCCCCCTCCCCCTGCTCTCTCTCAAATAAGTAAATAAATAAAATCTTAAATATGAACAGTTTTATAGTTATTGTTACATATTACTAATTATTTTTCAGAAAGATTGAACAAATAAATAATGTCACTAAGTCAAAGTCCAGCCCAGGTAACATCAGATTTTATAATTTATGTTTTAAGCAGTAGTACTTGAAATCTAAATGTCTAACTCTAGGGATGCCTGGGTGGCTCAGCGGTTGAGCATCTGCCTTTGGCTCGGGGCATGATCCCGAGATCACAGGATTGAGTTCCGCATTGGGCTCTCTGCATGGAGCTTGCTTCTCCTCCCACTTCTTATCTCTCTGCCTCTCTCTCTGTGTCTCTCATGAATAAACAGATAAAATCTTTAAAAAAAAAAAAAAAAGCCTAACTGTATTTTCTCATATGATTCCTTTCCTATTTGTATTTCTTTTTTCAATTTGTTTTCTCTCCTTTGACTACTTAGGAGTGATTTTTAGGTGTTGCCCTTACATAATTGTATATTTCTTTTACATTTTTGCATAACAAACCTTTATTACTTTGTTCCAATTTGTTGCATTTCTTTTTGTATTTCTTTCTTTCTTTCTTTCTTTTTTTCTTTTCTTTCTTTTCTTTTCTTTTCTTTTCTTTTCTTTTCTTTTCTTTTCTTTTCTTTTCTTTTCTTTTCTTTTCTTTTCTTTTCTTTTTTGAAGATTTTATTCATTCATCCATGAGGGACAGAGAGAGAGAGAGAGAGGGGGGCAGAGACACAGGCAGAGGGAGAAGCATGCAGGGAGCCCAAAGCGGAACTCAATCCTGGGATCTCGGGATCATGCCCCGAGCCCAGGATCATGCCCAGGGCCGAAGGCAGGCGCCAAACCGCTAAGCCACTCAGGGATCCCTCCTTTTTATATTTCTTTATTATAGCTTAGTAAACTGATTTTCTGAGATTTTTTTTTCTGAGATAATTTCTTAATCACCACAAAAGATTAATTTTCTGGTTAATTTTCTTTAAAAAAAATCATAAAGATACACAGATGTGCCAAGCAAAGTATGGATCCAGATAGAATTTTCAATACTAATATTCAGTTATTTCAATCATTTTGTAAGTGGTGATTCTTCAACCTTGAGTTGCTATTGATTTCTTATCATATATTAAATGAACAATACCAAATTCTGCTTGTGTGAACTACAGTGGCATCTTACCTAGTCTCCCTGCCTCTAGATAGCTCTTTCCTATTTAACCAGCACAGTGATGCCAGAGAGATCTTTCCAAAACTCAATATGCTCATGGTACTCTTCATCTTGGACTCATTTAATGGTTCCATTTTTGTCAGTATAAAGCCTAAACTTCTTAGATGGGAATCTCTGCTCCTGGAGCTTTATATTCCAGGAGAACCCATGATGGGTTGGGTGCTTTTGTCCTCTCGTACTCTACCTACCTTATTCTTAAAACACAAAAAACAAAAAACAAAAAACAAAATATGAAGTAGACAAAGTTATTCTCTGTGATTCTAGCTTCTCAATCAAGGGCTTTTCTCCTCACATTCTTCTCCCGAGATGGCATAGCTGCTAATGCGTAAATTGCCCTCTCTCTCATCCATTAGCAAAACTTGTTTCATGAAAGGAGCTGAAACGAAACTCTCATTTTTACCTTCTGTAAAAGGAATAGAAGTATTATGCCTCCCAGGGATATTCCATTTGAAAGGCCAGAGAAACCTTAAGGTTGCCTCAAATTGCCTAAAATCAAGCTTTAATATTAGAGCAATTAGCATTTTTCAGTACTGTTAAAACTGAAAAAAAGGAAAAAAGAGGCAGCTTGAAATAGAACCAGTAGGTTATGGTGGGTGTTCCCTCTAGGCCTGAAGTCTGAGGCGCTCGGTTTTTAACATAGTAACTGATTTCATGAGGAACCTTGAGACCATTCATACTACTAATTTATTCCCAGTTGTCAACTAGGGAGAGAATTACTGTTTACTACCTTTCTTGGATCTTGGGGAGATTGGGGATCTATTTTGGAGAAGTGCTTTATAAATCTAATAAATGATAAATCAACAAAAATAATTTAAAAAATAATCTTAGAGGATAAATTATACAAAGCTCTGTCATACCTTTTAAGAATCCCATTGGGGGGGGGATCCCTGGGTGGCTCAGCGGTTTGGCGCCTGCCTTTGGTCCAGGGTGCGATCCTGAAGTCTCCGGATCGAGTCCCACGTCGGGCTCCCTGCATGGAGCCTGCTTCTCCCTCTGCCTGTGTGTCTCTGCCCCCCCCCCCTCATGGCTATCGTGAATAAATAAATAAAATCTTAAAAAAAAAAAAAAAAAAAAAGAATCCCATTGGGGTATCTGGGTGAATCTGAATTTGTGACTTCATCATTTATGAAGACTTTCTGCTTGGGCTTGAATTTGAATTGGATTTTGAATGAGAGAAGTAAATACTCTGATAAATTGAGGTAAGAATTTAGTTCAGTGAAAAAGAGGAAATGAAGATAGTTTCATGGAAGAGTGAGTATGGGGGAGGAAGAAAGTGACTGAATATAGAGACAAAATATTGCAGAAATAAATGAGGTACCTATGATAAGATATATAGAGTGTGTTAAGCAAAATTAACTTTGTAGTGGTCAGAGGAGACCACCAACATGTTCTGAATCTTTAGGAACACCAGAGAGAGACCTGTGTCTGCCTTAAAGTATATTTTCTGCTTAACAGTGAAGGGTGAACGTTCTTTTTTTTTTTTTTTTTAAGATTTTATTTATTTATTCATGAGATACACACACAGAGGCACAGACACAGGCAGAGGGAGAAGCAGGCTCCATGCAGGGAGCCCAATATGGGACTCAGTCCCAGAACTCCAGGATCATGCCCTGGGCCAAAGACAGATGCTCAACCACTGAGCATCCAGGTGCCCCCTGAATACTCTTTTAAAGAGTCTTTGGCCTTGTGCAACGTAAATATGTGAAGAAAAAAAAAAACACCTTATACTCCCTAAACTAATTTGGTCTGCCTTGAAGGAAAAGATAGGCTCTCCTGGGCAGTTACGTATTAATATGGAGTTACTTGGGGGTCTGTTAAAGAAGGTTAAGTACTGGAGTTTTCGTAATTGCTTCTTTAATTTCTTCCTCATGGTTTTGTTCTAAATTACAAGTGGAGAATTACTATAATATATATACCATCTCTAGCAAGCTTCATTAATCTTTGGGATACTTGTTTTTGTAAAGAACAGGGACCAAAAAAAAAAAAAAAAAGAATCCAGGTTAACTAATTTTTATTTCTTCCTCTAACTCTTCAAAGCAGACCTTTAAAGTAGGGTGTGTATTTGAGACAGAGTTAAGATTTATTAGTAATGGAAAAAAAAAAGATTTATTAGTAATTGAAAGCTTCTGTTATACTTAAGAATGCCTTTTAATTTTTTAAAAAGATATTATTTATTCATGAAAGATACAGAGAGGTAGAGACGTAGGCAAGGAGAGATGCAGGCTCCTCTCAGGGAGCCCAGTTTGGGACTCGATCCCCAGACCCAGGATCATGCCCTGAGCCAAAGGAGATACTCAACCACTGAGCCACTCAGGCATCCCTAATTTAAATTTTTTGAGAGAGAGAGTATGTGCACACAGGTGGTGGGGGATGGTGGGAGAGGTAGAGAAAGAATCTTAAGCCAGCTCCATACCCAGCATAGAGCTCAACAAGGGACTTGATCCCATGACCCTGAGGTCATGACCTCAGCCAGAATCAAGAGTTGGATGCTCAACCAACTGAGCCACTCAGACAACCTTGCCTTTTAATTTTGGTATTTGGAACAAATATATCTTGGGCAAGCTGCTGGAACCTTCCATTATATCTATACCGTCCTTCCTTTCACCCCCTTGGCCACCACAAGTCCCCAACCTTTGTGAATACTAAGGCCTTGCTGGACTATCCCTGTGGAATTGGATACAGAGAAGACAGTCCCATAACCAGAAGGGATTGAAGAGAGATCTCAGTCTTGGTACTCTCAAAGAGTATTAAATAAAATCTAAGTTACCATGCTTCTCATAATCCTCTTTATTTTCTCCAATTCTTTCATGTTAGGGCTGTTCAGCAACCCCTCTCTCACTAAAAGACTGAGCTCTTTCTGGTACCCCAACCTGATTTCTTTTGTGTTCAGATATCTTCCCTATCTCTTAATTAGATGGGCAGATTTAGTATTCCTGGCTTCTTTTCTTATTTTTCTCTATTCCTTTCCCATTACTTAACTCTCTACAAGAAACATGAGTTCAGAAACTGTCAGAGCATGCAAGAATTCTTCCTTCTTTCCTCTTGGCTTTCCAGTCTTGCCTTTTTCCACTCATTCTCTTGATTCTGAATCACAGTTAAGTCCTGGGAAACTGAACAGTGCAGAAGAGAACTTTCCTTAAAGGGCTGTGCAGGGCTGAGGGGATAAGTGGAATGTGTGATTAATAAAACACATTTTAGTTATCCCTTCCCTCTCCCATGATGGGTGCATTCACACCTTAATAAGTTATATTGTGGTTGGATAATAAGGTTGCTTTGAGGAATTAAGAATTCTATTTTCTGGGTCCAAGGGAGGAAGGATACAGAAGAGAGCAATAACTAGCAGCAAGGAAGGAGAAATTGTAAAGGAGATAATGCTGATCTGTTCTCCCTCTCTCCCACCCCTAATCAGTTGCAAACAACTGGTCTTTTTAAAAATTAAATTTTAACTCCTTAGCTGGTTAATGAAAGTCCGTTTTGCTAGTAGTATCATACCTAACTGGGACATTCAGATCATCTGGTTGTTTTAGGCCATAGTCAGGGTGCAAGCTCTGACAGTTGTTAAACTAAAGAAATATATTTTGAAACATTGCTCCATATATCCTAATAAGTCATCTATCCTCCTCTTCCTTACCCTTGTTACTTCCTCTGGTTAGCACATATCTTTTAGCCTCTTTCATATTAAAGAAGGCTAGCAATAAGATACGGGTGATGGGACAAGACCTGAATTATCAATAAATAGTAGCTTGGATTCCAGTGTTCCTAGTAGCTGTTTTGATCAATCAGTAATTATTAGCATAACCCAGAGAGGGAAATACCCTGTCTTGCTGTACTTGGTGCACCTTTGCATCCTGTTGATTGCCTCGGAACCTTTCCATCTGTTCCTTATTCAACTGACTCTTAAGTTTGAAGCTCCCTGAAACTGCGCCTGCCTTCACAGCAGTTTTTTCCTACAAATGTCTAAGACTTAGCTTCCCTCTGATCTTGTTTCTCTGATCTGACTCCATCTGCTTTCTAGTCTTTGAGAAATCCTCAAAATTTGTGATCACTTAGCACTCTTTCTTGCTTTCACTGAAATTCTGAAATTATTCTTTTAAAGTATTTTCTTTCGTTTGATTGAATTAAAGATATAAAGGGGTATAGGTGTGCAGTCTATCATCTCAATCCAGTCTTAGCTTTCGTTATTTTACATATATATCTGCAGTTTTGTGTAATATCACCTTTCAATATGTGGTTTGACTTAAAACCTTATTAAGTATCTGGACATTATTTATAGTTTTGTGAGGAAGAAACATATCTTCAGCTCAACTATATTAAAAAGTATAGAGTACATTAAGTTTATTTTGTAAGTCAATCCCAGATTTAAAAGAATTAAAATTCAATGTAACATAAATGTCTGAGTAGTGCAGATGACTACAATTTTTATGGAGATAAAAGCTGATGTTGATTACTGGTTTATATTACATGTGACACATATATAGTTTTGATATATCTGTGGGGAAAATACATTGCATTTGTATAATTTGACTTATGTTCCATTATTTTGTGTTTTATAAACATTGTAACACAAGTATTTTTCAAAGGAGAGCAGAGTTCAAACTGGTAGAGTCTAAGCCAAATACAGGCTATGCTCATGTTTTATTTGACTCTCATAATATTAGTTGTCTTAGTGTTTTTTGTTTTTGTTCTTTTTAGATTGAATTAATTGCCAATGTGTGAAAGTCAAGATATTTCACAAACTGATCCTAACTTTCAGATTCTTTTGAAAAAACTGAAGATTAGGCAACATTGGATCTACATTGCTCTCTGTGGCAGTAGATGACTGGAGCTGAGTGGTGGCCTTGTTAGGTAGTAATTCATCATTCCCATTAGTGAGGAGTCCTATCATTCCCTGTTCATCATTCCCATCAGCTTTTTTTTAAGTTGCTTTTTACTAATCTTGTGAGCATTTGACTTTGTGACTCCTACTATATATTAGTCTTTACAACCGTTATTTTAAATTATTATGAAATAGCTACAGAGTAGGACTACTATAATTCTCAGGTTTTATTTAATATATGAAATTTTGTGATTTTTCAACTTTGTAAACATATTTTTCCATATTGACATTATAACCTAGAAGCAGAAGTGTAGTCAGAAAAATAGGGATGGGTAACGTGGCTCTTGAAAATATACAAAATACCTTTATGATAAAAATAGGTAAGTTGAAATTAGAGGAGCCAGTTAAGATGTCAGAAAAAAGGCTAGCTTGCCACCCACAGGGTCTCACAGTTTCCCTATGGGGGTCGCATCAGGTCTGATATTTTTTTAAAAGTGAATTATTTAATTATCAAATGAATTATTTAAAATTTTTTACCTATTTGAGAGAAAGATAGCATAAGGAGGGGGAAAGGGAGAAGCAGGCTCCCCACTGAGCTGGGAACCTGACGTGGGGCTTGATCCTAGGACCCTGGGATCATTACCTGAGACTAAGGCTCAGACACTTAAACTGACTGAGCCACCCAGGTGCCTCTAGGTCTAGTTTTTACTTTTGTAGATCCAATTAGTAATCAACAGATGGTTTGATGAACATAGAATCAGAGTAAAGGATGCCAGGTAGTCTTGAAAGAAAATCTCATTATGCTGCAGTGAAGACTGGCGTATTAAGCTTCCTTTAAAACACAGAACATCGGGATCCCTGGGTGGTGCAGTGGTTTAGCGCCTGCCTTTGGCCCAGGGCACGATCCTGGAGACCCAGGATCGGATCCCACGTCGGGCTCCCGGTGCATGGAGCCTGCTTCTCCCTCTGCCTGTGTCTCTGCCTCTCTCTCTCTCTCTGTGTGACTATCATAAATAAATAAAAATTAAAAAAAAAAAAACACAGAACATCTTGGGGATCCCTGGGTGGCTCAGTGGTTTAGTGCCTGTCTTCGGCCCAGGGCGTGATCCTGGAGGCCCAGGATTGAGTTCCCGTGTCGGGCTCGCTGCATGGAGCCTGGAGCCTGCTTCTCCCTCTGCCTGTGTCTCTGCCTCTCTCTCTCTCTCTCTCTCTCTCTCATGAATAAATAAATAAAATCTTAAAAAAAATAAAACACAGAACATCTTAAAAATAGAACTACCCTACAATCCAGTAGTCTACTGGGTATTTACCCAAATAATACAAAAATACATTCAAAGGAACAAATGCAACCTGATGTTTATAACAGCATTATCTATAATAGCCAAATTATGAATAAAGGTGTATGTGTCTATATATATATACACACACATATATATGTATATAATGGAATATTACTCAGCCATAAAAAATGAAATCTTGTCATTTGCAACAACATGAATGAAGCTAGAGAGGATCATGTTAAGTGAAGTAAGTCAGAGAAAGACAAATACAATATGATTTTACTCATGGGGAATTTAAGAAACAAGCAAGGGGGGGGGGAGAAAAACCAAGAAATAGATGCTTTATTGTAGATAATAAACTGATAGTTACCCAGAGGAGAGGTGGGGTGGGGGGATGGGTGAAATAGGTGATGGAGATTGAGTGCACTTGTTGTGATGAGCACCAGGTGATATATGGAAGTGCTGAATCACTATATTGTATACCTGAAACTAATATAATAACACTATATGTTAGCTAACTGGCTAGCTAAATTAGCTACTTTAAATAAAAACTTTTTAAAAAAGTACACTGACACCAAAAACGAAACGAAACATCTGTCTCTCAAAATTATATAATGGCTGCTGAGTCAGGTTCCATTTCCCTTGGACATTGCTGGTTAAATACTGACACATTTTTCTTTGCAAAGCCTCCCTTCTTTGCAAAAAATCTGTTTATTCTGCCATCTTCTTTTAATGCATTCTTCATACAGGACAGCCCAGATGGCTCAGCAGTTTGGCACCGCCTTCAGCCCAAGGCGTGATTCTGGAGACCAGGGATCGAGTCCCGCGTTGGGCTCCCTGCATGGAGCCTGCCTCTGCGCCTCTCTCTCTCTCTTTCTGTCTCTCTCTCTCTCTCATGAATAAATAAAATCTTAAAAAAAAAAATACATTCTTTATACAACTTTCAATAACATTAGGTTATAGCTTTATTTTAAATAAATCATTTTTGCTGTGATAACTAATTACCTTATTAGACTTAGATTAGAGGACCCCTCTAAAGGCCTTTTTATGATGGAGGACTTCTAGAGAGAACAATGTCATTATACCCTTTCTAGATTCACAGTTATTTTGTCCAAGTTCTGGATATACTTTGTTCTTATGTGCCAATTTAAACTGACGGGGGCTTGATACTTCACTGTTCCCCAAATAAAATTCAGTATATTGTTTGATTCCATTCACTCCCGTTGTCAGTCTTCTGAGGTAGGGTATTATGATTCACATTTTTAAAAATGAAGAAGCTGGTGAACAGAGCATATCAGTGACTTGCTCAAGGTCAAAAAGCTAGTAGGTAATAGAGTTGGGAATTAAACTAGGATTTTTCTGATTTCAAATTTCTGATTTCCCTGCTTCTGAAATAAGCAGTAGTCTGGAGTCCAGGGGATCAAGTAGAACCAAACAGTGGCCTCTGTCGTCAGAAACTAGGAGGAAGCATGATCCTAAGATGCAGTTTGTTCCATTTTGTAGGTCTTTTGTGTTTCTACTGAGATAGCAGGGTCACCCGACTGTGTAGAAGTGGTACAGAATCTATTAGGAAGGTTCTCAGGGAGACAGCTGCAGCCTGTTTGTGAGAGTCCTGAAAATTTGGGACCCTCTGATTCTATCTAGGGTAGCTGCAGGTAGAAGAACAAAGATTGAAGAGGTTTTTTGTTTGTTTTTTGTTTTTTTTTTTTAGATCCATTCCTGTAAGATCCTCTCTGCATTTGGCTAGTCACAAAGATATTCACTAATAAAACTTTGCCCTGAAGCATTTTCATTTGAATGAGGTTGTGTAAATAAAGAGATGACAGCAGGGAAAATCAGTGAAGGTGGGCTTGTGCATAATAGCAGATTCCCTTCTCATGAAATTTTTTTGTTCCATATTTTTTCAAACATTGGAAATACTGAATTATAAAATTTTTAAAAGATTTTATTTAATTATTCATGAGAGAGAATGAGAGAGAGACAGAGATACAGGCAGAGGGAGAAGCAGGCTCCATGCAAGGAGCCCGATGTGGGACTCCATCCCAGATCCCAGGATCACGCCCTGAGCCTAAGGCAGAGGCTCAACCACTGAGCCACCCAGGTGTCCCGAATTATGAATTTTTAAAAAAGATTTATGGGGCGGGGAGAGAGAACGAGTGCACAGGGTGGAAAGGGGAAGAGGGAGAGAGAAACCCAAGTAGATTCCATGCTGAGTGCAGAGCCCAATGTGGGGCTCCATCTCAAGACCCTGGGATCAGACCAGATCCCCCCCCAAAAAAGGAAGCTTAACTAATTGTGCCACCCAGGTGCCCTTGAATTATGAATTTTAAAATAATGATCAAAGTGTTTAATAGAAGTTCTTATATTCCTTTCAGGTTTTCATTTTCTTAAAATGATTTCTAAAACCATTTAAGATTTTTGTATACAACTACTTTTAAAGCAAGTTCATTGCTTCTCCCTCTGCCTGTGTCTCTGCCTCTCTCTCTCCCTGTGTGACTATCATAAATCAACAAAAATTAAAAAAAAAAAAAAAGGGGGATCCCTGTGTGGCGCAGCGGTTTAGCGCCTGCCTTTGGCCCAGGGCGTGATCCTGGAGACCCGGGATCGAATCCCACGTCGGGCTCCCGGTGCATGGAGCCTGCTTCTCCCTCTGCCTGTGTCTCTGCCTCTCTCTCTCTCACTGTGTGCCTATCATAAATAAATAAAAATTAAAAAAAATAAAGCAAGTTCATGATAATTCTTATACACGTTAAGTGTTATAGTACAATTTTGAAATATAAAAATAAGATCTATTTCTGTCTCCAGGGACCTCTGGCATTTTCATATAAAAAGGGAGAGTATCATTTTTTTGGCATTTGGGTTTCCTTTTGAAATATCAGTTGGTGAATTTATTTCCTAGCTCTTTATTATATACCTCGAGTGGCCAAGCAAAGGAAAAGCACTAAAGTAGCATCTATTTCATTTGTAGAGATTAGAAACAAGATGCTTATTGTCCTACTTTTTCAAAGGATTCAGAATGAATGATTAAGAGCAACTCTAAATGTTTTGGAGTTGATAAAGTTGGAATCCAGCTCCTCCAGACCCACTGACTTTGAGATTTACAAAGAAGCTGAAAGAAATCATATTACACCTTTATTAATGGTATGTATTTCAAATCTTTCAAATGTATTTGTACGTCTTACATTCAGCAAATATAAATCATACTTAGAACTCTACTAATCTCTATTGCAGTGAAATCATTATTCTCACCATATGAGACAACCTTCTAACCTATGGAACTTTTCCACATGCAAGTTATTTTAAGGGAAAAAATCTCCACATGATCTACAAATGTTATCTAATGCATTTTCAAATGCTACTAAGACAGACGTGTTCATACATAAGTATCCTAAGGACATTAAAAATTCTGAAATCTAGAAATCCTCTTTTTTGAGTCTTTATGGTTTTTAGCCTGATAATTATTATCATGAAGGGGTGCATACTCAGTATCTGAAGGATGCTGCTAGCAACTACATCAAAATATTCTTAGGGACTTTGTTTATAGTCAGGATGAAACCTGAAGATCAAGAGAATAAATTGATCAAGTCCTTGCAGGAGTAATTTATCACTCTGTAAAACCTTTAGCAATTGCTGAAAATGCATGCTGGTAGGAAGTTTTTAAATTACCAAAATCACTAGATCATTTGCTTGGTTCTTCTAGATTCCATAAAATACTTGAGTTTGTCTCAGAAAAATTGAGCTAAGCACTGTGCCTGGCACTGTCTCCATTGCAGATGGAAGGCCAGATGAGCAGGAGCGGTTGCCAATCATCAAGCTCATAGAGGTATAGAAATGCATCACACACACATATATATGTATACATTAAGAGTTAAAATAAGAATGGAAAAATATTTAGTAGTGCATAGGAAGACCTCATATTTGTGGTGGGTTGCATTCCTGAAAAAGACATTTTAAGTGGAAATGCTTTTTAAATTTTATTTGGTTTTCACTTAAATGTAACATTAGATAGAGGTTATATGCTTGACTAAGAGATTACTTAGTCTTTACACAATTGGTTATAAATCTAATATTTAATCAGCTATTAATGATAGAAAAGTATAATAATAGCTAAGCACTTTTTAAGATAATACATCTTCTCTTTTAATTTCTCAAACCATTATCTAAATTTTGCAAATGAGGAAACTGAAGTTTAGAGAAGCTCAATAATCTGAGGAAGACCATAGGGCAGGAAAGTACTAGAGCATGGATTCATTAAAAGGATTAGAAAATGCTTGCCCCTTGAGAGTTTTAGGGGATAGAGACATGAGGAGCAATGAAGAAATATTGAGGCCAGAGATAGATTATAATGGAAAAGAAGAGGTGGTCTCTGCTTTTACTGTGTTAAAAGCAATTATAAGATTTTGTTGCCAGAGGATTATATAAGTGATTTGCTTTGTTGAGTGGCAATAAATTGAGGACTGTCTGTACTGCAGTTATAAAATATATGAGGTCCTGCAAAATGTAGGTAACAATAAAAAATTTGCCTTGACTAACAATGGTAGCAACTCAAAAATAGCTTGGGCCATCAAAATGGATAAATACCTGCTTATAATTGCAGTAGGATGTGTATCCTTTGGTACAAAGTTGTTCTTGGTACTTGATGATATTGGACCTGCTATCTTAAAATAAATTAGAAGAGCAAATGATATTGTGAAATATCTTTTTTTAAAAATATTTTATTTATTTATTCATGAGAGAGAGAGACAGAGACAGAGATACAGGCAGAGGGAGAAGCAGGCTCCATGCAGGGAGCCCGAGAGGCTGACGTGGGACTCAATCCCCGGACTCCAGGATCACACCCTGGGCCAAAGACAGAGGCTAAACCGTTGAGCCACCCAGGGATCTCCGATATTGTGAAATATCTAAGAGCTATTCATAAGCAGAGTATTCAAGAATAGTCAGGGGGTGTCTGGGTGGCTAAGTTGGTTAAATGTCTGTCTTCAGCTTAGGTCATGATTTTCAGGCTCCTGGGATCGAGCACCTCATTGGGCTCCCCAATCAGCAGAGAGTCTGCTTGTCCCTCTCCCTCTGCTCTTCCCCCCACTTAGGTGCACTCTCTCTCTCTCTCAAATAATAAAATCTTAAAAAAAATAGGGTGGGATAGATTTATACCTAATACATAGAAACCAAGAAGGAGTGTTGCTCTCATCCCAACAATAAGAAGTCAGATAATTTTTTAATTATTTTTTTAATATTAAAAATAATTTTTTTGAGGTAACCAATTTTTATTTTGTACTTCCCCACCTCCATTCCTCTCCAAAAAGAGCACTAATGGGTATATCTGTGCATGTGAAAATACTGTATAAAGTATTTAGGATGATCTCAAATTAATAAACAAAATACCCCACACATAGCTCGACGTAGATGTTTCGTTTTTTTGCAGGGATAGAAACATTCTAGAACAAGGAGGACAGTGAAATACAGATACAAAACTGTAACTTCCTTGAGCTGATCAGAGAGCCAACATTGTAACATAGTCAACTAGTTTGAAGTGTAGGGATGTATAGGCACCTTCAAGGAGAGACGGGTGAAAACACTGGCTTACTATGACAGAGAATGGGAGGAAGATGGGACTTCATACTAGTGAATAAGAATTTAGCTATAAAATTTAATAAATTATTGAAAGTTGAATGTGGAATAAATGAGAGTATGGAAGACATAGGGAATGTAGATAGAAACAATATTTACACCTTTTTTTTAAAGATTTTATTTATTTGAGAGAGGTAGCACATGAACTGGGAGAAGGGCAGAGGGAGAGGGAGAGGATCTCAGACTGTGTGCTCAGCATGGATCCTGATGCAGAGCTCAGTCCCACAATTCTGTGACTGAACCCTGCATTGAGTTCCCTTCTCAGTGGGGAGTCTCCTTCTCCCTCTGCCCCTCCCCCTGCTCATGCTTACACTTTCTCTTCCTCCCTCTTTCTGTTTGTCTTTGTATCTCTCTGATATAAATAAATAAAATAAATAAATAAATAATAAATAAAATCTTTACAGAAAAGAAAAAAGAGCTCAGGGAACAATATTGAATAATCTTATATACTAATGTACATATAATTGGGATCCCAGAAGAAAAAGAATGGGCAGAAGAAATATTAGAAGACATACAGGTGAGAGTTTTCCATAAATTATGGAATGAAGGACAGCATGTCGCTGATCCAATAAAGCTCAGAGAGTCCCAAGCAGTATCAATGCTACTACACACAATACATACATCCCTACCTAGACATATCATATTCAGATTTCTGAAAACTAAATATAAAGTGAAAATCTTGAAGGCAGACAAAGGAAAAAGGCACATTATATACTGGAACAAAGATGTTAATTAGGGTGGACATCTTCTCAGAAAACTTGCAGGCAGCCCAGGTGACTCAGTGGTTTAGCACCGCCTTCAGCCCAGGGTGTGATCCTAGAGACCTGGGATGGAGTCCCATATCCGGCTCCCTGCATGGAGCCTGCTTCTCCCTCTACCTGTGTCTGCCTTTCTCTCTCTGCGTCTCTCATGAATAAATAAATAAAAATCTTAAAAAAGAAAACTTGCAAGCCAGATGACAATGAATGACATCTTTAAAGTGCTGAAAGGAAATGAATCTGTCAACCCAGAATGGACTTTAAGGGAAAAACTGTCAGAAGAGACAAGGATATTGTATAATGACAAAAGATCAGTCCATTAGGAAAATATAATAATTATATATGTAACTAAGATTAGAGCACCTAAATATGTAAAGCAAACATTGATAGAACTAAAGAGAGAAATAGGCAGTAACACAATGGTAGTAGGAGCCTTACTACTCTGTTTTCAATAATGGATAGAACTTCTATACAGAAAATCAAGCTATGGACAATGATATACCAATAAACTGGATAACTTAGAAGAAATGGGAAAATTCTTAGAAACACATAACTTAGCAAGATTAAATCAGGAAGAAAAAGAAAATCTGAATAGACCAGTTGTGAGGAGGGAGATTGATCTCGTAATCAAAAATCTCTCAGTGAAGAAAAGCCCAGGATCCGATGGCTTCACTGACAAGCTCACAGCTAACATGCTCAATGTTGAAAGGATGAAACCTTTTTTTCCAAGATCAAGAACAAGACAAGGGGGCTCACTCTCCCCACTCTTCTTCAACATAGTACTGGAGGTCCTAGCTAGGGCAGTCAGGTAAGAAAAGTAAAAAATATCAGGATTAGAAAGGAAGTAAAATTGTCTTTATTTGCAGGTAATATGATTTTATATTTAGAAAATTCTAAAAATTTAGCAAAGAAAACCCTGTTACATCTAATCAATTCAGAAAAGTTGCAGGATACAAAATTAACATAAAAATCAGTGTGTTTCTATACACTAAGAATAAAATTTCTGAGAAAGATATAAAGTGATCCTATTTATGATGGTATCAGAAACAATAAAATAACCTATGAATAAATTTAAGGAGGTAAAAGATCTCTGCTGAAAACTACAAGACATTGATGAAAGAAATCAAAGCAGACATAAATAAATGGAAAGGTATCCCATGACCATGGATTGGGAGAATTACTGTTGTTAGTGTCAATACTATTAAAATCCATCTATAGATTCAGTGCAATTCCTATCAAGTTTCCAACAGAATTTTTTTATTGAAGTAGAAAGACACTCCTAAAATTTATATAGAATCACAAAAGACTCTAAATAGCCAAAGAAATACTGAGACGGTATCATGCTTCCTGATTTCAAGATACACCATGAAACTACAGTCATGAAAAAAGTCTGATATTGACATAAAGATAGACAAATAGGCCAATGGAATAGAATTGAGAGCCCAGAAACAAAGGCAAGCACATATAACCAACTGATAATGATAAGGAAGCAAGAATACCCAGTGGAGATAGGTCTCTTCAATAGGATAATTGGATATCCACATGTAAAGTAATAAAACTGGGTCCATATCTTATCTCACTCATACAAATTAACTTGAAATGGATTAAAGAATTAAGTGTAAAACCTGAAATCATTAAACTCTTAGAAGAAACACAGGAGCAAAGCTCCTTGACATCGGTCTTGGTAATGATTTTTTTGCATATGATCCCTAAAGCACAAGCAACAAAATAAAAGAACCAGTGGGACTACATCAAACTGGAAAACTTCTGTACAGTAAAAGAAAACATCAACAAAGTTAAAGGACAACCTACGGAATGGGAAAAAAAATTGTAAACTACCCTTTTTTTAAAAAAAGATTTTTAAAAATAAATTTATTTTTTATTGGTGTTTGATTTGCCAACATATAGAATAACACCCAGTGCTCATCCCATCAAGTGCCCCCCTCAGTGCCCATCACCCAGTCACCCTTAACCTCCAGCCCACCTCCCTTTCTACCACCCCTAGAGTTAGGAGTCTCCCATGTTCTGTCTCCCTTTCTGATATTTCCCACTCATTTTTTCTCCTTTCCCCTTTATTCCCTTTCATTATTTTTTATATTCCCCAAATGAATGAGACCATATAATGTTTGTCCTTCTCCGACTGACTTATTTCACTCAGCATAATACCCTCCGGTTCCATCCACGTCGAAGCAAATAGTGGGTATTTGTTGTTTCTAATGGCTGAGTAATATTCCATTGTATACATAAACCACATCTTCTTTTTAAAAAAAGATTTTTATTGGGATCCCTGGGTGGCGCAGCAGTTTAGCGTCTGCCTTTGGCCCAGGGCGCGATCCTGGAGACCCGGGATCGAATCCCACGTCGGGCTCCCGGTGCATGGAGCCTGCTTCTCCCTCTGCCTGTGTCTCTGCCTCTCTCTCTCTCTCTGTGACTATCAAAAATAAGTAAAAAAAATTAAAAGAAAAAAAAAGATTTTTATTTTATTTATTTATTTATTTATTCATGAGAGACACATTTTTAAAAAATATTTTATATATTCATGAGGGACACAGAGAGGTAGAGACATAAGCAGAGAGAGAAGCAGACTCCCCCCAGGGAGCCTGATGTGAGACTCCATCCCAGGAACCTAGGATCATGCCCTGAGCTGAAGGCAGATGCTCAACCACTGAGCCACCCGGGCACCCCTGTAAACTACATATTTGATAAGGAGTTAATATCTAAAACATATAAAGAACTCCTACAACCAATAACAAGCAAGTAACCCAATTTTAAAAATGGGCAAAGGATCTCAATAGACATATACAAGAAGATATGCATGAAAAGATGCTCGGCATCACTAGTAACTAGGGAATTGCAAATTAAAAGCACAAGATACCACCACATACCTGTTAGAAATGCCATCATCAAAAAGATAAGTGATAACAAATGCTAACATGGATAGGGAGAAAAGGGAACCATTGTGCACTGTTGGTGAGATTGTAAATTGGTGCAGCGACTGTGGAAAACAGTATGGAAGATCCTCAATTAAAAATAGAACTACCATATGATCTAGCAATGCCACTTCTGGGAACATATCCAAAGGTAACAAAAATACTCCAAAAGGTGACTTCACTGCTATGTTAATAGCCCCATAATTTACAATAGACAAGATATGGAAATATCCTAAGTGTCCATCAATGGATGAACACATAAAGAAGTTGTGAGATATATATTATATAAAAATACATTATGAATATAAATATATAACAGAAATATAAATATATGTATATTGAGCCATAAAAAATGAGGAAATTCTACCATTTGCGACATAGGTGGACTTTGAAGGCATTATGCTAAGTGAAACAAGTCAATGAAAGACAAATACTATATGGT
This sequence comes from Canis aureus, assembly GCF_053574225.1. NCBI lineage: Eukaryota > Metazoa > Chordata > Mammalia > Carnivora > Canidae > Canis > Canis aureus. Next base: position 15,574,885 of record NC_135642.1, on the reverse strand, counting down.
CTCACCTATATGTGGAATCTAAAAATAAAACAGAACCCAAACTTACCGGGAAAGAGATCAGACTTGTGATTATCAGTGGCATGATAGGGGGAAGGAGAATTGGAGGAAGGTGATCAAAAAGTACAAACTTCCTGTTATAAGTGAGTACTAGGGATGTAACGTGCAGGATGACGACTATGACTAACATTACTTTATGATATATAGGAAAGTAAAAAGTAAATTCTACATCTAATCTCATCAAGGAGAAAAAATTTTTCCTTTTTTTCTTTTTATTTATCTGAGAAGATGTCAGCTGAACCTATTGTAATCATTTTACAGAGTATGTGAACCAAACAAAAATCAACAAGGCAATATTGCACTTGAACCATATTTTAGTCCAAATGTAACTAACAGACGTATATAGAACATTCCATCCAAGAGCAGCAGAATACACATTCTTCCCAAGTGCACACACAACTTTGGGATAGATAACATATTAAGTTATAAATCAAGTCTTTAAAAATTTGATTGAAGTCATACCAAATGTTTATTCTGATCACATTGGAAATGAAATTGGAAGTCAATAGCAGAAGGAGGACTGGAAAACTCACAAATATGTGAAAATTAAGTAGCACACTCTTGAGTAAGCATTGGGTAAAGAATAAATCAAAAAGGAAATTAGAAAATAGCTTAAGACAAATGAAAATGGAAAACAGTATACCAAAACTTATAGGATGCAGCAAAAGCAATACTAAGAGGGAAGTTTGCTACGATAAATGCCTACTTTAAAAAGATTGTATTTTTTTTAAAGATTTTATTTTAGAGAAAGTGTGCATGTGCACCTGAGGGGGTTGGGGAAAAGCAGAGGGGGAGGGAGAGGCAGAGAATCTCATCCGATTGAGCCACGCAGCTGCCCCTTAAAATAACCTAACTTTAGTGCTTGCTTTGGCAGCACATATACTAAATAACCTAACTTTATACCTCAAGAAGCTGGAGAAAAAAAAGAACAAACTAAGCTCAAAGTTAGTAAAAGGAAGGAAATAACATACATTAGAGCAGAAATAAAATAGAAAACAAAAACAATAAAAATATCTACAAAAATAAGAGTTGTTTTTTTAAAAAGATAGACAAAATTGACAACCTCTTAGCTGGACTAAAAATCCCCAGAGGATTCAATAAATCAGAGATGAAAAAGCGGCACTTAGGTGGTGCAGTTAGTTGAGCATCTGACATTTGGTTTCGGCTCAGGTCATGATCTCAGGGTCATGGGGACTCCACACTTAGCACCAAGTCCTCTTGAGTTTCTCTTTACCTCTCCCTCTGCCCCTCCCCCACTCCTCTCTCAACTATATCTTTAAAAAATGAAAAAAGAACATTTCTGCCTCAGAAATAATTGCTTCAGAAAGGATCAAAAAGATTAAACAATTATATGGACAATTATGTGCCAACAAACCGGATAACCTAGAATAATTGGATACATTTCTAGAAGCCTACAACCCATCAAGACTACCTCTTGGGGGAATAGTCTGAACAAATCTATAACTTGTATGGAAATTGAATCAGTAATCAAAAACTTCCCAACAGAAAGGAGAAAAAATGAGTGGGAAATATCAGAAGGGGAGACAGAACATGAGAGACTCCTAACTTTGGGAAATGAACTAGGGGTGGTGGAAGGGGAGGTGGGTGGGGGTTGGGGGTGACTGGGTGACGGCCACTGAGGGGGGCACTTGATGGGAAGAGCACTGGGTGTTATTCTGTATGTTGGCAAATTGAACACCAATAAAAATAAATTTATAAAATAAAATCTGATAAACCTCCCAACAAAGGAAAGTCCGGGACCAGCTGGCATCACTGATGAATTTTACCAAATATTTAAATTAATTAATGTAAGTCATTCTCAAAATCTTCCCAAAAATTGAAGCAGAGGGAATATTTTTTTTAAATATTTATTTATTCATGAGAGACACACAGAGAAGCAGAGACACAGAGGGAGGAGAAGGCTCCATGCAGGAAACCTGATGTGGGACTTGATCTTGGGACTCCAGGATCATGCCCTGAGCTGAAGGCAGATGCTGAGCCGCCCAGGTACCCCAAAGGGAACATTTCTAAACTAATTTTAGGAGGCCAGCATTTCCATAATACCAAAGCCAGGCGGAGATACCACAACAAAAGAAAATTACAGGTTAATATCCCTGATGAATATAAATCTGAAAATCCTCAACAAAACACCAGCAAATTGAATCCTACAATATGTTAAAAGGATCATACAGCATGACCAAGTGGGATTTATCCCTGGCATACAAGGATGGTTCAACATAAAAAATTCAATTAATGGGATGTACTACACTAACAGAATACAGGATAAGGATCACATTATTGTCTTAAGACATACAGCAAAAGTATTTGACAAAATTCATCACCCTTAAACCATACACAAAAACAACTCAAAATGGATTAAAAACCTGAAACTGTAAAACTCCTAGGGGAAAACATAGGGGATAACTTTTGCAACATAGGTCATGGCAGTGGATATGACATCAAAAGCAAAAATAGACAATGGGGACTCTTTAAAGGAAACAGAATAAAAACACAACCTATGAAATACAAGAAAATATTTGCAAACAATATATCTAATAGGAAGTTAATCTGTAAAATATATTTTAAAAACTATTCAATAGCAAAAACTCTAACTCCTCAGTTAAAAAAGGGTTAAGGATCTGAACAGACATCACTTCAAAAACATATAAATGGCTAATAGGCATATGAAAAAAATGTTCATCATTAATCAAAATGCAAATCAAAACCACAATGAGGTATCACTTCACACCTGTCAAGATCGCTATTTTAAAAAAAAGACAATAAGTGTTAGAATTTGGAATAGTTGTGCACCATTGGTGGGAATGCAAAATGGTATAGCCACTTTGGAACACAGTATGAAAGTTTATCAAGAAATTAAAGATAGAACTGTATGACTCAACAGTTACACTTCTGGATATCTATTCAGAATAAAAATCATGATCTTCTAGAGATATTAGCACTCTTGTGTTCATTTCTGGTAGCCATGATGTGGAAACAATCTAAATGTCCATCAACAGATGAATGGATGTGGAAAAATTATATACATGCAATAGACTATTATTTGGACTTTTAAAAGAAGGAAATTCTGCAATATGCAACATGCATGAACCTTGAGGACATTATTCTAAGTGAAATAGCCAATCATGAAAAGAAAAATATTGCGTGATTCCACTTGTATGAGGGATCTAAAATAATAAATCTCGCAGGATAATGCATGGTGGTTGCTAGGAGCAGGGATAAAGGAGAATTAGAATTAGGGAGTTACTAATCAGTGGGCATAAAGTTGCTTTAAGTAAGATGAGTAAGTTCTAGAGCTCTGTTATACGACATTGTACTTATAGTCAGTAATGTGTTGTACACTTAAAAATTTAACATTTTATGTTAAATCTCATGTAAATCTCATGTTCAGTGTTCTTAGCACAATAAAATATTTTTAAAAAGGAAAAAGTAACTTCTGTTGCGTATATTTAACCTCAGTAAAAGAAGAAAAGGAGAAATAAAGGGTTTTCAAGATTTTTTCAAGAATAGGCAGGATGAAAAGAATGCAAAGATAAAATAGTGATAGCAATACTCTATGGTTAATGTGATTAGACAAAGTTCAAGCCATGTCCTCAGAGTTTAGAAATGAAAAACATAATTATTCAAGGAGCATAATAATTTAAGATAAAATACAAATATAACAAAATTAATAACAGCGGTAGCTAACATTTATTTAGTATATATTATGGACCAGACACTATAATGCATGTGTTATGTTTGTTTGGCATTGCCAGATTTTTTTTTTTTAAAGATTCTATTTATTTGAGAGAGAGCAAGAGTGAGAGAGATCACAGAAGGAGAGGGAGAAGCAGAATCCCCACTGAGCAATACTCCCTATGTGGGGCTCAATCCCAGGACCCTGGGATCACAACCCAAGCTGCAGGCATGTGCTTAACCAACTGAGCCACTCAAGCACCCCCACATTTTTTTTGTTTAGGCCAGATAGTAAATATTGCTGACTACAGGCCACATACAATTTCTTTTGCATATTATTCTTTGTTTTGGTTTGTTTGTTTCATTTTTACAACCTTTTAAAAATGTGAAAACCATCCCAGCCTGAGAGCTATGCAAAAACAACCTGTAGGCTGGATGAGGCCTGGGCCTGTAACTTGCCTACTCCTGGTCTAGACCTTGAGTTTTTTATCTCAGCACATACAGCTACTTAAGAAAATTCAAATGAGTAGTGTGTCCCTGAAAAGTTTGTAGAAAATACCAAAGGCAAATGTTAAGTTGAGAATTAATTGTATTTCCATGGTTTTTGTAGAAACGATGATATCACAATATTAAAGAACTAATTCAACTCATCTACCACCCTAGCACTGTAACCAAGTCCATATTACTTTCCAATCCTGGCCTTCATGCAGCATATTTTAGGGACACTAATTTTTAATGTATGTTCAGAATGTAAAAATAACTTCAGTGTTCCTATTTTTAAAGTCTCATTATAATTTTTTATAATCTAATAGAATGTTAAAAAATTTATCAGTTGGATTCCAGTCATACAGCTTCATTAGAGCTGTTGCTTTTTATTCCTTCTCTAATCAATAACATCTGAGCAGCATTTTTATTTTTATTAAAAAAATTTTTTTTTAAACAAAAACCCTTAATATACAGCTAATATTCTCTATTCTGTTGTAGTTGGGTCACTCTTTTTTTTTTTTTTTTTTTTAAAGATTTTATTTATTCATGACAGACATAGAGAGAGAGGCAGAGAGACACAGGCAGAGGGAGAAGCAGGCTCCATGCCGGGAGCCAGACGCAGGATTCAATCCCAGGACTCCAGGATCGCGGGGCCAAAGGCAGGTGCTAAACCACTGAGCCACCCAGGGATCCTGTGAGCAGCATTTTTAAACCAATGACTATAAAGCAAGATTTCCAAAGGAGGAAGGAGGAAAGGAGAGTAAAAAGAGTACATCAGGATTGAGAATGACAAAAGATGGGAGTGGAGTAGGACAAAATGATATGTTTCATACCGGAAAGATCAATTTTTCTTTCTTTTTCTTTTTTCTTTCTTTTCTTTTCTTTTCTTTTCTTTTCTTTTCTTTTCTTTTCTTTTCTTTTCTTTTCTTTTCTTTTCTTTTCTTTCTCTTTCTTTCTCTCTCTCTCTTTCTTTCTTTCCTTTTTTTTTTTTTTAAAGATTTTATTCTTAAGTGATCGCTACACCTAATGTGTGGCTCGAACTCACAACCCAGAGATCAAGAGTTGCAAGCTCTATTGACTTAGCCAGCTAGGTGCCCCTAAAAGGTCAATTTCTATTTAAGATTCATTCCACCAGGGATCCCTGGGTGGCGCAGTGGTTTGGCGCCTGCCTTTGGCCCAGGGCGCGATCCTGGAGACCCGGGATCGAATCCCACATCGGGCTCCCGGTGCATGGAGCCTGCTTCTCCCTCTGCCTGTGTCTCTGCCTCTCTCTCTCTCTCTCTGTGACTATCATAAATAAATAAAAATTAAAAAAAAAAAAAAAAAGATTCATTCCACCTTTTGGTGTTTAGTGCTATTCTTGTTTTTGGTTATGTTTGTACAGAGTTACTTTTGGCTTCTTTATTATTTCTTCTAAGACTGGTGCTATTTGTGCTTTATGACCTTCTTGCCTTTTCTTTGCTGCTCTGGCTCCAGGTATTTTCTCTAGTTGAGACTAAAGTTGTATCTCCTGGGTTGCCTGGGTGGCTCAGCGGTTGAGCCTCTACCTTCAGCTTAGGGTGTGATCCCTGAGTCCCGGGATCGAGTCCCACATTGCGCTCCCTGCAAGCCTCCCTCTCCCTCTGCTTGTGTCTGTCTCTCTCTCTGTCTGTCTCATGAGTAAATAAATAAAATCTTTTAAAAAAAAGTTGTATCTCCCTTACTTTCTTATATATTTTCATTCGTCCATTACCCTTCCCAAATACTTTAACTCAAATATGAGTAAAAATACATGTTATGATTTAAAAAATAAACACTCCCATGTACTATTATATTGAGGTCTGGCGTCTTTGGGAGTCCCTGAGACTGTTTCAGACAGTCCGCAGAGTCAGAGCTTTTTCTTTTTGAGTCACAGCTATTTTTATAACAATGCTAAAAGTTATTTATTTACCTTTTTTACCTTCTTGATTAATGCATATTTTACAAATTTCTGTTTTAGGGATCCCTGGGTGGCGCAGCGGTTTAGCACCTGCCTTTGGCCCAGGGCGCAATCCTGGAGACCCGGGATCGAGTCCCACGTCAGGCTCCCTACATGGAGCCTGCTTCTCCCTCTGCCTGTGTCTCTGCCTCTCTCTCTCTCTCTCTCTCTCTCTCTCTCTCTCTCCTCTCTGTGACTATCATAAATAAATAAACAAATAAATAAATAAATTTTTAAAAATTTCTGTTTTAATTTCTAATATGGCAGATATTAATAGATATAATCCACATAAACAAAAGCTTTTCAAATCCTTAATCATTATTAGCAATGTGAAGTAATCCTGAGACCAAAAAGTTTGAGAATGGCTTTTGTATCCTATTCTATCAACAAACATTGATTAAGCACTTTGTATTTTCTAGCAGAGTTCTAGTCTTGGAATAAGTGACAGAATTTTTCCTCAAAGATCTCACAGTTTAAATAGAGATTGATAGGGGTGCCTGGGTGGCTCAGTTGGTTAAGCATCTGCCTTCTGTTCAGGTTGTGATCTCAGGGTGTTGGAATCTACCCTTCGTCCCCACAGCAGGCTCTCTGCTCAGTGGGAGTCTGCTTCTCTCTCTCCCTCTCCCCCTTCTTGCCCCACTTGTGTGCTCACTCTCTCAAATAAATAAAATCTTAAAATAAATAGAGATTGATAAAAGGATATAAGCTTTTGGTTGTAAGATGAATCAGGTCTAATGATCTAATGCAAAATATGGTAACTATAGTTGATAGTACTCTATTGTATAATTGAAATTTAATAGGAGAATCGAACTTAAGTGTTCTCACCAAAAAAAAAAAAAAAAAAAAATGAGGTGATGGATGTATTAACTAGATCGGGGGATCCTTTCACAATGTAAATGCATATAAATTACAACAGTTTACTCTTTAAATTTATCTTAACAATGTTATATGTCAGTTACACTTCAGCAAAGCTGAAGTTTAAAAAAAGATCTCATAGTTCAGTGGAGAGCACAGAGTATAAGTATAGCTGGAGGCAGTAAGTGCAAAGATATTACATATCATGGGAATCCAGAAGGAAGGATTCTTTTTTTTCTTTCTTTTTTTTTTTTTTTTAAGATTTTATTTATTCATGAGAGACAGAGAGAGGCAGAAACACAGGCAGAGGGAAAAGCAGGCTCCATGTAGGGAGCCTGACGTGGGACTCGATCCCGGGTCTCCAGGATCACACCCTGGGCTGAAGGCAGTACTAAACTGCTGAGCCACCCGGGCTGCCCTAGAAGGAAGGATTCTTAACTACTAATTTTGAGTATGGTGCTGGTACTGGAGGAGATCAATGAGAAGTAGGAGTCATATCTGTTAAGACTTCCTAGAGGAGGTAACCAGTGAACCACTGATTCTAAAGATCAGAATGAGTTAACTGGATCATGGGGTGTGATAGGAGGCATTCTCAAACAAAGGAATGGAAGCAAAGAGTACAGTGCATGCAAACAAACACATGCATGCTGTGTTTTTGTGTGTGCCGTCAGTCTCAGGGAGAAGTGGACACAAGGCTAGAGATGTGGAGGAGCCAGCTCTTAGCCATTTTTGACCTATTAGGAGTTTGGACTTCATCCTTAGAAGGAAAAGAAGTTCCAGCTTTTTCTCCCTTTTTTAAAAGCACATATTTGGTTTTATTGCTTCTTTCTGTACATAAGAGTTTGGTTTATTAAAATGATATTAGTTAATTGTTGAGTGTCAGATTAGTTTCTAGACATGTCACAGATATCAATACTTTATATACGTACTCATTTTACTTATGAGAAAATGAAAGCTCTAAGAAGTTTAGGATCCATAGTTACCTGGAGGGTGAAATGATATTTAAATCCAAGCAGCCTTGCTCCAGGATTGGCACTGCTATTCTATAGCACCTCTTCATACAGACAAAAGGAGAAAGGGTAAAGGGCCGGGGGTGAACAGCTAGTTACAAAACCATTCTCAGAAATGAAATGAAAACTAGCTCCATGAATGTGCTATGAACTACTGAAGTGTGCATTTTGAAGGGGTGAAATTTCTGATCACATATTTTATCTCAGTAAAGTAAGTTCCTATGTTGAGATGCATAGACCTTTATAGATACAACTCAGGTAATGAAAGTAACTCTCTGACTTACATTCTAACAATAAAACCCTTCTATTAACATTTGATGATAGACATTTAGCAAATGGGATCGTAATAGGCTTCTGTGAAAATGTGAAATTTGAATCTCCCAAGGGAGCTTCAAATGCAGGTTATGAGGCATATGTGTAAATTGGGTCACAGCCCTCTACTTGATTATATGTGGAAATTCAAAGATTTCTGCAGTGAATGTGTATAAAATAAGCTTGTTCCATATCTTGACTTAACTTTGCCTTTGTGTTTACTTTTCTACCCTTGACCTTCCTGTGGATTCTCTGCTTTGTGTTGTCCATATATGGATTTATGTTTTTGCTTTAAAATCAAATGCTTAACGTCTTTTAATGTCTGCTTGTAAATACTAGTTACTCCTCAGCTCTGTGGTAACCTTGAGAAAATAGGTGGAAAAATCAGCCTTCGTACATAGTTGTATTGCTCCTTATCAAAAAATTTTTTTTCAAGTTTATGGTCTATTTTAGGAAAACATTTAACTTTATTTTTCTGTGAAACAGAATTTAACCATAGCTTTTTAAACACAGTAAAACCCTTAATGGGAAGGAATTGTGGGGTAAATAGTCACCATCCATTTAGTTCTAACGAGCAGTAATGATGATGTGTTTTCTTGTTAAAGCTAATGAATGTTAAAAGTATTTCCATTTTTTGAAAGGCAAAACTGAGAGTTGCTAGAGCTAAGCAGGATATCCAAGAGAGAAAGAATGACAGGCAACAAAGAGTGGAAAGACCAATAAATCTTTAAATCTTCAGCTTGGTAAGAAAGGACATAACACATTACAAAATCTGCATCTTTTTTTTTTTTGCAGACATTTAAATCTAACTGTGACAGTTTCTTACAACTAGCACATGTATTTTTAAGAAATTTTGTTTCCAGACCTTTGAAATAATCTGTGATTACAGACTACTGTATATGGTACTAAAATGAAAGTTTTAGCAGCATTATTCATAACATCCTAAAAGCAAAAACAACCCAAATGTCCATCAACTGAGAAATGGGTGAATAAAATTCATACAATGGAATATTTTTTGGCAGTAAGAGGAAATATATGTTGCAGCATAAATAAGTCTTGAAAACATTATGCCAAGGGAGGTAAACCAGTCACAAAAGACCATGTGTTGTTTGATTCTGTTTATATGAAGTGTTCAGTATAAGCAAATCCATGGAGATTGAAAGTAGATTAATGGTGGTCTAGGGCTGAGAAAGAGAGGATTTTGGGAAATGGGGGTGACTGCTAATGGGTGCAGAACTTATTTTGAGTATGATAAAAATGTCCTAAAATTGTGGCAAAGGTTGCACAATCCTGTGTGTCTGTATACTAAAAATCACTGAATTATATGCTTTAAATGAGTGAATTATATAGTGGATGAGTTATGTCTAAATTAAACTGTTTAATCTGTCTATCCACCTCCTGTAACTCAATAGAGTGATAACTTGAATACTGAAAAGTTCGAAAATGCATGTTGTGAGGGGAGGTAGGTACAAGGACAAAGACTATATTATACAGACTGTATCTAATCGGAACTATTCCATAAAACTTCACAATTTGAATAGAAGGATTTTATGTTTTTTTTTTTTAATTTTTTATTTATTTATGATAGTCACAGAGAGAGAGAGAGAGGCAGAGACACAGGCAGAGGGAGAAGCAGGCTCCATGCACCGGGAGCCCGATGTGGGATTCGATCCCAGGTCTCCAGGATCGCGCCCTGGGCCAAAGGCAGGCGCTAAACCGCTGCGCCACCCAGGGATCCCTGAATAGAAGGATTTTACCTCCTTCCAGGGTAAAAACTATCTCATGGTCATCCTATTTTCTCTCTTTCTTGAGAAACTCATCCTTTATTGACCTGAGGTCTCAGAGGCTAGCACTGTTGTAGCTGATGAGTCAAGTGGACACCCCTGCGGGCTGTGTTCCCAAAGCTATAGTTAGATTAGGGCAAATGGCATTCAATATATCAGACGCAAAGGTATTTCTTCCTGATTGACCATAGGTATCTTCTTCTCCTAGACTCTTTCTTTGGACAACAGAAGGAAAATCCCCTAACCAAATCCTTTGGGATTCTCTTCCCTTCTCTCTCCTAGTATCTCAGGGTATGACAGTAGAGCAAAGCTTTCGCTCCAAAGTTGTCATCTTCTTTTATCCATTTCCTTTCTTCATTCCTTTTAAGTTTCCAAGCCTTGGACCCAACGGTTATAACTGGTGAGCTTTTCTGATTTGTTCACTCTTATAGACACACACAGTAGAACTGAGAGCATGGCCATTTTCTTTGTCCTGTTGCTTGTCTAAGTGATCCCCAAATGAGTGAGTGAGCCCTTAAGTCCAGCTCTAACCAGCCACTTGCTTAGTAGGGTGAGTAGGCTGTGGATTGGAAAACCTTTTAAACACTCACAAGGTTACCTTTGAAATACTCTTATCTGCAGCACAGAATGGAATTCCACTTGGGAGTTGCTGAAGACTCTCATCTTCAAACAAGCAAAAAACCAAACCAAAACAACAACAACAAAAAACCCTACATTTCATCCCAAGGTAGGTCAATTTCTTTGCTTATTTTTCCTATCAAAGAGTAGTCTATTTAGGAAGTCTTCATTTCTTTACCTTGATTTCTCCATGGCCCTTATTTCCATTGATTTGTCAGATGTATTACCAGAAATAACATTCTTCTAGATTGGAGATCTCCTTCAGACCAAAACCCTTATTCCTCATTTTATTTGACTTCAGTGGTAGTAGTCCTGACCACTCCCTTCTCTGAACTTTCTTTTCCTTTGATTGGAAGGAATCCAATTATGCTTATTGAATCCAATTATGCTTATTGGATTCAATTACATTTTCTCACACAGAGTATCCAGGCTTACTTCTTACCTGTCAGCTGATCCATCTTTGTTTCTTGCAATGCACTGCATATTTCTTTCATCCTCTAACTGGAGTGTTTTTTTCAAGGCTGTTCATGTTGGTAAATGACCATCTGTATCTTGTTTATATTTAGACCTTGTGGTCCAGGGTAGTAGATGTGTCCAAGAGGTTAAAGGTACTTGCAAAAAATGCATAATGGTACCAAATGGGATGCTGCTGCCACTGAATGTTGATGTGGCAATCACTATAACAATCAATTAACATGGTTTTTCGGGGATCCCTGGGTGGCTCAGCGGTTTGGCGTCTGCCTTTGGCCCAGGGCGTGATCCTGGGGTCCCGCGGGATTGAGTCGGGCGTCGGGCATGGAGCCTGCCTCTCCCTCTGCCTGTGTTTCTGCCTCTCTCTCTCTCTCTCTCTCTCTCTCTCTCTATATATATATATATATATATATATATATATATATATATATATATATATAATGAATAAATGAATAAATCTTTAAAAAAACAAGACAACCCCCCCAAAAAAAATAAAAAAAAATAAAAAAATAAAAAAACAAGACAAAACAAACATGGCTTTTCTACAAGTCAGTAGTGCAAAGCTTTTCAGCCCTCCAGACCTTAACCCAGGGTTCTCTAGCCTTTAGGTAACTCAGAATCATTAAAGATAGGTTCAAATAGATTTCTATACCCACTCCAATCCTGTGATTCATACTTTAAGTGGGTCCCAGGAATCTGCAGTTCTAAAAAGCATCCAAATGATTTTGATGCAGTTGGTCCAGCCATCATTCTTGGAGGAAACAATGCCACAATACCCTTTCTTTAGGCTATATCCCTAGAGAATAAAGGCAGAACTAATAGTCATTTGCAAAATATAAGTTGTCTAGGACCTGAAATATATCTGTTTCTGAAATCATAGTACTAACCACCTTATATTTGTTCATCCTCACCCTGGGAAAAAATGGATTCATTTCCATTTTTTATAGTGAAGGTCTAAAAGAAGCAGGCAACCAGTTCTCACTATCAGTTTATTACCACCTTCACAGGAATTTCAGAATTGTCTGAAAGAGTCCTGGAATCCAGAAGCACCCAAGGGAATTAGCAACAAGAAATATATAGTAAGTAGGTTAGTTAATGAGGTTATGGTGTTAGGTGTTGTTTCACATTAAGATACTCTACTACACATGCATTTTGGGGAAAACGTGTATATCCTCTAATATTTTGACTTGATTTAGTTTGATTTCATACATGGCCTGCTATCCACAAGCTTTCCTGGTGCTCCTTTTCCTGGGGATGAAAGCCCTACAGGATTATGTGAATAGCTGTCCAACCCCAAAGCTGATTTCTCCAGGTTGGCATCACAAACCCTGAAGGACTACTTTATTTATAGCTGCAGAAGCTAGTTCTCTTGACTAGGCTCTTTAGCCTCACAAATATTAAGAATCCAGAAAAATCAGTATTCTTTTCTTATAGCAATGTCTTTAGGAGATAGAATCTTAAGCTCAGAAGTCAAGCCTCCCATGGCTCACATCTGCCTGGGGAGATAATCACCTCACATGATGTCTTGTTGACATGGTTGTCACGTTGTTTTGTTACAAGAGATCTTGGTTGTGGAGTGAGGTCAGTAAGGTTAATAATGTAGGTGTGGTTTTTAGTTCAGAGGGGCAACTTGACAGTAGCTTCTATTTTTAAATGTACTAGGAGAAAGTATATTGTATTCATAGAGTATGTGTTTTATTATTAGTGACTTGAATGCATCCTTGAGCGTTTTCATATACCCTAATTATTTCTAGTACTACAGATTCCATTTTCTGCTAGGTGACAGTGTGGATGCAAAATTGTGAATAAGGAGGCATCAAATACAATCAGGCCATCAAATACAATCAGACTGGATTTCAGCTCTAGTGAGTAAAATTTAAACTTTCTCCCCTCTGTCCTCCATCTTTTAAGATGAAAAACTTTGGAATATACTCTAATGTTGTGTTTCTGTAAAGTTGGCAAAAATTGCTTACTCAGAATAGTTTGGTTGAACTCACACAAGATTATCTTTTTAGATATTGTGGAATCTTTTGTGATTCTATACAGAGTATTCAGGGTTGTTTAAATGCGGTTTCAATGCCAGAAATAGTGTTATAACTGCTTCTCTGGCAAGCCTGAAACCAGCCCATGGCTGGCCTCTCTATGGTAGTTGCAAGAGGACAACCAAAGATAATGCTTTCGTATCTTGGATACTGGTAAGCTTTGGCAACAAACAATCTCCATATCTCCTAAGGGAGTCAGCCTATCAAGCTAATTTTGAGGAAAAGAGAGTAGAATGACGGCTATGAGTCAGAATAGGGGCCAAGATTCCCAATGTTGCTTCTTTTCCTCCATTCTCTAGAACTGAGGACTGCACTTTGTTTTAACAGTGTCTTTTTGCATAAACATGTAATGGGAATTCCATGTGTGTCAGAGAAATTAGTTTGACCTCCCAAGGGAGGTCATAGTAGAAAGCTTTGGTTTGGTACTCAAAATGTAGTTTCAGGATCAGCAGTACCACATCATCTGGGAGCTTGTTACACTCCATAAACTCGGGCCTCATCCCATACCTGCTGAATCAGAATTTCTAGTTTAACAAGATCCCCAGGTGATTTTTATACCTTTTCAAATTTGAGAAACATTGACATAGGGAGTTATGGCTATATATTTTTACTGGTCATGACCCCACTATTTTCCAAGCTTTTTTGATTGTTAAAATGGTTGTGAACATGTCAGAGCTACCAGAACTACAACATATTGGTGTGAGGGAGGTGTTTATATGTGGGGGTGATAGGCCTTCCATGCAGAGGCCATATAATACCCAGCATAAACAGTTCTGATGATATTGTTCTTAATCTGGGACCATGAAGGATAGTGTCATATTTTTGATATCTGACTACTGTCTTGCTCTACTTGGATAGAGACATCAAGAAAGTGGAAAACAGTTCACAGTTCTTTATAAAACACACACCTTTACTGTAAATAGCAAATAGTTCATTTTGGAAACAAAAAGGGCAATTAAATTTTTGTTTAAAAAATTGAATATAATTGACACACAAAAAGGATACTTTTAAAATAAAGTTTCGTTTTGCATCAAGTTTGTAGATTTTTTTTTTGGGGGGGAAGGTCACTTTGTCTAAGTGTGCCTGATATAAATGTCTATTCTAATGTGTGATGTTTAAAGGAATTAAGTGAATGTGAAAAACCTAGGCACTAAGGTGTGGAGTAGGGTGTCCTTTAAGTCAGAGTTGTGGCAGGGTCTCTTTAGTAGGTATCAGGAGCATCAGGACCACTGGTGAGGAAGGTACTCTTGCAGTTGGGGCTTATAGTTATCCAACTCTGTGGGGAAAGGGAGACCCACGGCTTTGGCAGAAGCTCGCTCCTGGATTGCTTTTCGACTATCATCTCCTTTTGCTTTCTGTTCAGGGAAGAGTTAAATGACCAGGAAGAGTCACATAGGCATTGAAGCTTGGACTTTCTATTTTGTTTTTTTGTCACTCTGAACTTTTGGGAGTGTGGCATTTCTTTTTTGGCTGCTTTAGGCATCTGGCTCCTGCTGATGCATATACCAGAGGGTCAGGTCAGGCCTGTGTGCTGCAGGTCCTTTCTCCTGTACTTTAAGAAGATGACATTTTACATCAGAATGCAGTACACATGTCATTCAAAGGCCATTCTGAAGCTTCTGGAGCCCAAGCAATCACTCAGTTTGTCATGGCTGCAAATATTTGAAAAGTCAAATCCATGTATGGAACAGTTTGTTAGGCTGCTGGTGGAGGAAAACAAGAACAAATTGAAATTAGTTGTTTGGAGGAATATTTTGGCATGGTTTCTCTGAAGTTGGGTAAACATAATTTGTCCATGTATCCATCTGGGCGCACAGTAGCAGTCCTTCTGCCCACAGAAATAATTTGTACACATCAGACAAGAGTCTGAATCTCCATGACATGGGTAGACTGTTACTGTGTATTTGTTTGTACACACTCATATATTATCTCTCTCTATAGTATTCAAGATAGAGTCTTCCCTGGGGCTACCTTGCTTTCTCCAGAGAGCTGTAGTCGGCTCTGGCAGTATATTCTACTTCTTCAAAGGCTAGTATACATGTCAGGCTGATGGGTGCTCTGCTTCTTGTCTGCCTAGCTTGGATGCTATCACAGCCATGGTATTCTAGGGCTTCAAATCTGACCTAGGGTAAATCTTATGGCCTAGACTTCTTGCTCAAAGCCTCCCCTAGAGAGCATGTTTGAGAGGAAATTGACACCTTTAGAATTTTTCACTAAGCCTGAAGTTCCTATCAGGTGAGGGTAACTATTGCTTTTCTCTCCTTAGCTTTACTATATCCTCACTCACCCACCTGGCAAAGTGATTTTTACCATTAAAAGTATAAGTTTGTTTACTTCAGAGAACAAGGTGGTTTTATTGGACTTCTTATTCTCTCACTAGCTTTTATGGAGAGAAAAAAAATCCTGTCCCATAAACTAAAATTATAGCATTATAATGTTGCATCATCATATCATTTGATTACCCATTACAGTAAATCCATGAATAAACCCTTTATCACATCCTTTCTCTGCCTTTTGGCTGTTGATTTACTACCATGCATTTCATACTTTCCAAAGCAGGCCCCATACTTTATTGTCTAAAGCATCATAAGCATGAGATGTGGTGAGTGTCACTCACTATCATCCCTCCTTCCTACTGTCTTTTTTCTTGCTTCTGGCATTTCCCAGTGAGTGGTGGACCTGTGTGACAGTTGGAATTCACAATGGTGACCTTGAGCATACACTTGTGGTTTATGAAATTGGTTGGCCAAGGACTGCCTCTTGAAAATTTTCTTCTACAAAATTTATTTCAAAGAAACATACTACTGGATCAATTCTTTAGTTAACATTGGGGAATTTGCTTCATTATTTTTAAACATATAGGAAAAGTGCTGCATATGTGATCAAATAATTCAACTTGAATTAGAATGATGAACATAATTTACTCTCACATTTGTGGATGACATGTAGGTCAGCCTTCTTGGAGTCTGTTTTGGATTTAGGTGGGCTGTCAAGGTCAGCCAATGCTATCTTTGACTACAGCAAACATATAGTTGGAGTGGCTAAGGCAAGAAGGGGAAGAAGATAGGGTCATTCCTCTACTTCTGGGTTTCCAGTCAGTTATGCCAGGAAGAACAAGGTAGCTGAACTCTTAGAAAGCTCCAGAGCCTTTCCACATGGAATGCATTTGGAGAGGAAAACAGAATTTAATGAAGGTCAGGAAATGTAAGCCAGAGAGAAGATGAAGTACAGGTAAATCAAAGCCTGGTTCAGCAACATCTGCCTGGGGTTTCTTCTTAGGTGTGAGGCTAGGGATGGGTGGGGGGTGTCATTCATGAAGTTATGCTAAACAGTCTGGGGAAACTGTGAGTCCTCTGGGGATATTTGTTAAACATGCGGACACTTAGGCCTGTCTCTCAGAGATTCTGATTCAGTAGATCTGAGGTGGACTCTTGGAATCTGTATGTTTACAAGTGCTCCAGGTGAGTTTTATGATTGGGTAATTTTGAGAAGCACTCTGCTGCTAGACTATATTTATTTTGTTGGATGGAGCTCTGTGTTGGCTGGCTCCCTAGGGGTCAAGTGAGTGATGCATAGTGAATCACTGAATCATAGTATATCCATGGTATATCCATAGTAAATCCATGGGTATAATAATCTCATGGATACCTTCTTTTTTTTTTTTTTTCATGGATACTTTCTAAAGAGGTCATTTCAATATGTCCTTCAATGAATTCTCCTAGAACAGTTTTTCAGCCCACTTGAAATTTGGTAGATGAACTTGGTCTGATTAAAGACAGGAAAAAGTACATCTCTGAACTCACTGCCTCTTCATCTTCCAAAATGTCTTTCAGAATATTGATGTACATATATTAGCAACTCACAGAGTAACTATTAGCTGTGAAATGAAACAGGAATCATAGGCTTTGAATTTACATTATGGACATAAAGCTTTTAAATATGTGTAGCCTAAAATAACATATGCCATGGTCAAAAGAAAATGTTAAATAAAATGGAAAATAAAACTCTTAGATTCCTGTACACTGATGGTGGATGACTTGTGCATGGTAGGGGCTTGAAAAACACTGGAAGATTTCCAACACCCTGGTAAGTGGAAATTTTGTGGTTAAGTACAATATTTATGTGTTAGTTAGGACTAGCTGGCTACACAGGTATCTGAAGGAAACTTCTAGCCTTAGTAGAAAGAAGGGCTTTCTTGGGGCAGACCTGAGAACAAGAGAGCAACTGGGCTTCAGAGAGAGAATAAAACTAGGGAACAAATAGGAAGCTAGCACAGATCTAAGGGGTGCTGATGCTCCCTTTCCATCTGCTTTTGTATTCATATTTACTTCTTATTTATGTACAGACCTGGTTTCTCTGTACTACTCTCCATTTGACAGAAAAATGACTACCTGATAGCACCTAACTTTACATGTTACAGTTCCAGCCTCATGGAGACATTGCCTTGGCTGTTCTCATGGTTCCTATTCCAAACCCACAGGAGGGGAGATCCGATTGGCCTGGTTTGAGTCACATCCCTGGGGTCATGGTAAACACAAGGCTCCTAGAGTCCATGTTTCTGGAGGTGGGAAATGGAATATAGAGATATAATCCATGAGAAAGGAATATCCTTGTGAGATGATCTGCTTGCCCCAGAATACAGCCACTACAATATATTTTGTTGAAGATTTTTGTGATTATTGTTTTCAGTGGGGCTAGACTGTATCACTCCATTAAGTTATTCTCATGGTTGCAGTGTCTCATCACCACAATACTGCTTCCCTTCTGTGCTTTTACATGTGCTAACAGATTTATTCATTCCTACCCTTCTTTGCCTGACTAACCTTTATTCATGTTCAAGTTTCAGAATAAATGGTTCTTTTTAGGAGAACTCATCAGTCAGTTTTCCTTGTTTCTCTATTTACCCCTCCCATTTTCCCCCACCCCTGATCAGATCAAGTTTTTTGGCATATAGGAGGAAAGGAAAGAGTTTAGAAACAATGTATATCCTTGAAAGTAAGCTCTAGGCTCTGTACTGCCTACCTAAGTTATACAAGTCTCTGTGCTAATTCCTGTATGGAATAAAATGGGGCAAGATGGGGGGCTAAAACAAATACACAATTACTATCATATGTTGCAAAATAAAAGTTCCAGAAGAACAGCATAGAGAGAGAGAGAACATTTGATATGGGATCATTAAAGACTTTATGAAGGACATTTCACTTGAGACTAGCTATGAAATATAGGCTGAATTTCTGGAAGATGAGTTGGCACTGTAGAGAGGATTCTAGGTACAGAGGTCAGAATAAATAGGAACACGGATGTAGCAAAATTCACAGTGTGCAAAACTCATTGCATTAGAACAGAGGGTAAAAGTGCATTAGGTACTTAATCTACAGTGGGTCAGGGATCCCTGGGTGGCGCAGCGGTTTGGCGCCTGCCTTTGGCCCAGGGCGTGATCCTGGAGACCCGGGATCGAGTCCCACGTCGGGCTCCCGGTGCATGGAGCCTGCTTCTCCCTCTGCCTGTGTCTCTGCCTCTCTCTCTCTCTCTGTGACTATCATAAATAAATAAAAATTAAAAGAAAAAAAATCTACAGTGGGTCACTTAGCTCATATCCTCTTATGGATAGAGTGAAGAAATCAGGCTGAATTCCATTGACAATGGGGAACCATTGGCAGATTTTGGACAGAGGAATTTTATATCATTAGAATGTAAGTTCCACGAAGTCAAAAATCCATGTGTCTTCTTCTTAGAATTTTTAGGGTTTAGCATCTGACATTGAAAATGTGTGCTTAATAAATATTTGAGACTCCACAAAGGATAAGAACTATATTTCATTTTTATTTTTAATTTTTTAAAAACTTCATTTATTTGCAAGAGAGAGAGCAAGCGAGTAGGGGTGAGGTGCAGAAGGAGAGAGAAAGTCTCAAGCAAACTCCTCAGTGAGCACAGAGTCTGACACAGGGCTCCATCTCATGACCCTGAGATCACAACCTGAGCAGAAACCAAGAATTGGTTTCCTAACCCACTTTGCCACCCGGGCATCCCCAGAACTATATTTTAGCAACATTAATCTAGCAGATACTATATAGAGTGAGTTTACAGGGGAATACCAGGAGCTGTGAGACCAATTTGAAGTATTGCACTATGAAAGTAGAATATGAAGGACAGACAGACACAATAAAGGGAAGAGACCCTTTCAGTAAAGGACTAGATTTCCAGAAAAGACTGCAGACCAAACAAGACCTACAAATTACTGTTTTATGAGAGATATATATGAAATATTTAGTTCTCCTTTTTTTTTAATTTAAAAAAAGATTTAATGGAAAGAGAGGGTAGGAGAGAGGGGCAAAGGAAGAAGGAGAGAGATTCCCAAGCAGAGCATGACACAATCCTGAGATTCTGACCTGAGTCAAAACCAAGAGTCAGATGCTTAACCGACCACACCACCCCAGTGCCCCAGTTCCCCTTGCTTTCTAAATTAAAAGTTGAAAACAAAAAACAAAACAAAACAAAAAGTTGGAAACATTAAAACCCAAATCAATCAGAAGAGATTTTTATAACTAGATAAATATATATATATATATATATATATTTCAAGATCAGCTTCTCTTCCATCCCTGTGCCATATAAGGAGATTCTCTGTTGATGTTGCATAGACGATGTCAGGCCTGAGCTTTACCCTAAAATTCTTTAATATGTGTGCCTTTTTTTGTATTTTTTCCGTCCTCTTTTCACTGAAGAGAAATGGGAAAAGAGGAGAGTAGAGGCTCAGGTAGCACACATTTGTAAAGCAAAACTGTCAGTTAACAGAACTTCCTGTGAGCAGAAGGAAATGAAAAGTTAAAACTGGCCTCCAGGGCTACCTGGGTGGCTCAGTGATTGAGCAGATTTTGCCTTTGGCTCAGGTCGTGATCCCAGCGTCCTGGGATCAAGTCCTGCCTCCGGCTCCCCAAGGGGAGCCTGCTTCTCCCTCTGCCTCTGTCTTTGTCTCTCTGTGTCTCTCATGAACAAATACATAAAATCTTTTTAAAAATTGGCCTCCAGTTTCCTTTCTTAAAAAACGAACTAAGGGCAGTCCCGGTGGCGCAGCGGTTTGGTGCCGCCTGCAGCCCGGGGTTTGATCCTGGGGACCCTGGATCGAGTCCCACGTCAGGCTCCCTGCGTGGAGCCTGCTTCTCCCTCTGCCTGTGCCTCTGCCCCGCCCCTCCCCCCCCCGTGTCTCTATGAATGGATAAATAAAATCTTTTAAAAAAATAAAAATAAAAAAACGTACTTAAAAAAAAAACAAACTAAAACAATGAATAAGGAAAAATGAAATTTCGTGTTAAAAAATGAGTAAGGAAATAACTGCCATGTTTCTAAGGGTGTAGAAACGTGTGTACTTCCTAAAGCTAACCTTCATGAACTTATTAGCATCGTAGGACTCTTTCTGTCACTGATTCCCATCTTTCTCCATCATAAAATCCTATTCACTTTAATGTGCTGTGATTTTTCTTCTACAGTCTCTTGTGCTTAGAAAAGAAGAGCTAAGTTTGCCAGGAAAGGACTCAGTATGGACTTACTGTGAGCCCTTGGCTAGGTACTGGTGATGTGGAGTCTTATAAATTGTTTGTTTCCTGTGCTTGAGGAATTTATCATCCTGGTTGAAGAATCAGGCCATCTGTATATATAATATATATGTATAATATTACAAAGCAGATGTTAAGTGCCAAATAAGCCTGATTTCGTAGTGTTTCATAAATGGATCAAAACCACCAGTCAGGTACACTGCACCACTTAAGTGGATTTAATTTATCATTTTCTGCTCCTTAAGGAAAACACTTAAGGATTTCCTAAAGATCTCATTGAGAGAGAAAATCATGTTTGACAAATTAAATAGAATACAATTATTAATAGCTTACAGTTGCTATAAATTGATCTCAAATGCTTGGTACTTGAATAATGAAACAGTTTCCTTGATTTATGTTGTAACTCCATTGCCAAGTGTTTCCATAGTTACACTGTTCTTTGTGCAAGGTCCCCAAGCTGGTTGTGTTAGTCTCAAATTGCCCATTTTCTCAGATTGCATATTTGCAGTCTTTAGCACTGGGAAGAATTTAGTAGTTGCAGTAAGGATTCATAGGGATCTTTTAAAACATTCAAAACAGGGAAGGTAGAGTGATTAAAATATAGCACTTTCTTTGGAAATGAGTACAATAAGACTTAATTTAAACACACACATCTCCAGGAGAAAATTGCAGTTATTCATCTCTCTGGTAATTCAGAGAAGGCTTCTGCAGCATTTTGTCTCTGGTAAAAAAGTATCTTGAGCTGACTGTTGTGGCTAAATATTGTATATGCTGAAAGATAGTTACACATCAAAATATAAACTCTGGCTATCACACGCATAATTAAGACTAGTATAGCATATATCGGGCATCTACAAAGAATATATGCACTAGGTATTTTATTTATATCATCTGGATGATTTTATGGGTGGGTGTTCTGAAGCACAAAAAGATTAAGGAATTTGCTTCTGGCCTGGAGTCTCATAAATGGGATCTAAAACAGTACCCTGATGTATTTGACATTCACCAATATCACAATTTTCAGATTCCTGGCATTGTCATAGTCTGCCTTTGGTATGAACTTCACAGTAGCCAAGTTTAAAATGTGTATTGGCTGGAGTAGAATTTCCCTAAATCAGAGATTTAGTTCAAGTGAGTGATAAAAGTGAGCATACCGGTGAGGGTGTGTGTGTGCGCACTCATGCATACACTGCTGAGGAACACAGTGTTGGAGGTTTTTGCTGTGTACTTTTAAGATAAAAGTAAGGGGGGGAAAACAAAATTTTATTATGCTCTTATAAGCACAATCAGCTGCTTTTTCATCTCCTCAGCCCTTAATGCACTTCTTGACTTACTGTATTGTGGACATCTTCCAGTGAGATTCTTGTTATTCATTACTTCCTGATTATTTTCATTTTGCTTGGTCTGATTGCTGAAAAGCAGTCAAATAAAATGCCACCTATTAGAAAATGATCAACTGTTTAAAGGAGAGCCGGCATGCCTATCTGTTTCTATCCTGGGATCTCACGTGGCAAGGTGTGGTCAGTTCTACATTATGCGTACGCTTACCTTTATAATAGTTTTTCATAGGGTTTTTTTGCTTTCTTATTTTACATATAAGAATGGACTGCTGGTTTCTTTTTGGGGTGGTGAAAGTGTCCTAAAATTTATTATGGTGACAGTTGCACAACTTTGTGAATACACTACAAACCATCTATTTGTATACTTTAAATGGGTGAATTGTATGTGAATTATTTCTCAATGAAGTTGTTTAAAAAATTGTTAGATTCTTGTCTATCTTGTAAACTAGAACATAGGTAACTTCCTTGAAGAGCAGATTCTAGGTCTGTCTCTCCAAACCCTCAGCATCCATCATAAAAATTAGTGCATGGAGTACCTGGCTGGCTCAGTCAGTAGAGCAGGTGACTTTTTATCTTGGGGTTGTGGGTTTGAGCCCCACGTTCGGTGTAGAGATTACATAAAAATAAAATCTTTTTAAAAACAAACCCAACTAGCACATAGATGTTCACCAAATATTGAGTAATGAATGAATCCCTAAGTAAGTGCTATGTAATGTCCAGGATAAACTTTCTATACAGGAATCACTTCAATTATAGCCATGTTTAAAATCCATGTAAATATTGGGCTTCCAATTTTTATATTGTTTGTACATTCAAAAAAGTTTGAAAATTGCTGGCCTGGAATACTGAGTTTTATTCTTAAATACAATTGACCTCCTTCAGTGTTTGGAGTGGTGATAATGATGTGATGATGATAGCTAATATTTATTGAGTACTTTTTAGTCAAAGAGTTTTAAATATATATTAACTCATTTAATCCTCACAAAAATTTGCTGTAGGCTCTGATCAGATAAGAAAATTGAGGAAAATTTAACCTGCATGACATCATGCAGGTAGTAACTGGTAGAGCCAAAATTCAATGTGGCTCCAAAAACTGCACCTTTTTTTTGTTAATAGATTTTAGTTTTTGGAGCAGTTTCAGTGTGGAGCAAAATTGAGTAGAAGGCACAGAATTCCCCTGTACCATCTCCCCCACTATACTTGCATAACTTCCCCCTTTATGAACATCCCCCACTAAGTGGGGGAGTGGTAAATTTGTTGCAGTTGATGAGACAACACTGATACACCATAGTGACCCAAAGTCCATAGATTACAGTAGGGTTTGCTCTTGGTGTTGTAAATTCTGTGGTTTTGGAAAAACATGTAATGATGTGGGTCCACCACCATAGTGTCATACAGAGTAGTTTCATTACCCTAAAAATGTAGTGTGCTCCACCTAAAAACCCACAGTTTGAACTAGTACACTAGGTTGTCCCTTAATGTTTAATTCCATGTATTTCAAAACTTCCTTTCCTGTTTCCCTCTGCATTCACAGCATGTATCA
Organism: Canis aureus; assembly: GCF_053574225.1. Lineage (NCBI taxonomy): Eukaryota > Metazoa > Chordata > Mammalia > Carnivora > Canidae > Canis > Canis aureus. The sequence continues at coordinate 15,551,164 of NC_135642.1, read as the reverse complement.
ACTGCACTGCTCTTATATTTTTTATCTTATATTGTTTTTAACTGATATATTTTTTAGTTTTCTGTGAACCCCACTTATTCTATGTGCTTATAAAACCTGTGAGGGTAGGGACTCTTTGTCTCTTTTTAACCCTGACGCTGTGTGGCCCCTTATATTATAAAAACCATGAATGGTGATTTTGTATGGTGAATGGAGATACTCTTCATAGTAGTACTCTGTTAAGGCCATATGCCTTTCACAATGCAGATGTTTAATAAAATATATAGTTACTGTTTTTTTAATGACAGACTCATCCTTCTCCCTCATCCTTGACAGTTCTACCCTTTAAATACCTCCACGTTCTATCAATAGGCCAATCTCCCTTTTTAAAAAGTCTGGTAAAAGATGCATAAAACTTACCATTGTAATCATTTTAAAATACACAATTCAGGGATGCCCGGGTGGCTCAGTTGGTTGAGCATTTGCCTTTGGCTTAGCTGTTGATCCTGGGATCCATGTTGGGCTCCCTGCTCCATGGGGAATCTGCTCCCTCTGATCCTTCTCCCCTCTCCTGCTTTCTCTCGTTCAAATAAATCTTTGAAATAAAATACACAATTCAGTGCCATAAAGTACATTCACCATGCTGTGTAATATTTATTTATTTATTTATTTATTTATTTATTTATTTATTTATTTATTTATGAGAGAAAGAGAGAGAGAGACAGGCAGAGGGAGAAGCAGGCTCCATGCAGGGAGCCCGACGCGGGACTCAATCCCAGGACTCCAGGATCACGCCCCGGGTGGAAGGCAGGCGCTAAACCACTGAGCCACCCAGGGATCCCTTGCCCCAGGACATTTTAATCACCCTATAAGGAAGCACCACATGTATTAAGCATCATTCCCTGTTCTATTACCCCACAGCCCCAGGGAACCACTAATCTGCCTTCTGTCTCTATGGACTCACCTAATCTGAATATTTTATATCGATGATATCATGTAATATATGGCCTTTGGTTTTGATCTTTCACTTGGCATAAAGTTTGCAAGGTTCATCCATGTTGTAACATGTAGTGCTTCATTCCTTTTAATAGCTGAGTAATATTCCATTGTATGAATATACCACATTTTGTTTTTCCATTGATCTGTGAATAGATGTTTGGGTTTCCACATTTTGGCTATTGTAAAGGAAGTTGCTATGAACATTCATGGACAAGTATTTGATACCTGTTTTTAGTACTTTTTGCATGTATATCTAAGAGTGGAATTACTGTATCATATGGTAATTTTATATTTAGCTTATTGAGTAACCTCCACTATCCCTTTTATAATGTTATATTGTATAACACATATAGATAGTGCTACTTGTATTGCAATTAAACACCTCCCTTTCTCTCTTTACTATAGCAAACTGTTCAGCAGGCCTTCTCAGGCTTACCTTCTAAACCCTTCTTTAGAATTTACACTTAAATCATTAGACTCTGAGTATATCTGACCAACCACTTGCTAATTATGTGACTTGAGCAAGTTATTTAACCTGAATTTTAATTTTATTTAAAAAAATTTTTTGAAAGACTTTATTTATTTATTCATGAGAGACAGAGAGGCAGATACATAGGCAGAGGGAGAAGCAGACTTCTGCAGGAAGCCTGATGTGGAACTCGATCCCAGGACCCTAGAGTCACACCTGAGCCAAAGGCAGATGCTCAACCACTGAGCCTCTCAGGCACCCCTTAGTTTTATTATTGATCAAAGTGGGGAATAATCTCTATGTGTAGTTTTTATAATAATTAAGTGAGGTAATACATATAAAGCTCTTAGTTATGTGCTGGCACATAAGGGCTTAATAAATCTAGCTATTATTAATAGTCTTCTAACTTGTCTTTCTTCCTCATGTTTGGTTTCTTCAAATCCATTAGCCATACTGCTGCCAGAATAATTTTTCTAAAATACAAATTTGATCATGTTGCCTCCCTACATTTTTTTCCAGCTTCATTGAGGTATAATTGACAACTACTCCTTTACATCTTCTTATAACTCCATGCCTACAAGATAAAGTCCAAACTCTATAGCTTGATTCAAGACCCTCTGACTTGGCTTCTCATGTAGCCCATGATATTTTCAAAACCAGTATCTGCATACCCAACATCCACAGGGTTCCCATAGTGTCAGGTCATATGTTTACTCTTCTGTTTTTTATTTAATTTTCTATTTTGGCCTCTAAGGAATTCCCTTTTTTCTCGAAAACTTAGCTTTGTATTTAAAAGGGTGTTTGTTATATTCTGAGTTTCTTTGAGTTTGGTTGGGAAGGTTTTTCAGATTATTTGGTCCACCTTATTGCCAGAAATAAAAAGTCCTTTTTTAAGTTCTAATCTTATTTCCTAGCTTTCTTCTTCGCCTCTCATTTAGAACAACTCTGGGGCTAGAATTGGGTTCAATTCATCTTTATATTCCTAGGGTCTGGGGCAGAGTGCTTATACAATATCCGTTTAATGAATTAATGCATATTCTCCAGGCTACAATGTTTATTTGGAGTACTTGTTCACTTTTAAAAACTCAAAACAAACTAATGCCTACAGTTGTTAAATAAGAATCTATATAAATTGCAGCTGCTGAGTGAAGTTTGTGCATATGGGAACGTTTTCCTGTGGCCATGTTAGATTTCCATGGGTAATCGCTTTTTGCTCAGATCACAGGCATTTAAGTATCCTGATCCCTGGTTTATACATGTTGTTTCTCCAGATTGTGTACTGTAGTCAAAATCTTTAAGCAGAATTATAATTTCCATGGGAATGATGACCTCTGAGTTTTGTAACTCAGGAAAGTGTTCTTAGAGTTGCTGTCAATTATTCACTAGAGACATAATAATTAAATGAATGTCTTACATTTCTATAGTTCTTTCAAAAGAACAACTTTATTGAAGTAGAATACACACCATACAATTCACCTCTTTAAAGTGTAAAATTAAACAGCTTTTAGTACATCCACTGAGTAGTATAGCCATCACCACACTCACATTTAGCACATTTTTAGTACTCCAAAAAGAAACCTTATATCTGTTTCCAGTCAGTTCTTAGACTGTTCTTCCCTTCACTTGGCAACCACTAATGTACTTTCTGTCTCTTTAGGTTTTCCTATTCTGGACATTTCATGTAAATAGAGTCATGCAATATGTGGTCTTTTGTGTCTGGCTTCTTTTACCTAGCATAATGTAAATTAAGATTCATAATGTAAAATAAGATTCATCCACATTGTAGCATGTATCAGTACTTCTTTCATTTTCATGGCTTAATAATATTCTATCGGATGGCTATCTTACTTTGGGTCAATCCATTCATTAGTTGATGGCTAAATTGTTACTACATTCTGGCTGTTATGAATAATGTTGCTACCAATATTGTACACAAGTGTTTGTGTGGATACATATTTTTATATCTCTCTAGTATATATCTATGAGTGGAATGGCTAGATCATATAGTACTTCTATGTTTAATCATTTGAGGAACTGCCAGCCTGTTTTTCCATAATTCTTTTAACTTAAAATAATAGTTACATCTACTCATTTATCTTTATAATATCTTAGATATTTAAAGAATTGTAGTCTCCATTTTAGGAATCAGAAAACCAGGGTACAGAAAATTGAAATTATTTGCCTGAGGTCACACAGTTAATAAGAGGCATGTCTCCTAACACCTGTGTTGGCCATCTTTCTCTTTGAGCTTCTAGCTGTCATACATATCCAGCTACAGATATAAGGTGGGGAAAATATGGCTGAATAGCAGTCCACTGAAAATATTAAGAAGTATAAATCTTACAAGTTAATCTAATCTTAGGTGTGTTAAGAGAAACATCCAAATGGATGTTTGGAACAAGGAGGATATAATCCTATTCCTAGCACTTAACTATCCCATGGCTAATATGTTAGTTTCTATCTGGGATGATATATTTTCAGGTACTGTCAAGCTGGAGTTTGTTCAGATAAGAGCAGCCAATGAAATGATTAAACACCATGATATAGGAATAAGGTTAACAGGTGATTAGCCTGGAGAGGGGAGAAAACTTACAGGAATGTAATAGCTTCTTCCAGTAACAGAAGATGTATCATGTGGACCATGTAGAAGAAAGGTTTAGATCTGTGCTGTGTTGTCCCAGAGGGAAGAAGCAGGAAGTTGCAAGAAGATAGATTTGTTTCAACATTTATATCTGAATTCATATCAGAATAATTTCTGAAAATTAGAGTTAGTTGAAAATGAATTGGGCTGCCTTGGGATTTCACAAATTTTTTTTAAAATCAATAACAGTATCCAAACAGGAGCAAGATGACAGCTACTAGGGGATTCTATGATAATTATTCAGGCATCCTAAGGTTGCATTACATGATTTTTAAGGTCTCTTTCAACCATGAGAAATTCTTTCAAGTGTAAAGTGTAAGAATACAAAGGTGGAAGGAGATTACAATTTGCAGAACGGTGGGTATATATAATGTCAGGATGAGTGAATCATTATCCTCTTGACATTTGGTAGTCAAATCATAAAATTTGAGAACAGTGAGGGACCTCATTGATTACTTTGTCTATGCCCCCTCATTGTATAGACAAAGGCACCCAGATACAGACATTATTCAACTTGCCTGGTGTCAAATACCCAGTTATGGCAGAATCTGGATGAGACTCCTCTTGTTTAAAAATAAAAAAATTATTCATTTTAACAATTAAGAGAAAATACAAATAACTTACTGGATAGAAATACAAATCCAAGACTAGGTTATGACTAGCTGCTTAATGTATTATTAATGAAAGCTAGATATGTTCAGGATGTCTTTCTAACCTTTAGAGGACAATATCAAAGAGCGTGAATGACAAGCTTTACCACAAAACTTACTCTGGTCCCGCTGTCAGAAGATATGAAACTGAATGAACCATTGATTTGACACAGTATGGCCTTTTAAACTGCTCTATGTCTTTGTTTTTTCTCTCTTTGCTTTTTGTCATTGTTTTTGAATGTTCTATTATTTTCATAGTTTGATCCCACTGATCTTGTTTTATTCCAGGTTCACCTTTATCTCAGCGTCTTTAATGTCTAACGCAACAAATGCAGTAAACAGTAAACCATTCAAGGCTTTTAAAGCTGATAACAGTAAAAATACAAAAGCATTCAAGAACAATGAAATAAAAGCAGTAGGGAGAAAAATCCTGGGCTTGGTTGAAGCTTGGCAAGAGGCATGTCAGCCCAGTCATGAGGCCTGTGCAGGACTGCTGAGGTAGTCAGGTTGGACACAGATGTGCTAGCAATTCTGTCCTCAACATAGTATGAACATGTTGTAACAGTCAGTAACCATATATGGTTGCCATGAGAAATGGAATCTAACCTTGATCATTGTTTTGAGTATTTTAAAAGGATTTTCTCAAATCATTTTTCTTGCTTAAAATGGATGCTATTTTTAAAAAAATGAATGCTGTTTAGGGCACTGGGAACATGTTGACTCACTCTACTCTTCTCCTTGGGATTGCATATCTTCATCTTCCCCATGACATCCTGAAGAAAGGATAGTTTGAATACTTCCAGTTCTTTTTCATTGTTTTATTATCACATGAAATATCCTGTGATATTTATATATTCCCACATAGGCCCAATGATTTTTTTTAAAAAAAGGTCATTTTAATCTGTCTTTTAAAGCATATAATCAGAAAGTGTTTGAGAAGCTTGTCATAAATTATGAGCAGTTTCAGTGAGTCACTGACCAAGTATCTCCAGCCACAAAATCCTGTGAAATTCAGTCTCATAATTGTATCACACTCCTTTTTTTTCTTTTTTTAAAAGATTTTATTTATTTATTCATAGAGACACAGAGAGAGAGAGGGGCAGAGGCACAGGCAGAGGGAGAACCAGGCTCCATACAGGGAGCCTGACATGGGACTCGATCCAGGGTCCCCATGATCAAACCCCGGGCTGCAGGTGGCGCTAAACTGCACCACCGGGGCTGCCCTTGCATCACACTCCTTTGGTACCATTGTTGGAGTCGGAATTCACTGGGGGAAACACTAACTTAATTGCCAAACTTTATCTCTTCTGCCTTCAGCACACCTGCAAAGTACTTATCGTAATGGGAATTATGCTTGTTCCAAGGAGAGGCTATCCTTGTGAATTAGCCAATTAGCCAATGTTCCATATCTTATCTTTCATTCCCAAGCCTACGAATTTTCTTTTCCAAGTACTGACACTTGTGAGCTTGAAAATTGAAGTATATGTATTTCTTTGCTTGTTATCTCATCACTGCATAATATGACCTTCAGCTATGCTTTCAGGAAGCGATTATATATGTCTGGGTTTAGAAAAATCTGCATAATGCATGTGGAAACTGATTTTTTAAAATAAATTTTAAAAATCCATCTCAGAGTGTTTCTTGGTACATGAAACAAGGTAGTCTTCCACATAAGTAAAAGAACACTGGAATGAAATTTGTACAACACGTGTTTCTGAAAAGTCAGCACATTTGGCTGTCAATTATGGACAAAATCACCAGAAATAAAACACTAGTCCCTCCACTGAGGAAGATTGATTGTCACATACCAAGTATCCTGGCTGATCTAGAATAGTTCAGTATAAGGATTGGAGAGGATCTCACCACCAGAAAAGTCACCTGAGAGTACTTTTTAAAATACATTTGTTTGTTTTTTGCCATTGCAGATTTATTCTTGATTAGTGGATGAGAGTGTATTTGAAGATTAACTGCAACCTTGAAACTCACTTTTCTTCTCTGTGTTCTGATGTGGGCTAGTGGGTAAAAGTGGACTTTATTTTATAGAGTTAACATGAGCAAGAGAAAACATTCATAAAACTTTGGTCTTGGGACGCCTGGATGGTTCAGCAGTTGAGCGTCTTCCTTCGGTTCAGGTCGTGATCCCGAGGTCCAAGATTGAGTCCCACATCTTGTGGGGTGCCTGCTTCTCCCTCTGCCTGTGTCTCTGCCTCTCTCTCCCTGTATCTCTCATGAATAAATAAATAAAATCTTTAAACAAATAAACAAAAATCTTTGGTCTTAAGAATGGCCATTTAGGAAAGTTAAGTTGTTATGTTGTCACCAAAGTACCAAGAAAATTAAAGAATTTATAAGAAAAGCAAATTTCATAGTAACTTTAAAGCCTATTGCCATTTCTTGGATCACAAAAGGCCTTATATATTCTGACGTTTTGGGTTCACTTTCCTTCCTCATTGTCCTCTGAGGCTGTGTATGTGCAGCAGATGGACCAGATTGTGGCACAGCTGACCCATTAATTTTGACCATATTCATTATTAAAAACTTCCATTGGTTGTGTGGCAATTCACATCAGTCCCAAAGATGGCCAAAATTAATGGAGTTTTCAATACCTTATAGGCCATTCATTTATGGCACAAAAACAAAGACAAAATGTCAGTTAAGAATTCTATTTGGGGAGAGATATAAATCAGTTTGAGCACAATATTTAAACATATACTAGTAATTTATTAATCCCCTGAGTTCTTAAGCCCAGAGAAAGAATCTCAAAGGATCTTAGTAAATGTGAAATGTATTATAAGTAAAGGAAAGGAATGGACCATAGTTCATTTTTGTATGTGAAAGAATATAACTAGTGACTTCTTTGTGTTTATTATTACTGGCTTATTGCTGGATTCCACCTAACAGTCTCTTTGTTTCCTGGAACAGACAATCTCAGATCTCTCAAAGAATCCTAGTGCTCATTTGCTTTTCATTATGTTAAGTCGGTGATCTTTGTGGTAACACATACTTTCCTAAGTTTGTAGTTGAGGGTTTTAAGCAGTCAGTAAAGGCTGAAAATTAAAGGAGAGAAAATCTAGAGCAAGCTGTTCAAAACTAATCAGTAGGAAATTATGTAAACTTAATTAACTAGGGCATCCAGGGAAGGGCTATAGAATATAATGAAATATTTTTGAAATGAGGCAAAGCAGCCAAACTAAAACAGGGTTAGTTGAAGTGTTTCCAAAAGGAAGGGAGGGAATATCCTCCCTGCATAAGGAGCATTGCTTGACCTTGTACCTTATTTTTGGCTGTGATGCTCTGTGCTAGGGTTCTCAAGAGGGGGTAAGTGTATGAGCGGAGTCTGGAGCTGAGTGAACCAAAAAAATGGCAAGTTCTGGCTTGAACTTTTTATTAGGTGGTGTTCATGTAGTAAAATGGATTCTGAAATACATGATAGTATAGCTGCAAACCTCTGACCTCTCATTTACAAATGAGCCAAAATGATTAGTCAGGATTTAGAATAAATCTGTAAAAATTGAGTGTAGGTACACCAGATGGAGAAGGTTCTCTCTCTAGTGCTCAGATTCAGTTCAATTTTTAAATTCCAACTTAAATACTTTATTTTAAAAAATTCTTAACATTTTAATTCCAGTTGGTTAATGTACAGTGTTATATTAGTTTCAGGCATACAATATAGTGATTCAGCCCTTCCATACATCACCCTGTGATCATTACAACAAGGACGTTCCTTCATTTGCATCACCTATTTCACCCATCTCCCACCCACTTCCCCTATGGTAACCAACTGTTTGTTCTCTATGGTTAAGAGTGTATTTCTTGGTTTGTCTCTCTTTTTATCCCCTTTGCTTGTTTTTTTTTTCTTTGCTTGTTTGTTTTGTTTCTTAAATTCCACATATGAATGAAATCATTTGGTATTTGTCTTTCTCTGACTGACTTATTTTGCTTAGCATTATACTCTCTAGCTCTATCCATGTCATTGCAAATAGCAAGATTTCATTCTTTTTTTGTGGCTGAATAATATTCCATTACGTACGTGTGTGTGTGTGTGTGTGTGTGTGTGTGTGTGTAATTTTATTTTTTTAAGAGAGAATATGGAGGATAGAGGCAGAGGGAGAGAGACTCTTAAGCAGACTCCACATCCAGTGCAGAGCTCAACACTGGGCTTGATCTCATGACCCTAAGATCATGACCTGAGTCAAAATCAAGAGTTTGAGCCTAACCAACTGAGCCACCCATGCGCCCCCTCATCTTCTTTATCCATTCATCAATCAATGGATACTTGGGCTGCTTCTATAATTTGGCTATTATAAATAATGCTGCAACAAACATAGATGTGGATGCATCCCTTTGAATTAGTGGTTTTGTATTTTTTGATTATGTACCCTGTAGTGTGATTGGTGGATCATAGGGTAGATCTGTTTATAACTTTTAGAGGAAACTCCATACTGTTTTTCAAAGTAGCTGTATCAGTTTGCATTCCCACAAACAGTGTAAGAGGGTTCCCCTTTCTTCACATCCTCACCAACACTTGTTTCTTTTGTTGATTTTAGCCATTCTGACAGGTATGAGGTGATCTCTCATTGTAGATTTGATTTGCATTTTCCTGATGATGAGTGAAGTTGAGCATCTTTTCATGTGTCTGTTGGCCATCTGTTTGTCTTCTTTGGAGAAATGTCTGTCATGTCTTCTCATGTTTTAATTGGATTATTTGGGTTTTGGGTGTTGAGTTATATGAGTTCTTTATATATATTGGATACTAATCCTTTTTGGATATATCTTCTGTCTCTCTGGGACCTGGTGTGAGATGAGAGAATAATCTCTCCACTGTGTGTTCCAGGAGCTCTTCAGATTGCTGTTTCCACCACTATGTCTGTGTGTTGTTTCCCTGCCTCCTCTCCAAGAGCAGGCTTTATCCCAGTCATACCCACTGTCCTTTAAAACTCCAGGCTATAAGCCCTGCTGGTTCCAAGAACTCACGAAATTCAGGCCCAGTCATGTTCCAAGCAAACTGATGTGGGAATTTGTTTCCCCATGTACTCTCCTATGTGTTAGTTTGTCTCTTGGCCTTGTCTGTGACTGCAGCTCCCTCCCCATTACAGCAGCTATGATCTGTTTCTCTCCCAAACTGCGTCTGCTGCTTACTACCTTCTTCATTGTGGCCTCTTCTCTACCTTTAGTTGTAGAGTTTCTCCTGTCAGTCTTCAGGTCAATTTCTGGGGTATTTAGGTTGATTCGATAGTTACCTAGTTGTATTCAATGGTGAGCCTAGGGTTCTCCTTCTGTCACCATCTTCCCCAATTCAGTTTTAAATTATTTTTTATTTTTATTTAAATTCAATTTGCCAACATGTAGTATAACACCCAGTGCTCATCCCATCAAGTGCCCTTCTTAATGCCTGTCACCCATTCACCTCTCCCCCCACTCCCTCCCCCTCTGCAACCCTTTTTTTTTTTGTTTCCCAGAGTTAGCAGTCTCTCATGGTTTGTATTCCTAGTTTTTCCCCACTCAGTTTTTATAAATATTTGTTGAACCCCTATTAGAGGTGTTGTCCCAATGCTGCATGGGACAAATAGTTGAGTAAGACATTCATTCCATTGTCCTTTAAAAGCTTACATCTGGGGCCACCTCTCTGCCTCAGTCAGTAAAGTGTGTAACTCTTGATCTCTGGGTCATGAGTTCGAGTCCCATGTTGGGCATAGAGACTACTTAAAAAAAAAAAAAACTTACCATCTGTTATAATGAGACAAGTATACAATTAGCAAGCATACCAGGCAGTGGTACAAAATAATACCCCTATGTCAGAAGACTCTTAAATATCTATCTCTAGTCCTGTCTTCTTTCTTGAGCTCAATATCTGAATAGTCCACTGCCTGTTGGACCTCTCTCATAAATTCTTTTCCCCAATTTAAAAATTTTTGATAAAATACCTATCACATAAAACTTACCACCTTGGGCATTTTTAAGTGTACGGTTCAGTAAGTATTAAAGACATTCATAATGTACAGCCATCACCACCATTTATCTCCATATAAATTTTAGGACAGTGACATGCCTTTACTTGTGATCATTGAACTATTTTATAGGAAGTCCTTTTTGACATTTTTATACAAAATCTTTTTTTGAGATAATCTTCTTTAGCTTCTTTGAATTTAGGGTAAATGGCAGAGTCTGATCATTTGAGCCAGAATAAGGCTACGTGGGGTTCTTTAAACCCTAGAAAAAAAGTTATAGATATTTCCTTTCTAGAGTAATAGGGAGAAAAACTACATTAAAAAAAAAAAAAACAGTTAACATGCCTTTTGACTTCTAAAAAATACTAGGTGGAAAATAATCAGCTTTTGACCTTAGAAAAGAATTTATATCTGTTCTTGCCCCTCTGCTCCCATTTTCTCAATAGTCCTATTTTATTGCTTCGCAAATAGATAACTTGGGGGATTTTCTACATAGTCTATAACATACGCATGTAATATATAAGCTATAAAAACCTAAATCTTCGTGGCTACCTTTTGTTGTTTAAGGATACATAAGTCATGATAACTTTTAGATAAATCTTTCTCATCTTCATAACCTTCATGAAGCCTAGCATAGGCTTACTTTCCATAGCAGATGTTTTATAATTGTTTTCTAATGAAATTTAAAATTTTTTATGTCTACTTTTCCCTGTCCAATAATAGGCAGTGTTTGAAGGAATTTTTCTGACTTATTTTAGCACATCCAGTCACTTAGTTTTCTCCTTTCTCTGTTCAAAGGAAAGTACTTATTATATTTGTTAATAATCACATTTTTAAATTTTCTAGACTCTATTTAATCATTCTGGTTAAAAAGTGAGAAGTTGGGGATCCCTGGGTGGCTCAGTGGTTTAGCCCCTGCCTTTGGCCCAGGACGTGATCCTGGAGACCTGGGATCGAGTCCCGCATCAGGCTCCTGGCATGGAGCCTGCTTCTCCCTCTGCCTGTGTCTCTGCCTCTCTCTCTCTCTCTCTCTGTGTGTGTGTGTGTGTGTGTGTGTGTGTGTGTGTGTGTCTCATGAATAAATAAATAAAATCTTTTAAAAAAAGTGAGAAGTTAATATTTTCCCATCAATATTTTCATTTATTTGAATCATCAAATTTCTTTTGGCCTTGAACTTCAGTCTATTTTTTTTTTTAATCTTGCAGTTACTTACCTGATTATTTACTTTGTAATACAATCTATGTAAGAAGTTATTTGCATCCCCTCTAGCAGGTAGAGTAAAATCAGATCTATTCTGGGGAAATTGTAGAGTGTTAGAGTCCAGCAGGAGCACCTCTGCCCCTCCTGCTGGGTCTAAGTGTCTCCTTTACATTCAGGACATGGTGTCTTCCTTTGGATTAAATCTGACTACCCATGTATTTCATATTCAAAGTTAGACAAGTTAAGTATTTGTAGGGTTTAAGTGAAAGTTCATATCTATCTTGCCATCTTTCTCTTGAAGTTAGTCACCAATCTACTGCAGAATGTCATTTGCTCATAAAAGGCAACAACCTCATCAATTTTACCTGATTAGTTTCCAGTAAGTTCCAAATTATGTAGATATTTAATTCTCTCTAACAGATTATTTAAGACAATCTGTTAACTCTAAAGTCCAATTTGAATTTTTTGTTATGAGTTATTGAAAAATAGTTGATGGGTTCACTGTATAGTTGATCTATTTTGGCTACAATAGCAGTGGAAAAAAGCAAAAATTATTAAGAAATGAATCATTTTACCATGCTAAAAAGGTATGAGCTTAGTACAAGAAATATATGATACTTCATTTTTTTAAAGGACCTGTGTTAGAATACTTCACATGAAAGTATTTAAGGTTATTTTTAAACATTCAATGAAAGATCATGTGTAGACTTTTTTAAGATATGAATTCCTCCTTCAAAATATGTGTAATGGTTCCTAATACATGCATAAGTGTCAAGAATTGCTCATCCATGTAAAAAGATGTTCTTTCCCCCAAATCAGAGGTCTGAGGGACTTGCTAAGTGCATACCGACTGGGTTGCCATTGCTTAAAGCTTGGTTAAATCCTCTGGATCATGGAAAATTTCCAATTTAGCAAAACTGAAATTTTTAGTCCCTGAAGTCTGCTTTATCATTATTGCCACCAGGTATCATTTATTTAGCATCAATACATGTGATAGTATAAGAGACCTAAGTATATAGAAACTGTGGTATAGAGGTTCTTGGACCACTCCTTCAATTTGTTGGATGAATTTAGACAAGAGTCAGTCTTATCACGGGCTTATAGAAATAATAGCCTACCAAAATTCAGGTTATTTGTATAGTCGTAAAGAATTCCTTGTCCTTTCAGCAAGGAATAATCCAAACTCTATACTACTTTTCTCTTTCAAGCTGCGACCGGATGTGTTAGTGCTGCTTGAAAAACTTGGTTCTAAGAAAATTAACTCAGAAATGTGGTGTCTCTTAGTATTTAAGAGCAGTCAAGGGCACAAGCTTTGGAGTTAGCCCTGTGTTCAAGTCCCAACTCTGACACTCCTGTAGTTTCAAAATAGGGATAATCATAGTACGCAGCCTCATAAGATTGTGGTGAAAATTAAATGAGATAATTACTGAAAAAGTGCTTATTTGTTCAATCTGGCACAAAGTGAGTACTCAAGTATATATAACAACTGTTATTATTATAAATCCATTGTTTCTTTTTTTTAAGATTTTATTTATTTATTCATAGAGACAGAGAGAGAGAGAGAGAGAGAGAGAGAGGCAGAGACACAGACAGAGGGATAAGCACGCTCCATGCAGGGAACCCGATATGGGACTCGATTCTGGGTCCCCAGGATCACACCCCGAGCCGCAGGCAGCGCTAAACTGCTGCGCCACGGGGGCTGTCCTCATTGTTCGTATAAAGGCAGTATGCTTTTGCAAGTTTTCAAAAATTCTGGAAATATTGTAAAGAAGAAACTCTAAATTACACATATCACACTGTGCCAGAGACAGTAATTGATAACAGTATCAGTGTATTACTTTGTAGTCTTTTCCTTATGTATGTATTTGTGTGTGTGTGCGCGCACAAATATAAGTCTGGCGATAGTAACTGTGTAATAAAGATTTTCTGAAGGATATGGGATATGGGAGAATGTGTCCTTTTTAGAAAATAGCTGCCTAGTGTTCTCTCTTATGGACATATCATAATTTATTTCACGAAATTGCTATTGTTGGAGTATTATTTCTTTTTAAAAATTTTGTTTATTTTATTTTAATTTTTTTAAGATTTAATTATTTATTTATGATAGACATAGAGAGAGAGGCAGAGACACAGGAGGAGGGAGAAGCAGGCTCCATGCTGGGAGCCCGACGTGGGGACTCAATCCCGGGACCCCAGGATCGCGCCCTGGGCCAAAGGCAGGCGCTAAACTGTTGAGCCACCCAGGGATACCCCAAAATTTGTTTATTTTAGAAAGGAAGAGAGAAAGCATGAGTGGGAAGGGTGGAGGCAGAGGGAGAGGGAGAGAAAAATCTCAAGCAGACTCTGCTGAGTGCAGAGCCCAGTGCAGGACTCCATCCAATGACCCTGAGATCAGATCACAATCTGAGCTGAAACTGAGAGTTGAGTGCCCAACCGACTGTGCCACCGTGGCACCCCTAGACTATTCTTTCTTTCTTTTCTTTTTTCTTTTCTTTTCTTTCTTTTCTTTTCTTTTCTTTTCTTTTCTTTTCTTTTCTTTTCTTTTCTTTTTTCTTTTCTTTTTTCTTTTTGTTTTTCTTTTCTTTTCCTTTTCTTCCTTTTCTTTTTTCTTTTCTTTTCTTTTCTTTTCTTTTCTTTCTTTCTTTCTTTCTTTCTAAATTAAAAATGTTTTTTTTATTTTAAAGACTATTCATGAGAAAGAGAGTGAGAGAGAGACGGGAGAGAGAGAGAGGGAGAGAGAGAGGGAGAGAGAGGCAGAGACACAGGCAGAGGGAGAAGCAGGCTCCATGCAGGGAACCCAACGTGGGACTGGATCCTGGTTCTCCAGGATCATGCTCTGGGCTGAAGGTGGTGCTGAACCTCTGAGCCACCCAGGCTGCCCTAGACTATTATTTCTATAAGAAATAGGTTTTCCTATTACAAAAACCTTTGAGATGAATATTTAGAAGTCTTTATGTATGTATCTGATTATTTCTTCAAAATAAATGCCCCTAATGTAGAATTACTAAGTCAGGAGTTAATAAACACTGTAAAATTTTGGGCACATATAGCCAAAATGCTCAATATAGAAATGCCAAGAAGAGAATTGCCTTTCTAAACTTTGCCAATTTAATGTATCAGAGATGGTCTTTTGTCATTTTTTTTGCAGGCTTATATAGTTTTGATTAATATTTTTTGACTGTTAATGCAATTGAATATTTTCCTCCTTTATTTAAGAATGCTTAAAGAAATTCCTGTTTCTTTATAATGATTCTTCTCTAACAAAATCTCAGCCGCTCTAGTAATATCTTCCATCCCAGAATAATACATTATGGTTTCTAGGAAGGAAAGGGAAAATAATTGTGTGTGTGTGTGTGTCTGTCTTAAGGGTAGCTTCTTTGATTTACTTGAATGATAAGTCATGATAGGTAATGACAGTTTACTCCTAAACTGTGTTCAGTTACCCCAACTTGGATATGCTATAACCTGTCATCTTTGGCTTATAGATTTATCTCCCCAGGAAGAATGTTCCAGGACAGTGAGCAGAAGAAATGTTTTCTGGGGAAAGAATCAGGGCAAGAGTGTTGTGACTTCAGGCATCACAACTTTTCCCTACAGCAGTCTGTATCCAAGAGTAAATCTGTGCTAGCCATGCGGATATATCAGGTCTAAGAGTATATGTGATGGCTAGAACTGAGATTTCCAATGACAAGCATGGGCTACACTCAGATACCCATTTCTGGGCATCTCAAACTGAGAGATAACTGGAAGATTGTTTTACACACAGAGACTGGGAAACCTTTGTGCTTGTTCGTAGAACTTTTCATCTTTCAGATTATTTCCTTTTGCAAGTTAGGACTTGTGTTCTCACAAGTTCCTGCTCTCATACCTGGGGAGTGAATAATTTAATTTATATAGTTGGTTATAGAGTTGGCTCCTTTTCATGTGGAACTTCTATAGAAGAAATGGGTCTAAAAGCAGATAGGCAGCGGAGACAACTCTACATGCTTACATGGACATGTACATACTTGTTTTCTTTGATATGTTTGGAACCTATGTAAAAGGAAAAGTACTATCTAAAGAGGGAAGTTTTCTATATTTATACCATCGTCTAAGTATTTGCCATTGAATGTTTTTTATTATAAGTGTCAAAAAGCAGGTTGGGTCAGAGTTCACTTAAATTAAGAGGGGAAGGGGCGCTTGGTTGGCTCAGTCTGTTGAATGTCTGACTCATGGTTTCAGTTCAGGTCATGATCTCAGGGTCCTCAACTGATTGAGCCTTGTATCTGGCTCTGTTCTCAGTGGGGAGTCTGCTTGAGGGTTCTCTCCCTCTGTCCTTCCCCCCACTCTCGCTCTCTCAAATAAATAAATCTTTAAAGCAATTAGAGGGGAAATACTTTATTTATTTGTTTGTTTGTTTATTTATTTATTTTTATTTTTATTTTTATTTTTAAAGATTTTACTTATTTATTCATGAGAGACAGAGAGAGAGAGAGAGAGAGAGAGAGAGAGGCAGAGACACAGGCAGAGGGAGAAGCAGGCTCCATGCGGGGAGCCCGACGTGGGACTCGATCTTGGGACTCCAGGATCATGCCCTGGGCCAAAGGCAGACGCTCAACCACTGAGCCACTCAGGCGTCCTGGAAATACTTTTATAATGCTTAAACTCTGTGTTTGGAAATAGAGGCTTAAGAAATTTATATCCTTTAATAGCTATGATAAACTATGACTATTTAAGGGTTAAGCAGCTTCTTGTTGGAAGTAATTTATTTATTTTCCTTTAAAATTGACACCATTTTAGAATTCGCAATTTGAAGTGTACTTGGCTAAGACCTCATTTCCCTTCCAATACTTGAAAATTGTTCCTCTCCAAGCCAGGGAGATGATGTTTTTCTGGGCTGATGAATGATGGCTCTGTATCAAACTAGAAATGTCTAGTGACCTAGGTGGTTTTTAAGAGATTTATTATGCAGAGGGAAGAAGCAAACATGTTCTATTTTATACTACTCAGGACCCCTGAATCTTGCTTTCCCATCAGGATTCTTTTGTACTAAGGGCTGGACAGACAGAAACTGGCTATTCATCATCCTGAGTTGTCCTAGCCCTTGCTATGGTGTGTAGCCTTAAGAAGGATCCTAATACTCTCATTTCCTTGGTGCTTATGGTATAAGTTCTAGACCTCGAAAATGTAGACCTAGGAACATCTGATGATAGCATAAAAGCTGACATTATTATGAAAAGCAGGCAGGAAGTATTGTGCCCTTTGTGAGGAAGTTTGAAAAACTTCTTATAGCCTAACTACAGTTCAGGAAAGAATCATAAATTAAAACAGCACTACCAACAGCAGCCAACTTCCTCCTTAACATACAAGTAGACCTTCCATATTGCAGATGGAAGGCACCTAAGAGATCATCCTCTTCATGGGACTGTATCATGGACTTCTCAATGCTATCCCTATAACCCTATGACCTAGAGGAAAACTTGGCACAGGTAAGTACACAGTAATTATTGGCTGAAAGAATAATTCAGTTACCTAGCTCTGTGATTACCATTTTTTCTTTGCCAAAGATCTTTTTAATTAATTTTGTTTCCCACGGTCTCCAAATTTTGAAAGATTTACTATTCTACATTGAGTAAGTAATAATGCATTTGTTTCTACTTTTTTTTTTTTTTTGTTTCTACTTTTATTGATCAAAGCCAACCAGGACTTCTGATCAACATGAGAAAAATCATGGTTAGGACCATAATTCCAGCTCAGAAAAAAATCTGACATTTCATTTAGACAATGTAGCAAATAAGCTTTTTGAAATAAAAGTTCCTTCCACACCCAATATTCCTTTGGGGGGGTGCTCCCATGAGTCTGAGCATGCAGACTGAAAATCAGTGATCTAGTTTTACCAACTCATTTTATAAACTTGCTTATGCTTAAGGAATTAGGTTCAATGACTTATCTGTGAAGTAGACTAATTGGTTCTCATTTTCCAGTTTAGAGAATCTAGTTATGATGGGTATATAGGCCTTGCTTGAAGAAGATATTCTAGAATGAGGCCTGAGGTTTTTGTCTTTTTAATTTATTTTTGTTATTTAATGGGGGGGAGGGGTAGAGGGAGAGAGAGAATCTTAAGCTGTCTCCACCCATGGCATGGAGTCAAGCTCATGACCCTAAGATTATGATCTGAGCCAAAATCAAGAGTCGGGTGCTTAACCAACTGAGCCCCCCAGGTGCCCCTCTTACCTCTTCTCAAAGAATAGTGTTTGGATTATTGATGACTAGAATAGGTTACAGAGAGAATCCCGTTTAATAAATACTGTATTATATCATTGCGTATCCCCATGGTCTAGTTTACAGTACCTATTAATGTTTTATTGTTATGGACCACAAAATTCTAGGTTAAAAAATTTCATTGGCATCATAGAGGACCCATTTTTTTCTGATAAGGATGTTGGTCCCCAAACAGGGAATGGCTTGAAGGGCTCATGTCATCAGCCTGAGATTAGGCCAAGAGCAGCCATCATGGAGTGACTCTTGTGAACAGTTGGGTCAGCCCTTCTCTACAGAGAAAACCAGGAGTGAAACTATGCAGTGAGACAAGATCAAGGATTTGAAGTGGGTTGGGTCAAGATTCTAATGTTGATGATGTTTTGCATATTTGCTCTTATGAACATTGTCAGCACAGTAATAGATGGTCAATATAATTTGTTAAAAAGCTAATATTAATCACAAATCCCTATGCATTTAGAGAAAATAGAGGAAATCATGCAACGGGGAAAGAAATACCAAGATTTACCTGAAAGGAACTTTTTACTATGTTTTAAAAATGTTATTGAGGTATAATTTATAGGTAATAAAAAGCACAGACTATTTTTTTGTTAATAAAAATTTGGGAAAATTTTAGCCTTGAGAGGGACAGTATCTGTCTTTTACAATCATACTCCAATTAATGAAATGAACTTCTTAGAATCTGAACACAGTTATATTAGTGTGACATAAAGGAATGTAACGTGGTTAATTCCGGAGTTCTACAAAAAAAGCAAAAACATTCACTGGAAGTTTTTATCGTGGAGGCGAACAGTAACAAGCCTAAAGCTTTTAAAAACTTGTTAAATTGTCTATGACAGCAAATCTCCATAATAATCTTTACTTTTTTCACCTCAAGATGACAAGGTAGCCTAGCTATGTTTCAAAATCCCCTCTTTAATTAGCAAAGGAGAGTTACTTAGTCACTTGTTAAGTAGCAAGTAGGTACAAACATTTGCAGCAGTAGTGTGGATTGGTTTCTCTTTCTTGAGGCAATCCCAGCACACTGACAGGCATACCCTGTTGTTTTGACTATTTCATATCACACTTAGAACTGCTAGGTTTTAGGATCAGTAAAAGAGAACCCCTGAGGTTGAAAGAACCAAAACATGTTTTCAGTTGGTTTGTACATCAGACTCTTAAGAAATATATTTTTAAAAATCCAACAATAACAGTAAGGAAGCAATTTTTGCATATAAGCACTTTTGTATGTGGTGGAATATTTAAAGATATTTTTCATGTTTTCTTGATAAGAATATGATCAATGTACCTTCACTAATGATATAATGAATGACATAATTGAATTCAACCAAAGCTTTATAGGCTGAAATGATGGGACAGAGTTTTGAAAACTGACATTGAACAGAAACAAATATAAAAATCCTGATCGTTGATTCCAAAAATCAACTCTGGGTTTATCTGGAGAAGATAGCATGTTATAGCAAAAAGATCCAGAAGTTTTACTTAGCTATAAGTTCACCATAAAGTATAGCAGTAAAATGTTAGCCCCAAATTCTTATATTAAGTCACATTAAAAAGGGAGGAGAGGGTTTCCCAGTAGCTGACTATTGCCAGAACTTCAGTTTTGCATTCCATTCTGGGGATGACATTTTAAGAAGAATGTTAACCAACTGAGGCATGCTCAAAAGAAGGCAGCAAGGTGATGAGAGATAACATTTCCTCCTGGGGAGGAAAAACCTTAGAGATTATTTAATCTGGAACTCCAACTTTTGAGACAAGGCTCTGAGAGAGGTGTCCTGAGTCACAGGACTAGGGAGGAGCAGACTAGTTTCCAAAAGCTCCACATGATGAGAGAGGAGGTGCCAAATATATGACATGCTGTGTGGAAGAGGGCCCAGACAGTTTTTCATAGCTTGAAAAGGCAGAACTAAGACTAATGTTTGGAAGTGAAAGGAAAGATTTGGATTAAAAATAGAAGGAACAACTTTCTAGCGATTGCAGCTGCCTAAAACTGGAATAGCTTGCCTTGAAAAGCATTGAGTTACCCATCACCAGATATGTTTAAGTCAGGTTGGGTGAGGTGTTAGGAATGTTGAAGTGATTCCTCTGTGCAGGAGACATTGGACCATGCTAGTTAATTATTATAGCTCCTTTTAATTGCTAGTAACAGCTAACATTGATTGAGTGCTAATAGAACACTGTGCTGAAGTAATGTATATGTATTATCTCTTTGATTCTTATAATACATGAGGAAGCTGAGGCCCAGAGAACTACTTGTTTTGCCTAAGGTCACACAGTCAGTAACTGATGAGGTCAGATTCAAATCCAGGCAGTCTGGCTCCAGAGCCAGTTTTGCTAACTTCTGTGCTATAGCTGACCCTTAAATGCAGTTCTCTGACCTTTGTAGGTATTAGATCCATTTAGATCCATTCTTTTATGACTTACAGCATTGTCGGACAGAAGAGGTCTCCCACTGAGAGGGCCCAGTTTGTACATGAGAGGGGGGGGTCTTGTTTTTTATGGTTTTTAGGTATCACGAATGTGCCCTTTAAGGCCTTTATGAATTTAGAGTTCTTGATAATAAATCCTCTGGACATGGCTGCCATTTGCAGTTGTTGAGCTCTTTCAATAATGGTAGATGGTAAACTACCATTTATCCTTAAGAGAACTTATGTTTCAGCATCTACTCAACTTTACATATGCATATGTATGTGTGTGTGTGTGTGTGTGTGTATATAATTTTAATTCCCCTTAGTAGGTATTATAATACCCATATTATAGATGTGAAAACTGCATGTCATATTTTGGGTTGGCTTGCCTCCAGCCCAACTTGAACTATTTTTTAATTAAACTTTATTTTAAGATAATTGTAGATTCACATGAAGTTGTAAAAAATAACAGAGATCCAGTGGATCCTTTACCTAACTTCCTCCAATAATAACATCTCACAAAAGTATAGTACAGTCTCACAACCAGGATGTTGACATTGATATGTCCAAGATACAGAACATTTTCGTCACCACAAGGATTCCTCTTAGTGCTTTTTTATAACTACCTTCTTCTCCTATTCTCCCATCTTTCACCCCTGGCAACCACTAATCTATACTCTGTTTTTATAATTTTTGTCATTTTAAGAATCTCATACAAATGGAATCATACCATATGTGTAACCTTTTGGAATTGGTGTTTTTTACTCAGTATCATTCCTTGGAGATCCATCCAGGTTGTTGTATATAACGATTTTCTTTTTACTGCCCAGGAATATTCCATGGTGTAACATAATTTGTTTTCTTTTTACTGCCCAGTAATATTCCATGGTGTGACATAATTTGTTTAACCACTTATCCTTGTTAAAGGATATCTGGACTGTTTCTGGTTTTCAGTTACTATGAATCAGCTGTTATGAACATTTGTGTAAAGGTTTTTGTGCAAGCATAGGTTTTCATTTTTCTGGGATAAATGCCCAGAAGTACAATTGCTGGGTTATATGGTAAGTTGTGTGTAGTTTTATAAGAAACTGCCAAACTGTTTCCAGGGTGTCTATACCATTTTACATTCCCACCAATAATGTAAATATAATCCACTTTCTTTGCATCCTCACCAGCATTTAGTGTTGTCTTTATTTTCTATTTTAGTCATTCTGAAAGATGTGTAATGATTCCTCATTGTGGTTTAAATTTAGATTGCCTTAATGGCTCATGATGTTGAGCATCCTTTTATGTGCTTATTTGCCACCTCTGTATCCTCTTTGGTGAGATGTCTGTTCATATTTTTTTTTTTTGCCCACTTTTGGATTGGATTGTTGGTGTCTTACTGTTGTTTTGAAAGAGCCCAGGCTTTTATAGATAGCCATTTCAACAGCGTGCTATTCATTCCTTTTACTCTCTGTCATTCCGGTTTTGCCAATACCCTGCTCAGGGTGACTCCCCACTGTCTGGCCTGTGTGACTTCTTATAGCCTGAGAAAGCCATGATTCCATCCTCAATAGATGGAGAAAAAAATACAGGTCATCTGAACTCACTGCTGCCTAGCAATCTTTACATGTATATATATTTTACATATCAGAAGATTCACTTATTTAAAGTGTACAGTTCAGTGATTTTTAGTATATTCACAAAGTTGTATACTATGTAATTCCATAAAATTTTCATCACTGCAAAAAAGAAATCTCATACTAGTTAGCAGTCACTCAAGATTTCCTCACTGTCCCATTCTTCCAGCCTCTGGAAATCCCTAATCTACTTTTTATCTCTGTGGATTTGCCTGCTGTGGACATTTCATATAAATGGAATCATGCAATATGTAGCTTTTTGTGTCTAGTGATTTTTAATTAGCATGATGTTTGTAAGAGTAATCCATATTGTGGTATATATCAGTACTTCATTTTTATGGCAGAATAATATTCCATCATGTGGATGTACCACATTTTGTTGATCCATCCATTGGTTGAGGGCTATTTAAATTGTTTCCACTTTTTGACTGTTATGTATAATGCTGCTGTGAATATTATACACAAGTTTTTGTGTGGATATATGTTTTTACTGAGATATACCTAGAAATGAAAATGCTGGGCTTTATGGTAACTCTGTCTTTAACTGTTGGAGGAACTGTCAAATTGTTTTTGCTAAATGGCTATACCATTTTACATTCCCATCAGCAGTATAGGGGAGTTTTAATTTCTTCACACCCTCACCAACATTTGGTACTGAATTATGGTTTTGATTTGTGTTTCTCTAATGACTAATGATATTGAACATTTTTACATGTGTATACTGGCTATTTGCATTTTTTTTTGAGAAATGTCCAATTCAAATCCTTTGCCCATTTTTAAATTGGGTTGTCTTTTCATTTGTGTATTCTGGATGTTTAGACCTTTATCAGATGATTTGCAAATATTTTCAATTCTATGGATTGTATTGTCACGTTCTTAATGGTGTCCTTCAAAGCACAAACAATTTTGAATAAACCATTTTAACTAATTTCCCTTTAGTTGCTTTGCCTTAGGTATCTTAGCAGTTTTTAAATCAAAACTTTTTTACTCTTCATTTTCTAAGTGCTCTGCACTCAGAGCAAGTACCCACTCTCTTCCTAGTTCCTTTATGCAGATGAACTTCCTCCTACTTTCTGAGAAGGCTGAGATTATTTGCCATAAATTCCTCAACTATTTAAGTTTCAATGTATTTTCATTCTTCTTCCTCTTTTTATGCTTCCCTTTGAAATAAAAACATTTTTTTCTTTTTTCTTTTTATTTTTAAAGATTTTATTTATTTATTCATGAGAGACAGAGAGAGAAAGAGAGGCAGAGACATAGGCAGAGGGAGAAGCAGGCTCCACGCAGGTAGCCTAATGTGAGACTCCATCCTGGGACCCCAGGATCATGCCCTTGGGCCAAAGGCAGACGCTAAACTGCTGAGCCACCCAGGTGTCCTGCTTTTCTTTTTTAAAATGAATACTCCACCTGGGTCATTCCAGTTCCCTCCTTCAGGGCTTTGATCAGTGTTTGGCCTCCTCCCTCAGAGCAACATTAATCTCTCCTCTGCTATTTTTCTACTCTTATATAATCTCAGGTCTCTGTTTCCCCTTTAAAGAAAATATTGGGGACAGAGACTTTACCCAATTTTATTTTTCCTTTAACCTATCCTTGATTTTTTCCCCTTACTTTTAATTTTGAGAGAACTGTTTCATCTCATCTAAAATATTTCACTAATTTTCCCAGTAATCTCTAAGTACCTGGTTTCCCACTTTGACTCATCTTACATTCTTTCCATGAGATAAATCTTCCCAAAGTGGAGTTCTTACCACCTAACTCTCCTGCCCAGAAACTTCTGAAGACTCATTTAATGCTGAGTTATCTATAAAACTCCCTAGCCTAATATTCAAAGTTTCTTGTAACAGGTTTTCTCAACCCTGACTCATCTGGACAACCCACTCTTCCCTGAACACCTTCCCCTCAGTCTTGCCTAATGCTTGCTCTGCAGAATGCCTGTCTTTGTCTTTTCCTATGGAAATTATGTCTTTGTATAAATGCCTTGAAGTCTATGGCACTCTCCAATCTTTAAATCCCTATCACTTTGAAAACTTCTGTGTGGACCTTATTATGCTGTCTTGTCTTGTAGCTTTTTAAAATAGATTTAAGTTCTCTAAAGGCAGAGATGAGTAGCTTGTGCATCTTTGGGCCCTTTCTAGCAACCAGATATGGCTTTAGACCTAGTAGATAATGAGTATGTATCTCTAACTTAATTTGATTTGAAAACAAGAAACTGAGCTTTCACATCTTTGGAGAAAAATCTGGAAAAGAGAAAGCAGAAAACACGAGACTCGAGATTGGTGAGGCTGAGTAGGTAATTTAGAATAAATCAGAACACAAGCTCAAAAATCTCATTTTTTCTGAATGTCACTTTTGCCTTTTAAAACTAACCCGTGCATAACAGATGCATTCTTTATTTTCAAAGCACTAAAGGTTAAAAAAAAAAAGTGGAATTGGTTGAGTAAAACTAAGTAGAGTCACCTTATATGACAAATTGTATCATATGTTTTGAATGAACGCCCTAAAATTGTTATGAAGGATGTCATGTTCATCTCCCAGTTATGGAGAAAGGGAAGTAGCGAGTTGCAGGAACTTTGTGAACTGTAAAGTCTTGAGTATAAATTGACATTTAAAGTTTAAAAATATTTCCTACAAAACATGGGTCAGTTGATATGCTACTAGTTGATGGGCAGTGATAGTCTCTCAGCTGCCACTGAGAGCCACTCTTAATGGATTGATGGGTCATAAAATCAATATCATGATCAAACTCAATATGTAATCAAATATAAACCTGATATCAAATTTTTATATTAAAAAACTTTAAGTTAACCTATTTACCAGATTGTATTCATACCTCCACTATATGCATGGTGTTATTAATTCTATTAGGTATTCAAATAAGGTAAATTGATTAAATATTTACCTGTCTGGGTAGGGCGACTTGAGAAGTGATTTTAATTTTTAGGTCTCAGTAGGAACATGATACTCTTTATTATTTTGTCTTTTCATTTTGGGATATTCAAATTGATTTCTAAACTATAAGCTATTGAAAACTGAGAAACCACTCCATATTTTTTGTATAATCTAGTCCTAATAGAACTTCTTTAATATTGTAATCATTCAAAACTAATAATGATAATCCCTGATATCAATTAAGTGCTAAGGGCAAGACACTTTACTAAATACTGCATGTTCATTATTTCTTTTAATTCTCATAGCAAGCTTGTGAGATATTTTCTTCTCTTTTCAGAGGAGAAAATGAGGCTTCAATATTTGCTCAAAGTCATTACATTACATTAGTGGCTGAGCCAAGATTGGAACCCAGGCAGTATGACTCCGGGGTCTGTGCTCCCAACCATACCATTTTCTTTAATAAATATATATTAATTATGATGCTAATTAGAACCAAGCTGTGAACATGGCATATGCGCAGTGACTTCCTGTCTATGTTTTTACTGTGTAATGTACCCAGGATACTATGAGACTACAGCTGGTGTCCATTAACGATAGTGATGTGAGAATTCAAAAATAATTTCCAGAGCATCTTGGTTACAAGGCACTATATCATTTTCATTATTCAGTGATCTTTAAATTCTTGGGCTTAAAAGAGATTTTTTTATCTAGATACCTAAAGTAGTTGCTTTCTGATATTTCAGTAGGATTTAAAAAAATTTTTTATTTCTCCTATGTTATTTCTCTATGTCTTTTTTTTTTTTTTAAGATTTTATTTATTTATTCATGAGAGATACACACAGAGAGAGGCAGAGATGCAGGCAGAGGGAGAAGCAGGATCCATGCAGGGAGCCTGACGTGGGACTTGATCCCGAGACTCCAGGATCACACCCTGGGCGGAAGGTGGTGCTAAACCACTGAGCCA
The DNA here is from genome assembly GCF_053574225.1 of Canis aureus. Classification (NCBI taxonomy): domain Eukaryota; kingdom Metazoa; phylum Chordata; class Mammalia; order Carnivora; family Canidae; genus Canis; species Canis aureus. The sequence goes on along the minus strand of NC_135642.1, from coordinate 15,525,137 downwards.
CCCGGGCTGCCCTCTCTATGTCCTTCTAAAGGGAGAGATAGGAGCAACTTTCATATTTTCTTTATGTCATCACTGAATTTATTGAATGAGAGAAAAATTTTAAAAATTAGACTTTTAAGGAACTTTTATCTTTAGGTAATAGTACTCTCCAATTTTCTACTGCTACTTTTTAAATACATTATGAGTATCCATATAGGGGAATACTATGTAGTTATTAAAAAGAATGAGCTAAGGTCACCTGGGTGGCTCAGTCTCTTGATTTCAGCCCAGGTCATGATCCCAGGGTTGTGAGATTGCACCCTGCTTTGGGCTCTGCACTGGGCATGGAGCCTGCTTAAGATTCTGTCTCTCCCTCTCCCCTTCCCACTTGTGCATGCTCTCTTTCTCAGAAATGAAAAAGAAATGAGCTGGATAAATATGTTCTGACAAGGAAAGATGTCCATGATATGTTATCAAGTAAAAGGAGCAAGTCCTAGAAATATGTTTAGTATTCTCTCAAGTCCATTAATATATAGAAACTATATATTTGTAAATTCATATAAAGCTGATTGGAATGGTGTACACCAAGCTGACAACTATGGTTAACTCTGGGGAAAAAACAGATTGAAGGAAGGAGTGAAGTAGGACTTCTTATTCTGTATATTTCTGTTTTATTTGTAATTATATGTGCATTTATTCCTATTTTTATTGTTTTGGGTTTGTTTTTCTTGAAAATAATTCCCCAAATACCAAAAAATGCAAAGAAAGTAAGATATTCCCATGAACCCAGTCACCCAAAATGAAGAAATGTAAACATTTTTTTATACTTGCTTTAGAAAATTTTAGAATTAAAATTACAATAATATGAAGTCTCCTATGTTGTCTCCCTAATTCATTCTTTCCTTCTCTGAAACCACCACCTGTCATCAATATCTAGCTGTGTCAGTATCTTTAGATCTAGTAAAGTATTTTTACTACTATGTTGCATTCCATAATGTGGATATATCACAATTTGCCTCACCTCCTACTGATGGATGTTTGGGTTATTTCCATATTTTTTCTTATAGGTTTTTCTTCAGTGGTCACCCCTAGTACATGTCTCATTGTGTATTTGTATGAGAGGTTTTCTAGGACAGGGCTTCTCAAACTTCTTGTCTGTCAAGATGAAGAAAAGGATCTTTTTATGGCACACTGTGATAAACACGTGAAAGGTAAATGGCAGGGTCTCTGGCTGACTCAGCCCAGCTCCCATCCTAAGGGCTGAAGGAGTCATTTTGTCAGTGTATGGGTACTTGTCTTTCTGTTGAGAAATTCTGTTTGAGGACACAGTCTCTTAAACTTTTCAATGTTTATGAATCACCTGGTAATCTTGTTAAACTAAAGATTTCGATTCTGCAGGTCTGGCATTTGGACTGAAACTCTATGTTTCTAATAAATATCTATTAGTACTAATGCTTCAATTAACCAGGCTCTGGTGCTTTGCTATCCAATTTAATAGCCACTAGCCAGCCACACATGGCTACTGAGCCCTTGAAATGAGGTTAGTCCAAATTGAGAAGTGTTTTAAATATAAAACATACACTAGGTTTAGTGTGGAAAAAGTAACATAAAATACCTCATTTATACTTTTATATTATTACACATTGATTATTACATGTTAAAATTATACTGTTGTGAATATATTAGGTTAAATAAAATATATTATTAAAATTAATTTTCCCTATTTCTCTTACTTGAATTTGGCTACTGAAACATTTAAAGGTATGTAGGTGGTTTGCTTTACATTTCTGTTGAACAGTGCTGCTCTGTAATTCTGTACCTAGATCTGAAATTACTAGGTCCTCAGAGGTGCTCATTTTTAGCTTTACTTGCTATAGCTGTTAGTCTTCAAAATCATTACGCTAGTTTACACTTCCACCAAGAATGTATAGGGATTCTCCTTATCTCTACTTCCTCAATTTTGTCACTTTTACATTATTTTGACACTTTTATATTATTACACATTGATTACTGTTATATTATTTTTGTCAAATTTTTATTTTATCTTTTGAGAGAAACAAACAAACAAACATGGGAATGGAGGGGTAGAGGAAGAGGGAGAGAGTCTTAAGCAGACTACATGCCCAGTGTGGAGCTCAATGCTGGGCTTGAGCCCACAATCCTAAGATCATGACCTGAGCTGAAATCAAGAGTTGGACACTTAACTGATTGAGCCACCCAGGTGCCTTAAATTTTCAAACTTTTGAAATGTCTGCCTGTCTTGTGGGTTTACTTTGTAATTCCCTAATTACTGATGAGATTGATCATCTTTACACATTTATTTAATTTAAAAAAATTTTTAAAGATTTTATTTATTTATTCATGAGGGAGAGACAGAAAGAGAGAGGCAGAGAGACACAGGCAGAAGGAGAAGCAGGTTCCATGCAGGGAGCATGATGTGGGACTTGATCCGGGGTCTCCAGGATTACACCCTGGGCTGAAGGTGACACTAAACTGCTGAACCACCAGTGCTGCCCATCTTTACACATTTATTGACCACAGGAATTTTATCATCCATGAATAACTTTATTTCTTTGCATATTTGTGGTGGTTCATCACAAAGTTTGGATATTGTGTGTTATATATGTTGCAGTGGTTTCTCCCATTCTCTTATATTTTTTAACTTTTTAATATATTTGGTTGTATAAATATTTGTAATTTCAATGCAATTGACTTATCAGTCTGGTAAAATACTCCTGTTTAAGAAATCCACTAAGAAGGGTGTCTGGGTGGCTCAGTTGGTTGAGTGTCCAGCTCTTGATTTCAGCTCAAATTATGATCCTCAGGGTCATGAAATTGAGCCTGACATGGAGCCCTGCATTGGGCATGGAGCCTTTTAAGATTCTCTTTCTCCCTCTCCATTTGCTGTTCACCCATGCCTGCTCTCAGACGTGTGTGCTCGCTTGCTCTCTTAGAAGAAAAGAAAGAAAAAGAAAAGAAAAGAAAAAGAAAGAAAAAAAGAAAGAAAGAAAAGAAAGAAGAAAAATGAAATCCATGCTGAGTAAAGATTTTCTTTTATTGGTTTTAAAGTTTTACACCTTGAATTTGGATCTTCTGTCTATTTGGTGTTTATTTGAAGGTAGATTGTAAGGTAGGGATCTGTTTATAATACATGTAATTTTGTGTATGTATGTGTTTCTAGTCCACATCTGTTTCTGTATTAGGTTTTTTTCAGAATTATTTAAGATGACTTTCAAGATCAATGAAATCATAGGAAAGTCTTAGATAGCCATCATAATACTGATCTAAAGCATTGGATTATACCTAAGTTGACAAGATAATAAATCATCCTTATTCACTTTTTGGAATGAAAGAGGGTTCTTAAGCTAATTAAAGTTATGTAATTTTCAAAATACTCATTTCTTGACTGAAAAATGGTATTATTACATTTGGTGGACTATAAAATAGCCTGTTCAAAAACTCTTTCCCAAATATATTTTTTTTCTAAAATACATAAATTGAAGCAAAACTTTATATAAACTTTATATTGATTATTGTCACATTTAAAAATAAAGTATTCGTGGGGCAGCCTGGGTGGCTCAGCGGTTTAGTGCCTCCTTCAGTCCAGGGCATGATCCTGGAGACTGCATGGAGCCTGCTTCTCCCTCTGCCCGTGTCTCTGCCTCTCTCTCTTGCTGTCTCTAATAAATAAAATTTTAAAAAATCTTTAAAAAAATAAAAATAAAGTATTCTTGTCACAATCACATATTTTAATCATTTTCTTAACTGCTTCTGTATCTATTAACATGTAACTGGTATTTTTCTGAATATGTTTCAAAATGAAATTATTTTTAGCATTTTTACAAAATTGCTCATGATCATATTCATAGTTAAATTTTATGGCTTATAAATGTGACATATTGACTCTTCTACTCAAGCCACAGTATTATTTTTTTTAAAGATTTTATTTATTTATTCATGAGAGAGACAGAGAGAGAGAGAGAGAGAGAGAGAGGCAGAGACACAGGCAGAGGGAGAAGCAGGCTCCATGCAGGGAGCCCGATGTGGGACTCCATCCCGGGTCTCCAGGATCATGCCCTGGGCTGCAGGCGGCGCTAAACCGCTGTGCCACCAGGGCTGCCCCTCAAGCAACAGTATTATTAATTGAAAAAGTACTTCTTCTAAGGTGTTGATTGAGGTACTTGATGAATTCAGAACAAATTTTATTAAATGGAGAATATTCTCAGTTTTGCTTTTATGTTAAAATGTATAAGTACATATGTAAACTCATGCCAATAAGTGTGACAACTTAGATAAAGTGACATATTTTGAAATACACAACCAAAGGAAGAAATAGATAACTGGAGTGGCCCTATATTTTTTAAAGAAATTTAACTGATAGTTAAAAACCTTGAAACAAAAAAGAAAACTGTAGTCCTAAATAGATATGTTGATAAATTTTATGGTTCTGTCTGTATAAACTCTTCTCAGATGACTTATTTTCAAGATTAAAAATATTCCAGTGTAGTTATCATACAGTGTTATATTAGCTTTAGTACACAATAGTGATTCAATGATTCCATGTGTTACTCAGTGCTCATCAAGATAAGTGCACGCTTAATTCCCTTCACCTATTTCACTCATACCCCCCACCCATCTCCCCTCTAGCAATCATTTTAGTTTGTTTCTTTTTTCCTTTTTTTTTTCCTTCACATATGAGTGAAATTATATATGTGACTGGCTTATTTTGCCTAGCCAGGATTATACTCTCTAGATCTATCCATGTTGTTGCAAATGGCAAGATTTCATTCTTTTTTATGGCTGAATAATATTCCATTACATACATACACACACTCCACATCTTTTTTATCCATTCATCTATCGATGGACACTTGGGCTACTTCCATATTTTGACTGTTGTAAGTAATGCTACAATAGACATGGGGTGCCTGTATCCATTCATATTAGTATTTTTGTATTTTTTGTTAAATAGTCATGTGTTCACTGGGTCATAGGGTAGTTCTTTTTTTAACTTCTTAAGGAAGCTCCATACTGTCTTCCATAGAGGTTACACCAGTTTGCATTCCTACCAACAGTGCATGAAGTTTCCTTTATCTCCACATCCTCACCAACACCTGTGTTGTTGATTTTAGCCATTCTGTCAGGTGTGTGAGGTTATCTCTCATCGTAGTTTTGATTTGCATTTCCCTGATGATGAGTGATGTTGAACAACTTTGTATGTGTCTTCTAGCCATCTGTATATCTTCTTTGGAGAAATGTCTATTCATGTCTTTTGCCAATTTTTAAGTTGAATTATTTGTTTTTTTGGTGTTGAGTTATATAAGTTTTTTTTAAAAAGATTTTATTTATTTATTCATAAGAGTCAGAGGCAGAGACATAGACAGAGGGAGAAGTAGGCGCCCAAAGTGGGACTCAATCCCAGGACCCTGAGATCACACCCTGAGCTGAAGGCAGATGCTTAACCACTGAGCTACCCAGGTGCTGCTATATAAGTTTTATATATATATATATATATATATATATATATTTCTTTTTTCTTTTTTTGGATACTAACCCTTTATTGGCTATGTCATTTGCAAATATCTTCTGCTCTTCAGTAGGCTTTTAGTTTTGTTGGTTTGTTTCTTTTATTGTGCAGAAGCTATTTATTTTGTAGTCAAAATAGTTTATTTTTGCTTTTGTTTCCCTTGCCTCAGGAGACATACCTAGAAAGCTACTGTCATGGCTGATGTCAGAGAGATTACTGCCTATGCTCTCTTCAAGGATTTTTATTGTTTCAGGTCTTACATTTAGATCTTTAATCCATTTTGAATTTATTTTTGTGTATGGTGTAAGTAAGTGGTCCAGTTTCATTCATTTGCATGTAGCTGTCCAGTTTTCTCAAAACCATTTGTTGAAGAGACTTTTTCTTGTTGCATATTCTTGCCTCCCAGATGACTTTTTAAAAAAGAAACTGACACCTACAAACTGATGCTAAAAATCACATGGAAATGCAGTGAACCTAGAATAGCCAAAGCAATTTCGAAAAAGAGCAACAGAGGTGGAGGTCTTACACTATTTGATTTTGAAAGTTCATATAAAGCTACGCTGAATCAAGATGATATAGTGTAGGCTTAAGGCTAGATATATACATCATTGGAACAGAATAGAGAGTCCAAAAATGGATTCATATGTACAGTCATTTTTCAGCAAATGTATCACGGAACAATTGGATATCCAAGTGCACTAAATATAAACTCAACCATTATCATACTCCTTATACAAAAATTAAAGTGGATCATAGACCTAAATAAAACAGTTAAAACTTCTAGAAGAACATATAGGAGAAAATTTTCATAATGTTTGGTTAGGCAAAGAATTCTTTGAGAGGAAACAAAAGGCGCACGTCATAAAAGGAAAAAATTGATAAATTGGACTTAATTAAAATAAGAAACTTTTGCCCTTTGAAAGACAAGGTTAAGAAAACAGATAAATCACAGGCAGAGAAAAATTTAAAAAGTACGTGTCTGATAAAGGGCTTATATCCAGAACATATAAATAATTGTCAAAAATCATTAAGACAAATAACCAAGTTTTTAAAATAGGCAGAATATTTAAACAAATACTTCGCCAGTGACAATATATAAATGGCCAATAATCACTTGAAAAGATGCTCAACATCATTAGTCATCAGGCAAATGCAAATTAAAACCAAAATGGCATAGCACTACACACCCACTAGAATGACTACAATTAAAGATTTATAATATCAAGTGTTGTTGAAATCTGGAGCAAGCAGAATTATCATATATTACTGGCAGGCATGCAGTATGGTACACCCACTTTGGAAAACAGTTTGACTGTTTCTTATAAAGTTAAACATACACTAAGCATATGATTCTGCAGTCCTACTTCTAACATATGTCTGTATCAAGTTATACATAAATGTTCATAACAGCTTTATTCATGATAGCACCAAAGTGGAAATAATCCAGATGTTTTTTAGCAGGTGAAATGTGGTACATTCATATAATGGAGTACTACTCAGCCGTACAAAGGCAAAATCTTCTGATACAGGCAGTAGTAGGGATGAATTGCAAAAGCATTATGCTAAGTGAAAGAAGCCAGAAACAAAGGACCGTATACTATACTATTCAATTTATATGAAATTCTGGAAAAGACACAGAACACATCACATCAGTGGTTGCCAGATACTGGAGAGAGATGTGTGGGGAGTGACAGCAAAGATACAAGGGAGCTTTCTGATGTGATGGAAATGTTCTATATCTTAATTGTGGTGATTTTTATGTGACTGAATACAGTGAGTCAAAACTCATTTAACTATATACTTCAATATTACTGAAGTGTGAATATTATAAATTACACCTCAAAAAATTATATAAATATTTCAGCCCAAATATTTTCATAAACACTGTCTTTTTACCTCTGCTTAGAATACATGTTTGATAATATTTTTATAAGACTAAATATATAAGTGATCTCTATGATTCAGTTACAGATGTTGCAAAATCATAGGACTTTTCAATATCATTCTATTCTAGTATAGAATATAAATTCATCTAATTGAAATTAAATGTTTCAACAAAAGATTCTTCCTACAAATTGAGATATTTCAAAGTGGAAAACATGGGTCACCTGGATGGCTCAGTTGGTTAAGTACCTGACTCTTGATTTCTGCTCAGGTCATGATCTCAGGATCATGCTTCTGAGGATCTTGCATGGAGCTCCCCACTTAGCAGGAGTCGGCTTTTCTCCCTCTCTCTTTGCCCATCTCCCTCTCCCTGACACATACTCCTTCTAAAATAAATCTTTAAAAAAAAGTACACTGGAGAACCAGCTTCCATCTTTGGATCTTCCTAATTTCCTATTTGGATCTGAAATGAATGAAAATAATTTAATATTGAGAATTCATGAAGTTATTTTAGAATTTATTTGATCTAACTGAAAAGTCATGCTTCCCAGAGTAATGTATAAAAATATCTTATGTAGATGCAGTTGTTTATACTTTTCAGGCACAGGTTTTTTTTTTGTTTGTTTGTTTTGTTTTGTTTGTTTGTTTTACAAGAGTAACTTAAGTTTTTTATTAAAAAAACATTTTTTAAAAAGTCTAGTTATTATCCTAACCAGACTTTTTTCAGATTTTCCCTGTCTTTCCACTAATGTCCTCTTTCTCTTCAAGGGTCCAATTAACAGGGTACCACATTGCATCATGTCTCCTTAGTTTCTTCTCGTCTGTGGCAGTTGCTCATCCTTTCTCTGATTTTCATGACCTTGATGGTTCTGAGGAACATTGGTCAGGTGTTCTGTATAATAGTTCTCAATTTGGGTTTGTCCAATGGTTTTTTTTTTTGAAAGATTTTATTTATTTAATCATGAGAGACAGAGAGGCAGAGACATAGGCAGAGGGAGAAGCAGGCTCCTTGTGGGGAGCCTAATGCAGGACTCATCCCAGGACCCTGGGATCACAACCTAAGATAAAGGCAGATACTCAACCGCAGAGCCACACAGGTGTCCCTTGTCGTATGGTTTTCTTATGTTTAGGCTGGAATTAGGGGCTTTGGGAAATAATACCAGACATACCTTTAGCCATGAAAGAGAAGTAAATTCTGCCTTTTGTGACAGTATGGATGGACAGTGAGGGCATTATACTAAGTGAAAAATAAGTCAAACACAGAAAAACAAATACAGTATGTTCTTATCTAATTATATGTAGAATCTAAAAAATGAAGCTTGTAAAAACAGAATGGTAGTTGTTGAGCATGAGAGGATTGGAGAGATGTTAGATGTTGGTCAACATCTAGCTGCTTATATTCCTGCACCCTTCATTTTATCACCAAACACCAGTATGATGTCTTTAAAAGAATGATGTTAATTATATCAGGAAGTGGTGATGGGAAGTGTTTTTGGTCATCCTGCAGGTTAGCAACATTTAGGAAATGTAAATGCATCTGACCACTAAACAAGTATATGGCAGAGGTTGGAATTTTAAAACAACCTGCTACAGCCATCCCACCCCATCCCAGCTTATTTTATTACGTTTTTATTATAGCTTATTTTAATACACTTTGAAAAGTGGATACTCAGATTCAAATGTCAAACTATTTGGAATTCCCTGATGGCAGGTGTAAACTGGATTGGATGAATAGGATGAATGATCACACATTTATGGCTTACCAGAATTCTTCTTAAAAATTTTTTTATTTGAGAGAGAATATAAGAGAAAGCAGCGCAAGTCAGGGGGCGGGGAGAGGGGCAGAGAGAAAGGAAGAAGCAGATTCCCCTCTGAGCTGGAAGCTCAACATGGGGCTCAATCCCAGGACCCTGAGACCATGACTTGAACCAAAGGCAGAGGCCTAACCGACTGAGCCACCCAGGCACCCTGGTTTACCAGAAGTCTTAAACAATTCAGAGTTCAAAGGACAATGATTAAAATGTAGCCAAGGGCTCAGACTGAATAGTGGAGACTATCTATAAGTCTATAGGCAAGACTGTAAGCAAGACTGCTTTTTATCTTGATGAAGCCAGGGATTATCCCACAACTTTTCTTTAGGACAGAGCCTCTGAGATCATCCATTACATCTTGTCTGCTTTCAGTTCAGAATGAAACCATAATCTCTTCCAAATGTCTTGAAACTTGTCCAGAAATCTGCCCCTGGATTTTGACTGGGAGAGAGTTAGAGTTAAGTAACTATGGCATTGAGAGAAGCTGGCATGTCTGGGTTGTGGCAGCTGGGAGAAAAGAAAATGTAATGATAAAATCACATCTGTAAATCATACGGAGTATAGAGGTGGGAAAGACCTAGGATTTCTCCATTGATATATCTGTCAAGAACTGAAAATTGGAGGATACTGCTGTACTCTTCTGAGCTAATTAAAAGCAGCACTTAGTCTGCTGTGAAAGCCTTCATTGTTAAATGATAGGGAAGCTTATACTGCGTGCATGACTTTATGTCTAAGTACTATGGAGAAACATGAAACAGTTCCTTCCTTCACTGAACTTAGATTTTTAAGGGATGTAAGGTATTTGCACATAGAGGCCTGTCTCACTTCCTCTCAGCACAGTCCCTTAGTCCAAGTATTCTCAGATTCAGATTTAGAGACTAAGTATGCCAGGGATCTTCTTTTGTTTTTCTTGTTTATTTTTTCATGTAATTAAATGTCTTCTGACCTTGCCTTTTTTTTTTTTTTTTTTTTTAGATTGCCCTCATAGAATTCTCATTTCTATCTTTGAGCTGCCTTCTTGTTCCATTATGGAATGAAATTTCTATTGACCTAGGTCATTAGGGAATAAATTGTTTGGGGAATAAAAGAATCAGTTTGCCATATAGTTGAGGATTTGACGATTTATGCCCTAAATATTTTTACTTTAATTTTGAATGAGAATATTTTTTAGATGAGTCTTTTTAAATGGAGATTGTTAGGGTACCTGGGTGGCTCAGTCAGTTAACCACCTGCCTTTGGCTCAGATCATGATCATGGGATCTTGGGATTGAGCCCCACGTTGGGCTCTTTGCTCAGCGGGGAGTCTTTCTCTCTCTCTCTCTCTCTCTCTCTCTCTCCCCCTCCCTTTCCTTCTCTCTCTCTCTCAAATAAATAAAATCTTTAAAAAGAAACCCAGCGATTGTTTTTCTTGACTTGATCTTTTCTTGATTCAGGTTCATATTTAGGAACATCAGTGTTTTTTGCTGTGGATATTTATGGTGTCGGGCATGAAGCTGAATGATTTAGTTTGTCACTGTATAGCTCTGCACCATGGATAACCCTTATCCCCAGGAGCCCTTGAACTGCCTTGGTTGGTAGGCCTCAGGGTAGATGCCTGTGTCCTTACGTGCTCTTCCGATTTTTCTTTCTCCTCTGCCTGTTTATGAGCTGATAATTCTCTGTAGGCTTAAGCTGTTTCTTTTCTCCCTCTTTTGAAACTGGCTTTTCCTCTGTGCTAATGTCTGCCACTTGCAACCTTGCCACCTACTTTGTCATTGTTTCCAACCTCTGTTTCTGCTTCCAGGCTCTTGTGCTGTCCCTTTCTCTTCCTTTTCCTTTGTACTCATAGATGTTGTCAGCAAATCAGAGTAAGGCTTTTCCTACAAACAGCTATCTGATCTGTCTGTAGCTCATTAGCACTTTAGGCTATTTTTGTAGCCACATGTTGGGGCTAACTCTGAATCTTAAATACTTTTAGAAAAAGGTGCGTCTGAATTTGAAACCAAGGACTTGTCAGGAGACTTGTCTCTGTGTAAATGAAGTCTTACTCTATTTCTCATGAAGTGTAGTGACCTGTACTAAGAGTATTTTTTTGTCTTAAATAAGGTAGAATAATTTACTGTATTTATTATCTTTGTCGAATGATTCCCGTTATTTGACTGGTTTTCCAGGAATAGCGGCATATTGGATTGATACTCTCAAATGTTCAAGGTCCAAAGGAAATGCCAGCTCTTCTGTGAAGCCTTCTTTAACCCTTCTGGTACCTTCTCGGATTCTATCATAGCATTTATTCACCTGGCCTTGCAGTGCACGTGTTCTCTCTCTTAGCAGACTAGAAGCTCTTTGAAGTACAGGAGGGAGTAGGAATCTATTCGCGTCATTTTTGTATCCCTTCTTTACAACCGCTCTCACAACAGTACCTTGTATAAAACAGCTGTCCCCAACATGTTCTGTGGAGTTGAATAACCCCCCCTCTCCTGCCCAGGGCCCTTTTATAGTTGGTGATGATACTAGTGGAGGGTCACTTCACTTATATCATGCTGCACTTGCTCACATTGGAACTCCTTTGCCAGTTGCACAAATTCCTCAGTTCTTCCTGTAGTCTGTCCCCATAGAGCCTGGCTCCTTACTGCTTGAGGGAGTTTAGTGTCAAACCGAAACCAGCTGTGTGTCCTCTTCCAGTACATTCTGAAAGGTATAAATAAGTAAAGTTCTTTACAGTTCTCTGTCCTTAGAAATGCTTGTTTGTTCCTCATTCACTTTTTGGTCTCTAAGCTAGTTCACTCCCAAAACAAAATAACCCTGTTACTTTTTTAACAGCTTTATTAATTTATAATTCACATATCATACAATTTGCCCATTTAAACTATATAATTCAGCATTTTTCAGTATGTTCAGATCTCTGCAACCATCACTATAATCTTAGAACATTCTCATCATTTCCAAAAGAAACCCCATGCCCATTAGCAGTCACTCTCCACTTGCCCATCTCCCAGTCCCAGGCAGCCATGAATTACTTTCTATCTCTATATATTTGCCTATGGTGGACATTTCATATAAATACAATCATACCATATGTAGGCTTTTGTGACTGGCTTCTTTGACTTGATACTACTGATTTTTAAAAATACTCTTATAACTTTTCCACAGAACAGATGTGGTCTTAAAATTCTCATAAGTTCTTCTGTGGCCTGGTTTTATTGGATTTGTGATATTTGGTTAAATTGCAAAGTATACTTTCAAATATCAAATATCATTGGATGCTGATGGTATTGCAAATGGCTCTATTTCAGAGCCAAGAGAATTTTGTCCAAGATTCAGTTATAGTTTTATTTCATAGGGCTGATCCAAACTATTGTCATGGCCAGATGAATTGGGATATAATAGGACTCCATGGTTTACACACTGACCCTCCTCCTCCCCCTCTCACTCCCCCTCCTCCTCTCCTTCTTTCTTCTTCTCCCTCCTTTTCCTTTTCTTCCCCCTCCCTCCCCCCCTCCATCTTCCCTCTCCCCTTCCTCTTCCCCCTAGTTCTCTCCCTCCCCACCTTCCCCCTCCCCTCCTCCTCCCTCTAGTTCTCTCCCTCCCCATCCCCCTTCACTCCCCCCCCCCCCCATCTTCTAATGGGTTATTTGAGGCTTTGGGTTGTATAATTCCAAAGGATTATAAAATGTTGGAACTGGAAGCAACCCAGTAGTCACTTAGTTTCAGCTTTCTTTCTCTAATTCCTATCCCATTTTACACATCTCAGAAAGTTACTTGTTTAAGGTCAAATAGCTAATTAATAGAGCCAGTTATAACAAGATTAGGACCAGTGTATCTCTCTTACTAATCCAAGGTTCTTTCCTTCACTTCTTTTTGGCCTTGCTGCTATTTTAGCCTGGTTCTCTAGAAACCTGAGCCTGAGAAAGAAATACAAAGGTCACCCTTTGGAGAGTTAACCCATAGTTCTGATTTGTGTCATTTTGCTCCATTCATAGCCAATTGGAAAGCCACATTCTATGCCCTGTTGTGGGATTTTGTCCCAAGTTTGGAGGTGTTGGAAGAATACAGAAATTCAGGGTAGATAGCTAATCAGCAGTCAATGGAGAGCTTCTTCCGCTCACTCACAGTGTCTCTGGTTGGCCTCAGAGAGGCCTGAGGAAGTATCTAAGATTTGAAGTCATTTCTGAGGATGATGGCATCTTCAGCTAATGCATTTGAAGGATTTAGTTAGATTGACATTCTTTCTTCTAACAAGATATTTTTCCACATTGCTGTGTTTGAGACTTTTGAGGTACTTAAATATTCAAAAAATCCATAACTAAAACTTTTGGTTAGGAAATATATTCTCTTGATCATTTCTCCTCTCTCCAATAAGGGAAATACCAAGAAAAGAAAAGAAAAGACCTGGAGAGCCTTTTCAGATTTATAATTGCTCAGTACCTAGGTTTCCATGTGTGTTGTTCAACATGGAGAGATTTCCCCTGCTAATTCAATTCTTATTCTTTGCTTAAGATGAACTAACTCGGCCTATATTGAGATTTCTCCTGTTATGACTTCTTAGAGTTTATTTTCACTGTATTGACACTACTTCATTTAATTTGGATATTACTTCAGTATTAGTCTCTCCTGGTTTGCTTATATGCTGATTTTCCTCCTAGATGTCTTTAATTTTTTTCACCTCCCCCTCCCCATTAGAGTTATAAATAATTGTGGACCATCTGCACATGGGCTGGAGTGTGTTACCTAGGCTATTTTGTCCAGTAGAATTTGGACAGTGAACAAAGAGAATTAAGTCTTTCACCTTCTCAGTGAATAATTGCTAATGAAAATTTTAAAGTAAGTTTGAAAAAGTTTGAAGAGGAAAGAGAATCTTAAGTTCATTCATGAATAAAAGGGGGTTATTTCAGTGTGGGAACAAATGTTTACCATACCAAGGAAAGGAGGCCAAAACAGTGGTTAAATAATAACCATGTTATAGATAATCAAGATCACACAAAGAAGAGATTTGTAGCAATGACATTTGTAAAATTATAAAATGTCCAGCTGGAAGAGGCTTTGGAAATATCAGCAAGCTCCTACAAGAGAAAAGGCTGAGGATGGAAAGAGGTTAAGTGAGTCAAAGCCAAGCAATACTTAGAATCAGATCCAAGATTTGGATTGAGGCCTTTGGACTCCAGATGGTTTTTACACACCTATTTTGTACCACAAAGTACAATGTCTCCTCTAAGAATGTTTCATGCTTCTTTTCCTAAAGAGCTTCTGCAGAGCTGTTTTTACTATATGGTAGCCTTTTTTTTCCCCCACTGCAGTATTTGGTAAAATTAAAGTAGTTGAGTTTTTATTTAATGTTTCAAAACACATTGGGCATTAAAACTTAGAGTGTGTGTAATGACTACATTGACAGTGTAGTGTCAAAGGGCTTCAATAAGAAAACCAAACTATCTTAATAGCTGAGGATCATGTAATAATTTAATAAAAGCATTTTAATGGTTGCTTTTGTCATAAACTTCCTTAAAGATTGCTATCGAAACTCAAAACAGATCTTAAAATACTCCAATGTTTGTCTGGAATCCAAACAGTCACCTGTGTGTATGATCCTTTGACAATGCCACTATAACCTATAGGATGCCAAAGGTACCAGGTCAAGGCCGAACAAAACAAAATCCTCCACACTCCCTGTCTTTATCGAAGCTATCCTAGCCCTGCTTCTGGTCACAAGGCTTTATGAGAGGAGCACGGGTTGAATTTCAGACACCATGACCAGTACCTTTGGGCCATTTATGAACTGTAATCTTAGGACACAGCTCAGCTTTTTTTGAAGCACATTATTATATACCTTTCATCTTTGTGATTCTGGGATTACCTTTATAAAAACTGACATACTACAATTTTATCCTAAAGAGTTTGCATCTGATGAAAATATGGTTGGAATCTAATTTCTAAAAACATATGTAGGTCTACATAAAGAAGCTAATTATATTTTCTGGAGGACAGCCTCTATGAAAATAGCATTTGTTGTTTTTTTTTTTTTTTGAAAATAGCATTTGTTGATGATCATAATTTTCAATTATTTTTAGATGTATTATTAGATGTTTCCTTATTCATTCAAGAATAGTTTCTATAATGCAGTGTTACTATGCCATTTATGTTTAATTAGCTAATGTGTATTTGAAGAGAGTTTCAGTGAAATCTGCATGTTTTTCCAAAAGTTACACTGTTTCGGATTTTTAAAAAAATATTTGTTTGTTTATTTATTAAAGATTTTATTTATTCATGAGAGACACACAGAGAGAGGCAGAGACACAGGCAGAAGGAGAAGCAGGATCCTCGTAGGGAGCCTGATGTGGGACTCTATCCTGGGACTCCAGGATTATACACTGGGCCGAAGGCAGGCACTCAACTGCTGAGTCACCCAGGGATCCCCTTTATTTATTTTAGAGAGAGGGAGGAAGAGAGAGAGTGCAGCAAAGGAGTAGAGGGAGAGGGAGAATGTAAAGCAGACTCCTCGCTGAGCACAGAGCCCAACAGGGAGCTCCATGTGGGGTTCCACTTGGGGCTCCACTGGGAGCTTGATCTCACAACCCTGAGATCATGACCTGAGCTGAAATCAAGAGTTGGACACTCAACCAAATGAGCCATCCAGGTGCCTCTGTTTTGGATTTTTGTGGTTGTAACCAGTTGTCTGTTTGGAGAGCAGACAATTGCAGGGAAGGTAATAGAATGGAGGCTAGGATATAGGCTACCCCTACACCTTAATTCTTTCTTCCCTCAATGCCTTATTTTCCACCCTGGGGCCAATAATTAGGAAAATGAGATAACATTAAAGCAATATTGTTTTTCACATCATTAATAGTTGTTAGTCTTTTATACTAACTACCAGAGATTCTGTGTTTTTTAGGTAGAAATGGTATACACATTATTAAGTGGTTGAATACCTGAAGGTAAATAACTGTACATATATATCCCACAAGAGTGTTTTTTATAAAATGTACAATTGTAATAGTAATAACTAACAGAACTGGTACTTTCAGTTTGCCACTTTCTTTTATTTACATGATGACATTTTTTTAAAAGATTTATTTATTTATTCATGATAGAGAGAGGGGCAGAGACACAGGCAGAGGGAGAAGCAGGCTCCATGCAGGGAGCCCGACATGGGACTCGATCCCCGGACTCCAGGATCACATCCCAGGGCAAAGGCAGGTGCTGAAACGCTGAGCCACCTAGGGATCCCCACATGATGACATTTAATCCTGAGTGTGATTCTGTAAAATAGGAATTATTAATCTCATTTTGTGGGTAACTGCTTGCCCAGTACTGCTTCTCTTCCCATTCTGTATTCTTTCCTATTTTATCTGTATTCCTAGTTCCACTTATCACCTGTAGAACTAACTATATCAAATTTATATCAGTAACCCTGAGCTCCAGATTTTTTTTAAATTTTTTATTTATTTATGATAGTCACAGAGAGAGAGAGAGAGAGAGAGAGGCAGAGACACAGGCAGAGGGAGAAGCAGGCTCCATGCGCTGGGAGCCCGATGTGGGATTCGATCCCGGGTCTCCAGGATCGCGCCCTGGGCCAAAGGCAGGCGCCAAACCGCTGCGCCACCCAGGGATCCCAGCTCCAGATTTTTAAATCTAATGATCTTTTTGGCCTCTCCATCTGTATGTCTCAGAAATAGCTCAAATTCAACAAATTTAAAACTGAACTTATGGTCTTCCCTGTCAAACCTGTCCTCTTCCACTGCTTTCTTTGCCATCCACCATCCGTCTAATGGTGCAAAACCACAAATTGAGGTCTTGCTCTTAAGCTATCCTTTTGCTTGTCCCATACCCAGAATGTCAGAGATTCCTCTCCGTTTTGCTTCTTCCATAGTTCTGAAATCTGGTCACTTCTCTCCATCCCCACTGCCACCCTTCCTATCCAACTTCTAAAGCATCACCCCTTTGTACTGATCCAGTAGCCTCCTGACTGGTCACTTCTCACTGGAGCTTCTTGTCCACCATAATCCATTCTCCACACAGTGACCAGAATGATCTCTGCAAAACACAAATCTCAACCTGTCACTAGCCACCCCACCCTACTTAAAACCTTAATGAGTTTGACTTCAGGAACTTCCTATTCCTCTTTAAAACAAGACCAAAACTTTACCAAGGCTGATAAGGACATGTAGTCTAGTCTCTGCTTCCTGTTCATGCTCACCTTTTGCCAGGTTCCCTCAGCTCTCTTAGATTTTCAGTGTACCTAGAGCATATCCTCCTGCCACAGACCTTTGCATATGCTCTTCCTTTGTTTGGAATTGTCTTCCTGCTGCTTCTAGTTACCTCTCATTCTATCAGATTTTAGCTTCTTGAGGGAAACATTCCCTAAATCCTAATCCATAGCAGATTTGGTCTCTCCACATTACTCTCTCCTGTCCTTTACCTTTAATGCATTTAGCACAGTTGCATTGTTATAATTATCTGTGTGATATTTTAAAATGAATATTCATCCTCACCAGACCATAAACTCGATGATGTCAGGGACTGTGTCTAGTTTTGTGTACTATTTGTTATATGCTCATTGTCTAGGATCGAGCTCAGTTCGTAGTAGCTCTTCATATATATTTGTGAATGAGTGAACAAATGGATTTGATATACTGAAAAGCCTTCTATAACATTCTGTGATTTTATGGGGGACAGAGAAGTGTACTACGAGAAAAGTATTGAATGAAGTGTAATTCTTCACCACAAGTAAGAAATGGTGACAGTGTCTTTTGTTGAGACAGAACCATATTGAGTAGTGCTTCCCAAAGACCAGAGTGAAAGGTTTACTGGTCTCTAGTATCCTTCCTAGGCTCCATCTCAGGGTGGCTTAAATAGCATTTTGATTCTGTAAGTGGAGAAAAATGCATAAAAATAAATGGTGTAGAAGCAATGGCACTAAGGAATATCTAGCACATAAGCATATTCAGTACACAGCTTTGGGATCCTTATATTCTTCTCCAGTAAAAGGAAGTAAGATCTTTGGATAAAGATCTTTGGAGAAACCATCGATTCTAGGACTGGAGCAGGAAATATGCGATATGAGCCTGGGGTGTAGTACCAGAAAATAAGGAAACGCTTAGAAGAAACATAATGGCGGGTTATGTTAGGGACACAAGAGCCAAACAAATGAGTTCCCAATGGCCACAGCTAGAAGAATTCAAACAACAAAATAACGTATTATTGTATCATAACTCAAACTGTAAACATATGTGAGTCTATCCTGACACAAATAAATGATTGAATAAATTAACAAATGGGAGAGAATAGAAAAATATATAAGTAGGTGGGGATGAACAGACAAATCTCTCATGCAGAAGACTTCCAAAAAATTTATGTAGCTACTTTGTCCTCAAAGAGGTGGAATATAAATCACCACTCTATAAGTGTATGCTGCATATAGTGACTCCTTTTCAAAGGGTGCCACATGGAAAGTATGGGGAAGAGTAAGTTTACAGTGGAGAAACTTGACAAACACCATCTTTGCCAGGCAATAAAGATTAATATCAACAGTGATATGTAGTGTTTATAATATGTACCCTTGATATGATGTGATGAGAATCATCTTCCTCCCCAAAACCCACCACACCAGCAAAATCATGAGAAAGACTTCAGGCAAATCCCAGCTGAGAGATATTCTACAAACCACTTGACCAATATTCCTCAAAACTGTCAAGATCATTAAAAAACAAGAAGAATCTAAAAATAATCATAGCCAAGAGAGTCTAAGGAAACATGACTACAAAGTGTAAAGTGGCATTTTGGATAGGATCCTGGAAAAGAAAATGGACATTAGGTTAAAATTGAGGAATGTGAATATAATGTATGAATTTTACTTAAAAATAATATATTGATATTGGTTCATTAATTGTGACAAATGTACATTACTAATGTAAGATGTTAATAATAGGAAAAGAAACTGGGTGTGGGATATGTGTACCATCTTTCCAAATTTCTATTTCTCTAAAATGATTCTAAACTTTTAAAAAATTACTGAAACTTTTTTAAAGTGCCTAAATATATAAACTAATTAGGGATGAAAGATGGGGAAGAGTTAAAGAAGACTCTGGAATTTCAAGGCCAATGAGAAATAATTTAGGATCTAAATGTTTGCTTTGTGGGTTTATTATTGCTCATTTGGGGTTGGATTTGGGGAAAGTTTCTAAATTCAAGGGAAAAAAAAGAAAATTACATTTTAGTCATCAAATGCCCCCAAGTATAACTTTCCCATATTTTTTTTCAGTGTTTTGAGTTTCTTTCTCTTAAGCTGAAATATTCTAAAAATGTAACCACCCCCTTTTTGGCATATTGTTGAAAATGAGAAGAAATCATTTATATGGAACTAGAATAGCTGATATTCCAGACTAAGGTAATAAGCTTCTGCATTAACAATTCATGGATACAATTTTTTGTGAAAGACATGGTTTTACATTAATCTTCTGGTGTTTCTAAATTTAATTTTTTTAAAAACTCCGTTCACTCAACTAAAATTTGTTATGTCCTGTACAGGGTAATATGGTGGTCAGGTAGGCAATTTGTACACAAATCCTGCCCACAATGATTTTATAATTTAGTGCTGAACATGAGATGTATTTATAAACAACTATGCCATAAAGTAGAGGGTTATAACTTTCCAATAGAGGTATTGATAAAGTACTATCCAAAATGAGTATTGGAAGAGATTTCTCCAAACGAAGGACTCCGGGAAAGCTTCATGAAATAAGGAGTAGGTTGATTTTGTTGTAAATATTTGCAGATTTCTCTAAGTCAGGGGTTATGTATTACTAATTTATATACCTCTAGCACATAGGTATTAAGTAACATTTGTTGAAGGACTAAAGGATTTACAAATGCAGAGATGGGAGGAAGGAAAGTTCCATCTTTTGCTTCTTACAACGCAGTATAAAACTAATGTCTATGTCTATGTCCCCCCGAGTTGATTCTTTAGTCGATAAATTAGTTAATTTGATTCTGTCACTTCCCATTTTTGCATCTCAACAAATACATTATTTATAAATAGTTTACAAAGGGTTTCACAGTGACTTTCCAAAGGCTAAAATATGGAATGGAGGAGCAAGCTAGTCCTTTATTCATTAAAAGTACTCTATTTTCTTTTTCAGGGCCCACTATTCAGCTTAAGATTTATTTAGGCTACTTGTACTTTTGTTTGCCTTTCTTCTTTGGGCAACTTTAAGGCTTGCAAATCTCTACCACATGGTGGTACAGATTCAGGGAGAAGTAAAATTCAAACAAGTTACTACTTCTTAGCAACTCCAGTCAGGGTTCTGATGAGTGAGGTTAAAACTATATTTCAAACAAATATTGCATATTATCTCTGGATTTCAGCTAGATGGGTTCTCTCCCACATGTCTGTGAATCACCAAGGGATAGCTGATAGCCTATTTCAGCCATTTTTTGGAGGGTTTCCCTGTCAGTTGCATAATTATAATTTGGTTTTTAATTTTTTAAAAAGACTTTATTTATTTGAGAGAGACTGCATGAGTGAGTGGAGGGGCAGAGGGAGAAGGACAAGCAGACTCCCCACTGAGCGGGGCACCCAATGTGGGGCTCCATCCCAGGACCCTAGGATCATGATCTGAGCCAAAGGTGTAGATACTTAGCCAACTGAGCCACTCAGGTTCCCTATAATTTGGTTTTTTAAAATGACCCAAGTTTTTAATCTACAGGAAATAACAATAATGCATGCTGCCTTTCCCCCAAGCACTACAAAAGTGCTTTAGGAGTAGATTTTTAGGGATTTAGCTATACTAAAAAGTAGGATTAATATGACACCGAAACCACAACTAACAAAAAATAGTTACATTAGACTTGATCAAAATAAGAAATTTGTGTGCCACAAATGACACCATAAAGAAAGTGATAAGGTTAGGTGGGAGAAAATATTTGCTAATCATAGAAGGGACTGTTATTTACAATATATAAAGAATGCTTAGAATTCTTTAGAATTATTGTATTTCTTTCATTCTTAGAATAATGAAAATACAACCCAATAAAAAATGGGCAAAGGATTTGAAAAGACATTTCTCCAAATAATGCAGGCAAATGGCAAAAAAATACAGGAAAATGTGACAACACCATTAGTTTTAGGAAAATTCAAAACCATGGTGAGATACCACTTCACACTCACCAGAATGGCTGTATAATAATAATAATAATAAAATAGACAATGCAAACCTTGTGAGGATGTGGAGAAACTTGCTGGGAATATGAAATGATACAGTTTGGAAGATAGTCTGGCAATTCCTCAAAAAGTTAAATATACAGCAATACCTAGGTATGTACCCAAAAGAAATGAAAACATACATTCACCCAAAAACTTATACCCAAATGTTAATGGCAGCTTTTTTTTATTCATAATAGTCTAAGAAAGAACCCAAGTGTCTATCAACTAAGAAGTAGATAAATAAAATGTGGCATACCCATAAAGGAGATTATTATTTGGCAATAAAAAGAAAATATTGGTTCATATTATAACATGGCCTTAGCCATGCTAAGTGAAAGAAGCCAGACCCAAAGGCCACATATTGTATAATTACATTTACATGAAATGTCTAGAATAGGCACATCCATTAGAAATAGAAAGTAGATTAGTGGTTACCCAGGGCTGGTAGTGATGGTGGGTAAGCAGTTGGGAGGAATGAGAATTAGCTGTTAATGAATATGGGGTTTCTTTAAGGAGAGACAAAAAATGGTATAAAATTAGACTGTGCTGATAGTTGCACCTCTGACTTATACACTTTAAAAGGTAAGTTTTGTAGTGTGTGAATATATCTCAGTAAAGTTCTTGTCCTCACAATGAAGATGGTTCTGACCTGCTAGATACCTATAGCAAAATTTGAAGAAGTATATTCTTAAGAATAGTTCCAGCTGATATGGGTGTGGAAAAGTTATGGGATAATCTTTTTTTCAGGGCACATGGATGCTCTAGTTCTTGATGTTTTAGAATTAAAGGAAATTGAATTTGGCTAACCTTAAAACTTCTAAATATATTAAATTTATACATTGTGTTATTTCCAAAAATTTGAAAACACTAAAAAATGTGAAAAAATTAGGAACTCCTAAGAAAAATTGTAATGACCACTGCTTTTCTTAGAGAAGTGATTACACTTAAATTGTATTTCAATTCCAGAGCCAACAGAATCTAGCATAAGTTAGCAAACACCAGAAAAGGTGCTAGGAAGGAAAATTGGAAAATTAAATTTTTGTGTGTGGTCCACTTTGCCTCGAATTGACTTTGGTAATTTGATGTTGCATTAACCTTAAAGAAATAGAAGAGGGACGCCTGGGTGGCTCAGCGGTTGAGCGTCTGCCTTTGGCCCAGGGCATGATCCTGGAGACCCGGAATCAAGTCCCACATCAGGCTCCCTGCATGGAGCCTGCTCCCTCTGCCTATGTCTCTGTCTCTCTCACTCTCTTTGTCTCTCATAAATAAATAAATACATCTTAAAAAAAAAAAAGAAATAGAGGAAATGTGTCCTATATGGAAATATCCTGGGAGCAATAAAGCTCATAATGCATTTTCCATTGTTTGTCTTCAAAAATTATTTTTTCTGGATTGTGTGATTTGTCTACTTCCATTTTTTTTTTTTAGAAGATTGATTGATTTATCTGAGAGAGAGCGAGCAAGCAGGGAGAGGGCCAGCGGGAGAGAGAGAATCCTGGAGCCGACTCCCCACTGAGCCTGACTCAGTGACTCAGGGCTCCATCCTAGGACCCTAAGATCATGACCTGAGCTGAAAACAAGAGTCGGCCACCCAATTGGCTGAGCCACCTGGGTGCCCCTACTTCCATCCTTAATGTCATGTATTAGCACATTTGTAGGTATTTATTACATTCTCCCCTTTTAAAAATTTTGACTTTTCATCCTTGGTGTCTATTCAGAACTAAATTAAAAATACTAAAATCATTTACTTTGGGGGAACATTTAAGAAGGGAAGAATAAGATGCTTCCTTCCCCTCTTCAGTGAAAGGAGAATTCCATTCATTCATTCAGGGATTATTTATTGAGTGCCTACTCTGTGTAAGATATTATCCTAGGTATTGTGTATTTCTAAAATAATCAAGACGACTGCAAAGCTGAGCTCAGAAAAATAGTTTAATAACATTACAGTGCTATGAATGATGATAGCAGCAAAGAGACTACACTGTTGTAAGAAGAAATAGAATAATTCCACTGAACTCTTGGTGACAGAGTGACAAATGGCAATGGACCTTGTTCAAGCCCTGATCACGAGCTGAAGAATGACTGTATCTCTCAGTAGTCAGATAGTGCTTTGACCTGATGTTAAAGCCAGCTGTTGTCCTATTTGGGATATAACAACATTGTGCTCCCACATCAAAGAGAATGGGTAACAAATACTCCATTTCTTTCTCCTCCTTTTGCCCTTTTCTTACGCTCTCAGTGCCCTTTCTGACCATTCCTATCTCCATTTTGTTTCTCCTCCTCCCATATCATGGTCTATATAGGAGTAAAAGTCTTTATTACTGTTTATTTTTATTTTTATTATTACTGTTTCATTTATCACTGATCTTTCTTAACAAATTGTCTGGTCTTCTATGTTGAGCCTAAAGGGCATATGCCTGTGTATGTATACAAACAGACACACATGCACACACATATACAGATATATACATAGGCATAGTCAGCTGCTTATTCCCCTTCCCCATTGTCTTTTTGCCACTTTAAAGTATTTTAACTATGGTCGATGTGGATTGAACAGCCTTTTGGTATGAGTCATTTTAGCATAGTCAGAAAACAAGATAAACCAGAGGGGGAAGTGAATCTGTCATAACTTATTAGCCATTTCTCCTCAGTTACAAAAGACAGCATGACAGGGAGATGAGTTCTTGCTATAAATGCCATATCAAAAAATCTAAGGCTAAATTGAAATACATCTAGGAAAAATGATAGAATTTGCTAATGATTCAGTAATGCCACTTGCAATCATTTTGGAGAACAGAAGCCTTCCTAGACACATCTAAGTGATCCAAGAGAGATTGAATTTTACCTAATAGGATTTTGTGAATATTTGGGTAAGATGACCCTTTAAACTGAGTTGGATGTTTAGCTATTTTTTCCCCACTAAGTAGTGATAGTTGTAGGCTTGGGAGGAAAGTTAGTTTAGTTATAAACATAATAAAGGGATTGTATTTTTCTTTCCAAATCTGAGTTGCAGTGTGAGTTATGTGTTGCAGTTATATTTCAGGAGCAGTCAGAGAAAGTATAATCACCAAGTGAGTCTGAGACAGAACATCCAGAGAGGTAGGAGATGAACAAGAGTATATGTTCTTGGGAAGCAAAGGGAACAAGAGTTAAAAAATCATAAAATCTATGGTTGTTAATGTTGAACAATGCCTGACTGGGAAGATGATAACTGAAATGTGCCTGTTGAATTTAACAAGGAAGTTATTAATGGCCTCTGACAGTCCTTGTGATGACAGCAGAGCAGAAGTCCTCATTAAAATAAATGAAGGAATGGAAGAGCCAGGAAGGTGAGAAGATGCTGCCCAGCACTGCTTCTACTCACTACTATATAGAAGCCCACACATAAAACAAGTGTAAGCCTTAGAAATAAACAACAATATCTATTTCTGGGTGAATTCCTGTTTATTAACTTTGTCCAATTTTATTGAAATTTTTTCTTATTCAAAAGACTTTTTTATACATTGTGGATACATATTTCTTTTCAGTTTATGATCTTGAATATAATGCCTATTTAATGGGGTTTATTTGTTAAATGTAGTAAAAGTAACATCATTACTTACAAATGATATAACCTTTTATTTTCTACTAGCAAGTTTCAAGAGAACCTACAAAACTACTGGGTACAGGAATATGTAAAAATCAGAGTTTGATTTTTCTCTTAAGTGCTTGATATGTATTATCTTGTTTAGTCCTCTTCATAACTATGATGAGGTACAATGGTCACTTTAAAGTACAGTGATCCTTCCCATTTTATTGATGAGGAAATTGTGGTACAAACAGGTTAAAATAATGACACAGTCACATAGCCATGTGGGTATGAGGGTTTGAGGCCAGGCAGTCCAGCTGAAAACACCCATACTCAACCACTGTTCTCTAGTGTCTCCAAAGACAGGGACAGAATAATTAGATAGAAGGGACCCAGAATACAAGTAAGTGGGTTTTTTTTTTTTAAGATTTTATTTATTTGAGAGAGAGAGAGAGAGAGAGAGAGAGCATGAGCAGGGGGGAGGGGTAGAAGGAGAAGCAGATTCCCCAACGAACAGGAACCCCATGCAGTGCTCAATCCAAGGACCCTGGGATCATGACCTAAGCCAAAGGCAGATGCCTAAAACCGACTGAGCCATCCAGGTGCCCCCAAGTAAGTTTGTTTGGTTGTTTTTAAATTTAAAGATAAAAGAACGTTGAGGAGGTGTATGAGTAATGGGGAAGAGGGGACTGATTAATGGAATTTCATCTAGAGGAGACAGAAAAAAATGAGATTAAAAGAACTCGAGACAAGTTCACCTCTCGTCAGGAGAGAGGTCCCCTCTTCCTCTGACACTGGTTCAAGGGTTGTTTCCCTGAAACAAACAGCAGAGTTTGGAGTAAGGCATTTCTGGTGTTCTCATCCTGTTGACAAGTGCTCTATGACTACATGTTATAGGCAATGCTGTATTAGGAGCTACTACTTTAATTTTTGTGACATGTGACACAGTTTCTCTGGCCAGAGGCTTCTCTTAGGTCAACACACATTTCTCACTTAGTTCATCCAAGCCTTGCCTTTAGAGAGAGTTTACTATGGGGAAGATCTGTCAGGAACATACATGTGGCATTTTTGAGTCCTTCTATTGAGTTGGCTTTAGGACAGAATAAAAGCCTCTCAGCTGATGAATACAAAGTACCTTACTGACATCACTTTTTTGAGATGCCTGAGAATAACAGAGCTGCTCAGGTTTTACGATACACAAACAGAAAATAGACATTTTTAAAAAATAGGATCAGCATTGTTCAATTGGCAGTTAGTTCAAAGAATAATGCACTAATGCTCCAACCTCTGAGAAGGGAAGCATCCAGAGAGACACACGCCCGGGCCCGCTTTCAGGAGTGGAGGTGACCAGCTGAGAGGAGCTCCCTTGACCTCGGAAAAACCTAAAGCCGAAACCGGGGTGTTTTGTACAGAAGTAATAAGATGCGGCTCAAAGGATAAAAATCTGGGTGTATTTTCCCAAAGGTTGTGCTTCCTCGTTGCCTAAGAGAATGAAGCCCGGTGCCTTCTGCCCAGAGCTTCGCTACCAGGGGCTCTGGGACTCCTGGCTCCTCCCTCCTCTCCCTCTCCCTCTCTCCCCCCTCTCCCTCCCACTTCCTCCTTCCCGCCCCCTCTCCCCCTTTCCCTCCCCCTCCCCCTTCTCCCCCTTTCCCCCTCCCCCCCTTCCTGTTGTGTGCCTTGAGAAAATTGGCTTCCTTTATTACTCTCAAAAAAAAAAAAAAATGTACACACAATGTAGATCCAAATGTGTTTCCAAATTCTCTTCTGTAGTACACTAACAACACTGGTGGGCAGATAATAATCAACAGATATTCTTTGGACAAGAAATAAAATATTCTTTAGGAGGTAAAACACATTTTGACACCTTCAAATGCCAAAAGTATTGGCAAAAGACATTCTCGCAAACGCCAAAGTTGCAATCAGCCAGGATACTGTGTTCCTGGCTTACAGCCGGTCAGGCACATACAAAGTCTGAGGGGTTGCTTCTTTACACCATCAGAGTAACACTTAGGATAATGTTCCAGATGTATATGTGTTCAAAATTTGAACTCAGACCAAGCCTAAGTGGTATACAGCCTGTTCTGAGGTTGATTCCATTGCTTACTGAATGTAGATTCCTTAAGTCTCTGTCTATGGCCTTTTATCAGCATGACATAACAAGTCAACAAAGATTTAAAACCACAGATTTATGTAGAGTGTCCTCTGGGTACGGGACAGAGGACTTGTAACTTGACCAGCCATGGAAGAGTCGGCTGCAATAGCTTGGTTGCAGCCTTCTTTGGGGCACGGACTGCAGTCTAGAATCTGTCGTGCATGCTAAGAGGAATCCAGCAATGCTAGATGTAGGACAGGATCATTGGCAAATATGGAATTGGACAAGAGGGAGATTCTAAGAAGAATTTAAAGTATTTGGTAAGCCAACAAAAATGGGAACTCTAGGAGTAAAGCAACGTTCAGTGTTTCAGGGCATCAGCTTTAGGCCTGAGGTAACCAAAAAAGGGGCCAGGGGGATGAGGTGGAGATACAGTTCTAATGTGGATACAGGGAAAATTGACTCCTAGTCTACTTTACAAGCAACCAGCTGCTAGGTTAGAGCTAGGCTGAGCCTGATAGAGAGCTCACCAGTATTGGACTAGGGCTTCTTCAATCCCCTTTTCCCCCTCAGCTCCTGAGTTTCAGAGTATCTCAAAGAAAGAGTTAAATCTAAAAGTAGCCAAAGTTACTGAGGACTCATTATGGGGGTTGGGGCAGGGAGTGAGGGATTTGGGCCATCTTCCTGGCCCAAATAATGCTAAGTAATGGAGAAGTATTTTCCTGAGACAGTTAGGCAGATAAACCCAGGAACTTCCAAAAGATAAGAGTATTACCTTCTCTACATAATCCCGTCTGCAACAGTAATTGATTCAGAAATAGGTGCTAATGCAGGTGGCAAATGAGAGAAGTATAACTCAGTTTACCAGCCTTTAGAAGTATGTGAACTTGGGGTGCCTGGGTGGCTCGGTCAGTTAAACATCTAACTCTTGATTTTGGCTCAGGTCATGATCTCAGGGTCATGAGATGGAGCCTTGTGTCTAGCTCCGCACTGAGTGGGAGCCCCTTACTGCCCCACCCCTACTCATGTGTGCGTTTTCTCAAAAAAAAAAAAAAAAAAAAAAAAAAATGAGATCAAGCGTAGGCTAAGTGAGCCTTCAGGGAAAATACATGGACATTATTTGGTCAGGGTAAGAAAGCCTACAAGTGAGTAGTCATATAATTCTAACCAGAGGCCTGAAAAAATAAATTACCTCGCTGGAAAAGGAGGGTTGAACAAATGGTAGTCATCCCTGCTTGATCAGTGACCTTTTAAGATCCTACTGTGGTAAATTATATCACTGTACTTTTCAAATAGACCAGATCAATTAGACACCTACCTAAAGAGTGTATTTTTCATTGACTTTTGCTTATCAAAATTGGGATCTTATTTGAGCCCAGGCTATTGTCAAGGAAACAAGTATAACAGTTTCAGTGCTGCAGCCTGGCTAAATTCCTGTGTGACCAGGCAAAGTCCCGGAATCTTTCTGACCACCAGGATTAGATAAACTGTGTCTGTGGCCTATTGTTTTTTCCTATGTGAAGTTAAGTGCTGCATGGGAAAATGTATATCCTAGAGCAAATAGGTAAGAATGAATCCTAATAAAAATAAAATAAATTTTTAAAAATGAATCCTAACGACCATTTATTAAACATTTACTAGATTTTAGACACTGTGTAAACTCCAAACATGAATGATCATAATTTCCATAATTCTTTAAGGAACAACAATTTTCCAACATTTTATAGAGGAAACTCAGCCTAGAGAAATCAAATGACTTGCCCAAAGTCACCCAGTTAGTGTCAGCCAGAATTTGAATTCAAGGACTGTCACTACAGTACCTTCTGATTTTAATCATTATATTCTAATTATATCCTACTGCCTTTTCTCTTTCCACTTTTGAAATTAATTCAAAACTAAAACTACCTTTTCAATGTAATTGTTTACTTCTATAGTTTTCTGAGAGAAAATTTTTATTTTTTAATTTAAATTTTAGATGGTTTACATAGAGTGCAATATTGGTTTCTGAAGTAAAATTCAGTGATTCATCACTTGTAAAACACTTGTGCTCAATCATAACAAGCGCCTTCCTTAATACCCATCACCTTCCCAGCCCATCCCCCAGCCACATCCTTCCCCATCCCTTACTTTCTCTAATATCTGTAACATTCCGGTAATGTTAAGGCAGATGAAGGTGTGATTGGAGGTGGTGATTGGAGACTACCATAGAAATAGTGACCAAATACTGAGGACACAAAATAGAACAAAACAATACTAATATCATTAATTTTGTTTTTACATTTTCCTAGAGAAACGATGAAAATAGCTATAATATCCACAGCTTTTTTTCCCCCTTTGTAAGAGGGGGCCCTGGACAGAATTTGATATTCTTGCTTATTTCATGGAGTTGAAAGTCAACATTTGTTTATACCGCCTAGTACAATTGCGTGTGTCAGCCAGACAGGTAG
The DNA here is from genome assembly GCF_053574225.1 of Canis aureus. NCBI lineage: Eukaryota > Metazoa > Chordata > Mammalia > Carnivora > Canidae > Canis > Canis aureus. The sequence continues at coordinate 15,495,657 of NC_135642.1, read as the reverse complement.
CTGAGTGTGTGGTATTCGTCTGCACAGGCAGGTGCCAGCCCAGAGCACTCTTCGCAAGTGTTATTGAACATGTGGGTGTCTCATTGTTCTGCTGAGACTTCTGATTAGGACACTCAGTCAAACAAACCTCCTGCATGCCTCAGGGCTGCTCCTTTACTTTTTTTTTTTTACTAGTCCTTTTTGGAAAACTCGAAAGAATGCTTTGGTGACCTTTTACCATTTTAACAGAGAATAGATTCCTTCTCCCCATTTACTTCTAGGCCATCCCTTTCTCTCCCACCTGTCTCAGATTTCATATTCTTTTGTTCAGTGTACCCAAACAAAGGAAGCTTGGTGCTACCCCCAACCTCCCTTTCATGTATCCTCAAGTGTCAGGGTGGCAGAAGAGTGTAGTCTCCCTTAGACTCTCCACACAGCCAAACCAGGCCAGGCTCTCCTCCTCCTCCTCCTTCACCTTCTCTTTTTGGGAGACGGAGTGGGTTCTGTGGTGTCGCTGAGCTTTGTTTAACAGGCGGAGTTGCCTGTGATGATAGCATTTAACTGGGAAGATTTAGAAAGTGAAACATGCTTGCTTTTTCCCAGCATAAGGTTTTGTTTTCACAAAGCTTGAAAATGAAGTTTACAGGGAGCTAGAAATTTCAGAGCCAATCCATGTTTGCTCCATTTGCCCAGGGCTTTGGAGTCATTAACACGTTAAGCATTTCCACAAAGTAGTGCTGAATTATATTACTATTGTATCAGCAACACTAGGTATTTTCAGTTGTACCTTATACTGCTACTCAAGAAGTAACTATAGAAATGAATGAATAGTAGAGGGCTGAATGAGGTGATTCTAAGCTTCATACCCTTTCTCTGGATGTAGGATTTCATTGTGCAAATCTTAATTACAGCCCCAATTGCCTCTGCCCCTCCTCCCAGCATCCTAAATCAATTCATTAAAAATCAGTTTCATTCAAATTTTTAAAAATCTGTGTTATAATGATCACATATGTTCATTCTCATTTAGTCTAAAATTATGCCAGGAGTTCTGTTAAGGAAGTGCACACTTAAAATAAACATCAGCTATCAGCTTGTTTGTTTCCCAAGTTCAAGGCTTCCTGAGAGATCAGGCTACCAAGGTAGAGTACTCATGACTCATTCATCCAATTATTCATTCATTACAAGAAACATTGGAGGCTAGAGTACAAAAATAAATACGACACAGTCCATGCTCTTGAAAAATTTATAATCCCCAGGAGCCTTTTCATTCATTGCTTCATTCAGCATTTACCAGTCGCATTCTTCAGGTGTTCCCCCTTGCAGACTGCTCTGGCTATGTACCAGAAGTTACCTGTGGAGCTTTTAAAGGCAGGCCAGTATTGCTCAGGCCCCACCCACACCTACTGAACAGAATATCCAGCATCTGTTCTGTTTTAAAGCTCCACAGGTGATTCTGATACACAGGATGTTGAGAAGCAGTTTATTGTGAAAGTTACCGTGTTTCCCTTAACACATGGCTTCACCTAAATTCTACGTAACCTTGTATTCTGTTTACCGTGTATTCTCTATTCACTGTGATGTTCTATTTATGAATCCCAGCCACTGTAATGTCTACAGGTTTGGCGGCTCCAACACTGATGTTATCTTAGGGCAGGTTAGACCAAGTTGCCATGAAATGCCAAAGTTAGTTTATTGGTTCAGACACCACCCATTCTGCTTCCTTAATAGTTGCTGCATTTGTGCTGTGTCTGAAATCCTATACATCTATTCATATCTTTTTCTTGGGGCAAGAGGATGCAACAGTGTCATCCAAAGGGAACACAAAACCAAATGTAAGCTAAATACAGTGACAGGAGCCATTTCATAATAGTTACAAGCTTGTTTTAGTTGTGAAGAAGGGACTTTGTTGGCTTGCTGCCAAAAAGAAGCTGGCATTGTCTTAATTCGGTCTCCCTGGTACTTCTATCACAGCCTTTCCAGTTTATCAGTTTCCTCTCACTTAGGGCCTCTCATGTATTCCTTCATTCAGTGATTATCTTTGACTACCTGTGTATGTCAGGCACTGTGTTAGAGCTGCAGATACATTGGTGAACAAAATAGAAGTGGTTCAATATGTTTCTTTGAGCCTTCCTCAGAGAAAATGTAGCTTCTTCATTTTTCCACTATCTTACTAGCCTGCCTCCTGATCCTACCCACTGGTTAGCAGGGGAGACAAACTACCTGAATATCCAACTTGGGTTGAAGCTTAAAATGATATAATAATTCAAACACCCCCTTGCAGTAGTGCCATAAATGACGGACCTGTCTCTGGTCCTCAGGGACAGTGTCCCTCATCCACCTGAGTGCTGCTTGCTCTCCTGGCATTATGGCTGAAATCTGTGGCTGCAGGCTGCTTGATCAGAACCCAGTGGCACTCTGGCTGACTGGGCTTCATCTCGGCTTCCCTAGGTTGCACACCCGTGAGCCTTTGCTGCGTCTCCTGTCCACTTCACTCTCTTGTAGTTGCTCAGTACTCGTGCCTTTAGAGGAATATGGGAGCTCAGGAAACCTAAACCTCACGTTCTTCTCTGTCAGTCTTTCGACAACACTGAGTCACTGTGTCTGTGTCCCGTGTTGTGGTGGAGGCCACCTGAGAGTTGACCTTGTCCTAGAATCCCAAACAAACATCAAGAGAGAGCAGGCGTTTGGCTGTTGGTTTCATTCCAGGAAATCAGGGCTGCATTGCTGTCCTTCTCTCCATTTCCCAGAGTCTGGAAGGACTGGGCTTTCTCTTGACATTATATCCTCCTCCTTTCATTAGGCCTAGCGTGGCTAAATAGTTGGGTTGAATATCTTCTCCACACTCTCTTTTGTGTAGGCTTGCTGGTTGATAAAGCAAAGGGAGAAATAGAGGATTTTGGAAAATCCTCTCTTAAGACAACTTGGCTTGCAAGGCTTCTGTCTTCCCACATATTGTAGATTATACTGCTGTGTGCAGTTGCTCATTCTCACTTCCAGTTGCCATATGACTTGCAACATCACCTATGAGAAGAGTACACATTCTTATCCTATTGATGTGGGGCTTAGATATGGTCAATAGTACATAAGTGGATGTGACATAGGCCCCATCTGAACAGAAGCTTTGAGGGTCAATGTAGGTTTCTACCAGCCCTCTTGTTCTATTCCTTCTGCCTTGAGAGTAGCATGACCAAAATTGGTGCCTCTTTGTCAGCCTGGGTCACAGGATGAGAAGACCCATGGAACAGCAGTAAAGCTGACACTAACATGCAGCCAAATGTTGTAATGTGAGTGATAAATAAAATTTTATTGCTATAAATCACTGGGATTTGGGGTTAGTTGTTATTGCAGCAAAGGTGACAAATATACTCCATAATCTTTTACATATCAAAAGCCAAATGTGAATTCCTTCTTTCTATTTAATTTCCTTCTCTAATAAATCATAATCTCTCCCCAAGCAGATGGATGCCTTGAGCCAGACTGGGTGAAGGTTATTCATTCAGAAAGGCAAAAGAATAAAGTATCTTAATTCTTTTCAAAATATTGCCATGTTACCTAAAGAGAAGAGTTTCATATAGAAAACACCTTAAACTGTGTAGTTTTGGTTTTTTTTTTTATTGTGTTTGTTTTAGTGTTTTGTTTTTTCTCTGAAAGGAAGAAGTAACCATCACTGTGTAAGTAAATGGTGGTGTATGCTAGGCATACAGCATATCCAAGTGAAAATTAAGTGGTTATTAAAAGATAGAAAGTATCATTTTGAGGTTAGGATATTGTTATAGAGACATGATCTAGAGAAGAAGGCAATAATCTCATTCAGTGACAGGTAAATAAATTCTGGGTTTTGATCCCAGAGCCATAGTCCACATTTTAGGGCCAACCAGAGGATCCTTTCTGTCCTTAATTGCTTAGAGGCAAGTAATTTAGGTCAAATTCCCACAAACACCAAGGATTCTTACTATTTTTCATTCTATGCATTTTAGGAATTTGCAAGCATGTAAAACTTATTTAGTGGTGAATGCATTTGCTGCTTATTTACTTATGCCAGAGGCAAACAAAAGAGATGGTAGACAATGAAGAAAGAACTGGTGGTCCCACAGTGATCATTTTAGCTACATCTGTGCAACTCATGGTAATCACCACTAGCAGATAAATTTTTAAAGAAAAATAATAGCTTTTTTCCTTTAGAAATGCTTGACGTGGGGCATCTGGGTGGCACAGTGATCATTTTAGCTACATCTGTGCAACTCATGGTAATCACCACTAGCAGATAAATTTTTAAAGAAAAATAGTAGATTTTTTCCTTTAGAAATGCTTGACGTGGGGCATCTGGGTGGCACAGTTGGTTAAGTGTCTGACTCTTGGTTTCTTAGGTCATGATCTCAGGGACATTAGATCCAGCCCTGCGTGGGACTCTATGCTCAAGATGGAGTCTGCTTGAGACTTTCTCTCCCTCTCCCTCTGTTTCTTCCCAGGGCACACACTTTCCCTGCCCCCTCTCTTGCTCTCTCTTTCTTAAATAAATGGATAAATCTTGAAAAAAGAAAAAAACCAAAAAGTTTTGACTGGATCTAAGTGATTGGAATTTCCCTGCTTCTGTGCCAGGGAAATGGCCCTGCTGCCATTTCTGATTTTGTATACAAAACTGCCCACCATTTTCTGTTTGAGAAAAAGCATTGCATTATGTTCAAACCTGAGATATTCTAAGAAAAAAAGTAATAATCCTAACCAGATACTTTGTTGTGATGAATATATTTTGTGAGGATAAAATTTACAGCTGAATCTGATAACAGATTTGTAAGTCAGTTGTGTCGTGAGCCAATTATACACTGTTAAAAGAACAGTAACACCTCATCATTTTTAAAGTAATTGATCATATGCTATAAATTTGGAAGGATAAAAAAACTAGACACCCAAACAGAACATGAGGAATACAGTAATAGACTAGTATATGCTAACACAGTCAGATACTGGTTTAAAATATAAGTACATACAAAGTAGATGGTAAGTGGAGCACATTGTGTTCAAGATAAAACATACTGAGTGAATTTGTTTCATTCAAAAAACAAAAAAATTAGGCTAACAATGGTTGCCTGGGCCTATTTAAGTAAAGGCAATGAGTAAAAGCTGTACTATTTCTAGGTCAGATTTTAGATCTGATCCCGTTTAAAAAAGAAAATCGTATTTGGCGAGACCCAGAAAGGCAGTAAGTGAGCAGCCACAAACCTGGCTCTCCAGAACAGTAGGCCCTGGCCTGTTACTCATTTAGCATCTCCATCTATTTGCTTTCTCTATTCTAGTCATGTATATTATTGCCTATTCTCTTAACACACCTTCCTTTAAGTAATTCATTCACTAATCTTATGTACCAAATTTTATTCCAAAGCCACCAGTATTTCCTATTTACACAAAGAATGCTAATTAAGTCACAAGTTACCTTTTAGTGCTACTCCGATAACATGAAAAATGAATGCCCACTTCCTGAGTCCAATGACCTCACACCTTAGCAAACTGGATATTTGTGTTCGTATCATCTCCATGGCTCTGTATTGTTTGCTAGAATTTTCTTCTTCATTTCTGTTTTCCTCCAAGGCCTATTCAAATACTATGTCCTCCATGAAGCCTCCCTCCCTCTCCCCTGGCCCCCAGGTGGACATTATCACCTTCATCTCTGCATTCTGATAGCATTGAATTATTATTTTTTCAAAAAGAGTCATGATATTTTGCTCTATATTATAATTATGTATATTGTATATCTCTCCTAATAATGATGATGGTGAAAGCATCTACCATAGTTGAGACCTGTCTGTTTGCCAGCCCCTGGGCTAAACACTATACCTCACAATAACTCGGTGAGTTTACTATTACCTCACTTCTACAAATAAGGAAATTGAGGCTAACATTACTAATTAGTGTCTACTACTCAGTTATGAGTAAGGATGTAAATTGAGGGAAAATGGTGGAGATTCACTTTTACCGAATATTTAATCTGTGCCTGACACTGGACTAGGAGCTTTCAGGTTATATTTTTTGTCATATGAGGTACGTGTTAGTCATTTCCATTTTACAGATGATTATAGTTCACTATTAATAAAGTTAAGATGACAAGTAATTGAAAAGAAATTTATAGTACATGTAACTGGCAAAAGATTGAGAGCCAGAGTATAATCTGTAAGGAAAAAACCAATTCCCTAACTTAAAAAAATGAGCAAAAGACATGAACAGGAAGCTTACTGAAGGGGGAAAATGTAATAAGCAAAACTACATGAAATGATAGCCTCTAATAATACAAGTTAAATCAGTGAGATACTATTTCATACACAGTGTTGGCAAAAATTAAAATGCCTGACATCTAGTGTTGGTAAATGAGAATGCTCCAACAATGTTGGGTACAAAAGAAAATAATATACCACTTGAGAGCAATCTGTGATGCAAGGATTATCATACCCAGCGACCAGCAGTTCCATCCACTTTTAGATATGTACCCTGGAAAAATTCTGTCGGGAGACGCATTCAATGCCAATATTATTTGGGGAATGGTTACATTGTGGTATTTTCATACAGTTGAAACTCATAAGGAGTTAAATGATCTGCCAGACATCTGTTACTTTTTCTGTAATTTTCTCTATGATTAGAATATTTATTTTTTTAAAGATTATATTTATTTATTCATAGACACAGAGAGAGAGAGAGAGAGAGAGAGAGAGGCAGAGACACAGGGAGAGGGAGAAGCAGGCTCCATGCAGGGAGCCCAATGTGGGACTTGATCCCGGGTCTCCAGGATCACACCCCAGGCTGCAGGCGGCGCCAAACCACTGCGCCACCGGGGCTGCCCAGAATATTTAATAACTTAAAAGATGTAACAAAACTTAGATTTCAGACCATGTCTTTTATACTGAAACACTTAACAAATATTTATTGAAGTAAACATTTATGTGCATAATGGTAATAGCAGTCACAATGTACTGAATGCTTACTTATTTAGGTGCTGTATATATTTCACACTCTTTTCTTCTTCCCACCACAACAACTCTGCATGGCAGAGATTGTTAGACCAGCCATTAAGTGAGGAAAATGAGGCCCTGGTAGGTAAATGTTTTCTTTCTCGGTATCTTGCTGATTCTCAGAAATCCACTTTATGTCTTGAAAGCATTAATGTTCCATAATTTACAATCAGGAAATAACCTGAGCTCTCAAGTGTCTAGCTTAATATTAGTAAAAAGTATAACTCAAAGACTGTAAATGTTACATACTCAAAGACATTCTTATTTGCAAATCCCTGCCCCCCCCTTATGATTTCACTTTTAGACCATGGCAGGGATAGTGCTTTGTTGGGAATGTGTAGGGACCATAAGTCCAACTTCCTTTAAAAGAGCCTTTAAAAATTCACTCTAAAGTTTTTAAGTCCAGATGCTAAAAAAGTTGAGGGAGGAACTTATTTCTGAGAAAGAAACGGAAAGACGGTGAGCTGAAACAGCATCTTCGTTGCAGGGAGACTGAGCTCTCCATCACGTAAGTCAGGGTGCTCTGCAGTGGTCTGTCCGCCTGTGGCTGCCTCCCTGCATCTGCAATGCTATTTTCTGTCCAAAGCCCTTGGCTTTCTTATTCTTGCTTCTGAGACTTTGTACGTGTCATTCTCTCTTAGTAAAAGGTATCTCACAGTATCATAGCTCTTTTATCAAGCCGTCACTGTTAATGACTCGTTTGAGCAATTCTTATGACAACCTCCAGGTGGGAGGAACTGAGGGAGTCAGGGAAATTAGGAGAGATAAAGATATCCTTGGGTATCTGTTGTCCAGGTGGCAGCTACATCTAGAAGGTAGACACATCTCTCAGGTCTCTCATCTCAGCCTAAGAGTGTACATCATGAGTGAGGCCCATTTGTGCACCTCCCGCCCAGACACATTCCTGCATACAGCCAAATCTAACAGGCAATGGACCTCAGATGACCTCCTAACCCTACTCTCCCATCTTTATGCTCTCTGAAACTTGTTCTGTTCCTTTTTTTCGAACTAACCACTTCATAAAGCTTAACCACTGGGGTCATGTTTCTGATTACCTTGCAACAAACACATACACTTCAGAATTTGTAACACTACTCTGAGAGTTAGCTGCTTCTATGGAAAACAGTATGCTGCTGTGGGTATAGAGGATCTAGAGTCAGGGCTGGTTCTTCTATTTCATGTGTGACCCTGAGCAAGTCTCTCTTATCTCTCCCTATTAAGCTTGCAGGTTTGTGGGAGCCAGTCTGTTCTGGCTCGAAAAACCTGATTGTTTAATTTTCAGTAATATTGAGAGCTAGGGTTTTTTTTTTTTTTAATTATTCAAGCATCAGAATATTCCATTAATGTATTTCCTGCCCTCTTTTTTTTATTGTGTTAAAATATATATAACATAAAATGTGTCATTTTCATAATTTTTAAGTCTACACTGCAGTGACATTAAGTACATTCACATTGTTGTGCAATCATCACCACAATGCATTTCTAGAAGCTTTTCATTCTTTTTATTTTTTATTTTTTATTTTTTTATTTTTTTATTTTTTTTATTTTACCATTTCTTTTATTGGTGTTCAATTTGCCAAAATACAGAATAACACCCAGTGCTCATCCCGTCAAGTGCCCCCCTCAGTGCCCATCACCCATTCACCCCCACCCCCCGCCCTCCTCCCCTTCCACCACCCCTAGTTCGTTTCCCAGAGTTAGGAGTCTTTATGTTCTGTCTCCTTTTCTGATATTTCCCACACATTTCTTCTCCCTTCCCTTATATTCCCTTTCACTATTGTTTATATTCCCCCAAATGAATGAGAAAATATAATGTTTGTCCTTCTCCGACTGACTTACTTCACTCAGCATAATACCCTCCAGTTCCATCCACGTTGAAGCAAATGGTGGGTATTTGTCATTTCTAATGGCTGAGGAATATTCCATTGTATACATAAACCACATCTTTTTTATCCACTCATCTTTCGATGGACACCGAGGCTCCTTCCACAGCTTGGCTATCGTGGACATTGCTGCTAGAAACATCGGGGTGCAGGTGTCCCGGCGTTTCATTGCATCTGTATCTTTGGGGTAAATCCCCAACAGTGCAATTGCTGGGTCGTAGGGCAGGTCTATTTTTAACTCTTTGAGGAACTTCCACACAGTTTTCCAGAGTGGCTGCACCAGTTCACATTCCCACCAACAGTGTAAGAGGGTTCCCTTTTCTCCGCATCCTCTCCAACATTTGTGGTTTCCTGCCTTGTTAATTTTCCCCATTCTCACTGGTGTGAGGTGGTATCTCATTGTGGTTTTGATTTGTATTTCCCTGATGGCAAGTGAGGCAGAGCATTTTCTCATGTGCATGTTGGCCATGTCTATGTCTTCCTCTGTGAGATTTCTCTTCATGTCTTTTGCCCATTTCATGATTGGATTGTTTGTTTCTTTGCTGTTGAGATTAATAAGTTCTTTATAGATCTTGGAAACTAGCCCTTTATCTGATATGTCATTTGCAAATATCTTCTCCCATTCTGTAGGTTGTCTTTTAGTTTTGTGGGCTGTATCCTTTGCTGTGCAAAAGCTTCTTATCTTGATGAAGTCCCAATAGTTCATTTTTGCTTCTGTTTCTTTTGCCTTCATGGATGTATCTTGCAAGAAGTTACTGTGGCCGAGTTCAAAAAGGGTGTTGCCTGTGTTCTCCTCTGGGATTTTGATGGACTCTTGTCTCACATTTAGATCTTTCATCCATTTTGAGTTTATCTTTGTGTATGGTGCAAGAGAGTGGTCTAGTTTCATTCTTCTGCATGTGGATGTCTAATTTTCCCAGCACCATTTATTGAAGAGACTGTCTTTCTTCCAGTGGATAGTCTTTCCTCCTTTATCGAATATTAGTTGACTATAAAGTTCAGGGTCCACTTCTGGGTTCTCTCTTCTGTTCCATTGATCTATGTGTCTGTTTTTGTGCCAGTACCACACTGTCTTGATGACCACAGCTTTGTAGTACAACCTGAAATCTGGCATTGATGCCCCCAGATATGGTTTTCTTTTTTAAAATTCCCCTGGCTATTCGGGGTCTTTTCTGATTCCACACAAATCTTAAAATAATTTGTTCTAACTCTCTGAAGAAGCTTTTCATCATTTCAAACTGACGCTCTGTATACATTAAACAATAACACGCCTTCTCCCCTCTTCACCATTATTCTACTTTCCATCTATGAATTTGACTAGTTATCTCATGTGAGTGGAATCATACAATATTTGTCCTTTTGTGTCTGACTTATTTCGTTTTGCATAGTGTTTTCAAGGTTTGTGCTGTAACATGCATCATAATTTCATTTTTTAAAGTCTGAATAAGTTCATTGTACGTATATACTACCACATGTGCTCATCTAGTCATTCATGGGCAGATATTTGGGTTGTTCTACCTTTTGAGAACTGTAAATAATACTGCTAGGAATGTTGTTCAAATATTGTTCAAGTCTCTGCTTTCAGTTCCTTTGGGTATATGCCTGGAAGTGAAATTGCTGGGTCATACAGTACTTCTGTGTTTAATTTTTGAGGGATCACCATGCTTTTTTCCACAGCGGCTAAACCATTTTACATTCCTACATACAATGTATGAGGGTTCAAGTTTCTCTACATCTTTTTCCACACTTGTTACTTTCTGTTTTGTTTTTTTTTCATTTAGTAATAGCCACTCTAGTGAGTGTGAAATGGTATCTCACTGTGGTTTTGACTTGCATTTCCCTACTGACTTGTGATGTTGAGCATCTTTTAATGTGTTTATTTGGCCTTTGTATATGTTCTTTGGAGAAATGTCTATTCAAGTCTTTTGCCCATCATTTAATAGAGTTGTTTCATTTTCATTGTTGAGTTGTTCTTTTTATGTTTTGGCTATTAATCCTAATCAGATATATGATTTGCAGATATTTTCTCCTACTCTGTGAGCTGCCTTTCGTGAGCTGATTAAAAAAAAAATACACAGATGAGGATCCCTGGGTAGGTCAGTGGTTTAGCGCCTGCCTTTGGCCCAGGGCGCGATACTGGAGTCCTGGGATCGAGTCCCACGTCGGGTTCCCTCCATGGAGCCTGCTTCTCTCTCTGCCTGTGTCTCTGCTTCTCTCTCTCTCTCTCTCTGTCTCTGTGTCTCTCATGAATAAATAAATAAAATCTTAAAAAAAAAGACATACCAATATATACTCAAAACTCATCTGTTTTGTTTGTATAATTACCTACACTCTTGAGATTATATCCATTCATTGTATCCAAATGGTGGAAATACTATATAATGGTGAACTATTGTGCCTTTTTTCCCCCAACTCTGAGTTCTGTCACTTCATAATAATATAAAATTGGCCAAGGTAGGAGCACTGAAATCAGCAAACACTGCAAATCAGGGTTTTATTCTTTTGTTGGTTATCTAAACTTAAGAGAGTGATGGAGAAAAGGTTAATAATAGCTCATTGTCTGTGGCTGTTACATTGTGAATAACATAAAACATTGAGAAAATATTCCTTTTTTAAAAGAGTTTATTTATTCATGAGAGACATGGAGAGAGACAGAGGCAGAGGGAGAAGCAGGCTCCCCACAGTGAGCTTGATGCAGGACTTCATCCTAGGACCCTGGGATCATGCCCTGAGCCAAAGGCAGACGCTCAACCACTGAGCTATTGAGATGTCCTTGAGAAAATATTCTTTTAATGTTTGAAAACTATTAATTTAGCAGAGAAGTTGCTCATTTTATTGAGAAATAAACATATAAAATTCAACACACAACTTTGTTATTTCACTTCTGTGTTTGTTAAAGGAAAATATCAATTCATATATTAATGGTGAATCTACACTCAGAGAGCCAGTTGTTAATTAAGTATTACAAATACACCATGGAGTAAGCTCTGTAAGAGCAGGAACTTTGCCATGTTCATCACTGTAAACATGGCACCCAGAAAAGTGCCTGATTTGTTGAAGAAATGAAATCGCTTAACTTCTTGGTGTCTCAATTTCTCATCTGTAAACTGAGGACAATGTAACTAACCTGCTATCACACTGGGGTGAGGGGAGAACAAGGTGGTCCATACTAAAGCTGACAGTGCTTTATAAACAAGTGGTACTAAATAAATGTAAAGCAGTCTTATTAAGATATGAGTTTAGCTGAAAAAAAAAGATATGAGTTTATATGATATAAGTTTAATATATTATGTTTTCTCATATGTTTTGTTGAAGGAGTCTAATGAAATAAGGATTTTTATATAGATCATTTGCTTCACCCAAAGAAAACATATATTCACTTTAGTTTTTTAAATACTTAGCACTCTTCTTCCTGGTTCAATTCTAAGTGCTCTAGAAAATGCCAGAGAAATATATTCTTTGCACTGAAAGGGTTAATAATCTGCTTATAATGATAACTTGCATGAGACACTTAAAGAGCAGAAAAAATTAAGTGGTAAATGTTTGGTATTAGACTTTCTGCCAAGGATTTTAATGTTTGTTCTTTTTTTTCTTAATAAGATGCCAAAGATATTTTGGCTAGCATTTCTGATTATAAAAACTCTAGCCTGTAAGTATGTTGCATAGATTTTCTTATCCAGGGCATCTTGGATGGTGGTATTAGATTATCATCATCAGTAAGCATTTAATAGATGATCACTATGAGCCTTCACTGTGCTAATAAGTATGTCAAATATGTCAACTCTACAGTTTACAGAGTTGAATGAAATATGGCCTGTTGGAGAGAAAAGTTGACAAGCATAGATGCATTAGAAATATATATATGCCCCTCAACTATTAGCCATCATTCTGCTTCTTAAACAGTCTGTCTTACTTTAACAAAAATTAGTTCCCTGGAGTAAGTTGTGTATGCAGTAAGACCAAATCATGGGGGATAAAGGAACAGCAGTGGCTTGGGATTTATAGGGCAAAAGACTTTATTGAATATGAGAAAAAAGAATGGGCAAGGAAAGGATTAGGGCTTTCTCTTCCTGTCCTCTGTACTTTGTCTCTCCTCTGACGTTTGAACTAGAATTATTAGAGGTGCAGCCACTGACCTGTGCCTATGCACTTGGTATTCAACAAGTAGATAGTCTGAGAACTAAGTGACAGAACCTTTTTAATGATTATGCCCCAAAGCAGTATTCTTTGTTTTCAAGGGTCTGTATGCATTAGACCCCTATCGGATTTTCTGGCTGAGAGTTAATTACCCACACGCTTCACCTTAATCACATTTTTCCTCATCATTTTCTACACACAGCCAGTAAGAGTAGCTCCACAGTTTTTTGAAGGAGTTGACTCCCACCACCTTTTTTGATACCTAGATCCTTTTTTTGATACCTAGATCCCACTGAGACATGGAACAAATAGGTTTGTGTTTACTGCTTAACTGTTCCTTTGAGAAAAAAATGATATTTTATATTGATATATTCCATTTATGTTAACTTTGGTGAAAAGTGCCTTTTGAAGTTTATTTCCATTAAAGTGGGATGTCTAATCCCCTGATCTAAACCATCTTAGATACTTTGTTGGCAGCCTGTGCTTTGAACAAATATTTCAAATAGATAACTTATATAATCCTGCTGCCTAATATATTCTCGGATAAAATATTGATTTAAATGGTAACATAGATGTGCAGGGTTCCATTTTCTTACTGTTCTTATATACAAAAATGGATATTTAGTCTTTCCTATATAGTATGACTTGTTTGTAGCCTGCAGCAGGGTTCAAGCCATGTTTTACTTCCCAAGAGCTTTACGCTATTAGAACAATGACTTGCCCAAAATCAGCACTCAGTACTTGTGCTGATTTATAGTATGCCCTTTTTAAGATCCACACTGATTAAAATAATACAAAATAAGCAGTCAAATATAATCATGATAATGAAGAGTAGAACCTGAAAGGCGTTTACGGTTTACAAAATACTTGCAGATGAGCACTCTCATTTAATCCTCTCAAAAGTCCTGTGAAGTAGATACAGAAGGTATTGTTGTCATCCCTTGTTATCCAATGTGCCCAGTTAATAAATAATGGACTGGCACTTGTATTCAAGACTTCATACTCCCAGACCTGTGCATTTTCCACGATACCATACTGTGTTTCTATCTCCTATTTCAGGGTATAATAAAGAAATACGGTATTTGCATGGGAAAATATTAACTGCATTATGAGGACTGTGGTGGTTTCTCGGTAAAACTTTAGTAGCATAACAAACTACTGCTACATTGCCTAGTTCTGTTTGCCTAAAGGTTCTCAGTAGTTTTAGTGATTTTTAATGATTTTCTCCCTCCCTGTCCAGATCTGCCACATTTTGTCACCACTAGGGGTTTGCAGATGTTGCTTTATAATGAGGTTGCCCTGTAGAGGATGAGAGAACCAGGAGGTCCATTAGCATAGTTGATAAAGCAGCTTGGCTGTGAAGCAGAAGTGAGCCATGCTTCTTTGGTTTTACAAACTGGTAGGAAACCAAGGTGTTAGTCTTTTCTCTTAGAGACTCAATTTCTTCACATCGAGGCACTCCCTGGATGTGAATATTGATCCTCTACCTTACTCTGTGTTCTAGCAAGATAATAAGGGTAATGCACTTATAAATCAACCTTTCATGTACTTAAAAGAATCATCCCAGGTAAAGGAGCTAAGAGAAGCTACTTTGATCCTTGAATACTGGGCAAAGGCGAACCATTCCCAAGTACACAGTACTTCAATATGACGTAACCTTTTTCATTTAACAGACGTTTTCCCTAGTAACTTTGTGCTGGCAGACCATGAAAGGAAGCATGTAGACTTGGCAGCCCAACCCTGAAGTTTGTGTCTAAAAAATTATTGCAATTTATGCACCAAGGGTCCAAATGACATTTGTCAAGCTGGGCAAAGACACTTCTGAAATTAAAAAGGATGACCTTATTTCACTTAGTGAAATGAGATGTACTCTTTTATGGAACCCATTTTGAATAGTTGTTCTTTGGGTAGTGCTGTCAAAAAAGAAAATGTATTTTATATTCTCCCTTATTATCAGAAGAAAATACATTCCTAAAATAGAGTCAGTAAGACTCGCTTGGTTCTGAGAACCTCATGGTATTTTAAAATTCCTGTTCCTAGGTGGTGATTTGGCACACATTTTTTCTTTTGAGGTAAAAACAGTGATCACAGCACAATTGAAGATAGTACTATGCTTTTTTTGGATATTTAATAAACAGTACCCACCTTCATTTCCTCTTGCTCCTTAATCCTCAGGAAATTCCTATAGTTCTCAAGGTTAAACATATTTTTAATCATCATGTTTATAACATGTAGTCAGCAACTTATGGGTTCCTTGATATGTTTGTTTAGTTAAGTTAAACTTATAGTTTATAGTTTAGTTACGGTAAACTTATAGTTTGTAAGTTAACACTTACAAAGGTAGCCCTTATCAAGGTAGCCCTTGATGTAATGAGCACTGGGTATTATAGAAGACTGATGAATCACTGACCTCTGCCTCTGAAACTAATAATAAATTGTACGTTAACTAACTGAATTTGAATTAAAAAAAAAAAAAACCACTTATGTAGCCCTTGTATATACCAGTGACTGTCAATTTATTTAATCCTCTTTTGAACTTTCAGGTAGGTATTCTTATTATCCCTGTGTTACTGGGATATAGAGAGATTAATCACCTCGTCTAACACCATGTAGCTAGTAAATGGGGAGCTGGGGCTTGGAAACCAGGAAGTCTGGCTTTAGGGTCCTTGCTCTTGACCACCATGCTATTGTGCTTTACATGTAGGTAAATATTAGTGTCAGGGATGATAAGTTTTCCTCTGCCCTTCAAAGGTTCATCTAGCTGGTCTAAGAATTAAGTTGACATGAGACAGATTATCAGGGAAAAAACAAATTGTATTTCATATGTATGGGAACTCCACATATATGACGTTCAAAGGCAGAAAGGTAAAATGAGAACTCTATGCCATCCTGAGGTAAAGAAGGCACAAGAGCCTGGGGCTCTAAAGGGGAGGAGGGCAATTCACAAGAAGAAGAGCAGATGTTTGCTAATTAGATGTTTGCCCTGCCATACAGATGGGTCATTGAGAGAAAATTTATCTGTGGTAGTAACTCTTATTCTGGGGGGGAAAAAAACCCTCCAATTTAGATACTTCTAGATAGTTAAAGGACAGGCAAAAACTTCTGAGCCTGCAGGGTCTCGACTGCCTTCATCTCAACAGTCCACCTATCAAAGTGGCATTTTGGAAAGACTTGTTCTCTGAATCTCCTCACTAGCCTTAGCAAGGATTCCGCTGGAAGGCTCTTTTCCTCAGTGTTGGCCCTACTTGGAATTCTTCCCCTGGTCAAAGCTGCAGACCCTTTGCTGTCTAGACCTCTTCCCACTCAAATCTCTGTCCTCACCTTGCCCCAGTCAGGCTAGTGTTGAACATGTGGTGTCAAGATTGGCTGGACCAACCCTAAAGATGGTCTCTATTAAATGTGCCCCCTACTCTTGCTTTACTCTTCCCTCATCATCCCTTTTTTTCCTCCTAACTTTCTTTATGGGACCTCCCTAGTGGAAGTGAGAAAATGTCCAGGATAGTTGATACTTAATTTTTCTCTCAATGCTGAGGGAGAAATTCCCATTTGGCCACCTAAGGATGAACCATAAGGAGAGGTTGTTCCTGGCAACTAAGCTGGAACTCAGAACACATTTTCCAGAGAAACATTTCTTTATGTGGCAGTTCATTTTTATTAGTTATTTACTTTCAGAACAGCATAGGCTTATACTTCATTTATTTGTTGATTCATTAAATCATTTGTTCAGGCACTAGGGCTACAAATCACCATTGTTGGATTAAGTCCATGACTGGTCTGCAGAACCTAACCATTATTTGTAGCATTGAATCTATAAGAAAATGTATTACTGATTAACTTTGGGAATATACTTTTTTCATAATTTAGGTACTGCCAGTAATGATAGCCTTGACTTCAGCTTTTGAGAAAAGTTTAAAATTTGGCAATGTAAGCTGCAAAATATTGACTTTAAAAAAATCAATGTGTGGTTTTCATTATGAGAATGAACTTTTTAAGAAAATAATCACTTGCCAGTAACCAGTAGTGTTTTAGGTGAACCCAAAAGATTATTATGTTAAACTTGGATTAATTTGCATACCCTGAAGGTATATTTTCTATTAATTGTGATCCATGAATAATATTATAGGCGTATCCTTTAATTTTTCCTCCAGTACTTGTCAACATTGAATCTTTTCAATGCAGATGTTTGGGAAGTTGGTCACTGAATCTGAAAAAGGCATATCAAAATGTGTGATATTTTACTTTCACTTATGAATAGAATGGTTAGCTTTGTTTAACTTCCTAGGGAAACTTTATCATTTAATACCATTTTCTGTTACAGACTTGAAATGGCTAAATACACTTAAGTTCTAGGATGGTTTCCCACTAAATGTAATTAGAACATGTAGCTTTGCAAAACCTAGAGGTATCAAAAGAATGATGGTATCTGTATTCTTCAGGAAGATTCAGAGTCTCTCTAGTATCCAAGAAGTCTTTGGAAGTGTACACACACCATTATCTATTCACTGGTGCCCATATCCATATTTCTGGTGGCACTGATGTCTGCCTGCCTCACTTCTCCTCCAACTCCCTTGATGTTCTGTTATTGAAAAGCTGAGCATCCAGACCTGTTAGTTCATTAGTAGCAAGTCCAATTGGGAATGAGTCTTCTGCTTCCAACCCTGACTTGTGTTCAATAAAGCATTTAGTCCTCTGGTCCCCTGTGTAAGCATCAGACTTCAATCTGCCTATCTGACTCTACTATGTGAAACCAGTCTACCTATGTGGTCCTTCTGCTCACCTCTATATAATTTTGCATGGACTTGGCAACAAACGGCCCGGTTTCTACCAAACACCAAGAACCATTTATACCGAAGTCTTGACGTGCTCCATTCTACATAACCAGTCTCATGTCCAATTAATCCCTATCACTTCTCTTCCACATTCAGGAAGCTGGTTTCATAAGTGATACCGCACTTGCGTAGGCATTTCTGCATTTACACCCTCACCCATCTTCTGGACTTTCTCTCCTTCCTTCCCTGTCCCCTGTCCTCTCCATTCCTGTCTCCTTACCCCCATCCATGGCCTACCATAAGCATCTTAATCCCAACTATATTTTTTTAAAGAAGCATCTTAATCCCATGTCTGTTTTGAGTCCTCAGTGATTTCTGCCTCTTCATAGTTTTCTATTTCACTTATAGACATTACCATCTGGCACTAGTCAGGTGTTTTCTTTCATTTCTTCATCTATATCAGCCTGACTCTTCTAATGAGACTGTGGACACCTATGAGGCCAGAAACAATTTTAAGTGCTTCCTTCATATTTCTTATTATCGCTATCAATAATAAATACTCATTTCAGTAATGGACCCTGATAATAATATCCCCGTGACATAATAAAAAGAGTTACAATTTATTGAGCTCTTCCTATATGTCAGGCACTGGGTATATTCTCTCATTTAGTCCTCCCATCAAGTCTTTGAAACAAGAACTGTTATTACCTCCTTTTTATGGTTGACACTCCTCAAAATCACATGGCTAGTGAGTGGTAGGGGAGTAAGGATTTAAACCCAGACCTGTCCAACCTCACAGTCCATGAAAATAAACTACTACATTTCACTTGTCTTCAGTACATCTTTGCCTGGGGAACAAAATCTAGATAAGCAATAACCCTTTTAGGAGCCTGGGGATTCTTGGAGGGACATATTCATTAGTTTTGTCAATATTTGTCAGTATCTATTGAGTCCTTAAAATGAAGAGGCTTCAGAAACTTGCACATAGCAGTGAAAGTGGGCAGATGGTGAGTTCAGGAAGGAAAAAGAAGAGGGAAGCAGTAAAGACAGATGGAACCCACAGATATTAATTGAACAACCCATTTGTTCCCTCTTTAACCCTTGAAACCTGATTTGTGATCCCACCAGAAGGGTGGTGAAACTGCTTCCCAAGGCCCAACTGGCACTGCTCAAGTCCCAGCCTCTCTGACCTCTGTGTAGCACAGGCCATTGTGACCTCCCACTCCTTGAGCCTCTTTCCTTCTTAATTTTCTATGAGAGTCTGCTGATTTTCAGGTTATTGCTCTGACTACTCCATCTTTGGTTTCATTGTCTGGCTCTCCTTCTCATTTTATATGCAAGCCTTCCCAAAGGTTCTGACCTTGACCTTCTTCTCTCCTCCTCAACCCTTTCTCTCTCTTGGTGATCTCATCCATTTTCATGGCATCAATTCTCATTGGTATGCAGAATACTCTCACATCCATGACTTCAGCAATCCCAACCTCTCCCCAGGGCTTCAGTCCCACATTACCAACAGCCTGCTAGCGCTTCAGTGTGTCCCAAACCACACATTATCTGTTTCTCTTAAGCCTTCTGTTTCTTTCTTGCAGACACTATTCTTAAATGACATTAGCATTTTCCAAGTCACTTTTCACTCATCCCCAAAACTCAGTCAGTTGCCTGGACCTCTTGGTTTATTGGTTTTATGTCTTAAATATCTGTTGGCTCTGTCTTTCAATTCCCATTGCCACAAACTTCATTATTACCCAATTACTCTCTCCAGAAAGTATTTCTAATCACCTTCAGTTCTCTATTCAAAACACCGAAGGATGTAAAATGTTAAGAAGAAAGAAACAAAAGAAGGAAAAGAAAAAGACGACTTCCTTAGCTAGGCTCCAAAGGCCTCAACTGTCTTTCCTTCCTCTCTTGATTCATGAAGCACAGCTAACAGATCTTGCTGCCACCAGCCAGATACTCTGTCTCTTCTAAACGCATGTGTATCTGTATGTCCCTTTCTTACTTGCGTTGCAGTTATTCATGTTTATATTTTATCTCTACTGGTAGAGATCATGGGCTTTCATCTTGTTTGCTTAGTACCTCCCCTCTCCACACACACACTTACCCAACAAAGTGCTTTAACACCTCAGGTGCTCACTGAAGTATTTTTTAAACATTGAGTATTGAAGTATGACCTTGACAACACCTGTCCTGGTTACTGCTCTTTTGCCCAGCAGAAAAGATAAATGATCTCCCTATTATATGCACGTTTGATGTACCTCCCTCTTTCTTTCTGTATCTGAAATACCCCATTCTTTTGTCAGGAACATGAATTGTAGGGTCTGATTTAGAGGAGAGGTTCTTTGAATGCTTAATCTCTCAGGTTAGCCATCAGTGTGGCCTTATGGAATTTTTGGTCACTGCTTATTTCTAGGCAACTTACTGTGTTTTCTAAACACTTGGGTCTTCTGCTGAGTGCAAAATGGGGACAGAAGGTGACTTGCTCCCCTCTTGAGTATTTTTGGTAATTCATAGCCAAGCCATCCATGGCAGAAAATTCCCTCAGCAGAACAGATGCAGCCAATTCCAGAGATTGTCCTCAAGCATAGCCTGATCAATTTTGTGCATAGTTCTCTTAGAAATAAATCCTTATGGCCAACATGGTGCATAAATTGTATAATAAAAATTTTAAAAACCCTTTACAGTTCAGGGTACTGCTATGAGAAGAGTGGCCTCTGTGCCCTGACTAATATATTCAGGTTCCAGAAAGATACATCATAAACCCATAAATGTTCATTCCTCAACAGTCCTCTTATTTGAATTTCTGTCTCCTTTCCTACACTGGTGAAGTTAATTGAACAGCTTACAAGAGAACTTAAAGGGATCATTACCTTTTACCCTTAAACCTCAGTCTGTGCTCTGGGCCTCTCCAATTTGTACTCAGAAGCACACCAAAGTTCCAAAGCCCCCAGGAGTCCCTTGCCTCAAAAAACAAACAAACAAACAAACAAACAAACAAACAAACACCAAACTCCATGAAGGTGATTTTTAACTTTAAGAAGTTACAGAAAGCCAAAAGTCCTTCCCATCATTAAGATTTCTTTCCCATTCCTATGAAGATTCCCCACCCAAATCTAATGATAACTTCATTGAGTGATTATTACTCTCTGAATCATTATCAGTCAGATGGCCTTGGTATGCTAATGTGGTCCATCTCCTCAGAAAACTGGAGAAAAAGGAAAGAGTGTGAGCTGAGGTAGTAGTCCTTCATTCCTTCATTCTTTATTCATTAACTTATTTTTATTCAACAAAAATTATTTCCTACTTGTTAGGGACTGAGATTTGATAATAGGAAAGACATGGTTCCTGTCCTCAGAAAGCTTATTGTTAATAGAGAAGTTCCACTAAATAGTTCAAATGCAATGTTTCTTAATTGCTTTTGTATCAGAGACTCCTTTGAGAATCTTATGAACATATTAGATTCCCCTTTCACCACTAAAAATAGATACACACATATACACAGGATATACAAAAACTCTAACATTTTCTCTGGAACTTTTATTTGATGTTTATTTGAAGCTTAGTGGTATAGGTATGTTACTAAATTTTTGGTAAGGACAACTTCCTTCTTGGGAGAATGTTAGCCTGAAATATAAATATGAGACCTATTGGCCCAAACTACTTTATAGGGTTAAGGATCACTCTTTCTTTCTTTCTTTCTTTCTTTCTTTCTTTCTTTCTTTCTTTCTTTCTTTCTTTCTTTCTTTCTTTCTTTCTCTTTCTTTCTTTCTTTCTTTCTTTCTTTCTTTCTTTCTTTCTTTCCCTTTTTTCCTTCCCTCCCTCCCTCCCTCCCTCCTTCCTTTCTTCCTTTCTTTCTTTCTTTTCTTTCTTTTCTTTCTTTTCTTACTTTTCTTTCCAGAAAATCTTTAATCAAATTGTACTGCTAAAATAGGAAGGAAGTGAAGTAATTCTTTAAGCTGGGACATAAATGGGAGTATAACTGGAGTGTTTGACCAATAGCAAAATCTTTAAAATCTTAAAAAAAAAAAAAAAAAAAACTGAGAATAATAGGAGCCAGGTCAGAAAAGTATGTTAAGTATGGAAAGAGAAAGACTGGAATGAACCTTGCGATGTTGGATTAGGATTAGCATTAAAGATATCAGTGTGAATTCATGATTTTTAATATACAGATATATAGGTATAGAAATGGATATAAGTGTACACTCTCAAACATTTTCTTTTTTTTTTTTTAAGATTTTATTTATTTATTCATGAGAAGCACACAGAGAGAAAGAGAGAGGCAGAGACACAGGCAGAGGGAGAAGCAGGCTCCATGCAGGGAGGCCGACTGGGACTTGATCCCGGGTCTCCAGGATCACACTCCAGGCTGAAGGCAGCGTTAAACCGCTGAGCCACCGGGGCTGCCCTCAAACATATTTTCTTAACTCCATCACTGTGAAGGTCTGAAAGGGATCACACCAGTAACAATGAGCTTCCAACACAAAGACATAGGTTTTAAAACACCATTCTTTCATTAAAGAAATAGGGAGACAAACTATGAGAGACTCCTAAATCTGGGAAACAAACAAAGGGTTGCGGAAGAGAAGGTGGGTGGGGATTTGGGGTAACTGGGTGACGGGCACTGAGGAGGGCACTTGATGGGATGAGCACTGGGTGTTATAGTATATGTTGGTAAATTGAACTTAAATAAAAACAAATGAACAAAAAGTTTAATAGAGTTTCAGTTTTGCAAGATGGAAAGAGTTCTAGAGACTGGTTGTTTAACAGTGTGAATATATGTAACACTACTGAAGTGTACACTTAAAAATGTTACCACAATTTTTAAAAATATTAATTAAGAGGCATTCTATAAAATATCTTCCATAAGTCATGAAAGACAAATACACAATATAGAACTGTTGCAGACTAAAGAATAGACATTCACAATGAAATACAATTTGTGCTTCTTTTTTTTTTTTTTTTATTACGATTTATTTATTTTAGAGGCCAAGCAAGCAAGAATGGGAATTATCAGAGGGAGAATCTCAAGCAGACTGCACTGAGTATGGAGCCCAACATGGGGCTTAATCTCATGACCACAAGATCAGTATTATGAGATCACAGCCTGAGCTGAAACTAAGACTTGGACACTCAACCGACTCTGTACCACATAGGTGCCCCTACAATTTGTGCATCTGGATTGAACCCGAGATCAGGAAATTAACTTGGGAAATTAACTTGGAATTTGTTTAAAAGCAAGTTGTGAAGAAAGAAGGAACATTGTTAACAGCTGAGGAATGGAATTATTGTCTGTTTCCTATCTCCAGCATTTGATAACCCCAGCTCATATTTTTCCCCAGACGTTTTGGTGTTTGGTTGCCAGCAGGTTGTCCATGGAGATTATCTGTGTTCTAGAAAGTGAAGTCATCTTGCATGGTGGATAACAGCTGGATAGAAATAGGCCTGCCTATCTCACGGCAGGGCAGAACTTTGGAGTGCAAACAGTCTTTCATTCAAATCACAGGCAAACTTCCTGATGCCAAAATCAGCCCTCATATCACAAGCTTATCTCATCAGTTTCCTGGTAGAAAGCAGCTGCGCTGCCAGGGATAGAAACTCCTGGCTAGCCATAATTAGATCTAAAAGAGCACCCCTTGTTTTCCCTTTAGTGTGCAAGCCTTAGTGTCTGCCAGTGTGAATGGCGGTGGGACCCAGGGGGTTGTACTTAAAGTAAGCTAGAGAGCTTTATGGTCATGACAGACACCCCCCTCTCTGAATGTTGGATCACACATGTATTGCCTCTGATCAGTCTGCTTGTTTGAAACTAATGTCAAAAGCAATGTGTAGTGTTGGGTCTAACCTTTAACAAAAAACTAGAAATAGAATCCTTATTCACCTGTACGGAGATTTGACGTCAGAGAACTCTGTCTCTCCTTTGATGCCTTCACTGTGCCCTGGAAATTATTTCTTTACTCAGCCTTCTAGAAAAAAAAAATTTTTTTCCCCAAACAACTAATAAGCATATCTAAATCTTATAGAGTAATTTGCAACTTATGAAACTTGTATAACCATTAGCTCATTTAATCCTTACAACAGAACTGAAAATGAGATAAGTCTTACTCCTATTCTGTAGAGGAAGAAACATAGCTAAAGATCGTATACAATCAGGAAACAGCTATAATTCTCTTCTCCCTGATTAACTGGGTGAAATGTACCTCTGTTTCCAAATTGAACCAGTTAAGGAAATGTAGTTTTATTAATCACATCATCTAATAAAGTCTCTCCAATGGATGGAGGAGATACTTCACACAAAAGATAGAGACACAATTTTTAAAGACTGTTGGAAGTAGATGAGAAGTCTCAGTTTCATGAGACTTGAGAAATGTGTTGCTGTCGTTGTTGTTGTTTGGTAACAACAGAAGTCGTGTGGACTGAAATGATTATTTCTTGTGTTATGTATGACCATCCTAGTTTTTCTGTAAGGAATGGAAATAGAAGGAATATATTTTCTTCATCATCATTGTTGAGCATCTTCTAAATATAGGGAGAAAGGTGTCATTGTTAGACTTCAATGTAAAGACCTACCACTAGAAATCGAGCCCAGGGGGAAAAATCACTACTCTGGCAGTAGAACTACATCAAGACAATTCAGGGGCAGGGCAACAATAGGCTAAGAGACAGTTTTATATACAGAGAGAAACTAGGTTCTTTTCAGCAGTTCTGGCATTCTAAATTATTGCCAGTAGACACCCTGAAGGGGATATGATGAACCACAAGAGAAGGTGTTGGTAGGAATATATCCTTTACAACCTTACTACACAGTGGGGAATTTCTATTAAGGTGATCCATTCTAGAACCAGAAACATGTTTTGTTTGTTGTTTTTTTTGCGAAATCTCATGAGTAATCTTTGGGTCAGGGTTAAAAGAAGAGTGGCCAGAGAACAGGACAACAATGAAGGCTGATTTTAGAGTCTAGAGACATAGAGCAAAGATGCTGTAAAGCACAGGAGTTAGGATATTTTTTACTTTGAGTGATAACCAGATAAAATCCTCAAGGCCTTTGTATTTGTACGGGTCATTTTCCTTCTGGTGCCAACAGGATTCTTGTTCAGGTGGGTCCCTGTGCCTCTTCCCTTGAAAGTCTCCTTGAAAGTGGAGACTAACCTCCCCCCTCTCTTTTTCCTTCTGTCCATCATGACCAGAGTATACCAACACAAATCTTATTTATGTTTGTGCATTCTAGTTCAGTGATTCTCACATTATTAACTCCACAGTGGAATCACTGGGAGCTCTAAAGAAATGCTGGTGCGTATATCATTTTTTTTGAAACGGTCTCTACATTCTAATGTGTAGCATAGGTTGACAATATTGTTCAAAAGCAGTGATTCTCAAACTTTGATGTGCAAATGAATCATCTGGAGATCTTATTAAAAGGTAGTTTTTGATTTTAGTAAGTCTAGGGTAGAGCTGGGGTTCCACATTTTAAGCAAGTTGTCTGGTGAAGCAAAAACACTTTGAGTAGCCAAATTCTACTACAGCAGTGATTCTTAAACTCTAGCAACACAATAAAAAATTACCTGGAGAGACTTCCAGTTTCCTATTCCACATTTAAGGAACTTGGAAGTCATCACTCTGTCCTAATAAGAAAAAGCTTTAAAAAACTGAAAATTCAGCAACTCTTCTTGGATCCAAAAGAGAAGAGAAGACTTAGGACAAACCACTGCCCCCAGGATTGGAGAGAGAGATGAATACAGGGAGTTGCCGCTTACCAGGGCAGACTCATGAGTGAGCAAACAGAAACTGCCAAGGGGACCAGTGCCAGGGTTGAAAAACCTGAATTGTAATTGCTGAATTGCTGGAGGCTTGCTTGAACAACGATGAGAGTTAAAATCTCCAGGGGAACCCAATCATAGGAGGACTGCCACAACTGTGTGAGATTTGCCACTGGGAGCTCCTCCAGATTTCACAATAAACCTTGGAGAAAAATCCTCTTCTGCTTTCTGCAGGGGAAGGGGAAAAGGTATCATTTTTTAAATACACCAGAGCACTCTGTTTTTCTTCATAAGGCCACCCCTCAGGAGAAACTAGTTAACTAGAGCCTAATCTTCTGGGGGTATTATCAAAGCCTAACTGACCTGGGAAAAGGGAATATCCAACTCTAGCTCATTTTAGCCATCCTGTCCCACCTAAAGGGAGAGAAAAGAAAACTTAGAAATACTTGTGAAGTTCATAGTCCAGAAGCACAGGCTCATGAAGAGAGACTAAGACCTAATCATAAGACTACAGCACACCTCCTTTGACCTCTCACCTTACCACCACATTACTGATGTCCTATTTACAGCAGTCTCCTGTACCCAATACATCATGTCCAGCTATCAAGAAAAATTACAAGGCATACTAAAAGGCAAAAAGCACAATTTGAAGAGACAGAGCAAGTATCACAACCAGACATAGCAGGGATGATGGAATTATCATACTGGGAATTTAAAACAACTATGATTATTATGCTAAGGGTTCTATTGTATAAGTACACAACATGTAAGAACAGTTGGGCAATGTAAGAGCGAGAGGAATCTTAGGAAAGAACCAAAAAGAAATGTTAGAGATTAAAACAACAACAACAACAAGACTGTAACAGAAATGAAGAGTGCCTTTGAAGGGTTTATTAGTAGATGACACATGGCTAAGGAAAGATCTTTGAGGAGCTTGAAGATTTCACAATAAAAACCTCCAAAACTGAGAAGGAAAGAGAAAAAAAGACTGTGAAAAAAAGAACCCACTAATCAAGGACTGTGGGACAACCATAAAAGGTCTAACATATGCGTGATTGTAATATCAGGGGAGAAGAAAGGAGTAGAAGAAATATCTGAAATAATGACTGAGAATTTTCCCCGAATTAATGTCAGACACCAAAACACAGATCCAGGAAGCTCAGCAAACACTAAACAGAATAAATGCCAAAAAACCCAGAATTTTTCAAGAATTACAGAAAATCAAAGACAATGAAAGAATTCTGAAAAAAAAAAAAGGCAGAAAAAAAATAAAGGTTACATATAGAGAAACAAAAGAATTACTCCAACTTTTCAGAAACCATGAGAGTAAGAAGAGAGTGGAATAGAAGTCACCAACCTACATTTCTATATTCTGTGAAATTTCCTTCAAAAGTGAAGGAGAAATAAAAACTTTCTCAGATAAAGAAAAATTGAGGGAATCTGTTGCCAATAGACTGCCTTGCAAGAAATGTTAAAAGTTCCTTAGAGAGAAGGAAAATTATAAAGGGTAAGAAATTCAGATCTGCATCAATAAAGAAAGACCATTAGAGAAGGAAAAAAGCAATGATAAAAAATTTTATTTTTCTTAATTGATCTAATAGGTAACAGTGTATTTGATTATGTATACTTATTCATAAGTAAAATGAATGATAGCAATGATACAAAAGACAAGAAGGAAGAATTAGGATCATTTTGTCTCATGGTACTAACCAGGAAGTGATATTGCTATTTGAAAGTAGATTTGTGGGTTTTTTAAAAAATATTTTATTATTTATTCATGAGAGAGAGAGAGAGGCAGAGACACAGGCAGAGGGAGAAGCAGGCTCCATGCAGGGAGCCTGATGTGGGACTCGATCCCGGGGCCTCCAGGATCACGCCCAGGGCCAAAGGCAGGCACTAAACTGCTGAGCCACCCAGAAATCCCCTTGAAAGTAGATTTGGATTAACTATAAGGGCAACTACTAAGAAAAATAAAAACAATATAAGTAATATCAGAAGAAGGAAAGAAAATGGAATCCTATAAAATGTTTAGTTAAAACCACATAAGGTTAGGACACTTGGGTGGCTTAGTGGTTGAGCATCTGCCTTTGGCTCAGGTCATGATCCTGGGGTCCTAGGATTGAGTCCTGCATTGGGCTCCCTGCGGCAGGTCTGCTGCTCCCTTTGCCTGTGTCTCTGCCTCTCTCTGTCTCTTATGAGTAAATAAATAAAATCTTTTAAAAACACACACACAAAAGGCATAGAGAGTGGAAACAAAAATAGAAACAAAGAACAAGAACAACAAATAGAAAACAGTAACAAATATGGTAGATATTAATCCAAATATATCAATAATCACTTTGAATGCTCTAAAAATCAATGCACCAGTTAAGAGACAGATCATCAGAGTGCATCATAAAATGATACCCAAATAGATCATGTTTATATGTTATAAGAAACCACTTTAAATATTCACACATATATTAGGACACCTGGGTGCCTCAGTCAGTTGAGCATCTGACTCTTGGTTTTGGCTTGAATCATGATCTCAGGGTTTGAGATCAAGCCCTACATCAGGCTCCACACTCAGTGTTTGGGATTCTTTCTCCTTCCCACTCCTTTCCCCTCTACCCCTTCCTCCATTCACTCTTTCTCTTTCTCTCTGTGTCTCTGTGTCTCTTTCTCTCTCTCAAATAAGTAAATAAAAGTCTTTAAAAATAAGCTTAAAAATAAGTATACACATATAAATTAAAAGTAAATTGATGGAAAAAAATACATGCTAATGCAAATCAAAAGAAAGCATGAGTGGCTATAATAAGAATAGATTTTAAAGCAAAGTTAGGGATAAAGAAGAGCATTACATAATGATTAAGGGGATAGTTTTTCCTTTTTTTCTTTTTTTTTTTTAAGGGGACAGTTTTTCAAAAAGACATAACAGTCATTAACATGTAGCACCTAACAACAGAGTATCAAATTGTATGAGGCAAAAACTAATAGAAGTTCAAGGAAAAGTAGGTAGCTCCATTATCATCGTTGAAGACTTCAACATATTTCTATCAGAAATGGAGAGATCTAGCAGGTAAAAAAATCATTAAGGACATCGTTAATAACATTATTAATAAACTGAATATAATGTACCATTATATATTATTTTACCCATCAAAAACCGAATACACATGGAACTCTTATACTCAAGCTCACATGGAGCACTTATCAAGATAGACCACATTCTAGGCCATAAAACAGACCTTAAAGAATAGAAATCATACAATCTGCTCTCAGAATACAATGGAATTAAAGTAGAAATCAGTAATAGATAAGTAGAAAATCCCATAATATATGGAGATTAAACAGCACTTTTTTTTTTTTTTTTTTTTTTAAGTAGGCTGTATGCCTAACAGGGCTTGAATAATGACTTGAAGATCAAGAGTTGCATGCTCTACAGACTGAGCCAGCCAGACACTCTGAACAACACACTTCTAAATAACACATGGGTCAAGGAACTAATCTCAGAGTTTTAAAAGCATTTTGAATAAATAAAAATGAAATAATTTTTCAAAATTTATGGGATAAAGTGAAATCAGTCCTTAATGGGAAATTTATGGCATTGAATGTACTTCTGAGATAATAAGAAAGATCTAAAATCAATCATCTAACTTCCACTTTAGGAAACTAGAATAAGAAGAACAAATTAAGTCCAAAGTAAACAGAAGAAAAATAATTTCTTTTTCTTTTTTTTATTCTTTCTTCTTTTTTTCTAATATTAGAATGGAATGAATGCAATTGAAAGCAAGAATCAATGGAGAAATCAACAAAATCAAAATTTGGCTCTTTGAAAAGATCAATAAAATTGGTAAGCTTTTACTAGGCTATGAGAAAAGGACAAAGACATAAATTAATAATAGAAATAAAAGGACATCAGTTGAAAGGATAATACAATAGAGAATTATGTGTCCACAGGTTTGATAACCAAGATGAAATAGACCAATTTCTTGAAAGACACAATTAGCATAAGCTCACACAAGATGAGATAATTGGGATTACCTATATCTATTAAAGACATTGAATGATTAATAATCTTCTGAAATGGAAAGCACCAGGCTGAAATAGATTTACAGAAGATTTTTTTTAAAAGATTTTATTTATTTGAGTGAGAGAGAGAGAATGGGCGAGAGAAAGCATGAACAGGAGGAGGGGCAGAGGGAGAAGGAGAAGCAGATTCCCTGATGAGCAAGGAGCCCAACATGGGGCTCAGTTCTAGGGCCCTGAGATCATGACCTGAGCCAAAGGCAGACACTTAATCGACTGGGCCATCCAAGCACCTTGCTTACTGGTGATTTCTATCAAACATTTAGGGAAGAAACTATACTAATTTTCTATAATCTCTTTCAATGGATAGAAGTGGAAGAAATACTACCTCATTTTATGAGGCCAGCATTATCTTACTACCAAAACCAGAGAGATTACAAGAGAACTATAAAGCAATCTCTCTCTCTCTTATTTTTTTTAAAGATTTATTTATCCATTTATATGAGAGAGTGTGCACACTTGTGTGAGCAGGGGGAGGGGCAGAGGAAGGAGAAAGAAGCAGACTCCCTTCTGAGCAGAGTCCAAAACGGGGCGGGGGGGTGGGGGAGGGCGCACTTGATCTCAGACCCTGAGGTCATGACCTGAGTCAAAATCAAGAGTCTGACACCCAACCGACTGAGCCACCTAGGCACCCCTAGACCAATATTGCTCGTGAATATAGGTGCAAAAACACTCAAAGAAATATTAATGAATTGAATCCAACAATATACAAGAAGAATTACATATACTACAACCAAGTAGGATTTATCCCAGGTATACAAGGCTGGTTCAACACTCAAAAATCAATTAATTCATCACATCAATGGACTAAAAAAGAAAAATCACCTGATTATATAAATAGATACAGAAAAAGCATTCGACAAAATCCAATACTCTTTCATGATAAAAAGTCTCAGTAAACTAGGAATACATAGATTAATGGAATAGAATAGTGAACTCAGAAATAGATCCACTTAATTATAATTAGTTGATCTTTGACAAAGGAGCAAAAGGCTAGACAACGGAGCAAAGAGTTTTTTCAACAAATGGTGTGGGAAACCGTACAGCCGCATGCAAAAAAAAAAATCTAGACACAGACTTTACACTCTTCACAAAATTTAAAATGGATCACAGACTTAAAGTAAAATACTAAACTATAAAACTCCTAGATGATACTGTAGAGGAAAACCTAGATAACCTTGGGTATGGTGACTTTTAGATACAACACCAAAGGCAAGATCTATGAAAGAAAAAAATAAGCCAGACTTAATTAGAATGAAAGGCTTCTGCCCTATGACAGACACTATTAAGAGAATGAGAAAACAAGCCACAGACTGGGAGACAATGTTTGTAAAATATTTATCAAACATGTCTGATAAAGGACTGTTACTCAAAGTATACAAAGAACTCTTAAAACTCAACAATAAAAAACAAAAAACTCAATTTTAAAAATGGGCCAAAGGGACACCTGGCTGGCTCAGTTGATAGAACATGGAATTCTTGATCTCAGGAATGTGAGTTACTATGTTAGGTGTAGTAATTATATTTAAAAAAAAGGAAAAGAAAAAAAGAATGGGTCAAAGACCTTAGCAGATAGCTCACCAAAGTAGTATACAGAAGGCAAGCATATGAAAAGATGCACTATGTCTTGTGTCATCAGGGAAATACAAATTAAAACAACACTGAAATACCAGTATACACTTATTACAATAGCCAAAATCCAGACATTGACAATACCAAATGCTGGTGAAGATGTGAGCAACAAGAACTCTAATTCATTGCTGGTGGGAACATAAAATGATAACAGCCACTGTGGAAGACTGAAAGTTTCTTACAAAACAAAACATACTCTTACCACATCATCCAGCAATTGTAATCCTTGGTATTTACCTAAAGGAGCTGAGAACTTATGTCCACACAAAATCTGTGTTTGGATATTTTTTTTAAAGATTTTATCTACTTACTCATGAGAGAGACACACACACACAGAGAAAGAGAGGCAGAGACACAGGCAGAGGGAGAAACAGGCTCCATGCAGGGAGCCCGATGTGGGACTCGATCCCGGGTCTCCAGAATGATGCCCTAGGCCAAAGGCAGACACTTAACTGCTGAGCCACCCAGGGATTCCTATGCTTGGATATTTGTATTAGTTTTGCTCATAATTGCCAAAACTTGGGAAACCAAGATATCCTTCTTAGGTGAATGGATTAATAAACTGTGGTCCATCCAAATAATGGAATATTGTTCAATGCTAAAAAGAAATGAGCTAGTAATGCATGAAAAGACATGAAAGAAACTTAAATGCATATTACTAGGTGAAAGAAGCCAATTTGGAAAGGCTGCATACTATATGGCAGTCTGGAAAAGGGAAAACCATACGACAGTAAAAAGATCAGTGGTTGCTCTGGTTTGGGTGGAGGAAGAGATGAAAAGGCAGAGCACAAAGGATTTTAAGTGCAGTGAAAACACTCTGTATGATCCTGCAATGATGGATACATGTCATCATACATTTGTCAAAACCCATAGAATATATGCTACCAGTAGTGAATTCTGATGTGAACTATGGACAAACATAGGTGATTATGTTTTGTCAATATAGTTTCATCCATTGTAACAAATATAGTGCTCTGGTGGGGAATGTTGATAACAGAAAACGCTGTGCCTGTGGAAGTGGGGAGGGGAAGGGGTATATGAGAAATCCCTGTGCCTTTCTCTTAACTTTGCTACAAATCTAAACTTCTCTGAAAAAATTAAGTAGTAAAAGAGATCACCTGGAAAACTTAAAGAAAAAAAAAATGGTGGCCCCTACTGAGATTTCTTAAGGAAGAATCAATAGGAAATTGGTTTCGGAGGCATGGGCATCTTTTAGGCTCTCCTGGTGATTCCATTCCGTGGCTAGATTTGTGAACTTTGGCTCCAAATCTGTGTTGTCTTACCCAGTAACCACATGTAAGTGTTTTAGACAAAAATTAAATTAGATTAAAAATTCCATTCCACACTAGCGTTAGCCAATTTCAAGTTGCATTAAGCCACTGGTGTTTAGCGGCTTCTGTATCAGATGGTGCACCAAATACAGGACATTTCCATTAATGCAGAAAGTTCTTTCACCAGCACTATAAAATCTAAAGCAATTCTGTACAATAAATAATTCCCAAAGGAGAAGTTCTTTTGTTTCTAAAACTGTTGCATTCTATTCTCTTAGTTAAAAACAATCAAACTGGATCAAAAAAGAGGCCAAATGATAGCAGTTACTGTTTTATTTCAGTTTACAGTAATTTTCAGACAATCTTATTTTCCCATCCTTCTAGTAGAATCTTTATGTGAGTTTGTGAAAGAGTGAATTTTGCATGATCAGTATTGTCCTGTCCTTGTAAGTAGATGTGACTGCCTCAGAAGTTGAAGCGAGGTTGTACATATGTGATAGGAAATAGGCTGAAACATTTCTTTGTTAAAAATTAAGTGATCTTGTTATTGTAAGTTTTTTTTTCTTTTAAAAATTTGCAACTTCCCCCATCAAATAATAGGTCATATTCAAGAATGCCCAATCAAAATTTGATATGTCTGCTGTAGGGACAATTCTCAAGTATGAGACTATAAGTCAGATGAAAAAAAAATTCACAATCTCCAATTAGAAGTATGATGAAAGAACAAATTTCAATTCTGGTATGAGACTGAATAATGGAGAAAATTTGTGGTCTCTATGTCTAAATCCAAATTTATGACAGTAAACAAAAATTCTATTCCCAGTAGGATTTTTTTTTTTTTTAAATGATAGTCACATAGAGGAGAGAGAGAGAGAGGCAGAGACATAGGCAGAGGGAGAAGCAGGCTCCATGCACCGGGAGCCCGACGTGGGATTCGATCCCGGGTCTCCAGGATCGCGCCCTGGGCCAAAGGCAGGCGCCAAACCGCTGCGCCACCCAGGGATCCCCCCAGTAGGATTTTTAATGAAAGATAGCTTATCCTCAAGTAACTTATAGTTTAATGAGCTTCTGTGCCTCTCATACTTAATTTTGCTTGGAATTATGGGCAGTCACGGTTGGGTTTTGTCTATCACATTTTTTTCTCCCTGGAAATCTAGTAAATGGAAGAAGAATGCAGTACTAGGACATTTCACTGTATTAGTGATTACTTTATTGAGCCATCTTCTGAAGAATATTGGAGTGTGTCTCAAGTTGAGCAGGGCTAATATATAAGCAGAGGTCAGAGAATGGGAGAATAGAGAACAGATCAGTGTCCTGCTTAAAAGTATCAAGTATTCCCTCACCTGGTAGCCCTGATAATTCTTAGTGGTGATGAGATTGTGAATTTCTTGTGGCAACAACTGTCTGGGTTATAGCTCAAGAATTGAAAGGTCTGTATTTGTCCTCACTGTAAAAGCCTTGTCTGAAGGTGTTCATAAGTGTGGTTTGGCAATAGATTTTTGTGATGAGTATCCATGCTTCAAACTCAAGCCAGGGCTGTGGAGCAGTGCTGGTCTGAGTGCACAGAATGCAGCAGCAAAAAGATCCCAGGCACTCAGGGCTGATTTGTATGGATGCACTGATGCTAGGGGAGCTGTGTACATCAAAGCTACTACAGTCCCCATCATAGAGCCTCATGGAAGACAGTTGTTCTGCGGCTTTGCTTTCCCATTAGGGTTCTACTCCATAATCTAATGCCCTTTAACTAGATAGGATCTGTGACAAAGAAAGCTGAAGGTACAAAGCAGTTTTAAGTACAGAGATCAGAAATAATTGGCAGCTTGGGGTAAGATAAAGTCCCACAATGGCAAAACAAAAAACAAAAACCCATAGTATTTTAGCTCTGGTGGAGACCTTGAAAGGTTATATAGTCCATCTTCCAAAGCCTGTCATCAAAACCTAAATCATTCCATGGATAAGAACTGATTCTGCATTTTAGGACTTTGAGAAAGAAAATTATACAGCTCTCTTTGTAAATGTTCTGATATATGGTACCTTTTTCACTGTAAGTTTATTCTTCAGTTAACCCATTAATAACCATTATATTGAATTTAAAATTGTTTATTTGTTCAGTCTTTAGTCTTACATAAAAGTCTTACATAAAAGTCGCTGAAAATCTGCAATAATTAAATTACCACTTCAGGTTTCTTTTCAGTTAAAAAAAAATCTCTAATTTTCTTACACATTTTTGTTTGACTGTTTTTTTAGCCTCTTAATACTTTTATCTTCTTCAAGTTCTCCACGTCAGTCCTCGGCTGTAATGTCTAAACCAAAGTACTTAGTATAATGAGAAACATACCCCCATGAGTCCTAAGTACCAGCAGTTTTTGCTTTGTACATTAATGTGAGACTGTAAGAATAACCATGCAATCTGAGATTATATCATGTGATCTTATGGAAAAATTATGATACATAAGTGTGTGTCAAAACATTTAAAATACTATGCCTCTTGGTTATAAATGCATAGAGAAATGAAAGAACATGGTCAAACCAATGCTAGTATACTATAATTTAAAAGTTTAAGAACCAAAATATTTTCTTTCTTTCTTTTTTTTTAATATTTTTTTAAATTTTTATTTATTTATGATAGTCACACACACACACACAGAGAGAGAGAGAGAGAGAGAGAGAGGCAGAGACACAGGCAGAGGGAGAAGCAGGCTCCATGCACCGGGAGCCCGACGTGGGATTGGATCCCGGGTCTCCAGGATCACGCCCTGGGCCAAAGGCAGGCGCCAAACCGCTGCGCCACCCAGGGATCCCAGATATTTTCTTTCTTTGTAAAAAAAATTATCCAGAGTAGTTTGAACAGCTTTTGCTGCCTTCTTGTCCTAGAACTTAAAATCCTGGACAAATCCTCTCTATGCTTTGGTGAATTGTCACACTCTTTTCTAACTTGGATCAGCTTCCAACATTTTATCTCTTGTGCTTTCAATGTCCAAAATAGCTCCAAGAATTCGTTTAATGTGAAGTTTTTTGCCAGCATGACTTCCCCTGGGCCATTTCCATACTTTTCATCATAGTCACTTGACTCATTTGTGTTGATTGGCTTGCCTTCATGGAGTTCCTCTGGTGCATATCCTGAGCCTCTCAAATAGTAGCAGCGTCAACTATCCCACAGCTCACTACTTCTGTGACTCTGCTTGCATTCCAGCATTATCTCTTTTTTTCTTTGTTTCTTTGTTGCACATTCATTTTTGTTGGCCAGTTCCCTTTTTCCATTGTCCATTTTTTGGTTTATCACTAGAAGGCAAGTACACAGCCCCACTAGACACTTGGTTGTTTGTGGGTGAACTGAATAATAGATGCCTAGTGACCAATCAACAGCAGACTTTGGAAGAAGTAATGCGATTTGTCACTGATTATCATACGCATCTGCCAGATGATTTGGCCATGGTCTCATAGTTTTTGGCAGAGTGGAGATTAGTCCCCAGAGTTTCCAAATTCTGAATCTAGTACTCTATCTAGTTTCCATCATATGGGATGCAATCAAAATCATTGACCATCATCTTCGAGTTATCCTACAGTGATCTTTTTTTTTTTTTTCTTTCTGGATTTAAGTGTTTCTATGGATTAGCTTTTAAGAGAAGATGCTCAAGTAAGGTTCTCCATAGCACATGGGACAGTGGTTGTGGCAAGGATTTTGAGGTAATAGGTACTATGGGCCCTGGAGAAAATCTGGGAGCCCAGTCCCTGGGCACCAACTAGCGCTCCAGATGCTGCTCTTTATATGCTTAAGTAACTGAGTTGCACACATGCTTGTTTGTATGACTACACACATTGCCTGATGGGAGAGGAAGATTGTGTGTGGGTGGGGGCAGGGGTCATAGGAGGTGGCAATGTACTATTCTGTGAAGCTTATTTTTATTTCTATGAGATATTCTTTTTTAATTTTAATTCCAGTTAACATATAGTGTAATATTAGTTTCAGGTGTACAATATAGTGATTCAGCACTTCCATACATTGCTCAGTGCTCATCACAAGTGCCCTCCTTAATCCCCATCACCTAATGCACTTATCCCTTCCCTGCCCATCACCTCAGGTAACCATTAGTTTGCTCTCTATAAGTGAGCCTATTCCTGCATTTGTTTCTCTCTCTTTCCCCACCCCCTTTGCTAGTTTTGTTTCTTAAATTCCACATAGGAATGAAATTGTATGTCATTTGTCTTTCTCTGACTGACTTATTTCACTTAGAATTATGCTGTCTAGCTCCATCCATGTCATAACAAATGGCAAGATCTTATTCTATTTTATGGCTGAATAATATTTCATATCTTCTTTATCCATTCATCAATCAGTAGACACTTGGGCTGCTTCCATAATTTGGCTATTGTAAATAATACTGCTGTAAACATAAGGGTATGTGTATCCCTTTGAATTAGCATTTTTGTATCCTTTGGGTAAATACTCAATAGTATGATTACAGGATCATAGGGTAGTTCTATATTTAACTTTTTGAGGAAACTCCATATTGTTTCCTAGAGTGGCTACACCAACAGTGTAAGAGGGCTCCCCTTTCTCTACATCCTCACCAACATCTATTGGTTTCCTATGTTGTTAATTTTCACCATTGTGACAGGTGTGAAGTGGTATCTCATTGCGGTTTTGGTTTGTATTTCCCTGATGCCAAGTGGTATTAAGCATTTTTTCATGTGTCTCTTAGCCATTTGTATGTCTTCTTTGGAGAAGTATCTGTTCATTTTTTTGCCCATTTCTTAACTAGATTATTTATTTTGGGAGTTATTTTTAACTTTTTGAGGAAACTCCCTACTGTTTTCCACAGAGGTTACCAGTTTCCTGTGTTCTGCTGCTTTGTTATTGGTATGTAGAAATTAATTTTGTATCTTCTGACTTTACTGTATTGAATTTGTTTCTAGCAGTTTTTTTGGTGGAGTCTACCAGTTTTCTACATATATAGTATTATGTCATCTGCAAAGAATGAAAGTTTTAGTTCTTCCTTGCCAATTTGAATGGCTTTTATTTCTTTTTTTGTTGTCTGATTGCTTAGGTAGGGCTTCTGGTACTATGTTGAATAAAAGTGATGAGGAGTGCCTGGCTGGCTCAGTTGGTAAAGCATGTGACTCTTGATCTCAGGGTTGTGAGTTCAAGCCCCACATTGGGTGTAGAGATTACTTAACAATAAAATCTTTAGGGGTGCTTGAGTGGCACAGTCAGTTAAGCATCCCACTCTTGGTTTCAGCTCAGATCATGATCTCAGGGTCCTGAGATCAAGCCCTGCATCAGGCTCCATGATCAGCAGGGAGTCTACTTGAAGATTCTCTCTCTGCCCCTCTCCCCACTCACACTCACTCACTCTCTCTTTCTCTCAAATAAGTAAATCTTAAAAAAAAAAAAAAGTGAGAATGGACATTCTTGTCCTGTTCCTGACCTTAGGAGGAAAGCTCTGTTTTTTCCCATTAAGGATGTTAGCTGTAAGTTTTTCATATAGGCCTTTATTATGTTGATGTATGTTCCCTCAATACCTACTTTTGTTGAGGATTTTTATCATGAAAGATGTTGTACTTTGTAAAATGCTTTTTCTGCATCTATTGAAATGATCATATGGTTCTTACCTTTCTCTTATTCATGTGATGTGTCACATTGATTGATTTGTGAATATTGAACCACCCTTGCAGTCCAGGAACAAATCCCACTTGAGTGTGGTTAATAATTTTTTTAACATATTGTTGAATTCTGTTTGCTAGTATTTTCTTGAGGATTTTGCATCAGTGTTCATCAGAGATATGGCTTATGATTCTCTTTTTTAGTGGCGTCTATCTGGTATTTGGTATCAGGGTAATGCTGGCTTCACAGAATGAAATTGGAAGTTTTCCCTTCCTTTTTCATTTTTTGGAATAGTTTGAGAAGAATAGGTATTAACTCTTCTTTAAACGTTTAGTAGCATTCCCCTATGAAGCCATCCAGTCCTGGATTTTTGTTTATTGGGATTTTTTTTGATTACTGATTTAATTTCTTTGCTGGTTATTGGTCTGCTCAACTTTTCTATTTCTATATCAGTTTTGATACTTTATATGTTTCTAGGAATTTATCAATTTCTAGATTTTCCAATTTGTTAGCATACAGGTTCTTTATGGTATTTGTATTTCTGTGGTGTCAGTTATTTCTCCACTTTCATTTGTGATTTAATTTGAGTCCTTTCTCTTTTTCTTTTCTTGGTAAGTCTGGTTAGTTTATCAATTTTTTTTTTTTCAAAGAACCAACTCTTGGTTTCATCGATCTGTTCTATTATTTTTTTAGTTACTGTATCATTTATTTCTGCTCTAATCTTTGTTATTTCCTTCTTCTGCTGGCCTTTGGTTTCATTTGTTCTTTATCTAGCTCCTTTAGGTGTAAGATTAAGTTGTTTATTTTAGATTTTTCTTTTCTTCTTGAGGTAAGCCTGTATTGTGATAAAGGTCCCTTTTAGAACTGCTTTTGATGTATCCCAGAGGGTATATACTGTTGTGTTTTCATTTTCATTTGTTTCTATGTATTTTTTATTTCTCTTTTGATTTCCTAGATGACCCATTCATTGTTTGGTGGCATGTTATTAAATATCCATGTACCACTTGTGCCTTTTCCAGATTTCTTTTTGTAGTTGACTTCTACTTTCATTGCATTGTGGTCAGGAAAGATTCATGATATGACTTTGATCTTCTTGTATTTATTGATGTGTTTTTGTATGCAATATATGATCTATCCTGGAGAAGATTCTATGTGCATTTGAAAAGAATGCATATTCTGTTTTAGGATGGAATGTTCTGAACATATCTGTTAAATCCAACTAGTTTAGTATGTCATTCAAAGCCGTTGTTTCCTTGTTGATTTTCTGTTTAGGTGATATATTCATTGATACATGTGGGGTGCTAAAGTCCCCTACTATTATTATATTATTATCTATTAGTTTCTTTGTGTTTGTTATTAACTACTTTATGCATTTTGGTATTGCTGTGTTCGGTGTATAAATATTTATAATGTTACATGTTCTCGTTAGATTGTCCCTTTATTATTATATAGGGTCCTTCTTTGTTTCTTGTTACAGTCTTTGTTTTAGTGTCTATTTTGTCTGATACAAGTATTGGTACTCTTTTGACTTACATTTGCATGGTAAATGTTTTTTAATCCTATCTCTCAATCTGTTGGTATCTTTAGGTCTCAAATAAGTCTTACAGGCAGCATGTAGATGGATTTTTTTTTCTATCCATTCTATGTCTTTTGATCAGAACATTTAGCCATTTACATTCAAAGTTATTATTGATAGGGGATCCCTTGGTGGCTCAGTGGTTTGGCGCCTACCTTTGGCGTGATCCTGGAGTCCCGGGATTGAGTCCATGTCAGGCTCCCTGCGTGGAGCCTGCATCTCCCTCTGCCTGTGTCTCTGACTCTCTCTCTCTCTCTGTGTCTCTCATGAATAAATAAATAAAATCTTTCAAAAAAAAAACAAAGTTATTATTGATAGATGTGTATTTATTATCATTTTATCATTTGTATTTGTTTCTGAAGACTTTCTCTGATCCTTTCTTATCTTTCTGTCTCTCATGGTTTGCTGATTTTCTTTAGTGATATGTTTAGTTTCTTTCTCTTTATTCTTTGCATATTTATTAGTGCATATATGGTTACCATTAGGTTTTTATATAACCTCTTTTGCATATAGCAGACTATATTGATTGTTTAAGTGTGAACCCATTCTTTACTCCTCTCCTCCCCATGTATTAGGTATGTGTTTTCACATTTTACATCCTTTTATTTTGTGAGTTTCATGACTGATTTTTTTATAGAAATATTCATTTTTTACTACTTTTGTGTTTCCTACCTTCTTTCTGTCCTTTTTGGTCTTTCCTCTCTACTCAGAGAGTCCCCTTTAATATTTCTTTTAGGGTTGGATTAGTGGTCATGAACTCCTTTAGTTTTTGTTTATCTGGGAAACTCTTTATCTCTCCTATTCTGAATGATAGCCTTACTAGATAGAGTATTCTTGGTTGTAGATTTTTTGCATTCAGCACTTTACAGAAAATAATTTTTTTCAGTAAGTTCTACACCTAATGTGAGTCTTGAACTCATGACCCCGAGATCAAGAGTCACATGCTCTACCAACTGAACCAGTCAGGTGTCCTCACTCTTCAGCACTTGGAGTATATCATGCCACTCCCTCTGGCTTGGAAAGTTTCTGCTGAAAAGTCACCTGCTGGCCTTATGAGGTTTCCCTTGTAAGTTACTATCTCCTTTTGTCTTGCTGCTTTAAGATTTTTTTCTTTATTGCTATATTTTGCCAATTTAATTACAATATGTCTTGGTGTGTATCTGCTTTTGTTGGTTGTTGGGGGTTTTCCTTGCCTTCTGGATCTAGATATATGTTTCCTTCCTTGGATTAGGGACATTTTCTGCTCTCATTTTTTTTAAATAAATTTCCTGC
Organism: Canis aureus; assembly: GCF_053574225.1. Taxonomy (NCBI): domain Eukaryota; kingdom Metazoa; phylum Chordata; class Mammalia; order Carnivora; family Canidae; genus Canis; species Canis aureus. The sequence continues at coordinate 15,454,719 of NC_135642.1, read as the reverse complement.
CCTCCTTTCTCTTCTTCCTATAATGTGAAATTACACTTGATACAGTCACTGAGTTCCCTAAATCTATTCTCATTTTGCATAATTCTTTAATCTCTCTTTTGTTCAACTTGATTACTTTCCATTAATCTGTCTTCTAAGTCATTAATTCATTCTTCTTCCAGCCTGCTATTCATTGCATCAAGTGTGTTTCTAATCTCATTTATTATACTCTTCATCTCTAATTTGTTCTTTTTTTATCTCTTTGTTAAGGGTCTCACTGATGTCTTCTCTTCTCAAGTCCAGTGAGTATCCTTATAATCATTTTTTAAAATATCCCATCAGGTGGGGTGGGGAGCACCTGGTGGCTTAGGGGTTGAGCATCTGCCTTTGGCTCAGGTCATGATCCCAGGGTCCTAGGATCAAGTCCTGCATCAGGCTCCCTCCAGGGAGCCTTCTTCTCCCTCTGCCTATGTCTCTGTCTCTCTGTGTCTCTCATGAATAAATAAATAAAACATTTTAAATAAATAAATACCCCAACAGGGGGTGTCTAGGTGGCTCAGTTGGTTAAGTGTCTGATTTCAGCTCCAGTCACAATCCCAGGGTCCTGGGATTGAGCCCCATGTCCGTCTCCCTGCTCCATGGGGAGCCTGCTTCTCCTTCTCTTCCCCAATTTTGCTCTCTCTTGCTATCTGTCTGTCTCTAAATAAATAAATAAAATCTTTAAAAATAAGTAAATAAATAATCCATCATATTGAGGCACCTGGGTGGTTCATTCAATTAGGCATCCAACTCTTGAGTTCAGCTCAGGTTATGATCTCAGGGTCATCAGATTGAGCTCTGCATTGGGCTCCATGCTCAATGGGGAGTCTACTTGAGATTCTCTCCCTCTACCTCTGCCCTTTCCCCTGCTCATGCTCTGTCTCTCTCAAATAAATAAATCTTTTTTAAAAAAATATAAATACTCCATCAGGTATATCTGTTTACCTTAGCTCTCTGGCCTTATCCTTGTCCTGTTCTTTCATTTGAGATAAATTTCTCTGTCTTCTTATTTTGTCTAAGTCTCTATGCCTGTTTCTCTGTGTTAGAAAAGTCAGCTACATCTCCTGTTCTTGAGAGTAATGGCCTTATGAAGGAGAGGTCCTGTAGTGCCCTACAGTGTAGTGTCCCCTGTTCCCAGGGCCTGGTACTTCCAGGAGTATCTCCAATGTGTACTGCATGCACTCTGCTGTTGTGTCCGGGCTGCTTTATCCTTCAGGTTAGTCATCTGCAGAGGCTCTCTTTTCCTGTTGTGAGCAATATTTGGTCCCTGGCCTGAATGTGGTGCATTTTAATAAGGTATGCCCTGGTCTGCCTGTGAAATGAGACCTGTCAGCATCAGATCCAAAGCTCCACAAAACTCCCGAGCCAGGAGATGATGTGGGAGCTGGGGTTGGGGCCAGTCTTCTCGGGGGGGAGGGCTCTCACATCAGAACTGAGGCAAGTATGACTTAGAGAAGTGGTTCCACCAAAACATGGGAGGCAGGGCTTTGCATAAGCATATTAGGTAGTGAGTGGTGACTCTGCACTGGTTCCCACAGTTATTTCTGTGCTTATGCTGAGAGCAGGGGGAGGGAAATGGCACCATCTAGCTCCTTTGTTCCTGGAGGAGTCTCTTTGTGAATAAGGTTTTCTGGGATTCACTCTAAGATGAACAAATAACCTCCCTACTGTGTGCCCTAGATGCTCCTCAGAACACTGTTCCCACACGATACATCTGAGGGCTATTTCCCTGCCTTCTCTCCAAGAGCAGTGCCATGCCTGCTGACCTTTAAGACTCCAGGCTTTAAGCCCCACTGACTACAAGAATTTATGAAGTTTATGCCAGTTGCTATGGGGATCCATTTTTCGCATATGCTCCCCTGAGTGCTAGTCTGTCTCTTGCCCTTCTTTGTGACCACGTCTCCCTCCCCACCACAATCCATTTCTGTCCCAAATCACATCTCAGCACCCCTTACCTTCTTTGAGGTGGCCTCATCTCTACCTTTAGTTATAGAGTTTATTCTGACTGTCATCTAGTTGTATCTATGGGACAAAGTGAGCCTAGGGTCCTCCTATTCTACCATATTCCAAGTCCATACCTCCATGAGATATAGTTACAATTAAACTACAACTCTAGCTTTCAATTTGTTGACAGAGGAAAATGAGTCTGTCTGTAATTCTGAGAGAACTAAGAAGTGGAGCATATACCCCTTTGATATGTTGTATAAATTCATGAAAAATGAATGGGGAATGCTGAATAGTGTGTTCAAACAGTTAATGTTTACTTACTGAGCCTGACATAAAAAAGAAAACAAAAAACAGAATTTGTCTACCTCCTAATTTTCCTGAGCTCACCTGTCACAAGCAACAGTGTTTGAAATGCTAATGCGTCTTATAGCTGTTTTACAGGAGGAGCGGCATAATCCTGGGAAGCTGGAATCCAAGGATTTCTTTATAAATTATCTTCACTTTCTCTCAAGCACATGCTGCCCTACACTATGGCCTCCCATGAGGCTCCAGAAGATGAAAGATAGTATTTCATAGAATCATGACATTGTAGAGCTGAAAGAGTCCCTCCCTATTTCAATTCCAAATTCTTATTTTTCTCCCCTGAAACCCAAAATAGTCAACAAATTTAGCCACACAGCTTATTTAGGACTAGACTTAGACAAGAGCTCAGGTCTCTGGACTCCCAGGCAAGTGTGATTTTTGACTGCATCATATTGCACCTAAAAACATTTTCAGGGACACCTGGGTGGCTCAGTGGTTGAGCGTCTGCCTTTGGCTCGGGGCATGATCCCGGGATCTGGGATCGAGTCCCACATCAGGCTCCCTGCATGGAGCCTGCTTCTCCCTCTGCCTGTTTCTCTACTTCTCTGTGTGTGTGTGTCTCATGAATATATAAATAAAATCTTTAAAAAATAAAAAAATAAAAACATTTTCAGACTTCTTTAAATGAAATATGAAACCCTAGTGATTTGGCATTTGTGAATTTTGGTGGCTGTGACAGACTTTTGGAGGAGATAGGATGGCATTGTTATAGTTGGTTGGGGGAAAGCAGATAAATACTTTTCTACTGAAAAGAATATGGAATTTGGAATGTGTCCCCAGGTGGCTGGAATTGAGACAGTAGATGTCTATGAGTGGCTAGGAAATGGACCTGAGCTTCTTGCCTAAAGCCATGGACCAGAAGGGATTGTCCATTCTGTGGAAGAGTCCATTCAATGACCAGGGAATGAGGCACAGAATTTGGCGGCCCATACAGATGTTGGGTGAAAAAAGAGTCATCCTTGAAAAATCAGCCTGAAAAACCCATGAGCCATGCCTAAGGTTGCGGCCCAGATTTATACTACTTGTAAAGTGCAGAAGCCCCAAACCAAGAAATCTAATATGAAAAATTGATCTAAAGACTAGGAGAAAAAAAAAAAACAACATCATCACAGTCTCTCCTTTAAGATAACTTCTCAAATCAGGGCACCAGGAAGAGTCTTATAAAAGGTAGCTCTCCCAGGTCATGTGCTCACAGAAAACAACAATAAAACCATTTGCAGATAGAAGAACCAAGATTCTGCAGATAATAGAGCCATCTGAAGGAAATTCAAAATAAGTCTGCTTTAAATGTTCAAGAGATGAAGGAAGAAAGAAGTCTTATATGAACAGGATATTGGGAAGGCTGGTCTTCATTATCCAGCTGATTCCCTGCAGGGGTATTTACCTCAAACATAATTTTTCTGGGACTGATTTTATGGCAAATCACAGATTTGAGCCTAGTGAGTGGTCCTTGGTGTGGTAACTTTCTCCGTTTTAAATAGTTTTTTGCCTTTTCCTAGCTTTATCAGAAGTGATGAATAAATACAATTCAGCTCATAAGAATATCCTCCCTTCCTCTGGAAGTAGATTGTCATTGCTTGGTTGTTATTGGAATCAGTCCTCCAGTGTCATCTCCTCCACGTCCCTGGTATGTTTCATCTCTGATTTATTCAGACTTATTCAACTTAGCCATTGTTGTAGAACTATGCTATGAATCTATTAAAGTGGCAGGCTACCCTCCATATTCTTTTACACATTTCAATTTTTCCGAAAATTCTTTTAAAAGATGAAAACAGTCCTATCTGAGCTATAGACTGGAGACATAAAGAATTATCCATGAGGGGACACCTGAGTGGCTCAGTAGTTGAGGGTCTGCCTTTGGCTCAGGTTGTGATCCCGGGGTCCTGGGATCAAGTCCTGCATCGGGCTCCCCACAGGGAGCCTGCTTCTCCCTCTGCCTGTCTCTGCCTCTCTCTCTGTGCCTCTCATGAATAAATAAATGAATAATCTTTAAAAAAAAAAAAAAGAATTATCCATGAGTACCATACTCATTATAAAAGATTCATAGACCCTACGAAGAAGATGCAGAAAAGGTCCCATTATTGCTTTAAGTTAAGATTTGCCCTGAAAAAAACAAAAAACAAACAAAAAAGATTTGCCCTAAAGACTAGGGTAAAAATGTACAGAGAACACCTGTTTTGGTTATGTGTAGATGCATCCATTCACAGGATAATTAGAAGGGAAAGATCATCCTTAAAAATGAGAAGATTTAAGAAGTGAACTTCGGGAAATTTAGTTTGCAAGTGAATCTTTTTTTCTTTTTTTACTTTTTGAAATTAGTTTTATCTTTCCAAGTGAAGTTTAGCACCAGTTAATAAGTATTTTAAATATTTTAAATATACCCTGATAAACAGACAGACATTACCTTCTGTTCTTTGGGAAACATACCAGAAGTCTATTGTAAGGTAATAATTTTCTTTTTCTTTTCTATTTTCCTTTGTTTTCTTTCTTTCCTTTTTCATTTCTATTTTCTTTCTTTAAAAAAAAAACATTCTTTCAGTATAATTTATGAAAAACCAAAGAGTTCTTTAAAGACTTCTTAGTAGGGATACTGAAATTCCATTTCTCTTCCAGTGAAGTATAAAAATTGAGTCCTCCAAAAAGAAAGCAAGGATTTCTGGCAAATTTCCTGAATATAGGACCAGGAGTCTTCCCTCTCCCCCACCCCATTCTGTGAGTCCTATGCAGTCCTCAATAGTTTTGTCTTAGATACTCTATGGTATACATGCTATATTTGGATACCTGCAGTTTTCTGTCATTTTCTAGTCCATGACTTTGTCTAAGCAGAGATCAATTCAGTCTCAATTTGGTATTTTTAGCTGGTCCCTTGTTCAAGAGTTACAAAATGGTATCTGTCAGAGACTTTCTTCATAACATTTAGTGAGAACTAGGTTAATATTGCCAGGTTTTCCCATAAGTGATGCCTTTCCAGAAACTTTAAGATACTTTTAAAGACCCTCCGGTGCTTCATTTTCATTTTCTCCAAAGAAAAACAGTAATGGGTTGGGGGGGGAAAGGTTAAAATCTGTAGTGTCCTGGCTCCATTTTATGTAAAAGCATTTAATTTCTAAGTAAAAACCTTTTCTTCACTACTTTAAAAGTCTTGAGATCTATGCTTTCTTTAATCTGATGAATTATATGGCTCCTCATAAAGTTCTCTAGCATCCTTATCAGTTATCTTTTATATTACTATAAGATATTTTTCTTTCTTGTCTAGAATACAAGATAATTCTAAGACCTCACCCAGTCTTACTGTTAATGACTGATATTCATTAAAGCTTGTATAAGCTTAAGTTGGTGATTCTATTTCTGTAGAGAAAGAGAATGTGTTTTCCCCCTATCTTCTCTAGAGAAATATTCTTAGACAAGCCCTATCTGAGTAAATGAAACTTATATCTACCAATGAATAAGCCTTGTGTTCATCACCCTTCATGATTCTTCCATCACCAAGTTCTATCCATTTTATTTCCCAAACACCTGTCACATCCATTTACTTCTCATCTCTTGCTAGGGCCATTGAAAGAGCCTCCTACCTAGAGTCCTTGCCATAATCTTATGCCCTTCTGATTATTCACAGTCTGATCCTGCCACTCCTTCGCTTAAAAACTCTTCAATGGCTTATTTTGCTCTTAGAATAACATCTCACATCCTTGATGGTCTCCAGGGCTCTGCACCATCTGACCTCTGTCTTTTCCCCACATTCCATATCTGGTCCACTCTGTGCTCCACTATTCTGCTCTTCCAGTTCCTTGAATATGCCTCATTCTTTTCTGGCCCAAGGACTTTGCAAATCTGTTTTTTGTCTGTCTAGAGGACTCTTCCCTTCACCCCACTTTCACTTAGGTATCTTCTCTATTTCTCTTACATTAGAGCACTTCCTCAGAAGCCTTCCCAAAACCCTAGACTAGGTCAGATTTCCCTCATTATTGCTCTCCTATTGTCCCTGTCATTTTCCTTTATAAAATTTACTTAGTAGGTCTGAGGATTTGTAGACTTGTGGATAATTATTGTGAATTCAAAGACAGCGGAGGTTATACCACTTTGCTTATTATTCTAATCTGTAGCCATAAGCACAGTACCTGGCAAAGAAGAAGCTTAATAAGTGGTTTTGAAGAAATAAATGACTCTTACATATAACATATGATGAATTCATGAAAATGAGCATCATCCACAACCTACTGTGTCTGGCCAGGATCAGCTCCAGCCTTAGCTTTACTGAACCTCTCTCCTCCATTGAAATAGCATGTATTTTCAGTCTCCTGGGGTGCTTCCAACCGAGAACCAGTCTTAAGCTCAAGAAGACTCTGGTTTCAGATGTATGGTTTGGGTGTTTAGGTTTTCAGTGATTATTTTGTTTCATATGTAAGGGTGAAAACTGTCAAGAGTCTAGAGTGTCAGAGTAGAAAGATGGAGCAGCACAAGCTAAGGAGTATTGAGAGTCAGGACCAGGTTATAATTAAAATCAGGCAAGAAAGCATTTAAGGGACCAAATAACTTCAGTGGTAGCCAAAAAAGCATTAGGAGGTGAGTAGGGAGATATTAAAGACTTACTGGAGAATCAAAAGAGATAGATAATGAGTTACCTTCACTAATACTAACTCTTCCTAAAGAGGAACACATTTGTTTTTCCAATAGCAGTGATCTAAAGGTTATCTCTTATACCCAACCGGCACTGTCCGTTTTCTGAAGGACTTCTATAAGAATGGAAAGGAGGATTCTCTATTACAGGAGCTGAGATAGTTGAGATCCTAGCTATACTTAAGCAGAGGCGGGTTTTATTGACTTAGAGGAGCACTTAAGTGTTAAGTGTAGCGAATTAGCTTTGATTTTTTTTGGAAACATACTTTGTAGGGTTTGAATACCTTATTAAAAGCAATATGATACTACATGAAAAGAGTAAACAAGCATCTTGGGAAATCATGCTTATAACCAATTAAATTTATAGACTAGGATTTCAGAGTGGCAACGGGAGGAATTCAAATGGAACATCTGGGATTCTGAGCAGTGCATTGGAGTTGGAATTCAACCATAATCTGACATCTTCTGGTTCCTTTACCCTAAATACTCTTTTCTCCAGTTGGAGATTGGCCTTGTTCTTCAAGTCCTGATTTTCAAATCATTGCCCAATGCCTGTGCTGTTGTTGAATAAGAGATATTGTGCCTTATCTCACTGACCATTCTGGGACATTTTCCAGGTTTATTTGACATTTGTAAAGAACAGTGGGTAAAAGTGAGCAGAGATCAGTCTATAAATTCTTAGTGAAACAGAAAATAAAAATATTCAGACCATCCCACTAATTCCTCATGAAAATCCATTTGGACTTTCTAGACTGGAGAGAAGGAAATCATCTAGTAGTTTTGTGTATCACTGCCTAGGTTTCTTTCTGGTCATTAAGGATGGTGATGTTTGTTTACAGATTCCCCAACCCCTGCCCCCATCCATGGAGAGTAAACTATCTTGAATCTGGAAGAATGCTGTCTCTTTTAAGCCATGGAAAACTGAGTTCAAGTTCTACTCCTCGGCCTCAACATTTGAGTCCCAGTGGCCTACTCCTGCTCTTGGGAATAAAATCCAAATCATTATGGGCCAGTATCTACCCATAAAAGCCCAGGGCTATAGATGCTTCATGAACATGTCATGGGAAGCGAATGAAACCCTTTATGTAAGCAGTTTCTATGGTGCCAAATGATACAGTGTGTTGCCCTCAAAAGCAAAGGCTTATGTATTGGCAATTTGGGGAACAGGTTCCATCTTCCTTTACATACAAAATTCCATGTTATTCAATAGAGTGAGGGATAAAGAAAACTTTTTGTTTTAAAGATAAGGAAAGTTGACATATGTTTTCTCTAAAAACCAAGAGCAGTTTTTAAAAACATTTTATTATAAAATAAAACACAGATACAGGAAACCATGTAAACCAAATGAATGGCTTAATGAATTATTACAAGTGAAAACCATAATTATATTTGTGTCTCCCCCAAAATTTGTATGTTGAAGCCTTAATCCCCAGTATAAGGGTATTGAAGGTGGAGATATTGGAGGTAATTAGGTCATGAGGGTGGAGCCTTCATAAATAGGATTAGTACTCTTATAAGAAGAGACACAGAAAGATTCTCTCTCTCTCTCTTTCTCTGCCATATGAGGACACAGCAGGAAGACAACCATCTGGAAGTCAGCAAGAGGGCTCTCACCAGAACCCAGCCATCCTGGTACCCTGATCTTCAATTTCCCAGCCTCCAAAATGGAGACATAAATCTGTTGTTTAGCCACCCAGCCTATAGTAATTTGTTACAGCAGCCTGCACTAAAACAATCACCTAGATAATGAAATAGAACTTTGCCACCCTCTTCACAAGCCCCATTCAAGTGCCCCAGATCAATTATAGTTCTTTCTTTTCCCTGATTAGTAACTACCACTCTGACTTTTATACAAATCACTTCCTTTTTTTTTTTTTAATTTATTTATTGATTTTTTTTTTTTTTTAATTTTTATTTATTTATGATAGTCACACAGAGAGAGAGAGAGAGAGAGGCAGAGACACAGGCAGAAGGAGAAGCAGGCTCCATGCACCGGGAGCCCGATGTGGGATTCGATCCCGGGTCTCCAGGATCGCGCCCTGGGCCAAAGGCAGGCGCCAAACCGCTGCGCCACCCAGGGATCCCTTTTTTTAATTTATTTATGATAGTCACACACACAGAGAGAGAGAGGCAGAGACATAGGCAGAGGGAGAAGCAGGCTCCATGCACCGGGAGCCCGACGTGGGATTTGATCCCAGGTCTCCAGGATCGCGCCCTGGGCCAAAGGCAGGCGCTAAACCGCTGCGACACCCAGGGATCCCATATAAATCACTTCCTTGCATTTTTCTTTTTGTAATTTTATCACAGAATGTACATTACTAGGAACTGTAGTTTAGTCTTGTCCATTTTTCTGAGTGCATTTTAAATCAGTCAATTCTGGGGATCCCTGGGTGGCTCAGCAGTTTGGCGCCTGCCTTTGGCCCAGGGCGCAATCCTGGAGTCCCGGGATCGAGTCCCACGTCGGGCTCCTGGCATGGAGCCTGCTTCTCCCTCCTCTTGTGTCTCTGCTTCTCTCTCTCTCTCTCTCTCTCTCTCTCTCTCTATCATAAGTAAAAATAAATAAATCTTTAAATCACTCAATTCTAATTAACTTACGATTCTTCAGGCAAAACCTATTGTATAAAAGAGGGCACACCTGAAGTCCACTTATCTTTCCCATTATAGTAAAGGCATTTGTGGATGGGAACATGTGTTACCCTTACTTTTGAAATTCATGGAGAATAGCCTATGTGTTTGCTTTTCTTATTTATGTGGACATGTTAAGGGCATCCCCAATATGTATGAGTTTCTATCTCCAAAGAGAAAAGAGAGAGAAAGAAAAGGAACAGCAGTGAAGAGGGACAAGAGAATGCATCTTCAGCTATATATTAGCAAGTGTGGCAGTGTGAGGATAGAAGGAGAAAAGGAAGAAATAGAGTGTCACATCCTACAAGCTCTCAGTTTGCTTAGATTCTCTGAATTCTAGAAAACATAAATCTTTTAGAAACAGTAAGTGGTAGATGAAAGATAGGATTGGGAGTCAGGATCTGGTCATGGCAAACTTTCTCTTACCCCATCTCAAAGGGAGATTATCAATATAAATTATGTAGAAAAATTAAATGTCACCAAATGGATAGTTTGGATAGGGTTGATGATAGAAAGCTTGATCCCTAAAGCTTCAGTTGGGATCATATAAAAGTTTTTAAATGGAATTAGATATAATCATAATAATAAATACCATCATTTTCCACAGCCTTTTATTTTATTTTTTTTTATTTTTATTTATTTATGATAGTCACACAGGGAGAGAGAGAGAGAGGCAGAGACACAGGCAGAGGGAGAAGCAGGCTCCATGCACCGGGAGCCCGACGTGGGATTCGATCCCGGGTCTCCAGGATCGCGCCCTGGGCCAAAGGCAGGCGCCAGACCGCTGCGCCACCCAGGGATCCCTCCACAGCCTTTTAAAAGTACAGGAACTTTCCCAACTTACACATAGATTTAGAATATTCTAAATTGGTTCATAGAAACCTATATTTCTCCAGAGAAATAATATTATAAGTTGTGATGATAGGAGTGCCAGGTTGGTACAGTCGGTTAAGTGCCCACCTCTTGCTCTCAGCTTAGGTTTTAATCTCAGTCTCCTGAGAGCTCTGCATAGAGCTCGTGCTTAGCGCAAAGTTTGCTTAAGACACTCTCTCTCTCCCTCTGCCCCTTCCCAACCATGTTCTCTCTCTCTCTCGCTCTCTCTAAGTAAATATTTAAAAATAGATAAATAGTGATAAGATTTTTAGGTCAGCCCAAAAATATTTAACTCATGGTATAACTGAGGAACTGTACTTTTATAATGAAAAGAAAATGAGTTACAGTATAGGGTGTAAAAATTAAACTCAGTATTAAATAATTGAGTAATAATTGAGTAATACAATTTTTAAAAATTTTGAATGTAAAAAAATAAAGTTTTGAATGTAGTATTTAATGAAAATCACCTTATCAGAGGCTAATTGGAAGTTAATGAAAAGCTTTATACTGGTTTTGAATATTTTCAGGGGTTTCATACACAACTCACCATATTTTATTTTTCCATCCTGCTTCAAGGTATATTGCTTTCACACCCATTGAAACCAGTGTATAACTAAATCTGCTCTTATGTACATTAGCTATAATTTGGAGCATTCTTATGTTTACAAGTTGAATGAAGAGATACAGGGAGAAAGGAAAAAGATGAAAATATTTTGAGATGGAAGAAAACTGTATGAAGAGATAGTAAGATAAAAATGTGTTTAGAAATTTTTAATTTATTAATTAAATAAATTAATTATTAATCTTTTAACGGTAAATGTGATTTACTTTTATAATGAAAAAATTAAAACTTTCTTTTTAAAGAATATGTAGAATGAGGAAAACACTGCCTGTGGTGGTATTAACTACATTGAACTTCAGGAGGGAAATGAGGTCATCTCTTTGTAGGGACAATTGAAGCTATCGAAGTGGATAGGAAATCCTAGAAAGACTTCATAGAACAAAGCAACAGATTAGAGGAACAAACGCTGGGGAATATAAACATTTAAGGTACAGAAAAGAGAAAGAGTCTGAAATAGTAGACAGGGAACACACCAGAGAGAATAATATCTGGGCAGCTACATGGATAAATCTTTACGAAGAAGGTTGTTTTCCATGGTGTCAATTCACAGATGAGGCAAGATGAGAAGAGACCAAAGGTGCTCATTGGCATGGCCAAAAAAGACCAATTCCATTTCTTCTATGCTCCCAGGACTCTCCCACTTGATTCCCAGGGATGGAAAGGTTCTCCTTGCTAACTTGCAAGATTGTGGGCACTGACAAGAATGATAGTATTAGGTAAAATCCCTTCCCTCATAAGAGACAATCTTATCATTACAGGCCCACATCGTAAATCATGTAGCCAATGCCCAGAGGACCATTTACTCACACACACAACAGCCAAAGTCACGATTAGTTTTCTCCCTCCAAAGATGGTTTAGAAAGCATGTGGTGAACCCACAATGAATCAGGGAGATGGCAGCCTGGAGTGCCTAGAAGAAATGTGTGGGTCCATTTCCAGCCTATTTATTGTTTCACTGATCTTTTTTTTTCCTTTTTGTCAATATCATACTGTCCTGATTACTATAGCTTTATAATAAATTTTGAAATTAGGTAGTATTAGTGTTCCAAATTTGTCCTTCTTTGCAAAAGTGTTTTGCCTATGCTAGGTCCTTTTATTGCCACATGAATTTTAGAATTGGCTTGTTAATGTCCTCAAAACTGAGATTTTGATACTGCACTGAAATCTATAGATCTACTTGAGGAGAATTGATATCTTAACAACATTCAGTCTTGAAACCCGTGAACACAGTATATCTCCCTCCATTTGTTTAGGTCTTCTTTAATTTGTCTCAGCAACATTGTGTGGCTTTCAGTGTTATAGTTTTTAATATTGCTAATCAGTTGCATGTGAAATGGAGTCTCATTGTGGCTTTAATGCAGGCGCCTGATCACCACTGAGATTAAGCATCTTTTGAGTGTTTATTGGCCCATCAGGTTTCCTCTGCACTGCTTTTGTATTGGCTCTGCATTTTATTTACCAAGAATATCTCTGTTCAGTTGATTTTATGGTTTCTTGATTTTCATCTGTTTTTTGTCTTTATTGGTAGTCAAAATTTTTCTTCTTATTTAGCTCTTGATTTCCAGAATAGTCATTTGGATTTGGGGAACAAATGCCTCTTTACATCTTTTTGTTCCTTGTTAACTTTATCCTCTCCTACTTTCTGCCAATAGGAAGTTCTGTTCTTTCTCATGTGCCCTGGCATGTTGTAGCTTAGATAACTTTTGAGAACTCTGAAAGCAAAGCATGAGGTCACTTCACTTGTCATTGTCCCTTGGGCAATGCCCAGTTTCTGTCTTTGCTCAACTAATCTGCTCTTATTCCTCACGGTTCACTGCTGTGGACATTCTATGATTCTGTTCCAACTGAGCACATTAAAAGAGAGGGGTGACTCCCGCATCACTGGGCAGAGCATGAGCATCCTGCGATTCTCCCCTTTGAGGCAGCAGGCACCTTGGCAGATTGCTCAGCAACTCTGGGAGATGGTTGTCAGGAGGCATAAGAGCCTTGGTCATTGTTCTGTGAGCTTGCTGTCAGCAGTGAAAGGGGTCTCCATGTCACATTTCTCAGGAAGCCATTTTTGACTGATTTTGACTTAAGAAGTAGACCTTTGATTTCTGGTGGCTACAGAGTAGGCTATTTGTGACTTCTAAGTCAGAGACTTACATAGACCTGGTTGTGTCTTATAGAACATACTTTACACATGTTAGAATTCAGAAGTAGTTACGTTTTGCCTTTCAAGACTTCAAACATTTGTTGAATACCTACTGCATGCCATTCGCTTGTCAGGACCCTGAATTGTCAAGAAGAAGAAACCATGGCCCTTGCCCTGAAAAGCTTATAGATGCCAGAACACAGGTAGGAGTTCATTAATTCCCATGCTTTCTCAAGAGGAGAGAAAAGGGAAAGTAAAGAGGAGCAGGACTACCTAAGACACAAAAAGCAAGCAATGTTTACTTATGGAAACTTGGACAGAAAGAACAAAGCTAGAAAATTAAATGAATACCTGAAACATGTGATATCTGGACAACTGGACAAAAGACCAAAAAGAGAACCATATTAAAAGAAGTTGGCAATCAGATATTTCTGTGTCCCAGACCCTTGCTCATGCTGTTCTCTTCTAGAATATTTTCCATGACCTTCTCACTTGGCCAACTCCCACTCATTCTTAAGGACACATCTTAGATTTTATTTCCCATGGGAAGGCTTTCCTCCCTACTTCCCACTTTGGCTAAGGGACCCTATTATGTGCTTTCATAGCACTGTACCACACACCCTTACTGTTCCATTTATCACACTGCATTGAAAATGCTTCTTTGTTTGTCTCTTCCCAGTAGACCATTTATGTTGTGTCTATTACTGAATAAGGCACACTCAAAAAATATCTGATGAATAAATGAATAAACAAGGAACTGTCTGGTGAATAAATGCACAGATGAACAAATATGGGGCAAGAAAGAGAAGTGGTTAGCCCAGAGAGAGAAAAGACCCAAATATAAGAATCAGGCTGAGGGCTCTGAAGCTGGAGAAATAAATATCGTTAGAGACAATGTGACAGTAATTGGAGAAGTGTCTTATTTTTGTTGTGCTACTGATTGTTACTGGCCCCAGACCCCTACACAGTTCAGGTTAAGGGCTTAACACAAATTATCAAAAGTTGATTTTGTGCTTAATTGTGTTTTCAGTGTCATGGGACTTGTGATTTTTGCCCATAGAGCACTTACATCTCAGGCCTCTATTGTTATCTAAGTGAAAGGACTACCGGAGAGGAAAAGAACTCCAGGGTCAGGACATAGATATACCCTTTAGATCGAGTTCATCTATTAAAGCAGCACCTTTTAAAAATGGTTGTTCAAATAGCTGTAAGTTAAACTCCTTCAGATGATGACTCCTATTCTAGTGAAGTGCCTCATTCAAAGCCCAAATCACTATTGCTGTGACCTTTTCCTGATGGAGTAACCCCCCTCCCCCAAATTAATTTGCTGTATTTCAACAGAATCCTAACATACTGAGTGAGAAGGCTAACACCAACAAAAAGAAGTGTAGTAAGTAGTCATAATAAGGCCTGCATTTAGTTTCAGCTGTTAATCGCACAAGTAGAAGATTGGGAAGGTCTGGCTTAGTAAAGAAATGCTTGAAATGGGGGGTTCTAGGTACTCACAGATTGAGGCCAACAATATAAATTTCTCTAAAACCAAATACAAGGTTATGTTTTATTAGGGAAATATAACATTCAGATCAAGATTTAATAGCTTTACTATATTATAAAGTTGTAATATATTTGGAGTATCATGCTCAGTACCATCTTCTGAGTTTAAAAACATTCACAAACCAGAGAATAACAGCGTACATTGACCAAGATCTAGAAATAAGTCACATGAAGATCCAGTTGTAAGATTTAGGTGTTCAGGCTAAGGAAGGAAAAACTTTTAAGATATGATATGGTAAGTATCAAGTATCTGAAGGGCAGTCATGTGGAAGCCTGGGTAGAGGATATCTCAGTTTCCTCAGAAGCACAACCAGGATCAGTGGGTAAAAGTTACAAGAAGACATTTCTTCTTATTGTTAAGAACTTGCCACGATCAAAGCTCTTCAGACATGGAGTGGACTGTTTTTCTATGAGGTGGTGAGCTCTCTGTCACTCAGGTGGAGACTGGAAAACCACAGTACAGCTGTACAGACTAGTTAGTTCACCAAGGGCACCTGGCCAAAGGGGGAACAAAGGCTGAAATCCAGCCAATGCAACAGTAGCTACATCATGTATCTGGCATTGGTCACCCAGAGGGAGAGGCATTTTTTTTATTGTTCTCCTAAAGGACTCTCAGGTCTATCAGATACACTCATCAGGTAGGAGATCGGGCCATTAATGCAACTCCCTGCCAATTGTTATCATCCATTAGTCTGTGGTCACAGTAAATTTAATCAAAACTTAAAATAAAGTGAAGAAAATCCAAGCATACAGTTTCCATTTAACCCGAAGAAGCATAATTTAATTACACATTTAAAAGTATTGATACAGGTGTAGATGGGACACTTGGGTGGCTCAGTTGGTTAAGCATCCAACTCTTGATTTTGGCTCAGGTCATGATCTGTGTGAAACCTGCTTAAGAGTCTCTCTCTCCTTTCCCTTCCCCTCCCACCACTTACTCTCGCTCTTAGATGGATAGATAGATAGATATGGGTGTAGAGATTACTTAAAAATTATAAAAATCTTAAAAGCATTGATGCATTTGAAGGCCTCCTTAACTCCATCCCATGTGACATTTTGGGGTGTGCTGTTGCTGGAGGGAATGAGAGCTAGGTGGGGTGGCCTTCCATACTTGATAGGCTATCCTCAACAAGGGCTGAGCTCTGCTACATTCGAGGCATATACAGTGCCTGTCAAAACTTTCTTTGGAGATGAAATACAATTAAATGTTTTCCGCTAAAAATCCTTGTATTTAAATGTAAACTTTAAAAGCAAGACATGAAATTGTACATACAACTCCATTTCAATTCTACTGCATAGAAATTTTCTTGAACAAAAGACAGAATTGTAACAGACCTACTCTCTGGGGGTTGAGATAATAGTTGATTTTTATGTATTTTGTAAACAAAACAAATAATATAAAACAATATTTCCTTCGCCTTGAAAAATAAACATTTAAAACATTTTATTTCACCAATATGGTGTAGGAAGAAAAATGTTCTTCACACACCTAAGTTGTCTAGAATACTGAGCTAATGGGTTAGATCAGTATAGTGAGTTATCCCCGTTGTGTCTAGGTTAGTTGTTGGAGGTTAGTAGTATCATACTGACACAAAAGAGTTTCTAAAGAGCCTAAATTTCATCCTCCCACCCTGTCAGCAGCTTACTCACCGATGGGATTCACACCTTTTACATTCTCATTTCTTTAATCGCATTACTACAATATGCCACCAAAGCAAACTGAGTGCAATTAAAATCTTTTGGGGGAAAAAAAGACACCTCATTTTCTGAAAGAAAGGCTCCTGGAAATGAGCTTCAGAAACAGACGGGGTAAAATGCTACATCCCAGAAGAGTGAGTTTCCTTAGATACCATAGATGTTGAAGCAAGAGAAGGCGTAAGCTGAAAACAAACATCTGATGCAGTACTTTTGACTCCTCAGCTGCATTCTGTCTCCAGTCCAATGCTGGAAGAAGAACATTTTCAAGACAAAGAATAGAAGCATGAAGCAGTTAGCAGGAGGGAATGGTTGGAAGTGCTGGCAGCAGAAAGGCCAGGCCCATCAGGCCAGCAGCCTGGGGCAGTTTCTCATGTTTCTGGGCCTAGAGATTTATCTTAAAAGAAATCTCCAGCCGGTTCTAGTTTTAATTTTAGAACTATCCTTATCTAGTTCGTCAGTCACATTACAGTGTAATAAGTGTAGAATCCTAGTTTTCCCTTTTCCTTCCACCTTTGCCTTTGTGATTTGCATCCTGTTGAATGTGGTTTGTGCCTCGGCCAGAACACTCTTGAGACTTTCTGTGTGTGCAGCAGTCTGCTTAGACCTCAGTCCTGTAGGTCATCCAGGTACCTCACCAGCTAAGGGTGTGTTCTAACTGCAAACACACTTCCAGGATAGACATCCTCCACAAGCTCCTGTGGGCTCCCACCAAAAGCAGACCTTCAGTATGGGGGAAGCAACATATGAACTGGCAATAGTTAAAGCCAGTTCTTGGGTTTTAGGATGAAAAGCAGGCTGAGGAGGAGGATGATTTCATCAGGAGGCAGAAGAAATAACATAATATATCTCCCAGAAACACATTTATGACCATTTTAGTTTTTACCTCCAGAAAAATCTTAGGGCAAAGGGGTAATGTCATTTGTCATTTCTTACCCAGCAAACTATCCAGTTAACTGGCGTAGGTCATTCCTTCCCCTACAGGTATGTGGTATACAGTGGTATGTATTTTATTTGGAAAGTCTCACGGATTTGGTTACAGGCAACATACAATCCTCTCAGGGCCCAGTCATAGACATCTATTGGCTAAGACATTTAAAATGAGTCCTTTTTTGTTTCCAATGGCTGAGTACTTCAATGTGGATGGAACTGGAGGGTATTATGCTGAGTGAAGTAAGTCAATCGGAGGACAATCATTATATGGTTTCACTCATACAGGTAATATAAAAAAATAGTGAAAGGGATTATAGGGGCAAGGAGAGAAACTGAGTAGGAAAAATGTGAGAATGACAAACCATGAGAGACTCCTGACTCTGGGAAATGAACAAGGGGTAGTGGAAGGGGAGGTGGCACATGGGGTGACTAGGTGATGGGCACTGAGGGGAGCACTTGACGGGATGAGCGCTGGGTGTTATATGTTGGCAAATTGAACTCCCATAAAAAAATATACCAAAAAATGAGTCCTTTTTAAAGAAGCTCTCTCTGTGTTTGACTATATGTAATAACTTTCAGGAATCAAGTAATTGCAATATTTACAGGTAGAAATTCTACCTAGAATTCTATCTATGGGAAGAAATTCTACCCAGGGTAAAAGACTTGTTCATCTGTCTTGTTCATCATTTGTATCCTCAGAACCTCACACAGAGTAGGTTCTGAGCATCGTAGGTGTTGAGTAAATGATCAAATGAATGAATGAATGTGCACAGCTATAAAATTCTGAAAAATTAAAGAATCAAGCAATTTAAACCCCTCTTTGGAGTGCCTATAAACAAACTCTATCCTTCCCTCTAAAAATGTATTAAGGCCTCTAGATGTCATTGGTCCTCATTTATCTACAGCCTTGTCTCACTCTATGAAATGTAAAGTAATGTTACTTTAGGCATAAATTCTAAGTGAAAATGCAATTTAAAGGATTTTGGTATAAGCATAAATTTTTCAATGTTTTTTCACTTATTAACTAAAATTCTATATAGACTTTTCCCCTAAGAAATATAAGAATAAATGATGGGAAATGATAGTGTCCTTAGGAAAAGAAGTTTTTGTGCAGTTTAGGAAAAGTTTGTTAAACACAGGACTGTATTTTTCCCTCAGAGTACGGAAAGAAAAGCTGTTTCCTTTAGCCAGTAAAATCACCCTGCATAGCCATACACACTCATGCACAATGGAATAACATAGACAGATACAAGGTATTCTATTAAAACCACCTTTAGGAAAGCTTCAAGCACCTCATGCACAATAAATGGGCTGTCATCACTTCAGCTTGGAAAAAAGAAATGTACAGAATAGGCGTCAGGAGAACAAAAGGAATATATTTCACTTTTCATGTACCAGGGGTAGATTGAAAAAATGAAATACCCAGGAAATTCTTCTGAAAAAGGGGGTCAACTGTTTTGCTCTTCCCTTTCTCACATCTCTATAAGAAAAGGAGTACTCTGTAAGCCAGCATACATCTTCCCCCGTTTTTCAATTAAAGCTAAAGATGGAAAATATCCCATTGGTAAGTAATGCATCTGATTTTGAGTTCCTAAAAATATTATCTGGGTCTTAAAAAGGATCATGATCTGATTTGGAGGATTTGCTTCAAATAATTGGGGTGAGTAGGGTACAGATGAGACGAGAGTGGTGGTGAGGTTAGCATTGATGAAGTTGGGTGATAGGCACATGGGAATTCACTATACTATTTGCTCTCCTTTTGTGTACTTTTGAAATTTCTCATTTAGAAAAAAACTATAAGTGATGGACCTTCAAAATGGGAAAAAAAACTTTTTTTGAGGTCAGCATGGTGAATAGCAGATGCATAGAGTAGAAGTCAGGAGCCCATATATTATATGCAGGATTCAATCCCAAAACGTACTAACAGTGTGGCCTTGTGTTAGTTACTGCAGGTCTTCAAACCTCAGTTTCAATATCAGGAAAATGGAAAAAAATGTCAAGTTTACACAGCACATCAGGTATTAGGATAAATGAATTGATATTTCTGAAATACTATGTAACCTGTTAAATTATACAAAACCGTAAAGTTAAATAATTTTAATTGAATTAGAAACCTCTCCAAAGTTGTTTGTGCCTACTTTCCTCAAATTTGTACTTAATTAAACCAGTTCCAATCAGAACCAAGTCAAAATCATTTTAAGTGTATACTATCAGAACAAAACTGAAATAGTTTCCTCTTCATTTCTTCTTCCATCGGATATAAGATCTTCTCCTTTAATCACCTCCTCACTGATATTTCTGCCTTCCTTCCTCCCCTCTGCAGTATTCCTACAATTTACCACCAAAGAAATCTTCCTAGAATGCCACTTGGATCATGTGACTCCCTTGTTCAAAAACATTCCTGGATCCCCACTACCCTCCGGATTAATCCATTTTACTTAAACTACCCTTCAAAGTCTCTATGATCTGATCTCTAATCTACCTTCCACCTACCTCACAACTGTTTATGTTCTTAAACTTCCAGCTCCCAAGCAACAGGCTTACTGTCAGGTGTTTTTATTCTCCATTTCATCTCTTAAAATACAGTACCCTTTTTTACCTTGTCTGCCCACATTTTATCAACCCCTGGGAATCAGCCTGAACCCTTCCTCTTCCAAGAAATCTTCTTAAACCCTTCCAGACCATATAATATCTCCTTTTTCTCAGTTTTCAACATGTGTGATTTGGCAGTGAATCACGCGTCCCCCTGTGGATATCACTTTTATTGTTCTACTGAATAGTTAATTATCCTTCCTATTACTTTCTTCCTAGCCTGTCCAGTTAGATTATAAACTCTCAGAAGGCAAGAATTGTGACTTTTATATCTTTCTGCCTCAAGGCCCAGTTTTTGTACATAGCAGTCACTTTCACTAACATTTATGGGAAAACATTACTGGAACTGAGGTGGAATTTTATAGTCTCTGATGGCCATACTTAGCATTTTAATACTAACCTCGTTTGTATTCCTTTGGCTCTTAAAAACAACTTTAAATTTTTTTAATTTTATTTATTTTTATTTTATTTTTTTAAAGATTTTTTTATCTATTCATAGAGACACACAGAGAGGCAGAGACACAGGCAGAGGGAGAAGCAGGCTCCATGCAGGGAGCCTGATGTGGGACTTGATCCTGGGTCCCCAGGATCACACCCCAGGCTGCAGGGGGCGCCAAACCGCTGCCCTAATTTTTTTTTTTTTTTTTAAATTTTAGATAGTACCTCATAGAGTAGCATGGTGGGGGGTATAGTTCAGTCTTAAGTGTTTTTTATAAAGAGCTTTTTTTAAAAAAAATTATTTATTTATTCATGAGAGACACAGAGAAAGGGGCAGAGACACAGGCAGAGGGAGAAATAAGCTCCCTGCAGGGAACCTGATGTGGGACCTGCTTCCAGGATCCTGGGATCACAACCTGAGCCGAAAGCAGCCGCTCAACCACTGAGCCACCCAGGCATCCCTCCCCCCACCCCATCTTAAGAGTTACACAGACCTAAATTCAATTCCTAGCCTAGACATATTAACTATGTGAAATCCTGGCAATTTACTTGACCTCGTTATTCCTTAGCTTCCTCAGTCATAAAGTGAAAATGCTTTTCACTTTATAATATTTTTATAATATTTTTATAATATTTGCTTTGCATAGTTAAGCACAATAGATATATAGTGCTTGGCACATCATCATTGAACGGCAAGTATTTTCTTAGTGCACATCATATGGTTTTGACAGGTTGTCAAAATGAGGGAATCATGGTTCTATCTAACTCTTGGGGATTAGGATGCCATAAGTATAGAACAGAATCATGAAAAATCTACTCCCACATCTCCAAGCCCTGCCACCATGTTCTCTATTTGCTCTTGTGCATTGTTCGCCATAAGGGTTATGGGCTAAACGTAGCTGGAATCCCTTATTGTCAATTTAAAAAGTCCTACATCCCTGGGCCATGCTTCATCCCTTTCTATACCAGGTGAATTCTTTGGAGGCTCCCCTTCATTCCAAACCCTCTTTCTTCGCCGGCTTTTTATTTCTTGGCAACCCTAATTATACTCAGTTCTCCTGCAGTCTTCTACCTACACTTATGCCTAGTTTGCCAGCTCTGAATCTTCTGAACTATGGGCTATAAATCATAGTGTTCTCACTTATGTAGTGATCCAAGGTTGCCTCTTCTAGACAAGACCCAAAGCAATGAGATAGACGGACTTCAGTCATAAAGCACAATGCTGTCAATACTTGAGGACATAAAACTAGCAGAATGCAAGGTCAAAAGAGAATTATCATCATCTGGAATTGGCCTTTAGGTATTATCTTTTCTACATTGAGGGCAGGCTTCTGGACATGTGTTTGCTTACACATAAGAAAAAGCATAAGCATGTGAAGGATGCCAAAATCTAAAATGCCAAAATTGAAAAACCTTATTATGTTAGAATTCTGTCATTGCGGGCATTGTTTTCTTTTCTTTTTTTAAGATTTTATTCATTTATTTCAGAGAGAGAGAGCATAAACGGGAGGAGGAGCAGAGGGAGAGGAGAAGTGGGCTCCCCGCTGAGCAGGGAGCCTGATGCAGGACTTGATCCCAGGACCCTGGGATCATGACCTGAGCCAAAGGCAGGCGCTTAACCGACTGAGCCACCCAGGTGTCCCATGGGCATTGTTTTCATACTTGAAAAAGGAAAAAAGTATTCCAGGAACAATAACCATAAAAGCATTAGTTATCAAAGAAATGAACAGGGAAAATTGAATCACAAGATTATCATATTTTTATATATGCATAAGGACTTTTGATTGTAAGTCTGACCCACTGTATAGAGTGACATTTCTGAGATGGATCCCTTGTGACTCATCTATTTATAAAGTTGATTTTTTACCAATGAACGGCCATCTTACTTAATCTATAGTTATAACAAGTTGCATTCATAAACCCTTTTAAAATAGCAATTTTATATTGGTTACATTTTTTCAAACAAGATTAGACTTCAGCTTGTCTACTTTTGCTACTCATTCTTAAGTCATAAAAAGGGACTCAAATTCTAAATTAGAATTGTTTTTCCACTACCCATTATTGCTGAGCTGGTTTGTATTTACCTTTCATCGATTGCAAAACAGACCAAAGGAGAACTGTTGGCTTCCATTATATGGATCTTATTTTTAAAACGTAATCATCTTACCAGAGAAGTTTAGCAAGTGTGAATGTAAATAACTTGCTCTTTCAATTAGTTCCCAGTAATGGGTCTTATCAACCAGAACCCATTAAAAGAAAAAAGAAATAATATCAAAGTCTACTCAGTCTATTTGCTAGTCTATTAACGCAAGAATGTCCAGGAAAAAAAAATCCCAGAGATACCAGGAATCTCAACGCAGAAAATGTTATTGTCAGTAAGGTCCTCTTGAAAGAAGCCCTCTTGATATCCAAAAGATGACCATATGTCTATGGATCTAAATCATACACTCAAAGAGTGATGAAGTATTAGCACCAAAAAGGACTTTGATAACCATCTTGTCCAGAGACACTAGTTGGTGTCTCCGCTAGAGTCAGAACTCTTGTGTCTCATCTCCCTGTTCATTGAGCTTACCTCACTACTATATCTGCAACATTTTCCGTATCAGCTATTAAAATGAATCGTGATTATTTTCAGGCATATGATGCCAGCTTTGCTACCACTACCTCAATAGCAATTGATTCTCTGGAACTACCAGGACTACATTCGGTTTATTTTTAAAGCCAAGCAGTTTTTTAAAACCTTAAAATATTTCGTTTCAAAACCCGAAAGACTCCTTATTTAGTCCATGATGAATATTTGAGTAGTGTTAAATTTATCATTCTGGCAGTACTCACATTGTACTTGTCATTAATTGTGACTCATCAAAGAATGTTTTGATGTTGAGTCCTTGGCTAACAGATGGCTCTGTTTAGAGGAATTGAGGCAGTGAGCTATGAGGTCCAAGGAGAGAAACTTCTTACATAATTAGTCACTAGCGGTGGTTTGAATTTGTAAGAAAGCAAAGTAGTCTGTGATGGTGAGGTTAGGCTTTGTACTGAGGTAGGGAAGGCCTCTTCTATTCTCTTGAGAAGATGGATAGAAGAGTTGACGTCAATGTTACTGGTGTGCTAGGCGTGAGTGCCATAAATGGCCCACAGAGAGACATTAAATCCAATACTGGAATGTTTCTGTTTTTGTGGGGTCTGTCATCCTGGTAATCATTAGTCACAGAGACCACCACACAGGAAAGAACAGGCACTTGAGCAACAGTAGTACCAACAAGAACTCAGGAATAGAATGGAAAGTAAGAGACTGTTTTTAAAAAGCATTCATCTCAGAGGCAACAGAAATGTGCAAAGAACATCTCCCTTCTTTCTCCTTTTCTTTTTTTTTTTTTAGAAAGATTTTTATTTTATTTTATTTTTTTTAATTTTTATTTATTTATGATAGTCACAGAGAGAGAGAGAGAGGCAGAGACATAGGCAGAGGGAGAAGCAGGCTCCATGCACCGGGAGCCCGACGTGGGATTCGATCCCGGGTCTCCAGGATCGCGCCCTGGGCCAAAGGCAGGCGCCAAACCACTGCGCCACCCAGGGATCCCCTCTTTCTCCTTTTCTTTCAGTTTTTCCTTTTTTTTTTTTTTTCCTTTCTAAATTATTTTTCCCTGCCTTTTCACTCAGGTCCATTGTTTGTACTCAAAGTCATGAGCGGCCCTCAGTACACTATTCAGGACCTACATGGCAGCTACTATGTTAGCCATGAGTAGTTAGTCTGATAGTCTGGGTCTTCGTAAAAGTGCACAAGTGACTCATCTTTTAGAATAGTATTTAGTACCTCTTTGATTTACTTAAGAAAAAGGGAACACACATTGTGTCATAAATAGGGCAAAGAGAAACCGGAACGATAGACTGCAAAGTATATTTAAGGATATACTTAAGTATATCCTAGAAATAATCACAAACAGCTTAATAAGTGACACATACTGAACCTCTCTGGGCCTCAGTTTCTTCATCTGTAAATAGGATAATAATACATATCCTGTAGAGTTATATGAGAATTAAGTGAAATGAAATAAGCACAGTGTCTTGCCTGCAGTAAGGACTCAGTAAATGGTCTCAAGTTTAGGAGGGAAAGTAAATTAGGTAAAATAAGCAGGCAATGATGCTTGTTTGCTAGCATAAGGAAACATAGGAAAAATTATTAGAAGTCAAGGCAAACTGGGAGTCGAATTAATAATCAATGAGAAGAGATTATTTTAAAGGGTTATTTGGCAAGAGCACAGCATTCAAAATCAAAGTGGTAGTGCTTTCACTGGACATCACAGGAGGTTTACCTCAGATTAGGGCACCATGACTTAAAAGCACTGAGAGGAAAAACTGTATCAAATGTAAATGACTAAATGCCTTCTGGAAGGTCAACAGGAAACAGTGGAAAGGATTGAGGATTTGGGGTAGACAACCTGGATTTGAGCCCCTTGTTGAACATTTTTTAGCCAGTTACCTAGAAATTATCACAAATACTTTAACACATAACCTCACTCAGTTTTTGCACTTGTAAAAAAGATGAGTATTTTGTAAATTTCAGATAATTTTTGTGAATATCCACTTTGCCAATTGCAGAACATTCTATGCATCAGTGTTCAAGGTGCTGAAGGGGAAAGATATTTACTCCCTTCAAAAAAGCAGACTTAACTGCCTCCTGATGTTACAGGTAACAGAATAAAGAAGGACAGATGATTATAATTCGTTTTCACAGAGGGCAGAGTTGAAAGCAGTGAGCTAACAGACTTTGAACAATCAATGATGCAGACACAATAGAGAAAAAGCCTAAACACAAAGTTATTTGTAAACAACGGCCAACTATTAATGGACATCAGTAATCCCCTCCTTGCTTCTAGTTCTTCTGAAATTCACAGTCTCCTAATTTCCAGCCTTTTTGGAAAGACACACACAAGGGAAGTGCTATGTAGTATCTTTGAAAAAATGGTTTAAGATTCATTTTGTTTGATGCCTTGTAGTGTTGCATAGTTAAGGTTCAGAATCACTAATATAGGCACTTACATTTGGGGATATTTTAGTGACATACAACCTGCAGACAAGATCATAAACTAAATGACTTTTTAAGATTCCTTCATTCAATCTATTTTTCTTAGGTGACCAGATGTTTCTAAGTAACTGGGATGTTGATAACTTTGGAGCATAAAATGTGTCATTTCATATCATGTGTATTTTAATTGGTTTGATTTTGTTTTTTTTTACATCTTCCCACAAAACAGCTGGATTTAAAAGAGCTAAATGAGGAGGAAAATTCTGATTTCCCTACTGATGAGCTGTTTGTATGAGAGCTGATTTAGTACCATCAATACTTGAAGAGCCTTAAGGGAAAAAAATTGTATCTGGACTTAAACATTAAAAATAGGAACATGAATTCCAAGATTAAGTCCTTTGAGTTACTTGACATTTGAAGTAATTTCCCCAAATTTATTTTCTTTGTAAAGGTTCACGAAATTTATGAGAGAAAATACCTTATCTTGCCTAGAGATTATTGTGTCAATTAAGAATAAACAGAATCAGAGAAACCTAAGCATTAGTTTGGAAATGGATCTCCTCCAAGTATGGTGAAATTATATTCAAATTATTAGGTGAAAAAATGAATGTGTGCTCTCCTTTCTTCTTACCCAAGACTGAATGACTTTCGAGAGTCCTTGTTTCCATGTACTAGTTACATACCTTTATGTCTTTGCCTTATTGTGGGGAACTTCCCACCAAAATATCTGGACCCCAAATAAATCCCACATTATCCCTCTGAAGATACTCTGGTCCTCTCATATATAGCCAGGATCTCAAGAAAACAGTCTCTGAAGTTGCTACCTTATTCTTGGCTATCCCAGGGTAGAGACAGACCATTGGAAAATAAGCAACATATAAAATATAAGAATAATTTGCTCCCTTATTGGAAATTGGTATATTCTCCCCAGAGTCTGACTGCTCATGAAATGTATTAAGAACTTGTGTGCCTAGCAAAAACAAACCTCACTCAAGTTTTATGGTTTACTAATCTATACACAAAGAAGAGCCCTTTATGCAAAGGCCTTTTAGCAACTTCTCCATGATACCACATACATGTATACATGCATACAAATACAGACATACAGAAATATAAATCAGACTTTCAGGTCTGAAAGTGAGAAACCTCATAAGGTCAGTAGGAAATCCTTCATAATAACCGGATCTCCATTGGCTTTCTTTTCTTGGTTCAATGCTCTATCATCTCATGATAACTTTATTTTAAGCCTGAGAGAGCAGTTGACTTGCCCTTGGCCTAATGATACTGAGCAGCTGCCAAAGCCTGTTTCATATCCACAGGAAAAGACTGTCCCTGGAGAGGGGACACATAACCATGCATGTCCCTTTCAAGATGTCTCTTTGGGTACCATGTCAGGAAATGACTTTCTACAAGGAGGAAAGAATCTGTATTTGGTTTTTTGATTATACTTCTGTGTATAAATGAGACTATGTTAAAAAGTTGAGAGTTTAAAAAAATCTTTATTTTGCATTTATGGTGCACCTAAAGCTGAGGACAAATTTTGGGTTTATTTTTTAGGCAAAATATATCAAAGGCAAAAAAAAAAAAATGAACTCACATATACAGTAAAATGCCATTTTTTTTCCTTCAAAACTCCAGAATCAAAAAGGACATATAATTTGCAGAGGGAGATGTTGGAAGGGGACATGTGGTCCTTTTAGCTAATAATAATTATAGCTTCCATTTTCTGATTATTTACCTTGTAAAATGCTTAGCATGCTATCTAGCACAAATAGTAAATATCTGTTAAATGAATGAGTGCTAGGTATTATATATTGTTTATATCATTTATTTCATCTCAAATGAAGATGCCTATGTATCTTTATGAGAAACATAAAGATACTGAAACTTAGGTTAAATAACTATGCACATCACATTACTAATAAGCATGGCAGCCAGGATTCTAGACTAGTATGATGCTAAAGCCTATGCATAATCCACCTACACACACACACAGTGTCCTTGAGTTCATTGTCTTTTCAGATTGTCACTTGTTTCGGACTACCTCATTGCCTTTACTGTACCCTCCTTGTCAGATTTACTCAACACTATATTCATTGGACCTCATTTTAAGACATTTCCTGGACCAGACCTTGTTGTGCCACCAATAATACTATTTATTACCTGGGAAATGTTCTTCTTCCCATTCCTCACAGAGTAGCTGAAATTATATCATCCCCAGAAAGCCTTTCCTGAATATTTGGGCATTTTCCTGGGACTGCAACATACCCAAATCCCTTTTCATTTATTTGTTATTTCAATATCTATTATTCCCCTCCAAATTTACTCATCCCTTTTTTCCATTTAGTCAAAATTTAAGAATTGTTTCAGAACTAGAAGGAACCTCAGCAATCACCTCATCCAAACTCCCGATCGGTTTGCCCAACTTTGCTTACATCGACGAAGTCTGTGTCTCTGCTTAGTTGCTTCCATGGAGGTGAGCGCCCACTATGGTCAGAAGCGGCTATGTGGTCCCAGCGTAGATGTGGGGAGAAAATAATTCACATCTGTTGAACAGCATTCATAGAGCACTCACTGTGGCCAAGATATAATTGCCAGACCTTGGGGTGAGTAAACAGTGGGACTCAGTCCTTATCCCCAAGGAACACGATTAATGACTATTCCTTGTGGTGGAGTGAGCCTACTGCACAAATATCTGTTAAAAAAAGACATGAGTTTAGAGATGAATATTTTGAGCCTTGAAAGGAAGGAAATCTCATGGATAATTGGATCAGAAAAGACCTTATGAAAAAAGGTTAAATTTTATGTTAGGCCTTGCAGGATGATGGGAACAGTCTTAGTAAAGGCCATGGACTGCTTGCTCCTACTCATCTTATTGGACAGGGCTATGTCAGCAAGCCAAGAAAAGGTGGCTGTGGCAAGTGCCAGGCTCTGTGGAAAGAAATGCTACACAAATGCTAAGTCAGGGATGCCTGGGTTACTGAGCGGTTGAGTGTCTGCCTTCGGCTCAGGTCGTGATCCTGGGGTCCTGGGATCGAGTCCTGCGTTGGGCTCCCTGAGGAGAGCCTGCCTCTCCCTCTGCCTGTGTCTCTGCCTCTCTCTCTCTCTCTCTCTCTCTGTCTCTCATGAATAAATAAATAAATAATCTGAAAAAAAAAAAAACTAAGTCAAATGCCATGGTTGTTGTTCAGATATGGCAAACCAGGAAGAGACAACTCCCTTTCCCCACACGTTATCACTTACACATTTTGGGATGGCATCTGGGGGAGTAAGAAGCAACCCGTTTATCTCTTTGTTTAGTCACTCATATAACTGCCTTTTAATATTACTCATCTTACTTTGACCCTTAAATTCTGACTTTGTTCTCTCACTCAACCCGTGTACCTGGGGTAGGGAAGCATATAGGGCTAACCGAATCATTTGGGGTCCATAAAGACAGCCTTTGAGTCGCTGTCTCTTGCAGTGCCTCCGTGAGCTGGGGGGCAGTGTTGAGTACATTGATGGGCTCGCCCATCTGCTTTGAGCTGCAGCCTCCAGCAGGCCTCCCTCTCCTGGGTGAGCCTATTGGCGGAGGCGTCGCTGGCCCAGAAGAGCAGCCTGGATCACAGTCCCTGCGGTTCTGTGCCAGTCCCCAGGGGCAGCATGAGAGCAGGAAGGGATGAGAAGTGCACACACTGAATCGCCCTTTTCCTGATGATATTTAATTGAATCTGGGCACTGGCAAGGCTTGGCTTGAGTAGCTTTCTTCCCATCACGTGCAGCTCAGCCCTGCCAAATTTCTCCTGTAATAATCATTCCACCCAGGTAGCACAGAACTTTTTCATAGAATGAGTCCTTGGGTAAGGATCAAGAAACCTGGGAACTGGTTTCAACTGTGCCATAAACTTTAGGCAAGGCACTTAACATCTGTGAATTACTTTTCTTGATTTATAAATTGGGACCAATACCCATCCTGCTGGTCTCTGTGAATTTTGTATCTGAGAGTGTAAAAATCACATAATAGCTGAGAAAACCCTTTGAAGGGTTAAAAATGTGCTGAGTATTGTTACTAGAGTCTTACTATTAACACACCTAAGTGCAAATAATACCACCTATGGAGGTAACAAGTGAAATGTACAATGTGGAAACTCGCTAAGGAGCCTTTTTGTTTACACAAGGAGTGTGAATTGTAGCTAAGGTGTGAGGTTATTGTTGCTGTTGTTGTTGGCGGGGGAGGTTAGAGATGAAATGTGAGGGAAGTGGGTGTGAAGAGAGGTATGTAAAGAGCAGAGAAGGATCTACAAGGCTTAGCATCCTGGTCTCTGCCTTGAATACAGTAAGCTCCAGTGTAGCATTAGAGTAGAGATTCTTCACAGTGTATTCCTATTGCTCCGACAAAGTCTTCTGCTGGCCTTCACCACCCTGGATTGAGCCTTGCTTGGAGGACGAGCTGGGGAGGGGAGTGCAACCAGAGAGAAGCCCAGAAAGCATGAGTGAGGCCTTTGTCATGCAATGGTCCTGTCCCCTCCTCCATACTCTACCTCAGCAGATTCTAAGTTTTGCCTTCCTGGGAACTCTCTGACAACTCTTTAGCAGATATCAAGACTGTCCTATGTCCTCTTCATTGAATTCCTTCCTTGGACAGGCCTGGCAGGCAAACCTCTGGGCTGTGGTCTTAGATTTCACACTGCCCCTTGGATCAGCTCTGGGCATCCTCCTCTCCGTCTGAAGCAGAACTGCAAGTAGAGAAGAGAGTCATTTTTTGGGTGTCAGACGAAGCCTCAGTGGAACTTTTCAAGGCCTATCCCCTGGTTTCTGGGGTCCTCAGCAGTAAGGGGCAGAGGCCCATATTCCTAATTTCAGTAATTCGCCAAGATCAGATATGACCTCCTTCTCAGCAGCACTGTTTTGTTCTCTTTATTCTGCTTTCTACTAAAAAATTTCTACTAAAAAATTTTTCTACTAAAAAATTTCTACTAAAAAATTTCTGCTTTCCTCAAGGAAGCAAACCGATAATTGTTTGACTCCGTCCCCCTCTTCCCTTGATCACTACTCTTCTCTGATGGATTGTTCCAGCAAAGTGTTCCAGCAAAGCTGCTTTCAACCGATCATCTTGATCATAGAGGACCCAGCTTAGAAGCTGCAGGTTCCCTTTCTTTTTTGTAATAGTTTCTTGAGAAATTGCAGGAAAGTGCCATCCTCATCCCTGAAATCTCTTCTGCAATGCTGAAGCCCTGCTCACCCAAGCATTCCCTCTGCATGATGACCATGCTCCCAGACTATCCAAAATGCAGCAGTGCACTCAGAGAGGCAGTCTGCTGAGGTGTTACTGGTTTGCAATACCCTGATAAGGAGATTTCTTTTCCTACTTGCTGGCAGAGTTATACAGAGTAATTACATAAGTATTGCTGTGACACTGGGTGGAATCTCATTAAAAACTGTATAAAGAACAATTGAGTTGTGGTGGGGAATATTCATTTTATTCCAGTTGATTATAATCCATATTATAGGGCATTAGCCTGAGCGCGAATGCTGGTGTTGCTCTGGCTTCCTGATAAAATGTATTTGGAATGTATATACAGCGAAGCATTTGCTCATGTGGAGCATGATAAAAAATCAGTGTGGGGCAGCTCCAGATTTTCCCACCTGCTGAGGAAGTTGCTTGCTGTGCTGAGCAGATTGTTGTTTGATCTTACTCCTCCTGGGAGGACCACTTAGCCAGCTGGGATGGGACACTCTGTGGCAGTTTGACCACATGGTGACTCGGAAACACACACACACACAGACAGATGCACATATAGACTCAGCCTTGAAGAATGTGCCCCCTTAGCAGTTCAGTCTTCTCATCCAAGTTGGGAAAGAGGCCTGGCCAGGATAAAATCTGTCATGGGTTATTATTCCCCTATTTTCATAGAGATAGTGGGCAAGCCCTTTTTTAGTATAAGGATGGTTTTGGTTGATGGCATGTGAACTATCCCTTGATCCATAGTGGATATCACTAAGTACCACAAACAAGAACGATTCTAAATAGTCTGCTGACATGGCAACCTAATTCTCAAGAGCATTAAAAGGCAACAATCTCTAATATTTTTATGCCATCTTACTGCATGTAAAGTGCTTTTACATACATCGTGTTGTCTGGTGTGTAGTGAATTCAGTTAATCTATATTTAATTATCCTGAGCACAAACTATTTAATTCTTGAAGTCTAAGGCACCATGAGTTACTTTACTTATAAATATTTTGCATTTTTAAAAAATCACATGAAGGAACATTTAGAAACATGAGAAAAGTCCTCTTAGCCTCAACATCTTAATATACTGAGATTATGATTTGCTCTTATTTCCTTCCAGTTTTCTTCTTAAGCATTTTTATGCATGTAATCATCATACTACACATTTTTAAGTGATTTTCCTCTGTAGATCTCTAGGCTATGCCACCTGAATTTTCTTATCTGGCCTTGTACCATGTTTAAAGGAAAGAAATCAAGATTAATCAACCTCTGTTTATATCTCTCTTGTTCAAAGTCAGTGTCAGTGTCACTTTGCCCATAATCAAAGTACCAAAAAGATGGTGAGGGGAGCATTCATTCTGTTAAGCTTTCCCTCTCTGGTTATTAAAATAGCTGTAGGAGGCAGCTGGAGAGAACCAGTTGAGAATCTGACGATTGCTGTTGCTGGTAAGGATGTCCCAGCTGTGCCTTGTTGTTCAAGATCTCTTCACCATCTCAGGATGCCAAGTCCCAAGCTGAGCTCACTCTGGGGACTCAGACCCACTGAATGAGAGTGCTTGGCCTCTGCCTGCATCATGTAGGAGCTGTGGGTGAAAGCAAGGTTAAGAAGCTCAGTTGATGCCTCTCTTAATGAGATTCTGCTAAGAGGAGAGAGAGAGAGTGAGAGAGAGTATGTGCACGCGTGTGTGCACTTGCATGTGTGCATGTGTCCAAGTATGCCTGAGACAGCTGAGAGGGAGGACACAGAACCGTCATCCCAAGGATCTGTCATCAGCTTTCACCCTAGTAGAGTTCAAGCACGAGTCTTCATCTGTGTGAATGCATGTTTTAAAGGGTGAACTTAATTTCCACCCCAGAGTAGGACTTGCTCCCCTTTTTCTTGAAGAAAAACAGAGTAGGTTTAGGATCTCATTAAAGGAGGATGTGTTCTCCCCCAGTCACATTCTCCTTCCACCCGGGCCCCTCAACCCTCCTTGTTCTGCAGAAGCACATCTAACACACAAGGCTTCTAGACCAGAGATCTGAATGGGTTTTGTCAGAGGCTGTACCAACTGTTGGTACCTCAGCACAGAGGACTGAGCCCCCTGAGCTGTGGGTCTGTGTTTATAATCAGAACCTGCCCTGTAAGACAATCTCTTAGTCTTTTCACACACCAAGAAGGAAGAAGGGAGCATTTAGAGACATAGAGGGAAACCTGTGTTGAGCAGTTCATCCATCACGGTGACCAGTACAAGTTCCAAAGCCCCAGGCTCCATGACAAGTGCCCCCCTCCCCAAGCCATGGAGTCTCCATGCAGCATACAAATGTATTCTTTCTACTTCCATCCTGTTTGGTATTTTGTTTTGTTTTGTTTTGTGTAAGCAGAGCTCCCTGAAGTGCACTTACTCTCCAAATATGTACATGGCAGAATGTGAGAGATTATTCTGTTGGTAAGAGATGCCTTGTGTCCAAGGTATTTTCTTGTGTATCATGCTATTCAACTTAGAACTCCTAATGCATGATTAATGTGTGTTTAAAGAGTCATTGCGGGGCAGCCCCAGTGGCGCAACGGTTTAGCGCCGCCTGCAGCCTAGGGCATGATCCTGGAGACCAGGGATCGAGTCCCAGGTCGGGCTTCCTGCATGGAGCCTGCCTCTCCCTCTGTCTGTGTCTCTGCCCCCTCCCCCCCCAATAAATAAATAAATCTTTAAAAAAATAAATAAATAAAGAGTCATTGCCTGATCGTACTGCTTCACCTTTGGGACACTGGTGAGTACACAGAGCCGACTTATGGAAAGCACCATTGGCATGTGAGCAATAATCTGACAACTCCAGTATTGTACAAAGAATGAACATTCTGAGGCTTGAGTGGTCCCTGTCCAATCCTGTGGTTTCCACTGAGCTGCATATGGCCTCTTGGTTTTCAGAGATGGATTCCAGAACCATTTGGCTAATTCAGCATCTGTGGAGCATCTGCCAGGCAAGACTTCATGAGTTCCAGAAAGGGAGATTGGATGTGGGCCCTACCCAAAATGTGCTTAGAGTCTAAGAGGAAGTAGAATGTGTTTGTGAGTAGTTATACAATTGGGTGGAAAGTTAGGAGGGCCTTTGGACTGATCTAGAAGAGGGATGGAAAGTCCATTGTGAAGGAGGCTCAAATGGACTGTGAGTACAGATGGCAGTGGATGGGACTAAGGGCAGGGCAGGAAATAAGGAGCTTGTGGTTACTTTGGAATGGATGGTGGTGGTGTCAGGGGCCTTACTGCAGGCTTTGCACAGCCTCTCTGCATCATCCACACAGGCACCAGAGTGGTTGGCCTGGGTGCCTATGGTGCCCGCATGAGTGGGCCTCACTGAGTTCTTTCCCTACAGGTTTTGCCCACTGGCCAGGGGAGCTCAAGAGCCTACCTGCTGCAGTTTTGGGTCTGTATGGCTATGAAGCAGAAGTGTCCCCAAAAGAAGTCCCTGAATTCTAAATTTTTATTTACAAAAATACTATTTGAATCTTATAATCTGGGGACAGATGGCAAATAGGAAAGAGAGACTAAAGTGACTCTGAACATTTTGGTCATTTCCATTTCATCTCATTTGCAACCCATCAAGGTCCTTAAAAGATATGCATGTGACTCATCACAGAGTCTGAACCCTTAAAGTGGGTCATGTCTGAAAAATGGATGAGGACTTTTGCTCTGAGGGATGTTAGTGAGGGGACAGTATCAGGCCTGTCCTTTTCTGAGAATTCTTAGAACTGGTTGCATATAAATAGAGCCTGAAAAAAAAAATAGGAACTTGGCTTGAAGATATCTTCTATATAGAGAGAGTATCAGTACGTGTGTGATTTATACATGCTTTGAAAAAAAAGTACATCCTCTTTATGGAAACTGCTTTAGAAGTTAGGCTTATAATTGCTACATGATTCAGCCACCAAATTACTGAAACATTCCCCTCAAGGAGTATTTGACATTTAGTAGAAATTGTATTATAATGAAGTGAGTATGTCAAAAATTCAAACATTTTAAATTCTTTAACTTATTCGTATTTGAATTTAGAAGAAAGTATAGCTTCAGGTAGGTTCCCTCCCCCACCCTCGCCTCGCCCCTTACTTAAAAATACTGATGAGTGGCAGAGATGAACACTGAAGAGGTCTGAGGGCCTCCATCACAGTAGCCTAGAGATTTCCCAGGCAGCAGCCACATGTCAGAGAAGAATACACTTTCAGTCTCTTTTATCCTGTCAACTTGGTTATTTGTAGTTCTTTTGGAAAATGCCATATGGCACAGAGATTATGTATTCAGGTTCTATAGTTAAACTGCTTAGGTTCAATTCCCAGCTCAGCCACTATGTGATAATAAGCTAGTTACTGACCTTGCCCATGCCTTAGTTTTCCCATCTGTTAAGTGGGCACAATAATAGTACCCACCTCCTACAGCAGCTGCGAAAATTAAAGAATGCAAGTGAAATGCTGAACCTAGGTCTGACACAGTGGGAGCACTCTGTCAGTGTCAGCTGACTCTTCTTCCCTCCCCACCCCTCTCATTGGGCATCTCCACCTGTAGGAAAATAAACACAACTACTAGGAACACATCAGCTTGACTACTTATTGGCTTTTACTAACTGCTAAGGTGAAAGGTTTCCCATTCGAAAGGTGTTAGAAGTGTGGTCAGGTCTGAGTCCTCTCTCAGTTTTCATACCTTCCAACTGCCTCTGCCTCCATAACTTGGAAGTTCGCATTTGTGGAAGCTGGAAGCTTCCCAGGACGTTGCGCCCTCCCTTTGACTGAAGGTGCAGCCTGTGCTCTCTCCTTGGCCCTGGTGTTTGTCCGCACTTTGCCTTACTGAATCCCTCTGTCAGTGACTCAGCTTATTTCCTTGGCCCTCCTCCGGCTCCTTTCATCGTTTGGTCATTTTGTCTTTTAATACCTTCCTGTTCCTTGAAATCTCCTTAAAATCAGAGATCATAAAAATCGTCATTTGAAAATCAAAATGTTTAATTTCAAGTGAATTTTCTTTAGTAAATTGCTTCTTAGAAAACAATGCTGAAACTCTATAGAAAGACCGTTTTCATGGTCAGTTTGTGCCTAACTCAAAGTCATCAGCATGGAATTGAGATGAGAGCTAAATATGTGGAGTTTGGAACACAGTATAAATGGAAATTTTTATGGCCACACAGGGCTTTTTGTAATCTACCAATAGTACATTTCTTAGCTAATATTCTTCACACATACTTCCAGATCCAAAGTAAATATCCAGCAGCCATCACTGTGTAACCTTGCTAACAATGAATTATTCAAGACAATTATACCAGGAAATTTAGATTTTAAAGGATATCATACAATGAAACAGAAGTCAGTTAAGTAACCGTATTCATTAAATTCTGCTTAAGTGGTAACTTTAACAGCAGTCACTTCTATAGACGAGGGAAAGCAAGATGGTTGATTTTTTTCCCCCTTTGGACAGGTTCACCCCAAATTGACCAACAAGGTGTTTGGGAATTTAAGAACTTGTACTTTTCAGCTCACCAGTGAACCAAGAGAAGTGGTTTACTGTTTGAAATGGTGTCATCCAGTGTTTTAAAGACTAAAGTTTTCTGTGAGACTTCCCAAGTATCTACTTGAATTAGCTTTGGTACATAAGTTAACCAAGCCATTGTTCAGAATATCTCTATCTTTAAAAATGAGCTGGGGTGCCTCAGGAACAGAGATGAGGCCACATGAACACCCTATGAAGAACAAGAGAGAAGAAAGCAAGATGAGTGAGAAACCCCCTTCTGTCCCTGGTGCCCCTTGCCCCATCTAGCAGGACTCTTCCTTTAAATGTTTTCCCTCAACCTCCCCAGCCCCCAGACCTTCCCTCCTGAGCACAAGACAATGCAACCTCCACTTCCCTGCCTCTCCCCCAAGACTCCCAGACATAGCTTTCCTGCTTTATATTAGATTTTATATTAATACGTTGGAGATATCCTAAAGGAGAAAGAACAGTGGCTCTGAGCCTGAAGTTCCTCATCTGGAAAATGGAGAGGATTAGAAATGATGTGTGTAAACAAAGTGTCTGGCATGTAATTTAGACTCTGCCAACCTGAAACATAGCCCTTTCCTTCCTGTTATTTCCACATGTAGGTGAACAGGTAACCATGACAGGAGAAAACTATTAAATTATAACTATTTTCGATCATGCTATGCACTCACACATGTATACACACCTCACCACACTGTGAGGAAAGGGATCCTGAGGTTGAATGGACCAGTTATTCTGCCCTTGTTGTGAGGAGCAGAATACTGGGTAGAGCTGAGGATTTGAAGCTGTGGATTTGGCACCAGGTAGTGGCTTTGGGTCGCTGTCAGAGGAAGTGAGACTTTGGAGATGTTTAAGGGATAATCTGGGGGGAGAGTTTGCTGTCATCCCCCTCCCTCCTCTATATCCCTAAGAAATTTTCACAAAGGTTGTGTTACACTCCAGCATGTTTGGAGTTGGATGCACGTGGTTGTATGTACATGAAGTTGGGTGTGTTTTCTTGTATCAGTGTGTTCATGGTGGACACAGAATGGGAGTGTGGCAGGCATAAAAGGGCTCAGGTTCCAGAACCCTCGTCATTCATATGGACATTTTAATGTAACGGGTAAATACTTGTTCATATTTAATTAAATTGCGACTTCCTGAGTAGTAGTTAAATCGGTTCCCTTCTGCTTATAACTGAGTGTGATATGGACTTTTGTTTAATACTTTTTCTAGTTCTTTGGGTTCAGGGGGAAAAAATTATTTTTAAAAAATGGCTTCAAAATTTCTAGTGAAGGAACTTTCTGCTTCCTGTAATAGCTGAGTACCTTTCTATTGAACCAGCTCTCCAGAGACAACTCTAAATGCTGGACAAAATTTTAAAAACAACCACCTCATGCCACTGGAGCATGATTCAAGACCAGGCTGAACAGGAGGGTCTACTCTTGGGGGAAGGAAATAGCAGTGGATGTGCTCTTGTTCTTTTATGGCTTTTAGCTTGAGGGCCTGTTGTATTTGGTGTCTTGTAAGGCCATTTAGAACGCAAAGAAACCCACAGTTTGTATCAAGCCCACAGAGTTTGGGACAACCACAGCAGCTGGAAAAATGACAAGGAAAATCCCCAAAAGGAGAGAAACAGGGGAGCCCCAAATTCTGTGCATAAATTCTGCCCATATCTCTGGCTGACACTTAACTATGTACGTGTGGGACAGACTACAAGGAGCCCAACTAAGCCTAAAAGAGGGAGTTCTTTTCTTTTTTTTTTAAAGATTTTATTTATTTATGAGAGACACAGAGAGAGGCAGAGACACAGGCAGAGGAAGAAGCAGGCTCCATGCAGGGAACCTGACCTGGGACTCGATCCGAGGTCTCCAGGATCATGCCCTGGGCTGAAGGCAGTGCCAAACTGCTGAGCCACCCAGGCTGCCCAGAATCAAGAGTTCTGAGGAATTTTTTTCAGGTACCTTTTCCTTTTCAAAGTGATAAAAATTAATTTGTGGTTAATTGAGCATTTAGTTTGGGAGAATACTAAGTACCTAAGACTTTAGGATTTGTCAACCAAGAGTCCTCAAGAGTGTTGGTTTTTGAGGATATCATTTCAGAACTAGTTTGTTGAGTACCTTTTTGGTGCACAGCTGTGTGCTGGGGGGATTTAAATATTACTGAAATTTGGCTATGAGACTGTCATTTCACATATTAGTTGAAATCCCATACACAGGGGTGCCTGGGTGGCTCAGTCAATTATGTCTGCCTTTAGCTCAGGTCATGATCCCAGGGTCCTGGAATAGAGCCCTGCCTTAGGCTCCTTGCTTAGCAGGGAGCCTGCTTCTCCCTCTTGGGAGGGGGGTGGGGTGGCATGTGCACGCATGCTCTCTCTCAAATAAATAAGTAAAATCTTTTTAAAATTTTTAAAAAAGAAATCCTGGGCAGCCCCGGTGGCACAGCGGTTTAGCGCCGCCTGCAGCATGGGGTGTGATTCTGGAAACCCAGGATTGAGTCCCATATTGGGCTTCCTGCATGGAGCCTGCTTCTCCCTCTGCCTGTGTCTCTGCCTCTCTCTCTCTGTGACTATCATAAGTAAATAAATAAAAATTAAAAAAAAAATGAAACCATAACATACATGTACTTATGAAAACATTGAACACAAGGCCACATTCAGTGTCATAAGGACCGCCATACACAAAGTAGGACTTTCACCTGGAGAGCTGTATTAGTTTCCTGGGGCTGCTACAACAAATAATCACAAACTGCATGACTCTGAAACAATGGGAATTTATTTTCTCACAGTTCTGGAGACTAGAAGTTTGAAATTATGGCATTGACAAAGCCGTGCTCCCTTAGAAGGCTCTAGGGAAGAATCCTTCCTGCCTCACTAGCTTCTAGTGGT
Organism: Canis aureus; assembly: GCF_053574225.1. Lineage (NCBI taxonomy): Eukaryota > Metazoa > Chordata > Mammalia > Carnivora > Canidae > Canis > Canis aureus. The sequence goes on along the minus strand of NC_135642.1, from coordinate 15,415,713 downwards.
TACTGGTGACCCTTGACATGCCTCTACCTATGCCTGCATCCCTCTGGCCTCTGCTTCCATCTTCACATGGCTCTTCCATCTGTATGTGTCTGTGTCCACATGGCCTGGTTATAAGGACATAAACCATTTGACTGAGGGCCCACCCAAATCCAGGATTACCTCATTTTAACCAATTATATATGCAAAAATCTTATTTCTAAATAAGGTCACATTGTGGCATTCCAGGCAAACATGAAGTTCTGGAGGGATATTATTCTATCCAGGAAACAGGTGAATAAGAAATACTGTGAAAGATCCAGAACTGCAAGTTCTGGGTCTAATTAATCCTTAAATATTAAAGTATTCTTTATCTATGGAACACTTGTTCATGAAAGTGAGCTGTGTGTTATGATAGTGAATACCTAATTACTCATGACTCATTTGTATTTTAACTTTTATTTATGTTTTCATTGAAAGCAACAAAAACTTCATTTCATTGTAAACATTTAAAATTAAGACACCATGAAGTAATCCTGGCCCTCTCCTGGCCCTAGCCCCCTTCCATTGTTCCAAATGAGTAAGGTTAAATGAATTGGGGGAGAATAGGGTTATAAAGCCCTTGAAAAAAAATCTGTTTTCAAAGCAAAGCAATTCCATTACGCAGACCTAAATTTAGATTGTCAAAGCCCCATAGACTCTGAAAAGCAAGTTGTTAAAACTCATAATGAGTTTCAGTGTTGCTGAATTTGGAAATGCCTACATCTCAGCAGTAGCCCTTGTACTAAATTGCTCTAGAAGACGGAGGCAGTAGATGTGAGGGACTCTTGGCTTTGAGGCTATCATTTCAGATATTAGTTGGAATTCCATATTTTTGACCCTCATAAATTCTTAAATTGTAAATTCCTAGCAGCTGTAACTTGTTAAATGCATACGGACAAATCCCCTAATGACAGATCAGAGATGATTAACTTAAAATATTTCATTCAACTCAGAAGAACTGAAGATGAAACATTCCTACCCTTCTGCCCTCCCCCACCCCTATACCAGCAGTCATGGCTTTTCCTAACAATATTCCTGAGTTAGAGAAAATGCAAATGAAGCATTTGAGATTCAACTTAAAGTGAAAACATTTTGCGGCTGTCATGTTTAATTTAATGATAAATATGAGTGCCAGTAATTGTCTTAATATATTTCTTGAACAAGAGTCTAGAGTTGTGGAGTGCCTGGGTGGTTCAGTTGGATAAGCATTTGATTCTTGATTTCAACTCAGGTCGTGATCTCAGGGTTGTGAGATCAAGCCCATATCAGGCTCTAGGCCGGGTGTGGAGACTGCTTAAGATTCTCTATCTCCCTCTCCTTCTGCCCCTTCCCCTGCAAATGTAGACACACTCTCTCTCACTCTCCGGAAAAAAATTAAAAATTAAGCCTCGAATATTGATACACAAATGGTTTCTATGCTTTGCTAATTGAATTCAACTGTAGTACCTACAAGAAAGAAATGTATTCTGACAACATTTTTTTAAAAGACAAGGTTTGCCAAAACAGTGTGCTCTAAAAAGAAATCAATGTAATGATTGATCTAAGAAATCTTAATTAGGGCAGCCCCGGTGGCTCAGCAGTTTAGCACCGCCTGCAGTCCAGGGTATGATCCTGGAGTCCCACGTTGGGCTCCCTGCATGGAGCCTGCTTCTGTCTCTGCCTCTTTCTCTCTGTGTCTCTCATGAATGAATAAATAAAATCTTAAAAAAAAAAAAAAAAGAAATCTTAATCATAATCTTAATTCAGTAGTCAGAGCCTTAAAAGAATTAATGACCCATTCACCAAAGCCATCATGATGCTGCTCAATTTAAAGATAGCCTTTCAAAAAAAAAATAAGATAAAATAAAAAATAAAGATAGTCTTTCAGGGGCGCCTGGGTGGCCCAGTAGGTTAAGTATCTGCCTTCTGTCTAGTTCATGGTCCCGGGGTCCTGGGATCGAGCCCTGCATTTGGCTTCCTGCCCATCGAGTCTGCTTCTCACTCTCCTGCTCCCCCTGTTTGTGATCTCTCTCTCTCTCTCTCTCTCTCTCTCTCTCTCTCTTTCTATCTATCAAATAAATATGTAACATCTTAAAAAAAAATAAAGATAGCCTTTCATCCTACTCCCCAGCTTCCTTGCTGAACTGAAATTGTGGAAGTTGTCCTCCATCTTCTCATTCACACTCTTCTTCAAATCGATCGCTTAACCACCATTTATTCTGCTGCCTAAAAATGTATTTAGTCCATCACACCTTATCCTCCTTGCCATTATCTTAGTTGGGGTGTCTATCAGAGCTCACTGGGAGGGCTACAGGGATTTTCCAGTTAGTCTCCCTGCTCTGGTCTTACCGTCTTCCAGTCCTCCACCAGTATGAAATCTACTCAAGTCTTATTCCCACTAAAAATCTTTCCACCTCTTGCCGTCACCTACAGAATAAAGCCTTAGCGTGGCGTACACAGCCATTCCCCAAAGAGGCCTTTGTCTGCCTCTCAATATCGATCTCCTGCAACAGACACCCTCATACTGGGGCAGTTAGTTGAAATTCCTGGAACACGCACGGCTCTGCACGTGCGGTTCCCTCTGTGATGCCCCACTCCTAGGCTGGCAACTTCTATGCATCCTTCAAAACTCAATTTGTAAGCCACTTCCTTTCTGGTGGTCTCATCCCTCTGCCTTGTACGTATCTCTGTGATGACATATATCATCCCAAAGTGCTTATGAGAGTTCTCCTCTGCCCAGAAATCAGGTTCACCTTTAGTTAATGAAAACTTGAGGGAATCCTCTCATCACTCTTTGTCCCTGGAGTCTCCTGGTCAGAGAGAATAGGCATAAGGAACGTGGGCTCGAAAGATTTCTTCCCTGGAGTGCAGAGAGGACTTGAATACCCTGAGGGGGCTGCTCGGGGCCCATTCCACTCACTGCCACTCACACATGTCACACAGTTTTCTGAGTAAGCATCTGGGACACATTGAAAAGAACACCCCAGAGAAAATATATAAGGCATTCTATATATATATTCAGACTGGTTAGAAAGACCCACAGGGCCAACTAACCTTGCTGGGGATGCATTGTTTTGCTGAAGCAGCTTTTCTCTTCATGAGCTGATGATTTTCTCTGGCCTCTGCATGTCATGTTGAAGATTAAGGATATCTGGAAAGTACAAGGGAAGCACAAGGTTGATAACAGCCTTTGGGGTATAGAAAGAGTACCTGTGATCTCTCATGTTACACCCAACTCCAGCCTCAGCTCCCTAGTCTGTGGCATTTGGGATTGGTTACTAGCTGATACCTAATCTCTAGGATGTAGAAATTTGGAAATGTTCTGATCCAAAAAAATCTAAAGAAAAAAAAGAAATCTGACCTTACATGCACCTAATTTTTTCTTCCTCATCTTCAAATTTTGGTGACTATGTTACTGGTTTCCTATTGGTTTTGAGGATTTCTCCCTTAGTGTGCCCTCATGGAGAACCCTGCATCTGTACTTTTTTCCAACAGGAAAATCTAAGAGATTCAAAGAATTCAGAAAAGAATTCAAGCAATGGACTTAACTATACATTTCAATACATAATCAGAGGATTATAAAGCCAACCCAGACCTGCGTAGAAGGATAGGATTATAGATTACTTCCACAGGGACCATATGAGAAAATCAAAGGATGGGAGTTTAGCATAATAGAAAGAGTGTGAACTCTGGAGCAAGGAAGGCCTGGGTCTGAGTCCCACAAACTAGCCGCGTGGTCTTAAGACATGTCATGTAACTCCACCAAGACCAAGTTTCCTCTTTTGTAAAATGGGGTTAATAGAAACATTCCTTGTGGAATTATTGTTAGTGTTAGAGATAATGCTGGTAGAATGCTTTGCACATGGTAGGCTCTTGGGAAATGGCAGTTATGATTTTGGCTTTGTGTCGAGAATGATGTGATGGATTCTGACATCCCACCAGTCCCCCTGGGAGTACTGTTGGCAGTGGTTCACATCCAGTGATTTTATACCCAAGAAGGGGTACAAAAGGCTGGGCTATTTTGGCTCAACTTGACACAATTCTGAAAGGTCATTCTAACTCCACAGCTCCCCATGGATCACCTGGTCAACACCAGGGCTGCATCACAACTCAGCTTCTCCCACTGCCTACACCAGCCCTCCTCCACTCTTTTCCATAGGCATTGATCCCAAGAGCACTTCTTAAAAATGTCCAGCATGCTAACTTTATTCCAGAGTCTCTACTTCCTGAGGAACCTAATCTGTGACAAGGGATAAGGCAGGTATCTAATCTTGTGTTACTAATCACCCAATGGTCTAAGAAGCTGAAGCCTTAAGAAGATCCAATGGCACCTTAGCCAGGTGTCAGGAAATATTTTAGAAAGACAGGGAAAGCATCAAAAAAACTGTAATGGAATGTGGAAATTCCTGGAGACATATAGAATTTGCCATATAAAAGCATTTGATAATTTCCAGAAGTTAAAAACACTCTAAATCTATTCCATGTGAGCTTAGGAGCATGTAAATGTTTTCTAAGATTGACTCCCTAAAAAGAACTTGGCTATGACATTCACATCAATATAATTAAGCAGATACAATGATTAGTCTTTTTCCAGTATTGAACTTTTAATTCCCTTTCCAATGGCAAGGACTCAGCTAGAGACCTTCCTGGAAGGAGACTCATGTTTTCCTTTCTAATGACTGTGGCCTAAACAGTTATTTTGGAGCTGGGCTGTACTATAGGCACCTTTCTGGTGCCCAGTGGCATTTAGGCTGGGAGTTTTCTTGTCCCACTCAAGTAGAGCCTACGGAGGTAAAATCAGAAAACTAGACAAAAGGCAACATCTGGGAAGCCAATCTTGCAATGAATTTCCAGGGTTAAATGAGGCTCTGCTTTGTATAGGGACTCCATCTCCAGGAACAGTCTCATGTCAACATTATCCTTCTCTGTTCTTTAATACCCTGATCTCAGTGAGTATTAGAAGTTGGCCCCGGAGGGAGGAGCCATCAGCATGGTCATATCATGTAGTAGCTAACCAACAGCGCTTTCTGAGGATCATGTACAAGGCATTGAGCTGTGCACCATGAGTAAAAACACTGATACCACATGTCCATCTCTCCTGGTAATGGAGAGAAATATGGACATGTGGATGGGAGGGGCAGCAGAACAGAGCAGTCACTTTTTCATGTCTCTAAATCCCCTATCTCTGCAACCCTGAGAATGTGCAAGCAGTGCCTGGTTCAAGGGAAGCTCTCAATAGATATATATTGAACTAAGTGTCCCAGTGGTTTGTCATCCACTGTTTGGCCTTCAAATTACACAATATTTAGCTTGCAGCAGATGTGCAAGATTTTTTTTCAGGAGGAATATCTTGACCAGTGTTGCTATGCAGCCCTCAGGGGACTCTTGGTTTGAGTGTTGGTGGCCTTGCTATACAGAGGCACAGAGATGACAGGGAGGTGCCACAGGCCTTGAGGCTGCTGCTGGGCTCACGGCTCCTGACTCCTCTGCTCTCACTCCTGCTCTCCAGGCTGAAAAACTGCAGAGGAGCAGCAACATACTTCTAGAAGTCTTGCCTCCTTCATCTGTTTTCTCCATCACACAGCAAGTCCCAGACCATGGTTTTACCTGATGCCTTGGGGATCTGGTCATCCCTCAGTGCATGTTACCACGTACATTTCCAAGCCCAAGAATTATTTATAGACCAAGAGGTACCTGTTACTGTTCAGCTACTGAGGTATTTACCTGGGAGAACCCTTGGGAAACTAACAAGTTCATGGACCCAGGGACACTTGCCTCAAAGCACACCCTCAGCTTTTACCTTAGCCCTGGTTCAGAGGCTCTGCCTCTGAGTAAATTTAGGACAGTGCAGGATGATGTTGGAAGGGACACTTTGTTAGCCCCTTCCCATCTCTGTCATTCCCTATCACTTCCTTATTGGACAGTTGAAGAGTAAATCTTATATACAGGGCTAGCCAAATAAAATAGCCAGACTGTCACCCTAAGGCCCTTGCTTATCAAAATTCAGAAGTCCGGTGCCACTCTGGTTATAGTTGAGGAAACAGTAGGCTTGGAGAGGAGAGGGAGGTAGAGTCTCAGCATCCATTCTGAGAAGATTCTCCAACAGTCCTCACTGTGTGAGGCCAGAGATGTGCAATGGATGATCTAATAGAATTTTTCCATCGCTCACAGTGGAATATAAAATGACCAGACTCATAGTAAGATAATAGTTTCACACAGTGGCCTTCACTGTCTCAGGCCTGCTAGAGGCAGTTTCTAGAATTGAATGAATTCTGTTTAGTTACTCTTTCCATTTACTTTGAGCAACAGCCTTGAGTTTTTTAAATTAATTAAGCTAGTGATAAATGTGTTAAACCTCTACCTTCTACAGCTACATGTTTAGCCTTTTTTGTTAAACTTTTTAAATCCTCATTGAAGAGAAGATGGGCCTGGAGTATGATTACTCTGGTCAACTAGTAACATTATCAGAGACTTGGGGCACATAGGGGGATATGGGATCATTTATACAGAGGGAAACCAAAGCTCATAGAGGAAAATGAGTTGCCTGGGAATTTGCCTTTCCTTTCTCCCATCACTCACTTCCCTCCAGCCCCCAACCCCAACTCCCCAACTATACTGAACACAGAAGATTTGCCTTCTTGGCATGGAATGCCTCTCCAGGGCACATATTCTGTACCAACCCATTTCCCCACCCTCAATGGAGGACCAGCTGGATCCTTTCTTGGAAAAGTGACAGGAAGAAGGTTGGTCACAGCAGCTGAGATGGAAGTCTGAGACACTAGAAGAGCATAGGGACAGAGGAAAGGCAGCAGTAGGCAGAGGTCTGGGGCAGCTCCTAACCCACCTCCTAGACAAGAGACCCTAGAGGCCAGGAGGGGAAATGTCCTGAAAGAGACTTCTGCCAATGACAGCAGAATTGGGCTGGGAAGGAACTTGTTCTCTGAACTAGGTTTGAGGATAAGTGCAAGCTTTATTTTGCAATGATCTAGTTTGTGGCAAAAGTGCAGTGAGTTTTGAACTACTTAGCCATCAAAAGTAAATGGTAATTGGGGACTTGAACTTTCCAGCCAGAATTGGGCAGCTGCCCACTGTTATGAAAGGCAGAATTTGAAAACCTGGCAGGAAGCAGCAGAATTCTCTGTAGCACTTCACTTGCAAGCCTAACGCTCTGAAGTCTGTACTCTTGGTATGTGATACCATGAGGGCTGAACACGAATGAGAACTTGGCTGCCAGAGCTGGGCTGTTGTGAAGTCCAAATACCTACTTTTCCTCCCTCCTCCTGCAGTCTTTGCTCCCAGAGCTGGTCGGGACCAACCAGTGCTAGGGAAGGGTTGATCGAGTCCACTGATCCACCACTAGCAGCAGCATCACCCAGGAACATGTTAGAAATGCACATTGTCAGGCCCCACCGAGCCAGCAACTCTAGGACAGCAGCCCAGGATGCTGTTTTAACAACTCTTGAGGTGATAGAGGCTGAAGCTTGAGAACCACTGGTCCAGAGCATGGTATGGTTCTGAATTTGTTGTTTACCAAGGAAGCCCTGTTTTTAAGTGAGTTGGCATCTGCCTCCTACCTTCCCCCACCCCATCCTCTTCTTCCACAGGAACAGCCACTTTTGGGAGATTTGGGATTTGTTGTATTGCTTTCCCAGGCCTCAACATTTGTACAGTAAGCCATATCTCTACCATCTGTTTGGCCCCTGGCCCCAGCTGTCTCACTTCTGTCCCAGGACTGTCAGTTGTGTTGTGCCAGTGAGATTGTTTCCACTTAGTGCTGGGAAGGGAGGCACTCATAGATGTGGGGCCATCAGTGGGACCACAGACCTCACAGAGTTAGGCCCTGGCATCCTACCTCAGAGCTCTCACTGTTCTGATGAGGGACTTTTTGAGGGAGGCCCTGGCCTCCTTCTCAAGAGAGGCAATGAGCATGCCTTGTCTGTCCTAGCTGGGAACGCCAGTGGCTATGAGTGGCTGAATGAGCTCTGGAGAACTCAGGACTCCAATCAGAGAGCTATGGGCTCTACTTATCCATCCCTCCCCTTTTACGCGCCAACAGGTTGGGCAGCCACCTAAGGATTCTGAGGGGGATGAGTTTAGACAAGAATTAGCTTCCTTAGCTTTAACACCAGAGAGAACTAGTTATGTTTTTTGAGAGAGAGAGAGGCTCTGGGTTAATTTAATGAAATATATTTTGCCAAATACTTTTTTCTTTTTATTCTAATTAATGCCAAGGCATCAAAAGGTATAGTGGCTATTGGAATTGTGTCATATCTCATCCCCATCTCACTCAGCTCCTCCTTCCCAAATGTTAGGAACATGTCAAGAGCATGTCGTAAGAAGCTCTTCCTTTGTCTCCATGACACTGAATAGAAGCTGTCAGGACCCTGGAGGATTTGGGTTGATGGCATATATTCGATATTTTCTAGTCTTGGGATAATAGTCTTAAGGTTTGGAGAAAGTGCACATCCATTCTTTAAGAGCCCTGTGGGGCAGATTTCCAAAATGGTGGCCACCCCCATAAGCCAGGGTACAATGCACAGGTATATAACGAGAACCCACCTGAGCGTTCTTGTCCAGGGAGGACTGGCTTCTGTCCCATGAGTGCAGTGTATCATTGTTAACACCTTGTCATGTTCAAGTCCATTCAGCCTAAAGAAAGAACAGCTCACAGGAAGCAGAGGAATTTGATAGGAAAAATACACAGGGTTTTTATATATATTATGTCTCTTGTTTTAAGCCTCACAATAATCCTTTGAGAGATGTAGTATTAACTGTGTCTTATACATAAAGAAATGAAAGTTCGGACAGATCAGGGGATAGGTCTGAAGTCACAAGCTGAGAAGTGGCAGAGCAGGACCCTGCCTTCGAGGCTGGTACTCATCCCCAGGGCCTCCACTTTCCCAGAGCCCTTTATCTCTCTGCTCCCTTTACCTCCATCTCAACTTCTAGGGAACACAAGTGACCCAATAGGATAGCTGAAAAGGAGACTGTGCTAGGACTCAAATCCTGGCCTCTTTCATTTATGGGCTGGTCCAGCTCAGAATCCATCATGTTTCATTGGTACAGGCAAATAAACAGTTTTCTGCTAAGAGGGAGGAAAATTGAAGGAATAGATACAGGGTTAAAAGAACCAGTTAGATTGGTAAGGCTGCTGTATTTATCCTGACCCTGGCCACCCAAGCCACTCCCTACAGCCCTGGAAATGCCGAGATTTTCCAAATAACATGGGCATTTGCCTTTTGCAAAAGACAAAGAACAAGGAAGCAATAAAATGAGTTGTTAAACTATCTTTAGGGTTGAGGGTGAGGGAAGTTCTGTTTGCCCCAAAATGCTGGGCTTTTTCTTTACAAGTTATCTGAAGCAACATATTATGAGAGGCATAGTTGTATGAAGGGGGGTGTGTGTTGTGTGTAAGAGAGAATATAAGCTTTGCAAAATACAAAAATACAAAGTACTGAGTTTTTTCTAACAAGCCTAGCTGAGTTTTCAGTAATTCTGCAGCTGTGACATGACTAGTCCACTGAGATATTCAGCACTGGCTGGAAAAATACAACCAAAACGTATTCAGTCAATAGCAATAAACAGCGATGCATCTGAGAGTCGCCTCACTTGTAAGAGTGGCCTCACTATGGGAAAGACAGATAAATTTGCTTTTTCTCAGGCCCAGCTCAGAGTTTTTTCCATTCCAGGAACTTCACTGGGCACAAGGAACCCACAGAGGCATGAGGATGCCTTGACTCTTTTTTTTTTTTTAATAGTCTTTTTTTTTTATTTTTATTTTATTTTATTTTTAATAGTCTTTTTTTTAAAAGATCTATTTATTCATTCACTCAGAGAGAGTGAAGAGAGAGGCAGAGACACAGGCGGAGGGAGAAGCAGGCTCCATGCAGGGAGCCCAATGTGGGACTCGATCCCAGGTCTCCAGGCTCACACCCCAGGCTGCAGGCGGCGCTAAACCGCTGCGCCACCGGGGCTGCCCACACCTTGACTCTTGAAGGATCATCACTGATATCTCAATAAGTCTAGACTTCTCATTAGCGCTGCTCTCATAAACTATACAACAGCAGGTTGAAGGTTCTGCTCAGAGGGTCTTCATTGATCTTGTTGAGTCTGCTTTAGCCTTCTGTGCCGACAGAGCGCTTAGTTCTCCTTCCCATGACATTTGCTTGCACACAGTGACCTCCATGCTGCAGACTGAACGTGTTGTCCCCACCATCATGTGCACATCCTCTGCATGCCACACCATGTGGCAATGAGCTAAGCCAGTTCTCTGACCTGAGCAAGGACTGCCAACAGGACTCCCTGAGGCACCATGCCTGGAATCTGAACCTACAGATATTTATTTGCATCATAAAAAAATCACCCAACTCCCTCGATTTGCATGTAGACTTGGAGGAGATAGTATTGGGGAAGTTGCTATCTTTATTAAGAATTAGGTGAGGCCGGGCAGCGGTTTAGTGCCGTCTTCAGTCCAGGGCATAATCCTAGAGACCCGGGATCGAGTCCCACATCGGGCTTCCTGCATGGAGCCTGCTTCTCCCTCTGCCTGTGTCTCTGCCTCTGTGTGTGTGTGTGTGTGTGTGTGTCTCATGAATAAGTAAATAAATAAAATCTTAAAAAAAAAAAAAAAAGAATTAGGTGAGGCCAGTGGCTGCAGGAGTCAGAGTGAGTACTGTTCTCTCCTTCTGAACTCTGACTTCCTCCACTTGGGAGTCTGGCCTCACCCCCCAGAAGCCACATGGCCACCTGGCTCCCCTGGCCACACTGCTCCTGACACATGGTCTTGATATCTAGTACCTACATGGGTCCCATCCTTCCCAGCCTAACTGCTGAGTTCTGGAGTCTGTCTTTTCTGAGAGTAAGGACCTGAGAGTATGCCCGGTCGGGTTCACCTATGACTCTGCTGCATTTGAGGTGTGACCTGCTGCAAAGATAGTATGGCTGCATTTCTCCCTGGAATTAACTTCTTTGTATTCTCCCAGAGTGAGCTTGGCTGCTTTCTAGCTGCACCCTCAGCAGTTCCTGGACAGATTTTGTTGGTTTACGACTAAGGAAGAAAAGTGGGCTCCAGAGCCAGTTGCTCAGCAGGGGTTCCCTCCCTTCAAAGAAAATGTAAATTAGTGTGAAAGGTGCTGAGGTTAGGAAATCTGGAGCCCTACTGTTAGCACTTGTGTCCCTTGTCCTCCCTCCACCTCAGAAAGTTGGGCTGGTTGTGTGTGAACACAGGCAGGACTGCACCCCAGTAATTGATTCACACTTTGGGGCTCAGTTCACTGATGCCATAGCCCTGAGAAGTCGAGCTACTGTTGCTGTTCCTCTGTGACGTTGAAGTGCACTGCACATAATCTGCTCCTGAACCTGGCAGGCATTGACACACACATGCCTTCGGAGGATACTAATACAGAAAGCAGTTTTTCTTTGGCCTATAAAAAATTTAACTATAAAGCTAAGCTAGAACAGAGGCTGCGATGCTATCCCACCCCTGGTGCCACATTCTTTCCTGTCAGGTCCCTGAGGATAACTTGTTTAGCTCTTGCCCTCTTCTCTAGGCATACCCTCCTTGGCATGGCCTCTTGACACCCCTGGGCTCTTGTGCTTTTGGACTGCAGGTACCCACTGCCTACCACCCTCCATCTCATGTCTGCCTTCTCCAAGGGTCCATGAAACCATGGCCAGTTCCAATTTAATAGCACATGGCCCAAGGCCTGAGAAAGCTGTGATCGCTCTTGCCCTCTTCAAGACTCACATAGTTTACACTTAAAATCTGCTTCCCTCACAGGTAAGCTTATTAAATGAGATGAGGCCTAATGAGTACGGGGGGCTTTCCACATGTTAGCCCCTCTTGTCAGGATGTACTGTGCCAGAGTCCATGGAATTGGCCCCACAATGGGTTAAAATAAAGCTGCTCTCCTGTCCGAAGTTATTCATTATGTAGCAGAAAATGCAATTAACCTTGAATAGTTTAGGTCACTGGTGGATGCTTGCTTACTGCTTGCTGCCTCAGTCTTTTCCCTAAAGAATAGAGAACCAGAGCCAGGAGCTCCAGGGAGGAACAAGAATATGAATTCCCCCAACCTCAGAGTTGCATAATGATTCTAAGGAATTCATCCATCATTCTGCACACCATATAGAGAGAGTAAATGGTTGCATGTATATGCACTATATTTTCAAATACTACTAGGTACTATTTTCAGACAGGTACTATTGTGGTCCACAAAACATAAATTTATTTTTAAATGGATCCTTAGTAAGTTATTTTGACCCAGTAACATCTTTGGGAAGAGAATAACCTCAGAGGTTTAGCTGGATTTGGGTGCTCTGCCTCAGCTCACTTGTCCTGAAGATAAACATTCTCAGGCTTGGAGCCCCGACTTTGTGACTAAACAGTAATCACCCGTCAACGCAAGTGCCTGTTTCTCCAGTGTAATCAATGGCACAACATTCAGCACACAACACATAGCTTAGTTTATAGCATCAGAGAAATTGCAGGCAAAGGGAAAAGAAGATAGTACTCACTAGACTTTACCATCCCGCCAAAAGAGAAGACATGGCTTCCACAGAATATTCCAGAAAGCCCCAGACTTAATGCAGGGAGACCATAAAGAGAGAATCCTGGGACACAGCTGGCTGGCACCTGAAAGTAGAAGGCCAGGAAGTTTAAAATTCCTCCACTTGCCCCTGCCAGTGGCTTGTTGTACAGAGGCCACCTTGATGGTTCACCAACTGGTTCAGTCTCAGTGTGACTCCCTATGTGAAGGCTGTCCTGGGCCACTCCACCAGGCCCTGGCATGAGTTCTCCAAGAGAGGGGCAGGCTGTGACCCTCTGTGAAAGGTGCCACAACAGTGTTCTGAATTGATTCTTTGTGCTTCTGCTGAGAATTTAAATTTCATGTAATTCTGCCATAAGGAGGGACTCTGTGCCGACCTCTCTCCCCATTCCCCTCATCTCCCACCCTCCAGCCTTGGAGAAACAGCAGAGGAAGATGCTTCTCTTCATTAGGCTTCATAAGAGCCAGTAGCTCAAAGCCGTGCATCCACCACTAGTAAATGAAGCCTGAGGGAACTATGACTTCATGGTGAGGAGCAGGAGTTTCACCAGATGCTGAAAAATAACAAGAAAAAGATCCTTTTCTATTAATAAAAGAGAAGTGTAATGGGATTTTTTTTTTTCATAACTATCGGATGAGAAAAGTCCTGCTTGCTTTTTCTTCCTGTGAAGTTGGAGAACTCTAAGTTTGGATCTACTGAATATAAAGTTCTTGCCAGCTAAGGTCCATCCCTATGAGTGTATTCAAGTTGCCAGCTCATGAAAATGAATTATTTTTAAGGAAAATATGATTCTCATTAAAAGTTCTTGTGGGGGATCCCTGGGTGGCTCAGCAGTTTAGCGCCTGCCTTCAGCCCAGGGCCTGATCCTGGAGACCCAGATCGAGTCCCACGTCCGGCTCCCTGCATGGGGCCTGCTTCTCCCTCTGCCTGTGTCTCTGCCTCTCTCTCTCTGTGTCTCTCATGAATAAATAAATAAAATCTTTAAAAATAAATAAATAAAAGTTCTTGTGATTTCTATCACACAAGCACATTTTCCCCATGGCTACCCCCTGGATCCTGCTAATACGGTTGTTGTAAGGGATGCAAGTGAACCATACTTCAGCTACTGAAACTCACCCTAGCTGATCACCATGAAGTAGCTACCTTGATGCAAAGTAAAATTTTTAGAAAAAAATATTCACTATTTGCAACTATTTCTTAATACTCTATTCCAGTTGCTCTGGGAGAAATAATAGTACAGGACATGCCCCTTGGGATAGAGTTAAACATATTTCCTTGCTCCCAGAAGAACCTTAAAAAAGAGTTTAAGCTCTTTCCACACCCTGGGGTATCAGTGAGGAGACAGTTGGCAGCCCCCTGCCCAAAAAGACAGTTTTTGACAGAGTCTTTCCAAAAAACCTGGTTTGTAACCCATTGTCCAGAAGTCCCAATGTGATTCATAACAAGTCTGTCCTGTGAGTGGGAGATCAAAGAGTGTGGGATTCAGGGCGGCTGCCTTGGGATTCTGTTAAGAGGGAGTGTGGGGCCAGCAGAAGAGGAAGGGAGGTGCACACGTGGCACTGCCTTCCTTACATGAGCTGTTGGCTCACTCATCCTTCCAATCCTGCAAGGATAAGCTTCTTAAGATATTTGTTGAGAGATTGGATATCCTGCCCTAGTTCTCCTTGGAAAGTACAGGGTGAGCTGACAGAAGGAGAAGAGGTGAGGTGTAAACCTTTCATGGGGATCTTAAAGGTCTGTCCATTCTTGGAGCAGTACCAGGCCCTTTGGCCTTCACACAGATGAGATACTCTGGATTTTATAAGTCAACCTTGATTTGGGAAGCAAAATGAGACACAGTCCCACCAGAGATGATCGTCTCCACTGAGCTGCAGAGACCACTGGGGACAGGCCTAGAGATTGCCGTCTTGCAGAGCTCCAGATATTCTGATGGATTCCGGCAAGTCATTCTCCTCCAAGCTCATCCTGGATACTGACACATGTACCTGAAGGAGAGAGGTTAAAGGGTTAGAAATGGCCTCATTTCCTCACATTTCATGAAAACTTTTAGCTAACCCTCTACCTTCTATTCAGTCATTCGCTTATTCAGTGAATAATTGTTGAGGACCTAGCGGCCATATGCCAGGCCCTGTGCTAAGTTCTGGGGGAAGGCTCCTGGCTTGATGAAAATTAGTCTAAAAAGGGAGCAGACGGGCAGCCCCCATGATGCAGCGGTTTAGCGCCGCCTGCAGCCCAGGGTGTGATCCTGGAGACCCAGGATCGAGTCCTGCATTGGGCTCCCTGCATGGAGCCTGCTTCTCCCTCTGCCTGTGTCTCTGCCTCTCTCTCTCTGTGTCTCTCTGAATAAATAAATAAAATCTTTTAAAAAATAAAAAAAATAAAAAGGGAGCAGACAATAAATAAGGAAACAAATCAATAGGATAATTACAGATTGTTGTAAGTCCCATGGATAAATGAGATTGTAATTGGGAGGGGCCCTTCTATAAGGGAAAGACCTTTGCAGAGGGGACATTTGAGCTGAGATTTGAGAGGAGTGACCATTGGAAGAGTCGGAGGAAGGGCAGTCCAGGAAGAGGGCATACGGAGACACGGGCACAAAACCTCCGAGCATTAGGGAGAGAGGCCGTGGCCACGAGCAGTGAGGAGAATGATTTGGGAGGAGTTCACAGGAGACAAGAGCTAGGATGTGTAGAGCCTTGGAGGTGGTGGTTAGAGCTTCGGTTTTATTCTGAGAGCATTGGGAAGCCACTGACAGTGTTAAGCAAGAGTGGTAACCTAATTAAAGATCTCTGTGTGCTCACTGCCACATTGTTTGTAATAGCAGATTAGAAGCGAATTCCATTAATATGGAGTTAGATAAGTACATGTGGGTTCATCCCAGTGGTCTGCAGCAGTTAAAAACCATGAGGCATATCTATATGTACTGTCAGAGAAGGAGTCACAAGATACCCTAAGTAGGGGAAAAAAAAACCCACAAGAAATAGAATACAGCATAAAATATGCTGCCACTATATTTTAAAAAGTGCCATATATGTATATAGGCTTGCCCACATATAAAACCCCACATTAAGAATATACAAGGAGCTGGTAATGGGCTGCTTCTGGGGAGGGGAACTGAGGTACACGGTGACCAGGGTAGAAGGGAAACCTACTCATCACAGTGTATCTTTTTGTATGTCCAAATAAAGTTACTATGTCTAAATCATGATCCCTTTGTTTGCTGTGGGGAGAGAGGGTGCTGAGAGATGGTGGTGGCTGGACCATGTAGTTGGTAATGGGGATGGAGAGAAGTGGGTGGATTCAAGATCTACTTTAGAGGCAGGACCAGCTGGACTGTGCATTCCACACTGACTTGCCCTGCTCCCACTAGTTCAGGAAAGCTTCATGCATTTGAGATTGGAATTGGGCTTACCTGACTCTCCTCTCACTTCTGTGACACCTTTGTGGAATGAAGGATTCTTGGGCTCCTTTCAGGTGCAAAAAGCTCAGAAATCTAAAGACTATCTAATGCATCATAATATGGAAGACACAGTTACAGATGCATGTCCTTTTCATGTCTTCATCCAACTTAGAGATGATCTTTAAGTAATCTCTAGGCCCAGTGTGGGGCTGGAACTCAAGATCTTGATTTCAAAGGTCATATGCTCTACGGAATGAGCTAGCCAGGTGCCCCTAAATGACTTTTAATGACAATCAAAACAAGGTTACACTGAAGAAACCCTATAATTTTTCAATGGAGCTTGCTTTCTTTGCAGAGAGATGCCAAAGGCCAGTACCTGTTTGACCTTCTTTGCCACCACCTGAACCTTCTTGAGAAAGACTACTTTGGGATCCGCTTTGTGGACCCCGATAAGCAGCGGGTAAGTCAATATTCAAAGCACAAATGGAGGAGAGGGTTGGTCAGTAGCCTGAGTCCTTGAAATGCCACTCATATTCTTCAATTTAGCCTCAGGAATCAGGGACCACCCAGGCCCTGCAGTTGAGTGTCACCTCTTCAGATCATGTTATGAGATCTGGAAGCCACGTTGGCAGAGCTCACCTAGTGTGGCCCCTCGTTTCACGGATGCTGAGATGGCAGCCTAGAAGGTTGATGTGATCTGCCCAAAGCTGTCCAGTAGGAGGCAGAGCAGCTGGGCTGGTGTTACGGTCACAGGCTGAGCATTTCCCACCTCCTTTCTAGTAAATGAGCTGAACCATACAGTTCCTCCTAGAAAGGACCTCACTTGAAGTGTCACACCAACCCAGTTTGGGCAGGACAGAGATGGAGCCAAAACTAATAGGGGCCTTTGAGCATCTTGCAAATGCAGCAGTTCCTGTTCTGTTCACCAATGTGGCTGGTGCTACAGACACAGGGCACATTCCAGACAGATATGAGAACAGGTCTATTACCCCCAGGCCCCAGGCTCCCTCTCAGCTTCAGCTCCTCCCTTGATGCATCTCCTCCCCACTGGGGCCCTCCACCTATATAGTCTCCCTGCCCAGAACATTTCTTCTCTCTTTCCTCACTTCTCCACACTCCACTCTGGCTGGCTCCACTTATGGCTAACTCCTTCTCACATGTCATGTCTCAGTTTAGACTTTTACTTCTTCCAGGGATTCTTCCCCAACACCCACTCTGAATGAGGGGCCCCTCCTATGTGCCCCATGTGCCCTGTACTACCCCTCCTGTAGCACTTACTATGTCATGTTGTAGTTGCCTGTTTGATTATCTGTGTTCTGGGCAAAAATATCAGTTCCACAATTGTGTGCATTTTCTCTCACTCAGCACTATATCCCATAGAACTAGCATAGGGCCTAGAATGTAGTGGACGTTAAGTAAATATTTGCTGGAGGAATGATGAGTGGGTGAGTTAATGGTTTAGAATGCCAAAATTTCCCTCTCCCCTTGCCCAGCTGCTCCACCAGCAGACACCTGCACTTCCTCTAACTTATTTTCATCAGCTCTTCCCTTTCTGTGGGCATGTATTTGCTGGTACCCCCCCTCCGCCACTGAAGTGGGAAAGTATGCAGAAACATCCAGGCCTGTGTCTCTCTTCCCTATACCTCTGCCCACCCGCCCTCTGGTCTACCATCCTCCAAAGACATTATCAGCACAAATCCCAGAGGGTCCCCCTTTCATGGGTCCACTGATTTTCTTCACAGCTCCAAATATGGGTTCCGTCTCTTCCCACACTAGGGGCCTCAGAGCCCCCAGAAGGCACAGCCCCCCACAATGTCCAGGACCACAGATAACAAATGAATGGATATACCCCTCACCATGCCAGAGTCAGTGTTGTTTTGATCTTTGATGCTCTGAGCCACTGTGTCTCTAGGTCACATTTAGAGTTTTATGCTGAACACTTCAGCCTAAAGAATCCAGGGACACCTGGATGGCTCAGTGGTTGAGTGTTTGCCTTTGGCTCTGGTTGTGATCCTGGGGTCCTGGGATGGAGTCCTGCATCAGGCTCCCTCTGCCTACGTCTCTGCCTCTCTGTGTGTCTCTCATGAATAAATAAATAAAATCTTAAAAAAAAAAAAAAGAAAGAAAGAAAGAATCCAAAGGACTATATTCCTTTCTTTTGACAAGCCTTGTCCTCTTCACTGACATATTATGGTCCTCCTGGCTCAGTAGAAGTTTGAGCATCACCACTGTTTAGGAAGTAGTGTCAAGGTCCACCCCTTGCCCTATGAAAGCTTTACTGCCTTGACATAGACACTGTCCTTACTGTAGAACATAGTATAAGATCCCAAAAGTGCCATGATACCAAGAAGCTACATGCCCTCACCTGTTGTAGTATCCATTCACCATATAATGATGCACTATTTTTACAAGGGGGTTTCTTGTTTGTTTGTTTGTTTGTTTAAGATTTTATTTATTTATTCATGAGAGACACAGAGAGAGGGGCAGAGACACAGGCAGAGGGAGATCCAGGCTCCTTGCAGAGAGTCCAATGCAGGACTCGATCCCAGGACCCTGGGATCATGACCCGAGCTAAAGGCAGACACTCAACTGCTGAGCCACCCAGGTGCCCCATGTTGTTTATTTTTTTGGTCTGAGCTGTTTCTTCTTAAGTAGGAAAGCCAGTTACAGCAAGTTCTCTTCATCTCCCAAAGAGAAGTAAAAGGAACATGGTATATCCTCGTTATTTTCTAGTTAGGTCAAAATGTGCTTGAGAACATAAAAGAGTACATGGAGGGGATAAAGATCAAAAGCAGGAGAAGACAGAAAAATGTAAAGAGATGGGAAAAGGAGAAATAAACATGTATGGGGTGGCTCCTGTGTGCTGGGCTCTGCATTGAGCATAAACATACTGAGCATAAGCCCATGTATAGTGGGCACTGAACTGTACCAGGCACTAAGCTAAGGGCTTCCCATATGCTCTTTACTCCTTACACAAATGAGACAGGTATCAAGACAAGTCAAATATCCATTCTCTGGATGAGGAAATAAAACCTCAGGTTAGGCAGTAACTTGGCCAAGGCATGTGGCACTGCCAGTCTCCAACTCAGAGCTATCTGATGCCAGGGTCTGTGTGCTTTCTAAGGTTCCATGCTGAATCCACACCTAATAGTTTCTGAAGTTGTGTGACTTTACTGACAGGTTAAGGAGAGCAGAGAGGCTTGGAAAGGTGCTTGAGAGTTGTGGGAAAATTGTCACCCTAGATCTACTGACTCATGGGAGAGATGGGTGGGTAAGCTCTCTGCTCCCTTAGGTTGTGAGGCCCTAAAATGTACCTTTTCCCCGGGGCACCAGCACCCAAGCTCACATCCACCCCCTTACTGCCTGCTCTGCACAGGTCCCTATGGGGTCTGGGAACTTCCGTGGTCTCTCCTGGAGGAGCTGCCCTCACTCCCCCATTCCTGGCTCAGGCCCAGGGCTCCAGGCTCCTCTTAGCCTCTCCTTTCAAGCCTCCAGAGCCTACAGATTGTGCCACGTTGGCCCGATGACCCAAAAACAGGTGGAAACTCCCCTCTCTGACCCTTCTTTTCTCTTCTCCTGACCCCCCCCTCCCCAATCTCATGTTATCAGTTTGCTAGTGATTGTAGGACCCAGATTTAGCTAGACCTCAGCAAAAGGTAAGTAACTCTGGCCATCACTATGTTTTTGGGATCCTGGTTTCTCTTGATTTCTCTCCTAGACCCCTTAAAATCTCTCACAAGCTGTGACAGCTTTCCCCTCCCCTCCCATCACTCTGCTGTCTCTTCCAGCCTCTCCTTTCTTGAGTTCTCACTGAAGCCCTTTTCAGCTCTGGCCAAGGGGAATAGCCTTTTTGTCGTTCAGCTCCACCTACCCTCCGCTGAGAGTATGTCACAGTCTTCCCTTGTACTCTCCTTCTTCCACTGGTTCTTGATTTTAATCTAGCAGACAGGTGCCTGGGGGCATTCTGTTTACTGAGCCCCAGACACTTGCTATGTTCTCCTCGCTGTGCACAACTCCAATGTGCTCCCGTCAGACGGGCCTCCACCTTCACAGGCTCAGCCTCGAACCCCAGTTGTTTCCATGCAATTTCATCTCTTGCCTTTGCTTCCATGGGAAGCCAAGCCGTGGTGGGCCGTGTAATGTGAGAAGGACCTCTTAACCACATTGAGTGGCTATAATGAGTTGCCAGCCTCGTGGGAACTCAGATCAGAGGAAGCAAGAGAGCAGAATGTCAGCCCAGATTATCCATGTGGAGCTGACGGAAGAACTGGCTCTTAGTGGGTCCATTAACTGCATGACCCACGGCCTACCCCAGAAGGTGAGAGCTGGGAATTGCGGGAGGCCAGGAGGCTGTCTGCACGGCCCTGGCTGCTTTCCTGCCAGAGGGATGATTCTGCCAAGATGTTACACCAGATGGAAGTAGCCAGAAGAGAGGGAGGGGTGGACCCAGAATGGACCCACTTCTTCGCCTGTCTGATAGCTGCATCTTGAACACTGTCCTAGGCACTGGTGGGTGACACCGTTTTCTGCCTTCACAGAGCTAATAGTTTCAATCTACTTTCAGATAATCAAATCCCAGGTAACAGCGGTTGTAGCTCTCTGCAAACCGTCAAATTTCCTGATTAGCATAAAAGCAACAGACATCAATAATGCATTTTATAAAGCATCTGTGAAGAACTGGGAAACAGTTATAGAATGACCTCATTGCTTCCTTCCTACAAACATAAGTACCATGGGAAAAGATGTATTGCTACTATATCCTGCCTCTACAGAAATCCAAGGGAAAAATGATACTGTTCTACACTTTAGTTGTGGTTAGTTATCTTATGAGACTGAGATTTTAAACATCCCTGATGCCAAGGAATCCTGAGAATGTATGCCCTAACACAAGGGTTGGCAATATTCTACTCAAACAAAGATGGAGTATGCACTGTCCCTGCCGTCTCACTGATTTATGAAATTCCACCTGTTAATACTTTCTAGAGCCACAACCAATAACCTCTGTCCGTACTGCCTACCCCTGCCAAAATATAGCTGGCACATAACACGAACACACACAACCCACTACTGTCAACATTTCCCTGCTCAAGACAGGCAGGGCTTTGTCCCCATTACACATACATGCATTCACTTGTGCCTACTGGCATGCCAGAAATATGGCTCAGAACTTTGGCACCCTACTTTGGGAAGGAAGCATTGCCAGGGAAGCCCAGAAATGGTATCTGAAGCTGGAACTCTTCCCCCTTCACAGCTGGTTCCATGGGGAGCTTTCTTCAGAAAATCCTATTAGCCTCTCTTCTCCAAGCCTACCAATCACAAACTTTGGGGCTGCTTTCACCCTGGGCTACAGTCTGTCTGGTTAGTTAATTTGGGTAAAACAAGTTAGAGTTGCTACTGCTTCTCACTAGGTTTTCTTGTTCTGTGTTCTCTGTTTCAGCATTGGTTGGAGTTTACGAAGTCTGTGGTGAAGCAATTGAGATGTAAGTATTCATCATGAAAAGGTGGGAAGCCTCATCCCTGGGGAGGGTGGAATGAAACCTCCCACTTTTAGTAAGTCTTGGTAATTGTCCACTGTCCTGGTATAAGTCGGCCTTAAACATGTGACGATTTTCTTATGATAGTTCAGAAGCTTGTGCGTCCCAGGGGGGAGGGAAGCCTAGTCAGCCTCAGGGAAGGGTCTTTCCTGAGATGGGCACATCTTTGTCTCTGCAGCCCAGCCTCCATTCACCATGTGTTTCCGAGTGAAGTTTTACCCCGCAGATCCTGCTGCCTTGAAAGAAGAGATAACCAGGTAAGGCTGAACTCCCCTCAACTACTAAGACCTGTTGGAGAGGATAGGAAAGAAGGATTCTTAGATCCTCTATTTTGGAAGCTTCTAACTCTTATAAGGAAGCAATCTTCCTAAATATAGCATTACTTTTGTATTTTATTTCCACATGCTTTCTTTGCTCACCCCCTCAATAAAACTGGAACAGAGTGAGCTTCTTTCCTTCAAGGAGTGTGAATACTTCATTTAAACTAGTCATCTACAAATGGACCTGGAGTAACTAATTAATAAAAAGCATTTTTTTTTCCTTTACCAAGGATGTGGCCACCATGGATGCTTTTGGAGAGGGTGGGTTGCTTTTGTTGGCAGTGAGAAGGGCTGAAATAGACTCCAGTGGCCTAATGTACTTAGGACATGCCAAAGCAAGACATTGAAAAGTAAGCTGGGAAATACTGAAGATTTTAAATCCAAGTGGATAAACTCCAGTGTGCTGACAGATCAAGTCCATGATAAACCTCTCATTGTGGGGATCATGTTCTGTGGTGGGCAGACAGCTGCATGGAATGAATCCTATCTCATCCAGCACCACTTGAGAATAAGAAAAAACTTCCGTGCCCACATCATCCTACAAGAGAGTCAAAGAATAGGAGCTTCAAATCTTCCCCAAGGTTTTGTTTATACGAGCCAATTTCACTCTAAAAGGCCTGTCTCAGAGATTCAGTTATGCTCTGTAACAGGGATCCTTAATTTTTATATCAGAAGTATCTAATTTTGGGGCACCTGGGTGGCTCAGTCAGTTAAGTGTCTTCCGTTGGCCCAGGTCATGATCCCAGGGTCCTGGGACTGAGCCCCACATCAGGCTCCCTGCTCAGTGAGGAGTCTGCTTCTCCTTCTCCCCTCCCTGCTCATACTAGTGCTCTCTCTCTCAGAAATAAATAAAATCTTAAAAAAAAAAAAAAACACCTAAATTTGACATTAGCAGAATATTGGTATTACCTTGTAGAGGGTGGGGCCTTATATCAAGAGGTGATGTCAGGGAATCCTAGAGCTGAAAACAGCTGCCAGCTCTCTACTTCCCCTCAAAACCTTGGAGACTGCAGAGATTGGGATGAAGTTATTGCTAGTTATATAGACTCTGTCATATAAGGCCTTGCAATCAGTCTACCTCCAGATATTGAACTGCTTGGGAGAATTCCAAAGAAAGGAAAAAGGAAGGAAGAAGGGAGGAAGAAATATGGACTTATGTTCACTTCCTTTTTTCGAAGAGCATGCCACTAGCTTTAGGTCAGATAAGAGGTGAGTTCCTCTGAGAGGAAAAATGGCAGAAATGGGGGGAGAAGAGAGCAAGAAACAGGACTAAGTAGTGCAAAGGAAGCAAAAAAGTGGGACAGGGAGGAAAAGTGGCTTCTCCACATAGGCCCTAGGGGAGGTTGGGGTGAATCTTGCGGCTGAGTCGCAAGGATGAGGAAGGCTCTTTCCTCTGGATGCTTGAGGCAGTGTACACACACCAACTTGAAGCACTGAGGCCAGTGAGTGTGTAGTTACAACCAAACTTCATGCTCCTTATTGGGCATAGAAACTGCAGGTTCTGCTCGTCCACATGGAAATGGATGTGGCTCCCACTTTCCTTTTGAAAACCAAGCTCATCCACATTACAGGAAGCAATCTTGTAGTTTTAGGAGCGCTAGCCCACCCTGCTCAGGACCTTCAGAGTATTTGCCTCACTCTGAGCCTATCCCTCTCCCTATTACCCACTTCTCTGCCAAAAGAGGTGATGATGCCAGGGCAGACCCAGAAGGCCACATTCCTGTCCACGTGTCAGGGCATATTTAACACATCTTTCTTGAGAACCTAGCGCCTTGCTTCCTAACACCACACCTCAGGATTGCCTGGTCTCCACCTCACTAGACCAACAGTGAGGTTGACAGGGATCATTCTAACAACTCAGTGAGCAGCCAGTGAGAGAGAGTACAGCAAACACATGGGTTTCTATTTGATTAAAGGGAAGAAATATATGGTTATCTTGGCCCTGAGGAGGAGCTCTTGACAATACAATCTTCTATTTTTTTTTTCAATACAATCTTCTAAATCAAATGTTACTACATAATACTAATGTACAGACACTCCTACTCAAGCAGCATAGATCTGGAAGCTCAGATCCTATTTTTGTCACTTCTCAGCTCTGTGCCTTGGACATAAGATATTTAACCTTCAGATCCCTTATTTATAAAATGAGGAGAGTAGTAGCTACCACATAGAATTTTTGGGAGGACTGACCACTACTAGGGTCTTGTACTTTGCAATACAGCCCCCAGCAAACCTTGCATTGAGCATAGACTGCCAGATTGATTATGGTCTGTGGACCCCCAAGGACTGTGCATGGGGCACAAGTAGTTAGCTCAGCCTTCTCTCCTTTGCTGATGTGAAAAGGCACTTCTTTTCTGATAATCTCCACTCCTCCTTTGTCCTTTTCCCCCACCAGCTAGAGTCCTAACACTTAAGCAGCTAACTTTTGAGAACTCAGAGGAAAAAACCATCCCAGGTAATCAGTCATCCAAGTCTTGGTGGCCCAGGATGAGGACCATGGTCAGGCCTCTCTCCAAGTCAGTAAACTTCAAAGGCACAGACAAGGATGTGAGCTCCTTCTCCTGCACACATCTGTGCTGAGCATCCTCAACTCTTCTCCCCTTGCTCTCTACCTCACCAGCCTTCCTTCCCTAGAATGCATTTTCCAAGCCTTGTTGGGGTGTGAAGCACAGGGTTCCTGGGCCTGATTTGGACTCTTTGTGCCTTTCCCTCCATGAAGCATTATGTGGAGGCCTTGGAATTAGCCAAATCTTCCTCCTCATTCATGTCCCTGCTGATCTTGAGAGAGCAGGTACCTGCCCCAGCTTCACTCAATACTCGTAATTCATTCCTGGCTTAGAGCCCTCCTTGCCACCTTCCTGCCAAACTAATTCAACTGTCAGTGTGTTTTTTCCTAGCAATATTGGTCCTAAATTTCAATGCCATCTCAACTATTCCCATAAAGCCAGAGTGAGAGGAGGGGATGAAATAGGGAGTAAAGAACTGTGCTTCAATTTATCTCTTGGACTCTTCCCAGATGATAAATTTAGTTGCCAAATCCTGATTAATCTCTGTTGTCATTTTTTAGAGTAATAAATAGATTTTCTTGTCTAAAGACAAGGCAGAGAAAATGGGGATTAGGCACCAGATTTAGCATTTAACAGGGACCACAGGTGCATTAACTCTGTGGAAGGATCAAATAGTAGAAGGAAACGGAGTGCAAATGGGGCCCCGCCTCCTAAGGAAATAAACTGACACATGTCTGAGTGGGGGTGCTCACAAAAATATGAACAGAATAAATATATGCGTGAATGAAAGGAGTTTATAGGTCATTAATTCCTTTGATGAACATCACTTAAGCATACCCTAGGCTAAGATGGCCTGGCAAGTGTTTTCTATAAAGGCCAGATAGTATTTTAGACTTTGTGCACCATATGGTCTCTGTCACAACTACTCAGTTCTGCCTTTGCAGTGTGAACGCAGCCAGAGACGATACCTAAATGAATGAGTATGGCTGCATTCCAATAAAATTCTATTTCATTGGAAACTCTGATGGCAGGCCAAAATTTGCTGACCCCAGACTAAGGCATCGAAAAGAACTGGGTTCAAATTCCAGGTTGTTCTTTTTAACTCCCTCTGAGACAAGGCAAGCAACAGTCTCTCCAGTCAGTTTTCTCATCTAAAAACAGGAAAAAAAAAACCATAGTCACCTAACAGAGTTGTCATGAGGACTGCATGAGAGAGTATGTGTTAAACCGTACACCGTGGGACCACCTGGCTGGCTCAGTCAGTACAGCATGTGACTCTTGATCTCAGGATTGTGAGTTCAAGCTCCACATTGGGCATGGAGACTAGTAAAAAGAAAAAAACTAAAAAACAGTACAGTGTGTGGCTCACATGCATTCCGTAAATCATTATTATTTTGTTTTGTTATGGTTTTGTCATCTGTCTCTCTGTTGTAACGTAAGCTCCCTAAGAGCAGAGATTCTGTTTTATTCCTTATGTATTCCCAGCACCCGTGGCAGTGCCATGCACATGTAAGTGCTCAGAACTGGACGGATGGATGGACAGGCGGATGGATGATGGGTGGGAGGGAAGGTGAGTAGGTGAGGTAGGCATAGGATGTACAGGCTCTATAGAATATTAAAAGTATAGGGCAGCCCCAGTGCCGCAGCGGTTTGGCGCTGCCTGCAGCCTGGGGTGTGATCCTAGAGACCCGGGATCGAGTCCTATGTTGGCCTCCTTGCATGGAGCCTGCTTCTCCCTCTGCCTGTATCTCTGCCTCTCATTCTCTCTCTCTCTCTGAATAAATAAATAAAATCTTTAAAAAAAGAATATTAAAAGTAAATTTAAAGAACATCTCTGACCGCAAGGAGATGATTATAAGATTATAAAGGAAGCTAGGGACAAAGAATCTAATGAAGGAAAGTCAGGGCCCAAGTAAGAACTCTTTGGAGAAACTCTTCAGGGAAAATTAAAAAAAAAAAAAAAAAAGAAGAAAGAAGAAAGAAAGAAAGAAGGAAAGAAAGAAAGAAAGAAGAAAAGAAAGAAAGAAAGAGAAAAGAAAGGAAAGAAAGGAAAGGAAAAAAAAAAAAACTCTTCAGGAGACGCCAGTTTTTTCCAGAGTTCAGAACCTTTCATTCTGGAACCATCTGTGGATTCATCTCCTCCCTCTGTTACCAGAAAGTACAGCGCCACAGCCAATGCCTTGGGGAGATGTACATGTCACAGAAAGGCAGGTTTTCCTTGGCTATCCTTTTAGGTTGTCACTTACTCTGCCTTCAGATGGTCCCTGTGTTACCTCAGACAAGTCATTCTACATGAAGTCTGAACTTCTGTTTCCTCATGTATAAGATGAGAGAACTAGGCTCTTTAACTCCTATTCTGAGATTAGGTGACCCAACTAGCCTGCTCTTCAGGAGCTGGCTGGGCTGGGCGGCCCTGGCAGGCTGACCTCTCCCCTGGTAACAAAGTGGCCCCAGTGGCAGTATCTCAGGCAACAAGATAGTCTTCCTTAGCCCCATGTGTGACAGGGGAGAATATGCCATATTCTCTTGAGAATAGGTCTAGGGATGCTATGAGTCATATGGACATATTTTCATATCCAACAACAGCAAGTCATTGGTTATCTCCTTCAATGAACTAAACACAAAGCTTGATGAAAGCCACTGTGGCAGAAAAGGGAGGGGGGACCCCTAGTACAGCTCTGTCCCCTGAAGCTGATGGTCAATTCTCTCATGAGCTCACTTCTTCTTGTCTTCTAAAGCAGTGCTTTGTTTTTTAGGATGTTGACTTGCCCCCCTCCCTTTCCCTATCCTATACAGTTGCTGCTTCATTGCCTGACAATGTTCCCGTGGTCTTACCCTTGATCCCCCATAGCTGTCCTACCTCTGGAAGTCTGAAGAAACCCCACCCAGCAGTGGAAAGCCTGTATCCTTTCCAGCTCACTGGAGGCACCCACCATGGACCCATCGATAAAGATGCCTCATAAAGACAGTGATTCTCAGTGTCAGGAGACTGAGTGGAAAGGGAGCAAATCAGAAGCTCTAGCAGGGCTTTTCAAACCCAGGAGACACACACAGATTCTTAAGTGCTCCCCCCAGTGGATGTTCTCCTCACTGCCACATTGAGAATCATTGCCCAGAGCCTTTTTGTCCCTTTGAAATATGTCCTTTGACAGTATGTGCTGCCCCTGAATTGTGGACAGAGAGAGGTATAGAGGGAGTGATATATGAACTCAGGACCAGGGAATGGTCATTGATTGAGGGACAAAAGTTTCGCCTCCACATCCTGCCAAAGCCTGTGGGAGGTGGGAGTTGGAGCAGTGAGAGGCAAGGAAACACTCCTCACCCCTCCTCCTGCCACCCTCCTCTCCCCTCTGCTCCCCACTTTTGTCTACTTCCCTCTTTCCCATACGGAGGTGTGGCATTTTGCTGTGGGAAGCAGAATGAAGACAAGTAGATTTGGTAGCTCCCTCTTAATTATTCACTCTACATGATGTCTTTTTCTTTCAGTTTTTCATGGCAAACACTGAGGCAGAGTGCGACTGCTGGTGGCAGTGGTAGTTAGGGTGAAGAGTGGAGTTCTTATCAACTTCCAGACTAAAGTACTTATCTTCCCTTTGGTTTGAGGAGGGCCATCCTGATTTGGTTGGATTGATGCTTTCAAATATTTCTAGGACAGTGCTTCTCAAACTTTATATGTAAGTCACCTGGGGATATTGTTAAAAACAATTCAGTAGATCTAGGATGGGCCATTTCCAACAAGCTCCCAGCTGATGCTGACATTCCTGATTTGTGGGCCACACTTTGAGTGTGGGCCTTAAGAGGGAAGGTTTAATTTCTCCTGCATTTGTTAATTATTTGCATCAGTGAGCCCACGCTCTCAGGTCAGAGTCACCTGCTGGTATCCCACCCCACCCTAGAAGTTACATTGTCACTGGTCCTCTTTCTTTCTAGCATTTGCACAGGATCAAATGGTCATAGAATCCTCTATAGTATTCCACAGCCTGAAAACAGAAGCAATGGAAACCTCTAGTTGTCCAGAAAAGGCCCAACTTTTTTGTTTCAGACTGATGGAGTTTAGGGGAATTTTACTACATTTCCACTACTCCCATAGAGATTCTTTACTTATCTAGGGCTAACAGAGTGCCATAAAACTTAGCTTAAAATGATAAGCATTTATTATTTCTCCATTGCTGTGGGCCAGGAATTCAGGAGTGGCTTAGCTGGGTGGCTCTGGCTCAGGGTCTCTCCTGGACTTGCAGTCATCTGAGGGTCTGACTGGAGAATTCACTTCTTTATGACCTGGTTTCAGATGTTAGACACTACCACTTCTGCTTTATTCTGTTTGTTAGAAGCAAGTCACTAAGTCCAACCTATACCCTAAGGGAGAGTTAAGCTCTACTTCTGGAAATGAGGAGTATCAAAGAATCTGTGGGCATATTTCTAAATCCCCATAGATGCCCCAGGCCAAGGCATCACTGTGGTAGGTGACACACTTAAGGGTTTGATATCTTTGGCTTTTGCTCTTCTTGGGGCACCTGTAAAGTTTTGAACATCAGAGGCCTACTCCTTGTAAAGACATTTCAAAAGAGAATCAACAATTCCATTCCACTGTGACTGGGTCCACCCAACTCCTTGTGAAACTTCAAAGCAGCTATAATTCAAGGAGGGCTGTATAACATAATGACCAAGAGCCAACCTCAAGAATCTTAGAGTCCTGAATTTGAATCCTGGCACTGCCACTTCCCTGCCACTTAGGCCTCAGTGTCCTTATCTTACAAAGGGGAAATAATACACTGTATGTTAATTATACTGGAATTAATTTTTTAAGGGGGGGATAATAGTACCTATTTCAAAGTATTAGGTAAGAATTAGTTGAGATACTGCATATAAAGTGCATAACACCTGGACTGGCAGATAGTAAGTGCTCAATACATATCAGCTACTATTAGCTGTTAGTCTCAAGGTCCTGCTTGCATCTGAGGTGAGAGTTTCCTCTCCTTGAAGAAATGCTAGCCACAAGTTTCTATGCTTCCTTCACAGGTGCCCCTTTTTACACCTTATTCAAATTCCGAGAGGTCCAGTTGAGCTCTGCCAATTACTGAAGGCTGTTCCACACATGGGCAAACTGTCTTGGCAAGCCAAAGGCAGAAATCTTCCTTGGGCTATTTCCTTCACCAGCCGTTCCATTTCTTAAGAAACAGCAGCCAGAATCCATGGCAGAGAAAGGCCCAGTTGGCCCCTCTCTGCTGACATGTTACTTTGTTAGCACTGAACGGGCCAAGGCTGGCTCCTTCCAAAACCCAGCACTGGAGTGGGGCACAGTGCTTTTGCCAGGAAGCACCATTTCTGTTTTGAGCTACTGAAGGAAACTTGACAGGTTGTTTTGAATTGAACCCCAAATCAGTTTGGGGCAAAGTACTTGAAAGTCTTCAGGAAAATAGAAAGCACATTTGTTCTGTGGTACATTTTAAGTTTGTTGTAATGTAGTAAAAAAGTGCCCTAATGGGAATTTTGATAGGTTTATATTATAGCCTTATGTCTTTAAAGCCATCAGAGATCTCTTTTCTAGTTCAGCCTCTGTTTTCTCTCCAGGTACTTAGTCTTCCTACAGATCAAAAGGGATCTCTACCATGGCCGCCTCCTCTGTAAGACATCAGATGCCGCCTTATTAGCAGCTTACATCCTTCAAGGTAATGACTTTTGACAAGATGAATTTGCTTCTCATGCTAAGTACTGATTATATTATTTCAGTTACCACAGATGACTTACTCCTTGGATATAAACAGTATCTAACTTGAAGCAGAGTCTGAGTGGGAGGGCTTTGCCTAGACACCCTAGGTCCAGAAACCTCTGACCACTTAACCCTAAACTGTGCCTAAGGTCTTTCTGCTAGCACCTTTAGGTTACTGAGACACTGGAGAGTCATCTGGATCAATTTTTTCCTAGCCTTCCATGCAAATCTCAAAAGTGTGAAGTATCTTGGAATTCTGGTGTCCCTTTCAGAGACCTTTCCATTCAGAGTGGTCAAAGTTGGAATGTTTACGAACAACAGACACGTTTCCTAGCATCCTAATAAGGTAGAGTTGAATCTGTACCCAGCTGATGACAACTGCTTTTCTTCCCACTGCAAAACAGCAGGAAAGGTATGCACTCTTCATCTATATGACACCTTCTTCCATGAAGTGCAGGAGCTCCGAAGTGCCACTTCTAAGACTTCTTAGTCCTTTGGTCCTGAACATGTCACCAGATTATTCAGGACCATAACACTATAATCATAGTTTCCATCAAAGAATCTGAACACTTAATTAGAAATCTGTGAACTCCAGGAAGCTACTTTGTGAAAAGAAACTGAAAAATGCTTGCCAATAAGAAACTACAGCTCTTTTGTTAAGTGTCATAGCTGCATTAAGAATGTAAAAGTCAACAAATTGTTACTTTAACTTCTGAGACTCCTGTTTTTAAAAAATCACCTAAGTAGCAAGTCTAGAAGGCGCTTGCCAACTCTAAGTACCCAAAAAGGCCCCCTTCATTTTTAAAGAACTTAGTCCTAAGTGAGATTTTAAACCCCTGCCTTTCATTCAGATTTACCCTGACAACTATATAGAATTCTTTTTTTTTTCCTTTGAAGAAGTAATTGATGTCCAATATTGATGTTTTCCATGTGGAGCTTTCTATATCAAATCAAAATAAATGGCTCAAGGTCACTCTGGACTGTAGACCCAGAGAAGCTTTTAGTCTCTTGCTGAATGATAGAAATTCCCAAGTAATTTGTAAGACACAATGAGCAGATTTGTGCACAAGTACAATATTCAGCTGTGAGAGGAAGGCACATTTTCCTCTTAATATTTACTACTCCATCAAGATTTCTCAGGCCCTGGTTGTGATTCTCACTAAGGAAGGAGAAAGGACAACCACAAAACAGCTGGCACTTTGTGACATACTTCCTCCTAACATATGCATGATGTTCCCTGTGGTGCATTTCCTGTGCAGAGGGATGGGTTCTGATTTGCTTTGTGGAGAGTACCATGGACCTACCACCCTCATCTCCGCAAAGCTCATGGATCTGAGATCCCAGCAGCTTTAGGGATGGACTCTCTTCCCTAAATGAGCAGAGGAGAAAGCCTTGCCCCAGGCAGAAAACTAGGAAATCAGCCTTAGGACCTGGTGCACCGGAACTCAATGGGTAGTTTTAACCAGTCTTCCCATTCTGAGGTTCTCTTGAAGGGGCTTGATACCTGGTCAGCCCTCAATGAATATTTACTCAAATGTATTCACTTGATTTGATGCGATTTCGACTGAGATTTGAGTTCCGAGTTTGGGTCATGGCTCATTCATCATGTGTCCCTGCCAAAATCGTCAAGATTGAGACTTGACTTCTGATCTGGCTCAGGCCCGAAACTCTTTATCTTTCTGATCAAGCTGTTTCCTGCGCTGCTACAAAGAGCATTGATCCCAGGCCCTTTTCCCACAGCTGAATGGATAAAGACCGTGCGTGATGCAGGCTTCTGCTCTTTTATTGGGGATTTTCTTGTGGTGAGCACAGAACACAAGGTTGGCTCTGGTGTCTCTGCTTAGACTTCATATCAACCCAGAGAGCACACCTGGGAAAACGAAGGTGGGCATGCTTCTGAGGGGCATGCCCTCTGCCCAACACATAGCCATGCTCAAGAGCCATCGTTCTTTGGAAATTTGGTGTGTACTTTGGCTTTTGCTCTGTGTATTAACTTCTTGTTGCTCTACCAAGTGATGATTTACCTATCTCCACAATTGTTTTATTCTGCTTTCCTTTTGCAAGCGGAGATTGGGGATTATGACCCAGGGAAACACCCAGAAGGCTACAGCTCCAAGTTCCAGTTTTTCCCAAAACATTCAGAGAAGCTGGAAAGGAAAATTGCTGAGATTCACAAGACAGAACTCAGGTACGTGACACTCAGTTCAGGCTCAGGACATTCTGTCCCCCATAGTCTGAATATATAAGCCCTGTGCACTGCAGCCTCTGCTCCCACAGACCCAGTCCTCCTGATTCTGGGTTGTAGCATTTTCAGTATTCTACTGATAGCCCCAGCCCTATAGTATAGGCTAAGGTTTGAGGGCAAATTATATTGTGAGACATAAAGATTGGCCTCTGAAAGGTATTTGGTTAAGATAAATGAAGAGACAGAGAGAAGCACGGACTAGGGAAAAGGAAAAGAAAAACATAAAAGAAACAAAAGAGAAAACAGATGAAAAAAAAGATGAGAGGAAGCATGTGAAAAAATGGGCAAGCCTCTACCTTCAGTCCGTGGCAGTGTGACAGGTGGCTTCTGGGTCAGTAGATGGGGACTGTGCAGGGTGGCCTGGTTCATAAATGCTGGGGGTGCCCTGAGAGCACTTGGTTCAGGGGCTATGTCTTCAGTTCTGTCTCACTCAACCCCACAGCCCTCACACAGAGGGAAGGAGGGGAGAAGCAGCTAGAAACAAGAGGCTTGTCCTCCTCAGATTCTCTTAGTTTGCCCAGAATATACCAAATTTCATGAAACAGCATTAATGTATCCTTTCGCACATATAAATACAAAGATTTTCTACAAAGATTGATTTGGAAAACAAAGATTGATTTGGAAAACAAAGAAACAAAAATAAAACGCGCACACACACAAAATCCAGCCTGGGTGGCTCAGCTGGTTGTGTTCAACTCTTGATTTCAGCTCAGGTGATAATCTCAGAGTCATGAGATTGAGCCCTGTGTCCAGCTCTGCACTCAGAGGAGAGTCTACCCCTCTCCCCCTCACACATGCTCTAAAATAAATAAGTCTTTAAAAATATAAAATATGTAAAAACCAGTATTGTGTATGCACTCTACTTTGTGTGGCATACTAGAGCACATAAACCCCAAGCTGATAAACTTTAAAGAAAAAGGACATATGCAATGCAGTGCTGTAAAATAAAACATGCCATATTAGTATGTTACAATTTGTAAAAATCTTTTTAAATGTGTAGCTGCCTTCTGGGGGAAGGGTAATGCCCAAGGGGGAGAGGAAATATTTCTAATGTTAATATTAAGCTTCAGCTTAATATTGGGCTGGCTCCCACCCTCCCAAGGGAGTGAAGACACCTATTAGAGGTGGAATCCTACCCGCCCCCATCCCTCTCCCTTCGCAGGTGTGGCCTCTCGCGAGCAGGCCGGCTCCTCCCATCACTGTTAGGGAAATAGCGGCCCCTTGTGGTAAAGGTCAGAACAAACATGGACTTGAGAGCTCTAGGTTCATTCAAAGGAGATCAGGGATGTGCTGGGATAGCCAGGAGCCACTGCCAGGAGTGTTAGATGTCAGAGCAGTGGGGACAGATGTCTAGAAACCTAGTAGGAGACAGGGAACCCTCGCAAGAAATGATGCCCACTTTGAGGGTCCTGGAGGCTTGGGCCTGCTCCAGGAGTGAATGGAGCCCACAAGACCCTCCAGTTTCTGGACAGGGAATGAGGAAGCTCCCTAGAAGGGCAGTGGTGCTCAGCTGCCTCTGGTGCCTGGCCTTCTGCCTGCCACATAAACTTTTGCCAGATACCTTCCCCGTGCCTAGGGTGTGCTGGTGGCTGTAGAACTCTGCAGTCAGTATAATGTCTGCTTACCCAGGTTGGCCTCATCTTCATTCTGTAAAAATGTGTTTCCTTGCTGCAACTCTGACATGAGTTCCTGAAGGGCCCAGACTGTGCACTGTATTTCTTGGTAGGTTTTTCAGCAAGCAGCACAGAGGCTGGCACATAAGTGTGCTGATTGATGCCTCTCCAGAGGGACAGTACGGGGAATCTGGCCTGCTCCTCCCCACTCTGCCTTGAATTCCTGCCCACCAGCCATCGGAGTTATCTTCCTGCCCACCAGCCATCAGAGCCATCAAGTTGTGCACTTGACAAACTGCCCACCCCTCTTGCAGCGAAACCAACCCAACATCTGTAGGAGTGTGTCTGCTTCACCAGGGCTCTGGACTCTGAGGGCGCCTGAGGTGACACTGCCACTGGTTCTGTGTGGAGCTCATGAAAGCACCTGCTAACAGGCAGTTGCAAATGCAATAATGCTAAAGGCCCTTTCCTCAGATGGCTCAGCATCGGAGCTGCTTTCTTCCTTTCTCTGCTTGTTTTCTTTGCATAGTCATCACCCTGTGCACAAAAGGAGCTATTGTGGAGTCTGGGGGAACTCAGCACTATCTCCTGCTGTCTTTTCACCCTCCATTCCCATGTTCCCTTTTAGTAAAGGAAGAGCGTTGGCAGCACCAGCAAGATATATGGGCCCCTTTGTATTTCAGTCTAGAGCTGATCACATACAAAAAATCCATGGCCCGCAGCCAGCTTATAATTGTGCTTTATTTGACCCTATAGTATCTGAAATTGTGTAATACCACATAAAAATCAGTATCTCTGCCTTGTTTTTAAAAGCACATCTAGCAATGGTGGGCCCTGCATTCCTGTATGACTATAGTCATACTACAGTCTCAGAGCTAAAGAGCAGCTGCCCTCATTCAGTGGGGTATCACTCCCCAGTTTGCCAGTCACCACCACTCCCTCCTGTCTCCATTCAGTCATTATGTAGCCTGCCTCAATCTGAAGACATTCAAGTTTTTGACTCCACACAGGAAACAAGTCTTTGGAAGAACTGGAGTATAAGACTTCCTGAAATACTTTAAAAAAAAAAAAAGATTTATTTTAGAGAAAGTGTGAGTGAGTGGGGAAGAAGAGGGTGGGACTCTTTCAAGCAGAATCCCCACTGAGCATGGAGCCTGACACAGGGCTTGAGCTCAGGACCCATGAGATCAGGACCTGAGCTGAAATCAAGAGTCAGACATTTAACGGACTGAGCCACCCCCTGAATGCTTCTTAAGGGAGAGTTTACTGCAGGGGAATCTAGGAGAACAAGAAACCCTGAAATCATCTCATTCTCTTTATTCTAGTGGCCAAACACCAGCAACATCAGAGCTGAACTTTTTAAGAAAAGCACAGACCCTGGAGACATACGGAGTGGACCCTCACCCGTGTAAGGTAAGACCCTCATGGTCGGAGACTGCGCTGACCTTGAGCACATGCCTGCATCGGCCACTTTCAGGATCTGCTTGACTGGTTCTTTCAGTGACAGATGCCAGAAAAAAAGTCTCTTCTTTTGAAAACTCCTCTGGGTTCCATGCTGCATAATTTTGTGGTGCCACATCAATGTGAGAGGGTCCGAAGCAGTCAATCTAAATAACAAATCCAAAGCTGGGGCACCACTTTGGCAGCAATGGGTAATTTGGTGGAAATGAAGAGAGGAATGTGGAAGGCCCCCCACAAGGAATGATCAGAGGCCACTCAGCAGACTGCCCACCCTTCCCTGACCTGTAATCTAGTTTCTTTCCAAGAGCGAGGTTTATTGACTGTAGCAGCATAAGTCACTGCTCGGAACTGCAGTGGAGTTGCATTTAATTCCATTATGTGCCTGGGAGGGTGAGACAGGAACGAGCCAGGGAAGCTCTGCCCAGAGGAAACCTCTGTAATTGCTCACATGTGTCTGGCATTTTGGAGAAGAGCTCAAGCAGCCACAGTCACTACAGAGAACAGTGAAGACACATGGCTTCCTCCCCTCTCTGTGACTCTGTCCCTCTACTTCATCTCTACATCCCTGTTGCTTTCACACTCCTAGTCTCTGCCTCAGTTTCTCCAGATTTTTGCCTCTCCCCACTACTGGAAACCTGTACCACCAGTAAAGCTGATTCTCAAACTAATCTGAGGGAGGAAGGACATTGATCTTTTTCTTCCTAACAAGGAGACACCATAAGTTTCCAACAAAAATTAAAAGAACAGAATAGAGGGGCACCTGGGTGGCTCAGTCAGTTGAGTGACCGACTCTTAATTTTGGCTCAGATCACGATCTCAGGGTCATGGGAGTGACCCTGTGTTGGGCTCCACACTCAGCCGAGAATCTGTTGAGATTCTCTCCCTCTCCCTCTGCCTGCCACTCAAATAAATAAATCTTTAAAAATGAATAAATAAGTGAATGAATAGATGAATGAAAGAAAGGAAAGAAAGAAAGAAAGAAAGAAAGAAAGAAAGAAAGAAAGAAAGAAAAAGAAAAAGAGAAAAGAAAAGAAAAGAAAAGAAAAGAAAAGAAAAGAAAAGAAAAGAAAAGAAAGAAAGAAAAGAAAAGAAAGAAACAAACCCAGTAATGTAGGGGTAGAGCTGCATTTCCCGCGACCTCTTGGTGAAGTGATGGTACTTTGTTCTTGCATAGAATTTGATGCTGAAACTTCAAATATGAACTTTGAGAACATTCTGGCACTCAGAAATCCTGGTCACCTTTCCCACCCCACACAGTTCTCTATCCACCAGAACAACTTACTGCCAGATAACCCCTGTGTTCTTAGGGGCCAGCACTGTCAGGAAACACATTCATGCCTGTTAATACCAAAAAAAACCTTGATATATGGTTATTTACAAATGAACTAGTGAAGCTTACTAAATAATGCCCTTGTATGACAGATATAGTTTAACCTCCATGGATTGCTTGTATACTACCTGCAGGAGGCCTGCATAGAACTGAAGAGAGTTCCAGAGTCAGCTAGCCTTAGCTCCAGCACTGATCTCTGGCTTTCTGGGATCTTCATAGCCTGCTCTGCATCTTGCTTTCATCTATGTGAAAATACAGAGAGGGTACTCAGTGACTGGGCTCCACGAACTGCTGAGTCATTTCAGGACCTTAAAAGACATAGCTGCTCATAGCCAGTGATCTTCATCATAAGGTGCCAGGTCACCTCCAAACCTGCCCAGTCTGGTTGAGGCCACACAGAGCATCCTGCCTTTTCAGAGTTGGGTCCCTGGGCAAGGCTGTCCTCTGATAGCACATGGAGTGGGCAAGTGGTAGACAGTGAACCTGAGCACAACTGAGTGGAGATGGGGGACAATTCTCCATGGTTGCCTGAGTGGATCTGGAAGCTACAGTGGCAGCCAGCCCAGTGTCCAGCCCAAGTCCATGTGTACTCTAGGCCTCTGAGGCTCTTGGCTCAGACCCATCTTTGAGGAGTTTGTCCATCATCAGACAGACAGGTTGAAGAGGCTGTAAGAAGGAACCCCTATTCATACCAGGCACTGTGTGAGGCCCAATCCCTCATTTCATCCTCACAGCACTGACCCCCAGAGGAAGGAGAGAGGAGACATTTGTGGCATGCTTTCCATGGCAGGCCCACTGGAGTCCTTTCACATTATTTTCTCATTGAATCCTCATGCCAGCCCTGGGAGGTGGATGTTACGCTTCCTAGTTTTTTGTTTTGTTTTGTTTTTTGTTTTTTAAGATTTTATTTATTCATGAGAGAGACAGAAAGGCAGAGACATAGGCAGAAGGAGAAGCAGGCTCCCTGTTGGGAGCCCAATGTGGGACTTGATCACGGGACTCTGGGATCATGCCTCAAAACGAAGGCAGACGCTCAACCGCTGAGCCACCCAGTCGTCCCACACTTCCTAGTTTATAGGTAACTCCAGGAGGCCACAGTTCATAAGGGCCCAAGTAGTAGACCACGTTGAACTCCGGTCACTTGCCGTTGTTATGTATCTATAAGGAACAAAAGCCCCCAGGCACTCCCTCTGGGGAGAAAGTAGGAGCGGTCATCTCACTGGGCTTCCACTCCCTTGTTCCCAGGCCCTGTATTTCTTGCTGCTCCAGAGTCGAGGCCCTGCTGCAGACCCCACACATGGCCCCTCAGGTCGTCTCACGGGGCTCCCGATCATGGTTTCCTCAGCCTTCTGGAGCAAGGACAGTTCAGGAGCCTTTACTCTTGTCACTAAGTAGGGTTACTTTAGTGATATGCTACCAAGCACTTGCCTTAATGTTGCTACAGGAGAGCTGAAATAAGCTGGAGCACTCAGTGTAATAAATACCGATGATTTCTATTAACAGAGAGGCAATTACTGGGCCCAGGGAATCTGGGGCACGCAGCCCTAGGGAGGACAGAAGAAGAGGAATCTTTTTGATAATTAAATGAGAGCAGAACAACACTTCAGCTGGGCTCTGTTCTCCTGGACTGATTAAGAAGCTGCTATTTTTCCTGTCTACACTGATGGTTTCTTTCTGCCCAGAGTGTCCTTGTCTGGCCCTGGGACCAAGAAGAGGAGATCCTACCAACTCTGGGTGGGATAGCTAGAGGGCTCCAGTATCTGGCTGGCTTACAGTAATACCCAGGCTCTGAACTTGCACAAGCTATCCTGAGCTCTTTGTATGGCCCCTCAGCTCCCATCTCCTGATAGGAGCCCCCAGCAGAACAAGCCTAGAGCTGCTGAAGGAGAATGGAATTAACCACTGGCAGCCCAGTGTTGGTATTCCCCAACTCTGACACCTCTCCAACCTCAGGAGCTACCATCATGTTCCTTCCAGGGGGTGCTGGGACTGGTTGTTTGCCCTGGATCTCCTGTAAGCCCAGGCTGTGGCTTCTTGCCCTGTTGAGGTTTATGGAGTGGTCAGACCCATCACAGACACCATCCTGTAGTCAGCCTTATGACAAGTCTAAATAAAGGTGCTATTTTTTGAGAGCCTGCACATGCCAGACACTTACATATATATCTCATTTAATCTTTACAACAACCCTGCCAAACTGTTCTTGTCCTCATTTTAAGAACACTGAGCCTCTGAGGGACCAACTAACATGTCCAGAGTTACTGGGATTCAAACCCAGACTTGCCTGAGTCTCAATGCTGTGCTTTTTCAGTTACCCTTCACAGTCTTCCTTCTGGGGAGATGGCATTTATTTAGGAAGAAAGAAGGATTCACTAACAACTCTGATAGAGAACCTATGGTACCACTGAAATCATGAGAAAAATTTAACGTTAAGTTCACCAAGGAGCTTTATGTCTGTTCTGTACGACCAGGAAAAAATTGATTTCAGCAGGATCTTGGTTAAAGCAACCATACAAATAAAATTGTCATTCCTCTGACTTTAAAATAGGATCATTACTTTCATAATAAGTCACCTACACTCTTCTCTAAAAAAATAACCCCTTCCCCATCTTGATAAGTCATCCCTGACCTCAGAGAAACAGAACAAGGAGCAGCAACTAAAAAAAAAAAAAAAACACCTGACTGATCAGCGACAACTTGACCTTATCCCCAAGTAGGCCCCTGATGGCTGTGTTGTGAGGAGAGTGGCAAGTTTACTGCTAAGATGAAGAACTTGACTAAAGCCACTTAAATGGCAAGTATGTGCCAGGATTTCCATTTCTGATCTTTAATGGGGTGATGCCAAGGCTCCTTATAGAGTTGCCTCCTAATTTCCACTCTAGTTTCTTTTCTTTTTTTTTTTTTTTTTTAAAGATTTTATTTATTCATGATAGAGAGAGAGGCAGAGACAGAAGCAGGCTCCATCGATCCTGGGTCTCCAGGATCACGCCCTAGGCTATAGGCGGTGCCAAACCGCTGAGCCACCGGGGCTTCCCCTCTACTCTAGTTTCTTATGGCCATATTTAAGTATATTGAAACTGGGTGATTTTCATAAATGACCTCATGTAAAGGTTCCTAGTTATGAGCTTTCAGGGATGGCAGTAAGTGTGTGGAAGAGCATGTGGAATCTTCTTCCCTAAGGTTTTTTCTTTTAAACATGCATTTATTGATTTTAAAAAGAGAGAATGTGCACATGAACAAGGGAGGGCCAGAGGGAGAGGGGAGAGAGGATCTCAAGCAGACTCCCCACTGAACATGGAACCTGACACCAGGCTCCATCCCACAGCCCTGAGATCATGACCAGAGCCAAAATCAAGAGTTAGAAGCTTAACTGACTGAGCCACCCAGGCGCCCTTTCCCTCAGGTTTTTTAAAACAGGTTCCGAAGCCTAGGTGGCTCAGTCAGTTAAGTGTCTGCCTTTGGGTAGGGTCCTAAACCAAGAATGAAGCTCTTTCTACAAGGATGAAAAACTGAAAACAAATAGCAGAAATGAGCTTTAGTTTACTTTATAAAGTATTTATACTTTAGGCCATTATCGGATGTAAATTGGGGGCTGGGATATGTGCTGTGGGGCCATCCAGACTTGAATTTTTATTCCACCTCTCAGATCCATTAATGTTCAGTCCTGAGGGTGCTGATCTCATCAGGATGGAAGGGACAGAGAGGATAGATACCCTCCCAGCTTGATAAGGTGGAAGATCTAAGGAACAGGTTACCATTTTCTATGTCACTTCTCTCCTTGTCCTCATTTCTTTCTCTTTTGTCACATAATTTGTTCTCTTGCACACAAATCCCAAGGGCAGGCTCACGTGAGAATGACATGTTAGAGGGAAGAAACTGGCAAGGTTCCCGAGAAGGTGTCAGTGTGGCTGCCTGTTTTCCTGCTGGTGCAGATGTGAGGTGTCTTGCTGTCATTCTGAGTCCTGGTCCTCATGTGCCAGAGACCAACAGCAAACATCCCAGCTGCCCTCGCCCCTTTAGACACCCAGGTGCCAGGTTTTGCATCAGCCTTCCTCCACAACTGTTGCACTGGAAACAGATTGGAGAATTGATCTCTTCAAGTAAGAGACTGGACTGGGATTGCTCAAGGTGCTATTATTGCTTACTGGAACAATGTGGCATTTGATTGGGTTTATTCCCAGTTTGTACCTTGCTCAGAATCAGCCAGCCTGCTCAAGAGAGGCTGTTCTCATTTAACTCCAACATCTGCCTTCACCCAGACACCAGCCCTGAGTATCTAGACAGTGCAGATGCAGTGCTGGCAGCCTGGCCAGTGCTGCCCAGCATGTGGGAGGACCTGCTCTGCCCTGTGCTCTGGCTAGAGGGGCCTGTCACTGGGACAACTCTCAGAGATCTGTTACGGCCTCCATCTCCTTTCCCTTTTACCCATTTCACTTTCACCTCAAATCCCCCTACTCCTTGGGCCCCTAACAACAAATGACTTCTCCCTTTCTACACCAACTTCCCACATCATTTCCTAACTAACAAAATTTAAATCTGTCAGCATCAGGAAAAATACTAAAATACTACATTTTTAAAAAAGATTTTGTATTAAGCTCCAACTCACAATAAGAACAGCACAACCACTAGCATGTATTGGGTGCCTACTAAGCACAACCTAAAGGGTAGATAATATTATCAACCCTAGTTTTGCAAAGAGAAGTCTGAAACACGGAGAAATGAAGTGACATAGCTGAGGTCACGTAGGCAGTGATGGCAGAGCCAGAACCTGGGCCTGAGTGGTCTGACACAGGGCCCAAACACTACAATCATGGTGCAGGCGCTCTGCTGCCCTGCTGTTGCCCACAGGAGTTGGAGGTGCAAGAAGCAGAGGGAGGACCCTCCCTGCCCACCCCACTGCTTCCCTTCCCTACTCTTAACTCATTATTTCTAGCCACCCAGAGTCCTCTGCTCACCTGACCCCTTCCTCTCCATCCTTCCACCTATTCTTTCTAGGCCCTTCCTGTCTCTCAGAACACTGTAAGATGCCTTCCCCACCTTTGCTGCACCTGTGCTTTCCCCTCTTGTTTTTGTTCACATTTGTATTTCCCCCGGAGCCCTTCTGGCCTACCTCATTGTCTTACACATTCATCTGATAAACTTTTCCCGTGGGCCTGTTCTGTGAGTACAAATAAAGTAAGGTTTCCACTCTCGAGTCACTGTCTTTCTGAACCTGCAGTTTCTGGACTTCATTGGGTCCTGCCTGCACACTGAGTGGAGCCCTCCCAGTGCCCACCCTCCATCCGTGGCAGGCTGCCCTCCCTCACCCAGGTCTGCCACGCATTCTCCCCCAACAGAGGCTAGCCTGCTGGGTTAGCATTTGTGCCCCCACAGGGGACGATGCTTTTGTGCACTGCTGGCGCTCAGGTATTAATAACCACCACCAAGCACTGATGACAGGCAGGAGGAGTACCAGCCCCACGGCTTCACAGTATCTCTATTCAGGTTATTTTTAAACAGCTTTTTGCTGTTGCCCCTGGGTTGAAGGACACCGTGCTTGCAGCCAAGTGTCAGGATCATCACAGATCCTGAGGAAAGGACAATAACAACAATATATTAATTGGAAATGTTTGAAAAGCATATCGTTTATTCCCTGGGCCCATATGCTCACACCTATAACCCTGACTCTAAGAGATAGTTTTAAGACAAAACTGCATTTTTTCCTTGAGGCAAGGCTCATGAGGCTCTGCAGAGGCCCCACTGTTCTTATTCTTAGACCTAGTCAGGCTGAAGATGTGTGCCAGGGAAGCATATAGTGAACATGAGAGAGACTAGGAGAGCCTGACAGCCACAGCCCCCATTTGGATGCCTCATACTAGGTACCTGACCCTGACCCCATGACACCACATAAAGTATGGCTCAGACAAACATCCTACATGTACATTTGACCAGTATCCTGGTATAATTTTCTGGCCACCTGAATATAGACACTCTGACAGAGCCTCATCTGAGGCCCTCAAAGGAAGTTCCTCTGAGACAACACAATCCATCAATCTGCTTTCTGTGCCCCACCCCAGCCTGGCTCTCATGGAGTTCATTTTGCCATGTGAAGGATTAATGACCTACAGTTTCTGCTGGACCTCCTCCTCAAATTGCTTGGCAGAACCTCAAGCCTGGTATTTACAAACTGCTGGTGACCGGTGGCCAGGCCAGCCACTTTGTTGCTTCAGGCACCATAGGATTGATGGTGGCTATTCCACTTGGGTGGTTGCTTCTTATCTTTTCTTCAGCTCAACTTTGTACAAAGTCCCAGGAAGTAAGGCCATCATAATAATAACTGATGAACTCTCTCTGATGAACAGTTTTTTTGAGGTATAATTCACATACCATAAAGTTCTTCATTTTAGTGTGTAATTCAGTAGTTTTAATAATAGAGTTATGCAACTATTACCACTAATTTTAAAATATTTTGGGGAGCCTGGCTGCCTCAGTAGGTTGAGTGTCTGCCTTCAGCTTGGGTCATGATCTCAGGGTCTGGGATCGAGCCCCACAATAGTCTCCTTGTTTGGCAGAGAGCTTGCTTCTCCCTCTCCCTCAGCCTGAACTCTACCTGCTTATGCTCTCTTTCTCTCTGTCAAATAAATAAAATCTTTTAAAAATAATAAAATATTTTCATCTCCCCAAAAGCTGTCACTCCCCATTCCCTCTTCCCCACAGCCTGGGTGACCAGTAATCTTTTGTCTCTATGGATCTACCTATTCTGGACATTTCATATACATGGAATCATACAAACATGTGATCTTTTGTAACTGGCTTCTTTCACTTACCATAATGTTTTCAAGGTTCATCCATGTTAGCAGATATCACTATTTCATGCCTTTTTACTGCTGAGTAATATCC
Source organism: Canis aureus (assembly GCF_053574225.1). Classification (NCBI taxonomy): domain Eukaryota; kingdom Metazoa; phylum Chordata; class Mammalia; order Carnivora; family Canidae; genus Canis; species Canis aureus. Next base: position 15,372,171 of record NC_135642.1, on the reverse strand, counting down.
CATTGTATAGAATGTACCACACTTTATTCACTTATCAGTTGATGCACATTTGGATTGTTTACACTTTTTGGCTGTTATGAATAATCCTGCTATGAACACTCATGTACAAGTTTCTGCGTGAACATGGGTTTTCAGTCTTTGTGAGTACCTAAGAATGGAACTGCTAGGTCATATAATAGCATATTATATATGTTTAACAATTTGAAGAACTTCCAAACTGCTTAATGAAGTGACTGCACCATTTTACAATCCCACAAACAATGTGTGAGGGTTTCCTATTCTCTTTGGATGTTCACAACAGCCTTCTAAGATTGGTTACAATTTATAGTTAAGGGCACTGAGGCTTAGGTAAGGTAAGTAGCTTGCCTGTTAATTTCCAAATGCTCTTCCCCCTGTCACCCTACTGCCGTGTATTAACCCTGTATCACCAATGAATAACCTTTCAAGGTTTCTCAGCCTTTCACCTCTATGCCTGCATCACCATGATAAGAGGTACTTCTTTATTGCAGGATGTGTCAGGAAATGCTGCATTTCTGGCCTTCACTCCTTTTGGGTTTGTTGTTCTGCAAGGAAACAAGAGAGTCCATTTCATTAAATGGTGAGTATCTTCATTTCCAAAACAGATTTTTTTATACATCACCAGCTGGGGAGGGCTATGGTTCCCATGTCCTTTGTCTGTGATTGGGCAGTTATGGTTCTGAGCCCTCTCCAAAGCCTTGCATCCATAATGATTAACTGATCAAGGTAGTGGTCTCTTCGTAGGGGTCCTGTTCTTCCAAAGGGATGTTCCTGAGAGCCAACAGCATCTCCAGAGAGGGAAAGAGTATAGGGGGTTGATTTCTGAGTAAGATAAGTGACCCGGAGCTGGAGCCAATGTTAGGGAAGCAGAGTTTCTATGAGAACTGAGTCCTTGGGACTGTCCCCCCACTGAGGACCATAGCGTCTGCATGGGTGCTTACTCCCTTACCCCCTGGCCTAATGAAGGGCTCACCCCTGGGGCAGACAGAAGTTATCCTTGAGCAGCTCTGACAAAAATCCCTTCATCAGGGCAGCCTGGGTGGCTCAGCGGTTTAGTGCCTGCCTTCGTCCCAGGGCGTGACCCTGGAGACCCGGCTTCGAGTCCCGCGTCGGGCTCCCTGCATGGAATGCCTGCCTCTCTCTCTCTCTCTCATGAATAAATAAATAAAAATCTTAAAAAAAAAAAAATCCCTTCATCAGGCCAATTCCCACTTTGGGCACTGCCTGCATAAGCATAGATGCTGCTTGCTCTCTCTCCTATCCCTCTTTAGGGTCAGGTGTCTTCAGCCTCCAGGAGCCACATCCCCACCCTTTTTCCCCTCTCCCTTCTCGCACTCCCATTTTTAGCAGGCAAGAGCCACTGCCTCAGCTGAAGCTACTCTGAACTGCTTCCTTTCCACCCTGGCATTTTGGGGTCTGTTCTGGATGGTTCCAGGAGCTGATGCAGCACAGACTGCCTTATTGATGGATATTTAGCTCTCCTGGAAGCCCTTTTTCTGGTCTGCACACATCTTTAAGCCTCATCAGTACATGCTGTATATTCTACTAAGCCTCTGTGATTTCTGTACCTTTTCGGCCTTAGACCGCCAAGTCTAAGCTGGCCAATTCCTCCCATTGGCTTGGACAAATGGTTTACCTTGCCCCACAGAGGTCAGTTGGGGAAGCTTGCTCCTGTCTTGGTTCCTCTGCCTTCTCCAGAAGAGCTTATGGGAAATCTGAGGACAAAGCGGTTTCCTGGCGAGCTTTCTGCTGGGGGTGCTGCAGGGCATCTATCTTCTTATGTCCTCTTCAGCTCCACCACTGAGCTTGTGAACAAACACCACCTTTCCAATTTCCAACCCTATTACTCATGTGCGGACTGAAAATATGATCATCAACCAGAGTGCTAGTGAAAATTCCCCCCAGATACGACCAGTCAGGTCCCATCCCCCAGGAAAATAGCCACTTCATAAGGCAGGTTGCTGCATTGAGTAACCAGGCACACCTCTTTGCTAGGCCTTCTGAAGTTGGCCCACTCACTGTGCTTTTTGGGTTACAATGGTGAGGGTTTGAGGTCTCCTGTCCAACAAAATACTTTTCAGAAAAAGACAATGAGGGTCAGACCACTCCTATCCCAGTAAGGAGCACTTGCTTCCTGGATGTAGCTGGGTTCTCTGATGTTGTTTAGGGCCCAGATCCCGGCCCACACTCTGACCAGGGTAGCTGCCTCATGAGACCCCCTGGTAGAGGGCATGTGTAGTTAGAAACAAGTAGAACACAACTGTTACAGGGACCTGCAGTCCCTAGAGTATCCTTTCCCATCCACAAGCCCTGATGCTCATTTGATTCTCCCCAACACTTTTCATTCTGTGGCTTCTCTCACATCCCACTTCTTCAGTAAGTTTCCTTTTCACTGTGTCTCAATTTTAAAATAATAGATGTAAACCTAACCTCACTTCCAACAGAATCCTCCTTACTTTCCTATCTTGCTTGTTGAAGACTAGATGATTAGTGTATTTGTTTACATATTAATCAACTAATATTTATTGTATTCTGTATGTGTATGAGAGAGACTGACTGGGAGGGAATCAAACAAGGAAGGAATATCATGTGCTTGTATTAGGTCAGAACCGGTGGTCAGAAATTGTGAGCTCTCATCCTGAGCCAGCCATGTTACTAGGAAACAAGTGACCTTCCCTCGGTCCCCTGAGTTTATCTAGTAGGAAATGAGGTACACGGTTCTACCTTTCTGCTACTTCCTAGGATAGCAAGAAAATCTCCCTAGAAATTGCAAAGAGGGAGGAGCCAAGCAGAGGCAGACAGGCATGGTCAGACCTCCGTGGGCGTCCCATTTGGGTACAAAAATAAGGACTCCACCCCTAGTGAGGAAGGGCCTTCAGGATCCAAAAGGCAGCTGTGTCAGGCAAATAGAAGAGAAGTAAGGAGTGACTGATGCTGAGGCCTAGTTCTCTGGCTCTCAGGGACATCCACCTAAGGCCCCGGTCATTTTTCCACTTTGTAAATGTAACCAAGGCTGAGAGCAGTATGTGAAGGTGAGGTCTGAGCTGTGCCATGTACAGTAACCATGTCACTTCTTCTGATTTGTGTCTGTCCCGCGGGTGACGTACCCCAGTATCCTGTTTGCCTCTTTTACTGCAGCCATTCACTGGGCTGGTGGCTTCAAGGATTTTTCTACAAAAACCCCTAAGCCCCTTTCCTGGTCAGTACGCTGCATGACTGTTCCATGTAATCTGTTCTCTCTCTTTGGTATGTTGCCCCGCCCCCCTCCCTGAGATCGTTTGACATTTGTTTGCATTAAACTGCATTTTCCATCCAGTGGCACAGTCACCTGAAAGACTCAACTCCCTCAGAACCTGGTTGCATTGTTTTTTCATTATTTGCTGTATCTTGAACTTTGGCCTCATCAGCTACCTGTGGCATCTTATATTTGACAGTCCCATCCAGATTATGCACCTGTATTATGAACCAAATCCTGAAATGGCCCGGGACCACTCAACCTAGACTCACTTCCCATGCAAATGTTTCCCTTTTACAGCCACTGTTGATGAGCCCGAAATCTTCCTATCACTCTATTATTATAGTGTGATTGACCAGAAAACTGTGGATTGAACTGTTTCAGCAACTGTTCTCTAAGGCCACTGCGCTGCTGTCTTGTTTCGGTTCTAATTTTGGCTAAACTGTGTCTGTGCCTGGAGCCCCTTCCAGTCAGGGTGGGCTGTGCATCTACAAGACTTAGCTGTGAAAAAGCAGCCTGCAACAAGGTGACAGGTGCTCTCTTTGTGCTTGTAGGAATGAAGTGACCAAGCTGAAATTTGAAGGAAAGACTTTCTATTTGTATGTAAGTCAGAAAGAGGTGAGTGCCGGTATCCTTCTCTTCAGGGAGGGCTGGGGCACTGAGTGGTTCCTGATGACCAGGACTGAACCAAAGTGGTGTATCCAGGTAGAACCTACGCCACCTGAATGATAAGCCAAGACCTGGAGGTGAGAGATGGAGAAGTGGCTAGGCCCTGGAGCCCAGGGCTTTCCTCAGGGATGCTGGTGACATCCACAGGTTCCAAACCTCCAGGAAATGCAGACAAGGGAAGATTCTTTTGTTTCTATTTGAAAATTCCAAAAAGAAAAGAAATTTTTTTAAAGTAAAAATCTAAAAAAAAAAAAAAAAAAAAAGGTAAAAAAACTCCAGATGACAGTCACACTTTCTCTAGTGAAGGCTAAATCTTGTTTCAATTTGTGCCAGCTAAGACTTACTATGATTGGACCTGCCAGGTGTGAACTTACTCACTGAACTGAGCTCTACCACCAGTGGCCTTCTCTTCCAACTAGCCAGGCAGCCCCAACCTGAAACCTCTTCCTGCAGTCCTGGGGAGCTCTCAGTCCAGGGGTCAGTGTCCTGGCCTAATTCACCCTTCGCTTTTCCACCCACACTCAGCTGTTTCTATGTGGGATTTTTTGTAGGAAAAGAAAATTATTCTCACATATTTTGCTCCAACTCCAGAAGCCTGCAAGCACCTCTGGAAATGTGGAATCGAGAACCAAGCCTTCTACAAGTGAGTGAACACATGTGATGGGAACTATCTTTATCAGAGTCAGAGTCATAAAAGCTACTTTTAGAATAATGGGCAGGAAAGTTTGAGAAATACTGAGAAAGTAGACCTAAGATGACCAGACTGGGCTTCCTTATAAAACTCAGACTCTTTTCTGGATATCTGTACTCCCTGGAGGGACATAGCTGAGGTCTAGGAATGTGTTTCAGCAGAAATGTCCAAGGGGTCTACCTTGTGATGTCCTTGGACAGCTAAAAGTGGTAGGGCAGTTAGGGGTCTTTTCAGGGCAAGGGTTGGGCCTAAAAATGCCCCTGGGTACCTGACTTGAACCAATTTGGCCCTGTGGAGCCATTCGGAGCCATAGGATGCCCAGAATACGAAAAGCTCCATGAAGGAGCAGGCGCAGGCCAGAGGAGGTCTCTAAGCCTTGGAGAGACTCTGGGGCTTGCTCCCCAGTGGGTGGCCTGGTGCTGAGCTGGGGTTAATGCCAGCCCTTCCTGATGTGTCACTGCCAGAAGTGTTGCCAGTAACAGACCAAGTGCCCAGGAGCCTGAACAGGATAGCAGGAAGGGGGGCAAGGATTTATCTGTTACTAAGAAGCCAGCTTTGGGCTAAAGGCAAGAATTTTGATTACCATGGGATTTGTAAAGTATGAGGATTCTGTGCTGTTTTGATTAAGAAAGTGGTTCTAAAGACATTAGGGAACAAAGAAATAGCCCACTGAGAAACTGGGGTGATGCCAGATAAAGGATGTTTTACTAAAACCCTTGGTCTCATTTTCAAAATAGTATACAATGATTTATGCTTTAATAAGCTGTATCTTAATCAGGACAATATAAGACAAAGTTTGTGGTATAATCCGCCTCTGACAGGCCATAGGTCTACCTCCAGTAACCTCAAGGATCCTGAAGAGAGCAGAATTGCTCTGAGCTGGAAGAACACCATTTTCCTCCCCAGTGAAAAGACTGCTGCATGCTGGCTGCTATGTGATGCTGGCTGGCAGAACTGGTCCTCCCTCTTCTAGGGCCGCAGCCCCAGAGTCTGTTTCTCAGGCAGGCTTTCTGAATTGCTTCATAATTTCTATGCATTTGATACCAGAATCAGGGATGAGCTGAATGGGCAGCCTGAATTATAACCTGAGTGGGCTTCTTCCATCTCCTTCAGGAGAAAAAGACTTTCACATGGTCAAATTCCCCTCCTGTTCAGTCCCTAGCTCTCCAAGGAAAGGCAAGAAAACATGTCAGCATCATTCTGAAGACCTTTTTCTATTTGTGTCATGGGAACAGAACTGTGCACCAATGACCAAACTCCGTTTCTGAGTCTTTCCATTAATAAATCCCCATACCCAGCTAGCCCTACCAACATCCACACTGGGAACTGAGACTGTTTTTCACTTTCCCAATGATTATTTAATGTTCTTTATTAAGTGTTAAGAACCTCTAGCCTACAGATCCCCAATTGTGCCAAGTCTTAGTAGCAGCCACTCTGGTATCACTCTGAGCACTTTTCACGTGCAGCTTCCTGGCCCTGCCTTTGGCCTAGTACTTTGAAGGGAGCCAGGCCAGACTCAAGGACATGCTTAGGCAAGAAGACCAGGAAACTTAAAGCCTCACAGAGCCCTAAGACAGGTGAGGATGGTATTTCCCAAGAACTGCTATTCATGGATTTTGGGGACAGCTCCCTAAATAGTGACCTGCTCACAACAGAGGCTTCGGACCCAGATCGGTTCCTGTCTAGATCTGCACTGCAGGCACCTCAGGGCATGCTGTGAGCTGAGTCAAGTCTTTGGAGGCTTCACTCGGGGCAGTTCTGCCCAGCTTCCTTTTCTGAGAGGGCCATTTGGGATCAGAGAAGTCACCTAAGAGGATATTTTACAGTGCCCATGGCCTGCCAGAGCCTCCACATCAGCTGTCCACAGCCTTGAAAGTGATGTTAATAGGCTTACTAGGAGAAGGGGATTGATTCCAAGTTCAAATGATGGACCTTGTATTAAAGTTAAGCTAGTTTGTTCATTTCAGGACTTCTCAGAGTCTTTAATACAACATACTTTATATGAATCTCCAAGAGGGAGATGAAATAGGAAAGGCAGCCTGTACTCTCTTCTCCACCCACAATTACCCAAGATATGGACATGAATCATCAAATACTAGGACTGGAAGGGACTCCTGAGGTCAAGTAGTCCAGCTCCATCATCTTATAGATAAGACGACCAAAGCTAAGAAAGGAAAAGAAACTTGCCCACACTAGCTAACGAGTGGCCTGAGATTTGATGAGTGATATCCTATTATTCCTCCAGACCACCATACCTAACATTTATTTTCAGTCCCCCTGGAGAGCCCCATGAGGCACTCTTCGGGAACCCTCACTCTTCTGACATGAAAATGAGTTTCAATATGAATGTCCCCAGCACTAAGGCTGTGAGCAAGCTCTCAGGTCCTAAAGGAAACTCAGACAAGCTGGGCTTGTGAGGGGCCTTTTCCTGAAGAGTTTTGTCAAGTAGCCTTTGGAAGGAGCTGGGAATGCGCTGCTTTAGCCTGTGAGGCAGTTGCAGGCCATGTGTCACACTGGACTTTGCCTTGCTGCAGGCTGGAGAAGTCAAGCCAAGTCCGCACAGTGTCCAGCAGCAATTTATTCTTTAAAGGGAGCCGGTTCCGATACAGGTAAATAGTGACAGTAAGTAACTGTTATGGACCTATTTTTCAGACCCTTCTCTTCAGAACAGTGGCTCAGCGGTCCTTATCCTTGAAAACAAAGCAACTGGGAACCTTCAACAAAGCCTGAGGTTTCCATCCACTTCTCCTGTCTCCTATCCCATTCACGATTTCTTCTGCCCTCACAGTAGCAGTGAAATAAGAACTGTAGCAGTGATTCTTTTCATGTCTGTGTAAGGATTTTTTTTCTTTTTGCAATATTTCTGGAACATGCCGGACAATGAGAAATTATTTCTAAATGAAAATAGAAGATCCCAAAGACTCCAGAGATAGAGAACTCTCTAAGATAAGCTGTCAGGACATCTTAGAACTTACCCCAGCAAGCAAGCCTTTCTTAGTGACCTAAACATTGGGAAGGGCCGGGCCAAAGAAGCCATTTTCCAGTTCATCCAAGTATCTGAAATCTTAGACAGGAGCCCAGTGCTAGAAGACTGTCTCATCCCTTGCTGCTTGTTTTATTGTACTATTTATAGTGGCCGAGTTGCAAAGGAAGTAATGGAGTCAAGTGCGAAGATCAAACGAGAGCCACCAGAAATACACAGGTAGGCTGCCACAGACTTCCCCCCAAAAGCAGTTCCTGCTCAGATCCCAGAAGCTCCAAAAATGCAGCAGTTTCAGTATTATGAAGATTCTGAACACACTGGCTCACAAAAGGGGAAGGAGAACACGGCAGGAAGGTGAAGAGATCCATTTCAGCTAAAGGCATAGGGAAGAGTATGACCCTGGTATCTCGGTATCTCTGAGCCTTGATGGAACACAAGGTAGGGCATAGTACCCAGTACCACATCCTAAGTACTACTCTGTTGTTCTCCTAAATCCTGAAAGTGGTCATAGGCCATGGAGGACATGTCCAAACTGCAAGATTTCCTTAGGTTCTGGAATCAAACCATTACAGAAAGCCAGGGAGAGCTCCACAGCCCTATCACACTACGTCTAAAATAGTTTTGAGATCCTTGCTTCATGTGTAACTGTACATCATGCATATCTCCTATACCTAATAAGATCCAGAAATAATATGATTGGCCAAGACAGCTAGGGTTCACCAACCAGCCTGATCTCTGGGAATGGGAATATTACTACCACCTTCACACGGCACCCCCTGCCACCAGCAATCTCGGTCAGAAGTCAGAGGAGGCTGCTATATCATTTTTCAAGCGCATTTTCCATAGTACTGCTTATGCTGGGGCTCTACTCGCTGACAAACCTGCCCAGAGACCAATGGTACCAATGCTGCAAAAGCAAGGTCCAGGTAGGTGTAGGGTATGAGGTGGCAGATAAGTTTGAAGCAGTGTGTCTAACTGGGATCTTGGGATCAAAGACAAAAAGCAGGTATTAAAAAAAATTTTTTTAAATAAAGAAATAAAATAAGACTTACCAAAGCTAGGCAAATCTAGCAGCTAGTTCACAACTCTGAGTCTTTACCACATCTGTCTGTGTACTGAATTAATAAAGTTCTCTTTTTCTTTAACCTCAGAGCAGGGATGGTTCCCAGCCGCAGCTGTCCCTCCATAACCCATGGCCCAAGGCTGAGCAGCGTCCCCAGGACCCGGAGAAGAGCTGTTCACATCTCCATCATGGAAGGTGAGCATAAATAAGCTCTGGAGATGACCACGGGGTTCCTAAATTTTGACTTGGACCAGTTCCTCTCAGGGACCTTAAAAAGAAGTTCCATTAGAGACAGGAATACCTTTCTCCAATGGAAGGGAGAAAGTTTCATGCAATGGTTGGGAACACAAGCTGCCATCTCAGGTAAAGGGTAATCCCACCCAGCCCCTGCTGAGCTATAGTCCAAGAAGGAGTTTAGATCTGAGTGCTGGGCCAGACCTTCGGGAGACTACGTTATGTTGCATCTACCGGGTTCCATGCAGTTCTGAAATTGCTTTCCATCAAGAGGCTTTTCACTTATTTTTCATATCATCCTAGTCTCCACAGTTTAAATGATCAGGGTAGCTGAGGCAGTTAACCAAGAAATGAAAACTTAGTTCTGAAGCATCCCAACAGCTGCTACTATCTCCTGTTTTAGTGGGAGCAATATGTCCTCTTGCTATCTGAATTCTTTAGCATGATCTCAGGAAATAAATCTAACATGTCCCACCTCTGTCTTCCCCACCCTCCCTTTGGAGGAGGTGGGTCATGGCAGGGAAGAGACAAAGTCTATGAATCTTCACTAGACAGTGCAATAGCTGAGCCTGATATCTCTCCAGTCCCTGGGTAGTTAATATTGTTAGAAGACTCATAGAATATTTCTCTCACTGCCATCGACTCACCCCTGCCCCACAGGCTAGATACAGGTATAAAGTTCAGTGCTTTTACTCCCAAAGATGTTTTTGTAGGACCTCAGAAGATCTCAAGTTGCAGCAAACAGCAGCAGATTTGCTTCAAATCTGTCCTGGAAAATGGAAGACTCTGCCCTTTCTGTGGGAATGCTGATTAGTGAAAATAAAGAACCATTTAGGTTAGGAAGGACCTGATTCTGCTACTTCCCTGTTGAGGATCATGGGTTTGTGTTTAGGATTTTATGTGTCACTGACTTTGCATTACCTAAGCCTGGTATACAACTACAGTCCAGGGGTTAAGAATCCTGGCTGGGCAACCACCTCAGGTACCTTAATAATTTGAGTATCTTAGTTGTTGTATTTGTAAAACAGGGATATCTTTCTTGCATACCCCATAGGTTGTGAGGAAGCTGATGTACACAGAAGTACTTTAAAAAGATTAAAGCATTTATTGGACAGGCAGCAAGCACAGTGCAAAGAGGCCTGGTCAGGAAGTCAAAGATGAGATTGAAATCAGAGCTCTGCCATATACTTTCTAGGTCAGGTTGCTTAAACTCTCTGAGCCTGCTGCCCCCAGTGTAGAGTGGGGTGTGGGTGTGGAAGGGTGCCTTATGAACTATGAAGTATAATCATGATGCAAAGTATGAAGTTACTGAGGTCTGTCATCAGACATAGTCCCCTGGTTTTTGCTCCGGTCTTAGGTTGAACAGGAAAACTGAGCATAGCTCTCATTGTCCCTCTTCTTTTGGGTGTTCATCTCAGGAAAGCAGAATGTCTTCTCTTTTGAGGAAACAACTTTCTCCTCTTCCTGTGGCCCTTCTTCCCATCCATCCTGAGGTCTGAAGCCACCAGGTTCACCCCAAAGCTCCTGTAAAAAGTCAGGACAGCTGTCCTCTCAGAGAAAAGGCCACCCTCTGGAGGAAGCTGGCACTAATACAGGTATAGGGAAGAGCCTCATGCATTTGTTTTCCAGCATATGGGAGAATATCCAGTAAAACCTACATTCCCAGAAAAGGGAAGACAGGCTGTCCATATGGGGATACAACTCATTTGTAGTAGCTGCCAAGCAGGGTTAGCAAAACAACTGAGAAGTGGAAAACCAGTCCTTGAGCTCTCCTAAGACAAGCTATGAAGCTGCCTCAGATCCCAACCAGCTCTGGCTGTGCCTCCAGCATCCTCCCAGAACCTCCTTTTGTAGCATCAGTAGACTCCTCAGCATCTGAAATAGTCCTCTTTGCTTGTAATATGCCAGGAGAGGTTGCAGCAGAAAAAGGCCACCAAGGAAGCTACTGGAGAAGACTTCTAGGGCCAAGGCACACCCTCACAATCTCAGCCCCCACTGAACTTCACGCCTGGCAGGTTATAGCACAGCAGGTTCCTATGTGCTACTCTGCAAGCCAATCTACTACTGACACCCAATGCCTGAGGCTGCCAGCAGACAGGAACAGCCTTCATCCCCAGTCATGGCCCTCAGCCCAGAACCCATTAGATTCAGGACGGCACAGGTAGAAGAAGCTGAGAACTGCCTCACCGGGAATGACACTAACATGCTCAGAGTGAGGAGAGGTAGATGGACATCTGGTTTGGATGGGGGGTGGGAGGATTGATCTTAGCATTTAAGTGGGTCTATCACTGCAGGGATTATCAAACCAAGGGAGATAAAGAACAGGTTGTTTCCCAGAGAGTTGAGCTACACCATCTCACCCAGTAAACACAGCTGACCCCCTACTATACACCTAACCAGATAGGGAAGGGCTCAGAGGGAAATGATGGAGGCCTCAGAAGAAGGGCACTAACCACCAAAACTCCCCAGAAAGTTATGGACATTTGAAACTGGTTCTTGCTCCATCAGCAACTGTCTTTCCTGTGGTCCATATGGCACATAAATTAACATCACAGAAACTATTTGTCTTTTCCAGATGGAAAGCTTTGTTTGCTACTTCTAAAAGCAATGGGAAAATTGCAAAAAACATTAACATAATACTACAATTTGAATGAAACCATATAATTCCAATGAGCTGGGACTATTAAAAAGATGACTATACACTGTTTGGCCCTCCCCTCTATTCTTAGAGATGCCAAGATACCACATATTGATAACACAGGCCTGGCCAGAGAGGATGCTCAGGTGTGTTGATCCCTTTTATCCACTGCACCCTGTAGGGCTCCACTCAGCAGTAGGGCTGTTTACAGCCCAGTGGATGGGACACAGCCCATTTCTAGCCCTAGAGCTGCCACCTCACACTTTAGAGACACCCAACCCAAAGCCCAATGTCTTTGTAGCTTCACATGTTGCATTTCTGGCACTGTGTGATCCTCCCTACCGTGTGGGATTATTCTCTGCCCTCTGTACCTTAGCCTCTGGGGTCCTTATACGGGCCTCCGGAAAACAGCCACAGGCTGTTACTTTTTATGGCTCTAAGTGCTTCTGACTATTGAATCCAGTCCCTGATAACATTAGCCTATCAGAGCTGTTCCTTCCCTGAAGCTCAGCCTGCCTCTGTCTCGCAGAGCTGACATTCTCTCTCCAGCACAGGAGGCACTGTGAAGGAGCTGCCATGGCATGAGATCAGCAAAAATCCTTTGTCCCTAGTTGGCTTTCTACCCTTTCCCTCTGAATCTCCTTTGCCTGGCTGGTTTCCACTGAAGAACTACCTGCCTTCCTGAGCCACCATGGGGAAGAGTCTGATTAAAATTCACACCAGAGTTCGAGTTCAGCTCCGGTTGACTAATCACTGCCTTCGGCCACTGAGTGTGCGCATCCTGAGGATGGGGCCCCGGCTCCAGGGTAGGCTCCTGACCACTGTGCCCCCCGGCCCACAGAGAGCCCCCTCTGGGCAAGGGAATCAGCTGGAACACGTCCAAGGTAAAAAAAAAAAAAAAAACAAAAAAACACTGTTTTGGTGTGCCGTCTGCCAGCTCCCACCCATGGTACCCACCCTGTCCATCCCAGAATAACGGGTTTGATGAAGGGGTGGTGGTTTCTAGTGAACCTGAAGTTCTATACAAGACTAGCCTGACATAGGAATAATAACCTTATAGGTGAGGTTTGTTGAGGGAACAGAAGACTAACACTTACTGAGTAATTTTGTCTGTCAAGCAATCTACTAGAAATGCATACATATCCATTATCTTATTTACTGAGAGCATGAACTTACTATAATGTGGTTTCTGATGTCCTTCTGGTTTGTTCTCTCTGATGTAACAAGCTTTGCCTCTCTCCTTTCCCAGCAAGCTTAGGGCTGAATTGTAGGCCAAGCTAAGTTTACACTAAGTAGCTTCTGGCAGCTAAGCTGGTCATACTTTGGATGATCTGGTGGTCAGAGCTGTCTTTGTGAGGAGACAGCCTCTAGAAAGGGTATGAGGAGCCCTATGCAGTGGGGGCTGAGGTTCCAGAGGAAGCGAGGTGGAGGAGTGGGTGGGAAGAGTTGAGCCAACACATGTGTGATAAGGGCCTAAAGGTTTCTATTTTATCAGGGACTCATTACATATTACCAGCTATATATCCCTCGTGTGGCTTATGCAAATACAGGAATAAGGGAGAAAAACTGGGAGGGGGGAGAGATCAAAGGCGCACGCATCAAGAGCTGTGGAATAAGGGGCAGACTCTTAATTTCATATTATTGCACTATAGTTTCTTGGGCAATTGGGACATAAATCTAAGGTAGGTGTAGGCTGCAGACTTAATTCATCCTGGCCCAGAATCTAACTACATGATCATTAGCATCAGGAAACAAAAGGAGGCTTGGAGTCTGTCTTTGCCTTTGCCATTACCAGCCAACCACATGACATTAGGCAAGTTCTATAACCTCTTGCCTTCACAACTTTGTGGAAAGGTAAAATGAAAGCACTTTAAAAAGTTTAAAATATACAAATTTAAGATAAAACAAAATAAAACTAGAACCATAAAGAGCTCCTAAAAGCAGAAGCTGAGAGCTGTAGCAAATATACTGATGGTGTGGTAATGGTGAATACAGGTGGATAACAGGGGGTTGCTGTTGCCACCCCAACCCAAATGTTTATAACCCAGATTCTAGGGTTTGTTTCTCTGGAGAATCTTTAAATGTACCTATGCTGAAATGGGCTCCAGCAGGCCAGGCAAGCAGGCAGGCAGGCAGCCTTGGTACATAGAGCTATGCATTTAAGAGAACCAAATGAAACTCACTACTCCTGAAAGGTTACTGTCACCTTTTAAAAGAGACCCTTGGGCTTCTGAAGCTACCTCTGAACTGAAAAACTCCCTAATCAGCCCTAGTTAGGTCAGACTTTACATAGCTGGGAATCTGGTTCAGTCTGCAGCAGTCAGGGTCAATTTCAGAGCAACGGAAGGGGACTGGCTTCTCTTGACACTGGCCACAAAGGCAACGAGTATCAGAGATAGCCAAGAATGGAAAAGGCAGACATTGAACCTGAAACAAGAAGCCATTTCCTTGGGGGCATTGTGATGTGGGCCATACTTAGTGATTTTGGGCCCACATCCTCGAGCCTAGTGTTTGATTGACAGAGTAACCAGCTCCTGTTTTTCACTACCAGACAGTAAGCCTTGGAAAGAGAAAAATGTTCCTTCCATCTGAGAAAGTAAAGAGATAATGGGTAGTTTTAGGGAGAATACCCTTTCTCCTGACAGATGTAAGAGAATTTCCACCCTGACCCAACAAGATCTTCTCAGAGACAACTCTGCACTCTGGAGTGTGTAAAGATAGCGGAACTGTCAGCCTATTATGGAACCTGTTTATTCTAAGATGAAAAGAAAGGGAGTTAGCCAAAGGCTATTCCCCTTCTTCATCAGAGACCACTTAAGGAAGAGGAGACAGGTTTTCTCATCCCCTACAATCAGGACAGCTACAAGAGGGAAGCTGGAGAGACAGCAGTTGTAGCAATCCAAAAGATGACCTCAAGAACTCAAGGAGCTGCATGCTGGGTTGTTAGAAGGACACTCAGCTCTAGAATCAGTATTTGATGAGGCCCACTGAAGCAAAATAGTTTTCTCCTCCCCATTCCTGCTTCAAAGCCCTCAGCCCATGAGGGACACTTGACCTCCCTCAACTGTCACCTTTTAAAAGAGTGGCCTCACTCTGAGTGGCCTCAACTATGGCCCCAGCCTGAATCTGAATCAGGGCTAGTCAGTGATTCAGATAGTCTTTTAATTGGGGCTAAACCAGGCCCAGGATATCAAAAGCCAGAAAGGTAGAATCTTTAACAAATCTTGCCAAACCCTAAGGAAAAAGAAAAAACAAAACACTTCGACCATGGTCACTCTGCTGTCTGCTGCTTCTCCTACCTCTTCCTAATACATCAGAACAGTGCAGTGGCTACTGTTGCTGGTCATGTGGGCTGTGCAGCAGGGTTTCCTTGCAAAATGTTAGTAACCATATAAAACAGAATGGGTGCTCCCTCCACCAAACAGCAAAGTGTGCACTGGGACCCAGAAAGCTTACTCATGTTCCTTTTGCCTTTCCAGGCCTAGAGTCCCTACGGGATAGTGCCCATTCTACCCCAGTGCGTTCTTCCTCCCATGGGGACACCTTCCTGCCTCACGTGAGAAGCAGCCGGGCAGACAGCAATGAGCGAGTCGCTGTGATTGCAGACGAAGCCTACAGCCCTGCAGACAGTGTGCTGCCCACCCCTGTGGCCGAGCACAGTCTGGAGCTGATGCTGCTTTCCCGGCAGATCAATGGGGCCACCTGCAGCATCGAAGAGGAGAAGGAGTCTGAGGCCAGCACTCCAACTGCTGCAGAGGTGGAAGCCCTTGGGGGAGAGCTGAGGGCCCTGTGTCAGGGGCACGGCAGGCCAGAGGAGGAACAGGTGAATAAGTTTGTTTTAAGTGTCCTCCGTTTGCTCCTTGTGACCATGGGACTCCTCTTTGTTTTGCTCCTCCTCCTGATCATCCTTACCGAGTCTGACCTTGACATTGCCTTTTTCCGCGATATCCGCCAGACCCCCGAGTTTGAACAATTCCACTATCAATACTTTTGTCCCCTCAGGCGATGGTTTGCCTGCAAAATCCGCTCAGTGGTGAGCCTGCTCATTGACACCTGAGAAGGCATGACTCCTCCCAATAACTAGCCAGGCGGACCAAGGAGCCCGGCTACCCATTCCCAGCAATGGGACCCATCGCGGAACCATCGGCACATGTACCAAGTCCTCCTCTCATGACTCAAAGTCCACAGCCTAGGAGGGTCATTTCCCAGAAGAAAAAAAGGATAGGCTCATGCCCTGTCTAAACAAACTGGGAAAACTCATTTCCTTCAGAGGTTCTTTCAAGAAAGGCTCAGCGACTCTGTTTCTCATCCTTCCAATTTGCAGGATAATTTTTGGTTTTGAATTTTGATTTTTCATAGATGTATATTATTTTCAAAGTATCAAATAAAAATTTATTTTACTATAACTGATTATTGCAGTAGTGTCACCTAGCAGATGGGACACTAGTTCAAGTCTAGAGAGTTGTCTTCTATATTCTGCAGGAGCTTTCCTCCTGGACTCCAGTAGACTCATCAGTGCAGCCTCAGTAGGGCAGGCCAGGTTTCTGGACAATGGGAACTATCTAGGTTTTCTTGCCAGACAGAAATTTTTAAAAACTAAACATCCATGTAGAATGATTAAATGGAAAGTTGCTTCTTATGATGGTCTGAGTTGGATTTTCTTTTCCTTTTGTTTTTTTTCAAATCTGAGCAGAGTGGGCATCTGAAGGGACCACCGCTACAGCAGAAGCAGCAGCAGGGGTGGGGTAAGTCTGTCCCCTTAGACTAGATCCTAGTGGGCATCACCATGAGTTTTGTACAATGAACTTATTAGACTTCTGTGATTTTTTTTTTTTTCCTGAAGAACCTCAAGACTTTTATAGTGCTCCAGAGATGTTAGTTGAATTCAGTGGTGCCAGAGATAGGACTATCAGAAATGTTGGACAAAGTGTAGTTAACAGAAACCAGAGCCAAGGTACCTGAGAAACTATTGAGATTAAGAGAGAAGTACCTATTTTGTACAACCTCCCCACCCTCAAAAAAAAAAAAAACTATTTTAATTTATATTTTAACAACAAATGTTATTTTCTTATCAATTCATATTTTGTTTTTACTTTATGGATTAAGAAACTAGAGCCTGATGAACTAAACGATGCAAGAAAGAAACTGATCCTGAGAATGAAAAGCTTCAGAAAATAGAATTCCAAGATCAACAAACAGCCTTGGAAGGGACCAGGAAAAGAATCTCTTTAAATAGGCAAACTAAAAGATGCCTACAAAAGAAAAGAAGGTGAATGTGGCCGAGACCAACACTTAGATGTAGAAATACTGCCCCCTAGGGTCATCCTCTGCATCAGGAAAATAAAAATTGTAGGAAAGCATTTGCCATCCTTGCTGAGGGAAGCATGCAAAAGCACAGCATGTGAAGGGTGAGTGTGGGGGTCCAAGGCCCAAGCTCTGCAGCTCTAAACAACCACTCAAAGATCTTGTTTTCATCTCAGGGAGAGATTTCTAAGTCATCTGGGGCCTGAGGACTCATTTAAGGATGGTCAGTAGATATATTCCTGGGACCCACACAACAGTAGAGCAGCTGCTAACATCCTATGATGTTGGGCAGCCCAAATGCAGAACAGAATGAGTCACTTGTAGATTTTCTCTCCCCTAGTTTGTCCCCTGAAATAACAGAATCATGTCCATGTACAGAGTATAACAGCTGTGGAATTAACAGGGGGCATGGGACAGGGGGAGTGGATTGTGTAATTGTAAATGCCCTTTCATCTAGACCAAGGGTTGGCAAACTTCTTCAGTAAAGTGCCGGGTAGTATTTTTTTTTATTTTGGTTTTGTGGGCCATACTCTGTGGCGACTACTCAACTCTGCCGTTATAGCACAAAAACAGCCATCCACAAAGTGTGGCTGTGCTCCAATAAAAGTTTATTTATAAAAATAGACAATGAGCTGAATTTGGACCACAGGCCATAATTTGCCAACCCTGATCTAGACAATAATCTCCTTACAGTATGTTAGCAGAAAGAGGGCCAGCTCTGCTCCCATTCCTGACTTGCTACAGATCCAGGACCATTTCCCAGTGGAGGCACTGGGTTGCTTGTTTAAAGGGTGCTTGACCAACCAACCAGCAAAGAGGTATCTGATGCCAAGATGAGCAAGATCAAGAGCTAAAATGCTAAAACTCGGCCAGAATCTAAGAATGGAAGAGGAATGTCTGATCATTTCCATACCAGCAACAATTTGGGCAGAATTACAAACATCTATATTTACCAAGTGACAAGACAAACTGAGGGAGATTCTAGCAAAAATTTGGGATCACTTAGAACCAATTAGCCACTGCCACTTATCATCTACACAGGAAAGGCTTTATTTGGTGTAAGACTGAAGTGAAAAGTAGACTTGGAGATGAAAAGGCTGTCAGGAGATAGGGGGCTGGTTTTAACCTGGGTATCTACTGTCTTATGCAACATAGCAGATTACCTTTTAGTGTAGTGTTCCTACCTCAGTCTGTAGAATATGGTGTTTCTATGCAGTGAGTGATAGCCTTGACACTGACCTTTCATATTCATGTTAAAGAAAGATGCAGTATTCCATTTCCTGGTATGTTACTTGTGTCTAGAGTTCTAACAATACAAAAGCCCATACCACTTCCAACAGCGAACAGTTCTGTTCGCTCTCTGAACAGAACTTTTGGATTACTTTTTTCCAGGGCTTACCCCAGAAAATACAGGTAGTAAAGTTTCCTTCGATTTGCTTTTCAAATAGTGCTTGAATAACAAACCTTCTTTGTTGGTGACTAGTCTTTTTTGGTATATCCCCATCATTAAACATTGTTCAAATTTTTAACCTGGTTTTACTGTGTTCCACTATGTCTCCCATTTTCTCTCAAAATTAGTTTGATCTCACTGTAGGGAAAAAAAAAAAAACGGTTTCCATAGCTTCATCCATCAGAGGAAATAAAACTCTTACTAAAGAATAGTGTACTGCATCTTTAAGCAGTAGAAGGTAAACTACCTGCAAATGTGAATTTCTTAGTTTCATTAAGAAGTATAGTTGTTAACCTTTCGTGTGCCAAAAATTCTAAGTTACATTTTCCTTCAAAGCAATGTACTTTTTTCTACATATGCAGTATGTATAGTTAGCATAAAATCATTGGTGCCATGAAAATTATTTTTAAACTTAAATAAATATTTAAATATCATGGAAGAGTGGACTCTTTTTTAACTTACAGCTTGTCTCACTTTTTCCTCCTTAAAGTTACCAATGTGTAGATAAAAAGATGATTTATACAGCTGACTACTGTTCATGACTAGAATCTTGGCTTATATCCATCTATTATCCTTGTCCCTCCACCCAAATCAATACTATTAAGAACTCAGAAGCTGTAATAATGAAATGATTTTAGAGATGATTTATACAATTACTCCATTATAGAGCTTATCACCAAGAAACAAGTCCCCACTCACTATTCTTCCTTCCCTCCTGCATTGCCTCAAGAAGACAGAACTCTATTAAGTGAAATTATACAAAATAGCACAGTTTATGAAACTAAAATGGCGAAAGAAACCACAAAAGTGAGAAACATCAAGAATTTGCTAACATTTATTGCAGAAACCAGGCAATTACCACCAAGTACTCAAAGCTTAAATGATGGTACTAATTTCAACGAGAGTATTTTTCAATATCTTAAAAAAAGAGCAATTCTCACAGAAGTATCCGCTTTGGAACATGTGAAATGAAGTAGTATAGAAAAGGGAAAGGAAGCCTAAAGGCTTCATTTACTATCTCCAGGGCAGTTTAACAGAAGTCAACCTCATTTAGCTTTACTTTCCATTTCATAAATTAATTTTCCATTTCATTTACCAATTCCTGTTCCTATCATCAAGAAAATAGAGAACTCGTTACTTATAAACACAACCTACTTAATAAACTAGGCCTCAAAATTAGACTTAGCCTCTAATTACAGAGAAGGAAACTACATCACTTTATTTCTGATATACAATTTAAGAAGATATTTCCTCTTAGAATTCAAACCTTCCAAAAAAAAATTCAAACATACTGCTGAAAACTATTTACAACTGTCTTTCAGTAGTACTTTGGCAATGAAGGGCAGTGAAAAAAGTCAGATAGGTGGTATCACACAGTTAATGTCACTGAGTTGCTACTCTTCCAACAACAAACTCATTCATATTGCCCTAACTTCTGAAAAAAAAAATTTATGATAAAATGCCAAAAGTGGTTTTCCATAACATTTCCCCCAATATGAATTAGGAATGAAGGCATTCGTTTAACAGTCTAATGAATCTCTAGAGAATTTAAAGACAGGGACAGATAAGGGTGTCTGGGACCTTCTAACGCAGGAACTTTCACTTCTTTAACCATGACCCACAATAGTTACCACAGTAATAAGAGACATATGTTTTACATCAAAATATACATGTGCATATACACTTACATATATGTATGCACTATAAGTTTCACAAAACAACACTTATTCTGCTTATTCTATACTATTTCTTTCCTTTTCCCTTTTTTAAAGACTGGTCGTGGCTAACTTGATTTCATGTGGATAGCTACAAACCACAATCTGAAGAACACTGGTCTGAAGGCAATCTCACACTGGATTACAAGGGTCAGGCAGATCCAAACCGTTCCTAGAACCTCTAGAATTCTTTGGCTATGTCTCAGGCGCCATCAAAAGGAGGTAAAAGGGTCCGCACACAAAGACCCAGGCCCCTACCCAAGTGAACTAACACTTCTCAACAATTATCTTGGGATTTCACATAAGATTTAATTAAAGGCAGGGGGAGAAAAGAGTTCTCCATTAAAAAAATTAAGTTTCAAAATCACAAAGTTAGATGACTTTTCAGGATCCCTTCCAGTGTATGAGTCTAGAAATATTTACACCAAACTATAAAATAAACCACAAATCCAAACATCACTACAGAATCAAAACCATATCATTAAACGAAAAAAAAATGCTTAATACTGATCATTCAAAGCTTTGTAATTTATACTGTTAGAGTTTCTCAACATACTAAAAGTACTGAAGGCATCACAGCCTCCCCTCAAATTCTTTCCCAACCTACAGAAACAATTTAAAAGGCTTCTCCCTTACTAAACATGTAAGTATGTAACTGTGTACATTCTGCTCACAGTTCTTATTAATAAAACAATTTTATATTCACTAAATAGAACATATTAAAAACAGACCAAGCCACATGAGTTACTAGGCTCCTTAGTGATTAATTTGAACAAACTGGTGTTGCTAAACCAAATATTCAGCAACCTTCTTAACTCATAAAAACATGTACCTTCCCACTGGAATTACCTCCAGCCAAAATATACCGAGTTGGGTGCATAGCATTGATGGAACACACAGAGACAAGGCATTCTCCACCAAAAAACGAATGCACCTGCTTTCCTGTCTCATGGAAGATTTCTACCCGTCGTGGATGAGCCATGCTGCCAACTATGATACAGTCTTCTTGTTTAGGGTCCCACACAGCCTGGAATCTAGTCAGCCATCGCCCAGTGATGGTGTTATGCCTAGTGAAAAAAAAAAATTGTTTTAAAGGATAGTTTTAAATAACTCAAGGTAGCAATGGGCAGAGGGTAAAAGCATTGCTCCTAAATGCTGGTTTTCTCTGCCAAGTTTCTTCTCTTAAGTTACTAAGTTATCATTAGTCTAGTCTCATCCTTCATATACAAAAAAATCAGGACAAAGAGGCTGTCTTCTGCACTTCTGTATGTCCAGTGCCAAGTATAGTGGTTGTGCTCAGTGGATGGTCACTGTCTATTAAAATAGCACCTTTTGGGACATCTGGGTGCTCAGTGGTTGAGCGTCTGCCTTTGGCTCAGGTTGTGATCCCAGAGTTCTGGGATCGAGTCCTGTATCAGGCTCCTCGCAGAATGCCTACTTTTCCCTCTGCCTATGTCTCTGCCTCTGTCTCTCATGAATAAATAAATAAAATATTTTTTAAAAATAGCACCTTTTTTAGTCACTAATTCCTAGCTCAATGGAATCCTTGCCCTCCCTTTTATTACACATACAAAATAGAAGAAACCCTAGAAGAAATACATAATCTAGGTTATTAGAATGTATAATCTATTTTAATAGAATGTATAATCTCGTATTTGTATTCCCTTGATAACCAAACCCTGAAATCATTTTATATTCCACATAACTTTAAAGTAAAAAATACATTTGGGGCTCAAAGAAGAAATCACAAGGGAAATCAGAAAATATTTAACAAATGAAAAATGAAACATAACATACCAAAATGTATAGGAAGCTATGAAAACAACAGAGGGAAATTTATAGCAGTGAACACTAAAAAAGAAAGATCTTGAGGCACCTGGATAGCTCAGTCAGTTAAGTGTCTGACTCTTGATTTTGGCTCAAGTCATGATCTCAGGGTGGTAAGAAGGAGTCCCATGTCAGATTCTGCCTCAGCAGGGAGCCTGCTTCTCTCCTCACCCTCCTTCTGCTCCTCCACTCACTCACACTTGCTCTCTAAAATGAATAAATCTTTAAAAAAACTTTTTAAAGATCTCAAAATCAACATACTACATACACCTCAAGGAACTACAAAAACAAACTAAACCAAAATTTAGCAGAAGAAAGGAAATAAACATTAGAGCAGAGCTAAATGAAATGGAAAATAGAAAAACAATAGAAAAAAGTTTTGCTTTTTTTTTTTTAAAGGTTTTATTTATTCATGAGAGACACAGAGAGAGAGGCAGAGATACAGGCATAGGGAGAAGCAGGCTCCATGCAGGGAGCCCAACATGGGACTCGATTCCGGGTATCCAGTGTCACGCCCTAGGCCAAAGGTGGCACTAAACTGCTGAGCCACCTGGGCTGCCCAAAAACAGTTGTTTTTTATGAGATCAACAAAACTGACAAACCCTCATCCAGTTAAGAAACAAGGAGGAAAAAAAGAAAAAAGAAAACCCAAGTAAAAAATCAGAAATGAAAAAGGGAGCATTATAATTTATGTCACAAAAATATAACGGATTATAAGAGAACAGTATAAACAATTATATGCCAACAGATTTGTTAACCCAGAAGAAATTGATAAATCCTCAGAAACATACAACTTACCAAAACTGAATCATGAGGAAATAGAAAATCTAAATAGTCGTATAACTAATTAGTAAGGGGATTAAAACAGCAGTCAAAAAACTCTCAAAAAAAGAAAAGCTCAGGATCAGATGGCTTCACTGGAGAATTCTACCCCAAATTTAAAGAATTAACCTAGGGACACCTGGGCGCCCAATCAGTTAAGCATCCAACTCTTGATTTCAGCTCAGGTCATAATCTCAGTGTTGTGAGACTGAGCCCCACATCACGCTCTACTTAGGGAGTAGTAAAATTTATTTAAGATTCTCTCTCTCGTTCTCCCTCTCCCTCTCCCCCCATTCTGTCTCTCTCCCCCTAAATAAATAAATAACACCAGTGCTCATCAAACTCTTCCAAACAACTGAGGAGAAGGGAACACTTGCAAACTTGAGACCAGCACTACTCTAATATAAAAATCAGACAAGGACTCTACAAGAAAATAAAATGTCAGACTAATATCCCTAATGGATACTGATGCAAAAATCCTCAACAAAATACTAACAAAATGAATTCAATAACAAATTTAAAGGATTAAACACCATTACCAAGTTATATCTATCCCTGGAATTCAAGGATGTTTCAACTTACAAAACTTAATTGATATAATATACCACATTAATAAAATGAAGGACAAAACCATATGATCATCTCATTTGATGCAGAAAAGTCATTTGATGAAATTAATACCCTTTCATGATAAAAACATTCAATGAACTAGAACAGAAGGAAACTATCTCAAAATAATAAAGGCCATATATGAAAAGCCCATAACTAACATCATACTCAATTGTTAAAGACAAAGCTTTTCCTCAAAGATCAGGGAAAAGGCAAGGATGCCCATTCTTACCATTTCTATCCAACATACTACTGGAAATCTGGAAGGACTGATCTAAATTCCAGGTGTTCATAAATGCACAGGTAGCCAGATCCTACATGTGAGGCACCACCATGACACCAACAAGAATTTGATAAGGAGGACATTCTGAACAGTCACATGAAAATCAACTGGACAAGAAAAAGAAATAACAGGACTATATAAAACTCAAAAATTCTGAGCACCAAAGGAAACAATTACTACAGCGAAAGGCAACCTACAAAATAATAGAAAATATTTGCAAATCATATATTCAATATATGGTTCATATAAGGAACTCCTACAACTCTACACAAAAATGACCCAATTCAAAAGTGGGCAAGACTCGAATAGAGAGTTCTACAAAGAAGATAGATAAATGGCCAAAAAGCATATGAAAAATGTTTGACGCCACTAATCATTAGAGAAATGCAAATCAAAACCACAATGCGATATTACCTCACACCTATTTAAATAATCACTAATTAGGGGCAGCCTGGCTCAGCGCTTTAGTGCCACCTTCAGCCCAGGGCCTGATCCCAGAGACCCGGGATCAAATCCCACATCAGGCTCCCTGCATGGAGCCTGCTTCTCCCTCTGCCTGCGTCTCTGCCTCTCTCTCTCTGTCTCTCATGAATAAATAAATAAAATCTTTTAAAAAATCACCAATTAAAGAGCAGAATGATGAACATAAAAAGAAATTAGAGGGGCACCTGGGTGGTTCGGTCGGTTAAGCACCCGACTCTTGATCTCAGCTCAGGTCTTGATCTCAGGGTTGTGAGTTCAAGCCCCACAATGGAAAAAAACAACACATTTAAGGGCAGCCCGGGTGGTTCAGCGGTTTACCTATGCCTTCGCCTTGGGGCCTGATCCTAGAGACCCGGGATCAGGTCCCGCATTGGGCTCCCTGCATGGAGCCTGCTTCTCCCTCTGCCCGTGTCTCTGCCTCTCTCTCTCTCTCTCTGTGTCTCTCATGAATAAATAAATAAAATCTTCCTTAAAAAAAAAAAAAAATTAGAAACCTGGTGTGCTACTGGTAGGAATGTAAAATGGTGCAGCCACTACAGAAAAACAATATGGAGGTTCCTCAAAAAATTTAAAAATTCCTCTGGGTATATATCCAAAGGAATTCGAAGCAGGATCTTGAAGAGATATTTACACACCCATGTTCACTGCAGCATTATTTACAATAGCAAAGAGGTAGAAACAACCCAAATGACCATCAACAGATGAATGGATAAAGAAAATGTGGTATTTACACACAATGGATTATTATGAAGTCTTAAAAATGGAGGAGAGCCTGTCACATGCTAAAACATAAGTGAACACTGAAGACACCATGTCAAACAAAATAAGCTAGTCACAGAATGCCAAATATTGTGATTCCACTCACTTCAAGTGTCTGAAGTAGTTAAAATCACAGATATGTAAAGTAGAAAGATTGTTGCCAAGGTCTGGAAGGGAGAGAGAAGGAAGAATCAATGGTTAATGGACATAAAGTTTGAAAAAGGAAATGAAGATGGAAAAATTCATAAGAAGCAAACACACTTAAATGTATCCTCCATAACTATAAAATGGATTAAGAAACAATCAACATATATTGCACCCTCTGTTCCCAACTTCATAAATACTGATAAAGAGGGATGTCTAAGAAGAAAGCACTGACTAAAGTTGGTTGCAAAATATATACATTAAAAGTAGCAAATGCAAAAGGAAGGTAACCAGAGAAAGTAAATGGTAAGTTAGGGAAACCCTTTAAGTCCACAACAAATAGGTACAAACAAAAGAGCTTTAGATGGCCTCAATCTTCCTTAATAAAAGAACATGAGTAATTCAGGATGAAATAAAGTCCTTCACCTTAGCCAAAAATAACCACCCCAACTGCAAAGAACAGCCACGAGTAAAAAAGATTGAACGTCTTTAAAGATACAGGGAACATGGAAGCAAGAATCCTTCTTGACGGGATAGAAACTAGCAACCTGGGACACTTAAATAATGCAATACAAAAATTCAGACCTACTACATCTCTTTGACAATCAGATGTCTAATGCATGCACTCCAATATACAGCTAATAATCAATTCAGGGTCTACATTATTCAGCATATAGAAACCTACCTGATGGTAGTGAGCAGAGGAATCTCAGAGGATATACAGCTGCTGTCAAAGATTCTGCAAAACAAAGATCAAGAACAAGTTAATACTCTTTTTACTGCTTCTTAAAAATTTTCTGAAAGAGTATCAGTGTATTTAACATATTTTTCATTGGTTCATGACATTAAATATCAGTGCTATTTTAAAATATATAAGGTCAGGCTTTAATAAACTTCAGCTCATACATTTAACAAAAATTATAAGAAATACTGTAAAATTCAGTACTTTATAGTTTGGTGTAGAAATAACTTACTTAAACACTATTACCCCAAATTTAAAATGCACATTATAAAGTGATAATCTGGATTCTATATTCAGATTCACAGTAATATAGATCGTTTAAGAGATGTGATCTGAAAATGCACAAATAACCTAAAACATATTATGTACATATCATGTGCAATTTCCCCATGAAACTCATTAGTTGAGGGACTGAACAGTGTCATTTCCAAATGTTACCAAGACTATGACTAACCAGCAACCAAGGGGAGGAGTTCTTATTGGGTAGCTCAAAAAGTCCAGAAGCCTCCACCAGGTACCCTAGCAAAAAGAAACTAACCACATCACACCACCTCCTCCTTCTTGGCACCTATAACTTATTGCCTAATTATAGTAATAGAAAGCCAAGTCACTAACAGCTATTATAAACTCTGCAGTGCAAATGAATAAGCAGGGTTACAATAGGTAGCTTTTGAGACAAAGCAAACTGTATGGGTAGAAAGGGGACACTGGGCTGCCCCTGCCTGGTGACTAAATCTCTTAATGCACCCACCTGGTAATGCTCATAGATTTTACTAGAAACTAACTGGACACCTGTCACAAACTGAAGACCATGCTTTTCCCAATGGAAAATGACAAATGCTGGGATGCCTGGGTGGCTCAGCAGTTGAGTGTCTGCCTTCAGCTCAGGGTATGATCCCAGTCCAGGGATCAAGTCCCACATCAGGCTCCCTGTGAGGAGCCTACTTCTCCCTCTGTGTCTTTGCCTCTCTTTATATGTCCCTCATGAATAAAAAAAGAAAATCTTTAAAAAAATAAAAAATAAATGACAAATGCTTACTATGCTAAGCAAAATCAGGGATTATAGAACAAAGTAATTTCCTTTGTGGTTACATAACATTCCCCATATTTTTTATTGTCATAATTTTCTTTTTTTGGTTCAATTGGTTTGTATTACATTTTTAAAGCCATTTTTAGGAAGTAGCTATAGAAAGGTACCGAAACTAAAACCATAAAACTATATCCAGCGGTTTGTACAGAAGCCCTATTATTGCTATCTTTTCTGCCTGCCCATGGCCTGGGGCTGTGTAATTTCTACTCAGCGCTTCACATATAGGATAGATCCCATTATCCCCAACCTAAGAGTTTGTCACTATTCTAAAATCATCTTTCTTCCAATATATCACAAGCCTGATTTTACTGAGACTTCTGGGATCATTCAGTGCTGAAAGGGAAGCCTAACATCTAAACCCTAAAGTAGCTACAGACCTTCCCTGCCAATCTCAAGGAAATTTCCAGACCTAAAAACTGCTGAAAAACCATTAAATATAGGTTATTTATTTGTCCAGGGACAGAAATGGCTACAAAACATAATACTAGCAATTTAATAGGGAGCAGTAGTAAACAAAGCTACTGGTTTACTGACACAATAGCTACAGATTGTTAACACATTTCTATCTCACCAATTTACCTCAGTTTACAATCAGCACATG
Source organism: Canis aureus (assembly GCF_053574225.1). Classification (NCBI taxonomy): domain Eukaryota; kingdom Metazoa; phylum Chordata; class Mammalia; order Carnivora; family Canidae; genus Canis; species Canis aureus. Next base: position 15,344,811 of record NC_135642.1, on the reverse strand, counting down.
TGGTCACTACTTTGTTACCAGTAAGAGGTGAAAAATAGGCAGAAGCTATGCTCTTTGTGTGTTCAGTCAAAGAAATCAAAGGCTGGCTTCCTCTGGGATTCAAGTGCCTTGTATCATAAATATGAGTATCCCTGTAAAAGGAGGAATAATTCAGTGTTGCCACAGTACATGTAGTAAGCAGCTCTTGAATAGTGCTGAACATAGATGCTCAAATACTCATTACATTGAAGAAGACTCTGACCTGTAATAATTTTACAAACACTATATAGTTAAAAAAATGAAATATCAGAAAAATCCCATACTACAGATTATATATGAAACCAGTGGGTAAAGAGAAACAAGATTCTAGTTGGTTTTCTCATCTGAGAAAAAAATAAACACAGGCCAAGTTCTAGGTCACATATACTTTTCTTTTTTTTACAAGTTTTCTTCTCAAATGACTAGAATTAAATGCATATGGGGGTGCCCTCATGGCTCAGTGGGTTAGGCGTCTGCCTTCGGTCCAGGTCCTGGGGTCCAGTCCCACATTGGGCTCCCTGCTCAGCAGAAGTCTGCTTTTCCCTCTCCCTCTGTCCCTCCTCCCTGCTTGTGCTCTCTTTCAAAATAAAATAAAATAAAATAAAATCTTAAAAAGAAAAAAGTAAATGCATATGATACCAAGGAAAACAAAAATGCTTTTCTTTTGATACTTTCACTACTTATTAAAGGTAAAAGCATCTTTTTTATTTTTTTCAAAAGAAATTCTCTTTTAAAAAAAAATCACACTCAATAAAACCTCAATTGGTATGGAAAGAAGTTATTTAGCTATATGGGTATCACAAAAGTTAAATGTCTTTGACATCCAAACTACAATAGTAGTCCTTCAGGGAACTTGTGTGGCTCAGTCTGTTAAATGTCCAACTCTTGGTTTCAGCTCAGGTCATGATCTCAGAGTCCTGGGATCAAGCCCCAGCATCAGGGTCTGTCTCAGCGGGCAGTCTGCTTGAGGATTCTCTCTCTCTCCCCCATCTCTCTGCCCCTCTAGGTACTTGCATTCTCTCTCTCTAAAATAAATAAATGAATCTTTAAAACTTAAATAAAAAAAACAGTATTCCTAATTTTGAAAGACTTAAATCACAAAACTTTATTAAGAACATACCTCAATCCTGCAGTGATAAAATACTGTCTATGCACTGGGTGGACATGAACAGTTCTTATTTTTCTCAAAGAAGAATTGATAAGTTTCTCATAAGAAGTTCCAGGTGTCCGTCTATCTACCAGTGATATATTTCCATTCCAGTGTCCTACTATTAAAGTGGAGGCATCTTCTCCCAAGAAGTCAAAAGAGGAAAAGCTACTTCTTTCATCTCTATATACCTAAGGATATAAATAACAACCAACGCATAAATTCTTTGGTAAAAAGTTATAAAGCACTTTACCTAATAATATCATTTATCCTCCCATCATCATGCAGAAAGCACAGAGCAAAATGATCATCCATTTTATAGAGATGGAAACTAAGACACTGATCAGCTACGAGAGTACTCTAAACAATCAAATGGCTGATCCACTCATGTCAGGGTTACATGCCAAATCTCTTAAACCCAATCAACCTCAGTTGCAGATCTATTCTGTGTCACTTAATAAGAAATGAACTAAATCTGAATACTACCCAACTGAAATACCTTAAAATACCAAGTAATTTTGCCAACCAAATCCAAAAAAATATGGCCATATGGCCATATCATTTACTCATGGTGGAAGTATAAATAAATAAATAACAAATAACAGTCATTATTTCTGACTAGTCAGAGTACACCTATTAAAATATTTAATGCCTGTACCCTCTAACCCAATAATTTATCTAAGATATATATAAAGATGCCTACTGAAAGACTGCCTGTAATAGGAACACCTGGGTGCCTCAGTGGTTGAGCATCTGCCTTCGGCTCAGGTCTTTGATCCCGGGGTCCTGGGATCAGTCCCGCATTGGGCTCTCCACAGTGAGCCTGCTTCTCCCTCTGCATATGTCTCTGTCTCTCTGTGTCTCTCATGAATAAATAAAATATTTTTTAAAAATAGCAATACAAAGCAACCTAAATGTTCACCAAAAGAGGCCTGTTTAAATAAATGATGGTACATCTCAACTTTGAAATGCCATGCATTGCTAAAAAGAATGAGGTAAATTTATACTACAATCTGTCCATACTACTAAGGGGAAAAAAGCAAGTTGCAAAAAAGTATGTATATGTATGAATCCATTATTGCAAAGGAAAAAAATCTACATCTGTATGCTTATAAGTGTATGTGTACTTTTTGGAAGTATACTTAGCCACAATTCTTAACACTGAATCACTAATTGCTGATTTTTACTTTTAATAAAAAGCTGCATATACTATTACAAACTGAGATTAACAAATTAATATACCAAAGGCATCACAACCCATGTACATCCAAAAAAGCTCCAAATGAAACCAGAAGTATTCAGTCAGTATATTACAATGGTTAAGTGCAGAAGCTTAATTGCAGTGGAGTCAGACCAAAGTGAAAAATCTAGCACTGCCATTTATGTCCCTGAGCAAGCCAACAAACCTCTTTACCTCAGTTTTCTCAAATGTTAAGTGGGGATAACATTATTTCATAGTGTGTGATAAGGCTTACCAATATATATAAAGCACTCTTAGATAATACCTAACACAAGGTAATTCTTCAATCAGTAGTATCAGGGGCACATTACTTACACATGCAACATTATGGATGACTCTTAGTAATATTATGCTAGGTGAAATAAGCAAGACATAAAAAACTCCATGCCACATGATTCCATTTATTTGACATTCTGGAGCAGATAAAATTATAGGAACAGTAATCATATCAGTGGTTGTCAGGCACTGTGGGAAGGGGAGGGGACTGACTACAAAGGGTCACAAGGTGATTTTTTTCAGGTGACAGTAATTTACTATATCTTGATTGTGGTGGCAGTTGCATAGGTGTAGACAATTTGTTAAAACTCATAGAACCATACGCTTAAAAGAATAAATTTTACTGTATATAATTTATACTTCAATAAATCTAACTTTAAATATAAAAGTGGAGAAATCTTACAACTCAATACTAAAAAGATAACCCAATTAAAAATTAGGCAAAAAATCAACATTTAGAGAAATCAACAGTTCTCTAAACAAATACAAATGACCAATAAGTAGATGAAAAGACACTAAACATCATTAATCATTAGGGAAATGAGGATCCAAACCATAATGACATAAGACTTCATACTCACTAGGATGGCTATAGTCACCAACAAGAAGTACTGGCAAGGGTGTGGAAAAATTGGAATATTCATATATTGTGAATGAGTATGTAAAATGGTGAAGCCACTTCGGAAAACAGTTTGGTAGTTCCTCAAACTACTAAACACAGAGTTACCATATGATCAAACAACTCCACTGCTAGGTATATATATACCCAAAAGAAATGAAAGTGTATGTTCAAACAAAACTTGTACATCAATGTCCATAATGATATTATTTTCAATAGTAAAAAATGGAAACAACCCAAATGTTCATCAACTAATGAACGGATGAGTAAAATGTGATATGTCTGTATAGTGAAATATTATTCATCCATAAAAAGGAATGAAGTAATGACATATTCTGCAACATGGATGAATCTTGAAAACATTGTTATGTAAAAGAATGAAGTCACAAAAGACTACAAATTATGTGATTCCATTTATATGAAATGTCCAGAACAGGTACATACTGCCTGGAAGGCTCAGTTGGTTGAGATGCTAACTCTTGATTTTGGCTCAGATCATGATCTAGGGTTCCTGGGATCGAGCCCTGCATCAAGCTCTGCACTCAGCACAGTGTCTGTTTCAGGATTCTCTCTCTTCCTTTGCCTCTGCCACCTCCCTCTACTCACTTGCACACTCCCTCTTGAATAAATAAATCTTAAAAAAAAGACAAATATACACCTAACATCACCCTCAATGGTGAAAATTGAGTTTTTCCTTTAAGATCGGGAACAATGCAAAGATGTGCACTCTCACCAGTTTTATTCAACATAGTACTGGAAGTCCTCATCCAAGAATCAGATAAAAAAAATTATAAAAGGCATCCAAATCGGTAAGGAAAATGTAAAACTGTCTCTGCATATGACATGATACTATACATAGAAAACCCTAAAGACTCTAACAAAAAGCTATTAGATATAAAAAATGAATTCAGGAAAGTTGTAGGATACAAAATTAATGTTATACTTTATAATAACAAAGTAGCAGAATAAGAAATTAAGAAAACAATTCCGTTTACAATTGCACCAAAAAGGGGTGCCTGGAAGTGCAGTTGGTTAAGTATCTGACTCTTGGTTTCAGCTCTAGTTGTGATCTCAGGTTCATAAGATCGAGCCCTACACATCAGGCTCCATGCTCAGTGCAGAGCCTGCTTGAGACTTTCTCTCCCTCTCCCTCTGTCCTTGACCGAACTCTCTCTCTCTCTCTCAAATAATATTTTTAAAAATCTACCAAAAAGAATAGGAATAAATGTAACCAACAACGTAAAAGACCTGTATTCTGAAAGCTATAAAACAATGATTAAAAAAATTGAAGATAACACAAATGGAAAGATACACCATACTCACAGATTGAAAAAAACGATACTGTTAAAATATCCATACTACTCAAAGCAATCTATAGATTCAATGCAATTCCTATCAACAAATATATCAATAGCATTTTTCACAGAGCTAGTACTAGTAATCCTAATATTTATATGGAACCATAAGAGAACCCGAATAGGCAAAGCAATCTTGAGAAAGAACAAATATGGAGGGGGAAGTCTGGGTGACTCAGCAGTTGAGCGCCTCCCTGCTGCCCAGGGGCGTGATCCTGGAAGTCCCACATTGGGATCCCTGCATGGAGCCTGCTTCTCCCTCTGCCTGTGTCTCTGCGTCTCTCTCTCTGTGTTTCTCATGAGTAAATAAATAAAATCTTAAAAAAAAAAAACCTAATTAATCAATTAAAAATGAATTCAAGACCTAAATGTGAGATCTGAAACCATACAACTCCAAAAAAGAAAACATAGGCAGTAATCTCTGACACCAGACTTACCAGCGTTTTTCTAGATATGTCTCCTAAGGTAAGGGAAGAAGAGCAAAAATCAACTATTACAACTACATTAAAATAGAAAAGTTTTGTAAGCAAAGGAAACCATCAAAAAAATGAAAAGAAAACCTAGGGCAGCCCTGGTGGCCCAGCGGTTTAGCGCCGCCTTCAGCTCAGGGTGTGACCCTGGAGACCTGGGATAGGAGTCCGTCGGGCTCCCTGCATGGAGCCTGCTCTCCCTTTGCCTGTGTCTCTGCCTCTCTCTCTCTGTGCCTCTCATGAACAAATAAATAAAATCATTAAAAAAAAGAAAAAAAGAAAGAAAGAAAACCTACTAAATGGGACAAGATATTTGCAAATGATATATTTGATAAGGGTAATATCCCTTATATATATAAAATGAATATATAAAGAACTTATACAACTGAACACCAAAAAAATCCCCAAGTAATCCAATTAAAAAAATGAGCAGAGAACATGAACATTTTTCCAAAGACATGGAGATAGCCAACAGATATATGAAAAGATGCTCAATATCACTAATTATCAGGAAAATGCAAATCAAAATTACGATGAGATCTCACCTTACACCTGTTAGAATAACTACTATCAAAAAAGACAAGAAATAACTAATATTGGCAAAGATGTGGAGAAATAGGAACCCTTGTGCACTGCTGGGCTTGTGGGAATGTAAATTAGTACAGCCACCTTAGAAAACAGTATAGAGGTTCCTCAAAAAACTAAAGTCAGAAAAACCATACAATGCAGTAATTCCACTAATATTTACCAAAAGAAAATGAAAACACTAAATTAAAAAGATATATGTACCCTTAAGTTCACTGCAGTATTACTTACAACAGTGAAGATATGCAAGCAACCTAAATATCCATTGATAGATGAATGGATAAAGAAGATGTGTGTGTGTGTGTGTGTGTGTGTGTGTTTATGCAATGGGATATTAGTCACAAAAAAAGAATGAGATCGTGCCTTTTGTGACAATATACATGGACCTAAAGGACATTTTGTTAAGTGAGGTTAAGTCAGAGAAAGACAAATAGCTTATGATTTCACTTAGATGGAATCTAAAAAACAAATAAATAAAAAAAGCAGAAACAGACTCTTAAATACAGAGAACGAACTGGTGGTTGCCAGAGGGATTCGCAGGAATGGGGGGAAACGGGCAAAATGAATGTAGGGGAATGGCAGATACAGGCTTCCAGTATTAGAATGAATATGGGAATAAAAAAGGATAAAACAAATAGCATAGAGAATATAGTCCATGGTATTATAATAGCATTGCATGGTGACAGATGGTAGCTATACTTATGGTGAACACAACATAATGTATAGAGTTGCTGAATCACTATCTAGTACACCTGAAACTAATGTAACATTGTGTATCAACTATACTTCAGTAAAATATAGTAATACAAAATAAAGCTTTCTGCATAAATTAAAAAGTAATGAGAGCAAACATTTAATGTGTCTGGCTGCATTCATTCTAACCACTTTATCTGCCTTAAGTCATTTAATCCTGTGATAAGGTTATCACGAGGTAGGTACTATTACTATCCCATTTTACAACTAACTTATCATGAGATAGGTACCATTACTATCCCATTTTACAGCTAAGGAAATTGAGGGACAAAGAGGTTAAATAACTTCCAAGGTCACACAAGTAGTTACAGAAGGCCTGTGATTCAAACTTAAGCAGTGTAGTTCTAAAGTTCCTATTTTATACCACTTCACTCATTCTGACTGGTATAATAATCATTCATATAGCATTTCAAAGAATCCAGAATATCATCTCAATCAATATGTAAACATATTAATATTTACCTCTTCAAAAATAGCCCTTGAAAAATCCCCACAGCGTAATGTGCCATCATAGCTCAGTGACAATATGTGAGCCGGATTGGCAGGTGAGAAGTAAAGACAGCTAACTGGCTGACTGTGGGGCTGAAAAACATAAACTCCATCTTCTTTTGACTGGTGAGTCTGTAAGAGAGTCGGGGGTGGGGAGAGAAACAAAAACTAGTGAAAAGTAGAACACTTTCTGTGATTAAACTATTTATGTCTGTATTACATTCAATCTTTTCTTAGTCTCATTCAGAAAATCAGAACTAAAAACTTTATATTATCATCAAATTATTTTTTCTGATTTTCAATTCAATAATATTGTCACATTTAACAGTTTCCAGCTTTTCGCAACTAGCAAACTAGTTTTTTCATAGTGCAGAAGGAAAAAAATTACTATTATGAAATCCTCAGGAAATGAGAAATCTACTCTTTATTTGATATACAGCATAATTCCCCTACTACTAAAAACAGTATCAACACCATTAACACTTTGTTTCCTCAGCATGAGTCTATAAATCAGTCTAAGCACAATTTTCATAAGGTATTTGGTCCTGACACAAAGTGATAATTTAAAAAAAAAAAAAACAAAGTGATAATTTAAAAAAGATTTTATCCCTGGGGCTCCTGAGTGACTCAGTTGGTTAAGCGATTCTTGATTTCAGCTCACGTCTTGATCTCAGTGTCATGAGTTCAAGCTCCATATTGGGCTCCACGCTGGGCATGAAGACTACTTAACAAAAAAATGTATCCCCTAAATACACCATGAAAGTGCATGTATTTCAATTCCACATTAATATTGTACTACTTCTAGGGATTATCCTTTCCACAACTGGATTACCAATTCCAAAATCATCACTTCTCAGATCTGGATAAGCTATATTCCTATGCCATATGTCATATTATGAACCCGAGTAACTATCATCTCCAAATCTGGCTTTTGGTTTTTCTTTTTCTTTTTTTTAATTTTATTTATTTATTCATGGGGGGGGGGGGCGGGCATGCTCCTTGCTGAACCACCCAGGTGTCCCTCCAAATCTGGCTTAATCTGCTCTGAAATACTCAAGCATTTTTGTTTTCTTCTTTTTTATTTTAAATTTAAACAAAAGAGTTTTTTAAAGGGAAAAGAAGGGAAAAAATTAAAATCATATACATTCCTCCTCCTACCCAGAGTTAACCACTGTTAATATCTTCACATACTTGTGTATAGAATTTATTTTTTAGTAAAACTAAACTCTCCGTTGTTACAAAAAAAAATTAAATACAGAAATGCAGAAAGACAATTATTAAAAATCACCCCAAATGCAAATTTAAATCCTAAAATTATCAAGATACTAAGGTATTATTATAGATATCTTTATATGTACTTTTATAGATAGAATGACACAGAAGAAATTTAGGGAAAAAAAAAGACCACACTATATATGCCATTTTTAATAGTATTAAATTTAACTACACTTCGGGACACCTGGGCGGTTCAGTGGTTGGGCCTCTGCCTTCAGCTCAAGGCATGATCCTGAGGTCCTGGGATCAAGTCCCACAACAGGCTCCCCGCAGGGAGCCTGCTTCTCCCTCTGCCTGTGTCTCTGCCTCTCTCTATATCTCTCTCATGAATGAATGAATGAATAAAACTTAAATAAAAAACTACACTTCAATGGGATGCCTAGGTGGCTCAATCAGTTAAACGTCTGCCTTCAGTTCAGGTCACGATCCCAGAGTCCTGGGATCAAGCCCCATGTCAGGCTCCCTGCTTCTCCCTCTCCTCCCCTGCTCATGCTGTCTCACTACCTCTGTCTCTCTCAAATACATTTTTTTTTATTTTAACTATGAGGGGGATCCCTGGGTGGCTCAGCAGTTAGGCACCTGCCTTTGGCCCAGGGCATGATCCTGGAGTCCCAGGATTGAGTTCCACGTTGGGCTTCCTGCATGGAGCCTGCTTCTCCTCTATCTGTCTCTGCCTCTCTTTCTCTCTGTGTCTTTTTTTTTTTAATTTTTATTTATTTATGATAGTCACAGAGAGAGAGAGAGAGAGAGAGGCAGAGACACAGGCAGAGGGAGAAGCAGGCTCCATGCACCGGGAGCCCGACGTGGGATTCGATCCCGGGTCTCCAGGATCGCGCCCTGGGCCAAAGGCAGGTGCTAAACCGCTGCGCCACCCAGGGATCCCTCTCTGTGTCTTTCATGAATAAATAAATAAAATCTTTTAAAAAAAATTTTAACTATGAGGTAATTTTTGAAGTTCAAGTACAGCTGACCCTTGTACAACATGGAGATTAAGGGCACCAACTCACCATGCAGTTGAAAATCCATGTGTAACTTCTGACTACCCAAAAACTTAACTACTAATATCCTGTTGACCAAAATCCTTAATAATAACATAAACAATTAGCACATTTTTGTACATTATCCATATTATATACTGTACTTTTACAATAGAGTAACAGAGTAAGCTAGAGAAAATAAATATTAATAAAATCATAAGGAAAACAAGATACACTTTACAGTACTGCATTGTGTTTTTAATACCATAAGTTTACAAGATAATCATCAGTCAGTACCTGTCAAAATTGTCTTATATGATACAAAACACTAGAGATATTACATATATTACTACTACTAAACATCAAAAATGAAAACATAATGTGAAAAAGAAATTCATATTTACTGACAGGTATAACAACTCATGTATTGATAATAAAGTGGCACCAATACTGCTTTATGATAGCCTAGTGTAATCAATACAATAGCTTCATAGTAGCCTAGCCTATACACTAATGAATGAATCCCTATAAAATTTTTATAGGGTACCATATTAGTCATATCCACAATGCAGTACTGAAACACTATTACATTTTTTTAAAAAACCACTAACTTGTGATGATAGACTGATATAAAGTTTCTTCAATTATAAGAGAGAAAGTATACTGTAGGACAATGTAATTCTTTGAAAGCAAAATTATAAAACAGTAAGAAAGCTAAAGCATTATTAATTTTATATTTAATATTACTCACCTTATGCCTATGTAAGGATAGGCTATCTACTTCCATACAATTCTTGCATATCCTGTCCTACACAATGACTACTTAGGCAATGAGGATAATGACACAAATGTCTCATATATTTCTTGCTATATAGTTACTAAATTTTCACATGTAGGCAGACACATATACCAGATATAAATTTATTAACTGTACAGCAGGATGATTATTTACTAAGTGGAATGTTTCATTCCAAAGGTCTTTGTCCTCACTGGCTGAGGATAATAAGGGCTGGGGCTTGCTGTCTCAGGAGTGACAGCAGCAGAGGAGATGGAGAAGGCAGAAGGGGAGGCAGAAGAAACAGGCACAGTAAGTGTAACTTTATGGAGTACATCATAATTTCTGTCTTTTTGTTTTTTCATTTCTCTAAAAATGTTTCTATCCATATAATACCAATCCTTCTTCCACCATTTGCTTTAGTTGCAGTGCCCATACCTAGAAAGGTACACGTCATAAAAGAAATCAAAAGCAGTCTTAAATAATCAGAATGTTTCTGCCAGATTGTCTAATGTCAATTTTTCTAACACTGCTTCATCATCTGGCATCATCAGAAGCATTCCTCTCCATCAAGCACTCTTAATTCCTCTGGTGGGGAGTCTCTTAGCTCTTGAATTCCTCTAAGATATCCTGAAACCCTTCATCCCCACCATTTTTTTTTTTGCTATAATCACAATCTCTTTCATGATTTCCTTGTCTCTGTCATAAATCCTGTGAAGCCATGTACAACACCTGGACAGTTTTCTCCAGCAGGAATTTATTCTCCCAGGCCTGATTGCTTTCATGGCTTTTTCTAGAACAACAATGGCATCTTCAATGGTGTTATCTTTCCAGACTTGCATGATGTTTTCTCTACTGAGGTTCTCTTCCATCTCATTGACAACCTTTTCTATAGCATATCATGTGCAATAAGCCTTAAAAGTCCTTAATGACCACCTGATCTGAAGGCTGAAGTAGGGACACCATGTTTGGAGGCAACACTTTCAGGCCTTCAGTGTTGAACTCATGGGGTTCTGGATAGCCAGGGGCATTGTTTTGTTTTATTTTTTTTTTAATTTATTTATGATAGGCACACAGAGAGAGAGAGAGAGAGAGAGGCAGAGACACAGGCAGAGGGAGAAGCAGGCTCCATGCACCGGGAGCCCGACGTGGGATTCGATCCCGGATCTCCAGGATCGCGCCCTGGGCCAAAGGCAGGCGCTAAACCACTGTGCCACCCAGGGATCCCGGCTTTTCTCAATTTTGTAAACACCAAAAGCAATCCATGCAGAATTATATCTACAGTGAATAGAATTCAGCATCCATTTGTGACTCATAAAAAAAAAAAATGAATGGGATCATCCTAAGCAGACCCCTGAGAAGATATTTTCCAGCTTGGAAACTTTATTTTAAACATAATTAGAGGGACACCTGGATGGCTCAGTCAGTTAAGTGTCTGCCTTCGGTCAGGTCATGATCCCAGAGTCCTGGGATGGAGCCCCATGTCAGGTTCCCAGCTCAGTTGGGAATCTGCTTCTCCCTCTCCCTCTGCCTTCTCCACTTGTGCGCACACGCACTCTAATTAATTAAATTAACTAATTAATTAATTCTTTTTAAAGATTAACATAGTTAGAAAACCGAGAACTTCATGTGATCTTTTCATATATATGTTTAAAAGTTTAACAGTTTCCTGGCAATTAACTTATGCTCAGATGACTAAAAATATTCAAATTAAAAATGTTAAAGTTCTAGAAAGCCAACTAAAATTTCTCGATTTCTAAAATTTGAAAGCACAAAGTACAAAACTATAAATCTCAAGTAACATCTAAAAACACATGGCTCTAAGCTCTTCTCCTGTATATTGTTTCAGTCAAACTTTATTATCTTCAGGGGTACCTGGATGGCTTGGTCAGTTAAGCATCTGCCTTCAGCTCAGGTCATGATTCTAGGGTCCTAGGACAGAGCTCCACATGGGGCTCACTGCTAAGCAGGGAGCCTGCTTTTCCCTCTCCCTCTTTTGCCTCCCCTGCTTGTGTTCTCGCTCTCTCTCAAATTACTAAATAAAACCTTTAAGAAAAAAAAACTATTATCTTCAAAAAATTAATAACTTACCAAATCCCAAAGTCCAACTTGCCCAGATTTGGCCCCAGCTGCTACCAAAGTTCTAATTTCTGATGGGTGGAGAGCCACAGAGAATACTGAGCCTTTGGTAACTTTACGAACAGTATCTTCATTAATGACCATGCCATTTAAATTAGCTTTATAGCTGAGAAAAAAGTTAAATTTCAGAAGTAAAACCAATCAGTAATCAAAATAACTAAAAAGATGATTCAAAAAAGAGATAGTACATAGTCAACCTCCTAGTAACCAAAGAAATTAAACAATGGGATACTATTTTTTTACTCATAAAAGGTAGCAGGTTGCATTTAAACATATACATTCATTAACAGTGCTAGTGGCACAGTAAATTTATATAAGATTTTCAGAAAAAAAAAAAGATTTTAGAAAACAATTCAACAATGTATACTAAAAGCCACAAAATGTCCGCCATATTTGACTCATTAATATCACTTCAGGAATCTATCCTAAAGAATTAACCCAGTATCACACGTATACACTTATACATAAACACACATATAACTAAATACACAACTAACCACACTAAATTGACAATTCCAACTACCAACAGAGTAACAAAAGTTTAAATAAATATCACCTATTAAATGAGATTGTATGCAATATTCAATAAATTTAAAGACTAATAACATATTAATATTTTTCACTATATTACAGAAAAAGCATAATGCAAATTTATATATACATTAGAAAACAATAAACTAAAAATGTACATGGATTCATTCATTTACTAAATAATGAGTGAATATATAGTATGCACCAGGCACTGGTTTTGGTTACTGAGACAAAATCTCTGCATTTATGAAGCTTATATCATAATGGTATTGCATACCTGAAAGGACACATATAAAAACAACAGTTGTTACGGTGGAAATATTACAGATAATTTCTTCAACTAATTTTCAAAACTTCCAGGGATGGTATATAGTCTTTACAATTTAAAGACTGAAGAAAACATAAAACAAAGGCAAGGGATTTTAACTCACCTTTTAATATTAGGTAAGTCCTTCTCAGTATTTTTACCACTTGTCTAAAACAATGAAAAAGACCAAATACTAAATTAATATATGTACTGAAACTTCCTTAACAGATAATTCTAAAAGCTGTAAGCCCTCCCAAGTGATACCTTGCTCACTTCTGCCCAAGTCTGTAGAAATCTTTTAAATAGCTCACTGTCAGCATCTTGATTTTCAGGAGTCATTTCTAAAGGCCCAGGAGGTAACATAGGCTGATATAAAAAATAAGAAAATAAAGAATAAAATGAGAAATAAAACAGATTGATTGTTTCTCTGCCCTAGAATGTAAATTTTTCACTACTTTACTTTCACTACCAACAATATAGGTGACACATCATTAGCACTCCAAAACAGTTGCTCAATTGCCAGATATATCCTGTACACTAATGACACATATTACCCCATTTAATCATCACAATCATTCAGTGAATGAGATACTACATTTTAAAGAGATTGTAATGAAACTTAGAGAAGTTACCTTGTCCAAAGTTATACTGCCAAGAACAGGAACTGCTGGGAATTGATTCAGATCAGTTCAATTTCATTACTCAGAGTAAAATTATTCTATGCTAGTGTTTTTTAAATCACACATTGTCAGCCATGGATCATAAAATCTTTTCAGGGACCCCTGGGTGGCTCAGTGGTTGAGCTCTGCCTTCAGCTCAGGGCATGATCCCTGGGCCCCAGGATCGAGTCTCACATCAGGCTCCCCTTAGGGAGCCTGCTTCTCCTTCTGCCTATGTCTCTGCCTTTCTCTCTGTGTTTCTCATGAATAAATAAATTTTAAAAATAAATAAAATCTTTTCAATATATCACAACCAGCAATGTTTTAATGAATAAGAATAGAAAATACAAAAAGTACATCACATGCAATAAGTGTAAGTATCATTTCACAAGTATTGATCTTCAGCTATGTGGCATTAATGAGCTCAATGTAAATATATTTATCATGGGTAGAGGCTTCAAAAAAACTGAAAAGCTACTCTTCCTAAGCACTTTAATTTGCAATTAGCTCCCAAAGCACCAGTCTAATTAATGCTATACTCCAATTTATAATTAAGCACTTAGATATGATATTAAAAACAGTGGGTGCTCTTGAATAAGAAGTATAATTATCATCTTATTTAGACAATAAACTTGGTAAATAAAACTCTTTCTATTCACTGATAGTACGAAGTTATACTACAGCAAGAGGCTATCACCATTATCACATACTATGCACTATTAATTACATTAATACTACCATTTATTGATTACTCACTCACCCCTTAACACAGTATAAGGAACTTTATAGATACTATTTCAATTAACTCCCACAACACCTCTTTGAGGTTTCTATAATGCTGCCACTTTAAATATGGGGAAACTGGGGCTCAGAAAGGTTAAGTAATTTGTCCATAATTCCACAGCAGGTAAGCCTGCAGAAAAACAGAATCCAAACTAATCTTTACACTTTGAAATCCTACTCAGTAATCTAGAAACAGTCAAGTATTATATTAACAAAGTACAAATTAAGCATAATTTAGTGACCTTTTAATCTAGTTTCAAACATTTCAAATTTTTCAGTAGTATATTGAGTAATATACTGTTTTTACCCTTTCTTACATTTTCATCTTCTATTAATGTCGGCTGGGTTGGAGTTGCTGGTAAAGACACTCCTGAAGGATCTACTTTTAGTAGTCTCATTGACCTTCTACATCCAGTCTCATTTTCTCTCTTCTTAGGCTTTTTCCTAAAGGAATGGGAAAAAATTCGTTATATGAGTTATATGAATTTATTAAGGAGAGAACTTCCAGGAATGTACCTCACAGATATACTCACATTACAAGGATGTATATACATAACCACATTGATCTTAGTTGAACATTTATGATATTTCCATGCTTTTAAATAAAATCATAAATGTTCCATCAGGGTGAGGTAAGAGGTGTTACAATAAATTATGGCATACATCTCTAACAGAATAATATATAACCATTAAAAGAATGAAATAGATCTCTGCATGCTGATATGACATGAACTCTAAGATAGAAGAAGCAAAAACAAGGTCCAGCACATGTTGAATATGCTTCCATTTGTTTTTTTAGAAAAGGGTTATGTACACACATACATTTGTACATGCTAAGATTACCTATGGAAGAATATACATGAATCTATTAACAGTGGTTTCTTCTAGAGAGAAGGCCTGGAGAACTAAGATCTAAAATAAAAAAGATATTTAAATGTTTCACTGCATTTCTTTCCATACAGTTTACTTTTTAAAATCATATACATGCCCTACCTACTTTTTAATGTACTACTTTTTCATTTTAAAAAAGTAGTTCAAAACTTTCAATTTCCAGTTCCACATATAAGGAACTTGAAATTCACCACTCTTTCTTTTCAAGTTAAAAGGTAAATAGATTAAAAAATCAGTAACTCTTCTCGGATCCTTAAGAGAGGCAAGAACACAGTATGAACTGCTAGCCTCAACACTGGAGAAATAGACAAATATAGAGTCATGGCTTACTGAAATGGAAAGTGAAGAACAAAAACCACAATAGGAACAAATGCCAAGGTAGGAAAACTATAACTGACCAGTTACTGGAGACTCAGTCAGCATGGACAAGTTAAACACTCCATAGTGGTCCACATAAAAACGTGCAGCAACTTTGTTCACAACTGTCAAAACTGGGAAGCAGCCAAGATGTCTTCCACTTACTGAATAGATAAACTATAGCATATCCAAACAATGGGATATTGTTTAGCACTAAAAAGAAACAAGCTATCAAGCCATGAAAGACAAGGAGAAACCTTAAATGCATATTACTAAGAGAAAGAAATATAAAAAGGCTACATACTGTATGATCTGAAATACAGGACATTCTATTAAAGGCAAAACTATAAATACAGACAATAAAAAGATAAGTGCCCAGTTGAAGGTGGTAAGGTGATGAACAGAGAGAACACAGAAAATTTTTAGGGTGGTAAAAATGACGGATATATGTCATTATACATTTGTACAAAGCCGCACAATGTACAAGAGTGAACTCTAAGGCAAACTATGGACTTTAGGGGATTATGATGTATCAGAGTAGATTCATCCTTATTAATAAATGTACCACTGTGCTGAATGATGTTGATAACGGGGAAGGTTATGCATATGTAGGAGTAGAGGAATATACAGGAAACCTCTGTACCCTCCTATCAGTTTTGTTATAAAAAAGAAACTACTCTAAAAAAAATAAAAAGAAAAAAAAGGAAGTCTTAAAAAAAAAAACCCTCAAGTGGGACTCACCCCACTATTTTGTGAGATTTACATCTGGAAACTCAACTAGGTCTTCAGTAAGTATCAGAGAAAAATCCCCTCATGCTTCCCACAGTAGGAGGGGGAAAAGGACCATTTTGAAATACACCAGAGCACTTTGTTCTTCTTAACAAGGTGTGCTCTCTGGAGAACTACTTAACCAGAGCCTGCCCTGCCAAGGTATTATCAGAACTTAACCTGAGAAAAAGGAAATACCCAACTCCAGCCCACACTTAATCATCCTCTCCCACCTATTGTGGGGAGGAAAGAAACTAAAACACTCGTGAAGTTCACTATCCAAAGACAAAGCCTCCTTTAAAAGAGTGAGACCTAATCACAGGACTATAGAACAGCTTTCTCTCCCCTTTGACACATTACTAAAGGCCTATTTACAACAGTTCCTTTTTCCTGGTACATCATGTCCAGTTATCAAGAAAAAAATTACAAGGCACAATGAAAGACAACACAATTTAAAGAGACACAGCAAACTTCAGAACCAGACATGGCAGGAATATTGGAATTATCAGAACAGAAATTTAAACTTTTTCTAAAATTTTTCATTTATTTGAAAGAATGAGAGAGAGCATAAGTAGGGGGAGGGGCAGAGGGAGAGGTAGAGAGACAAGGAGACTCCTCGCTGAGTGCAGAGCCCAATGTGGGGCTTGATGCCAGGATCCTGAGATCGTGACCTGCGCAGAAGTTAAATCCTTAACCAACTAAGTCACCTAGGCACCCTCATCAGAACAGGAATTGAAAACAATTATAATTAATATGCAAAAAAAATTAATATGCTAAGGGCTCTAATGGATAAATTAAACACAATCTAAGAACAGATAGTCAACATAAGAAGAGAGATGGAAATCCAAAGAAAGAACCAAAAAGAAATGCTAGAAATCAAAAACACTAAGAGAAATGAAGAATGCCTTTGATGAGATTAGTAGATAAGACACTGCTAAGGAAAGAATACCGGAGTTTAAGGATATCTCCATAGGAACCTTAAAACTGAAAACCAACGAGAAAAAAGACTGAAAAAAAAAAACCCTGAGTATCCAAGAGTTGTGGGATAACTACAAAAGGTGTAACATACACATAATGGGAATGCCAGAAGGATAAGTAAAAGGGAAAAACACAAGATATATTTGAAAAATAGTAACCAAGAATACCTCCAAATAAATGTCAGATACCAAAGCACAGATGCAAAGAGCTCAGAGTACATCAAGCAAAAAAACTACACCTAGGCCATTCATTTCCAAACTACAGAAAATCAAAGAGAAAGGAAAAATCCTGAAAGACACCAGAAGGAAAAAAAGCACCTTAGTAGGCAAACAAGATAAGAACTACATCCATCCTTTCGTAAACTATGCAATCCAGAGTGGAGTTGAGAGAGGCACCTGGCAAGCTCAGTCGGTGAAGCATGCAACTCTTGATCCTGCAGTCATCAATTTGAGCCCCACACTGGGCATAGAGGTTACTTAAAAAATAAATATATAAATAAATAAACAGAATTTGTTGCCAGTATATGTGCCTTACAAGAAATGTTTAAAGTACTTTAAAGAGAAGAATAACAGGGGATCCCTGGGTGGCTCGGCAGTTTAGCACCTGCCTTGAGCCCAGGGTGTGATCCTGGAGTCCCAGGATCAAGTCCACATCGGGCTCCCTGCATGGAGCCTGCTTCTCCCTCTGCCTGTGTCTCTGCCTCTCCCTCTCTCTGTGTCTCTCATGAATAAATAAATAAGTAAAATCTTTTTAAAATAAGAGAGAGAGGAATAACATAGATCAGAAACTCAGATCCACAAAAAGAAAGGAAGAGCATCAAAGAAGGAATAAATAAAGGAAAAAAAATTATTTTTCTCATTCTTAACAACAGCTAGCTCAAAATAATATCAACAACGTATCTGGTTACGTACACTTATGTATATATCTTATGCATACCTGTATATATTCACCTACATATATATATATACACACTTATGTTTGTTTATACATGTGAAATGAATGACAACAATGATACAAGGGACAAGAAAGGAGAATTAGGATTATTTTGTTATGGGATCCCTGGGTGGCGCAGCGGTTTGGCGCCTGCCTTTGGCCCAGGGCGCGATCCTGGAGACCCGGGATCGAATCCCACATCGGGCTCCTGGTGCATGGAGCCTGCTTCTTCCTCTGCCTGTGTCTCTGCCTCTCTCTCTCTCTCTCTCTGTGACTATCATAAATAAATAAAAATTAAAAAAAAAAAAAAGGATTATTTTGTTATTAAAAGGTACTCACTATACCCCACTCACACTGTGAAGTTGTTTATTATTAGGTGAAAGTGGACTTGCGTTAGCTATATATATATATATATATATATATATATATAGTAAACTATACAATATATATATATATAGTATATATATATATAGTAAACTCTAGGGCATTCACATAAAAAAAAGGTGGAGGGAAGTATAACTGATATCCTAAGAAAGGAAAGAAAATGATATCACATAAAATGTTTCAGGCACCTGGGTGGCTTGTCAGTTAAGCATCTGACTTTGGCTTAGGTCATGATCCCAGGGTCCGGGGATCAAGCCCCAAGTTGGGCTCCCTGCTCAGCAGGGTGTCTGTTTCTCTCTCTGCCCCTCCCCTCACTTGCTTGCTCTTGCTCTCTCTGTCTCTCTCTCGCAGATAAATAAAATCTTTAAAGGTTTTTTTTTAATTTTTATTTATTTATGATAGTCACACAGAGAGAGAGAGAGAGAGGCAGAGACACAGGCAGAGGGAGAAGCGGACTCCATGCACCAGGAGCCCGACGTGGGATTCGATCCCGGGTCTCCAGGATCGTGCCCTGGGCGAAAGGCAGGCGCTAAACCGCTGCGCCACCCAGGGATCCCCAAATAAAATCTTTAAAAAAAAAAAGTTTAGTTAAAACCATAAAAGGCAGAAAAAGAGTAGAGGCAAAAATAGGAACAAAAAACAAGGGCAATAAGCAGAAAATATTAACAAATACAACAGATAGAAATACAAATATATCAATAACCACATAAACAAATATGGTAGATAATTAACCAAATTTATCAATACTCACTTTGAATATCAGTGGTCTAAGTGCACCATTAAAACAGATTGTCAGAATTGATCAAATACAATACCAAACATATGTTGCTGTAAGAAACCTACTTTAGATATAAAGATACAAAGAGGGCAGCCGGGTGGCTCAGTGGTTTAGTGCCACCTTCAGCCCAAGACATGATCCTGGAGACCCAGGATTGAGTCCCACGTCAGGCTCCCTGAATGGAGCCTGCTTCTCTCTCTGCCTGTGTCTCTGCCTCTCTCTCTCTCTCTGTGTCTCCCATGAATTAATAAATAAAATCTCTAAAAAAATAAAGATACAAAGATTAAAAGTAAATGAATGGAGAAAAATACACCATGCTAACACAAATCCAAAGAAAGCAGAAGTAGCTACATTAATTTCAGACAGAGCAGACTTCAAAGCAAAGGAAGTTATCATAGAGGGACGCCTAGGTGGCTCAGCGGTTGAGCATCTGCCTGATGCATGCTCAGGGCATGCATGCTCGGGGCATGGTCCCTGGTCACACGATGGGAGTCCTGCATCAGGCTCCCTGCAGGGAGCCTGCTTCTCCCTCTGCCTCTCTCTCTGTGTCTCTCATTAATAAATAAGTAAATAAAATATTTTTTTTAAAAAAAAGGAGAATTTTTTTAATTAAAATTTAAAAAAAGGAAAGTTATTATAAAGAAGGGCATTACATAATGATGAAGGAACGATGAAGGGGAGTCAATTCTCCAAGACAACATAATACAATACACCTAACAACAGAGCACCAAACTATGTAAGGTAAAAACTAATAGAGTTACAAAAATAGGTAGCTCTACTATTTTAGTCAGAGACTTCAACATTCCCCTGTCAGAAATGGAGAGAGCCAGCAGGTGGCAAAATCAGCAAGGCACAGTTGAACTCGACACACCATCCATGAAGTAGATATAACCAATATCCATATACCAGTTCATTCAAAAACAGAATACACATTTCTCTCAAACTTAGAATATTCACCAAGGTAGACCACATTCTAGACCATAAAACACACCTTAACAAACTTAAAAGAATAGAAATTTGAAAAGAAATTCATACAATGTTTGCTCTCAGAACACAACCATATTAAACTAGAAATCAATGAGAAAGATACATGGAAAATCCAAAATATATACAGATTAAAAACACACTTCTAATAAACCATGAAATACTACTCAGCCATCAAAAAATGAAATTTGTCATTTGCAACAACATGGATGGAACTAGAGGATATTATCCTAAGTGAAATAAGTAAAAAAAGACAATTATCATATCTCATTCACATGTGGAATTTAATAAACAAAACAGAGGATCATAGAGGAAGAGAGTAAAAAATAAAAGAGGATGAAATCAGGGAGACAAACCATAAGAGATTCTGAATCATAGGAAACAAACTGAAGGTCGCTGAAGGAGAGAGGAGTGAGGGTACAGGGTAACTGAGTGATGAACATTAAGGAGAGCACGTGACATAACGGGCACAGGGTATTATATAAGACTGATGAATCACCTCTACTCAGAAATCAATAATAGATTTTATGTTAATTGACTTAATTTAAATAAAATTTTAAAAATAAATAACACATGGATCAAAGAAGGAATCTCAAGAGGACATAATGTTTCTAACTAAATTAAAATGAAAATACAACCTCATAAAATTGTGGGATGTGAGGAAAGCAGTGTTTAGAGGGTAATTTATAATAGTAAATGCATACATTAGGAAAGAAGGTCAAAAATCAGCTAAGTTTCGAACTTAGGAAACTAGAAAAAGAAGAGCAAATTAATCCAAAGTAAAGAGAAGAAAAAAATAATAAAAATTAAGCAGATAAATAAAATTGAAAACAAGAAATCACCAGGGGCAGGGAAGGGGGGTAGATCAATAAAGCCAAAAGTCAGTTCTTCCAAAAAACCATTAAAATCTGGGGCACCTAGGTGGCTCAGTTGGTTAAGCGTCTGACTCTCCATTTCAGCTCAGGTCATGATAGCACAGTCATGAGATCAAGACTCATGTCCAATTCTACGCAAAGTGTGAAGTCTGCTTGAGATTCTCTCTCCCTCTGCCCCTCTCCCTGGCTCGTGCTTGGTATCTTCTCTTTCTCTCTCTCAAATAAATAAAACATATTTTTTTAAAAAACCAATGAGGGGTGTCTGGTGGCTCAGTCAGTTAAGCATCTGTCTTTGGCTCAGGTCATGATCCCAGGGTCCTGGGATCAAGTTCCGCATTGGACTCCCTGCTTAGCAGGGATCCTGCTTCTCTCTCTCCCTCTGCCTGCTATCCCCCCTGCTTGTGCTATCTCTTTCTCTCTGTCAAATAAATAAATAAATAAATAAATAAATAAATAAATAAACAAACAAACAAACAAACTTAAAAAGCCAGTAAAATTAATAAGCCTCTAGCAAGGCTAACTATGAAAAAAAATTATCAATATCAGAAAGGAAAGATGGGTCTTACTACAGATCCTATGGACATTAAAAAGATAATAAAGAAATGATATGGACTCTATGCCAACATATTTGATGACCTAGATGAAATGGACAATTCCTTGAAAGACACAACTGTCACAATCTGAATTTGAAATAGATAATCTGGGCAGCCCGGGTGGCTCAGCAGTTTAGTGCCGCCTTCAGCCCAGAGCCTGATCCTGGAGACCCAGGATCGAGTCCCATGTCGGGCTCCCTGAATGGAGCCTGCTTCTCCCTCTGCCTGTGTCTCTGCCTCTCTCTTTCTCATGAATAAATAAAATCAGAAGGAAGGAAGGAAGGAAGGAAGGAAGGAAGGAAGGAAGGAAGGAAGGAAGGAAGGAAGGAAGGAAGGAAGAAGAAAGAAAGAAAGAAAGAAAGAAAGAAAGAAAGAAAGAAAGAAAGAAAGAAAGAAAAGAAAGAAGGAAGGAAGGAAGGAAGGAAGGAAGGAAGGAAGGAAGGAAGGAAGGAAAGAAAGAAAGAAAGAAAGAAAGAAAGAAAGAAAGAAAGAAAGAAGAAAGGAGGGAGGGAGGGAGAGAGGGAGGGAGGGAGGGAAGAAAGGAAAAAGAAAGGAAAGAAAGAAAGAAGGAAAGAAAAAAAGAAAGAAAGAAAAGAAAAAAAGGAAAAGGAAAGAAAAGAAAAGAAAGAAGAAAAAAGAAAAGAAAAGAAGAAAAGAAAAGAAAAGAAAAGAAAAGAAAAGAAAAGAAAAGAAAAGAAAAGAAAAGAAAAGAAAAGAAAAGAAAAGAAAAAAAAGAAAAGAAAGATAATCTGAGGATGTCTGGGTGGCTCAGCAGCTGAGTGTCTGCCTTTGGATCAGGGCATGACCCCGGGATCAGTCCCAGGATAGAGTCCTGCATCAGGCTCCCTACAGGGAGCCTGCTTCTCCCTCTGCCTGTTTCTCTGCCTCTCATGAATAAATAAGTAAAATCTTAAAAAAAAAAAAAAATAAGAAAAGAAATAGATAATCTGAATAGGCTTACACCTATTAAAGAAATTATTATCATTAATCAATCAACTTCCAAAATAGAAAGCACCAGGCTGACATAAGTTCACCGGTGAATTTTACCAAACATTTAAGAAAGAAATCATATCAATTCTCTACAATGTCTTTTAGAGGATAGAAGCAGAGAGAATATTACCTACCTAATTCTATGAGGCCAGCATTACCTAATAATAAAACTAAAGACATTTAAAAACAGAGAACTACAGACCAATAATGTCTCATGAGCAGATGCAAAACTCTCAACAAAATATTAGTACACTGAACCCAACAATATACAAAAAGTACTAAACCAAGTGGGATATATTTGAGGTATGTAAGACTGGTTCAACATTCAAAAATGTCTTAATGTAGCCTATTGAAAATCATTCAAAGTAATCCATCACATCAATAGGCTAAAAAAGCAAAATCATGTGATCCTACTTTCATGATAAAAATATCAGTAAACTAGAGGGGAACCTTCTCAACTTGATAAAGTATCTACAGAAAACCTATAGCTAATGTCATACTTAAATGGTGAGAAACACCAAGCTTTCCCACCAAGATCAGGTACAGGCAAGAATGTCCTTTCTCCCCATTCCTTTTCAGCACTATGCTGATACAGTAAGACAAGAAAAAGAAACAAAGGGTACGCAGATTTGGAAGAAAAAATAAAACTATATTTGTTCAAGAGTTTCCAAGTTGGGGATGCCTGAGTGGCTCAGTCAGTTAAGCATCCAATTCTTGATTTCGGCTAAGGTCATGATCTCAGGATCATAAGATCAAACCCCAAGTCGGTGTCTGCCCTGGGCCTGGAATTCTCTCCCTCTCCCTCTAGCTCTGTCCCTCCCCTCACTTGCTCTTTCTCAAATAAATAAATATTTTTTTTAATAAAAATAAAAAACAAAAGAATTTCCAGGTTGGTGAACACATGGATGTGCTGGGAGAGTTAACACGCTCTGAGAGAGCATTTCCCCATGCCTTGCCCTATGCATCTCTTCCTTTAGTTGTTTTAAGTTATATCCTTTTATAATAAACTAGTAATCTATTAAGTTTTTTTAAAAAGCTGCATTTGCTCATAGATGACCTGACAGTCTATGTAGAAAATTCTAAAAAATGAACAAAAGAACTCTGGAACTAGTAAGTGGTTAGAGCTAAGTTGTAGGATACAAAGTTAATATATAAAAGTCAATTCTTTTCCTATATGCTGCAATAACCAAGTGAAATTTGTTGAAGTTAAAAATATAATATCTGGCAGCCCCGGTGGCGCAGCAGTTTAGCGCCACCTTCAGCCTGGAGTATGATCCTGGAGACCCAGGATTGAGTCCCATGGCAGGCTTCCTGTATGGAGCCTGCTTCTCCCTCTGCCTGTGTCTCTGCCCCTCTCTCTCTGTCTCTATGAAAAATTAAATCTTTAAAAATAAAATAAAATTAAAATTAAAAAATAAAAATAAAAATATAATATTATTTACATTAGCACTCATGCAATGAAATACTTAGGTTTAAGTCTAACAAAATATTTCCAAGATCTATATGAAATACACTATAAAACTCTGATGAACAAAATAAAAAAACTAAGTAAATGGAGAGATATTCCATGTTTACAGAGAGTCAAGATGTCAGTTCTTTACACCTTGATCTATAAAGTCACTGTAATCTAAATCAAAATCCCAGAAAGTTATTTTGTGGGTACTGACAAAATGATTGTTTTATATAGAGAGGCAAAAAACACAGCATAACCAACATAATATTGATGAACAAAGTTGGAGGACTGACTACCTATGTCAAGACTTACTTTAAAGCTGTAATTGTCTTTAAAGAAAGTAGGGTACTGATGAAAAAATACACAAATCAATGGAACAGAATAGAGAGCCTGCTGATCTTAAAGGAGCAAAAGCAAGATAATGAAGCAAAAATAATCTTTTTAATAAATGGTGCTAGAACAAATGGACAACCACATGCAAACAAACAAAAAAATCAATACCCCCATCACAGAATTAACTCAAAATAGATCATATATCTAATGTAAAATGCAGAACTATAAAACTTGTACAAGACAACAGGAAAAAACCTAGGTGACCTTGGGTATAGCAATGGTTTTTTAGATAAAACACCGAAAACACAATCTATGAAAGAAAAAATTGATGAAGTAAACATCATTAAAATGAAAAAGTCTGCTCTGCAAAAGACAGAATCCAGAGAATAAGAAGATAAACCACAGACTAGGAGAAAATATTTGCAAAAGATACATCTGATAAAAGATTGTCATCAAAAATATACAAAGAACTCTTAAAATTCAACAATAAAAAACAATTAAAAAATGGGCCAAAGACCTTAACAGATAGTTCATCAAGGTAATATCTAGACAGCAATAAGCATATGAAACGATGCTGTATCATGTTATCAGAGAAATATAAATTAAAAGAACAATGAGACACCAATACACACCTACTAGAATGGTCAAAATCCAGAACACTGACAACACCAAATACTTGTGAAGACATGGAACAACAGGAGACATGGAACAACAGGTTTAAGATTATGGCTTCTCCAGGATCGAGTCTCACGTCAGGCTCCCTGTATGGAGCCTGCTTCTCCCTCTGCCTGTGTCTCTGCCATTCTCCCTCTCTCTGTCTGTCATGAATAAATAAATAAAATCTTAAAAAAAAAAAAAAAAAAAAAGGGCAGCCTCGATGGCCCAGTGGTTTAGCACCACCTTCAGCCTGGAGTGTGATCCTGGAGACCTGGGATGGAGTCCCGTGTCAGGCTCCCTTTATGGAGCCTGCTTCTCCCTCTGCCTGTGTCTCTGCCTTTCTCCCTCCCTCTCTATCTCTCTCTCTCTCTCTCTCTCATCTCTGCCTTTCTCTCTCTCTCTCTCTCTCTCTCTGTCATGAATAAATAAATAAAATCTTAAAAAAAAAAAAAAGGTTACGGCTTCTGATTTATTATTTTACCACATAACTATTTTTTTCAAATTATAAATAACTCAACAATGCATCGTCGTATAGGCATTATAAACCAAATCTTTTACCTTTTGGATGCAGGAGGCTGTCTCCTCTTTATCATTTCACGGAGCCTTGCAGCTGACTGCAAAATACACAAAACATACATGAAAAGATACTACCTTCTAAAATATTAAGTATGCTGCTTTATCGACACTAAGATCTATATAGGAAATAAAGATCCTTAAGATATACCTGCTCTTGGTAATAGACATGAAACAAACACACTATCAATAATAAAGGCAAGTAAATAATACCATCTAAAGGACTGGGGTACCTGGGTGGCTCAGTTGGTTAAGCATCCAACTCTTGATCTGGGCTAAGGTCTTGACCTCAGGGTCATGAGTTTAAGCCAAATGTCAGTAGTTTAAGCCCCAGTATGGGGCATTAACATTCTTAAAGTACTGACATTCTGATACCTTGGACCAGGTTGCTAATGAGTTTATATGATTAAATATTAAACATTTAATCAAACATACTATTATAAATTAAAAGGTGTAACTTCTACTGCAGGTAATCCTACTTTGATAGTTCCCAGAAAAGTTATATTATACTTCTATAAATAAAATCTTAATTTCTGGGCAGCCCGGGTGGCTCAGCGGTTTAGCGCCTGCCTTCAGCCCAGGGCCTGATCCTGCAGTCCGGGGTGGAGTCCTGTATCAGGCTCCCTACATGGGGCCTGCTTCTCCCTCTGCCTTTATCTCTGCCTCTCTCTCTCTCTCTCTCTCTGTGTCTCTCATTAATAAATAAAATCTTAAAAAAAATCTTAATTTCTGTTAACTAAAATAAAAATCAGAGATACTTTGTTTAAATTTCTGTTTAGGGCAGCCCTGGTGGCTCAGTGGTTTAGCGCTGTCTGCAGCCCAGGGTGTGATCCTGGAGACCCGGAATCGAGTCCCACATCAGGCTCCCTGCATGGAGTCTGCTTCTCCCTCTGCCTGTGTCTCTGCTTCTCTCTCTCCTCTCTGTGTATTCTCATGAATAAATAAATAAAATCTTAAAAAAAAAAAAAACTTTTAAAAAAATAAATTTGTTTAATTTTCAACTTTTAGTGACTTAATAATGTCATTCCCTCATATTAAGTTGCCCTCCCTTCCCTCAAGATGCAAACACATGCTGAATATTTGGGAATGTGTAACCCAAGAAAACAAGTAATTATTTAATAAAGCCAAGGGCTTATCTTTTGAAGGAAAATACCACACACCCTCCTTCAGGAAGAGCTATCTCACACATAGAAGACTTACCCACAGTGTGAAAGCACAATGTAAATTACACATTTAGTCACAATGATTATAAAACATTAGCATACATCTGGCCATTTATCCTTAAAGTTCACTATACAAAGCATATTTCCACCTATTCCTTACGATTTAAAAAAAGGGGGGGGGGGGGCGCCTGGATGGCTCAGTCAGTTAAGCATCTGCCTTAGACTCAGATAGATCATGATCCCAGGCTCCTGGGATTGAGCTCCACACCTGAGTTCCCTGCTCTGCAGGACCCTGCTGCTCCCTCTACTCTGCTGCCCCCGCCCCCAGCATGTGATCTAATAAATAAATAAATCTTAAAAAAAAAAAAAAAGGGAAGGAAAGAAAGAAAAAGTTTATCCTCTCACTCCTTAACTACACAACCCTCAACCCATTCCTCCTACTTCTCCTTTATCATTTGCCTAAAGCAACCACTTGGAACATACCCTGTTCCTCTGAATCCAAGACAGCCATTCATAAGACACCATGATCACCAACAAAAGGGAGGAAAAGCTGCCAGTTAGTTTCAAGATGCCAACTTCAAAAACATTAAAATGAAAAGTCTTAGAATCAATAAAATATGGTAACCTCTTCTTATTAAATGCAAAATTCATTCCTAATTTTACCATCCCTTATCTGATATATGAAACCTGATACTTTGAGTATTTTATTAACCTACAGGCAAGAAGAATGGCATCTTGCTTTTATTTTTTTTTTAATTTTTTTTTTAATTTTTATTTATTTATGATAGTCACACAGAGAGAGAGAGAGAGAGGCAGAGACATAGGCAGAGGGAGAAGCAGGCTCCATGCACCAGGAGCCCAATGTGGGATTTGATCCCGGGTCTCCAGGATCACGCCCTGGGCCAAAGGCAGGCGCTAAACCGCTGCGCCACCCGGGGATCCCGGCATCTTGCTTTTAATTAGAAATTCCACACAAGGGGTGCCTGGTGGCTCAGTTGTTGAGCATCTGCCTTTGGCTCAGGTTGTGATTCCAGGGAGTACCACACTGGGCTCCCTGCAGGGAGCCTGCTCCTCCCTCTGCCTGTGTGTCTGCCTCTCTCTGTCTCTCCCATGAATAAATAAGTAAAAATCTTTAAAAAAAATAAAAATAAAAAAAGAAAGAAACTCCACACAAACCTCAGACAACTGAAGAGAAGCAAAAAAGTTTGCATTTTCTGATATGTTCTTCAGTCTCTTCCTTTCATATGGTGACAATCCTGAAAATTCATCCTATGAAATTACACCAAAAAAATTCTGGTTACTTTGCATGATCCATAAAAAATGCACCTCACAAAACAATGTGTTGAATTCTCAAATGTATACTTTCCTTCAAATTGCACTTGCTCTTTTCATTTTATGCTATCTTAACAAATGGCACACAGCTTTTGATGCATTGGATACTGACTATAAGAGTTTGAATTTGAGATAATCACAAGGTATCTGTATGGCTTCCCAATTAAATTACAAGTAACATATCAGAAGTAATATAACCCAACAGCAACTTATTTCCTACTGGTCATTACTTACACCATTACTCACAGTTATCTTTTTATTAAGCAAAAAGAGAAAGAACTCAGTAATAGAAAATTTTAAATTCATGATGAGTTAATGAAATTTATATAAAATAACAACAACAAAAGAGATAAAGGCACACACAGAAAAGACCATAAAACCAGAGAATCAAGCTTGGATGTCCAATATCCAACTAATAGTTCTAGAGGTAAAAAGAGGAGCTAATGGATGCCTGGGTGGGTCAGCGGTGAGTGTCTGCATTTGACTCAGGGAGTAATCCTGGAGTCCCAGAATCCAGTCCCACATTGGCCTTCCTGCATGGAGCCTGCTTCTCCTTCTGCCTATGTCTCTGTCTCTCTCTCTATCTCTGTCTCTCATGAATGAATAAATAAAAAAATCTTTTAAAAAAATAAAATAAAAGGAAAAATAAATTTTAAAAATAAAAAAAAAAGAGAAGCCCAGAAAATGGAGGAGAAAGTTATTAGAGAAATAAGAAAATTTCTGGAAACTAAAGATATGAGTTTCCATATTCAAAGGCCCAATGATTATGCAGCACAACAAATGAAAAGAGACCAAAGCTTACACAGGTCATCACGTAATTTAACACCTGAGATAAGATTTAAAAAAAAAAAAAAAACTGCAGATAAGGAAAAAAAGATTATAAAGAAGCAGGAATCAGAATGATACTAACTTCTCAATAATGAAGGGAGCTGGAAGACAATGGAAGAGTATTAAAAATTTTAAGGAAAAGTTATTTTCAACTTACAATTCTAAATCCAATTAAACCACCAATCAAATGTACAGCATAAAAACTTTTTCAGATACGTCAACTATCTCTCCTACACCTGTTCTCAGGAAGCTACTATAAACCATACTTCACCAAAATGAGAGAAAAAGCTAAAAAATAGGGCAGCCCCAGTGGCTCAGCGGTTTCATGCCGCCTTCAGCCCACGGCCTGATCCTGGAGTCCCAGGATCGAGTCCCGTGTTGGGCTCCCTGCACGGAGCCTGCTTCTCCCTCTGCCTGGGTCTCTGCCTCTCTCTCTAACCCTCTCTCTCTCTCTCTCTGTATTTCTCATGAATGCATAAATAAAATTTAAAAAAAAAAAAAAAAAAGCTAAAAACTAGATCCAAGACAGGATCCAAGGTACAGAAGTTCCAGCACAAGAGTGATAAAAAGTAAAAGAAATTAAAAGAAAAATGATAAAAGGCCAAGAAAGTATTAAACAGCCCAGAATGAAGTAGGAAGGTGGAGGTCCCCAGGAATTGTTTCATGGAAAAAAAAAATATATATATAGATAGATAGATAGGCGATCCCTGGGTGGCTCAGCAGTGTGGCGCCTGCCTTCACACCCAGGGCGTGATCCTGGAGTCCCAAGATCCAGTCCAGCATCGGGCTCCCTGCATGGAGCCTGCTTCTCTCTCTGCCTGTGTCTCTGCCTCTCTCTCTGTCTCTCATGAATAAATAAATTTAAAAAAAACTATATAGATATATAAAGCCATTAGAATTCTTTGTTACAACTCTGCCAGAGTTTCATCTGTACCTAGTAAGGAGGTGAGAAGGGAAAGGAGTGGGTGGGCACAAATGTATAAGGTGAGCATGAATGAAACAAGTCTTTATCTTCCATATTAAGTCAACAGATAACACGGAAGAAATAAAAGCTAGAAAGGTTGAAAGTATAATTTGTTTCCTGGGGAGCAGTAATCAGAAAGAGAATTATGTGGCAGAAAACTGCTGGGTGTTTTGATTTGTTTCTGAGTACATATGTGTGTATATATGGAATTACCTATATATACACACACGCACAATGTGGAATTATAGAACTTAAATGTGGATGTACATGTATTACTTTGATCAAAATAAAAATTTTTCCTCACATACACAAAATAATAGTGGCAGCAAAGGTTAAAGTTTATTGTGTCACTGCCTTTACAATTGTTTTTCAGAGAAAAGCATCACCACCCATCATCAAGGACTTCCTAAGATTCTATTTCAAAATCAAAGAAACAAACAACAAAAAAAAAAAAAGCAAAAAAAAAAAAAAATCAAAGAAACAAATTTAAATGATTCTACTTACCACAGAAACAATTTTAAAAATTAAGAAAAATAATCGGTATCTTTAAGTGGAATGTATAATTCAAACTATTCTTTTTTTTTTTAAGATTTTATTTATTTATTCATGAGATATACAGAAAGAAAGCAAGAAACACAGGCAGAGGTAGAAGCAGGCTCCCTCTAGGGAGCCTGATATGGAACTCAATCCCAGGACCCCGGAATCACGACCTGAGCCAAAGGCAGACGCTCAACCACTGAGCCACCCAGGTGCCCTCAAAGTATTCTTACCCATCACCCACTTCTCAAAAACTTGCAACATGTAGGGATGCCTGGATGGCTCAGCGGTTAAGCGTCTGCCTTTGGCCCAGGTTGTGATCCTGGTGACCCGGGATCGAGTCCCACATTGGGTTCCCTGCATGGAGCTTGCTTCTCCCTCTGCCTATGTCTCTGCCTCTCTCTCTGTCTCTCATGGGTAAATAAATAAAATATTAAAAAAAAAAAAAAACTTGCAACACGTAACAGGAAAACCAAGCAAAGTGGGCTTTCAAAATAAACATATATAGGCAATAAACATTTTTTTAAAAACTCCACTATCTTCAGAAACACTTAAGAAGTTACTGTATCCATAAAACAGGGGATGCTATGCTCAAAAAAAAGATCAAAGTAACTTGAATTAAAAACCTAATGTCAAAAATTCACAAACTGTATGAATCCATTTATATAACATTCTCAAAATGACAAAATTGTAGAGATACAAAACGAATCAGTTCAAGGCCCACACTGGACTCTACTTAAAATACATTTTAAAAAAAGAAAGAAAGAGCCTAAAGGTTTTTATGGAGATGGAATAGTTCGATAGTTCTGTATCTTCACTGTCATGCAGTTATACCAATCAACATGTGATAAAATGATACAGAATTATACATATACCTTGTAAGATGTGAATTTCCCAGTTTTGATACTGTGATATAGAACATGTACCCATTGGGAAAAACTGAGTGAAGGGTCTGATACCTCTCTGTAGTATTTCTGCAAATTGCTATGCATCTATTATCACTTAGAGATAAAAACTTTTTGAAAACAGATGTTTCTCACAGGTAACATCAGACTTAATGATGTAAGAGTGAAAGCTCTTTCCCTAAAGCTCAGAACAAGAAAATATGTCTGCTTTTGCTACTTCTATTCAACACTGTACTGGAGATTGTAGGACATGTGGACAAGATGATTAGGAAAAAATAAAAAATACCAGATTGAAAAGGAAGAAATAAAACTATTGCCAAAACATGATCTTATATACAGAAAATGCTTAAGAATTCACACAAAAACACTAATAAGCAATCTCAGCGAAGTTACAAGATACAAAAATCATTTATATGTCTATACACTAACAATGAACAATCAGAAAATGATTTTAAGAAAAAACACCATCCAAGCATCAAAAAGAATAATATACTTTGGAACAAATTTAATCAAAAAGTATAAGGCTTAGGGGGCCTGGATGGCTCAATTAATCCTTCAACTCTTGATTTTGGCTCAGATCATGATCTCAGGGTCCTGGGATGCAGCTCCAAATCAGGCTCCCCACTCTGTGGGGAGTCTGCTTGCCTCCCTCTCCTTCTACCCCTCCCCCAGCTTGTTCTCTCTCTCTTAAATAAACAAATCTTAAAAAAAAAAAAAAAAAAGGCTTATATAGTGAAAACTAAATACTGAAGGAAATAAAATCTAAAAAAAAGAGGGGATCCCTGGGTGGCTCAGCGGCTTGGCACCTGCCCTTGGCTCCAGGATCGAGTCCCGCCTCAGGCTCCCGACATGGGGCCTGCTTCTCCCTCCTCCTGTGTTTCTGCCTCTCTCTCTCTCTCTCTCTCTCTGTCTATCATAAATGAATAAATGAATAAATGAATAAATAAATAAATAATTTAAAAAAAAAAGAAAAAAAAGAAATTCTAAGTAAAAGGGGAGACATTCTTGGGGTACCTGAGTGGCTTAGTTGGTTGAGCACTCAACTCCTGGTTTCAGCTCAGGTCATGATCTCATGAGTTGTGGGATCAAACACTGCATCAGGCTCCACACTCAGCAGGGAGTTTGCTTGAGAGATTCTCTCTCTCCCTCTCCCTCTGCCCCTCCCTAGAGCTAGTGTGTGCACTTCTCTAAAAATAAATACTTTCTTTTTAAAAAAGAGAGAAGACATCCTTATTCATAGACTGGAACTTAATATCATTAAAACAGTAATACTCCCCAAATTTCAGATTCAGTGCAATCTCTATCAAAATGATAAATGCCATTTTTGCAAAAGTGGACAAGCTAAATGTTAGGACAAGCCTAAAATTCACATAGAAATGCAAAGGACCCAGAATAGCCAAAATAATCTTGAAAAAGAAGAACCAAGTTGCAGGACTCACATCCTGATTTCAAAACTTAATATAAAGCTATAGTAATTAAAACAGTGTAGGACTATTGTACACCTGAAATATAACACTGTATGCTAACTATACTTGAAATAGAAAAAAAAATTTTAAGTGTAATACTGGCATACAGATAGGCATTAGATCAACAGAATAAAACTGAAAGTCTAGAAATAAGCCTGTAACCTAAGGTTAAATTTTTTTTTATAGTTAAGACTATTCAATGAAAAATAATAGTCTTGCCAACAAATGGTTCTGGGATAAATGGGTACCTATATGCAAAAGTATTAATTTGTGGACCCCTACATCACATTATAAAAAATAACTCAAAATAGATCAAAGACCTAAATGTAAGAGCTAAAACTTTAAAATTCTTAGAAGGAAATATAGTGTAAATCTTCATAACCTTGTATTAGGCAACAGGTTCTTAGATATGACAACAAAGCACAAGCGACAAAAAGAATTAAATAAGGTAGACTTAAACATCTTTAATTAAAAATTAAATTTAGGAGCACCTAGGTGGCTCAGACAGTTGAGCATCTGACTCTTGATTTCACCTCAAGTCATGATCTCATAACCGTGAGATCAAGTGTTGAGTCAGGCTTGGCTCAGTATGGAATCTGCATGAGATTTTCTCCCTCTGCTGCCGCACCACCACCACTCACATATATGTGCTTTTTCTCTCAAAAAAAAAAAAAATTGAAATAGACAACTTTTTTTATGTCAAAGGGCATTATCAAGAACATGAAAATAAAGTACACAAAATGGGAGAAAATACTTGCAAGTGATATAACTAATAAGGGTCTAGTTTCCTGAATATATAAAGAACTCTTATAATTCAAAACAAAAAGACAATTTTTCAAATGGCAAAGGGCTCAAAAAGGTATTTTTCCAAAGTACAAATGACCAATAAGTACATGTAAAGATGCTCAACATTACTGGTCATTAGAAAAATGCAAATCAAAACCACAATGAGACACCACATTATATCCACTAGAATGGCTGTAATCAGAAAGACAAGCGGCACTTGCCTGGCTCTGTTGGTAGAGCATGCAGCTCTTGATATGAGGGTTGTGAGTTCAAGCCCCACATTAAGTGTAGAAATTACTTTTTTTTTTTTTTTAAAGGGAGGATTACTTGGGCAGCTCAGTCAGTTAAGTGTGACTTGATTTCAGCTCTGGATCTTAGGGTCGTGAGATCAAGTCCAAGTCGATGCTTAAGATTCTCTCTCTCTCCCTCTGCCCCTACCCCCCCGATTTTTTTAGTTAAAGAAAAACATGAGTAATTAAGGATATTATGTTAAATGAAATAAGCCAGTCACAAAAAGACAAATACCATGATTCCACTTTTATGAGATACCTATACTAGTCAAATTTAAAGAGTCACAAAGAAGAATGGTAGTTGCCAGGGGCTGGTAGGAAGAGAGAAATGAGGTATTTAATGGGATAGAGTTTCAGTTTTTCAAGATGACAGGATTTCTGGAGACTGGTTTCACAACAACATAAATGTGCTTAACAGTACTACATTGTACTTCCAAAAATGGTTAAGGTGATAAGTTTTATATTGTGTATTTTACAACTAAATTTCTTTTTAATTTTTAGGAAAGATAAATAATAAGTATTGGCAGATGTGTAGAGACATCTCTAGACAGAGAAAGTAGACTCTTCATGCACTGCCACTGGTATGTAAAAATGGTGCAGCCAGTCTGGTAAACAATTTGACAGTTTCTCAGTAAGTTAAACACAGTTGACCACATGACCCAGCAATTTCACTCCTACAGATACACCCAAAATAATGGAAAACATATGTTCAGCAAAAACTCATAAGCAAATGTTTGTGGCAGCACTATTCATAATAGCAAGTAAGTGGGGAAAACCCAAATGTTCAGCAACTTATGAATGGATAAACAAAATGTAGTAATTCATGCAATATTATTCAAACATAAAAAGGAATCAAGTACCAATACATACTATATAATATGAATGAACCCTCAAAACATTATGCTAAGTCAAAGAAGCCAGACACAAGAAACTACATATCATATGATTCCATTTATATGAAATGTCCAGAATAGGCAAATCGATAGAGAAAAAGTAGATTAGTGGTTTCCAGGGCTGGGTTAGGGAGGTAGAGGAGTTGGGAGTCACTGCTAATTGGTACAGGTTTCTTTTCATAGTGAAAGAAATGTTCTGAAACTGGATAGTGGCAATGACTGTACAATCTTGTATATATACTAAAAACCACTGAACTGTACACTTTTAAGATTTTATTTATTCATGAGAGACACAGAGAGAGGCAGAGCCAGAGGCATTGGGAGAAACAGGCTCCCTGCTGGGAGCCTGATATGGGACTTGATCCCAGGACCCAGGATCACGACCTGAACCAAAGGCAGACGCTCAACCACTGAGCCACCCAGACATCCCTGAATTGTACATTTTTAAATAGTAAATTTTATGTTCTGTGAATTATAGTTCAATAGAAAAAAAATAAATATATGCTTGATGACAGAAACCAGATATATGCCTAGTCTCAAAGTATCTCCTTCAAAATATTTAGGAATTACAAAGGGAAAAATGTTTCCATTGGAGAATCCTGACAGATACCACCTTAGCCAAGTGATCAAGGTCAACATCACCAGTAAAACATAGCAACATCATGTACACTCTGATATGATGCACTGAAGAGGGCACATTTGCATCAGTAGTATTCTTCCCCCAAAATGCAAAACCTTCATCTAATTATGATAAAATAGTAGACAAACCCAAATTGAGGAACATCACACAAAATAACTATTCAGTACTCTTCAAAAGTGCCAAGGTCGGGCAGCCCGGGTGGCTCAGTGGTTTAGCGCCACCTTCAGCC
Organism: Canis aureus; assembly: GCF_053574225.1. NCBI lineage: Eukaryota > Metazoa > Chordata > Mammalia > Carnivora > Canidae > Canis > Canis aureus. Next base: position 15,308,833 of record NC_135642.1, on the reverse strand, counting down.
CAGGGCCTGATCCTGGAGGCCCGGAATCAAGTCCTATGTCAGGGTCCCTTGCATGGAGCCTGCTCCTCCCTCAGCCTGTCTCTCTCTCTGTCTCTCATGAATAAATAAATAAAATCTTAAAAAAAAAAAAAAGTGCCAAGGTCATGGAAGATTGAGGAACTGTCACAGATGGGAAGAGAATACAGAAACATAGCTATTAAATGCACTGTGCAGGGATGCCAGGGCGGCTCAGCAGTTGAGCGTCTGCCTTCAGCGTGATCCTGGAGTCCCAGGATCGAGTCCCACATCAGGCTCCCTGCATGGAGCCTGCTTCTTTCTCTATGTCTCTGCCTCTCTCTCTCTCTCTCTCTCTCTCTCTCTCTGTGTGTGTGTCTCTCATGAATAAATAAATAAAACCTTATAATAAATGCACCTGTGCAATCCTAGACTGAATACTGGAACAGAAGAAGGACATCAGTTAAAAAAAGAAAAAAAAACCTGGGCAGCCCGGGTGGCTCAGCGGTTTAGCGCCGCCTTCAGCCCAGGGCTTGATCCTGGAGACCCGGGATAGAGTCCCACGTTGGGCTCCCTGCATGGAGCCTGCTTCTCCCTCTGCCATTATCTCTGCCTCTCTCTCTCTCTCTGTGTCTCTCATGAATAAATAAATAAAATCTTTAAAAAAAAAAAAAACTAATGAAATCCTTATAAATTTTGTACTTAAGTTAATATTGTAGCAAGGTTAACTCCTGGTTTGATAAATGTTCTACAGTTATTTATGATATTAACATAAGAGGAAACCAGGTAATGAGCACTGGGTGTTATGCTATATGTTGGCTAATTGAACTCCAATAAAAAATATACAAATATACAAAAAATGAAATTGAAAAAAGATGAATGGATAAAGAAGATGTCTATTTATACAATAGAATATTGCTGAGCCATCAGAAAGGATGAATACCCACTATTTACATCGACCTGGATGGAACTGGAGGGTAATGATACTGAGTGAAGTAAGTCAATCGGAGAAGGACAATCATCACATGGTCTCACTCATACATGGAATATAAGAAATAGTAAAAGGGATTATAAGGGAAAGGAGGGGAATTGAGTGAGGAAAATTAGAGAGGGAGATGAACCATGAGAGACTCCTAACTCTGGGAAACGAACAAAGGGTTGCAGGAGGGGAGGTGGGCGGGGGCATGGGGTAACCGGGTGACAGGCACTGAGGAGAGCACTTGATGGGATGAGCACTGGGTGTTACATTATATGTTGGCAAATCGTATTTAAATTTTTAAAAATGTCAAAAAACACAAAAAAATAATAAAATAAAATATTAAAAAAAGGAGGAAACCAGGTAAAAGATATATCCGAATTCTCTACTATTTTTGCCACTCTTCTGCAAGCCCAAATGTTCTCAAAGCTTAAAACTGTTAAAAAAAAAAAAACTGTTAAGAAATGCTTTGTGAAGTTAAAATATTTAATAAAAGTGTTGAGAGATGAAATTTAGCAAGTTTCTCAAAAAACTGAATAAATTTTTTTGAAGATTTACTTATTCATTTTATTTATTTATTTTTTTAAAATATGGAACGCTTCACGAATTTGCGTGTCATCCTTGCACAGGGGCCATGCTAATCTTCTCTGTATCGTTCCAATTTTAGCATGTGTGCTGCGGAAGCGAGCACTACTTATTCATTTTAGAGAGAGAGTGAAAGTCGGGGAAAGTCAGAGGGAGAGAATCTCAAGTAGACTCCTCACTGAGCATGGAAACCTAACTCCGGGCTCAATCTCCCTACCCACAAGATCATAACCTGAGCCAAAACCAAGAGTTGGATGCTTTAACCAACTGAGTGATCCAGGCACCCCTAAAATTCTTGACTTGCAGGCCAAGACACTTACCTGTGATTTGACAAAAGCTTTCCCTCATTTGGGGAAGAAATAAGCTTATAAAATAAAATATTGTTTCTAAGCATAGTACCAAAAAGCTTTAGTCATTTTGGTCCAAAAAGATAATTAATGAAAGTAAGAGAAAAGAATGAAATGTCCTATAAAAATGTTAGATCTTGGGCAGCGTGGGTGGCTCAGCAGTTTAGCGCCGCCTCCAGCCCAGGGCCTCATCCTGGAGACCCAGGATCGGGTCCCACATCAGGCTCCCTGCATGGAAGCTGCTTCTTCCTCTGCCTGTGTCTCCACCTCTCTCTCTCTCCGTGTCTCTCATGAATAAATAAATAAAATCTTTAAAAAAAAAAAAAAAAGATGTTAGATCTTTCAGTTTATCCTACTTTAACACTGCTGGGCATCTATGACTGCTCGAATAGCTCTAGTACTTACTCCTAATGTTCTAATTTCTGACCCTATTTCCTTAGATCAAACTAAAATCTCAATAGATGAATGGATACGGATCTGAGGAGTGCCTGGCTGGCTCAGTCAGTACAACATATGACTCTTGATCTTGGGTTGTAAATTCAAGCCCTATGTTGTGTATAGAGATTACTTAAAAATTAAAAAAAAAAATCTTAAAAGAAAAAGGTGTGGGGCGCGTGTGTCTGCACACACACACACCAGCACACACATGCGTGTACACAAACAGGAATATTATTCAGCCATGAAAAAGAATGAAATCTTGCCATTTGCAACAACATGGATGGAGCTAGAGAGAATAATGCTAAGCAAAATCAATCGGAGAAAGACAAGTATCATATGATTTCACTCATAGGTAGAATTTGAGAAACAAAATGAGCAAAGGAAAAAAAGACAGAGATAAACCAAGGAAGACTCTTAACTATAAAGAAAAGATGGTTGCCAGAGGGGAAGTGGGGGGGGAATGGTTGAAATAGGTGAAGGAGATTAAGAGTACACTTATGATGAGAACTGTGTAGTGTATAGAATTTTTGAATCACGGGGATCCCTGGGTGGCTCAATGGTTTAGCACCTGCCTTTGGCCCAGGGCGTGGTCCTGGAGTCCCTGCATGGAGCGTGCTTCTCTCTCTCTCTCTCTCTCTGTCTCTCATGAATTAATAAATAAAATCTTTTTAAAAAATTGTTGAATCGCTATATCGTACACCTGAAAGTAATACGTTATGTTAAGCATAACAGAATTAAAAAAACAAAAAAAATTGTAAATAAATTTTTAAAAATAAAATCTACTTCACACTAGCCTCATATACTCAGAATCTTATACTCGAAGAGGCCAAAGAGATAATCTAATCCAGTGTTTCTCGAAATGCCATCCCAGACCAATAGCACCAGAATCTCTAAGAAACTGCTGGACATGCCAATTCTTTACCCCACTCCAAAACTTCTGAAACAGAAATTCTGGTGGTAGAGTCCTGTAATGGAATTTTAACAACCATCCAAGAAATTCTAATAGTGACTAAAATTTAAGAAGCACTGATCTTATCCAATTTCCCTCACTATAGAGTGATTTGCTTAAACAGAAGCAGCCACATCTGGGGCACCTGAGTGACCCAGTTGGTTAAACATCTGCCTTCAGCTCAAGTCATGATCTTGGGGTCCTGGGATCCAGCTCTGAGTCAAGCTCCCTGCTCAGTGAGGAGTTTTGTTCTTCCATTGACTCTTTCTTCCACCCCCACTTGAGCTCTCTCTCTAATGAATAAATAAATTTTTTTTAAAAAGCAGCCACATCTAAAACCTAGGCTTTCAACCTCCAGTCCACTGCACTAATAATGACTTACCCCACACTGTCCCACCAGAGGTCTTAACTCTTACTTCTGAGACAGTAAAGCATAAATTGAATTCCTATTTCAAAAGAACACCACCACAATTATCTTATCTCCCTTTCCCTTTTATCATTTTCTGTCCATCAACTTTTTTTTTATTTTAAGATTTTATTTATTTATTCATGAGAGACACAGAGAGAGAGAGAGAGAGAGATACAGAGAGAGAGGCAGAGACACAGGCAGAGGGAGAAGCAGGCTCCATGCAGAGAGCCTGATGTGGGACTCGATCCCAGGTCTCCAGGATCACGCCCTGGGCTGAAGGCGGTGCTAAACCACTGAGCCACTTGGGCTGCCCTCCATCAACTTTTTGACGTATGGTATGGTTTTATCTTGTTTTGCACAAAATTTGTCACTTTAAATGAAGTACAACATTCCTGAGAGGCAATAGAAGCCCAAAAATTAGACGCTTAATTCCTTAAACCGATTAATACTATTATTTTCTATAGAACTAATAAGTGTTTCTCATGTATCTTCTCTACTCCCATCATTTTTCTCCTTTCTGTATTTAAAGGAAATATTATTCAGTTTTATTAATCAATTTATGATTATTCTCCTACCTGATATCAAGGGTCACTCAAATGCCATATGTCCCACAGGCCAACTTCTGCAGGCGTATTGTACATAAATATGTAAAGATGAACAAGACACCATAAAGTTTAAGTAAACCCCAAAATATGTGCAATAAACTGAGAGGAAGAAAATTAATTTAATTGAAATTTTAAAAAAATTTTTCAATTAAATATACATAGAGCCTAGATAACCTTAGCTTATCAGAACTTCAAATTTTAAAATAAGAAAAATTTAAATAAGCTAGTAATTAAATTCTTACCAGGCCTGGTGTGGTATCTTCATCACTGTCTAGATCCTGACTGCTTTCCCTGTCAACTTCCCTGAGAATCACTGTATCTGAAGTGCTCTTGTGTTGTTGCTTGTCACTTTCAGTATAAACATCTAAGGATGTTTTTTGCAGTGTGGATTCTGCCTTAGAAGATGTGGCTGCCATCCTTGGAGTTAAAATCCTTCTGCAAGTTTTCCTTATTTCAGTCTTCTTACATTTCTTACATGCAACTTCATTGTTAGAATTCTTATCCAAAAGGGATTTGGGGTGCTTAGGTTGGTCTGGCTTGTAATTACTGAGTGAAAAGGGAACAAGAAACACCTTAGGTGTTTTTCCTAAAACCGTAGTCTGCACTGGTCTCAGAGACACACAAGTGATGTTTTGGTTTTCTTTATATTCATTCACCTATTCAGGTCAATAAAAGAAAAGAGAATATTAGAATCCCAGATCCTATGCCTTTTCTTACAGGTCTGTGTAAATAAATCTAATTTCCATTTTATCACGAAAACACAAAGTCAAACTGACAGCCTGTAAAGAAACTTCCCTGCCCCTCCCCTCCCCCATCTAGATACCTAACTCATTAACCTGAACTTAATTATTTATTATACTGGATGCATTTTTTACCCAAACTCTGCAGACCAATAACTGTGTAATAATAATAATGACTACGTTTGTAACTGAGATTACGCCAACTGTCAGCTTCTGAGTATCTGGAATTGTTTCCAGAGGGGGAAGCCGACGATTACAACTGCCTCAAAAGCAAACGCAGAGTCCCTCATCCCACTCTGTCCCTATTTCTGGAGTTATTGATATGAACCTTCCCCAACGCTGAAGGTCGAGTTTCCATTGAGGAAAACGGGGCCGGGATCTTCCGAAACACCACCTACGAAAAACCCGTTAGGCTGAGAGATGCCCCAAGGAGCGGGAAACAGTTACGGAGTGCGGAGGCGGGGGGTGCCAAGTCTTCGCGGCCTCCTGGGCCTGATCCCCGCAGTCTTTCACGAACACAGAGGCAGGAGCAAACCCGAAAGCAACAAGCCATTTCTCACCTTCACCTGGAGTCGCTGTCTAGACAAGCCCGCCTTCTCCTCACTACCCGCGCGCGACCCAGACATCTTTCCGCGGCTCAGCAGCTGGAGTCTTCCCGCCAAGATTGCGGCAGGCGGCGCGGGGAGGGGGGAGAGGGAGGGGCGGCGGGGGGAGGGGAGAGAGGGAGGAGTAGCGCGGCTGGGGCGGGGCCTGCGGGCAACTGAGAGCGGCCTGAAGCCAGCTGGCGGGACCGGGAGGAGCACGCGGGTCTCGCGGTCCTCTCGGTACGCGTCTAGCTCACCCAGCCTCACCCCCACACTCAAATTCTCTAGGGATGCTATTGGACCGAACCCACATTTTTACCTTAGGTTGGGTATTTTTGATGCTGCTGATGCCAGTATCTCGCTTTGAAAAACACTGGCGCTTCTGAGGAAAAACCACCTTGCCTTGCAATGTGAGCCTGGAAAAGATTCAGGCGCACTTACATGCCGTATGTTTAGGCTAGAAAATCGAAACCAACATGCAGTCTTTACCTGAGTCCCCTGGTTCCTCATAACCCGCCCCCCCTCAAGAAAATCATGCCCTGTGGCTACCATATTACCTTCTTCCTAGGAAGGGAAGCATTTTGATTTTTTTCAAGAGCTTATAAGCTGGTTTAAATTTCACCTATTTATCTGCCCACCAGTTAACTAAGAGCCTAGTGATGACCTTACAAGGCCCAAAGGCCAGAAAAAGTTGTGAATCGAATCCTTGTGTCACAAAGTAACAAATAAGATTTTAGTGTCCTGTATTTCTTACAGTCACAGCCATATTTAACTTTTTTTTTTCCTATTCTTTGAGTTGCTGTGAGTCAAAACAATCGTTTTCTCATATTTACTCCATCTGGACAGCATGGTTTTGGAGCTGTTAAATTCAAAATATAAATTTCTACCTAGTCTATTTTTAAGACCCTTTTCTTTCTACCCCATAACTGCTTCCTTGGTCAGTTACACGGATCCTTCACTGTTCCTTGCTCAAGACTTGCCCCATTTTCTTTTCTTTCCCAGTCTAGACCCAATTTTACAACATAGGTGAAATGATTTGAGAACTAATCCTATTAACAGTAACATCAGGGCCCTCCATGATCTGGTTCTCACCAAACTTTCACCACTCCTTGACTCAAAAATCAAACAAAATCAAACTTTTCAGTGTTTGATACATGCCGCGCTATTTGTAGACCTCAAGACTTTGTTCATGCTGCCCCAACTCTCCCTATCACAACACTTAGGAAATCCTTTCTGTGGTGAAATGCTTTCTGACTTCCAATAAACCAATATATATATATATATATATATTTTTTTTTTTTACAAATCCAGCTAGTAAATTGATTGCCCTAGAAGACTTCCTAAATAAAATTCAAGCCTTTAAGCAATATTCTATACTCCTTAAAGAGCTAAGCACAGCAAACTCAGCAAGTACTTAATAATTACTCATGTACTTATGTAAAAAGTCATGTCTACACAGGAATGTTTTAATAGACGGTGTTGAGAAACTGAAAAAAACTGGAAAGCCTAAAAGCACACCGTTCTGACTCCAAGCATTCATTGTTTCAGGCACCTTACGGGATTTTTTTCTTTTTTTCATGGCAATAGCGTAAATCATCAACACCTGCCCTCACGTGAGGAAAAAAAATACCTCACCACAACCCACTCAGCCTCATCAACTGAGCTAATCAGGGGCTATTATCAGGACTTCTCTTCTCATTAAACTCCAATTCTGAGCTTTCAAGAGTCTGGACAAACTGCCTTTCACTATCCACTCAATTCCTTATTCATCACTATCTCATTTTCCTCAGCTTCACACAAAGCTAACAAAAGAAACCCGTAATTCGGACCTGCCTCGCCACAGGATCTTAACAGCAAAGGCCAACGGGAAGCAATTTCCCGCCAGAAGCGACGTCCAAACTCTGCGAGACGGAGGAAGCTAGAGCAGCCGAGGAACATGCGCAGTAGCAGCGTCCACGCCCACAATCCCACAATCCTCTGGTCGCATATTTCCGGTTTTTCTATCTCAGACGTAGGTGGTGTTTCTATCTGTTGCGCGGTCGTGCCCAGTGCTTCCAGAGGAGGTTTTTTTTTTGTCGTTGACGTTGTTGCGGTTCACTGTTTGGAATCACTGAAGTTTCGGGAATCGCTGCGGCTGCCATCAACATGTCGGTCCCAAGCGCACTCATGAAACAACCGCCCATTCAGTCTACGGCGGGGGCCGTCCCGGTTCGCAATGAGAAAGGTACGGTGCTGAGCCGGTTTCCAGTCGGATTTTACCTCTTCCTTTCCCAGCGTACTGCAAACCTACCGCAACAGACCACCCCAACCCTACCGACCCTTAAGACGCTGCCCCCAAATATCTTCGACTTTTCCCATCAAACTCGCACCCGGTCGCGTTGCCTAAGGGGGAAAATACCCACTTCCATCTCATCTTGTCCATATCGCCCGGCGGCTGCTCTCACAGCAAGCATCCCTCGTCCTTTGGCCTCCACTGTTAAGTTAGACTGTATACACAGTAAATGCCTGCTTTTGCAAGGCGTTGTGCGGAATACGGTCCCTCTTTTGTTTTCCGTAGCAGTCTGTGCCGCTTCTGTAACTCTTCTGTGTCTGTCTCCCTCTACTGCATCATAAACTCAAACGTCCTTGAGACAGGAACCGTGTCTTATTAAACTTTTTATTCCTTTCAACCGACGCTGTGACTGTATGAAATTGAATACACACTTGTGTGAGGCAGTGCCCTTAATTAACCTAAAGAAACTCATTTTGTAGGTGTGAGACCTGCAAAAAGAGACATTCTAAGCAGTGTGATTCCTGTCACATAGGTGATATAAACCAAACGATATGGAAGTGTAGAGAAGGAATGATCTTTTCAGATGGAGGTATTCTAGGAAAGCTTCTTGAAGAACATGGCATATAAACTGATCCTTAAAGGATCAATAGAATTCCAGTGCAGATAGAAGGAACATGTTTGGAAGGGGTTAGACTAAAGAGTCCCTTTTTTTCAGGAAGGATTTTGGAAAATAATATGAGCTCTTTTTTTTATTTTTTAAACATAACAGTACATAATCTTGTGCAACTTGCCTTTTTTTAAAATTCAAGGTGGCTTTTGAGAAATATCCTTTGATATATAAAGAGCTAATTCATTCAACTACTTATAAATTCCATTGTATAAATGAACCAGTTTATTCCTTCCTGGGGGACAGTTGTGTTGTTTTTTCTATTATAAACAGTGCTGTAATTGGCCTTTTTTTTTTTTAAAGTAATCTTGACACCCACCTTGGGGATCAAACTCTTGACCCCAAGATCAAGAGTCATGTGCTCCACCAACTGAGCTAACCAGGCACCTGTTGTAGTTGTCATTCTTAAATGTGCCTCTTTAGTGCACTGTGTAAGAATTTCTCTAGGGTAGACTCCTAAAAGTTCATCATCAACCTAACTAGCTATTTCCAGTTGCTCTCCACAGTGGGTTGTAAGAGCATTAGGAGTTTGTATTTACCCATATATTCATCCACACACTTAGTTGTATCAGATTTTTAAATTTTGTCCAATCGAATTCTGAAATATCTCATTATTTTAATTTGCATTTCCCTGATTACTAGTGAGACTAAGCATTTGTCAGCTATCTAGGTGTTCTCAGAATTAGCTGTTTCTGTCATTTATCCATTTTCTACAGTTTTTCTACATCCCAGATCTCTCATATCTTTTTCCTGTTTTGTTTTGGTTCTTTGTCTTGTCTTTTCACTTTAATTGTGGAGTTTTCTGTTTCATAGGCCTTTTTAATTTTAGTGTTTTTGGATTTATCAATTTTATCTTTTATAGCTTGTGTTTTGTTTTTTTTTTTTAAGATTTTATTTATTTATTCATGAGAGACACAGAGAGAGAGAGGCAGAGACAGACACAGGCAGAGGGAGAAGCAGGCTCCATGTAGGGAGCCTGATGTGGGTCTCGATCCCGGGTCTCCAGGATCACGCCCTGGGCCAAAGGCAGACGCTCAACCACTGAGCCACCCAGGCGTCCCTCTTGTGTTGTTTTGTATATTGTGTTAAGAAATCCTTCCCTATACTGAGATCAATTATAAATATTTTCTCAGTGTTTCTATATCCTAAATACGATTGAATACAAAATTGCGCAAGACAGATTCTAATTTAAGGAACTTGTAATCTAGGAAGGATGTAAGTGTTTTAAGATTTTTTTTTCACACGTGGGTCCTTAATCCATGTGGAATTTTTTGTGGGTGTGGTGTCAGAAATCTAATTTTGTTTATGGTTAACCAGTTGTCCTTACAATTCCATTGTTTGACTAACCCATCCATTCTCCACTGCTTTTTAATGTCACTTCTGTAACATACCAAGCTCCTGTGTAAAGGTTTGTTTGCTCTCTACTCTGTTCCATTGGTCTCTATATACCCCGGAGTCATTAATATATTGTTTTAATCACTGTAAGTTTAAACTAAGCCTTGCAATCTGATATAGAAACCCTCCTCCACCTCACTACCTTCTTTTTTTTTTAAGACTTTATTGTTATTAAAATTTTATTTATTTATTTATTTGTTTATTTATTTATTTATGAGAGTAAGAGAACATGGAGGGTAGGGAGCAGAGGATAAAGGAGAAGCAGGCTTCTCTTGCAGTGACCAGCAGGGAGCTCAATGTGGGGCTCCATCCCAGAACCCAGAGGTCATGACCTGAGCCAAAGGCAGATGCTTGACCAACTAAGCCACCTGGGCACCCCAAGACTTTTATTTTTTTATATCAATTTTATGTTTACATTTCCCATATACCCTCTGCTCTGACACATGCATAGCCTCCTCCATTATCAACATCCTCCACCAGAGTAATACATTTGTTGCAGTTGATAAACCTACATTAACACATCATAATCACCCAAAGTCCATAGTTTACATTAAGGTTCATTCTTGGCATTGTGTATTCTATGGGTTTAGACAAATATATAATGATGTATATCCATTATAGTGGTATCACAGTATTTTTACTGCCCTGAGAATCCCCTGTGCCCTGCCTATTCATCCCTACCCCAACCCAACCCTTGGCAACCACTGATCTTTTTACTGTCTTCATAGTTTTGCCTTTTCCAGAATGTCATGTATTTGGAATCATACGGTATATAACTTTTTCAGATTGGCTTCTTTCACTTAGTAATATGTCTGTAGATTTCATCTATGTTTTATTATGGCTTGATAGCTCATTTCTGTTTAGCACTGAATAATATTCCATCATCTAAATATACCATAGTTTATTCAGTCATCTAGCAAGGAACATCTTGGTTCCTTCCAAGTTTTGGCAGTTATGAAGCTAAAGCTAAAATAAATAATCAGTGTGCAAGTTTTTGTGTGGACTTTAGTTTTCAACACCGTTAGGTAAACACCAAGGAGTGCAGTTACTGGATCATATAGTATGAGTATGCTTACTTTTATAAGAGACCACCAAACTGTCCTCCAAAGTGGCTGTGCCATTTTGCATTCCCACCAGTAACAAATGAGATCTTGTTATTCCACATTCTCTCCAGCATTTAGTGTTGTCAGAGCTCCGTAGTTCGGTTATTCTAATGCATATGCAGTAGTATCTCATTTTATTTTGCATTTCCTTGACAACATATGACTTGAAACGAATATGTTTATTTGCCATCTGTGTATCTTCTTTGGTGAGGTGTGTTAAGTCCTCAGCCTCACCTTATTCTTCAGAATTGTCTTGGTTCTTTTGTCCTATTCTTCCATGTGATTTTTAGAATCAGCCTGGGAACAACTATTAATGGAATTGCCTTAAAATTATAGGTCATGAATTTATTGATTAACTTGGGCACGGTTGCCATCTTCTCTTTCTTAAATATGACATATTTCTCTCTTTATTTAGAACTTTTGTATCTTCCAATATAATTATATATTTTTCATCTGAAAAGCCTTGTACGTCATTTGTTAAATTTATTCCTTGGTATCTTGTAGTTTAGTTACTATTGTAAATAGTATTTTTAAACTTTATTTTCTAATTTATGTAGATAATGTACAGGTACACTTATTTTTATCCAGCATTTATTTGGCATTCTCCCTGAATTCTTTTTTTTAGTTTGCCTGTTTGTTCTCTTGTATTTTCTGCATATAATCATAGTCTGCAAATTATGACAGTTTCTTCCTTTTCAATCATTACCTTTTATCTCTTTTTTTAAGATTTTATTTATTTGGGATTTTATTTATTTGGTGGCTCAGCGGTTACACGTCTGCCTTTAGCTCAGGGCGTGATCCCAGAGACCCGGTATCCAATCCCACATCGGCTCCCTGCATGGAGCCTGTTTCTCCGTCTTCCTGTGTCTCAGCCTTTCTCTCTGTGTGTCTCTCATGAATAAATAAATAAAATCTTAAAAGAAAAAAAAGGATTTTATTTATTTTGAGAGAGAGAATGAGCGAGATGGAGAGGGAGCAGCAGACTCCCTAGAGCAGGGAGCCCAATGCAGGGTTTGATCCCAGGACCCTGAGATCATGACCTCAGCCGAAGGCACTTAACTGACTGAGCTACCTAGGCACTCCTATCTCTTTTTCTTATTGCCCTAATTAGAATCATAATAAAATGTTGACTAGAAGGTATGATAGGGACAACATAAAGATGCCCACTGGTTTTTAAAGGAATGCTTCCAATTTGTCATTAAGCATAATGATTGTTATATCTTTTTTTTAAGATTTTTATTTATTCATACCCTTATTTATTTATACTCTTAAGGGTATAGCTGAGGTGGAATAGCATGAATTTGTGACGGATGTAGTCAGCCTGTCTTCCTCCATTTCAGTATACTCAAGTTAGCCCTCTTTATCATTAGTGTTGGTATTCGCAAGAATGTTTTCCCATGACTTGGCCTTGACAGGAAAACACCATTAGATAAGTAGATGGCTGAATAGTGGCAATCTCCTTCTGCTTGAACTCTTGTTTACCAGGAATATAGGGCTCTACCTACAAAGGACATTGGGAAAGAGGCTACTGAAACATAAGTTATGTTTATCACCCAGGTGAGATTTCGATGGAGAAAGTGAAGGTAAAACGTTATGTGTCGGGAAAGAGGCCAGATTATGCCCCTATGGAGTCCTCAGATGAGGAGGATGAAGAATTTCAGTTCATTAAGAAAGCCAAAGAACAAGAAGCAGAGCCTGAGGAACAAGAGGAGGATTCATCCAGCGACCCTCGACTGCGGCGTTTGCAGAACCGTATTAGTGAAGATGTGGAAGAGAGGTAATGACTAGGGTTGTTTCCTTACACCTATACCCCTACAGGTTAGTTAATAACAACAACAATAATAGCTAATACTTGAACAGTACTCATTATATGCCAGTCACTATTCTAACTACCTTTAGTAATTCTTGTAATCCAGCCAATAACCTTATGAGGTATGTATTATTATCCCAGTTTACAAATGAGGAAACTAAGGCACAAAGGGTCAGGAGAATAAGATGACCAAAGGTATACAGCCAGCAAGTGGCAACCAGTAAACAGCAGGACCTCTGGTCCAAAGGCCCTAGTTAACTAAAGGAATAGAAAACACAGACCATTGGTTGGTTTGTTGGGAGGAGGAGGTCTTAAAATTAGAGAAATTGATTTAATCCACTCATTTATCCTAAAGGCTAATGAGGGGAAATTACACTGAAGAAGTAGGATAAAAGGCCTGATGATGAGTGAATGGATTCATGTAGGAAAGGGAGCTTCCCAATGAAGGATTTCATGTTGTATGTTGAGACATTACCTTAGAGTGCAGACCAGAGATCCCAAACTTTCACAGTTCATTCAGTCTCAGGAATTTTCTCAAGGAGTCCCTAGGTCTACTTTATTTTATTAAGTAGATCCAAATAATTGAATAAATATTAATGTCTTAACATTTGAAGCCATTTGAAAAATATAATATGCATAAAAGAAAAAACATTTTTATTTCATTCTTATATAATTATTAGTGGGGGTTTGTGTGCCTCTTGGACACTGTTTCTCAAACCTTGAAATCAGATTGACACTGGCACACATATCCTGTCCCATGTTGATCTGCATGTAGTACTTGCTTCTTATATAGCAGGTACCAAAAATCCAGTTTCACAAAGATACAATATCACTGAAAAGAAACCTAGTATGATCTAATGTTGAAACTGTGAACTACCTGGAGCTATAAAACAATCCCGTTGCACCCATATGTTTGTTGCAGTGCCTCATGGTGTTTCAGCTTACATTGAACATTTTAGGTCCAACCTAACTATTTGCTCTCATGCTTTGATTTTTTTTTTTAAAGATTTTATTTATTCCTGAGAGACACGGAGAGAGGCAGAGACATAGGCAGAGGGAGAAGCAGGCTCTGTGGGGAGCCTGTTGCAGGACTCGATCCCAGGACCCTGAGATCATAAGCTGAATCAAAAGCAGATAATCAACCACTGAGCCACCCAAGTGCCCCATGAATTATTTTCGTTTTTCTGTCCCTCAGTTTCCCTCTCTCAAGACTTCACTATTAATAAAGGCAAACAACCTCCAGGTGCTCTAAGACTAAGGAAATGTGGGTGATGCTCTTTCACTTTTGTGACATTGGTGTTATACTTGAAGATGCTGTTTTTCAGATTGGCTCGACATCGGAAAATAGTAGAACCTGAAGTGGTAGGTGAAAGTGACTCAGAAGTAGAAGGAGATGCATGGCGCATGGAACGAGAGGATAGCAGTGAAGAAGAAGAGGAAGAAATTGATGATGAGGTATAAAAAGGGAAAATGAGAAGTTCTTTCTGGGTCCGAGAAAAATTGGGGCCTGTTCTCCTTTGTTGAGTTTCCAAAGGCACAAATTTGATACTTTGGCAGAACCCTGATCCAGTGGTTCCCCGTTTGTTGGAGATAGAATTAAAAATAAAATGATGCTAAGTTGTATTTAGTTATAACAGAATTTATTAAATGTGCTGAGGGGAAAATAAAAAGCTGCCTTAGAGCACAGGTCATTGGGCTGACTGACTTGGACATATGACTTGACAGGAAATAGAGAGGCGCCGTGGCATGATGCGTCAGCGAGCACAGGAGAGAAAAAATGAAGAGATGGAAGTCATGGAGGTGGAAGATGAGGGACGTTCTGGGGAGGAGTCAGAATCAGAATCTGAGTATGAAGAGTACACAGACAGTGAAGATGAGATGGAGCCTCGCCTAAAACCTGTCTTCATTCGAAAGTAAGTATGTCATAAACCAGGCCTGATTCCACATAGTTACTACTTTCCATGTCTGAAGATGGAAGCCTTTTTTTCCTCTCTCAGGCTTTTCTGAAATGTCAGCTGTAAGTGAAAGTCTTCTGCCCAGTTCCCTATCTATGCAGAATATTTGCTGAGGAATATCTTGGTATTAACAGAGAACCTGAGTTACGTGCTCATAACTCCCTTTTTAAAGAGCATATAATCTCCCCACAGTCCTGTAAGGCACAAAATTAAACTTGAAAAGTGAATTCCTGGTCCTTTTCTAATGGCAAGAAATCTTACAATTTATAATCCAGAAGGTTCTTGCTATTCAGGCAGTTATCAAAGATGAATGGAATTTTAATGCTTTAAATACCTAGGATGACTCCCAACTTTGGCTGTTTGCAAATAATAGAGCCAGCGATTATTGGGCTTTGTCTCATTTGGATGGGACTTAAGCTAGAGACAAAGAGGTCCACTCTGAGGACTTTGGGCAATTAACAGGACTTCTCTGTTGCAGGAAGGACCGAGTAACAGTTCAAGAACGGGAGGCTGAAGCATTAAAACAGAAGGAGCTGGAGCAGGAAGCAAAACGCATGGCTGAGGAGAGGCGCAAGTACACACTCAAGGTACTGGGGAGTGGCTGTAAGGATTGCATGCAAGGAGGAGTATACTTAGGTTTGTCAGGAAAATAAGGAGATCCAACAGTTAAATGTTCTCTTTACCCAGATTGTAGAAGAGGAGACCAAAAAAGAGCTGGAGGAGAACAAGCGGTCCTTGGCTGCACTGGATGCTCTCAATACTGATGATGAAAATGATGAGGAGGAATATGAGGCATGGAAAGTTCGGGAGCTAAAGAGAATCAAGAGAGACCGAGAAGATCGAGAAGCGTAAGTAATAAGATGGGCCTGTAGTTTAATATCAATAATGGGACAGGTTACTACTAGGGTAACTCTGAGGCTCAATACCTACCATGAGTTAGTTCCATTCTAGCTTTCTTTAGGGTTCCTGCAACTGAGTGAGTTTCTCATAATTGTAATGTGGCTTATTCTAATAAAATTAGTGAAAAGAAACACTCTGTCAGTGTTTCTCTTGATAGAGTGCCAGTGAATACTTCCTGTAGTTTCCTAGTAGGCACACACAAGTTATTCACTGTTATTAATTATCCAATCTTGCATAAAAACCCAACCCAAAATTTGGTGACTTGAAACTGTTGATTATTCCTCACAGTTTTGGAGTTCGCTAAGCAGTTCCTCTGCTGGTTTCACCTGGGCTCTCTTAATGCACTTGGATCCAGCTGGAGAATTAACTGGGCTAGAGTGTCCAAAACGGCTTCATTCACATGTCCAATAGTTAATGCTAACCTGCCTCACTTCTTCAGTGGGCTAGATCGGCTTCCTTATAAAACAGCCTCATGGCAGTATTCGAAGAGGACAAAAGTGGAAACTGCCAAGGTCTTTTGAGGCTCATATGTCATTTCTGCAAAGGGGCATGCATATTGTGAGGGGAAGAATTTGTGGCCTTTAAATACTCTACCACAGTCAGTATTGTTAGATCAGAATCATTTCTGAGCTGCATCACTCATTCTTAAAAATTACTAGGAATGAGAGGGTAATCCCAGATTACAAAAGGAAACCATGAATAGAAAACTCTGTCCTCAGCCTGCAGTTTCTAAGATTTTTATCCTGGGTTTCAAGGAGTGCATGTACCCTTTAAAATCATATACAAAGTTATGTCTATTTGTATTTTTCTGGAGACAAGGGATATATGGCTCCCCTCCCCCCAAAAAGGGTTAGTCACTGCAATCTAATTAATGATGGTAACCCTTGGTTTGTCATGTATGTACATACACAATTACTTAAAAAAATGCCAATTAAATCTTAACACAGTTATGTTAAATTCTGGGTTTTTTTAAAGCCAAGTAGGCTTTCTAGGGAAGGGAAATTACTAACATTGCAAAGTCAAGTAGTAATATTATGTCTGAACCTTATAAAGACTATTGGAAGTTTACAATAAGACCATTTCACCTTTTTATTTGTTGGGCTCCTAATCTTAACTCCTAATAGGCAATGACTAGAATTAAGGAAGGTGAATAATGCTTGAAAGATGAGACTGCATTAAGTTCAGATAATTGAGTCTCTCTGAAACTGGAATAATACTAATAGTTTTGTTCTCCACACAGGCTTGAGAAGGAGAAGGCAGAAATTGAACGAATGCGAAACCTGACTGAGGAAGAGAGGCGAGCTGAGCTTCGGGCAAATGGCAAAGTCATTACCAACAAAGCTGTTAAGGGCAAATATAAGTTCTTACAGAAGTATTATCACCGGGGTGCCTTCTTCATGGTAAGGAGTCAAAAGGGAATGGGAAGTTTGGGCTATAGAAATAATTTGGAACTTTTGAGTTCTTTTCTCCCCCCAAGAATAAACTGTCCTGGGATGTTACTTCTACTTGCCAATGGTCAGTGTTCTCATTTATTTTTGCCTCTAAAGAATATAAATCCAATAGAAAAAAGCATTGACAACACGATTTTAGAAGTAGCAGCCACTGTTCTCCATTCAGGCCCAGATATCAGGAGGAAATGGTGTGTAATAGAAGAATTGAGGAACTAAAATAGTGATCTATGTATATAGATATAGACTACTTAAATCCCCAAAATTAATTAGATAATCACTATTCATAGCTGAGTGAGGAATTTTGCTTATGCAAATATTTGGGAGGTTGAAATTTAATTCCCTTCAATCTGAGCTGACAAAGTGACTAACCAAAAAAAAAAAAAAAAGAAAAGAAAAGAAAAAGTTTATTATCTAGCCAGTATGTGTAATACCATCAAGATTTTGTTCTTCACATGAAAACCAAGGTCAACCTTGGTTTGACCAAGGTTGACCTTGTTAACCTTGTAACCTCTCACATGTTAACCTTGTATAAAGTGATGAGGACTTCTTCCAAATTATTTAGATCATACCAGTGATAATTCCTTAATGGAGAGATGTCAGGAAAGGGAATGGAAGAATTGATTGCATTTATTACTCTAATAACATGTGGTTCCTTAAATTATTACCTGATGCTATAGGAGTTTGAACCAAAAAGTAGACCCATTTTTTTCAGATGCTATATCAAACCTTAAATATCCCCACTGCAGCTAGATTCTTGGCATTTACTATAGATATCAGTAAAATCTAAACTTCAGTGGAGGATTCCATACTTGCCTCCAAAATCAGTTGCAGTCTACTCAGTCGGAAATGTTTGCTTATTAAATAGTGTCTCTGTTCATGTAGTTTTCTAGACAAGTCATTGGAGATTATGAATTATTTCTTTATTGCTTTAAAGTCATAAAATATCATTGCCTACACGTTTCAACAGCTTTAACAGGCTTCTGAAAGAACTGCCTTGCTGGCTAAGATATGTAAGGAAAGGGTTATGTAAGAGTCTTGGTGTGCATTCTCCATGAACTCTCCTCATCTAGACAAGGAGAGTGAAATTAAAATACCTTCTGAGATTAAATGAGGGACTCCGCCTCTAACTAGGAGAAAAGCAGATCTCACAAAAACTGTCTTCCTTTTGAAACCTTTCTGTAGAGACTACTCCAAAATTGTGTTAATTCCTTCACTATGTGTTATTTGTATAACATTATAGTTTTACTAATATGCTCATTTGAAACTATTCTTTATAGTTATTTTTATAGTTTATTAATAACCTTTTGAGCATTTACTGTGGAAAGGGAACTACTGCTTTTTGGGTTTTTTAAGGTGGGGGTTAAAGATTTATTTGTTTTAGAGAAGGAGAGCAAACTGAAATCAGGCCCCATGTTGGGCTCTGTGCTTAGTGTGGAGTCTGCTTAAAGTTCTTCCTCCCTCTCCCTCTGGTCCTCCTGCTTATGTTTGCTCTCTTTCTCTAAAGCAGGAGGACCAGAGGGAGAGGGAGAAAGAACTTTAAGCAGACTCCACACTATGCACGGAGCCCAACATGGGGCTTGATTTCACAACCCTGAGATCACAACCTGAGCCAAAACCCAGAGTCAATCTCCTACTAAATGACCGTGCCACCAAGGCACCTGTTTCTTTTGTTTTGTTTTTAAGGAGGCTCTGTGCCCAGTATGGTGCTTGAACTCGAAACCCTGAGATTAAGAGTTGCATGGTCTAGGGGCACCTGGGTGGCTCAGTTGGTTGAGTGTTCAACTCTTGATTTTGGCTCAGTTTATGATCTCAGGGTTGTGAGACTGAGCGTCACATTGGGCTCTGCTCTGGGTGTGGAACCTGCTTGAGATTCCCTCTTTCTCTCTCTCTTTACCCTTCCCCCCTCCCTGCCTCTTTCTCTCCCTCTCAAAAAAAAAAAAAAAAAAAAGTTCATGATCTACCAACCAAACCAACCAGCAGTTTGACACTGCTAGAGGGTATGTAATTTTTACTTCAGATGGCTTACAACCTAAACCTGGGACCAAGGCAAATATATACTATAAGGATGAGTGAAAACACTGTGGCACTTCTGAAGAGGGAAATGTTTTACTTTGTAGAAGATGGAAAGGGATAACATGAAGGAGGGGACATTTAAGATGTGTAGACTTTCTGACTTCAGTAGTACAAAGACCTTCTCGGTAAAGGGACTAGGAGTGGAGGCAAAAAGCATCATCTGTAAAGGGAAGTGACAAGAAGTAGATTAAAGCTAGATGGCATTTGGCCTTGGCTACTATACAGAGGAGTTGTGCTAATTTAACAAAACGGAATGACTGGAAGTATTTGAGCAAGGCAAAGGGATGAGGTGTGCTTTAGAAACAGTCTAGAGGCAATATAGTTAAGGTTGATTCTAGGGAAAAACTATAAAACTCAGGGAATTAGAATTTATAAGTGGCAATTCACTATGGACAAAGATTACTCAAATTTTGAATCTGGGTAATTGAGAAAATGTTGGTTCTATTAACAGAAGTTAAATCAGGAAGAGGCTGATTTGAAGAGGTTAAGGAAATTATTTTTACTTTAGATGTGAGTCTGAAGTCCCAACAGAATATCCAAGTTAAGTTACATAATGGGCAGAAAATTCAGGATGAGATTTGAGATGCTTCTGCAGAGTTGGAAGTCATAGGACTAAGTGAACATACTGAGTGCAGAGAGAATATAGCCAACCTTCAGGAAATGTCTACGTTTAGGAAGGAAAAAGACAACACAAAGGGAAAAAAGTATCATCTCAACTAGATCTAAGTTCTTGAATAGGTTTAATACCCTCATTCTTTGTATCCCTTGTTGTAGAGTTTAATAAATTTGTGGTTTAAATATATGGGAAATAAAAACCACAAGATTGATAAGACTCTCTTCTATAGGATGAGGATGAAGAAGTATACAAGAGAGATTTCAGTGCACCTACCCTGGAGGATCACTTCAACAAAACCATTCTTCCCAAAGTCATGCAGGTATGGAGTACCTTAAGAACATGAGAGAAGTAATGTATCAAGGGCTGGGACATGATGTTTGGTGGTATAACTCAGCATCTATCCTTCCTTCAGGTCAAGAACTTCGGGCGCTCTGGTCGTACCAAATACACCCACCTTGTGGATCAGGACACCACCTCTTTTGACTCAGCATGGGGCCAAGAGAGTGCCCAGAACACAAAGTTCTTTAAACAAAAGGCAGCTGGAGTACGAGATGTATTTGAACGGCCATCTGCCAAGAAGCGGAAAACTACTTAGAGTTCAACTATTTATTCTTCCAGCTGTGAGACATAGGGATGTCTCAGTATCTGGTCTTTGATTTGCTTTTACCATTATTTACATGGCCCCTGTATCCAGCTTGTTGGACCTACTGCCATACTTGGGACACTGGGCAATCCAGTCTTTGAAGGTGCTTAGTGAGGTTTGGACTTATGCTGAGAAACCCACAGAAAAGCACTATCCAGGTAGGATCAGAGGCCCCCCACTTAAAACCATTTCTGAGAAATCGTAGGTTTCATGACTGCTCTGCCTTCCCAAATTCACTTGGGATTATTCAGGTTTCTTTTTCCAGCCTCTTAGCTTGGGTTAGAAACATGGGCATGTAAGTGAACAGCCCTACTTTATAATAAATTTAAGCTCACCGATACCTGTTTTTGCATTTTTGGTTGGAGTCAGTTTTTCTAGGTGAACGTATTTTTTTATCTATTTATGTGTATGTGTCAAATTAAAGAATTACACCAAGGGCACCTGGGTGGCTCAGTAGGTTAAGTGTCCAACTCTTGGTTTCAGCTCAGGTTGTGATCTTGTGGTCAGGAGGCTGAGCCCCATTCTGTGGTCTGCTCGTAGTTGGCTTCAGATTCTCTCTCCCTGTGCCCCTCCCTCCTGCTCGAGTGCACACACACTCTCCCTCTCTCATAAATAAATAATATTATTTAAAAAATCATATACCAAGAGGTTTCTTACGCTACGGGGAATAAAATGTGCAGGCTGACAAGAATCTACCTATTAAATAGAAGCAGAGAATTGGACAGTGTTTCACTTTTTTTTTTCTTCTTTTTTTAGATTTGAGAGAGTGCATGGAGGAAGAGCAAAGGGAAAGGGAGAAGCAGGCTCTCCACTGAGCAGGAAGCCCAATATGGTACTCATATCCCAGGACCCTGGAATCATGATCCGAGCTGAAGGCAGATGCTCAATCTACTGAGCCACCCAGGCATCCCTCCAAGTTGCAATGTAATAACTAACATCAAGCTAAATTCAGTGGTTTCTCACTTAATATTTACTACATAACCACCATGCACATGGCAGAGCACTAGGA
Organism: Canis aureus; assembly: GCF_053574225.1. Classification (NCBI taxonomy): domain Eukaryota; kingdom Metazoa; phylum Chordata; class Mammalia; order Carnivora; family Canidae; genus Canis; species Canis aureus. The sequence continues at coordinate 15,287,312 of NC_135642.1, read as the reverse complement.
GTCCTAGGGGTTATAAGGAATGACATTTAATAAGTGGGAAGACTATTTCTCAGTTACATACAAAAATGAGATGGCCAAGGTCTTTTCACAATTTTTAAATGCCCCACTAGAAGAAACATTCACAAATGCTTCATGTCATAAAATGAGTATAAATTACTATAATAAGCCTATAAAGATGAGCTTATGTGTGTGCCAGAAAGATACAATCTAAGAATTATCCTAGAGCCAAAATGAGAATAAGACATTGAAATTCTTTTAAGAACATGTTTATAGCTATTTGAGTGTCGAATCTGAGGCAGGTACTGGCCAAGCTTTTTACATTCACCAACTCCTTGGTTCTTTAAACAACCTATCAGGTCTGTATCATTTTACAGTTGAGGAAACAAATTCAAGCAAGGATGACTTGGCCAAAGTTGATCAACTTATAAAGTAAAATTGCCTTCTCTCCAGGATAAGAAATGGAATGTATAAAGTATAGTGTTGTGGTTTAGAGTTCAGTTAAATCAACTCCAAAAATCAATGTCTTTATAGATTAATTCTGTATGAGACCTGAGCTTTGGGGCACCTGGGTGGCTCAGTGGTTGAGCATCTGCCTTTGGCTCAGGTGGTGATCTTGGGGTCCTGGGATCAAGTCCTCCATCGGACTCCCTGCAGGGAGCCTGCTTCTCCCTCTGCCTATGTCTCTCTCTCGTTCTGTGTGTCTCATGAATAAATAAAATCTTAAAAACCACAAAAAAAACCCTAAGCTTTGATACCTTCTATTGTACTTACCATGTTACCTCAGTACCTAAATTCTAACTCCAAAAATAAATATATACATACTAACTCAGCCGCTTATGAATGGGGTGGCTGGGTAACAGTTAAGCACCCAACTTAATTTCAGTTCAGGTCACTAGTCAGATGAATGGGCCTAGTCTGCCACCTAGCATCTGCAGGTTGAACATGAGGTCAGAAGGTACAATTCTACACTGATCCTTCACATGATTTGTTTAAGGCCTGGGGGATGGAGGGAGCTGCTTAAAATCAGTTACATTCCAACATGTAAATTTCCCACAATAAAATACAGTATAATATACATCGCGTTTGATCCAAGATGATAGAACTGCAAAAAAAAAAAAAAAGGGCTAAATCTTTATTGAATAAAATAATCCAGTCAGTGGGTCTGAGAAAGCACAAATCAGTTGGTTAGGGCAATAAGAGCCTCTACCACGTTGCCCATGTGTTCCCTCAAGCTCCGTTCTGCTGCTGCTCGTGAGATCTCCATCTCTGTCATCTGCAGGAAAAGGATCAATGATGTTACCTAAGTCTCTTCTGGAGCATTAAAATGCCACCAAAATTGCTAACTCTTGCTGCAGTAAACCACCCCAATTAAGCAATGTAAACTCTGCCCATATACTAATTTTGGCATTACTACTCACTATCAGCTCCAGATCTTCCTTCTTAATGGTGACTTTGGCCAGTTCCTTCTCCCTGCAAATATTCATGTACATTAGTCCTCATTCTCTACCTCCACCTTTAACTCTCAGAAGGATCATTCCCTGCTGTGTCTTACAAATAAAGGACTCCTGACAAATGCTGTTGAGTGAAAATACAAAATGACTCTCACCCCTCACCTAACATCCGCCTCCCCTCCCCTCGGAGTTTTTTACAACAGGCAGCTGGAGGAGGCCTTTCCAACAAGGTTGTAAACCTTATATATGCAAATACTGGTGACAGAGTTGAAGAACGGTACAAGGTACAAAGGCTTAACAATGGCTTTTATTTTCGTATGGGGAAAAGGGAGGAACTTGTAGGGCTGGCCGTGCGCACAGACTTACCGCTCCTGTTTGGCTTTCTGTTCCCGGGACCGTCTGTCTCCGATGACGGACATGGCCTATGAGAAAAACACCTACTTACCGTTCTGTCACCCGCAAGTCCCAATAATCTAAAAAGCTAATAAGCGTGTCAGGGAGGGTCTATTCATGATGACGAGTGTATCAGGAACCAAGGCCTAGGTTTAACTCAATTCTGTGCACGTGAGGTCCACTTTAAACACAATCTCCACCAAACTCTCTTTCGCAAGCGGCGGGCTCCAGTGACGGTTTCCCTCTTGCCTCCTCCCGCCAACGGGATGGGGACCCTGTCCTGGAGCCGGGCTTCCAGTTAGAACCGGAGAGGCCCCTCCGCTATCAGCCCGCCCAGACACGCTCACGGCCAACCTCACCGTCTCCAAATTGGAACTCTGGATCTCCTTCTCCTCCGCGTAGTCGGTGACTCGCTCCAGGTCCGCCGCACCGCTGTCATGCTTCCGTGGCTTCTCGGGAGGCCGCTCCGGGCCGCTGGTCTCAGTCTCCAACTCCAGCTCCACATCCCCCTCGGTAGCCATATCGATCCCACCGTGCCGCTGCACAGGCCCCGCCCCACCTCACCAAGACTTCCGGTAGCTGCCCTGAAACTTCCGCCCGGAGAGGATGAGGCGGGGCTGGGCTCGGGCCACACCTTCACTAATGTTCTGGGTTCTAGAAACTTCAGTCAGGAAGGAGGGTTGCCTCTCAGACTTCCTGTAGGGGTTCTAGTGTTGTTTTCTGCAAGGCCCTCCCCCACAGCTACCCCGTCATTACTCCGGCCCTCACCAACCGACATCCTTAGCTTCTCTTCACCTAGATTCTACCCCTTCCAATCCATCCCGCCCCCATCAATTCTGTTCAACCAGGATGGATGACGTCTAGTCCTAAACCAATTAAGGATGCTAATCCACTAGAGGCCAGATTTGCAAAGTGCTCCATAATCTGGGGAGAACAGCCTGTGTGGCCCAAAGGCCCTGTAAAGAAAGTAGCTTTACAGAGACATTTGCATTTACCACATCCGGGAGGTTGGTGTTCCTTTCCTTATGTCCCTCCTCATACTCCTTTAGACTGGGTGATCACCCCCCAGCACCGTGGCAGCCCATGGCTGAGGACAAAAAAAAGCTACTTTCTCATCCTACTTCCATCTGGCGGACCTGGGCCTAATCCCTGGGACAAGGATGGTGGGTGCCAAGGCAGTTACAGAACCCAGCACCTCCCTCCACCTGGCACAACGCAGTGGAATCAGCAATATCATGGTGAATCCTCCCTTCTATCAGGTGAGAGCATACTTGGGCAAAGGGGCTTGAAAGGTCCCTAGAGCAGGAACTAAGAAAATGGAAGGGAATGGTGGCTGAAGCTGGGGAAGAAAATCCAGGGAGCCAATAAAGATGATAGGCCTTCCTTTCCCCTCTGAGGCCTTTCCTTTTCTTAGCTCCTGAAATTAAACCTCTTGTCCCACTTCCCAGTACCAGGTCTATAGGTCTAACAGAAAGGTGAGAGGCCAGGTGTGACTTAGGCTTTTAGGAAGGTCTGCTCAAGCCTGTATCAGCTCTTATGATGAAAGCTCTACTTGATGTCAGTGGAAGGCAATCCTAAATAGCTTGGAACCAGATTCTGAGAATTCCTGAGTGAAAGGAGAGAAGAAAACGAAAGGGAAATTTTGGAATTCAGCCTCATGGGTTAACCTAATACATACATTAAACTTTTCCTCAGCAAATCTCCATCTGCTGCTCTATCCCCAGGTGTCCTGCTGTGAGCCTGTTCCCTGTACCTGCAGCTGCCATTCTAGATGGCCCCTTGTCACAGAGTCTACTTGTAGCCGCCTGTTCTACATCCTCCTCCACTTGGGGTCCTCAGCAATCTGCTGCCTCCTGCTGTCAAGGACAGTAATGGAAAGAATCTGGGGGAAGGCACATGGGGTAAGAGGGAGGATTCAGGTTGCAACCCAAGAGTGAAAGGTGAAACCCTCAGATAGACAAAAAATTCAGATTGGGGGGTAGGGGACAACTGAATGGATATAACCATGAGAAGCAGGTACCTCTCTATTCATGAATTGCCCTGCTATTTCTCACATGCACTCTCCTCCTCCAGATCCAGATGCCCTCAGGGTTATGTGTCCATCTGTTTGGCTACACTCACTGCCCAGTGCTCAGTGGCTCTGGAGCTGTGTACCGAGTATGCGCAGGAACTGCCACCTTCCACCTACTGCAGGCTATGCTGCTAGTACAGCTCCACTCCCCCTCCAGCCTGCGGGCACAGCTCCACAACAGGTTTGTGTATATATACTTTGGGTGGGGTGAGACTGGGGAGGAAAAGTAGACATAGGCTGAGTAAAGGAAATTCCAAGATGAAGTAACAGCAGTGTAAAAACTCCAAAAACAGCTTTAAGCTCCTGCTTCTGCCATACTTACTGTGTGACCATGAGCCACATACTTACCCTCTTTGAACTTCTAGTTGCTAAAATGGAGAGAACAGTGGGGTTATTATATGCAAACCCTTTGTCAACTGTGAAACACTGTCCAGATATTATTTAGGTATCTGAGAGAATTTGGAATAAGCTGTGATGGGCCTATTTCCAGCCCTTCTCACGTGGGACTGGTTCCTCCTTTCCTATACTTAGTGGTCTCTTCTCTTCCCTTTCCTATAGTTTTGCTTTCTCCTTTGCCTTCTTCCATAGGCACTGTTCACTCCGCTTTGCCTTTTCTTGAGTCTTGTTTTGTCTCCTAACCAGCTTCTGGATCCTCAAACTGCTGTTCCTGCTAGGTCTCTGTGCTGTTGCCTTCTGCATCCCTGATGAGCATCTCTTCCCAGGTACCTTCCATCTCATATCCTAATCAGCAGGAGTAAGCTAATAGCTTTTCTAAGAAAGAGAGGGTAGGAAGAAAACCAGGAGTAATGACATGGTCAGCTACATTTTCCCACTGGTGCCCCCTACTTGCAGCCTGGCATTACATTGGTATCTGTGGAGGGTTCACGTTCATCCTGCTGCAGTTGGTGCTTATCACAGCCTTTGCCCATTCCTGGAACAAAAACTGGTAAGGAGCACTTAATCCTAAAGGCTCTTCCTGGGAAGGTTGTCTGACATTACTAGACCCAGTAGGGTTGGGCAAAACGCATGACAGGCCAGTGGCCCCCTAACTTCCCACTGAACAGTGCCAAAAAGCTCAGAAACATGAGGACTCTGTAGGCTAGGTGGGATGAGTAGTCACACCAGTGTTCCGGGAGCAGGGGGGGGAATAGTTTATTAAAGGGTAAAGAGTTGGAGCCCCAAGCCACTGCCCACCTCCCACCCTTAGGCAGACAGGTGCAGCCCAAGACTGCCGCTGGTTCCTAGCTGTACTGCTGGCTGCCCTGGGATTCTACACCATGGCAGGTGTGGCAGCTGTGCTCCTGTTCCACCACTACACACACCCAGCTGGCTGCCTGCTCAACAAGACGCTGCTTAGTCTGCACCTTTGTTTCTGTGGCCTCCTCTCCTTCCTCTCCATCGCTCCCTGCATCCGCCTCAGTGGGTACATGCCTTGCAGCATTCCAAATCTGGAAGGCCTTTAGTATAGAAAAATTCGTTAGCTTCCCTAATCTTAGTCAATTGTCTGCTTCCTCCAAAGGGTGGGTGAGAGAAGTATAGATGGATATGAGCAGAAATTACTACCCTGTAGACAAAAGCAATGATCTCCATTCTCCCCAGAGCAACCCCGTTCTGGCCTTCTACAAGCCTCTATCATCAGCTGCTACATCATGTACCTGACTTTCTCTGCACTGTCCAGCCGTCCTCCAGAAAGTGGTAAGGACTGGACCTGGACTCCCCTTGCTAAAACCTTTTGTTCATACCAAATACTTAGCTCTTTTTTTCCTTACCACCTTTCTTCTGTTGCCTTTTTGCAGTAATCTTTCAAGGACAGAATCACACTCTGTGCGTGCCTGGCCTGAGTAAAATGGAATCGCAAACACCAGATACTTCTCTGGCAGTGCTAAGTGCTGGCATCATGTATACTTGTGTCCTTTTTGCTTGGTGCGTAAAGGTGTCAAGGGGAGAGGTGTGAGAGAAGGGAGGATACCCAGGACAGAGAAGGATGGTCAGGAGACTGTCTGGGACCATGGTTTATTTGAACTTTAGAGCAAGACAAGAGTGAGGAAAGCTCCCCATAAACAGAAACAATTTCTAAGAATAGCACTTGTCAGATGATCTGTATTAGATGAAGGGGGCAGGGAGAATGACTTGAGAATTAAAAATGAGTACAAAGGTTTTAGGGCCCTCACATGATGAGACTTACAAATATTTGGGGGAAACAGGCTCTGGGAATATAATACCCTCCTGAGGATTACCACTATGGACCAGCTACTAGTACATGCTCTCAACCCCTCCTGCTGTTTGACTAGACCTGCTTGAGAACTGTCTTTTTCAGTAATGAGGCTTCCTACCTGGCTGAGGTATTTGGGCCCTTGTGGATCGTCAAGGTTTACAGCTATGAGTTCCAGGTGAGGATGGAGAGCTCAGTACCCCCAATACCCTTCCCCCCTCACACAGAGACAAAGACACACACATCCTACCAGCCTCTACCCAGAATGCTCAGATTCTAGCTGCTATTACCTTTTATTAAGTACCCACAATGTGCTAAGCACTGTGCTAGATACTTTACATTCATAATCTCATTTAATTTAATCCTCACAACAACCCTGTGAGGTAGGTATTTGCTCCATTTTACAAATGGAGAAATTGAGGCACAAAAGGTTAAACATCTTACGAAAGTTTTCATAGCCAGTTATATACTGGATCTAGAATTTGAACCCAGATGTGCCTCCACTTTTTACACCGACTAATCTTTTCAAAGGGGAATTTCCTATATTAATACCTTCACATTCTTTCTTAAGTCATTCTAAAACATGCTGCCTTTTGTTTTACAGAAGCCTTCACTCTGTTTCTGCTGCCCTGAAACCGTGAAACCAGAGGAAGGTGAGTGTCATTAAGCATGTCCATAAGAAAGTGTAGATTTCTGCAGAGTGCCAAAGAGCCCTGGAGCGCCTTCACAAAAGAAACTGGGGAGGAGGGAAGAAGTGTTTCAGCCACACTGCACCCAGCAGCCCTTCCCTCTCTCCAGGGCAGAGGGGTGGGGCTGCCAGGCCAGCTGACCAAGAGACCTCTCCAGCTACTCCAGTGCAAGCCCAGCATCTCTCCTACAGCTATTCTGCCTTCCATTTTGTCTTCTTCCTTGCATCACTCTATGTCATGGTTACCCTTACCAACTGGTTCAGGTAGGATGGAAGTGGGCCTGGGATATACTCCTGAAACCCTATTATAGGAAAAGCAATTTAAGGCCAGTCCTAAGGGTTATCAGGAGACATACTTGGGTCCACCATCATCTTTGGTGGGGAGGTAGGACAGGTCTAAAAGCTAAGGTCCTAAGTATTCTCTAACCAGAGACTTTGGTTCCGCAGCTATGAGGGAGCAGAACTGGAAAAGACCTTCACCAAGGGTAGCTGGGCTACCTTCTGGGTCAAGGTTGCCTCATGCTGGGCCTGTGTTCTCCTCTATCTTGGGCTGCTACTGGTACCACTCTGTTGGTCCCCCACCCAGGACCGCCAGCCACCTCCTACTTTCAGGCCACACTGCCATCGCATAAGTACTGCAAGATAACAAATATTCAGTGTAGGTACTATTAACAAACAGGGATTCCCTTGAGGTCATACTCCTAGTCTTGACTCAGGAACTGTCCAGCCCAGCAGATACCTCAAGGACACAACTGGCATTTATTTCCCTTTAGACTGAAGTCAGTACTATGTTTGAATAGGATAAAGTGGCCTTACATACTCTAATGCTATGGGCAGTGTCTGACTCACTGGAGCTACCGTTACATCTTTACCCCAGCTCAAGAACCTAATTTCCAAGTCAGCAGCTCAGGAACCACTGCTGATCCCAGCAGACAGTGCGGCACCAGCCCTTTCCTGGCTCTCATGGTGGAGATGGGGGCAGGGAAAGACCAACAGGGACTGAAGACTTACTTGGTTTTGCCCTTGGAGATAAAAAGGAAAATAAGCAGTTCAGCCCTGGGCACAGGGAGATAAGCAGCCCAGAACAAACCAGGACACAGAAAGAAAGGAATATACAGAGACCACCTTAGGTTTTAATCCTGATCTTGAGGTCAAAGGAAGTAGGAAGACAAAAACCACCCTCATTCCATGAAGAATGACAGAAGAGAATGTGAACACTAGAGAGTAGCTGACTGTGGGAAGTCAGTGAGCACCAGGATTTGGGAGCCAACTTTCAAGCAGGCGAGCAAAATGAGGAAGAAATGAGAAAGAGGGGCATAAACTTAGGTCCTGAAGCCTTCCTTCTTAGACCTTCAACTCCATCCTTGGGATGGTGTTCAAGGTCTGGGTGGGGGACAAAAATCACAGAAAAGAAGTTCCTATGTTCTTAGAGGATTCCTCTACCACATACCTGGAGTACTTGTCTGTTTGTTGTAGTAAAATAAAGAATTTTTCTGTGATGTTTCACTTAGTCTACTTATCTACCACCTTTTAAAATCTGAAGTTCTCTCCCTTTTTGGTGGAAAAGGGCAGCCATTCCTCCATCCCCATCCCCCCAATCCCCAGTCAAACCAGGCGCTCAAGAAATTACAAAGCTACTTTTAATACTTTGGGGTGAGCCCCACAGGAATAAAAAACACTGGGAAGTGGTAACCCCCTCACCCCCAGGCGTGGCCCAGGGGGAGAGAGGCTACCTGAGGGGAAGGAAGCACAAAAGGGACCCGCTGCAGACTCAGGGCAAAGGGAATGCCATCGGTGCTGGGACCTGTGAGCACTACAGGAGAAAACGCGAGCGTGGTGGGACTGGCTCCAGGCACACAGGCGAAGGGCAAGAGGGTTGGACACGAAGCCACAAAGCTACTTGGGTTCCTCCTTCTTCTCGTTTGCCTTTTTCTGCTTCTGCTGCATGATCTCCGAGTCCCTGGGGGTAGAGATGATGGGGCACTGGGAGGTACCAGAGGGCAAAAAGGACAAGATGCAGGGGGATGAAGGGCACAAAGGATAAGATGGAAGTGGATGGGACAAAATTCAGCGTGTGCCTGCTGTATTCCCACCCTAGGAGAACAAGAGGAAGAGAGCTGAGGCTTAAAAGGCAATCAGGCTCTATCTGGCTGTTGCCTAAGGGGTCAGAAGTCTGGCCACAGAGGCCCAAAGGCTATTCTTTGCTGAGTACCACACCCAGCAACACCAGTGAGAAGGTTGGGAAAAGGGAGGAGAAACTGAACACCAAAGAGGGCTTTAAGTACCGTGCTGTCATAACCACTACCGCATTTGAAATGTGAAGCTCCCTGCCCTTGCCCTTAAGGTCAGACTCGGGGGCACTCAGAAATCAGCCGAGGGCAGGCACCCGCCCCAGTCCCTTCCTGTCAGGCTGTTGAGCTAACAATTTGGAGGGTAGGGAGCAAATAAAACCCTAGAGGAAGCAATGCACTCTGCCCCTCACTAGTCCAGATGTAAACCCTGAGGTAGCTCTCTTTCCTGGTACAACCCTCGGTCTAACCCAGGTCTCACCCTTCCCCTCCCCTTCCCTCCCCTCCCTGGGGCTACCTCTGCTTGCGGGCGGCAGCAGAAAGCCCGTCATCTCGGCGCTTTCCCTTAACCGAGTCGCTCTGCTTTTTCATATTCTTCTGGCGGGCGAGCTCGCGCTGGTTACCGCCTAAAGAAAGAAGGTAAAAGGTGAGACGCGGGGGGCCTTTATGGCCGCACGCCGGCGACCCACTTCCCTCACCCGGACACCAGCAGGGTCCAATGCTCCTACACCGGCCCATTTCGGGGCCTAGGCTGCTGAGAGGGACGGCGGGGGGGGGGGGCTGTAGGGGGGCGCTGGTGGCAAGCTGCCGCGGGGCAGGTCAAACCGGGAGGCAGAAGGAGGACGGTTCCGAGGAGTCCGCTAAAGGCATGTTTCGAGTTTCGGGTCGGCCCGGGGGTCCAGACTGGTGGCGGTGTGTGGACAGTCTGGGTCTCTGTGGGGGATGGGCTGCGACCTGGAGTAGGGGGCTCTGGGCCTATCACAGCGGCGCGGGGCTTGTCGCCACGCCGCGGAAGGTCGCGGAGGGCCTCTGCTTGACTGGGGCGGGGGAAGGGGGGGGGTTCTCAAGAAGTGGCGGTGGGCAAAAGGCCGATTTCCGGCGCCGTGTGAGGGTCTCAAAAAAGCGCTCCCAGAGGAAGGCCTCGCTAGGGAAGCCGAGAGGAGGCCAACAGCAAGATCTGGCAGTCGTGTTTAGGATGGACGGGGAGAAAGGGGTAAGAGAAGAGGGTCTCGGTGCTCACGGGTCATGGCGACGGCAGCGGCTCCGGCCTGCCTCCGTTGCGTCCCCTCGTTCTGTCCGACGTTGCAGGCCCCGCCCCCTTCTCCGAGCGTAACGAAGTCGTCCTTTCCTCCCCGCCCTATGGAGCCCGGGCTCAGTCTCCCATTGGGCAGAAAGAAACACGTGGGGCTGCGGGCCACACTCCAGCCCGGGCGGATGTGGGGCGGAGGTTCGCAGGCCAGTGCGCTGCGTGGGGCGGGGCTTCCTGGGCTAGGCGTTGGGTCGGGCGGGGAGAAAGTAGGCCGGGTCACGTGGACAGGGTGGGGGTGCAGGGGTGCGGCTGGCGATGTGGCGTTCCCGCGGGCTCGAGCACGTGACCCGGCAGAGTGACCTCATGCGGGGACCGTTTGGGACACCGACAGACTCGCCCAAGGGGAACGGTAGGGGACGGAGGGCGGGGTTTCATGGGGACCGAAATGGTTTGGTCTGTTCCGTGTTATCAGGACTTGGCCCGGTAGTTAGGATTTATTCCCCACCAGCAGCATATTTAGACTCGAGTTGTTCACCTATAAGGTAAAGTCAGGTACAAACATAACTTTTGGACACCTCCTTCCAATCACACTGTACCCTCACCGCAAACTCCTCCAATAGAGATTAGCAACCACATGCCCTGTGTCCTAACTTGGGTCCTGTTCGTTTCCCACAGAAATATTTAATGTGAAGATGCAATAGCTTGGAAATATTGAAAGACCTCAAAAATCAGGAACTATGGAGTTGGCTCAGGGACTAAGAGACTGGGAAATGCACATACTGTGTCCGTTTCTTCCTCTGGACGTTTCCCCACTATACTATAACCTGCACCAGTCACATCTGGTTTATAAGAGGCAGTTGAATAGGACGGGAAGCTTTGGTTTCCCATTAAATTCATTCTCCTTCCCAGCTCCATTATTTGTCTACCAGACTCCCCACCAGTCCTGAGGAATTCATAGGATAAAGGAGAAATGCTTACGAAATATTACAGGAAAGGACCATTTGTAAATTTTATTATGTGATTCTCTCCAGTTGGTGCTTATAGCGGAACAGAGTTGAGGCTGGAACTTCAAACTAGCTTCCCCCTCAACATGAACCTGATGGGAAGGCAGTACATCTCCGTCAATGCCATCCTCACAATTTTTGCCATACCAAAGTATCACTTGAACTATTATTACTTAAAATGTTTGTACCAAACTTCAATAAAGCTTATAAGTCAAACTTCATAATTCTTTTTATTAAAGATTTTTATTTATTTATTCATGAGAGACAAAGAGGAGGCAGAGGCAGAAGCAGGCTCCCCACAAGGAGCCCAATGTAGATCTCCATCCCAGGACTCTGGGATCACGATCTGAGCCAAAGGCAGCCATTCAACCACTGAACCACCCAGGCATCCCCTTCATAATCTTTTAGTAAATTTAAAAATAGTATCACCTAACCACAAACAGAAACTAACTTTAAAAGTCAATACAAGGGATGACTGGGTGGCTCAGCGGTTGAGCACCTCCCTTTGACCCAGGGCAAGATCCTGGACTCCTGGGATGGGGATTGAGTCCCACATCTGGCTCCCTGCATGGAGCCTTCTCTCTGTGCCTGAGTCTCTGCCTCTCTCAATCTCTCTCTGTCTCTCATGAATAAATAAATAAAATCTTTAAGAAATAAATAAAAAAATAAAAGTCAATACAATGAAAATGAAATATATCATCAAATTTTACCAAAGTAATATCATTGTCAAAGATGCTGAACCTGGGGCCTGCCCTCTCTTTCTTAAAAAGAGAACAAGTTTTAGAGAAGTAATAAGGCATAAATCTTTAAAACTGAATCTTTCTCTTGATATAATCAGAAGATTAAAAATAATCTATTTTTTCAGTGTTTTTTTTTTTTGAACATTTCTCTCCAATCTTTTCAATGTTATTTAATACTATGTCTCTATATTACCTAGAAAGCCCTTTGGTACTTACTAAATGTACTAGATCAACCTTGGTGGCATGTATAACATTGTACAAATCCTGACTCTGGTATTTACTGGACACTTATTTTCTCCATGCTTCAATTCCTTTATATGAAAAATGGGAATAATCTCTACCCCTTGGTATTGTGGAAGAAATTAATATAGATATAAAGGGCTTGGCCCATAAGGAATTCAGTTAATGTCTCCTCCTTCTCCTTTCTTCCAAGTCCTAAAACTTCCTCTTCCTTCTCTAGATTCCTCTAACCCTTCTGAGGCAACCAGTATCTGAAATGGCCACTAACGATCCCACCCTCCTGATTTTATATCCTTATGAAGTTCTCTGCCACACTGAATCAAGATTGGTCTGTGTGACCAATAGAATATGGCAGAAGTGATCATATGTCACTTCTGATGCTAAATCATAAAAGATGTGGCTTCCACTTTCCTCTCTCTCTTGGCTCACAGGCTCTGGGGGAAGCCAACCGCCATTTCATGAGAGGCCCATGTGGTAAAGAACTAAAGCTGCTGGCCAACAGCCAAGAGGGAGGGAAAAATCTTCATTTAAACTCATCACAAATTTGAGAAGGAGTAAATTGGAAAGAATGAAAACTTAAGGCTCTGTAACAGAGAAGGAGGTAAGGCAGGATTTAGGGACCCTGGATACAAAGTGGGAAGATGAGGAAACTGACTTAGAGTGGGGTCATCATCTACAGACCTCAAGCAGCAGTTTGACCACAGTTCATAAGCAGAATTTGGGCTATTTGGTTTACTAGCCTCAGGTTCTCAATGGAGTCAAGCCACTTGGGTCCCCTTGCATATAAATTGACCACAGAAGCAGCCCCATGGAGAAAACCAAGCCACACTATAAATGAAATAGTATGAGATGCAGAAACAAGTTTTCTTTGGCTCCTGCTACCTCCTTATGAACTCCAGCATCTCAGGTAGGTGAGAGTAGAACAGCCTTAAACCAGTTTCCTCTTATCAACTCACCCCTCCTTACTCCCATGACCAAGAGTCTATTTCCAATCCTAGCAGAACCTGGGCTGGTTGCTACACCCCTCCAGTCTAATTATTCCAGGAGTTGCCAAAAACATTCAGTCATTCTTTTTTTTTTTTTAAGATTTTATTTATTCATGAGAGAGAGAGAGGCAGAGACACAGACAGAGGGAGAAACAGGTTCCATGCAGAGAGCCTGATGTGGGACTCGATCCCAGGACTCCAGGATCATGTCCTGGGCCAAAGGCAGGCACCAAACCGCTGAGCCACCCAGGGATCCCCAACATTCAGTCATTCTTTCACCACATTTTATGTTGTGCACTAGCTATGTGCCAACTATTGTTTAGGCATTAGGTATAAAGTGACAGGAAAAAAAAATCTCATAGAACAGATAATGTAGACAGGAAACAGCTTGTATAGATATGCAAATTGTGATAATTGCTTTGAAAGAAAATAACGGATTCTATGCAAGGATGATATTCAAAATATTAAACAGGGTACACAGCATAAGCACCTACCCATCAAAACAGGTCTCAGTGTAATCTGAATGAAGACTGTGAACAGTTCTTCTACCTGTCCTGGTAAGAAATCATAGTACTGCTAGTTCTGTGAAGGGAGTATACCTATAGACCTTAACTTTGATTAAGGATGTGAAGCAATTTGAGCTGAGACAAAAAGATGAGTCAGCCAGGCCAAGAGAAGATAGGCAGAACATTTCAGGAGAGTGGATAGCATGTGTGAAGGCCCTAAGGCCCTGCTCCCTCAGACTAGCTCATCAAGAGCCGTAAGGTAACAGAGAATGCTTCCATGTCTCTTTGCTTCATCTTCTGAGTCCCAGATCTCTTGACATGACAGAATTGACCACCTATGATACCTGCCGTCACATCTCACAGCTTCCCAAGAGAGAAGGTCTGAATCTCTTTACTTAGTTTTAGTTTTTAAAATTGCAAGATAGGGCTCTGATAGGTTGTGTATCTACCCTTATGGTAGGGAGGTAGGAATGGGGCAGGATATAATGGCAGGATATAAACAGCCCCACCAGAAACACATGATTCGTATGGTAAAGGAACATATTACCTATCAAAGAAAGGTAATTTGCTCCCCTAGGAAGGAAAATGTAGATAGATAAAAGATGTCCATTACATAAAAGAGAGAAGACAGCTACTTGAGCTGCAATGGTAGCAACAGAAATTGCAGTGTGTGGCTTCAAAATATAGTTTGGAGACTCTGAGAAAGGAAGATACTATTTATTCCTGAGTTCATTCATTTCATCATCAAATATTAAGTATATATCTATTATGTGCCACTGGATATATCAACTGTAACATCTGTTCTACCCCTGAGCTTCCTACTATGAATACCATATATTTTGTGTAAGCTGCCTTGAGTCATATTTCTGTTACTTTAGCCGCATACATTTTAATCAATACACAAGCAACAGAAGCAACATATGCTAAGGCTTGAAGTGGAAGAAGCTTAGATAATTAGATGCATATAAGGGGTCACATAATTAAATGATGGAATCAGATTATCCTAAAGTACAACCAGGCCTCCCCATGCATACCAAGCTTCTAGTCAGCTTTTCAGTGCTTTCCTTGTAGAGATTAGAGGATACCCAAGGATCATCAAGCATTTGAGAAAACACTCAATATAAAATTAGGACAAAACAAAACAGAAAATAAGGTCTCCAAGGATACAGAAACAATTGTAGGAACAAAATAAAGTGTGAGGGACACTATAATTAGTATCCTTAAAGATGAAGAGGATATTGAACAAAAACAGGGGAGCTATAGAAAAAACATTCAGAGAATAATAAAGAGCTTTTTGAAATTAAAACTATGATAGCTGAAAGAAAAAAATAGAAGAGTTGGAAGGTAAAAGTTAAAAAAATATTACAGAAAGTTGGACAAAAAAGATAGTGGTGGATAATAGGAAAGGAAAAAATAGGAAAATTAGAGAATCCATCCAAGAGGTCCAACATCTGAATTATATGAATTTCAGAATGAGAGGAAAGTAAAACAAAAATGAAGGGGACCCACTGAGTGTCCAGCACAAGGAATAAGAATAGATTTACCCCACCACATATTAGAACACTGGAGTCAAAAAGAAGATCCTAAAGGCTCCCAAGACACAACATAGAACACATATAAAGGATGAAGAATCAGAATGACTTCAGATTTGTCAGTAGCCATACTGTAAGCCAGAAGACAATGGAGCAATGTTACCAAATAATTGAAGAAAAATAACAACCTAGATGTTTTCACTCAGCTATCAATTATGAGAATAAAGACATACAGAGTCTAAAAAGACTTACCTACCATGTAGCATTTTCTAAAAGATATTGAAGATGTACTTACTAAAATTAGGAGTAAGCCAAGAAAAAAAGTCATAGGATCCAGGAAAAAGAGTATCCAACATAGGAGGTAAGTAAAGAGAATCCTCAGGCTGCTGGTGAGCAGAGATCCCAGGATGATAGCTTTTCAGGAAGCTTAGAGAGCAACCATTTCAGATTAGAGCAGGAGGATGAAAGGCTCTGGAGGCATATATCCAAGGAAAAAAATGGAAACTGGTAAAACTGATAGATTATCTGACTATATTTTAATATATTGAGAAATTTTTACTTTTAGAAGACAGCATAAAAATTGATAATAAGTAAACAACTAAGTAAAAAAAAAAAACAGATTATTAGTTTAGGGAGAAGCATATAAGAGAGGAAATGTAAACAGCCACTAATGACACAGCTTGTAAATAACATTTACACACTCATAAAACGTAAACGGTATTTTTTTTAAAGATTTTTTTTTTTTTTATTTCTTTATCCATGAAAGACACAGAGACAGAGACACAGACAGAGGGAGAAGCAGGCTCTATGCAAGGAGCCCGATGTGGGACTCGATCCTGGGTCTCCAGCATCACGCCCTGAGCCGAAGGAAGAGGCTCAACCACTAAGCCACCCAGGCGTCCCAACGTAAACAGTATTGATCTAACTAAAGTAACACGACATTAGGAGGATGGAGAGAGAAAGTGCATGTATATTTATGGGAAGGATAAGAGAGTTAAGTCCTCATTTTTAAAATAGAAGTAAGTGGCTAATACCAGAAATTTAAAAATCCAAAAATGATATATTTTTTAAAAAGCAACAAATGCAGGAAGAAGCAGCTAAAGGAGTTGTAACTTCCTTTAAGCATTGGGAAACCAAGTGGAATAATAGTTCTGTTTTTCATGTCTTGTATAGAACTTGTATGTTCATGTATAACTTCCATAAAAACAAATAAATACTAAGTTAAAAACCCAACCATGGTTTCAAATGAAATAGCCTAGGAGGAGAGAGTAGAATGAGAAATCTAGGTATTGATCTCTTAGGAGCTCTTCATTTACATGTCATTAGCTGTCAGAGAAGCATCTCTCTCATCTGTGGCCCCTACTCCCAGTGGGAAATATGTCTGAGTTGAGAGAGGAAAGTGTTGACAAGAAAGAAAAGAATCATCATCTCTGGGAGCATATCCATAGACTAGTGTACATAGGAAAGGGGAAGAATCCATAAAAAAGTCTGGCTAAGTTTATCCCCATAGGGAAGGTGGCTTTGCATTGGAAACAGGTTCTAATTTCTGGGAGACCCAGGGCCAGATGAGGTCTCCATTCTTGAAGAGCTACTAATATGGACCAGGAAATGGCTGAGGAGGAGAACTAAGGTACTTTTCACTTTCACCTGGAGCTTCGCCTGGGTTGGGTCATAATGTCTCATCCCTCAACACTGGTATTCCTGAATGGCTTCTTGCGTCCACTGAACACCTCCTCTCTGTCTGACCTACCTCTGTTAACATCTTGTAAACAAAACCAGGCGCTCAGATCAGCACCTCCTCCAGATACCGCTGCTTCTCCCATGGTTCAGCTGAATTGTGTTTCCCTTATTCATACATAAATTCTGTTTCTTCTCTGCTTTGACAGACCCCAGGAGGATAAGCAAGTTTCCTGATCGTCTACAGCCCCTTCCCATTTCCAATTTTCTTCTCTGCTTCCCACTCGCTCTTGCCTACTCCCTGCATACTAAAACTCAACTACTGCACAGTCCTGTCAACCATCTCTACTATAGCAATTTATTCCCTTCAAGTGTTCCCTTCCTAGTTCTCCCTCAGCACTTTGGGCAGAAGTTCAAAGGAAAGGAGCTAATAGATAACAGAGTCTAGGCTACTCCCTGCTGGAAAACAGTATGGCCCTCCTCCTGCTATACTAAGACAGGATTTCAAGGTCTTGTGCTGGGGGTCATCTATTTTTTTTTAAGATTTTATTTATTTGACAACACAAGCAGGGGGAGCATCAGGCAGAGAGAGAGGGAGAAGCAGGCTGCCTGCAGAGTAAGCAGGGAACCTGATATGGGACTTGATCCCAGGACCCAGGGATCATGACCTGAGCTGATGGGAGATGCTTAACTAACTGAGCCACCCAGGTGCCTCTGGGGTCATATATTAAAGAATACCATCAGGCAACCCAGGTGGCTCAGTGGTTTAGCGCTACCTTCAGCCTGGGGTATGATCCTGGAGACCCGGGATCGAGTCCCGCGTCAGCTCCCTGCATGGAGCCTGCTTCTCCCTCTGCCTATGTCTCTGCCTCTCTCTCTCTCTCTCTCTCTCTCTCTCATGAATAAATAAATAAAATATTTTAAAAAGTAAATAAATAAAGAATACCATCAATACAGCAATATTGATACCCTGGGAGAACATATGATTCTCAATAAAGTGAGCCCTCTCAATGCAGAATAACACTTCAGAGCCAGAGGGCTACAGACCCAGCAGACTCTGGTAGGAGAGAAACATACCGGTGTCCATTGGACAGGATTCCCAGGTCCAAATCATGTGTTGATAAGCAGAATGGTGGGGGCAGGGAGAGGGGTGAGAAGACCTAAAACAATGTAGAAACAGGGCCACATGCACATTTAGAAAATGTCTTCTTCTCCCTCTTCCGTATACCTTGATACAGAACTTTTCTTTATGTAGAAGAATATGGGCTGGTGATGTGACGTGACCTTATGAGTGTGGAAAAAACATAGGTTCTAGAGATAGTGGCCTGAGTTCAAATCCAAGCCAGACCATTCACTGGGACTCTTATGTGCCATGGACTTCTTTGGAAGTCTAGTAAAGACCATAGATAGTTTCTCAGAATAATGTGGGTTTTTTTTTTAATTAAAAAAATATTTTTTAGATTTTATTTGACAGAGAACACAAACAAGGGCAGTGGCAGGCAGAGGGAGAGGAAGAAGCAGGCTCCCTGTTCAGCAGGGAGCTCAGGACCTTTGGGATCGTGAGCTGAGCCAAAGGTAGACCCTTAATTGGCTGAGCCACACAGGTACCCACAGAATAAAGTTTTAAAGTACGTTTTTAAAAATATACCCACAGGGAAAAAAAAAATACCCACAGGGATGCCTGAGTGGCTCAGCAGTTGAGCATCTGCCTTCGGTTTAGGGTATGATCCCAGAGTCCTGGGATCGAGTCCATATTGGGCTCCTTGCATGGAGCCTGCTTCTCCTGTCTCTGCCTCTCTCTGTGTCTCTCATGAATAAGTAAATAAAATCTTTAAAAATAATAATAAATAAAATAAAAATACACCACAAAATTGTATTCCCATTTTCATGGTATTGTTAATTCACAATAGCCAGAAGGTGAAAGTAACCAAAGTGTCCATTGACAGATGAATGGACAAGGAAAATGTGGTGTATATATATAAAATAGAATCTTATTCTGCCTTAAAAAGGAAAGAATTTCTGATACATGCTGCAACATAGATAAATCTTGAGAGCATTATGATCCCACTTATAGGGTATCTAGAGTAGTCAAATACATAGGGCACTGGTAACCACCTTTTTCTGATTCTGTGGTTGGTTATCTCAATTATATCTCAATAAAGTTTTTTAAAAGATTAAAGGAAAAAAGTTTCAAACAAGTCACAGAGCTGAAGAATATAATAATTGCATTAAAAAATACACTAGAGTTCATAGCAGACTGGATAAAGCTGAAAACTGGGTCAAATGAGCTGAAATGCAAAGCCATAGAACTCACCCAGACTGAGCAGCAAAAAGAAAAAAGGATTTTTAAAAATTAAGGTAACTTAAGGAACCTTTCAGACAACATCAAGCAGAATAACATTTGCATAATAAGTGTCTCAGAAGAAGAAGAATAAGTGAAAGAACCAGTAAACTTATTTGAAAAAATAATGGCTGAAATTTTACCTAATCCAGTGAAGGAAACAGACATACAGGTCCAGGAAACCAAAGAATCTCAAAAAAGATAAAGATACACCGAGATATGATTAAAATGACAAAAGTTAGGGGATCCCTGGGTGGCTCAGTGGTTTAGCGCCTGCCTTTGGCCTGGGGCATGATCCTGGAGTCCCGGGATCGAGTCCCACATCGGGCTCCCTGCTTGGAGCCTGCCTCTCCCTTTGCCTATGTCTCTGCCTCTCTCTCTCTCTCTGTCTCTCATGAATGAATAAATAAAATCTTTTTTTTAAATTTTATTTATTTATGATAGTCACACAGAGAGAGAGAGAGGCAGAGACACAGGCAGAGGGAGAAGCAGGCTCCATGCACCGGGAGCCCGACGTGGGATTCGATCCCGGGACTCCAGGATCGCGCCCTGGTGCCAAAGGCAGGCGCCAAACCGCTGCGCTACCCAGGGATCCCAAAATCTTTAAAAAAAATGACAAAAGTTAAAGAGTGAATCCTAAAAGCAACAAGAACAAAACAACTTATTACATACAAAGGAAACTCCATAAAGCTATCAGCAGATTTTTCAGCAGAAACTTGGCAAGCCAGAAGAGAATAGCATGAAATATTCAAAATAGTGTAAGGATAAAAACTTCCAACCAAGAATTCTTTACCTCACAAAGTTATCATTCAGAATTGACAGAGTAATTAAAAGTTCTCCAATAAGCAAAAGGTAAAGGAATTCATCACCACTAAACTTACAAGAGATGTTAAAGGGACTTATTTAAACTGAAAAGAAATTGCACTAATCAATAACAAAGACAATATGCAAAAGTAAAAATCCCTGGAAAAGGTAGATATATAGTAAACATAGTGGATCAATCACTTATTTAGCAAGTATGGTGTTTAAAAGACAAAAATAGTAGGTTACACCTGTGGGACAGTCAGTTAACTTTCTGACTCTTGGTTTTGGCTCAGGCTGCAGTATCAGACTCGTGAGATCAAGCCCCATGTTGGGCTCTGCACTCGGTGCAGAGTCTGCTTAAGACTCTCTCCTTCTCCCCCTGCACCTCTCCCCATGTGCACTCTTTCTAAAAAAAAAAAAAATAAACACATCTTCAAAATAAGACAAAAATAACGAAATTAAAACCACACTACCTGGTTAAGGGATGCATAAAAGATGTAAAATATGAGATCAAAAATATAAAATATGGTGAGGGGACAAAGAAAATGTAAAGTTTTGGAACGTGTTCAAAATTAAAGTGGCTGAGGAGTACCTGGGCGGAAAAATCAGTTAGGTGTCTGACTCTTGGTTTCAGTTCAGGGTCTGTTCTCCGGGTCATGAGATTGAGCCCACCTCAGGCTCCACACTCATTGTAACATCTTCTTAGGTTTCTCTGTGTCTCTCTCTCCTCTCCCCACTCTCTAACATAAATTAATTTTTTAAAAAAAACTTAAAGTAGCTGAGTGGATAAAAAACAAAATCTAACTATATTCTGTCTATAAGAGACTTACCTCAGAAGTAAGGACACAGACTGAAAGTGAAGAGATGGGGAAAGATATCCCATGTAAATGGAAGTGGGGGTGGGGGGAAGCCAGGGTAGAAATATTCACAGTAGACAAAATAGCCTTTAAAACAAAGACTGCAGTAAACAATGCAGGACATTACATAATGAAAAAAGGGCCAATACAACAAGAAGACATAACGTTTATCAATGTATATGCACCCAACATAGAAGCACCAAGATATAGAAAGCAAATATTAGGGCAGCCTGGGTGGCTCAGTGGTTTGGCACCTTCCTTTGGCCCAGGGCATGATTCTGGAGACCCAGGATTGAGTCCCACATTGGGCTCTCTGCATGGAGCCTGCTTCTCCCTCTGCCTGTGTCTCTGCCTCTCTCTGTGTCTCTGATTAATAAATAAATAAAATTTTTTTAAAAAGCAAATATTAGTGGATCTAAAGGAAGAAATTGACAGCAATACAATAATCGTAAGGGACTTCACCACCCCACTTACATCAATGGATAGATTATTGAAGCAGAAAATTAATAAGAAAACATTGGCCTTAAGAAACACACTAGAGGGCAGCCGGCAGGTGGCTCAGCGATTTAGTGCCACCTTTGGCCCCAGGCGTGATCCTGGAGACCTGGGATTGAGTCCCACATCGGGCTCCCTGCATGGAGCCTGCTTCTCCCTCTGCCTGTGTCTCTGCCTCTGTGTGTGTGTGTGTGTGTGTGTGTGTCTCATGAATAAATCAATAAATAAAATCTTAATAAAGGCCATATATCACAAACCCACAGTAAACATCATACTCAATGGTAGAAAGCTGAAAGCTTTTCTTTAAGAACAGGAACAAGACAAGGATGCCCACTCTTGCCACCTTTATTCTTTTTTTGTTTTCTAAGATTTTATTTATTCATGAGAGACACACAGAGAGAGGCAGAGACATAGGCAGAGGGAGAGGCAGGCTCTCTTTGGGGAGCCCGATGTGGGATTTGATCCCTGGGATCATGCCCTGAGGCAGACCCTCAAACACTGAGCCACCCAGGTACCCCATCATTTTTATTCAACATAGTATTGGAAGTCCTAGACACAGACATTAGGCAAGAAAAGTAAATAAAAGTCATCCAAATTGGAAAGGAAGAAATAAAACTATCACTACTTTCAGATTACATGATGGTATATATAAAAAACTCAAAAGATTCTACCAAAAAATGTTAGAATAAGTGACTTCAGTAAACAGGATACAAAATCAACATACAGAAATCCATAGTGTTTCTATATACTAATAGTGAATTATCAGAAAGAAATTAATAAAACAATCCCATTAACAATTGCATAAAAAAATAACCAGGCATAAATTTAACCAAAGAGATAAAAGACCTTACAGTGAGAACTATAAGACACTGATGAGAGAAATTGAAGAAGATACAAATAGATACTTTGTGCTCATAGATTAGAAGAATTATATTGTTAAAATTTCTGTACCACCCAAAGTACAGATTCAATGCAATCCCTATCAAAATTCCAATGGTGTTTTTCACAGAACAAGTTTAGAAATAATCTTAAATGTAGTATGGAATCACAAAAGATCCCAAATAGCCAAAGAAATCTTGAGAAAGAAGAACAAAGCTGGAGGTGTCAGCTCTCTGATTTCAAACTACAAAGCTATGTTTATATATATATAAAAAAAAGTATGATAATGACACAAAAACAGACACACAGATCAATGGAACAGAATTGAGAGCCCTGAATTAAACCCACATACATATGGTCAATTAATGCATGACAAAAGAGCCAAGAACATACTATGGTGAAAGGACAGTCTCTTCAAAGTATGGTATTGGAAAAACTGGATCACTATCTTACACCATACACAAAAACTAACTCAAAATAGATTAAATAATTGAATATTATACCTGCAATCATTAAATTCCTAGAAGAAAACATAGGCAGTAAGCAACCTGACTTTGGTCTTAGCAACAATTTTGTGGATCAGACTTAAAAGGCAAGTGGGGGACGCCTGGGTGGCTCAGTGGTTGAGCTTCCTTCCGCCTTTGCCTCAGGGCATGATCCCGGGATCAAGTCTGACATCAGGCTCCCTGCGAGGAGCCTGCTTCTCCATCTGCCTATGTCTCTGCCTCTGTCTCTGTGTCTCTCATAAGTAAATAAATAAAATCTTAAAAAAATAAAAGGCAAGGAAAACCAACACAAAAATAAAGAAGATGACTTCAAATTAAAAATGCTTCTGGGGGGATCCCTGGGTGGCGCAGCGGTTTGGCGCCTGCCTTTGGCCCAGGGCGCGATCCTGGAGACCCGGGATCGAATCCCACATCGGGCTCCCGGTGCATGGAGCCTGCTTCTCCCTCCTCCTGTGTCTCTGCCTCTTTCTCTCTCTCTATGTCTATCATGAATAAATAAATAAATCTTTAAAAAAAATAAAAAATAAAAAAAAATAAAAAAAAAAAAAAATGCTTCTGGGGATCCCTAGGTGGCACAGTGGTTTGGCGCCTGCCTTTGGCCTACGGCGCGATCCTGGAGACCCAGGATCGAATCCCACATCGGGCTCCCGGTGCATGGAGCCTGCTTCTCCCTCTGCCTGTGTCTCTGCCTCTCTCTCTCTCTCTCTCTCTCTCTCTGTGACTATCATAAATAAATAAAAATTTAAAAATAAATAAATAAATAAAAATGCTTCTGCACATTGAAAGAAACATCATCAAAATGAAAAGGCAATTTACTGAATGGGAGATTTCTGCAAATAATATATCAGACCAGGGATTAATATATAAAATTATATTTTATATAAAGAACAAAGAGTACAACAATAAAAAACCAACTTGATTAAAAAAAAATAGGCAGGGGATCTGAATAGACAGTATATCCACAGATATGTGCAACCAACACACCACTGTCAATTTTAGAACATTTTCATTACAATGGTCAATTTTTAAAAATTTTATTTATTTGAGAGAGAGAGAGAGCACAAGCAGGGGGAGTGGCAGAGGGAAAGGGAGAAGCAGGCTCAATCCCAGGACCCTGGGATCATGACCTGAGGCAGAGGCTCAACCAACTGAGCCACCCAGGTACCCCACAGTGGTCAATTCTTAATCTTCATTTTACTTGGCCTGTTGACAGCATATGACATAGTTGATCAACCCCTAGCTCCTTGGAATATTGTTTTCACTTGGGACAGCACAGTCTCTTGGTGTTCCTCCTACCCCACTGGCCTTCTCCTTTCAATTGGCTTTGCTTTTCTTCCCCCTGACTTCCTTCTAGAGATTGGACTATCCCAGGGTATAACCCTTTAAATTCTTCTTTATCTTCTTGGGCAATCTCAACTAGTCTCAAAACTTAAAATTCCATCTATATGTTTAGTACTATCAAGTTTATTACATCTCTAGACCAGACATCTTTCACCATCTCTAACTGCCTCCTCCACATCCCCATGTGGATTCTAATAGACAAGTTCAGAAGTAACCCTGTTCCACCTGCCATCTTCCCTACCTCAGCTGATGACAACTTCATCCTTCTAGTTGTTCTAGCCAAAAAGCATAGAGTCATCCTTGACGCCATTTCTCTCTCACATGCCACATTCAACCCATCAGCAAATTCTGGCAGCTCAACACTCAAAATAATGAGAACCTTGTCCCTTCTCCCACCTCATCCGCAAGCTGCTACCATTTCTAGCTCAAATTATTGCAACAGCCTACCAACAGGTCATACTGCTTTTATCCTTGTCCCTTTACAGTCTGCACTTAACTCGGCAACTAGAGTGATCCTTTGAAAAGACGTGATTTCATATTATTCCTCCTCTCAAAATCTTGGCAGTACTCCCCATTTCACCCAAAGTAAAAGCCAAAGTCCTTCTAATAGCCCACAAGGCTCTCCAGCACCTGCTCTGTTTGCCCCTGCTCCTTACTTTTTTGACTTCACCTCTTACTACTATCCCCTTTACTTATTTTGGTCCAGTTACATAGGCCTCAACTTTTCCTCAAACACTCCAGGCACACTTGTGACTCAGAGTTTGCAGTAGCTAGTCCCTCTGCCTAGAAAGCATTTCCTCCAACTATGTAGCTTAGCCAATCTCCTCACCTCCTTTAGGGCATTGCTCAAATTTCATATTTTCCATAAGGCCTTCTCTTATCACTTAATGTATAGTCAACCTTCTCCATCCTCTTCTACTTCCTCCTTCTCCACTTCCACACTCTCTTACGATCTATTTTTTCTTTTTGCTATTGCACTTACCATCTTTTAACATACATTATATTTTTATTTCTCAGGTTTGTTTATAGTGTCTCCTTCCCCTCTAGAATAGAAGCTCTCCAGGGAGAATGTGGGTGGTTCAGTCAGTTAATTGACTGACTCTTGATGTCAGCTCAGGTTTTTTTGTTTTTGTTTTTTTTAAAGATTTTATTTATTTATGAGAGACACAGAGAGAGAGAGAGGCAGAGACACAGGCAGAGGGAGAAGCAGGCCCCATGCAGGGAGCCCGACTTGGGACTCAATCCCAGGTCTCCAGGATTAGGCCCTGGGCTGAAGGTGCTGAGCCACCCGGGCTGCCCTCAGCTTAGGTTTTTTTTTTTTTTTTTTTTTCAGCTTAGGTTTTGATCTCAGGGTCGTAAGTTCAAGTCCCTCACTGAGCTCTACGCTGGGCATGGAGCCTACTTAAAAAAGAATGTAATGTCTCCAGAGCAAGAACTCTGCTAGTTGATGTGTCCTAAGGATATAGTATGATGTCTGGCACAGAGTAAGTGCTCAATAAATATTTGTTGAATGAATGAATGAATGAAAAATGTGGATGATAATACCTAAAGTTATTTTAGGGATTAAATAACATGCAAAGATTTTGACACACAATAGACATCCAACATATGTTAGACTCCTACTTCCCTTCCCCCTTCCCCAAATCTCTTTCCCACTCGCCTCCTCTTATAGCACTGCTCCTTCCCCCTTCTCTAAAAATTTTCACCAGGGGATCCCTGGGTGGCGCAGTGGTTTGGCGCCTGCCTTTGGCCCATGGCGTGATCCTGGAGACCTGGAATCGAATCCCACGTCGGGATGCATGGAGCCTGCTTCTCCCTCTGCCTATGTCTCTGCCTCTCGCTCTCTAGCTCTCTCTCTGTGACTATCATAAATAAATAAAAATTAAAAAAAAAAAACTTTCACCATTCTGGGCTCTCCTTTGAGTTTAAATCCAGGAAAATCCTTGGGATTCCTGGGTGGCGCAGCGGTTTAGCGCCTGCCTTTGGCCCAGGGCACGATCCTGGAGACCCGGGATCGAATCCCACGTCAGGCTCCCGTTGCATGGAGCCTGCTTCTCCCTCTGCCTGTCTCTCTCTCTCTCTTCTTCTCTCTCTCTCTCTGTGACTATCATAAATAAATAAAAAAAATTTTTAAAAAAATAGATCCAGGAAAATCCAACAGAAGTCCACAGATGTCATCTGAGAAGAAAAGGAACCTTGGGAGATCAGCTTTACCTACTGCTGAACTGTTTATCAGATTAACAAAGGGTCACCCACAGAAGCCGAAAACTCTAAGGAGATGGATAGGTAAATGTTTTTGTTGTTGGAGTAGGAGATTTACTGCACAGACTTTTAAAATAACCTTAACTGAGGTCTAATTTACATACATTAAAATATACACATTTTAGGTGTACTATTTGATGAGTTTTGACAAATGTATAGGTAATTTGATATGAAGTGGGAAGGCATGAAGGTCACCTGGGATTATGTAGGTCCAGGGATTCAGCAGGGATCCTAGCTAGGCAAGAGAACTTCAGGGCTCTTAGAAAACATACCCGAGGGGGGTTCCCTGGGTGGCTCAACTGTTCAGCGCCTGCCTTTAGCCCAGGGCTCGATCCTGGAGTCCCAGATCGAGTCCCACGTGGGACTCCCGGCGTGGAGCCTGCATCTCCCTCTGCCTGTGTCTCTTGCTTCTCTCTCTCCCTATGTCTCTCATGAATAAATAAATAAAATCTTTGAAAAAAAAAAAGAGGGATCCC
Source organism: Canis aureus (assembly GCF_053574225.1). Taxonomy (NCBI): domain Eukaryota; kingdom Metazoa; phylum Chordata; class Mammalia; order Carnivora; family Canidae; genus Canis; species Canis aureus. Next base: position 15,260,533 of record NC_135642.1, on the reverse strand, counting down.
TGGGTGGCTCGGTGGTTTGGCGTCTGCCTTTGGCCCAGGGCTGATCCTGGAGTCCCGGGATCCGGTCCCGTGTCGGGCTCCCGGCATGGAGCCTGCCTCTCCCTCTATGTCTATCATAAATAAATAAAATCTTTTAAAAAAAGAAAAGAAAAGAAAGAAAGAAAACATACCCGAACAAGGACAGGTGGAGACCCCAGGGCTAACCTGATATTCCTACGGTCTCAATGCACCAGAATCTGAACCTCCAGAATGTCTCACAACTTCGTGGCACCTCTTGGCCCTCCTGAGGGAGTGTACCAGTTCCCTTTCACACCAGTCTCACCTGTCTAGGCCAGGAGCAGTGACCTGGGACTGAGTCCTCCCCCTCCTCTGCCCTGCAACTATCCTGTCATCACCCATACCTCCCGTGGGGGTGGGAGGGGTCCGCGGCAGCTAAATTTCACCGCTGCCACGACGCCCACTGGGCGGGATTTTCTCTCTAGCCTCAGTTAGAAACCGTCTTCGGTCCGCAGCAGTGCTGCAGGTGGGGAAAAGGCAAAAGCGGTGCACCGGGTGTTGGCGTCAGAAATACTCCTTTGGGTCCTCCATCCTGCGGCCCCTGGCGGGTTCTCGGCCTCTGAGGCACAATCTACAGAGCCAGCCCAGCAATCAGGCCCTCTCCTGCCCCTCTGTGTCTAAAACCCCCTAGAGGTTGCAGACTCAGCCTCACTTAGAGACAGGCAACTCCAAACTCAGGTTAGCTGGGCAGACTGAGGCAAAACTGGGGATTCTGGATGAGGGGTCTAAGGTTGACCTCCCCATAACTGCGGTAGCCCCTTCTGAGAGCCCAAAGCGGTGGGTGCCAATCCGAGAAACCCATGGGGGTGGGTCTGCAAAGAAGTCTCGGGGAGAGGGACGACTGGGTGGCTCAGCGGTTGAGTGCCTTGCCTTCAGCTCAGGGCGTGATCCCGGGATCTGGAATCAAGTCCCACATGGGCTCCTTGCAGGAAGCCTGCTTCTCTCTCTGCCTGTGTCTCTCCGTGTCTCCCTCTCTCTCTCATGAATAAATAAAATCTTTAAGAAAAAAGTCTGGGGGAGCAAAGCGCCGCCCACGCGGCAGGGACACCTCGGGGGTGGCGCTGCTGGGGGTGGGGCCAGGGGTGGGTCCTGGCGGAGGGCGGGGCCCACCTGGGCTACCAAGAGTGCCAGCCTCGCCCCGCACAGCAGAGCTGCTGGTGGCCCTTGTTCTGCTTGCGTTCGGCCTCGCAGCCATGGAGGGACCCCGGGAGCTTCTAAGTGGGAAGTTCCAGCTCTGTTTCGCCCCCGCTGCCGGAACCAGCCTCCTGATGCTCCGGCTGAACGACGCGGCTCTGCGGGCACTGCAGGAGTGTCGGCGGCAACAGGTGCGGCCGACCCGGATCCCCATCTTCCCTAGCCCCTACCCCTCGGGATCTCGGGCCTCAGCCAGTGACCCTGGCGAAGGGACCTGGGCATGGGAAGCGGCATCCGCAGGCTCCGACCTCGCCACTTCTCCAAGTGAAGCCAGCAAGGCAGGTCCCCCCGGCACCCGACGCCGGATCCTGGGAATGCCACTTCACCTGCGCTCAGTTCGCATCTGCTCTCCTCGCAGGTTCGGCCAGTGATCGCTTTCCAAGGCAACCGAGGGGTAAGTGCGGGCCTGGACTGTGTGAAAAAGGTGGGGTGCGGGGAGAACAGAAGTGGAGGCCGGGAAGGTGCAGTCCGTGCAGGAGGCTGAGAGCAGTCACGGTCTGAAGAAGTTCCGAGAACTGAACCCCCGAGTGGAACCGGAGGGCGCTGCTAGGGTGGTGGTCCCAGGAGGCTGCGGTTAAGGAGACTGACGTCTCAGTCTCCTGGGGAACTCAAGCCCAGCTGCACCTGGTGTACTAACGAGCCCCGTGGGACCCATCGTCAAGCTTAGGTTGGCAATGGGAGGAAGGGGAGGGGCTGACTTCATAGGGCTTATGGTTCTCCTTTTGCCCTCAGTATCTGAGGTTCCCAGGCCCTGGCTGGTCCTGCCTCTTCTCCTTCACAGTGTCCCAGTGTGGCCAGGATGGCCCTGGAGGTGGCTTGGACCTTGTGTGCCAACGCTTAGGCAGGTAAGGGGAACAGGTACCAGGTAAAAAGGGTTTGTGCAAAGTTGGGGAGGCTGATTTCAGAAGTGCTTAAAAGTTCTCCACCCTCCTGGGATTTTTCCACCACCCCTTTCCAGATCTGGGCCTAACCACCTCCACTGCCTGGGCCCACTCAGGGAGCGCCTCACTATTTGGGCTGCCATGGATTCTATCCCAGCCCCATCTTCAGTTCGGAGACACATTCTGACTGACAGTACCAGAGATCCTGACAGCTGGCAGAACATAGGAGACTATTCTGAAGAAGACACAGTTTCACAGCCACAGATGGCACTACAAGAGGTGAGGCCAGAAACTGCAGGTAGTTGGAATAAGGTGGGGCAAAGCCTGAAGCCCAGGGAGCCAAGTGCCCCTGCCACTTTCCCTGCCAGGTGTCAGATCCATTGGCAAGCAGCCAAGGACAGTCACTCCCAGGATCCTCAAAGGAACACATGGCACATTGGGAAGTGAGGTACTTGGGGCAGGGTGGGACTAACCTGGAAAGCCCGGATATTGTCTTCCTTTCTAATCTCCACTCTAAATGCTGTAATAAGAGATCCTGGTTTTCATCTCTCCTGTTCCCCCTTCAAATATCCTAGAAACCAGACCCATCTTCCAAACAGAAAACCTGATCAGGCACTGCCTTCCTCTGAGAGCCAGAAACATTTGGATAAGGCAAGTTCTAATAGCAAGGGCTTTTCAAAAATCTTTGTCCAATCAGGCTAAAATTTTAAAATCAGGAGCCTTCATTTTGATGCTCCCAGTGCTCATTCTATGAAATTAATTTTCAAGAGTAGGGCAGACTAGGCTTCTGGCTTACTGTTTATGTGACATTTACCCCCAACAGAAGCGTCCAGCACCTGCAACCAGTATAGGACTAAAAGAAAAGAGGCTCAGACCTCTCCCTTTAGCTCCAAGTCCCCTACAAGTGCTGCCCAGTCAGGACCTACAAGAGGGAGAAGATTGGGAGCAAGAAGATAAAGATGAAGACATTGGCCCCAGGCTAGAACACAGTCCCTCAGTTCAAGCAGGTGAGATAATGAGAAAAGGGTTAAACTGCCCTAGTGGGAAAAAGGCCTATATAATCACTTTTGTGTCATCTTGTTTCCTTCCTAGATTCTGAATCCCCAAGCCCTGAAGAGGTACCAGATTATCTCCTGTGAGTCCCCTACTTCCAATTTTATCAAACCTTGTGCATATGATCTGGAAGCTGGAAGCTTTCAGGGCAATGAAATTGAAGGTGACAGCTCTCTGCTCCTGGCAGGCAATACAGGGCCATCCACAGTGCAGAGCAGCAACATGCTTATGAGCAGGACTTTGAGACCGATTATACTGAATACCGCATCCTACATGCTCGTGTTGGGGCTGCAAGCCAAAGGTTCATAGAGCTGGGAGCTGAGATCAAGAGAGTTCAGCGAGGAACTCCAGAATACAAGGTAAGGACTGGACCCAAGTTAGCTTTTTAGCTTTATTGCCTATATACTCCCTGCTAATTGCCCTTAAGACTATACAGTGACCAAAGTGACAAGTCAGTTTTGAGAGAAAAATTAATCTCTCATTTGGTAGAATGAGATTGGAAATCACTTCTCTCAAGAAAGCTGGAGCTTTTTTCTCAAGGCTAAAGTTGGTGCTAGCATTTTCTTTGTTTCAGATGCTGGAAGAAAAAATAGTCCAGGAATATAAAAAGTTCAGGAAGGTAAGATAAGGTCTGGGAATGGTAGCAAGAAGGCAGAAATGGTAATTTTTTTTTTTTTTTTTTTTGACATGGGTGCTTTTTCTCTGCAGCGGTACCCAGGTTATAGGGAAGAAAAGCGTCGCTGTGAGTACCTGCATCAGAAATTATCCCACATTAAAGGTCTCATCCTGGAGTTTGAGGAAAAGAACAGGGGCAGCTGAAACTGTCAGAGGGCTCTTTACCCTCTCTCTGCTCAGAGAGAGATGAAGGAACAAAACAGCTATAAACTACACAGAGTGCAACTGTCTGCTCTTCTTATTGCTGAGTCCATGGTGGCAAGTACGAGAGTTCTTCTAGATTCTTGAAGGTCTTCCATTGTTGCTGTATTTTACTTTTTAGAGTTTGGGCACAGTCCCAAGACTCCAACAGCTAGGCCCAGATGACTAGGAAGAGTAGTAGAGGCTTGGCTTCTTCATCTTTAGTTCAGCCAAGTCATGTTCAAATCCTGAAAAATGACACCATTTCCAAGACAAGTTACCTTGAGAACATTAAAATTGTGCACTGGTAGCCTCCCTAAAGAAACAGTAATGAGAACTTTTGATAACAAAGCTAAAATAACTTGTGATACATCTGGATATAATGGGAAAGGGCTTGGTTATTCCCCTATGTACTGAAAGTGAATTCTTTTACAAACATGGCTGAAAAATGAAAAATGTTTGCTTCTGTGTCCTCTTTACAAGTTTATATGCTTTCTTTAAATCCAAGGCAGTGGTTCTTACCCATGTATGTCTATCTGAATCACTTCTTAGGTGCTCTAAAAAATCAGATCCCCAGATCCCAGCCCAGGTCATATGAATTAGAACCTTCAAGGTTATAGTTAGGCATCTTTACTTTTTCAAAGCACTAAGGATGATTCAGATATATATTTAGCTATTAAGGCTCTATCAAATCCATTTTATAACTGACAGCTAGAGGTTACAATAGGAATAAAGATCTCTTTTTCAAAACATAGAGGTTGAGGATCCCCAGATAGGGCTCCTATCTGTAATTAGCCAGTACTGAAAACTTTAACTGCAGATAAGAATTAGATATACCCACAAGAAGAGGGAAATTCATCTGAACAAAAGATCACATCACTTCTATCCATTTTGTTCCTCATTGTTGCAGGAGAAAGTGGATGCTTCATTCATAACCCAGAATGATACTGCCTTTCCCAGTTCCATTAATGGGCCATACCCTGGAGTTTGGGGGAGAGAGTTGTACCCAGCAATGTCAGCAATTCCTGAAACAACTTGGATAGAACCCCAACCTGATGCCTCACCTATCCAGGGCAGTTTTGGGCAGAGACTAGCCCTTGGGAAATATAAACATGCTCAGCTGCATGGCAAGGGTCAGTAGTAATCCATTCTTACGGTATGAGCAGGGCCAGAAACAGAGCCCAACAAGAAAAATCCCTCACCTGCTCTAATCATCAGGCTAGGGGCCTAGGCCCTAACATGTAAGGATAGAAAGTGATGAAATTTGGAAAGGATTTACAGGTGATAACTCTGGACCCAGTTGGTCTACAGCAGCACTGACCAATATGGCAGCCACTACCTCTATGGGTGACTAAATCAATGAAAATTTAAAATATAGTTCTTAGCCATATTTCAAATGCTCAGTAGCTACATGTATTAGACAATGAAGATTATAGAATATTCCTAACATTGCAGAAAGTTCTATTGGACAGTGCTGATCTAGAAAACCTTGGTTCCCCATCTCTTATAAAAAAGACAGTTTAAAGGGGGCTTATTTATTGTCACTGTTCCAAATGTACAAAAAAAATTAGAAAATAACCCCCCAACTCAGTCCCCCCACCCCCACAACATTCCCCCCAACACAAATAATTTTTCCCAAAACCACAAACATCAACTGGTCCTGGTATTTCCATAAACAGTGCAGCTAAGAAACAGTTTAGAGAAAATTTAACGGGATTTAGATTATATCCATTCTGTCCTCTCTGCCCTGAGAGTAATAATCCCACATGGGTCCCAGTCCTCCCCAATGGTCTTCCCATCTCTGATGGAAGAGTCCTTTTACAAAGTGGCATGTTTGGCTGCTGCTTTAGAGATCCTCCTGTGCCTTCTTCTTCTTCTTGGCTTTTTCTTCTTGAATTACAGGGGGGTTTGTTGCCTCTCGTTGTAGATAGCTAATAAAGTCACTTAATTCACGGCCACCCTGAAAACAGAAAGATTATTCTGAAATTTTTAACCTTTTAAAGAACCCTGGATTTTTTCCCCAGTAGGAGGACTTTTGAGTTTGTAAAAGCACATTAGTAACCACATATATTGACCATGAAATTAAAAGTTTCCAGTTAAATAAAACTCAAAGAACTGGATATGCATGTGTATGTGTGTATTTGTGGGGAGATTAGACAATGTACTTACTTCATATTTCTTTGGATTTAGCTTCTTGTTGGCTGGAGAGAAGTAGATGGTAGGAAAACTGGGTAAAAAAAAAAAAAATGTTAACTCATTTCAGGTATCAGAGTAACTCCAACATATACTTCTCCAGTTACTGTTTCTGGGAATAACTTCTCATGATTTCTATCTCTCTCTCTCTCTCTCTCTTTCTTTCTTTCTCTCTCTCTCTCTCTCTTTCTCTCTCTCTCTTTCTCTTTCTTTCTTTCTTGGAATAACTTCTCATGATTTCTATTTCTTTCTCTTTCTTTTCTTTTTTCTTTTCTTTCTCTTTTTTTAGAGAGTGAGTACATGCAAGCAGGAGTTGAGGGGGAGAGGGAAAGAATCTTAAGCAGGCTCCACGCCCAACAGAGCTGTCCTGGGGCTTGATCTCACAGCCCTTAGATCATGATATGAACTGAAATTAAGAGTTGGATGCTTAAAAAAAAAAAAAAAAAGAGTTGGATGCTTAAACAACTGAGCCACCCAGGTGCCCCTCATGATTTCTCTCTCTCTCTCTCTCTCTCCTTTTTAAAGATTTATTTACTTGAGAGAGAGAGAGAGAGAGAGAGAGAGAACACAAATGGAGGGAGGAGCAGAGGGAAAGGGAGGGGGAAAGAATCTCAAGCAGACTCCTCACTGAGCATGCAGCCCTATGTGGGGCTCAATCTCACAACCCTGAGGATCATGACCTGAGCTGAAATCAAGAGTTCAATGCTTAAGAGACTAAGCCACTAGGTACCTCAATTTCTATTTCTGAACAGATACTATTCTTCATCAGTGGCTAGGTTACATCCTATCAAAACTCAGTAATATGAGAGCTCACGAAATCTGTGGCAGTCATTGTGGGTCCATGAAGCAGAATTCTAAGCCAGGAAAGCATTAGTAGTTCTGTGCTCAACTGTAAAGAGGGATCCACTCCCTATACCATGCCCAATAAATGGTTTATAAACTTATTTTTCCCATCAATTGCCTAGACACTTTTATTAGCTTTTAATCTACTTACCCTCTGACTTCATATGGAGAAGGCACATCATTGGCTGTGGCATCCATCTTGGCTATGATAATATTGGGGTCTTTTCTGAGCTGTTAATACAAAACTTTTATTTAAACTTTGAGGTTTTGGTGACTGAGGACACTTAGTTAAATCAGCACTTAAAATAATCTCCTTTTTAAATACTTGGATAAATTCTGCTCAGATAGGAAGAAAAGTGAGATCTGCACATAATATCTAGCTTTCCACAGTCTTCCTTTTTTCCTCTTGGTTTCTACATATTAAGACTCTATTTATAGCCACCTTCAAAATTACCTGGCCTAAATAAAACATTACAAGGGCTAAGTCAAGAGGAACATAATGGATTCATATAAGCCATTACCAAAATTCAGAAGCCTAGATACTTTTTTAACTAAAATCTAGATTGATTCTTTGGAGTGGAAAGTCAGAACAGATGTCTGAGGCACTACACAGGCTACAGTCACTAAGGGGACAGTCAGAAGAAAGTAAACAGTAGACAGCTGAAAAAATCTACCTTTACTTTGGTAATAAACTAATTAGGATAACTAATTTAGCCAATGCTAAATATGTGTTCAATTCCCAAGTCAATTTTATCTTCAGAATAGGGCTGACTTACCTTCTCTCCCAGTTCTTTATACTTAGGCTCCAGATTCTTACAGTGACCACACCAAGGAGCATAAAATTCAATCAGCACATCTTTATTTTCGTCATTCACTATTTCATCAAAATTCTCCGCTACCACTACCTGGAATATACCAAAGATCCTCTAGTTGGTAAGGCAAGGTAAAGAATACAATTCATATGCTATATTTTTGGACCCAAACTCTCTCAAATTTGATATGCTAGACTGGAAATACGTTACTGAAACCCAAATTACATTTATAGACTATATAAAAAATGTTCTGATCACTGTCTAGGTCATTTCCAACCAACTCATTCCCATGTCTCTCACTATCAAACTTTTTTCAGGAAGTTCTAGGAAATCACTACCCAACCATTCCCTAATCTCATTTTTTTTTTTTTTTTTACAGATTTTATTTATTTATTCATGATAGTCACACAGAGAGAGACAGAGAGGCAGAGACACAGGCAGAGGGAGAAGCAGGCTCCATGCAGGGAGCCCGACGTGGGATTCGATCCCGGGTCTCCAGGATTGCACCCCGGGCCAAAGGCAGGCACCAAACTGCTGCGCCACCCAGGGATCCCCATTCCCTAATCTCAAATCAATAATTTTGAAACTATTCTTAGAGGTTAGCTTGCTCTATCCCAAAGAGTAACTTAATTCTAATATAAATACCATCAAAAATTCAAAATTTTATATTCTTGCCCCTACTGAGCATTGAGCTCTGCCAATGCATATTTTATGACTCAGGGAGGTGAGGACAAACAAAAACAAAAACATAGCCAACAAGGTCTCACTTAGACCCAGCATTTTTTAGAATAAAGAAATGAGGAAAGTCAATCATATCTCAATAAAACTAAAAGCGTGGGAAGGGGGAATGTGAGATGAGGACAGGAAGCTGCTTAGTGCCTTGGTGAGGCTATGAACACCTCACCTTTACTGGCCCATCATTGCTTTCTGGGATGGGCTCAGACTTCAGATACCTCTTCAGGTTGCCATCAAAGTAATCCTGCAGGAATCTTTCAAGAGCCTTGCCATCACGTCTGCAATTAGAAAGACAAGGGTCAGGTTTGTTAATCTTCCACTGAGAAGTTTAAAAGCAATTTCTTAGAATAGTTTCTACATATTTTCACTTCAATTTCAAAGTCAGAAACTAGAAGCTAAAAACAGGAGCTTATTTCTCAAAATGCAGATCTACTGACTGAACAGCAACAAAAAAACTACCTCTTTGTATTTCTAATGTGTTCTTTGTGGATTAGAAAGGTCAGAAGGAAGAAAACATTGGTCTTCTAGAAATTCACTTCTTCAAAAGAACCAGATCTTTGTTGCTCTGGAGAATACTGCCTATTTATGGTACCTTGTTTTACTGATTTGCTCACAAAGAAAATTTCCTACAGTTTTGGTCTCCCAATGTCTCAGAAGGTGAAAAGTCATACTTTTTCAGGGTTTTAAGATCTTTCCATTCCGAGTTTACCTTATGCCAGGGTAGTATTCCAAGAAGAAAAGGCATTCTGTAGGGATGGGAGGAGGTTGCAATGGTCCAAAATTACAGCAATCTCAAAGAGACTGTCCAATGTTCTCTACTATTTCTTTCTTTTTTTAAAAAGATTTTATTTATTCATGAGACACACACACAGAGGCAGAGACATAGAGTGAGAAGCAGGCTCCTCACAGGGAGCCCAGTGTGGGACTTGATCCCTGAAACCAGGATCATGCCCTGAGCCAAAGGCAGACGCTCAAACCACTAAGCCATTCAGGCATCCCTATCTACTATTTCTAATGGCAAGGTGGAAACAATCATGTAAGTATTTCAAGCTGCCATCATTTTGTTACTTTTCAGAATTTATTAAGGATTGTTATCCTTAAAGTACTTATAATTAATTAAATTAATTGAGAAAAATGATAATCACAGGTCTTGGCTAGATCTATCTTCACATTCTAATGTTCTTTTTTATAAATCCTTAGTAGTGTAAAAAGGCTTGACGTTTCTTTACAGAATAAAATCCCAAACCCATGTTAACTTGTAACTCACGAGAACTCCTCTTGCATGACAAACTTCTCTCCTTTTGCAGTTCTGATAGCAACAACAGGAATCTCTCCAGCAGTGCTTTCCAAGCCAAAATCAGAAAGTTCGTGGCTAAAAGTTTTGCGGCTAGCTACAGCAAAGTTGAGCTTGTTTCCAGCATCTAGGAATTTCTTTGCTACCATCATCACTCTGTGGGAAATGAGACATTTATGCCAAGATTTATAACATAGAGGTAAATCATTTCTGAAATCATGAAGCAAGAAGCCAGAAAGCCAACACTAAATTTTACAGTCCATGCAGCCCTCTGGAATCCATCCGAACTATATTCTTGAGCACCAAGACAGAGTATAGTACACTCCAAAGTCTTACTGAACTTCACTGCCAACCTGGTGGTACCAGTCCATTCCCACTGAATCTTCCTATATTATATAACTAAACTATTGCAGGCATAATGACTGATCTGAAAAGAAAATTTAGAAGGATAAAATGCACTAACATTTGAGTGGGCAAATAGACACAGTATTTTAAATATTTAATATTATTATTTGATATTTATAAACTTTGGAAATAGTTTGTTATTTGTCCTTAACAGTTTCAAAGGGTTTTGGGGAGGGAAATCTTTCCATTCTTGTTGGCTCTCACATTATACAGTGTAACAAGATAATGAGAAAAAACTGTTTACACACTGGGTAAACTTATTTACAATGGGAAAAATCATCTTTATTACCTGTTTCTCCAGTAGTTGGAACCTTTAGCATTCTTTTCATAGTCCACATCATAGTAAGCCACAAGTAAGTCCTTGCCCTGTATCAAATCTTTATTGTCTTCTGTCATGTGAGGGCAGATCCCAAAACTGAAATAAATAATCTATTATCAAATTTGGCAGATTTAGCTAGTTTATAGAATTATCACAAAGTAACTGATAGCACTTTATAAAGAAAAGAGCTTTAAACATAAAAGTACCGAGCAATATACCTTCTAGGAGTTCTAGGGTCCATATATTACTGCTTTAGTATAAACTTCAACTATTATCGTTCAATCCCTTGAATAAGGCTATCTAATCCAAAACATGGGTCTGCTTAAAAACTGAGATATAAAGCCAAGTATTCCCAAACAAGATATAAAAAGGTACTCACATGTTTTCTTGGATAAATTTTTTAATCTTGCCACTGGTCATCTTCTGTTCTATATATGCCACAGTCTTGTCCTCAAACTTATTCATCAGATGTGAAGGACGAAACAAGGTGATACCCCTTTAAAAAAAAAAAAAAAAGCTATTAGCAGATAGGCAGCAGATGGTCTTCCATCTTTTATTTAAAGCTCAGACTATCTACTCTTGCTACCACTTTTACTCTCACCATTTAAACATATAAGGACTCTTTTCTGGGACCAAAGACTTGGCAACATCAAAGCTAAGGTGCTAACCATGTTAATCTCAAGTGCAATAATTAGGTATGAATGAAGGTTTAATAAACCTTGGGTGGAAAGTTAGGAGACTTTGGTTCTAATTCTAGCCCTATTAATTTAAAAGACCCTGTGCCAGGTATCAGTTGAATCCTTTTGAGCTTAAGTTTTTTCATCAGTACAAAAGGGGATTTAAGGGTGTTAGAGTAGATGACTAATTTCCAAACCTTTAAAAACAGTAACAGTACCCAACCTACCTCCAAATCCTAGGATGTACAATAAAGTAGAGCTTACTCTTAATGGAAGGTACCTTGCCTGGCACTCTTCTTGAAAATCCAACTCTCCCACATAGTAAAAGAATACTTCAGTAGAGAAAATGTCTTTTTTTTTTTTTAAGATTTTATTTATTCATTCATGAGAGAGAGGCAGAGACAAGGGCAGAGGGAGAAGCAGGCTCCTCACAGGGAGCCCAATGCAGGACTCAATCCCTGGACCCTGGGATCACGTCCTGAGCTGAAGGCAAACGCTCAACTGCTGAGCACCCAGGCATCCCAGAAAATATCTTTAAGATCCCTCCCAGCTAGCTATAAAACTCTCTAGGTAGGTAAATAATTATAGGTATGTTTAGCTGGAGTTCATTAGAAATGCCTTTGTTCTAGACTTCTCTATCCCAACAAACCAAGTTTATCAATTTTTGTCTTGCTGGTACTATTTTGCCCCTCTAAGCCACGGTCTCTTCACTCCATTGAACACTTGAAGCAAATTCCTTTTTAAATGTCTAGTCTTGTTCAGCTAAAACTGAACCCCAATTTCGTTCCAAGTTATGGGTTTATGTCAAGTACCAGCTTTCTCAGAAAATGCCACTATTCTGACTACTAATATCTCACCTCTGGGTTCTTCTTCATTCATTCCTCCTCCCTCCACTACACACCCACCCACATACAACTTTATCACTTGTTTTTGGCTAGGCCTCAGCCCTTTAAGTCCTTATATCCCTCTCACTCTTCAAGTATTAACCATTGACTTTATGTCAGTTAAAACACAGGCATTTTAGGGGTACCTGGGTGGTTCATTCGGTTATGTGTCTGACTGACTCTTGATTTTGTCTCAGGTCATGATCTTAGGGTTGTGAGAGCGAGCCCCATGTCAGGCTCCATGCTCAGCGGGCAGTCTGTTGAAAATTCTCTATCCCCTTCTCCTCCTCCCCTCTTAAAAAAAAAAAAAGAGGCTTTTTGGGAACCTAATACAAACATGCTGGACAAACAAAAATGTAAACAGGCCTAATATTGTGGGGGTTTTTTCAGTGTAGTTATCAACTTCAGAGCAGTTATTCTTAAAAAACAGAAATCCAGCAGTTCCAAATATAATCTTTAATGATGTTATGACCTTGGTATACACATGATGACTTTAATAAGACACCCTTTACATAAGGTCTTCTCAATAAGACTTTTTTTTAAGATTTTATTTATTCGTTCATGAGACACAGGGAGGGAGGGAGGGAGAGAGAGACAGAGGCAGAGACACAGGCAGAGGGAGAAGCAGGCTCCATGCAAGGAGCCCAGTGTGGGACTCAATCCTGGGACCCCAGGATCACGCCCTGGGCCGAAGGCAGGCGCTAAACCACTGAGCCACCCAGGGATCTCCATCAAGAACTTTTAAAAAATATTTTATTTAAATTCAATTTGCCAACATATAACACCCAGCACTCATCTCATCGTGTGCCCTCCTTAATGCTTGTCACCCATTTACCCTATCCCCCCCCACCACTTCCCCTTCTGTAACCCTGTTTTACAGAGTTAGGCATCTATCATGGTTTGTCTTCCTCTCTAATTTTTCCCCACTCAGTCCTCCCAACTATTCCCTTATGGTCCCTTTCACTATTTCTTATATTCCACATGAGTGAAACCATATGATAATTATCTTTCTCCAACTGACTTATTTCATTCAGCATAACCCCCTCCAGTTCCACCCACATCAATGGTAGATATTCATCCTTTTTGATGGCTAAGTAATATTCCATTGTATACATCTACCATGTCTTCTTTATCCATTCATCTGTCAAAGGGCATCATGGCTCCTTCCACAGTTTGGCTATTGTAGACACTGCTGTTATGAACACTGGGTGCAGGTGTCCCATTGTTTCACTATATCTGTATCCTTGGGGCAAATACCCAGTAGTGCAATTGCTGGTTCATAGAGTAGCTCTATTTTTAACTTCTTGAGGAACTTCCACACTGTTTTCCAGGGTGGCTGTACCAGCTTGCATTCTCACCAACAGTACAAGAGGGTTCCCCTTTCTCCACATCCTCACCAACATTTGTTGTTTCCTGTCTTGTTAATTTTAGCTCAGTAAGACTTCCAATCAGAAGTTGATAGGTCACTTTAAAGGCAGCCACAATGAACACATATAAGGTTAACAGACTGTTTTATGTGTTTAATGAGCCAAAGGTGGCTCCAGATCCATTGACAGACCTGATGTGTCTTAATCTAAAAGGCAGTCAAACCTACAACTTTGCATCCAGACTTTCTAGGTTCAAATCCTAGTTCTGCTACTTATTAAGGGCTGTGAAGCTAGGCAAATTACTTAACCTCTTTCAGTCTTTTCTCTCCTATAAAATGGTAATAATAACAGATCTGTCTTACCAGTTGTTAAGAGGATTAAATAAGTCAGTAGTAAATGGCACACAGTAAACATCACATATTTTGTTAAATGTAAATCAGTAATACTAGGCCTTAGCACACTGTTCTTCTTTATATGCTCACCCTGAGTGATCTAGCTAGTGTCATAGTTTCAATAACTATTTACATGTGCTTGACCTATAAATGTTATCTCTAGTTTAGAACTCTTCCCGAATTCTAACCTCATTTATCCAGTTGTCTACTGGCTCTTCACCATCTGGATATCTCACAAAGTTTTCACTCGCTGGGCCAAAACAAACTCATCATGCCCTTCAAATTTGTTTCTCTTCATCTTTTTCCCAGCTTGATATCTATTGTTGACCCAGTCATCCAAGATATAGAAACCTAGACTCATTCTAAATCTTCTTTCTTCTCACACATGGCTAGGGACCAAATCCTACTGTTTATATTTTTTATACTCTCTCCTTCTCCATGTCCCTGATGCTGCCCAAATTTAGTCTCTTAGAGGTCACCTTTAGTTTAGACTCTTAGTACCTTACTATTCCTCCCCTTTCAAACCATCATCACATGGGTACCAGAAACTTTTCTTCTGAAACACAAAATCACATTACTCTCTCACTCAAAGTCTTTCAATGGCTCTCACATGTCTAAAAGATAAAATTAAAAGTCTTCTATAATTTGGTCTCTGCTTACCTTTCACTATCACCTCATTTATAAACAATACTTCAGTAGTACTCTAGGTCTCAACATTCCTAAGTTGTTTCACATCTTGGGGCCTTCACTTCTGCTGCTCAATCTGGAAGAGTGTGTGTGTGTGTGTATATATATAATTTATCTATCTATCTATCTATCTATCTATCTATCTATTTATCTAAATAGGCTTGGCTCCATGCCCAACATAGAGCCCAATGTGGGGCTTGAACTCAGGACCCTGAGATCAAGACCTGAGCTGAGATCAAGCAACAGATGCTTAACTGACTGAGCCACCCAGGCAAGTTTATCTGGAAAAATTTTTATCCCAATTGCCACAACCTGCCTGGTAAAACTTACATTTCAACACTTCAAGAATCACCACCTCTATGAAGTTTTTTCTGATACTACTCTTCACCTCAAAGAAAAAAAATCACTGCCTGTTTTTCTGGCACATCCTGCCTAGACTTCTATTGTTAACACCTATAACATTCACTTAACACTTACATTTTTAAATATATTCACTATCTCCCCCTACTAGATGTACCTCAAAAGCAGCAATAGTTCCTCACACTTAGCTTAGTAAATGTTTTGGAAGAACAATGCATAAAAATCAATTGTACCAGTTGATACAATTAGTACTTGGTCCAGAAATTTACCAGGGTATTTAACTCAATTACTTACTCTCCATCATCATCATATTTGTTCACCAGAGACTCCACATTAGTGTGTGCAAATCGGTAGTTATCCCGCAAGTTGCTGGCTGCTTTTAGAAACTCAGAATGAGCTTCACTAAATAAATCTTGGAAAAAACCTATACAAAAAATATCAAACACAAGGAAGAAACAGTAAGTGCTGAAACATATTCAAACTTTAAAATTCTTCTATTTTCAAAGCCTTCATTCTATGTATAGATAAGTACAGTGAGAAAGGCAAGAGGACTAAGTCTGCTTTGCCATGAGTACCTAGGATATTTGGTAAAATACTTAGGATTAGAATTTTCCCTCTACCCTTTAAAAAAATTTTTGTCCCAGGGAGCCAAGGGAGAGGATTTGTCAGAGTTCAAGCCTTTTCTAGTTTTTCACAGTTAAACAGATTTGGGCAAATTACTTAACTTCTTAGAGTTTCAGGGACTATTTTAGGTGTCAGAAGGATCAAATAAGACAGTATGTCAAAATAAACCATCAATTTACTTCACTGTATTTTTTTTACTTTTCTTCAGAACTTCAAGACTAGAAAAGTGACTGAAACCTAAGTGTTTATTAAATGTCTGCTTATAGTTAACTCCTTGAAAATATACAGAATTAGTAAAATCCAGATGATAAGGGGCTTTTAGTCAAATTTAAGTTACAAACCATCTTCTACTTCCAGAAAGTCAGTTTTATTATAATTACAAGATTAAGAGAAGCACAAATAGATTGTATGTTTATTTATTTATTTTTTAAATTTTTATTTATTTATGATAGTTACAGAGAGAGAGAGAGAGAGAGAGAGGCAGAGACATAGGCAGAGGGAGAAGCAGGCTCCATGCACCGGGAGCCCGACGTGGGATTCGATCCTGGGTCTCCAGGATCGCGCCCTGGGCCAAAGGTAGGTGCTAAACCGCTGCACCACCCAGGGATCCCCAGATGTATGTTTAAATTTATTTTATACTTACACTTAAAACAAAAGTAAGAACACCCAAGATGTAGAATGTGTTTAACTGCAAGTTATTTTAAGGATAAAATGAGATACCTGAGAAACACCTGAGAAAGCAAAGGCTGCTGTATAAATATACACAAATCCTAGCAATTTCATCTCAAGAACTAAATCCTCTACTACAGTAGACACAGAGGCTTATTATTTACTAATATCCTCCCACCTTAAAACTTTATTTTCAATCTTAACTACCCTACTGAGTTAAATCTCCAAGTCTCAGATGTGATAGAAAAAGTTGAAGATATTTCTAGGTTGAAGATATTTCTATTTCAGGTCTTTAACCGAAATTATATCTTTATTTATAAGAACACAAAGCCACTCCAATGAAACCAATTTTTTCCACATTATAGTAATGCTGACCTTAGTCTATGAGTTGTTTTTTCAACTGCCCCCAAGGTTTCTTAAACTGGTTTAACTTTACTGTTTACTCAGATACAAACGGCTTTTAAAACCAAGTTGATAATTTTGTTGTATAATCAAATATTTGCTACTTACCCACCACAGAAGCATCTTTATCACTAATGAACTTCTCAAATTCTTCCTCGGTCCTGAGAGGAACTGAGGCTGGTCCTGCCTGCTTCTTCAGATGGCTAACAATTCCATCTTAAAAGGTAAGATGAAAGATCATAGCAACACAAATTGCTAAGTTTTAAGAAAACAATCATTCATATAATTCAAAGTTCAAAAGTTTCAAAAGTGGGAGCATCTGGCTGGCTCAGTTGGTGGAGCATGTGACTCTCAATCTCGGGGTTCTAAGTTGGAGCTCCATGTTGGGTGTGGAGATTACTTAATAACCTTTAAAATAGACATATTATGAATAAATAAGCAATTACATATTTATTCTTTTTCTTTTTAAAAAAATTTTATTTATTTATTTATGATAGTCAGAGAGAGAGAGAGAGAGAGAGAGAGAGAGGCAGAGACACAGGCAGAGGGAGAAGCAGGCTCCATGCACCGGGAGCCCGATGTGGAATTTGATCCCGGGTCTCCAGGATTGCGCCCTGGGCCAAAGTCAGGCGCTAAACCGCTGCGCCACCCAGGGATCCCCCTATTCTGTTTTTTTTTCTCCCCAAATGGCAGCATACACCTATGCTGCTCTGTATTTTGTGTCATCTAATATAGTTTGGAGATAATTTACGCCAATGTACATAAAGAGCTACCACAGTCTTTTTTATACCTACATAGTGTTTCACTGTATGGATGTACCATAATTTATTTATCCAGACATATGATAAACATTTGTTTCCAATTTCTTGCTGTTCTAAGTAATTCTGCAATAAACAATCTTTTTTTTAAGATTTTATTTATTTATTCATGAGAGACACAGAGAGAGAGAGAGAAAGAGAGACACAGAGACAGGCAGAGGGAGAAGCAGGCTCCATGCAGATGGAGGATGTGGGACTTGATCCCGGAACTCCAGGATCACACTCCACCAAAGGCAGGCGTTAAACTGCTGAGCCACCCAGGGATCCCCTGCAATAAACAATCTTATACTAAGGTCATTTTGCACATGATTAAATACATTTTAGGGTCAATTTCTAGAAATGGATTCACTGGGTCAAAGAATACATGCATTTATAAGTGTCACAATGCCTCCCCAAAGAGACTGTACTTATTTATACCTTTACCAGGGATGTATTAAAGTGTTTATAATAGTAGAAATTAATAATGTCTTTGTTCATGTTATTCTCTCTGCCTAGCACATTCTTTCCCCAGATATTCTCCTGACTCCCTTCCTCACCTCCTTTTAGGTCTTTACTCAAATGTCATCTTCTCAAATAAGCTCTCCCTGAACATCCCATTGTAAACTAAAACCTATTCACCTGCAACACTCCGGAATTCCCTTCCCCCACTTTATATTTCTCTAGAGCACTTTCCACATACCTAATACTCTTTCCTTATTATTTTCATCTATCTCTCTCCACTACAGAGTAAATTCCAAATGCATAAGGATTTTTGTCTGTTTTGCTCAGTGATATAAACCTAGCTCTATCGCTTCTCGGCCTTTTGGCTAAGATCAAGTGTAAACCTAGCTCTAGAATAATACTTATTAGCACGTGAGTTTGAGAAACATCCATTTTACAAATAAATTAAGTAAACAAATCCCTTATTATTAAGTAGCATAAAGAGTCATTTGTAGCCTTACATTTTTAAGGCAGAAAATACACTAACTTGGCTAGCTTGTGTAAAGGTTTTACTATATATGGGTCAATTATGCCATGTACAGGATCCACCTACATCACACTTTCCTACTGAGGTAAAATGGGCTAGATAAGTAAATCATTTTATCCCCTAGATCATTTATCAACTTTCTTCTGGAATTCACTGAAACCATTCAGAGGCTCAAAATGCCCACAGGTCAGAGGTGGTACTCCTCCTCCATAATATTCTACCTCTTGTACCCTCTTTCTCTTCTAAGCACTCTAATGACTTGTTAACTAGCTGAGACAGAGTACTGTTAAACTCTTCCAACATGACTGAGCCTACTCTGCATTTCTTCTAATGTTCCTTCTCTCTCCAGTCATGGACTTTCTTCCACCTTTTAAATGTTTTCCTCAGGACCCCTGGGTGGCTCAGTGGTTGAGCGTCTGCCTTTGGCCCAGGGCGTGATCCTGGAGTCCCGGGATTGAGTCCCACATTGGGCTCCCTGCATGGAACCTGCTTCTCCCTCTGCCTGTGTCTCTGCCTCTCTCTCGATGTCTCTCATGAATAAACAAATAAAAAAATCTTTAAATAAATAAATAAATAAAATAAATGTTTTCCTCAACTCCGCATATATGAGGGGTTGCATCAACAGATTAATTGAAATTGAATATGATTTGCTTGGTCTTCAAGATTATTATTACTATATCATGATATAAATTAAAAGGACTTTAACCTGAGGCTATGATAAGAAGTGTTACTTTTCTCCCTAAATATGTAAAATTCTCTGGAAGATATAATGGGAGTGTGGAGCAACCAATTTAAGCAGGAGAGCACACAGCATAGTTCACAGAGGAGTACATGAACAAAATAATATATTCTAAGTAGCCAAACAACTGACCTCCTAGTCAGATACCAAGAAATTCTTAAATTTAAGAAATCTATGTTACAGCCCAAGTAACAACATCTGACCAGTAGCAGTCTAACTGGGTTCACCTACAATTTAGTTAAGACACGTTCAAGTTCAGAAAAATATTTCAAGGGATCCCTGGGTGGCGCAGCGGTTTAGCGCCTGCCTTTGGCCCAGGGCGCGATCCTGGAGACCCGGGATCGAATCCCACGTCAGGCTCCCGGTGCATGGAGCCTGCTTCTCCCTCTGCCTGTATCTCTGCCTTCAATACTTTTAAGCCCAGGGGCAGCCCGGGTGGCTCGGCAGTTTAGCGCCACCTTCAGCCCAGGGTGTAATCCTGGAGACCTGGGATCAAGTCCCAGGTCGGGCTCCTTGCATGGAGCCTGCTTCTCCTTCTGCCTGTGTCTTTGCCTCTCTCTGTCTCTGTCTCTCTGTCTCTCATGAATAAATAAATAAAATCTTAAAAAAAAAAATACTTTTAAGCCCAGGAAAAAAAAAGCTTTTTTTCCCCTTTCTGTACTTAGATATATCAAATTTAAGTGCTGACTAAATGACTTCAGTTGAATCAAAGTATTTTTTTATGCATTCAACAAAGAGTTACTGAGTATCTCCTGCATGTGAAGAGTCTGCACTGGAGACAGAGTAGTAAAATAAACAAGGTCTCTGCTTTCTTAGAGCTTAAAGTTTAAGTAAATTCCCGAATAATAAACAAAATCTCCAAATAAACAATTAAAAAATCATAATAACAAGCACTATATAGAGAAGGAAGAAGATGATGTGATAAGAAAATGACTGGGTGGCTACCTTAGGTCTGGTGGCCTGGGAAAGCCTCTGGGAGATAAAAGTTAAGCCATGATCTGAATGACAAAAAGGAGCAAGCCATGCAAACATAGGGGAAAATCAATTGGGGCTGTGAACATAACCAGGGCAAAGATCCTAAAATGAAACAATCTTAAGATGATGTAAGAGTTAGGCAGTGGCCGTGTTAAACAGATGTTTGTATACGAATAACAGCCATGAAGACTGAAAACATTCCACCTCCCTAAAATACCCATTGAACCCCTTTTTCTCTTAGCTTTCCATTGTGAAAAAGTAAAACAGGCCTCATTATTTGAAAGACTCAAGGCCAAACTGTCCAAAATATTTTTTCTCATCAATTTTAGGTGCTATAATTGATTATATTTGATCCAATCCCCATTTGCCTTTCAAACCTTCATTTGTTGGGGCACCTGGGTGGCTCAGTGGGTTGAGCATTTGCCTTCAGCTCAGATCATGATCCCAGGGTTCTTTTTTTTTTTTTTTATTTTTTTTAAATTTTTTATTTATTTCTGATATTCACAGAGAGAGAGAGAGAGAGAGAGAGAGAGGCAGAGACACAGGCAGAGGGAGAAGCAGGCTCCATGCACCGGGAGCCCAACGTGGGACTCGATCCCGGGTCTCCAGGATTGCGCCCTGGGCCAAAGGCAGGCGCCAAACCGCTGCGCCACCCAGGGATCCCCGATCCCAGGGTTCTAAGATTGAGCCCCGCATCTGGCTCCCTGCTCAGTGGGGAGCCTGCTTCTCCCTCTGCTGCTCCCTCTGCTTGTTTGTGCTCTCTCCTTCATTCCCCTTCTTCTCAATAAATTAAAAATCTTCTTAAAAAAAAAAACAAAAAACAAAAAACACAAAAACTTAATCTGTCATCCACGCTATTTATACTGAAGCCACATGGTCTTTCTGTCCCTTGAACTCACCAAGCTTGGTTATACTTTAATGCCTTTTTATACACTTTAGGGCCTTTCCCTCTACTTGGAAGGCTCTGGCTCAGATCTTCAAGGCTAGCTCATTCTTATTCAGGTCTCAGCTCAAAGGTTACAGCCCTGATAACTCTGATGATGCAGTACTCCCAAACCCAGTCACTATCATATCATATGGTTTTATTTTTCTCCTTTAATGCTCTTATCACTAAATGAATTGATCTTCTACACTGAAATTAAATAATTTTTAATTGTGATAAAATATACATAACATAAAATTTTAACTATTTTACAGTGTACAGTTCTGTGGCATTAAGTACATTCACACTGTTGCACAGTAAAACTGAAACTCTACCCATTAAAAAAACTCCCCATTTTCCCATACTCCCTGGGAATCACCATTCTACTTTCTGTCTCTATGAATTTTACTACACCAGGAACCTCACATAAGTTGCAGTGTCATGGTATCTATCTTTTGGGATTGGCTTATCTCACTTAGCATAATGTCTTCAAGGTTCATCCATGTTATAGCACATGTCAGAACTTCTTTTTCTGAGACTGAACATTCCACTGTATCATATATACATTTTTATATAATTATTAATAATATGTTGCATTTTGTATGTCCAGTCATCCATTAATAAGACACTTAGGTTGCTTCTACCTTTTTGCTATTGTAAATAACGCAGCTATAAACATGGGCATACAAATATATCTTTGAGACTCTGCTCTTAATTTTGGGGAGTATATATTCAGAAGAATTGCTAGATCATTCAGTAATTTTATTTTTTAAAAATTTTCAGGAACTTCCATACTGTTTTCATAGCAGCTAAACCATTTTACATTCACACCAATAGTGCAAAAATGGTTCTACTTTCTCTGCTTCCTTGTCAACACTTGTTATTTTCTATTGTGTTTTTGGATGTAAAGTAGTTAACTATATATACTTTTAAACTTGTTTGTTGCCTTCTCTTCATTTCCCAGAATGTAAGCAAGTAAGAGAAGAAACTTTATCAATAAACAGAGCACCTCTAATATATCTGGAATATCTGGCACAGAGTAAGTACTCAATAAATATGTCAAATGAAAAAATGCCTAGTAGACCTTATAACTCAAGTATTGCCTACATTACTTACATTATCTGTTTATTTAGAGAAGTCTTTGGTTAAATACTAAACTGACCTCTTTAAAAGAGGAATTTTTAAAACTGCAAGTATGTCATATAGAAAAATGTCATGTTCACACTACAAAAACAGGGTACTTAACAAATTCAGTTTCCAGAACGTAATCCAGGATCCTTACCGGCAGTCCTAGGCCCATCATAAGCACCAGCTTCTTCACCATCTCTAAATATCTTCAGGGTTGGATATCCACTGACTCCATACTTATTACAGGTGTTTGTGTTGGCAGTACAATCAACCTAGAGATTAAGATATATGAACCATCTGTTATCCAGATGCATGTTGCAGGCTCCTCCTATATCCCCAGAATATTAAGACTGGTCAAATCATAAGAGGATCAAGTGACTTTTTGCACACATGCCACAAAACATTATATATATATATTTTTTTTAACATAATTTTTTTTTTTTTTTGAACATAATATTTTAAAGGCAGACTGGGGGATCCCTGGGTGGCGCAGCGGTTTGGCACCTGCCTTTGGCCCAGGGCGCGATCCTGGAGACCCGGGATCGAATCCCACATCGGGCTCCTGGTGCATGGAGCCTGCTTCTCCCTCTGCCTGTGTCTCTGCGCCTCTCTCTCTCTCTCTGTGACTATCATAAATAAATAAAAATTAAAAAAAAATTAAAGGCAGACTGGTGTAGGGCTAGTTACATCACAATCACCTAAAGTAAAGTAGTAGTTAAAATTTAGATTGTTGGACCTCCTACATGTTAGTAAGCTACTAACAGTATCTTTCTTACTTTGATTGTGATTATTATCAAGGGGATGGATGGATAGATGGAGGTACATTACATACTCCTTAGGCAGAGTGGAGTATAAATTGATTTGGCAAATCATTTAGATTTGATTCAATACTTGAATATCAATATTTGATTCAATGCTCCCCGAGCTAGTCTTAATATGGGCTAAACGAGGTAGATCTAGAGAGACCTATTAGGAAGAAGGAAAACAACTCCTATCTATTTAGCTATTTATTCTAAAGTTGGCCGTGCTACAGGCAATTTGCTTAAGATTCTGAGGTATGGTCCCAATGCTTTACCATAAACTAAGGTTTAGAAAAGTAATGTGTCCATAGTAACACAAGCTATAGCCACACAAGGCAGAATTAAATCATAACTGAACTCCCCCCACCAACCCAAGGAAAATCACCACAGAAACATCAGGATTAAAAGCAGTTTCCAAAAACAGTACTATATATGCATGAACTATTTATTCAAGGCTGACCAAGATATGAGCTTTTATTTAATTATTTGAGTGTGCACGCAAACGCATTGGGGAGGGGAGGGGTAGAGAAAGAGGGAGAGAATCTTAAGCCGGCTCTGCACTCAGCATGGAGCCGGAAAAGTGGGGCTCAATTTCATGACCCTGAGCTGAAATCAAGTTGGACCCTTAACCAACAGAGCTACCCAGGTGCTCCAAGATGTGAGCTTTTACACTACAGCAACTATGGGTTTACTATAGAATAATGGCAAAACTCTAGAAGTGTTACTATGATTATAAAAGGAAATACCAAGTTTACAGTTGAACAGTTACATACTTACAATAACTCATAATCTTTCTATTCTCATCGTTATGAATATCATAAGGTAGTTTAGGGAACTCATTTATTCAATAATTTTCTTTTAACCTTGACTACTATACTTTTACTTTCCATATTTGCCCCTTAATTCTTATTTACCGTATATTTTACCTTTCTTATCCCAGTAAGTCCCTTAGTTTCACTACTTTTAATCTTTAGAAACCATAATTAATACAATAGTCGGTTGTGTATTTGCCCAGAAACTGGCATTCTCTTCTTAGTACCCTAAGAGTAGAGAAAATGAATGTTAATTTTACAAACTACTATTTAATATACTCCATTTTCTTTTTCTTTTTTTTTAATTTTAAATTTTAGTTAACATACAGTGCAATATTGGTTACTGGAGGGGTGCCTGGGTGGTTCATTTGAGGGGCCCAACTCCTGATTTCTGCTCAGATCATAATCTCAGGGTTGGGAGATCGAGCCCCACTCAGAGTCCACGTCAGGCTTCAGGCTTAGTGGAGTCTGCTTGAGATTCTCTTTTTCCTTTGCCCCTTCCCCTGTTTGTACATGCCTCTCTAAAATGAATAAAATCTTTAAAAAAAATTAGTTTATGGAGAAGTCAATGATTCATCACTTACATACAACACCCAGTGCTCTTTACAAGTGCCCTCCTTAATACCCATCACCCATCTGGCCCTTTCCCCACCCACCTCCCTCCAACAACCCTGTTTGTTTTCTGCCCTTAGGAACCACTTATGGCTGGTTTCCCTCTCCTGTTTTTCCTTTCCCCATCCCATATGTCCAGCTGTTTTCTTATGTAAATTCCACATATGAGAGAGATCATATGGAAAGTACCCCATTTCCTTTAATGAAAAATCTGCCCATACTCACCTTTGCTAACGGGACTATTCCTTTTAATCTGGTTGCTGCGGCTTCATACTCAGGGGCAAGCCTCTTGCAGTGTCCACACCTATATAAATATATATTTTTTAAAAAGCCAAATTCTCAGTTTAATCCTTCAAGATTATTAATCATGTTTTTCTAGGAAAAATCTCAAACTATAAGACCACTTTTGAACTAGTAGCTGCTTTTAAAAGCAAAAATATCACCTGAACAACATCCCTTACTGATAAAGTAACCAGAGCTAAGAAAGTGAAGGTACTATCCCTTACGAAACGAGCACAGTGATTCTTAAAAATACAGTGATTGAAACCTTATAAGGTTCTAAGATAACTCTTAATGATGATGATTCTTAACACTTTAGGAATCATCAAGTACTTTTTCTCCATTCCTTCAAATAGGAATCCCTTTGTCCAGAAATCCAGTTTGAAGGGGTAGCAGAATGAGGCCCAAAAGCCACTCATTTGCTATAAATAGATATTTTAGCAGCTGTTGGAGCCTTTTTTCTTCTCAACCAAGTTTCAACACAGCATTAGAATGACATATTTAAGATGGCAAACCCTGTTTTTACAGCTACACAGTTCAACTGGCTGTAAGAACTGATGAGGATAAAACATTGTCAGAATATTTTCCCCAAAGGGCCATCAGAAACACCTGCTCCTAGCTTGGAAGTCCTAAGAGTCCCACATGCAAACTGTATATGCAATGGGGGAAGGGGGGATGATACTCCTCATCAATGTATAGCTAGTACCAGCTGTATGTCGTCTCTTCAAAACCCAATGGGTTGCAGAGGAACCACTTTGAGAAGGTAAAGTAGTTCTGTAACCTCCCCACAGACAACAAAAATAGAATTAGAAAACAGAAGGAAACACGGAAGAAACTTAACCTTATTTATTTCATAGCCAATAGTCTCAAAATTTATCTTATTAAGTGATAGACAAGTAACTTGGAAACATTTTGTCCCTAAAACTTGTTTAAAACAAAGACTATATTCTTCAAGGTCTTTAGGAGTTCTATTAAAAAATAGTCATTAGAAGATCGCTGGGTGGCTCAGCGGTTTAGCGCCTGCCTTTGGCCCAGGGTGTGATCCTGGAGACCCGGGATCGAGTCCCGCATCAGGCTCTCTGCATGGAGCCTGCTTCTCCCTCTGCCTGTATCTCTGCTTCTCTCTCTCTCTCTGTGTCTCTCATGAATAAACAAATAAAATCTTAAAAAAAAAATAAACATTTAAAAAAAATAATCATTAGAGAGACCATTAGAAAGCAAAGCTTAAATGAAAGAATGGTGATTTATAGAAAAGACTGTAATATTAGATGTTGCTTAGTGTCACATATGTATTTACTAAAAGTATAAAAGGATCAAATGATAAATACCACATCCAAGATGGGGGGGGGGGGGGTACATAAGATGAGGAAGGGATGTATAGGCTTCAACTGTTCCAGCTTTAATTTTTTAACTGGGTGGTGAATAAATGGTATTCCCTACACTGTATTATCATGGATGCACATTTTACCATATCTGATATTGTCATGTGCCCTGCAATCGTGTCATAGTTTCAATGGTAGCATTTCCTTTTTTGTGAGACATAAAATAAGGATTCTTCTCACAATGTGATATCTTACATGTGTATGGAATATGGTATTATTCATTACATTCTCTGTATTCCTTTTATATTGCAAAATAAATAAAAAATTCGTGTACTTGGGTTGCAACAAAAGCACCCAAATCCTAACTGATTTAATAAAATAACCAATTTATCTGAGAAATTCAGGCTTTGGGCAACATAATAAGGAATCAAAGATTAAAAATAAATGTTGGGACACCTGAGTGGCTCAGTGGTTAAGTGTCTGCCTCTGGCTCAGGTTTGAGATCCAGGGGTCCTGGGATCAAATCCTACATCAGGTTCCCCACAGGGAGCCTGCTTCTCCCTCTGCCTATGTCTCTGCCTCTGTGTCTCTGATGAATAAATAAATAAAATCTTAAAACACACACACACACACACACACACACACACACACATTACAGAGGATAAGAATTGGATCTAGGCCTTTAAGGATTTAAGGCTTCAGCCAGGACCTGTTCCGGGGTATTTGAAGTAAGGGGAATAGTAGAGCAAAGGTAAAATTACTAGTGAAAATGATACATTTGGAGAACTATGGAGGGCTTCTTTTGTTGTTAAAACAAATGTGTTATGTGTATTAAGACTACAACAGGGCAGCCCGGGTGGCTCAGCAGTTTAGCGCTGCCTTCAGCCCAGGGCGTGATCCTAGGAGCCCGGGATCGAGTCCCACGTCGGGCTCCCTGCATGGAGCCTGCCTCTCTCTCTCTGTGTGTGTCTCTCACGAATAAATAAATAAAATCTTAAAAAAAAAAAAAGACTACATCAGTCAGCAATATATATAAAAGAGGGAAAGTAGAGATAAAAATAAAAGCCACCTAGAAGATAATATATTTCACACAGCAGATAATGAAAACTTGGACCAGAGTGACAGAAATGAAACTTGGACCAGAGTGACAAAAATGAGAATAAAAAGGAAACAGAAGAGAGATTTCTGTTGAATATGTAATTATCAAGAAGACTGAGGCAATAGATTTAAGAATAGCTTCACCTCAACCATCTCAAAACATTTGAAGACAAAAAATAGTATAAAATAATTAGACCAGACCAATAATTAGCAGGTGTCAACTCAGATGCATACAAAAAATATCAGTGGAAGGAGCATTAGAAAAAAAAAAAGTGTATGTTTGGGCCCCACCCTGGGACTTAACTGAGCAATTCTTCCAGGAACCAGGGGTGTAAGGGATGTATGTAAGTAACAAAGCTGGAACTGAAAACCACTGTCCTAAGCATTTGCTGCATTCATAAGGTTATCAAATGCTCAAAGGAAGGACCTGTTTCATGAGTTCCAAAGAGACTGGAGGAGACTACCTTCTTCAAATTCACCAGGAATGAACTCAGGTGGAATTTGAAAGTGAACATCAAGATTAATCACTACTTCTTTCACTCGGTCCTAGATAGTTTTATTTATTTATTTTTATTTATTTTTTTTTAAGATTTTATTTATTCATGAGAGAGAGAGAGAGAGAGAGGCAGAGACACAGGCAGAGGGAGAAGCAGGCTCCATGCAGGGAGCCCAACATGGGACTCGATCCCGGGACTCCAGGATCACTCCCTGGGCTGAAGGCTGGCGCTAAACTGCTGAGCCACCCGGGCTGCCCAGTCCTAGATAGTTTTAAAACACAATCCCATCACCTTCAAGGATGGCACCTAACAGTTAATAATGAATCCCAACATATCTTCACTCAAAAATTATTACTTCATGTGATGAATGTCTCTGACAGAAAAACTGATGTAGTCCTTTCCCTATAGAACACCAGTCTGGCAGGGGTGACAGACCATATTATTAGGTCCCAATAGAGAGATGGGAACAACCAGTTAGGTGTCCAAGGAAGAAGTAACTTTTGAGCTCAATCTTGTTGAAAAGGTCAATTTGGGGTGGGAGGAAACATCAGGAATTCCAAGTAAAGGAATCAGCATGTATAAAAAGAAATATTCCATTTTATACTAGCCACACATTCTTTTTCTAATATATACTCCAGAAGTATTGTGTATCACATATTATTTTAATACTACTGTCTTAGAGGGTAGAGCACAAACCTACAACATAAGTAGATGTTGTAGACTTAAAACTTTAGTACTGATCAATAAATTTTCAGATATTATCACATTTAAATAGTGCTATTTATTCCCCCAGAGAAATTCAGATACTCCCATTCTTACAAATTACATAGATGATTTAAAAAAAAAGATTTAAGTTATTTATTCAAGAGAGACACATAGAGAGAGAGGCAGAGACACAGGCAGAGGGAGTAGCAGGCTCCATGCAAGAAGCCCGATGTGGGACTCGATCCCGGGACTCCAGGATCACTCCCTGGGCTGAAGGCTGGCGCTAAACCGCTAAGCCACCCTGGGATCCCCAATTACATAGATGATTAACTCCATAATGGAAATATGAGTCTACAAAGACAGCTGCAAAGAAATCTTTCACTTTCATTATGAAATCAAAGTGCAAAAAATATCCAAAAAGAAATGAGATGAAGAACTTGCTCAAAATAGGTTAATTTACTTTCATTAGGATTCTTTAGCCATTCCTACCTAACTTGTGAGCTAGTTCTGATCTGTACAAAGGATTACAGCAGTCAAAAAACATTTCTAGCTGAAGTATTAATAAAAATAGTTGAATGTGAAGAAATAAGGACATTATCAATAGGAGACTTCCTTGATTCCAAATTAGTCACTCAGAAAACTGATCCTGCTTGCCGGCATTGTGCTGGATGATCTTACCTTCTAGACCAATTAAAAACAGACACCACAGCAGGGACCCACCCAATTTTGGGGATAGTTTAGTGCATGACGGGATATGCAGTTTTTAGGGAAGCACATGCAACAATTTAAAGTAGGAAAGAACACTTTCAATCAAAAACATTTAAAAATCTGGGGCACCTGGGTGGCTCAGTGGTTGAGCCTCTGCCTTTGGCTCAGATCATGATCCCACGGTCTTGGGATTGAGTTCCCAATCAGGCTCCCCATAGGGAGTCGGCTTCTCTCTCTGATAGGTCTCTGCCTCTCTGTGCCTCTCATGAATAAAAAAAAATATTTTAAAAAATTGTTTTAATCTGCTTTAAACTAATGGTCTAATAGCCCATTAGTCTCCAGGAATTCGCTTTATGTTGACCCCTGTAGTCACAGAAGCACCATTCAGTTTTGATACAACCCCTTGCAGCCACTCTAAGTACAGTTATACCCCTTCAAAGTTAACAGCAACGTCATATATATGATTAAGAAGAGTTTCTAAGGGAGAATGTGACTTCTGGAGATGTATAATGAAAGACCACCTATGATATGTAATCGGTACTACCAGTTGGCCACAGGAATGCCCTGCACACAAAATCTGTCACAAGCTGTAAACAAAATTTCTTGCCTCTTAACACATCTTTCTGGTTCAGGTGGTTTTCATTACTGGACTTCTAGTATTACCCCCAGCAAGTCTGCTGAGCCCTTGCTGAGTGAAGACTAGAGTCAGAAGCAAGCAAAAGTTACATACCGACTTTGTTTTACTGATACTTTTGAATACAAATCGTTTTTTAATGAAAGGTATTGTGGCAGGAGGAAAAAAAATTAAGTACTGTAATTAGCATGAATATATTCAGCCATCCCAAGCCTTAAAATAATCATGGCTCTCTGTGGTAAAGATGTGGGAGTTTTAAAAACAAAAACAAAAAAACCCATTCAGGTCTACTGAGCCAAATATCCTATTTGCTTTCTCCTCTCACCCTCAACTTTTTGAGTTAGTTGTTGTCCTAAGGAATTGACACTCTTGTTCACTCTGAAGTGGACTATTTCTCCCTGGAGTCTTTTTGGGCATTCTTCTGAAACCCTAATTAAAACTGACATTTTAGACGGATTCTGACGGAATTACTCGTTTCACCTACTCTTTTTGACGGGATTCTGCTGGTGCTGAAATGTGATCAGCTTAGTGGAGAAAGTGTGCAGCATGCGATGGGACAAAAATAATTGCCTGCCTCAATAAAGCACTTATGACCATTCCGCAGCCACTGAGTGACCTTGGCTAGAAACCAAGGGCTGCGGGGCGTGGGGCAAGAAGAAAGGAAGTACTCTGGGGGGCCAGGGCCTGTGCGCTTGGTGGTGAAACGTTCGTTTCCAATATGAGGCCTTGGGATGCCTCGTTTGTAGGACGGAGAGCATTAACACTGACTCGGCCAGAAACTGTAATGATACGGATCTGAGCGGGGTAGGGGGTGGTTAAACCCTCTGCAAATAGGAAGTGCCGCAAGAGTACTGGGTAAGGCTGGGGCCCTGCGCGAGCCGGGCCTTCGGGGGTTCTTCCCGGGCCTCGCTCCTAGGCCATGAGCACCGACTTCTCCGCTCTCCGTGAGGCAGCTCGGCCCCCCGGGGGTGGGAAATCTGCCGGCTGCAGCGGGGCCTGCTGGAATGGTGCAGGGCGCCGGCGCCGCGTAGGCCCAACCGTTCCCGCGCCTTGGCCCCCGGCGCAGCCCTCCCGCCTTCCCTCCCGTGCCCCGGCTCAGGGGCCTCACCAGGGAGCGAAGAACTCGACGAGCATGAGGCCCGCAGAGCCCGTGTCGGAGATGCGACTCTCGAAGTTGTCGTCAGTGAGTTCCAGCACGTCGGAGGCAGAGGCGAGACCGGCCGCGGCGAAAAGCAGCGCCACGCCCGGGAGCAGCGCTCGGCAGCGGGGGCGCATGGCTACGAGGTGAGGCTGGGGGCGGCCGGGAGGGTCGGGGCTCGGCGGGGACTGCGAAGGCCGGCCGCGACCACGCACCCTGAGCCTGCGCTCGCGCGTCTGGCCCAGGCGGACCTGCAGCCGGAGGTCCCAACCCCCCAGCCCGGCTCGGGCCGCAGTGTGGCAGCCGCCGATTGGCTGCGAGGCGCCTGCGTCGGGCGGGCGGGCCCAGCTGGTAACCGCCGAGTGGCCGGGGCGTGGGGCGGGGCCGAAGCGGCGGGCGCCCGGGCGAGCCGGTCGGGAGGGGGTCCCGGGCCTGGGGCTGGGCCTGGGGCTGGGCCTGGGGCTGGGGCTGGGGCTGGGGCTGGGGCCGGGCTGGGGCCGGGCTGGGGCCGGGCCGGGCCCGCGGCGAGCCGGAACCCAGGGAGCAAGTGAGGTGGACTGAGGTGGAGCCGAGCTGGGAGCCGGCTCTGAGGTGGACTGAGGTGGAGCCGAGCTGGGGGCCCGCTCTGAGGTGGACTGAGGTGGAGCCGAGCTGGGGGTCCGCTCTGAGCTCGTCTTCCGTGGGGAGAGCTGCGTTCGGGGGTCGCCAGAGTCGGAGGCGGAGAAGCGAAGTCGGGGCTGAGTGGGCGGAACAGAGCTTGGGCTGAGGTGAGGCCCAGAAGCGCGAGTGGAGCCTGCAGCCGAGGGACGCAGTTGGGACGGGACACGTTTTCAAAATGTCAGGCTGCTGCATTTGTCCAATTCCTCTTGGTTGGTCTTTCCGACGCAGCCCGAAGCCCTCCCACTGCCCCTCCTCGTTGCGTTGCCTGATTACCTCAGGTCCAGGTGTGGCTTTTTGTCCAGCCCAGGGACTCCTGCCTTGTGGCTGCTACTTTTAATTAGAAATGCTGTCATACACGTGAAGGTGCCTGGTCACTTAGTCTACTAAGCAATGTCTCTTTTACGACTCTTAGCTCCTTTTGTTTCTCAACAAAAAACAAACAAAAAAAAACAACACCTCGAGTCTTGGTAAAAAATGCGTTTGACTTCTTAAGGGCAAAGAGGGTAGGAGAAGGGGAAGTAAACTTCCAATCTTTGGTGCACTCCAAGAATGAAATGACACTTGGTTTTCCCATTATTTTAACAGACATGGCCACCAGTCACCCAACAGGACACGTGCAACTGCCCCGAGCTGATGCCATTCGTTCACGTCTCATTGATACTTTCTCTCTCATCGAGCATCTGCAAGGCTTGAGCCAAGCTGTGCCAAGACACACTATCCGAGAGATAGTTGGTCAGCAGCCTGTTTCTTAACTAGCATAAATTTAAGATTCTTCTCTGCACCCTCCAAAGAGTAGAAAGCAGAGAAACTATTTTAAGGGTGAAAAATTCAGGGAAGATTGGCTTGGTTGCTAAGTTTGTAAATGATATCAAACCTGATAAGACTTTGTAAATAAAGCTCTTTGAACCCAGGAGATAGAAGAACCCAAGTAAAAGCCGCTCACTTTTTGGCCTAGGATAACTCCTAGTCCTGGCTGAGTTGAAAGTTTCTACGAAAGACACTGAAAACTTTCAGAGTTGAAACTGCTGCCTTTATTCTTGGGTGTTGACAGTGTTGGTCATAAGTGATATATTAGCTCTTATTCCAAACTAATGTCAATTGCTGTGAGAAAGAACAGCAAGGCAAATTTTGCACTAGGGAACCCATTATGTAACCAGTACCCCTGCCCCTGGCTGCCTGTTCTTCATATTCCCTAGAGACTTTTTCTTTTTGTGTGTGTGTGTGGTATCTCCACTGTCCTCTTTTAATTTTTGGTGTAGATCCTTCTGGCCAGAAGAAGCTTATGTTGGGAGATCAACACCAGCTTGTGCGCTTCTCCATAAAGCCTCGACACGTAGAACGAATTACACGTGCCCAGAGACTGATGAGCAGGCTTCGAGTGCGCTATAGTCAGAGGCCACCCCTTTCTTTGTGGGCTGGATGGGTCCTTGAGTGTATCCTTTCATGCCGCTCATTTTTATCCCATGCCTTTCCTGTTTCTCTTGCTTCATCCTCTGCCTGATGACTTATTTCCCCTCTTCCAAACCACTTTTTTTCTCATCCTTGCTGGTTCTATTCTTGCCTTTATTATTTCACCTGTATAAGAAACAACTCCACTCCGTATGTTTCCTTAAGAGAAAACAGGTCCTCTCTTCACAAACTTCATCATCTTTCTCATCTTTTTGAATACGATTGTACTGATGGTTGAAATAGGTGAGAACTGACATTGAATGAAAAAGGAAGTGACTAGGGGTCATTTTTCCTATAAATTGGCCATTTCTTTTCTTGAATGTTATTTTTTTAAGATTTTATTTATTCATGTGAGACACAGAGAGACAGGCAGAGACATAGGCAGAGGGAGTAGCAGGCTCTCTGTGAGGAGCATGATGCGGAACTTGGTGACAGGACCCCAGGATCATGACCTGAGCCAAAGACAGACGTTCAACCACTGAGCTATCCAGGCATCCCTGAATGTTACTTGAATTGTGATAGGGACAATTATATTAGGTCTCCTGGAGTAGGATTTGTGCAACTGCTAAGACCTGGAAACATTTGGAGGGCTCTCAAGAGTATGGTAGATATAAAGTAGTACTTATAGACACTTAGTACTCTAAGTGTCTTAGAGTATAATAGACTCACAGGAAATGGAAGATGTGAAGACCAGTTATATTTCTTGTGTCAGTTTAATAGTTGTTTAAATTAGCCTTTTGTATTCGCGATTTTGGTGCCTATCAGTGAATGATGCAACATTTACATTTTTTACAAGTATATTAAAGATTAAGTACAAATAAGAAAGCTCACAAAGTATGTAAAGTTATATACAAAATAGTAGATGAGCCAAAAAATGACTTAAAGAGTAAAAGATTCTAAAATCATTCCTAGGGCAGCTCTGGTGGCACAGCGGTTTGGTGCCGCCTGCGGCCCAGGGCGTGATCCTGGAGACCCCGGGTCGAGTCCCACGTCAGGGTCCCTGCATGGAGCCTGCTTGTGTCTCTGCCTCTCTCTCTGTGTGTCTCTATAAATTAATAAAGTCTTTAAAAAAATAAAATAATTCTTAAATTACATGAAATGTATTAAAAGCAAAAGAACATCTGGAAAATCAGTGAGCTCATTTGATTATCATCTCAAACTGCTTAGAAATGGTGAAGAGGACAGTAGAAGTACTCACTTCCTTGTTTCATCTGTTTTGGGGAATTTTCCCACTTTAAAATAGTCTTTTGGGGATCCCTGGGTGGCGCAGCGGTTTGGCGCCTGCCTTTGGCCCAGGGCGTGATCCTGGAGACCCGGGATCGAGTCCCACATCGGGCTCCCGGTGCATGGAGCCTGCTTCTCCCTCTGCCTGTGTCTCTGCCTCTCTCTCTCTCTCTCTCTCTCTCTCTCTCTGACTATCATAAATAAATAAAAATTATAAAAATAAAATAAAATAAAATAGTCTTTTAGGGCAGCCCGGGTGGCTCAGGGGTTTAGCGCCGCCTTTAATCGGGGGGCATGATCCTGGAGACCTGGGATTGAGTCCCACATGGGGCTCCCTACACGGAGCCTGCTTCTCCCTCTGCCTGAGGGAGCCTGCTTCTGTCTCTGCCTATCTCTCTCTCTCTCTCTCTCTCTCTCATGAATAAATAAAATCTTTTAAAAAAATAAGTCTTTTAATGCAATAGGGCCTAAGATATTTAAATATATAACCATACTTGATATTGTTGACGTACTTACGTATACTATATATTTTGAAGTATTTATTTTTTGAGAGAGAGAGAGAGAGTGTGTGTGGGGGGGGGAAGGAGATGGAGGGAAAGGGAGATAATTGTTTTTTTAAGATTTTATTTACTCATGAGAGACATACAGAGGAAGAGACAGAGGCAGGATCATGACCTGAGTCGAAGGCAGACCCTCAACCACTAGCCACCCAGGTGCTCCAGGAGAGAGAGAATCTTAAGCAGGCTCCATGCCCAGTGTGGAGCCTGACTTGCAGCTTGGGTGCGGGGCTCGATCTCAAAACCTTGAGATCGTGACCTGATCAAGAGTCAGATGCTTAGGGCACCTGGGTGGCTCAGTAGTTGAGTGTCTGCCTTTGACTCAGGGTGTGATCCCAGAATCCTGGGATTGAGTCTCACATGGGACTCCCCACATGGAGCCTGCTTCTCCCTCTGCCTATATCTCTGCGTCTCTCTCTGTCTCTCATGAATAAATAAAATCTTTAAAAAAAAAGAGATGCTTAACCAACTAAACCACTCAGGTGCCTCTGTACCCTGAAGTATTTTATTTTCTTCCCATTGTTGTGAGGATTTTGAACCAAGTCACCCAAATTTCCTATTTCTTGTATGATAGTTGGCATGTATTTGCCTTGTGAGGTTAGGGATATAGTCTTAAGCCTTGGAATAAAGTAAACAGCAATAAATATACAGGATTTCCTGGATGTAAGGACAAACCATAATACAATAGCACTAACCATTCTAGTTGGTAAAACAGTTGGATATGAAACATGATCACTGTGCCACAGAACAGGTATATTGCTTGAGTGGAAATTATCTGGCAAGTTCAGGAAAATTATATCTTATTAAGTATATTCTCATGGTAAAAAGGTGGGAGGATTTTGTAAAGGGAAAGAATTTGGGACTAACAGATTTCTTTGAACAGTCTAATTCATGTGATAAACATTAAGACTGTTTAGGCTTTTGGGGCACCTGGGTGGCTCAATGGTTGAGAGTCTGCCTTTGGCTCATGTCGTGATCCCAGGATCTTGGGATCGCGTCCCATATCAGGCTCCCCACAGGGATGGGATCCTGCTTCTCCCTGTGCCTAAGTCTCTGCCTCTCTTTCTGTGTCTCTCATGAATAAATAAAGAAAATCTTAAAAAAAAAATGTTTAGGCTTTTAAAAACAATTTTCCAGATCACAGTGTTATAGATAGGGGGGGGGGATAGTAATTAATGAACAGTTCTCTAGATCAAAGCTCCCTAGTCTTTTTTTTTTTTTTTTCTTTTAGAGAAAGTGTGCATTCCCAGGAGGCAGGAGGCAGGAGGTGACAAAGGGAGAAAGGGAGAGAGAATCTTAAGCAGGCTCCAAGCCCAGCTCAGGACCTGACACTGGGCTCCATCTTATGACCCTGAGATCATGACCTGAGCCAAAATCAAGAGTCAGGAGCTTAACCAACTGAGCCACCCAGGTGCCCCATCCCCAGTCTTTTTTGTCTTATGATTTTGTTTCATAATAATACAGCTATATAAACTTGAAAACCCCCTTAAGAGTTTAATCATTCCACTACTTTTATGATGATGTAAAGAAACAAGTTGAAGTAAAGTAATATTTTAGACTAGCATGTTTTTAAATATTGTATTTTAATGTGTATAATATAATTTTAAAAATTATGTTAGCACATTTTTACTTATGCCATTTTTAAGTGATTCATGATTTTTTAAAGCTTTTATTTATTCATGAGACACACACACACACACACACACATAGAGGCAGAGACACAGGCAGAGGAGAAGCAGGCTCCATGCAGGAAGCCCCATGTGGGACTCCATCCCAGGTCTCCAGGATCATGCCTTGGGCCGAAGGCAGGCACCAAACCGCTGAGCCACCCAGGGATCCCCCATGGTGTTTTTAAAGTAAATATATGATTTGCCCACAAATTAATTTTTATTTTTATTTATTTATTTTAAAGATTTTATTTATTCATGAGAGACACAGGGAGAGAGACATAGGCAGAGGGAGAAACAGGCTCCATGCAGGGAGCCCAATGTGGGACTCAATCCCAGGATTCCAGGATCACACCCTGAGCCGAAGGCAGATGCTCAACCACTGAGCCACTCAGCATCCCCACAAATGAATTTTTAAAGGTCATCATATATTGTTTAGCTCAGGGATCAAATATGTGTGCTTTATGTATTATATATTTTTTTAAATATTTTATTTATTCATGAGAGATACACAGAGAGAGAGAGAGAGGCAGAGACATAGGCAGAGGGGGAAGCAGGCTCCATGCAGGGAGCCTAATGTGGGCCTCGATCGCAGACCCAGGATCACATCCTATGCCAAAGGCAGATGCTCAACTGCTGAGCCACCCAGGTGTTCCTATATTATATGGTTTTAATATGATTTTTTGTTCTTTAAAATTGAGATATAATTGACATAACATTAATTTCTGGTTTACAACATTATGTATTATATGTTAAATATGTATGTTAAGATGTAGGTGGAAATTTATGTGTGAAGGTATTAACAAATGATATTGGTAATTCTACTTTTCATTTTAAACATCAATTTGGCTTACTTTTATAGTTTTTACATTTTGTTTCCAAATGATGAGAGGAAGAAAAGAAAGAAGATTTGACTCATTTGCAATCCGTTTTCTGAAAATAACACATTGCAAGTGTGAATAGTCCTTATTTAAAAAAAAATTATGTATAACATCACTAATTTTTTTACATTGATTTTGAGGTTCTAGAGATATCTTGATGTGCTATATATAAGAATATTTCTGCAAGTTTATCTCAAGATGATCTTCATCAGATTCTATAAATTGCATTCATCTGATCAAAAACTTTATATAGCATTAGTGTTCCTTACTTCATTGTGCATATAATGAGCCAAATCTTCTTTTCTCCCTCTCATCATTAAAAAAAATACATGATTTATCCACAAATGAATTTTTAAATTACATTATATGTTGTTTGATGTGGGGATCAAATATATTTTATATATTATTTGTTTTTCTTTATTTTTTCATATTATATTTTTAAATTTAATATTATGGATATAACCAGCCAAAAAACAATTACAATTTCAAACTGTTTAAGTGTCAAAATCAATAGTAGTTTATGTCGTTCAGAGTGATTGAGTATGTCCTTCCAATCTCCATTAACTGCCGAGGATATCAGTCATAGTGCGTTTAGAGGCTCTCAGATTGTTGTGTTTCAAAGGGAAACATATTAAATTATTATTTAGCTTCTAAGCCTATTTTGATTTTAGCGGGGTTTTTTTCTACAGCATGGTATACATCCATTAAATGCATAAAAGAAATGAAGAGAGTTGAAAGATGAAGGCAGTAAGTTGAGGAATACCAATTAGCAAATAATAGGGTTTTAGAGAGAACGTATAGGATTTAATTTGCTTTGCAGGACAAAATGAGTTTTAGAGAAAAATGGGAAAGTTTTAAAAACTAACAGACAGGGCAGCCCCGGTGGCGCAGCGGTTTAGCGCCGCCTACGGCCCAGGGCATGATCTTGGAGACCCTGGATCGAGTCCTGAGTCCCACGTCAGGCTCTCTGCATGGTGCCTGCTTCTCCCTCTGCCTGTGTCTCTGCCTCTCTCTGCGTCTCTATGAATAAGTAAATAAAATCTTAAAACAAAACTAAACCAAATAATTTTATTATAACCCAGTGTGTCTCATAATTCTGACTTCTTGTTTCTAGTTCCCTTATCAAGCACTTTACATATCATGGCCTATATTGTCATTCTATTCTCAAGGCCTATGCTTCTCTGTGAAGTTTGGGACTGGAGTACCAGTACAACAGACAGCATCAGTGGTAGTGAAGAGAGCAATCCCTTCATGGCTGTGTGGCCCCAGAATGGGAAGACAGTGACTTGCAGCTGTTAGGCATTTTGATACCAGCAGGAGACAAGTTGTTGCTATTTTTCATGGTCAACTCCGTCCTCCCCTGTATTCCACAGGTTGGAAAAAATATCAATGTTAAGAAGAGAAACAAAGAAAAATGGAATAGCCGCAGGCACAGCTGTGGTTTATAATAGCTTCTGATCATTTTATATCATTCAGTTTCCCAATTCCTTAACCTTTATTCATTCTTTGCTCTACTTTCACAGAACTGCTTGAATCCTCAAATACCAAACTGTGGTCACTGAAACTGACACTGGAGGTGGCAGCTTGGTTCATCTTGCTTATTTTCATCTTAGAGATCCTTCTTATGTGGATATCCAGCTTTTTCCTCTTCTGGAAGAATGCCTGGAATGTCTTTGATTTTGTTGTCACAGTATCGGTAAGGATAGATATCCTGAGGATTAGTTTAGTGGGCTGAAGAATGAGCCTAGGTGAATCATAATGACAAGAAAATTTAATTAGATCACAAGAACTTCATTATCTTGATGTTTTTTCTAAAACTAAGAGCAGTCGTTGTAGGAGTTGTTGGTAGTAGGAGCAAGACTGAATGCAACCACAACATTAACCCCAACAATCCACCAGTTACTAGGCACTTACTAAGTGCCAGGCACTCTTCTAAGTGTTTCACATGTATTTTCTCATTTGAGCTCCACAACAACCCAATGAGATGAGCACTATGTTTATCCCCATTTTATGTTTGAGCAAATTGAAATACAGAGTTTAAGTAACTCAGTATAGGAAGGCTCAATTGGAAATAGTCCTCAGAGAATGCTATTCTAGGAATAATACCCAACAAACTATGAGGAAGATGAGATAAAGAAGGGGTAACTGTGCATGGGTGCTTTGGGTATATTTTACTCATAATTTGTGTGTTTCCCACAGTCCCTGCTTCCTGAAGTTGTGGTACTGGTAGGGGTAACAGGCCAGTCTGTGTGGCTCCAGTTGCTGAGGATCTGCCGGGTGCTAAGATCTCTCAAACTCTTTGCACGATTCCGTCAAATTCGAGTCATTATTTTGGCCCTCATGAGGGCTCTCAAGGTGATTTGATTATTGCAGCTAAACCAACTGGGCAGGGTAATAAACATGGGAATTTAACATAAAACAAGTCTGGGTGGGTCAAAGAAGGCAACAAGGGACCCTATGAAATGTCATTGGATGAGAAAGGGATGGGGGAAGCTGCTATGGTCTAGAGATAATTGGGCTCGGGAGTGGAAGTAAGGGTTTTGGTGGGGGATTGCCAGGTTGGGCTTGACTCTGCTATAGGTAGAATCAGCCTAATCTGGCCCAGCTCTAACTTGAGGTCATGGCCTCTAGAGCATGACCTTCCTCTTGATGTTGCTGCTCATCTTCTTCTACATTTTTGCTGTGACTGGTGTCTACTTCTTTGAGGATTACACCCGTTCAACTCGCCAGGACCTGGAGTACCACATGTTCTTCTCGTAGGCAGGACCGGGGGAATCATGGGTGGAGGGAGAGAGTTGGGCAAGAAACTGGGAAGCTAGTCCAAAGTAAGTAATACAAAAAGTATAGTCTATTGTAAGAAACTGGAAGAGAACACAATAAGGAGAAAGAAAGAGAAAGCAAAGGAATAGTGAGTGATATTAGCTCTGATTTTGAGAATAGTGTGGCTAGTCCCAGGTTTGCCTTGGGTTTTGAAATTTAAACAACCCCTCATCAACCATCTTTAAATAGCAGTATACCCCAGTGATTAAGCTTTGGTTTCTATGCCTCAGTTACTTCTTTTGAGAACTGGAAATATAGTAGCACTATCTCATAAGAGTGTAAGAATAAAAGTAATGCATTTTTGCACTTAGCACAGGTTTTGACACAATGTAAGTGATCAACACTTGTTACTATGGGGATCCCTGGGTGGCGCAGCGGTTTGGCGCCTGCCTTTGGCCCAGGGCGCGATCCTGGAGACCCGGGATCGAATCCCACGTCAGGCTCCCGGTGCATGGAGCCTGCTTCTCCCTCTGCCTGTGTCTCTGCCTCTCTCTCTCTCTGTGTGTGACTATCATAAATAAATAAAGAAAAAAAAAAAAAACACTTGTTACTATGACTCTCAAACAGGTCACTGGTTTTACCCCAAAGTCTATGTGTGGAGGTTACACTTGCACATACCTAGACTCATTGAAAAATAAAATCCTGATGAGATCTTTGTCTAGAGAAAACTGATTGCTAGTAGAAAGTCAATTGGATTTAGATGAGATAATGTTATTTGTGAACTGGAATCCAATCTTGTCAGCACCTCTTAGGTCTCAGACTAACAGGTAGCTTCGTAAGAGTTTTGAGTTAGGAAAGTCCTAAATATTCATCCTATTCAGGCCCTGATATTTTCAGCAAATTGTATATGGAGGACTAGGAAGGAAAGAAGGAAAATTTAGATACCTTCATTTAGATGAGATCTTTGGTGACATATTCATTATTTGGGATCACGTGTTTATATCTTATTTACTTAAGAATCACTTCATACCAGGGAACTAAATAGGAATGATGTTTGTTAATTTTTTAAGTGATCTCCTGTTCAGTGAATCCATAGAACAGTGAAGAGTGAACTTACAAAAAAGATACATAGTTGGTGATTCATTCAATTTTTAAAAATTCAGCCAGTACTGCTTATTGAGCACCTACTATGTTCCGGGCACTAATGGAAGAATGAGAGATTTATGGATTATTCATGATAAAGGAAAACCTAAAAAAAAAAAAACCTAAACTGAAGAATGCTTAACTAAAAAATTGATAGAAAAAAAAAATTGATAGAAAAGAAACCAAAGTCAGAGCAAACTACAAAGAAATGTTCTTATGTGGCTTTAAGAGTAAGAAAGTACTGTTTCTGAAAGATTTAGATCTCTGTTCTGTCTGTACCCACATATCCTTTT
The DNA here is from genome assembly GCF_053574225.1 of Canis aureus. Taxonomy (NCBI): domain Eukaryota; kingdom Metazoa; phylum Chordata; class Mammalia; order Carnivora; family Canidae; genus Canis; species Canis aureus. Next base: position 15,219,042 of record NC_135642.1, on the reverse strand, counting down.
TATTTAGGGACCTGCTGAATTCTCTGGTGACAGTGTTCATCCTCTTCACCATGGACCATTGGTATGCACTGCTTCAGGATACCTGGAAGGTGCCTGAAGTCAGCCGTGCCTTCAGCAGCATCTATGTCATCCTTTGGTTGTTACTTGGTTCCATTATCTTTCGAAATATTATAGTAGCCATGATGGGTAAGCACGAAAGAGGTGAAGCTTGGTTGTGAGGGGTGGCTGGGAAGAAATTAAGGTGAAAGCTAGGATTGGTAGATGATGTATAGAGAGAATTTGAGGTAGCAGGAAAGCTTGGGGCCTGGAATGGATATTTCACTTGGTTTCTCCCCACCCAAGCCCTCTTCCCAGGTCTAGTCACCACCATCTCCCAACTCCTAATGGCCCTCTGGGGCAGTTACTAACTTCCAGAATATCAGGAATGAGCTGAATGAGGAGATGACACATCTGGAGGTTCAGCATAAAGCCGACATATTCAAGCGGCAGATTATCCAGAGGTCTCTGCCCCATTTTCAAACCCAAGTTTAGTTCTGAAGGGTATCCCAACCTCATTCCCTGTTTCTACCCCTTGGCCTTGACCCCATTTTCCCGTTCCCTTCCACAGAAGATTTGCCAAAGGTTAGAATTCCCCAATTGCCTGATTCTTTATCCACCATTAGGTCTTCCTCACTCTTTTTCACCTTTTACTGCAATGTGTTCTCCTCAGTTTTCTTCACGTTATGATCTGAATTCTTTTCTTTTTTCCTTACCACATTTCTGCATCAATGTAACTCTCTTCTGTGTTTTTTTTGCTTTGCAGAAGACAAAACCTGTCCCCTGAGGCAATGAGGTCAAGCCTTAGCAAAGTGGATGCCAGGTTAGGAATTGGTGAATTGATATGGACACACATGAAGGAGGAGAGGGTAGAAAACCAAAGATGAAGATTGATTTTGATAGATAATCCATTTATTCAATAACTATTTATTGTAGGGGGTTGAATTGTGACCCCCCCAAAAGAAATGTCCATGTCCTACCTAATCCCCTGGAACCTGTGAAAATGACTTTATTTGGAAAAGGGGTCTTTGCAGATGCAATTAAATTAAGGATCTTGAGATGCAATCATCCTGGATTATCCAGGGAGGTTCTAAATGCAGCGACAAAGGCTCTTATAAGAGATAGAAGAGGAGAAGACATAGAGAAGAGAAGAAAGAGACGTGAAGCTGGACATAGAAATTGCAATGATGCAACCACAAGCCAAAGGAAGCCAATGAATGCTAGGCAATTGCCAGAAGCTAGAGGGAGCAAAGAATCTTCTCCCTTAGAGCCTCCAGAGAAAGTATGGCCCTGTTGACACCTGAATTTCAGATTTCTGGCTTCCAGAATTGTGAGAGAATAAGTTTCTGATATTTCAAGTTACCAAGTTTGTGGTAGTTTGTTACAGCAGCCTTAGGTAACTAATACAAGTACTTTCTATGAAGCAGATGTCATTCTAGACCTTGAGTGTTCAGCAGTGAACAAGAGAGCAGAAGAAGAAATAAGAAATTCATTCATCCACTGAGAAATAATTATTTAGGGGCACCTGGCTGGCTCCATTGGTAGAGCATGCGACTCTTGATCATGGGGTCATTAGTTCGAGCTCTACATTGGGCATGGATCCTGCTTAAAAAATAATTATTATTACTATATATACTTTTTTTTTTATTAAGCAAACTCTGTACCCAACTTGGGGCTTGAACCCATGACCCCCCGAGATCAAGAGTCAAATCTCTACTGACTGAGCCAGTCAGGTACCCCAAGAAATAAATATTGAATACTCATTAGGTGTTGGGCTATATCAGTGAACAAAAGAGACAATAATGCCTGTTCTCATGGAGCTTACATATCAGCAGGGGGAAAGAGACAATAAACAATATATAAAATAAGTAAATTAATGTATTAAAACATGGTGAGCATTATGAAAAAAAGTAGAATAGGTTAAAAAGGTTTGGAATAGGGAAGCCTGGGTGGCTCAGTGGTTAAGCATCTGCCTTCAGCCCATGGCATGATCCTGGAGTTCTGGGATCGAGTCCCACATAGGGCTCCCTGCATGGAGCCTGCTTCTCCCTCTGCCTATGTCTCTACCTCTCTCTATGTGTGTCTCTCATGAATAAATAAAATCTTTTTAAAAAATGAGGTTTGGAATATAGAGTAGGAATTTCAGATGAGTTATACATTTTAAACAAGGTAGTCTGGATGGCCTCATTGAAAAGGTAACATTTGAACGAAGACTTGGAGGAAATAAGGGGATTACTGCATTAGATATCTACGGAAAGAGTATTATGGGCAGAGGGAACAGCTAGTAAAAGACCCTAAGCCAGAAGCATTCCTGAGTTTGATAAACAGCAAAGAAACCACTGTGACTAGAGCAGGGTGATCAGTGGGGAAAAGTGATAGAAAATGAGGTCAGAGAGATAATGAGGACCTGATCCTGTAGGGCTGTGAAGGCCACTGTAGGGACTTAAGCTTTTACTCTGAGTGAAATGGAGATCAGAGTAGAGCAGTGACATGAAATGACTTACATTTAAGGATTATTCTGGTTGCCTTGTTGATGATGCATTGTAGAACAAGGGAAAAAGCAGAGATATGAGTTGAAGGCTAAAGCTATCCAGACAAGAGGCAAGAGGCTCAGACCAGAGTGGCACCAGTGAGAAAAGATGTTTTTTAAGGTAGAATCAGTAGGTTTTCTTGGTGAATTGGTTGGAGTATAAGAGAAGAGTTGAGTATGTCTCTGAAGTTTTGGCCAGAGTAGCTGAAAGGATGGGTTAGCTAAGATGGGGAAGGCTGAGTGGAAGAGGTTTGATGGGCAGAATTTGATTTGGGTTAAATTTGAGATATCTATTGGACATTCAAGTGGTGATATGTGAGTAAAAGTTGTATATGCAAGTCTGGATTGAGGAGTGAAATCTAGGCTAGAGGTTTAAATTTACGTTTAGAAGACATTTAAACTCAGGAGAAAAGATCACCGAAGGAGTGACTATAGATGGGGAAGATAAAAAGGTCATGAACTGAGCCTTGTGGCCTCTCAAGAGATAGAATTGAAGGAGTGAAACTGTAGTTATGGTATAATAGGCATAGAGCTATAGAGTGAAGAGCTAAAACTTAGCAAAATAAGGTAGAGTGTGAAATGTTGAAGCCTGAGTAAAACGGAACATGGAAGCTATGTGGTGAGGGGTACTATTAGGGATATACCACATGAGATCATTGAAGTTGAAAGTGCTTAAAAGCTCAAATTTTGGGAGTAGTTTGGCCCTCATTACCTTAAGTCCCAGTTTTAGGGGATGGCAAGGGCCAGGGCCTGCATAATGAAAGAACTAGCCCTATCTCATTAATGTATTTGAAGCAATAAAATTTCTCCTTTCACTTATAGAAATGCCAATCAACAAAGGGAATCTGTGGACTTATCAAAAGCTTTTGAAGAAGAGTCTAAACACAATGCTGATGAAGAGGGTTCAAGAGCACCTGTGTCAAAAACAAAAGCGTCCTTGTCAAAAATGAAAAAGTCCTCCTCTTCCCCCTCCTCTCACTCTTCTTACTTCTCATCTTCATCCTATTCCTCTTCTTCTGACTCCAGATATGTAGACCCCATTGGTAAGCAGAGTTTCTTTCATTTGAATTAGGACTCCTCCAGGAGAGACATCCCAATCTTAATAGGAGCTCTCCCACTATTATCTACTTCCAGTTTTCTCCTCCAGTATGATTTTCTGGTCTTAATTGCTTACTTTGTGCTTTCTTTCAATTCCCTTGTACTTCTGCTTCACTTTGGGTAAGTGTGGTTGTCTTTACTTATTGTAAAAAGTGGTCTCTTGGTGATGTACCCTTTTCCCTCCCTGATTCCTGTTTACTCTTTCATCCCTGCTTTCTCCACACACGATAGGATCTATTAGCTCTGTCCAGCTTCCACAGGTCTAGACATGTTTTTAAGAAGCATTCCTCCCTTTAGGTCAGTTGGACTGGGAGACTCACGTACACCAGAATCTGCCTGGACTAATGCAAATGGATCAGGATGATCAAGTTGTTTGGCCTAGAGATTCACTCTTCCGATATTTTGAGTTGCTAGAAAAGCTTCAGTATAACCTAGAGGAGCGTAAGCAGTTGCAGGAGTTTGCAGGTATGGATTTAAGGCAGTCATGAGAACCAAGGCCTAAGTACTTTGGAGTAGCATATTGGAATTGCATATATAACTGGGGAGAAGGAGGGGAGTATCCACTATTTTGGCATTTCAGCCTCTGAATTTCCACCTCACATTTAAAAAGGTAATTCTTTGGTTTTTTATGTTACATTTTAAAGTCCTGATTTCTTATAATCTAGAGAGAACCTGACAGCTTTGCTTTTCCAGTAGGGAAAATCTAAATCCTAAGAGGTCTGAGAGCTTGTTTTCCAAGAAGAAAGTGTCCAATTGCAGATGAGGCTCAAGCCTCAGCCTCAAGTTGAATAGCAATGGGGATTATATAGTGAGCAGAGAGCTCTTAAATGCTCACTGCTCCCAGCCCCCAAAGAAATTTATGAATTATAGCCCTTTCTTCCTTTCAGCCCCTTCTAGTGGTAGCCTAGGCAGAGAGAATGTACATTATTTAAATAGTAGAGTTAATTTAAGTGGAAAACTACCTGCCCAAAATTATTTCCCCTAAATTTCTCTTTTTTTTTGAAATTTTACCACTTGGAGATGAATTTGGGTTAATAAATTCTCCCTCTAAAAATACAAAAACTGGAACAGGGGCCATTTTTTATAATTTTTTAAAAGATCTTATTCATTTATTCATGAGAGACACACAGAGAGACAGAGACATAGGCAGAGGGAGAAGCAGGCTCCATGCAGGAGCCCTAGTGTGGGACTCGATCCCGAGACTCCAGCATCATGCCCTGAGCTGAAGGCAGGTGCTAAACTGCTGAACCACCCAGGTGTCCTGATTTTTTATAATTTAATAGGGATTAGTGTTGTTTCCTCATACCTAATTGAAATCAGCTCACTGTGAAAACAACGAGGGGAAAGGAATGTGTAGGCTCAGGAGGGCAATCAGAGGAATTATTAACAGTGGAACACAAAATTTAGAGCAGAATGTCACAGACAGGTTTTGCCTACTTCAAAATGTTGCCTAAGGTTAATCCTGCTCTTTCCAGTTGTCCTCAGCCCTGTCTTCCCACTTGTTCTCTGGGTAGAAAGAGGGTGAAAGAAGGAGCAAGGGAGCTTCTTTAATCTGGGTTAATTTAGAGGGCTTACTGAAAGTAAAGGTTAGTAAAAATTTGTGTGGGAACCTAGAACCCAGAAAAGCCAGATCTTCAAACATTTGTATGTCCTGAATATTCTTAGCTTCCCATTTCTTTACAGTGCAGGCGCTGATGAACTTTGAAGACAAGTAAAGCTGACGATGGATGGCTTCAATTTCTTTGGCAAAAATTAATGAAAGGAATAGTTGGAAATGGAGAATTCAAAGTATAAATGTCTAATAAATACTTTTGATAATCACTTAGTGGTCTATCTGTGAGACATAGGGGATACCAAAAGGTATAAAGTCAGGCGAAAAAGTTAGTTCAGATGCCAGTGGGGCCCATGGTCCTTTGCTTTCTGCTCTTCCCACAGCTCCTGAATCTCACTTTTTCTTGACTTTGTCACTGTAACCCCCACCCTTCCAACCTCTATGTCCTGACAGAGTCCTAACTTTACCATCTCCCTCCCTGATGGGTACAGGCTTCTGGAGGTGGGAGGGTAAAGAGATCCCAGAAGCTATAATGTAAGTAATTGAAAACTATTGTTTCCATTGCCTATTCTATGAACATTGCTTCTCCTATGCACTATTAACTTTCATCAAACATTGGGGTGCCTGGAGGACTCAGTTGGTTAAGCCTCCAACTCTTTTTTTTTTTTTTAAGATTTTATTCATGAGAGACACACAGAGAGGCAGAGACATAGGCAGAGGGAAAAGCAAGGCTCCATACAGGGAGACCGATGTGGGACTCCATCCTGGGACTCCAGGATCACACCCTGGGCCAAAGGCAGATGCCCAACTGCTGAGCCACCCAGGCATCCCAAGCCTCCAACTCTTGATTTCTGCTCAGGTCTTGATCTCAGGGCCATGGGATAGAGTGCCGTGTCGGGCTCTGCCCTCATACAGAGTCTGCTTGTCCCTCTCCGTCTGCACCTCCCTGCCACTCATGCTCTCTCTGTAGAATCAATCCTTTTTTCTTTTATTGTTTTGTTTTTTTTTAATTTTTTAAATTTATTTATGATAATCACAGAGAGAGAGAGAGAGAAAGGCAGAGACACAGGGAGAGGGAGAAGCAGGCTCCATGCACTGAGAGCCCGATGTGGGATTCGATCCCGGGTCTCCAGGATTGCGCCCTGGGCCAAAGGCAGGCGCCAAACTGCTATGCCACCCATGGATCTCCCCCCCCCCTTTTTTTTAAGAGTCCCTTTATGGGGTACCTGAGTTACTGAGTCAGTTACTCAGTCTTGATTTGAGCGTCCAGCTTCAGTTCAGGTTATGATCTCATGGGTCCTGGGATCCAGCCCCTCATTGGGCTTCTCGCTCAATGGCAGGGAGTCTGCTCAAAGATTCTCTCCCTCTGCCCCTCCCCCCACTCATGCACCCTCTCTCATTCTCTCAAATTTGAGAGATGTGGCCTCGATTCCTGGACCCTGGGATCATGACCTGAGCTAAAAGCAGACACTTAAACAACTGAACCACCCTAAGTAAATAAATCTTAAAAAAGAAGGGTCCTTTTATTCCATTTCCTTGCTATTGCTCCAGGCAGTGATGCTATGTAGGATTATTCAAATCAGTAACGGTCCCACAGATTTTTAGTGTTAAAAGAGAGACCTCAGAGTTCATTTATTTCCCATCAAATCAGGAACATCTTTTAGAACATCACTGAAAGAGGGGGTACCCAACTGAAGCTTAACATTTCTTTATTAGAAGGGATCCCATTCCACTGTTGGATGACTCAAGTGTTTACAAATATTTGTTGTTAAATATTCTGTCATTTACTATGTGCTTAACATGCATTAGGACATAATATATATATATATTATATATATTCATACATAAAAACACTGAGTTGTACACTTTTATTTTATTTATTTTTTATGATAGTCACAGAGAGAGAGAGAGAGAGAGAGAGAGAGAGAGGTAGAGACATAGGCAGAGGGAGAAGCAGGCTCCATGCACCGGGAGCCCGACATGGGATTCGATCCTGGGTCTCCAGGATCGCGCCCTGGGCCAAAGGCAGGCGCTAAACCGCTGCGCCACCCAGGGATCCCTGAGTTGTACACTTTTAAATGGTGAATTTTATATAGATTAGATGTAATTTTTTAGAAGATTTTATTTTTATTTGAGCCCCAACATAGGGCTCAAACTCATAATCCCAAGATCAAGAGCCACATGCTCCATGGACTGAGCCAGCAGGTGTACCTACATCTCATTTTTTTAAAAGATTTTATTTATTCATGAGAGAGAGGCAGAGACACAGGCAGAGGGAGAAGCAGGCTCGCCAAGGGGAGCCCGATGCAGGACTTGATCCCCTGATGATGGGATCACGCCCTGAGCCAAAGGCAGATGCTCAACTGCTAAGCCACCAAGGCGTCCCTAGATCACAATTTTTAAAATGAAGATTGTCTAAAACCAAGAACCAACATTATGTTACAAGGAAAATGACTGTATTTTAGTCATTCCTCACAAAATTAAAAATGTTTTTTAAATGTTTTAAAATAAATGTTAATATATAATATTGTATTAAAAATCCTATCATAACAAATAGGGCATACTATTTGGAAAGAAGAGAAGGATGGTTTAAACAGGTGAAAGGGATTAAGAGCACTTCTCATGATAAGCACTGAGTAATGTATAGAATTGTTGAATTCTATTGTACACTTGAAACTAATATAACACTGTTAATAATATTTGAACTAAAAAAATAAAAATTTAAAACAACAGTAATAAAAAAACAACAAAAATCTACTTGGAAAGAAAAACTAGAGGGGCGCCTGGGTGGTTCAGTCAGTTAAGTGTCTGACTCTTGATTTCAGCTCAGGGTTGTGAGATTTAGCCCCGAGTTGAGCTCCACACTCAATACAGAATCTGCTTGAGATTCTTTCTCCCTCTCCCCTTCCCTCTACTCTCTTGATCTCCCAAATAAATACATAAAAATCCTTAGAAAAACTAGAAATATTTTTAGACACAATTGTATACCTAGAAACTCCAAAAGAATAAACTAGAATTAGAGATAACAAAGGATTTCCACTAAATACAAACAGAGGAGGGATGGAGACAGAAACCTGGAAAACAGGAACATTTATGGGATAGGAAGAAGAGGAACCGGAAAGAAGCCTGAGAGGGAAGAGCTGAAGAGACAGTGGATAATCATTGTAATGTCCTTAAAGCCAAGATAGAATTTCAAGAAAGAGATGGTCCAGTCAGATCTGGATTGGAGCATCCATTTAGCCTAGTAATCAGAAATCAATAAACCTTATAAAACAGAGCAAGGAAATATTTTTAATAAATCTTACATATGCTATCCACACAGTAGATGCTCATTGAGCAGCATCTTTGAGTAGCTTTGCTCAGAGTGAATCTGAGGATCAGCAGAATTGGCTTCACTTAGTAACTTGTTGGAAGTGCAGAATCACAGGTCCCATCCTTACGGTCTATTGAATCAAGTGTTAAAGTTCCCAAAGCACTTCTTTATATGTATTTAACAACTTCCCCTCTTGGCTCTCTATAGCTGACTTTTTCAAATGAGTGGTCTATGCTGCTTCATTCTTTAACTGCTTAATGAAAATGATCTGGTTTCAATTCTACCAGAATTGAAGTTTATTCAACAAATACTTGTTGAGTTCCTATGTTCCAGACACTCTTTTAGGCATTAGGATATATCCATGAATGAACAGGACAGAAATCCCTGCCCATCCCGACTAGTTCTTCATAAGATCACCAGGTAATAAATGATAAGTTCAATAAAGACTGATTTTACCTCCTCCCATTTCCCCCCAAATTATCCTTTTAGCAGCCCAGAGCCATGTGATAATAACTGCACAAACCAAAAACAAGCAAAACCTTTTCTGACTAAATAAAAATATTCTCAGGTTGAAAAATCAAGCCTCACTGGTCATGAAGCATTATGCTTTCTCTTCCTTTTTATCCTTGCTCTGAGTATTCTTGCCATAGGAATCCCCCACTACTCATAAAGAAGAGATCAAAGCTCTATGCCAGATAATAATGAGCGTTCTTCAGGAACATTTTGCAAGTGAAGTTGCGACTTAGATATTGTTGTGATATAACAAAATTAAAATTTTTTCAAGTATGGTTTGTATTGTGCTTTTATTTTAGTATATGTGCTGCCAAAGCGAGCACTTGTGCTTTTATTTTAGAACATAGTTTTCCCCCTTTGATCTCTAGTTATTACTTACATCTTCAAATATCATACTGGAACTCAAACCAATGTGTTGCCACTTGGAGGAAAAGTTGTTTGTTTTGTTATAGCATAAAGTCTATAAAAAAATAACCCAAGAAAGAAAGAAAAAAATTTATAATAAGAGTACAGCTTCTACCTATTGTATTACCATAATAATTTTATTTTTTAATGTTCAACATGGATTATTGGTTATGAATCTATATTAGTTTTGCTTTGTTATAATTTCTCCATATGCTATCACTGTGTCTTAAATTTAATATGAAAGTTTTAAGTTTTTTAAAAATTTATTTTTTAAACATTTTTATTTATTTATGATAGTCACACACACACAGAGAGAGAGAGAGGCAGAGACATAGGCAGAGGGAGAAGCAGGCTCCATGCACCGGGAGCCCGACGTGGGATTCGATCCCAGGTCTCCAGGATCGCGCCCTGGGCCAAAGGCAGGCGCTAAACCGCTGCGCCACCCAGGGATCCCAAAAACTTATTTATGTATTATACTTTTTTCTTTGTATTATACTTCCAAAGTTTTAAAATGTCAGACAATCAGTAGGTCTCAATCCACCTCATTTCTTGAGCTTTTGCGCTAGTTGGCTTAATGTTCACAAAGGGATTCATTTCTCTTTTCAACAAAAGTTTTAATGTTCTTTACATCCTAGCTATGATGTTCAGTTTTGAAGACAGAAAACTGTTCAGTGTATGAATGCAAGCCTTTTTAAAGGCCACTTTTGGAGAGATTTCTATTTTTTACCATGACAAGTAGAAATCTTCACAATGTTAACATTTGTATTCTTCTTATTTAGGTGACTTACGGTGGGATGAACATTTTCAACTTTTTTTTTTTTTTTTTTTACGGAAAGCACACGTGTAAGTTGGGAGGGAGGGGCAAAAGGAAAAGGAGAGAGAGAATCTTAAGCAGGCTCCCCACTCAGAGCAAAGCCCAACACAGGGCTTGATCTCACAATCGTGAGATCATGACCTGAACCAAAATCAAAAGTCAGACACTTAACTGATGTAGCTACCCTCCTGGGGTGCCAAACATTTTTAACTTTTTATTTTAAAATAATTTGAGATTCAGAGATGAGATACAAATGTAGTGATTATGTACCTGTCACCTAGCTTTCTCTAATATTAACATCTTTTTAAATTTTATTTTTTTTGTTCATGAGAGAGACTGAGAGAGAGGCAGAGACACAAGCAGAGGGAGAAGCAGTTTCTCTGAGGAGAGCCGTACGTGGGACTCGATTCCAGAACTCCAGGATCACGATCTGAGCCAAAGGCATACGCTTAACCATTGAGCCACTCAGGTGTCCCTCTAATATTAACATCTTACATAACCAAGATATAATAATTAATAAATTAACATCGGTAATATGCTATTAATTTAGGTAAGGACTTTACCAGAATTTCATCAGTTTTTCCAACAATGTCCCTTTTCTGTTCTGTGCCAGACCAAGATTTGACATTGCATTCAGTTGTCACGTCTCTTTAATCGCCTATGGTTGCCATAGTTGCCTTAATCCCTCCGTATCTTTCAAGACCTTGGTATATTTGAGGACTTCTGGTCAGATATTTTGCAGAAATGGTTCATCTGTTATTTTCACATATTATTTTGAGGTTTTGAACTTTTAGAAGAATACCATTCAGGAGAAGCGGCCTTGCCAGCACATCACCTCGGGAGGTATATCATAGTGATATATGTTAAAACTGGTGATGTTAACCTTGATCCCTTAGTCAATGTGAAGGCAACCAGGTTTCTCCACTATGTAGTTAACTTTCTCCCCCTTTATAATTAATAAACACTTGGAAGGAGATACTACAAGGTTATGCAAATATCTTGTTTTTTCTTAAACTTTTCCCTACTAATTATAGTTCATCAGTGAATCTTGTTTGCAGTAATTACTAAGGTGGTGTTCTATTTTTCTTGTTCCTTCTGTATTTATTAATTGGAATTATTTTTGTAAAATATTGTCCCATCTCTGAGGTGAACATTTTAAGTCTTTTTTTAAATTTTTATTCATTTATTCATAGAGACACAGACCTTAGAAGGAGAAGCAGGCACCATGCAGAGAGCCTGACGTGGGACTCGATCCAGGGTCTCTAGGATCACACCCTAGGCTGCAGGCGGCACTAAACCGCTGAGCCACCAGGGTTGCCCTTAAGTCTTTATCTTAGTAGAAGTAGCAATTTCATCACCATGGTAGAGTTCATAGTCCGTATAATATAGGCCAGGAATGTGTAGGTAGAATGAATTTATTTATTTGACAAATTCTTTGCTTAATACTATGTGCCAGTAACTGTTAGGCACTTGGGGTAGAACAAGGCATAGTCTCTTCTCGAGACCTTATATTCTGGTCTAATATAAGATGATACTTAGATTTCTGTATTGAAGACTAGGTAGATTGCTCTGAGCATATGACATATGACTCCACAAAAGCCTTCATAGGATCAAATAATACTTTATCTGACTGACTAATGTCCCTATTTTTAATCTTCTCCTCGGTGAGGACAAACTGGACTTCCTCCCCTTAACCTCTGTGTCTGTCCCCTCAACATTTCTAACCAGATGTCTTCACTGCTTCACTTCCTCCACCCAAATTTCACACTAATTTCTCTTGTTGGCCAACCACAACATGGAGCCATACAGGGAAAGAAATTCTGGGAAATGTTTCCAGTTTAGCTAAACTGACAAAGTTCAAAACCGCTATAGATCATTTGGCCATTGCACTTTCATTGACATTTTTTCCTCCTTTGGCTTCATGACACCACTCCCTTCAGGTTTTCCTTTGGATTGCTTCCCTTCCACTTTTGTTGCTAGCCATCTTCTTCCCAAGCTTTTAATGTGTGTCCTCAGCCATTTTTGCTTCTTATTCTACAAACGCTCACTAACTAGTTTTGTCCATTTTAATGGTTTCAACTGCTATTTGTATGCTGATGACTTCCAATTCCATTTTCAACCCAGATCTCTCTTAGAAACTCCAAGGAAAATATTCATTTGTCTATCCTTAGGGATTTCATTTGTATATCCTTAGGTACTTCATTCCTAATATGTCCAAAACTGAATGATTACCATTCTTTCAAAACTGGTCTTCCCCTTCTAATCCCAATAAGGACCACCAAGCAATTTCCCTAGGTTAGAGAAGTGCTCAGTGATCCCTTCCCTACTTTACTTAACTAGTTTCATGGTTTTTTTCTAAAAATCTTTCACTTAAAACACTGCTTCTTGTACTGGTTTTGGTATGAAGATTCTTAGTTGCAAAGAAAGAATTCATCTTGAGCTAGTCTAATCATAGTAGTAGTAACATTTAGTAGATCTGTACCAATGCCTGGCACATCATAGGTACTTTATTTATTTATATATTTTTTAAAGATTTTATTTATTTATTCATGATAGACACAGAGAGAGAGAGAGAGAGAGAGACAGAGACACAGGCAGAGGGAGAAGCAGGCTCCATGCAGGGAAGCTGATGCGGGACTCGATCCTGGGTCTCCAGGATCACACCCTGGGCCGAAGACAGGCTCTTAAACCGCTGAGCCACCCAGGCTGCCCCATAGGTACTTTAAAATGCAAGGGAATGGGGGTGGGTGGCTCAGCTGTTTAGGTGTCTGATTCTTGGTTTTGGCTTAGGTTCTGGTCTCATTGTTGTAGGATCAAGCTCCACCTGCCTCCACCTCCCCACCCTCACCCCCATCAAGCCCTGCATCAGGGTCTGTGCTCAGAGTGGAGTCTCTGCTTAAGATCCCCTCTCCATCTCCCTTTGCTCACACATGTGCATGCATGCTCTCTCTCTCTCTTTCTCTCTCTCTCTCTCAAATAAGTAAAGTAAATCTTTAAAATGCAAGGGAATTGGGGAGCCTAGGTGGCTCAGTCAGTTAAGCGTCTGCCTTTGGCTCAGGTCATGATCCCAGGGTCCTGGGATTGAGCCCACATCTAGCTCTTTGCTCAGTAAGGGGCCTGCTTCTCCCTCTTCCTCTGCCTACTGCTCTGCCTACTTGTGCTCTCTCTCTCTCTCTCTCTGTATGTGTGTGTGTGTCAAATAAGTAAATAAGATCTTTTAAAAATAATTAAAATAAAATCTTAAATAAAATAAAATGCAAGAGAATGAACATAATTGGATTGATGAGTAACATCTCCATTTTACAGATGAGTGAATTATAGACACTTCTGATTATAGGAGTAATACATGATAGAATGGGGACCTAGACTTTAAGGCCTAATATCAAAATGCAAACATAATTTAAAAGTATCTTTTTTTAAAAAAGACTTATTTATTTATTTTTATTTGTGATAGAGAGAGAGAAAGAGGCAGAGACAGAGGAGGAGGGAGAAGCAGGCTCCATGCTGGGAGCCTGACGTGGGACTCGATCCCTGGACTCCAGGATCGCACCCTGGGCCAAAGGCAGGTGCCAAACCGCTGAGCCACCCAGGGATCCCTAAAAGTATCTTTTAAAAATTTTATTTATTCATGAGAGACACAGAGAGAGGTAGAGACACAGGCAGAGGAAGAAGCAGGCTCCATGCAGGGAGCCCAATGTGGGACTTAATCCTGTGACTCCAGGATCACGCCCTAAGCGGAAGGCAGACGATCAACCGCTGAGCCACCCAGGCATGACAGTTTGTCATTTCTGTCTCTCTATTTGATCATTTATAGATTGGAATTCTTCTCACTTTTACTGGACTCTACCAAACTGAAATTGACCATCCAACAACATGTGTTTGAACTGTGCAGGTCCAGCTATACACTGTTTTTTGTTTTGTTTTGTTTTTTAAAATACAGTACAGTATTGTAAATGTATTTTCTCTTTCTTATGATTCTGTTAATATTTTCTTTGCTCAGTTTATTAGAAGAATTATATATAACATATATAATATATAGAATATGCATTCATCCATGGCTTTTGTTGTTGGTTAGGCTTCCAGTTAACAGCAGGCTATTGGTAGTTAAATTTTTGAGTAGTTAAGATTTTTGACTACACAGTGTGGGTTGGGGGGTAGTGCCCCTAATCACCAGCACTGTTCAAGGGTCACCTGTATAAGGTAATCTGCTTATATCAAATAGCTTGATATATTAGCTATAAATCCTAAACACTTTACCCTCAGTTGGCACATAGTCTGAATCCTTGTTGGCAACAGGATTGCTTAACCAACTGCTTGCTCCATCATCACGTGGACTGCCAAGAATTTCCCAGCCTGGGTTGAGAGAGTACTCATTGCTCCCCTCTCCAGTTGAGCCAACTAGTTTCATACTTGTTCTAAAGATCTTTTACTCAAGACACTACTTCCTGGTAAGAATTTCTGTATCCTATAGGGCTCTTTAGTTTCAAATAAAATAATTCATATTGAACTAGTCTGACAACAATAGTACTAACGTTTAGTAAATGTTTATTTTGTACCAGTGCCTGGCACATGATAGGTGCTTACTTTTTGTTGGATAGATGCCACATGCTGTGCTAAGTACTTTAAGTGCATTATCTAATTTTATCCTCTCAATAACTCTATACTAGTATCTCTCCTTTTTATAGAAAAGAACATTATGACACAGAGGTTTAGAAATTGCTCACAACACACAGCTAGTAAACATAGGAGCCAGGATTTGGATCCAAACCATCTCAATTTTTTGCTACACTATTAGCAAAAAAGGAGAATTTATCATTGAGGATCATTATGGAACCAAGGGCAGAAATTCAAATTCCAGGATGGGCTGGAACCAGAAGATAGAAAACTATAGGGAATCCAGGTCATATTCCTTGCTTCTCCTCTCTGCTTTCCAGACTGGATGTGGTAACTTTGATGGGCAAAGGGAAAATATTGACAAAGGGATGCAATAGATCATTTTACTGATTCTGACTTTTTATTTGCCTTGGAAAATCCTAGCACTGTCCTCAACTCTGGAGGCCTGGCCAAGTTATTCCACTTGGGGTGTGTGTGTGTGTCTCAGTTTCCTCATTTATAAAATGAGAAGTTTTTACCACAGGATCCCTCAGGTCCCTTCCAGTTCTAAAATTCTGTGATCTTAAGTGAAACTTCTAGGGCAGAAGCTCGTTAATAATAGATTTGAATGTGTGGGTTTGGGGGATAGAATAGAGGAGGGTTCTGAGGAAAGAAGGACAGAATAATGGTTTAAGTGGAGCCTCAGTGTTGAATTACTATTGAGAGCTGGTATCAGGTAAAGGCCTTTGGGGATATATAAATGGAGGACAGAAAAGACTTCTCTCCTTGGCCAGACTAGATTATTCTGAGTGGGATCTTTTTGATCTATGAGCAGTACTCTCTCTCTCTCTCTCTGGGTGTGTGTGTGTGTGTGTGTGTGTGTGTGCGCATGCATGTATGTGTGTGGGTGTGGGAAGTAGCCCTCCTGCACAGTGATTTAATCTGGTTTATCTCTTTTCTCAGCTTAGAATTTTCTATGGGGCTTTCATCTAGGCCACAGGAAGAGAGCCAGAGGGCAAACTCAAACGTTTGAATAGCCCAATGAGCAAGTCGCGCATCCATAAAATGAGAGGTATAGTCTATGTAACCTCTGAAGTCCTGCCCCATTCTTCGCATTTTGTGGTTCTAGGTAGTGGATCGAAAGCAGCTCTCCTCTTGTGAATGCCATGTCCTTGGACCAGAATTTGGTCTTTATTCTTCCTCTCCGTTTCTACCTGGCTGCCCAGCTCCTTTCTCTGGGCTCTCTTTCTTCCTTGATTCCTTCAAATCCTACTTACTTTTTAACTCCTTTGGACCCTGTTTTCTTATATTCTGCACCCCCCAGCTGGTTTCTGGATCTCCATTTCCATGTCTGCCCACTCCTATCTGCATCCTGGCTCTTAACTATCTCCTTGGGCTCTCCAAGAGCCCCCTGGAAATCCCCTATCTCTGGGCCCTCTCTTAGAAGTACACCTTTTTCCGAAGCCAAAGGATCAGGTATTCAGTGGCTCAGGTGACAAACCTGCTGTCAGGTTACAGATATTGTTTCCTGAAAGACCACACTACAGTGTCAGTGGCAACTCAGGCTGCCTGCAGTGCCCTGCCCTCACCTGGCTATCCCACACAAGGTGAGAACAACCAGAACTCACCTCTTACCAGTGCTCATCTGGAAACATGGCTCTGAGCCTCTGGCCAGTGCTGCTACTGCTAACGTGTGCAGGTGAGAGGAAGAGGGAGCAGGGCTGGGGATGAAGGGGATGGTTGCTGAAAAGAGACTTAAGAATGCAGAGATTAACTGGTTTCTATAAAAGATAAAGGAAGACAGGCAGAGACTAGAGCTAGGGAGAAAGTGAGGGTGAAGAAAGCAGGTCAAGACTTACTATAGGCTGATTCAGTAGAGGGAATCAGCTCACCATCCCCTTTGCCTCATATTTATTTATTTATTTATTTATTTTTAAGATTTTATTTTTTATTTATTCATGATAGACATAGAGAGAGAGAGAGGCAGACACAGAAGCAGGCTCCATGCTGGGAGCCCGACGTGCGACTCGATTCCGGGACTCCAGGATGGAGCCCTGGGCCAAAGGCAGGCGCTAAACCGCTGAGCCACCCAAGGATTCTCCCCCACTCTTTTTTTTTTTTTTTTTAAGATCGCCTCATCTTTAGATCCAAGCTAGGACCAGGTTCCAGGGCAGGGCTGAATTGGGTTCTAGGCTCTTTCCCTTTAGTGATCTCCCATTTCTCTCTTTACAGCGACTCTGGTCTCTAGTGGGATTCAGTCCCTGGACCCTGATCTCTCCCTCCTGAAGTCATTGCTCTCCACTATGGACCAGGCTCCCCAGGGGTCTCTCAGTCGCTCACAGTTCTCTGCATTTCTGGCCAATATTTCTTCTTCCTTTGAGTCTGGGAGAATGGGGGAGGGACCTGTGGGGGAGCCCCCACCTCTCCAGTCCCCTGCCCTCCGGCTCCATGACTTCCTAGTGACACTGAGAGGCAGCCCAGACTGGGAACCAATGCTAGGGCTGCTGGGGGATGTGCTGGCACTGCTGGGGCAGGAGCAGACCCCCAGGGACTTCCTGGGGCACCAGGCAGGTGTGCTGGGTGGACTCGCAGAGGTGCTACTAGGAGCCTTAGTTCCCATAGGACCCCCTACCCCTACCCGGCCCCCCTGTATCCGTGATGGGCCCTCTGACTGCGTCCTGGTGGCTGACTGGTTGCCTTCTCTGCTGTTGTTGTTAGAGGGTACACGCTGGCAGGCCCTGGTACAGGTGCAGCCCAGTGTGGACCCCACCAATGTCACAGGCCTTGATGGGAGGGAGCCAGCACCCCACTTTTTGCAGGGTCTGTTGGGTTTGCTCACCCCAGTAGGGGAACTGGGCTCTGAAGAGGCTCTTTGGGGAGGTCTGCTGCGCACAGTGGGGGCCCCGCTCTATGCTGCCTTCCAGGAGGGGCTGCTCCGTGTCACTGATTCCCTACGGAATGAAGTCTTCTCCATTCTGGGGCAACCAGAGCCTGATGCCAATGGGCAGTGCCAGGGAGGTGAGTGCTGCTAGGTCTGGGGCTGGGCTGTGGCAGGGCAAAGAAGGGGTGAGATTGGGGTAGTCTTCTTTCTTACTCTTTCCTTCCTAGGCAACCTTCGGCAGCTGCTCTTATGGTAAGTAACTCTCTTACCAGGAGAGGAGTTCTGATTGGGCCTGGGAAGTCATCAGACTCCAGAGTAGAGGAGGAAACTGATGGGAGGGGGGTTGTTTGGTGGTTTTGGAATGTTACTATCTGGGTTGGTGTCCCAGCTCTACTTTTGCCTCAGTTTCCCCACTTATAAAATATAGATAATTATTAGCTACCACAGAGTTGTTGAAAGGGATTGAACGGGTTGAGACCGTATGTGTAAGCCACCTAGAACTGTGCTTCCCGCATAGTGTTTAATAAATGTTACCTAATAAAGATGGACTATGGAAAGAAAGGATGAGACTGGATTCTTCTGTCCCTTACTATTTCAGTATACGTGCTACTGAAGCGAGCACTTTTACTATTTCAATACAACAGTGCCAGAGCATAGTTATACTTACTCAGTTGCTGGGCAGATTTCCTGATATGAGGCCAACCAAGGGTTGGATTTAAGCTACCTAAAAGCATATGAAGAAAGGAGAAGGAAGGGAGCCAGGTGGACAGAGGGAACTCCAGCTGGGCTGCTCCTAGATGATTCTGTGCTTTGACAGGACAGATCTCTCTCCCATTTCCACTATTCCAGTATTTTTAAAAAGATTTTATTTATTTATTCATGAGACAGAGAGAGAGAGAGAGGCAGAGACACAGGCAGAGGGAGAAGCAGGCTCCATGCAGGGAGCCCAATGTGGGACTCGATCCCAGGACCGTGGGATCATGCCCTGAGCCAAAGGCAGAAGCTGAACCACTGAGCCACCCAGAGACCCCTGACCATTCCAGTATTTAAACCAGTGACACCTATGCTCCCAGGGACCTTTTTGAAAAGCCTATGCTTGCCACCTCCACGCAGGGCTCTGGGCCAGGGTCAGAATGTTCAACTAGACGAAATGTGACTGACCAGATGCTGCCTCTACACCCAGGGGCATCCGGCACAACCTTTCCTGGGATGTCCAGGCGCTGGGCTTTCTGTCTGGATCGCCACCCCCACCCCCTGCCCTCCTCCACTGCCTGAGCACGGGTGTGCCTCTGCCCAGGGCTTCCCAGCCCTCAGCCCACATCAACCCTCGCCAACGGCGAGCCATCTCTGTGGAGGCCCTCTGCGAGAACCACTCAGGCCCAGCGCCACCCTACAGCATTTCCAACTTCTCCATCCACTTGCTCTGCCAGCAAGCCCAGCCTGCCACCCCGCAGCCCCCTCCCAGCACCGCTGCCGTCTGCCAGACAGCCATGTGGTATGCAGTGTCATGGGCACCAGGTGCCCAGGGCTGGCTACAGGCTTGCCATGACCAGTTTCCTGATCAGTTCCTGGAGGCAATATGTAGCAACCTCTCCTTTTCAGCCCTGTCTGGTCCCAATCGCCGCTTGGTAAAGCAGCTCTGTGCTGGCCTGCTCCCACCCCCCACTAACTGTCCTGAAGGCCTGCCCCCTGTTCCCCTCACCCCAGAGGTCTTCTGGGGCTGCTTCTTGGAGAATGAGACTCTGTGGGCTGAGCGGCTGTGTGGAGAGGCAGGTCTGCAGGCTGTGCCCCCCAGCAATCAGGCTTGGGTTCAACATGTGTGCCAGGGCCCTACCCCAGATGTCACTGCCTTCCCACCCTGCCATGTTGGACCTTGTGGGGAACGCTGTCCAGATGGAGGCAGCTTCCTGATGATGGTCTGTGCCAATGACACCATGTACGAAGCCCTGGTGCCCTTCTGGCCTTGGCTAGCGGGCCAGTGCAGGATAAGTCGAGGGGGCAATGACACTTGCTTCCTAGAGGGGCTACTTGGTCCTCTTCTACCCTCTCTGCCACCACTGGGACCATCCCCCCTGTGCCTGGCCCCAGCTCCCTTCCTGCTTGGCATGCTATCCCAGTTGCCACGCTGTCAATCCTCTGTGCCAGCCCTTGCCCATTCCACACGCCTGCACTATCTCCTGCGCCTGCTGACCTTTCTCCTGGGTCCAGGGGCTGGAGGGACCGAGGCCCAGGGAATGCTGGGTCAGGCCTTGATGCTCTCCAGTCTCCCAGACAACTGCTCCTTCTGGGATGCCTTCCGCCCAGAGGGCCGGCGTAGTGTGCTGCGGACAGTTGGAGAGTACCTGGAACGGGAGGAACAGCTGACCCCACCGGGCTTTGAACCCACTGCCAGTCCCAGCTCCGGTATAACCAAGATGGAGCTGCTGGCCTGCTTCAGCGTGAGTGATCCGCCAAGTCGAAAACCCCTGGAACAGAAGGAAGGGCCTCCAAATGAATTCTTTAATACTGAGAGGATAATATATAATATAATATACTGGCTTAAGCACATAGCTCTGGAGTCAGTCAGGCTTGGGTTCACATGATCAACCTTGGACAAGTTATTTAACCTCTCTGGGCAATATTTTTTTGATCTACAAATGGGGGAGAATAATATAATAATGATAATAATGATGCCACTTTTTTAGGGTGGCTGTAAGGATTACATAAGATAATACATGCTGTGGAATTATGTATCTAGAAGGATATATAAGATGCAATAAATTTTATCATGTTTTTCTTTCTAACCTTTTGACTCTCCCCCTTTCTGCTCCAGGAAGGAAAACGATCAAGTTGGAGGGTTCTAATTCTGTCCCTAGAAATTGAGAATTGGAGGCTGGCAAAATATAGGAAGATAAGGCAGAAATGAGAAAAATTCAGGGCAATTAAAACTGGAAGACTTGGAATCTGGGTTCAACTATGTCACATAATAGTGCAGTGTTAGGCAAATAACTTAATTTAGGTTTTCTGGGTTTCTGTGTCTTCTCTGTAGAGTGAAGGGGCTAGAATATATAAATACCATAATTCATTCACAGTTCCATGTTACAAGTAAGGTACTGTGCTAAGTTCTGTAGGATATGGGAAGAATCCTTACTCCATGTTAGGACCCATCTTTCTCAAGCCCTACATCCAATGAAATGAGATTAGACAGGTTCGTAGTAATTTGGTTCAGATCTCCAAGTACTTATTTATTAAGCCAGCAATGGACCTGGCATGGAAAAGGATACAGGAGACATTAGAGACATCATCCCTGGCCTAAAAGAGTTTAATATCCGAGGAGACACACATACTAGCTTCAGAGGAAGGACAAGCATCCTAGCAAGTGGAGTTGGAGTGCCTGGGGAAGCTTCAGGAGGAACAGAGGAGACAGCTTTTGGCATCTTGTCTGTCTCCCCACCAGCCTGTGCTATGGGACCTGCTCCAGAGGGAGAAGAGTGTTTGGGCCCTGCAGATTCTAGTGCAGGTAACAGACGGAGGGGCACATGGGTGGACTGGGTAACAAGCATGGCCTGAGGCTGCTGCCCAGTGAGGCCTCTTCCACAGTAACCTCTCACCCCCTAGGCATACCTGCATATGCCACCAGAAAATCTCCAGCAGCTGGTGCTCTCAGCAGAGAGGGAGGCTGCTCAGGGCTTCTTGACGCTCATGCACCGTTCCTGGGCCCAGCTGCAGGTGGGCATTGAGAGAAGGGGAACAAGGGTGGAGGGAGAAATCTGGGAATCAAGAATACCTGGAGCCCAGTGTGCAGAAGGCTTGCCCAGTTGAAGGAGGAACCTGAGAGGAGATGGCAACGATACTGAGTATTTCTTGAGCCAGCATCCATTTCTGTGTCCCCACAGGTACCACCATCAGAGGAGCAGGCCCTGGGTCGCCTGACCGCCCTGTTGCTCCAGCGGTACCCACGCCTCACCTCCCAGCTCTTCATTGACCTGTCACCACTCATCCCCTTCTTGGCTGTCTCTGATCTGATGCGCTTCCCACCATCCCTGTTGGCCAATGATAGTGTGTAAGGACCCCACACCTCTCCTGATCCTGTCAGGGTCAGACCAATCCAACCAGCCTAGAGCAGCCCCTTACTGAGATCCTCTCTGTTATAGTTAGGGAGAGTCTCCTTCTTGTCTATGACAGTAGGGCTGCAGAGAGCCAGGGGGGACAACAGTTTGGAACAAGGCCAAGGGCTAAGACCCATTACTCTCCCCAGCCTGGCTGCCATCCGGGATTACAGTCCAGGAATGAGGCCTGAACAGAAAGAGGCTCTTGCAAAGCGACTGCTGGCCCCTGAGCTATTCGGGGAAGTGCCTGCCTGGTCTCAGGAGCTACTGTGGGCAGTGCTGCCCCTGCTTCCCCACCTCCCTCTGGAAAACTTTCTGCAGCTCAGCCCTCATCAGGTATGATGTGATCATCTTAACGTGACTAGCCCAGGAGTCAATAGCATGTCTCCTGGTGAGCTCCTCCCCACAAGTGTCCCACAGTGACCCCAACACAAGCTGGCCCTCCTCATCTCAGATCCAGGCCTTAGAGGATAGCTGGCCAGCAGCAGGTCTTGGGCCAGGGCATGCCCGACATGTGCTACGAAGCCTGGTGAACCAGAGTGTCCAGGATGGAGAGGAGCAGGTACGCAGGTGAGTGGTTGTGGGACCAGTAATGAAGGCCAAGTTACCATGGTGGGTTTGGGTCCAAGGGAGGAAGGGGCAACAAAGTAGGCAGTGGCCCCCAGCAGTATAAGACTCCAGGACAGAGGCCTATCTATGGCACCCATATTTCTTAGTTTAGTGGTCAGAGTGCCTACTCTGTGTACCAACATGGTCCCCACCTTAGTGCCAGCTTCTGTGACCACATGAAGGCCAGCTTCGATGCCCTTCTCAGGCTGGGGCCCCTCGCCTGTTTCCTGAGTCCAGAGGAGCTGCAGAGCCTGGTACCCTTGAGTGATCCAATGGGGCCAGTAGAACGGGGGCTGCTGGAATGTGCGGCCAACGGGACCCTCAGCCCACAAGGACGGGTGAGCTCCTTGGCAGAAGCCTACAAGACTCCAGGCTTTCCTTGGGTCTGTGTCAAAGACTGGTCCGGTCATCTCAACCAAGTTTGAGCACCACAATGCTAGCCCTCCCCTGACCTCTGCCCCCTCTTTTCCTTTGTCCATGGTCATTCTTATCTGTTAGCACCTCTTCCTGACCCTATATTCTATGACACCCCAAACATACCCTTTGACATCTTAAACCCAATCTGTCCCTATACCATCCTTGGTTCTAAGCCCTAGCCCAGGCCCTGGGAAATCCAGATGTGGGATTAGACAAGAAGCTTAAGGTTCACTTGTCTTTTCTCTCCAGTCCCAAACCTTCTTTGGTTACAGGTGGCATATGAACTCCTGGGAGTGTTACGTTCATCTGGGGGAGCTGTGCTGAGCCCCCTGGAGCTGCGAGTCTGGGCCCCTCTCTTCCCTCAGCTGGGCCTCCGCTTCCTGCAGGAGCTGTCAGAGCCCCAGCTTAGAGCTATGCTTCCTGCTCTGCAGGGAACCAGTGTCACACCTGCCCAGGTGGGCCTATCTCACTATCTGGCATCTATCCTTCACCCCTGGGAACCAGGGATACCATCAGGTCCTCTGGAGCCCCCTTTTTCTCTGTCCCAAGGAGGACTACCTTATCCCCCTTTCTCTGATCAAGAAGAGCAGAGAGCCAGGCTAGTCACGGGTGTGGGGGGGTGTGTGTACAGAGGGAGCTAGAAGTTTTGGAGGGTAGGCCCTAGGGACTTGTTTAAAAACCTGGCTGCCAGGACCTGAGAGCTGTTGATTCCTGTCCTATTCTACTTTAGGCTGTTTTACTGCTTGGGCGGCTCCTCCCTAGGCATGATGTGAGTAGCAGCAACTTCTCAACATCCCCCAGAGGTTCCTGTCCCCCTTTCCCTGGCCCCTGCATCTACCCCCTTTCTTCCTGCTAAGCTCCTCATACTTGCCGCCTTGCTATACTATGATTGTTGTCTTCCCTACCACCCTGCCTCTCTTCTTCAGGACTCTTGTCTCTCTTGCTCCCCAGCTGTCCCTGGAGGAACTCTGCTCTTTGCACCCTCTGCTGCCAGGCCTCAGCTCCCAGACACTCCAGGCCATCCCTCGGCGAGTTCTGATTGGGGCTTGTTCCTGCCTGGCCCCTGAACTATCACGCCTCTCAGCCTGCCAGACCGCAGCGTTGCTGCAGACCTTCCGGGTATGGGAGTAGCAGGGAGGATGAGACACTCAGGGATGTGGGCTCTGGGTAAGAAGGAGGGCATCTTCCCTGTGGCCAGGGAAGGCCTCCCAAACCTCAAACCTCCCCACTTCCTTACACACACACTCACACACACACACACACACTGCCAATTCTCATGCAGGTGAAAGACGGAGTTAAAAACATAGGTACAACAGGTGCCAGCGCAGCTGTGTGTATCCCTGGTCAGGTATGTGTGGGATCTCCCAGCTAAACTCCTTTCCATGTCCCAGGGCAATTTCCTATGGCTGGTGCTGCCTCACACACTCCCCTTGCAGTGGCCCTGAGAGTCCATGTTGATTCTGTGCCCACCAACACATTAGCAGCTCTGATCCATACTGGCCCAAAGCTGGAAGGGTCTGAGAAATCTTCTAGGCCTGCTTTCAGAGAAAGAGAACAAAGCTCAGAGAGACTAAGGGACTTTAGTTCAGCAGGTGCCTAAATAGCAGCAATACTTGAGCACAGCCATCTTTTATATAAAGGTTCTCAGGTGTGCACTGCTCTAGTGGCACATGCCATCTACCCTTATCCTAGCTTTGGTCCCTTCCTGATCCTGTGGTGCCCCTCTTACCTATCACTACACTGCTACAAACCCCACAGCAGCCCATCCCCACCACTTGGCCAGACTGCCTGCTTCCCTTGCTCCCACTCAAGCTGCTGCAGCTGGACTCCGCAGCTCTTTTGGCTAACCGAAGGCGCTACCGGGATCTGCCCTGGTCTGAGCAGCAGGTAATTCTCCCCACTTACCCCAGAACTACCCTCTGTGTTCCATCTCTTTTACCCATCAGCTCTAAATTGGGTACATTATCCCAAGCATCCTTTATAATGTGACTTGCTTTGCTCTTTCCTTCTGCTCGCTCTCTGTCTTTCTCTCTCTCTCTCTTTCTCTTTCAGAGAGGAGTGTGCATTTGGGAGAGTAGGAGGCTGGTGGGACCCACAGGGTGAGGAAGCAGGATGGGGTCCAAGGCCCCTTAAGTCCTTGGGTAAATATCTCTGCTGGGGGGCTGCTCTTCTTTCTTTCTCTTGTAGGCACAGTTTCTCTGGAAGAAGATGCAAGTGCCCACCAACCTGACACTCAGGAATCTTCAGTGAGTAGCTTGTGCTGAGCAGTGAGTTTAATTTGACTAACATTTTTTTGAGCACTTAACCATGTGCTATATACCACAGGATAAGCAATGGGAGATGTGCAGATGAATGATGCATAGTCCCAGTCTGTGGGCCTTCTCTTGGCTCCTCCTGCCTTTACCCTCTTGCCCTCCCACAGCATCACACATATCCTGACTGGTTTAAGGAATACGGAAGACCTGGGTTCAGTGCCAGCCTGAACATGTATTAGTGATCTTGGGCAAGTCACTTAACCTCTCTAAGCTTCAGTTTTTTCTTCTGTAGAATGAAAATTAAAATAGTACCTACCTCATAGGATGTGGTTGTGAGGATCAAATGAGATAAGGCATACAAGGTACTTAATATAGTGCTTGGCCCCATGCAAGCTCCCAATAGACATTTGCTGTTGTCAGTTTAGTTCAAAGTGACCTCAGAACCACGACTAAGCAGTAATAAACAAGAATAAGTAAGTGTCACCTAACTCCCACCCACAGTAAAAGAATCACAGACTTCAGAATCTGAAGACGTAGCTCTAGATTCAGTTTATCATGTTTGTAATAGAATGATGTTGAGAATATCAAACTTGACTTCTGTGAATGTTTCTTTTCCTCTCTGATAAGCAGTGATGATGTGGGGAGCCAATGAGAATATCTATGGAAAAAGATTTCTCAAAACTATAAATTACCATAAGTGAACATCTGCACATGTGTCGAGAGTGTTGATACAAGGAGCAGACAGACCATGGCATGTGTTGAATGAGCATCTATCTACCCACACACCTACAGGGCTCTGGGCACCCTGGCAGGGGGCATGTCGTGTGAGTTTCTGCAGCAGATCAACTTGATGGCAGACTTCCTTGAAGTAGTGCACATGATCTATCAGCTACCCACTGGGGTTCGAGGGAGCCTGGTGAGAGGGGTGCTTAGTTGGAGCAGGGAGGCATTAGTTGGAGCAGGGAGGCAGGAACCCTGGGTACAGAATCCAGTTCCCGTGCTTAACTCTGTCCTGACTTGTTTCCTCACCCTACCCTATAGAGAGCCTGTATCTGGGCAGAGCTACAGCGGAAGATGACCATGCCAGAGCCAGAGCTGGCAACCCTGGGGTCAGAACTGAGTGGGCTAGACACCAAGCTACTTCTGGATTTACCGTAAGTGCTATGACTACAGATTCTGGCTTCTTAAAAGTCTCAACTTGAGGTAGAAGATCTGCCCTTAGGAAGTGCCCTTAAGGTAGTGGTTTTCTGTCTGGTGGTACCCTGACATCAATGATAGCCCAAAGTGGAGGATTCTATTCATGCTCTATGTTTTGACTGGCTCCCAGAACATGGCCTCAACATGGGACAGCTGAGGGTGCAGGCAACATTGTGATGTGGCCTGCCAAGTAGTCATAATATAATAGAGGCCACATTAATAGAGATAGAATATCCAAACTGAGGGAGGCAATGGTCCAATTCTGCCCTAGAGGATTGTAGTGTGCTTAAGCAACATGTTGTCACTGTGTTCAGTGGCATACAGAAAGAGAATATGTATGAGATATGGTAAATGCCTTCAAATACCCCAAAGGCTACCAAATAAAAGATACATTGGCATGTTTCTGAATGGCCGTATTGGGCATCACAAGGACCAGTGGATAAAAATCAGATTTTTGCAAACTATAAGGAAAATTGATGTAGTTAATTCCCAACATCAACTATTCAAGAGCTGTTCAAGCCTAGGCTGGATGGTCCTGTGGCAGGAATGTTGTAGAGCATGTTCAAGTGTGGCTGAGGATTGTGGGGAGAGAAAACTCATAAACCAGAGTCCTCCTGACACAGACTCTAGGAGTTTATGAGTATCTCTCACATAGGCTTCTTTTTCCATTTTACCCTCATCC
This sequence comes from Canis aureus, assembly GCF_053574225.1. Lineage (NCBI taxonomy): Eukaryota > Metazoa > Chordata > Mammalia > Carnivora > Canidae > Canis > Canis aureus. The sequence continues at coordinate 15,192,059 of NC_135642.1, read as the reverse complement.
CTACCCCATTGCCATCTGAACTGTAAGTCAGGGTAGAAAAAGGATCGTGTTAGTCTTTCTAGGGATGAGGTGATGGTAAAAGCACTTGACTCCATCCATTTTTATAGGCCTTTCCACAGATCTTGGTGTTTGTGCTACATGGCCTAGTTCCAGTTCCAGAATTGGCAACCCTAGATAAGAGTATAAAATATCACTTCTGATTTTTTGGGCAAAGGGACCTTAAAAAAAGCCATTCAAATCTGTTTAAATTTATTGGTTTGTGGAGATAAATTAGAATTCCAAGGACCTAGATAAGGTGAAAGATCCTAGACCATGAGCTGGAAGACCTGAGTTCTTCATTTATGAAAGAGCGGTAAGAAAAATACCTGTCTTACCTCAAGATTTTGTCATAAGGATCAAATGAGAGAACACCAAGAAGAACTTGGTAATCTGTGTAGCACTATGCCAATAAGAGAGGACCTCCTCACAAGTAGAGGAAGGGTGCCACTGTGGAAAAGAGGAATTGGGAGTAAGATCCCACCAACTCTGTGAGCCTGTTTCCTAATCTATAAAATGGGGGGAAATTTTAATGATATTTAATATTTGGGGCTTTTGGTTCCATGAGATGGTAGACTCATTGGTCATTTCTTCTCAGGAAGACTAGAAATATGTCACTCCTATTGTTCTCTCCCTTTAAACACTGTGGTGGGAATTGCATCTGGAGCAATTTAATATCAGATCCTGTCTAGGACCATAAGGTTTGGTCTGATGTGTCTGGGCAATATGGCATTCTGTGGTCCCTTTTCAATAAGGTTCATTTCTGAGTGCCCCTGTTGTCAAATTGCTATAGGATCTATTTGATGGATAGACTGTCCAATGAATCTATTATGTTGATGGTGGAGCTGGTACGAAGAGCTCCAGAGCAGCTGCTGGCACTGACCCCACTCCACCGGGTAGCCCTGGCAGAGAGGGCACTACAAAACTTGGTAAGAGTCCAACCTACCAGACTCAGAGCTGCTGCCTGGACAATTTTTACCTCTCAGAAAATGCTCTCTGTCTTCTAGGCTCACCCCCACTCCTTTGCTGCTAAACAGGTTCTTGTCCACAAGGCCCTAGCCCCTAGATCTACCTTTAGGTTTCATTCCTTGGAATGGAATGCCTTCATATTTCTTGTCCACATTCATTGGAGTCCTAGAAATCCCTTGGATTCCATCTCCTAGCCTTTTTGCCTCCTCCTATCTGGGCTCATTATTTAAGAAAGTGAACAATGGCAGTGAATATCATAGGGTCTTGAGTTGGGAGATGGAGGGAGAGAAAAATCAAAGGTTTTGGTGTCTTGATCAAAGAGTCTGGTCCTCTGAGTCAAAAATGCATTGTCCCAAGGCCTGATGTCCCTCTCCAGGCTCCAAAGGAGACAACAGTCTCAAGGGAAGTGCTGGAGACCTTAGGTCCCTTGGTTGGATTCCTGGGGATAGAGAGTACACGACGGATCCCCCTACCGATCCTGCTGGCCCATCTCAATCAGCTGCAGGGCTTCTGCCTAGGAGAGCCATTTGCCACAGAGCTGGGATGGCTCCTATCACAGGAGCCTATTCTGGGGTATGAAACTTTGGGAATTTCCAATTCTATCTCATCCTATACCCACCCTCTTAACCACCATCATCAGTAGCAGCTCATTCAATATGCTCAAGGTTCCTTGGAACCCTAAGTCCCTAGTCCTAGCATGTCCCCTTTTCCCCTTCTTTTCCCTCACAGTTCTTTCAGCACCTCAGCCCCTATCTTCTTCCTGTCCCCTAGGAAGCCAGAGTTGTGGAGCGAGGGTGAAGTAGAGCAAGCTGGACGCCTAGTACTCACTCTGTCTACTGAAGCTATTTCCTTGATCCCCAGGGTGAGGTGAAGGAAGAAGGGAGGGAGTAAGAGCAAAGGGGACTGGTGACCTGGTTCTGGGGAGCTGAGGCCAAGGAGGCTGAGGGCAAGGGATGTGAAGTCTGAGTCTGGGGGAAACTGCTAAAAAGAAACAGGACTTTGGAATTACAGCTCCACAGCTGGCCCTGACCTCCCCAGGTCTCTGCACCCTCCATCTTCCTTCTCACACAGGAAGCCTTGGGCCCAGAGACCCTGGAGCGGCTCCTGGAGAAGCAGCAGAGCTGGGAGCAGAGCAGAGTTGGACAGCTATGTGGGACGCCACAGCTTGCTCCCAAGAAAGCAGCCTTGGTAGCTGGGGTTGTACGACCTACTGCAGAAGATCTCTCAGGTGAAACTACCCAAATATTCATATGTCTATCAGGGTATATAGGAAAGAGTTTCCAGCAATGTAATCAGAAGTCTGGGCTCTAGGAATGCTGTGCCCTTTGAGCAGATTTGCACACTTTCTGCTCTCTGGGCTTGGGGTTTTTAATCCATAAACCACAGTGGTTAGAGTGATGATCTTCAATGTCTTTTCTAGTTCTAGGGTTCTATAGCTCTGGAAATTTAGAACCCATTGCATTTTTAGCCCAGGACTTCCCTTTTCCTATTCTCTTATCCCTGTTAACAGTAACCCAGCTCTAGGCTTGGCTCAATGCTAGAGCATGAAGCTGTCTGCTGGGAAGATGGTTAGGATGTAGGAAGGAGACACTGTGGGGCCGGAGACCTAGGATCTGATCTAGACCTGCCATGAAACCCTTAGGAAACCCCCCTCAGTCTTCCATTTATATGAGGGGCTTGTCCTCTCTAGTCACTTGCTCTAATATCCTTTGAGTCCTATAATTCTCACACTATAGTAATCCTTTGGCCCCTACTGTCCACATTGCCCTATCCAAAGGTTGGAGGAGTCATTCAATCTATAGATATCTCTCTGGGTATAGTTTAATTCTACACTGACCCCCTATGCCTGCCTTCCCGCTTCAGAACCTGTGCCAAATTGTGCAGATGTACGGGGAACATTCCCAGCAGCCTGGTCAGCAACCCAGATTGCAGAGATGGAGCTCTCAGACTTTGAGGACTGCCTGGCATTATTTGCAGGAGACCCAGGACTTGGTCCTGAAGAACTACGGGCAGCAATGGGCAAGGCAAAACAGGTTAGGGATGGAGAGGCCAACATGAGGAAGCTGGTTGGGTATGGTATGGGACACAAGAGAATGGATAACTGGGTAAGAAGTGGGAAAAATAGGAGATTAAAGAATTAGAGTTTGGATCCTGACTAGGAAGTCAGAGGGGATGAATATAGAGGAAAGGAAGCTAGTACAGTGGAGAGAGGGAAGAAAGCAGTGGTTACCAAAATTTACAGTGTATCAGAATTATCCAGAGAACAGGTTTTTAAAATGCTGATGCCAGGGTCCTGTGCTAGACTCACTGAAGAATCTTCTGAGGGCTCTGGGCATCTGCATTTTAACAGGCATTCCCACTGAGTCTGGTGTACACAAAAGTTTAGAACTCATGGACTAGAGTCTGCTATTCTTCCGTAGCATCTTTCAGTAACACCTTGGAGGAACATTAATCCAATCCTCATTTTACAGTTGAGGAAACTAAAGATCCTGAGAGGCAAATAATTTGCTTACAGTTATACAGCTAAGGTCAGAGACATGATTAAGATCCATCATTCTGACTCCTAGACCAATGCTTTTCCATTCACATTGTTCCTCTCTTTTTCCTAGTTGTGGGGTCCTCCCCGGGGATTCCGTCCTGAGCAGATCCTGCAGCTGGGTCGGCTCTTAATAGGTCTAGGAGAGCGGGAACTACAGGAGCTGATCCTAGTGGACTGGGGAGTGCTGAGCACCCTGGGGCAGATAGATGGCTGGAGTTCTATCCAGGTAACACCTTCCCTTTTCCTACTACTTTCCAAATGTCCATTCCACAGAGCCTGGCCCCCAGGTCACCTAAAGCCCAAGGAATTTTTTTCCATCACCCTGTCTGGCCATTCTTTCTATTTTTAAATACCCTGTACTTGTGGTGTTAGGGACTCTGTGATTGATTCGCTTTGAGGTCATGAACATATAAAGCTCCCTCCTGCCTATCTTCCCCTGGCCTTCTCTGTTTTGGATCCTCAACTTCCCCCATGGCTATTGGATCTTCAGGTCTTAATAATATAAGTATGTAATCCAGTAGCACTTGTCACTTCCCTAATCACTTCCTCATCCATGAATTCCCCATTTATTTCCTTATTCTGTGCCCTCCGTCCCCACCTCAGCTCCGAGTTGTGGTCTCCAGTTTCCTGCGGCAGAGTGGCCGGCATGTGAGCCACCTGGACTTCCTTCACCTGACTGCACTGGGTTACACGCTGTGTGGACTTCGGCCAGAGGAGCTACAGCATATCAGCAGTTGGGAATTTAGGTCACTTGTGAAGGGAAGGGTGTGGGTGGTGGTGACAATATAAAGATAGACTCATGGGGTTGTCCCATGGAGAAAGGGACCTCATTTGAAGCCATCTATATTCCCATCTCATAACTATGGACCCTATCACTGTGGCTGAATCTTTCTTCCTCCAATCCCACTTTTCCACAGCCAAGCAGCTCTCTTCCTGGGCAATCTGCATCTCCAGTGTTCTGAGGAGCAACTGGAAGCTCTGGCCCAGCTCCTTGTGCTGCCTGGTGGTTTTGGCCCTGTCAGCAACTGGGGGCCTGAGATCTTCACTGAAATTGGCACAATAGCAGGTAGGGAAGCTGGACCACTGCTGGTACTAGTTGTCAGTTGTTGGTTTTTGCATGACGGCTGGATTGGGTGGAGGATTGCTCTGGAATTCTTAAGGTGGGAGTCTGAGAAGGTATTTAGAGGTTGGAGATGTGTTTGGAAAGATGTATGGTAGGGTATTTTGGGAAGTTGGAGAAGGTCTATAGGTTTGAAGAGAAGGGGGAAAGCCTATACAAGACAATGTTTAGATGCCTATCCCACTTGCTTCAACAGCAGGGATCCCAGACCTGGCTCTTTCAGCACTGCTGCAGGAACAGATCCAGGGTCTTACCCCTCTTGCTATTTCTGTCATCCCTGCTCCTAAATTTGCTGTATGTATTGATGGGCTGGGATGTGGGGTGACCAAAAAGAGCCAGGGCCCAGTGGGGGCTAGAGTGGTTATACCGATTCCTATCCTCACCCCCAGGTGGTGTTCAGCCCCACCCAGCTATCTAGTCTCACAAGTGTTCAGGCTATGGCTGTCACTCCTGAACAAATGGCCTTTCTGAGTCCTGAGCAGCGACGAGCTGTTGTATGGGCCCAGCATGAGGGGAAAGAGAGCCCAGAACAGCAGGGTGAGTTTTCCAAATGCATAACCTGACCCTCCAACTCCTGACTGAGGATCTGGCCTGGAACTTGTTGCTATCTCATAGAACCCACTCAGGGAGATCCCTGGTGTAAAGGGGTCTAGGCATATATTTTCCATATATCAATGGTTCCTGGGGAAAAGAGTTGTAATATTCCTCTCACTCTGTCTCATTATAGGTCGAAGCACAGCCTGGGGCCTTCAGGACTGGTCACAACCCTCCTGGGCCATGGCATTGACCATCTGCTTCCTTGGCAACCTGATATGAACCTGTCTCTACAGTTAAAGAGAGAGATTATTGAGAAAGAAACTTTAATAAAGTGCAAATGGAAACGCATTCTAATTATCCTCAGGGAGCCAATGGGGAATATGGGTAAAATGCTAATGCTTTCCACCCACCTGAGAATCAGTGTTCCTGGCATGCCTTATCTGGAGTATTCTTTTCATCATAAATAACCCCACAGCTTCTTTTCCTTTCCTGGAGGCTAGTCCCTCCTCACCCCAACCATTAGAAATAACAAAGACAACTAGAGCATAGCAAGGAGTCTTTACTAGGACAGAAGGGAGTTAGGGGCATCCAGGGCAAGTAGAATGGGCCACATTAGAATGGATAGAAGTCCTGGGGATCTTGAGTCATCTTCGGGGAATGGGGAGTTAATGCTTATTGTGGACGAGAGGTGGAGGGACGCGGATATCCTGGCCTCTCTCCAGACGCCGTTCACAATCAATCAAATAGTTTACTCCATCGATGACCAGCTGCACCAGCTCCACCTGAAGGACACTAACCCTTGATTTCTGCTTCCCATAACTTGAGTTTCCTTCTTTAGTGCTGATTTGCCTGCTCTAGGCACTCATTTCCAGGCTCCTCCCCACTCAACCTGAATTTCATTTCAGATTCCTGGGGTTCACTCACCGTCATAGCTCAACCCCCACAGACCTATATCTCTCTTCACCCTAATCCCTAAGGATCTCACCTCTGACTTGCCCAGTCGGTCCAAATTAGAGATGTCAAAGACGCTGCCTGTGGCAGCTGTGTCCACTCCTCCAGTACCACGTTTTTGGAGCCTTAAGTTCTCCAGGATCTTTGGGAAGCGGCTGTCCTAGAGGGGAGGGCACAGGGTTAAGGGCAGGATCAATAGGGGCAGAGACTGATTTTACCTGAAAGAGCTTTGAACCTGCTCAGAACTCTTTCCCCTAATATTTCTAAGCCACAATGTGTCTGGCTCCTTTCCAAAATGCCCACACCCTCCCATCTACACACAGCCACCTTCTTCATTCACACCCCACTCTAACCCCACAACTCCTTTACTTTGCTTAGCAGGGGCAGTTTGATGTGCACTCCTGCCCGAAGTCCAGTGCCCAGGTTAGACGGACAGGTCAAGATGTATCCCAAACGCTCATTCCACATGAACTCCCAGCCACGCTCCTGGATCAGCCGCTCCACCTGAGTCCACAAAGTCGCTGTTAGTGAAAAGTCAGGGATACGTGAACCCTCCCTTAACCAGACCTACAGGAACTCTAGAACCAGAAACTTGGGCTATGAAAAAATGACAGTGCTGTGTGTGTGTAAATGCTTTGTTATTATCACACATACAAGGTAATTTTGATGTTGCAAGCCTATAATGGTGAGATTACAGAAAAGTATATTGTGTGTGGAAGAAGAGAAACTTGGGAGAATGATGCATTCAGGATGATCTAGGGAAATGAGTGGAGGTGGTAAACTGAACTGAGAAAGGAATGATTATTTAATGAGCTCAGCATGCATGGATTATCTTTGCTTTGCTAATGAGGCTGGAGTTTGGAAGGGTTCTTTCACACATAAAATGAGGGTGTAGGCTCTGCAACAGGAAGAGGCAAGAGAGCCTTCTGTTAGCTGTGGAGAGAGCACATGTGAGAAGTCATAGAGAAAGGTGAAAACAGTCCAGAAGAGCCGCACTCAGAGTTATGTGTATGCTTGATGAGGTGGGAAGGGGATTGTGGAAAGGGTGTTTTGTTTCACTTGAGCATCCTAATCATGGAGGTGACCATTAGAGTTCAAAAGACAGGGGATCTGCTGAAGTGATGGACATGAAAACTACCTAATGTGAGTAAAGGGGATCTTGTTCATAGTTTAGGAAAAAAACATGGCATGGGGGATTATTTTACATGTTGAACAAGGGGAAACTCTTCCATCTAGAAAAATAATAATGGGAGGTAACACTTATTGAACATTGATTATAGGCCAGGCATTTTACATGCCTTTTTCTCATTTAATCCCCACAACAACATAAAATGTAGGAAGCCTTATTATACTAATTTCACAGATGAGAAACCTGAGGAATATTATTTGAAAAGCACTTCCCTACCACTTACAGTCAGAATATGTTATCTGTTATTTGCCAAAAACAATAAAAAGTTCCTAGCTAGAATCTAAAAGAAGAGGAGCTCTCTGTCTTTACGAGTCCAAAATAGAATTGTATATATGAGAATACACAATAAGAACTGGGTTTATGGGGATTTCTAATCTAGAATAGAATATAGAGACCTAATCCATATAAGATTGAAGATTCAGTAGAGCCACACATTCTGGAACTTCAGCCATTCCATCTTTCATTTTCCCTGGTCTCCCCCCTCCTCTCAGCTTAAAACCAGACATGATACTTTAGCAAGAAAGACAGAATTCAGAGCAAAGGCCAACCTTGGTTACACTGAAATCATGAACATACCAAGCTTTCATTCCCTGCAATGATCCAGGTTCAGATTTTTCTTTATCTGTACACTCCACACATTCCAGGCACTGACCCACTATCTCAGTTATTCTTTTTGTCTTATCTGGCAACTGCTTTATTTACTACATTGGACTCGTGACATTCTTTCTATCTTCTATTCTTGGGTGACCATATTTCCTGGTTTTCCCTGGACAGTCCTAATATATTGTCCTGCAATGATTGATGGTGATCCCTTTTGCTATCAAAAGTGTCCTGAATTGGTTGATAAATTAGGTGGTATGGTCTTTGGGTTTTCCTTATGTCCTCCCACCTAGTTCCCTTATACATTCTTCTCCAACCTCTTTGAGGCCTCGACAGAATCTTTCAAACACTCTCTTCATGTTGCCACCCTTCTCCATGGAGATGACCCGTGTATGATCCTCCTCATTCACCCAGATCAAGAAGCTCTTCTCATTGTTGTGCCTGAAGAGTAGAAAAGAGGGAAAGACAGGGATCAAGAGGCAGGTCAAGAACTGGGGGAGATAGAGGAATAAGAGGCACGTAAGGGACATGGGGACAAAAAAAGGTAAGTTAAGCCTCATACCAGATCCCACGAGCATCTGGCCAGTCTCGAGCCATTCCTGCTGCAGTCAGCAATGGGGACACGGGCTTATCAAATAGGAAATGATCCTGAGGCAAGTAAAAGGACTTGGTTTAAGAATCTTCACAGTAGCCTCTGGGCCTCTATCTCATCTGGCCAACCCTCCCCTCTGACTCTTCTTTCCATCTGCTTCCTTAACCCAACTCCCTCTCAACGCCCCTCACATCAATAAGCTGCTGCTGTTCAGCCTCTGTCATCTCACTGAGCCGATAGTAACGTCCAGCCAGGTCACCCTTCAGGCCGCTCAATGCATCCACTACAACACGTTCCACCTCTCGTCGCTCTGCCCGAGTGCATGCCGGAGGGAGACTGAGTCCGCGGATACTTCGGCCAGTTCTGACTCTCGAGGACAATACATACCTCTCATCAAAGTAGCCAGAACGGATCTAGGGAATAAGAGAAATTAATATATGTCACAGAAACACAGTGGGTGGGAACTGAGGGCCCTGGGGAAAGGAGAGACTTTAAGAACTGTAAGGATCCTCACTGCATGCATTGGAAGAAGTCCAAAGGGCAAGTACTCCAAATGAAGGGGGCAATATGGACCCTCCCCAAACTGCTTATTTTGGGGTATGGTCGTTCTCATCCACCTTCTCTCCATATCTGCTGCTTCTTAAGATACAATTCCTTCCCCCGCACCAAGACTAAAAGCTCAGCAGTCTAATGACTCTGAGTCAGGAAGTAATTAAGGTGAAGGGATTGGAGAAACAGAGCGTTGTACATAAGGCAATGCAAATCAGAAGCGGAATATCTGACCTACCTTGCTGGCATCCAGGTCAGTGGTATGTTTCATTGTTCGGGGGTCATATCCATTGTGTCGTTCTTGTATCACAGGATCAAACAGCTCAGCAAATACCTGATGGGGAATTAAGAGGGAGAGGGTGGTTAAAGAGAGGGGATCCCTTTCAGGGCCTTAGTCGTGGATTGATTTCACTGGGTCAGAAAACATGAGTATGGAAGGTCCAGCCTTAAGGGAAAGTGAAGGGTCTGTTGGGGGAACGAGCTGGGATTACTGGGAAGATGAGTTGGGTCATCAGGGAAACTCTGGGGGCCCCCTACCTCATAGGTCTCCTCATCTCCAGCTACCATGCCCACAGTCTTGATGAAGGGGTGGCCGGGGTTGTCCACGCCAGTCTGGATACACTGATCTAGCGTCCAACCAGTGGGTGTGGTCTTGTCGCAGAGCCGGGCATAGACTGCTGGGGTCAGGTGACTGGCCATGCAGTTGTTGTGCTTTCGTAGGTCTGGGTACTCAGCGCTAGGGAGGGGGTACCCAGTAACCATGGAGAGAGGGCACAGGGGGCCTAGACCCAGTGCAGTCAGATGGGAGCTATCCAGTTAGCCATGTCTAGCTTTGCTCCTTAGGAGAAGGGAAGATTAGAGGGAGGCTAAATCTTGGTAATCTCTTTAGGGACTTTCAGGGTCTATTCTTTCCCAACAGTTCCAGTTTCCTTTGGCTGGCGGGCTCAATTCCCCCAGATTTGCTCAGTTCTTTCCTACCATTAGCACAACATTAGGGATGGGGGAGGGGAAAGACCAAGGACGGGAATTCAGGAAATTAGGGGAAACAGCAGGAAAGGAGATGGAGGAAAGCGAAAAGGATAGTTCCTGGTTTCTCAATTAGGGATTTGGGCAGAGTGGGTGCAGCCAGAACTCAGGGCCGAGCGGGCTTGGGGGCGGAGACTGCGGGTTACAGGTCCCCAGGAATGCGTTAGCCTCACGGTTTTGGCCTCAATCCCCAATCCACTGACGTTTCCAGATTGTACAGCACTGTACTCCAGAGCCTTCGTGATTATAACCCTTCTCTGTTGCCCAGGTCCTCCTCTCCATCCCCATCTTCGTTCCTGTCACCACCTCCCCCACACACACCGCTGCGCCTCAGACACTGATACCTTGGGGGATACAGCCTCCGTCGTTCACTGGCGGCTCTTACAGGTTCCGGGCGGAGCAGAAACCCAGCGGCTAGAGACCCAGCTCCAGCCAAAGCTAGGAGCCTGAGCCCCGGGCGCGCGGACAGCAGACGAGAGAAGGGACCAGCCATGGCTTGAGGTTCCGGCTATTCAATCCCGGAGCGGGAGCTGGCGCAGGGCAGGAACGGGGAGGGAGGGTGCAACCAGGAGGTCTGAGGGCCGGAACTGGGTGCGAAGCTGGAGCCGAAATGGGGGCCGGAGTGGAGGCTGGAGCGGGAGAGGGAGCGGGTTCCAACCGGACTGCAGGAGAGGCGCAATGAGCTAGCGGCGGGCGGTGGAGGAGAGGGAGGCCCCAGCCGCAGTCTCCAGGGGTGGGGCTCCCACAGGCCCCGCCTTTCCGCCTGCGACCGCGCTAGGTGTGCGAGGGCAGAGGTGGGAAGCACCGCCAGGTAGAATAGGGACCGGGAGCTCCCCGCCGTAGGCCGGGGATGCGGGCCCACCTGGGATGAGGTCGCCCAGATTTCAGCACCAAGTACAGGACAGCACCCAAGGGGACCCGAGAAAGCTGAACACCCTTCCCCCAAGCCTCTCCATTTAACTGGGAACCCGATTCGTCACTCTGAGTGTGAAAGTGACATTGCACAACCTTCTCTAGTTTTCGGCCTTCCCCTGCAACCTCTTCATATGCCCAGGGGAGGCGGCCGCGGGAGAAACCGCCAAAGAAGTACAGATACCGGAGAAAGACGTGAAGAGAGCACGCAGAGACAGGCACAGGAAAAGACACTGGGTGGCTCAAGGTCACCTTCTCCTTAAAACCAGGAAGAGGACCAAGGTGCCCTCCTGCGACACCTGAGCTATTCTTATAAGAATTCCCTGAGAGGAACCAGAGAAACATTAATTCTTACCCCATTTATATTGTGTTCTCTACCCCCACTCAGCTCCCAAGACTGAAGCCGTAAGTCCTGCCTCCACTTCTCATGATCTCCAGCTTTTCTCCCCTCAACCCTCCTCCGGAGCTTCTACTTCACCTTTGATCTTTTAATTCTTCAAGCTTTATCCTTGTTCAGAACTATTTGCTGCCCACAGGACTCCCTCTGAGTATTCTCTGCAAGCTTGCCTACCTGTTACCTGTTGGTTGCACTGGGTATGGAGCTGGGGTTGGACAGGGAATTGTTAGTTTTCTCTTCCGCCTCTCCCTTCTGCTCCCTCTTTGTAGCTTCCAGTTCCTGGACTGGAGGGGAGCATAAGGAGAAGTGAAGGGTGTGGTAAGATGACGAGGTATAGGAATGGGACAGGCAGGCACAGGTCTCCAACCACCACAAGTGTTGCCTCTCTTGGCTCCCTAATGCTGTTTAATCCAGAATGTAAGGCGGAGTGGTGTTCAAGGGCATAAGGTTGCCAGGGAATCTCTGCCTTCCTACTGGTCCTCTGTCCTCTCTCCTCACAAGGTGTGTATTCAGAATTGAGAGGGTGTGTACCCAGACCTCAAAATGTGACTTAGGTGTGACTTGACCTTTGTCCTGGCAGGAAAGAGAATGAATACTGGAGCCAATATAGAGATAGATGTGGGACTTCAGTATAGAAAGTCAGTTAAGGTGGGGTAGGCATGGTGGTGTTAGTTCCTTTTCTCAGCTGTCTTGGCATACCCACAAGATAGTAAGATACTTGGAAATCTTATTTGAGAAAGAGAAATTCCCTTCACATTGTTCTCTGGCCCCACTGATGAGACCCCACTCCTCTACTCCTATACTTTGTGGGTATCCTTAAGAGCCATCCACCTCTCTTCTGTGTCTGTCACTTAATTCCTTCTTCTGGTAGGAGAGCAATTATCAAAGGATAGAGTTCTGTAGTTAAAGTCCCTTTTGGGGAGATAGAAAATGTTACCCCTGGGCTCGTTGTCTAAGTTAAGGAGTAGTTATGAGGAAGCAAATATAATTACTTGGAATGGTATATATCTACCCAGATAAAGAAGGAAGATAATCTTCCAGAGCAGTAGGGTTGTTATTTGTTTGAGAGGGTGGTTACTAAGATTAAAGAGGTAGGAAACGAGAAGAGAGAATTACAGAAGGAAAAATAAGACTTGCCCAGAGGACTAGAGAAAGCATTCAAGTTTGGAGACTAGCTGTCCAAATTTGAATACTAGCTCTGCTGAGAAAAGACATGTATGTGTGTACTTTTCTTATTCTGTGAGCATCTAACAGCCACATGATGTATTAATGCTCACTTTAAAAAATTATCCCACGGCACGCAAGAAGTAATACATGTATTTGACTTCTTTAATGATAATGATATCAATACTGTTTAGCATTTATAAAGTGCTTTATAATTATAAGGAACTCTAGTATGTGTAATTTTATTGAATTGGATTGTTCCAGTGGATGACCAGGGACTGAGCCTACATTTTTCAGGGGGGTGAGAAGACAAGTTAGTAACTTGTTTGAAGGGCTGGAGTGGTGGAGAGGACATGAGCCTGAGCAGAACTAGGGAGGATTCTATTTCCCTTAGGGATGGATGGTCCTTAGAATCATCTCTATCTCATTCAGGATGCCTTGGGGTCAATATAATGATGCACCTGACTGAAAAAGTGGTGTGATCCCTAAGGTTGCAGAGAAGAAACAGGGAATTTGGGATTGTCTTGACCAGGGAAACCCCAAGTAAGGATGAAAAGATAAGAATAAAAATGCGAAGAAAACAAAATGCTTTCATATAACCAGTACCGTATGATTAGATTTTTAAATCACTCTTACAGCTGAGGAAATGGAGGCTGAGGGAAGTTCAGTGACTTGTCCAAAGCTACACAGCTATGAAAGGCAAGGCCAGGATTCAAACCTAGATTTGTCTGGTTCCAAGGCTGCAGGGATTAAGACCACGCCCACTGTGGAGATGGGAACCGCCCTGTCCAGTCTTCCAAGTCCATCTTTTCTTGACTCCGCCATAAATAAGTCTCTTTGTTCCTTCCCTTAACTTTCTGATTTGTTTTTCTCTTTGTCCCTTTTTGTCTCCAGTCTACCTGTAACGCCTCTACATCTGTTAACACTTTCAATCTACATTTATTGGCTCCCTAAGCAGGTCATACTCCTTTTGTTTCAAAAAGCAAACGGAAAACCTGGTTTTGGTCTCAAGGACGTGCAGTGGCACGTACCTCGTACCTCTTTCTCTGCATCTTGCTTGTTCCCTGCTCTTGGTCTCCCTGGGAAGTCTCTGTCTAAACCAAGCATCTGGGCCGTGCCGACGCAGCCAGGAATTGGAGGAAGGGGAGCATCAGGTTGCACTCCCGCCCCACAGCCACTAGAGGCCACCCTCCTCCACGCAGAAGTGCGGGCCAACGCAGCCTGACTCTGTTGCCGGTGCGCGCCCTCCGCTGATTGGTGACAGCTCGGGGAAGCCGCGCGTTGATTGGGTGGCTGTCAGGGGTCGCTGACGGCAGGTTCGGCTGCGCGAGCGCAGGGAGGCGGGTGAGCGAGGGCCGGGGGCGGTGGGGGAGTGGCTGGGGGCTGGGGGCGGTATCCGCGGGGGTGGGCTGGGGGGTGCGGGCGCGGGGGTGCGGAGGGCCGCGGTCCGTGCCGGCTGCGGGCAGCCTGGGAAAGAGGCCCAGCGGGCAGGCCTCGGTGTCAGCGTAGGGAGAGTGAGGCGGGGGCGGGCGAAGGCTGGTGGAGCCGCCTCGGGGCGCGGTGTCGGTGGCCGGGAGCCGCGTGAGGACCGGCGCCGAGGGGTCCGCGGGAGCCGGGAGCGGGGCGAGGGTTTGCGGGAGGAGGAGGGCGCCCTGCGTGCGGCGCGGGTCTGGGTGAGGAGGGGGGCGGGTCGCTGCGGGCCGGCGGGGACCCCGGAGAGGGCCGGCGCGAGGACGCGGGGGTCTCAGGCGTTCGTTCCTCCTGGGGACCTTCGCGGGTTCCACGCAACTCTGTGGCCCAGCGTGGCGACTCGTCTGCGGGTGTGCAGGGTTTGTCTGATGCTGGGGGATCGCTGAGCGAGGGCATCAGTGGGATTGCTAACTGGATTAGTTGATCAGTGATGGGGGAGGGGGGGTGCCGGTGGAAAGTCATTTTAGCAAATCAGGGAAAGGAAGAAGTAGGAGTGGGTGGGTTGATGGAACAAGGGCATTAAGCACAATCCATCAGTGCCAGGATATGGGTGTGTAGGAGGTAAGCGTTGCATCCCAGGGAAGGAATTTAGGAAGAAGATGCAGGGGTTGGTGGCCTGAGAAGTTTTGCGACGCTGGACATATCCCTGCCTGCGCTGTATTGACGTTTCCCCTTCGCGGCTGATGGTGCCCTCCGCTGGGTGCCTGGCCATTAAGGAAATCAGAGGACTACTGCAGACAGCCCTGAATCCGAAGGGAGAAAGAAGTTACACAGTTTCCCTTCCCTTCCACCCCCCTCTTCAGATCCGATTTAACATAGGGGTTTCCCAGATTGCCCACCTGCCCCACCCTCTCTCCTTACCTATCTTCTCCCCGCCTCCGACCCTCCCTTTTCCCCCTTCCTTTTGCTTGGATTCAGGCCGGAGTTAGACTGCCCTTAGCCCTTTGTGGACTGTGAAGTTTTCTTTTGCTTTGTAACGAAGTATTGAGGGAGAGGGGGTTGCGGAGAAGGGCGCAGAAAACTGGGGAGTGGCTCTTGGGGTACCACATCAAGTCCCAGCCCTGCTCAGAGGTACATCTAAAGAAGTCCTGGCTTATTTCATGGCTCTTTCTGTCAGGCTTCTATCCTTGCTTTGGTAACTATGAATATAGGCCTTTCTGTCTCTCTTTAGCCCCTACTTGTGAACAGACTCTTCTTCTGCGTTCTATTACCATCCCCTGTTATAAAGTCATAATAGAATTTCAGGAAAATGACTGTATACATTCAGTAGAAAACCAGGAAGGACTTCATGCGCAAAACGGTGAAGGATTAGGAACCTTAGACATGAGCGAAAGCCCCTGCTTCGGATAAAGGATAAAGGGTGCAACGAAATTCTGCTTGTTTAAACTATATAGGGACGTCGGGGATGGCACAAATCATGGAAACTGGGTCAGGTCACTAAAAAGGAGCTCAAAGAAACAGCTTATTCATCAGGAGGGGGCAGTGTATGTATAAGATCTGTAGTAAACAACTGGAAATGTTAAGTAGAAGGAGCATGTTGTGGTTGACTAGTGGAGACAAGCAGAAGGTCATAAAGGTTAGCTGTAACTTTCTAATCAAAGCTGCAAATCCCACTTGGCAATGGCAGGGTTTAAAATAAAAATACAAAATAATTGTTGAAGACTATTTAAAAAGTCTGTAAGACTAAATCTATCTACTTAAGGTGTTTGTGCCTTTCATTAGAGTCATTGGTTATTATTTCTGAAAACTTTTGGAGAATGTGAAAAATTGTTCCTGGGTGACTCAATTTTATTTTATTTTTTTTGGGAGGGGGGAACAGCATACCCGTATCCCTGCAATTTAGTTTTAACAAATGTTGACCTTTTGTGTATTTGGTTCAGATATTTTAAAAGTTGAAATAAACAATACAGATAAGGGTTGTAAAGTTCCACTCAAATCCTTCTCAATTTCCACTTTCAGAGGTAACCACTATCTTGAATTTAGTGTCTCTCTTTCCAGTCCATATTTTTAGACTCCTACTAATTATGTATACAGTCACAAACATATATAATATTTTTAATTTATGCAAACCGAATTGTACTGCATGTGTATGTCTGCCGTTTGCATTTGGAAGCTGTTCATATTGTTACATCTTTGATTCATTTTTAAAAATTGCTGTTTATCATTTGTATCCACTCTACACTGTATCCATTCTACTTGTGACCTCTGAGTTTTCAGTTTTTCCCATTATCAGCAGTGAGATTATGAACATCTTTGCCCATGTCTTATTATGCAGGAGAGTTTTTTTACAGCAGAAATTCTCAGCCTCAGCACTACTGACATTTTGGACTGGGTAATTCTTTGTTGTGGGGGAGTATCCTATGAATTTAAAGCTGTTAAGCATTGTCCTCAGCCTCTACTCATCAGACACCAATAGCACCTTCCTAGCTGTGACAACCAAAAATGCTTCCTACCAAATGTCCCCTAACCAGCATAATCACAGTTAGGAACTATTACTGTAGGTGTATGTGTGCAGAAGTGGAACTACCAGATTGTTCTGATTCAAATGTAAGTCTTTAAGATAGTCTCATGGATTATGGATCTAGGCAGAATTTTTTCCTACTGTAGCTTCTGGTGTAAGGGCCCTTGACCTAGGCCAGACCTGGGTCTTTAGTACCAGGACATGGTAGAGAGAAAACATGGTAAAAGAGAAAAACCCATTTCAGTCTGAGAATGGGTTGGAGGCTATTGTATGGATGCCTGTATATACTTAACCTCCCAGTCAGCCCTGGACCTCTTTCCTTGACAGATTTTTCTGGACTTGGGCATCTGTCTTTTAAAGTGGAGCACGTGAGGGTGCCTGGGTGGCTCAGTTAAGTGTCTCCCTTTGGCTCAGGCTCAGGTGTGATCCCCGAATTGAGCCCCACATCTGGCTCCTGCTCAGGGGAGCTTACTTCTCCCTCTTTTTCTGCCCTTCACCCTCCCTTCATGCTCGCTCTCTCTCTCTCTCTCTCTCTCCCCCTCCCTCTCATGCTCTGTCTCCCTCTCAAATAAATCAATAAAATCTTTAAAAAAATGAAATGGAGCATGTGAAGGAGGGACAGGGCATAGAGAATTTTAATGTCCTGATATAATGCTTCGAACATAGGATGCTCTCAATAAATGGTTTTTGAGTTAATCCTTGGTAGGAATGAAGATGGGGTTAAGGTCAAAGGCAGTTGACCTCTCTCATTCTCTTTGACCTTGAATTAAATCCCTAAGTTCAACACTACTATGGGGAGATGGTGAAGGGATAGGAATATTTTGTAATGAATCCAAAACTGGAAATGTCACTCTAACCTTCTCTTCTGGTAGGAATCAACAGTAGCCTCCCATGAAGAACTGCCTTTTCTTCTTGCTGCTGGATTTAATGGTGTTTCCTGCTGGCAGAATCAGGGACATGCCAGCACTGTAAGGGTTAACCTTCTTATCCTCTCACCAGTCTCATGGTTGGGTATAGGGTGAGCAGAGGAAAAGGGAGACCTTGCTTTTTCTCTTAGGGATCTTTAGTCATGTCAAGTCATAGCCCACATGCTTCCTTTCCTATTGCTCTTTCTTACCACAGTTTTATTTCCTGTTTCCCCTAGTCTCCTTGTGGTTCCCTCTTTATTTTATGATACTCCACACCCAATTCCCACCCACTGCCATGGGGTTTGGATTCTGAACTAATGGGATGCCCTCCATTGCAGAGCGGGATGAGTGGGTACTCCGGCGGGGATGTGGTCATTGCCGGCCAGTGAGGGTGAGAGTGCCACAGCCCACTTCTTCCTTGGAGCTGGAGATGAGGGGCTGGGCACCCGTGGAATAGGCATGAGGACAGAAGAGAGTGACAACGAGCTCCTTGAGGATGAGGAGGATGAAGTGGTAAGACTAAGAAAATGATGTAACTTGGTGTTGGGACCCCTTTCATAGAGAGTTGAGATTCCTTTGGCTAGAGATACTTCTCTGCTCTTTGCAAATTCATAGATTCTTTGTCATAAACAGGCCCCATCCTAAGTGGAGAGGCAGTAGAGATTGGTTAGATTACTTCTCTTTGAATCCCCTGCCATTACGCCCTCCTCCAGTTGTGTCATGGTTATTGGTTCTCTGGCTCTTCTAACTGAGCACACATTTCCTACTGTGGAAAGGCACTTTTTAGGCAATAGGGATCTTTATACACACTCTGTTCTAGACCTAAGTTAGGAGACAGCATTTACCCCATAGGTCCAAAGTCTTGGCAAGAAACTGTGCCCAAGGGGATCCCTGGGTGGCTCAGCAGTTTAGCACCTGCCTTCGGCCCAGGGTGTGATCCTGGAGACCTGGGATCGAGTCCCACGTCGGGCTCCCTGCATGGAGCCTGCTTTTCCCTCTGCCTGTGTCTCTGCCTGTGTCTCTCTCTCTCTCTCTCTCTCTCGAATAAATAAATGAAAGAAAGAAAGAAAGAAAGAAAGAAAGAAAGAAAGAAAGAAAGAAAGAAAGAAAGAAAAGGAAAGGAAAGGAGGAAGGAAGGAAGGAAGGAAGGAAGGAAGGAAGGAAGGAAGGAAGGAAGGAAAGAAAGAAAGAAAGAAAGAAAGAAAGAAAGAAAGAAAGAAAGAAAGAAAGAAAGAAAGAAAGAAACTATGCCCAAAGGAGATGAGACAGTGTTCCCTCATAGGGATGGTCTTGGTTGGAAGTTCCTAAGTTCCTGATAGCACTTCTTCTCTATAGCCTCCTGAACCTCAGATCATTGTTGGCATCTGTGCCATGACCAAGAAATCCAAGTCCAAGCCAATGACCCAAATCCTAGAGCGACTCTGCAGATTTGACTACCTAACGGTTATCATTCTGGGAGAAGATGTGATCCTCAACGAGCCTGTGGAAAACTGGCCATCTTGCCACTGCCTCATCTCTTTCCACTCCAAAGGTTGGAGTCTATGAAGGAAAATGGGAGGGAACGGAGTTGGGAATGCTGGACTGGCAGATGAAGTTCTTACTGTCAAATAGTACAGAGGTCATCAGCTCTTCCTGATACATTGGAGAACAGAAGGGTGAAGAGGGGTTTGCTTTCCCTGTATCATGGAAGAGTTGCTGGTGGTAGTTTAAAGTCCATATTCAAACCTCAGGCTCTTAGGGTCTCTGACAGAATTGTGTGTCTCTGAAAGGACCCTAAGAATAATATCTTTTTCACTTTTTCCTGATGGATATTCTAGACTTGGGAAGTTGGGTAGAAGGATAAGCGATGGGTTGGATGGGTAGAGGAGCTAAGTGGCAACTTTAGCATTAATAATCTATTTCTCTTGCTGTTTTCTCTGTCTTTTTCACTTTTTTTCTTTGATCAATTTCCGTTCTCCATCTCAGGATTTCCTCTGGACAAAGCTGTTGCTTACTCCAAGCTTCGAAACCCATTTCTTATCAATGACCTGGCTATGCAGTATTACATCCAGGATAGGTATAGCTTTCTGTTGATTGGTGGGATGGGTAGCCCTGAGATCATGCCTGTTTAGAGAGCACGTTCTGGGAGGGGCAAAGTCAAACAAACATGCTTAATTTTTGCATCATACCCTCTTGAGTTCTGTGCCGTGATATCTACCAGTTCCTGAACAAATGAAATCCCTAGCCTCTTCCCTTGGTCTCCATCCCCCACCTCTCCCAGCTAATTTATTTGGGGGTGACAGGAGGGAGGTGTACCGGATCCTGCAGGAGGAGGGTATTGATCTGCCTCGATATGCTGTGCTCAACCGTGACCCCGCCCGGCCTGAAGGTGAGTACCTGGCTTTGTCCAGTCCTTCCCTGCCTTGCTTTCTGTCACTTAGCCCAGTTGTCCATCCTCTGGATATCTCCATGTACTACTTATCTAAGTGAGCCTTTCATTATTGGATTATGGATAGATTATGGATAGAACTATGGACCCTGAATAGTGCCTTGGACCTCTTACATAGATATTATTATATTTATATACCATATACATACTACTGTATCTATTACTAAGATATGGTCACAGAAATTTGGGGGTTATGGAGATTAAAACACAGAGAAATGGGACTTGGAAGTATTCTACAATTCTCAACCCTAGGAATGACCACATACCTGTCTTTCAGAGTGCAACCTGATAGAGGGTGAAGACCAGGTAGAGGTGAATGGAGCTGTCTTTCCCAAGCCCTTTGTGGAGAAGCCAGTGAGTGCAGAGGACCATAATGTTTACATCTACTACCCCAGTTCAGCTGGAGGAGGAAGTCAGCGCCTCTTCCGTAAGGTATGGGAAACATTTGAGCATTTGGGGAAGTCAGATAGGAAGAAGGACAAGAATGAGGTTGTGGGAAGGGAAGCTGGAGGATTTAGGGACAATGTGGAGGCAATATTTTTTTTCTTCTTTTTCTTCCTGAAGATTGGCAGCCGAAGCAGCGTTTACTCTCCTGAGAGCAGTGTCCGAAAGACAGGATCATACATCTATGAGGAGTTTATGCCAACAGATGGCACAGATGTCAAGGTTATGGTGGATATAGGAATTTAAGAAGTCATAAATGTCTGAGGGGGATGGGGTGCTTGGGAAGCAAATGGAAGTGTATGGAGAAAATCATAGAAAATGAAGTGTGAATGTGATTTGCTTTCATATTCAGGTGAAGTCAGTGAGAGAAGTAGACATTTACATTATAACTGTGAGAGCAAGGGCAAGGGTAATGTGGAAAATGCTATAATGTTGGTAACATTTTTTAATGAGGACTAGATAATAGATCTGGAGTCCCAAAGAGAAACCTTCATAAAGATATTTCGGTCAGGTTCAGTAAGAAATATATCGGTCTCTGTTTTTCGTCCTCAGGGTTGTTTTTGTTTTTGTTTTACTTTGAAACTAGCTTACAGACCTAGTGCTCATATTATCTTCTCATATGCAGGATGAGCGGTGGGCATACTCAGTGATGCTATGTACCTGCAGGTATATACAGTGGGGCCTGATTATGCCCATGCTGAAGCCAGAAAATCTCCAGCTCTGGATGGGAAGGTCGAACGAGACAGTGAAGGGAAAGAGATTCGATATCCAGTCATGCTGACCGCCATGGAAAAGCTGGTGGCCAGGAAAGTCTGTGTAGCTTTTAAGGTAGAAGAAGGCCTGTGGTGGGTGGTGCTGTGGAATGAGGGCAAGAGACAGGAGCAGGAGTCTGGGAAGAAAGAGTGGCTCTCTTGTTCTCATCTTGCCTCTTTCCACTGCAGCAAACAGTTTGTGGTTTTGACCTTCTTCGTGCCAATGGTCACTCCTTTGTGTGTGATGTCAATGGCTTCAGTTTTGTCAAGAATTCGATGAAATACTATGATGACTGTGCCAAGATTCTAGGGTAAGGGACACAATGGTCTGGACTAGGGAGAATGGGCTTAGAAAAGAGAGTTAGAAAGCTTTTGCTTAATTTTAAATATTGTAAAGAGTATTTAAGAGCAAAAAAGAAAAATAGAAAAAAGACTCCTTAGCCCTCTTACCTTCCTAACACTGTACTTCCCAGTTAAAACTGTTAACAGTTTTATACATACCAGTATGTCTTCTACCATATATAAACAAACTATATTTATTGTACTAAATGTGATTGATCATGCTGTAATACTGTTTTAAAACTTTTCTTTAAAAAAAATTCACCCCATGATGTTTAAAATGTGGAAAGAATGATGAATATGGTTAGTATTCCTGTATTCACTATCAATCTTTAAAAATAAAATATTAAAAAAAATAAAATAAAATATTAAGAATTGGGGTGCCTTGGTGGCTCAGTTGGTTAAGTGGCCGACTTTTGATTTCTGCTCAGGTCCTGGGATCGAGCCTGGCATCAGGCTCCGTGCTCAGTGGGGAGTCTGCTTGAGGATTCTCTCTCTCCTTCTTCCCCTGCCCCTCCCCCACTCACATTTTTTTTTTCTCTCTCTCTCTCTGTTTCTAAAATAAATAAATTAGTCTTTAAAAAGAAAATACTAGTTTGGACCCCTACCCATCCCTTGCTAATTACATCCCTTTCCCTCCCACCCAGAGATAACTACAATCCTTAATTTGGTGTTGTCATTCCCATGCATTTATTATTTTTTTTAAGATTTATTTATTTTAGAGAGAGTGCACTTAACAGAGTAGGGGAAGAGGGGCACAGGGAGAGAATCTCAAGCAGACTCCCCACTGAGCATGGAGCCCGAGGCGGGGCTCATTCTTGCAACCCATGAAATCATGACCTGAGCTGAAATTAAGAGTCAATACTTAACTAACTCAGCCACCCAGTCACCCCTATCCTTCCTGTGCATTTGTTAATACTTTTATTATGTCTGTGGGGGTGTTTTGGGGGCATGTTTTTAGACTTTATATAATACATTCTTCTACAACTTGCTAGTTTCTGGAGCTTTATTCACATGTGTGGTTCTGGTTCATTTATTTTCATACAGTTCTTCATGTTTCTCCTTCTAGGAACACCATTATGCGGGAGCTTGCTCCGCAGTTTCAGATCCCATGGTCTATCCCCACAGAGGCTGAGGACATTCCCATCGTCCCTACCACATCTGGCACTATGTGAGCAAAAGTATAAAATCTGGAGTAACCTGGAACACCTGGGTGGCTCAGCAGTTGAGCACCTGCCGTTGGCCCAGGGCGTGATCCTGGAGTGCCGTGATTGAGTCCCACATCGGGCTCCCTGCATGGAACCTGCTTCTCTCTCTGCTTCTCTCTCTGCCTATGTCTCTGCCTCTGTGTGTGTGTGTGTGTGTGTGTGTCTCATGAATAAATAAATAAAATATTTTAAAAAAATCTGGAGTAACCTACTTAAGGCACCTGAGTCAGACCGGTGGTTTCCGACTGTATACCATCTGACTAGTGGAGCCTTTTCTAGGTATTTTCCTAATCCCTACCTATACACCTAATCTCAGGTAGTTTTTCCTCTGTTGTTTACATTTACATGTCAAGTAGGATGAACAATGGGAGATGATGTGGGAGGAGGGGCTCTAACAACATTCCCTGTCTTAGGATGGAACTTCGTTGTGTCATTGCAATTATCCGTCATGGGGATCGTACCCCCAAGCAGAAAATGAAGATGGAGGTGACACATCCAAGGTAGGAAGAATGTCTTAATTTAGACAAATAGGTTTTTGTAAGGGAGTTGGGGTGGAGCAGCTCCCCAAGGCTTTAACTGACTTTTTCCTTAATTCTTTTCCTTAAGAAGCTTTTCCTTAATTCTTCAGGTTCTTCAGTCTATTTGAAAAACATGGTGGCTACAAGACGGGTAAATTAAAACTGAAGCGGCCTGAGCAACTACAGGTAAGGTGGTGAATCTGGCTGGGAAGAGCAGTGCTGTGGGAAAGACAGAGGGTATGGGATTGGGGTCCTTTGTGAGAGACCAGGATGAAAAGGTAACTTGCTTGTCCTGCTGCATGGATATTCTGTTATTTCCTCTAGGAGGTGCTGGACATCACAAGGCTGTTATTGGCTGAATTGGAGAAAGAACCAGGTGGTGAAATCGAGGAGAAGACTGGAAAACTAGAGCAGCTGAAGTCTGTGCTGGAGATGTGAGAAAGGGGATAGGAAAGGGGAGTCAATGACAGTGAGAACTGGGTGCTGGGATACAAAGTAAACTGTGAGTTTATCCTGCAGGTATGGTCATTTCTCAGGCATCAACCGGAAGGTACAGTTGACTTACTACCCTCATGGAGTAAAGGCTACTAATGAGGGACAAGGTAAGATATAATACCCCTTCCCATTACCACTCAAGTCTCTTATTCTTAAAATGACTTCTGCCTCAAGTCACCTTTCTGGGCTCCTCAGAAGACATTTAGTTGTCTCCACTATTTTCCTTAGATCTAGACCTATTCACTGCCCCTTATTTCTGCAGATCCACAGCGGGAGGCCCTGGCCCCATCTCTGTTGCTGGTACTGAAGTGGGGTGGAGAACTGACTCCTGCTGGCCGTGTTCAGGCTGAGGAGCTTGGGCGAGCTTTTCGCTGCATGTACCCTGGAGGACAGGGTGAGTATTTGGTGGGGGTAAATAGCAGGGCTTAGATAAGATGATTAGAGAATAAGTTGGGGAAATAGACAGAGGCAATGGGGAAGTTAATGGGAGAAAGAGCATTTTTTCTTCCATGTGGGTATTTATAGTAGACCATTCCTGGTCCTCTGCTTTACCCCCAGGTGACTATGCTGGCTTCCCTGGTTGTGGGCTGCTTCGTCTCCATAGCACTTTCCGCCATGATCTCAAGATTTATGCCTCTGATGAGGGCCGTGTCCAGATGACTGCTGCTGCCTTTGCCAAGGTGCACACTTAACAGTTCTCCCACAGTCCCACCTTCTCTACCTAATGTAGAGAAGCTGAGAATTTAGAGAACTAGTTGGGAAATGTCAGGATGTTTATGTGCTGACTTAGAGAAGTTTCTGCTTGTATGTGACTCATTCTATACAACTGAGAATGAGCTGAGAATAATTAGTCGTGTTAGGCCCCTTGACATATACCTCTCCTTTCCAAGCCAGCTCTCCTTTGATCTCTGGAACCAGGCCTACAGGTAGTAGACTGGAAGGAAAACTAATAGATTTTGTGCTTCCCCTCCAGGGCCTTCTGGCTCTAGAAGGAGAGCTAACACCTATTTTGGTACAAATGGTGAAGAGTGCCAACATGAATGGGCTCCTGGATAGTGATGGCGATTCCTTGAGCAGTTGCCAGCATCGAGTGAAGGCTCGACTACACCATATTTTGCAGCAGGATGCACCTTTTTGTCCTGAGGATTATGATCAGGTCAGGCTCTCCCTATTTTTGTGCCCAATATACCCCTATCCCAAAGTCCTAGAATCCTAAGTAAGAGTGATCAATAATGGTACTTACCGTGTGATAGGCACTGCTTTCCATGGTTTCCATACATTATCTCACTTAATCCTTACTCTTTGAAGTAAGTATGGGTATACAATCTCTTATCCACAATTTCAAAAACAAAAAAGATTTGGCACCAAGATTCATTTGGTAGCAAAACCTGACATAAGATGGTTTCTAATTCTTATTTATTTTGTTTAGTGTAAATGGTCATATTGTGCTGCAGAAATATAAATGCATTTAGTTATGCCCTAAGCCCTGTTGGAGATAGTATACAACATGTGGCATATGCACTATATTAACTTCCTAAAGTCTGAAAAATTCCCAGTTCCAAAACCCACTTCGTCCCAAGGATTCTGAAAGAAATAATGTTTCAGTTATTACTGATACATAAAAAATCTGCCCCCAAACTCAGTAACTTAAAGAACAACATTGACTCTATTGTCTTACATATAGTTCTAGGCTCAGCTGGTCTTGGTTGGGGTATCTCCTAAAATTCTCCAGATATTGGCCAGGTTTGGGAGCTGAAACCATCTGATGGCTCGACTGGGTTGCTGAGATGGCTGAGCTTTCTCCCTCTTTTTGTTTTCCCTAGTCTTTAGAGCATCTCCTCTCTGCATGTTTTCTCCATGTGGTTTCTCTAGCATGGTAGCCAGACTTCTTAAATGGTAGTTTGAGACACTCCAAAAGTTAGAAGCCTCCAAGCTGTTTTATTTTTTTTTAAGATTTTTAAAATTTAATTATTATTTTTATTTTTCTTTTTTAATTTTTAAATTTATTTATGATAGTCACACAGAGAGAGAGAGAGGCAGAGACACAGGCAGAGGGAGAAGCAGGCTCCATGCACCGGGAGCCTGACGTGGGATTCCATCCCGGGTCTCCAGAATTGCGCCCTTGGCCAAAGGCAGGCGCCAAACTGCTGCGCCACCCAGGGATCCCTAATTATTATTTTTAAATTAGCTTATTTATTTTAGAGAGAGCACGCACATGTGCATGCGCTTCAGGGGAGGGGCAGGGGGAAATGGAGAATCTTTTAAGTAGACTGTGCTGAGCATGGAGCTCAACACGGTGCTCGATCTCACCACCCTGAGATCATGATCTAGCCAAAATCAAGAATTTCATACTTAACCAACTGCACCACCAAGGAGCCCCTATTTTTATGTCTCATGGTTGGGTTGTGATCCCGTGGTGGTGAGATTGAGCCCCATGTCAAGGAGTCTACTTTGAGATTCTCTCTCCCTTTCCATCTGCGCACCTGCTTGTGTGCACACACTCTCTCTCTCTCAAAATATATAAAAATATTTTATTTTTAAGTAATCTCTACACCAAATGCGGGGCTCAAACTCATAACCCTGAAAGCAAGAGTTGCATGCTCCACCAACTGAGCCAGCCAGGTGCCCCCTTCCAAGCTCTTTTAAAGTGTAGACCCAGAGTTAGTTAATACAACATAATTTTGTGGTCTTGTTGTTATTTATTGGTTAAGCAGTCACAGGGCCAGTGCAGATTCTAGGCAAGGGGAAGATGACAAAGAATTAATGGTCATATTTAATTCACCATGAGAACTCTGGACTTGTACTACTTTTCTCCCATTTTACAGATGAGAAAACCTAGGCTCAGAAGAATTTAAGCAACCTTTCTAAGGTCACCCAGCTAGTATGAACCCAAATTGTCTAACCTGAGAGCCCAAGCTGTTAGCCACTACAGTGCAGTGCCTCATAGTATTAATTGTGGTGGGTGCCACAACCCAATGTCATCTTTTTTTCTGTGTATCGAGGCCATGACTGACTGGAGATCATATGTCAGACAGTGATTTTGTACTATCTTACCACTGATAGCTCATTTCTGATGAATTCTTTTTTAAGAAAAAAAGTTTTTAAAATCATAGTACCACGTGAATCTTTTTAAAAAGATTTTTAAAATTATTATTATAAAGTAGTCTCTACACCCAACATGGGGCTTAAACTCACAACCTCGAGATCAAGAGTTGCATGCTTTACTGACTGAGCCAGTGAGGTGCCTCCCCACTTGAACCATGTATACTTAAAAGTGTACAGTTCAGTGGCATTTTATTCAAAGTATCATGTAACCATTTCTGATAGGTTCTTCAATGAGCTAAGTAGCTGTGCATATTACCTGGAGAATGGCATTTTTTGTGTTTTTCTCTGAGCAAGACTTGATAGGGGTAGGACCTTGCTCTCTTATGTTCCAATCCATTGCTCAATGTCAAATTCAAAAAGTTAAAGCACTTTTTTTTCTTCCTTGCTTCTTTTTGCTAGCAAAGACAGAACTTGTAAGGACTTAGGTCAGATGTGTGCATTCCACCCACAATCCTCTTTTCCTTTCCCCATTCTTCATTGACTCTCACTGTACTGAAAGCTTGAGCTGGAACCTAGCTCTGAGGCAGGACCTCTGCTCTAGGTCAAGGTAGCATTTTGTTAAGAGGAATAAGATTTTGTTATCTCTGTTGCCCAGTTGTGAAAACATTCTGTGGGGGTTTTGAAGGGCTTTGGTTTAATCTCTATTTCCCAACATTTTCTTTTCTTTTCTTTTCTTTTCTTTTCTTTTCTTTTCTTTTCTTTTCTTTTCTTTTCTTTTCTTTTCTTTTCTTTCTTTTCTTTCTTTTCTTTTCAAGAGAGAGAATGAGCATCCAAGTCAGGTGGGGGGATGGGTCAAAAGAGAGCAGAGTGAATCTCAAGCAGGTTCCATGCCCAGTGCAGAGCCCGACACTGGGCTTGATATCATGACTCTGAGATCATAACCTGAGCTGAATTCAAGAGTCTTAACTGACTGAGCCACTCAGGTACCCCTCCTCAGTAGTTTCCATATGTATTTTTATTTATTTTATTTATTTATTTTTTAAAGATTGTATCTATTTATTCACGAGATACAGAGAGAAAGGCAGAGACCTAGACAGAGGAAGAAGCAGGCTCCCTGCAGGGAGCCTGATTAGGTACTCAATCCCCAGACCTGGGATCACGCCTTGAGCGGCAGGCAGATGCTCAACCACTGAGCCATGCAGGTGTCCCTGTTTTATTTTTTTTAAGATTTCATTTATTTGAGAGAAAAGAGAGAGAGCGAGAGCAAGAGTACATGAATGGGGAGAGGAAGAGAGAAAATCCCAGGCAGGCTTCATGCCCAGCTCAGAGCCCAATGAGAAGCTCGATTTCACCACCCTGAGACCATGACCCGACCCCAAACCAGGAGTTGGATGCTCAACTGACTGAGCCACCCAGGTGCTCTGACCTAGGTTCTTTTATTGGGGTGGGGGGAGTGCTTGGGTGGCTTGGTCAGTTAAGCATATGACTCTTGATTTTAGCTCAGGTCATGATCTCAGTATTTTGAGATTGAGTCCTGTGTCGGACTCTGTGCTGGACACAGAGCCTGCTTAAGATTCTCTCCCTCTGCCTCTTCCCCACCCTCTCTCTCCCTCTCTTTAAAAAAAAAAAAAAAAAAAAAAAAAAAAAAAGAAAGAAAGAAAGAAAGAACCTAGGTTTTATTTCCTCTGGATTCCAGGACTTTGACCCTCAATCCTTCTTAGATGACTATGTGTTAAAGCAGTACCCTCATCCTAGAACTGATAGGAGCTATAGCCTAAGAATCCTTATTGGAGTGAGCCTACAAACAGATTTTACTTGCAGATAGAATCTGTATTTAGCTCACACGATTCTGGGCAATTGGCATGGAGCCTATCTTGCTTTTCATCTCTCTGTTCCTTATAGCTGGCTCCCACTGGAAGCACTTCCCTCCTAAACTCCATGGCTGTCATCCAGAATCCCGTGAAAGTCTGTGATCAGGTATTTGCCCTGATTGAAAACCTCACTCATCAGATCCGGGAACGGATGCAGGACCCCAAGTCTGTAGGTGGGTATGAATAGTACTATCTTCCCTTCAAGGTTTCAAGTATGGATGAGTTCCTTAGGTGCTCCTGTGTTCTCTCCTAAGTGTCTGAGGCAGGTGTTCTCATTCCTGATTCTACTTCAGATTTGTTAGAATCTTTTGTGAGAGATCAAATCTTTGGTTCTTTCTGACTGTGCATCTTCCTTCCAGACCTGCAACTCTACCATAGTGAGACACTAGAGCTCATGCTACAGCGTTGGAGCAAACTAGAGCGTGACTTTCGACAGAAGAGTGGGCGCTATGATATCAGTAAGATCCCTGATATCTATGACTGTGTCAAGTATGATGTGCAGCACAATGGGAGTCTGGGACTTCAAGGCACAGCAGAGTTGCTACGTCTCTCTAAAGCATTGGCTGATGTGGTCATTCCCCAGGTGTGTCTTATAGCCTAGGGATATGGGCACTGGGAGAGGAAGGGGAAAAAAGCAGGAAAGAGGGCTGGTGTGGGAACCAGGGGAAGGAAACTTAGACAAAGAATTAGTTGAGTTGCTATAATTCTCAGGCTCCACTCTGGCTCTGTTTAAGTGTAAAAGAAACCCTAGACCTGAGGTGGAAAGAAACATCATCATCTTGGGCCTAGGAGTATGAGGCAAGAGGGAAACAAGATTCACTGAGGTACTTATCCCTGGCCTGTGGCTCCTAGGAGTACGGGATCAGTCGGGAGGAGAAACTGGAAATTGCTGTGGGCTTCTGTCTTCCACTGTTGCGGAAAATACTACTTGACCTGCAGAGAACCCACGAGGATGAGTCTGTCAACAAGCTGCATCCCCTGTGAGGGAGGGATGGGAGGGGTGCTGGATGGAGGGAGGGACATGTCAGGGAGCCCTTGGGGGAATTCAGGCTGGGACAGCCTGGGGAACTGAGAATAGAAGGGATCCTTGGGTGGAAAGGAGAGAAGTGTTTGAGATGGGAGGAAGGAGTTTGTGGAGGGGTGGGAAGAGGATTATGTGACAATGTGAATAACTTAGCTCTTATCTCAGGTACTCCCGAGGGGTGCTCTCCCCAGGCCGCCATGTTCGAACACGTCTCTATTTCACCAGTGAAAGCCATGTCCACTCCCTACTCAGTGTCTTCCGTTATGGGGGACTTCTTGATGTAAGGATATTTCTTCCTTCAACCTATAAATGTTTTTTCCCCAGCATTCTTTTATTCTTCTCCTCATGTTTCTTTTTTACTGCAAGCTTTCTGTATTCTCTTGGTCTCCCTGCCCCTTCCCTGACTCCCTTGTCTTTGGGCATTAACTTTCCTCTTCTGTGCTTGGTAGGAGACCCAGGATGCACAATGGCAGAGAGCTTTGGCTTATCTCAGTGCCATTTCAGAGCTCAACTATATGACCCAGATTGTCATCATGCTTTATGAGGACAACACACGGGTGAGGAGATAACAGGATTGGGTGAGGAGGGTACCTCTTCTTTCTCCTCCTTCCCGTTTTAGAAAGAAACTTTCATATCCTGGTAATTTGTAGAATACAGTTAGGTGTGATACTTAAGCATAGCATGTCACAGAGCATCCAGGAGGTTCCTACTGGAACAGAAAAAGTGTTTTAGGATGGTGTTGAGCCAGAGAGATACCATAGAACATAGCTCTGCATTAGGGAGGGTATAGAATTTGGGATGATGTTATAATGAGTCTTTTTCCCTCAAACATTGTTATACCTTTTC
Source organism: Canis aureus (assembly GCF_053574225.1). Classification (NCBI taxonomy): domain Eukaryota; kingdom Metazoa; phylum Chordata; class Mammalia; order Carnivora; family Canidae; genus Canis; species Canis aureus. Next base: position 15,161,669 of record NC_135642.1, on the reverse strand, counting down.
CATCTGGCTCCACAAAGATATCTTTAAGTGTACTGCTATATGTCGTGTAGCAAAGCTGAATTTCTGTGGGAGATGGATGGAAAGAATTGTGGAACTGGGGGTTAGAAGGTCATGTGCGGTGGTGGATCTCAAATGGTGGAGGCGAGGGAATGAGGATCCTTTACCACTAGACTATAGTTAAGGGGAAGCTATAATAGTTTAGCCCCAGAGCGGCATAAAATACTTAAATCTCAGCCCTGGGATGATGTATCCTCTTGAGTTCCCCTCTATTGTCCCTGCATGGTCTTCTACCACCATATCCAACTTTTCCCATTGCCGCTTCATGTTGATGTCCCATAGGATCCCTTATCAGAGGAGCGGTTCCATGTGGAGCTACACTTTAGCCCTGGAGTGAAAGGTGTTGAGGAAGAAGGCAGTGCCCCAACTGGCTGTGGATTCCGTCCAGCTTCTTCTGAGGTGGGTCTGAGTGCTGGAATTTCAGATTAGAGGATTTAGGATCCAAGTGATGGGAAACTTAGAAGTGGTATAGGGAGGTAAAAGGATTGGGGAGTCTGGGATTAGGAGGCTGGAGGCCATTAACACCTTTCTGATCTGTGCCTGTTTTTGGGTAGAATGAAGAGATGAAAACAGACCAAGGCAGCATGGAGAACCTGTGCCCAGGGAAGGCATCAGATGAACCAGACCGGGCATTGCAGACTTCACCCCAGCCCCTTGAGGGCCCTGGCCTCCCAAGGAGATCACCCCTCATTCGTAATCGGAAAGCTGGTTCCATGGAGGTAATGGGAGGGCTTGGGAGAAAGAAGTGGTGGAATTGCTCATAGAACAATATTCATGAATCCTCTGAATCCCCCTGGGGGATTCTTGGGACCTTAAGCAGAGTCCTTCTGTCCCTGGTGGATATGTTTTACTTAATTTCTCTTTCACAGCAGGTCTCCCAATAAAGCTCCTTTAAGCTGGTTCCTACTTCTGAGATTAAAGAGATACCAGTGAGAGATGCCTGAGAGTTAGGGTTTTAAGAGATGAGATTGGGGAGGAGGCCTCTGGATGAACTCGAAAAGGCTATTTTTAAAAAGGAAATATAGTGGAAACAACATGAACTCTGGGCTAAACTCCCAGTCCAACACTTAAAAGCTGTGTGACCTTGGACAGGTAACTTTTCCAAGCCTGTTTTTTTCATCTATGAAACACAAGCAATATCCCACATATAGATGCTCAGTAAACAGTAACTATAATATTAAAATGATTGTTATTAAGGACCAGACTCTTTCCATCTCTTTGTTGCCTTGGGTAAAAATTATAGCTCAGACAGGAGCAGTTACATGAAACTTTAATTTCATCCCTCTAGGGTTATCTGTACTCATCTCAGAAAGGGAAGCAAGTCTGGATGTCTTTCTGTCTTCCCTCTATTCTGATGAGGAGGTTTATTGGCCTGGGCTTATTTGTCTCTATTTTTGGAGTTTGTCTCTAGGCCTGGCTCTAGTTCTCTAGCCTAGAGGGAGGAACTGTAGTAGATGTTACATTGTGTCCAGCTAACTGTGCTGCTGTTTTTGTTCAGGTCTTTTTTCCTGGAAAGATTTTTTCCCTCTTTGGCTCAATGACACTCTTTTGACCCCATGATTTATCCCTGTCTCAGGGGCTCTGACTGTCTGACTTGGGTCCTGCTTTGACAAATAAATGTGTTCACCTGGCTCTGTACCAGCTCTCTGTCTTTTTTTTTGTTTTTTTTTTTAAAGATTTTATTTATTCAGGAGAGACACACACAGAGAGAGAGGCAGAGACGCAGGCAGAGGGAGAAGCAGGCTCCACACAGGGAGCCCGATGTGAGACTCAATCCCGGGTCTCCAGGATCAGGCCCTGGGCTGAAGGCGGCGCTAAACTGCTGAGCCATCTGGGCTGCCCCCAGCTCTCTGTCTTAAAGAAATTGTTCTTTCATTTTAGGACTATCTCAGAAGAATCTGTAACTAGCTTACATAGGTTCAGCCAAAGGTTTATAGTTCAGATTTTGGAGAAAGCTGAGAAGATAAACTGTACTTTGTTTTGGACTTATTCTTTTCTTCCTGATGATTTTACGGTAGGTTTGACATTATGAATACTCAGAGCTTCTTTAGGTGGGGTATGCATCATTTTCTCTTTAAGGTGTAAGTTAACTTGGTGTCCATAGTACACTAGTACCCTACAGACTCACATGGGTATAGATTAAATAGACAAGAATGACATACAATCTTCCATTAATAAACTGCTTCTCCACATCTAAATGTCTTCCCCATTCACATGGTCTGCCAGTGTCTCTAGTACTGTTGTGCTTAACTCTATTTTTCCTTCTGGTTTAATCAGTCAAGAGACAGGCAAAGCAGAGCTCTCTGTGTATCATCTCTCAGACTTTATGAGTTGGCTTTTTTTCTTTCAGGCCTATAGGAAGCTTCCTGTTGTAATCACATTCCTTCCTTTTAGTTTCTGGTGTTACTTATACCATGGCTCATCCAGGATGATGGTTGCCGAAAATATGCTCCTCAGCTTTGCAAGAAAATCTTCTCTCTACTCCTTGGTCACACAGCCTTTTAATATTAATATTTCCTTTCCTTATTCTATAGGTATAGGCGTTGGTATTCTTATTCTTATCAACTACAACCCTTCCTCCTATCCCTTCTTCTCTTGTCATCTCATATTTTTGGACAGTTTAAAATACAGAATCTGTGACCTTCATAGCAGCTGTGCCCTAGGTGATCATCCTCTTCAGGCCTATAACTAGCTCTGCCCAATGGGCACTGGGACTTTTGGGAGCCTGGGAGTTAAAGGAGCTGTGACCGGCTTTCCACCCGGTCTGATTGCAGGTCATGAACATGCAGTGCACGGGGAACCTGGACCTGATCCCCTTGCGGGGACGGCGCCGCAGGAGGTCAGGAGACCTCCCCAGGCCTTCCCCAGCCATCGGCCTACAGCCCCGGGCTGTGTCCACCACTCACCTGGCATCCTGCACACAGGTGTCCCTCCCAACTTCATCTTCCTTTTCTGCCTCTGTCTTTGCCTTTTGGGACCTAGGGACTCAGAATACTATCTGCGGGTGGTGGAGTATATATTGGGGTCTGTGTGATTAGGCTCTTGTAGCCTTTTTAGAAATCTGTTTCATGTCTCCAGATATGGAAGGGAGAGTTTCTTGATACAGATAAGAAACTGAGTGTGGTTGCCATAACTACAGCTGTCCCATGAAAAGAGAAGAGGGTAGCCAGACTTTACTTCTTATCATGACTCATTTATTGTGATTGGCTTTGAGTCCTGTGGAGGGATAGAAAAGATTAAGGAACCCTGCTTTGCTGAGAACTGAGAATGGTTGAATAATGATTTCTCAGATTTTGGATAGAAGGGCTGTGCAGACAGGCATCTTGGATATACAAGTGCCTTCTGGTATATAGGATTTCCTGGACAGTTCCCTCTGCAAAGTATACTCTCCATTCCCTTTTCATTTTTCTTCCCCCATAAAAATCCTTTGGTTCTTCCAAACTTTCTGACTTTTCTTGGCTTTATAGGGGCAGGAATTCGGGACCTGGGTTTTAGACTTCTTGGTTGAGGTGGCAAAATGGTAATATAGAATCCTTGTTCTCCAGGTGCTTTCTGAGACTTCATCCTCAAGGCCTGGTAGCTACCGGCTCTTTTCATCTGCACGGCCACCAACAGAGATGAAGCAGAGTGGCCTAGGTATGGTTTTCCAGCATTTCACCTGTTGTTGGGAAAGGGTGTCTGTCTGTTCTTCAGGGTTTTCTTGTGGGGAAACCTTAGTCACGGGTGTTGGGGTCATCTAGTCAGTGGAATTGTTGGGTGGGGCTAGGGAGGATGAATTGGGAAAAGCCATGTTTAGGTGCGAATTTTGATCCCAGATGATTGTTTTCATTCCAGGAAGGTGTTTGTCTTTTGGTTTTTTCACCAACCCCCATTTCTCTGGCTCAAGGGCATTTTTCTGGCTTCCCCTCCCATTCCTTTCTGTCCTCCCGGTCTAGCCCAGACCTTAAGGGACCATGGAGACTCTGATACTTCAGAGTTATCAGAGACGAAACTATAAATAGAGGTACTTGTGACCTCCTCATAAGTGTCCTATTCCTCATTTGGAGAACTTGTGCCATGTCTTCCTTGAGACCTATGTTTATTGTATCCCTGCTCTGGCCCCTCCTACCTCCATGCCCTCTCCTTCATCCTCTCCTAATTCTGTAATTTTTTTTCCTTCCTTCCTTCCTGAAAATTGAGGGACATATCTGAGACTGGTGTAGTGGCAGAGGCTTCTCTCAGGACTTTGAGGGAATGTCTCTTGATTTTTTTGATTCCTGGAGAGGGGTGGAGAACATCATTCAACCTTTCCTAAGAACACAGACTGCAGGAAGGACCAAGCCTCAGAGGGTATTGTATTCTTTGGGAGTGGGGAGTGGTCCTCGGGAGGGGCTATCTTTGAATATAGGGCCTTATGAGCCAGTAAGTAAAACTGGCAATTAGAGACAATTGTGTGGGGTCTGGACTTGGTCCTCTGGCTTCTATCTTGTCCTATTATTCTCTCTATTTAGCTCCTTTCATTTTTCTGTTACTTTTGTCCTTGGCACCCAATGTCTTGGCCGCAAAATGGTTAGCTTTTGGACTAGCAAGGGGGAGAAAAGTTTTGTTAACTTTCCCAGCTAATTTTATGGGAGTAGGTTGCCTTCTAGATCCCTGAAATGAGGTAGACGGTTTGGGACATGAAAAATAACTGACAAACATATAGATATGTGACATGGACTTCTCTTCCTAGAAGTTTCAATAAAGAATAGGTTTCAGATAAGCTGGAAATGAGGATAGATGTGTCTGGTCCAGTTAAGTAGGAATGATATCAGAATAAGACAGAAGTATGAGCATGGGACTGGTTGACAGATGGTGGTGGTAAGGTAGGCACTATGCTCTGAGATGATCCAAGGACAGGACAGGGCAGGATTGGCAGGACCGCACCAGAAAATTATTTAGTGAGGGAAGTAAATGTAGAATGATTTGAGTGGTCTGGGATAAAGCCAGCTAGTTTCAGCTTCTCTGAAGAAAAGTAGATAGATTTAACAGCCTTTATTTCTCTCAGGAACCCCATTCTAGAGCCTATTTACACATGGAAGGTAGGAGAAGTTGCATAGAGCAGCAATCTTGAATTCCAAAATACTTGCTATCTGAGCTTTCTTGATTTCTATAGTGACCTTGAAATACTGGGATCCCTGAAACCATGGCCCTTTCTTTGTAGGCTCAAAGGAAGTTGACCTTTTTTCCCATTCTGTCCATCTCTGCTATGTTAAGTTCCCAAGCCAAACCCAGGTTCTTGGCTAAGATGAATTTGGAAGTAGAAAGCCAAATCCCATAAACTTGGGTATCAGTCTTGTTTCTTCCTTCCCACTCTGTCCTCATGAGCTATGGTAGGAATGGGGGCTATGGAGTTCCAACTCTATTCTCAATCGTATTTGAAACATTGACTGGTTTATTTGCTTCAGAGATTTTTAAAGTTTTATTTACTCCTCTGATTGGCAATAGAGTTCCCTTTGCTTTCTTCGAACTTGTATGTGTAGGCATCTGGCTTTGAGCATAGGGCTTATAAGGCAATAAACTTTTGAAAGCACAAAAAACATGGCTTTTTATTGTTTCCTATTTACCAGGTCCTCCTTCTTAATAGGGTCCTCAGCATATAGTAGGCATGCCCTCCATATAATCACCTTATTCCTCACATGTCTTTCAATTTATGTCCATCTTCACTTCAGAAACAATGCTCTGTTTCTTCTTGATGAAAATATACTTTTTTTTTTCCTAACCAAACACAGTTCATCTTCAGAATCAGGAGACCTGAATTCCATTCTAGCTTAGCTTCTAACGAACTATATGAGCTTGAGCAAATGAGATCCATTTTGAATCTCAGTTTCTTTATCTCTAAAATGAGAAGATTATACTGCATGATCTTTGAGTCCATTCCAGCTTTAAAAATTCAGTGAGTCTCCTACCTTTTTTCTTGAGAAAAGTAAAAAAGGCCTGAAGAGAGAGAGAAAGAAGGGAACGTTGGATTAAAAATTTAGGAGGAATTGGAAGAACTTAGGAGGAATTAGAACTTATGTGTACTTGGAATTTGAGCTAGGTGCTCAAAACTTAGTCTCTGGTTTCAGTCAAAGTTCTTTCCTTCTTTTTTTTTAAAAAAAAAGATTTTATTTATTCATGAGAGACACAGAGAGAGGCAGAGACATAGGCAGAGGGAGAAGCAGGTTCCCCACAGGGAGCCCAATGTGGGACTCGATCCCAGGACCCCAGGATCACACCCTGAGCCAAAGGCAGACACTTAACCACTGAGCCACCTAGGTGCCCCCAAAGTTCTTTCTTTCTAAATCTATAAGGGACTATATTTCTTGGTTCTTCAAACTGTATATAAGGGTAAGGAGCAATGAATTAAATCTAGGGAAATCTAGGGAGATCTACCTTTTAGCATTTCCAAGATGTACCTGGAGAGCATAGTCTACCCCTTTCAGTAACTTTGAGTCCCCTAATATGACTAACCCTGTATTTGTAGTGGCCTTTTTTAGCTACCATGTAGATCTTCTGCAAAATCCCTACCTTGCTTGCCCAGTGTAGCTATGGACAATAGTGAAATCTGTGTGTAGTGGCCACATAGTGATGGCTCTGAGTGACTATGTGAGTGTGTGTCTTCTTGTGTCATGTGAAGTTACGTGTACTTCTGTGTGGTAATTACAGCTTTGTGTGGCTACTAATGCACTCCCGGCCTTGCAGGCTCTCAGTGCACAGGGCTGTTCAGCACCACAGTGCTGGGTGGCTCTTCCAGCGCCCCGAATCTTCAGGACTACGCCCGCAGCCATGGCAAAAAGCTACCACCTGCCAGTCTGAAGCACCGAGATGGTATGTGGGTGGGTTTTGGGGGGCAACTTTTTTCCTCATTTGTCCCACAGCACAGACACAGCTCAAGAACCATTCGTACTTAAGAAGGCACTGACACTGGCCTTATAACAAGTTTTCTTCATCAATTATAGAGGGGAGAAGGAACCAAGACCCCATCCACCCCTCCATTTGCATTCTGTCTCAGTGCAATAAATACTACTTATTTATGCTTATCCCTTCATAATCTCCCACATATAGCCCTGCTGCATCAATTTACTCCACCTTTATATTCTTTCCTGGATTCTGGCCTGTAGGAGTAAGGACCAAAGAGGATGATCCATGATCAGGAAAAATGCAGTGGAGTGTTGATTAAAATCTAGGAAATCAGGGATGGGGAAGTTGCTCAGCCAAGGCAGGAAAGATGATGTGGAAAGAGATTGGGGGAAGGGATGAAAGTTTTTTTTACAGATTTTATTTCCAAATGACCAGAAAGAGGATGTGGTGGTGAAATTAGGGTTATCTTTGTGGGGCTGTATTGTGGTAGAGATGACACATAGATGCCTACAAGGAGATTATACCAAAGGAAAAGATTGAAACATGGTAGTCAGGAATCTAAGGGGTGGAGTGGTAGCAGGTCATATACTAACTATAAAGAACATAGTATATTGCGGGCAAATTCCAGAGCAGAGGGTGGGGACAGGGGTGGGTATAATCCCCATGATGTCTTTTCTCCCCAGAGCTCTTGTTTGTCCCGGCCGTAAAACGATTTTCTGTGTCGTTTGCAAAGCATCCGACTAACGGTACGTTTGCTTCTGACTCAACATCATTCCCCCTCATCATGTCACCTCCAGACACTTAACCTCTGAGTTCTGACACTGACTTTGCTTCTGCCTTCCACTATGTTGACAACGTGTTGTCTCTGAATGAACCACTCACTAAGTGTCCCTCCTGGGGCATACCCTTTGTTGTGACAAACTTTAGTCTTGGCTGTAGTCTGGCTGCCCTATCTGTGTGGCAACTCAGGGACGTATGTCCATGATCACCATTATCACCATCCTGTCACTTTTTTTAGCATCATCTCTAGAACATTAATTAAACCGTTCCCTTTCCCATCACATGACTGCTGGGCTTTGTACAAATATAACAGTGGTTCTCCTTCATAGGAAGAGAATAGTATTTCTTGGATTATCTCCATGTCTTCTTTCCCCCTCCCCCCTCCCCCCTCCACCACTCCTCAGCTTATACAATTTTGATCTTCCTGTTTTTTCTCCAATTCTTTGTTGGAGTGAATGACTAATTTGTTTTTCTTATGGAGCAATGCTGCTGCATTTCCCAGTTCCTATGCATACACCTAAGGGTGCTGGTCTTGAGTTCATAGTTTTCCATTGCCATATTCCTATCTCCTGTCATTGTGTGTACTTTATGTGGCTCCTGTGCTCCTGACATATGCTTTATGTTACTACTAACTTAGGGCCTGGGTCTAGAAAACAGGAGCCCAGATTGATTTGGGATGAAGAAAGACAGGGGTAGGAGGCCGTAGGTAAAGGAAAAAGGATTGTACCTTGAGTTATGCAACACGAGTTACAACACAGTTTCCCTGTAGCCCCAGCCTATCTAAGATGCTGCTATCTCAAAGAAGCTTGAAGTGAAGATTGAGATGTCTCCTGGGAATTCTGGGTGTGCTTAGGAATGAATAATGTTTCAAAAATATTGAAGAACTGGTCTGGCCATACTAAAGTGGGAGAGTTTATATATCTGTGTAAAACAAAAACTGAAGGGCAATGGTCTCTTTGTAGGGCATAGCAGGGGAACCCAGGGCTTACTTCCTGTTTTATCCTTTATATTATTGGTTTCTCTCTGCCTTGTATCTTGTTTTCAAGGTAAATCCAACTTTCTTATACATGGTTTTCTTCTGTCCAAGAACTAAGTCTCTCTAAAGAAGATAAAATTAGCCTGGTTTCCTGGCTGGAAAAACCTCCTTAGCCAGTGGCAACTGCTAGATTTTAGCTCATTTAGGCCATACCTCTCTACTAGGCACTGCTGAAATTTTCCTAGGTGGACTACCCTATACTTGCTCAGTTTATAATCCCACCTCCACCCTGGCTCCCATTTGTGCCTGTGAAGGAGTACCCCTTACAGAGTGGCATGGCTCTACCTATACATCTAGCTTCAAATTCTTCTGGCCTTCATATGCCATAGTCCTCTCCATAATAGAACCTCACGCACCAATCCCAACAGCCTGGGTCTTGGACTTAAGAGATGTGTTACTTAGAGTATAGAACATAGAACTATGTTTTATGCTCTAAGAATTTGGGAATTTGGGACCCTGAAATCAAAGTTACATCACTGATCTCTTAGTTCCTAGGCTTTGTGAGAAAAGATCCATATCTATAAAACATATCCTTAAACCTGTTTCTAGTTACCTGAGGCCTTGAGTAGCAGCCTCACCAGTTAAAAAAGAGAAGAATTAATTCTACCAAAAGGAAGAGAGGAAGAAAGACTTGGATAATTCAGATAGAGTGCAGGAGAGTAAATTCAAGATCTTCTCTGACTCCCTACATACTTTATCAGGGGTCTTCTGGCCATTGTTCCTCTTGTACTTGAGTTTGGAGGCTAACATATTTGAGAAGCTGAATCTGGGATCTTCCTGATGGTAACAGGAGAAATTTGGAGGTGTTGTGTCTCTTGCTGAAGTTTACCTAGATTGAATTTGTCCCTTAGGACAATATGAAGGCTCTATCCCATGTCAAATCTTGCTTGACTGACCTAGCAATTACAGAGTAGATGCTCTGTCTATAATTGGTTATGGCAGGTTAGTGACAACAGTATGCCACTCTACTGTCCCATCATCACTGTCTCCTTCTGTGATGTCTCACTTTGAAATAGCAGCTGGAAAACCTGGACCTAGCTTTTGAAAGGAGGCAAGGCAGTGCTGACTCCTTACCTTAACGAAAGAACATCTCTCAGCCATCCCTGCCTCTATTCCTGATAAGCTTCTGTCACATCCTGTGACCACACTGAGTATGCAAGTATGGCCCATTCCTAAACTACACACTGAACTCGCCAAAGGAAACTAATATAGTGGGAAAGAGACTGTGGTTCAACCTCATCCTGAATATTAGAGTACCTATTGGATTTACCAAGCCCAGTATATTCTAGAGTACAGTTAGAACCTAGGTAGAGTTGAAACTGCTCCTGAGTTTCAGACGGAGGTCTCTGGAAACCATAGTCTCATAAGATCACTCTGTAGAACCACTTCTGGTCTGGGAGTTCTGAGCAGTCATCTTTAGCTACCTTGACTTACCATCTCTATACCGATGTCCTGTCATCAGGTTTTAAGACCTGATACCTTTTTCTTAGGATCTTTTTCTGTTTTTCCTATGCCCCTTTACACATGCCTTTAACTGCCTTCAAGCTTTTACAGTTGAATTGCATATATCCACAAAGTTTGCCAAGCAGCTAAAACTGCAAAGTGGTTCAAGATTGAAGCTTTCCATTCACCAGCTGAACAAAGTTAAACTCACCAGCAGTGGGAGAAAATACAAAATTATCTAACTATTTTTGGCTTTTGTAGTGGATACAGTGTCCCCCCGAAACCTGAGATTTATGCAAACATTTTTTAAAAATCTGTATATTTGGGTAAGAGTAAAAGCTGATTAGTCAATGTCATTTTCACACATTGATTCTGTTTTTTGCATACTCTGTTTTAAAAGACCTTCATACTTGGTGTTCTGTCAATCTCCTTTGCCATCTACCTAACACCAGCCCTGTTTATGGCTATTTTATAGAGTCTGGTCCAGAAGGCTTGGCCTGAGCTTTTAGGAACCTTTTTAGCTTCAAACTTTGCCTTGATACCCTATACCATTCTTGATCCTCTTCTCTGAGTGACTTTGAACTTTGCATCTCTATACCAACTTTATAAATACATTTGTCTGAAGCAGGCCGTAAGTAAGGTTTGTCCAAGGATAATCAGGGACACTGGAGCTCTAATCAAGACTCCAGCCACAAAACTGCCAGCTTACCCCTATTCAGAATATGTGATTGCTGTCTATAAGCACTGACTTAATTATGCTCAGTGAAAGGGGGAGGGCCTTGCTGTATGATGAAGTCTCACTGGCCTCTTCTTTTAGACTTAGTATGATGCCGACACTCTTCTTTCCTGAAAGAGACACCCAGTGGTTCTGACCATCTCTGCTTCTCTCTTAGCTCACCTTGGAGCTGAGTGGCCCCACCTCCCAGTAGTGCTTGTGCCACTCAGTGCCCCCCTCATTGTCTTTCCCTCTTCTCTTTCTTTATCTTTGTGCTTCCTGCCGTGGTCCTCCCCCATCCCCTCCAGAGCTGCTGGATGACCAGCACCCTGTGGTCCGGTTGCTGCGCAGTTTTTCCTCTGACTGTCCAGGGGGCCGGCCAGTCTCCTTGGATGCCACGCTGGCGCATCACCTGCACCAGTGCTCCTACCACCTGCGCCTCTTCCGGAACTGGCTGCGCTCAGGCCAGGATGACCCCGAGTGCCTCTACGGTACCCCCTGCCACCAAGCTGGCTGCTGCCACTACCCTGGCTGGGACTGACTGCTTTGCTTATTGCACTTCTGGCAGAAGAGTCCACCTGTTCCTTTCTCCTATTTACCCTAAGGTTATGTGACTTGCCTTTAGTTGCTTGGATATGGGATTGGGGCCAGACTGCCTGGTAGCTGTAGCATTGGCTGCTCATCCCCTTACTATTCTACTTCCTTACTGCCTCCTAATGTTACCCATTCCCAATTCTATTCAGCATAGGAGTAGTTTCTTGCCCTGAAATCTGTTCTTGTCTCTATAACCCTCTGCTACTACCATCCTCAAATGCAAACGTTTTTCTAGCCACTCTGAGGAGCTAGAGATGTACTTCTCCTATGCTTCTGCCATAAGACTACAGGGGAAAATTGAGGCACAAAGGTCTTAATTGAATCTTTGAAGCAAACAAAGGCCAGAGTTAGAAGATGGTCAGGTATGATCCTTTTGAATTAGAGGTTTTAGACATTAGTGAACAGGAGGCAATGTCTTACATAGATATTGCTGTCCTGTCTATTCTTAGTTTCTTTAAGGAATTTTAAAGAGACACAGGAAAGATTGGGGGCTGGAAAAATGCTTGGGATGTATGCATTTTGTTCCTCCAATTGGGGACTTTTTTTTTTTCATCAACAGGCTCTGGGATTAGGGTTATATATTTAGATTTTCCCTTCACCCTAACCAGACCAGTGAACCTACATTGGAATTGTTTGGTTCAGACAGAGAATCAGTATTTATTCTTCTTCCTAGGGATTTGCCTCATTTTCCTGATGGAATAGAGAAATCCTAGCAAGTCTGGGGTTTTCCAGCGAGAGCAGAAGGGAGAAGCTTTGTTGTGATGGAAATGACCAAGAAAGAACTTCCATCCCCCAGCCTGTTCATGCATGTGGTTTTCCTTGGCTAAGCTTCATGTGTATTGCATGCACTCCAGCTTGCTTCCAGATATTCCAGCCTTTCCACTCATATCCTAAATCTGCATGAATCCTTCTTCAGATTCCATTCCTCCTTAATCTGGTTCTCTTTACATGAACCCTGAAATCTACTGTTTCTTCCCAGCTCCATGACCTCCCTACCTCATTTAGACCTTCAATTTCACCCCTTACCTCTGGACTTTTGTTTTATTCCCCTAGAAAGAGTAAGAGCAATGTAGGTGCTTAACCTATTGGAATTCATTTATTTTTCCATGAGTCATTGCAGGCTCTCCATAGGTAGGATAAGTGGTGATTTGATTCACTTGGAAGCCTTAGCAGATAGACTTCTTAGGGCATCTGGAGGTGATACCTGTAGGGGCTCTAAAGAGTTCCCTCTCTTGAGATCTTGGATACCCCATACTCCAAAAGCCACGGACTCTCCTGATGGCTCTCAGGGACTCTCCATGCTTCCTTTGACAGTTGGGGTATATCTGGCAGGAATAACATTGACTTTGCCCATCTCTTTTCTAACAGGATTTGAAGGATGTTCCATGGTGCCTACCATCTACCCCCTGGAAACACTGCATAATGCCCTTTCCCTGCGTCAAGTGAGTGAATTCCTAAGTAGAGTCTGCCAGCGCCATACTGATGCCCAAGCACAGGCATCTGCAGGTATGGAGAATACTCTCATCTTGTACCCTTGTCTCTGTCCCTACTCTTATGCTTCCTAGAATATGAGTAATAAATTAAAAAGATAGGCACTCCAAAAAGACACAGAAGTAGACTTGAAAAATTGTTTAATTGCATAGGCCAATTCAACATCATAACTTCCCAAGTTAATTTATAAATTTAACATGATTCCAGTAAAAATGCTGATGTTTTTCTAAAGTCAGACAAATGGATTCTGAAGTTGTCTTTGAAAAATAAACAAGCAAGAGTAGCCAAAGAAAACCTTGAAAGGAAGAGTAATGAGAAGTTACTAGCCCTATCAGACTTTATAACATCCCATAAAACTTTTATAATGAAAATACTGTTGTTTTTGTACAGGAATAGACAGAGAGGGCAGCCCTGGTGGCTCAGCGGTTTAGCGCCGCCTTCAGCCCAGGGCCTGATCCTGGAGACCCGGGATCGAGTCCCACATTGGGCTCTCTGCATGGGGCCTGCTTCTCCCTCTGCCTGTGTCTCTGCGCCTCTCTCTCTGTCTCTCATGAATAAAAAAAAAAAAAAAAAAGGAATAGGCAGAGAGACCAATCAAACAAAATAGAAAATCTAGCAGTCGGTGAAGTTAGCATTTCAAAATACTGGGGGAAAGCAGACTTTTTTAAAAAAAAGACTTTATTTATTTATTTGAGAAACAGCATGAGGAGCAGAGAGAGAGGGAGAAGCAGATACCCTGGTGAGCAGGGAGCCCAATATGGGGCTTGATCCCTGGAGATCATGACTTGAGCTAAAGGCAGATGCTTAATTGACTGAGTCATTCCAAGATAGACTATTTAATAAATGAAGCTGGCACAACTGAATAGTCATTTGACAAAAAATTAGAATTGAATTTATGCTTCATGCTATATTACCAAGGTAAACTCTGTATGGTTCAGAAATCTAAATGTAAAAATTAAGCAATAGGTTGTTCAAAAGGCTTGTCCTTCCACAGAAACACCAAAAAATCAAGCAAAAGCTATAATAGTTTGCAGCAACCAGGAAAATGCTAAATCAAGAAAGAGGCAAGCTTAGAATGGCAGGAAGCTTCCCATCATTTTACCATCTCCTATCCTACCCTCTCCCCCACCTTAGCAGCAATCTTAAAGATGGCAGGGCATGTTCTAGGACCGGTTGTATGGAACTCTGGTCCTTAGTTCTAAAGGGAGCAGAACAGACTTTATTCTCAAAGAATTGTGTTTGTCTATTCTAACTTGTCTAACCTGAAAAACTGTCACAGGGTCCTTACCTTTGTTTCATTGAATCAGGGCAGAAAAGTAGCTGTGCAGAAAGTGTTTCTTGAAAACATTGTAATGCAAATGAACAATATGCCTCTGCCTGGGGCAAAAATTATAATTGAGGCAAACAATAAGTATACTGAAAGGCTGGAGTGAAAAATTAAGGAAATAATTTCTTTGGAAAATTAAGGCTTAAGAAGCACCCACATATACTGGGGAATTTAGAAGCCATGTACCTGCCTAGGGAAGGATACATGCACAGAAAACACATGGGAAGACCCTAAGATTTTACTTCTGGCCAAACTCTAGACTCAGCACAAGCAAGAAGTGAAGGCTAAGAGGGATTTGTAAACAGTTTAGCTAAGTGTTGAAGAAATACTCAACATAGAACCAATCTGCAAAGACCAGGAGAACTCCCCTTTCTTCCTTTTCCCCCATCTTCCTCTCCTCTTCTTTTGGTTTTTGTCATTCAAAGAAATCCTTGTCAGAACACTAGCTGTGAAACAAGCTAAAGGAACAGAAACTTCAGAGACCACATATGACAAAGAAGATAGACTTCACAAAAATAGTAGAAAAATTACTAAACAAACAGTCACAGCCTACAGCAAACCATGAAAACAAACCCTGAGGAGAAGGAATAATCTGGTATTCACAATTATAATACTCAAGATGTAGGGTGGCTGGGTGTCACAGTCTGTTAAGCATCTGCCTTTGGCTCAGGTCATAATTCTGGGGTCCTGGGATTGAGCCCCACATCAGGCTCCCTGCTCAGCAGAGAAGTCTGCTTCTCCCTTTCCCTTTGCCATTCCCACCACTTGTGCTCTCTGATTCTAGCTCTCTCAAGTAAGTAAATAAAATCTTTAAGAAAACTATTCAAACTGTCCAGTTTTCAACAAAACATTATAAGATATGCAAAGATACAAAAAGGTATGGTCCATTTACAGAAGAAATTAACAGAAACTGCCCCTAAGGAAGCATAGATGTTAGACTTGGACAAATATTTTAATAAAGCAATAGAAAATATTAAAAGGAACCAAACAGAAATTCTGAAAGATAAAAATATAACAAATGTAAAATTCACTAAGGATTTCTTTTTTTTTTTTTAAGATTTTATTTATTTATTCATGAGAGACAGAGAGAGAGAGAGGCAGAGACACAGGCAGAGGGAGAAGCAGGCTCCATGCAGGGAGCCCAAAGTGGGACTCGATCCCGAGTCCCCAGGATCACGCCCTGGGCTGTAGGCAGCGCTAAACCGCTGCGCCACCGGGGCTGCCTTCACTAAGGATTTCTTAGAAGATATGAGCAGGCAGAAGAAAAAATCAACAAAATTAAAGAGAAATCATTTTTAAGTGTCTAGTCTGAGGAGAACGAAAAAAGAAGGAGGAAAAAATTAGCCAAAGATATTTGTGGGACACCATCAAGACTACCAACATGTACATAAATGGGAGTCCTGGGAGGAGAAGAGAGAAAGAGGCTGAAAAAAATATTTGAAGGAATAATGGCTCTGAAGACTTCTCAAATTTGATAAATACACAAATCTATACTTTAAATAGTTCAAACACAAATAAGGATAAATTCAAAGAGATCCACACTGAGATACATTGTCATCAAATTGTCAGAAGATAGAGAAAATCTTGAAGGTAGGAAGAGAAAAGCAGCTTGTAACACAAAAGGGATCTTTAATAAAATTAACAATGATACCATGAATTCTTTATGTAGCAGAACTATTCAGAAATGAAGAAAAAAATTAAGACATTCCCAGATAAATAAAAGTTGAGGGAGTTTTGTCACTAGTAAACCTGCTTTACAAGAAATGCTGAAAGCATTTTGGGCTGAAATAAAAGTACACTAGATAGTGACTTGATACCATACGAAAAAATGAAGAACCCTGGTAAAGATAACTACATTGGTATATATAAATGTCAACATTACTATATTTTTGGTTTATAACTCCTCTTTTTGTTTCATATATGACTTAACACTCAAATGAATAAAAAAATCATTACAAGACTGTATTAACAGGCATACATTATATAAAGATATAATTTGTGACAACATAAGGTGAAGACTGTACTTTGTAGGAGCAAAATTTTTTTTTTAAGATTTTTAAAATTTATTTATTCATGAGAGACACAGAGAGGCAGAGACACAGGCAGAGGGCAGGGAGCCCGACATAGAACTCAATCTCAGGACCCCAGGATCACGCCCCAGGCTGAGGGCAGGTGCCAAACCTCTGAGCCACCCCTGGCTGCCCAGAGCAAAGCTTTTGAATGTTATTGAATCTAAATTGCCATGAATTCAAAAAAGATTGTTATAAATTTAGGATGTTAATTGTAATCTCCATGGTAATCAATATGAGAATGTCTAAAAAATATACAGAAAAGGGAATAAGAAAGGAATCAAAATGGAACACTACAGAAATATCAATTAAACACAGAAATGATAGTAAAGGAGGAAATGAGGAACAAAATAAAGTAGAAGATGTATAAAAAACAAATAGTGTGCAGCCTAGGTGGCTCAGTAGTTTAGTGCCGCCTTCAGCCAGGGTTGTGATCCTGGAGACCCAGGATCAAGTCCCACATTGGGCTCCCTGCATGGAGTCTGCTTCTCCCTCTGCCTGTGTCTGCCTCTCTCTCTTTCTGTGTCTCTCGTGAATAAATAAATAAAATCTTTAAAAAAAAAGTGAAATAACAGAATAAAGCCCTTTCTTATCAGTGATTACTCTAAATGTAAATGAATAAAACTCTCCAGTTAAAAGACAGAGATTAGGGTGCCTGGGTGGTTCAGTTAAATGTCTACCTTTGGCTCAAGTTATCATCCCAGGGTCCTAGAATCAAGTGCTGTGCCTGGCTCCCTGCTCAGCAAGGAGCCTGCTTCTCCCTCTGCCCATGCTTTCTCTTTCTCCCTCAAATAAAGAAATAAAATCTTTAAAAAAAAAGGGATGCCTGGGTAGCTCAGTGGTTGAGCATCTGCCTTCAGCTGAGGGCATGATCTTGGGGTCCAGGGTCCCTTGCAGAGAGCCCACTTCTCCCTCTGCTTGTGTCTCTGCCTCTCTCTGTGTGTCTCTCATGAATAAATATGTAAATAAATCTTTTTTTAAAAAAAAAACCTTTACAAAATAAAAGAGATTAGCAGAATGGATTTTTTAAAAGATTTATTTATTTTAGAGAGAGAGATGGAGGGAGGGGAGCAGAGGAAGAGACACCCCCTAGCAGACACCCTGCTGAAGGTGGAGCCTGACACAGGGCTTGATCCCACGATCCTGAGATCATGACCAGAGCTGAAACCAAGAGTAGAACACGCAACCGATGGTACTCCCCCAGGCATCTCAGTAGAATGGAATTTTTAAAAAATCATCCAACTATATGCTATGTATGTGAAACTCACTTTAGATCCAACAGTACAAATAAGTTGAAAGTGAAAGGATAGAAAAAGATATTCCATGCAAATAATGACCAAATGTGAGCTGGGGTAACTATACTGATGTCAGACAAAGTAGTCTTTAAGGCAAAAACTGTTATAAAAGACAGAGGTCATTATATATTGATAAAAAGTTCAGTTCATCAAGAGCATACAAAAACTATAAACATTTACCCACCAACAATAGAGCCCCCAAATATATGAAGCAAAAATTGACAGAATGAAGGGAGTAGAGTTCTATAGTAATAGTTGGAGACTTCAATATCTCAGCTTTAATAATAGATAAAATAACCAGACAGAAGATCAGTAGGGGAACAGAGCTTCAATAACAGTGTAAACCAGCTAAACCTAACAGACACAAAGAACATCCTACTACCAACAAAATACAGATTCTTCTTAAGTGCACATGGAATATTCTCCAGTATAGAACATATGATAGGCCACAAAAAAGTTAAATGAATTTTAAAAGAAATTGAAATCATACAAAATATCCTCTCCAACCACAGTGAAATGGTGCTAGAAATCATTAATAGAAGGAAAATTGGAAAAATTGGAAAATTCACAAGTATGTAGAAATTAAACACATTCTTAACCTTTGGGTCAAGGAAGAAATAACAAGAGAAATTAGAATATATTTTGAGATGAATGAAAATGAAAAAGCAACATTCCAGAAGTTATGGAATTCAGCAGAAGCAGGGCTGAGAAAATTTATAGCAGTAAACACCTACATTTAAACACAAGAAAGATCATAAACCAAAAACCTAACTATATACTTTAAGGAACTAAAAGAAGAGCAAACTAAACCCGAAGCTCATAGAAAGAATAAAATAATAAGTAGTAGAACAGAGATAAAAGAAATAAAGAATAGAAAACGAAAGAGTCAACAAACCCAAAAGTTGGCTCTTTGAAAAAAATCAACAAAATTGACAAATCTTTAGCAGACTTAGAAAAAGCGAGTGTTGATGCAAATAACCAAAATGAGGAATAAAAGTGGGGACATTGCTACTGACCTTACAGAAATAAAAAGGATTATAAGAGAGTACTATAAACAATTGTATGCCAGTGAATTAGATAACTTAGATGAACAAATTCCTAGAAACCCACAAGAAGTGACCCAAGAAGAGATGAAAAATCTGAACACAACCTATAACACAGGAAAAGACTGAATCAGTAGAAAAACTTTTCTTTTTATTTTTTAAAAAAGATTTTATTTATTTCACAGAGAGAGGGAGCACACAAGCAGGGGGAGTGGGAAAGGGAGAAGCAGGCCCCCCAGGGAGCAGGAAGCCCAATGCAGGACTCGATCCTGGGATCATAAAGCTAGCGAAAGGCAGCCACTTAACCGACTGAGCCACCCAGGTACCCCTAGAAAAACTTTTCAACAAAGAAAAGTCCAAGACAAGATAGCTTTACTGGTGAAATCTACCAAACAGTAAGAATTAACATGGTTTTTTTTTTTCACACTTTTCCAAAAAATAGAAGAGGAGGAAACACTTTCTACGAAGTCAGCATTACCTTGATACTAAAGCCAAAGACACCATAAGAAAACTACAGACCTATATCCCTTATGAATATAAAAGCAAAAATTCTCCGTGTTTTTTTTAAGTAGGCTTCATACCCAGTGTGGAGCCCAGCAGGAGGCTTGAATTCACAACCCTGAGATCAAGACCAGAGCTGTGATCAAGAATTGGATGCTTAACGATCGAGCCACCCAGGAGCCCCAGAAGCAAAAATTCTCAACACAATACTAGCTAGCTAAATCCAACAGCAAGTTGACAAAGTGAGATTTATCTCAAGAAGGCAAGGGTAATTCAACATAAGAAAGACAGTGTAATATACTACATTAAAAGAACAAAAGAGAAACTCACAATCATCTCAATTGACATAGAAAACCATTTGATACAATCCACTACCCTTTCATGATAAAAATGCCCAGCATACTAGGAATGGAACTTCTTCAAATGATAAAGAATATTTATGCACAACCCATAGTGCACATCATACTCAATGGTGAAACCTTTCCCTCTCTGATCAGGAACAAGACAAGGATGCCCACATTCACCATTATTGTTCAATATTATTTTGGTAATTTTAGACAGAGCAATCAGGCAAGAAAAAAAAGTAGCATAGAAATTGGAAAGGAAAAAGTAAAACTATCTCTTTTTGCAGAGGACATGGTCCTATATAGAAAAAATGCAGAGTCCTCAAAAAAACTTCCAGAACTAATGAACAAATTCAGCACAGTTGCAAGATACAAGATCAGCTCACAAAAATAGATTTTGTTTCTAGATACCAGCAATGAACAATCCAAAAAGGAAATTAAAAAAAAATACAATTTATAATAGCATCCAAAAGAATAAAATACCTGGGACAAATTTAACCAAGAAGTTTAAAGATTTGTACACTGAAAAATACAAAACATTGCTGAAATAAATTAAAGAAGACCTAAACATCCCATGTTCGTACCCCCTCCCTCAGTCTTTTTAGAGATTTTTTCCCCTAGCAACCCCCTACTACCTGGAATTTTAATACTACAAATATATAGTATATATCTGTTTATGGTTCATGACTATGTGATGGACTACAAACCAGTTGAATATCTAAGATTTTTTTACCCTCACCAGGAACCAATTTCATTGAGAAGGCATAGTTTAGGGCAAGAAAAATACAAACTGGTCCCGAGGCATGTTATAACAAAAGCAAGGAAGCAGTCAAGCCTGAAGAGGTTCCTACTGACCATAACTGGAACATTTTAGCATTCAAAAGAATAATTTACTGTAATTGAGTAAAGTATACGAATATATAAAGATCCATGTGCTCATAATAAATAATAAGTAAATAATTCTACAAAAAAGAAACCAAAAATAAAATAATTATCATCTGCCACAATTGGAGAATACTTTTCACTACCTCTTTTCTCCAAAAACTAATTAAAAGGAAACAAACACATGGGTGCCTAGGTGGCTCACTCAGTTAAGCGTCTGCCTTTGGCACAGGTCATGATCCCAGGTTCCTGGGCCTGAGCCCCACATTCTGGCTCTCTGCTCAGCAGGGAGTCTGCTTTTCCCTCTGTCCCTCTCCCTGCTCATGATTTCCCCCTCTCTCTCAAATAAATAAAATCTTTTTTTTGAAAAAGGAAACACTTATTCTCCTTTTTCAGTAAGAACTGCAGTTTAGTGTAATCAAATAACCCCAGTTGAAGGGGAAAAGCTCTTCTTTACAGAAAATATGCCAGCTAGTAAATGTTGGAGGATTGATAGAAATAGAAAATCACCACTTAAATAATTAAGAATCATCAATGAATACTAACACAATTAGGTAAAATGTTGATGGGGTTTTGTAGTACCAAAAGATTACCTCTTTCCTCAGAAGGGGAAAACTTTACAGTGGTGAGATCTTGTGGCTACCACCTTAACCCAGTTAGCAAACTTAGCTTTAATTAGAGGAACAGTGAGATATTATGTGCCTCTAGTATGACATAAAGTACATAGGATCACCTCTTTGGCACCTACTTGGTATTTTTACCAAAGTTGTTTAAACTGAATAATCTAATCAAGCCTTTTATATCTAACTTCCAGTTTATAGGAAATACAAGCAATAGTGAAATAAGTTAAATGATTCTATGAGGGAGCAATCACACAAATCCAGAATGTGAGATGATATAGTTCTGTGACATAACTGATCTCTTCTTTTCAAAAAGTCACTTTGAGGGGCATCTGAGTGGCTCAGTTGGTTAAGTATACAATTCTTAATTTTGGCTCAGGGTCATGGGACTGAGCCACATGTTAGATTCCATGCTCACTAGGGAATCCACTTGAGATCTCTCCCTCTCCCTCTGACCCTTCCCCCGATCATGTGCACGTTCTCTTTCTCAAATAAATAAATAAAAACCTTTTTTAAAAAGTCACTTTAAGAAAAATAAATGGTGTGTGTAGGGATAATATTCTAGATTAAAAGAGACCTTGGAGACATAAAATGCAATGCATGATTCATGTTCAGATATTAGATAGTTTGGGAATAATGGGAATTTTGAATATGAATTGGCTATTATATATTAGAGTATTATTTTTAAATTTTGTTAGGTTTGTTCATGGTGTGTGGGTATGTAGGAAAAATTCCTTATATCTTAGAGATGCATATTGATGTATTTAGAGGTGAAATGTTTCATAATGCCTGTCATTTTTTAAAAAGAACTTCAGCATGAAGAAATGGGTGAAACAAATATGGCAAAATGTTAACATGTTGATGTGGTAAATACAGGAGATGAAGATATCAGTATGAATTGTAATAGTTTTTCACCTACTTTTTTTTAAAAAGGGGGGATGGAGGAGGGAACAAAAATGTTTAAAAATATTCATAATATAAAGTTTAAATATTAAAAATGGTTTGTGTGAAGGGTCCTTAGGAAATGCTACTTTTCAGCCTGAAAATGTGTAAGTTGGTTTTGATTTATGTTGAGAACCTGTGTTTCTTGGATGCTTCCTCAAACTCTTTTTTTTTTCCCCTTCCTTTTCTCTCCCTGCTTTGTCCAGCCCTCTTTGACTCTATGCACAGCAACCAAGCCTCAGATAGCCCATTTTCCCCACCCCGTACTCTTCATTCACCTACCCTACAACTTCGGCAGCGCTCTGAGAAGCCCCCTTGGTGTAAGTAATCCTTTTGGAACTCTGTGGAGAAAGGCCAAGAGGGATGGAGGGATTGATGAATGAGAGACCTGTTTCATGAGGGAAATGAAGATGAGGGTTGAAAGACCAGGAATAGCCTGTAGGGGAAGCAGTCTCACCTGCTGTTTCCAAGGTGAAGGGAGGATCTGTTTACCTTGTCTCATTATCTCCACCCTCATGGCCTTTCTCTGTTTCAGTGGAGAGGCACCTAAAAGATAGTGTCCCAGAGGGACACCTAAAAGTGGAGAGGCACCTGTTTCAGTGGAGAGGCACCTAAAAGATAGTGTCCCAGAGGGTGCTTCGGGGAACAAAGGATAGAAACTTCATCTTCCTCAGATTCCCATGTGGTCTCTACAGCTTTCTCAAGTATAGATGACTTGAGAGGAAGTTGAGAGATGAGTTGAGAGGAAACTTGAATATATAGAAAAGCTGGGAGAAGGAAACTAGAATCTGCTACTACTTTCCACATGTCCCTTTTCTCAAGGTGTCTGATCTCAACTAGTAGTTCAAGTTGAGGTGCTGCTTCTTCCCATCTCTTCTTTATAAGCTCTAGCCTATCACAAGGTGCACCTGGGTGGTGCAGTCTGTTAAGTGTTCAACTCTTGGTTTAGGCTAAGGGCATGATCTTAGAGTTGTGAGATTGAGCCCCATGTTGGGCTCCATACTCACTGTGGATTCTGTCTCCTTCTGCCTCTTCCATTGGTGTTCATTCATGCTCTCTCTCTTTCTCTCTCAATAAATTCATTCGTTCACCCATTCATTCATTCATTCATTTCCTGGCCTATCACTAATTTTCCTTGGCAACAATGTGAATAGTGGAGTCACAAGGAGTTCTTAGGGTAATTGTAGGGAAGGAGAGGTACCAGTGACATTCAGAGGGAGGATAAGGACCAGAGACACCAGTGATGGAAAAAATCTTTTCCTTATTCAACCTGCCTCCAGGAAATAACTAAAATCAAACATGGCTTTTATTATTTTATTTGGATAGGACTGAAGCAAAGATTCATATTTCAGCATTGAGTTAAACAGTTGCAGAATTGGTACCCTGTATGCAGAAGAAACCTTCCTTCCTGATACCAAGAATACTTCTCCCAAATTTTAAATTATCTTATATTCACCTCGCCATTGCTTCTTTTATCCCTCTCCTGGAATGTTTATGGTTTTGTGCCCCTGGAAGTCTCTTTTTAAAATAATATTTAATATATTATTTAAAATTATATATATAGGGACTCCTGGGTGGCTCAGCAGTTGAGCATCTGCCTTTAGCTTTTAGCTCAGGGCATGATCCTGGGGTCTGAGGATCATGTCCCACATTAGGGTCCCTGTGGGGAGCCTGTTCTTTCTCTGCCTCTCTATGTGTCTCTCATGAATAAATAAAAATAAAATCTTTAAAAATAATTATATATATTTAAATTTGAGTATAGTTATATACAATATTATGCAGCATACTGGTTCAACAAGTCTATATATTTTGCTATGAGCAATACAAGTGTAGCTACCATCCTTCACAATATAATGCTATTGCAATACCATTCACTGTATTCCCTATGTTGTACTTTTCGTTCATGTGATTTATTCATTCCATAACTGGAAGCGTAGATCCCCCACTCCCCTTCACTCATTTGTCCAGCCTCCCACCACCGCCTCCCCATCAACTTATTCCCTGTATTTTAGGTCTGATTCTGCTTTTTATTTGCTTATTTATTCTTTTTTAGATTCTATATATATTAATGGTATTTGTCTTCCTTTATTTCACTTAGCATAGTATCCTCTAGGTCCATCCATATTGTCACAAATGGTAAAATCTCATCCTTTTCATGGTTGAGGAATATTCCATCATGTATATATGTGTATCTTCTTTATCACAGACATCTATTGGTGGACATCTCTTGGTGTACAATGGGCTGCTTCCATAACTTGGCTATTGTAAAGAATGCTACAATAAACATAGGGATACATATATCTTTTGAAACTAAAGTTTTCATTTTCTTTGGGTAAATATTCATTAGTGGAATTATTGGATCATATGATATTTCTATTTTTAATTTTTGGAGGAATCTCCATACTGTTTTCCGTAGTGTCTATACCAATTTATATTCCCACCAGCAGTGCACAAGGGTTCCTTTTCCTTCACATGCTCGCCAACACTTATTTCTTGTCTTGTAAAAAAAAAAAAAATTTAATTTTAATTCCAGTTAGTTAACATACAGCATTGTATGTTATTTCTTATCTTTCTGATTCTAGCTATTCTGACAGGTTTAAGGTGATGTCTTATTGTGGTCTTCATTGCATTTCCCTGATGTTTAGTGATGTTGAGTCTCTTTGCATGTGTCTGTTGGCCATCTGTGTGTCTTCTATGGAAAAATGTCTATTCAGGTTCCCTGCCCATTTTTTTTTTAAGATTTTATTTATTTATTTGACAGAAAGAGAGCAAGCACAAGCAGCATGGAGCAGCAGAGGGAGAGGGAGAAGCAGGCTCACTACTGACCAGGGAACCTGATGTGGGGCTCAATCCCAGGACCTGGGATCATGACCCAAGCGAAGGCAGATGCTCAACCAACTGAGCCACCCAGACACTCCTGCCCATTTTTAAATTAGATTATTTGGTTGGGCAGGGGTGGTGGTGGTGGTGGTGGTGGTGGTGATGGTGTTGAGTTGTGTATGTTCTTCATGTAGTTTAGATACTAACCCTTTATTGGATATATCATTTGCAAATATCTTCTCCCATTCGGTAGGTTGCCTTTTTGTTTTGTTGATAGTTTCCTTTGTTGTGCAAAAGTTTTTTTATTTTATAGAGTCCCAATAGTTTATTTTTGCTTTTGTTTCCCTTGCCTCAGAAGACATATCTAAAACAGTGTTGCTATAACCAATGTCAGATTACTGCCTGTGCTCTCTTCTAGGATTTTTATGATGTCAGGTCTCACATTTAGGTCCTTGATCCATTTTGAGTTTATTTTTGTGTATGGTGTCAGAAAGTGGTTCAGTTTCATTCTTTTGCATGTAGCTGTCCAGTTTTCCCAGCACCATTTTTTTAAAAAGATTTTATTTATTTATTCATGAGAGACAGAGAGAGAGAGAGAGAGAGGCAGAGACACAGGCAGAGGGAGAAGCAGGCTCCATGCAGGGAGCCCCACATGGGACTCGATCCAGGGTCTCCAGGATTACACCTGGGCTGCAGGTGGCGCTAAACCGCAGAGCCAGCCGGGCTGCCCCCCAGCACCATTTTTGAAGATACTGTTTTCCCCCCATTGTATAGTCTTGCTTCCTTTCTTAGATTTAACCACATAAGCATGGGTCTCTATTCTGTTTCATTGATCTATGAGTCTATTTTTGTGTCAGTACTGTTTTGATTACTACAGCTTTGTAGTATGTCTTGAAATCTGGAATTGTGATACCTCCAGCTGTGTTCAAGATTGCTCTGGCTGCTTCTGGAAAGCATCTTTCTCCTGCTTCTGCTTCTCTCTCTCTCTCTCTCTTTTTTTTTTTTAATTTTTTTAAAAATGTGTTTATCTGAGAGAGAAAGAGAGCAAGCACAAGGGGGAGGGGCAAAGAGAGAAGCAGATTCCTTGCTGAGCAAGGAGCCCAATGTGGGGCTTGATCCCAGGACCCTGAGATCATGACCTGAGCCCAAGGCAGACACTTTACCAACTGAGCCACCCAGGTGCCCCTCCTACTTCTGCTGATTTGCCTAAATTAAACTACTTAACTGAATATTAAGGCTACTTCTATTCTTGGGTGAACTCTTTTCTTTTTCATCTTGTGTTTAATCTACTATCAGACCTTTTGACTCACCTCTATGTTATGACTCACTGGCATACCCTAAACTAAATGACTGATTCAGCCTTTGTAGGCTCAGGCTTGCCAACTTTCCCAGGTTCTCTTGGATGACAGGATATTCAGATGTCCCCTGTATCCAAAACCTATCATTATTGATATCAGAGTGCTTTAAATATAAAGTTACAGTACCACTAATAAATACATTTATAAAAAGAAAAGTAGATTAGTCCCCTACTAGAGGTCAATGAAGTAGCAGAGATTGGAGTAGGATTTGTCCCACAGAGTAATTGAAGGCTCTAAGCCCTTCATTTTATTACTATAAGTATTTGGGTAATTAATTTTTATGTTGTATATGTCTATAACATTCACAATCCTATACCACTGTGTGTCCCAAGACTTAGAAGGTCTAAACCTTAGATCCATGGATGGATTTCAGGGTAAAGTCTTTGAACTCTAGGAATTATTTATGAAGATTAGTGTGAATATCCAGATGTACATTTTTCTGGGAAGATAGTCCATGACTGTCATTAGAATTTCAAAGGGTTCAGTGACCCCCCAGAAAGGTTAATTAAGAATCTGCCATTTAGAGATTCCATGGCAGTCCTCCATTTTCAGGTAATTTTCCTTCCTTCTGTTCTCATTCACAAGATTTTTCTACATTCTCCTGCTTAATTATCTCTTGGGCCATAAACAATGATTACCTTTGCCCCAGAAATATGTTGATTGCTTTAAAGAAATGATTATTAACAAAAGATGTACATCAGATTTAATTGGGAGTGTTTCAACAAAATACAGTGCCCTCATTCCCTCTTCACCCCACACATTTACCCTAAACCTACAGAATTAGAATCTCCAGTAATAGAAACTAGAAATTTGTATTTTTAAAAAATATCCCATAATTTTGATACATACCCTTAATTATGAGCCACTGGGATACACCATGGTATGTTTCCAAAGTAGGAATGACCATGGGAATTCACAGAGTTGGGGTGGGGGTACATTTGTGAAAGAACTGGATGAAGTGGGTCTCAGTACTCTCTCTTGAAGTCTTAGAAGTACCTTAGTGCTCCTGTATACTCCTGTCATGTACATTAGGCCAGAACAACAGTTCCTGAGCTGTGCTAATTGAGCAAGTCTTTGTACAGCTTAGGAAGAATTCAGACTGTCTTTCCTCAAGACCATTTGAGCTTTATACATAAATAGAGCCTACTCTTCCAGCTTGCCTGACTTGGTCTCCTGACTTTATTTTACAGATAGCAGTGGCCCTTCCAGCACTGTGTCCAGTGCTGGTCCTTCCTCCCCCACTGCAGTGGATGGTAACTGTCCTTTTGGCTTTAGTGATCAACCTTCTGTAAGTTCACACATGATTGAAGAACATCAAGGCCTTGGGATGCTCCCCAGGAATGGAGAACAAGAGCTCCCCATTGAAGGGGTGCAAGAGCCTTTTGAACCAAGCCAATCTTCACAGGAACCACCTGTGGAAACCAGCCAGCCATGCCAGGAGGTTGTTGAGGAGATCAGCCAGCCATGCCAGGAGGTCCCTGACATCAGCCAGCCATGCCAGGACATCCCTGAAGAGGTCAGCCAGCCTTGTCAAGAGGTCCCTGACATTGGCCAACCATGCCAGGAGAACCATGACAGTGTTAACCAGATATGCCAGGAGGTCCCTCAGATCCACCAGCCATGCCAGAAGGCGAGCCAACTGTGCCAGAAAATGTCTGAGGATGCTTGCCAGCTTTGCCAGAAGAACCCTGAGAAGGTCAGCCAGCCATCCCTGGATGTCCCCGTGGAGGTTGGCAGGCTGGCCCATGGGTTCCCTGTAGGGGTTCGTGACCTGGTCCAGGAAATCCATGTGGAAGTTGGCAGGCCAGCCCAAGAGACCCCTGAAGAGTTCAGCCAGCCATGCCAGGAATTCTTTGTAGAGGTTGGCAGGCTGGCCCAAGAGGCTTCTGCAATCAATCTATTATCTCAGGACATTCCTGAGGTTGATAAACCATCCCAAGAGTTCCCTGGGGAGGATGATCTGCAGGTCCAGGAAGTCCCTGAGATTAATCAGCAGTCCTGGGTGGTCCCTGAGGTTATTGACCAGCTGCCTGGAGAGGATATTCCCCAAGCCCAGTATCTATCTAGTGATCCAAACCCTCAGAGCCAGTCTTTGGCCCATGACCAGTACTCACCCCTCCCACCAGCAACATGTGATTAATCATGTTCTCATTAGTGGTAAAACACTATACCAGCTATTTGAGCTAGCAACTTTTTCTGTTGGCTAACTCACCTGCCATTGTAAGACCTTGGATCTCACCAGAGGTGTCTGAGGAGCAGTCCTCTTGGCATGAAGCCAAGAACTGTGCCAGAGCTGGGCTTGGGAAGGAGCCAATTTTGTGTTCAAAGCAGCCATTGACTCCTCACATGGCCATTAGATTTGAATAGGATTTCCATCAAGGGGTAGGCAGATCTCTCATTACTCATCCTCCTCTGAGCATCCCAGGAAATTCCAGATTGTTGAAGGAAATGCCACTTAACTGCTGAAGACACCATCTGGGGACAGCAAGTACAAAAGGGTCCTCCAAGATCTTCACTTTTCTGGGGAAATATTCACAACTTCACAAGGTACCCTTAGACCATATGTGCATTCAGGAGAACTCTTGTCTTTGCTAGCACTCCTCAGGTGGGTCTGTCTGAAATGTCTGAGAAAAAAGAGTCCCCTTCCCAAACAAACATCCATTGTGGCCACTAATCTAATCTTTAAATTGGGCTTGTGGGTGTTTTATATATCATCCCAGGTACCCCCTCTGCTCCAGTCCTGTTCCTCTGGGCAATAGCTCCAGGGTAAAAATAGATATTAGACTGCTGTGAAAATTTAAGAGTAACTACTTAAAATGCTCTGGGAGTTCTTGGCCAATCTGTGAAGCTGGACCTCTTTTTGTTGTGGGGCTACTTGGCTTAAGAGATGATATAGTAGAGAAAATCAGGTTGTATTTTAAGCAATCAGCAGAGATCAATATTGTATAGACATGAGGAAAGATTATATATATTTCTGTAGTAGTGCCAGGGACAGACTGGCCAAAGACCAAACACTCCAGGGTCCCCAGAAAGTTTGTCCTTTTATCATAGTGTCTTTAGGGTCAGGTGTGATTATGAAGCTTTTCCCAAAGATATGGGGATGGGAATGGGCATGGGTAGCAGGAGTAATGCAGTCACTGGAGTGGGGTGGCCAGAACATTATGAGTGCTCAATAAATATGAAATAATAAGAATGGTGATGGTGGTGATGATGTTCTTGTGAATTCAAGAATTCACTATAAATCTAGAAATCCATCACGTCTATGACTGAATTGATCTGAACCCGTCAAAAGCTGCTGTAGTTGAATGAGAAGGGATTATAAAATAAAGAGATCAGGCATCCTAGGAGGTCCCTATGGCAGTCAGCCCACCATCCCAAAATGTCTTCAATGAGCAGTGTTAGGGAGAGACTTTCTCTGTGAAGCACCAGTTGGATACTTGCTTTCTCACCAGATCCTTGGAATCACACTCTTAATTTTTCACTCTGATGCTTTAGAGTAATTGGCAGGAGGAGCTGATATAGAGGGGTTATGGTTTTTCTTTACCTCATTGACATTTAAATTGGGAAAGCCCAGAACCCTGGGAGGGCTGGAATATCCCCTTCCCCATATATTTACATTCACAACTTGGCCTCTCTTGATATACCCAGGACTATAAAGGGTTTCCCTTCAGGGCAAAATCCAGCATTTACTCAGTGGAAGTCCTAACTGCACTGGTGAGTGCTCTTTACAACCTCAACAGGCTCTGGATCTCTTAGGGCTTCTCAACTCTTTGCCTCTTTGGTGTTCCCTTACCCGGGGTATCTAATGCTGGTTGTTCAGTCCACAGCTCTTAACCCCAAAGTATGCTGATTCTCTTCCCAGAACCCCTGCCCCTCTTCCCCCCCCCCAAACCAAATGTATCTCCCCACTCTAGGTCCCTCTTCCTCATACTCCAGTGTTCTCATTTTCAGAAATTATGCTGGCTCCCCATATCTTTTTCTCCCTTCATCCATCCTGTTTTTTGGCTTCCCTAGGTCCTGGAGTTGCTTCCAGTTTTCAAAGACATTGAGATAAATGACAATGCTGGGAGAAGCAGAGAGGTAGAAGCCAAGGCCCAGCAACTAAGCAATGTGTAGAGTCAGAAAAAGCCTAAGCAGCACCACAGCATCTGTAATGAACTTGATTTTATTGTTAGAGTTGGAGGCGGCTCCATTACAGCAGCTGGGAACTATAGCAGGGAAGTGTGGGGAGGAGCAGAGCACAGCGGCACGGGGAGGGTGGGAGCTAGGAAGAACACAGGCCGGCTCATTTTGGTTTCCACACAGTCATTTGGCAGAGAAGCCGAGCCCTGACAAGCGTCTGGATTTCTCAGTCTGGTAGTAGTCTGGCAGGGCTGCTCATTGGCTTGCTTGGGGAGAGGTCCTCTCCTGGGGTGGTTTTTCAGCCTGTTTTCATCTTACTCAGTAGGAGGTCAGCTTTAGCTCAGCTTCGTCTCCTTCTTCCCTTCCTCCCTCTCATTTTCCCCAAGTTCTCTGGCATGGCCTCTACCTCCCAGATCCTCTGTCCAAGAGTTTGGGGCTGGAAAGGCAGCCAGTGTTCCCATTTCAGCTGCAGGATGGCATAGTGGAATGTTGGGGGAGTCACACATTGCTAGGGTGTCAAATGTTGGGATGTCAGGCAGTGGCTTATTTTTAACCCATTACACACCAGGCCACAGCAGATGACCACATGCAGAGAAGCCAAGCAAGGGGATGAAAAGGGATGAGGATACTTGGAATGGGTGGGTGAAAACTTCAAAAGGTCAGGGAGCTTGGAAGAATTCTGGGATTGGGGCTGGGCTCTCCTTGCCCCTTTGTGCTGCCCAATAGGCCTGGTCTGGGCACAGCTCTGGGATGTGAATGGTATGAAGCAGGGGCTGGAAGGATAAGCAACTTTCTTCTCTCACCAGTCTATTGGTCAAAAGAGCTTCAAGTTTTGGATTGAGACATTCAGATATGGAGGGAAGCAGTGGGACAGTGTAGCAGCGGCATACCCCTAGACCCCTGCTGGAACCCAGACCCTGGTGGGTAAGAGAATGGGAAATGGAGGAAAGGGCGCAGCTCTGGGCACCTCACTGACAGAATCCTGCCCCCAGGTCACATAAATTACTACTGGAGATCCTTCCTTAGGATGCTAAATAAATAAAGAGGTCCCTGGGTTGGGGATATGATCTCCCTCCATGAGGGAGTAGGTTGCTGAGACCCATCCTTACTCCCCATCCAATTCTAACACTTGGTAGTGTTAGGAGAGGGTGTTACTCCAGGGTTCTCAGGCATAAGATGATCTCCTATCCTAATTTTGTACCCTCCTATCCTCTCCCTGTTGCCTTTGGTTTTGAAACTCCTCTCGGGTATGGATGAGGGGGAGGGTCAACCCCTCTATTTAGCCCAGCCCAAGTTCCCACAATAAGACATCCTGTCCCCTGTCTCCCCCACCCCAGCTCCCATGTCCCTCAACCCCAAAGGACTCAGCAATAGCCATTCTCTAAGGGAGCTGGGGGAGCAGATCCTTGGGGAAAGGAGAATGGTTCTTTCAGAACTCAATCTTGCAGGCTGGGAAGGACTCATCCTGCATGACCACGGTGCTGCTGCTGGCCAGGACTAGGACGTTCAGTTGTTGCTGCTGCTCATGAGTCTGCTGGTACCACTCACGAGTCACCTCTGTGTCATGAGTAGGGATTAGAGTCACCTAGGAGGGAGATAAGAAATGCCTGATGTGACAACGTGAAAGGAAGTGAGGAGGATGGGACATCATGCCTGATGGTCTAGGAAGTAGTCCCACTGCCCATAGTAAAGGTTCAGTCCTTTTATGAATAGAGATTGTGTTCCACCATTGCCTCTAAGTAAGCTTTAACTAGGCCTCCTCTTTGGCATCCCTTGCCACTCACCTGAAGATTCTCCCCCCACTGGGCCTTGCCCTCCAGCAGTGCATCCAGCACAGCCCGGCTCGGCTCGCCATTGACAGGGTCATTCCCACTGACCACATAGTAGGATGCACGCACTCGACGAAAGAAGTCAAGGTCAGCAGTCTTGCCACTACAATGATTCGGGATATAGGCGAGATCCACGTATACAGGAGGGCCAGAGCCGCCCTTGGAACCCAAGGCTGCTGTAGAGACAAGCCAGGACTCATTGGAGAGGTAAAGTAGAGAACACTTTTAGCAATCTTCTTCCTTCCACAATCCCTCCTACTCCTGGAGTCTCTGACCAGCCACACCCAACCTCAACCCACCGTCTCTCCCACTGTTCATGTTATACTTACCTGGTCCTGTTTTGAGTCCATTGACTAGGCCTTTGGACATAGGGCTGTGTCCATCCTTTTCTTCTGCTGGGGTGACCTGGCTTGGAGTGCTGCGTGGTCGGGGTGGGACCCGGGATGCGCGATCTGCAGGCCCTTTACCAGGAGTGGGTGAGCGTTTTCCCCGAAGATCCAGACGCCGGGCAGGAGATGCTGGCTTGGCTCTGCTAGGGGCCCTGCGCCCTACTCTCCCCTGTGCCTTCTCCTTCTCCCGTAGCTTTTCTACCCTTCCAGATTCTGAACTGAGCCCCTCAGGGTCAGCCATGCACACATCAGGGCGAGGAGGGGATGGGCGAGGGTCTGGTTGAGGGATAGGGGGTGGGTCATGGCCAGGCCTGGGATGGTGAGTTCCACTGACCCCCCCAGCTTTGTCCACAGGCAGGAAGTCCCCATCTTCATCTGAGTCGAGGGCTGCCTCAGCTGTGATGGATGGACACTCCTCAGTTTCTGGTGGAACATCAGAATCTGATTGTGAGGAGCCTGAGTCACTGGCTGATGTTGGAGGTGTCTCATCAGCCACAGGGCATGGACCCCCTGTGGTCCCTGGGCCCCCTGCCCGGCGCCGCCCCCCTTTCCCAATTAGCCGAGCTTCTTCAGTTGAGAGGTCACCTTCATCTGTGGATCGGGACAGAGGTGGGTTCAGAAAGGATGGGGAGAGTTCCTCAGGGTGGGGCCGGGGCTCAGCAGCACATCCTTGGGGCCCAGCCTCAGTCTCAGGGGAGACACTTCTGGGTTGGCCTCCAGAAGCCCCTCCTGGGCACAGTGGCTGCTCAGGGGAAAGCAGTGTGTCAGGCCGGGAACTCCTCTCGGCTCCCTCAGGCCAGTCCCCACGTTCCCAGGCAGGGCAGGTCTCAACTGCTTCTTCCTCAGCCTTGGCCAGGGCAGGGCCTGGGGGTTTAGGGCTGGTTTCAGGGCCATTGGTAGCACAATCCGCAGAGGGACTCTGGGAAGGGCTTGGCATCTTGGTGGGGGCTCCTGTGCATTCCAGGCGACAGGGCAGAGTGCTATCATCCACGTCTCCAGGCAAGCTTGGAGCTGGAGCTGGGGCCAAGTCCAGTGAAGCTGGAGGTGCTGGGCTCAGAGGAGTGACGTCCCAGAGGCTGTGGGCAGCTGGTTCCATTCCTGGTACCAGCTCTCCAGAGCCCCGTTCTGCAGCCTCCAGGCCAGGAGGGAAGTGTTCAGCCACACTTGAAATCACAGGTGTGGTGGCTTCAGAGGAGGAGCCTTCAGACAGGACTGGTGAAGCAGGTCGTGGCAGACTAGAGAGGAGAGGGGCCCCAGGAGAGCTGGGTGATGGGAGCTGGGGCAGTGAAGAGTCCAGGCTGGGGGCCTTGGTCACTTCTAGGTATTCATCATGCCGGACTCTGGTGGGGGGCCCTGGAGCCAGAGCCAGAGCTCTGTCCCCAGAGAAGGCGAGGGAGCCACAGGGTGCCGAGCGGGGTTCAGCAGGAGAGGGCAGCTGTGGGGGAGCTGGCTGCAATGAGGAGAAACCAAAGGCTGAAGCAGGGAAGTCCAGGCTGGGTCGGGCAGGACCCAGGTGTGAGTCCAAGGTAGGGCTGGCATGTGCCTCACTTTCAGGCCACAATGTGGGGGGCCCTGCAGAAATGGGGTGAGGGGGACTTGGGGACTGGGGCTCTTTCTCTGGCTGTTCCCGAGCTCCCTTCTCCAGCTCTGAGTCACTAGTGCTGTCATCCCAGTGACCCTGGCCTGACTCCTTGGGAGATGGGGTTCTCCTATCTGGGCTACAGCTCAGGATATTACCATTCAGAGGGGGGCTTGGGCCTTTGCTCAGGGGGATAGGAACACGGGGGGGCACTGCAGGTGGGGTAAGGCTGGGCTCCACACTTGGCCCTGGCTCAGGCTCCTGCCTGGGGGGTAAAGTGGGTCCTGCCAGTGCTGCATAGCTAAAGGTTGGAGTGTCAGATTGGAGACTCTTGGGCGAGACAGGGGATGAAAGTTCCTTCTCTGCAGATGGGTTTCGGCCAGCAGCCTCCTCCTTGGCTGAGATGCGTGGGGGCCAATCCCCAGCTGCTCCAAGTGGAGGCTCTCTAGTGGGGCATGCAGGGCCAAGCCCAGTAAGCATCATCTGCTCATAGATGTCTGCATACTGAAAACTTCTCTCATCAGGATAGGGTGTGGGTTCTCTCTGCTCAGGCTCCATCTGCTCAGGCTCCTTGGTGGCATGGCTCTCGATGGCTTCTGGGACCTTGGAGCTTTGAGGGCTGCTGCCAGGAACTCCAGCTCCACCTTCTTCCTCCCTTTCCCCTTCAGCCTTGCGGTAGTCCTTCCCCAAGGGAGAATATGGCCCACCTTCCAACTCAGCTGCTGCCTCCTGCACTGCAGCCACCACACTGTCATACTCATTTGTGCCCCAGGAGAAGGGCGCAGGAGTGTGTGGTTCTGGGGCAGGTGTGGGAGGAGCTGGAGCTGGGGAGAGGGGTACAGGGGGCAGGGGTCTGTCCTTGGGTACCCATGGTGGGATGTCAGCCAGCCACGAGGGGGTGGCGGGTTCAGTCCTCATGGATGGCATGGGCTCAGACTCTGCGATAGGGCTTTCTTGTCCCGGGGCTGGAGGAACCCTCTGTCCAACCATCTCAGGTGGGGAGGCTGGAGGAGAGATGATCTCAAAAGGGGAGCGGGTCAGCTTGTCCTCTTCCTCTGGTGGCAGCCCAACTGGTGACTCAGCAAGCCAGCGCTCCACTTCCAGCCCCTTCTGTGGTGAGGGCTCCTGGAAACCCTTGAAGTCTGAGACCCAGGGGCTCTGGGGCGTGTGCTCCAATGGGGGCACTTCTTGTTCATCATCTGGTCCTTCATCAAGGAAAGTGCTCTCCCGCTCTTCTGTGTACCGTGGCCGGGCACCCTGGCCATCCAACTCATGAGGAAACCAGACCTTGCGCTCACAGCTCAGGTCCCTCCAGTACGTGTCCTGTTCCAGGCCCACATCCTCTCTGCTCCTCCAGTACCTGTCCTCCTGCTCAGGAGATGTGTCCTCCCATGTCTGGGCAGGCTCCTTCTGTTCTCCAGCTGGCTCCCCTCTGGACGGAGAGGTTTCTTGCCACTCCTGGACCACACCCTGCTCCTTCCAGTACTTCTCTTCCTGATCCTGGACCTTGTCCTGCACTGGGCTCTCTTCTAGACCCAGAGCTTTGGTCTTCTCTAGCACAGCTTCTTCCTTCTGTTGGACAGCCTCAGCTTTTTCTGGAGATTTTTCCTCTAGGACCTTCTCCTTTGGTTTCATGGTTTTATCCTCCTGCACTGGGCTCGCCTGCTCCTGAGTTTTGTCCTTGTCCTCCAAAGCTTTATCTTTCTGTTCAACAGCCTTAATGTTTGGTTCCAGGGCTTCATCTTTCTGTCCTAAGGCCCAGTATTTTTGTTCTAAGGCCTCATCCTTCTTTTCCAAGGCCTCATCCTCCTGTCCTTGAGCCTTGCCTTTTTGTTCCAAGTCTATGTCTTTTTGTTCTAAAGTCTTATCCTTCAGTGCATGAGCCTTGTCCTTTTGTTCAAGGACTTCATCTGTCTGTCCTAAGGCCTTGCCCTTCAGTTCAGGGACCTTGTCCTCTGGAGTCTTATCTTTGTATTCAATATCTCTGACTTTTTGTTCTAAAGTTTCATCTTTTTCTTCTGGGATCTTGTCCTCCTCTGCCAGAACCTTGTCTTTTTGTTCTAAGTGTTCATCTTTTAGTTCCAGGGCCTTGTCTTTCTGTTCCAGGAGGACTGTGTCCCTTTGTTCTAAGTCTCTGCCTTTTTGTTCTAAAGCCTTATCCTGCTGTTCTATGGCCTTGTTCTTTTCTTCCAGAGCCTTATCTTTCTGACCAATGGTCGTATCCTTTTGCTCTACAAAAATATCCTTCTGCTCCAGAGTTTTGTCCTGCTGTAAGACTTCATCTTTTGGTTCAGGTGCCTTGTCCCTCTGGTCTGGTGTTCTGTCTTTCAACTCTGGAGCTTTACTTTCCCACTCCATGGCAATGCCCTCCATGGCAGGGCTTGGCAAAGATTCAGAACTCTTGGTGAGGGAGCTATCAGGTGTCAGAATGTGCTCACCAGGGCTTGTGATCACACCAGGAGAGTGCTTCCCATCTCCCAACAATGTAGAATGAAAGAAGGGGGGGCGGGTGGGTAATTTTCCATCAGGGCTATGATCTGTGATGCCTGCCAAAGCAGTGGTCTCATCTGTGGGAGGCAACACTGTGGCTGCACAGGGTTCTGGAATAGATGCAGGCACTAGGTGGTGAGAGATGTCCTCAGCCTGCATCAGAGGCCCCTTTTCTTCCTTTCCAAGGCTTAGTTCCCCAAACTGGAGGGTGCCAAGGCTTTCTGGAGAGAGCTGCTTAGAAGAGATATCCAGAGAGGTCTCCTTGCTGGGACTCTCTTCTGAGAGAGAAAGTGACTGGGTGTCTTCTGGAGATACCTCTGGCCAAAGGCCTTTGTGTAGGTGCTGCTCTGTCAGGCCACAGGCAGACCTGGGGGTGGCTTCTTGGTTGCCTGTGTCTGGAGAGACCACACTGAGTACAGACACGGACTCTGCATCTTCAGGGGAGAGGCTTTGGTCAGGAAATTGGAGCACCTCACCTTTCTGAGTTTCACCAGGTTCTTGCAGTGATGTTCTCAAATCTCTGGGAAGGACTTCTGTTCCCAGAATTGGGCCTGTGGGCTCTCCTGCCTCCACAGTCTCAAAGACTATTGCTTTGTCCTGTTCTGGCAACAGTTGGATAGTACAGCCTGTATGTCCCCCAACAATGCTGACAGGTGCTTCCTGGGCATGGGGGCTCCTGGGAGGAGGTATCTTAACCTCCTCCACTAGTGTGACCTCTTTAGGCCCTGGCTTAACTATCTGCTCTGTAGCATCTTCCTTACCCACACCTAGTGTACATCTAGTTCCTTCCCAGGAGCCTGCTTCCTGAAAGTCTTGGGGCTCAGACTTTTCTTCCACTGGGGACTGATGAAAGGGTGTGTGGGTGGCACTTGGTGGGCCAGATGGTGGAGGCGAGGCCATCTTCACCGTGCTATCATCTGGGCTGAGGCAGCGTTCCTCTGCTTCTCCAAGGACTGGTTCCCCTGGATGTAGAGTATGCCCAGGGGCACCAAATATTGGGACTCCATATTGACTGGGAAGTTTCTCAGACATCTCTACATTTGTGGTCTCCTCCTCTTCCTCTTCCACGGCTTTCTCTCCAGGCAAGCCTCTCCCTAGAATCTCTCCTTTCTTCTCTGACTCCCCAGTCACAGAGAAATCCTCACAGGGTGGTGATTTGAAGCCTTTGTCTTCTTCCAGTGAGGAGGTGGGTGAGATAGTACCAGCTGATGGCACATAATCCAAGCCCTGAGTGGCTTCAGTGCGGGATGAGGGGATGCTTGTGACTGTGTCAAGCAGCAAGGAGCTCTTGCCTGTCTCCTCTGTCTGGGGAGCTGTGAGTGAAGCCACAGACTGATCTTCAGCCACAGATGTGGCAAAGGAAGAAAGCTTGTCGCACTCAGTGATTGAGGTGGCCGAGGACACGTGTTCCTCTTCAGCCAAAGGGGCAGCCACCATGTTGGGGGGGTAGGTGAGTTCAGTCTCTGGTGCTCCATAGCCTTTGCTGGAGGTGGCAGGAACAGCACTGTCCGTAGGCTGGCTAGCCTCAAAGGGGCCAGGACCATCAGGCCCAGGGAGGTCATATGTACTTGTAGGAAATCTAGGCGGAGCTGGGCGCTCCTCTGGCTCATCATGAATCTCCTCATCTGAGATGGTCTGCTCTGTCTCTGAGTAGCCAGGGATTGTTTCATCCTGGATGTAAGAGACATGCTCAGTGGCTCCTGCAGGTGTGGCCAGACTGCTTAGGAATGATGAGGTCTCCTTTTCAGGAGCCTTGCCCTGGAGTCCTACCTCCCGGCCCCCAAGGGCCTCCCTGCCCCTTGGAGTTGCCTTCAAGGCTTCCTGCATATGTTTTTGGTAAAAATCTTCAGCCTTCGTCTCTTCCTCTTCCTCCTCATCTGAAGGGTGCAACTCCTCCATTTCTTCTAACTCAGCTTTCTCTATCACATCCTCCTTTACCTCGGGTTCACTTTCCTCTCTAGCTTCTGTTCTATCAGGGAGCACCTCTGCTTCCTTTGGCTTCTTTTCCTCCCAGGTATCTTTCTCTTCCTCTGTCTCAGCCCCTGAGTCTGGGCCTCTATCCTTGCCACCTTGTTCTTCAGGGATGTCTGGGACAACCTCTCTCTCCTTCATTATAAGCTCTTCTTGTTCCAGCCCTGGGACAGAAGGTGGTATCCCCTGGCCAGTTGTACGTGGGGGTCCCTCCTCTGCAGTGTCTGGAGGGAGTGGTTTCTCCCCTAGTCCTGTGTCCCTTTGTTCAGCCAGCAACCCCCTCTCCTCACGCTTCATCTCCTCAAAGTCCTGTGTGAGGTCCTCTGGTGAAGACAGAGCTAGCTCCCTGTGCCCACTGACTGTTGAGGGTGGTGCAGCCCCCTTCTGGGCTGGGGGTGTCCGGGGCTCAGAGGACAGCTCCTTCTCTGCACGGGCAACCCGACTCTTGTCCATTTTGACCCTGCCAGGGGCCTTGGCTTTGTACAGGGTCTTACGCACCTCAGGGGTAAAGGGCTTCAGGTCTGGCTTGGAAATTTTCTTGACCTCAGGTTTAGTATCTTTCCTCTTCTCTTCCTTCTTGGCATCCTTCTTCTCCTCCTTCCTTCCTTCATCCTTCTTGAGCTCCTTCCTCTCCTTCTTGATCTCTTTTTTCTCTTTGTCTTTTTTCTCTTCCAACTTTGATATCTTTTCTTTCAGGTGCTTCTTCCCCACTTTGTCTTTTATCAGTTTTCGCTTCTCTGCCTTCAGTGCCTCACTCGACTCTGTCCTCACCCTCTCAGGCTTGGCAGGCTTCTCTGGGGGCTTCTCAGATGACTCTTTTACTTTTTTCTCTGTTTTGGCTAACTCCTTGGCCAGTTCTGAGCGGGCTTCCTTGGCTCCCTCTTCGGCCACCTCCTCCCGTTTGGCCAGCTTGCTCACAGCTGTCTTGGCGGTGGCCTTGAGGCTCTCCTTGCTGTCAGCCCGCTGTTTGATTTTGCTAGGTTTGAGATTGGCAGGCACAGCACCAGAGGCTAAGTCCTTTTGTGTAGCCACAGGGTACCGCAGGAAGTCCAGGTGCCGAAGCTTTTCCAGGCCTTCCAAGATCTTGTTCTGGGGAGCATTCCCTGGAAAAAGCACACGTACAATTTTCTCAGTGGGGTTGGCTGGTAGCCAGACCACTAGAGCAGTGATAGAGGTCAGGTAGGGCACGGAGATCTCAGCCTCTTTCCCATTAGCTAGCACAATGCCTGTCTTAGCTTTACTATTGCCTGCCCACTTTTGCATGAGAAACTGCATCTCCTTGCTGTCCTTGACAGGATTGAGGACATACATGTCCAGCCGGCCCACACCCATCTTATGGAAGAGGGTCAGTGGCTCAATGGTGTTGCTGACCACACGATATAGAGGTTCAGCCTGGATGCCCAGACGGTTTAGGTGTTGCAGAGTGAGGCAGGCCTCCTCAATGCTGCGCTTGGCTTTCCGGGAGGCATCAGGCAGCCTCAGTTTATCCGGCACATTGAAGAAAACAACTCCAAGCTCAGGGGAGATGAGGTTCTTCACCCAGTCACTGTAGCTGCTAGAGCCCTGGGACTGCTCCTCCTCCAATTCTGCCACTTTGCGCTGTAGGAGTCCATTGATACCTGGCAGGTTGTCTGCCCCGATGTGTGTGAGCAGCACTGAGTCAATGCGGTCCAGGTGCCGCACCAGCTTCCAGAAGCAGGACTTGCGATCAGAACCACCATCCACCAAGATGTTGAAACCGTTGACGGCAAAGAGGGCAGAGTCTCCGCGGCCACCAGGGAAGATGTAGCAGCAAGGTTTGGAGAGCTTGAGGAAGCCCCCTGAGGTGGGGGGCTCTAGCAGGTCAAAGGGAGATGGCACATCCACAGTCTCAGAGACATATTCGGAGAACTCAGCCACACCATCCATGGTGGGCAGTGTGGGCTCAGGGTTTAGTCGAAGGTGCAGGGTCTCTTGGGAACTGGATAGTCCCAGGTGGCTCCAATCACCCTCCCCTAAGCAGGAAACAGTGAGGAAGGCCTGGATCCCAGGGTCTCTATTGCTGAGCAATTGGGCAATCTAGAAGAATGGGAGATGAAAGGCTGATTAGGCCAGGTAGAAACCTGGGGTTTGTCTTAACCTTAGATTCAATCTGTTAGTCTCCACCTCTTCGTGAGGGGATTTCCTCCTACCTTTCTGCCAGAGTTCCCTCTGGTCAAGCAACATGAGATTTTTCCCATTCTTGGATCCCTCTCCATATTCCATTCCTACCAGATACACAGATGTGGAACTTACCTCTGGGTTGTGAAGGACCTGGGCAAAGTTTTGATAAGAGTAGGTGCCACTCTGTAGGATGAGGTCTCCTCCAGGCTCTAAACTTTGTCCACTCAAGATCAGTAGTTTGTGAGCTGATGGACTGCTAAGGAGATGGTGAAGCTAGAATGGAAAGACAAGAGTGGTCACAGATGTAGGAAACCCAGGGAAAGGGCACTGGATGTTCCTGTTTCCCCTCAGTACTGCAAGGACACATTCCCCACTGGTAGGCCCACAACATCTCCAGTGTGGGGCTGGGGATCATAAGGCAGCTTAGATGGTTTGAAGCCAAGTCCAGGAATTCTTGGCCTTATAGCAGTAGTACTGGCAGGGGTGGGTTACAGCACTTCCAGCAAGCTCTCGTGGCAAGGCTCAGGCCCTGGTCTTACCTCAGAGCTGATGCTTTCGGCACTGGGGTTTACCAGGATGATGGTCTCTAGGATCTCACTCTGGTGGGAGAGGGTCCTCTGGCCTGAGGGAGGGAGAGATGTAGGATTTTGTATTGAAGAGAGTGGGTATAGACGGAAAGGGAGACATTGTGTGGGGCAGGAGAGAAAAGAATGTACTATCAGAAAATCGGGCTGAGGGGCGAGAACCCAGCTATGCTTAGATCCTGCCACTTTGGATACTGCTGAGTAAGATCTGGAACTGGCTCCTCCAGCCCTTCCCTTTCAGGGTTTCCTCCTCCCCTCTCCCACACTGGCAGTCTTCTCACTCCCTTCATCTGCCACACCCTCTGCCTGCTCAGTCTGGTACCCCCACCCCCTCTGCCTGGACCTTCTGCCTCAGGCTGCCCTATTGACAAG
Organism: Canis aureus; assembly: GCF_053574225.1. Lineage (NCBI taxonomy): Eukaryota > Metazoa > Chordata > Mammalia > Carnivora > Canidae > Canis > Canis aureus. Next base: position 15,120,013 of record NC_135642.1, on the reverse strand, counting down.
AAGCTTTTGTCCCTCTCGAGCACTAAGCTCCTGGTGCTGCCTGGGGATGGGGGGCTCAGCGGAGGGAGGGCTCTGGGGATCATGATCCTCTCAGCTCTCTCTTCTCACTAGCCTGCCCCTGCCCTGGGCTTTCATGCCAGCAGAATGCCTGGAAATAAGGACATAGATGCTTCTTTGCAATGTCTACAGACTCCCCATCCCCCTTTCCATCCCCTATCCAAGGCCAGAATTCTCATTCCAAAAGACTCGGTTTCTATCTATCTAAAACTTTGGGGTTTTACAATTAGAAACAGGACTCTAATTTCTCGTTCTGTTTTGTACTTCCGCAGAGGCCAAGTCTGCACTTACAAACATGTACACAATCATCAAAGGTTTCACAGCTCCCTCTCCCCACCCCACCTCCATATTCCCAGCTGCAAGAGAGGCCTGCTCCACGGCCCCAAGCCCCACCCCTTGTGAACAGTTTCTTCTCTCCTCCTTGCCCCTCTCCTCTGGGCCCTCTACCATGGAGACAGCGGCAGGCCACAAACTGGAGTTGCGGGGCCGCAGACAAGAAACAAGGAAAGAGAGACTCAGTGTTTCCCAGGCCACAGAGAAAGACAAGGCAGCCTCAAATCCCCTATCGACTTCCCTTCTTCGGACTCACAGGAAACACCAAGCAGTGTAGCCAAGAAAGAATGTGGCAGGTTCAAAGATTCTAAAGAAGGAGGATGCTGCCCTTCCTAACTGCAGTGCCCCGTGGAATTACCTTGCAAACAGAGTTTAATACATGGCCTGGGGAGTGGGCCGCCTTGAAGATATTGGTGGGAAAGTTCATAATCTGTCCCCTACACCCTCTTCTGGGACCCAGCTCTCTCCTCTTCCTGGGGCTTGGACTAGAGAGGCCTAGGACCAGGGCCTTTGCTAAAACGGAGAGCCCTAGCACCAGGATCCAGCAGCTCTGGCAGCAGGGGCCTGCACTTGCAGCTGTGGATGATGACCTCAGGGACAGTGGGTGGGGCCCAGGAGGAGTTCAAGGGTTCTCTTCTATGAACTTGGGAACTGAGGGAAGCTTTGAGGTCAGTTCAGAGGATGAGCACCACCTCAGAGACAGTCCAGAGCAAGGCTTGGGCAGGTGAGGGGTATCAAGGTTCAGGGAAGGGCCAGGCTAGCTGGAGGCCAGTCAGAGACATAGGCAATTCCTACCCTCCCCACAGCATATAAGCACAGGGCCACACACTGAAGCCAGGAGGGTCTGAAGAGAAGTATCTGCGGTACAGACTGATCTTTCTAGCTACTACTCTTCCTCCCTCCATGCCTCACAGTCCCCACAGTCACAGTATAACCACTAGACCTCTCTGATCCCTGTTCTCTTCCTGGCAAAAGACCCTATTTCTCACCCATGTGCTCTCCAATTCTGACTGGCAACTACATGGTCTATATTCTGCACCTCTCCTCTTGAGGTCTGGGAGAAAGCCCTATTTCTTCTGCCCCCCTAGCAATCCCACTGAAGGAATTGACTTGTTTTTCCTTTTCCTATGTAAAGGACTTCTGGGGGGGGGGCACTTCCCCTCGGCCAGTGATGGGGTGGAAGTGGGCTGGGGTGCTGAGGCTGAGCAGGCAGGAGGGCAGGTGTCTCCGCAGTGAGGCAGAAGGGGAGGGGGGGCCGCTTGGGCAGCTGCAGTATGCCGCAGTGTGTGAGTGTGTGTGAGTGTGCGCGCTGAGCTCAGACTCCAGCTCCGCCCCCACCCCCCACCCCAGCATGACAAGTCATTTTCTTGGCTGCCTCTGCATGGGGGGTGAGAAGGGGGGGACGCAGAGAGGGAGAAGAAACTGGCGCCTCTGTTCCAGAGCCCCCATCTTGGGAAGAGAAGCCGAGATTGGGTGGGGGTGGGGCTGAGACTTGGAACCTGTGGGGTTGACAGGACTGGGAATGCAGGGCAGCTGCTGGGGAGGGAATGCTCTCAATCTCCGGAGTGGCCTCACAATCTCCAGAGGGAGCCAAAAGCGGGGGCTTAGAATCCTGGTCTCAAGCTGGTTGCAGGAAATGGGAAGCGGGGAGCCCACAGCAAATAGGTTGGTCTGCAAAGAGGCGCATGCCACGTCTCAATGACCCTCTTTTCCCTTTTTTTTTCCCACAGTGTCCCCCACCTTCCCTTACTTGGCAAAAACTCGCTCTCCTGCTCACCCTCAGCATAGGAGCAGCTGAGCAATCCAGCAGCTGACACGAAGAGACCCTCCCATTAGGCGCATTCCCATAACATCCGCCTTTCCTTCAGATTCTTCTGCCTTTGCTCAAAGACATAACCCTCAAACTCCTCCAGCACCGCGGCCTGCCAGGCAGAGCCAGTGACACCACCCTCTGCTGCTGCCCCTAGACCAGTGTCTCTCAACCCAGCCCAGCCTGAGAGGTGGACTGTCACAGTCCCGGACCCCACTGGCCTCCACCTGGTCCTGGGTCCAGGCTGACCCCACAGCAAGTACCGTTCATCATCTCTCTCGGTTCCCACACACACCTTGCCCATCCTGCTGGGCTAATTTCAAACACACCAGATTAGGCATCACAACTCCTTTTCCCGTTACCCCTATTGCAGCAACCCCCAGCCCCCCATGCAAAGCCCTCTGGTTAGGTTCTTACCCTGGGGTGTGGGCGGGAGCCCCTCATGGAGGCTGCAGCTCCGGCCTCAGCCGGCAGCTTCAGGGAAGAGTCTGCCGCACTTGGGGTGGGAGTGGGGGGGGCGCTTGATGGGGAGGGCGGTGCCTGGGCGGGGAAGAGGGGCTGGTCCATGACGAGGCACTGGAGACTTAACTGTTTCTTTGCCCTCATAATGTCAGTGTGCCGGTGCTTCTGTTTGACTCTGGGGGGCCGATGAGTTGTCTAGCATCTCAAAGAGCCTGGGTGGTCTCCAATGGCCCACAGGGCTCTTCTACCCCCAGCGCTGTTTAGTCAAGAAATACTCTTTTAGCATCAGCCAAAAGACCAAAGCCCTGTGCTATGGCACACTGCAGGGATACAGGAGGTATGGGCTGCCTGGGCCCTCCCCCTTCCCTCAGGAACCATCTGCCGCCTCTCCCCTCAGACCCAGGGAATGACCTTCAATTCCTGGAGGAACTGGAGACAGAGGGGCTAGGGACTGCAAGAATGAAGAGTGAGGGGGACTGCTTGAGATGAAGGCTGGGGATGGGGCTGTGTTGAGCTATGTGGGCTTCTGAGCCACAGCTGCAGATACCAGGGGAGGAGAAATAAGTCTCATTTTAGATTGCAGGGTAGGTTGAAATTCTGGAGTGGACACATGGTCCCTAGCCCATTTGGGTTGGGGCACAGGGACCCTGGGAGCTGCATGTAGTTCTATGTCAATGCAACACGGCACAGTAGCCATACTTGGAATTCTTGGGTCATTGAATGTAAAGAGTCTGGGCGCTTTCTGCTTTTCAGTGAAAGAGTTAACAGGGACTGAGGAGGATCATCAGGGCCCCAGGCCCAAGCAAGATTTTATTACTATAGGCCAATTATTAAGTGCAACATAAAGTACTCTTTGGGTTAAAAAAAAATCTCATGACTTTGTGGGGTATCGGGTCCCTGTGCTCTCCTTGTTTCTGTACTTTTCTATTTCTCTCTGATATCTCTTTCTTATACTATCTTAATCCTTCCAATGTTGGCTCTGTTTCCTAGTCTCTACCTCTGTCTCAGGACTCAAAAGAATCCAAGGGAGAGCTCTAGCACACAGGTGTAACCTGGTGATGCTCATGCTCCCACAGAATCCTTCCTTGCCCTCTTCCCTTCCACCAACCATCGGAGTCCTGGCCAACCCCTAATGTCTTCCACACATTGACATCCACCCACTCAAACCCCAGCACCAGCCCCACCCTTGCCCCAGACTGCCAAGAGCTGCCTTTGAAGGTCAGAGAAGCCAAAATAGTCTCTGCACTCAGCATCCTCCATCCCCCCCTTAACTGTAGCCAGAGGAGAGGAGGAGCTGAGTCACCAGAACTGGGAGGGGGGAGGAGGGAGAACAGAGGAGGAGGAATCCTTGCTCAGATCCGGAGATGCAAAGCAGCAACATGGCAACAGCCCCATTTGGATGGAGGAGGCCATCTGCAGAGATACACAACACAAACCAGGCTGAGTTCTGAGCATCACAAAAGGAAAACACTTCCCTTCTGCGACTTCATATTTCTTATTTCTCCCCACCTCAAACCTTCTATCTCCTACCTGCTTTCTAGGGCTCTCTAGAGTGTGTTAAGAGGGAAACTTGAGTAGACATTTGGCTTGAGAACAAAATCACATTTCCCAGCCTAGTGCAGAGCCCACCCTTCTTCTCAGCTGCTCCCCCCAAGGGTCACACCCTGGGCATGGTTCCAACTCACACTGAAGTTTTCCTTCAGCCTTCATCCTCTGAACAGCCACTCACCACAACTGACCCTCCACCTGCTGTGCTCCTAGGCTCTGATGCCTTGAAATGGTGAGATGCCAAAGGGAAAGAGGCCTGAGCTCAGACACAAAATGTGAGCAGAAGTCCTGGATTTGAGACCTGTCTCTACCATTTTATTAATCATGCTGTAAAACAAGCCACTTAACCTCTCTGAAAGCTTGCTTCCTGGACTATAAAAAATGAGTATAATGTTAATACCATCCTCTAATAATGCAGGGAGGAATGAATGGCATAAAAGATGAAAAAGTGCTCCATTCCTAGAATCCTAAGCCTTCACTGTACAAATGCCATTAGAAGTCTATCTTCCTTTTGTGGAAGATTTATGATCAGGGAAATCCTAAATCAGAATCTCAGACCAGACCAACTCTAGCCATACCCTTAGTTCTTAGGTAAATCCAGAATTGGAGATGCCTGCAGGAAGGGCCTTAAAATACTATTTACATTTGCTGCTTTCCTATTTCAGATAGCAATGGAGACCTCAAGTTGTAGGGGCCAATGAGCTACTATATTAAAACAGAATGGGGGCACCTGGGTGGCTCACTGGTTGAGCATCTGCCTCCGCTCAGGTCCTGATCCCGGGGTCCTAGGATCGAGACCCACATCAGGCTCCCCACAGGAAGCCTGCTTCTCCCTCTGCCTGTGTCTCTGCCTTTCTCTCTGTGTCTCCCATGAATAAATAAACAAAATCTTAAAAAGGAAAAAAAAAAACAGAATGGCTTTCCTGTTTGCAGAAGTAACAGAACTACCACCTTCAGAGCACATCAGTGGTAAGGAAGAGTCACACAGAAGGCCTATAAACTGGTCCTTCAGTGTGTTTTTTAGAGTCTTAAAAAATCAATCATGACTTATAAATTATGAAAGTCTCTCCCTTTCCTATAGGTACCCAATAGTAGAAGTATCAGAGTGTTGTTTAAACTCAGTTTTCCAGGGCATCTAGGTGGCTCAGTGGGTTAAGTGTTTGCCTTTGGCTCAGGTCATGATCTCAGAGTTCCAGGGATCCAGCCCTGCTTCAGGCTCCTCACTCAGCAGGGAGTCTGCTTCTCCCTCTCCCCTTCCCCCTGCTCATACATACTTTCTCTCTTAGATAAATAAATGAATTTTTTTTAAACCTCAGTATTACACTGTCCTATTAGTTTCTGGCTTTGTTTTAAAATGCTTAGAAGCTCCAGATTGTCTGCAGGATTTAGAAAGGAAGATTCCAAGTCACCATAGGGGTCTATCTGGCACAAAATTCACCTGGTAAAGCCTTTACCGGATTTGACCACTAGAAGGAGCTGGGCCACTGACTCTCCATCAGTGGGTCCTTCTGTTTCTGTGTTCCAGGGAGTGAGGAGTGGATAGTGGATAGGAATGATTGCACTTGCCCTGACACCATAGGATACATGTTTGTCACCTTTCTCAGCTTTTTGTCTCATGGTTGAGAAGTGAGAAGGTATTGGCCAAGCCTATGGGGTGGGCAAAAGGATTAAGTCATAACATACTATATACCCTTGAGCCCACCCCAGCAGCCTGGTTCCCCTTGCCTCTCTTCAAATAGGAGGGCGGGGCAGTGTCTGCAGCTGCTCTGGACTGACTGTTGTTTGTGGGGACAGCTGAAAGAGGAGCCAGCAGGGGTGGGGCTGTGGCTGTCTTGAGCCCTGTGGGTTTTTCCAGGAAATTCTCCACCGTTCTCCAGGGACATAGACAGGCCACCATGAAAATGTCCAAACCTAAAAAAAAATCAATATGCTAAAAGAAGCCCTGTTCTTGGGAGTATTGCCCTATGCTCCTGGGGGACACTATGGCAAAACCCTTTGATTAAAAAAAGGTCAAGTAGGTGGTTTTTTTTTTTTTTTAAGATTTTATTTATTTATTCATGAGAGACACAGAGAGAAAGGCAGAGACATAGGCAGGCTCCCCTCCTGCAGGGAGCCTGATGAGGGACTCGATCAATGGACCTGGGATCACACCTTGAGTCAAAGGCAGATAGATGCTCAACTGCTGAGCCACCCAAGCGTCCCAAGTAGGTATTTACATATCAGTGCTTATTTCTGGGAGATGCCTAAGGGTAACTATGCATCTCTTTGTATCTTCCCAAGGATCCCCGCATGTCAATCTGAAGAATGGCTAGCATTTTGGTTTAAGTTCTGTTCATTCTTACACCATCCCAGAAAGCAGCCTAGTCTTAAGTTTCTGTAGTCCAGAGGACAAAGTTAGAGAAGTCAGTGTGAATTGTTAACATCAGCAGATACCCCCCAAATTTCAATTCACTCATTAATTCCACCTGCTGTCATCCTCTTATCCAGCTTGCACCAGAGACCCTAGGAGTAATAAATTGCAAAACCGTCGATTTTCAATCATCAGTGCTAATGTAGGAAGCCGTGAAATAAATAATCCTAAACATAATGCAGTGTCGAAGCAGCGAGTGGCTAGCTTCACAGGAAGCCAGTCACATCAAGGAGATGCCAGCTTCACATTTTTTAAAATGCTGCACATATTCCTAGGATAATGGAACATTAGTCATGTTAACTCTTTCATATCCTCTCTCTAGGAGCATCCCTAGAGGACTCAGTGATCAGGGAAATGACTAAAGCTGTGGCACTTAGCAGGAGGAGTATGAAGAGAAGGGGAGGTGATTATCCACTACACTGGATAATTGAGAACCATCTGTATAACATACAGTGTCAGTCACTTGGTGGCAGTGACTGTTGAGTTGGTTGGATTTTATATTTCATAAAGGCACTAGGACGTGGATTGGTGTGTCAGCATGATACCGATATCATGACCAGATGCCCAACACTTTTATAATGGGATATAGGACTTTCTGCAGTCTCCTCACAGATATGGATGGAATGATAGCTCCTAAAATATTTTCTCAAATTTCTAACCAATTTCTCCCACCCAGCAGAATGGGAAACTGAATCCTGCAAACTGATCTCAGAGCCAAACCTCAGAGTGTGACTAGCTCTTGTAGGAGCAAATCTAGGAGACCCTGCTTCCACCCTGGATTTGGTGGTGCTCATCAGCCTTTGGTACCAGGATTCTGCTATGCTCTGGAGATCTGTTGGCTGAACCAAAGTCAAAGGAGCAACCAGAAATCCTAAAACCTGGAGTCCAAGGAAAGGTTGCTAAGCAAGGATCTGGGAAGGTGACTGGGGGACTCAAAGGTCTCTATAAAGGGAAGCAAGGAGGCTAGGATAAAAAAATAAAAATAAAAAAAGGAGGCTAGGATATACAGAAAGAGGCACACAAAAAGAGTGGATTTTTTGTGTGGGAGATGATTAATCACTCAAGAGAAGGATCTAATTCCCTTAGTACATGTCAACAGCTGTCCGTAAACCACCCTCTTCTCAGGTAGAAATTCTGCTTCCCAGGCTCCCTCCACTATTATACCATCTGTCTGCAAAGGGTACTGGGTATACAAGGATAGCTTTGGAGCTTTGCAGCTTTCCCCTCAAGAGTCCTTTCCTTCTGCCCAACCCAAACCTCCCACAAAGCCAGCTCTGCCAGGGAGGCTAGACATCTGTGCTTCTGTAACCAGCCCTCACCCAAAGAACTGAGACAAATGACACTAGTACTAACCTTTGACTTCTGAGGAGAAGTGAGCGAGGTGCCGGGTAATGAAGAGTCTCAATTGTTGGTTCAAGTCAAAGGATGATAAGTCAATGTTCCAGGAGAGAATCCCTGTGAGAGAAAAAGAAATAGGGCTCTAGGTAAGGTCAGTGGAGGTGGATTTAGCAGAATACTTCCAAAGCTCATAGAAGGGGTAAGGACAGGGAGAGGATAATGATCAGCCACACTGACGTCTTTAAGAAAGGTGGATGCTAGGGTGCTTGGGTGGCTCAGTGGTTGAACATCTGCCTTTGGCCCAGGTCATGATCCCAGGGTCTTAGGATCAAGTCCCACGTCAGGCTCCCTGTAGGGAGCCTGCTTCTCCCTCTGCCTATGTCTCTGCCTCTTTCTGTGTGTCTCTCATGATAAATAAATAAAATCTTAAAAAAAGAAAGAAAGAAGAAAGAAGAAAGAAGAAAGAAAGAAAGAAAGAAAGAAAGAAAGAAAGGTGGATGCTGCCCATGTCTCTTTCCCATCCTGTACCTTTCTTGATCTTTGCCTCAGCCAGAGAGACAAGGGCAGAGTTTAGGCTAAACCTGATCATTAATGAGTTTGTATGTAGTCATTTTCTTGCAGTTGCCCAGTTGTGATAGAAGTGACACTCAAGGGCCAGTTCCCAGATCCTGGGGGCTGCCTTCCTGGTCTTTACAGCTAAATAGCATTTAGACTCTCCTTCGATGCCCCCTCCTGCCTCCACCCCTCCGAGGCTGGCTTCCACCCGCAGGTGGCTCCGCAGCACTGCGCCACAGACAGGCCACTGGAGAGGGAGGTGAGGACCGAGGAGCTGTGGCCACAAAGGTCACTCTCTTAGGTTTACCGCTGGCACTAGGAGATTTAAGATTTGTCCGTGGCGTCCCGAAAGAACCCTGTTCCTGTTCAGGGACCCCAAAGAAGAAACTAAGGTAGGAACATGGACTCCAGGGGATGGTGAGGACTCTCAGGATATTTGGCCGGAAACACTGCGAATGAGAGGAGTGGGGCCAGTGGGGCCCCCGGGGGCTGATCGAGCTCCTCCGCTTCAAGGAGATTGCGGAACGCCGTGGGGTGTGCGGGAGGGATGGGAAAGCGAGATGTTTAGCAGCTAGAGACGATATGGGCGCGCGACGTGAAAGATGCAGGTGACCGGGGCTAATGATTCGGATTAAAGGAAGCGCAGAACTCAGTGCAACCTAGGGATGGAGAACGCAGACGCACGCGGATGGCGGAGAAGCATGGGATGGAGGATGCCCTCAAGCACAGCCAGGACAGCGGCTCACCTTGTTCAAGGTGGGCCCGCACGGCCCTCAGCTGACTCTCGGTACCGATATCACCGATCACGATGAGCAAAGAGTGTTTCCGCAGGTCCCAGCGTGCCGCCGCCCCCGCGGCTCCGGCCTCGCACAGCGGCTCCGCGGGGTCCTCAGGCGGCGGAGCGCCGGGGCTCCGGAGCCCCAGCCCGGGACTTGTCTCCATGGCAACGCCGCTAGGCCGCCGGGGCCCAGCCTCGGTCTCCATGGAAACCCCGTCGGGGCGCCAGGCCGGCCGCGTCCGCGGCGGGGAGAGCGTGCGCGGCTCTTAAAGGCAGGCGGCAGGGCCGGTTCATTGGCCGCTGCCTGTCGGGGGGCGGGGCCCTGGCGCCGCAGGGGCGGGCTCGGGCGGCGAAGCTCCGGCCCTGCGGACGCGGCGGCCGCGGGGTGGTGCTGCCCCCGCCGTCCCCCCTTCCCTTTTCTTAGGGCGCTCCCGCCCCGACTTGGGCAGGGTGGGGCTCTGAGGGAGCGGGTGGAGGGCGAGTCGGTTGCCTCGGCGCCGGAAGAAGCTTCTAGTTAGGATGTTTCCCGGATAAGTACTGTCTGGCGACTCCGCAGCCGCGCCCGCACGGGGGGAGCCATGTTGTCCCTCCTCTCTGGTTCCCAGTGTGTGTCGTTGACTCCATCTGCGCCGGTGTATTGTCATTGTCTGGTACTTTTTTTTTTTTTTTTGGTCTCTGCCTGCCGGGGTCCTAGAGTCCATCCTCGATTCACTTGTCCTCATTGCCCCCGGCCCGGGGAATGCTCAGGAAGGCGGCGCAGGATTGGAGGGACGGAATGACCTTCCAGCCCTGAGTCCCCGGTGAGTTGTTATTCCGAAGATAGTGGTTGGCTGGTCTCCATCCCTGCCGCGTGCAGGACTCCAGTGCAATGAGCTCAGACTGCAGCAAGGGGGATTTGAGTAAAACGCAGGAAAGACCTTCCCAACTACCAGTACTGTGACACAGTGAGTCGGGTAACCTTGGGAGACAGTGGTGTTACTTCCTCCGGGGAATTCTCGAAACAGGAGGGGCGATGTTCGAACCGAAGAGGGCTGACCTGTTCAAAACCAAGGAACCAGGGGATGGGAAAGAGGACTGGAGGCTGGCACTGTTTTACGACTGACTAGATCATTCTTGTAAAAATCATGTGTATGCTGTGTGCTGTTAAGTCTTCCCTCCCCCGTTCCTCTGTGTCCCCATCACCTACTCTGCACTCCAGCATCTTCTTTTACCCAAGATTCTGAATCATTCTCTACATATATGTATCAGATAGAGAATCTGTCTTTCACGCTTGAGCTCCAGCAGCACCTTTTTTTTTTATTTCCCCTCTCTCTCTCATTTGCCTTATACTTTGGGGATAGTACAGGGTGGAAAGGAGTACAGTTCCTAATTCTAATCCCCCTCCTCTCGAGGCCCTGAGGAGGATTAGACAGTGACTGCATATTAAGTACCTCACTGCAGCCCTAGTCCTTATCATGGAGCACGTGTGACAGCAAAACAGCCAGTCCATTCTGCAGTCAGCTTGGAATGCCCCTACTTGAAAACTAATATCTGTCAGTTTTATCTCAGTTTTTAAAAATGGATATGGCCCTGAAAATCCTTTTCGTAGCAGAGAAGGAGAAATAAAGAGTACTAGCAGAACATTAGATGGTGGTGGTGCTTCACCTTATATGACACATGAAGCCATGTTCTGCTACATCTCCAGCCCACCATTTGCAGATCTGAAAATGGCAAAGCTTGGAGAGATGTGCAGGCCTTCTCTTCCGCAATCAGACAAGAGTGCCACGGGAGGCAGAAAGCCAGAATAGGTTGTAGGGAGAAGGGGACAGTTTCCATAGCAACTGTAGAGATGAGGTCTTTAACTAGCACAGGGCCTTGGTATAAGGGTCAGCTGCAGTTAACCACAGGCTCTGCTTTCAAGTCTGACAAAGAGGCTAGACAATAGATCTGAATGGTATAGGGAGGGACCACACACTGATCAGATGATAAGGGCACAAATTCAGGTCTATGATCTCAGGCCCTGCTGGAATTAGGTTTTGTTAATTACAGCTGTAACAGCAGACTATGATAATACTAAAATTGCACATATATGCTCGATGAGCATTCAGCAGGCTGTTCTTTTAAAAGCAGAAAATGTCATAGAAAGATTGACTGCAGGTATCTCTTAATTACCCTACTCTTTCCTTGGTTAACAGTATCTCAGCCATTAGATGATGATCCTGGTATCATCATCATATTATCAGAAGATATTAAAAAAAAAGATATTTTCAAGCATCAAATGGCACACAGCACCATGTGCAAAAGGCTCTACGAAGAAAACTATGGAGTTTAACATCAGCATTTATGTTCCAGAATTAAAACACTCAAGACAGAAAACACTGACGTACATATGTAGAAGGCATAGAAAGCTGAATAAAAATATGAAAGAAATATATACATGAATTGCAAAGTATATAAAAACCTATTTTGTGTTTAGGAATAGTGTGCTGCAGCAGGAGCCTAATAGTCAAAGGATGTCATCAATCAAAGACTGGTCCAAAAAAAAAAAAAGACTGGTCCAAAGGGATTATTGGGCACCTGTGATATGCATGATTGTGAGGAACACACATTAAAGTGTGGTGGTTATAGAGCCCACTATAACCACTGATCACTGGAATGACCAAACATGATCTTGTGGGGACTCCCTTATTCTGTAGTTTCTTCCACACTCTTTTATCATGTAGGATTGGCAGATACAGTGAGTACAACCAATACTTTTCAAACTTTTTGTGATGAAGGACCCTTGAATTGTAGAAGGGATCACTAGGGATCTACCACTGAAAGGGGAGGTTAGAGGGGATGCAAATGGAAGACACTATTATAGGCTCTTTTCTTGGGTGTGTGCTACAGTGAATACACAACAGAAAACAGTGTAAATCTTAAACAATGTGAAAGGTAATGGTAGCCTTGGCTAAGTGTAAGCCAGTTAAGGGATTCTCAGACCTTTGCCAGTTCACAATATCTAGTGATAAATGATGGAATTGGTAAGTTATGCACATATTTAACAAAGTAGGAGGGGCATCTCCTAATTTTTTTCTGGAAATAATTTCATATTTGGCATTTAAATTTAAATTAAATTTAAAAATTTCATTGTCCTGGGATGCCTGGGTGGCTCAGCAGTTGAGTGTCTGTCTTTGGCTCAGGGCATGATCTTGGAGTCCCAGCATTGAGTCCAATTGGGCTCCCTGCATGGAGACTGCCTCTTCCCCTGCCTTTGTCTCTGCCTCTCTCCCTCTCTCTCTCTCTCTCTCTGTCTCTCATGAATAAATAAGTCAAATCTTTAAAGATAAAAATAAAATAAAAATTTCATTGTCCTCATGAGCAAATCAGAACTTTATTAGGATTACTTGCACTCATGTTGAATTATGTGTATGTGGGAGAGGAGGGCACTGTAATGCTTTTAATGCTTAGGGTCTCCACAGGACTTAAACCAGCTCTGATAATTCATAAAGAAAAGACACTGACTCCTCCCTCACTTCTGGCTTGATGGATGTCATTAGTTTTTCTGAGGATCTGAGCTCATTTGGCAGAATTCCAGCCTGCTCTGCTGGATTGCATGGTTTTATCAACTAAAATATCCAAAAGGAGCTGCATGCAGCTCAGATTCCCACTCTGTGCTCAGTTCTGCCTATAAAGCATTCTTTACACAGACAGAGGCGTGTTGGATTACAGGATTGCTGTGTCAGAGGTTTATCCTTGGCTTTTGGGGAAAATACTATGATCATAATGCATACCGGCAGCCATGGGGTCACCTCTTAGCGTGAACAGCTGGCTTATCTGCAGAGACACTGAGTAAAATAATCTCTAAAAAGGTTGAGGTGGAGGATAAATTTGCATTTATTACTATATCTGGCACACAGAGGAGGCCCAGAGTAATTATCTGTTGGATAATTTTCCTAATTACTATTTGTTAATATTAAGTAACAGGAAAAGCACAGGCACTGGATTTACTTTCTCCCTGCAGAGCATTTCAAAAGGACAATGAAGATAGTTACCATTTTCCTCTCTCACTTCCCACATTCTTTTGTTGAAGAAAATAATTCCCAAAAGTGAAAAAGAAACATTTATAGATACCTTTTTTCCTTATCCCTTCCATTAGCCCCAGAAGGTGGAAGTTAGTGTTTGGCTATGGCTAACATTTTCTTTTAGCCTTCTGAGCAAAGCTACTTCTTACTACAGGAACCTCAAAGGATTTTCTTGTGGTAGTAGAGATGATGGTGGTAAAGATAATCCAAACCTAAGTGTGTAACTTAGTTTTGAGGCCTATGCCTATGTGTGAATCAAATTTTACATCATTTAAATTTTTTTTTAATTTTTTAAAATTTTATTTATTCATGAGAGACACACAGAGAGAGGCAGAGACATAGGCAGAGGGAGAAACAGGCTGTCTATGGGTAGCCTGATGTGGGACTCAATCTCAGGACCCCAGGATCACAACCTGAGCCAAAGGCAGACGCTCAACCACTTCAGCCACTCAGGTGCCCCTACATTATTTTTTTTTAATTTTTTTTTTTAATTTTTTTTTTTTATTTATTTATGATAGTCACAGAGAGAGAGAGAGGCAGAGACACAGGCAGAGGGAGAAAGAAGCAGGCTCCATGCACCGGGAGCCCGACGTGGGATTCGATCCCGGGTCTCCAGGATCGCGCCCTGGGCCAAAGGCAGGCGCCAAACCGCTGCGCCACCCAGGGATCCCCCTACATTATTTTTTAAAGGTATTTGTAGAACAGAGTTACTTTCCTTGAAGGAATGCTTGGGTATGACAAGACCAGAATTACCTTTTCCTTTCCTTCTTAGCTCTTTCTTGAAGATCCTTTATAATATTCCCTAACTTCTCTTTTTAACATTACCTCTTGCAAATACTTTGCATTAACTCTTAGTCAGTTAATCTGAACCACTTGCCTTTCTCTCAGTCATTTCTTTTTTTTAAGGTTTTATTTATTTATTTATTTCAGAGTGCACAAGAGTGAGGTGAGGAGCAGAGGGAGAGAGAATCTCAAGCAGATTCCATGCTGAGTGTAGAATCTAAGTGGGGTTCAATCTCATGACCCTGAGATCATGACCTTGAACTGAAACCAGGAGTTGAACACTTAATTGACTGAGTTGCCCAAGCACCCTATCCCTCGATTGTTCTTATATTTTCTGTTCAGGTTGTCTCTTTTTCTTTGGATGCTTTGTTCACTTTCATTCTCATTTAGTGATTTATTTACTTTACCCTTTTGATTTACTTTGTAGAACAACATTTCATCTCATTCCACAAAGGATTTTAGGAGTATGACTGAACTCAAACATAGCTGCTTATATGAAACTGACTTCTGCAATTGCCAACTGTGTGAACTTGGGCAAGGTGCTTATCCTGTCTGTCCTTTAGTTTCCTCTTCTGTAAAATTTTAATAATTGTATCCCACCTTATTGCTATTTTGAAAATTAAGTGGGACAGGGTTGCCTTGGTAGCTCAGTGGTTTAGTGTCTGTCTTCGGCGCAGATCATGATCCCGGGGTCCTGGGATCAAGTCCCACATCAAGCTCCCTGCATGGAGCCTGCTTCTCCCTCTACCTATGTCTCTGCCTCTCTCTGTGTGTCTCTAATGAATAAATAAATAAAATCTTTTTTAAAAAAAAAGAAAATTAAGTGGGACAATCTCTTAAATATGCTTAGAACAATGTCTGGAATTCATTTACTTATTTATTCATTCAGTAATATTTATTGAGTATTTATTGTGTGCTAGCACACACAGTACACGAAGATCCCTGCTCTTGTGGAGCTTACATTCTAGTGGGGAAGACAGATAATAAATTGTAAAGAGGTAAATGATATAGTATGTCGGAAAGTGATTAGTGCTGTGGCCAAAAAGAAGGTAGAGTAAAGGGTGACTGAGAATGCTGATGGGGAGTGGTGATGGGAAAGAATGGTGAAGGGACAGGAAAGGTTGCAGTTGTAAATGGGCTGGTCAGGGTTGGCCTCATTGAGAATATGAGACTTGAGCAAACTTGAAGTTAATAAGGGGGATAGTCACTTGGATATCTCGCAGGAGAGTCTTGTAGAAAGAGAGGATGGCTAGTACAAAGTAGCAGTATGCCCAGTACACCCAAGGAATAGCTGGAGCCCATTGTAGCTGGAGTGGAAGAGTAAGAGAAGGAAGCATAGGAGATGAGATCAGGGAGATAATGGGGACCTATCACAAGGGCCTGCCTTTTTTTTTTTAATATTTATTTATTTGAGACAGAGAGCATGTGAGCAAGCACGGGGTAGGAGGAGTGGCAGAAGGAGAAAGAATCTCAAGCGGAATCCCCACTGACTGTGGAGTCTGAGGTGGGGCTTGATCTCACAATTCTGAGATCGTGACCTGAGCTGAAATCAAAAGTCAGACACTTAACCAACTGAGCCAGCCAGGTGCCCCTGGGTGCCCCTGTTGGACTTTGGTTTTGTCTCTGAAATGGGGAAGATATGCAAGCTCTTAAAAGAGGAGTGGTGTGGTTTGCTTAGACTTTTTACAGGATCACTTTGCTGTGTTGAGAATAGACTGTAGGGGACGCCTGGGTGGCTCAGCAGTTGAGCATCTGCCTTCAGCCCAGGGTGTGATCCTGGAGAACCAGGATCAAGTCCCACATTGGGCTCCCTGCATGGAGCCTGCTTCTGTCTTTGCCTATGTCTCTGCCTCTCTCATGAATAAATAAATTATTTTTAAAAAGAGAGAGAGAGAATGGACTGTAAATGTCGTAAGGACTAAAGTGGGAAGCCAGTCACAGATCTTGCCATAAGTAATGGGTGAGCAATGATGCAACTCAGACTTAAGTGATATCAGTGGAGATGGTAAGACTCGATGGGATTCTAGACACACAGTATTTTAAAGGTAGAGCCAGCTTATTTCCTGTCTGACCAAATTAAGAATGAGAGAGAAAGAGAATAAATAATGACTCTAAAGATAAACCAAAAACTTAAAAAGAAAAAAAAGTTACCTATAGGAAAGAAGAAGCAGATTGTGAAGCAGCCAGGGATGGGAAGTAGACTTTTAAAAATTTAACTTATTTTGTAAATTTGACTTTGAAGCCATATAAATGTTTTAGAGAAGTATGAACCAAAATTAACTCAAAATGACCAATCTGAAAATAATTTGATCCAAAGTATATTTTTTAGATCACATCAATAAAGAAAAAATAATCCAATTATAAAGTGGACAATTTGAGTGGTTGCCACAAGAGAAGATGTATAAATGGCCAATAAGTACAGGAAAAAGTGCTCATAATTAGTCCTGGGGAAATACAAATTAAAACCACAGTGCACTATCACTTAACATCCAAAAATGGCAAAAATTAAAAGACCCATAACACCAAATTTTAGCATGAGTAGGAACAAATAGAACTCTCATGGGATCCCTGGGTGGCGCAGCGGTTTGGCGCCTGCCTTTGGCCCAGGGCGCGATCCTGGAGACCCAGGATCGAATCCCACATCGGGCTCCCGGTGCATGGAGCCTGCTTCTCCCTCTGCCTATGTCTCTGCCTCTCTCTCTCTCTCTCTCTGTGACTATCATAAATAATAAATAAAAAAAATTAAAAAAAAAGAACTCTCATATACTGCTAACAGTAGTATAAAATATTATAACCACTTCAGAAAAGTATTGTAAGTTTCTTGTAAAATTGAACAAATACCTATCCTGTGACTTAGTAGTTCCACTCCTGGAGATTTATCCAAGAGAAGTGAAAATACATGTGTCCACAAGAAGTCTTGTGATGGCTGATTATAGCAACTTTATTTATAATAGCCAAAAACTGGAAACAACCCAAATGTCTATCAATAGGAGAATGAATAGGCAAATTGTGGTATCTTCATGCAATATAAAGATAAAAAGAGGGCACCTGGGTGGCTCAGTCAGTTAAGTATCTGCCTTCAGCTCAGGTCATGATCCCAGGGTTCTAGGATTGAGCTCCACATCAGGCTCTTTGCTCAGTGGAGCTGGCTTCTCCCTCTGCTTGCTGCTCCCCCTGCTTATGCTCTCTCTTTCTTTCTCTGTCAAATAAACAAAATATTTTTTAAAACAGCTATTAATAAGATAAAAGAAAGTACAAGTGTACACAACCTAGACAAAAATAAAAAACATCATTTTGAACAAAGGAAACAAAATACAAAAGAATATTGTTAGTTGGTCTCCTGGAGAACTAGTGCCAACACATAATTTGATGTGTAAGAGATTTATCTGGGGAGTATATCAGTTATCTATCAATTTGAAACAAATCAACCCAAAATTTAGCAGCTTAAAATAGCAAATATTTATTATCTCACATAGTTTTTAAGGACCTGAAACTCAGGAGCAAATTAGTTGAGTGATTTTAGCTTAGGGTGTTTTGTGAGGTTGTGGTCAAGTTGTTGGTTGAGTTTACAGTAATCTGAAGGCTTGACTGAGGCTGGATATCTGCTTCCAATATTGCTCAGTCACATGACTGTTGGCAGGAAGCCTCAGTTCCTCCTCAGGTAGGCTTCTCCCTAGGTCTACTTGAGTACCCTCATGGCATGGCAGCTGGCTTCTCTCAGAGCAAGTGAGCAAAGAGAAGAGTAAGCTGCAATGCCCTTTTATGACATAGTGTTGGAAGTTAGACACTGTTACTTGTTTTTTTTTTAAAGGTTTTACTTGTATATCTACAAATAGTGTAGTGTATACAAGTACTGTAGTATACAAATATTAAATTATTGGGGTGCCTAGCTGGCTCAATTGGTGGAGCATGTGACTCTTGACATAGGGGTTGTGAGTTTGAGACCCACAGTAGGTATAGAGATTACTTAAAAATAAAATCTTAAAAAAAACCCAAATATTAAATTATTGTGTTGTACACCGGAAACTAATGTCATACACCAATTTTATCTTAAAAAATACGAGCAGGGCAGCCCCGGTGGCACAGCGGTTTAGCGCCTCCTGATCCTGGAGACCCTGGATCGAGTCCCACGTCGGGCTCTCTGCGTGGAGCCTGCTTCTCCCTCTGCCTGTATCTCTGCCTCTCTCTCTCTGTGGGTCTCTATGAATAAATAAATAAAATCTTTAAAAAAATAAAAAATAAAAATAAAAATATGAGCAAATAAAAAAATGAGCAAATCTATCGTTTTAATGTATCCATTAACCTAAGACCTAATGAATATTAAAATGTACCTGAAGAACAGGTCCTAGCAGGAAAAAAAAATTCAGTAAATTTTTTATCTTAAAAAAAAATTGTCTTTGGGATGGCTGGGTGGCTCAGTGGTTGAGCGTCTGCCTTTGGTTCAGGGTGTGATTCTGGGGCCCGGGATCGAGTTCTGCATCAGGCTCACTGTGAGGAGCCTGCTTCTCCTTCTGTCTGTGTCTCTGCCTCTCTCTCTCTCTCTCTGTGTCTCTCATGAATAAATAAATAAAATCTTTAAAAAAATTGTCTTCAAGTCAAGGGCACCCCTTGAAGGCATCTCGTATATTACAGCATTAGGTCTGCTTTTGTAGTCCTGCTGTGCTCTGTCATTGGCTGGGATCAGTCTGCAGAAAGTGTGGCTTTGGTGAAAATGTGTTGGTAGATCCAGAGTGGCAGCTGATGGAGTCATTAGTCATTTGTGCTCCCTGGAAGCAGATTTCAGTGGTGTGTTTTCATGGTTGCTGCAAGTACATACTGCATCAATAAGTTTATATGAAATTCCAGAATGGGAAAAACTAATCTACAGTGATAGAAAGCAACTAAGTGGTTGTTTGGGGGTAGGGGTGTGGGACGTAAGGGAACTTTCTGGGGTGGTGAAAATGTTCTATATTTGACTATAGTGGTGGCCACACACACATATACACATACGTGCACTTGTTGAGCTTATCAAATGCTACACTTAAAATAGCACATTTTATTGTACATAAATGATCTATAATGTTTACTAAAGAATACAATGAGATACTACTTTACAATGACAATACCAAATCTTAGTGAGATGTGCAGCACCTGAATTTTTCCCATGTTGTTAGTGGGAGTATAAAATTATACAACTTTTTGAAAAACTGACAGTTTCTTATAAGATATATTTTTTAACTTATTCATGAGAGACACATAGAAAGAGGCAGATACACAGGCAGAGGGAAAAGCAGGCTCCCTATGGGGAGCCCGATGCGGGACTCGATCCCGGGACCCTGGGATCATGACCTGGGCCAAAGGCAACACTCAACTACTGAGCTACCCAGGCATCCTTGGCAGTTTCTTTTTTTTTTTTTTTTAGATTTTATTTATTTATTTGAGAGAGATAAAGAGAGAGAACACAAGCAGGGGGAGGGTTAGAGGGAGAAGCAGGTTCCCTGCTGAGCAGGGAGCCTGACGCGGGGCTCACTCTCAGGACCCTGAGAGCATGACCTGAGCTGAAGGCAGACTCTTAAGTGTCTGAGCCACCCAGGTGCCCCCACGCACCGCCCCCCCCCCCGGCAATTTATATAAAGTTAAGCAAATACCTATCCTGGGACCCAGCTGTTCCACTCTTAGATAACTACACAGGAGAAATGAACACATGTTCACAAAAGACCTATTTATGAATATTCATAGCAGCTTTGTTTATAATGGTCTTAAAACAACCCAAATATCCATCAATAGGAGAACTGACAAAATGTGGAACATATATACGATAGAATACTACTGAGCAATAAAAAAGAATGAACTACTAATGCATGCAATGTCTTGAATGAATGTCAAAACTGTTATGTTGAATAAAAGAAGCTGACTATAAAAGACTACATACTAGGGGTGCCTGGTGGCTCAGTCAGGTAAGCATCTGCCTTCGGCTCAGGTCATGATCCCAGGACCCTGGGATGGAGCCCCACATTGGGCACCCTGCTCAGCGGTAAGCCTGTATTTCCCTCTCCCTCTGCCGCTCCCCCTGCTTGTGCTTGCTCTTTCTCTTTCTGTCAAATAAATAAATAAATCATTAAAATAAAATACACATAAAATTTACCATTATAGCAATTTTTTCCCATTATAGTCAATTTTCAGTACATGGTTCAGTGATACTAAATACATTCATAATGTTGTGCAGCCATCACCACTATCCATCTCTATTCCTCTTTTTATCTCATAAAACAGAAACTCTTGGGGGCACCTGTGGCTCAGTGGTTGAGCATCTGCCTTCGGCTCAGGGTGTGATCCTGGGATCCAGGCTCCCTGCAGGAACCCTTGTTCTTCCTCTACCTATGTCTCTGCCTCTCTCTTTGTGTCTCTCGTGAATAAATAAGTAAAATCTTAAAAAAAACAAAAACAAAACCCCCAGAAACTCTATACCCATTAAATAACAACAACCCATTCCCGCAACCAGATCCTAGCAGCCACCATTCTACTTTCCACCTCTATGATTTTTACTACTCTATATAAATATATAAGGTATATAAGTGCATCAAAGAAGTGGAATCATATAGTATTTGTCTTTTTGTGATTGGCTTATTTCCCTTAGCATAATGTCTCCAAGATTCATCCATGTAGCATTAGTCTTAACTGTACATTTTTAATGAGATGTATCCAAAGGAAAAAATAAACTGCAAAGAAGTGTTAAACTGTTTTCATTAATTGTCTCATTAGTGATAATATTGGTATTTTTTCTGAAACATCTATATATAGATATATAGAGAGAACAGAATAAACCAAATTATGTTAACTTTACCAGGAACTAAGATGTTGATCATAAGAGAGATACAAATATAAAATCAAGAAACTTGGGTAAAAACCCTGAAATCTTAAAATTTAATTGGAAAAAGCAAAAACAATGACCAATCCAATGTTAGCAATAAGCTTTCCAACCATCCAGATTGTGGTCTTTAAATGTCATTTACTACTAAAATGAACTAGGGCTTCTTAGAGAAGAAGCATCTGATTCCAGATCTGGAGTATGAAACAAACAAGATGAACCTGGAACATCTTATTATAACAGAAAACAGGGAACCTACCAAAGACCAGTGGACTCATAATAAAAGGACTCTGGAGCTAATCTGAAGGGATTTCCACAGTCCAAAAATGTGACAATATGCATTTCAAAATGAACAATAACTGCAGTATATTGAATACACCAATTGTGTTAAAATCCATGAGTTCATAGTGGCAGTAAAAACAAAAATCTCACTGGTCATCTTGGGAGTATGCTAAGGAATTTCATTATTTGGGGAACTATTCCCTATTATGTAGAGAATCTCAAGTCATTAATTTGAAAACTAGTAAATCAAAAGAAAGAATCAAGCCATTCATCCTGCCTTTCCTTAGGTAATCAAATATTTGATGAAGGAAAAGTTCTTACTTATAAAAGAATTCCAGCTAGTAAATGTAGACAGCATGTTAAAATTAGAATATCACTCTTTTGCAGCTCTTAGTGAAATAGTGCAGCTAGGTAATGATTACCAATGACTGCTAAACTATCAAGTAAAAAAATAGTTACTATCAAATGTTACATTTGAGTCTATTTATCAATTTTAACAAAATAAAAATACATTCAACCAGATGTTATATGTCTTCTGATAAGATGCAATAGGACATAAATGATAGCACTTATGAAATATTCTTACCAAAAAAGAGAAAATGGAGCATAAATCATAGCAAGTATATCTAACTGCCCATTTATAGGAAATAAGAAGAGACAAAGAAATACGTCAGATGACACCACAGGGATGCAATAAAAAAATCCACAGTGCTGGAAATTTTACAGAACAAATGACCTAGTTTCATCAACAAATATATAAATGGCAGGGACACCTGAATGGCTCAGTGGTTGAGCATCTGCCTTTGGCTCACGTCGTGGTCCCAGGGTCCTGGGGTCAAATCCCACATTGCGGGCAGCCCCGGTGGCGCAGCGGTTTAGCGCCGCCTGCAGCCCAGGGCATGATCTGGAGATCCTGGATCGAGTCCCACGTCAGGCTCTCTGCATGGAGCCTGCTTCTCCCTCTGCCTGTGTCTCTGCCTCTCTCTCTCTGCATCTCTATGAATCAATAAATAAAATCTTAAAACAAAACAAAACAAACAAATCCCACATTGGGCTCCCACAGGGAGCCTGCATCTCCCTCTGCCTGTGTCTCTGCCTCTCTCTCTGTCTCTCATGAATAATAAATAAAATCTTTATATATATATAAAAATTGCAGGAAATAAAAATGAGGGAGGATTGGGGCACCTGGGTGGCTCAGTTGGTTGAGCATCTGCCTTTGGCTCAGGTCATAATCCTGGGGTCATGGGATTGAGCCCTACATCAGGTTCCTTGCTCAGCAGAGAGCCTGCTTCTCCCTCTCCCGCTCCCCCTGCTTGTGCTCTCTCCCCCTGTCAAATAAGTAAAATATTTTTTTTTAATGAGGGAGGATTTACAGATTAAAAGATAGCTAAGAAAAGAATCATCCAAATGCAATGGGTAAATCTTGTTTTGGAATTGCAAAACATAAAAAAAAAATAAAAAAGAAAGAGAGACAATTGGAGAAATTAGAACACTACATATTTGATAACATTAAGAAATTACTGTTAATTTTCTTTGTATGTATTAATGATGTTTTAAAAGATTCTCTACACACAAATTCAAGTATTTCTGGATGAAATTATATATCTGGAATTTGCTTTAAAATAATCAGTTGGGGGGATGCCTGGGTGGCTCAGCGGTTTAGCGCTTGCCTTGGCCCAGGGCATGGTCCTGGGTTCCTGGGATGGAGACCCACGTCAGGCTCCCTGCATGGAGCCTGCTTCTCCCTCTGCCTGTGTCTCTGCCTCTCTCTCTCTCTCTCTCTCTCTCTCTCTGTCTCTCATGAATAGATAAATAAAATATTTAAAAAAATCAGTTGGGAAAGGGGAGGGAATATTGATGAAACAAGATTTTTCTTTTTAAAGATTTTATTTACTTATTTGAGAGAGAGCACATGCTTACAAGCAGGGGGAGGGGCAGATGGAGAAGCAAACTCCCTGCAGAGCACAGAGCTGGACAGGGGGCTGGATTCCAGGACCCTGGGATCATGAACAGAGCATGCCTAACCGGCTGAGCCACTCAGGCACCCCCAAGATTGGATATTTGTTGGTAATTGTTGAAGTTGCTTGATAAGAACCTGGATTATTTATTTTCTTCTTCTATGGAAAACAAAAAAAATATTTCTAAGCTATTTTTTAAAAAGATTTTATTTATTTATTCTTGAGAGACACGCAGAGAGAGGCAGAAACATAGGTAGAGGGAGAAGCAGGCTCCCTGAGGGGAGCCTGATGCGAGACTGGATCCCAGGACCCTGGGATCATGACCTGAGCCAAAGGCAGATGCTCAACTGCTGAGCCACCCAGGTTTCCCTCCAAGCTTTTTGTTATAAGCAACAGGAAGGATGAAGTTTCATCCCTATCACTGAGATGGGGAAGACTGCAAGTGGGGCAGGTTTAGTAGAAAAGATGACTTAAATTTTAAGCATATTGAGTTTGAGATGTCATTTGAATGTCCAAATGGAGTTATTGAATAAGTAGTTAGATATGTAAGTTTGGGATTTGGGTGAGAGTGTGGTTTGGAGATATAAAGTTGGTGGTCATTAATGTACAGTGACATTTATAGCAATGAGGCTGGATGACATTAAAAAAAAAGCAAGAATAAACATAGCAAATGCTCAATAAATAATCACTATAAACATGATTTAAATTATTTCTTTTGATTTCTTTCTTCTCTGAACTCCTACAGCACTTTTATAGCATCTTGTATTATAGTTATTTGTATACATGTCTTATCCTCTCTATAAATTATAAGTTCCCTATATGTGGGAATTCTATTTTTTTAAGATTTACTTATTGGGGTGCCTTAGTGCCTCAGTCAGTTAAGCCTCTGCCTTCAGCTCAGGTCATGATCTCAGGGTCCTGGGATCAAGTCCTAGATCAGGTTCCAGGCTCAGTGGCAAGTCTGGTTCTTCCTCTTCCATTCCCTCTGTGATCTCTCTTTCACTCTCTCTCTTTCAAAAAAAATTTTTAAAGACTTTATTTATTCACGAGAGACACACACAGAGAGAGGCAAAGACATAGGCAGAGGGAGAAGCAGGCTCCCGGCAGGGAGCCTGATGCGGGACTCAATCTCAGGACCCAAGGATCGTGCCCTGAGCCAAAGGCAGAAGCTCAACTGCTGAGCCACCCAGGCATCCCTATTTATTTATTTGAGAGGAGAGAGAGAGAGAGAGAGAGAGAGAGAGACTCTCAGACTCCCGCTGAGTGTGGAATGGAAGCGAGGCTCAATCTCATGACCCTGAGATCATGACCTGAGCTGAAATTAAGAGTCAGACATTTAAACACTGAGCTACCCAGGCACCTTGTGGGAACTATATCTTAATCATCTTTATACATTGCTCTCCTTCCACTTACCACCATGGAGCAAGAATAGTGTCATTCGGGTATCCTGCTTCTCCCCTGTCTGTGCCTCTGTACCTCTCTCTCTCTCTTTGTATTTCTCATGAATAAATAAAATCTTTTTTTAAAGATTTTATTTATTTATTAATGAGAGAGACAGTGGCAGAGACACAGGCAGAGGGAGAAGCAGGCTCCATGCAGGGGGCCTGATGCGGGACTTCATCCTGGGTCTCCAGGATCAGGCCCTGGGCTGAAGGTGGCGGTAAACCGCTGAGCCACCTGGGCTGCCCGAATAAATAAAATCTTTAAAAAAGAAAAAAAAGGCAACCTACTGAAATGGAGAAGATATTTGCAAATGACTTACTAGTAAAAGATTAGCA
This sequence comes from Canis aureus, assembly GCF_053574225.1. NCBI lineage: Eukaryota > Metazoa > Chordata > Mammalia > Carnivora > Canidae > Canis > Canis aureus. The sequence goes on along the minus strand of NC_135642.1, from coordinate 15,095,031 downwards.
TCTAAAATATATAAAGAACTTATAAACTCAACACCAAACCAAATAATCCAATTAGAAATGGGCAGAAGTAATGAACAGACATTTCTCCAAAAAAGACATACAGATGGCCAACAGACACGTGAAAAGATGTTCAACATCACTCATCAACAGGAAAATGCAAATCAAACCACAATGCAATATCACCTCACACCTGTCAGAATGGCTAAAATAAAAAACACACAGAACAAGTGTTGACAAGGATGTGGAGAAAAGGAATACTTGTGTACTGTCAATGGGAATGCAAACTGGAGTTTTCTCAAAAAACTAAAAATAGAATTACCATATAATCGGAGCACTTGGGTGGCTCAGCCAGTTAAGCATCTGCCTTTGGCTCAAGTCATGATCCAATATCCTGGGATCTAGCCCCACATTGGGCTCCCTGCTCAGTAGAGAGCCTGCTTCTCCCTCTCCCTCTTCTGCTCCCCCTGCTTGTGCTCTGTCTCTCTCTGTCTCTCTCGCTCGCTCGCTCTCTGCCAAGTAAACGAATAAGAAAAATAATTACCATATGATTCAGTAATTCTGCTACTGGGTATTTACTTAAAGAATATGAAACACTAATTTGAAAAGATATATGCACCTTATGTTAAATTTATTTATTTATTTATTTATTTATTTATTTATTTATGATTTTATTTATTTATTCATGAGAGATACAGAGAGAGAGAGGCAGAGACACAGGCAGAGGGAGAAGCAGGCTCCACATAGGGAGCCTGATGTGGGACTCGATCTCCGGTCTCCAGGATCACACACTGGGCTGAAGACAGCGCTAAACCGCTGGGCCACTGGGGCTGCCTGCACCTCTATGTTTAATGCAGTATTATTTACAATAGCCAAATTATAGAAGCAGCTCCAATGTCCACGGATGAATGAATAAAGAAGAGATGGTATATATATATATATATATATATATATAATGAAATATTCAGCCATAAAAAATGATGAAATCTTGCCGTTTGCAACAACATAGATGGAGCTAGACAGTATAATGCTAAGCAAAATAAGTTACAAAAAGACAAATACCATATAATTTCACTCATATGTGGAATTTAAGAAACAAAAGAAAAAAGAGACAAACCACAAAAGCAGGAGAAGAGGTGGGTGGGGGGATGGGTGAAATAGGTGAAGGAGAGTACACTTATCTTGATGAGCACTTAATAATGTATAGAACTGTTGAATCACTATATTGTACACCGGAAACTAATTTAACACTGTGTATTAACCATACTGGAATTAAAATAATAATTAAAGGGATTCTGTGTGGTTCAGTTGGTCAAGTATCCGACTCTTGGTCAGCTCAGGTCATGATCTCAAGGATGTGAGATAGAGCTCTGCGTCGGGCTTTGTGCTCAGTGCAGAGTCTGCGTGAGATTCTTTACTTCTCCCTCTCTCTCTCCCTCTGACCCTTCTCCTGTACTCCTCAAATATATAAATAAAAATCTTTTTAAAATAATAATTTAGGGATCCCTGGTGGCGCAGCGGTTTGGCGCCTGCCTTTGGCCCAGGGCGCGATCCTGGAGACCCGGGATCGAATCCCACGTCGGGCTCCCGGTGCATGGAGCCTGCTTCTCCCTCTGCCTGTGTCTCTGCCTCCCTCTCTCTCTCTCTGTGACTATCATAAATAAAAAATTAAAAAAATAATAATTTTTTAAAAAGTACAGAGGGGAGATGGGTGAAGTGACCTAGAGTGCAATGAAGGGTGATATGACATAGTGATATAGGGAGTAGGATAAAAAAATCGGCACTGTATACATGATTTTAAATATACACATATGGGGGATCCCTGGGTGGCTCAGTGGTTTAGCGCCTGCCTTCCGCCCAGGACCTGATCCTGGAGACCCGGGATAGAGTCCCACATCAGGCTTCAGCCCAACGTGGGACTTGATCCCAGGACTCCAGGACTCTGTCTCTCTCTCTCTCATGGATGAATAAATAAAATCTTTATTTTTTTTTTTTAAAGATTTCACTTATTCACCCATGAGAGACAGAGAGAGATAGAGATAGAGACACAGGCAGAGAGAGAAGCAGGCTCCATGCAGGAAGCCCGGCAAGGGCCTCGATCCAGGTCTCCAGGATCATGCCCTGAACCAAAGGTGGCGCTAAGCCACTGAGCTATCCGGGCTGCCCTAAATAAAATCTTTCTTTCTTTCTTTCTTTCTTTCTTTCTTTCTTTCTTTCTTTCTTTCTTTCTTTCTTTCTTATTATTTTTTAAATAAAATCTTTTAAAAAATGTATACATACACTTCCCTCAGAGGTAAACATTTCATGGTTCAGCAACCCATTCATGAATAGGAATCAGCTTGGTGTCCTTGTCCACTGAAGTGTTTTGCATATAAGAAGAATATATATATTATATGTGTTTTATATATACAAAAAAGAAGAATCTTATATTTCTCAGCCCCAGAACATTATCCCCATGGGGACTTAAGAGTTTAGGAGTAGCTGGGTTTTTTTTTTTTCTTTTTGTTTTAATCTGCAAGATGACTTTTCTCATCTTCTACTATCCTGGCTGTCATTCCTAGCAGTTTCCAAAGGCTCTAAAAATATTCCTTTTCTTGCTCTCATCCTATTCCTATGTTGGGTGCAGGTAAACTTTTCTTGTACTTTTGGTTAGTACCATCCCTGGTCAGCTTCAATCTTGGATAATTTGGTACCAGTCTCTCTTTTATCTTTCTTCCTTTCTTTCTTCCTTCCTTCCTTCCTTTCTTTCTTTCTTTCTTTCTTTCTTTCTTTCTTTCTTTCTTTCTTTCTTTCTTTCTCTTTCTTTCTTTCTTCTTTCTTTCTCCTTTTTTTCTTTCTTTCTTTCTTTCTTTCTTTCTTTCTTTCTTTCTTTTCACATAATCACAAGATCAGGAAAATAACATTAATTCAATACTATTATATGATCTACAGACCTTATTCAGCTATCATCAATGCTTCCATTATAGTTTTTTACAGCAGAAGGAAAACCTAGTTCTTGTCCAGGGTCCAGTTCTGAATTACATGTTGCATTTGACAGTCTTGGGTCTTATCTTCTTCATCTACTCAAATCTGAATCAGTTCCTCAGTCTTTCTTTGTCATTCTTGATCTTGGCATCGCCCCCTCCCCAGTCTCTCTCCTTGAAGAATATGGGCTGGTTATTTGTATAGCATCCATCAATTTAGGCTTATCTGGTGTCTCCTCAGGGTCATATTCAGGTAATGAATATATTTTTTAAGATTTTATTTATTTATTCATGATACACATAGAGAGAGAGGCAGAGACATAGGCAGAGAGAGAAGCAGGCTCCATACAGGGAGCCCAACGTGGGACTTGATCCCAGGACTCCAGGATCATGTCCTAGGCCGAAGGCAGGCGGTCAACCACTGAGCCACCCAGGCACTCTCAAAAATTCCTGAATTTTTGACAGGAATACAATTAAGATAATTGTAATGTCCTTCTCAGAGCATCATACCAAGTGACACAAAATGGTATTTTGTTCCACTATGATGATGTTAACTGGAATCACTTGGTTAGGTTGGTGAATACCAAATTTTTGTCATTGCAAACGTACTACTTCCTGTTTTAATAATTCAATACATTTTAGTCTCAAATTCAATACACTTGAAACTATGTAAATAACCTCTTTTCCACCACATTGCCAGTTTTAGCATCAATGACATTTATTCATTTTAAGTCATGTTTATTGTGAAATATAACACACATAAAAATGAATAAAATATAAACATATAAAGATATAAATGATAAATAGTATGTATACCTGTTAATGCCCCTAGTAATAAAAATAGAACATTTCCAAGCACCTGACTTGCCTCTTAAAGAGTTAAAACCCCACTATCCCCTCTAAAATTAACCACTAGTCTTGACTTTTATTACAATCATATAATTTCTTTGTTATATTATTTTTGTGATCTACGTGTACATCTTTAAATACTGAAATTTAGTGTTGTCTCATTAAAATACTTTTTTTTAAAGAGAGAGAGAGAAAAAAAGAGAGAGAGAGATAAAGAGAGAGCATGTGCATGTGCAGGGTTGGTGGGAGAGGAGCAGAGGGAGAGGGAGCAAGAGAAACCCAAGCAGGCTCCACACCCATCACAGAGTTGATGCATCCTACAACCCCAAGATCACGACCTGACCCAAAATCAAGAGTCGGATGCTTAGGCAACTGAGCTATCCAGGTGCCCCTCTTAAAAAATTATAGTATAATACATATAAACTTCCTATTTTAGACATTTTAAAAAAGATTTTATTAAAAGACATTTATTTTTTAAGTAACCTCCATGCAGCGTGGGGCTGGAACTCACAACCCCAAGATCAAGAGTCTCATGCTCTACTGACTGAGCCAGCTAGGTGCCCCATTTTAAATATTTTTTAGGGTACAGTCTAGTAGCATTAAGTACATTCACCTTGTGCAACCATCACTACCATACATCTCCAGAACTTTTTCATCTTCCCAAACTGCAACTCTATACCCATTAAACAATAATTCTCCTTTTCCTCCCTTCCCACAACTTCCAGAAACCACTAGTCTACTTTCAGTTTCTATGAATTTGCCTATTCTAGGTATATCATTTAAGCGGAATCATACAATATTTGTCTTTTTTTAGGTCTGGCATATTTCACTTAGCATAATGTTTTCAAGTTCCATCCATGCAGTGGCATGCTGGTACCATTCTTAATTTTCTTCCTGTAGTACTAGATTCCAGGGAGTTATGGATTGGAAAGAAAGCTGAGGGGACATCTGGGTGGCTCAACAGTTGAGCGTCTGCCTTGGGCTTAGGTCGTGATCCTGGGGTCTCGGGATCGAGTCCTCCATCGGGCTCCCTGCATGGAGCCTGGAGCCTGCCTCTCTCTCTGCCTATGTCTCTGCCTCTCTCTCTCCATGTCTCTCACGAATAAATAAATAAAATCTTAAAAAAAAAAAAAAAGAAAAAAGAAAAAGAAAGAAAGCTGAGGAGAGCCAGGAACTCTGAAGTCATAGAATGAGAATCTTAAAGAGGAGGGACTCAGCAACACCATCATACACTATAAAAGTCAAAGCTAATGAGGTGATTTGACAAGAAATTTTCAGAATTGGTTATTAACAAACATTTTTAGAGTAGTTGCTTGGTGCTTGGAATTGTGCTAGGCACTGGGTTTATGGAAATTGAAGCCAGATTGCACAAGATTAGAGTTACTGGTATGGAGAAAGTGGAATTTGGAAGGAAGGAAAACAGAAAGCTTGGTAGAGATGTAAAGTGGAGGGGAGATGCTACCAGGATATGGAGATTTTAATACCTGTAAAAAAAAAAAAAAAAAAAAAAAAAAAAGGAATAAACCAGGGGGTGGATGGCAATTTCCATCAGTATTCAAATGGGCAAATGTTCTACCTCCTTTCCCTTACCACAACTGTTTCCAGGTAAGTGGCTCCTAGTGGAGTTAAACTCTTCAGTTTAAAATCTGAGAAGGTGGAAGGCAGAAAACTGCAGCTAGTACTGCAGTCACAACTGTGCTTGGTATTTTTGTGTTTTAGAGAAACTCTGGCTAATAAGAAGGCCTACGGCTGGCTGATTGGCTGTCTGGAAAATGAATCTAGCTGAAAGGGGGCAGTAAGTAAAGTCTTTTTTAAAAAATGTGATAATACATACAATAGAATATTATTCAGCCTTGGGCGCCTGGGTGGCTCAGTGGTTGAGCGTCTGCCTTTGGCTCAGGTCGTGATCCGGAGTGCTGGGATCCAGCCCTGCATTGGGTTCCCTGCAGGGAGTCTGCTTCTTCCTCTGCCTATGTCTCTGCCTTTCTGTGTCTCTCTCTGTATCTCTTATGAATAAGCAAGCACAATCTTAAGAAAAAGAAAAAGAGTACTATTCAGCCTTAAAAGGGAAAGAAATTCTGACACATGCTTTTAAAATTACAACATGGATTAATCTTGAGGACATTATGCCAAATGAAATAAGCCAGACACAAAAGGACAAATATTGTGTGAATCCATTTATACGAAGTACCTAGAGTCGTTAAATTCAGAGACAGAAAGTAGCATGGTGATTGCCGGGGGTTGGTAGGGTGAGGGGTGGGGCAGTAAGGAGTTAGTGTTTAATGCCTATAGAGTTTTAGTTTGGGAAGATGAAAAAATTCTGGAGATGGATGGTGGTGATGGTTGCATAACGATGTGAATGTACTTAATTCCGCTGAGCCATATACTTAGGAATGGGTAAAACCATAGATGTCATGTTATATATACATAAAAAAAATTGAGCAGGAGCAATGTGGCAAAGTGTTAACAAAGGTGAAAAGGTTTATGAGGGATAATTATACTATTTTTTTATTATACTACATTTGCTAATTCTCTGTTGCTCTGAAATTTTCTTCAAAATAAAAAATTTACTTAAAATGAACAGGAGGCAGTTCTATAGAGATAAGATATAGACCAGTGGGATTGCTTCCACTGTAGGAGTTGTAGGTACTAAGTGTATCAGCCTCATGTTAGGAGTATCATAGGCAATATAGTATCATACGCAATTAATTATTGAGTACCTTAAGCAATTTGCTTTCACATTTTAATTATATCATCACCTCTTTCTTGATTTAACTTCTTCATAGGGATGTGGAATTGACAACTTTTCAATTTTTCCTTTGTTTTCTTCATATTATTTTAATTGTTATGAATTCCTAGAACACTAGGGACCAGGTTCAAATTCTTTCTTTTGCTAGCTTTAAGACATTATGAAAATTATCTCATCTCCCTAAGCTTTAGTGTCCTCATTTGTAACCCTCAGAGTTATGAGGCTTTTAAGTGCAATAATGAATATAAAACAGAGCACAATATCTGCTGCATAGTAAAAATGTAGTATGTGTTATTAATTATATCATTGGTATATGACTGGACATGATTGTATAGGTCCAAGCGCAACAGAAGGCATTCTAGAATCAACTATAGGTTTAATATAAAAATGTAATAACATTAATATTTCAGTTTAAAAGGGAAATGTAATAGTTTTTTATTAAATTCAGTACTTGTCATATCTTCAGTAAAGTTCTTTGCCACTAAACACCCAAACTGAGTTTCCAGTTGAAAACAATGAAGCGAATTTAAAGGTTAGTGACCAGTGTCCATGAGATAGGATTAAAACATCTGGGGTTCTTTTGTTTTGTTAAAAATTTTATTTATTGGGGGATCCCTGGGTGGCTCATCGGTTTAGCGCCTGCCTTTGGCCCAGGGCGTGATCCTGGAGTCCCGGGATCGAGTCCCGCGTCGGGCTCCCGGTGCATGGAGCCTGCTTCTCCCTCCTCCTGTGTCTCTGCCTCTCTCTCTCTCTATGTCTATCATAAATAAATAAATAAATCTTTAAAAAAGTATTTATTTATTTATTCATGAGAAACACACACAGAGAGGCAGAGACACTGGCAGAGGGAGAAGCAGGCTCCCTGCTGGGAGCCTGATGCAGGGACTCCATCTTAGGACCCTGGGATCAGACCAGAGCCAAAGGCAGGTGCTCAACCACTGAACCACCCAGGCGTCCATGGGGTTCTTTTGCTTAGAGAAGTTTGTGATGGGGCCTCAGAAAAAGACTAAGTATATATAGCACTTATATTTATTGTTTGATTGGTTGAAATATATTATGGAATTATTGGACTAGATGAGATGATTCCAGCCTTTTGAAAAATTTTCTGGTTTTAAAATTACCAATTAAAGACAATACAAAAGGAAATGGCTTTAAGAGCCATTTAAACTCTAGAATAAAAGATTTAGGTTAAATGATTAGAAGAAAAAATTCTGACAATGAGGTTTATTAAACTTTAAAGTGAGTTAACATAAAGTCTGATGGGATTTTCTTGTCTTCAGAGATAAATTAGATTTCTGTCTGAGGTGGCTTAGGTAAAGATGCACCTGCAGGTAGGTAGCTCAGCCGATGGTCCTTTGCAGCCTCAGAGTTAATAAAGGTCTTTGGCTCATCTAACCACAATCAGGCACAGTCTCAGTGGGTAAACAACCTGCCTGCATTTTCTAATCTTTCTGGATAATTTAATGATTAATTTAATTGTTATACTGGCTACCAAGGAATTCACAGGTTTTTTTTTTTTTTTTGACAGAGAGAGAGAGAGAGAGAGAATGCACACTTACATGAGGCGAGGATGCAGAGGGAGAGAGAGAATCTTAAGCAGGCTCCACACTCAGATCTGAGACCTGAGCCAAATTTAAGTGTTGGGTTCTGAACTTAATGACCCACCTGGGCACTTCTCAAGTTTTTCTTCAGTTTTATTTAGTAAGGAGAATGGCTCAGATGGCTCAGGCTTATTTATTTATTTAATTTTATTTATTTATTTTTATTTATGATAGTCACACAGAGAGAGAGAGAGGCAAAGACACAGGCAGAGGGAGAAGCAGGCTCCATGCTCTGGGAGCCCGACGTGGGACTCGATCCCGGGTCTCCAGGATCGTGCCCTGGGCCAAAGGCAGGCGCCAAACTGCTGGCCACCCAGGGATCCCGGCTTATTTATTGACTGATTTCTTTTTAGTCATGTTTATTGAGGTTCAGTTTATCTTTTTAGCGTACAATTTTGTGAGTTTTAATAAACCCAGTTACTTTTCAAGTAATCAAGAGGGCCTATTTATGTATATCTTCCTTGGGGAGGGGAAATGCAATAGCAGAACAGAAAAGAACAAAAATATAGTGACTTTTGGGGTATTTTTATGGGACTTGAGGTTGAGATTTGGCCACAATAGGAACTGGTTGTTTGAGCCCTCACAAATGGAGCTGATGAAAAAAACAAAAACAAACAAACAAAAAACAAATGGAGCTGATGAATTCACTTTGTCTACCTAGTGTTGTTAATATTGACCTGCCCTGGCCCTTTAAGAATTATATTTATTTGGTCACTGGTCTTCTGCAGCATTAGGAATGGAGGAAAGAAGATCAATTATAAATGATTTGAAGATTAAGAAGAGGGATATGTCTCTGTGTGTTTTATTCCATCTTTGTTGCACTAGTAAAACATTTCAAGGACCCTAAGTATATTCTAGTTACAGCAACAGTAGTCTAGATTTTTCAGAACTTTTTTTAAGGTTTTGTTTATTTATTCATGAGAGACACAGAGAGGGGCAGAGACCTAGGCAGAGGGAGAAGCAGGCTCCGCTGATGCGGTACTCAATACCAGGACCCGGGGTCCACGACCTGAGTCAAAGGCAAGATGCTCAATTGCTGAGCCACCCAGGCATCCCTGGACAGTTTTATTTCAAAGATTCTGTCCTTTTGTTTCCATAAGTAACATATACTCACATGACATTCTTTGATTGTTAGTTTAAAAAATGTGATCACTGTAATTTATAATGGCAGGGAGAATGGTTTATAGGAAGCTCTACTTCCTCTTAGCGTTTATCAAGTGCTAAATTGGGCATTTACAGGATTGGAGAATCATGGTTGGGCTGTACCTAAGTCATTCTGAGCCTGAGGTAGGGAGAGAGAACTACCTCCTATTGAATGCCTACTATGTTTATGCTTGGCAGTGTATTAGGTGCTTTCCCTATTGACAGCTGCTCTGGCTAGAATTCCATTCCACATCCAACTACCACTTAAATAAAACACATATTTCTAGTTGGTGCCTAGTTCATTAATACAAGTCACAGCTGCCACACCCTCTATAAGACCCTGGCACCATAATTAGGTTAATAGACTCTCAAGTTTTGGAGGGATCTTTGAGGTCATTTAGTTAAAGGGGTGGCAGCTGTTCTCTTCACCACCAAGTCTGGGAATCACTGTGCTCAATTCTCTCAACGGGAAGTACAAAAAAGGTCTGGGGTTATAGTCTCCTTGGGCTTCAGTGTCATATAAAAGATAGGACAATGATAAGCACACGTGAAGCTCGAATTATGTTCCAGACTGGAAAGGGCCGATGGGAAGAAAAAAAAAAAGCTTTACTGGGGACCTCAGACAATGTAAAGAAAGAAAGAAAAACAACAACAACAAAACCCAAACTGGCAGAGACGTAATGTGAAGCCCTTGAATTCAATTAGAGGCCCACAGAAAGGAATCCTGATGGACACAGGTAAAACCCAAAGCATCCTTCCTCTCTTCAGTTTCAACAGCTCTGAAGTACTAGCCATCCTGGATCTTCTTTGCCCTTTTATTAGAAAGCCGGGGAACACTCTCCTTTTCTAAGGAAGAGGATGAGAGAAGGGGCCTCGAGGTGAACGAACGAGAGAAAACAGGTCTTTTATGTCTGAGTAGAGACACAAACAATTGTCCCGGAGGCAGAGGAATATATTTCACGCCCTCTCAAGGTCCCTTCGGTTCAAGGATACTGTCATTCTCTGGCTGTACTAGGGGGAGGGCCTGTAACGTCCATGCTGCCATGGAAACACGCCGCGGTGTTCCTTTTTCTTACGTGGGGCGGGGCACTCTGCCTAAGCCACCAATCACCCACAGGGCTTCTTGAGTGGCGGCCAGCAGCAGCGAATGGGCAAGCAGATACTGAGTGACGTGACGGGAAAAGGGGGAGTTCGCGGCCGGCGGCGGCGGTGGCTACAGCGGCGACCTGGGGATCGAGCTGGAGGGAGCTGGGGAGCGTGCAGGGACCTCTAGCTCCAGCGCGAGTGATCTCCCGCCGGGATGCCTGGTACTGTTAGTAGAAAAGTGGGGGTGCAGTGAGCTCTGAAGGCTTGGCTTTCGGGTCTGAAGGGATGGCTGACCGGAGGGGGCGGGGTGGCAAGCATGGCGGCGGTGACGGGGAAAGGGTTGGAGGGCCCTGAGGAGGGGGTGGGGAGGCAGTAACTGGGAAGGCTGGGTGGTCTTGAGGAAACGTGAAGGGCCGAGGGTGTTCTAGCGAACCGAGATCACCAAGCAGCCTTTTAGGGGGCCATAGAGGCGCCAGAAGGACGTAAGGAGAGTTGTGGGGGATGGAAAAAGAGGCGGGGAGAGAAGAGGTTAGGGAAGAGAGGAAAGGGTGTCTACGGGGAAGGTGATGGAAAAGAAGAGGGAGAAGAATTGGCAGGCTGATAGTAAATAACGAGCAAACCAGGCCTTGGGAGGTATGATAGGGAAGTGCTTGCAGCGATTATAAATATAATCTAATTGGAGTCCTAGACTGGTCCCCTTTCTTAGCTTTTGCACTTCCGCCCCATTTTTGAAGCTCAAACTGGTGAGGAAGGCTAGTAGGTTACACCGAACTGATCTTTTGTTATTCCGTTCCAGGGGAGCAGATGGACCCTACTGGAAGTCAGTTGGATTCAGATTTCTCTCAGCAAGACACTCCTTGCCTGATAATTGAAGATTCTCAGCCTGAAAGCCAGGTTCTAGAAGATGATTCTGGTTCTCACTTAAGTATGTTATCCCGGCACCTTCCTAATCTACAGACACACAAAGAGAACCCTGTGTTGGTGAGTGATACCTTGTTTGGAAATGATTGAGAAAAATTATTTTTCATCTAATCAAGACCAGTCAGCAAACATAAGTACTTAGGAGATCACTATCTTTTGGATAAAATTGTTTGGAAAAATGAAATCAATAGATTGACAAAAAGTATGCCTCATTTTGGATTACTTCCTATTTAGTAGGGGATGTTATTTATGTATTATTTTCTAGGATGTTGTGTCCAATCCTGAACAAACAGCTGGAGAAGAACAAGGAGATAATAATAGTGGGTTCAATGAGCATCTGAAAGAAAACAAAGCTGCAGGTGAGGTGTTTAAAACTATTAGTCCCTTTTGCAAGAGTGCTCTTGTTGGAGCTGGGTGGATCTAAACATGTAGTTGTGGGGAAGGTACATAAGTGAGGGGTAGCACAGTATCTGGTGCATAGTAGGCACTCAAAAAGTTGATTTTTTAAATGTAGCTGATTAGATTGATATTGTCTACATTTCTCAACTTGTATTGACGTTTGGTGGTAAACGTTTATACTAATATCCTTATTTTGTTTTCCCTCCCCAGAACCTGTAGATTCTTCCCATTTGGATGCATGTAGTTCCATCAGTCAGGTCATTGAACAGATACCTCAGCCAAACAGGACAAGCAGGTATACTAGTGTTGGCAGGAATTTATTTAAATTTATTAACGGATCGATTCTTTTATTTGTGCCTATCACCTCATCCCAAGGATAAAGGGATTAATCTTATTTTTGTGAATTAGAAAGTGGGATTTGAGGATTGTATTAACTAGTATATTAGTACTGATAGCTAGAATCTCTTTTGTGAAGGTAATAAACATTTTTTACACTTGTATTCAAATTGTGATCTCTCTTGTGCATATAAAACAAAATAAGTGTTCTTCATTCTTAGCATAGATAGGACTTAGTAAGTAGGAAAAAAAAATCATCAGAAGATATTTAGATATATATTATCAAAAATGTTAGGCATTGTTTTCCATGAAACATGACCATGGTAGAACATTTAGTTCTACCAACTAAATTACCTTACCAGTTTTAGACCCAGAATGTTTAACTCATACCCTAGAGAGTATGTGATTTTTACTTTGTCTTATGTATAGTTTTACCTTGCCCATTTATTGAGTGTATCCTCTGTTAGGTACTGGATTGGATGTTTGATATAGTTTCGTTTAATTTCATCCTTAAAGCAGCTGTACAGTGAAGACATTATGTCCATTACATAGAGGGAGAAAACCGATGGGTGAAGAAGTTAAATTACTTGCTGTAGCATACATTGCTTGTAAGTGACAGCTGAGCTTTGAGTGCTCCTGACTCAAGTGCCTTTTCTTTCTTTCTTAGTGTTCACTGCTGCTTAGTCTTCTGCCTAAAATCTGCTAAGATCAAAAGAGAACTTAGATAACTTTAGGGACCTTGTGGTGGCATAGTAGAAAAGGGAGCAGTCAGAGAGGAGAATGTTAGGTTGAGGTATTGAAAGAGTATGGTTTTTTCTAAAAAATAAACTTTTTTTTTTTTTTAGTACTCTGCACATAATTTTTTTCTCCCAAATCATCAGTTAGATACTTCAAAACAATTTTGGTCTGCAGATGGGTTCTGTTTGGCCCATACATGGTTGTAAAATATATTTAAATTAATTGATAGAATTTTAAAATGGGGAAATTTTATGTAAAACTTGGATTTTCAGTTTCTGGCATTACTAGTCCAGAGGTAATACAACACTTGTATTACTGGTAACAATTGCCTGGAGCTGTGAATAGAGCAGCTATCCTCTGCTTAGGGGACCATGAGTGCTATGGTCAGTTGTGGTCCCCATAATTTGCTATTGTACATGGACATTGAAGCCAAGTATTCATCATTTATTATAGTGCTCTTGCTTTTCTTAACTGACCTCACTCCTTTGTGTTACCTTGTTTTGCTTTCTGTAGGCATTTAAGTTTATGGTACTTCTTTAGGAACACATGCCTTGCTTACATTTTTGTGGCCTCTTGGTTTGAACCAGTGAGGACAGGGACTATGCAGATCCCTTATTGTAAAAGAAGCAATGCTGTTAGAGAAGTCCCATGCTACTTCTTTTCTCTTTGTATATCAATGTGTTTTCCTTTCTCTAAAAAAAAAAAAACAAAACTTGAATGTTTACATTCAGTAAATGTGCAGGCACCGTGGCAGGTGTTTTAAAGGGGCTTTGCCATTATGGAGTTTATAATTTAATAGAGAGACAGATGTTAAATCATTACATAAATGGCTATGCAGTTATAATTGTGATCATTGCAAAGAAGGAGGAAAAATATAATATATAACTTAATCTGTGTGATGGGGTAAGCTTCTCTTTTTTTGGGGGGGGGTTAAGCTTCTCTAAGGAATGTGATCTCAACTATAAATATATATAAATATGAATTTGTTAGGCATAGTTGAGGGGCTGGGGAGAAGTGTGTGGCATGTGAGAGGAGGAATTTTCCAGACAGAGGGAATTGCAAGTGCAAAGGCCATGAATCTAGAAAGGATTTGGAGTTGTTTCCAAGAGATTGAAAGCTCTTCAGAACACATGTGTATTGATTTTTTTAATGTTGTCTTTATTCATAAATGCAAGTATTTTGGAAAAAGCTGCTTGTGAACTTTTCTACATAAAATTCCAAAAAAATCTTCCTCTCATATCTAGTGTCTAACTAAGCCAATGATCCTAACCATGGAGCATCCTATATACTATATATACTATATATACTAAAGAACTATAGATTGTTTTATTACCCTGTAAAAATTTTATTTTATTTTTTTAAAGATTTTAAGTAATCTCTACACCTAGCATGGGGCTTGAACTCACAACCTCAGAATCAGAGTTGCATGCTTCACCAACTGAGCCAGCCAGGCGCCCCTTGCTGTTAAACATTTTGAAAATGAGACGATTATAGAGTCACATGCAGTTGTAAGAAATAATACTTAGAGATCCTTTGTAAACTTTGCCCAGTTTCCCAAATGGTAATGTTTTGCAAAGCAGTATAAAATCATAATCAGGTTATTAACATTGATAAAATCCACTGAATGTATTCAGATTTCCCTACTTTTACTTGTATTTGTGTGTGTGAATTTGTATAAAGTCTAGTTACCTGTGTATCTACCACTATAAATCAACATACGGAACGATTCCAGCACCACAAGGATCCCTAGTGCTATCCTTTTATTGCCATACCCACCTCTTCTCTTGCTGAACCTCTGGCGATCACTAATTAAGACTGTCCTTTGTGATATTTTGTCATTTCAAAATGTTATTTAAATGGGATCATATGTTATGTAACCCGTGGGATAGACTTTTTTTTAGCGTAATTCCTGGGAGATCCATCCAAATTGTTGCATGTATGGGTAGTTCATTCCTTTTTATTGCTGAGTAATGTTCCATGGTATGGATATACCACAGTTTAACCATTTACCTATTGTAGGAAGTCTAGGTTGATCTGGTTTTTGGCTGTTAAAAATAAAATTGCTCCCAGGGCACCTGGGTGGCTCAGTCAGTTAGATGTCTGACTCTTGGTTTTAGCTCAGATAATGATTTCAGGGTTGTGAGATCAAGCCCCACATCGGGCTCTGTGCTCAGCTCAGAGTCTGCTTGGGATTCTCTCCCTTTCCCTCTGCCCCATTCCCTGCTCTTGTGTGTGTTCTCTCTCTCTCTCTCTCTCTCTCTCTCTCAAATAAGTAAATAAAATCTTAAAACAACAAATAAAGTTGCTCTGAACATTTGCATGCTAGTTTTTGCATGAATATAAGTCTTCATATCTCTGGAATAAATGGCCAGGTGGGCAGTTGCATATTTATTTTTTTTTTAAGAAACTGCCAAACTATTTTCTAGAGGTGCTGTATCATTTTATAGTTTCACTAGCAGTGTAAGAGGTCCAGTCTATCCCTTCTCTTTTTTTTTTTTTTTTTTTTTTTTCAGTCTATCCCTTCTCACCAGCATTTGGTGGTGTCACTATTTTATTATGGCCATTCTGATAAGAGTGTAGTGATGTTATCTCATTGTTTTAATTTGCATTTCCCTAGTGGCAAGTAATGTTGAACATCTTTTCATGTGCTTATTTGCCATCTGTACATCCTTTTAAAGGAAATGTCTGTTAATGTCTTCTGTCCATTTTCTAATTGAATGTTTAAAAATTGTGTTTTGGAAGTACTTTATATATTCTAGTTATTAGTCCTTCATAGGATATGTGGTTTGCAAGTATTTTCTCTCTGTAGTTTGTCTTTTCATCCTCTTCAGAGGGCTTTTCACAGAGCAGGTTTTTAATTCTGATGAGGTCTGTCAAATACTTTTAACAGAGCAATATAAATACATAGTTTATTTAAAAAATAGCTGATAGAGGTGCTTGGCTGGATCAGTCAGTTAAGTGTCCTACCTTGATTTCAGCTCAGGTCTCAGTCTTAGGGTTATGGGTTCAAGCCCCACGTTGGGCTCCATGTTGGGTATGGAGCCTACTTAAATAAAAATGAGCTTATAATGAAAAGCAGGGTCCTTATCCACCCGTGGTCCCTTTTCACAGAGGCAACCCTTTAAGTGTGTTTTAACTGCTTTGAGAGGTTATCTTCCTAGCACTCAATGCTATTGTAAACCTAACATCATTATACTGCCATTTCTTGTTTTATCAAATTAAGACAGTTGAATTATATATTGAAAGATACGGATTTGACTCAAAACACTCCCAATTTTTGATAGTAATTATTTTAGTTCTTTTAATGGCTACTTTTGTATTTCTAAATAATGTATTTATTTTAAGATTTTATTTGTTTGAGAGAGACAGAGAGCATGAGTGGAGAGAGGGGCAGAGGGAGAGGGAGAGGCAGACTCCCCGCTGAGCAGGGAGCCTGATGTGGGGCTTGATCCCAGAACCCTGAGATCATGAGCTGAGCTGAAGGTGGATAGTTGCTTAACCTACTGAGCAACCTAGGTGCCCTGTGTATTTCTAAATAATGTATTTAAACCTTTGTTTTCATCAGCTTCAGACAGTGGAAAAAAGTTTAACATCAGTACTATTTTTTTTTTGTCTTTAATCTGATTTATTTCAGGCCTCTTAAGATTCATCTAATCATTCTACAGATATGTATTGGGTATTTCCTATATTTCAAGCAGTGTTGAATTTTGGAGTTGCAAAGAATCAGAAAAAATAAAAATCATAGACCTTAATGTAGCTTACATTCTCATATGGGATATAGTAATACATGGTAAATAAGTAAATAGTATGTTAGACACTAAGGGCTGAAGAGAAAAATATAGCAGAGAATAGCAGAGAAAGGGATAGAAAATGTCAGAGGAGTTGCAAGTTTAGATAGGGTGACTTAGGGAATGCCTCACTGATGTGATGTTTGATTAAAAGTTCTTAAGTGATGTCTCTAGTTATCTGGGATAAGTGCAGTCCATGCATTGAGAACAGCAAGTGCAAAGGCCCTGAGGTATGAGTGTGCCTGGAATATTTGAGAAATGACAAGGAGGTCAGCATGGCTGGAATAGAATGATGGAGAGAAGTGGGAAGTCAAGAGAAATAAAGGTGGAACCAGAATATGTGAGGCCTTACAGGTCAGTGTGAAGAATTCAGCTGTTTCTTTTAGTGAGATAGGAAGGCATTTAAGGGGTTTGAACAGAGGAATGACATAATCTGACTTAGATTTTGACAGGGTCACTCTAGCTGCTGGATTAAGAATAGACTGAAGAGTGTACAATTTTTACTTGTGGATTATGCCTTGTTAAAGCTGGGGAAAAAAAGAAGGCATTTAAATTAAAAAGGAGAATAGACTGAAGGAGGTGCAAGGGTAGAGGCAAGAAGACCAACTAGAAGACTACTGAACGTATTTATTTATTTTAGAGAGTGGAAGAGAGCACGTGTGTGTATATACAAGTAGGAGGGCAGAGGGAGAGTGAGAATCCCAAGCAGCCTCCATGCTGAGCTTTGGACCTCATGACCCTGTGATCACAACCTGAGCTGAAACCAGGAATTGGATGCTTGACCAACTCTGCTACCCAGGCGACCCCTGAAATAATTTAGGCAATGTTAGCCAGTGGCTAGACTAGAGTAGAAGTGATGAGGAGTGGTGAGAATCTGGGTTTTTTGTTTTGTTTTGTTTTGTTTTTTTTTTTTGATTTTTTTTTTTAGAATCTGGGTTTTTTGATTGGTTGTGGAGTATGAGAGAAAGGGAGGTAACAATACTGGAAGAATGGAGTCACTGCTAGAAGAGATGTGTAAGACTGCAGGAGAAGGTCAGGTTTAGACATACTGAAGTTGAGCTGACTTTTCAATGAACAGTTGGAGACAATTGATGTACAAGTCTGGATGGAGCTCAGGGGGAAGGTCTTAACTACTCTGGAAATTTAAATTGCAGAGTCACTAGTATATGTGGATGATATTTAAAGCTGAGTCTGGATAAGATCATTAAGGAGGTGAGTAAAGGTGAAGTTCCAAGGACTCACCGTGCCACCAGCATTTAGATGTCAGGGAAGGACATGAAGCAAAACCAAGAAAAGAGACTGAGGAAGAGCCAAAGTATGTGGTTTGTGTTGTCTTTCATTGCTCTTCTACATTTTGTCATGTTTGCTCTTGGACTTTCCCTGTAGTTCCCAAGGTTATGTAACTGGTCTTCCCAGTTATATAGGTAATATTCTATTTTATTTTTGTGAAAATCTTAGTCCCTTTTCCTTGGATCATGGTCCCCAACTTTGCATATTTATGTATACACCTTTTAATGCTCATTATAGTTATGCTCAGTAGTCTTTATACGAAACATTAAATGTATAGAAAGTTTCAAGGAAGCGAAAAATGTTGCCTATAATTCTGCCACCCAGAGGCTAATTGCTATAAACATGTTGGCATATTTCCCCTCTTTTGTGTGTGTGCACTTGATGGTTGACTTGTGTAAATTAAAAGTTTGTGTTTGACCTTTTTTGCTTAACAACATGGAATTTTTCCCATGGCAGTTAAAACTCTTAATAGCATTTTCCTGAAGTTTCTCATTTAAAAAATTTAAACCCACAGGAAAGATAAAAGGATAGTACATATTTGTTCTCTATATGTATGTGCGTATACACACACACACACACACACACACACACATAAACATACATAAAATACACCTTTTGGGGGACTGGATTGTTTGAAACTAAGTTGCAGACATCATAGTTACCCTTTAATACTTCAGCATTTATTCCCTAAGAATAATACATTATTTTATATAATCATAATAACCTTATCACACCTAAGCAAATACTAATTCGTAATACCTAGTAATGTAGTTCTATTCAGATTTTCACACTTGTATCGGATGTCAAAATATATTTTATAATAAACATTGTTTCAAATATATTAATTTACTGATCTGTTTAGTTTTCCAGGATCCAATCCAGGTCTTTTACACTTTGTATTTGTTTTTTTCAAACATTTTTTTTTTTCAAACATTTTTAATAGTTGCAGAATATACAACAGTTTTATGGATCAGGAAATTATTTAATTATTTTCCTTTACTGGACTTAGAGGTATTTTTTAATCACAGTAAACATTGAGAAATAAGCTTGTACAAGGATCTTTCCAAATTTCAAATCATTTCTTGATGTTATTGAAATTTTGGGTTACAAACACTTTTTAGAGCTTTTTTAGAAACATCTTTCCAAATTGTTCTCCAGAAAGGTTCTGTTAGTTTATAAGAAACTAAGTAATTTAGTGTCATAAACATTATATAATAATGCTTATCTCAGGTTTGGGCAGCACCAAATAGCACCAAAAATACTGTTTATTTTTTTCTAATTTGATGAACAACAATTGGTTTATATGTTTTTCTACATGTTTAAAGATACTTGAATTTCTTCTTTATGAGTTGTCCATTTATGTTTTGGGGTTCTTCATATGAATTCCTTATATTTTTTGAAGATTATTCTTTTACATTTGTTGCAGTATTTTTTCCTAATCGTTGTCTTTTACTTTTGTTCATAATGTTTTTTGACCGTTAACTTCCTTTAAATATACAGACCTGAATTTTATTCAGACCCTCAGATTTTATAGATGTATTCTAAGGTTTTTCACTAAAATTTTTTGTGAACTGCGTCTGATTCAGTTGATGTATTTTTGAGTCCCTTCACTACACCTCTAATGCCTATCTTATGTCACTTGCCATTAATTCTCTTGAGGATAAGATTTTTTTTCTCCCTGCTTAAGCTTTTTCAGAGAAAGGTAAAATTCCAAGTATGTTTGTTCTTCTCTTAAGTATTTCTTACTTAATTCTGAGCAATGTGTTTTGGTTGTTATCCTTTCAGGTGCTTTTTGTAGAAAGAAGCACTAATGGGGACCAGGCTTTTTACTCTTTTCAAATTGGTTTAAGATATTGGTATGTGGGGTGTCACAGTAAATTTCGAAGAGTGCTTTGAGCAAAGTGTCCCAGCCTATCTGGGAATACATGATCGTTTCTTTCTGCTGTTTAGTGTTTTGGGGATGTCAGTGGAATCTGCTCCTCCTGCGGGTGAAGAGAAGGAAGAAGAAGTGGAAGAGAAGGAGGAGGAAAAGGAAGAAGATACTAGAGATGATATTACCACACACTCACTTGGTGCTGAAGGTAGCTTTATGCCTTTTTCTGGATAGTAAATTGTTTTAAGTCCCTTTCACTTAAGCATGTAGATATCTAAATTTCTCTTTATCGAGTTACAGATTTCTCATCATTAAATTGAGAAGAGTCATTAAGAAATTTACAGTTGTCTAAGATACTCCACCAAATTTGATGTTCAGGAATTTGATGCTTATTGGATAGCCCCCTTTCTGCATATTGATTCTTGTTACATTTGTTTTTCAAATATTTTGGGGATATATACTTCCTGTGTGGAAGCACAATCAGAATTGCTGTGTAGGTGGTTATAGTTTATGTTTATCTTCAGAAAGTAGACATAGTCTACCTATAAGGTACTCATAAGGTTTTATAATATGTAATTTTTTGGGGATCCCTGGGTGGCGCAGCGGTTTGGCGCCTGCCTTTGGCCCAGGGAGCGATCCTGGAGACCCGGGATCGAATCCCACATCGGGCTCCCGGTGCATGGAGCCTGCTTCTCCCTCTGCCTGTGTCTCTGCCTCTCTCTCTCTCTGTGACTGTCATGAATAAATAAATAAAATCTTTAAAAAAAAAAAAAAAATATGTAATTTTTTGCTTCATTACATATTTTCCGTCTTTTAGTGCCTTTATTCTTATTGTTTTGTGTTTTTAAAAAAGATGTATTTATTTTTGAGAGAGAATGTGAGTGAATGCACAAGCCAGGGGAGGGGCAGAGGGAGAAGGAGAGGATTTCAAGCTGACTCTCAGCTGAGCGTGGAGCCCAATATTGTGGGACTTGATCCTCATGACCCTGAGATCATGACCTGAGCTGAAATCAAGAGGTGGATGATTAACTGAGCCACTCAGGCACCCTTACTTTTAGTGCCTTTATTTTTAATTTTATTTTGAAAAACTTTGAGTCAGGGATTTGGTGTGGATGACTTAAAATGACCCTTTTATGTGCTAAGGGACAGCACCTTATACGGTGCATAATATTGTGACATGCTACCTAATTTCTTGGGGTTTTGTTTCTAGATCCTGCCTCATCACAGTTGGGCTTTGGAGTTCTGGAACTGTCCCAGAGCCAGGATGTTGAAGAACATACTTTGCCATATGAAGTAGATAAAGAGCCTCTACTGTCAGTAACCACCAACTCTAGTTATACTAGGCTGTCTAATATGGATGCTAATATTGGTATGAAACATATTTTTTGGCATTAGGAATTATTTAAAAACATTTTCCTACCAAGCTAGAGTTGGTTATCTTTTCCTTGATAGATTTTATAGCTACTAAGTTAATATAGTCTAAGTTAATATAGTAAGGTTGCAGAGTTGTCTGGCAAATACTTGTTAGTTGACGGCTTGAAGATTAATGAGAGTTTTTGTAAGTGGGTTACTGGTTATTTATTTATTTTTTGGTGGTTACTGGTTATTTTCCTTTTTTGGGACGATGCCTGTATATATTTTCAAATTGGACTTTTTATTAAAATCTTTGCCTTTAAAAACGTATTTGGGACTGCTTCTAGTACTTTGAAAAATTAAATGTCTTCTCCTGTCTTTTAAAATTTCAAGGAATTAAACATGAAGAACAGTCCAATGAAGATATCTCCATGGCAGAACAGCCTAGCAGGGATGTCCATGTGGAAACAAAGACCAGTAAGGATGTACCTGGGTTAGAAGAGCAAAACCCACCATCTGCAAGGTAAACTACTCTTTCTAGAAAGTATTATTGAGTTTTTGCTTTAGGATCATACTTTTTTACTTGGCTAGGTGGAAACATTTTTAGAAATTGTTGATTTTCCACCCCTTATAATGTGCATATTTCTGGTCCAGTGGAAACATTGATTGTTTATGAATTTTTACTGTGTCTTCATCTCATCTTCAGGCATATTACAAGGCTATTTTATTGCTTCAGTAACTAAAGCATGACTCCTTTTTTTTTTTTTTTTAAAGATTTTATTTATTCATTCATGAGAGACAGAGAGAGGCAGAGACACAGACAGAGGGAGAAGCAGGCTCCATGCAGGGAGCCTGATGTGGGACTCAATCTGGGGTCTCCAGGATCACACCCTGGGCTGCAGGTGGCACTAAACCGCTGTGCCACCAGGGCTGCCCACCTTCTCCCCTCCCTTCTTTTTTTTTTTTTTTTTTTTTTAATTTTATTTATTTATGATAGTCACAGAGAGAGAAAGAGAGAGAGGCAGAGACACAGGCAGAGGGAGAAGCAGGCTCCATGCACCGGGAGCCCGACGTGGGATTCGATCCCGGGTCTCCAGGATCGCGCCCTGGGCCAAAGGCAGGCGCCAAACCGCTGCACCACCCAGGGATCCCCCCTTCTTTTTTTAAGATTTTTATTTTTAAGTGATTTCTGCATCTAACACATGGGGCTCGAACACAAACCCTAAGATCAGGAGTTGCATGCTCCACCAACTGAGCCAGTCAGGTGCCCCTATAAGCATGATTCCTTAATTTTGGCTTGTCACTCCTCTTTGATCTTTGTCTACAGAGGCACGGTCTTTCTATGGGAGGACTTCATACCCTCTCTAGTGTTATGAGGAGTCAATAATATATTTGAAAATCTATTCCTATATTTAAGTAAGGAGTACCCAAATTACTTTGGCCCTCAGGTATCTTGCTGAAATATGTAGCTTTTAGAGATGTATTCTTTCCCAAGTCCTCTAGGTCTTAACTTGGTAGGAATTAGGCACCTTGGTAGAAATTAGGCATATCTCTAGTCTCTACCTGTGGTGATTGTTGTGTCCCAAACTGCATTGCCTCTGGTCAACAGCTCAAGTTTGGATTTGGCAGGGGAAAACGGGGATGCTTCCAATTTGGGGAAGGTGATGAATAAACATTCAGTATTGTTTTCTAGCTTCCTTCAGTGGAGACAGTGGGAATGGGGTGCTGAACAAAATTGAATATCAAGAGAAGTTGTCTTTCTGATGCAAAACACTCAGTCTAACTTGGGCTGACTTTTTAGGCTTTTCTTAAGGAAGTTGCCCTGTAGCTAGTTTTGCTATCATTTTAGTAGGTGAAGCTATTTCCCAAGTCTCTGGAAAGGGGCCAGCAATGAGTCTTCAATATATGAGTAATGTTGGTTATGAAGGATTCTTGGTTTTGGGCTTAGGTTGGGCTAGGAATAGATAATGGGTGTGGCAGTAGTGCAGAGGATAATTCACACCCAAGCTCTTTTTGTGGAAGGTCCTCATTAGGACTGACATTGTTCTGGTCTGGGTCACAATCTTTCATGTTTACCTAGGTAACGGAGAAATTCTTTTTATTTATTTATTTATTTATTTATTTATTTATTTATTTTTATTTTTATTTTATTTATTTTATTTTTTTTTTACGGAGAAATTCTTAACAAAAATCCTTAAATCGCCTATCAGAAATCTTGGATAGCATGCTGCACAGCAGTGAGCAAAGTTGAAAAGAAATATTACTGTGTGAGAGATAGGCTTTGAAATGGGCTGAGAAAAAAAAAAAAAAAAGAAATGGGCTGAGGCTTTGTATCATAAAAAGTAGCTTATTTCACTTTTAGGACATAGTTACATAAACTAGAGCCACTGGAAGTTTTGAGATTATTAAAGGGAAAACATAAAACAGGAAAAGCTTTTTAATTCGGAGGTGAGAGTATTTGAATTAGCAACTCTTTCTCCTGGTGATTTGAATTTCCTTAGGTCAGAGGATATGCCTTCTAGTCCCAAAGTATCTCTTGCTGCTATGGAAACAAACGAACGAATAACTGCTCAAGAGCTTTTGCAAGGTGGACTGAAGATTCAGAAGTCACCAGAACCTGAGGTTTTGTCAACTCAGGAAGACTTGTTTGACCAGAGCAATAAAGCAGGTACAAAGAAGAATTAGTTGCTGTAGCTTCTCTTCCCCAAAGATCTAAACTTTTTTTTTTTTAAAGATTTTATTCACGACAGACACACAGAAAGAGAGAGGCAGAGACACAGGCAAAGGGAGAAGCAGGCTCCATGCAAGGAGCCCGATGTGGGAGTCGAACCTGGGAATCCGGGATCATGCCCTGGGCCAAAGGCAGGCACTAAACTGCTAAGCCACCCAGGGATCCCCAAAGATCTAAACTTTATTTCTGTTTGGAGGCTACTATTTAAGTTAGAAGGCACTTGATAGATATGTAGACTTGTTTGTAATATAGGAGGAAAATATGTTTCTAGCTGATTAATGAGAAGGGCTTTTGGAAATGATTGCTCTTTAATATTTTGACATAGTTTTCTCTCTGTTTAGATGGAGATATTGAGGAATAATAGTAATATGGTAAATTTAATATTTTGGACAGAGTAGCTCTTTCTGTCACCATAGATCTTCAGATTTTAAATATCATGATAAATAAGTATAGATTTTTCATAATCACCTGGGCAATAGTCTTTCTACTCATCTATCAGAAATAGGAAGTTATAGCCTAGCAGAAAGAACATAAAACTTATATAAGACTGGAATGGTTTTTGTTTCACATTTTGTTAACCTCCACCACTCCCCATTCCGAAATCTCACAGAGCCAGATAGCTTCAGTAACAACCAGCAAAATATGTGTTGGTTGTAAGGAGGGAAGAAGAAAAGGTTATATTCCTTTACTGTGTGCTGGGAATGTGTGCAAGACATTCAAAGAGTCACCAAGGAAACTTTCTTGGTCTTTCACTGAAGCTATAAGGTTGTATTTAAGAAATTCCTTTATTTGAGAGAGCGTGAGCATGCATGTACAGGTTGGGGGCAGAGGGAAAGGGAGAAGCAGACACCTTCCCCTTTCATTGAGCAGGGAGTCCAAGGCGGCCCCAATCCCAGGACCCTAAGATCATGACCTAGCTGAAGGCAGATGCTTAACAATTGAGCCACCCAGTGACCCAAGAAATTCCTTTATACTTCAGATTAATGTAGCTGATACTCCCATCTATTGCTAGGGAGAAGGGACCAACAGGAGATTCTTCATAATATAAATCAGTAATGGCTGCTTATATATCCTTTTACTAATGCATTAGTATTTTTTGTCTCCTCTGAGGAGGCTCACGTTCTAATCATGAAAATTGCTGCATCCCCATCATCAGGTGTTAAGTGCATTGTTTTGACTTTTCCCATCTGCATCATGGCATGAGCTTTACTTCACTTTAGGTAGACCTTGGAATAAAAGGCTTACTTGCTATTTTATAATAGAAGCTTCACAAGAAAGAAGAGGTTTTAGAATTCTGCCTTTTTCCTCCAAGCTTTGATCAGAATAGAAAGGACTAAGGAATTCTTTTTTGTCAGTTCTGTATTAAGGAAACCCATAATTTAAGACATCTGGGTGGCTCAGTTGGTTAAGTGTCTGCCTTTAGCTCAGGTTATGATCCTGGAGTCCTGGGATCGAGAGCCCCAGGTTGTTTGTCCCTTTCCCTTTTATACCCCTCCAACCCTCAGGCCCTGCTTGTGCTCTCTCAAATAAATGAATAAAATCTTAAAAAAAAAAAAAAAAAAGAGGAAACCTATAATTTAGTAGGGAGGGTGGGATTGAATGGTCACTCAGAATTTGTGTTAGCATCCATTTCGTTGACTGTACTACAACTTGAAAACAGTTTCTACCCTCTTGGAACATGGTTGGAAACATGGATATTATTCTTTTAGCAGTACTCAGTGGTCTCTTTTTTTCTTTTCTTTTCTTTTCTTTTCTTTTCTTTTCTTTTCTTTCTTTTCTTTCTTTTCTTCTTTCTTTCTTTTTTTTTTTACAATTGAGTAATGTCAATCTGAGAAGCAAATGCAACTAGAATTTTTTTTCTCTCTCTTTTTTTGAAAGCTTCTGGTGATTGCTCTACTCCTTTAAGGGAAGAAGGTGGAATTTCTCTAGTTTCCACACCTGCTACCACTCTGCAACTCCTGCAGCTGTCTGGTCAGAGGTCCCTTGTTCAGGAGAGTCTTTCCACGTAAGTAATCCTGAAATAGCTCTGCCAAGGAAACAAGGGTCTTAGGCTAAGGTTAAAAGAGCTAAAATTGTCTACTGGTCCAGAATTCTTTTTTAAACCAAAAGGCAAACTCTAGGCTTTAGAATTTTTGGATTAAGAACTTAGTGGACCTATTGAAGGCAGGTAGCTCTGCTTTCTTGTTTTGAGGTTTTATAATAGTAGCCCAAAGGTTTCACTAGGAAGAAACTGCCCGGTTATGTACTCTTATACATCCAAAATAAGCATTCTGCTCCTCCATTTGACCAGCAGTTCTTTCCGTTTAACAGCTTAGGGGTGGAGAATAGGTTATACTAGAGCTAATAGTAATTAGAGTACTTTATCTCTGTGTTATGGCAAAGAGGCTTTTTTTTTTTTTAATTTTTATTTATTTATGATAGTCACACAGAGAGAGAGAGAGAGAGAGGCAGAGACACAGGCAGAGGGAGAAGCAGGCTCCATGCACCGGGAGCCCGACGTGGGACTCGATCCTGGGCCAAAGGCAGGCGCCAAACTGCTGTGCCACCCAGGGTTCCCGCTTTTTTTTTTTTTTTTTTTTTTTTTTAAATAAAAACGTGCCTGATTTTTCTAATAGTAGGCAAAAAATGGTGTTAATATTTTTATCTCATTTCTGCAGATGAATGTATTTTGTAGTAGTTTCTCCTTCTGCTTTGCAATCATGGTGTCCTTTTGTCCGATTACTTACTTCTC
Organism: Canis aureus; assembly: GCF_053574225.1. Lineage (NCBI taxonomy): Eukaryota > Metazoa > Chordata > Mammalia > Carnivora > Canidae > Canis > Canis aureus. Next base: position 15,068,483 of record NC_135642.1, on the reverse strand, counting down.
TTAGAATTATATGGCTTTATCCTTACTCTTTTTTTTTTTTTGAAGATTTTATTCTTTTTTTTTTTTTTTTAAGATTTTTATTTATTTATTCACGAGAGACACGAAGAGAGAGAGGCAGAGACATAGGCAGAGGGAGAAGCAGGCTCCATGCAGGGAGCCTGATGTGGGACTTGATCCTGGGTCTCCAGGATCATGCCCTGGGCTGCAGGCGGCGCTAAACCGCTGAGCCACCGGGGCTGCCCTCCCTTACTCTTTTTTGTTTTTTTTTTTTTTTTCTAATTTTGGATGTGTCTGGTATGAGAAATAGTTAAGTATTATTCATCGCTCTTCTACCAATGTCTGGTAGCTGTTTGAGAGATTGTTAATAAGATTTCGCTGAATGACTTAGATACTTTTGCTATTAGAAAGTAAAAAACAAATGTAAAACTGTGGCTGTGGTAAAATAACCTGTAAATTCTCTCTTTACATAAAGGAATTCCTCAGATCTTGTTGCTCCTTCCCCTGATGCTTTCCGATCTACCCCTTTTATCGTTCCTAGCAGTCCCACAGAGCAAGAAGGGAGAAAAGGTGAGCTCTGTCTTGATCTGTCTGTTGATCCTCAGATTAGAAGAGGAGGAGCACTTCTGCGTTGCAAAACGTAGCTTCTTGTTTGAACACTGTGATAGTATTTAATAGACTGATACCTGTCCCACCTTCAGGGATGTGACCTAGTGTAAAAGTGTTCTCCTCAATTCTGTGCTCTTCTAACACTGATTTTTATGAAAATTCTGTGTTATTGATTTCATTTTTTAAAAAATCCTTAAGGTAAAATTTTTCTGTTTTTAAGGTTGAACTCAAAGTAGTATATTACAATGGCATTTAAGTGAAGAATTGAGTTTATTACTAATAGTCCAGTAGTTTCCAGTACATGTTGACAAGGTCTTGGTGAAAGGGAATCAAAAACTGTTTCTTGTGCTCTTTAAAATTTACTTTTGCTATCACCAAAGCAGTTTTAGTGGAAGAGTGGCTAGGAGTAGGTGGTAGAAATTTTGACTTCATTCACATCCATTGCGGACCTAGTGATGTTCTATTTAATCACAAGAAAGATTTCTTTTTTACTTAATTTATCTCAGTAACTAAACCTCTCTTTTTTTTTTTAATTTATTTATTTATGATAGAGAGAGAGAGGCAGAGACACAGGCAGAGGGAGAAGCAGGCTCCATGCACCGGGAGCCCGATATGGGATTCGATCCCGGGTCTCCAGGATCGCGCCCTGGGCCAAAGGCAGGCGCCAAACCACTGCGCCACCCAGGGATCCCTAAACCTCTTTTACTCTGTTCTAGTTCATATCCAGTCACTTACTCAAGATCTATCTTTTTTTTTTTTTAATATTTTTATTTATTCATGAGAGGCATAGAGAGAGGCAGAGACACAGGCAGTGGGAGAACCAGCCTCCATGCAGGAAGCCCCATGTGGGACTTGTTCCTGGGACTCCAGGGTCATGCCCTGAGCTGAAGGCAGATGCTCAACCACTGAGCCACCCAGGCATCCCGATATTTCTTTTTTTTTTAAAGATTTATTTATTTGTGCATAGGGTGAGCGGCAGAGAGAGAAGAGAATCCGAAGCAAGCTCTAGCCCAGTGCAGAGCCTGACATGGGCTCCATCTCATGACCCTGAGATCATGACCTGAGCTGAAATCATGAGTCAGACGTTTATCCAGCTGAGTCACCTGAGTGCCCCAGTCATTCAAAATATTTCTAAATTCCTACTACTATTATGAAACCTTTTCCAGTAAATTTCATGATTTTTTTCCTTTTTATTCTTTCACATACCAATAATGTATGATAGCTGTTGTTTATTGAGCACTTAAAGTATGCCAGGCACTGTTTTGTGTACCTCTCTTTGGTTCTAGGTGCTTTTCTTTGTTGTTTTGTTTTGTTCATTGAACTCTCACAGCAGTCCTAAGAAATAGGTGTTACTTTTATCTTCATTTTACAGGTAAGGAAACAGAGTCACAGAGAGTTTCACAACTGATAAGTCACAGAGGCAAGATTTGAACTCAGGCAGCTGCCTCCAGAGCCTGTGGTCTTATCTGTTGTTTACATGCTTCCTATGATACTCTGCTGTCTTTATTCTCAAGTGATGTAAATAGAGTAATATATTTAACTGTTTTTCAGATGTAATTTACCCATGACAAAATTTTATCTTTCTTTTGCCACTACGTTTGTGTCTGGCTGTTTGTCTTGAAATCAGTTGTAGGTATCCAAATGGACTACTGTAATTTTAAGCATGACATAATTTATGATATCTTTGGTAAAAAGTAAAAGTGAATCCATCTTACAAAAAAATCCTACTACAAGTTAAGTTTGGCTTATACTTAAAACTTTTTTCTATTTATGGTGGGAACATTGAAGATACATAAAAAATAATTCTATTAAAAATGCCTTCTCCCTGATTGTAAGATGATTAATACTCACTATAGAAAGTTTGGAAAGCATATAGGAAAGTAATAAAAATCACTGGGATACTGCAATCCAGCTATAATTAATTTTTTATTATATTTCCTTTCAGAGTATTTTCTATGCATAAAAAAGTGTTTTAGAAACTCGGGAGTATGTTATATATATGATTTGGTGGTGGTGTTTCTCTTTTAATGTAACATATTGTGTTTTCTCCTGTCAATGATATTTTAGATTTAATGCATTTGCTTAATATGTGCATAATTGTTTGTGGTCTATATATGTTTGCTTGCTTCCTTCCTTTTCTTTCTTTTTTCTTTCTTTCTTTTCTTTCTTCCTTTCTTTCTTTTTCTTTCTTTCATTATTAACCTAAAGCCTTTTTATATGTAGTGCTTAGAACAGTAGGTCTTTAATAAGTGCTTTGTCATGGTGAGAGAGATCAAAAGGTGTAATGAAAATACTTAAACAGAGCTGTAGTAGTGTACTCAAGGCCTATAGCAATTAGACTATAATGTGAGGTTGAAGTCAAGCAAAGCAGAAAGAGTAGGTATTGAGGTGAGGCATAGCCAATACTGTGAGTGTAGATTGCAGTGAAAAACTTAGTGGCATAGATAATTTGTGAGAGTGGTCTAGAGGGAAGCCTGTTTGGCATCAAGTTGTAAAATAGGGGGAAAAGCATTGTTGAATCAATACCCAGCTAGCTAGGTGGGGTCTGAGGAAGAGCCTGTTAGCTGACAGGTGGGTATTATATTATGGGAAAGCAGTGGGGTGGTGGTGGTGGTGGTGGTGGTGGTGGTGGTGGTGGTGTGTGTGTGTGTGTGTGTGTTTCCCCCTTGGGCCATTTGTCTCAGGATTAGTGGCTTGGTACTTCCTTCTTTGATAAATCACTGCTTGATTGACATTGATAGATTCTTTTTCTTCTGTATTTGTCCTGGCATTCATCTCTCTGCTTAGCAGTTGCTAATGCAAATATAATGAGTTCATAAATAAGTAGGTAATAGAGTGGTGAGCAAGTTCTGCCTTTCAAGGCCTGTGGCAAAATATATGATGGTTAAATGTGGTGACATTAATCTGAAGGTTCCTATGCAAAATACGAAAAACTGAGTTATAGTAGGGAAAGGTGTTTTAGAGGATCCTAGTTAATTTAACATTTCATGTGGATGAGTGGGTATCCTGAGATGAACCCCAGTTTCATCTGTATCTGAGGATTTGGGGAGTGTGGACCTTCCTCCTCCCAGGGGAAGAAAGTGTAATGCTAGATTTCTGTGACTCAATCTACTGTTAATCTCTGCTTTTCTGAAAATTAAATCATTGTTTTTTAGGAATAGAAATTTCTGTAATACAGTTGGTACTAGTGGTGTTAGAACATGAGTAATATTGATGAATACTTATTTTTTAATTTGTTTTTCGTGTTTTAAACCAGATGAGCCAATGGACATGACAGTGTTATCAGAAGGAAAAGGAGAATCTTTTGAGAAGAAACTCCAAGATGATGAACCAGTGGAGATAGAAAACCCTCCTGTCCCACCTGAGCCTGTTATATCACCACAGGCCTCAACACCAGTATCTCAGAGCACACCAGTCTTTAATCCTGGGTCACTTCCCATCCCATCGCAGCCTGAGTTTTCTCACGTGAGTATTATAGGAGTGTTTCCCTATTAATTTTTTTTCTTTAACAATCTTTTTTTTTTTTTCTTTTTCTTTTTTAAGTTTTATTTATTTATGAGAGACACAGAGAGAGAGGCAGAGACACAGGCAGAGGGAGAAACAGGCTCCATGCAGGGAGCCCGACATGGGACTCGATCCCAGGTCTCCAGGATCATGCCCTGGGCTGAAGGCGGCGCTAAACCGCTGAGCCACCAGGGCTGCCCTCTTTAACAATCTTTGAGGTATGACTTATAAACCATAAAGTTCACCCATTTTATTTTATTTTATTTTTATTTTTTATTTTTTTTGTTCACCCATTTTAAATATGTAATTTAGTGATATTTAATACAGTTACAGAGTTGTGCAGCTGTCCTCACGGTCTAGTTTTAGAACATTTCTAGAGTCACTTATGTGTAAACTGTCTTTAACTTGTATTTCTTGTACTGTCTTTAACTTTTTGAAAATGTTAGTGCAGAATTGAAGGGGGATGTTAATCATTATCCTACTGTAACACAACTACTACCAGTTTTGTCTTTTCACGTGTCTATTTTTTTAAATGATGTTGTTTATAGTGAACACATAACTTTAATCTTTTCCAGGTTACATTGCATCATAATGATTTTTCAGTATTACATAGTCTTCACACTACCCTTTCCTTTTTTTTTTTTTTTTTAAAAGAGTGAGATTACAGGTGCATGGGGAAGGGCACAGGGAGAGGGAGAGAAGCAGACTCCACCAAGTGTGGAGCTTGAAGCCGGATTCCATCTCACGACCCTGAGATCGTGACCTGAGCCGAAATCAAGAGTTAGATGCTTAACTGAGACCCAACCCCATACCACCTTTTCAAAACTTGTATAGTATTTCTCTGAGTGAATATAACATAAGCTAATTAATCATTCCAGCATGGAGGGTTTTAAGATGGTTTTTAGTTTTCAAATGAGAAGTTAGTTTTCTTCTAAAAGCAAGGGAAAACTAACATGTCTTTTGTATAATTCTAAATTTAAATATTAAAAACATAAAATGCAAAAAAAAAATGCGTGTTTTATTCATAGTGAATTAAAGGTCCTAAATCTAAGTGTGTATGTTATATGTTCAATCTAAATGCCTCTTGTAAGACTAATTGGGGGATTATTTTAGTGTTCTTGGGAGAACAACTTTCATGCCTTTCAGTTTGCAGGTGTTGTACTAAAAGTTTATATTGAATAATGAACGGTAGTGAAAAATACTACAAATTTAGTATAGAGGAGACAGTAGGAAGAAAAGTTTAATTGTTTTCTGGAGTTTTTAAAACTTGTCTGTTTTGTTGAAAATTCCATTTTATACCAATCATTAGAAGTGATTTGGTGATGTGGTTAAGAACGACTCTGGAGTTAGAACTTTCTAGACTTACTCCTGGCCCTACCATTACTGCCTGCCATTGTGACCAGTTGAAACTGAGCCTGTTTTCCTCATCAAATAAAATGGGTATATGGACACTACCTACCTACCTCATAGGGTAGTTGTGAAGGTTAAATGCTACCTGGATTAGTGCCTTGCATGTGTAAACACTTGAGAAGAGTTAGCTTTGCTGGTGTTAAAAGAGTGAAGACTTGGTTACCTGGAGATGAAGTCAGTGTTCAACCACCATGTGTCTTTTAGTTTTGTTTTTCTGTGAAAATTGTCTGTGAACATACATAGCTTTAAAGAATCATCAGAATTTAGGGATGAGCTGTGAGCATTGATGGAGAGTACTGAGAAGAATTTTATAGAAGAGGTAGCTGATGTGAAAGAGACAAGTTACAGATGTTTATCAGTGACTAAACAGGACTTATGTGGAAATGTATCTTTGCAAAGGTATTCCCTACCAGGAGAAGTGAAGCATGGCTAAAAGGGGATAAACTGACTCTAACAAGGCACCATTGAAGAAATTGCCTCACCTTCAGCATTTACCAAAGACCTTCAGAGGCATCTATACAGCCAGCAATGAACATTTGAGACAAATGAGTGATGTTGAGATGTCTCAGCCAGTAGAGTAGTCTGTGTCTCCTAAAAACAAGAAAAAGCAAAACAAAACAAAACAAACAAAAAAACCTCAGGAATACCTTAACAGTTTTTATGTTAAGGGTTTGTTTTTAATTAATAAGCACTTCTAAAAGCCAAAAAAGGAGTCTGATGGTTAAAACAAGATCTCTACTCACTCCTACCCAGAGACGACCACTTTCAGTTCCTTAAACTTTTTCTTGTGTTATGTATCTCTATAATTCTGTATATCATACATTCTTTTAAAAAGGGTTGCTTTTTTTTTTTTTTTTTTTAGAGAGATTTTATGTATTTATTCATGAGAGAATGAGAGACCCAAAGATATAGACAGACATAGGCAGAGGGAGAAGCAGACCCCTTATGGAGAACCTGATGTGGGACTCGATCCTGGGACTCCAGGACTGTGCCCTGAGCCGAAGGCAGATGCTCAACCACTGAGCCACCCAGGCATCCCTTTAAAAAAGTTTTTAAGGGTGTCTGGGTGGCTTTGTCAGTTAAGTGTTTGACTCTTGATTTCAGCTTAGGTCACTATCTCAGGGTTATAAGATTGAGCCAGTGTCGGGCTCTGTGCCTGGTTTAAGATTCTCTCTCTCCCTTTCCCTTTGCCCCTTCCTTGCCCCCTGAAAAATATGTTTTATCTATTCCCCTATCTTACCAGTATAGTTACATCATAATTTTGTTTAAACCATTATTAAGTTTATATCATTATGAACACTATTATAAACACTATTCAAAGCAGTATCTGTGGAATATTATTATTTTTCATGTTTAGATAATTTCTTTTCTCTGGAATTGATAATAGTCTATTTTATTTGTTTAGTTTTCTGCATATTTTTCACTTCAACCCGAGGCTCTCTACCAATTGCCAATTCTCTACCAATCTCCTTTCAGGATGTTTGGGGGCCTCAAACTTCATCTCTTTGGAGAAACCTCTTTTGGAGACTCCTGATTTCTAATCTTTACTGTTTTCTTCTATTCTTGGTGCATCACTCACCTCCTTTTCACCATAGTCCTTGGAGGTTGTCTTTACGTGTCTTTGTGTTGGATTCTTTTTGGACTCCATGTCCTACTTGGTTTACTCATTTTAGTGGAGGGTATTCTTTAGTAGCATACTGTCTACTCTCCTTTTTTTTTTTTTTTTCTTTAAGATTTTATTTATTTATTTGAGAGAGAGAGGAGCTGAGCAGGGAGCCCAACATGGGACTCAGTCCCAGGACCCTGAGATCATGACCTGAGCTGAAGTCAGGTGCTTAACTGACTGAGCCACCCAGGCGCCCCTCTGCTCTCATTATTGACTCATAGTTTGTAGAAATATAGAATTATAGGTTGGAAATAGCTTTCCTTTTAATTTTTGAAGGCATTGTTCCACGATCTTCAAAATTCCAGTGTTACTATTGAGAAGTGTGAAGTCAATCTGATTCTGATTTTTAATATGTGAGCTGTTACTCTCCTTACTGAAATCTTGTAGGATTTACTCTTTGTCCTTCGTGTTACGAAATTTCCAACCCCATGACACAGGTTTATTTTCATTGTATTGGGCATTTGTTAAACCCTCTCAATCTAGAAATTTAAGTCCCTTTAATTTAGGGATATTTAATTGTTTAATTTCTTCCCCTTTGTTCTTTTTAAAAAATTTTCCCTTACTAGAATACCTATTATTGATTTTTTTTTTAAGTTTTTATGTATTTATTCATGAGAGTCACAGAAAGAGAGGCAGAAGGAGGAGAAGCAGGCTCCATGCAAGGAGCCTGATGCGGGACTCGATCCTGGGAATCTGGGATCAGGCTCTGATCCAAAGCTCAACTTCTGAGCTACCCAGGCGTCCCTTATTATTGGGATATTGAAACTCCTTGAATAGTCTTGTAATTCTGTTTTGTCTCATACGTTACATTTCTTTCAATTTTTTGGGTGATTTCCTCAACTATCTTTAAAAAAACCAACCTTATTGAGATAATAATTCACATATGTTTACTTTTTTTTTTTTTTTTTTTTTAAGATTTGATTGTCTCTCTGTGTCTCTCATGAATAAATCAGAGAGACCTAGGGAGAGGAAGAAGCAGGCTCCATGCAGGGAGCCCGATGTGGGACTTGATCCCAGAATTCCAGGATCACACCCTGAGCCCAAGGCATACATTCAACCGCTGAGCCACCCAGGCATCCCGATGCCTTTTTTTAAAGTGTATAATACAGTGGCTTTTAGTATATTCACAGAATTGTGCAGTTAGTTGCCACAATCTAATTTTAGAACATTTTCATCTCTCCCCTTCTCCAAAAGACCCCATGCTCATTAGCAGTCGTTCCTATTTTCCTCATCCCTAGCCAAACACTAATCTACTCCATGTTTCCATAGGTTTGCCTGTTCTAGACATTTTATAAGTGGAATTCTATAATAGGTAGTCTTTTGTGATTGGTTTCTTCAAATTAGCACGTTTTCACGGTTCATTCACATTGTGGTGTGTATCAGAACTCTTTCCTTTTTATTCTGAATACTACTACATTCTGTTTATAAGATACATTTTACTCATTTATCAGTTGATGAACATTTGGGTTGTTTCCCAGTTTTGCTTATTGTGAATAATTCTGTGTACATTCATGGAGAAGTATTTGGACATACGTGGTTTTTTTTTAATTTTAAAGATTTTATTTATTTATTCATGAGAGAGAGAGAGAGAGAGAGAGAGAGGCAGAGACATAGGCAGAGGGAGAAGCAGGCTCCATATAGGGAGCCTGATATGGGGACTCGATCCTGGGTCTCCAGGATCAGGCCCTGGGCTGAAGGCGGCGCTAAACCACTGAGCCACCCGGGCTGCCCCTGGACATGTTTTTATTTCTCTTGTATATGCCTAGGAGTGAGTGCAGTTGCTGGATTCAATCTTCTTTTGACATTCCTCAGTTATTAATTTCTACTTTTGAGTTTTTAATTTAGAAACGATTTTTTTCTCTGAATGTTCTTTCTTTTCTAAAAAAATAGTATTTTGTCTTGTAATATGGGTATACTAGCTCATCTCCCTAAGGATATTATTAGTTTTTTTAGAAGTCTTCTCTTCCTTGGAATAGTTGCTATTTCTTCAAATAGATTTTAGTTAGTTTCGATCCTTGACTTTGAAATTGGAGGGTTTCCTCAAGTGTCTGATAATCCTTGATTATCTGCTTTCAGAGAACAATACCAGAAAACTGATTAGAATTCTAACTGGTGTTTGGTGCTTATTTCTGGGATTCACTGTAATGTGATCTGGTGGGCCATTTTGGGAATCCCCTAGCATCAGTATCTTGATTTGATTCAGTATGGTCAGTTTCTCCAGAAAAATGTCTAATCTCCAGTCTCCTGGTTGCCATTGTTCTAGAAATCTATTGATGGAAGAGGGCTGGGGGTGCTGGGGTGTTGAGAGGCAGGTACAGGTTCCTTTCAATATGTAAATTTTCACTTAATCTCTCTGTTTTCACTTTCTAATAATTGTGCCTCTTTCTCTTCAGGAAGCTTTATTTCACTCCAGGGCAGAGGAAGGTCAGGGAGTGAGGATCTGAGAGGTGAACTGCTGCTGCTGCCTTTTCTTTCTTGCTTTCTTTTCTTTTTTCTTTTCTCTTCTTTTCTTTTCTTTTCTTTTCTTTTTTTCTTTTCTTTCTTTTCTTTTCTTTTCTTTTTTTCTTTTCTTTCTTTTCTTTTCTTTCTTTCTTAATTTTCTTTCTTTTTCTTTCTCTTTCTTTCTTTCTTCCTTTCTTTCTTTCCTTTTCTCTTTCCTTTTTTTTTTTTTTTTTTTTTTAAAGAAATCTCTGCACCCAAAGTGGGGCTTGAACGTGTCACTATTTCAGAGGTCAAGAGTCACATGTTCTTCTGCCTAAGCCATCCAGGCACCCCTGAACTGCTTCTTAAATAGCTTTTCAACCAGTCCTCCTGTTTTTGGCTCCGCCCTCACCATCATTTCCAGAGTCACCTGGTGATGCTGCCAAGTCTTGAATCTTTTTTTGGACATGGTGGTTCTGTGGTATAATTTGGGTTGCTTCTTGGCTGTCTCCATTGCTGGCTTAGAATTCAGCTTTCGCTAGTCTGTCAAATAGATGATCACTCTTCCAAAATTTTGCTGCAGTTATCTTTCTTCTGTTCTTTTTCTTGAAAAATAAAAATAAAAAAAAATTTTCCTTTACTGTTGCTTAGTGGGGTTTTGGAAAAGAGTTAAAGTAAATGTGTGTATTAAATCCACCATTTTAATTTTTTTGTCCTTATCTGTCAAACTTACGTTTTATTCTTAATGGCTAACCTTTGCACATCTGTTATTTCTTCTGTACCTTGATTCCTGGAGTCCAAGTCAACCTTGATATTATAAGATCTAAATATTTATGAGATAAATATTGATCAAAAGATAACTGGGATAAAGGTAATTTTGTGTATTTTTTTTTCTTAATATATTTAATTGCATAGCCTCTTTGACCCTTCACTAGGATAGAATGGATGGAGAGAGGGTTAGTAAAACATAGTTTGATACTTAACACTTTCCTCATTTTTGATATACATATTAATTTAGGGGATGACAAATCAGATTATAGATGACTGTATGAATAGCTCTTGAACTCTGCATATGTGACACCAGTTTGTGACTGGTTTGATACTATGGATTTAGGTCTGTATTGAATCTAGACTTAAAGATGGGCTCACATTGAGAGTAGTCCGACAGTTCTCCATCAGTCTGTATCAGAGCCCTGGGGAGTTTCTGTTTACTTAGCTCAGGTATTCTGACCCGGCTTCCAGGGAGTCTCAGCACTATGGATTATTATGTGCCAGACACTCAGAGGCTAGATCCAGGCAGTCTTTACAAATACAGGTTGTTGATAGGCTGGTTAGCCTGACTGAAGTTCTACATATATTGAATAAAAATCTTGTAGAAAATGAAATCACACCAGTGTTTATTCTGATAATGCTTCTAAGATATTTAATGGGCGGGGGGAGGGGCGGGCAACTGCTTACTAGATAATGTGGTTTCCTTTGGGGTGATGAGAATTTTTTGAACTAGATAGGAGTGGTGGTGGTTGCACTGAATTGTAAGTAAGTGTTCACTCTGAAGTGTTTAATTTTCTGTTATGTGAATTTCACATAAAAGATATTTGTAGTTTATTAGCAGTGTTTTTCTACACGAGCCTCTGTAAAATGATCTATTTTTTGCAGTAAGAAAAAATTACTATTTCTTATAGAGGATGTCTAATATATATGCACTGGCACCTGGGTGGCTCAGTGGTTGGGCATCTGCCTTTGGCTTAAGTTGTGATCCTGGAGTCCTAGGATCATCCCCGCATTTGGCTCCCCCATGGGGAGCCTGCTTCTCCCTTTGCCTGTATCTCTGTCTCTCTCATGAATAAATAAATAAAATGTTTTTTTAAAAAAAATGCAAGTAAGATCATCAGTTATCCTATCTCAGAAATAACTACTTTTAACCTTTTTATGTATATGTTTATTAACGTGAGAACACATGAAAATCGTATAGGCATGTATAAAAAGACTATAGTAAAATACATATTCACATAATTTTTTTAAACTGAAATACAAACTTTCTATTTGATGTGTAGCCTGAATGTTTTTCTCTTAATATTCATCTGTAATTTTATGTATATAACACACACATGATGGAATACTTTGTATCGTAATTTTTATTTTATTTTTTTGCCTTAAAGATTTATTTTTATTTGTTATATATATATATATATATATGTATACACACACACACACATATATATATATATAGAGAGAGAGAGAGAGAGAGGCAGAGACACAGGCAGAGGGAGAAGCAGGCTCCATGCTGGGAGCCTGATGCAGGACTTGATCCCAGGACTCCAGGATCGCGCTCTGGGCCAAAGGCAGGCGTGAAACCGCTGAGCCACCCAGGGATCCCCTGTATCATAATTTTTAAATGAATCTCTTGGGGTGCCTAGCTGGCTCAGTGAAGAGCATGCGATTCTTGATCTTAGGGTTTTGAGTTCGAGCCTCATGTTGGGTGTACAGATTACTTAAAAAAATCTTTAAATGAATCTCATATTAGTAGACATTTAAGGTGTTTTGTTTCCTATTCTAAATAATAAATTTGCATGGAACAGTAGTGTACCTAAGTCCTAATTCCATCAGATCATTTCCCAGAAATGGAATTATTGGGCAAAGGGGTATATAAAGTTTTAAGGCTGTTTATTGTCCTAGTGCCATTTAGAAATATTAAACCACTATACATATACGGAGCTCAGCCATACCTCAGAGTCTCAAATTTATGACTTTTTATAATCTGAGAGGGTAAACAATACTAGACATTGAAATATCAGCAGTTATGAAATATACAGAATGTTTGGCAGCCTATATTGATTTCTCTTTACTTTAAAAATCATAGGCAATTAATGCCTTACCAGCAATGTCTAGTTTTAATAGCATTTATATCAGGCAAAACAACACACTAAAAGTAAGTTCTTTTTTTTTTTTTTTTTTTTTTTAATTTTATTTATTTATGATAGTCACAGAGAGAGAGAGAGAGGCGCAGAGACAGGCAGAGGGAGAAGCAGGCTCCATGCACCGGGAGCCCGATGTGGGATTCGATTCCGGGTCTCCAGGATCGCGCCCTGGGCCAAAGGCAGGCGCCAAACCGCTGCGCCACCCAGGGATCCCTAAAATTAAGTTCTTACACAAAGACATGCCTAAGCTTTGGCTTATTTACTTTTTTTTATGTTAAGGTATTATTTAAAATAAAATGCTGTTTTTAGTGGATAGATAGTTTGATGAATTTTAGTAGTTGTCTACAAATGTGTAACCACCACCACCATCAAAGTGTAGAAGAGTTTCCTCACACTAAAAAGTTTCTTCATAATCCTTTGCTGTTCCCTACCCTCCTGATTCCCTCTTCAACCTTAGGTAACCATTCGTCTGCCTTCTGTCGCTATTGTTTTGATTTTCTTGAGAATTTCGTATAGTTGGAATCATAAAATGTATATGGTCTTTTATGTTCTAGTTCTTTAGCATATTTTTGATGTTCATTCGTATTGTTAGATGTATTAACCTCTTACTCCTTTTCATTGAGTACTATTCCATAATATAAATATCCACAGTTTTACAGTTTTATTCACCAGTTGACAAACACTTGAGTTGCTCCCAATTTTGAACTATTATGAATAATACTGCTATAAACATTTGCATACACATCTTAGTGTGGACATAGGATTTTATTTCTCTAGGGTAAATACTTAACAAGTGGAATTTTCTAGGTCATATGTAATGTCTCTTTAACTTTGTTAAGATACTGTCAGACTCTTTTCCATTTTGCCTTTCCATCAGCAGCAAATGAGAGTTGCAGTTGTTCCACATCTCACCAACAGGATGTAGTCTTTTTAACTTTAGCCATTTTTGTTGGTATGTAGTGGTGTCTAGTTGACTGATGATACTGTTAGTTTTGGATTTTAACATCTATTTTATGAATGCTAGCATATTTTGAAATAGTAGGAAGTAAAATAAGTATATATTCCCACATTATGAGCACTGAAGTGGGCTGTGTAAGCATTTGTTCATATGATTACTATGTAATTGAAAGCCCATCAGATAAATGACATATTTTTAGAAGTTGGATGATGTATAATTAAATTAAAGGGCGTTCCTACCCTTAGAAGGAAAAGTTAATACTTCATTGTTTTTGTTTATCTTATGCTTATTATAAATTAGTGGTTCACAGGAAAAAGATTAAAGTGACCTGTGTTGTTGCAGACTGGGGATTTATTAGCTTTGTATTTCCGAGATTATGGCCCTAGAGTTCTATAATTCTTGAACAATTGATTGAGAAACTTTAGATGAATTCAAAGACACAAGAGAAATATTTTGAAGAAATAGATTTATTTCTTTTTCTTTCTCCTTAGGACATTTTCATTCCATCTCCAAGTTTGGAAGAACAATCAAATGATGGGAAGAAAGGTGGAGATCTGCACAGTTCATCTTTGACTGTTGAGTGTTCTAAAACTTCAGAGATTGAACCAAAGAATACCACTGAGGATCTTGGGCTGTCATTGACAGGTGATTCTTGTAAGTTGATGCTTTCTACAAGTGAATATAGTCAGTCCCCAAAGATGGAGAGCTTGAGTTCTCATAGGATTGATGAAGATGGAGAAAACACACAGATTGAGGATACGGAACCTATGTCTCCAGTTCTCAATTCTAAACTTGTTCCTGCTGGAAACGATAATATCCTGATGAATCCAGCACAAGATGGCCAAGTAGAACTGAATCAGAATGATAAAACGAAGGGGGATGATACAGAAACCAGAGATGACATTAGTATTTTAGCCACTGGTTGCAAAGGCAGAGAAGAGACTGTAGCGGAAGATGTTTGTATTGATCTCACTTGTGATTCAGGGAGTCAGGCAGTTCCTTCTCCAGCTACTCGATCTGAGGCACTCTCTAGTGTGTTAGATCAGGAGGAAGCTATGGAAATTAAAGAACATCATCCAGAGGAGGGGTCTTCAGGGTCTGAGGTTGAAGAAATCCCTGAGACTCCTTGTGAAAGTCAAGGAGAGGAGCCCAAAGAAGAAAATATGGAGAGTGTCCCATTGCACCTTTCTCTGACTGAAACTCAGTCCCAAGGGTTGTGTCTTCCAAAAGAAATCCCCAAACAAGAATGCCAGGAAGCTATGGAAATTGAAACCAGTGTGATTAGTATTGATTCCCCCCAAAAGATTCCAGTACTTGACCAAGAATTGGAACATAAGGATCAGGAAGCGTGGGAAGAAGCTACTTCAGAGGATTCAAGTGTTGTCATTGTAGATGTGAAGGAACCATCTCCCAGAGTTGATGTTTCTTCTGAACCTTTAGAGGGAGTGGAGAAATGCTCAGATTCCCAGTTGTGGGAGGATGAGGCTCCAGAAATAGAGTCATGTGCTGAGAATAGAGCTGATACCCAGGAAGGAAAGAGTGCAGAATATGAAGGAGATTTGAAATCAGTGACAGCAGAAAAGGAACCTGTAGAAGTACACTCTCCACAACCTCCTTTGACTTTAGTGAGAGCAGATGATGCTCTGAAACCTGACCAGGAGATGCAGCAGGCTGAACCTCAAGAAAAAACCCATAATTCATTAACAAAAGACTCAAAAATAGCTAATGCAAAGCAGCTGGGCTCAGGTGGAGAAGCCCAGCAGCTGGAGAAGGCCTCTGCCCATGCTTCACAAAGCTTCTGTGAAAGCTCTAGTGGTGAGTGTGCTTATAAATTGTTCTGTATTTCCAACCAAATTATAACTTGGAAGGGAATGTAGGAGAGAATTGTGCTTATGTCAGGGCTAAAAATTAACTTAGAATTATGTTTAGGAATAGCCAGTGATAGTTGGGAAGTTGAGAATTTTGCAATGTGTTTTTCTTTTGTAGCTGTAATTATTTATGGAATCATCCGAGGTTTATGTGCTTTATAACTCAGAAATGATCAACATGAATTTTCTAAGTATTTAGAAATCACACCAGTCTGGTGTTTTCTACTTAGGTCCCAATCCTTTTTTATATTTCTGTATTTACAGTTGCCTTGAAATACAAGGATTTTTTTTGATTACCCTACATAGTAAAATATTCAGAACTCTATTAATGAGTGTATTGTTACAGAATTTTTTCCTCTTTCTGGGCATTAGGTAAAGTTCTAAATTTGGCTCAACGTATATACATCTTAAACATTAAACTGGAAAAGGTATTAGTTTATGTTCTTTACCTATTTTATTGAAAACCAGAATGAGAACATAGATTACTTTCTGAAATATTTGTAGAATATTCCATGTAAGATTATCTGAAAAGAATCTAAACTTTCTAAATGCCTAGAGTTAGTAAAATTTAAAAGCAAAACAAACTCCAAAAATAAAAAATCAAGTTACAATCAAGTTACAAAATTAAGAAAACAAGCCTCTAGGGATTTGGAAATGAGAAACAATATTTGGCCATTATCCTAGCTATTAGTATAGGTGGCTTATGCTTCTTGTCTAGAGGTAGTACTTTTTTTTTTTTTTTTTTAACTTTCAAAATTGCCCCTATTCATTAGGTTTTATATACAGGATTTTTTATTCATCCTTTACAGAACAAGAAAATGTTATAGCTAAAAAAGAACTTAGGGATTAAGAGTTCAGTCTCTTCTTTCTAAAGTCATAGGTAGTTAATAATTGAGGTAGGACTAGGACCTAGGTCTCCTAATTCTGAAGTCTATGCTTTTTACTCCTGTACAGTTGTGTAATATAGTTACTCTGAATCTGACCAATTATGCCAAAGAACTATCTGAATGATCTAATTAATATTCTGTATTGTTTAGTATTTTTATAATTGTGTTATATCTAAATACTGTTGTTGACTTAGGCTCAGAAAGTGTTAGGACCTATAGATTTTTTTTTTTTTTAAGATTTTATTTATTTATTCATGAGACAGATACAAATAGAGACAGACACTCAGAGGGAGAAGCAGGCTTCCTGCAAGGAGCCCAATATGGGACTCCATCCCGGATCCTGGAATCATGCCCTGAGCCAAAGGCAGCCGCTCATCCACTGAGCGACGACCCCCCCGCAACCTCCCCTTCCCTATAGATTGTTTTAATATGGATACTTAGAAGAGCTTTTTAATTATTTTAGCATTTATATGCAAAAGACTGTGAATTCTTGCTTACACTATTAATTGGCAGGGACAGTTTTTTTTAAGATTTTATTTTATTTATTCACCTAGACACAGAGAGGCAGAGACATAGGCAGAGGGAGAAGCAGGCTTCCTGCAGGGAGCCAGACACGGGACCCAATCCTGGGACTTTAGAATCACACCATGGGCCAAAGGCAGGCGCTAAACCGCTGAGCCACCCAGGGGTCCCCAGGACAGTTTTTATAGTAGACATTGCTGTAATAAACTTATTTTACTAGTATTTATCTAGATTGTTGAAAATACTAGTAAGTTACTTTCCGCTTACTTCAAGATTTTAGTTTTGAGTAAATTAAAAATAGTGAAGACAGTGGTTAGACTGTTAGAGAATTAGTCTAAAGTAAATCATTTGGGATCCCTGAGTGGCTCAGTGGTTTAGCGCCTGCCTTTGGCCTGGGGCGTGATCCTGGAGACCCAGGATCAAGTCCCACTTTGGGCTTCCTGCATGGAGTCTGCTTCTCCCTCTACCTGTGTCTCTGCCTCCTCTTTCTCCCCCCCCCCCCCGTGTCTCTCATGAATAAATAAATAAAATATTTTAAAAAATCATTCAAAAGGGCATTGCTAGAAAAGAGAAAAAATTATACTTAAAGTACAGTTGTTTAGTTACCAAAGTTTAAGAGAGCCTAATTTAAATGAGAGTAAACTCAAAAGTTAATGATTCTTTAGTCTGTAAAGACAAAATGAAAGGTATGAATTGGTTGAGTCCCAGGTTTGTTCAGTTAGATTTCTGTATACTAAAGTTAGAAGGATACTTTTGTTTTTTAATAGCTTTATTGACTAAAAAGATACATGCTTATTTGCAAAAGTTCAAATAAGAAAGAGAAGATAGGAAGTTGGGAAGGAAAAGGAGACAATCACTGTAAATGCCTATATTTATAGATAACTGAGAACTTGTCTATTCTCAGACATTTGTTTAAGGAGACCTCTTGAAATTTGAGAAAGCAAATTTAGAAAGATGGTACTTGGAAACCCAGCCTTATTCAACATAGAATACACTTCTGATAGGTTGATTATGTGAAAAATTGTGACAAGTTCAGTAAGTCTATAATTAAAACCACAAATGGTGGTCTGTGGTAGGGAAACTAGGTATGTTTTGTGCTCTAGCTCTAATCTTTACTGGCTTACTTTACGGAATATCATTCTAATTAGCCGTTAATGTCAGAGGCAGACTCTTAGCATAAACTGTTTATGGGTGATGTCACCCAGTATAGAAATTTTTAATTGGGTGGCTTTTAATCTGTTGTAAGAAGTAACCAATTCTCTTGAGCACAAAAGAAGATTAAGTGGGCTGTAGATTGTAACAAAGTTAGAAACTGGGGAGGCCTTCCTGACATTAAGGTTTTAATTTTTTTTTTTTTTAAGATTTTATTTATTCATGAGAGACAGAGAGAGAGAGGCAGAGCCACAGGCAGAGGGAGAAGCAGGCTCCATGCAGGGAGTCTGATGTGGGACTTGATCCCAGGACTCCAGGATCATGCCCTGGGCCAAAGGCAGGCCGCTAAACTGCTGAGCCACCCAGAGATCCCAACATTAAGGTTTTTAAATATTGCTTTGAACTAATGAATTCCCTTAAGTCCTTAGTAATAAAGACAAACATCCCACTCAGCTGGTTTCATTTTGTTCATTGCTGTCCTTCATAGGTTGGTATGCTGGCATATAAAATAGTTCATGATAATCTGGGATAGCAAGAAAGGACTTGATAATTTAAACAATAGGCATGCGAAATGTCAGAGAATTTAAAATATGTGGAAAATTCCAGTATTAAAGGCTAAAATATTTTGCAGGATGGTGATAACTTGACTAGATTAGTGGTGTCTTTCAGATGTATTGAACAAAAGCAGAGAAATGTCTGAAAGCATTTGGAGGACATTGAATAGAGGCTTTCTGAATATGAATAATTAAAGACTAAAAATAAAGGCTGTTTCTGGTTAATTGAATGCTGACTAAAGAGTTAGGAATTTATCTTCTAGTGGAAACCTTGGCTTTTTGACAAAGAGCTAACATGTTCAAAGTAATATTTTATAGGAATGTTGCTTTGGTTGTGGTATGCAGAAAGAATTGGGGGTTGAGGAAAAGGGGAGACTTCAGACAGAGAAAGTAATTGATAGGCTGTTGTAATAATCCAGGAATGAGTCATTGAAGGCCCAGATAAATAGTGGCAGTGTTGCCTATAAAATTAGACTCATTTTTCCATTGGGCTGTAGGAATACAGCTGGGTCAGTGGTGCTAAAGTAATCTTTCTTTCCTTTTTTTTTTTTTTTTTTTTTTTAATATTTTACTTATTCATGAGAGATACAGAGAGAGGTAGAGACAGAGGCAGAGAGAGAAGCAGGCTTCTCACAGGGAGCCTGATGTGGAACTCGATCCCAGGACTCTGGGATCACACTCTGAGCCAAAGGCAGATGCTCAGCTGCTGAGCCACCCAAGCATCCCTAAAGTAATTTTTCATAAGTTTTATCTTGTGCAAAGGAAACCCTATTACAGAGAAATAATATTCAGTAAATTAATGATTGCATGTTACATTTACATATTATGGTATGACATAGAAGGATGGATTTAAATGATTTCATAGAGATTTTAAAAAGTCTGCATGATCAGTCATAATATGAGGGATGGTTCCTGTTAAGAGAGCAGTACAGTGCAGGTGATTGTTCCAGGAACCAAAATTCTATCAAATACTTTGGGATGTTTGATGCTTTGTGAGATATATTTTTACTTTTTAGGCTGCATATTTCTTCTAAGTTCTTCTTTATTAACCTAAAGGACTTGCTTTTTGGGGACTTGCTGGAGAATGAATCATGGAATGGAATGGTTACCTGCCTGACCATTTCTCTTTTTTCTGTTACTATGGTGAAATTCTTTGCCATTTATTTTATGTATGTATGTATGTATGTATTTATTTATTATTTATTTATTCATTTATTCATTTATTTATTTTTCTCTTTGCCATTTAAAATGTGATTCTCCAGGGTGTGTGGGTGGTTCAGTCAGTTAAGCATCTGTCTCTTGAAGTCGTCTCTTTATTTTGGCTCAGGTCATGATCTCAGGGTCATGAGATCGAGCCCCAAGCCCCAGTCGGGCTCTGCTGCTTAGTGGGGAGTCTGCTTAGGAATTCTTTCTCTCCCTCTCCCCTTCTTCCTGCTTGTGTGCGCGTGCACTCTCTCAAATCTTACAAAAAAAAAAAAGATGTAATTCTGCAATTCTTTACTCATACTCTTTACAGTTCCTTTAGCTGAGCATATATACATTTTATCCTTTCTTTTTCCTTTTTTTTTTTTTTTAAGATTTTAATTATTCGTGAGAGACAGAGAGAGAGAGAGAGGCAGAGACACAGGCAGAGGGAGAAGCAGACTCCCTGTGGGAAGTCTGATGCGGGACTCGATCCCAGGACCCCAGGACCACTCCTTGAGTCAAAGGCAGAAGCTCAACCACTGAGCCACCCAGGTGCCCCTTATCCTTTATTTCTAAAGTTTATTTTGTTTTCTCTTTACATCCCTTCAGATTACTAATTGATATGAGATGGGGTTTTTCGTTGTTTTGTGACTTTGAAGAAAAAAGTGTTAAAGTGCTTCATATGAAACATAAGAATAGAAGTGGAATGGAAAAAGATGAAAAGAAAAATTTGGTTTTAAAGAGAAACTTGGTCTTCATTTAGTTCCTGGCACAGAGCTCCAGAAATTCTTGTAATTTTCTAAGTGATAGGACTATCTTTTGTTGTTCATAAGAAAGCCTTTCAGACACCTCTGAGTTTATGCTAATAAGGTGATTTAGGGTAGAATCCCTATATAGCCTCAGGACAGGGCTGTACACCAGGAAGACCTAGTGACTGGGTGGGTGAAAGTTTCAGTCCTATCTAACCTCCTCCTGGAAGGAAGGACTGGAGATCAAACTCAAGAAAAGCTCTTAAACAAGATTTAATAAGCTTTCTCCTTGTAATGAGCAAGGAGGATAGATACCTCATCTCAGTTGCATGGGGACAAGAAGCTCCTGCTATCAGAACCCTTCTGGATTTCACCTTCTGTACTGTGTTGTTTGGCTGTTCATATGTGTCCTTTATAATAAATTGGTAAACATAAGTGTTTCTCTGAGTACTGTGAATAGCTCTTATAACTTAATCAAACTTGAAGGAGGAGGTCGTAGAATCTTCAGGGTACAGCTGGTGGGACAGAAACGCAGGTAACAACCTGGCTTTATGATGGGCATCTGTAGTGGGGGCAGTCAGTCTTAAAAGTGGGACTGAGCTATAAATTTGTGGGATCTGATGCTGTATCCAGGTAGATAGTGTCAGAATTGAAAGACAGTCTCTGCTGAGAATTGGAGAATTGCTTGGTAGTGGTAGGATACACATTAGGCAAAATGTTTTGCAAAGGAGCAGTGACTGAGTATGGCAGATTGTAGGTATTTTGAGGTATCAAAGGAAAGTAAGTACGAATTTTCAGATGTTAGGTTTAAGAGGAGAAGTCTGGCACAGTTCTTTTTTTCTCCCAAACTTAGTCGTCACTTCATTAAAAGAAGTAAACAGGGCAGCCTGGGTGGCTCAGCGGTTTATCGCCACCTTTAGCCCCGGGTGTGATCCTGGGGCCCCGGGATCGAGTCCTGAGTCGGGCTCCCTGCATAGAGCCTGCTTCTCCCTCTGCCTGTGTCTCTGCCTCTCTCTTCTCTCTCTCTCTGTGTCTCTCATGAATAAATAAATAAAATCTTAAAAATAAAAGAAGTAAACAAATCACAAAGTATCATTTTTGGCAGTGTACTAATTCTGATTAGTAAAAATTTGAAACCAAGGCCTAGTTAAAAAGTGAAGTTTTGTATCTTGACAAATGTTTTATTGTTTTTTAAAAGATTTTATTTATTTATTCATGAGAGATACAGAGAGAGGGGCAGAGACATAGGCAGAGGGAGAAGCAGGCTTCCTGTGGGGAGCCTGATAGGGGACTTGATCCCAGAACTCCCAGGATCACAACCTGAACCGAAGGCCAATGCTCAATCACTTAGCCACCCAGGCACCCCGACAAATGTTTTATGTTTATATTAATTTATTGGTGACTAACCAAAATGTGTATACTGGGAATGCTCATGTATGTGAGATTTACCACTGTGCAGACATGTAGATTATTACTATTATGGCCTAGAGTATGCTGGTCGGTACATCTTACTTCTCACCTCCTGTTCCTCAGGGCCTCTAAACTTTGGGCTTCTTCAGTTTGTCTGTTTTTTGGTTGTATGCTTTATGTCAGTCCTGTTGTTGATGGCCGTAATTGGAACACAGAGGATGGTAGGAGATTGTTTGGGAGCCTTGGTGAGAAGGGTTGGGAGTGAGGCCGATTTGGGCAGCAAAAGGAAAGAATAATTGAAATATTTCTTACAGTTCTTTTCACTTTTACTTTTTAAATATATTTCTGTTTTGGTTTCCTTTTTGTTTCTTTTTTTCCCCCTCTAGAAACTCCTTTTCATTTCACTTTGCCTAAAGAAGGTGAAATTATCCCACCATTAACTGGTGCAACTCCACCTCTTATTGGTCACCTAAAATTGGAGCCCAAAAGACACAGTACTCCTATTGGTGAGTGACTAACATGTAATGATATTTAAAGCAGAATTTCTGATATACCATTCTTTATGCAAGTGATTCTTTTAGATCTGAGGAGTTGGGTCTGCTTGATATGATTGGTTTTTGTCTTAGGAAGAATATGGTTGTGGTATTTGATTCCATAAGTTTACTCCTGTAAGATATTGAGCGATAATAAGAGAGTGGAAGGAAGGAAGGGAGTATTTATGAGGATTTTACTCTTATTACTTGCAAGGCAGTTGAATCTGGGTACAAAGCAATGATACAGAGCTATTTTTATAAGGAAGGGTCAGGAAATAGGGTAAAAGTACTATTTATTCAGTACCCTGGCTATCAGTTTGCTGCTTGATAGGGAAGGAAAACTTAGGTCCTCCTTCCCTGAAGTAGCCAGTAGTCTTCTGCATTAACCTATTTGTTTTCTCTAGTCAGTGCTGGGAGGTAACAATCATGCCGTCTGGAGTCTCCTGCTACCTATGCCTGATGCTTTGCAGATGTGGGTTGGCTGAGGGCTCATGCAGCATCCTTTGTCCAGATGCAGAAGTGGAACTGAATCCTGTTGCTCCTCTTAAGACCAGGTGTCAATACTAGTGCGTAGTTGTTGATACTGTGACAGGATCTATCCTAGGAACCCCCTCAATCCTGCAGAGCTGTGGAACCAAACAGGCAAATTGATGACCTTGAATTGTAGTTTTCATGTTTGTATTTTAGTGTTCTTCTTTCTTCCTCCTTCCTCCTCCTTACAGATATTAGCAACTATCCGGAGAGTACCATAGCAACCAGTGATGTCATGTCTGAAAGCATGGTGGAGATCAACGATCCCATACTTGGGAATGAAAAAGGGGAGCCTGGGGCTGCCCCAGAAATGGATGATAAATTGTGTCTAAGAATGAAACTGGTCAGTCCTGAGACTGAAACGAGTGAAGAGTCTTTGCAGTTTACTCTGGAAAGTAAGTTTTATTTTCTGTTAATCTTGGGTAATTAGTAGGTACAGATCATCTGAGAAGTATTTTCTTTCTTCTAATTACAGTAATTAATACTTGTATAATGATAAATGAATCTCTAAAGTCTTATTCTTGAAGATTTAATTCATTGCTTTCGGCTAGTCACTGTCTTGTTACTGAAGATGCTTCATTTTATAATCTCTAGTGTTATGTTTCTTTGTATTAAACCTTTGTTTTTAAAGTAATCAGTTTCCATATTCAGAAACAGTTCAGGAGAGGGTAGAAAATGTAGAATTGAGGATTCACTTTATAGGCTTATGTTGACTGTTTCTCATATTAATTAATTGCACATTGATTGGTATGGCTAAAATACAGGGAAGGTACAAAGGAGGCTGCAAAAGTAGGATCCAGTTCAGAAAGGCCTTTTACATCATGCTGAGATACTGAAGAATTTTAGGTAAGGGAATAATACCAGGTTTGCTTTTTTAAAAGGCTCAGCTGAGTGTTTAAAAACTTTTGCCTTGGTGCATTATGCCTTGCCTTGCCTTGCCCATTTCCTAGTCTCATGCCTGGAAAACTCAGTCTTTGTTTAACCAGGAAATAGGGTCATTAGTAGTGGAGGTGGAGATGAGGGGATGAATCTGAGCAGTACATGGAATAGAGAACCTTGGGACAAGTTGAATATGGAAGTAAGAAGGAGGGAAAAAGTACAGAATGAATCTACATTTGAATTAAGTTTTCATGATAGTACTCTAAGGTAGGTAATATTTCCAGTCATAAAGAGAGCTTTTAAGTTACATACCTAAGTAAGGACACACACACACACACACACACATTTTAAAAATATTTTATTTATTTTATTTATTTGAGAGAGACAGCACAAACGGTGGGGGCAAGTCGGGCAGAGAGAGAGGGACAAGCAGACTCTCTGCTGAGTGTGGAGCCTGATTCAGGGCTCAGTCCCAGGACCCCTGAGATTGTGACCTGAACCAGAGTCAGATGCTGAACCAACTGATTCACCCAGGCACCCCAATAAATTTTTTAAAATATTTATTTATTTTAGAGAGCGGGGAGTAGAGAGGGGGAGAGGCAGAGGCAGAGTCTTAAGTAGAGGCAGAGTCTTAAGTAGACTCTGCTGAGCAGGGAGCCTGATATGTGGCTCAGTCTCAGGACCCTGAGATCATGACCTGAACCGAAACCAAGAGTCTCATGCTTGAACTGACTGTGTCATCCAGGCACCCCGCTAAAGGTCATAGTAATTGCTAAGAGGTAGTGCTAGAGTTTGAATCAGATCTGACATGAAAGTTTATAATTTTTCCACCAGATAGTTTTTAAATACTATTTTTTAATGAAGTTAGAACAGAAAAAAAAATCTTATAAAAGAGATTATAAAGGAACATTCAGTGAAGAGGACTAGGAGAGTATGAAAAGATGGAAGTCTATGGGGAGGAGAATTATAAGAAGGTAACAATGTTAGATGCAAAAGTGAGGGTCTGATAAGGTATAACGGAAAATGTACATTGGATTTGGCAATTAGGATCCATTTGGTGATTCTAGCAAGGACTATTTCAGTATGGTGCTTTGAGTGGGAGTTATACTGACGATAGTTGAGGATTGTTGGGGAGAAGAGGTAGCAAATGTATTCTACTTTTGAGAAGTTAATATGAGGAAGGAAGAAAAAATAATGCCAAGTTAGAAATTCAAGACTGGAGGAGATTTTTTTTCATTTTTGTGCCTCAGCATAGAGAGGCCTAAGGAAATTTATAGACTGGAAGAAATCTCCAAAAGAGAGATGGGTTAAAAATGAGGGAATAAGGGGAACAGTTGATAGATCAAAACCCTGAGGGCATTGGGAGAGGAAGCTTTCAGAGACTACAGATAGAATGGGTGGACTTGAATAAGAAGGGCCTCTCATTCTCTGGAGACCAAAGGAAAGAAGAAATTTTAGCTAATAGACTTTGAGTTCTTACGATATGTCAAGCATTTTACATGTACAGCTTAGTGAATCTCTCAACAAACCCGTGAAATAGGTTGTGTTGTTATCCTCATTTTATAGGTAAGGAAACTGAGGCACAGGAAGACTGAGCACCTTTCTTAGAGTCAAACACCTAGTAAAATGGAGTAACCTGAATTCAAAGTAATTTTAAGAACTAGGGGCGCCTGGCTGGTTCAGTTGGAAAAGCATGTGACTCTTGATCTCAGGGTCATGAGTTCAAACACCCCACATTGGGTATAGAGATTACTAAAAAAATAAATAAACTCTAAAAAACAAAAAACAGGTGCCTGGGTGGCTCAGTTGGCTAAGTGTCAAACTCTTGGTTTCAGCTTAAATCGTGGTCTCAGGGTTGTGGAGTTGAGCTCTGTATTGGGCTATGTGCTCAGTGGGAAGTCTGCTGGAGATTCCCTCTCCTTCTTCCTCTGCCCCTACCCTCCTCATCCTGTGCACATGTGCCTGCTCTCCCTAACACCCCTCCCCCAATATATAAATCTTTAAAAAAACAATAAAAAATAAAAGACAGCAACAAATTAGTTTCAAGAACCAGAAGTCTGGGTCTGAATTACAGTGCTATCCTGCTTTTCAATGCTTATTATTATTTTTTTAAAGATTTTATTTATTTATTCATGAGAGGCAGAGAGAGAGAGAGGCAGAGAGAAACAGGCTCTATGCAGGCTGCCTGATGTGGGGTTTGATCCCAGGACTCCAGGATCATGCCCTGAGCCAAAGGCAGACGCTCAACTGCTGAGCTACCCAGGCGTCCCTTCAGTGCTTATTAATTTGAATCTTATTAACTCAGTAGAAATTAAAGTATTACATGTTTCCTTTTAATTATCACTGAAATCAGGTAGGGCTTATCAAGAGAGTATGTGGTAGCCTTGTTTGTTTGTTTATTAATGATTTTATTAAGTAATCTCTATACTCAGTGTGGGGCTTGAACCCATAACCTCAAGATCAAGAGTCATGTGATCTATTGACTAAGCCAGCCAGGCCCCCTCTCCCAGGCTCCCCTCCCTTTTTTAAAAAAGATTGAATCTTTAGATTTGAAATTACAACTGGAAGACCTTAAATGGAGCTAACATTCTGGATGATATTACTACCTTTCCTGATACTAGAGCACTGTATCAGACAGGCACCATACTTACAGTTTTACTCATTTCATCTTCACAACAAACCTGTGAGGTTTTATCTTATAGATGAGGAAGCTGACAGAAGATGGAATTTATTCCCAGGTTGGACTACTAAATGCTGGGGCCAAGACCTGAGCCAGGTTTCTCTTTCAGAGCCAGAGCTCTAACCACTAACTTTCAATTGCTACTTTGTTTAGATTATGTTGGATCAGAAATATTTTATTTTTATTTATTTTTAAAATATTATTTATTTATTTATTTATTTATTTATTAAAGATTTATTAATTGAGAGAGAGGAGGACTATGAGAGCATGAGCAAGGGGAGGGGAATAGGGAGAATCAGATTCCCCATTGAGCAGGAAGCCTAACTTGGGGCTCAGGACCCTGAGATCATGACCTGAGCTGAAGGCAGATGCTTAACCGACTGAGCTACCCAGTTTAAAAATATTTGTCATTTTCTCTAAGGCTGGAATAAGTTGTAAATGAACAAATTTTAATCCTTTGGCCTCATTAGTGACATTGCTTTGAGAATATGGGATTCTTTTCAATATCACCCTTAATTCTTTACTATAGATTCTTTCTTGAAAATGTGTTTTGTTCTTAAGGTTATCTGTCCCAAAAGCACTTTGGGAAGAACTTGAGTACTTTCTGTGTGTGAGTTCTCTTAAAATTCCACACTATTTAAAATTTTTACATCAAAAAAATTAAATAAAATTTGTACATCAATTTAAACTTTTTGCATAGTTTTTTATTAAAGTTTTTTCTTGTTTTAACTTTTTTATTTTCTAATATAATTTTTTGCACCTTGTATGAGAAGAGATGAATTGATTCAGAAGTTTAGTTTTCATTTTTACATATTACTATTTAGTAATTCATTTTATTATATTTATGGACAGACTGTCTTCTCTAGGAAGTTTAAAAGAAAATTAATTTGATGCAAGTGAGGAAAGACTTGTACCATTAATTGATAAGAAATCTTTATGTTCACTTATTTTTACCTCTTTTTGTTACTTGTTGCAATTATTAATAGAGCAGCTTTTTAGGTGTGGTATTAACTGAATTCTGTTTCTCTTTCCTTTCTGTCTTTGCTTTTGTTTTTATTCAGAGCCTGCAACTGGTGAAAGAAAAAATGGATCTACTGCTGTTGCTGAGGCTGTTGCCAGGTAACCAGAGCTGGTTGCTATTTAGAGGAATTTAATATACAAAGCCACTCTGGTAATAAAGGGAAGATGATTTATCAATAGAGTAAAAAAACTAAAATGAAACTCCAGTATAAAGGACTTAGCCATGTGTTGAATCTAATGTAGGCTGTTTTATAATACTTTTAGTCTGATAAAGCTTTTTACTCTACTTAGAACTAATATATTTAATGGTGTTTCTCTTTCTCCCTTTTGTTCATGTGGGAGTGCCATTTTTTTCTTTTTCTGATGGTAAGACTGAGATTATTGCTGCTACTAGTAAGGTAACAAAGGATTTAACAAGAGATAGCCTTAGACCTTGTTCCTTCAAAGATTCCTGACTCAGCCGCAACCTCAGGCCATTTTCTCTTCTGCCTGCCAAGTTAACTATTGTGTTGAACTGTTACTTTTGCTTTGTCATGAATGCTGTAATGCTTTGATGCTGAGTTTGACCCCATATGAGGCTTTTGCAGTAAACTTTGCCATCTGGTGGCTGCAAGAGTAGAATTGTTTCATTGGTTTATGACATGAGTCATCCAGCATGAACATACTTGCAGCTGTTGGTGAAATATAGGTGAGGATTGTTAAATTGGGCTTGGTAGGTACAGTAAGTAAGTAAAGCAGGCTAGGTGCAAGAGCATAGAGTATTAAAGATGATTGCCAGCTGAACATGTGTGCTCTCTTCAATTCCAGCTGATTATTACCATGCAAAAGTATGAACTTCTGTTGCCCGATCTTTACATTTTTAAAGAGAAAGCTAGATTTATTTTTATTTTTTTATATATTTTTATTTTTTTTTAGATTTTTTTTTAGATTTTTTTTTAAAATTCATTTATGATAGTCACACAGAGAGAGAGGCAGAGACATAGGCAGAGGGAGAAGCAGGCTTCATGCACTGGGAGCCCGACGTGGGATTCGATCCCAGGTCTCCAGGATCGCCCCCTGGGCCAAAGGCAGGTGCTAAACTGCTGTGCCACCCAGGGATCCCTGAAAGCTAGATTTTTAAAAACAAAATTTCTTACTTGTTGAAATAAAACATGTCTGTGGACTAAATTTGACCCTCAATTTCAAGTTTCTGGCCCATGTGTAAATTCTTTGATCTGTACTTAACCTTGTTTTAGGGAGATTAGTTATTCTCCTGGCCCTTGCATATTTAATCTGCAAGGTAAGCAGTTTAGGGTTCTTACTCAGTTACGTCTCTTTAATATTCTGTAGTCTTACAAGTTGAAGAAAATTGAGTATATACTTGATCTCTTTGGTTTTAACATAATTGTATACCTGAACCTGCTGCTGCTTAATCTTTTGTGCCAAATGTAAGGATGAAAGATAAGGGTAAAACTTGAGGGTGGAGGGTTGGATTGGTGGATCATGGAAAGAGACAAAATTCATTGGTATTGTTGTTAACTGAATTGTACATGAGAATCTAGATTTTCAAAATCTTCAACTATTCACGTTTACAGTTGGGTTCACCGTAAGAAATCATTTACAGTAAGCTATGTTTGAGTATTGTATTTTATTATTTATTTATTTTTTAAGGATTTTATTTATTTATTCATGAGAGACACAGAGACAGAGAGAGAGAGGCAGAGACACAGGCAGAGGGAGAAGCAGGCTCCATGCAGGGAGCATGACATGGGACTTGATCACAGGTCTCCAGGGTCAAGCCCGGGCTGAAGGGGGCACTAAACCGCTGAGCCACCCGGGCTGCCCCTAAGGAGTAACTTCTTTTTTTTTTTTTAAGATTTTATTTGTTCATGAGAGACAGAGAGAGAGAGAGAGAGAGGCAGAGACACAGACAGGGAGAAGCAGGCTCCATGCAGGGAGCCCAATGTGGGATTCGATTACGGGTCTCTAGGATCACACCCTGGGCCAAAGGCAGGCGCTAAACCACTGAGCCACCCAGGGATCCCATGTTTGAATATTTTAAATGATCACTGCTTCTTTTGCATTTAGGTGAAGCAGTACACTGTTTTAAAGTGTTGTCTGTAACTGGGCTCTGTTTAGATTACTTGCTGTCATCTTCTTTCTCAAACATTTCATTATTGAAGATTTCAAGAAGTAGAGAAAAGAGTATAATGAACCATCACATAATCATCACCCAGAGTCAAAAATTACCAAC
Organism: Canis aureus; assembly: GCF_053574225.1. Classification (NCBI taxonomy): domain Eukaryota; kingdom Metazoa; phylum Chordata; class Mammalia; order Carnivora; family Canidae; genus Canis; species Canis aureus. The sequence continues at coordinate 15,038,797 of NC_135642.1, read as the reverse complement.
TCATTGTCAGTCTTGATTCATTTATAAATACTTCTAGCACACTCTCCTCTACTGGATTATTTTGAAGCTAATTCCAGCATTATATCATTTATCTATAAATATTCTAATGATATTTCTAAAGGATAAGGATTTTATTTTGAACTTGATCACAGTGCTATGCTCATACTTTTAAAATTGTCAGTGATTCCTTAATGTCATCAAATATTCAGTGTTCAAAAAAAGTAATCAGTGTTCACATTTCTCCGATTGTCTCATTAAAGATTTTTTACACTTTGATTCAATCAAGATCCAAACAAGGTCTATACATTATGTCTCTTTAGTTAAAGTTTGATCTGATTTGTCTCATCAAATTTGATTATGTCCCTTAAGTTAAAATTTCTTTTAATATATAAGAATCTCCTTCTCCTACCCCACCCCCATTTTTCCCCCTAGCAATTTGTTGAAGACACTGAGTGGTTTTACTAAAAGAGTACTAAAGTTTAGACTTTGTTGATTGGATCTTTATGGTATTTGATATACTCCTCTGTCCATCTTATTTCTTGTGAATCTTCTTGAGAGTTTTCTTATTGTGCTAATTTATAACAAGTATGAAGAAAGATATTTTGATATAGGGTGGTTTGAGGTTTAGGGTGCAGAGCAAGAATTTTATTCCCTTTGTGCCTGAAAAGGGTAATCTCCAGAGGTACTTATCCTTTCAAAACTAACACAGTATATTGCTTTAATTTATTATCTTAGTCCTCTGAAGACTGTGTCTGTATTTAGCTGTGTCTGTGAAACCCAACAAGATGATGAGGCTCGAAGTCAGGATCCTCCCTCTGCACCCATCAGGTGAGCATTATTTCCATAGTTGTATTGATTTGCAGAATGGTTGGTACCAAAATCTGGAATGTACATTACTACCATTTTGTGAACTTGAGCTTACATTTTTATCTGAGGGACTGTGACATATTCTAGATGGATTTATAAATGAGATGTCATGGGAAATTTTATTTAATATTTTATAGACACAGATTTTTGTCTTGATCTGCTTGTTCTTTCAATTTGAAATGGTTCTTCATAAATTTATGAGACTATATCATTCTAAAAAAAGTAAAATGTATCATTCTATATTTTTAAGATTACTCCTTTTTTCTTAGTTTTGCACGTGTTGATTTATAACAAGACGTTTTGGGGTTTTTAGTTTCCCATAGGGCAAAACTGAGATGTTCACTCCAAATTTAAATCTCATCATACTTGATGGAATTAAGATTTGCCCATGACTTCTTTACTCCATAAACTCTTAGAATTTCCCTGACAGAAAAGAATTTTTTAGTTACAAAGTATTTTTTCTGTTTAAATAAAGTATCTTGTTTGGGACATACAATTTTTATACTTAGTATACTGAAGTAATTAATGGCAATGGAAATAAGCTTGTATTTTCATTATTAGGTGGTATTCAGTGATTTTGTAATTAGGAAATTTGATAATGTTTTGTCAGTGGGTATAATCCTAATAGTATTTTTTTGCAACATAATTTTTATGTTCTTTATTGACATAAATAATGAGAAGAAACATTTCAGTGCTTTTATTAGCATTCTGATTATTAAATGTGAGCTTGTTGATATTCTTGAGAATCAAATAGCTCATATTCTCTATTGTATCAAGCAACTTGTTAGGTGAAATGCCACTTTGTCTGATTCCTAAAGTGATGTAAGAATGGCCCAGCATTACTAAATTTACTGTTGGCATTGTATTGCCTTCCTATTTTACTAGAATATCTTTTTTTTTTTTTTTTTTTTTTTTTTAAAGAATATCTTAAATAGAAAGACAAAGATGCTGGTGATTTTGTTTAACTTTGGTAGAACAAAGGCCTGAGAATTCAGATGGATTTGATTTCAGTTTCTCCACAAACAGACCTACACTCAGAATGTAATGGTTAGAAGTTTGTTAAGTAGGGAAATTTATTCTTACCTGTTTCACTCTGGATTAATTTTATCCAGACTTTTTCTACTAAAATTTGCTTTCTTAGCATAAGTTTCAAACCTGACATATAGTGACCAAGGTAGGATTGTGTAGCTGGAACTAATAAAGAGAAATATGGCCCTTCTTAACAATTTATTGGATTTCTCTTTTCTTCTAAAGCTCTTTTCTAGTGCTAAAGATTCTTTCTTTATTGTTTATTGGGACATTCATATACATCTTTATGGTAGGTATTTCTCAGTTGTTTTATGTTTATGTTTAAGGATTTATGAACTTGGTAGGAGTTGGAGCAACATTTCTGGCAGTATACGTGTTGCAATTAAGGCTTCGCTTTTTACCTACTGTTCTATGAACTTGGGGGGAAATGACTGTAATGTTAACATCATTCTTTTGATTGATGTTAACATGAGAATGATAAATACCAATTTCTGATATTTGATAGGAATCTGCCGAATATTGCTAATGTTACAATGAGACACCTTTGGTCTTTAGAGAGAGAAGAAAGTTGTTCTGATGAACTCTTTGGGGAAAAAAACCCAACTTAATACTCACCAATTAAATAAAATTTTACTTGGAAAAAAAGAATAAAATTTTACGTGAGAAGCGAAATTCTATTCAGAAGTTCTACCCTAAATAAACAGCTTCTGTAAAATGTGGTAGGCTTCTTTAAGGGTGGGGAAAGGTGGTAATTGAGTTCTTTAAATAGCAGTCAAGTCCTATGCCTTCTAGCTTTTGACTTTCATTGTTCAACTGTGACATGTTAGCTGTCTGAAAGATTCAAACATGAATATTCAGGTTATAGAACAAATGAATCAGGTCTTAATTGTTTTATGCAACTAGTATTGATTGAGCTCTGCTGTGTATCTAGCCCTGTGCTAAGTAAATTGTATTTATGGTCACTTAGAACCTTATCAGAGGTAGATTTTTCTCATCTGTCTCCTGGTGGTCTTATTCTTATATTTCTTTATTGTATATATATCCTTATTCATTTGAGGTTCCTGACGTGACTTAAACTATTACCACCAAATTTTTACCAGGCTCTTTGGCTAGAACTCTATTCTAAACCTCTCTTTAATCTCCTCTTTTGGTAAGCTGAGCTCAACAAGATAAAATCTCAGAAACTTCTCTTTCTTATTCAATATCCAGAGTAGAGCATTTCTCTCTCTCTCTCTCTCTCTCTCTCTCTCTCTTTTTTAATAAAGATTTTATTTATTTATTCATGAGAGACACACAGAGAGAGAGGCAGAGACACAGGCAGAGGGGGAAGCAGGCTCCATGCAGGGAGCCGGATATGGGACTTGATCCCAGGACTCCAGGATCAGGCCCTGGGCCTTAGGCAGACGCTCAACTGCTGAGCCACTCAGGGGTTCCTGAGAGCAGAGCATTTCTCAAAGAGCTCTTCAGGTTTCCCTTTTTTCTGCCTACATGTCAGCTCAGCTCTTACGGGGTCAGAGTTCCTCCCAGATTAAGACAGCTTTCTCTTTCTCAGTGAGTAGTTCCATTTGTCTCTAGCCAAATACAGCAACATTTGACATGTTTTTTTAGATCCATGATCATCCTAGCTATTCTTTTCTAGGTATATCTCAGTTTTATAAATTAAGAACTATGATATGCCAAACTGAAACAGATCCAGATATGGTTGCACCATGGTCAGTTCAGAATGGATTCCTTTTATCTTGATTCTGGCTGCTATGCATTTAATATAGCCTCAAAATCTTTAGTTTCTTGTTTTGTTTGTAGTGTACTGACTCATTGAACTCATAATTTATCAAAAAGTTAAAAGTTTTTAGGCATTTTTTACATGAATTTGCTACTTACACAATTAGTTTACTTAATCTGAGAGTAGATTTTTGCAGTTACTCAATGGAGAGAACATTAATTACATTAATTCTTTTGTCCAAAGTTTCTTTATTAAGTGCTTACTATATATTAAGCTCTGTATTAGATGTTTGAAGTAGAGATGAGTAAGATATGAATGTCAAGTTTCTATGTAACCTGACCTGGAGTTAACCTGGCCTTTTTATTCTGGTTAAGGACATTTAAGAAAGCCCTTAGGCACCTCAGAGCTTCATGGTATCTGGTTTGTAGGAGACTTGAATCAAATGCTTGTGGGATAAATGAATACATTACTGATAGCCAAATGGGAAGACTAACGAAAAAGGAGTAGGTTGTACTTTGAGAGCTTTGAGGAATCAAGTCATTCTGAAATTGTTAGTTGTAAGATACACTAGTATATCTCTCAAAGCTAGAATCTCATCTATAAATCTATCCTGTATATATTGTTTCTTTTCCTAAAAATATTGATTGAGGTGGAGGGGAAAAAGTATCCAGAATGCTAGGAGTCATTTAAGGACTGTTAGAACCAAAAAAAGCCTAAATAAGACATCTTGACCTAATTGAAGTTTTTTGAAGTAGATCCCTAAACTGCCTTCATTGACTGTGACTTTAGTCATGGCTTTACATCTTTTTGTTTACCTTATTTTCCTGTGTGGTACAAGTTTCAGAGTTCATAACTAGTGAAGGGAAGAGATTTTATAACTGTTTTATCATCATGGTGGGATAATCCTTTGTATCATTATTTTTTTAAGAGTGAAATTATGTTGGGGCATCTGGATGGTGAAGTTTGTTGAGCGTCTGATTCTTGGTTTCAGCTCAGGTTGTGATCTCAGGTTAGTGAGATCCAGCCCTGTGTCAGGCTCTGCACTCAGGCAGAGTCGCTTGAGACTCTCTCCTCTTTACCTTTTGCCCCTCCCCACCGTGCTCTCTATCTAAAACCTTTTTTTTAAAGGAAATTATATTTAAAAGCCTTATAAGGTGATATGCTCAGTCACCTTATTTTCTCCCTTCCCCACATTTCTCAAATTGACAAATTATGGTTCCTCTTGCCATTACACACACACTCACACTTGCTTACTTGACATGGTTTCTTTATATGGTTGATTTTTAGGGGGAACTCGCTCAGTTTTCCAAGTACTCAAGATGAAGAAGAGAAGGAAAAATTGGAAGGTGAACAAAGGACCAGGCAGAGTCAACAGCCTGTGAAGCCCAGTTGTCCTGTCAAAGACCCTCCTTCTCCTATCTCCCAGCAGGTGGCCACACAGGGGCCATCCAGTCCTCAAGGGGAAGCAATGGAGACAGATGTGCTAGAAGGCCAGAAAGAAGGACAGAATACCAATCAGGAAAAACCTAGTAATGCCTTGATTGAGAGACCCAGCCAAAATAACATAGGAATCCAGACCATAGAACGTTCCCTGTGGGTCCCAGAAACTGTGTCAGCAGCAACCCAGACTGTAAAGAATGTGTGTGAACAGGGGACCAGTACGGTGGACCAGAATTCTGGAAAACAAGATGCCACAGTTCAGACTGAGAGGGGGAGTGGTGAAAAACCAGTCAGTGCTCCTGGGGATGATACAGAGTCGCTCCATAGCCAGGTGAGAGAATGTATAGGGTATCTTAGGGCCCTGTTTTTGACCTTAAGGATTCCTGGAGAATTTAAGTTGTGGTACTTGTACCTAATGGTAATTCTTAACAGTGTTGTATAGACCAGTCATTCAAAACAAAAACAATTTTTCTAGGCTAGAGATAGGGTAGTGCAAATTATGGGTAGCTATAGCCAGTAGAGTCTTTTAGGAAAAATGAAGTAGTGCTGGAATTTGTCAAGTTCTTAGTGGAAGAGAAAGCCAGGAATATAGTCTGGGCCCTATAATATTCTCCATTTAATCTTTTCCTTCTGCCACTATTTTTCATCCTCTGTTATGAGCATCATAGCTTATTGCTTCCCTCTCGAGTCTGTTTCACCAAGGTTCCCAGGAACTGAGAGAGTATGAAGCAGAGGAGAAGGCAAAGAGAAGCATGAAAGATAGTGTACCACTGTATAGAAACAACAGTAAGAGGAATAGAGAAAGAAAGGAGGAAGTCCTTAGGTCACTAGGACTGCAGAAAGAGGCTACAGCTAGACATAATGGGAGGAAAAGGATTGGGGCTAATGGAAATAAGGCTGGAGGAGCAACAGGTTCTTGGGAATAGAATAGGGAAGTGTAGGTAGTAAAAACTGAGTGGGTAAGAAGTGGTGGTAGAAGTGTACATATTAACAAATAAAAGGAAGTTCATAAAATTTCGGCAGTTGGATTCCATGGCAGGGAAAATTTGGAAGTTACTAATAGTAGTTAAATTGTCTTTGCAGTTGTTCTGGTAGATTATCTTCAGTTGGTATCTTTCTAGGAAAGCTTCAGTAGTGATGTACCTCTTGTTTTAATTGTCCAAGTTGTTTGTTTTATAAAGATAAAATAATATAGTTCCTCATTATTGAACACCTAGAGTTTATCAGCATTGTGCTCAAGACAGCCCATGAGGTTGGTATTATTATTCCCATTTCACAGGTAAAGAAACCAAGCTGAAGAGAGGTTAAGTAACTTGCCCAAAATTTTGCCATCAGTAGGTGGCAGAACTGGAATTTGAACTCAGCATGTCTGACTTCAGAATCGGTATTCTTTTCATTCTGCTATGTTGATTTTCTATTTATTAATCATGGCCTGTGTAGTCTTGTTCTGTTTATCCATTCCTCTCCAGGAACTCCAGAAATTGTTAATATTATTAGCCTTTTAAGGTAACATAGTCTATGAGACCTAAGGCGTAATCATTTTGTACAGATGAAAACTAGCATAGCCTTTTGAATGTAGGGGTTATAGTAGACCAGACCCCATTTTCCATCTGCTTTTACTCCTTTTTCTTTTTTCTTTTTTTAAGATTTTATTTATTTATTCATGAGAGACACAGGGAGAGAGAGAGAGGCAGAGACACAGGCAGAGGGAGAAGCAGGCTCCATGCAGGGAGCCCGACGTGGGACGTGATCCCAGGTCCCCAGGATCAGACCCTGGGCTGAAGGCGGCGCTAAACTGCTGAGCCACCCTAGCTGCCCTGCTTTTACTCTTAAAGTGTTTGCATTCTGCTACATAATAATTTGGTTTCCCTGCCTTCATAAAAAGAGTTAAACTTGATCCTAAAGATAGCAATCTTGTTGAAGCCACTAGATTATATTTTCCTTTCTTCCTCTGTAAAATAGGGAAACAATCTCTGCTCCTATCTCATTATAATGATAGCAGGAGCCAGTGAGCCAGAGTGCTTAGGCCTAGGCTTTGGAGGCAGATCACTTCATTTGGGGATATTGTGAGGATTAAATGAGATAAAGCATGTAAAGCCCTTAGCACTGGGCCTGGCACATAGTTAATGCTAAATATATGTTGGCTGCTGTTGCTACCTATTGATTATTATTTTAAATACTGTGATGTGATGATACTATACTACTACTGTGTCATACAGAGTGAATATAACATATTTAAGAGCTAATTGCTCCTGTTAAAGAAAGGTGCTAGAAAAATCTAGGTGGTGCATAGGTGTAGTTTCACTTGGGAAAGATGAAAAATTCTGGAGGTGGATATGGTGATGTTTGCCGGTGTGAATGTACTTAATGTCATAAACTGCATATTTAAAAATGGTTACAATGGTAAATTTTATGTATAAACTTTACAAAAAAATTATAGATGGGAGGGGATCCCTGGGTGGCTCAGTGGTTTAATGCCTGCCTTTGGCCCTGGGCATGATCCTGGAGTCCCGGGACTGAGTCCCGCGTCAGGCTCCTGGCCTGGAGCCTACTTCTCCTTCTGCCTGTGTCTCTGCCCCTCTCTCCCTCTCTCTTTCTCTCTATGTCTGTCATGAATGAGTAAATAAAATCTTTAAAAAATATATATAGATGGGGTGGTACAGTAACAAATTGGGATTGCTGTGCTGTCTTTTGAAGAATGATTGGAAAATGAGGAAGGCTCTGTGGAGGTTTTCCAAGTGCCAGTGCTTTTGTATCCAGTGCTGGAGAAAAGCATAGGCAGTCTATCTTTGACATTCCTTAAAATTTCACTTCTGTATCCAGTGTGCCTGGGGCCAGGCTTTTAATGAAGGGAAAGTTTAGTTTTGTTTTCATTTTGTTATCTTCTTTTCTAATGACAAGACCCTTAAGTTATTTATCTTACAAAGACTTCTTTTCAGGAGACTATTTGAAGAGCGAGTAAGCATAGCTTCTTTTTATCTGTCCCCTTTCCTTTCTTTCCTTTCATATTCTATCAGACATGTTGATTTAAGTGTCTCTCTTGAAGTCTGGCTGTTGTAGTGGAAGAATGCAGGGAGTCTTCTTGAGAAGTCTGAATACAAGGAGTGTTTATGTATTCCTGAAACCTTTTAGACCTTTATGATCCAGGACCTTGGCTCTGTGTGTGTAGGCAGGAAATCCAGGCTGTCATGGTTCTGGGGCACCCTAATGATTGAGGTGTGACAGACCAATACTCTAAACACTCATTAATCAGAGTTGTATATACGAAAGTATTTTAAGGAATTGGTTTAGTTTCCATGCTTTTTATTTTGTCTATTCAGATAATCTAAATACCCATTTTAGTAGATAATTCATCCCTAAAATGGAGTTGGAGTGGGAATTACTCAGGTAAATTATTGAAAGCTTTAGGTAAATCACTACCACATTAGTCAGTAAAAACCCGGGATCATCATTGCAGTGGTATATATAGTTCTTTGGAAAGACTTGGATCCCTTGACACTGACTACTAAAAGAAACATCAGTCTATTATGGGAAAAGTAAGGTGGGAGAAAAATGTGCGTTTTCTCCTCCTCAGAATTACAGAGCCAGTGGGGTAAGGGGGAGTGCATGGATGCTGTTAAATGTGGTATGTGTATTATGAGAAAACATGTATGTAACAGTTGGCATAAAAATATAGGGTTTATTTAAGCTATTTAACTGATTATGGTACAAGTAAATACAAATCCTGATTTACTTTTTCTGTTTTGGATACTAGCTTGGCTCTTAAGTTATAATCTATTATTTGGAATAGATTAAATATTTCATATTTAATTCTGAGAGAAACCTGTGCTATCTAGTTCTTGACATAAATAAACTTTAGTTTTGACTTTACTAATGCAATAAAAACTGCACTGAGGGAGGTGGGGTAATTGGATGATGCGCTTTAAGGAGGGCACATGATGTGATGAGCACTGGGTGTTCTATGCAGCTGATAAATTATGAACACTACATCTGAAACTAATGATATATGTTGGCTAATCAAATTAGAAAAAAAAGAAATACAAAAAAAAAAGACTGTACTGAGATTAACAGATAGATACTCTGCTTTTATATAAAGTTCTAAGGAATTGCCTTCCTTTTTTTTTTTAAAGAGATGTTGCAAGTATATGTTTGAATACTGATTGACAAGTCATCATCAAAATCAGAAGGATTATAATGTAACATGTACTTTTAGGGGAATCAGTTTCACTTAAATATCCTAGGTATAAGTGCTAGATGTTATGATTTTGATTTAGACAGAAATAGATCATTTTAAGTGATAAACTGATACAAACTCTTCCTAGCCTCTGGCTGTATAGCTCCTCCATCCCTGTTCTTCTCTATAGGTGAGTAAAAAACAAAATAACTGGAAAATTCCATCACACTAGATTCATGGAACCTCTGAACAGTACTCATCATGAAGAAGTTGATTTACAGTTTTGCCATTTTGCAGTGAGACCCATGCTTGTGTTCTCTATTTTCTGTCACAGGGAGAGGAAGAGTTTGATATGCCTCAGCCCCCACATGGCCATGTCTTGCATCGCCACATGAGAACAATCCGTGAGGTTCGCACACTTGTCACTCGTGTCATCACAGATGTATATTATGTGGATGGAACAGAAGTAGAGAGAAAAGTAACTGAGGTAATACATACTTTGGGTCTATGTGGCAAATTCTGTAGAAAAATTTTCCTGGCTCTCCACTTCCACTCCTACCTGCTTTTCTTGTACAACTAGCTTGTTTTCTTTCCTCTTGTTAGAAAGGTGGAAGAACTTGGTGAGAGTCTTGAATTCTCTGTTTTTCCAAACCATGAGTTTACTGCTTGACCTTTGACCAGTTATTTAACGAGTCTTGTCATGGTTTCAGTTTTTGTAAAGAACAGATTGATGAATCTCTGTAAATCTCTGTCATGTATTTTTAATCCTTGGAAATTCTAATGAGGTTTAGAACTTCCTGCCTCACCCCATCTGTTTTCTCACTCTTTTTTATGTTTACTCATTGTGTCCTTTCTTGGTCTCCATCCGTGTGTGGTTATAGAGTTGCTGGTAGGAGATGCACCTTTATTTCTTAGTAGGATTCATTATGGATTCATTCCCAATATTGGCAAAATATTGGCATTTATTCATTGTTATATTGGACAGTGTTATATTCTGACTTTGTTTAGTCTCATACTGGTTGAAATCAGACAGATTTTCTAGAATTAAAGGTTTGGCACCATTCTTGGTACATATAGTAATTTTTGGGAACCATTTTATTAATTGGTAAGAGGTACAGCTACTTCCTTCCTTTTTTACTCAGGCACTTAAAAAAAATCTGCCAGCTAGCCATATAGGAAGTTGAACTGAGGGAGCATTAAACTCTGGTATATAGTTTTATTAAATGGAACATATTATTGTTGTTCATTAATGGGCCCCTGTGGCCTTTGTATCAGAAAGCATTTGACGTTAGTTTGAGAAATTGTCTTGTATTCTTTATTTATTGTACACCAAAATCCCAGATGTTAATTCATCTTCAATTTTATGTTTGTGGAATTTTTTTCAGTGTTACTGCTATTTTGGAAAAATTGGGAACTTACAACAGCTTTAGAAAAGCAATTTGCTTTCATGAATAGTTATTGTAACTGTTGTAATCTAAAGTGTTATACATGTGACTTAATTTATCATTTGATGTGATGCTTTCTAAAGTGTATTTCCAGAAACAGTGGGTCCTTTAAATACTCTGAAGGGGAAAAATACTCCATAAAAAAGACTCCTGTTCTCTAGGAGCTTATACTTGATGTGAAACAAATCCAAAACTTGTTGGTTGCTGTCATAGAGGATGGAAAGATGTGTTAGAAAGAGGGGACAGAACCTACCGGCTTACCTGAAGGTGTGGCTAGAAGACTTCACGGAAGATGTAGTGCTCAAATGTGTGGCAGATTATTTTGAGGGGTGGGGGAAAGGACATTACAGGCAGAATGAAAAGTTACGTAAGTATGTAGGTAGCAGGGCATGCTTAATGAACATTTAGAATCTCAATATGATACTAACAGTAGGTTAGGAAATGGTAGGAGAGGATGCCATCGAGGTTGGTAAAGGGCTAAAGTGTAAGGGCTTTGTATACCATAGAAAAAAATTTAGATTTTTATCTCTTTTAAAAAGCTTTTATTTATTTATTTGAGAGAGAGAGGGAGAGAGATAGCTACAGAGAGCATGAATTGGGAGGAGAGTGGGCATGAATTGGGAGTCAGGCTCCTGCTTGGCAGAAGCCTGACTCAGAGCTCAGTCCCAGAACCCTAGGATCATGACCTTCTGCTCAGATTGTGATCCTAAAGTCCTGGGATCTAGCTCTGAGCTGAAGGCAGGTGCCCAACTGAGCCACACAGGTGCCCCTAGATTTTTTTTATCTTTGGTGTGGAGAATTTAAAGAATTTTGGAGAGGGATGCCTGGGTGGCTCAGTGGTTGAGTGTCTGCCTTTGGCTAAGGGTGTGATCTCGGGTTCCCAGGATTGAGTCCCACATCAGCCTCCCTGTGTGGAGCCTGCTCTTCCCTCTGCTTGTGTCTCTGCCTCTCTCCCTCTCTCTGTCTCTAATGAATAAATAAAATCTTAAAAAAATAAAAGAATTTTGGAGAAAGGAGTGACATGCTCAGATTTGCATGTTAGGTCAGATTAGCAGCAGTTTGACCATGAATTGTAATGGGTTGAGGCATAGTTCAGACAAGAGGTAATGAGTGCCAAGTTAGGATAGTGGAAGTATAGGTTGAGAGGAGAGACAAAGATGGAAGAAATACATAGAAGGTGAAATTGGTAGACTCTGGTGAATTCCTAATGTCGGGATCAAGGGAGAAGAAGGAATCTAAGGTGGTGGCTGGGCTTTTTGCTTTTTTCACTGGTTTGAGAGAGAAGATCGTTTGGTAAATAATTACCAAGGGTCTCTTTTGTGGCATGTACTGTGCTGGATTTGGGGGATATACCCAGGAAAGAAGATACTGTTACAGTCTTTGTATTAATAGGGCCTCTGTCATTTGGTAGAAGAGACACACAGAAAAACAAGTAAGCAAATACATTAAAAAGATCATAACAGGCCAACTTGGAGCCTGAGTCGAAGTCATTAATAAGAGCAATGGCTTTGACTGCAGGACAGTTGCAAAGGCAGGTATAGCTGGCTACTGTTCCTGGGGCTTCCTCTGTACTCTCCCACAGAGACATAGCCTGGAATCCCAGCCTTTTAGGCTGGCCATCCCTCTACTCTTTTGCTGTATCCAAGTGAAGAGATTGACATCAGTTCTGGGCTCATAGCACCTGCTTTAGTCAAATAAACTTGGCAGATAATGAGACTTGAATCCAGCTAGAGCAGGCAAGTTGGTGATAGCGATTTGAGAAAGTCATGTTTATCACTGACACCTTTTAGAGGTGGTGCAATTTCTGGTAACCCCAAGGGGCAGATGGCTAAGGTGGAGGAAAAGGTTGATGGTGGTAATTAGATCAGGAACTTAGGAGTTTCGAGATGGGTCATCTGATGGATGTAAGCCATTGAGAATAGTGACAGTACAAGTAGGGATGGGCCAGGAAGGGAGGCTGTGTGAACCAGGGGTTAAGGTGTTTATTCATGAGAATGAATAAGTGGGAGGATGTTGGTGAGTAACAGGGAGAGGAAAGTTTAACAGAATGGCAAATAATAGTTAAGTAGGACACGAGGTAGGGAGATAGAAATGGTCTGTTAATGGCAGTGGGGAGCAAGGTTACCTCTTATCTCCAAACTCTTGAATTGGGGTTTGGTTGAGAAAAACCAGCCTCCGCAGAGAGCTGTAGGGGATGTGAGATGCAGTGGACATATCCAGGATTCATTCGTCAAAGGCAAGGAAATGGAGAGAGGAAGACATTGTGTTTTGGATGGGTTAAATTTCAGGTGTCCCCTTAGTACATCTAAAGGGAAGAGTTTATTAGGTATTTGTGTCTGGGAGTTTGGAGCTAAGTCATCGTTGTGTTGTTGGTAGAGAGGCAGGAATGAATCCGGTAAGACAGGCCAGAGAAAGCCCAGTAGAGTGAGAAAAGAAATGAGAATAGTCCTGCGAAATGCTATTTCTAAAAGATCAGACCAAGAAAGAGAAACCTAAAAACAAGCACATATAGAAGTAGCCAAAGAGGTGGAATGAAAGTAAAAGCGACTTTGTAGATTTCAAGGGAGAGATTTTCAAGAAGAGAGTGCTCAAAAATAATCATTTAATTATCTTATAGCATAATTAAAATCCAGTACCACCTTTATTTATTTTTTATTGAAATATAGTATATTCCCTGTAGAATGCTCAGGTCTCATACATTCAGTTCAGTGGCTTTTGACAGCTAATTGCATATAGCCACTACTCAGAACAAGATGCAGAACATTTCCATCATTCCAGAAAGTCTCCTCCTTGTTGTCACCTTTCCGAGTTGAAATTTCTTGCCATTTCTAGGATTTTTCTTTTTTTTTTTTTTGTATTTTTTTTGTTGGAGTTCGATTTGCCAATATATACTATAACACCCAGTGCTCAAGTGCCCCCCTCAGTGCCAGTCACCCTGTCTGCCCGCTCCCCCCGCCCACCTCCCTTCCACTACCCCTTGTTAGTTTCCCAGTCAGAAGTCTCTCATGTTCTGTCATATTTCTAGGATTTTTCAACCTCCACATTAGCATGATGTCATTGTGGCTTCTTTTAGCTTTTGTATCCATCTCTTTCTTGCAGGAGACTGAAGAGCCAATTGTAGAGTGTCAGGAATGTGAAACCGAAGTTTCCCCTTCACAGACTGGGGGCTCCTCAGGTGACCTGGGGGATATCAGCTCCTTCTCCTCCAAGGCGTCCAGCTTACACCGCACATCAAGTGGGACAAGTCTCTCAGCCATGCACAGCAGTGGCAGCTCAGGGAGAGGAGCCGGACCACTCAAAGGGAAAACCAGCGGGACAGAACCCGCAGATTTTACCTTGCCCAGCTCCCGAGGAGGCCCAGGAAAACTGAGGTGCAGACAGGGTCTCTAGAGAGAAAGAGAGCTACACCAGGGGCAGGGTTGCTGACATTTGGATATCACAGGAAAGAGGAGTCATGGGAAATCCCCCCATCCTCCAACTAGGATAATTCAAATCCTCTTCCTCCCCTTTTGTTCCTCTCCTGTTGGGTTTTGCATGGGAGGTTGGGTGGAGCCCTATGGGAGCTAGATTTCTAGAAAATGTAGAAAAACAGATGAGGGGACTTTGGGAATGCTGGCACATGCTGCTGCCACCCTCATTTTATGTAGCCTACAAGTGTTTTGGGTGGGAGTACAAAAAGTTTAGGGTAGTGACCCCTACTTGATACATCCCTAGCTTTTTGTTATCCTCTGCAGGTGTCTAGATCCTGAAGTGAAAGAGAAGGCAGGGCAGATATGGGTGTGCTGTTTTTGAGGCAGCAGTAGGAAGCTTTGTCAGGAGGGAATCGACTTGCATAGAGGGGGATGTCCTGTACTTACTCTCCTACACTCCCACTCCTTGGCTGGTATTTTTGGTGGTGGGTGTGCGGACCAGTTTCCTGCTGTCCTGGAAGTCTAGCACATGTTGGCCTGGCATGTAGTTTAAAGGCCATGGGGAGACTTTTTGAAGAAAGAATTGGGTAGCAGGTGCTGCCAGACTAACCTGTCTTCATTCTCTAGTCCTAGAAAAGGGGTCAGTCAGACAGGGGCGCCAGTGTGTGAGGAGGATGGTGATGCAGGCCTTGGCATCAGACAGGGAGGGAAGGCTCCAGTCACGCCTCGTGGGCGCGGGCGAAGGGGCCGCCCGCCTTCTCGGACCACTGGAACCAGGTACCCGGGTAGTATGAGATAATTTAGTCTATGACTTGTTTAGAAAAAAAAGGGAGTAGAGAGGAAAGAGGGGAGTAGAGTATGTGGGGTGTCAGGAGGGACAAGAGGGGTCCGTACTGCCTGGGGAGTGGGCAGGGATTAGAGAGGCTACTGAGAGACCAGGCTTATGCCTGTGATGGGGTCCTCCAAGAACGGGCTGAGGAAGACCCATGGAAAAAGGAGTGGGAAAATTGGTATATAAGTACTTTTCTTAATTCTAACTGCCTTTTCCTTGTCTTTTATCTCTTTAGAGAAACAGCTGTTCCTGGCCCCTTGGGCATAGAGGACATCTCACCTAGCATGTCACCAGACGATAAATCCTTCACCCGTATTGTGCCCCGAGTGCCAGACTCCACCAGACGAGCAGACACGGGTGCCGCTGCTTTGCGTCGAAGTGACTCTCCAGAGATTCCTTTCCAGGCTGTCGCTGGCCCTTCTGATGGCTTAGATGCCTCCTCTCCAGGGAATAGCTTTGTAGGGCTCCGTGTTGTAGCCAAGTGGTCGTCCAATGGCTATTTTTACTCTGGGAAAATCACTCGTGATGTTGGAGCTGGGAAGTATAAATTGCTCTTTGATGATGGGTACGAATGTGATGTTTTGGGCAAAGACATTCTGCTGTGTGACCCCATCCCACTGGATACAGAAGTGACTGCCCTCTCCGAGGATGAGTATTTCAGTGCAGGTAATAAAGGGAGTGGAGTCTATAGGAGACTTACTGTGCCTGGGCCAGTCTTCTCTCTAGTCTGTTGTTACCAAGAGCATGTGTGCCAGCCTAACAGCTCTTCGGGGGTCTCCAAAGCTAGAAATTCCATTCCTACTACACTGATTACTTTCACACTAGCTTTTTTTGTTTTCCTTGTTGCTTATTTTTGAATGAGCTTACTTTGAATAGTACTGTATTTTCAGAAAATATACAGAGTACTGTGCAAAGTACAGAATACTGTAATAGTGTAGAGAGTTCCTGTCCACCTTTCACCCAGCTTCCCAGCTTTCCCTGTTGTTAACATCTTCCATTAGCTGGTATATTTGTCATAACTAAGAAACCAACCTTGACTCCTTACCAACTAACTAAATTCCAGACTTTATTTTGATTTTACCAGCTTTTATACATCCTTTTTCTATTCCAGGGTTCAGTCCATTAAGCCGTCGTATGTCCTTCAATTTCTTTTGATCTCCAACAGTTCTGAATCTTTTCTTGTTTTCCATGATCTTGACAGTTTTGAGGAGTAAACTGGTTAAGTATTTTGTAGCATGTCCCTCAGTTTGGGATGGTCTCGTGTTTTGTTTGATTAGATTGGAGTTAAGGGTTTTGAAAAGAATGTTATAGAGGTAATGTGCTCTTCTTGTTATGTCATATGGGGGAAAGAAGCCTGTGACATCCACAGGACATCATTGGTCACATTAACTTTTATCCCTTAGTTAAAGTGTTTGCCAACACTGTAAAGTTAGTGTTTTTCCCTTTCTGGTATCTGTTTTTTCACCATTGAGACTTACACTTACAGTACCTGCCTTGCTGGGAATCTAGTAGTTGAGTGTGGCAGATATATTGAGATATTTTTGCCTAGGAAGAAGTTGTTAGTACTGTGTTTTTATGCCTACATACCTACCATTTACTGTCTGGTTTGAAAAGTGGTACACCCCCCCACCCCTTTTTTTTTAGGTAGCCAGTTCCCTGTAATGGTGATGGTGAGAGATTTGTTAGGACTGCTTTGTGTACCAGTTCTTTGAATATATTACCTCTTTTCTGTAAGCTAATTTGGACATAAATGTTTTTGGTGAGTTTGTCATTTAGAAACAGCATTTCTGGAGATTGTTTGGAACATAGATCAGGATATAACGGGCAACAAACAGTGCCTCTGAAGTCTCTTAGACTTTCTTGTGATGTGGACTGCTGAGTAATTGTTCTTTGCCCCTTTATTTCATTGTTAAACTTCACCTTCTAGTCCTGGGTAACACTTAGCTCATGTGGCATCAGTTAGTAGTATATGGATTTAGGTCTTTTATGACCTGTGGTTTACATAGTTTGTATCAAATGTATTCATACTTCTTTTCAGGTGTAAAGCTTATCTTGGGTGAATTATGGCATCAAGGAGTGGGTGGAGTCTGTGTGTCTTCATTTACTGAGGCTGTCTACTAATGTCAACATGAGACTGCTTCTATTTCTAATAACTCTTCATCAGTGTGAAGTGTATTCTTGGCGTTGGGCTTCTTTGTACTTTTGAAGGAGGTCTTTGTGATTAGTTTGCTGGTAGAGGTTTAAGCCAGGAGATGAAGAAAGCAAGGGGAAAGGGAGTGATTATGTAGCATAGATAGAACTAAGGCCTGCTTTCACATCTCTTTTTTCTTTCTTTGGTGGCATATGCTCTGGCTTTCTTTTAGCCCTTCATTCAAGCACAGGCTAATGGGGGAGAACAAATGGACCCTTATAAGAATGAAAAGGTATTCATGGTAATGCCTTGTTTTTATATTATATATGTGTGTTTTGTGTGTGTGTGTGTGTATACCCATATATATTGCACACGTGTGTAAATTGTTTATTGATGGATAGAGGGGAAGGAGTATGATCTTTTTCATAGGTTTGGGAATAGGTTTAATGCAAGATCACACAGCTTGGTGGTAGCAGAATTAGACCTAGGCTCAGGTCTCCTGAATTCTAGCCACAGTCTCTTTTATACTCCATGGTGTGTTCCTTATGACCTAAAGACCTTATCTTTAGGTTCTGAATCAGAGCAAGAAGTAGGTAAGATTAGGCAGGAAAGGCAGAATTTATTTATTTTTTCCTTTCTTTGCTCTATATCTCTATTTTGATTTTAGCACACAAACACATGTTCTCTCTTAGAGTGATGTCATCTTTTACCTACAACTTAACTCAAGAATTATGACTCAGCCTCCAAAGAAACCAAGAAGGAAAGGTTTAGTAAATTATGGGATTGTTAGAAACTACATGTCACTTCACTTCAAGAAATAATTGAACAACTAATAACTCATAAAGGCTGGCTTTAGGAAGCTTTATTTTGTAATTTTATAAAGGGTTCCTTCTGTTGAGAAACTTTCCATCTCCCAATTCCAGGGTAGTAGCTACATATATTTATAAGTGGTGCCGTTGTCTGGGATTGACAGCTGGAATTTATTTAAGTAGTAACTTCAGTGCACTGTTGGACCTCCTAATGCCCTAACCCAAGCCTGCTGTGCAGAGCCATTTTGAGTGGATGCTGAGCAACGTAAAACAACAGCAGGCTGCTCTTATGTTGTTCCCACCCAGGAGTGGTGAAAGGGCATAGGAAGGAGTCTGGAGAGCTGTACTACAGCATTGAAAAAGAAGGCCAAAGGAAGTGGTACAAGCGGATGGCCGTCATCCTGTCCTTGGAGCAAGGAAACAGATTGAGGGAGCAGTATGGCCTTGGCCCATATGAGGCAGTAACACCCCTCACCAAGGCAGCAGATATCAGCTTGGGTAAGATGTTTACTTCCTGAGAAACTGCCTCCGGGCCCCTGCTCTGTGGTGGGAGGAGTGAATTCTAGAGCAGTCAGCATGCTTTCCTAAATCTTACTCTTCCTGTGTGGTGCTGTGAGATGCTGATGAGCCGCCATGTTCTGGAGCCACTGCCTATCTCTGTTTCCTCCCTGGGACCAGTTAAGTTAGTAAATCCTTAGATTCTTCTGGCCTCCTCGGTTCTGCAGGGGCCAGACATATTTCAGTCATGATTGAGACTGAAACAAAAAAGATGGTAGCTTTCAAAGAGGTTTCTTGTCCCTACGAGAGGTGGGGGGAAAGGGTGTGGTGCTCTCTAACTTGGAGAGTTCTGCCTGGCTTCTTGGAGTCCAGGACCTCAGACCATAGGAGTTGACCAACCTTTGGCTTATCCTATTGTAGACAATTTGGTGGAAGGGAAACGGAAACGGCGCAGCAATGTCAGCTCCCCGGCCACCCCTACTGCCTCTAGCAGCAGCAGCACCACCCCTACCCGCAAGACCACAGAAAGCCCTCGTGCCTCCTCGGGAGTTCTCTCAGGCAAAAGAAAACTGATCACTTCTGAAGAGGAACGGTCCCCTGCCAAGCGAGGCCGGAAGTCTGCCACTGTGAAACCTGGTGAGTGCTCCCTTTTGCCTCATTCTCCCTCAGACCACTGTGGAATGTAGGGTTAGCTGCTGGAGAGATGGAACCTGATAATCGGCAATGATTCCTCTTTCCTGGCTACAAAGTTGAGGTCCCACACAAGCCCTCTGCTAACTCCATCCACCTCTACCTATCTCCCAGTAGAGTCCAGTGGAGGTAGATAGGATGCCAGGTCTTGATTGGACACATATATTGACTTTTGTGTAGGTTCTAAGAGGGAAAGAAATACTGAATTTTAAGTAGATTCAAAGTAGGTAAAATTGGTCTTCTATCTCTTCTTTTATGTGACCCCATTTTATACCTCAGCAAGCTCTGATTCCCCCTCTTTTGCGCTAAGGGTCCTCTGGCTCTCCCAGACTTCCTTTTGAAAGCTAGTACCTCAGTCTACGTCTCTCCTCCTTGCACTATTCCCCAACTCCTTTCCAGTCCCTCATGCTTCATATTAACAGGAATTTATCAATCTATTGTTTACTGAGTCTCTACTGTGATCCATTCACAGCTGCTGGGGTAAAGTCTTCAGTGTCTGCCCTCTGAGTACAGCAAACTGAAGGAGTTCATCGATTTTTACATTGCCCTGGCCCCAGAGCTGCTTTTGTTAACTGCGTCTTTGGGTTGTGTCATCTCCATATCTAACGAACACTTTTGTGTTCAGGTTATGTGATGGAACTAAGTGCTTCATAAGTATTACCTCAAATAATCCCTGTGAGGTATAGATGCTAGAATTCAGTTTTCAGTTGAATCTGAGGCACGGAAAGGTTGGCTAACTTTCCCAAGGTGACATAGTAATCCAGAATTCACATGCAGGCAGTTTGACTTTGAAGTCCAGGCTTATGCATACTACATCAGACTGTTCTCCTCCTGCTGGTTTTGTTTTAGGGAGGCATGACCTGTCTGTCATCTTAGCCTCCTAATGAGGCTATGATTCCGCTTCTCCAAATCAGGTATTTGTTTTCTTCTTGAGGACTTATTGGGGCACTCCTAGCATGGGTGTTCTGGGAGTCCTGGGCCGGCTGGTTCACTTACCCACCCCCAGGGGTTGGAAACTGGGACAGTTGAAGCAGGCTGTTTTCATGTGGTTCAGTCAACATGTGAGAACACTTTATTATCAAGTATTCTGTGCACCATTCTGGTGAGGGTCAGGGATGGGGTGGGAGTATCTGCCTGGGACATTTCTTGGTAATAAAAAAGTTGGCTTTTTATTGTTTGCTTTTAAGGGCTATTTCAAAATATCACATATCCTGGGGAAATCTGAGCACTGGGCAGAGAAAGTGGGCTGAAGATTTCCAAATATCTCTCACTCTTACCTAAGCTTTGTATTAGAACCACCACTTTCTTCAGATGATCTCAGAAGTATTTGTTTGGCTGTACAAAAATAATACTATTGATTTTCATTTGTGAAAAAATAATGTATATATCGTCATGATTGTAAAATATAAGTATATCAGATTTTCTCTACTATAAATCGGGTCCTAGGTTATGGACCATAGGAATGGTCTTTGGTCAGTAGCTCAAAAAAGTTGATCAGGACATTGCCTAGCCATCCTGTCATGCCTAGGCAGCGGTGTGTATCCTCTAGTAACTGTGTCTCTGTCCTTTCCAGGTGCAGTAGGGGCAGGAGAGTTTATGAGCCCCTGTGAGAGTGGAGACAACATGGGTGAACCCTCTGCCCTGGAAGAGCAGAGAGGGCCTTTGCCTCTCAACAAGACCTTGTTTCTGGGCTATGCCTTTCTTCTCACCATGGCCACAACAAGTGACAAGTTGGCCAGCCGCTCCAAACTGGCAGATGGTCCTACAGGAAGCAGTGAGGAAGAGGAGGGTAGGTCCCTAGGAAGCCCTGGCGGCTCTGACACATGGGCGCTTTGTTCCTTTTCATTCACTTTATGAACCTGTAAAGGAAGCAGTGCAGGTAGTATCTGGGATCTTGGTCTGGGAAAATTAACTAGTCCTGCTTTCTAGACCATTTATAGACCATTTCCACAAGAGTCCTCTAAGTGGCTCCTCAAAACAATCTTGTGAGGCAGATGGGAAATAGATCTTATCATCTACTTTACCAAGGAGGAAACCAGCTTGGCTAGGTTAAATAATTGCTTTTTGTTTGTATAATGGTGATAGACTTGGGACTAGAACCCTTGTTTGTTTTACCCTACTACAATCCTCCAAATCAGTTAAGTTTCTGAACACCTACTGCTTTCCCATCTGTATTCTAGAGGCAACTGCTAGAGAAAACCCATGTGGGGGCTAAAGTTCATTCTCTTGAGGTCTGAGCGTAAGATTAAGAATATAGGGTGCTCAGGGCCCCAGGGTATTGTAGAGAAATAGCTTCTAAGCTTCTCTTGTATCTCTCTTCAACCTAAAACTACATCTATATATTGCATTTCTATATTGTCTGTTACCTTGGGATTGAGTCAAAGCTGTAGTGCGGAGAGAGAAAAATTGTTTCAGCTGTCTAAAGAGTGTGATCTAGGAGATAAAATGGGCAGAAGCAAATGTATACACTATAAGTGACTCACAGCATCCAGATGTGTCTGAACACTTAAGGTCAGATGGGATGATGTTCTGCAGATTAGAGTTGACTCTTAAGGAATTGAATTAACAGGATTATCATAACAGAACATCACTGAAGATTTGTGATGGTTGGCATTTCAGTGTGTGGATGACTCTTTGCTCACTAACCAAAACTGTATCTGACCAACTGTAGCCATGTGGACATTGGTACAGGGACATGGGAAGGATGGTCGGGGAGTTGTAGTTAGGGTTTGTGGTATTTGGAAGGTAGAGTCATCGGTTGAGCCGCTCTAGGGTGTAGGAGCAGGTGTGGCAATGTGTGGAGTTTCAAGGTTAGGTGTGTACCCAATCTTGTCTGTCAGAATTCAGATAGGTTTCATTGGAGAGAAGGTGTATGAAGAGTTTCCTAGCCAAGACCGTAGTTTTACTTTGATCTTAATGAGTCCCTTGAAGATTGTGTGAGATGTGTTGTGGCATCAAAACAGTTTGTGGTCTTGTGTTTTCTTTTGCTTTTATGGTGTTGCTAGACTCTGGACCTTCTTTTCTAGCCCTTCCCTAGACCAGGGCTTCACAAGGCAACTCTATAGGTGTTTTATTTGTGGGTTGGTACAGCATGGTCAAGAAAGCCAGCTATGGTATGAGATGCAGTTCCTTAAATATCTGTGACCCTGTGTGTGATTACTAAACTCTACTCATAAAAATTCTTTCCATTATTGATACATCAAATGTTTTTAATTCCAGCCTTATAACCGAGAGTGGGGGCGGGGGGAATGTAGGCCTTGTCTAAATGAGTAAATTGGACATTTTTCAGAGATTTCCAGGTTTCTTGTGGAAAGTGTGGTTATACTGAACAGTCTGCTTTATGTTGCTCCTTCATCATTGGACATTGCCCAACAGTACCAGAATCCTTGATATTTTTGGCATGTAGGATGTTGAGAGGTCCCTCAAGAAGCCTGAAGACATTTGTACTTAAACAGTCTTCTAACAGAATATCAACAGTTTTAAAGAAACTATGTGATATGACTTGTAGAGAAATGGAAATCTCTTAGATGCTAGTTTAGATCAGGAGCTCATAAATATTTGAATCTGTTTAATGAGACATATTTATTAGTGAATTAAGAATATGGCACCTGGTGTTGTTAGGAGGCACACCATTAGGGACCCATCAACCATGGGGATTGACTCTGGAGTTGGGTTCTTTTAGTACCTTCATCCTTGATGTAGATGATGGAATTAAAAATCTGTTCATTTTAGCCTCTGGTGGGGCAGGGCCACTCTTAAGTCACAAATAAATTAAATCGAAGATGGGGAAAAAATAGAGTAGACAACTACTGCCTTGGTGGGGTAATAGTTGATTACACAGAAGCAAGGAAATATAATTGGGGATTAAAATCTAAATGTTAAGACTAGAAACCGACCTGTATTAAGCAGACATAAAATAGAAGTCTTGGGAAAAAGAAAGGACCATGAGAGGCCTTGGCAGTGACTCAGCAGTAGAGTGTTGGTACTGAAAATTGTGATGAGGTATATTGAGATGGATCAACAGGATGCAGTGACAACACTGAGACATAGTCCTGGTATATTCTGAGGTTTTTTTTTTTTTTTTTTTTTACAACCATTTAGGGTTTGCAGTTTGAGCTCTCATTTTAAGAGGGACATGGAGAATGCTTAGTCAAGAAAAGAGCAATGAAGGTGAATGGGCTGGCCAGTCAGACCTAACCCAAGGCGTAGAGGCCTGAGTGTGGGGCATCAGCAGTCCCGAGCAGCTCCAGCAGGCAGGGAGGACACCACAGGGCTGGCCTCTCTGCAGGGGGTCTGCTGTGCCAGCCTTCACCACTGGGCATAAGGGGGAAGGGGCGTGGTCCTGGCGCTGAACTCTTATGAATTTGGTTGGGTTTTATTATTTGTGATAAATTCACTAGAACTTAATTTCTCAGAAATCATAATTAACTAAAATCTCTAATGTCTTGCTTTTTTCTTTTCTTTTTTTAATGTGTTATTTATATATGAGAGGAGCAGATATTTGGTCAAAAGAAGCTATTTCTAATTGCCTAGGGTCATTACAGCTTCAGCTTCATCTCTCATAACTTCTACTTCACCCTCAAGGCTGTAATGCAGTCATTGATGTTCAGTGTCCTGAGGTACTTCAAGATCATCAAAGGTAGATAGTTTTCAATAAAAAGGTTGAAATAGGATTTTACTGGCTAACCTTCACTTAATCAGTTACATTTTAGAAATCCCACTTTGAGCATTCTGGTTCATCAAAGTTTTAGTGTATAGGGGGTGAAAATGCTGATGAAGGGGAAATTTGAAGGCTTTGTTAGAAAAAGTGCTAATCAGTTATTCGTCTCCACAGCAGGCAGAATTGGAGGAAATGGGCTTAGTTTGCAGGAGAGATTTAGGGTAGACATAAGGAACAGCTTCTTGCTGGTAAGGGTTACTCAAACTAGAATACCTCACCATGGGAACTGCTTGTGTGTCCATCCCTGTTAACAGTCCCATGACTCAGTACAGAAACCTTTGATGTTTTTAGGTCTAGGACCTATCCCATTTCTCATCTTCGCCCACCCCTTCTACTCTTGTCCTTTCTTTTGGCAGCATTTTATAGTCCTCACAACGTAGCTCTTTCTGACCCATGGGAAAGCCCTTGTCCTATCTGTCTTTGGGATATAGTGCTATGGAGATAACGGGGGGGAGTGTAAGAGAGAGCAGTAAGAAGCAGGCTTAAAGTAGCAAATAAGAAACTAATTGGTAATTATGATCCTGGTTGTCTCTTCTTTTAAATAGAATTTTTAGAAATTCCTCCTTTCAACAAGCAGTATACAGAATCCCAGCTTCGAGCAGGAGCTGGCTATATTCTTGAAGACTTCAATGAAGCCCAGGTGAGGCGTTTCTTTGTGTAGCTTCCCAGAGGGGCAGTGATGAGATGAGCCTGAGAGGGAGGGGTGAGGAGGCTGGGTACACCAAGTAAACAGTTCAGGAACTGGGGAAACTGCCACAGGGTTGTTGAATGAAATAGAATTTTTACTTGTGTGTAAGGAAGAGAAGTTAGAACCTTTGTCTGTTAAAGGCTGTGGTTCTGTTTTTGGGACAAAAGCAGATTCAAATCTGTGTTTATTTATTTTTTTTTAAATTTTTTAATTTATTTATGATAGTCACACAGAGAGAGAGAGAGGCGCAGAGACATAGGCAGAGGGAGAAGCAGGCTCCATGCACCAGGAGCCCGATATGGGATTCGATCCCTGGTCTCCAGGATCGCGCCCTGGGCCAAAGGCAGGCGCTAAACCACTGCGCCACCCAGGGATCCCTTTTTTTTTTTTAATTTTTTTATTTATCAAATCTGTGTTTAATAGAAATCCCTATGACAGTGTTGCTGATTCTCAGCCTGGAAGGTTGAATACCTGGGATTGTGTTGTCCCTTGAGGGTTTAGGCCCTCAGAAACCTGGAGGTGAGGCGGGAGAGTACCTAGGGAAGCCCTTTGGACCTTTTATTGAGAAAGCAAGCTTTGGGCAGAAGGATAGGCTCAACCACATTTTAGGTAGTATTTGAAAGTATTCAGATCTGTTCTCTGACTCAGGGCTGCTTTTCAGGGGCTTTCTATAGAAGTCACCAGACCTATTGGTTTTTTTCCTTTTCTTCCAGTGTAACACAGCCTACCAGTGTCTCCTAATTGCGGATCAGCATTGTCGGACCCGGAAGTATTTCCTGTGCCTTGCCAGTGGGATTCCTTGTGTGTCTCATGTCTGGGTCCATGATAGTTGCCATGCCAACCAGCTCCAGAATTACCGCAATTATTTGTTGCCTGCAGGGTACAGCCTTGAGGAGCAAAGAATTCTGGATTGGTGAGTATTTGGAGCCCATCTAGGATGACAGGCAGGAAGATAGCAAGCTTTTGGAGGGGAGAATCTAGATGAGAGTATTTCTAGAAACTAGAATCCTCATAGGATAAATTAGAGAATTCGAGTGAATTCATTTGATCAGTTCATCTACTTTGTCCCTGAGGGATCCTGGTTAAGGACCGTTAGAAAATGTGTGACGATTTCCTTGTAGGTTCAGTATTCTCACCGTCTGAGGTTATTAGGGGACTAAGTTTGAAGCAAGGTAGTTTATTCTCAGCCCCAGGACAGACCTGGACAGCAGAAGGGTTGGATTTAGAAGGCCAGGGTCCCAGAGAATACACATGATTCACAGAAGAAGAGAAGGGGAGTGGTAGCCCAATGAAGGACTTCTGAAAACATTCACATGTACCCAAGTCCCTTTGCGGAAGGGCTCTTGTTGGGTGTAATCTGTCATGCTAAGGTCTTTTCCAATCCCAAGGTGCTGTGTCTCTTGACTCCTTTGTAGGCAACCCCGTGAAAACCCTTTCCACAATCTGAAGGTACTCTTGGTGTCAGACCAACAGCAGAACTTCCTGGAGCTCTGGTCTGAGATCCTCATGACCGGGGGGGCAGCCTCTGTGAAGCAGCACCATTCAAGTGCCCATAACAAAGGTACCTGGCAAGTGTGTGTGGTGTTATTGCTTCAGGGATGTCCTTAGACCCGTAGGTGTTAGGCCTTGTGGTCTGATAGGCTGACCTTCTCTGCCTAAGAGAAGAAAGGTACCACCTTCAAGAAGTGAGCCACTAGGAGTGAGGCACTGGGCTGTTGATGCTTCTACGGGTGTCCAGTGTGTATCTGTAAATATTTGTACAAGGTTAGCATATAGTGATGGTAACTTCACTTTTGGTTGTGATCAGTAACACTCTTTGACAAAAAGACTGGAGTTTGGGCCCAATGCACCATCCTGGCTAGGAAGCACATCTTTTTTAATGGAAGGCTAAATGGGAGTCTCCTTTCCTCACTCACCTTCCCCTGCTTCCTGCAGATATTGCTTTAGGGGTATTTGACGTGGTGGTGACGGATCCCTCATGCCCAGCCTCGGTGCTGAAGTGTGCTGAAGCATTGCAGCTGCCTGTGGTGTCACAAGAGTGGGTGATCCAGTGCCTCATTGTTGGGGAGAGAATTGGATTCAAGCAGCATCCAAAATACAAACATGATTATGTTTCTCACTAATACTTGGTCTTAACTGATTTTATTCCCTGCTGTTGTGGAGATTGTGTTTTAACCAGGTTTTAAATGTGTCTTGTGTGTAACTGGATTCCTTGCATGGATCTTGTATATAGTTTTATTTGCTGGACTTTTATGATAAAATAAATGTTGAATCTCTTTGGTTGTAGTAACTGGGATTTCTTCATCCATTTCTTTGAACTTAATCGCAGAACAAATAGCAAAACAAAAAATAGTACCTTCTCTGTGGTTTTCAATAGGCTTGTTCATAGTAGGACAGCTAGCCAAGAAAAATAGGAAAATTAAAAATTTTTTTCCTGTGGCATCTTTGTCAAAGGGTGATCCTGGGCTGTCTGAAATTCAGTACTTCTAAAAATCTGATTTTATAGTAGGCCCTGATCATTAGTTGTAGTAAAGGTTGAATGGAATTGAACACTGTTCTAAGCTTCCTGTCACTTAAGTCTCTTTAGAGAACTAAAAAGGAAAAAGCACCAATTGCTGTGAAAGGGCAGGGACTACAAGCCTGATGGAACGACTTTCTACAAGGAAAAACTTGAGAAACATAGTGACAACACTTGGAAATGTTAGAAGCTCTAACCAGAGATCCAATTTTATAACAGTTATTGCTGTCAGTTACAAGAAGCTATTCCTTCCCTACCCCTAGCATCATCTCTGTTGATGTCCTCTCATTATCTAAAGCAGGAGTTAAAAAGTGTTTGCTACCAATTAGTAAATATCTTAGGCTTTCTGGACCATTTGATGTGTCACAAATACTCCCCTTCGCCATGACAGCATGAAGACAACCATAGATAAGAGGTAAACAGATGAATGTGGCTGGGATCCAGAAAATAAAAAGTTACAAAAACAGGTGGTGGGCCATAATCTCACTTCTCCACAGACAGCAATGGAGGGGGGTCACCTTTAGCACAAAAGGGCAGGAAATAGGACAGATGGAGGACCAGATTCACTGGCTATACTGAGGCCGGAATGCTTCATTCTTTTTCAGTACAAAGGGAGTTGTTTGTACAATGAATATTTATTTTGATTCAGACCAGTATGAACACTAATAATTACAGTAATGGTTGGGCCAGATTAAGGGAACTCCAACTCCTTTGGTTCTTCCAAGAGGGGATAATTAGACCTGCAGTTTTCAATATCTGAAATCTAAGAATTTGACCTCAGCTTTTTTCTTAAGGACCCTTTTTCTTTGTTAAAATACTACTGCTTTAAGTACATTATCAATAGCTAAAATTGCCCTTTTACCACCAGCTTGAGCAATACCTAGGCATATAGTAGGTGCTCAATAAATGGGTGTGTCCAACAGATGTTCTCAGTGTAATGGATCTTGCAAGGTCAGTGGAGAGGGAGCTGGCACTACATATCCTCTATGGTAGGGGAGTTAAGAACTCTAAGGTAGGGTAGACCCTTCCACGTGGGAAGGATCTGTACCCATGAATGTTCAGCAGTAGTAGCTTCTAGGAGGAAAAAGTAGGACCCTCACTCAGTAGGCTGCAAGCATTTGTTGAGTGGCTGAAGAGTGGGATGTTTTAAATCTTCTGTCACAGATTTGGGAACACGGTGAGAGACTGTTGGTTTGTGAACCAGGTATTTTCACATCCCAAAACTAGAAAACAACAAAAAAAGAGCCTTATCAAATATGCTTTCCCAAGATTTTCTTCAAAGAAATAGGAATCAGGGCAACCTGTGATCTACGTAGTGTCATCTTCTAAAACTCTTAAGTTTCTTTGACTCTTCCACTAAAGTCGCTTAGGAAAAATCTGCTTGAGGACAATTAGGAGACAGAAAGAATAAAGTGCTTTTTAAAAAATAGGACAGACCTCTGAGAAAAGCCAACCACCGCTGAATCTACTGGATTAAAAAGCTAAGAATTAGAAGGGGCGATCACCTTTCCCAAATGCAGAAGCTGGGGGGCCAGTGAGGCAAGGGTGCCTGAGGCTGCACAGCTGGTTAATGTCAGAACTGGGAACCAACTACTGCTCAGTTCTTTCTTCCAGCCCAGCTGAGAACTAAAAACCCATCTCAGCATCAGGAGTTTTAGTATTTTACTATGATGATGGCTTTTACTAGAAAATAAGCTTCCTTTGAATTAAGAGAGCTGATCAGACATAGCCCTTCATGTCTCTAAGCCTTAGTTTCCTTGCTTATAAAATGAGCTATTTGGATGAGACAGTGGCTGATGTCTCAGCTCTGGAATTACAACTTGTTAAACAGCCACATTCATGGAGTCCCCACACTTCCCTAAGGCTTGTTCCTACCTGCCCAGAGTTCCGCCAGCCTGGGTGTAGTATTTGTTATAATCTAGCCGTAAGAGCAGTTGAGCCAAATCTGAGTTGATCTGATGGTTCCGAACACTGGAGAGAATCTTGAATAGTAGTGAAGACTGGCGGCTAAAGCCCTGCAGAGAGAAGGACTCAGGCTGTCATTCCTATTCCTCTCAGACTCAACCAACTGTCCATGTGGAGTGAGGCTGGGGAGGGGGGGAGGGGAGGGGGTTCCTTAAAAAACTTGCTCAAAATTCTCCAGCACCAGCTGGCCTTCCCACAGCCTCGCTTCTATTAGCTCCTAAAAGGTCGTCTTAGTACTGAGTCCACGGATGGCGTGGCTTTGAGTGAAAGTACACTCCCATTCTCAGGAGGAAGTTAGCATCTATTCTGTTGATTACTGGGGCTGGGTAGAGCCTGCGCATTTTTGTTAGAGTCAGATAATTACAATCCCAGCGAAACGGAGTTCGTTCAAGGAAGGAGGTTGGATAGGAGGTTGTGAGAACAAAACCAATGCATGTTTGTGGGCTGAAGAAACTATTCACGGCCAAACTATTTTCAAATGCTGAGATGGCACATAACTATCTGCTTCAAAATGAACTGATGCCAACATTTTTATCTTTGTATCTTCTTATTTCTGTGTGTATATATGTATTGGGGAAATGCTTTATTGACCCAGAGGGAAAGATCATGACTCCCCATTGGCAAAACAAACCTCTACCCTTTGGACAGGGCTGCATACTGCCAACAGCCAGGCAGACTCACCTTGACCAGGATGCTCAGCTGGGCAGCCCCACGTTCATCCAGTGGGCCCAGGTTCTGACTGACCAGCGAGCAAAAGCTGTGACAGAGATCTAGGATTTCATTCAGGCAGTGAAACACCTACCCAGGAAATAGTTGGTATTAGGAAAAGAAGGAAGATAAATCTATGAAATTAGAGATCTGGGAAAACAGTCTGAGAGTTACTTTATTCCCATTCTTTGACCTCAGGAGAGACTGTCACGTATGAGTCAGTCCTGTGGGCTCCTCGAAATACAACACGTGTAACACCAACTCTTCGCTTTCTGGCAAAGATGCTACTATTCTGCTAGTAACCCCTGCACAAAACTTCCATTCTAGCCACATCAAATTAGGCATCGTCTCTTGGACCCACATGTGCTCCAGCCCTGAGCTTTGCTCAGAGCTACTCTCCTTAATGCCAGTTCAAGTTCTCTTGGTGGGGCACTCCCTTCCCCCCTGTAGCCTCTAGTGACCCCCCTGCTTCTCTATTATCTGTACTGTTCTCTTGGCATCTGTTCAGGCCACCTGTGTTGTTACTAGTCTGTGTATGTATGTATGTTCTGTTTCTCCAACTAGATTGTGAGCTCCTTAAGGGCAGAGCCATGACTTATACCTCTTTGTATCCCCAGTGCCTTGCATAAAGTAAGCACTCAATAAATATTTAATGGTCACCACCTGCTCTGATCTTCTGCTTTTCCCAAGGGTGTACTCATGCCACACGAGGGTAGTTGGCCTGTCACAGCGGCTTTTGGTGTTGTCCATTCACACAAACAGCCCTTGGAGTGGCATCTGTGTAACCTGCTCTCCCTTACTGAGTGCAGCAAAAATAGCTCCGAATACGAACAAGAGAAGTCTAGTGTTTGTGCTATGGCAGGACTGAGGGATGACAGCTGGCTGACATCAGGGATGAAGCGGAATCTACGTAACTGTGAGGGGTCATTTCAACCTTCCCACTTTTTATTTGAGAATTTTCATGTATTTGTGAGCTTTAAAAAAACACAGGTGCCTGGGTTTCACTCCAGAGATTCTAATATAAGTGCTCGGGGCCCCAGATTTTTTGAAGCTTCTAGGTGATTCCCATGTGTAGGCAAGGCTGAGAGTAACTACCCTAAAGGAGAGGTACATATGTACACAAAGGGAGACACTATTCACTTGTCTGTGAAAACAACTCTCAACTGGTCAATCCTGATCCAAAAGATTTCTAAGAAAGTAAGCACTATGTGCTTTTCATTAGCCCTTCTGTGGTGTCAGAAAAGTTTTATTTAAAATTCTTTAAATTCTTCCCTTTGAGGGCTAAGCACATATTCTTTCTTCTATAGCTGCGCACCACATCCTGAGGATATAGTATTTCAGAAACTCAAAGACATTTAAGTTCCCTTTTAACAGTCCCTTATAGTTTTGCTTTAAGTTGTCAGAAAGGTTTAAAAATGGAGATTGAACAACTGTTGAATGATAGTTCCGTATCCTGGCAACTCGGGACCTAAGGGAACAGTCAGGGTGGAAGCAGTCTGAGGAAGCCCAGAGCCCTACTTACAGGTTTCAACAGGATAAAGGACTGAGCCAGCAGATTGCTAAGGAAGTGGTCGTGAGCCAATCGGATGCTTTCAAAGTCACGGGTAGAATTGATCTGATGCAGCAGCTGTGAGAACTGAGACTCCAGCACATCTACCTGATGGGCAGTGAACAGATGCTTTCAGTACCTGGCATATTCTAAGCACTCAAGGACATTAAGATGAAATACAGTATGAAAGAAATTCTTGGAGCCACTTTAAAGCCGCGCAGAGGCCATATTACCTTGCCTTGTAGCAAGTTATCTGCCTAATGCCTCATAACCCCAAAGTTCTGGCAGATCCCCCACTTCACGCCATATCGCCTCCACTGACTAACCTGGTTAAGTCCTACAGATTCCAGACGGCCTAGCCAACTAAAACTAAGGATCGAATCAGCATTGCTGACAAGAACCCTAAGCTCATTCTCCTTCATTTATTCCCACTTTCCTTTAAAATGCCGCCAAGAAACCCCTCCCAACGATCTAACCTGCATTTTCTCAACCCCCAACATCTCGTCCAATGCAGGACTGCAGTTCCTCTTTGGTAAATCCTGCTCATGTCCCAGACTTTTTTTCCCTACCCCTTCCTCCCATTCATCCCCTGACCCAGACCTGGAGATAGTACTGAAGATTATCCACCAAGAATGCCATGTGATTTCTCAGGCGCCACTTGACTGCGTCAGTCTGGTTGGACTTGAGGTGCTTGCGCTGCATCTGTAGGGCCCAGCAGTGCTGCAGCTCGGCCTGCACCCGGCGCACGCTCAGTAAGTACTTGAAAACAACATTGTACCTGGGACACAAACGGCAGGCTATTCAAGAATAAAACTTCACTTCCCACCTCACCTGCAAGACAGACCCCAGAACTCTGTGCCTGCCGCCCGTGCCCCAAAATGTAGGAAGGAAATGAGAATGGCTAGAGCTATGGATGAATTTGCTGTGGCTTATCAATATGGTGGGTCATTACATGGCCGCTAAAACGACTGCACTTCATCCGTTCAACTTAAGGCGGCTCCAGGCAATGGGATTCTGATTAAAAGGGACAACACTCAGGTTACATACAGCCTGATATGCTTTGTTTTATAATGCTTGAAACAACTGGGTAGAAGAAAAACATATTTTGAGGGAATATACATATAGATATAAAACTAAATATTAAAAGGACAAAAAAAAAACCGCACCTGGGTGGCTCAGGATTTGAGCACCTGCCTTTGACTCAGGTCATGATCCCAGGACTCGGGATCGAGTCCCACATCGGGCTCCCCACAAGGAGCCTGCTTCTCCCTCTGCCTATGTCTCTGCCCACCCCCACTCCCCCGCCCCCCCCCCCCCCCCCCCGTCTCTCAGGAATAAATAAAATCTTAACAAAATAAAACAAAATGAACAGAAAACAGTGTGGGAGAATGGTTACCTTGGGCTGAGGGAGCCAAGGGAGTGAGAGTGGGAAGACCACAGAGGCAGACATTATTGTCGGTGTTCCAGTTTTTGTGCTAGAAAATGGTTTTGCGGCATATGTGTAAATAGGAAGGAGGGTCTTGCATGGACCAATAATCAGAATGTGTTAGGAAGCAAGGATTTTGGTTAATGTGATGCTCTGTTCCAAAAAAGAGAACGCAGTGGAGGCCCCCTAACTGCTGCCTCAAGGCAAGCTCAGGGGCTGCTTGCCAAATGCCGAGCCCCATACCAAGAACACACATGGGAAGAACAGCTGATTCCTAGTGGAACTGGATCTGTTTACTTGTTCGTAGGCAGGCTTACAGACACCAATCTGATTTGGTTTTAAAATTACCTATTTCTAATGGAACAACATAGTAAAAAAGTACACTTTGTTTGGATTCTGATTTGAACAAACCGAAACATAAAAAGACATTTTTGGATAACTGGGAAAATTTCAATCTGTACCAGATAAGGACGTATTGTTAATTTTATTGGATGTGATAACTGCATTGTAATTACATTAAAAACATGCCTTTTCTGAATCGCATAGCGATGGAGGCAAATGACCTGTCTGGGATGTGCTTTACAAGGTTCTAGCGAAAAAAAGAAGAGATAAGACAAGCAGAATGTTGATAGTTACTGAAGCTGGATAATGTACCTGTGGGGGATCATTATAGTCCACACTTTTGTTTATATTTGGAAATTCTCATAATAAAAATTAGTTTTTAAAACTACATCTGAGATTGATTTCTTCAAGGGTGTTCAGAGTGTATCAAGTGAGGATGTAAGTGGACTGTTTGCTTGTGGGACACTGGGACACTGGGTTAAGACAAGGTCTATACAGCTTGCTTAGGTGGGCTGTGGGCTCTGAACCTGCCAGAGAAATCTCCCTCAACCAGCCTTGTTTTTGCCAGTTCATACCTAGGCTCTCATGCCCTAAGCTTCTCTACCCCAAAAGGTAGAGAGGACTGAACAGGAGCAGAGATGAGAGGCCCTTTTGTTCACATATTTCCCTTTTCATCCTCTTCCTCTAGTCCAAGCATAACAGCTGCCATCCTCCAACCAGCACGAGGGCCAGTGCCTTGACCTGTGTGACAGGATCTGAGAAATTCTTAAATGGTGTGGGGACGGATTTCACAGGCCACCATAGCCAGGCCTGCTTCTCCTGCCTCCCCTTCCCTAGAGCTCTTGGTCCTTGGGTTGGGGATGTGAGGTCCACATGAAGCTGAGCAGCAGCATCTGGCAGGCTCTCAGGATCAAGAACAAAGCTGATCCAAGAGTCTCTCACCACCTTGGTCCAGCTCCTGTATTCTATCCCCAGCTTAGCTGTCCTCACTGCGTCTCCCTGGGAGGAAGGAAGTGATCTTCTCTGCTGTGGCTCAAGTCCACAGCAAACACTTGGGAGGATAGTCTTCCCAAGTAGACCCACAAAAAATTACAAAAGTTAGGGAGGAAACAGCTAGTCTGATGGAACTAAACAAAGGCCAGATTCTCCATGTGGTGCCCAAGACTGCAGCTTCCGGAGGTCACAGATTGGCAGCCTGTAAACTACTTACTTTGCAACTTAAAAAACAACAACAACAACAACAACAACAACAGGGGCACCTGGCTGGCTCAGTTGTGGGGCCTGAGACTCTTGATCTCAGGTTTGTAAGTTCAGGCCCTATGCTGGGTATAGAGATTTCTTAAAAAATAAAATCTTAAACACTACTGCCACCATACTGATGATTTGAGGGTTTGACCCTCCCATTCATCTCAGCACCAGCAACCCCACAGCCTCACATCCGCAGCTTCACTTGCTAATGTTTTCCGTCCGTTCCACAAAGGCATTGGAGTTTTCAGCCTCTGATTTACAGACTGTGTACAACTACCAGCTGCGCGGTTACCTTGCTCCTGCCGATTGTATTCCTGATCATTTCTACCCTTGGAAGTCCAAATTTACCTATGAGAAATTCAGAAATACTCACTTTTCCAGAACAGCAGGGGTGAAGAGAATGTGTAGTGGCCACTGCACTTTGTAGGAGAGACCTAGGGCTGCCCAACCAGATGCAGGGGCTTCCCGGGGAGAAGTTTCCCGAGAAGGCCCTTCTCTTGCCTGAGCAGCATCTGTTAAGAAAAAAAAGACTGCTGAATCTAGAACCAGAGGTTCGACAACATTCATGAGATGAATGCTTACTTGAGCCTGCAGTGTCAGAAGCATAAAGGTGACAGAAAGGGGACTTGCAGAAGAAGGCAAGGAGAGACTGTGGGAAATTCTCTTAGAGGGTCTTTTGGATTCTTTAGCCTTAAAGTCTGGTGGCTGGAAATAAATAGCGATCATTCCGGCAGCAGGACAAAAACAAAACCAAAACCACAGCCTGGGCATCCCATTTAGCCTCTCTGGACTTCCCTTTACTCCTGTATAAAACAAGTCACATGACAAGGTGCTTCTAAGGTCCAGAATGACATGGTTTCCGTGGAGGTGGATGGAAGGAGAGATGGGAGAACAGAGGATGAACCCATAGGAGCAGAAAGATGCAAGAAAGAATGGCAAACCTTTATGTTCTTTTCCGTGATACTCGATTGTCAAGTGCAATAGAGGGAGAAGGTTGTCATCGTCCAGCAATACCTTGTGTGCGGACTGTTGGAAGGCCACATTCACATCTGCAAGGCAGAGCACATGGGCTGACAAGAATGCCAGGCTTTGTAACAGACCCAGATGAGGCTGGCTTTCCACTTCTGTTCCAGCCTGCCCGTCACTGACACCAGGATGCCATGGACATGGTTGCTTTTGCCTGCCTAGCATGTGTTCCTCCTTTTCTTGCTGAAAACACCACCCAATTTTCCTTAGAGAATCACCCCTCCCACCTTATCCATGTGATTCATTCAGTGGGGTAGGGGTAGGCAGGTGACCCAGGCATACTCAAATAGAATGTAATACTCTACTTTGTTACCCTATTTTATTTAGGGATATAAACATGCCTCAAGTCAGGCCAACCCAGAGGCTCTATTCAGAGTGGAGCTTTTTTTTTTTGTTTCTGTGTTTCTGAGATAAACAGAGATTTAGTCTATTGGATGTGAGCTTAGTTGGAGGCCATCCTGCTACCCTATGGAGCAGGCCTGTCCAAGAGAAAAAAAGGTAGAGGGCAAAGATGGAATGACACCAAGTCCTGAGGGCATCACGTGAGCCACTGGATCAGACTCGGCCTACAGCCTTTATACTCTGACCTTTTCAGGTAGGAGAATCAATACATTTTTCCCCCCTTTGTGTGAGACTGAATTGGGTTTTCTGATATCTGCAATAAAAAGAAGTCTTATGTGAGTACAGTGGCCATCCAATGCTTTATAGAGTCAGAAAAAAGGTAACCCTGTCAGTTTCCCATTTTCTTTTCTATTTTTTAAAAATTCTGATCCTTTCCCGGCTCTCCTCATGTAGTTTGAATGGGAATGGTTATCATTCCCATTAGTTAAGAGTGAACCTTTCTGAAGTAAGCATATCTTAACGTCTGACATCTTTGATGCAGGGGTATGATTTGGACGGGGCTAATCAAAACCCTTTCCTGGAATCTTTTAATTTGCTACCAGAGAGACTGGATTTGGTTCCTCCTGTAGACACTGTGAGGTAATTTCTGGAAACTGTTGCTAGCCATGTTTCCAAATGGGACTGGAAGGCCACCAAAAAGCATGGAAGAGGCAGAGACCAGATATGGTACAAGAATTCTAGCAGTATGCAAGTCCCCAGTTTTGGTTGTTCTAAGGCCCAACTATACTCCTATCCCACTGGAGTTACAGATAAAATAGCAAATAAATTCCCCTTTTCTTAGATAGGTTTTCATCATTCACAACCTAAAGAATTCTAATACAAGTGGCAATTGCGATATGTCCCATAGGGAATGTGTAACTATCATCTGATAAAATTACCTGGTTTGTACCCACTCTTCCAGGAAAGGTCAAGAGGCTACTCCAAATGACTTCAAGTGCAGCCCACCTGAAGGGCCTTCCATATGTGGAAAGACTGCTCTGTAATTCACCAGGCTGCTCTTACGTGGGTCAGACTGAATGGTTCAGCAGCAGTCAAGAAACACCCTACAACTTTAGTCAATGGGTAATTCTCAGGTCCACAGGACAATTACCATGTTCAGTTACTGCAGTGGGTGGTGTTTTTAACATGTGTTGAGCTGTGTCAATGAAGGCCTGAAACAGTTCTCCACGTCCCAGAAGGTAAAAGTCTTTAATGATCTGCGGAAAGAATTTCAATTTACAATTCAGTAATCCAGCAGGGCCAGGAGCTCCTCACTATAGTGATTACACACGAAGTTTCTAATCTCATCAATTTGAGCCCAACCTACAAAAGGATATAGGCTTTTGGCATACTTCACAGGGGCATACTTTGTAACTCCTCAAGGCAGGACAACTGATGGGTCTTTGGTGTCAATTATTCAATGGCAACACAAGTCTATTATGCTAGAAGAAAGTAAATACCCAAACCTTTGTACTATAGTACATTTGTAATATTAGAAAGAGTTTGCCCTCTCGGATGAGGACATGTGAGGCCACCCTGGTAGTCTGAACGCAAGCAACCAGTGCTCTCAGGAGAGCCTTGAGAAGTCACTGCCTATCAGCATCGTTTTAAGAATTAAAAGACAGTTAAACTATTACCTTCAGCTGACCCAGTAAATCTGACTCTTCCACCATCAGCTTCCAGAGATGCTATAAAAAGAACAAAACAGGGACAAAATTAGATTCCAATGAAAACTTCTATAAAGAATGGGTTTGTACAAATCCAGCAATATACTGAAAACAGAATATATGCCATGACCAAGTTGAGTTAATGCCAGGAATGAAAGGATAAAGTTTTTAAAAAAAAAAAAATTTAAGAAACCAAAGGCAAAAATGAGATATAGAAAGACAAACCAAGAAATGGACTCTTTTTTTTTTTTAATTTTTATTTATTTATGATAGTCACAGAGAGAGAGAGAGAGGCAGAGACACAGGCAGAGGGAGAAGCAGGCTCCATGCACCGGGAGCCCGACGTGGGATTCGATCCCGGGTCTCCAGGATCACGCCCTGAGCCAAAGGCAGGCACCAAACCGCTGCGCCACCCAGGGATCCCCGGACTCTTAACTATAGAGAACTGATGGTCAGCAGAGGGGAGGGAGGTGGGGGGATGGGTGTACTGTGAAATGGTGATGGGGATTAAGGAGGGCACTTGCCCTGAAGACCACAGGATGACGTACGGAAGTGTTGAATCACTATATCATATACCTGACACTAATGTTACACTGTATGTTAACTATACTAGAATAGAATTCTTTAAAAAATAGTTGAAAAAGTATACAAAAAAAAAAAATCCTAAAAAAGAACCAAGTTGTTGAAACAGTTGGATATCTACAAGCAAAAAATTAAAACTAGATTTATACCATGCACTATATAAAAAATTAATTCAAATTGATCATAAACATACACGTAAAACTGAATACTATAAATTTTGCAAAAGAAAACAGAAGAAAATCTTTGTGACTTTGGGTTAATTAAAGGTTTCTTAGAACACTGACAGCATGACCCATAAAAGAACAATTGATAAAATGTACTCTTCAATATTAACATCTTCTGCTCTTTGAAAGACACTGTGCAGATAATGAAAAGACAAGTCATAAACTGGGAGAAAATGTTAAGTCACATATCTGATAAGGACTTATATCCAGAATACATAAAGAACTCTCAAAACCTGCAATAGTAAGAAAACAAAACCAATAAAGAAAGGACAAAAGATTTTAGCTGACACTTCACCAAAGAAGATACATGGATCGCAAATAAGCATATGAAAAATATTCAAAATCATTAGTCGTTAGGGGAACATAATTAAAACCACAATGAGGGAACAACCCAAATGTCTATCAACAGATGAAAGGAAAACACACTGGTATGAACAATTGGATACTACTCAACAATAAAAAGGAATAAACTATTAATATATGCCAACATGGTTTAATGTCAATTATGCTGAGATACCTTGTAATAAATTTAATGATGAAAATGAAAGGTATGTACAATAAAAACCCAGAAGACTTTGTTGAAAGAGACTTAAGATGGCACAAATGGAAAGATATCCCATAATCATTGATAAAGAAATATTACTAAAATGTCCATACTGCCCAAAGCCATTTACAGATTCAATGCAATCCTTGTCAAAATTCCAGAGGCATTCTTCACAGAAATTTTAAAAATCTTAAAATCTCTATAGGACTACAAGAAATCCCAATGAGGCAAAGCAATCCTGAAAAAAAACCAAAAAACCAAAACCAAAACAAGAGGCATCAAACTTCCTGATTTCAAACTACAAAGTTATAGTAATTAAAACAGCATGGTACCAACATAAAACGAAATCTAAAGCTGAATAAACAGAATAGAAAGCTTAGAATTAAACCCCCACATATACAGTCAACCAATATTCAACAAGGGAGCCAAGAACACCCAAAAGGAAAGCATATCTTACAAATGGTGCTGGGTGGGATGCCTGAGTGGCTCAGCAGTTGAGTGTGTCTGCCTTTGACTCAGGGCCTGATCCCAGGGTCACGGGATTGAGTCCCACATCGGGCTTCCTGGATGAAGCCTGCTTTTCCCTCTGCCTCTACTTCTCTTTCTGTGTCTTTCATGAATAATAAAATCTTAAAAAAAAAAAAGGTTCTGGGTAAACTGGTTAAAAACATGCAGGAAAAGGAAACTGGACCCCTATCTTACACCACACATCAAAGACTTAAACATAAAACCTGATACCATAAAACTCCTAAAAGAAAATGTAAGGAAGAACCCCTCAATACTGGTCTTGGTAAAGATTTTTTGGATAGGACACTAAAAGCACAAACAAAAACATAAACAAGTGGGATTACATCAAACTTGAAAGCTTCTGCACAGCAAAAGAAATAATCAACAAAATGAAAAGTCAAGCTCCAGAAAAGGAAAAAAATATGTGCAAACCATATATCTGATAAGGGATTATAGCTGATATAAAGAAGTCCTACAACTCAACAACAATGAGAAAACACAAACAGTCCAATTAAAAAATGGGCAGAGGAACAAAACAGGTATTTTTCCAAAGAAAACATACAAATGGCCAACAGTTCACAGAATGATTCTTAACATCATTAGCCATCAGGGAAATGTGAATCAAAACCACAATGATATACCACTTCACACCTATTAGAATGGTTATCATCAAGAAGAGGTAACAAGTTGTTGGTGAGGATGTGGAGCAAAGGGAACCTCGTGCACTGTTGGTGGGAATATAAATTGGTTCAGCCACTATGGAAAACACTATGGAGATTACTGAAAAATTAAAAAATGAACTACTATATGATCCAGAATTCTACTTCTGGGTATATACACAAAGGAAATGAAACAGGATTATGAGACAGATACATGTACTGCAGCATTATTCACAATAGCCAAGATAGGGAAACTAAGTGTCCATAATGGAGGAATAAAGATGTGATAAATAATGAAATACTTGTATTTCAGTTATGAAGAAGAAAGAAATTCTGCCACTGTTGACAACACAGATGGACCTTGAGCATATTATACTAAGTGAAACATAGAAAGAAATACTGCATGATATCACTCATATGTGGAATCCAAAAAAGCCATACTCATAAAAACAGAGAGTAAAATGATGGTTACCAGGGGTTGTGGGGTAGGGGAGGATAGGAGAGACGCTGTTTAAGGGTACCAACTTGCAATGAGTAGGTAAGTAAGTCCTGGAGATCTAAGGCATGGTACAGTGAATATAGACAACACTGTTGTACTATAATCAAACTTGCCAAGAGTTTGGGAAGAATCAATCTAGCCAAGAGACTAGATTTTAATTATTCCCACTACAAAAAAGAAATCATAGTTATGTGATGTAATAGAGGTGCTAAATATCCTTACAATGGCAACAATAATATACAAATGTATCAAATCAACATGCTGTATACCTTATATTTACAGTTTTTTTTTAAGATTTTATTTATTCAGGGGCACCTGGGTAGCTCAGGTTTGAGCATCTGCCTTTGGCTCAGGTCATGATCCTGAGGTCCTGGGATCAAGTCCCCATATCAGGCTCCCTGCAGGGAGCCTGCTTCTCCGTCTGCCTATGTCTCTACCTCTGTGTCTCTCATGAATAAATAAATAAAATCTTTAAAAAAATTTATTCAGTTGACAGAAAGAGAAAGAGCATAAGCAAAGGGAGCAGCAGGCAGAAGGAGAGGAAGAAGTAGGCTCCCCACCAAGCAGGGAGCCTGACATGGTGCTAGATCCCAGGACCCCAGGATCATGATCTGAGCCCCAAGGCAGACACCAAACCAAAGGAGCCACATTTACACAAATTCCTCAAATTTACACAATGTCCTATATCAAATACATTTTGTTTTGTTTTGCTTTTTCAAATGCATTAAAAAAATAAAAGCACATGTATTAACAATGAAAAAGAAATAATAAAAACACATGTAATAAAGATCCTCAAAAGATCAATAAAAATCCTCAATAAAATAAAGTTGAAAAAAATTGTATGTTCAGGATACTTTGAGAAGAATGTTATTTCAGGGAATGGATGTGCTAGCTCTTCTATGATGTACTTAGAGAAGTGTTTGTTTATAAACACTTGTAATAATAGTAATTATAAAAGTGGTACGTAATTGCTATGAAATGAGTGCTTAAGTGCAGGGATGTGTTTACCATTCAGCAGTGCATTTAGAGAAATGTTTATAATAATGACATTAACGATGGTGATAGGAATGTTCTGTGCAAGCTTTAAAGAGGAATAAACTATTGATACACGCAACAGGGATTAATCTCAAAATAATCGTGAGGAAAAGCCACCTGACCCACCTCCTCCCCCAAAAGAGTACACATTGTTTGACTCCATTTATATAGATTAGAGAAAATGCAAACTAATCTCTAGTGACAGAAAGCAGATCAGTGGCTGCTTGGGGGCAGGGAGGTAAAAAGCACTGAAAATAAATGGAAGATGATTTGAGGTAAATAAAGACCTGAAAGAGCTGGGTAATGATCTTAACTAATAAAATAGAATTTAAGTAATAAATATATATATTTAATATATATAAATAAATATATGGCCTAAGTGATAAAGATTGTTATATATACATAAAAGAAAATACAATAAATATATATTTATTATGAATATGTACATGCCTAACATACAGCCTGGAAATGAAACATTAGAACATGGCTCGAGGGATGCCTGGGTGGCTTAGCGGTTGAGCGTCTGTCTTCAGCTGAGGTTGTGATCCCACAATTCCGGGATCAAGTCCCACATTAGGCTCCCTGCATGGAGCCTGCTTCTCCCTCTGTCTCTGCCTTCCTCTGTCTTTCATGAACACATAAATAAAGTCTTAAAAAAAAAAAAAAAAAGAACATGGTTCGAACTCTAGACTCACACAGAATATATACTCTCTGAGCACAGGCAGAACTAAAAGCAAAAAATGGGCCCTAGGTTTATCCATAAAGGAAAACTCAATCAACTCTAAAGGACTCCTCTACATACTGTGTTTTCCAACTATACTGCAATAAAAATAAAAGCTTAATCAATTCCTGGGATTAAAAAGAATATTAGAAAGAAAATAAAAAATTAAGAATAAGATGATAGTATATACACTCCATGCCAAAAACTTGTGGGACAGGATCAAAGCAATATGGAAAGGTTTTTTTTTTTTTTTTTTTTTTTTTTTAATATGGAAAGTTTTATATACATTTCCTAGGAGGCAAGGGTTACAAATAGAAAAGTTTTCAACCCAGAAAACTAGCAAAGAGTAACAGAAAACTCAAAGAAACAAGAAGGAAGAAAAAATAATAAAGGCAGATATCAATGGAGACAGAGGAAAAAGAAGGTAACAAAAACACAGGCTGGTTCTTCGAAAAGATTAGTAAGATTCAACAGTAAAAGATTAAAATAAAATACAAAGTAAAACAAATAGCTACTAAAAAAAAAAACAAAAACAAGCAAAAAACAAATAGCTACTGACAGATTTTATAAAAAATTAAATCTAGATGAAACGGGCCTTCCTAGAAAAGTAGAAAATAACAAAATTGGTACAAGAAATAATGGTCTTGAACAGATTAATGTATGTTTAAATACACTGAAATGGTAAAGATTCCCCCCTCCCTTTTTTAAACATTTATTTATGGGGGGTGGGGACGATCAGCAGGTGGAGGGGCAGAGGGAGGAGGAGAGGAATTCTCAAGCTGACTCCACCACATGGGGCTTGATCCTCAGACCCTGGGATCATGACCTGAAATCAAGAGTCAGATGCTTCACTGACCGAGCCACCCAGGCACTCCAAAGATTGCCCCTTCTTCTTTTTTTTTTTTTTTTTTTATTCACAGAGACAGAGAGAGAGAGAGAGGCAGAGACACAGGCAGAGGGAGAAGCAGGCGTCATACAGAGAGCCTGATGTGGGACTCGATCCAGGGTCTCCAGGATCACGCCCTGGGCTGCGGGCGGCGCTAAACCGCTGCACCACTGGGGCTGCCCAAGATTGCCCCTTCTTGAACAACTACCTAGCTTAGATAATTTT
This sequence comes from Canis aureus, assembly GCF_053574225.1. Classification (NCBI taxonomy): domain Eukaryota; kingdom Metazoa; phylum Chordata; class Mammalia; order Carnivora; family Canidae; genus Canis; species Canis aureus. Next base: position 14,995,629 of record NC_135642.1, on the reverse strand, counting down.
TCAGGTTTAATCAAACTTCCAATAACAACTCTTATCCTATATTCATTGTTCCAGAAGAAAGAAAAGAGTAATAGATAGCTACCTCATTATACGAGGTTTAATACAGTCTTTATTCTGCAACCACATGGGAATAAGACAGGAATCATCTAATTTCACTAGTAAATATAGATGCAAAAATCCCAAATATTGTACTGTCTAACCAAATCTAACAGTGTATTAAAAAATAAAACCTCGGGGCACCTGGGTAGCTCAGTCGGGTGAGCTTCTGCCTCTGGCTCAGGTCATGATGTCAGGGTCCTGGGATCGAGCCCCACATTGGACTCTGCTCAGCAGGGAGCCTGCTTCTCCCTCTCCCTCTGCTGCTTCCCCTGCTTGTGCTCTGTTAAATAAAAATCTTAAAAAAAAATAAAAATAAAAAAAAAAGCAATGGAAGTACTCAATTTCTGGGAAGTAGAAAGCCTACTCTGACACACAAACCTCGGCCACAGTACTGCGGATCCGATCCACCACCTGCTCGAAATCCACCAGGCTAAAGAGCGGCTGCTGTTTGAGCCGATGCAGCTCTGCAGCAAAAGTGTCCTCCTGGTTCTTCAAAATGGATCCTGCAAAACAGGAAGGCACTATCAAAGAAAGAGAATAGCAGGACAGGCAAGGATTTCTAGACCCCATGGTGTGGCTCTTTCACCTGCTTCTTATATAAGCATGTCATGGTCGTGCTGCAATCTCAGTGGGTAAATCTTACCAGCTACTCCCTTGGACCCGGCTTAGGCTGGGGCCACGCAATATTAAAAAGGACCTTTGAAGAAAGGTACATTGGGCAAGGAGGTTCTTACCTTTCCTAGTCAGGTTTACATTTTGATTCTCAAACATCTGGACAGATTCTCCAACAAACAGGATTTTTTCAGCAACCCTCACTGGAATGTAGGATGGCAAAATCTCCACTCGTAAGGAAAACTGTTTCAGAGACGGCGCCAGCATGTTCTCTTCCTCTATCAAGCGCTGCTCCAGGAAATAACCCATATCAGATATAATGTATGAAGTAAGAAGGGGAGAGTAAGAAAACATAATTAACTCTCCCAACTCATGATTTACATTTTCTAGAGGTACAGACTTTAATTTTTAAAATTTATTTATTAGGGAGGGAAAAAAAGTGCAAGCGAGTAGGGGAGGAACAGAGGTTGACAGAATCTCAAGGAGACTGTGCTGAGCACAGAGCCCCATGTGGGGCTCAGTCCCAGGATCCTGAGATCACGACCTGAGCCGAAATGAGGAGTTGGATGCTTAACCAACTGGGCTACCCAGGAGTCGTCCCTAGAAGCAGGGACTTTATTTTTTAAAGATTTTATTTTTAAAGATTTGAGAGAGCGCACAAGTTGGGGAAGAGGCAGAAGGAGAGGGAGAAGTAGACTGATCCCAGGACCCTGGGATCATGACCTGAGCCAGTCAGACGCTTAACCGACAGAGCCACCCAGGCGCCCCAAAGCAGGGACTTTAAAGTTGCACAATGCCAAATAACCAGTGTTAGACAGATGAACATATCTCTATTTTCAGACAACAGGACAACATGGAATAACAGTGTTTGGTTTTTTTTTTTTTTTTTTTAACATTTGGATTTTAGTCCTCACTCTGCCTTTTTTATATATATATATATTTTTTTTAATTTTTTTATTTATTTATGATAGTCACAGAGAGAGAGAGAGAGAGGCAGAGACACAGGCAGAGGGAGAAGCAGGCTCCATGCACCGGGAGCCTGATGTGGGATTCGATCCCGGGTCTCCAGGATCGCGCCCTGGGCCAAAGGCAGGCGCCAAACCGCTGCGCCACCCCGGGATCCCTCACTCTGCCTTTATTATGTAAGAATTTGTGTGGTGCAGGAAATCGGTTTCCTTACCTGTATAATGGAATAATTAGTCTTTATTTTTTCCAGGTCTGTATGTCTGTGACTTTATTATCTCGTCATATATGCTGGCTCTGCCCAGCTCTTCATTAGTACCCTAGCCCAAGTCCTTTAGCCAAGTGGTTCTCAAAATGTGGCTTGTGGACCAGCATCATTAGCCTCACTTGGAAGCTTGTTAGAAATGCAAATTTTCAAGCCCTGCCTCAGATCTAAGATAACCTGGGAGATGAGGCCCAGCCACTCATCCCTGTTTTAACAAGCTCTCCAGCTAATTCTGACACACACAGAAGTTTAAGAACCACTGATCTGGCCCATGAAGCCGCAGATGCCTACCACCCAATCACTCAGACCCCTCCCATTCCTCTGACGTGCTTTGGATTTGACCCTTATCTTCCAGCTGCAACCAGGAACTCTGAGCTCCACAATCCTGACTTTGAGCTCTGCTATTTATCCTTTTTGTTACGTGTTCTAGTGCTGGTGGTCTTCAAGGGCTACCCAGATCCTCTTTTCCTCTAGCTCTCCTCACTCTTCTTAAACAATCGCAATCTTCTGTCACTGAATTGATTATTGTAACAGGTGTTTTTAATCTTTTTACATCATTGCCATTATATAAAAGCTATGGACCTTCCAGACAAATAAACAAACATACATTTCATAGAACCTCCTGAAGCCACCCATGGGCCCCAGGTTAAAAACTGCTATATGCCGATGACCCCTTAATCTTTATCTTCAAGCTAGACTGTTCTCATGAGCTCCAGGCTCAGCCCACTGGACATTTCCTGCAAGTATCTCAAACTCAACAGGTCCAAAATTAAATTAAAAAAAAAAAAAAAAAAAGGAGGCTCCACACTCAGCATGGAGCCCAATATGGGGCTTGAACTCACAGTCCTCAGATCAAGACCTCAGCTGATATCAAGAATTGGTTGCTTAACCAACTGAGCCACCCAGAAGCCCCTCAACATGTCCAAAATCAGATCCATCCTCTTTCTCCCAATACCTGCCACACACATTCCATATTATCTCTACCCACCTCGCTGCTGAAGGCAGAAACTTGGGTATCATTCTTGACTCTTCCCTCTGGACTCATATCCAATCACTAAGGCCTACCTATTTCACATCATAAATCTCTCTCAAGCCACTCTATTCCTCTGCATATTTATTGTTACCACCCTAGATTTAAGCCATTATTTTTCACCTGTGTCCCCAACATTCTAACTGACCTATTTGCTGCTAGTTTTTATTTTATTTTTTTAAAAAACAATCTCCCCACACACTATCCAGAGTCATCTATCATAAAGTCTGATTATGTTAACTTCTTGCCAAAAAATCTTCACTGGCTCTCAGCTCTTTTGAGATTCAAGTCCAAATTCCTTCCCATTCAAGGGCTTTCATGATTTTACCTCAATAGTTTCTGTGATTGCCACTTCCCCCATCCCCTCCAAGGTCCTCGCACTTTGTTTTTGGTTTTTTGTTTTAAAAGATTTTATTTATTTGTCTGACAGGGAGAGTACAAGCAAGTGGAGCAGGAGAGGGAGAAGCAGGCTTCCCACTGAGCAGGGAGCTTGATGTGGGGCTCAATCTCAGGACCCCAAGATCATGACCCGAGCCAAAAGTAGATGCTTAGCCAACTGAGCCACCCATGTGCCCTTGTCTTTGCACTTTGTATTTCAGCCTTTACTTAACCATTTCAATTTAATTACTACTGGTTCCTCAAATAAGCCAGGTCTTACATGGTCTCTGTACTTTATACACATACTTCCCTCTGCCTGGAACATTTCTTGACTCCTCCTCCCAAACTTTTTGCAATTTAGGTGTACAGTCTACTGAAAAGCTTCTCTAGCTACTCTAAGTCCAAGTTCTGAGAACACTCCTATTTGCTCTTTCCAGAGCACTTAGTACACTATAATGTCACTTGACTTTTCTACATTTTCCACTAAACAATAAGCTCTTTAAGGGCAGGGTCTGCTATGTTTTATTCAACTACTTCAGTCAAACACCCAGTAACTCTCCTAGAACAGTGACTGGTGTATATGGAACAGGCATTCAAGAAAATGTTGTAGCAGGACAAAGGAATAAATGGATCAATGGATGAATAAAGACAATATAGGTCTTTGGGGATTCTAATTGAAACTCCAAGCCGCATTTAAAAGTTATAAAGTAGGGACATCTGGGTGGCTCAGTGGTTGAGTGCCTTACGTTCAGGGCGTGATCCTGGGGTTCAGAGATCGAGTCCCACGTTAGGCTCCCTGCATGGAGCCTGCTTCTCCCTCTGCCTATGTCTCTGCCTCTCTGTCTCTCATGAATAAATAAATAAATCTAAAAAAAAATAAGAGTTATAGAGTAGCTACATGGCTACCTTAAGAGATAAGACTTATTAATCTCAAAAATGCATATACTGGGAAAAGGGGAAACAAAGGAATCTTAAAGATTTTGTTTTGTAGTCTCACATTAAGTTAGGTGTTAAGAATGGAGTTAAGATGAAGCCAAGTTCAAGTGTTTATATATGCAGAATTTGTGAAAGCTGCTTCAATTATAATGAGCTGGGAAGGAGGATGGAAATTACTGTAAGGTTACCTAGTTATAGATTTTTCTGACTCCTGGCAGGTATGCTAGGCTTTGTTATGCTCTCACCAAGTCCTGGAGTTCTCTCAACTGTTTTCCTGTCAGTCCCCCAATGCCCAGATCCTCTTCATCCTCTTCTGTCTGGGCACTGACATTACCAGAAGAGGGACCCTGTTTGATAAAGAACTCTTCATGCTGGTCCAGGAGGAGTCCATGTAGCATCCAGGCTGAGAGCTGCTTGTACATGACCCCATGACACACGGCCAGGATCCTGAGTAGAGAGAAAAGCAGGAGCCTTAGAAGTCCACTTAACGAACATGAAACCCCTCATCAGCACAGAGGCCACGCTCTAAACTGTGACAGGATAAACAGAGGCCTGAGAGTCTGATGACTCAGGAAGGAAATGACCAATTAAGCTAAAAATAAGTGTGCTGTTTCAATTTAAAAGTTTATGGATGAACTAAGTGATTAAATCTCCAAACTTGTAGCCTACAAACTGAAGTCTAAATGTACAGTAAACGTTCTGTTAGTTTTTTAGGAGAGGTACATTTTCTTTTGTATGAAGTGTGTTTCAAGATTGAGGGTTCTTGTTAAAGTTAAATGCACTTACAGGAGTGTTTTTGGCTAATATAGTATTAAATTTGTTTTATTCTTGTTGGCATCACATAGGGAGAGTAGATTCACTCTGTGAGAGGCAGGTTTACCTGAAGAAGTATAATCCAACAAAATGCAGAAAGGTTGTTGGAGAATGGGATATTCTCGTGGTCTCAAAGGATCACTTCCCAGATAACATTAATTACAAAGATGAAAATGTGCCTTTAAAATGGAAGACATCTTGGGTAGCCCGGGTGGCTCAGCGGTTTAGCACCACCTTCAGTCCAGAGCGTGATCCTGGAGACCCGGGATCGAGTCCCATGTCGGGCTCCCTGCGTGCAGCATGACTGTATCCCTTTGCCTGTATCTCTGCCTCTCTGTGTGTGTGCATGTGTGTGTCTCATTAATAAATAAAATCTTTTAAAAATAAATAAATAAAATGGAGACATCTGATAGAAAACACCTAAACCAAGTGATCAAGCTTTTACAACAGCAATAATGGAATATACTTTCTGTGCCTTCTGATGAGATGCAACAAGAAATAACATGGCCTGTGGTATGTAGTGTTCTTGCCAAAAATGTTTAACGTAAATCGAATCCATGAGGAAATAATCAGAAAAATCCAGGTTATGTAAGAGTTAACAAGACAGCTGGTGAAGACTCTTAAAATGTCAGTTGTCATCAAAGATTTAAAAGGCAAGGAAGGGGGCAGCCCGGGTAGCTCAGCGGTTTAGAGCCTGCCTTCCGCCCAGGGTGTGATCCCGGAGTCCTGAGATCGAGTCCCACATCGGGCTCCCTGCATGGAGCCTGCTTGTATCTCTGCCTCTCTCTCTCTCTCTGTGTCTCTCATGAATAAATAAAATCTTAAAAAAATTGTGCACATTTGAGTATTTGATCTATAAAATTTGGTCCCTGCAAATATATGATGTAAGATTTTATATTCCGTGCATAAAACTACGTATATTTATCTAGAGAAATACACAGCAAAAGTTAAATTGGATGTCTCAAAGATTAGAAAATGTTACTATTTTTTTTCTTTGCATGTCTGTATTTTCTTTTTTTTTTTTTATATTTTATTTATTTATTCATGAGAGACACAGAGAAAGAGAGAGAAGCAGAGGCACAGGCAGAAGGAGAAGCAGGCTCCATGCAGGGAGCCTGATGTGGGACTCGATCCCGGGACTCCAGGATCACGCCCTGGGCCAAAGGCAGGCGCTAGACCACTGAGCCACCCAGGGATCCCCCATGTCTGTATTTTCTATAATCAAAATGTAGTTCTTTTTTCTGCAATTCTTAATTCTCCAATAGAATTGCATTCTCAAAATGCAATTCTTAATTCTCCAATAGAGAATTAAGTTCTGTAAGCATGTTCTGGAAAGTTTCCTTTTGCAGATTCTAACAGTATTTATATTTATAGCATTTTAATTTTAATTTTATGTTTATAGACTATCAAGGGAATACACCTCTATTTAGCTTTCTTCCACTGCTGGAATTTTCTAATTTCCTACAGACAACATTACAATGAATGTTTCTGCATATGGTTATTCTTTAAAATAACTGTCAGGATAAAATTCCTCAAGAGTGGCATTATGGAATGATAAAAGTGTAAATATTTTTAAGACCCTCAATATGAAATATTAGCTACTCAAAATACACATGTTTAGATATAGCTACTTTATCCAGCACATGTAATGGAAATTCTCCAAGGATAATGAGATCCCCAAATTAAAAAGCATTGCATCAAGGTCATATAGGTGACTAGATCCTAGCTTTGATACTCAAACTTCATCACTCTTTTTTCAGTTTCTGAGCCATCATACATGTGGGCTTTTCTATCCTGCTCTACATAGAAAAGCTCATGGATCTTTTCTATCCTGGTCATAATTTTTCCCAGAGGGAAAAGCTGACCTGGGATGACCTGAAAATAAAACAAGTGCAAAGTCAAGGCACTTGGTCACCCACCCCTGCCCCCAATTCAGCCATGACTTACTTTTCTAGTGCACTGCGAACAGGAGGCAAACCTCCACAGCTGTGTTTGTATACCGTTTCCAGGATCTGACAACCATGAATCTGTGCAAAATACAGCCTTGTCAAACTTGATTCCATTTCAATAGTTCCTGTAACACAAACTCACATTCTGTATTCAATCCAGAGGGCACAATCCAGCAGATAATGGGGATAAAGATCTATGTATAGTTCTGATTCTGAATCCAATTCCAATGTGTTTGGGAGGCGGTTCCTCCACAACACCAAGCAATTCTCTAACACCAGCTGGGTGTCCTATAATTCAACTCAGTTCTAACACGACCTACCCAGAATATCATCAGATTCCCACAAGACTGCCCTCAGCCTCTGACACCAATCTCAAGCACAGGACTGACTGGCTGAGGAATCGGAAGTTCCCGTGACCCTCTCCTTGGATTCCATGAATTTGCTAGAGCAGCTCACAAAACTGAGAAAAGCCTTTTACTCATTAGATTACCTGTTTATTAAAAAGCAAACTAAAGATAAGAATCAACAGTCAGATGAATAGATGCACAGTACGAAGTCCCAAACAAAGGAGCTTCAGTGTCCAAGGAGTGTGGGCCCAGAAGTGTATGTAGCATGAAGAAGAGTTCTGGTTCACCAACCTACAAGTTCTCTGAAACCAGTCCTTCTGGGTTTTTATGGAGGCTTCATTACATAGTCACAATTGATTAATCATTGGCTACTGGTGACTGAACTCAATCTCTAGCAGCTTTCTCTTCCTCAGAGGTCAGAGGTATGAGTCAACCCTCCAATCAAATTGTTGGTTCTCTTGGCAACCAGCCTATCCTTAGGTGCTTTCCAAAAGTCACTTAACATAGGCTCAGGTGTGGTTGATAGGGGTTTGTTATGAATATCAGGACACCTTTATCATTCTTATCACTTACAAAATTTCAAGGGTTTTAGAAGCTCTGTGTCAGAAAGGGAATGAAGTTCAAATATATGTTTGTTATGATAGATCATGATATCATAATAGTTGCTCTCAAAAGGATGGAGCCCTACTTTATCCTCTCTACTCCACCAGTATCCCCACCCCCCAGCAAAGGCAGTAGCACGTGGGAGTTTTTAAGAAATGCAAATTGTTGGGCCCAACTCCAGCCTTACTGAATCAGCATCTCTGGGGTTTTAACCAGCAGCCACATGGTTTTAACAGTCTGCTCCAAGTGATTCTAATGTACAGTGAAGTTTGAGAACTATTGCACTAGAGAAACCAAAATCATTTAGAGTTGGAATTCCAACCTAAGAGGTAAGGAAATCTTTTTATTTCAGATTAAGGCCTAATTCAGGCTCTTTATAAGGCATATAATTTCCCAAAAATCTGTTTCTTCCATGTCCTTCTGGTTCACTCTCTTTTTAAAACTGCTTTATTGAAGTATAATTTATATACCATAAAATTCACCTATTTTAAGTATACTGTTCAACAATTTTTAGTAAATTTACAGAGTTGTGCAATCATTGCTATAATCTAGTTTTATAACATTTCTATCACTCTAAAAGGATCCCTTGTGTCTGCTGGCTATCATTCCTGTTCTCACTCCCACCCATGTGCTGGACCACCTCATTTTTTCTCTCTAGAGCCAGAGCACACTGGCTTTTCTACAACCACCTGAGCAAGGAGGAAGATTTGCCCATCTGCAATTGCCCTACTCAATTTCTACTCTTCTTTCTGTGGCCAATAGAAACTGAAAGTCAACTGAGATGTGCAGCTAAGCATGGAACCCTTACACTAACTCTACTTATCCAGAAGGTCCCCTCCAACTTAGGGGGACAGTTTAGTAGAGTAGTTAAGAGCATAAGTCTTTTGAGGCAGACAGACCCAGATTTAGATCCCAGCTCTACCATCTCCTACCATCTGTGTGACCCTAAGCACATTCCCTAACCTACTTGGTCCCTCAGAGGACTGAATGGATTCAAGTATGTGAAGCACTTAGCACACTGTCTGGTATATAGTAAGTGTACAATAAAAGCTGAATGTTATTTGCTGAGAGTAATCAGCTTTGAAGGGCCAAACAGCACCTCCCCTCACGGGCTTTGCTGGCTCAGAATGAACTCAGCACAAGAGAGTTACAAGTAGTATAAGATTCTAAACTTGTACAGCAAAAAAAAATGAAGCTGCAACCTGGCAAATTAACTGGTTAAGTAGTTAAATTTATCGAGGTAAACACTCCTAATAAACTAAGGTACAAATATAACAGCTTAAAAACATAAATGCACTAAACGTATTTAATCCATTTGTCCTTTTTCATCCAGTTACGAACTAGCAGATTCTTCTTCTAATGTAAAATTAAAAAAAAATTTTTTTTTCTAATGTGAAATCTTAAAGCATTTATTACTTCTGCCCAGAAAAGGCATTCTCCTTTCATTGAGGACCCTCACTTTTTGATGCACATGATAAAAACTTGTGATAAGAACAGGCATATTTAATAAAATAAGCATCTGGGTTTCAGCCAATGATCTAATTTTTAAAAAACTGCCAGCACCCTAACTATAAATCTATTATTCTTTCTAAAGATGAACTTTCCACTTCTCAAGATCCATATCCAACAATTCTTTTTTTTTTTTTTTTTAAGATTTTATTTGAGAAAGAGAGAGAGAGAGAGCACTGGAGCATGAGCCAGGGGGAGGGGCAGAGGGAGAAGCAGACTCCCTGAGCCGGAAGCCTAACACTGAGATCATGACCTGAGCCAAAGGCAGATGCTGAATCAACTGAGCCAGCCAGGTGCCCCTGTATCCAAAAATTTTAAATTCTTAATATAAAATGCTCTCACCTCCAAATACCATCCATAGCATTTTGCTCTTACCCAACAGCATTCTGGGGTACATCAATTAACATTAGCCCCACCTTTTGGATCAGGAGGTACTTAAGGGCAGGGTTGTAACTTATTTTTGCATTTCGGATATTTAGCATGATACTCAAGCAACCATTATTAAAACAATGAATAAATAAATGAAAATTACTAAAACCTAGGGTCTTTAAAAGAAAGTAAGGCAAAATTAATTATGAATATATCCTTGGCGCTTAACACAGCAAAGGAAAAAAGAAAAGTTCTCACCTTTTGACTTTTAATTTGTTCTACCACAACCATTACAGAGGGGAAAAGGAGCTGGAACTGCAAAACAGAGAATAATTAGGAGGGTACACAATTAAATACAAGGAAAAAAAATTGACTCAGGAAATGCTTAGGTTTCTAAATAGTCCCACTTAGCATAAAGATAGCAATACTACAGAACAGCCAAGATCTAGAATCCTAAGGCAATTTGATATGGTGGTTGGTTGCAGAGAGAGAATGACCCAAAGAAACAGTTTCAGGGCATCCCCAGTGGCACAGCGATTTAGCGCCACCTGCAGCCCGGGGTGTGATCCTGGAGACCGGGGATCGAGTCCCACGTCAGGCTCCCTGCATGGAGTCTGCTTCTCCCTCTGCCTGTGTCTCTGCCTCCCTCTCTCTCTCTCTGAATAAATAAAATCTTAAAAAAAAAAAAAAAAGAAACAGTTTCTATTTCTGAGGCTAACATAATTGTTAATATTAAAGGCAACACAGGGCATTAATATCAGACATTAGATTTTAATTAAATTTGGAGCTTTCTAAACAGTTCTAATCTCAGAAATCATACAAAATATAAAATGCTGGGCTCTGAATCCAGAAGGAAAAATGTTCTCAAAAATACTGTCTTAAGTTATATTATTATTTTTTTAATAGATTTAATTTTAATTTTTAAAGTTTTTTAGGGATCCCTGGGTGGCTCAGCAGTTTAGCGCCTGCCTTTGGCCCAGGGCGTGATCCTGGAGTCCGGGGATCAAGTCCCACATCAGGCTCCCTGCATGGAGCCTGCTTCTCCCTCTGCCTGTGTCTCTGCCTCTCTCTCTCTCTCTTTCTCTGTCATGAATAAATAAATAAAATCTTAAAAAAAAAAAAGTTTTTTAGAGAGAGTGGGTGGGCAGAGGGAAAGAAAGAATCCAAAGCAGGCTGACGCCCGGTGCAGAGCTTGATGCAGAGCTTGATCTCACAGACCTGTGATCATGACCTGAGCCAAAATCAAGAGTCAGATGCTTAATTGACTGAGCCTCACTCAGGCGCTCCCTCTTTTTTTTAATTCCTCATTTTTTAAAAAAGATTTTTAAAGTAATCCCTCCACCCAATATGCGGCTCAAACTCACAACCCCTGAGATCAAGAGTTGCATGCTCCACTGACTGAGCCAGCCAGTACCCCTTAAGTTAGATTATTCTAACATTATCAACAGATACCCTAGCATTTTATTATTTGGACAGCATACCTGATCCAAGGAATAATTGACATGTGATGTGGAAAGATGGGGGTCAGCCAAGAACTGCAACAAAAAACACTGCAATTAGGGCTCCATATAAAATACCTTGAATCTATTTGATCTCTGAAAACTAGATGGGAATCTGAGAATGGGCTCAGTGTTAGTTTTAGGCTATCGAGTATTGATAGTTTATAGATTATTAATTCTGATTTTTCAGGTGACAAAAAACAAAGCTAGGGCTCTGATAAACTCACTCAGGAACCTTTGCCATGATTTGCATGCCACTTTGACTATAGTTTGGGCAATCACAGAGAACACTGTACCCTTTAGCCATGCAGAAAATAGTTCTCTCTTTACCTGACCACATCAAAGGACATCTCAAATTCGAGAACATGCCCTAATCAGCTGTCCCAGAGACATCTTTCCTGTATCTTCTCTCTTACCTCTTGTTCTAAATCTAGCAGTGCTTGGCGATAAGGCTGCAAAACTGAATCCAGTCCTGTGCAGAAGGCCCTTAGGTAGATTCCATGGAGCCCACCTTGGCCCTGCTGAGATGGGTGGTGATCCTGAAATCAAACAAAGAGAACTCAACCTCACAGTTCAGACTCTAAAACATGAGGAAAACATTATCCTTTATTAGTGTTATTGTTTTTGCTTAAATGATTCCATATCAAAGCAGTCCTTTAGTGAGGGGAAAACTCAACTAGAGAGACAGATTTGGAGTTTTGACCTTTTAAAATGTGATAATATTTTAACTTGCCATGCAGCCTAGATGTTACAAACAATCAGGAAGGGGGTTCCTGGGTGGCTCAGTCAGTTGAGTGTCACTCTTGATTTCGGCTCAGGTCATGATCTCAGGGTTGTGAGACTGAGCCTGACACCGGGCTCTGCACTGGGTGTGGAGCCTGTTTAAGATTCTCTCTTTCGGGGATCCCTGGGTGGCGCCGCGGTTTGGCGCCTGCCTTTGGCCCAGGGCGCGATCCTGGAGACCCAGGATCGAATCCCACGTCGGGCTCCCGGTGCATGGAGCCTGCTTCTCCCTCTGCCTGTGTCTCTGCCTCTCTCTCTCTCTGTGACTATCATAAATAAATAAAAATTAAAAAAAAAATTAAAAAAAAAAAAGATTCTCTCTTTCCCTCTGCCCTTCTCTCTCTCTCTCTTTCTCCCCATCTCTAAGACAAACAACCAGATAGTACCTCATACTGTCAGTGGAGATTTTTCCACAACTAACCTTATGACTTCCAGCTTAAATCCCTTTGGTAGCTTTCCATTGCCCCAGAATATCTTTTTTTTTTTTTTTTTTGAGATTTTATTTATTTATTTACTTGACAGAGTGAGGGAGCACAGGGAGGGGGAGCAGCAGAGGGAGAGAGAGAAGCAGACCCCTGACCCCTGCTGAGTAGGGAGCCCAATGCAGAGCTCCATCCCAGGACCCTGGGATCATGACCTGAGCAGAAGGCAGAGGCTCAACCAACTGAGCCACTCAGGCACCCACCCCAGAATATCTTAACTCCTCTACATGGCATACAATGACTTCTACATTTGAGCCCTTAACTACCTCTCTAAAATTATATTTTACTGCTTCCAACATCACATTCTCATTTCCAAACTACCCACAGTTTGCCAAATGTGCCTTGCTTCTATTTCTCACCCCTATGAATCTGGATGTGTTCCACTTTTAACTGTGTACTCATCTTTGTGACAAATATCTACTCTTCCTACAGGACCCAACTCAAGCATCTCTTTTCTTAAAGCCCTTCCTAACTCTCCCTAGGAAACGAATTGCTCCCCCTTTGTTGCTTTCATAGTGTCTCTATGCTTTTCATAGCATCTATTTTTGTTTATACATCCCCTTCTCTAGACCAAGAGCTTCATGAAGGCAGGACACATACTTTATTCATCTTTGTATTTCAGCTTCTAGCACAGTTCTTTGAACACAGGGTAAATATTCACTGAATAAACAAAATAACCTCAATCCTCCTTCTAACATCTCTTTTCCTGTCTGGTAATTCAGCAGGAGCATGAATCTGATTAGTCAACATAAGGAGTGATTAGACTCTCACCAAGAGCCTACTGACAAATACAGCTTGGCTTTCAGGAGACCTGCATTTTTTTCTAAGGGCCTCTTCTGTATTTTACACAGGGAATGGCAGAGGAAGCTGACTATAGGCTATGATGACCAGCCTCTCTAGCTAGGTACTGACTTGGGTGATCAGGCTCTGTTGGCAGTAGATACAATCACAGAATTCTACAACAAATGGGGTAGGAAACTTGGACTCTGGGGTTATGAGGCACAGTGTAGTCAGATGATGTTGCAAAAGATACTAGCAGTTCCTGAAGATAAAGGTTCACAGCTATAATAAGACTGGCATGGTTATAGGGTGAAACAGACCAGATGGGCGTACAACCAGCCAATTTTGTTTTGATCCTGTGTCATTCCAGAGAACTGAATGTCTTCATTTATCACTAAATGAAAGAGAAATTAAGTATGCTTTTTACTGTTCCAAAAAAAGAGGCACTATAGATATCTTTAGAATTTGGGAAAGCAGGAATTCACATATTATATAAGATAAAATCCATATAGTCACAGGAATACAGGACAGGTTTTTTTCTTTTAAGTGTTACTTGTAAAAATTAAAACTAAAGGCCTTTTCATCTACATAAATATATATATGGGTTGTAACTCTGATAATTCATGTGCCCTCATTAATATGATTTTATAGCAAAATGGCATTGATTAGATTTTAAGCTCACATTTAGCTTATATATTTGCAATAAAATCTTTTTGAGAGAATCTGAATCCCTGTCCCAGAGATGAAAATATAAGGTATTATTCTCCAAAAACTCTGCCCCATAGATGTCCATCCACCAAAAGTCTGACAACCAACTTATAAAACAGAAAGTACTGACTGCATTATTTCAAGAATCCTTCCTTTCTCTTTCTAGAAGTCCCTGCCTTTCTCCTCAACCAGAATCAACTGGGCAACAGTCATACTGAATCAGAGTTACACAATTCAGTAATCTTTTTACTTACCATGGACAGAATTACAGACTGTTAAAAATAAAAGGGAACTTTAAAATTTCTCTTTAAAGAAATGAGTGCTTACTATGTGCCAGGCACTTTGCATGAATTACCTTGTTTAATCTTTACAACCCTATGAGATAGGTTCCACCTATTATCCTATTTTATGGATAAGTGAACTGAGCCGTAGTTACTAAGCATTAGGTTACTGCCAAGCAGTCTATGGCTAGTAAGTGATAAAGCAGGACACAAAACCTTGACCTCTACACCATTAATCACAATTAATAGTGTACACTTCCAATTAATTCATATTAATGATAATATTTATTAAGTGCTTACTATGTGCCAAGCACTTTCTCTGATTTAACTCTTTCATTTTCTTTTTCTTTTTTTTAATTTATTTTTTATTGGTGTTCAATTTACCAACATACAGAATAACCCCCAGTGCCCGTCACCCATTCACTCCCACCCCCCGCCCTCCTCCCCTTCTACCACCCCTAGTTCGTTTCCGAGTTAGCAGTCTTTACATTCTGTCTCCCTTTCTGATATTTCCCACACATTTCTTCTCCCTTCCCTTATATTCCCTTTCACTATTATTTATATTCCCCAAATGAATGAGAACATATAATGTTTGTCCTTCTCCAACTGACTTACTTCACTCAGCAACTCTTTCATTTTCAAATAAGAAAAATGAAGCCCAAAGACTTTAGTTGATTGTGTCCATGTGACTAAGTAAGTTAGAAGCAAAATGGCAAAAAAGATCTGAAATGATGCACTGTGCTTTTACTGGAATTGGAACTCTGGTCCAGCTCAAACTGATTTAACTCAGGTCTCCTAAAACTCAGGCAAAGCATATTTTCTCTTATACAAACTTGCCTAAATTGGTCCCTGTGTATATCTTCTTTGTTTGAGCTAGACAGTTATCTGGCCCTCACTTGAGTAATTCCAATGATGAGAAATTCGTAACACCTTGAGACTTATTTGATATCAATTACCAGTGGATTCACTCAAAACTTGACATGGCTCCTGACCTCTGGAGGTGTCCATTCCCTGGGAACAGCAGCCTACCTGTTGCTGCACATGGCCCGTGTACTGTTCAATGAACTCAGTGAAGCGAATATAGTCTGTGCCCAGCCGGCAGAGTCGGTTCAAGACACTGGTTTCACTTGGATGGAGAAATGGGAAGTCCTGTGACACCTGTAGGAAGAGGAACAGGCTAAAAACACTGATGCCTGCATATCTTTGATGTGCTTCAAATGCTTCATACTATGAATCACTTTCCTTCTCCAGATGCCCATTTAAGCTTGGTAAATTCCAAACTGCTACAAAGGTGTTGTTCTCCATCCTTGATCTAATTAATTGTTTACTGAAATAGGTGGTAGCACATGGTAAAGAATTCAAATACTACCAAATGTTGTAGATTAAAAATAAGTCGACCTCCCCACAGGTAGCTACTATTATTTGTTTCTTATGCAATCTTCCAGGGATGGCCTATAAGGATATGGGGATTTGTTTGTTATAAGATTTTATTTGACGGGATGCCTGGGTGGCTCAGCGGTTGAGCATCTGTCTTCTGCCCAGGGGGTGACCTTGGAGTCCCAGGATCGAGTCCCACATCGGGCCCCCTGCATGGGGCCTGCTTCTCCCTCTGCCTGTGTCTCTGCCTCTCTCTTTCTGTGTCTCTCATGAATAAATAAATATTTTTAAAAAAGATTTTGAGAGAGAGAGAGAGAGAGAGAGAGAGAGACTGAATGAGCAGCAGAAAGAGGGCAGAGGGAAAAGCAGACTCCCTGCTAAGCAGAAAGCTTGATCTCAGGACCCTGGGATCATGACTAGAGCCAAAGGCATATGCACTCAACCAACTGAGCCATCCACGCACCCCAGGTATATGGAGATTTTGATTTTAACAATGTCTCTTTAGTGATACTGCTCAAACCAAGATCTGTAGACTCCAGGGGTTTCGCAGACATATTCTTTTTTTTTTTTTAATTTTTATTTATTTATGATAGTCACAGAGAGAGAGAGAGAGAGAGAGAGAGAGGCAGAGACACAGGCAGAGGGAGAAGCAGGCTCCATGCACCGGGAGCCCGACGTGGGATTCGATCCCGGGTCTCCAGGATCGCGCCCTGGGCCAAAAGCAGGCGCCAAACCGCTGAGCCACCCAGGGATCCCTCTCAGACATATTCTTAAGATTAACAAATTCTCTATAAGTTTTTAAAATTTATTTTCATTTAAAAAATAAAATTAATGTAACATACTATAATCTATAAAAGGACCATACCTGGACATATAAACATAGTGCCTATATTTTCATTTGTATTTGGTATTTCATTTCACTGGGTATTATCTTAATTGAAATGAATGCCAAACAATAACCTACTATACTTTATAAAGGTTTCATAGCAGTTCAAGTAGAAAAAGGTTGTAGGAGAGTGTATTCATTCAACCAAAATTTTTTTTATATTGTGGTAAGATACATGTAACATAAAAGTTACCATTTTAGCCATCTTTATATGTACAGTTCTGTCTGTGGCATTAAGTGCATTTTAACACTGTTGTGCATCCATCACCACCATCCATCTCCAGAGCTTTTTTATCTTCCCAAACTGAAACTCTGTATCCATTTAACATTAGCTTCCCATTATTCCCTCCTGCTAGCACCCTTCTCTCTGTCTTATAATTTTGACCATTTGAAGTACTTCAAATAAATGTAAATACAATATTTGTCCTTTGATAACTGGCTTTTTCACTTAGCATAGTGTCTCCAAGGTTAATCCATGTTGTAACATGTGTCAGAATTTCCTTCTTTCTTAAGACTTAAAAATAGTCCATTGTATGTTTGTGCAGCATTTTGTTTATCCAATTCATCTGTCAAGGGTCAATTGAGTTATTTTTACCTTTTGGCTATAGTGAATAATTCTGCTATGAACGGGGTATACAAATATCTGTTCACATCCCTTCTTTTTTTTTTTTTTAATTTATTTATGATAGTCACAGAGAGAGAGAGAGAGAGAGAGAGGCAGAGACACAGGCAGAGGGAGAAGCAGGCTCCATGCACCCGGGTCTCCAGGATCGCGCCCTGGGCCAAAGGCAGGCGCCAAACCGCTGCGCCACCCAGGGATCCCTCATTTGTCCTTTTGATCTGCATTTCCCTAATAATCAGCTATACTGATAATCTTTTCATTTGCCTATTGGCCACTGTATATCTTCTTTGGAAGATCAACCAACTTTAAACAAACACCTATTTATCCCAAGCACTGTGTTAACAGCCCGAGATTAAATGAACAAAATCAGATGTAGTTACTGTCCCCAAGGAACTGATCATATTACATATTTATATTGTGAGTACTGTATTTTGTGGATGCCATCTTTACATGACAGTGAATGTGGTACTAAACAGGCAAAGAAGAATTTTTTTTTAAAGATTTTATCCGGTACTACTGACATCTAGTGGGTAGAGGCTATGGATGCTGCTAAACATCCTATCATGCATAGGCAGGACATACCCCCACAACAAAGAATTATCCAGTCCACAAGGTCAATAGTGCCAAGGCTGAGAAAACATGCATTAGTGTTATTCTGAACTTATCCATTTGGTAGTTTTGTTTACTTTGTAACAAATACTTGGCTTTATAGTTTTTTAAGAGCAATATGTTTGAGTTTATACTTAGGTTAATGTGCGCACATACTCAATATTATAATAAAATGATTTTTATCAATATTAGGTATTCATAACAATTCTTCCCTTTATTTGAATGTGAAAAACACTGCTCTGCAGAAAGTATACAATATTTTGCATTCCCACCAGTAATGCACAAGAATTCTAATTTCTCTCCCTCTGCCTATGTCTCTGCCTCGCTCTGTGTCTCTCTTGAATAAATAAAAACTTAAAAAAAAATGAAAGGAAGACAGCTATCTTTCCTATACTCTGTTATCTTTTTACTTCAGATAGTCAAGCTCCCACAAATACTTCCTAAGCATCTTCTTCCTATATGTCTGTCATTGTGCTAGTTTTACAGGGGAAAATAAATAATGAGGGGAATCTAACTTACAGGCTTTGTACATTGAGAATGTCATTTTTCTGCCTTTTCACAGCCTAAACCGCCAATTCTTATAAGAATAGGCATGACTTATTTAAGTTTTCATTTAAATTCCAGTTAACTTAGTGAAATACTAGTTTCAGGTGTACAACACAATGATTTAACACTTCCATAACAACACCAGTGCTCACCCCAAGAAGTGCGCTCCTTAATCCCCATCACCTATTTCTCCCATTTCCCCCACTCTCCTCCCCTCTGGTAACCATCAGTTTGTTCTCTATAATTAAGAATCTGTTGCTCGGCAAAATATATATATATATAAAAAGAAAAATGAAAAAATAAAAAGAATCTGTTGCTTGGTTTGGAACTGGCATGACTTTGTGATCAGACAGAGCTAAATTCAAATCCTGCCATTGCCAGGACTAGTCACCATAAATTTCTCTGAGCTTCAGTTTCCTCTTTTGTAAACTGGGGCTAACGATACCTAAGTTATTGAGAGGGCTGGATATTACTGAAAGCAGCAGAAAGGAATAGTACAGATACTCGAGGCAAGCGGACATGGGATTCAAGACCAAGCTCGCTAACTACTAGCTACCAGATACAGGGAGTCAATCTGTGACATGGAGGTAAGTGGCTGTGAAGATTGAATGAGATGCGTATCGTACCTTCCTCCTCTTACACTCCTGGTTACATGAAAACCCCTTCCAAATTCTCCTAGTGCAGAATTTCCTGCGAAAGGAGTAATGAGAGAAACACTCCATTCTTCAGTCAACAGAACCGGCTGACCCCACACGGTGTGTGAAGCGCTGTGTATCTGGACCAGCTTGCACAGCCCGCTTTAAAGCAGTGTGAGCGTGAAAACGGGTGAAAGCGCCTCCTTCACCTTTACATCCACTTCCCTAGCAACTCTCGCTCAGACACCTCAGCCTGAAGCCGGGTCGCCGGCTCCCTCCTCCTCCCCGCAGGCGAGGCCTCCGGCTCCACCTCCGGTTGGCGGGCCCGCGCCCAGCCGCCCCGAGGTGAGGTACCGCGCGGACGCCCCTCCGCACAGGCTCGGCGACCAGCGGGCGGACTCGCCCCGCGAAACCTCAGCCCCCGCAGGCCCCGCCCTTCGAGCCTGCAGACTCCTCCCCCGGGCCTGGCGCGGGCCCGCCCATTCGGCGCTCCCGAGTTCCCGCGCTCGGAGCTGGGCCGTACCTGGAGGCCGCTCCGCTTGTTCCACGTGAAAATGGACCCTGGGTACCCGCTCAGAGCCAAGAGCAGTTCGTGGATCATTCCCAAGGCGGACCTCGAGTCCCTGTGTCCGTCGCGCCCCCCTCCAACGGTCCTCCAGGGAACCACGGAGGCGAATGCTGCCTTCTTGAAGGGCGCACAGGCCCCTGGGACAGGCGGTTCGTCCTGAACCGCAAGTGGCGAAACAACTGCTGCGGGAAGAGCGGACGGGAAAGGGGACGGGACCGGCGCCCCACGTCCCGGAAGTGTGCCGCGCTCCGCGGGGCCCACTCGCTCGCTCCTGCCGCTGCTCCGCTGGAGAAGTCTCCGTGGGTGCCCCTGCGCATGCGCCCTCCGCGCCCGAGTCGCCCGCTCGGACTTCCGGTTTGAGAGCCGGACTAGGAGGCTGGAGAGCCGGGGCTGGGGCCCGACCCTCAGAGGGTGAGGCTGGCCCGGGGGCAGAGATGCGAGTGGGTTGAGGGGCAGCCCCGAGAAGGGGACGCTCCCAGGGGTGGCTGGAGGGTGCTCTCAGGGCGCCTTAGCCCCTCGGAGGCCCCTGGAGGCGCCGCACGACGGCTCCGAGAGTGACCTGGCCGGAGGGAGCGAAGACAAAGAGGCCGGAATCCTGCACCCGCCACTCGTTGAGCCGAGTTCCGCTCCCGCGAACCCCGCAGCCCTCGGAGCCCCTGGCCAGCAACCGAACTCGTCCTCAGGAGACCCATTACTACCGCCCCCTCGGACTCCCATTCTCCACCAACTCAGTGTGACTCCCCACGCCCACCGGCCCTCGCGTCAGGAACCAAAACCAGTCTTGCCAATGCGCGAGGTTTCCCCGCCAGTAGTTCCCGAACAGTTGCTGAGCGGTGACTTAACGCTGTGAGGGGAAACAAAGACCCAGTATTCAGTACTTGATTTTTGTCCCGGGTGGGAATTGGTAGTTGTGTGGTCCGAGGGGGAGGGGAGGGTGCAAAGGGCCTCCGGGAAGACTGTGGAGGTACTGGGGGAGATGAGCTGCGACCCGCTGGACAGAGGCTCTCTGTTGCCTTCAGCAGGATGGTGACTTGCCTTTAGATCCTCTTAAGGCCAAGTGTCCCATATGGTTCGGACTGACTATGCAACATTGGTCAGGGAGCTAAATGGGGTCGGGTTCGGGGGGAGGTGGAAGAAGAGCAGACAATACTTTATTCTTAGCTGCCTCCCCAGGCTGCCCTGAAAGTCACCCAGAAATGGCAGCCTCTGAAAGGTCTTTTCTCCTTCATGCTCAGTTTTGGCTTGCCGTCCTCACGTTGGTGCTACCTCAGATGGCCACGTGGAGTATACGGGAAGGCAGGCCCGCTCTTGGCAAGACTTCAGACCTACAAGTTTATTTCTTCTGACAGTGCCATCTCTCTCTACCCTAGGAAGAAACTCTTCTTACAGTTGAGAGACTCCTCTGCAGGTGATTCTCCAAGGACATGGGAAAATAGGTGTAAGCCCTCCAACCCTTAAGTGGAGGGGAGCTTCTTTCGCTGTGAATGATGGCCAAACCCACTCTGAGAGGGAATGGCACTAACCCTGAGACCTTCCGACAGCGCTTCAGGAGATTTCACTACCAGGAGGTAGCTGGGCCCCGGGAGGCTTTCAGCCAACTCTGGGAACTTTGCTGTCGTTGGCTAAGGCCGGAGGTGCGCACCAAGGAGCAGATTGTAGAATTGTTGGTGCTAGAGCAGTTCCTGACCATCTTACCTGGGGAGATCCAGAATTGGGTACAGGAGCAATGTCCAGAAAGTGGAGAGGAGGCAGTGGCTCTGGTGGAAGATTTAGAAAGAGAGCCTGGAAGACCTGGACGTTCGGTGAGAAGGGAGGGGGAATTAAGAAGTGTGTGACTGGGAAGGGGCAAGGATAAAGGGCCACATTAAGGTATCGACAGGTTTAAAGAGGGGCACAATCTCCTTTGGTGATGCTTATACTACAGGTCCTGGAACAGGTAACTTTTTCAGATAGAGCTTATCTGGAGATGCTACCTGGGTGTACCTTTGTTACCCTGTCATAATGAGTTATTCATAGTTTTACAGTTTTTTACTTAAGAGGGAAGAAAGGGGAATTATTTTTTTAGCTTGTAGGTGGGTTCATTATTTTGATCTTTTCTTTCTGGAGTTCCAGCTGCAGAATATCTAATGATATAAGAAAGACCCTTGTTTACTGTTAAACCACCTCCCCCACCAAACCTACCCAAGTCCCAAAAGGATGAACTCTTTTGGGATATTAAGTAATCTCCTCTGGGAATGCCCCTCATTATAACCTTGCAGTGACAATTAATGGGGGTTGTTTCTAGGTCACAGTCTCTGTGAAGGGGCAGGAAGTGCGCTTGGAGAAGATGACACCCCTGAAATCATCACGAGAGTTATTAAGTGTTCGGCAGGAGTCAGTGGAACCCCAACCCAGGGGCGTAACCAAGAAAGAGAGGGCAAGAAGCCCAGACCTGGGACCACAGGAGCAGATGAACCCAAAGGAGAAGCTCAGACCTTTTCAAAGGAGCGGTGAGGAGTAGATTCATATGGGAAGATAGGATGCCATTCTAAATTGGGAAGTAGGGTTGGGAGTAGTGAGTGGGAAAGGGATTTCAGGAAATGAGCTGAAATTGTAGAGTATGCAGTTGTTGGGAGACCTGAAGGTATGTAGTTCAGCTCTCTGATGTAGTATTCTTATATTTCCTCTTTTAACAAGTCTGCCAGAGGATGGCTTCTTAGTTTTTATCAGAATTAGAATTATTTTGTTTCCCCTTGGTAATGATACTAGGTCAGTATTTTCTAGATAAAAATTTTTTTGTATACTTGAAGGCACAGCCTCCTTTCAGTCATTTTCCTTCTCCAAATTGAACTATATTTGTTTCTTTAAGCTCTTCCCCAGAAGCTCCATTCTTTAGACCTACTAAGTTTTTGTCACTCTCCCTTGGAAATGAAGTCTTCCAAATATCACATTTATTGTGGAGAATTAAATGGTATTATTCCAGGGAGGGTTTGGTACATAGGGGCAGAGTAGGAATTTTACTTCAGAATTTCGCTACACTTTCTTTCAGTACAGCTCAAGTAATTATTTCGTGATTATTGTTTACTTGGTAACTCCCAGGACTCTTACCACTTTCCCCATTGTCTTTGTGCCTAGTGCTTATTGTTGTACTTGATTGTGTAGAACTTGTTTTTCTTCTTTGCACTTGGTTGAACTCCATATTATCTGTTTGGCTTTTTTTTTTTTTTTTTTTTAAATCATTTCTTTTACTTGTTGGTTGTTTTCAATTCTGATCTTATCATCCAAGAAGCTAGCCTTCTCAGCCATTTGTAATGGTCTCTGTTTAGTAATCCGGATGCAATCCCTCAACCCCACACAGAGACTTGCAGAATTAATCTTTTGAATATCTGCCATGTATTCCGATGCCTTGCAAGGTACTCTGCAATAAGTGAAAGTGCCTATTCTCAAAGAGCTTAGCATGTGATTGAAAGCAAGTATGTACTGAACCTAACTGTATGGAAACCATGCCAAACAATGACTTGTTCTTCAATTCATGTGACTGTAGTAGGGGTTCAGCAGAGTGGGAGATGAGGGAGGGCAGTAGGGAAGGTTTCATGGGGTGCTTTGGCAAATACAACTTCTCATAGAATGGGTTAAATTTGGAGAGGCACAGAGTGATGAATAATTTATATGCTGTGTTCTGGAGAGGAGTCTGATATGAATGGACGGTACATGGTAGGCACTTGGGTTAAGGTTGAGCTGAGGAAGCTAGAGCCTGAAGTTAGGTAGGATAGTTACTGTGGCAGTGATCCGGGTGTGAGAGGACAAAGGGTCTAGATTTGGATGGTAGCAGGAAGAACAGAGCAGAATATACTAAGGGAAAAATCCTTAGAACTTAGTGACCGTGTGAAGGAAATGGATGAATTGAAGTTTCCCCCCTACTCTCCTTCTTCTTGAAATTACTCTGAGTTTAATTCTCTAGCACCAAGTGGAAAACTAATAGGAGACAGGAGGTGACTGTTCCCAGCAGTGCCAAGACCTGCCTGTAAGTGGCGAGGAAGGCTAGGGAGCAACATGGAACAGGAGTATTTGCATTGAACACACAAACAGAACCTTTTCCTCTCTTGTCACCCTGCTCTGGAAAATATTCTTTTTTGAGGTTTTATGTATTTTCTCCACTTTCTCCACCCCATTGAACTTTCTGAAAACACTTCCTTAGACACTTTCTTTTATAAGCCTCTTGGATTCAAAAAAAGGCAGGTCTGAACTCACAGGTGTTTTTATGATCAATCCAAATTATGATATCCTTTGTTTACTTCCCTGCAAGCAGGATTTCCATTTCCTAAATCCGGTGTGGTCTCCAGGTTGGAGCAAGGAGAGCCATGGGTCCCTGATCTGGGCTCCAAGGAGAAGGAACTCCCAAGAGGCAGTCACACAGGAGATAAACAAATGCATGCTGATCTGTTATCACCTAAGAGAGAGAGAAGAAGTTGGGTGGACCAGGATTACTGGGGCTTTGAGGACGAGAAGGTAGCAGGTGTACATTGGGGCTATGAAGAGACCAGAACTCTCCTTGCAATTCTCAGTCAGACTGAGTTTTATGAGGCGCTCCGAAACTGTCATCGAAACAGCCAAGTGTACGGGGCCGTGGCTGAGCGGCTCCGAGAGTATGGCTTCTTTCGGACCTTGGAACAGTGTCGGACCAAGTTTAAAGGTCTGCAGAAGAGCTACCGGAAAGTCAAGAGTGGTCATCCACCTGAGACCTGCCCCTTCTTTGAAGAGATGGAGGCCCTGATGAGTGCCCAGGTCATTGCCTTGCCCAGTAACGGCTTGGAAGAGGCAGCCTCTCACTCTGGCCTGGTGGGCAGTGATCCTGAGACTGAGGAGCCAGGGCAAGGGGGCTGGCAGCATGAGGAAGCAGAAGAGGCTTTGGCTGAAGAGTCTGGCAGTGATGAAACGGGCCAGGAGGCCCTGCCTCAAGACCCTGAAAACTCCACTGCACCTGTTCTTTTTCGAAGCCCAAGTGGTAAGAACCTTTTCTTTTTGGGGTTCTGTGAATAGATTTGAGGAGTTATGAGATAGCATGTGTAGTCAGGAAGTTTAATGTTGCCTGTCAGCTTTGTCACTTAAATAGAGAACACAGAGGCACTTCTCAGTTCTGTGTGTATTTCATTCTCTTTTGTGGGAATATTAAGTAATAGGGAGTAATTTTAGATATTTTAAAGAAGTACTCAGAAGATTCTTAAGAGCTCTTAAAAAGACTATCATTCCTTCCATTTATTAAAAATTTTTTTTCTTATAAAATCTTTGACTGCTGAGAAAAACCTGACACTACACTATACTATCTTTAAGGAGACTATTTTTTGGGCACCTTATACAAACTGATGCTTTATATTTCCCCAGTTCTCAACATCAATTTATTTTTTGTGTTCGTTTTCACTTAGCATAGCATAGTGAAGGACTGCCCAAAGCTGGGGAAACATTTTCTAAGAATCTCCTAGAGGAGATTCACAATACACATAGTAAGAAACCTTGTTGAAACACACATAGTAAACACATAACACATAAACACACATAGTAAGAAACACTTTGTTGAAATATTATTTGCCCATGGAACTGTTTTTAAGTATTATTTATTACTGTTGATATAATTTGTGTAACCATGTTGTTATGGAAAGAACACCGAAATATGAGTTGGGGCTTTGTTTTTTATCTTGACCACTCATCACCTGGGTCACCTTGGATAGTTATCTGGCCATTTCAAAACTTGTTTCCTCACTCGTAAAATGGGGCACAGCAGCAATGATAATGTGTGGTGTTACTTCAATTCTGTTCTAGGCTTGTCTTCTTATCTTCTACTTTTTCCTTTCTCAGTATCTATTTTTTTCTTTCATTCTTTTTTATTACTGGAATAAATGCAGGTAAACCAGAGACATGGCACATATGCTAGCTGCTATTATTTTCATTTTTTTTCATCTTTTTTCCACTTTTTCTCTGTCTTCCAATTCTTTCCCCAACTCCTTTATCTGCAGTGACTGGAGGATGATGGAAGCATTGTCCTCTCCAGCTGGATGTCAAGTGGGAGGAAGACACTTTGACTCTCCCTTCCCTCTACTTTGTATAGATTTTGGAAACATGAAGTATTTTTACTTTTTCACTTAGGAGCCCAAGCTTAGGTGGTTTTTCATCATGCACTTGATAGGACTGAGGAATTGAGGCTGTAAAGCCCTGGATTAAGTAGTGCTAAAATTTCTCTTTTGGTGGCAGGTGTACACTGGGGCTATGAAGAGACAAAGACTTACCTTGCAATTCTTAGTGAAACTCAGTTCTACGAAGCCCTCCGGAATTGTCACCGTAACAGCCAGTTGTATGGAGCAGTGGCTGAGCGGTTATGGGAATATGGATTTTTAAGGACACCAGAGCAGTGTCGGACCAAGTTTAAAAGCCTACAAACCAGCTATCGGAAAGTCAAGAATGGCCAAGCACCAGAGACCTGTCCCTTCTTTGAAGAGATGGATGCTCTGGTGAGTGCCAGGGTTGTTGCCCCGCCCAGTGACAGCCAGGAAGAAGAGACAGCCTCTTGCCCCATCCAGGAGACAAGTGAGACTGAAGCTGAGAAGCAAGCCGACATGGCAGAAGAGACCATAGAAGAAGATTCTGAGGATGATGAAGAGGATACTGAGGTACCCCTGGAGGTTGTCATGACTCGTGCTCCAGTCTTATTCCAGAGCCCCAGTGGTAAGATCCTTTTACTTCTTAAGGTTTAAGTAGCAACGGGGAGGCAGTAGGATTTAGGAGAAAAATCAACAATCTAAAGACCAGGAGACAGGCCTCTATACCCAGCTCTCATGGATTCTTGTGACTACCTTCTACCTTCTCTCTTCTCCAGGTTTCCTTTCTTTTCTTTTTTTTTCAGGTTTCCTTTTTATTAAGGCAGCTCAGAAGGATATAAATTATTCACCTGACTTGCCTTCTCATACTACAGCATCAGTCTGATGGGTGCAGACTTTCTAAATTTGTTATCATCTACAGCTGAACTGTTAGGCAGTTTACCTAGCAGGGAGTATGAAAGGTAACATCTCCCAAGTAGCACATTGTATACCCATAGTGAGATGAAGTTGATTTTAAAAGTTCACTTTTTTTTTTTTTAAAGATTTTATTTATTTATTCATCAGAGACACACACACAGAGAGAGAGAGAGAGAGAGAGAGAGGCAGAGACACAGGCAGAGGGAGAAGCAGGCTCCACACAGGGAGCCCGACATGGGACTTGATCCTGGGACTCCAGGATTGCGCCCTGGGCCAAAGGCAGGCGCGAAACCGCTGAGCCACCCAGGGATCCCCCTGTTTTCATTCTTGATGTATATTGGAATTTGAGGGGAGGAGGACTCATTTAGCTCTGTTTGGATATAGAAGTTTCTCAGAGTTTTCCTGGGCATTCCTGAACCTATCTTAAATCTGGTAGGTTTTCCTTGTTATACTGAGAGGATTTTCTGAATATTGTGGGTATCCAGGAAAAGTTAAAAGAATGTATTAATCAGCCTCTGTAACAAATGAGAAGCGTGTGATAGATTACTAAGTAGAGGAGTAAAAACATTGGAATTCCAATTGGTAGTAGTCATTGGGATCCAGTGCTCCTTAATTTTTATCTTTAAACTTCTAATGTGATACTTGCCTTATCCCCAGCACATAATATTGAGGAGATGGGTAACTTTTAAAATTCTACTCTTGGGGATCCCTGGGTGGCTCAGCGGTTTAGTGCCTGCCTTTGGCCCAGGGCGTGATCCTGGAGTCCTGGGATTGAGTCCCACATCAGGCTCCAGGCATGGAGCCTGCTTCTCCCTCTGCCTGTGTCTCTGCCCCCCACTCCCCTACCCCTCCTGTGCCTCTCATGAATAAATCAAATCAAATAAATAAATAAATAAATAAATAAATAAATAAATAAATAAATAAATAAATAAATAAATAAAATTCTATTCTTATATCAGGTTTTGAGGCTGGATTTGATAACGAAGAGAATCTAAAACGAGATATTTCTGAGGAAGTACAACTACATAGAACATTACTTGCAAGGTCTGAAAGGAAAGTTTCCCGGCGTCTTACTCAAGGTAAAGGTGGTGAGAGTGAGTATAGATCAGGACAACAGTGGGAAAATACCCCAGAGGAGAGAAGGGGAAAACCAGCATTCCCAGAGAGGAGTTTAGGTAAAGTTCTAAATCATCAGAGACCTTACTTGGGAGAAAAACCCTGTAAGTATCTCAGATACAGCAAAAGTTTTGGTCCGAACTCCCACCTTGTGCATCAGATATCTCATCAAGTGGAAAATCCATATAAATGTGCTGACTGTGGGAAAAGCTTCAGTCGGAGTGCACGCCTCATTAGACACCGGAGAATCCACACTGGAGAGAAACCTTATAAGTGTCTTGACTGTGGAAAAAGTTTCCGTGACAGTTCAAATTTCATCACCCACAGGAGAATCCACACAGGAGAGAAACCATATCAGTGTGGTGAGTGTGGAAAACGCTTCAATCAGAGCTCAAGCCTTATAATTCACCAGAGAACCCACACAGGAGAAAAGCCCTATCAATGTGAAGAGTGTGGAAAAAGCTTCAACAACAGTTCTCATTTCAGTGCACATCGGAGGATACACACAGGAGAGAGACCCCACGTGTGTCCTGACTGTGGAAAGAGCTTCAGTAAAAGTTCTGACCTACGTGCACATCATAGAACCCACACAGGAGAGAAACCCTATGGGTGTCATGACTGTGGCAAGTGCTTTAGTAAAAGTTCTGCTCTAAATAAGCACCGAGAGATCCATACACGAGAGAAACTTCTGTCACAGTCAACACCTAAGCAATAAGCCCCTGAGAATTTAAAAAGATAAATGCAGTGAAATTGTTTGAAAAAGTCTTCCAATTGTGAGATCCATCTCCTCTGCCCAACTAGCTTAGGAAACACTCTTAAGATTTACCCCACTCTGTTCCCAAGTTTTTCCTGGATCTACGAATTCCTAGGGTAGTCATCTTAAGAATGAAAAGAAGATTTCAGTCCCTCTCCTTGCCTACAGTGGAAATGACAGATAACACCTTTACCTCTCAGTGTCTATATTGTTCCTGTAGTAGAACATAGTAGTAGATGCCATGTATTTATTTATCCTGTTATTCAGCTGCATTTCAACTGGAAAAACCTATCACAGCATTTCAGGGAGAAGCTGTGAGACTTTCCTAATTGAGTGGGTCTTTTTATACAATTATGGAAATGCAAAACTGTGGCTCTTCCTGTTCGTATTAAGCCTGTGCTTAGAATGATATTTGTCAGGCAAACTCTTCATTTACCTTAAAGGAGAGTTTAATATCCATCTTGGTTCTGACCTATGAATCCTCTTGTCAAAAGCCTAGGTGTTCTAGATGGGGAAACAGGGTAAACTTTATATATTGAAGTGTGAACCCTGGATTTCTTAATTTCTTCTAAGCCCTAGAAGATCTGGAATAGAATAGTACATTTAGAGCATCTAGTTTGATTTTTTTTCTTCTGTTCCATCTTACCTGAGTTTCATCTGTCTCTTCTGGTCCAGAAGTGCAAAGAGCAAGTAAGCTGGATATGCTGATATGAAAGAAAGCAGTTAAGGCTGCCAGTAGGGGATTGTGCATTCCACACACACCAAACACCTAGTTTAGTATTATACAGCACTCAATGGGTGCTCAATACTATCCTTCATTGAGCAGATGCCACTACCATGTACCCATGGATTATGAAACAAATGGCTCTGTGCCAACAACTCTTTACCCTAATGGCAAGGAGGACAGATTATCTTTGGTCAGTGGAGTTGCCAATACTCACACACATGCACATGCAAATATTCACCTGTATAGATGTTTTTAAAAGCTCTTCAAACACAAGTGTGATTCTGTATAATCAAATAGTATTGAATTAATTGCTCATATTCCTAGTAGTATGATGAGCCCTGTACAGCACAAGGTAAACAGACCCTGTCCTTGTTCTTACAATCTAGAACAGATGACTGACATGGACAAATAATAAGTGCACATGTAGAGCTGCAACAGTTTTAGAGAACTCTAGAAATCTAGTAACATTTTGCATAAATGTTAAGGTCTAATACATTATAGTTTTTTATAAGAAAAATCTGGGAGGTATTTTCTTCTCTTTATTCAGGAAGGCTTCATGAAACAGCAAGTGTTCAAAGAAAGGAAGGTTATTGGGTAAATCAGGATGGGATGAACTTTACAAAACTAATCACAAAACTGAGTACTGAGTGGGTGAGAAATGGGGAAAGTGGAGAGCAAGGTGTTTTATGCAGATGGAGCCGAGGGCAAAGGACAGACTCTAAGGAAAGTTAGACAAAGCTTGAAGGAGCACAAAATTGAGGAAGAATATGATCTAGGCTATGCACAAGGTAGAGAACTGCCTTAACTGGAACATGGAGTGCCAGAGGCAGATCTGGAGGTGGTGATTTCATCCACCTATAGTAAATCAGGTACTGTGCTATACTTATTGATGAAACAGCCAGCTCACACTGGGGAAGAATGAGCAGTCTGAGGGGACTAGCTCCTATAAGAAACAAAGGTCAGAAACTAGTATCTTGAGAAAATACTTTAATGGGCAGGTCTGAGGAAAAAGGAATGTGAACAGATGGCTAAGGCCTGGGATAAGTAGCTGTTTCATATTCACATTTATCAGAGTCCTGTGGCCAGAATGAGATATGGAAGAGGAGTAGGGAAATAGAATATTCTGTAATTCATAGCTTGCTGTGTTAGATGAGAGGTTGATTAGGGTTCTGGTATTGACGGATCCTACTACAAAAAATGTCCTAACATTTATTAGGAGGAGATGGTATCTCAATTATGTGGCCTAAGCAGACATGAAGATAGAAGAAACACCAGTCTAAAGCAGTGCCTCAGGATTTGAGATGGTTAAGTGTGTTTTTTAAATGTGTTTTTTAATATGAGCGATTACTGTCTTTAGTATATTTATGTATAGTTGTGTGTAAAAAGCACTGGTTGGGGTATCAGCAGATCTGAATTCTGGTTCCAGATGTCTTGTGTTTCCATCTCCCTTTCTGTAAAGCAGAATAATGTTTACACCTTAATCTGCCTCTCAGGGATACCATGTTAATAAAAATTATGTCTATAAAGTACCCAGTGTTTCTTCATGTGGCTCCCCCCACCAAAAATACATCTGCAATTTTTTAAGTTGTTGCTGCTATGAAAGATAAATTTTTACCTGCTTTAGGCTCCCTGTGTGGGCTTACTAGAAGTATGCCTGTTTGAATCTTAATGTTCTAGACTGAGAAACAAATTAGGATGTGGTAAAAGAGAAATTAGAATGAAAATCCTTCTGTGGTATCTGTATCCATTAGTGCAGTGGGTTAAGACCTCTTATAACTGGGCATGGAGAATAAGTGTTATTTTAAAAGATCCAGGACCAATCCCCTACCAACCTCCAGATGAAGAGAATATACATAAGGAATAGGGCAAAGGCAAACTCTCTTACTGGGGAAAGCCATTTCATCTCAAACGAGCTTACAAGCCATTTCCTACTACCCACTCTGCCATTCTTGAGGATAGAAGAAGCAAGAAATAAATAGTCTTCAAACATTCTAAGAAAGAGAAATCAAAGGATGCCACTCGGTGGTTGAGTGTCTCTGCCTTTGGCTCAGGTCGTGATCCTGCAGTCCTGGGAGCGAGTCCCACATCAGCCTGTTTCTCCCTCTGCCAATGTCTCTGCCTCTTTGTATCTCTCATGAATAAATAAATAAAATCTTTAAAAAAAAAAAAAAAGAGAGAGAGAAATCAAGGCTACTATAGGTGGAGCAAGAGGGTCTGTGCTCCCTGCCCTTTTCATACTCATAAGACCTTTGTGGGGACAGAATGAATGGCATGTACAGCAAAGGAAGCAAGAATGTATTATTAGCAGAAGCTAGACAATCATATTCTCATCAGTTGTTTCCTAGTGCTGTTATTTCTTTATCTCCATTTTATCCACTCTTTTTTTAGATTCATTTATTTATTTTAGAGAGATTTTATGTGCAAATGGGGAAGTGGGGCAGAGGAAGGAGAGTCTCAAGCAGACTCCCTGTTAAGTGCAGAGCCAGACACAGCCCTCCATGAAGGGCTCTATCTGAGGACCCTAAGCTCATGACCTGAGCCAAAACCAAGAGCCAGATGCTTAACCACCTGAGTCACCCAGGCACCCCACCATTTTTTTTAAAAGTAAACTCTACCCCCAAACTGGGGCTGAAACTCATGTTCCTGAGATCAAGAGTTGCATGTTCTACTGACTAAGCCCGCCAGGTGCCCCACGTTCTTCCTTTTATTGCTTGCTATGGTCATTGCTACAGAACTTAATAACATTTATATGTTTTCTCTATGTTGTTGCCATTTCTCTTTTACTATAATCAGAGTATGGAGGCTGAGTCTTATCAACTCTGTAGAGGGCTATTTTTATGGTGACCAGGTAGGGAAAGGGAAAGGGAAGCTGAGACAGGAGCCATCAATTCTTCATTATTCAATTCAAAAATCTAAAATGAAAACTTTACTCCTATATACTCAACTATCCAGTAAGATGCATATCAAAGTTTTGACATTTAAAATGGAATATATTCTCTGATATCATGGTGCCTAAAGTGACATATTATATGGAGATATTTTAGTTAGGAGCTTAAATTACTCCTACATCCACCATGGCACTCTTTCAGATACAAACTTTGGAACAATTGGAAGATTAAAGGCAAAGAGAAACCTAAAGTACCTTAGACCTCAAGAAGCATCTGGTTGGTTAGATCCGTTATGGTCAAAATAACAGAAGGGTAACATAGGAACATTTTTAAAAAACTACCACCTTGATTCCAGGGGGATTAATCATGAGAGGAGCAAAGCCAGATATTAGAAGCCAGCTCTATCTGTCACTAGGGTCATCCAAAGTAGATTAACCCTGACTACTGGGTATTCACAAAAATCCCTGGTATGCAGTATTGCCTGGAGTCAACAGTTTTGGGAAATACTGGAGTGAAGGGAGTTTGAGTAAAGCAAGCAAAACACAATACAGAATGCTGTTGTCACAAGCTACAAGGCTTAAAGGTTTTGGTGGCAATCTATTTTCCCTTCTCCTCATCTTTAGACTAGTTACTCCAAAACTCTTCTTGATGAGAAACTCCTTTGATTTTCCTGAAGTTTTATGATTACTAATGGAAAGGGATTAGTTAAGTCAAATCTCTGGTAGAATGGGGAGTTCAGTTAGGAGCCAGCCCCTTCAACTCCCCTTTTAGGAAGCAGCATGGAAGTAAGCACTGTAAGACCTCGGAGCCTGCCAGTCAATTTAAATATTTACTGAGCACCAGCCACGAGTAAAGGGCTGGTGAGGGTGCCCATGGTACCTGGCTGGTGTGCTTCAAAGGTAGACAGTTAACTAAGTGAGATACAGTGGGAAGATCTTGGTTGCAACACATACTCAAAAGTAGTTCATGTCATTGCAGCTTAAAAATACAACACTCTGGGTTTTAGATGATTCCACTTCCTCCTCAGTTCAGACCTGGTGCTGTCAGAAGCAAAGATGTAGTTGATGGATTCATAAGACAGATCCCACACCTGAGTCTGGGTCAAGTTAAATGTTTCAGCTGCCAGTTGGTACTCTTGAGAAAGGTGTGTTGCAAAAACACCCTTATCATCGGTCTGCAAAAAAAAAAAAAAAAATTTAATGAACAAGGAAACGACTTTTTAGAAAACAGTAACTTATGTTTAGAATCTATTTTCCTATTTACCATGCTTCTTTTAAGAGTCTAAACAGGCCTATAAATGTATCCATGCATATCTATAACTAAATAGGCCTCTTTATCCTTTTTAAAACAAAACCCAGAAAATCCAGAGCAGTGGCTTTCAGCCATGGCTGCCTATTAAAATCACTAGGAAGCTTTTAAAATGTATCTGTCTAGGGATCCCTGGGTGGCGCAGCGGTTTGGCGCCTGCCTTTGGCCCAGGGCGCGATCCTGAAGACCCGGGATCGAATCCCACGTCGGGCTCCCGGTGCATGGAGCCTGCTTCTCCCTCTGCCTGTGTCTCTGCCTCTCTCTCTCTCTCTGTGACTATCATAAATTAAAAAAAAAAAAAAAAAATTAAAAAAAAATGTATCTGTCTACAGGACTCACACCAGATCAAATAAAACAGGATCTTAAGGATGGGTACTGGGCTCAGTATTTTTTTATATTCCTCTGGGTACTGCCCAGGACCTTCATCCGTATCGCCAAATCTGAGTCACTCTGGCCCTCTGAAGCCTCTCATGCCCTGATCCTCTCTCACTCCTCTACTTGGGCAGCACCCTGAGAAATGCAAGACAATTAGCTAGTAGTGAATGTCTGACTTTATGCAACAGTGGACTGAAAAAGCAAAGTACTTCATATAAGTGATGTGTACACCTTACACAGATCACAGAAGGATGGGCAATCCTGTACCAGAATCCGAAATGATGCTGGTCATAAGATCGAACTGTCTGACTTTTGATGTTTGAGGTCAAACAGAGTTCTAGATGAAAGGAGGAAAAAGTCTCTTATTAAAAGCAGATTAATAGACTCGTTCATCAGTGTTCACCAAGTAGATACATGAGAAATTTTTCCAAGGTTTGCTAATTTCACACACCTTATGTGTGAAAATTTGTAGTTCAATTTGTACAGGAAGTATGTGCTACGACTTTTGGCAGCAACTACACCAGGTAGGAAATTAATATCCTCTTCCCACTATGTACTTTTCCCTTTCTTTTACCAAAATGGAGAGGAAAGAGGAATGTTATAAGCCACTCACCATGGAGAAAGCAGGGAAGAATTATGAAGGAAGTTTTGAAGGATTACTGCGCTTTTTCTTTCTTTTTTTAATTTAAATTCAATTTGACAACAGTGCCCTCCTTAATGCCTGTCACCCAGTGGATTACTGCACTTTTTCCTGGTCTTATAGTGGAGGCTAAAACAAAATGGTAGCACTGCTTGAGGGCTACAGTATTATAAAAAGCCAAGAGCAGAAATGGACTTAAAGAAAACCCTTAAAAACACCTTTACTCAGATAATCATCTATTTATGGTCTGCTCCAAGTAAGTTCATCTCAAGAATGACTTCTATTATTAACAAATTCCTGCCTTGACACATTATACTTGGCTCCCCAACCAGAGCAGAAATAACTTCACTGACTTGATTGATGGCGTTTGTTCACTATGATAAGGCAGGCTCAACACAGGGTCATTCTGTCCAAGGGATGGCAGCCTGTCCCCACACTGCTGGGCACAGAGCTGGGCCACCACACTAAGATCACTATGCAAGTGGCTTCCATTTTCTCAACTTCTGGGGGTGTTAAAAATGTCCTTAGTAAAAAGAAAAAAAATCTCATTATGAATTGCTGAAAACTCTGTAATTAAAAAACACATACCCACACAAATTTTTTGAAAATTATAAACTCAGCAAATTGATCATTCAGTAAAATGGTTTTCAGTCAACTGCTTTTTTCCCTCCACATAAGTAAGGCCTTCCCTGACCATCCAACTGAAAAGCGATTATCTCATCACTATTATATCAAACTGTTTAATTTTCTTTAAAGAGCTTAACACTGACATTTTCCTGTGTAACTGTTTACGGTCTCTCTTACCTAGCCAGAATATAAATTCCTTGAGAAAGAAACCTTGCCTGTTTTGTTTACTGCTCTATTCCCAGTAATTTGAACAGTGTGACTGGCATAGCTACTCCATAAATATGTGTTGTTAATTAAAAGCAGCTCCAGAGATATACATGTAGACACATAAGTGGTAATAGTCAACATACATTTAAAAATATGTCTTGGAATCTTCCATAATTCTTAATTTTTAAGTAAATGTCACACATTTTTATAATACATATTAATTTGGTTAGTCATTTTAAAATACTAGATGACCCTTATTCCTTCAATATAATAATTATTGAGCTCTAAGAACTGGGGAATGTAGCAGTGAACAAGACAGACAAGGGCCCTGCTTTCATGGGTTTATATTCTAATGGAAGCTAAAACTTCCTGTTAATTAAATAAGGCTCAGGAAGCACATGTACCATGCCACTTTTAATTTCTACATGACCTATATTTAGAACGGTACTTCTCTGCATACATGTTGCAACCAGGTGACTGGGGACCATTGTACAGAGTGTTATCAGGAGGACCTGAAGCCCTAAGCCTTACCCAGTGGTATCTGATGTTGCCTCACAAAGTCTACCAGCTCAAGGGATCCTTCCTCAGAGGAGCTGAGAAATGTCCCATGCCCAATTCTGTCAGGAAGCAGATCCAGAAGTACTTGTGTTTCTTTTTTTTGGTTTGGAATCTCAAAAAAAGGAGAGAGAGGGGATCAATAACCTCTTTTAGCAGTTCTTAAATGGTACTATTTTTCTGTAACTAGCTACTTTGTTTCTCACAAAGAAGATAATGCAGACATTCTGGAAAGCTGAACTACCTATACCTTCCCAGCTCTCTTCTTGGCCATTATTTTCCCATTCATTTCCCAATATTCTTCTAGATTCATTTCAATGATAATAATTAGAGTTAACAATAGTAATAATAATGATAAACACTTTTAGACCTGCTTTGTGCCTTTTAAGGAGACATAAATTCTCCTTTAAATCTCACAAGAATCTTGTAAAGTACTAAGATGAAGAAATTAAAGTTCAGAAAAAGCAACAAGATCAACTCAGGAGCAGAAATGCAATGAGAAAGACCTTTCAGTTTTTATTTTTTTCCTCCTTCATTACACTTTTCTACACTTAGATTTTTTTCAAATATACCTAACTTTTGTAGTTAAAACATAAAGTTGTTGTTTATTTTTTTTTTTTTTAAGTTGCCTAAGGTCATGGAGCTCTGACTCCAGGGCCCAGATTCTCTGTGTAGTATGCTCATGTTTTATTTTTTACTTATTTTTTTAAGGATTTTATTTATTTATATGACAGAGAACATGAGTACAAGTGTGAGTGGGTAGTGGAGCACAGGGGGAAGGAAAGAACTCAAGCAGGCTTGGAGCAGAACCCACATGGGGCTTGATCTCATGACCCTGCAATCACGACTTGAGTGGAAATCAAGTCAGACGCTTAACCAATTGAGCCACCCAAGCACCCCACTCATGTTTTATTTTGACACAGCTAGCTATATACTAATATACAACTACCATGAACAGGTCTAGCTGTACTCTTTATCTACTAGATAGCCTATAAGACAAATGACCATAACATGTTGAAATGAAATATTTTACATCCAATGGATCAAACAAGAAAAGCAACAGAATAAAGAAAATTTTAAAATTTTCTAAAGAAAAAATAGACAAAGAAAAAAGAAAAAGAAAAGTGGGGATGCCTGGGTGGCTCAGTGGTTTAACGTCTGCCTTTGGCTCAGGGTGTGATCCTGGGGTCTGGGATCGAGTCCCACATCGGGCTCCTTGCAGGGAGCCTGCTTCTCCCTCTGTCTGTGTCTCTGCCTCTCTCTCTCTCTCTCTGTATCTCTCATGAATAAAGTCTTTAAAAAAGAAAAAAGAAAAAGAAAAGCAACAAAGTAAGGTAAAGAGAAGGTTATGATGCTGTGCACAAAAACTACAGATAACTGGTCACAGTAACACATGCTGGCTGTTTCATTTTATTGACCAACAGCTTCAATCAGACATCAGTTAGGTTAACTAGAGGATGTCCTGTAAGTGACAGATCTTTTTGATCAGAGTGTGGAAACACAGACTCTAGATTTAAGTTCTGCCACCAGATTATTGACTCTTTGCTTATAGACATGAAAAACATCAGTATTGACAGGAAGCTCCAATTTTTTCCTTAATCTTTAAATCATGATGCTAATCAACCCTTATATATTACTGCATCTAATACTCATAAATAACACTGTGAGGTAAGTAGCTTAAGTATTATTTCCTGTACTTGAGACATTAAACTCCAAACTCATCAAGCTGTACACATTAATCAGGTACAGGTTTTTGTATGAAGAAAG
The DNA here is from genome assembly GCF_053574225.1 of Canis aureus. Classification (NCBI taxonomy): domain Eukaryota; kingdom Metazoa; phylum Chordata; class Mammalia; order Carnivora; family Canidae; genus Canis; species Canis aureus. The sequence goes on along the minus strand of NC_135642.1, from coordinate 14,958,030 downwards.
AAGAAAAGAAAAAAAAGAAAGAAAAAAGAAAAGAAAAGAAAAAAGAAAAGAAAAGAAAAAAAAAGAAAGAAAAGAAAAGAAGAAAAGAAAAGGAAAAAAGAAAAGGAAAAAAGAGAAGAAAAGAAAAGAAAAGAAAAGAAAGAAACGAAACGAATAGGTAGAAGTACTGTGGTATAAAGTAAATCCATTTGTAAAATGGGGGAAAGTGCAGTTGACTCCCTTGTTTGACTCACAGGGATGTGCTTAAGAAAGTGACTGTTCTCCAGCCATTATCTGTACATTATGTCACTATGCTCATGTTGCCAAGGAGCTGGGGCCCAATGACGGGCACCTGATCTTCTGATGAGCCTTATAAAATAATGATGAGCTACTTCCTTTCTTGCCAGTGCATGTGATACATTCAGGTCCCTTATGAGGACAAGTGAGATGAACTGCTGCTTTTCTTAGTGTCAGCTTGCCAATGACAAGACTGATGATGAAAACTTATGCATTTTCTTCAGTAAGATGTCAATAGCTGTTTTAATGACACAGCTGTAGCATGAGTCAATAGCTACCCTCAGGAATGACAAAAACAAAAACAGTAACATAAGGTACTAATGCAAGTCATACCTCTGTCATTATCATTTACATTTATTTTTTTAAGATTAATTTATTTATTCATGAGAGACACAGAAAGAGAGGCAGTATAGACATAGAGAGAGGGAGAGGCAGGCTCCCTGCAGGAGCTCAATGTGGGACTCAACCCCAGGACCTCAGGATCACACCCTGAGCTGAAGGCAGACACTAACCCACTAAGCCACTGGCCTTCCTTTTTTTTTTTAGGCATTCCCATTATACCCATTATAATTTACATATAAAAATATTTATACTTTCCTCCTCTTCTACTTTATTTTAATCTCCACGATTACTTTTAGCCATTTACAAATGATTATTATTTTCATTGTAATCTATCCTCAGCCTAATTTTACGATATTATTTACCTCTGAAAGATGCAATGCCAACTTGAGGCCTGCTTTCTTAGCTTCTAAAAGAGGTTCCAAGAAGTCTTTTGCCTGTCCTACCTTGAAGATAAAAGTTAAAATGAAGATGCATGAGAATTCTGGGCAAACTGAAGAATTATGTACTGTGTCAATAAACAAAGGAATAAAATAATAGCAAGAAAAAAGCAGATTGATTCATTTCAAAATTTCATTTATAAAGCACCTACAACGTGTTAGATGCTTTAGGGAATACTAAGCTGGCAAAGACACAATCCCTGACCTCAAGAATGTTAAGTCACATAAAGTCATGTATCAGTGAACCTGAAATCAATCGGCCACACTAGATATAGAGGTTGCCAAATTTTATTTTTGCAAGAAAATCTAGATTATCTAGTGCTAAGGAGAACTTGCTTGATTCAGGAACTTGTATGATTACAGCAAAGAAAGCTTCTACCAAATGGATGAATGAAACAAGAGCAAAATAGTCCTGGTTTAGACAAAGACATAAAAACCCATTTTGTGGGACTCTCTAAAATCCAGTGATTTTCAATCATGGTCAATTCTGTATACCTCACCAGGGGACATTTGGCAGTATCTAGAAACATTTTTGGTTGTTACAACTAGGAGGGTGCTACTAGTATCTAGTGGGTAGAGAAGACTGGGATGCTACTAAACATCCTGCAATAGATAGGACATCCTCCCAGGACAAAAAATTATTTGGCCCACAGTGTCAATAGTGCCACAAGTCTGACAGTGAGACACTGTCCTTTAATCTGACATTCAAGAAGCTCTAGGCCAGCCTTTCTCAATTGGAGGTTCTATGAGATAATTAAGGCCAAGCCATAATTAAATATTAAACATGAATCCTATGTAATGAATTAATTTATCTCCTCTCATGCAAATCTTACTTTTTTCTTTTTTTAGAGTGCTTAATTCTTTCACGGAACCCTGGCTGAGAATAGCTGCTACAGACATTCTGGGCTACCCAGGGCAGGATGGGTCTTTTTTTTTAATTTTTAAAAGTTTATTTGAGAGAGAGAGAGAGCGTGTGAGTGGGGGTGAGTGGCGGGAAGCAGATGCCCCTTTGACCAGGGAGCCTAACATGGGGCTCTATCCCAGGGCCCTGAGATCATGACAGAGTGAAGGGAGATGCTTAACCAACTGAGCCACCCAGGTGTCTCTATGCTTTTTATAAAAAAGATTTTAGTTATGAATAGGTCTTCATCCACACAGAGAGTCTGCTGGACCTCTGGAGAATCCAGGATGCCCCAAGCTCATCCTTACCCAACAAACTGATTCTACCTTTCAGAATTAAAATGTATTTAGGAAAAACAGCTTACAGTAGGGTCTCCACTGAGGTCAAGGCCAAGAACTGTATTGTCAGTAGAGAGGAAGAACTCTTCAGCAAGTTTAACAGTCTCCTTGGCTACTGAAGGGCCACCTCTTCTGTCAATTGCTATCAAATACCTTTAAAATAAGAAAAATAGAGTTGAAAACAAATATAGCCCAGATGAAAAAATACGGCCAGAGAGATATGGCAGTCTGCATGTAAAAGTTCCTTAGTAGAAATACAGCCTGAGTGATAGGACAGCTTACTTTGCCAGAGGGCATGACACATAAATTCCTAAATAGCACCAAACATCTAGTTAGTATTCAAATTCTTAAATGTTTCACATTTTTTTCTTGTATTTGTTGTTCAGTTTGTTTGATTCAGAGTTCAACTAAGGTCCATGCATTGTGTTGGTCAATGCATCCCAAGTCTCTTTTAATCTAGCACTCCCTCCATGCCCTATCTTTCCTCTTCTCTGCAACCCTCCACTGTTCTTGAACTCATTTATTGAAGAAACCAGGTCCTTTGTTCTAAAAAGTTTCTCACAATATTCATTTTTCTGAGTGAATTCTTGTTGTTAATCTGTTTCTCCCTTGATATCTATAAACTGAAAATTGGATCTGGTCTAGAGGCTTGATCAGATTCGATTTTTTAGCAAGAGTATAACTTAAGTGGTGGTGTGTTCTTTCATCAGGAGGCTAAGATCCATTATTTAATCAAGTGTTAAAAATTGGTAATATTATTTTTTTAACACATATCCAATAGCTGATACAAAGTCATTCTTCAGGTTAGCTGGAATTCTACAAGGCATCTAATACCCAGATGCCTGGGTATTTTTTTTTTTCAGATAAAATATTATAGGTTTATTTAAAACTTAATTCTCACCTTGAGTATGCAAAATACAAACTCCACAAAATGTTCATTTTTTATTTTGTAGTTTACAAATATACAAAATAGAAGTTTGCTTAAATTTATATTACATATTTATTAAGGCAAGGAACTATATAGAAAAAAAAATTTGTTCTGCTTAAGGCATACTTGGGAATAAACCATTGTACACATTATTGCACATCTGAAACCACAGTGCATAACAGACTGTCTGCATAAAAAATGTTAAAGAAGTAAACCAGGCGTATTTACCTGACTTAGGTCATAAATGTAGATCGGAAGACAAAAATGAACTCCCGTTAATATTGCATATTTTTCATCCAGCATTTACTAATTTTTAAAAAAATTTTAAAAGAAGATTTTTATTTATTTATTCATGAGAGACACAGAGAGATAGGCAGAGACATAGGCAGGGGGAGAAGCAGGCTCCCTGTGGGGAACCTGATATGGGACTCAATCCCGTGTCCTGGGATTAACCTGAGCTGAAGGCAGACGTTCAACCACAGAGCCACCCAGGCATCCCAGCATTTATTAACTTATTTTTTTACACACACACAAAATTCCTCCAGCATTTATTTATTTACAAATTTTGGAACAACTATATATAAATGCAGTCTTTTTTAACTTAACAATTTCTCCTGCCATTAAATAATGTTAGAAAACAATATAAATCATCGGAACATAACATAATGTAACTGTCCTCTGATTGCTAAATGTTTTAGGATGTTTTCCACTTTTTGTTATAAATAACACTACAGGGCTCCTGGGTGGCTCAGTCAGTTAAGCATCTGCCTTGATCCCAGGGTCCTGGGAATGGCCCAGTATCTGGGCTCCCTGTTCAGCAGGGGGTCTACTTCTCTCTCTGTACCCCCGCCCCAGCTCGTCTCTCTCTCATGTTCTCTCAAATAAATAAATAAATAAATAAATAAATAAATAAATAAATAACACTACAATAAAGAATCCTACACAAAATCAATTTATTTCCTTAGGATACATCTCTAGAAATGGGAGTACTGGGTCAGAGGGAAACATCTTTATACATCTTAATACATACTGCTTTTTATTTTTATTTTTTAAAAAAGATTTTATTTATTCATTGGAGACAGAGGGATACACAGAGAGAGAGAGAGAAAAGAGAGAGCATGAGCAGGGGGAGAGAAAGAGGGAGGAGAAGCAAACTCCCCATTGAGCTGGGAGCCTGACACAAGGCTGGATCCCAGGACCTGGAGATCACAACCTGAGCCAAAGGCAGACACTTAGCCATCTGAGCCATCCAGGCGCCCCACATACTGCTGTTTAAAGAAATTTTTATTTAGGGGCACCTGGATGCCTCAGTCAGATAAGCACCTGTTGTCACCTCAGGTCATGATCCAGAGTCCAGGGATCAAACCCTGCATCGGGCTCCCTGCTCAGTGGGAAGTCTGCTTCTTCCTCCCCGCTCTGCTCCTGCTCTCTCTCTGCATGCTCTCTTGCTTGCTCACTCTGTCTCAAATAGATAAATAAAATATTTTAAAAAAAAGAGGTTTTTAAAATATGCTTACTAGCAATGTGTAAGTTCACAAATAGTGGTTATTACCCTTTTTTTGGGGGGGGCTACTGAAATGGCATTGTAATATTTCTTTTTAAAATTATCTGATTATGGGTGCCTGGGTGGCTGTCAGTTGAGTGTCCAACTCTTGATTTCAATTCAGGTCATGATCTGAGAGTTGTGAGATCAAGCCCCACGTCAGGCTCCATGCTTAGCAGGCAGTCTGCTTGAGATTCTCTCATTCCTTCTACTTTTGCCTCTCCCCCACCCCTGCACGCGCGCACACACACACACACACACACACCCTCCCTCAAATAAACAAATCTTAAAAAAAAATAATCTGATTAGTGAGATTAAATAGTTCCCTGTACACTTACTGGTCATCTGTAAGTGTTCTTTTCTGAATTCTCTAGTCTTTTGCCTGCTTTTTTTTTTTTTGAGAGGGATATGAGTGTTAGTCTAGTTAAGCTTAATATGGAGAGATTTTATAGCCAGAAACCTCACAGGTAGCTTTCTTCCTTCAAGGACTTACTGAGTCCTGATTATATATCACTTCTAAGTACTGGGGGGGTAGTGGAAAACAAAAGATAAGGTTCTTGGCCTCATGAATTTTTACTCGAGTGGATATGTACACACAAATAAAACAAGATAGTTTCTGACCTTGTTAAGAAGAGTGCCACAAAGGAAATAAAAGGATTACTAGAGGATTTAGTGGGATGGGGGCACTTTAGATAAGGTGGTCAAGGAAGGCCCCTCTGAGGAAGCAAAAGGCAAATTGAGAACTCAATAACGAAAAGCTTGGGATGCCCGGGTGACTCAACGGTTGAGCATCTATCTGACTTTGGCTCAGGGCATGATCCCAGAGTCCCTGCACGGAGCCTGCTTCTCCCTCTGCCTATGTCTCTGCCTCTCTCTCTCTGTCTCTCATGAATCAATAAATAAATCTTAAAAAAATAATAATGAGGGGATCCCTGGGTGGCGCAGCGGTTTGGCGCCTGCCTTTGGCCCAGGGCGCGATCCTGGAGACCCGGGATCGAATCCCACGTCGGGCTCCCGGTGCATGGAGCCTGCTTCTCCCTCTGCCTGTGTCTCTGCCTCTCTCTCTCTCTCTCTCTGTGACTATCATGAATAAATAAATAAAATTAAAAAAAAAAAAAAATAATGAAAAGCTAGCCATGCAAGGATATGGTAGAAGTGTGTTCAAGGCAAAAGTAACAGGAAGTACAAAGGTGCTGAGGTGGGACACTCCTGGCCTGTTTGAGGAAGAGAGAGCAAACCAGTATATAACAATGACAAGTGGTCTACATAAAGCTGCTGAAGTCAGAGAGGCAGCCAGATTACATGGGGCCTTGTAGGCCACAATAAGAAGTCTGGATTTTGGCTGAAGAGCAATGGGAAGCTGTACTTCTCTAGAGCAACAGTACTCAGAATTTTATTGCCACATGGTAAATTTAGAATTGCATTCTCAACTATAAGCAACAGAGTTCTTCACTCTGTTTTTCTAAGATAAGAATCAGTTATTGTTTGACTTATAAAAATCTATTTTACTTATGATCAAAATAATAACATTTTCACATTCTACTTTTTCTAAGGTACAATGCTTCTTACCTAACATCAATGTCTATGTTTTCTTGTTTGGACTGTTTTATACCCTCAAGTACAGATTCCACATAAGTCTTTTTAGTCATTCCTGGAAAGGACATAAAGAAAATATTTATAAAGAGATCATCAGTTATTTCATCCTTCAACAGTAGCATCCCTCTATGAACAATTACATTTTTATTTTATGCTGTGACAAGAGCATAATCAAAGATAAGTTAAAACATGGCCCTATGGGTACATTCTCATAAATGCTAATTGTGCTTTTGAAAACTTTTTAAAATGAAGTACTAGAAAGCAGAAAAAAAAAAAGAAAATATAAGCCCACTTAAAAATTATTATTAGATTCAACAGACATAAAACTACTGGCTCAGTCGGTAGAGCATGTGACTCTTGATCTCAAGACCATGAGTTCAAGCCCTATGTTCAGTGTGGAGCCTACTTAAGAAAATAAAAAAGCCTAAAAAACCAACAAACAAGAAAACTATTCTCACAAACTGCTATAAAAATCTGAAATGTTCGCTCTAATAAAACAAGAACAATAAGCCTTTTTCTAAGGCCTGTCCTTAAAAAAACAAAGACAAAAGCAAATCATTTTTCCCTATTAGCAGAATGTTTTCCTGCTGTCCAGAAAAGAAATCCCTTCTTGGGTTCCTGCCTCTTCAATACTGGTCAGGCTCAGTGTTTCCTGTCCAAGGGTACTAGAGCAATTCTTCCAATTTTAGGTGCACAAGTCTTCTTCTTCTGGGGAGCTCTGAAAGAGCACTTTCCAGAGCAACCTCCTCTAAAACACTCTTATCCCCCAATCATAAAATGCTTACTTTAGGTGGAAAAATCTCTAATAACACAGAAAATTATAAAGAAAAAAATGAGTAACCTATAATCCCACCACTCAGAGATAACCACTGTCTTTTTCTAAGTATACACATATATTTTTTTGAATAGATGAGGTGCTACTAGGTATATATATGTATCCTGTTCAGTCATTTAACACTGTATTCTGAGTGTTATCCCCAAGTCTATAGTGTCTTTGCAAATATTTTTAATGGTTGCCCAATATTCCATTAACCACCCCCCCTTTTTTTTTAAGATTTATTTATTCACGAGAGAGACAGAGAGGCAGAGGGAGAAGCAGGCTCCATGCAGGGAGCCCGACAGGGGACTCAATCCCTGGTCTCCAGGATCAGGCCCAGGCCAAAGGCAGCTAAACCACGAGGCCACTGAGGCTGCCTTCCATTAACCCTTATTTAACCATTCCCCTATAGTTGCATATCAGGTTAGCATCCCTCTTTGAATCTCCATTCAAAGGGCAAACGAGCTCTAGTAAATGGCAAGTTTCTTCTCTCCTTCTTTTCACTATCCTCACCACAACTTGGAACTGATCCTGCAATTTAAAAATGCATGGTAAGAATCTTCTGTTTATCCCATTTCAACACTTAACTCTATGTAGTTTTAAAAATTTTATCCCCTGAATGACTGGGCTGCACATGTCAGGGTTCACAATGAACCAGCAGGGCCTCTTCAGGTCACAGACAAAGGACAAAGAGGGACTGACACTACAAAATATCTCGATGCTGTCCTTATGAAAAGAGGGTCCCAGGAAATTTCTTCAGACCATATCTAGATCCACTTATCTCCATCCAGAGAGGTTTTACCACCTTGCTGGTTGCTCCTGACCTAAGACACTATCAGTCTCTGAGAAGTGACTGAAAAACTTTCATTTCTGTGATTTTCATAAAACATGATTCAGCATCTATTTGGTGGAACTGTCTCACATGTGCTCTTGATGCAAGAAGTAGCCTCCAAGTAAGACAATGTAGCCTCCAATTAAGAAGCAAGGATCCTTTTCTCAGAGTGAGAAAAACAAACAAGAACCAACAAAATTTTTGAAGGCCTTTTAATTCCCTTAAACAGATAATCTCTGACCTGATTTTTAAACTTAGTAACTCACTCACTCATAATGTACATCAGAAGATTTGGACTGTTGAGTCTGTAATACTGTAAAAGTAAGTGCTTCATATTCTCAACTTATAAACACATGAATCATCAAAGCATAGAGGAAAAAGGTATATTTGCTGAGAAGTAATTAAATCCTACCTGTAGCATTTTCTCTTCTGGGTGTGCTCCGTAGTTCCAGGTACTTGACACCATCATCTGCAAATTCTTTAATGACATCTTTTGTGACCTGATAATTAAGGCAATGGACACAATATTGATAATGTTGGTGTTAAGGTCCCAATGAAAATGCCAAATGCTACAGCTCTATTTCATTTGCAAAATATATTGCAAGTCTCTCACATGGCTAAGATGGCCTGCTTTGTCATATCCCTGTTGCAGACTGTGAGGGGACTATAACACTTCCAAGAACTCCCATCACAACCCTCATTCTCACATTAAATCCAAATCTGCACATCACATGTACTTTTTATTTCTATTTTCTCCTTTTAGCCATTTCTCCATTTCCTAGTATTCATAACAGCAGCTGATAAAACAGAGAAATGAGGCAAAACTAAAATTACTTATGAGTGTGTAGTACTAGGAAAGTACATAAGGAAGCAAGTAGCTAAAACAATTAGGCATTACTGATGTACCATTTAAAGTCATGGCTTAAGGTTCTTATTCAAGTTATTTGCAAATGAAAATTGTACTTTTCAAGAGTTTCTTCAGGCAGGGTGAAATTTTCCCCAGAAGTGCTAAGAAAAAATTTCTCTTTGGCAAAGGAAATGGGTGATAAATAGGAGTAAAATGGTATCCAATTTAGTACAAATTTAAAAAATCCAAAAATAACTAAATGACTAGGGTCAATGGTATTAAAAGGATGAAAGCATGTTTTCCTTCTCTGCCATCCATCCTAAAAAAAAAAAAAAAGAAAGAAAAAGAAAATCAAATCTAGAAGAAAAAAGGACCAGGTTGGTAATGCTGTGACAACCAGCCCTAGTTAGTCCCTGTAGTTGGCATCCTAATCTTAATCTGTTTTGACTACATGTACATGGGCATGCAAGTGCAGTGTCCTGGTAAAAGAACAAGGGTTGGCTGATTGTGTAGGCAGTGCCTACCTAACAAGGCAGCACTACTTTGGTGTATTCTTTTTTTTTTTTTTTTTAATTTTTATTTATTTATGATAGTTACAGAGAGAAAGAGAGGCAGAGACACAGGCAGAGGGAGAAGCAGGCTCCATGCACCGGGAGCCCGATGTGGGATTCGATCCTGGGTCTCCAGGATCGCGCCCTGGGCCAAAGGCAGGCGCCAAACCGCTGCGCCACTCAGGGATCCCTACTTTGGTGTATTCATTGTAATCCAAGGTCTGGGCTTCATCTGGAATGTGTGTGTGTATGTGTGCATGTGCATGTATGTGTACATTTAACTAAAGCCAAAAAGGAATTTATTATAATTATACTAAGTTAAAATTCACCAACAGTTCTGGAAAATCAGCCTCAGAGACTACACAGCTCAGGTCAACACAAGAGCATTCAAAATCATGTGATACTCTTGGACCAAGCAAGACACTATTGCTTCCTCCACTATAGAGCAAGACCCTGCAGCTTCTGTACCATCATCACAGGCACCGGACCCCATGGCACTGCAAACTCCATGTTGCTGCCAATGCTACCACCAGAGTGTAGGCCTCATCTACGCAGGCCAAGGAACTGTAGTTACCAGCTCATATGTGGCTAATGCAGAAGCCTATTTGTTATGTTATGCAGTGACAATGAGGGTGAAATGAAGGTATGAAATGGCCGTCCTTAGTGACTAATAAAACCACAGCTACTATCCAAGGTACCCTTTTTCTTGGTTTCTTGAGCTACCAGTGAAACCAAACAGAACAACAGAAGCCGCTGGCAAGTATGGAATGAGAGCAGTGGGACGATTTATGTAGGCATGGTGAAGCCTGTGGTATCATTCCTACTCATGTCCAAACACTTCTTGGGGTTCCCAATCATGTCTGCCAGATTAGGCCTTTCTGCTCCATGCAGCAAGTGGTACTGAGGACAACTGTTATTTGAGTTCCTTCTTCAGACAGAGTACATCCACAATTAGTTAAGTTTCTGCTTACTCAAAGGATGGTAAGACTGCATCTCTTGAACGAGAAAGAACATGGGCTCTGGAATCAGAGCCCAAAGATCATCAATTCTGCCACTTACTCTCCCTGTAAGTGACCCGAACAAGTTACATGGAATCAATTTAAGCCTCAGGGGTTTTTTTCATCTGCAAAAAGGGAACAATAAAAATACCCACCTCAGAAAGTAGTCTTGGATGTCTGTCTGGCAAATGCAATAGTTAATATTATTATTTCAGGCACATTCCAATCCTTTCTCTTTGAGATTACATCCAGGTCATCTTGACTAAACTCTTAAGTGACCCATACACTTGGTCTCACATTTATGAACAAACAATCTCTTGGCTTACTCCCACACAAGGTTCACTTATTATATGTAAATGTTATTAACTCCATTCTCAATGTCATTCTTCTGAACCACCTAAAGTTGCTCATTTGGGACGCCTGGTTGGCTCAGTTGGTTAAGTGTCTGCCTTTGGCTCAGGTCATGATCCCAGGGTCCTGAGATCGAACCCCACATCTGGCTCCCTGCTCAGCATGGAATCTGCTTCTCCCTCTTCCTCTGCCTGCTGCTCCTCCTGATTCTACTCTCTCTTTCTAATAAATAAAATCTTAAAAAAAAAAAGAAAAGCTTTAAAGTTGCTCATTTTAGTACCACTAAGTCAAATCACGGAATCGTAATTCCACCATTTTATTTAAAGATTTTATTTATTTGAGAGAGACTGCTTCTTGGCCTTTTGGCTAAAATCAAGTGTATTTATCTGAGAGAGCATGCATGAGCGCACAAGCGCATATAATCGTGCTTGAGTTGTGGGAGGGACAGAGGGAGAGAATCCCCAAGCAGACTCCCCAATAAGCCAAAGTGGGGGGGGGGGCGCTCCATTTCATGACCTTGAGATCTTACCCTGAGCTGACCACCCAGGGGCCCTTCCTTATCTCATTTTTTAAAAATTATTTTTTTATTTAAATTCAACTAATTAAGATATATTATTGGTTTCAGAGGTAGAGGTCAGTGATTCATCAGTCTTATATAATACCCAGTGCTCATTTACATCACATGCCCTCCTTAATGTCCATCACCCCATTACCCCATCCCCTCACCCCCCTCTCCCTCAGTGACCCTCAGTTTGTTTCCTATGATTAGAATTATGGTTTGTCTCCCACTGATTTCATCTTGCCTTACCTCATTTTAATAAAGCTTTTTACCAACTTTGAAAGGAATTAAATAATGAGCATGACATTACTGTAGCTCTAGATAAACTCTCAGAATCCAAGATTTCATCAGTTTTACTCTGTTACAATCAACAACAGAAAGTGAGACATTCCTAGCAGCATTCAATATCTATTGAGTGGCTAATCAGACAATCCTCTTTTGAGTTCCTATAAATCCCGGTGTGTGTCTCTAACACACAGCTTACCTCATTATGTTGGATTTATGTGGTTATGTATCTGTTTCTCTAATCTAACTATACATTCCTCAGGGGGCACTCTCTTTAACACAGTGCCTAGAACATTATGGGCACTTGGGCAACTTTTGTTGAACTAAACTTTCGAAGTCAACTCTCCTCTAAAAGGTGATCAATTTACTTAATATTTATCATGAGGATCAGTCTCAGCCAGGATGGAAAATTTCTTTCTTGACCAGTCAAGAGTTAATTCTCAAGGTCATACCTCTTACTCTGCATTTTTTTCTTTTTTTTTTTTTAATTTATTTTTATTGGTGTTCAATTTGCCAACATATAGAATAACACCCAGTGCTCATCCCATCAAGTGTCCCCCTCAGTGTGCATTTTTTTTCTAATGATTATGAAAACTGATAGGATTCTGTTTTTCTCCAGTTACAAAGAGTACATTTTAAAATGCCACCCTAGTCAGACAATGATACAGAAGCCAGTCATCCTTATCAGAGTCTAGTATCACAGAGTTTCAGATAGGAAGACACAGAGGTGGGAGGCCTGAGTGGCTCAGTCAGTTAAGCATTTGCCTTCAGCTTAGGTCATGATCTGGGAGTCCCAAGATGGACCCCGAGCCCCGCATCGCATTGAGGCATTGAGTCCTGCATGGAACCTATGCTCAGGAAGAAGTCTGCTTTTCCCTCTGCCCCTCCCTCTGCTCATGCTCTCTCCCTCTCACTTTCTCAAATACATAAATAAAATCTTTAAAAAAAAGAGAGAGAGAGATAGAGAACACAATGGTGTCCTCTAATCCTTCATCTCCAGAGGGAAGGACTAGGAATTAACCATTCAATCTCTAATTACTTCCTGAACTTCATTCTTTACACTGTCTACCCAGGCAGTTAAAAGTATCTCAAGTAGTATCTCAAGTAGTATAGATAAAGCCTTATCAAAAAAATGTCCATCTATGGTCAAATATGTCATTTGATATGGTATATATGGAAAACAGGACAAGATTTTATCCTCTATGTAACAGAATATGTTGAATTTGGTTCTTCTCTCAGATCTTTTACAATGAATGTAGTCTCTTGATATTAACTCTTGGCAATGTCCAATAATGGTTTTGAAAACAGTTGCCACAAAAAGGAAAAAATATTTTTCATTAGGCTCTTGATGAAAGCAAAACTTCATGTGAATAACAGAAGGCTATTAATTACTTAATAATTTTTAAACCACTCTAAAAATTGCTTCATTTCTCACCATTAGAATATCTTCAGGGCTAGTAGTAAGCTGATGAATAATCTGAAACATCTGGAAACATCTGCAACAGGAAAAGTTTTAATATATTCTAGTCATCAAAAACTTGTCACTGGAGACAAATCCAACTAAATTGAATGAATATATTTTAGGCTACTACTAATTATATATTTATAAAGAACTACAGAATAGGTTCTTCAAAAATTACACTGATCTGGAAGGATAATCAAATGCCTGAAAAGAAAACGTTACTTTTAAGTGGGAAATACTATTTCCCTTTGCCACATCCCCTACCTCCTGTTGACAGCAGCAAACAGGGAGAAAAATCAATAAGCCTACATTTTCACCTCTAAAGAATATTCTAATATAGAATAACTTTAAAAATGTTAATCACTAAAAATACTGTCAATGGTCTAACAGCTGGAAAAAAAATGCTATATGTTAAGTTATACTCTCCATACCAGATGGCTACCCTATTAACTACTAAAATCTGGATTCTTACATAGTATTTACAATCTCAAAACTCTAATAGAGAATAAAAGAAGTATGTCCACAACCTCCCCAAACTTACTCTTCTAAAGTTCTTTTCTTTCCCTTATCAATCATAGTCATCTGATCATTGATTTTAAGACCTGGCTTCTTGGCTATCAATTTCTTCATAGTATTAGAACTAATGGATCCATTCAAGTGGGCATGAAGTTCCTAAAACAAGAGAATACAATTAGTAAAAATTTCTCAAATAGCCACTAGATTTATAGCATCATACCAGGTACCTTATGTTTGTTATTTGCACTAGGCAAACTGCCTACTAGATGTAATATATAACTTTTAAAGTTTACAAAATTTACAAATTCTACCTATAAAATTTACTTTTCTTTGAGGAAACAAACATAGACATCCTTATACTTAGCAACCACTCCAGTATTCTGTGGTTGAATTCTCACCACTTTAGGTAATTCTGAGTAAAAGGCTGTCTTCCATGGCTGTTGGTGTTCTTCTGCTTCCATCATGATTTAGCAGAATAAAAAGGTCTTTCTCCAAATACTGTTATTCTTGTTATGAACAGTGCTTCAGTCAGTAAGTTCTGTGATCTTCAATTTCCTTCAGCTTGTTCTAGGTCCACACATTTTGGTAAGATAAACTGTAGATGTAGCTCTGAGCTCAGGTTCCCCTATTTAAACAAATGTGAACATTTTCAGATGTTGACCTAAAAACAAAGAAACAGAATTTTGCAGTTTATTCTTCAAAAGGCAAAAGCCAACTGGAGGGTATTATGCTGAGTGAAGTAAGTCAATCGGAGAAGGACAAACATTATATGATCTCATTCATTTGGGGAATATAAATAATAGTGAAAGGGAATATAAGGGAACGGAGAAGAAATGTGTGGGAAATATCAGAAAGGCAGACAGAACATAAAGACTCCTAACTCTGGGAAACGAACTAGGGGTGGTGGAAGGGGAGGGCGGGGGGTGGGGGTGAATGGGTGACGGGCACTGAGGGGAGCACTTGGCGGGATGAGCACTGGGTGTTATTCTGTATGTTGGCAAATTGAACACCAATAAAAAATAAATTTATTATAAAAAAAAATAAAGCTGGAAAAAAATACAATAAAATAAAACTGGCTCAAGTAGTAAATTTTAACAACACAAAAGAAAAAAGAAAAAAAGGCAAAAGCCCCTTCAATACTATTAAAGCAAATTAACAACCTAACCTAGAAATAAGAAAAGGCCTCAAACTGGTAAGAAGTTAATTAAAATATGAAATTTAGTAAGGTGTATTCCTTACCTATTAGATCTTTTATAAAACTTTTTTTTTTTTTTAGGTTTTATTTATTTATGAGAGAGCAAGAGAGCTCACACGTGAAGCTGGGGATGGATAGTGGGATCCAGGCCCTTGGCAGGATCTGGATCCCACAACCCTGGGATCGGGACCTGAGCCAAAGGCAGACGTTTAACCAACTGAGTCACCCAGGCACCCCTATAAAACTACTTCTAAAAGTAGAAATTTATAAAGCCTATTTAGGGTAGAAGTTTACATTTTTGAGCTGTTTAAAAAATGTAAATGAAGAGCAGAAGCAGTGGAGTCAGATGGACCCATGTTAATCCTTATACCAATTCTGCCGTTTAGTAGCTGTATGGCCTTAGTTACTAAACTAATGGTTTCAGCTCCTTATTTGTAAAAGTGGGATACAAATGCAGAGTAGCTATGAAGATTAATCAAGTAATTTAAATTCCCCTCTGCTATGCTCCTGTATAATTCAGTGACTACCTTTAAGTTAGCACTTTGTCACATTGTATCTCAGTCACTGTTTTGTTTTTTTAAGCTCCATACCTAGCATGGAGCCCAACACAAGGTTTAAATCACAACCCTGAGGTCAAGACTTAAACTGAGAGCAAGAGTCTGATGCTTAACCGACTGAGCCACACAGGCACCCCATCTCAATCATTGATTTACTTGTCTTTCTTCCTCACCAGACTATAATCTTCAGAAGAACAATGACTATGGCTTATTCTACCTCCCTAAGACCTAGGGCAGTGCCTAGCACATGGTTGGTGATAAATAAAGCCTAATTTCCCTTCACCTCTGAAGTGGCTTATAAATTAAGATAAAATTCCAAATGAAATTTAGTGATTTCTCAGAATAGCCACCCTAATCCTCTGGGTTCTCACATATTAATGATAATGATGTTGATAAAAACAGTTCTCATTCAGAGCCCACCAGATAAGTGACAAGTGCTTTTACTATTAACTTTGATTCTTGCAATAACTTTGCAAAATAAGTACTTCTGCTACAAAACAAATCAGTAAATTGATACTGAGAGGGGTTACATAAGTTGCCCTGATATTAAAATGGGCAAAAAGGAAAAACAGTTTGGGGGCACCTGAGTGGTTCAGTAGGTTGTGTCCAACTTTTGTCTTTAGCTCTAGTCATGATCTCAGGGTCATGGAATTGAGCCCCACATAGGGCTCAGTGCTCAGAGCGATCTACTAGAGATTCTCTCTCTCTCTCCCTCTCCCTCCTCCTCTGCCCCTCCCCTTGCTCATGCTCACTTGCTCTCTCTCAAATAGATAAAATCTTAACAAGTAGTTTTATAGAAAGGCACTTGCAGACATTTCATTTGCAGTCATTTCAGGAAAGACTGAGCATCTTTCCTCTATAGTGTCTGATTTTAATGGATGATACAAAAGATAAGTCAGGATGTTTGTATTTTTTTGCCCCAGCCAATCAAGAGGTTTCACCTAAGCTTCTAGAAAGGAAGGTGAAATAAACTCTCATCTATGCCTCTAACAGGTAAGAACTACACCTTACTAAATTTCAGATTTTAATTCACTTCTTGTACCCATATTCCTCTTTATTCTTCCCATATTGCCCTGTCTCTCCTTTCATTCTAAGCCAAGCTCCTTGAAGGCATAATTTAGACTGGCTGCCTCCATTTATTTATCTCCCATTCACTGAAATAATGAATTCTGCCCTTACTGCTCCACAGAAATTGCTCTCTGAAATCATTTAGAGCTCTTCAACGCCAAATCTAAAGACACTTTTCAGTTATCAAACCTTTATCCTGACTCAAACCTCTGAGTTCCAGTATCCAAATCCAAATTGGCTGAACTCCTACTAAACTCTTGCTCTTAATCATTCTGCTAGACTGCTGCAAGATAACCATACTTAGAGTCATCCTGATTTCCTTCTTCACCTTAGGCCCTGCAGTCAGGCACCAAATCCCAATTAATAAATTATAAATTTCCTCAATATCTCTGGAAGCGGTTTCCTACTGTTGATGACTTCCAAACCTGCAACTCAAAAACAACATAATGCTTATTTTAAACCCCCAACAAGACTCAGACCCTATCAGAGGGAATAATTACCCCCCTTCTGTGATCTCCCTCTTCCATGGATATATTCAACAGTACCCTAGAGTCACAGACTTTTGGAGGTGGAGGGGAATGTCATTTTATAGCTGAAAAATAAAGGTTTTACTTATTGTCAGCTTTGCACAGAGCCGGGAATACAAGAGAACTAACAGTATATATATGCGGGGAAACATTTACTGGGTGAACCACAACCTCTGTAAGTTTCGTTTTGCACCTGGCCTCACTGACTTGTTTTCCGTTAAATGGGACTCTTTTTAAAATGTGCAAGTATTGAATAAATTAGTAATTACTAGTGGTTAGCCTCTGAGGAGCCACCCCTTCTTCGCCCTGCCCATCAACCAAGGTCAGTGGTTCTAATCCTGCTTTGTCCCACCAGAATACTCAGCGCTGACCCTGCCGTCCAAGAAGTCCGGTTGTCAGTCCCCACACACTCACCCTTAAAGGTGTCCGTCAATAGTTGAGTCAACTAAGAGGACTCGGCTAAATTTTCCCTTCGGATGGAAAGGCTTGTGGCGCTTCCCAGACACAGTCCAGGTGCCCACAATAAGCCGGAGGGGGTCTGTGTTCCCGGAAAACGAAGTCTCAGAAAAATCCCCCCCCCAAATGTCAATCACAATCGATTTTAGCACAAGCTACACCCTCCTCAATTCTGATTGGAGAGGGGCCCACGTCGCGGAAGTGACGCACACACGCGCGGAAGGGAAGTCACGGAGGAGGGGTGCTCCTTCCGTACCGACGTCCCCGAGGTGGCTACTCCGGCACCAAGGAGAGCTCACCACGGAGACGGACCGCCGCTCCTCACGCTCTTCTCGGCCATGGGCCCGCGGGGCCGCGAGCGTCGGTCGGGGGCGGTACAGAGCACGAACGACAGCAGCGCCCTCAGCAAGAGTTCCCTGGTCGCGCACGGGTACGTGCACGACCCCTTTGCCGCGTTGCTGGTTCCGGGGACCGCGCGCCGCGCTCCCCTCATCCACCGCGGCTACTACGTCCGCGCACGCGCCGTAGGGCACTGCGTGCGCGCCTTCCTGGAACGGACGTGCGCGGCCCCCGGCGCTCCTCGCGCCCAGGTCGTATCGCTGGGAGCCGGTTCAGATTCGCTGTATTTTCGCTTGAAAACCGAGGGCCGCCTGACCGGGGCTGCAGTCTGGGAAGTAGATTTTCCGGACGTGGCCCGACGCAAAGCGGAGAGGATTCAAGATACGCCGGAACTGTGCGAGTTGACCGGGCCTTTCCAGAGCAGGGACCCCGCATCCGTGCTGTGCTTTGAGGGCGCGGACTACCGCCTCCTAGGCCTGGACCTGCGGCAGCTCCCGCGATTGGACCAGGCCTTGGCCGCCGCCGGCCTTGACGCGGCTGCACCCACGCTGCTCCTAGCTGAGGCCGTGCTGACCTATCTGGAGCCGAATGATGCCGCGGCCCTCATTGCCTGGGCAGCCCAGCGTTTTCCTGATGCCCTGTTCGTGATCTACGAGCAGATGAGGCCACATGATGCCTTTGGCCAGTTCATGCAGCAGCATTTTCGGCAGCTCAGTTCTCCCCTGCATGGTCTGGACCGCTTTCCCGACGTAGAGGCCCAGCAGCACCGCTTCCTTCAGGCGGGCTGGACTGATTGTCGTGCCATGGACATGAATGAATTCTATCGCTGCTTTCTCTCCTCAGAAGAATGCCAGCGCGTGGAAAATCTTGAACCTTTTGATGAGTTTGAGGAGTGGCATCTGAAGTGCGCCCACTATTTCATTCTGGCCGCTTCAACAGGAGACACTCTGTCCCAAACTCCGGTGTTTCCACTCTCAGAGGTGTTTCCTCGAGTAGATCCTGCTTCTCCATCAGGAGTCTTCCCTGCTAGAGTAGTCACTAGTGACAGCCAGGGCCGAAACCTTAAGAGATATGGGCATGCCTCTGTCCTTTTGAGCCCAAGCATTATTCTTAGCACAGGAGGATTTGGAGAGCAAGAGGGGCGGCATTGCCGAGTGAGCAAGTTTCACTTGCTCTCGAGATTTTGTGACTTTGAATGGAAAGGCAACCAAATATGCAGTTGTGGGACCGGAGCCCTGTGGGATGGACGCCTTTATCACACCATGACAAGACTTTCAGATACTCAGGTTTTGGTTCTGGGAGGGAGACTGTCCCCAGTAACTCCAGCCTTGGGAATTCTACAACTTGGTGTTTGTAAGAGTGAGGACAACAGCACTGAGGACCTAAATGTAACAGTAAAAAAGGCTGGCCCAGAAGATTCCACGTTGTCATGTTGGCGGCATTCAACAACAGAAGTGTCCTATGAAAATCAGAAATATTTGTTTGTGTATGGGGGTCGAAGTGTGGTGGAACCTGTACTAAGTGACTGGCATTTCCTACATATGGGGACAATGGCTTGGGTCAGTATCCCAGTGGAGGGAGAAGCACCTGAAGGTCGGCATTCACACAGTGCCTGCAGCTGGCAAGGGGGAGCCGTTATTGCTGGAGGTCTGGGTGTTTCTGAGGAGCCACTGAGCTCTGTACTCTTTCTAAAACCAAGCTCTTGTGGATTCCTCTGGGAATCAATAGTCATCCAGCCTCCCATTACTCCAAGGTACTCCCACACAGCTCATGTGCTCAATGGGAAGCTTCTACTGGTTGGAGGGGTCTGGATTCATTCCTCCTCAGTTCCTGGAGTGACTGTAATTGATTTAACTACAGGATTGAGCTCTGAGTATCAGATTGACACAACATGTGTGCCATGGCCATTAATGTTACACAATCATACCAGCATCCTCCTTCCTGAAGAGCAACAGCTCCTGCTCCTTGGAGGTGGTGGGAACTGCTTTTCCTTTGGCACCTACTTCAACCCCCATATAGTGACATTAGACCTTTCTTCCTTAAGTGCTGGAGAGTCGGACTGAGCTTTTGATATATTTAGGACACACTAACATAGACATTAAAGGTTTCCACAAATAGGATTTGACTGTGGACATTACCACTCCTTCCTTCCCCTTTTTCTTCTCATTAGCACTGCTATCCACTGCAGAAAGTGAAAGAAGTTGTTAAAACATAACAGAGGTGGTACAAAAGTAAAGCATAAGTAGGCCTATCTGAAGAGAATACAGTCCTAGAGTAGGAATTGGGGCGGGGGCGGGGGGGGTTGGATTCCTTTGTGTCTAGTTTATTGGTTTTCCTCATCTAAGTTTATTCATTTATTTAGAATGACCCTTAGCCTAAGGCAAGTGAAAAATTTCCCGCTGTCAGGCTTTGTGATTTGAGATGTTACTTTGAAAAAGTTTAACACAGATCCTTGGTAAGAATACAAGGTCGATACTCAAGGCAGCCCCAGTGGCACAGCAGTTTAGCGCCGCCTGCAGCCTGGAGTGTGATCCTGGAGATCAGGGATCGAGTCCCACGCCAGGCTCCCTGCATGGAGCCTGCTCTTTCCTCTGCCCCACCCCTCTCTGTGTCTCTATGAATAAATAAATAAAATCTTAAAAAAAAAAAAAACAGCAAGGTTGATACTCTGGTTTCTCTGCATATTACATAAATCTTTTGCTTTTTACTAAAGATTTCTGTGGAGAGGTACAGTAATGAGTTTTTTTTTTTTTTTTTAAGATTTATTTATTTATTTATGATAGACACAGAGAAAGAGAGGCAGAGACACAGGAGGAGGGAGAAGCAGGTTCCATGCCAGGAGCCCGATGCGGGACTCAATCCCGGGTCTCCAGGATCACACCCTGGGCCAAAGGCAAGCGCTAAACCGCTGAGCCACCCAGGGATCCCCGTAATGAGTTTTTAGCCAATTTTTGAGGCCTTGTTTTTAGGAGGCTATCTTAAAAGAATACAAGGTTGAATATAGCTGAAGGGACATGATTTGACCTCATTCTTCATGTATGAAATCTGAAATGGACTCAGTTACAGTTTGATTAAAGCATTGTGCCATTTAGTGCAGCGCAGAACTCTGGGATAGCTTTAGTAAGACACATTGATTGGACTTTATTGAAAAATAGGGCTTTTTTCTTTTTTTTCGCCACTGGTTCCATATTTATTTAGATTTATAATGCTAATAAGCCAAACATTTGATGCCTCAACTTATTTTCTACATGGTTAGCTAATGTTTTGCTCCAGATCTAGTCTCTAGCCTTTAGTATGGAGAACATAGTATGTTCTGTGCTGACCTTATGGACTATAAAAAAGTTTTCTTGTCCTCAAGTTTCTGGTGAATTCTACCAGTCAGAGGCACCAGAGGAAGGGTGGTTGGGCAGGAAGAATGGGTCAGGATACTCTGTTTCCTCTGCCAATCTACAAGTTAGCAGTGGATGCATTCTCTGTCAAAGGCTACACAGCTCCTGTCCTACAGTTCTCTCCAATAAGATATGGTCCTAATTCTGCATTACTCCAGGTTCCAGTAATTGTTCTTCCTTACCTCTTTAGGCTTAGGAGTTCTAATGGCTCTCTCTTAGACCTGAGCTGCACTGTCCAATATAGCAGCCATTAGTCACATATGGCTATTTAAACTTTAAGATTAAAATGAAGAATTCAGTGACTTAGTTGCATTAATCAATTTTTTAAAACATGTATTTGGGAGAGCACATGAGAGTGGGCAGAGGGGGAGAGAGAGAATCTCAAGCAGCAAATTCCCCACTGAGTGTGAGCCTGACATGGGGCTCAATCCCATGATCCTGAGATCATAACCTGAGCTGAAATGAAGAGTCAGAGGCTTAACCGACCAAGTCACCTAGGCACCTCTCAATCAATTTTATGTTATTTTTTAAATTTTTTATTTATTCATGATAATCACACACACACACACAGAGAGAGAGAGAGAGAGAGAGGCAGAGACATAGGCAGAGGGAGAAACAGGCTCCACGCACCGGGAGCCCGACGTGGGATTCGACCCCAGGTCTCCAGGATCGCGTCCTGGGCCAAAGGCAGGCGCTAAACTGCTGCGCCACCCAGGGATCCCTCATTAATCAATTTTAAGTGCTCAATAGCCACATATAGCTAATGTCAATGGTATTAGTGTAGCTGTAGAACATTTCTATTATTGAGAAAGATGTGGACAGGTGGCTCAGTGATTAAGCGTCTGCCTTTGGCCTAGGTTGTAATCCCAGGGTCCTGGGATTGAGTCCCACTTCAAGCTTCCTGCAGGGAGTCTGCTTCTCCTTCTGCTTATGTCTCTGCCTCTCTGTGTCTCTCATGAATAAAATAATATCTTAAAAAAAAAAGATCTGGACATCTGAGATATTTCACCATCCTGACTTGGTTTCCCTTAATCCTATTCACTTTTAATTCAAGTATCTTCATTAAAGTCTTCTCAATTATCCTTTCAGTGGGTCATCTTCCCTGGTGAGCTTTGTGAAATCAATGTAGTATTTTATACAATGTGAAAACACAATGTAGTACAATGTAGTATTTCAAGGGTATAGTTCACCCTTGAAATTTGAGCCTTAATACATCATTTGAATTGTCTACCTTGTGAAATTCACATCTCAAAAGGTAGTGACTTTGGTGATATCAAAGTACCACTTATATTTCTTGTTAGTCTTCAATCCTTGAAACCTTAATATCTTGAGATTCTACATGTACTTAAGTTTTAGAAGTACTATCAATGTTGACATCTTGCTGGACTTAGGATGACATAGAATCTTCTCTTCCTAAATATTTTTATTAACAACTTTGCATATAAGTGAATGGGAAAGGTTATTAATATGAAAAAACTGAGTAGTAAATACAAACTTAAGTGCAGAGGGCAACGTTGATTCTGTTAGATGAAGGCTTCCAGAAGAAGACAGGCAACTTACTGAGACTATAAGAGCCCTTTCTTGGAACATTACCAGGTATGGACATGAATGAACCCTGGGAAATAAAGGGCTTACTAGCTAGGCATCTGGCAAGGCTATGGGTGGGCCAGATATTAAGTAACTGGGAGGAATATGATCAGAAGGAGAAAAGACTGCTCTGTATTTCTTATTTGTAAATTCACTACAGGCTACCTCTAACTTGCAGGAACACATCTAAGCAGAACATTGATGAAATGAGTGTTTTTGGCTATGTAGTAGTTCTAGAATTCTAACCTAAAGGACTTAAAAGCCCAGGTTATAACTTTCATTATGCTACCTCCCTGATGGTGCCATCAAACATTATTTCATTAGTTTTGGCGGGGGAAAAGGTGGGGGAGCAAGGATTGTCAAAAGAGTGTGGATGTATGCCAGACCTAAATTAGTAGTGCAGTGGTGCCTATTCTCTTGAGCACTGCCCCGTATGGTGCATTATGAGTAATTGGGCTTGTTGTCTCCAGAGAAATTACCCACATTTTCTGTAAGTGATTACCGGATTAAGCATGCTCTCCACCTTTAACCCTATTCATGCATCATACTCAGTTAAGGAATTATTTTGCTTCTCAAGCTCTACTCATTAGAACACTTAGAAGTTTTGTCAGCAACATTTACTCTGAGCCTCTGGAGCAACACTCAGTATAGACTAGTGCTGGATTCCAGTTTCTTAACAGTAATTAGAGATGTGGACGGATTGAGGACTGAAGTTGGACAATGATTTTCACCTCTCCAACTCAACTCTGCATATTTTTGTTCTAAAATTCGAGTACAGAGTTGTTATGGTTATGAAAGTTAATGAGAGGCTTTTTTCCTCATTTGGTGATTGTACTTCTTTTTAGACCAGAAAAACTAGTTAAGGAAATAAGGAGAGTTTCTTTTTTTTTTTTTTTAATTATTTATTTATTCATGAGAGACACAGAGAGAGAGAGAGGCAGAGACACAGGCAGAGGGAGAAACAGGCTCCATGCAGGGAGCCGGACATGGGACTTGATCCCAGGTCTCCAGGATCATGCCCTGGGCTGAAGGCGGCACTAAGCCGCTGAGCCACCAGGGCTGCCCCGGAGAGTTTCTTATTTTGAATCTCTATTCTGTCAGGGTCTCAAAAACAGTGTGTCATACCATTGAGGATATAAAAACAAAGCTAAGAACAATTTTTCTAGGATATGTTCTTAAAGGCCAGTGCTGTCACTTCTTTGTGTGCTTTCTGGATTTTACCACTGACTGTCGATTTTTCATCTTTCTGCAAATTTAATTCTCCTTAGTAATGTTAAGAAATTGACATGTAACGGGTATGTTCCAGTGCCCAGGCATTGTTTGATCTTCTCTTTCTATGATCTCAGGCCTTGAAGTCTTGGTTTATTCTCTATGCATTTGTGGTCCCAAACCCAACCTTGAGCAATCTATGCCTACTCTGGGACCCATCCCCCATGACATCTTTTGGAAAACACTCTCATGTGGCAGCCCCAAATGTAGTGGGAGATAAACCTGTGCTCTTTGGAGAATCTGGTGAATAAGAGAAGAACAAGTCACTAAGATGAGTTCTTAATCATAGGGACCATCCAATAATGTCTAGTGTGACATTAAAACTAAACTCAGTTTTTTGACTGCAGTAATGAAGGAGATGTAATATAGCATTAAGCTGGCAAGGAAGGTCATGGGTTCTGGCTAATCATTTTTGGACTTGATGTTTAAAGAGAAAAGGAGGGATCCCTGGAGGGCTCAGCAGTTTAGTGCCTGCCTTTGGCCCAGGGCGTGATCTCCTGGAGTCCCGGGATCGAGTCCTGCATCGGGCTCCCTGCGTGGAGCCTGCTTCTCCCTCTGCCTGTATCTCTGCCCCCCTCCCCCTCTGTGTCTCTCATGAATAAATAAAATCTTAAAAAAAATAAAGAGAAAAGGAAAATATGTAGAGCAGAAATTATGGAACTTACAATCACCCTCAGAGGAGATCGAGATTTCCTTGGATGTTAATAATTATGTAGTTAAACAAAAGATTTCTGTCATTCCATAGTTTAAATACTGTTCACTTATCTTTCTTGGTCAATGACTTAAGGCACTTGGTTGGGAAGGGGCAGAGTTCCTTGACTGGGAAGAAATTGGGTCTGTCTAGTTCACTTTGCTTTCCCCAACACAGTAGATCCTTAATAAATACTTGTTGGATGGAGGTCCAATCTGACACTCAAATAAATTATATCTGAATATTACTGTGGTGCATACCATTCACAAATGGATGTCAAAATTCATTTAATTAGTGTGTGTGGGAATACTAAGGTTTTAAAGACCTCCTGTCTAAGAGTTTTTAAAATTCAATAGTTTTAACCTGGGTAAAAGTGGTAGACTTCCTGGTAGACTCCTAGCTTTATAGATTACACCCAAACCTTCTCCCTGGTAGCAATTTCCAGCTGATCTTCATGCCCTTTTGCTCAACAATGGATCATGGTTACCCCATATCCTTTGCAAATGAAGTGAGCTTACTTTGCCAAAAGGCTAATCTGTGGATGTAGGAACATGCAATTAAATGTGCTCATGAGCACATACACACAGCATCTTGCTAGGATGTGGTGATGCTTCACTGGGCATGATTTGGTGTGCAACTCAAAGTTTAATGTAGGGAGAGGAAAAACTACCCTAATATTTGTTTGAAAAGTCTTTTGCCATCTAAATGGCAGTCTAAAGCTAGAAAATAAATTGTAAATTTAGAATATACACTACATTCTGTTTTTTCTCATTCCCTAGTCTTTGTCCACATTTTTAGGCTTTTCATTAGAGCCTCTGAACATCTGATTCATATATCAGAAAAAGTTAGCAAAGCAGATCTTTCTTATGTATGGATATATCAACTTAAGCAGTACTTAAGAGGAAGAAACCAACTTTGCCGTCACCCTGCCTTCCCCCAAAAAACTCAACTGAAAAAGCAGTCTAGACCTCAGTCCACTGAATTTAAATTTGGACAACTGAGTCCAACTAACAATTTTTTTTTGAGAGGGAGAGAAGGGGAGAAGGGGGGTGTCAGAGGGGCAAGAGAGGGAGAGAGAGAATCTTAAGCAAATTCCACACCCAGCATGCCTAACTGACTGATCCATCCAGATACCCCCAACCAAGAATTTTTATCTCCAGGGCACAACACATAGTAAATGTTCAATTATGTCACATGATGAATAGATATATGTTTGATTCAGGCTAAAATTAGTAATACATAGTGAATTGTAATGTTAAGATCAGTAAGTATCCTCAGAAAATAAAAATATATTGTAAAGTCATAGTAATTGATTTGACATTGATGCCAGAATAAACAAATAGATTGAAGGCACAAGGAATTCAAGAATAGATTGCATAGTAAAGTGACATTGAGACCAGTGATGAACAGCTGGACTCTTAAGTATATGTATGATTTGGGACTAGTTGGCTAATAATTTGTGAAAAGTGTTATCAGCTTCCTACTTCTCACAAATCGAAGGCATAAATTCCAGATGGATTAAGACTAAATTGAAAAACAGAGCCGAACTAAATATGAGCATGAGAACAAGTATAAAAGAATATGTTTATAATCTTAGGTTCAGGAAAGGCCTGAAAGGACATATACTTTTAAACAAAGTTGTTTTTTTTTTAATCTTTTGTTTGTTTTTAATCTGATAACTCTATTCATTTAGAACTTCAGGACGATAAGAAAATATATTATTCTTTTTTCTCAGGGTGAGGTTATAGGAAAACTTTTTTTTCCATTTTTCATTCAGTCCCTAGAATTAAGATGCATGTGACTCATTCCTCTGTTTCTCAGTACTAGTTTCTGAGATAGGTTAACAATGGGAAATTTGGATAATGTAAAGTGGAGCTTTCAATTGACCATAACAACTCATTCATTCATTCATCCATTCAATATTTAGTATTCTAAGCAGGATCAGTGAACCAAATAATCCCTTGCAGAATTTGTAGCCTAGCAAAGGGAGACAAGAAACTAAACAACAAAGATAATAAATACATTACATATTATATTAGAAGTGATAAGTACTGTGGGAAAAAATTATAGTAGGATAAGGAGGATCAGGGGTGCATGGGGACAGGGGTAACAGGTTACAATAACTAAAAAGGGTGGACAGAGTCACTCTCATGGAGCCATGAAATTTGAAATGGTAATAGAGTTAGCTAAGAAGATTATTAGGGAAAGTATTTCAGGCAGAGGAACTAGCCAGAGCAAAACTCCCAAAGAAATTCATTGTAAGAACTTTAGCTTTGATATGGGTAAAAAAGGGAGTTGTGTAAGGTTTTGGATGATAACTATTTGACTCATATTTTTTAAAGATTTATTTATTTGAGAGATTAGAACATATGTATGGGGGGAGGGGCAGAGGGGAAGGGAGATGCAGAGGGAGAGAATCTCAAGCAGACTCACTGCCAAGCATGGAGCCCAACATGAGGCTCAATCTGAAGACCCTGAGATCATGACCTGAGCCAAAATCAAGAGTCAGACACCCAACCGAGACACTCAGGGGCCCCCATTTCACACACATTTTTAAAGGATCCCTTTGGACATGGTAAGAGGAATAGATTGTAGGAGGCCAAGAGTAAAAGCAGGGAGACCTGCTGGAAGGCTGTGCAGTAGTAAAGGTGAAAGATGATGTGGATTCAGCTGCAATGGTGAAAAATGGTGGGATTGGGGTATATTTGAGCCAACAAAGTTACCTAATGGATTGGGTATGGAATATAATGAAAAGGGAAGAGTAAGGGTGAGCTCCAAGACCTTAGTCCTAAGGAACTGGAAAGTTGGAGTTGCCATCACGAGCAGGTGCTGCAAATTTGTGGAGGTGGGAGGAGGTTAGGTCAGGAGTTCAGGTTGGATATGTTAACCTTGTGATCTCAGACATCCAAACGGAGAGTCACTTACTAAAATATCTATTTTATAACCTCTCTTCCCAACCTCTACATTCACTCACTTTTTCCTTTGCTTTCTGTAAATAACCAGACCAAACATAGGAATAGGACTGGTAAATAAAAATGGCTGAATTGGAAACACAAACTGTAGCTTGAAGAATAAGAGGGGCCCACATCTGGCTGCTCCTGGCTCCCAGAGCACTTCTCAGAGCTACTTTCATTCAGATCCACTGTCTTGGATTTTTTTTTCTTATTTTAATGGCTTTCCCTATTAATATTTACTATGCATACTGTGTAATCTCCATTAGTAGCTTTTTCAAAAAATCCAGAATCTGACATTCCCTCTGTTGACAAGCCTCATCCCCTGCTATGCCTCCTCCTCCTAATGGAATTACACCTCGGTCCCCAGGTACCTCCATTCCTTTATTTCCAGTGTTCTCCCTGTGGGACTCTTGATACTGCTTTCCTTACCTTACTCTTACACCATCTCAACCTTGTATATACAAGTCCTACTTGACTTTCAAAGTTTATCTTTAAAAAAAATTTATTTGTTTGAGAGAGAGCACAGGTGGGTGGGGCAGGAACAGAGGGAGAGGGACTCTCAAGCAGACTCTGCTGCTAAGCGAGGAGCCCAACCTGGGGCTTGATCCTATAACCCTGAGATCATGACTTGAGCCAAAATCAGGAGTAGGATGTTCAAACAAATGCACCACCCATGCACCCCTCAAAGTTTATCTTTGAAAAACATTCCATGATTTCAATACCCCTGCCCTTTCAGATGGATTACTCTTCTGTATTGCAATAGCACCTTGTAAATATCCTCCATATTGCACTTACCATATTGTGTTATAATCTGTTTTCTAATCTATCTTTTCACTGCAGATTTAGCTCCTTGTGAGCAGGGATAGTATCCTATTCATTGTTGTATTCTCAGCACCTGAAACTATAAATATTGAAACTGAACAAGGATCTCTCATTGTGAGTGTTTAACTTCTTGGAGCCAGTCCTTTCTCATACCCCTTCTATATAATAAATCTTGTGCCACTGGCTTCCTAGGGAAAAATAGAGAAACATCAGTGAAGAATAATACGATGATACCAAGAAAACCCACAAGCTCCTGTCATGCAAGCCTGTGCCCTTGGTCATTAAGAAAGAATCATCCAAGGCAGTCTGGGTGGCTCAGCGGTTTAGCACCGTCTTCAGCCCAGGGCGTGATCCTGGAGACCAGGTATCAAGTCCCACGTTGGGCTCCCTGCATGGAGCCTGCTTCTCCCTCTGCCTGTGTCTGTGGCTCTCTCTGTGTGTCTCTCATGAATAAATAAATAAAATCTTAAAAGAAGAAAGGAAGAATCATCTAGATTATACACAGCTCTGATTATACACATCTGTTTTAAGGAACCTGCTTTTTCCATCTTCCACTCATACCTGATGGGTAGTAACAAAGATAAGTAATCACAGAGATAGTGAATTTTTTGTATTATCTTGTAGAAGATCAGTATTTTAATCACATTTTAACTATTAAGAAGATCCACTCGGTAGTGACTTGAGCCTGCAACTGACCCTCTAGCCCAATATACTTTGAATTTTTCAACTTGGGTTAAGACTCACCTATGGCCACCTTTGGTTTGAGCTAGCCACCTAGACTCGTACTAGCATTGATTCAGCTAGAATACAGTACAACGCATGGTTTCTATATCCTGCTGTGTTACCCAACAGTTCATTTAAAAATACCTATTGTCATTTATATATAAGACATATATGCTCATTATAGAAATATTTTTAAAAGCAAAATCTGCTACATTTAAACATTTTCTAAGACTTGCCAACCATGCTGGGGTTGCACTGTTTGCTTTCTCACAAGTTCTGGATAAAAATTCCTCATACCACCACAAAGAAAGTTAATCTCAGGGGAATAAAATCAAGTTGTCAATAGTTCTTGAGCATGCCTTGTTCAGCTGGTGTCTACATGACAATTTCGCAGCTGATGAATTCCTCTTTGATAAGTGATTGCCTTCTCTTGCCTACATCTGATACGAATGTCAAATCCCTAAATTTATTAAGATTATGAAACTAAAAGATAGATTATTTTTCCCTTTTTATGATTTTATTTTATTTTTTTTAAGATTTTATTTATTTATTAATGAGAGACACACAGAAAGAGAGAGGCAGAGACATAGGCAGAGGCAGAAGCAGGCTCCATGCAAGGAGCCTGACGTAGGACTCCATCCCGGGTCTCCAGGATCATGCCCTGGGCTAAAGGCGGCGCTAAACTGCTAAGCCACCTGGGCTGCCATTTTTCCCTTTTTTTTTTTTTTAAATAAGCTCCATGCCCACTGTGGGACTTGAACTCAGGATCCTGAGATCAAGTCACATGTTCCACCAACTGAGTCAGCCAAATGTCCCATTGTGGTATTATTCATACCATTTTTTAAAGATTTGTATTTGTTTTATTTATTTATTCATGACAGAGAGAGAGAGGCAGAGACACAGGCAGAGGGAGAAGCAGGCTCCACGCAGGAAGCCCGATGCGGGACTCGATCCCGGGTCTCCAGGATCACACCCCGGTCAGAAGGTGGCACCAAACCGCTGGGCCACCGGGGCTGCCCCCATTTTTATTTATTTATTTATTTTTTACAAGAGAAGAAATACTATCTGAAAAATCAGATCTGGGAAGACCCAAGGAAAAAATGGCATGCAAGTGAAGAACTAAAGAAGAGAAATAAAATACAAACCTGAGGAGGACAACAAATGTATGGTCATTGGCAACATGAATTCAATCATCCTGAAGAAGTAACTAGACAGAACTGTGACAAAAGTTCATGCTGGACAACTAACCAATAGCAGTGGTATGGTTCAAGCTTGTGGGATTGGAATCAGACAGATGTTTGAATTCTGATATTGCTCCTTACTATCATGTGACCTTAGATAATTGCTTATTTTTAAAACCTCAGTTCTCATATCTACAAAATGGGTATAATAATGGTACTCACATCATAAGTTGATAAAAGAATTTTATAAGACAATGTAAATAAAGTATTTTAGCACAGGGTGAGGCATACACTAAGGACTCAATAAGTGTTAGCTCAGGACATGACAAAAGTGGAGAGGGGTAGTCTATGACCTCCCCTGAGTAGTTTGTCCCCAGTGATTAACCAGTCTAATATTTAATGACTTTTAATATTGTGCTAGATCTTATGGGGTGACATATGGTCTCTTCTCCCCCAAGAAGCTTACAACTGAAAAAAATTAATGCACATGAAACAATTGGAGAACAATCAGTATGGACAATGTAACACTCAGAAACAGAATGTCTTAGAGAAATCAGATAGAGTTTGAGAGAGATTTTGCAGCTACATAGATATTCTTTAAAAAAATGGGTTTTGACTGGAGTGGGAAGGAGTAGTGAAAGAATGCCCCAAGGATAAAGTGAAATAAGTGCCTTGCATGGAAAGGATGGATGAACTGAGGCAAGAAGCAAGCCCTTTCAGGTACTGTTGAGAGCATGCCTTTGGAATGCTTTCCAATATATTATCCCTGCTTGATGATTCCTATTTGCTTCCTTAGGTCATTTAGCCTTTAATACTAGACCATGAGAAAAAAAAACAAAACACTAGACCATGAGGCTGAAGTAGAAAGTAAGAAGATAAGACATAAGAGAAGGACCTTCCAGATGGAAAGGGAGCTGAAAGTCTTTTGGTCCTGGAAGGGAGACAAAAGAAGGAGAGACTATGGCAAGACTTGAAGTATGAGTTATCTTGGTCAAAAAAGAAGAGAGGGGGAGTAAAGGATGTTAGAATCATCTAGAAGGACTTAGGCAACTCCCAATGCAGGAACTTTCTTCTCAGTTCTTAGGGCAAAGCCTGGGAACAATATAAACCCCTCAGGGAACTCTATATTCAACATGGCACCAGAACAATATGGGGCCATAGGTAGTTTAGAAATTGCTAAGGACTATGAGAGTCTGAAATAGTACCACCATTTCCTACAGCTACAGCTGGTGTGTGGTATTTAATGGAAGCAGAAGCTCCTTTATAAATACAAAAGTACTGAAATATCCAGAGACTGGCAGAGGCCTGGGGTTACACTAAGGGAAGCTGCAGGGGAAGGACCATGAATTTCAGTGGAGGAAAGGAGGGGCCCAGCATGAGATTTGGAGAGCAATGTGGGACCATCTGAACCTTAGCAGACCAACATTGGACACAGCAGGACCATACACAGGATTTCCAAAATCAGAGGAGAGCCAAAGGTCTGTGCCCCTGCCCCTGTGAAGATATGTAAGTTCTCCTTACATTCAGAAGCCATCTGGGAAAGAAAGCAGGAAGGGAGAGATCTTGAGAGTGAAGAAGTATCTTGAACAGGGAGTTTACACTTTGAAATAACTAAAGACACATAGTCAAGGTTACATAGTTAGGCAATGGTAGAGCCCCAGAGTCTGTGCCCCCAGTTACTACACTACACCTGGACAGACACTAAGCAGGGTGAATTCTTGAGGATCTTGGAGACCTTCCAGAGAAGTGTGGATTGAAAGTCACAGGTATTGGCATTAGGAAGTAGATTTTGAGCTGGAGAGCTATATGGCATTTAAAGAAGACAAGTCTGGCAGAGCCCTACAGGACAAAGTGAGGTAAGGGAAATCTGGAAGTAGAATAAAATAAGACATCGATAGCTGTAACCCAGGCCAAAATGATAAGACCTTAATAGAGAGGAAGGAACACATCCTGGATTATTTGTAATAATAATAGAATTAGTAGCAGAATAAGTACTTAGAATGTATTGGCACTGTGCTGAACATTATCTTGAGTATTACAGCAACTCTATGAAGAATTAGCTATTATTTTTCCTATTATAAGGATGAGAAAATGGAAGCACTGAGAGATTAACAGGCCTCATGCCCCCAGCTAAATGTAGTAAAGCCAGGCATCACAGCAGGATGGGTCTAATGGTGGAGCCTAGGAAGTTCTAATGATGGAGCCCAGAATCTTAACCAGTCTGCTTGACCATGTAGCAAAATGACCAGATGGCTCCTGATGACAGGAAAAGGTGGTGGAAGAGTCAGAGATCCCACCAAGAACTCTAGGTTTGGAGATTAAAATGATAACACTATTGAAATGTGTAGTTGAGAAGGAGAGGAAGTTTAAAGGGGGAAATAAATTTATTTATTTATTTATTTTAAATAATAAATTTATTTTTTATTGGTGTTCAATTTACCAACATACAGAATAACACCCAGTGCTCATCCCGTCAAGTGCCCCCCTCAGTGCCCGTCACCCATTCACCCCCACCCCCCAGCCTCCTCCCCTTCCATCACCCCTAGTTCGTTTCCCAGAGTTAGGAGTCTTTATGTTCTGTCTCCCTTTCTGGTATTTCCCACACATTTCTTCTCCCTTCTCTTATATTCCCTTTCACTAGGGGGAAATAAATTTAGTTTGAGATGTGTTGAGTATGTCAATATGGCATACACAGATCAATTTCCCCAGAGCTAAGATGGGATTTAATGGGTCACAAGTGAACCCATTTGTAGGCCCAATCTATAAATTTGTTAGTTAAGGGGAGGAGGTAGTAAAGCCAATCTTCAAATTTAAAGACACACATTATTTTTGTTAATTTGATCCTCTCTGTTGGATTTACACTAAGATAAATAATTTTTTAACAAGTAACATATTTCTTCTTCCTGACATTAAGGACATCCACTCAGTCAAGTGACAGGTAAAATGAAAAATCTAGAGAACATAAGTTATCATTGTTCTGTATTCAGCAGAAAACTTTGGTGGTAACTTAAGCTCCTTGCAAGGCTCAGCTATTTCCAGATGCTGGACCCAGCCTTGTGGTTACTCAACAAACACCTTCACCCTTCCTTATTTACTATGTCAACAACCCATAGTCCTGTCTTCTTCATTACCAAAAAGCCTGAGTCAATTGCTGAGGTAATTACCATAGGTAACTACATTAGGACAGTGGCCAAACTATCCAGAAATGGAATGACATGGACTATTGGGCAGTGAAATACATTACAAACTGGTCAATCTCTGTAGACCTGGCCAGGGGCTCCTTCAGCAAAAATAAGGAAGGCAAGAAAAGAGAAAGGCCCTACTTGAGCAGACATATGCTTTTTAAATAGTCATAATTACTTCTGTTTATTGAGTTCTGACTCTCTGCTAAGTGAGCTAAGAGCTGTCAAGAATTATCTCCTATAATCCTCACAACCCTGTAAAGAGGTACTATTATTGTGTGCCCTTTGAAGATGAGGAAACTGAGGCTTAGGGAAGGAATGTAATTTATTCATGGACACAGGCTAATCATAGGGAAAAAATTCAAACTCAGGTTTGAGAATTCTATAGTAATCCAGTCTCAAGGTAATTCCAAGGCTTGAACTGAATCTCACACTACTGTACTAATCTGCCTTGTAAGAACAACCACCATGACAAAATGCCTTTGACATTTTACAGACCCAAACTGGAATAGTCAAGTTGGCACCAAGGGAAGTACCTCTGAGAATGTGCTGCTGGTTGGACTGGCCATACAGGCAGCATCAGCCCTGCCTCTGGAATGCCAAAACTCCCTTCTCTGCATTGTCAGCCCAGCAACCTGAAACCCATTTCTGACTTGGAGACCTAAATCTTACATAACCCTTCACTGTCTCTTCTCCTTTTATAGGCCCATGATTTCATGCCATGATGAAGTCAAATAACCCAGGCATTAGTTTCTGTTGCAGCAGCTGAACACAAGCCATCAAGGGAAACCATTGTCCTTTGGTCCAGATCAACCAAGCAAGCATGAAACTATGATGGAAAGGTATGGTATTTCCTGGGGCTGATGAAATAAAGTTAGCCACCCCAAGTGCCCTGTCCCTATATTGTAACTTGGACGGCCAAGTTTTGGTACTAGTGCTAGGGGGTGAGTTAACCTGGAAGTCATTCTCTCATTTAGAAATGTTGCTACTGTTCCATCAAGTTCTGTAGAAACCAGACTCCTTTTAGCTCTTGGTTTCATATCTATAACCTTATTTGCTGTAGGTCAAAAGTTGAGAGTGGACATTGACTTTCAGATCCTGGGATAACTAGCCCCAGGGGAGAAATGATGTCTATCCTGACATTAGACCCCTCTGGGAGGCATCTTCCTTACCCCTTCTTGAGATAAAAGTGTCATTTTCAGAGGACTGTAATTCCCTGGTCCAGGGCTAATGGAAACAGCTGTTGTTTTGAATCTTGGAACTTTGATTAATGTTTACATTCAATGTCTCATCTGCTCTAGTCCTGAGGTTTTGCTCAAATCACATTACACATTGTCTCATTCTTCAAAACTGTCCAATTGTTCTCTTTTAGGATGCTATGTTTACAAGGAATAGGGCCTCCTATTTTCCTCCCTCTAATGTAAATCCTGAGTTTCTGCCTTCACAGGAACTCCATTTTATTGATTCATTTGTAATTGTGTACGAGGTCATAAATAATGGGCTAGGAAAAAACATGAGGCTCAAGAGAAGGAGACCAAGATGCCTATAAAGAAGAGAATCTCTTATCTGACCCAAACCAACACTTCCCAAGAGATGAAGTCATCTCTCATTCAGGGCTTCTGGTGAAAGTGTTGAAACAACAGCTAAGCCACGTCTCCATCCTTAAATTCCAGCCTGGCCCCTTGCCTAGGTGCAGGATTTTGTCAGCCAAAGCTAGAGAACAGCCACACCTTGTCTTAATGATTTTTGCCTAAAGTCTGTCCCAGCCAATGACAATCCAAACTAGAATAATCATACACATCACCACAGACTGATGCAGAATATCTTAACCTGATTTCCTGTCAGGTTCTGAATAAACCTTCTAGTATCTAGCCTGATGACTCTTCCTCTGGTTTAAATTGTTTTTCAGGGAATTGCTTGAGTTCATTCCACATGTGAGTTGAACCTTTCCAGAACAGGTGGGGGATCATCAGGCACAGGTGAAGTCCTAGGTCCTGCAACAGGGGTTTAGGAGCCATAGAATTATTGGATGCAAACCAAGGAAGGGTGTTCCTTATCCCTTTGTCAAAAGATCAGAGTGGGCTTCTGGCCATGGCTAAAATCCACTCACAGAAACTCAGTGTGGAATGTACTCAGTCAACTAGAGAATGTCCAGCAACTAAAGAAAAGATCAGAGTGACATACTCTTTGTAGAGAAATAGTACACGCTTTTTTAGAAGGAGTGGAAAAGGCAAGACCCTTTCTGCACAGTCACATGGGGTATAGAATGGGAACACAGTTTAGAACCTGGATTCACCACTGGATAACTTGAGGGAAGTCACATAATCTCTTTGGGACACAGTTTTTTCTTCTGTAAAATGAGTTTGATATTACTTATCTCACAAAGCGCTTATAAAGATCAAATGAAGCAAGTATTTTGCATGGTGCTTGTCAAGTAGGACACACTCAAAACAAATGTTGGTTTCTACCTCCTATTCTGCTTCCTGAAGTTCATATTAATCCCAGATCATTTTGAGTTCTACCACTCTCATACCTGGGCAAGTGAGGCCCTGCACTTTGGGGTGCCTCCCTCAAAGTTTTCTAAATCCCTCTCTGGTGGTTGCTGGCAGTGCTGTCCAGCTTGGACTTGGTCCACTATGGGCACCAAATTCTGTTTTCACCTCTTTGGGGCACTCAGACTATCCATACTCTTCCCTCCCCAACATGGGTTTAATCATATGCCCTGAGGAGCTCTAGGACTCACATCTGTGGGGTTGTCCAAGGTTACTGTGGCCAGGATCAGGTCCCTGGAAGGCGGCCTCATGAATAGATTACTCCAATTGGCCAATGTGATATTTCCTTGAGGGATCCTGCAAGACTAAGCAGCCAGAATGGTGTTGACATGCTGACTTTGGGTGATTCTAATTTTTTAGACAGGGGCCCTGCAAAAAATATTTGCCCAGAGGCTCTGTAGGCTCTAAGAGTGGCCCTGCTTTTAGGCCAGTAATACTTGTCCCCACAGGTGGCTGGACTATATGGGATTTAGTGACATAGTAATTATTTATATGCTAGCTATCAAAATTATCAAATGTTTGGGCTCTAAAAAGGACAGCAATTTAAAATATTGTTTTCAAATTAAAATTGTGGTATCATCCTCATTTCCCTCCCCTTTCAACCAGAGTCCTGTCTCTCTCACTCTGTCATCAAATCCAGTAGGTTCTAATTCTGTCTCTCATATGTAGCCCTTGTTTCTGTCCCTGCTGTCTTAGTCCAGATGTCCAAGGTGCCCCTTTCCCCCTGGACTATTGCAGTGGTCTCACAGCTTCCAAATTCTTCCCACACCATTCTATCTCCCACAATGACCAGGAAGGAAGAAAAGCCAACATAAAAATAGGTTATCATTTATAGCAGCACTATTCACAATGGTCAAAAGGCAGAAACAACCTAAATGTCCATCAACTGATGGAGTGATAAACAAAATGTGGTATGTCCATAAACGGAATATTATTCAGCCATAAAAGGAAGTATTGATCCATGCTGGATCAATGGATGGATGAATCTCAAAAACATATGCTAAGTAAAAAAATCCAGCTGGGAAAAAGTACATATTATGTGATTTTATTTACATGAAATATCCAGAATAGGCAGCTTCATAGAGAGTGTGGTTGGCAGGATATGGGGTAGGAAGAATTACAGAGTGATGGCTTAGTAGGTATAGAGTTTCTCTTTGTAGGGTGATAAGAGTGTTCTGGAACTAGATAGTGGAGATGATTCATAATGGAATGTACTAGATGCTTCTGGATCTAGTAGTTAAAATGTTAAGTTGTTAAAAATTGTGGATTGTTAAAAAGGTAAATTGTTAAAATGGTAAATTCCGTGTTCTATGTTAGCACATAAAAAAATGTGTTATCAAACTGGTCACTGTTGGGACGCCTGGATAGATCAGTGGTTGAGCATCTGCCTTCAGCTCAGGGCGTGATCCCGGAGTCCTGGGATCAAGTCTCACATTGGGCTCCCTGTATGGAGCCTGCTTATTCCTCTGCCTATGTCTCTGCCTCTCTCTGTGTGTCTCTCATTAATAAATAAACAAAAGCTTTAAAAAGAAATAACTGTTATGTTATGGGCATCCAGGGCTCAGTCCTGCTAGGACCCTTTGCAAAGCCAAGAAGAATATACTTCAGAATTGTCCATCCTGAAGGAGACCAGAGGGAGCATTTATCTACCAGATCCTGGTCTCCATGGTCAAGGATTACCCCTTGGGGTACTAACTTTCTTTCCCGTTTAGGTTTGTATATGTGTGAGTGCATAGCAGGTCAGAGAAGTGCTGGAGCAGAGGGTGAGAGATTTGTGTTGAAGTTGAGGCACAGTGCTATTGGGTCACACCTGTGGGAAGGTACAGAAATAGCTAGAGTCGGGATGCCTGGGTGGCTCAGTGGTTAAGTGTCTGCCTTTGGCTCAGGGCATGATCCCGGGGTCTTGGGATCGAGTCCCACATCGGGCTCCCTGCATAGAGCCTGCTTCTCCCTCTGCCTGTGTCTCTGCTTCTGTCTCTGTGTCTCTTGTAAATAAATGAGTAAAACTTTTTTTTAAAAAAAGAAATACTACGGATGCATACTCCTAGAAGTAGAAAGTAAACACAGAGGAGAGAGAAACAGGAAAGAGATCTGGTGGGTTCTTACCACAACTGATCTTCACTTAAGCTTCAGTGTTGTCATCCTGTCTCTCTTTAAAACAGCCTCATGTCTCCCTCTCCACCACAGCCACCTATTGTTCAAGCTTGCCTCCCCAATTTCTTCAGCAGGAATCTTTCTTCCACTCCATCAAGATGTCTAGGTAATTAAGATCTCTACTTTCTCTCCAGCCTTCGGCCTCATCCTGCCCTCATCATTCTCCCCAGACTAGTTTAGAATCCATGGTTCATAATTTTAGTCACTCTCTCAAGCAGTTCTAGATTCTTGC
Source organism: Canis aureus (assembly GCF_053574225.1). NCBI lineage: Eukaryota > Metazoa > Chordata > Mammalia > Carnivora > Canidae > Canis > Canis aureus. The sequence continues at coordinate 14,919,573 of NC_135642.1, read as the reverse complement.
TCCTTAGCACTTTATACCATTTATCTGATCAAATCCCAACCCCTGATGAAATCAACTCCCAGGTTTCTCCACAGTTATATCCTGGGATAAGCCCCACTGGAGAGTGACAGGGCAGCTCACTGTGGTAGAGGTTAGCAGCTCCCTCACTACCTATTACTACCTGCTACCATAGAGACCATATCCCTCCTCAAGCTAAGGTGAGTCTCTCCAGCTGGAGTCTGGGTCCTGTTCCTCATATCTTTTTTTTTCTTATTTATTTATTTATTTATTTATTTATTCATGAGACACACAGAGAGAGAGGCAGAGACATAGGCAGAGAGAGAAGCAGGCTCCATGCAGGGAGCCCGATGTGGGACTCGATCCTGGGACTCCAGGATCACGCACGCCCTGGGCTGAAGGCAGGCACTCAAGTGCTGAGCCACCCAGGCATCCCTTTCTCATATCATTTCAAAAGCCTTATTCTCTCAATTATTCTAGAAACCATAAAATGATGTTTGTGGCCCACAGATGTAACCTGTGTTTGGCCCATATAGGTTTGTTTCCCTTTTATTTTAATTATGGTCAACTAATATTCGATAAAGGAGGAAAGACTATCCATTGGAAGAAAGACAGTCTCTTCAATAAATGGTGCTGGGAAAATTGGACATCCACATGCAGAAGAATAAAACTAGACCACTCTCTTGCACCATACACAAAGATAAACTCAAAATGGATGAAAGATCTAAATGTGAGACAAGATTCCATCAAAATCCTAGAGGAGAACACAGGCAACACCCTTTTTGAACTCGGCCACAGTAACTTCTTGCAAGATACATCCACGAAGGCAAAAGAAACAAAAGCAAAAATGAACTATTGGGACTTCATCAAGATAAGAAGCTTTTGCACAGCAAAGGATACAGTCAACAAAACTAAAAGACAACCTACAGAATGGGAGAAGATATTTGCAAATGATGTATCAGATAAAGGGCTAGTTTCCAAGATCTATAAAGAACTTATTAAACTCAACACCAAAGAAACAAACAATCCAATCATGAAATGGGCTAAAGACATGAAGAGAAATCTCACAAAGGAAGACATAGACATGGCCAACAAGCACATGAGAAAATGCTCTGCATCACTTGCCATCAGGGAAATACAAATCCAAACCACAATGAGATACCACCTCACACCAGTGAGAATGGGGCAAATCAACAAGGCAGGAAACCACAAATGTTGGAGAGGATGTGGAGAAAAGGGAACCCTCTTACACTGTTGGTGGGAATGTGAACTGGTGCAGCCACTCTGGAAAACTGTGTGGAGGTTCCTCAAAGAGTTAAAAATAGACCTGCCCTACGACCCAGTAATTGCACTGTTGGGGATTTACCCCAAAGATACAGATGCAATGTAATGCCGGGACACCCGCACCCCGATGTTTCTAGCAGCAATGGCCACGATAGCCAAACTGTGGAAGGAGCCTCGGTGTCCATCGAAAGATGAATGGATAAAGAAGCTGTGGTTTATGTATACAATGGAATATTCCTCAGCCATTAGAAACGACAAATACCCACCATTTGCTTCAACGTGGATGGAACTGGAAGGTATTATGCTGAGTGAAGTAAGTCAATCGGAGAAGGACAAACATATGTTCTCATTCATTTGGGGAATATAAATAATAGTGAAAGGGAATATAAGGGAAGGGAGAAGAAATGTGTGGGAAATATCAGAAAGGGAGACAGAACATAAAGACTCCACTCTGGGAAACGAACTAGGGGTGGTGGAAGGGGAGGAGGGCGGGGGGTGGGGGTTAATTGGTGACGGGCACTGAGGGGGGCACTTGACGGGATGAGCACTGGGTGTTATTCTGTATGTTGGTAAATTGAACACCAATAAAAAATAAATTTATTATAAAAAAATAATTTTACTTACAATAATGAAAAATGAAAGGTAAAATCCATCCTTTTTTAGTGTGTAATTCCACAGGTTTTGATCAACACATACATTTGTATGCACACTAGTATCATAATCAAGAACAGTACCCTCACCCCCCAGAATCCCCTGTGCCTCAGGCAAATATTCAGAAGGAGCCCATATGCTCCAGTCTCTGCAGTTCCTCTGCTGTTTCTCACATCCCACTGCCTCACGCATTTAGGTTACCTAGCTAGGCCCCTGGGCATTTGAATTTGAGGTCCCTGGACTATTCCTTCTCTCTCCTACATCTTTTAACCACTCCCTTCCTACTCATTCTTTCCTATCAATACCTAATCATACTTAGTTCTCCTCCATTAAGGGAAAGCTCTCTTTTGGCCTCTCCAGATGCTACCCTTCCCTCACAACCAACTTCTTAAAAGAGTTGTTATTTGGGTACCCTTTGGTCAAATTCCCCCTTGTAGGCCTACAGTTCTCCTAATACCATCTAGGTAAGAAGTTTTTTCTTTCTTTGGAAAAAACAAGAGCAAGTTAAACCAATATTTGCTGTATCTTTCTCAGATGGCAAATTTCTCCTGCTGCTCCAAATGGAACATATAACACTGCTTCAGAATTTTGGTAAGAAATTTTTACCCAGGGATGCCTGGGTGGCTCAGTAGTTGAGTGACTGCATTTGGCTCAGGTCATGATCCCAGGGTCCTGGGGGGAGCCTGCTTCCCCCTCTTCCTGTGTCTCTGCCTCTCTTTGTGTCTATCATGAATAAATAAATAAAATCTTTATTAAAAAAAGAAATTTTTACCCAAATCATGCCGACTTGCTCTTTCATGTTAAAATCACAAATAGTACAAGACCAGCCATGGGCTCAAGTGAGGGAATATGTTTAGAGCAATGTTATATCTACAAATAAATCTGCCTCTACTGTCTCTTTGAAGAAATCACCCAGTGTGAGAAACCCTGTGTTTTCTCCCATAAAGTGAGAGATCCAGATGGACTCGGATATTTGGAAAAGAAGAGAGAGAGAAAAAACCAAAACAGACCCCCCCAAAAAAACAACAACCCATCTCATTTGCAGAGGGTTGAAACAAAAGTGGTGTGTGTGTGTGTGTGTGTGTGTGTGTGTGTGTGTATTCAAGTGAGAGAGAGAGGAGGAGGAAGGGAAAAGAGAGAGAGAGAGAATATGCAGAAGCTGGGGGAGGGGTGGAAGGAGAGGGAGGGAATCCCAAGCAGACTCACACTGAGCTTGGAGCCCAATGCAGGGCTCAATCTCACCAACTTGAGATTATGATCTGAGCCAAAACCAAGAGTTAGACATTCAACTGACTGAGCCAGCTGAGCACCCCAAAGGTGGGTAATATTTAAATGTTATTGAATATTGTTTTTAGTAGAAAATAAAGGGACAGTGAAAGAATTCTCTTCAACTGGCTTCTACCTCTTGGTGTCCTGAATTTCTCCCTTTGCTAGTTACTTTTAAAATAATGAAAATGAAGCCTGGCAAAAGGAAAGGAAGTCCATCCCAACTCTGTCCACATTCACTAGATCCATTCTCTCCCACCATCTCTCCATCAAAATCTTTTTCCCCAGGGTCCAGTCATCTCCATACCACAAGCTGATGGACACTTTTCAGACTTCATGTCACTTGATGGCTTGTCAGCACTGCATACTGATAAGGACTTCCTTTTTCTTGAGATACTCTTTCTTTGGCTTCTTGGAACAACTGCCTCCTGGTTTTCCTCCTACCTCTCTGGCTGCTGTTCACCCTCCAGGGCCATTTTCTCTACCCACCCTTATATGCTGGTGTTCCTCAAAGATCTGTCCTAGTGCTCTTCTTACTTTACAGTCTTTCTCAGGTGTACACATCCAAGCCCTCGACTTCCAGGACTATCTTCCTATGTCTTGAATCCAGACTTGTCTTCTAAGCTCCAGATTCATCTGTTCAACAGCCTAATCAGACTCTCTGTTATATGTCTAAAGGGCATTTCAAACCCCACCACTAATCCTGAACCTGACCCTTATTCTGACCATACAAACTTGGTCCTTATCCAATGTTTCCTTTTTAAAAAATTTTTATTTAAATTCAATTTCATCCAGTGTTTCCTATTTGAAGAACAGCATCACTACCCACCCAGAGACATGAACCTAGAGAACTTAAGACTCAGAACATCTCCTTTTCCTTCACTCCACATATCCAATCAATCACCATGGCCTGTCAGTTTTACCTTCTAATGTCTCTAGCATCCTTCACTGAGAACACCTCTAATGCCAATACCCTGGTCCAGGCTTCTATTATTTCTTTCTTGTTTCACTTCAGGGGTCTCCCATGGTTTCCTTCCATCTATCTTTGCCCCTGACCATTGTTCCTCCACCCTAAAGTCAGAATGATCTTTTTAAATACAAATCTGACATTTTTCTGCCCTACTTAAAACCCTTAATGGCTTCCAATTGCCACAACCCCAAAACAAAATCTCTGACCTTCATGTCATCTTATGTTTTCCTTTGCTCAAGGTACTTTAGTCACACTGACCTTCTCTCAGAAATGTTAGGGGATTCACACCTGCTTCTTTCCACCTTAGAGTGTTGTGTGTGTGTGTGTGTGTTTAAGATTTTACTTATTCATTCGAGAGAGAAAGAGAGAGAGAGAGGAAGAGAGAGAGAGAGAGGCAGAGACACAGGCAGAGGGAGAAGCAGGCTCCATGCAGGGAGCCTGACGTGGGACTTGATACCTGGTCTCCAGGATTACGCCCTGGGCTGAAGGCGGCGCTAAACCGCTGAGCCACCGGGCTGCCCAACCTCAGAGTGTTTTTTACAGCTGTTCCCTTTGCAAGAAATGCTCCTCACCATTCAACAACATCTATAAAACAAAGTGAAAGTTCTTTTCCCATGGGAGCTTTTCTGTCTTTACCCTCCACCCTTCTCCAGACCGATGAGGTCCTCTTGAAATACGGTTTCAGAACAGTCTTCATTGCTCACTTGGAGCTAAGTAGTTAGTTCTGAGAGGTCTATCTCCCTTGGTAGAATACAAGTTCCATGAGTATCTACCTTGGTAGAATATAAGTTCCATGAGTATAGGAACTATGTCTGTTATTTACTGCTGCATTTTGGTATCTAGTTAAGGGCCATGCTAATGGAAAATCTCAATAAAAGTGTTTGTGAAATTAATCCATAAAAGACTTTCTTTGTCTAAACTTTTTTTTAAAAGATTTTATTTATTTATTCATGAGAGAGACACACACAGATAGGCAGAGACACAGGCAGAGGGAGAAGCAGGGTCATGCTGGGAGCCCGATGTGGGACTTGATCCCGGGTCTCCAGGATCCTGCCCTGGGCCGAAGGCAGGCGCCAAACCACCGAGCCACCTGGGCTGCCCATCTAAACTTTTAAACAATCTGAAAGGAATCACTCCAGACAACACTTGGGGTTGCAGAATTCCATCTGGGAAATAGCAGCAGCCCCTAACAACTTGCTTGAGCCTCCAGTGGTGCTTGATACAGACACTCTTCACTAATAACCGTATGTCTACTCCACTAAAAGCCATGTGTCCTGGGGATTGGTTAGGGAAATCACTACTGTTTCTAAGTACATAAACTCTGGAATTCATAGTACTGTCCATTTGAGAAGCAGCTAGGTCCAAAATCAGTGCCTGTAATTAATTTGAAATTGCTACTTTCTCAGGCCTACTACATCTTCAGAAGACATGTCTTTCAGCCCAAAGCCTAAAGATGCTCACTGTATCTTTGTTTCTCCAAAGGATGGCTGTCTCCTTGAGGTGCCCCTCAAGGGAATCCCCCAAGACAGATTCTGGGTATACTATATAAACCACATTTCCTGTCATGTCATCCTAAACATTCCTTTCTAATTTGATGAAAGTCTGTTTAATTTATCCACAGAACCTAAAACAGTGCCTGGCACATAGCAGGCACTCAATAAATCTTTGTGGATGAACAAGTGAGATGCATGCAGACTATGAGAGCATTTATGAAGGAAGTTATCCAGAAGAAAGGAATGCTTAAGCTAGAGTTCTAAAGAAAGAGGAGTCATTAGCTAGGAGAATAAAGATGGGAAAATACTCCAGGAGGATGCATGTAAGGTGCTGGACAGGGAGAAAACAGATGCCCAAGGAATCAAGAAAGCTCAGAGGAAATCCCAAACTCCTAATCATAGTTTATATGGCCAGTGGGGTTTGGCTTCTTCTTTTTCTTCTCTGACCCCTCCGTCCAATAATTCCCCCCACCAACCTCACCCCACTCACACTGGCTACCTTTTCCTTCAACAGATGTTTGACAAATATTTGTCAAATGAATGACTGGCTGCAACAGAGAGAGAATGAGGAAAAGGAAAGCAGAGTTAGAACATGCAAGACCATATTGTGTCTTTTGGATCTTACTCTAAGAGGAATAAGAAGATACAGAAGAATTTGAGCAAGGGACTCATATGATAATCTTTGCTTTTCTGTAAGATTACTCTAGCTAGTTGTATGTGTGTTCAAAGAGTGGCAATGGGAAGCCAGTTAGAGATAGAGTGGTCTAGGAGAAGTGATAGTGAACTGGACTCATGATGGGGGGGTGGTTAGAATAAAAAGAAGTAGAGGAAGCTAGATTATATTCAGCCTGAAGAAGTAACAAAATTTGGTTGTAGCATAATTTATGGGATTAACACATCTAAAAAAAGAATAAAAATATTTTTTGGCCAGAAAAGCTTATGGGTTGTTGGTGGCAGGATTAGGCATTCCCTCCACTAGGTTTTAGATGTTTAGACATAACTCCTCCATTATTCTTCCTCCATCATTTTCAAGGGGCAAAGGAACAACCTGGAAAAAGAGGTATTAGGAGACCAACCATGACTAACTCCCCTAGGATGTTTACTCATTAAAACAAGTTTGATGGCCTGGGTGGTCCAGACTGAGGTCAGACAGGCAGGTAGAGACAAGATGGGTGCAACTCACAACCAGGAAGGGGCTGTTTGGATGAGAATGGAAGACTCCACAGCAGTGGCTGAGGAGCTGACCCAGGCAGTGGGCCGGGCTGATCTTATTAACCCCTCCTGCCACACCCTCTTAGCTATATAGTTAAATGCCTCTGCAATCCTCCCCGGATTGTAGGGTTGGACAAGAACCTCTAGCCTGGCAAAGCCAGTCAACCCATCCTTGAAAGACTGCTGCTGAGTTCCTATTCTCCAAGCTGGCACCAGCTGTCAAGAGAGCAGAGCCAATTTGTGCACAAAAGTAAGCAACCTCAGGGACTTCTAGGGTACAAGATCTAGGACTTCTGGGAAGGGGATCCCAGGAGTTACTTGACTTCCGGGTAATTTCATAGGTGAAGGAAAATGTTGTTGTAATTCGGATAGTGTAGAAAATGGGCTCAGCCTGGTCAGGTGACCATGTTCTATCACCATGTGAAGATTTTGGACCATGAAGCAATGCAAGCCATTGGTGGGTTTGAAGAAGGGGTATGAACTAATCAGTTCAGGTCATATATGTTTTCAGTCCCCTTGAGAATAATCAAGCTAGGAGTTATGACAGGTTGAGTGAGATTGGGCTGAACTAGGCTATGGCAAATTCCTCCATGGTCCTGAATGTCTCTTTGGGCAGCTTAGCACATCTTGACATGTTCTTTCATTCAGTGTGAATCTCACATTCTGAAGGATCATAAATATTACCATTATTACCAAATACAATCGGCCAATGTTTGTACAGCACTTTAAGGCTTTCACAAACACTATTTGATTTTCAAAGCCGCTCTGTGAAGTAGGCTCTGCTATCAGCCCCATTTTACATTGGAGTTGGGTGCTCATTAAGGCTTACTTGCTTATAGTCAGGTAAGTACCAAATCTCAGGAAGACCAGAGCAGGGTCCCGAACCAGTTCTCTAACTCAGAAACCCGTACTCTGTCCATTTGGTCACACAGCTGTCAAACAGAAGGTCTCAAAAAACAAATGAAGTTTTATAATATTTACCAGGATGAGTAAGAAATAATATGAATTTGGGGGATGGGTGAGACTAACAGATTCAATTTTGAACATGTTACTTTTTTTCATTTTTTTAAAAGATTTTACTTATTTATTCATAGAAACACACACAGAGAGAGGCAGAGGCACAGGCAGAGGGAGAAGCAGGCTCCATGCAGGGAGCCTGATGTGGGACTCAATCCAGGGTCCCCAGGATCAAACCCCAGGCTGCAGGCAGCGCTAAACCACTGCACCACCAGGGCTGCCCTTGAACATGTTAAATTTGAAGTGACTGCAAGATCTTCAAGTGGAGAACCCAGAAGACACACATAAGGATTTGGAGGCAGGGAGAGGATTATAGTGGGTCTTTTCTGTGTTTATTTTAGAGTTAAGGGTCCTCAGAGCTTGCTCTCTTGTTATGGGACAAATCTGGTGGATTAACCCTAGCAGAGGTTAGTCTGCTATTAACATAGAGATAATTCTATGGTAGAAAAGCTTTTCTGTTCTGGAAACCAAATTTAAAACTTGACTATATTAGGCATTTATCTTTTAGGGAAAAATTTATAAACAGAATATAATATAATCATTCAGTGAACATGATTTGCAATACCATGATGGATATTGACAATAGATTCTAACTTAATTAAAAAATTAGTTGCCGAATATAATTGCTTAGCTAGATTCCAGGTGGGTATGACAATCATGTATAAGGATCTGATGTAGGTGGTAGTATGAAAAAAAGCTAGGGGTAATCAAAAGCTCAATTTGATCAGTGATGTGTAGGCTTTAAAACTAATCATTTTCAGCTATAAACCTAGTTTCTAAAGCAGTGAAGGCAAAACAGCTCTGTTATTTACCATTTTGAAACTCTCAAGCCTCTCTTTCTTTTTTTTCCCTACCAAAGACAATTGCTTTATAAAGTGAGTTTTGGTTGCTGCAGGCAATTCCTCTGCCTCTTTTATTTTATATTTTAAAAGATTTTATTTATTTATTCATGAGAGACACAGAGAGAAAGGCAGAGACACAGGCAGAGGGAGAAGCAGGCTCCATGCAGGAAGCCTGACGTGGGACTCAGTCCCGGGACTCCAGTATCACGTCCTGGGCCAAAGGCAGGCACCAAATCGCTGAGCCACCCAGGGATCCCCATCCTCTGCCTATTTTAGAAGGCCTGGCTTTCCGGGCTCTCCCCTTTTGCTGATGCTGTCAGGCCTTTTGGCCTAGAATGCCTTTCTCACACCAGCTCTCTCTCTAAAATCATCTTCATCTGTTGGTGGCTGCTCACATTTCACAAAGCCTTTCTAGAGCTCCTGTCTAGAAGACCTCCACTGTTTTGAGCTACAAAAGGCAGTTTCCTTTGTAGAGGATATTTGTGTGTGTTTTCTCCCCATCAATAGATTACAAGCTCTTTGGGGTTAAAGATCACTTTGTGTGCCTCAAAACTTCTAATATGGTGCCATCAGTATTCTAGGCATTCAATATTTGTAAAACAAAGGAAGGAAGGCATCAAAAGTCATAGAGAAATTGGGACGCTCAGTCTTTTTTTTTTTTTTTTTTTTTTACAATTTTATTTATTTATTTGAGAGAGACAGAGCATGAGAAGCAGAGGGAGAGGGAGAAGCAGACTCCCTGCTGAGCAAGGAGCCCTACAAGGGGCTCCATCACTGGCCCTAAGGATCATGACCTGAGCCCTAGGCAGATGCTTAACTGACTGAGCCACCTACGCACTCTAGGACACTGTCTTCATGAGGCTCTTAAGTTGACCAAATGAAATTTCTTTGGTTAACCTGGATAATAATATTGTGATTATTTTTGGAATAACTTCTTTTCTCATCCAAGCCCTCACCCAAATAAGTAAATAAACAAATAAATAAATAAAATTTGAGGCATAAAAGATTATTTTTACAAGGCAAAAATCATTATACTGCTAAAGCTGTATTTTCAAATAAGATGGCAAATTGTTTTATATGGAAATTCACACTTTAAGCAGGTCCTGTCCTGAGTATACAGTGTGATTACTACTAAGGAAAAAAATCCCACTTCAGCATAGACAAAATAACAGGAAGGAAACTTATCAAAATGTATATTACTCTTACCATTTAAAAAAAATCTAATTTTAGGCACCTGGGTGGCTTAGTCAGCTAAGGTCCTGCCTTCAGCTAAGGTCATGATCTCAGGGTCCTAAGATGTATCCCCATGTCAGGCTCCAGAAGTCTGCTTCTCCCTCTCTCTCTCTGTCCTTCCCCCTTGCTTGTGCTCTCTTTCTCTCTCAAATAAATAAATAAATATAATCTTTTTAAAAAAACATCTATTTTTGAAATATCTTCAATAGAAGTTAGGACTTTTATTACAAAGAGTTTTTTTTATTTCCACCTTCCTTATATAGAGCACATAGTTCTAATACAAGAGATTCTTGCACCAGTAACAACAAAAGTATTATTTTTCTGAGCCAAAGTATTTTTTTAATAAAATAAATCCCCCGAGGTGTTCAGTAAACACTTAGTAATGAGCAAATTTAGTGTATCCAAATGAGGACCATTTCCTAAATACACTCAAGCACATTAAAAAAAAAAAAAAAAGGCAGAGGATGTGACAGAGAGCTTTGTTTATAATAGGTGTCAGAACTTTTGATGAATCACACAGATTAATCCAGGGAATTAGGCACCTCTTACATACCCTTGACAATGATCAGTGAATGTGTTAATAGCTTTGTTTTCTCTGCATCACTATTCTTCACGAAACCTGAATTCTTCCTCCAGGAGTGTTGACTAAATACTTCTGCTTCTCTCTTTACACTGTCAGTCAGATAAAATACACATGTCCAGATTTCCAGTCATGGTCCTCCTATCCCTTTGCTCACTTTCTTTTAAAAACATTTTTTTCCTCCTTGATTAAAAACATCTTAACCTCCCATCATGAATTTTTTAATTCAGTAAAGTATAAATAAGGAAATCATAATCACTCACAATCTCACTGCTCTGTTTTCTTTTTTTAAGATTTTATTTATTTATTCATGAGACACACACACACACACAGAGGCAGAGACATAGGCAGAGGGAGAAGAAGGCTCCATGCAGGGAGCCGGACGTGGGATTCGATCCTGAGTCTCCAGGATCAGCCCTGGGCCGAAGGCAGGCGCTAAATCGGGAGCCCCCCAGATGTCCCAAATCTCACTGTTCTTAAACAATCACAGTTTATATTTTCTTCCATCTTCTAAAAATGGGTCTATCTATGTAATAACATTTTTTACACCATTGAGATAAGCTGCACTGTTTTTGTACCCTGCTTCTCTCTCCTCCCCCCACCCCCACCTGCCTACCAGTTAATAGACATTTCCCCTTGTCATTGGAAGCTTTATCAACTTTATTTTTAAAAAAATATTTCTTTATTTTAGGGGATCCCTGGGTGGCGCAGTGGTTTGGCGCCTGCCTTTGGCCCAGGGCGCGATCCTGGAGACCCGGGATCGAGTCCCACATCGGGCTCCCGGTGCATGGAGCCTGCTTCTCCCTCTGCCTGTGTCTCTGCCTCTCTCTCTCTCTCTGTATGACTATCATAAAAAAAAAAATTATTTCTTTATTTTAGAGAAAGAGAGTATAGTAGAATGGGAGGAGAGGTAGAGGGAAAGGGAGGAAATCTCAAGCAGATTAACTGCTGAGCATGGAGCCAAACGTGGGGCTGGATCTCACGATCTGGGGCTGGATCTCATGATCATGACCTGAGCCAAAACCAAGAGTTGGATGTTCAACTGACTGAGCCACCCAGGCACCCCTATCAACTTCATTTTTAATCAATGGCATAATTCACCATGTCAACGTATTTTGCTTTTCAAGAGGCAAAGTTTGCCAGGTCCTAATGGGATGTTCAAACCCATTTTATTTCCTTTTTTTTAAAGATTTTATTTATTTATTCATGAGAGACAGGGAGAGAGAGAGAGAGAGAGAGAGGGGGAGAGAGAGAGAGAGAGAGAGAGAGAGAGAGAGATTGGCAGAGACACAGGCAGAGGGAGAAGCAGGCTCCATGCAGGGAACCTGATGTGGGACTTGATCCCAGGACTCCAGGACCACGCCCTGGGCCGAAGGCAGGGGCTAAACCGCTGAGCCACCCAGGGATCCACTCAAGCTCATTTTCATGACAACTGATGAATGACCTTCCTGAGGGTAGCATGCTCCTAATGCATTTCCATCTGGACACTGACTATCTGGCAGTTCCTGACACCAGACTGAGCTGGTTTAGACCGAAATGGGTTCCAAGCCTTAAAGTGACAGAAGTGCAAAGGGATAAATCAAGCTATGCTTTGCCTTCCACATCACTTGAGTCTTCTCAGCTTAAAAAGGAGGGCACAGAAACAAATCCCTCAGCAATTTTTTAAAAAGGCTTAGGACGGAAGCTCTTTCCCTTATGCGAAGATGCACCTGGAACAACGGGGAAATTAAGAGCAGGAAGAGTCCAAGGAGGAGGAGGAAACAGCAGCCTCGCCCTACCGACTCAGGTTGAGAAAAGAGGTTCTAGGAGGATGACTATAAATGCTCAGAGACACAATTAGGTCTGGAATCTTAATACTGATTAGTTGAAGGTCCTTGGCTGACAGAAGAAGAAGGGAGATGGATCAGAGTGAGTACTGGGAATCTGACATTTCTGAGGTGCTGAATTAAGAGAGGGGAGACATTTGGAGAGGGTGGGGGTGAATAGAAGAGACAGGAGGACTTAAATTGATCTGGCTCCTTCCTCCCATTTCCTTACCTTCATTTGGAAGGCACAAACCACTGGGGCACAAATCATACATTCATTTTTTTATGAGTGGATTCAGCTTACCCTTGAAGCTATGGACAATCTTTTCTTTAATATCTTGTGACTAGAATGGTCTTGGGAAGTCTGAGGAAGCCCATGAGGATCTTGACCTCTACAACGAAGTCCCCAGTTACCTGTTTTAAAATATGAACTGGACCGTGGCCCTTACCCACTGGGATTCTGATGGCTTCCCAGCACAAATGTCCCTGATCAAGCTCAACTCCCACCCCCCCTTACCCCTTCCCTATACCCTGGGTTTGCCATTCCACACACTGTCTTTTCTGACTCAAGGTCTTTCAATATTCTACCTAAATATTGACTACTCTATGTTTTTTTTTTTCTCTCATAGCAGTTAGCATAATTAAGAATTACAACCTATGTGTTTACATTTTTGGTATCTTATACTCTTATACCCAAGAAAGCAGGGACCTCAAAGAAAAGGTTTTATAGAGATAACCTCTAGTTCAACATTTTGTGGATAGTTTAATAAGAACCCTTGGTACTTGGGAAGCCATCTCTGTGGCTAACCCTGTAGCTGTGGGAGGATCACCTCTTAGATCCTAGACCTTTCTCCTGGCCCAGTTTCTCCTCTGATTCTCAGCTCCCCTTAAAGAGTGCTGCTCCTGCCTCTGTGCTCAGGCTCTTTTCCAGAGCACCTCAGAATCTTTGCTGCTGGAATGAAAAGAACACTCCAGTCTGGTAGTCACACAGGACCTACTGGGAGAGGATGCTAAACATGGATTATGTATTTCTTAAAATTGTGCCCAAAATTACATATCATAGAAAATACTAGAGATTAGAGCTGTACATGGTATTTTAACAGAAGTTGGAGTTAAACAGAGGAGTCTCAAGACACCTGTTTGTATGCTACCTTTGGCACATGTTTTTTTTTCCAAAGTCTAGGGTATTTTTCCCCTCCATTATCCTCAACCTAAGCCTAAATGTTATATCATCTTTTTTATTTTTATTATTTTTATTTTTTAAATTTATTTAAATTTATTTATTCATGAGAGACACAGAGACTTAGGCAGAGGAAGACTCTCCATGGGGAGCCCAATGTGGGACTCAATCCCAGGACCCCGAGATCATGACCTGAGCCAAAGGCAGATGCTTAACCTCTGAGTTACCCAGGTGCCCCAATATATTATCTTTTTTTAAAACCATACTTTAATTAAGCAAGTAATACACAAAAAATATATACTTGTTATAAAAAGTAATACATTCACATATTAGGATAAAAAAGGCCAAGTCCCCTTTCACGTACATATGTACTCTCAATCCTGCTCCTTTCTCACAGGAAAGAACTGTTAACAATGTGCTTAACTGCTTAACCAGATAATACTAGATTATATAGAATTTTTGGCTTTACACAATGGGATCATATAATACATAGTATCTTTACACAATCGGATTATATAATGCATATTAAAAAGCTGACTTGCTTTTTAAAAACCGTAATCATATATCTTGGAAATCTTTGCATGCCAGTGCATACTGGTCTATCAAAAATTTTAGGGCAGCTCAGGTGTCTCAGCAGTTTAGCGCCACATTCGGCCCAGGGCGTGATCCTGGAGACCTGGGATCGAGTCCCACATCGGGCTTCCTGCATGGAGCCTGATTCTCCCTCTGCCTGTGTCTCTGCCTCTCTCTCTCTGTTTCTCATGAATAAATAAATAAAATATTTTAAACATTTTTAGTCGAATTATAATTTTCCATTCTGGGAATATAAACATAGCTTATTTAATAAATTTATTAACTTATTTGTTACTATGCATTATACACGAACATTTAGATTGTTTCAGTATTTTGGTCTTATAAACAATGTTGCAGTGAACATCCCTACTGATATAACTGTGCATATGGGTGCAAGTATTTTTTATATGAAAGATTTCTAAAAGAAGAACTGTCAGATCAAAGACAATACCCACTAAGTGTTTTGTTTTGTTTTTTATGATAGTCACAGAGAGAGACTGAGGGAGGGACAGAGGGAGAAGCAGGCTCCATGCACCAGGAGCCCGACGTGGGATTCAATCCCGGGTCTCGAGGATCGCGCCCTGGGCCAAAGGCAGGCGCCAAACCTCTGCACCACCCAGGGATTCCCCCCACTAAGTTTTTGATGGATATTGTAGAGGAGGGAAAACTTCACTTTTTTTCCTTCTACCAATCAAGTGCATTGGCTGGGGACCGACAATTAGTCTGATAAAAGAAACAGAAAATAAACAGAAGTGTATTAACATGTACATTGCACATATACATGGGAGCACTCAGCGATGAGTAACTCAGAAGGATGGTTAGGATTTGGGCTTGTATAGCATCTTAATAAAAGAACAAGATATTTTTAGAGAAGTGAGAAGACAAAGGAAAAGGAGCCACCCAGGCATCCCAAGACCTAATGATTCAAACTGTGTAGCCATCCTGGGGACACTTTTGTCTCACCAGCAGCTATTTGAATTGCCAAGCACTGGGTATAAGCCATCACATAATACAGTTAACCATGTAGATATCATTAAAGGGAAATAATGTTTCAAAGAAACAGCTTAGGGATGCCTGGGTGGCTTAGTGGTTGAATGTCTGCCTTTGGCTCAGGGCCTGATCCTGGAGACCCGGGATTGAGTCCTGCGTTGGGCTTCCTCCATGGACCCTGCTTCTCCCTCAACCTGTGTCTCTGCCTCTTCTTTCTCTGTGTCTCTCATGAATAAAGAAATAAAATATTTTTAAAAATACACAAAGAAACAGCTTAGACAACTGAGGAATAAATGGTTCAGAGTCTGAGAAACTGAGAGGAAAGAGGGACACCAGGTTGGCCCTGAAGCTGACTTATTGGCATTTTAGGATATGGAGGTTGGGAAGAATCTGTGATTTTCACTGTGCTCTTTAGATGCTTAGGGCTCTATAGAGAAGCCAGGGGAACCCCTCCCCACTTCTTCCATCAGAGCAGCTCCTCTTAGGTCTGTTTGTTACATTTTCATTTGATTAAAGCACAATAATCACTTACTTGGAAAAAAAAAAAAAAAAGGTGAAAACCTCCCAACTAGCACCACAAGCCAGAGGTTAAAGCTAGCTAGGCTCGGAAGTCAAACTGTCTAGATTTAAAAGACAGTTTTGCCACTTACTAGTCTGGCAAGTTAGTCTCACTGATCATCTGTCTACTCACCTGTAATATGGAGTTAATAATATCTAGTTGGATAGTTGTAGGGACAGAGGAAGTAATATAGGGATGCCTGGGTGGCTTAGTGGTTGAGCATCTACTTTCAGCTCAGGGCGTGATCCCAGGGTCCTGGGAACAAGTCCTGCATCAGGTGCCCCACAGGGAGCCTGCTTCTCCCTCTGCCTATGTCTTTGCCTCTCTCTGTGTGTCTCTCATGAATAAACAAATAAAATCTTTTAAAAAAAAAAAAGGAAGGAGATAATGTATATAAAGCCTGGGGCTTAAAAACACTCAATAAATATTACCCAGATATAAAACTATTGTTATAGGTGTTAAGATATCTCCATGTACCAAAATGTTTGGGGAGGCTTTTGTGAAAAGGGTGGATGCTGAGTTTTACTTGAAGAATGGAGACAGTGGGGATGCGGATATTGGGGAAGGGACCATCCAGAGGTAGAACCAGTCTGGGCATGATCTATTTGGAAGACACAACATGAATGAAGCAGAATTTATTTATGGGCTACTGGGAGATAAGATTGGATAAATATGTTGGTACCACATTGAGGAGGGCTTTGAATGCTTGACAAAGCAATTTGGACTTGAACCTTTAGATAATAAGACAGTTTTGTCCTTGCACACTATAAGAGAAATAGAAACACTCTGTAGTAATCTTATCACTAAGGAATCTTTGTGTGCTCTCACAAAGATGTACCCTTGCATATTTTTAAAAAGAAAAGTAATGAAAAAGAATGAAATATTTACAAAAGCACTAAATTCACAATAATAATGAGAAGTAGGAAAAGAAAAGACACTGACAGAGTAGCTAGTCTAAATGCAGGGGCAAACGCAGAAGGGAAGGAGCCCAGTTCACCTAATGGTTGGTGGCAGGTGCCCAGTGCTTGCTGTGCCTGGGATAATTTACCCTTCGGTATCTCTGTCTAGAGCTTTCCAGTATTTCATCAGTAGCCTGATTGCCTAGGACATAGCTGGCTGTGGATTCTTTTAATCTGCCCCAGTCTTCATCCAAACTAGCTTTAGGAAGCCCCGGAAGTCAAGGTATTTCAACAAGTGTTTATTAGCCTGTCACAAACCCATGGATGCCAGTCCCTCACACACACAGGGCGGTCCCTCCTTTCTTCTTGCCAACACCTTTGATTAGGTACTCTTAGTTTTTTACCTAGGTTATTACGACAGAGTCTCACTGCCCTTCCCTCCCTAGACTTTTTCCCTCCATCTGAGCTACATACCATAGCCAGATTAATCCTGCACTACAGCTTTGATGGTGCCACTCCTGTTCAAAAAGCTGCCTCTAGTCAAAGTAATGCTTTTCCCTAACTAGAAAAGGAATACATGTTCAAAGCAAAAGCTTGGACAGTACCAAAAAACTCACAGGAAAGAAAAACTTCCCATAGTGTTACTACCTAAAGATAATCTGTGCCATGCTTGGTTTTATTTAGTCTTTTAAAAAATTATTTATTTATTCATGAGAAACACACAGAGAGAGGTAGAGACACAGGCAGAAGGAGAAGCAGGCTCCCTGCAGGGAGCCCAATGTGGGGCTTGATCCCAGGACCATGGGATCATGCCCTAAGCCAAAGGCAGATGCTCAACCACTGAGTCATCCAGGCATCCCTGGTTTCAGTCTTATTATGTTGCTTTTTAATACTTCATGAATTATTTCCTGATATTCTTTGTTCTTTTTGTTGGTCACACTAAGATAAGAAGAATAAAGTTTAGGTATCCAACTCTTACTGTAGTATCTTTGGTCTGCACTGGCCATCCTTATTTCTTACATTTTTGTACACAAATTATGATTTTTCTTAGGAAAAATTCCCCAAAGGGGAATTTATGGCTCAAATGTATTTATGTTTTAAGGCTTTCTTTTTTTTATTAATTTTTTTTTAATTCATGATAGTCACACACAGAGATTGAGAGAGAGAGAGAGAGGTGGGGGGGGGCAGAGACACAGGCAGAGGGAGAAGCAGGCTCCATGCACCGGGAGCCCGACGTGGGATTCGATCCCGGGTCTCCAGGATCGCGCCCTGGGCCAAAGGCAGGCGCCAAACCACTGTGCCACCCAGGCATCCAAGGCTTTCTTTTCTTATGTAATAAACATTGATAAATTGCCCTCAGAAAGATGTACCATTTTATCCTCCCACCGTGGATAGGTTTACCTATTTACTACTGAATCAAACAGCAGCATCTTTGCCTGGAGACAAGTGCCCCTTCATGTTGGCCCTGCTGCCCTCACAGGCTTCTCTCTTCCTATATAGCCCCACTGCCCTCTTGTCAGGTTATTCTCATAGTTTATCCAAGCTGCACATATTGCTTCAGCAAACATCTCAGAGCACTTACCAGGGAAGGCCAGAGACTATCAAGGTTAAGAGTGAAGGCTCTGGAGCCAGCCTACCTGGGTTTGAATCCCAGATCTGCCCTATACCTTCCAGCATGTGGGGAAGAATATTAACACCTCCATTACAGGGTGGTTGTGAGAACAGAAATGCTTTCAGACACATAAAATGCTTCTGATGGTGTCTGGCATGTAGTAGGTACTCAGTGAGCATTAGCTAACATTAGTAATGACTAGGAACCATGCTCTATCTGAGGCATGGGGGATCCAGGTGTGAGAAGATGGCCAAGGTCTTTGCTTCTCTGGAACTAATTCTAGACACTACTAAGTGCCCAACAAAGAATAAAGAGGGGGTTGTGATGGCAAGCAGTAGGTGAGATGTGGGGCATCATATTCAGTGGCTGAAGAAAGCCCCTGTGCAGTCGTTACCTCTGACCTAAGACCCAAGGGCAGAGATGGAGCCATTCTCAAGAATGGGGCTGCCTCAGGCTTTCATCTCAGGGGGCAGGAGCTTCAGAACTCATCACAGGCAGGTGGCTGTTTAAATGTCATCCCCGTCTTTCCCCACACTTTTTAAGACTAATAATACATGGGGGTATATTTGATCCTTCCTTGTCTTTATATTAGTTAAGCACCAAGAGTCATGTGGCTGGGGCTTACTCTCCTCTTACTCACATCATTAACTCTGGTGGGCAGGTGGCCAAGTCAAGAAGACCTTGTGGGTGCTGACATACTTTTACTAATTGCTTCTGCTTCATTTCCTGCTTTGTTGAACCTCTCCTGATCCTCTTGATTTTCTTTTCCTGCTCCCTTGAAGGACCTCCCTCTTGTTTTTTGAAGTCACTGTCTCCCTGATAGGAAAAGCACTTTAGTGAGCCAAATGCATAATGGTATTAAGTGGAATAAAAAAGAAAACCTGAGTTTCCAAAGGAGAATGAGTTTTGTCCATGCACTGCAGCCTGGCACAGAGAGGAAGGCATTTTCCTTCTTCCTCTCCCACTTTCCTTCCCAACTCAAGCACCAGCCTGGGTAAATGGAGAATTGAGGTGGCTGCCCTTACGAACCATGCTTCTAGCTGTGAACAGCAGCCAGAAAAATGCTGCCCCCCACCCCACTCCCTTCTGTTCCTTCCTGTGGAAGTGATATAAGTGCTCCTGAGTGCTCTTTGGCTATCTGATCTTTCAGGGTGGAATGGCCACTGAGCACTATACATGGGGTAGAGAAGCTTCCTTCAGAGGCCGCGTAGTTCCTGTTGTAAAAATGTCAGGCTCCTCAAGAACAGATAAGATGCAATCAGCTTCCACCAGTTTCTAGGCCAGTTGCTTTCAAACTTTTCTGACCATGACCCACAGTTTACATCATGACTCAGTTGCACATAAAATTATACTTGCTCTCCTTATGTGTGATTAGATACATTGTGATATTTTCTATTTTTAAAAAATATTGGTCACATTTCTCTAAACTGATTTTGCAAACTACTAATGGATTGGACCTGATGTTTTAAAAATGCTGTTAAGTAACTCTAAGGCATCTGTTTTAGATCTTGCCCTAACTTTTCTGGTTCCAATAATATAATTATTTAAGTGCTTAAGTTACATCAAGAGGTTTAAAAGCTTTGTATGATTTGATCCAGTAATTCATCTTTGAATCTACCTCAAGGAAAGAAGGTTACAAGAAGGGGGATTAAGGGATCATCAGGAGCACTCTGTTTTTAGCCAAATATTTAACAAATTTTTAGGAAAGATGCAAATATGAAAATTGGATTTGATTTTTAGACTGTGAAAGACATTTAAAAAAAGATTTTATTTATTTATTTGGCAGAGAGAGAGAGAGAAAGAGTAAGCAATAGAGCAGGTACGGAGAGGGGGCGGGGAAGAGGGGGAAGGGGCAGAAGGAGATGGGAAAGGGGCAGGAGAGGGAGAGGGACAAGCAGCTCCCTGCTGAGCAGGGAGCCCAACACAGGGAATCTCTCCTGGGATCATGACCTGAGCCAAAGGCAGATGCTTAACCGACTGAGCCAACCAGGTACCCCTGTGAAAGACATTTTTAAACACTTAATCCACTTTCCTCATGTAAAGTATTAGAGGTAGTCACAGCTAGTTGAACAACTAAAAGAGTATTTCCTAATAGCTCAGCGTTAACCTGGAAGAAAGCTCCATTGGCATCTGACGTAAGCCCTAACGCTTAGAACCATCTTATTACCTATGACTTGGATGAAGAACTAGAAAATAGTTTAGGCAATTCCCAGGTGTTAAGGTGAAGCATTTGAGTAAAAGATTTAGAATTCAAGAAGTCTAGCCAGGTAGGAAAGATGGGCTGAAACTAGCAAAGTGAACTCATTTAGCAAAAACATAAAAAATATATGTAGAAGTTCAAAATGTGAATGGTATAAAAAGTGGGTGGGTGCCAAGATTTGTTTTTCCTCTAGGATACTATTTGGCAGGACCCTTGGCCTCATTCTCTAGTTGTGACAATCAAAAATGTCTCCAGGCATTGCTAAATGTCCTCTAGGGGACAGAATTTCTCCAGTGGAGAACCACTGAGATAAACTGATGTGCTACTAGTAAAAAATATCTGATGGATTTTTGCTTACTGTTAGTGCAATAAATAAAATAAAAAATAAATAAATAAAAAATAACAAAGCAAATGCAGTCTGAGGCTGCATTATTATTAGCATTAAGAGCAATTAGTGATTATTGGGTGCTTACTCTGTACCTGCTGCTACAATAAGGTCTTTACTTGTGAATCCTCACTCAATGTGCACGTGAACCCTAAGGCTAGGAATACCACTGTCTCCATTTTTCAGCTAGAAAACTGATGTCTATGGACATAAGGGACTTATTCAAAGTCTTACAGCTGAGGTGGGGAGAGCCTGCACTCTGGCCCACTGTGCTATGAGAGTCTTTAAACTGTATACTAGGTGCACACATACAGTAGCATCCTGGAAAGAGTCTGTGCCCTCGTCCACCTGGAATGTGGCTGAGAGGTGAGAAATAAACTACCACCTGGTATCTTAAAGCAGGGACTTGCATATAGTCAGCGCATTGACTGAATTCATACAAAATTATAATACGCTCTATCCTCTGTCAGCAGGACAATAGAGTAACTTTTGGAAAGATTGCCCACAAAAGTAGTTAACAGTATGTGGTGGCACTTTAATGGTTAAGTTTCAGTTATATGGAAACATTTCTCTTCCTGGGACCCTAATTCTTAAACCCTATCGCTCCCAGTCTGGTCTGGGTGCAGATTCACAAGGATCACAACCTTCCCACTCCAGGGTCAGGGCCTGCTAAATTGTCCTACGAGGCTAAGTTGTGAAACTAGGAGGCAGGGTGGCAGAAGGGCTACTCTCTGGACAGAATCCTACCTAATTCAGAGCATGGGAGCTTTGGCTCGGTGATTAATGACCTGTCTCCTCCCCTCCCCCTCCAGTGGCAGCCTTGGAGCTCAGGTCTGTTGACCTGCAGAGCCCAAGGAACAACAAGGAGCATCACACACAGGAGATGGGCCTGAAGCGGCTTATTGTGCGCCGGGGCCAGTCCTTTGTGCTCCAGCTACATTTTAACCGATCCTTCCACTTTGGGAAAGACTACCTTACCTTTGTGGCTGAGACTGGTGAGTTCATCCTGACCCAAGGCAAAATTCACCTGTAGGAGCCTTTCTGAGTGCTCCCACCCCTCTCTTTTCCTGAGATCCCCAGAACCCTGAAAGTGATGTTAAGGAAAGATTTGGCCAACTCAGCAAACTGCAATTTTGATAGTAACAGCCAACTTTGCATTATGCAACAGGCGCTGTGCTCAAACTTTATGCATATTATTTCATTTAATCCCCATAACAAGAGTTTCATGTGGGTACTATGATGATCCCATTTTACACATTAAAAAAAACTGAGGCCCACAGGTCTTCAATGGCTTGCCCAAAGACACCCAGTGACAATAAAGCCTTAAACCAAAAGGAATCGCAGGTGGTCCTCCCAGTCTCCCTGGAATCATGTCACATAGATTTTAAACCTCGTTCTGGGGTCATTCTCTCCCACACAGGACCGGCACCCATGGAGTTGCTGGGAACCCGAGCCACCTTCTCCCTCACCCAGGCTCGAAAAGGCAATGTCTGGAGCGCTTCTGACTTCACCACTGACACCAACTCACTCTTAGTCTCCTTTTTCACACCAGCCAGTGCGGTCATTGGTCCCTACACTCTGAAGATAGAGATCTCTCAGGGCCAGGGTCACAGTGTGGCTCACCCAGTGGGGACTTTCATCCTCCTTTTTAACCCGTGGAATGCAGGTATGACTTGCTTATGGTCTGTAATGCTAACCTGATCGACTGGGAGTGCTCACTGAAGTTCTTCTGAGAAAGCCAAGATGAAAGCTGCCTATCTATGCCATATACTACCATGTGCTCACACTAAATCCATCTTAAAAAAAAAAATTAATGGCATGATGAAAATGTTCATGGTGTGATGTTAAGTGAAACAGATTAGACAAATGGAACACAGGGGACCCTAATTATATTACATATACGTGGAGAGAAAGAATGGCTAGAATACACTAAATTGTAACGGGGGGGGGGGGTTCTCTGAGTAGTGGCACTGAGTGATTTTCATTATCTTCTTTCCATCATCCATATTTTCCAAATCTCTACAATAAGCTTTCCACTTTACAGTCAGAAAATGACAGTCATTGGGGGCAGCCCTGGTGGCTTAGAGGTTTAGCGCCACCTTTGGCCCAGGGTGTGATCCTGGACACCCAGGCTTGCTTCTCTCTCTAACCTATGTCTCTGCCTCTCTGTCTCTGCCTCTGTGTGTGTGTGTGTGTCTCTCATGAATAAATAAATAAAATATTTTTTTAAAAGGAAATGACAGTCATTATTTTTAAAGTACAGATTCTAACACTGGCCTCTAGAAAAGCACAGTAGACTTTTAAGGGGTCCAGTCTTGATTTCTATTGTCATCAACCAGTTCCTTCTCCTATTAGCCAGCAAGACACTATCATTACTGACTTTTAATTACTGTTTCTTTTTTGCCCCCTCTACTACTTAACCCCTCAGAGGATGAAGTCTACCTGCCAAGTGAAATACTGCTGCAGGAGTATATCATGATGGACTATGGCTTTGTTTACAAGGGTCATGAAAGATTCATCACTGCCTGGCCCTGGAACTATGGACAGGTAACACTGTCACCAAAAGTGGATCTGGGGCAGGTCTCCCTCAGCTGGTTCTTTATCAACTCTGTGTATTAGCTCACAAAGGGCCACTAACAAAAGTCCGGGTGTGCGGTGCTGGCCAATTTCCCCTCCAGTAAGAGGGGTAAGGAAGGAAAGGGAGACATCTTTCAAGGTTTTTGTCTTTTTTTTAAAGATTTAAAAGTAATCTCTACACCCAACACAGGACTCAAACTTAAAACCCAGGGGATCCCTGGGTGGTGCAGTGGTTTGGCGCCTGCCTTTGGCCCAGGGCGCGATCCTGAAGACCCGGGATCGAATCCCACATCGGGCTCCCGGTGCATGGAGCCTGCTTCTCCCTCTGCCTGTGTCTCTGCCTCTCTCTCTCTCTCCCTGTGTGACTATCATAAATAAATAAGAATTAAAAAAAAAAAAAACTTAAAACCCAGAGATCGAAAGTTGCATGCTCTACCAACTGAGCCAGGCAGGTGCCCCTCAAGTTTTTAATATTTTATATAAAAAAACTTAAAACATAATCCAAATAGACAGGCTACTAAAATGAACTGATCTCTCAGCTTCATTAGTAAGCAATTTATGGTGAATCTTATTCCATCTATACCAGAGATTTACATACTATAGTCTACTGACTGTTTTTGAATGGTCCATGAGTTAGGATGGTTTTCATATTTTTAAGTTTTTGGAACAAAAACCTAAAAATTGTTTTGATGTGCAAATGATATGAAGTTCAATAAGCTTGATGTCCAAAAATAACATTTTATGGGAACACAGCCATGTTCATTTACTTAAGTATCATCTATGGGTGTGTTAATGCTACAGTGGCAGAGTTGAGTAGTTGAAACAGAGGCCCCAAAGCTTGCAAAACCTAAAGTACTTACTATCTGGTTCATTAGAGAAAAAGTTTGCCCACAGTCCCCATCACTCCCAACTCATCACTGGAATTTTTGGAAGGAAATTGTAAATACTATATCATTTAATCCAGTAATACTTTTTTTTTTATAGCTCTAAAAGATGATGACTCTTTCTGAAAAACCAAACCATAATACATTATCATAACTGAAAAATGAACAAGTAATTCCTTTAATAACATCAAATATCCAGTCAGTGTACAAAGGGTGGGATCTTTGGCTCTGAGCAACTTTTCCACTCTCAACCACCAACCGTGCCTGGTAAACTTTCTGCCTTCCTCCCACTGACATTTCAACCCCATCCACACTCACCAGGAGGGTAGTGGGGAGAGAGCAGGGGTCCTTGCTGAGGAAGACCAGTTGCCCTGTTCTCCGACTGTGACAGCTTATATGATTTTTTGAAACTGAAAAAAACACCAATGCATTTGGCAGCCAAAGGGTTGCAGCATATCTCACAAATATATGTTATAAATGTATGTTATGAGACTACTGGCTTCTCCTGGGATCCCCACACTCTGCTCCCTCTCCTCTCCTGGCCGACCCTATATTTATCCATCTGATCTTTCCTCTTCCCTCATGTTCTCTAGAAATAAAAATCTCTAAGCCCTATCCTTGGCACCACCAAACTCAAAGACCTCAGGTGAACATTCCCACCCTGCTCTCTTCCTGTCCACCTAGTCCTTCAAAGTCCACTGGCACCAATGGCCTTCTCTGATCTCTTGGTCAATAGACCTCTCACTTCCGAATTCTGTTTGGATTTTTCCATCAGAACCACACAGGTCTATTTTTCAGAATTCTGAATCTCATACATTCCCAATTTGATCGTAAGCTCTTTGAAGGCAGGACCCTGTCTAATACTTAACCCCACTCCCATCCCTAGCACATATGCACCATCCCTAAAAGTGTGTGTTATGGACTCAAAGTTTCAGGATGCTAGACATTTTGACTTTTCTCTTTTCTCTCCCATGAAATCACTTGGAAGTTTGAAGAGGACATCATAGACATATGCTTTGAGATCTTGGACAAGAGCCTGTACTTCTTAGAGAACCCATCCAAAGACTACTCCCAGCGGAATGACCCAGTGTATGTCTGCAGGGTGGTGAGTGCCATGGTAAGGAGAGAAACTTTCCCACCTTCATCTGAGGACAATCTGAGCTCCCCTAGGGCACTGTGGAAACCCACCTGTCTGTTCTTTGCAGATCAACAGCAATGATGACAGCGGTGTGCTGCAGGGGAACTGGGGAGAAGACTACTCCAGGGGTGTCAGCCCATTGGAGTGGAATGGCAGTGTAGCCATCCTGCGGCAGTGGTCAGCCAGGGGCAAGCAGCCTGTGAAGTTTGGGCAGTGCTGGGTCTTTGCAGCTGTTATGTGCACAGGTGAGTGATGGGGAGATGAAGATGGAGAATCATTTATTTAATTTTCTTGATAACTCTTTGAGGTTGGGCTCGGATATCTCCATTTTCACTTAAGTTAACTGTGGCTTATTTATAGCCCCACAGCTAAGGAGCAGTGAACACATGGACTCTTACCCAGCACACTCTGTAGTCTTGAGGAGTCTTGCATATTTACCTAGGAGAGAGGTTGACCTGTTGCAATCATTCAGTCTCCTTGATGGCAGATAGACTATTAAAACGGTCTCCTGGATAGAGAGGCTTGTGGTCCCAAAGTAGAAGCAAAGGCAGCTTCTTTCTGCCACTGCTCAAGTTTCTCAGCTCCAGGTGAGCCTGGAGTCAGGGACAGGCTGGCGGAAGCCTGCTTTGCAAGCAGATGGTCTGGGAAAGCCTGATCTCACCCATGGGCAGAGCTGATGTCTCCCAAATACTTCTCAGAGAGAAAGTATTCTCTCCGAGAATACTGAAAATATTGAGAAATACTTCTTTTGAGGAGTTACAATTGGAGGTTTGCTACTTTGCTGACTACCTGCATGGAGCATCAATGTTTTATTCATTATCATTTATTTATAATTTAGTAGAAAGGTGTTGTTTGGATTATCTGCAAAGGTGAAGGAAAGATAGAATACTGAGGTGCCCTCCTGTCCTCCCTCACGCAAGGCAGAAGCACCTTACACAGCGTTACCTGTTACACTGTGGTGCTCAGTCAATGTTTGCTGAATGAATGGGTTGGCTCTGAATTGGAGAATGAGGGAGCACAGAACAGGAAAGACAGAGACAGGGGCCAAAGACAAAGTTCTAGATATTTCTGAGAGGGACAGCATAGCTTGGAAGTTAGGTATGGGTGCTGCAGACAGAGGAGATGTTTAAATCTGAGTGTTCAAATCAAGTGACCTCACTTTCCTCTTCAATTATCCCTGGAAAATGTTCAGCACAGCACCAGAATTTAGTATGGCCACATTTGCCTTGAGCTGGGAAGTCCCTGGCTAGGCAGGTGTCGTGTAAGAGGGCTCAAGCCCTTAGACACTGGGATGAGAGGAAGAGGTCTCTGTCTGCATCCTTACTACACCTTGAAGGGTCTCCCTACTCCCAGGCCCTAGAGTTCTGGGGCCATTGTGTGAGAGGTCAGCTGCTCCCATTACACAGCCTCTCGCCTCTTGCAGCCCTGGTCTACCCTGCAGAGGGGTTGTGAAAAGCCCAGGAGCAATGCTGGGAGTAGAGAGGTAACTGTGAACAGATGACTAGCTGCATTTGGGGCTCTTGAATCAATTGAAACAGAAAGATTCATCAATCTCAACAGTCCTCTTACTTTCCAAAGCATTATTATCCTCCCAGCAGCCTCAGGAGGCACCCTGAGCTCCTCCTGAGCCAGGAGGGGTAGGATAAATCTCCCTCTGTCTAAACTCCTCTGAACTCCTTGTCTCGTTAGCTGAGGTGGGGATCTATGTTCCAAAGTCATATCTGGCTCTTGGCTTGATTTTATTTGGTCCTGGGCAGGTGTGTGTGTGTGTGCCACATGCACTTGTGTGTGGTGGTAGTGTAGGTGTTGTAATATCTGCTTTGTATGAATAGATCTTAATTACTTAAGTGAAATCTTAACTCAGCTTTAAAAAGCCTTTGTAGTACTATCCTGAGAAGCCACAAGAGGATGCTGTTGCCTTATCAAAGATGGTTGTTGCCTCCTTGGCCCTGCAGGTTCCCTTTGTCTCTGAGGTCTGCCACTTATCTTTGTTAAGTGTATATTGCCCTTCTGTCCTTTCTTGAATTTCTTTCTTACCTCCTCCAAACTCTTGTATTTCAGTAGAATTACACATTTAGAATTTCAGGACTGAAAATCATGTAGTCCAATTCCTTATTTTGTTACATACAGGAGACTAAGTCTCAAAGAAGTTAAGCCACTTACCTAACTAAGGTCAGACAGCTTCTCTTCTGAAACTGGCCACAGCGTAAGGCCTAAAGTCTTTAAAATTTTCTTTCAAATTAGCAAATGTTTTAGGTTCTCTGTTTTTCATTTGGAAAGCTGCTGAACAGAAAAAGCCTCAAGTTATAAATTGAGTTGCATATTGGTGTTTTAAGTAACCTTCAAATGATTTCTTTCTCCTAGTGGGATGGAGACCATCGATGGGGCAGGTAGGCAGCAGGGTTCTGGGCCTGGGTGCAGTGCTCTGAGAATAGAGGAGTTACAGGTATGGATTTGTAAGAGTCTTGGCCTTCTTTCTTTCCTCCAGCTTAAAACTTAGAAAGTATGCATGGGAAACCAATGATTCTGCTTGAAATGAACTCAGCAATTTTCCATACTTTCCTTCTCTTTAGTAATGAGATGTTTAGGTGTTCCAACTCGTGTGGTTTCCAATTTCCGTTCTGCACACAACATGGATGGGAACTTAACCATCGACACCTACTTTGACCAAAATGCAGAGATGCTGCCAATTCAGAAACGAGACAAAATATGGTAAGGGGCATGGTCTCAAACAGATCTCTGCTCTGTTTCAGGAAGTGTAGGGAAACTCTGACATGATCCTCTCTGGTCTTGAGGTAGTGCATTACCCTGCACTTTGTTGTTGGTGCCCAGGGAGTAATTCCCCAACCTAGGAAACTGTTCTGGCTAATTAGATAATCACAGCACACTCATTTCAGAGATAGAAGACTATGGGACAACACTGAAGCCCACAACCGAATGAATACATCATGTGTTCTGTGAATAGTAACCTTATAATCTGTATGCCTCTTATTCTTCCTTCTTTGAGTCATTCTGTTAGTGCCATTCTCTGCTTGCCCTGTTAGGGCAAAGCCTGAACTCACTGCCTCTGTCTACTTTCTCAGTCCCTCTTGCTGTTTCCTCTACCCACCTCATTCCCCCTCTGCACGTGTATGTATGTATGTGTGTGTATCTCTGTATGTCCTGTCATTTCTTTATCTCTAGTCTCTTCCTATGTTCCTTTCTCCTCGGCTCTACTGAAAATCTGATTTTCTGTTTTTCCTTTTCCAGCCAGTTTCCAGGTAAGATCTTTGAGTTGTGTGAGAACTAGCAGCTGTCTTTGGAGCCCCTCCTTCTCTGAGCTCCTAGGGGCCCGAAGCATCCCCCATTCAATCAGCAGTAGTATATTTGGGAAGGCTGTTATCACTTATGTAGAATTCTGTGTATGAATGCATAATCCAAATCTAATCATGAGGAAACATCAGACAAGTTCAAAATGAGGATCACTCTGGCAAATAAATGAATACTGTACTCAAAATGTCAATGTAATAAAACAAAGGTTGAAGAAATACTCCAGATCCAAACAGACCAAAGGACACTGCACAACTAGATGTAATGTTTGATCCTGGACTGGGCAGAAAGGAATGCTGTAAAGGACATTAGTAGGTCAGCTGACAAAACTGAAGTATAGACAGTAAATTAGATAAAGATATTATATCAATAGTAAATGTATGAGGTTGATAACTGTTCACAATTATGTAGGGGAAGATCTCTATTCTTAGAAAATACACACTGAGGTAAAAAAACAAAAGAAAAAATGTATTCATAGTCTTCATATCCATACTGAGAGAAAGCCAATGATAAAGCAAATGGGGCAGAATGGTAATCACAGATGGATAGATGGATATTTTTTTGTACTATGCTTGTGACTTTACCATAAGCTTGAAATTACTTTCAAATAAGTAAAAAATGGGGGAGATATAATTAATACATAACAACTTTGTACAGTACCAGACGGTAGCTAGATTTTTCATGGTGATCACTTCCTAATTTATATAAATGTTAAATCACTATATCGTGCACCTGAAACTAATACAATATTGTATGTCAACTACACTTTAATTTTAAAAAACTGATATAAATTATAGCACTCAGTATAGTGCCCAGTACCTGGCAAATCTGAAAACATGATTCTCATCTCCTTACTGTAGGAATTTCCACGTCTGGAATGAGTGCTGGATGATCCGGAAAGACCTCCCACCAGGATACAATGGTTGGCAGGTTCTGGACCCCACCCCCCAGCAAACCAGCAATGGTGAGTAAGGGCCACTCTGGAAGGGTCTGGGCTCCGTGGGGATGTTGGCAGGGGGACTGACCACAAGAGCAGGAGGCCAGAAAGGAGTAGTGAGTAGTGTTTTTCTCTTTGCTGCTTTCAACTGGATGACCCTGGTGAGTCACAGGACCTCTCAGTTGCTTCCTCACCTGTAAAGTGGGGAAGATAATAAATGCCACTTCACAGGGTGGGTGTGAAGATCAGATGAATCTGTGGGAACCTGAGAGTACTCGGTAGATGTGGGTTTTCTCCGTCCCATCTCCCTACTGGCCCCTGCCCACCCCCCCTCCCCAACCACCCATCCCAGTCCACATGCTAGCAGCTGTCAGCCATCCTCAACTTCTGTTCCCTCCACAGGCCTGTTCTGCTGTGGCCCTGCCTCTGTGAAGGCCGTCAGGGAAGGGGAGGTCCACTTGCCCTATGACACCCCATTTGTATATGCGGAGGTGAATGCTGATGAAGTCATTTGGCTCTTCAGGAATGGTCAGGCCCAGGAAATCTTGGTCCATAACACCAGTTCCATTGGGAAGGAAATCAGCACCAAGATGGTAGGGTCAGATCAGCGCCAGAACATTACCGGTTCCTACAAGTATCCAGAAGGTGCTTGGGGCCCTGGGGATTCAGGGAAGGGGGGTGGGTAGACCCTCCTTTCTGTGCCTCCCAGTGAGGATGGCTTACTCATGTTAAAATCATCACCACCTGATCACTTCCTCCTCGTGGCAAACTCTGGCTTTCCTGGACCCTGGCCACATGGCCCTAGAGTTGCTGAATTGAGCAAATAAAAACAGAGGGTGCCCAGTTAAATCTGAATTCCAGATAAATTCAGATAAGCAAATATTTTATTAGTATAAGTGTGTCCTAAATATAGTATGCAGTATATTTAGCTAAAAATTATTCATTGTATATCTAAAATTCAAATTTACCTGAAATTCAAATACAATGTCCTTTATTTTACCTGGCAACTCTGTCCTAGGGTCATATCACAATCTCATTATGTCATGGCAGCAGGGGGTAGTAGCAAGGGGGAAGGCAGATGCTTCAGGAGGGAAAGGATGCCTGGCCTGTGGAAGGGTGTAGATGTCCCTGTGGAGGCCAGGGGAAGTCATGCTGCTTGAGTACTAACCAAGGCCCTCCTAGGTTCTAGCTATGTAAGCCTGGATATGTTCTTACCATCCCTGTGCCTCTACTTCCTCATTTATAAAATGGGTTAATGGCATTTCAGAGGTCTCTCATGAGGGCAAATGAGTGGATACACAGAAAGCACTTGGAGCAGTGCCTCTGGTACACAGTAGCTGTTCTAGAGAAGTCCACAGTTTGGGTGAGTTAGGGCTCAGCCTGAATATTGAGTAGCCCCCAGGAGCAAAAGACAAAGATCCATTCAGAAGACTTGAGCATGTATTTTAGAAGTGAGGATGCTGGTGGGGGAAGAAGTATTTGGCTTTGATGATGATGACAGCAATGATGGTGGCAATACTGAAGACAAAGAACAACACTAGGTGCTTATATTCTGCAACTCATATAACTCAAATTTTTGGCAGCTCTAGGAGGCAAGGAGTTAGACCTCAGTTACAGATAAAAGAATGGAGGGGCATCTGGGTGGCTCAGTGGCTGAGCATCTATCTGCCTTTGGCTCAGGGCGTGATCCCAGGGTCCTGGGATCAAGTCCTGTATTGGGCTCCCTGCAGGGAGTCTGCTTCACTTTCTGCCTGTGCCTCTGCCTCTCTCTGTGTGTGTCTCTTATGAATAAATAAATAAAATCTTTGAAAAATAAGATAAAAGAACTGAGTACCCAGAGATTAAGGAACTGTGCCTGAGCAAGGATTTGAACCCAGCACCAATCAAGCAACACCAATCTCCATGTTCTTAGCCATGATCTATATCACCTCCTGATGCAGCTATTCATGTGGCTGGGGTTTTGGGAGGGGAGCTGTGAGTTTTTGGGGTAGCTTCTTTCCCCCAAGAAGGCCACTGCTCCTCTCAATCCCTCCTCACTGAAGGCTTTCCTGGTTCTTCTTTCTGCCAGGATCCCCCGAGGAGCGATCTGTGTTCATGAAGGCTTCCCGGAAAATGCTGAGCCCAAGAAGGGCCTCTTCTCCCTTCCTAGATCTGCTTGGGTCTAGGGGCTCTCAGGATCAGCCAGCACAGCTGCAGCTTCACCTGGCCAAGACACCTGAGTGGGGTCATGACCTGATGCTGAAGCTGCATGCCCGGAGGGTGCCAGACAGAGTCCATCCCCGGGGTCCCATCAGACTGGTGGTGCGCTTCAGTGCGCAGGCCCTATTGCACCAGGGTGACACCCGGGAACCCCTTTGGAGGCAAACAGTGCACTTGGACCTGGACTTTGGGGAGGGTGAGTATAGGGTAGGCCGAGAAAGGCACCAATAAGGATGGGAACTTTGGGGTCATAAACAAAGCAGGGATGGTTCAGCCAGATTACACAGAGATCCCGGCACCCCAACACACACACACACACACACACACACACACACACACACACACACACACACCAGACAGTGAAGCTGCTGTTGGCAGGAGATTGCATGCCATGTGCTGTGCCTCTGATACCATCCCACTAGGGGAAACATAGCAGTGACCCCTGGGGGCAGTGGGTATAGGGTAAGTACACTGCATCTCTCCCCCTCTCTGTCACACAAATATACTTGCACACACATATAGACTCACACGCATACTCTCTCTCACATATACACATATTCTCTCTCTCCCTGCCCCTCTCTCTTTCCTTCCAGACTCAAGGTGTCTTTTGTCTGTGCTTAGAGATACAGTGGCCGCTCTTGCTACCCTACGAAAATTATAGAAACAAGCTGACAGATGAGAAGCTGATCCGCGTGTCTGGCATTGCCAAGGTGGAAGATACGGGGAGGTCCATGCTGGTCCTAAAAGATATCTCTCTGGAGCCTCCCCACTTATCTATTGAGGTAAGGTGTCTGGACGGAGATGGAGCCCAGGAGTCCTCTAACTCACTCAACCCAGGGCCTTGGGCTACAGTGGTAAACAGGACATAGTCCCTGCCTCAGACACTAAATAGATGATTAAAGCACAGTACAATGCTACCTCATGCTCAGTGCAAAGTGCAGAACAGAGTGGAAGGCTCCCCAGAGAAGGTGACATTTTGTGGAGAATGCATAGGAAGACGCTGTACAGAGACATGAGATGGAGATAAAGACATATTAAGTATTGGAAAGGCTTTGCAGAGACAGAGAGGAGAGGCGTGGCTGGGAGATGGATTAGAGGAATGAATTTGAGAAAAAGCACAAGTCAAATTCCAAAGGGACCTGCAGATAATACAGGGGTGACAGGGAAGAGGGAGAACAAATGAAAGGTGAGTCTCTTTGAGTTCCAAGAGTGTGTGGCTGGCAAGGTCATTACGTGAGGAAGGAACACAGGTGGAAGAAAGGTCAATGGAGGGTAAAAGGGACACCTGGGTGGCTCAGTGGTTGAGCGTCTGCCTTTGGCTCAGGGAGTGATCTCAGAGTCCCAGAATGGAATCCCGCATTGGGTTCCCATGGGGAGCCTGCTTCTCCCTCTGCCTGTGTCTCTGTCTCTCTCTGTGTGTCTCTCATGGATGAACGAATGAATGAATGAATGAATGAATCTTTATTAAAAATGGAGGGCAGAATTATTCTCCATCTCCTGTTACCAGGGTTTTTCTTCCCTCGAAGCCTCCTTTCCCCACCTGCCCCCCCAACCCATTCTGAAGGACTTGCCTTCTTCCTAATCCCAACCTGGCTTTGCACCTGCTGGATCTGTTAGCATACTCCACCTTCACCCAGAACAAGAATTGAGTGGCTCCACAGCATAAGCCGCCTGGCCACCTGACAGTTTTCACCTGGCCATGCTGGTGCTGAGGTGAGGACCCTGACTATTACCCAGAGCCCTGGTTACCAACAAGATCTGGTGTAGACATATCAGATGCCAAGTAGACTATTCATTGGTCCCCATTGGTAAAGGACTTGGGGATGATTTGTGTGACTATGAGGGATTCCAAAGACATTTTTACCTGTTTTATTTTGATGCCCTCATTAGAGTAAGAGATTTGTTTCTTTCATTTGAATTTTAGAGAAGTCAGTATGTATTCTTATTTTTCCTTGATTTTTCTTTTTGAGACAGAACATGCCCCAAGTATGATCTGGATGGTCAGAACTCATTTTATTTTTTTATATATATATATATATATATTTATTGGAGTTCGATTTGCCAACATATAACACCCAGTACTCATCCTGTCAAGTGCCCCCCTCAGTGCCCGTCACCCAGTCACTCCATCCCTCCACCCACCTCCCCTTCCACTACCCCTTGTTCATTTCCCAGAGTTAGGAGTTTCTCATGTTTTGTCACCCTCTCTAATTTTTCCCACTCATTTTCTCTCCTTTCCCCTATAATCCCTTTCACTATTTTTTATAGTCTCCATATGAGTGAAACCATATAATGATTGTCTTTCTCCAATTGACTTACTTTACTCAGCATAATACCCTCCAGTTCCATCCACGTCAAAGCAAATCAGAACTCATTTTAGTTCAACATTTGTTTATCAAATTCCATCACTTGGCTGGCACTGAGCTAGTCATCAGCTCTAGAAGTGTGTAGGCTAGAATCCTTGTTTCCCACTCACAGGCCATGGCCATGCTGCCCTATGACACAGACCTCACATGGGATGCACAGAACACACCTGGAAAAACTCAGAATGTTTCTACTGTCAGAGCAATGTGGGGGAAAGAAAGATCCTGACGGGGGCCTGGGACATCTGGGTCAGGTCCTGGCTCTGCCATATCATGTGAACAATATCGCTTGGCCTTAGAACAATATCGCTGATAGCATATAGCTGGCACAAATGACACCACTTCTTACCCCACGCCTGTGTCAGACACTACTAATCAATCGTAACTCTCTGACTCTCAATTTGGCCTCGGGATCCTTTTCAACACACCATTTCTATTAGCCATGATTAACAGAGTAGAGGTGGCACTTAAGTTGAGATCTAATTGCCATCCTGAACTAGATGGTGGAGAGAGAAATAGATTTCAACTTGGTGTCAATTCCCAGCTGGTGGAGGCTTCCTGAAGCATTGTGACCTTCTAAGACAGGGCAGGATACATGTTAACCTTGAGTACTCTTAGCTCATGTTCTTCTCTCCCTGCAGCATTTTAGCACTAAGTGTTGACCATGCCTGGTGATCAACAGAGGGATGATGGAGTGAGATGACTGAACTGGAGCACAGAAATGAGGCCAGTTGCCCACAATATACCCACCTTTTCTCCACACAGGTGTCTAAAAGGGCTGAGGTGGGTAAGGCATTGAGAGTCCACATCACCCTCACCAATACCCTAACAGTGGCTCTGAGTAACTGCATGATGGTGCTGGAGGGAAGTGGCCTCATCGATGGGCAGATATACAATAAGTAAGTACTATGCTGGTCTCTGACAAGGGACATCTTGTGGGGTCCTAGGATGGTCTCCTGGATGGTGCCTACTTGCCACCACTTTCCCACCCTCCTTGGGGAAGGTTGAGCTTGGTGGTATTGAAGGGTGGGAGGTGCTTACCCACCAAGAGGTGAAACCAGATCATCCACTCCAGTAGTTGCTTAAGGCTCTAACAGGCTCTTTTTGACTTTCAGCATTGGGACTCTGGTGGCTGGACATACCATCCAAATTCAACTGGACCTCTACCCCATCAAAACTGGACCCCGCCAGCTGCAGGTCCTCATCAGCAGCAATGAGATCAAGGAGATCAAGGGCTACAAGGACATCTTTGTTGCTGCCTCCAGGGCTTCTTGAATCCCTCCTCACCTCTATGCCCTCCCAACACCCCAGCCCCTCCCTGAGCCCCACACCCCTCCTAATGCTCTCCTCTTCATCCCCCAGCCCCTCCCCTCACCCCACTCCTGATGCCCTTCCAGCCCCCTCACAGACCCACCTTGGTCTGTTCTGCTCTTCAATGTTCTGCATTGAAGGTGTAATGTTATCTTTGTTTTCTCTGTCCTCTTCCCAGCCTGCCTGGAGGCGAATGAAGCTCTATTAGAATCAGTGTGCATCTTGGGAAGAGACAATAAAAATGTCTTTATTCAACACCTGTGTTCTCTCTTCTGCGCTAACAAGCTACTTATTGCTATTGGCTGGTCCTCTGGCCTGGCTGCCAGCTGTATTGGCTGAACACCCCCTCCCCAACCCCATCCCCATTCTTCCTATCTTCTCTCTCATGCTTTAAGGTCCCAACCACATAATAAGCCCAATATGATCCCCTCTGAATCAGCTTCTCTGGAATCAAGGATCCCAGGTCTCTCCATTTAAATAGTTTTAGCGAGCCTGCAGGCAGAGGCAGGAGAGGGGTCAGGGGAGGGTGGCCTGGGAGGACAGTGAATGTGCCTCCAGGAGGACTGGCCAGAGCTATCTAGCAGGACTTCTCTGCTGCTGCCTGAGAGCGTGGGAATGGCTGGGCAGGGCTCACTCAGAACCATTTGTACTCACTTTAGATAATTTGGAAAGAAAAGAAAAAATGAAAAGAAACAAAAGAAAAATTACCAGTAGCTCCCCATCTCAGAAGAAATCTCTGCTAACAGTTTGCCATTACTCTCCTGTTCTTTCCCTCACCATTCATTGTGCTTTTAAAAGTTATCATTACATGGTTATCCTTAAAAGATAAGAGATAACAAGTGCTAGTGAGGATGTGGAGAAAAAGAAACCTTTATGCACTGTTGGTGGGAATGCAAACTGGTGCAGCCACTATAGAAAAAGTAAGGAGGTTCTTCAAAAGTTAAATATAGAACTACCCTAGGATCCAGCAATCTCATGTCTGGTATTTATCTGAAGGAAATAATATTACTATATTGATATATCTTCACTCCCATGTTT
Source organism: Canis aureus (assembly GCF_053574225.1). Classification (NCBI taxonomy): domain Eukaryota; kingdom Metazoa; phylum Chordata; class Mammalia; order Carnivora; family Canidae; genus Canis; species Canis aureus. The sequence continues at coordinate 14,883,069 of NC_135642.1, read as the reverse complement.
ATTGCAGCATTATTGACAATAGCCAAGGTATGGAAACAACCCCAGTGTCTGTCAGTGGATGAATTGACAAAGATGTCACATGCGTGTGCGCACAACACACACACAAATATTATTTGTTATTTATTGTTATTGTTATTATTATTATTATCCCTATCAGGTTGGCACATGCACACACACAAATATTATTTAGTCACACAAAAAAAGAAAGGAAATCCTTCCGTTTACTACAATATGGATGGACTTCGAGGACATTATGCCAAGTGAGGGATAAGTCAGACAGGGAACAACAAATATAATATCACTTATATGTGGAGTATAAAAAAGCTGAACTCCTAGAAACAGAGAGTAAATTGGTGGTTACCAGGGGCTGGGGAATGGGGAGATGTTAGTTAAAGAATATAAACTTCCAGTTGGTAGACAAATAAATTCTGGAGATCTAATGGCATCGTGATTATAGTTAACAATAGTGTATTATAGACTGCAAACTTACCAAGAGAACAGATCTTAAATGTTCTTACCACAAAGGAGGAATAACTATGCCATGTGATGGAGGTGTTAGCAACACTACCATTTGTACTCACTTTAGATAATTTGGAAAGAATAGAAAAAATGAAAGAAACAAAAGAAAAATTAGTACAGTAGCGATCATCTTACCATTTATAAATGTAACAGATCAACATGTTGTATACCTTAAACTTACAAAATATCATATACCAATTATCTCTCAGTAAAAAAAAAAAAACCCTGAAAACACAGTTATCATAATAAATTGGCATATTTCCATCGTGGAAAATTTTGCAACTCCAGAAACGCAGAGAAAGAGAGCATCACCCTGCTGGTTTTCAGGCATGGGCCCTTCAGCCTTGCTGCCCCTCATTGGTTCTGCAGGTTCACGTGGCACCTCTCACCACCCTCTTTTCCCTTCTTCCTCTCTGTTTTTTTTTTTTTTTTTTTTTTGCTTTTGCAAGCTCCACCCTGTGTGCCAGCTGCGCCTGTCCCCACTGAGTGCCAAGGGCATTTCTGTGGGGCTCTGTCACTGCTGTGTTCCAGGTGGCTCCCACCCACCTGCGGGAGACTGGGGCTGGCTCCTATGGAAATCTGAAAACTTGCTCCACCTGCCAAGTGCCTCATGCCCCTTTGTTTAGTCATTGGCCCCCCTATCAGGTTGGTCTGAGAGTGTAAAACTCCTGGCTATGTCACTTGTGTCCCTGGAAGAGGAACAGTGGACAGGCTTCCTCTTGAGCCTTCAAGGGCCTTCGACAGGGGGATTAGCCACTTCTACCTTCCCAATCAACTTTTCAAATAATTTCCAGTCTCCTCACCCAAAAATTGGCTTTAAAAATTTTACTCTGTAGTGTTTTCTTTTTGTGTGTGTGTGTGAGCAAGCCTGTCTGGCTCCATTTCCCTACTTCAGTTGGACACGCTAGACCATCTCAAAGTCCCTTCCAATTCCAAAGCCCCTCAGGGTCCAGGGCACAGAGGTTCATGCCCCCTGCTGCAGATCACCTTCAGATTACATCCTGACTGACCCCACTTCACTGTCCTCACCCTCCCCTTGTCTCACAAACCCTGTGTGCTGGCCTCTCAGGCAGTGATGACCACAAATAAACTCTGAAAGAAATGTCTGAGATGTGGAGAAAGGGACACAAAGCAGGCCAGCCCCCAAGTCTCCTAATTGCAGGTCTTCCTCAGCAACCCCCCATGGTGTTCTGGAGATGATGGCACTCATGTCTTTTTGGCTGGTAGCTTTGGGGTCCATGCTGTTCAGCATCAATGTGTGATATAAAGCAAAGAGCTTTTTTTTTTTTTTTTCAAAGAGCTCTTGAGGCACCTGGGTGGCTCAGGCAGTTAAGTGTCTGCCTTAGGCTCAGGTCATGATCCCAAGGTCCCACGATCGAGCCCCACATCGAGCCCCACATTGGGCTCCCTGCTCAGCAAGTAGTCTGCTTCTCCCTCTCCCTCTGCCTACCACTCGTCCTGCTTGTGCTCTCTCATTCTCTCTCTTTTTCTCTCCCTCCAATAAATAAATGAAAATCTTTTTTAAAAAATAATAAAACTCTGGGCCAAGTCCTGGGTCCCTCCGATGCAAGACAATGCCAACAACAGTAGCAGAGCCCTCAAAGGGTTGCTGTGAGGATCAAATGAGTGAGTGCATCCCAAAGAGTTTTGTCATTCATGAAATACATCCATGTGCAGAGGTCTTCTGATCAATTTAATCACTTCTGCTGGGTGACTGTCTCCATTCCTGGTCATAGCAAAAGGGAGGAAGCAGAGGAACGTACCTGGATCTGTCAATTCAGGTTTCCTTTTGCTATTGTCTGTGGGGAACCCCTTCCCTCCCCTTAGACCTGGGCACCCATGGAGCCATGAACCTTGAGTCTACAGATAAGGAAACTGGAATGTGCCTAAGGGCATACTGGGAATTCATGGTAAGGCCAGAATTATCATCCTAGTCTCTCTGAGTCTTAGAAATATCTGGAGGTATCCCATCTTGGGATAGCCGGCCCAGGAAGGTGGCAGGTGAGCCCTCACTTCCCTTCCTGGGTGTTTGAGTCTGTTCTGTGCCCTTCCCTTGCAGATCACAGCCCTGCTTCCCTCCAGACAGGAAGGTGCTTATCAACTCTGCTCAGCTACCCTGGCTTTCTTCTCCTTCCCTTATCCTAGACCAAAGTACAAGCTGCTATGATCAGTGCTGCCTCTCTCCTGCAGCACACGCACCTCCACATACTCTCTGACTAATGTTTGTAGGAATCAAATGAAAAGCTGAACCTGTAAGTCGGCTCATTAGCCCAGCACTGTGAAATAGGCTGTTGTTGTCTCATGGCCACTGGAAACCTTCCTATTTGGCTACCCCACCTCTCCAGACCTATCTGCCCTCACTGCACTCACCATCCTGTCTCTCCTCACAATTAAGCTCTCCTGCCTAGGGCTCCTCCTCCTCCTCCCCCATACTAACCCATTTCCACTAATGTGGCAATAGGTTCAGGTATTTATCTACTTGTTCATGCATGGGTCATCTTTGAATTCATTCACTGCACTGGCCAGCAGATATGAACTGGAAAACTGCCCATCCTTCAGATAGTGCATTAAACACTTACACAGGACTCTAGAGTCTGACTGCATTCAAAATCTGGCTCCGGTAGTTCTTAGTGATCTTGGGAAAACTATTTAATGTCTTTAAGCCTCAATTTCCTCACCTGTAATAGAGAAACAATAATAGTACCTAACTCATGGGAATGGCAAGAAGATTAAGTGAGATAATACACATAAAGGATGTGAGGCAGTGTCTGGAACTGAAAAGATGTCGCTAGTCCCACAAGTAGTTTTACTATTAGACATTATCATTAGTAAGCCCTGGGGATATAATAATAAGACAGACATAAGCCATCCAGGGGGCTGGGGGAAAGTAGGTTAAGTATTTATAATGTTGAGTATGAGTTGGCTAGTAGGGAATGAAGAGGGATTGCCCCTAAATGCCTGTTGTGGTGGAGAGAGGGTGTTAGGAAGACTTCCTGGAGTGGCAGTGCTTGAGCCTGGATCTCAGAAAGTAGACAACTGAGAGAAGGACATTTCAGAAAGAGACTGACAGGTGCAAGAACACAGGTGCAGGAGAGCAGTTCTGCATCTGAGAATAGCAGGGGTTTGGTCTGAGTGGACTCTGATCCTGAAGGGCTTTGGAGATGATACTGAGAAGTTTGGACTTGACTGGATTTTTTAAAAAAGATTTATTTATGTGAGACAGAGAGGGAGAGAAAGTGAGGGGAGGAGAGATAGAGGGTCAGAGGGAAAGGAAGAGAGAGAATCTCAAGCAGACTCTTCACTGAGCGCAGAGCCCCACGCAACGGCTCAATCCCACAACCCTGAGGTCATTATCTGAGCGGAAATCAAGAGTCAGATATTTAGCCAACCAAGCCACCCAGGCACCCCTAAAGGAGAGGGAGTGAGAACCTCAAGCAGGTTCCATGCCCAGTGTGGAGCCCCACACAGGGTTCTATCCCATGACCCTGAGATTACGACCTGAGTGGAAACCAAGAGTCAGAAGCTCAACCGACTGAGCCATCCGTGTGTCCCAACCCACTGCTGGATTTCAAGCCAGGAGTAACTTGACTGAATTGGCACTTCAGAAAAATCATGTTGATGGCTCATTTGGAAAAAAAGATGGGTGGGAGACTGATTGGGAGTTATCCAGGCAAGGGCGGGTGCTTCAATGAAGGCAGAGCCAAGGGCATAGGGAAGACGGGCTAATTTTAGGAGATATCAGGAACTGGACTGGCAGGGCTCAGTTACTGATGGGCCAAAAGGGGTCAGGAAGACAGAGAAATTCAAGGTGGCACCCAGGTTTTTCCCAAAGTGACTGAGTGGGCACCATATTCACTCACCAAGACCAGAAATGCAGGAGAAATGGGAGAGAGGAGGCCTTCCATTCTGGATTGAAGGTGGGTGAGTGTGTGAGGCATGAATTATATATGTGCATGGATACACACACTATAAGAGCAGAATGTGGACAGGGAGAGTCGAAAATACAGGAGAGACAGTTGATGGTGGTGAGTGAGGTTCCTGAGGAGGAAGGTTAAAGGACGCAGAAAGCAGGAGAATGCAAGGAGAGGGGTCCCACAGGAGAGGAAGGCAATGTGGTGGTGGGGTGGAGGAGGGAGGGCTTTAGAGTATCCAGCCCACTCCCTGTAAAGAGCCCTTTCCCCTCCTTCCATCTGTCTTTTCCCATCTGTGCTTTCCTCCCTGCACACTCACTCCCAGGATGTGTGTTGTTCTTAATAGAATCAAGGTCACTCACTGGCATTCCCACCCTCTCCTCACCCTATTTCCAAAACTCCTCCATGAATTTTCCCAAGTTTTCTTCCTCTACTCCTCTTATTTGAGTTTTGCCTTCACCTGGCAGGTCTCACTCAACACACCAGCTCTTCCAAAAAAGGAATACCAAAAAATCATACCAACGGTGATCCAGAGTGGGTTTTAGAGTGGGTTCTATTTGCATTTGGTGTCTAGAATGTGACTTTTCAGGAAAAAAGCCAAGCAGAGTTCTAAGCTTGAGTACTCTCCCAGGCTCTCCCAGTTGCGAGCTGTAATCCTGGGACCCCGGTATTCTTTCCTGCAGGGGCAAAGCCCCCTCTACACCTCTGGGAGGTCCCATCCGTTCAGTTCTTCCACTTGGCTCCCCGACTATAGTACAGCACCTGCCATGGAATGCTGCATTGCCCAAGAGCTATCAAAAGCTCACATGGCATAAGGCTTTGAGAGTTCATTGGCCTCCACGTTTCATCCCAGACAAGCAACACTGCCAAGAAAAACCTGAAGGCAAGTGAGAAAACCAGTTGTGATCTGCCCAGTAAGCAGGTGGCAGTGCAGCAGCCACCCTGCCTTCTGTGTCTCCTGGAGTCTTGAGGATGGAAGGGGGAAAACACAATCCGGGATCAGTTTCCTGAAGCTCCACACCATCACGCTGTTCTGTGGGAGCAGTCCAGAAACCAGGGGCAGCCACCATGGAGCAAGGTAGGAGAGGCCCACAGCGTTGCTAGAGCGGAGGGAGAAGGAAGACATAGAGACTGGAGGAAGTCAAGAGGAGAATGGATTCAGAGGAAGAAAGGAGTAAATAAAGAACTGAGGCAGAAAGAGTAGAAACCCAGAAACCTCAGAATCTAGTGGTAGCCTGAGACCCAGGAGGCAAGGTGGAAACTGACTGATAAACATAGCCAAACGGCTGTGGACCAGCATGCCTACTTCTAGAACCCAGTGGGATGGGGCAGGGCCAGGGCCAGGGATTAGTGGGTCAGGGATCCTGTCCTCTGCCACTTACTGACTCTTTGACATTTAGCAAGTCACTTCTTTAGTTCCCAGCCCCCATGCCCGAAACATGAAGGGGGTTGGACAAGACAAACTTGAAGTTGCCTTTCAGCTCCAAAATCCTCTGCATCTTCATATCTTCTCTTTTACCCCCACTTCAGAGGGTCTGTTCCTCATTTTAGCTAATCTTCCCACCATTGATCTCTCTATATCAGCTCCCTCCCTAGAGAGCCAACTATGAAGAGTAAATGGTTACTTGAAACCATTTATAAGAATGAACTCAAAGCTCTATAAATTTAACAGCCTCATCTTCATTTACTATTATTTGTGTTTAAATTTTTATAAGTTTTACATACACAAGAAATACATGAATACATAATTGGAGTAAATAAAACAATAATTACAGATAAGGCTACAGTCCCTGACTGCCACCCCAATGCCAGCCTCATCTTGAGAAACCACTGTGGTCATATTTAAGAGAAACTATTGTTACTAGTCTTTTGTCTACATATTTATATTTATCTATATATATATCATCAGTATAAGACTAGCTTGTTTTTGGTATATCATAGTATCATCACACTGTACATCTTTTTCTACAACTTGATTTTTTTTTCTCACTTAACAGTTTGTGTTGGAGCTCTACCCATGCCAATCAGTACCTATAAATCTACCTCAAAATTTTCCACTTTGCAAAGTATTCCATAGTATGGGTGTAAGTAATTTGTCCAGTACCACTTTTTAAAAAATATTTATTTATTTATGAGAGAGAGATCAGGGGGAAGGTCAGAGGAAGTGAGGAAGAAGATTCCGCACTGAGTGCAGAGCCAGCTGCAGGGCTAGATCCCATGAGCCTGAGATCAAGACCTGAGCCAAAAGGAGGAGCTGAATGCTCAACAGACTGAGCCACTCAGACACCCCTATCCAGTCCCATTTTGATAGGCATTTAGGTTTCCATTTTCCAGTTATATAAGCAGTGTTGCAGGGCACATTCTTATGTATGCCTCTGTACTCAAGTGGGAGTGTCTCTCTAGGATAGATACTGAAATCAATTACTTTAAAAATTCTTCCTACAATTTCCTTTCTATTTCCCTGATCATTTCACCCCCTTGTCCCCTCACATCAAGAACAAATATACTCAATAGTAAATGTACTTCCTATTTGAACATCTGTCTGGGATGAAGAATAATCCCAGAATTATAGGCAGAGGTTAACTTGACCTATGATGTATCCAGAGGATGAGATCTGGTTCCAGTGCTTGCTGGCAGGCAAATGTTGCCATACCTGTTGAGTATTATGGGTCACATGATAACATGAATTGGAGCCAGTTAGTGATCTCTGTCTAGTCAACTGGTCTCCAAAAGGAGTGAGCTTTTTTTTTTTCTACTACTAGAGGAAAGCCCAGATGACAGTGGGCTGGATGTCCTTTCTGAACATGAGTGAAGACCAGCAATGGGCAGCAAGCATTACATAATGGAAACAGCACAGAACTTGTGCCAGTAATCCTAGGTTCAAGCTTAGATAAAACATTTAATCTGCCTGAACCTTGTTTCCTCATCTTCAAGTGTAAATGACATGACATTTCATCCCTCACATCAAGAACAAATATACCCAATAGTAAATGTACTTCCCATTGTGGTGAGGGTTCAATAAGATAAAGTGCCTAGGATGGTACCCAGCACATAGTAGATAGGCTTTCAGTGAGGTGTTGGTTGAATTTGAAATAAGTGCAGAATGATTCTGCAAAAGATAGAGATTTCTGTTCAAATTAACAAACATCTTTTTCTTTTTGAGATTTTAATTAGTTATTTTACAGAGAGAGAGCAGAGGGAGGGGAAGATGGGGAGGGAGAAGGAGAAAGAATCTCAAGCAGACTCCATGCTGAGCTTGGAGCCAGACGCAGGGCTCCATCTCACAATCCTGAGATCATGACCTTAGCCAAAACCAAGAGTTGGACACTTAATCAACTGAGCCACCCAGGTTCCCCAACAATGTTTTAGTACCTACAGTGTCCTAATCATTACACTTATATTTCTTTTATAAGAAACCTCATACCCATTAGTAGTCACACCTCATTCCCACCTCCTCCTAGCCACTGACAAACCCTAATCTACATCTATCTCTATGGGTCTACCTATTCTGTATATTTCATACAAAGTGAATCATATAATATGTGACCTTTTGTGTCTGGCTACTTTCACTTAGTGTAATGTTTTCAAGTTTCATCTATATTATAGTATATTCAGCATTCCTTTTTTGTGGCTGAATAATATCCAATTTTATGGATATACCACATTATTCATCCAGTAATTAGTTAATAGTCATTGGGTTGTTTCCATCTTTTAGCTATTATGAATAATGCTACTATCAACATTCATGTACAGATTTGTGTGAACATGTTTTCAATTTCTTGGATACATACCTAGGAGTGGAATTGCTGGGTCATATGGTCATAGAGATGTCTATTTTTGACATTTTGAGGAACTGCCATACTGTTTTCCAAAGTGGCTGCACCATTTTACAGTCTCACCAGCAATGTATAGGGATTCCAACTTCTCCACATCCTCATCCAACACTTGTTATTTTCTTTCTTATTATTAGAGCCATCCCAGTGGGTGTGAAGTGGTATTTAATTTGCATCTCCCTAATGATTTATGATATTTAGCATTTTTCATTTGCTTATTGACCTTTTGCATATTTTTTTTTTTTGGAGAGATGTCTCTTCAGATCAGTTGCCCATTTTTTATTTGGGTTATTTTTTTGGCATTAGGTTGGATAAATTCTTTACATATTCTTGATACAAGTCCCTTATCAGATATATGATTTACAAATATTTTCTCTCTTTCTATGGGTTGTCTTTTCACTTTATTTTTTCTTTTTTTAATTTTTATTTCTTTTTCTTAAATTGAGATAAATTGAGGTATTTTTTCTCTTTGCACTTTATTGATGATGTACTTGAAACAAAAAGTTATTAATTTTGATGAAGTCCAATTTATAGTTTTTCTCTTTTATTGCTTGTGCTTCTATTGTCATATCTAAGAAATCATTCCCTAGTTCAAGATCACGAAGATTTACCCCTATACTTTCTCCTAAATGTTTTATAGTTTTAGCTCTTGCATTTAAACCTTGATTAATTTTGAGTTCATTATTGTATATGGTGTGAGGTAGGGGTGCAACTTCATTCATTATAAGTGTATAGAAATATAATTAATTTTCATATATTAATATTGTATTCTACAACCTTGGTGAATGTGTCAACTAGTTCTAGTTTGATGTGTGGATTTGTTAGAATTTGCTATACTCAAAATCATGTTAATAAAGATAATTGTACTACTTCTTTCCAATGTATATTAGCTAGAACCTAAAGTACAGGGTTGACTAGATGGAGAGAGAGAGGAGACTACCTTATCTTGTCCCTAATTTTAGGGGAAGTATCTAGTCTTTCACTCTTAAGTATGGTTTTGGCTGTGGATTTTTCATAGATACTCTTTATCAGGTTGAGCAAGTTTACTTATTTTCCTAGAGGCAGTTTGCTTGTGTTTTTATTATGAGAGGGTGTTGGATTTTATCAAATGCTTTGGTTTATATTTCTTATAATCTACATACAGCTGAGACAAAACAGCTAGGCCTCTATCTTCATTGGTAGAAGACATCTTATGGTGGAAGGCAGGTAAATAAAAAAAGAAACTACAAAAATATCTGAACATCTCTAGCGGATCCTGAAATTAGTAGGCTTTCAGTAAAAGTTTGTTGATAAAAATGAACAAATGAGCATGATATTAACTCAATGAAGCTATTAAGTTTCTCTGTAAGTGATGCAGTTAAGTACTGTAGGTCAATGGGAGATGGGAAGAAGCAGTGGGTCAACTGGAACAGGCCTCATGAAAGAGATAGGTCTTCACCAGGCCTTGGAGGACAAGGTGGAATTCAGTGAGATATTTGGTTAGGACAGATGGAATGAGAAGGCATTCTAAGTTGGGGTTACAGCAGGATCAAAATACATGGAAAAGTAAGGCTACCATTTGCTTGAGGACAGATTGGCTATAGGAGAGGGCCCATGCTGGGAGTGGTATGCAGGGAGAATTCAAGAGTAGGTGAAGACCAGGTGTGGAGGGTCATAAATATCAGATTAAGGAGTGTACCTTTTGTATCATAGGCTGTGGGATATATCAGAATTTTTAAAGCAAAAGGATGGAATGATCAAATTGTCTTGAGGAAAGATAATCTGATGATGTGTTAGGAGAGGTGGTGTAGGAAGCAGGAGGCCTGATGGAGGCTGTTATGGTCACAAGGTGTGAAGCGAGGAGCTCAGAATTATGTAAATGTGGAAATGGACAGGGGGACACCGGAGATATTTTAATGGGGTAAAGGGACTTGTCCACACATGAATGGATAAAGACTCAGAAGATGGGTGAGCAATTGTGCTTTAAATGTTGTGAGTCCAGTGGCTCTGGGACTACTGTAAGGCCATGGTCAAACATGGAGAAGTCAGAAATAGAGCCTTTCTCAGGGAGACACACTTGGAGAACAGTGAGATCAATCTGTGTTTTATTAAAAGCTCCAGAAGGCTGGGAATGGGCCTCTCTTCTTCTTCTTCTTCTTCTTCTTCTTCTTCTTCTTCTTCTTCTTCTTCTTCTTCTTCTTCTTCTTCTTTTAAGATTTATTTTTATTTAAGGAGGGGGAGGGGCAGAGGGGGAGAGAAAGAAGGGAATCTCAAGCAGACTCCCCACTGAGTGTGGAGCTCTATGAGGCCCTTGATCTCAGATCATGACCTGAGCGGAAACCAAGAGTTGGATGCTTAACTGACTGAGCCACCCAGGCACCCCTGGGAGTGGGCCTTCCTTTGACTATCCTCAGCATCCCAGCTTGCAGGGCCTTAAGAACATGGCATTAGTGGTGGTCAGAGAGTCAGCAAATTGCTGAGAGCTTAGCAGCTAACTACCAGATTAGCAGGCTGGTATGGGGGAAAGTGAAACTGTTAACTCGAGTCCAAAAACTGAATGCTGGAATGAATCTGGAGACATGGTAGGCTGAAGGGAGCAATCAAACTTGGCCAGGACTACAGAAGAGGTTGGACAGAGGCAGAAAACCATGCACCACTAGGAGGGTATAAAACAGGATTGGGAGAGAGGGTCACAGAAGCAAGGAAAGGAGGAAAGAAGGAAGTAAGAAAGAGGCACTTGCATGCATGGAGCCTCATTTAATCCTCATACCAACCCTGTAAGGCTAGTATTATGGATTATGTTTTACTGACTTGGAAACTGAGGCTCAGAGAGGTCACGTTTCTTTCTCAAGTTTGTACAATTAATAACTGGTAGGCAGGATCGGACAGGCTCCATAATCCTGCCCTTTCATATGCCCCTGGCTGCCCTATTGCAGGGCTGGAGGTGGCCCTCACAGACCTCCAGAGCGCCTGGAACAACGTGCAGCACCACACAGAGGAGATCAGCTCTGAACGACTCCTTGTTCGCCGGGGCCAGGCCTTTAACATCACTCTCTACTTCAGGAACCGGGGCTTCCAGCCAGGCCTGGACAATGTCATCTTCATGGCTGAAACTGGTGAGGACCTCCGAGGGGTCTGTGTGTGTGTGTGTGTGTGTGTGTGTGTGTGTATTTAGGTAGATTCTGGAGGGTTGAGAGGTTACTGATGATAGCCTCAGTTCTGCTTACCTCCCAGGACCCCTACCAGACCTGTCCAACGGGACTCGAGCCCTGTTCAGCCTGACAGGTCACCATGGCCCCAGCCCGTGGATTGCCTTGCTGGAGACCAACGGGGCCAGCTCCCTGGAGGTGAGCCTGTGCGCTCCTCCCACGGCAGCTGTGGGTCGGTATCTCTTGAAAGTTCACATTGACTCTTTCCAGAGGTCCGTCACAGCCTACCAGCTTGGGGAGTTCATCTTACTCTTCAATCCCTGGTGCCCAGGTAAGGTGGAGTGCCTACATGTGGTATTTTCTCTTTGCCCCTTTATCAGTGCCACAGAGGGCCAGGCTCAAGGATTTCTAGACCTCTCTTCCCTGGCTACCAGAAACCTCCCAACTGCCTGCACTCAGCATCTACTCCCAACCACCAACAGGGCAGGAAGAAGTTGCTATTTATTCACTTACTTAGAATTTAAAAAACATGAGCCAAGTTATCTTTATTTAAAAAAAAAAAACACTATTATAGGGGCACCTGGGTGGCTCAGTGGTTAAGCAATTGCCTTTGGCTCGGGTTGTGATCCTGGGGTCCCCAGATTGAGTTCCGCATCAGGCTCCCCAAAAGGAGCCTGCTTCTCCCTCTGCTTGTGCCTCTACCTCTCTCTCTGTCTCTCTCTCTGTCTCTCATGAATAAATAAATAAAATCTTAAAAAAAGAAAACTATAAAACTATTAAAAATGTTTGACCACTATTAACATCTACCTTTACCATACATTTTTTTTAAGATTTTATTTATTTACTCATGAGAGACACAGAGGCAGAGACGTAGGCAGAGGGAGAAGCAGGCTTTTCGCAGAGAACCTCATATAGGACTTGATCCTGGGATCCTGGGATCACATCCTGAGCCAAAGGCAGACACTCAACCGCTGAGCCACCCACGCATCCCTGCCATACATTTTTAAAAAAGATTTTATTTATTTTTTTATTTGAGAGAGAGAGAGACCAGTGAGGTCAGGAGGGGGGAGGGGCAGAGGGAAGATTCCCCATTAAGCAGGGACTCCAATGTGGGGATTGATCCCAGGACTCTGGGATCATGACCCAAATCAAAGGCAGATGCTTAACCTGAATCCAAGAGCCACCCCGGCACCCCACCATACATTTTTAAGTTAACTGTTTTCATTGTAAGAATATTAAGTGCACTGCATTGAATGTGGAATGAAGTAAAGGCAAAGAAAGGAGGGAAGGAGGGAAGGAGGAAGGAAGGAAGGAAGGAAGGAAGGAAGGAAGGAAGGAAGGAAGGAAGGAAGGAAGGAAGGAAGGGAGGGGAGGGAGGGAAGGAAGGAAGGGGAGGGAGGGAAGGAGGGAAGGAAGGAAGGGAAGGAAGGGGAGGGAGGGAGAAGGGAGAAGGGAGAAAGGAAAGTATAAAGTGACAAGTAAAACCTTATCCCAATCTCCAAGTTCCATCTTCCAGAGGAAAATCCTGTTAACATTACACAATCCTGTGTAGCCTTACCAAAATGTTCTACGCTTAATTAAATATGTATTTATACATAGATGCATACGTGTGTGATTATATAATCATACCACAAATAGGATTATATAGTACATAGTATGCTTTACTTGCTTTTTTCATTCAACAATTCAATTTTGAATGCATTTTCCTATCAGTATGTTCTTTTTAATGGCTACAATTACTCCACTGTTTGGATACATCAAATGTTTTAAATTAGTCTCCTATTATGAGTGTTTTGGCTGTTTCCAGTTTTTGTCTTAGACGAACAAAAGTACAGGGAGTATCCCAGCATTACCTGTCCCACAATCCCTGTCATCTAAATCTACCTGGAGGCAGAGTAGTTATACAGACATACAGACACAATGTGGGCAGAATGAAAGACATGCCAAGAGGAAAGAATGGGAAGAAAGGCAGGAAGAGTTGAGAGTAGAGAACGGGCCTGGTGGGCTTTTGGGCAGAGGCCAGATTCAACAGTCTTACTTGTAGTTAGAGGATGTCCCCACCTTTTCCTCCCTTTCATCTCCCTGCTCCCCTAACCTTATCCCAAAGAGGCCAGGTGAGTCATACCAGAAACTGGCTGGGATCTAGCATCTCTAACCAGCTTCCACCACCTACAGCAAAGTATCACTGAGTGACCTAGAACTCTTACCCATCAGCCATATGAAAAGGCCCTGTCACTGGGTCAGGGAAGACAGTTGTCTGTCCCTCTCTTTTTCTATTTCTCCCTCTCCTACACACACCCCTGCTGGCCTCCAAGACAATGGGCTTCAGACTTGTATTGAGGTCTCCCTTGAGCTGTGAGGATGAAAAGTGATATCTGCAGGGCCTTTGTTTTTGAACCTGTGCTCCATTCAAGTGCCAGGGAGACTCAGTATGGGGCTAAAGATCAGTAGAGGCTGAAGTCAGAATCTGTGGCTACCCTACTGCCATGTCCACCATATTGGCTGGGGAGGCCCACCCTGCAGCTCAGGTCACTGCTAGCCTCTGCTATGAGGAGGGATGTGTGTGTTTTCAATCATGAACTCGCAGGTCTCACCACACTGGTGCAAGATCTCAGTAAAATGCATCTCCCCTAGGGGTCCTCTTCTATTGGCGTCCATACAGTCCATGAGGCTGAGGAAGCAAGGAGAGTACTTTTACCTAAGGGTTTGGTGGGGCCTCCAAACAGTTCCAAGACACTGCAGAGAGGACACCTGCCCCCATGGCCTCTCTTTGCTCATTCTCAACTTTAAAAAGATAATTTTTTATATCATGAAAGTAATATATGTTCATTCCAGAAAATCTGGAGAATACCAACAGGCAAAAAAGAAAAAAACCCAATTACTATTAACATCTTTCAGGATAGCCTTCAAAATCGTCTGCATAAATATGCTTTTAACAAACATCAATTCATGCTATAATATTATTACATAGCCCATTTAAACTTAATATATCACATGTAGATTTCAAAGCCTATACATACAATTTTGTAATCTTATATTAATGGTGTGCAGAATTCTGGCTATTTAACTAGCTCCCAAGAACCAGGCATTTAGGTTGTTTCCAGCTTTTCAGTGTTATAAACAGCATGAGCTAAACAGCTTAGAATCCAAATCTTTGTGTACTTCTTAAATACTGTCTTTAGGTTAAATTCCTACAAAAGGAATGAGGAGGTTAATGCGAACCCCTACATTCTGGTTTGCTCTTTTCCAATCAGGATTAGTTGAGTGAAGCAGAAAGATTATGGAATATGGTGTCATATGGACTCTGTTCAAATTTCACTGTACTTACATGTGATTTGGACATATTATCACTTTGAGCCTGTTCCCTCAATCTTAAATGGGGTCAGGATGTAAATGTGCTTTGTGAACCAAGGAATTCCACCAAAGGTAAATTTTTACTATTCAACTTCATATTTGTATCAAATGTGTGTTGTTAATGTTGAGGGATTATAGAAGGTGGTCTCTCCAAGAACCAGCCCCCTTCTGCCCATCTTGGTGTTATCCAGTGCTCTCCCCAGAGCTCTTTTTTTTTTTTAAGATTTTATTTATTTGAGAGACAGACAGAGCATGAGTTGGGGAGAGATGGAGGGAGAGGGATAAGCAGATTTCCCACTGAGGCCAGAGCCCTGAGCCCAGAGTGGTTCTAGGATCATGACCTGAGTAGAAGGCAGATGTTTAATGGACTGAGCCGAGCCATTCAGGTGCCCCCAGACCTCAGTTGTCATGGGACTTTGCCTTCTAGGAATGGGAATGGGGCAGGAAGGGCAAAATAACTTCTGTACTTTGTATTCTCCTACTCTAATTCCTAGAGGATTCTGTCTACTTGGACAGTGAACCCCAGAGGCAGGAATATGTAGTGAATGATTACGGCTTCATTTACCAAGGGAACAAGAACTGGATCCGCCCATGCCCTTGGAACTATGGACAAGTAAGTCTCAGTCCTACTCATGGTTCATGGGAAGAGGGGAGCAGGATTCTCCTCATGCAGAATTCACCCAGAACTGACAGATGGGAACAGTAAAGTGTGAGATGACACTCCAGGGAGCTAGATGAGCAGTTCTTTGCTGATCATGTCTGATTTGGACATCAGGATCTAAGGGTGAAGGGCAGCTAAAGGCATTCACCCTGAAATTTCATGAGTGTGATGATGAGGATGAAGGGACAATAGTGATGCTGGCCATGATGGTGTCTGGTTTTTGTTTGTTGAACTATTTCCGGTAGGACCCCATTTGCCTCTCTCACTTTATCTTCATCACCCAGGCCACAGACCCTAGGACCAGTTCTGTCACATTGAGGAAGCTTGTCCTGGAACATCTCAGCCAGAAGCCAGGTTGCTAAGCAGTGATGCATTTCCCTCTCAGGACCTATTGCCTCTTTGTTTTTATTAGATATCTTTTTCTTTTTTAAAAAAGGATTTTATTTATTTATTCATGAGAGACAGAGAGAGAGAAGCAGAGACACAGGCAGAGGGAGAAGCAGGCTCCATGCAGGGAGCCTGATGTGGGACTCAATCCCGGGACTCCGGGATCACGTCCTGAGCCGAAGGCAGATCCTCAACCACTGAGCCACCCAGGCATCCCAATTAGAATATCTTTTTCATTATAAAGTAACATATGGCTGTTTTTAAAACTTTACAAGGAAATGTTGCAAAAATGTGTACTTAGAACATGAAGGCCATGCTAAGCGCTGTCATCAGCATAGTGTATGTCCCTGTACATTTTGTTTTCTGTACATATTCTAAAACATGATTTTATTGTAATAATAGCATCATGTTAAACATGATGCTTTGCAACTCTTGCCTTCATGAAAGCTTGCCTCCCACATAAAGCTCAGCATACAGCAGGTGCCCCAGGAATTCCAGCACCAGGCCAGGGAAGAGGGTTCTCAAGGTTGAGTCTTAGCACCACAACACTGCTGCTGGGAGAAGATCAGCACTGCCTGCCAGATAGCTATTGGCTGGGAAATCCTGGGGCCCCTTGTGGAGCCTTGTGTCCATTTTATATGGGTTCCTCTCCTGGACGTGTCCAAATAAAACTCTAACACATGTGGCCTCAGCCATAACCTAGGCTCCCCAGGTAGCCATAGGCAAAATGAGACCTGGCAACTTCACCTGGCCCCAACTGACCTCCCCAGCTCCTCATTTGGCATGCACAAATGAGGATCTGGAGATCCCCTTGAGACAGGAGCTTACCATCATCTGTGAGGAACAGAAGTGAGCAGCTGCTACTTTCTGAGCCCTGGGTCCCTCCCTTTCTCTCTTCCTCTTGTTCAGTGGACTTACATTGAATACCTGCTGAGTGCCAGGCAGGGTGCTAGGTGCTAGGGAATATGAAAATGAATTAAATACTGTCCTTGAGCTCACAGTGAGTGGAGAAACAGTCACATAAGCAGGTCACTTACTATGCAATGAGAATTGCAAAGACTAAGATAGGCACAGAATGCTCTGGGAGCCCAGGGGAGGAGCACAGGGTTGGGTGTGGAGCTGTCAGGGAAACTTCCTAGGAAGGGAGATGCTCGAACTGAGTTAGCCAAGTGAAGAAAAGTGGGGAAAATATCCAAGGCAGAGGAAGTATGAGCCAAAACACAAAGGTGAGAAACAGTTTGATCTGCTGCAAGGGTTACAAGGAATCTGGTGTTGCTGGAGCAAAATTATGAAGGAGGAAGTATTGAGACATGAAGCTGGAGAGGAAGAAGGGGGCCAGATCAGAGAAGGTCTTATGTGGCTTATAGAGGAGGTTAGAACTCTGACTCTGAAGGCCCAGGGGCCTTTGAATATTTCAAAGCAGGAAAGTGAACTGATGAAACTGTCCCGTGGGGAAGATGGGTCATAGAAGCCTTCTTCTTCTTCTTTTTTTCTTTTTTTTAAGATTTTATTTATTTATTTATTCATGACACACACACACACACACAGAGAGAGAGATTGAGAGAGGCAGAGACACAGGCAGAGGGAGAAGCAGGCTCCATGCAGGGAGCCTGACATGGGACTCAATCCGGGGTCTCCAGGATCACGCCGTGGGCTGAAGGCGGCGCTAAACCACTGAGCCACCCGGGCTGCCCCATAGAAGCCTTCTAATCCTATTGTTGTCCTGTGGGAATATTACATGGGAACAAAAGCATTCATTTACTCCCATTCAACCATGGAGTTGAATGCATGGAATCCCTACTATGTGCTGGGCACTGTGCCAGGTCTGGAGCATAGAGTTGCAAGAACAGCTGGAGAGAGACAACGCATAGGCTCAGGCAGGGAAGACAGAATGTGGCTCCATCATAACTGAAGCTAAACCAGGCTTGGTTTAGGGAAAGCCTCAGATAAAATGGCATCCATGCCAAGCCCAAAGGACAAGTCGGCCTGCCTTGGGTGGGAAGTTTCCATACCTCACATGCTATTAGTCATTCCAGAGCCCAACTGAGTCACAGATGCCAATGGCAAGTTGGCACCAGCACCTGAGCAGTAGCTGCCAATGATGAGCTGGGTCAGCAGGTGGAGGTGGAAGATGAAGCAACATGGTTTTAGTAAGAACATCCCCTGGGCTCCAGAGTGTGGAGATTGAGAGAAGAAGAGGGAGAAAGAGACAGTTTAACCAGTCAGACTCACTGGAGAAAAACTCCAGGGATTTGATCTATAGGACAAACCAGGAGAGTTGTGACCCCAGAGCTCTCAGACCTTATACCTGCTCAGGAGGTAGTTCATGTCTGAGCTACTGGGCACAGTTACCTTCCAAATGGGTTTGCACTCCACAAACAAACCCCATTGGAGAGCTGGGTGGGGTGGGTCATGAATTTCTTTCCCTATCTACATGTGCCCATCATGGGTGCCTTGCCTCTCTGCATCTCCCCTTGTAGTTTGAAGAGAATATCATAGACATCTGCCTGGAGCTGCTAGACAAGAGCCTGAACTTCCAGACTGACCCAGCCACAGACTGTGCCCTGCGGGGAAGCCCTGTCTACATCAGCAGAGTGGTGTGTGCCATGGTGAGGTTGGCTCTGGCTCTGCCCACCCAGGGTATGTCCAAGGAGGGAGGAAGCTGTGTGTGGGGGATACTCACTCACAGTTGTTCCCTGCAATGGGGGATGAAGAGTCAAGAACAGAGGCCCTCTGGTAAAGCTAACTTGGCTGAGACTGAAAAAAAAAAATCTGGGCAACAGGTTTTCTCCGCTGAGCTCTGAATTAGCTGGGTATGGGCCATCACCTTGATTAATTTCAAATTGCCTGTTTTAGGGAAGGCCACGTGTAGCTCTGGTTTGGGAAATGGTCTTGTTTTTTCTAAATTTCCTTTGCTCTGAAGTATTGTTAAGAGCTCTCAGAGCAAGCTCTAGCTTTGCAAGGGGTGGGTAGAAATAGAATAATAAACAAACAGTGGAGACAAGTCAGAAGGGTCAGCTTCCCATCCTCACCCCTTCCCTAGCAAGGTCTGGAAATCCCCACATAAAATGAGATCAAAGAGTCCACTGTGTCTCAGGCCCAATGATCTTGCAAGGCAGCCCACACATCACATCTTGCTGAGGAAAAGGATGCTTCTAATGTGTCTATACATGGTTTCTCTTCAGATCAACAGCAATGATGACAATGGGGTGCTCAATGGAAACTGGAGTGAGAATTACTTAGATGGTATCAACCCTGCAGAATGGACCGGCAGCGTGGCCATCCTGAAACAATGGCATGCCACAGGCTGCCAACCAGTGCGCTACGGGCAGTGCTGGGTCTTTGCTGCCATCATGTGCACAGGTAGGAAGCGGAAACGGTCCCATGCAGAGAACCAAAAGTGTACTGGCTCATGTCTTAGTACTCTGAACCATTCTCATCCCAGGGAGCATTTCAAAGGAAGCCCCTTCTGTAAAACTGTCTCATCACTGACTTCCAGCATTCATGTATCTGGGCTTATTTTAGAGAATGGTCCTGAGGTAGAAATTGCACACTTCCTTGCTCTTCTCTTCCTTTGATTTTGGACAACCTAAGAGGCTGGTTAGAAATTAACTGGTCCAAGACAGGAATAAGATGAAAGGCCAAATAATTAGAAAACTTACAAACGGATTAGTGCTCTAAGCTAAGAGAGTGGTCTTGACATGGAAGGAAAGTGTGCATCCGAGTGGTAGTATGGGCCATGGGGCCAGAGCAAGATGATGGTTGAGGTAAAATGTTCAGCAGGCTTAGAGGCCTGACTCAGGCCAGGGAGGTAGGGGATGAAGGAAAACAGGAGGTCAGCTTTTCAGATAGGGAATAGATGCTACATGAGTAGAAGAAAAGCTAAAAAATATGTATGGGGGGCAGCACCTGGGTGGCTTAGTTGATCAAGCCTCTGACTCTTGAATTCAGCTCAGGTCATGATCTCAGGATCATGAGATTGAGTCCTGAGAGATGGGCTCCACACTCAGCAGGAAGCCTGCTTGAGATTCTCTCTCTCTCAAATAAATAAATAAACCTTTAAAAATTTATAAAAATAAAGTAAGTAAAAAATACGTATGGGAGAAAGAAAGTAGATGAAAGTTGATTTGCAGGTGGCAGGAGGAGCAAGCAGAAGAAAGAGGGGGGTAGTGAATCTTGAGGCAAATGACACCTGGAAATGAGTTACACATTAGGGATAGCAAGAGGAGGCCCTTTGCTTCACCCAGGGTCCAGCTTGTTACTGGTCCTGACCCTCACCCTGCCCCCCATGCCTAGGCCTGCTCTCAGCCTCTAGGCATCTGTATCTGTATACCTGACTTGGGTCATAGTCAGGAAATTCTTATTCTTGTTAGTCAGGGAAAGAGACCAAATAACAGCTCTTGCTCATAGGACTCTCTACTCCAACCCAGGGAGGCCAGCTCTGCTCACAATTTAGTGTTTATTGTGAGCTCAGACCTTTCATGTAGGAATTCCCTATAGGACAGGGGTGCCTGAGTGGCACAGTCTGATTCTTGGTTTCGGCTCAGGTCATGATCTCAGCGTCATGAAATAGAGCTCCGCTGCGTCAGGCTCTATGCTCCAAGGGGAGTATGCTTAAGATTCTCTCTTCCTCTGCCCCTCCCCACTGTGTTCTCAGTCTCTTTAATAAGTAAATAAGTAAATAAATACCTTAAAAGAAAGAAAGAAAAAAATTCCCTGTATGACAAAATCTAGTGCAGTCTGTGTGCATATATATATGTTAAGCCCACCTCTGGGCTCTTGGAGGAAGCCTAAAGAC
Source organism: Canis aureus (assembly GCF_053574225.1). Taxonomy (NCBI): domain Eukaryota; kingdom Metazoa; phylum Chordata; class Mammalia; order Carnivora; family Canidae; genus Canis; species Canis aureus. The sequence goes on along the minus strand of NC_135642.1, from coordinate 14,862,478 downwards.
AACCCAGCTGCTGAGCAGCGAGTGCCAGGCCTCTGGCCAAGGGTACAGGATGTTCCTGTCAACACCCACAGAGGATGACTTCACATGGGTTGATGAGGAAGAAGTCCTGAACTCTTCCTCCACTGCAGCTGCAGAGCCTCATCAAAGCTGGAGGCGTTGATTGCCCAGAAGCAAGAAATCAGGAATTGAACAGCTTTGATACTTAGAGCCACAGAGATATGGGTAAACTGGGCCGTCTGAGTCATCCAGGGAGCAGGCACAGGACTGGCAGACCGAGAAAGGATCAGTCCTGTGCATGATGGAGAGGGTTCTTCTACATGGAAAAACCTAGAGACAAATGGGCAGGAGAGGGAGAGGACCAGGGCTTTGGTGTGGTTGTCTGGAACTGGGGGATGAGAGGGGTGGAGCCAGTGAATGGATATTATGCAACAAGAGCAGACCAATTAAAATGTTTATGAGAATCATGGCACTTTAGTGACCTGGGATGCAAAGGGTTGGGCAAAGTGGGTCAAATGTGGCTTGATCCAACTGCTGCTCAGGCAGTAGCAGTCTTTCCCAAAAGGGCCAACATGGTGTATATTAATAAATGTGTCTGTTTGAAAAACCTATTTATTCACCCAGTTACACTTAGTGAGTCCATATTCTATGCTAGGCACTGTGCTTTAAGTACTCTTGGATACAAAGATAGGTAAGACCCAGCCTCTATCCTCCACTAAAAGTTAAGGATTTATCAAATTTCTTAGCCCAATATAGCTGCCAAAGCATATTTATTAGTAGTATTATTATTTCACATTCACAATAGCTGACATTTACTGAGGACTTCTTTTGTGCCAGGCATTGTGCTAAAATTTTGGCAACCTGGAATAATGATGAGGCGTGTGAACTCTGGAAGTAGACTGCTTGGATTCAAATATCAGCACTACCATCAATTAGCTGAGTGGCTTTGGGCAAGTCACTTAACTTGTGCCCCAGATTTATCATGGGGAAAGTAATAGTACCTACTTCATAGGTTTATTGGAAGGATTGAAAGAATTCATATATGGAGAGTACTAACAATAAATAGTGCCCAGCTACAGTGGATGCAAATTAGATATCATTACCATCATTTTACAGATGAGGAAACTGAGGCTTGAAGTGACTAAGTGACTCTTGTCTGACTCAGAAATGCATTCTCCCCTATGCAGCACTGCCTCTGTTCAGAACTGCCTATTTGAATGTCAACATATTGGGGCACCTGGGTGGTTCAGTGGTTGAGCATCTGCCTTTGGTTCAGGTTGTGATCCAGGGGTCCTGGGATCAAGTTCTACATCAAATTCCCCACAGGCTCCCTGCTTCTCCCTCTGCCTATGTCTCTGCCTCTCTCTGTCTCTCATGAATAAATAAATATGATCTTTAAAAATAAATAAAATCTTTTTAAAACTTTTTAAAAATTAAAAAATAAATGTCAACATATTAACTTCAATTTCCTAGTAAAAAAATCACTAGAAGGAAAATTTGCATGCATCAAAAATGCACTTATAATTTTTGAACGGGCTCTTTCTTTGACATTCATTTAGTTGGCTGTTATTTTAGGAATTTCAGACAAATCTCTAGCCTACCTTTTCTGTACTCAGGGTTGGCCACCCACAGCTCTTAGTCATCAGGTTTTTCCTGTTCTAGCCATCCACTCCCTGTGACAGGGAACCTGGAGAGAGTTCCAACAGATACACCCCTTTCCCGCCACCGCCACCATTTGTTAGGGTTCTGAGGCTGGTTCTTTTACACTCTCCTTGCCCTTTTAAACTGCAGCTTTTTTTTCTGTATCCAAGGGCAGACTAATCTCCCAGTCCCTCAGTACTATTCCCTCCCCACTGCAGTTCACGGAGTTGGGGTGGGAGTTCCCTTAGTCACCATGTCTCCCTCTCTCTTACCACTCTTTATGTGGTCTCTAGCTTTCTTGTGCAGAAGCTGGTCAGTCAGCCCTCAGTTCTTCTTCAAGAGGAATTGCTCTATAAATAGTTACAGATTTGGCATGTCTGTGGAGGAGGTGAGTTCAAGGTCTTCCTCTGTCACCATCTTGGACCAGAACTCTTGAATTGTACACTTTACAAGGGTGAATTTTATGGTATGTGAATTATATCTCAATAAAGTTGGGTTTTTGCTTTTGTTTTTTTGGTTTTGTTTTCACTTTTATTATTTTTTATTTTTTATCTTCATAAATTTATTTTTTATTGGTGTTCAATTTGCCAACATATAGAATAACACCCAGTGCTCATCCTGTCAAGTGCCCACCTCAGTGCCCGTCACTCAGTCACCCCCACCCCCTGCCCACTTCCCCTTCCACCACCCCTAGTTCGTTTCCCAGAGTTAGGAGCCAGGCATCCTGGGAAGGTGCCTGGTCTGTTCCTAACCACAGCTGCATGGGGTGGGGAAAGGGGTAGCAATGACTTGGAAGACATGAATGTTGACTGTGAGCAGGTCTATGGGGCATGATCCCCTCCTCTGTAGACACCTGGGCCCAGGAGCCATGGTCAGAAAGGTGGTAGGAAATGAGGAGGCTGTGTTGGTTAGGGCTGGGCCGTCCTTTCTTCACGTAAAACTATGTCATGTGTATATCTTCCGTGTATTGGATCCCCACTTATGCCTTGTCTTGCATGTAGGATCCTCCGCTTAAAACTTTTTTGAACACATCTAAGCTAGATGTCATCTAAGATTTCTTCTCCCTTAGTTGTATAGTGGCTTCTATAAAGTACCTCATTATCTTCCTTTCAAATACAACTCTTGTTCCCATTGTTTTTATTGACCCCTTAGCTCTCAAAGAAGGAACCTCAGCCAAGGTCCTGGTGTATTATTTTGCCTCAACCTTTAGCTCAAACACAAATCTACTATTATTCCCCATTGATTTATGAAACATCTCAGATTGTGTGGAATGTTCCCTTAGCAGGCTGTTGGTTAATATATGGCTGGCACCTAGAAAAATGCCTGGCACATAGTTTTACATAATTGTTAGCTATTATATTTAGTCTGATACTGTTTTAATCTCAAACTGCTGGACTCCAGAGGTCTTGCTGGGTCTTGCTTATGAAGTGTTTCTACTCATCCCCTAAAACTCAGTTCCCCATCATCTCTATCACTTTTTTAAAATATAATTTCCTTCCTTTGTTCCATGGAATGTTTAGGGTTAAATTAATAATATTCTTCATTTCATAATACTTCTCATAACAGGTCTCCTTTAGGCCCCTCTTTAAAAAATTAATTTATTAATTAACTGGTTTTTCCTTTCTTATAACCCATTCCTAGTCTCCTCCCCTCATGACAGGGAAACATTTTGATGTAAATCAAAATTAATATGTAACAGTGTCTCCGAAAGTACTCTTACAAAAGAAAAAGTATATTTTTTATAGTGCAATATTTCATCCAGTAGGTTTTTTGTTTTATGTATTTTTCATCATTAAAAGTTCCATTGGGTCTTCTATCTTCCATTTCTCTTCTTATCTTCATGTTTTCCTTTACTTCCTTTTTTTTTTTTTTTTTTTTTTTTTTTTTTTTTTTAAGGTTTTCCTTTACTTCCTATAGAGCATTTTTATAATATTTAAAACAGCTGTTTTAAGGTCTTTGTCAGCTAATTCTATCATCTCTGACATTTCTAGATCTAGTTCTATTGATTGACATTTTTCCTGGTCATGAGTTATATTTTTCTGCTTCTTTACATGCCTGGTAATTTTTTAAGTAAACATTAATATTTTAAATATTATTTATTTTTTTGTTTTTAGAGAGGGAACGTGAGCAGGAAGAGGGACACAGGGAGAAAGAAAGAGAATCCACACTGGGTGTGGAGCCCAACATGAGGCTCAATCTCACAACTCTGAGATCATGACCTACACTCAAATCAAGAGTCAGACCTTACCTGACTGACCCACCCAGGTGCTTCTGTAGAAGACATTATTTTTGGAGCAGTTTTAGGATGCACTGTCATTGCAGACAATCAAGAACAGTTCTAATATGACCGTGTAAAGGTAGATCTGAAAAATCAAGACAATATAACTATCTTGGTTTAAGGAACAATTAAAGGCTTGGGAGGAGAAGATACTTTTACCATTTGGAAGCTTAATGGGTCCAGGGAGAAATTAAAAGATGCTAAATATTATCACTTTTAAATGCATCACTTCAACTTTATTAGCTGAAGCTTTGATGTGTTCTTAAGTATAAACCATGGAAATGTGACAGCAAAGCTGACCAAACATATTTTAACAAATTGGACTCTAACTTTCCACCAATTTCTCTTTTATAATGGGAGCCACACTTCCACATGGGGAGGAGGGAAAAGAGCTGGTGAGAAGACTTCATAGCCAGTCCTGAAACAGACTCCATGTTTTAATACACTATCAGGATAATGTCCATCACCAGTTGAAAATGAAGCTGCACTCCTTGATGACAGGAATGTCTTTCATTTTTGTGTATGAATCTAACATATGCATCTAACAATGGCCTGGTTAATCACAGAGGTTTGACACATATCACTGAATGAGTGCTGAATGGCTGCATAAGGAAATGTAATAATTCACGCAGGCAGTGTGATGTGGTGTGATATACCTTGGGAACTCTGCAGCCCTTTCCCGATTCTGATATCTTCTCCACCTTTTTCTAAGCATCACTGTGGGAGTATGCATGCATGTGTGTGCACACACACAAACACACACACACCTCCCTCTTATGAGGGACTCAGCTCCTACAAAATTATCAGTGTAAGAGTCACTTGAGTCTCATGTCAAACTGTGAGTCATTAGGACTGAGAGTCTGCAGAAACCTTATCCACAGGTTTCTGTGGATAATCCACAGAAACCTTAACCAAAGACCACTCACGTCAACATAAATTTAATGAGCATCTACTCTGCGCCCAGAACTGTGCTGGAAACAAAGCAATGCAAGAAAAGTGTCCTCTATGGGTCCTACTCTAGGGGGATTTTTAATCTGGCTGACAAGATAAGACAAATAAAGGATATCACAGAGAGCTCCATCCAGTGATGAAATATGTAGCACAGGTGACCAAGATTAAGTGAGAGCATGATAAGGGAGGCTAATGTGGCATGAAGTAGTCAGTAAAAACTTCACCAAGAAAGGTACATTGAGAATGAGGTGTCTCCAGGATGCCTAGTGAAGTTGCAGTGGTACAGCTTGTCACTAGAAGCATGGCGATGCTTTAATCAGAAAAATGTGGGCTTAAGTCCTGCCTTGGCTTCTTCTTTCTACCTTGTGACCTCAATCTTTCTAAGCTTCGGGTTACTTCTCTTACTCCTCTTTAATGTGGGGATAACCACAGGGTTGTGGAGATGATTAAATGAGATAATGCCTATGCAGTGCTTGGCACTGTGCCCAGCACTACAATGATGATGATGATGTTGTTGGCTGGCAAGGAAGATAAGCTTGACGGGGATGTGTTTGGAAGCAAGAAGGTTTCCATGCAGACTCAAGATTCAAATTCAGGAGTGTGGGCACACAAGTGAGAGATGAGTCCATAAAACAAGATGAGCTCTTTGTGGGAGGACAGTGTGAGCAGGACAGAAGGAGCAAGACCACAGGAAAAATGTATGCATACAACTTCATGCAGATCTGAGCACTGTTAGCCACCCCTCACCCTAGTAAGATGTGGAAGCTAAAGCCGAAGCCTCATTCCCCATGTAAGCAACCATTCTAGTCCCACCGTGGCTTCACTGGGACAGGCTATTGTCCCCCATCCCAGGCCTCTCACAAGCCACAATGAGGACTGAGTGAGAACAGATCAGTGCAAATCCATTACCACTCAAAGTTTACACTCTATGGACAGTCAAACTTGATACCCAAAGCATAGCACACAGGCATTATGGTAGCGCTGTATGTCAAGTCAGAAATCACCAAAATGGACAAAAGATTCATGAGACATTCATTCACCCCTCCAGCAACGATGCGCCAAATTTCTGCAAAATAAGTCTGGCTCTCTGTTGTTAATGGCTGTATAATGATAAAGATGAATATCACACAATCACTGCCCTCAAGAGAGCAGGCTCGTAAACAAATCTCACAAACATGTGCTTTGTCTAATAGAGAACTCCAGAGTACTGTGAGCATAATGGCCTGTGTTCAGGTGGGAAAGGTCCAACCAGCCTTGTTGAGCAGGAGCTGACACCACCTTCAAGTGGCTGTTCAGAATTCACGAGTCAGGGTGAAGAACGGATTTTTGCTTCCTCCTCCCCCTACCCACTACTCCTTGGCACCTTCTCTTATTACCATAATGTTACCCACCCTCCTGACTGTAATCTTAGCATAAATGTGTTCAATACAATGCTCCCGAGCCACCTGAATGCTCTTTCCTTACTCCTATCTCATGTTCCTTTAGTGGCAGTTTTTCCAACCTTCACCCTCTCCTCTGAGGCTGTCCTGTGTTACCTCCACCTACAATTCACCTGTCAGCTCTGCTCACTCCCTGACCTCATTCCTTGGCCTGCACAGACCTGCCACTCCAGGAGAACTTCAGGTTTCCCTTTGGGCTTCTCTCCTTTCTGTTCTGAGTTATATCCAGAGATGTGTCCCCACCCTGACCTGGAGAGGCTTGGTGCCAATATTTGATCACATAGGAAAATACTTGATATGTTTAATAAGGTGAAAATACTAGAGCACTGAACTGTATGCATAATATTGGGAAGTGGGCTCAGATTTGAGTACAAGCTTAGCAGTGAAATCAGTATTTGAGTGATAGGTCTGCAACTTCCTAGCTGTGCAACTTTGGCCAAAATTGCCAACTTTTCTTAGCCTCTGATTCTTAATCTTTAAAATGAGGATAATAATAGCAGCTTCTGTGTAGAGTTGTCCTGAGGCCAACTTAGCAGCATGCCTGGCAGGTATTATTATTATTATTATTATTATTATTATTATTATTATTATTATTATATTGTTATTATTGAGTGGGGTGGCCTGCCAATCAATGCTGGATTTGAGGGGAGAGAGTCTCCAGAGCATTGGTGGAAGGATGGGCTGGGGTATATTGCTGTACTTAAAGAGTACAGAATGGGGAAAATATGGCAGGGGACAAAGCAAAGAAGTTGGCTGGCAAAGAGAAGAGATGCCTTCTCAGGAATAAAAACAGTATTGTACTTTCTTTCTAGAATTTCTCTATCAAGTACAAAATCTTACTTTTCTAAGCTTTTGCTACAGTTTCCTTTCTTTTCTGCCTTCCTTTGTGATGCTTTCCTTGATAAGCTTCCAAGACAATCTACCTATGAAAAGGGGGGAATCCAAGCCACAGACCTCTTTGTCTAAGTATCTGATGGTTTGAGCCAAAATTCTAGCTATTTCGCTTGAAGATGGAGATTCGTGGCCAGGGGACAAGTGAGACCAAGTGAGGCTACTGAGTCTTGCCAAAAGAGGTGTGCCTGTCCCATTCCGCTTGCAGGCAGGGAAACTCACAACTTTTTTGGCCCTGGCATTGCTTATCTGACCAACCAGAAGCCTAACCTTTGCACAGAGTCTCTCCCATGAGCCCCAGAGAGGAACTCAGAAAGGCAGGGAGAGAGGTTGGCAATATCATCAACCCATTGCCCCAGACAGCTCCTGACTGGTCCCGCAAGTACCAAATGAATGGTTTCTTGCACCCAGGGAATCCATAGCATTCTTAAATCCACAGCCCACAGGAGATTTATTTGCTCTTTCTGCAGTGATGAGGTGCCTGGGGATCCCCACCCGTGTGATCACCAATTTTGACTCTGGCCACGACACAGACGGAAACCTGATCATAGATGAGTATTATGACAGCACGGGCAGGATCTTGGAGAATAAGAAGAAGGACACTGTCTGGTGAGAGACCATCTTTCCATCTCTTTCCAAGGCAAACCCCTCCAGCAGAGAGTGGGGCAGGCCCACAAGCCTTCTGCCCTCTCACACCCCCCTCACTTACACCAGTCCTAGGGCTCTGTGTCCCCAACTCGAAGGCTGAAACACAGTGGAACACAAAACCTATTCTGAGTTTAGAATCCTCATATCACAAGAGCTTTCTACTCTGGGTGCAGTTTCTATTTGCATCATTCATTTGTCATCTTCTTCATTTAATATCAGCCTTTAGCTCTGACCGCAGGAAAGCCTGAAGCCTCACCTCCAGACACACCACGAGTGCCTCTGTCAGCAGCAGCACACACAAGAAAGGGCCAGAGGACCTTTTGGGGAGAGAGAGTGAGAGATTTTTAACTTCAGGGAAGTTTTAACTTTTAACTTTTAACTTTAACTTTAGGGAAGCCTTCACTCTCTATTCACAGAAAAAAGTTCTTTTCTGAGCAAGTTGGGCCTCACAGGAGGAAGAGCTGCCACCCCCTTACCCATAGAGGTTTGAAGGCCCAGGGTACACTAAATCTGTCTTTCTATTTGCCCACCGTCCCCTGCCTTGCTCTGGAAAGAACACAAGCACTACAGACTCTCCCTTAGCATCATTTGACCCTGATTCCTCTGGCTTCTCCTTTAGGAATTTTCACGTGTGGAATGAGTGCTGGATGGCTCGAAAGGACCTCCCTCCTGGATATGGAGGCTGGCAGGTGCTGGATGCCACACCTCAGGAGACAAGCAATGGTGAGGCTATCCAGAAAAAAAGGTGGAACCCATTCCCACAGAAACTGCCCTTGCCCCTGCCTGACCCTGCAGCAACAGCCTGGCCCATTGTAACTCTTCTGTTCTCAGGCCTCTACTGCTGTGGCCCTGCCTCTGTCAGAGCCATCAAAGAGGGAGAGGTGGATCTGAACTATGACACAGCCTTTGCCTTTTCCATGGTGAATGCAGACTGCATGTCCTGGCTTGTCTATGGAGGGAAGGAGCAGAAAATTCACCGGGAAACGAATACTGTTGGCAATTTTATCAGCACCAAGAGCATTCAAAGCAATGAGCGAGATGACATCACGGAGAACTACAAATACATAGAAGGTATGACTGAGCCAGCCCCTGCCAGAGTCCAAGTCTATGAACACCTTCCCCAGGGAACCTCCCGCCAGCTGGGACAGCCCTCTGGGGAACTAGAAGGAATCTGAGGGACAGATCCCAGGTCTTATGCCTCCTCATTTTTAAGGTCCCAGTTGAGATGCTCTCATTGCCTCACTTCCTTGTGCCCACCGCCACCCCACATCCCACAGGCCAGTGAGCATCCTTCAGAAGATGTTCCCAATGACCATAAGGCCACCGACGGGCATCCTACCATATGAATCCTTCACTGCTGCCTTCCTGAAAAGTTAGCCTCCTTCTCAAGATGGGAGGGGATTTAGTAAACCCTATTCTATTAATTTAATGAATTTTATTTAACATATTTTCTAATTAACTTTGTTTTATTGAGTTTTTGGAGGACAATACAGACCACCAACCAGTACTCAGGCCAATATAAGGCCGAATGTTTAGTCCGACACCTGCCCCTGCTGAGAGGTGGGCGACCTGGAAGAGGCCCCTTACTCAAGTTAGCAGGGGCAAATAGGCAACTACAGTAGTCAGGCGTGAACACATTCCCAGAATTTGAGGAAGGTCAACCACTGGATTCAATCACCATGGAGCCAAGTGAAAAATATACAGTCTATGAGGACCAGAAGCTGGGCAAGGAGTAGGAGCTGAGCAGGAGTGAATCAGAAAAGGAGGGGAGTGGCAGGTAGCTGAGCAGTTACTGGGAGTGCTGAAGAGTAGCATCTGTGGTGTGTCTGTATGGGCCTTGGGGACCCACAGAGAAGCTCTAGAATATAAGCCTATGAAGGGGTTTACCAGTGCACCTGAGTGGCTCAGTTGGTTAAGCACCTGCCTTGGGCTTGGGTCATGAACCCCAGGACTTGGGAACAGGCCCTGCATCAAGCTCCTTGCTCAGCAGGGAGTCTGCTTCTCCCTCTTCCTCTGCCTGCCACTCCCCCTACTTGTGCTCGCTCTCTCTCTCTCTGCCAAATAAATAAATAAAATCTTTTAAAAAATAAAAAAAAAAGGAAGGGTTTTTACACAGTGAGAGGCAAGCACTGAACACAGCCCAGCCTGCTGTTAGTCATCCCCTTCATCTCCATCCACTCTGGGGTTACCTTGGTTGGGGTGCCCAGGACAGATCCTGAGGCAAGGATATCAGGATGGGTGGTTTATCTGTGAGGCCATCCAGGAACTACTGGAAGGAGAGTGAGCAAGTGAGACAGGGGAGGGAAGAAAGCCAATGCAGGGTGCCTTGTCCAGCCAGTTAGGAGCACAGGCAGCTGGAGCTCAGCTCCTGCAGGGGAGCTTTATGAATGTTGCCAGGGAAAACACTTTTATTTGCTAAATATGGCAACCCTATCAGGGATTCAGTGTCAAGTGTAGAACACCACCACAGATCTATCCCACCCAAGAGGCAAGGGGGCTAGGCTATTTATCCCCCAACTCCTGTCAAGCAGGGACTGAGGCCCTGACTCCTTGGGGTGTCAAGTCCCTAGTACTTCAGGCCTGTTCCATGCATAGTCTATGGCAGCTCTGGTAACAAAGAAAGCCCTAGACAAAGAGTAGAAGGTGCTAGAATTTGAATGTAGGGCATGTGGGCACTGAACTGGTGAGTGCCAAGGGGATGTGAGTAGGCATTGCAGCATTTGCTAGAGATCCTGGGATTCCACTGTAATCTTGGGGGTTTGGAGTTATATGCCTGTGGGCTTGAGAGTGCTATTCAGTCGGGCAGTATCTGATCTTTTCCTACTCAGCCTGACAGGATCTGAGGATAGAACAGACCACATGTGAGCTAAATCTGATCCACATCTCCCTGGGCCAACTCTTGCTGAAGCACGTGTGTGGATCCTCTTCTGCCTGGAACCAGGCTTAGAATGACCCCCAGAGCAAGGAGATAAAAAGTGGCGTCTGTCTGGGGAAGATGTGGGGATGCTCTGAAGGGGTGGGACAGACTCTGAGGGCAGTGAGTGCCAAGTGAACACAGCTGCTAGGATTATTAGGGAAGCGTGGGTGAGTAGTCCTGCGTATCCTGGCCACAGTATCATTCCAGGACTGAAGCCAAGCCTCTCTGGAAACTCCGATTGCCTGAATTTTACTTTACTTTAATTTACTTTAATTCAATTTTATTTTCTCTCCTTTCTTTTCCCTTCCTTCTTTCCTTCCTTCCTCTTTTTTTCTTTGTCTTTCTTTTCTCTCTCTCTTTCTTTCTTTTCTTCCTATGGCTTCTCTCACCTTCATGCCCAGGAATTTGTCTACACCTGGCCAATTGTTTGGTTCTAGAACAGGAAATTACACTGTGCTGCTGTCTTTAAGAGGCTTACTCTTCTCCATTTGTGGGCCTTTGTCTTTCCCCTGGGGGAGGCAGGATAGAGTCTAAGGGTTGGAAGCATGGATTTTTGTGTTGGGCACATTTCATTTCCACCTGGATTCTGCCCCTTGCAAGTTGTGGGACTTGGACAAATGACAGGGCCTCTCTGAGCCCCATTTTACTCATCTGGATGAATTCAATTTTGTTGGTGAGGACATGGTGAATAAGGAACCCTTGTGCACTGTTGATGGGAATGCTAGCTGGTACAGCTTCTGTGGAAAACAGTATGGTGGTTTCTCAAAAAATTAAAAATAGAACTACCATATAACCCAACAATTGCACACTTGAGTATTTGAAGAAAACTAAAACACTAACTTAAAAAGATACATGCGCCCCTATGTTTGTTGCAGCATTTTTTATAATAGCCAAGCTATGGAAACAACCCAAGTGTCAACTGATGGATGAATGGATAAACAAAATGTGGTATATAATTGAATATTATTCAATCACAGAAGACAATGGAATCTTGCCATTTGCAACAATATGGAAGGAACTTGAGGGCATTATGCTAAGTGAAATAAGTTAGACTATGACAAATACTGTACGATTTCCTCTTTTATATGTGGAATCTAAAAAAAGAAAAGAAAACAAGTTCATAGATACAGAATATAGATTGCTGGTTACAAGAGGCAGGGGGGTGGGATGGGAGAAATGGGTAAAGAGAGTCAAAAGGTAAGAAAACAAATAAATGAATAAAATAGTGCTAGTGATTTAATAAAAATAGTTCTAGGACTTTCATGGTACCAAAGAGAAGGTCCAGAGGGTCCTCCCTGTCTCTACTGGGGATACCATTGTCACATGGGCACTGCTAAAAAATATTCATACTCAATAAATAGTAACAATACATCCCTCTCATGGTTGATGTGAGGATGAAAGGTATGAAATACTTTGCAAAGCTGACACTTAAAAAGCACCTGATGAGGGGCCTGCTGGCTCAGTCGGTTAAGCATCTGCGTTCTGCTCAAGCTCAGGTCCGTGATCGCAGGGTATTGGGATAGAGCCCTGCATCCCATCATACTGCATCCATTGAATGATCTCCCTGTTGAGGGGGGAGCTTGCTGCTCCCCCTGGCCCTCCCTGCCCTCATGCACGCTCACACATACCCACATTTGTGCTTACCCTCTCTCTTTCTCAAATAAATAAATAAAATCCTTAAAAAAGAAAGAACGGAAGAGAGAGAGAAAAAAAGAAAAGAAAGTACCTGATGAAGAGTAGGGAGTGTCTGTTATTAGAAATGGGGGTTTTAACAGTCCTGCAGTGTTCAGCCAAGGCTTACCTCCCAGGGTCAGCCTGGCCTACACCTGGTGCTATCGCTGCCCTTCCAGGTTCCCCCCAGGAGAGGCAGGTGTTCCTGAAGGCTCTTCAGAAGCTGAGGGCTGGAAGGTCTGAGGACCCCCATCACGCATCCACATCCATGCCACTGAGCGAGGACAGCCTTCGGAGGCTACATATGCCTTCCCTTCAGCCCAGTGATGTTGTCCAGGTCTCCTTGAAATTCCAGCTGCTTGCCCCACCCCACATGGGCCAGGACATAAGCTTTGTCCTGCTGGCCCTTAACATGTCATTCCAGTTCAAGGACCTCAAAGTGAACCTGAGTGCCCAGTCCCTGCTGCATGATGGTAGCCCGCTACTCGCTTTCTGGCAGGACACAGCCTTCATCACACTCTCTCCTGAAGAAGGTATGTGCTCTGGGTATAGGCATGAGGACAGCCTGTGTACACAGAGTGGGTTATGGAAATGCCAGTAGGAACAACCCAGATAAAAATGTTCTGGGGACAGGTCCCTGTGATACCAGTCTTCCTAAATCTCCCCTTTGGCACAGATTCCTTCTTCCCTCCTTTCTCTTCTTCCTCCTCCATTCCCTTTACTACTCCAAGGAAGGGAGCCTGATTTAGTAGGGAAAGCCTGATCTTTGGAGGCATCCAGAACTTGGTTAGAACCTCGATCCATCCATTTACCAGGAGAATGACCTTGCGGAAACCATTTTGCCTCTCTACCTGAAAACCTAATATCTGCTTCACTGGGGCTCAGTACATGTTAGTTCCTTCTCCAAAGAAGGATCCCTCCAGATCTAACCCAGGCCTAGCTGATTTTCCCAGCTACTTTCACCTCATCTTTTTGTTTTCTCCCTAGCAAAGACCCATTCCTGTAGAATTCCCTATTCCCAGTATAGCCAGTACCTGTCAACAGACAAGCTGATTCGCATCAGTGCCCTGGGTGAAGAGAAGAGCAGTCCAGAAAAGATCCTGGTGGACAAGATCATCACCTTAGCCTATCCAGGCATCATAATTAATGTAAGTTGTCTGGGGGGCTCCTAGGGATCTGGCTGGGGTTGGGGGGAATGCAGCCCTCCAAGACTCTGTTCAGAAAAGCAGTCTCTCTTTTCCACTGCCTCTTCTAGTGTTCCCAAGTACCTTCCTATTGGGAACGTAAGGTTCATCTGAAAACACTGGACAAGATGTCCATACTCTTGCACCACTAAAGTCTTATGGGTTGGGGCACCTGGGTGGCTCAGTGGTTGAGCATCTGCCTTCAGCTCAGGTTGTGATCCCGGGTTCCTGAGATTGAGTCCTGCATCACGCTCCCAGCAGGGAGTCTGCTTCTCTCTCTGCCTATGTCTCTGTCTCTGTCTCTGTCTCTGTCTCTCTCTCCCTCTCTCTCATGAATAAAAAAATAAAGACCTTATGGGTAGACCTTGAACAGGTGCTATGGAAAGGACAGGAAGAGATCTCTTTCTTGTGCCACCTCCCACTGTTGGTCTTCCCCAGGGTCAACATGAGGAACTATGAGCTCCAGTGGAAGGAACCTCTATGGGGAGAAGAGCACTGCCTGAGATCAGCTCAGATTTGATTTGCCACCTCTTAGCCATGCATTCCTGGACAAGTCCCTGGGCCTCTGCTTCGGGAACTGTCAAATGAGAGGATTAGACTAGCTGGCCTCTGAGGACACCATCTGCTGTGACATTCTGTGGTCCTCTGAGTGGGAAGACTTCATGGGTCTCATCAGTATTGTTTCCCCAAGGCCAAGCAGCCTCCTGGACCCTGTCAAATGAGCCTGTGGGACCCCTGGTGGGGTGCATCCAGCAAGCCCAGCCACTGGAGTCTTCTTTTAGGGAGGGTATCCAAAAGTACCTCCAGGTTTCCTGAAGCTACTTCCATCTCTCTATGGCCTTGAATATTCCATTGCTCTACACTCACCTACTGGTGTGAAAAGAAGTGAGCCCATTATGTTAAGAGGGAGAAAAGGAATGTAGTAGACTTGCAATAAGAAAGTGCCAAAGAAGATTCTATCCACTCAAATTATGCATGAGAATCCTTTGGGATTATTTTACATTCAGATGAAAGCCTTGGAGCAGAGATAACATTACTAGAGTATCCAATTTATCAGATTTTTCCATATTCTGGGTTGAGGGATATAAAATATTTTATACAAACACCTATGAATGTAGAAATGAATCAAAGTTTTACATAACAATATCTTTCATGATGTACGCTGATATTTTCATCTGTTTTGTTTTTAAAAAACATTAATGACAACGTATCAAGTTGGTCTTAACCCATACCTAGAAAAACATGTGCCATAGAAATCCAGCTCTTCAGGAAATAGATCTGAAGAGAAATGCTGTCTGTAAATGTTTGATGAATTGGAGAATGAGATTAATCTTCTGCTTCCTTCTTCTCCTCTGGATCGCTCTGTTTAGGTTTTAGGAGCTGCCATTGTGAACCAGCCACTCTCCATCCAGGTGCTATTTTCAAACCCCCTCTCAGAGTACGTTGAAGACTGTGTACTAACTGTGGAAGGAAGTGGGCTCTTCAAGAAACAGCAGAGAGTCCTGTGAGTGCTGGTAGTACTCAGCCTTCACTCCCATCTTATCCTGGGGTTTTCACTAGCCTTCTTTCTGGTGATGGGCACCCAGGCCAATCTCTGAGAACACCAGGGAAGGAAAGCCCTGGTTGCTGAGTGGAAAAGAGCTTTGGGGTTCTCATAATACCCATGGTCTTCTAAAATTCTCTCTTCTCTGCTACAGCATTGGAATCCTCAAACCTCAACACAGGGCCAGCATCACTCTGGAGACTGTCCCCTTCAAGAGTGGCCAAAGGCAGATCCAAGCAAATCTGAGGAGCAACAAGTTTAAGGACATCAAGGGTTACAGGAATGTCTATGTAGACTTGAGGTTATAAATTCTGGAACAATGAGCTGGATGCATGGATTTTAAGCTTCAAGAGAAGGAGCACGTTCAAATGTAAGCTGTGACACTCCCCACCATGACAGAGGCTTTGCAGGGCTCCAAAGTAAGCAGCACAGGAGATGTCAGCGATGGATAATCCCCTGGGCCATTTGCACAGCTCCCCACGACTCTGATCAGAGCCCAGAAACTCTGTGGTGTCCAATCCAGAAGTGTGAGATAGCACAGAGGTCTGAGGACTCTGGTTGGGCTTGGCCATGACTTACTGCTCCCCCCTTAAACTGGCTGAGTAGCTCGCTGTCATTTTGTCACTGCAGTGGCTAGTGCCCTAGTCCCAATAAACTTCAATCCTTGTTCTCACCTCCTTCACACTCATGTAGTCATCACTTTCCCTGCAGCAATGCCCACATATTCCCTGGATGCTAAGAGTGTTCTATTGTTTCAATGCCTGAGTCCATTCAAGGCTGAATTACTGAGTGCCTAGTATGTGCCAGGCACTGTTCTGAATGTAGGGGAGAAAACAGTAAACAAAGCAAAGGCTCTGCCCCCATGGAGCTTACATTCTATGTAAGGAGGTAGGATACAGATAATAGACACGTCAACAGTTATTAAGATATTTACAGATGATGTGTCAGTCATGATCTGGTCAGGAAAACCAAAACCCTTGTAAACGTTTCTACATACTACCCACTCTCTTCATATCATGGGAAAAAAAACCTACAAGATCTCCCACTTGGCCTTCCTTTGAATCTCTTTCCATATCATATCCAAGATGTTCCTCTTAACAGTTCCAGCCTCTTGGCTTGAAGTCTGCCAGTGCATTGTGGTGCTGGATGGACCTGGAATGACCATGGTTCAGAGATAAAGCCAGTTGAATAATGCAGTGAAATAGATTTTTGGTAGGAAATGAAGTACCTTTCTATTGGTTGTAGCTTGTGTGCATGCTCTTTCTGTACACAAAGCAACTCCAATCATTGTCTCCTCTCAGAGGGACCTGATTTGTCATGGCACTGTGCCAAGTTCGAGATGGAGAAAGGCATGATGCACCTGCCCTCCAG
The DNA here is from genome assembly GCF_053574225.1 of Canis aureus. Taxonomy (NCBI): domain Eukaryota; kingdom Metazoa; phylum Chordata; class Mammalia; order Carnivora; family Canidae; genus Canis; species Canis aureus. The sequence continues at coordinate 14,845,947 of NC_135642.1, read as the reverse complement.
GAACTAGCTACATGACTGAGACAGCCATGTTAGGCATATATTAAATGCACACACATTAAATAAATACTTCTATTATATATAAACAAAAGGGTAAGTGTAATTGATCAGAGGGAAAGAAAAGGGTATGGTGAGAATTACATAGCAGGTTGAGGTCCTATTAAGGAATAGGCTGAGAACTAGGAGAACCCTGACAGCAGGGGTCAGGAAGTAGCATATAATTATTTCATTCTGTAACTGTTGCCTAACAATCATGAAACATGTTTTCAGGAAAACGTTGTGGATGAGAACATCTTGCAGAGACAGTGACCTCTAAAGTACTTAGAACATTTCAACTACCACACCCTCAGACGCTTTCTTGAATCTTGACTTTAACACTACATTCATTAATTCTTTCACTTGGCAAATATTCGCAGAGTTTCTACTAGGGGCTAGGCCTGAGCTAGGCACTGAGGACACAAAAAGGACCAGTGCCTGTCCTCAACGACCTCAAGTCTAAGCATGTGGAGAATGAAAAATGAACAGGAGGTTATAACAGAGTGGTGAGAACTACTGTTGGAGTGAGTGTAGGGTGTTATGAGAGCACGAAGAGGGGCAGCTTGTCTAATCTTGGGATTGTGAGTCAAGGAAAGCTTCCTGGAGGGAGTGGCATTTAAGCTAAAACCTGAAAGACCGGGAGCTAGCCGAAGAGACTCAGGGTCCAAGGGGTTGGGGTCGAGCAAAGCAGTCAGGAACTGCAAGTCAGTCAGATAGCTAGAGATCAGAGCTGGAAGAGCTAAGTAGCAGGAAAAAGTAAGGCTAGAGCCAAGGGATGAAGAGCTTCAGTCAGGGAGTCTATAAAGAGTTTGGACAGTGATCACCAGTAGGCATATGTTTCCTCTAAGTCTTGGATCATAGTCATCGCCTGCAATGTAAGTGTTTAAAGTAGTTTCTATTTTGCAGAGCTGAGCAAACTTCATGTGATTGGAGATTCACTTAAAGGACAAATAGTTCTCCACCCTTGTCTGTCATAGGAGCTTGCAATTCCCATTGGAGTCATTCCTCTGAGCTAAAGCCTTCCCTGAATGTCAAGGTTGTCTTTCAACTATTTATTTAACATTTACTGAGTACCTATGTACTGAATTTTCTAGGCCCAAGTTACAGAGCAATAAACAAAGATAACAAGGCAAAGGATTTGAATAGACATTTCTCCAAAGATGATATACAAATGGCCAAAAAGCATACAAAAAGATGCTTAATATCATTAATCATGAGAAAAATGCAAATCAAAATTACATTGAGATATTAAAAGTAAATGCCACACAATCCAGTGATTCCACTCCTGGAATTAAACTAAACTAAAATGTTAGTTCAAAATGATATATCCACTGCTATGTTTATTGTAGCATTAGAGTCAATAGCCAAGATATGGAAGCAATGTAAGTGTCCATCCACACACGAATGTATAAAAAGATATCACACACACACACATACACACACACACACACACACGCAGAGAGGAATATTATTTAGCCACAAAAAAGAATGATATCTTAACTCCTTGTGACAACATGGATGGACCTAGAGAGGATTATGCCAAATGAAATAAGTCAGAGAGAAAGACAAATACCATATGGAATCAAAGAACAAACAGACAAAGCAAACAGAACCATAAATAGAGAGAACAACCTGATGGTTGCCAGAGGGGAGGAGAGTGGAGAAATGAGAAAAATGGGTGAAAGGGAGTGGGAGATACAGGTTTCTGGTTATGGAATGAATAAGTCACAGGAATAAAAGGTACACCATAGGGAATATAGCCAACAGTATTGTAATAGCATCATGTGGTGACAGATGGTAGCTACACTTGTGGTGAGCATAGCATAATATAAAGACCTGTCCAATCTCTATACTGTACTCCTGAAACTAATGCAACATTGTATGTCGACAATACTTCAAAAAAAGCCCTACACCGAGATATTGCCTTATACCTATTAGGATGGCTATTAAAAGAAAAACAGAAAATAACAAATACTGGGGGGAATGTGGAGAAATTAGAATTCTTGTGTATTGTTGGTAGGATGGTAAAATGGTGCAACCAGTGTGGAAAACAGTATGGCAGTTCCTCAAAAAGTTTAGGATAGTACAACCATATGATTCAGCAATCCCACTTCTGGGTATATTATGCAAAAGAATGGAAAGTGGGGGGTCGCCTGGGTGGCTCAGCAGTTGAGTGTCTGCCTTTGGCTCAGGGGGTGGTCCTGAGCCTGAGATGAAGGGGCAAGGAAGAGTTGTAGTTTAATTGGTACAGAGTTTCAGTTCTGCAAGAGGGAAAGAGTCAGAGTCTTGAGATCTCTTTCACAACAATGTAAACATACTGAACACTACTAAACCGTATACTTAAAAATGGTTAAGGGATCCCTGGGTGGCGCAGCGGTTTAGCGCCTGCCTTTGGCCCAGGGCCTGATCCCGGAGACCCAGGATCGAATCCCACGTCGGGCTCCCGGTGCATGGAGCCTGCTTCTCCCTCTGCCTGTGTCTCTGCCCCTCTCTCTCTCTCTCTGACTATCATAAATTAAAAAAAAATGGTTAAAATGATTCAGGCGCCTCGGTGGCTTGGTCGGTTAAGTGTCCAACTCTTGATTTCAGCTCAGGTCATGATTTCATGGTCATGTGACTTAGTCCTGCTTTGGGCTCCGCACTGAGCATGAAGCCTGTTTAAGATTCTCTCTTTCCCTCTGCTCATCCCCTTCATCCCTACACGTGCCCATGTGTCTGCTCTCTCTCAAAAAAAAAAAAAAAATTTAAGATGATAAGTTTTATGGTATGTGTTTTCGACTACAAAAATGTTTTTCTATGCTGTTCTAACATTTACAACTTTGTTAGATACAAAGTAATGATAACAATAGCGTCCATAACAATGTCAGCAGGAATAAAAATATCCATTGATTGCCTAAAAATAAACAAACAAGCAAAACCGGATTTCAGTCTTTGTAAGTGTTGGTCTATTTCCTATTACCTTTACTCCTGGGGAACAGTCCTTCAGGGGTCCCAACTGAAAATCCCGGGGTGTTTCTTGGGAACCTTCATTCCTGGTGACCGTGAAACTCAAATTTTTAGCCTCCAGTCTGTGAGATTGTCCGAAGATCTGCTCAGATTCTCAGGCTGTCAGCTACGTATTGTGAATCAGCAAGTGTCCTAAAGGGAAAAGTGGCATGCTGTCAGGCTCACTCCTCTGTGCTTCTCTTCTCCCTGAGATCTCAATCCTTCAAATCCTTCCTGCTTTGGTGCCTTCAGGCAGAGATTTGAAATATTTTATTCAGCTTTTCTGGTTATGATAAACAGGGGGTGATAATATCAAGCTAGATATTCTATCTAGAAGCAGAAGTTCTTGAGAGATTTTAAAAGAAGATTGAATAGAGAGACCTTCCTAGTGATAGTTTCAAGTACAGGCTAATAATGAAGTCAAATGTATGGGACCTGAGGTGGACCTGAACTGGACCTGACCTAGATCTGAGTCCAGTCTGTACCAAAAACTGTGAGATCTTGAGAAAGCATCTGATCCTGGGAGGCTTAGAATTAAATTTCTAGTGTATGGACACCATGTTTATAGGTAGGTTATAATGTGCATTTTTAGGCTCATTTTTGCTGTTTTACCTCCATCACTATTCATTGTTCATCTTTTGCATCATTTTAATATATGCTCTTTTAAAAAAAAAATTACACTCTGCCAATGTGCGGCTTGAACTCATGACCCTAAGATCAAGAGTCATATGCTCTATCGACTGAGCCAGCCAGGCACTCCAATATATACCCTTCTGAAACATCATGTTTTATTGTTAGTTGTCTTAAATTCTTTCTGGAAGGAGGCAGAATGTTAATTGGTTTACTCATTAGTTCATTAAAATAAACATGTTTACTCTCTAGACTTGTTTTCTCACCCATAAATCAGGAATAATGATCCCTCACTTAGTTCATACAATTGAAGTTCAGATCAGATGAGATGATGTATGTGAAAATGCTTTGTAAAGCAAGGTACCAGCATAATTAGTTTATTTAAACCTGGGAGTCATGCTGAATATCTTTTCTTCTTTGCCCCCGATATCCTAACCTTTAGCATGTCTTGTCAATTTAACTTCCTGCATTTCTGTCAAATATGACCACCTTTATCTTCACCATCACTCCCCTGACCAAGCCACCCACCATCATCTCTCGCTTGAATCATTATGGCACTCTCTTACTAGTCCTCTCTTTTTCACTTTGGCTTCCTTTAAATAATTTTCTCAATTTTAGCCAGTGTAGTATTTTAAAAATGCTTGTGTGATTGTTTCTCCCTTGTTTAAAGTCCCATTCAATAGCTTTCCAGAACTCTGAAGATAAAATTTAAAATCCTTAACTCAACTCTGCAAGATTTAGCCCTTACTTTACCTCTCCTCATCACAATCTGTGCTCCAGTCTCATGACCTTCCTTCAGTTGCTCCCTGAAGGTCTTTACACATGCTGTTCTTGATCCTCCCATCCCAGCCCACCCTTGCCCCATTGCCTACCTTTCTTTCTAGTGTCTCAGCTTAGCTATTCCTTTAGAAAACCTTCCCTGACTTCTACACCTAGGTCCAAGAACTCAGAGCTTGTTATCACAATAGCAAGCAGATAATTAATAGTGTAAGCACTTGATACTGTTTCCCCTGCCAGAATATAAGCTCCTTGATGGCAAGGACACATCTATCTAATGTATTACTCCATTACTAATGCCTATTACAATTCCTGATGCATAATAGTGCTCAATTAAGATTTGTGTCACAAATGAATTAATGAATCCTTCCTGCGTACACACTAGCTAGTTTTTCTGGCGGAGGCTGGGACATTGAAAGGTGTGGATGCAGTGGAAAGCAGGACAGAACTTTCTGGCCACTTGTCCCTCCAACTTCCTTGCATCTCTCCTTTTCTCAGTTCAGTCAAAACACAGCAGTCTGTGTCTCATTATGGGCTCCTGCAAAAGTGCCCCAGCTGAAATACTGCCCATAAGTGAGTATTTGTGGAGCTCCCTGGGAATTACATCAGGAAAGAGAAGATTGTCTTTGCCAGTACCAAAAGTGAAACAAACCCCAAAAGGAATACCAGACCACAACTCCCCCATTGCCCTCCCATAGGTCAGAGGCTCACAGTGGAGAAAACAGTCTTCTGGTTAGCCTTTTCTTTTAATATCTATTCATTTAAGAGGGAGAGACAGAGACACAGAAAGAGACAGAGAGAGACAGAGAGAGAACGCACACAAGCTGCGGGGAGAGGCAGAGAGAGAGGGAGGAGCAGGCTCCCCACTGAGCAGGGAGACCTTATACGGGGCTCTATCCCAGGACCCTGAGATCATGACCTGAGCTAAAGGCAGTCACTTAACCAACTGAGCCACCCAGATGCCCCTTAGTCAGCCTTTCTTTCTCTTGCAAGTTTTTGTTATTTTTCAAATAATAACACTATATTGTCATGGTATAAAGATACTAAAGGATATACAGAAAAAAAGAGCCATATACCCAGTCACTGAATTTCCCTACACAGAAGCCATAACTTCCCAGAAATATTCTATGCAAACACAAACAAATTCATATATATTCTCCCTCCACACTCCTTATACAAAGGTAGCATACTGTTCACACTGTTCTGTACCTTACTTGTTCCATTTAATGATATAGTTTGGAGATTGTTCCATATCAGCTTATGTAAGGCTACTTCATTCTTTTTCACATTTGCATAGTTTTCTATTGAATGCATGTCCCATAATATATCTATTTAGTCCCTTATTTCTGGACATTTATGTAGTTTCTGATATTTTGCTATTGTAACTACCAGTACAATGGATATACTTGTATAAATTTCATTTTACATGTTTGGTTATTTGCATTAGAATATCGAGAAGTGAAATGGCTGATTCAAAAGTATAGACATTATTCAGAATATTGAGTAGATTTCTTTTCTTTATGACTTAGTTTTTAATGAAATAATATTGTGGTATAAAGATGTTCTCTTTTTATCAATATATAGGATGCTCCTTGCATAGAAACACTATTAGAATCATATCTCATTTCATGATTGGATTGTTTGTTTCTTTGGTGTTGAATTTAATAAGTTCTTTATAGATCTTGGAAACTAGCCCTTTATCTGATAGGTCATTTGCAAATATCTTCTCCCATTCTGTAGGCTGTCTTTTAGTTTTGTTGACTGTATCCTTTGCTGTGCAAAAGCTTCTTATCTTGATGAACTCCCAATAGTTCATTTTTGCTTTTGTTTCTTTTGCCTTCATGGATGTATCTTGCAAGAAGTTACTGTGGCCGAGTTCAAAAGGGTGTTGCCTGTGTTCTCCTCTAGGATTTTGATGGAATCTTGTCTCACATTTAGATCTTTCATCCATTTTGAGTTTATCTTTGTGTATGGTGAAAGAGAGTGCTCTAGTTTCATTGTTCTGCATGTGGATGTCCAATTTTCCCAGCACGATTTATTGGAGAGACTGTCTTTTTTCCAGCAGATAGTCTTTCCTCCTTTGTCAAATATTAGTTGACCACAAAGTTCAGGGTCCACTTCTGGGTTCTCTATTCTGTTCCATTGATCTATGTGTCTGTTTTTGTGCCAGTACCACACTGTCTTGATGACCACAGCTTTGTAGTACAACCTGAAATCTGGCATTGTGATGCCCCCAGATATGGTTTTCTTTTTTAAAATTCCCCTGGCTATTCGGGGTCTTTTCTGATTCCACACAAATCTTAAAATAATTTGTTCTAACTCTCTGAAGAAAGTCCATGGTATTTTGATAGGGATTGCATTAAACGTGTAAATTGCCCTGGGTAAGATTGACATTTTCACACTATTAATTCTGCCAATCCATGAGCATGGAATATTTTTCCATCTCTTTGTGTCTTCCTCAACTCAACACCAAAGAAACAAACAATCCAATCATTAAATGGGCAAAAGACATGAAGAGAAATCTCACAGAGGAAGACATAGACATGGCCAACATGCACATGAGAAAATGCTCTGCATCACTTGCCATCAGGGAAATACAAACCACAATGAGATACCACCTCACACCAGTGAGAATGGGGAAAATTAACAAGGCAGGAAACCACAAATGTTGGACAGGATGCAGAGAAAAGGGAACCCTCTTACACTGTTGGTGGGAATGTGAACTGGTGCAGCCACTCTGGAAAACTGTGTGGAGGTTCCTCAAAGAGTTAAAAATAGATCTGCCCTATGACCCAGCAATTGCACTGTTGGGGATTTACCCCAAAGATTCAGATGCAATGAAACGCCGGGACACCCGCACCCCGATGTTTCTAGCAGCAATGTCCACAACAGCCAAACTGTGGAAGGAGCCTCGGTGTCCATCGAAAGATGAATGGATAAAGAAGATGTGGTTTATGTATACAATGGAATATTACTCAGCCATTAGAAACGACAAATACCCACCATTTGCTTCAACGTGGATGAAACTGGAGGGTATTATGCTGAGTGAAGTAAGTCAGTCGGAGAAGGACAAACATTATATGTTCTCATTCATTTGGGGAATATAAATAATAGTGAAAGGGAATATAAGGGAAGGGAGAAGAAATGTGTGGGAAATATCAGAAAGGGAGACAGAACATAAAGACTCCTAACTCTGGGAAACGAACTAGGGGTGGTGGAAGGGAAGGAGGGAGGGGTGGTGGGGGTAAATGGGTGACGGGCACTGAGGGGGGCACTTGATGGGATGAGCACTGGGTGTTATTCTGTATGTTGGTAAATTGAACACCAATAAAAAATAAATTTATTAAAAAAAAGATTTTTAAAGCAATGTCTACAACCAACATGGAGCTCAAAACTACAACCCCAAGATCAATAGTTGCATGTTTGGCAGACTGAGCCAGGCTGGTGCCCCTGATAGGGTAGGCTTAAAGAACAATCATGGATTGAGAACATGAATTAATATGAATCACCTCTTTAAAGGAGAGTGACATGGAGTTGACCTGCTTTGGCTTTTAGGCCTGTTTCTAGTTCTCCCTGTTTCCTGTTTTCACAGTTTTCTCTTGTTCTATGATGGTAGTACAGTAACCCTCATAGTAAGACTTCAGTAAATATGTTTGATAGATTATAATGTATTGCATTTCCATGAATACAGGTTTCTCAAATAACCGTGTGAATTCCCCCCCTCCTTTGAATGCTGGTAGGGAAAACTCAGATTCTCCCACATAGGCATCATTTACTAAGTCATCAATCAAGATGCCTTGATTCAGATGGGGAATTTTCCGTGCTGTTTGATATCTACCAGGGCCCTTGGAATCAATGGATGAAACTTCTGAAAAACCCCTTTCTTGAAACAATTATCGTTGGCTGGATTTGGTATACTCCATTAGTCCTTCCTGAGAATGCTCATCCAATGTGACATCAGATGTATGTTATTGTTTGGTGAGGCATGGCAATTGCTGGGAGGAAACTGAAATGGATTGAACAATGTATATACAGGGGTAAAAGTGTGTGTGACTAAAACCATGCTCCTTGGTATTAAGTATGCCACTGACAGCCACTGTAAGGACAATAATGTTCTTCTGATTCTGCAGCCATATTGATCTCTATGTTTCTATCATTTACTAAAACGCAGAAGACATCATGATTATTCGGATAGTTGTGGATGCTTGGCATTGGATATAGGTGAAAGAACATCACAACAAACAGTACAAAAGATTGACAATGAGCACTTAAATTAAATGTTAACATAACTCTATAATTAGGTGTAAAATGCTATAATATATATGGGTTTTAACTGAATGGAAAATCATTTTGAAAGACTTCACGTATTAAATAAAATACTGGAGTACAAATTAAAAAAAAAGAATCATATCTCATTTAAGCACATCAGAATCACTTAGGGATCTTCCAAATAAACTGGGGTTAAAATATATTAAGTGTTGTTTTGCTATCCAGCATATATTCCCATTCCTCCTGGGAAGAATTACAGCTGTTCTTGAATCAATCAATCAACTCAACTCATTCTTTCATATAAAGCCATGTGTTTTGTTTAAATTCAACCTCATTCCTAACCAAAGCAATGGGATATGTTGACTGGCCTAAATCATGGCAACCTAATAGGTTTTAGACATATGATCCACTCAATATTCTGAATAATGATAAATATATGTATTTTTTTAAATTCCTAAATGAGTTCTACTTTTGTGCAGTTGAACATTTCCACAAATGGAAAGTCTAATCATGATATTCCAATGAAAATCTGAAGAACAAGATTTCAAAATGTTCATATATGTAAAATGAAGATAACAAATATTTAGAAGTTGTTAATTTTCCTGCTTCCTTTATATACCCTTGGTACCATCAACAGCCTGGAAATTATGTACCAATTCTTTATACTTTATCACTTTTGATGGGCTTTGTGTTATTATACAAAATAAATGGGTTCTTAAAATTTAAAAAAAAAGTATAGACATTTAAGATTTGGGTAAATATTACTTAATTTCCCTTAGAAAGCTATATCAATATAGGGGTGCCTGGGTGGCTCAGTTGGTTAAGCATCTGCTTTTGGCTCAGGTCATGATCCCAGGGTCCTGAGATGGATCCCCGTATCAGGCTCCCTGCTCAGTGGGGAGTCTGCTTCTCCCTTTCTCTGCCCTTCCTCTGGCTTGGGCTCTCTCTCTCTCTCCAATAATAAATAAAATGTGGAAGGAAAGAAAGGAAGAAAGAAAAGAAAGAAAGAAAGCTATGCCAATTTACATTCCTATTAGGACTATAAGAGAGTAACTCTTTTCCTACACTATCACTAACTCAGAAAGTAATCAAACTACTTTATCTTTGACAATCTGATAGGTGAAAGAAATGATATCCCAGGGTAATTTTATTTTGCATTTCTATTGAATGAGGCTGAACATATTTTCATGTATTTAAGAAACATTTGAATTTTCTTTTCTGTGAATTGTCCATCATATCCTTCACCCATTTTTTAAAAATTCATTTGTTGTTCTTTACGTATTGATTTGCAGATACCATCTACATTAAGGAAAGTAGCACTTTGTGTTACAAGTTCCAAACATCACTCTCAATTTGTTGTATATCTTCTAACTTTATGGGTTTTTCCAAGTAAAAAAAAAAATTAAGGAATAAAATTTACCTATTTTTCCTTTATGGCTTCTCAGGTTTGTGTAATATTTCAAAAGGCCTTCCCCATGCTGACTTAAAAATAAGTCTCTTATCTTTCATTCTAGTACTTTTAGGATTTAAGTTTTTACATATAGTTTTGACCCATTTGGAATTTATTTTTGTGTATGGTGAAAGGTAGGAAACCAATTTTATTTTGCAAGCTAGTTTACTCCCCAAACCATTTATTAATGAATCCTTATCTTTCCTCCTGATTCAAAGTACCACATTTAGCCCATATTTAATGAGTACATTTTGGTCAATGTGCTTTTTCAAGTGCAGTGATGTTATACTATGTTTTAATATCTAGGAACCGTGGTTATACTACATAAGAAGTTAGAAAAGTAGCATGACAAGGCCTACTAGATAGTAAAATACATCTTAGATATTTTAATCTAAAACATCTTTACATCTTCTTAGATCTTTTTAGATATTTTATATATTTTAGGTATTTCCTTTTGAACCTTGGAACCAGCTTTTCTATTTTCAGAGAAGAAACTCGTTAGTATTTTTATTGGGAATGCATTAAACTTAAGAATAGCATTCTAAATTATCTTTTATAATCATTTTTTAGTTGACCCGGGGTTCCAGGTAAAAATCACATCATCTTCAAATAATAAAATATTTACCTCTTCATTTCTCATGAAGAATCTTTTTTTTGTGGGGGGGGAGTAAAAAGGCAGCAGCATCATTTCTTTCTTTAAACATAATAAGATTCTTCAAATGGGCAATGGTTCAAAGTTTTGAAAGTATAAAAGTGTAAATAGGAGAAAGTCATCTTCCTCTCCCATTTTCCAGCTTTCCTCCTCACAGGCACCCAATGTTCTTTGTAGTATTTTTTATCTCTTTCTATAGATATTCCATTTGCATGCAGGCCAGCACAACTAGCCCTGAGGATGCTCCCGGTAGCAGTCTTAGAAGCCCCAGCAAAAGCTGGGCTTTAGAAAACCAAAGAGAGTCAAAGAGGAGGTCCTTTCCTGTGTCTTGTCTCCTCAGTGACTAAACAAGTAGAAAAAGAAGACATAGGCCCTGACTCCCAAGGGAGTTCCCAACCTTCTCTGGAAGAGTGTCGAAGATCTGACAGGCTTAGAAGAGCTGGGGCTCTGACTTCTACTTTTAGGACATTTATTTTTCACCAACAAATTCTACCTCCTTATCTGTTTCACACAGATGAATCCCAGACACACAAGTTCTATCTATATATATTACCAAAATAGCCACAAACATCTAGCAACTTGAAGATGATATGTTTAGAACCTAAGATTTGGAGTTGGATGTGGGCCTCCAGTTTATGGAGTCTTCTCTCCCAGAGTCTTTTAGTGTTGTTCAGGTAACATCTCTGAGGGTCTCTTGAGACCACTGGAGCAATAGGCTTAGAAGTTTCATCTCAGCTTCTCTAGCTGACAGATCCTCCCCCATTCTACTCCCTGCTCCAGCTTGGCACAAGAGATAAAATGAAAAAGGGTAACTCCTAGCAGCTGGCCCTGGAGATAGCAGTGGGGAGGGAGCAAGAGAAAAGAAACATGTAGGAGGAGTGGAAGGAAACTACTATTTACATATTCTTAAGCCAATGAAAGTACCTCCATCATTTTCTCTCAGGACAGATTCAGAGAGGCAGCACAGAGCAACAGTTCAAGATAGTCATTTCCGGTGGTCAAGTAGAGAAGGGCAGCCTGCAGCCATGGGACAGGGTGAGCCAAGCCATTTCTCCATGGGGCTTACTTGACTATCAGTAGCTCCTCCATATAACATGTTTTATTAATAGGAGTAGGGTGGTGGTAGAAGTGATTGTGGTATGACTATGGTGGAGGGTGGTTGTAGGTGCTGGTGGTAGGAGAGATAACCGTTATGTGACTCTGGTGGGAGGGCAGTAGTAGGTGGTGGTAGATGTGATGGTTGGTGGGGCTATCTTGGGGAATGGTAGTGGGTGCTGTGGTGGTGGCAGCAATGGTATGGCTATGGGTGGCAATACAGTAGGTTGTTGGTGGCAAACTGGTGGTCATAGCTGTGACAATGATGATGACAGTTAACATGGAATTATGTTCTTATCATTAACATGGATTTATGGCATCACAAGATGATTATTCTCCCTAGGTTGTGATACTTACAGGAGATAACCCTGGGGAAGCATGAGGGTGTCATTGCCTCAAAGCTAAGTGGGAGAGAAGGGGAGGATGCAGAAAGCTCAAGGGCCTCTCCATAAGTCTGTTAGTATATTTACAAGACTCACTGTAAAATAAGAACTGCCTGATAGACTGTCGTAACACTCTCAGGCCCCCCTCCTTGGAGAGTTTTCTGGCCTGCATGGTGCTGTGGGTTTGGTAAGCCTTTAGGTGAAAGAGCCAAGTATGACCTCAGGTGAGTTGGTTCTACCACCTCTGGCTCTCATTCTTCCCAACCATAAAACAGGAGAATCGGCTCTGTGATTTCAAAACCAGCTCTAAAAATTATCTGACTGTGTCTGAAGAAGAAAGGAGTAGGGATGAACAAAATTGTGGGTTTTATTAATTATTTTTTGGATAGGAACCAGAGAGGAAGGTCAACAGTGAGAGCAAGCACTGCTCTTACTAATAATAGTAGTAGTCTCATTTAATGGGACTTCCTACATGTCTGACACTGTGCTAAGTGTATTAATACATTAACTCATTTAATTTCTCCAACCTGCAGGGAAGGATGATTATTCTAAGGAAGAGGAAACTGAGGCTCAGAGTGGTTAAGTTACTTGCTTTAGGTGGCACAGCTAGTATGTAAGTTGAGACAAGGATTTGAACTTCAGTCCAACTGTGACTCTAAGGGTCTCTGCTTTTACTTAAGTTGTCACATTTACCCAGTCTCCATTATTTCTCTTTTCAACAATAGCCCTGGGGATCAAGACCTGCGACTTCCAGACAGCAAGAAACAATGAGGAGCACCACACCAAGGCCATCAGCTCCCAGCACCTCATTGTGAGGAGAGGGCAACCCTTCACCATCATCCTGCACTTCCAGGCTCCAGTCCAAGCATTTATACACACCCTGAAGAAGGTAACCCTCATTGCACAAACTGGTAAGTGGGACTCTTTGGTGGCAGGACTCGGGGGCTCCAGGACCTCCTCAAGGAACAAAGGGGCAAATGGCCCACACTGCACTTGAGCCTCAAGAAGTCCTGTCCACCTGACAGGGTTGTGGTGAAGATGAGATAACATGCCTAAAAAAAACAATGTTTATTGGAGTGCGTGGGTGGCTCAGTTGGCTAAGCCACCGACTCTTGATTTTGGCTCAGGTCATGATCTCAGCTCCTGGGATCAAGCCTTGCACTGGGCTCCACATTCAGCGGGGAGCCCACTAGAGGATACTCTCTCTCTCCCTCTCTCTCCACCCTTCTCCCTGCTCTCTCTCTAAAATGGGTAAAATAAATATTTTTTTTTAAATAGTGTTTATTGTGATTCAGAAGTTGTTGAGCATCATTATCACTAAGAGGTTTCTTTTGACTACAATTATATCAGTTTTGTAGAAAGGCCAGAATGGAACTAATCTAGGCTTAAGATAACATTTAATTGCTGCTATTTATTGAATTTGTACTACATGTTTGATATTGGGCCAAGTGCTTCACATGCAATACCTCATTAAGATCTTACATCTGCCCTACAAAGAAGGCATACTACTACGCCCATTTTATACAGTATGAACTTTTTCTTGGTGTAGGTCCATGAGCACTGAGAACTTCTGCTCTCCCACCATGCTTTAGGCCTCCCATTACTGGATGGGTTGCTTCCATTCTCATCGAAAACCAATTCTCACGGTTCCAACTTTGTGATACTTGACTTTATTACTCTGAATTGTGACTGGAAGGTCCAAATGACCAATTCATCTCTGTGTGACTGCAGGAGAGTACCCTTCCAAGGCCAACAAGACCCAAGCCACATTCCCAATTTCCAGTTTGGGGGACCAGAAGTGGTGGAATGCAGCAGTGGAAGACAGAGATGACCAGTCCTGGAAGGTCTCTGTAACTGCACCCGCAGATGCTATCATCGGCCACTACTCACTCCTGCTACAGGTCATGGGCAAGAAGCCACTCCTCCTAGGCCAGTTCACACTGCTCTTTAACCCTTGGGCTCGAGGTGAGTTTGGACCTGAGCCAGCCTGGGCTGTACAGGGACTCAAGACATAGTAGCTGGGGCACAGCTTTGGCAGGAAGTGACCACCCCAGGCCCCAGAAGATAGTTTCCTCTAAGAAGAGCCTCAGTACTCAGTTACGGTACCTGCTCCCAGGATGAATGGCCTCTCAAACCCAGAGTCTGCATTAGTCTCACCCTTGGCAGAAGCAGCCTGTGGCTTCCCACTGAAAGCAAAGGCTTATCTCACCATCAAACCCTGGTGCTGGGTCAGGTACCTTGGTCACAGGAGCAGAGACTCCCTGAGATGAGCCTGGGAGAGCTATTATTTTGTTGTTGTTGTTATTTCATTTTTTATTTTTATTTTTTTATTTTTATTTTATTTATTTATTCATGAGACACACAGAGAGAGGCAGAGACATAGGCAGAGGGAGAAACATGCTCCTCACAGGGAGCCCAATGTGGGACTCCGTCCCCGGACCCTGGGATCACGCTCTGAGCTGAAGGCAGACTGGGAGAGCTATTCTTTATTGTGACAGTAGGGGGGCTGATAATTGGAAAGTGGTTCAGGAATGGATGCAACCCAAGGGACAGGCTTTTCTGTTTCCTCCCTGGGCTCTCATTGTCTGCATCCAGGATAAATCCAGATTTTGTGAGACCTGAGGTTTATTTATACAATTTGGGGGACACTCTTTAAGACAATGAATACAAAAGCTTGAATAGCTCAAGTCGAAAAGGTCTGTGCTAGGGAAGGGCTTCAGCTTGATCAGCTCCACAGTCAATCTGCCCTGTTTGATTGTCTCTGCTTCTCTTCAGTTGTACATTCTGTTCTTACTACAGGCTGCTGGGTCCTCTCCACGTTGACCTGTCTAAATATTCAACTAGCAAATTAAACAACTAGTGTCTTGTAGCTCAGTAGACTAAGGGTGGGCTTTCCTGAGGTCTGGTGACCTTCCGCAGCCCAACCAGTGGCCACCTCTGGCAAAGCTCAGCCTTGGCTGTTGGGGCTATTTCATCTAGAAAAGATCATTAGACATGGTTGACAGGCCCCGAACACAAGGAGGGCATCTCCTCTTCCTTCCCATTCTAAAGGTTGAGTCTGTGTTTACTTTGTAAATCTGCCACACAGCACCTTACCCCTTAATCCTTGGCACTTCTTGAAGCATTGCTTGGGGGAATGGAAAACAATTTTGACCAGCTTTCCTGTCCTTGCTATCCCAAACAACAAGAGCAGAGCCTTTTTCTTTCAGGAGTTTTCACTGCCAGCCTGAAGGGCCCTCATTATAAGGCAGAGCTGGAAGACAAAAGGAAACATAGGGAAGCAAAAGAAATCTTCCCGGGTTCCTCCAGCCAGTCCCTGACTCTCCTCCTATGTGGCATCTGAAACCCAGTGGGTTCCCTCTCTCCACTTTTCTTGCTGACGGTGGAGTTCTCCAATCCCCCTTCCTTCAGATAGCCCTTCTTATCCTGCGTTCAGGCTCTTATTTCTTGATCCAAGGGGATAAGCAGGTAGAGTAACAGATGGGAACCAGTGCCCATTCAGGTGCACCTGCCCCACGTAGGTACATGTGGAGTCAGGGCCCCTTCAGCTGGGGGAGGACCCATGGCTCTTGACATACCTCCCTCCAAAGTTGAGGCTGTAATGTACCTGCTTTGCTGACACCAAGCCCACATCCAGAGCTAGGCCCTCATGGCCAAAGCAAAGACACAGCAAAGATTGTTCTGAGACCATGCTCAGTTCAGTGAGAACTCTTAGTCCTGCCTCTATACTTGGTGACCTGCCTAGGAAGGCCTCTCTATGTGAGTCCATATGGAGATCTCTGTGTGCGCAGGGGTGAGTTATTGGCTCTGCTTATCTGGAAGGTGATTAAGAGACTTTCGGATTATCTGAGACTCAGTCCTATTTTAGCATACTTGGAGATGAGACTCTTGGATTTGAGAGGAAATTTTACATCCTCTAATGAAAATCCTATTCATAAACAGAGAACTTTATAAAAGGGTGCCACATCCCAGGGGGGAATCCACAGGTGATGCTACCTGTGCCCTGATAAGGTACCTCCCAGAGCGCTGCAGAGCCTGGGGCCAAGCACCTCAGTTCAAAATTATTTCATAGAGAGTACTCAAAATGGAGGGACAGGAGTCAAAGGCTCCTCAGGCACATGGTTCTGTGATTTTAGCCCTCAGTTTCTTCAGGGCTTCCTGATTTTTAATATCCTATCCCTCTGTTGTTTGGGGTACCCTCATCCCAGCAGATGGCTGGAGGGATAATCTGGAAAGTCTTTTCTCTTATTAGTCCCCAGGAACAAACCTAAGCACCCTCCTCCCCTCCCCCACCCAGCAACAGGTGCAGTGTGAGACACTTGGTAAACAGTGCAGGTCCCCCTACTACTCCCAGCTTCCTAGAGGTCCTCCTTAAAGCCCACCACCCTCCTCATGAACCCCAGCCCAACCCTTTGAAGAAGGTAGCAGGAGAGGCATGAGAGACTGTGGAAGTCTTCGACCCACTCAGGCGCCACCAGGGCTTCCCCTCCAGCTTCTACTTCACCCAGCTTCACTGTGCCCTCTCACCCTATCTTACCAGACGTTCCTCTTCCCTTCTGCTCACCATGTCGATCTATGTTTGATCGGGTTTTTTTCTGAAACACTATTTTTTTAACACTTAATTTTTAAGTAAGCTTTACACCCAACGTGGAGCTCAAACTTACAACCCCAAGATCAAGAGTTGCATGCTCTACTGACTGAGCCAGCCAGGTACCCTGAAACACTATTTTTAAATTGAATTTATGAGACATAACAGGCCCACTGGAAAGTTCCCTAGACTGCTGCCAAATTCTCTTGGGCCAAAAGCACTCTGGTGGGTTTTTGAGAACCAGTAGGCTTTTTAAGGTTGGCTTGTTCCTGTCCATTTGGCTGACCATGAAAGCCACCTTGGCTAACCCAGGGACTCTGACCCCTTTACCCACTCTGCACCAGAGAAGAGTCTGGGTCCCAGTGGGGTCAGTGAAAAAAGGGAGTTCTTCCCCAGTCTTTATCAGGCCCAAAGCTGAAGGGAAGGAAGGCCTGCATCCAAACCTGAGCTGGGAAGGGAGGGCAGAGCCCTAGATGCAGAGGGTGGGCCTAGCATCCCACTGGCCCTTATCCCTGCCTGCTTTTCACCAGAGGATGCCGTGTTCCTGAAGAAGGAGTCTCAACGCAGGGAGTACGTGTTGAACCAGCATGGCCTCATCTACCTGGGTACAGCTGACTGCTTCCAGGCAGAGCCCTGGGACTTTGGCCAGGTATGGGGACCTTTGGGGAAGGACAGGGGCCAGTGATTGCCCCATAACCCTCAGTGTTCAGTCCAGACAGAACTGGCAGGTCCAAAAGGCTATAGGTTATGAGGTCATTTCTTTTCTTCTTTTTTAAAGATTCATGCCATAAGTTTATTTATAAACATATTGAATTCAAGAGTTTGATCCATTTTTCAAAGAGATTGCACCTCTTAAAATGTTCCCTCCCCTCCACATCTGTTTAATGGCTTAATTAAAACACCTTTATTTCTTAAGCAGTTAGAAGAACACAGGTCACCTTGGCTACTGTACAGAGTATCTGTCCCACCTTTTGGGTTGCCTGATGGCTTTCTTCCTGAAACTTACTAATAAATAAGCAAATCCAGATCCGAAGTACATAGTCATCAAAATCAGTAACTTCCACTTGTTTTCTGCTGAAAATGACAAATTCCTCTTTGGGCCCTCCTCACAGTGGCTCCTACAGACCACAGAGGTTGTGAACCTCCAAATGCCCATCCCAACATAGCACTGTTGGGAGTTCTGCGAAAGGCACAGAGACCCAAGATGGAAGAAATGGTGGGACCACACCAAATCCTCCTGTTTTCACAATCTTGCTGCCTGGTGTGTCAGAGAGGCTTCTTTTGGCAATTACAGCCACGTGGTGCCTCTCTTTCCTCAAGGCCATGTCAAACCATCCTTCATAGCTTCGAGTCATCTTCCTAAAGACCATGGCACATCAACCCTCTGTTAAGTTCCCACCATCTACAGAATAAAAACTAAATTCCCTGGCTTGGCACCTAAGGCCCTTCATAGCCAGGCCACTGTATTCCTTTCCTCAAAAGCCACCCACCTCCAGCTTCAAGCCATCCCCTGAACAAACAGGCTGAATATGCCTAGAATACCTTCCCTCCTATATCACCCCAGAAAATTCCTACCCATCTTTGATGACCATCAGAATGTTTTCCCCAGCCCCCAAAGGTAAGAGTGACTCCACTATGCCCTCTGCTTTGGGTTGCCATTTCTTCTAGAGCCCCGGCCATGTTGCTGAGATCTGTAGTCTAAGTGCCTACATGTCCCTCTCTGCTCCTAAACTGAGGGTTCCTCAAGAGCAAGAGCTGCCTTGGTCTCCTCCCCATGTGGGTCAGTGCTGGCAGGAGCAGTAAGAGCACACCAAATGGGAAACAATAGATATGAAACAATACAGCTTTGGTCGTCAAGGACTGATGCCCTGTCTCCCTGTCGGGAAAGTCAGACAACAGAACAGGCAAAGGATGGGACTGCCTGGACACAGGGACCAGGGGGCATGGTGGAAGGAAGGGAAAAGCCAGAACTGCCATGGGAGATAAGAAGGCAGGAAGGAGTGGAATCTGAGTCTGGGAGAAGGATGAGGTGATGGTGGGTTATAAGTACCCAACCTAGAGGCCTTTCATCACGGTCCTGTGTGGTCCTTACAGTTTGAGTGTGGTGTCATCAACCTCAGCCTGGGCTTACTGAACTTGGACAAGCAGGTGGAGAAGTGGGGCAACCCCGTGCATGTGGCCCACATTTTGGGCGCTTTGGTGAGTGAGGTAGGGAGGGAGGGGAGGCCGGAGTGGGGAGGAGATGAGACAGGAGCCCTTGCCAGAGCAGGTCACATTTATGGCCCTGGAAATCTTCAAATCACAAATGGTCCCTTCTCCCAGGGTATGGGGGTCAGTTCCTGGACAAAGTCTGAAGGAGGAGGGAGGATGATAGCATCCACAAGGGAGATAACACCAAAGGGAAGTGTCATCCCTTGGGACACAAGCCAGGAGGACTAAAACTGGCTTGGATTTCCTCAGGGCACTCTTCTTTCCTTTGCCTAATCCCATCAGCCCAACCTGCAGGCTTAGGTCCAGGGGAAAGAGAGGGTGCAGCCTATCTTACCCAGTGTTTGCTCAAGTGGCCAAAGGGGCTTGTTTCATTTCTAAATTATTCCTAAGAACATACAGACTGGGAAGGTAGTTTGGCACTTCCCACTGTTCTTTAATGTCCTTTCAGAGGAATAATGAATTCCCCATTTCTGCTGATGCCTCTGGACTCCCCTCTGAAGAGGTGGAGAGGGACCAGGTCAACCTGTGAGGAGGAGGAAGCTTGGGATAAGTGGGCCTTGAGGCCTCAAGTGCAAATGACCTCAAAGGAATCAGGGTCAGGCAAGTGAAGGAGCAGTGAAACTAGCCTCCAATGAGAGGCAGCTCTCTTGCCCCTCTTCTGATGTGAACTCTGTTTGCCATTGTAGTCCACAAACCCCAGCTTCCAGAGGACTAGATAAAAAGGAGCATTTCCCAGATCCCACCCCTAGAGTTTATAATCCAGTGGGTAGGGTGAAGTCCAGGAATATCCAGAAGATTCTAAGCCCTCCTTACACACTCCGCCACCCCGAGGCTATTCTGTCCTGGGCCCCACATAACATCCATACCTTTCCACAAACAGCTGCATGGTCTCAAGGAGAAGAGTGTCCTGCCCACTCCACGGACCGACACCACCCAGGAAGGGGTCTTGCTGTACAAACGCCGGGGCAGTGTGCCCATCCTGCGGCAGTGGATCACAGGCCAAGGGCGACCTGTGTATGATAGTCAGGCCTGGGTGTTTGCCGCAGTTGCTTGCACAGGTACAGAGCTGGCTTGCCTACCGCACCCACAGGTCACCTTGGCTACTGTACTTGCCTTCTGGGTTGCCCCGTGGCTTTCTCCCTGAAACTTCCCCTGCCCTAGCCCCAGTAGAGCAAGCCCCAGGCCTCTGTCATATATTCTGTAAGCCCGCCCTGCTGTATATGCTGCCTGCTGTGTAAAATTTTTGTACCTCATTTCTCGGCCTTTCTGCATCTCGTGCCTATGTCAGTCCTCCCTTCCTGGGTCCCAGTCCCTTCTTCTTTCCACAGTGTCAGGTGGCATTTAAGACCATGCCAGCCCAGAGGAGACACTGAAAACACTAGCTATACATACCCAGGCCTCTCTGGCACCCCCTGACTCTGGCCTCTCCCTTGCAGTGCTGCGATGCCTGGGAATCCCTGCCCGCGTCATTACCACATTTACGTCAGCCCAGGGAACTGGTGGACACCTGTTTGTAGATGAATACTACAATGAGGAGGCCCTTCAGAATGGAGAAGGCCCAAGAGGCAGAATCTGGTGAGAAGCCCAAAGAGAATGAGGTCCCAGACATGGAAAGACTCCAAGCCCACATGGTAGAACCTCATGGCAAGCCCCACACACCCTGAGGGACCCCAGCAGAGCGGAGGCCTCCAAACTCTTGTAGGCAGGATGTTGCTGGTCAGTCTTCAGCTCTTCAGGACTACTTTTTCCCTGCTTGAGTTATTTACTTTGGTACCTTCAGGATCTTCCAGACTTCCACAGAATGCTGGATGACCCGGCCTGATTTGCCCCAAGGTTATGACGGATGGCAGATTCTGTACCCAAGAGTTTCCAGTGGAGGAGGAGGTAAAGCCTGGGGGTAGGCCCAGTACCATCCTGGGCTGCGCAAAGCTGCACAAGCTGAAGGAGTCCCTCAGAAACAGGGGCAGTAGGAGGTCTAAAGGGGGTCTGCCTCCCCTAAAACAGGAGAAGTGGAAGGAATGATAGCATCCAGCAGAAGCCAGTGGGCTCAAGGGAACAAAGGTGTTAGCCATCTAGGCCCAAGGCCCTGGGGAGACTCACCCTATCTTAGAGCAACAGGTGAGGGAGCAGAGTCTCAATGAAGGGTAAAAGGTCTATAGATAGCTGGTGGATGTGCTGGGTTAGGGGCTTGTAGGGTAGAATTTCTAAAGTTCTGGATATGGATAAAGGGAGTATCAGAATACTCTCAAGCTCAGAGAAGGAATCTTCAGGAGCCATAAAAAGGATTGTTCTTCCTTTCTCAGCAGCAGAACAATAAAAGAGCCTGCACATAGTAAGTGTTCAATAAAGGTGACCTATTCCCATCATATCCATAGTAGAGCTGGCTAAGGAACTCTGGTGTACTCTGTTCCTCTGAGGCTCTACCTGCCCACTTTCTGAAAGGGCTCCCGCCACAGGCCATGACCAAAAAGTGCTGTCTCTAAATAACTGTGAATTTCACCACTGCAATGCCCTTTCAGAAACTCTGCCTAGTGCCGACCCCTGACCTTGATCTCAGGGAGGGAAAATAGGATATAGGATGGGGACTGAGGTTATGAAGCTCTGACTCAGGGAGAGATCTAGTCATGGTTCCTCTTGCTCACTGACCTTTTTCTCCCTCAGTCCTGGAGTCCTGTGATCTGGCCCCTGTCAGAGCAGTAAAGGAGGGGACACTAGGGCTGACTCCTGCAGTATCAGACCTTTTTGCCGCAGTAAATGCCTCATGCATGGTCTGGAAGTGTCGTGAGGATGGCGCGCTGGAGCTGACCAACTCCAACACTAAGTATGTTGGCAACAACATTAGCACCAAGGGTGTGGACAGTGACCGCTGTGAGGACATCACTCAGAACTACAAGTATCCTGAAGGTACTGGGCAGGGGAAGGGCCCCAGGCTTCTCAGCACTGAAATGCCAATAGAGGGAAAGGGATGGGCCAGAAAGATGCAGGCCAGAGTCACTGTCTTCTTTTCATCATATAAAATAGGGTTTGTTTGTTTTTTTAAACCCCATTTGACACTATTGACATTTTGGGCCAGATAACTCTTCATTGTAGGGGGGCTATGCGTCATAGGCTGATTAGCAGCATTCCCAGCCTGCATCCACTCGATGCCAGCACCACACCACTATGGGTTGTGACAACCAAAAAGGTCTCCAGGTCTTTCCAAATACCACCTGGGGAGCTAAATTGCCCCCAGTTGAAAACCACTACTATAAAACAACACACTTAATACCAAGCCCAGCTTCCAGAAGACGTTCTCCTCTCTCCTTCTCACCTTCTCTTCCAGCACCCCAAATCTGTTGCTTCCTCCATTTGGTTAAAGGCACCACTGTTACCTATTTGTTCAAACAAGAAGGCTTGCACCTGTCTCAACTCTCCTTCCTTCACTGCCCCACATTACTCCCACCTCTATTTCCTCATCTCCTTCGACACTGCCTATAGACAATTCAGGGCCTCAACATCTCATCTGCAACATGATGCCCTCCTAACGGGACCTCCTGGATCCAGTTTCTCCATTATTGTTCCCTTTCCAGTTTAGTTTCCAGAGTGAGCTTTCTAAAACACAGAATAATTATGTTACTCCCCTGCTCTAGAATATTCTATGGCCCCCACTGCCCTTGGAATAAGTCAACTCCTTCACTTAGGAAGATGTGAGTCCCTGCAGACCTGTCCTCAGAGTCAGTATGATTTGTCCAGAAGCTTGGTCTCCCACCATTCAAGGGGCAAATGCATAGCACTTGAAGAACTTGGTCCTTGCGTGACTTGAAAGAGATGCTGTATCTGTAGTGGATCTGCCCAATGCAGACTTTAAAAAATTTTTTTTAAATTTAAATTCCAGTTAGTCAACATACAGTGTAACATTAGTTTCATGTGTACAATATAGTGATTCAGCACTTCCACACATTACCTGGTGCACATCATGACAAGTATACTCCTTAATCCCCATCACCCATTTCATCCGTCCTCCCACCTGCTTTCCCTCTGGTAACCATCTATTTGTTCTCTATAGTTAAGAGTCTGTTACTTGGTTTGCTTCTCTCTCTCCCCCCTCTTTGTTCATTTATTTTGTTTCTTAAATTCCACATATGAGTGAAGTTGTATGGTATTTGCCTTTCTCCAACTGACTTATTTCACTTAGTATTATACTCTCTATCCATGCCATTGCAAATGGCAAGATTTCATTCTTTTTTATGGGTGAATAACATACGTGTGTGTGTGTGTGTGTGCACGTGTATACATTACATCTTTATCCATTCATCAGTTGATAGATGCTTAAGCTGCTCCCATAATTTGCTGAGTTGTAGAAGATGCTGCTAAAAACATCAGGGTGCATGTATCCGTTTGAATTAGTATTTTTGTATTCTTTGGGGAAGTACCTACTAGTGCAATTGCTGGATTTCAGAGTAGTTTTACTTTTCACTTTTTGAAGAACCTGCATACTGTTTTCCACAGTAGCTGCACCAGTTTGCATTCCCACCAATAGTTCAAGAGTGTTCCCCTTTTTCCACTTCCTCACCCAAACCTGCTGTTTGTGTTGCTGATTTTAGCCATTCTGACAGATGCACAGTGATATCTCATTGTAGTTTTAATTTGCATTTCTCCAATGATAAGTGATTTGAGCATCTTTTCATGTGTCTGTTGGCCATCTGTATGTCTTCTTAGGAAAAAAGTCATGTCTTCTGCCCATTTTTAAATTGGACTATTCATTTTGGGGATGGTGAGTTTTATAAGTTCTTTGTTTTGGATACTACCTTTTATTAGACATGTCATTTGCAAATATCTTCTCCCATTCCATAGGTTGCCTTTTAATTTTGTTGTTTGTTTCCTTGCAGAAGCTTTTTATTTCAATGTAATCCCCATAGTTTATGTTTGCTTTTCTCTTGCCTCAGGAGACATGTCTGGAAAGAAGTTGCTCTTGCTGGTATCAAAGAAGCTATTGCCTATGTTCTAGGATTTTTATGCTTTCAGGTTTCACATTAGGACAGATTTTTTTTTTTAGGCTAAATGTGGCCTTAGAGGTTTGTAAAACTCTTGTGACTTTAGAATTTGAGTAGCAGTGGGTAGATGAATCTTAATTTTTGACTTTTATTAGAAGGGTCTATACCCTCTGGATAAGAGGCCTGCTTTATTTCCTCCATTGCAGGATCTCCTCAAGAAAAAGAGGTGTTGGAGAAAGTCCAGGATGAGAGAATGGGACATAAAAAAGACAGTGGCATCCATCCTCCTAGTCTCAAGACCGCTGAGACTCTGTACATGTTTTTGGAAGCACCCAGCTCCCTATACCTGGGCGGGAATGCCCAGTTCTCAGTGAACTTAGTTAACCCCAGTGACCAGGAGAAGGCAGTACAGCTGGCAATTGGTGTACAAGCGATATACTACAATGGCATCCTTGCTGCTGAGCTCTGGAAAAAGAAGCTGTCCTCTATGCTTGATGCCTACATGGGTAATTGTATGGCCCTGCCAGACAACCCCAACCCCTTGCTGCCACACTGGGAGGCAGCAGCCATGGGGCACCTTGAAGGTCTGAAGATATGGTTTCTAGCCTCTGGTGTGCCCTCTGTTTCTTCATCATTCAACACATATTTATTGAGCTTCATATAGAAAAAAGCCTCCACAATTCCAACTGCAGTCAGATAGGTAAATGCACTATAGAAGCAGGAAAAGAATTGTTTGATAAAGTAAACAGAGCACAATGGCAGGGGAGCATCTCACCCAGGCTGGAGCAGACTACTCCCAGGTAAAGCAGACTGCACTGTGTCTGAAAGGATGAGTAGGAAGGGCAGTGACAGATAGAAAAGTGAGTCACAAATATTCAAGGCAGAAGGAACAACAGGTGCACAGGTTCTTCCTCCTCCCCCAAATTCCTACTTAATTGGTCTGGGATGGGGTACAGGAATTGGTACTTTTTAAAAGCTCCCTATATTATCCTAGGGTTGAAAGTTCCTGAACTAAAGCAGTTGTTCTCAAACTTTGCTGCTTATCAGAATTGCATTGGGGAGTGTACCAGAATTGGGGAAATTTGATGATCAGCCTGCATCCCAGACTAACTAAATCAGAAACTCCATGGTTGGATTCAAACATCAAAAACTGTTTAAATTCATTGGGTGATTCCAGTGTGCAGACAAGTGAGAATCAGTGGATTACAGCTTGTCTACATTATTGCAACAGCCTTCTAACCAGCTCCCCTGCTTCCAATCTCTCCACCACGTTCCCTTTCTGAGGGGAGCAGGGGCTGGATCATGCAGGGGCTTGTGTATCATGCCAAGGAGTTTGAGTTTTGTTCTTCGGTCAGTGGGAAAACTGGGAAAATTTTTAACTAGAGGGGCCAATGTGATCAGAAATCCATTTTATTTTTTTTAAAGATTTTATTTATTTATTCATGATAGACATAGAGAGAGAGAGAGAGGCAGAGACACAGGCAGAGGGAGAAGCAGGCTCCATGCCGGGAGCCTGACGTGGGACTTGATCCCAGGTCTCCAGGATCACACCCTGGAGGCAGGTGCTTTGGAAGGCGCTAAACCGCTGAGCCACCCAGGGATCCCCCAGAAATCCATTTTAAGAAAAGAATTTCTGTTTGAATGGAAGGAAGGGGTCATATTAGAATAATGACTCAACCTTGGCTACATGTTGAATCACCTGGGGTACTTTAAAAATACTGCTGCCTAGACCTCACTGCCAGACTCTGATATGATTGATCTGTCTCGCCTGGCGTAGAGATTGTTTTATAAAGCTCTCTATATGATTTTAATATACATCTAATGTTGAGACTCACTGGATCAGAGGTTAGGTTTTGTAATAAATACTCAAGAAGGACAAACTAGACTAGCATCACTTGAAATGAAGACATATTAAGGAGGTAGGATAGATTGGACTTGTGGATATGTGTTGGGGGGAAATGAGAGGATAGCTTCCAGTTTGGATGAGCCTCTTGAATTGGGAAAATGAGGAAGAGCAAGTGTAGGGGAAAGGATGATGTCTGTGGCACATGGGGTTTGAAAGTCCATAAGACTTCCCAGAGATGGCCAGTATGCAGCTGAAACTTAAACCTGGCATTTAAGATAGAAGCTTGGGTTGGAGACCAGATGTGGGAATCCCAACACAAAGGGGACTGGCAAGTCAGGGCACTGATGAGCTCCTGGGGGTAGAAGAAGGGCTGTGGCAAGAGAGGAGGGTGAAGGGGGAATCCAGGCAGCACCAGCATGTAGGGGGCAGGCAGGAAAGGAGCAGGGAGCAAGAGAAATGGAGAAGTCAAAGAGAGGAAGGAGCACCTAGCAGGGGCAGCAGAGTGGCATGAGATGTCAAGGCCAAAAGTAGACTAAGGGAGTAGTCCTACTAAGAAGCAAAGGCAGAGGCCAACTTCCTGGGGATTAAACTGATGGAGAGTTGAGGAAGCAAGACATGTATGCAGTCCTTCCTGGAAGCATCGACAGAAAAAGGAGACAGGCTGAGTGGTCAGGCAGGGACACTGGGTAGGGGGAGGGTATCTTTTTGTTTATTTAAGGTGAGACAGCAGAATTGGCTTACATGCTGAGGAAAAGAATCAACAGAGAGGGAAAGACTGAAGCCTCAGGAAAGATGGGTTATAATTGACGCTGCAATGCTTGGGGGACATGAAGGCAACTAGAGTAACTGTAGCTTATTTTTGGCAAACAGTGTTAAGTGTTCCATATGCATTATCTCATTTATCCTTACAACAACCTTCTAAGACAACAGCCACTGTTATCCCACTTTACAGGTAAGGAGACCAAAGCATAGAGAGGTTACCTAATTTGCCCAAAAGTTACACAGCAGGCAGGGGAAAGGTCAGGATAGAGCATAGACTTAAAAAGTGGAGATTGTGACCTGCAAAGGGAGGACACCTCATCTTCCTCAGGGTGATGGCAGCAGGGGTTGATGACTGTATCTATGGGTTGGGAATAGGAATGTAAGCTTGACAATAAAGGATGACTTCATTTCCTCTGCAAATGGGAAACAGAAGCAGAGAAGAAGAAACTAAGTAAGCATATATACAGCAACAAATGTGCAGTGGGGCCTGAGATAAGCACCTCAGTATCTCATTTAACACAAGCCATCCCATCCGGTAGCATTATTATTAGACGAGGAAACCAAGGCCAGGAGAGCATAACTTGTTCTAGTTTGCAGGGGCTTTCCACAACCGCACTGAGGTGATCTGCCAAGAGTGTTGGCAGAAGCAGTGATAGTGGCAGGGGGTGGGGCCTCGAGTGAATTCAAGTTGGAAATTGCTGTGAGAAATGAGGCATCTTTCTGGCTTCGCTGAGACACTTACTCCTTTGGACTGTGTGTAATATTGCTTGTGGCCAAGGCACACACACTTAGGATTTGCACTAACTCCATCTCTCCTATGTTTCAGTTAACAGTATCACCAGCAATCTGTCCTTCTTACATTTTGATCAAAACCCACCAGAGAACAGCTTCCTGAGACTCACAGTCATGGCCACAGTAACACACTCTGCATCCAGCCTCAGCTGCTTTGCTCAGGAAGACATTGCCATTTGTAGACCACACCTTGCCATTGAGGTAGGCACCAACCTTTCCCCAAATCACTCTTGTTTGCTCCTGTTTCAGAAGGAATCAAGAGCCCCTCACACTTCAGGGTGAACAATTGTGTTGTAGGATTGCCAGAAAATACTATCTCGAGAGCTCCTTCTCTTGAAATAGATGGCTTCTTACATATGCTATTAAGGTTTACATCTTCCAACTTATTTTTTTGAAGTATTTTAAAAATCAGGGCCTCACCATTGCTGCCTCCATATTTTTTTTTTGCCTCCATATTTAGATGGCTAATACTAGCCTATATTTGTTTAGAACTTTATATGTATGCCAATGAATTTTCACCTTTTCTTTTAATACAAAATCCTTATGAGGTGGAACTATTCTCATTATTCAGATGGGAATACAGTCCTAGAGATGATCATACTCATGATCATGAAAATGGGATGTCTTAGAAGCTTATGGCTCTTGATCTAGTCCTCTTTTCACATGTCTCCCCTGACCAAATGAATGCAATCTGGTATCAGCCCTAAAAGAGATTATATTAAAGTAAGGAGACACAGTGTTTGGTCTTTTATGTAAAAAGACAAAAGAGGTACAAAGTCACTATGAGGTAAGTGACGTAGGGGATTAATTTCAGCTGGTGGGTTTGAGGAATACTTAATAGGAGGAGGAGGCATTTATGCTGGGCCTTGAAAAATAGGTAAGCTTTAGTGCTGGGGTTGAGGAAGGCCATTGCAGGAAGAAGACTTAACAGGGAGTCCCAAAAGAGGGGAAGTCTGAGGGGGATGCTGGGATGTCACTTAGTCGAGGGAAGAACAGGTGAGGCTGGAAAAGGGGACTGGGGTCAGACCATGAAAGACTCTGAATGCCAACCAAAGCTGAATTCTAAGGACAATGGGAACCACTCCAAGGTTTCTAAGTGGAGGAGAGGCAACATCAGAGATGGCCATGGATTAACCAAGGTAAGGGTAAGAATAAGTGCAGGAAGACCAGATAGAGGACTAAAGAAGTCAGGTGTGGAGTTTGGGTCCAGATGGCAGAGACAGAAGAATAACTGAGGGGAGTACAGGGCGAGTGCTTGGGAGGGGAAGCAGTAACTGTGGCTCTGTGCTCTTGGCATCCGCTCCAGATTTTGCCTCTTCCCACAGATGCCAGAGACAGCAGAGCAGTATCAACTTCTTAGGGCTTCAGTTAGCCTCCATAACTTCCTAGACATTCCCATGAAGGACTGTGTGATCTCCATCTTTGGAAGGGGGCTCATTTACAGAGAGAGAAGGTACAGGTAAGAGACTATGAGCTTCTCATCTACCTGAAACATCTCAGCTGGTCAGTAAGGCAGTTGAGATGGGTCCCTACCCACGACTAATGCCTGTCTTTTTGCTGTGTCCATAGAGACAGGGAATAAACTCTTCTGAAGTTGAACTAAAGGATTAGGGCCTCTCTCATCCTGGTAGACAGGAGTGAGGGAGGCTATGTGCCCCCAAGGGCATCCACCTGACCCTGACCCTGATTGCTATTCCGATCATGCAGGGAGAGCCTGGGTATTGCTATAATTGCAGGCATGGAGGTTAGGTCTGAGTACTAGAGAATGTCACAGGTATTCTGCCTTCTGATATAGACAAAGAGCTGCATTCTACTAATGACTACTACAATATAAAATTTTGTTTAAATATTTCTTTTTATTCCTATTCCCTATTCCTACCACCACCCTTCATATTCTTTTGTTTGTATGTGCATCCTTTCATTAGCATGTGTAAAATGTGTCCTGTGCTTCATACGCCTGTATTTTTAATTTACGTAAATGATGTTATGTCTAATCCATTTTCCTTATTTTTTTAATTTTCCTTATTTTTAACTCAGAACTGTTTTTGAGATTCATCCACATATGTTAAGCCCATTGTTTCTGCAACATAATGCTTTATCCTGTATATCCCATACTTTCTACCACTCCATTCCACAGTGATGGGTACCCAGAGTGCCTCCAACTCTGGAACACAAATATTATTGCAATGAACATCCTCACACATCTTTTTTTTTTTAGATTTTCTTTATTTATTTGAGAGAGAGAGAAAAAACACAAGCAGGGGGAGAGGCAGAGGGAGAAGCAGACTCCCCATTAAGCAGAGCCTGACATGTGATGCAATTCCAGGAACCTGGGATCATGACCTGAGAGAAGGCAGGCACTTAACTGAGCCACCCAGGCACACCCTCACACATCTTACATAATAGTTTGAAACTCTGGCCGGGGAGGAAGGAGAGGTATGCCCAGGAATGGAATTATTATATCACAGAATATGACCTGGTTTGACTGGGTACTATCAGATTTGTTTGCAGAATGACTGCAGAAGTCCACATTTCCTCCAACACTAGAAGAGTTGCTATATTCCTACCATTTCTCCACTCTTGGCAATACTCAACTTCCTCTGTTTCCCCAGTCTAATAGTAATAAGGTATTATCTCATTATTGTTTTAATTTGCAACTCTTCATATTTTTATTAGCCTTTTCTGTTTCCTCCTCTGTTAAAGGTTTGTTCTTATCTTTGCCCTTTTTCCTTTTGGTGTTCCTGCCTTTTCTCTTTGTTGATTTGTAGGAGTTCCCTGTATGAGTCCCTTGTTGGTTTCAGATGTTGCAACTATCTTTCTTCATTATCTCTTCTTCCCTCATTGTGTCCATAGCACCCCTTATTGAAAACACAGTGTACAGTTCAGAGCTCATGGTACCTACTCCTCAAATCCCTGGTAGTTGACTGGTTACTGAGCCACTGCCTCAGCCTTATGAAACCCAATGAGTCACTCTTGCCAATAAACTGAGAGGAGGGACTGCCAACATTTAACTATACTTTTGTGGTATCCCAGATCAACAGTAGGGGAAAGCTCCTCCAAGGAAATGTGCTCCTCCCTTTGTCAATGTAAGAAGGTCCATGGGCAGGCCAGGAGGTTACTGATAGGGTGCCAAACACCACCTGTTAGCATGCTGACAATTTCTGTATATATTCACTGTACCCTCACAGCACTTAGCAACAGGAGAGGTCCAAAACTACAGATTTTCCAAACATGCCTTGGTACTATTACCAAGAGTGGGACCAGACTGAAGTCATTGGTGATAAAATAACAGATGTAGCCTGGAAGCCCTCAGAATAGGATGTTTCTCTTCTTAACCATGCAGCTGCTCACCAGAGGGAGGCTCTTATCTTTCATCCCCTGAAAACCTCCTCTGTTTAAACACTAAGATACTTAAATGTTGATTTCTTCACAGTTCACCTCTTCAAGTAGGGAAGAGTCACTGGGACCAGTAAAGCAATGGGATAGAACAACCACCTGCTTTTTCCTTTATTTCAGATTAGCTACAGTGTGGCCCGGAAACATCTTGCACACCCAATTTCAGTTTACACCAACACAGGTGGGGTTCCAGAGGCTCATTGTGGAAATGGACTGCAATCTGTTCCAGAACCTAACCAACTACAGAAACGTCATCGTGGAAGCCTCTGAACTTCCTGCTTAAACCTCCATTAAGTATCTCATAATTAAAGTCTGAAGTTGATAACATGAACTTGGCCCACTAGAGAAATATGAAAACTATTACGTATATAGAATACCAGCCCTTGAAGAGAAAATAAAAGAACTAGACTCCTTTTGTACAAAGTTATATATATATATATTTTTTTTTTTTTTTTTTTGGTTTACATTACTTGTTGTTTTGACACTCTCTGACTTTAGTTCCTTCTCTTTCTGACTCTTATTACAAGTACAAAATGGCACTTGATAAGAGTAAATTAAAACTCATTTGACATAAGGAATTTCAACCCAAGTATACACTATTTGCTCAAAAGAATGACTGCTATAGCTGATTATACCTAAAAAGACCATGGAGACATCGGAAGGGCAGATGGGCTAAGTTACATCTATGCAAGGAAAAGGACTGGCATTAGATGTTGTGGAGACCCGCAGTACATGCATAAAACCCAAGTCAGGTCACCAGAATACACATCATACAGGTTTATCTTGCTTTCCAATATGTGATCTTCTAGACACATGCAAAATTATAATTAAGTGGTGATGGTTGTGCAAAAGGAAAAGGCCCTTAAACTGAAAAGGCCCTTAAAATTATATAACCTATTTTAATACACTTACAAAGTTTTGATTTATAAAAATTTTGTACTTACATTTGGAGAGACATGTAATATATAACAATAATACAAACATATGTAAGAAAAACAAATCTGCTCAATAAAGTGGACAAACCTAATATGTGAGCTCAATACCAAAAAAATAATTTTAGAAGCATGGATGCAATAATATTCAGAAGGACTTAATTATAAGAATAAGGATATTATATAACACACTGAAGCACTCAACGGGGCTTTGAAGTCATCTCTAAATAAATTAAAGTCAAGTGTTTTTGTTCTAAATTCAGTCCTGATCAGAATCAGATCTTTAGACCTATAAATCCAAATAAAGGCGATATGCTAGTCTGAATCCATTGTATTTCTGGTAGAAAGAAACTTTGGAAGAATACTTATTGAACTACCAGCAGGTCAGCATTTTATTAAGACTAACAACATGTTTTTTTTTTTTTTTTTTTTGACTAACAACATGTTTAACATCAAACAACACACTTTACTGCAAATAGGGAATGAGGCAGCTTCTGCAGGAATCTCTGAAATACCATTCAGGAACACAAACTCATGCAATTGCCTTTTTTATCTAGCACAGAAAAATATATCATACTCATACAGTTTATAAATAACTGCCAGTCTGGCCTAACCAATAATCTTTGGTAATAATGTCTCTGAACAAGTATAGACAGGAACTCCTTTTTGATCTAGAGAGCATTCTAGCTCTGTTTTAAAAGCAGACTTCAGAGGCTACCTGTGATAGTAAGGGAAGGAGAGAAAAGAATACAAATGAGCCTAAAAACTCACAATTCAAGTTCATTCTGAGTAAGTTCCTTGATTCTGTTCATGCAGTGGTCAACAGCATTGATGAGTAAAGGGATCCAACTATCTTCTGGCTGTGGGGTCACATGACTCGCTCTGCAAGTGGAATGAGGAAAAAAGAGAGGTTAAATTTATACTGTCCAGGGAAAATCTACTCTCACCAGGGAGCATAGAGGAAAACTAGTAAGACAAGGCAAGTTTCTTTGTAGAATTTAAGCTGCTCTGCAACTGAAGTGGAAAGAAAACACCACACCCACCTTCTTCCACTTCTTGAAATGGGGCTTTGGGAATTGAGAATGACTGGATGGGCTTATTCTCAAAAAAGCTATTTGGAGAGAAGTCCTCGTACTCACTTAGTAATTTCAAGTGCCTTCTTTAAGACAGATACAAGTTTCGCAGACTAGAAAAGAAACAAAGAAGTTACTTACCCTGAGCCCTACATAAAAAGGGAAGGAGAGCTAACATATATTAAAAGACTCAAGTAATAAAAACCTATTAAAAACAAAAACCCTGAAGGAAACTTCCAAAACAAAAATTCTGATTGGATTAGAGTGGTAGGATTATAGGATTCTTCTCTCTTTACAAAATCTTATTAATATTATTGCTATAATATTTTTATAAGTTTAAAAAAGTTTTAGTACTTTAAAATTTAAAAAAACTAGAAAAAATCAGAATATAACCTGAATTTACCCCAACTGATGATAGCTCCAAATATATAGCTCAAACAGCTGTTACTTTAAAAAAAAAAATCTATGCACAGAATTTCAAGCATACCAATAACAAGATAACATGAAGGAATTGTATGCCACCAATATATTTTAAATTTTTAAATTTTATTTTTAAATTTTAAAATTTTTATTGGGGTAATTGACAAGGCATATTGCCAAATGTTATTTCTTAGGAAGTCAATTTCTAAAAAGTGAATGTGAAAAAAAAAGTTAACACCCGAAAGGATCCTATTCTACTTTAAAGTATTTACATACTGTAAAGATACATTTGATGAATTTAATTTCCACTACCTAATTTATCAAATATTTTTAGATTTGGTAATTCTGAATGTAAGATATAATAAGCCATTTGGCAGTTTTACCTCTTTTTCCAATAACTATACAGATAATCTGAGTCTCTAAAAATAAGAAAATAGAATTATCTCTAGCACAGAACCCAGGACTTGAAAGAATACGATTAAGATCAGATTTTTACAAAGAGTTTGACCCTCTAGTTAGATCATCCAATAGGTTTATATTAGAACAGATTTTGTTTCTGGACACTATTTTTGCCCACACTAGAAATCAGAATAATGACTTTAGGTTAACAGGATCCTAAAGTATTGTGGTAATTCAGACTTTCTTTTCAAAGTAGCATTTTCTAAGGTCTTTGGGTTTTTCTAAGTGATTACCCAAGTTGTTACAGAAGAGAGTACTACCAGAACTCATGGCTATTATAACTATAAATATTATAAATATTTATCGAACAGAAATACAGGTAAGAACTGTGACATTATCGTTGTACTCGCATCCAAGTGTAATAAATAAATATATTCCCTAGAGATTAAAGGAAATACTAGTGGCTAGTGAAATCCTACCAGTAGAGTCACTAGCTATTTCTTCAAAGTTGGTACTTACATTGATTCGCACAGTCAAGTGGCACATAGGTGGATATATGCTCAGAGCCAAATCATCCACACTAAGGGCAGAAAACAAAAATAATCATTAACAAAAAAAAGGAACAAAGCTCAACTGGGTAATTTCCAGTACACAATTAAGGAGTGACCAGTGAGGATATAACTGTCCCTTAAATTCCTATCAATTCCTTAAATTGGGCAACTAGAATCAATTCAACTGATATTTACTAAACATGTATAGACCCCATTTCACTAGGAAGCTGGGAGGAAAAAACTCCCTTGGCCCATATGATAGGACATGATTAATTCAGTTAAAAATGAGAGGATCTGGAGGTGTCTAGGTGGCTCAGTGGATTAGGCATCTGACTCTTGGTTTTGGCTCAGGTCATGATCTCTAAGGCCAGGCCATTTCACTAGGAAGCTGGGAGGAAAAAACTCCCTTGGCCCATATGATAGGACATGATTAATTCAGTTAAAAATGAGAGGATCTGGAGGTGTCTAGGTGGCTCAGTGGATTAGGCATCTGACTCTTGGTTTTGGCTCAGGTCATGATCTCTAAGGCCAGGCCAGAGATGGGAGATCGAGGCCCACCTCTCTGGGCTCAGTACTCAGCAGAGTCTGCTTCTCTAATCCCTCTCCTTCTGCCCCTCCCCTCTCCCCTGCTCAGTGCTTTTGGTGCTCTATTTTTTTTAAAAAAGGGAAAATCTGAAACCATCAATTTAATAACTGATGCAAATGGAGTTCATCCATGGAATGCCACTCAGGTGGGCACTACTTTACCCAAGTGATGAAATTTAGTGCCACCAATAATGGGAGAAACTTAACACTACATGCCTCTCCAATATGATACAATGAGAAGCATAAAACACTCAAATATATGATATCCTTGCCAAAAAAATATTTAACTTGAATATAATCTATAATCATGACAAAGACAATCACATGAATCTTGAATTTGGGGTATTTTACAAAACAACTGACGTAGATTCTTTAAAAAGTAAATGTCAAAAAATACTAAAAAGGACAGGGACTGTTATAGTTGCAAGAGACAACCAAACCAGACGACTGCAAGAGATGACAATCAAATACAATGTAACACCATGATAGAACCCTGGATTAAAATTTTTAAAAAGCTATGAAATACATTTTAGAAATAAATGGAGGAAATTTGAATATTAAATATTATTGTCAACTAATATTCGATAAAGGAGGAAAGACTATCCATTGGAAGAAAGACAGTCTCTTCAATAAATGGTGCTGGGAAAATTGGACTTCCACATGCAGAAGAATGAAACTAGACCACTCTCTTTCACCATACACAAAGATAAACTCAAAATGGATGAAAGATCTAAATGTGAGACAAGATTCCATCAAAATCCTAGAGGACAACACAGGCAACACCCTTTTTGAACTCGGCCACAGTAAGTTCTTGCAAGATACATCCACGAAGGCAAAAGAAACAAAAGCAAAAATGAACTATTGGGACTTCATCAAGATAAGAAGCTTTTGCACAGCAAAGGATACAGTCAACAAAACTCAAAGACAACCTACAGAATGGGAGAAGATATTTGCAAATGACATATCAGATAAAGGGCTAGTTTCCAAGATCTATAAAGAACTTATTAAACTCAACACCAAAGAAACAAACAATCCAATCATGAAATGGGCAAAAGACATGAACAGAAATCTCACAGAGGAAGACATAGACATGGCCAACAAGCACATGAGAAAATGCTCTGCATCACTTGCCATCAGGGAAATACAAATCAAAACCACAATGAGATACCACCTCACACCAGTGAGAATGGGGAAAATTAACAAGGCAGGAAACAACAAATGTTGGAGAGGATGCGGAGAAAAGGGAACCCTCATACACTGTTGGTGGGAATG
The DNA here is from genome assembly GCF_053574225.1 of Canis aureus. Classification (NCBI taxonomy): domain Eukaryota; kingdom Metazoa; phylum Chordata; class Mammalia; order Carnivora; family Canidae; genus Canis; species Canis aureus. The sequence goes on along the minus strand of NC_135642.1, from coordinate 14,809,873 downwards.
TGAACTGGTGCAGCCACTCTGGAAAACTGTGTGGAGGTTCCTCAAACAGTTAAAAATAGACCTGCCCTACGACCCAGCAATTGCACTGTTGGGGATTTACCCCAAAGATACAAATGCAATGAAACGCCGGGACACCTGCACCCCGATGTTTCTAGCAGCAATGGCCACGATAGCCAAACTGTGGAAGGAGCCTCGGTGTCCAACGAAAGATGAATGGATAAAGAAGATGTGGTTTATGTATACAATGGAATATTACTCAGCTATTAGAAATGACAAATACCCACCATTTGCTTCAACGTGGATGGAACTGGAGGGTATTATGCTGAGTGAAGTAAGTCAGTCGGAGAAGGACAAACATTATATGTTCTCATTCATTTGGGGAATATAAATAATAGTGAAAGGGAATATAAGGGAAGGGAGAAGAAATGTGTGGGAAATATCAGAAAGGGAGACAGAACGTAAAGCTGCTAACTCTGGGAAACGAACTAGGGGTGGTGGAAGGGGAGGAGGGCGGGGGGTGGGAGTGAATGGGTGATGGGCACTGGGGGTTATTCTGTATGTTAGTAAATTGAACACCAATAAAAAATAAATTAAAAAATAATAATAATAATAAAAATAGAAAAAATAAATAAATAAATATTATTGTAATCAATGTTAAATTTCTTGGATGTAATAATAAGAATGTTCTTAGGAGATACATGCTGAACTATATATGGGTGACATGTCATTGATGTCTGCAACTTACTCTCAAATGGTTCAGGAGAAAAATAGCACATCTATCCATAGAGAAATAAGCCAATATTGGAAAAAAAAATGTGAACAACAGGTGAATCTAGATGAAGGCTATATGGATGTTCACTGCAATACTTTTTCAACTTTCCTGTAGGTTGAAAATTTTCAAAAAACTGGGAAAAGCTTGGGGTGACAGCACAAGCTGATATTATATGCTGATGCTCACGTTTCAAGTGGGGATCCTGCTTACCTAGGACTGATCTCATCAGAAATATCCACAATGTCGTCCAGCTGGGCCACCTGATCCTTCTTACCATTCTCTGCCACTGAGATCCGGATTTTCTTCAGGCAGGCTTTGGATGCTCTCACCAGTGCAAGGCACGGGATTATGAGCTCTTGATCTTCTTCTGACCAATATAAGTCCCGATTGTTTGGATACCCCAACCCATCATTCTCTTCATCACCATTGTTGTCAGAGTTGTCCTCAGTGTCATTTAAGAGGCCACAGTATGGGTCACATTCTTCTACGGCCTAAGACATGCCAAAAAGAAAAAAAAAAAAAAAAAGAGCCTATTATACTTACAGCATCATATCTAAGCTATCCCAAAAACGTCAAGCCAGCTACCAACGGCCACCAATTTGAATCACTTCCTAAACTCCGTTCTTACTCTCCTAGCCCAGTAATGGACAGAGAGGAACGGTACTAAAACACACAGTGGCATGGGCTAGAAGATGGGAGTTGAAATCCAGGAGTGAGGATGGGATTTATTGAATCAATGCCCAGGGCATCTCCTTCCTTTATAGTCTCATCTATCATGGAGTTGTCCCCTCACCTGCTCCATTTCCTCATGTGCATCCTTCACAAAATCCACATTCTTCGTCAGCATTGAAAGGGCTGCAGCTTTGTTATCTATGAGTGAAAAATCAGAAGCACTAGAATTAGAGAAGAAACCTCAAAATTCTGTCAAGCCTGCAAATGACAACCAACAGTGTTCGCATTTGAGGAGAGTACCCAGGACAGTCAATAAGAGCGTGGTCTAAAGTAAAAGTTTTCTAACACCCATCCTCTGGGTACTCAGATAGGAGTTAAAAAGCTTTTCATCATTCACCACAAGAAGAAACAAAATGGTCCCTTGATGTTTCTCATTGTGGTCTTCTTGGACGAACACTGTTTTTGATCTAGCTGGCACTATCTCCTAAGTGCTTCAGTGTGTCCCATAATACTGCTCCTGGGGCAGGACCAGGAGAACAAACCACATCTGTTCAACTATATAGGGCTACAGAAAGAGGGCTAAAAAAAGTATAAGAACTAAAAACACTAAGAAAAAAATATTAATACTTCTCTTTTGATATTGGTGATAAACTCTATGTATTCCACTAAACTATAAAGTAAAATACTTACATGTCACAAAACTAGAAATGAGATATGAGAGAACTGTCTGCCTTGGCCAGCAGAGTCAATGGCCCGTTTCCAGTTCTTACCCACCTTTTGGTATTCGAGGTACCTGCTGGCATGCAGTCCAGACACTGTTGTAGGAAATAAGGTCACTGTTCTCTAGGCTGGAGAAAGGAAATCAATAAGGATATATCAATAACCAAGGTTCTTCTTTCCTAAAAAGCTCCTTCCTGCGAGTCATCATTCACAGCTGTTAGTAACTCTTGTTGAAATGAGGTTTTTTCCCCTCCCTGAAGCAAGGAATCCCATTAACTGACAACCCAAACTATGGCATCACTACCTCTGAGCTGGAGTTATGAAAAGCACATCCACAAGTTGAGCCATTCCATCTACGATGTCCAGAGTGGCATTCCGTACCAGCTTTCTCAGGGTGATTCCTAAAGAAACCCAAAGACTAAGTAGCCTGGTCTTCTTTCCAGAAGTCACCATCTGCTTTCTCAAGAGTTTAAGCCCTTTAGAACTTGAGGTAACATGCACCCACATGCTTGAATTGCAGTGCCAACACAAAACTCAAGTCTTATGTATTTCCCCATATCATTTTCTTGTTCCTCCCACTGAGTGCTGAATGAGAAAGATCTGAAACAAAATCTTTCCATGACAGCATGTATATATTCATTAAGGTTAATGGTCTCTTGATAACTGTGGATGAAACACTTGAAGTTTAAACCATCTGTGACTAACCCTGAAGATCCAGGAGACACGTATTCATTTATAATTTTGGCACAATCATAATCAAAGCATTAATTTATGGGCAGGGACAGAGGTCATTTAACCTGTAAGGGAGCTCAGAAACAGGGTGGGATGTAATATGGGTGGAGGAGACTGGGGAGGCCCCTATAGATCCAGCATCCATAGTCGTTAGAATGAGTTAGAGATGGGGTAGCCAGTAAGAATTAAAAGCCTTACAGTCAGGCAAAGCAGGGAAGATGGTAATACAGCATCCATACCTTAGCATAAAGGCTTATTTACGGATGTCACTGATGTTATAGAATTACCCTTGAGTGCATTTTATGGGAGAAAGTTACATTACATGCTCAAATTGAGGAAAAGGTAAAAGTTTCAGGACAGAAGCTGTCATATTAGCAAAGATATACTCTATAACCAAACATTTCTGTATATACATTGGCTTACCTTGATCCTTGGGAAGTGAATAGTATACTGTAATGATTTCCTTGATGGCAGTATGGATTTGTTCACAGAACCTCTGGGTTTCCTATGAGGTGATGGGTCAATTTCAGAATAAAAAAAAAAGAAAGAGATTAGATTCATCAGCCCCCCCCCCCAAAAAAAAGATTCATCAGCCCATCTACTGTAGAAGAGAGTAGACATCTGTACAGTATGATCTACAAACATTTTCTGTAGTCCTTTTAGTTAGGCTTTGTGCTATTCTTGCCGTATAGCCAAGAGTAGTTAGCTGGACATCAGAGAATGAGGTGACAACTCAAAAAAAGCATTAAGAAACAGGAGGAAATCTTATTGCTAATACTCTGTATCTTGAGATATTCATGATCTACTGTGAGGTATTCACTGTATCTTAGACCAGGAGATGGCAACTGTGGCCTATGGGCCAAATTAGGTCCACTGCCAGTTTTTATAAATAAAGTGTTCCTGGCACACAGCCACACTCTTGTTTACATGTTACTTCCAACTGTGTTCACGCTACAAGGGCAAAGTTAACTAGTTCACCCATGAAGCCTAAAATGTTTACTATTTGGCTTTTTAGAGAAGAGTTTGCCAACCCTTAGACCATTAACCAGGTGTCTGATTTCTCTAACAGAATCACAATATACCTAAAGGTAATTAGCATAGAACCTATATTGCTCAATGTTGACTATTTTCCTTCCAAGTAGTCACTGGCTTTCTCCTATCTTCCTTGTCCTCACTTTCCTGCTAAATTCTAAGCCAGTGCTATATAAAATGTGGTCCACAGATTGGTGCCAGTCTATGAACAGTTACCAGTCAAGGATGGAAGATAAGTACAGTGATTGAGAGTAACTGCTTAAAACTTTTTATGACAATGTAACATTGTTTCAACATCCAAAAACATTAAAACAAACAAACAAACAAACAAAACAAACCATTTTTCAGTAGACTAACATGCTAAGATCCTAAGAAAGCAAATGGGATTCAAATACATATAACTCAAATAAAACTAAAACTTTTCACCTATGAGTGAACCCACTGTCCTGAGCATGTACAGAAAAATAATTCTATGCTGCTCCTCATAGTGTCCTACTAGCTGTGAATTTTAGCAACAAGTCCTAAGTATATTTGAAAGAAAGGATCAACAGATAAAAATAAGGTAATATTACTCCTTTTGAAATAAATATTGACTTTCTTAAGCAAAGCTTTTAAAATGCTCTCTAACAATTCATTTCTTATTTTCTTATCACAGTTCTCTGGGACCTATGCGGGGGGAGGGGGTAGGGAGAGCTTATTGTAGGTGCAGCAAAAGAATATTTTTTCCATTTTAAAACATCTGGATATATAGATTGAAAAAAGAATCAAACCACTGATTATTAAAACCAAATAAGGCAATGAATATGCCATTTTTAAAATAATCTTACTCTCAAATTAAGTATACCTAGTTCTGGAAAAATAGCATAAAGCATAGTCATAGCCAACATGTTTATTTTCATCAATTTTATAATAACTGGTTATTTAAAAATGCATAAATTCAGGGTGACTGGGTGGCTCAGTTGGTTAAGCATCTGCCTTCAACTAGGGTCATGATCTCGGGGTCCTGGGATCTGGCCCAGAATGGGGCTCCCTGCTCAGTGGGGAGTCTGCTTCTCCCTCTCCCTCTGCCCCTCCCCACCACTTGTGCTCTCTCTCAAATAAATCAATAAAATCTTTAAAAATAAATAAATAAAAATAAAAATGCATAAATTCTTGTTCCATCAATTCCACTTCTGATATACATATATACAAAGATTGTCTTAGGCAATTTACACAGCACTGTTTATAATAGTTACAAGTTGGAAAGAGCTTTAATGTCCACATAAAGTATCATTAAACAAATTATAGTTATATACACTCTATTGAATACCATGCAGCATTACAAAGAACTGAGCAACTTCATATGTGCTGCTAAGAATCAATGTGCAAGCCATGTTGTTAATTGTTTTTTAAAGGAAGGTCCAGAAAAGTGTTTATAGTTTATAGTATCCTATCATTTGTGTAAAAAAGAAGCGGGCATATACACATGAGTGTGTATGTGCATCGAATATATATGGAATAATACAAAAGTAACTGGGGAGGAGAAATATAAATTTTTTAGCACACTTAACTTTGACATCTTCTGAATTTTATATTGTATATATATGTTACTGATTAAATATAAAAAGCAATTCAATACAAAAAGGATATTATGTAGCATAACAGAAAAGGTGTCGTTTAGACATCATGGGCCCTAATTTAAATGCTAGTTCCACTCTTATTTACCTTAACCTGAGCCTCTAAGCCCGCTTACTCATCTGTCAGGTGGGAATTACGTATGTGAAAACACTTAGCAAATAGCGAGTGTTAAAAAAAATATTTATCAGAAAGGAAATAACCAGGATGAACTGCAGATTGAACCAATACCTATTTGAATGACCTGAGCACGGCCTGCCAGGGGCTGACTGCCCTTGGCAACCTCGCACCCCTGCGAGGTGAGAACCGCAATCTTACTTGACAGGTGTGGAAAATTAACCCCCTGGCTTCAGTGTAAAGGGTGGAAAGAAAACGACTGGATCCCTAATGAACAACGAGGCAAGCACAAGGATTCCAGGAAAGTAAAGCCCACCTGCGGAGAGGGCAGTGGAACTCGAGAGAAGACTTCAGTCAGGGTCGTGGCTTCCCTCGACACGTTCTCTGCTGCCCGGTCTGAGGGATGACAGAGGGGAGGGGCCGTGTTGTCAGCGCCAAAAGGAGAAGCCTGCAGCTGCTGCATGGACTTTGAAGATGTCAGCCTCAAAAACACCTCCCCGGATCAGTGTTTCATATCCCAACCTCCGAAGTGCAAAGGACTGAGAGGATGCGGCGGGGGGAGGGGAGGGGGGGAGCGGGAGGGAAAGGGGTCGTCAGTACCCTGGAAGGGATGAGAAACAGAAGTCCCCAACAGGACAGGCACTCACTGAGTCTCCTCCAAAACGTCTCAGCATTAAACTCCTTGGTGGTCTCCCGGGCTTCGCCGACTGTAGCCGGTGTAGTACGTGGACCGGGGGTGGCAAAAGGAAGAGCACAGGTAAGCGGAGCCACCCCGGCCCCGGCCCCGCCCCCGCCCCCGCCGGCGCCCCCGCCGGCCTCGTCCCTAGCCGAGCCCGCCCCTGCCGTCACCAGCCTCCAAGGCGTCAGCTCACCCCGCACGCCAGGCAGGAGCAACCGCAGCTCCACTGCCAAGCGCCGGATCTGCTCCAAAGGCGGATCTAGGGTGGGGACTGCGGCTGTAGGTGCGGCTGTGCTCGCCATCTCAGGAGATCGCCTGGAACCTCCGGACGAGAGCGGCCGAGGCGGCTGCCAGGGCCGCAGGGCAGTGGGCGCTCCGCTTCCGGCAGCCTCAGGTCCGGGTTCGTTTCCGGCAACAACTCGCCCGGCCCCGCCCCGGGGCCCCAGCCACGCCCGTTCTCAGCGTCCGAGGCCGGGCCACGCCTCTCTTCGTCGCTGGGGGTTCCGGCCACGCCCCCTCCGACTCCCGAAGCCTGGCCCCGCCCCCGAGGGTCCCGGCCACGCCTCCTCCCGCCCACAGATGCAAGGCCCAGTCAGAGTTCTTATTCATCATTCATTTATTTGATTAGCTGAAAGCACCCCACCTAAAGAAGCAGAGAACCCAGTACCCTGAGGGAAAAGTAGACCTGAGCTAATTATCTCAAGGGTAGTCAAGGTAGGGCCCAAGTTCACATTGCTTCCCTGCCCCCAACGTGGCACCCTTGTGGGCTGCTGAATTCCACATACTGTGCTAGGTACTTTACACGAGGTAACCATAAAAAATACTCCCATACACACACCCAGTCCCTCACCTGTGGATCTCCTGATTAGGACTTTCTCTGAACAAAAGTAAATCAATCCTTTGCCTTCTTGGAGAAGGAAGGAATCATGGCATTATTTAGAGATTTTTCTGCAGTCCATTCTGTAGGAATCAGTAGTGGGTAATCCCACTCAACTCCCAGGTGTCCAGGGTGCAGCAGCTCCCTGAAGCTTGCCCACCATCACTGGCCTTCCACCTGCTGCTGGGGCAGAGGCCTGGGCCAAAGAGGTGGATGGTGAGACAAGGCCTTCAGGAGCTCAGGTGGCTTTTTAACTGTGCCACAAAGGTTCCAAGCTCAGTAGAGTTCAGAGTCCACACACTATGAATGATAACAGGTGTCAACAGTGTCAACCAGGTCCGCAAAGGGGAGAAGAAGAAAGCTAAAGTGCCATATGTCATATGAAGAAAGTAGCAGGAATAAATCTGCCAGATGTATAGCAGTAACATAAGTAGGTGAACAGGTATAATTTTCAAGTATTTTCCTTGATGGAGATGAGACCGGAAGTTGTGACCACAGCACCGCTGCAGCAAGCTCCAACACAGGTAAGCCATCAAGGGTATGTTAAAAAATACCAGCTGGAAAGAGAAGCAGAACAGAACCATTAGCTTATTAGTAAGACTTTAGAGGGTCAGGTCTCATTAACATATTATTGGCGGCTCCTAAAAATATGCTGCTCTGTCTCAGGGGTTAACTCTTTGATTCTTTATGCTTCAATCACACTTGCTTATAACACTCACAAGAGGTGACTTATAGTTAGTTGTGAATTTGCCTGAGTCCTTTAGTTCATCTTAAAAGTAGGTATCATTTATGTTGAGGCCCTCATTAATGTGTAAGGTAGAAATAAATTGAATATATGTATATACACACACACACACACACACACACACACTTCTTTTTGGCAGAGTGAAGGGCGGACTTAGGTATCAATAATTTTTTCTCATCTCTATATTTTTTATTAAAATTTTTTCATTTTAAGTAAACTCTACACCACACATAGGCTCAAACTCAGGACCCCAAGATCAAGAGGCATATGCTCCACCAACTAAGCCAACCAGGGACCCCCATTATCTCTGTATTTTTAGCTGAAGTAGCATGATAGGTACTGGAATATGAATCAAAATCTAAGCTTAGCTGCTGTATGATTCATACATCCATTCACAACATAATTACTGTGTGCCCATTACATGGCAGGCACTGTGCTAGGCTCTAGGCTAAGGACACAGTGGTAAATACTCAGAAAGCATGCATCATAGAGCTTACATTCTAAAAGAGAGAAGAGAGACAAAAATAATAATAATAAAGACAAAAGGTTACTATAGATTGTGATAAATTCAATGAAGGAAATAACTGGGTCATAAGAGGATAACTGAGAGATGGGTTCTCTGAGGCCTGAAGAACAGGAATGACTCCATGGAAGGAAGTGCATTCCAGGCAGAAGAAATATATAAAAACCCTTGAGGTGGGAGAGGCCTTGGTCTATTTAAGGCCCATGAGCCTGGAACATGATGAGCCAGCTGGAAACTGAGGCAGTCAGCAAGACCCAGATCATGTCACTGCTCTGCTTAAAGGATTTCAAGCTGAGGAGTGAGCCAATTAAGGTTTTAAAAGGACAAGAGTGGATGCTCTGTGGCAGACTGACAGTAGGGATGAAAGAACAGCAGTGGGAAGACAAGTCTGGAGTTCCTGCAGTAGCCCAGACAAGAAACAATTATAAGTTGGACTAGTGTGGTGGAAACAGATGGAAAGAAATGGTGGATTCAAAATATGCATTGGAGAGAGATCAAACAGGGTATTACTTGCTAATGAATTAGATTATCAGGTATTGGAGGGAAAGGGAAAAATTAAAGATATATCCTAGAAAAACTTATTGAAATTGGAAAGAACAGGGGGACGAACAGGTTTGGAGTAGAAACTAAAGGTCCTATTACACAAATATTGAGATATCTAAGGGAAGATGTGAAATGGCAGTTGGATATATAGGCATTTGAAGTGCAGAAAGGAGGGCAGAGAGAACACATTTGGGAGCCCTGGGCCTAGATGATACATAAAATCCGCTAGTGGTATATAGTATTTACTAAATTATGAACATAAACCCCACCTTTTAGTAAGGCCCAGGTTTTATTTGGCATAGAGTACTCCTGAGACAGCCTCCATTTACATAATAGAAAACTCAGCCAGGCTCAGGACCTACTCACATATAAAATGTTGCTATACAGAGAATGTTCTGGTCTGTGGTCAATGTTTACTAGCCAGAAGTTTTCCCTATGTGTCTCTTATCCTGCTGATCACCTTTTACTGCCCTGTTATGAGGCTGTGAACTCATTCTGAACAATGTTTTCAGATCTCTTCCCAAACATGAGATCATCACCTGAGATTTTAGTACCTTAGTCCCATTAGGTGAGTAAAATACATCACTCGGTAAATACTTTTCAAACCTATGTACACAGATTTGCTACAGAGCAGTTCTTTGTTTAATTTTTTTTTTTTTAAGATTTTATTTACTTATTTGAGAGAGAGAAAGAGAGCACTAGCAGCAGGAGAGGGAGATGCTGACTCCACGCAGAGCAGGGAGGCCAATGCAGGGCTCGATCCCAGGACCCTGAAGTCATGACCTGAGCCAAAGGCAGACGCTTAATCAACCGAGCTACGCAGGAGCCCCTGTGTGTTTCTTTTAAAGGAATCTTAATCCACATGTAAACCTAACATTTTCTTTCTTCATTATTATAATAAATTTTGGTTTACTTATTTATTCTACTATAAGTCCCTTATTTTATTTTTTATCAATGGAAAAGCACAGTAAAACAAACTACAAAGACAGAAACCTTTCACTTTTTATTTTTTTTATTTTTTTATTTTTTTCCTTTCACTTTTTATAAGCCGTTCCTGCCAAAATGCATCTTAGATGTTTATGAGAGAGTGGTGGAAGAAAGAGCTTAGGAAGCACTGGAAAAACAAAACATCAAATGTTAAAGATTGCCCTGCCAGTAAATCAGGAAATATGATCTATGGTGTTTAGTTTGATGCTCTGGATTTAATTCCTAACTGTTATGCAATTAGTCCCAAAGGTCAAGGTATTCTTACATTCCATTTCTGATTTCTTACCTGCAGAATTCCAACTACAAATGTTAGGCTGCCTTGTAGGAAATGTCCATCAACAAATATCCCAAAGGAAAAGCAGCAACCCCATTTGCCTTTAGTGATCTCACCAACAAACCAGGGTCCTGAAAGAGGCAATGGGAAGGAAGAGAGAAGATTAAATAACTATGATTCTGACTATATACATCACAAGGTGCATTTATAGGGATAAAAATAAGTATGAGAATAGTCATTGATAGGTGTTTTATTGGCATAATTTTTCTTCTTTACTAATCTCTATGTTGCACCATATGTCCCAGCTAACCAACCACTTGCTCCTTTGCTCCACTTTTGTCTAATTATAGAATCATCTGAGTACATGCTGTACCTGAACAGATTCCAGAAACAGTTCAGAATACGCTCAGAAACTTCAGAAGATTCTGCTGCAATAATAATCTCAATACAATGCATTAATATTTCCTTTAAGAAGCAAAGAGGTATTCTATGGAAATTAATTTTCCAGATAACTGATATTTACTCCTTTAAGCAATAAAACTTCAACCACTTTCATCTTTAGTGCATCTAAAATGTACTTCTCTTTCTTATTAATTTTTTTTTAAGATTTTCATTTATTTATTTGTGAGAGACACAGAGAGAGAGAGAGAGAGAGGCAGAGACACAGGCAGAGGGAGAAGCAGGCTCCATGCAGGGAGCCCGATGTGGGACTCGATCCTGGGACTCCAGGATCACGCCCTGGGCTGAAGGTGGCGCTAAACCACTGAGCCACCCGGGGTGCCCTCTTTTTTATTAATATTAATGAAAGTATTCTGATCTTTTCTTATGGACCCAAGTTATTTACTTTGTACATCAACTACACACTTGAAGTTAACATGTACAAAATTTAACTTGCTTCTTTAATTTTTCATTTAGAATGTCAGAATGACTTTCCTCTCCTCCCCATTATTTACTGCCCTTCTTAGTGTCCAGATTTGTGGAACTACTATATTGTCAGGAGTGATTAATGGCCAGTCAAGACTTCTTTCCTCAAAATGCAAATATATACTGTATCATTTGCTGAAGAATGAGGTTCAGCTTTAAAAAGTCATAGGTAATTTTCTCAGATATTATTATATAACCTCCACTGGATACACAGTCTAAAAAAGTGTTCTCCTTGTAAGTTTCAACTGTGAAACATGGAGCAACTTCGGTCCTTTTAATGTTTTCTTTTACAGCCAGCAACCAAATCATGTGCTTTTACCTTGTAGTGTAAGGCAAGTGTCTAAAATAGTTTCAACCTATCTTCTAACAAGGGAACTGATCTCCAAAGGGCCATCTGTGATAGCCTGGTACACAGAATTGTAGAGTGTTACACTTTTTATCTAATTGCTTTCTGTTCTCCGGTGGGAGTTACAAATGAGCAAAGAAAAGTTCTTAGGTAGCAACAAGTAGGCTAATCTACTCCTGACTTTTAGTCACTAAGGAACATTAGTAAAAAGCTTTAAAAACAGATTCACAGTGCTTCCTGCTTGCATAAGTGGCTAAACTAAGTATTAAGTATAATAATATAACAAAAGAACTTGGATATGCCTGAACTCACTGTTCATCTGTTTGTTTTTTTTTTCAGCTGAGTTTTTAAGACGCATACATTAAGTAAATATTCACTGAACTCATGCTAGGCACTGTGATTAGTGCTAGGCAAAGAGATGAACAAGACAGACAAGACCTCAAAGGATATTCTAATGAGGGAGGAGATGATAAACACAGAAGATAATCACAGATTCTGCTAAAGTAATGAAGGAAATAAAAAAGTGTGATGAAATAAAGGATAAAACTTTAAAGTAGTTGAAGAAGGCTGCTCTGTACACACATACTAATTCTTTAATGGTCTTCTCAGCTTAAGTTAACTCAGGTCAACTAAATGTCCTTTAAACATGTTAGGAAGGGACTTTATTTCCCAACACTATATTCCAGGAAATGACTTATGCAGAAACCATGTGCCATTCATTATACCCGCAAAAGACATGTCAAAATTCTCCATATATATCCTTTGGCAGAATTCTGCACAATCTCAGATTTCCTAATTGACTTACCCAGTGCTGTATATAGGGTTAACAACAACACAGAATAGTAGAAGATGTTTAGTTTGCTCAGGACATGGAGGGAGAATGAGGTCAAATTTATAAATCCTGGAGACCCTAAACAGAATAAATTTGAAAAAATTCTAGTGAGCACATGCAAAGTTCAATTTCTTTTTTTTTTTAAATTAGTTTCAGAGGTAGAGTTTAGTGATTTGTCAGTTGCATATAATACTCAGTGCTTATTACATCAAGTGCCCTCCTTCACGCGCATCACCAGTTACCACATCCCCCACCCACCACCCCTCCTGCAAACCTCAGTTTGTTTCCTAGAGTTAAGAGTCTCTTATGGTTGGTTTGTCTCCCTCTGATTTCATCTTATTTTATTTTTCCTTCCCTTTCCTTATGTTCATTTGTTTTGTCTTTTAAATTCCACATACGAATGAAATCATATATTTGTCTTTCTCTGAATGACAAAGTTCAATTTATTTTTTTTAAATATTTTATTTATTTATTCATGAAAAATACAGAGAGAGAGAGAGAGAGAGGCAGAGACAAAGGCTGAGGGAGAAGCAGGCTCCATGCAGGAAGCCTGACGTGGAACTCGATCCCCGAACTCTAGGATCACCCCCTGAGCCAAAGGCAGACACTCAACCGCTGAGCCACCCAGGCATCTCAGTTCAATTTCTTTATAACATTTTCTAGAAGACTTCTATGGGCTATCTACTCTATATTCAGCAAATCTTTTGTTATATGGTAACTATACAGATGACATTGATTTTTTTTTTTTTTTTAATTTATCTACGATAGTCACAGAGAGAGAGAGAGAGAGAGGCAGAGATACAGGCAGAGGGAGAAGCAGGCTCCATGCACCGGGAGCCCGACGTGGGATTTGATCCAGGGTCTCCAGGATCGCGCCGCAGGCCAAAGGCAGGCGCCAAACCACTGCGCCACCCAGTGATCCCAGATGACATCACTTTAAATTCAGAAATTGGCAAGAATCCTGATAAGGCAGTTCACTTATAATTATAGAGGGTAGGAAGTTCAAAGTAAGGTGTAGTTGGGAGACGTGAATGTGCGCGCGCGCGCGCACACACACACACACACACACACACTTTTTAAGGATTAAACACATGTAGATTTGAAATCTAGTGCTGTGCTCAAAGTCTCTGTTTTCTATGGGATTTACTATCCAAATGCACAAATTTCCAAATGGTATATCACAATATATCAAAAGTATATCAAAGTATCAAAATTCCTCCAGTCTAATCTTAAGTATGAATATCTATCCAATATTCCTTTCCCATATGTGACATAGCTCTTAACTCACAGCTATCATCTTACTCCAACTGAAAGGGATTCCTAAAGAGATTCCTTCAAATTAACATCTCTTAAAATGTAGTGCCCAAAATGTCAAGCATATGGGCTTCACACAGAGCAGCTCCATTCTGTGGCCGCAGAATAAAGTATCACAGATCCTCAGCCCCTGCCAGCCATTTCACTCATGTGCATGGCTGGTCAGAAACCAGTCAGCAGAAGACTATGACAGGATGCTCAATACACACTGAGCAACACTAGTGGTATTGAAAGATATTGAAAGAACTGGCCCCAATGAAGATAGCCTGACATCATAAGTTCAATAGTTATGTTTTTCCTAGTAGGCCAGCATATTTCTTTTGTACCTAAAACACCGTGCAGGCTGCTCACAGTTAATTTTGTACAAAATCTAATAATGCATGACATTTCCCATTTTTTTATATCCCTGCTACTCACTCCTCTCGGATTTCTTCATGTTCTAGTCTGGTACTTCTCAAAGTATTCATCTACATATCCACCTATATTTTTTTTTTAAGATTTTATTTATTTATGAGAGAGAAAGAGCACAAGGGGCAGGGCAGGCAGAGGCAGAGGGAGAAGCAGATTACCCACCAACAGGGAAGCCTGCAAGGGGCTTGATCCCAGGACTGTGGGATCATGACCTGAGCTGAAGGTAGATGCTTAACTGACTCACCCACCCAGGTACCTCAATAATTATTATTTATTAAATAAATAATCCTTTAGCCTTGGAGGTAACTATGCTTTAAAGTTTAAGCACAAATTTTAAATGTGATCTTCTATTTTGGCTCCATGTTAGAATAACCTGGGGGATCTCTAAGAAAATACTCCCCAGAGATTCTGATTTAATTAGCCTGAGGGAGAGGGGGAGCTTAGCCTGAACCCAGGTGATTCTAAGCAGCCAGGACTGAGAAACACTGCTTTAGTCAGAGCTGAACATCTCAGCCTTGACTGCCCATTGGAATCATCTGGGGAGCTTTAATAAAATACTGATGCCTAGGTCCTACCCCTAGAGATTCTGATGTGATCTAGGGTGGTGTGTTGACACCGGAATTTTAAAAGTTTCCCAGGGGATTCTAAGACAGTCAAATTTGAGAAGTGCTATTTAAAGAAAAGAACTGACCTGGGGTCAGAAGACTTAGGTTTTGAGTCTCTCTTTTATGTCTTATTAGAAATAAGACTTTGAACAACCTTCACAAACTCCCCAGTCCTCAGTGTCCTAATCTTTAAAATAGGGACAATAATACCTATTTCACAGGATTGCTGGAAGGATTAAGTGAGATAGTGCAGGTAAAAATATGTTGTAAATTTTAAATACACAGAGATATTGATATCCCAACAGAATGAAGCTGGGGTCTGCCCTTAAACATTTATTTATTTACATTATATGCAAGAACATATATGTGTGCAATAATGCTTCTTGAACTCCTTCATAGAATTTGCAAAAATATATATATAGGCAAGAAAACATTCAGGAGAATGTGTATATTTCCTATGTAGTTAGCCATTTTACCATTTAGTTATTGCTACAGCACTTCCCTCCCCTATAATCAGTCCCTGATCCCAGAGATTTCATCCAAGCCAGGAAAGGATATGGAAAATTTATTAAACATGTATTTATTGTCTGTTATGCACATACCAGTGCTGGGTGCTATGAAAAACAGGAAAGAAGTAGAAAACAAGTGCTTCTCTATTGAAGAACTTACAGTCCAGTTGAGGAAAAATGTATATATACATTTGAAGTGATTATGTAAAGCAAAGTGACTGGCCAAGTATGGCATTAATGGTCAGGAAGGACTACAGGAATTCAGAGAAGCAAGAGCTCATTATGATCTGGAAGGGGTGAACAGAATGGTATGGGAAAAGAGGGGTTGAGGTGAGCCCTACAGGAGGCTAAGATTTAGTTAAGTTTAGAAAAATAACTTAGAGATAAGCAAAAGCACAGAAGCAAAATGAGTATGGTGTGTGTAAGGAACAGTGGAAAATTATCTAGGCTGAAATACAGGACCCAATTATGAAGGATCTTTAATACCTGGCAGAGATGTCTGGTCATTTTGAGCTATATTGCAATTTTCCCATTTCTGGTTGAACTTCATATTATTGCAATGTACCAGAAAAAACTATAAAAAAAGATTGAGTGTTGTGGAAAAAGTATAGTAAGTTTGAAGAATCCATCTCACAGAGCTCAAGCAAGGACAATTTGTATTGATATTTATTATTTGGTAATAAGACATTATGTGACATTTTAAAATGAAGTCTTCTAAAAATAAAACGAACCATGACTAACCTTTATGCTCTGGATATCCTCGATACCTAAAAGTAATGAGAATGCTGAGCTGGATCAGCACAATTATCACAAAAAGAACCCGGGCCTGCAGAGAAATCAATGTTACTATGAAAGAGATACATTCAGTTAAGGTTTTTAAAATGGCTTCATTAACAAAAATGGAAATGACATCATTACCAGAATGACAAAGTAAGAAAAATAAATGACCAGAGAGAATCAAACAATTGATCCACCAAAAAAGAAAATTGTAAATTGCCTCAGCATTACTCTTTCAGGATTTGGATACTTAGACCAATATTGAAACAAAGTAATTTATAGTTACATAAAGTGATCAAATTAAAACAGTTCACCTTCCCTGTACTAAAAGTATAATTAGTTTTATTTCAAGTTGTATAAGAGTAAAGAAAAACAGTAGAGTATACTGCAGGCTGAAGGAACTGAGACTGCATTTTCTTTTGCTTTCTCCATCAGAGCAGCATTCACTTAGAGATTAACTCACAGTGAAGAGACATAAGCTAGGTTCTAGTTTCTCAAAGTATGGACCAGATCATTGGGATCACCTTGTGTCTGTTGTGAATGCAGACTCTCAGGTCCCATCTCAGCCCTGCTAAATCAGAATGATTTAGCCTGATCTAGGTGACTACTAAAAAACCCCAAAAGAAAAATAAATGACACAAAAGAAACTTGTAAAACTGAGATACAAATGCCCTTTAGTCATATTTCTAAAAAGCTTAATCACATTGTTAATAAAAGTTAAAATAATAATAAATTTGCATTGTAAGTCTGTGAAGATACATAGTAAAGCTATGTCTGGAAGGTGAAATTAAAGGAGGCTTAAATTTTCTTCTCAACATCAGTGTGTCTCTTTGGTGTGTTTTATGTCAATACCCAGAATAGATGAGATATGAGGGAAATAGAGTATAAATTGCCAAGCTTCTCTGGAAAATGATTTGACAGTGAATATCAAAAATGATTTTTAAAATTACCCATTTATTCATTCAAGGAATATTTATTTGAGGGCCTACTCTGTCTTAGGCATACAGGACAAGATCCCTGCCCTCATGGAGCTAAAATTTGAATGAGGACAGATTAAAAACAATGAATATAATAAATAACAAATAATTTATATAATTATATAAGAAAGTATATGGAAATAATGTGCCCACTCTTTCATCCAACAATTCACTTCTAGGAATTTATCCCAAAAAACAATGATTTTTAGTTGCAAGCAGAATTTATATAGTAGAGGGAAAAATT
This sequence comes from Canis aureus, assembly GCF_053574225.1. Classification (NCBI taxonomy): domain Eukaryota; kingdom Metazoa; phylum Chordata; class Mammalia; order Carnivora; family Canidae; genus Canis; species Canis aureus. Next base: position 14,792,647 of record NC_135642.1, on the reverse strand, counting down.
GGAAATAAATGTCCAACAATAGGTAAATAGTTAAATTAAGGTATATTTATGCCAATAAGCATCATGTTATAAAAAATAAATTGAGGTCAGAAAATAGTCAAAACAAATTCCTCGGTGGAAAAAAATCAGAGAGAATGAAAGATTGAAAAAGAATGAAAATTATTATTTTATATTAAAACTTCATATACCAATATATATGAGAAAAAAATAAAGAGTGTCATAATGACAAATACAATGATTATAATACATAGTGAGATAAAATAATGTGGGGCTGATTTTACCTTATTTCTAAATTTTCTAAGTTTTCTACATTAAGCATGTATTGTTTATGAAGAAAGAGATATTAGTTTTAAAAGATCCTTAATCCAATTTTACACAGTTCCTATAATTCCCTTAGTTATCCTGGTTTTATGATATTGGCTAGAACCAGGTTTCAGGGCAGCCCCGGGTGGCTCAGTGGTTTAGCGCCGCCTTGCAGCCCAGGGCATGATCCTGGGGACCCGGGATCAAGTCCCACATCAAGCTCCCTGCATGGAGCCTGCTTCTTCCTCTGCCTGTGTCTCTGCCTTTCTCTCTCTCTGTCTCTCATGAATAAATAAAATCTTAAAAAAAAAAAAAAAAAAAGACCCAGGTTCCAAAACAGGTATTACTTGTCAATGCCTCTATTTCTTTTAATTCAAATCACTTTAAAGCATTTTATTCTTCTAGACAAATAACTAAGTTTTATAAGATTTGTCTTTCTCACCATGTGATTATATTACAACTTTGGACCTAATCTAAAGTTGAATTTACTTACCACGATGCAGTGGTCGGTAAGGAGAATAAATGATGCCAGGGGGTCAAATCTGAGATGAATATCCTCTTGAACAGAAAATATGTGGTGAACACTCTTACTTCTTCCAGCAGAATCCTAGTTATAAACACAGCAGTGACTGTCATACATATTTATATATATAATGTTCCAAGATTAAGTTTCCAGTAACATTTGTTAGCTATCTCTGATTAGCTTTATTTTTTCATTTAAGTGCTTTCATTATTATAAGCGCTTTAAATATAACTTCTTTTAAACCCTGTAAAATTTGAATTGTGTATTCACAATGTATTTCTCTTAAAGAAAATTTGTATTTTTCCTCTGCTCACTGAAAAGACCTATAAATAGTATCAAACCCAAAAGCAATGAGCCAGCTGGTCTAGTGCCCAGATCATACTCTCAAAATAAAATTTCTCACTACAAGATCAGTGCTCTTTAGAGATAGCTGATTTCAGTTCTTAACAAGAAATACACAGGAAGAGCTCAGAATATCTTCATACCAGAAAGCAAGAAAACTAACAGACTACTGGGATTATATCCAAAGACAGTGGCCAACTTGGAGAGGTTCCCACTAGCCAAAGGTGCAACTTGAGCATTAAAAATATAAATGCAATGGATTAAAACACCCCAAATATAAATATTTTTAAATTTTTTAAATTCATAATGACACTGAAAATAAAAGATTCATTTGATTACCTTTGGCAGATGCTAGAGAAGCAACTCATTATTCTGAAAATTGGTTTAGAAAATGGAGGGTGGGGGAAGAATTAAAAATTTATCCCACTCTTCCGCTATGTACTTCTGTATCTGGGTACCAAATAGATAAGGGAAAATTTTTCTTTATGGAACTATTCTAATTAATACTCCTTTTACAAGGAGTGCCAATTTGAATACCACCATTTTATAACTCTAATGAAATAACAGATCTAGGCCAAGGCCATCAATAGCTGCTAGAAATCCTTCAGAAAAGCTGATGAGGTACTTCATAACAAAGGGAGGGAAAAGCCAGCAGTGTGCTGGAGCTGGTTTGACAGGCTCATAAAAGCCAATTCTTAAATTTTCAGGAATTTTGCAGGCCAGTTGATGTGTTGGTAGCTTAAAACCAGCTATGGTAAAAAATATTTATACTATGGAAATTGTAATAAAGCAGGGAAACACAACATACCTGAATTCCCCCTTCAAACATGCCAAGCTGGTTGATATTTACAAGCACACCACTGGATAAAATTAACAACACCTGAATACAATGGTCAATCCTAACATTACTAAAAGAGAGACAACCAGATTATCACAGGCTTCTGATAAAGCATAAAATACCAAATGAAGTATTCCTGACAAAAAAGACTCAAAACTGATCAAACTCCTAATCTAACTACCAATTACAGAAACTAGAGGGGTAGAGGAACATGTTAAATGATACAACATGAATGTAAACAACATAAATCTAGAATACAGAAAACTATAGGATAAAAGATCCAGTTTCCAAAGCAAATAAATTACAAAGAAAAAAAAAGGAGAGATGAGAGAGAACCTGTAGATTTAAAAAGACTAAAGAGACAAATCAGCTAAACACAGTATTAGAGCCTTGTATGGATTCTGATTTGAATCAACCACATGCAATATATATACTCACACACATATATATACAATTAATTGGGAAAACTGAACAGTAGCTGGAGAGTTGAATATTAAGAGTTACTATAGATTTTTAGGTGTGTTAGGATATTATGGTTACATTTTTAAAAATAGTTCTTTTAGGGATATATATTATCATATTACAGATGGAACAACATTCATGGTGCAGCGGCATAGATGAAACAAGATTGGTCATGAGTTCATCACTGCTAAAGTTGGCTAATGGATACATGGGAATTCATTATAGCACTATAGCTTGCATATATTTTTAAATTTCCCCATCATACAAGGTTTAAAATAGCAAAAAGAACTTGTACTTATGTTTATCAAACTTTTATTGCTTAAAATGTTCCTACTTTAAATTATGCATTCCTGTTTTAAAGCAGAGATTGTCTTTAATTTTGAGATAGAGATTTTGGGAGTCTGCTCTTTCAATTAGCAAAGTAGACACAATAATCTAAAGTTCTGGTCCTCAAATCTAGTGCACATCAGAATCACCAGGATGCACTGTTGAAACAGGTTGTTGGGTCCCATCTCCAGAATTTCTGATTCAGAAGTTTGGTATGGGACCTGAGAATTTACATTTCTAACAAGTTCCCACTGATGCTACTAATTCAGGAACCACACTGAAAATTGACTTAAAGGTCTAGTTGCTACTAGGCTGCTCAGAACTATAGACATTCAATAAAAATAGTAAGTAAGTAAAATATAAGATAATAAATTCATGTCTTCTGTCACAGAGTTTTCTCAGACAGACTCTATAGTACACTATACTTAAAAGAATAGAACTTTCCCATTGATAAATGAGGGGACCAAGGTCCCTATTTAATATTCAGTAGACTAATCTTTTAAAGTTATATAGAAAGAAAACAGATCAGTGGTTTCCTGGACATGAGGATGGAAGGAAGACAGCTACAAAAGAACACAAAACTTTTGAGGGCGATAGACTGTGCTGATTGTAGTAATGGTCAAGATATGGTCAGATATATATGTATGTCAAAACTCATCAAATATACTCTTTAAATATGTAGAGTTTTTTATGTAAAAACAAAATAACACAAGAAATGTTAAACATGTAAAAAGTATACACATTTTCATAGTTTTACTAGGATTTAACTAAGCAGCCAGAAATGTTTCAAGGACCATGAGCCATGGTTTTTTCCTCATAAAATTATAGAAGCTGGCATTTTGAGCCAATCCAAGGATTTGGGAGTTCCCTGTTCATACAGTGAGCAGGTCTCCTATGGTTGCTCCTACTTCCTCCTCCTAACTATAAAGATAGGGAATAATTTATTCTAGGTGCGCTTGCACCTTCAGGTTTTCTGCAAATGATCCAACTTCTAATAGAAAGGACATAAAGGGTTCATCCCCAGCCATCTTCCTTCCACATCCTCCCCATGAGTTTCTTCTTCCTCCTCAGGAGAACACTTCAAAGATGGGTGGCATTGCAAAGCGCCTTTTCTTGCTTCCTCTTCTATGAAATGGAGATAAAACTCCCTACCATATAGGACCGTTATACGGGTTAAGTAAAAAATTCTAAGTGTCCAGCATTTCCTTAGAAGGAGCTCAGTAAACAGCTCCTTTGTGTTTAAAACCCTTCTCTGTGACACACACACACACACACACACACACACACACACAAGCACAAAAGATAATGAAAATAATTATATTTTCTGAAGGATTACTTCAGGTAATCTTCAAACTAAGACTTAACATTAGAAGATGAAATAGTTAAAAACTGTCATCAAATCATAAAATTGTGGAAATTGACAGATTTTTTTTTCCCCAGAAACTAATTCTTTAGCATAGTCTAATCCTCTAAAGAATTTAATAATGTTGACTGAAGTGTTCTATTTTGGTAATGAATGACCAGTTACTACTCTGGCAGGTACTAGTGAATTAAAAGCCCACAAGCTGAATTGGAATAGCAAGCAGACTATTACTATATACGCTATCAATGCATACTCCCCCAAACAAACAAAAAATCCTGATGCCTTGAAAATTCTCTATCCTAGAGCTTTTAAAATAGTGACACAATTTTCCTGTACTTGGAGATAGCAAGCAAAGGCATAGGTACATAAATACCCATTTCTGACTTATCCTATTTTGTTTTAAGATTTTATTTATGGGGATCCCTGGGTGGCTCAGCAGTTTAGCGCCTGCCTTTGGCCCAGGGAGTGATCCTGGAGTCCCAGGATCGAGTCCCACATCAGGCTCCCTGCATGGAGCGCCCCTCTCTCTCTCTCTCTCTCTCTCTCTCTCTCTCTCTCTCCCCCCCCCCATGTTTCTTATGAAAAAATTATTCATGAGAGACATGGAGAGAGAGAGGCAGAGACTAGGCAGAGGGAAAAGCAGGCTTCATGCACGGAGCCCGATACGGGACTTGATCCCAGGACTCCGGGATCATGCCCTGAGCCAAAGGCAGACGTTCAACCGTTGAGCCACCCAGGTATCTCTCTGAAGGCAGACATTTAATCTTTGAGCCATCAGGCGTCTCTCTGACTTATCCTATTATCTTTGGGTTTGTTAGGAAATTTGCTCCTGTTATTAAAAAACTCTAGTCAAAGTTGAAGGAAAATAAAAAGAATGATTCCCTGGGGCTCAAAAAGGAGGACTGTGGCCAGGAGTTGTACACTAAGGAGTCCTGTTTTTGTCTAATAGAATTACTCCTGAGTGCCCATTTTCAGAATATACTAAATCCAGTGCATTCAAGGTTTGTTTGTTTAAGATTTTATTTATTTATTTGGGAGAGAGAAAAAGAGAGTGGGCAAGCAAGGGAAGGAACAAAGGGAGACAAGCAGACTCCATGTGGAGCACAGAGCCTGATGTGGGGCTCCATCCTGTGACCCCAAGATCATGACCTGAGCTGAAATCAAGAGTCAGATGCCCAACCAACTGAGCCACCCAGGTTCCCCTCAAATTTTTAATTAACTTAGTTTCATCTCTATCAATTGACTGAAAAAAAAAAAAAACAAAACCCACATAAGAGTTCAGTATGGTTACAGCCAAATCATTTATATAGCAAGTTGAAAATTACTAACTTACCTGGACAATGACTTCTATGTTACATGTCCTATTACTATAGTTTCTTGGGTTCCACTTCAGTATGAAAATAGGACCAGACAAGTGAATAGCTTGCCCTAAATGAACTCCATCAATCTTAACTGTGACAGAAGTAATGGAGGATAAGGAAAAGGCCAGGACTCTAAAATGACAACATAGATAAGCATGTGGTTTTAGAAATTTTCAGTTTTTAGAAAGGAGAATAACTCTTATAACCTGAAAAAATGGAAATTTAGGTAGAACCATCACATGGTATAACTGTTCCCATGACTGCTATTCATATGATCTGGTTTCTTTCTGAATGATGGCTTTTGGAGTTGTGTAATTCAGCAACACTGAGTTGGTAGAAAGGAAAATCAATTTTCTTTTGACATATAAGGCTGGAGTAGATGCAAAGTTCTTTCTGATAAACTCCTAAAGTCCTGGTTTTTCACATAGGAAAAGAATAGACATAGACACCTCACTTTGTTAATCTAATGTTAATCCTATCATCCACTTATTTGGTTCCCAACATATCTGTCCACAAGAAGCAATGTCACAAACTGAGGTAAGGCTACCAGGCCCTTTCAGAGAATGTAATGTCTCCTATCAAAAAAATGCTGAGAGTCATTCCACTACTGGCCAAAAAATAAGTTAAAACAGCTCGATACCATTTTTTCCAGATTAATTAGTTTATTTATTTATTTATTTTAGTATATCTTTTTAAAAGTACGATATCCAAAAAATGATAAGAGTGCTGTGAAATTGGTATTCATATTGACTGGTAACATTATAAATTAGTATCTGTTTTAAAAAGTAATTGGGTACCTTATGCACTGCTGGTGGTAATGTAAAATGGTACAGCCGCTATGGAAAACAGTATGGTGGTTCCTCAAAAAATTAAACATATAATTACCATGTGGTCCAGCAATTCCATTTCTAGATATATACCCACAAGTACTGAAAGCAAGGATTTGAACGAGTATAACCACATTCATAGTAGCATTATTCACAATAGCCAAAAGATAGAAGCAAAAATATCAACAGATGAATAAATAAAATGTTGTATATGCACACAATGGAATATTAGCCTTAAAAAAGCAAAGAAATTCTGACATACTCTACATCATGGAGGAATCTTGAGGATATTATGTTAAAGAAGCCAGCTATTTAAAGGACAAATACTGTATGATTCCTCTTATATAAGGTTCTAGAGTAGACAGATAGTAGAAAGGGGGAACGGGGGTTGCCATGGGCTGGGGGAAGGGGGAAATGAGGAGTTAATGTTGGATGGGTATAGAGTTTCAGTTTTGGAATATAAGAGTTCTGATGATGGATGGTAGTGATGGCTGCACAATATCAATGTACTTTAATGCTACTGAACTGAATACCTACCTAAAAACTGGTAAAATGGTGCATTTTATGTTACACATATATTTTACCATAATTTTTTTAAAAGAATAATGATTTGTTACAAAAAAAGTCATTGGACAATCTTTATCTATAATCATAAAGGAATTCATATTTTCACCTAGACTCCCACCTCTAGAACTTTATCTAAAGAAGTTATTCAAATGAAAAAGAATCTACATTCATCAGATGCTCATTCCCAAATTAGAAAAAAAATCTAAGAGTTCACCAATAGGATAGGAAAATGGTTAGATAAATTGTGGTACATTCTCTCTGTTGAGAGAAAAAAAAGTAAGAATTAAAACAGACTGTGCCCTACTGTTACAATTATGTAAAAACCTGCCTTATGGAGAATGCCAGAGAAGGAAAACTCAGAAATTCAGTAACAGCTCTATTTGGGGGTAGAGGGAGGGAAATATGATTACAGCAATGCAAAACATGAAAATAAAATACACAAAAATTATAGTGGTAGGATTATGGGTTTCCGGATGGTTTTTAAATTTCAGCAGCTTAAAAAATTACCTATTTTTTAACTGAATGGGAATGAAACAGTAAGCATTTTCTCTTTACATAATGTTTAGATTGTTGAGAAAATTAAAGAACGGCATCTCATAGCTCTCACATGGCATTACAGTCACATTGACTAATTCTCCATTAATATCAAACTGAAAGTAAATGCTGAAAAATTGCTACATACCTGATGTGTGTTGAATGAAGGAGTCTTTCTAGTGGTTCATGTCTAACACAACTATATAGAAGTGACTTAGGATTAGTGATAAGAACCACAGGCCACTCGCCAAAGACCAAATCTGCAAAGCTAAAGAGGTCATGATCAAAAGCAAAGATCCGGTACCTAGAGACCAGAATACAATAAGGTAATTTAGTCACTTCATATTATAAGAGAGTATGAAGGTTATACACAGAACAAATGTAAAAATATAAAACTATACTTCCTGAGATCATGAATTTGAATTCAAAGTAAATAATATTGTTTCTCTATCCTTCTCTTGCCCTTACCACTTTATACTTCACACTTGTCACAAATGGGATCTCATAAAAGACATGAATTTGTGCCCTAGAACAATGCCTGGCACATGGCATACACACTTTCATTTTTAAATTAATGCTTGATAATAAATCAATTTGTTTGGTTTCTATACTTTAAGACTATTTTGAACCTAAGACATTCATCATAAGCATAATACCTGATATTCTTTCATCTCATCAAAAATGCTAATATTAACATGAACATAATTAGAAATTGTTCATTCTTCTTTTAAACCTTTATTTTTATAATTTCAAAGAAATTAACAAAAAGGTTTTTTTTTGTTTTTTTAAATGCATGGTGAAAGGTACAAATATTCATTAAAGAATAACCAAAATTTTATATTTTCTACTTTTTGAACTGAGAAAAGAAATGATTAACTATGGCAGAAACAACAGTGCTCACCAAATACTCCACGTGCTCCCCTGCATTTCCAAGTCTCCCTGGTATTAGGTTGGGACCATGTGACTAGTTCTGGTCAATGGGCTGTGAACAGAAGTGACATGTATCACACTTCTGGTCCAAAGTACTTAAGAGTGGGTGTGAGTTCTCCATGCTCTCTTCCCTACCCTGGAATTGAGGTGTTGAGATTGTGGCATTATAAGATGGAGAAAGTCTGAATCTCTGAGTTGCCCCATGGAAGAGAGGTGCCTTGGCTCATACCAGATTTATATAAATGAAAAAATGAAGATCTATTGTGGTAAGCCACAGATTTACTTAGATTTATTTGCATCCACGACAAGGCCTAGCCTAATATTACTAATAAACTTTTAAAAGCTCTTCTATTATACTAATACAACTTATTAGTATATAGGGGCAGGTAAAGGTTAGGTCCTTTAAGTAAAACTCCAGATAAAACCCCAGGGTTGGAACACAGGAGAGCAGGTGGGAAGAGAAAGAGAGTAAATCTCATGACATCACTTAACTTGTAACTGTAGCATTTATAAGAAATAAGGAAGCTGATCAAGGATTAGGAAGGATATCTGGTAGAAGGCAATCCCAGCCCAGCCCACAACCTCATGGTCATGAATAGACAGGTCTTAGCCCAAAGTAATTACAGTTGCCAACTGATTATAGGCTTCAAGCATAGCTCTTAGTTTCTAGCAGAGCCAACTGAAATGAGTAAGTACCTTTCAAGATGTAAAGCTATCTTTTAATTAAAGGAAGTAGTTAACAATAGAAAAACGTATTCAGCTAAAAAAATATCGAATAACTAGTATCTTTAGAAAAATGAGTTTGAATAAATTTAATAGCAATTGGTAATAAACGATGATATGATATTCATCTACATTTAAGCTATTGTACTTAGCTATCCTCAAAATATTTTTTCTCTATATATTTAACTAACTATACTGTATGCTTTTGATAAAAAGGTTATATTTTCTCATAGATTTTAATCTTTATAAAACCAACTATCATGTATTTGAAGAACTTAAATCACTAACATTTTATAATAATAATTACAAAGATAGATATAAAATTCAGGAGGTGATATATTTCCAGTTCTATTGTTTCTCAAAGTGTGGTCCATAGAGCACTTGGTGGGCTTAAAAAAAAATGCAATTTCTTGGGTCCTAAACCAGACCAACACAATCAAATTCTCTGAACACAGGGCTTCAAATGTTACACTCCTCCACAATTGTTGTACACACTAGAGTTTGAGATCTATCTCCTAATGGATGCATCTTGAAACAATGTAACATAGTGATGGCAAACATAACTGTTGCAACAAGGTTTTTAATGTAGTGACATACATAATATACATGTATTACTTTAAAAACTTAGAGATATCACAAGTTTTTCCTTAACTGGGATCACCCATGATAGCAATAAGGAAACTTTTGTTGTTTTAGCAAAACTTACACATGTAAGTTTTATTCTGTGGGGTACTTCCCTTACCTTCTGTTATCCTTCCAGTCTCCCACCTCAAGTTCCAAAGTGCCCTGGAGGTGACGAGTGTGCAAAACAGGCATCAGTCCACCGAGTGTATGGAGGTGTCCACACAAATAAGCTGTAGCTGAACTAACCGATGAAAAAGAAATAGATGTGCAGATAACTTGTGATGCCAAACTAATAAGTAGATCTCTTCAGTAGAGCAAGACAGGTAGAGTTAACATAAAAGAATTACAATTAATTTTAATTTTGGAAACCTGCCTCACCTCATTATTGACCGAATTCCAGGTGATGGAGAAAGGATAGTGGATGTTGTATAGTGTCCAAACCAAATACTGTGGTTGCTCCGACTACTTTCCTTGGCTAGTAACAGAAGTTCCTCCATCCGTTTCTGAAATGGAAGAAAAACAAAAGGATCTTTAATTAGAGCTCAGGCTAATTAAACATCTCCCTTGAAGTTTTATAATAATAAGTATGTTTAAGGCCTAAACCCTACTAATTAATGACCTGTATCGACCTGTATAAATTTCAAACTGTTTTCATATATATTATAATTCATTTGGTCCTAAAAATAACTTCATGCTAAGTAGGGCAGCATTATCCCTTTTGATAGATAAGGAAATTGAGAAGTAAAGAACAATCTTTAAATGACATAAATTTCAAGGGTGCCTAGGTGGCTCAGTCGTTGAGCGTCTGCCTTTGGCTTGGGTCATGATCCCGGGGTCCTGGTATCAAGTCCCACATTGGGCTCCCTGCTCAGTGGGGAGCCTGCTTCTCCCTCTGACTAGCTCTGGCTCTTTCTCTGTCTCTCATTAATAAATAAATAAAATTAAAAAAAAAATAAAAGATTTTTTAAATAATATATATTTTTTTATTTTTTTAAATTTGTATTTATTTATGATAATCACAGAGAGAGAGAGAGAGAGAGAGAGAGGCAGAGACATAGGCAGAGGGAGAAGCAGGCTCCATGCACCGGGAGCCCAATGTGGGATTCGATCCCAGGTCTCCAGGATTGTGCCCTGGGCCAAAGGCAGGTGCCAAACCGCTGCACCACCCAGGGATCCCAATAATATATTCCTTTATAGAAATAAAGAAGAACCACTAATCTTTTCAGCCCTATATACTACATGGCAATTAATAAAGAGGATCTTGAAACTTCTAAAATAAGGTGTATATATGTCCAAAAAAAGCCTTACACCTGTTTATAACAGCTCTACTCAGAATAGCCAAAAACTAGAAACCATCAGTATATATCCAAACAATGAATGCTATGTAGTGATAAAAAGGAAAGAATTACTCAAACACAGTAATACAGATGAATTGTAGAAACACTGAGCAAAAGAAGCCAAAGACAAGAGTACGTACTGTATGATTTTATTTACATATTATTTACATATTTACATTCTAGGACAAACAAAACTAATCTATACTGACAGAAAACCAATCAGTGGTTCTCTAGGATTGGCGTGAAGACTGACTACACAAGAGAACTTTCTGGGATGATAGAAATATCCTGTCTTGATCGTGGTGACAGTTACACTAGCATATACATTTTTTTGTCAAAAGTCTTCAAAGACTTAAAATGAATACATTTTATTGTATATAAATCATCCCTCATGAAGTTGATTTCAAAAATACTTGTACATGTATAGTGCTTATAGCAATGAAATCCTGGACTGTACCCTCAGGGTTTCTAATTTGGTAAATCTTGGGGAAAGCCAGGGAGCTGCATTTTATAAGACTCCAACTGATTTTCATGCAGATGATCTTTGAATCATATCTTAATGCTACTCTAAGGAATAGGCTTTAAAATGACAAGTTAATAAACTCTGTCTAAAGACAACTGGAAGAAACAAAATATACCTTTATTAAATAAAATGCCTAATACAGCACAATGCATTTTACAATATTCTATCCACATGATTTCAAGGTCTTCTGAACCCTTATATCACTTTGAATCTCTTCTAGCACTTAGCAAATTCTGCCCTTTATTATAGTTATTTCTGCACTAGTCTTATGTCCCTCCACTAGATTAAATCTTCTAAGAGGTGAGTGATTTGATCTTATCACTCTTGTATTCCTACATACAGGCACATGTCTTGCATATGGGCATGTGCTCATTTGTGAGCTGACATTTGTTGTAGTTGGGCTCCCCGCTGAGCACAAAGTTTGCTTGTCCCTCTGCCCTTCACCCTGCTCATACTCTCTTTCTCTTGTGCTCTCTCTCAAATAAATAAATAAAATCTTAAAAAAAAAGAACTTTTAGATAAAAATTTGTTTACCTCAGATAACCTTAAGTGAGCCAAATTTATCCAAGAAAAAACAAAATAGATTAGCTACAAAGGGAAGTGAGATTTTTACTGTACCTCATCTAAAATTCCAAAGAAATTATAGGGTCTCTTAGGCCCTGGATTTGGGGTGGCATCCAAAGAGATGAAAGAATAGTTGCCAAAAGGAGTACTGTGGACATAATGGAAAGAGCCATCCCTACGTACAGCAGAATATTTCCTAAAAAATACAAGACAGGAAAGTTTTAGTGCAATCGTAAAAAGACAGAATGAACTTATCCTTCCCATATATCATACTATATTTTGCCTCCCTTTGAAAATTTCCTAATCTGACAGAGAAATACATAAAGTAGATCCACAATAAGCTGATTAAAAGAACTTCTAAAAATCTTTTTCCCCCACTGTCTACAAAGATTCAGGCAAACTAATTAATAAGTAATTAAACACAAGGTCACTAAGCAAAGCAGAGAAATAGGTGACTATTTATGGTAGTCCACTAAACATTTAAAAAGAGATCAATCAGAATTCAGTGAAATGCTACTTATCAATCATTGAAAAATTTAGTGAGGACCTACTAAGTACTTAACAGAATTCTTGGTGTAATGAGATAAAAAAAAGGTGTTTATATCTTGAAACAGAACTACCGAGGCTTAACTCACAATGAAGCCTTGCAAAGATGAAATCATCAAGCCAGGAGAAAAATGTTAGTTAGGTCTGGGTCAGTAAATCTTTTTCAATCCCTAAAAATATGTTGGTAACACACACAGGGTACACACTTGGTAATGAAAGTCCTTACTCCTCAAGTATCAACAGTGTTCAGGTATCTATAAGGTTGGACAGTGAAGAACAGGGGAAAGAGTGGGTAACATAGCACACAGAGTAGGAATTCATCAAGTATTTGTTGAATAAATGTGAAGGAAGGTACAGATTGGGGACATACCAATATTACTCAAATGTCAAAATATTATAAGAAAGCAGCTAAGACACATATGGAAAAATAAAACTCTTGAAACCTAATATGCTATCAGGAAGCTATATTTAAGCCACAATAGCCATCAAACATATCATAAAATAAATATATTATCACAGATATTAATAATTAAAAGCCAATTAGTTCTATTGCTTCTCTTCCTGGTATTTTTAAATTTTCTATTTTGAAGGGGGCACTTAGGTTGCTCAGTCGGTTAAGCCTGCAACCCTTGATTTCGGCTCAGGTCATGATCTCAGGGTCATGGGAGCCAGCCCTACAATGGGTTCAGCACTCAGCATAGAGTCTGCTTATCCCTCTCCCCCGGCTCCTCCGCTGCTCATGTGTGCACACGCACATGTGCACTTTCTCTCTCAAATAAATAAAATCTTTAAAAAATGAAATTTCATATTTTGGGTTTTTTTTCTCTCATTAAGGTTTTTACTTATGTTTTTCCTGCTTAATTTGTTTTCAGTTATTCTTTCAGATCTTATAATTTTACATATGTTGCTTCCTCTCCTACATTCTTTTTTTTTAAGATTTTATTTATTTATTCATGAGACACAGATAGAGAGAGAGAGGCAGAGACACAGGCAGAGGGAGAAGCAGGCCCCCTGCAGGGAGCCCGACATGGGACTCATCCTGAGACTCCATCCTGAGACTCGATCCTGGGTCTCCAGGATCACACCCTGAGCTGAAGGTGGCGCTAAACCGCTGAGCTACCGGGGCTGCCCACCATTCCTACATTCTTAATACATTAAAGCCCACTATCTAAAAGTAGACTCAACTATTTGAAAGCAGAGATTAAAATATATTATAGCTATTAACATTTTTTGAATTCTGGATTTTGGCATTCTCTGGGGCACTCTTAAGATCAAGATTTAGCTCTAAGATTTTTTCGTTCCGGCTAATCTTTCTATAATGTTCATATCTCTGGCCATTTATTAAAATACTGTTTATTAAAAATTCAGATAAAGGTTAGGTGGTTAGAAACAAAAATATAAAGAAACTTCACATGACTAAGGCTTTATTCTCCTAATAGGTAGTGAGATCCTGAGTCCTGTTAATTCTTCTTTGAAAATGTTTTTTAGGGGATCCCTGGGTGGCTCAGCGGTTTAGCGCCTGCCTTTGGCCCAGAGCATGATCCTGGAGTCCCGGGATCGGGTCCCACATCAGGCTCCCTGCATGGGGCCTGCTTCTCCCTCTGCCTGTGTCTCTGCCTCTCTCTCTCTGTGCATCTGTCATGAATAAATAAATAAAATCTTAAAAAAAAAAAAAAAAAAGAAAGAAAGAAAATGTTTCTTCTTTCTATTCCAGAGTCACCATCAAAGATAAGATAATAGAAAATGAAAGATTTTCATCTCTGACCTTTTCCTTCCTCACATTAAAAAAAAAAAAGTACAATCTCAACCTCCAAGTTATGGTGATTCTAATTATATGTTAATCAATGCTGTTTGAACTGCTACCCTCCAGCTGATGTTACTTCCCCATATCTATGGACTTTGTTAGATAGGTATGCTTCTATTCAAGCCCTTCCATATCATGACTGGACTATTCCATGACTCTCCTCTCTGTTCTACAAAACTCCAATCTCCCTCTTTTTTCCTTATCATCCCTATCTTGTTTTTTTTGTTGTATGATTGCCCTTTATAAAATATTATTTCATTATGTGACTTCTCTCCTTAGGAATCTATACTGGATTTATGAACTGTTATCCAACATGTCTAAATGTCTATACTTGTCACTTAAGACCTCCATAAACTGGCCCTAAGCTTCCTACCCAATGTCATACCAGTCCTCAAAATGTTCTTTTATTCTAGTGATACCAGTTTCCTTACTGCCCCTAAAAGCTCCTTCTAGCTTTTAAAGCTCTGGTGTTTTGCCTAAAATATACCCCTCAAAAGTTCTTCCCTAAATGCAACCCTTAAGAATAGACACAATTTTTACTTCTTTTATAAAGTCCTAACTTGCAACTAGTAGATATATAAGTTCTGGAGATCTAGTGCACAGCATAGTAATTATAATCAGCAGTACAGTATTATAAGCTTCAAAGTCACTAGGAGACTAAACCTTAAATATTCTTACCACAAGAAAATGATAATTGTGTGATAGTGATGAAGTATTAGCTAACTCTATGGTGGTCCTCATTTCACAATATATAAATGTATCATGTGAATATGTTGTACATCTTAAACTTATACAATGTTATATGTCAATTGTATCTCAATAATAAAGTATCCTCTATGTCCAGCCCATGCTGACTTCTGCCCTTTCCAGTTTCTCATAATGATGATCATGTGTACCAAATAACCTAGAATTTCATCAGTCATCCCTTAAGGCTTTTTCTAGTTGTTTCCTAAACAATTCTTATCTCCCTCAACTGGTCTTCCTTAAAGGTAGAGGCCATATTTTTTAATATTAGCTCTTGTATCTCTCATGCTATCCAGCTAATGATGGGCTCTCAACAAATTCTCACTACTTTAGTGATGGACAATGTAGAACAAAGCTGTGGAAAACTCTAGAACTTGAAGTGAAATTGAAACTAAAAGAATCCAAACACACTGAAACTAGAGAACTGGTTTTCTAACTCAAAGAGCCTTTCATATTCATTCACATTCATGGCATATAAAGAAAATTTTAATAATCCTATGACATACTGGGATAAAAGGACAAGGCAACCAGGCTCCTCAACCACTACAGATGCTGAAAGAATCAGTTTCTCAGTATTCCAAAAATCAACAGTACTCTAGTAACAAGCTCTAATCTAAATGACTCTGATGTATATAGCATGGTGACTAAGTAAAAAATACTCTACTGTAAATCTGAAAGTTGCTGAGAATAGATTTTTTATTATAGAAAAAAAAAAGTCTTTTTAAACTACATATATGGTAGGTGTTAACTAGACTTATTGTGGTTACCATTTCACAATATATACAAATATCGAATCATGGTATGTATTCATAATGTTATATGTCAATGATATCTAAGTAAAAAAATTAAAATAAAAAATGACTTCTGGGCAGCCCAGGTGGCTCAGCAGTTTAGTGCCACCTTCAGCCCAGGGCGTGATCCAGGGCTATGGACTCGTGATCGAGTCCCATATCAGGCTTCCTGCATGGAGCCTGCTTCTCCCTCTGCCTGTGCCTCTGCCTCTCTCTCTCTCTCTCTCTCTCTGTGTGTCTCTCATGAATAAATAAAATCTTTATTTAAAAAAATGACTTCTGCTATGTATCAATGGCAAAAAAAGTTTGTGTGAAATATTTAAAGTATCATTAGCCAATAAAAAGCATTAAAGTGTATGAAATAAAAGGAATTAAAGGAAAGAAAAAATGTTGGGGAAAAAAGAACTGAATCTGTCACACACACATACACAAAAATTCTAAATTACTAGAGATTCTTTAGATAGAAATTTTGTCTGCTAAAAAATGTTGTCACCCATTCATTGACTTGACTGCACCTTCCTTGTGCTGCCTCATCGTCTGTATTCTATTTATTACAGTACCTGTAATAATTCTCGACACTCTCCAGACTTGGGATGTTGAATGCATCTAATTAAAAAGAAAAAAGCAATGAATCACTAAAGTCTACTCCTGAATATGTTAACTAAAATTTAAATAAAATTTAGGGGAAAAAAAGAGTGAACACCACCTACATGAAAAAGAAAATATAAACATCTTAATGACTAAAGAAAAATGACAATACTTTCAATAACACTTTAAATGGGAGAATGCCAATAAATTAGCCTGATAATTTATAAAACTTGATAACAGAATTCAGATGATCTGGAAGCTTATTTAAGGCACCTAGTATACTGGAGAATAACAAATACTTCGATATTATATACTATTCAGAATAAATCAATTTGTAATTGTAGGATTGGACTGTTATATAATTAAAACAGCATGGATCCATGCCAAGGGTTCCCAAACAACTGATCACTTTGATAATAGGACCTAAGTCCCTCTCTTCTTAAATCTTAAAAAGATTCAGTAAGAAAGAAGTTATATAATGGTAAGAGGTAAGGTAAAAGATGTAATAGAACACTTATCTGGAAATATAATGATTTCATAGAGCTTGATTGACTGGTTGCAATAAGAAAATTACTTGCCAGCTCAGAATTCTAAGAATCCACTACATTTCTAGTAACTTTGGAGAATAAGCTGTTAAATCCAATTTAGGCTGAAAGAAACATTATTGTGTATGTAATCTTCTTACTAAGAGAACTACACTGGGGCAGCCCCGGTGGCACAGCGGTTTAGCGCTGCCTGAAGCCTGGGGTGTGATCCTGGAGTCCCGGGAACAAGTCCCACGTCGGGCTTCCTGCGTGGGGCCTGCTTCTCCCTCTGCCTGTGTCTCTGCCTCTCTCTCACTCTTTCTGAATAAATAAATAAATAAATAAATCTTTAAAAAAAAGAGAGAACTACACTGTTATAGTTAAATCTTAATAAAAATTAGTTTCCTCCTATCAACATAATACATGAACATATATATAAATACATGCTATAAGCATTTATGCTTATACAGGTCAAATTAGATGATTATGAACTCCAAAGGACAAGCTCTGTTTACAAGATCTAATCACAAAAGTCTCATATTTGTTACTTGAAATAAGTCAGTAGCTTGGCTTGAAAAAGTTTTTAAAAATATGTACAGGCTTGCTTTCTATTGCTAAAGAATCTGACCTGTACCACTACTAAGGATCAAGAAAAAGGGAAATGTAAATTCAGATCTTCCTCAACTTAACAATGGGGTTATGTCCAAACAAACCCATAGTAAGTAGAAAATATTTCAGTAGAAAATGCATTTAATACACTGAACTACTGAATGTCAGAGCTTAGCCTCACCTACCTTAAACATGCTCAGAATGCTTACATTAGCCTATAGTTGAGCAAAATCATCTAACACAAAGCCTGTTTTATAATAAAGTATAGAATATGTCATGTTGAATATCTGAGAGTGAAAAACAGAATGACTGCTTGGGCACAGAATGGTTACAAGGTTATTTATTGGCTCTCTACCCTGGTGATCGTGTCCAGCATCACCAGAGTATCATACTGCATATCACTAGCCCAGGAAAGGATAAAAATTCAAAATTTGAAATATAATTTCTATTGAATGGGTATCACTTTCATACATTGTAAAGTTGAAAAATCAGAGGTCAAACCACCGTAAGTTGAATCATCCTCAATTGGGAACCAGACTTACAGGTATACCAGAAAGAGCTATAAGCCAGGTATCTCATCATCAATTAATAATTCCTAGCTGCTCTGTAAGAACTATCTATAAAGACAGCATTTTCTGATCAAACCAAAACTATATATTTCACCAGTCAGAATTATCTCTTTAAAATAATAGTTTTAAACATAAATATTTAGGCACACAAAATCAAATGAACAAGTATTTAACCATTAAGAAAGTCAACAAACCTACTGTTTACACACTTTGTAGAAGAGTTCATTTCCTTACTAACACTACAATAATAATGTAAAAAAATGTGAAGGGATTACCCATTTCTCTTCTCATACATAGAGATTTATTTGCAATTTTAATTTTTTAATGTATACACAGTAAAATTCATTCACTGTGAAGTACACACAGTTCTTTGCATATTGACAAACACATAGTCATATATCCACCACAATGGAGATACAGAACAGTTCCATCATCTCTCGAAATACTCTCATGATGCCTCTTGGTAGGCAGCCTCTCCTCCGGCCCCCAACCCTTGGAACTACAATCTGTTCTCTATAGTTTTGCCCTTTCTTGAATGTCACATAAATGGATTCATACTGTATATAGATTTATGAGTGGTGGTTCTATTAGCAAAATGTATACCTATCTATCTCTATATATGTATTTATGCGTGTGTGTGTGTGTGTGTGTGTGTGTGTATGACTGATTGACTGTAGGCTCCACACCCAATGTGGTGCTCAAACTCATCACCCTAGATCAAGAGTTGCATGCTTTATTAACTGAGCCAGCCATGCACCTAAAATGGTTATATTTTTAAACAATCTCCTGCATAGGTTTCGCTAGAAGCTTTTCTTCATGTAAAGAAGAAAAGACCATCCCAACTTTCCCTCAAAGGCTAAAAGTGGTATCTGAAGTTTTAAAATCATATAATATAGTTGTATTTCAGAGTTGTGCCTTCAGTATAACTAAAACTATGTTATAATAACTATATATATATAACTATTGTATAATTTTATATTCTAAATTGGAGAATCTAGGCTCTTGAAGGGAAAAAAAAATCTAGTTCTAATTATACGTGGGTCTTGACTCTTACCATGATTTCCTTTAACATCAAGCCACTTGGTTTTTTCCATGACTCTTGTCTTCTTCAGAATGCCCTGGTAAGTTTGCCATTCTACCTCATGCTGCCTGGATCCCAAGTAGTCCTTTGTTTTGGCATCAGTCAGGTCTCCTGTAGATTTACATAAGACTTGAATCATGATGCAAAAGAAACCCCAAAGGGTTAAAAAATGATTTTAAATGCACACTGATGGAACAAAGATACTTAAGGTACTCAACATGTATAAGAATAAAAGCAAGCCATATAAAATAAAATTTTATTGGCAAGGACTTTGTTTAGTATAGGTTAGCAAGTACCTATTTAACTTCCTGTGATACTAGAAATGGGTTCTGAAAAAAAGTTATCTTTAAAGAGAGTGGTACAAAATGCATTGTAAAACTCTGTAAAAATGAAAACTATAAGAAATTCCAACACTCTGGGCAGATGCCTGAGATCTATGACAAACATATTTTCCACACCCCAAATCAGGATATGTAATCTGAGCAAGAGTTATTTTTACAACAAGAAGCAATCTGGAAGGTATGGTTTGGACAATGAAATACAAAAATTTCTGGAAAACTAAATGGACAATTGAAATAGAGGTTTTCCATAAAATGAGGACTGATAAACCATCATATCAGCAGAGATGTTTGAGTAGGGTAGGTAGGATATGAATCCCCAGTAGAAGAGACAGACACTCCTTTAGCTTTTCCTCCAGCACATTTTAGGAGCAAATAGTTTGAAGATTCTAGAGAACTCAAGTCACAGAAGTACCAAAAGATGGGAAAAAAAGTGTCCTAAGTCACTTTATGCTTCAACAATTGACAACATAAAATTGACTAATGCTATAAAAAGGAAAAAAAAAAAAAGGAAAAGTTAGTTTTGGAGGCACCTGGGTGGCTCAGTGGGTTATCCCACTCTTGATTTTGGTTCAGGTCATGATCTCAATGTCCTGAGATGGAGCTTCTGTGGGCTCTGCCCAAGGCCTGCTTGAGTCCCTCTGCCCCTCCCTTCCCCCCAAAAAATAGAGAGGAAGGAAGGAAAGAAGGAAGGAAGGAAGGGAGGGAGGGAGGGAGGGAGGGAAAACTTTTGACTTGTGGTTAAAGGGCTTTCCCTAATTCTCTCTCGACAACTGCAACAAACGAATACCAATATAGCAGACGGTATACTAAGGAGAATCATGAGCCTTGCTTCTACTGCTTTGACAAAACCTTGTGATGGCAAGTCGTTTAGCTTGCCTCTCGACTCAGTTATCCATAGGCAAAGGAAATTACAAGGTCCCATCTCCTCCACAGGAGGACTCACCTGGGGCTGAGGCTATAGTGTGCCCGACATCCCCCAAGTGAAAAGCTGCAGCCTGGCCAGCATTCCACCGCCCGGACCACAGAACAACGCGACAGTACGGCAACCCTCCCTACCTGTTGCCAGGACGAGAGCTGGTTGAATGATGTCAATAGTTTCTGAACAGAACTTCTCTAAGTCTACAGCTCTGCCTGGATCACGAAACCTGCTCAGGTGAATGTCGGATATCTGCCGAAAGCAGGTATTAAACAGAGATATCTGGGTCAGGAAGAGGCAGCACGGGCAGCAGGCGACCCGGCAGCTCTCTCAAGGCGGAAGGGAATGTCAAGGATGCGGTGCAAGAACGAAGCACGCCCCGCACCCCCACATCCCAGGGAAGGACGGGGCTCCCAGCCGCACCCCGGCGGAAACTGTCCGCGTCTCACCGCGTCCTGCGGGCTTTGCACCTACCCCCCGCCCTGCTCCCGCTGCGTCACCTGCAGACCCCAGAAGATGTTGCTGGCGCCGGGGCCCGGCGCGGGGTGCGGGCTCCGGGAGGCGCGGGGCTGGGGCAGAGGCGAGGGCTGACCGGCCAGGCCATAGTGCTCCAAGAGCACGGCCGCCAACGCCGCTGCCGCCAGCCCCGCGACCACCCTGACCGCCAGCCCCGCGGCCATCCTGCCCGCCGCCCGGGCGCTGCACTTGCTGTCGGCGGCTCGGCCCGTGCGGCGCCCGCGGCGGCTGCTCTGGCCTCACTTCCGGACTCTATGATCCGGGCGTGAGGCGCGGCCGGAGCGCTGGCGCCGCACCTGCACCCAGCGGAGCACCTGCCGCTCGCTCGCCCGCGGCCCGGGTCTCTGCGCGGGGGTGGCGAACGGAAGGCGGGTGAGATAGAGGAAACCGGGACCCCCGGCGCCCTTCAAGGTTGCCGAGGAGTGGCAGGGAAAGAACCCCGGTCCAGGAGGCGGAGGCCGAAGTCCTGGCTCCGCCTTAGTCGATCATTTCCTGACCCCTGTGGGTCACCTTGCTTACCCGTAAAACGGAATTAGTAATGCCTCGCGTGCCTACTTCACAGGCTTGTGAGAATCAAAGTATGTTATGAGGACGCCTTTTACATTTCCGTATAGATGTGACAGCTGGCTTTCTCTCGGCCCTTCTGATTATTGACAACGTCTTTCCAAGAGACGTAATACGTATGTTTTGTAGTTATTTTTTTTCCTAAATCTGATTTCGTACACAGTTGGCTATGTAGTTTCCCGTTCCCATGTTATGTCCTTTATTTAATAAATTGTAAATACAGGAGAATTAGAGTCCTGCCCTTGATTTATCTAACCATTGCTATTGTTGAACTTTTGGATTATTTATTATGGTCGGAATGTTCTG
This sequence comes from Canis aureus, assembly GCF_053574225.1. NCBI lineage: Eukaryota > Metazoa > Chordata > Mammalia > Carnivora > Canidae > Canis > Canis aureus. The sequence goes on along the minus strand of NC_135642.1, from coordinate 14,770,600 downwards.
AATAAACATTTTTGTATAAACATTCTGAATAAACATACCGCTGTTCTGAAAAAAAAAAACTTTAAGAAAAGATTTTATTTATGTATTTGAGAGCGCGCGCATGAAAGGGAGGGGGAGCAGAGGGAAAAGCTGACTCCCCGCTGAGCAGGGAGCCAGATGTAGGGCTCCATCCCAGGACCCTGCGACCATGACCTGAGCAGAAAGCCACTGATTAACCGACTGAGCCACCCAGGTGCCTCTAAGAAAACATTTTTATACAAATAGCACTTTTTTTAAAGACCACTTTGAGTTATTTTCTTGGGATATGTTGTCAATATTGAAGTGAGGACTATTTCAATTTATTAAATACTTTTTGTGTACCTTTGGAAAGCAAGACATTTATCTAAGCAGAAAATATAAAGAAACAAGTAGCTAAAGACATGATTCATTATCTTAGAAACCTATGTAGAGAGAATACACGTAAGTTTAATATAAGGAAGATGGGAATGTGTGACATTGAGATTAGAAAGGTAGAATCAGATATAAAGTAATTGTAAAGACAGAAACTACAGAATTTGACAGCTGATTGGATATTTGAGGGAAGAAAAAGAGATAGTTAAAAGTTAGTGCCTTTTGGAACCCAGGTGACAAAAAAACCAGGGCTACAGTGTATGTATGGAAGGCATTGCCCATTTGAATCAAGTTTCTGGTTTTGTCTAATGCTGCACTAGAAAAATATCTGTATAGCTATCTTTCAACCAAATTTGGAAGATATGGTTGAGATGATCTGATTTAAAACACAAATAACATGCATTTGGAGAGGCCTTGGAAGAACTTACAAATATGAGAATCATTTTCCAGAAATAGAATACAATCATCTGTGTGATAGATGTTAGGAACGGACATGCTATTAAGATATTTTGGATTGAGAAACATTTTTTTTTACGACTTTATTTACTTTGCAAAAAAATTTTATTTACTTATTCATGAGAGACACACAGAGAGAGGCAGAGACATAGGCAGAGGGAGAAGCAGGCTCCCATAAGGAGCCCAATGCAACACTCAGTCCCAACACCTGGGGATCACGCACTGAGCTGAAGGCAGACGTTCAACCACTTAGCCACCCACGCATCCCAGGCAACATGGTTTAAATTCACAAAGGCCAGCAGTCTGGATTGCAAACACTGCATTGTAACCAAGCAGCTTCCCTCACAGTGAATTATTTATTTATTTTATTTATTTATTTAGTGATTCTTCAGGGAATTCAGCTAATACATCACAAATCATTATACAAGATGATTCTCAGTTCCTGACACCTAAAGGAGAAAGGCGGATTTGTTATCTCATTAAGAGAGCAAGCAGCAATGCACCACGGAAGCAAAATATCCTAGAACTAAAGTCAAGGGAGAATGTATTGCTTGGGCATTTCAAAAACAATGTACATCATCAACAGTTATAAATTGAGTTATGTGACTTTAATAAACATGTAGAAATTAGATTATCATTTCTTATACTTTGTTTAAAAATCCAAAAATATGGGCACTTATGGCTTAGTCAGCTAAGCATCCAACTCTTCCTTTTGGCTCAGGTCATGTCAGGTTGTAAGGCTGAGCACCGCATCAGGCTCTGCACTTAGTGCTTTAAAGTCTCTCTCTCCCTCTCCTGCCTCTTCCTCCTTTCACATGGACTCTCTTTCTCTCTCTCAAATAAAGAAATCTTTTTTAAAAATCCAAAAATATTGTATTAAGTCATTGTTCTTTGAAGTTATTCCTGTGGAGAGCTAAAGTAATGTAATCAAAAAGTTTGTGTAGGTAAAGATTTTCAGATTTCAAAATTGTGATAAGTATATATTTACCATCTTACCCCTCTGTAAGTATATATTTTAGTGCCATTAAGTACATTCACATTGTTGTGCAACCATCACCATCCATCTCCAGAACTCTACAGCATCCCAAACTAAAATGTTGTTCCCATGAAATATAATTAATATTTATATAATATTAATATAATAATAGAATATATAGCATCCCCTAATAAATGTTTTCATCCATGTTATAGCATGTATCAGAATTTCCTTACTTTTTAAGGCTGAATATTTCATTGTATAAATATACCACATTTTCTTTATTTATTCATCTGTCAATGGACATGTGGATTATTTCTACTTTTTGACTATTGTGGATGCTGCTACTATGAACATCAGTAGGTACCGGACAGTTTTTCAGCTTTTTAGGGAGCACTATTCACTCTTTAGGAAAACAAATTGGAGGAGAATTTCATCTAGATAGTTAAGACTCTGTATAAGGAACCTGAAATGGGGGTGCTTGGGTGGCTCAGTCAGTTAAGCATCTGCCTTCAGCTCAGGGATCCCAGGATCCTGGGATTAAATCCCACATCAGGAGTTTGCTGAGCAGGGAGCCTGCCTGCTTCTCCCTCTCCCTCTAGTGCTCTTCCTGCTTGTGCCCTCTCACTCTTTCTCTCTCAAATAAATAAAACCTTTGAATATATATATTTTACATATGTATAAAGGTTTTATTTTACATATATAATAAATATATAGTATATTCTATATATAATATATAGTATATTCTAAATATATATACTAAATATATGTAGTAAATATACTAAATATATATATACATATATACACTAAAGAGTAAACATGGGAAGCTTGCTGTTAGGTTACTATTAAAATGATCACATTTAAAGGTGTCTTAAATGTCTTAAGCTGGCTCAGTCAGTAGAGTATGCGACTCAATCTCAGGGTTGTAAGTTTGAGCCCCACATTGGGTATACAGATTACTTAGAATCCTTAAAAAAAAAAAAAAACCTTGATTACCATTTATGTCATTTTATGGTTGAGTAAAAGAGCCAATGACCATATGGCCACTTTGTTTTTTTAAAAGATTTTATTTATTTACTCATGAGGGACACACAGAGAGAGGCAAAGACATGGGCAGAGGGAGAAGTGGGCTCCCTGTGTGGAGCCCGATTTGGGACTAGATTCTAGGACCCTGGGATCACTCCCTGAGCTAAAGGTTGACTCTCAACCACTGAGGCACCCAGGCGTCCCCATATGGCCACTTTGGAATGAGGCAATCAATGACAGCAAGTTTGGATGACATCAGATCCATTCTTTACATGTGTTTAAATGAATATGACAGATGGAAAAACAGTCATAGAGTTGTCAGCTTTCATATTCCTGAGATACAAATGCAACTCTGCTATCCCTGCAATGAAGCATGAATCCAAAAGCCTTAAAAAAAAAATGCAGAGAACTAATGCCCTCATCAAAAGTTAGAAAACTTTTTCTAACTTTTGGTTCTAAAGTTAGCACCAAACTCAGCAAGTAAAATTGAAAACTACCAGAGAAATATGTTGGCCACATTATTAAGATTTTAATTTTTTAAAAAGATTTACTTATTTAAGAGAGGGAGAGAGCATGTGCATGCACAAACAGGAGCAAGAGGGGAGAGGGGCAGTGGGGGACAAAGTTTCCTCAAGCAGACTCCTTGTGGAGTGTGAGGCCTATGTAGGGCTTGATCCCAGGACCTGGAGATCATGACCTGAGCCAAAATCAGGAGTTGACTGCCTCACCAACTGAGCCACCCAGGAGACCCTGAAGATTATATTTTTAAGTAATCTCTATATTCAACATGGGGGCTTGAAACCACAACCCTGAGATCAAGAGCCACACTCTCTGCTCCACTGGCTCTACCACTCAGGTGCCATTATTATTTTTTTAATATTTAAAAGTCAGCTTTTATTTCTTAAGCTGATGGTGGATACAGTGGTCTTCATTTTACTGTTATTTTTAAGGTATATGTTACATGTAACCTTTAGTATTATAAAATATTTACCATAAATTCTTATGAGAAACATTTAATAAAAATACTATAAATGTATACTTAATTTTTCCATTAAAAACATTTAAATGTGCACTCTATTCAACCTGGTATTTCTACTTAAAATAATTTACCCTAAGGAAATACACAGATGTTTACAGGGATTTACCAATAAGTATGTTTATTAAAGCAAGTTTATAATAGGAGAAAACTGGAAACAAAATACACTGCATGTTCCACAATAAGACTCTTAAAAATAAAAATGGCACAGCCATATAAGGCAATACATGTTATGAAAAAACATTAATAGTATGAAAATAGATTAATAACATGTTAATGGGTATTTTATAAAATTGTATGGTATAATCCCACTTTATACACACACACACACACACACACACACACACACAGAAAAAACCTGGAAGCATATAAAACAAACTGTCAATGATTTTTTATTTTGGGATTCTGAAATTATATGAGATTATAAGTTATTTATATTTTCTTCTCTTTGAATATCCATATTTTCTGAGTTTTCAAGAATGAAAATGTAAAGAGAAAAAAAGAAACTTTTGTTTTGGATTAGCAGATTTTTTCTATAAAAGACCAGACAGTAAGTGTTTTAGGCTTTGTGGGCCAGAGTATCTCTATTGCAGCTATTCAAATCTACCATTATGCAAAAGCAGCCATAGTCAATATATAAATGAATAAGGTGGCAGCATTCCAATAAAGCTTTGTTTATGGATGCTGAAATTTGAAGTTTATATATTTTAAATGTATTATAAGATATTCTTCTTTTGACCTTTTTTCAACCATCTAAAAAATGTTAAAACTATTCTTAACTTGAAGACTATATAAAAATAGACAGTAGGTGGATTTGGGGCCATATTTTGCTAACTCCTCTTCTAGAACAAGTTATTCTTTGCTGGCACGACTCATTTTCCTGCACTGGTAAATCTTCTTGATTTTTCTATGTTCTGTTTCCCAAGTTCTTTTTATTTTTTTTTAATTTAATTTTTTTTTATTTTTTATTTTTTATTTTTTTGTTTACAAGTTCTTATCACTAATTCAACCTTAAACTGATAAACAGTTGTCTAAACTTCTACTTGGCACTTTTAAAACCTTGAAGTATTGTGTCATTTTTATTTTTCAGATGCAGCCTCTCCCAGAGCTTTCTGACTTCTAACCTGACCTGTTTGCTCACCACGTCTGGTGCACAGCTTAGCAGCTGTATCTGGTATCTACTTTCACTCTGTGCCTAGAGTTGGATTCTTTTTGCTGTTCATCTGTTAGTGATACAGTGTTCCAAGTATTGCTCATATTCAGCTCATCTACCCTTAAACACAACTCTTGTTTAACCTTTTCTCCAAAGTGCCTAGCACAGTACCTAGAAAACAATGCTTAAATATCTATTTATTATTATTACTATTATTTATTATTATTTATTTTAAAAACCATTTTAAAGGAATAAGATGCCTGGATAGAATATAAGATGGTGGGCAGCCCTGGTGGCTCAGTGGTTTAGCGCCACCTTCAGCCTAGGGCCTGATCCTGGAAACCCAGGATTGAGTCCCACGTTGGGCTCCCTGCATGGAGCCTGCTTCTCCCTCTGTGTCTGCCTCTCTCTCTCTGTGTGTCTCTCATGAATAAATAAATCTTAAAAAAAAAAAAAAAGAATATAAGATGGTTGGTAAGCTGTATTTGCAGGTACTCAAACCACCATGGGTCCAGTTTGAGTCCTCTTTCTGGAATTTACTCAGATGCTGGACAAATAAATTTGTTCATGTCTATTTAATCTGTTCACCAAAGCATTTGAACCCCAGTAGAGATGCAGTCTGCTGCAAACTGGGACATACAACTTGGGGGAAGGGTCCACTTTGTCTTTCTCCAAGCCAGATTTAAAAAAAAAAAAAAAGATTTTTACTTATTCATGGAGACACACACACACACACACAGAGAGAGAGAGAGAGAGAGAGAGAGAGAGAATCAGGCTCCATACAGGGAGCCTGATGTGGGACTCGATCCCGGGTCTCCAGGATCACACCCTGGGCTGAAGGCGGCGCTAAACCACTGAGCCACCCGGGCTGCCCTCCAAGCCAGATTTTATTCTCCTACTAAGTTGAGCCATTTTCTCCATGTCTAAACAAAAATTTCCTTCCATTGAGCATTCAGTCTCATTCCTTCTCAGTTATGTGTACATTTCCAGTCCCAGCTCCTCTGTGAAGATAATGCACATGGAGTTCTATGGATCTTGATCCACATCCTCATTCTCTCTTCCTTTGTTCTATGGCAAATTCTTTATCTATTTCTCTTTTCTCACACGTTTTGCCCCCTCTACCAGGTTGAAATGCTATTGTGGTTGATCATTGCAGATAGAATTGTCTGACCAGCAACCCCTTAAATAAAACCTTTGAATCCATGGCTAGGAGTGAACCCAAGATCCGGGCCTATTTAGGACCCCTAACCAAGGTCTAATTTGATTTGAACCAGCAATCTGAGTTTCAGTCCAGAAATGACTCCCTAAGTATGATATTCTTATTTCTAAAATGAAGCTAATCCCTATAAACCTACGTCTCTAAGCTGACCCCAGAAATGAAATCTCTGAACCCAGGACTGATTTTCCTACAATTAGTACTGAAGCCTCCAGTCCTGACTCCTTTATCACATTCTTAGGACTTTTCCAGTTCTAACATAGGGATGATCTCCCCACAACTGTGGGAATGACCTTAGTCCAAGACTGATAACTTCTGTCCTAATGAAGACCATCTCCTCTCCATCCTGGTTTTGACCCTAATTACCTTAATGATCTCTGCTTCTCAGCTCAATATGGGAGCCTCTTTCTTCAAGTATAATGCGCCCCCACATGGGTTTGCTATGTTTCACAGACTTCCTAAGAGGACCAGAGAGCCCCAGGCTCTTTCTTTAGCTCAGGAACCAGCGCTCTTGGAACAGCAACTTATAAATAGCGGAAGTAGAAACTGGAGTCATAAGTTGAGGACAGTAGTACCATTCTATATATTTTCTTTTTGTTTGCTTCTTCTTTAAAATTAGTATTTCCTCTAGTAAGTACAAAATTCAGCTTGACTTTATATTGTTTTGTTTTCTAAACTCATCATGTAATAGTAAGTATCCTCTGGTCTGAAGGGTCTGGGCTAAGTTTTCCACTGAAATACCCCCAATCATCAATCTAACCAATAAACATTCACCATACTCTAAATGCCTTTTTAAATTTGCAGAGAGTACCCTGGATTGTCTCCGAATATGCTTCACTTTTACATTCAAGTTGCTGCCATTTAAAAATCATGCTCAAGGAATTCCCAATAGCTACATTTCCAACAGACCAATGATTATGCAAAATGAAAAAGTCTCTAATGTTAAAAAGGAAATGTTTCTTTTTCAAAGAAGATTTTATTTATTCATTTATTTGACAGAGAGAGAGAGAGAGAGAGAGAGAGAGAGCACAGCTAAGGGGAGCAGCAGGCAGAGGGAGAAGCAGGTTCCCTGCTCAGCAGGGAGCCTGATGCAGGGCTCCATCTCAGGGTCCCAGGATTATGACCTGAGCGAAAGGCAGATGCTTAACTAACTGAGCCACCCAGGTGCACTAAAAAGAAAATATTTCTTGACAAAAAACATCCCAGGCCCAATTAAAATAATCCAGTAACTCCAGTCAATGAATTAGGCAAATAAAAGGCTAAGAATTGCCACACATGTAAATGAAAGAATAACTAAAATATATACGTGTATATATTAACAATACATATAAAATAAACTGAAGGTTTATTTTTGTAAAAGTTGTTAAATTATTTTTACAATTTTAGTAAGAATATATCCCAGTTTCCTGTTATTCTTTCATTTAAAGTGCAATGAAAGCACAGAAGAAACAATTTTGCATGTTGGAAAATAAGAGAATCAGAAAACTTCTCAGAGGAAGTCATATACAAACTGAAATCTAAAAAAAAAAAAAAAAAAAAAAGGCAGGAACCCCTTTACAGGAAGAGGTGTTGTAGAGGGAGAGGGGCATTCTAGGCCAAGGGACTAGAAGGGACTAACCTACGTGAAAGCACCGAAGTATGAGACTAAGTGGGGTACATGGGAAATACAGTGCGGATAGTTTAAGGTGAAGGGTGGCAAGGAAGATTACACTAGCAAATTTGTTTCAAGCCAGATTGATAAGGGCTTTGAGTGCCATGCTTAAGAGTTCATGCTATTGGGAAATCATCTCATTTACTCAGGTAAGAGAGTCACATGACCAGATTTATATTTCCAAATAGTTCTGGCAGGAAAACAAGTGATGAATATGAGCAAGAGAGTAGAAATAGGGAGACCAGATAGGAATTTGTTCTTCCCTAATCTGGATAAGGAATATCAAGGATTTGCACCAGACAGGAGGAATCATGTAGGTACTATTATCATCCCACATAAGAAAATATCCCAGAGAAAGAAGTATGTTAAAATAGAATCACTAAGGGTTTCTCAACTCTGATTGCTCATTAAAAACACTTAGGAGAGGTTTTTTCTAAAAAAAAAAAAAAAAAAAAAAAAAAAAAAAGGTATTTTTAAGGTTTCACTCCCTTCTAATTAAATCAGAATCAACTAGAGCAATGTATTGGAATTTTTAAAAAGTTCTCAGATGACCCTAATGTGTAACCAGGGTTGAAAACCTCCAGCAACATTCATAAATGAGTTTAAGGAAGACAGTTCTGAGTATGGCTGTCCTAATTATGTACTTTTGGGGCTTTGAGAAAACTAATTAACGTATATTAGTTGTTGATGGTACCTCAAACAGTAAAATGACACATGAAGAATGACCTTGCAACTTACAAGTTATTGTGAGCTGATGCTATTTTAAAAAGAAATATAGGGATGCCTGGGTGGCTCAGCGGTTGAGTATCTGCCTTTGGCTCAGGGCATGATCCCAGAGTCCTGGATCAAGTCCCACATCGGGTTCCCTGCATGGAGCCTGCTTCTCCCTCTGCCTATGTCTCTGCCTCTCTCTTTCTGCATCTCTCATGAATAAATAAAATCTTTTTTAAAAAAAGAAATATATATTTGCAGAACAATCAAAGAAATCCATAATCCTGTTCTAAAGTGGGTCAAGCCACATCTTGGTCTAGGTCAGAAAAGAGCAATAATAATTCTTAAGTTTAGATCTATTTTATCCAGTTCATGCCCTCTGAAATGGCTAACAGAAGTGTACTAGGATGTTAAATGTGTGATACTCAATAATTGTTTATTCAATAATATACATTTATATTACAACATATAAGTGGTAAATGAAACTCAAAAAAAAATGTTATCGAAGGTAGGACAGTGAGGTGGATAAAGACACACATTTTGAAGCTAGACAAACCTAGGTCTTGAATCCAGGTTTTGTCACTTAGTAACTGCGGGTTTGAACAAGCAATCTCACTTGTTCAAACTATAATTTCCTTGTCTGTGCAAAAGTGATAATAGGAAACGACATCATAGGATTGTTTTAAGTTATACTTTAAAAAGCATCTAAAGTCTTTAACATAGTAGCAGACATTCTGAGTATGTATCTGGGCTCCTGTCCTTAAGAGACTAACAAATTAGAGAAGGAAATAAAATAGGCTATGAAAAACTGTGATATAAGGCAGTTGCAAATGTTATAATAATTTAATAGTTACATCAATTGGAACTTAACAGTTTCAGATAATAAAAACCACCTTTAACTATCTTAAGGAAAAAAGCACATCTACTGTAAGGTTATCAGAGACTCAAAGATTCTGCAAGAGGCTAGGGACAGGCTTAGAAAGAAAGCAGAAACTCAAGGAACTACAGTGGACCAAGAAGCAGTTGGCACAACTGTCTTTTGGCAAAAATAGTCTGAATGGACTATTGTTGCCTGAGATACCTAGCAGGAATCAAAGTCTGGGGACACTGTCTCCCTCCAACAAGACTTCCCACAATGGAAAGACCTCCTGCACCAAATCGAGCAAGTGCCAACTGATGCAGGACAGTCAGAAAACAAAACAAAAACAATGTCCATCCTGAATATTAGCAGGCATTGTTCTGAACAATGTCAGTCATTGAGGGCTTTAGACAGTGATTAATATTCATAACTATTATATGAGGAAAATAGTCTCATTACTATATCTATTTCATAGATGAGGGAACCAAATATCAGAGAGGTTAATTTACCTAAGATCACACAGCCGGCAAGTGGCAAAAAAAGAAATTCAAATCTATAAAGTTTGATTCCAGAAGCTAGGTTACTAGATATACAGCTACTAGTTCCTCCAAGAGGAGTGAAAGATCTAACCATATCTGGCTAGAATACGGAAGATATTATCGAGGAGGACTTTTGAGCTAAATAGACTATCCATCCATCCACCTACCCAACTATCCATCCAGGTATTTAGTATTTTAGCTATCTTAAGAAATAGGCAGGTAAAAATTTTTTACTCAAGTACTAAATATTTATTAGAAAAAAAACTAGATAATACCAGTTAAGGAGAAAATAGAAAATTAAATTTCCAAGGATAACCAAGAGTAGAAGTTTGGTGATTAGTATTTTTCATTAAATATCTAGGTGCAGGGACACTTGAGTGGCTCAGTGGTTGAGCGCCTGCCTTTGGCCCAGGGCGTGATCCCAGAGTCCCGGGATCGAGTCCCACATCGGGCTTCCTGCATGGAGCCTGCCTCTCTCTCTCTCTGTGTCTCTCATGAGTAAATAAATGAAATCTTTAAAATAAATAAATATCTAGGTGCATTTTTTGTCTTACAAAAATAGAATCATACTATTTTAGTAACTTGCGTTTCCTATCCAACAATGTATAGTGAACATCTCAATGCCTCTACTACAGTAGCTCTTAAATTGTAAGGTCTCAGTATCCTTTTATATTCTTAAAAACTGGGGTTTGTGTCAGTTTTACCTATTGATATTTACTGTTTGTGTCAGTTTTATCTATTGATATTTACTGTATTGAAACTAAAACAGAAAAATTTTAAATGATTAATTTGTTCAAAATAACAATTATTAACCCAATACATGTTAACATAAACTTTTTAATGAAAAATAGGTTTTCCAAAAGAATAAAATTATTGAAAAGTATGGCAATGTTTTACATTTTTGAAAATCTCTTTAACAAGAGACAGCTGGTTCTAATAGCTCTTTAATCTATTGTGATAGATTTAATCTGCATTTAATCTATTGTGATACGTTGTTTTGGTTGGAATATATGAGAAAAATTGGCCTCACACAGATATATAGTTGGAAAGGGGAGGCATATTTTAACGATGTTTTTATATAATGTGGATATTCTTTTAAACTATAGCAGAACTGGTAAAATATTAAAAGATTAAAGGTCACTTCAATGTGGAATCTAAAACTATATCAATTAAATTTTTGTGCTCCATAACATTAAATTCTTTTAGTCTATTTAGCAATGTGAACAGATCTTTCAGCTATGCTTTGTAATAGCTGCATTTGTCATTTAGAAGATATTGGTTCAATGAGTTATACAGATCTTCCAAATGCCAATACTGGCATTTCATTATACATTATCAAAAAAATCACACGTTAACATCACCAATTTCATTAGGACTTCACCAAACTCACAGTAGCAGATAAGTTCTCCACATAATGTTCTCTTGAAAACCCTAATAGTAAAAAAAAAAAAAAAAAAAAAAAAAAGGGAAAACCCTAATAGTAAAATGGACAATAAAAACTGTTTTCCTTGAAGAGAAAGGCTTACTTTCTCTTTTTTTCATATTTGAGAAAATGCATGTCAAATACCTAAGTCTGAATAATCCTATGTATATGTTACTTACTCTTTTAAGTAAATGTGATATTCCATTTAAAAAAATAGCTAGTTCACCTAGCAACTCAAGTACTTCTCCTCAACTATCATACTTTTTGTACACAGCCGAAAGGTTTATGTGCTTCCCATTTCATCATACAGAATATTTAAGACTCTCAGGTTGAGATTTATTTTTTTTTAAGATTTTGTTTATTTACTCATGACAGACACACAAAAAGAGGCAGAGACACAGGCAGAGGGAGAAGCAGGTTCCATACAGGGAGCCCGATGTGGGACTAGATCCTGGGATTCCAGGGCCACGCTCTGGGCCAAAGGGAGACGCTCAACCGCTGAGCCACCCAGGAGTCCCCAGGTTGAGATTTAATAACATTTTTACAGCTTCATCAAGGACATTGGGAAACATGCTTTTAAATTTTTTTCCCATTTTTAACTGCAAGAGTGTGGTGGTCAAGAAATTACTTCTAGATCACTTTGGTGACTTGTTGAATTTGGTGCCACTGCTTTTATTTTGTGCTAAAGGGCCAACAGTTTCATCCACCATTGTTTCTGCATCAGTTTAGTACAAACACATGTTTTTTTTTAAAGCATATAACTTGTTATTATCATAAAAGTTTTCACTTCACAAACTTCCTAAATTTTGGGAACTCTTAGGGAATCTGTGGGTCACAATTTGAGAATCAACGTTCTACAACATTTTTAACGGCTGTAGAAAATATCATTGTTTGAGTGACAATTTAGCCAAAGTCCTTTATTGAGAGCATTTGAGTTGTTTCTAATTTTTCTCCATTACCAATAATGACAGAGTTTAAACTTCATTTGCATCCTAAATTATATCTATAGGATACAGTCTTAAAAAATGGAATAACTGAGCCAAATTAAAGCATTTAAGAAAAAAATGGCTTATGAATATCACCTTCCTGTAAGTATACCAATGTACACCTGTATTTTTTTTTTTTTTTATAGAAATGAGTATCCTTCCAGCTTACGAACAGGGTGGCTATCTTTAAGAAAAACAAAACTGACCAAATTTACAGGCAATAAATGGAATCTGATTTTGTTTAATTCGCATTTGCTTGTTAGGTTTTTAAAATATATTTATAAAACTAGTGAGTTGCATATTGATGTATTTTGCCCATTTTTCTGTTGATACAGTCTTCTTTGGGATTTTATCTGTTGGTCTGTCATGAATGTTGCAGACATTTCTTCTCAATTTTTGTTCACTTTTTAACTCTGTGTAGTTTATTTTTATGTATGTTTGAAATTTTGATTAAAATCCCTATCAGAAGACGTCTCCCCCTGGGCAGCCCGCTGGGTGGCCCAGCGGTTTAGCGCCACCTTCGGCCCGGGGCATGATCCTGGGGTCCCGGGATCGAGTTCCACACTGGACTCCCTGCATGGAGCCTGCTTCTTCCTCTGCCTGTGTCTCTTCCTCTCTGTGTGTCTGTCATGAATAAATAAATAAAATCTTAAAAAAAAGGTCTCCTCCAAAAAATTAAATAAATAAATAAAAGGCTCCTCCATCCTAGTATTCTACAAATAGTTACTTCTTTTCTTTTTTTTTGTAGCAGTTAATTCTTCAATTCATTAACAATCATTTTGACATATGTAATTTGAGGCAAAGATATGACTTAATCTTTTCCCAAATAGCTAACCTTTAATTCCTTCCATTGTGTTAAGTGTATTATTTTTCCCTTTGTTAAAAACATATTATTAAATTTTGGCTAAATGAACCCAAAGTAGCTCTTGGTCAACTTTCTCCTATTCTGAGAGCCATTGTTAATTTGTTCTTTTGCTTTCAGGCTTTTCCCTTTCGCACCTAAACGCAAATACATAGTTCGTGGCAATTTAGGTTTTTCCCTCCGTCCCTTAACTCATCATTATCTTTCCACGAAGATCTATCTACCTTGTTCTTTCTGACACCAACGCGCGGTGTTACAGAATGCGCATGACCACGTCTTATTTGTCTCCCCTCTGCCGATGCGTGACTACAAGGTTTCAATGCTTCCTTCTCTCACCACCCCTGCCCAGAACGACAGGGGCCCGAGCTTTCTTGCGCGCATGTGCATGTGTCCAAGGGCTACATTCCTAAACATGGAATAGTTTTGAGTGGTTTTTTTTTTTTTCATTTTGTGGGTTCTGGGGAACTACTGCAGTACGGTACGTTGGGCGACAAACACCCCCAGACCAACAAGCTGGCCCGAAAGAGACCCAGAATGGGTTCTCAGCCACTGACAGTTTTCCTCGTTTCAAAATGGACGCTGAATTTATTTTTTACCTCGCAGATGCAACATTTCCCAGCAACGACACCAGATGCACAACCATTCAAGCAGCAAGCACCACAGCTAAGAAATTAGAGAAAGAAAAACCTCCTGCCGTAGGGGCAGTGACGCTTGCTTCCGGGAAGCGGACCGGAAGCCGCTCCTCGATTCTGCGTCAAACCCGACTTCAGGGGCCGTCGTAAAAGTGTCGCCCCTCGTTTCTTGGACCGGCTACAGGTTTCCGCTCGTTCTCCGGCCGGGGGTCTGGAACTGCGGGTGTCAGTTTCCCTCAAGATGGCGGATGAGGAGGCCGGGGGTGCGGAGAGGATGGAAGTCAGTACGGAGTTGCCCCAAACCCCTCAGCTACTGGCATCTGTAAGTCCTTGTAGGCAAGTTCCTTTTGTCCCCCCCCCAGTCCCTCCATACCGCGCTCTGGAGGATGTCGGGCTTCACCCCTTATGGCGGCTCTGGGGAGGGGGAGTCGTATGGATTGATCTGGAAGGAAGCCATCGAATAAAAGTTAGTCATTACCCACATTCCTGCCGGCCAACTCTACGGAACAGAATGACTTCGTCATTTGTTAGTCGTGGCGAGTTCAGGCATGTCTCTATCCTTAAGTAGAAAGAAGTGATGTTATTAGATGGTCTGGTGTGGGGGCTGAGGCGGGATTAGAGGAAAAAGCCATTTTCCGATAGACGCAATGCCAACCCCTCTTGAGGACAGGAATCCAGGACTCTGCACCTAGTGTTAAATTGCATAGCTGGCTGGGTGGGGCCTGATAATGGCACGGAATGCTGCCACTGTCAACTCATGTCAAGATATGGGGTGTAGGAATTGCAGTCTCTCATTTTAGTATCTTGAGAACCTCAGGCCTAACCCGTCGTCTGTCGCTTCTTATTAAAGGTTGAGAAGAAACTTCTAGACATTTCGAATCAGAGCAGTACCATTAATACCGCGATCTATACTTTGCCCTTGTGTTTTGAAAGAAAAGGAAGGCAGACGGTGAGCAAATTGAGTGTATAGTCTGGCAACAGGGAGAAAGCAGATGAAGAGGATAAGAGCTAGGGGGCAATATTAGGGAATGTTCTGGATGTCCCTGGGCATCTAGTGGGGAGATATACAGGAAATATTCAGATACTGATTGCTGCATGATATTCAGAGTTTTATCACTTTGTCTTTGTTGCTGCATGTAGAAACATGTGGGATATACACCTCTTTCTGAAGTTTTTAGGTTACATTGTAGTTTTAATTAAAAGCATTTTTGGACTATTTTAATCATTCAGACACTTGAACGTATTTGTGGGTTTGGTTTTTTGTTTTTGTTTTTTTGTTTTGTTTTGTTTTTGTTTTGCTTTGTTTTGTTTTGTTTTGTTTTGTTTTTAGGGAATAGAGTGAGCTCCAGAATTAAGAATCCACCCTAGGGACTGGAGACTGGTTGGGATATAGAAACCAGGTAGGGAGGGAGTTGGAATAAGGATTTGGCCACCGACTAGAGGAACCACCTTCTTTGTCAAATAGCAGTTCAACCTCATGGCACTGTGGCTATTGAAGGAGCAAGCATCTATTAGAGTTTATAAGAAATGAGAAGGTAGGGAAAACTGGGAAGCAACTGAAACGTCTGGTCTTAATGGTAGCTTTTGCTTTTTACATCTTAGAAGCAGTACAGAAACTGTGGACAGAAGTGTCATTGTAATTTTGTATTGCCAAAGGTGCTAGTGTTTATTTAAAGCTTTGATACATTAATTCCTTCCAGGTGGTACAGTAAAACCTCATCAGTCTAGACTCCACTTATTTTTAATTGGAGGTAATGGTACAGGATTCAAGCTAGAATTATGTTGCAGACTCTTCAGGAAATATTAGATTTCTTGGGGCAGAGCTGTAGGTTTTGCCAAGAGAAGTGTAATAGCCTAAGGAAACTCACAGTTTAGTGGCACAGATAAGAAAAGTACCCAAAGAATTTTAATACAAGATAGGGTGATATAAGTGTATGAAGACCTGTGACAAGCCTCATGATCACTTTTTTTTTTTTTTACCTTGGATCGCTCTTTCTGCTTGAGGATTCCAGATATCTCTTTATCTCCTTTTTCTTTTTTTTTTTTTTTTAATTTATTTATTCAGAGAGAGAGAGAGACTGAGAGGCAGAGACACAGGCAGAGGGAGAAGCGGGCTCCATGTAGGGAGCCTGGGAGTCCAACGCGGGACTCGATCCTGGGTCTCCAGGATCAGACCCCGGGCTGCAGGCCGCGCTAAACCGCCGCGCCACCGGGGGTGCCCTCCTTTTTCTTTTTAAAACTATTGTCTTCAATTTTATTCTGACAATAGAGTAAGGTACTTCCAGGTTACTCCTTCTTTGCTATCGAGTAAAACAAGCTTAGCGATCCTTTAACATTAAAATGATTTGTATTTTAAGTCACCACTGGGAGTCAGGGAAAACAAAAATAATAAATATGGGACAGTTACAAGGTTTTAGAACTCTTACTAACTCCATTAGAGTCTTGTCCTTGATTATACTTTCTGTTTTCCTTAAACTTTCTTTTTAAACCGCTGGTCATTTCTTTGTCATATTGCTATCAAAAGCGCAAAGAAAAAAAAAACGCAAAGGCTCTCAAATTCCTAATATCACCTAACATGCAATTAAGGTGAAATAATGGGTATGAATTATTGGACATTTATAGAAGTCTTTGCTTAAGAATCATTAGAAGAATTGATTTTGTAGGTCTAGGGTAGGGAATTTTTACAAGCATACCTTGCTGATTCTGAAGTCCTGGTCTGTAAGCCACACTTTGAGTAAGACTCAGCTAGACATTTGGAAATTCTCAATATAGATAGAGATTGTGAGACTGGAGAATGTCTTTGAGGAAGAATTGTGTGATGAGCGCATACAGGGACAGACATGGAGGGTCTCGAGAGGGAAGGAAGAGAGGGAGAAAGACTGGGGACAGGAATGATTAGATTTCAGGGATAGAAGATGGAGGAAGAACCAGAGAAGGACCTAGAAAGGGAGTAGCCAAGCAGGAAGGAGGTGATAGTAGTACAGCACCATAGGGTATAGTTTCTAGGATTGGGTGGCTTATTGGGTCCAGAAGATAAGGACTGAGAAAAACTGAGAATTCAGAGTATGTGGGGTGGTCTGACAGAACTATTGTCTTCTGTCTACTTTGACTAGATTTTCTTTCTTAAGTCAATCTCAAGGTGTTTCCTGGCTTGGTACTAAGGTGTTTTCTTTTTTCTGTCTACACCCTCTACCTACGTGATTTCATCCAGTTTTGTGGCTTTAGATACCATTGGTATGCATTCAGTTCCCAAATTTATATCTCTAGGTCTCACTTCTGAGCTCCAGATTCATGAGTCCAAATAATTGCCTACTTGACATAGCCACTTGGCTGTCATTGATAAGTGATTCAAACAGGGGGAACAATTAGGAAGCTAATGCTAAAACCTTAAGCCTTAGGGGATGGTGGTTTGTACCAGAGAGACATTGCTGACGATAAAGAGAAGTGAATAGATTTGAGAGAGATTTTAGGAGTATGGTAGAAGCAAAAAGATTTGCTAATGGATTAGGCATGAGGATAAATGGGAAGAAACAAATGACATCTAGATCCTCAGTTTTTGGTTTAAGCATTCATGGCCATGGTTATATCATATTCTTAAGAGAAAGGACCAGGTTTGAGGAGGGGAAATAAGGGAGGCTGATCAAGAATTTTGTTATCTGTCTCATGACACTTCCACGATAGCTCTCAAACACAACTCTCTCTGTCTCCACTCCACCTCTCTAGTCCTAGTCACCATCTGTTGCCTAGGCAACTGCAGTGGCCTCTTAACTGGTCTCTTTGCTTCCAGTTCTGCCCTCTTCCAGTGTATTCTCCACAGATCTAGAGTCATTTTTTTAAGACTATGTCAGATCATGTCAGCCTCCTGCCTAAATCTTTCAGTGGCTTCCCATTCTACTTGCAATAAAATCTAAACTCATTACAAACCTTTCAAGATCTTGCATGATCTGGCTCCTACATCTCCCCTCATTTCCTGTTATTTCTCCTCATTTAGTATTAGCCACACTGGCCTGTTGGTTTCTAAAACAAGCACAAGATCTGTCTTTCTTCAAGGCCCGTACCTTTACTTGCTGTTCTTTTTTCCAAGAGTGTTTTTCCTCTGCTTTTTCTTGATATTTACCCAGTCTAAAAGATGGGTTCTTCTTATCCTTCTATGTGTGTAAGCACCCTGTTGATTTCCTTTACTGCACTTATTACAATCTGTAATTACTATGCTGTCTTTGTTATTTAAATATCTGAAATAAATAAATACATAAATACATAAATACATAAATAAATAAATATCTGTGTCTCCCACCAGAATGTAAGCTCCGTGAAGACAAAGATCTTGTCTGGCTGGTCCACTGATATATCCCAGTATGCACTTGAAATAGACATTTATGTACTCTTAATGAATAACTGAGAATCAACATTAATGATTTATTTTAACAAGATTGGTAGTAATTGGGGGAGGGAGGTGTAGATGGAGGATGGGAAGAGAAATGAGGGGGCATATTAGAGTAGTAGCTAATGGCATCCAGGCTGAAGGTGGGTGGAGGGGTATAAGAAAGGTCAAAACAGGAATTCTGAGGAATTGGTGGGATTTGAGGTATTAAAAGTCATGATGGCATAAATGGAAGAACTGACCATTATGGTCAGTAAGGGGTTTTGGAGTTTGAGAGTGTGGAGACACATCAGGTTTTGTGATGGTAGAGCCAGATAGATGAGCAATTTGTATGTTCCTAGAGCACCCTTTTCATACTCCTGTTGTATGCAGCATATCTCAGGTTGTCCTGAACGTAGCTTGTTCGCTATCTTTCCTTCTAGACAATAAACTCATGAGAGCATGAACTGTTTCTTGTTCACATCTGTATCTCCGGTACCTAACAGGTTGCTTTAAAATTGTTATTGAATGCATGAATGGGTAAATGAGTGAGGAGACAATAACTGAGGTGGAGTGGAGGTGGAGATAATAGGAGTTGGGGAAGTTAAGAGATAATGAGGCTAAACATTTTAAAATTGAAAAGGGAATTTTAAAAAGAATTAACATTATCAAGTTTTATTTAAATATAATAAAATGCTTCCATTTTGAACGTTTTGGCTGATGAGGTTTGATAAATGTATACACCGGTATAACTTACTAAGTTGGGGTGTAGAACATTTCCATTACTCTCAAAGTTATATTGTCTCCAAATGGGATTTTAGGATTATTTTTTAAGTTTAATATTATTATGTTTGGGCAATAATCATTATGAAAATTGTGAAAAAACTTATCTACAATCTCATATGTGTAGTGGATCTTTAAAAGATAAAAATTTGGGATCCCTGGGTGGATCAGCGGTTTAGTGCCTGCCTTCGGCCCAGGGCATGCTCCTGGAGTCCTGGGATCTGGTCCTGCATCAGGCTCCCTGCATGGAGCCTGCTTCTCCCTCTACCTGTGTCTCTTCCTCTCTCTCTCTCTCTCTCTCTTTCTCTCTCTCTGACTCTCATGAATAAATAAAATCTTAAAATAAATAAAATAAAAAATAAAAATTCGTCTTGCTGGTTGGCCATAAAATATTGAGATGGGGAACCACCTGGCTCACTTGGTGGAGCATGTGACTCTTGATTTCACAGATGTAAGTTTGAGCCCCATGTTGGGTGTACAGATTACTTAAAAAAATTAAAATCCTAAAAATATAATAACATGCTGAAATATAGAAGAAGAAGTAAGAAGTTATATGTTATTTTCAGCAGTGGTTGATAGTTCTTAGAAATTGGAATCTGTATTATTTTTTATCCAGAGCACAGCTCTGGACACTTAGAATGAGAAAACTAGAATGAAAACCAAGGTCTCTTGTGTCCTAACTGAAGTGCTTTGTCACCAGATCATTACAAGACCTAGTGCCTGTTGTGTTTTCATCGTCATCTCCTAATTTCTGTTGTGGGCCGCTAAGGAAAATTCTGATTTTCAGTAATCAGATTTTATAGACTCAAATATGAATTTGAGGAATAAAACTGCAGATCAGAGTGATAGATTTGGTAATAGTCTAGGGAAGAATAGTAATTTAGTGTGGATGACCTGATGCTAAAGATGGACTACTTATGTTTTACAGTGTTTTGACATTGTCCTGTAAATAGGTTTTTGTCCTCAATACTGCATAAAGAGACTGGTTAGATATGTGTATAAATCAGTGATGCAGGATGAACTGTGTCCTGCCCATCCTCTCTTCATGTGTGCTGGCCTTGAGGGTCATTTCAGATTTCCCTTGCCATCATTTTACCCATTTCTCTACAAGTGCTAATCATATACTGTGCTCTGTGGAACAATTTTCTTTAAACTTTTGACTCATTGCCTCAGATAACTTAAGACAAAATATTAAGACCTCTTTAGTCCCAGGTGATTTACTGTGAATTCCTTTGTGTTCTTCTAAGGTATTCTGAGTTAACATGTCTCCTATTGAAGAAACCATTGTTATTAGATGAGTTGGTTTTTTTTTTTAAAGCATTTGATAACAGCCTTTTCTTAAATGTTAAGTTGTGCCCTCCCTATAATATGCTAAGTGCTTATGGAAATATGATGTACTAAATAAATGCTTCTGAATGACTCTGGAAGAGTTATTGTGCTTCCCTAAGTGCCTACTTGCTATCCGGGAATGATATAGGTCCTGTCCAGGATGGAGTCTGCTGTTAATCACTTGAATATAGTAATTCTCCTTCTAATAGTTTACTTAATGCCATTCTTCAGAACAAAGTCTATTTGACTTGTTTGGAGAAGTGGGGCTTAACCACTTACTCTGTCTTTATAGACTACCTTTTAAAATGCCTTTGAACTTTTGGTATTTATGGGTAAGCTAGAATGATTTGAGAACAGAGAAGAAAATCTATTAATTTATCCATTTATTTTTATATACACACATACTCTACATTGTAGTCTAAGAAAGGATTTTAGTCCATTTGCAAATATATATTCAATACAGTGGAAAGCAAATATAAGATGTATACTCCACAGTTTAGGAAAGCAGATTTCATTGTTCCAAATATTTCAAGGAGAGCTTAGAATTGGAGCAGGAACCTATGATCAGAGAAGAAAAAGGAAGAGAATGACTTAGGAGAGACAGAATGGTTTCAAAAATTAAATTCTGACAGCATGCTTATGTATTATCGTAAAAGAGGCCTTATTTGTCACATGACTATATTTGACCCTGGCTTATTTTATCAGTGCCATGAAGACATAGTATACTTACTTATCGTATTTACAAACAACACAAAGCTGGCAGGGATAAGAAATACGTTTTAGGACCCACACAAAAAATCTTAGTCTGAATAATTACGTCAAAACTAACAAAGTGAAAAAAAAAAAAAGTGAAATTTAATCATGGTGAAATTATAGCCTTATACTTAGGGCTAGGTATTTGTATATCGGACCAGGTCTCTTATATGTGATTGACCTAAGGGTTTTACTTGTCTGGTAACTCACTAAGTCATAATATGATGTGGCTGCTAAAAAAAAGAATGTGACCTTTTTGAGCAGTTTTGTGCACGGAATAAGGAAGGTAAGAAACAATCCCACTCCTGTAGTCAGTGGCACATTGTGCATGTTCCATAAAAGAATAATTAATATAAAGAGTAGTCTGAATACCATAGCATTAGGGATGGTTAGCCAAATATCATTTCTAGGGATGGACAGGTTTCTTTAGTTTCTATGTTCCACTATACCCGCAGAATGAAGAGACCGATGAGAGACTTAATAGTATCATCATTTATTTGAAAGGCTGTTGGATGAAAAGAGCAGAATAAATTATATTGGATTATTTCAGGCAGTATAGCATAAGAATTACAGGAGCGTAGATTTTGGTTTAATTATGAGCTGAAAGAACATTGGCTGAAAGGAAGTGTTCAGACAGGCTTAGGGAACTAATGATCAAGTATGTTATAGATAGGGTCTTCTCATGGAGCAGTTTTACTAGGAATTTTGCTGTTATTGTTTTCTTGTTTTTAAGTTTTATGAATCTGTCAAATAGTATTAGAAGAAAATTTTGTGTAACCAAAAGATTTTTTGATGCCTGGAGATACTTCAATTACACTCATCCAGTACTTGCTATGAACAGTTCTAGAGCCTCCATATTCTGTTATTACTTTAAAACAGAAGAATTGGAAAAAGTTTCAGGGCATCTGAAGCTTTTTAGATGTCAGCAGTTGTCTAAGGAAGGGTAAGTTGTGATTTGAACAAACGAAACATACTAAAAGTAAGTTCCTTTTTCAAAATGATGTTCCCAAACAGGCATCCAAGTCCCTGGGTCAGAATTGAGAACATATCTTTAATCTCCATGGGGATGAGGAAAATGTTTGGAATGTTTGGGAATTTAAATGTTGTGAGAACTTGTTTTTACAGAACAGTGAATTAAGAAAACCTTCTCTTAATTCCAAATGTTAAAAAATATTTTTTTCCGTCTGGACATTGAAATTAAAAATTCTTAATTTTATTCTTATCTGAAGTGGGTAAAGATATTAAAAACAACCAAACAAATAAGAAAATCAAATCTACTCCAGGCACCAATAATTCTGAACATGTCACCCAGTAAAAATACAGGCTGTGTACTTTTTCTTACCTAAAAAAAAAAAAAAGAAAGAAAAAAAAAAGACCCATCTTGGGATGCCTGGGTGGCTCAGTGGTGAAGCATCTGCCTTTGGCTCAGGTCTTGAACCTGTGGTCCTGGGATAGAGTCCCCCATCATGCTCCCTGCAGGGAGCCTGTTTCTCCCTCTACCTGTGTCTCTGTCTCTCTCTCTCTGGGTGTCTCATGAATAAATAAATAAAATCTTTATTTTAAAAAAAAGGACACATCTTAGTTGAAAAAGATTTTTTGTAGATGTGGCAATCATTTAGGAAAAAATCTTCATCAAAGTGTGAAATTATACTTTATCTTCTAGAAGAATTCTATAGTTTTAGAAGGCTTAATGTCAATATTTGCTTTGTTTTCTCTAGCAAGAAATTCATTAACATTTAGCAATGACTGAGAACTTTTTTTAAAAAAAGATTTTATTTGTTTATTTAGAGACAGAGCCTGCAAACAGGGAGGGAGAGGGAGAAAATCTCTAGCAGACTCCTCACTGACTGTGGAGCCTAATGTGGGACTTGATCCCACAACCCTGAGCTCCTGACCTGAGTGAAAATCATGAGTCAAACACTTATAATCAACAGAAACATCCAGGAGCTCCAAGAGAACTTTTATTAAGTACTTGTGGTAGGCCTTTGGTGACACAGAAATTTGGAAGGTGGTGTTCCTCCCCTTAGGGAATTTATAGTCTGGGTGAAAGCTAAGTGTACACATATAAAGATAACTAATGTTATTTGACAGAGATATAGATACTGAATAATTACCTCCTTCAGTAAGTGCTATGTTCGAGCTACAGGGGAGAGAGGTTTTCTTAGCCTCATCAGTGTAGTAGTCAAAGAGAAGGTGAGCTTTTTTTTTTTTTAATGTATATTTTTTATTGGAGTTTAATTTGCCAACATATAGTATAACACCCAGTGCTCATCCCATCGAGTGCCCCCCTCAGTGCCCATCACCCAGTCACCCCATCCCCCCACCTGCCTCCCCTTCCACTACCCCTTGTTCGTTTCCCAGAGTTAGGAGTCTCTCATGTTCTGTCATCCCCTCTGATATTTCCCACTCATTTTCTCTCCTTTTCCCTATAATCCCTTTCACTATTTTTTATAGTCCCCATATAAGTGAAACCATATGATGATTGTCCTTCTCTGTTTGACTTACTTCACACTCAGTATAATACCCTCCAGTTCCATCCATGTTGAAGCAAATGGTGGGTAGTCGTCATTTCTAATGGCTGAGTAATATTCTTTTTTTTTTTTTAATTTATTTATTTATTTATGATAGTCACAGAGAGAGAGAGGCAGAGACACAGGCAGAGTTGGAGAAGCAGGCTCCATGCACCGGGAGCCCGACGTGGGATTCGATCCCGGGTCTCCAGGATCGCGCCCTGGGCCAAAGGCAAGCGCTAAACCGCTGCGCCACCCAGGGATCCCAAGTAGTATTCTATTATATACATAGACCACAGCTTCTTTATCTATTCATCTTTTGATGGACACCAAGGCTTCTTCCACAGTTTGGCTATTGTGGACATTGCTGCTATAAACATTAGGGTGCAAGTGTTTTGGCTTTTCACTGCATCTATATCTTTGGGATAAATTCCCAGTAGTGCAATTGCTGGGTCGTAGGGTAGTTCTATTTTTAACTCTTTGAGGAACCTCCACACAGTTTTCCAGAGTGGCTGTACCAGTTCACATTCCCACCAACAGTGCAAGAAGGTTCCCTTTTCGGGAGGTGAGCTTGATAGACCTTAAGGAATAACCCCTGGTGGGGGTGGAAGGATGGAGACCTAGTGGTAAAATCACTGGAGAGGGCATTTAAGGCATCAACACCGAGACATCTGCCCAAATCAACCAACAGTATAAAGATAACATTTTAAAATATTAGTTCACAATAAGATGTGCAATTAAAGAATCTTTAGTAGTGGAATACCTGGATGGCTCAAGTGGTTGAGCTGCTCAGGGCCTGATCCTGGGGTCCAGGATCTAGTCCTGCATCAGGCCGTGCAGGGAGCCTGCTTCTCCCTCTGCCTGTGTCTCTGCCTCTCTCTCTCTCTCTCTCTCTCTCTCTCTCTCTCTCTGGCTCATGAATAAATAAATAAAATCTTTTAAAAAAAAAAAAAAGAAGAATCTTTAGTAGTATCCAGGAATGTCAGGCAGAAGTTACTGAAGAGGCTTCATTTGAAGGAAAAACATAAGGCAAAACTATGGTTCCTTGTTTTATGATTAAAAGTGAAATTGATTAGTCTTAAGGGTAAATTTAAAATAACTGTACTTATATGTGATTGAGTACAATGAGCATTGAACTCTAGGAGTTAGAATCCTAACTTCTGTTCCTGACTCTGATACTAATTGTTTATTTGATTTTGGAAAAGCCTGTTTACTTCTCCTTGTGACTCAGTTTTTTGCATCTGTAAAATGAGAGACTTGAACCAGAAGATCCCTTAGGTTTTTGGTGTACTGTCAAGTTTCTCATGTTCTTCTCATGTTCTTCAAGTATTCTTCAAAAACTTGAACTAATTCTGTGCCTTCCATAATTAGAGAATACAGAAAATTTTTTGTTTGGTGTATGGCAGTAAATATACAGGATTTTTTTTTTCCCATTTAGTACTGTTTGGAGAAAAGAACCTTAGGTATATAATAGAACATTATATATTCTTTATTTCATAGAGTTGTTCCTGGGTTTGTGGAGAAAACAAGTTGTTGGTCTATGCATACCTTAGAAAAGTTGGAGTTAGAAGACTGCAAGGTATAGTTGGTTTTTTAAAAGGTTTTAGTTAAATATTTTGAATTTTACAATGAAAAAATCCCCTCCCCCAATTATGGAAAATATCACTAAGAATATTATTCATATTAGGTAAGCAAATGTACAAATTCCATGAAAATATGTTAAACTCTCACTACCTACTGCTGTTAATATTTTGGTGTATATTCCTTCTGATTTTTTTCCTCATATAAAATATTTAGCCAAAATGAGATTTTATACATACTGCTTTGAAACCTGCTTTACCAAACTCTATATTATTAATGCCTTTCTATATTATTAGTAAAGAATCATCTTTAGTATAGGTTCTTTTTTCTTTTTATTTTGAACTCATTTTAGACTTAGAGAAAATTTGGAAAAATAGCAGAAACAGTTCTCTTTGTATCCTTCACACCTGCATTCCCTAATGTTAGCATCTTACATAACCATAATGTAATTATCAGGGACAGGAAATTAATATTGATAGTAACTAAACAATAGACCTTATTTGAATTGTAATTGTTTTCCCACTGGCAATAAATATTTTTCTGTTCCAGGATCCTATCTAGGATCTCATACTACATTTAGTTGTTTCTCCTTTGTTTCCTCCAGTCTGTAATAGTGTCTCACTTTCTTCATAGTCTTTTGGAGTTCGTAACAATGTCTTGTTCTTGTTTTGTTTTTTATGACCTTGACATTTTTGAAGAATTTTGAACAATTACCTTGTAGAATGTTCTCAATTTGGATTTGATGTTTACTCATGATTATAGTGAGGCTGTGCATTTTTAGCAAAAATAATACAAAACATAACCTTCTCAGTGAATCATATTAAGGTATTCTTAGTATCAGTATTCTTATTATTGGTGATATTGTATCTTAATCACTTGCTTAGTTTGGTATCTGCAGGGTTTCTCTAAAGTTGTTATCTTTTCTCCTTGTCATTAATAAGTATCTTCAGGGAGATATTTTGAAACTATTTGACATCTTTTTTTGTTAAGATTTTTTTATTATTAAGTAATGTCTACACCACACGTGGGGCACAAGCTTACAACCCTGAGATCAAGAGTCACATGCTCTACCAACTGAGCCAGCTAGGTGCCCCTGGCATTACTTTAAATGGGCACATTATATCTTACAGGTTCTTTAGTGTTTTTTTTTTTTCTTAATTGCAAAAGTATTGACCTTGTCTAAAAAAGTCAAACAGTATAACATTGTTTATTAAAACATGAAAATCTCTGAATTGTCTCCCCAGTTCCTTGTCTCCATGTAACCATTGTTAAAAGTTTGATGTTTCTTCTTTCAGATCTTTGTCTATGTTTAGGAAGCCATGTGCATAGATGTACATGTACATATGTTGAATTAGAAAACCTGAATATGTAGACATTTTTAAAGTCTACATAATTTAGGATTTTTTCAAAAATGAAATTATTTTAAACCTGCTTTTACCACTCTGTAGTTATTATGACATTCTGACTGCATAGAATGTATGGGTGTACCTTTATTGATAGGTATTTATGTGGACTTCATTTTTTCACAGTTACAAGTGACATTATAAGAACACTCTGGAAAAAAAAAAAAAAGAACACTCTGGGTAAGTGTAGCTAAATGATAGATTATACAATTTCTTAAACTATTCCCCTAATGATGGACATTAAAGGTTTAGTGTTTTTTTGTTATGAATAACTTTCTACACATATGTGTAGATTGAAAAAGCTTTAAAATGATTTTTTAATCATATATAGTAAAAAATGACCCTTTATAAATGGTAAAAATTGTGACACCTGCATGGCTCAATGATTGAGCAGAGCTCTACCTTCGGCTGAGGCCAAGTCCCACATTGGGCTCCCTGCATGGAGCCTGCTTCTCCCTCTGCCTGTGTCTCTGCCTCTCTCTCTCTGTGTGTCTCTCATGAATAAATGAATAAAATCTTTTTAAAAATTGTAAAAATCTCCCTTTATAGATAGTATCATATTATACTTACTATTCTGTACCTTTTGTTTGTGTGTAACAGTATAACTTTCTTTTAAGATTTTATTTATGTTTCTTCCACGTATGTATTGAATCAGATGGTATTTGTCTTTGACTAACTTGTTTAGCATTATACTCTAGCTCCATCTATGTTGTTCCACATGGCAAGATTTCATTCTTTTTTATAGCTGAATAATATTCTATTGTGTATATATGCACCACATTTTCTTTGGAGATGTTGTGCTTAGAAGATCTGTTGTTTACAGAAAGTGCCATGTTGAAGTCTCCCAGTATAAGTGTATTATTATCTAAGTATGTCTTAACTTTGGTTATTAATTGATTGATATACTTGGCAGCTCCCACATTAGGGGCATAAATATTCATGATTGTTAGATCCTCTTGTTGGATAGATCCTTTAAGAATGATATAGTATCCGTCTTCATCTCTTACTACAGTCTTTGAGATAAACTTTAATTTATCTTATATGAGGATTGCTGCTTTCTTTTGAGAACCATTTGAATGGTAAATCGTTCTCCAACCTTTCATTTTCAGGCTGGAGGTATCCTTAGGTCTAAAATGAGTCTCTTGTAGACAGCAAATAGATGTGTCTTGCTTTTTTATCCAGTCTGAAACCCTGCACCTTTTGATGGGATCATTAAGCCCATTCACGTTCAGAGTTACTATTGAAAGATATGAATTTAGTGTCATAATATGTATTCAGTCCCTGTTTTTGTGAATTATTTCTTTGGCTTTCTCTTTCTTTTACAAAGTTCCCCCTTAGTATTTCTTTCTTTCTTTTTTTTTAAGATTTATTTATTTACTTATTTATTCATGATAGACATAGAGAGGCAGAGACACAGGAGGAGGGAAAAGCAGGCTCCATGCCGGGAGCCGGACGTGGGACTCAATCCCAGGACTCCAGGATAGCACCCTGGGCCAAAGGCAGGTGCTAAACCGCTCAGCTGTCCAGGGATCCACCCCCCCCCCCCACCTTAATATTTCTTGCAGAGCTGGTTTGGTGGTCACATATTCTTTCAGTATCTGCCTATCTTGGAAGCTCTTTATCTCTCCTTCTATTCTGAATGAGAGCCTTGCTGGATAAAGTATTCTTGGCTGCAGGTTCTTCTCATTTAGGATGAGACCCTGAATATATCCTGCCAGGCCAGAAAGGTCTCTGTGGAGAGGTGTGCAGTTAACCTAATACTTCTCCCCATATAGGTTAGGGATCTCTTGTCTCTTGCTGCTTTAAGGATCTTCTCTTTTTCTTTGGAATTTGCAAGATTCACTATGAAATGTCGGGGTATTGAGCGGTTTTTATTGATTTTAGGGAGGGATCTCTGTGTTTCCTGGATCTGAATGCCTGTTTCTCTCCCCAAATTAAGGAAGTTCTCAGCTATGATTTGTTCAAATACAATTTCTGGTCCTCTGTCCCTTTTGGTGCCGTCTGGAACGCCAATTAAACATAGATTTTTCCTTCTGAGGCTGTCATTTATTTCCCTTAGCCTTTCCTCATGGTCTTTTAATTGTTTTTCTCTTTTTTCCTCAGCTTCGTTCCTTGCTATCAACTTGTCTTCTTTGTCACTCTTCTACCTCATTAACCCTCATCGTTAGGTCCTCCACTTTGGATTGCATCTCATTTAATTGATTTTTAATGTTGGCCTGATTAGATCTAAAATCTGCAGTCATGAAGTCTCTTGAATCCTTTATGGTTTTTTCCAGAGCCACCAGTAACTTTATAATTGTGCTTCTGAATTGGCTTTCTGACATCGAATTGTAATCCAAATTCTGTAACACTGTGGGAGAGAGTATTGTTTCTGGTTCTTTCCTTTGTGGTGAGTTCTTCTTTGTAGTCATTTTGCTCCCTTTAGAGTGGCTAAAAACAAATTGTACTAGAAAAAGGAAGGGAAAAGGGGGGGGGGGACAAACAAAGAATAAAAAACAAAAACAAAACAAGGTGTATCCTTTGGTTCTATAGGCTGTAAATCCCAGGACTTCCCCTGGAGCTTTCCAGTGCTGCTCTGTCAAGAACTTGCTCTTCCCCTGTCCTTCCAGTTGGTCTTTTGGGGGAGGGGCCTGCTGTGCTGATTCTCAGGTGTGTGCACCTGGGGGAGCTGCCTTGCCCCCTGCCAGGTGCACGGCTCAGTGGGAGCTGTTTGTCCTGTGAGGCCCCTGTTCCCTGGCGGCCACGCTCTATCCCAGGCACAGGGTGACACCAGGAGGAACAAGACTGGCAGCGGCCAGCTCTCCAGCCCTAGAGTCAGCTCCCGCAGTAACTACCCCAGTCTCCAGGTCCACACTGGCCAGGATGCTCCCGTGGGGGCGGGGGGGGGTGGCGGTGCTGATCTGCACAGCTTGGGGGCACCTGGGGGCAGGAGCGTCCTCACTGGGCTGTGTCCCCCAGTGCCCTGGGTTCTGGGGCCTGCGCCGCTGGAATAGCGCTCCCGGGGCGGGGCCGTGCAGCCCCCTCCGCACTGAGCCACCGCCTGAGCTGTTCCAGGGAACAGCCCTTTACCAAGCTCGGCCCACTGGGTGTGGCGTGCTCTCCCCCAGGATGCACTTTCTCTGTTAGTGATCCCCGGAACCTGGAGGATCCACTGCCCCTCCTGGGATCCTGCCCGAGTTCCCTGCAAGCACCTTTCCATCCAGGAAGATTGGTAAAGTTCCTGCTTCTCCGGGCCTGAGCTTTCCTGTCCTGGAGGCTCTTGCCTCCTGGCCTTAGCCTGGCTCTCGTGGGGACCCCTCCCCCACTGGATTATTTTTTATTATATTTTTTCCGTCTTCCTACCTTGTTAGAAGCATGAAATCTTCTCACTGTAGCATTCCAGCTGTTCTCTCTTTAAATCTCAGGCCAAATTCATAGGTTTTCAGGATGATTTAAAAGTTATCTAGGTAAGTTGGTGGGGACAGGTGGCTTGGGGACTCTACTCTTCCACCATCTTGCCCCACCTGCTCCGAACCACATTTTCTTTATTCATTCATCAGCCGGCAGGCATTTGGGTGCTTCAATATCTTTGCTATTGTAAATACTCCTGTAAATACAACAGTGCATCCATCTTTTTGAATTAGTTTTCTTGTATTCTTTTGGTAAATATCCAGTAGTGCGATTGCTAGATCATAGGGTACGTCTATTTTTAGCTTTTTAAAAAAAATATTTATTTGAGAAAGAGAGAGAACTTGAGAAGGAGGAGAGGTAGATGGAGAGGGAGAAGCGACTTCCTGCTGAGCAGGGAGTTTGATCCTGGGATCATGATCTGAGCGGAAGGCTATGCCCAACCAGCTGAGCCACCCAGGTGCCCCTATTTTTAACCTTTTGAGAAACCTCCATAACAATGTTTTCCACAGTGGCTGCATCAGTTTGCATTCTTACCAACAGTGAATGAGTGTCCTTTTTTCCCCACGTCTTCACCAACACCTATTGTTTCTTGTGTTGTTGATTTTAGTCTTTCTGACATATATGAGGTGATATCTAATTGCACTTTGATTTGTGTTTCCCTGATAAGTGATGATGAGCATCTTTTCATGCTTCTGTTGGCCATCTGTATATCTTTTTTGGACAAATATCTGTTACATTAAAAGAATCGTTCACCATAATCCCAAGTGGGATTTATTCTTGGGTTACAAGAGTGGTTCAGTATTCACAAGTCAATCAGCATGTTACATCACATCAGTAAAAAGGGTAAGAACCATATGATCATTCCAATAGATGCAGAAAAGGCATTTGACAAATTATAGTTTCCATTCATGATAAAAACAATAAAGTAGGTTTAAAGGAAACATACCTCAATATAATAAAGGCCGTGTATGAAAACCCCACAGCTAATATCATCATTAATGGGGAAAAACTGAGAGCTATTCTCCTAAGGTCAGGAACAAGACAAGGATGTTCAGTATCACTACTTTTATTCAACATAGTACTGAACATCCTAGCCACTGCAATCAGACAGCAAAAAGAAATAAAAGGCAACCAAATCAGTAAGGAAGAAGTAAAACTTTCACTATTTGCAGATGACATGATGCTATATATAGAAAACCCAAAAGACTCCACCACATGGCAGAATTGATACATGAATTCAGTAAAGTTACAGGATACAAAATCAATGTACAGAAATCTGTTGCATTTCCATACACCAATAACGAAGCAGCAGAAAGAGAATTTAAGGAAACAATCATATTTATAATTACATCCAAAATAATAAGATGCTTAGGAATAAACCTAACCAAAAAGGTGAAAAACCTGTACTCTGAAAACTAAAATACTGATGAAGAAATTAAAGACAGCACAAGGAAATGGAAAAGGCATTCCTAGCTCATGGATTGGAAGAACAAATATTCTTAAAATGTCTGTACTACCCAAAGCAATCTGCACATTTAATGTAATCCGTTTTTTTAAATTTATTTTTTATTGGTGTTCAATTTACTAACATATAGAATAACCCCCTCATTTAATGTAATCCTTACCAAAATATCAACAGCATTTTTCACAGAACCAGAACAAATAATGCTAAAATTTGTATGGAACCACAAAAGACCCTAAATAGCCAAACCAAGAAGAAAGGCAAACTGAAGCGTCAGAATTTGGCACTTCGAGTTATATTACAAAGCTGTCGTAATCAAAACAATATGGTGTGGTACTGGCACAAAAATAGACACATAGATCAATGAAACAATAGAAAATCCAGAAATAAACCCCCAATTATATGGTCAATTAATTTTTGACAAAACAGAAAGACTATCCAATGGGACAAAAACAGTCTCTTCTACAAATGGTGTTGGGAAAACTGGATAGCAACATGTAGAAGGAGGAAATTGGACCACTTTCTTTTTTTTTTTTTTTTTTAAAGATTTATTTATTTATTTATGATAGATGGGGGGAGAGAGAGAGAGAGAGAGAGAGAGAGAGAGAGGCAGAGACACAGGAAGAGGGAGAAGCAGGCTCCATGCCGGAGCCTGACGTGGGACTCCATCCCGGGACTCCAGGATCGTGCCCTGGGCCAAAGGCAGGCGCTAAACCGCTGAGCCACCCAGGGATCCCCGGACCACTTTCTTACACTATGCACAAAAATAAGTTCAAAATGGATTAAAGACCTAATGTGAGGGACACCTGGATGGCTCAGTTGGTTATGCATTGAACTCTTGATTTCTGCTCTGTTCATGATCTCCAGGTTGTTGAGCTCCTCTCCTCCCTGCAGTCAACTTGTCCCTCTTTCTCTGCTTCCCCCTATTCCTCCAACTCCCATGCTCTCTCTCAAATAAAATCTTTAAAAAAAAAAAAAAGACCTTAATGTGAGACCTGAAAGCATAAAAATCCTAGAAGAGAACACAGGCAGTAACTTATTTGACATTGGCAATAGCAACTTCTTTCTAGAAATGTTTCCTGAAGCAAAGGAAACAAAAGCCAAATAAGCTATTGAGACTTCATCAAAATAGCTTCTGGGCAGTAAAGAAAACAATCAACAAAACTAAAAGGCAGTCTATAGAGTAGAAAAAGGTTTACAAATGACATATCCAATAAAGATTTAGTATCCAAAATATATAAAGAATTTATAAAACTCAATATCCAAAAGCCAGTTTAAAGTCAATTTACATAAAGTTTTTAAAAGGTGAACCTATTTATGGTTGGCATGTTGAGCTGCGGGAGAGCAAACACAGCCTTATATGTAATCAAGTATCTATAACTTTGTTACCTGTTATGGAACTTTATGTAAATTTTTAATTCTAAGTATATGTTAGCTTATAAAACTCCTAGAACAAGTTTTATGAGTTTATCATAGCTAAATAAAACTTTTATTTCTTTGCCATGAAAATTGTTTTTAACATTTTAAGGGGACACCTGCTAATTTAAGGTATAGTGAACAATTCTGTGTTCACCTTGTCAAAACTATGATTTTGTACAAATTATTTAGCCTTTGTTCTTACAGACCAAGAGTTATAATTTTCCATCCCTATTGATTTTTCTAGGGTTCCTTCATTCTGTTGATAATATGTTGCCTACATAACATTGCCCAGTGGACTGAGCAGTCAGTTTCATAGCTTGAGACAAGGGTGTTCCTTTCCCAAAATGGCTAGGGCCTTAGCTACATAGATAACTTGTGGGCAGATGTTCTATGCCCTATTGGCAAGTTGGATTAGTACATGATGAATAAACTTCTTTTACCTTCTGTTTCTGTGTAATTTCACAGAAGGTGTAGCTAGATTCAGGAAGCAAAGGCATGTTCATTTTAACATATATCTATTCAAAAACTCCTCTTTATTATTTGGCAGTATGAAAGATTTGAAAAATTGATAGTGAGTAGTTGAATTGGATATCAATTGTGTTTGTTTTGAAGAGCAGAAGGTTTTAATTTTTATTAAGTCTATTTTACCCTTTTTTAAAAATGCTTGGTGCTTCCTCTGCCCTATTCAAGAAATCTTGACCCATCCCAAGATGTCAAGAGTTTTCTTCTATGTTTTCACCAAGAAGTTTTATGGTTTTGGCTTTTATTTATTTATTTTTAAAGATTTTATTAATTTATTTGAGAGAGAGAGGAGCGGGGGCGGGGGCAGAGGGAGAAACAGACTCCCTACAGAGGAGAGAGCCTGAAGTGCTGCTCAGTCCCAAGATCCTGAGATCATGACCTGAGCCAAAAGCAGATGCTTAACCAACTGAGCCACCTAGGTGTCCCTGGTTTTGGCTTTTATATTTAAGCCTGTGGTTCATTTCAAATTAATTTTTGTATATGACATGGAGTATGGAATGAAGTTAGTTATTTATTTATTTATTTATTTATTTATTTATTTATTTATTTTAATTAAGTAGGCTCCACACCCAGTGGTGAGCCCAGCACGGGGCTTGAACTCCCATCCTGAGATCAAGACCTGAGCTGAGATTGAGAGTCCGATGCTTAATTGAGCCACCCAGGCACCCCAGTGGCTCTCCTTTTTGTTTTAAACTATGTACTTTGAAATTCATTTTTAAAATTTACATAAATTTAATAATTTTTTATTATACAGTCCTGTGAGTTTTGACATTTGTCAGCAGTTGTGTAACCATCATCATAATATAGATATAGAACAATTCCATTGCACTCAAAAACTCCCTCACTTCAGAGGCAGCTGAGTGGCTTAGTCGGTTAGCTCAGGTCATGATTTCAGGGTCCTGGGATCACTCTGAGCTGGACTACCTGCTCAGCAGGAGAGTCTGCTTCTCCCTCTGCTCTTCCCTCTGCTCATGCTCTCTCTTTCTCTGTCTCTCAGATAAATAAATAAAATCTTTTAAAAAATTCTCTCACTTCTACTTTGTAATAAACCCCTGGCAACCACTATGCAGTCCTCCATCTTGATAGTAGTTTCTTCTTTTCCAGAATGTCAGATAAATGGAATCATACAGTACGTAGCCTTTATAATTTTTTTAGAATATAACTTTAATGTGTACAAATACAAAAATATGTATAAATGCCACTTTTTACATAACTATGAGACAAACATGAAATACCAATAAAACCAGAAAGCCGGCCCACTTCAAATCAATAATATTAATTTAATTGGAAGGATGTTAAGTGCAACTAAGTTGTCAGTGCTAGGTTGATACTAGAGATCTGTGCACTCAAACATCTGTTTCCCTTAGTTCTGTTCATTTAAGCTTGCTGTTACTGAATGGCGTTGAAAGTTGGTCAGGCTGGGCTGGTCGGATGGTTTAGGATAAACATACCTCACAGTTAAGCTCAAATGGCCAGTAAGTAATCCCCAAATGTCATTTTTTTAAAAGATTTTTTATTTATTTATTCATAGAGACACAGAGAGAGAGAGGCAGAGACATAGGCAGAGGGAGAAGCAGGCTCCATGCAGAGAGCCTGACATGGGACTCTATCCAGGGTCTCCAGGATCATGCCGCGGGCTGCAGGCGGCGCTAAAGCACTGTGCCACCGGGGCTGCCCCCTAAATGTCATTTTTAACAGGACATTTATTGATACTTGGAAAACTGTCTTGTTTGATTGAAGGTAAGAGTGGAATGGTGGTGTTATTGAAACCTGCATAT
This sequence comes from Canis aureus, assembly GCF_053574225.1. Taxonomy (NCBI): domain Eukaryota; kingdom Metazoa; phylum Chordata; class Mammalia; order Carnivora; family Canidae; genus Canis; species Canis aureus. Next base: position 14,735,394 of record NC_135642.1, on the reverse strand, counting down.
AGTGTCAATGACATATTGTGAGAATCAGGAATTTGCCATAGAGATGAGCTCTGCTTAGTTCACACAGATCCTGGCACAGTGACTATGTCCCCAGTTGCTAAGAGGCAGTACATAGCCTTTTGAGTTTGACTGCTTTTACAATAATGGATTTTGCATGTATTGATAACTTATTTTATTGCTGAGAAGTATTCCATAGTTTGTAACACCAAACTATGTTTGTTTATAATTCACCAGCTGAAGAACAGTTGGGTTATTTCTCAGTTTTGTCAATTTAAAGCTGCTATAACATTCAAGTTTTTCTATGAATATAAGTTTGTTTAAGATTTTATTTATATATTCACGCGAGACACAGAGAGAGAGAGAGAGGCAGAGACCTCGGCAGAGGGAGAAGCAGGCTCCATGTAGGAAGCCTGATGTGGGACTTAATCCCAGGACTCTGGGATCACACCCCGAGCCAAAGGCAGGTGCTTAACTTCTGAGCCACCCAAGCATCCCATAAGTTTTCATTTATTAGGTAGATACCTAGGAGTTTGATTGCTGTGTTATAAGGTAAATATATGTTTAACTATAAAGAAACTACCAAACTCTTTTGTAAAGTGGCTATACCATTTTCAGTTCCTACCAGCATTTTCCTTTTCCAGTTTTCTGCATCCTTGTTAATACTTAGTATTGTCAAAAAAAAAAAAATACTTAGTATTGTCAGATTTTTATTTTATTTTTTACCTACACCTTAATAGGTTGTGTAGGGGTAGCTCACTGTCATTGTCATTTGTATTTCTCTGATGACTAATGATATTGAGCTATTTTCATGTACAAATAAACATGGCAAATAAGCCATCTATAATAGTTTCTTTTGAAGAGCAGAAGGATTTAGGTTTACTTTTGATGAGTTGAATTTATCCTTTTTTTTTTTTAAATTTTCTTTAATTTTTATTTATGATAGTCACACACACAGAGAGAGAGAGAGGCAGAGACACAGGCAGAGGGAGAAGCAGACTCCATGCACCGGGAGCCCGATGTGGGATTCGATCCCGGGTCTCCAGGATCGCGCCCCGGGCCAAAGGCAGGCGCTAAACCGCTGCGCCACCCAGGGATCCCAATTTATCCATTTTCTTTTATGTTTAGTGCTTTTGGCATTCTAAAAACTCTTTTGCACTCATTCATTTTGATTTCTCAGTAAATGTTACGATTCCTTAAAAACAATTAAACTAATAGTGTGGGGGAATGCTTTGTCTATACAATCCCTGACTGGTAATAGAATTGTCTTCACAGACCAGGAGTTTGCCCATTCCAGAAGGGAAGGGTAATTCTCATCCACTTCAGCTGCTCTTTCTTTTTCCAGGTATATGTGGTATATGGGCAACTACTTATTTCCAAGGCTTTTTTTTCTTTTTTTTTTTTTTTAATTATCCACTCTCCTTTTACCCACTTTCCTTTTGTATTGGTGAGGGATAAAATAATATATTGAAAATCACTTTCTCTGAAATTATAGAATCATGCCATTATTTGTCCCCCTATATCTTCAAGAGGAAACTTGTAACAAAGCCTAATTTTCATTTTCTTTCAGTGGTGGGATCAGCAAGTAGATTTTTATACTACTTTCTTGCACCATTTGGCACAGTTGGTGCCAGAAATTTATTCTGCTGAAATGGACCCAGACTTGGAAAAGCAGGAGGAGAGTATACAAATGTCCATATTCACTCCACTGGAATGGTACTTATTTGGAGAAGATCCAGATATTTGCTTAGAGAAATTGAAACACAGTGGAGCATTTCAACTCTGTGGAAAGGTATTCAAAAGTGGAGAGACAACCTATTCTTGTAGGTAAGAATTAGAAATTTACAGGATTGGTTATAATTTCAGACTTGGTATTTTGTACTTATTTTGTGATGTATTTTTTTTGCTTATTACTATTTATAATATAATTAATCATACTTAATTTCCTTTTATTATGCAGTTATAAGTCTGTTTTTGCTTATACAGCTTCTTTTTGCATATATGATTTAAACAGTTGTCTCACTTTCTTATTTTCTCTAAAAGTATATAAGTGATGGCATTTTACCTTGTTTGTAATATAGTCCACATAATTTTATCTGAAATCAGGTATATTTTCAGAATTCTGAACACTTCTCCATCAGTGTCAGGGCAGGATCCTACCATCAGACATAGCATTTCTGTAAGAAATCTATGAATATTCACAGCAAGGGTATAAATAAAGTCTGTAGTCTCATGTCATTTCAGGTCAGTTTTTGCTACCAAGTGAGATTTAGTGTCAAGGGATTGTGGGCTTTTAGAAACAGAATTCATTTGAATAGAAAAGGTCATTGGTAGGGGAACTGGAAGTAGCTTTAGGCTTTTTGCCCTTTGTGAGAGTGGGTGCCTTACACATCAACATGGCACAGAGAATGATAGCCTTAAGTTTTCATCTTGTAGATCTTAGCTGCCTTCTAGGTTTGTTTTTGCTTTTTTAAGATTTTATTTATTTATCTGACAGAGAGAAAGAGAGCGAGAGAGAGAGAGAGCAAAGTAGGGAGAGAGGCAGGCAGAGAGAAAGAGGGAGAAGCAGGCTCCCAACTGAGCAGGGAGTCTGATGTGGGGCTTGATCCCAGGACTTTGGGATCATGACCTGAGCTGAAGGCAAATGCCTAACCAACCGAGCCACCCAGGCACCCCTGCCTTCTAGTTTTAATGGATTTTTCTCCCCTTTATTAGAAGTAGTTCAGGTTAGGAGTGAATTTTTAGACTTTATAAACTCAGAGAATTGGTTTTGGCTTCATTATAATTCCAGATTTGACTAGTTTAGATATAGTTAACAGTTTAGAACATAATATCTTTATCCTGTTCTTTTCTCAGGAAAAAGTCAGCTTTGTATTTTGTGTACTATTTTGCTACATAGGTAGTAAGGTTTGTTTATTTTCTTAAATATATTTTAGCTGAAGCCCAATTAGTTTCAGCTAAAGCATAATAGACATTTGTAGATCTCACTTCCCTGAAAGTGTCATGGAGACATTTTAAATTGTGAAAACTTGGGGAAATGGTACTGACGTCTAGTGGGTAGAGGCCAAGGTTGCTGCTTAAGCATCCTCTGATGCATGGGACAGTCTCTTCTATCTCCAGTAAGTAGTTACTCGGTTTGGAATGTCAGTACTGTTAAGGTTGAGAAATTCTGCTCTATATAGGTCAGTAGATCATATATATTTTTGAGAGTATGATTAGGCAATCTTTATTTCCTAATAGCCTTCAAAATCATTTTTTTAATTTCCCAATTCTATTTTCTTTTTAAGACTTCAACTCTTCTAAGTCAGATATTTTAAAAATTGATTTTGCACTTTGCACCAATTTGTGTTGCTCTGAAAATGTTAGATAAGATAATGAATTTTAAGAGTTATTATTAGAGAAGAGATTAAGAGATTGATTTTTGTTTATTCAATAAATATTAATTGAATAACTACCATGTGCCTGGTACTGTTCCAGGTGCTTGGGACATAACAATAGACAAAATAAAGAAACATTCCTGCCCTTATGCTGCTTGCATTCTAATGAATTTTGTCTTTATCCAAGCCTCATTTACCAGTGAACAATCAGTGTTTGCAAAAATATGTTTATAAATTCAAGAAGATAAGACAATGACAGATAATGGAAAGAACAGCTAATCATTTTTCACAAAACTAATTTTGATTTGCAATTTAGCAGTCTGAAATCAGGTGAAAACTCAAAGTAATGAGGGTGATTTAAGAAGCAAAATCAAACCTATATATTCAAATTTGGCTAAAATTATTTGGAATTTAGTTTTTGAGGCATTTCTATATTCAGCTTATACCACACAGGAAACTCATTCCCATTTTTTATAGTCATACCTTAAGCATCATTGGCATCCTCTAAATTTTGGAATCTAATTTTTAATGTTTTTCAGGGACTGTGCAATTGACCCAACATGTGTACTCTGTATGGACTGCTTCCAGAATAGTGTTCATAAAAACCATCGTTACAAGGTATGAAAAAATCCATAAAATCTCTAGATTAGCCATCTAGTCCAAATCCCTACTAATACTTGAATTCCTGCTACAATAGCTATGATATGTGAACCTTTAGCTTTGGGTAAGTATCATGTGTTAGGAGATCTACTATCTCAAGAGGCAGCCCTTAGTAATTTTTTTGTGAGATACATCATTTTTATACAAAAGATTATAGAAAGCATTTGAACAACTTAAAGAATAACTATTAAGCAAACACCTATGTAGCCACTACTTAGGTTAAGAATAGGCTTTGATACCTCTCAGAGGCCTCCTGTTTATCCCTTCTAGATCACAATCCTTCCCCCCCCCCTTTTTTTGCCTTCTCCTCTTATGATAACCTTTCTCCTCTTAGTTTATCACCCAAATTACATTGAATAGTTTTATCTGTTTTTGTGCTTTATATAGATGGAGTAATGCTGTATATTTTTTTGTTCAGTAGCTTTTTTCACTCAGTATTATGTCTAAGCTATGTAGTTTGTCCAGTGACCTTATAGTATTCAATAATCCATATTGTCTTTATTCGTTTTACTGTATATGTAGATTGTTTCTAGTTTGGGGCTGTTATAAATAGTTGTGCTGTGAACATTTTTTTTGTGTGTGTGTGTGTGAACATTCTTATGTGTGTATTTTGGTACACCTGTCCAGTAGTTTCTCTAAGATAGATATCTGGAACAGAATGCTGAATTCTAGGTTATGTAAATCTTTAGTCATAATAAATAATGTCACATTGTTTTCAAAAGTGGTTATACCAATTTATAGTACCCATTGCTGCCCAATCTTGGAAGATTTGGTGTTGTCAGTCATTTTAATCTTAGCTGGTCTGGTCGGTATATGATAGTATCACATTGTGGCCTTAATTTTCCTAATTACTATTTAATTAGGTTGAGAGCTTTTTCCTCCTTGTTACATTTTTAGACAACTTTGTTATATGGAGCTGAAATGTATTTCTCAAGTGTTTGTATTGATTGTATATTTTGTATATTCTGGGCTTAGATGTTGATATTGATGATTCTCTTTCACATTCTGTTAAACATGCCTAAGATTCTGTGTAAATGTATATAACATCTTAAAGTTACATCTTTGTCTTCCATAGAGTTGAAAGCGCTGTTTATGTTATGAGACTGGCCTCAATATTACCACTTCTATTTCGGGAGGTGATGGGTTATAGGTGTAGATTATAGGTATTATTGTGCACAAGAATAAACAGATTGAGAAAAAAAACAAAACAAAACAGATTGAGGAACCTATGATATAGTATGATTAAAATGTTTTCCCAGGATTGTAAAGCTAATCGCTGATGAGATTTATAAAGTTAAACCTTGATCATATTTGATATTTCCTCATCACCTTCACTTACAGTATTTCTTATGCTGAAGAACCAAAGAAAGAATGCCAGAAGTAGAGACAGGTGGAAGTTATTAATTTCCTGGGAGACTAATGGGGACAGATGGTAAAAGGCTCAAGACCAAAGTTTTCCAGTTTCTCAGATTTAAAGACTTCTAAGTTTATGCATTCCAACCTTTGGGATTTTGTGGGTCAGTATAATTTCCAAAAATTTTGGGTAAGACAGGGTTTTCAAATTTTTCTTTGGCCAAGTAAGCTCAGTTTTAATGTTAAAAAGAACATATGGACAGCAACCAAATACACCTGCCATTTCCTAGCATTTTATAAAGGAAAAGACATTTTAATTCCAGAAAAATAGAATAATCCCAGAATAAGAACTAGTCCTTTGAACTGCACCCATGGAGCTCTGTGAAAGAACTCTCTACATTTTTTCCTTTTCTGGTTTTTCTGTAGACTGGTAAAAACTTGTTTATTAAATTTTGGGAATCTTTTCGCCAAACTACCTTCAAGTTGTTAAAGTTTACCAGTTTACATCACCACCACAAAGCAATCTTTTATGGAACATACTTCAGTTTACCATCTTGAGGTTTTGCAGAGCTCTTCTTATAGAAGAAGGAGCTTATATGGCTTATTCAAGAACCATTGAGTCATCAGAAGGTTTGGCTATTTTATGACTAATAAAAGATTATGTCTATTGTCTATAAGCTTTAGCAAATACTACACATCAAAAGTGAGTGTGAAGGGAAGTAGAACACATTTGATGAAAGAATAAATTGATACACTCTGGAATATACCTGTATGTGTGGTGAAACTTTTTAAGAAAGCAAGGGATAGACAGCCCAGGTGGCTCAGTGGTTTAGCGCCGTCTTCAGCCCAGGGCCTGATCCTGGAGACCCGGGATCAAGTCCCACATCGGGCTTCCTGCATGGAGCCTGCTTCTCCCTCTGCCTGTATCTTTGCCTCTCTCTCTCTCTGTGTGTGTCTTTCATGAATAAATTAATAAAATCCTAAAAAAAAAGAAAAAAGCAAGGGAATGACTAAAACATAATTCAGATGAGTAGTAACTTCCAGGGCAGGTAAGAGAATGGGACTTTGGATAATCACATAGGCAGTTTCAGGAGTATTAATGTTCTTTTGGGTTGGATGCTGGGTTCATGGTTATTCATTTCATTGTTATACTTTGTAACTTCCTTATACACTGTATATTCTTTTGCATAATAAAACACTTCATAAAAGAAAAAAAAAGCCATTAAAAAAATTGGAAGAGATAAGAAGGGATATGTGTTGCTCCAGAGAAGAGGAAGAAGAGTAATGACAGGGAACAGACTGAAGATTGGACTCTGTGTGAAGAAGACAGGATCAAGAAAAGCCTTTAATGGCAGAAGAGCCCAAAATAACTTGAGAGCAAGAAAATAACAAAGTTGAAATTTTGAACTATTTGTTCTGCTCTGTGTGTGCCTTCATGATTTCTTGGTTCTCTGTAGTTTATCCCTTAAGAAAACCTATAGTCAGTTAAATAGGGTCTTAGGATCTAACAAAGAAAGTGGTGACAATAGTTGATAACACCGTATCTGTGTCATATTTTGGTACTTCTCACAATAGTTCAGGCTTTTTCATTATTATATTTGTTATGGTGATCAGTGATCTTTGATATTACTATTGTAATTGTTCTGGGCTGTCACAAACTGCACCCATATAGGATGACAAATTTAATTGATAAAGGTTGTGTCCTGACTGCTCCACTGACTGGCCGTTCCTCTATCTTTCTCATTCTCCTCAGGCCTCCCTATTTCCTGAGACTCAAATGTATTGTATTTATGCCAGTTAATAACTCTGCAATGGCCTTTAAGTATTCAAGGGAAAGGAAGAGTCACACATCTCTCACTTTAAATCAAAAGCTAGAAATGATTATGGTGAAAGCTGAGTTGGGCTGAAAGCCAGACCCCTTGTGTCAGTTAGCGTGCAAAGGAAAGTTCTTGAGAGAATTAAAACTGCTACTCCAGTGAACACATGAACGATTAGGAAGCAAAATACCATTATTGGTGATAAGTCTGAGTGGTCTAGATAGAAGATCAGATCAACTACAACATTCTCTTAAGCCAAAATCTAATCCAGAGCAAGGCCATAACCCTCTTATAATTCTGTAAAGACTGAGAGAAGTGAGGAAACTACTGAAGAAATGTTTGAAGCTGGCAGAAGTTGGTTCATGAGATTTAAAGAAAGAAGCCATCTCTATAACATAAAGTGCGAGGTGAAGCAATAAGTGCTAATGTAGACAACTGCAGCAAGTTATCCAGAAGATCTAGGTAAGTTCATTAATGAAGGTGGCTCAACAACGGTTCTTCAGTGTAGGCAAAACAGCCTTGTATTGGAAGAAGATTCCATCTAGGACTTTAATAGCCAGAGAGAAGTCATTGCCTGGCTTTAAAGATTCAAAAGAGAATTCTACCACTGAAGACAGAACATGGAAGACTCCTAACTCTGGGAAACGAACTAGGGGTGGTGGAAGGGGAGGTGGGCGGGGGGTGGGGGTGACTGGGTGGCGGGCACTAAGGGGGGCACTTGACAGGATGAGCACTGGGTGTTATTCTGTATGTTTGCAAATTGAACACCAATAAAAAATAAATTTATTATAAAAAAATTAAAGATTCAAAAGATATGCTGACTTTTTTGTTACAGGCTATTGCAACTGATGGCTTAAAGTTGAAGCCATCATTTACGTTTCTGAAAATCCCGGGGCGCTTAAGAATTAGGTAAAACCTAGTTTGCCTGTGCTCTATAAATGGAACAACAAAGCCTAGTTGACAACATTTCTGTTTACAACATGGTTTACTAAATATTTTAAGTCCACTGTTGAGACCTACTGCTTAGTAAAAAAGATTGTTTTTCAAGTATGACTACTCATTGACAGTGCATCTGGTTACCCACAAGCTCTGATGGAGATGTACAAAAAGATGAATGTTGTTTTGATGCTCACATAGCATCCATTCTGCAGCCCATGGATCAAGGGGTCATTTCAACTTTCACGTCTTATTATTTAAGAAATACATGTCATAAAACTGCAGCTACTATAGATAGTGATTCCTCTGATGGGTCTGGGCAAAGTAAATTGAAAAGTTCATGGAAAGGATTCGTCGATTTTAGATGCTATTAAGAACATTCATGATTCATGCGAAGAAGCAAAAAACATGAATAAGAATTTGGAAGAGGTTGATTCCAACCCTCATGGATGACTTTGAGGGGTTCATGACTTAAAAGACTTCAGTGGAGGAAAATAGTTGCAGTTGTGTTGGGAATAAATAGCAAGAGAACTAGAATGAGAAGTGGAGCCTGAAGATATGACTGAATTGCAATCTCATGATAAAACTGTAATGGATGAGGAGTTGCTTTTGATAGATGAGCAGAGAAAGAAGTTTCTTGAGACAGAATTTACTCCTGGTGAAGATTGTTGAAATGATATCAAAAGATTTAGAATATTACATAAACATAATTGATAAATTAGTGGTTGGGCTTGAGAAGATTGACTTCAATTTTGGAAGAAGTTCTAGTGTGCTATCAAAAACATTGCATAGAAAAGAGGAATTGTTCATGAAAGAGTCAGTCAGTGTGGTATACGTCATTGTTGTCTTATTTTAAGAAATTGCCACAGCCACCTCTTCTTCAGCAACCACCACCCTTATCAGTCAGCAGCCATCTACATCAAGGGAAGACCCTCCACCAGGGTTATGACTGAAACCTTAGATGATGGTTAGCTTTTTTGTTTGTTTAAGATTTATTTAAGAGAGAGAAAAAGAGCACGAGCAGGGGAGAGACAGGCAGAAGGAGAAACAGACACCCCACTGAGCAGGGAACCTGACTATCCCAGGACCCTGAGATCATGACCAGAGCTGAAGGCAGATGCTTAACTAAGCCAACCAGGCACCATCATGGTTAGCATTTTTAACAGTAAAGTATTTTTAAATTAAGGTATATACATCATTTTCTAGACATAATGGCACTTAATAATTTAGATACTTAATAGACTATAGTGTAGTGTAAATGTAGCTTTTTTATGTACTGAAAAACCAAAAAAGTCATTAGACTCACTTTATTAGGCTATTTGCTACATTTCGTGGTCTGAAAATGAACCTGTCCTCTCAGGTATGCCTATATTCATACTATCATCCCCTTTAATTAGAAATAAATGTTTTCAAATGAAGTTTATAAAGTTGTGAAAGAAAAAAATTCTCATGGTATACTTTTATATGGAAAAACAGAATATGTAAAATGCTTTCAATTTTTGGTGTTTCTTTTAAAACATTCTGTATATAATCTTTAGCCATACTTTATTTACCTATTATTGGGGAATGTAATTAGGATTCAGTTGTGTTTTTTTTATGGTCAGCAGTGTTGCTATAAACATCTTTTTTTTTTTTTTTTTTTTAAGATTTATCTATTTTGAGAGAGAGCATGCACGAGCAAGCAGGGAGAGGGGCAAGAGGGAGATGGGGAGAATCTGAAGCAGACTTCACACTGAGCATGGAGTCCAACCCAGGGCTTCAACTCACCATCCTCAGATCATGACTGAACCGAAATCAAGAGTCAGATGCTTAACCAGCTGACCATCTTGCTATAAACATGTTTATGTGCAAATCACTTTTCTACATGTAGGATTATTCCCTTAGGATAGGTTCTCAGAAGTGGAATTATTAGATTAAAAAATGGACATTTCAGGAAATAAAAAGACAAGCTACAGACTAGGGGAAAATCTTTGTAATACATGTATGTGATAAAGGACTGGTATCCCAAATGTACAAAGTACTCTTAAAACTAAACAGTAGGAAAATTAACAGCCCAGTTAAAAAATGGGTGAAATATCTGAAACAGACTTCACTAAAAAGATATGTAGGTGGAAAAAAAAAAAAAGATAATGTAAGTGGCCAATAAGTACATGAAAAATGTCCAACTCTTCTGTTATTAAATTAAAACAAGGATGAAGTACCCCTATGCGCCTATTAGAATGGCCAAAATCCAAAACACTGACAACACCAAATGCTAATGAAGATAGGACCAACAGGAGCTCATTCATTGCTGGGGGAAATGCAAAATGGTGCAGCTACTTTTTTTTTTTTTTTTTGAAGATTTTATTTATTTATTCATGAGAGGCGCAGAGAGAGACAGGCAGAGACACAGGCAGAGGGAGAAGCAGGCTCCATGCAAGGAGTCCAATGTGGACTTGATCCCGGGACTCCAGGATCATGCCCTGGGCTGAAGGCAGGCGCTAAACCATTGAGCCACCCAGGGATCCCCAGTCTAGCTACTTTGGAAGACATTTTGGCAGTTTCTTGAAGAAGTAAACATTCTGCAACCATATGATCCAGCAGTTGTGTTCCTTAATATTTACACAAATAAACTGAAAACTTATTTCACACAAAGCTGCACAAGAATGTTTATAGCAGCTTTATTCATATTTGCCAAAACTTGGAAGCAACCAAGATGTCCATCATTAGAGGAATATATAAACCAACTATGGTATATCGATACAATGGAATAGTTTTCAGTGATAAAAAGAAATGAGCTACTAAAAGAGATGGCTCATAAGTGCATATTACAAATTGAAAGAAGGTACTGTGAAAGGCTACATACTGTGTGAGTCTAGCTGTATCACATTCTGGGAAAAGCTATGCTGTGGAGACTAAAAGTTCGGGGTCTGGGGACTGGTGGTGGGAGAGATGAAGAAATGACTAGGTGAGCACAAGAGATATTTAGGGTAGTAAAACTAGATTCTGTATAGTACTGTAGTGGTATATACGTGTCATTAGTAATTTGTTAGACTCCAAAAAAGTGTACAACACAGAGACCCCTAGTGTAAATCTTGGACTTTGGTTAATGATACCGCTTCAAAAAATCATGTATTAACATTGACTCCTCACTTGCAACAAATGTATCATTGTAATGCAAGATATCAATCATAGGGGAAAGTGGATGGGGAAAGGGGTATATGGAAACTTGGTATTTTCTGTTTAATTTTTCTTTAAACCTAAAACTTTTAAAAAACAAGGTCTGTTAATTTTTTAAAAATGAATCTTAGTGGTTCTTGGTACATTTTGCCAAATTGCTTTAGGAAAGAATTATACCACATGTACAAGTAGTGGTATAGAAACCTGCAGAACTTGCAGAAACATTTAAACAGAAGCCTTTTAAACTAAAACCGTTTGAACTAAACCCAACTTAAAAAAATTTCCCCCCACTCTATTGGAAAGCATTTTCTTGATTGATCTAACATTTCCCGTTGCTAATTCTGGAATGATGAATATGAAATACCCTTCCATTGCTATTTTGCCATCTTCCTGGATAATAGGGACAAGGCGGTTTATATTGCCATCATCCTTGCTGACAGGACCAAGGTCACTGATTTGATAAGTAGATTAAATTCTAGGATGTCACGATCACAATAATGTAGCTTTGATCAAACAGACCCTAACGAGGGTCTTCTTGTATCTTGGAAACTATACTAAAACCAGGCCAGCTTCTAACCTTGGTATCCTTTTATTGATTATTCCAGAATCAATTAGAATAAATCTGGGGAAGAAAACAAAGCCCTCTCCAGTCGTCTTTCTTTCTCTCCCTTTCCTGTGTGTGTCTCTACCTTCATTTACTAATTGCAATTATATTTATCTGTGTGTTCTTTATCCTCATCTGACTGTACACTCTCCAGGACAAGGCCCAAGTACTTTATACCTGCTATGTCTTTCATAGTACTTGGGGCATAGAGGCTTTCAACAAACATTTCTTGAAATGAAGTATAGGATCAAAAGGACTAGATCATAGATAGAGCTGATAACTAACATTTAATTATAAAAATAACCATGAGGGTCTATTTTAACATCAGCCTGCTGTAATCCTACATGATGAGATTTATGTCCTTATATTGTCTTTGAACACAAGAGCATTAAAAAATGCATATTTTATTAACCCAGGCAATACAACAAAACTTATTTTTAAAAAATTCAAACAATACAGAAAAATATAAATAAAAATTGTAGTTGCCGTTCTATCCCACTGTACTTTCTTTGTTAAACTAAATACAATTTAATGTATGTACATCTTTACAAATCTTTATGTATTTACAAACATGCACACGCATTTGTATATTTAAGAGGAGTGTGTATATAAATGAGATCTTACTGTATATACAGTCTTGCAATTTGTTTTCAACCTAATAGTATGTCATGGGGATAATTCTATGTTGATACATATAACAACTCTCCTACCTTATTTAATTGCTGCGTGTATTCCTTTGTAGGATTATCTCATCATGTATTTAACTCTCTCCTTTTTCTAGACAACTATGTTTTTCCAGTTTTTCACTAATCAACAAATACTGAAATATACATATATACCTTTGTTTTGATATAAACCAGTGTGTGTGTGTGTGTGTATTCAAGAAGGCTTGAGGCTAGATTTTTTGAGGTAGATTTTCTGGATTGAAGGCTATATGCATTTAAAATTTTGTTAGATTTTTGCCAAATGTATTTCTTAAATTACTGTCAACTTATATTCTCAGTAAAAGAACATGAAAATGTTCTTTATCCACAACTGTCCCCAATCTTTATTTAATAAGTTTTTTATTCCTTTTTGCCATCTGTTAGATTTCAGATTATTGAAGCATGCCACTATTTTAATTTGCATTTCTGTTTGTAGTACTAACATATTTTCATATTTTAATTATATGTTTAATGTCATCTGTGTATTGCTTTTCTTTACTAATTTTTCTTTTTACTTACTGCTGTTACATACTTTACAAAAACTTTGTCTTTTAAAAACTTTTGTTTTTGAGTGAGATTTATTTATTTATTATTTTTAATTTTTATTTATTTATGATAGTCACACAGAGAGAGAGACAGGCAGAGACATAGGCAGAGGGAGAAGCAGGTTCCATGCACCGGGAGCCCAACGTGGGACTCGATCCCAGGTCTCCAGAATCACACCCTGGGCCAAAGGCAGGCGCTAAACTGCTGCGCCACCCAGGGATCCCCTTGAGTGAGATTTATTGAGATATAATTTATATAAAATAAAATCTACACTTAAAGCGTATAGTTCAATGATTTTTCATAAACATATAATTTAGTAACCGCCACCACAATCAAGATACAAGATTTTGCTCATCCTCCAAATTCCCTTTTGCATTCAATCATCTTGCCTCCATACCTCCAGCTCTTGGCAGTCACTGAAGTGTTTTCTGTACCTATAGTTTTGCCTTTTCAAAACATCATATAAATGCAATCATATAGTATATAATGTTTCCTATCTGACTTTTTTCACTTGGCATAAGGCCTTTGAGATCCTCTCATGTATCAGTGGTTAGTTCCTTTTTATTGCTTAGTAATATGCCATTATATGGATGTACTACATAATCTTTTCATCAGTCGGTGCACATTTGAGTTGTTTCCAGCTTTCAAATAAAGCTTCTTTAAACATTCATGTACAAGTCTTTGTGTGGGCATATGTTTTCATTTGTCTTGAGTAACCTAGAAGTAGGATGCTGAATCATAAATAAGTGTATGTTTGCTTTTTAAGATCTGTTTTCTGCCTTTAACCTGATTTATGCTATCATTTGTCTTGACATTTTAAATATGTATGTTAAATTTACCAGATTTTTTAAATGCTTTTAGATTTTGTGCCTTGCTTCCATGCCATTCCCTATCCTAAGATTATGTTTTTACTTTTGGTACAGCTACATTTTAGTAATCATGGATGAGTTCAGAGTTATTCAGTATGCTGTATATATGAAGGTAGAAAAATTGCCTTGTATATTCTTATTTCTTTTGGTGCTTTTCTTTTGGTACTAGTGGTTACCTCTGGATTAGTAATTTTTATGGTGCCTTTAGTTCCTTTTTATCCCTTTACTTAGCTTTTTATTACCTAGTTAGGTTTTTTTTAATGTATTTATTTGAGAAAGAGAGGAGGGTGCGTGCATGTGTGTGTGTGTGTGTGTGCGCGCGCGCGCGCACACACACACACACACACACACACAAGCATGAGCAGGGGAGAAGCAAAGAGAGAGGGAGAGAGACAAGCAGACTCCCCGCTGAGCAGGAAGCCTGACACAGGGCCAATCCCAGGACCCCTGTATTGTATGAGCAGAAGTCAGAACTTAACTGACTAAGCCATCCAGGTGCCCCTAATTTGTCAGTTTTAATGGTATCTTTGACTTCCTTTTATTACCTATATAATAGTTATAATCTTATGTGACTTTCTCTTTCCCTTGTCGTAATTCTTATTTGTAGCCCTTCTGATTGTGAGATCATATGTTTATATTCTTCATCCACGTCATTACTTTTGATTTGCTCTTAACTCTGCAATTAAATACATAAAATGTTCACCATCTGTCCTTTTTCTGAGGTCTTCCTAGCCACTTCTTGGTCAGATGAAGTTCATCCTCTAGGAGTTGGTGAACTAGTTTGTGGGTCAAATCTGATTCACTGCTTGTTTTTGTATAGCCTGCAAGCTAAGTATGTTTTTTACATTTCTAGATGGTTAAGGAAAGAAGAATAATAATTTATGATACATGAAAATTATGTGAAATTAAAATTCCCATTTCATGGAAGTTATATAAAATTAAAATACTAGTGCCCATAAATCAACTTTTATTGGAACAGACCCATCCATGTTTATTTATTTATTTATTTATTTATTTATTGTCTATAGCTGTTTCTGCATTACAGCAGACTTGAATAATTAACAAAGATTGTATGACCTGAAAAGCCTAACATATTTACTATCTGTTCCTTTTTTTTTTTTTTTTAAGTAGGCTCCTCACTCAGCATGGAGCCTTACATAGGGCTTTAACTCATGACCCTGAGATCAAAACCTGAGCTGAGATCAAGAGTTGGACACTTAACTGACTGAGCCACCTGGGTGCCCCACTATCTATTCCTTTATACATAAAACTATAAATGTAAAGTTTGCTGATCTCTGTTCAAGTAGATTCCCCAGGAAGGGCTCGTGTATGCAGTATTCCCTAAGTTCTGACATGTTCAAAATTGTAGTTTTATAGCTTATTTAGAGGTAGTGTCTTTGATTTGCATTTTCTTTCCTTGAAAATGTAGCTCTGCTTTTGTTTTATATGTTGTTACTGAGAAGTCTGATACTAGATAATATTCTTTTTGCCAGAAAGCATCAGGACATTTATCTTTAAAGTATAACAGTTGTAGTAGGATATACTTCAGAGTTGATCATACAGGGTGAGTTTTAGTTACTCATGGGTGTTTTCAGTGTGTAGATTCAGGTCCTCTTTTTTTTTTTTTTTTAGGAAGTTTCCTTAGATTACAGTTTTAAATATCAGCTCTATTCTATTGTTTAGATTTTCTTTGGTGACTCCAGTTATGACTATTTCTGTTACAATCCCTTTTTCTCTGACCCTCTATTTCTTCAATTATCACATTTTCATTTCTTGATTATTTTCCTGCTTGTTTCAATGCTATTTATTAATTTTTCATTTGAATCTATTGTCTTGGACACCTTGTCATTTAGAATTCATTTGATAGGATCTTTCTAGTTTTCTTTTCCCCTGAGTTCGGTCAAGCCTCATTTACTCCTTTTTTGTCCACTTCTGCTCTTAGTTTATTTTAATTAAAGGTACTTTAATCTGATTAAAGGCTTTCATATCTCCCATGTACTTGTTTGAGGCTACGTAATTAAGTTTGGAGCATTATATTACAGTTTTAGCTCTTTTTTTTTTTTTTACAGTTTTAGCTCTTACTGCATCTTTTGCCTTTCTTTTTCAGTAATGGTTTTGTATAGATATGGTCTACTTCTTTTTTATTTCATGGGCAGGGTCCACAAGTGCTCTCCTTTGTCAGTACAGTCCTCTTCTGTGTAATTTCTTTGTTTTTTTTTTAAGATTATTTATTTATTTATTCATGAGAATGAGGGGGGTGGGCAGAGACACAGGCAGAGGGAGAAGCAGGCTCCATGCAGGGAGCCCGACAGGGGACTCAATCCCGGGTCTCCAGGATCATGCCCTGGGCCGAAGGCAAGTGCTAAACCTCTGAGCCACCCGGGCTGCCCTGTTTGTAGGACTCTTGAAAGGAAAAGTGTTGTAAATAATTTTAGTTGCAGTGGAACATCAAACACGTAAATACAATAAACATTTCTTAACTATGTAAGTATTGTTTTAATTATTTTTAGAAGTGTGTTTAAGCAGAAAAGTCTCATTAATCAAGCATTCTAGGTGCTGCATAGTGGGGTTTTTTTTTTCCCCCGCACTTCACAATCTGTTCTCCATTAGTATGCAGTTTAAAAACTATTATTTAAAAATTAGGTGTTTCGGGGGCAGCCCTGGTGGCCCAGCAGTTTAGAACTGCCTTCAGCCCAGGGCGTGATCCTGGAGTCCCAGGATCGGGTCCCACATTGGGCTCCCTGCGTGGAGCCTGCTTCTCCCTCTGCCTGTGTCTCTGCCTCTTTCTCTATGTATGTCTCTCATGAATAAATAAAATTTTTAAAAAGTATTAGGTGTCTCAAAGCATGTTTGTTTAAAAATTTTATCAACTTTGAAGGCTCGTTTCTGTTGTAATTAAGTATTCAGATTTTTATTTATTTTGGTTAACTAAAATGGTTTTTGGTTTATTTGGTTTATTTTGGTTTATTTATCTCATTAATGGCAGTTAAAGTTTAAATATTGGGGAACGTTTATTGTTTGAATCATCTCATCCTTACTTACTTGCTTTGTAATATGTTTCAAACTCAAGACAAAACTCTGTGTTCACCTCTCAGATGCATACATCTACTGGAGGGGGATTCTGTGACTGTGGAGACACAGAGGCATGGAAAACTGGCCCTTTTTGTGTAAGTCATGAACCTGGAAGAGCAGATACTACAAAAGAGGTAAGAACATTATTTTTTTTAATTGTTAATTATTTTTTGCTTGATGTAGTTAGATAGAAAGAAATGTTGTATGTATGGGTTAAACTCAATTCCATTGGGGATCCCTGGGTGGCTCAGCGGTTTAGTGTCTGCCTTTGGCCCAGGGCATGATCCTGGAGTCCCAGGATCGAGTCCCACGTCGGGCTCCCGGCATGGAGCCCCCTTCTCCCTCCTCCTGTGTCTCTGCCTCTCTCTCTCTCTCTCTCTCTCTCTCTGTCTGTCTCTGTGTGTGTGTGTCTATCATAATAAATAAATAAATCTTTAAAAAAATAAAAAAACCTCAATTCCATTAAGAATCCTGATTTTTGTGTTTCAATATTTAAGTGTAAGGAGTTTTATTCCACTCTATATTCAAAGAAAGAGTGAATTTTTTTGTTCTATTTGTTACGCAATTTGATAAGTAAGAGTAAAGAATATGTAAACCTAAAAGAGCAAATGGAACAGTAGAATTGACACATAACTTCAATAATTGCTTTTCTTAAAGAAAAAGTAGTCAACAAATTGGTTATCTGATATACATCCTAATCAAGAAAAGTGAGTAAGCCCAGATACAGGCTGTTAGGAAGGAAAATGGGAAATAACTATAGACCCACAGAGAAGTCAGATGCTTAACCAACTGAGTCACCCAGGTGTCCCATTCTGCCTTTTTAATAGGAATTGTATTTCATGCTAAACAAGCATTTCCAGTTTATGAGGTAAAGCTTTTCTTTCTAGGTGAATACTAGCTAGCTAATACAGGAAGGATAATAGGATTAGAATAACATTTTGCAAACCTTGAGGAAATATTTGATTCAGACAAGATTCATTAATGGATGGTAAACCCATTAAGACATGAGTTGATAAAGAACAATATTCACATAGTTCTAAATTGTCATCTCATAGATTACTTGCTAGGCATAAAAGAAAAAACTGAAACTTTATAATGGAGGTATCATACTGTTATCTCCTAAAACTGGTCATCAGTATTAGCATCATTACAAATAGTGGGTGATATGGCATAATGAGCCTCGTCACAGGATGTAAAATAAAGTACATAGGTTAACATCTAAAAATCAGCCCACAAGGCAGCACATATGCTAAAATCGGAACAAAAAAAATAAAATAAAATTGGAACGATATAGAGAAGATTAGTACAATGATGACACAAAAAATTGTTGTGTTCCATATTTTTATGATTTCACTCATATGTGGAATTTAAGAAACAAACAGATGAACGTAAAGGAAAGGGGGGGGAAAAAGAGAGACAAACCATAAGAGACTCTTAACTATAAAGAACAAACTGAGGTTGCTGGAGGGAGGAGGGACTAAATGGGTGATGGGTATTAAGGAGGGCACTTGTGATGAGCACTGGGTATTATATGTAAGTGATGAATCACTAAATTCTACTCCTGAAACTAATATAATACTATATGTTAACTAAAATTTTAAAATGTGAAATATTGGGGAAAAAGATAAATACAATTTTATGAAAAATGAAAAAAATCAGTTAATGTAGTATACCATATAAACAGAATAAAAACCAAAACCACATGATTATTTTAATAAAGGTAGCAAAAGCATTTGACTAAATCCAACACACTTTCATCATAAAAGGATTTAACAGACTTATCATAAAAGGAAACTTCCTCAATCCTGATAGAGGGCAGCTATGAAAAACTCACAGGTGTGTGTGTGTGTGTGTGTGTGTGTGTGTGTGTGTATGTGTATAAAACACTTTTCTCCTGGGATCAGGAACAAAACAGATTCTGCTCTTGTCACATCTGCCTGTATTGGAGGTTCTGGCTAGGGCAATTAGTAATGCAAGAAAAGAAATAAAAGGCATCCAGATTGGAAGGGAAAAAGTAAAACTAGCTGTATTTGCAGATGACAGGACTTTGTATATGGAAAATTTTAAGGAATCCGCAAAAAAAATTATTAGAACTTAGAAGTTCAGCAAGAATATAAGTTACAAGATAATTATACAGAAATCACTTGTAGTTTTTATATTTTCTATATCAATAATGAAAATCTGAAGAAGAAATTGAGAAAAAAAGTCCACATTCAGTATAGTATCAAAATAAAATATTTAGAAGTAAATTAACAAAAGCAGTATAAAATTTATATTCTGAAAACTTTTGAAAAAAAAAAACTTTTGAACACTCTTGAAGAAATTAAGGAAGATTTCAATAAATGGAAAAACATCTCTCCTTTTTTTAAGTTTTTATTTTAATTCTAGTTAGTTAACATACAGTGTAGTATTAGTTTCAGGTATATAATATAGTGATTCAGCAATTCCATACATTACCCTATGCTCATCATGACAAGTGCACTCCTTAATCCCCATCACCTATTTCATTCATTCCTCCACTCACCTCCCCTTTGGTAACCATCAGTTTGTTTTCTATAGTTAAGCATCTGTGTCTTGGTTTGCCTCTCTCTCTCTCTTTCATTCCCCTTTGCTCGTTTGTTTTGTTTCTTAAATTCCACACATGAATGATATCATATGTATTTAGAAGACTTAAAATTGTTAATGTGGCAGTCCATTGGGTGTTTTTTTCCCAACACCACCAAACAATTAAACTCTGTTCTCTGTTGATACTGACCAGATGTCTCACAAATTTAACTCTACTCTCTGCCTGGCAGTAGCATCAGGTCCCACAGGTTAAGGTTGCAGTCCCACAAGACTGCTCCCACTTCAGGTGCCAGTTGGAAGTCTAGGTTATTCTCTTTGCTTCTGCTTCTGACCAACCAGCTATAAATCAGAGATTCCTATAACCCTCTCTTTTGATTCCATTAATTTGCTAGAGCAGCTAATAGAACTAAGGAAATCAGTTTTCTTACTAGATTGCCTGTTTTATAAAAGGCTATAATTTAGAAACAGCCATATGGAAGAGATGCATAGGGCAAGATATTTGGGGATGGGCTGTGGATCTTCCATGCACTCTAAGTTTGCCACTTCCCCCAAATCTCTGTGTGTTCACCAACCCGGAGAGTTTCCAAATCCTGTCTTTTTTTGGGGGTTTTATGGGTGTTCTACGAGATAAACACATGATTGATTAAATTGTTGGTCATTAGTGATTGATTCAACCTTTAGCCCCTTTCCTCTCTAGATATCAGGGATGTAGGAGTTGAAGTTCCAACCCTCTGATTGTATGGTTTCATTCTCCTGGCAACCAGCCCCCTCCTTAGGTGCAAAAAGTCACTTCATTAATGTAATAAAAGAAAGACTTTAAAAATTCCTCTTATCACTTTGGAAATTCCAAGCGTTTTAGGAGCTCTATACCAGAAATGGTGAAGACCAAATATATTTCTTCCTATAAATTGCAGTATCACAGGTTATACTCCCCAAGTTGATCTGCAGATTCAACACAATTCCTATCAGAATTCCAACTGGGAATTTGTTTCTCTGTTTTAGTAATTGACAAGCTTACTTTAAAATTTATATGGAATTATACAGGACCCAGAATAGCCTTTTTCAAGGACAAATTTGGAGAACTCACACTTCCCTATTTCAAAACCTACTACAAAGCAACAGTAATCAAGACAGTGTGGTATGACATAATGATAAACATAGAAATTAGGAGAATAGATTTGAGAGCCCCAAAATAAACTCACATGTTTGTGGTCAACTGTTTTTCAACTAGAATATGAAAGGTGTTCACTAGGAAAATATGTTTTTATCAAATGGTAACAGCACAACTGGATATCCATATGCAAAAAAAAATGAGTCTGGATCCCTAGCTCACATAATACATGAAAAGTAACTCAAAATGGATCAAAGGCCTAAATATGAGAGCTAAAACTGTAAAATTCTTAGAGGAAAACATAGAGATAGATCTTCATTACCTCGTATTTGGCAGTGGATTGATAGATACGTCAGCAAAAGCCTGAGTAATAAAAGGAAAAAAAGATGATTACACTTTATCAAAGGACACTGTCAAGAAAATGAAAAGCCTATAGAATGGGAGAAATATATTTGCAAATCATATCTGATAAGGGGAACTGATAAAGAGCTCTTAAAACTCCATAATATAAAGACAATATTTTTAAAACAGGCAAATAGTCATTTCTTCAAAGAGTATATATACACACACATAGCCAATAAGCACATGAAAAGATGCCCAGTGTCATTATTCATTAGAGGAATGCAAATCAAAATCATGACCTTCTTTTTCATATCCACTAATGGCTATAATCAAAAAGGCAAATAATAACAAGTATTAGTGACAAAGTTTCTACTGTTGGTAGAAATGGTGCAGCCACATTGGAAAATAGTCTAGCAGTTCAAATGATTAAGCATAGAGTTGTTATATGCCCCAGCAATTCTACTTATAGGTATATACTCAAAATAATTGAAAACAGTTGTTCAAGCAAATATTTAGACACGAATGTTCATGGTATTATTATAATTAAATAGCATTATTACAGAATAATATATGATATTCATATAATAATATGGTATTCAAAATAAAAGGTAGAAAAAACCCAATGTCTATCAACTGGTAAATGGATAAACAAATGTGGGTAAATTGATACAATGTACTATTTGGCTATAAAAGGGAAGTAATGAAACATGCTTCAATTTGGAGGAACCCTGAAAACCTTATGCTAAGTAAAAGAAGCCAATTACAAAAGATCACATTATATGATTACATTTAAATGAAATACAGAATAGGCACATTTATAGGGACAAAAGAATAGATTAGTGGTTCTTTAGGTCTAGGGGGATGGAAACATGGGGTGAGGGAGGAAGAAATCACTAAAGAGTTTTTGTTTTTTTTTTGAGGTGATGAAACTGTTCTAAAACTGACGTGATAATTACAAATACCTGTAAAATACTAAGAACCATTAAATAGTATATTTTGAGCGAATTGTGTGGTATGTGAATTATATCTCAAACTTGAAAGATTATAAAAGCCTCATTTATGAAATATTCTTTTTTTTTTTTAAGATTTAGTTGAGAGAGAGATTATGCATGTGCAGGTCAGGTAAGGAACAGAGGGAAAGGGAGAGAATCTCAAGCAGATTCCCTGCAGGTCATGGAGCCTGTCACGGGCTTTCATTTCATGACCCATGAGATTATGATCTGAGCCAAAATCATGAGTCAGATACTTAGCTCACTGAGCCACCTGGCCCTACTTATGAAATATACTTGATAAAAATGTTTAGCCTGAGCTTAAAAACTTGAGGTGTAACTTTTTGGAAATAACAGGGGAGACATGAACAAGATAAAGAAAACTACAAGGAAGATAAATATAAAATGTAGGACATTTCAAGGTAATACTAGAATGTAGGAGTTTTTATAGGAAATATGGCCTGGTTTCTGTCATGAAGAACAAAAGGGTGGAAGTGGGGATGGGAGATTTCATTTAGATGTAAATGACTTAATAATCAAATGTAATAACCAAATGTAATAGATATTTTAGAAAGAATTAGGAAAACTGAATATGATCAAGACATTAGATGATATTTAAAAATTACTAATATTACTAGATATAATAATGGTATTATAATTAAGAATTCTTTTTTAGAGATATATATATTAAAGTATTTAGGGGTAAAATATGACTAATTTTTACCTTAAAATGCTTGAATAAAAAATATATGTATGAAAAAATAAGTTATTAAATTTAGGTAAAAGTTGTGTTTATTACACTGATCTGTTTTTCTATAAAAAAATAAAAATCACTGTATTAAACACCAAATAAATAACAAAAACATAGAAATTGTTCTTAAGCATACAAGGGAGAAAAGAGAAAGTTTCCAAATTTGTTGAATGCCCTTACAAACAATAATAGCTTTTAGAAAATGTAATGGAAGGGGCACATGAGTGGCATTGGTTAAGTGTCCAGGTCTTGGTTTCCGCTCCAGTCATGAGCTCAGGGTTGTGAGATTAAGCTCCATGTTGGGCTTTGCACTCAGTGCAAAGTCTGCTTCAGATTCTCTCATCCTCTCCCTCTGCTTCTCCTGCTTGTGCACGTGTGCTCTCTCTAAAATAAATAATCTTTAAAAAATTTATATAGTGGAGGAGGGGTAGTTGGTTGGCTCTGTCAGTGGAGCATATGACTCTTGATCTTGAGGTAATGAGCTCAAGCATCATGTTGGGTATAAAGATTTTTTTTTAATGGAAAAGAAGATCTCATTCACCATAGCATGAGAAAAGATGTAATACCTTGGAAAAAAAATAAATCTACCAGCTCTATTATAAGAAACTTGAAAAGTATACTCTGTGAGCACTGGATGTTATACTGTGTGTTGGCAAACTGAATTTAAATAAAATAAAAAAAAAGTGTACTCTGATAGGCATAAATAAAAAAAATCATGCATCATTCTTGGATTGGAAGATTCAATTTTGCAAAAAAATATATATAATATTGACATTTCTAAAGTTAATCCACAAAATCAGTGTATCCCCAGCCAGATTAACAGCTAAATACTCTTTTGGAACTTCACAAAGTAATCAGAAGTTCTTCTGGAAAAATAATTTATAAGGATTGTCAGGAAAAACTGAAATCAAGAGTTATGAGTATAAGTAGGTCTAACAAATTTAAAATATATTAGAGAGCCATGGTAATCCAAATAATGTGACTCTTGCTGCAGGAATAGACAACAAAGAATGGAATAGATAAAAGAATCTAAATCCAAACTGGTAGTAAAGATACAATTTCAGAATTGTGGTCATATATAACTGGCCAACCTTTTGAGGGAAAAAAAATCTATAAAGCTTGACCAGATAAATTCCAGAAATATCAAGGACTTTTTTTTTTCATTCTATATTGAGGATTTTTAAAAGCTTTTTTTTTTTTTTTTTTTTTTTTTTTAAGGAACAAATTATAAACTTGTTAGAAGGAAATACGTGTGAATTTTTAAAAATCATCTTGAAGTAGATTGGGCCTTTCTAAGATTTTGTTACAATTCAGAGGCTATAAAAAGGAAAAAATTGATAAATTTGCTTCTGCAAAAATTTATAACTTCTTAATAGCAAAAACTTTGTCATGAACTAAATGACAGTCTAGAAAAAACATTGCAGTGTGTCATGAAGGGTAATTAAGAAACCCTTGGTATCCTGTATATTCGTGCTGTGTGACCACTCGTGTATAGTATACTTTACAAAACTCAAAATGGAAAGAAATGGAATTATATTTGGAGAGGTAAAATGTGTTGTCTTCTCTTGGGTAGAAGCCTTAGAGTACAATAGATGGGCTCTAGAATAGGGGTCCTCAGTTTGCTTTATAACCCCACTGATAGCTCTGTGATGTTGACAGGGTTATTCAACCTTTCTACCTTTCAGTTTATCTCTAAATTGGAGATAATACTATCTGCCTCACAGGACTGTGAGAACTAAATGAGATAAAACATGCAAAGTGCTTAGCCCTAGAATATGCCTGGAATATTGTAAGGGCCCAGTAAATGTTAGGTGTCACATTAGTAATAGTATTATAGCTCCTATTACTTTTCCCATTACCTTTCTTCTGATACTAATTTGTATGTTTTAGAATTAACAGAGATCTTTCACACAAATTCTATCATTTTGGGATGCCTGGTTGGCTCAGTGTAATCCCGGTCTGGGGATCGAGTCCCGCGTTGGGCTCCCTCTGAGGAGCCTGCATCTCTCTCTGCCTGTGTCTCTGCGTCTCTCATGAATAAATAAATAAAATCTTTAAAAAAGAAAATCCTATCATTTTATCCTCATTACTACTTCATGAGGTAGATACAATAGCTCCATTTTATAGAAGTAGAAACAAAATCTCAATAAAGTGACTTGCTCAGGTTTGCATATCTAGTCAGTGGCAAAGTTGGACCTAAAATTCAGATCTTTAGATTCTGAGTTCTAGCACAATTTTAAAAATCTTGAACTTAGAAATAATTTTAAATTTATGAAAAGCTACAAGATAAAAATAGTACAAAGATATGCTTTTTACTCATTTCATCAATTGTTAGCCTTATCCTCCATTTACCTTCCTATTCACTCGATTTTTAGATTGCCTCTTCTGTCTACTCATTTACCTGTCCTAATATCAGATGGTCATTCCTTCATTTGACAAATATTTATCACGTGCCTGTTACTTGATTAAATATAACCAAATGTCCATTACCTGGAATACCAATTTAATCCTTTCAAATTTATTACCATTTTTGTTTTAACAAACGCTTTTAATTTGGATTATTTCACTTTCCTCTTCTAATATTTTTGAAAGGGTACTGAAATATTTTGGCATAAAGTCAGAGAGTAATTTGTGGCTTGGTTTCTATAACCTCTTCATTCTATAACTAGTCATTCTGGAAAAACTGTCTTTGTGTTTTAAATACCTAAAAAATCCTTGAGAGTTAAATTGACTCATTGAATTTACAAAACCAGCTTCCTTTCCTCTCCCTCATGGATTTCCATTCCTTTTGGGATTTTCCTGAATCTTAATGGCCTCAGAACACTGAATTTAGTTCTGAACTAAACTTTTCTTGGATTTCTGTGGATTTAGAATTAGATTCAAAAAGTGATTGGTCATTCAGCCTTATCCTAAAAGTAAATCTGGATATTCTGGAACTGATTGATTATCTGGAGTTGCGAGAAAGGCACCTATGGCTAGCATATAACTAATCATTTCATGCAAGACAGTCTTGTGTACATAGCATTTTGTTTCATCTTTGCTTTGATGAATGTGAAAGCCATACTCTACCAGGTGTATGGCACTGTGCCAGTCATAGGAGGATTTACCAAGTGTAATCAGATCTGGCTGATACTAATCAGCTAATCATCCAGCTTTAGGCAATGTCTTTTGAAGAGAGGCCTTTTTCTGGTATATGTAAAAAGCAGTTTCTGTCTTGTTCTGCAGTACATTTCTGGGTTGATGATTAAGTTGGTTTTTTTTTTTTTTTCTTTTAGATTATAGCTCTTTTATTTCCTCTCATTGACCTTATTTTCTAAGCTTTTAGATGCTTTGCTTGAAAGTTTCTTATATACTTACTGGACCTCTTCTTAAGGACTTACCTTTGATTGATACATAGGTATGTAACTCATTACTTTTGGAAGTAATGAGTTGATATTTTTTAACTCTTCACCTCAAACTACTTTTTTTGAAGAATTCAAAAAGATACATTGAACTAAAAAAATATAAGAAATAGTAATGTAGTGGACCGTTCCTGGTCTTGGTACTTTGGCATCTTTATCTCTCTCTCCAGTAAATGCTTCTGAGCAGATCTCCAGAGAGCAGGTGACTTATTGAAGAGAAGGTAAAAATTGAAATCATGAAGCATTGGGAAGTGAGAAAGAATAGGTACAAAAGAGTAAAAATGCATAGGTTAAGAGTTTGGTGAACATGGAATAAAATACAGTTCACTAGAACAGTCTACAGTAGATAGGTTAGGATTTAATATTAAAATCTTTAAAAAAAAAATCTTTTCTTGGTGGCACCTGGGTGGCTCAGTTGGCTAAGCGTCTGCCTTCAGGTCAGGTTATCATTCTGGGATCCTGGGATTAAGCCCCATGTCAGGCTCCCAGCTCAGGGAGGGACTCTGCTTCTCCCTCTGCCACTACTTCCCACTCATGCTAGCGCGCTCTCACACACACACAAATAAATAAAATCTTCTAAAAATTATGTTCTTGAATTTCTACTGGATTTTTTTTTTTAATCTTAAAGAGCTACTTGATTTTTTTTTTTTTTTACCTGCTTACTATTTTGTTTAAACAGCTTTTGAGATGTAACTTGCATACCATATTAAAAAAATTCTCCCAGGGGCGCCTGGGTGGCTCAGTGATTGAGCATATGCCTTTGGCTCTGGTTGTGATCCCATGATCCTGGGATCAAGTCCCGCATCCGGCTCCCTGCAGGGACCCTGCTTCTCCCTCTGCCTATGTCTCTGCCTCTCTCTGTGTCTCTCATGAAAAAATAAATAAATAAAATCTTTAAAAAAAATTCTCCCACCTAAGGTGTACAATTCAGTGCTTTTTGTTACATTCACAGAGTTGTTCAGCCTTCACCTCATTATAGAACATTTTCATCACCCCCAAAAGAAACCCTGTATGCATCAGTGGTGACTCTCCATATCTATGGAAATTTCTCCCCAGCCTTAAGCAACTGCTTTTTTACTTTCTGTCCCTGTACATATGCCTATTGTTGACACTTCATATAAATGGGATCACACTGTATGTGGTCTTTTATGATTGGATTTTTTTCACCAGCATAATGTCCAGTTTCATCCATGTTGTACCATGTACTTCATTACTTTTTATGGCCAAATAATGTTCTGTTGTATAAATATTCACATTTTATTTATCCTTTCTTCAGTTGATAGACATTGGGGTTGTTTCCACTTTTTGGCTATTATAAATAATGCTGCTATGAGTATTTGTGTATATGTTTTTGTTTCAGACATATGTTTTCATTTATCTTGGATAAATATGTAGGAGTGGAATTGCTGGGTCATATAACTGTGCTAAGTATTTTGAGCATTTGTCAGACCATATTCCAAATTGGCTGCACCGTTTTACATTTCTGCCAGCATAAAAAGGTTCAAATTTCTCTACATCTTGGCCAGCACTTGTTACTATCTGTCTTTTTTACTCTAGTAACTGTAGCAAGTGTGAAGACCTATCTCATTGTGGTTTTGATTTGTATTTCTCTCATGACTTCTAGTATAGAGCATTTGAACACATTTTTTAGCTGAATGATTTCAACAAGTGTTTTGTTAAGGAGGTGTAGTGGTTTGTAATAAAGAGAACATTGTTTTTTGTGGGAGCCAAAGACTCAGGTTTTAGTCATCTCTGCTATTTATAGGCTCTTTTACCTTGAATGGGTTCCTTATCCTTTAAATGTCACTAATTCTCTGCCTTTCTTACAGAATGGCTATGAGGATCACTTCAAATAATGAGAAAAAATTTTTGTAAGCTCTAAGGGATAACTAGATGTTCTTTGATATTACCATAATTAAACTACTCAGAAAGGCAGAAAATATTCATAAGAATATTCATAATTTTAATTCATCATTAAAAAGGGGGCTATGTGGTTCTGTGTCCTTTTCTTTCTGTCTGTATCACCAACTTGGCCACAAGGAATTAAGCTAAACTGATGTGAATAGCAACCCTCTTGAGCTCAACTTGAATTCATTCCCAAAGGATGGTGTAATTCACTAAAATAATTACAAATTAATAACATTTTGTCAACCATTTACTTGTCTACAACGTTGGTAGTTAATGTTTTTTTCTAAACTTTCTTTCAGAATTTACGTTGTCCATTGAATGAAGAGGTAATTGCCCAAGCCCGGAAAATATTCCCTTCAGTGATAAAATACATTGTAGAAATGACTATATGGGAGGAGGAAAAAGAACTGCCTCCTGAACTCCAAATAAGGTGGGGAAATTTTTCAAAAGAGAGAAATTTTAGCAGAGGTTATTTATATTGCAAAATAAGCGTTGGAAAAATGTTTTTGTTGTAGTTATTTACTGCTTATGCATTTACTGCATTATGAAAATTTTATAGAGAATTATCTTTTGGGAATACTTCCAAAGTGTCCATTTATATGAGATGCTTTGCTTAGGCACTAAACAGAAGATAAGACAAAAGAAGACCCTAAACAGGAGCTTCTGATTTTAAGAAAGAGCATTTTGGGGTCTTGTTCTAAGTGATTTATAGAGACCTAGCACCTACTCATCCTAGAAGATAAAGAAGTAAATGATTTGCCCCGTTTGATCCTGTCCTGGACCAACCTCCAGATTTCCTGAGAGGTATGATGGGAATAAGGAGATAGCCCTTTGTTACATACTTTGATACGTAGGATTATTTCCCTACTAGTTTTAGGGATTTAACATTTTTAAACTAAAATCCAGCAATTGGGATCTTTGGGTGGCTCAGCGGTTTGGCGCCTGCCTTCGGCCCAGGGCATGATGCTGGAGTCCCGGGATCAAGTCCCACATCGGGCTTCTTGCATGGAGCCTGCTTCTCCCTCTGCCTGTGTCTCTGCCTCTTGTGTGTCTCTCTCATCAATAAATAAATAAATAAATAAATAAATTTTAAAATCCAGCAATTTCTGACAGACATAAGTCTTTCAGTGACAGTGTCTGCTCTTAACTTATAAACTTGCAAGAGAATTTCAGATCTGATATGAAGATCAAGTGTAGGCCTTCAGGGAATTTTTCTGTGTAATATTAGGAATTTCACAAAATTGCATCACAAATTCAAATACCATTGTTCTTTGAGTTTACAGGGTTTTTTGTTTTAATTTAAGAGGAGAGAGAATTAAGAATTTTAATTTATAAAGACATTAAATGTATTGTTTTGACTCTTGCTGGGCCATAAACTGCTTGGGGAAATAAAGGTCATTAGAGATTACATCCACAAAGGTTTTAATTTCAGATATGTGATAATGTCAGTTAAATCCTTTAAGAAACTCTGTATTGGTAAATATGATACTAGCAATCGACCTGCCTGAACACAGGGAGTTGCTTGAGTTTGTGTATATAGCAGCAGCAGACTTTAGATTCATAGAGCTGAGTTTGAGACCTTCTCACTGCTTATTGGCATTGTGACCATGGAGGAGTTTTTCTTTTCTTTTCTTTTTTTTTTTTTTTTTTTAATTTATTTATGATAGTCACAGAGAGAGAGAGAGAGAGAGAGAGAGGCAAAGACACAGGCAGAGGGAGAAGCAGGCTCCATGCACCGGGAGCCCGACGTGGGATTCGATCCCGGGTCTCCAGGATCGCGCCCTGGGCCAAAGGCAGGCGCTAAACCGCTGCGCCACCCAGGGATCCCATTTTTTTTTTTTTTTTTTTTTTTTTTTGAAAGTAAGTTCTACACTCCATGTGGGACTTGAACTTTTGACCCCAAGATCAAGAGCCAGATGCTCTACCAATTGACCTAGCCAGGTGCCCGTTTCCTGAGCTCTAACAGGCCTGAAAAGATTGAGTATATTATAAAGGCGTATTGTAAACTGTTTAAAACTGATAATATGACATTTGTGTAGCCCACAACTGTATTCGCATTTTTTTTTAAATTTTTTTTATTTATTTATGATAGTCACAGAGAGAGAGAGAGGCAGAGACACAGGCAGAGGGAGAAGCAGGCTCCATGCACCAGGAGCCTGACGTGGGATTCGATCCCGGGTCTCCAGGATCGCGCCCTGGGCCAAAGGCAGGCACCAAACCCCTGCGCCACTCAGGGATCCCTGTATTTGCATTTTTTATGAGCTCCTCGTACCACTCTTGACTGTAGATACTATACTCTTTTTAAACATGAAAGAGGCACTGTCATCTCAACAAGATTATAAGTTTAAGCAACCTAAGGTCCCTCAGTCACATGGTAGTGCTAACACTTTGAATCTGTACACCTTTTCTTGTTAAACTTAAATGTTATATAAAACCAGTATCACTTCAAGTAAATAGAAGGTAAAAGCAAAAGTAAACTCAATAAAATTAATAAAATGTTAGCATTTATTATTGCTTCCTTGAAGATCATGAGCCCAGAGCTATCTCCCTTTGCTACAGTAGGAGATTAGCAAGAGTTAAGAGTAGCATTAAAAACATATTGCCATTAAACCGAAAGTAATAATTTACATCTGGAAGTAATAAAATGAAACGATAATACTGTTATCAGAGTTTTTAAATTTCTGTGGCACTGTACCACTTAAAATAACTTCCTTTACTGGTATTACAGTGGTACTTTTTCATATGGTAAGAAACTACATGGTGAGGCTTTGGTACAGATATTGTATATTATTTTAGTCTATTTTTCACATTTTCCTTTATTTGTTTCAGTACCTGAATATATATCTTTTTTTTTAACAGGGAGAAAAATGAAAGATACTATTGTGTCCTTTTCAATGACGAACACCATTCATATGACCATGTCATATACAGTCTACAAAGAGCTCTTGATTGTGAGCTCGCAGAGGCCCAGTTGCATACGACTGCCATAGACAAAGAGGTTCGTGAGCTTCATTTGATTTCTTTTGCTCCATTATCCATTATCAGCTTCCTGGGAGAGTCAGGTGTTGACTGAGCCCTTGCCTAGTGCTCTTTAGTATTGTGTTAGGAACAATCATACTCTTCTTTTGTTCCTTATATCGTAGGTAAATTGGTTAAAACTTGATTTTTCTTTGTATCATAATTATAGATAAACTATTAGCTTTCCTCTTTTATTCTAAATAATTAGAAGGTTACTGAATATATTGGCAAAAAGTAGTTAAGAGTGTCAGCTTTAATCTGTTTCTATTTATTAAAGTAACATTGTATAATTATTGAGTGCATGAATAAATACATTAATTTTGACATTTTTAACATTATTTATTGCAACTATTTTTAGCATATTACTAATTCTATGGTCCTGCCTTTTTTTTTTTTTTTTTTTTTAATACCTATCCAAAGCAAAATGTGTTCCTCGGGTATATAGGAGGAATATTAACCTAATCCATGTCCTTAAAAGGAGTATACTATAGTGGAAGAAGAAGCTTCGTAAAGTGTTAAACATTTATGTTGTCTTCCAACTGTTGCCCATCTACTTACTTTAGGCAGTTGACAAATGATTAATAATTAAGAGCTCATTAGGCCTTTGGGACACATATTATTGATTGGGATTGTCAGTATACTACTTAATTCTCATGTTTGTTTATAATTAGGGCCGTCGGGCTGTCAAAGCAGGTGCTTTTGCTGCTTGCCAGGAAGCAAAGGAAGATATAAAGGTAATTTTTTGAATTAGGGACGAAAGAAAATTTTGGAATTCACATTCCAAGAGCCGAAGTAAAGCAATTACATGATTGAAGTGGTTGGGCATCCTAAGTAAAGGTAGGGTTGGGCCCTTTAAATTCAGAGATTTGAAGCTGTGTTATATAAGATTTTTTTTTGAAGAATAGATTACTTATTTAAAACATTTTAAAACTAGTTTTTTGTTTTGTTTTTAATGCTTTCATTTGTAGAGCCATTCAGAAAATGTCTCGCAACATCCACTTCATGTAGAAGTATTACACTCTGAGGTTATGGCTCATCAGAAATTTGCTTTGCGTCTTGGCTCCTGGATGAACAAAATTATGAGCTATTCAAGTAAGCATATTGCCTGTTTTTCTTATTTCTCATAAAATACTGGTTTTTTAAATAGCCACAAATTTTTAAATGTCATTGAATATAAAACAAAATTTTTCATTTTTTGGTTTATACATTTTGATTAATTTTTAGAGTTGTACCTCAAACCATAAAAAATATTTATGGCCATAAATAATATTTTATTGGCTTTTGATTCTTTGATATTGACAGAATTATTCTTAATATCAAACTGGGAAGATTAATGTTATTTTTTTCTCACGTCATTGTAGGAAACATACTTTTGGGAGGAATGTTATGAGAGTAAAAGTTATCTGACCTCTTTTGTTTGTAGGTGACTTTAGACAGATCTTTTGCCAAGCATGCCTTAGAGAAGAACCCGGCTCTGAGAATCCCTGTCTCATAAGCAGATTAATGCTTTGGGATGCAAAGCTTTATAAAGGTGGGTAGATCTTTGCTTATGCTGCTTGCCATGAAGCATGACCTTAAAGTGGAGCTATAATATGTTTTGTTTGTTAAATCAGTGGTCTTGATTGATAAGATATTGTACTTTAAAGAAAAGTTAACCAATCAATATGTTTTCTCTGTGTTAAAACCCAGGGTTACTGTCTTTTAATTATAGTGTCTTTTCGTTTAGTCAGAGCCAGTAAAAAGAGTCTGTGTATATATCCATGTACTGCCATTATTAAAGCTATGTTAATTTTTATTTTTAAAATCCAAATGCAGAATAAAAAGTGAAAGGTGAGAAAAAGGCTGAAGGGAATGGAGAAGGGAAGACACAGAGTAAGAGTAATTTTGAGTGAAATAGAATAAAAAGGAATGGAGAAAGTTTGGACATAGTAGAGTGAAGTAAGGCAAAGTGGAGGGGCAGAATGAGGGAAAAGGAATATATGTTTGTATTTTAAATTCTAGCTATTATTAATATGAAAAATGCTACTCATATTTGAGTCCTTGAGGTCTATTAGTATGTGAAATATTTTTATAATATTCTGCTGCTTCTAATAGCTGGAATGTTTTTTTTTGCCTTGGTGATACTCTTCCA
Organism: Canis aureus; assembly: GCF_053574225.1. Taxonomy (NCBI): domain Eukaryota; kingdom Metazoa; phylum Chordata; class Mammalia; order Carnivora; family Canidae; genus Canis; species Canis aureus. The sequence continues at coordinate 14,702,084 of NC_135642.1, read as the reverse complement.
CTTCCCCCAAAAATGATCTGTAGGTGCCCGTAAGATCCTTCACGAATTGATCTTCAGCAGTTTTTTTATGGAGATGGAATACAAAAAATTCTTTGCTATGGAATTTGTGAAGGTAATTGCTCTTTATAAATAGATATCAATAATAGAAAAAGAAAACCATTTGGAAATGAAGCTGTAGAAACAGAGCAGATAATTATGAATCAAGAATATCATTTTGTGATTTATTTCTTTGTCACAAGTCCATTTCTTTTCACATTTGGGAGTATGGAAGCAGTAGTATCAGAGAGGAGACAGGTGGCAAATGACCTATTATCTGCCTGGACAGAGCAGTAGGAGGTTATCACATTCACACATGCATCAATCCTTCCTAATAGTTTGTCTGCTTTATAACAAGTAAAATTATAACAAGTAGAAGTGGCTAGTTGAAAGGCATAGCATGGGAAAGGAACAGATAAACATCCAAAGGGAGACAGGAATTAGACAAGCAAGAGTTATACTTAACTGAGGCTAAAACATAAAGATAAAATTTACAGCTTTTTAATACTGTTTTACTGATCTATTATCTATAGCCCTTACATTATTTTATATATATTTTATATATTTATATATTTATATTTTATATAAATGTATGTTTATATATTTATATTTTATATTTATATATAAATATATAAATATTTTTATATATAAAACAATGTATATGTGTGTATATATGTAGATATATATAGATATATGTAGATATATATATATTGATGGGGAGGGATCTATCTCTGAAATTAGTTTGCAAAGTAATACATTATAGGGACTGTTTTTTTAACCATGGTTACTTCTCTGTAGGAATTTTAGTGGATAAAATTAAATATGTAGGCCAAGGATCTGACATTATATTATATGTGATACATGATTGGATGTATTCATAATTTTTGTTTCCCACTGTATCAGGGTTGATTTTCAGCTGGTACGCACCAGTATTGTTAAGTTATTTACAGCCAGCATCCATTCTGTTTAAGGTTGGATTGAATCTGATTATTTGGTTTTCTGAGTCATATCAGTTTTTAAATACTTTGAATATTGCTTTTGCTCTATACAGTTGTGATAGAATCTGCTAAAGATTGTCCCAGATTCTGTTTGAGAAAGGATATATAGCACCATCACAGGTGTCTGATTTTTACCTGTGTGTGTGTGTGTGTGTGTGTGTGTGTGCATGCATGCGTGCTTTTTTTTGTTGTTGTTCTTTTTTTTTTTGTAGTTCTCACTTAAACTCTACTAGATTGGGTAGCTGAATTCATATTTGATCTTTAGTTTGTTATTCTCTAATATATTTTTGTTCACCATATTGTCTTCCATTAAAAAATAGGGATTATAGGGGCACCTGGCTGGTTCAGTCAATAGAGCAGGCAACTGTTGATTTCAAGGTTTTAAGTTCAAGCCCCCATTGGGTGTAGAGATATAATACTTTAAAAAGAAAGAAAAGAAAGAATTATAATACTTTTCATCATATGCATAGAAACAGGTAAGCAGCAGCTATTAAAATTGGGATTTTAAAAGTTTTTGGTAATTTATAATTGAGTCTCCACTCTCTAATGTATCTTTCAGTATTATAAACAGCTGCAGAAAGAATATATCAGTGATGATCATGACAGAAGTATCTCAGTAACTGCACTCTCAGTTCAAATGTTTACTGTTCCTACTCTGGTATGTATAAATCATTTCTTTGCAACTTTTCCAAGTAAAATCTATTTTGCTTTTTAAGAACTTTGCTTAGGGGCAGCCCGGGTGGCTCAGCGGTTTAGTGTCACCTTCAGCTCAGGGCCTGATCCTGGAGACCTAGGATCGAGTTCCACATCAGGATCCCTGCATGGAGCCTGCTTCTCCCTCTGCCTGTGTCTCTGCCTCTCTTTCTCTGTGTGTGTGTGTCTCATGAATGAATGAATGAATGAATAAATAAATAAATAAATAAATAAATAAATAAATAAATAAAATCTTTACAAAAAAGAAAGAACTTTGCTTAGTATTGAATCAAATTAAAACAATTTCAGAGTACTAAATTGGGCTAATTTCATTTGGAAAATTGAATTAATACCTCAGTGATATCTGCATGTGAATTATACTTTACTGGGACCCAAGGACAAGATAGCTTGTGGAGTGGGAGTGATGGCACAACCATTGTCCAGTAGTCCTGATCCCTGCAGGTGAAGTCCAGAACTGGTTTCTCAGATTCTAGGCTAACTTGAGAGCTGTACCTTTTCAATACCCAGACTATTTTTTGCTATTCTTTTATTCTATAGTTATTGTGTAGGGGCAGGGGTATAGATTAAGATAAAACAAGGCAGGAGGAGAGAGTACTGTCAAGCATTTGCATGAAATAGATGCTGATATGGTGTTATATAGGCCTGGAAGGAGAGTGGAGAATTCTGCTTTTTTTCTTTTCTTTTTATTATTATTTTTTTAATTTTACTTATTTATTCATGAGAGACACGGAGAGAGAGGCAGAGACACAGGCAGAAGTAGAAGCAGGCCTCCTGCAAGGAGTCCACTGTGGGACTTGATCCCTTAACTCATGATCCTGGAGTTCATGCCTCAAGCCGATCCCGGGATCATGCCTCAAGGTGAAGGCAGACATTCAACGACTGAAGCCACCTAGGCGTCCCTGCTTTTTTTCTTTGTACTACTTCTTTTCCTGTTTTTTTTTGTGGATAGTTTGGTTAACTATTCTTACATTCTCATTTCAAAGGCCAGAGAAAAGGATGGAGAGAATGGGTTAGGAGTGACAGGGAGGTACCAGAAAAGATAGTAATATGGTAGAAGTCCTGAAGTATATCTGTTTTTGTTCTACTTTGCTCATCATGTGATTACTGATGGTAAACATTCATGTAGATAACCTGTGTGATGGGCTTGCCATGTCCAGACAGATGTTAACTGAGGGGTAGGAAATTTTGACTTTCAGAAAATAACTTCTCAGAAATTGCTGTTCTGTGAGACTAAGAGCTATGATGCTCAGCAAACATTTATTAAAAATAATTCACTGATTAATCAAATGAATACAGAAATTAAGTCCATACTATTATGAGTTCATAATAAAGATAATATTCTTGAAATATCCTATAGGCTCGACATCTTATTGAAGAGCAGAATGTTATCTCTGTCATTACTGAAACCCTACTAGAAGTTTTGCCTGAATACTTGGACAGGAACAATAAATTCAACTTTCAAGGTTATAGCCAGGACAAATTGGGAAGAGTATATGCAGTAATATGTGATCTAAAGTAAGTTGTTCAAGTCAAAAGGTAAGGGTTCTTGTTAATCACAGTATGCTTATGTATTCCATTTTATTAAAAAATTTCTGATCCTTTTGGTTTTTTAGGATTCTTATTATGATAGCAAGTACAAAGAACTTTTATTGTTTCGTGTCAATAAATGTTTTCAGTAAGGGCTTCTTACAGATTTAAAGCCAGGTGAACAAAGAAGGTACTGAGGAGGGGCCTGTTAAAGGAACTTCATGGTCTCTTGGGGTCACTACATGAATCTCCATAACTGCCATGCATTCCGCTCACTTTCCCTCATGCACTTTAGTTCTGTCCCTTTATGTAGCCTATTTATACATAGTTTCAGATAATCTTGGGAGTTTCTTTTTTAACTCCCTTTTTCTTTCTTTTCTTTTTTAAATATTTTATTTATTCATGAGAGACACAGAAAGAAGGCAGAAACATAGGCAGAAGGAAAAGCCGGCTCCCTGCGGTGAGCCTGATATGGGACTCGATCCCAAGACCTAAGATCACGACCTGAGCAAAAGGCAGATGCTCAACTACTGAACCACCCAGGTGCCCCTAACTCCCTTTTTCATACATACAACCAAGTTATTGATACTCTTTGGGGGTTTCTTAAGTTTTTTTTTGCTGAAGAGGATAGAATTCCCTTTTATTTATTTTTTTTTTAAATGAATTTATTTTTTATTGGTGTTCAATTTGCCAACATATAGAATAACACCCAGTGCTCATCTCATCAAGTGCCCCACTCAGTGCCCGTAACCCAGTCACCCCAACCCCCACCCACCTCCCCTTCCACCACCCCTAGTTCGTTTCCCAGAGTTAGGAGTCTCTCATGTTCTGTCTCCCTTTCTGATATTTCCCACTCATTTTTTCTCCTTTCCCCTTTATTCCCTTTCACTATTCTTTTATATTCCCCAAATGAATGAGACCATAAAATGTTTGTCCTTCTCCGACTGACTTACTTCACTCAGCATAATGCCCTCCAGTTCTGTCCATGTCGAAGCAAATGGTGGGTATTTGTCATTTCTAATGGCTGAGTAATATTCCATTGTATACATAAACCACGTCTTCTTTATCCATTCATCTTTTGATGGACACCGAGGCTCCTTCCACAGTTTGGCTATTGTGGCCATTGCTGCTATAAACATCGGGGTGCAGGTGTCCCAGCATTTCATTGCATCAGTATCTTTGGGGTAAATCCCCAGCAGTGCAATTGCTGGGTCATAGGGCAGGTCTATTTTTAACTCTTTGAGGAACCTCCACACAGTTTTCCAGAGTGGCTGCACCAGTTCTCATTCCCACCAACAGTGCAGGAGGGTTCCCCTTTCTCCACATCCTCTCCAACATTTGTTGTTTCCTGCCTTGTTAATTTTCCCCATTCTCACTGGTGTGAGGTGGTATCTCATTGTGGTTTTGATTTGTATTTCCCTGATGGCAAGTGATGCAGAGCATTTCCTCATGTGCTTGTTGGCCATGTCTGTGTCTTCCTCTGTGAGATTTCTGTTCATGTCTTTTGCCCATTTCATGATTGGATTGTTTGTTTCTTTGCTGTTGAGTTTAATAAGTTCTTTATAGATCTTGGAAACTAGCCCTTTATCTGATACGTCATTTGCAAATATCTTCTCCCATTCTGTAGGTTGTCTTTTAGTTTTGTTGACTGTATCTTTTGCTGTGCAAAAGCTTCTTATCTTGATGAAGTCCCAATAGTTCATTTTTGCTTTTGTTTCTCTTGCCTTCATGGATGTATCTTGCAAGAAGCTACTTGTGGCCAAGTTCAAAAAGGGTATTGCCTGTGTTCTCCTCTAGGATTTTGATAGAATCTTGTCTCACATTTAGATCTTTCATCCATTTTGAGTTTATCTTTGTGTATGGTGCAAGAGAGTGGTCTAGTTTCATTGTTCTGCATGTGGATGTCCAATTTTCCCAGCACGATTTATTGGAGAGACTGTCTTTTTTCCAGCAGATAGTCTTTCCTCCTTTGTCAAATATTAGTTGACCATAAAGTTCAGGGTCCATTTCTGGATTCTCTATTCTGTTCCATTGGTCTATGTGTCTGTTTTTGTGCCAGTACCACACTGTCTTGATGACCACAGCTTTGTAGTACAACCTGAAATCTGGCATTGTGATGCCCCCAGCTATGGTTTTCTTTTTTAATATTCCCCTGGCTATTTGGGGTCTTTTCTGATTCCACACAAATCTTAAGATGATTTGTTCCAACTCTCTAAAGAAAGTCCATGGTATTTTGATAGGGATTGCATTAAACGTGTAAATTGCCCTGGGTAACATTGACATTTTCACAGTATTAATTCTTCCAATCCATGAGCATGGAATATTTTTCTGTCTCTTTGTGTCTTCCTCAATTTCTTTCAGAAGTGTTCTGTGGTTTTAGGGTATAGACCTCTTTGGTTAGGTTTATTCCTAGGTATCTTATGCTTTTGGGTGCAATTGTAAATGGGATTGACTCCTTAATTTCTCTTTCTTCAGTCTCATTGTTAGTGTATAGAAATGCCACTGACTTCTGGGCATTGATTTTGTATCCTGCCTCACTGCCAAATTACTGTATGAGTTCTAGCAATCTTGGGGTGGAGTCTTTTGGGTTTTTTATGTAGAGTATCATGTCATCTGCGAAGAGGGAGAGTTCGACTTCTTCTTTGCCAATTTGAATGCCTTTTATGTCTTTTTGTTGTCTGATTGCTGAGGCTAGGACTTCTAGTACTATGTTGAATAGCAGTGGTGAGAGTGGACATCCCTGTCTTGTTCCTGATCTTAGGGGAAAGGCTCCCAGTGCTTCCCCATTGAGAATGATATTTGCTGTGGGCTTTTCGTAGATGGCTTTTAAGATGTTGAGGAATGTTCCTTCTATCCCTACACTCTGAAGAGTTTTGATCAGGAATGGATGCTGTATTTTGTCAAATGCTTTCTCTGCATCTATTGAGAAGATCATAGGGTTCTTGTTTTTTCTCTTGCTAATATGATGAATCACATTGATTGTTTTACGAGTGTTGAACCAGCCTTGCATCCGGGGATAAATCCTACTTAGTCATGGTGAATAATCTTCTTAATGTATTGTTGTATCCTATTGGCTAGTGTCTTGTTGAGAATTTAGAGTTTACTTTTAAACTAAAGTTGGATTTACATGATAGATCACTTTTGGGATCATTGGACTTAAAAGGAAATAAGTTTCCATATACTTTAGAGTTGATGAATATTATAAGGGTTGTGATACATCAAGTATTCATTAAATCATAAGCTTCTAAAAATTAATTTCCTTTAAGAATGTATTAAAACAAAATACATTTCATTTAGTTTTCTATTTAAAAGAAAGACCTCCAAGGTGTATAGGATTATTTCTAGTCCCAAGAGGAAAAATATTATTCTAATTTTGTCTACTTCTTTTAGTGACTATTTAGGGCATAGAGAGAGAGGTGGAAACAGGCTTCTAAACCAACATAGAAATTGTTTGGTCTGCTTAAAAATACATTTGACAGGGGCACCTGGATGGCTTAGTCAGTTAAATGACTGATTCTTGATTTCGGCCCAAGTCCTGATCTCAGGTTCTTAATATCAAGCCTTAAATCAGGCTCTGAGTTCAGAGGGGAACCAGATTTTTCTCTTTCTTCCTCTGCCCCTCCCTGTGTGCTCATCCTCTTCTCCTCCCTCTCTCTCTCTCAAATAAATAAATAAATCTTTCTAAAAATACATTTGACAGATTTCCGGAATTATGCTTTGGATCCTTGATATTACTAAGGAAAAAGTTTCCATACCTTTTCAAATTCCTCACTTTCTAAATATGATTATAAATCTTTAGCTAAAGTTCAGCAGATTATTAATGTTATCACAACTTCAGTACAAAGATGGTAGATGAATTCAGTAATGAATCACCATTTAGCCAGTGTGCTTCACAAATTCTGCGTGAATTACATGTATACCAAACAAATAAGCAAAATGCACAAAAAATGCCAAATGGCTGTACTTAAAGTTATCAGTGTTAAATCAGTGTATTCATTATTCCTTGATCTGCTGTATCAGAAAATTCTCTTTACCGTGGTCCTCATTACTGAGAAATATTCTTGTAGCTGACTTATTTTTTTTATCCAGGGAAGTGGTGTATAATCACCTCATTTTTTAAATCACATTTTATTTTGTTTTATGGATTTCTGACTATAGTTATTCTCTACAATGAATAATTTGGAGTCAGCACATCCCTACATAACTTAACCGTATGTTAAAACTTTAGAACTGCTGATTTGGAAGTTAACTTTAAAGTTTTCCCAAATCTTTAAAAAAAAGGGGTGGGGGGTGCCTGGATGACTCAGTTGGTTAAGCATCTGCCTTCGGTTCAGGTCATGATCCCAGGATCCTGGGATCAAGTCCCACGTTGGGTTCCCTGCTCAGCAGGGAGTCTGCTTCTCCCTCTCCCTCTGTGTGTATGCTCTCTCTCTCAAATATCTATCTATATATTTGTCTATCTTAAAAAAAAAAAAGTTTTCCCACTCCTGTGATGGTTGTTACAACTTCTCTCCTACATCCTTACTAAATAGAGAAATATCTAATGAAAGGAGAAGCGGAAATTAACGTTATTTTGAGCACCTAGAAAATCTCTATCGTGGTTTCCAACTGATAGGCTCGGTTGCTTTTAGGTTGACTTAAGCAAGCCAACTTCTGAGTGGAGAAGTTAGGCTTAGCTTTGACAATCACCTCTCATAGAGCTTCACATTTTGTTGGTATGATTCTAGCTCTGCCCAGTGCTTCTAATTATTTTAAGAAGTTAGAATCCATAATGTTGATGAATCAACATTGTCTATAGCCCCAAGGACTTTAAAATTATCTCAGAATGGGAAAGTGAATTATTTCTTTGTCTTTTGAAATGATAGGTATATCCTAATCAGCAAGCCCACAGTATGGACAGAAAGATTAAGAATGCAATTCCTTGAAGGTTTTCGATCTTTTTTGAAGATTCTTACCTGTATGCAGGTATGTATATCAGTAAAATTAATTTATTCTTAAAAATTTAGCCCCAGTCTTTCTTTCCTTTAAGCAAGTTGTGGTTGTTATTTGAGAAAGACTATATCTAGCAAAATAGAAATAAAATTTAAACACTGCCTCACTGATCCTGTGATAATAGATCTTTAATAGGTATAATTCTATATACTTTAATTAAGTACTGCTGTTACTCTTTAGTGTTTAATGCTTACTATGTGATATGGTAATAACCACTTTACATGCATTATTTCTGCTGAGCATTATAGCAATATGAGGTGGTTACTATTATTATTTTCATTTTCCATATAAGTGAATTAAAGTCTAGAAATACTTGGACCAGGGTCCTGTGCAGTTAGAAAGTGACAGATCTGGGATTTGAACCCATGCATTCTGACCTTGTATAATAGCCATGTTTAAAAAGCTGTGCATATCTGAATATAGATCCTGACAATTTTATGTTTTGAGAATAGAAGAGCAAAGAAAGAGGGCTTACTATATATATATATCTCCTAATCACTCATATAGGGAATGGAAGAAATCAGAAGACAGGTTGGGCAACACATAGAAGTGGATCCTGACTGGGAGGCTGCCATTGCTATACAGATGCAATTAAAGAATATCTTACTCATGTTCCAAGAGTGGTGTGCTTGTGATGTAAGTAAAATTTGTTAGTAGGATGAGTGCCTTTTTATGTGCTCTAATGGTTATCAGTAGTAAAGTTTTATGTAGCAACTTGATGTAAAATGTAATAACATTACATTGTTATTAATTAAGTAGTGTATTTGAATTTGTCTTATTAAATTTAGAAGGAAAATCCTGTGTTTTGTGGGTTATTAAAGATTTTATTTAGAGAGAAAGAAAGAGGATGAGTGAAGGGGGAGCAGAGAGAGAAGAAGAGAGAATCTGAGGCCAACCTGCTGAGCATGTAGCCCAACAAAGGTCTGGATCTCAGGACCCTGTGATCACTGCCTGAGTGAAAAATCAGGAGTTGGACATCCAGCTGACTGAGCTACCCAGGCACCCAGAAAATCCAGTTTTTTATACTTAATTAAAAATGTGCTCCATGGTAGTTTCATTTACCTCTGGGAACAGGGGGATTTAAAAAATACAACAAAACACATTTATATATGTATATATGCATTTATTTTCTTGGACATAAATATTAATAATATGAAAATTAGTTCCACATAGACTTTATTTTTTTAAGATTTTATTTATTTATTTATGAGAAAGAGAGAGGCAGAGACACAGGCAGAGGGAGAAGCAGGCTCCATGCAGGGAGCCCGACATGGGACTTGATCTTGGGTCTCCAGGATCATGCCCTGGGCTGAAGGCAGCGCTAAACCACTGGGCCACCAGGGCTACCCCCACATAGACTTTAAAATATTTCAATAATAGAGAAGGATTGATATTTATTCAATCAAGAGCTTTATTATATATGTTAAACCATTAAGAAAATTAATTTCAAAATACAGAACTACTCTATTTTTTCAATTCAGTAATTTTAGACCATAACCCTCTTGAAATATACAGTCCTTATCCGAGATTACCTTTTGGGAAGGATGACCTCATTTATTTCTGTTTTGAGAAAATTGACATTATCTGAATCAAATTGTTTTATTTTTTCTAGTTTCTCTGTACCTCTTATGACACAGTCTATTCACTAAGTTTCTCTGTGTCTTCACAATTGGTCTCTTTCTTTTCATCTCTTTCTGAAACTAAGGTCTCTACCTAAGCTCTTGGTCCTGAGCTACATTAATTCTTTCTGGACTTGGCTTCCTCACTTGTCACCTCCTACTCTTTCATTCATCTGCCTGTACGCACACAGGACTCTCCTATCCTTCAAGTCAAGAAGAATAGGCACCTGGGTGGCTCAGTTGGTTAGGCGTGATCCTGGGGTCCTACCTTTGGCTCAGGTCATGATTCCGGGGTCCTGGGATCAAGCCTCACATCAGGCCTGCCTCTCCCTCTCCCTCTGCCTCTCCCCTTGCTTGTGCTTTCTCATACTCTCTCTCTGTTAAATCAATAAGTAAAATGTCAAAACAAAAATCAACAAGAATAAAAACCCTTTGTCTCTGCTACCTCTGTGAAGTCTCTTTTTGTTCTTTTCTTCTGCTTCACCACCAGCAATTGGTCACAGGTTCAGAGTGGCAGTCATACAGACATGATAGAACTTAATCTAGCACTATAGCTTTGTAGAACAAGAACAGGAAATATTGTCCAGCAGCTAGTCATATCATATATTTTTTGGCAACCCTTGCCTTTATGGAAAGCATGCATAATTATTCGAGATGAGGTCAAAATATGTGTTGTTCATCTTGACATTTACCAAACTTTCTGAAATCACCTACATTTGCTGTCATTACTCTAGCTTCTGAAACTTCTTTTTAGGGCCTGCCTTTTGCCCTTACCAATTGGTTGAAATTGCTTTTTGAAAAATTTCAAAGGATCTATGTAGTAACCAAATTCAGCCCCGTCTGTCTTTTCTAAGTCCCCATATTCCTTAAAATGTCTGTAGCATTGTATTCTGTTGAGTAGTTTTTGAAACTTTCTTTCCCTCTGATTTTTGCAAACCTACATTTTTCTAGTACTTCTGTTATTGATTAAACATTTCATTCAGTAATTCCTTTTTTATCCCCCTCTTCTTTCTGCCTACTAAATGTGACATTCCTAATATTCTTACAGGTCTTTCATTTCTGCCACCTCATTTAAAACTGCAGAGATGACTCTCCCAAGCTATACATTTCTGTTTATGTGCTAGATAATCTTGCTTGAATCTTATATTTCAAATTCAGGATATAGTAAACTGGTTTGTCATCATTTCTTTCTACTAATCTTGCATTTTCCACTCTCAACTTCCCTTGTTCTGTTAATGACACTGTGATTCATACATTTATCCACACAGAAAATCCCAGAGCCACTGCATTCTTTGTGTTAGATGTTAACAGATTTTCCAAAGGAAAAAAGTTCTGTGTTCACATAAGATTGAGAAATGCTAAGTTGAACAAGATTAAGCAGGATTTTTTTTTAATGCCACTGAAATTTTCAAACCCTTTAAATAATCAGTGTGCTAATTTCTAAGTGGAATATTTTCAAAATTTATTTGATCATTGAATTCCTTTTTCAGGATAAAATCAGTGTGAGAAACAATTGTTAAAAAGTGAGTTTTGACTCTTCTCTCCCTGGCATACTACCCCAGTTTGAGTTTTCTTTATCCTAAATTTATTTTATAATTCTAACTTATTTCCTATGAGTTTTTTGCTATTTTGCCCTGACTGCCCCCACCCTAGTTAAAACCTTATTACCTTAGACTTAGATTTCATGGTAATCTTTCTCTTGGTTCCCTAACCTTACCCTCTCTAATCTATCATCTTCAGTGAACTCATTAATTCTTCTTGGAGCAGACACAGTGTATTCACATACTGATGCCAAGACATATTTCCAGCTTAATTGCTTATTAACTTCATCCATAAATCCTTTGATTTATCTAGTTTTATTCCTTTACACTGCCTGAACAGGAGTTGTACTTGCCTTATTTCTCCACTTATATCTCTGCTTACAATGCCTGTTATCTCATCTTTTCTCCATAGTTAAATTCTGCGTATTCTTTTAGACCCCAATCAAAACTGCTTTCACAAAGTATGTCTTCCCAGTTGTTTGCAATTCTTTTTCCTCCCTCTTAGAGTACCATTTACAGGGTACTTAAAATGTTATACTTTGCTAGCATGTTTGTGGGTGTGGGTATGTGTATCTGTCTTACATTTCCATCTAGGTTGCAGATCCTGTGGAGGTAACCCTGCTAAACAAAGAACAATTTTGCACGTATATTTACTAAATATTTATTGAATGGTGTGATAAAGTAGATAATTTGTTAATCTATTTGCATTTTTATTTTTCTTTTAGAAAGAACTCTTACTGGTGGCTTATAAAGAATGTCACAAAGCTGTGATGAGGTGCAGTACAAGTTTTATGTCTAGTAGTAAGACAGTGGTACAATTGTGTGGTCATACTCTAGAAACTAAGTCCTACAAAGTATCTGAAGATCTTGTAAGCATACATCTACCACTCTCTAGGACTCTTGCTGGTGAGTGTTTGTGTTTTGTATGTTTTTATTAGCTTTGTTTTTTAGATATTCAGAAAGGTGGAATTATTTCTGTTTTTCTTCTGTGCTTAGTATGCACACACATACTCAAATCAGATACTGTAGGTAAAGCTGTCACTGTCCTTCAAAGAACATCTATCTAAGGATGTTGTTTACCTGGACCTTTTTTCAGCTGGGTCAACTAATGGATCCTTCTAATACATACTTAAGGACTAACTTGGTAGCTCATCTCCACTCAGATTTAAATATAGTAAAATCTTGTTGCTGGTTTTGTTTTTGTATTTGTTTCAAATTTTTATTTAAATTCTATTTGGGTTTGGTTTTTTTTTTTTTTTAAGATTTTATTTATTTCTTCATGATAGATACAGATAGAGAGGGAGAGACATAGGTAGACAGAGAAGCAGACTCCCTGTGGGAGGCCTGATGTGGGACTTGATACCAGGACCTTGGGATTATGACCTGAGCTGAAGGCAGATGCTCAACCACTGAGCCATCCAGATGTCCCAGGGTTTTGGGTTTCGTTTGTTTGTTTGTTTGTTTTGAAGTATAGTTAACACACTCTGTTACTGGTTTTTAACACTCTTCTTTGCCTGATTACACTCAGTATGTTGTGTGTCATTGTTCCTTTCACCACTAAAACAAAGAAATCAAAGATTTTTCTTTAAAGATTCTTCAATTTGCATTTCCATACAAGAGATTGGCCCTGTTAGATTTCTTTTAACTTTATGTGAGTGTATTTATTTATTTATTTATTTTAAACAATATTGATAGCAGCTTTCCGATTTAGTTAAGAAGTAAGGAAGCTCTACTCCCAATATGGGGCTTGAGCTCATGATTCTGAGATCAAGAGTCACATGCTCAGTGGCTCAGTCAGTTAAGCGTCTGACTCTTGATTTCAGTTCAGGTCATGATCTCAGAGTCTTAGGATTAAGCCCTGTGTTGGGCTCCATGCTCAGCAGGGAGTCTGCTTGAGATTCTCTCTCACTCTGTTCCTCCTGACCTGCCCTTCCCCCCTCACTCTTAAACACTCACTCTTTATATATAATAAAGAAATAAAATCTTAAAAAAATAAAGGAGTTGCATGGTCTACTGACTAAGCCAGCCAGATACTCCTATGTTTATATTTTTAATTGTGGTAGAATATACATATAAAATTTATCATTTTAACGATTTTAAGATGTATACTTCAGTGGCATTAAATACATTCACATTGTTGTACAATCATCACCACCATCCATCTCTAGAATTTTTTTCATCTTCCCCTACTGAAATTCTGTATTTGTTCAGCATAACTCCTCAATCCCCATTCCCTGCAGCCTCTGGCAATCACCATTCTACTTTCCAGTTCTATGACTTGACTACTTTAGGTACCACATGTAATTGAAACCATATACATATCCTTTATAATAGACTTATTTCACTTACCATGGTGTTCTTAGTTTATCCATGTTATAGCATGTATCAGAATTTCCTTCCTTTATACCACCTTTTGCTTATGCATTCATCCATAAGCTTGGGTTATGGATGCTTGGGTTGCTTCCACCTTTTGGCTGTTGTAATAATGTTGCTGTGAATATGAATATACAAATATCTGTTTGAGTCCTTGTTTTCAATTCTTTGGGATATGTACCGTAAGTGGAATTGCTAGCTCATAAAGTAATTCTACTTTTTAATTTTTTGAGGATCTTCTTTGGAAGTATTCATCTTTTATTTTTATTTTTATTTTTTTTTATTGGTGTTCAATTTACTAACATACAGAATAACACCCAGTGCCCGTCACCCATTCACTCCCACCCCCCGCCCTCCTCCCCTTCTACCACCCCTAGTTCGTTTCCCAGAGTTAGCAGTCTTTACGTTCTGTCTCCCTTTCTGATATTTCCCACACATTTCTTCTCCCTTCCCTTATTTTCCCTTTCACTATTATTTATATTCCCCAAATGAATGAGAACATATAATGTTTGTCCTTCTCCGACTGACTTACTTCACTCAGCATAATACCCTCCAGTTCCATCCACGTTGAAGCAAATGGTGGGTATTTGTCATTTCTAATAGCTGAGTAATATTCCATTGTATACATAAACCACATCTTCTTTATCCATTCATCTTTCGTTGGACACCGAGGCTCCTTCCACAGTTTGGCTATCGTGGCCATTGCTGCTAGAAACATCGGGGTGCAGGTGTCCCGGCGTTTCATTGCATTTGTATCTTTGGGGTAAATCCCCAACAGTGCAATTGCTGGGTCGTAGGGCAGGTCTATTTTTAACTCTTTGAGGAACCTCCACACAGTTTTCCAGAGTGGCTGCACCAGTTCACATTCCCACCAACAGTGTAAGAGGGTTCCCTTTTCTCCGCATCCTCTCCAACATTTGTTGTTTCCTGCCTTGTTAATTTTCCCCATTCTCACTGGTGTGAGGTGGTATCTCATTGTAGTTTTGATTTGTATTTCCCTGATGGCAAGTGATGCAGAGCATTTTCTCATATGCATGTTGGCCATGTCTATGTCTTCCTCTGTGAGATTTCTGTTCATGTCTTTTGCCCATTTCATGATTGGATTGTTCAATGTGATTCATCATATCAGCAAGAGAAAAACCAAGAACCATATGATCCTCTCATTGGATGCAGAGAAAGCATTTGACAAAATACAGCATCCATTCCTGATCAAAACTCTTCAGAGTGTAGGGATAGAGGGAACATTCCTCGACATCTTAAAAGCCATCTATGAAAAGCCCACAGCAAATATCATTCTCAATGGGGAAGCACTGGGAGCCATTCCCCTAAGATCAGGAACAAGACAGGGATGTCCACTCTCACCACTGCTATTCAACATAGTACTGGAAGTCCTAGCCTCAGCAATCAGACAACAAAAAGACATTAAAGGCATTCAAATTGGCAAAGAAGAAGTCAAACTCTCCCTCTTCGCCGATGACATGATACTCTACATAGAAAACCCAAAAGCCTCCACCCCAAGATTGCTAGAACTCATACAGCAATTCGGTAGCGTGGCAGGATACAAAATCAATGCCCAGAAGTCAGTGGCATTTCTATACACTAACAATGAGACTGAAGAAAGAGAAATTAAGGAGTCAATCCCATTTACAATTGCACCCAAAAGCATAAGATACCTAGGAATAAACCTCACCAAAGATGTAAAGGATCTATACCCTCAAAACTATAGAACACTTCTGAAAGAAATTGAGGAAGACACAAAGAGATGGAAAAATATTCCATGCTCATGGATTGGCAGAATTAATATTGTGAAAATGTCAATGTTACCCAGGGCAATATACACGTTTAATGCAATCCCTATCAAAATACCATGGACTTTCTTCAGAGAGTTAGAACAAATTATTTTAAGATTTGTGTGGAATCAGAAAAGACCCCGAATAGCCAGGGGAATTTTAAAAAAGAAAACCATATCTGGGGGCATCACAATGCCAGATTTCAGGTTGTACTACAAAGCTGTGGTCATCAAGACAGTGTGGTACTGGCACAAAAACAGACACATAGATCAGTGGAACAGAATAGAGAATCCAGAAGTGGACCCTGAACTTTATGGGCAACTAATATTCGATAAAGGAGGAAAGACTATCCATTGGAAGAAAGACAGTCTCTTCAATAAATGGTGCTGGGAAAATTGGACATCCACATGCAGAAGAATGAAACTAGACCACTCTCTTTCACCATACACAAAGCTAAACTCAAAATGGATGAAAGATCTAAATGTGAGACAAGATTCCATCAAAATCCTAGAGAAGAACACAGGCAACACCCTTTTTGAACTCGGCCATAGTAACTTCTTGCAAGATACATCCACAAAGGCAAAAGAAACAAAAGCAAAAATGAACTATTGGGACTTCATCAAGATAAGAAGCTTTTGCACAGCAAAGGATACAGTCAACAAAACTCAAAGACAACCTACAGAATGGGAGAAGATATTTGCAAATGACATATCAGATAAAGGGCTAGTTTCCAAGATTTATAAAGAACTTATTAAACTCAACACCAAAGAAACAAACAATCCAATCATGAAATGGGATCTTCTGTACTCTTTTTTTGTAGCACCTGCACCATTTTACATTCCCACCAGCAATATACAGGGATTCCATTTTCTCCACATCGTCACCAACACTTCTTACTTTGTTTTTTTTTTTTTTTTTTTTTTTTTTAATAACCATCCTAATGAGTACAGTGGTAGCCCATTGTGGTTTTGATGTGCATTTCCCCAATGATTAGTGATTATTGAGCATCTTTTCCTGTGCTTGTTGGCCATGTTCATTCAAGTCTTTTGTATATTTTTTTAATCAAATTTTTTGTTGTTGAGTTTTTGTTTTCTGTATATTCTTGATATTAACTGGATATCAGATATATGATGTGCAAATATTTTCTCCCATTCTGTGTGTTGCCTTTCTACTCTGTTTATAGTGTCCTTTGAGATTATTGCCAAATCCAGTGTCACAGATCCTTTCCCCTGTTTTCTTCTATGAGTTTTATAGTTTTAGCTTCTATATTTAGCTTTTTGATTAATTTAGTTAATTTTTTGTACACGGTGTAATTGATGTGATTTTTATGTCACTTCTATTTTTGTAAAAAGAAATACTTAAATTAGTTTTCATTTCTTTTGATGCTTACTTAAGAGCAGAATAAAGATATCTTGAGAGGCACATTATTTTTATATAATGTGTAAACACACTTTGTACAGTGTAGGGTCTTAAATATATTAATAGTACTGTGCTTCAAAATTAGAAATCAATAAATATATATTTAAATCTTACAAGTTTCTCAACCTGAGGAGTTAATGAGACAAATTAACTGGATTTATTCCCTTTTTCAATTCTCTCTCTCTCTCTCTTTTAACTGTTAGGTCTTCATGTGCGTTTAAGCAGGCTGGGAGCTGTTTCAAGACTGCATGAATTTGTGCCTTTTGTAAGTGACGGTTAAGTGTTGATTTATTTATATCCTATTTCCAAACACCTCTTGGTTGATGAGAGGGAAGAAAAATTTTGAAACCTACCTGAATAATTCCCATTCAAGTAATTTTATGTCTCTGTGTAAGTACGTTGAAACCTGAATTACAAGAGCTTGGAATTATCTCATTCAAGTCCATCAGTTTACAGTCGAGAAAACTGAGAACTGTTTAATGCCATAACTTTGGGACACATCCAAGCCCTCTGAAAAATAACAAAATTTCTCACCTATTTCAGGAGGACTTTCAAGTAGAGGTACTGGTGGAATATCCTTTGCGTTGTCTGGTATTGGTTGCCCAGGTTGTTGCTGAGATGTGGCGAAGAAATGGGCTCTCTCTCATTAGCCAGGTATGGCAAGCCCTATTCACTTTTATGAATGTGTTCATTTTCTGATCGTTTTTTTCTGTTATATAGTTTTACTTTGTGTCCTTGGATTTTGCTATTCACTTTCTCTTCTCATATAAATTCAGAAATGAAAGCTCTAGTAATCATATAGACATTTGTCATTTTATCCTATTGAGTGGATAGATTAAGTGAAAGTTAGTCAAAACCTGTCCTTTAATATTGGTCTTTTCTGAAGATTTTCTTACCTGGGGACCTATAATTGTCCCACCACCATTCTTAACTGAAGGCTATCTTAACAATTTTTCCTTCCATTCTCGAGCAAATAAAGAGAAGTGCTTTTCCTAAAAGGTGGGAAACTGGACTTAGATACTACTTGGGAGAAAAATGGTATTATGATTGATTATAGAAATTGGTTTATTTTTATTAAAGTGGGCATGTTTAACTTAGAGGAAATAAATTGTTTTGTATGTTGAGAATAATAATTTATACAGCATTTTAAACTCTGAAGTATTTTCATGCCATATTTCCTCACTTTCAAAATCTCACAAAATAACTCCTAGATTTACATTTACATCTTTTTTCCACTAAGGAATTCTTAGGAGTTTTTAGTTTTGTTTTGTTTTTAAAGATCTTATTTCTTTATCCATGAGAGACACAGGGAGAGAGGCAGAAACACAGACAGAGAGAGAAGCAGGCTCCATGTAGGGAGCCTGATGTGGGACTCGATCCCGGGACTCCAGGATCTTGCCATGGGCCAAAGGCAGGCACTCAACCACTGAGCCACCCAGGCGTCCCAGGAGTTTTTAGTTTTGAGAAAGTTTTAGGAAGAGTTTTTGTTGAGAATTCTATTTAAATAAAATAATTCTTGTAGCTTCTATTCTTCCTCTTATTTTATAGGTGTTTTATTACCAAGATGTTAAGTGCAGAGAAGAAATGTATGATAAAGATATCATTATGCTTCAGGTACCTATTAAAATTACTTGTGATATTTAGGTCTTAACTTTCCTTCTTAGATCTTTTGTGATGAGAAAAATACTGTAATTATTTTTAGCTTTATTTAAAATTTCCTCACTGTTATAACTGAATATGGCATCATAAAAATGGAAGGGACTACTATATTATCTTTTGCAAACTTCTTTATCTTTTACTATTTGACAGTTCTACTAGAAACAAATATTTCTTCATTTAATACATGTAGAACTGTGATGCTGCATTTCTTTCACAGATTGGTGCATCTTTAATGGATCCTAATAAGTTTTTGTTACTGATACTTCAGAGGTATGAACTTGCTGATGCTTTTAATAAGACAATATCCACAAAAGACCAGGTAAGCAGGAGAAACAGACATGTGAGTTAATTCCAAAGGAAATATTTTTGTTAACAATTTTAATCATATTTAGGAGTTTTTATTTCTTTATGTATATTTCTAGAAATCACATATATACATATAACATGCATATATTATCTACATACGCATACATACACTCTGTATAAAAATTTAAAATATATAGATAAACAAGAAGGAGAAGAAAAAAACACATGAATCAACACTGCCTCCTAGAAATGATCACTTTTTTTTTCTTTTTAAAATTCTGTTAACATATAGTGCAGTATTGGTTTCTGGAGTAGAAATCAGTGATTCATGATAAGTGCCCTCTTTATTTTTTTTTTAAAGATTTATTTATTTATTCATGAGAGACACAAACTAAGAGAGAGAGGCAGGGACATAGGCAGGGAGAAGGGAGAAGCAGGCTCCTCGCAGGAAGCCTGATGTGGGACTCGATCTCGGATCCAGGGATCACAACCTGAGCCAAAGGTAGGCACCCAACCACTGAGCCACCCAAGTGTCCCCATAAGTGCCCTCTTTAATACCCATCACCCATCTAGCCCGTCCTCCATCCACCTTCCTCCATTGACCCTCCATATTTTCTCTGGCACTAAGAGTTACTTGTGTCTTGTTTCACTCTCTCCTTTTCCCCCTTTCCATATGCTCATCTGTATTCTTTCTGAAATTCCACATATGAATGAGATCATATGGTATTTGTCTTTCTCTGACTGACTTATTTCACTTAGCATAATACACTCTAGTTCCATCCACATTGTTGCAAATGGCAAGATTCCATTCTTTTTGACCGCTGAGTAATATTCCATTGTGTATATATATCACATCTTCTTCATCCATTCATCATTCGAGGACATTTGGGCTCTCTCCATAGTTTGGGTATTATTGATAATGCTGCTATAAATGTTGGGGTGCATATGCCTCTTTGAATCAGTATTTTTGTATCCTCTGGGTAAATACCTAGTAGTGCAGTTACTAGATCATAGGGTAGTTCTATTTTTAACTTTCTGAGGAACCTCCAAGCTGTTCTCCAGAGTGGGTGTACCAGTTTGCATTCCACCAACAGTACAAGAGGGTTTCCCCTTTCTCCACATCCTTGCCAATATCTGTTGTTTCTTGTGTTGTTAATTTTAGCTGTTCTGACAGATGTGAGATGGTATCTCATCATGGTTTTGATTTGTATTTCCCTGATAGTCATGTTGAGCATCTTTTCATGTGTCTGTTAGCCATCTGAATGTCTTCTTTGGAAAAGTATCTTTTTGTCTTCTGCTCGTTTCTTAATTGGATTATTTGGTTTTGGGGTATTGAATTTGGTAAGTTCTTTATAGATTTTGGATACTAACCCTTTAACAGTACGTCATTGGCAAATATCTTCTCCCATTCTGTAAGCTACCTTTTAGTTTTGTTGATTATTTCCTTTGCTGTGCAGAAGGTTTTTATCCTGATGAAGTCCCAGTGGTTCATTTTTGCTTTTGTTTCCCTTGCCTTTGGCAATGTGTCTAATAAGAAATTGCTCTAGCCGAAGTCAAAGAAGATTCTGCTTGTGTTCTCCTCCAGGATTTTATTTGTTTCCTGTCTCACATTAAGGTCTTTCTATTTTGAATTTATTTTTGCATTTAAATAAGACCAACAAACACACAAACAAATAAATAAGACAAACAGAGAAAGACAAACACAATATGATACATTTTGAATTTATTTCTTTCACAATGGTATAAGAAAGTGGTCCCCTGAGCGGCTCAGCGGTTTAACACCTGCCTTCAGCCCAGGGTGTGATCCTGGAGACCTGGGATCGAGTCCCATGTCGGGCTCCCTGCGTGGAACCTACTTCTCCCTCTGCCTGTGTCGCTGCCTCTCTCTCTCTTTCTCTCTGTGTCTCTCATAAATAAATAAATAAAATCTTTAAAATAAATAAATAAAAAGAAAGTGGTCCCTTTTCATTCTTCTACACGTTGCTGTCTAGTTTTCCTCAACACCATTTATTGAAGAGACCATCTTTTTTCCATTGGATATTCATCCTGCTCTGTTAAAGATTAGTTGACCTTGTACTTATGGATCCATTTCTGGGTTCTCCATTCTGTTCCATCGATCTATGTGTCTGTTTCTGTGCCAATACCATACTTACTTGGTGACTACAGCTTTGTAATTAATATAGCTTGAAATTGGGAATTATGATGCCTCCAGTTTTGTTTTTCCTTTTCAGAATTGCTTTGGCTATTCAGGGTCTTTTTGTAGTTCTATACAAATTTTAGAATTGTTTGTTCTAGCTCTGTGAAAAATGTTGGTGTTGTTTTGATAGGGATTGCATTAAATGTGTAGATTGCTTTGGGTAGTATAGACATTTTAACAGTGTTTGTTCTTCTAATCCATGAGCATGAAATGCTTTTCTACTTCTTTGTGTCCTCTTCAATTTCTTTCATAAATGTTCTGTAGTTTTCAGAGTACAGATCTTTTACTTCTTTAGTTATATTTATTCCTAGGTATCTTATTGTTTTTGGTATAATTGCAAGTGAGATTGATCCCATGATTTCTTTTTCTGCTGCTTTGTTATTGATGTATAAAAATGCAACAAATTTCTGCACATTGATTTTTATATCCTGCAACTTTGCTGAATTGAGAAATGATCACTTTTTAAGTTTTGGTGTCTTGTTTGTTTTTTTTAAACCAAAATTTGGATCATTTTGTATGTGCTATTTCATAATTTGCTTTCTCTGCTTAAATGAGATATTGTACTAATATAAAATCTTGTCATTAAATAGACAACCGCATCATTTTTTTATATCATAATTCTTAATGGCTGTATAGTATTGCACGGTATGATTGCATTAAACCTTAGTCTCCTATTGCTGAAGATATTTTCTAGATTTTTGGTCTCAGAAACATCTTTGAACCTCATGGTTTAAACACTTGCCTAATTATTTTGTTAAGATACATTTTTAGAAGTGAATTTGCTGAAGAAACTGTGCTCTTTCTTAAGACTCTAGATACATATTGTTAAATTGCTCTTGGAAAAGTTACTCAGATTTACACCCTCTAGCAGTATGTATATCTATAATGGCACTGGTATTTTTAATCTTCATTGAAGTGGTAGGTGAGAGCCCGTCTTTCATTTATACCTATAGTTCGTGAATTAGCAGGGAAGTTGTCCATGTTTTCATGATTATTGGCCTTTTTCTCCTGTTTCACATAGGAAATTATCTTACCAGTCCTTCGCTCTTTTTCTGTTTTTGTAAAAGCTCCTGATTTAGTAAGGATATTCTTCATTTATTGTATTTGTTACATTTTTCACAGTTTATAATTTGTTGTCCTATGCAATTTCATCATACCTTCATTGCTTTAATATTTGATATGAACTTATGAAGTAGTCCTTACCTACTTTGAATTTATAAATCACATTATTTTATTCTTTTATATTAGAAGTTAGTTGCATAGGACCAAAGAACAAGATATGAAAATATAAAGCTAATTTTTAGTCATGTTTTATACGTAGTGAAAAATGAATATCTAATTTTCTGCATTGCTTAAATGAAAGTTATGTTAAGGAAAGGTACTCTCACCATAACTGATATCTATTATTTGAAGCCACTGTCCCACCAACCCAAATAGGAAGTTATTAGAATTAGTTTGTTGACTTACGGCTATATGGTAATGATAATGAAAACAATATTTCTGTTAAGTTCCTATTACTTGCCAGGTATTATAAACCTTGTGGAATTCGATGTCAAAAAAAGGGAATTATTCACCTAATATTCTGTTGTAGTCTAGAGGAAAATACTGGATTGTGTGAACCATGAATCTGATCCAAAAATGTTATGTTTTATGAAAGTTTTGGTTCCATGTAATTTTTTCTTTTTTGGTTCAATAGGATTTGATTAAACAATATAATACATTAATAGAAGAAATGCTTCAAGTCCTCATCTATATTGTGGGTAAGATTAAAGCATGTCTAAATAGGATATGAGTTCTTTTTAGAGAAAACATTTATCTTTTTAGAGAAAACATTATCATTTTACTCTTCTCCCAAATATAGCATAGAATAGTAGAGATTAATATGACTAATGTGATTAATATATTTAGAAACCCAGCTTTTAAAAAAGCACAGTTCTATTAGATCTTTATTTTCAATACCTGATATATAATTGTTTGGTCTTGTTTGTAGAGGTCTGGAATACAATTATCCTACTTAGAAATGTAGATAGAATTTTATTTATATATGAAATTTTAGTGTGACATATTTCTATGTAAAATATATTTTCATTGTGTCATTCTGTTAAGTTACTTTGTACAAATATTAGCCATACTTTTATTTTTTAATGTTCTGTATTATAGTCTTTGTTGATTTAATGTTCTGTATTATAGTCTTTGTTGATTTTATCAGCTAAGTAAAAGTTCTTAACTTCTCATTCTGGCTGTTGTTTCTTACTTTACTGCAGCAGATACTACTTTATATTAGTAGTTCCTAGTGAGGATTCTAACCATTAATTACACCTGAAAACATGGGTTCATTTTACTTTTTGTCAGGAATTAGTTACTGACTGGCTGCTTGTCTCAGCAGGAAGTATGGTAAACCTTCATTGCTAAATGAAATGTAAATGTGTAAAAGATTTTTAAATTAATGATATACTTTATTAAATTATAAAAATTTTATAGGAAGTTTTATGTTTGTTTTTGGATTATATGAAGAATTTCTAGCACCATATTTTTCTATTTTATATTTTTGCTGTTTTATTATTGCTACTATTATTTTGCTGTCATTGTGTTTATACAAATTTATTGGGTTTTTCCTCCTGTGTGATTTGATTCTTAGTTAATATTTGCTGTATTCTTGAGTATAGTTAAGTTCTTTTTCCTCCTGTGTGATTTGATTTTTTAGTTAATATTTGCTGTATTCTTGAGTATAACAAGTTCATTACTTTCAGAAGTCAGTATTTAATATATATATCATTAATATAATGTGTAAATAACATGTAATTATGTAATATTCCATAGTAATTATATATTGTATTGTTATACATTTTATTATTATATTGCTATTATTTATAATATATTAACTATCAACAGCATGGCATTTATATTCTTTGGGTCTCAGATGCCTGATTTGTAAAATTTGAAGCTAATCTGTATTATCTCTATAGTTCATTCTAGCACTAAACTTTTAGGGAATATTCTTTTAGGTGAAAAAAATTTAAAAGTTACAAAATGCTTTACACATGTTAAGAGGAATGATCTGTCTGAAATGAATTCCCTTCACAGAAAAGTCATTCTTTGGCTAATTTGTAGAATTTATCAAATCTCTTAGGCAAAATTTCTTGTCTTTAAAATAACCTTGTTATAGATATCATAGGACTTTGTATACATATTGTAGTTTTGAAAATCAGAGGTGACATAAGACTGTAGGCCTTCTTAAGGCAATGGAAATTAGATGCTTTTGACACCAGAGAAGTTCCCATGTCAACTTAGCTATTTCCTCTATTTCGCAGTTTATTGAGATGAAAAATGGAAATGATCATATGGTCATTTTAGCAACATCAGTCATTCTTAATACATACTAAATATTTTGTTTTTGAGTTTTCATTTTGTTCTTTCTTAAATAACAAGTAGAGACAAAATTGAGAAAGATCTTGGAAGAAAAGTTGTTTAACAATGGCCACTGCTCTTTCAATGCCATGTGCATTGTTTTCTGATTTAGAAACACATGCTAATTTAATTGAGAAGCCTTGTTTATAATGTATGGGAGTATGTTTATATGTATTTCTGTGTGTTCTTGTGTGTATAAATTATAAGAAGGCCTGTGTTCTTTAGACCTCTTCATTTTTCTTCCTCCAACTTTTACAAATAAACTCTTGTTCAGATTTAGGAACATGTCCAAATAATTTATGGTCTCTCACAGACTTACTACAGTGTTCTGTGTATAAGTGTTCCTGGTAGGAGAGATTTAAATAGAAGATAATTGTTTTACGTTTTCATTTTTTATATTAGGAGAGCGTTATGTACCTGGAGTGGGAAATGTGACCAAGGAAGAGGTCACAATGAGAGAAATTATTCACCTGCTTTGTATTGAACCCATGCCACACAGCGCCATTGCCAAAAATTTACCTGAGAATGTAAGTCCGATACTGTTTTTTACTCCATTCACCTTAAAATAGGATTTTCTTTTTCTTTTTTGTTAATTGGAAATTACTTTGAAGTTTGAGGAAAATTTGACAAATTTTGCAGATCTACAACTATTCATTCTTTAATGGTATACTTTAATTTTGGAATTTGAGGCATTAGGAAACATTTTAGAAACCTTATGGAAGAACCTTATGGGAGTTTGGAACAACAAATTCCCTAGCTTTTTGTTTACCTTAAAATTTCTCCAGAGAAAAAAGAAGCTGCCTGAAATACTGAGACTATCTGGGTAGTGTGTTAGTCTGCATCTTCTGAGAAGCAGAAGTCAAGACAAAACATGTAAGAATTTATTAGGAATGATGCCTAGGAGAGAAAATGGTGAGGGAGCTTGGAAAAGCTGGGGGAGCCATCAGATTGTCAGATGAGGCTGATTCCATGTGAAAGAAGGAAGGAAGGTTAGATAGAAGCATTCTAGACCACTGGGTAATCTAATCTAGGCTTGATGTCTTCCCCAGTATCCCAGAGTGAGCCTGCATTAGTATCTCTGTTTCCTCTAACTGAGATCTGCAAGGTATATTCTCATGGCCGTTGCAGGTGATACTTATGTTTTTGTATACACTGATAATTGAAGTAGTAGTTGTAAAGATTAGGAGTCTCATATTTTTTCTCCTGAGATTTCATTATGAATTAGATCAATGATTCTTACAATTAGACTTATCTGCTATCAAGGTGTTCCAGAGAAGTAGAGTAGAGAAAAGCTTAGACTATTGGTTATTTTTCCAAAAAAATATTTATCTTTTTCCAGTTTCGTTGTTAACTGATTCTCAGATCAACTATTTGGCATATCACCTTCATAATTTCTGCATATCCATCTATCAATTTTTTTAATTAATACACTTTAAGAGTAACTTATTCTTTTTTCAAAGATTTATTTACTTGAGAGAAAGGGAGCACATGAACACAAAAGAGGAGGATGGACGGGGGCGGGAGGCGGGGAGGAGCAGATGGAGAGCATCTCAAGGCCGGCTCCCCACTGAATAGAGACCAGTGTGGGGCTCCATCTCAGGACCCATGAGATCATGATCTGAGCTGAAACCAAGTCAGGTGCTCAACCAATTGAGCCACCCAGTCACTCCTAACGTATTTTTTCTTAGTATCTTTCTAAGCAAGTACTTTCAGTGAAAGAGGTTTAGATTCTGGAGTTTCTTTCCCTAATTCATATTAAAATAAGTGAGTAACTATTCAGAACTTAAAAAAATATATAACTGTGCAACCTAAAATAATTTCTTATGCAACTGGTGATATACATACCATAGTTTGCAAAAGGAATGCTTTAAGGCATAGCCCTAACTTTGTTGCTTACCCCAAGTGCATTATATTAAAAGGAGGTTAAATTTTATACTTTTTGTGAAACTGTAGGAATCTGTGAGCCTGATTTAATATCTTGACTATGTTCTTTTTTTTTTTTTTTTTAAGATTTTATTTATTTATTCATGAGAGACACAGAGAGAGGCAGAGACACAGGCAGAGGGAGAAACAGCTCCTCCCGGGGAGTCTGATACAGGACTCGATCCCAGGACCTTGGGATCATTACCTGAGCCAAAGGCAGATGCTCAACCACTGAGCCACCCAAGTGCTCCCTTGACTATGTTCTTATTCTGACTTTAAATAACTTCATAAAAAAATAATATTCCTCAATTAAGGAAAAGTTACAGGCATTCAGAAATATAACGCAGAAGCCAGAATACATTTGGGCATCTACCTGTATTTTGCTGTAGATCTCATTTATTTTATAACCTTGGCTTTAGGTATGGTTAGCATGGACATGTGCTTCAAGGATGTGAGTGATGAACGTATTACTTAAAGGAAAGCTCTTTTTCTTTGAACTGTTGGGTGGGTGTGTGTATCTATATGTATACATGTATGAGGACAAACTTAGATACAACTTCCCCCTTAAGTAGTTTATTTCTAGATTTTACTTCTGTTAAGAAATTGGTTCCTCGGAGCACCTGGGTGGCTCAGTGGTTGAGTGTCTGCCTTTGGCTCAAGTCATGATCCTGGGGTCCTGGGATCCAGTCCTGCATCAGGCTCCCCGAGGGGAGCCTGCTTCTTCCTCTGCCTATGTTTCTGCCTCTCTCTGTGTCTCTCATTAATAAATAAATAAAATCTTTAAAAAAAAAGAAAGAACTTGGTTCCTTAAAGCTACTTGGTTTCAGACCAAATTTTTTTATATTGGAAGTTGATCTTTTTTTATTGCTTACAAACTTCAAGAATGCTGTTAAAATGTATTTCAGTTTACAATAAGAGAAGGAACAGTCACTGCATGAAAGTAAAAATGACAAAAATATTGTCTCAACAGGAAAATAATGAAACCGGCCTAGAGAACGTCATTAACAAAGTGGCCACATTTAAGTAAGTACTTAATATTTATGCTTATTCTGAGAGGTAAACCAATCTTTGCTTTTGTACTTTGGATACTTTGTAGAAGCTCTGAAGTCTTTGCCTGAACTCCTAAGAACAAGAATGGAGTACAGATAAAAAAGGGTGAAAATGAGGGGTTGCTCAGTAAGCACTTAGTATGTGTTTGTTAAAGAAATGAGTATCTTTGACAGATATCTGAGAAATGCTCATTTATGATTTAAAGTGACTTAGATAGTAAGTACAGTTGACTCTTCAACACAGGTTTGAATAGCTTGAGTCTACTTATAAGTGGAGATTTTATAGTACAGTACTGTAAGCATATTTTTTCTCTTATGCTTTTCTTAATAACATTTTCTTCTAGCTTACTTTATTGTAAAAAATATGGTGTATAATACATTTAACAAACAAAATATATATTAATTGACTTTATGCTATTAGTAAGGTTCTTGGTCAGTAGTAGGCTATTAATAGTTAAGTTTTTGGTTGATTAAAGAAACAGAAGATGAACAAACAAATGGAAAGATATTACATGCCCATGGTTCAGAAGAATTAATATTATTAAAATGTCCATATTATCTAAAGCAGTCTGTAGATTCAGTGCAATCTCTATCAAAATACCAACAGCATTTTTCACAAAACTAGAACAAATAATACTAAAAGTTGTATGAAACTACAAAAGACCCCAAATAGCCAAAGAAATCTTGAGAAAAAAGAACAAAGCTTGGAGTTGTTACAATTCCAGATTTTTAAGATATACTACAGAGTTTAGTGGTCAAAACAGTATGGTCAAATGGCTGTTTGACTAAATGGCTAAATCAAAAATACAAGAAACAGTAAGTGTTCGGTGAGGATGCAGAGAAAAAGGAATCCTTTCGTACTGTTGGTGGGAATGCAAACTGGTGTCGCCATTGTGGAAACAGTATGGAGGTTCTTCAAAAAGTTAAAAGTTGAACTACTTTATGATCCTGTAATCATACTACTGGTTTTTTGCCCAAAAAACAAAAACACTAATTCAAAGGGATACATGTACCCTATGTTTATTGCAGCATTATTTACAATAGCCACATTAGGAAAGCAGCCCACGTATCCATTAGTAGATGAGTGGATAAAGAAGAGGTGATATATATTATACAATGGAACATTATTCAGCCATAAAAAGAATGAAATCTTGCCATTTGCAACAACATAGCTGGAGCTAGGGAGTATAATGCTGAGTGAACTAAGTCAGAGAAAGACAGATACCATATGATCTCACTCATATGTGAAATGTAAGAAATAAAACAAATGAACAAAGGGTGGGGAGAAGAGAGAGAAACCAAGAAACAGACTCTTAACTATAGAGAACAAACCAATGGTTGCCAAAGGGGAGATTGGTGGTGGGATGGGTGAAATAGGTGATGGACATTAAGGAATGCACTTGTGATAAGCAGTGGGTGGTATATGGAATTGTTGAATCATTATATTTTACCCCTGAAGTTAATATAACAATTAAAATAATAATTATAAAAAACACAGTATGCTAGTTGCACAAAAACAGGTATATAGATCAGTGGAACAAAAAGCCCAGAAGTAAACCCATGATTATATGG
The DNA here is from genome assembly GCF_053574225.1 of Canis aureus. Taxonomy (NCBI): domain Eukaryota; kingdom Metazoa; phylum Chordata; class Mammalia; order Carnivora; family Canidae; genus Canis; species Canis aureus. The sequence continues at coordinate 14,672,961 of NC_135642.1, read as the reverse complement.
TCAATTAAGCTATGAGAAAGGAGGCAAGAATATACAATAGGGAAAATGCAATCTCCTCAGTACATGGTATTGGGGAAAAAACTGGACAACTCCATGTAAAAGATAAAACTGGACTACTTATTAATACCATACTCAAAAATAAACCCAGCATGGATTAAAAACTCTAATGTGAGACCTGAAGCCATAAAAAATCATAAAACAGAACACAGGCAGTAATTTCTCTGACATCAGCCATAGCAACATTTTTCTAAATATGTCTCCTAAGATGACAAGTGAAACGAAAGCAAAAATAAGCTATTGGGACTACATTAAAATAAAAATCTTTTGTACAATGAAAGAAACAACAAACAAAAAGGCAGTATACTGAATGGGAGATTTTGTAATGGATTCTATAAGATACATGAAATGGAAATAAGATTTTAAGTGTATTAATTCTTGAAATTAAAAAACTTTCTATTGGTAGTAAATTTCTACGTTTTATATTATATCTATAAATAAATTACTAGTTTTAAGTAACTTTTAAAATTGGATATAGCTTTTTTTATGGTTTAATAATACTTAATAACATATTTCACTTAAAATTCAATAGAAACCAAAAGCTATTTAATGTGCTGAACAAATATGATGTATTCCTTTTGGCTTTGATGCTTTTCCTTATAGTGCTATGTAAAGGATTCAACACTTTTTTTTAAAGATTTATTTATTTATTTTATAGAAAAAGATCGTAGTGGGGGACAGAGGGAGAGAGAGAATCTCAAGCAGACTCCCCACTGAGCACAAGCTGGACTCGAGGCTCAATCTCAGGACCCTGAGATCATAACCTGAGCCAAAATCAAGAGTCAGACACTTAACCAGCTGATCTACCCACTGCCCCAACACTGTATTTTCATCTACAATTTGACATCTCACTACCATTTTAGAAAGCCTTAGCAAATTAAGTAGGGCATGAGATTAGGTCAGTGTAGTAGAAAATCAACTTCCTCAGATTTACTTAAATTTCTTAATTATGGGGACTCCTGGGTGGCTCAGTGGTTGAGCATCTGCCTTTGGCTCAGGTTGTGATCCCAGGGTCTGGGGATTGAATCCCACATCAGGCTCCTTACGAGGAGCCTGCTTCTCCCTCCACCTAGGTCTCTGCCTCTCTCTCTGTGTCTCTCATGAATAAATAAAATATTTTTTTAAAAAATTTCTGAATTATGAAACACAACTTGGCTGTTATCAGGACTTTGAGTCTGCAATGTAGGTTTTTAGTTTTACTGTTGGAATGAAATTAGTCATTTCAGTTTAAGCAAGCTAATAAATGACTATATTTGTTTTAGATTTTGACGTTTTGATTAATTTTTAGGTTTTTGTTTTGTCAGGATTGTATCCTACAAAAACACTGCTGTTCATCTCTGTATTTTCTATTTAGGAAACCAGGTGTGTCAGGCCATGGAGTTTATGAACTGAAAGATGAATCATTGAAAGACTTCAATATGTACTTTTATCATTATTCCAAAACACAGCATAGCAAGGTAGGAAAAGATATCATCTTCAGTAATTAAGCCTAAAGTGCTTTATGGTTTCTAACTCTACAGAAAATCAGACTGGTTCTCACTAATAGAGGCCATTATCTCACCCAAGAAATTAAAATTGAATCAGTAATGTTATCTAGTATACAGGCAATATTTAAATTTTTCTAATTTACCAAAAAGATCCTTTATTACTTATGAGGAGGAAGATTCCATCTAGAATGCTGTACCTTATTTGGTGTCATGTGTCTATAATCTCTTTTAAGATAATCTTTTTGCCTTTTTTGTCTTTCATAATATTGCCATTTCTGTAGAGTACAGACTAGTGATCTTTTAGAATATCCTACACTCAGGATGTGCCTGATTGTATTCTCATGGTTAGATTCAAGGTAAACTTTTTGGGGCAAGAACATTATATAGGTAATATATTGTATCACATCAGTGGGTAGGTACATAATGTCTATTTGTCACATTAAGGGTAACATTAAGTTTGATAACTTAGGGTAAAGTCTGGACTTGTCCTTACAAATATGAATCAATAATTTCCAGCCCATAGTACAAGACCCTGAATCTAGTAGGCACTAAATGAGTATTATTGACTGAAAGAATGGGGAATAAAATCTTGAGGAGGTATGTTACTCATCTGATTTGCAGTGGCTTTTCCTTGGACAGTCATTTTATTTCTGGCATAAGGTAACATTTTGATTACATACATAGTATATAGTATGTATTTTGGTAGGCTCAGTGATCTTTCCTGCCTGCTTCAAAGTATTCCATTTGTTTCATGCTTGCCAAGCAGTATATTTAAAGATACTTTTTTTTCTATATACATAGGCAGAACATATGCAGAAAAAAAGGAGAAAACAAGAAAACAAAGATGAAGGTAAAAAGTGAGATTCTGAATTCACTCATTTTTTAAGATTTTATTTATTTTGAGAGCGAGCGAATAGGGGAAGGGACAGAGGTGGGGGGGAGAGACAAGTAGACTCCGCTCCAAGCACAGAGCCCCACGCAAGCCTCAGTTTCATGACCCTGAGATCATGACTTGAGCCAAAATCAAGAATCAGACACTTAACTGACTGAGCCACCCATGTGCCCCTGAATTGACTCATTTTGAGTATTTTCTGTGGTTTTGTATCAGCAGAGCATACAGTGTTCTTCATTTTTGTTTTTGTTGTTTTTTAAGAGTGGGCAACTAATGGAAGTGCAAAGAACCCTTTAATTCTTGTCCTTATATTAAGATATGGCTTATTTATCAATGGTGATAGAACATTTAAGTTTATAACAAATAGAGTTTATTTCGGGTGATTGATATAGTGACTTATATTTCCCGTGACATTGATGTATTCGGTGCTTTAAAGGTAACAGAAAACAGGTGGTGTTTTGAATGTAATATATGATTTTGATATACACAATTTAGCGTGTAGGATAACCCAAATAAAAATGTACTTCTTTGTTTCTTCTCCTATACATCTCCCACTTACTATAGCATTACCACCACCACCACCTCCTGAATTCTGCCCTGCTTTCAGCAAAGTGGTTAACCTTCTCAATTGTGATATCATGATGTACATTCTCAGGACCATATTTGAGCGGGCAATTGACACAGATTCTAACTTGTGGACTGAAGGGATGCTTCAGATGGTATGTATACTTGAAATATTTTTTTCTACTTCCAATATTGTCTCTACTTCATAGAGTTTGTGAGGAACCAAGGAGAAGATCTTTGGTCTAACATTGTCATTCAGAACCACACTAGAGCACCTGAGACCTAAGGGTCATTAAAAACACTTTAGAGGGCAGCCTGGGTGGCTCAGCGGTTTAGCGCCGCCTTCAGCTCAGGGCCTGATCCTGGAGACCCGGGATCGAGTCCCATGTCGGGCTCCCTGCATGGAGCCTGCTTCTCCCTCTGCCTGTGTCTCTGTCTCTGTCTCTGTCTCTGTCTCTCTCTGTCTCTCTCTCCCTCTCCCTGTGTGTCTCTCATGAATAAATAAAATCTTAAAAAAAAAACACCTTAGATGTGGCAAAGACTTTCTCAGTCATACACTCTCATGTTTTTAGTATCCTTACTCTTGAGAACCATTTATATTGGGGGGAAATAAAAGCCTTTCTTCCTGCAAATAATAAATTGGTGTATTCTTATTGCATCATAATTTTCTATATTTATTTCACTTGTATTATGAAAAATATAATAAAGACTTGGAAGATAGACTTGAATCTTAGGTTACCCCGATTCCTATTTAAAAGCAAAGAATAATTTCCCCATTAGTAAGTGGGGAAATTATTTCATAGAGTTTTTATGAGAATTAGCTCATTAAGTTGAAGTGGCTATTTTTTCTTGATATTTATTGATAAATTCCTTAGTAGTGTTACCCTTTGGTAGCTGTAACTGGGTATTTATTTAATTTATTTTAAAATATAATTAATTTAATTGATTTTCTTTCTTCCTTGGCTTTTTTGGTTTGGAGGCTCTAAATGCTGTCATACTATATGTGTATCTCAGTTTTTGTCCTAACAGTGGTAAATACATTAGTAAAAAATTTCAAACCATGGAGATATAGTTGAAATCAAAAGTTAAAATTTCTTCCCCTATCTCCTAGTGTCCTACCTAGGAGATAAGCGCTGTTCAAAGTTTGTATCTTCTGGAAATCATGTATCTTCCACATTAGCACAAATGGAACTATCTTGTTCTCGATAGATGTATATTCCATTGTATGGATATGTATAGTGCATTTAACCAGTCTCCTATTAATAAATATTTAGGGTGTTTTTATTTAGGGTGTTTTTAGGTCTCTGTATGACAACACTGAAATGAATATCCTTGTACAAATATCTTTGCATGCTTGAGTACATTGTACTAGGTCTGTTCTTTATGTTTTTGATAAATATTGTCAAATTGGCCTTCAAAAATGTTACTACACCAGTTTACTTTGCCATACCAATATAGTGAAAAGTGCCTATTTCCCAGCACCTCAGCCAGCTCTGTATTGTATTAAACTCTAAAATTTTTGCCACTCTAATAGGTGAAAAACAGGATGATCTTGTTTCAGTTCACATTTCTTTAATTTTAAGTGACGAACATTTTTCATATGTGTATTTCTCCTCTTTTTTTTTTTTTTAATTTTTATTTATGATAGTCACGCAGAGAGAGAGAGAGGCAGGCAGAGACACAGGCAGAGGGAGAAGCAGGCTCCATGCACCGGGAGCCTGACGTGGGACTCGATCCCGGGTCTCGAGGATCGCGCCCTGGGCCAAACAAAGGCAGGCGCCAATCTGCTGCGCCACCCAGGGATCCCTCCTTTCTCTTTCTGTAAACTTCTTGTTCATAATCTTTTCCCCTTTTTTACCGGTCAGATTGCTTATTTTTTACCTTCATTTAAAATAGGGCAGCCCCAGTGGTTTAGCGCCGTCTTTGGCCCAGGATCAGGTCCTGCATCGGGCTCCCTGTGTGGAGTCTGCTTCTCCCTCTGCCTGTGTCCTTGCCTCTCTTTCTCTCTCTCTCTGTGTCTCTCATGAATAAATAAATAAAATCTTATAATAAAATAAAATAATAAAATAAAATAAATGTACCTGGGGTGCGTGGGTGGCTTTGTCCATTAAGTCTGCAGCTCAGGCCATGATCCCAGGGTCCTGAGATCAAGCCCCATTTCGAGCTCTCAGATCAGCAGGGAGCCTGCTTCTCCCTCTCCCTCTTCTGCCACTCCCCCTACTTGTGTTCTCTCCGTGTCTCTCTGTCAAATAAATAAAATCTTTAAAAAAAAAAAAAAGTATAGGGGATCCCTGGGTGGCTCAGCAGTTTAGGGCCTGCCTTTGGTGCAGGGCACAATCCTGGAGTCCCGGGATCGGGTCCCATGTCGGGCTCCCGGCATGGAGCCTGCTTCTCCCTCTGCCTGTGTCTCTGCCTCTCTCTCTCTCTCTTTGTCTATCATGAATAAATAAATAAAATCTTTAAAAAATAATAAAATAAAGTATATTTACCTGAGGAAGCACAGTGTTATAAATCTTTTCATATTCCTCTTTCAGGCATTTCATCTTCTGGCATTGGGTTTACTAGAAGAAAAGCAACAGCTTCAAAAAGCTCCTGAAGAAGAAGTGACATTTGACTTTTACCATAAGGCTTCAAGTACGTTTTAGTATTGATTTTCAGCATAGTTTCAGCTAATTACCAATTTGTAAGTGAAAGTTCAGCTCTTACAGAGTGTTAATCTGCCACTTCTTAAAGCATAGACAATTCTGAAGTTAAGACTTTTCCTAGCATCTTTAGTTCTTAACTAATGTGTTCAACAATAAAAATATGTTTTTAATCCCCTACTAAAATCTTTTTACTGCATGATTCCCCCTCCTTTTTTGAGTGGGGGATGCATACATTGATGGTTCTTACTTTAATTGTCTCAGTATTACAGATATTTGCTGTTTCATCATCCATAACATTCATACTACCCATCTACATACGATATTAATGTCCCTGAGTGTAAAATGATTGTACACATCTGAGTGAATGATAATATGTTTGTCTTATACTTTCTTCTTGGCTGAACAGGATAGGTTGAGATTAGATTTCTATGAAGATTTATTTATTAGATTAAGATAGTTTCATCAAAGCATACTCCAGGGACATTGATTATGAGACCAATAGGAAAAAGACATACAAACTGTATTTTTAGCTCCTTGAAGACATTGTAAACCTACTCAGTTTATGGATATAAACCACCCCCACTTTTATATTTTTGGGAGCTTTTGTTCTCATTAACCACTTTTACTAGACAGTGAGCCAAGTATAGGAAAGACCAGAGACCGATCATTGAAGGTAGAAGGTAGCTTTCACTTAGCAGCCCCAGTGAAAAATGTATTAAGAATTCAAAAAATTATTCAAGTTTTTCAAGTTGTCTAATTTAGTACTGAGTGCTTTATGTCTTTGCTGATTGTTCTGTTGAAAAATTGCAATTAAGGGAGTGTTTGTGAACTTTGGTTATTAATGTGAATAACACTAATTACAGATTATAATTTATATATAACTATGAAGGTTTTTTGTAACTTCTGTGTTTTAAAAAAGGATTGGGAAGTTCAGCCATGAATGCTCAGAATATACAAATGCTTTTGGAAAAACTCAAAGGAATTCCTCAGTTAGAAGGCCAAAAGGACATGATAACATGGATACTCCAGGTAAATTTGATAAATAAATTGATCATATCTTGGTTTAAGTATTAAATAATCCTCTGCCTGTAATGTTAAGCCACTAGTCTCCGGTTGTAAAATCATTTAGTACAGATTTCATAGTCACTCATATTTTTTCATGTTTTAGTGGAAGGTGTTTTTTTGTTTTGTTTTGTTTTGCTAAATTAAGATTTATTCATTTGTGTCATTATTTAGTCAGTATCTTTTGAATGCCTTTCATGTGCCATGGTCATTTCTAGACAACACAGATAAAATGCTTACTATCCTGAAGCATACACTAGTTGAGGTACAGGTAGTGAACAAGAAAAGGATAATTCAGTAGATGAATAGAGGGTGACTTCATATGGGTAATCAGGAAAGGCCTCTTTTGGGGTGACTGAGTGGCATAGTTGGTTAAGCATCCAACTCTTGGTTTTGGCTCAGGGTTGTGAGACTGAGTCCTATGTCATGCTCTGCACTCAATACAGAATCTGCTTTAGATTCTCTGTCCCTCTCCCACTTCCCCCTCTGCTCATGCTCACTTACTTTATTTATTTTTTTAAACTTTTATTTATTTATTCATGAGAGAGAGAGAGAGAATGAGAATGATCTATAAGCTATTGTGGAAATATCTCCACAGATTAATGTTTAAGTGAAAAAGATAGGAAATGGTGTATATGGTAAGGTTACTTTTGATAATATATAAATATAGGGAAATATGTATTCTGATAATTTTTTTCTACAAAAAATACTAATAACCTTTTTCCTTTTTTAGAAGGCAGGGGAAGGGCAAAGGGGGAGAGAGAAAGAGAGAGAATCTTAAGCAGACTCCACACCCACAGTGGAGCCCAACATGGGGCTCAGTCTTACGACCTTAAGATCATGACCTGAGCCAAGTCGAGTTGGAGGCTTAACCAACTGAGCCACCAGGCACCCCCTAGTAATCTTTAATTTAGTTAATTTTGGGGAAGAGGGCTGGCATGAAGAAGAGAGGATTTTACTTTCCATCTTGTATTTTTGTCTTTACATGTCTTTGCACTAAAAATGTTATTTTAAACTAAAAAAAAATTTTCCCCTGGCAAAAGCAGAGGTATGCTCATACCTGCAGATGGAATCAGCTGACTTTGCTACCTGCAACCTCCTCTTTAACTGTATTGCTAATAACTGAGGGGCGTGTTTGTCACAGTCAGAAGTCACTTTTTATATACTTTAGCTATACATAAAAATATTTATACACGTAAGTATTTGTGTATGTGTATATATGTCAAGTTTAACTCAAGACATTTGGTGGCATGATGACAAAATCAAATTAGTGAATTTTTCTGTTTCTGGTCAGTGTTATCAAATCTTTTAACATTTCATCTGTTTCTTATAGATGTTTGACACAGTGAAACGATTAAGAGAAAAATCTTGTTTAATTGTAGCCACTACATCAGGATCAGAATCTATTAAGAATGATGAGGTAAAGGCATTATAATAATGGTGATGTTCTTCCCTGTCTTTGAACTTTAGAGCTGTTGCTTTTTTGTTAGAAGGAACCTGTTTGTTGTAAAGTTTATGAGATTTTCATCTTCTTTTGTTTGTTGTGTTTCTCTACCACAGGGATTAGTGGTATTTGGCATCACTTGTCCAGTATAATATATGTATTTTATAAAAGTAGAGGAAATTAGTGTACAGTGGAGCTCTACTGGAAATGCTGTATTTTATTAATTTTTAAAATATTTTAATATCTGAAATTGAGATATATCCTGTAATTAATGACTTCTTATAATTTAATCAGCACTCTTTTCTTAGTGGAACATAAATAATGGCATCTTAATTCAATGAAATGCAATAATATTTAGGTTATGAATTTCCATATTATAATAAATCAGGTTTATTCGAATCTTAAAATTGTTAGAATACTATTACTTGTGGGTTTGTTTTTTTTTAATTACTTGTGATTTTTAACTATCCATCCTAAAAAAAAAAAACACTGGACTTAAGTTAGATATAAACAATAAAAAGACACTGTATATCTCAGTAATATTGTTAAAGTTCTTAGGCTTAGCAACGCATCTAGTAGTAAACTTAACTGTTAGATATCATCAAGTTGGCTAAAATTGATTAAATGTCAGTGATTAAATGACATGATTAAAAATTTTTTTCTTTTAACTTCATTAATCTACCTGCATTGAATATAAAAGGCAATTTATTGGATATTTAAGTACTTGAGACTTTTACAGTATTTTTGAAATAACCAAAAGAGCAATTAGTTGTATGATATGATGGAGCCTCTAGGCTCGTTTTGAGACATCAGATTGAATCTAGGCTTAAGTGGTAATCAAATTTTATAAGACCCTTATTCTAGGAAATTTTACCTGACTGAACAGTATATGTAAAGTTCAACAATGAATCTTAATTTTTGTGGTTTCTTAATACCCAGATTACTCATGATAAAGAAAAAGCAGAACGGAAAAGAAAAGCTGAAGCTGCTAGATTGCACCGCCAGAAGATCATGGCTCAGATGTCTGCCTTACAGAAAAATTTCATTGAAACTCACAAACTCATGTATGATAGCACCTCAGAAATGTCTGGGAAAGAAGACTCCATTATGGAGGAAGAGAGGTAAAAACTAAGCAAAACTAGAAATTAGCAACTCTGGTTTTTGGAGAGAAAATGACTTATTTAATTTTTTTTTTTAAGATTTTATTTATTTGTTTGACAGAGAGAGAGAGCACAAGCAGGAGGAGTGAGAAGGAGAGGGAGAAGCAGACTACCTGCTGAACGGGGAGCCTTAGTGCAGGACTCAATCCCAGAACCCAGAGGTCATGACCTGAGCCAAAAGCAAACACTTAACCAACTGAGCCACCCAGGTGCCCCAACATACTCATTTTAAATAAAATTTCCCAAAAATATATTTTACAGTAAGAGAAATTACACTATCTTTAAACTAAGAAAGACACAGTGATAGCTCTTAAGGTACTTACTGAATGTAAGTTCATAGGTAGTTCAAGCGCACAATAGTTTTTGTTGAGAGCCTTTATGCACCAAAGATGAAAATGCGAATGGCAAAAATAGAAATCAACTTCTGTTATTTTATGTGCATAGGCTCTTTTTTATGTACATTTATGTGTCAGTTCAGATACTCCACATTATTTTTGTGATTTCTGGTAAAAATGACTGCATTTATTACAGAATGAAAAGTAAATTCTTTATCTGAAAAAGGTTTATATTCGTTTCTCTTTTTTTCTTAAAGAGAAGACAAGATCTATAGTTGTGGTCATGGAGATCACATTAGAAAATGAGAATCGGGGCCTCCTGGGTGGCTCCGGTGGTTGAGCACCTGCCTTTGGCTCCAATCATGATCCCAGAGTGCCAAGATCAAGTCCCACATCAGGCTCCCCAAGGGGAACCTGCCTCTCCCTCTACCTATGTCTTTGTCTCTCTGCCTCTTGCTCTGTGTCTCTCATTAATAAATAAAAATAAAATCTTTTAAAAAAAAAAAGAAAAAATGAGAATCAGTCTGGTTTTCTGGGTCCCACTGCAGTGTGCTCTCGGGGAAATCAATTAACCTTGTAAGCCTCACACTTTGTGGGACGTTATATAGATAACAGTGAGAAAAAGAGGCACAATAAGAATACTTTTAAAAGCATTCCAATTTAAAATACTGTTAAAAAAATAAATAAATAAAATAAAATAAATAAAATACTGTAAATAGGGGCAGCCCGGGTGGCTCAGCGGTTTAGCGCCGCCTTCAGCTCAGGGCATGATCCTGGAGACCCGGGATCGAGTTCCACGTCGGGCTCCCTGCATGGAGCCCGCTTCTCCCTCTGCCTTTGTCTCTGCCTCTCTCCCTCTCTGTGTCTCTCATGAATAAATAAATAACATCTTTTAAAAAAATAAACTAAAAATATTGTAAATACCTCCTATGCTTTTTTTTAAAAAAAAAAACAAGCTCTCATTGCTCTTTAAACAGTGTGTGTTCTGGATAGTTTTAGAAAATTGGGCCTTTGCAATAACAGTAGAAACATTGTACATAATATATCTATAATCCTGAAGTTAAGAATGGTAGCAAGGACCTCAAAGAATAAAGACTATATACTTTAAAGATTAAAAAAAAGATACAAAGGTAAGGTTTCCTTGGCTGATGATAGTAATAAAACTAGAAATTAATACAAAACTTTAAACAACAGACGTTACAGCCCTCTAATATATTACATATTAGCAACATACTCTTTAGAAAGTAATGAAAGAAACTACCTTATATTTATCCAAACAAGAAGATATAAGCAAAAATGTGCTGAGTTAATTAATGGCCTTAATGCCTTTATTATTTATTTTTATTGCCTGATTGCATACATAAAAGTGTTGTTCTCATTGAAAACAATTCAGATAATACAGTTAATTCCCATTGAGCATCCTCTACATTCCTGATCTTTCTGCACAGATAACTGTTGGTAATAAATAACTCTTGTACTATACCTCTTTCTATGCATTTACTAACATACACATAAATGAGTTTTGTTTTATGTTTTTTAATAGTTTATTTTACCATAACTTTTGTCCTGCAGATTGTTTTTTTACTCAATGTCTTAAATCTTTTCATGTCACTATATATAGATCTGTGGTGCAAAGTCTACATGATTTCCTAGGACTACTGCATAGTAGTCCATAGCGTGAATATTGAATATTATATTTATCAGACTTTGAGCATTTAAGTTGATTTTCTCTTATTTTCCAATTTCTCCTTATTATAAACAATGTGTCAGAACATTTTTTATATTTACCTTCTGGTACAATTATAGAATTACTTCTCAAGGGTGGAACTAATATATGAATTGATTATTAATTAATTAAGTCATGAATTATTGAATAATATTGGGAAATAGATTAATATTGGGACTGGGAGATTTCCTATTTCCTTCATTTTCACCAATACTTATTACTATTATCAGTACTTGGAACTGATAATAGTAATAATATCATAATAGTTCATTTGATATAATGAACATTATAAATCTGTGCCAGTCTGAATTCCATGAATACTAGTTAGTACTAGGTTGAGCAGCTTTTCATATGATTGTTCACTAGTCCGTTGTGTTTTGTCTTCTGGGAATTACCTATTATTATTCTTTGCCCATCTCTGTTGGATACTTTGCTTTTATTGATCTTTAGAAGTCCTTTAAAATTATGGATAATAAACTTTGTTGCATCTGTGTCATATTTTTGTCCCTAATTATTTAATGTTAATTATGAAGTTTAGCTATAGAGAAGTTTTTGGTGCTGATAAGGACAGATTATCTTATTAGTCTTTTAGAGTTTTAATTTTTTTGTATCTTAAAGAAGGTATTCCCAATCCCAAAGTCACAAATATATTTTCTTAAATTTTTTAAAACAAAATTTTAATTACACAGTTATATTGACACATTTTCCTTTTAAAAATCAAAAGTTAGACTTAAAGCTAAAGTTCTATTTGAGCACTGGTCTAAATCCAGTACCCCTTTCTGCCCTCCTCCTATGTTATTGCATACAAATATATATAACTATAGAAATTATATGGTATCATTCTGGTTTTTGTTTTATTTGCATAAGTGGCATTATGTATGTATCATTCTGTGATTTGTCATTTTCACTTGGAAATCTGTGCTATATGTTCTTACATACAAAACAAGCTCAGTGTTTCTCAATCCTGGCATTTGGGCAGCAATTCTTTTCCATGCTGCATGAATTGTGGGACAGTTAGCATCTCCAGCCTCTCCTTTGCTTATTCCAATACTGTCTCCTTATAACCAAAAAATAAACCCATGTCTTGCTGAACACCTCTTATGAAGTTGTACCATACCTAGCTTTTTAAACTGCACCTTTTAAAAACTGCGTAGTATTCTGTAATTTCATTTACACTGGTGATGAATATTTAAGTTATTTCCAGTTTCTTGAATGATCTGTGACATTTCAGGGAGCTTCTTGCACAGGTAAAGAGGCAGCATTGCAAAGTAGTCAGAGTGTGGCCTGTGAAGTCAGATCACATGGGTTAAATCCTGGTTCTGCAACTTCATAGTGATAAGTCATTAGGTAAGTCTCTTCCTATTGCTAGGCCTCAGTTTCTTCATCTTAGCAATGGAAGATAATATAAGGACCTAACAATGGAAGATAATATTAGGACCTACTTCATAGGATTGTTGGAAAGATTAAATGAGTTAACACATAAAGTATTTGAAACACTGCCCAGATTGTAATTAATGCTTTATAAGTATTTGCTATTATATTATTGTTATACACATTGAGTACATACTAAGAATTGCTAAATCATATCTTAAGATACAAGTTTTTATTTTAATGTCTACCAAAATAGAATAGAAACTTAAATACCTAGTAAGAGGGAATGTATAAAACTATTACCAGCACATATGGTAAGAGTACTGTGCAGCCATTTAAAAACAATGTTTCTGAAGAAATTTTAATGACCTGAGAAAACAACTAAGATATTAAGTGAATAAAGTGGGGTTCAAATTTATATATATAATATGATCTTAATTATGTAAAAAGAATGCTATAAGTAGAAAGTGATACAAATGGTTATCTCTAGATTGTGAATGTACTTTTTATTTTCTTCTTTATACTTTTCTAGATTTTCCAAAATTTCTTAATAAGCATTCATTACTTCTCTAATCAGAAAAAAACAGATAACTCAGCTTCTTGGTATAATAAATTATAATTATTATACAGTCTACTTTGTGATCTGGGTTTTTTTGCATTTAGCAGCACAAAATGTATTTTCTGGGGATCCCTGGGTGGCTCAGCAGTTTGGCGCCTGCCTTTGGCCTGGGGCATGGTCCTGGAGTCCCGGGATCGGGTCCTGCATCAGGCTCCTTGCATGGAGCCTGCTTCTCCCTCTGCCTGTGTCTCTGCCTCTTTCTCTCTCTCTCTCTCTCTCTGTTTCTCTCATGAATAAATGAATAAAATATTTTTTTAAAATGTATTTTCTAATAAGCAGATTAACTGATGAGTCAGAAAAATCAAAGGGAAAGATTTTAAGCTAATATTGCTAAGTTACCATTTTTATTTTACTATTTTTGTCCTTAAACTTCTTGCCCTATAGTTACTTAAAATCTACCAAGTTATAAAAATAAGTGACCAAAACTTGTGTCCTCATTTCTGGTCGTTTCTCTTGGTAGCACCCCAGCAGTCAGTGACTACTCTAGAATTGCTTTGGGTCCTAAACGGGGTCCGACTGTTACTGAAAAGGAGGTGCTGACATGCATCCTCTGCCAAGAAGAACAAGAGGTGAAAATAGAAAATAATGCCATGGTATTATCGGCCTGTGTCCAGAAATCCACCGCCTTAACCCAGCACAGGGGAAAACCTATAGAACTCTCAGGGGGTATGTATTGTTTAATAAATATCCTTTTGGGCATTTCTTTTTATACTTATGTACTTAGAAAAAATATTGAAAGAAGTTTGAGAATGAGACTGTATTTAGCTTTATATAGTCAGATCACATTTTTATCCATATGTAAAATGGACTCCAGGTCTTAACATGCCTTGTTGGCTCTTTTGTTTTATTTTTTTATTTTAATTTTTGTTACACTTGGTCACATTGCTCAATCTATCTCTATCTGCCTATCTATATCCATTTCTCTGCTGAACCTTATGAAAGTGGGATGCAGGCATATGACTTTTCATTCCTAAATCTTTCCACATGCATTTTCTAAAATTGAGGATAATCTATTATATATCTTTATCATACCATTATAATATTTAAAAAGATGAGTAATTTAGGTATATCACCAATATAAAATCCATATTTGGATTTTCCCAGCTGCCCTCAAAATATCTTATTTTTTAGCTAGACTTTTCTTTTTTTCATTTAGGATGCAGACATGTTTCATGCATTGCTTTTATTATGTCTATTTTAGTCTAGTTTAACCTAAAATAGCCTTTTTTTCATGATAATAACTTCTTTAAAAACGCAGACCTATTGTCTTGTACAGTGTCTTACATTGTGGATTTGTCTGTTGCCTCAAGAATAGGTTCGTATTAAATATTTTCTTGGCAGGAATACAAATTAGGTAATTTTTTTGTATATCACATGAGAGCTGCTTTATAAAATACTCTTGTAATAATAATAATAATGATTTAAAAAAGACTAGCATTTATTGACTACTTACTATACATCAAGCACTGATTAAGTGCTTTTTTTGTGTATTTTACTCACTTAATCCTCACAACCAGTCTATGAATTTGGTACCAATATTGGCTCCATTTATGGATGAAGGAACTGAGGCATGGAGAAGTTAAATAATTTACCCAAGACCATGAGTTATACATAATGAAACCAGATTTTGAGCCACTTCATCTTTGCTTTTATTCAGTAGATTATAATGCCTTAAGTATCCCTTAAACAGCAATTGAAATTACTCTTAAAATTACAGAAGCAGATTGTGCTTGAATCATAGAAAATTGCTTCAACAACCAAGACAAAGCAACTTAAACCTAATGTTCAGAATAAAAACGCAAATCAAATATAGAAGTTGTCATTAAATTCATTTAATTTGAAATCCTACCTGGAAGTCTAGCTTTATATTTTTCTCTAAAAATTTAATTTACTATGAAGAATATATCTCCTGCTGTCATGATACGATAACGGTTTAGTTAGACATTCCTAAGAAAGTTTATGGTTAGAAATTTAGACCTGATAATCTCTTTTTCCCCCCATTTTATGACCATGGGGGAGATGAATACATACCTCCTACTTTTGTCTTCCTGTACCAGAAACTGTGGACCCACTCTTCATGGATCCAGACTTGGCATATGGAACTTACACAGGAAGCTGTGGTCATGTAATGCATGCGGTGTGCTGGCAGAAGTAAGTTGTCCTTCTGACATGTTCTTGAAAGAAACTAGGAATAATTGAAGTTCACTAAGAGCCACAAAAAAGGCATGTTTTCTCAGTCTTCTTTCTTTCCTTATGTAAATAATCAAGGCATTCTTGATTACTAATTCTGTTTGCATGATACTCATTATCACCTTTAGAAGTGGGTGTAAAAAGTTATCAAGTTTAAATTTTCACTATCCCTTTGTACTTCCTTTCCATAAGCTAGCTAGTTGCTCTTGATCAGTATTTGTGTAAAAGCTGTAAACTTTCTTCCTAAAAAATCTAATTTCCCTGAAACAGTGAAAAGTACCTTTTTGAAATAAAATAGGACAAAAAATTCTAGTTCCACCTCTGGAAGAGAAAAATTCAGTAATATAATTCCTAGGAAATCATTTGTATAGGTTTCACCCTTTTGGCATTATTAAAACATATTAGTTTCCTGTAACAGCCTTTACTACTATAGTTGGCCAAAGGAAACTGAGGGAAGTAGTGTCTACATTATATTTCCATGTTGTTCAGTTAAGAGCCGTGTTATGACTCAGTAGAATTATTTTAAATTTGTTTCTGCCCTGATAGTTTTCCAGTTTGCCCCCAAAAGAATATAAGCTGTAATTATAACTTGGGTATTGGGGCATGTAGATTCTAAATATATTTATTGAGGCAAAAATTCCAGATTTTTGTCACTTGGATTAGAGAAGTGTATCATTCTGAACGGACCCGTGCCTTGGAATTTTGCAGGTATTTTGAAGCTGTACAGCTGAGCTCTCAGCAGCGCATTCATGTTGACCTTTTTGATTTGGAGAGTGGAGAATATCTTTGCCCTCTTTGCAAGTCTCTGTGCAATACTGTGATCCCCATTATTCCTTTGCAACCTCAAAGGATAAACAGGTATATTTTAATTCATGTTTAGCTTAATTTTTTATAAAGCTATCTTTAATCCTTTTATTTGTGTCTGTTTTAATTAGATTCCTGGTTTCTTTTGCTATTTAAGGCAATACTTCCTTTTCATAATTTGTATTCTGCCTTTAAAATACAATGAAAAGTCCCATTTTTGGTCTCTAAAATAACTGTAATGTTCATTAAATCAAATCTGTATGTTGTGTGTGTATTTTCTAACAGCCATGAAAGCAATAGAACTTGGATCTCTACCTTAGCATTCAGAAAAGGAGAAAAGATGCTGAAAATATTCATTTCTTTGATAGAATCCTTTGATATCATTAGAGTTTTTAGAATCTGGTTTCTCTAAAGGTCTTTATATTATTTATTTTAATTCTATTTTTTCTGAAGATCCAATTTTCTAGTTGTAGAGATGTGGACAAAATGTGTACTATAAAAGTAAAAAACACTAGATTTGTCATGTATCTTGGATACACGGATAGCTTTTGAGTTTTAGACTAAGTTTTTCAACTTTTCTGACCATTTGTAAATGGAATTTAACAGCAAATTTATTCATTTGTTATGATAACTATAACACTTAAATGTCTATGTTGTGTTAGTATTGTACATGATGATAACAGTATCATTGTTGTTATTTTATTTTCTTAAAACTCAATGAATTTGTAATAATTGACCTACGTTTTGCTAAAGAAAATGATTTTGTTGATAACACTTTTAACATGTTTCCACAACAAAAGGGCTTAGAGGTGATGGGCTTGGCAATCAGGGTCAGTAAATAGTTGTTCTATTTCTACTATTCCATGTCATTAGAAAACCTGATTTGGAAATTGTCTTCTAGGGATGCCTGGGTGGCTCAACAGTTGGGCGTCTGCCTTTGGCTCAGAGTGTGATCCTGGGGTCCCGGGATCGAGTCCCACATTGGGCTCCCTGTGTGGAACCTGCTTCTCCCTCTGCCTGTGTCTTTTGTCTTTGCCTTTCTCTCTCTGTGTGTCTCTCATGAATAAATAAAAATTAAAAAAAAAAAAAAAAGGAAATTGTCTTCTACTCAGAATGTCATCTTCTAGGAAAAAAGTGGCATCAAAAACATTTATCTTTTATCTCTTGAATAATAGATATGTTCTAGGCACTCTACCAAGCTATGTTACTTTTTTTTTTTTTTAATACTCAAAATAGTCTAACAAAGGCAGGTACTGTTATTCCTGTTTAAATAATAAGGAATTGGAGACTGAGTAGTTTTTACTTGTCCCAAGACAGACCTAGGATTTGAACCCAGACCTGACACCAAAACCTTATTTAACTATACACATGAAGACGAAAATTAAACAAATCATAATAAAATTATGTGACTTTTCCAACCTCTTGTTAGCCTGTATAAACCGTTTTTACACAGTGGTTTCTCAAGCAAGGATTATTAAATGTGTAAATGATTCTCTAAAAGAATATTCAGCACCTGTTTCCCTTCATGTCTTTAAGAATAGGATGCCTCAGGGGCGCTTGGGTGGCTCAGTTGGTTAAGTGTCTACCTTCAGCTCAGGTCACAGTCTCTGGGTCCTGGGATCAAGCCTCGCATCAGGCTTCCCGCTCAGCGGAGAGTCTGCCCCCTCCCCCACCCCCTGCCCATGTTCTCTCATGAGATCTCTCTCTCTCTCAAGTAAATAAAATCTTAAAAAAGAGAGAGAGAGAGAGACTAGTATGCTTCAAGGATGCCTGGGTAGCTCAGTTGTTAAGTGTCTGCTTTCAGCTCAGGTCATGATCTCAGGGTCCTGGGATTGAGCCCTGAGTGGGGCTCCCTGCTCAGCAAGGAGTCTGCTTCTCCCTCTCCCTCTGCCCTTCCCTGCCCCCCCACCCCCGCTTGTACTCTCTCATGCTCTTGCTCTCTTGAGTGCATTCTTTCTCTTTTCTCTCTCTCTCTCAAATAAAATCTTAAAAAAAAAACAAAAAAGCAAAAAGGATGCTTCAAGGCAGTATTTTCTAAAGTTAGATCAATCCTTACACCCAGGTCTCTTTGAACCCTGTGACACTTGTTATGTGTTGTAACACATTGGTTACTTAAGGTTTGGGGCAGCCCGGGTAGCTCAGTGATTTAGCACCGACTTCGGCCCAGGGCCTGATCCTGGAGACCTGGGATCGAGTCCCACGTCGGGCTTCCTGCGTGGAGCCTGCTTCTCCCTCTGCCTGTGTCTCTGCCTCTCTCTCTCTCTGTGTGTGTCTCTCATGAATAAATAAGTAAAATCTTAAAAAAAAAAGATTTGAAATATATAATTATAACATTTTTATTAGGCACTTGAACTTACCTGTGTACTTGAATATATTTGCCTCTTTTGTTTTTAGAAAATCAACATGACTATAAGATGTTAAAGTTAAGAGCATATAAAAAACTTAACCAAAATTAATAATAAACTGATATTTTTAAAGAATATTGGTCATAACCAACCATAGTATACTTTCTGAGAACCGAAAAAATTCTTAGGTCAAATTTATGTCCAGATACATGAATTTTAGCACAGTTCATGAATATATTTTGACTTCACTCAAGACTGTCCTTTAAATAATCCTTTTTAATAACATTGTGTCTAGTCTCCGTTGATTGTTAATAACAGTTTGGGTAAAGTCCCTGCCCTTATGGAATATGTATTAAGGAGAGGAGAGACCAACAATTAACATATGAATACAAAGTGTTAAGTAGTGAGAAATACTATGACAAAACGAAAGTAGCAGGGTAAAGGTCTAGAAACAGACCATGTACATGAGATTATAGACACAGTCATCAGGGCGCTGCTGTTTGGGATGATGATATTTGAATAGGGACCTGAATGAAGTGAAGGACAAGTAGTGCTATTCTCTGGGAGAGAAGAGAATTCCAAACACAGGCAGTATAAAGAGCAAATGCCCTGAAGTAGGAATATATCAGTATATTAGAGGCACAGCAGAAAGGCAGGCAGTATGTTTGGAATGGAGCAAGCAAAGAATCAGATCATAAAAGGGCTTGTAGGATTAAAAATTAGAATTTGATTTTTAGTATTAAAACACATAGTATTTTATGTGTGATGGGAAACCATTGGAGTATTTTGAACAGGGGAATGATATCATGTTTACATATTGAAAGATCCCCCTGACTGTTATACAATGAATACATAAATAATAATGAAGCACTGTTGTGGAAACAGGAAAAATAGTTAATTAATGTATGAAAGTAGTTCAGGTGAGGGATAATGTAACTTGGGTTAGAGTAGTAACAGTGGAAATAGGAAGAAGTGATCTGCTTGGGATGTATTTAGAAGGTAAAACCAACCAGATTAGCTGCTGGATTCGAAGGTGGGCTGTGAGAGAATCTGAGAAATCAGTGATGACACCTCCTTTTTGTTTTGAGCAATCAGAATGGTGATTCCATTTATTGACATTTGTTAGTTCTAGGTGTTGGGCTATGAGTTGTATCTTATTTCTTGTACTTTTAAAATTCTCCTCCCTCCCCAAACTGCATTTTTACTTTTATTTATTTATTTTATGACATAAAGTTGGCACACAGTGTTACCTTAGTTTCAGGTATAAAGTATAATGATTTGACAAGTCTGTGTTTTATGCTCTGTTGACCACAAGTGTAGCTACCATCTATCACCATACAACACTATTATAATACCATTGACTATATTCCTTCCCCATGTTGTACCTTCATCTCCATGACTTTTCTTTCCATAACTAAAAGCCTGTACTTTCCATTCCCCTTCACCCTTTTGGCCCATTCCCCTGCCGAGCCCCCAGCCAACACCAGTTTGTCTTTGTATTTTTGAGTCTCCTTCTGCTTTGTTTGTTGTTCGTTTCTTAGATTCCACATATAAGTGAAATCATATGGTACTTTTCTGTCTCTGTCTGACTTACTTCACTTAGCATGGTACCCTCTGAATCTGTCCATGTTGTCACAAATGGCAAGATCTTATCCTTTTTAATGGCTGAGTAATATCCTGTTGTGTATATACCACATCTTCTTTATCCATTCATCTGTCAGTGGACACTTAATTTGCTTCCATATTGTGGCTATTATAAATGATGTTAAAACTACGTTTTTAGACATGTGTTTCTAGTACCTAAGAAGTTAATCTGAAGGAATTTGACTTTGTTATACAACCATTTATCCATAGAAATACTCTATAAGTTCAGCTTTTCAGTTTGCCTTTCTGCCAATAGCTTAATCATTTTTAAATGTCATTTTTCAGTGAGAATGCAGAAGCTCTTGCTCAACTTTTGACCCTGGCACAGTGGATACAGACTGTTCTGGCCAGAATATCAGGTTATAATATGAAACATGCCAAAGGTTTGCTTAAAATTATTTTATATTTAGCTGTGTGAAATTTAAGTGTCAGAGTCTTTAATTTTTTCTGGAGTACTTACTACTCTAAAATATGGTTTGCCAATACAGATTTGTTGAATATCAGGAACTAAAGGTTTTCAAAGCCAAGACTAAGTTTGGCTTAAATCGCTTGACTTGATTAAATAATTTTCATACTGACAAGCAGTGTAGACAGTGGTTAATCTAAAGTCACATTGCATGGAGTTAAATCTTTAATCCATTGCTTACTGTTTCTGTGATCTTGAATGAGTTTTTTAACCTCTCTGTGCCTCAGCTTTCTTATTTGCAAGGAGGAAATAGTAATAGTACCTATCTGACTGATTGAAGGATTGAGTTATTCTATGTAAAGCAAAACAGTGCATGGTATATAGTATAAGCCTTACCCATTACTCCTACTAATTTTGTTAATTAATAACAAAACAACATTCTAGAACTGTTACCTCGTTTATATATTCCTTACAATTGAGAGATAAGACTATCTAAAGACTCTGAGAAGTAAACAATGGCAGGCAGTTGAGGAGGGAAGTCCAAATTTAAAGAATGTTTGGCAGTAAGTTTCCTGGGTTTTTTTCCTGTTTCATTTGCCAGCTTTGACCTCAGGATAGCCTGAGTCACAGAGCTTTGCAATGGACATGAGCAGCAAAAAATTCAAGAGAGATGCTCTCTTTCTGGCCAGAGGATCATAAATAGCCCCTCATTGGGCAGCCCCAGTGGCTTAGCGGTTTCGCGCCACCTTCAGCTGGGGGTGTGATCTGGAGACCCGGGATCGAGTCCCACGTTGGGCTCCCTGCCTGGAGCCTGAATCTCCCTCTGCCTGTGTCTCTGCCTCTCTCTCTCTCTCTCTCATTGATGAATAAATAGAAATCTTTAAAAAAATTTAAATAAAATCTTTAAATAACTAGATAAACATAAGGTAAATGAATAGAAAAATGAGTTCTTAGCAGAAAAAATAGAAACTATTAAAAAAAAAGAACCAAATAGAGATAATAGAATTGAAAAAATATTCTATGAAATAAAAATTAACTAGATGGACGCAATAGTAGAATGGAATTGGGAAGGGTAAGAGTTAGTGAACCTGAAATTAGATCAGTGGAAATTCTCCAGTCTGAAGAATAGACAAAAAAATGATCAGAGTGGGGGGAGGGGAGAACATAGCTCTAGAGACCCAATTTTTAAAAATCAACTATTTATGTCATGCAAGTCGCAAAAAGAAGAAGGATGGTACAGAAAAAGAAATTTGAAGAAATAATGGCTGGAAACTTCACCAATTTTGTGAAAGACATAAATTTACATGTATGAGAAGTTTAGTGAATTTCAAAGATAAACTAAAAGAAAACCACAAGTACATAGATCATACCCAAACTGCTAAAAACCAAAGATGAAGGGAAAAAAATCTCAAAAGCAGCCAGAAAAAAATAACTTGTTCTACATAGGGGAACAACATTTCTAACTTAATGAGGAAATGGAACCACAAAGAGGTTTGTATTTACCCAAGGTCTTAGTAATAGTGACAGAGCTAGGATGCAAAACCAGGCAACTTAGCTCCAGATCCTCCTCTTATTCACTGTTTGCCACCTTACTAATAGAATACTTTACATCCATTAAAAATGGAACTATAGAGAGGGAGTTACTGATGTGGAAAGACATTTATGATCTGTTGGTGAAAAAACAAGATATAAAACAGTACTATGGATTTTGTCCTTCAAAAAAAAATCTCTGTGTAACATTCATATAGAGAACAGAAGAATATCACCCAAATGTTATTTGGGTAGAAAAATTTTGAATGATTATTTATTGCTTATTAACACTTTCTAAGTTTTCTAAAATGGTCATATATAATTTTAAAAAGCTATAAAATTGTGTGTCACACTAAACCCGGATGATTTTTCTTTCCTTTTTTTTTTTTTTTTTCATTTATAAGGAGAAAACCCAACAATTCCAGCTTTATTTGATCAAGGAATGGGCGATTCCACTTTTGAGTTCCATTCTATCCTCAGCTTTGGAATTCAGCCTTCGTAAGTACCTAAATAATTAAGAGAAGTTTGTAAATGGCTGTGAAAATAAGAGTGAAGAATAATCCTTCCATCCTCCCATCTTTCCTTCCTTCCTGCTTTATTTGTAAAATTATTTCTTTGCCCCATTTTTATCTTGTTTCTTTCTCCTTGAAGTTTTATTTGTATAATAAAATTAAGTGGTTTGAGGTATTAGGATAATATGTGTTAGGGTGAACCAGGCCTACAATTAACCGTTTTTGACCAACAAAAATGCCACTTCTCTATAGTCTTGCCTACAATAAGAACAGCATTTAAGAGACTTTAATTAAATCCTGTCTAACCTGCCCTCTGACTTCTAAAAGGTCTCAAGTCACCCACTTCCCCAATTCATTTTTCTTGTAGGTAAAATTTAAATAGTACCCTCTTATCTTACATCATAAAGTTATTGGAAAAATGCTTATGTGAAGACACTTTGAAAAATAAAATGTATTGAAATCAGGTGTTATTATTTAATAAATATTATCTGATGTACATTTTTTTAGTTGTGATCCTTGTTTATATTACGTATCCCATTGCTATTGAAAATACTTTTTTGGAAAGAAAGTTCAGGAAACCAGAAATTATCATTCCAAGTACATGGTATATTTTCTCTCTTTCTCTCTCACACACACACACACAGACATACCCTGTTACCACTGAAGTCCTTCTTATTCCCTTTTCCAGACACAAAACTTGTTAGATCAGATCTGTTTCCTCTAAATTTTGTTACTTCTCTGCAGACAGTCCTCAATTTGGACCTGCATCCTTTCTGCTGTGATCATTTACTGCATCTTTAATAGGAAATAAAGTCATATAGGCCATTACCATTTTGTAAGAGAGATTTTTCCACCTATAAAGATACAGTTCTGCTTTTCCCATTTTCCCTTAATAAATAAATCTTCAGAGGCTGTAATCTCTAATTTGATAAAGAGCAGTTTACTTTGTCAAAGGAGTTAAATTGGTACTTTAATACCTAATTGGACTTCTCAGAAGGCAACCCCTTTTACTACATCACTATATAAATTTTTCTTGTTTTATTTTTAGGATAAAATATTCTAATAGCATCAAGGAAATGGTCATTCTCTTTGCTACAACGATTTATAGAATTGGACTGAAAGTACCTCCTGATGAAATGGATCCTCGAATCCCCATGATGACCTGGAGCACGTGTGCTTTCACTGTCCAGGCAATTGGTAAAGCCTATGAGAGACTGCTTTGGAGGGTTCATAGAAACAGAATTAACATTGGTTGACCAAAATTTTTCCCATTTTCCCTGATGGCTTAAAATAGTTTGAATTGTTGGAGGACTATTAGTATTTCAGAATATTAGTGTGGCCTGATGCCATTTAGTCTAAGAACTTTTGTATCGATCCCTTTTTACAGTATTGACCACATGCAGAATAAGCTCAAAATATTTGAAAGGTATTGCATGAAGCAAGCTATATTCAAAAGCTGGCAGATTTACAACACTAGAAGATCAAGAGAAAAAAGGCAAAAAAGAATCAAGCCAGAAATGTCCAGTAAAGGGAAAACAAGTCATCTAAAAGATTATCAGGAAAGGGAAAGGAAATTTGGGGTAGTTAGGAGAGACAAATTAGGAGGGAACTGAGAGGTCAGAAGGGAAGGCCACTGACAAATTCCCTACCATATTGAAGGCTTTTTATAGAACAGTGTAGCAATCAAATCAACATGTTGTACACCTTAAATTTACAGAGTATTATTTGTCAGTTATATCTCAGGGAAGCTGGGGAGGGGAGAATAGTGTAGTAGTGAAGAATTGCCTAGGTTTTAAGATTAGCATATTTGCTTATTACAGTCATAAGATTCACTATTAGGTTTTAAGATTAGCATATTTGCTTATTACAGTCATAAGATTCACTATCTAAAAAAGAGGAAGAACTGTAATTTTTCTATGTCCTTGTCCAAAACAGTTTCAATTTCCCTTTCCAATATATATTTTTGGCAGTTATTTTTAATGGAGTCTACCACTTTTTCTTCATTTAAATATATTAAATATATTTAAATTAAATATATTTTAAATATATTTTTATAGCAAGACACTATTTCATGTTTCAAATTAAGTTAAGTTTTCTTTCACAAAACCTTCCTGCATACCAGCTTCAGCCTCCTAAACAGATTTTAGGAGTTACATCTAAACTTGTCAGACTTAAATTACGGATAAAAGATAATACACAGGTTTATACGTACTATGATTAAATAAAATGAGAAGTAAGAAGATGAGATTTAAATAGAATAGTATCTGAACAAATTGATAAGAAATGTAAAGCATTCTTTCAGAGTCATGATCTACTACTAAATATCTTGAGACTTTCAGTAAAGGTATTTTACACCTTACTGTCTTTGGCAAGACAAACATTAGGAAACAGAAATTTATATTTAAACAGATAACATTTTAAAAGTTCATAGTTTTTGTCATAAAAATGATGAAAATAGGACTGGAAAATAGGACTAAATTTTCTTTGTGATTCTGTAACCTAGTAATTGGTTATACTATTTTTTTAAAGATATTTATTTATGTATTCATGAGAGACACAGAGAGAGAGAGAGGCAGAGACACAGGCAGAGGGAGAAGCAGGCTCCATGCAGGGACGTGGGACTCAATCCCGAGTCTCCAGTATCAGGCCCTGGGCTGAAGGTGGCACTAAATCGCTGAGCCACCCGGGCTGCCCTGTTATACTATTTTCACAGTGGTTTTCCATCCAGTGGACAAGTACTGTACTTTATTCCTAGTGCATAAGCAGCTAACTTATCTCATTCCCTATAGGTGTGGAGAGACATATCCAGGATGTGTTGGCATAGTTAGGAACTACAGTTAAGGAATCAATATATAACATCTTCAATTACTGTCCATTCAAAGGTGGAAAAAGAAAATAGGAAATAAGCCTTCCTTACTCTTAGATGTGTCTGCTGCCAGAGGTCAATGAAAATAGAAGTAATTTAGCAATAAATGCCCTAGCCAACAAGACAAAATATATATGAATCCATGCGGGGGGAGGATGGGGTATTTTCAGCTTTTTTTTTTTTTTTCTAGCAGTATAATTCTTTTTTAATAGTACCTATAAGAGGAATAATTACTTGGATCTGCCTTATGTATTTTAAAACAAAATAGGTTGTGATTATACTAAAAAATACTTGTTTAAAATTTTTTTGCATAGAAGAGATGTTAAAAGGATGAAAAATGAACCAGGATGCTTTGTTTTTCCCAAGTATTCTTTATAGATAGCTGCAGGGGCTTTATTATTTATAGTAACAATTTGTAAGTTATCTACATTTGCTTCTATAATATTTTCTCAAAAATTTGGAAATTTTGGCATAGACTTAAACATGAAACTTTGAAGAGGAAAGTGCAAATAATCTGGTCAAAAATAAAATTAGTTAAAGAACATCTGATAGAAACCAAGTATACAATTATAGCAGTATTCAGGATTTATTATTTTTGTTTTTCTTACTCTTTGAGAAAACCTCTTGGGAGATGAAGGAAAACCTCTGTTTGGAGCACTTCAAAATAGACAGGTGTGTATATTCCAGCAGGGTATGTGTAACTCATGGTAGGCGTTTTTGGTATAGTCTACAGTTAATTTATCATTTTTTAAATCATTTTTTTAATTCACTCTTTTTTCTATTAAACTTAGAATCTTTTTTTTTTTAAAGGTACTTTAGGAGACTGGCCAGTATTGTGCACTTTAGAGAGCTTACTCAATCTTGGTGGTTAAATGTAATTCATAGAGAGATTTCAGGTGATACTTATTACTTATTCTCCCCTTCTCTGTTTATTGCCAAGTCAGAAACCTGGTGTCTCCTACATTTTCCTTCCTCACTAACTTTGCCCCATCACGTAATATTAAGTATTAGTGCTGGCTTAACTATAGATGAATCATCATAGTAAATTCAAGAATAAAACTAAGCCATGGCTCCTTGATCGGCAGATCTTGGCACTACAAGACTATACTCCTATCTCCAGGCCTAAGCATCATATTGTAGGGAACTCTGGAAAATAGTGCTCAAGAAATAGCCCCATGAAAACAGAGTGAGCAACCAAGTATTCCCTTGACCACACCCCTCCTAACCATTTCCCTCTTATTTTCCTGACAGCTAGCACAGGGGACTTGTGCTTTACAGTTCCTGGCCTTCTGGTTAGGAAGCAGAAGATGTTTCCTGAATTCAGTGGAATTTGGGGGGAGGGGGGCTTGCCATCATTTTAGAATTTCTATAAATACGTTTTTTTGCCCAGGCCTCAACAGAGTAAACTAGTCCAGACATTTAAGAAATCAACTGGTGAAAATGAATACTTAAATGAGAATTGAAATAATAACTTGCATACTTCTTTGTCATAGGAAAATCTGTTAAAATTTTGATGAGTTCATAAAACTTTCTAAAAGTATTAAAAATACTGTAATTTATTTGCAAGAATGTAAAGTATATAATAAGTCTGTAACTTATTGCAGACTGGGATTGATTTCTACAGTGAATGACTTCTGCCTATCATCTTCCCTTATCTCTTTATCTTTCCGTCTCTTAAAATCTAGCATAATGGTCTGAAAGCATTAATGCAGTTTGCCATTGCACAGAAGATTACCTGTCCTCAGGTCCTGATACAGAAACACCTGATTCGTCTCCTCTCAGGTAGTCTTCTCTAAATTATTATTACATTAGTATTTACATAGTATTTTCCATTGCATTTCTGGTGGCATATTTCATTAAGAAACAATACACTGCACTAATTTTGAACACTCACTACAGCAGCTTTACAAAAGAAAAAAACGAAAGACCTTGATACCTCTATAATATTTGCAATCTTATTCTAAAACTCAGGTTTATTTTTCAAATGTTTTTAACCTACATCCCTTGTGCCCACCTAGGGGCTTTATTTAACCAACATCCGCAACTGCTAACATGTTTGTATCTTAATCTTTTTTTTTAAAGATTATATTTATTTATTCATGATAGACAGAGAGAGAGAGAGAGAGAGAGGCAGAGACACAGTCAGAGGGAAAATCAGGCTCCATCCCGGGAGCCTGACGTGGGACTTGATCCTGGGACTCCAGGATCGCGCCCTGGGCCAAAGGCAGGCACTAAACCGCTGAGCCACCCAGGGATCCCCTGTATCGTAATTTAATCGGAAAAGGGATCAATGACATGGATAGATCATTTAGTAATAGGTTTAATTTTGCTGGTTCAGGAGGATATTCTTCACCCTCATTTCACTTACACTGCTTTGCATGTTCTCAGTGCTCCCTGCTCCAACTTGCTCACATATTTTATGTATCGCAAAACATTTAGAAATGTGTAGTTAGGAAAAAAAGTATTAAGGAATACTATATAAAAGTAATTATTATTCATTGGCAAATACTTACTGAATAGTCTCTGTTTCTGTTATGCTAGTTACCTTTTTTCCTCCTGCATCTTATCTTTCAACCCTTAAATTATATACAAGGTTTTCTGGGAAGTTCTTCTCAGTTTAATTTCTCTTTAATTGTGGTTCCCCTATCTCAAAGATGTGATGTGTCAATTTACCAGTTCCTGTATTTTATAACCCTGTTATATTTTTGTTTTAGATGTTTTACATTATATTAAACTACATTACTGTCTTATTTGAATGAATTACACTGTTGTTTGATTTCTTTTAGTTGTTCTTCCTAACCTAAAATCAGAAGATACACCTTGTCTCCTATCTATAGATCTCTTTCATGTTTTGGTAAGTGTTCAACAAAATTTCTTAAGTCTCTCAAGTTTATAATTTTATGTATTTTCCTCATTCAAAGTAATGGTCTTTGTTCAGAATTATAAATTTATTGATGTTCAAACTATAAAATTTAGTCTCTTGCCCATTCTCTTTACAAATAGATGCAGATTTGACTAAGACCATCAGAATCACTTTAGAAATGAAAGCACATTTACTCTTTATTTTGTAACAGCTATCATCCTAGTCGATTATATTTAGTTGGTGTCTGTCCAAGCAGACTTTTTCTAAATAAATATTAAACTTTCCTCTTCCCCATTTTTCTTAATTTGTTTACATTATAAGCAGTAAATGATGGTGTGAGCTATCTTAAAATCATTGATTATGTGGTGTTGGGGACCAGATCATTGACATATCTAGGCTTCCCTCAAATGCCTATGGATGGGTGGCAACTGTTTATAAGTTTCTTGTAGAGGTTTTCCATTCCTTTTTTTTTTTAATTTATTTTTTATTGGTGTTCAATTTACCAACATACAGAATAACCCCCAAGTTTTCCATTCCTGCAGTGACTCCATTCCTTCAAAATGAGTTCTCTAGGGAGATCATTGGTGAGGTTGGGAGCACAGAGTTTCTGGATACAGATTAGCCAGTATCCTCCAGGACTCTGCCCAGTGGTGGTCACTCCTGTCTTTTGGAATCTTTTGGGAAAACTTTAAAAGAATGTCAGTAACTGGGCCCTATACCCTGAGATTCTGATTTGATTAGACTGGCCTGTGAATCAGTGTTATTTTAAGACTTTCCCAAGTTATTGTAATGTTGAATCTTCTGAGCCGGAGACAGGATTGAGACCACTGTCTAGAACAAGAAGTTTCAGCAAAGGGGATAACCTATTTGGTAGCAACTTGTGTTCTCCATTTGTAGTATATTATATTCTTAGATAACTCTTTTGAATAATGAGGAAAACTAAGTAGTTATAAAAACACCTATACAAACACACTGTAGCATCTGACACTTTGGTTATGAAATTAGCTCATGCTGGTCTTTGTGGTCACCCATCTTGATGTCCATTTTCTCTCATAGGTTGGTGCTGTGTTAGCATTCCCATCCTTGTATTGGGATGACACTGTTGATCTGCAGCCTTCATCAATTAGTTCTTCCTATAACCACCTTTATCTCTTCCATTTGATCACCATGGCACACATGCTTCAGATCCTTCTTACCATAGACACAGGTAAAGCTCCTATCAGTTGTTAGCTATAAATAACACTCGTGGGTTTTTGGCAAAATTAATTATGCTTGTGATTAATCGTATATATATATATATATATATATATATATATATATATATAAATCCTAAGTTCTACATTGTATCTCTTGTTGAAAGATCATATGTTTCTTTATGGATGAAGTTTAAATAAACAGAAATACTGAGTACTGGTGAAGTTGTAGAGCAACAGGAATTCTCATCCATTGCTGAAAGGAAGGAATTCCATGCCATTTGGAGATACAGTTTGGCACTTTCTTACAAAGTTAAACATACTCCTACCATATGATGCAGTAGTCATGCTCCTTGGTATCTATCTAAATGAGCTGAAAACCTATGTCCATACAGAAGCCTATACACAGGTATTTATAGCAGCTTTATTCATAATTTCCGAAATTTGGAAGCAAACAAATGTTCTTTAGCAGGTTAATGAATAAACTGTGGTACATCTAGACAATGGAATATTATTCAGCTCAAAAAGAAACAAGCATTCAAACAATAAAAAGGCATTGAGGAAGCTTAAATGTGTATTACTTCATGAAAAAAGCAGATCTGAAAAGAATACATACTATATGATTTCAACAACAATTGACCCTTGAACGACACAGGTTTGAATTGAGACAGTCTATTTATATGGAGTTTTTTTTTTTTTTCAATAAATACAGTACTATAAATGTATTTTCTCTTACGATTTTCTTTTTTCTTTTTTGTGTGTGTGGGGGGTTTACTTTATTTATTTGGGAGAGTGCGAGTGAATGAACATGAACCAGGATGGGGAGAGGGAGGCAGAGGGAGAAGCAGACGACTCATTGAGCTGGGAGCCCCATTTGGGACTCTATCCTAGGACCCATGAGATCATGACCTGAGGTGAAGGCAGCCACTTGACCAACTGAGCACCTAGGCACCCCTCTCTTAAGATTTTCTTTTTCTTTCTCTTTTTAAAGATTGATTTATACGAGAGAGAGAGAGAACACATGAGCAGAGGGTGGAGGGAGAGGGAGTAGTAGACTCCCAGCTGAGCAGGGAGCACAATGCAGGACTTGATCCCAGGACCCCGTGATTATGACCTGATCTGAAGGCAGCCACTTAACTGATAGCCACCCAGGCGCCCCTCTTGATTTGCAGAATAAATTTTCTTTTCTCTAGCTTACTTTATTGAAAGAACACAGCAAATGATACATAGAATATATAAAACATAGAGTATATAAATATAAAATACATATATAAAATATGTTAATTGACTAGATATGTTATCAGTAAGGCTTCCAGTCAACAGTAGGTTGTTATTAAAGTTTTTAGAGCTCAAATGACATAGGTTAATTTTTGACTGCGAGGGGTCAGCAAGCACCCTTAACCCCCATGTTGTTCAAGGATAAGCTGTGTATGACACTCTGAAAAAGACAAAGCTATGGAGACAGTAAAAATATCAGTGATTGCCAGAAGTTAAGGGAGAGAGAAGGGTGAATAGGCAGAATTTTTAGGGCAGTGAAACTACTCTATATGATACTATCATGTGGATATGTGTCATTATATATTTGTGAAAACCTATAGAATATAAAACACCAGAAATGAACCCTAATGTAAACTGTGGACTTTGGATGATAATGAGATGTCAGCATAGGTTCATTGATTATAACAAAAGTACCCCTCTGGTGCTAGATGTTGATAGCCAGGGATGACATTGGATGTGTGAGGACAGTAGGTACATGGGAGCTCTGTGCCCTCCACTCAGTTTTGTAATGAACCTTTAAAATGAAGTTTATTAATTAAAAAAAAATCTTGTTACTTGGCTGTTTGCATTTGTCAAAACTCATCAAATGATACTTTTAATATTTGTGTATTTCATTACATATAAAATTTACCTCAAATAATCATGTACAAATATTGAATTGTTACATTTAAATTGGAAATATCAATATGACAATATATTTTCCTCTTTTAAAAAAAGTATGTTTTTCCTAAAGAGATCCTAACTGGAAAGGAGAAGAATTAGTAATATCCAACCAAAGTTAGAGATTTGGCTTAA
Organism: Canis aureus; assembly: GCF_053574225.1. Classification (NCBI taxonomy): domain Eukaryota; kingdom Metazoa; phylum Chordata; class Mammalia; order Carnivora; family Canidae; genus Canis; species Canis aureus. The sequence continues at coordinate 14,641,173 of NC_135642.1, read as the reverse complement.
TTTTAATTGTTGTCTTTCAGATGAATTAATGTATATTTTTTAAAAAGCATTTTTAAAATGAGAGCATATATTCAAATGGGCTGTAACCATCTGTCACAGTGAACTACAGGTTGACATTTTTATCCCCATTTTAATATAATAAAACTGAAATTCAGTTCTAACCTAAGTTGGGTGAGTTAGTAATTGCTGGAAATGGTCCTCTTTACGGATTGGTTAATGGAAGAAAATTAACTTACAACATTTTTTTAAAGTGTCTCATTGCTTAAGCATAAAGATAGGATAGCTGCCTGCTTCCCTTTTTTTTTTTTTTTTTTTAATATTTGCTTCCCTTTCTAGGGGCTGAATTTCTATTACCACTAATTTGTTTTGTTTACCTAGTCATATTACAATGAGGTAATTTTTTTTTAAAAGATTTATTTATTTGAGAGGAAGAGAGAGAATCTCAAGCTGACTCCTCACTGAGCGTGGATTCCGAAGCGGTGCTCCACCAGGGCTCAGTCCCATGACCCATGAGATCAAGACCTGAGCCAAAACAGAGTCAGACACTTAACCAACTGCATCACTTAGGCACCTCTGAGATAAATATTTATTAAATATCTGTGTGATTCTGTCCTGTTTGTTTCTTCACCTAATACACTGATAAAGTTTACCTAACAGTTTTAATATTTAGAATCAGCTATTTAGATTGAGAGCAAGGAAAAGAACCTCAGTGAGTTGACATTGTTTATTATCCTGGAACCATGAAATTGAGATGTAATTTATAAATTGAAAGCAAATTCATACATTTATCTTTCAGATTTTCTTTTTCAGACATTCCCCTTGCTCAGGTTCAAGAAGAGAGTGAAGAGGCTCGTTCTGCATCTTCTTTCTTGGCAGAAGTTTCTCAGTATACAAGTGGGTGAGTAGCAATCTGTTAGTCCAGCCTATTCCAGTATTGTTTTAATAATTCTACCTCTTAGTTCAGTTGTTTGGCAAAATAACTTTGAACCATTTTAATTCCAGTTTTTAAAAATCAGCTAAGGGCTTTTGGGATAACAACTACCCATTTGTTTGTTTCTGAGACTGAAACAAATTTGAACATGTCTTTACTCTTGTAAACTGTTCTGGGAACATAGGCAAAAAATGATAGAATTTTGACAGATGGCAGCATTTAGAATTTAAAGAAATAGAGAAAATAGGTCATCTTTTTAAAGCAATCTATACAGTTGATGCACTTAACTAACTTGGGGTTTTTTTAAAGCTGTTCTCTAATATGTGAACTACATCTAACAGAGGCTAAAGCCAAAAGAGTAATAGGACTGCCCTGCTGAACTCTACCTGCTGCCACACTCTCCCCTCTTTGTTTTCATCTTCTTCATCAATTTTTAGTTAAGTGTTCTATTTCATTTTGTTTTTTAGTTTAGGCACTAAAGGGGTAGGAGTGTGTGGGAGGAAGAGAGAGAGAGTGTGTGTGTGTGTGTGTTACTGGACTTTATTTTTCAAAGCTGTTTTAGGTTTACAAAAAAATTGAACAGAAAGTACAAAGTGTTCCCATTTACTCCCTCCTATCACCAGTTTCTCCTGTGGTTAACATCTTACATTAGTAAATTTGTTAAAGATGATAAACCACAGTAATGATAAATCAATACATAGTCATTAACTAAAGTCCATATTTTTACATTAGGGTTAATTCCTTGTGTGGTAGCATTACAAATATCATATAGAATAATTTCACTGTCCTGTGAATCATCAATTTGAATACAGAAATGAAGAAAGTGTTAATTTTTTTAGCTAAGTTCTTTGGTTAGTTATTGATAAATATATCTGATTCACATTTCATCATAGGGGTTAGGAGAATGAAGATAATAGTTACTTGCTTTAAAAATCTACATGAGGGATCCCTGGGTGGCGCAGCGGTTTGGCGCCTGCCTTTGGCCCAGGGTGCGATCCTGGAGACCCCGGATCGAATCCCACGTCGGGCTCCCTGTATTGAGCCTGCTTTTCCCGCTGCCTGTGTCTCTGCCTCTCTGTCTCTCTCTGTGTGACTATCATGAATAAATAAATAAAATCTTAAAAAAAAAAAAAACATAGTAAAAATCTACATGATAAAAGATGCAAGATCTGTGGTTTTCTTTAGGAAATTTTTATAAGATTTAAAGATGGAAGTTATCACCAGTTAAATATTTTGTATTAAATGGATTTAAAATTTTTTAAATACTTAGCTATGTTTTTAAAAGGGGATATGTCTAAAGTTTTAGTCTGATTGGTATTCGTTCTGTTCTGGAATTATTGCCTCTTAGCTGCATTGGGTGTGGTGTTCCTGGCTGGTATTTGTGGGTCTCACTGAAGAATGGTATCACCCCTTACCTTCGCTGTGCTGCACTGTTTTTCCACTATTTGCTTGGAGTAACTCCACCTGAAGAACTGCTTACCAGTAAGTAGGAAAATGAAATCTCAGAGTAGCAAGTAAGAGACTTTTTTTTTCTTAATCTTCAATCTCAAAAATACAAGGGGGAGGCAGGTAAAACCACTTCTCTCTTCTGTACCTCTTTCATTAGTGTTCACTCCCAACATGTGTGCCCCTGCCATGGTATAGGTTAAAGGTGAGACCAAAAATGAGAATAGCCTCATAATATGCAAAACCTACTCTTAACTTCTATCTATGTATAGTTTATGTACTTGAGCTTGTAAAATGTCTGCACACAGAATATAACTGATAGGATATGCAAAAAATTAGAAACATTGGCTGCCTTTAGAGAAGAGAACAATTTGGCTAAGTAGGAGGAAAACTTTATTATATACTCTGTTACTTGAATTTTGAACATAAGACTATTACAAAAGAACTGAAACGTTGCTAGGTGAGGCTGTTATAATAAACCAAGGACACGTATATTTGAGTAACACTCATTTCCTTTGTTCTTTACCTGCCTTAAATCTGCATCAAAGTAGACAAGGCTTCCTTGTGGCTTTGTATGGGTAAAAATCAGAACGTTTGTAGGATTTTGGAAGCATCACCAAAATTGTTCAGAGATTCTTGCTTTTGTCCTTTGAGAATAAGCTGAACATGTCAGCTTAACTGGCTATCAGCTTCTTTATCTTGAACTCAATTCAGTAGGGTTTTTTTTTTAATAATAAATTTATTTTTTATTGGTGTTCAATTTACCAACATACAGAATAACACCCAGTGCTCATCCCGTCAGGTGCCCCCCTCAGTGCCCATCATCCATTCACCCCCACCCCCCACCCTCCTCGCCTTCCACCACCCCTAGTTCATTTCCCAGTGTTAGGAGTCTTTATGTTCTGTCTCCCTTTCTGATATTTCCCACACATTTCTTCTCCCTTCCCTTATATTCCCTTTCACTATTATTTATATTCCCCAAATGAATGAGAATGAGAACATATGTTTGTCAGTAGGGTTTATTTGATCTAGGTTTGTTCTGGTACTATATACACACATACCTTTTTTATCATGCATCATTTTATTGTGCTTTACAGGTGCAGTGTTTTTTACAAATTGAAGGTTTATAGCAAGCCTGTCAAGCAAGTCTGTCAGTGCCATTTTTCCAGTACCGTTTGCTCACTTCATGCCCATGTCACATTCTGATGATTTTCACAGCATTTCAAATTTTTTCACTATTATTATATGTTAGGGTGATTGATCTATGGTGATTGATTATTATTACTGGCTGAAAGCTCAGAAGATGATCAGCATTTTTTAACAGTATTTTTTAATTAAAGTGTGTACATTGTTTTAGACATAATGCTACTGTACACTAAATAAACTACAATGTAGTAGAAATGTTCCTTTAATATGCCCTGGAAAACCAAAAATTCACTTGACTTACTTCACTGTGATACTGGCTTTCTTATGGTGGTCTGGAACTGAACCCACAATTATTTCCATGATATGCCTATAAATGGGGTGCTACTAAGTAGTTGCCAATACAGATCTGTTGTTTGCATTTTTTAAAAATCATGTATTTATCTAATCAGTGCTGTGATATAGGAGTAAATAAGATTAAGTATTTTATTGGGAAGAGACTAAATGTATACAAACAGAAAAATGTACATAATATAACATCAAGTGGTGATAAGTGCTACAAAGAAAAATAAAGCAGGTCATGGGGATAGAGAATGCTGGGCCAGAGTAGATAATACTTTTAGATGGATAACCATAGAAGACTTCTCTTTGAGGATACACTGAGCAAAGAGAAATTGAAATAAAGATAGGGTTAAACTGGACAGAGAGTTGAAGGAAGAGTATTCCTAAGCAGAGGAAACACTAACTGCAAAGCCTTGCTTGACATCATCAAAGAATAGTAAAGAGACGAACGAGTATGGCTGAAGCATAATGAACAGGGTGAGGATGGTAGGAAATATGAGATTTAAGAGGCAGCCGGGGGCAGATTGTGTAGGACCTTTATGCCATGATAAGGACTTTGTGTATTTTGTGGTGGTGTAGCATTGGAGAAACATCAGGAGAATGAGTCAGATTTGCATTTTAAAAGGATCACTGTGTTTTTTTTTAAAAAAAGGATCACTGTGACTTATTTATCACTCAGTTTTATAAGGTATAGAAATAAACAAGAAGAAACTCTTTTCACAGATTGTTCAAGGAAGAATATTGTGCATATTAAATGTATTTTATTCTCTTGCAGATCCTGCAGAAGGAGAGTACAGTGCACTCTGTAGCTATCTGTCTTTACCAACAAATTTGTTCCTGCTTTTTCAAGAATATTGGGATACTGTAAGACCCCTCCTCCAGAGGTACTAATGAGGGCAAAATATCATTGTTAGGTCATTATACAATTTGGGAATTTTTAATTAAAATTTTTTGCTAAGCTTTTAGATTGATTAGATTTGATTGAAGTGGATAACAAAAATATAGGAGATTCCTAATCCACATGCTCAGAGAGTTGGACTTAAGTCCAGCAGCCATAGGCAGCTGGACTTCGCGCTTGTCCCACTGTGATTACCATGCCTTGTACTACTCTTCCCCAAAGTTGCCATTTCTTGCTGTTGTAAATCATCAGGCAGGCTTAGTGGGTGAGGCAGGAGTCACATAGTCAGCAGCCATAGTGTCCCAACTAAACACTAAAACCAAATTGGGGTGATATCCAAAGCAGTAGCATATCTCACACATCTCAGGAAGGTGCCAGAAGAGGAATAAAAAAGTCATTTGGTGGATCAAAATGCATTCCCTGGGAGAATGTAATTATTTTTCCAGAAAAACCTTTTTTTACCCCATTATTAACTGGCCCTCTGAATCACTTTCTACCTCTTAACTGCTAGTGTTCTTCCCTATTTTTGCATCTATCATTTTCAATCTCTTTTTTTTGAGATGTAATTGACTTATAGCATTGTTTTAATAATCACTTCTCACTGTTACTCTTATTTCCGCCATTGAAGATTCTGACACCCAATTCCAATGTGTGCTTAGGGGAAGGTGTTTTGGCTACACATAACCAAACAATTCTGTGATACCAGCTGGGTGTCCTCTCTAATTCAACTCAATTCTGACACTATTTACCTGGAGATAGCATCAGATCCCACAAGCACTCAATCCTATATACCGACACACCTAACACAGACACATTTCAGACAGGTGCTACTAGTAAGTCCAAGGTTGTCACCTGTGCTTCTGACTTAGTATCTATAGAACAAAGGCTCCAGTGACCCCTGCTTAGATTCAGTTAATTTGTTAGAGCAGATCACAGAACTCAGAGAAGCAGTTTACTTACTAGATCACCAGTTTACTATGAGTGGATATAACTCAGGAACCGCCAGATGGAAGAAATGCATAGGGCAAGGTATAGGGAAAAGTAACTGAGTTTCTATACTCCCCAAATCACCACATGTTCACCAATGTGGAAGTTCTCCACATCCTGTTAATATTGGTATTTTTTGGAGGCTATATTACATAGACATGGTTGATTAAATCATTGGCCGTAAGTGATTGATTTAACCTCTAGCCCGTGGAGGTTGAAATAAGAGAACTGAAAGTTCCAGCCCTCTAATCACATGGTTGGTTCTCCTAGCAACCAGCACCCTAAAGACACTTTATCACTCTCATCACATAGGAAAGTCCAAGGTGTAGGAGCTCTGTGCTGGGAACTGGGTTGAAAACTATATATAGGGCAGCCCTGGTGGCGCAGAGGTTTAACGCTGCCTGCAGCCCGGGGCGTGATCCTGGAGACCCGGGATCGAGTCCCACGTCGGGCTCCCTGCATGGAGCCTGCTTCTCCCTCTGCCTGTGTCTCTGCCTCTCTCTGTGTGTGTCTCTCCCGAATAAATAAATAAAATCTTCAAAAAAAAAAAGAAAAGAAAACTGTATATATATATATATAGTTATAAAGCACATTATCATGATTTCCTTAATCTTATCAAGTTTTTGCCTTTAACTTTTCTCCTTTTTCTTTATCAGTGTCTTTTTCTCCTCCATGCCTATGTCAGGATTTAAGTGAATGTCTCCTTGTCTCCTGCCACCTATTCTGTGCTCTCATCTCTTTTAGGTTCTTTTCTATGTATCTTCATTTCTCACAAGGTGTTCTAATCTTCAGGGTGATTAAAAATTAATTAAAACAAAATGGATCCCAGAAAGTCAGTATCATGCTTTGTGTTAAATACAGTCACAGTGGGTTGTACTAATTTTACGTGTATATTCTAGGAGACAGTATGTTTTGAACTTGCTATTCCAGGTCAGTGATAAAAATTCAAACTCTGAAGCAGAATGTCCTTGCCCTTTGAACCATTCCTAGCCCTTCTTGCCTCAGAGCCTTTCCTCATCTTGTGCTCTGTAGTACAGGAAACTGAGACTTGCAGGCCACATTCCCAGTCTTTCTTGTCAGTTGGCTTCTGCCTACATCCAGCTTGTGGGAGGTACTGGCAGGGCATGGGAGTCCAGGAGGAAGAGAGAAACCGGAGTGTTAGCCACCTCTCTCTGCTTTGTGCAATGTCTGTGGCAGTGGTGGGAGCTCTTCTCTGGCTCTAGTTCTCATCAGCCAAGTCTGTGGTGGTTCCAGTATCCACCATTGAACCCAATCTCTGGGCTCTAAAAATATCATAATTTCCTTTTGTTCCTCCAGCCTGGGAGAGGTGGTGGCTTCCGATTGTTGGCTAATCTTTGGGTTGCCCTTTTTTTTTTTTTTCTAAGATTTTATTTATTTATTCATGAGAGACACACAGAGAGAGGCAGAGACCTAGGCAGAGGGAGAAGCAGGCTGCCTGGGAGGAGCCTGATGCGGGACTCCATCCCAGATCCCAGGATCACGCCCTGAACCGTAGGCAGACACTCAACCGCTGAGCCACCCAGGCATCCCTGCCCCGCCTTTTTGTCTCCTGCTTGGCTTCACAGCCCTTCTGTCACTTCTATTACCAATTCCTGGTATTAAATTCCCTCTTCAGAATGGTTTCTGTATTTCTAGTAAGACCTTGATTGATTAACCCTTTAAAAAAGAAATTAAAAGAGAGGGGGGAAAACAAATAGGGAGACAAAAATGAAGAGAAGAAAAACAAAGGGATAAGATGTGAGACGTTTAGCAGAGGGAACATGGAAAGAAAAGACAGGAAGATTTGGAGAGGATGGCTCGTTGATGACACTGCACTGAAGTTGTGATGATCTGTTTGCTTTTCTCTTGGCTCCCCATGTAGGTGGTGTGCAGATCCTGCGTTACTAAATTGTTTGAAGCAAAAAAGCACCATAGTCAGGTTGGTTTTACTTCTCAGTCCTCCTCTCACCCCACCCAACCCATCTACAGGTTGTGTTTCCAAAAGTAGTTGGTTTGTGGAACATGCTTTCCAAAATGTCTCTTCGTTCTTACTCAGTACATAGTTTCCTACATTGTGTACATCTTTGGTTCTTTGCCAGAAACTAGATTCTTCCTACAGTTGATTTTTTTTTTTTTCTTGGAGTGGCTATCCTCTTATCCTTTAATTGTTTGACTCCACCAGCTCCTCTTCCTTAGGCTCGTACATGCGTATTAAAAGGCACAGGAGGAGATAGCATCTTGGAGCTGCCAGTATATTAAAATCAGAAGGTAGTAACAGTATTCCTATGCACCATTTTTTTTTCCTTTCAAGAATAGAATAAGGTATAAATAGGACTATTCCCTCTTCCTCTTCCTTTCCTATCTATATACTTAGAGACTGAACAGTACTGTTGTTCAGCCCTCCTGTCTCCCTTAAAGTTATAGCTCAATCAAAATCCACCTCTTCCTCAAAAACAATTCAAATGCAACCTCCTCCCGCATATCTGGCCAAGTAATGTCCTATCATTTGTGTGTGTGCCTGTGTGCCTGCCAGCACCATCAAGCCCTGAACAGTAAATTTACCAGGGCCCAAACTGCATGCTTATTTTCTTTGTATCCTCCACAGGGCTCGCCCATGTTATGTATGTGTCTAATTTTTATTCCAATGAATTGCATCAGGAAACAAGAAGAGGAATTGACCTCTAGCCTTAAGTGCTCATAGTATCAGTACCCTTTTTCTATGGCCAAAGCAAACATTGTGAGGCAATGTGCATTTGCCACCTTCTCTTCTCATCTTTTCTCACCCCTTGAACTTCTTTCCCGTTTACTGTAAATGTACATTGCTACCTACTCCTTAACCCAGCTTTAGTGATTAAGAGATTATAGATTGAGCTTTTATAACGTAGATACAGTAGTATTCACATCACCAAGAAAAGAAAGAATAGAGAGAAAAGTTTAAAAGATGAGTATCTATTTTAGAACTATTAATCTGACATAATTTTTCCTTTATTTCAGTTCATTGTGTGCCTTTTAGACACCTACTATTTCCCCAGCATGGTACTAAAATATTTTGGGAGAGTTAAAAGACCTAATACATACAGCTTTTTGGTCATGGATAATTTACAATTTAATTATGTGCATAAACTACGTAAAATAATATATGGAATATACTGTTATGCTATAGAAATTTAAAGAGTAAAAAAGTCTTAATGATGCAAAGTTAGTCTTAGAGGAGATAATTTTCAGCTAAACAGAGAGGGAATAATAGAATTTAAGGTGATTGGGGTTTGAAGATAGAATTTCCATGTTATTCAAATGGTAAACTTCCTAGGGTGTGCATTCAAGGCTTTTATTGTAGCTATACTGTATGGTAAGAGTGAATAATAACATTTGCAAACATATTATCAAGTACTAAGCATATTATGTTCCACTTCAATATCTTATTGAGTCCTCAACAGCTGTGAGATTCCTCCGTACTATTATTTATATTTAACATTTTCTTAAATCAGCATGAGTCCTTTATATTTCTCTCTCCCTCATCCTCAAAAATGTGTTATGAAATTGATGGTGTGCCTTATGACTGAGAAAGTATAATATATTCATCCTCCATTTACAAACCCAAGAAAAACAGGCTTATTTTCAGTGACTTGTCAGGTATCAGAGAATTTAGGATTTATAATGAGGTCTAATTTCAAAGACTGTGTTCTTAACTTCTTTATATTACCTTCCTAACCATGGTGGAAATCTGGCTAGAACAATTTAGTCTTAGGAAATAGTGAGAGTTGAGTTTGGAAAGGAAACCAGATGATGAAAAGATTTGAAATTCTAGGCTGAGAAACTCAGATTTAATGTAGTCAATAGGAGGAATTACTGTGGGTTGCAAGTATGGATCCTTTGGTTATTTTTAAGATATTCTTCCTTCTATTACCTTGTCAATTTTTGACATGGGCTTATTTACTCATAAGTAAAATTGTCTTTTAAATTACATTTCTAGATACCCTAGAAAAAGAAATAGTTTGATAGAGCTTCCTGATGACTATAGCTGCCTCCTAAATCAAGCTTCTCATTTCAGGTAAGAAGAAATATGTTTTTAAAAAATTGTTAAGTTTTTACAATTGTAAAAATTGGAGGTGGTGGAATGCACCACCACTAGCAAAATTTTTTTAAAGTGACCACTGAAAACCATAAAATATACAATTAATGATGATAAAGTGTACAGTTCAGCTGTTGTGTGTATCCATCACCTCTCTCTAGTTTCAAAACGTTTTCATCATGCTGGAGAAACACCTTGTATCCACTAAATAATCCCCATTTCCCTCTTTTCTGATCCCCTGATAACCAATAATCTGCTTTTGATCTCTCTGGATTTGCCTGCTCTGGACATATCATATAAAAGGAGCCATAGAATGTATGACCTTCTGTGTCTGACTTCTTTCATGTAGTATAGTTTTTGATGTCATGCAAGTTGTAGCATGTATTCAGTCCTTTCTTGGCTAAATAATATTCTAATTTTCCACTGGAGGGACACCTGGCTGACTTAGTTGGTGGATCATGCAGCTCTTGATCTCAGAGTTGTGAGTTCAAGCCCCACGTTAGGTGTAGAGATAACTTAAAAATAAAATCTTAAAATAATAAGATTGTATATTCCAGAGTTTGTTTATCCATTGATGAGCATTTAGGTTGTTTCCCCCTTTGGACTATTATGAATAATGCTACTATAAACATTCATGTACATGTTTCTATGTGGACATATATTTTCATTTCTCTTGGGTGTATATTCCTAAGAGTACAATTACTGTGTCATTATGGTAATTATATGCTTAAATCTTTGAGTGACCACTAAACTGTTTTTCCATAATTGTACCATTTTGCATTCCCATCAGCAATGTAAAAGAACTCCTATTTTTTACATCTTTGTCAACACTTGATATTTTCTATTTTTTTTTTTTAATTAAAGCCATCCTAGTGGGTATAAAACAGTAGCTCAGTGTAGTTTGATACATGTTTTCTTAATGACCACTGATATGGAACATCTTTTCATATGCTTGTTGGACATTTATCTATGTTCTTTGGAGAAATGTCTGTTCAAGTCCTTTGCCCATCTTGGAATTGGACTGTTTTGTTGTTGAGTTCTAAGAGTTCTTTATATTGAAGAAGAGGAAAACTCTTCCTTTCTTCTCTCTAGGTTGTTTGGCCAAATAATTAAATTAACATAGGACAGATTAATAGGAGAAAAGTTTAATTTTGTATATGTGGGAACTCATAGAAATAATGAGACTCAAAGAAGTAACTGAGTTTATACCTTTTAGTCAAAGAAACAATTTTTTGTAAAGATTTTACAAAACAGAGGGGTTTAAGGCTTGGAGTACCAAATTGAAGAAGAAGAGAGTTTGTTTATATAGCCTTCTTGACCTTGAATTCCCTACCTCTGATTCCCTATTTAAGGATACTTTCTATCCTCTGGTACAGGGAGGATATCTTCATATGGGACATTTATTTCCTGCTTTTAGGAAAACAAAAGAAGGTCAGAGTATACTTTTTGCACCTGCTGTTTCTTAAGTAACTTAAATTCAAAATAATCAGTATGCCAAGGTGGCATATTTTGGGATGGCCTCTTCTGTTCTCTTTCAATATATTCTGGATATGCAGCCCGTATCAGATTTTTATATTTTTTTATTTTCATTTATTTTTTAATTGCCCTTATCAGGTTTTTAATTTGCAAATATTTTCTCCCATTCTATAGGCTGTGTTTTTATTTTTTTTTTAATCTTTATTTATTTATGATAGTCACAGATAGAGAGAGAGGCAGAGACATAGGCAGAGGGAGAAGCAGGCTCCATGCACTGGGAGCTGGACGTGGGATTCGATCCTGGGTCTCCAGGATCACGCCCTGGGCCAAAGGCAGGCGCCAAACCGCTGCGCCACCCAGGGATCCCTGTTTTCATATTCTTCATAATGTTTGCAATGCATAAAGGTTATTTTGTCTCTTTTGTTTGTCTCTTATGCTTTTGATGTCAAAACTAAGAATCCATTGCCAAATGTGAGGTCATGAAGATTTACCCCTATGTTTTCTTTCAATAGTTTTGTAGTTTTAGCTCTATATTTAGACTATGGATCTGTTTTGAGTTCATTTTTGAAATGAGAGAGGAGATCCAACTTCATTCTTTTTTTCACATGGTTTCCAGTTACCCTAGCACCATTTTTTAAGGAACTGTTCTTACCTCATTGGGTAGTCTTAGCACCTATGTTGAAAATCAATTGGTCATAGATGTGTTTGGGTTTCTTTCTAAATTCTAAAGTTTATTCCTTTGGTCTGTCCTTATGCTTTTAAATTACCATAGCTTTGTAGTAAATTTTTAAGTTGTAATATGTGAGCCTTCCAACTTTTTCTTTCTCAGTGTTGCTTTGACTAGGGCCTCTTGCAGTTACATGCAAATTTGGCCTTTCCGTTTCTGTAAAAAGGCAATTGGAATTTTATTTTATTTTATTTTTAAAGATTTTATTTATTCATGAGAGACAGAGAGAGAGACAGAAACAGAGGCAGAGGGAAAAGCAGGCTCTCTGCAGGGAGCCCAATGTGGGACTTATCCCAGGCTCATGCCCTGAGCCAAAGGCAGACGCTCAACCAGTGAGCCACCCAGGTGCCCCAAGGCAACTGGAATTTTAATAGAGATTGAGTTGATCTATAGATTGCTTTAGAGAGTATTGCCATCTTAATAACAGTAAGTCTTCCAGGGGGCGCCTGGGTGGCTTGGTCAGTTAAGCTTCTGCCTTAGCTCAGTCATGACCCCATGATCCCATGGTACTGAGATTGAGCCCTGCATCTGGCTCTATAATCAGCAAGGGATCTGCTTCTCCCTCTCCCTCTGCCTCTCCCCTCCCCCTCCCCCTTGTTATCTCTCTCACTCACTCCCAAATAAATAAATAAAATCTTTAAAAAACAAAACAAAATAAACGTGAAGTCTTTCAGTCCATGAGCATGGATGCCTTCCCATATTTAGGCCTTCTTTAATTTCTTTCTGCAGTGTTTTATAGTTTCCAGGGTACAAGTCTTTCCCTCCTTAGTTAAAATTTATTCCTAGGTGTTTTACTCTTTTGGATGCTATTCTAAATGAAATTATTTTCTTAGGATCCCTGGGTGGCGCAGCGGTTTGGCGCCTGCCTTTGGCCCAGGGCGCGATCCTGGAGACCCGGGATCGAATCCCACATCGGGCTCCCGGTGCATGGAGCCTGCTTCTCCCTCTGCCTGTGTCTCTGTGCCTTTCTCTCTCTGTGACTATCATAAATAAATAAAAATTTTAAAAAAAATTATTTTCTTAATTTCCTTTTTGGACTATTCCATTGCTGGTATGTTGAAACACAGTTGATTTTTGCATGTTCCTCCTATACCCTACAACTTAGCTGGGTATCTGTAGGGATTACAATTAACATCTTAAATTTAGTTTGACTTGAAAACAGCCTAGTTTCAGGATGCCTGGTGACTCAGTGGTTGAGCATCTGCCTTTGTCTCAGGGCGTGATCCCAGGACCCAGTATCAAGTCCCACATCAGGGTCCCTGCAAGGAGCCTGCTTCTCCCCTCCACCTGTGTCTTTGCCTCTCTCTCTCTCTCTCTCTCTCTGTGTCTCTCTAAATCTTAAAAAAATGAAAAAGAAAGAAAGAAAACAACTTTGTTTCAATTGCATACATTAACTGTTCATTTCTAATTTTTTTCTCCCCTCTTTATGTTGTTAAAATCACAGATTACATTTTTATACATTGTGTGCTTGTCAATGTAGATTTATAACGATTGTTTTGTTCATTTGTGTTTTAAATAATACAATAAACCAAAAAAGGAGTTATGCATCCAAAATTATAATAACACTAGCTTTTTTTTTTTTTTAACACTAGCTTTTATAACTTACATGTGTAGTTAGCTTCACAAGTTACTTGTGTTTTTTACATGGCTTGAGTTACTTGAGTTACCATTGGTGTTCCTTTGTTTCACCTTGAAGGAATCCCTTTATCACCTCTTGTAAGACAGGCTTACTAGCAATGAACTACCTAGTATTTGTTTATCTGGGAATGTCTTAATTTCTCCTTTATTTTTAAAGGATAGTTTTGGCAGATAATAGAATTCTTAAATGACAGCTTTTTTTCCTGGAGCACAGTAACTATATTCCACTACCTTTTAGCCTCCATGGTTTTTTAATGAGAAATCAGCTGTTAATTTCTGTTAATTTTATTGAGGATCCCTTGTATGTGATGAGTTGCTTCTCTGGCTACTTTCAAGCTTCTTTCTTTGTTCCTGACTTTTGACAGTTTGATCATAACATATCTCCAGGTGATTCTCTTTGAATTTATCCTATTTGTAATTCAGTTTCATTCTTGTTGTGTAAATTGATGTCTTTCAACAAATTTGGGAAGTTTGGGCCATTATTTCTTCAAAATTTTTTTCTTGCTGGCTTGTCTTTGTAGGACTCTCATAATGTGTATGTAGTAGGTATGCTTGATGGTGTCTCATAAATCCCTTTGTTCTTTTTTGTTCTTTCTTATTTCTTTCTGCTCCGTTACTCAGTAATTTCAGTTACCCTGCCTTAAAATTCAGTGATTCTTATGCCCTCCAATATGCTGTTGAACTCCCTAGTAAGTTTATTTTAGCTGCATACTTTTCTATTTGTTTCTTTTTTATAATTTCTCTTTGCTAATATTTTCTACTTTTTCATATGTTTTCCTCTTTTCTGTTAGTTCTTTGTCAGTGGTTTTCTTCAGCTCTTTGAACTCATTTAAGAGTTCATTTAAAGGGGCACCTGCAGAGCACCTGGGTGGCTCAGTGGTTGAGCCTTCGATTCAGGTCATGATCCCAGAGTCCCATATCACTGAGTCCCATATCCTCGGTGAGGAGCCTATTTCTCCCTCTCCCGCGCCTCCTGCTTGTGCACTCTTATTCACTCTCTCTTGCTCGCTCATTCTCTGTCAAATAAATAAATAAAATCTTTTAAAAAACAAAACATAAAAATAAAGAGGTGCCAGGGTGGCTGGGTCAGTTAAACATCTGCCTTTGGCTCAGAGTCATGGGATCAAGCCCCACATCAGGCTCCCTGCTCAGTGGAGAGCCTACTTTTCCCCCTCCCTCCTCCTCTGCCCCTACCCGTACCCCCACTCAATCTCTTAGTCTCACTCACTCCCTCACTCTCAAATAAATAAAATTTTTTTAAAAGGGGAGAGTTCATTAAAGTATTTGTTTATTATTAAGTGTCATGTCTGGGCTTACAGATGTTTTCCTATGAATGCCTATTTATAGCCCAAAACTATCCTTTAAAAGCCATACTTTTCTGTTTCTTTGTAAGTTTTGTGAGTTTGGTTGAGAATTGGACATTTTGAATATTGTAATGTAGTAGCTCTAGAAATCAGATTCCCCCTCCCCAAGAATTGCCACTGTTGCTTGATAAAGGCTGCCAGGTGTCTATTTGTTCAGTGACTTTTCCAAACTGCTTTTTTTTGCAAAAATTTTATTCCTTACTGTTCACTGAAGTCTCTGTTCTTCATCTCTACAGTTAGCCAATGAACTGACAGAGATTTCCTTAAATTTCTTAATCCAGTAAGAAAAGTGAAGAGAAGAAAAAAATATAAATATGTGTCTCTTTAAATTTCCTCTACCATCACTTCCAAGAAAGTCAATTCAGCCCATAGGGGTTGAAACAATGGTCAGTCTCTGTGTCATCCCCTCAGTGAGCTGCCAGGCAGAACTAAACACACAACTCTGATTTTTGACAGTTTCTCTATTACCCATCCTGGTACCAGCAAGCCACACCAGAATTATGGGCAGCAACCCCCATAGCTACCTGCTATAGGGCTGGGGACTGGGGGTGGTAGCCACTACACACACACAAAAAAAAAAAAAAAAAAAAAAAAAAAATTCACTGAAATTTACCAACCTCTTTCTTTGTTAAGCATCCCTGTGGATGCTGCAAGTGTTCACCATGATTCTAAGTTCCAAAACAGTTGCTTCAGACCGTTCTTGCCTGAACAACAGTTGTATTGGTAGAGGAACCAATTCCTGGAGCTCCTTACTTTATCATCTTCAATGATATCTCCCAATTATTTTTTAAAGCTACAGAAGCCTTTTTTTAAGCACTCTAAGAATAATCATTTATTCATGTATCTTTAAACAGTATTTTACGTGTAGAAGTGTGGTCAATACCTCCATCCACTGAAATAACACTGTTCCCAACTTCATAAACAAGTAGTTCTCTTAGAAATATCATCTATACATGTGTCTTTAAGCACTATACAGTGAGATGACCACATCCTCACTGAAATAACATTGAAAGACCCTTTTTTTCCCCAAGGAAAATCTTATATGGAAGCCCATCAGAACAGTAAAACATGTAATAGCATTGTGGCTCAGGTTTAAGCCTGGATACTAGAAAGAGGAATACACCTCTCTAGCCTTTTTTGGTAGTGCGTTCACCCCTTACCTTGATCAGATTAAACACTACTAAAGCAGTGTTTCTCAGACTTTTTTTTTTTAATTTTTATTTATTTATGATAGTCACACAGAGAGAGAGAGAGAGGCAGAGACACAGGCAGAGGGAGAAGCAGGCTCCATGCACCGGGAGCCCGATGTGGGATTCGATCTAGGGTCTCCCTGATCGCGCCCTGGGCCAAAGGCAGGCGCCAAACCGCTGCGCCACCCAGGGATCCCATTTTCTCAGACTTTATCTTCCTCTTCCCTTTCAGTGATTACTTTCAAATTTTAAAAAATCTGGATGATAAAGACTGGCGAGAAGTAAAATAAACAAGTTACATTATACTCATTACTAATATCGTGTATGAATTACCTATTAGTTACTTTTGTAAGAAAAGAACGTGAGCTTAATTAAGCCCATGATTCTATATGATAAAATAATGCTCTGTAAAGTTAACAGTTTATACTTACGTAGCTATCATATGATGTAAGTTTTTCAAATAACATAAATTCATGAGCTACACACCACCAATATAATGCCCCTGAATGGAGAAATTATATTTATATCTGCCTCAGCCATTGGTCTGTGAATATTTCATATTTGAATCACAATGCATCATATCTTAAAAAATAATAGGTCACAATTACTCCTGATGCAGTTATGTATCCTTTGACACTCAGGGCATCAACACCACCACCCAAAGCAAATCAGATTAACAATGATGACATGAAATTAGCAGTAACTTGTAATTAAAAGGCAAGAATCTCAGCAATCTGAAATCAAAGCCTATTCAAGACTTTATTGATGATGTGCTGATAATACAGCATCTTTTTCCAAAATTGCAGGAATTCCAAAGCTCAGTTGGGAGTTTTGTAATATTAAGTAATCTTTGTGCAGCAGCCAGACTTCTTAATAAATTTAAATTAATTAGAGCTCTCAGAAAACACAAATAACTCTTAAATTTTAAGGATACCAGTTAGTAATTCTAATGAATTGCTGTGGCCTACAAAAGACTATTGAAGTCCTTAGTCATATGTTAAATAACTTGCTATCATTTGAAGGAGTAAAGAAAGGAATTTTATCATTTTGAAGGTTTGATGAAGAACCCCTATATGGCCCACTCTGAGAATCACTGCCCTGCCCTATAAGAATGACTAAGGAAATTCTCCTATTCAGTTATGACCATTGCTTTGAGCCCTGAAGCCAGAGAGTTTAGCTGGCCCACAAGGGGCTTGGGCAGCCAAATGCCAGCCTCTATTACTAGATAAAATTGATCGTGGTGTTAGTTCCCTTGCTGTTTGTCCCATGCAGATTAAGTTCAGTCACCTAAAGAAATGGTTGAGTCATTTACCTCTCAGCCCTTAAAATATTAGCTAGATGATTTCAGAGATTTCATCCAGTTCTAAGTTTAGTGATTCTCCTAACCTTAGGGCTGTATTGCTATCACAGAATCCCAGTGAATAGGTGTTATCTTCCCAGCATTAAAGAATATCACTCTTTGGCTTTTAGGAGGGTCTTAGAAGAGTGTTAGTCATTAATCACAGTGAAGATTCCCCCTGGATGATACTACTACTTACTGGTTTCAAGTAAAATGAAAATAAATCTTATCATCTCTTCCAGTTTTATTGTCACCACCAGTTTCCATTAACAGAGCCATTTCTACTGTAGGAGGGTGAGCTGCCCAGTTACTATTCTTGAAGTGTCACCTCTATTTTCCTTTATAGGATGCTAGTGACTAGGACTCAGCCATCCTGCACTAAAGGTGAAAGGTAATGGCTTTATCCAAAAAGAGCTATAATTATGTTCTTCCCCCTGGAAGTGAGAATAGTCTCCTCATCTCCAGGAGACAGGAGTGGAATACCTATGCACAGAGTCTGTCTGCTCCTGTGTAGACAGTAGTGGTCATCTTATCTTACCTGAGAAATGAGAGATCAGAGAATAAACTGTTAATTCCTTATTGGAGCTGGAGATTCTTTTGGTGCTTTTTATTCTGACCCTATTGTAAGCCTCACTGGATCTCAACTTAGTGGTTGCATTTATTTTTTACTGCCCAAATAAAGGAATTCTTGATGTTTCTAGTATCTCCATTATAAGGCAGAGATAGGAGTATAGAAAGCTTTATTTTTTAAAGATAGCCATTATCACTTTAATTCAGAGAGTGATACCCCTCTTGAGGGGCATCATAACAAGACTCTAGCAGGCTATTACGTAAAATGGTAGATCTCAGTGTACTACTTACTTAGTTCAAGCAAGTCAGCTCTGTCGCTTTTTCCTTCCTAAAAACTTGTTTTGTTTCCCAGACGGAGGGTGCATTAACTCTCAATACTACAGTCTCTCATTTGAACCCTAAAGATTTCGGTACTTCAACAAAATAGACAAGAAATGTGTCTGAACCCACATCGTGATTTTTTAAAAAAGAAATTATACACCTAGCAAGATCATATTCCTCTAATATTGAGGACATAAGCTTGACTTAGCCAATCCAGAGGAGGGAGTTGACTATAAATTGGTCATGTCAGATGAAGACTGGATTCTATAAATGTATCTCAGTCTCAAGGCATATTTAATTACCAAACTATGGGAATTATCAGGACACTGTATATTCATTGATTTTAAAGATTTTATTTATTTATTCATGAGAGAGAGAGAGAGAAAGGGAGAGACATAGGCAGAGGGAGAAGCAGGCTCCATGCCAGAAGCCCAACATGGGACTTGATCCTGGGTCTCCAGGATCAGGCTCTGGGCTGAAGGCAGTGCTAAACTGCTGTGCCACCCAGGCTGCCCAGACACTGTATATTTAATAATAAATTTTCTTACTGTGGATTAATCAGGAGTTTTTTTAAGTCCTTATTAAAGAGGAATCATCTAATTAAATGTTTTCTTGTGTTTGGGGATACCTAGGTGGCTCAATCCATTAAGCATCTGTCTCTTGATTTCAGCTGATCCCAGGGTTGTGAGACTGAGCCCTGTGTTAGGCTCCTCGCTGAGTGTGGAACCTGCATAAGATTCTCCCTCTCCCTCTCCCTCTGTCCTTCCCCCCCTTCCCCCCCTTCTCTCCCTCTCTAAATAAATTATGTATGTATACATGTTTTCTTGTGGTTTTTTTTTTAAGTTTTTTTTTAATTGCTATTTATTTATGATAGTCACAGAGAGAGAGAGAGAGAGAGAGAGAGAGAGGCAGAGACATAGGCAGAGGGAGAAGCAGGCTCCATGTACCAGGAGCCCGACGTGGGATTCGATCCCAGGTCTCTAGGATCACGCCCTGGACCAAAGGCAGGCGTTAAACCACTACGCCACCCAGGGATTCCTGTTTTCTTGTGTTTTAAGAGCATTCTTTGCTGCAAAGCAGCCAGCCAGTGATGAACACAATTCATCGCTAACTGGATATATCATGTTTTTATTGTTTCTCCACCATACTGAATGTTTTCTTACCCTTTGAGGTGCCCACGGTCTGCAGATGATGAGCGAAAGCACCCTGTTCTGTGTCTTTTCTGTGGAGCTATACTATGTTCTCAGAACATTTGCTGCCAAGAAATTGTGAATGGGGAAGAGGTCGGAGCTTGCATTTTTCATGCACTTCACTGTGGAGCTGGAGTCTGCATTTTCCTTAAGTGAGTAGTGAGTGTTCTGGAAGCTTCATAATGAACTTACAGAATCTGAATCCAATCTGGAGGCTGTTATGGTAGGACAGTGTGTTGATAAGAAATGGTCTGCCAAAAAAAAAAAAAAAGAAATGGTCTGCCAGAAGTTAAGAGTATAGACTTTTTATTCACATGAAATTGCATTTGAGAAGATACTGCAGAATAATTTTTGTTTTAAAAAGGGACTCTGTTGGCATTTTAATTATTTGTGGCATATTTTAAGGATGATGGACTTTGTATTGATTACTCTGGTATTGTAGAACACTCAGATGTAATGAGAGGGATCGGAGTCCTAACACTTCTATTTTTAAAAAGCACCTATACAAAGTTGTCCTTTGAATATTTTCATTTTCTTAATTTCCTCTGTCAGGCAACCATTGTTTTCTTTGGTCTCTTAGCGAAAGACTGAGAGGTAGACAATAGTTACTTCATGCTTAGGAAAGATTAGAAGTTCCCTGAGAGAAAATTCAAAGTGGTTATGTGTGCTTTTTCTTTCCATTCTCCCAATGTAATGTAGTTTCTGTTTATATAAGCCCAAATATCTCACTAACTATGAAATATATAATTACTGCTTGTTGGCATCTGTTGGAACAATGGGAATAAATTCATAGAGGCCACACTCAGACACCTATTTTCTTCTTCTTCTTTTTTTTTTTTTCCTATTTTCTTCTTTTCGGAAATTTACAACAAATAAACCCACTGCCTACTCCAACTGTTTATTTTGTAACATCACTCTGTAGTACTTATTCCTTTTGTACACATGCACACAAACAGTATTTTTATGTCTTCATTTCTATCTATAAGGACCCCAGGTAACTTCAAAGTGGCAGTGGTCCATTATAATTTGCACTGTTGGAGACTGGTTCTAACCAGAAATGGCTTGACACTTCCCTGACTGACCTTATTTCTGGCCCAAAGCTATCAGAACAAGAGATGTTGTTCTGTCCTTCTGCTCCTTCCCTACTCCAGGTTGTAGGTCAGGAAACAACAGAAACAAGCCCAGCCATCATTTTTCCAGGGTACCTATGACTCAAGTAGGACAGCTTCCTTCCTCTCAATAGATTCAGGCACTATTAATGGCCCCATTTCCCTAAATCCATTGATCCTTTCCCATAACTTCAATAAAAATAGCAGTGTTCATTCTGTTTTATTCAGAAAAAAACACAATTTAATCTATTTGTCTGTATTTATTGTCTCCCTTACTGAATTCCCAACAGATACTGGCATGTCTTTTCTCTAGATTAACTTTGATGCAATGCCTATCATTTGTACATATGCACTTAATAATATTTCCTTTTGGTTGTTTTGTCCTTCAGAATCCGAGAATGCAGAGTAGTCCTGGTTGAAGGTAAAGCCAGAGGCTGTGCCTATCCAGCCCCTTACTTGGATGAATATGGAGAAACAGACCCTGGCCTGAAGTAAGATTGGTTTATTTATTTTCCATTTTAGTCATTATTGTACATGGATGGTAACAGTTCTTTAACACAAAAACTAGTGCTAAATATTGAGAGAGACTTTTTAATAGGTGTAAGTTAAAAATATTAAATATGATACCATCCTAAATGTAGCATGTAATTTTGAACAACTTTCTGCTTCTCCAGAATGTGAGGGTACTACTTCTCCAAAGTTAAAAATACCAGCCATCCTAATATTTGAATGTTATGTTTTTTTTAATCAACCTATCTTCAGAATTACTTAGAAGGTTTAAGTCTTTGGATTAAGGGAGAAAATAACTGAATGGTGAAATTAGTGACTGCGGAGAAGAAATTTGAGTTGTTCCAGAAAGGTACAAAGAAGCAGAATTTTTTACTTAATTAGGCAATTTGAAAATACTCAACCAAGGCAGCCCGGGGGCTCAGCAGTTTATTAGCGCTGCCTTGAGTCCAGGGCATGATCCTGGAGACCCAGGATCAAGTCCCGCATTAGGCTCCCTGCATGGAGCCTGCTTCTCCCTCTGCCTGTGTCTCTGTGCCTGTCTCTCTCTCTCTCTCTCTCTTTCTCATGAATAAATGAATAAAATCTTTTTTAAAAAATAAACCATTAAAAAAAAAAAAAGAAAAAATACTCAACCAGCTGAGACACTTTGAGAGCCTCCAGAATGAGAATTTCACAGTTCTCTGTAATTGCAATAGCAGTTAGTCATTTTGGATTAGCTGCTCTACAGTGTCACAAACTGTACAACCTTAGAATTGATGTGGAATCATTTTGTTTAAATATCTGCTAATCACTAGCAAATTTGTTATGTCGTAAGAAAAACAATAAGCAAATATTCCTGAGCAGCAGAATATAATTTGAGGGCTTAGAGTTACACCTCAAGCTTAATCTCTACTATACAAAGACCAGAAATGAAAGCTAAATAAACTGTATGAGGCCAAAAAGCCATAAAGCCCCATCAGACTACACAAAAAAGAATAAATCGCTGCTTCATGTTATAAACCTCACTGTTCATTTAAATGGGGTCTCATAATGCCCATGATATATACTTTGCCTATTTTCTGAATAATTAAGGAGTAACCTTCTGCTTCATCAGCTAAGTAACCTATTAAGTTCATGGTGACCAGAGGTGAGGGGAGAATAAATATCCCTTTTAAAACCCTGTCCTGGTGATTCTTCTCAGCTCTAAGACCATCTCAAGAGTTTGGACTAATTTAGGCAATAAAGATGTGGCAGTTATTTGATTTGAACTTACATGTTGATTGTTTTGTTTCATTTTCTTTGAAGGAGGGGCAACCCTCTTCATTTATCTCGTGAGCGGTATCGGAAGCTCCATTTGGTGTGGCAACAGCACTGCATTATAGAAGAGATTGCTAGGAGCCAAGAAACTAATCAGATGTTATTTGGATTCAACTGGCAGTTATTGTGAGCTTCAACTCTGCCTTGGGACAATCATAAATGAAGACAGTAATGAAGACCGATTCAAAATTATGGAGATCTTTCTGAGGGCTGGGGAAGGGTTGGAGGGTCTTTTGCTCTATGTCCAGACTCATATACATCAATAAAATATTCCTTAATGGAGTATTGCTTTCAATTAGAGAAAATATGCTTAGTGGAAAAAAAAGGACATTGATTAATCTGTTTTATGTTCCAGAACACTAAAAATGCTTCTTCATCCCAAGTGTCTGATTCTGCTATTTCTCGAAAATTCATTTCCCTTCGTAATCTGTCCCACCTCATTTCATTTCATTCACCTGGTAAATGAAGTCACCTTAAGCAATTGTGGACATTTTTAATGTTGGTTAACTCTTCTAGTTTTACATTTGGTATCTCCCACACACACCCAAGTTTAGTTTAGTAACACTGACAGGATTCTAATCTGTGGTAGTTTTTCCTTCCAGCTAAAGAGGAATTGCAGAAGCCATGCAGTTAAGAAAGTTTTTAAAAGAGTAAATTTTTGTATTGTCTCTCTTCTAAGGAAATACCCTAATGTGCCACTTACTGTTTCAGCCAGAAAGTAAATCTTTCTATGGACAGACTTGCCATTTCTAAGGCAAATTTCTGCCAGTGTGGAAAAGTTTTTTCCCCCCACTATAGACCTCAAGAATAGGATAGGATAGGATAATGTATTCATTATTTATCCCCGATGGGCCAAAGAAACTGTAGTCCCCACCTCTTACCACAAATAGCTTTGTTGAGTTTTGAAATTATAATATTTGTGTTTTCCCAAGGCAAATTTCTAAAATGAGTTCACTTATCTTGTTTGTGGCACCATCTTATTTGACTCTTAAAAACCTGATGCAGTTCTGATGTAAACTATCAATAGAATGAGGATGAGAAAATTACCCCCAATGAAGGGATCATGGCAGCTGTAAATTAGAACAATCAGATTGAAGGCAGTACCATAATCTTCTATGTCTTTGTAAAAGACAAATCCTTCAGTTGTTATCTGTGTGGAACCTTTTCATAAACTCTGGTTTTATGACTAGTACAGACAACCAAAAAGCCATGTGATCAGTGGTCTTTGTCCTGTTATAATATGCTGTGGTTGAGCCATCTTGTTTATAAATAATAGAGCTCTCCTGAATCTGTGCATAAACTTCTTGATTTTTGGCTTTAACTTTTTATATTGAGAACTTGTGATATAAACAGAAGAAAAATTGAAACCTTACATTTTAGCTTCTGTTGTCTCTGTAGTAACTTTAGAAATTTGAAAGATGCATTCAAAGATCATCTGATTTTGCCTTTGGTGACTACTGTCATATATGTGTGTAAATGTTTTCCCTATCTTCTTTTTGCTCAGCAAAGGCAAAGATAAAAATATATTTGAAAAGTTATTGATGATGCACGTTTGGGGTTAGATTTTTTTTTATATATATATATATTCTTAATGTAAAGTAAAGGTGGGTTTTGCGGTAAAGGATTGGCATGAATAGGCATCAAAATCACAATCATGATTTTCTACTTGAATAATTATTATTCAGAAGGTATCAGGAAATAGATACAGCTCCACTGAACAATTTTTAACAATTGATAAGTGAGAATCAGAAAATTTGGTATTCACCTTGTCCAGTTTGCCAGTATGTTTAAATGATTAGAACATCTCCCTTTATTTCTTATAAATGTTTTTGGATGGATTGTCTGACTGGGAAATCTGCACCACAATAGAGAACAGAAGATGCTGACTTCTGCCCTAACTGATCAGCCCCAATTTAGCAGAGACAAACTAAATTTTTATTTCTAGTTTTTTTATATTCATCAGTCCTGGGGTTATGCTCTTAAGCTGCCAGAGGGACTACCCTGTAATGGCCAGTCAGACATTTACTGCCAAAGAACCCGTTCCATATTGAGTTCCACTTCTGAGATTGATTCAGACCCCTGCACTGGAGATGAACACGTCTTGGTGCTGCCCCCAGCCCTAGGGATTTCTAATTTTATTCAAATATAGTGGTTTGCCTTCATCATTGCAAACAATTTAATTATGCTTATGGAGTTTACTTACAAATGAGCAAAAAGTCACTTTATTTTCATTAGTGTAGTATGTGGGGGAATGGTTCAACAGGATGGCTCCAAAATTGTGTTTTTCTAATGTTTTTGGTGAGAGGCTGACAGGAATTTTAATGATACAGTGAAGAAAACCCTATATCTGTATAATTAATTTATTTTGCCTGGTGTATGGGCTGTGAGTTCACCCATTAGTGGTCATTTGTCATTTCACAACAACTATGCATTTTGGTTCACTGTGATGATCTATATCTAGTGACTGCAACATGTTTATACCACTGATTCAAATTCCATCCATGATGAAGTTATACAAATAATGCATATATTGATATCTTTTATTGCAAAATGTAAATTTAAAACTTGTATAATGTTCTTGTGCTTTTTGAAATAAAATATATGTGTATATTTACAAAGAAAAAAGGGACTTCTCATGTTTGGGGATTTGGGTTTGAAGTATAAAAATATGTACCTAGAAAGGAGCTCTAATTAAATGTTACCTTTGTCAACCCAAATTCTCTTTTTTTTTTTTTTTGTTTTTTAAGATTTTATTTACTTATTCATGAGAGACACACACAGAGAGAGAGAGAGAGGCAGAGACACAGGCAGAGGGAGAAGCAGGCTCCATACAGGGAGCCTGACGTGGGACTTGATCCCGGGTCTCCAGGATCAGGCCCTGGGCTGAGGGCGGCACTAAACTGCTGCCCCACCAGGCTGCCTGACACATTCTTTAAAAGACAGAGATAGGTATTTGGTATAAAGGTCTCCAAACTTTTTGACCATACATTCCATCAGTAAATAATTTTTAAGCATGCACTCACTATAGAGAGAATTTTTTCTATTCAATACTAATATATTCAGTACATTTTAAGACATTGCCCAAAAATGGAGATTTAAAAAATCAGTTGAAGAATAGAATATTTCTGTTTAAATATCTTCCAAGTGAATCTATGCATCTCTTGGGATATGTATACCCCATTGAGGATATAACTATCTGTTCAGGAGGACTCTGCAATGATCAGAATGTTCTCTGTATTCCAATGTGATAGTCACTGTCCCCATGCAAATATTGAACATTTTGAAATGTGGCTAGTGCAACTGAAGACCTGAGTTTTTTAATTTAATTTTAACTAAAATTGTCATATGTGGCTAGTGGCTACTATACTGGACAGCATAAGTCTAGTATAATGGTTCTCAGACTTAACTGTGTTAGAATCACCTGAGGAGCATTAACAAAATCTAAGTTTCTGGATTTCAGGCAAGCCCCGGTGGCTCAGTGGCTTAGCACCACCTTCAGTCCAGGGCCTGATCCTGGAGACCCGGGATCAAGTCCCATGTCGGGCTCCCTGCGTGGAGCCTGCTTCTCCCTCTGCCTGTGTCTCTTACTCTCTCTGTGTGTGTTTCTCATGAATAAATAAATAAAATCATAAAAAAATAAAATAAAATTTCTGGATTTCACCCTTGATCCTGAATCAGAATCTCCTGAGATTGAGCCTTTACAAAACCATTATGACTTCCTTCTTTTTTTTTTTTTATTATGACTTCCTTCTGTTTCTAAACCATTACTCTTAAAATTTAGAGCTTTCTTACTTTTTACCAAAGTGATTTTAGTCTAAGTGCCAAAGAGCCTCAGAGAGAAAAGTAGATCAGAGAGGGGGAAAAGTGCCAAATGTAGAAAGTTGAAATTTTTTTTTTTAGTTGAAATTTTTCATTTTGAGTTTCTATTTAAGTTTTTATGTAAGGAAAGTGTACCTAGAGTTAAAAACCAAAAAAGTCATTGCTTTAATATTAAGATTTTACGATATTCTAGGAGGGCAGTAGCACTGAAGGCAATGAAGAAAAGTGTTTTGTTTATCAAAATACAAGGTACTTGTAAATGGCAGGAAGAGGTCACTACAGTCTTTTCTGTGCTTAGAGTAGCTGGGCACTACTGAGAAAAACAAATCCTACAATCAGGCAAGTTTTCAGTTTGCATTAAAATTTAAAACCTCTGGGGCACCTGGGTGGCTCATTTGGTTAAGCATCTGACTCTTGATTTCAGCTTGGGTCATGAAATAGAGTGCGCATGAGGCTCCATGCTGAGGGTGGAGCCTGCTTAGGATTCTCCCTCCCTCACTCTCTGCTCCTCCCCCATCCATAAGAGTGTATGTGCGTGCTCTCTCTCTCTCCCTCTCTCACTTTAAAAAAAATTAAAGAAAAAAAAATAAAAAAAAAATAAAGGAAAAAAAAAATTAAAGCTTTTGTACAACAAAGGGCACCATTAATAAAAAGATACCGAGGTAGGTGCTATGATCATCACATCAACAGTACAGCTTCTGAATTTTTTCAAAACTCTTCCTGAAAACCATGTACACTAACCAGGATAACAAAAGAAAAAAATCCAAAGTTTAACAAAACAAGGCAGCCCAGAATCTCCATGAACTCCCAAGTATGGGCAGATATATCCAAATCCCTAAGATCAGCAGGGCTGTGTAGTAGAAGTAGTGGAAGGTGAAAGGGGTTACTGAATAAGAGTTGCAGAACTGAGAAATTGCCAACCACCCCCAAGTGGAAAGAAATCCACTCAATAGAAAACCTGGACACTCAGCACTGAGAATTGCCAGCAGAGCTAACCAAAGTCCTCACATGCTTTGAGCATGGGTGAAAAACTGCTCAATCTTGAGAAAATGTGGTGGTCTAAGTCCTCTACATGCTTATAAATCGCCATTAAATACTGCCTTCAGTACAGAAAGCCTGACCTTATGAAAAACTGCTAAAAACAGAAACCAGATTCAGAATGGCAGTAATACTATGGGTAAGAAAGTTCAGACTGTATACATGAGTAATACATAATCTAGTATTAAATTCAGAATGGATGAAAGACCTAAATGTGAGACAGGAATCCATCAAAATCCTAGAGGAAAGAAAACACAGGCAGCAACCTCTTGGACATCAGATATAGCAACAAAAACAAAAATGAACTATTGGAACCTCATCAGGATAAAAAGCTGCACAGGGCAGCCCAGGTGGCTCAGCGGTTTAGCGCCACCTTCGGCCCAGGGCCTGATCCTGGAGACCCGGGATCAAGTCCCACGTCAGGCTCCCTACATGGAGCCTGCTTCTCCCTCTGCCTATGCCTGTGCCTCTCTCTATCTCTCTATCTCTCATGAATAAATAAATCTTAAAAAAAAAAAAAGTTTCTGCACAGCAAAGGAAACAAGCAATAAAAGTAAAAGGCAGGGATGCATCTGCCTTCAGCTCCAAGTGTCATCCCAGGGTTCCAGGATCGAGTCCACATTAGGAACCCTGCGAGAAGCCTGCTTCTCCCCCTGCCTGTCTCTGCCTCTCTCTGTGTGTCTCTTTATGAATAAATAAATAAAATCTTAAAAAAAGAAAATACTAAAAGGCAGCTTACAGAATGGAAAAGATATTTGCAAATGACACATCAGATAAAGGGCTAGTATCTAAAAATCTATGAAGAACTTAACAAAATCAGCACCCAAAGAACAAATAATCCAATCCAGAAATGGGCAGAAGACATGAAGAGACATGTCTCCAAAGAAGACATACAAATACCCAACAGACACATGAAAAAATGCTCAACATCACTCGGCATCAGGGAAATACAAATCAAAATCACGAGAGACCACCTCATACCTGTCAGAATGGCTAAAATTAACAACACAAGAAATAACAGATGTTGGCAAGGATGGAGAGAAAGTGAACCTCTTACACTGTTGATGGGAATGCAAGCTGGTGCAACCACCTCTGGAAGACACATGGAGGTTCCTCAAAAGTTAAAAATAGGACTACCCTATGATCCAGCATGGATAGAGAACAAACTGAAGGTTGATGGAGGGAGGTGGGTGAGTGATGGGCTAGATGGGTGATGGGGCAATTGTTATGATGAGCCCTGGGTGTTCTGTGTGATTAGTTGCTAAATTCTGAAACCAATATTACACTATATGTTAACTAACTAGAATTTAAATAAAAATTTGGAGAAAAAAGTAATATATTAGCAAAATGCTGTATTTAAAGATGTAAGTACAAGAGAGTACTGAGTACTTGACATTAAAAATAGAGGAGGTAGGGGATCCCTGGGTGGCGCAGCGGTTTGGCGCCTGCCTTTGGCCCAGGGCGCGATCCTGGAGACCTGGGATCAAATCCCACGTCGGGCTCCCGGTGCATGGAGCCTGCTTCTCCCTCTGCCTGTGTCTCTGCCTCTCTCTCTCTCTATCATAAATAAATAAAAATTTAAAAAATAAAAAAATAAAAATAGAGGAGATAGGGTGCCTGAATGGCTTAGTGGTTGAGTGTTTGCCTTTGGCTCAGGTCGTGATCCCGGGGTCCTGGTATTGAGTCCTGCGGAGCCTGCTTCTCCCTCTGCCTGTGTCTCTGCTTCTGTGTGTGTGTGTGCATGTCTCATGAATAAATAAATAAAATCTTTAAAAAAAAAATAGAGATACTCTGAGCTGTGAAGCTAAGAATGTTTTCTTGACCCATACCTGCCCCTAATGGTCCACAAAATTTGCCCAGCACCTCCCCCTAATGGTCCACAAAATCCATGTCATTTAAAAAAGAATATAACTATACTGGTTAATTTTATGTATCAATTTGACTGCCCTAAGGGATGCCTGAATAGCTGGAACAACATAATTTCTGATGTATCTGTTAGGGTGTTTCTGGTAAATATTAGAATATGATTCAATAGACTGAGCAGAAAGATCTGTCCTCACCACAAAGAGATCTGTGGTTGGGCCTCATCCAATCCACTGGGGATCCAAATGGAACAAAAAGTAAAGGAAGAATGATTCCCTCCCTCTCTTTGGGCAAGGATGTCTATCTTCTCCTGCTCTCAGACTTTGGAGCCCCTGGATCTCAGGCCTTTGGACTCAGACTGAATTATACCACCAACTTTCCACCAAGGCATATCCCAGTAAAGTTGTTAGATCTTAAGAGCAAGAGAGACAAAACCATTTGCAAGATTTGGACATGTAAGCAAAAAAGTCACTCGTAAGATAAAGTCAAATTGGCATTAGACTTCTTAGAAGCAACATTTTTTAAGGATATTCAATACAAGGCTTTTCAAAGGGTGCCTAGGTGGCTCAGTCAGTTACGTGTATGAGTCCTGTTTTAAATTCAGGTCATGATCACATGGGTTGTGAGATCGAGCCCTGCATGGGGCTCCATGCTCTGCGTGGAATCTGCTTGGATATTCTCTCCCTCTGCTCCACCCCCACTCTCTCTCTCTCCAAAAATTAAATAAATAAATCTTAAAAAAAAAAAGGATTTTCAAGAGGTTTTTTTTTAAACATTTTCTTAAGATTTTATTTATTTATTCATGAGAGACTAGAGAGAGAGAGGCAGAGACACAGGCAGAGGGAGGAGAAGCAGGCTCCATGCAAGGAGCCCGATGTGGGACTTGAACCCAGGATTTGGGATCAGGCCCTGAGCCAAAGGCAGATGCTCAACCGCTGAGCCACCCAGGCATCCCTTCAAGAGTTTTTATATCCAATCAAACTGTCCAGGCATAAAATCCACACAATAGTTAAAAGTATGTTAATACTCAGGAAATATTTTTCCCATGAGCCTTGATTGAGGAACTTGCCAGAATTTAGCAGAAAATACCATATTTTCAGATAATCACAAAATGGTTATAGAAGCTTTGGCATACAGTCCAGGGATTGAATGTTGTGAAAATTGAGATTAAGGAGGGAGTGGGAAAGGTAAAATCGGATGCTCTGATAATGTAAAATTAATACAACTAACAAAAAATGGGAGGAAAGTAATGATTAGGTACAAAGTTAAATAAGCTAACTGTATCAATGGTATTAGCTAAAGGGAAAAAGATACCACTTGAAGCTGACAAAAAAAAAATAATACTTTATGCAAATTGACATTAGGATAAAACTGGTGGCTCACTAGTGAGAAAGAAGGGACCAGTAAGTAGTTTCAAAATTGCTCAAATGTTAGGGAAGCAACAGATGGTTTTAAAGAAAGAGTACTTAAAATATTACATAAAGATGTTAGTATAAAGTTTACGACTAGAACTATAATGCAACACCAAAAGGGAAAAAAAGTAAAAGAAAATAGGCTACATAGTAAAACAATATAACAAAATGCAGACCAATCTATAAATGTAAATAGGCTCAATTCCCTTTAAAAAAAAATAAATGAGCTAACAAATAGATTCAGGTGAAAAATAAAGAGACAAACATAATTTTTATTTTTTTATTTTTTTAAAGATTTTTTATTTATTTATTCATGAAAGACACAGAGAGAGAGAAAGAGAGAGGCAGACAGGCAGAGGGAGAAGCAGGTTCCATGCAGGGAGCCCGACATGGGCCTTGATCCCGGGACTCCAGGATCACGCCCTGGGCCAAAAGCAGGTGCTAAACCTCTGAGCCACCTGGGGATCCCCCAAACATAATTTTTAAATGGGCAAAATATTTTGGTATTTCTTCAAAGAAGATACACAAATTTCTAATAAGTACATGGCAAAATGCTCAACATCATTAGTCATTATGGAAATGCAAATCAAAACCACAATGAGACACACTTCACACCCACTAGGATGGCTATTAATCAGCAGGACAGACAGTAACATGTTGTCAGTAGGATGTGGAGAAATTGGCACCAAATACAGGCAGTCCTCACTTTGCATAGTAATGCAAACTGAAACCATACAAAACATTCTTAATAATCAGTGGGAAAGATTATGATTGTTCCACCATCTTTACAAATTTTGATGGAAACAAACTCTTATAAGTGTATAAAGAAGTAAAAATAGTGAAACTAACGTTTATTTAATAGTGACACTAACATTTTTTTTTTTAAGATTTTATTTATTTATTCATGAGAGACACACAGAGAGAGGCACAGACATAGGCAGAGGGAGAAGCAGGCTCCATTCAGGGAGCCTGATGTGGGACTTGATCCCAGGACTCCAGGATCACGCCCTGAGCCAGAAGGCAGACGCTTAACCGCTGAGCCACCCAGGCATCCCGAAACCAAGATTCATTTATTGATTTATAACATTAGAGTCATTAAAAATTAAATATTTTATTTCTTTTAAAAACTTATCAAGGAAAAACATCGAGTGCTTGCCTTTTTGTCTGTATAATTTACGATACAGAGTGAGCATCTTTTCTATGTCTTGGCAAATTGTCATTCTAAGTTTCACTTCACCTCCAACATTTAATCCTTTGTGTTTTCGGTGTTGTGAAATACTTCTAGGAGTTCCTTTCATGTTAAGTTTTGTGCCAGGAACCTTTTTTTTTTTTTTCTGGGATGCTAGCCATAACTGCTTATTTATTTCAATAAGCTTGTCTTCACTGAGTTCCTCTGACTGCATAGCTATAGTGTCTCAAGCAGCAGCAGTTTCCAACAATCCCACAGTTCACTATTTCTTCTATAATTCCTGTATAACTTCTATTTGACCCAAATTTCACTTCCAGCATTATCACTCTAGTGTCTTTATTGCACTTTTATTTTCATTGGCCAATTCCCTCTTGCGATTATCAATTTTTGTAAAATGTTGCATGGGCTTATCACTGGGAGACAAGGAGACAACACAACTACATGCTTTGCTCTCTGTCCCTGCACTGAATAACAGATGTGCAATGCTAATC
Source organism: Canis aureus (assembly GCF_053574225.1). Taxonomy (NCBI): domain Eukaryota; kingdom Metazoa; phylum Chordata; class Mammalia; order Carnivora; family Canidae; genus Canis; species Canis aureus. The sequence goes on along the minus strand of NC_135642.1, from coordinate 14,608,812 downwards.
ACCAACAGACTTTGAAAAAAGTGACATAATTGGTCACTGATCATGACAAGTGTGGTTATTTAGTGGTTTGTGAAATGAAGAACTAGCTGCAAAGTTCACACTTGATGCAATTACAATTAACATACCATCATAAATGAAATTTGAACCATGTTGTTGAGAGACTGGTGTTAATTTAATTAAAACACAATAACTGAAAATTTTGCACATAGGAACCATATAAGCTGAGGACACTTTGTAGAAGAGCAGCAACTTTCATAAAGTTAAAAAAAAAAAGGATAGAGACATTAATAAAGAGACTGTAACAAATATCTCCCAAACCTAGGATAAAGCAGACAAAAAACGTAGACAAAAAATTAAAAGATAAAGTGGACAAAAAAATTCATAAGGATATAGCAGACTCAAACAACATAGTGTGTTAGTTGGGTCCTGCAGTGAACGACACTAAGACAGATTTGAGAGCACAAAAGGTTTAAGTTGCTGCACTAATCCATCCAATTACAGTTGGACAAGGGAGTACCAAGAAGTGCCCAAGCAGATTATCTGAATTCCACAAGTAGTCCTCTTTTTATCCAGCGCAGCCCTTATACTTTCCTGCTGATCAGTGCCAATTACCCCTGCCAAGATGGTGACTCTTCTTGCTTGCTAGTCCTTTGTTATATGCAGTCCAAAAGACCCAAGCTGGTGGTGATTCTTATATCAGACAATTTAGGTTTTAAACCAAAGATTGGAAATAAATAAATAAATAAATAAATAAATAAATAAATAAACCAAAGATTGTAATAAAAGATGAAGAAGAACACTATATCATAATTAAAGGGTCTATCTAATATGAAGATCTAACAATTGTAAATATTTATGCCCCTAACATGGAAGTATCCAGTTATATAAGCCAATTAATAAAAAAATTAAAGAAACATATCAGTAATAATACAATAATAGTAGGGGACTTTAGCACCCAACTCACTGTAATGGACAGATCATCTAAGTAGATCAACAAGGAAATAAGGACTTTGAATGACACACTGGATCAGATAGACTTCACAGATATATTCAGAACATTTCATCCTAAAGCAATAGAATACATGTTCTTCTCAAGTGCACATGGAACATTCCTCAGAATAGATCACATATGGGGTCACAAATCAGGTCTCAACTGGTACCTAAAGATTGGGATCATTCCCTGAATATTTTCAGACCACACTGCTTTAAAACTAGAACTCCACCACAGAAGGAAATTTGGAAAGAACTCAAATACACGGAGGCTAAAAAGCATCCTATTAAAAAATGAAGGGGTCAACCAGGAAATTAAAGAAGAATTTTTTAAAATTTATGGAAACAATGAAAATGAAAGCACAACTGTTCAAAACCTTGGGAATGCAGCAAAGGCAGTCCTAAGAGGGAGTACATAGCAATGCAAGCCTTTCTCAAGAAACAAGAAAGTTCTCATATATACAACCTAACCTTACACCTAAAGGAGCTGGAGAAAAACAGCAAATAAAACTTAAACCCAGCAGGAGAAGAGAAATTAAATAGAGATTTGGCAGAAACCAATGAAATAAAAAAACAAAAGAATATAGAACAGATCAATGAAACTAAGAGCTAGTTCTTTGGAAGAATTAATAAGATTGATCAATTCCTGGCCAGACTTATCAAAAACAGAAGAGAAATGACCCAAATAAATAAAATCATGAATGAAGATGAAGAAATACAAACAATTATAACAACATATTATGCGCAACTATATGCCAACCAATTAGACAATCTGGAAGAAATGGATGCATTCCTAGAGACGTATAAACTACCAAAACTGGAACAGGAAGAAATAGAAAATCTGAACATAGAGCCCATATATATAAATATAGATATTATATCTATCTATATATATAATGAGATACATAATGAAAGATATATGTGTGTGTGTGTGTACTGACCGTTAAAGAAATTGGCAAATATTTTCCCAATTCCTCTTGCTCCATAGTCTTGTCAACACTTGGCATTGTCTGTCTTTTCAATTGTAGCCATTCTGGTGAGTATGTAATGGTATTCACTGTCTCATTAATTTTAATACTTTTTTTAGATGCTTTTGAGATTTACTATGTAGATGATAAATATTTTTCTCTTCCCTTCCAGAATTTATACATTGTTTCTTTTCTTCTCTTCCTGGATGGGCTGGACTATATAGAGTGTGGTGGCTTAATAGCAAGAGTGGAAAATGATCATGAAGGGTTTTGTAAGTGATGATAAGGGCAATGAGGAATCACTAGTATTTTTTCATAGATGAATAATGTGGTTAAATTTGCATTTAGCAAAAGCTCTCTGGCTATAATGTAGAAAAAATAAAGACACCAGGGAAGGCCAGTTAAAAGCCTCTTGAAGTAATATAGATAAGAAGTGGTGACCTAATCTAGGAAAGTGGCAATTGGAAAGGAGAAGAATTGATTTTTAAAAAATAAAATACGTCTGGCTCCACTTAGTCCACATCAAGTGCGATTTCAGTAAACCAATCAATAAAAATGTGCACATATTTCAAGCCATCCTGAGGGTAGACATTTTCTTTAGGGAAAATTCATCTTTAGAAGCCACTAAAAAGAACATTTTAACCAATGTTATCAAACTGTTTTTTTTTTTTTTAATTTTTTTATTTACTTATGATAGTCATACAGAGAGAGAGAGAAAGAGGCAGACACAGGCAGAGGGAGAAGCAGGCTCCATGCACCGGGAGCCCGATGTGGGATTCGATCCCGGATCTCCAGGATCGTGCCCTGGGCCAAAGGCAGGCGCCAAACCGCTGCGCCACCCAGGGATCCCCAATGTTATCAAACTGTTAAAAAGAACTTGAAACAAATAAAACTATTGGGTTCAATGTAAAATATGAAGTGAAAATGCAAGATCAGTTACTAAAACTTCTTTTCTTATAAACGTGCCCCAATCAAGTCAGGTCACAAGTTGTTTATGACAACTTCCAGAACTGATTAACTAAATTAAAGTCATAGTTGCTGTGACCCTTGGGAAGCTATGTAGGTGAACTGAAAGAAGTAAACTCTGGCTGATAGTAAAATAATAAGATCACACCAATTTAGAAAGCAACAACAAAAGACCTAAGTAAGAAAGGTGACAAAAACAAAATATTTGAATGAATTATGCAAAAAGGGGAGAGCAGATGGCTTTTGGAGAACTCCCTGATCTGTGACATCACTCAAGGCCTCAAAAGCCCTAGTACTGCCTCCTTCTACTATTCCCTCCTTTACTTTTGGTCTTCCTTTCTTTTACTCTGACCCTTCCCTCATCTCATCACCTTAGTAGAACTATGATTTCATCACTAGGAGAAAATGTTTCAAATTTATGTGTCCATTCCTGACCTCAGGGCTGCATTTTCAACTTCTTTACTTGGTAGTGCTGCTGGACCTTTGAGCTGAGTCTAAAATCAAACTCATTCTCGGCCTCAAACCAGTTCTCCTTCCTGTTTCTTTATTTCTGATAAAGGTACCACTATTCTCCGAGTCATGCAGTTTTGACATCTAAATTATCTTTGATTCTTCCTTCCACAGTAAATTGCTTGGCAAACTTGCCAGGTCTCATCAATTGTTTCTTCTGATTATTCTCTGCTCTGTATTATCACCTCCTCATTTCAGGCCCTTCTTACATCCTTGCCAGAACATTTGCAATGGCCTCTTTGCTGGTCTTCTTTGTCTAGTTCCTTACTTTCTTGAATTAATTCTGCATATCATCACAAATTTAATCTTCCTAAGCACAGATCTGGTAATATCTCTGGCTGATACAGTGGCTCTTCAGTAGCAGCCCAAAGATCTTCTTCAGTGGCTCATGAAACTCAAGAGCCTCTAAAACATGGCTCCAGATTATTTTGGGGGAGTGTTTTCTTCCCCACCTTTGCAACCAGCTATGCTCTGACTTTTAGCCAATTTGTAAGAATAACTTTTACAGGTACTTAAAATTTCCCATTTCATCTCTACTCCTTAATAAGAATGAACTGTGGATAGTGACTTCCTACCAAAGAATACAGTATGAAAGGAAAGAAAAAAGAATAACTTTACAGTGGAGAAAACTGATAAATCCTGGCTCAGCCAGGTGATCAAGGTCAATATCAATAGTGATAAATCATGTTGATAGTAGGTATCTTGGATATGATGTGATAAAAATGGCACTTCATGTGCCTTTCCTCCCTACAACCCTTAATAATGAGAAAAACATCAGACTAATTCCAAAAGAGGGGTATCTTACAAAATACTTGACCACCACTCCCCAAAACTGTCAAAATCATCAAAACCAAGGCTATCACAGCCAAGGAAACACTAAGGAAAGGACATGCAAATATAATGTTACCCTGGATGGGATCCTAGAGCAGAAAAAAAATTAGGTAAAAACTAAGGAAATCTGAATAAACTATGAACTTTAGTTAACAATAATGAATCAATATTTTATTAATTATACAAATGTGCCATACAAACGTGAGATGTTAATAAGAGGGAAAACTGGGGAGTGCTTGGGTGGCTCAGTGGGTTAAGTGTCTGCCTTCAGCTCAGTTCATGATCCTGGGGTCCTGGGGTCGTCCTGGGATCAAGCCCCTAATCAGCACCTTGCTCAGCGGGGTGTCTGCTTCTCCCCTCCATCTTCCCCTCCCCCCCAGTCCTGTTCATACTCTTTCTCTCTTCCTCTCTCCTCTCAAATAAATAAATAAATAAAATCAGGACTCCTGGGTGGCTCAGTGGTTGAGTGTCTGCCTTTGGCTCAGGACGTGATCCCAGAGCCTGGGGATTCAGTCCCACATCGGGCTCCCAGCATGGAGCCTGCTTCTCCCTCTGCCTCTGTCTCTGCCTCTCTCTCTGTGTCTCTAATGAATAAATAGTCTTAAAAAATTTTTAAATAATAAATAAATAAATAAATAAATAAAATCTTTATTAAAAATAGGGAAAACTGAATGAGAGGATACATGAAAATTCCCTGTATTACCTTCTTAATTTTTCTGTAAATCTAAAATTATTCCAAAGAATAGTCTATTCTTTAAAAATCTTATTTCCAAATTCCAAAAAGAATGAAACAGATCTTTATGCACTAATATTGAAGAAACTCTAAGAAAATGTTAATGAAAAACGAAAGTTGCAGACCAGTGCATGAAGTGCTGCTTGCTATTTGTGTAAAGAAAAAGAATTGATTGCTGTATGTGTTTGCATATGGCTAAGAAAGCTACACACACACACAAATAATAAATAAATAAATAAATAAATAAATGAAAGAAAGCTACACAAGAAACAAGTAGTTGGAGTAGGTGAACTGAGGGCTGGGAGACATGTATTGGAAGGAGGCATACTTTTCACAATATACTGTTTTAGTACTTTTCAAATGTTGAACCGTGTGTGAATATACTTTCTATCAAACAAACAAATGCACCAAATGACAAAATCAGGGTGGGGAGCAGGGAGGAGGGTCTGCCAAATCCTCCTTCTGACATTTTTAGAGTGGATGAACATTTTTCTTATCGAGAGAGAATAGGGCAGAGACAGCTGAGAATAAGCCTTTGTAAGATCTTTTTTATTTTACTTTATTTTTTTCTTAAAGATTTTATTTATTCATGAGAGACAGAGAGAGAGACGCAGAGACATAAGCAGGCTCCATGCAGGGAGCCTGACATGACTCCATCCCGGTCTCCAGGATCACGACGGCTGCAGGCGGCGCTAAACCGCTGCGCCACCGGGGCTGCCCTTTTTTTTCTTTTAAAATTTTTTATTTATTTATAATTTTTTATTTATTTATCCCCAGTAACCTGGGGATCACTACCTGAGCTGAGGCAGACGCTCAACCATTGAGCCCCCAGGCTTGATCCCAAGTAAGATCCTTTCAAGAGGAGTCTTACAGCAAATGTAAACAGCACCGCCAGGGATGTGGAAACCTGAGCCACAGACTGAGGCGGGTCAAATTGCCCCACCCGGTGGCCTCTCCTGGATCTTGTCCCACTATCTTCCTTTTAAATGTTGGCTTTTTTTCCAGGTTCCAGTCTTGCTCTCTTACCTTTCTGCTCTGTGTGCTCTTCCTTGTGGATTTCATCCATGAAAGACATTGGTTCTAATTAGGGGCAGGATCAAATGACAAAAAGAAAGAGAGAAGCTAAAACTATTTGTTGAGCTAGTATTGTTTGAATCTCAGTTTTATGGTCTACAGTGGGCTTCACACTTGGGGGGGGCGGGGGGTTGGTATACAGTAGTTTAAAGGTAAATCTGTTTATTTCTGGATTCTTGTCATTTTTTCCGTATTGTGTGTGCATGACTCTGGGCTAGGCCCTGGGTTAGGATTAACAAATTTGAGACCCTGTGGGTGGCTTAGCGGTTGGGTGGTTGGGTGTCTGCCTTTGGCTCAGGGCCTGATTCTGGTCTGGGGTCGAGTCCCGCATGAGGCTCCCTGTAGGAACCTGCTTCTCCCTGCCTCTCTCTCTCTCTCATGGATAAATAAATAAAATCTAAAAAAAAAAAGAAAAAAAAAGATTAACAGGTTTACTCCTGCTGAGTAGGGCTTTATGATTTGGTAAAGGGCAACACAGTTACTGTCTAATGTATACTGTGGCACAAAGTCAAAGCAACAACTAGAGGAGTATCAAAATGAGTCTGGTTTGAATTTTTTAAGGTTTTGGTCATAATTCTTAGCAGATATGAAAAAAAAAAAAACATAAGGGTTTACAGCCAATTCTTGAAGGAATCCTGAACTTCTAAGGTAAGATTAAATGATTGATGCAGAAATGACAACAGCAAGAATGTGTCAATGAATAATATAATGAGCATAAAGTAAAAGTTGCAAGAAAATTTGAGAGTGAACTCAAGTGTTATTTTTTTTCCAGGAAGTTTTTCTTAACCTGTGTTAGGCGGAATGATGTCCCCTTTCCTCCACAAGCTGTCCATGGACTCTCCAGGAATGCACAAATATGTTACCTTACACGGCAAAAGGGTCTTTGTAGATGTGGTTAAGGATATGGACCTTGAGATGGGGAGATTATCCTGATTATCCAGGTGGGCCCAGTCTAATCACCTGAGTCCTTAAAAGTGGAAGAGGAAGATAGAAAAGCAGGTCAGGGCGGCCCCGGTGGCGCAGTGGTTTAGCACCGCCTGCAGCCCGCGGTGTGACCCTGGAGACCAGGGATCGAGTCCCACATCGGGCTTCCTGCAGGGAGCCTGCTTCTCCCTCTGCCTGTGTCTCTGCCTCTCTCTTTGCTCTCTCTGAATGAATAAATAAATAAATCTTAAAAAAAGAAAAGAAAAGAAAAGCAGGTCAAAGGGATGTGCCATGAGGACTTTACCTACTGGTGCCACTGATCTTGAAGACAGAGAAATAGGGTCGAGAGCCAAGGAATATGGCCAGCCTTTAGAAGCTGAAAGAAAACAAGTGATCTGATTCTTCCCTTGAGCCTCAGAAAAGGAACCTAGGCCTGCTGACACCTTGACTCAAGCCCAGTGAGACCCATTTTGGATTTCTGACCTAAAAAACTCTAAAATTATAAATTTGTGTTGTAGTAACTCACTATGTTTCTCATGATTTGTTGTATCAGCCTAGAAAACTAACACGTTCCCCTCAGTCCTGGGTAGAATTGAACAATCTCTAAATTTACACCTTTACTGGATCCTTTGTAGACATCTACTGGAGGACCCATTTCCAAGATGGCTCACTAACATGTTTGTGGAATCCTTTTATCAAATATTCTATTGTGAATATTTTCAAACATACCCCAAAGTTGAAAGAACTTTACAATGATCATCTATATACCACTACCCAGATTCTACCAATAATAATTTACTATCCCTGCTTTATCATATATCTATCCATTCCTCTATTCTTCCATCAATCCAACTTATTTCTTAGACATATTTCAAAGTGCAGATATCAGTACACATCCCCCTATATACTTCAGCATGCATATAATTAGCTAGACTTCAATATTTGTTTACAGTTTTTCCTTTGGATATAAATTTTTTTAAGATTTTATTTATTTATTCATGAGACACACACACACACACACACACACACACACACAGAGAGAGAGAGAGACAGGCAGAGGGAGAAGCAGGCTCCATGCAGGGATCCCGACGTGGGACTCGATCCTGGGTTTCCAGGATCAGGCCCTGGGCTGAAGGCAGGCGCCAAACCGCTGAGCCCCTGGGCTGCCCTGAATATAAAATTTGAATGAGATGTACAAATATTAAGTGTGCATTCACTGAGTTTTGAGAAAATGCACCCGTGTAACTCAAAACCCTGTCAAGATATAGAACATTATCATCACACTTCATCCATCCTCTTGCCAGTTAATCCCTTTCTGCATTTTCTCAGAGATTGCAACCACTGTTGTGACATTTTTAAACTTTAGATTAACAAGTCCTGCTCTACAGTTTTATGTAGCTGGAGAATATAAACTCTTTCCTGTGAGACTTCATATAAAGACAATCAAGTGAACTGTTTTATGTTAAGGCTTCTTTCCTTCAGCCTATTATTTTTGAGATTATGTTGTATCAGTTCCTTCTTATTGTTGATTAGTATTTCATTTTTTAATAAAGCATAGCTTGTTATCCATTCTCTTATTGGTGCACACCTGGGCTTTTTCCTACTTTAGGCTATTCTGAATAAAGCTGCCTTTGTTATGTTTCCTGGTAAGAATTAAAGAAAACCAAAGATCAACATATAATCATCTTAATACAAAAGATACAGAAAAAGGCAAAAAGGCAAACTGAGAGGTGTTGATAGCACTTGTTTGGAAGTTAATACAAAGTATGAGGGCATTTGTATTTTTGTATTATCAGTATTTTGTATTTTTAGTATTTAACTTTTGCATTCATTCATTTAAAAATACTGAGTGTGGGGTTCCTGAGTGGCTCAGTTAGTTAAGTGTCCAATTCTTGATTGCAGCTCAGGTCATGATCTCAGAGTCCTGGGACAGAGCCCCGAGAAGAGCTTATCACTCAGGGGGGAGTCTGCTTGAGGATTCTCTCTGTCTCCCTCTCCCCCAGCCTCTGCTCTCTCTCTCTCTCTCTCCCAAATAAATAAATCTTTTAAAAATTTAAAAATAAAAATACTGAATATATTTAATAAATACAGAGTAAAGAAAGTATAGAAAATATGTAGTATAAGAAATAATTACAGGATCCGTGGGTGGCTCAGCGGTTTAGTGCCTGCCTTCGGCCCAGGGCATGATCCTGGAGTCCCAGGATCGAGTCCCGCATCGGGCTCCCTCCATGGAGCCTGCTTCTCCCTCTGCCTGTGTCTCTGCCTCCCTCTCTCTGTGTCTCTCATGAATAAATAAAGAAAATCTTTAAAAAAAGAAATAATTCCTTAATTTATTTATTTAAGATTTTTATGTATTTATTCATGAGAGACACAGAGACAGAGACAGAGGGAGAAGCAGGTTCCCTGCATGGAGCCCCATGCAGGACTCGATCCCAGAGCCTGGGATCACAACCTGAGCCACAGGCAGACGCTCAATCACTGAACCATCCTGGCGTCCCTCCTCTATACTTTTAGAAAGAAATAAGATATATGTACAAAACACTATAATTCAAAGTGGTCTATATAGGAACCATATCTAATATTTTTGAATCCTCCATAGGATATCATACAGTATCCTTTTTGTAGATACCCAATAAATATTTGGAAATTTTATTTGGCATCTGCAGATATATTTTATTTTGCAGAATATGCCATGCCCAAATATCACCACCAGAAAAATATTTTTTAAGATCATCTTTGTCATCATCATCAGATTTCTAAAAATTATAAAAATCCCTACTCACTGGATAGTCTGCTTTGGTAAATAGAAGAAACCATGGTTTCATTTCAATACAGCTGACAGTGGTAAACTATGATACGATCACTAGGGTGTGCTATTAGAATTTCTAGCCAGCTAGTCTTCGAGGCAGAGCCTGAAAATCACAGAAAGTTGAACAGTGTTTCTAGAAGCTTATTGCTGGACCATACTGAAAGTCATTAAACTTTTTCCAGACTGTCACAGGCACAAATCAGGAATCACAACATTACTTTGCCACTTTCGCATTTGAAAATTTTAAGTATACAACATGCTATGTTAATGGATGACCCTGCAACAAAGAAGAAATCTAGAAGGCTGAGTGAGCAACTATGTATAGAATTAACAGTTCTAATGGGATAAAACTTGGAAAAGTTCACTGTTAAAATTCAATGGTATAGTTGTTTCATTTTTGATAAAAGTTAGGCATAAAGAGGAAGTAGATCAAGAAATAACATAAGTTTTTTGGGGATCCCTGGGTGGCTCAGCAGTTTAGTGCTTGCCTTTGGCCCAGGGCGTCATCCTGGAGTCCCGGGATCGAGTCCCATGTCGGGCTCCCTGCATGGAGCCTGCTTCTCCCTCTGCCTGTGTCTCTGCCTCTCTCTCTCTATGTCTATCATAAATAAATAAATAAATCTTAAAAAAAAAAAGAAATAACATAAGTTTTTTGTAAATGCAAACTAATTTTAGTTTCTTTTCTAATTTTACTAGTTCTAATTTGTATTAATGTTCCCTGATATTATGCTCTATTTTAATCATCATCAAACACAAACTGATATTCAATATGTTAGAGCGTAATAGATTCAGGCTTGCCTGGGTGGCTCAATCAGTTGAACACTGGACTCTCGGTTTCCTCTCAGGTCCTGATCTCATGGGTCATGGAACCAAGTCCGACTCAGGCTCCACGCTCAGTGGGAGTCTGCTTGGATAGTCTCTTCATCTGTCCCTTTCCCCACCCTCTTCTAATAAATAACTCTTTTAAAAAAATAGATTCGTATACTCAAAATTGAGATTACCTTGCCTTATCCCCCTACCTCCAGACTTCTCTTGCTTCTTTCTGAAATTTAAAAAATTATAAATAAATCCTTTCACAACAAAAGAAAAAAAGAAGTTTTCAAAAACATAAACACTTGAGATAGTAAATATATTTGGTATGAATACATCTCTGTCAAAATCAGAATGCAGCTGACACTGGCTTAAGGAGGCCAAACTCGGGCAGCCCTGGTGGTGTAGCGGTTTAGCACCGCCTGCAGCCCAGGGTGTGATCCTGGAGACCCGGGTCGAGTCCCATGTCGGGCTCCCTGCATGGAGCCTGCTTCTCCCTCTGCCTGTGTCCCTGCCTCTGTCTCTCTGTGTATCTCTCATGAATAAATAAATAAAATCTCAAAAAAAAAAAAAAAAAAAAAGAGGCCAAGCTCTCAGAGGACCCCAAGAATTTGACTGGTTTGTAGGCTATAGTTTGCTGACTCCTGTTCTAGAGCATCTATATGTGCTACAGAATATACCTGTATCATAGCAGTTATTGCAATGCATTGTAATAGGATTTACATGTTTACTGCTCCATCATGAAACAGGGACTGAGTTTATTCAAACTTGTTTCCCCAGTACCCAACAGAGTAGTTGGCAGTAGTTGGCATTTTTAATTAAATACTAATTATTATCAAATTAATTAAAAGTAGGCCCTAAATCTTTTTGATTAGTGGATTAAGCAACATTCAAATAGAAAATCGTTAGATTGATGAAAAAAGATTTTAAGATTTTTTTTTTATTCATGAGAGACACACAGAGAGAGAGAGAGAGGCAGAGACACAAGCAGAGGGAGAAGCAGGCTCCGTACAGGGAGCCCGATTCGGGACTGGATTCCAGGACCCTGGGATCATGACCTGAGCCAAAGATAGTTGCTCAACTGCTGAGCCACCCAGGCATTCCTGTGCAGAGCTTTTAAAAGCAGATGTATTGAGATATAATTCACATACCATACAATCTACCCATTTAAAGTATATAGTTCTGAGATTTATTGTTGTCGAGGTATAACTGACATAACATCATACTGGTATTAGGTGTACAACATGAGATTTGTTTTTGAAGAGAGATGGAAAGCAAAAGGGAAGGGATCTCTCCTTGACCTGCAAACTGGTTTTCCTTGACTTGCAAACTGGTTTATACTGTGCTGTTGTCCTTTTTTTTTTTTTTTAAAGATTTATTTGAGGGTGGGAATAGAGGCATAGAAAGGGAGAAGGATAAGCAGACTCCCTGCTGAGTGCAGAGCCAGACACGGGACACTGGACAAGGGACTCTGGACAAGGGACTTAACCTCACGATCCTGAGATCACAACCCTGAGATCATGACCGGAACTGAAAACAAGAGTCTGTCGCTCAACTGATTGAACCACACAGGAGCCCCTGTTGTCCTTCTGATAATGATGTAAATAACCCATCTAGATCATTTCCTGTTTGGATTAGGGGAAAGTTAGAAAGTGGTAAATAAGTGGGTGTCTAAAGATGGGTAGAGGAGGCCACAAATGGAGAAAAAGAGAAAGGGTTCTCTAATATGTTATTCTGTGCTAGGAGAAAAAAAGCTGTGTTGAAAGGGGAATTAAATTCTGGGTGGAGAATCAGTATGAATCTGAAATTTGCTCATTATCCTTGAATATGCTCTAAGACTGATCCCAGGTGACAGTCTCATTCTTTCAGACTTGGTTATCCAGGGCAGATATCCCTAGACTTGAATCGTTTCTCATTCCATTATTTTTGTAAATCTTACTGTATTAGTTATCAATTGCTGCATGACAAATTGCCCCTCAAAACTGAGTGCTTAAAGTAACAGTAAAGATTTACCATATCACATAGTTTCTGTAGGTCTGGATTTTGGGAATGGGTTAGCTGGGTACTATTGCACTGGGGTAGCTCACAAGGTGGCAGTCAAGATGCCAGCCAGGCCTATAGTTATCTGAAGGTCTGGCTGGGGGTGGAGGATCTGTTTTCAAGAATGGTTCATTAACATGGTTGGCGATCCGGTGCTGATTATTGGTGTAATGCCTCAGTTCCTTGCCAGGCGACCACTCCTAAGGGCTGGCTGCTTAAGCATCCTACTCTTATGGCAAATGGCTTCCCTCTAAGTAAGTGATCCAAAAGAGCAGAAAGCAGAAACTGCAAAGTCTTTTATGACCTAATCTTTGAATTTACATACCATAATCTCTGAGAAAGCCTATTAGTTACACAGGTCAGCCCAATTCAGTATGGGAAGGACTACACCAGGGTGAAAATACCAGGAGGTAGGGATCATTGGGAGGCATCTTAGAGGCTGGTGACCACATTTATTTATTTAAAAAGAAACCTTAGAGGGGATCCCTGGGTGGCGCAGCGGTTTGGCGCCTGCCTTTGGCCCAGGGCGCGATCCTGGAGACCCGGAATCGAATCCCACGTCGGGCTCCCGGTGCATGGAGCCTGCTTCTCCCTCTGCCTATGTCTCTGCCTCTCTCTCTCTCTCTCTCTCTCTCTGTGTGTGTGTGTGTGTGACTTTCATAAAAAAAAAAATTAAAAAGAAACCTTAGATAGATAGATCGATCTCAAAAGGGATTCCTGAATTCTAGTACCAGCTCTTGAATAATACATTACCTTGCCATTTATCCTAACTGAACAAATATCTCTTGGGACATTCTAGTATTTCTCAAACAGAAAATACCATAGAAAAAGGGCCTTGGGCAGTCCAGGATCTGAGGATTTCTATTTGTGTGTCATTAACTTTCACCATATATTCAATCTTACACTTCCTACTCTGAGATACACTGTTGCCCTATTCTCAAGATCCTCATCACAGTACCCTTCCCTCTGTGCTGCATTAAAATAAAAGTTCTTTCTTCATATACAGCTACTGGATTGCTTTCTCACATACTCTTCTATGTATCTTACCCTTCACAGATTTGCAAGTGGAGTTGGTTATAAAATAACAATCAGAAGAATAATCATCTTTCCATATTTGGAAAATCCAGCTGTATCTACTGATTCATTTAAAATAAACAAAATAGGGACACCTGGGTGGCTCAGTGGTTGGACGTTTGCCTTGGGCTCAGGTCGTGGTCCTGGAGTCCCGGGATCGGGTCCCACATCGGGCTCCCTGCTTGGAGCCTGCTTCTCCCTCTGCCTGTATCTCTGGCTCTCTCTCTACGTTTCTCATGAAAAATAACTAAAGTCTTAAAAAAAATAGTAATTCTATGAGTACATTAATTAGGATCCTTACTGGGATGCCTGGATCACTCAGCGTGATTGTGAGATGGGCCTCCCCCAGACTCCCAGGCCTCTACCATGCTGGGAGTAGAGCCCGCTTAAGATTCTCTCCCTTTTCCTCTGCCCTTCCTCACAACCCTCAACCCATAGCCTCCGTTCACTCTCTCCCCCTCTAAACAAAACAAAACAAAAAAACAAAAAACAAAACAAAACCCCCACCAAAACCCAAACAAACAAAAACAAAACCTTACCCATGATAGCAGAGATTATATCTGGGTAGCTTGAAGAGAACACTGTACTTGCTGAGTGAAAAATATTCTATTTGAACAGAGAATCGCTATTTGAAATATTGCCAGGCATAATTTCAATGAATCTGGACTTTTTCCCCTATAAATTTCTTTAATTTTAAGGAAAAGCATTTGCAGAAACCCTAATCGCTTCCAATTCAAATTACGTGCCCAGCCAATATTGTGAACTATATTCGGTGAGACAAAGTAATGGGAAAAACAACTGGTGGTTTTAATCAGTGGAAACAATTTGGCAACTTCTTTAAGTTTGAATAGAACAAGAGGAGCTGCATCATCAATTGCCTTTAATGTACACTTTGTTCTGCTTTTTATCCAAGATCTAGACATGACAGTCGAGGTGTCTGCTGTTTTTTTTTAAAGAATATGGAGAGGCTGTGGCATTTCCTGAGCAAAAAGAAAGTTTCTATAACAGTTCAGAGATTGAATATAGGATTTATATTTAACCTTTCCATGCTCTCAATTAATCAGCTTTAATCATGATGTCACTTGAGTGAAGAAAGATTTAAAGTAAAATGAAGCTCATAAGTCATTGCATATTTTCAGTCCATGGCAGACTCCTGGGAGTCCTTTTGATTATTAAGTGGGAAAAAAAAAAAAAAAAAAAAAAAAAAAAGCACCGGCCACAGAGGTAAGTTTGAGGTTTGGTTCTGCCAGGAATTAGTTTTATAGCCTCGAAAAATTGTTAAACCTCTTTGAGATTTTTCTTCTATAAATTGGTGGGTGAGGATGGGAGGGGTTTAATCTTAAGGTTTCCTCTTCATCAAAGAGCTGGAGTCAAAACACTGAATGTACAGGCTTATCCCACACAACCTCATTGCTCTGCTCGCCTCGCTTTTCCTGGAGTCTTCGAGGGACTGCGCCTTCTCTTGCTTAGATTTCCCTACTGGTCCTCGCAGGGGATGCCCATTGACTGAACCCTTTGCTGGTGGTGCTTGAAAAAGGAAAGGAACTCTCATTCTTCATGGGTTGCGAGAACCGTCAAGGATACCTGGGGCTCCAGGCTGGCGTTCTCTTCTGGAGGTTTCGGTCTCCTTTCCTCTTTAAACCTTCAGGCCTCTCGCCAGGGCCGGCCGGGGATGCTGAGTTCGTGTTGGGCGGTTCTGGGGACAGCGCCAACGTGTCAGATCCTGGCAGCTCTGGCTCTGAGGAGGTGGCATGGTAGGGCCTCACGATTCGGTGCCCTTCTTCGTGACTGTCTCAGTGTGTGAATTCATAACGCGACAACGCCTTTCCGACTTCCTTCCACAAAACCCAATCCTGGGGTCACAACCACGCCCCTCTAAGCAAGTGAACTACTGAGCTCAGAGGACAGCAGCGTGCGCCGAGCACGAGCCTCGGGAGCTCAGCTCCTCGGCTCCGGACCGGCAGGCAGTTGCGGCTGCGGCCGCGGCTGGAACTACAAGGCCCAGAATTCCTGCGCGCATGCGCGCTGCCATTGTGATGCTCCTTTCCCGGTAACTCGCCCTCTCAGGCAAACCTGAAGATAGCGGCAAGTCTCCGGTGGGGGGCGGAGACGCTCCCCGCCCGACTCTCCGCCCACCTCGTGATAGGCAATGGGACCAGCCAACCGACGTGGCGGCCCCGGGACGCGCTCCCCAATCAGCCCCTGCGGCGGAGAGGTGGGCGTGCGTACTGGCGGGGCAGGTGGGCTAGGCTGTGTCGGGTTGCGAAGGGGGAGAAGAACGTCGGGTCGGGTCAGCGGGCGCTGCAGTAGTCGCCGCAGCGGCGATGGGAGCGGCGGGGACGCGGCGGCGGCGGCGGCGGCAGCAGGAGGAGCAGGGGCTGGCACAAGCGCAGCGGCTGGGGGCGGCCAGCAGCAGCATTAGCAGCCGCCGCCGCCGCCAGTAGACGCGGACGGTACCCGAGGGGACTGCCTAGCCGGCCGGCCCCGCAAGCCGCGCTCGGGTCCCGCCGCAGTGGGCCGCGGGGGATGGGCAGGCGGCGGCGGCCCCGCCTGCTGAGGGTTGGTCCTTGCCGGTCCTGGCCCTGAGCTGGATCCGAGCCCTCCGCGCGCAATCCCGGCGTCCGCCACGGCCCAGGTAGGACACACCCCCCCCAGCCCCCCGGGCCCCGCCCTCCCCTGGCCCTGACCCTGACCCCCTCCTGCGGCCGCCCCCTCCCCGGAGTGCCCGGCCCTGGCGCGGAGGGAAGGAAGGGTGCGAGGGGCTCCTCGGTCGCTGCCCACGCCCTGGGCTCGTGCCAGCCCTAGTCCCTCCACCCCGGACACCTTCCGCTTCTAGCCCGTGTCCCTGAAGGCTTGTGCCTCGTTTCCCGGGCAGCGTTCGGCGTCTTCACTGAACTTGGAGGGTCACGAAGCTTCCTCGGTTTCTCTCTATGGGTGACCCACATATTACTCGTATTCAGGCTGCTCCCGGTGCCAGGACTGGACACAGGATTCTCAGGAAATGAGAGCGCTTCTTTCGCACCCTGCCTCCCCAAATATCGCAGAGGGGGGCATGGGACTGTGTACAGTGTTCGCGTGTAGTAACGGCCACGAAGGCCATGACTTTCGGTACTTGAGGTGCGAAGGAACGCCCTGAGGGGTTTGCCCGTCATTTGCCTTGACCAAGATGATGTTGACACCCTGGGATGCTGTGGGAGGGACAAAAGGCTCCACACAGAAGTAATGTCAAATCAGGGAAATAAAGAATCCACTGGGATGCCAGGATACTTTATCGCACAGTGAAGTTGATTTTGTTTCAGTCGTGGCTGCCTTAGGGGGTAAAAATGACATTGAGGGTTGTACTTTGCTTTGAATTAAAGTTGATAGGTGGCAGCAATCCCGGTATTAACTCTTCTCATCCTCAGCTTTAGAAATTGCTCTTTCCTTCAGCACTAAAGATTAGGGCAGTTTTCTTATAAGCCGTGTGTTACGTAAAGATGTTCTGGTATTCGATATAAATTGAGATTTTGTACGCATACGTGAGGATCACATTGTTATGAATGGGCACATGTGCTCACACACAGGGAGGATCCACTCTGTGTTTTGTTACACTGTTTGGTTCTGAGCCATTAATCTGAGCCATTAATAACAGTTGCATTGGTTTCTAAACACTGATTTGCTGGAATAGACCGTAAGGATGGGTTTGCGGTTTTCTTTTGGTTAAATAGAATACTGTTCTATTTTAGGGGAAAGGGGACGTAGGAAATTGATTTTATTGAAAGTATTGAGGGGATTGGAGTGCCGTGTATTTCTTACAAAGAGGTAGTAATGATGACAAATACTAGTAATATCAGTAATATCGAAGAATTAATATTAACTCTAGAGATTTTTCAAATAATAAGTGCGCGGACTTCCATGGCATATTTTAATTATTCAAATCGAAAAGCTACCAAAAAGAATCTTTGATTTAGAAGCTTATGTTTTCCTGTACGATATATTTTTATCAAGGTACTGAAAGGGGTGTTTGAGGCAGGGTTATGATGGAAAGTTTCTCTAGCATTTTTCCTTTATGTTAGAATGTTAGGGAATGTTTTTTTTTCCTCTTTCAGTTTTAGACACATAAAATAAATTGAAGTCTTTAGCCTTATTACTTTAATTTCTAATATCAAATTGAAACAAATTGATCTTCAGTAGGGAGGTAAGACTAATATGCCTCGCTCATTTTCTTGTCTTATGGTTAATACAAAATTTAGTGAATTCTCTGTTGTACTATATGACTTCAAATTTTCTGTCTTTTTTGACTTTAAAAAAATACTGATTATTTTAGTGCCTCAGAAAATCTGCATGAGATTAGGCTCATTTGCTTTAGCAAATTGAACTCAGTTATGTAGGGCTTCAAATATCTTTAAATGCAGTGTGGGAAGTGAAGTTTGTATAATTTGACAATTTTGAAGGTATTTTACATAAAAAATGCACCAAAATGTGAGAATTAGTGATAGATTGTTGGTTTTTCAAAGTAAACAAATGTTATGGAGCTGGAGTTCACTATGATGATTGAATTTAACTTTGACAGGTGCAGTCAATCCTTTGTTTTATAACTTTAAAAAGTAATATATAGAGATGACAAGTTGATAGCCACTCATGAGAGACTGACCCGGAGCCACTCAACTAAGACACTGAGATTC